>NC_063172.1:6660184-11460184 GCF_023159225.1 Perognathus longimembris pacificus
TTAATATCTAGACCTTCCACCTTGGTTCAGGGAAATACTGCCAAGTATCCTCTCCATAACAACCTCTGTGAGAGCTCAGTTTCCAATCAATTTTAAGCCATCTATCTATCTATCTATCTATCTATCTATCTATCTATCTATCGATCGATCGATCGATCGATCGATCTATCTAACTATCTCTAGTCACTTGTTCTGATATTTTCTAACTATGCAGGTATTTCTGTTATTAATACCATCATCTCTTTACTTCCTCTGTGATAATTCGAAAAAAACCTCTTGTTTCAAGTCTGCCAACAGTGTTATATTTTCTGCCTTTGGTGTCATTCTCTTCTGAGCCTTCTTTGTACCTTCATGTGTGTAGTATCATGTCTTTTTATCACCCTAGATCTCAGTTCACCTTTGCAATACACGGAGGCATCCCTGAGAAATGCCAAATCTTCTCTTTATCTTATTCTCAATCAGTTTGTCTACCTGTAGGAAAAAGAAAACTGGACATTAACTTGGAATTTCATTTCCACATCATGATAAGAACAATAAATGCCAGGCCTCATCTATGACCTGCATACACACCCCTGTTCTGTACTTTCAATGACCACACGTAGCACACATTACCATCTCTCATTCCCTCTGAATGGTGTATTATTCACTACAGTCCATTTGTGGTTCAGTGTAGGTGCACTTCCACTTCCGTCTTTAGTAGTTAAAAGAATGCTGATGGTATTGGTGCTGAAGAAGACCCTCATGGGGTAATAGTTCTCTTTTCCTCCAGTTTTGGGTGTTGATTTCGAATGCATGTTTTTTCAAGAGTCAAACTAGGCACTGGTAATTTGTATCCAAGTCAGTATCTACTTTTAAATGTATACCTTTTTGAGAAGCACTTGGTTTTTAATCATTTGAAAATTCGTGGTACTCATGAGTTACAAGGTAATTAAATTTTATAGTATAATTGTTCGGTTGTAGGTATTTTGACTAATGTATATACATATGTAACCAACAGAACCTAAGGCCCCACTTCTATGGCTGTTTTCTGAATATGTTTCGTTATACTGAATTGGACTGAGTATTTGTTTTGCTGGTGAAAGTTTCCCTCATTTTCTTAACATAGGATGATCTCTATGGGGCAGTTCAAAATATCATGGCTAACCACTGGGTGTCTGTCCCCAGCCACAGGGCAGTGGGAGTGGTCGCTTGGTGATGGTGAGGGCCTTCGTCTGCTCCTCTGTGGCATCCTACTGGGGCCTCCTCTCCTGACTTCTTCCTTGGCTTTGCACCCAGCAGTCTATTCTGGTTGTCTATACTTATGCAACATGCCTCCCCGAACACTCTGGAACTCAGAGCAACCATTCTAATTGAGCCAGGACGCAAGCGTGCAACCAAGTAGGTCCTGACACGGTGGCACAGATGTGTTCCACAGGATGTAGGCTGGGGCCACTCAGCTGGGGCTCTTCCGACATGGGCACTCACAAGTCTGACAAGGTGTGTTGGCCTTGGTTTCTGTCCACATGGGCATCTCCATGGGACTCCTTAAGCTTCCTATGCACCAGGGAGATGGGAACTGGAAGCTTCCAGACTCCTAAGTCCTGGCATTTGTGGCCCAGTTACTGCTACCATTTTGTATTGGCCATTGAGTTCCAGTGTTTGACCAGATTCAAGGAGGGTGGACGCCCTTCACCACGGTGATGTTGACCAGGCTGGGGCAGGCTGCCTTTAATCCTCATCTTGTCTCAGAGGACATGACCAGAGCCAGATTCTTGTGCTTTTCTGGCAGGTCTTGCTCCCTTCCACATGTGTGCTGGACCAAGAAATGTCAGAGACAATAGAGAAGTCTGAGAGACACTAGAGGAGCCCTGGAATGTTGAGGCTCGGAGCCAGGCGGTAGTAAGGGGCAACTGCCTTCTTTGTGGTAGCTGTTGGGCTGTTATGTGGCATTATGCAGCATTGTGATAATAGCTGACAGATACACAGAAGCCTGGGTATAAGATAGTTTAATTTGTAGTGCTGCTAATTAATAATTAGTACAATATCAGAAAGATATTGTAAACTAGGAGTAATTCATATTACTTTGTTATTACCCGATTGAAATAGAATAAGGTCCTAATCTAGGCCTGGTAGATGAGTCTAGTGGAGGGAGTTGCTGGGTGGAAGGGTAGAAAGGGTGGAGGGGAAGGGCCAAGGGAGAAAGGATACCAGGAAACAGGCTTAGTATTGGAAGCTGCTGGCATCTGGGTCTTCACATTGCAGCATGAGCCTTGTTCATTCTGCCTGACACACAGCCTAACCTACTCTTTGTTATTGGCTTACTAGTTATGAACTGTGTGTAGCCATGCACACAGGAAGGACTCAGGACAAGGTACTGCTACTTTGCTCAATAAATACCATGTCACTCATTAGCCTTTTACAGATTTAGACCATAAGCTTCAGAGAGGCCAAGATTCTTCCTCGGGTCAGGAGCATCCTGGAGAAGAGACGCAAATAGAAGCCCAGGAGAAACCCTCAGGTCTGGCAAAAAGCCGTGTACCACACGGTATTACCAGAGATGCCAGAGCGCAAGGTGGCCCACCACACTGGCTTGCTATTTGGAACTTCTCCAGTTGGGTCCAGACCTTTTCTCTCCACCTATTTATTGTGCTGAATGGCAGAGATACAGACCTATCTGGAAGGAAGGCGTTGGGTTTGTAAGAACTGCAGTGGATTTGGTGGCAACTAGGTTCATCGCAGCACAACTCGTCATTGCTGAAACATGCAACCATCCTAGATGCCCCTCAGTAGATGAGTGGATCCGGAAATTGTGGTACATATACACAAAGGAATTGTATGCCTCCATCAGAAGGAACGACACTACCATTCGTAAGGAAATGGAAGCACTTGGAAAAAATCATTCTAATTGAAGTGACCCAGACCTAAAAAATCATGGACTGTATGGTCGCCTTCATAGGGAATAGCAAGTACATAATAGGCCAGGCATGATAGAAGACCAAAATACCAGAATAGCTACACCCATAGGGATATATTCGAAGATGCCAAGTGAAATGAACCCCACGTTACGGAAACAAGAGTTATAAAACTCTTTTAATTATTCTCAGCATGCCATGTGAACTCGTAGTATCCTTCCTTTTTTTCTCTCTCTCTTCTTCCTTGTCTGTTTGTTTGACTCAGTGGTTTGTCTAGTTCTGTTTCCGTTGCTGTGGCTGTACCCTTTCAACCACTGTACTACATCCAAGTACCCTGGATATTGTTTATATGGGTAAGAAAACTGTGGAAGGGAGAGGCAATCCCAAAATCGAGAAACCAAGAATAAAAGGACAAACCATTAAAAATGCAACCCTTAGAAGCCATTTGAGATGTGTGGACTGTGGATCAAAGCCAGCCTGGGAAATCTGTGAGACTCTTATCTCCAAAAAGAAGAGGTAAATCAAAAGAAGAAGTAACAGAAGAGACAAATAAAAAGCCTTAGAAGCAGAGCTGTGGCTCAAGCAGTAAAGCATACGCCTTGAGCAAAATGCTACAGGTCAGTGCCAAGGCACTGAGTTCAAGCCCCAATACTGGCAGAAAGTGAGAGATGGTTAGAGGAAGGCAAGGGAGGGAAGAAGGAAGAAAGGAAGGAAGAAAGGAAGGAAGGAAGGAACGAAGGAAGGAACGAAGGAAGGAAGGAAGGAAGGAAGGAAGGAAGGAAGGAAGGAAGGAAGGAAGGAAACTGAGCAAACAGAAGCTTGTGAAAAGAACATTTCCCAAACTCCAGGGCCTGCACCCCAGCATGCCCCCGAAGCGCCAAGATCCCAGACACCCGTGTACGGACCCTGGGGAGAGGGGCTTCCTGTTGCTCCCCACTCTACACGTTGAAGCTTAACGAAACGCCAGGAGCAGCAGAAACATTACATGCACATGATTTCAGCAAAATTTGTTTAAAACACCAATAAATAATCACGAAGGCAACAGAGGGGAGGGGAGGGGAGGGAAGGGGAGGGGAGCTGAGCAGAGCAGAGGAGAGCAGAGAGGAAGGAGTGAGGAGATGAGGTATGTAGACAGCCAGTCACCATTTCTTGGGTGTCCCAACTCCGATCCCCAGGATACCACTGAAGTGGCCGCTACCTGGCTCAGAGCTGGGGCCCTACCTGGCAGGGGAGCTCGGGTAGCTTTGGAGGGTCACAGACACCAAACTGGACAGTGCGTCCACCCCCACGGAGGACATACACGCCTTGGGTTGACACCTCAATCCCAGCTTTGTTCCAACTCCTGAGCTGGCTCAGAAAACTGGAAAAAGGACACCTGCTATTCAGCAAAGGTTGGGGTGCTGGTGGCTCTTCCCTTTCTGGAGTTGGAGCTTGGGCCTCCCTTCAGCCATGGCATGCATGTCTTCCCCAAGTTCAAAGGCACATGAAGTGGGCATGCATGCTCTGGGAGACTATTGCAAAAAGAGACACACAGGAAAGGGGCTGTTGCTCCAGTCAGAGACACGTGGCCACAATCCTCCATTATATCCAGTTGGGTCCAGACCTTTTCAATCCACCTGTGTATTGCGCTGAATGGCAGAGATACCTATCCTATCTGGAAAAAAAGGCGTTGGGCTTGTAAGAACTGCAGTGGGTTTGGAGGCAACTATGTTCATCACAGCACAAACTGTCATCCCTAAAACATGGAACCAACCTAGATGCCTTTCAGTAGACGAGTGGATCCGGAAAATGTGGTACATATAAAGAATGGAATTGTATGCCTCCATCAGAAGGAATGACTCTGCACCATTTGTAAGGAAATGGAAGCACTTGGGAAAAAAATCACACTAAGTGAAGTGACCCAGACCCAAAGAAACATAAACCCTATGGTGTCCCTCATAGGGAATAGCTAGTACAGGAATAGGCCAGTCATGATAGAAGACGAAAATACCCCAATATCTACACCCATAGGACCATATAAAAAGATGCCAAGTGACATGAACCCCACGTTAGGGACACAAGAGTTATACCACTGTTGTAATTATTCTCAACATGCCATGTCAACTCATACTACTTTTTTTTCCCCTGTTTCCTTGTCGGTTTGTTTTACTGAGTGGATTGTCTAGTTTTGTTTCTCTTGCTGTGGATGTACCCTTGCTACCAGTGTATTACATCTGAGTACCCTGGATATTGTCTATATGGGTAATAAAATGGGAGAAGGGAGAGGGAATACCAAAATTGAGAGACAAAGAACAAAAGGACAAACCATTCTAAATGCAGCACCTAGAAACCATTTGGTGTAAACCAACTGCACAACTCTTGGGAGACAGGGGAGTGGGAGGTGGAAATGAGGGAGAAGTTAACAAGTAGAACAAGAAATATAATCACTGCATTTCCTATGAATCTGTAATCCCTCTGTATCACACTTTGACAATAAAGGAAAACAAAAAGAATTGCAGTGGAAGCAAAGTCCTCATGCAGACTGCCCTTGCACCTTAGCAAGGGGGCGGAGGGCTTCTAGCTCCCCATGGTGGTCACCACCATCAGGGACTCTGCCCAGCTGCCTAGGCCTAGAAGAATTCAGCCATGAACTGAGCCAACTCTACAAGCCAGTAGGGTTCAAAAGCAGACTTTAACCTGAATCATAGCTGGGATTTCCCTTGTCTCCATGCCCGGAGGGACAGAGTTCTTATACCCATCACCTAGAACACATGACCCAGTCCTCACTTCTCAAGTCTTGCCGACCACCACCTCACCTCCCAGCGGCTCCTATCCTGACCCAGGATTTCCATCTGTCGTCTGACCAGGCCTCATGTCTGCCAGTGGTATCACCAGACAGCAGGGGTCCTCAGGGCTCCCGTGCCCTTCCTCCTCGACATGAGCAAAGGGGTTACAGAGAAGCTGATTATGGACACAGAGAAATCTGCTTATACTCTGAGTGTATGCAGGGGAATGACTGAGCATCCTAGAGGAATGACTTCTGACCTGGGCATTTTCCTGGTTCAACTCTTTGTCAGGGACTCTGGTGGAGACCCGGGTGCCTCTGAAAGCACAGGACCAGGGTGACTGGGTGGCCGCCTGCTGGCCAGTCTGTTATGCTCTGGCGGGGAAATCACTGTGGCATGCTGCCACCTGGTGGCAGCTTCATGTTGCAGCTGTGGAAGGTGAACCTGTAGCAAGTCTGGGTCTTGTCTGGGGACATGCGGCAGAGAGGGAGATGTTCACAACAGAGCAAAGCTCGGCCCAGGAGTGGAGACAGGAACTTCCTAGAGAAGTGCTAGAAGAAAGGGAATTCCAGACACCAAGAGACCACGTGAGTGCTGGTAGCTTCCTGGGGCCCTGAACCCCTGAAGAGCCATGGTGTAGGTAAACTCCTAGCATCCTCAGGACATGTGTTTATGTGGGAGTTATGTCATCCTGATTTTTGCCATAAAGAGTTGAGGCACCAACAGGCCTCATCCAGCTCATCAGACCCCTGGATAGCCCAGCTCCGTGATATATGGGGTTCTGCACTCATTGCTCCTGGATTGCACACTTTTGCTTCAGGGAGACCTGTTAAGTGGGTTCCAAGGGAACATGGCAGGCCGAGGACACTAAATCGACAGGAAGCGTAAACCCAGCCTCTGCTCACCACCATTCCTTAGCCTTGGAAGAAATCCAGCACCCATTTATGCTAAAAGTCCTGGAAAAACTGGGATTCCAGAGAACACTCCTGAGTATAATAAAGGCAGTCTATGACAAATCAAAAGCAAGCATAATTCTAAATGGTGAAAAACTGAAGCCATTTCCTTTAAAATTGGGAGCAAGACAGGGATGTCCACTCTCCCCCTTCTCTTCAACATAGTGCTAGAATTCCTAGCCACAGCAATTAGGCAAGAAGAAAATAGAAAGGGGATCCAAATAGGAAAAGATGAAGTTAAACTTTCTCTCTTCGCAGATGACATGATCCTATACCTAAAGGGCCCCATAGACTCTACTCCCAAGCTACTAGAGCTGATCCAAAACTTTGGCAAAGTTGCAGGATATAAAATAAACCCTCAAAAATCAATGGCATTTCTATATGCTAATGACCCAAACGCCGAGGCTGAAGTCCGGAAAGCAACTCCTGTTGCAATAGCCTCAAAAAACATAAAATACCTAGGAATAACCTTAACCAAAGAAGTGAAAGACCTCTATAATGAGAATGTTAAAAACGTGAAAAATGACATTAAGGCAGAACTAAGGAAATGGAAACACCACCCATGCTCCTGGATTGGGAGGATTAATAGAATCAAAATAGCAATGATGCCAAAGGGTATCTACAAATTCAATGCAATACCCATTAATATCCCAACACCACTTTTTTTTTAATGAAATAGAGTAAGCAATCCAGAAATTCATATGCAACAATAAAAGATCGGAATAGCAAAACAATTCTAACCAGAAAGAACATTGCTGGAGGAATTACAATACCAAACTTCAAGTTGTATTATAAAGCTATACTAATAAAAACAGCTTGGCATTGGTACTGGAACAGGCCTGAAGACCAATGGAACAGAATTGAAGACCCAGAAATGAACTCACAGAACTATGCCTACTTAATCTTTGATAAAGGAGCTAAAAAAATAGTCTGGAAAAAAGATAGCCTCTTTAACAAATGGTGCTGCCAGAACTGGTTCAACACCTGCAACAAACTAAAACTAGATCCTTATATATCACCCTGCACCAAAATCAATTTCAAATGCACCAAAGACCTCGAAATTAAAACACATACCCTGAAAACACTAAAGGAAGGAGTAGGAGAAAGACACGGGCTTCTTAGCACAGGACGGAGCTTCCTCAACAAACACCCACATATGCGACAAATCAAAGAAAGGATGGACGAATGGGACTGCATCAAACGGCAGAGCTTCTGCAGGGCAAAGGACATAGCTCGCAAGATAAACAGAAAGCCCACAGATTGGGAAAAGATCTTTACCGGCTATATAATGGACAAATGCTTCATACCTAAAATATATGCAGAACTAAAAAAATTACATTCCTCCAAAACAAAACCGCAAAGAACCAATAGCCCTCTCAACAAGTGGGCTAAAGACTTCAAAAGGGACTTCTCTGATGAGGAAATGAGAATGACCAAGAGACATATGAAAAAGTGCTGTACATCACTGGCCATAAAAGAAATGCAAATCAAAACAACATTGAGATTCCATCTCACCCCAGTAAGAATGTCCTATAAACAGAAAACTAACAATAACAAATATTGAAAGGGATGTGGCAAAAAGGGAACCCTACTTCATTTTTGGTGGTAATGTAAACTGGTTCAGCCACTCTGGAAAGCAGTATGGAGATTCCGAGCACGGCTAAACATAGAGCTCCCCTATGACCCAGCAGCCCCACGTTTGGACATCTACACAAAAGACCACAAACAAGAACACACTAAAGCCACCAGCACAACAATGATCATTGCAGCACAGTTTGTCATAGCTAGAATTTGGAACCAACCCAGAGGCCCCTCAGTAGACGAATGGATCAGGAAAATGTGGTACATATACACAATGGAATTTTATGCCTCTATCAGAAAGAATGACATTGCCCCATTCTTAAGGAAATGGAAGGACTTGCAATAAAATTATATGAAGTGATGTGAGGCAGACCCAAAGAAACATGGAGTCTATTGTCTACCTCATAGGGAACAATTAGCACAGGTTTAGGCTAGTCACAGCAGAGGATCACAAGAGCCCAATAGCTATGCCCTTATGAACACATAAGATGATGGTAAGTGAAATGAACTCCATGTTATGGAAACGACTGTTATATTACTGTTGTAATTACATTCAACATGCAATGTGAAACCGTACCTTCTATTATTGATGATCCTCTTGTATCCCCTTCCTGTGGAGGTTGTACCTGCACTATCGCTGTATCTTATCTGAGTACATTGGAAACCGTGTATACTCGTATGAGAACTAGGAAACTGAAAGGGAATACCAAAATCAAGAGACACAGGGTAAAAAGACATATGATTACAAATGCAATACTTGCAAAACTGTATAAATCTACTGGTATAAATCTACTTGGTATGAATCTACTGAACAACTCATGGGGGAAGGGGGAGGGGAAATGAGAGAGGAGGTAACAAACAGTTCAAGAAATGTATCCAATGCCCAACGTATGAAACTGTAACCTCTCTGTATATCAGATTGACAATAAAAATTAAAAAAAAAAGAAAAACACCATACACACCGGAACAATAAAATAGCTCTGTTTTAATTCACTTTGATTCAGATCATTGTAAATATTCAACAATAAATACACTAGCAGGGTTTGAGAGTGGCAAACTAGCTGAAGGCATTCAAAATACAGCCAGACCCATCGACAATGGGCAGCGAAATAAACATGAGAGAAAGCAAATTTTAAATCACCACCAACCAACCAAAGGAGATGGCAGAGAAAGAAGAGAAAGTGCTCAAGGAACTTTGGCTTTGAAGGGGATTGTGCTGAAGGTGTGCGCCACACCCACCCTAGCACACAGGAAGGTTTAAAGCTCAGCCCTGCTCAGGGCCCTGGGCAGGGGGCAGCCAAGAGTGAGTTATCATCCTGACCTTTACCCTGGAAGGAAAAGGAGGTTTGGGAGCAGGCTGGCCACTTGGTCACAGTGTTAAGCATCCCCATGCATGGCAAGGTGTCGCCTAGGCCCCCAAATCAGGGCCCTGGAGGACACAATGACCTCCAGAGCTCTGGAGGGTGGCAGCGGGTCATGGAGAGCACGTAGCCAGCGTCCAGCCCTCCGCTGGGCCCCTGGGCTCCTCCAGAAGAATCTTTCCCATTCTGTGGACAGACGACGGAAGGAGCTAGATCCCATGCTCCTTGTTTCGGGGGACCTGGATCCAACGTCACCTCCCAGCAGATGAGAGGGTCCCCTCACAGGCAGGGATGCAACGCTTACTGATGCATTTCATTCCGGCCACACAGACTGGCTTTTATGCAGCAGAGCACCCGTTGCTACTGGGATGAGACCCAAGTGGTGCTGGGAAGAGGAGATGATGGCCTAGCTGCCAAAGGACTGTGGAAGGGCTGAGCTGGGTCCGGGGAGAGCCTGAGCCATGAGCCCCCGGGTGATTCAGAAAGAGCCCTGCCCTGCTTTGGATCAAGCGCTTTGATTCATGCTGTCTATCACCACTGGGTTTCAGAACAAGCTGTAGCCCGCCTGGGCCCTGTTTCTAGCATGTGAGATGGACAGTGGGCTTGTGGGCTGGGGGTATCTCACTGGAACATCCTCATGAAGAGGGACAGGAGGCAGCGGCGGACACCATACAAGCAATCCGGGCAGCACGGGCTCAGACGCAGCCACTGCCTCCCTTCTGGGATCCATTCCCTCGTCAGTGCAAACAGGCCCCTGCTGCCCTCCCCTCCCAGACTCAGCCCTGCCTGAAGGGCTAGGGACAAGCAGAGCTCTCCAGCCGGAGTCTCTCCATGGAAGACCAGAGGTATGGTCCAGATCAAAGACCTCACTATGATTCGGCAGCTAGGAGTCTTCAGTCTGGGAAGACTGCAGAGCTGAAGCAGGTTTGTATTGGAGCAAACAGAAACCACTGGGCTCTGAATCTTTGAGAATCTAAAAAAAAGCTCTAACAACAGGGCTCCGGTTCAGACTCAGGAGGAACCAACCATGCTGATGAACATGGTCTATGGCCTGAAGCCATGCTGGGCCCCTGACCCAGGCCTCCTCCAAGCCCACCATCCTTCCTTGGGGCCTGCAATGGGGGAAGTGGCGAAAGCAACCCCATCAATAAGTCCTTTTGCTGTCACTGGAGGTGGTGGCCACTGCCCAGTGCCTACCTCCCCCTCCTCTGGCCCAACCCCGGGGCACCCACCCACAGGAGGAGGCCTGCCTGTGAGGAGACAGATAAACAGAAAGGACGCCGCCACCCATGCCTGTAACTGAAGCTACTCAGGAGGCTGAGAGCTGCGGACTGTGGTTCAAAGCCAGCCTGGGTAGACTGTGAGACTCTTATCTCCAAAAAGAAGAGACAAATCAAAAGAAGAAGACATTGAAGAGACAACTAAAAAGCCAGAAGCAGATCTGTGGCTCAAATAGTAAAGCACTGGCCTTGAGCCAAAGGTTTTAAGATTCAGAAAGAAAATGAGAAGGATTTGAATAGTTTGTCTGAATGGATACTTGCAGGGGAGGGGATTTGAAGATACTGAAGGTACTCCATGTCTTAGCCAGGAGATATTTGCTTCGATTGTTACAAAGTACAAGGGTTCCCAATGTACTCTTCTGTTTAAATGACATTTCTGTGCTTTTCTGTATATGTTTAAAACAAGAAACAGGATGATGATGAGTACTATCCGAGTCTTCCTGTCTCCTGATAACTTGTTTCTAGGTCTCTTGAATTCCCTGATTAAAGTGTGCATGTAACATTCATCTAAATTAATTCAAAAAGAGAATTTGGTTACTTAAAATGGTATCTTAATAAATATTAAACTGTAACTTTTCTGTACATCAGTTTGATAATAAAAATTAAAAAAATAAATATTAAGTAGCACTATCACTTTAATATATATGATAATAGTACACTAATGGGAAGTTATTTAATTAAGCATGTCCGGTAGTTAAAAAAAAAAAAAAAAACTACAAGAAGAACCCCATAGACTCTAATCCCAAGTTACTTGAGCTGATCCAAACCTTTGGCAATGTAGCAGCATACAAAATAAATCCTCAGAAATCAATAGCTTTTCTATAAAACCTGGAAAGCAACTCCTTTTGCAATTGCCTCAAAAAGCTTTTTATTCACATACCTAACAATTTTGCTATGTTGGATAGTGGAATAAGTTATCAGAGATTCCCTAAACAATGATCCAAACTCAAGAAGTGCCCACACATGACAGGATGGAGGACAATGCAGAACCACATTGGGGAATTACAACCCATCCACCCAGCCTGTGTACTACCACCCCAGAAGGAACAAGCCTGCATCAGAACACACCCTAACTGCAGGGGGTGGGAGGTCAGTGTCCGAGGGCCCACACCTGTGAGCCCAGCCTACAGGAGGCAGAGACAGCAGGTTCCCAAGCTCAAGGCCAAACTGGACTTCCCCTAAGACCCTGTATCTGAAACCCAGCAAGCAAACAAATCTGTTCCCCAGAAGGCCAGCAGGCCCACAACCCCTCAAAGAAACCAGAGAAGGGAAGGAAAGGGAAGAATAATGCACACGCCTGTATAAACATACAGACATGTAATATATGTGTGCAAACATAAATATTGATTTATATATGTGTATACTTAGATATATGTGCGCATGTGTGTATATATATACATGCATACAGAGAGGAGAAATGGTCCCCAGCCCTGGAGTTTGGGGAGTAAATACAAAAGTGTGCCTAGGGCTATGGGGAGAGGAGGAAATGAAGGGCCAGAGAGGGAGGATATGGTCCTCAGGGTTGACACAATGTGAGGGTTGGTGGAGAGGGCCATTGCACCGAGGCTGGGACCCCAGGTCAAGGGAAGGGTGAGGGCTATCTGGACCCAGGAGGTCGGGACAAGAAGGGCAGAGCAGGCAGAGGGCCGTGGAGTTGGGGGGAGGGCCCTGTGGAAGGCATGGCATGTGGTCAGAACCCCTGGCAGGACCCGAGGGCACGGAGGGCATGTGCCGTGGGGAGGGGCTTAGAGGCGGAGCTGTCAGGAGGGAGGGTCAGGCAGAGGCCTATATAAGGCGGGAAGCTGGCCGGCCGGATTGCTTTGGAAGGCGACCACGGAAGGAAGCAGAGGAAGAGGAGGAAGCGGAGGCCAGCCTCGCAGTAGCAACAGACCAACCGACCGATCGACCGACCGACCAGAGGAGGAGTGCCCAGAGCACGGCGAGTG
Source organism: Perognathus longimembris pacificus (assembly GCF_023159225.1). Classification (NCBI taxonomy): domain Eukaryota; kingdom Metazoa; phylum Chordata; class Mammalia; order Rodentia; family Heteromyidae; genus Perognathus; species Perognathus longimembris. The sequence continues at coordinate 6,672,962 of NC_063172.1, forward strand.
ACCTACAGCACCCAGGAAGCCAGGTGAGCGGCCCGCGCATCTCTGCGGACGTGGACGGTGTGGGCATCGGGATGGGCGCGGCCGAGTGGGTGTGCGGGGCCGTGCGGCAGCTCCAGCAGCGCCTTGGTTCCAGCACAGACGCGGATGAGCTCCGCCGCTCCTTGAGGCTGCTCTCCCGCCTGCCCATGACGCCGGAGATCCTGGCGGCCACGGGTGTCAGGGGGACGCTGGAGGCCTTGAGCAAGCACCAGCAGGTGGGCAGTGTGGCCAAGGAGCTGGCCGAGCGCTGGGAGATCTTGGCTGTGCCGAGCCACCCGTCAGAGGCTCGCAGCCAGGTCCCGGAGCGGGCAGTAGCTCCGGAGGCCACGGGGGAGGATCTGGGGCAGGGGGAGAGGAACGGGGCGCAGGAGCGGAAGATGGGGAAGGCATCCACCGCAGATCAGTGCTGTCCCAGTGGGGCAAGGGACCCACTTCAGGCGGGAAGTCAGGTGAGCGGCCCGGGCCTGTGTGCAGACCTGGACCTGGGTGGCGTCGGGACGCAGACGGCGGAGTGGGTGTGGGGGGCCGTGGGGCAGCTCCAGGAGCGCCTGGCCGCCAGCACCGAAGGGGACGCACTGCGCAAGATCCTGAGGCTGCTGTCCGTCCTGCCCATCACGGCGGAGATCCTGGCCGCCACGGGAGTGAGAAGGACAGTGAAGGCGTACAGAGCACACCCGCAGGTGGGCAGTTTGGCCAAGGAGATGGCGAACCGCTGGAAGACCATGGCTCTCCTGGGCGGAAACCCAGCGCTCGAGGCAGAGCTGATGGGCCGGGGCCCGGAGCGGGATGGGGCCCCAGCGCCCTCCCAGGAAGTTCTGGAATCACGGGAATGGAAGCAGAAGCGGAAGAGGTGGAGCTTGGCAGGTGCGGATCCTTCTTCTCAGAGCAGGGCCGAGGAGCCTCGGGGTCCAGGTTACCAGGCGGCGGAGTGGGCTTGGGGAGCCGCGCGGCAGCTCCAGGAGCGCCTGGCCCGTAGCACGGACACGGAGGAGATCCGGAAGACCCTGAGGCTGCTCTCCGTCCTGCCCTTCATGCCGGAGATCCTGGAGGCCACGGGAGTGAGGAGCACGGTTCAGGGGCTTAGGGAGCACCAGTTGGTGGGCAGCTTGGCCAAGGAGCTGGACCTGCGCTGGGAGACCGTGGCTCTGCTGAGCCGCCACCCAGGGCTGGTGCCGGCGCTCCTGGGGCAGGTCCCCAAGCGGGATGGCGCTCGGGAGCCCAGGCAGGATGGCCCTAGAGAGGGAGAGAGGGAGGCAGAAAAGGAGAGGAAGAGGAAGGATGAGGGGGACGGGGAAAGAGAGGAGGAGAAGGAAGGAGAAGAGGAAGAGGATGAGCCGGATCCTTTCTCTCACTGCGGGACTCATGAGCCATTGGATCGAGGAACCCAGGTGAGTGGTCCCTGCATCTCTCCACACGTGGTCCAGTGTGGCATCATCACACAGGTGGACGAGTGGGTGTGGGGGGCCGTGGGGCAGCTCCAGGAGCGCCTGGCCTCCAGCACTGAAGAGGAGGAACTCTTTAAGTCCTTGATGCTGCTGTCCGTCCTGCCCATCACGGCGGAGATCCTCGCCGCCACGGGAGTCAGAAGGACAGTGAAGGCGTACAGAGCACACCCGCAGGTAGGCAGCTTGGCCAAGCAGATGGCGAAGCGCTGGAAGAGCTTGGCTCCCCTGGGTGGAAACTCAGCACTCTGGACAGAGCTGATGGGCCAGGCCCAGGAGCGGGATGGCGCTCCAGCACCCACTGAGGAAGTTCAGGAACCCAGGGAACGGAAGCAGAAGCGGAAGAGGTGGAGCTTGGCAGGTGCGGATCCTTCCTCTCAGAGCAGGGCCAAGGAGCCGTGTGGCCCCGGAACCCGGGTTGTGGAGGGGGCTTGGGGAGCTGCGAGGCAGCTCCAGGAGCACCTGGCCCGCAGCAGGGACACGGAGGAGATCCGGAAGACTCTGAGGCTGCTCTCCATCCTACCCTTCATGCCGGAGATCCTGGAGGCCACGGGAGTGAGGAGCACGGTTCAGGGGCTTAGGGAGCACCAGCGGGTGGGCAGCTTGGCCAAGGAGCTGGACCTGCGCTGGGAGACCGTGGCTCTGCTGGGCCGCCACCCAGGGCTGGTGCCGGCGCTCCTGGGGCAGGACCCCAAGCGGGATGGCGCTCAGGAGCCCAGGCAGGATGGCCCCATGCAGTCGGAGTGGGCTGAGTGGGAAGAGCTGATGAAGGAGGCAGGGGTGGTTCTGGAATCCCCGGAGAGGGTCCCGACGAGTAGCGAGGTCAAGGGAGACCAGGAGGGCAAGCTGGTTCTTGTTGAAGCTCCTGATCCCGCCCGAGAGGAGCCAACGGTGCCGCCCGAGGGCGAACCAACGGATTTCCCCGGGGGGCCAGTCGAGTCAGGTGTGCTGCCCGGACAGGGGCGGATTTCCCTTTTTCCACTCCCTCCGAATGGGGCCTCTGCGCCCTGGGGAGAGCCGAGAGGGGAAGGAGAAGATGAGGAGGAAGAGCAAGGTGAAGAGGAGGAGGAAGAGGAAGGGGCAGCCTTCCCTTTCCACAGAGTGGCCCTGAAGACCCCAGTGTACTCGGGACCCAGGCCCCTCCCGCTTCTTCCCTCCACTGCCCAGGAGGTCTGCGCGCTTCCCTCGCACAGTGCCGCCGGTGGTGCCCGGATACCCGGCGTTCTGTTCGAGCTCGTGCCCGAGCCTCGTCCCGGAGCTCAGCACCCCAGTCCCGGCAACGGTCACAGCAGGACCATGGCACCCGGCGGCACAGACAGGCTGTGGCAAGTCCGCTGCAGAAAGGAGTTTAAGGAGGCCACCCCCGCCCCGGGCGAGTCCTGGCAGGAGCTTTTCGTGCGGCTGCGCCAGGAGCGGGAGCAGCGTCTGCAGGCCGTGAGCGCCAGGATCCGGGCTGCCCAGGCCCAGGAGAGCGGGGGACGCCGGGCACAGATGCTCCTGCACCCGCTTCCCCAGAAGCGCCCTCGCCGCGGTGCCCAACCCCGGGCCTGCAGCACAGGGCCAGCCCCGCACCAAGGAGGCTCCCAGCAAGGAAACCGAGCTGGGGGAGGAGGAAGACTGGGTGCCTTGGGGGCCGGGGCTGCGGGTGCGGGCGGAGCTGCTGGAGGTGGGGACGGAAGGTTTCATCCCCAAAGCCAGACAGCAGCCTGCGCCCCCTCCGGCCCCACAATGGCGGCCCTCAGGCCCGTGGTCAGCACCGGAAAGCCCCCTGCTAAGAGAACTGCCCGGCTCATGGCCAACACCCTCCGCGATTACCTGAGATGCAAGAGCAGGGTCCCGGGGCGGTGACCCCAGAGGCCTGCAGCACCGGTGGGCTGTCCCAGAGACCCCGCCCGCCGGCTCTCCAGGGCCTCTGGGGGACACAGGCTCACATTGAGTCCACTCTAACCTTCCCCCCGGGGGCCTAACAACGCATGAGTGCCCCTCCATACTGAGCTCCACTTGGATGGCATTTACAATGCTATCTCCGTTACTAAATGCACTACTCTGATGAAGGGGCATTTTTCTCTTCAATAACAATCTACAGACTTGGATGTTAGATAAATTGTCAGGCAGGGCTGCAGAAGGGTAAATATACAGGAATATGTGCGTACATAAATATAAGTACGCATATGTTTATGACTATAAACACACACACATATATGGTTACACACACACACACACATATTTCATGTATTTATCTTGACAAAACACAGAGCACTGCCATCAGCTGAACTGGTGCATCGGAGATCAGCGACTCCCTAAACAATGACCCAAGCCGGTATGTGCCAACTCTTCTCCAGTGAAAAAGGACATGGGAAAGAACCAGCCTGCACCGGAACACACCCTCTCTGGGGGGAGGGGCCACAGGAGGGGGAGGAGGAGATCATTGTTGATGGGCCACACCTGTGGGCTCAACCTCCTAAAGACAGAGACCCCAGGTTCTTTGGCTCAAGCCCCATCCGACCTACCCGCGGATACCCTGGCTCAAGCAATTCTTCACTGGGGCTGTTTAATATCTAGCCCTTCCACCTTGGTTCGGGGAAATTCTGCCAAGTAGCCTCTCCATAACAACCTTTCTGAGATCTCACTTTCCACTCAATTGTAAGCCCTTCATCTACCCAACTCTACTCACTGTTTTGATAACTTTTCTAGTTTTGGTTTCTTAAGACATTTCCACACGTGCTACTTCTTATTTCCTTCCCTTGGCTTCTCTTATGAATTCAGTGGGTTACTAGGCTGATATTTTCACACTGTGCAGGTATTTCTGTTATTAATATCATCATCGCTTTATTAGTTCTGTGATAATTACCCCAATAGTCTTGTCTCAAGTCTGCCAACAGTGTTATATTTTCTTCCTTTGCTGTCAGTCTTCTGAGCCTTCTTTGGACCTTCATGTGTTTAGTATTATGTCTTTGCATCACCCTAGATCTCAGTTCACCTTCGTAATTCCTTTGGAATTTCCCCGAGAAATGCCATATCTTCTCTTCATCTTATTCTCAATCAGTTTGTCTACCTGTAGGAAAAAGAAAACTGGACATTACCTTGGAATTTCATTTCCACATTCATGATAAAAACAATAAATACCAGGCCTCATCTATGACCTGCATACACACCCTATTGTGTACTTGCAGGGAGTACACATAGCACACAATGCTGTTTCTCTCATCCCCTCTAAATGGTGTATTATTCACTACAGTCCATTTGTGGTTCAGTGTAGGTGCACTTCCGCTTCTCTCTGGAGTAGATAAAAGAATGCTGATGGTATTGAAGCTGAAGAAAACACTGGTGGGATAATAGTTCTCTTTTCCTCCTGTTTTGGGTGTTGCTTTAGAATGCATGTTTTTTCAAGAGTCAAACTGGCAGGGGTTAATTGTTATCCAAGTATGAGAAGGCACTGAGTTTTTAATCTTTTGAAAATTCAGGGTTCTCATGAGTTACAAGACAATTAAATTTTATAGTATAATTGTTCGGTTGTAGGTGTTTTGACTAACGTACGTACCTATGGAACCAACAGAACCTATGACCCTGCTTCTATGGCTGTTATCTGAATACATTTTCTTATAGGGAATTGGACTGAGGACTTTTTTTCTGGTGAAAGGTTCCCTCGTTTTCTTTTTTTATTTAATTTAATTTATTTATTAATTGAACACAATTTTTTTGACAAGGTGTTGTGCAAAAAGGGTACAGTTACATAGTAGGGCAGTGTGTACATTTCTTGTGATATCTTACACCCTGTTTTCTATCCCTCCTCTAGGTCAAGTAGACATATATACGATATACAATGTACCAAGAACATATACAGTAGCCACGTGGCCACGCCCAAGAAAGTTCACCAAGGGCTTTAAATGTAATGTCGATATTAGACCATATGCTGACAGTAGTCTTATATGAACGTAAATACTTAGCTTTTGAGCTATTGTATTCCCGAGAGGTCAATTTTTGACCTTTATATGTTGAGTAATTGTTTGGTTTCAGTTACATGCTGTTGGGTCGCTGCCCCAATCCTGTGGGGAATACTATTTGACAAGCAGTTTTTAGTTTCACAGACTTGGTCTCTACTGTCTCTCCGTCTCCCTTTGTTAACAGTCATATATCAGGGAGATCATGCCCCTTTGTTTTCTGGGTTCTAGGCTTGTCTCGCTCAACATTATTTGTTCGAGTTCTGACCATTTCCCTGCGAATAACAATATTTCACCATTCCTAATCGCTATGTAGTATTCCATTGTGTATAAGTACCATATATTTTGGATCCATTCGTCTGTGGAGGGGCATCTGGGTTGTTTCCATATTTTGGCTATTGTGAATTGTGCCACGATAAACATGGAAGTACAAATGTCTTTTTGATATCTTGGGGTTTGCTGTTTAGGATAGATGCCTAGGGGTGGTATGTCTGGGTCATAGGGTAGGTCTATATTGAGCTTTTTGAGAAACCTCCATACTGTTCTCCAAAGTGGTTGTACTAATTTGCACTCCCACCAACAAAGGAGAAAGGTTCCACATTCCCCGCACCCCTTCCAGCATTTGTTGTTGCATGAGTTCAGAGTATAGGCCATTCTAATTAGGGTGAGGTGGTATCTCAGGGTTGTTTTGATTTGCATTTCCTTTACTACCAGGGATGTTGAGCATTTCCTCATGTGTTTCTTTGCCATTTTTATAGCTTCTCTTGTGAGGTCTCTCTTTACCTCCTTTGCCCATTTCCTAATAGGTTTACTGGGCTTGGAGGGGCTTAGATTTTGAGTTCTCTGTAGATAACCGATATCAGGCCTTTGTCTGTTGCTCTGCTGGTAAATATCCTTTCCCGTATCGTTGGTTGTCTTTCTATTTTGGTGGCTATGTCCTTATCTGTGCAGAAACTTTTTAATTTGTAGTAGTCCCATTTGTCAAGTCTTTCCCCTATTGGTTGTGCCCCTGGGACTCTATTCAGGAAGTTCCTTCCTGTGCCTATAAGTTCTAGCGTCTTTCCTACTCTGTCCTTCAGTAGTTTCAAGGATTCAGGTCTGATATTGAGGTCGCTGATCCATTTTGAGTTGATCTTGGTGCATGGTGATAGGCTTGAGTCTTCTTTGAGTTTTCTGCATATGGCTGCCAGTTCTCCCAGCACCAGTAGTTGAAGAGGCTATGTTTATTCCATTGTATGTCCTTAGCTCCTTTGTCGAATATCAGCTGACTGTAAGAGTGTGGTTTTATTTCTGGATCTTCAATTCTAATCCATTGGTCTTCCGATCTGTTTTTATACCAATACCATGCTGTTTTGGTTATGATGGCCTTGTAGTAGAGCTTGAAGTCTGGTATTGTGATACCTCCTGCACTGCTTTTTTTGCCTAGAATTGCTTTGGCTATTCTCGGTTTTTTGCTGTTCCATATGAACTTATGGGTTGCTTTCTCTATTTCAGTGAAGAATGTAGCTGGGATCTTGATGGGGATTGCATTGAATTTGTATAACAATTTGGGCAATATGGCCATTTTCACTATATTGATTCTGCCTTCCCATGAGCATAGGAGGTCTTTCCATCTCCTTGTGTCTTCTTTGATTTCCCTTATTAGATTTTTATAGTTTTCATTATATAGGTCTGTCACATCCTTGGTTAAGTGGATCCCTAGGTACTTTATTCTTTTTTTGACTATTGTAAATAGAAATGTTTCCATAATTTCCTTTTTCTGCTTGTATATTGCTGGTGTACAGAAAAGCTGCTGACTTTTGTGGATTGATTTTGTATCCTGTTACTTTGCCAAATTGGTTTAATAGGTGAAGGGGTTTGGGGACTGAGTTTTTTGGGTCCTTCAGATATAAGATCATGTCGTCTGCGACTAGGGATAACTTGATTTCTTCCTTGCCGATGTGGATCCGTTTGATGTCCTCCTCTTGCCTTATTGCTATGGCTAGTGATTCCAGCACTATGTTGAAAAGAAGTGGGGAGAGTGTGCATCCTTGTCTTGTTCCTGAGTTTAGGGGGAATGATATAAGTTTCTCTCCACTTAATATGATATTAGCAGTTGGTCTGTTGTATATGGCTTTTATTGTTTTGAGGAATGTTCCATCTATTCCTGTTCTCTCCAAAGCTTTTAATAGGTATGGATGTTGTATTTTGTCAAAGGCTTTTTGGGCATCAACTAAGATAACAATGTAATTCTTAATTTTATATCTGTTTTTGTGGTGAATTACGTTGATTGATTTACGGATGTTGACCCATCCCTGTGACTGTGGGATGAAGCCTACTCGGTCATGATGTATGATTTTCGTGATCAGTTTCTGGACCCTGTTAGCTAATATTTTATTGAGGAGCTTTGCGTCTGAGTTCATTAGTGATATTGGTCTGTAGTTGTCTTTTTTTGTTGGGTCTTTGCCTGGTTTGGGAATGAGTATGATATTAGCTTCGTAGAATGAGTTTGGGATTTCTCCCTCTGTTTCGATTTCACGGAAGAGTTTGAGGAGTATTGGTAATAGCTCCTCAGTAAAGGTTGTGAAGAATTCGTTGGTGAATCCATCTGGGCCTGGGCTTTTCTTTGTTGGGAGGTTCTTGATTACCTCCTGTATCTCCCTGTAAGTTATTGGTTTATTTAGTTGATTTATTTCTTCTTGGTTCAGTTTGGGCAGTTTGTACTTCTCTAAGAATTGATCCATGTCTGTAAAATTATTGTTTTTTGCTGAGTAGAGCTTTTGGAAATAGCTCCTTATGATTGTTTGAATATCGTGTGTACTTGTTGTAATTTTTCCGGTGGAGTCTTTGATTTTACGTATATGAGTCTCTTCTTGTTTTTGTAAGTGTTGTGGGGGTCTGTCAATTTTGTTTATTTTTTCAAAGAACCAGCTTTTAGTCTTATTTATTTGTTGAATGGTCTTTCTATATTCAATCAGATTTATCTCTTCTTTAATCTTTGTGATCTCTCCCCTCCTAGTCGTTTTAGATTCTGTCGTTGCATGTTTCTCCAGTTGTTTTAGTTTCATCGTGAGGTTATTCACCTGCTCTGCTTCCATTCTTTTCATGTGAGTGCTGAGGGCAATGATCTTGCCCCTCAGTACTGCCTTAGCTGTGTCCCATAGGTTTCTTTGTGATGTGTTTTCATTGTCATTGTGGCTTATGAATTCGTTGATTTCATCTTTAATTTGGTCTGTGGCCCAAGTGTTGGATAGCAGTGTGGGGTATAGCCTCCAAGAGTGTGTATAGCCTCTGTGGTATCCTTTGTTGTTGAGGGTTACCTTTAATCCACTGTGATCAGATATAATACATGGGATGACGTCTATACTTTTGTATTTGCTGAGGTCCTTTGTGTGGGCTATGACGTGGTCTATTTTGGAATATGATCCATGGGCTCCTGAAAAGAAGGTGTATTGGTTCTCTGTAGTGTGGAAGATTCTGTATAAGTCTGTCAGATCCATTTGGGGTATGGTGTTACTTAGGTCCTCAGTTTCCATGCTAATCCTCTGGGTGTTGGATCTGTCTCTTGGAGAGAGTGGGGTGTTAAGGTCACCCACTATGATTGTGTTTGCGTCTATCTTGTTCTGTAATTCTGTGAGAATTTGCTTGACATATGTAGGGCCTCTTTTGTTCAGGGAGTATACATTTATCACCGTGATGTCTTGATTCTGGATTTTTCCTTGTATTAATATGTAGTGTCCTTCTTTGTCTTTTGAGTTGATTTCAATGAAAAGTCCAGCTTGTCTGAGATCAGAATGGCTACACCTGCCATTTTGGTAGGTGCGTTTGCTTGGTAGATCTTGCTCCATGCTTTCATTCGGAACCTGTTTTTGTCTCTTGCTGTAAGGTGGGTCTCTTGTAGGCAGCGATGTCAACTTTTTGTTTGCGGATCCATCCTGTCAGTCTGCTCCTCTTTATCGGAGAGTTTAAACCATTTATATTTAAAGAGATCAAGGATAAGGGTGTTCTTTCTCCTTCCATTTTCTTGTTGGGCTGTTTTTTCCTCTTTTATTTTTTTTCTTGTCTTTAGTGAGCTGTTCTTTCTATTGGACTTTGATTACTGTATTTTCTTTCTGTTTCTGTCTGTGTGTCTTGTACGATGTCTGTTGGGTGGGGCTCCCCTCTTAGAATTCGCTGTAGGGCTGGTTTTTTATTCACATACTCCTTTAGCTCCTCTTTGGTGTGGAAAGATCTGGTTTTCCCTTCACATGTGAACTCCAATTTCGCTGGATATTTGATCCGAGGTTGCATATATTTAGCCTAAAGTACTTGGATGGTGTTTTTCCACTCACTTCGTGCGTGGTAAGTTTGTGTGGATAGTTCAGCTGTTATTCAAATCCTCTTCCCATTGTAGAATTTGCTCAATAACAACCATGTCACTCATTACCATTTTAAAGATTTAGAGCATAAGCTTCAGGGAGGTCAAGACTCCTCCTTGGGTCAGGAGCATCCTGGAGATGAGATGCAAATAGAAGCCCAGGAGAAACCCTCAGGTCTGGCAAAAAGCCGCGTACCACACGGTATTACCAGAGAGGCCAGAGAGCAAGGTGGCCCACCACACTGGCTTGCTATTTGGAACTTCTCCAGTTGGGTCCACAACTTTTCTCTCCACTTGTTTATTGTGCTGAATGGCAGAGATACAGACCTACTGGAAGGAAGGCGTTGGGTTTGTAAGAACTGCAGTGGATTTGGTGGCAAGTATGTTCGTCGCAGCACAACTCGTCATCGCTAAAACATGGAATCAACCTAGATGCCGCTCAGTAGACGAGTGGATCCGGAAAATGTGGCACATATACACAATGGAATTCCATGCCTCTATCAGAAGGAATGACACTGCACCGTTTGTAAGGAAATGGGAGCACTTGGAAAAAATCATTCTAAATTAAGTGACCCAGACCCAAAGAAACATAAACCCTATGGTGTCCCTCATGGGGATTGGCTAGTACAGGAATAGGGCAGTCATGATAGAAGACCAAAATACCCAATATCTATAACCATAGGACTACATAAGACAATAGGAAGTGAAATGAACCCCACGCTATGCAAAGAAGAGTTATTCCTCTGCTGAAATAATTCTCAAAACGCCATGTGAACTCGTAATACACTTTTTTCTCTTTTTCCTTGTCTGTTTGTTTGACTGAGTGGCTTATCTAGTTTTGTTTCTCTTGCAGTCCCTTCCTGAGGCTGTACCCTCGCTACAACTGTACTACATGCGAGTACCCTGGATAATGTCTGATATGCGTATTAGACCAGCGGAAGGTAGAGGGAATACCAAACTCGAGAGACCAAGAAGAAAAGGAAAACCATTCAAAATGCAACACTTAGAAACCATTTGGTGTAAACCAACTGCACAACTCTTGGGGGACAGGGAGAGGGAGAGGGGGAGGGGCAAATTAGGGAGGAGGTAACAAGTAGAACAAGAAATGTACTCACTGCCTATCCTATGAATCTGTTACCCCTCTGTATCACGCTTTGACAATAAAGATTAAAAAAAGAAATGCAATGTAGGCAAAGTCCTTTTATGTACTGGTCTCGAACCTGAGCATGTGGGGGTGGGGTTCCTAGCACCCCCTGGTGGTCACCATCACCAGGTACTCCGCACAGCTGCTTAGGCTTACAAGACTTCAGCCCTGGGGCTGGGGATATAGCCTAGTGGCAAGAGTGCCTGCTTCGGATACACGAGGCCCTAGGTTCGATTCCCCAGCACCACATATACAGAAAACAGCCAGAAGCGGCGCTGTGGCTCAAGTGGCAGCGTGCTAGCCTTGAGCGGGAAGAAGCCAGGGACAGTGCTCAGGCCCTGAGTTCAAAGGCCCAGGACTGGCAAAAAAAAAAAAAAAATTCTTCAGCCCTGAACTGAGCAGGCTCTACCAGCCAGTAGGGCTCAAGTGCAGACTTGTCCTGAACCATAGCTGGGAGTTCCCTTGTCTCCGTGCCCTGATGGACAGAGTTTTATACGCGTCAACTAGAAAACAGGACCCAGTCCTCACTTCTCAAGTCTTGCCGACCCCCACCTCACCTCCCAGCGGCTCCTATCCTGACCCAGGATTTCCATCTGTCACCTGACCAGGCCTCATGTCTGCCAGTGATATCACCAGGCAGCAGGGGTCCGCAGGGCTCCTATCTCCTTCATCCTTGGCATGAGCAAAGGGGTTATGGAGAAGCTGATTATGGACACAGAGAAATCTGTTTATGCCCTGAGTGTATGCAGGGGACAGACTGAGCATCCTAGAGGAATGACTTCCAACCCGGGCACTTTCCTGGTTCAACTCTTTGCAGGGCCTCTGGTGGAGACTCAGGTGCCACTGGAATCACAGGACCAGGTGACCGGGTGGCCGCCTGCTGGCCAGTCTGGGATGCACTGGTGGGGAACTGACTGTGGCGTGCTGCCACCTCGTGGCGGCTTTTCGTTGCATCTGTGGAAGTTGAACCTGTAGCAAGTCTGGGTCTGGTCTGGGGGACATGTGGCTGAGAGGGAGATGTTCACAACAGAGCCAAGCTCAGCCCAGGAGTGGAGACAGGAGCTGCATAGACAAGTGCTAGAATAAAGGTTATTCGAGACACCAAGAGACCACGTGGAGTGCTGGTGGCTTCCTAGGCCTCTGCAGAGCCATGGCCTAGGCAAATTTCTAAAATCCTCAGGACACGGGTTCATGTGGGAGTTATGTCCACCTGAGTCTTCCCATAAGGAGGTGAGGCTCTGACAGGCTTCAGCCAGCTCATCAGATCCCTGCATAGCCTGGCTCTGTAATACATTGGGGTTCTGCACACATTGCTCCGTATTGCACACTGTTGCTGCAGGGAGATCCGATAAGCGGGTTCCAAGGGAACATGGCAGGCTGCCCACATTAACTCGACATGAAGCCAAAATCCCCCCTCTACTCACCACCATTCCCTAGACTTGAGAATTCAAGTTCCTGCCCAAGGAGGTGGTGTGCAAAGTATAAAGCGCCACACACACTGCGAACATCTTGCACCAACGTTATCTTGGACATCTGTTTTGATTTGTGCCGATATTGGTGTTAGACCTCAGGACCTGGGTTCCATTCCTTAGCTTTTTCGCTCAAGGTTGGTGGTCTACCATTCTTGAGACACCACTCCACGTCTGCCTTCTTAGTGGGGAAGTGGAGATAGGGCCTCAAGGACTCTCCATCCCAGGCCAACTTCAAGCAGAGACCCTCAGAGCACAGCCATCTGACAAGCAAGGATTACCTATATGAGCCACAGGTGCCTCGCCTTTTTTTATTTTTTATTTTTCAATCAGTGATTCATGCCAACTTTGAAGCTGACGTGTGTCCTTCGCTGGTTACAGCAACCTGTGAGGAGTGGACTCTACCTCTGTACATCATGCTGTCTGGCCAACACAATGCTCAGGGCAGCGGAGCTTCCTGAGGCTTTTGCAGGTGATTTCACCCTGTTCTGCCATGCATTGTGGTTCTCATTTGACCTGAAAAGCAGACAGTCCAGGAGACTGGCCTGTCTGCTCCTCCAGAGTCACCCGTGAGCACTTCATGGGGAGGTAGGGCGGAACCCTCACCCAGAGCCTCCAGAGAGACGGAATATCCAGCCATTTTGAGACCGAAAAGATCGGCTGACTCCAAACACCCAGGGTAGAGTGAACCACCCCTAGGGCCCCCGTCTAGAAAAACAACAACCACACCGGAAAAATAAAATAGCTCTGCTTTAATTCACTTTGGTTCAGATCATTGTAAAATTCAACAATAAATAAGACATCAGGGGGCTCAGAGTGGCAAACTAGCTAAAGTCATTCAAAATACACCCAGCCCCTTCGACACTCAGCGGCAAAATAAATATGGGGAGAGAAAGCAAATTTTAAATCACCACCAACCAACCAAAGGAGATGGCAGAGAAAGAAGAGAAATTGTTTAAATAACGTTGGCTTTGAAGGGGATTGTGCTGAAGGTGTGCACCACGCCCACCCTAGCACACACTAAGGTTTAAAGCTCAGCCCTGCTCTGGGCCCTGGGCAGGGGGCAGCCAAGACTGAGGAATCATTGTGACCTTTACCCTGGAAGGAAAAGGAGGCTTGGGAGCAGACTGGCCGCTTGGTCACAGGGTTAGGTAGCCCCATGCATGGCAAGGGGTCACCTAGGCCCCCAAATCAGGGGCCCAGGATGGAAACAATGACCTCCAGAGCTCTGGATGGTAGCACCTGAGCCCGGAGAGCATTTAGCCAGTGTCCAGCCAGCCGCAGCTGCTCCGTGGCCCCTGGGCTCTCCAGGAGGAAGCTTTCCTGTCGTGTGGCCAGGCAATGGAAGGCAATACTTCCCATGCTCCTTGTTTTGGGGGAACTGGATCCAACGTCACCTTCCAGCAGATGACAGCGTCCACTCTTAGCCAGGGTTGTAATGCTTACTGATGCATTTCATTCCAGCAACATAGACTGGCTTTTATGCAGCAGAGCACCCGTTTCTAAAGTGATGAGACCCAGGTGGTGCTGGGGAGAGGAGATGATGGCCTAGCTACCAGAGGACTGAGGATGGGCTGAGCTGGGTCTGAAGGGAGCCTGAGCCATGAGCCCCTGGGTGATTCAGACAGAGCCAACCCGTGCCTTGCTTTGGATCAAGCGCTTTGATTCATGCTGTCTGTCACCACTGGCTCTCAGAACAAGCAGTCACCTGCCTGGACCGTGTTTCTAGCACGTGAGATGGACAGTGGTCTTGTGGGATGGGGGCATCTCACTGGAACATCCTCGTGAGGAGGGACAAGAGGCAGCAGAGGACACCACGTAAGCAATTCGCCAGCACGGGCTCAGATGCAGCCACCGCCTCCCCTCTGGGATCCATTCTCTCCTCGGTGCAACCCGGCCCCTGCCTCCCGTCCTGCCCAGACTTGGCCCTGGCAGAAGGGCTCGGGGTGTGCAGAGCTCCCCAGCCGGGCTCTGGCCGGGGAAGTCCAGTGGTATGGTCCAGATCAAAGACCTCACCATGATTCGGCAACTAGGAGTCTTCAATCTGGGAAGATTGCAAAGCCAAAGCAGGTTTGTATTGGAGCAAAGGGAAACCACTGGGCTCTGAATCTTTGAGAATCTAAAAATAACTCTAACAACAGTGCTCTGGTTCAGACCAGGAGGAGACAACGACCCTGGTGAACATGGTCTATGGCCTAAAGCCACGGGTGGCCCCTGACCCATGCCTTCTCCAAGCCTGCCATCCTTCCCTTGGGCCTGCAGGGGAGGAAGTGGCAAAAGCAACCCCAAAAACGTGCTTCTGCTGTCAGTGGAGGTGATGGCCACTGCCCAGTGCCTACCTCCCCCTCCTCCAGCCCAGCCCAGAGGCCCCCAGCCCACAGGAGGAGGCCTGCCTGTGGGGAGACAGAAAAACAGAAAGGACGCTGCAACTCATGCTTGTAATGGAAGCTACTCAGGAGGGTGAGATCAGCGGACTGTGCCAGCCTGGGAAGTCTGTGAGATTCTTCTCTCCAAAAAAGAAGAGACAAGTAGAAAGAAGAAGAAATAGGACAGACAAATAAAAATCCCGAAGCAGAGCTGTGGCTCAAGTACTAAAGCTCTCACCTTGAGCAAAAGGCTACTGGTCAGTGCCTAGGCCCTGAATTTAAGCCTTAGTAGTAGCCGAATGTGAGAGATGAGTAGAGGGAGGAAAGAAAGGGAAGAAGAAAAGAAGGAAGGAAGGAAGAAATGAAGGAAGGAAGGAAGGAAGGAAGGAAGGAAGGAAGGGTGGAAGGAAGGAAAAAGTAAGGAAGGAAGAAAGGAAGGAAGGAAGGAAGGAAGGAAGGAAGGAAGGAAGGAAGGAAGGAAGGAAGGAAGGAAGGAAGGAAGGAGGAAGGAAACTGAGAAGCACAAGCTTGTGAAAAGATCATTTCCCAAATTCCAGGGCCTGCACCCCAGCATGCCCCACAAGCTCTAAGTCCCCAGACATCTGTGTAAGGACCCTGGGGAGAGAGGCTTCCTCATTGCTCCCCACTCCACACATTAAAGCTTAATGAAACGCCAGTAGCAGCAGAACCATCGCACGCACATGATTTCAGCTGAATTTGTTTAAAATACCAATAAATAATCAGGAAGGCACCAGAGGGGAGGGGAGCAGAGCAGACAGGAAGGAATGAGGAGATGTAGTGAGGTATGTAGACAGCCAGTCACCATTTCCTGGTTGTTCCCACTCTGACCCCAGTATACCATGAGGTGGCCCCTACCTGGCCTAGAGCTATTGCCCTAGCAGGGATGGTGCTTGTGTAGCTTTGAAGGGTCACACACAACAAACTCAACACCAAACAGGGACCTTCTCAGAAGATGGCGTAGGAGCAGCAGAGCCCTCCGACATCGCAATTTTACCACTCCAGAGACACTTTTAATGTTAGAAGACAGCCCAGTAAGTTATAACATTGCAGGGATTCTGGTCAGGACGAAAAAATCAACTTTGCTGGTCTGAAAACACAGATTTGAACTCCATGCCGCATTCTGCTGCCATGCCAGTGCTGGTGCCTGCACAGTGCCCACACTGTCCGCACCTAAAGCACACAGCAGCGACCGGGAGGAATGCATCCAGCTGGCAGCAGCAAATCACAGGCTGAGCATGGACAGCCTGAAATGCAGAGGAAGCGTGAGTAACACACAAAAGACATTCTAACACGTGCCCAAGAGCAGCTTCTGGAAGACAGCCCTTCCCCCACTGCCAGAACAAAGCGTCATATTTGACACTGGCATAGGGTCAGACCAGACTGGAACTAAAGCAGGCCTGGGGAAAGCGAGGACAAAGGGGCCATCTTTGAAAAGGGCAAGAGGGACCGACCAGTGAGAGCCAACTCCGCCCAGGAGAACAAACCCTGCCTAGACCAGGGCTCACGCACTCAGGTGAACTCAGCCAGATGTGCCCTGCCCTCCACAATTTCTAAATTAAAACCAAAAGCGGGGAGCAGCTGCTGTCACAATGAACAACCAAATGGGAAAACAAATGTTTCCCGAGACAGAAAAACAGTCCCATCACAGATGAAGCCCAATTCTCAGCCCGAAACGGAGCTGAATTGCATAGCCATCTCTGGCCAGGAGGCCGCCCCGCCCAGGAGGGAGGAGCCTCCCCCAGGCAAGCAACTCTCAGCTGGGTAAACCAGGCCAGGGGTGGCCCGCCCTGCTGAGTCCACAGCCTATTCAGAGCCAGGCGTTAAAATTTTAACCTTTTTTTTTTTTAAATTTTTTGCAATTTGGAAATGTAGTTGGGTTTTTACTTTCCATTTTTACCTCTTTTTTTCTTTTCAAGTTTTTGTGTTTGTGGTTGTTGTTCGATTTTATGGGGTTTATTTTTAAATGATTTTCCTCTGTTTTGTGCATTTGTCTTCCAGTATTTTTTCTTTATTTCTCTCTTCACATTCTCTTTCTTTAAAAATTACTTTCTTATGAATAACACCTGCACTCTTTTCTGCTAATTCTCCATATTCTCTAATTTTAACCTTGTTCTTTCTACTGATTCTACTGTCACCACATATCCGCGTCACTGACACTAATCTAAAATTATCAACCTCCCCATACATTTTACTCTATTCTCTTTACTACCTCTAACTTACCCTCCTGACTTACTTCCAGGACCTCCAGATTCCATTGACCCCTGGTTATTGGATAGAAGGTATCCCTGCTCAATCTAAGTGAATCAAAGGGCTTCAAAGACAAAGCCAGCCCATCCAAAAAGAACTTAATATAAGATCAAAAATTACTCATAGGGTTGTAACAGTAAATATGTAACTACTGAATACACGGCTCAGGATTGGTTGTTATATCAAAGTTGTATTCTTTAGGAACACCAAATCTAATTGTATATATGGGTATACAAGGTATCTGTATATAATTGTGAACTTGTAAGATATATACAACAGTGCTTGGTAAGGTCTGCTTTGGGTCTTAAACAGTGCTCACATGTGCTTGTAGATTGGCATTCCCAGTCCAAATGGGCAGAAGAAACACAAGAAAGATGGCAAACAATGGAGTATCATCTCCCACTCAAAACAAACAGGAAGCAGAGCAGTCAATCAAAGACATAGAAGAGAACCCTCAAAATGATCTACAAAGTCTACTGATAAAAATTATAACTGAAAAGTTTGAATCTCTTCAGTCAACTATTCTACAGTGTGAGGATTCAAAGCAAAAATTAATGGAGAATTTCATGGCCTCCACAAATAGAAAGATAAATGAACGAAAAGAGTCAAAAGAAAAGATAGTCACCCAGCTAAGATTTGAGAGACAGCACTCAAAAAAAAGTTAATGAAGTTAATGAAGTAAAGAAGTCCATGCAGGACCTAAGAGGTAATTATAGCAAGGACATGGAAATCAGCAGGAAAGACCAGTCAGAAGGAAAAGAGATTCAAAATCAAGTAGCTAGCCTACAGT
The DNA here is from genome assembly GCF_023159225.1 of Perognathus longimembris pacificus. Lineage (NCBI taxonomy): Eukaryota > Metazoa > Chordata > Mammalia > Rodentia > Heteromyidae > Perognathus > Perognathus longimembris. The sequence continues at coordinate 6,690,757 of NC_063172.1, forward strand.
CCCGACTAACTGAAGCAAAGGATTGAATCTCAGGAGCTGAAGATTCCCTAGAATCTATGGAGAAAGATAAAAAATCAATACAACTCTATTCCAATGAAGAAGGACATGGGAAAAACCAGCCAACATCAGAACACACCCTAACTAGGGGGTCTGGGAGGGAAGGGGAAAAGATCAGTGTTGATGGCCCACACCTGTGGGCTCAGCCTAGGGCAGGCAGAGACACCAGGTTCCCCTGGTCAAGGCCAATCTCACCTTCCCCAGAGACCCTGGCTCTAGCAATTCTTAACTGGCACTGTTTAATCTCAAGGCCAATCAAACTTCTCCCAGAGACCTTGTCTCTAGCAATTCTTGACTATCACTGTTTAATATCTAGACCTTCCACCTTGGTTCAGGGAAATACTGCCAAGTATCCTCTCCATAACAACCTCTGTGAGAGCTCAGTTTCCAATCAATTTTAAGCCATCTATCTATCTATCTATCTATCTATCTATCTATCTATCTATCGATTGATCTATCTAACTATCTCTAGTCACTTGTTCTGATATTTTCTAACTATGCAGGTATTTCTGTTATTAATACCATCATCTCTTTACTTCCTCTGTGATAATTCCAAAAAACCTCTTGTTTCAAGTCTGCCAACAGTGTTATATTTTCTGCCTTTGGTGTCATTCTCTTCTGAGCCTTCTTTGTACCTTCATGTGTGTAGTATCATGTCTTTTTATCACCCTAGATCTCAGTTCACCTTTGCAATACACGGAGGCATGCCTGAGAAATGCCAAATCTTCTCTTTATCTTATTCTCAATCAGTTTGTCTACCTGTAGGAAAAAGAAAACTGGACATTAACTTGGAATTTCATTTCCACATCATGATAAGAACAATAAACGCCAGGCCTCATCTATGACCTGCATACACACCCCTGTTCTGTACTTTCAATGACCACACGTAGCACACATTACCATCTCTCATTCCCTCTGAATGGTGTATTATTCACTACAGTCCATTTGTGGTTCAGTGTAGGTGCACTTCCACTTCCGTCTTTAGTAGTTAAAAGAATGCTGATGGTATTGGTGCTGAAGAAGACCCTCATGGGTTAATAGTTCTCTTTTCCTCCAGTTTTGGGTGTTGATTTCGAATGCATGTTTTTTCAAGAGTCAAACTGGGCACTGGTAATTTGTATCCAAGTCAGTAGCTACTTTTAAATGTATACCTTTTTGAGAAGCACTTGGTTTTTAATCATTTGAAAATTCGTGGTACTCATGAGTTACAAGGTAATTAAATTTTATAGTATAATTGTTCGGTTGTAGGTATTTTGACTAATGTATATACATATGTAACCAACAGAACCTAAGGCCCCACTTCTATGGCTGTTTTCTGAATATGTTTCCTTATACTGAATTGGACTGAGTATTTGTTTTGCTGGTGAAAGTTTCCCTCATTTTCTTAACATAGGATGATCTCTATGGGGCAGTTCAAAATATCATGGCTAACCACTGGGTGTCTGTCCCCAGCCACAGGGCAGTGGGAGTGGTCGCTTGGTGATGGTGAGGGCCTTCGTCTGCTCCTCTGTGGCATCCTATTGGGGCCTCCTCTCCTGACTTCTTCCTTGGCTTTGCACCCAGCAGTCTATTCTGGTTGTCTATACTTATGCAACATGCCTCCCCGAACACTCTGGAACTCAGAGCAACCATTCTAATTGAGCCAGGACGCAAGCATGCAACCAAGTAGGTCCTGACAGGGTGGCACAGATGTGTTCCACAGGATGTAGGCTGGGGCCACTCAGCTGGGGCTCTTCCGACATGGGCACTCACAAGTCTGACAAGGTGTGTTGGCCTTGGTTTCTGTCCACATGGGCATCTCCATGGGACTCCTTAAGCTTCCTATGCACCAGGGAGATGGGAACTGGAAGCTTCCAGACTCCTAAGTCCTGGCATTTGTGGCCCAGTTACTGCTACCATTTTGTATTGGCCATTGAGTTCCAGTGTTTGACCAGATTCAAGGAGGGTGGACGCCCTTCACCACGGTGATGTTGACCAGGCTGGGGCAGGCTGCCTTTAATCCTCATCTTGTCTCAGAGGACATGACCAGAGCCAGATTCTTGTGCTTTTCTGGCAGGTCTTGCTCCCTTCCACATGTGTGCTGGACCAAGAAATGTCAGAGACAATAGAGAAGTCTGAGAGACACTAGAGGAGCCCTGGAATGTTGAGGCTCGGAGCCAGGCGGTAGTAAGGGGCAACTGCCTTCTTTGTGGTAGCTGTTGGGCTGTTATGTGGCATTATGCAGCATTGTGATAATAGCTGACAGATACACAGAAGCCTGGGTATAAGATAGTTTAATTTGTAGTGCTGCTAATTAATAATTAGTACAATATCAGAAAGATATTGTAAACTAGGAGTAATTCATATTACTTTGTTATTACCCGATTGAAATAGAATAAGGTCCTAATCTAGGCCTGGTAGATGAGTCTAGGGGAGGGAGTTGCTGGGTGGAAGGGTAGAAAGGGTGGAGGGGAAGGGCCAAGGGAGAAAGGATACCAGGAAACAGGCTTAGTATTGGAAGCTGCTTGCATCTGGGTCTTCACATTGCAGCATGACCCTTGTTCATTCTGCCTGACGCACAGCCTAACCTACTCTTTGTTATTGGCTGACTAGTTATGAACTGTGTGTAGCCATGCACACAGAAAGGACTCAGGACAAGGTACTGCTACTTTGCTCAATAAATACCATGTCACTCAATACCCTTTTACAGATTTAGACCATAAGCTTCAGAGAGGCCAAGATTCCTCCTCGGGTCAGGAGCATCCTGGAGAAGAGACGCAAATAGAAGCCCAGGAGAAACCCTCAGGTCTGGCAAAAATCCGTGTACCACACGGTATTACCAGAGAGGCCACAGAGCAAGGCGGAAGAGCCACACTGGCTTGCTATTTGGAACTTCTCCAGTTGGGTCCAGACCTTTTCTCTCCACCTATTTATTGTGCTGAATGGCAGAGATACAGACCTATCTGGAAGGAAGGCGTTGGGTTTGTAAGAACTGCAGTGGATTTGGTGGCAACTAGGTTCATCGCAGCAAAACTCGTCATCACTGAAACATGGAACCATCCTAGATGCCCCTCAGTAGATGAGTGGATCCGGAAATTGTGGTACATATACACAATGGAATTGTATGCCTCCATCAGAAGGAACGACACTACCATTCGTAAGGAAATGGAAGCACTTGGAAAAAATCATTCTAATTGAAGTGACCCAGACCCAAAAAATCATGGACTCTATGGTCGCCTTCATAGGGAATAGCAAGTACATAATAGGCCAGGCATGATAGAAGACCAAAATACCAGAATAGCTACACCCATAGGGATATATTAGAAGATGCCAAGTGAAATGAACCCCACGTTACAGAAACAAGAGTTATACAACCCTTTTAATTATTCTCAGCATGCCATGTGAACTCGTAGTATCCTTCCTTTTTTTCTCTCTCTCTTTTTCCTTGTCTGTTTGTTTGACTCAGTGGTTTGTCTAGTTTTGTTTCCCTTGCTGTGGCTGTACCCTTTCAACCACTGTACTACATCCAAGTACCCTGGATATTGTTTATATGGGTAAGAAAACTGTGGAAGGGAGAGGCAATTCCAAAATCGAGAAACCAAGAAAAAAAGGAAAAACCATTAAAAATGCAACCCTTAGAAGCCATTTGAGATGTGTGGACTGTGGATCAAAGCCAGCCTGGGAAATCTGTGAGACTCTTATCTCCAAAAAGAAGAGGTAAATCAAAAGAAGAAGTAACAGAAGAGACAAATAAAAAGCCTTAGAAGCAGAGCTGTGGCTCAAGCAGTAAAGCATACGCCTTGAGCAAAAGGCTAAAGGTCAGTGCCAAGGCACTGAGTTTAAGCCCCAGTACTGGCAGAAAGTAAGAGATGGGTAGAGGAAGGCAAGGGAGGGAAGAAGGATGGAAGGAAGGAAGAAAGGAAGGAAGGAAGGAAGGAAGGAAGGAAGGAAGGAAGGAAGGAAGGAAGGAAACTGAGCAAACAGAAGCTTGTGAAAAGAACATTTCCCAAACTCCAGGGCCTGCACCCCAGCATACCCCCCAAGCGCCAAGATCCCAGACAGCCGTGTAAGGACCCTGGGGAGAGGGGCTTCCTGTTGCTCCCCACTCTACACGTTGAAGCTTAACGAAACGCCAGGAGCAGCAGAAACATTACATGCACATGATTTCAGCAAAATTTGTTTAAAACACCAATAAATAATCACGAAGGCAACAGAGGGGAGGGGAGGGGAGGGAAGGGGAGGGTAGCTGAGCAGAGCAGAGGAGAGCAGAGAGGACGGAGTGAGGAGATGAGGTATGTAGACAGCCAGTCACCATTTCTTGGGTGTCCCAACTCCGATCCCCAGGATACCACTGAAGTGGCCCCTACCTGGCTCAGAGCTGGGGCCCTACCTGGCAGGGGAGCTCGGGTAGCTTTGGAGGGTCACAGACACCAAACTGGACAGTGCGTCCACCCCCACGGAGGACATACACGCCTTGGGTTGACACCTCAATCCCAGCTTTGTTCCAACTCCAGAGCTGGCTCAGAAAACTGGAAAAAGGACACCTGCTATTCAGCAAAGGTTGGGGTGCTGGTGGCTCTTCCCTTTCTGGAGTTGGAGCTTGGGCCTCCCTTCAGCCATGGCATGCATGTCTTCCCCAAGTTCAAAGGCACATGAAGTGGGCATGCATGCTCTGGGAGACTATCGCAAAAAGAGACACACAGGAAAGGGGCTGTTGCTCCAGTCAGAGACACGTGGCCACAATCCTCCATTATATCCAGTTGGGTCCAGACCTTTTCAATCCACCTGTGTATTGCGCTGAATGGCAGAGATACCTATCCTATCTGGAAAAAAAGGCGTTGGGCTTGTAAGAACTGCAGTGGGTTTGGAGGCAACTATGTTCATCACAGCACAAACTGTCATCCCTAAAACATGGAACCAACCTAGATGCCTTTCAGTAGACGAGTGGATCCGGAAAATGTGGTACATATAAAGAATGGAATTGTATGCCTCCATCAGAAGGAATGACTCTGCACCATTTGTAAGGAAATGGAAGCACTTGGGAAAAAAATCACACTAAGTGAAGTGACCCAGACCCAAAGAAACATAAACCCTATGGTGTCCCTCATAGGGAATAGCTAGTACAGGAATAGGCCAGTCATGATAGAAGAGGAAAATACCCCAATATCTACACCCATAGGACCATATAAGAAGATGCCAAGTGACATGAACCCCACGTTAGGGACACAAGAGTTATACCACTGTTGTAATTATTCTCAACATGCCATGTCAACTCATACTACTTTTTTTCCCCCTGTTTCCTTGTCTGTTTGTTTTACTGAGTGGATTGTGTAGTTTTATTTCTCTTGCTGTGGATGTACCCTTGCTACCAGTGTATTACATCTGAGTACCCTGGATATTGTCTATATGGGTAATAAAAATGGGAGAAGGGAGAGGGAATACCAAAATTGAGAGACAAAGAACAAAAGGACAAACCATTCTAAATGCAGCACCTAGAAACCATTTGGTGTAAACCAACTGCACAACTCTTGGGGGACAGGGTAGTGGGAGGGGGAAATGAGGGAGAAGGTAACAAGTAGGACAAGAAATATAGGGCTGGGGATATAGCCTAGTGGCAAGAGTGCCTGCCTCATATACACGAGGCCCTAGGTTCGATTCCCCAGCACCACATATACAGAAAACGGCCAGACGCGGCGCTGTGGCTCAAGTGGCAGAGTGCTAGCCTTGAGCGGGAAGAAGCCAGGGACAGTTCTCAGGCCCTGAGTCCAAGGCCCAGGACTGGCCAAAAAAAAACAGAAATATAATCACTGCATTTCCTATGAATCTGTAATCCCTCTGTATCACACTTTGACAATAAAGGAAAACAGAAAGAATTGCAGTGGAAGCAAAGTCCTCATGCAGACTGGCCTTGCACCTGAGCAAGGGGGCAGGGGGCTCCTAGCGCCCCCTGGTGGTCACCACCATCAGGTACTCTGCCCAGCTGCCTAGGCCTAGAAGAATTCAGCCATGAACTGAGCCAACTCTACCAGCCAGTAGGGTTCAAAAGCAGACTTTAACCTGAATCATAGCTGGGATTTCCCTTGTCTCCATGCCCGGAGGGACAGAGTTCTTATACCCATCACCTAGAACACATGACCCAGTCCTCACTTCTCAAGTCTTGCCGACCACCACCTCACCTCCCAGAGGCTCCTATCCTGACCCAGGATTTCCATCTGTCGTCTGACCAGGCCTCATGTCTGCCAGTGGTATCACCAGGCAGCAGGGGTCCGCAGGGCTCCCGTGCCCTTCCTCCTCGACATGAGCAAAGGGGTTACAGAGAAGCTGATTATGGACACAGAGAAATCTGCTTATACTCTGAGTGTATGCAGGGGAATGACTGAGCATCCTAGAGGAATGAATTCTGACCTGGGCACTTTCCTGGTTCAACTCTTTGTCAGGGACTCTGGTGGAGACCCGGGTGCCTCTGAAAGCACAGGACCAGGGTGACTGGGTGGCCGCCTGCTGGCCAGTCTGTTATGCTCTGGCGGGGAAATCACTGTAGCATGCTGCCACCTGGTGGCAGCTTCATGTTGCAGCTGTGGAAGGTGAACCTGTAGCAAGTCTGGGTCTTGTCTGGGGACATGCGGCAGAGAGGGAGATGTTCACAACAGAGCAAATCTCGGCCCAGGAGTGGAGACAGGAACTTCCTAGAGAAGTGCTAGAAGAAAGGGAATTCCAGACACCAAGAGACCACGTGAGTGCTGGTAGCTTCCTGGGGACCTGAACCCCTGAAGAGCCATGGTGTAGGTAAACTCCTAGCATCCTCAGGACATGTGTTCATGTGGGAGTTATGTCATCCTGATTTTTGCCATAAGGAGTTGAGGCTCCAACAGGCCTCATCCAGCTCATCAGACCCCTGGATAGCCCAGCTCCGTGATATATGGGGTTCTGCACACATTGCTCCCGGATTGCACACTTTTGCTTCAGGGAGACCTGTTAAGTGGGTTCCAAGGGAACATGGCAGGCCGAGGACACTAACTCGACAGGAAGCCTAAACCCAGCCTCTGCTCACCACCATTCCTTAGCCTTGGAAGAAATCCAGCACCCATTTATGCTAAAAGTCCTGGAAAAACTGGGATTCCAGAGAACACTCCTGAATATAATAAAGGCAGTCTATGACAAATCAAAAGCAAGCATAATTCTAAATGGTGAAAAACTGAAGCCATTTCCTTTAAAATTGGGAGCAAGACAGGGATGTCCACTCTCCCCCTTCTCTTCAACATAGTGCTAGAATTCCTAGCCACAGCAATTAGGCAAGAAGAAAATATAAAGGGGATCCAAATAGGAAAAGATGAAGTTAAACTTTCTCTCTTCGCAGATGACATGATCCTATACCTAAAGGGCCCCATAGACTCTACTCCCAAGCTACTAGAGCTGATCCAAAACTTTGGCAAAGTTGCAGGATATAAAATAAACCCTCAAAAATCAATGGCATTTCTATATGCTAATGACCCAAACGCCGAGGCTGAAGTCCGGAAAGCAACTCCTGTTGCAATAGCCTCAAAAAACATAAAATACCTAGGAATAACCTTAACCAAAGAAGTGAAAGACCTCTATAATGAGAATGTTAAAAACGTGAAAAATGACATTAAGGCAGAACTAAGGAAATGGAAACACCACCCATGCCCCTGGATTGGGAGGATTAATAGAATCAAAATAGCAATGATGCCAAAGGGTATCTACAAATTCAATGCAATACCCATTAATATCCCAACACCACTTTTTTTTTAATGAAATAGAGTAAGCAATCCAGCAATTCATATGCAACAATAAAAGATCGGAATAGCAAAACAATTCTAACCAGAAAGAACAGTGCTGGAGGAATTACAATGCCAAACTTCAAGTTGTATTATAAAGCTATACTAATAAAAACAGCTTGGCATTGGTACTGGAACAGGCCTGAAGACCAATGGAACAGAATTGAAGACCCAGAAATGAACTCACAGAACTATGCCTACTTAATCTTTGATAAAGGAGCTAAAAAAATAGTCTGGAAGAAAGATAGCCTCTTTAACAAATGGTGCTGCCAGAACTGGTTCAACACCTGCAACAAACTAAAACTAGATCCTTATATATCACCCTGCACCAAAATCAATTTCAAATGCACCAAAGACCTCGAAATTAAAACACATACCCTGAAAACACTAAAGGAAGGAGTAGGAGAAAGACACGGGCGTCTTAGCACAGGACAGAGCTTCCTCAACAAACACCCACATATGCGACAAATCAAAGGATGGACAAATGGGACTGCATCAAACGGCAGAGCTTCTGCAGGGCAAAGGACATAGCTCGCAAGATAAACAGAAAGCCCACAGATTGGGAAAAGATCTTTACCGGCTATATAATGGACAAATGCTTCATACCTAAAATATATGCAGAACTAAAAAAATTACATTCCTCCAAAACAAAACCGCAAAGAACCAATAGCCCTCTCAACAAGTGGGCTAAAGACTTCAAAAGGGACTTCTCTCATGAGGAAAGGAGAATGACCAAGAGACATATGAAAACGTGCTGTACAGCACTGGCCATAAAAGAAATGCAAATCAAAACAACATTGAGATTCCATCTCACCCCAGTAAGAATGTCCTATAAACAGAAAACTAACAATAACAAATATTGAAAGGGATGTGGCAAAAAGGGAACCCTACTTCATTTTTGGTGGTAATGTAAACTGGTTCAGCCACTCTGGAAAGCAGTATGGAGATTCCGAGCAAGGCTAAACATAGAGCTCCCCTATGACCCAGCAACCCCACGTTTGGACATCTACACAAAAGACCACAAACAAGAACACACTAAAGCCACCAGCACAACAATGATCATTGCAGCACAGTTTGTCATAGCTAGAATTTGGAACCAACCCAGAGGCCCCTCAGTAGACGAATGGATCAGGAAAATGTGGTACATATACACAATGGAATTTTATGCCTCTATCAGAAAGAATGACATTGCCCCATTCTTAAGGAAATGGAAGGACTTGCAATAAAATTATATGAAGTGATGTGAGGCAGACCCAAAGAAACATGGAGTCTATTTTCTACCTCATAGGGAACAATTAGCACAGGTTTAGGCTAGTCACAGCAGAGGATCACAAGAGCCCAATAGCTATGCCCTTATGAACACATAAGATGATGGTAAGTGAATTGAACTCCATGTTAAGGAAACGACTGTTATATTACTGTTGTAATTACATTCAACATGCAATGTGAAACCGTACCTTCTATTATTGATGATCCTCTTGTATCCCCTTCCTGTGGAGGTTGTACCTGCACTATCCCTGTATCTTATCTGAGTACATTGGAAACCGTGTATACTGGTATGAGAACTAGGAAACTGAAAGGGAATACCAAAATCAAGAGACACAGGGTAAAAAGACAAATGATTACAAATGCAATACTTGCAAAACTGTATAAATCTACTGGTATAAATCTACTTAGTATGAATCTACTGAACAACTCATGGGGGGAAGAGAAAAGGGGGAGGGGGAGGGGGAATGAGAGAGGAGGTAACAAACAGTTCAAGAAATGTATCCAATGCCCAACGTATGAAACTGTAACCTATCTGTATATCAGATTGACAATAAAAATTTTTTAAAAAGAAAAACACCATACACACCGGAACAATAAAATAGCTCTGTTTTAATTCACTTTGATCAGATCATTGTAAATATTCAACAATAAATACACTAGCAGGGTTTGAGAGTGGCAAACTAGCTGAAGTCATTCAAAATACAGCCAGACCCATGGACACTGGGCAGCGAAATAAACATGAGAGAAAGCAAATTTTAAATCACCACCAAGCAAGCAAAGGAGATGGCAGAGAAAGAAGAGAAAGTGCTCAAGGAACTGTGGCTTTGAAGGGGATTGTGCTGAAGGTGTGCGCCACACCCACCCTAGCACACAGGAAGGTTTAAAGCTCAGCCCTGCTCAGGGCCCTGGGCAGGGGGCAGCCAAGAGTGAGTTATCGTCCTGACCTTTACCCTGGAAGGAAAAGGAGGCTTGGGAGCAGGCTGGCCACTTGGTCACAGTGTTAAGCATCCCCATGCATGGCAAGGGGTCACCTAGACCCCGAAATCAGGGCCCAGGAGGACACAATGACCTCCAGACCTCTGGAGGGTGGCAGCGGGTCATGGAGAGCACGTAGCCAGCGTCCAGCCCTCCGCTGGGCCCCTGGGCTCCTCCAGAAGAATCTTTCCCATTCTGTGGACAGACGACGGAAGGAGCTAGATCCCATGCTCCTTGTTTCGGGGGACCTGGATCCAACGTCACCTCCCAGCAGATGAGAGGGTCCCCTCACAGGCAGGGATGCAACGCTTACTGATGCATTTCATTCCGGCCACACAGACTGGCTTTTATGCAGCAGAGCACCCGTTGCTACTGGGATGAGACCCAAGTGGTGCTGGGAAGAGGAGATGATGGCCTAGCTACCAAAGGACTGTGGAAGGGCTGAGTTGGGTCCGGGGAGAGCCTGAGCCATGAGTCCCCGAGTGATTCAGAAAGAGCCCTGCCCTGCTTTGGATCAAGCGCTTTGATTCATGCTGTCTATCACCACTGGGTCTCAGAACAAGCTGTAGCCTGCCTGGGCCCTGTTTCTAGCATGTGAGATGGACAGTGGGCTTGTGGGCTGGGGGTATCTCACTGGAACATCCTCATGAAGAGGGACAGGAGGCAGCGGCAGAAACCACACAAGCAATCTGGGCAGCACGGGCTCAGATGCAGCCACTGCCTCCCTTCTGGGATCCATTCCCTCGTCAGTGCAAACAGGCCCCTGCTGCCCTCCCCTCCCAGACTCAGCCCTGCCTGAAGGGCTAGGGACAAGCAGAGCTCTCCAGCCGGAGTCTCTCCATGGAAGACCAGAGGTATGGTCCAGATCAAAGACCTCACTATGATTCGGCAGCTAGGAGTCTTCAGACTGGGAAGACTGCAGAGCTGAAGCAGGTTTGTATTGGAGCAAACAGAAACCACTGGGCTCTGAATCTTTGAGAATCTAAAAAAAAGCTCTAACAACTGGGCTCTGGTTCAGACTCAGGAGGAACCAACCATGCTGATGAACATGGTCTATGGCCTGAAGCCATGCTGGGCCCCTGACCCAGGCCTCCTCCAAGCCCACCATCCTTCCTTGGGGCCTGCAAGGGGGGAAGTGGCGAAAGCAACCCCATCAATAAGTCCTTTTGCTGTCACTGGAGGTGGTGGCCACTGCCCAGTGCCTACCTGCCCCTCCTCTGGCCCAACCCCGGGGCACCCACCCACAGGAGGAGGCCTGCCTGTGAGGAGACAGACAAACAGAAAGGACGCCGCCACCCATGCCTGTAACTGAAGCTACTCAGGAGGCTGACAGCTGCGGACTGTGGTTCAAAGCCAGCCTGGGTAGTCTGTGAGACTCTTATCTCCAAAAAGAAGAGACAAATCAAAAGAAGAAGACATTGAAGAGACAACTAAAAAGCCAGAAGCAGATCTGTGGCTCAAATAGTAAAGCACTGGCCTTGAGCCAAAGGTTTTAAGATTCAGAAAGAAAATGAGAAGGATTTGAATAGTTTGTCTGAATGGATACTTGCAGGGGAGGGGATTTGAAGATACTGAAGGTACTCCATGTCTTAGCCAGGAGATATTTGCTTCGATTGTTACAAAGTACAAGGGTTCCCAATGTACTCTTCTGTTTAAATGACATTTCTGTGCTTTTCTGTATATGTTTAAAACAAGAAACAGGATGATGATGAGTACTATCCGAGTCTTCCTGTCTCCTGATAACTTGTTTCTAGGTCTCTTGAATTCCCTGATTAAAGTGTGCATGTAACATTCATCTAAATTAATTCAAAAAGAGAATTTGGTTACTTAAAATGGTATCTTAATAAATATTAAACTGTAACTTTTCTGTACATCAGTTTGATAATAAAAATTAAAAAAATAAATATTAAGTAGCACTATCACTTTAATATATATGATAATAGTACACTAATGGGAAGTTATTTAATTAAGCATGTCCGGTAGTTAAAAAAAAAAAAAAAAACTACAAGAAGAACCCCATAGACTCTAATCCCAAGTTACTTGAGCTGATCCAAACCTTTGGCAATGTAGCAGCATACAAAATAAATCCTCAGAAATCAATAGCTTTTCTATAAAACCTGGAAAGCAACTCCTTTTGCAATTGCCTCAAAAAGCTTTTTATTCACATACCTAACAATTTTGCTATGTTGGATAGTGGAATAAGTTATCAGAGATTCCCTAAACAATGATCCAAACTCAAGAAGTGCCCACACATGACAGGATGGAGGACAATGCAGAACCACATTGGGGAATTACAACCCATCCACCCAGCCTGTGTACTACCACCCCAGAAGGAACAAGCCTGCATCAGAACACACCCTAACTGCAGGGGGTGGGAGGTCAGTGTCCGAGGGCCCACACCTGTGAGCCCAGCCTACAGGAGGCAGAGACAGCAGGTTCCCAAGCTCAAGGCCAAACTGGACTTCCCCTAAGACCCTGTATCTGAAACCCAGCAAGCAAACAAATCTGTTCCCCAGAAGGCCAGCAGGCCCACAACCCCTCAAAGAAACCAGAGAAGGGAAGGAAAGGGAAGAATAATGCACACGCCTGTATAAACATACAGACATGTAATATATGTGTGCAAACATAAATATTGATTTATATATGTGTATACTTAGATATATGTGCGCATGTGTGTATATATATACATGCATACAGAGAGGAGAAATGGTCCCCAGCCCTGGAGTTTGGGGAGTAAATACAAAAGTGTGCCTAGGGCTATGGGGAGAGGAGGAAATGAAGGGCCAGAGAGGGAGGATATGGTCCTCAGGGTTGACACAATGTGAGGGTTGGTGGAGAGGGCCATTGCACCGAGGCTGGGACCCCAGGTCAAGGGAAGGGTGAGGGCTATCTGGACCCAGGAGGTCGGGACAAGAAGGGCAGAGCAGGCAGAGGGCCGTGGAGTTGGGGGGAGGGCCCTGTGGAAGGCATGGCATGTGGTCAGAACCCCTGGCAGGACCCGAGGGCACGGAGGGCATGTGCCATGGGGAGGGGCTTAGAGGCGGAGCTGTCAGGAGGGAGGGTCAGGCAGAGGCCTATATAAGGCGGGAAGCTGGCCGGCCGGATTGCTTTGGAAGGCGACCACGGAAGGAAGCAGAGGAAGAGGAGGAAGCGGAGGCCAGCCTCGCAGTAGCAACAGACCAACCGACCGATCAACCGACCGACCGACCGACCAGAGGAGGAGTGCCCAGAGCACGGCGAGTGACCTACAGCACCCAGGAAGCCAGGTGAGCGGCCCGCGCATCTCTGCGGACGTGGACGGTGTGGGCATCGGGATGGGCGCGGCCGAGTGGGTGTGCGGGGCCGTGCGGCAGCTCCAGCAGCGCCTTGGTTCCAGCACAGACGCGGATGAGCTCCGCCGCTCCTTGAGGCTGCTCTCCCGCCTGCCCATGACGCCGGAGATCCTGGCGGCCACGGGTGTCAGGGGGACGCTGGAGGCCTTGAGCAAGCACCAGCAGGTGGGCAGTGTGGCCAAGGAGCTGGCCGAGCGCTGGGAGATCTTGGATGTGCCGAGCCACCCGTCAGAGGCTCGCAGCCAGGTCCCGGAGCGGGCAGTAGCTCCGGAGCCCACGGGGGAGGATCTGGGGCAGGGGGAGAGGAACGGGGCGCAGGAGCGGAAGATGGGGAAGGCATCCACCGCAGATCAGTGCTGTCCCAGTGGGGCAAGGGACCCACTTCAGGCGGGAAGTCAGGTGAGCGGCCCGGGCCTGTGTGCAGACCTGGACCTGGGTGGCGTCGGGACGCAGACGGCGGACTGGGTGTGGGGGGCCGTGGAGCAGCTCCAGGAGCGCCTGGCCTCCAGCACCGAAGGGGACGCACTGCGCAAGATCCTGAGGCTGCTGTCCGTCCTGCCCATCACGGCGGAGATCCTGGCCGACACGGGAGTGAGAAGGACAGTGAAGGTGTACAGAGCACACCCGCAGGTGGGCAGTTTGGCCAAGGAGATGGCGAACCGCTGGAAGACCATGGCTCTCCTGGGCGGAAACCCAGCGCTCGAGGCAGAGCTGATGGGCCGGGGCCCGGAGCGGGATGGGGCCCCAGCGCCCTCCCAGGAAGTTCTGGAATCAGGGGAACGGAAGCAGAAGCGGAAGAGGTGGAGCTTGGCAGGTGCGGATCCTTCTTCTCAGAGCAGGGCCGAGGAGCCTCTGGGCCCAGGATACCAGGCGGCGGAGGGGGCTTGGGGAGCCGCGCGGCAGCTCCAGGACCGCCTGGCCCGTAGCACGGACACGGAGGAGATCCGGAAGACCCTGAGGCTGCTCTCCGTCCTGCCCTTCATGCCGGAGATCCTGGAGGCCACGGGAGTGAGGAGCACGGTTCAGGGGCTTAGGGAGCACCAGTTGGTGGGCAGCTTGGCCAAGGAGCTGGACCTGCGCTGGGAGACCGTGGCTCTGCTGAGCCGCCACCCAGGGCTGGTGCCGGCGCTCCTGGGGCAGGTCCCCAAGCGGGATGGCGCTCGGGAGCCCAGGCAGGATGGCCCTAGAGACGGAGAGAGGGAGGCAGAAAAGGAGAGGAAGAGGAAGGATGAGGGGGACGGGGAAAGAGAGGAGGAGAAGGAAGGAGAAGAGGAAGAGGATGAGCCGGATCCTTTCTCTCACTGCGGGACTCATGAGCCATTGGATCGAGGAACCCAGGTGAGTGGTCCCTGCATCTCTCCACACGTGGTCCAGTGTGGCATCATCACACAGGTGGACGAGTGGGTGTGGGGGGCCGTGGGGCAGCTCCAGGAGCGCCTGGCCTCCAGCACTGAAGAGGAGGAACTCTTTTAAGTCCTTGATGCTGCTGTCCGTCCTGCCCATCACGGCGGAGATCCTCGCCGCCACGGGAGTCAGAAGGACAGTGAAGGCGTACAGAGCACACCCGCAGGTGGGCAGTTTGGCCAAGGAGATGGCGAAGCGCTGGAAGAGCTTGGCTCCCCTGGGTGGAAACTCAGCACTCTGGACAGAGCTGATGGGCCAGGCCCAGGAGCGGGATGGCACTCCAGCACCCACTGAGGAAGTTCAGGAACCCAGGGAACGGAAGCAGAAGCGGAAGAGGTGGAGCTTGGCAGGTGCGGATCCTTCCTCTCAGAGCAGGGCCAAGGAGCCGTGTGGCCCCGGAACCCGGGTTGTGGAGGGGGCTTGGGGAGCTGCGAGGCAGCTCCAGGAGCACCTGGCCCGCAGCAGGGACACGGAGGAGATCCGGAAGACTCTGAGGCTGCTCTCCATCCTACCCTTCATGCCGGAGATCCTGGAGGCCACGGGAGTGAGGAGCACGGTTCAGGGGCTTAGGGAGCACCAGCGGGTGGGCAGCTTGGCCAAGGAGCTGGACCTGCGCTGGGAGACCGTGGCTCTGCTGAGCCGCCACCCAGGGCTGGTGCCGGCGCTCCTGGGGCAGGACCCCAAGCGGGATGGCGCTCAGGAGCCCAGGCAGGATGGCCCCATGCAGTCGGAGTGGGCTGAGTGGGAAGAGCTGATGAAGGAGGCAGGGGTGGTTCTGGAATCCCCGGAGAGGGTCCCGACGAGTAGCGAGGTCAAGGGAGACCAGGCGGGCAAGCTGGTTCTTGTTGAAGCTCCTGATCCCGCCCGAGAGGAGCCAACGGTGCCGCCCGAGGGCGAACCAACGGATTTCCCCGGGGGGCCAGTCGAGTCAGGTGTGCTGCCCGGACAGGGGCGGATTTCCCTTTTTCCACTCCCTCCGAATGGGGCCTCTGCGCCCTGGGGAGAGCCGAGAGGGGAAGGAGAAGATGAGGAGGAAGAGCAAGGTGAAGAGGAGGAGGAAGACGAAGGGGCAGCCTTCCCTTTCCACAGAGTGGCCCTGAAGACCCCAGTGTACTCGGGACCCAGGCCCCTCCCGCTTCTTCCCTCCACTGCCCAGGAGGTCTGCGCGCTTCCCTCGCACAGTGCCGCCGGTGGTGCCCGGATACCCGGCGTTCGGTTCGAGCTCGTGCCCGAGCCTCTTCCCGCAGCTCAGCACCCCAGTCCCGGCAACGGTCACAGCAGGACCATGGCACCCGGCGGCACAGACAGGCTGTGGCAAGTCCGCTGCAGAAAGGAGTTTAAGGAGGCCACCCCGGCCCCGGGCGAGTCCTGGCAGGAGCTTTTCGTGCGGCTGCGCCAGGAGCGGGAGCAGCGTCTGCAGGCCGTGAGCGCCAGGATCCGGGCTGCCCAGGCCCAGGAGAGCGGGGGACGCCGGGCACAGATGCTCCTGCACCCGCTTCCCCAGAAGCGCCCTCGCCGCGGTGCCCAACCCCGGGCCTGCAGCACAGGGCCAGCCCCGCACCAAGGAGGCGCCCAGCAAGGAAACCGAGCTGGGGGAGGAGGAAGACTGGGTGCCTTGGGGGCCGGGGCTGCGGGTGCGGGCGGAGCTGCTGGAGGTGGGGACGGAAGGTTTCATCCCCAAAGCCAGACAGCAGCCTGCGCCCCCTCCGGCCCCACAATGGCGGCCCTCAGGCCCGTGGTCAGCACCGGAAAGCCCCCTGCTAAGAGAACTGCCCGGCTCATGGCCAACACCCTCCGCGATTACCTGAGATGCAAGAGCAGGGTCCCGGGGCGGTGACCCCAGAGGCCTGCAGCACCGGTGGGCTGTCCCAGAGACCCCGCCCGCCGGCTCTCCAGGGCCTCTGGGGGACACAGGCTCACATTGAGTCCACTCTAACCTTCCCCCCGGGGGCCTAACAACGCATGAGTGCCCCTCCATACTGAACTCCACCCCTGTGCGACTGGAATAAGGTGTCCTAAGCAACAGCATCCCACTTGGACGGCGTTTACAATGCTATCTCCATTACTAAATGCACTAGTCTTATGAAGGGGTATTATCTCTTCAATAACAATCTTCTCACAAAGCACCGACCCCAATGTTGCATCAATTGTGCAGCAGGGCTGCAGACGGGACATTATATAGGCATGTGTGTGTACATAAATATGTATATATATATATATATATATATATATATATATATATATATATATACACCCGTATGTATATGATTGTAAACACACACATTTATATGATTACACTCCCTCCATCCCCCGCCACACACACATTTCATGTATTTATCTTGACAACACACAGAGCACTGCCATCAGCTGAATTGGTGAATTGGAGATCAGCGACTCCCTAAACAATGACCCAAGCTGGTAAGTGCCAAGTCTCTAGTGTAGAAGGACATGGGAAAGAACCAGCCTACATTGGAACACACTGTAACTGGGGGGGCAGAGTGGGAAGGGGAGGAGATCAGTGTTGATGGGCCACACCTGTGGGCGCAGCCTATGGTAGGCAGAGACACTGGGTTCCGCTGGTCAAGGCCAATCCGACCTTCCCCTCAGACCCTGGCTCTAGAAGTTCTTGACTGGCACTGTTTAATATCTAGACCTTCCACCTTGGTTCAGGGCAATACTGCCAAGTATCCTCTCCATAGCAACCTTTCTGAGAGCTCACTTTCCACTCAATTTTAAGCCCCTCATCTACCCGTCTCTACTCACTGTTCTGATAACTTTTCTAGGTTTGGTTTCTTAAGACATTTCCACACATCCTGCTTCTTATGTCCTTCGGTTGGCTTCTCTTATGAATTTAGTGTGTTGCTAGGCTGATATTTTCACACTGTGCAGGTATTTCCTCCTCTGCCTACTGGTGGTCTCCTCCATCCTTGAGTGAATGAAGGACTTTCCAGGGTCTAAAACCTCAGATCAGTGGGGCTTTACACAGTGTCCCTACCTCACAGAAGAGTCCATCTGAGGAGAAAGAAGTGTCACCTAGATCGGGGGCTTTTTCTAGAGCAGGCAAGTTCTTCATGCAGAACTAAAGTGTCTACTGTAATATTGTTCAGGATTGGAGCTCTGACATTTCTCTTGTGCTAGGGCCTCCTTTGTCATATTTGTGTCCTGGAAGTGTTGCAGAGTGTCCTGGAGAAGAGCTTCTGCTGTACCTTGCAGTGGAGGGGGCCCAGGCCCACTCCCACACCATAAAGCACGAGACCCATGCAGTGCTTCTGAGCAGCACTGTGGTCCTTCCTTTGACTTTGAAGGTCTCTCAGTTCCCATGCAGTGGAGGAGCTGAGCAAGGCAAAGAACTCCTTGTAGACTGGCCCCACCTGTACCCCTGGCTGGATATGGAGGCTGGAGGACAGAGGTGGAATCTGGTTTGACGCCCCAGGACTGGCCAGGAGTTCTGGAATGCAGTACTCTCCACCTCTGGGCTCTGCTTGGGTGTCGGGGGTCAGAGGAACAGCAAGGTGAAGGCTGAGAGACCGGGGTCAGAGATGGAGAGTTTGCCCCTCCGTTTGGCTTTAGGAGAGTCTTTCCCTCCAGCTTGCAATCTCTTGCCTCTCTCACCACAGTGAGTGGCCAGGAATCAGCTCTCTGCGAACTCGATCCCTTCTGCCAAAGACAAGCTGCAGCTCCTTATGGACCCACACCTGCTTCCTGTTGACCTGCAGTCTCTCTTCCCACAACACCCCCTTTCTCATCCTGCTCTCCCTGCACCCCACATCTCACCATGCTCCTCACCCTGTGCCTTGCTCGGATCCCCACCTCTGCATGGGCTGTTCCTCACCTCTAAGGCCCTTCTCCTACTCTACAAGACCAGATGTCCCCTGATCTAAGAAGAGTGGCACTTTCTCTGCCAGTCAGACTGGCAGCCTCTGCCTGCCCTGGGATAATGACAGGAGTCAAATTCTGCCACTTCTCGCTCTTCTGTGACTTGGCACCCAAGGTCCTTCAGCTTTGCACCCTCAGCCCTGCCCTGAGGAGCATGTGTAACAGGAGCTAAAGCAGGAAGATAAAATGGGGTCCATGGTTGCCACAGGCAATGGTGGGACCGACCCACTCCTCCACTCCTGCCTGGGGTGCATCATAAGATCCCCTCCTAACCCCTCAATTCATGACCATGAAAAAGTACTGATGGGTATCCTGTGGCCTAGGCAAATGACTGTCATGTCCCAATAACAAGGACAATCGCTCAGTAAAATACACCCCCCCCCAATGGTCTATGTGCAACGCTGTACGTAAATGTTATTAAGGGAACTTTCAGGAGACCCACGGTGGAGGTTTCATGTTTAGACACTGCATATCATTCAATATCTTTATAAAAATGCATTGTGGGAATGGGCATGCAAAGTTAAATTACTGTTGTAGAGATAATATCTACCACTCAAAACTGTCTGTCATGAAGGATCTTTCTGTGGGAGGGCACCTCCAGCCCTCCTTGTAACCTAAACCCATCTTAAATTGTCCCAGACCATTCTCAGGGCCTTGGACCTCTGGTCCAGGCTCACTCCCACACTTTAAAGCATATTCCCATTTTACTTTTACTTTACTTTCACTTGATTTTCTTCAAGACACCAAGAACATGGGATGATAGCTAATCAAGACCACTGCCCGATAATGGGAGCCAACATCTTTAGGGCACAGACTATGTGCCTAGCACTGTGCTGAAGGGTCCCAGGGATGGATCCATTGGCCTTCACATTCATAGGCCAAGAGGCTGCTGGCTCGTTATGCACAAGTGACCTCGAAGAGTGAGCAGTAGCAGATCTGCATGGGGGTTGGCCTGTAAAGTAGACATCAACATCCTCCTCCTCCTTATCAATTAGCTTCCTTGCATAGTTGTGGACTCAGCAGCCTTAGCTTGCCCCAAATCCTACAGTTAATAAACAACAAAGTCAGAATTGCAACTGGCCATCACACTCCAGAGCTTGAGTTTTTAACCATCCACACTGCCATTTCATTGCACACGTGTGTTTTGAATGTCAAGAAGACTGACTGAATGAGCTTAATGCTTTTAGGAAGAGCTGGGCGGAGAAGGCATTTCCAGTGCAGTGTAAGCCCAACTACTTAGGTGTGGATCAAGATGGCACCCATTCTAGACTCAACCTCTGGTGATTGTGCCTACAAGTGAGTTGCTGACTTCTGTCCTTCCTCTTGCTTGCTACAGGGCTAAAGTGCTCCTACTGGTGTAGCTGGGAAGTGACCCTGTGCCGTCCTTATGTGACTTGAGGGAAAATTGTTAAACCTGTCTGTGACTTGAGGGAAAATTATTTAACCTGTCTAGGTCTTGATATCCTCATTCATAGAATGTGGAGAATTTGGAAGAAGAAATCCAGATCACGTAATGCATTACCAGAAACATCATGCAAGCTTTAAAAGTGGTAGTAGACATCTAATGGTATATTTTTTAAAAATAAGTATATAGTGTGGACACATTGCCTTGTACTGTCTTGCCTTTGTCTTTCATTTCTGACTTCTACAAATTACATTATGCCGGCTTCCATACCAATGGCTCTTGACTGGCTATAGCTTTTTTTTTGTTTTTCTCCTTTAAAAAAATTAACAGAGTGGGATGAAAGTCTAGGATGGTTACAGTTTTTTTCCCCCAGCCTAGATTTTCATCCCATTCTGTTAGTTTTTCCTTAAGGCAAAACAACAACAACAACATTATAACCAATGGATCTTGGCTGGAAGGAAGAGGCGAAGGGAGATAAAATGACAGGAAGTAGGAAGGACTTCTGGGAATTCTACCCATCTTGATAACCCAGGTGATATATCTGAATTGTCTGCATCTTCTCCTTGGTCCTAGCCACTGCCAGCCAGCTGGGTTCACATGACAGTGCAACCTCAGTTCCTTATCTCAGATCTGTCCCCCAGATGAGGAAATGGTGCTCTGGCTGGGAGGATGAGATGGATCCCAGAATTAGAAAGTGAAAACACAGGAAGCCTAGTTACATTAGCATTCCAGATAAACAGCAAATGGTTTTGAGTCTAATTATGCCCACATTTGCATAAGACATTGCTTGTCTGGAATGCAAATTTAACTTGCCATCTTATATTGTAGTTGGCAATCCTGCACATAAGACTTCCCAACTCTTCCAGGGTACCTAGTTCTCAGTACTGATTTTCCTCTGTTCTTCTTCCTACTGCTAAGTCTTGCTTGACAGAGATGTTGGGTCCTGTCCGGGCCAATGGAAGATTTCTAGAATCCTGACATTGTTTATGCTTTTTCTTCAGCCTCCCATTCATCTTCCTGATCCCTGGGGTTTCAAAGAAGAAAGAAATTAAACTAACATTAATTAAACATCTCTATGTGCCAAGGGCTTAAAGACTTGGCAGAGATAAAAACTCTTGCTATTTTAATTGCTGGCATCAGAGGACCTCAGAGAGGGTTTTGTTTAGGGAAATATCTCCAAGAGTCTTATGGGGCAAAATATGAGAGTGGAAGGCAAGGCAGATGACCAAAGGAGGGACCACACAGCTCTGCTTAGTGAAGGGTAAAGGGGGTGGGGTGGGATCATTGCCTGGAAGAGCAAGGCAGGAAATGTCAGTTTCTATATTACCGCACAGCAAAATGCTCCAAAGCCCAGTGACAAGAAACAACAGCTTTATCAGGCTCACAAAAAACCTGTGTGTCAGAAAGTGGGACAGGGCACAGCAGGGGCTCCTCTCTAATCACTGATGCCCGCCCTCAGCTGGGGAGACTCAGCTGCCTGAGCACACAACAGTGGGTGGCTGGAGCCATCAGTCTATGTCTTCCCTTGCCACCTTTTATAGATGTGGTCTCAGCTGAGACCATGCCGGTGGCACAGCCGTGGCCCCAGCTGGGGTCAGGGCATCCTTTTGGTACCATGGCCTCAGCCGTGCTGGACCCCTGATATGTCAGCTCAGCATTCCATAAGCAAGCACCACAGTCTGTTCTATCCTACTATAACAGAATACCTCACAGGGAATAATTTGTTACTATTTTTTAAATAGACATTCAATGCTTACGGTTCTGCAGGAGACTGGGAAGTCCAAAGTCAAGGCAATGAATCTTGTGAAGGCCTTTGTGATATCTCATTCCCTGGTAGAATGGAGGAAAGTATGGAAGAGGGGGAGGAAGAGAGTTAGAGAGAGGGGAGATGGAGAATGAGAGAGGGAGAGACAGAGACAGAGGAGGAGGGAGAAGAAGAAGAGGAACCAACCTCCCCCTGTATCAGAAACACTCTTTTAGGGTAAGATGCCCTTGGCTGTTATTGTGGCACTAATCCATTCATGAGGGCATAGCCTCCCCTCCCAGCAGTGTTGCACTGGAGCTGAGTTTCCATCTCCTGAACCTTGGAAGATATACTGGAGCTCTGGCAGCCAGCATTTCAGCCAGTAAGTGAGGCTGCCATGCCTCAAATGTCAAGGCCATTCTTTCTCCCACATCCTACTTTGGTAGGCCAGACATCCTTCCACAGGCCCGCCCAGAATCATGGGAAGGGAACAGAGAGCCCCTTCTCTTTTCTTTTTGCCTTGTCACTATAGCTTTTTTTATTTTATAGCACCCACTAAAAGAGGTCAATTTGACATTAATCAGAGAATATTCACAGCAAGAAGATGGTTCCTTAAAACAACATTAGCTTTCCCTAGTACCAGCATAAACAAATATTCACAGCAACAAAATAGCTTCTTTAAAACATTAGCTTTCCCCAAGTACCAGCATAAACAAATATGCGTACATGCATACTTAGCTTCTAGGGCTAGGGTACTTGCTCGGTGAAAACCCCTTCTCTTGAAAGCAGAGCAGCAGGGTCGCACTGTAGGTATGACCTGCAATGCAGGTAGGAGGTCCTGAGAAAACCTAAGGACCAGGGTCTGTTTTCCTGGGTTTTCTTTTCAATGAACAAACACAAGCAATAACAATGAAACTAGCAATAAAAGTGTCAGTCAGAGTTAACAAGTCCAGAATCTCTATGGTTTGTCACAGTAAAACTATAGTCCTGGCTCGTGAAGAAATTCAGCATGGGGTGTTTTTCAGTGTGAATGATAGACCACATCCTCAGCCATCTGGGAAATAGAGCAGTTTGCTTCAAGGAGGTGGTGGGGATGTGAAGAAGGAAAAGGACAAGCAGAATGTCAGCATGCAGCTGGAGCTGTATGGGAGCAAATGATGGCAAAAATGGCTTGGACAGGGTGGTCAGAGAATGTTAATACTTGGTTGTTGACTTCATTGGGAAGTTTTAGGCATTGGTATGAGGTGAAAGTCCTTCCACCAACTTCAGTCAAGTATCTGCATGCAATGCAAAGGTCTTGGGGAGAGAGAGAGAGAGAGAGAGAGAGAGAGAGAGAGAGAGCACAATGGAGTTGCATGTCCAACTTATTGCTTACAGTAGCACGAATGAAGATTAAATATCAACCATTGAAGTTAATGAATTCAGCAAAAAGGAAAGCAGAACGTTAGAACTCTGAGATATTGAAACAGATTCCCTAGGAATCTGTAGAACCATGAGTGGGCATCCATAGAACATTTTGGCAACCCCCCTCTAGAGAGGGGAGTGTGGTAGTGGGGCTTACCCATTGGTTCAGCAAGCTTTGAGTGTGACCTACAATGGAAGTAGGAGGTGCTGAGAAAGCATAAGGACCAGGGTTGGTTCTCCTGGGTTTGCTTCTCAATGAACAAACACAAGCAATAACCAAGCAACTAGGAATAAAAGTGACAGTCAGAGAGCTAACAAGTCCAGAATCTCTATGGTTTGTCACAGTAAAAACATAGCCCATTTATCAAGAGTTTCTTTGATTTGCTATGCTTCTGAATCTTTACTAAGAAAGTTCTTTCCTGTGCCCAGAAGTTCTAATGTTCCTCCTACTCCTTCCTATAGTCATTTCATAGTTTCAGATCTTACACCGAAGTCTTTGATCTGTTTTGAATTGATACTGTTGCAAGGTGATATACAAGGATCTAGTTTCAATTGTCTGCATGTGGATATCCAGTTTTACCTGCAGCATTTGTTGAAGAGGCTATCTTTCAGCCTATGTTTTTTGGTTCTCTTACCAAATATTAGGTGGCTGTAGATCTTTGGGCTTATTTTGGGTCTTCTAGCTGTTCCATTTGTCCTCAGGCCTATTTCTTGTGCCAGTACCAAGCTGTCTTCATTACTATTACTCAGTAGTAGTTTGAAGTGTTCTATTGTTACACCTCCAGCACTACATTTTCTGCTAAGGATCAGATTGAGATTCTACCTCATCCCAGTTAGAATGGCGATTATCAATTAAACAAACAGTAGTGGATGCAGGAGAGAGTATGACCAAAAGGGAACCCTAATACATGGCTGGTGGGAATGATGATTTGTTCAGCCACTCTGGAAAGCAGTATGGAGATTCCCCCCATAAAAACTGTACATAGAACTACACTACGATCCAGCAGTTCCACTTCTGGGCATTTATCCAAAAGATTACAAACCAGGGTACAGTAAAGCCACTGGCACAATCATATTGATTGAAGCACTATTCACTGTAGCCAACATATGGAAGCAGCCCAGATGGTCCCTCAGTAGATAAATGGATCCAGAAAATGTGGTATATATACACAATGGAATTTTGTTCACCTATTAGATAGGATGATATTGTGCCTTTAGTAAAGTATATTAAATTAAATAAGACAGGCTCAGAGAGACAAAGGAAACATGTTTCCCCTTAAAAGTGTAAGCTGGAATGAGCTTATAAACTTATATATGTAGATACATTGGGTTATACACAAGTGAATACGTAGGTGTTAACTGAAATATGGTAGATTCAAGGTAGAGCTCAAATAGTGTAATTCCTTAGAAAGACAAAGTTCAACAAAATAAATACCAGGAAGTGGGTACTTGAAAGAGGTGGGTGGGGTCAAGGGGAAAGGAGGAGAAGAAAGCGGGAGAGGAGAAGAGAGGGAGAATGCAGTCAAGAATTCACTATATATCCTACAACGTTAAGAAGAGGGAGGGAAGAGGTGGGTAGGAGAGGGGTGGATGAAAACGTTGAAAGGGGTGACATTGCTCAAGATGCTTCATCAAGTGGCAACTCCTTTGTGCAACTACCTAAAGACAGTTTTAAAAATGTGGAAAAAAAGACACTTCCTGCCTAGTCTGCAGAATTTAGGAGCACATTGCCAACGCTATCCATGAGATTTGGTAGATGTGGTTTAATTACGGAGTCTGACGCGGGGAGGTCATTCTGAATCATTGGGGAGGAACAACTGCTGTCATGAGGGGGACTTGAAAGATGCGGGGCTCTGAGCCAAGGGACAGCCGAAGACCTTTGAGGCTGGAAAGGATAAGGCTCTGGGAACCAAGGGTGCAGTCCTGCCCTGGCTCTAGGCCCGGAGCTCCATTTTAGACTTCCACTCACTGGAAACCTAAGATAGCAAATCAGTGGTCATTTGTTTCATCTCCACAGGACTCACACCGAGCCATCAGCTGAGGCAGCGGCTGCCAGACTTCTTTCAAGCACTGTTCACTTCCCTTTGGCATCTCTTTGCTTCCCCCTTTTCTGTTGCTGGCACTAACATTGTTAGAGAATGTTGGGAAACCAGGAAGACCTGTGGGCTTGTCATAGGAGTGCTGGTAATGGTTACCGTGTCCCCAACTCTGACGGAGCTTGAAGGCCAGAGCAGTGGTGGAAGCAGAGGCCCTATGTCCGGAGAGAAGGGAGATGGCCAAGCCTCTGCAAGGGTCCTTGTCTCTACCTCAGCTGCACAGGACCACAGCAACAAGGCTGAAGGGACAGCTTGGCCACATTTCAGGGGATCCTTCCCACTTCTCATTTTATGGCTCCCCAGAAGCTTGGCCCAAAAATCAAGGCGCCTCTGACCTTGGCCATGTTAGGGTCGGGTGGAAGGCTCTAGCCTCCTCTGGGCTACTCAGCAGCTGGCAAGCCTGACAGGAGAGCTAGTTAATCAGTAAGGCCCTTGTTTGTCTGGTTTGGCCTTTTGGTGACTTACTACCCGTTGGCCTGTTTATGAGGGTTTGCCATATCAGCATTTAATAAATGTAATGAGTAACCAGTGTCCTGAGGCTTCCACCTGCCGCCCAGCAGAGCTGATTGTCCCTAATCTCCCTGGGACTTTGTGCTGCTGGGGACAAATCTGGCACAGTGGAGCACGGGTGCTGCCTGTGGAGACAGAAGTCTGAGCCCTGAGCCAGCCAGCCGTGGGTCCAAGCCTCCCCCGGTCCCCTAGCCAGCCAGAAACACCTAGCCTCTTAGCACCTCCCTGGATGTCCAGAATGGCATAGCTGTGTCCACTGAGTGAACACATTAATCAGCCCAAGTTAATGCATATGATACCAAGGAAGAAAAGCAGATGAGAGAATTTGGGGCACCTCATAAGTAACCTAAAGGGAACCCATGGATTTGACTCAGCCTGAGAAATCCGGGGGCCCCCAGGGGAGTGGGGAAGAGGGGTATCTGGTAGGTGAACGGGATGCCATCCCATTGAGAAACAGGATAGAGTAGGGGCTGATAGAATCAGGGAAGATGAAGCATGGGAAACTGGAGTCAGGAATTCAGAAACAAACACTGTATCACTGAAGAGCTTGATTGGGAACATGCAGACACTATTTTGTAAGCTGTAACATTTAGTAAAAAGAAAAGGAAAATAAAGAAAAAAATGTCAGGGCTCTCCCTCTGACCTTGCCCATTGGCCTAAATAATTGAAATACTGTGGGAACAGGGGTAGGATATCTTTACAAAAAGATACTTATTCTGGGGGAAAATATTAGGTGAAGTAACCTCTCTGAGCACAAAGTGTTAGGTAAAATAACTCCTTTGCCTTGAAGGGAGCATCTGGAAGATCCCATCCTTTTCTTAAAATTTAAATTTTAAACATTTTGTTCCTTACCCTCATCTGGCTGTCTGTAGCCTGTGAAAGCATTCGGTGCATGGTGGGACCAACACGTATGCTTCCTCATTTGCCCATGGCCGTCTGCCTGCCTTGACCATCTGAGATGGCCTGTGGCCTGTGAATGATGCCATGAATATTCAAATAGGCCCTTGGCAGAAAAAAAAAATGGTTCCCCATTCCTGGTTCAAAGGGATGCTCAGACTAGATGTCACAATGACCCAAATACAGCACACAGACAAAACGTGACCTATCTGGGCCCCATGTGCAATGCCTACATTGTACCAGGTGTCCATGACAAAGAGATGTACTCACCCTAAGTCAGAGCGGAGCCAAACTCTCAGCTAATGTTTCCAGCAAGAACTCCCCGGGTGTTAGAGCCCTTGCTGCAGTGTTCGCCCACGGGCCTGCACCCATGTCTGGGAGTGTACTGTCTTTACCAATAAACTCTCTTCGTCTCTATCCCAGTGTGTCCCAGGTGTCCTAAACGTGACACCCAAAGGCCCCTTCTTCCTTTGTGAGGTCTCCTCCCTGAAGCCTCACTGGTTTTGGCAACGGGGTTTGTCTCCTATGCATTAGGCAGCACAACATCAGGTGCCCAGGCTCCAGCATTCTACTGCATGCTGTCAGCCATGGCCAAGTGTCCTGTAGCCTCATATTCCCGGTCTCTAAGTGAGTATTGTTAGTTGTACCTCCAAGACTGCTAGAAGGATTCTGGAGATGATCGGCATGCAGCCCATGCCCCAGACCTAGCAGGCACTGAGGAGGTATCGGCCCGCAGTTCTCCGTCTTGCTACCCTGCCCTCGGCCCACATTGCAAGTGAAGCCAATCCTTCATTCACTCAACATATTGCCAGCATATGCTGCCTGTCCGGACTGAGCGTACATGGTGAAGGAGGTTCCTTTTTATCTGAAAACTTACGGCAATTAAGATATTTATTTTGTTACCAAGTAGTTGTACAAAGCAGTTATAATTCCATAAGTCAGGTTATAAGTACCATGCTTCTGGATCAGTGTCATCTCTTCCATCATTCACCCTCATTTCCCCCCTCTCATCCCTACCCTGAAGTTGTAGTTTAACTTGTACATAACATGCATTGGCTATAATGATTGTATTGGCTCACCGTCCTTCAGTTCCTGTGCCCCTCCCTCCTTTGCCCTCTCTTCCAGAACATGCTTACACTTTCTGGTATGAATTTTGTTTAACACTTCATTAGTTGTTCAAAGGAGTTGGACTGGATTCTTTACTCACATGTACCATCCTTTAGTCTGTTTGTTTATATATACATATAACCCTACATATGTTCTCATGTATGTTTGTATTTTAGATCTAACCTCCAAATATAAGAGAAAACATGCACTGTGAGTCTCTGAGCCTGACTTAACTCATTTAACATAATTTTTTCCTTGGTCCATCCGTTTCCCTGCAAGTGACATAATGTTATTTTTCTAACAGATGAGTAAAATTCCATTGTATATAGGTAGAACGTTTTCTTGATCCACTCATATGTTGTAGGGCATCAGGGCTGTTTCCATATCTACTAGTTGTAGCAAAGTATGATAATAAAATAGCAATGTAGAATGGTAACATGAAGGGTGCTTTTTTTTTTTTTTACACATTGAACTTAAAAAGGTTTTCCCCCTTTATTGTCAAAGTGAAGTACAGAGGGGTTACAGTTTCATACGTAAGGCAGTGAGTACATTTCTCATCCAACTTGTTACCTCCGCCCTCATTCTTCCCCTGCCTCCCCCTCCCCCTCTCCCTCCCCCCACCACCCCTTGCCACCATGAGTTGTACAGTTGGCTTACACCAAATGGTTTTGGAAGTATTGCTTTTGGAAACGTTTGTCTTTCTATCCTTTGTCTCTCGACTTCGGTGTTCCCTTTCCCTTCCCTAGTTCTAAACTTGTCCCTGCCGTCACCGAGCTTCTGGTTTGAAGTAGGACAGTGTGCTAGGCAATGTTGTGTCTGGCTCTGAGTTACTGGGCCTGGTCCAGCTTTCACTTCTGTGGGTCTAAAATCAGCTTGAAGAGGTCACCCGCATTCTTGTGTTTCCCATGACCTTTGCCTGCATCCGTGCTTACCCCGTACTGGGCTTCCTGGGGACCTTAGGGAGGAGTGAGATGGGATCTCAGATGTGGGCTATACGAATCATGAGCACGATTATGCTGACTTGAAAGGCAAAGGCCCCTGTGGCAGGGAGGCTGCCCCTGTGCTCCACAGTCCAAGCTTCTCAGCCTCTGCTCTCTGCCTGCTCTTGGCACCTGAGCACCTTGTCCAGCAAGAAGGCCTCTTGGATTCTGCAGTCTCTAGCTAATGGGTCCAATTTTTTTTAATTAGGCTTTAATTAGGGAACAGAGCAGCCCAGAAGGAAGAGCCAATTGGCCTCTAACATCCTTGGGACCCCCTGAGGAAAATCCTCCTCTTTGTGAACAAGGTTGGCAGGTGCCAAGTCAAGAGTCGCTGTGAGTGAGGGTCAGGAGTCACCAGGACATCAGAGAAGGAACTCACCTGTTAGAAGTGGGGGGTGGGGAGGTGGGGGAGAAGAGGGCAGCTTTGGAATTATGGGAAAAGACCTGAAAGCCATCTTGGGGCAGGCACAGTGGAGCCTGTGCCCACCACACCTGTTCCAGAGCCAATGGCCTGGGGCTCAGAGATATCCAGAAGCAACCCTGTTGTCCACAAGTGAGCTGTGGATCACACTACAGTTGTCACCATGTACCCATGTACCATGTGCTGTTGGTTTCCTTGGTGCTTGCCCGCACAAGTCTTTTTTGCTCATGTGTGGTAACCTAGCACTTGAATCACAACTCTAGTCAAGCTTTTGTTCTGATTAGTTGGAAATTGAGTCTCTGGTATTTTTCTGCCGATGCTGGCTTTGAACTGCAATCTTCCATTGCTCAGACTCCCGAGTAGTTAGGACTATAGGCGTAAGCCACTTCATTTCTGCTTAATTTCTCTTCTTATAAACCTGTTACGCTAAGTTTTCAACCTGAGTCGTCATCTAAAGGTCCATTTTGTGTTTGGATTTTCTCTTTTATGTGATTTCACGGCAGTAGACTCCGTAGGGCAGAGTGGAGGAAATTTGCAGAGTAATGAACAGGGCTAAACTGATTTGTAGATGTGGCCCAAGGCTTTCAAGAGAAGCAGGTGGTGAGTACTTTTTTAAATGTGAGGATTTACTAGAAAGCTAGTGTGGATCTTTGCTCACGAGTAGAACTTCTTTGCCTGCTTGTTCATGAGACCGTCATATTTTCTGCATTGTGTTTGGTACATACATGGCAGGCCTGAACACTGACTCACGGGAGGCTAGTGGTGATAATGCCTTGGACGCCTGTCCCAAAGCCCCTGGGCCCAGCTCCTCCTAACCTCTCAAGGATGTCTGCTCTCAGGGAGCACAACAGGAATTTGCCTGGCACTGTGAGCAGGTGGATTCCAGGAGACACTGGCACAGCACAAAGATTTCTGGGAAAAGCCACAGCCTGCCTGGCTAGTACCCAAGAAAGTCTTGGCACCCTAGTGTTGACCCCAGCATGACATCTCCCCTCTTCAGTGGGAGGCCAGTAACTGGGGAAGACCCAGGAGGAGGCAGCGTGCAGTCTGACTAGCTCCAAGAGCTGCCTCCAGGCTCTCTGGCTGGCATCAAGACTGAACCTGGTGACTCTAGGCTGTTTGGCTCAGGGCTAAGGGCAGACATGAAGGAGGAGGCAGAAAGTCCAGCTCTGGGGTCTAGAGAGAAGGAACTAGAGTTGTTCTAGACTCTTCCTGAGATGGAACACTGGGGCTCTAAACCATAGAGATGCAGGTTTCTAGTAATCTTTAGGTCAGAGGAGCATGGAGACCCTAGGGTCTAGAGCCAGATGGCCTGGATTTCAGTCCCACCCGAACTCCTACCCAGATGGCTTGAAGGTGGGTCACATTACCTCTTGCAGCCCTTGGGAGTAAAACAACAAATGCAGTATGCCAAGTTCAGTGAGGGCCCATGACTGCCTTCAGTGAGCATGAGCTGAGACCCCTCATGATTCTCCTGTGGTCATTGCTACACTCATGTCAGATCAACTTACTATCTAACAGTTCTGGGAGAAGAACGTACTGAAGGAACTCAATGGACTACCAGGCCAAGTTCCTCCATCTCCAAAGTCAACTCGCATCACAGATTTCCTCACTCTTTCACCTTCCTCTTCTGTGTTTGAAGGAGCTCTGGAAAATCCTAACAGCAACATCTGCAAAGATCTTTCTGTAGAAAGTAGCATGCACGGCACAAACACGTCCTTAAAGGCCTACCAGCTGGCCTTAGCACAGGACTGTACTTGAACGCATCTTTATGGAATACTGCTCTTAGCCAGGTACAGTGTCTTATTCTCACTTTCTGAAGGAGCTCAGGCTAAGGCCAAAGAGAAACAAGTGCGCAAGGAAGCAATCTGAGAAGTTTGAGATGCAACGATGTCATTCCATCCAGAGAAAAGGTGGGAACATCTAAAGAGACAGGAAGATCTGGGGGAGAAATGCTCCCAAGTAGAAAAGGCAAAATCGAGACAGGGGAGAAGATCCCAGCTAAGGACAACACAGGTGTTCAGGATAATTAGAGCTAGTTTACATCAGTGCATTGAATTGCGAGATTAGAAAACTCTTAGTTATAACCAACTTAATCACACACATAATTTTTTTTAAATTTTTATTTTAATCTCTCCTCAAAAATTCCAACATTTTCCTAAGGCAGGTCATGAGGAATGTTAATAAGGTATCCTTTTGTTTAGTCTGATTTTGTGCCTGGACAAGAAAAATGGAAGGAAGGAAAGAGCAGTAAAGGGGTGAACATGGTTGCTCTGGGGACCAAAGAAGTCAACCTCATTTTCCCTCTGGGTTTTCCTGTCAGAAAATCAAATCCAGTGGGTCTGTTAAGGAAGGATGTCTCCTTGTACCATTAGAATAAGATTAGCAAGCCTGCATGACCTTTTCAGCATTCCCCCGCCCCTGGCAATATTACATCTGAGTTGTATAAGTGCTATCTGTGGGGCTTTATATCTGGGGTCTTTTGGAACTTCCTTGTCTGTCTGGCATGGAGTCCAGTGGTCTAGACACGTTAGAGATGCAGGACCTCACTTTTGACTAAAAGGTCTTTGTATGCACCAGTAATTAACATGAAAAGACTGATGGTGAAAATAAAAATCTGCTTGCCAGGCACATTCTGGAAGGAAAGCAAAGAGGCTAGAAGGAAGATGTGTCAGTGAAAAGGATTACATCATAAAAGGATTAAATCATATGGAAGCTGATGGTATCTGTCTCAGTAACAGTGGAAAGATAGAATGATTAGGGTATAGTGGGGGCAGAGAGAGAGAGAGGAGAGAGAGAGAGAGCCTACACTAGCAAGATTTCTATTTCTCCTTCTGCCTTCATTCAACCACCCATCCTACAGGCTAGCATTGCTCATGCACAAGCAAGGTGCTTCAGTTTCTATCCTATATATTACTTACCTCTGGGAACCACCCCCACCCCCCCACAGGACATCCAAAAATGTGCTTTGGTAACCTCTTAGGCATCTCTAAATTCAATCATGTTGGTGATCAGGAGGAGCTATCACACTAATTTATCAATGTACTCAACTAAACTTTAGAGCATACGCCTACTTTTTAGAACATGGATAGTACATTTGGTGTTTACTGCACTCTTTGATTGCTTCTAAAGTCCACACTGAGTGGTTGACTTACACCATCCGGGTTCATGTACAGTTGTTATATCTCTACAATGAGGAACTCACCTAGGGACACATTTTTCAGGATACATCCCTGTGGTTAGGCATGCATATCCGTACACAGGAAAATCATAAAGGAAATGAGGTTAGTCTTCTTTCGTTTTGGGCTACAGGGTCCATGTCAAGTAGTATCTATTAGAGCCACTGTGAAAGGTGAGTATGTCCTTGTAGTGCTTCCGTCCATCCTTCTTGCCCACCACCACCCAATCACGGCATATTTTAGTCATTTTTCTCCATATGAAGTTTGACACAACTTGTACCGTGTTGCAGGGCTATCGCTCTCATGCTTGCTTTGGGTGGCTTTCATATTTCAGTGGATTTTATGTTTGTCATCTGCCTGTTTCTGTCAGCTCTTCTACCTTGACGTCCCGAGTGTTGTTTTATTGTGTACTGGGGGTGAGATGCATGAGAAGCAAAGAATGTTTGAGACTCTGGAGCAGAGCCAGGCAGAAATATCCATTTTTACGCTTACTTTCTGGAGAGTCAGATTTAGCCAGGATCTGAGAAGGCAGTTTGTTCAGGAAATGACTCAGGAAGCACAAAGAATGGGAAAGGCAGGAAGAAACACATCAGTGTTGGGTGTGTCTGTGGGTAGGTTACCACACGGGTTGTGGGGGGTGGGGAGGGAGGCTGTGCTCCATCACCAGGCTTGTCTTAGAGACTACACAGAATATGCTAAGGGGATATTGTGGGTGCTTGCGAGAGCTGGACTTGAATCCATCACCTCCTAGATCCTCAGGCCTGTCCCCTGCATTGGCTCAGCCAGCTTCTGCTCAGGATGAGCTTCAGGGCTCTAACAATGAAGCACCTGGCCTTGAGGGGACAGGGTTCAACTGCACTTAGGATACACAGGTTTATCCCAGGATGCTGTCACCAATAGAGGCAAACAAGGGCCCTGGAGGGTGCATTATACCTGCCTCCCCACTCCTAGCAAACTGGTCTGCTCCTGGTTATGGGGAGAGGAACTCTATATGCTAACAGGCTCTGTGGCCCTCCCCGTTGCCCAATGATAGTTTCCTGGAAGGAGTGCTCATGACCAGTCTGACTAAGGGATCCACAGAGCCAGTTGTGACTCCAGTTGTATCTCCCAAGCATTCTCACCAGATGAAACCCCATTTCTGGCCAGTCCATCTGGATATATGCATTTTTCCTCCTCCTCCCCAACTTTATACCTCAAGGCAGTAGATTCTAAAGTAATTAGAGAATAAACATCATTCTTTATTAATGTCTGCTTGCTAGGAAATGTCCAGAAAATGCAAAAGAAAAGTAAAAATGATGAAAAGAAATTACTTCTGAAATCGAGTCACATTTTTGCATTGGCCATCAGATGGTTTTCATTAGATATATTTCTAGCACAATGGAAGTCGTCATTTATGTACAGTTATCTAACTGCTTTTCTTACCTGCCACATGCTGAATGTTAGGTTTTTTTAAGTAGGTAGCCGGTAAAGGAGAACGCCACGCCGTATTCAGGCAGGAAAAAAGTTTATTACCGAACTGCTGGCCTGTGGCCAAGATGATCCATGGCCGGAGAGAAGGGGGAGGGGGAGAGAGAGAGAGAGAAAGAGAGAGAGAGAGAGACCCCCACCCAGCCCTGCTTTATTTAGGGCAGGGGCAAGGGGTGTGGCCAGGTGGATTAGGATGTGACCTCAGGGAAAGGGGAGGTAACTGCCTCCAGGTCTACAGGTTACCCAGGTAACTGGGTGGAGACTTAATGAGGTGGGGGCATCTACGTGGAGCCCTCAGGGAGCGGACCTAACATTCCAGCCTTTTAATAGTTATGAAAAAGGGCGAAGACTCTCTCTGGCTGCTTCCTGCTGGCAAGGGGCGTCGGCATTAGGGGTAAAAGGCAGAAATGTGGCCCCTCCTGGAGAAGGCGAGCAGCAGGGTCCCTTGGTGGTAGATGCCAGTCCTTGAATGAAGCCTGGAAGAAGTCTCATGAGGCAGGGGCTGGGCAAAAAAAAATTAAGGCAAAAGGAAGGGTTTAGGGCACAAAATTAAAAATTGGATGACTGGACACAAGATGGACAAGCTACTATCTCTTGATCCCCCAGCTCTGATTAATTTTGAAAGGGCGAGACAAAGTGACTCCATTTAGGATGTGACATAATTCTCCTCTTACTCCTCTCCATGATCCTTGTTCCCTGAACTGGCTGAATCCCAGGGGTCTAAGTGCTTGTTGCTGGGATGGCTTGCCCCCATTGGCATTCACAGGATTTGAACTCAGGTCCTGGGCACTGTCCCTGAACACTTCTGCTTGAGGCTAGTACTCTACCACTTGAGCTCCACTTCCAGCATTTGTCTGGTAAGAGATAAGTCTCTTCAGCCATGCTTCCAGCCTGGCTCTTCGCTGATTAATTGGGAGATGGAGTTTGAGAGAGATTTTCAGCCCTGGCTGGCTTCGAACTGCAATCCAAGGAGTCTTTGCCACAAAAGCCCTTTTTGATTTCCAGTTAAAACAACAAGGAGACCAAGGGGACTAGAGCTTACCTGTACCTTGTCAAGAACTGACCAAATACTTGCCAGAATTCTGCAATGACAAAACTCAGTAGATGTGATGAGTTTTAGCACAGATATATAGCTAGATGGACATACTAACAAATGACATTTACACATACATACACACATAGAACACACATACACACTGTGCACATAGGTTTTACAGCATGCAAAAATGAATTTCAGCAGTAGAGTCTTTTGGAATTCCAATAGTAAATGACATTTTTTCCCCAATATTTTAGAACCACGTGGTCGGTTAGAAAAACAATTTTGTTAGCAAACAACAATTTTCAGATTATAAAATGGAGAACTCATATTTTGATAAACTCCAGTGGGATACCATGTTGAGGGGGGTGGCAGGAGGACACAACACACACTAATAGAGAACATGTGGCATGGCATAATGGCGCCTGAGCTGATGCCTGTTAAACCCAATATCCACCACGTGGTCAATGCTAGAGAAAAGAACTTTTAGATATCTTTGCTGACAAAGCACATTGGTGGTCAAGCCTCAGTTTCGAAGGTCTGTGAAAAGAGGCAGCTTTGTGAGCAAGGCACACAACAATGATACGACTTGGAGATTTTATAAAGTAAGCAAGTAAGCAGGAAGATGAGCGAGAGAGGAAGAAAAAGGAAGAGAAAGAGAGGAAAAGAGAAAGAGAGCCTGAATATAAGTGACTTCTAACCATTTACCATTGCAGTGGCAAAAACTGTATCTGTGCGAGTATTTCGAGCAGGCCTCATTGCACTCTCAAGAGGCGTGCTAGCAGTGTCCCGGCTTGGGTGTGACTGTGATGCAAAAACCCAAAAAGCACGGGAGGGAGGCACCTGGTGAGTGGATGAGAGCTTACTGGGCAGAAGCAGCAGAAGCGGTGGGTGGAGCGTCAGAGAACCGGAGCAGCAGCAGTTTCACTCACCAGGGTAGACAAGTGGTGTGGACGTGGAGGTGGATGTGGAGGTATTAGTGAAAAGTGCCGCTTGGCGACTCGCAGCAGTTCGGTTCGTGGAAAAAGGGCCATCAGGACTGGGGATACTCCCAGAAAAAGAAGAAAAATAGATGGGAATTCTGCCTGTCCTGACTCTTAAGCCCCATCCGAGTCACGGCACCATATATGTTAGGTTATTAAAGTAGGTAGCTGGTAAAAGAGAACGCCACGTGGTATTCAGGCAGGAGGGAAAATTTATTACCGAACTGCTGGCCTGTGGCCAAGATGATCCATGGCCAGAGAGAAGGGGGAGGGGAGAGAGAGAGAGAAAGAGAGAGTGAGAGAGAGAGAGAGACCCCCACCCAGCCCTGCTTTATTTAGGGCAGGGGCAAGGGGTGTGGCCAGGTGGATTAGGATGTGACCTCAGGGAAAGGGAGGGTAACTGCCTCCAGGTCTGCTGGTTACCCAGGTAACTGGGTGGAGACTTAATGAGGTGGGGGAATCTGCATGTAGACC
Organism: Perognathus longimembris pacificus; assembly: GCF_023159225.1. Lineage (NCBI taxonomy): Eukaryota > Metazoa > Chordata > Mammalia > Rodentia > Heteromyidae > Perognathus > Perognathus longimembris. The sequence continues at coordinate 6,727,148 of NC_063172.1, forward strand.
TCAGGGAGAGGACCTAACATTTAACACTCAAGTCATGAGAATATTACAGAAGAGCACACAATGAACCTGAAATAAAGCCAAGTTTAAAAAAAAAAAGCCACGGTAAAGCTATGCAGGATAAAGCCTACTGTTAACCCTCTAAAACACAAAAACAAAAACACCCTTTCTTGAGATCATGGGGACATTTCACTGACGCTTTATCCTTAAAAATAACGTTATGAGCAACAGGGACAACTCTAGAGAAAAGAGAACATCGCTTATTGACAGCTTCTTTCTTTTATTGTGTCACAAATAATGGCAGAACAGCTTGGAGCTGACTTCTGGCTGAGAATAGCCCTCTTAGACAGCATCATTCCAGGTTTTAAGTGGCCATTGCTGAGCTAAGGCACTTCGTCTTCGGCTTCTCTCATTTTGTTGTGACCATGTGAGCAGATCACAGAAAGCATACATGCAGGACTTCTAGGAAGTGTCTTGAAAGCCAGAAAAATGCCCCATTCCAATCGGGGATGGTCTGAAATATGGGCATCGTTTTGGCCAGAGCTGTAGCAGCCATGTTCTGTCATGAGACCTTGAGGAAAGCCACTGTGAAAAAAAAATAACATGGGAAGCAGAATTGAGGTTCCTGATAAGACTTCTGAATTTCTGTGTCTGCTCAGGCTGTATGACTTGGGCTTCTTCTAAAGATGAATACGTTCCCTTCTCTTTCGAGTTTTCTGTTGCATGCAGAAAGACCTAATTCTGATAATGGCAGTAGTGATGTGGGTAGAAATTCAGACTCGGAGGGAACTGACCCAGTCCTGAACCCCATCTGCTGTTTCTCAACTCCATGTGTCTGAAAATTCCCTTTACTCCTCCATACCAAGTTCCTCTGTCTATAAAATGGGAGACATGATGCACTTAGTAGGTTTTTGGTGATAATTGAAAGGAAAAAAAATGCAAGAAGAGCTTTCACGCTGCACCTGCCCCCATTGCAAGTACTTGGTAAATATTAGCAGTTAATATTCTCACTAATATTGTTGTTGCAGAACATGCACAGGCTCCCCGCTCAGTGCCAGGGATGTCACGTTGCATCAGGAATCACAAACTCTGTTCTCAAGCAGCCACAGACTTGTGTAGAATGTAGTTATCTAAACAAACTCAACAGCCAGATGAGAAAGATGCAGGTTCAAGAACAGCAAGAGGAAGACCTCAACCTTAGAAACTGTCAAAGGAGGCTCCATGGTGTGTCTAACTCCCCAGTCAAAGACAAAGAGTGGCTGTGTGGATTTATGACAATAAAGGGGGAATCCACTGTTGTGCTGCCTACAAGAAACTCATTTGAGATGTGGGGACACATGGACTGAAGCCCGGCTGGCTGTGCTAGTACCAGACAAAGAAGGCTTCAGTCATTCGTTGTCCCAAGTCTCTTCGTTTCCTTAAAGCAGGAAATGGGGGCCATTTGGATATTTATAACATCATTCACAAGCCTAGATTTATGAACTTTCGCTTGATAAAGAGCTCCTAGATTTATTGAATTTTGAATCTCGCCTGCAGTAACTCGGCAGGGTCAGACCAAGACTTGGGGCAGCCATATGATGTACCCCTTGGGTGGATATTCCCCACCCAGGAATGTCAGGGATGTGAAACACACCCTTGTTAGTTTTCTTGAATTTCCTGAGGAACGAGCATGATTGTAATAATCAAGGTGAATGTGTGTTCGTTTTTCCTTCAGTGTGGTTACTTTCTTTCTCTTACGACGGAGCGGTGAGTCATCTCAAGAGCATAGGAAGCTCCAGAAACAAATAACAGTGCAAAGTTCTTGCTATACTTAAAAACAAAGTCATGGGGGAAAGGCTTTCAGTATTTGGACTGTTAGGCAATGACACTAATTCCTTTTTAGTCTCATAAAAGTAAATACAACACTTTAATATGTAATATGCTTTATTACGCTAGGTAGTGCCATTTTCTATTTCTATCTTATCATAGTTTAAGTTGTAGCTGTCACTGGAAATAGTTTAAAGGCATTTTATATTCACATTACCCACATTCATGCTTCTTAAATTGTCTATACAGCTGATGTATATTTTTGGTTTGGTATAGATACTATTATAGTTTTTCTTGGATTTTTGTTCATAAAGAATTCTCTGAAGGAATGGAATGGTAACTTCGTGACTATAGCCAATAAACACAGTTATACAAACAACTTCATAATGCCCCCCCACAGAGGCTTTATTTTCCCATCAGAACCACAAGAAAACAGAGGCCTAGATGGCTAAGTCACCATCCCAAGGCTGCAGAAGGAGGAGTTGGGGAAACTGGGAACTGTGTCCCATTGGAATTGACCCAAGCAGTCTCTGCACCTTGCCAGGGCCTAGTACGGCCTCTCTGGGGAACCAGAGAGTTTCCAGGTGTTACTGTCACGATGCTAGAGGCCCAGATTCACAGAGCAGGTGTGAGCAGTGGATCTGTGATGCTTCAGAGCTGGACCTAATTTTGAGAGATGGCGTTTGTGAAGCAAGAGACAAGAAGTGCTTTCCAGACAGACTTCAGCTTCTTAGAAGAGATTACAGAAGCCAGGAGAGAAGGGTCCATTAAGAAATGAAGCTAGTGAGCCTGGGCATATGGCTTAATGGTAGAGTGCTTGCCTAGCATGCATGAAGCCCTGGGTTCAATTCCTCAGTACCACTTAACCAGAAAAAGCCAGAAGTGGCACTGTGGCTCAAGTGGTAGAGTGCTAGCTTTGAGCAAAAGAAGTTCGAGGTTCAAGCCCCAGGACTGGCAAAGGAAAGAAAGAAAGGAAGGAAGGAAAGAAGGAAAGAAGGAAGGAAGGAAGGAAGGAAGGAAGGAAGGAAGGAAGGAAGGAAGGAAGGAAGGAAGGAAGGAAGGAAGGAAGGAAATGAAGCTGGTATCAGAGATAAAGAAGGAAGCATGGCTTCCAGAGATAAACTCAAATTGAAACATGACACACATGCGTGAGTCTGCCGTGCTGTGTGGGGTCACCGTGGGCCTCAATGTCAACACTAGGAGGTCTTCATCATGTGGAGCTGTGCATGAAAGAGACAGACCATCTAAGGAAGGTGTGGTTATACCTAGGCCTCAGAAGAGGGCCGCCCAGAGGAGGGTAGCTTCCCTGCAAAGCCAAGACATGGCTAGCATTAGAACTTGAACTCTGACCCAGGGTCTTCCTCCTTATCTTCTTAAGAGCGTTTAGTAATGAAGTGTTCTATGGACATAGGAGATCGCCACTGGAAACCAGGGATTAAAGGCTCTGTTTTGCCAGTATTCATGGGGTACTCCCCTGTTCCAGGGCTGTGACTTGTGCCAGGGGCTGGAGACTTGCAGAGGACAAGCCAGCCCTTACCTCCAGGAGTTTTACAGCCTAAGTGAGGAGCATCCTAACGGAAACAACCAGCGCCTGGCCCCTTAGCAGCATAGATGCATTCCGGTCATGGAAGAAATGGAAGGGAGAGAAACTTCTCGGGGCCATTTGGGATCCCACACAGCTGCAACATCGTCCCACCGTCTTCAAACCCGGAAGGCACAAACAGAAGGAGCCTCTGCCCTTCCAGCGGTGCCGGTGTACAAGCCTAGTCCGGGGCTCAGGCTGCGGGGAGAACCCAAGCCCCCATCCCCAAGGTCTCTCTGTAAATTTTCCCTTAAGACTGAGCAAGAAACTTGAACCCTTGGCTTCCTTTAAGATCAGTCCCCCTCAGGAGGGACCACTTCCCTCTTGATGCTGTAACAGCCGCACACATGCAATGGCTTCGAGCAAGAAGCACTTATTCCCACACCGCTGTTCAGGCCAGAATTCTCTGACAGAGGTGGAAGCAGGCTGAGGAGGCAGGAGGTGGGGGGAGAGCCCATTCCTTGCCTTTCCCAGCTTGGAGAAGCCACCCTTATTCCTTGCCTCGGGCCCCCATTCCACATGACCTTCCCTCCCCACGTCCTCCTTCACGTCCTTCTTCTATCCCTGAATCTGATCCTTCCCGTTCTCTCTCAGCATGATAATGAGTTCCCAAGACAATGCAGGGTGGTCTACTTTTATGCTCTCATGGGACTCCCCCCTCCCCCGCCCCCACAATCAACGCATGCTGAAACCTAATTCCCTGTGTGGCAGTGTTAAGGTGCAGGCTTTGGGGGGTGGGTGGGGGTAATTATTAGGTCATGATGAGGTAGTGCCTTTATAAAATAGTACCCTTATGAAATACAGTCATGCATGTTGGTCAGGAAGCAGAAGTGGGAGGATCAAGGTCTGAGGCCAGTTGGAATAAAACTATGAGATCCTATCAAAAGAAATGAAAGGAAAGGGTTGATGGGCATGGCTAAAGTAGTACAACACTTGTCCCAACAGCCCTGAGTTCAAACGCCAATACAGCAAAACAATTAAGAAGCCACTCAGGGGAGAGTGTATTTGCCCCTCCCATCATGGATGCCAGAGCTTGAAGATGCCACCAATAACTCAGAAAACACTCCAAGAATGCTCTCTTTCCCGGTGCTCTGATCATGGAGTTACCAACCCTTGAAACAGAGAGTCGCAGTTAATGTCGTGCATGAAGCACCCAGGCAAAGGCGTTTTGCTATGGTGAGGCCACCCTGATGGATGCCCCCCCCGACCCCCGCCCCAGCCCGGGCCTTCGCACAGTGAGGGAAAAGCTCTAACCACATTGAAGGGGTGCTTGGAGGCATGCCCTCTTCACCTGTGTCAGCAGAGAGGTTGCGGGAGAGGAGGGCATGGTCGGTAGTGAAATCTATGCACAGACGCGCTGACTTGAGAAGGTCCCTGCTCCATGGCCCCCTGGGGAACACTTACACCCCTCCTTGCTCAGAAGAGAAATCTAAGACCCAAAGAGAGCCGAGTTTGGCCCCAAATCACCAGCAAGCGTGCTGACAAGCTATTATATAAAGAAGAAGAGAATTTCTAGAAGGTCAGAGGGAGAACTAGAGCTAGGCATGGTTGGGTATGAACATCGAACACTATTCCTAGCAGCCTCTCACTACCACACTGTCACACTGCGACCCGAGAACCAGGCTTCAGGCACCCATCTTTAGTGACAGGGTAGATTTACACTCAGGGAAACTGAGGCTAAAGGAGGGGGACTGTTTTCACCCAAGAAAACCCAGGTAGGTGGTTAACAAGAGCAAGAACCCCAGTGTGAGAGACTCAGCTTCCACACCAGTTCAAGCCAGTATTCAACCACTTTGTTTTTGTCTCCTCTGTTTTTGTTCTCCATGAAATTCAACGCTGGGTGGGCAAAGAAAGGAATTTGATAAACTCCTCCAGGCTGGAGCTGTTCCCAGAGCCCTGAAGGCAGAGAACCAAGTTGTGCAGACACACCCCGGAGGGCCAGCAGGCTTTTACACAGCCAGCCTGCCAGAACCCTTCCTACTTGCCCCCCTGGGAAGGAACCTCTTGGACGCTGGAATGGGGTGGAGAGAACTGGCTCTCATGAAGGTCCCCACGACCCTAGACTCCAGGCAGGGAGGGAATTCACTCCTGTTCCTCTCTACATGGGGGAGCTTAGAGACCACAGAACAGAGAGGGTTGGGACAACGCAGATGGACTTTTTGTGTCAGCCAGAGCGGAGATCCCGTCTCAGAACAGATGTGACCAGGGGATGGAGCTGTAAACCAGGAGCTGGTCCCCAGGGCCTAGATGAAGCGGCCCTCAGTCTACTCCAAACCCCGGGAACATCTCTCCTTCCCTCTGGTGTGCAGTGAACCAGACTCCCAAACAAAAATTTCCTGCACACAATCAACAACTAAGAAGAGCCCCCACAAGAACCCTGCCCCAGGAGACCCTGGCTTGTGAGCAAAACAGAAAGCTACACAATAGGTTGCATTCATTGTTCCGTTGCCCAAACACCAAGGCCAGCTTCAGCCAGCAGCCCCAGCTTGCATCTCCGTAAAGCGAGTGCTTTGGGCCAGGGAGACTTCCCCGGGTCCTCTGCCTGCTGGACGCAACCCCAGGCTTGGCCTTCACCTCTGCCTCTGCCTTCTGGGTGAGGCCAGAACGTCCAGTCCGTTCTGTGAATCCAGTAGCCTTGCTTGCTGGAGAGTTAGGAAATGGGGTTCAGGGGCTCCCTACAGGTGGGAATTCTCAGAGTCCTGGCCGAAAGAAGGCTGGGCCTCTGCTGAGATCAACCTCAATCACCCCTAGCATCCTGGGTGACTGGAAAAGCATTCGGTTGTGGAGGGTGGGAAGGCCCACCACTCTGAGGGATGATGATAAGGCAGAGGACAGTTCTAGGTCAGGATGGATTCTGCTTCAGGAGACACAGTGGTAGGTCCTTGTGGGAACCTTCCCAATGGACACAGGAGCGTCCCTATTGGGGCCTTCCCGGCCTACTACTCCCGTCTCACCCTTGTGTCTCCCAGGGAATACTCAGATCCAGATCCTACATGAAGCCCCTGGCCAGAGCATTCAGCTCTTCGCATTCCTGTAATGAGGCTAAGTTGATTAGGGTGTGTTTTTATGTGTACTTTTATATGTTGTTGAGTTCTATTTACAATGATTTTATTGAGGAATTTTGCCTCATTGTTCATTAGTGAAATTGGGAGAAATGAATGGGGAAGCTTTCTGTTTTTCCTCGGCGAGAGTAGCCCCTGTCTTCAGGCTCTGAATATAGGCAATGCCCTTCAGGCAATGCACCTGCTTCCCACAGGCTGCCTAAAGTCACCTGCTCCTCCAGGCTCAGCATTTTCAATGCCTTCACCCCAGATTCTGCATTATAACATGCCCCCACTGTCAGTCTATGCACTATGCCCCACCCACCCAGTGCCTGCACCTATTCAATGGTCCCACCCACCCATAGGACATGTCTCCTTCCAGGTGGACTCCAGTGTGGCGAATTTTCAATAACAACCATTTCCCTAGATTCCAGTATCTTGTCACCCTGGGACACATTTCCTAGCTGCTTTTCAGTTCCTTGATCCTATCTATAAGATGGAAACTCCTTCCTGTGATGTTCTTGGGATGAGAAAAAGAACACAAATGTCCAGATTCCTTTGTCTGAGTGGTAACTTACCTATTTCCTGGGGAGCAAATTCAAACCTGAATGCGGGTTTCTGGCAGCTAAGAAATGTTGCTGCTAGGGATGAGTATCCGTAAAACAATGATAGACCAGAGTACCGATGCAAGACGTGCAGATACTGAGCCTGGATCCTCACCAGAGCTATGAGGCCAGACAGATCTGAGTTCAAGTTCAGCCACTCTAGCTAGAAAGGCACTGAACTCTCCCAATGACTCAAACCTTTCTTTCTGGCTGCTAAAGTTGAGTCCCCAAGAGTTGGAAGCAGGGTGGTGATATCATCTTTGTGTGTGTGTGTGTGTGTGTGTGTGTGTGTGTGTGTGTGTGTGTAACTGGGGATAGGACTCATGTTGGTGAGATAAGCGAGACTTGAGTCATGCCCCAGTCTTAACACAGTGTGTTACATGTAGTTGATTGTGTCCCTCACCCCTGTGAGGGTTACCTGCGGAACCCCAGCATGGCCCACAGACTTTACAAGTCCTCTGTAAGGTCTGTTCTTGCTCCAGCAAAGTTTGGTTTTTCGAAACGCAGAGGATCCGTGACTTTTGACGGGGATGAATCCTGATAGCCCATCAAAACCTGAAAATGTCCAAGTAGAAATGTATTCAATTCATCTGATTCCGGGTACCGTGGCCTAGCCCGGCCCAGCTTAAAAGTGCTCAGAGCGTTTACGTTAAGCCATACACGAAGCTGAGAAATTGGAGGAGCAGCCCCGGATCTCAGGGACTACCCACAAACTGGGGAAAGTAAAGACTTTCTCTTCTCCTTTGGTCCCCCCCCCCCACCCCCGGGCTCTGTGCACTTGGCTTGGGGACAAGCAAGGCTGGAAATTCTCAAAGCCAGAGCTCCTGGAGGCAGCAGCCTGAGGCTGAGTCCTGGGGGAGGAGAACAGAAACAGCCCGGGGAAGCAGAGGCGCAAACAGGCCTGCAAACAAGGCCAGCGTTTGTTACCAGAGAGAAAGGGCCATTCAGCTGGTCCTTGCCCCACGAGAACCCCAGGCTTCCAGAAGCCCAGAGCCCCAGGCAGCTTTGCTCACCCTCTCCCCCGAGCACCTGTGACCCTGCCACTCTGGGGGAGGTAGAGGCCTGACTCATCACTGCACCTGTGCGGGTGACAAAGCATTCTGTCCCCAAGCACCCTTGCTCCTGGGCTGGCTCATCCAGCCCTGTGTCTGATCTGGCCTGCACAGGGTCACTTCCCATTCAGTTCTCTATCCAGCCCTGTTTTTGTTTTTTCCCCTGCCTTCTCCATCTCTGCAGCTCCATGTGGGAAAGGGTCTGGATGGCTGGAAGGGAGAGAACTATCCCATCTGTGTTAGGGGGAGGGAGAAGAGAAGGCACGATAGCATTCATTGAGCACCTGCTGTGTGCTGGGTGCTTACTTAGCTTTTCATCTAATACTGCCAGCAGAACGGAGCAGGCTCAGGGAATGGAAGCGGTTGATTCTAACAGAGAATTTACTCCTTCCGTAGAAATCGATTCTACAGGGCTATGACAGTGAAAATGAGAGGAAAGGGTAGAGATTACAATGAGGAGGAAGCAGGTATCCCAGAAAGGCATGCTGAGTCTGTGTGCTGAAGACTCCCGTTATAAGAAGGGATAAAGAATGCCTGCTACAGGCCTCAGAGGTGTGGCTCAGCAGTAAAGTGCTTGCCTAGCAAGCCCAAGGCCCTGAGTTCAAACCTAAGTAACCACTCCCCCTCCCCTAAAAAAAAAAAAAAAAAAAGAACCTACAATAATGGATTCGCTTATTTCATTCAATGGCTATTTCCCGAGCACCTGCTCCGTGCCTGAATATGTCAGTAGGCGGGTGGGACAGCATGCTTGGCCTCACACTGTTTAATTCTAGGGGAAGGTCTGGAGAGGTGCATTCCTCAACTCCACTGTGTTGATCCCTCTCTGTGGTGCCCAGTTCTTCCTCCAAAAAGAAAACAACCTCGTCCTGGGCCAAACTGTGCCTCTGTGGAGCTCTCAGAAAGGACACTTTTCCCTCGGACCCCTACTAGAAAAGTCTTGGCTCATCAAAGCACAAACAGATGCCAACAATGTGAGTGGCGGCCCCTGAGGTTGTGCAAGGAGCAAGCTGCCCAGCTGTCCCCAGAGTGGCTGCTTGGGGGGCTCCTCCCATGCTAAGGCGCCGTTCCCGCAAACGGTCTCGCACCTGCCGGAAGTCCGAGTGATTGTTGATGAACACAAGAGCTCTTAACTTATCAAAGTGGCACCAAGCACTCCAGAAACTCCATGGAGTATTCCAGAGGCTCAAAGGACTATTCTAGAAGATTCTTGCTATCATTCGGTCCTCCCAGTACCTTCTGTGGTAATGTGGCTGGTTGTCCCCACCAGGTCTACCTGTGAAGTGACCGCTTTTGGAGACGGGTCTGCCCTGTTCAGCAGGGGACTGGCTCATTGGAATCCACTCTGGAACAGGAAGCAGCAGCATTTTCTGGAAGAGCCAGCCAGTACATATATCAGGTTTCGGGGTTACCCAGGCTCAGTGACAGCTACCCCCATGTCACTACAGCAACACAGCTGTTAGCTGAGCCAAAGAGCTCAGGGACAGCATTCAAGCCCCATGATGGATGAGAGACAGAGAGACAGACAGAGAGGAAAGGAGGGAGGGAGGGAGAGAGAGAGAATATGTCAGAGGGTGAATAATATCAGGATTGTATCAAAAGACATTGTGTATCGTTTTGAACCCTGGAAACTCAGGAGTAACATGGCCAGCCCCTCTCTGCCACGCGGGTTTCAGGAACACGATCCTATCTGTCCAGCGAGAAGGCCATTTGTTGGGCTTGGGAATATGGTCACCCTGGCCGTGGGTCCAACACGGTATGGTGCAGGTTCTGTGGCATTCACAAGAGGCAGTTCTCAGAGAAGGCAAGCCATGCAGAGCCTGGGCACTGAGTCACTCCTGAGGGAAGGAGACCCTTCCCCCACCCCCACCCCCACCCCACTGGACAGAGTCACTGCCCCTACCCCCCCTTCCCAGTCTAGTCCAGAGCCAGAATCACAGTCATCTGAGAGAAGCTGTGTAGTCAAGCCCAATGGCAAGTAAAAGCAGAATGTCATAGATGATGGTCCACACATGAGACAGGACACTGTCTCCGGTTCACGTGGCGCTACGGAAAGTGTATGTATGAAGAGAGAAGGTTCCAGCGTCCTATGAGATAAGACTGCTTATAATACCATGTGTCTGGTTAGGTGCTGGCAGTTCACATCTATGACCCTGGCTACCCAGTAGGCGGGGTCCAGAGGATTACAGTTCAAAGTCAGACCAAATGATCTCTGAGACTCCATCTCTAATGAATCAGCACAAAGTTGGGTTGGAGGTGTGGCTCCAATGCTACAGCATCAGTCAAGCAGTGGGAGACCTTGAGGACAAACTCCGGTACAGCCTATGTATCAGTCCAAAAGTATGTTCCTGGGAAGACCCCAGTTATATGGAAAATGCATTACAGTACACATGTGCAAAATATGTACACAATGTCTGGAATTTTTATGACCCAAACCTTAGCACTGTTATTTTTGGGATCAGGTGTTCATTTGTTCATTACTCAGCTAATATTTACTGAGTACTCTGTGTGTGTGTGTGTGTGTGTGTGTGCATGCACTAGTATGTGTATGCTAGTACTCAGTCACAAGAGCACACATGGCATGATGGTTGAGTCTTTATTTTATTTTTTATTTTTTGGCCAGTCCTGGGCCTTGGACTCAGGGCCTGAGCACTGTCCCTGGCTTCTTTTTGCTCAAGGCTAGCACTCTGCCACTTGAGCCACAGCACCACTTCTGGCCATTTTCTGTATATGTGGTGCTGGGGAATTGACACCTTCTACACGATCGTCCTGTTGATCCTTGTTTTCACTTAGTTATATCCCCCTGTCTAGATGTCCTGTATAGTCTGTCCATCCCTTCACCCACTGAAGGATGCACTTAAATGCATTCTCAAGGCTGAACGCCAAAACAAAAGGCTGCTGGAAAAATATTCATGTGCAAGTTTCTTGGGTGTCAGGACTTTTCAGCTCACCTGGGTAAACAGGAAGGGGTGCAATTCCTATGTGGTGCTGTAGAAGAGCGTAGGTCAGCCTCGTAAGGGGCTGCCCACCTGACGAGCACAGTGTGAGCAGCCATCTGCGTTCCCATCCACCAGGCTGGAGTTCCTGTTGCCCTACATCTTTGCAGGCATTTGATGTTGTCAGGAGTCTGGATTTGGGCCCTCCTAACAGTGGCGTCTTTGGTGAGATGTCTGGGTCCCTTGCCTGTTTTCCTTGGATTACTTGCCTTTTTTTTGTTTGGGGAGGATTTTTGTATTCTTTGTTTGTTTTTGCATTGGTATGCTATGGGTAGCAGTCCTTATCAAATATGGCTTTTACAGGTATTGTCTCCTCATCTGCGAGTCATCTCATGATGATGGGTGGTTTTTCGTTTCCTTTGGTTTTTTGTTTCTTGGCTGTACTGGAATTTGAAGTCAGGGCCTCATGTTTGCTAGGCAGGCGATCTACCACGCGAACCACAACTCTAACCCTTTTTCCTTTTCAGTAGTCTCCATGTTCAAATCTCCTGGAAGGAGCATACATCTCTTCAGTACAGATTGCATGTAGATTGTTTTTCAAAAGATTTAATGCTTGGACGGAGAGGTGAATATTATTGGTACACTACCTGGTATTCCATTACTCTTGTGAGGCAAAAACACCCTGACCCTATGTGTACCCACCAGTATACACGTGCGTGGATGTGAGCACACGCAGAAAATCCAGGTCTGGAGAGCAACTGTGCTTGACTGAGGGTCCCATGGCTGGGAAGTGGCACTGTGGGATTCGAACATGGCCCTGTCTGACTAAAGACTGGGGCCGGTTGTCACAGGGGTGCAGTTGCAGAGGGCACCTGGTTCCTCCGCCCCTGGTGGCTGCCAAGGGTACCCTGGCTGCATCCTTCCCCTCCTCTCAGCCTGGCCCCCAGGCAGTCTCCTGGGGAAGGGCCTCAGAGCCTCTCAGTGCCAGGCCTGGCCCACTGCAAAACCAGGTACACGGCAGAATATCAGGTGTACAACATGGGCATCGGCAGCCTCCCACCTTCTCCCCTTCCCTCCCAAGAGCACCTGCCATTATCATTGTGCTGCTGTTTTACTGTGACCTCTCATTCATTCACCACCAGAAACTTCTGGAAGACCTACTACGTTCCAGGCACACTCTATGCCCTGGCAGTCCAATGGCTTGCTTATTTTCCAATTAAAGGAGAGAGAGAGACACTTGGTAAAATAAACCTATACATTTCACGGATCTGATTACGCAACACCACAAATTAGCAATACAAAGAAAATCCCCAGGAGAAGAACAGGGCATCAGGAGTGTGGGTGGTTGGCAATTTGTAAACGCTTTAAATAAGCAATTTCTGTATTGCTATAAAAAAGTACTTTCAGCATTGCTTTCCAATACAATGGTTTTAAACCTTCGATATGAATTTTATGTCGATCTTTGACGAACAGAAATGCTGTTTCTATGTTGCCCGCCAGTTTTTGATCTCTCAGAAGGACGAATGTGCACACCAGGACCTGCTCTGTCACTGTCGTTTCGGTGGAAATTCGTCACGAGGTGCTTCCGGTGTCCTTCATCGGCTGTAGAGCTCCCTATAGCTGCAGCTTCGCGGACTTAAAGCAAGGGTATCAAGGCTCAGGTTGCTATCAAGGGTTCCGCCATGCTGAAGCCTTGTCTGCCCGCATCTCTACCGGTCCCCCACCATGCCAGGCTCCGTGCAGTAGGCTTCTGGCTGGGAGATCACGTCCTCCAGTCCTCCACGCGGAGCCCGTGCCTCAAGCTACGTCTGCACAAGCTGTGTGATCTACCCACACAAGGCAGTGTGGTGGGCACTTGGGTTCTTGGCCTTGGCCTTCCTCCTACTTGGGCCCAGTCAGCCGTGGACAATGGGCAGTGTGGCTAAGCCCTGCTGATAATCGTTGGGTCCTTTCTTGTCTGAACGCTGAGCGTCTCTCACCTGGCCCATTAGCAGCCTCCAAACTGAGCTTCCAACGTCTGCGCTCCTTGCTGGCTCTCCCTCCGCAGGCCTCAGCCAGTGTTTGTGCTTACACCCAGCAGCCTGGTCCCAGGCGCAACCCGCTAGGTGGCTTCCCAGGGCCCAGAGGTGCAGGCATCCTCCAAGGTCAACTATGACAGAAGCAGGGCCCAACTGCGCATGTCACACGTGAGATTCCCTCCACGGCCGTGGACACAGCACCAGAGCTGGGGGAACCCAGTGCTACGACCTCTGAAGTTCAATTCCCAGCTTGGCTGATAAGGAACCCTGTAGCGTCAGGCACAGGATGGAGCCTCTGTGTGTCTCCTCATACTAGGATGGGGGTCACGAGAGCCCCCCTCTCCTGTGGGGTGGGCTGGTCACGTGTGGCAGTGCAGAGAGACTACGACAGGGAAGCCCACCAAACAAGTGTTTGCTGCTGTGGTGAAAACATAAAGTGACGAGCCCCCAGAGTTCTCTGGACCGGAGCTTCTCCCGCGGACAGAGGTGTGGGGCTCCGTGATAGTGAGGACCCCGGAGAGGATGGGAGAGAGGGACGAGTCTGTGAGGGCCAAGTGTGCTACTTCTACACGTCTCCAAATGTGCCCGCCAAACGTGGAGCGGTGTTTAAAATTAAACGTAACCGATGGAGTTAAAATGACGAGTCAAATTTAAAATTGAGTTTCTTTGTCATAGGCCCACTTGCTCCAAAGGCTGCGCGGGGCCAACGGCTGTCACAGTAGAGGAGAGGCAGTTCCAGTACCTTGTCCATTCCTTCATTTACTCACCACGTACTTGTGGGCAGGGTCTCTGCCCCTGAATCGGGGCAGTAGAGAGCTGGGGTGCTGTTCGAGAACAACACAGTTCTTGGCTCTCTCTGCCTGCCACTCCCCTGCCTTGTGCCTCGATCTCCCTTTCTGTAAAATGGGCAAAAGGAAATGGAGTGTGTAAGTGAGCCCTGCATAGCACCTCACTCCGTGTCACACTATGGGAGCAACACATAGCCTTGGGGGGGGGGGAGGGCAGGCTGAGCGAGTGTGCATGTAAGCTCCTTGCAAAGGTCATGGCCCCACTCCAGGACTCCGTTTACCCACTGTGGCCGGCCTGGCAGAGCCACGAGAGGCTGGGAAGCGGCCGCTGTTGGGTGTTCTTGAGCCTGATGGAGTCAGTGCTCAGGAGAGACCTGAGCTGCCCAAGAGGGGCAGGAGGGGAAGAGGACGAGGCCGGGTCTCTGGGGGACGGGGACAGCAGTCCAGGGCCGCCAAGCAGGTGGCCAGCAGCTCAGTCACTGCACACCAGGCCCCGCCCCGCCCTCCCGGGCCCGCCCCCGGGGGGCCCCAGTGTGGTTTGGGCTGTGCTGAGTCACCTCCCAGTTCCAGGGAACCCCGGGGGGCGGGGGGGACCTTGTGCAGCCCTGCACGTCCCACATGGGGTGGGGTGGGGTGGGGTGGGGTGGCAGCCAACTCACTCCCTCCCCCTCTGCCCTCCCATGGAGCCCCTTCTCCAGCTCAGGGCTGTGCTGTGTCACTGTGCTGAGCAGGACCAGCACCCTTGGTCCAGGAGTCATATAGACAGATGGGAGGAACAATGTGGTTTCTGGGCACAGCCTAGGAGCCCCCCCCCCACCCCGGGGAGGGGGGACATCAGGAGCGGAACCTGGATTCTACCCAGGTCTCCCGGAGGCCGGGCGGCAAGCGGACAGGCTGCTCATACCATCCCCTGGTACCGGGGTGCCACGCTGTGACACCCACCCACCCACCCCACCCGGGGGGCTTTGTCCCCAGGCCTGCAAGATGCCATGCGCCGGCCCAGCGGGGACTCTGCCATCTGCAGAGCCCGGCCACACATCCCCAGGATGGCAAAGGCCCCCCACACACGGCGGGGGGGGGGGGGGGGCTTGGGGGAAGGGGACGAGGAGGGGACCTTCTTTAACCCCACCCTGCTCAGCTCACTGCACCACTGCCGTTTCCGCCCTCTCCCTAGGCCGCAGTACAAACTGGAGATAAGAGGAGGAGGCGGTGGCCCGCGGTGGGGGGGGGGGGAGGGGGGCCCAGGTCTGGGGGTGGGGTGGGGGTGGCGGCTCCTCTCACCCCCAGGCAGGGCAGCTTCCTGCTCCTCAGGTGACAAGGATTCCCCAGCCAGTCCCTCCAGGTACACAGGGACAATGGTGGGGGCCACACCCCGGGAGCCCTGCTCCTGGTACCTAGAGGGCGGGCGTCTGCCTTCCACCTCCACCCGGTGCCAGGGTTTGGCTTCTTAACCTGGAGGTGAATCACCCTGGTTCACCCACACACGGTGCAGTGCCCGGTCTGTGTGGTCACTGTCTGCCTGCGGAGAGCTGAGGGGTGTGTGTGTGTGTGTGTGTGTGTGTGTGTGTGTGTGAAACCTGGTCTAGATGTGTGCTGTAGACATTTCAACCTCCCTCCTTCTTGCCTTCCCTCCCTCCCCCTCTCCCCCCACCACTCCCCTAGCCCACTACAATTACCAGCCCTTGTTCCTCAATACCCCCTACGCATTCGGTGGCCCCAACCTGTCATTTGCAGACCAACATCCCAGCCCCCCCACCTAGTTGTTTCTAGGGAAGGTGGCACCTAAGAGACAGTGTGAAGAGGTTTTGAGAGGTTCCCAGTGAGGCTGACGGAGGTTGGGGGCCTCAATGACTGTAATTCAGCTGGCAGAGCTTGATAAGGCCTGGGGGCAGGGGGGCGGGGGAGGGGAGATGACTGACTGCTCAAGTGCAGACTGAGAAGAAGCTGCTAGAATCCCGTGAAAACTTTCAGGCCGACTCTGGGTCCTGGAAATTGCAGCCAACCAGCCAAAGCCCCAGGCAGCCAGGGCAAAGGTTCAGAGCCTTCGATGGTCTGGCAAGGGCATGAAACTGGGGAGCTTGGCCTTCACAGGTCTTTCTGCGTGGCCTCCAGTGCTACTTGCCTCATGCTGGCAAGATCTAGAAGATGACAGCCACGCCCCAGGCCACCACCAGGGGACACGGCTGCAAGGGTGGAAGGCTCAGGACGTGCAGGGCTGTCAGTGTGCCACAGCTGTCCTCCTTTGCAATGGAACTCCCTGCGGGGGAGGTTTCCCCCCTCCCCCCGTCCAGGGCCCCAGGGAGGAGACAGGCCAGCCCAGATATCCTGGGGCCCTCAAGCCAGCCAGCCCTGTGGGGTTGAGATCCACTGGGTGGGTCTCCCTGCTGTACGTGGACCCCACGGGCTCTGCAGATGGGGAAGGTGCCTCCTCCCCTATGTCTGGCTCCTCCGCCCAGGTGATGGAGCAGGTGGGTGGCTCTGGCACTGTTCCCTTCTAGAAGCTTCTCCAATAGCCTGTGAGGACTTTCTCACAGCAGGGACTCCTGGGAGCACCTGCTTTCACCCATGGCAGTGGCTTCCAAAAGGTGGAGATGGAGCTTCTAAAGACCAGGATGGGCAGGGAGAGGTGCTTGTGCCACAGTCAGGCATGCAATAATAATAATAATAATAATAATAATAATAATAATAATAATAATGGGTCAACATTCTTCTCAATTCCTGCAGATGAGGTTCTTGTACAGTGACCGAGAAGTGAATCATCCTTCAAGCTGGCACAGAGAGCCCCTTTCCTGGGGAATAGGGGGGCAGCTCTTTTAGTTTCCTCGTTAACACTGGTCTCTAACAAAGTACTTAGCAATTTGTGTCGTTGTGGTGTCACCTGGGGTCCCCTCAGAAGTGGGGTCCACTGGCTGAGATACATCCTCCCATTTTCCTGCTTTGGGCACCTAAAATAGAACCTGGACCTCAGGGGTGTGTGTGTGTGTGTGTGTGTGTGTGTGTGTGTGTGTGTGTGTGCTGTTTTTTAAGAGCCACATCCCCTAGGTGATTCTGATACAAGTGAGAACTGAGAAGAATGGGTCTAGACTTCTAGAAGGTTCAGGAAGAAGTCTGATGGGATCCAACCGCCATCCATCAATGCATACATACCTGCATCTCGGCAGGCTTCTTCTCCCACTCACGAAGGCCTGTGATGTCTGAGAGAGAATTGGACAGGACAGGGAAGACGATAGCTCGTGGTCACGGCCTCCTGGGTGCTTACTGAGTCCATGATAGTCAGGAGTGTTGACCTCATGGCCCAACATCACCACGGGCAGGAGAGACCCCACTGCTGCTGCACTGTGACCTGTGATTTGTGAGCCCAGTGGGACAGATGGCATCTGGGGTACAACCTCCCAGGGGAGCACGGCTCTCCTTTCACTCCCCCCCACCCCCCCATTCCCTCGGAGGACAGGGTCAGCCCTGGGAGCATGTCCCCGCCCCTGACTCCGGTGAGGATCTCTGCCGAGGGGGGGGGGGTACACAGGAGGCTTGTGGTACAGACCTGCTGGGGAAGTAAGCAGTACTAGGACAGCAGAGTAGCAGAGGGAAGGAGCGGGGTTCCTGCTGGGGCAGCCGCCTTCACCCCGCCCACAGAGACAGATCCCTCTCCTTGTCCGTCTAGACCACCATGCCTCACGCTTGCTTTTCTGCCTCTTTATTCCTCACCAGCCAGGTAGATGTTTTTAATTAACTTAGTTGACACAGAAACGTTCAGAGAATAGCTTGTCCTCTGTCTCCAAGCCTAGGCCCAGGGGCCTGTGCTCTTTCCCAAAGACCAGTCCGCTTAGAAAGGAGGATCCAATAAGGAGAGAAGCAATGTTTTCCAGGGGCTGGCTCCTTCCACCCTGGTTTGCACTATCTCCGAACTGCTTTTCCATTCGGGGACAGAATGGACCAATGGGAGTGTCACACGTGCTGGCTGCTGCAGTCAGCAGGAACCTCTGTCACCCTGCAGGTTGTCTGCAGCTCAGTTCTTCAGAGGAAGTCCTAAAACAAGCTTGGTGAACAGACTGTCCCCGTGACCCCCTCCAGCAGCCTGAAGTAGCACTATCAACAGCCCGGGGCTGCCGGGACCAGGCAGCAGCAGCCCAGGCTGGCTTCCCTGTTGTCATGGAAACCCTGCATCTGTGGCTGAGTGAGAAGATGGATGGAAGTGGTCAGGTCCCGTGGTTTCCCGGAGCCTATGCATCCAGGGGCTGATGTCATGACCTCCACGGGACTTGGGATGCAGGTGACTGTCGCTGTCCCACTGTCTCCGGGGGGAGAGATGACCTCCGCAGTGTGCAGCTGAGCCTTTCCAAAAGCCCCCTCCAGATTCTCCTAGCAAGACAGGGGGGACAACGATTCCCCATCCCAGGGGGAAAAGCAGGGCCGCTACAGCCGAAGGCTAACTGCTTCCTTCAGACCCTGGCCTCCACCAGGTCTCTGGGCCTGAGGAGGGCCCTGTTCCACCCAGATAGCAAGCTCGGCCAGGATGAGTCAGGGCGCTAACAAGCCCACAGAGGGGAGGCGAAGTCCTATCTGAAATCCCCTTGCTGCCCTGGGCAATGGCTCTCCGTAGCCAGTGGCCATGCTGAGGGAGAATGCGTGTGCAGCAGCACACAAAGCAAGCTCAGGTTCAGATTTCTGCTCTGCCCTTTAGCGCCTACACCATCTGCCCCAAACATCTAGCTGCCTCCTCCCAGGCCACCAGGCGCAGAACAGGGCAGAGTAAGTGCGCAAAAATGTTGGCCATTATCTTACACTCATGCTAAGGAGAGCCTGGGGGCTTTCCTCACATGTATTGGGGTAGTAAGCAGCAGAGCTTAGAGCCGAACCCCAGAACCATTCTACAGAAGATTGACACCACCAGTGCCTCCGCTTCCCGGGCCTTGCTTTCTCCAACCTCTGCCTCTGGGGTGTGTTCTGTTCTCCAGGGTGTGGCCATGCAGGGCTTGGCAAAGGAGCAGATCTGTGTTTGGTCTGGGAGGGCTCAGAGGCTGAACTGCCGGGGCCACTCTGGTTTCTTCCACACAACCCTTCTCCCTCCCGGCCCCCCTCTTCTGGCCTTGGCTGAGTCCCAGGGTCTCCCACGGATGGGAAAAGGCAGTGGCTCGCCTCCTCTTCCAACTCCAGCATCATCTG
This sequence comes from Perognathus longimembris pacificus, assembly GCF_023159225.1. NCBI lineage: Eukaryota > Metazoa > Chordata > Mammalia > Rodentia > Heteromyidae > Perognathus > Perognathus longimembris. The sequence continues at coordinate 6,746,133 of NC_063172.1, forward strand.
TCTTGGTCGGCAATGAGCCAGGGACACCTTTCAGGCAAATACCGAGGCAGGTGCGCCAGAATTTATGGGAAAATCACTGACTGCGTTCCTCTTCTAGGAGTCAGCCCTGGTAAAACCTTCAGAGCCCTGGCAGAGATTTCTCTGGACATGTTCTTATCAAGAGTAGAAAGCTGGAAGGTACTGGAAAGCCTGAGAGGGAACTGGGTGACTCGTCCAACAACTGTGAGCGAGAGAGAATCGGGCCTTGGATGTCTCGGGAGATGTTTTCTTGCGGATGAATCTTTGTACAGATGACAGTGGAGGGTGTGGTGAAGTCCACGTGCACTGTAATAAAATACTTGGGGAGATGAAGGCAGGAAGGTTGTGAGTTCCAGGCCAGCTGAGGCCACACAGCTAACCAAACAATCCAAATAATAAAATAAAACTTCAAAACAAAACGAAACAGAAAGGTCTGAGCAGATCAGGCCTCGGTTTCCATACTGCCCAGGGGGAAGATAGGGGAAATCACTTGGCATGTGGCTCCTTGCTTCCGAGGGTTAGGTCGGCTCTGTCAGCATCCGGGGATTCTGGGTTCGAGTCATGACATGACATCCCTGTCCTGTGTGACCTGACCAAGTGACTCCGCCTTGCTCTGTCCATCTCCTCGTGTGTAGGAGTCAAGGGTGACATCCGCAAGGCACTGTGAGCCTTCTTATTTCTGGGCGGGCTTGAGTTTAGGAAGCCCCGAGGGTGCTGCTGGGCAGAAGGAAGCCTGGAAGGGAATGCTGGGAAAAGGTCCACAGCCGACAGGGCTCATCTCTGAGGATCACGTGTGTTGTTTAGGCCACACATTCTATACCATTTCCTGCCCCTGAAAAAGTGAGTTTTATCCTTGCAATCAGAACTAGCAAACCTATTCTTTGAGTCTCAAAACGAATACCTTTGCAAATGCCAGTCCCTACTGCCTTTCCCTAGGAGGAGGAGAGGAGGAGTTGCAGCTCGGGTCAGCTGCTGTCCTTCGGCCCCTGTTCTTCCCTCAGGGCTGAGCCATCAGGGACCAGCCCCCCCCACCCCCATACCCAGGATCCACTCTGTGTCTCCAGGCCTGGCCCAGTGCCCGGCCCACAGTGGGGGCCCAGTGAATTCAGACTTGAACTTGATGTGAAAGCACGCCCGAGGGCTTGCTGCACGAAGTTACTTTCACGGCCCTACAGCAAACAAGTTCCTTCTGACCCCCTAGGAATGCTCCTGGCACGGATTCCTAGTCATGCCCTGAAAATGAAGGCTCTGCTAATTACACGGCCAAGCAGCACATTCCAAACGCTGGGCTGCCCTTCCGTCCACGGGCCAGCTGTTGCAGGGGCGATCCCAGGGGAAGGGGCCTCTGGCCCAGGTTTCGCCACCAGGCCTCTGAAGAGAGCCATTCTCTCTGGGCAGAGGGATGCAGCTGTGTTCACGGTCACTTGGTGTGCTAAACAGGAAGAGTTTTCATTTCCACACACCCGTGCACTCCCCCACACACCCCAAGCAATCAAAACAAAGGAACAAGATGGGAAGAAGGAAGGAGGAAGAGGGAGAGGGAGGTGAAGGAGAGGGAGGTAAGGAAGTAGGGATGAAGTAAAGAAGGAAGGAGAGAGGGAGAAGGGAGAGAGAGAGGGAAGGAGAAAGGAAGGGAGGGAAGAAGGAAGGAGGAGAAAGGAGTTATAGAAAGGAGGGAATTGAGAGAGAGAAGGAAAGGAGAAGGGGAAAAGGAAGGAAAGAGACAGAAAGCAAGAATGAAGGGAAGGAAGGAGGGATGGAGGGAAGGCTACAGGGGAAAGATGGATGGGGAAGAAAGAAAGAAAGAGCAAAGAACAGAATGAAGGAAGAAAAACATAAAGGAGAAAGGAGGGATAGGCTGGAGGGAGAAAGGGTGGACCCTTTACCCAGTTTTCCCCCTCACTACATTCTTGTATAGCCTTCTCTGGTCATTTGGCTTGGGATTTTTGAGCTCCAAGTCGGGACAGAACCTCACAGTGGTAGGAGCAAATGGAGTCTATTGATCCCATGGTGGACAGGAAGCAAAGAGAGAAGATACCGCAAGTGGCCAGGGCAAGATACAGCCCTCAGAGGCATGTTCTCTGTGACTCGCTTCCTGCAATAGGCTCCACCTCCTATCTTTCACCACTTCCGGTAATGCCGCCAGATTGTTCCTCAAGGGATTCCACGTGTCTGCCTTTCATTGACACACCCAGGTGTGCTCCACTAATCTCCTAGCTGTCTTTCAATCCCATTCAGGTGGCAAGATTAACCATCACACCCAGGAAACAAAGCCTTTGTTCTCCTTCTATTCAATTAGCTGAGTGACCTTGGGGGAAAATTGCTTTCCTTTCTTACAGGATCACAACGGGCAAACAACCTCCTGTCCGCTGCTTAGGAAGCGTAGCTGAGTATGTGCATAAGGTATAGTAGGTACCCCAAAAAGGTAAAGGCTCACATTCCCATACATACTTATGCAGAAGTTGTCTAAGTGGAAGAGACTTTTGACTGATCATAAATTGAAAGCATCATTAAAAGCTAGCCCAGTGAAAAGCTAACCCTATAATTCCTTGTATTGAAATTCTCACTCCCAGACCTGACTGTACTGGGAGACAGGATCCTCTTCAAAGGGGTGATTAAAGGGCAAAATGAGGTCGTTCGTGTGGCCCCTAACCCAATGGGAACAGTATCCTTCTAAGAATTAGGACCCAAACGAGGGGAGCCATCTGCAAGCCGATGAAAGCAGTCTCCGAAGCCAGTTCTGCACACACAGTCTCAGACATTTCCAGAATTGCCAGGAAATAAATTTCCTGGGGCTCACTGGATCCTTTTTCCATGGTTTTGATTGCTGGGATTTCAGTCTCCTATAATGAGCAATCAGCTGAGGTCCAAAAGTGTTACATGGAAATAAACAATGTATAAGTTTTAAATGGTTCACCAGTCCAAGTAGCCTAATGAAATCTCATGCCCCTCACCTGCGCCATCCATCAATACAAATCGTTGCTTTCTCCAGTGTACCTACACCCATCACACATCCGCACATATCTCTACATATTACTCACTTACCGTATGTACCCACCGGCCATACACCAACCCACCACAAGTTACTTACTCTATGCACTATCCCCCCATTAGTCACTTACTTAACCCCCATTAGCCTTGGTCATTGGTTCACTGTGGAGGTATCAGTGCTTGATTCAGTGAACATTATTCTACTTGATTATGGCCCTGAAACACAGGTCTGGCAATTCTGGCAATATTTTTTTTCCCCAGTCCTGGGCTTGAACTCTGGGCCTACGGTGTTGTCCCTGAGCTTCTTTTGCTCAAGGTGAGTGCTCTACCACTTGAGCCACAGCACCACTTCTGTCCTTTTTGAGTAGTTCATTGGCAATAAGAGTCTCGTGGAGTTTCCTGCCCAGGCTGGCTTCAAATTTTGATCCTCTGATCTCAGCCTCCTGAATAGCTAGGCTTACAGGTGTGAGCCATCAGAGCCTGGCTAATACTGGCAATTTTATTAGAGAATGATGTTAGAACTAGTTTATTCTAATATTTTATTTAAATAAACACAGCTTCTACTCTAATTTGCAAGCTAAATTTGATCATAGGTATGTATAGACAGGAAAAAAAAAAAAGAACCAGATTGTTCCAGAGTCCAGAACAGTCTGGGGCTTTGGGAAACCAAAGACATCTTGGCACATGCCCCCCCACCCCTTGATAAAGGGGGACTACAAAACTTATTTACAATAGCCCAAGCAAGGAATCCCCTTCATTGGGACTGTTCCAGCCACACAGGCCTGCAAGCTCACAGTACTGACAAGCAACACATCTACCTGCCTCAGAGCCTTTGCGCAAGACTGACCGCTTTGTCAATCTTCCCCCTCATATATTTGTGGAAACACGTATGTAGAAGAAGTGCGTGTATGTGTATGTGTGTGTGTGTATCCCCTTCATGTATCTATAGAACATATATCTAGAAAACCATATTGGTGAGATGCATAAGAGAGGATGTGTAATGTGTTGAATTCATGCTCCTTCATCCTGCACCTTGTGCCAGGCAGTGAGCCAGCCCCAGGGTTGCAGAGATACAAAAGGAAGCTCTCACTCCCAAGGAGGGACCTCAGAGCCAGAGAGGAGGAAGAATGTTCTGGACAAGAGTGTGTGGGGTAGAGATTTTTGCAGTCAGATGGAAAAGCCCAGGGGCCAGCAGGGCTTTCTGAGCCCAGGACTGTGCTATGAGATTTTGTGTCGAGTGCCCAGGTTCAGCAGTTAGAACTCCAGCTCTGTCATGATGGTGCTCAGAGAAGGGGCCCTAGGGAGGAGGTTAGGGTCAGAGGAGGTCCTGCAAGCAGGGGGGAGGGGATGGGGGGTGCCTAGGGGCCTAGGAATGGGCCCTGCATCCTGGAGTCCAACACTGACGCTAGAGAGGGAAAGGCTGGCATTGGCCTGGCTTTGCCCCAGCCTAGGTGGGGGTGCGGCCCCCCTCTGAGCTGAGCAGGAGACCTCCCCATCTCTGTCCTGTTAATCATTCACCTGCTCTGGCCTCCTCTCCAGAGGGGGCCCATCTGTCCTGTTGGCTCAGCAAATCAACCAGGCAGCAGCCAGGGCACTTGGGGCTTAGGCAGCGCTTTTGTTATTTGGGTTTTTATTTAACTAGAAGAGAAAAAAAAAATAGGTCCCAGCTCCCTGTCTCCCATCTCCCCCACCCCACGTGGCCTTCATCTGCCCTTGGCTCCAAGGTTTCCCAGCCCAGCACCCTTCAGGCCCAGCCATGCAGGGAAGAACAGCAAGCTCTCTCCAGAGGAGAGGCCCAGTTCTCCCTCCCCCACTGAGAGCCGGCGCCTGATTAGCTATTCCCTTAACCGCTGGCATAGCCCGCCCGTGTCCAGCTGGCGCAGAGTCCGTGAGGGTGTCCCCAGCCCCTGCTGTGGCAGCCCGTTGTGTTTCTAGGCTAACCCCCTGCTCCCAGCCAAGGCAGCCTTCTCCCCTTGCAGCCCCTGGGGCAGGTACCAGGTTTGGAGCTCATCTCTGTCATTTCCTTGTTAGGAGAAATCCCCTAACCTCTCCCGGCGTGGCTTTCCACTTGTAAAACGGGGTGCCAATCCTTTGAGCCCTAAGGAGCATAAAGAGCAGGGTGCTGGGGCTTATTATCACCTGTGAGAAACTCCTGAAAGACCTGAAGGGCTGGGTGGATGGGATGGGGCATGCTCGTAACCCCAGCATGCTGGGGTGAGGATACTGAGGTAGAGGGGTCAGGGGTTCGAGGCCAGCAAGCAAGCAAGCAAGGGGCGGGAGAGGAGAGAGACAGAGACAGAGACAGAGAGACAGAGACAGAAAGACAGAGACAGACAGACAGAGACAGAGAGACAGGACAGACAGAGAGACAGAGAGAGACAGAGACAGAGAGACAGGACAGACAGAGAGACAGAGAGACAGAGACAGAGAGACAGAGAGAGAGACAGAGACTTCCGTGCTGGATCAAAGCTAGTTTCTTTTTTTCTTTCTCTTTTTTCCCTTCTTCCATTCCTCTTTTTTTTCCTATTTCATCTCTTTCCCTCTACTCCTTTCCTTCCTCTCACCTATTCTTCCTTTCCTCCCTCCCTTCCTCCTTCCCTCCCTCCCTCCCTCCCTCCCTCCCTTGTTCCCTCCCTTCCTTCCTACTAGAGTATAAACTCTATGCTCCATGGTTTGCCAAATGCTTGCTTGGCTGGCATGCCACCACTTGAGCACCACGTCTCCAACCTGGATTTTTACTGGTTATTTTGGAGATAGAGGCCCGGGATATTTCTGCTTCAGCTGTCTTTGAACTTCAGTCTTCTATTTCTCGGCCATCTAAGTAGCTGGGATTATAGTTATGAGTCACTGGCATTGGGCCAGGGCCAGTTTCTTGAATGAATGAATAACTAGGTGAATGAATACATGAACTTCCAATGACCTATCCAGCCCTGTGGGGAAATGCTCTTGTTCTTGGCTAATCAATACTGATCTGTGCCCCAGTTTCTAAGCCATGTCCTAGAAATTGATCCTGACTTCGGACGTGTGACCATGGCCAGTGACCCGGATGGCCTGGCAGGGTGGGGAGGTCAGAGAGGTTGTGTGATCAGGTTGTGGTGTTCATGATGCCTCACACAGTGTGTGGACAGCCACACACACAGCACGTGCACACATACTCACAATACATGCACACATGCTCTTCCTTTAGTGCACCTGGGGGGGGGGGTGTCACTGGGCCCCAAGCCTCAGGTAGATAGATCTGGCCCACAGAAAGTCCCTAAAATGGCAGCTGGGGGCTGCACTGCGTGAGGTCTGTGATGGGCACCACTTAGTGGCTGGTGTCTCTACTGTCACCCTCTCTGAAACTTGGCCATACACTGGAGCGCACCATGGAGAAGTCTGGCACCTTTGTGAGGACCTCAGGTATCACGCAAGAGGTAAGGAGATTGTAAGTTCAAAATAGGAGCAATACCACAGAAGGGCATCTTCCCTTTCCTGCATTAATTTCTACTTTAACTTGTCCCACACAGGTTTCCTGAGGGCCAGAACTAGGCCAGGCTCTGAAGACACAGCCCATGAGACATGGTCCCTGACCTCCAGGACCCCCCGCCCCCCCCCCCCCCCGCGGGGGAGAGGGAGAAGAAGCTGAGACCAGCCCATGCGGGCAGGACTGCCAGAGAAGCGCCGACCAGAGCCTGGTGGGGCGCTGGGCTGTGCGCGCAGCCCTGCCTTTGTAGTCACACAGTCACACTGCCAGGTGTCTGGAGCCCAGGCATCGCCCTCAAAGGAAACTGAGTCTGAAAGAGATCAAATGACATCCACTTCAACTCGCACGTGTCACCAGTGACCTCTGTGCCACTACTAAACAACAAATGGATGTCACAACAGTAAAATATGTCATGGAGAGCGGAACCAAAATGCTCAGTCCAACTGAACAATGTAAAGAAGCCACAAGTTCAAAGGAGTTGGGTGTGCCTGTGGCTCAGAAGCCCAGTCCCAGCCCTTTCACCTCTGAGACCAATACAATAACACCCAAAACTTCCTGCCGAGGCCTTCCTGACTCACCAGGACCGGGTTAAGGGTGACAGGATTTATGAGCCTCACTCTGGGAGTGACTGCTGGAAGCTGCAGCCCTTCCATCCAAGGTCAGGCTGGACCCAGCCCCTCCTTCTGAACTCAGGCAGTCCCCCTACCTGACCTAGGAAGAACCACGTGATTTGCTCTGACCCATGAAATCCAAGCAGAAGTGTCATGTGGCTTCTCAGAGCAGACTCTCTAGAAGCATGCTCCTTTCTCCTGCTGTAGTGTTCATGGAGACAGGAGAGAGTGTAGGCCCTCCACCAGCTCCTGTGAAATGGAGCACTCTCCAGCCCCCATCCATCACCAGGACTGGCTAGGCCATACATGGAACCAACTTCCTCCTCCTAAGCCAAGGTGTGAGTGTTGGTTTTTATTACAGAGCACCTCACTCACACCCTCCATGGACAGGCCATTCCCTACACAGGGCCACAGCTGTGCACACCTGTGGGTGCTCTTGTGACCCCAAGACAGGCAATGCTGAGATTAGCACAGGGCCCAGCACAAGTGCGCAATGGTGAATGAATGCACATCCACTTTGAAGCCCGCCCCAAGCCAATCTCTACTCACCTACCTGGGACCCTGGAGTCTCAGGGAAAAGACCACAGGGTTTTAGTGCCCATCAGGTACTAAGCGTCATTCAGCTGAGCTCAAACTCACAAACCGTGGGCTCAGATGGGTCTCAGATGCTCTGTATGGACCTGAGGATCTACACACTGATGCTGTAGAATGTTCCAGGGCTACAGAGCTTCTCTTCTCCACCCTCACATCCCCCGGGATGTCATGCACCGCCAAGGAGCCTGAGACTGGAGCATGTACAAATAGGTGCTTGCTTCTTATCAACCAGGGCTTGTACTTACTGCCACAGTTCAGATCCCCATTCTGTGGCAGAAATAATGAGATTGAGGGGTGGAGGAGAAATGCCATCTAAACAAGTAAGACAAAGTGGAAAGAAGAGTGACTATCCATACAACAGCAGTTTTCCTATGGACAAACAAAGCTGGAATGGTTTGGGTATGAAGCCAGGAACAGCACAGAATCCAATTCTGAATGAAGAACTTAAGAGCTGGCCCTAATATGAAGGGTGATCTTGTTTACCATGGTTGTCAGGTGATCATTTTTGTTCTCTGTACCCCAGGCTTATCAACTTCAAGATGGACACTTTTAAGTTGCAAAAGAAATAGTAAATGCATTTTTTTCTATTTTTTAAAAGAGTGTTTCCTCTAGGGCTCCTGGGCACCGGTTGAAACTTCTTAAGATCCATAATTACAACAATCAAAGAAAGGCTAGATAAATGGGATTGAGTCAAATTGAAGAGTTTCTGCACGGCAAAGGACCTGGTTAGCAAGATCAACAGAAATCCCACAAAATGGTACAAGACCTTTATTAGCTATGTATCAGCCAAGGGCATCATATCTAAAATATACCTAGAGCTCAAAAAATTAAACCCTCCAAAAATATATCCTCAAAGAAACAACTCCATCAGTAAGTGGACTAAAGACTTAAAGAGAGACTTCTCCAGAAAAGAAGCAAAAATGGCCAATAGACACATGAAGAGATACCCAACGTCTCTGGCCATAAAAGAAATGCAAATCAGAACAACATTGAGATTTCACCTTACCCCAGTTAGAATAGCCATCATAAAGAAAACTAATAATAGCAGATGTTGACAGGCGATGTGGCCAAAAGGGAACACTACTACAGTTGGTGGGAATGTAAACTTGTTCACTCTGGAAAGCAGTGTGGAGGTTCCTCAGAAGGCTAAAAATCCCATTTCTGGGCATTTATCCAAATGGCTACAAACCAGGCCACACTAAAGCCACCAGCACAACAGTGTTCATTGCAGCATTGTTTACAATAGCTAAGATATGGATTCAATGCAGATGTCCCTCAATGGATGAATGAATCAAGAAAATGTTGCATATTTACACAATGGAATTCTATCCTTCCATCAGAAAGAATGACATTGCAATATTCATTATGAAATGGAAAGACTTGGGAAAAATTATATTAAGGGAAATAAGCCAGACCCAAAGAAACATAGGCTGCAATGGTTTCCTTCATTAGTAATAATTAGAATGTGCCCCAAAATCTATAAGCAAACCCAATAGATACTAAAAGACAAATAACTACATTTGTACATGATTAATTAAACAGCACTCTAAAATGTAAATAGTAAGAACAAAGAGGATATCCTTACAAGAGGATCACAAGGGCTCAATAGCTATGTACATCGGACCACATAAAATGATGCCTATTGAAATAAAGGAAACAAAATTTTTTAAATTTTATTGTACTGGTTGCAGTTCTTCTTTTAAATCCCTTTTGGTTTATTCTCCTTTGTCACTTTTTTAGATTTCTGTACCCTTTGCCTTGTATATAAGTTCATTTGGTTTGGGAAGGGGGAAGGGAAACACAGAAATGGTGGAACAAATCAGCAGTGGTACTCACTGCACACTTTGTTGGAAATGTACTACACAACTTGCAAGGAAGGTGGTCAGGAGGGGAAAAACTGGGAGAGAATGAGGGAGGGGTTGACACTGTTCAGAAAGAAATGTGCCCACTACCTGACTTATATAACAGTAACCCCTCTGTACATCACCTTCACTGTGTGTGTGTGTGTGTGTGTGTGTGTGTGTGTGTGTGTGTGAAATCATGAGCTATTCCATTAAAAAGTTTCCTGTTGTTTTGTTGAAACATAAATTATTTACAAACTATATAGCAAGAAATAAGTTGGAGTATACGCACTACTAAGCTTGTTTTTTTAATTTTCTTTATTTTTAGATTTATAGTCCTACTGCTCAGAGCAGCTAGACTTTGTATTCCTTGTGCCATTTCCTCTGTGTGACCCACAGAAAAGTCACATGTCCTCTTTCCTCTCGTAGTCACATTGAGGTCATGTGACTGAGCTCGGGCCAACAGATACAGCCATTTCACAAGCCTGTCTATAAAATGTGGCAGGAGTAGTGTCTCTAGTTCTCTCCTCTCCTCTTCTCTTCTATCCTCTCCTCTCCTCTCCTCTCCTCTCCTCTCCTCTCCTCTCCTCTCCTCTCCTCTTCTCTCCTCTCCTCTCCTTTCCTCTCTTCTCTCTCTCTCTGTCTGTCTTGCTTTCTGTCACCCTCTCCTCTCTCTCTCTCTCTCTCTGTCCCTCCCTGTCTCTCTCCCCTCTCACCCACTCTGCCTTTTGGGAACACCTTAGTGCTTATGTGTGTTGAGATGATAATGACAGCACAGGTTTTAGGGAAAGCCCAGGGGCTGGGGACTGGAAGGACTATCCAGAGAAGGGTCATCCTGGATAGTCCTCTAGTGTGACCTCCCTCCACCCCTGCCTCTCCACAAGGTAAAACATTTGTTGTGTCTAGCCTCTGAGACCCAGGAGAACTATGTACAGCCTGACTAAACCATCCTGTATGTTTGTAAATTAGTTTTATCCACAGATTTGGTACTTCCCACTGCCTTGTAAATCATTTTGAAACCCAATGGTGTAATGTAGGCAAGAGCCTAAGAATTTATGATGGATCAGACTGGCTTGCTTTCCCAGCCTGGCTTTCCACGATCAATCTGTGTGTTCTGTAAGGCCTTGAGCAAGCTCCTCATGATGCTCTGAGTCATGTTTTCATGACCCGTGAAAGAATGCTAACTGCATTGAGCTCCTCGTGCTGGTTTTGTAAGGCATGGTGTGCAGCCTAATTTCTGGCACATAGTAGGCATCCAACACACTAGTCACTTATTTTTTACAGCTACCTAAAAAGTAAAAGCGTCAGAACCACATGTGGTGAGCTGGACCTGTCATCCTAGCTACTCAGGGAGACAGAGGCAGGAGGCCAAGGAATATTTCTGGCCATGTGCATAGGAAAGGATATTCCCCCATCAATTATGGAAGAAACGCACATCTAAACTCATATCATCTCTCCTACCCGAGTCTGCATAGGGCATGGCAAAGACTCAAAGACCAAGGCTGGGTAAAATCGATGCAAGTGTTCTATAGGCAAATGGGGTGGCGTGTGTCCAAAAAGTCTCTAAAATAACGAATCTTTTGGTCCGGGAATTCCGGTATTTTCTAGAAAATTTTGGGGAGAAAATACACAGAAGAGTACACAGTGCTGTTTGAGTAACAAAAAATTGGAAGGAACTTGGCTGTTTATTAACAAAGCGTGTTGAATTAATTGCTGCATTGATTTGATGAAATACCGGGCAGAAAGTAATTAACTGGACTTTCACAGTATCGACCTTGCCTCAGAAAACCTTTGCCTGCCCTTCTTGGCCATACCCTCCAGTTGTGCCCATCCAGATGCCCACTTGGTCACTCAACTCATGTGACACAGAGGGTCGTCTGCAAAGTGCTGACCATGTGTGGCCCAGTCCCTGCCACTGAAGGCTTGCATAGTCTTTGGAGAAAATAAACAAGAAACATTCATCACCAAGTAAACACAGCTCGCAGCACATGTAAGCACACTGATGAGTCTATGTTTTTCTTCCAGAAGTTCAGCCCCAACTTCCAACAGCAAATAAAATGGGTAGTTAGGGTTGGTAATCATGAAGTCTGAAAGGCTGTAGTTCAGGGCCCCAGTTAGAGCAACGGATCACAGCTGGTTTCCTGTGAATGTGACCTTGTCTACGTCAAAGTCTTTCTCTGAATAACCAACCCCCCAGGACAACTAATTCCTGAATCTGGTACCAGCATTTACATGATGTTTTCCTATGCCCAGTGCTCACAGACAGAACTTACCATAAATGTTTTAGGTCTGCCCCATGTTCATACCTGGGGACCAAGTAGCAACCATCACCTCAAACCATCCTCCAGTCACTCTCCCCTCTGCACCTTCACCTTCTCTCGGGTCAGTTCCTTCTTACTGATTCATGTTGCCACTATCTTAGTTCAGTTTTCCCTCTGCCTCTCCTGGTGGCTTACTTCCCCTGGCTAGGTTAAGTCACACAGCTCTCTGAGTTGTCCCATGTGTCATCACAATCAGCATCTGTTCTGGGCGTGGCTTTTCTTTGTACTCACCTCCTCCTTTGACACAGAGCAACTTGAGGAAGTGGCCAGAACAGGGCCAGGCTTGAGAAGGAGCACAAGGATGCTGTCCCTTGTGCCCACCCAGAGTGTAAGGCAGCCCGCTCAGTGGCCCTAGTCTAGACTTTTCTCTTAGAGGAATTTTGTCCTCCTAAAATGATTTTCAAACATGTGTGGAATCACAGCACAATTGGAGTTCAACTCCTTCTAGTCCTAAGTGATTTGGAATTTTCTTCTGCTGTTTCTTGCAGCCCAATTGCATCATAGCCCCTCTGGCTGGTTCTATAGCTGGCAGAAACCACTAGTTACAGCCATAAAGCAGACAATGCCTGCCAGTGTTCCAATTCCACTGCCACCATGAGGTTGTAGCCTCCTGGAGTTCTTTTCTCAGGAATTCAATGAATGAAAAAATCCAAGACAAGGGAGGATGAATGCAAAGAACTTTATTCACAAGACAAGTATCTTGTCCAAAGGCTCTGTCTCTTTAATCTCTCTTTGTCTCTCTCTCTCTCTCTCTCTCTCACACACACACACACACACACACACACACAAACACACACACACACAGAGCTTGGGTTGTGATATGACTGGTTGGTCCTATGCAAATGAGGCATAGGACAACCAGTCAATCAGAGAAGACCTTCTGGGTCATAGCAAGCTAGCAGGTCTCCAACTGTAGCTCTCAACTAAGTTTATCTCTTGCACCCTGCCCCAACTAAACTGATGAAGAATGAGGAGTGAGAAAGCAGGATTTTCTGTTCTCTACAACTGGAATTCATTTTAGACCATCTGTATTTTCCATTGTATAGTTTCAAGAGAAGCAGAGTGAGTCTACCCATTCAGTTGCTAACCTCATCCAGAAAGACCTTCACAGATATACCCAGGAAAAAAATGTTTCGTCTGGGCACCCGCTAGTCCAGTCAAGTTGACACATACAATTGAATCATTATAGAAACTTTCTATTATTTCTCCTTTTCCTAGGGGAGCCTAAACTTTAATTTGCTTTGCAGAGCTTCTCAGGGCAAACAGACCTTAGACTACCTTTTCTGAGCTCTGCCCTTTTGCTGGTTTTCAGTTGGAGAAATTGAGGAGAGAGTGAGCACAGGGCTACCAGGTAGATGGAACCCGTCCTGAGCCCTTTCTAGTATGCCCTAGGTGAAGCCTCATTTCTCCTCCCAGTGGCTGTGGCCTCCTCCCTCCCCAGCCTGTTGTAACGTGTTCCTGTGACACTTCAGGGGTCGGAAGTGTAAGTATTTTTTCCTCAGAGATGAAACCACTAGTCTTACTTTTACAGAGGGAGTGATCCAGAGAAATTACGTATGCTGATGTTACCAGAATAGGACCCAAACTGAGGCCAGCCTGGTGCCTTTCCCTCCAGGTGACAAACTAAACCCAGTCAGGATGCTAGGACAAGGAAATCTCGTTAGCTCCTAGATTCTTCAAACAGTACAAAGCTATGGACGCTGCTTGTATCTTAGGGGTCAGAGGAAGTGCAGTGGGGGGGAGGGCTTTTTTCTGGCAGTGATATTTACATGCCTGAAATTCCACCCTGACCCCCTCTGCAAGGGGGCTTCCTCTCCCTGACCTATGCAACACAATCGACTTTAATTTGTTTTAAAGCCGCGCGTATCATACCCTAGCTTTTACATAGGAATAACGGGGAAATTGTTTTCAATGCACAGTATGTGGATGCAAATGATGCATAACCGTATGGGGTGACATGGCATGCAGTCAGACTAGAGTTCCCCGTGCGGCCTGGGAAACAGATCCACTTGGGCCGGCTTGGAACTCATGACTCGGAGCTCATGCTGCACGGTGGAAGAGTGCTGTGGCTATCCAAAGCCGTGAGTAAACGCCACAGACCAACCAGAGCACGGACTTCCCTCTCTCGACGCCGTAGTGGCTTCCTAGGAAATTCAGAACTTAAAACCACGCTGCTGCGTTTGAATGTGTCCCCCCAACGTTCACGTGTGGGGATCGTTCTTTCAGAGCAACAGTGTTGAGAAGTGGAAACTTCCAGAGCGCCATCAGACGCGAGAGGGTTTGGGGGCAAATCACGAAAACAAAACGAGAGCAGACATTTGTATAATTTTACCATGTCTCAAAGATTTTCCTAAATACCCCTCGGATATTCACTTAGTGATTTCCCGCAGAGCCCTGCGGGACTGGGCATAGTACCAGCCCATCTCAAAGATGAAGGAGAAGAGGCCTGAGAACTCACAGGGTGTCCGTCTTTGAGTTGCGCAGGCTCCCAGCGTATACTTCACCAGACTCAGGAGACAGACACCCTCGAGCGCCCGCAGCAAGCTGTGCTCGGGAATCCTGGGAGGGAGAGTTCATGTTCACCCGGACCTGGGTGGTATGCCAGTCACAACTCCAAAAGCCACTTTACCTCAGGCCTCTCCTATGCGTGTGACTGACGACCCAGGAAAGATCACCACCTGCCACCTGGGGGGGAGGCCCAGCTTCTCCTCTCCCCTCTAGCCCTAGGGAGCTGCGCTTTCTACGTGAGCCTTGCCTCTTCTTCACTGTACCCAGCACACTTCCTTTCACGTACCACGACTTCCTGTCTGTGACTTCCTGTTGAGCCCCGCTCAAATCATGGCTGCCAATCCCTTACCCTGAGGCCAGAACTCAGCCTGAGGCGGCCTCCTCTTCTCCCCATCTCACCTGAGGTGTCAGGGCCCCCAGGACTCTCTTCCCACCTGCTGACACCTTGCTGGTGTCCTTGCCTTGTGTCCTCATCTGTCTCCTCCTCCCACTGGAAGGCAACTTCCCCTCGACAACCATGCACACATTCCACGTCACCATACCCTTCCTAAGAGTGACAAATGCAGAGAGGGAGAGGTGACTGAGTAAGGAGAGATGAATGAATTCTCTAACTGGCCCCTCCTAGGGTGTGTTACCGTGCCACTCTTGATGGTGAGGCCTAAGCGTGCATGTGGCTGCCCTGGTCCCTGGCCACCTCCACTGGCTTTAGACCTGAGCTGGGGGGGGGGGCAGATTGGAGGGTCTCTCCTGCTCCCGCCACTCCCCTGCTCCAGTCCAGAAGGAGGCTGTGGCTTTCCTCGAAGAGAAGTTCAGGCCCAGAGGCCCTGGGCAGTGCTGCACCAGGCTGGGGTGGTGTCGGGGGCATAGATTTCCCAGGCCTGAGTCATGGCCTTCGTCTTCCTAGGAAAGCTGCGCCCACTCCACCCTCTTCCTGGGCCACAAACCCAGCTGTTGTGTCTGAGCAGGGAGAGTCAGTTCCCCATCCACACAAGAGGGCAGGGCCCTGCCACCCCTCAGCAGTCCAGGCAGAGGTGAGGGTGCTGGCCGTGACGGTGGACCCCCGACACCCACCCTGCGGTACTGGAATCCGGAATCTTGGGATGCTTGGTTTCCATACATGAGACTCAGAGCTGGCCAAAGTCTGGGGAATGGCTTCTCAGGCCAAGGCAGAGAAGGGCCTCTCACCTTAGAATGGGTGAGCACAAGGGACCTTGGACAGAATGGGACAGACAATGGAGGCTTCATAGCACCTATCATCTGTGAGACTTCTAGAGAGTCCCCGGCATCCATGGGAAAATGAGACGGCCGTGGTGTGTGCATCTTCCATTTATGTATGGGGGGATAATTTATATAAAATAGTCCTTGCTTGTAACACACACATACACACACACACGCCCGTGTGTGTCAGGATCCTTGTCAGGATAAAGATGACCTCTTTCCCCCTCCACCCCACCACGCTAGTCTCCGTTACTACACTGGGAACTCCCACGGGTTCAGGTAGCACCTGATCCCTCTGTGTCTGAATGTCTCAGGCATGACTCAGAACATGACGTTGGGGAACTTGTTGCTGGTGGTTCAGGCAGAGGGGGCTGTGCCCTTGCAAACTCAAGATTAACTTGAGAGCAGAGCCTGACTCCCTGGGGAGTGAAAGGCATAGGGTACATTCAAGGGACACTTTGGCATCAAGTCAGTGAATGAAAGGGTGAAGGGAGGAGACACAGCCAGACAATGAAATCTGACTTTGACCTTCCCTGAGAATCTGGTCTTTTCGGTAGCTGACTGTGTGGCCCAGGTGAGACAATATTTTTCGGACCCTAGTAGGAAGAGGACCTGCTTACAACGCGGGGGTGGCTCTTCTGGCTTCTGACTTGCAAGGAGGTGCATCCCAGATTCTAGTCATGAAGAAGACCGCCGCTCTTCCCAGGCACCCAGAGGGAGCAGTTTCTTCAAATCTGTGTCTGCACATACCCAGGCTCCATGCTGTAGGAGCTCTGGTTGTTCAGAGGCCTGGAGTGGGCCTGAGACCTTTTTTTTTTTTTTCCTACAATGATTGGGAAGCTGAGATTGGTGGGTTTGAGTCCCAGGGCAGGGTAGAGACCAGAGAAGCAGAACTCAATCCCTGCTGATAGGCATCTCTACTTACCTTCTTCTGTTCAACCCCAGGAAGCAAAGACCTATGAGTGTGATATTTTATTGCTAGTTCTGTATCGTTTCATTTTGGTTATGAATCGGAGTTCCTAAAATTGTGCATTCATTTGTGCTAGTGCCCAACTATCCACTGTGTGTCTGTGGTTTGCCAGAATTGAATTGTACACCCGAAGGATACAGGAAATGAGCACAGCTCCCGTCCTTCAGAGAAGCTCACGACCACCCAAGGGTGCTCATGACCATGGCAGACATGAAACAGCCTCCTGACAGAGGGCAGGGACACCAACACAGGTGTCACAGCCGAGGGTTGGCATGGCAGCTGGTTATCACCAAGCCTGCTACCCCCTCTGCCACCTGCATTGGTTGAGGAGACTATGAGAAGATCAAGTTTGAAGGGCAGGATTTGTAGAGAAAGAGAAGCTTAGATGGGCACTTGCTATGTGCTGAATTTTGATGTGTAATAACTTACTTGACCATCCTAAGAAATTAGCAAGATAAAGAGCATCTCTGCCTGTTGTAAAGGGGAGAAAATGGCACCTGACTAGACAAGTAAAGCCCTCACTGGTCACCTAGAAGGACCTGGGGTTTGGGATGTGATGTTGGCTACTGAGGTAGCACACTTGGTGTTATACCGGACATCTTTCCGTTGCTTAGCACCAAACCGTCTGGTGACCACGTGACCTAGGCTACCCTTTCATGGATCTGCACTGCGCATTGGTGGACACTTCGGCACCTTCCTTCAACTGTGACAACCCCAAATGCTCCAGCCATTGTCAAATGTACCCTGGAGATAGAGTTGTTCGATTTGAAAAGCACTGGTCCAGAATGTCGGTGACGGTATCTGGGGCAATCAATTTCAAACCCATTTCTGATGGTGCCTGCTGTCAGATTCTACCTACAGCATGTCCATCACTCCTGACCAGCTCAGCTCTTGAAGTAGGTGACCAATCATCCACTGGACATTTCCAAGGCCAGGTGCCCAGGCCACGACACCAGGCCTAGCATCTTTCCTACGGTCTCCGCATTGCTTTTGCGATGCATACTTGCTCAAGCCAGAAAGTCACCCCAAGTCCTCCCCCCCAGGCCATATCCTTTCCTCTCTTCCCTGGTCTTATCACTGCCCACAGTCCACTGCTCATCCTGCAGCCAGAGACACCAAGTAAAGCGTTTGAAGATAAAGCATGCGATGTACTCTTTTCTGGCACGGCATGTGATTTCCAAACAGAAGGCTCTTAACTCAAAGCTTTCCAGTCGTCGTCGTGACACTCATTGGTCCACTTCCATAATCTCTTAGATACAATCAGACACCGGGGCATGCACGTGCCACGTGGTAACTCATGACCCTCCACCACCGCTTCCCGTGGCGGGAATTAGTAAGTCCATTTGGTGGAAGACGGCATTGCTTGGCTTGTTTTTCTCAAATACTTAAAGGCTCCACGTGTCCAAAGGGGGATGGATAGTCCGTAGCAGGGAATCTGATCCAGACGAGTCAACGTCCGCACATACCCCTACAAAGTCACTGAAACGAAGACCAAACCGGTGTGTGGACATCCAGACAAAGAGGTCAGGTTACAAATAAAACAAGCAGGCTGTTTTTTTGTGTGTGTGTATGTGTGGTTTTTTTTTTTTTTAATAGCCAGATGACCTCCACCGCATTGCCGCCATGCTGCAAGACAAGGCGCCACAAGAAAGGACCTGAGAACCAAGCGTTTATCCCGAGAGACGCACAGGTTCCCACAGACAAGGCCCTCGGGGACGCTGTTCCCCTGAGGAATCTACTGTCGGGCAAATTTCATTTCAGCAGCCAAAATGTCACTGAGGAGTTTGGGCAAAAGACTGGCCATGTGTGCTGAGTGTATCTCTCTGGGAGACGGAGATTAAATAAAGATGGACGGGAGGGACTGAGCAGGATAGAAGACTCGTAACACAGGGGTGGGAAATGGTGGAGGCTTTGCCTCCCTGTCCTTCAGGACAGTCTAAGGGCTGTTGTTTAAAGCTGAAGAGCCAAACGGAAGAGTTCTAAGCATGTTCAGTAGTCCAAAGGGAAGGCAATAATTACCTAAAATCCAGTGGGGCCGAGAAAGATGTCACGTGTGGATTTTAGTATTTCCGACAGGAGGGAATTTAAAACTTAGAAAAACAAAACTAGATCTAGGTATGGAAATGAAGTTAATTTTTATGAAACTATTATCACCTTTCCAAATTTTATCAAAATCATACATGTACTCATATGATACAAGACTAGACCATATGTTAAACTTTACATTTTGGGCCAGATGCAGTGGCTCACGCCTATAATCCCAACTATTTGAATGGGGTAGATCATCAGGATTTGGGCTTAAGGTCAGCACAGGCAGAAAGGTAGTGAAACACACATACCATCTCAACAGGAAAGCTGGGCACAGTGGTACGTGCCTGTAATCACAGCTATGCTGAAGGCACGAGAAGCAGGATTATGATTCACAGTGAGCAAAAACAAACAAACAAACAAACAAAACCCTCCATATACAAACACAAAACATTATATGAAATCACTACATGAGAAAAGTAACACCGGGTGGGTGTTTAGGGCTCACACCTGTAGCCCTCCCTACTCAGGAGGCTGAGCCCTTGGACGATCCAGAAACAAAGCCAAGCTGGGCAAAAAAGTCGATCATAGACCATCTCCAATTAGCCAACCAAAAGCCAGACTGCAGGTGTGGCTCAAGTAGTAGAGCTCCAGGCACGAGTAAGCAAGCTGGCCCAAGCAGAACAGTCTATGAGACTCTTATCTCCAATTAATCCCCAGGAAAATGGAAGTGGCGCTGTGGCTTGAAGTGGTTGAACACCAGCCTTGAGCGAAAGAGCTGGCAGACAGCACCTAGGCCCTGTGGGTTCATACCCCGTGACTGACAAAAAATAATAATAATAAAGAAATAAATAGAAAGAACTAACTTTAAGGATAAAAGAAGAAATCACACTAATAAATAAAACCCAATGTATTTATTTGGAAAAAAGGGGGAAGGGAGGAGGTCATGAGGGAGAAATGGCATGAACTACTAACTTGCTTAAGAAGAAAAGGGACTAAACAAACAGTAAATAAGAAGAGAATCAAACAAAGGAAGAAATGTAAAGGAACTGCAAGAGAACACGTTGCTTGACTTTCAAATAAATGCCCATGTGAATAGTAAGAGGGGCCCTAGGCCTGAACCTGTGAAGCCGGCACCCACCCCTCCGCTGCGAACTTGCCCGCCTGGCGCGCTTGCTCCCTTACTAGCCATGCAAATCATTTCGATGTTGTTTAGTAAAAAGTTAGAAACACTCACAATGTCCACCAAGAGAAGACTAAATAAGCCGAGTATTCCTTCAGTGGAATGCATTCAAATGCCCCCAAATTTGCAGACATGTGCTCCCTGCCCCCCTCCCCCCCATCATAAAAGCCTACTTGAAATCAGGAGCCTAAAAGTTCATCCAACCAGTGGCGGGGCGTACGGGTGTGCACCTGTCACCCCTGTGAAGTACAAAGAGGAGGCTCACAGTGCGAGCTGGCCCCCGCATAAAGTGAGACCCTGTCTTGCAAGGAACCAACACAAAAAAAGAGGATTGGCAAGGAGGTTCACGCGTGAGGCCCTGAATCCAACCACAGGATCGCCGAAAAGGGGACTGAGATGAGCGCGTGTTCCCATGGGCTCGTTTTCAATTGGGCCCACCATATATGCATAAAAGTCATAAACGTGGATATTAAGGTTTGTGGAGGTGGGGTGCTTCGTAGATGGAGACGGGGATAGGAAGAAGACATTGTCCTGGGTAGCTTTCTATATTACGTGTTTGGTAAGTTACTTACTGGAAACATTGGTAGGGTTAGGACAAAAATCAATGCACAGAGGGAGAAGTGGGACTTGGAGGGGGGGACAGGTTCTGCGTGCTAAGGTGAGCCTGCCCAGGCCGCTACATCCTTGCTCTTCAGGCAGACCCAGGTCCTGACGCTCAGTGCGGCTGGAGGAAGATCTCCGGGGCTCCGGGCAGCCCTGAGTCAGCGGTGTCCTGCCCCTGCATGCAGAGAGACAGCCTCCCGGAGGTGCGGAGGGCGTGAGGAACGTGCCTCCAGCCGGAGCTAAGCTGTCTGCAGCAAAACACAGGCTTTCTCCCACCTCTGTGGGCCCCACCGGGCCCCACCCCACTGTCTGCGGTGTCTGCTAGGGCTGTGCTCAGAGCCAAAGCCAGAGGCCAGGGCTACTGCTGGCGTGGAGGAAGGAGGACACCTCCATCTTGTTTAGTGGTACGGCTGGGCGCACAGAGGGGCTGGAGAGGGTGGTGAGGACTTCCGTGTTCGAGGTGAGACCCCCTGGACCAAGCTCCAGGCAAGTCAGCATTTTCATCTGTGAAATGGATACACGGGCCACCACCCAGGAAGGATGCAATCTATCCATCCTCCTGCTACCTCTGATTTCTTCTATTCTATCAGACGTCACGCATTTAAACAAATACTGGATTTCAGAAGCCATCAAAATAGGTCGCCACTCACAAGTCGCTCGATACTATTTCATCAGAAAGAAAAGCCGCCGATGTAGGACAAGTGACTCCCGCTCCCGGGTACCTCCTGTGACGTTCTGCGCGGTTGGAAACACGCTCTCAGCTTGTGACCCGCAACCCTTGGCAGGAGCATGGCGGTTGTGGTGACCAGGCCTGTGCTGAGTGTGGGAATTCCCAGCCGTGCAGGGAACTGCTGTCCTGTGAAATGTTGTTTCTGACACTCTTTAACGTAGAACTGTCTTTCCATGAAAATATAGTGCTTACGAATCTTGAAACAGAGACCTGATTTACTGCCTGGCAGAGTCGATTTTACCTGTTGACTTCTAGTTCCCTCAGAAACCACGAAAACATTTTTTTTCTTTTTTTTTTCTTTTTTGCCAGTCCTGGGGCTTGAACTCAGGGTCTGAGCACTGTCCCTGGCTTCTTTTTGTTCAAGGCCAGCACTCTGCCACTTAGCCACAGCGCCACCTCTGGCTTTTTCTATATATGTGGTGCTGAGGACTCGAACCCAGGGCTTCCTATATATGAGGCAGGCACTCTACCAGTAGGGCATATTCCCAACCCACCAAGAAAACATTTTTACCTACTAAGGTCTTTGTAAATGAGGACCTTTCCCGTCACTCTCTGAACCAATTCGCCTTTCTCTTACATTTTACTTAACCCCTAATTAACTTGGCCTTCTTAAATTTGTACATCCATTGCTGAAACATCATGTTTCTTGCCCTGGAAAAGAGTTAATCAAAGTAAATGTATTTCTGGAGTTGTTTCTATGATGTACATTGTGATCATTGTTTAAGAGGTTAACTCCTGACCTTGAAGTGATTTTATACAGCCATCTATTCATTGCAAATATGATGCTGAGGTCATTTCTTGGAACACAGAAGGAGTAGGGCAAATTTTTATGTCATTTTTCCAGGTTCTGTAAGCTTCTAGTTTCTATAATTAGAAGAAAATGAATTAATAGGGTTTATATTTACGTTCTCTCAACACGTAATCTGTATTACTCACCCTATGAGTGGATCTGGAGCTGTTTGTTATGCGAAATCATTGCGGTGTAGTTGACAATATTGCAGACTGTGTTACTTCATCGAATCCATTGTTTGATGATTGTATTCTTTTCCCATGGGTTATCTTGCGATTAACACGTTAGCATGGCAATATTTTCAAGTAGTGTTTTGTTCATTGGGAGTTTGGGTAGAATGGTTAGTGCTTTGCATGACACATCAAAAAACAAAAAAAAGCCAGTCTTTTTTTATTGTGACAGGGACCAGGGCTGAGGAAGAGCACTCCTGTAGCCCTTGAAGGGGTTGCCCTTCCTGCCGGCTGTGCCAGCCCGACTCCTCTCAGTCCGATGACTACATAGGACCACTACTGGGGAAGGAAAGGAACAGAGAAGGTTTGGTAAGTATCTACTGTTTGCAGGAGGATCTTACTTCATCTCTCCTCAGCACCTTTTGAGGTACGCATCACAGTCTCCCTTGTATGAGAGACAAAATTAAGGCTCGGAGTTTTCTCCCCAAGGTGCTATAACAGGTAGAGAGACTGAGTGAGTGAATCTCTTGCCTGCTGAGATCGCAGACATTAAGCTCCACGATCTGACTTCTGCTGTCACTATGACTTGAAGACTTGGAACTACTCAGGAGCGCAGGGTGGTGGAACTGCTTACTGTGAATGCCCATGGTTGTGGGACTTTAACTTCTTTGGCTCTGATCCTTCTAACATGGTGAAAAGTCAGCCCAGAGCCTTGTGGACTCACATGCCTTTCCAGAAACTTCTCCAAGCTGACAAAGGCTAGACAATCAGGAAGTTCCCATGTGTCGTACAGGGCAGCTCTGGGACCCACATGGCTGGCATCCTACACCAAAGCGGATTCCATCCATTTCCCATGATGGGTCCTGGAGGGACGGGCAGGATCTGTGCTGGGTGTTGTGCTGACCGGCCCCACTGTGAGCTGTGTGCTCACCACGACCTAGCCCGCATCTACCTCATGGGGCAGATGCTATTTCTAACCCCACTTTTCAGATAGGGAAACAGAGACTCCAGGGGGTGAATGTTACTCACTTCCTGTTACTATAACCAAATACCCGCGGCAATCAAGTTATAGAGGAAAGGCTGTTTGGGCCCAGCGATTTCCCATTCATAGCTGCCTGGCCTGTTGCTTTGGCCCTGTGGGGAGGCAGCTGGTCGCAATGGGGTATACACACTGGAACAGAATAGCTCCCCCCACGGTCCAGACATAAAAACAAGAGAACACAGGGTAGGAGCCAAGGTTCCATGCCCCCTCAATGCCTGGAGACCTTCCACTAGGTCCTACCCCCTCCCAGAGGCGCCATGAGATGAGGGGCATGTTTCTAACGCGTGGGCTCTGGGACGCGCTGGGTCCAGATTAGCACAGTGTAGAACCCGGAGCTTAGCAACCGCTTCTGAATGCACATCCTTGCCTGTGGGCCTTTGCTACCAAATGCAGGTCTTCACTAAAATATCTCAGTGAAGCCAGGCACCAGTGGCTCACGCCTATAATCCTAGCTATTCGGGAGGCTGTGATCTGAGGGTCACGGTTCAAAGCCAGCCCAGGCAGCAAAGTCCCGGAGACTCTTATCTTTAATGAACTACTCAGAAGAAGCCAGAGGTGGAGCTGTGGCTCAAGTGGCAGAGTGCTAGCTGTTAGCAAAAGAAGCTCAGGGACAGTGCCCAGACCTTGAGTTGGAGCCCCAGGACCAATAAAAACAAACCAAATCCAACCCAAACAAAAAACTCAGGTATCTACTTCCAGTAGATTATGCCCAATGGTAATATGAACGCCAAGAAAGCTGCCGTTCAAGCAACATGGATGTGTTTTGCCTCTCGTGTTCCACGTACCCTGAGGAGCTCTCGGGGCACCTCGGGTAGCCTGGAATCAGCGGACTGTGTTCCTTGTCTGCTGTTCTGTGGCGCACTGCTCTGCTACCCCAGGTCATGTCGTGACCCACCGTGGCTGTACGAGCTCCAGCCATGGCATTCCATCCTTGCCAGCTGTAAGGAGGAAGCCAATTAACTTGTGTATGAGTATGATCTTGCATTCTTGGCCTAACCCCTCCTAATTAGATCCCCTTGGCTCAAACTTAAGTCACATTCGAGAAAAGCCAAAGAACATTTATCTTGGCTTGTTATAAATTAAAAACAAAATCTGGCTCCCCATTCTGGAGCATGAGGAGGGCAATGAATGGATTAGGGCTACCTTTCCTTAAGTGACTCGGGCCTGTAGCTAGGGCCTGGGTTGGGGGCCCATTTAGTCTCTTATTCATTAATTCTTAAACATGTAAGAAGGATTTGCTCTGAGCTCCTGTGATTCTTCCACCTCCCCCCCCCCCAGACTCAGGACAATAGATCAAAGGGTCCCTGTCCCCTCAGCTCCAGGTCTAGGTGGGCATCTTATCTCTGACCCAAATGGGTCATCCATTTTCTGAGCGTCAAGTTTCCCATTGTCCAGTTGTTGGCTCTCATCATGGAAGGACTCTAGAATACTCTCCAGAATAGCTAGAATACTCTCTCATGGGTCATCTCCAAACGTGGGGGTGGAGGGCAGCAGGATGACAGAGAACCCGGCTTCCATGTGCGCCCCTGGGCATGCCCGCCCCTGAGTGCCACGCTCGGTCCTTTCCCTTGAGTGGCTCTCTGGGGAAGTGCTCAGCCAGTGCTTGATAGAAAGTGTGAGGGGGGGCCCTTCGTCTCTAAATGTTCACCTGTCACTCCGCTGGGGCGGGGGGAGCAGAGAGAGTCTTTGGCACTAGAAAGTGAATGCATTGTGGGGTTGATCCCTTCAGGGAATGGGGGTTACCCAGAGTTTAGGAGGACACCCATGCTGTCCTGCCTGCCTCTCTTGGGAGCCCCTGCTCCCTACTTCCTTGGCTGGCACCCTGGTCCCGTGGGGTCCTGTGGGGTCCTGTGGCTCTGTCCTCCTCTGTGAGAGACTCTGTGGACTAGCAAGACTCCATTCTGGGGCATACCTTACCTCTGCCCCGCATGGGCTGTGGTGCACCTCAGACTTTGCTCCTCAAGTCACATGAGCAAGTCCAAGTCACGACGGCCCGCCCGGCCGATGGTGACTGTCTGAAGTCATAAAAGGGGTAATCATTAGAGCAGACTAATCCAGCCTCCAGGGTGTCTTCACAAAGGAAACTCGGACCCACACAGGCTCAGAGGGAAGACCGTATGAGGACAGGGACTCTGCAGGCTTTGGGAGAAGCCAGCTTGGCTGACACATTGACCGTGGACTTTTCAGCTCCACAGTTGTGAGCAAATACATTTCTGTTGTTTACCCCCGCTTCCCCTCCCCACCCCCACAGTGCCTAGTCACACCTGCCTAGGCAAAGTGACATAAACTTTGTGACACTTTTCCACTTCAGCTCTCCGCCTCCTCTTTCCTTGTGTGTAAAATAAGGATCATAATAGTCCACCCTCCTGAAACACATTGAGGCTTTGCTCTAGAAAGCACTTGGAGCAGGGCCTGGCCCAGAATTGTCCTCCATGAGCCTAAGCTGTAATTATGATGATTGCTCCCTGCCTTCCCTGTTGGACCTCCTTACCTGGCCAAGTTCCACCTCTGTCCTCTTACCTGTAGCATGCAGAAGGACAGAATTCCGTGCTCGGGCAGGGGACACCATTGGTCGTGTCTGTGAGCAAGTGAATACGTGGTGACTGGGTGCAGGCTGCTGCCGATGCTAACGTGAAGAAGCAGGGACAAAGCAGGTGGCTGGCAGCTCAAGTCTGTAAGTCTAGCTACTCTGGAGACTGAGATCTGAGCCTAGTGGGTTCCCACCAGCCTGGCTAGAAAAGCCCTGCAATTAACCAGCAAAAAGCTGGAGATGGACATGCGATTAAAGAGGTGGGTGGCCATGATACCTCAAGCCAAAAAAAGCTGAGAGTGCAAGCCCGGCGCTGAGGCCCCACTGCCTTCACGTGTGTGCGTGTACACACACACACACACACACACACACACAGAAGCTGGGCTGAAAATCTGATGGTAAGTGTGAAAGACAAAGGCAGCGCTGACAGTCATGGTCCACAGTGTGAAGATGATGCATTTCTAGGGGAGGGGCAGCCACAGTCACAAGGTACCCTGCCCAGGAGGCAGGCTGAGTCAGGGCCACCTGCCACGTGGATCTCAGGAGACTGCAGGGACTGCGTGGGGAACCAGGCAGACGAGGGAGACGTGAGAGAACACCCGGGCAAGCCTGAGCACGGTTGTGGGGCTCCCAGAAATGCAAGCAAGATACCTGGTGGGCTGGGCTCCAGGAGAACAAAGCCTGAAGCCGGGGAGCGGGGCAGCTCAGCCGGGGCTGAGTAAAGTCCTTGACTGGAGTGACAGTTCTGGGCCTCCCTCCAGGGCTGACCCCAACCACACGGAGCCAGCCACTCCTCCAGGGTGGGGCTGCCCCCAGGGCCTGAGATCTCCTCTTGGCTCCCCCTTCCACCCTCCCACGAAGTCTCCGTTGTGCAGTTTCCCCAGCACTTACCTGTAGCGAGCTTCTCAGATAAAGACCCTTGTGTAATAGTTCCGTGTTCGCACAGACTTTTGAAAAGGGCTGAGGAATAAATAGGTATTGCTGGAGGGGGTGGGTGGAGGTCTAACCCCGTGACACCAGGGATAAATCCTTGTGATAGCAAGGCCCACCTGCCCCAGTGCCCCAGGTGGGGAGGGGGGAGGGGGGAGTATATTCTCTTCCATTTTCCTGTCTTTCATCCCTCAGCTCTCCTACGGGAGACAGTGAGATAACCAAACCAGGTCTGGAGTTTTGCTCAGCCCAGCCAGCTTTGCACACAAGCACAGGCCACCCCCTCTCCCAGGAAAGTAACCCACACAGATTATGACTGTATCTGACTTTGGGGGCTACAGTGCACAAAGATCTATCTCCTAGAGAAGATGACGTTAATGCCCAGCTATATTGGAGACCCAAGGCACCCCACCCAAGCCAGTGATTCCCTCCATCCTGCCACCCTTTCCTAAGCCACTTGCATGTGCAGCCAGCCCACAGAGAGTGGAACACGATGGTGAGCAGAGCTTTTCCCAAGGAGCTGGTGCTCCCAGAAAGTCCCAGTGGAGGAGACACAGGGGGCGGGGGACATCAGCCTTCTGGGCATTCCAGGAGCTCTCTGAAGCAGGGACCCATGGATCTATCTCTGTGGTCCAACAGACTAGAGAAAGGTTTTCTTTTCCTAGGGAATGGTCCTAGGCCACTGAGTCCACATAGAACTGTGTGGGCCAAAGAACCAGCAGACCAGATGGAGCTCCTTTGATGATGAAAATGTGTGTTGGCCAGGCCAATGGCCATCAGACACAAGGATTATTGAGTACTTGCAACAAGTACAATAATTAAAATTCCATTGGCTCCTAATGATTCATAGCACAGTGGATGCTGACCATTTGATGAGAGAACACAGGTCCAGGATTGACTCGGAAGGCAATTCCCTCTCAGTCATAGCCACTCGTTGTCACTGCCAAATGTCACGGGTATCGACCTGTGCTCTGAGGCAGCTAAGCATTGGGCAAACCAAGCCTCCTCGGGGAAGAGGTGCTGCCTGTGTCCCAGGGTCCCCAGAGAGGAGACCTAGTAGTCACCTTCATTCTCTGAGGCAGATGCAAGTAAGGTCTCTCTTGCCAATAGTACCCAAGAGCCCACCCCATTGTAGCACTGAATTGTCTCTTTCCACCTCCAAGAACGGCTCTTCCCTTTCTGGTGCTCTTAGCATGCGATCCTCATGCCTAAGGCCTTCTTAAAACAAAATCCAGCCGTAGCTGCGTCTTGCTTTGTGTTTAGTAGCTTGAATGTCTGGATGGATGTTTCTACTCCTGGGTCATGTTGAAGAATAACAAACCCAGCTCTCAGCTTGCTTGCTTAGCTGGCCCTCTATTATTTAAGCTAGGCCTCCAGCTCGGCTTTTTTTCTGGTTAATTGGAAACGGAGTCTCTCAAACTTTTCTCTCTGGGCTGGCCTTGAACTGTAATCCTCCAGGTCTCAACCTCATAAATAGCTAGGAATGATAGGCCACTGACACCTGGTTTAAAAAATAATCCATACCTACCATTGCACTATATTATCCTTCCTCAGAGGACTCTCAGTTTCCATGTAGAGAGAAGGGGGGAAGATCAGGAAAAGACATTTTAAACAAAAGAACAGTCTGGGGGGGGGGGGGCTGGGACCAGCCATTCACCCCAGAAGCCTCACAGATGCAATGATTGGTTGCATTGCATTGGATGCAATGGTTGGACAGCTCACACTGGGTCTTCTAGGGTGTCCTTTGGTGCATTCATGTCAAAGATGGACATCCTGAGGTTCTGAGGGCTAGACATTGTGGTCCGGGTCTGAAGTCAGGTTTCGGCCTGGGTCTTTTCAGTAGCAGCAGCAGCAGCTTGGGAAGAGATGACATCACGAAGCAGGAGGGACAGGAGAGGCAGTGACTTGCCCTGTGACTCGGACATCAGAGGAATCCAAGCTCCCAGCGGGAAACAGCGAGAGGTGATGACCTAGATCCTGACTCATACAGGTGACTCCAGAGATCCAGAGACCCATCCAGCCCCGCTTCCCAGACCTCCAACCTGCTGCGGAACACATACACACCTCTCCGTTTCTATTTGTGAGCAGCTTCAGGAAACCTCCTAGGCTTACTCACCTCATGGTTAGACACACCATCACTCCTGCAGTCTAACCCAGGGGCCAGGGAGGAGGTGAGATCAGCCAGAATTGCGAGCCAACTACATTCAGAGTCAGAAGACTCAGGCTCTGGGGGCCGGCTTAGATCTCTCTTTCTCTGTGGGAACCAGCTTCCTCACATGTAGGGTGCTGGCTGCAGGGATTTCCCCCACCTCAGAAATGCCTGCAAGAATACGTGATGAGCCCCTTGTCTGCGGAAGGTGCTGGGTGGGTTTGGAGAGCCAACGTAGGTTTGAGCGTCATCCGGACGTGCATCCGGACGTGGCTAGGGACTAGAGGAAAGAACCTCGCAGCCTGGGTGGCAGGGCCAGCTCTGGCTAGCTGGGCTGTAGTGACCAAATGACCTCACGTTTCCTGCCTTGACATGTCCGTCCACAGTCAGGATGCTGCCTCTTAAGTCACATATAGATTGCCAGTGGCTCACGCCTGTAATCCTAGCTACTCAGGATGCTGAGATCTGAAGATCTAGGTTTGAAGCCAGCCCAGGCAGGAAAGTCTATGAGACTTATCTCTAATTAAGCAGTACCAGTCTTAAGCAAAAAAAAAAAAAAAAGCTAAGGGGCAGTTTATGGCCCTGAAGTTCAAGTCCTAGTACCTATATATACAATAATAATAATAATAATAATAATAATAATAATAATAATAATGTTGCAGCCCTATGAAAATGGTTTACAACTGCCCTTGGCACTATATGTTACTAAGTGGGTCTCAGGGGCCATAAAAACCTCCCATCCAGGGCCTTCCCTGCCTGCCTCTCAGCTCCCAGACCCTCACAAAGGCGATGTGGAAGTTCCTTGGAGGCTGGGTTGCATGAGATTTGGGGTAGGGCTCCTGCATCGACTTTCAGGCTCCATAAACCACCCCCCTCACCCTTTACTCCCAGGAACCCTTCAATTTGGACCCTTTTAGTTCTCGTCAAGGAGGCTCACTGCCCAAGAGGGTCTGAAAAGAGAGGGGCAGGTGGGAGGTGGAAACCCCAGGAGCCAGAGACTACAAAGGCAGTCAAAGGAGGGCTGGATGTGGTGTCATCTTGGGGTGCTTGACTAATATGGGCCCTGACTGTGGGGAAGAAAGAGCTTTGAAGGGAGCGTAGCCCCCCCAGTTCTGAACGCAAAGAACAAAACAGTAAAGGAATTCATGGGAGAAAGGCAAGATCCTTCAAGAACATTCTGGAAACAAGAATCTCTAGATACTGTGCAGCAGTCGTCCTTCTATTCCCATGCAAACATGCTGATGGTATGGGGCCCTGGGACTCTGCCAGGCTCCTCAGCTGGGAGGCCTTGGGCAAGTCCATCTCCCTTCTCTCCATGGGTTTTCTTTTTCCTAAAATGGGGCTGGTACTTTCTCTGTAGGGTTGTTGTAGAAAGCAGATGGAAATTGCACAAAGTCTCCAGCACGTGCTAGAGGTACACGAGCAGGAGCTTTCACAACCTTCCCACTTTCAGTGTGATGTCACTGGCCCAGCCCTTGAGGAATAAAAGGCTCAGAGAAGGGAGAGACTTAACCCAGTTCCCATAGCTCCTCCCTGGCAGGGAGAAATACTTGGTAATTAGCCAGCCACAGTGGCTTCAAGTCTGGAGCTGAAAAAAGGCATCCAGGTCTGTAGATTAGAGAGAGGGGTGGGGTAGGATTTTGACTCCTATAGGCGGGGCATGGTCATAGGACAAGTTCTTGAAGTGATAGGGTTTGGTAAGAGGCCTTTTCCCACGTAATCTTAGGAGGCCAAGTGTAAACACTTGAGAGGAATGGCACCATTGAGCTTTTCCAGAGGAAAGGACACGTCGGTGGACAATGCTATTCTAACTCTCCCCTGTCCTGTGGGCAGGGAGACAAGTTGTGAGCACCCTGGAGGGATCACCCTTCCTATGAACCGGAAGTCACCTTGCAATGATATCTCACACTTGGACTTAGAGATTTCCCTTTTATTTACCCGACCCCAAAAAAGTTATTGACAGAGGTGGGGAATCTCCAGCCCTCGAGGTCCATAGACCCACAAGACCATTTGGTACACCGCAGAACAGATGCGCATGCTTCTCATGGGCTCCCTGTGACTCTCTCATTTCCTATGACCTGTGAGTGCTCTTATAATATCCCAGTGGCCCTTGGCAGAAGAAATGGTTCTCCACCCCTGCATGGGTGTGCGGCTGCACACAGGGAGCTGGGAAGAGTCCAACAGACAGACACACAGACAGTGAATTGCGGGCCATTCCTGCGGTGGAACCAATGCTCTGGGTCCTGAGCAAAGAACTTCTGTGGGCTGTTTCTCTGCCTGCCCCATGCCAGGCTGTTGCTATGGTCTTATGGGTTTATCACACAATGATTGCATTTTACTGCAACCCTGGCATTGTGCAATACATAATATTAAAAGATAATAAGAATAAATACGTGAAAATGTGTGGGTAGTGTTTGTAATGCAAAGATTTAAAAAAAAAATCATGTATGGCTGCAGAAAAAAAGTAAGGTATAAAGAAGTCAATATTGTAGGGTTGGCCCTGGGAGGGCTCTACGCAGATGCCCCCCCACCTGGTTAAGTCTCCACCTGGTTAGTTACCTGGGTAACCGGCATACCTGGAGGCAGTTACTTCCCCCTTCCTTGAGGCCACTGAAAATCATACCAACTCCCCTCTGCCCAGACACTGTGCCCTGCGTCCATGTCTGTCCTCTGAGTCTCTGCAGCTGGCAGGAGGTCACCCAGGATGAGGGGCTGGAAGTCAGACAGGCCCTCTCCCTTCAGTGGCCCCAGTGGGAGTCAAAGGCACAGACGACTGGCATTCCTGAGTGGGGAATTCCAGTCCTTGTCCAGGAGGAAGAAACCAAAGGACGCTGTGCCCAGCTATGGTGAGGAGGGGCCGACTGGGGTGGGGAGCATCTCAGAGCCATTTAGTTGAACTTCAGAAAAGCATGGCAAGGGAAGACAAAGTAGGGGAATATTAATGTCCCTAATTCCAACAAATTCAGCAGGATAGAATTCAATCCTCAGTCCAGCAACCGTCAGGCCTGTCTGAAATGGAGTTTAACACAAGGCATGTCAAGTCAGGGGACATTTCTCCTGTAATTTCTCCTGTAATCGGGGTTGCTTCAAGATCACTTTGCATGTCTTGGGTCAGGTCCCAGTTGAGGGCAGCAGAAACTTGGTGTTTGAAACCAGGTAGGAAATCCAATCAGTGTAGGGCTAACTTTTCTGATGACCAAGACAACCATTTGCATTCTTGGGGATGGCTCAGAGGCAAAAGGATCAGATTAAACATTAAGAAATGCCAAAGAGCCATTCCATCTCTAGACCTGGATGAGTGAGGGTAGTTCTAAGCCAAACGTGTGAGCGGAAAACTCGTTTCTTCATAAAACTCCTCCCTCCATCCCTCAATTTTATCTTCCCTTGCTCCCTCCCTTCCTCCCTCCATTTCTTCCCTTCCTCCCTCTTTTCTTTTCTCCCTCTTTCCTTGTCTTCATTCTTCATCTGTTCCCTTCTTCTCCTTTGCTCTCTTTTCTTTTCCTTCCTTTTCATCTCCTCTGTTCTCCTCGCCCTTCCTTTCCTCTCCTTCCTTCATCTGTCTCTTCTTTCCTCATTTCTTCCCTCCCTCCTCTCCTCTGCTCTCTTCTCCTTCCCCCCTTTGCACTGGTACCATCAAAGCACAGGGGTATGTTGGTGCCAGCCTGACTGGCTTTGGCAGGCGGGCAGGTTCAGCCAGAAGGTGCAGTTGCTGTCACCGTTGGCATCAAGTGGTCAGGTGAGGTAAGCAAGGTGGGCAGAGCATAGAGAGTCAGCAATTTCAAGTTGAGTTCCTGCCAGGTGGACTCCTCAGTGCTCACCAAGCCTCTCGAAGGAAACAAGGGGAACTTCTCCTGGCCCTTCCTTCCTCAGAGTCAGAGGCCCCTCACTGACTTAAATGTATTGGATATTCATGTGATTCCACTTGAGTGCAAGGACAAAACCAAGTAAAAGTGATCTGAAAAGTACAACTGAAAACTGGAGAAGCAGAGACCTAGAGGTACGAGAGCCCCTGCATCCAACCACAGTCGAAGAGAACCCTCCTCTGGGCTTCTCTGTTACATAAGTCAGTAAGTATCCTCCCCATTATTATTCAAGATATTTAACACATAGATTCTAAAGATAGCCGATTAAGAAAAGAGAAGGGAAAATGTAGTACCCTGGAATCACAAGCTAGCAAGGCCATGCCCATCCATGCTCAGCCTAATTAAAGAATGCCAAATACTATTTTATTCCTGAGGGCTGCTCCAAGCTGTCTAGAGTAGGTTAGATTCGTGGATCCTGTATTCCTACCAAGCCCTGTTGTGTTATTTTAAAACACTTGCAGGAGGAAGGTAGATGATAGGTTAGACACCTAGCATTTCCTAAGCCTTCCTGTGTCTGAAAGAAAACATCAAGCTTGTGTCTGCAGGGAGCTGAGGGTAGTGTGGAGGGGTTAAGGGAGGGCAACAGGAAACAAGGCACTTAGAGACCAGGTGAAATGCAGAAATACTACACTGGAGATTTCCAAAAGAAACACCAGACCCTAACATGGAATGTGCTAGGCAAAACAGTTCCAAGTGGGGACAGACCTCTCTCCCCTCCCTAGAGGGCTGCACAGCAGAGCAAAGGACAACCTGGGGCAAATCCATGGGTGTATGAGCTAGGCCACACTCTGAAAATTTGCCTGTGAAAATTTCACTCTGTGAACATTTGCCTGGAGCAATCTGTTCAGCCAGCAGATATAGGAGAGGGGAGTCCAGGTACTTCCCGGCTTGCTCACTGGGGCTATGGAGGGAGGTCATCTGAGAACAGGTCCCACAGTCAAATCTTTTGTCCAAGAGGACCAGAAGACTTAATTACCGCAAATCCAAACCCCAAGGACCTTCCCCCTTTCCATTGGTTAAACAAATGGTCACATTGAGAAGCGCTAGGAACCCAGGAAACTGATTGTGACTTACACTCAGACTCACAGATGTACAAGCTACAAGGACAAATCATGACAGAGAAGTCCAGATCTAACACACTGAGAGAGCTGTGGCCCAATTGAGGTAAGAGGAGATAGGCCAACTGCTAGTGGGGAGGAGCTGGGACAGAGAGCTGCAAGTAATCCCAGCCCAGGCTGCATTTGCTGCTTTGGGGTGACTTCTGCTCTGTCTTAGAAGGAAGGAGAGAATGGGGGAAATTATTCACTAGTAGGGAAGAGATTCTACCCAGCAGGGAAAACAAACAATCGTTTCTGGCCAAACTTGTTTGGATTTCAGAGAAAAACAAAACCACACAACCTTGTCCCCCAAGGAAACAGAAAAGATAAGCCTGGGGATAAAATCTGGGCTCTTTCCAGCCAGGAGGAAGTATTGTCCTGCTTTGTTTGATTATACTTTGTTTTGTACTTACCGTACAGTGTCCTTCCTCATGGTTATTTTTATAGAAGCATGCTATATACTTTACTTTCCTAACTTTATTAGTCCCTCTCTCTCTTTTTTTTTACTTAATTATTCATGACTTTAGGTTTTGTTCGTTTTAAGGTTTTCTGTATTTTCAATTGAAATCAGGACTGTACATGTGGTAAACAGCTCTCTACAACTTGAGACACATGCCTAACACCTTTAGTTTTCGTTGGGTTAAAACTTAACTTGTCATATAATGGTTTGAGTTCCTTTCTTTTACAACATTACTGGGGATATAATGAGGTTTCCAAGTATTTATTTATTTACTGCATTTGAATATATGGCTTAGTTTTTTAGTCTGGTCATTTTTATTGCTTCTGGCTGCTTTCTCTTCTCTGAGTGGTGATTGTGATCTTAGTATCAAGAATAGTCTAACTATTAAGAAACTATCAATAAAACTAGAACAAAGTAATATCACAATTACTCCCCAATAACCAAACTGAAGGTATCAACGTGATTGAAATGCTGAACCAAGCATTCAAAGGTCTGGTTCTAAAATGAATCAATGACCTCAAAGAAAATTCAGACAACAGATGGAAGAGTCAAAGAAGTTAATTCAAGTTATCTCTGAGAGAAAAAGCCAGCAAGGTGAATGAATCGCTATTCAATAAGGTGACAGAGCTCTGGCAGGGGGTCTGGAACAGAATAAGTGTTTGAAATGAAAGACTCAAGAAACCAAGTTAAAAAGTACACCGAAAAACATCACTAATAGATGAGGCCAAGCAAAAGAAAAAAATGTTAAAGAATATTAAGGATTTAAATATGAGGTTTCAGAAATATTACACACAATAAAAAGAATCACAAATAAACAGGCATGACAATAATTTTCAAGAGCTCTGGGTATGGACAAGAGACCAAGCCTCCAAATATGCAGTAGAAGAAGGAGCTAAGATACAAACTAAGGGCATAGAAAATCAATTTAATGACGTTATAGCAGAATTTCCCCCAAATCTAGGGAAGATAGGGACATACAAGTACAGGAGGGCTTTAGAACCCACAAAGAGATATGACCAGAAGAAAAAATTCTTAGTCCATCACATTATAGTGAAAATACCAATACTGCCGAGCACCAACAATGAAGGGATATTAGGATATACAAGAGGATAACACCAACTTAAAAAAGCAAAAACAGACATGCACACAGAAACCCTAAAACCAGGAAGTTGTATAGTTATATATTTGAAGACCTGAGAGTAAATATCTGCTAAGCAAGATGAATACAACAAGCATGCCAATCATTTAAGTCAATAATGAAATAAAAACCTAAAAAAAATCTGAACATACACAATGTAAAATGATTTTGACTACTAAATTAGCCTTGTAGAAAATTCTTGGAAAACATCAAGCATGACAAAAAGAACATGAGAAGAAGGAGGAGAAGGCAGAAGAGGAGGAAGAGTTCACAAGCATGAGAGCTTAGGAAAGAATAAATTTCATAATAGGAATAGCAAGGAAAAAATGAGAATTACAATGTATCAAACATGTGCAGCTCAGTTAACCAGCAATCTCTTAAGGAAAGTAAATAAGAAAGAAAACAATGAATAGCATTGGAATAAACCAGGAAAACAACAACAAATTACAGGAATCAGCAACTACTTAATAATAACTCTAAGTAAAAATGCTCTTTACTCTCTAATTTGGAGAAGCGGACTTGCTGATTGGATTAAAAGACAAGATCCAATTGCTTGTTGTCTGTAAGAAATACACCACATTGGCAAAGACAGAGTGTGAAAGTTAAAGACTAGAAAGTGCCATATCAGGGAAGTAGAAACCCCTCCATCACCAGAGAAAAATTTCAGGAATACATCTGCAATTATTTGATGAGCAGACAGCAAGATGAAATCAGTCAGAATGGACACAGATGGGTCAGTATCTATTGACAAAGGGAAAACCCAAGAAGATGCTCTCATCATTGTAAATGTCTATGCACGGAATGTAGCCACTTGATTTCATTAAAAAAAGTACTTCTAGGAATAAAAGGACATGTAGGCCCCAAGACAACGGTGTATGGCTTCATAGGCCACTCTCATCAAAACATAATCCAGACCAAAGATAATTTTCAAATTTCAGACCGATGTTGATGTTCATGACTCATGCCTATAATCTCAGCTACTCAGGTGCTGAGATCTGACCACTGGAGCCAGCATGGGCCAACATTAGAATGACTCTTAACCTCCAGCACGAGGCTGGAAGTAGAGGCATAGCTATCATGAGAGAAAAAGCTATTACGAACATGAGGCCTAGAGTTCAAGCCTCAGTGCCAGTAAAAGACAAAAGGGAAAAATCAGGCTTAAACTATACCATACTTCATATAGAATTAACAAACATCTACAGATATTCTACTGAACAGCATTATAAGACACAATTTTCTCAGCTACCCACGGAACTTTACATGAAGCAGATCACCTTCTAGGCCATAAATCAAGTCTTAATAAGTACCAAAAAAAACCAACCCTGAAATAATTATATGTATCTTATTAGATCATGATGGAATAAAATTAGAAATCAATAACAAGATAAATTATGGAAAATGTACAGACATAGAGAGACTGAACAATAAAAATTAGAACTTCAGTAGGTCATTAAAAAGTCAGAAATTCTTAAAATTTCTAAGATCAAAGGTTAGAGGTGTGGCTCAAGTGATAAAGCATTTGCCTAGCAAGCACAGGCACTGGGTTCAACCTCCAGTATTAAAAATAAAAT
The DNA here is from genome assembly GCF_023159225.1 of Perognathus longimembris pacificus. Classification (NCBI taxonomy): domain Eukaryota; kingdom Metazoa; phylum Chordata; class Mammalia; order Rodentia; family Heteromyidae; genus Perognathus; species Perognathus longimembris. The sequence continues at coordinate 6,782,955 of NC_063172.1, forward strand.
TCTAGAATCAAAAACACAACTTAGAAGAAGTTGTAAAGGCAGTTCTAAGAAGAAAGTTTATAGCTATAAGTTCCTACATTAAAAATCAAGAGAGATACTAAACAAACAACCCAATGAGTACCTAAAGGTCTTAGAAAAACAAGAATAAGCCAAACTCTAGTAACAAACTGTAGAAATGATCCCTGAAAGTACAATCTTGCCAAATTATAAGATGGAAAAAATATAACGATCAGGATAGAAACAAATAGAAGGGGATAAAAAAGACTCAATAAAATAATGAGCTGGTTCCTTTGAAAATATAAACAAGACAGATAAACCCTTAGCCAAAGAAAAAGAGAAAAAAGACTATCTACAAAAATTAGGGATGAAATGCTACAAATATCATTCAATGAAGCTATGATTTCCTGGACACTAATACCAGATAAGAACAAACATCTTCATCAACAACAACAACAGGAACAACACTAGTGGGTGGCTTTAGTCTCTCACCCCCATCCAAAGATAGATAGCCCAGAGAGAAAATTAACAAGTTCTAGAATTAAACTGCACTAGTTTTTTTGTTGTTGTTGTTATAAAAGCTATGTAACAAAAACTATGGACCAAATTACCTTGATGGACATATAAGTAAAAATTTGAAATAAAACACTATCCAACCGAATTCAACAACATATCTTTAGAAAAAATATCACATACCCTGATCAAGTTGGTTTCATTCCAATCATGAAAGGATGGTTCAACACATATAAATTCATAAATAGAATATAACACATAAACAGAACCCAGAACAGTAATCACATGACTATCTCAATAGAGGTAGAAAAAAACTGACAAAATTTTCAACATCTTTTTATCACAAACACCCTAAAGTAATAAGTCCACCTCAACAAATGAAGTCTAACTACATATGACAAACCTAAATAGGGAAATTCTTTGTTATAATCAGGAATGGGACAAGGGTGTTCACTCTTTCCACTAGTATTCAATTTAGGGCTTGAATTCTGAGCCAGATCAACAAAGCAAAAGAGAGAAGTAAAAAGGATATAAGAGAGGGAGCAGTCAAAATCTGTTTGCAGATGATAACAATCCCACACTTCAGAGACTAAAAGACTCCACCAGAAACCCCTTAGATCTGATAACACTTCCAGCTGAGAGGCAAGATACAATCAACATACAAAGAGTTACATGTGCATTAGCATATACCAAAAACAAACACGCTGAGAAAGAAATCAGAAAAACAATCTTAACGTGTTTTCCTGTAGTACTTTTGAAAATGTAGGTCTTATATTAAGGTCTTTGATCTATTTTGAATTGATTTTTATATAGGCTGAGAGAATGCAGTTCACAATAGGCTCAAATAACCAAACCCAAACAACAAAACCCCTTAGAACAGGACAGTAGTGTTTCACAGTTGTAATCCTAGCTACTCAGGGGCTGAGGTTTGAGAATCATAGTTCAAGACCAGCCCAAGCAGAAAAATCTTATCTCCAACTAACTAGGGAAAGGGCCAGACTTGAGGTTTGGCTCAAGTGGTAGGGCACCAGCCATGAATGCAAAAGTTTAGTGTGAGCTGGAGACCCTGAACTCAAGCCTTCTATTAGCACAGACACATGTGTGCATACACACACACACACAAACACACACACACACACAGAGTCCTAGGAATAAATGTATTCTAGGAGTTAAAAGACTTCTGCACTGACAGCTACAAAACATAGAAAAAAGGAATGGGGGGAGACATTAGACCACAGAAGGTCTGCCATGTTCGTGGATAGGCAGAATTCATACTGTGACTATGGCACTATTACAGAAAGTGACCCACAGAGTCAATGAAAACCTCATCAAAGCCCAATGACAAACATTAAATATTTTCTCTCCTAGGTGGAATCTACATTTAAGGGAAAAAGATGATAAATAAAACGAAAGCACAAGGAGGAGTATTGGGGAGAAGGCGTAGCCAGTAGGAGGAGAGGAAAGTACATAAATGGGTGCAGAGCAGGTGGATATACCTGATGTAGATAGTGAACACGTTGTTGCTTGGTGCAATCTATATACAATAATAAAAATAATCTCAAGTGGAACCTGATTTTAAAAAACAACAACAACAACAACAAAACCTAGCAGAGTCTAAAGCCTCAAATGAAGCACTTGCTGCAATTGTGTCTGGGATAAATTGGAGGAAGACACTCCTTTTATTGTGCTCGTGATAGAGGACAACAAAATTACTCCTTACCTATCTTAGTCCTGGCTGCACTAAGAACTGGGTTTCTTTGGCACGGCAGACAGAAAGTTGTTGCACACTGTTTCTGAGGCTGGGGAGTCTGAGATCGAGGTGCCAGGAGATTCGGTCTCTGGGGACATCTATGTCTGAGACAATGTCTCTGGGACTCACGTCGGGGCTGGGCCTGGGGCCTCTCTGGGGCCTCTTTATAGGGCACTAATCTCATTCCAGGTCACCTAATCGCCTGCCCAGGCCTCTGCTCCCGCCACCTGCGGGAGATCAGGTTTGCATATGTGCATCCAGAGCATCCGGCATTCCCCACTTGCTATGCCCATTTGGGGGGCCATCTGGGGGTGGGGGGTCCACTCCATGATTCCTCCCTCTGGGTTGCTGGGAGGGAGCCTCCCCTCTCTGGGAAAGCACGGCTGGCTCTTGTGGCTGCAGAAAAGAAAACATCGCTAACAGGAGCCTGCTGAGGAAGTCCCGTTCACAGTGACAGGTGACTTCCTCTCTCTGGGACAGCAGGAGTCACACCCACCAGCTGACTCACAGGAGGGAGGGACAGGAAGTAGCAAGGCCTGGATGGGTGGTGACCATCCTATGTGTTTTCCAGGTGAGTGAGGTTCACGAGGAAGGTTTTCTAGGAGAAGGACACAAGTGTCCCAAGGGTCAGGGGAGGAGGTGACAGGGATGCATTTGGAGCAGGCAGGACATAGTGCCTAGGGTAGACTGTGAGATGGAAGAGAAAGGCCTGGACTCGCAGGGGACCGCCGCATTGGCGCCTCAGGGAAGGGGTGGTGGACTTGGCAGGTGAGTTGAGCTGTAGGGAGTTGAAGGCTGATCGCGGATGGTGAGCCGGGGGTCACGGCACTGACGCAGGCAGCTGGCTTCAGAAGCCAGGAAAGCCGGCATGTCCCAGCAGGGCTTCCCGCAGATTCACTGCAGGTATTTGCTAATCCATATTACCCCACCCCATCTATGTCCACCCCAAAGCTCAGGCCATACTATCTTTAGAGGGAGATTTTTGAGATGTAATTAGCTGAGAGGAGGTCAAGTTGAAGACTTCACGCTGAGGAGGGGGACGCACAGTCCCAAGATAAGGACATATAATGACAGAGCATCTCCAGGTCAGGGAACACCAAGGACTGTGAACAACACCAGAGCTAGCCGAGGTCAGGACAGAATCTTCCCCGGAGCTTTACGGGAGGCAGGGCTGCCCACACCTTGATGTTGGACTTCAGGCTCCCGAAAAGTAGAACAGTATGAGAACAAACTTTGAGGTTTTAAGCTCCCAGTTGGTGGGGCTTTGTTCTGCTTAACCATCCGTGAATGCTCGGACAAGCTGGGAGGAGTGAAGAAAAGTGCTCTGTGTGTGTGTGTGTGTGTGTGTGTGTGTGTGTGCCAGGACTGGGGCTTGAATTTAGGAACTGGGACTTGTCCCAGTTTCTTTTTAAGGCTGGTATTCTACCAACTCCACTTCTGACTCATTTTGCTTTTTTTTGTTGGTGTTACTGTTTTTTTGCTGTTTAATTGGAGATAAGTCTTACAGACTTTCTTTTCCTGCCCTAGCTGGCTCTGAACTGCGATCTTCATACGTCGGTCTCTGAGGAGCTAGGATTATAGGCGTGAGCCATCATTGCCCAGTCACACTGTCTTTTGATGAGCAAACGTTGCCTCATCTTCTTTGCTGCCTCAAGGACTCATTCTGCGTCTGGAACCTGGCCAAGCGCCTTCCTTCCTTTGGAAATGATTCCCTTTCACTGCTTTGCCCTTGGCTCACAGCTGTTATGGAGAACTGGGGTGACACATACAGGTAACGAGGTCTACCTGAAGGTCTGGAAGTGGACTTGGGATCCAGAGGCAAGCAGAAGATTCCTATACTCCGTCCAGCAATCGCGTCCTATTCTGGATCTGGGAGGGCCATGTCCCAGGGAACACTTACATTTTCCTTGCTTCTTCAAAGGTCTCCAGGCATGTGGGATTGTGTAAGATAACTGGAGGGCTGCTGCAAGACCCCTTCTACTGTGGGGGTGGCTGACATTTTCAAACCAAGCACTCCCTGTATACAAGGCTTTTTGCATGACCCAATGACCCTGTGAATTACCTCTAGTATTAGGTGTACCTTAGGAGTAAGAAGGCTGTGATGGAAAATGAACTCACCCCAAAATGTAGAGCTTGAGGCTGGCAGAGATAAGACACACATGATCCTCAAAGAGATGGCAATAGTTAGTAGCTTTTAGAGAGAGGGACTCAGGGAAGTGAGAGCTGTTGTTTTTCCTAAAAGGTTGTGTAAGATTATTCAACCTGGTCCAGGAGGAACTTGCTAAACTAGACAGTACAAAGGAAAAGGAAGAGGAGATGAGGAAGTGGGACTGTGTATAGGGACACTGGTTTGGAGAAGTTGGAACCAGAAAGGGTGAGAAAGATTGGGCCACAGTTACTGGAGGGGGTTTAGGATCCGGATAGGCCTGGTTTAGGATCCGGATAGGCCTAGTTTAGGATGAGCCATTTCATTCATGATCATGCTGGCCTGAATAATCAGAGACATTGCAGGGTAGGAGGAGAAAGAAGACCCAGAGCAAGCCCAAGGGCAGAGCTGGAGATTCATGGCCTTTCAGGGACTTCCTCATTGTATCCAGAGGGGGAAAAAAAACCTGAGGTTCTATGAGTCTGCTTACTAAATTTTGGTTGGAAAGCCCATGGACTTCTCTCAGCCATTTCCTCCCTGCACAGAGAGCTAGGGTGCCCTGTAAGGGGTAAAACCCAGCACATGAGCTAAAAACTCTGTGCTCTTCCTTGTGGATCTCAGCTGCTCCTTCTCTCTCCCAATCCAAAGCCCTCACAGATTCTAAGCAAGAGGGTTGAGAACAGAAGATCCCCATGGCGATTAAGAAATCGAATGCGTAGCCAGACGTGAGCGGCTGTAATCGTGGAAGCTGAGATCTGAGGATTTGAGATCTGAGGATCCAGCCCTGGCGGGGAAGCCCATGAGACTCTCGCCTCCAATTATCTACTAAAAAGCCAGAAGTGGAGCTGTGGTTCAAGTAGTAGGGTAGCCTTAAGCTGAGGGACTGTGCCCAGGCTCTGAGTCCTGAGTTCAAGCCCCAGTACTGTCACACACACACACACACACACACACACACACACACACACACTAAGGTATTGCTAAACAGAATATTCCAGGGGGCACGAGAGTAAAAAAAAACAACCTAATCTCACTCTGGGATGGATTTGCAGTGTATGTGCATTCCCTCAGCAAATCTAAGCCCATTGCTGACCAGTGGGAAATGACTTCCACAGCTCAATGTGGTTCCACGCACATTCGGCGCTGGGAGCTTCTGCTGCTTCAGCTGGCTGGGGCAATGCACAGCTCCCGCCTGACCTCCCAGTCGGCGAGGTCAATCTCCCACCCTGGCTGTGCATTCAGGATCGCAGATGTCAGTCTTCTCCCAACTGCATGGCCATCTTAGCCAGGCCTAGACCACAATGTCACCCTGTGCTCAGCAGATGGAGAACTCAGAAGACAAGGGAACCTTGGCAGGGTTTGCCTCTTGAGAGAAGGAGTGTGGATCCAAATGGCACTTTCCTCGCTGGCTTCAAGTTTCTTCCTTCTTGCTGGTCTTCTCCCTCCACTCTTCTCTTTCACTTCTCTTTCTCTTTCACTGACCCTTGACTTATTCAGTGTTGAAGATCTTCTAGAAGGTAGATTCCAAACCCAGCAATCACTAGCAACAACCTCAGGCTTCCGTGGCTGGGCAGGGCTGCTGAGTGCCTTCTGGGAAGGAAGACTTCCTCAAAGGGACGGGAACTGCTGTGTCCTGGCAAAATGCTCTTCCTCAACCAAAACACCAGGTGTCCATTTGTTCCTGGAGAAGTGGGCACCCTCCTCCATACTCTCAAACTTAGTGCTCTGCTCCTTTGGGAGACAGCATGCTCTAGGTGCTCAATAAGTGTTGGTTGAAAAACCAAACAGGGAGGGTACAGGACAATGGACATATAGAAGTGGGAGCCGGCAACATGGTCTGATAGACTGGCTACAAAGGATGCCAACTGTTTACTTGTTTGTTTCAGTCCCTCTGGGTCTAGAGTGGTGACCGGACATAACTGAGGAATGAATGACCAAGTCTGCTCTACTCAGGATGGAAGAGAGTTTGCCTTTCAGGCTTCTCTATGGGGCTGAGCACAGACCAGGCAGGCTCAAGCAAAGCTCATTGGCTGTTCTTGGATGATAGACTAAACAAAGGCCAGGGCCTACAGAGGGAAACAAGAGTGAAAGAGGGAAGAACAGTCCTGTACCTTTGAGTCTTCCTGGGCCGGATGAGGAAGGATGTTCACAGTTCAGTGGATGGGGAAAGAAGAGGCCTTCAAGATGACCCTGGGCACAGTGGCAGATTTGGGGCTGGGTAGGTGGCATTGGGAACAACAACTGAGCCTAGCTGTGAGTCTGCCTCTCCAGTTATATTTCTCCAATGTTGTGATTCTCAACGTGGCTTTGTGTTAGAATCCACCCAGGGAGCTTTTAAAAACCAGGGCATGTGTACACCCTCCTTGAGACTCAGATGAAAGTGGCCTAGGGTGGGGCCCTGTCAAAGGCGAAGTTTCTGTGGAGTTTCTCAGGTACAGTCAGGGCCCAGAAAGGCCGCCTTCTTGGGTCTGGTGAGCTCTGGGTGGAAGGCAGTAGTTACACAAAACCCCACCCACAGGACTGGTTGGAGAGGGAGCTCTGGGCCTTTCTGGAGACTTGCAAGGGGCAGGGGAAGGGTCCGGTGGTGGGTGGGATGCCTTGTGGGTGTGCTCAGAACCCAGAGGTGCGGGGAGGGGGCTTGGGAAAGGGGGGCGGGCAAGATGGCAGGGTGAAAAGGGAGTCAGGATTTCCGGGGGTGGTGGGGAGACACGGCAGGGGGCAGCCCTGGGAAAGCTGCGCCAAGAGGCAAAGACCTGGAGACCTGGAAGAAGTCTCAGCTCAGGGCTGTCAGGAAGGGCGGGCCGGGGCTGAGGCCGGGGCCCGGGAAGCAACTCCAGGCAGCGGTGGGGACCAGAAGGCCACAGGGAGTGCACCAGCGGCCAGAGCACAAGCAGGGTCGTGCACATGGACACACACACACATACACAACACGCGGGAGGGAGCGTGCACGTGGACACGCACACAAACATCGGAGCGCACGAGGGAGGGAGACGCGCGGGCCAAACGTCCCAGCCCTCCGGACGCGGCGCTGGGGGTGGGGTAGGGGGTGTGGACCGCCGAGCTGGGCCGGGCGCCTAGTCCCGCCCCGCCCCGCCCGCCGCGTCCCCACCGGGGCTTGCGCAACAGGCGGCGGCTCGGCGGGCGGGCGGCGGGCGGCGGGCGCGCGGCGGGCGGCGGGGCGGAGCGGGGAAGGGGTGTGTCCCTGCGCCGGGTGGGGCGGGGCGAGGCTCCGGGGCGGGGCCGCGGCGGCTATAAAGTGGCCCTCCGCCCCACGTAAACAAACCCCGCGGGTCGGCTGTCCGCCTCGCCCTCGCAGCCCCACCTGTGCGCCCTGGCCAGCTCCACCGCTCCTTTACCTTCTCCTCGGCGTTAGGTAAGCCCGCCCCAGGCTGTCCTTCTCCGGGGGTCGAGGAGGGGTCGTCGTCCTCGTCGTCGGGGTGCAGCCGGACCGCGCCCCCCCGCCCCCGAAGCTGCCAAGTGTGCTGGCCGCGATCCCCCTCCCCTCCCCGCCCCCCGCGCCCGCCCCAGCTCCCCAGCGCACGAGCGCGGGAGCCGAGCCGAGGGGCGCGCCGGCCTCGCCGCTCTCCCGGGGCGAGCCGGGGCGCGGGCGGGCCGGGGGGTTGGTTGTCGCTTAGAGCAAAGGAGGAAGGAAGACAGGTCTCCGTTCACGGCACCCTCCTCGTTCAGATCGGGAAGTGGGGTTCTGAGGGCTGGGGAGGAGTTGGCCAGGCAGTCCAGCAGCAACACCTGCATCTCCAAGATTCCCGGCCGGCGCGCCCCCCCCACCCCCCGGCACACCTGGTTCCGCCGGCCAGTGGACGCGGCGGGGAATTAGGGGTGTGTGTGTGTGTGTGTGTGTGTGTGTGTGAGGGCGTCTGGGAGGGAGCGATCGCGCCGTGGCGGGCGTGCAGACAGGGTGGTGGTGGGGGGGTGTGAGCGCGTGCGCGGCGCTCGGCCAGGGGACGTGGGTGTGTCTGGTTTCCAGCCGGGCTCCCCCCCCCTCCCCACCCCTGGGCACGGTGGCCCCTCCGCCGGCGGCGTGCGCGCGTGTGTACGTGTGTGTAAAGCCCGGGGTGCCTCGCGGCGCGTGCCGCGCGTCCGGGCGCCCAGTGTCTCCGAGCGTCGCCGGGAGGGGTGCGGCCCCGGGTGGGCGCTTGGAGGAGCGGCCGGGGGGTGGGGGTCGCGCTGGGCGGCGTCGGGGCGCCACGGCGCTGGCTGCAACCCGGAGTGGCGTCATGCTCGCCCCGGCCCACCCCACCCTCCTCCGTGCTCTCCTTTCCATCCCCAGAGTCTCCAGCCAGCCCCTCCTGCGGCCCCACCGCGGGAAGACCCGCCGCGGTCTCCCACTCAGCCCCAGGAGGAAGTTTCTGGTTGGGCCTGTGGAATGCTGGCGGGCTCTGGTGGGGGGGGTGGGGGTGGGATGGGAAACACGCTGTCATCGTCTCCATCAAATTAGCTGCTGAAGCTGGGATGTGTGGCTCTTTTTCTTATCCTGCCACCTCCCCTCCTCTCCCGTCTGTTGCCCCTGCTGTCAGCCTTCCCGCAGGTCCCCACAGCGCAGACCGCGTGGGTATGTGTGTGTGTGTGTGGGGGGGCTGTCTAGTTATTGAGTTATTGGCTCCCAAGAACAGCTCTTCCGCACGAGTCTCCTGGGTACATGAGCTTGTTTGGTCCCTTGAAGCATTTGGCAAAGGCAGGAGGTTCACAGGTCAGCCAGGGGGTTGGTGGTCCAGAGGGCCGTAGACATCCTTGCAGTGCATCTCTCACCAAGCCTTCTCTTTCCTCCACCACCCCGCATCGGCATTATCCGAATCCAAGCTGGGTTCTTGGGTTTCAAGGCAAGCCTGTGTGTGCTTCCTGTAGAGAAATTCTCAAGTCTTTTTTATTTTGTGCCAGTTTTGGGGCTTGGACTCAGGGGCTCAGGGCCTGAGCACTGTCCCTGGCTTCTCTTTGCTCAAGGCTAGCACTCTACCTCTTGAGCCACAACTTCACTTCTGGCCTTTTCTGCTTATGTGATGTTGAGGAGTCGAACCCAGGGCTTCAGGCATGCTAGGCAAGCGCTCTACCACTAGGCCACATCCCCAGCCCCAATTCTGGATTGAGCTTCACACTGGGAAATGGAAAAAACAAGGTACACCGAAGGGGATATCTCGGTGCCTGCTTCCAAAGGGGTCACCAGCTGCAGGAGGCAGTGGCCCAGAAAGCACAGGCTTTGTGTGTGGTGGCTCTGCCATCCCAGTTCGGGAAGGGAGAGAGAGTTTCCAGTGGAGGCTGGCAAACTTCCAAATAGAGTGCTCTGGGGTAGGCAGTGGCATGGGGATTGTCCTAGACCTGTGCCTTCTTAAGTGGGCCCTTGACTGACTGGAGCGTAGACTGTGCCAGGGTGAAGTGGAGGACTTTGCTGCTCTGCCTGGAGCCTTGGCATCTGGCCCAGGACCCAGCCCATAGGAGGGGTTCAAACATATGCATGGAGCAGCCTGAACAGACCTGGCCTTCTGTGCTTCTCCTCTCCGATCCAGGGTGTAGCTCCAAGTACACAGCGGACCCTCTTGGTACAGGCGTGTCTTAAGATCTCCTCTCCTGGTGAGTTCTTTCCCAGTGGCAAGCAAACCTGGGAGCCTTGCCATTGGTTGGGTCATTTGGAATGGAATGAAAACTCAACCCAGGACCCTGTCCAATCTCTGAGAATTGAGACCAGATCAGGGAGGCCCGTGCCCAAGGCAAGAGGAAGCAAGGACTCGGGAGCATCCCGGTGGGGATAGAACTTCTATTTGTCTACTCTAAAGGATAGTCGTTGTTTTTGCATCTTGGTCATGTTTCTGATAGAGCCACTGGAGGCAGAAGGCAGGTGAGCTTTTAAATGAGGTACTTATAGATGAAAGATTCACAAAGTCAATTGGCTGGGCACAAGTAGCTTAAGCTTGTAATCCTAGCTAGTTAGGAGGCTGATGTTGGGAGGATTGAGATTGGAAGCCAGTCCGGACAGAAAAGTCTATGAGACTGTGTCTCCAAAATAACCGACAAAAAGCAGGGCTGGAAGTGTGGCTCAAGTAGTAGAGTGGCAGCCGTCAGTGCCAGCAAACCCAGTGAGTATGAAGCCCCGAGTTCAAATCCAGGTACCACCTAAACCAAAAATCAGCAGACTCAGTTTAGTGTGAGATTAGGTGTTAGTGGCGCCACTGAGATGGCTGCCCTCTTCAGGATAACCCCACATCTGAACAGAGCTGACACCTGCCGGCCTGAGCTTGTCAACCAGCATAGCCCGGGAAGGAGGCACTGTGTTCTTCTGATAAAGCTCTTCCAGCCAAGGTGTGACTCAAAGGTCCTGTGGCACAGTCTGGCACAGCCAGCAGGTTGCCTTGGCATGGAAGACTCCGGCAGGGACCAGATCATCCCAGGTGGGGGCTTGGCTTCTCGCATGCACTGCAGGCTGCCCCTGTGACCGCATCTGGTCCCTGCTGGAGTCTTCCATGCCATGAAGGGGACCCCTGGCAAAAGGGGTGGCGCCGTGGAATCGCAACCCGTTCACAGAATGGGGTTCCCAGACAGCCTCTTCGGACCCGGAGGTCCTTGAATTTTTCTAACATTTTGATGACCTACTCACCCCTTGCCCACTCCCTGGTCTGGGTGCGAACTCCACACCTCTTTAGGGGAGCCCATGTTCCCCAAGCTGGGGGGTGGGAGGTGTCTCGCGGGACTTGAGTACCCTGCTCTTGAGCCTATCTTTCACAGAACCCTCACACGAGTGTTCATTTGAAGCCCCTGGAGAGCTCTGCAGGCAGGCCTCCCTCACTTCCTTCCCCAGCGACACCCCCTTGCTTCTGAGTAGTTTCTGGGGATCCCTCTCCACTATGTATATGAATAGGATTCTGAGGACATAGGTGATTCTGAGCACCTCTCAGAATTCCCCGGGAGCCCTGGACTGTCGGGCCTCCAGTCCTCTTCCCATGTGTCCTTCTGGGATCCGGCTGGGCTGTGTTTGTCGCTGCTTTTCTGTTGCCCTCTTCTACCTGAGAGCCCGAGGCTGCGGATCATCTGGAGGCCTCTGGCGACCGGGGATTCTTGTGCGGTGGATCTGGGGGTGGTGGAAGCCGGTGCGAGGATCTCGTGGGTGTGCCAGCGAGGGCTCTGTGTGAAGATCCGCTTCCCCGTTCTGAGCTGACCCGGTGCTGTGTGATTGCAGTCACTCGTCCCAGACCTTGCAACGCATCTGCCCCTCAGATTCACAGGAACCTCCTCCAGGGTGACCAGTGTCCTCTGGCCTTCCAGTCACCCCATCTGTCCCCTCTGACAGTCTTTCTGTGCCATAACCACTGGCCAGGACACCGCCGAACACCTCTAGGAAGGTGTAGTGTGGCGTGGAGAGGGCTGGCTGGCGATTCCCCACGCTCCTGCTTCCTGCAATTGTGTGGCGGCCAGCAGCTCTGCTCCCCTGACCTCGCGGTGAGTTCTGGGCTCTAGCTGACCACACAGCAATTCCTTTCCAGCTCCAGCTGGTCCCCAGAGGACGAGGGCAACTTTGGTAAGCCCAGGGTGGGGCTGGGTTGGCCTTCTCTTAGTAACCCCTTTGCTTCCGTTCCATGTGGGGTGAGATAGTGGGACCCGCCATACTGGGGCCTGAGGTCCTAATTCTTCACGCAAGTCTCCTGCACGTGACGTTCATACCGCTAGAAAGTGATTTCGATCACTGTGGGATTCAAACGCTGTTCTCCACCTCCCCTCCCCTCATCCGGAGAACTTTCTGGAAGGGCCAGCGAGTCCACCCATTCTGTTTGCGAGGTTGATTATGTAAGAAAAGGGCTGTGAGCTCAGGCACACCCTCCCCAGAGACCTGACTTTCGAAAGGTCCAGAAAACACCCAAGAAGCCCATGAACTGCCTCTTGGCCTGACTTGAGAGTATTTTTGGCAAAATGCTGAGGAAAGATAATATTGGCAGTAGGGGGGAGCGTCCAGGCATATCCCGAGGCCATTTTTCTCCCCAGTTTGCTGCAGACATGGAGCTTTTTGGGCCCGGGTGGGGGTGGGGTTTGCTGGATGGAAGAGTCGCCACGCCACCCGGCAGCAGCGCACATCCATTCCCCGCGCTCTCCTCGGAAAATGTGTCTGTAATGAGCTCAGAGGAATGGGCAGCCGGCTGGCTTTTGCGTGTTTCCAGGAGGGGCAAAGTCGGAGCCAGCGGCCGACGCTAACCGTCCTCACGAGCCTGCTTCGTGGTTCCCTCTGGTCTCCCCTTCTCTGCTTTGCTGGAGAACCCCCCCGGGAGGGGATGCTGCGGTCCACCATCCCCGGAGCTCCCCACCTGAGTCCCCACACGGAGCAACCAGGTTGGCTTCCTTCCTTGGGAAGAAGCCAGGTGTGTGGGCTTTTGTGTGTGTGGGGGGGGGGGGAGCCTCTGGCTGCCAGTCTGTGAAACGGACGTGCCAGGTTCCCCTTCCTCCACCTCCCCGACCCCCTCGAGCGACTTTCCGAAGCCGATGAAATGATAGCCCGTGTCGACATGCCACAGCCATTTGCCAAGGCGGGAAGGCACTGCGGAGAGAACGTAGAAACAGACCTTTCTCCGCAATGCGGATTTGGCCCAGAGCTGGGGCTATACTCATCACGGCTTAAGAAACACGGGGCGACGCTCCCCAACGTCTCGCACGCAGCAACATTGTCATTCTCGGGGGCATGGTGTCTAGACGAAGGGTACGACTGAGAGAGCTCTGTGTGTCTTTCGGACACTGTGAAGCCATTGCTAATCTGAGACACACAAACCTCTCTGTGCCTCAGTTTCCCTATCCTTCTTATAACAGAGAGCTGCTGGCGCCTCAGTTAGTGCTATCGAGCTGCCTGTAGCTGTGCTGCTGGCGAGTGGCTCCCCTCGGTCCCGGAGCGGGTCGTGGGGAGGTGGAGAGGTGTCTTGTAGGCCACACCCTGCCCAGCTCACCCCCATGGGAGTCCCAGGGGCCTCAGGAGGGGGAGCAGACTCTCCCGGTCTCAGCAGACCGGCATCCGAGGCTGGGAGGAACAGAAGGACCAAGGCAGGGGCTTTTCTGCCCAGCAGCTAGCCTCGTGTGCTTGGCTCCTTCCATCGTTTCTGTAGAACAGACCCTGCGCACGCACAGATTACGGACACACCCGGGCACAGAGATGTGATGACTTGCGCAAAAGTTTCGAAGCCGGAATTGTTAGTGGCGTGATTCCCAGGACAGGCACTGCCAACCAAGCCAGTGTCCTGGCCCTTGAGAGTCTCCTCCAGGCTCTCTGGCTGGCAGCCATCGCCAAGTACCACTGGGCTGCCTGAGCTGCCTCTGCCCCCTGCCCTCCCTGGCGCTGGGGCTGCATTCTTCCCCTCCCCGGGTGGATCCTGGCTCTGGCTGCCCTGCAGCTCTCGAGTTCCAGTGAAATGTCCACTCCCCTGGGGTTGGTGAGCGGAAGTGGTCTCTATTCGGCTTCTTGAGTGGTTGATTGGCATTGCCGATGGGGAGGGACTTCGGAGTCGGCGCGTTGGGTCTGCAAGGCTGCAGACTCCAGTTGCATTTGCTAAGGGTCTTCTGTGAGTCCCCATCTCCCTGGGGCGGCTCTGGGACTAGCAGTAGGCACACCGCCGGCGGTGTCGTCACCGTGACCAGGGGCCTCGGGGGGCCACCGGGGAAGGAGACCGCACCGATGTCATGAGCGGCTGTTTTCTGGGCTGGGTGTGCCGTGGTGCCCACTGCCGGCTGAGCTCGCCGGAGGAGGAGCTCCGTGCCGCCTGCCTTCTCTGAGTTTCTGGAAGTGGGCAGGTTGGGAATGGAAGAAGGGGTACCAGCCAGCCCAGCAGCTGGTTGTCACCTGGAGTCCTGATTCTGGAACGGGGTCTTCGCAGGAGGGGACCTTCCCTGACAGCTGGCTTGTGGGGGGAGGGGCTGAGAATGGTCATCGGACCTGGGGGGGATCAGCTGCCTCCTTGGGGAAGATGGTGATGATGGAGGCGAGGGGAGATAGAAGAGAGAGGAAGGGAAGGAGAAGAAGGTGTGTGTGTGTGTGTGTCTGTGTGTGTGAGAGAGAAACAGAGAGAGAGAGAGAGAGAGAGAGAGGAGATTAAATAAGATTTGTATCTAAAATAGTCTTTTGGATCCGTTTCTTACCGTGGGCTGCAGCCAGCCATTTCCACAGCGTCCCCACCACACCCAAGGGGCCTCTGTCACTTTCTGCAGGTACTTTTAATTGTCACACAGCCTGAGGACATGCTTAGAGGGAAGTGGACATCGTAGGATGCTCAGAGAAGCCCCCTAGCAAACAACGCGGGGGCTCCAAATGTCTCGTGCCAAGTCTGCGAGTCTCAAGACCTCTGCCAGGGGACACGGCTGCGAGGAACCCAGGGCCCCGTGCCTGCCGAGGGAACCCGCGGGTGCCCTGAGCCCCTGGCCACAGCCAAAGCCCCTCTGCTCTTCTTTTTATTTTGTATATCGAGCCTGCTTTGAGTGTTCCTTTTGTACAAAAGTATCTCAGAAAAAAAAAGAAGTTTGAAAGCTTTTGAAGCCAGGCACGGGTGGCTCACGCCTGTAATCCTAGCTGCTCAGGAGGCTGAGATCCTGAGGACCACAGTTCAAAGCCAGCCTGGAAAAGGAAAGTCCTTGAGACTCTTATCTCCATTTCACCAGCACACAGCCAAAAGTAGAGCTGTGGCTCAGACGGCAGAGTGCTAGCCTAGCCCGAAAGAACTAAGGGAAAGCGCGAGGCCCTGAGGTGGAGCCCCAGCGGAGGCAGTGGTACCGGGTATCAGAGCCAGGCACGCCCTGGTCCTAGCAGCACAGTTGTGGTGGGAGCAGCTAGCCTCTGCTTGCTGTAGGCAGGCTATGTGCTAGACCCCTGAATCTGGCCAGCATAAGGAGCAGTGGTCCTCTGCTGTAGGCCCGGTGTGCACAGCCTGGTTATCTCTGGGCCATGAACTGTACAAAGTAGATTGCAGGCAGGTCATCTGGCCCTTTATGACAGTATGTGTATGGACAGTTGGGCCCTCCTGTCTCTCCGGGACAATCGTCTATCTTGAGCGTTCTCCAGACTTTCTGCGTGCGTCCTCGATGTCCCTGCCTTGTGATGTTGGTGTCAGCCCATCCTGTGCGTGGTGTGGTGTTTAGCAGCCGTCCTGGCCCCTGGCCACTTGATACCGTGATAATCACGACAATCAAAATGTCTCCAGGCATGGCCACAGGCCCCCCTGAAAGACAAAAAAAAAAAAACAGCCCTTGTGGAGATAAACTGAGACCCCCTTGCTGAATTGCCCAGAGGGGGGCAGATCTGGAAGTCTTTGCTACTTTAGGAGAGTCAGTTGTCTTTCCACCGACTGTGTGCTGTCACCTGAAAGGTGGAGGTAGAGGAAGGAAATGAGGATGTGAGATGTAAGGGGTTTCTGCTGGGGGTAACTGAGGGGAGCGGAGGCTGACGTCCATCTTCTTTCTGTTCGGAAGGAGGGTGGGATCTTAGTTTCTGTAGCCGAACAGAACTGGCCAAACTGGCCTGAGCCGTACCATCCACTGAGTTCTGTTCTAGACCCTTTCTCTCGTGGGTTAGTGACAGTTGATGGCGAACCTCAATGAAGGTTTTGCTATTTAGCGACATTGCTCATCGACCCAGGGAGACAGTCATTTTGGGCCGGGTCTGGTAGCTGGAGGTAGAGGGCAGGACAAGGCAGGTAAAGATGGGGCTGAAGAAAGCCTGCCTAAATCACCCCCTGGGACAGTAGAAGACCCCTAACTTCACCCCCCGGCTACCTGCCAAGCAGGTGTGACTCAAAAGCCCCTGTGAACCATGTCATCTTTTGCTCTCAGCATGTGAGTGGTGGTGTTGCCAGTACCCAGAGCTTCTAGAAGGTTCTTTCAGCTGTGTAGGCAAGATGTCCCACGGCCAGGGTCTCGGGACCACAATCACGCTGAATTAGCAGGGCTGACAGACCCAGGGCTTTTCATTCCTCCTGCCTCCGGACTGGCAGCAGACCAGGAATGCAAATAAATATAAACCCGACTTTGTTTTCAGAATTTTCCAGAGCGCAGGCTCCGAAGGCTGCAGAAAGGCATTCTTGTGGGGTGGACATCTACTGGGGAAAGTCACACTGGGGTCTCAGACCAAGGCATTCAGTGCCCAGCGGGGTCACCCACGCGTGTCATGTGTTGGCACGGGACATAGACCAAGGTCGCCAGTTCTCACGGGCTGACCTCGCAGAGCAGGTTCACGCAGCCCCCGTGGACCTGGGGAACCGGTCCCCCGGAGGAACTCCGGGTCTGATATTCGGGACTCACACTCTCTTCTCGCTGGTGTTCAAAGGGCCCTAGGCAGCGAGTTGCCTGGGCTGTTTCTCATTGAGGGTGTCCACTCAGATACCTTGGGTCCTGGTGCTGGGTGTTGGCCCAAGTCCCCCGCCTTTCCCTCGCCCCAAACCTCTGTGCTGCCCTGCCATTTACCCTTCCAGGGTTTTCCAATCTGACTATTGGTCCATCAGGATGAATGTTTCCACGCCAGCTCCCGTAGATTACCTCCCGGAGATGTCACTTCCCGTAGATGTCACTCTCCTGTTCCAGTCTTGCTCCCCTGGGAGCCATTAGGGCCAGCATCCTAAGCTTGGTTGAATTCTCTCGCAGTCTTGTTTTGCCGGCCTCATTTCCTGGCCCTTCACACCTGCTCTGGGGCTGAGCCGGGGGAAGGCCCTGCCACTCCTCCCTGCCTCTGCCCTCCCTACCTCTTCCCTCCCTGCCTCTGCCCTCCCTGCTTTGGCTCTTGTAGCGAAGGTCTTAGTGAGTGCTCCGTGGCAGTCAGACCTGAGATCTGCCCTCTCGGTCCCCGGTCCATCTCAGCAGGCAGCTCAGAGTCCTGCTTAGAGGCCAGGTGTGGGTGTAGGACGGAGCCATAAGGTGCTGGCCTATGGAAGTGGCCATCATAGATCCCCTTTTCCTCATGGGTCGTCTGCCTGGGCTGCCTGCCTTGGGAATCATACTCGTGAGAAGCACCCTGGGTGCAGTGGGCAGGTCTGCCTTGATGGGGGAGGGGGGTGGGGTTGAGATCTCAGCCACCAGTTCATTGGAAAGGTAATTGTGCCTGTGTGTCTCGGCTTCCTCTCCCAGTACTGGTAGTCTGTGAAGCATGTTACGGGAGGGAACCGCTGAGCCCTGGCCTTCGCCTCCCTTACTGAAAGGTGTCTCCGCCAGAAGTCCTGACCTGTGGCCTCTTTCCCCTTACAGGAGGTGACAGCAGAGATGTCTCGAGAGCTTCAGGATGTGGACCTCGCTGAGGTGAAGCCTCTGGTGGAGAAAGGAGAGGTGAGTGGACCCCCCCGGCTGTCCCCGTCACAGGCAAGTGTCTGCCTGTGGTATGCAGCATGCATATTCACACATGTATACACGGTATGCACACATGCACGCACACACCCACACCCACGTCTTTGAAAGCAGAGGAGACTCTGAACAGTGGGACATGAACTGGCTTTAAAAATGCATGTCAGGGGGTGCAGGTGGCTCATGCCCGTAATCCTACCTGAGATCTGAGGATTGCAGTTCACAGACAGCCTGAGCAGGAGAGTCTGTGAGACTCTTTATCTCCAGTTAACCACCAAAAGGCTGGAAGCAGAGCTGTGACTCCGTTGGTAGAGCACCAGCCTTGAGTGAAAAAGCTCAGGGATGGCACGTAGGCCCTGGGTTCAAGTCCCAGTACCGGCACAGCAAGGTGTGCATCATCAGAATGATCAGTCCAGGCTGGACCAGGCAAGCCCGGGCTCAGGGCCGGCCTCCTGTCTCCAGCTCACAGCAAACAAGCACGGCACCCGTGGACGCTGCTCCCTTCCTCTCTGCAGTGCTCTGGAATGATTTAACGGAGGACACTGATTGTCTTTCTTGTCTCCTGTCTCTCCACAGGCCATCACCGGCCTCCTGCAGGAGTTTGACGTTCAGGTAATTAGAGAGCTTGGCTTCCTTCTCCATACCCTGCCCCCATCTGCTCTCTTCCAGTCCTCTTTCCATTGACTCGAAGTAGATGTCCATGGGGGCCAGAGCAGGCAGAGACCTGGGCTCAGCCAGATCCCAGATCCCCACTCTCAGGTGCTTCTCCTGCAGAACTGGGCGACGCTGGGCTTGCCGGGAGGAAGAGAGAGAGAGGGAAGATTGGTGGGATGTGGGCAGGCCTGAGACCCTGGGCTGGGAAGGCCTGCTGCTCTTGGCTTCACTCGAGATAGGAAAACAGTCTTCCTCCTGCTTGCTGGCCAGGACTGCGCGTGTCCATCCTGAGCAGGCTGGGCTGGCCAGGGGTGTGTCTCCCAGCTCGTCCGGGAGCCAGCGCTCCGAAGAGCAGGCTGATCTCTCGGCTGAGAGTGTCTGGAACCTCAGCAGCTGCAACCTGGGCTCAGATCGGCACTGCTCCGAGGGCCCCATGCTGTCCGGGCTCCAGGGAGCAGGGTGGGTCCGGGGCTTGTGTCTCTCACAAGAGGAGAGGTGAGCACGTGAGAGCCACAGGTGGGCTGAAGTAGGCTCACCCCAACTTGCTCTCATGGAGGCATTTGGCTTTCAGCCCCTTCCTAGTTCTGCACCTTCCTCCTTCTCCCTCTTTTTGCCAGTCCTGGGGCTTGGACTCAGGGCCTGAGCACTGTCCCTGGCTTCTTTTTGCTCAAGGCCAGCACTCTGCCACTTGAGCCACAGCGCCACTTCCGGCTTTTTCTGTGTATGTGGTGCTGAGGACTCAAACCCAGGACTCCATGCATGGTAGGCAAGCACATTCCCACATTCCCAGCCCCTGTGTCTCCGTCTTCTATCCCTTCCCTGAGGACCACTCTGCTCCTTCCTCCAGAATCTTCTCCTCCCTGCTACTGGTGAAGAAGAAGGTTTCCTGTGTATGCCCAGACTGCCCATAAGCCTCAGTCCTCTCGATCTCAGCTTTCCCAGTAGCTAGAACGAGAGATGTGAGCCTTGTTTCCATTCTTAAAGCATGGAGGGGCTAGGCGTGTCTGGCCAGTCACATGGTGGCTGCATTCTCACGTCTGCATTTGATGAGTGAAACTTGTCCAGGGTCAGGCCACCTCAAGCGAAGACCTCAGGCCATCTCAGTTTTATGGAAGAGTCAGCCCACTGCTGGTTTAGTGCCAGCGGTCCTTTCAAGCTCAGTGCCCTTGCATAGGTTAGTTCACATTTCTGAGCCTAGTTTCCCTTCATGTGTGAAATTAGCAGAGCAATACTTCTGGCCATTTGCTTTGTGCCTGGCACCTGGAATTGGCATGCTATATTTGATTTGGTTTGATTTAATGAAATGCACTTATTTAGTCTTTTGCCCGAGCCCTGAGTGGGGAGGTTGTACGTTACCTTTCGACTGGTGAGCAGATCTTCAGGTCACTGTGATGGATATGTAGGGCTGGTGGACACACGGGGCCATGATGAGTTCCCCCCTCATTGGGACTTTGGGGTCTAGGATCTCCTCATTCCTCAATTCTGGCTTACAGAGAACTCAGGTAACAGTGCAGTTGTCTTGTGCAGTACCATAGCTCGATAGCTCACCTCATCCTCGGCAAGAATGTGGGATGCAGGAACAGGTGGACCTTAAACTCTGGTAGCCAGGACCCCTGAGCCACCACATAGAGAGAATGCATGGTTAGACCCAAGTGTGAGTCTGGGTACACCTCCTCACTGGGGTCACAGGGGTGAGAGGGTCAGAGTCACATACACACAGCAGGGTGGTCTCTCAGCCGCAGCTCACCAGAGCTGGAAGCAGGGCCCTGTGTGTAGGGATAGGAGATAGACCGGGGATGGGGTGGGGAAGCTCCCTGGGGTCTACAAAGGGTGTGGAGGGCCTATGTAGCATGGGCTTAGAGAGGACAGCCTGCCCTCTACCCCCGCACCCAGCTGGGATGGGCTCACTGTCACCCAATCTGCCCATCCATCCATCCATCCATCCATCCATCCATCCATCCTCTGTGGAAGACCTGGGCCATTGTCACTGGCTCTGCTCAGCACCTGGGGCACAGGTCTGGGTTTTCAAGGAGCGTGGAGTCTCGCGATGGTCTCCAGTTCTCTTTCATCCTTATGTAAGAAGAGTGGGGGAGACACTTTGGTGAAGTAAGTCTTCTGAGGCCGCCCAGCAGTGTGTGGGGGAAGGGCCTCCACATCCTGAGCCTTTCCCTCCCAGCCACAGGGTGGCCTGGGAGGCCAGGGCTGATGCCGCTCCCTGTAGACTGGACGCCACACCGAGGGCTTCCTGGCAACCTGACAGGCAATATCCCATCCTCGCTCAGACAGGGAAACCGAGGCCGGAGCTTGCTGTGCCTTTACAGGGAGGCGGCTGGGGTGTGTGTGTGTGTGTCTGTGGGTGTGTCTTTCTGCTGACACCATTTTGATTGTCCCTCCTGAGGACACTCCTAATAGTCACGTCCTGTGGCCTGGGACCCCCCACCCACCCGCCAGGTGTCTCTTCCCAGGTTGATGTTGCTTTAGAGCCTTCCAGCCTCAGTTTCCTCATTTGGCAGGGAGGAGGGCTCCAGCCTCATGTAGGTGACGTTGCAGAGAGGACAGTGACGAAATCACGAGGGAGGATTTCCCACATCAGCAGGGATTTGGGCAAACAGGGCACCTGCTATCTACTGAGGTGGATGCCACCTATTTATTTATTTTAGAAAACTGAGGTTTGAGCTCAGGAGCTCGCACTTGCTTGCTTGGCTGTCACTTCTAGCCTGGCTTTTTGCTGGTTAACTGGGGATGATGTCTAGCATTCTTTTTTTGCTCAGTCCAGCCTCAAACCTCAGTCCTCCAGATCTCAGCCTCCAGAGTAGCTAGGTATAACCCATTGGCACCTAGTTCCACCTGATTTTTTTAAGGGTAGTAAAATTCACATAACATGCAACATGCCATCATATTCTGTGTGGGTATATAATCCAGTGGTATTAAGAACATCCACACCACCACACCTAAATGACTTTGTGGCCGCTGCCACGCATCTAAAGTACTTTCCGTCATGTAGAGCTGAGAACGCCCCTGACAAACAGCTTCCTGCCCCCAGACCCAGGCACCCGGCATCTTGATTTCTGCCAGTGACTATGACAATGGTAAGTGCTTCCTCTGCGTGGAATCACGTAACAGGTGTCTTTTTGTTGAGACCCACTTCAGTGTCACGTTCTTGATTTCCTTTCCTTTGAGAGGCTGAGCCACATTCCGTCGTGTGTCTGTCATGCTTTGCTTGTCCGTTTGTCCACTCATGGAGCCCTGGTTGTCTTGGCCCTTTGGCTCTTGTGGTGAATGCTGTTATGAACAGAGATGCGCAAATAACGACTTGAAACTCTGCTTTCAGTTTTGACAGGGCATCTAGGAGTAGCATTGGCAGACAATCTGTCTATAATATGGCTGTCATAGACGTTTTATGTCTTGGTGAAATATTCCGTGCTACACAGAGCTAGAGAATATTCAGTATTCAAAATTCATTCAAGCCAGGTGCTGGTGGTTCACTCCTGTAACTCTAGCTACTCAGGAGGCTGAGATCCGAGGATGGTAGATTGCAGCTAGCTGGAGCAGGAAAGTCCATCAGACTTTTATCTCCAATTAGCCACCCAAAAAGCTGGAAGTGGAGATGTGGCTCAAGTAGTAGAGTGTCACCCTCAAGTAAAAAAGCTCAGCGACAAGACCCGGGCCCTGACAAGCTCTAGGAATAGCACAAAAAGAAAACCCCCAAATCATTCAATACATGGTGAGGGAAAGAAAGGAGAGTTGTTGGTAGATAGGGATAGAAAATGGCAGCTATGACATGTATCAGAAAACACCTGGCCCATCATTGAGCTTCTTGTTCCCACAATGCCCTAGGTGTCTGTTCCCAATGGAAAGAGCTGGGGTGGTGTAGTACCAGCCATCAGCCAATCAGTGCCAAGCCTAAGGGAAGAGATGGGAGAGGAGCCTGAAAGGACTGTCTCAATTCAGTCTCCCCTCCTTTGCCTTTCATGGCTTTCCTTGCTCCGTCTGCTGTAAATGTCCCCTTGACTTTTAATTGTGGACGGAATCAATGGGACAAACGTGTGCTTCTTCAGCCGGCCGAGGCCATCAGCCTGCATTAATGTTTATACGCAGCCATGTCAGAAATCGTCAAGAGGCGCTTGTCGGAAAATGTCTCCCACTCCCGGGTCCTAGAGGCCTAGTCCGTCTGCTCCCTGGGAAGGTGACTCGCTTCTGTGTGGTATTTTAAACAATATTTCCTATTGGGATGGATGCCAGGCAAGCCCCCCCCCCCACATCTGGAGAAGACCTTCACCCCGGCGCCCCATCCGCAGCCCTCGTGGCTTGTAGAACATTCCTGTATGTGTTCTGTCCCTGGGTCCAGGTGGAGCAGAGGTCAGGAATGTCAGTTCTTACTGATCTGTGGGCGATTCCAGCCAAGGAGACACAGGACCCTGGTGACATGGGGACCACCTAGAGAAACTTCTGGGTGGGGTGACAGGTCAGGATAATGACCTGCCATCCTAGCTACTTAGGAGGTTGATACCTCAGAACCATGGTTCAAAACCATCCTGGGCAGGGAAAGTCCACGAGACACTTATCTTCACATCACCAGCACCAAGCCAGAAGTGGAAGTACGGCTCAAGTAGTGGAGCATCAGCCTCGAGCAAAAAAAATAGCTGAGCGTCAGTGTTCACGCTCCAAGTTCAAGCCTCAGTGCTGGCACACGCACATAGAGAAAAGAATGCAAGCCGTTTTCAATTTCCGCAGTGAGTCAGAACAACACACCCTAGCCGAGAAGCTACGTAGATGCTGTGGAGAGCGTCGGCTGCCTGGCTGGCTGGGGCACAGTCTGTCAGGAGACAGCTGGGCTGCCCAAGCTTTATCTCCCCTGATGACATCACCTGGGATGGCCTGTTTGGACCTGGGCAGGTAGATGGGTCTCGTGTGTGTGTGTGTGTGTGTGTGTGTGTGTGTTTGTGTGTGTGTGTGTGTGTGTGAGAGTGTGAGAGAGAGAGAGAGAGAGAGAGAGAGAGAGAGAGAGAGAGGTTTGGCTGTGTGTCCCCTTCCCAGCTGGCATTCTGGATTCCCCAGAGTTGAAGCTCTGTGTGTGTGTGTGTGTGTGTGTGTGTGTGTTGGGGGGGGAGGGTTAGCCTCAGGTGCTATGGCTGTAGGAAAGAGGTCTTGGCTGAGGAGGCTCCAGAATTGGGGACAGCAGCTCTGTTTGTAAATTCATTGAGTGGAGAGGTGCGAAGTATTTTGGGGTTCCAGTTTTCAGCTTTGTTTTCTTTGGCTAGAATTCCAGAGTCTTAAGACCGTCAGAGCAGGCAGATGTCTTTGAGATGGTCCAGCTCTGCTACTCCTGCTCCAGATGCAGAAATCTCCGCAAAGCTACTGGACACCCACGCCCTAGCTCAGGGCTGGCTCGCCGGGGGCTGAAATGTGAGATGAAAGAGCCAGTTTGTAGATGTACAAGGACTTGCTGAAGAGTGGTGTCAGGACAGTTGTAAATCTAGGGCCAGCTGTGCTTCTAAGAATGCAGGAACATTGCACTTGGGATGAATTCATTTATCATGAATGTTTAACAGCTGATGTGCGCGTGTGTGTGTGTGTGTGTGTGTGTGCGTGCATCTGTGCATACATGCTAGGCTTGAACTCCATATACAGGTCAGCCCTAACATACTCTTCCTTGGCTTTCTGGCTCATGGCTGGTACACCTCCACGTGAGCCATGCCTCCGGGCCCATTTTGCCTTGCTTCTTTTGGAAGTAAGGTCCTCTGTTATGCTTGGGCTGGCATCAGCGGTGATCTTCCTCCTCGTGCCTCCCCATGTCACTGGAGAGGAGGTGTCGGGTGTCCCTGCTCCAAGCCATCGTTTGAAACAGTTTTGGGAATTTCTTCCTGCTCAGGCTGGCCTTGAACTTCTACTCCCAGCCTCTGCTTCTCACGGTTGACATTCCTTGAGCATAGAATGGCCATCTGGAACTGCCACCCACCCTTTTCCTGCGTCTCATCCCAGCTTCCCAGCCTGTGGGAGACACAGAGGCTCAGAGAAGGCTTAAGGGGTTTGCTGGTGTTGCACCATGAGACTGATGACAAGGATGACTCAGTTTCCACCTCTGCAGCCAATGTCCATGAAACCATTTATGGGGGCGGACGCGGCAGGGCCGTGTCCACGCCTTGCCATTCCTAGCTCACAGGCCGGGTGGCTTTCTGTACCCCAGATCGCCTTTCCTGTTGCATTGTCAGTATTTAATGGCTTCCACCTGTGTCCTCTGTCTTTCAGAGGCTTTGATTTGATTTGGTTTCCATGGGAATCTGTGTTTGTGCTCAGCGGCGGAGCTCTCTGGGAAATGAGCTGATGTTACCCACAGGGCCTTTTGGATGGAGGAGACAGCGATGGGGTGGAGCCGGGCAGGAGCGAGCTCTGAGATCCCAGCTCCCCAGCCAGTGGAGCAGAGCTGAGCCCAGCTGGGGGGTGGGTGAGGGGGGGTGGGGGGTGCAGGCTGATCTTTCTCCTCTCTGCTTGTGAGCTGAGGGCTTCACAGGGAACCAGCCACGGTGACCTTTGCTGAATTTCTCTTTTCCACACAGTGGCCGCTTGTTTTCATGGCCTCCTGACTGGAGGTGGGCAGAGCTCAGGCAGAAGCTTAAAAATCTTCCACCTACTGTTTCTCATTTCTCATCCTCCACCTCCCCCCACCCCGTCCCCACTTCCAGGCTGAGCCACTGGGACACATCACACCCCAGTGAGAGGTGGCATGGCACTCACCTGGCTCAGGGAGAAAGTTTGTTTTCAACATAGTAGTGTCTAGTGAGGATCAGTGCTGCATCAGTTCCGCACTAGGTCTGTGTTCCCCGCGCCCTCCCCCAAGATAGATAAACCCGCGTACAAGGCGAAAGGTACCGAAATAAAAACAGTGACAAAGGAGAGGGAAGAAAAAAAACAAAACCCAAGACATTAAATCACATAAAATCTCTTGTTCCATTTCGTGGAGTTCATTTTGATAAAGCCTAGTTTTTTATGATCCTATGCACATAGCTATTGAACCCTTGTGATCTTCTAAGCACATTCTCCTTTGGTCTCACGGTGTGAATGTCTAGAGTTCTGTACCATTGATCATGTCCAAATGTATTTTTTTGTGTGTGTGTGTTTTGCTATCCTTTGGGTTTGCTTGTAGGTTGATAGGCACCCCATGCAAGCTACGTTTCTTTGGGGGTCTGGCTTGCTTCGCTGGAATTCTAAAGGTTGATTCCTCTGGACTTTCCGTGACACCCCAGTGAGTTCTGCTGACGTCTCAGCTGTGCAGAGCTGAGCCTTCTGACCGCCTTCAGGTAGAAGGGAGCCAGGGAAGGGGAAACCACTCAGCAGACACATCACTGCTTGGTATGCAGTTGGAATTCTGTCATGAAAAAGATGGCGCCAGAGGCTCTCATTCCCACAGTGGCCGCCAGATGTTCCCAGTGAAGGCGTATGCAACGTCAAGCCCTGTCCCACCCCTGCCGGCTTGCAGGGTGCGTAGACTTTCAGTCTGTCCGCATCCCCTCTGGGCTAGGCTCTGTCTATGCCAAGCCTGCCATTCCCTTTGGTGACTGGCAGTCTGGTTGTGGAGGCAGCTGTTAAGCAGATATCTGTAATTGTGGATGGTGGTAGGATAAAGAGAACAAGGGAACTGATGTGTGCGTGTGTGTGTGTGTGTGCACACGTGCATGGTGGGAGGCAGGAGGAGCCTCTTGGGGAAGGGGTGGCCCAAGCTACAGCCTTTTTGTGTCTGACTCTCCCATACATACAGCCCCCCCCCCCCGCCCCCACTCCTCCAGTGCAGCACAGGGAGTGTGGTTAGCAGGCTGGGAAATGCTGCTCTGTGCATTGGTGCAACCTGGTTGTGTGAGAAATGACCTGCAGCCATACAGACACTTGTTTGTCCTCAGGGAGCCCAGGTGCACACTTCCTCAATCCTTTCTATGGTGGAGAACAGGACCTTGAAAAGAACAGGCTTTGAACTTGCACCCTGCATGTCTACGATGGGTTCGGCTACTGCTCCGTCATCCCAGCTGTGTGAGCTTGGGCCGGTTGACTTGGCCTCTCAGTAGGATGGTCCTTACACTGTAGAGCCACGGGGGTTCCGCAAGAGATCACAGGGGAGATGCAGGGGCTTGCTGGGAGATGTCAGATGTGATCCACGCCACAGCTTCTCTCTCCCTCTCGATACAGTAGTTTCTGGACTCTTCAGAGTCGGTCAGAGAAGGATCTTGGTGGCCGGTGAGCCCCTCCGAGCAGAGGCCTCTGAGGTCTGCTGCTGAGCTCTGGTGGAACTGAGTTTACTCTTAACACCCTGGAGATGGAGGAGTTGGGAGGAGGCCCCGTGTGTCTGAACAAGGGGATGTCTCCTGACGAGCCTCGGGACCGGGGACTGTCTGTGTGACTGGAGGATCAGAGCCCTGCAGTCTGCTGTCCCGGGTTTCTGGTATCCTGTCTTTGTGGGAAGATGGACACGCGTTTCTCCCTCACAGACACTGGCTGATTCATCCCTCCAGGGACGGGACAGGACGTTCCTTTGGGGCTGGAGAGGACAATGGCTTGTGTTTGTGTGGACTTTAGATCTCCTGGTCTCAGATGTGGGCTGGCTTAGAAGTGTGTAAGTGTGTGAGGGGGTGAGAGAGAATGGCAAAGTATGGGGGGGGGTGGAGTCACAAGGACCCAGGGCCTCGTGATGGGGGTTCTAATCCTGGCTCTACCACCACCAGCCAGTGACCTTGAAGGAGACACGTGTGTAATGGGGTTCCCAGGCTTTGCTATGGCCTGAATCACATACCCTGCCTGGGTCTTGGTGAATCCTACAGGAACCTTCCCCCTCCCTGACTGAGAGGCATTCTGCACCTGAGTCTCCCACCTCAACACCCATATTCTGACACTGGAGTGGCCATAGCCAACATCTTCACTATCCAGACCTGCAGGATGGAGTCCAGGGCAGGGCAGAGTCACAGGCCCTGACGGTCACGCTTACGTGTTCCCAGCGTGTCATAGTTAGTGGAGGAGAAAGGAAGGAACAGGCTAGGACTGTGTATTGTCAGCGAGGGACATAGACCTTCCCATGGGTTTGGAGGTTTGTGTCAAGAGATGGGCTCAGGAATGGGGTTTCATGGGGTCTAGCAGGAGGCACAGGTTAGTGAAAAGGTCGCTAGGTCAAGGGAGATGGAGGGCTTTTCCATTGGGCCCACGATGGAATATTTACAGCCAGGCTTGGATTTCCCTGCCTGTGCCAGGCAGTCTGCACGTGTGGCCTGCCTGGTATCTGTAGGCACCTAGGAAAGCAGGGTGGGGGGGGGCAATACCTAGAAAGACTGGGCCAGGAGGGGAGAGGCCAGTCCTTCAGTCACACTCTGTGCATCCCACTGGCCTTCTGAGGTGGGACAGGAAGGCCCGCCCCATTTGTGTCACAGCCAGATGAGGAGCGGAGCAGAAAACAAATGCAGGACTCGGGGGATGTTGTTTCTTGGGGGAAGAGGACGCGCCATTGACAGTGTGCTCAAAGGTGGTACCCTGCCAGCCCCAAGTGCTAGCGTGGGCAGGGTCCCCGTCTGCCTGGGCTGGGTTGTGTTCCAGCTCTGCGCAGTGATGGCCGTAACCCAGGACCCCAGCTTGAGACCACTGTCTCCCAGATGGGAGGTGAGTGAAAAGCTCAAAGACTCTGTGCCAGGCGGGGGAGAGGGGATTTGAACCATGTGTGCACAGGCAGAGGGGACACCGCCTGGCTTGGCCTATTTTTAGAGGGAGCCATGTGGGTGATAGAAGACAATAAAGAATGTGGATCCACAATGGATTATTGTTCCATGGGGGCTTCTGGGCCCAACAGATGACTTGCATCTCCTGCTGGGGCCGGGGGAAGGCCTCACCCCTGCCATTGGGTTTTTTCCGTTGCTTGTCATGGGCAGGGGAGAAGGGCAGGGCCTGTGGGAGGAGAAGGAGGCCGGAGACGGGGTGCGCTCTGTGCTCCAGGGCTGTATTGTTGAGGTGGAAAGGCAGATGGCTCTGGAGGACGGGTGTAAAGGTATAACCCCGGCACTGCGCACGAGGCTGGGCCTTCCCTGTGCTGTGTGGGCATCAATACCGCCTTGTAGCTTCTTCCACCGCTTCCGGTTCTTCCAAGCCCTTGGGGGCAGTAAAGGACCCCAGAGTTCTTGTTTTCAAGTCGAAGCAGGGTACATGTGCGTGTGCCCACATGCACATCTATGTGTTTGAGACAGGTCTTGCTACATAGACACCTGCTGCCCCAAACCAAGTCTCTGGTGGCCCAAGAAGGTGTGTATAGTTGGGGACATGTGGGAGTCCCCAGTCAGTAATACAGTCACACGAACCCCGCCTATGTCTACTCTCTCCTAGGAACAGGACATTGAAACCTTACACGGCTCCATTCATGTCACGCTGTGTGGGACACCCAAAGGAAACCGGCCTGTTATCCTCACGTACCATGACATTGGCATGAACCGTAAGTGCCAAGGAAGCCCGGCTTTCCTAGTCCTTGAAAGCATAGAGGGCAAAAGCCCACGAGGAAGGACTGAAAAGTATGGGGGGTAGGGTGGGGCTGGGTGCTGTCTGAGAAACCTGGGCATTGTGGGAAAGCGTCAGCTTCTCTTGTTGCTTTTTGTGGACTGCTGTTCTGTGTTCACGGCCCACATCTGGCATCCCCATTCTTTAGTGCGTGGCTAGTGGGCCATCTTCCCCTTCTGCTGCTGTGCACAGTGCAGCTAGGAATGTTTAGATGAACTGGAACGGTGGCAGGCAGTGTTACTCCACGTGGCTCCCCTTTTCATGAAGGGGCTGGGATAGGGGATGGACCTGGTTGCCCGTCTGCCGCAGCAGAGGACAGACCTGCAGTTAAAATCACTTGGAACAGACGTGGGTCTTCCTACAGAGAAGTGGGAAGCACTCATCCCTTGTGAAATGGAGCCTTTCAAGAGGGGGGCTTGCTTGATTTTAGATGACGAACTCCAAAAAATAGCCTGATGGGCTGTCACTGGAAACTACCTTTCACTTCCTTCTCTTATCTCGTATCAACCCCATGTGTACCTAGCATTTGTACCTATTCCATATAATTTCCTTCATTAGATACTTGGCACATATTCTAGTTCATTGGACTCCAGTGAGGAAATGGAAGTACACGTGGTGGGTGTTAAGCCTCTGTTTTAGAGAGGCGCTGTTAGTTCTTGTGCACTAAATGCTATACTGAAAGACCCCCAGGCCCTCTGGAACTTAACACAATATATGTTTTTTGCTCATTCATGTAAACCCAGTGGTGTTGTCCCAGGTGGCCGTTCAAAGACCCAGGCTCCCTCCTGACATGTCACTCTATAGCTCTCCTCCTCGTCTCTGGCTTTTCTGTATCTGCTAAGTAGATGGAGGGAAAAAAGAGAGGAGCTTAGAGCACTAGGTACCAGGGACCATGAAAAGTTTGGCACTCCATGTTGGCCAGAACCTGGTCCCGTGACTTTCCTTAGGTACAATGGAGCATGGGAAATGTAGTCCAGCTATGAGTCTAAGAGGAAAGAAAATGGACAATGATTTGAACCATCACTGCCCCAGCACCCAGTAATTGGCACATTCATCTAAGGCCATATAAGTAGAAGGTTTATGCTTACTATGCTCCTTTTGTTTGAAAAATTGCACGTAGTCTGGCTGGTACTTACGACATGGGGCTGTAAGAAACATGGGGGGAAAAGTATCTGTGGATCAAGCCCACCTCTTACCTGTGCCATGGCAACCATAGCTGGGGAAAACACAGGGGCCAGACAGGGATCCCTTCCCTTCCATCCCCAGCCACAAGTTCAGGACTCCCTGCAGCACGGGCATTGTGCAGTGGAGGTGACAGGCCACCTCCACCCCTGTTTACTCACTCCTTGGCCCCACGACTTGTTCCCAGAGAAAGGTTGGGTGGGATCAGGGAAGACTTCCATCTTTCTTGTGAGCCCTCCCCTCCCCCCAACAGTGGTGAAACGCACGAAGAGAGCGGGCTTTGTCCCCTGGCATCTAACTTTCTCTCAACGCCTTCCGCCCTCCCCGCCTCTTCTCCAGACAAAACCTGCTACAACCCCCTCTTCAACTCCGAGGACATGCAGGAGATCACCCAGCACTTTGCCGTCTGCCACGTGGATGCCCCTGGCCAGCAGGATGGGGCTCCTTCCTTCCCCGTGGGGTGAGAGCTGGGGACCCTTGTGCCCGGTGGGTGGGGCAGGGTAGAGCCTGAAGCTGGATTTCAAGCGTTCGATCATTGTCAGATACAAAGTTTGCTATTTCAACCTTTTTTTTTTTTGTGGCTATACTTAATGTGTGTGCGTATGTATGTTTCTCCATTTAACTACTTTAAGGGTACAGTTAATGGCATTGGGGCATTCAGATGTTGTATGTGAAGCGTACATATCATGACTGTCTCCAAACTGAAATATACCTACCAACCCCTAACTCCTAACTCCTCTTAACCGGCTAGGCTGCCTGACCGGAGCTTAGCCGGGACAGACAGACCCGGAATAAGGTTTTGACAAGAACAACTTGTAGGGAAAAAGCCCTAGAAAGTACAGAAGGAAAAGCAATGAGGAAATGATAACGGATGGAATGTTTCCTGTGTGCATTGCACCTTATTGGTCATAACCCCATCACATGGTCCGTTATACACTTCTGGTTACAAGGGATCTTGGGAGTTGTGGTCCAAATGTGTGTCCAGGCCAGGAAATGGGCCACATTTTGCCCAAATGCCATTTGACTTAATAATCCTTGTGTCCAGTTGACTGTGGGTGGTTTGTCAGCTGCATTTTCCAGATGAAGAGATGGAGGCAAGGAGGCCAACTCCCTTGTCGAGGGGAGTAGCATTGGGCTGCCTTTTTGTAGAGTGAGCTTGTGGAGGTCAGGACATTTAATTTTCCCACAATGCGCTGCGGCCAGGCTTGCTCTTCTTCCCCTCATCCAGAGGGTCCTGGGCATGCACTAATGCTGATGAATGAATGATCCAGTCCTCAAATCCTCACAGCTGGACGGGCATCTGCCATGCAGGGGCCTCTCTGGGGCTACAGGCATTCAGAAAGGGGCAAGTCGGCACTTGAAGATACCATTTGTCATTAGTAGTCCAGAGGTATTTTTGTTTCTTGGTTGCAAGGACCTTGTTTTGAACTCAGTTTCTCCTTCTTGCTCTGCTGGCATTCGTTATTTTTGGACGGAGCCTTCAGACTTTTCTGCCCCAGTTGGCTTTGAACTGTAATCCTTGAGATCCCAGCCTCCTCCTGAATTGCTAGGATTAGGAGGCCTGAGCCACTGGCACCTGGCAGTATATTTAATTATTAACCTTTACCAGAGAAAAGGGAAGGGACGCCCAGCCGCTTGGAGCCAGGACCTGGAGTTGAAAAACAAAACAAAACTTATTAACCAAGGGATGCAGTTAACGTTAACCAGCAGATAAGGCGAGGAGGCCTCTCTCTGTTTGAAGGGCTTGGGGACCTCCGTGGGCCCCCAGGGACTTCTGTTCACTCGCTCTGGAGACCAAGGTAAAGATTAGTGGTCCCCAAAGTTGAGCCACATTTGTTGGGCTGGGACCTCCCTCCTGGAGTCGGAACTGGAGGCCTTTTCTGGTCCCCAGAGTCAACATCCTGTACTGGGACTGAGCCAGAAAAGCAAGGTCAGGGCCCCCCCCCCCCCCCCCAGTGTCCCCTCCATCTGGGGGAAGCTGCCCTGCCACAGAAATCCATGGATTCCCCTGAGCTTCTGTGTGACCTAGAGGATGTTTCCGGTGCTGCTCATTCACCGGGCTCCCCCTCCCTCCCTCCCTCCCTTCCTCCCTCCAGGAAGTCCTCCCTGACCACCTGAGCGGCACGGATCCCGTCGTCCTGTGTGCCCTCAGCCCTCCCTGCCTTCCTGTGTGGCTCATGGTGCGTCACACCCAGGCGGCGGGCGGCGACGTGGACTCAGGCCTGGCTCCGGTGCGGGCCCCATCTGCTAGGCTCACACGGTGTCCTGGCCTCAGCGCCGACGCCCGAAGCCAGTGCTTGCTGGACTCCTCCCTCCCTGAGGACCGTGGAGTCCCTGGTGTCTCGGCTGTCCCGACGCCACACAGATCACACAGCTAATCGTTGCTGGCCTCGAGCGCCAAGCAGTTTCCCACTGGTCCTGGTGACGGTGGACCTGAGGCTGGGAGGAGCTGATGCGACGCCCCCCCTTAGCTGTGGGGGGGGGGGGTGGCACTCCGTAGCTATGGTGATGACGGGTTGGGGGGGCCCAGCAGGGCAGGCAGTGTGTTGTAGTGTATTGTGCAGCAGGGGGTAGGTGCTGGCTGGCCCCTGGTCTGGATTACTGGGAGCTGGGCTCTCCATGAACTCCCTCCCTGTGTCTCTGTCAGGTACATGTACCCCTCCATGGACCAGCTGGCCGAAATGCTCCCTGGGGTCCTTCATCAATTTGGGTAAGAGCAAGGGGGCCCTCTTCCCCAGGTGTGGCTCAGGAGTGTCACCTCCAGCCCCACCCCCCTTTTCTTAACCGTGACCTGGTCTGACCACGAAGCCGGGGATCAGAGTTTAGCTGTGGGGTCAGATGGTACTGGTGACCTTGGTACCCACCCTTCCTCTCCCATCGACGACCCCCCCCCCCAGATCACAGCGGCCTCTCTTCTTGAGTGGTCACCTCATGCAAGGGCAGTCACCCCCATTCGGTCCTTGTCCCCCCCCTCCCCTCATTTCTGTACTTCTCCTTCCCATGGAATGTTCTGGAATAGAACATTCCTGAGGCCTTAGCTTGGCCGCCGACCCTCGTTTTACCTACGCGGGGCAGCGCCGAGGCTCCTTTGCTCCTCTCCTAGGGTGGTAAACCTCATGGCCCACACCCAGGCTATCCTTGCCTTCCGAGTTTGAGGTTGCAGAACTCAGCGGGAAGCGGCGGTGCCTTCGTGGGCCTTCTGGTCAATGCCAGATGCCCCTCAGACCCTTGGCAGCCACGAGGGGAAAGCAGGAAGGGTGGCGGGGGGGATCCTCCGGAAGGCCCTGGTCCCTGTGGGGTCGTACTGCTTGGTGTCTTCCCACCCTCCAGAGCACCTCCCGGCAGTGGGGTGCGCACAGTCAGGACCGGGGCAGACAGACAGAGGCCAGGGTTCCTCAGGAGCTAGCTAGGATGGGAGCGGTGGGGGGGAGGGGCTCCGTCACCTCCGTCCTCTGCTTCCAGGCTGAAGAGCGTGATCGGCATGGGCACGGGGGCGGGCGCCTACATCCTCACGCGATTTGCGGTGAGTGCTTCCTGTGTGTTTTGTTCTGTTGTCCGTTGTGGGGCTTGAACTCAGGGCCCGGGTGCTGTCCCTGAGCCTCTTTGTGCTCAAGCTCCACCCCTGGAGCCACAGCACCTCTTCCAGTCCTTGACTAGTTCATCGGAGATAAGGGTCTCACGTGGACCTCTATGCCTGGGCTGGCTTCGATCTCAGCCTCCTGAGTAGCTAGGATGATAGGCGTGAGGGAGCCACCGGAGCCTGCCTGCCTGCCTGCCTGCCTGCCTGTCAGTGCTTTTTAGAAATTGTAAACATTGGGCATTGCTGGCTCATGTCTAGAAGCCTAGTTGCTTAGGGGGACGGAGGTTCTAGGCTAGCCTGCGCAGTAAGTACCATGAGACCCCACTGCAAGAGAAGAAGCTGGGCGTGGCGGCCTGCACCTGACACACCCGGCAGGGGTGGGCAGTGCCAGCAGAAGGGTCAAGGTTCAGGCCAGCCCAAGCAAAGAGCCAGACCCTGTGTCACAAAGAAGCAGAGCCACCAGGAGCCGGGGGCATGGTTCAAGTGTAGAGGGGCCTGCCTAGCCAGTGTGAAACTCTGAGTTCAAACCCCAGTACCGCCCCCCCCCAAATTATGTCTTAAATAAACTGGATTCAAGAGTTAAGGAAGGCATGGGCAAAGTATCAGAGGCCCGAAGGAGAAAGTAAATAAGCTGTTTCCATTCCCAAAGGGTGAGCTGGCTGCCAGGGACACGTTCGGCACGTGCCCACTGGTAACGTGTGTGTGTGTGTGTGTGTGTGTGTGTGTGTGTGTGTGTGTGTGATAAATCTCGGTTGCACACATCATGGCTTTGGTCTCCATCTCTGTAGCGACCACGCTGGGATGTCCTGTCCTTTGCCCTGGGCCCTGTCCATTGAGCAGTGAGCAGGGGTCTCCTCTCTCGGGGGGTCCCAGTCCCCTTACTGTTTTGTGGTGGTCATAGGTTATTTGCAATTAGGTACCCCTGGATTTCAAACTAGACTCTGGCACGTGTTAGCATGACAGTTGTCCCTGTCCCGACCGTGTCATGAGGCCGGTGTCACCGTGTTTTTAGTACTTTGTCCCACCGTTGTTTCCAGACGGGGCTCTACGCGAGCCACGCGTGGCACTTGCACGCGTGCTTGGTGCTGAGCCTGGCTGGGTGGGCGCACACAGGACCCCCTGTTGGCTGCGGTCACACGCCCCGGTGGTCTCAGCTGTGTTGTAGGCACAGGGACATTTCCCGGGAGTCACGGACCTGCAATGCCTGGGAGCCCCTGGCTGGCTCGGCTGGTGGCTGGGGGGGCGTTGCACTGAGTCAGCGTGGCGGGGTGAAGGGACTCAGCTCCCCCTGACAGGCCTGTGGGGTGCATGCACTTCCTGCCTCCCTAGCAGCCTCCTCTCCACCGCTTTCCTGCGGCGGTGACAGGGCTGGAATCTCGGTTGGAGCTGCGCGTGATGGAGGGCACGGGCTGTGCTCGTGTTCCTGAGACCAGCTGTCTGCTCCAGGCTCTACCCTGACCGTTTTCTAGACGCTTCTCCCAAGTTTGCTTGGGGCGCCCCTAGGGTTTTTGGATCGCCTAGCTCTTTGTCTTCTTACCATGTGGGTCCTGTTCGCAGCTGAATCACCCCGAGATGGTGGAGGGCCTCGTGCTCATCAACGTGAATCCGTGTGCAGAGGGCTGGATGGACTGGGCTGCCTCCAAGGTGAGCCGGGGGGGGGGGGTGGGGGTGATGGGGGAAGGCGGGCCAGGCACTGGCTGAGGAGCCGGGGAGCCCCATCCTCTTCTCCCTACCCAACACCCCCAGCGGGGAACGGCCACCTTCGGCTTGGCTTTGATACCAGACGCTATGGCTGCCACCACGTGCTATGGAGAAGGGTTAAAGAGGTCCCTGCTGTCTCCGTCAGGGGACCCCTGGGAACTGCCCTTGAGCCAGCTTGATAAGCATCTGCCGGAGTCCTAAGTTCTTGCCGGGTATCTACCCCGTGGGGGGCCTTTTTCAGGTAGCTGACTGTCCTGAGCGAAACTTGCGGTGGAGGAGACGGGAGCCTCTTTTTTTTTTTTAACCTGGGTGCTGCTGGTGAGCAGCGCTTCTCGGCTGCTGCGG
The DNA here is from genome assembly GCF_023159225.1 of Perognathus longimembris pacificus. Lineage (NCBI taxonomy): Eukaryota > Metazoa > Chordata > Mammalia > Rodentia > Heteromyidae > Perognathus > Perognathus longimembris. The sequence goes on from NC_063172.1 coordinate 6,818,628, forward strand.
TCGCTCACGTCTGTGTGGCGCGGACCGTGTGCTGGCTCCCTTCTGCCTTCCTCTGCCTCCTGCGGCCTTTGGCAGCCCCTGCAGGAGGCAGAGGCCCTTCCGGCCTTCACGGGGGCTCTGTGCTCAGGCAGCATAGCTAGGACATAGGGCGACATGGCCTGCTATTCCCGGGGCTCCTGGTCTGGGTGGAGACGGGCCAGTCTGAGCTTCAGGACTGACCCCTGGGAGAGAAGGGCCTGAACGGCTCCCAGAGTTCTGCCCCCGCTGGGGTCCTGTGGCAGACCAGGATCCCAGGACCCTCCTATATCAAGGTTTCTTCTTTCCCATTCATCCCGAGCTAGCCATGGCACATCCACGGAGCGCCTTTCTTTCCATGTCTCGTTGTGGGCGTCTCTTAGTACATAGCTCACTTTATGGATCTCCGGTTGCAAACTCAGGGAAACCGTCTGGAGGAGAGGAAGCTAGCAGATGGTGGAGGGACAGCCGGGACAGGCAGATCCTGGGGTGTAGACCGGGCGGGGTGTGGGGGGGGGGCGGGTGTCATCCTCAGTGTGAGGTCAGCAGAGGTGCCGATGGCTGGAGCAGGGTGAGCATGGCTGACCTGGGTCCCGGTTCAGCAGCGCCTCACCACACACCACCTGTGCGTGGACTCTGAGAAAAAGAACAGGAGATACACCTGGGCCCGGCCTGCTAGGGGCGGTGTGTCCGGTGTAAACCAGGCCAGCCAGGGACGGCGTGTCCAGTGGGGGACCAGGGCAGAAGCCAGGCTCCAGCGGAGGAGGCCTCCCGGGCAGCTTCCAGGACCGTAACCACTACCTGAAGTAACTAGGTGGGAAGGGGTGGTGTTTGTCTCCCGGCGTGGGAGGTTTTGGACCGTGGTCTGTTGTTGAGCCTGCAGTGCGTACGAATATCGTGATAGGAGTCTGTGGAAGAACAGAGCTAGCTGCCCACCTCATGGACGGGAAACAAAAGATGAAAAGGAAGTCACAGTGTCCTTCAGGGCCAGCCCCCAGTGACCCAATAGACCTCCCGTTCGGCTCTTCTACTTGAAGGATCAACCACCTATCAAATGGTGCCCCGTGGAGACGGAGGCTCCAGTGCAGGAGCTTTTGGGGATGGCTAATCCTAGCAGAGCAGAGGGTGGGTGTCCTGCAGGGCATGGGGGAGCCACAGATCCACTCTGCCCTGGGGATGAGGCTTTGCCTGACCTCGAGTCACTCCCGTGCAGCCTGTTTTCTAACCCACCGGTCTCCCTCCTGCAGATCTCCGGATGGACCCAGGCCCTGCCTGACATGGTGGTGTCCCACCTCTTCGGGAAGGTGAGTGGCATGGCCCAGCGTCCTGCTCTTCCTGCTGGGTGCATAACCCAGGGCCCCCGAGAGTGGGTCACAGTGACAGACAGGATACCATAGTCAAGGGACGGTGCCGGCCATTCCTCTCTCTCTCTGCCTTTAAGCACAGGTCTCTCTAAAGTACCTTTACGGCACATGCCGTCTTTATGGATGTACGTTACATATCACAGCATGCGTTACGTTGATGATGTGCTGTCCTTACGTACGTACGTACATATTACATCGCGTGTTACACTGACAACGTGTGCCGTATTTACGTGCACACCTCACCTACCGCATCACGCGTACGTTGATCGAATGTGTGTCGACAGCATGGGTACACCTGTAAGGCCGTCACTGAAGTCACAGTAGGGGTTTTCATCACTCCCCACCCCCCCCACACCCATCCTGTGGTAATCTCCCCTCCTCTCATCTCCCCTCCTCCTTGCCAGGCACCTTCCACTCAGCCTCCCATCCCTGTAGGCTAGTTTGTGAGATGAGGTGGGGAATTCTAGGCCACAGGCACGCCCCATGCGGGTGCACTCTCTCACTCAACGTGATCATTTTGAGCTGCGCCCACGTTGCGGGCCGTCCCCAGCGCTTCACTCCGTTGGTGGCGTCCATCGGATGGGGGGATGACCCCGTTGGTCTCCTGTTCACGGCCCTTTGACAAAGCTTCGGGTGAAGCCCAAGGTCAGCCTGGTGCCGGGCTGCCAGGCAGAGGGTCCTGAAGTCTGCTCAGCACTTCTGTATCCTGTACGATAAGCACCGTTTCCGGAAAGAACTGAGGCTTACAGAGGTGAAGGGATCCCCCCACCCCCCCCACCCCCGCCGCCGCCAAGCCAGGGCCTCTGCTGGGTTCCATCTCAGGCAGTGGTCTCCTTCCTGCCACCAGCCAGTGGGCTCACAGGGGTCTGTGTCAGCCAGGCGCCCGTGTCCCAGCCTTCCCCCGCCCACAGCTACCTCTCAGTTGCCTGAGGGGGGCGTGGGGGAGGCAGCGGAGGATAGGGCACCGTGTGGCCCCCGGCCACCCTGCAGCCAGGGCCATCCGTCCCTGTCCCCGCAGGAGGAGATGCACAGCAACGTGGAGGTGGTGCACACCTACCGCCAGCACATCATCAACGACATGAACCCGGGCAACCTGCACCTGTTCATCAGCGCCTACAACAGGTGAGGGCGGGGCCCAGCCTGCTCCTCCGCAGGCCCGGGACGGCTGAGGGAGGGAAGGAGGGAGGGGGCAAGTCCCAGGAGCTGATGGGTGTGGGCGGGCCGTGGGGAGCTCTGCCTGGTGTGGTGGGAGCTGTGTGGGGCTCTGACCCTGTGTCCCAGGCCCTGGGGCCCGCGGCAAGGGGGGCATGGTCACGTGCTCAGGGTGGGAGCAAATGCCCTGACCTCAAGATAAACGCCCCGGAGCAGATCTGGGAGATGGAGAGCAAAGCACGGTGGGAGATGGGGCCCTCACCCCGCAGACCCTCAGGGAGAGATTGTACAGGTTGCACAGGTGCCATCTAGTGGTTCTGGAATCTTCCAGGGGCTCACCCAGCCTGAGGAGGGGTTATTAGGACCACGGTTAATTTCCTGCCGAGGTGGCGAAAGCACACAGAGAGGTCTAGTATTCAACCTGAGGCCACACAGCTAGGAAGTGGCAGAACGTGGTTTGAGTCCTGCTGGCCTGGCTCCAGATGCACTGGGACGCAAGCAGACACAGACAGGCAGAGGGCTGGGGGCGGTCTGCGCTGGGTCCTCCACGAACACCGGAGAGGCGCTGGCCTGGCCAGCAGGGGTGGAAAGCTCAGGTCCACAGCATAAGGAGACCATTGGCCACGACTCAGAGGCCTGGGGCCCGCAAGGGTCGGGGCCTGGACCGAAGGTCTCCTGCCGTCCTGCGATGGAGTCAGAGGGGAGAGGAGGGGGGCCTCGGGCCGGCCCTCAATACAAGCAGCCTGGCTCGGCTAGGTAGGCCTGTAATCCCGGCATGGCAAGAGGTCAGGGTTCAGGCCAGCTCAGGCAAAAGAGTGTGCGACTCTGTCCCCAAAAATAAAAAGAGCAGAAAGGGGCGGAGGTGTGGCTCAAGCAGTGGAGCTCCTGCCTAGCAAAAATATTGCCCCTCCTCCCTCCAAAAAAGAATAGAGGCCGGAGGTCAGGGGTGAGAGTAGAGGCCAGGAGGTCAGGGGTGAAAGTAGAGGTGAGGAGGTCAGGGGTGAGAGTAGAGGCCGGGAGGTCAGGGGTGAGAGTAGAGGCCAGGAGGTCAGGGGTGAGAGTAGAGGTGAGGAGGTCAGGGGTGAGAGTAGAGGCTGGGAGGTCAGGGGTGAGAGTAGAGGAGGTCAGGGGTGAGAGTAGAGGTGAGGAGGCCAGGGATGGCATCTGTCCCTGTAGTGATGACACGATTTGCACTCCTGCAGAAACAGTAATATTAACACTTTGGGGACAAAATGAAGTGGGTTCTGCGGGAAACCTAAGAGTCCTGCTGTACCCATAACCATTGTATGGGCACCCAGAGGCTGGGGGTGGAGAGAGCCCCGCGATGTCGCACGGAGCAGCTTCACGGGGGGTTTCCTAGGCCAGCAGGTGCGCCGTGGGGGCGGGGCTTCCCGGGGCTGCTCAGGTGCGCGGGGCTGGGGCTGCTCAGGTGCGCCGTGGGGGCAGGGCTTCCCGGGGCTGCTGGGCCCCCCTGCTCATCCTGTCTGTGTTGCCTGCAGCCGGCGGGACCTGGAGATCGAGCGGCCGATGCCCGGAGCCCACACCGTCACCCTGCAGTGAGTAGCTTTGCCAACCCCTGGGGTCGGGGCTTCCGCCCTCCTCCGCAGCCCTGCCTCCTCGGGGTGGGGAGCCGGTCCCTGTGAGCCCGGCACCCCTGGAATGAGCCCTGACCCACGCTGGAGCTCCCGGTGGGTGTTGGAGGAGCCAGTGCCCCCACCGCCTGCTTTTATGGATCCCCTCTCACGCCCGTAGCCGCGCTGGGCTCGGCTTCCCAAAGCCTAGTGGCACACGGGGCACACCCTGAGAGGAGGTGCGACCACGGGGAGCAGGGTCCGCCCGTCTGCTCCGGGGGCCACTTGTGAACTTGGCCATGTCTTTCCCTCTGCCGTTCCTGCTAGACTTTGTCTCCATCTTGATTACAAAGTGCCCCTGCCCTCCTTCCCAGACACACCGGGACATAGCATTGCCTAGCTGAACTTCATACTAAAGTGTAAATGACTCTCTGTCTTAGCTTCCATTGAACCAATCGGAGGATAAAGGGAGGGTGACGGAAAGGGGCCCTCCTCAGAGCCCTTGTTAGCTGAGTCCTTGCTCTGTCTCTGTCTTAGGTGTCCGTCCCTGCTGGTGGTTGGGGACAGCTCTCCCGCCGTGGATGCTGTGGTAAGTAGAGACCTACAGTCTCTGGGCCTAGTTCCGTAGCCATGCCTGTTGGCCCAGCCCTGGGTGACGTCCACCTCTCCTCCATCTCATCATTAGGGGGGTGTGGGGGAGGGCACTGTCTAGAGTCCACACTGGCCTTTGGGCAGAGACCAACCCTAGTCATCTCCACGGGCCGCGGAGCAGAATTGCCAGATGGTTCTGTAGTAAAATAGATAAAAATAAAAGAGCCAGGCGCTGGTGGCTCACGCCTGTAATCCTAGCTACTCCGGAGGCTGAGACCTGAGGATCAGGTCTCACACAAAGCCGAACAGGGCGCCGAACCAGCAGCGTCGCTGGCAGCCGCTGAATGCCCGGGACTCTCCCTCCCCTTGGCAGAGTCTCTGGTGGGCTTTCTGCCTTCCAGCTAGTCCTCAGGACAAGTGCTGCGAAAGCACCACCCGGTCAGTCCCATTTTAGTGGCGGGGAAACCGAGGCTCGGGGAAGCTAGGTAACCAGTCCCGCGTCGCACAGCTGGTCACGGCGGGGCCTAGGCTCCGAAGGCTGGTTCACCTCCACCCCGCCTTCCTTCCACGTCCGAGGGAAGCTCGAGGTTTCTCGAGGTGGAGCCCACTGGCAAGGCCGGGGAGGACCTTGACCTTGGCTCGGGGCCCCTAATTACGTTCCCCTCCGCGTGCAGGTGGAGTGCAACTCGAAGCTGGACCCCACAAAGACCACGCTGCTCAAGGTACAGTGGGGGCGGCGGGGGTCCGTCTGTGGCTCTGCATGCTGGGGAGGGTCCCCCCCCCCATATTGGGCGCAGTGGGCTGGGCTGGGCTAAGGCAGAGCTGGCAGTGAGAGGCTGCGAGCTGGGCGTGGCAGCCACACCTGCCGTCCCAGCACCGGCGGGGTGTGTGTGTGTGTGTGTGTGTGTGTGTGGACAGCAGGGGGTGTCTGAGGCCATCCCGGGGTCCACAGTGAGGTCCCCTGGGCAGCCGTGCCGGGCACTGACCAGCTTCTCTCCTCCCTCCAGATGGCGGACTGTGGTGGCCTCCCGCAGATCTCCCAGGTGGGTGACCCCCGTGCTCTGCCCCGGCGCAGTCCTGCGTCTCCCTGGCATCAAATCGTAGGGAGCCAGCTACTATTCACTAAGAATAAGCGTGGCCGGGCGCCAGTGGCTCGCGCCAGTCGTCCTAGCTGCTCAGGACAGTGAACTCCGAGGATCAGATCCAGCCAGGGCAGACAAATTCAAGAGACTCTCCTCTTCACTTAGCCAGCACAGAGCCAGAAGGGGAGGTGCGATTCAAGTGGAAGAAGAGCACCATCCTTGAACAAAAGTAAAAAAACCGAAAAGCTAACGTAGAGCACCCAGGGCCTGGGTTCAAGCCCCAGGACCAGCACCCACGAGGCAGCGGCCCAGGCTCACAGATCTGAGCCACTGGCTGCGTGGACACAGTTTGGTCATGGTGGGTGAAGATAGTGGTGTGCACGCCCTGATCAGGACCCTAGGAACTCAAGTGCATAGCAGAGACAAAAACAGAGCGTGTGAAAGCGTGTGTGTGTGTGTGTGTGTGTGTGTGCGCGCGTGTGCGTGTGTGTGTGACAATATTCCTCCATAGTTCCCCCTTGGCTTTTGTGTTTGTCTCTCAGCAGCCCGGTGGCCTCCGTCGGGGGCCATTCTCCACAGGCCGGGCTGGTGGCCTGTGGCTGTGCGTGTCTCGGTCCTTGACCACGTCCTCTCTCTTCCCTTGCAGCCAGCCAAGCTCGCAGAAGCCTTCAAGTACTTCGTCCAGGGGATGGGATACAGTAAGTACCGCGTTCTGCATCCCGCCTGAGAGAATCGCCTCAGCCTGGCCGGCAGGGAGGAGAATTCTCTCCATCCCCGCAGCCAGCGTCGGTTTGGAGAAGGTTGGGCGAGGCGAGAAGGACCTTTCTGTAGTCCTTGTTTGGGAAATATGACCATTGTGCAAGCATCGTCCGGGGTACTTACGCACGGTCTGCCCAGGTGTCTGAGATGCGACTAAGCACTGTCCTCCTGGGACCACCACCCTGTGTGCAGTTGGTGGGTTGTTAATGAAGATGTCGCTGCGCCGCATATTTCTGTGGGGGTGTCAAGGGAAGCGCTTACTTGTTAAAAAAAAAAAAAGTCACCTTAAGGCGCCATGTTTGTTGGCTCTCTAGTGAGGTGGAGAGTGAGGGTAACTAGCTTGGGTTTCCCAGGTAGATCCAGGTTCTTGGGGGCCCGCTTCCAGCATGTTGCCTTTGCCTGTGGTTTTCCCGCCCCGTGCAGAGTGATGGGTAGGGGTAGGAGCTGCGGGGGGCGTGGGGGTGTCCCCGGGGGTCCCCTGGGCAGCCTTGAAGGCCAGGCCTCAAGCTCCTTCCCCTCTGCTTCCATGGTGCGTTCTGTTTATTGACTGCAGATCAGCTCCTACCCCTAGTTTGGTACCGGAGCCAGGACATCCCGTAGGACTTGGGGGACGTAGCAGGAAGAGCTTCTGGCAGAGGGATTCCCCAAGAGAATGAGGCCACTCCTCATTCGGTGGCGGGTGGCCCTGGGCCAGCCCTTGGCATACCCGGTGTCACTAGACTGTCCGCCTCCCCGGGGGAGGGAGGATGCAGTCATCGACACCCACCCCCAGTGTGGGGATGAGTGATATTGGCCCAGGGAAAACCCGAACCCCAGAAGTAAGTGTGACAGCCCCGAGCCGTCCTGGGTTCACAGCCGGGCAGACACGAGAGGGTCACAGTGAAGGTGGGGTCGGGCCCACCAGAAAGGCACGTCGGGAGCCTGCCTCCCCCCTGCATCCGTACCCGTGCGCTCTTCTTATTGAGGACACCAGCCCCCGGATTAGGCTCGTCCTAATCCCGGCTGACCTAATTATCTCCGCAAAGACCCTGCTTCCAATCGAGGTCACAGGCTGGAGCTCCGGGGCGGGGGGTGAAGGGTGGCCTGCCATTGCGTACTGATAATGACAGGTGCCCGGCCGGCCCCCAGCCCGGCCCAGGGCGGTGGCCCTCTCGGTGTCAACGGGAGGGGCCGCGTCAGACAGCGAGGTGGGGGAGGGGCCCCCCACGGTCACGTAGCTGTCGAGCAGCCGGTAGAATTGGGGTTCAGACCCAGACTGGGGTGCGGGCTGCTGGCTGTGTGACTGCTACAAAGGTTTCCCCTGTGTGGGTCTCGCTGTGCCCCCTCGGAGTGGAGACACAGGGACCCCGGGAGCCCCCCGGGGCTGGATGGCCACGGGGTGGAGATGGGACAGGCCTGCGCGGGCCCAGGCTGGCAGGCGGGTGCTGGGCACCCATAGAGGTCCCCGATGCCCTAACCCCCCCCCCCCGGGTGTGTTTGTTTTCCCCAGTGCCCTCGGCCAGCATGACCCGCCTCATGCGGTCCCGCACGGCCTCGGGCTCCAGCGTCACCTCTCTGGAAGGTTCCCGCAGCCGCGCGCACACCGGGGAGGGTTCCCGCAGCCGCGCCCACACCGGCGAGGGAGCCCGCAGCCGCTCGCACACCAGCGAGGGAGCCCACCTGGACATCACCCCCAACTCGGGCGCCGCAGCCGGGAACAGCGCGGGACCCAAGTCCATGGAGGTGTCCTGCTAGGCGCCTGTGCCCTGCCGAGACCCCCACCCCCCACCCCGGACTCTGATCTCCGTAGCAGCCCTCCCCTCGGCCCTCCTCCCCCCCCCCCCGCCCCGCCCCGCGCACCGCCCTGCGCTAATGCCATATTAATCCAAAGCTTATTTTGTAAAAGTGAGATCTCTCCGCGGCAGACTGGGTCTGTCTAGCGCCCCTTCTCGTGGGAGGGCGGGGGCTGGGGGGGGACGACGACACCGAGGGAAAGAAGCAGCTCACTGTCCTATGTCCATTAACCGGTGGCCTGGTGGCCCCTCTCCTTACCCGCCCTGCCCTCAGAAACACCACCAACAGCTGCCAAACCCAGCCCAGGTTGCCCAGAGCATCCCGGTGCACCTCCATGTGGCCAGCCCGCCCAGTTCCTGTTTCCTCTCCAACCAAAGACAGCGGGAGCCTTTCCTGGAATAAAACCTCATCTTGATTTGTGGAGGGAAGGGGGCCGCCCAGCCTGGGTAGCTATTATTAAAGTAGGCAAAACAGGAAAGGGGGAGAACAAAAGCGGACTTTAGGTGGGGGCTAAAAGCACTTGGAAAAACAAGTTCACTGGGTTGGCTCGGAGAAACCAGTTCTTCAAAGCTGACGCGTCCCGTGCCGAAGCGCACGAGCTTGTTTTCTTTTTTTTTTTTCTCCCCTTTTATTCTGACCTCTTTTGTCTTTTTTAACTATACAGTGAGAGCAGGCCGCAGATGCTGCTGGATTTGTAGAGGCAGAAAAACGTGCGGCGCGTTAATGCTTTCCCTGTCTCAGCCCCTCACCTTTGTGAAGGAGGAAGACTGGTTAGATCTAGGGTAGCATTCCTGAAAATGGAGGAGACCCTGGCCGCGCGTGGGTGTCCCTGGCTGGCACGGGTCTCCACGCAGGGGGAGGTGTGGCCGGTGACGGTTCCCGAGAGGGCCTTCCCTGTGACTGTCCTGGAATCTGGGACGGTCTGATCGTAGGTCCCAGCCCGCTTCCCGGGAATCGCATGTGATTGACAGCTGCACGTCTCCAACCCAGCCAGCCTCTCCTTTGTCTAGGGTTTCCGTGGGACTGTTTGCTGTCCTGGTGATCCACGTGGGGAGCGGCCTGAGGAAGTGCATTGCACGGGGCACTTCCTGCCCTCTCCGGCCCCCCCTACCCTACCCTCTAACCTCCTCTGGCTGAACTGGGTGACACCACTGACACTGCTCGTTCAGTGATGACAGCCCAGGGTCAGATCTCTGCTGACTGCCTTTGGTTTTCCTCTTGGCTAACCACAGATTTTCCTGTAGGGTGTTGGATCGGAGGGGATGGAATATGGTGACTCAGCCTCTGGGGTGGGGTTTGGTGGATTTCCGGGACCCGGGAGTCCATGGGAGGAGGTAGTCATGCCTTCAAGGTGGCACGGGGGGCGGGGACTCAGCGTACCTGCCCGTTACCATCTTGGGGGCTTCCCCTGACCTTGTGTACATAGAAAGATTGGGGATCCAGGCAAGAGTGGGTGAAAGCAGGCCGGAAAGTATTGTACAAGTCATTCCGGAGGAGTTTCTTAATGAGATATTTGTATTTATTTCCAGACCAATAAATTTGTAACTTTGCAGCTTCTTGTGTCTTTTCCCTGTCCCTGAGAGGGTTCAAGCACCGGGACTGGAAAAAAAAAAATACAGAGGTTGCAGCGTGCATGTATGTCAATTTCCACTACTGTCACAAAGTACCCGGGGAACGCAGTGTAGCTGCGGAAAGGTTTGCTGTGGCTCACGGCGTCGGCGGTTGTGGTTCTTGGTCCGCAGGTTTCCTTGCCAGTGGGCTTCGAGTAGGGCAGGACATGGCAGCTGGAGGATGAAGCAGAGAAAGCTGCTGGGAGTATGGCTGCCAGAAAGCAGCCAGAAGCAGCAGCCAGGCAGGGACAACTTTCTCTGCTGCTGTGGGCGCGAGAGAGCTAAGATCCAGGCGGCAGAGAGGGGCTCCGTGTTTGGCTGTATTGAGAAGCATAGCCCAGGCATTGGGTGGGGTCCCGCAACTGAAGTTCCTAGAGTACCTCTCACAGCTCAGCTGCTGGGGTGGGGGGTGGGGGGGGAAGAGGGTGCACCACTGAGTTAGGGTGCTCCTCCAGGATTCCCATTAACTACACGGGTTCTCCCTGGTGACATTAGCCTTATCACCTGGCTGGGAGAGTGTTGGGGTTCACCACTGTCCAGGTGCTTTCCTGTGTGTGTCCCATGCTTGCTCTTCGGAAGCAAGTCACACGGTGCGGCCGGCGCTCAACACCCCTCATCGCGGCCATCCTGCCGTTCTTCACGTCTGGGATTCCTCGCTTCTCTTGGGAGTTCTCTGTGGTCAGCTAGACACACTTCTGAGGCCTGTGGGATGGCGCTGTGCATGCGTGTGTGTGTGTGTGTGTGTGTGTGTGTGTGTGTGTGTGTGTGTGTGAGTCAGTGCATGTGTGACCCAGCTCACGGCCCCGCTGACCTGCAGGGCAGGCCTGGAATAACGCCAGGGCCACGAGCCAGTCCAGACAGGTGAGGCAGTCCCGGGCCAGCGTGGACGGGATGTGTGTGCTCACGGGCCGTGGCCTGGTGTGCTGTGTGGCTAGGAAGTGTGCATGGAGAGATGGCCTTGGGGTGGGCTGGCGGTTCCACAGCCCTGCCCCGTCCCGGCAGAGGACAAGGACTCTTTGTTCCGTGGTGAAACCCCTTTGGGTCCCTCTCGAGCATTTGAAACACATAACATCTGACCTATAAAATTACAAGAGAACCAGGTTATACCGAAGTATCCTGACCCAACGAGACAACTGTGGTATAGCTACACAAGGAGTTTTGTTAAATTAAAGGCAGATTCCAACCACGGTGATTGGGGAGGGGGTGCCTCCAATGGACGGCGGGGACAGAATGGCTGCAGAGTCAGCTGGCTCTGCCCCGTCCGGCTTCGGAAAGCCAGGGAGAAGGTCGGGCTATTTGCACTAAATCTGGTGCCCTGGAGCTCGGTGCCCAGAGCCTGTTCTGCTACCCAAGTCTGTTTCAGTTCCAGCCACTTGTTTTGGTGTTGAGAGCTTGGCCTTGCATTGCTTCTGTAGCAGTCAGGAAGCCAGTGCGTGCTGAGCTCAGCCCTGAGTGTCATGCGCAGAGACAAGCCAGGCCTCACGCACACCAGCCTCTTTCTTTCTAAGATGCGATTGTGCTGTAACTCTGAAACATGAAACGGTGACCGACCGTAACCCTCCCTGATCTTTCAAGTTCTTGGGTCCCAAACCAGCCAAGTCTCTCAAGAAGAATCTAATTCATCCAGCTTGATTTAGGCGTCCAGCTATGATTTGGCTTGTGTTACCTCTCTTCTGTCCCCCCACCCCAACCCACACCCCATACAGCAGCAGCTCCGTGGAAGTGGTGCATTTGTAACCACTGAATCAGCCAGCAAGTTCGGTCTGCACCACTGAAGCCTCTGGGAGCCAAGTCCAGGTGTCAGCGCCTGCCCTCCCCCCTCCCTGTTCTGAGACTCCTTGAATATCCAGTCTTCCCCAGGAGGCATGGATGACCCGCAGAGAGGACACACGCCACATCCATAATGCAAGCCCATGGAGTCCACCCGCCTCCTGCAATCTAGTGATTTCTTACACGCATTCGAATCATCATGGCCCATCCGAATGCCTAATGTTTGACTAAATAATTCCTCCGCAAAGAGGAATAGTGCGCATCATACTTTCTTTCTCCCTTTTGTTCTCTGCCTGTAAGGGTTTCTTCTTGCCTCTGGCATCTGAAAACTGAAGCTCAGAGGGATTAAATGACTTGCCCAGCCATGTGTAAAGAGATCATCCCCAGTCTGTCCCTTGGAACACTTCGCTGAGGGCACGATCGGTTCATGTCCCCACTTACTGTCCTGGGGTCACAGAGTACCAGTGAGTTGCTGGAACCAAGACTGTGTGGGTGCGTGTAATATTTTGATTGCCTGTGGGTGTCTTTGTTCCTCCATTAAACAGCCCCCCACAGACTCCGGCGACCTGCTTTTAGGGTACCTTTTATCTGGTTTTGAATTTCTTTCCTTCCTGCTTTGCTGGCAAGCTGACTTTTTCTCAGTGCTATTGATATGCCTGCTTCGAGCTGCATTGTCTCTTTTTATGGACTGGACTAAGGAACTCACATTGTTAGTACCGGGTCAAAAACAACAGTTTCCAAGATGTGTTGCATAGGGTAAAGAAATCAGCGCGAGAAGGGGTCCGTACCAGCCTTTTCTTCTCTGTAGAAAGTTCTACCTGTACACACAGCCCAGATTCAGCTAGAACTTGGACTTCTGAATATAAAGGGCATCTTCACGTTTTTATTTTCTTAGTGGGGTAATGGCGAATATTGGCATCTCATCTGGGATGGAGTCTTGCTATGCTGTTTTGGCTGGCTTCACAACCCCAGGTTCAAACAGTCTCAAGGCGGTGGAATTACAGGTGCCGTGAGGCTGAGCAAGCACTACATGCTTCAGAATAAGATTCCCCATACATTCCCTGATACTATTTTCTTTCTTTTTTTTTGGCCAGTCCTGGGCCTTGGACTCAGGGCCTGAGCACTGTTCCTGGCTTCTTTTTGCTCAAGGTTAGCACTCTGCCACTTGAGCCACAGCGACCCTTCTGGCCAGTTTCTATATATGTGGTGCTAGGGAATCGAACCCAGGACCTCATGTATACGAGGCGAGCACTCTTGCCACTAGGCCATATCCCCAGCCCTTGATACTATTTTCTTGAAACATCAACCACCTGATACTCTTGTGAATTTCTCCCAAACTATACATTTATCTCAATCTGAGGCACCACTAGGACCTCACCATCAACTTGCAGTTTTGAAACAAGCCAGAAGATAGACACATTCTTGGAAGTGATTGCTGTGACAATTTTTTTTTATGTTGTTGGAATTGAATCTTTCCATGGCTTGTATTGGATTATCATAAAAGTTTTTTTGGAGGGAATGGATGACAGCATTTTGGGCAGAAAGGATCAAAAGGGACGCGGACTTCTGCATGTCAGCGTATACAGCGTTTATATGCTCTGTGCTATGCAGGAAAAGGCAAATACGCCCTTTCTGCCTTAAAGATGCTGGGTTGTAACTCAAGTTACAGCAAAAAAAAAAAAACACTCAAATAGGCCGAGTCCCAGTGGCTCAAACCTGTAATCCTAGATAGAAAGGAGGCCAAGAGTAGGAAGATCATGATTCAGTGCCAGTCTGTGCCAAATGTCCTAAGGGCTTTCCCTCAACAGAAAATGCTGGGTGTACTAGCACACATCTGTCACCCCAGCTACAGCGGGAAGTGTGAATAGGAGGCTCACGAGCTAGCTCAGTCTTAACAAAAAGGGGAAGTTCCTTTCTCAAAAAAACGGAAGCAAAAAGGGTTGGAGGCATGGCTCAAGTGGTAGAGCACATATCTAGGAAGGATGAAGCCCTAAATTCAGTCTCTAGTACCACCAAAAAGAATCCCCAAAGCACCAAAGTGAAAAACACTAAATGGCTGGGCAGTCTACGCTTAAAGTAAAAGAGCACTTATCCAATTTAACATCGGCGATAATTCTTACTATTTTCAATCAGGACTAAAGTAGTTAAATGTATGGATACATACAGTGACACTAGCTCTTACTATAACTTGGTTGACTACCCCAGCTTCTACAAAACGGAGACTCATCTAATAACGAATGTGCTTATTAAAGTGCTGATTGTGTTCTTGTTTCTCTCTTCCCGTTTCCCCCGTGTGACGTGAGTGTTACTGATAAATGGTTATGATCAATTTGTGCCCCTCTGAGCTGAGGAAACAGACTGAGATGTTTAGGGAGGAATTCCTGTAAGAATATATAACGATCTCCTGGGTCCCCAACAGCGGGGCCATTTCCGCTACATTCTGCTCTTCCCTTGCGCCTCTCTAGGCTCTACCTGGCTCAAAGACAGATGGTAACAGATACCCCACCCAAGTAGCCACCTCCTCCTCCCGAGCTGCTGCCATGTGCCAGACACTGTGCTATGCAGATCTGGGCCCCAGAACCTCGAAGTACTCACAGTTCAACTAAGGATATTGAGCACTAATGAGTTAGTGAATGAGTGAATGCTTGGAATTCCACTTGAGATGAATGGTTGTAGGTTAACCAGACTCCATTGACAACTCTAGCCCTCTCAGAATGATTGTCTCTCAGACCATCTCCTAATGTATTTTATTTATTTTTTTGTCATGGGGATTTGAACTCTGGGCCTGGGCGCTGTCCCTGAGCTCTTCAGCTCAAGGCTAGCGCTCTACCACTTGAGCCACAGCGCCACTTCCGGTTTTCTGGTGGTTCATTGGAGACAAGAGTCGCATGGACTTTCCTGCCCGGGGTTGGTTTTTTTTTTTTTTTGGCCAGTCCTGGGGCCTTGGACTCAGGGCCTGAGCACTGTCCCTGGCTTCTTCCCGCTCAAGGCTAGCACTCTGCCACTTGAGCCACAGCGCCGCTTCTGGCCGTTTTCTGTATATGTGGTGCTGGGGAATCGAACCTAGGGCCTCGTGTATCCGAGGCAGGCACTCTTGCCACTAGGCTATATCCCCAGCCCCCGGGGTTGGTTTTGAATGGCAGTCCTCAGATCTCTGCCTCCTGAGTAGCTAGGATGACAGGCGTGAGCCACCGGCTCCCAACCCATCTCCAGATTTTTTAAGCTATGTTTATTTTTAGGTATAGGCTAAGACCTACTTTCCAGCATTTGCACTTTGATGCCTCATAACAACTGAATACAAGAGAAAAATCCAAATCCAGTGAGTGATTTTGCTGATGATTTATTGCTTTAAGGAGGAAAAGCCATAAACAAAGGATTGGAGCAATGAAAACTTTCCACATCAAGCAAACACGTCCCATGCTACACAGATGATGAGAAAAATGAGGAATAGTGTAAGACCTGTCAGATTGCCCAAGAGTGATTATTCCTCTCCTGGGAAATTCCAAGGCACTTCTCCCTATGTATCATTTATTCACTTACAAAAATGGCAGTACACATATTTAAATACGAAATCACAGTTTAAAAACTAGATACATACATACATATATACACACATACGTGTGCAAGAACACAGTCGATCCTTCTGACCATGAATGAATCCCACTAGGCAGCCTATCCTCATCATGGTGGCTTTGCATCTTTAAAAAAAGCAATGACGTAATTCAGCACGCAAGTCAGGCTACCTTGCTTCTCCTCAGCCCCTCTGCAGACACAGTACAATATTAAGGAGATGGGTCGGGGGCCGGGCGAACAAACCTATCGTTCAGATCTACTTTCTCTTCTCAACCTCTGAAACATCTTCAATCACCCTTGTGGACCTCTGTTCAGCAAAGCGCCTCCTGGAAAAGTTGCTCCGATGACTTGGGAGCAGGATCATCAGCCGAGTGTCAAAAAGATGGGCCAGGGCTCTGCTAATCCTGGGTTTGGAATCCCGGCCTTCCGTGTGCTGGTGGGGAGAACCTTAAACGAATGATTTGCCTGTGAGACTCAGCTAGCTCATCTCTAACACGGGGCACTGGCAAGGCGGGGGTCTCCTGAGTTCACCGTGAGGAGCAAGGAGATCAGGCAGCCCGTACCCAACAGCAGTCCTCTGACGAGGGTGGCATGCCAAGGGCCCCCACGACAGCTATCCTTCCAGCAAGAACCAATGGATGGTATGGGGAGCATGGAAATCCCTCCTTTTCCCAGAACACCTGAGGAATTTGGTCTAGCTACTGATATAAATATCTTCATTGAAGGTTAAGTAATTGTGCCTTTCCTTTATCCTAGAGCATAAAGTTACAAGGGACCAGGGCAAGATCTACTGGATAGATTTGAACCCTTGTCAATGGGAGTCTCTCATGGGAATCATCCGGGCTCTTCCCGGAGAAGCCCCCCGCCCCCATCCCCCAAGCTGTACCTTTGTACAACAGAACAAGCTTGGGTTTGAACTCCAACTTCTTCCTCTTTGAGTTCCAGAGTTTCTATTTCTAAAACGGGGAAGAGAAGTGTAGACTCGAGCATAGTGATCACTGATCCGACAACGTAAAGTTTATCACCAATAGGATGCTCAACAAATGGAATTTCCAGAGTTTCCAGAGTCAGGATGCAAATCTAATGCGAACCACCTAGCTCTGGAGTTTGTGCTGAAGTTCACAGGGCTTCAATGTTAATGGTTAGTGTTGCTATCATGAACCACACAATGGGTGGAGCTTAGGGTAGAGCTTCACCCTGGGGTGAGTTCTCTTTACGTGAGAATTCTTAAACATCCCCTCCTTTGAAATATTAAGTCTCTTCCTGTGGCACTCAACATAAGATTTTCCCTGATTCTTAAAAAAAAATAGATTTTTCACACACCTGGAAGAAGAGCACTTCTAAGCCAATTAAGGAGCATTTCTAAATCCAAGCAGGAGCTTAAGCACAATTTATTTGACTTGCCCTTTTGTGCTTCATGCAGGGCTCTGTCTACGTGAGGTCACCTAGGCCCAGTCCGTTTTCCCTTCGCAAGCAGCCCTCTTTATTACCCGTCAGTACGCAGCGATGGGCAGACATATGCTAAGCACATGCTGGGAGCTGCTTCCGATTTTCAGGAGAGATAGTTTATAGGGGATGCATGGATTTTTCTCTAAGCTACCTATTTTGTAGGCTTAGGCAACTCAATGTCAGCAAATCAGATACTCACTCAGGAAAAGGAGCTAGAAGGACAAGGATAAGAACAACAGAAAAAAAGCAAGAAGATGCTTACTACCATATATTTTCTACCCTGACCTATTTAGAAACAGGAGAAGCCGGGGGTTACGAAGCTAGACCGCGTGGATGTGATGACCCACGCTGTTTCTTTACCTTTCTGAGCTTCCATTTCACATTTATAAGAACAGAAATAACCAAGGAAACTCCCTAACGTGACCGTGGCGATTCGAGGAGCAGGTACATGTGAGACACGGAGGTACTAAATGAAAATAATGTGACGGCCACTGGTGTATTTTACTAACAAAATAAATAATAGCCCCATTTCTATTTGCAGCCACCTTCTCTTCCTTCCAACCCCTCTTTGGTTTTTAACTCCCATGAAATACATTTCCAAACCTCTGATCAACCTCTCTCCTCACACCAGAAAATTGAATTGTGTGGATCTGTAGCTCCTAAGGCTGTCAAATAGGTCATGGCTGCAGACAGAGATGTGTCCTGGACTCAGGGGGGTTTGGGGTTTTACGAACGTGAACCCTGGAAGCCACCCGGGCTAATGAAGGGTGAAGCAGTGTTCAGTTGGACCCATACCCAGCCTGGAAGATCTGCTTTGTGCTTCACAGGGGTCTAGGGCAGCACTGAGCGCTCTGGTCGTTTGCTGCTTCTGAAACAAGCTGGCTTTGCCCCGTCTGGAGGACCGACTGGGGGCTCCCCCCCCCCCCCCACAAACAACAATGGAGCTTTATCAAATTCACTCCAGGGTGGGATGAACT
This sequence comes from Perognathus longimembris pacificus, assembly GCF_023159225.1. Taxonomy (NCBI): domain Eukaryota; kingdom Metazoa; phylum Chordata; class Mammalia; order Rodentia; family Heteromyidae; genus Perognathus; species Perognathus longimembris. Next base: position 6,836,314 of record NC_063172.1, read on the forward strand.
CACTTTGGACCCTTCACAGTTGGGCGGGGAAAGAGAAATTTAAACTTGACAAGGCTCAGGTCAGTGAATTCCCCTTTCCATTAGAAATCATAAAACTACTTATTGCACTGGGAGAATATTTGGTACTCTTGTAGCGCACGTATCTTTGGAGTCATAGCTACAAATTTTGGTGTGCTGAGAACAGAATTGACTATTAGAGTGCCATATGACAGAACCCAAACCATAGCTTATTCTACTATGCCAAGTTCTATCCATCCTTCTGAATGGATCCCAAAGGTCTTCCAGTTTGGCACCCAAAGAAGAAATTCAGGATACTCGATCTCTAGCTCCTTGCATTCCTTGGGACAAAAGCAATTTCCGCGAGGACTTCCAATGGCTTGAATGGGTTGGATCGGTCTTGGGTCTTCTCCAGAGTAGGCAGAGAGACAGACCTTTTCTTTGGCATGGTACAGAATGTCACCAAGGAGGGGATCTGTATTTCTGGGCCTGAGCAGCCCCATCTTGGGTCATTTGAGCAGATGAAGACAGGAAAAGAGGCGGTGAGTTTGGGTCAGGATCATTCGAAGTGAGTAGCGAGTCGCCAAAAGAACGTTCCACTGTCACGTTGCTGGCCACGGAGGGCTGACTGCTTTGCAATCATTTGAGGCAGGTCCCAAACTCTATGAATTGTGCCTGCCTAATTGGCAATTTCTGAGATGTCAGGGTAGGGTTCCAAGTCTGCGAAAATATCATTGGGGTTCCTACAGCTCAGGTTACAGAAGCAAGCGTTAATCCACAGGACCTGGCGGGAGAAGCCGGGCCCCTCAGGACACTGGAAGGAGACAGAGATGGTCTTGGATTTGTACGGGATGCAGCACCTGTTATCCGTGCAGACTCCACAGTACTTAGGTCGGTAGGAGCGAGCGCTGACACAGCCGGCCAGAGTGAAGTTCGTGGGCTCCTCTGGCTGGTACACGGACAGACACTTCTTCCCTGCCTGCAGGACACAAGAGAATGTCTGTGGGATACACAACCCAGCCAGCCCCCCCGAGCCCTCAGTCCTTCCCCTGTGGGTCACTGGCAGGTCACCTTAGAGCCAGAGACACAGCATCTCCAAGCAAAGGCGGACACTAGCCAGCCCAGGGAGAAACACCCGCCGCCCCCCTGTCTCATCCTTGCGGTGGACTGCAGAACACCGGGCAGAGAGGCCTTGCTAGGCTTGGTTCTTTCTCACGCCACACAGCCTCCCTTCCCTCCTGGTCTTTTGCCTCACCTATGCATTCATCATGATCTCTCAGGTATGTGAAATCGAGAGCTCCTTCAGCCCATCAGAGTCTCCCCACAGCTAGCCAGTGGCTGAGCCGGCCTGGGGCTTCACAATCAGGGGAATGATTCACACACACACACACACACACACACACACACACACACACATCAACCTTGCGCTCACATACTCTTATCACACAACGTCCATGATGGACTGGACATCAAGTCGATGTCACCCCACCCTTCTTCCACGGGGTGAGGGCTGATGCCCGGCCTAGGGCTCTTTCTGTCTCTCTGGTGCAGTTCTGTGCCCGGCACACAGTGCTTTGCTCCTGTGGCTCTGGGAGCATGCCATGCCCCAGGACCATGCTGGAGATACGGGCGGAGCAGGAGCAGCTATGTGGGGCTTGGAGATGGTAGGAGAGGGGATCCCACATAGGGCCCACAATCACCAAAACAAAACGGGGTGGAAGAACTGTCCCAGCACAAAGGGCAAGGCAGAGAGGTCTGGAGCAGGGTGGGGGGCTGGGCCGTCTGGTCACGCGGGGAGCCTCTCATTAGCGTTCCCAACGGGAACTGGGTTTGAGCTTTGTTCCGTTCTCTTTGGATGACGCTGGTTCTGCTAGGGCTGGTGACCGCACAAGCACCCACGGAGCAAAACTCACAACGCACCATCCGTGACCCGTGTTATCCTAAATCACTGCCACGCCAGGCCTGGAGCAGGGGACCCAATTACCCGCACCTTCCAAAAGGGCCCCGCACGGAAGCTCGGTTGTCTGATTGCCGAGCCTGCGAAGCCCACCTCTGCCCCCACCCAGCGCCCCCACCTTGATGAAGGGGCGGACGTCCACGTCACACGGCCGCAGGTTGCAGAGGCGGCTCTCCTGCGCTGGCCAGCACCGCGCGTTGACGTTGGAGATCCGAGTGGAGACCCCCAGGCCGCAGGTGGTGGAACACGGGCTCCAGGGGCTGGTGTAGGCGATGCAGTTCCGGTGCCAGGGCTCCCCCTCGCCTGCTGCGGCAGCTGCAGGCGAACCCCAGAGTCCCCGTGAGTCTCCAGCCCCTACTAGGCCTCAGACGGCACCATCCACACAGAAAAGAGTTTAGGTCTCTAAAACTCAGAGACACACACAGACAGACAGGCGGGCAGACAGACAGACAGGCAGGCAAGGGAGACAGACAGATGGAGAACTGAGCCTTTCCTGGCTCCTCACCGGCCTGGGTACCCAGGGAAGGGAGGCTTCCGCCTCCTAATGGGCCGATAGCATGTGCCGTGTAAGGCCACAGAGTTGTCACCTCTGACTGCTTTTATACCAGCATTTTGCCAGGTGCTAGGAAGGAGGCGGCACTGCGTAGTTATGGGTATTGAATGGCGAGTAGCCCCATACAGCACCTAACACAGCCTGCTGGCCATGCTGAGCAGAGCAGGTGAAGGGGGAAACCCAGGCTTCAGCACCAAGCTACCTGAGCTCAACTTTGTACTGCTGCCTCCGAGCTGTGTAACGCCCCAGGTGCTGGTTCCCCTGCCTGGGTTTCTACGGCAGTTGGGGGGCCTCGGTGGGCGTGGCCGCGGCATGGGCCTCCCAGGGTTGGGATGAGACAGGAGGGCATCGGGCACAGGAAGGCGCTCCCGCTGCCCCATCCCCGAGAGAGCCCCCGTCCACGTGACTACACCCACTGACTGTCAGCCCCGCCATCCACTAGCTCTTCAAGAGCCCCATGAGCTCAGGCGACTTCAGCCTTCGGGTGCGTGCTCAGCCATGCGCTAGGAGGCAGAGGCTTGTGAGCCAGAGACCCAGGCAAATAGAGGTCAGGTAAGTCAGGACTTCCTGGGGCAAGACAGGACAGAAGCCCGGGAGAAAGTCCTTCCTGCCCACAGAAACAGGAAGTGGGGTAGGGGTGGAAAGACAGATGAAGAGAGAGGTGAAGAGAGAGTGAGGGAGAATAATGAGGCTAGAGAAAAAGAATAAGTAGGAAACAGGAATCGGGGAAAGACAGACACTGGAGAGAAGAGGGGAGAAAAAAAATCTAACTAGGGTCAGGGTGACAAGAGACAGAAGGGAGACCAGAACTGTCTTCAGCCTCTGGCATTTGGGGGTGCACAGGGGGGCTGGTGAATGAATACAGCAGTACGCCCGAGAACAAGAGGGCTCCCACACACGAGGGAGAAAGCAAGAAGCACAGCTATCCAGGGACAGAGAGAGGGGCAGGGCCGGGCCCATCAGGCTGCCTGGCGAGGAGGCTGGCAGGGGATTTACTGAGGGTCATGAGAGGGCTTTGCTTTCTGGGTCACGTCCTCTACCCGGCAGAAGCTGTGCTTGTTGTTGTCAGCCAGAATGGGGTCAGTGGGCATCCCCCCACCCACCCAGTGACCCTTGTGTGGCCTTGCTGAGGGGGCCTGGGGTGGGGGTAGCCATCGCGCCACCTCCTGCCGCTGAGACCAGATGGCTTCTCCACCTGGGCTGTTGTGTCCCTCAGGGTTCATTCGGCCCCGTCTAGGGTTACTTAGGCTTGCTCATAACGTGGGCCAGTGTTAGCCCTGGAGATGCCCAGGACAGCCTACCACAGGGAACCTCATTAGTCCACACTGCAGGCGGTGCTGCACAACTGGGGAGAACCTCACATGCTCCTCATCACTAACCCCAATGCCATGCCTTCCCTCCAGGTCCCCCCACCCCCCCAGCAGGGAGGAGATGTCCTCACCCCCGACTCCCACTGCATCAGATGCCCCTGGCATTCCCCCGCACCTTTTCCCTCCCACCTCCTCTCCTCCACCCATGTGATTTGAGGCTGACTCAAGAGACATCTCTTGTATTTGTCAGTTCGTCATCATCTCTGAGCACGCTTCCCTACTTCAGGTCCTTATCATCCATTCATCCATCCATCCATCCATCTCACCGTCCACCATCCATCCATTCATTCCTTCCACCCAGCTTCTACCCATCCACTTACTATTATCTGCTATCCATCTTCCCCTATATTTATTTATCCAGTCATCCACCCACACGATACACATTAAAGGGTGTCAGCTAGCACTGCGCTAGGTATCACCAGGCAGTGTGAAACAAACAGGCCCGTGCCTTTCCTGTCTTTCCAAGGCCTCCTTGCCCTAGACCGACTTAGCCAAAGCCTCCCTAGCTCCTCCTCTATGGTAGAGGAGGCCCTGGAATCGTGTCGCGTCCTGCCTCTCCTGTCGTGGTACCGGCTGCTCTCTCTCTCATCGCCCCTCTGCCCACATTAGGATAGCCACGGAGTGCATGTGTGTAGGGCTTTGCTCTCCACAACTCTTCCCACTTGGAGTACCACGCACAGGGGCTGGTTGTCTACTTTCCACTTGGCAGATGGGGAGACGGGGGTCCCTCCCGTGCGGGCGAGGCTCTCCCAAAAGCCTCACCCAGAGTGGCGCGTGGCCAGCGTGACTCTGGGGCTGGATGGAGTCCCTCCCCGGGCTCGAGCCGGCACCTACCGAAGGCGCCGGTGTCCAGCAGGGCGGTCTGGCGCGGCCTCCGGGCGTCATCGTCACACACCCACTGCTGGCAGCACTGGCCGGGCACGTTCACGCGCCGGGGCTGGCGGCACCAGAGGCGCGGGGGCCGCGCCCGCAGGCACAGAGGCGTGCAGCCCACCGCGCCGGCGATGCACGTGCAGTTGTACCTGCAGCTGGGCTGGAAGGACTCTCCGTTGGTGTAGCGCACACCGTTGAGGATGCAGCCCACGCCGACCACCTCTGCAAACACAGGGGGTGGGGGTGGGGCGGGGGGTCAGCCAGCGCATGCGCTCCAGGCCAGGCGTCCCTCCAGGCAGGGCTCCGGGGACGAAGGGCAGAGCCGGAGGCCACCTGAACCCGGGCAGGAGCGGCGGCGGGTGGGTCTCACACCGGGGCGGCGTGGCGGCCCTGGAGTGAGGGCTCAGCCTTGGGTACGTTTGGGAGGAAAGCTTGCAGGACTTGCCGGTGGAGGGCGGGGAATATGGAGTCTGCTGTCTCGGTGCTGTCTCCAGTGCACTGGCCTGGCTGGGCAGGGGGTGTGGGGGGTTAGTAACCATCCCGGCATCTAGCGGAGTAAAGGCTGGCTGGTTCGGCCCCTGGGTCTTTTGTATTGTGCTTATGGTATCACCTACTTTGTTCTATAAGGAACCATAGTCACAGATAGCAAAACTGAATCTCAGGGAGGCAAAGCTGCACATCCAAGCTGATCACGGTGGGGAGCACTGGGGCTGCTGGGGGTTCCCAGGGGAGAGGTTACCCATGGAGCTATCACAGGGAGGTGATGCCCAAGCGCACGCTGGACCCCCCCCCCCCACCCGACCCCCCACGCCATGGCCCATAGGCTCGTGCTGGCCTCCCGCTGACTCTACTGGGAGGTATTTGTCTTCATTCCGCAGATAGGGAAGGTCTGGAAGGCGGACTGAACCAGTTGCTGCAGATAACAGAGCTAATGAGTGGTGGAGCTGAAAGGGGCTGCAATCCGGGGTCCCCCACTCCACACGCCGCTTCCTCCCACCAGACACCACTCACTGCAAGAAGGAAGGGTAGGAGGAGGAAGTGGAAGCAAGGGGCGAACCACACCGTTTGGCATTGTGTCAGGGTGCGATGTCGGCGTGTCTAAGCGAATCCCTATGTGAGTGTGTGTGTGTGTGTCCGTGCGGGCGTGAGTCCGTACGTGTGCCAGTCCGTGGGTCAGTGGGTCCGTGTGCACATGCTGGTGGAGAGGGCAGAGCAGGAGGCCGCAGCCCACGCTCTGCCTGGGGTGTGGAGACCGAGGGGAAGGGGGTGCGGGGGCCCGGAGCCCTACACACAGCAGTTCCCCCGCCAGATGCTCGGCGGAGCCTGGGGAGGCGCTCTGAAGATCCCGGCGCCCGGCCCAGGCCACGGAGGAGACCTGGCCGTGTGTGCGGCTTTGTCCAGACTCAGTATTCCTTAGCGGCTGGTCCCATGCGAGTGCACCTTGCGGCCGAGGTGGCGTGGCCCCAAGCCCGGAAGGTGCCGTGGTCTCCGCGGATCTGTGGGTAAGGACATGGGGCGTGGCCAGAGGAAGGATTGGTGTGCGTGATGGTTGTGGACCACCCCATCAGGAGACTTGGGGTGGGGGGGTCCCTCCTCCATTACTTCCTTTCTACCCGGAGAGATGATGAGGACAGCTACTTCCTATGCAGCTTGCCTGCAAGGCTCAGTGTCGCTGGGGAGCTTTTCTCTTATTGAAGGACTTCCGGGGGGCTGCAGTCACCTTGACCCCCCACGAGGGCCGTGGCTCCCCTCCTCATGTCCTCGCTGGAGCAGGACGGCAGGCAGGCGGGCGGCTCCATCTTCCAGGGACTGCTCGCCGGGGTTCGTCGTGTAAGAACATCCCTGTGCAGGCGGAGGGGCTGGTGGGCGAATCTCCCTCACATTCCTACTGTGTACAGACACGTGACAGTCAGCCACCCCTAGGAAGGGCGGCCTTGTGTGTCCCACGGTCCTGGGAGCGAGCTGAGACTTGAGGACAAGGAGCTGTGGAAGTCGCAGCGCCACTCACGCTGTCTGGCTGCAAAGACCACAGTTAGGATTCCCTCACTGTCACCAGCGGGGCACTGGGCCGGCCGGGGGCCTGCTCTCTCCCCCCACCCCCATCCCAGGGTGGCGAGGCCAGGCCCGGGATGACGTTGGCAAAGCAAAGTTGGAACAAAGGAAATAAAAAAGAACAAGGGCAGCCAGTACTCCCTCGATGGGTGCTCTGTTTTGTTTTATTTTGACTATTCCCTTCCTCAGCGCCACAAAAGACTGGTTTCCCAGTGAGATCCTTAAGTGATGTGTTCTCAGTCACGTAGCGAGCCAGAGGAAGTGCCAGGAGTTAAACCCCAAGTCCATCTGCCTGGAGCTGTCATGGGCCTTCTACCAAACCACCCCTGCCCTCTGCTCTGGCTGCTGGCTGCTTTAAACGAGGTGTTTGTGCAACTGAAATAGCCACACCGTGTAGGGCAGGGCCGCTCTCTGCCCACGAAAGCATCCTGTTTGGCCCACAGAATGTTTCTTTAAAAAGTTTGTGTGTGTGTGTGTGTGTGTGTGTGTGTGTGTGTGTGTGTGTGTGTGTGAATGCACGGCCAACATTTACAAATCATCCACAAGCCTGGATTTCTGGGTTCTCTTGAAAACTGAGCGGACTGGACAAGACCCGCTGCATTCTTCCGCGTGGCCACGGTGCTGAGCCAGAAGGGCAACGTCTGCAAGCCAAGGCCCGCAGAGCAGCTTCCTGCCTCCCCTACCAGTGCCGGGACTACTCACTCTGATCACCTGCCCCGTCCTGCTTTCCTACGTGCAAACCTCCAAAGCCAGACTTAGCTCGTGCCTGAGCTGACCCTGTACTCAGCGGCTGCCTGTTAGAGGGACTCTTCTGTCTGGTGCAGGGGTGCTCTTCTTCTCTGTTCGTTCAGACGCCGATGTCTCTTTATCCTTGCATTGGGGTTCCACACCCTCCTCCAGCATGGAAGCATGTCTAGTAGAAGGCTAGTGAGTTCCGTGTGTGCACGCTGATTTGCATGCGACAGAAGGCAGGTGGGGAAGGGTGCATCTGAATGAGAGAGTTCCGTGTTCAGATAAGTTTGGAATGAAAAGGCCTTTTACGGAAGCTCCTTGGGGAACCTGGCAATGGGCACGAGAGGTTCCGCAATGCCCACTGTATTTATTCCAGTGTCTGCAAGCCTATCGGACCAGGACGCCCTTGGGAAGCATAAAAGCCTGTTCAAATATTGAGCCCACAGGTTTGTCTTGTTTGCTTGTTTGTCTCTTGAGTGACCAGGAAACACATGGAGATTCACGGCAGCACGGAGCTGAGAGGTTGTAGTGAGTGAAGGCAGGTCAGAGGGGTACGGGGAGGTGGAGATAGCAAGCAAGGAGCGCCGTCTCTGGACACAGGAGAAAATGTCTGTAAGGGTACAAGGCCTTGTACATGATAAGATCCCAGTATGGCTTTACAGATTAGTAGAATCACAGTGAGTGGCCTTGAACTCAGTAGTCTAAGAGGAAAGGAAACTGGAACAAAGTCTAGCACAGCGAGGCTGGGCCAGGTCTGCCCACCTGGGATACTGAAAAGAGCACAGGGCTGGCTGTGGACATGAACAGTCTTGAACTCCAATATGCAGAGAATCGACCAGGAGTCCTACTCGGGGTAGAAGTTCCCACTCCATTTTGAGGATTTCATTCCGCAAGTCTGTGCTGGGGCTCAGGAAGAACATTTTTTACCGTGTCAGATGATTCCTGCGAGGCATAGTGCAAGTTCTCTTTGACCACATTGTTTAGTGGGACTCATAGCACATGCCAGTAAATAGAGAAAGATTGGAAGGATAGGGAAGTGCACGGTTACGTCCCCAGCCAAAACCGCATTCCACGCAGGAACGCCGAAATACGAGCTGGATTTTGATAAAAGAGGGGAAGGAGCCGTAAGTTGATAAATTAATGTGCTATTAATTATCAGATAGGAATTTTTGACTTGGAGTTATGTGCATAACCTTGATCAACAACCCACCTCAAGGATATAATGTGTTATCTGAGAATAAGAGTCTATATACACATGAATAGATAATGGGGGTCTATGCAGAATTATAATTATGGGCTATCTTGATGAAACTGTGAAACTTTTCAACAATTAGGCTGCTGTTACCTCTTCTCATTAAGTTGGGTCATTTAATTTGAGTAATGCTTAGGTAATTCAAACTGAAAAAAATACAAGTCCAGGTAGAAGCAGGTCATGAGGTCTCGGAAAGATGTTTGTTAGGAACAAAGAAAGGAGAAACCACATTGTATGATCAAGCACAGGAAGAAAGGAGAGAAGAAGAATATAAAGATCAAGAGTCAAGAAAAACCAAAGGCAACTGGAAACTCTAGGAACAAACAAAAGGCACCGGGAAACATTCCTTCTGGTTTCAGGGAAATAACATTTACATAGTCACAATCTTGTAAATATTGTGAATTAGGACACTGGCATGCGAAGGAAGTATACAGTGGTATAAAGGAACTAAGTCATCACTATCCAACAGGAATATTAACAGGTGAGCCCCAAACTGATCAAACCAACTAAGATATAGCAGAAGGCAAGGGCTGGCTAGATAGTGACAACTGTAAGAAGAAAGGACTAAAAAGTTAAAAATGATGACAGGGACTGGGGAAGTGCAGCTTACGGGACGTGGTAGCTGAAGGTGGGTTGTTTTCATCGTTTCAAGGCTGCCTGTTTTCATCCATTCAACCCGTTTTATTCTAATTCACAGCACTCCTGGGCTAGCTGGAGCTACTACGAAAGTGAAACCGGCTTAGGAATGTTCTCATAGGACCTCCTTCCCCAGGGAGGAATGTCTGGGGGACTGAGAGGCCAGCCCAAAGGCAGCCGTCCTGGGACATGGCCACGCAGGCCCACCCTTGCCCCCGAAGGGCCCCGGGCTTATGGGTTCTCATCATCCACTTGAAGTGCATCTCCCACCGCACGGAAGGCTGGCCAGGCGTGCCCAGGCGCAGAGGCCCCGGGGCGGGGGGGGGGGGGGGGACGGGGAGAGGGGGCGGGGGTAGGTCAGGGCTGGAGCGTGGGGCTGTGGGAAGGTTGGGAGGCGCTCACTTACGTGCACATACTCCTATTGCGTACCTCGGGTGGTCCACGCTGTAGTCGCAGTAGAGGCCCCGGTGGGGGTCGCAGACCGCAGCCTCTGTGCAGTTGTCCCCGAGTTGCTGGGCGCATATCTTGCAGCATTCGCAGCCGTCTGTGATGAGGCTGACCCCCCGTGGGCAGCGGGGCGGGGCCCGTGGGCATTCACAAGGCCACTTGCAGAATTCGGGGCGTGAGGTTGTGTCCTCCAGTGGAGTTGGGGTGAAGGCTCCCGGTGCCGGGGTTGGAGAGAGGGCCTGTGGGGGAGAGGCAGCGGTGAAGAGGAGCTGTGGAGGTTGGGAGGAGGAGGGGGAGAGTGGCGGGGGGGGGGGGGCGGAAGACCCAAGGACGCTGTCATTGCCTTTCTGTGTGCACGGTGCTCAAAAGGATTTTGTGATGTTTTTAAGCCCTCCATCCCATGACTAAACATCTCTTTTCTTCTCCACAAAATCAGGAAGACCCAGGCAGGACCCCAAAGCTGCTCCGAGAAGATAAAACAGTTGCCCGACTCCCACTGCGGGTGAAGTCCTGGGGCCCAGGTGTGATCTCAAGTCACCCTAACCTCCCGCATTCCTTGATGTCCCCACGGCAGGGGAGGTGGCGTAAGGATTCGGAAGAGGGACGACGGGGCAGCTTGAAGCCTGCCAGTAAGTGACACTGAGACCGCACAGCCCATACCCGGGGCTCTTGCTTGGTCCAGTGGGTCTTGATTTTGCTTCCACTGAATGCTCCAGACGCGTGAGCCAGAGGCTCGGCCCAGGGAGTGACCTCAGAGCTGCCGGGCTGGCCCGAGGAGAAGGGAGCTGCGATCTGTCACCAGCTCCAGCCTGCGTAGAAGCATCCTCATTGCATACTTGAGGCCAGCCTTCCTTGATTCCTCCCTCCTACACCACCGCCTCCCCCCTAGCACTCCGCAACCTGCGAGCAACCACGCAATCTGCCTTCACTCTGGAAGATGTGGTAGACGGAGCAATGGGCCAGTTGGGGAGGGAAATGGAGACCACGGAGTCCCCCTGACCTGCAAAATAAGCGGGTGGAGGGACCCTGGAATCTTGAGTATGCGGGCACCGTAAGCACCTACCGGCTATCTGTGACAGATTCCCAGCTGCCCGGCCTGGCTTCTGACGGGGCAACTATTGTTTTTTTTTAATTTAATTTTATTGTCAAGGTGGCGTACAGAGGCGTTAGTTACACGCGTAAGGTCGCCAGTACCTTTCTTACATTTCTTGCCACACTTGTGACCTCCTCCCTCATTTTTCCCCCGCCTTCCCTCCTCCCCAGTCCCTTCCCCCCCCCCCCCATGCGGAACAGTTCGTTTATAACACATCGTCTTGCTGTTGCATTGGCTCGCCGTTTGTCCCCTGTCTCGCCACTGTGACGTTCCAGGGGAACTACTCATGGTGCCGGCTCCTCCGGCCTCCCTGCCTTCCCCACGCCGGGCTGGGCTGCGTGGAGGAGCGGCCTCCCTGGGCAGGCTCCGGCTTTGCTTCTCTCTGCGCGTACACAGCGCAGGGCGCGTGCTCCCTGAGCGGAGGGGGTGCTAGCTACAAAGGGCTTTCGTGTCACCTGCCATCACCTCCTGAACCTGTCAACCCTAAGTCTGAGTGGCAAAGCTGAGACAGCCAGATGCGCGTCTTTCTGGGTGGCCTTGGACCTGCTTCCTGACCCCCCACGCCACAGGCTTAGGACGCCCAGCCTGTTGGGACATGCTGCTCTCAGGAGGTGAAGGGTATGGTGTGGGTTGAAGCACTGGGAGCCGGCCCATCGCAGCCTCTCAGAGCCCGCCCACCCTGTGGACGTGGCTGCACATTTCCTGCTGCCCTTGGCCGGTGCAAGTGCACCCTTTGGGCTGGGCTGGGCACCTAACCCTCTGCCTCCATCCTAGGTCAGAGCCCCACAGGAAGCCTCCTGTCCAACTTCCTGCCTGGAGCCGGTAAGAAGCCACAGGAAGCCCCCCCCCCCCCCCCCCCCCCCCGCCATCCCGCGGGCCCGGGGACGCCTCCGGTCAAGCCTTTGCTTTGGGCGCCACCTCGTGGTCACTAGGTCCCAGCCATGCAGGGAGAAAGGCCCAAAAGCTGGGCAGGGGGAAGGTTCCAGACCGCTCGCTGGGCCAGGCTGCTGGGTCTGGTGCGTGGCCCAAGTCGTGCTGCTTTGGCCGGCATTGATCTCCTCCTCTGAGGGCACAAGTCTGCGGGTTACTGGCTAGTCCTCACTTGGCGAGTGCCAAGGGGATCGGCGTCACAAAGCCTGGCACACAGAAGGCGCCAAGCATCTGCTGGTGGGTGGATGACAGAGTCCGTGTGCCCTTCCTCAACGGCACAGTGGGCCCTCAAGGGCAGGGGCCACCCACCACCCACCTGTTCCCTACGTGCACAAGCCAGCTCCACACAGCCAACCGCATGGCTGTTTGTGGGGTGCGCCTTTCAAAGGGCCCGCCATCTCCCAAGTCACTTCGCTCACAGTGGTGAAGAAGAAATGGAGGTCCGGCGACTTGGGTGAAGTCACACGGGTGTCCACGCACACGGAGCTGCATTCTGATTTTCCGCCATTGGCTCATGGGTCCCTGTCATCCCACCGGGGTGATGGTAGCGACCTCGCTCTGGAGGCCTCAGGGGCTAACAAGGCCCTGACTTCCTCATCCTTGTCCTCAAGCTGCGAGCGACGGATGGGCACAGTGGCTCACACCTGCAATCCTAGCTACTCAGGAGGCTGGGATCTGAGGACTCTTATCTCTCAATCTCCACAGCACTCTTATCTCCAATTAACTAGCAAAAAAGCCAGAAAGGGAGCTCAAGTGGTAGAGTGCTAGCCTTGAATGGAAAACAAAACAAAACAAAACACTGAAAGATAGCACCCGGGCCCTGAGTTCAAGTCCCAGTACCCGCCCCCCCACCTCCCTGTACACACAGAGACGTGAGCAAAACCCATACAACACGAAGACAGACTTCACGCCATCTCGGAGTGAGGAGCTCGGTGAAATAAGAAGGCGAGGGAGGCCCCTTCCTGAGCAAACAGCAGAGACCAGAACTTGCCGCTGCCTCCACGCCATCTCCCAAAGGACGTGTGTTCTGGGGCTGGCGCTGTCCTCGGACCTTAGCCCTAGGACCCTTGCTTGGACGCCTGACCCCTGCTGTCCGGCCTTGGGTTTCCTGGGGGGACACGACTATCCCCACTCTATTCAGACACAGGCTGCGGCCAGTCACAGGTCCTTTCCCTCCTGCCTCCCCGCAGACTGCCACCCTTTTCTGCACCGCCGACTGGCTGTCCTGCAGAAGGACAGACGGCTCCAGGCGAAAGCCCCGCCCCGTGAGCCCGTGTTAACTCTCAAGAAGGAAAGCAGGAGAGATACCAGAAAGCCAGGGGTGTGTGGTCTAGGGGTAGAGAGGGGGGATGGCTCCAGGACTCCAGGGCTGGCGTAGCGCAGCAAATCCTGCCCGGTTCTGCCTCCCGCGGGGCTCTAGACACACGGCCTCGCCCACCCTCCCCACCGCATGAGCTCAGGCAGAATTAGACCCTGGCGTCACTTTCCAGACTTTTCCACACACGTTAGCTCTATTCCGCAGCCTTCACTACAAGTCGCTGGGCACCGCTGTCGCCGGAGAGCCGGACGCAGCAGGCTGGGGAGAAGCAGCCGAGCCCAGGTGCCAGGGCTTTGGGAAGGCGCTAACGGAGAGGGCAGCAAGCTTGAACTTGTCAGACGCAGCTCCCCTGACCCAGCCTCGAATCTCTGCCTTCCGTTCTTCTCATGGGGCGCCCAGAGCATTGCGTGACCCGCAGCCCTCTTGTTCTTCGCAGGGAGCGGGGCTAAAGGAGGGGCTCCGCGTTCCAGCAGACGATTGTACAAGCCACCCTTGTGTGCCCCAAGTGCCCACCACCTCCAGAGGCTCCACCCACAGTACAAACTCCCCCACCGCGCGGGGGTAATTCCCTCTGCCCTTCCGGGGCGGGGGGGGGGCACACTGCCTAGCCAACGGATCTGGTGTGGCGGATGGAAATGCGTTTGCCTTTGAGGCTTGAAAAGGGGGGAAAGGAAAAGAGACACCCCCAGAGACAAGACCCCTAAAGCCTGCACGCTTACTTCCCCCCGGATGGAGGTGGTAAAAGTGACGCGTGAGCCCTTCAACCATACTTGGAAGGCACGAGTAAGGCGACTACACGCGAGAGACCCAGCCCTGTCAGACATGGGCACGAGGATTTCCGAGGCCCCCTCCCCCCCCAACACACGTCAGGTAACGACGACGGGGACCTTGCGACTCGGCATGACTTCATCTAGACAAAGAGGCCATCAGGAGCATGGGGGGGGCAGGAAGCAGGAGGCTGGGCCCGGTGCAAGGGCCATCCGGGGTGCAGACATGTCCCCAGCGATGGGGAGCCAGCTCTCTGTCTTCGCAGAGTGTGCAGGAGAGGGCAGGGGACAGCGGGAGGCCCCCGAGGGCCACCACCCTTGGCGCCAGGCCAGCCTCCCTGAGCTCCTCCCCCAAGGTGTAAAAGGAGTGGCGGCGAGGGTCATGAGCTCCCTCTCCTCCCCCCCACCCCCCGAGCGGCCCGGTGGAGCGAGGCGTCAGGAGATAGAGGCCCCGAGCTCTGGTCACTTGCGCAAGGCCTAGCCGTGGACCACGTGTCCCTACGGTGCTCAGAATCCTCCCCGGTGCCCCTTCCTTGGGGGGTGGGGGGTTCTGTTCCCTCCTTCCTCCTCTTCCTGCCACCCTGCAGGCAATAAGCTTCGACCACACGCCGCCGCGCTCAGGGGAAAGGAGGGGGCCTTCTTGCCCCCTCCTTACAATGCAGTGCAGCTGAGCTCCGGCTCACAAGCAAAGAGGAGCTGCACAGGGGGGTGTCCTGGGAGGGGGGGGTGTCCCTTTCCAGCCTCCCCCATGTCAGTGCCACGCTGGGCACACCTGGCGGCTTCGGGAGGCTGTGCCTACGTGGCCGGCCCACAAGGGGCGGGGTTGTGGTGGGAACGGCCCCCCCCTCACCCCCCGTGGGTCCTGGGACGGACCTTTCAGCACCAGGCCGCACTGTCTGGGACGGGGTCTGCTCTGAGCTTGGCTGGAAAGGCAAGGCCTGGCGAGGCACAGCGGGGGAAGCAGTGGACTGGAACCGTGGGCTGGGCATGTAACTCGACCGGGTCCCCAACACCCGCCCAGTGCTTTGCTCTCACACCGGAGGGAGGCCTGGCCCCTTCCAGGCCCCTGAGTACCCACAGAGGGGGCCTGAGGAGGGTTTTCTGGGGGGCTTCGTGGTTGGCAGAGAGAAGACAGTGGTTGGGAAAGGCGTGTCAGATGGAAGGCACAGCCTGGGCACGTGCAGAGAAAAGACGGAAGACCAGAGTCTCAGGAAGTAAGGCAGAGGTGAGCGAGGGCCCTGCAGCAAGGGGAGGCTGGAAGGCAGTGGACACAGGACCCGACTGGAACCCCCAACACATCGAGAGGGCCCATCCGGGTCCACAGGTCAGCTCGCGATGACCCTGGGGGCACCAGGACCGTGCCTGGAGGATTGACAGACGAGAGGCCAGCCAAAAGAACATTCTAGGTGACCTGGAGGGGACGCTTAGAGCATAGGACACACCCTGAGGGGGCGTGAACCTGGGGTAGTCCACCGTTCTGCTCCCTGAAGTCCTCGCCTTCTCAGAATAGCCTTCCGCCCTTAGAGCCTGGCGGGGGGCGGGGGGCAGGGGAGGGGGGGACAGGCTCACAGCACCCCTCCTCCTGGGTGGTGGTGGGGGGGGAGGGGGGTCTCTGATCCTTCTCTGCCCTCCCAGATGCCACGGATCCCCGTGGACGCCAGCCTAGACTCGCCCTCGGATCTCAGATTCCCCCTCGGGCAGGCCCGGATCAAATCCCAGCCCTGGAAGGTCCACTCTCCCCATCCTGCGAGGAACTCCTTCCTCCTTGCTGCTGATCCGGCCCCTCCCTCCCTCCCTCCCTCCCAGCTCCCTCTGCTTTCACGGTGTGCAGGAGGAGGGAAGGAGGAGAAGTGAGGAGGAATCAGGGGAGCGGGGAAGGAGGAGGAAATGGAGGAGCAATGTGGGCAGGAAGAGGAAGAGAAGGAGGAAGAAGAAAGAGGAAGGAGGAGGGGGGAGGAGACCGGGCGGAAGAGCAGAGCCGGCCCTCACACAGCCCCCTCCGCCAGGATGAACATCTGTTTCCCACACAGGACGCCCACCCTCCGAGGAAGGAGCAGCAGAGCCCGGGGGCCACGGAACGTGCCGGAACGCGCCGGCGATGGGCTGAGAGACGGCCGTCCTGCATCTTCATCGTGGCCGCCTCTCCACCACCATCATCACCGTCGTCCTCCTCACTGCCCTCCTCCACCTCCACGCCCCGCCCCGCCACTTCATGGGTTGCCACTATCATCACGATGACAACCGACCCGTCACCACCGCCATCGCCACCTTCATCACGCGACCCCCGCCTATGGGTCGGGCGTGGGCCAGCCCGCCATCGTGGAGTCGGTCCTGCTGCTCCACCCGCCCTCCCCCCACCCCCACCCCCAGCAGCTGAACCCAAGCCCTCCGGGGCCTCTGCAGCCTGGGGTCCCACACCCCGCCTTTGTTGGGACCCCCAGCCCTGCACTGGAGTGGTGGAAGCTGCTCCCCGCCACCCCCCCCAAGTCTGCCAGGAGCTCTGTGGGCTCACTCTCCCCGCCGAGTGCTCTAGCAAGTTCAGAAGCGCGGGGGGGGGGGGGGTGACTTGTGCCCCTCCCCGGGGACCACGGCTTCGCACCCAGCACCCCCTCCCCTCCCTACATCACCAGCCCGGCCACCCATGCCCGCCAGCCATGATGGGTGGCACATCTTCCAGTAGCCACCTTCAAGGTATGAAGAGACAAACAGCTCCGTGTTCATGGATCCCCGCCCCGCCCCCACCCCCGGGGGAAGCCATGGTGGGAACAGAGCGCGCACATGGGCTCTGTCCCTCTCCTGTGCCCGGCTCCCAGGGACACCCCTCGGGACCCAGGAACCCCCACGTCAGCCTCTGTGTCCCCTGTCTGCTCAGCTGGCCCTCTCAGGGTCCGTGCATACGTGTGCCACGGGCCAGAGGCCCGTCCTGCCTGTCGTAGCCCCCGACGTGCTCTCTCCACGTGTAAATGTCCTGGGGCAGGGAGGGGAGGGGTGGCGGCGCGGGTCTGTCCCCCACAAACCCCTGGGCAGCGTGAGCCTGGGCCAGGCAGGGATGCGAGGGTCTCACAGGACTTACACGGAACAGCAAATGCAGGCTGTGGGCTGCTGGGCGGAAGGCGGTGTCGGAATGGGTGTGCCCGACCTGGGATGTGAACGCAGGGTCTCGGGACTGTCCTGGTAGCAAGCACTCTACCACTAGAGCCACCGCCCCACCTCTGGAGTGTTGTTGTTGTTGTTGTTGCTGGTTATTTGGATTTGCCTGCCCGGGGCTGGCTTCAAAGCGGATCTCAGCCTCCCGAATAGCCAGGATTACAGGTGTGAGCCCCCAGTGCCCAGCCGGCTCTCGGTGTTCAAGGGCCCTATTCCCACTGTATCCTGCCTTCAGTTCCGAGAGCACAGGACATGGGTTGTGCACCACCTCATTACACGGCTCGCACACTCAGGTGTACACACACACACACACACACACACAGATCCCACCTCTCCGCTTCTCTATCCTGATGCCATTGCGGTCAGTACCTTCGCACCCCAGCCTCTGGGGGGCGCCACTATCCTCACCAGCCGGAGTCTCCAGCAGGCCAGGGAGCGGCAGGCTCACACACCAGCTCTGCTTGTTGGCTGGCTGTGAGGCCTTGGGTCATCTATTTACCCTCTCTGAGCTTTCACCGGTACGGAAAGAAAACCCCCAAAGCCCTCTCTGCAGCAGGCCTTTCTCGCGAGGGCTTGCGTTGCCGGTTGGCGTTGGCTCGGAGCTCCTGAGCCCCCTCGGCTGGCTCCCTGTTCTTCCCCAGGAAACTGGGGCCTTTCCCTCACCGCTCAGCTTCCTCCGGGTTTTCTTGGCAACGCTCGTCTCTCTTTTTCCCGTTCCCGTGCCTCTGGGCGCCCCCTCAGCCCGGCCTTCCTTGTTCCTAGGAATTCAGAAGAATGCCAGGCGCAGATCTTGCTCTAAAGCAAGGCACCGCTTCCTGCCCACGGCCCCGCGTGGTCTGAGTCCCGGGCAGGGCTGCGTGAAGCCTCTTGTTCCCCCATCTTCCCTCTTGCTGCTGCTCTCTGCCCTGCACCCCACCCCTGCTCCTCATTGCTGGGTCTCCTGGGCTGCCCGTCCCCGGTCCCTCTCTGCCCTTCCCAGCCTGCCCTGGGGGAGGGGATGGGGCCCGGGGCTCAGATGCCTGCAGGTCCTGAAACTCTAACCTCTCCTCCATCCAGGCCTGGCCCTCCCAGGCCACCCCCCTCACCCCCCACCCCGCTACCCACCAGCGGGCCTGTGTCCAGACGCTAGCCTGCAATCCAGGCAGGTCTGAATGACAGCTCTGGCTGCAGGAGATGCTACTCCCAGCCTAGGAAGGCTCTGGAAGGGAGATGAGGATTTGGCATCTCAGATGGGCTTGCGAGGCACCCGCCCCCCCCGCCCCGCACTGCCCTGGCAAGCGTTCTTTCTGTTACTCTCTGTTTCTTCCCTTGGTAAACGGGGCCAAGAAAGAGGAATTGAGCGTGGACAACTGGCAGCCACCACACAAGGACCAAAAAACCCAGGCACATTTCGAGGACTGTCCCCACCAGGGGAACTCAGAAAGATGCCTACCACCCAGTGTGCCAGCCACGCCGGCACTTACCTCAGAGCCCGTCGCTTTGGCCCGAGAACTTGCAAGCCCACGGGCCCCGGGGCCCCCGAGCCTCAGTTTTTCTCACCCACAAATGGGCACGCAGGTCCCAAAGGACACGCTCAGAGTACGCCGGTAGCAAGAGCTCTCCTCATAGGGGTGGGATATCTCAGACTCAGCAGCCTCCGTTGTCCACCCTACCCACCCCCCAGCCGCCACGTGTCCCGATCCCCTCCCCCTCCCCCTCCCCCAGGTGCTGAGCCCCCATCCCTCCACGGCCACGGCGGGCCTGAGGTGAAGAATGGCACAACGTGTCTGGGAGGTGGCGTCCCCGAGCCCTCCCCGCTTGGTGCGCACCCCGGATGGCAGTGGGAGGCGGTGGGAGCTGCCCCGGCGGGTGCGGAGATGGTTGGAAGTTGGTGGTGTTTGCTCGTCCAGCTTTTCCCCGCACAACCGCTCCCCGGCTTGCAGTCACGCAACTCGGACGTGCAAGAGCTCCCCCGCAACACCCCGGCGCCCGGGGGGACCCCGGAAGGCGAATGACCAGCCTAAGGTCACCCAGCCTCTCTGAGGAAGCCACGTCTGGGCTGTGAGGTCGGGAGCCCCCGACACGGTACCCCATCTCCCTGTGTCCCCTTTCGGGAAGGAAGACAGGCGCTCTTGCTTCTCCAGGGGGTCCGCCCCTTCCTCCTCTCCCCTCAGCCCCCCACACCAAGTGTCTGCCTTCCCGGCTTGCCCCCAGACCGTCGGGACAGGAGCAGATCCCCGTGTCCCCCCCCAACCCCCCAGTCTCCCCCAGCAGGGACTCACCGTGGTCAGGACGCTGCCCACCACCGCCGCTGCCCCCGCTGCCAGCCGCCACAGCAGGACCCAGCTCGCGCCAGGGGACCGGGAGCCCGCCATGGGCTCGGAGGAGGAGGACCTGGCCGCCTCTTGGGAGCTCTGGGCCCAGACTGGCCGGGCCCATCCAGGGCAGCAGATAGCTCGCTGCACACTCCACAGCCCGGGCCCGTGCGCGGGGGGGGGGGGGGGGGGGTGGTTGTTCAAGCGACCTGACGTCAGGGTGAAGGACAAGCCCTGCATTTTCCTCTCAAAACTTTTCCCTGCCTCTCTCTCTTTTTTTTTTTCTTTCTTCCCTCTGTCCCCACCTCCAGCCCAGCTTGGCCAGCCCCCCCCCCCGCCCCCCGACAGTTCTTAAAGGGAAAGTCACAAAGGCCAGCATCCTCCAAGTCTCTCCAGGGTGGGAAAGGGTGCATGCAGGATGGGGGAGGGGGTGGGGGGGTGGGCTAGACACAGCTGGACAGCATCTGGGGACCCTGCAATCCATCTGCCCATCACCCCCCCCCCTCGTTCTCCAGACGCTATCTTCTGCCTTTCTTCATGTGTCACCTCCGTTCCCATCGTTCCTCCGTTCCAGCTACGGGCGGAGCTCAGAAATGATCGGAATTCACAGAGGAGCAGCCTGAGGCGTGAGCTGTCAGGGTCTGGGCTCGGGTGTCAGGGTCTGGGCTCCCCGGAGGCCCCCCGGGGGTACGTGGCAGGTCAGCCTTGCTACCCCGTCAGCGCCCTGCACCCCTGCGCTTTTTCCAGGGTCTCTGAGCCCTTGTGATCCCCGGCGGGCTTGGGTCCCCGGCTTCGGCTCCAGTGGGTTCTCCTCACACACGTCCCTTGCAGCTGGTCAGCCCTGCTCAGCCCCACCTGGGCCACCCCCTGGCACCCCTCCCTCCCTCCCTCCCTCCACCTGCTCGGGTGTCTCAGAGCAAGCAAGGTGGTCTGGGCCTGGTACCACAGCCCCCCCGAAGGCCCGGCCTCTGAAGACAGGCTGCTGTGTGACCCCGGGAGCTCACCGAGCCTCTCTGGTTTGGTTTCCTTCTGTAGAGAGGGAGGGACGACGAGAGGGGCGCTGCCTGGGTTTACTGAGCAAGCTTGGCCCAGAGCTGGTGCTCGTAACGCACTCTGTGGAATGTTCCAGCCACCTGGCTCTGCCTGAAACATCCTGGAGGCAGGGGCTGGGCTTGGTGTTCCCCCCCACCCCACCCCCCCGCCATCCCACCCTGGCCTGCCACACAGCAGGGGCTCCGTTGTGTTTGGGGGAGACCAGGGAGCACACAGTGGGGTGTGCCGAGGAGTCCCGGGCTCCCCCTCCCGCCTCTGGGGTCAGGGGTCTCTCCGGGGAGGGCGGCTCCCTGGCAGAACTCCCAGAGCAGCCGTAAATAAATTCCACGGGGCCTGGCGGAGGGGTTTCAGGGCAGCGCCAGAGGAGAGTTCCCTCCGCCCAGAGCCAGATGTATAGAAGATTCCAGGCCCCGTCTGGGGACCAGGCTTGGAGGCCTGGGGCTGCCATCTGCCTTCGATCTGCTCATAGTCTGTTTGTCACTTGCTTGTCCTAAGAGCAGCTTTGTAGCCACACACACACGGCCAGGCCCTGCGGCCGCCAGACTCGCATGGTTCACCGGGTCTGCTCAGGGGTGGCCACGTCTGCACGGCCCAGCTAGCAGGGGGCAAGGTGGGTGCTGCTGACCCACCCCGCCTCCCTGCAGAGCTGGGGAGCACCCAGGGAGGCTCCTCCTCCGCTCCCCGAGCCCCACAGGAGAAAGGAGGAGCCAGTGAAGGGCGCCCTGGGCTCCAGACCCACTCGCCACTGGGTCCTTGAACCATGACTAACTTGGGCAGGCACTCCGCTCTCATGGCAACTCCAGCCACAGGTGGAAGACGCCGTAACCTCAGCTTCTCACCTGGGATGGCGGTGGGGTAGGACCATCTCCACCTCGGTGATGAAGATGATGGGAAGTGCGCCTCCCTAGGGGCCTCATCCTTCCACTTACATCTGTCCTTCTGGATTCACAGAGACACCATGAGGCAAACGAGGCAAACATTCAGGAAGCCCTGGGCTCCGGGCGCTGCACATTCTGACATTAAAGGAGCCTCTTCCCTGGGGCTTCCCAACATCAGCCCATCACACAAGCCTGCGATGGAGCAACGAAGACCCGCGAAGGCAAGGAGGAGGTGAGGCCGGAGAGCCGTCACCCACCAGCGCCCATCTCCATATCCAGAGAGTTGGATGAAGCAGACTTCATCATCCCTACAGAAGGGAATCAGAGAGGCTATCTAGAGACGGGCCTTCCATCGTGAGCCCTGGCCCGAGCGACGGTCACCGCAGAGACCCCTCCCCAGTGTGTCTCCCCAGGTCATCTTTACAACCACCCTGCACGTCTCCCACAAGTCCTCGATGGGAAAGGCAGATGCCACGCCCGGTTAGAGAGAGGGATTCTGGGTGTTGTAATTCCTACCCTTGGCCAAATTGACCCGGATGATCCAACGCACCTTGCGTGAGCCTCGGGACTGACTCCAGTGGCTTATTTCTCTGTGCTCCAGTGGAGTCCCTCCCTTCACACACCAGTCCTGGGTGCTTGTGTTACTGTATGTCTCACTTCTCCACAACGAACTGCACCTGTCTTCCTGTCTCTTTGCCTCTTCTGAGCTGGTGGAGGCAAAGACTGTCACCCCCACTTGTCATACACAGTCACGGCCACGTCTGTGTGATTTTAATTTACCGTGTGCCGGCTGCGTTCTGACTTCCTGCTCTGTGATCATCTATTTGGTGTTAGAACAACCTCACAGCCCTTGTCCTAATGTCACCGCTGTCGTCAGACGGGAGATGAGACGCACAGAGAGGTTAAGTAGCTTGTCCACAGCCACTCAGCGAGTGGGTGGCAAGCTGGAACGCGAGGCCTGGCAGCCTGGCCTGGAATCTGCTGGCCCTATCTGTGTGGAGAGAGAAGGGGAGGGGGAGAGAGACAACCACGTGAGAAAATTCTTGAGATTGACCGAGTGAAGGCCAGACATTCCAGCTGGGAGAGAAAAACGGGGAGACAAACTCAAGGACAGAGTCTCTCCTCACTCACCTCGAGGGGAGAAAGTATCACAGGGGTAGGTTTCAACATCAGCCCCTGCCCAAGCGAGTCCAGTGTGCCGGCTCGCTCTGGGGGCCCCAGACTAGGCATCCAGATGTGGCTTAGCAGGCACATCTGCATTACGCACATACGTCCCTGTCTACACCCACTGTCTGGATCTCCTCCTGGTCATGTGCTTCTTCCCGGGAGAAAAGCACTGTAAACACGTGACACTCCACTCTGTTCCCAGTTCTCCAGGCTCTCGATGGGGAACAATCGGGGGTGTCTATCAGGGTGGTCTTGTTTGTCAACTGTGGAGGGACGAGACAGGAAGCAATTACCTCTTCAAAGGCACACCCTTCCAATGCTGTCCCTCTTGAAGCCCAGTGAAGATGTGAAGGCCACACAGCCTGCCCCTTCCCTGGGGGGCAGTGGGCCGAGAGCCCTGCTGAGAACTGGCGGGGAAGGCACAGCAGATCAAGCCAGGAATAGCCTGGGCCAGTGCTGCTTTCCTGTGACAATGCCCTTGGATATTTTTCTAGGGCCCAGAGAGAGTGACACGAGGAGCCAGGCAAGCAGGTATATCTTGTGCTAATGACGAACAGCTGGAGGAAGGGAGAGAAACTGCACGGGGCCTCTGGAGGGAGGAGGCATCTTAGGAGTCATAGACAGATGCGCTGGGCACCGGGAGCGAGCTTGTCCCCCTGGGTGAAGGCAAGAAGTCCAGTAGTCAGAGCCTCCTGCCACCACACCTGGGTGTGCACTAAAGGTGCACACAGTCATGCCCCCTGTCTTACAAATACATGCACATGTCCCAGGGCATGCATCTTACAGACCCGACGGGGAGGACCAAATGGCCCCCCTCGAACCGAGAGAAGAGCTGCGCGTGGATCACAAGGAGCTGTAGGTGGGAAATCCAGTTAACCTCAGATACTCTCCACGCCCCAGGGCAAGGCAACACCGAATAAAGAGGAAGCAGCCCGGCTCCCATGGCTCACAGCTGTCATCCCAGCTGCTCGGGATGCTGAGATCTGAGAACCGAGGTTCAAAATTAGCCTGGGAGGAAACATCTGTGAGACTCGGTTCTCCAGTTAACTAGCAAAAAGCTGGATGTGAGGATGTGGCTCAAGTGACAGAGCAACCAGCCTTGAGCTAAAAAGCTGTGAGTGAGAAGCCCTGAGTTTAAGCCTCAGCACCAGCACATAAAAGTTAAAAGAGGGAGAAATCAGAGAAGCACTTGCTAAGGAGGAAGGAGGAAGGAGGCAGAGGAAGAGGAAGAAGAGCAGAGAAACAGTAGTAAAGGAAAAGGAAGGAGGAAGAGGAGGAAAAGAAGAGGAAGAAGAAGGAAGGAAGGAAGGAAGGAAGGAAGGAAGGAAGGAAGGAAGGAGGAAGGAAGGAAGGAAGGAAGGAGGAGGAGGAGGGGGAGGAGGAGGAGGGGGAGGGAGGAGGAGGGGGAGGAGGGAGGAGGAGGAGGAGGAGGAGGAGGAGGAGGAGGAAGGGAGGGAAGAAGAGGAAGGAGGCTCATGTTTCCATCAAGCCCAGTACAGGGCAGTTTGTAATATCCCTCAACTGGACACATCCCAAATGCCGTTCAGCTGGCGGAAGTTCAAGCCAGCTGGGGCCCAGCTGGGCTGTGCCTACTACTCAAGCACAAGAAAAGAAGAAATTAGACATTGTCTACTGGAAGGAAAGGGAGAGGAGCTAAAACTGGGGAGTCATTCCCCACGGTCCAGTCACTTTCAGGTCCACAAATTATTCTGTTTTCATAATCATGGGAAGATGCCCACTTTCAGTCCAGGAGCCTGAGAATCATGGAAGTAAACTGAGGCTCAGAGAGATGGTGGGGGCAGCACTCAAAGAGAGGGGCTGCTTTAACAGAGTACCATGGAGTTTGTGGGTGTAAGCCTCCTTCCTGGGCCTGCGGAACCGTTCTCTGATGGTGTCTATAGCCTCATCTCTTCCTACAAGGACTCCAGGCATGTTGGATGACGATTTAGCCATCGGGGCCCCATTTTACCAGAACTGCTCCTAGAAAGATGCCTGTTTCCAGGTCTAGACACATCCATGGGTTCTCGATGTTAGATCTTGAGGATATGGCTTTCGGGGGACTCTGTCTAGCTCAGCTTTGTGGATGACACGGAGAGACTGGGGACCACACAGCTGGGTGGCAACCACCAGGAATTTCTGGTACTTGCTAAATGACTGGAGCTATAAATCATGATCCAGGACCTGTGGCTGCCTGGGTCCTTGAAGGAAGGGAGGGAGGGAAGGAGGGAAGGACAGAGAGGGAGGGAGGGAGGGAGAGATAGAGACAAAGAGACAGAGAGAGAGCTGCACACCTTGTCTTCAGCGCACACAGTCACAGCTCAGCCTCGCATTCACATCTTCAGACACCCATGTGATCTGAGCACCTCTGAGAGGCAGAGCGGGGCGCTGCCCTGTCCCTTCAAATCCCCAGGCCGTGGGAAGCTTCGCTCAGCCTAGTGGAGTGTGGGCTGGGGTTTGGGGAGGTGGGGTGAGGAGGCTTCTGGGTTTGTGATGGGGGAGCGTGAGGGTGGACGGCCGCCAGGCCCGCGCTGGGCTGTGAGCGCGGGGTCCCTCACGTGGCTACGGCTGGCCGGCCAGCAGCTGCAAGCGGACTCGGAGTGAACTCGGATTCTGGTGAGGGCTCCTGGGTTTTGCACCCTCCGGAG
Organism: Perognathus longimembris pacificus; assembly: GCF_023159225.1. NCBI lineage: Eukaryota > Metazoa > Chordata > Mammalia > Rodentia > Heteromyidae > Perognathus > Perognathus longimembris. The sequence continues at coordinate 6,861,475 of NC_063172.1, forward strand.
GTTGTGACAGTCAGACAGTCTCCACAGCGCAGGCAGAGGCTTCCTGTGCCAAGACAGTCTGGGAATTTTGGACCAGACCGTGCTTTCCTCTGCGGAGCTGTGTGACTCCCTAGAGTTGGGGGGGTCTGGGAGAGCTAGGTGGTCTCAGCGCTCTTCCGAGCTCTGTGGACAGGGGGCATCCGTTGCTGTCACCTTGCTGGAGAAATGTGACCTTGCCTGGTTGGGTGGGGGGGGGGGTGCTGGAAGCCTGCCCACACCCCTCCTCTCCCCCCTGCCCCGGGAGGGAGGAAGGGAAGGGAGTCAATGTTAGTCAGCAAGCGTCTGCATGATGAACAGGAATGCAGGCCCCCCCCACTTGGCACAGTGGGGTGCTGAGCTCCAGCAGGGTGTGTGGGCGCATAGTAGGTCCAGACACAAGTTCCCCATATGGCAGATGAGGGCTTTCTGTGTGCCGGGGGGGGGGAAACCTAGGTAGGCCGTGTCGGGTGATAAAAGGGCCCACAAAGGACGAGGAGGAGTTCATTCACAGAGGATGAGTGTCTTCATTTTATATGTAAACAACGCCGAGAAATTAAATCATGTGCCCCACGTTTCTAGGCTAGCTCTGCACGGGGCTGGCTGCCGAGACGGACTCTCTCGTTTGTCAAGCCCAGAGCACCAAGAATATTAGTGGATAAGCAATGCACAGATCCATCCCATGGCTATGGTTGGGCAGTCCAGTGAATTATGGGAAGAGAGGAGAGACCTTCCCCTCAGCCTGGGTGGGAGTAGGGTGTGGGGCACAGGGGGTGGGAGCGAGTGGACGAAGGGTCGGCATTCGTTAGGTGGGGAGAAGGCATTGTGTCCAGGGCAGGGCAGGGCAGGGCTGGAAGGGAGGGAGAGCAGGTGGGGAGATCAAGTTCTCCAGATACCTGCCATAGGGTACCACCACTCCTTCTCGGAGTGGTATCAACAGGAAGGGCGTGCGGGTGGATCTTCTAGAATGTTCCATGAGGATGCAATGGGGAAGGGATGTGTCTAGGAGAGCATTAGCGCTCTGTTTCTGGGTAGGGCTTGGAAGTGGGGTGTGATAGGTGGCCGGGACCCCAGATACCCGAGGCAGGAAGTGGGTTGGAGGCTTGAGGTGGGAAGGGAAGGCGTCAGGACGGAAGTGGGTCCGTCTTCCAGGTGTCGGGAGCACCCAGGGTCCTTGCAGAGATGGAGACCTGCATAATGAGGAAAGAGCTAGGGTGATGGATGGATGGGCACGCCGGGAAGAATGGCTGGAAGTGAGGGAGAGGCCGGTGGGCTGTCTACACCCATCTTCCCTGGGTGATGGATAGACCCAGGGAACATGGTAAGGTGGGAGCACAGCTAGAGAGAGCGAGCAGAGGCCGGGAGCACAGGAGACTGTATCACCCGGATGCCAGTGACGGTCCAGGTCCCAAGAGAAGATGGTGACCGATGCGTGACAGAGGCCAGATCAGACAGCACTGGTGTGAAAGGCGGGGCTTCAGGTCAGGTGACATCCCCATGCTTTGCTCTGCGGCTCTGAAATCCCCTAGGCCTTGCCACACCACACCCAGGGGTTCCTTGCCTGGGCCTCTCCCCAACCACTTCCCAAGAGACTTGAAGCGACAGTCACAGATTTTCTCTATGAAACCCACACACCCAAAGTACGCAGCCATCATTTGGATATCCCATCAATTCTTCCCAAGATGTTGTACTAGTTAGGGGCAGAAGCATGGCTTCAATTGTCTGTCTGACCCTGGTTCAATGAAGTAATCTTAAGAAGGCAGGTAAGGAGAAAAAACAGGGAGCAAAGAAGACATACGAGAAGAAAAAGGAAACACAAACGGCCAAAGCAAAAATTAAAAGGCAAGGCACTGGAGGCTCATGCCTGCGAGTCTAGCTACTAAGGAGGCAGAGATTTGAGGATCCCAGATGGAAGCTAGTTTGGAGAAAAAGTCTCTGATGCTCCATCTTCAAATAATTAGCAAAATGCTGGAGTAGAGGTCAAGTGGTAACACGAAAGCTAAATGGGAGTGTAAAACCCTGAGTTTAAGCCCCATTACCAGCACAAAAAAGAAGTAAGAAGACAAATAAATTTGGCAACTTAATGTCTGAATGGATGGGTGGAGATGAAGGGGAGATGGATGGGAGAATGGAGGATGGATGGGTCAGTGGATAATGGAGGGTTGGCTAGCTGGCTGGAGGATGGATGGATGGACAGATTATGCATGGGTAAAAGTATGGTTGGATAGATGGCTGGCTGGATGACAGATAGATGGACAGATGGATGGGCGGATGGATGGGCGGATGGATGGATGGATGGATGAGAGGATAGATGGGTGGATTTATGGCATTTTGAATAGGTGGACGAATGGTGAGGAAGTGGAGAGAGTGAAGGAGGGAAATGGGAATATAAAGATGAGTTTAGGGGTGTCTGTCAGGACAGCAGGACCAGCCCTGTGGTCTATGCTATGGTGGCAGAGCCAGCCGGGGCCACCTGGCTGGACAATGGTAGAACGAGTCATCCAATGGGCATGTGAGCCACATTTGTGCATGGAGCCCACCGCTGTTTCCTGGGGTCTGCTGCCACAGCACCCACAAGACACAGGCCCCTTGCTTTGGGCCTGAGTGCTGCGGCCTCTCACACACTGCCTCCCCCACCCCCCGGCCCCCTGAAATTCTGAGTTGCTCCATCCCTCTTGGGCCTATTTCCTGTTCCGTGAGTTGAGGGGTTGGACTCAACTGTCCACAAAACCTTGTACCTCTGAGCTATCTGACTTCCCAGTGAACAAAGCCCCTTCGTGGAGAGGGCAATCGGGGACGGCCTGGCCCCCGCTGACTGGCTGGGCCAGCGCTTGATCTTTTTGCCTACGCAGACTCTCGGGGCAGCCTTCCCAAGGTAGGCCTACCACGGGCACAATGCTGCCCGTCTTCTCTCTCCTAGATCTGGGTTAGATAAAACTGCTTTCTTGTTTTCCCCTTCTTTTCTGAGTTTCAGCAGACTTGACCTCAGAAAGAACAGCCAGTCCGTGGGGACCTGGCAGGTGTCACAAGCCTCAGGATTCTGGGGCCTGGGGGTGCTTGGGGCTGAGCTCTGCTGCCCAGAGAACTCAGCTCTTCAAATCAGCTACTCAATCCTCCAGTTTCCTCAGTGGTAATAACCATCACTAATAATTGACCAGAAAGGGCTTGTGATGAAAATGAGACGAGAACATTCCTGAAGAGCCTGGCTCACAATTTCAAGAGACATAGGGACCATTTTTAAATATGAACTTTTGTCTATGTAAAAGCACACATCTACGTATATGGATAGATATTTTAAAGCATACCTGTTTAATCAAAGGCACTCGTTAAAGAAGGAAACCAAAAGCACATAGAGAATATTCCCAAGGATAACTGTTAATATATGTTTGAGTCATTTCTAGCATGTTTCTACACCTATGGCTAGATTACACACACACACACACACACACACACACACACACACACACACACACTTAAAATCTGAAGGAACACTAGTTTTCCCCCTCACTTTTTCTTCTTGGTGGTACTGAGGTTTGAATTCAGGGCCTTATACTTCAGAGGTAAGTGATGTGCCATTTGAACCATGTCCACAACCCTTTTGGATTTTGGTTATTTTTTTGGACACAGTCTTAAGTGTTGTCTCAGCCTTGGGCCCTGATTCTCCTACCTCTGGCGCCCACGTAGCTGGGATGGCAGACGTGCACTTCGTGGCTAAAGATGAACACCCCTTAACTTTTTGCTCAAGCTGTTCTGGAAACTTGATCCTCCAGAGCCCCGCTTTTGACTTGGCATTATGGCCAAGACATGTTTTGTTGCTCTCAATATTCCTTGAGGAATGCAACCAGGCTGTGCGATAGCAGGTGTGCCGTCCTGCTGTGATTTATGACAGCAGTCTCCCCTCCCAGACCCTAAGCTTCTTCCCAGAGCTCCCGTTCTTTTTTTTTTATTTAAATTTTTATTATCAAACTGATGTACAGAGAGGTTACAGTTTCATACGTTAGGCATTGGATACATTTCTTGTACTGTTTGTTACCTTGTCCCTCATTCCCCCCCCTCCTCCCCCTTTCCCTTTCTCCCCATGAGGTGTTCAGTTCACTTACACCAAACAGTTTTGCAAGTATTGCTTTTGTAGTTGTTTGTCTTTTTTTACCCTGTGTCTCTCAATTTTGGTATTCCCTTTCCAGTGTACACGGTTTCCAATATACTCAGATAAGATTACAGAGATAGTGTAGGTACAACCACAGGAAGGTGATACAAGAACATCATCAATAATAGAAGCTACAGATACACATGGGACATTGAAAGTAGTTACAACAGTGATATAACAATTGTTTCCATAACATGGAGATCATTTCACTTAGCATCATCTTATGCGTTCATAGGGACATAGCTATTGGGCTCTTGTGATCCTCTGCTGTGACTTGCCTAAACCTGTACTAATTATTCCCAATAAGGGAGACCATAGAGTCCATGTTTCTTTGGGTCTGGCTCACTTCACTTAGTATAATTTTTTCCAAGTCCTTCCATTTCCTTACAAATGGGGCAATGTCATTCTTTCTGATGGAGGCATAAAATTCCATTGTGTATATATACCACATTTTCCTGATCCATTTGTCTACTGAGGGGCATCTGGGTTGGTTCCAGATTCTCGCTATGACAAATTGTGCTGCGATGAACATTGTTGTGCTGGTGGCTTTACTGTGATTTTGTTTGTGGTCTTCTGGATAGATACCCAAAAGTGGGGCTGCTGGGTCATAGGGGACTTCTATATTTAGCCTTCTGTGGAATCTCCATACTGCTTGTCAGAGTGGCTGAACCAGTTTACATTCCCACCAACAATGAAGTAGGGTTCCCTTTTGGCCACATCCCTTCCAACAATCATTATTGTTAGTTTTCTTGATATATGACATTCTTTTTGGGGTGAGATGGAATCTCAATGTTGTTTTGATTTGCATTTCTTTTATGGCCAGTGATGTAGAGCACTTTTTCATATGTCAGAGCTCCGTTCTCTAGCAGCATAGGATCCAGATTTGAAAGCAGGCCTGTCTGAGCCCCAAGCACATGGGCATTGTGTTACCTACAAAGGCTTCCTGGGGGTGGAGGCGTCCACACCCCACCACCGCTCTGAAGTTCCTCAAACCCAATCTCCTCTTCCCCACACCTTCTCCCTGGGCCTCCTTCCAGAAACCCAGCACATTGACCGCCCCCCTCCCCCCCACCCCGCCCACAGCTGAGGAGCTCCAGATGGACCCTTTGGTTGGAACCTCACCATTCCCTCCTCTCTGTGTCCTGTCTGAGGGGAGGGGAGAGCCATGGGCATTCAGGGAAAGTGGGGTTCAAGTGACTGTTGTCTTAGGACAGTCAAGAAAGACAGTTTTCTGAGAATCCTTCTCCGCGAGTCCTTCAGGGTTTGGCCCAGGGCTTCAAAGGCAACGTTAGAAGCTGATCCTCCAGGCTGTAGTTGTTTTTCGAAGTGAGGGAAGGCTGGCACCCTTGAGCTTCTGATTCTGTTGGCTCACATTTAAGGGAAGCACTGGGCTTCCGGCAGTGCGGGAGGGATGCTGGGTGAATGGAGAAGCCGGTTGCTTTCCGCAGGGCATGGCTTCGGCAGACCTCAGCTCCCAGGGAGCCCCGGCTGGGGGAGGTCGTAGAAACCAAGCCCGCAAGTGGAGCGGACCGAGTCCCCCTGCAGCTCCCCGCTTGCAGCCGTTCTCTCCAGCCCTGTACAGAATTGTGACTATGTCGATTCCCTTCCTCAAATTCCTAACACAGTTGAGGATGGTGGAGCCTACCTGTAATCCTACAAATTGGGAGACTGAGGAAGGAGGGTTGCATGTAAGCCAGCCTGGACCACACAGTGAGGCCCTGTCTCCAACAACAACAACAACATGGATACATGAGTCATTGGAATCTAATTTTTATCAGGAGTTGAGCGTCCACAGATTGCCGTTTGGAAGGTAAGTGTGTCAGCACGGTCCCGGCGGAGGTCAGGAGCGAAGAGGTTCCCCTCCTGTCCCCTGCCCTCCTCCACTCATGGCAGGGGAGGGTCTCTTCCGCCCTGTCCTCCAGCCCCGCCCCTGGGCAGGGCTGAGGTCTGTGCCCCAGGACCGTGTGGTACTAACCTGACTGTCCACTTACGCTGCCTCTCTGCCTGCCTCTGTTCTTCACTTCTAAACTTGACACTGTGGGGGGACTGGGGCAGCTGCTCCCTACACCTTGAATGAGGCATGAATGAACGTGACTTTGGGAAGGGAAAGAAGGAGTTCTGAAAGCCGACCAGGCGCAGAGTGAGGAGGATGCGGTCTAACCCTTCCTCGGGAACCATTGCGAGGATGGATTCCTAGGGCCGAGTTCCAGCTCCCCATTTCCACATGAGGCCTGAGAGAGCAGGAAGGCTGGAAGGGAGTTCACAAGTCTTTCTTTTATTTCATCCCTGCCGCTTCAAACTGTCCGGAACTGTCTGAGTTTTCCGTTGGAGCACAGGGGATATTTTGGTCACGATGCACCCTGCTTGGCGATGTGTGCAGACAATGGACAGCGCTCTTCAGATCGGCTCTTCACAGCGCCTTGATACCTGGAAGAAAAACTGTACCTACAACAACGCTCCCCGTTTAGCCACCTCCACCCAGCCCCGGGACTGGCCTCCATGACACATGGCCCTACCAGAGTCCTCCACCCCTCCCACGAACACCCTGTCACATCCCCCAAACGAAATGCCTCACCCCATGTTCTTGTATTCATTGGACACCAAGCCGATGTTAACTGGAACTGTAGCATTTGAGAGAGAAAGCCAGACCTTATTAAAAAAAAAAAACACTCAGGCTCGTTCCAAACCTCTAAGACCAAAGTCCCGTTGTGTCTCCGGGGGAAGCGTGTGAGGAAAGTTAGCAGGAGGATCATGGGGACTGGCAGGGGAGCTGCAGGAGGGGATGTGGTTTCAGAGCCAGCTGAGCGTAATCCTGGAAGCCGGGCGACGGAGCGGGGCCAGCAATATCACTCTCACAGCCAAAAACGACGAGTGGAACCCGGAGCTGCAGAGGAAGTTCTCCCAAGTGGCTTATTGAAGAAAAATTCCTTAAGGCTAGGGGTGTTTGGTTTGGAGTAACTGAGTTATTCTCTGCAATTCCTCAGGGTCCCTCTGCGGCGGTGATCTCATAGGTTCCAGAGGCTTCGATGCCACGGTGAGCCAACATCCCTGCCCGTGTACCTCCTGCCGAGTCTCCTCCCTGCCCGGCCTCACACGTGTCCGGTGGCCGTGCCACAGAGAACTCAGGCATAGCATGTCAGCCTCCCCGCTCCCCCTCTTCCCTGTCTTGCCATACTGGTTGCAAATACCAGAGAAATGGGAATGTTTCTTTGTTTTCTGGTGGAATCTCTTAGCAAATCCTCTCGACTTTGCTTCCTAAATAGGTCTTATGTCTCGTTATTCCTCCTCACCCTCCTCCCTCCGCCCAGGAGCACAGCAGGAGTGGGAGAGTCACGTTCTGTGCTCCTCTGCCTCCACCTTGCATGGGCCCAGCCTTAGTGGTCTTTGTCCCTACAGGGCCATCTTTTAAAAGCACGACTCTGATGCTGTGAAGAATAGGTCCTCGCCGTTGGCGGTGATCCGGTTCCATCCCGCCTTTCTTCCTTAGTGAGAAACGGTGTCCTTATCCTTGCTTTGTGGGGCCCCAAGGAGCACAGAGGTCATTTGGCTCTTCTACTGCTAGTCCATCATCTGCTGCTCTGTGATTGGCTGGTGATATCCCGCTCTTCAGATCTTCCCCCAAGAGGCCGCTGGACTGCTCCCATCCCCCATCTCCATCCCCCATAACAGTTTATTTCTGAGAACAGCATGTGGCCCCTGGCCTCCTGCCATCGCCTACTGTGAGCTCCCCCGGGCCTCCCCCCCCCCCCCCCCGACAAAACTGCACACGGCCTACTCAGGGCTGTGAATAAACGGGCGAATGGTAACGTCAGGTAGTTAATTTTATGAGTTTATGTTTTACACCGACAGTGGTGAAGAAGTGTGTTTTGGACTTCAGAGTTCAGCCTTAAACCTGGCTTTGATATCTGACCAATCTCCAGTAATACCTGTGACCCAGGTAAGTGATAGCTGTGTTTACTTTATTCCTGTATCTACTGAGAAATGGGTACACTACTGCTCATCAGCCCAGGTTTTAATGAAGATGTAATAAGGTTTGCACAAACGTGTCCAAAATATATGGATCTGTCCAAATACAGCACCTTGAGGACACTTGGATATTAAAAAAAATAAACAGAATCAGTTAATGTGAGGCTATACCACCTTCGTGTGCTCCAGAAACTATAGCACACCATCTGCAAGTTGTGTTACAACTTTGGCATAAAGTTTTGAAAGTCGTGCGTTTAGGAGTTACCCCCTGGCCTTTAAATGCAGACTTGCCATTAGTATTCAGTTCCTGTAATGTGTGTCAGACTCTGAGGCGAGGCTTCCTTTCCTGGGGTCCATTCTGTGGTCACGTTCCCAAGTGCCATTGTCCTTTCCATCTTTCTGCCCGGTGCACTCCTGTTCCTCGGTCATCTCAGTTAAATATCTGTCTGGCTAAAAGGCCTTAGCAACAGTACAGGTTCGTTTTCAGGACCACTGGGACGGCACAGTGACGTTTGTTCAAGGTCCCTTCACATCTATCAAATTGAGTATGCCCACTTGGCATATTGACTCTCCCTTTTGAGTGTCTACACAAGCAGATAGTGTCCTGGTTTTATCTCTTCCTGGATCAGGAATTGTCTCAGACTACACACAACCAGATGGGCCAAGGAACAAAAGTCCTGAGGCAAGAACTCAGCCCGCATTTATTAACGGGCAAAGCCGTGTGCAAAGTGTAGCTGTGACCCTGACTCCAATTCTGTCACTTGCAAGAAAAAGTGCCTGTTTTTGTTGTTGTTGTTGGTGGTGGTTGTAGAGCTTGAACTCAGGGCCTGGGTGCTGAGGGCACTGTCCCAGAGTTCTTTTTGCTCAAGGCTAGTATTCTACCACTTTGAGCCACAGCTTCACTATAGTTTCTGAGTGGTTAGTTGAAGATAAGAGTCTCCTGGGGACTTTTCTGTTCAGGCTTGGCTTCGAACCATAATCCTCAGATCTCAGCCTCTGGAGTAGCTAGGATTATAGGCATGAGATACCAATGCCTGCTTAACTGTGTGTTTTAATGTTCCGGTGTGTTCATGGTGAAACATACCTCAATGAAAAAGGAAAAAAGCACACAGCACTTAAACTTGCTAGGAGATGGGGCAAAGGGTGAGCCTCTGTTTACAGATCCACTGGCAAACACAAGATCCACGTGTCTGTTGATCTCAAATGAGCCTGTGCTTACATACAGTTGACTGATAGCATTAGCAGTTCTAAATATTTGGGAAATGGAATATTCCAGACATTTTGAACATTGGCCAACCAGGACACGTGATGTTTATTATTATTTTTTAAAAGATAATCTTTATAGGGGAGGAAAAAGTCATCAGAGCAAGAGGAGAAATATGCAATAGTGGATGAAATTGTGCCTGTTTGTTCTAATCTCCTGTATTTCAAAGTTTTCTACAACAAAACAACAAATCACTATTTCCTTTACTATCACAACTGTAAAATGAACAGTATTTTAAAATAATAAAATGAAGCAGGCCAAGCCTTCAGATATGCTAGAATATTCCATTGCCCCAAGCACTTCAGGGTGATGACCAAGAACATCAAAATACATTGCCCATGTCCAAGGCTGCAGTGCTAGGCCAGTGGGCTGCCCCGAGACCACCTACCAGACAGCTTCTGGCCCCAGGTTTGGCAGATAGACACCTCTCCTGAGAAGGCAAGAGTTCCCCTTCTTCCTCCTTTCTTGCTTCTCCTTCCCTTGATCTCCTAGACAGGCTGGTTGACAAGGAAAAGGAAATGGCCGCTATGAAGAATGTTCTACAGACCAGCAACTAGGATGGGCAGTTCACTGTTACTTTTTCAATTAACTCAGATCAAAATGCTTTTGCTTTATTCGGCACATGAGGATGCAGAGGCTCAGAGAGGTTATCATTCAAGGTCACAGAAATAGCAGAGATCAGATCTGCACACATTTGCCTGCTTCTAATATTCCTTCTTTAAAATGTCCTCCTCCGACTCCTGGGATCTTGTGAGATTCACAGCCACCTATGGGGTCGTGGGACAGCCACCACCACCCTCTTCCTATAGACAAGAGCCACGTCCTCAGGGAGGGGCAACCCACTCGGCCACAGACACGGACACAGATGGACTGTGCCCCACAATTTCCATAACTAGACCTACCACTGCTGTGGCTCTGGTTCTGCCCACATGTTTTCCTCAGACTGGGGCTACTGAGGCAGATGGCATGCCAGGGTTAACACAGGTGGATGTGGTACCTTCTGGTAAATCCTCTGCTATCCAGGGCACAGAGCGGGCATCTGCTTGGCCAAGGGACTCCCAGCACCTCCCTCTCTTCTCTAGAATTATCCTCTCCGGGACTCCTGTGGTTGGGGAAGGAGAAGGATACAATGCAAGAAAGGGACACTGAGTCCCTAGAACAGAAATAGTGGCGTCTCTCCACTTCTACTCCCACCCTCCATGCAAGGGGAAGAAGGGTGGAATGCTTCAGAAACTCCCAAATGACTAGAAGCGGAAGAAACGCACTCAGCCTGCCCAATATTTACATAAGAAGCAGCTTACATTTTCCCTTCCGGTTTGTAACTTATGAGCTGGTGCACAGACACGAGCCCCGACCCACATCCACGCCAGGATGTGTGCTGGACCACGCGTGTCACACGTGCAGACTCCATGTGCGTGGGTACCCTCTCCACATACATGTCCCCGGACATGTCTGTCCTCCTCGGCTGCGTCTTTGATCTTCACCACAGTGACCTCTGGGTACCCACAAAAGCAGCCCCAGGACTTGTGGGCATGGGATGTGCTTAGAAGAGCACGTGGGAGAACTGGCTAAGGGAATGGGAAGGGAGACAGGACCTGAAGGAAGCCAAATCTGGGAATGCTGTCAACCCCAGGGGGCCCACAGTGTCTGTGGGAGAAGGTGTGGAATGTATCTTACAATCGTCTCACCGGAGGTAAGAGGAAGCTGGATCTACATGCAGCAACAGGCCCCTCTCGGTTATGCTGAGGCCCACTTTCCTGGGGTACTCGGGAAAGAGAAGTACATTGGCTTATCCAACGAGCAGGGCCGGCACATTGCACACCAAGACACAAGAGAAAGGCTTTGCTCCTTGCTCTTCTATGTCCTCCTTGACACTTGGACAACATCTTCCTTCTTTTTGGAGTCACTATTTCTTTGGTCTGTAAATTGGGGAGAACATCATCTCCTCCAAATTGGAATGTAGATACGATGAAACAGCCCATGATAGGAAACTTGCTTAAAATGGGCTCTCAGAAGAGATTCCAACATCTGTCTCTCCACCTGGCTGTCTTCATTTAGGCCAACTTCTTTTTTGGGTCCAGGGTCAGGCTGTTGGCCTCCACCTTCCCTAGAACAATGTCTCCAGGTGAGCTCGTCTTACCCAAAGGCCTTGGCTCTCACCCAGGGTAGTCCTATACATGGTGAGCTTGCTGGTGAGCTTTGTGCCAGCTTCAAAATGAGCCTGGCATCTGAGTCTCAAGGCCCAATTCCTTGTATTTTGCTTAGGTGACTACAGTTATTTCCACTGTAGTAGTTCCGTTTCATCCTCACTGTCTCTACAATCTTTTCTTCACGCAAAACCAGGGAGGAAGGATGAACAATTGCATTCATTGTATTCATTGTATGGTCTATAAAAACCAAATTATATAATTTGAGGGTAGGGCTGGGAAGGGGAAATAATGGGGGAGAATGTTGAATGAGGTAACATTGATCAAGATACATTGTGCTCATAACCTGACTTATGGAATGGTAACCTCTTTGTACAACTACTTGACAATAACAGGTTTTTTTTTTTATTATTTTAAAAGAAGATTCTTAGGAAGAAACCCCTATCAATAAAGTTAAGAGACAAGAAGAAAAAATTGAAAACAAACCCATCAACTCAGCGAAGTGTTTTCTACATCAAGATGTACCATGTCACAACACGGAGTTTCTTAATGCCTTCTTCTCTCACCTGGTGCCTTCCCACGGGCTGACGTAGTGGCTGGGCCCTTGGCCCAAATCTCAAAGCTTATCCCTCCCTGTTCTCTCTCTCCCTCTGCCCCAGCCATTCTGACTTTTCCTATTCCTCCAATAGTCTATATGCCCTTCTACTACTGTGACAAATTAAAACAAATTAAAGGAGGAAGGATTTATTTGGGCGCATGGCTGCTGGTGTTTGGCTAAGTCTTGCTTTGTGCCAGTGGTGAGGTAGAGCATCATGGTGGCAGGAAAACACGATGGAGAAAAGCTGCTCACTTCATGGTGACCAGGAAGCAGAGCGGGGCCAAGAATGAGATCCTCCAACTAAGCTCCACCTCCAACACCTCCCCACAAAAAGCAGTCAGATTAGGAATTCATAATGGAGTAATCAATCCATTAAGTCCCTTTATGTCCAATCACCTGCCAGTGACTAGATCCACAATCTAAAATTGAAATGATAAACACATGAGCCTTTGGGGAGGACATGTCATATCCAAACCATAATAGCCAGATAGCTGCATGAGTTACTTCTTCATCTTCTTCAAGCTTTACTCAGTTATCACCTGCTCAGAGAGGTCTACCTAACCATCCTCTTTCCGATTGCAGGGATAGCCCATCCCACCTCCTTGCCTTGTTATTCTACACAGTATGTGCTCTATTTAGTTGTCTTGTTTGTCAACTATTTTCAGCTTCCAATAGAGTAGAATCCCATGAAGGTATTTTTTCTTCTTCCTGCTCTTTTTGTTGACATGATCTAGAGGACTCTCTGGCAATAGCAAGTGCTGAGCCATTTGTAGAAGGCATAGATTTGAGTGAATGAATGGTTGAATGGTAAAGAGCTACACCTTTGGGATCACACACATCAATTTCTATATTTCCACAATGTGTTTTCTGTTATCTTGTACACATCAGCCATATCAATCTCAGTCTCCTCATCTATAAAGTGGAAGGGGAAGTAGTAGCTACTTCTTCAGGCTGTGGTAAAGGAGACAATGCCTGGCATACACTACCTATTATGTCCTCTTTGGGTAGAAAAGTGCTCTTATAATGTACAATGTTTCCTTATAATGTATAATGTTTCCTCTATGAGGAAAAAGGTGCTTTTATTCTATATACTAAGTCCTTTTTGAGTAGAAAGGTACTTTTTTTTTCCCCCTTCAGTTAGGTTTCGCTTTCAACTTCTTTGGTGGCTTTGCAGATATTTCAGTGGAAAATTGAAACGGCTCGTGAAGTATAGCAGATGTAAGAGAACAAAAGGATGCAAGAGACATGTAAAGAATTAGTGTAATTTTGTAAATACCTCCTACACCCACACACGGAGACAAAAGGCCAGAAGAAAACATGTTAAAATATTTACAGTGGCTGTTTGGGGGATTCCTAGAGGAAATCACTTGATATCTTCTTTTCTTTTCTTTTATTTTATTTTGCCAGTCCTGGGGCTTGGACTCCGGGCCTGAGCACTGTCCCTGGCTTCTTTTTGCTCAAGGCTAGCACTCTGCCACTTGAGCCACAGCGCCACTTCTGGCCATTTTCTGTATATGTGGTACTGGGGAATCGAACCCAGGACCTCATATATACGAGGCAAGCTCTCTTGCCACTAGGCCATATCCCCAGCCCTGACTTGATATCTTTTAACTTATACTCTTTTTGCTTAAAAATTTTGCTTTCATCGTGACTTTGTATGAAATTTATAATAGAAAAAAAAAGGCATGGACATGTTTAAGAAAACCTTCAATAAAATGTGGCTTTGACACGGTGGTGTTCATTTTAGTCAAGAGGGCTCATGGGTCCCATCTTGGCCTTTCTTGAACCAGATAAGTCAGTTTCATGAACACACACAGATCCATCACCCACGTCGCGCACACTCCTATTACAGGGTAAATAGAAGCTTCTCGTCATCCAGCAAAGCCTTTTGCTCCGTTAACTTCCTTTCGGTCACCAATATACTGCCAAGCAGTGTGATATACAGTAGCCCAAGGTAGTACCCAGTATGCACTCAAATGGAGCAATTGGTCACTTAGTTAATTTTGAAACCATGACCAATAGAGTGGTGAACTGGCTCCTAGAGATGATGTCACCAGCTCTGCCTGCCTTGCCTTGAGGGGCTCTGAGCACCTCCTGTTTATTTCCCTTCTCCACCATTCAGAGGCTACATTCGTTGAAACCATTTCGTCCAACTACTTCAAATAAAATTAAAAACAACAACAACAACATATTCAGAGGCTACTAGAGAGCCTGCACTTGTACTTGAAGAAATTTCATTTATCACAAAATACCCTACACGTGGGTTTCCAGTTCCAGGGAGGATGGGGGGGCAGGTGTCAAAGTTGACTTTACATTGGATTTCTGGTCATAATCCACCATATTTAGAATCTGGTGATTTGTCTGGAGGCGCTGTGTTTCTGGCCAGACGCTTTTTCAGGCAAGGATAACAACTGGCCAATGGCAACTTCTCTTTCCCTCTCTCTGGGCCCAGGGGCTGTGTGGGAGTCCAGGCCGAACCACCCCGGCTCTGCCACAGGCCTCCCTGGCTTCTTGAAGCAAATGAGCTTTGTGTGAATTGAAGGCCCAGTGGGTTGGAGGATGGGGACAGAGCAGAGGCAGAATGCTGGGTCATGTTTCTCTTTGGCTCTGTTCTTGATCTATTGGGTTGTAGAAGAGGGATTCCCTAGGCAGGGATATGTCCTTTACTTCCCAGAGAATTTGTTACCTTGGGCAGGGCCTCTTCAGGAGGCTCACACGAGTGTGTACGTGTGCCTGTGGACGTCGTGCAGGGGAACTGGTGGGAGGAAGTGCCCTCGGTGGAGATCCAAGCCTCTGGTGGATGGAGGGTGGTGCCTTACCAGTAGATGTCAACCTGTCACCATGCTCGGGGCCTATCAGTAGCAAGCTGATGGTGGCCTGTATTTCAGCAGATCGTCACCTATCCTGCCCACATCCACAGAAGGTGTGGCCTGCGAAACCCTGGCATTGGAGCTCAGATCAGCACCTTGCAGTGGGCTATAGCTCCAGACACATTTTTCTGCACCAGCCCTGTGATAGGCAGAAACTCATGGCAGCCATTTTGCAGCTGCCTTGGACCCAACAAGATGTCAGTGGGAAGACAAGATGGCCACCTGTGTACTGGAAAGTCTGCCGAACCATGTGGTCCAACATCTTCGCTGGCTCTCCTGAGCCTTGGGGGAGGAATAGGGCTCTAAGCAGTGCACACACTGGAGGCAGGGGCAGCAGATTTGAGTGTGGGGCACACAGTAGTAAGCAGGAGGCCTGCAAGGCTCTCAGAATGAGTCAGGGACTGGCTGCCTGCATGGTATTTTCCACCCCAAACCATATGGGCTGATTCTGAGCTTCAGAGGAAACCACTTGGCAAGAGACAGCTTGAAAAAAAAATCTCAAATCATATACAAATTTTTCTCTCTCCCACACTGCACCGACCCCCAGCCCTGGCCAAGGCAAGCACCTCATGCTACTTCCGGCCTCCGCACGTGCGCGCTCACACGTGCGTGCCTTTCCTCCTGGAGCAGCGCAAGGGCGGACACACGCATACACGTGCATGCCTGCACACGTGGAAATGACCTCCAACCCCGGGGTGTTAACACCGTCTGCCTCAACACACAAGAGAATAGCCACTCCACGCTGTGCTGGTGACAGAATGAAGTCACACACACACACACACACACACACACACACACACACAGAGTGGGAGCTCCCAACTGGATGGGAGACCCTTCACTATCATCAAGCTAGCTGGTCAAGGGCAAGGAGTAAACTTACTGAGTCACCCATGAAGGAACTACTACCGTTACTTCAAAGCCTTTGGGATTTCTCTGCAGAACTTATAGAAAACAGAGGACATGGCCCTTTCCTTTAGAAGAATGCTCAGTGAGCTAGGAACAGCAAGCCTCTCTCCCCTGCCCTACTCACTCCACGAGAAAGGCCCAGCTAGGGAGGAAGATGATTTACCTGACGCTGTAAAAAGACCCGACCTTATCAGGAGAGGCCGGAGAAAGGAAGAAGAGAATATAGGATCTAATCTCCCTAGAAGATTCCCTGCACCAGTGGGAGGCTGGTCCTGCAGAATGCCGTGGAAAATGATCTCAGTCTGGTGGTACAATGGCCAAGACATCAGAAGGATCTCGTATCGCAGATCAAGTGGTTTCCGGAGGCCCCGTGGGTTGTGTTCATTGTCCTGGTCTGTGGTAAGAGCCTGTCACGTGTCCTGCAGATTTGAGAAGCAGACGGTAAGAGAAGGAGCCAAGGAAAGAGAGATCTTCTGGGAAGAAGGTAGCAGGCGCAGGGGGCTGGGGCGGAGCGAGGTTAGCTGTTGTCAGAGAATCACACTGTGGAGGACAGAGAGCGTGAGAAGGACCAGCCCGGGCATCTGCTCATGGCACCCATGAGGCCTGGCCAAGGAGTCCGTAGCTTAGTACTGGGCTGGTGAGACATTTCAGTATCACAGGCAGGGAGCTGGTTATCTTGCTAAAGAGAGGTTCTGATTCTGGACTGTCTGGAAAAGAGGACCGCGAGGAGTGCTGCCCTCCTATCCGAGAGGTGGGAAGCTACTTCCCAGGGAAAGGAGAGGCCACCCCTCCTGGTGGGAAGGCTGCCCCATCCTCATCTGGGAATTCAGAGTCTGCCAAGTGCCTGCAGATCCACCCCCCCCACCCCCACCCCCCCGCTGGGGGCAGTTGTTTACAGCTGTTGTCTAGGAAACCAGCTGCACCCTTTGAAGCTGTGGTGCCTGCTGGCAGGGCCGGAAGGGGCCCTGCAGGAGGAGCTCAGCCCTCTGGCTGGGAGAGATACTGTCTTCAAGCTTGGACACCTCATGGGCCCAGTACCATGTCGCCAGGGGCATTCCCAGACATTCTTCTATCTCATGGCTCTCCCCAGAGTTCATGTGGGGACTCAGCTTCCCCAGGCATGAGAGATGGGAACTGTAACCAGTCATCCTCTCTAAAGGGAAATGATCGCCAGAAAGATGGGCAAGCTGAAGGAAATGAGATCATTTCTATGGGGTTTAACTGCCATTGGGAATCAGCAGGACGCTTTATAGCCCTCCCGCTGCCCACTGTCTGGAGAAGACAGTGAGAGAGCTGCAGCAAGCGATATTCCGTGGGGCAGTGGAGGAGACAACCCCCAGCTGCCTAGAGAGGCCAAGGCAGGATTGATTGAAGAGACAGGAAGGAGGCATAGGAGGCTTCCAGGGAGAAGAGAGGCTGGGCATTACAGGCAGAGCACGGTGGCACATAGGCTAGGAGGTAGAAACCCCCTAGTCCTGCGCTGGCCTTGACTTTAGCAAGGTGCTGATCTGCACCGCTATTCTTTCCTCATCACCCTCTCTCACCCCCGTGAGCTCACTGTCTACGCTGTTACAGCTGAGGTCTCAGGCAGAAGTGCTGGCTTTGGTCATTTAATATGCTGTAACTGTCACGGCTATACAGCCACGCAGTGGGGGCAGACATACCATCTCCAGAGCAGAGTGGTTGAGCTGGTAGATGATAACAAATGCCACCAAGTTGCTACCAATGCAAGCTGCACTTTTCCATCATCCACCTCGAGTCTGCTCAAACTCTGGAGAAAATATGTCTGTGCTAAGAGTTGCAAGCTACACCCTACACCACAGCGGTGTCCCAGTCCAGTTTAGATGCTCAAAGTTTATCTTGACAATACAGATGATAACCTAGCTGGGTCTAATGGCTCAAGCCTGTAATCCTAGCTACTTGAGAGCCAGAGATGGGAGACTTGTGTTCCAACTTAGCCCAGGCATAAACATTTTCAAGACTCTACCTTAGTGAACATAATGGTATGTGATTACCATCCCCAGCAATACAGGGAAACATGAGTAGGAGAGTCACAGCCCAGCTGGGGTAGGGCATAAAGCAATACCTTATCTCAAAAATAATCAATGCAAATGAGGGGTGTGTGTGTGTCAAATGGTAGAACACCCACTAAGCAAGCTAAACGCCCTAAGTTGGAGCCCAAGTGCTGCCAAAAAAGGGTCCAGGGGGCTGGGGATATAGCCTAGTGGCAAGAGAGCCTGCCTCGGATACACGAGGCCCTAGGTTCGATTCCCCAGCACCACATATACAGAAAACAGCCAGAAGCGGCGCTGTGGCTCAAGTGGCAGAGTGCTAGCCTTGAGCGGGAAGAAGCCAGGGACAGTGCTCAGGCCCTGAGTCCAAGGCCCAGGACTGGCCAAAAAAAAGAAAAGAAAAAAAAAAAAAAAAGGGTCCAGAACTTAACTTCCGTGACAATGCAAGGCCTATAATTTAGTAAAAAAAAAAAAATTAATAGAAAGCCATAAAATATTGTTCAGTAACAGAGCCACTTTTACTCAAATTCATAATTAATGAGATGACATAAGAATAGGCTTCTCAATCCACTGAGTTGGAGAGCAAAATAAGAAAGAATATATGCCATTTATGTAATTCATGTTAAATGAGAGGATTTGAGTTGTTCTTGACACACAAATGCACATACATTATACGTGTGTACTCACAACACATGCATAAATATAAGCACACAGATACATGTGCATGTACTCACACAAAAATGAGTATATGAAAATGAGTATATGAGGTGAAGTCTATGTTAATTTGTGTTACTATTGCAACCATTTGTCTGCCTGCCTGCATCTCCTAACATCATGCTATACATCATAATTACATGTAGTAAGGTTCATATTACAAATAAAGAACATACCCTAAAATGTCACGAGCGACTCTTATTGTGCTGGTTTGGGCAGAGACCATGTCTATCTCATTTTCTGTGTTCCTTTTGTCACTCTGTATTCTTTTCTTGGTCATCAAACTTTTAAATCTTCCATCAGGCTAAAATTTCCTGAAGCTGTCATGTAACTGCCAGTTTATTACAAATGAAAAGTTTTGATGACTTAAGATACATTGAATTACTATCTTTTTTTTTTTTTGGCCAGTCCTGGGCCTTGGACTCAGGGCCTGAGCACTGTCCCTGGCTTCTTCCTGCTCAAGGCTAGCACTCTGCCACGTGAGCCACAGCGCCGCTTCTGGCCGTTTTTTCTGTATATGTGGTGCTGGGGAATCGAACCTAGGGCCTCCTGTATCCGAGGCAGGCACTCTTGCCACTAGGCTATATCCCCAGCCCTGAATTACTATCTTGACGCTGACACTTGTCTAGGTCAGAAAGGCTGGGCTGAAATCAAGGTTTGGGCAGGGCTGCTGTTCAGGCTTTTCAGGCCAAGGAGGGAAGGATCCAGCTCCCTGCTGTGGGAGGATCAGGACCCCCATTTTCTTACTGGGGGCCACACTTAGCTCCCAGGCTTCCTACTGGATCCTTGAACACAGGCCCCATGTCATGACCAGTGAAGCATTTGAGTCGTTCTCACCGTAGGTGTCTATCAGCTCTTACCTCCCACTTGGCCAGAGAAAGTTCTGTGTTTTTGTAGACCGGTTTCAACAAGATGACCCAGAAATTTATGAATTTACTTATGTCAACCGCTTCTTCTAGCCTTAAGGACGTCTATAGAATGCCCTCCGTTTTGGGAAGTCTTGGAGATTCAAGTCTAGGCTTCACGGGTGATGGGCAAGGGCTCTACCGCTTGAGATACGTCACTAGTCCTTTCTTTAGCCTCTTGGTTTTTGAGACAAGGTCTTGCTAATTTTTCCCAGGCTGAACTCCCATTCACAGTCTTTCTGAGACCTGAGTAGCAGGGATTATAGGCATGCCAAGCCCCTTGTGGCAGGTAAAGTAGCCAATTCGTGGGTGCCTGGCTTTAGGGCTGGGCATGCGGTGAGGTCACTATTTCATCCACCACACTCTTCAGTGGATTCCATCCCCCTCTGAAGATGGACAGCGGCTCTGAAGGTCATTCACCTCATTCTCTCCATTGAGAACTCACCCTATGTGGGAATTTGGTATGCGGGGGACCTAACCTGGAAATGACAGGACCACAGAGAGGAAGGATGAGGAGCAAGCTACTTCTGTTGAGCTCTGTGATTGCACAAATCCGACCTGTGTCCTCTCCAAAGTTCAAAGGCTCCCCACGATGCAGGTAAGAAAACTGGAGCTCAAGGATTCGATGAATTGCCCATGATTTTCAGAGTGGGTAACTAGGTAGACAGGAGCAGGGACAAAGAAATGCCCTGAGCTACACGATTCCATTCTACATCCCCAGATAACCACACCTCGGGCCAACAATGAAGATAATGGCTCTCTATGTCATGACCCTATGGAGCCCATTTCAAGGTTGTGTGTACGTGTGCCTTGCTGGCACAATAACCTCCAAATGACCTTCCACTGGCCTTGTTAAACCAGGAAGCTGAAGGAGGGTCACATCCTCAGATGCCTGTCCTCATCCTCTCAAAAGCACAGGTGGATGAGTTTCTTCACCAGGGCACTGATGCTGCTCAGATATCAAATTGTCAGGACAGTGCCCATAACAGGAGGGCCTCAGTTTCTTACCAACTAACCATCACACCCGACTGAATACTAAAACCATGACACCTGAAAGCTTTGATGTCGTTGGTCCTTACCAGAACTGTCTGCTCCAAATCTCTCTTCAGGGACTGACTTTTCACACTGAAAGACTCTAAACCTACCCTACCTTCCTTTGCTTGTTTTCTATTATCAGACATTGAATCAATTCTCTAATTTGTAGACATCATTCCCGGAGAATCAAGGAGCATGGGGAATGAATGCCCAGCCACTAGTAGCAGCACACCTGGCTCCTGGAATGGTTAAGGAGTGTCTCTTTATTCCTTCTTGCCCTCCAGCTCGTGACTTGCAGGCCATGCTTAGAAGTAGAGACAGAGCTCTGCACCCTCTTCACTAGGATCGTTGTGCCTTTTCCTTTAGGCAGGAGGCTGTTCAGGGTTGAAGCCCTATGATCCACCCCAGCCTGGGGAGAGAGGTTCTGGGGTGGTTGAAGGGGACAGCCGGTGGCCTCTGGCCCCTCGCGTGGGTGTGCAGAGCTCTTCAGAAGCCAGGAGGAGATGGTGAGACTGAGAAGGCTGCAGCCTAGTAGTCACCCTGGGCCAGATTTACATGTACTTGGTGTCCAGGTGCGCTCCTTCCTCTTTTCTGGTGACCCGGTACATTGTCAGCTTGTCCTGCAAAGAGCAGTGCATTGTAGGCATTCGTTGGCAGACTCCAGCCTTTTAAGAGGTGAGGCCGATTAGGCCTAATATCCACATCTAAACAAAAAGTGCTGGAACCGGAGAGATTCATCTAATTGTCCTAACTGGGGATCACCTCTTGAGTAATTGCAATGTACCTGACTCTTTCTATGAGTTTTCAGGTAGGTCAGTTTATATTTGCAGATGTCACTATGTACATGTTGGGAGATGTCAGATAACTTGGACATGGAGTCGGGAAAACGCAGGGTCAGTTTCCCATAGAGAGGCAGATGGCTGAGCTCAGGTTTCAGGACAAAGCAACATGAAACAGACTGTCCACTGACAGTCAGAGGAAGACAATGGCCAGCAGGAGGGGGAGGTAAGAAAAAAAATGGCGGGGCTGTGACTTAAGAATGTGAAGGTGCTCATCAATTACACAGCTTAGAATTGCATCAGTCACAGAAGAAGAAATAGAAATCGCATCACCATCCAACTTTTGGGGCACAGGAAGTGAGTGGCATACATGAGTTAGGACCTCACTTCCAATGGGCCCAGTACAGCATTGACAGATCACAAGTAGAGCCTGACTTGCACTCACTTCCCAGAGTTACAGGTGACTGGGTACAGTGGCCACTTCTGGAGAATGGGAGGCTGGGCTGACTTTAGACCATGATTCTCAGGTCCCAGCCTCCTGAGTAGCTAGGATTACAGGGGTGAGCCCCCCGTGACTGGCTTGGAACCCACGCTTTTAAGGAGCCACTTGGGTGATTGAGCCATCAGCCTCATCCTGGGGCCACCACTTGCCTCTGGCCTTGGGTGGGCCCAGGGGCTGGCATTCCCACTGCCTTTGGGGAGAGGGGGAGAGGAGATGGCCAGCATTCCTTGGAGTGGACAGCTGGCCTCGTCGTCCACCCCGCTCTGCAGAGTGCTTCCAGCTCAGGAGGAGGTCAGCCCGTGAGTACGCTTCCAGCTAGTGTCTACACTTACTTGTGGAGTCGTGCCTTACTGAGTTCAAGGGCCACCCTGCTTCCCGATGGAGGAGATGCCCTGTTCCTTCATTCCTGAATCTAGGCATGACCCTGACCTTGGTATGGGGTGTCCTGTGCTCTTCCTGACCTTTGCAGATGGATAGGAAAGCTTATGACACTTTTCTGACTGCCCCTGTGGGGGCAATAGTCCTGGCTTTGGGGGAGTCTCTGGGGCACATGAGATTGGCCACGTGAGTGGCCCCAAGACCACTGTGGGGAGTAAGCATGCACTGTCTGCTCTTGTCCTGGTGGAGAGTCGGGTCTCCTCTGGCTCTGTGCTCCCCTAATATATATTCTCCGGCACCTCAGCTTTCTGAGATTTGTTCCAGGGCAAGGCTCTGAGCCCCTTGGCCCTCCTGTCTTTACCTTTCTCCTAGACATGGAAGGTACCCCGGATCCACTCTTCAGGGTGAGGGTTTTGTGAGCAGTGCTTCACTGTTTCCCGTTTCTATGCATAAGCGCCCTTCGCAGGCAGGGCAAATCTGCCCAGTAGACACTTTCACTTAACCAGATGTACATAGAAGATGTTTTCGACCCCAGGTTGTCAAGTTAGAAAACAAAATAGCAGATGTCATGCAGCGGTGCTTGACAACACTCCAGAGCAAGGCAGGCATTTCGTCAGCAGAGCCCACACCCCACCCAGCCATGGGACAACAATCTGTTCTCACGCCAGTGCTGGTGACTCTGGGTGTTGATGTTGGACGGAAGTGGGTGTTTCATGATCAGGGAGAGACTCGTGCACTTACAGCTGAGGTCTGGTGCCAGGGCAAGGTACACACCTGTACTACCATGTACTGCATCCGCTTGCTGCGGCTGCTCTTCGAGGCCAAACGCAACCCACACCTCTTGCCAGGTAGGCAGAGGCTTTTCTTCTCTGGAGAAGCCTCCCTGTTCTAGAGATCGGAGTTGGACACCATCCTCCCCTCCCTGCGATGGGGAGCCAGGCACAGCAGGAGCCTTGGGAGCCTCGCCTTGCCTGTCACTGGGCTTGGACTGAACTCAAAGCAACATGAGGGGTGTGAACACATTTCGTGATGTGCCATGAAAATGACAGAGGCTGCTAACGAATTCTGCCTGCTCTCTTATTTTGGGGAGTGTGTGTGTGTGTGTGTGTGTGTGTGTGTGTGTGTGTGTGTCTGTGTGTGTGTGTGTGTGTGTGGTCTGTCTGTCTGGGAGGAAGAAGAGAGGGAAAGAGAAATGGAGGGAGAAAGAGACAGAAAGGGGTCAAAGTGGGGCAAGGGAGGAGTGAGGAGAGAATTTAAACAGGCTTGCTCTTACAGGTGTGCTCCTTAGGAAGGTAAATGGAAGGGAGAAATTCGTCTATTCGTCTAGGTACCCAAATCAAACAAAAGCTGGTCTCATCTCTCAATTTCTCCTGGTCCCACTCCCTCGCATGCGTAATCAGGTGCCTCCCATTCTCCTTGCAGAATCCTGGGGTCTACTGTTCCCCATCTCCATGCTCATGGCCTTGGCTCAGCGCTCATGTCTGTTAGACTGCTGCACCAGCCCTGGTTGGCCTCTTATCTTGTATTCTGGACACTTTCTGTGTGTGACGGTGTCTCGTCCCTCAACTGTCCCTCTGGGGCCTGTCCTCGACGGAGCCTTGCTTTTCATGTGATTGTCTTTCATTCGCCTGACTCTTCCTTCACAGGGGCAGGGTCCCGACTTCCCTAGCCCTCAGCACGGGCTGGTACATGCTGCATGCTCTGTCCATGCTTGTGGTCAAGACCCGACGTCAGGGAGTCAAACACAAGAAGACGCAGCGCACGCAGGACTTGCTCTGAATTCAAAACTTGCTGCTGCTTCACTGCATATCAATGCTTTATTGAGACCAAGTGGTAGGGTACAGAATGAAGTTACCACGTGGGCGTCTGGGGAGGGGCTGGCAGGGCAAGTGGGCGTCTCAGAGCTGGTCACTTGCTGTAGCTCTTGGGGCCTGGCTCCAGGGAGTCCAGGGGGTCTTCTGTAGGCTCAGGCCCCACCACCAAGTCTTCTTCTTCACCACCAACTGACTTTGTATCCTTAGTTCCATCTGAAACAGAAGGAGTAGGGTGGGTGGGTCCAGGCCAGACCCAGAATGTCCCTGTCCCTTCAGCCCTAAGAGGCCACACAGACACACAGACACACACACACACACACACACACACACACACACACACACACACTTTCCCAATCCTGATGCTTGGATAGCAGATTCAGCTCTGAACTTCAGGAACAGAACAAGCTAAGGGTACCACACTTGGGCTTGCCAATATAGAGCCACCTAGCCTTGGAAGCCGAAAGCAGTGTTGAGAATCTAAACCATGTACCAAACAAGCCCCCTTTTCTGTGCCACCCCGCTTCCAGCCCTCCCCAGCTGCAGAGCTGTCACTGTGACCCAGCCCCCGCCGTCCCCCTGTCCTCCACCTAAGTGTCCCTCCCTAGGCTCTGCAAGGAGAAATCAGTCCTCTTTGGGCGGAGGACCGGCCTCATCTCAGACTTCTACCTTGGCAATAGGAAAGCTAATGACCTTTACTGAACTATGTTATTCGCTTCCTGTCTCTTCCAGAAGCTTCTTAAGGATGCATTTAGTCCCCTACCCCTAACAACTTCCTTAGGGTCCATTTCTCTCTTCATTACTGTATAATAGGAAGAAGAACCTACTTTATCTTGGCTAGACTCACCCTTCTAAGATTTTCTCTCCACCCCTGCAAGGGCACTGGGAACAGGTTCAAGGAGCTACCATCTCTGCCTGCATCAGCATTCCCTGCTAGAATCTGGCTCATCACTGGCCCCCCCCCCCCCCCGCCCATCCACCCCTAGCCCCCGGGTGACTCCTTTCTCCACCCTCCATCACCACAGGAGATCCTTCCCAAAGTTAGCCCCACACCGAGCAGCTCAGGGTGAGAGGCAGTGTCACTAGTGCCCAGTGACCTAGTGGCCCCAAAGATGCAACCAGCCTCCCAGCCCCTGGACCCCAGGTTGTGGCTACCTGCTGCCTTCAAAGCCCGGATGTACTTGGACCAGAAGGAGCAGTCCGCTTGCTTCAGGCCCTGTCCGTTGGGAAGCAGAGCACTGAACTCCTTGTAGCTCTCTCCGCCAGCTCGGGGGATGAAGTTAGGCCAGGGGGTGGCAAACTCGGATGCTTTCCGTGAGAACTCGTGGGGGTAGTTTGGATTTCTGGGGCAAAGGGGAGGAAGAAACATCCATGAGAGACAGACACATCTTTAGTTTTAGTCACCTGGTGTCACTTGCTTCTGTCTCTTGGTCTCTGAGGGCCAGATCAGACATCTTTGAATGTCAGGTAGGAACCCCTTGGTGCAACTCCAAACTGTGGCCTGGACTGGGCATTAAAAGGCATTAGGTGACCAAGGCTCCCTAGCTCACCTCCTGTAGGCCACTTTCCCACAGGAAAAGGGAGTTCCTGAACCCAGCAGCATGCCTCAGCCCCTCTGACCTGCTCAATGCCCAGGGGTCGAGAGCAGCCCTTCTATCCTCAGGTCCTTTGGTCTGGACACCAGGCAGAGTCTCTGGAATACCCATGTATGTCTAAGACCTGGACAGGAGGGTGGGCCCAGAACCTGCCACCTTGCCACCCACAGGTCAACTTCCCCATGCAGAAGACTTCGCCTTTCCTCAGATTGGGCTCTGTCCTAGACCTGCTGGCCACTGCCCCTCCCAGCAAGCTCTACGCCTGCCCACCTTCCAGGAAAGACACGACTGATTCCTCACCACCTACCCTGCCTCAGACAACGCCTCTTCTCCAGCACCCTCTCCCCGGCTCATCTGAATATTCTACTCGTCTGTGAAGACCTACTCTCTGGGGAAACATGCTTTATTTTAATCTCTCAACGAATCACGCTTGGTTTTACTGTTCCCAGTTGTCAGGAATGTATAACTGAGCCAGAGTGTTACGCACCCCAGTTCCTTGGGACCTAGCGGATTCTAGAAAATCACATGTATATCTGGCCAAGCGACAAGGGAAGTAGATAATGTACCAGGAGGAGGAAGAGCAGGGCATGTGGACAGACAGGGAAGAGAGAAGTCCAGCATGGGTACAGCACAGGACCACACTAGAGGCAGACCCTCACTGGTAGCTCCAGAAGGAACCAGAGCTGTTTGCACTGACACCCTAAGGGGCAGAGTGGTCCTCCCAACGGCCTCCCCCACGGGGGGCATTGGCAATGCCTGAAACTGATTTAGTTGTCACCCTGGGATAGGGTGGGCCCTGCTGTCATCTGGTGGGTAGAGGCCAGAGATATTGTTAAACACCCCATAACATGGGGAACATGCAGACTTATCCAGCCCCAAGTGTCGCTGGGGCCTGAGAACCCCCGACCGCGAGCCCTCAACTGTGACTGAACGGCAAGAGCTGTAACTGGAAGTGTTCTTCCTGAAGATCTGTAGAGTTCAGGAGGAGACTGAGGCAGTGTCTGAGGATGGAAATGTCTTTGGGGAGAGGGTAAGTCTGTCAATATAGACTACACCTTGGTGTCCAGATGGCAGGGTGGGGGGGTGGGGAAGCACAGTGGTGGAACTTGGGGGTACAGTGGTCTGCTCACCCAGATCTGATGAAGTTAGAGAAGTACTGCATGATTTTCAGCGATAGGCTTTTCTCTTCCAGAGAGAACTGCCCCTCGTAGGCTGGGTAGAAAGGCAATCCGAAGGCATATTGAACATCTGCCAGCAATTCCAGGCTGAGGAAACAGGAAAAGGATAGGTGAACATTCAGGGAACGGTAACCCATTAGAGAAATGGAATCAGTCCAAATTCAACGTTCCTCCCCATACAGGCCTTTCCCATTTTGTAGTAGGTGTAGGGTGTCCACTTGGTTCCAGTCCAGCATGGCCTTTAGCCCCACGGTTCCTGTAGGGCAGACCCATGGCCTTTGTTGGCTGAGGCTCCTCAATGCGGAGAACAGGCTCATCAGTGATTTTCCAAGTGGTTGTCGTCTTAATACCATAGGCCAGACGTGCCACTTACAGTACAGTGTATTTGTTTGCTGTTCCATTCACTGAGCATCAGTGTCTGGGTTTTGAGTCCTCCTCTACACCAGTCCTTCTTCATCCTTACTATGTGTGTCCACATTTCTTTCAGGTCAGCATTTATCCGTGTAGCTCTCACCCGTGCATGGGGGTTGTTCAATACAGTTGTAACTGAATGGAGTATGTAGTAAGAGTAAAGGTTTGGCAATCCCAAGAACTTCCTAATGC
This sequence comes from Perognathus longimembris pacificus, assembly GCF_023159225.1. Taxonomy (NCBI): domain Eukaryota; kingdom Metazoa; phylum Chordata; class Mammalia; order Rodentia; family Heteromyidae; genus Perognathus; species Perognathus longimembris. The sequence continues at coordinate 6,888,900 of NC_063172.1, forward strand.
TCAACAGAGGGGACAGGGGAGCCTGGGTACTGGTGTCCATGGAGCAAACACTGTGAGCCCGAGAGGGTGTTAGGTAGAAAGGCCAGCAGGGATTTTACAGCCTTGTGGTGTATAGCCCCGGCTGTGTTTTGCAGGGCATTTTGTGCAGGGGAGACGTCTGCCCTAGTCACGGCTCTGTGGGTGCAAATCAAAGTGTCTTGTTTGCACACAGGAATCGCCACCCTCTGTCAGCAACCACAAGGCACAGGCTCACCAGTGAGTTCATCCAACACAGCAGACCCATAAAATGGAGATGAGACCGAAACTCGGCACACCACCCGCCATCTTGTCTCAGGCCACTCCAGGCTAAGCTCCCAACCTCTGCCCTGGAGATCTGAGGCGATGAACCGTCCATCTTCTGAGGCAGTATGGCTGTCAACACCAGCCATGCCAAAGCCTCCTGGGCCTCTCCCAGCACCTCTGGGCTTCCCTAACCCGACTCCAGACTCCAGCCACTCTTGACAGTTGTTTTGCCTCTTTGCACTAGCTGTTCACGTTGCCCTTGAAAATCCGATGTGGTTTCTTTTCTTTCTTAAGAGTTTTTCAGCTTTTCTGTAGCCTCTGTAGGATTTTATGAAGTGTGATGTGTGATCTGAGTAGTATAGAAATTAGTAATTAAGACAGGAGGGGAATAAGGAAATGTCAACTTCCACATTCACAATGTCAAACGAAACCAGGAGTACTCGGTGATATAAGCCCACGGAAACATTGCAGTGTGCCTATCTATGGGTATTTGGTAAATTCTGATCTATGGAAAGCCACAAGAGTCAGTTTATATTAATCATATATCTCCCTCATGGCGGTGATAAAGGGTTTCATTTTACCCATACAGAAGTCAGGCCTGGCCCTGGGCTTCTAGAGGATTAGTCACTGTTGGTTGGAAAAGGCTATTGACCATAGATCTTAGGGGTGATGCGGTCTTACCTGACTCTCTCCAGGTATGGACTGGCCCGACTAGAAACACCAGGCATGACTTAGGGTGGGAGCTTGGAGGTCACGTTTAACACATGTGGAGACTTACCACGTAGGTGATCAACTTATTGTGCACCTTAATGAAAAATGTGGGTGAGCAGCTCTGGTTGGCAACACTTGCGTGCAATTCACATAGGACGTGCGGAGAGGAACCCATTTTCACTCCGTGAGGACAGGACAGAGAATCTCCACGTGTGGAAGCACCTGGACTCAGCCGTGCATGGCTTCTCTTCCTTTGCCTGAGTTAGCTGCCTGCACCTTCTGTGGAAGACGTCGCTACACAAAAGAGTGTTGCTGCCTTCCTCCACGGAGTGCTGTGCGGCCTTCAATTTGGGCACCCCTAGATTTGGAGATGGTGTGAGAAGTAAGAGCCGCCTCGTGTGGAGACTGTGCCCTCTGTTGTTGTTGGCCTCCGCTTGCTGCAGTCTTCTCTGATTTTTACAGATGAAGGAAATGAAGACCAGAGAGGTTTCTTGGCTTGTTGAGAGACACAAACACGCACACGTAGTACATTGAGCAGCGGTACCCGATCAGCCTTGAAGCTTCCTGGAGGTCCAATCTGAGTGAAAGGCCCAGGAACCTGCCTGCTCGCATCTTAGCTTCTTCCCTTTCTTGCTGGGTAGCCTCCAGTACGTTTTCGACCCCCTAACTCCCAACACCCAAATATGGATGGTGTTAGTGGTTTCTTGCCCAGCGTCCTCCGTGGTGTATCTGGTTTCCAGGGCTCTCGCTGATAGGCAGATGAGCCCAGAACAAGTGTGTCAGGGCTAGGCTCCTAAGAAAGGCAATTTGCATGGCATTAAGTCACAGCAGGTGATCCACCCAGAGGCTTTGTGGACAGCTGGGCTCTGGATGTGGCTTCCAGTGAGTCTGTGATCGTCCAGGAGTCTGGGAGAAGCAACTTCTCCTTCCAGTTTGGAACGTGGGCCCTGGGAGCGACCATTGCTCTGCCTCCCTCCGTGATCAGGTCTGGTATCCCGTTTCCTCCCCAGGAAACCTGCTTTGCGGATGATCAGAGAAAAGCTGCTGCCACCAGAGTCCCAGCTCGGCCCGCTGGTGTCTGGGGCATCTTGCACAAGGCGCCTGCTTCCTCTGGGCCCCAGCGTCCTCACTGTTGACACCGCCACACCACCTCATAGCCCATTTCTGGCTCACACGCCATTCCCTCTTCCTCTCCCCAAAGGCATCTTTTTTTTCCTTCCAAGTAAGAGTCATCCTGGGAGTCTGGGAGTCGGATTCAGAGCATCACATGATGAGGGCCCCCTCTTTGGGAAGGGGCCGCAGAGCTTCCATCTTCAGGGAAAATCTGTGACCCTGGGAGCCGGGGAGGGTCCCGTTGTCAGCTCTGTGCTACACCTGCCACCTTCCAGTATTAGTATTTCCACCACAGTGACTCCAGAGCGGGGGACATTCACATTGGATATCTGTGATCGGTGCAAGCCAGCCCCAGGCCGCCTGTCTCCTCGAGAAGGTTAGGGGTGCTGCTCTCGCCGGGGGGGGGGGGGAAGCCTGACATGCCAGCCGCCTCTGCCCAGGGAAGACCCGGACGTCAGTTCTCTTCCCCAGGACCCCAGATCTCGCCATCCTATCTCCACTCCTCTTGAAGTTCGGCCTTCTCGGCTGTGACTTGGAGGGAGGCTGAGCCCACATCCCCACGAGCCACGCCTGGGCTCCGCTCCAGAGACCCACAGGCACTGCGGACTGTGGACCTGAGCTCAGGCTCAGGGTCGGGAGCCACAACCGCAGCACGGGTGGCAGGATGACAGGGGGCGTGGCCCCGAGGAGAACACGGTGGCCTCTGCGGGAAGAGGCTGAGTCTGGGCTCTCTTCCAGCGAGGGGAAGGGAGGAGGAATCTTCTTGACGGATCAGACGCGGACGAGGACGGGCTGTGTGGAGAAAGGCCCATCCTTGCCCGGCCATTTGATGGGTCCGTGGTGGGCCTCAGCCTACATCCCGGGGACTTGGGCTGCCCTTCCCTTGCAGGGGAAGCCAGCTGACTGAGCTCAGTCCCGACGGACACACGAGGTCCCGCCCTCGCAGGCCAGAGTCCACAGAAAGCTAGCCAGGGGTGAGGAGAAGGCAGGAAGGCCCCGCTTGCCAGGCTTCCAGGTTTCTTTTTGCACAGCTGGGGAATTATGACTTCCCTTAGGAATCTAAGCCGATGCCTGTGCGACCACTCTGGGCAACTCTAATGCAAGAGCGCAGATGCTGATTGGCAAGGAATCGGGAGGCTCCGTAATTAGACGCCTTGCAAATGGCTTGTGTTTCACAAACAGGCTTTGCTATGCTGTTCTTTAAAAAGATTCCAAAATTTCCTTCAGATAACACAGACCCCCCCACCCCCAAACTTGCTTGTAGTCATTCTCGAATTCTCCAGGGCCTAGCAGAGCCATACGAGGCGGTGTTTAGTAGAACAGCCAAAGCTCTCAGCGACCCCCGAGACCAGTGTGGACACCTTCTTATTCCTTGGGACGTCTTCCAGCTGTTGTCCAGTCTGGGGCGGCTGTTCTCACCAGCCAGGCTGAGCACCTGCTGAGAACACCCACCATGGTCCAGCTGTGTCTGTCACCGGGATCCGGCTATACAGTGACACTCGTTGACGGTCACACTCTCAGAGTCCTGAACTGGAAACTGTGCCACACACCTATGCGTATGAGGCTGCCAGAAATTTCACTTTCCACCCAGGCCTCTGCCCCGCAACCCAAATAGTGGGAGGAAGACACTCCAAGGTCGCAGGTTTAAAGTGAACACAACCTTAGGGTCTTCTCATCACTTCCTGTTTCCAGGGGTTTTCCGGACTCACTGACCATTTGATAATAGCAGTTTTATTCTATAGTCTATTAACAACAATGAAGAAAAGATACCTAGAATTCCAGTCAGCCATGTTTAAGACCACTGTGTACTCGAAGTGAAGTGTCTTTTCAAAAATCTTCCATGACGCCCCACCACACTCCGATAAAATACCACCTCTTCACCTTGGAGGACTTACAAACTCCCCTGTAAACTACGAGGCCCTATCATTCCACCCCCTCTTCCTCTGCAATCACTCTTTTTACATGGACTCCTGGGTCCGGGGTCTTCTTTGCTCACCAGCATATAGGCCCTTTTCTATCCCAAGGCCTTGGCATTTGATCATCGTTTGGGGATTATAAACTTCCCACTTCCACATTAGGAGATACCTTCTTCTAGAAGGTTCTTTCCTGACTGCTGACCGCAGTGCTCCGGTGTACCTCCTTCTTGGGGCCATCCTCTGAGATCACTGTGGGGACTGAGGTAGGTGCCGCTGCCTGTCCTTGAGCCCTCCCCCTGGCTGGAGCCCTCAGCCGTGCGAGTGGTCCATTTTGGGAACAGACTATAGAATTCAGGCAACCTTTGTCCAATGGATGCTGAATAGGATGTGCCAAGTCCCGCCACCCCCCCCCCCCATGTCAGCGGCTGGCACGCAGTTCCAGGAAATGATCTAAAGAAGAAATCTTGTTCTTAAGCAGACTCAGAAACCCTGTTCCACACAGGACGTGACCAGGCCGGTGACCCAGTTCAACAGTCTCAGTACGTCATGTTTCCCGGGTTTGGTAATCCTAGCCAACTTGCCGGGACCCCCCCCCCCCCCAACAGAAAAGATAACATTCTGATCTGGACTGGGCCGTGGCCCTGGGATGCCCCCAAGAATCGAGAAGACAAATCAGTGGTGTGCAAAACGTCTCAAGCCTGACCTTTCCAGCTTTGTTTTTCCAACTGCGAAAGGTAACGCCTTCTTAGTCACTTTTTCCTACCAGAACCTTACTATTCTTCTTCAATGGAAACAGATAAAAGCCACCACTATGTGATGTGTGCAGGTTGCCAGGTGTCTACCGTGTATTATCTGCCCCATAAAGTGGCAGAATCTGGACCCAACTCACGGGGAAACTTGACCAAGGGCAAACAGTTGAATGGAAGAGACCGCATGACACCTTCAACAATTTAACCCTCACATCTGTAGCTTTGGTAATCAAAGCCTGCAGGTATGCATAGACAGACAGACAGACAGACACACAAACACACACACACACACACACACACACACACACACACACACACACACACTGATGCAAGCCTTGGCTAGACTGTGCAGGTCCCATCTCCCTGAACTTCCCCAGCAGCCCAGCCTGACAGCAGAACAGGTGTTTCTCCCCAGTTACACTGAGGAAGCCCAGAGAAGCTAAGTGATTTGCCCTAAGTTCCACAGCCATAACAGCCAGAACACACACTCAGCCGCGGTGGATGCAGTGGAAAGCTGGAGAGAGCAGGAGACGGGTGTGCGTCCGTCCCGTTACCATTCACTGACTTGCTCGGCGTTTGTACTTTATTTGTTAGAGGAAGGTATAAATGAGAGACAAACCCATCTTCCGCAATCTGTGAGCCCTTGAATCGGGGTCCTCCACACACCTCTCACCCCACACCTCCCAGCTACCCTTGCTCACCGCGGCAGGAGCCCAGCACCCTCCAATGCAGTGGGCCATCCATGAACCAGCTGTCCATGTAGGCACTACAGGGCCCCATAAGGAAGAGTAGTAATGCGCCACATTCATTCCCCAGCTGCCTCCAGGAAGGCAAATCTACGCTCAGAGTGGAGGCTCGAGGAGACAGATGGCTGAAACCGTAACACACACACACACACACACACACACACACACACACACACACACACAGATTTTAAGTGTGAAATTTGAGCCAGAAATAAAATGGGAGACGTGACAGCTCCCGGGGAGAGAAGAGACGGGGAGGAAAAGGAAAGGGTAGGAGAGGCAGGAGAGGTGAAGATAAACTTCACAGAGCTCCTTCTGTGATCTGCTACACCCACGACCCCACAGAGTCACTGACCACGGTGGGGACTGAAGCTGTCTGTCTGCACGGGGCCTCGCCCACAGCACCTTCTGATGGCCAAGGCTAAGAGGCTCCACACACGGTGTTCCAGGCTTGGGGATGACAGTGCCCGCCCGCCCCCCCGGGGGGGAGGTCTCCCATGAAGATAATTGAATGGAATTGCCAGGGGGCTGCATGCCTCCCCCCAAGGGCACGGGGCTGTGGACGTGGGGTTAGGCCTGCCCCCGGGTACTGTGGTGCCCAGGTAGGCATACCTGAATTAGCTTAGTACCCCCAAGTTGCTGTGCCATGGGTCTGTTCCCTAGGCAGAGCAGACCCCTGGCCTGCGGGGCCCCGGAAGGACAGGAGGCGGCCACTCAGCAGCAGAGAAGCCTAGAAGCGTGGACTTGATGGTGACAACAGTTGCTCCTATGAGGCTGCTCGGCACCCTGGGCTGCTGGGACCTGCTAGGAAGGCTCTGTTGTCCCAGAGAGGAGAGAAGTTGGTGTCCCAGAGAGGAGGCAAGTTGGTGTTCCAACCCTGTATCCTGGGGCCTTGTTTGGGGAGAGGGTCTTGCTTCTATTGGGGTTCCAGTATAACTCACAACTGACACCCCTACAGCAAGGGGAACAGAGACAGACACAGGGAGGGAGACAATGGGAAGAAGTGCAGGATAAAGGTGGCCATCGGCAAGCCAAGGAACACTCACGACCACCGAGGCCCAGGAGAGGCTGGACGCCCCCTTCCCAGAACCTCCGGGTGGAGGCAGCCCTACCAGCACCTTGATTTTAGATTTATGTTTCCAGAGCAGAAGACAATCTCTGCTGCTCTAACCCCCGCCGGCCTGTACTGCTTCTTTGTCACAGGCCTCTGAAACCCTGTGCAGAAACCAGTACTGCAAATCCCAGCTGGAGATGCACCAATGCTTTTGTTTGGTTCTGCTTGATTATTCTGCCCTTATGTGCAGGATTTGTATTTTTTTTTTAACCATTACCACTTTATTTTATTTTATTTTTCTGTTTTGGGCTTCGTACTCAGGGCTTGACACTTCCTTAGCTTGCTTGCTTAACTGGCGCTCTACCCCTTGACTCATGTCTCCAGCCCAGTGCTTTGCTGGTTACATGGAGATAGAATCTCTAGAGAGTTTCTGCGTGGGCTGGCCTCAAACTATGATCCTCTGGATCTCAGCCTCCTTAGTAACTGGGATTACAGGCCTGAGCCATGCCGGCACCACTATCATTTGGGGGAATAGAGGCGTAGGCAGGTCCTGTGGAGACCCCCACCTTTCCTCACTTCCCTGCCCCAGCAGGAAGAAAGGCAGCCTAGACCAGAGAGCCGGGCATCGTTGGACCCTGGGGGGAAGGCATCACGAAGGCCCATCGAGGGGCAAATCCCTGTGCGGACTCGCGGCCATGAGACAGCCCACTGGGTCCCGGGGCTCTTTCCATCTGCCTTCATCATCTCCTCCCTCCCTCCCTCCCTCCCTCCCTCCCGATGCCCTCTGCCAGCATGGTTTCCTTCCCACAGCGCCAGGCAGCTGCCTCCCTCTAGGAGGTTGATGAAGCCAATAGTTCTGAGCACCCGGCCCACACATGTCAGGGGAGACTCAGTGCCCAGGCACAGAGGAGCTCGGGCAGGTCACTGCCCTACAAACACCCATAAACACCCAACTGCGTATCCTTGGGGAATGAATTCCTTGACACCGCCCCTCCCCCCTTCGCCATCTTCTGAATGTCTGTGTTCCCCAAGGCTCACGTAATCCGCTGGTCACGTGACCCCCCCCCCCCCACGGGGACCAGCACCCCAGCGGGCTGGTGTTATGAGATGGATCCTCATGGACTTGCTCTTTCTGGAGACTCTGGAGCGAGCCCCTTCCTCGTCCTCCCGCCTTCCCTTCGCATGGCGCCGTGAGCGCATGGCCGGCCGCCTCACCTGCTGTGGCCATAGCTTTCGGGAACGTGGTACATGAAGACGTTTCCGCGGGTGCTTCTTGCCCAGAGTCTGGCCATGTCGATGATGGGGCAGGTGATGAAGTAGTCCCTGCGGGAAGGACGGCGGAGGGGTCTGGTCACCCACGGCTCCGTGGACACCTTTGCCCGGCCAGAGTTTTCCCCAGGCAAGGCCCAGCTGGGCTCTGTCCATCCCCCTGCCCCGTCGCTGGCTCTTTCCCCAGTGGCTTTGCACCCGCACAGGTAGAGCATGGCGTGTTGTCCACTCTGCTCTATGGCCACGCCGTGCCTCGTGATGTCTCAGGGATCGGGAAGCCCATGGACACACCTCTGTGTAGACACCGGTTTTACTTAAAGACTTGGGATCGAGATGCTCGTAACAAATGCCAAGTAGGCATCTTATGTAGCATTGACCAACTGAGATTCAAGAGAAGACCCGGAAGATACTGCATGCATAAGATGCCCTTTGACCTGTTGCCGCATGGCACCAGGAAGTTCTGCCACGCTCCACTGCCCAGGGTGCTCTTGGAAATCTCTGGAGACAACTGGGGTTTAAAGCGTCGCCTGGCACCTGGTGGGAGGGGCCGGTGCTGTTGCTCAAGGTCCCACGATGCCCCAGACAATGGACTCTCAGGTTTCCCATTAGTTCCCTTTCTGTGGGGCAAGGTGAATGAACTCAGGATGCCCCTGACACCACAGCCCTGCGTGTGTGACACACGGGCTCTGTGCGTGATGAGGTAGGGTGCCTGCTTGGCCTGGGGGGGGGGGGGCTTTGGTATCAATCTCACTTGCGTTGGGCATTGGGTGGGGTACCCAGCTGTCCCTGCGTCCCCTTCACCCCTCCACCCTCCCAGCTGGGAAGCAGGGACTGCAATGGCCAAGGCCGAGGACGAGGAGGAAGCTCCTCTCTGAGGAGGGAGGCCACCCCTCTGCTATCATGAATAAGACAGCCTTTGGGGAGCCAGGGTGTAGCTCAAACGTCACAGGCCAGGCTACGAGTGGGGCTGGCGGGGGTGTGTGGAAGAGGTGGCGCAAACAAGCTCTGCAACGGAAAGGACGGGGTGAGATCGGGCTTGCAGGAGGATGGGAAGGATGCCGGTAGGACACTGGGGGCAGGGAGGCTCACGGGAGGCTGAGAACCCACGCTGAGAGCAGCCTTCGGCCTCCCCGGCGAAGCCTCCGTGGGTCACACAGCCTCTCTCGGGGCTCAGCTTTTAAGCCCGGGGAAGACAATGAAGCCAGAACTTGGATTTCCGGTCTCTGAGTACTGAGCTCTTCTACCACTTGGGTCTGGAACAGCGCTGGCTCGATGATAGGGAGGCTTTCAAAGTCAGGTGCTAGATGTCTTCCGGGTGCCATGATCCAACCCGGAATGGAGCCTTCAGAAACAGCTGTGGACTGCTGGGTTCAAAGGCCAAGCTCACGGCCAGCGCTGACAGCGCACGCCTGTCATCCTAGCGACTCGTTAGTATGCCGAGATCTGAGGATCACGGCTCGAAGCCAGCCTAGGCAAGAAAGCCCATGAGACTCCCATTGCCCATAAGCTACTTAAAAAAAAAAAAAAGAAGCTAGAAGTGGTGCTGTGGCTCAAGTGGTAGGGCACTAGCCTTGAGCACAAAAGGCTCAGGGACCCTACCCAAGTCCTGAGTTCAACCCCAGGACTGGCGTGCACACACACACACACACACACACACACACACACACACACACACACTCTACAAAAACCAAGCTTAACCACCTGACAAAGGCTTTCTGGGTCCCAGGATCCAAGTGGATGCTACAAAGCTTTCACCGTTTCTAAGCTCGCACCCCTGATTGGAGCCCTTGGCACCTGGGCAGGGAGGCCATGAAGGGGAGCAGGATCTGCGGCTGACCCCTCTCAAAGGTGACCTGTGAGGTCACCTGAAACCTGAACATTGGCCCCGTCCAAAAGGAAGCAGAAAAGAAGGAGCGAGGAAGAAGCCGGAGGACACTGACCCTCCCCCACCCCTTGCCCCCATCTTCCTGGGAAAGAGACTCCTGACTCTGGTGCTATGGAGAGAAGCAGCAGGGCTAGGAAGGGCCCCCCAAAGGGGTCCACGTGCTCTGGGCACTGAGTGTGACACAGGCACAGGACCTGTCCTGTCTTGGTCTCTGCTTGTGAGCAGTCCTGGGCTGTGCTGGGCCGGACGCCCCTCCATCGCCCAACTCACCGGGTGGCGTTCTCCAGTGCCCGGGAGAAGGAGGCGTAGTCATCCGCGCTGTGTTCCAGGGAGTAGTACCAGGTGGCGGCCGCCAGGACACGGGCATCCGCGTCCTCACCGCCCAGCGAGTTCTGCAGCGCCTGGTAAAAGGCCGTTTTGCTGTTTGTCCGGCCCTGGCGCTCCTCAAATCGCTGTTGGCAACAAGACGCGACCGTCAAACTCCCCAGGGATAACCCCAAAGGCCCACGGCAGCACACATTGTTCTAGAATATGCTTGAAGAAAGAGCCGACTTGGGGCATTCAACATCTGGGCGTGGGAAACCAGACTGCCACGGTTGGAATGCTTAGCCCTGCCCGCTTCTCACCGCGCGACCTTGACACACCGTGTGCGTGACCTCGAGAGGCGGCGGAATCTCCCTGCACCGCCTTTCCCCCAGGTGGAAACGAGCGTGTTCCGAGCGTGACAAGACAGACCAGAACGTCCACTGCCATCAACGCCCCTGCGTCTCACCTGGCTCCGCCTGGCGGCGCTCGGCCAGGGGGTGCGTGATTGTGGGGGTGACGCGAGGAGAGCTATATCCGTGTCACACAGCGGAGCACGGGTCAGGGTGCATGCCCACCTCCCAGGGGAGAAGGGGGGACCAGTCAAGGCCAGAGGAACGAGGAACAGAGGACGAGAGGACGGACCTCAGGCACGCAGCTCTAGGTGTGTGGTCCCGATTCCCACGCCCCCCCGACAGACCCGGCCAATGTGTTTACATGCGCGTTTACATTTCTGGGGTCTGACTTAAACCTCCAGCCTGCTTATCAGCACAGCCGGCAGGGCCGTCTGCTCCCCTGGGCATCTCTAGCGTGCCGGAGAGAGCAGGGCGCCCGCCTGGTCCCCCTCCTGGGGGAGGAGGCTGCCCCCCCCCACCCTGTGGGACAGGCTGGCTGAGCCCCAGGGATGGAAGGGCCAACTGCAGGCACATCTGAGAGGCCGAGCGCCAGACTCCAGGGACAGGACGCAAGGGAGGCAACGCCAGAGCGCTCACGTCCCTGGGTCTACGGCATTCTAATTCCTGGAAAGGAGTCCAGAGAAGACATGAACGCTCCGGAAGTCGGGCATGGCGGAGCGCACCTGTAATCCTAGTGACAGGGGAGGTAGAGATCTGAGGCTCTTGGTCCGAGGCTGGCCCCTGGTAAATGCCCCAGGCCTTATTTGAAAAATAAACCAAAGCACAAAGGCCTGGAGATGGGACTTGAGTCCTACAGTGCTTTTGCCTAGAAAGCATGGGGCCCTGAGTTCAAATCCCAGTACTGCCAGTGTAGGAAAGAATGTAGTAACACTCAGTCTGAGCAGTAGGCACTATTTGCATCAGCAACGTGCAAGTATCTTTGCCCATGATCAAAGAAGGTAAGACATTTCATGCATACAGAATACGCAAATGTGCCCTCTCTCTCAAATACACACACACACACACCCTTACAAACCCTTTCACCAACAGCTTTAACCCTGCTCTTCTAGCCACCATACGACGATGACTCTTGCTCTGGTCCATCCCAGGCTACCTCTGTGTGTTTAAGCAGGCCGGTCCGCCATCTGTAACGGCCGGTTCACTAGCTATTGATATCCGATGGGAAGTGTGTGGCATGGTCGCCCGTCTCTTCTGACCCTTTGGACTACGTCAGCACCTAAAGGCCACTGGCAACCTCTGGCACAGCGCCCCCTCCCGACGACTTGATGTGAAGCAAGCCCCTGCGGGGGGGCGGGGGCGGAGGGGACCGGGCAGAGTGACCTTGGCTTCTCTCTCCACCATCCCCATCTGGGAGAAGCTGTGTCACCCTCCAGGGCCACACAGAGGGGGGCGGCCGCAGGGAGGAGAGACTGGGTCAGCACTCGGGCCAAGGGTTCTGGCCAACTGCTAGACTGGGTGGTAGACTGTGGAAGAGAGATTGGCCTCTCTCTGAGCCTTCCCCCTTGATGGTGGATGGGATTGTGCTGCCCTAGTCCTGTCTCTCCCGGCTACAGCCGGCTGTTCACCCTGGCTGGGCTCAGAGGACCCAGAAAAGCTCAGCTCAAAGACCTGAGCCCAGAGCCAGCAGCCCAAGCTCGAGTCTCATCTCGGTACGCCACACAGCTGCTTGACTTTGGGCAACTCCCTTAACCTCTCTGATCCTCATGGGCAAAGTGGAGTTAATTAAAATCGACTTTCCAATGTCGTCTGGAGGATTAGACAGACATTTTGAAGCACCTCGCTCCAAGCCTGGCATAGAGCACTTGACGAGAGTTAATAAGTTTTTATTAATCGTGGTTCCACTGGCTTCAATTATAAAGGCAAAGCCAAAGGTGGCTGTGCGTCTGCCTTCTGGGAGAAAACTCCTTCTGGCTCTGGCTCCACCCCCCTTCACCTTTTTTTTTTTTTTTTTGACAGTCCTGGGCTTGAACTCAGGGCCTGAGCGCTGTCCCTGGCTTCTTTTTGCTCAAGGCTAGCACTCTGCCAACTTGACCCACAGCACCAGTTCTGGCTTTTTTCTATATATGTGGTGCTGAGGAATCGAACCCAGGGCTTCGTGTACACGAGACCAGCACTCTTGCCACTAGGCCATGTTCCCAGCCCCGGGCTCTCATTTCTCCCTTCATTTCTTCACAGGGAGGACGTGCTCTTGAATGGCCGCGCTGGGGGCGGGGTCAGGACACTGAGTTGAGGGCAGGCAGAGGGGGGCTTCGGCCTGGGAGGAGGGCACGAAAGTCAAACCCCTCGCTCTGGGGTTCCAGAGGCAGAGAGCTCTGGACCGGGATGCTAGCGTTCTTTCTTTTTAACCTTAGCTGGGTGACCTTGGAAAAGGGACTGGATCTCTCTGTGCCTTTGTCTTTTCAGCAGGTTACAGCCTTCCTAAGGGGCCTTGACGCCATGGGACACTGGGCCTGCCAAGTGCTGGCCACCACGTCCGCGGTCCTCATGGCTCTTTGTCCTTTCAACCCCACGTCCGTCTCAGAGGGGCCAGAAAGTCTGCGTCTTAGAGGAGAGAGTGGGGTGTGGGGAGCACTGTGAGGAGGGGGCCTCCGCAGGGTGTGGCCTGGGCTTCCGGTGTCCCTGGGGATGCAGGTACATTCCAGTCCACCTGGCTAGTGCTTGAGATGGAATCTCACCAACTCTTATCCCGAGGCTGGTCTCGAACCACAGCTCCCTACCTCAGCCTCCCAAGGAATTAAGACTGCAGGCGAGCCACGGCGCCCGAATTCCCGCTGGGTTCTTTCACAATCGGGAGGATCAACACGCAATGACGTATGGATGAGGAAACAGTCGTTCCAGCTTGGTTTGCGTTCGTCATTAGACCCGCACAGTCATAAAACCGAACTCATTACAAGTCAGCAGCCTCTCTGAACCTCATAGCCCCCCATCGTTCCTTGAGGGTACCAGGGTTTGAACTCAGGTCCTCCCACTTGCTGGACGGGTACCGTGGCGCGTAGAATGCCGTGTCGCTCCCCAAACCGTCCTTGCTCTAGTGACTTTTTGGCTTACTTACGCACAGGCTAGCCTGGACTTCAAGCCTCCTGTTTATGCTTCCTGTACACCTGAGGCGACAGGCAGGTACCACCATAGCAAGATAGGGGCTTACTCACCTTTGCCTCCGCTGGCCTGGGGCAGATCTTTCTGTCTGGAGTAAGTAGGATTACAGGTAAGTGCTATTATGCCCTCCTGACCCTCCTCTTTCTCTGGAGGGTAATTCCAGGGCGCAAGGCCCGAGGGGGATCGTGAGGCAAGGTGACATGGAGCTAAGGGCTGAGGGCTGGGTCTCAGTGGAGGGAGGAGGGGTTACCTTCTACCGGGAGTCCTGCATGGGAGATCTCGGATGGCGGAAGGAGCTCTCTCCTTCCGTAGACATCCATCTTCTTGCAACAAAGCAGCAGGCAGGTGAGGGGCACACTCGGCCACTCGAAGTCTGAAATAGCTACAGCTCCAACCGGTAAACAGCCTAAACAGCACGCCGAAGCCAGGAATGGACAGACACTCACTTTTCTAATTCTATACCCTCACGTGCCTGGGTCCAGACCTAACACCCACCTCACATACCGCCCCACCCCACCCCTCCTCCAGAACTCGTGCCGTGCTCCTTCCTTCCAAGAAATCCACTCGCCCTCTTGGGATTCCTGTGGTGCCTCTCACTGTAATCTGTCACTAAGGACGGGAGTCTGGGGCTCTTGCCAGCCAGCGCCTCGGTTGCCAGGGACAGCTTTACAACTCTCAGACAGTCTCTCTCCCATCCCTAGCATCACCGCCACCACCCCCCCCCCCCACCACCACTTGCACCTGCTCCCAGCGAGGCCGACTCCGGGCCAAGCCCAGGGCACAGCGTGGGGCTCTGCTGCTGATTATCTTGCCTGGCTTGGAGATGTCTGTGCCTGGAGGGGGACTCAGAAGGTTGTATCTCCGAGCAAATCTGCTTTTGATCATGCAAATGAAAGCCCCGTGAATGTAGGCAGCCTGTCAATTTCCCCAGTAAGGAAAGGGGGGTGGGGGTGGGGGGAGATTCCTCATCACGGAGACTGATGAAGAATTTCAATAGAGAGCTGCTACTTCGGGAAATAAGGCTATCCTCCGCGCACAGAACCTTGCCACTCTCCTGCGCGTCCCGGCAGCCCCAGGCTCCGCAGGTACGTTCCTCAATTGACAGGGTGTCCTTAGGACTCCTTGGGTGTGGCCTGGGGGGTGGGGTCCAGGGATGGAGGGTCTTTACCTTGACTCCATACAGCCCCTACCCACCACCACCACCTTTGAGCTGGCGGGAATTTGGCAGGTCTCTGCTAATGTGTTGGCTGACCCAGGGGGATGAATACGGGACTTCGGGGGAAGGTGGACAGTGTGTATTTGTGGGCTGGGCTCTGGCTGGCATTTCTGCAGGTTGGCATGGGAAAGAAGTGTGTGTGTGTGTGTGTGTGTGTGTGTGTGTGTGTGTGAGTGGGCACTTCTGCTGTGATTTGGAAAATTAGTCTCGTTTCTTTTCCCATACTCTCGTGTCCGTGGAGCTCATTTTCAGGATGGGGACAGTGATTTTTCTATTCAAATGAAAGAACTTGAGGAAAGCTGTCACTTATTGAGGCTCCACTATTATGTGGAACTGGGGCTGTTTTTCCACCCTCTGCCCATCTTTATCTGGGGAACTTGATTGCTCCCGATTTCCATACTCCCTGTTCTGCTGACAGCCAAGGAAGGAGTCCTGGTCGGCACCTGGTCAGCACCTGGCATGGGTCACCCAGCTGGTGGTGACCCCTTCACTCCCACCAAGGCTCATGCGTGAACTGCCCTTCTCTCTGCAGGGCTAAGGGCCCGTGTCTTTCTAGGGGATAGGACTCAGTTGGTATTTAGATGCCACGCCCCCACCCTGTGTTGGGCTGGAGTGGGTGACTTCGGTGTTGAATGGTGCAGCAGACAGGTTGCTGTTGGACACACCGGCCTGACTCCCTGCTTAGGTCCACAGGCTGATTGCTGCACTGTCACCAGACTGAGATAAAGGACTCTCAAGGAAACACAGCTTTGCATTACCTGGGAACATTCTAGAAGAGGGAGTGGCACCTGCCATACCAAAAAGGCAAGAATGTGTTGTGGAATCGGCAGAACACCCAGGGGACCGGCTGCTACCATCAAGCCAGGGGCCAGAGAGGAAGGGGTGGGAAGTGAGTTCTGGGAGACTGTGGAAACCACAGGAAGCCCCGGGGCCTGCCACGCCTGAGGTGAGGCTGTGGAGCTGCCTGAGCCGACCACCGCTGGAGGGATGGGATTGCTACCTACCCTCTACCTTTCAGGCTCCCCTCCATCCCAGCCAGTGCCCGGGGGATTCAGGCAGGAGGCAGGGGCAAAGACTGCCTGATGATGTACCAAGGTATGCTCCTGAGAAGGGGGTAGGCAGGAGAAAGGAAGTAGCCTGTGAAAAGCATGGCCATCCCAGGGCACAGACCCCTGAGGGGGATTCTGAGTAGCCCCTATGGGGTAGGTCAGTGAGTGGCCCAGCCACGCCCGGAGGCCTCCCAGCTCTGGTTTCCAGGCCTGATAGGAGCAGTGCACCTCCTGCTGGGAGCACCAGGAACCTTGGTCTCTGGGCAGATTCACAAAGAGGCGGGAATGCAGCAAGAGGCTGGAAGCCTGTCTTTGGGGTCCTGCTTTTGGTTGGAGTGGCTTAGAAATTCTGGACAGAGTGGGGCAGAGCCCACAGACACTCTGAAGATAGTGCTTGGGTGAGGCAAGCCCAAGGCAGCCATGTGACCCTGTTACAGTTGGCTGGTACAACTAAGAAATGCCACCCAGAGGGTTCTCTGGCCTGCCACAACCCCATATCTACCAACAGGAGACCATGCTCCCTTTCTAATGGGTGGGCCTTCCGTTCCCCCTGGAGAGGGGAGGGGAAGGACTTCCAGAGCTGTGGTCCCATCTCGTGCACCCTGTCTAGGTTTCCCCAAGGCTCCCAGGAATCTGAACATGGAGGTAACTGGGTAGGTTTCCAGCCAGAGGTCCAAAGAAACAACTGTGAGTTGTTTTGCACACAACCCTCTCCTTTGTGAATATGGCATCACAAGGAAAAGATTACACTGCATATACCACATGATGGACGGACGGACGCAGAGCAACAGTTTGGGTTCATTCTTAGCATTCTTTCTCGCTCCTCCATTCCTCCCCAGATAGGCATTCGTACAGGTTGTTGTTGTTTTTAAAGCGTGTGTCCTCTTAATTCCACATTTATTTACAGCTTTGTTTTCCACCGACGGCATCCCTCAGCCCGACAGAGAGATACCTGCTTTGTCTTTTTAACAGCTGCGTGATATTAACTAATTCGTTCTTACCCTAATTCAGTCAACCATTTCCCTGGTAATGGGCATCTGAATTGCTTCCAATTTTTTTTTTTTTTAAATTAACGCTGTGGCAAACATACTTGTCCATGCATCGCGTAAAGTGAGTGCTTTTACTGCGGTATGATAGATTACCCAGGAGAGACAGAACCGTGGAGAGGAACACAGGGCCTTGCCTGTGGGCACACATGGTTCTTTGATAATATTCTTATATTCAGTCGAGGTGACAGGGATCCTTGCTGTGTGTACGAGGTTGGTGGCCCCTCAAGAGGGGGGCCCTGTCTCCTGGGCTCATGGCTGTGACGCCCACCCCAGGTCTAACCGCCTAGAAAACTTTGGTCAAGAGCAGAGAGGGGTCTGGGCAGAGGAGATGCGCTCGCCTCTCGGGGGTTTGCTCCGTCCTCGTACGGGGGCTGCAGCCCCCAGTGAGAGCTGTGACTGCGTGTGCGAGCTGGCAGCGGCCTTCGCAGCTCAATCCCCACCCCCCCGGCTCTGCCTCCTGCACACCACAGAGAGCTGCATTTTGCCAGGTGCATCACACCTACTTTTCTAAGGAGAAAGCCAGCCAGCGTGGAGGGCTGGTGTCAGGTCGTCCTCGCGGCATTACAAATCCCGAGGTCTCCACCCAGCCTCTCACCCCTCCCTCCTGCCCCTCCACCTCCCAGCTCTCAGCGGGACCAGCCTCGTGCGTGTGTGGCACAGATCTGCCTCCATGGCTGAGAATCGGGCTCGCTTGGCTCGGGACTCACAGCTTGTCCCAAGCAAGCTCAGCTGGCCCAGGCTGGAGCCCCTGTTCCTAACCGTGTACTCCATCAAAGCAAGGTCATGACTCTTGGTCTCCGGAGCAGGACGCGACGAGGCCTCCCAGACCCTTCCCCCACCGACCTTCACAGCCTTGGCCCGGTTGATGAGTCCGTCATCCTGAGAACTCCCGATGAGCAGGTCCACCTTGGCCCGCGGAGGCCTCCGCAGCGCTCTGGCCGGCCCTTCAAGGAGGTACTGGCCGTCAACCACTGGACCCCAGTAGTGAAATGGGCCACTCACGGCCAGGAGCTGCACGGTACAAAGGGATGCTGTGACTGCCAGGCTCTTCCTGTACCGGACTAATGTAATACGTTCCTGTGCTCCTTAATGAGATCCTAGCCACAATGAAGGCCCGTGCTGCTATCCAGCCGGGGTCCTCTGGGAAGCAAAGATAGAACAACACCAGGTGGCAATGACAGGGACTGGATGGCTGGTCCCCAGGAGGGCACCCCAGAGGCCCTACCCCTGTTAAGGTAACAATGGGTTTCTAGGAAGAACACGTAGTCCCACTGGATGCAAGGAGCAAGCTTTAATCCCATTCACATTGGCCTGAATTTAGTAGGAGGGGTGAGGCCAAGATCCACCCAGGCGCCTGAGTCCACACTCCTTGCTGACGGGACCAGCCATGAACTGAAATGACAATGGTCATTTTGACCCGTGTCTCCTTACCCAATGACAAGGACAGCCAGGGACTTGGGCTGTGCAAGGTCTTTGCAGGTGCAGGTGGCTCACGCCTGCCATCCTAACTACTCAGGAGGCTGAGATCTGCGGATCGTGGTTTGAAGCCAGTCCGAGCAGGGAAGTCCGTGAGACTCTTATCTCCAATTAGCCACCAGAAAACTGAAAGTGGCTCTGTAGCTCAAGTGTTAGAGGACTAGCCCTGAGCAAAAACAGTGCTCAAGCCCCACAAATGACAAAAAGAAAAAAGAGAGAGAGAGAGAGAGAGAGAGTGGGAGGGACATAGCAATCAAAGGAGTGGGTGGCCCAAATCCATAGCCCATCTTCGAAGACATGACTGCATGCCTGTTGCAAGAGCTGTGACCTGATCACAGTGTGGCATGGCTTACTTCATGTTAGCCTCCTACTTTTCAAGGTGGGCTTCCCGAGTCCATCAGCAGACAAGACAGTCAGTTGCAGATTGCTTAATTGCCCCTGGGGAACCCACACATGTGGTCTACCGAGGCTTGTGGCCCTGCAGGGACAGGGGTCGGGTCGTTGGGAACTTCCAGCTAGGCATCCACTGACTGCCTGGCTTGGGCCTTGCTCTTCTAGACACTGTCCCCTCCCTGCTGTACACCAGGGCCTACCTTGGTCTGGGCATCGTTGAGGATGCTGGCTGGCTTCTGGCGGAGACAGGCCACCATTTCCTTGCTGGATGAGGACGGGCAGCCGACGTCCTGGGCCAAGGCCTCTGCCTGTTGTTGAGCCCTTTGAAGGCTGATGATGGCGGCCGGGGAGAGGGCGGAGCCTCCCTGGAAGGGAAAGTAGGCTCCGTTGCTGTTGGTGTCCCCCACTTTCTGCCCCCAGCTCTGCTCTGGCTTCCGGGCCACGTGCCATCAGAGCCAGCCAAAGGCTGTGTTGGGGAGAAGCCCTGTGCCCAGGACTGGCTTCCAGCTCCACAGGGATGATGTCTTGACACAGTGGTGTCAGCCTCAGGCGGTTCTCCCAGGAGTGAGGAGTTCCTAACTGGGAGTTCCTGATTGTGAGTTAGCTCACGTGGATGGAGGTCTTCCTCCGTGCCAGGCGCCAGTCTCAGCCCTGTACCACAAACAGGAGCCCATTCCAGCCTCCTGTCTGTCCTACAGGGCAGGTGGCAGAACCTCCTATTGCATGGATCAGGGAGCCAAGGCAGAGAGAGGAAAAGGGCCAGAGCCTGCGTCTCACTGCCAGGTCAAGCGCTAGGCCACTGGAAGGATTCCATGTACAGTGTGGAGGCTCCTGGTGAAAAGTGCCTGGTGGTGATGTTTGTCCCCTTTTTAGTTATGAAGTCCCAGGGCCGGGGGTGGGGGTGGTGGGGTGGGAGTGTGTCTGTGGCCTGAGGTACGATTGGACAAAGACTCAGCCAAGGGCCTGGAGAGCAAAGCATACTGGCCATGTGCCCCGGTACCTGGAAGCCCCTCCTGTAGCTCTGAGCTGCTCAGATCAGGCCCAGCTGCTGGGATTAAGACTCGGGATAGAGACAGGTAGAGATGTGATTGTCTGTCCTCCGCCTGTTTAGGTAATACATATTTGGCGTGTTGGCTTAGGCTGGTCTAGGAGAAGATGCACCAGCCAGCCAGTGGCTCTCTGAGCTTGAGCACCTATGAAAGAGTCCTAACTGAGGTTCTGTGTGAGAATCCGCCACAGAGCAAAGTCAAGAACCCCATCAGTGCTTGAACTGGAGCCACTGACCTTGAACCTGGAACTCAGGGAAGGGGGCCATAAAACAGGACACCGTGTCAATTTGGTGTTAGCGGTGAGTTCTCTACCATAGGTTTGCTTTTCCAACGTCCAGGATGGCTGGCTTTTCTGAGAACCACTAGCTGTGGTTTTAATACAGACCGTGGGGTTGTGGGATGGTGAGGTGGGACCCCTGGGCCCAGCGTCGTTCTGGGGCAGGCTTGGGGACGCAAGGACGTCAGGATGACTGTCTGATGTTGTCAACATTTTATCCAGCTATAAATAGCCAGGGCTCCTGACTCAGGCAGGAAGTGGTTAAAGGCGTGGGCCACCCCGATATGCTGAGATAGCTTAGAGAACGTTTCATCTCTCTTATTTCATTTTAATAGATCTTTCTGAAGGAAACGTTCTTTCTCCGTGGAAAATCAACAGTTAGGGAACCCCATGTCTGCTCAGGCCAGGTTTGGAGCACTTTCTTGGAGACCAAGAGCTTGGTGGCGGTGGGAAGTTCCTGAACAGAAGTTGGGCAAAGAGCACAGATTCTGGGGACAGGGGGACACGGTCTGAACTCCAGCTCTGTCCCTGTCCTCTGGTGACACGGTGAGCAGGTTTCAAGGTGTGCTGGTCTCCATCGTGAATGGGCGTAAGATGCCCTGTGTCCCAGGGCCAGGAGGGCACAGGACGAAGACGGTGCAGCTCCCTACACAGCTGTGTGGTGAGCGGTGTTGGTGGAGAGCCCCAGCTCTCGGCCACTTCATTAGGGCAGCAGCTCTGCAGCCCGGGCCCGTGCTTTATCTATTGCTGACCTGCTGTTAAGGGGCAATGAGTTTCCTCTTGTTTTATTTAACTTCAAAAATAGCATGGGCCCAAACCACAACTGCTGACCACGGCTTTTTCCTGGAACCTCTGCACACTATTTTGACCTCGGGTAGCTGTCCAAGCACGCGCGCGCACACACACACACACACACACACACACACACACACGAGTTCCGGGCAGACAACCTCTTAAAGAGACACACAGACACACTGGGACATATAGTCAGATGAACAGACAGACACACACAGATACAGACATGTAGGGAAACACACACACACACGCACACGCATGCACAAAAGCACACACACAGACACAGTCCCAGGCAGACACATTCTATATACAGAGACACACAGACATACCTAGTCACAGTCAGAACACACACACACACACACACACACACAGTGCAGACCCCAGAGGAACGAACAGATACACACACAGACGTACATGCGAGCCCATGCACATATACACAATACAGATGCAGATATACACGCAAACTGAAACACGCATGCACGCACAATCAGCTCAGCCCTTCTTCAGGCGGAGGCTTGACCTCCCCCCACACCAGGTCTTCCATGAGGAAGCTTGGCACCCCAC
The DNA here is from genome assembly GCF_023159225.1 of Perognathus longimembris pacificus. Taxonomy (NCBI): domain Eukaryota; kingdom Metazoa; phylum Chordata; class Mammalia; order Rodentia; family Heteromyidae; genus Perognathus; species Perognathus longimembris. Next base: position 6,910,308 of record NC_063172.1, read on the forward strand.
ATGCGCCCTCGATGTGTCTGAATGGCCCAGCCTTAGGGTCCTTGACGGGAGGGGGGCACGGTGAGGGAAGGAGCAGGAGGGCAGGAAGAGGGGATGCAGATGCGGGGCATTCCTTAGCCATAGCCCCACCAGCAGGCGCTGTGTGGCGTCTTTGAGCCAACTTCTACAGAGCCTTAAGCTGTGCCAGCTGCCCTGGTCCCCTCCGTGGCAGAGCAGCGGAGGGGAAGGGCTGGCCTCGAGGCACCAGCATCCCAGCTTAGGCTCATATATGTACAGAGAGAGAGACAGACAGACTGACAGAGAGGCACTATTAGTAAGGGAATGGCTGGACAAGTGAAAGGAAAGACAGAGGGATACTGAAATATCCTGAGGAAAAAGGGGAACTCGGTAGAGGGACAGTGAGGAGTCCGGTCCAGAGAAGAGCCGTTCCAGGCCAGGCAGGAGGACGTTTCCAAAGGCCCCGGCCTTGAGGTGCAACCTCGCCCACGGCCACTGGCACTCACCATGGCTTTAGAATAGGGGATTCCAGAAAGTATTACACAGTCTCTGGGCCATATCTTTGCATTCTGACTGCGGCCCGTGGAAATGACTTCACTGGGAGCCTCCCCTTGTCACCCTGAGGGCAGGGCGACAAAGGCCGAATAGTCTGTCACCAGGGAGCCCAGCACAGAGCCTGCCACAGCGGTCCCGACTAAGGTTGTGTGCTACAGCACTAAGCAGGGGCGAAAGGTGGAGGCTGCCTGCCAGACGGAGGGCGAGAGAGCTGGAAGGAACCTGAGGCAGGGTTCCGGCTGGGCCTCACGGGGTCCACAAACTCGGAGAGGAGGGTGCGGCCCACAGTGAATGCCCATTGCCCAACACAGTTGGCTGGGAGAGAGGCCAAGCCTGAGGGCTGCCCCCAAGTCCTGCAGGCAGGGACCCCCAGAAAGGAAACCTGGGAAGCTACAGCAGAGAGACTTCAGACACACAACAGTAACGACAACAACAATCAAACCCAACTGTCCCCATTAGTATTGTCTGGACTATCTCTCCTACCTAGGATGTCTCTCTCTTTCTAATCCCTGACAGCAGGAATCTTATGGGAACTTGTAGCACTTAAACTTTCACCTCGAAACCTGAGTCTCAAAGGGCCCGAACTCGCTTCTGCTCTTCTCAAGAATGAGCAATCCTCAGTTTTTCTTGGTGGAGGCTGTGGAATTTGGATGGGGAAAATCAAAGGTGCAGTTCCACATTGGCTGATGGGCATGGTGTTATACACCTGTCGTCTATAAGGGGAGGTTTGAAATAGGTGGATCATAGTCTAGGCACATGTCTAAAGAGGAAGTTGGAACCTATGTCAAAACAGGGACTAGAGGCAGGACTCAGTGGTAAAACTTCTACCCAGAAAGCTCAAGGCCCTAAGTTCAAGCCCCAGTAGAATAGAAAGAAAAAAATGGACTCTATACAGCAGTGCCAGCCACTGACTTGCCAGCTTAGCAAGTGTTGCATGACCAAGGCCTCTTGAGAGCACCCTGATGAACTTCTTCATGTACATATCTGAAAATAGAACAACGAAAGCTCTATGAAATAGTGATCTTTGTTGTCACTGCTGTTGCTTTTATGCTTTTAATTCAGGTTCTCATGCTGGTTAGGCAAGTACTCTTACTCTTGCCATATTACCTCCGGCCCTGATTTTTTTTTTTTTTTTTTTTTTTGCTGGTTTTTCTCTGAGAAGAAGTCTCACTTCCTGCCCAAGCATTGGCCTATACACAAGAAGATACCCAGGAGGAGAAGTTTGGGGGTGGGGTGGGGGTGAGTTAGGAGGAAACAGGCTCCAACAGGCCTCACTGTCTCCAGAGGCTAGCCCAGCCCACACAGCCGTCATCTCCCTGCACGACGAGGAGCTGACCCGGAGGGCCCTGTGCGCACGTCAGCCAGTGCCAGCCCAGCTCCTTTGGTACGTGTGTGTGCACGTGTTAGTATGTGTACATGCATGCGCTCGCGCATGTGCGGTGCTGTGTGCGTATACTTTTAGGGCAAGTATCTTCCCACTCTGCCTTCAGAATTACAGAGATTCTGGGTACGCACCACCATGCTCCGCTTGTAAATGATTGTCTTTATACTCTCTCGGTTGGCACAGGTGTCTCGTCAGACACGCCATCGCAAATATGTCAACTCTTCTATCCGCTGTCTCTTCACTTTCCTCACAGCACTAAGAAAAAAAAAATTTTTTTTTTCTTGCATTTTTAAAATTTGGGTAAGTCCAGCAGGTCTGTCTTTTGTTGTCACAGCTAAGAAACTCTTTTCTGACCGCAGGCCTAGAAATCCTGCCTCGTATTCTGTAGAACAGCGCTCGGCTTTAAAGCGCGTTGTTAAGGAGGTCTCACGGCGTGAGTGTGTTTTATTGGTCTTTGACCCCAGGGCCTCAGACTTGCTAGGCAATCACACCACCACTTGGCTCAGGCTTCCAGCGCGTGATACGGTATTTGCAAAGTGGCGCTGCCCGCCTCTCGTTTCTAGCCAGGGAGGAGGAAGAAGGGAGGTCCTGATGAGCTTTTGTCCATCTGTCACAGAGGTGACGTCTAATGGCTCCTGTCACCTGCTGGCTGTCAGGAGCCACTGAAATGTGTGACGCGTGGAGATTACTGATCTCCCAGGCCGAGGTGCCGACGGGAGCGACCGCCAAGGCGGAGGCTGCCCTCCGCTTCGGGGGCGGGCCTGGTAATGCAAGCGTCCCGGGGCTGCCAGGAGCCCTTCATGAATACGCATGGGCATCTGCTTCCCCGCCAAGGACGCTTCCTAATGAGAACTTGCAGGGGAGCATGCGCTTCTTCCCAGTTTTCTTCTTTGTTCTCTCTCCAACAAGCCAAGTGTGGTGGTACTCACGTGGAACCCCAGTCCTTGGGTGGCTGGGGCAGGAGGGTCCCTAATTAGAGCCCCGCGTGGGGCATCTCATGAACTCAAGGTCAGCCTGGCCTACCTAGTGAGGCCCTGTCTCAGACAAACACCACATCAACCCACCAGCCAGACAACCAACACCTGCGAGACACAGAAATAATGAGGTGGGAAAATAAAGGAATCATGAGCCGGAAGGCAAATTACCCCGACCTGATCCAGACATAACTGCGTACGTGTCACACTGCCACCCACACGTGTGTGCAACGATGTTCACCAAAAAGTAACTTAAGGCTCGCTGCAGACAAAAGCTTTCAAGAACTACGCGCACGTAACAGGGGATGTTGGAAATTCTGTCACGCCGCCACCGGAATGGACTTGTCACCCTGTCCACTCGGTGAACTTGGGCTCCACGGCAGAGAGCTGGGTTTGATCGCGTGTCTTACGTGTGCTCTGCAGCCCAGTGACGCCACAGATGTTAGCCCCCAGCGGCTGCTCTAGACATCCTGCTGCCCAGTGTCTGCTTCTTATCTGGACAGACTTGAGTGGTGAGAGGTTGAGGGGTGCCCCTGGCACCCACAGACAGGATCCCCCGCCTGAGGGAGAAGCTTTCACTTAGACCTGCACTCTATGGGGACAGCTTGCTCCCCGCCAGCTTGCCCCCTGTCACCATCTCTGATGAGGAAGAACAGGTCCCGAGACGTGAGACTGGAGAGGAGAGTGGCCGGGACTCGGTGAAGATGTCCACAAGGAGACAGATGTGCCCTCGGGCCCCTCTCGCCATTTCTTCCACCCTCTTTTTCTTCCTTCTCCCGGTGCTGCTGGCCAGCTCGTGCCCAGCAGGAGCAAACCCTACGAGCAGGAAGACCTGAGGTGGGGGTGGGGGTCGCCCCACCTTGAGAACACAGAGGACCCACCCACGGGGGCCTCTCAGGTCAGCCCAGGGGAGCTCTGACCTGTCCCAGAGCTGACGGTGACCCTCAGATGGAGGCTGAGTAGAGGGGTGACAGCCACTGAGACACAGAGGCCATCAGAGGAGAGGTGGGGAGGGTAGCTGGACCGGAGCCTGGTAGGGCTTTGGATACCACCGCAGAAGAAGTGAGTGAAGGAGTCCACAGGTTAGGGGTTGGAGCCAGGGGTGAGAACCAGGAAGCTTGAGCAGGCTACGGGGGAGGGAAGGGCTACAGAGGAGCCTGCACCAGGAAATGATGCTCAGTACCACCCCAGGGTGCTGGCTACTGCGGTTTCTATGGTCTGACTGTCCAGCTGACCAGCTGAATGACAATCTCTGGTCCTGGCCCGCCTGCTGTCTGCCTCCCCAGGCCTGAGGGCCTCACCGGGCCCCAGCTTGTGTGCTCAGATGGGCTGGCACTTCCCTGTGGTGTTCACTTCCTCTTCCTGTGACCCAGCCCCCCCACCCGGAAGGAGAGCAGTGCTGACAGCCCCAGGCTCCCCACTGCAGCTGACTGTCACCCACAGTGCTCCGGAAGGGTCCCCCTGGGGCATCCTGCTACGGGGCTGATGCGCCTTTCTGAACGAAACAGCCACTCACCTGAACCTCTAGCTTGGCTTCACCAACCCCTTCACACCCGTCAGACAAGAACAGGGACACCTTCTGGCTGTTGGGAAAAGATGCAGGAAGCACAGGCAAAATGGGCTTTGGGGTCTGAGAAATCTTAATCCTCAGTTTTCTCATCTACATAAAAGAGGGGGGGGCAGGGTGAGGCCTAGGTCTGTCCCAGGGATCTGAGCATGGGTCACAGGACCTTCTCCTCCCTCTCCCCCCACCGCCGCCGCCACCAGCCCAGGTTCAAGTCCAGCACCTACTCATCAGCTTCGCGCCCTTAGGAAAGTGACCTAGCTACCCGAAGCTTCAGTTTTCGCAAAGGTGAACTAAACATAAAGAGAAGAACCACCTCATCCATTTGGGGCGAACACGTTTCTAAGAGAACAGTTCATGTGCTCCCAAGTTTCCAATAAATAGGACACATTATTGGAATCACAAGCGGCATTTCAGTGAGTCTTGTGAATAATGCAAGGGGGAAAAAAAATCCCCACATTAACCTTATGACTCATAAAGCCCTTCAAAGACACCTGTAGTTATAAGGTTAATTTAACACACTAACCTTATAGCGACTCAAACTAATAGAAAAATATTCTATTTTTTAATGACGTCTAAAGAAAAGGTGTTTGAGTGGAAATTTCACTCTGGACCAAGTTAACGTCTAAGCAATACGCCATGGCTTCCCACTGCTGAATACAATTAGTCCTGGCTCAGAGGGCCCTGAAATGAATGCTCTGATAATTTCACACCTTCCCAATCAGTTTCACTGGAATGACAGCAAATCACACGGCACCGAGGTCGGTTTGGAGCTTTTGATCACAGAACCTTGTCATCCGGACAGCGCTTATCTCTGCCAAGTACTAAGGCATCTCATAATGAGAACATGGGAGGGGATTTGAATAAAAGCCAGGGTCATCCTGTTGCAGACCCTAACCATACTTCGGTGCGGGAGATGGCTGGCACAGACGTACTGGCACTGTGGCTTATGGGTGGGGGCACTGGGCCCCAGAGTGTACCCGGCTACCTCGGGCTATGTCAGGAGGCTAAGTGCACAAGCCTTATCACCAGCCAGCTGGCCGGTTCCTGGGAGGACAGGCCTGCCCAGCCGCCTCCAGCTACTCTATTTTGGGATACTCCGTGAGCTTTCTGAGCAGCCCTTACTACAGATGCCCGAGGAAACTGAGGATGAACGGGCCTCAAGGAAATTTGCCAGTGAAGGAAAGAGACACTTTCTCTGTACTGTTCTTCCTCCCTTCTTCTCTCCCCTCTTCCCAGCCACTATTTGCTGGTTGCTCTGGCCATGCAAAGAACAGGCATTTAATGTCTCACTGACAAAACAGACCTTTTCCTAGCTTCTCAGAAATGAGAGAGCAGAGCGATGGAGAAGGTGGTTTTATGAGACTCCTTTGACAAGTGACAGCAGCCAATCCACTATGCTTGGGCTCTTTCCTTTCTCGTGGGAAGATGTGACTAGACTTGCACTCAAGCAGAGCTTACCACCATCCCTACGCCCTTCCGAGGACAGACCATGGATTGGCACAGAGAAAATACAACAAGAAATGCATTCAAATCCCTTGTCAAGACTTCTTGTTGCTTAGAAATGACAAGGGTGCCTTGCTTCTTCTGATAGTCTCCAGAATGGGGTACCCAAGAGATATCACTGGAATATCGGATGAACGCTCTAGGGTGTTTACTGACAAATATTGTTTAAGAAAACTTACACCTTCTGGTTTGCAAGGCAAGTGAATGTGGGTGGGCTAGGGTCGCTGTCTAACAAGCAAGCCTGCATAATCAGAAGCTAGGCGATGACAAGCCAGGCAATGGGAGACAGGGCAGGGAGCAGTGGAGCCAGCATGTGTGTGGCCCTTGTCCCTGGATGGGTTTCGTTCATCCTGGCAGTAGCTGGGCTGCTGGACGCTGGCTCTGACTCGGCCATCCTTCATCCTCGGCATGGCCGCGTGGAATGTGGAATGAGCAGTTCTAGGGCTCGGGCTCTCAGAAGCGGAAGAGCCCTAACCGGTGTGGAGGATAGGAGCTGGGGGCCGGGGACTGCTTTATACCCCATTATCTGAGCAAAGGTGGTGACCGCACTGTTCCATTCAACTGCGCAACCCTGAAGCTACATATGGCTGGCATCTTGGTGTCCTCCCTGTGGCCGTTTATCTGGGTCCAGAAAGCCAATTAATTTGCAAATCTTTCCAGCGGAATCTTCTTCTTTCGCAGATGGTCTGGGGCATCTTCATGAACCCTGAAGCGTAATCTCCTGCTGCGCTCGTGCAGCCCAGGCTGCTTATCCTGAAGTCCATGAATACAGGAGCCTCACTCGCCAGTGTCTCTATCTTTCCTTCTTGTGTTGACTGGGCCTGTTGGTGACCTTGAAATTCAATGATGACCTCATTGCATAGATGGAATACAGCTAGGCCCCACCAGGCACCGGTACCAACTCTGTGTGGAGTCAGAGCCTGGAGTCTGCTCGGGCTCCTCTCTGACTACCTCACCATCAGTATCTTGCTGTAACATGAGCATCTGTTTCCTCCACTAGAGTATACATTTCTGGGGGGGGGGGGAGTGTGGCAGGACAGGGTTGGGGCCACTCATGCTTCTGTATGGGTTCTGCCTTATGTGTCCCCACAGGGAAAGTTATACAGAGAAGGAAGTTAGTGATCGATGTTTACCACATCCAGTGTCCATGTTTTGAGCTGGACTTGGGCAACAGGGACCAAGAGTATTTGGCAGTGAGCTCCTGGAGGGCAGTGCCTTGTCCCGCTGGTACATAAAGCTGTTAGGCACAGTGCCAGGCACGGAGCGAGTGTTAACCAAAGGTTTGTTGATTGATTGGCTGAATGGATGGGGCGTAGAATGAATGCCTGAATCAATGACAGCGTTCCTGAGCTTAAGGTCTCCTTCAGGGATCAGGAGAGAAGCTCTGGACACTGTTAAGAGGCAGTGCAGAGAGTGGGATGCCCAGGACACCGCAGGTGCAGTGGGAGAGGCCTGGGAGGCAGCTCAACAAAGCATCCCTGCTCGGAGGAACCTCTGTTCTGGAACAGGTCATGCATGACCTGACTAAGTAGCCCATGGCGGGTGTGCTCTCTTTCACAATCGGCCCTGCCCATTGTCACGCGTCTGCTTCTGCCCTCAGACTGGAGAGTCTTTGACGATGGCCTGGGTCTGTCCCCAGTCATCCTCCTCTCAAACCAGATGGGCAGCCCTCACCCTGGCTTGCCTTATGGCTGGTTCCTGTCGGTCTTGCTGGTCTCAGCTCAGCCCTGCTCTGAGCCCTTGTCCTCTGTCCACTCTAAGAAGAGGAGCTCAGAGAGGGTGGACTTCACCCATCTGCAGTTCCGGCTAAATCTAAGTCAGGATGGCGCTTCGCACAGTCAGGATACTTGGAGGAACAAGGTCAGCCGTGAGTCTGTTAGTGTAACACCATGTCGGCTCCCAGTAAATCAGGAAGTAGCTGCATTGCTTCTACCTGAACTCGCCTGCATCCCCGTCCTCTTTCCCCACATAGACAGACGGCCCGCGTTTGGCAGTGTTTCCTTTGTACCTTTCCGGCATGCTCTGTCTAGTACAGGGTACCTTCTAAATTTATACACAGCCCTGATGTTTTTATCTTTGCAAAGTACACCCCAAGTGAGGTTTCACAATGAGTGTCCTGGGGTGGCGGGGTGAGCCTCACTGGGTGGGGTGACGGGTCACAGGCCCTCAACGCTGCCCTGGCTCTGAGCGGGGACTAGCTGTGCAGCCCAGGCAAGTCATGGCATCTTCTGATGCTCTGTCCAGGAAGTGAAAAGGGGGCTGACAGGGGCAAGAGAAGACAACCTGACACTGTCACCAGGCATTTCTTGCTCAAAAGCAGGCATGTGCCAAGCGATCCTGAACCTGGTGTTCTGGAACCTTCAACATCTCCTTAAGATGCCTATAGGACCAGCAGGCCTGGATTTTCCTGGTTCCAGACTAGTACTATGAACAAAGAGAGTGATTGAGTGTGTGTGTGTATGTGTGTGTGTGTGTACACAGATATGCATATATGGAAATATACATAATGTATTATATAATCCATAAATCTATATTTTAATTTCAAGCTCATGAAAAGGTCGAAAGAGGAGAAAGATCCTATTTACATACGTACCCTTCCCCTTGATTCACCAAGTATCGGAAGTTCGGTAGGTACACTCTACCTATTTCTCTCTCTGATACTTTTCTTTCAGTAATCGCTTTTCAGGTTCTACACCCTGTGATACTTTCCCCCATGTACGTTGACACGCACACCAGTCCTCTAGGGATCAGGACGTCCCGCCTCATGACCAGCACCTCCCTACCATACCCACGAGAACAGATCTCCCCACACTTCCCTTCTAATATGTCCCACGAATCCAGGCCCCTCTCTGTTCCCTTCTGGTCTTTGTAGATGTTTTCCCTACACCCATTTCCCAATCAAGGATCACCCCTGGCATCCAGTTGCCAGGCCCCCCTTTGCTTCCTATAATCGAGATCTGGAAGTGCTAACTCTGTCTGTCAGGAGCCTTTTAGTGTCCTCTGGTAGCAGTACCACAGAGGAGGTGAATCCCACATCTGTGAAAGCTGCCAGGCAGCCCCTGGCACAGAGGGGATTGCTGGTCACCGTCTCTGGCTTATGACCCAGTCAAGGCTTGGGTGTTCTGCTTAGGGGCCATATTACAGTGACACATGGAAGCTGTAAAAATTGGGAAACTCTGAAAGGAGAAGTGGCAGCCAGATAAGCCATAGCCTCCTTGGGCCCAGTAAGCTCTGGTGATGTCCAGGAGCACATTTCCATCCCATCTTCCTATTAATTAGAGAGAGAAAAAGAAAACAGAGCAAGATTCTAAACGCCCTGGCCATTTAGAATCAAGCTGCCTGTATTCTCAAGTGGTTTGTAGAGGAATGAATAATGCCTCTCTCCTCCCTGTCCTTGCAGAGATGAGTCTGCTCAGCGTGGTTAGTGAAACAGGAACCTGCCTGCTGCCAGCCGAGTGAGTGCCTTCCCTGTTTCTAACAGAGGAAGTGCAAGCAACTGCAGCAACTGACAGCGAGGGCCGCTCCTCCCCGGGGCTCCCGAACCCCAGCCACCGGCTCATCCTGGAGCAGCAGCTGATGGAGCTGGGATGACCCTGAACCTGGTGGTCCTCCACAGCCCATTCCCCAAAGAGGCCATGCCCCGCACCTGCCTCTGAAGGTACCTGGGGGAAGTGCTGGGGTGGGAGGGACTTGAGGCCCTTCTACCCTCCACAGCCAGAGATGAGCTGGGAGCACAAATGGCCTGTGACTGTTCAGTGCATGCTGACAACGAATACCAAAGGAAGAAGCCCTGGGGAGGGCGGGGTAGAACAGGCAGGGCACACTCCGGCCAGAGGAGAGTGTACGGGCTTCTTGCAAGTGACAACTGGGACTCGCCATCAGACTTCCTGGCTGAGCGATCTTGGGCACGTCACGTAGGCTAGAAATCTCCACGTTCTCATCCGTAACAGGGGGCGCACAGTGCTGGGTTTATGCAGGTGTGATCCTATCCAGTGAACGAACGTAGGCACAGTGCCCAAGACAGTTTCAGACACAGAGCAGATGCTCAGCAGAGCTTCCCAGCGGAGAGTTGTGCCCAGCTGGAGGAAGAACAGTCGTAGAGAAATGTGGTCCTGGTAGCGCAGCCAAAGATAACTGACAATAATCAAAGTGGAGGACAATGGGCAGTGTCCTCAGGTGGACAGTGGAGGGATAGGGAGCCAGACAGATTCCTAAGGATGAGGCCCGGGGTGCTCCCTCTAGGGGAGAGCACAGAGCGAGCCTGGTGTCAGAGAGAGACCCAGGCTTTGGCGTCAGGATGCCCTAACTTGGGGATGTGTTGGGAATATAAACAGATGTCAGTCATTATGAGTGTCAGGGAAAGGCAGGGCATGAAAACGTTATTGTTTTTGTAGTCCTCAGAAAAACCCTGTACGTTTGCAATTGTGGTTTGCTTCGGATAAGGGAGAAAGTGAGGACCAGAGAGGTTAAGTGACTTGCTCATGTCACCCAGCTGGTGGCAAGCAGGGCAGAGGCAGTAAGAGGGCCTAGGGGCCGAGGGTAGAGCCCTTGTGAGGGCATGTGGCTAAGGATTGTGCCCCCTGGTTACAACAGGGCTCTTTGTGTTAGGAATCATGCATCCCATGCTGTGAGAATTGTCCTTCTGAGCACTGGATGAGATTCCAGGCTGCAAGCCTGTGGAACTGGACAGTGGGCCTTCTACCACGGGGCGGAGCATGCATTTGGTGGGGAGGATGAATTCTGGTAAATTCTGCTGCATCTGATATTCTTGTTCAAAGAACGCTATGCCAGAGAGCTTAGTATGTTCTGGAAAGTATAAGGATAGCACAGAAAACAGACTGAAGCCCTTCCAGACTTCTGCATCTTAAACAGCTCTACTTCTGGGACAATGAGACACCGCCATGGGAGGCTATGTTTTATAAGCAGTTATATCCCCCTGGGGTAGCTTCTGGGTTGGTCCCCAAAGAGCTGTGTGACTCTGGGCAAGTCACTTTGCCTCTCTGAAAGTCAACTTCTTCCTCATCAAATGTCCTGCTTCCATTTTATAAGATTCTTGTATGCACAGGAGATGCTAAGCACTGGCTATTACTATCATTCCCAAACCAGTCAACCCTGACAGAGCACTGCTAGCAGGAGGCTCACTGAGAAGGGTCGATCTGAAAGGCCAGTGATCTGGGGCATTCCTGTTTCTCCTAAACTCCTGTTTCTGCCCGTCCACTGGGAATGAACAGACAGACTAGGTTTGTACTACAGGAAGTGGGAACCAGTTCAACCACACAGAGGGTGAGCTTTGAGGAGCGGTGCCTTCCTTACACACAGAGACCGTTCACCCCATGGTGCCTCCTCCTGCTTTAGCAGAGGCTACAGAGTTTTAACTTTTCATCTCACATTCAATGAGAATTTATTTCCCCCCTAGCTCGGAGACAGGCCACAAATGGAAAACCTCCGCCAGGATTTCCAGCATGTCCGACCAAACATAAGGGACATGGGTAGTACACTCATTTCTGTGTGACTGCCTGTCCATCCATCCATCCATCCATCCATCCATCCATCCATCCATCCATCCACCCACCTACCCACACATCCATCCACTTACCCACCCCCTCACCCACCCACCCACCCACCCATCCCCCCTCAGTGACTATGCATTGAGGTCACACCCGGCCACCAGCTTCCTCCCTCACTCCGCCTCTCTAGAGGTCCTGAAGGAATTAAGAACATCGAGTCCAAACCACTTCCTCCCCAGGGCCACCAAAGGAGGGGCAGGTTCCCTCGCGGGAACCCCAGCTCCAGCCTGAACCCAGGGCCTCTGGGGCTCAGTGGCATCCTTTGTGATCAAACAGCTTCACCAAGTCACACACTCCTTGGCACCTGGTGGCTGAGGTATGTGCGCATGGTAAGTGTGGGGGAGGGGGGTCACCCATGAAGCTGAGTGGACTCACAGAGCTTCGGGAGGGAGCTGGTTGTCTTCCAAGGCCAACGAACGGCCACCTGGAATGAGGCCCATTGTCCTGAAGGCAGCCACCTCTGCCCACCCCAGGCAGGACACGGAATGCGACGCCTCCTCCAGTAGTTCTCCCTAAGCCACTGGGCACAGAGGGCCATGTCCCAGCACCTACAAGGTCATTTGTTATTATGACTCATCTTTTAGTAGGAATAGACATGTGGCCTTTCCTTAGGAGGGAGTAAAGGCCAACAATCTGGTCCCCAGTACAGTACTCCCATGAAAATGGTGATAAGCCCGGAGAACAAGGACAGAGGGAGGCGGAGTGGCCAGCCAAGTCGCTGGAACTGAGTTCTCGCATTGACCCAGGAGGCCCTGTGGCTCGCCTGCATTACAGCTCCGCTGCCCCCTCCCCAGACCTTCCAAGTCACATCACAATCAGCTTCGAGTTAATTTTATTTTACCTCTTAGCAGGCAGCAGAGTTTGAACGAAGGGTCTCTCAGGCCTTTCTCAGGCAACATTCTACCATTCGAGCCACAGTTTACTTTTTGCCTTAGTGTTGTGATTGGGTCTCATGCCCAGTTTGTTGGTTGAGAAGAGGTCTGACTAACTTCTTGGCTGGGTTGGCTTCAAACCAATAACTATTCTTTCCTCCTCTGCCTCCTGAGTAGCTAGTGGCATTATAGGCACGTGCCACCAGAGCTGGGCACATCTATTGAATTTGGATTTCATTTCCCTGAGAGTCCTGACACATGTTTCTATGTTCTACCTTCTCAATGTCCCTGCCACTCTAGAACACCGTGCATCAGCCCAGCACACAGAAACAGGCCTGGAGCGTTTGTTGTGAGAAAAGATTGTCTTGGCTTCCTTATGCCTAAGGATAGGGGACCCGGGGCCATGTGGACCCAGAAGGCCTGGTTCCGTTCCAAACCCTGCCTTACCACTTACCAGCTGGTGTTGCCCCTTCCCCTCCAAGTTCTGTATGAGCTCGGGCCATGGCTCCCTCAGGATGCAAAAGGAGAACAGAGATCTGTGCCCCTCTTTACAGAGAAGCAGAAAGACACCAAAGGAGGAACATGGTCTTCCCAACACCCATTCTAGGTGGTCTACTGAAGGTTCTAAAGACGAAGTGGGTGGAAAGTTAACTTCAGGGAAAGTAGGTTGAGTTCAGGACTAGAGTTGGGTATTAGATGATTTCCTAACATGAAGTTGGCAACCTTCTGAGCCCGGCAGCTAGGTCTTTGGTCGGCAGGTGGGCCCTTCAAGGTGACACATGAATCAAGGTTACTTGGGGCATCTCAGCCTGGATTCCCACAGTGTCTCTTGAAGGCAGAAGTGTAACTTGAAGGCAGCTTCACATGAAGAATTCTCGTCAGGACAAAGGCTCAATGAAGAGCCTGTTTTCTCCAGCATCTCCTGGAGCCTGCCTCCCCCGCTCCCTAGCTTGCGGGGAGAACATTGGGTGAAGCTTTTCCTCCTATCCCCTCAGACATGTCACATTAGAAAAGCCAGAAATCAGCCTTGATTTACAACAGAAGAACTGGCAAACACTACAAACTGGATGCCCCTCTCCTCTCCGAGCACTGAAAGGGAAACATTCAGAGGCACAAAATGGATCCATTCTGTCTCCCCTAACACACACACACACACACACACACACACACACACACACACACACACACTTTGACTTGGCTTTTATTGGTTCCTTTTGGTGTCCTTTCTGGAACATCTGCTGTGTTCCAGTGGAGAGAGAACACAGAGCTGAAGGGACTGTGATCTTCAGAACACTTACAGTCAGTGGGGGGACACTCATGATTGGAACACTCAGGCCAACAGCAGAGAACCAAAAATCACCCCTCAAGATGTTCAGCACCCTAGATGAGGAACAGCCCGGGGAAGGCCTCCAGAAGCCCGGAGATAGGATGTGGGATCGCTTCAGAGACCTGATGCCTATACCCCGTTAGACCTGAGAGCTGGGGCTCTGACAGCTGTCTCCTCTAAACGAGTTACGAGTTCTGGGGGGGGGGGGGGGGGAGACCCGTGAGGGCCTGTTATCTGCACGTGCTCAGCGGGCCAAAGACTCATTTCCAGCTTGCTTAATGGTGAATGAGTAATGCTGGTGACTCATGCGTATGAATAAAAAGTAAAATGAGTTCCTGCTGGGAAGCATGATGTCATGAAGAAGTCATAGCCTTTCCCCATCCCCGGGCTGACCTTCAGCATGTCTGTTGTCATGGCAGTGTTCCCTCGGCCTCCTCTTGCTCTAATGAACCCAAAACTTCCCAAAGGCTTCCATGCGAGGAGAGGTCCACACCCGGCATGGTCCCCATGTTCCTCTCCATGTGAAAGCTACTGTCACAGTGCTGTCATTACTGGCCTAGGTCCAACTTCATTGATATATGGTGCTTGGAGGATACTGTGTCCCACAGAGTCGTGGGATGGACGGCCCTGTGCCCCACCACCTGGGGCCCGAGGCCCCTGTGCATGAAGAGCTGGTTCAGAAAGGTGAAAGGTGGCTTTTCTATCAATGCAGCATCAAAGCCTTATCTAGCATGGCCTTTATCACCCATTTCTGCATTGACAGAGGCCCCTGCCCTTCCTGTCCCTCTTCCTGACACGTCTGAGTAACAGCAGAGAGTGGAGCCATGGAGACTTCGGTACTTACTCTTGCTAATCTTCCCTGTAAAGCCCCAGTACACCAGGTGCCAATGGGTTTCATGGGATCCATGCCTGTAATCCTAGACCTGGAGGATTGGAGATTGGAGCTAGGTAGAAAGTCTGCGAGACTCTATTTCCAATTTACTGGCAAAATGTCAGACTGAGCGTGTGGCTCAAATGGTAGAGTGACAGCTAAGAAAACCAGCCAAGTGAGCATGAGGCTCCGGGTTCAGACCTTGGTCCTGGCGTACATGATAAAGCAAAGCAAAACCCAGAAAAAGTGGAGGTTGCTGCATCCATTAAGGAGAGAGGTAGAGATGATAGTGACAGTGAAGTTTGTTCAGCATTGGCTAGGCTCAGATCTGGCTTCTTTGGATAAAATCTTATGAAATGTGATACATGTGAGGGAAAGCCTAGTCTGCCTACAAAATCTCTCCCTAGACACCTAAGGCTCCCTAGATCAGGCAGAGGCTTGAGGTCACGTGGGTCACAGCCAACAAACGGGCAACAGCTGTCTCTTATCAGCAACAGCTGTCTCTTATCAAAGACATATCACTGACTGTGTGTGCTTGAGCAGGTTGCTTACATTCAGAACTTTTCCTTCATATTATAAGAGAGCTGAAGCCAGGCACCAGAGACTCATGCCTGTAATCCTACCCACTAAGGAGGCTGAGAGCTGTCGATCTTGGTCTGAAGCTATCCTGGGCAGGACAGCCCGTGAGACTGATCTACAATTGACCAGCAAAAGATGGAAGTGGAGCTGCATCTCAAGTGGTAGAATGCCTGCTTGGGTGAAAAACCTAAGGGGCAGTGCCTAGGCCCTGGGCTCGAGCCCCAGTCCAAGGCTGAAACAACTTGGAACAGAGCTCCCAAGTTCTCCTCCTGCACCTCTGGTTGTGGGTGAGGCATGGGAAGCCTGGCTGGGCACTGGTGGAGCAGCGGCCTCCCTCAGTGGGCCCTGGAACCGTGGGATGGGGAGCCCCATTTTGTTCCGCGGGGAGGGAGATGGGGGAGTGATGACAGGGGGAATATACAGCTGCACCACCTTGTCATGAGATCAGAGAAAGATGGGGTCCCAGGGTCCCCCCACCCCCGGCCTGGCATTGCAGAGATGCACCTGGGGAGGCCAGGATGTGGTAGGGCTCCCCGGAAACCCTGTGAAATCTCTGGTAGGGGAGGCAGCCAATGCTGAGCCATTTTGCCGGCTCTTAGTGCCCCTGACTGAGTTTTCAGACTCTGGGTAGTGCTAGACAAGTCTTAAGCTGATTGTGGGCTCAGGGGTCCTGTCACGGCGGAAGGGGTATGAGCGGGGAAATCGGAGGCAAAGAAGTCTTGGGGGCTGACCAGCTCAATTCTCTCCCTGCTGCATCTGAGGGCTCTGGGCCTACTGAAGGACAGGGTCTTGTTCAAATTGGCACAGTGAGTTAGCTGGTTATGTGGTCCATCTGCAGATCCCCATATTCCTTAATCTTTAACTACCCTTTACCAGACTTTGCATACTATTGGCAATTTAATCTTCAAAACCACCTTGGGGGGCGGGGATTTGTATCCCACGTCAATGCATTTGAAAGCCAGAGCTCAGAGAAGTGAAGGATCTGGTCAGAGGACACACAGCGAATAATCCTAGAGCTGGAACCACTGCTCAGGTTTGTCCATTTGCCCTGACCCCCGCATCAGAGACCCCACATTCTTCCCCAGCTCTTAAACATAAAAGTGACTACCCATTAGTCTTCTGATGAGAGTCCTCCCAGAGGAGGACTCAGTAACAGAGTAGTCTCCAAGGCCACGGGCAGAGGACCTGAAGTCAGGAGCTGCAGGTTTCTAGCTCCAGACTGTGGGCAGGTGAACTAATTCCCATCCAATACATTAAAGCCAAAGAGAAGAGTCTACCCAGGGGATGCCGAGAGAGTGGTATAGAAGGCAGGCCTGGTATATTACCTGCCTTCCCTCACCCCCAAAGAACAGAAAGATAAGGTCTGCATTCTGTCCAGTGGGACTTCATAAAAAAATTACGATGGTTCTTTTCTCTTCTTAATAATTTTCAGAGAGCTACGAGTCTTGATTGCTAGACTGGAGTGGGGTTCAAAGACTCTCTCTCTCTCTAGGGCACATGTTTTCCACTCATCTCATTTTCCAGGTGGGAAACTGAGGCCCAAGGTCACACAGAGAAAAGCATTGCTCCAAAGACTGGAGGAAAAATACGCTGCCCGGGGACTACAGTCCTTTGACTTGGAAACCTAAGAGCTGCTCCTCAAAGACAAGGAAGAAGGAAATCAGGAATGCTACAAAGAACCAGTGTTAATTAACTCATTTCTCTTTTGCCCTTTTATTATTGTGCTTGGAAGCAATTATGTCTCTTCCACTCTCTCTCCCACCTCCAAACGCTGCATAAAACTGCCATGGATTAAATCAAATTGCTCAGCCCCTTTATTCCACCGGCTCTGGTCCTCAGGGGGCATTTTCACTCTTTTCAAATAAAATCCTTTTTAATCTGATGAGTTAACCCCTTCCTGGAAGTTCTGAGAGGCAGTCAGTGAGCCAACAGCTAAGGGGACACTGAGATCTGCTGGGATTTCTGGGCCTCACTACTCCGTACAACCACCCTCTCATGGAGAATGAAGCCCAAGTGCTTGCAAGATGGGCGAGGGAAGGGTACCAGGCAAAAGGGAGGGAAAGGCACGGGAGGAGAAGGAAAAGGCTCCGAGCTGGAGCTTAGTTCACCCTCCTGGGGGCAGTCAGCAGAAGCCTGCAGCTAGGAAAATATCTCCGAAGAGCAAGAAGGACTGGAGGGAAGTGGGCCGATCGCTAGGTGCCGAGTGACAAAGGCATCAAGGGCACCGAAGGGCGCTGTGGATGGAGTCATGCGAGGCTGTACTGCCGAGCGGGGAGACCTGGAGGGTGGGAGGTAGGCCAGGCTAGCACTTGTGCTGTTTGGGGGGCTGCCTCTGCATACCGAAGCCTCTCTCTAAACACCCGAGAGACTCACTGGTGAGTCTCTTGAGGGAGGCTGAGGACTGAGAAACTTGTTCATCATCTTCTGCCATCCTCAGATGACAGAGGCTCTGTTCTACAACCCTCTGGTCCCTTCTCAAAATATGTACGTGAGGGTTGCCTGGTTGGACATCGCCATGGAGGACAGTCAGGAAATAGACTAGCACGATGACAGCTAGCACCGTATTTCATGCCAGGCCATGTTCTAAGTATTTTGCCCGCTCTATCTTAGCTCCCTCTGTAATGGCTCAAAGCTACTTGATTATCCTCTAAGACAGGCAAGGATGGGTAAACAATTTCCCATAGGTCATCTGGGTATAAATTCCCACTTGCCTGGGCTCCAGAGAAAGAAGCCATGGGAGAGAAGACCGGAAAATAAATACCAGTGGTTCAAACTCCAGCTGCCCCTTTACCTGTCATGTGACTTGGGACGAGTCGATTACTTTCTCTGAGACCTAGTTTCCCTCCCTGCAAACTGGGCATAGGGATAAGGGAGCTGTCATAGTGGTTCAAGTCACAGGAGAGGTGAATGTATTTGATGTCATGCTCTACTCTAAAGAGTGTTCCATCAAGATGTCCTTTCAGGGCCTCTGGAAACCCAGGTTGGAAGATTCCCACAGACAAGAAAAATGTAGAACCAGAAAATGCCACCTTCTTATTACTTTAAGTTGTAAAGCCACATAGCTCCTAAGTTCTGTGAACCCTGGGTTCTCTGGGGCGAGACACTAATGGCCCGAGGTTGTGGATGACCAGGAGTTGTACAAAGCCAGGAGTGGTGGATGGCCAGGGGTTGTACATGGCCAGGAGTGGTGGATGGCTGGGAGTCACGGGGCTAGGTTCTTTGGATGCATGGGAAAGCCAGCTCAGCCTCTTATACAATCTTCCTGCCGTCCTCAGTGACAGTGAGGAATGGAAACTTTTGTCACCAACTGCACTTGCTCACAACTTCCCTCTCTGTGGTTTTCTCTGCCAATCCCTTGATAAAAGTAGTTGAGCAGCGCACATGTAACAACACTCACAAGCTATATCCTCACATGAAAACAGCCGCCTGGCAGGGCCGAATGAGAATGTTGTACAATGTGCTTTAAACTGGGTCACTCTCCACTCAGAAGGCTCAGGCTGTGCTTGACTTTGCCTGTGCGTCTTTTGTGCTGTAGGCTTCACACATCTCCAACAGCTCCGGGAGAGACAGACATGGGGAACAGCATGAAATCCACCCCCGCGCCCCCTGAGAGGCCGCTGCCCAGCACAGATGGTAAGTCTGATTTCTTTCGCAAGATGATTTGCTCTGTCCCTGGAAACCCATGGAGAAGACTAGCAATGGTGGACACTATTCTCTGGGGCAATGGAATAATAGTACATTGTACTTGTCTCTCACGTTGTCTGTGGTTCAGAGGTTGCAAGCCGAAAAGGGTTGGGTACCTGGCGATAGTTTTAAATTGTTGACTTTTGAGATATCTGAGGTCAGCTGTTTTAATCCACTTGTCTATAGCTGGGGGTGGGTGGGTAAGGAGAATGGAGTTCATGTTATTAGCTACTTGTGAGTCATATTTCTAGCTAAGACGCGTAATTCTGATACCTAGACCTGTCACTGCTCCCCACCAGCTCAGGAAAAGTCCTCTCAGTAATACAATGAGCTCTGCTGGAGTTGGGCCAGTGCTAATCTTTCAGAGACAGAGCTGGGCACTATCTCCTTGGGCCTGCTAAACACAAAGGACACCCTAGGATGGTAAGGTGCTCAGTGCTTCTGGGGGAGAAACTAGAGTCGCAAGTTAATCAAGATGGCGACAGCCCTGTGGAAAGAAGCCAGGCCGGGCCAGACTCCCAAAGACACCGAGTCCTTCAGCCACTGACCAGAGACGCTGAGGTACCATCATCAGCCAACAGGAGAGGCTGAGGTGCTCTGAGGTCAACTGTGCTAATCCTCTCTAACACGCATGTCTTTACTTCTTCTATTTGGGGGGATGCTCTGTGTCGGTCCCACAGGAGCTTGGGAAGGGGGTCTTAGGGAGGCCAGGTGTGCACGCGGTAAGTCTAGGGGTGGTCTGCTTCCCACCTTGCATCGGGACTTCGGGGCCTGGTGATCCTCTCCCAGCAGAGGTGGCCCAGCCGGGTTGTCCCCAGTACCCTGCCTTGTTAGAGATCACAGAGTAAGGGTGGTCTCCCTGCCCTGCACTGCCCTGTTCTGCTAGTGGCTACTGCTCTTTCTATGACTCCTGTGGCTCCTTGGCCAAGAAGGCTTTTCTATTTATTTTATTTTTTTTGCCAGTCCTGGGCCTTGAACTCAGCGCCTGAGCACTGTCCCTGGCTTCTTGAGCCACAGCGCCACTTCCCGCTTTTTCTATATATGTGGTGCTGAGGAATCGAACCTAGGGCTTCATGTATACGAGGCGAGCACTCAACCGCTAGGCCATCTTCCCAGCCCCAAAGAAGACTTTTTACTTCCTCCAAAATGGAACCGCTTAGCTGCCCAAATGACACGGTTGGATGGCCTTTCCAATGCCCACACGGAGCAAGAGGGTGCCGCCCTGTCTCCCACATCCTTCTAAGTCTCAGGCAGGACACTGGTAGTGGCTTTGAGTTTTCCAGCCCCCTATCTCTCTTCTCCAAACCAAATGCAGCAAAGCACCAAGTATATAGCCCCCCAGGCCCAGGCAAGAAGGGAGGACAGAGGAACTGTCGTGGGCAAGGGGCCTCCCACGAACGAACTGCCTGGCCAGCGTGCCCCTGGGCAGAGCAGCCCTGCGGGGCCCTGCCTGCCTTCCCAGACACACTCGAATCACAACCTCTTGCTCTGATCACCGCGACTACTGGGAAGCTGGCTGTACAGGGCCGGGAGGCCCAGCCATCTCGGGAGACACCCCATCTTAAGTGGTGGCCTCTCAGCCTGCCGCAGGAGGGGCTACACACTTGAGCAAGCCCCATGAAAACACCAGCCTCTAAGGACTTGCTCATTTGCCTTTCTTTTTCCAAATGCAAATTGTCATAAAGTAAGTTTGTCTTTTTCCACTGTGTGGAAGGGAGGTCACCCCTAAGCAGCAGGTGGAGGGGGGGGGGTCTCCCCCTTCCGCCCCTGCTGAGGAGAATTCCCCGGGTCATACGGCTTTGTGAGCCAGGCAGCCACATCAAGCACTGGTGGCTGCTTTTGTACCCCCAGCCCCGAAAGGCTCCCCTTCTCATCAGTCCTAATGCCGCTTCCTCTTTCCTCTCACCTCCACTTGAATAAGGGGGGAGGTGACGCTGTCCTTGCCATCTGCAGGCTGCCAAGGAGAGCATTCTCCGTGGAAGAAGCTTCTACGTCAGCATACGCATCGAGAGTCTCCAGCCACCCTGCCCCGGGCTCACTGTTTCAGGCCCGGCTGTGCTAACAGCGCCCTCTGACACCAACCCCAGTGTCAAAGTGTTCCAGGCATTAGAGCTTAGGGCCCTGCCCAAAGAACAGTAGAGGCCAACGTAGCGGCTCAAAGGAAACACTTCAGACCTTTGGGGACAGCCTCTGTCCCCCACACCAAGGCCGTGAATGCCTCGGAATGTGGCTTTGACAACCTAGTTTCTCTTCAACTAAGTTTTCTAGAACATTCTTCATCAGGCCAGGTCCTAGCAAGTGATGTGACAAAACCTGCAGAAGTGGCAGGCCTTGATGGAAATACGGCTGGTTCCAGAGGCAAAAGGCCCAGGCTGGGCCCCCGGTCGTGTCCCTTGGAAGCCATGTGACCTTAGGGAAGTTGCTTGGCTTCTACCGGGGACTTGGTGGCCATCTGTCTTTGCCACAGCCGAGCCCAGGGCAGTGAGCTGGGAGCGAGGTGGCGCGTCTGAGCACTTTCTCCTGGGGTCAGCTGCCCACGATGGAAGTCCATACTTGTTTCCAAAGGCTCACAGAGAGGAAATGTCCTCTGCAGTGACGTGCCTCGGACGCCTCCTCTGGGCCGGTGACAGGCATGCGGGACAGATGAAGAGCCAGGGAACTCCCAGGGTAGCGTGTCTTCCACCTCTCCACAACTGTTCTTGTGCTGTGCTCGTTTCCCATCTTGGCGTCTCCCCTTCCCGTCCACCCTGCCCCGCAGGGAGAGGTCAGCTCCGAGGCGGCCATGCGAAGCGAATGAGTCACACCCTTTTCCACCGCGCCAGGGCAGGCATCTTCATGGCTACTCACGGAGAAAAGGGGTGGGTGGTGAGGGAGAGGAAGACCAAAAAAATCTCCAAGAAGGTCCACCTTGGACCTTCTTCCTTTCTCAGCGGTCTTCGTCAAACCATCCACATCTGATCAAGCACCAACCCCGGACCTATGAATCAGATGTCATGATGGAGGGCTGAGGATGGGCAGCAGCCGTGAGCTGCACTTCTTCCCAGCCAATCAGGAGCTCCTGTGAGCTGGTGGGCCACAGGCCAGCTTGTAGTGTTGTGGCAGCCCCGTCGCAGCTAGGGGTGGGACGTGAGTCCCCAGCAGAGCCCTCAGTTCTCAGGGGTACGGTGGGAATCATGACAGAGGGACTGGGAGCGCTTATGGGTGTTCCTCAGATACAGTTCCAAGTGCTTTGTACACATGAAGGCACGCTGTACACACGCAGGTGTGACCTGCGCGCGCGTGACACGTGGATTGCATGCTACGTGTGGATTTACGCAGAGGGACTACTAATTTTCACAGCATCCCATCAAGGGATCATTGCTATCTCCCCAAAGTCCACTTCAGGAAACCGAGGCACCTGGAGGTTGAGTGAGTTGGCGAAGGCCATGCAGCTCAAAAGAGGCAGGGGGCCTGAGTCTAGCGTCTATCTCTGTAGTCCCTCAACTCATGCAGGGCAGACCAGCTTTTGAGCAGTCTGGAGGCTCCGAGAGAGGCCGTTCTCTCTCAAGCAGGGAGAGGCTGTCTGGCCACCAGATCCAACGACACAGACATTTGCCCCTAGGTGAGCCCTTAAACAAGGCTCCTGCATGAGCTGTTGGACTAGATTCCGACGCGTACTAATCCCTAGAGGCTGGTTTGGGGGGGCTGAAGAGTCAATTTCCCCTTTAGTGAAAATCATAACACAACCAGCCCATCCGATTCATGATCTTGCCTTGCTTATGGTAGGATACAGATTTTTAAAGTTACTGCCGAGAGACACATCATCGGTCACCAGGGTTATAGGCGATTGTGACAGAAGAAGCTGTCTGGTTGGGCATCCTTGGGTGATCAGGAAGGCTTGTGCAGAAGCTGCATCTCACCCACCCTGCTGCTGCTGGGTGATAGGGATGGGAAGGAAAGAGAAGGAACTGGGAGCCAGGTGCCCAAGCAGGATACATTCTGCGACTCCAAGGCCCGCGGGCCACTTCCCTTCTGCTCTGCGCTCTGCCTCCCTTGCAAACAGAGGTCAACTCTGCTGACCTGTCATGGCCTCGGGGTTGGTCTAGTTCCACTTCTCCCACTAACACGTGGAATTCTCCCCCCCGCCCCGCCCCCCTCCCCAGACTCCTGGGTTTCCCTTCTGAGGAAGCAGCGTAACCCTCCACATATAGATGAAGAGCCTCGAACCCCGGGGCTGGGCCACCAGCCAAGTTGGGTGGTCCTTTTAAAAGGCCAAGCTACCGGATTATTGGTTGGTTCCACCTGATTGGCTGTGATGTGTGTGTGTGTGTGTGTGTGTGTGTGTGTGTGTGTGTGTGTGTGTGTGTGCTGTATAGATGTACATGTATGGAGAGAGAGAGAGAGATTCCTGTAAAACTTCCTATAAGCCACGCCTACTATTGCCTGCCACACAGGCAAGCCTGCATCGAACTGTCTGTCAAACACAAAGCGGCAATCACTGGGCCTTTCAGCCCTGTTCCCACCCTTTGGGGGGGCACCTTTCCCAGTTCTGAAGGCACCCTTGGAGTGGGCCTTTGTCTTGATCAGCTGAGGACCAGGTGTTGATGGGGACAGCCTGGAAACAGAGCCAGTGAGAACTGTGTACCTCGGTGAAGTGACCCCCCGACAGTGAAGTCCTCCCAGTCTCTTGGCCGTGTCTCCATTTCTCTGACTTTGGCCTCTTCACCATGCAGATAAAAATCCATATTCTGGCTAGGAAGAGTACTGGAAGGAATGAACGACTAGTTTCCTACACAGTTATCAATGGCAGTGACTAGAATGTTTTCAGCTTTAAGAAACTACCACACTCCCCCCAAGAAGATACTAGAAAAATGCTGTCTTTCCTTGACAAATATTTGTGGCCAGGAAGTTTGACTGGGGCTCCTTCCTGTCCTGGATTGTTTCCTGCCTTACGCTTTTCTACATTTTGCTCACCCCGCCTCCATCCTGAGTTAGGTTGCCCGCAAATTCGTTGTCGTGAATTTTGACTTGGTGTCTTGAATTTTGTTTTCCATTCTCATCCAAGGGATTTGTGTTTAGATGACAAGACGATCACACTGTATGTTCATATCTGCTCACCTAGATGGTCATAAAGTTGAAAACGCGTGTCTGGGGGAGGGCTGCGGGTTAGAGAATTATCACACCCAGTTTGGGAAATGGGGCTGGCTGCCTGTCACCGGGACCAGACACTTCCATCGCGACGACACATCCATCGCCCATCTCACGAGGCAGAAGAACTTGAACACAGAGTAGTTAAAAAATAAATCTTTCCCCGAACTGTAGAGCTATTGTGGGAGAGGTGAGTCTAAGTCAGGCCTGATTAGTTTTAAAGCCAATTCTCTCCTCGTAAAGTCTTTCTGAAGAAAATTCCCTCTGGATTTCTCTCACGCTGGGCACGCACCTCTTTATTAATTTGCTTCCTTCTCTCAAATCTGTGATCATCTCTCCTCAGTACTGTTCTCTCTGTATGCTTCACTCGGGCCTCAGGTTCGGTTCAAATGCTCAGCCCCGCCCCCCCCCCCCCCCCAACTCAGGGGGCTCTGGGAATACGTGGTGGCGAGGTACTGGAACTTGAGCAAATGGAAATGTTTATTTCCCTGTAGGGACGGAAGCTCAGAGAGGATGGGAATGGATCTGGGCCCTGAGCTGGCTCACAATACTGCCCTTCCCCATAGGGGTGCAGTAATCATTTCCAGTGCCTTGTCTGCTTTCCTCGTGCTGGCGAGAGGGTACAGGGAAATGAGTGAGCACCACTGAGACACCAGACCCTTGGACACAGGCTCCTGCACCCGTCATCTTGGTGGTGCTTAACTACTCTTTATATAAACACATCACTGTATGGAAATTCCACAGGAAATTCACATTAGTACCATGAAACTGAAACGCCAGCCCCAACAGCTTCCATTCCCCCACTGGAACACTGGTTTCTGCAGTGGGAAGTCAGTTCTGCTTCTGCTTCCGCTAGCTCACTTTCCAACAGTAACGATGATAGCAGTTCTGCTTCCATCTTAACCTTAAACCAGATGCCAAACTACCACCCCAATGTAGACCTAGATTGATCTAGACCCCTTGTCTTGGCACAGAAAAACCATGCTGTGCCTCTCCCCTCGGCCTTTCTTTGTAGTCAAGGGTTCTGGGACACCTGCCTTATATCTAGATCAGCCTCAAGAGTCCTCAAGAGTCATTCTTGAGGACTCTGTGACACGAGGACAGCTGTGTCAAGTGTTCCAGAGCCTCCACCAGGGACAGGTTCAGGGCTGGGCTCAGACTGAAGACATGACGACAAGTCCCCTGCCTTGGGGGACCCCACAGCCAGGCAGGGAGATGACAGTCCCCTGAGGGTCATACAACTGCGACAATCCAAGTTTGTGACATTTGCTTCCACAGCATGTATAGCCTAGGGCTGTATCTGAGCTCTTCCAGGAGGCTGGCAGTGAGCTTGCGAGGAAGCAGGGGGAGAGAACCAGCAGGAACAGGCTAACCAGCGGCTCTGGGGTCTAAACGGCAGCTAGCTGAGTTAGCTACCAAATGTCCCCTTCGTACTGACGAAGAGTACGTTTCTGGAGGGAGGCATTTCCAGACAACATCCTCAGCCTCGGCCCAGGAGGGGGAGGGGCTCCTGCCCACTGCCCCACTCCGCACTGCCCACCTGGGCAGCTGGGCAGAATTGCCAGAAAGCTGAGAAACCCTGGCAGCCGTGGGCCCCCTCCTGGCACCACACCCTCCTGGAGTCTGTGCCTCATTTGCCATGCACCATTTCATGTCCCTTTTCTAAAAAGGATCTACATTTGCATACCTCCGGCTCCTCCCCTCCTCAGAACTCAGGCCTTTTGACTTCAGAATCCGTACGTGGAAAGCGCCGCTTGTGAGCACCGGGCCTTACAAGGGATTTCTCTCTTCATTCAGTGATGAAGAGGAGAGAGGATCCCTTCCCACACACGCACACAAACAGGCTGAGGAAAGGGGCACAGTTGGACCGGCCAGTGACCTCACCGGACTGGTTCTTCTGGGTCCTTCCGTGGCCTTCGTGCCCCTTTTCTCAGACACCCGGCTGCTCTCCAGGATGTGCGCGGATGCCAAAGGTGACACTCAGTTTCCACCCCATGCCCAGTAACTCTTAGATTTACATAGTTTCCCCTGGTGAGCACCACATTTGAGCGTGCTCCCCTAACTCATTTATGATTCATCTGCCTACTGATAACCAAACCCTTTACCCCAACCCCTCCGGCACCCTCGCTCATCCTGGAGCTCAGTCTGCCACTCAGCCTGCCTTAGAGACTTGTCGTACGTCGGACACACGGGCTGTGCCAGGCTGACTGGGGTCTCGGCAGGGCTGTCTCTGCCCAGGAAAGGGATCTGCCTTCCTGCGTGAGAGCTGCGAGTTCATCCCTTCCCAGTCAGGCATGGGGGTCAGTATATACCTTGGTCACCACGTGATCTCTAGAACAAGGACTCTGGGAGAGCAGGGGTGTCAGCTCGCTTGCTCACCGTGATGATCTGCTACCAGAACTGTGAACTCAGTCGCTGAGGCAGCAGGTAGAGCAATAACCATCGCAGTGAACAACTATCATATCCTCTGCTTTGTAAGACATTATTTCCCTCAAACGCACACAGATATTACTCTTATCTGATGCACAGAAATTATGGTAAATCACGAAGGATGTAAAGCAGATACCATCTGGTGTCAGAAAGGAAATTCATATTGTATCATCTCTCTACGGTTCACTCACATGAACCAAACAGTATTCCTTTCCTCCCCAAACTCCACTGAAGTGACTTTTGTCATATACACACCGGAAACTTCTTCACATTGCTTCTCCCCCACCCCACAACCAGTGAAAGTCCCTGGGGAATAGACCCCCCCCCCCCCTGCAGCCTGGTACCCACACTCTACGAGAGTGTTGGTATGTGTTTATGTCAGTCCTGGGGCTTGAACTCAGGGCCTGGATGCTGTCTTTGGGCTTTTGCTCAAGGCTAATGCTCTGCCACTTAAGCGACAGCTTTGTGGGGTGTTTAATTGGAGATAAGCGTCTCACAGACTTTCCTGCCTATACCGGCTCCAACCTCGATCCTCAGATCTCAGCCTCCTGAACGGCTAGAATTCCAGGCATGAGCCCTAATTCTTTTTTTTAACCCTCAGGTTTGGGATTCTTTGGCCTAATTCCTAATCTCTAAATGACAAGGAGGCAGGGCCACAGGCCAGGAGAGGGGGTGCAGGGCCAGGTGTTTCTGCCATTCCCGAGATGGTGCCACACACATCCACCGAGATGGTGCCACACACATCCACCGCCGTCTCATCGCGCAAGGACCCTGGCTGGCACGGAGAGACTGAGGGTTGTGGGTTCAAGGCCGGACCCAGAAGCAGGTTGTGTGACTTCAACTCACAGGTCTCCGGATCCCCGTTTCTCAGAGGAGGGCATCCGAGCGGAGTCAGGCCTCTGAATGGGAGGTGTGGCTGGCTCTTGGGTTCTGGGGGCTCCCTCCCTGCCAGCTGCACCCCACCCCCTCCCAGCCGCTCCTCTGTTCCTGGTGATCCACACTCCCCTGCCTTGCTCCTCAGGACTGGAAGGCGACTTCCTGGCTGTACTGAGCGACTACCCGTCTCCCGACATCAGCCCCCCGATATTCCACCGAGGAGAGAAACTGCGAGTGATTTCCGAGTAAGTGACCTTTCCAAAACTTCCGTATACTTCAGGACAGAGAATCCTTAGATTTAGATGAGAGTCGTTGGGAGTTTTAGCTGGCCCTACCACGAGGAAAGAAGTTTAGCTCATACGATGACTCCTCAGCCCTTAACGCTACCAGGGCTACTAAGCCTCCCTTGGTTCTTTATGGCCTGCCAGATAAAATGTAAATACTTAACTTGGATCGTGAGACCCTCTCTGACCTCAGTCCTGCTTCTTGTATTGGCCTTGCCCCCTACCACACACCATGCCGTGTGTGGAATATTATATACCAAAGAAAGCTGAAAAGATGCCAGGGTCTGAAATTACTTCTGATGATAAGTGGACAGTGTCATCTATCTTCCGTTCCTCCTCTCCAGTTGGGTTCCAAAGAGTTTATGGGACAAAACTGGGCTCTGAGCCCCTTTATATAAATCCTTACTGATATGAGTATTGTCTTTGGTTTATACTTCCTGCCATTTACCTCCTGACCTGTTCCTGCGTGTTTTTGTCCTGACAGCGAAGGGGGATGGTGGAAAGCCATTTCCCTGAGCACTGGCCGGGAGAGTTATATTCCTGGGATATGTGTGGCCAGAGTCTACCACGGGTGAGTGCATTTCTCCAGTAGCATCATCCATCAGCTTCGGGTGGGTGACTCAAGATGGCACCGTCCATCTTGGAAAGGAGGGGCTGGGTGGATCCGGAGACAGGGCTACTCTGGCCCTGGCCATCAGAAATGATGAGACTCGGGCAAATCCAGTCCATTCTCTGGGATGCAACTTGTCCAGGAGTAACATGTCCCTTTCCTGTCCTTCCCAGCTGGCTGTTTGAAGGGCTGGGTAGGGACAAGGCAGAAGAGCTGCTGCAGCTGCCAGACACAAAGATGGGGTCTTTCATGATCAGAGAGAGCGAGACCAAGAAAGGTGAGCACACGGGTGGACCCGGGCTCCGCTGGCCTTTCCTTGTGCACACGGACGGAACTGCCTGGTCACCTCCTGCAGCCAAGGCCCTGCATGTAAGCAAGAGGCCTCCCCACAGGGTGTAGGGCTGGCTGGGCCTGACACAGCCTCCCCCGGACTCTTGTTGGAGTGTTTTCCCTTAGCGGAGAATAAAAACCTGAGTTCCAGGTGCGGGCACCAGGCTGCGCACACAGAGCACAGGCGCCGGCATGGGTCTGGCTGTGTTCTCCAGTGCTGCATGTGGGTGGGTTATTCACGTCTCTGAGCGCAGTCTTCCCATCTGGGCAGTGGAGAGAAAGCCTTGCCCTTAGAGGGTTGGGGTGACACGTACGAGGCTGTACCCCTAAGGAAGTGACAGGGCTTAGAAAATGAGGGCAAGTCCACGTCAGGCTCACAGACCCACCGTGCTCTTCATGCGTGTAACTTCCTGTGCCGCCGAGCACAGAACGCGCGGTCCTCTCGGTGGCTGAGGGCCTGGGTCCCTAAGTCAAGTTTCAGCAGTTTTCCTTCTACCTCCTCTCTCTGACGGCACCCGGGCCTGGTCCTCTTGCTGTGTGAGGTGAACATTTTGGGGTGTTCCCACATCTCTCCCCGACACCAGGTTCCCTTAGCTATTGGGGGGGGGGGTCTCACAGCAGGAAAGCACATCACATGGTGCGTGGAGCAGAGCATGGGCCTCGAGTCACAGGAACAGAACATTGAACAGCTCCGGCCCTCCCCGCCGAAGCATGATTCTAATAGCTTTTAATACAGGAGGAAGGTCGGGTTTGCAGCCTGCTCCTTGCCCACTTGCTGTCAGAGAAGGGAAAACACAGAACCTAGGATTTGGGGGTGCCGGCCATGTCTTTACTGTAGATTCAGGGGTTGGTAAGGGAGTACCCCGAGGGCTCCGTACTGAAGCAACAGCCAAGGGAGTGTTCCCGTGCCAGAGGTGACGAGTCCTGGTGTATTGGCGGCGCCCCAAGGTGAGCAGCTCTCTGCCTTGGTGTAAGTGAGCTGCTCAGCTTTGCACCCCTGTGCATGCAACTAATGGGCCCTCGCCTCCCACAGGTTTCTATTCACTGTCGGTGAGGCACAGGCAGGTGAGACACTACCGGATCTTCCGTCTGCCCAACAACTGGTACTACATCTCGCCGCGGCTCACCTTCCAGTGCCTGGAGGATCTGGTGAGCCACTATTCTGGTAAGGCGCCGGGGTTCTCTGTCCTCTGCATGCTCACAAGGGTCTAGGCTGCGGTATGGGTCACCAAGAAAAGCTAGAGACTTCCTTCTGTTTTCTGTTACCCTCGCTGTCCCATGTGTCTGTTGAGAGTTAATTTCAGGCCACGACTAGCTGTGAGTGCTACATAGAAGTCACGAGGCACTGAACCTCAGGCTCACCCTCTCCTCTGGTAAATGAACCAGACCAAGACATCTCAAAAGGCACAAATACAGGCGGGGGGTACCTCAGCAAGGCAGGACTTTGTCCTGAACTTTGACTAATTTCCCCTTTTCTGCTTGTCCAAGTTCGTTCTCTTCAGCATCAAAGGCCAATAGCACCCTACCTCTGTGACACAGCCTTAGAAGTTAGGCTTGGAGTCCATCCTTCCATTCCCCGGCCAGGTATTCCTTTCCCTAGTGCCTTGGTTGTTCTGCCAGGCCTGGTTAACTATGAGCAAGACTGTGTTTACCAGAAGCTCCTGAAGACTAGGGATTGTGTGATAACCGTTTGTACTCCCTTCCTGTACATTAAATTGTACTCCTTTCCTGTACATTCATCTGTGCATCCTTCCTATACATTCATTTGTATATCCTATACATTCATTTATACACCCTTCCTGTGCATTCAGTTGTACATGCCTCCTGGGCCCAGGAGAGTCCCAGGCTGACCCATATGGAGAGCAGCCTCTAACACTGTTTGGTGGAGAAATGGCACATGGAGAGTCAGATGGAGAGTATTCAGATGGGCCACAAATGCCACGGACTTGCTCAGGAGGTGGAATTGTAACTCACAGACAGGGGAGAAATTGAAAACACTGGCTTCACCCTCCCCCCTCCTCCCACATTGATCTTCTGTCTGCCCCTCACGACTGGCCTCGTTGGGCTCTCCTGCTCTTTGCGTCTCCTTTCCTATCCAGTGCAGATACTAATTGGAGCTGCTTGCTGGGGCAAGGAGCTAGACTGTGGAAGGTGCTGGGGGCTGGCCTGGAACTTGACCTGGAGTGGTCGCTCTGCCTGGGAGAGGCAACTCCTTTGTCCTCTCTTCCTATGCCTTACTAGAGGGAGGCTAGGACAATGCCTCACTGTCCTGTTCGCATGGTTAACATCTTCCCCTTTCTGGGTTCAGGATTTCAGGTGCTGGACTTTGCATCTGTGGGAAATCTTGCTAATATTCTTTAGGATTGGGAGTCTTGTATTGAAGAAATAAAAGGGATTCATAGACTTTGGGGGTAATACCTCTGAGCCATAAGCAACAGCGGGGCTTCAGGAAGAGGCAGGTCCTCACTAGGCCCTAGGCTGTGGGAGTTCTTGGGCAGGCCCTCCAGCTCTCAGAGCCTCTGCTCTCATTCCTGGAAGGTGGGCAGGAACAGGCCCCTTACAGAGGGCTACACGACCATTAAGCATACCGCTTGATGCGCTGCGTCCAACACAGCCTGTCATGCCTCATCAGATGCAGACTAAATGCTAACACAGTCTCCTCTGTGCTGGATAAAAGACTAGAAGCTAGCTAAAAGCGAAAGAGGAAGGGAGTCCTGGAGACAGCCACTTTCTGGGTCCGCACCCAGGTTGGTTGTGGTATTTGCCTCTTAATTATAATCATCTGAGGGGTGCACAGACCAGAAGTTTTGCATAGACAACAGCAAACACATGAAACAGATGCTCCCAGCAGAGCTACCCGGGACCAGAAGGCCAAGTCTGCCTGGGCTGTGGGAGCCTGGGGAGCCCTCACATTGATTGATGCCGACCCTCCTGCCATCACCCAGAGCAGCGGCGCCCTCTGGTTAACTGGAAAGGGGCTGAAAACCCAGGATGCTTCCCATGCTCCTTCTATGACCTGACCAGCAAGGAAAGCGAAGGGGAAATGAGATGCGTGAACGCCAGTTGCTGGAGTCCAGGGTGCAAAAGCAAGGGTCAATGGGGCACGCGGGTAGACGGGCGAGCGAGACTCTGAGATTCACCCGGGAGGAAGGTGGGGCTCATCGGTCCTCCGTTCGACAGGCAATGGGCTGCGTTGGGGATGTGAGCTGGCTGCCGCCCGGTTCACAGCCAAGGAGGTGGGGGTGTTGGTCACGGTTTCGGTGCCCCGGAGCAAGTAGCTTCAACTCAGGATCCTTATTCCAACATGGATATAGAAAGGACTGCACAATGCTGACAGATAAAGTGGGTGCGGACAGCCTAGCTCTCGGCTTGCGTCCCATGTTGAGTGTGAATCTGTTCCACATTACCCGTCTCCCCACGTTAGCCGGTCTAAGGCAGACCCTCTCTGGGCCTGGCCTGCAATGAGCTTCGTGTTGGACTTCCTCCCCGCCTCTCCTAGGCGCAAGGTCCTTTGTTCTCCAACCCTGAGTGGTGATTCCATGAGGGGCTCAGACCTCCATGGTCCCACGCCATATTCCTCCACGCGCAGGACCTGGGGCTTCGCGTGAGGTCCAAGTACAGCCCACAGCAGACGCGGGGCTGTCCCCTTTCGCCGGGCTTGCTGCGCCTCCTTGGCCAGATTCCCGAGCGAGCGTCCTCTGCTTCCCTCCACAGAGGTGGCGGACGGCCTGTGCTGCGTGCTCACCACACCCTGCCTGACACAGAGCACGCCGGCCCCCGCAGCAGCCAGCGCCCCGAGCTCGCCCGTCACCTTGCGCCAGAAGACCTTCCACTGGAAGAGGACGCCCAGGTGCGTGTGCGTGCGCGTGCGTGCGCGTGTGTGTCCCAGTCCTGTGAGCCGGGCGCATGGAAACGGCCGCCTGGCAGATCCCGAGAGTGGATCCAAACTCTCAGTCCCACCGACCCAGCCTGGAACACCACGCCACGCGTGGCAACCTTGCACGGTGGCTCACAGAGCTTCCCTGCTCTGCAAAGATTTCCGGCGTCCGTAGTCAGGGTGAATAGTGCCTTTTTCTAAGAACAATATACCATCTGGCTCTTATTTTAGGATTTTAGAGAGTGGCATACCCACGAACCTTGCATAGATTTAGTATCATTTCATATCCACTCGAGACTTAGACACTACCTCCAAAATCCTAAGGTGCCTCGTTATTTTTCTAAGAGGAAAAAAAAAATCTTCGACTGAGCGTGACACACGGTGGTACATCCCCGTAGCCCCAGCTGCTTGGAGGCCGTGGTAGGAGGAGCGTGGTCTGAGGCCAGCCTGGGAAAAGCATGAGACCCTATCTCCAAAGCCAGGGTCACAGCCCGAGTGTAAAATGCTTGAAAACTCAAGGCCCCGAGTTCAATTTCCATTGCCACCAAAACGGATAGAGTATTCTACCGGTTTGTTATGTCCATTCTCCTATCAAAGCTGAATTTTCACCTACGTATCTATTTGTGAGTTTGATCGGTGGGTATCTTAGTCATTGGACATAGATCAGGAGTTCAAAGAACAATCAGAGATCAGATGACAAAGATAGAACTCTTTTTTTCTTATAAATATTTGCTAGGATGTCCAACGGGAAGTCTTTGGCTCTCTGAAAGGGATCAGGGACGTTAAGTGGCTTGTCCCAAAGCGCACAGCCAGTCCACAGATGTCAGCATCAGAATTGAAACAGGGCCAGAAGGCCGACTAACCCGGCTCTTTCGTTTTCCTTCCTCCTCTGCTCTTTTCTTTTTTTTTTTTTTGTCCCTCATGCTTGCTCTTGTTCACTCTCTTCTTCTCCCTTCCTTGGGGGCTTCTGCTTTCGAACTCACAGGCTGCAGGAGGACCCCGAAGTGGCGGAGAACCCCCTGGGGGTGGACGAGTCCCTCTTCAGCTATGGGCTTCGGGAAAGCATCGCATCCTACCTGTCCCTAACCGCCGACGACCCCAGCCCCTTCCACCGGAAGAAGAAGAGCCTCTCCCTCATGTACAGCGGGAGCAAGCGCAGGAGCGCCTTCTTCTCGGCCCCACCCTACTTTGAAGACTAGCCAGAGGACCCATGGCCCAGCTCATGCCCAGAATCCTCCCTGCCCCCCCCGAAGGCGGGGTCCTCCGCAGGCCAAGAGAACCCACCAAGGGGCTGTGTTCTGACCAAAGGAGCCGCCTCCCTGGTGTCTGCCCAGAGCTGTGGTACCACAACGGTTGACTCATGACGAGGAGCCATGCTGCTAAGTCTAGTGTGTGTGTGAGTGTGTGTGTGTGTATGTGCCTGGTGTGCGAGGAAGAACAAGACATTCATGGAATGTCCGCAGGGACCACGCTCCAGCACACAGTCCCCAGGGGGACTGTGATAAAGGACGGGAGGAAGACAAGCTGACGTCTGCAGCAACCGATGGGTAGCCGGGTCTGCCAAGTGGCCCTGATGAAGCCACCTGCACCAGCGCAGGGACACCCTGAAGATGTACCCCATCTCTCTGTAGGGGTCCTGCGATACTAGGCACTAGCCTGAGAGACTTGTCAGTACTGAGCCTTGAGGCTCCTTGGGCTCCGTGCTATCTAAGCCACCAGGGCAGTGGCCAGGATAGGTAGAAATTGCTGCGGTGGCCCGGGCTTCTGGAACAGGTGGCCCTCCGTGCCCAGAATGGAACTGCTCTCTGCTGGGGCTCTGGCTTGTGTGAAGACGCCTTGGGGCTTCAGGGACCGCCTGGCAAGGGGCTGAGAGCATGAAATGCGCTGCATGGGGTGAGGCCCAGAGCAGCATTGGCAGGAAGCAGCTCCGGGCCTCAGCAAGGCGGCATGGCGGAGACAGGGAGGAGAGCGGATCGGCCGCTGAGCGGACCTTGGGTGTGAAAGGAAAGACCCACCCACGGCGGGCACAGGGCCGGTTCAGGTGAAGGCGACCACGAGACGCGAGAGGATTGCCGGACTGAGGAGGATGGTTAGATTTTCTTCTCAAAACATAACGGAGCCCTTCTAAAGAATGGACGCGCCCTGTATTCGATTCTCAAGAGGGTCTGGCATTCATGTGAATGAAAACGCCGCACCCCGGAGAAGGGGGAGCCCGAGGGGCTGAGCTCTGCCACATCCAGTTATGAGAGGGGAGGGAGAATGTGCAGAGTCGTCCCCCCCCCCGCCCCCCACCCCAGAAGGGCGGCTGCCACGTGGATCCTTCTGGAAGCCAGGCAGACGGAAGACGGACGCTTGAGTCAGCGTCCCCACCCCGGTTGGGGTTGAAGAATGCTGGGGAGGAGGGGTGCAGACGTGCGGCTATGGTGTGCCTGTCACTGGTACACTCATTCCACAGACCTGAGCTCAGCCTGCGGGGCTACGTGCAGTCGCGTAGAGACGCAGGCCTCACAGGACAGACGCTTGCAGTTCCTACCCCTCCCCTGGAGCCAGTTCCCAGAGACCAGCCGGCAGTGGGGGAAATGAGTATGTCGGAGAGGTCAGAGTGAGGACCGGGCTTACCCCGGCCCCTGGGACAGGTGACCCCCAGATTCTCCGTGCCACTTCATCTTTAGTGTCGTTTTTCCCTGGTGGTCAATGTAATGAGAATTTGGGGGTGGGGTGGGGTGGGGGAGGATTGGGGGAGACACGGAAATGGGAAGCATTACGTTTTGTGGATTTACGTATTTATTCCTGATTAAAGGAAACCTAATAAATATTTAACCTTGGAACAAGATGGCTTCCGGATGAGATGGGTGGGAGGTTTTCTCCCACGCTCTGTGGGTTTTTGAGTTCTTAAGTAAGCTTGTAACTGGTAGGACAGGGGCAAAGGCTGAAAAGACAATCCATCCTGGCTGGAGGTGTCTCTTGTCTTGGGGATTTCTCATCATACTCGAAGACAGGGATTTGGGTTGAAGGAGAAATCAGATTCTTCGGTGATCACTGTGAAAATTCTATGTCTGGGCTGGATGCATTGGCGCACACTTATAATGGGGTGGGGGTGGGGGCGATGAGAGGGGAAGGGCCATAGTTCAAGGTCAGCCTGGGCAAAAGCTTAAGATTTTATCTCAATCAGCAAACAAGCAATCTGGGTGTGTTTGTGCTCACCGGTGCTTTCAGTCGTGCCAGAAGCCTCCTCTAGAGAGGAGGATGGAGGCCTGAGGCTCACCTGGAGAAAAGGCCCTACCTGAAAAATAACCAAAAAGCGAAATGTGCTGGGACTATGGCTCAAGTAGTAGAGTATCTGCCTAGCAAGCACGCAGCTCTGTGTTCAAACCCTAGCACTGCCAAAGCAAGAGAACCACTCACATGGTACCCAAGCCCCCACTCTTCTTAGACTCCATTTCCACAAATATTTTCAGGAGACATCTATTCAATAGACATGCTCTAGGTGCTGGGTCTGTAGCGGTGGCCACTGCCTC
This sequence comes from Perognathus longimembris pacificus, assembly GCF_023159225.1. Lineage (NCBI taxonomy): Eukaryota > Metazoa > Chordata > Mammalia > Rodentia > Heteromyidae > Perognathus > Perognathus longimembris. The sequence continues at coordinate 6,946,240 of NC_063172.1, forward strand.
GAAGGCCACAGAGCTTAGGCCATGGGTAAGCAGCATGACACGCAGATCATGAAATTCCTGCAGGAAGAGGCCTGGAAGAGCAACGGCAGAGAGCTCTGTAACGATCCGGAGGTACCACGGGGATACAGGATGTGTAAAGACACTAAGAGATGGACAGGGTGGCCAAGCACCTCAGGATGGAGGAGGCCTGCAGGGTCCTAGGAGGGAAGGCAAAGGGCCTAGCACTTTCTCTGAGAGAAACAAGAAGCAACAGTAAGGGTGTAAGAAAGGAAAGTGTTGGCATCACATTCCGCTGTTTGAAAGGTCTCCTGCCTCTTGTGTACGTTCTACTATGTATGTACATACATACACTTCCGGAAAAAAATATATATGAATATTGTTAGGCCATAAAACGGAATTCAATTATGTTGTTAGCAAGACAGGAGATAGAACCAGAGATTACAGTGTTGAGTGATATAAGGGAGGATCAGAAAGACAAATAGCTCCAGTTCTGTCTCATATTTGGAATCTAGAAAAAAAAGCATTACAGATGTAGGAAAAAAGCATTATAGATGACATGATTGGTAAAAGGAAGACTCTTTGGTGGAGGGAGTGAAAGGAGAGAATGACAGCATCAAACAGGATAATGAAATCCACTAAAAGTATTGAAAGTAAAAATAAGTGGAGGGGGATGAGATCAAAGCCTAATATATGCATGTACAAAAACCCACAATGAAACCTTTGTATAATTACTATATGTTAATAAGAAAGGAAAAAAATCATGCAAGAAATGGCAAAAGGTTTGTGGCATTTGCTATTTTCAGAGTTCCCGAGTCATAGCTTTTAAAGTAGTATGGGTGAGTTTTATCAGTGGACATACAGTACGCTGACCAAAGAGCCAAGATTAAGAAGTAACGAGGCTGTCCTCCAACTCAAGAGCTCTGAGAATATGACAGTGACGGAATCAGCATGAGGCTGGCAAGGTCGACACCCATGACTGACACCTATGACTGACAGTCTTCAAACAGTAAGATCAACAGGGTAGATATCAACCTGAACAACTAGGCAAGGGAAAGCAAAACAAGCAGAAGCGAGGCCAGCCCAGCCCAGGCAAGTCCAGTCTGCTTGTAAGAAATTCGGGGGTGGGGGGAGCTTTGTGGTAAGCTCTAAGGTGTGTGTGTGGAGGGGGGGGGGAAGGGCAGCTTTCTCCCTCCAGAGAAGACTCAGCTCTGGAGATGAGAACAAAGCCATCTGTGTCTTAGAAGTCCCTAGAAGAACCAAGGGACCAGAGTGATGAGGAGATACTTGCCTTGCCAGAAGTTTCTTCTTTCACTAACATGCTTCGGTGCTGGGTCTTGTTACAGCAGCTGAGCAATGGGTACAGATACACTGTACTCATAAACTGCTTTGTTAAATGGCAACTCCTTTGTACAACTACTTAAAGATAATAATAGAGGGGGGTGGAAAAAGACAAAGAAACCTGCTATTATCTGTGGAGGATGAAGCAACCTCACCAAGAACCCAATGAAGCCAAGGGACAAGACGTTCCAAGTGAGAAGAGCGCTCAGGAAAGTTCCAGATCAATGCATTTCCCTTCACCAGCATTTCCAACTGGAGATCACCATGAAGAAAGAGACGCCCTTCACAATGTCAGGTGGGCCTTGTGTATGAAGGCTCCTGATGCACAATTACAGAAGGTTTTCACAGATACACATTCAAAGCTCCTAAGAAGACGTCGGGAGGTCAAATCCTATGTTTATGGTTCTCATGGTATCCTAATTCGTGGACACAAGACTGGGCACCAGAAAAAAAAAATATGATTCTCTTTTCTAAAATTAACAGATAGATTCTATGAAACTGCACTCAGATTCCCAAGTGGAGTGTGAGAACAGAACAATTCTCGGTAAACTCTCTGTGAAATTTGGACAGAAATGCCCACGCCTATGTCTAGCTGGCCGGTTTCGAGAGAGGCCAGTCCAGAGAGGGCACTGTCACAGAGATTTTGCAGGAGTCAGCACTGCACCCAATCCACCTTCTCTTAGGTGTGTGGGGGCCTGTGCAAACAAGCAATGTACTCAGAGAAGGAAACTCATCCAAGTTTTCTCACCCACACCCCTAACTATTACGGAGGCTAAAATCTGAGGATCACAGTTTGAAGCCAGCCTGGGAAAGAAAGTCTGTGAGACTCTTTTCTTCAATTAACTACCAATGCCCGCCCCCCCGCCCCCAGAAATGGAGCTGTGGCTCATGGTAGAATACTACTAGCCTTGAGCACAAAAGCTTAGGGACAGTGCTCAGGACCTGAGTTCAAGCCCTAGGATTAGTACATTAAAAAAAAGAAAGGAAGGAAGCAAAAAAGAAAGAAAACCAACATAAGGCAGAATTTCTGTACTTAGTCCCAGCCAAAGGCCAAGAAGCACTGGGCAGAATTTCTAGAAACGAAACAGGGAACTAGTAAAGAAAAGTCTCTCTGCCAAGATGAGATTTCCTTTGTGTGGAGAGACTGTAAAAACCTTGTTAAGTCGCAGCTCTGGGAGGCCCTGAGGAATGAGAGCTATTGAGTGTCCAGGGCACACTGGCTAGACTGAACACAGAATGAAGACAGAAAGGCCTTCCAGGAGCAGTGGCTCTTTGTAGGAGGGGTGTAGCAGTGGGCGGGTCTTGCAGGCCCCTGCAGAAATGAAACAGGCAAAGGAGCAGAGAAGCTCACTCCAGGGGAATTCAGGAGTCCGGCAGCTGTCTGGAGGGACACAGAACTGGGCCAATGCAGTAAGTAGGTTGGGCAGTCTTTCCTGGGGCGAACCCCCCCTCCCTTCCTGAAACCAGCGAGGGGGCCTCAACATTGCAGAACCCTTGTTTGTAACAAGTTCCTTTCCTCTGACCTGGCCCTAGGACAGGTTAAGTATTAGAAGCTTACTTTTGTTTGGAGGTGACCTGCTGAGGCAGAGAAGGGGGTGAGGGCCATGAATTTATTGAGTACCTGTGGTGAACAGGGAACCTTGCAAACCTTATACCATGCTGGCCTCCAGAGGCCTTGGGAGACAGAAGTCACCATAAGTTTCATATGAGAATTGGGGGTAAAGGGTTTTGACCAAGGTCGGGATATTTACCGAGGCCTGTTTCTCTCTCTTGATTTGGGCCTTTCTCATACATCTCCAGACACTGAATTCCTGTGAAATCCAGCCTCAGGGAAGCCCAGCATTTGGCTTTAGCATCTAGTGCCTAACACAGACTCTTCTTTGCTGAGTGTCCCTTGGCAGGTCCCTAAACCTCTCCGACCTTCAGATTTCCTATATTATACTTCATATTATTTTTTACAGGAAATAAAGACCCTGTGCCAAGTAATGTGAGGAATCTGAGATAAGATACAGAGTTTGCAGCCCAAAATGTCTAAACTAATCCAGGCTGTGTGTAACGATCCAAACCCTCCAGATTTGCAGAGATTTAAGGTTTTTTACCAACGAATAAATTGCTAACTCACATTCACTCCCCAAACATCTATTGATTAAGAATATGCTTACAAGATATTAATACACTGAAGGCTTTCCGTCCTCTCAATTTCAAATAATCACACATGCATCCAAGGACTTCTGGGAGCGGTTGTAAAAGCGGTTTCCAAATTCATAAAATGGAGTGAGTTTATTTTTAGACACATTTGCCATTTGTTAAAACAGATTCCTTTCTGAAATTCTCCAAACACCTAAACCCTGAACAAGGAAAGTTTGCCTTCTGGGTCGATTTGAGGCATGTGTGGGTGTCTCCTGGGTCCTAGTGAGTGTTGGTTTGGTTACTGAGAGGCCCCTGGAGAAATATCTCCAGGATCAACTCAGAGAGAGCAGTTTGGTTTCATTCCCAGGAATTCAAAGCTCAAGGACAAATTTGCTACAGGAAAAGAAAGCCCAAACCATTCCTCTCCTGGTCACCCCTAGAATGCTTGGAGTCAGCTACATGGGTGCAGTTGCCAAGCCACTGAGAGATTCTGTCCACGCCGGTGATCTCCACGCTTCTTCGTCTTTCCTTCACGTAGGTTACTGTAAAGTCTCCCTATTGCTTCTCTGCCTCTAATAGAACCCTCCCTGTAGCCCCATTTCCTCCCTAGTATGGCCCATGACTACACCTCCTTGCTGTTGGTTTGATATTAGGCAGTAGGAAGTGCTCAAGTTATGAGAAACTAGTATGTCCCCAGCCTGTTTTCACAACAAAACTCCCTACTTAAGGCTTCATGTATATGGACTATAGCTCATACATATTCTCAAAATTATGAAATGCCAACCTTACACATCCTATGACAAAACAAAAATCCAAAAGTGAGCATGACATATTCTTGAAATTATGAAATGCCAACCTTACACATCCTATGACAAAACAAAAATCCTAAAGTGAGCACGTGCGTTCACACCAGTAATCCTGACTACTCAGGAGGCTGAGATTTGAGGATCGTGATTGAAAGCCAGTCCTGGCAGGACATGTCTGAGAGATTTTTATCTTTAATTAACCACAAACAAATCCAGAAGTAGAGCTGTGACTCAAGTGGTAGAGTGCTAGCAAAGAGCTCAAGGATCGCAAATTCAAGCCCCCAATTCAAGCCCCAGGACTGACATGTGCACACGTGCATGTGCGCGTACACACACACACACACACACACACACACACACGTTGATCATAATCCTTCATTTCCCTGAGATCAGACAACTACCACGCCCGACTCCTCCCACATTTCCACAAGACTTTTAAATCTGAAACCCATAGCAACCTTGATGCTCTTCAGAGACCTCACTCCTACCCACCCATTCCCTTAGCAGTTAACATCTGCTTCTTCTATTAAACCTTGCTTTGCTTCTTTGGCGTGTCTCCGTTTAATACCTTGTCTGAGACGCTAACATTTCAGCCTAATACAAGACAACGAAAGGACCCTCAAAGGCAGAGAGGCAGATTGATGACTCAGAAATGGCGACAACACTCATGCAACATGAGATGTAAGTAAACAGTGCCCTTCTCCTTTCCTCTTGATCAAGGGTGTGGGTCGCTAGGGGGCTTGTGTGTAGCTGTGGGATTGGAATTGCCAAGGTGGAGCTCGGTCCAAGGTGGTGGTGTGGTGGCTCTTCATTGTTTTGTTTGTGGTTTTTTTTTTAGCTTGTCTTACTGTATAGTCTCTGCCTCTACGGCGCCTCTCATCAAACCACTCTCCACCCAGCTCCAAGGGAAGCCTTCCTACAGAAGAGATCTAAGCTTAAAAAGCCTCCAGCGGCACAGCACGCTCACAGAAGCACTGTTTATTATGGCCAAAGGGGAAAACAACCAGATATCTATGAATAGGCAAATGGACAGACAGACCGATGCAGCCCATCCCTGCAATGCAATACTGTTCAGCGCATGGCTCTTCTGGCGCTGATCTACCACAGAGAAACCTTGGAGACAAGATGCTAAGTGGAATAAGCCAGACACAAAAGGGCAAATCTCACATGATTCTGCTAAAATGAGGTGCCTAGACTTGGCAAACCCATAGAGAGGGAAAGTAGAATAGGGGTTTCCCAGGGGCTCAGGGGCTGGAGCGAGACGTTAATCTTCAGTGGGAACAGAGTTTCTGGTTGGGATGATGGTAGAATTGGGAATATTCTTCATGCACACCCGTAAAAATAGATAAAATCATAAAACAAGCAGCTAAAGAACGGTCAAGTAAACAGGATACTTGGATAGCTCCGTATGCATTCAGCACAAAGCCCGAGCTGCCCAGGGGAGTCTGGCCCTCCTTTGTCCCACACCGTCGCCCATACGCCCTATCCTCCGCCTGCCGCTGACACCAGAACTGGGTCTGAAGTCACTGTCTGCGTAGCCTTCAGCATTTAGCTCCGATGTTCCTGGGAATGGTCTCCAGAGACCATTACTTCTGCTTCCTCCTGTGGGTCGAGGCTTCCGCTTTGACCTGCTCCAAGGTCCTTGTGCAAATCTTTACATTAGGTGTCCCCATGCCCAGTTCCTGCAAACCTCATAGGAGACCGGATAGGTTCTGTTTATCGCAGCGTTTCAAGTAGCTAGCACAGCATCTTGCTCACGCTGGAAGCGGGAGCTTACTCATTAGAAGTTAATCCATGTCAGAAACATAAACATTAGAGCTCATACTGGAGCCAGCCAGACTTACTTCTTTGACTGTTGTCTCTGTCATATTCATCATGTGCTATCATCATCAAAACAACATTATCATCATCATCATCATCGTATCAACAGCAGAACCATGATCACAACCGCTATCTCTGTCCCCATCCCTACCATCATCACCATCATTATCATAAGTGACACTACCACTATTACTATCATTACTGTTTGTGAGCATCATACCACATCATCATCACCAGCAGCAGCAGCATTCCTACGCTCCGCTCCTCCTCCTGCTGCTGCTCCTCCGGCAGGCATTTCTGCCTGCTCACTAGCATCCATTCGGATTCTGTTCTTGGCCGTCCATTAGTTAACAAGTACAGCAAACCCTACTGAGGCTCTCCCAGGGAGCATAGAACACGAATGGGAAACAGAGAGCCCTCAGCTTCCTTCCTGGATCCATGCGTAGAGTGATAGCAGGATCCAAACCCAGCCCAAGAAGACGCGAAGAGCCAGCCATTGAAGTCAGCTTGGCTCAAGAGGCAGAAGGAGCAGACAGAAGGCGGGGCGGACCACTCACCATCAGAAGAGCCCTCCGGAAGAGCCTGGGGCTGGTGGCCCTGGTCGTGAGAAGGTGGATGCTGGCTACGTCAGCTCCACCCCGGTCTGCCGCCAAGGTCACCCGCCGAGGGTCCCCCCCGAATGCTCCGATGTGAGTCTGCACCCAGTTCAGGGCTGCCACCTGGTCCAGCAGCCCCCAGTTGCCAGTTGCCTCCCTGGAGCCTGCGCAGAAGAAGAAAACGGTTTGTCTTTTGTGATTCTTAAAGCTTTTCATTCTAAAAAAAAAGTCACAGCAGGCATCAGTGCCGCAGGACTACCATCGTAGCTGTTCAGGAGGCCGAGACCCGGGAGGTCTCTTTTAGAAGCCAGTCGAGGGAGAAAAGTCTCTATCTTCGATTCACTAGCGAAAAACTGAGCTAGCCGGTGGCTCACGCCTGCAATCCTACCTACTCAGGAGGCTGAGGCCTGAGGATTGTGGTTGGAAGCAGCTTGGGCCAAAAAACAAATCCGTGAGACTCTTATCTCTAATTAAGCGCCAAAAGAGCTGAAAGTAGCACCCTGGCTCGGATGTTAGAATGCCAGCTTTGAGCAACAAAGCTCAGGGACAGGGCCCAGGCCCTGAGTTCAAGACCCAGGGCTAGCACACACACACACACACACATGCTGAGCTACAAGAGCAAACGACAGTGAATTCAAGCCCTGGAACTAGTAAAAACAAAAGCAAAGCAAAACAAAAACATACTGCTGCCCAGGCTCCTGTCCTCAAGATCAGCACAGGGAGGGACAGGGAGAAGAACATGAGCTTTGGAGTCCGACACCACCTGGCTTGACCTCCACCTTGGCCTTTGCTAGCTAAGAGACCGTGAACGTCGGCACCCCTGAGCCGCGGCATCTTTTCGTCGATTACTCATGAACTAGAAGTGCGTGCTCAGCTCCTCCACCTGTCTCGGCAGTCTGAGGGAGGGAGATGCTCTCTGCTCCATGTTTCCCATTGCAGTTTGGTTCTCTCACACGCTGGCCAAGTCGGGCCGGGACTGCGGGTCCCAGGCTTCCCACTGCCTGCGGCTTTAATAGTGTGCGACCGAAATGATATTGCTTTGCTCTCCACAGGATTCAAGAACTATTCACTGAGGTTGGCACACTATGTTTTCAATGAAATAGTTGAGACACAAAAGAAGCATAGCAAAAAACATGTATTTCTCTTTCGTTTGAGGGGATGAGCTATACCTCCCCCTTCTAACTGTGGATCCACGCATCCTCCCTGCCGTTTCTACGCCATGACCTTATTGCTCTGCGTCAAACCTCGCCTGAGGTTCGCACCCTTCACGTCTGACTCTGTGCTCGGCAGTTCTGTGATTCCTATCTCAGCCTGCATGGACATGACTCTTGGGCCTCAAGAAGCCTGACCACCGGGCCCCGCCCTGGTCTCCAGGACGCACGGCATGATATGAAGAATGGGATTTGGTATTGGACAAGAAACTATTGTCAAGACTCCACATTCCCACAGCTAATGACAGCTTTCCTCCCACGTGTCCAACCTAGAATTGACAAAGCTGAACCCCAGCTGGGAGTATGCTCGCAATGCTCATTACTCCTCCAGCTGGGAAGGTTTTCAGAATCTCTTCAAATGCTTTTTTTATGCCCTACATCTGGTGAAGCCATTGACACAGCTTGATCCTCACCGTGGGCTTTTCTAGATTGCTCTTGGGTTCCGTTCGCCAGGATCAATGTGTTCATTTCCTTCCTTCCACGTCTCGGGCAGCTCAAAAGAGCAGGGTGTGAACTGAGTAGGACCAAGTCCTGCAAGTGCAGGAAGTGACATCTACGTCACGCACGGGCCAGTGATAGTGACTCTCACTTCCTGTGAATCCCCCTTCCTACTTGGTGATGAAGACCAGTGACAGTCTCTAAGGAGGCCAGAGCTGAGGTGCTGCCGGAGGCCCCCAGTAAACAAATATTAACTGGACGTCCAGCCAGGCGCTGTGCTAGGTACGGCTGAGGGAAGAGGGGAGGATCAGCCCCAAAGGGGGCAGCTCCGGTGCACACAGGAGGCAGGGACCCAAGAACGGGGCAACGAGATGATCTGGCTCAGCCTGGCCTTTAATGGAGAGAGGGAAAGTTAGGAGTGAAAGACTTTGTTTAGGAGCAAGAAATGAATGTGTGATCAAGACTCAGACCCTAACTCACAATCAGAATTCACTATGGACTTGGGTCATTGCTCTATGTGGGGCGCACAGCAGGCTAGTATTTAATGAATACTTCTGGACTTGGATTCTCCCCGTTTGTAAAGTGGGGCTCAGGATAGGGCCAAGCTTCACTCAGTAGTCAATGATTAAACCAGTTAACACTTGTGAAGGCCACAGAACTCTTCACAGGGCATGACAGAAGAGATGGGATTTTTGTTTCCTGAAACATAAAACAGGCTCGGTCCCAATGTTGTCTTTCTAATCCCCTAGCAGGACCCACCTGCTTTTGAGAGGCGGATGGAGCTTCGGTGTGTGTAGCACCCACAGGGGCAGACTCCGCTTCCCTACTTTTCTGATCAGAGAGGATAACAGACCAACACAGATATCCCCAAGTGCCTGGATGATGACGGGGTGACGTGTGATTACTGGGGGCTGTCTGGCCTTCTGTCTGCCTCTCTGGGCAAGACACGCTTCCTCTGTGCCCATACCGCGTAGGCCCGAAAGCCCCTTACCTACTCTCTCCTCTTATGTCCTTAGGCGACAGCCAGTGAAAATGACAATCTCTGGAACAAGATGCCTTGGGCATCTGTGGCGTTTGTAGGACCCAGATGGAGGAAATGGCCTTGTGTGGCCCATCTCCAACCCCTCCTTTTTTTTTTTTTTCTAGCTCTTCAGTTAGACAGGAGCGAACTTCTCCAAAACTGGCCTTGCCTGATCTTCTCTCTTCAGAGAGAGAGTTTGTCTTGTGGGGCTCAGACCTGCTTGACCTTTTGTCTTCCTTTGTCCCCCATCTCTTTTGCAAAGTATCTCTGTAGTGTAGGACTCCCAGAGACCATTTATACACTGGGCACCCCCAGACGATGTGACACTCACAATGAAATAAGAAACAGCCCAAGCAGTGGCTCGGCTAAACTCTTGAAAGCCAGGCTTCCTAAGGCTGCCTCTGTAATTAGGGGGCACCAGGCACCTGCTGGGCTGGGAAGTAAATGCACAACCTGCCCCGAAGGTGCCAGGCCTAGCCAGAGAAAGCAAAGGGACACACACACACACACACACACACACACACACACACACACACACACCACACGCTCAGGCCAGGTCCCTGTATCAGTCTTGCGTCCACTGATCTCAGATGAACTACCCCACAAGCCTTACTTAGCACCTCCCATTCTTGGAGGCACAGCCTGTGACTGGACGGTATGCCAGGAGGGCTCTGCCTAAGAGGGACAGATGTGAACCCACACACCCCGCAGGCCCCTTCCTGCTAAGAACGGTGAGCCCCTATAGAGGAAACTGAGGGGCGGAGAGGGAATGTGTGGCGACACGCTGCACTTCCCATTTCATGGTTCTATACATACGACGGCTGCAGGTAATAAGATCTGCAAGTGTTTACCGGGTGCAGGTTGAGGTGGAAGGCCGCCTGGGCCCTTCCACGGTAGGAACCTGGCTGCAGGACGTGAGCAGCTGCCCCCTGTGGGCACCGGGACAGGGATCGTCAGCTTTGCCACCACCCACCACCTGATCCGTGCTTCAGTGCCTGGGTGAGCTGGGCCCTGTGGTCTGGGCTCCTTCTCTGGGCTGAACAGCAGGGAGGCTCAAAGAAGAGGCCAGAGAGCTAGCTGCAGTGTGAGGGATGCGAAAGGAGGTCTGGAGAATAAACCAAAGGAAACTTCCTCAGGTGGGGAGAGTAGCAAAGATCCTGAAGATCAAAAGATCAAACGGCACTTGCAGACCTTGGAGGAGCAGCCGGAGCTGCCCGGCAGAGCACAATGAGTCTCCGATGAGACACAGGGTGAGTGAGCTTCAAAGCTCTCCAGGCCTCCTTGTTCTGTCAGGGGGAACTTAGAAGATGCCTTTGCTGGGTCCTGTGAACTAACTGTAAACCCTTGCCTTGGAGCCTGTGCTCTTTGATCTGAGTTATTCTCTACTGCAGTACATTTTGCAGTCACCATGGGCTCCAAAAAAAAAAAAAAAAGACCAGATTCACAGATAAGCATTCTTGTACCAGGGAGATTTCCCTTCAAACAAGCAATGTTTTCTTATCGTCTTAGAGCAAACAGCTACAAATTCAGGGGACTATCTTGTTCCTGTTCTGTTCCAGTAATAAAGTGATAACTTCTCCAGAACTCCACCAAGGACTAAGACTGAGCTAAAGGTCAAAACCAGCCACATCTGTCACTTGGGATTACTCGAACTCTGCATGCCTTTCTCCCTCTCTGCCCCTCAATTCTCCCTCTTTAATTGGAAGACAATATTTATACTTCCAAAGATGGCGGTAGCTGTACTGAGGTGCTGTCTTCCCATGAGTGCCATGAAATAAATCTTTTATTTTCCTGCCCTCTGCCATGTTCCTTTGGCATATGGGGGTGAGTGGCTGGCTCTAACTTGCGACTCCTGGACTTTCAGCCTGGGGTCTACTAACCTAGCTGCAGCTTTTTCCGAAAACTGGCCACAGGACACCAGCTTCGCACTTGTAGTGGAAGAGTGAAATATCATCGAAAGTCAAGATCTGGGGAAACAGAGGCACTGGGCAAGTGTAACTTCCCCCTTCTCTTTCAGGTAGTTTTTCCTCCAAGCAAAATGGTCAGGCAGAGCCTTGATGCAAGTCAAGCATCCTGAGCATTCTGGAAGCTTCCCTAGCCTCCTGACAGACTGCCCATGTCAGCATCCAGGTCGGCTTTACCTCTCCAGCAGCACATGAGTTTTCCACATGACTGCACTCTCTGAAATTGCAATCCCCTGCCCCCGTGGGATGGAGGACACGTGGAAATTCGCTTTCCTCCTGTCTAGAAACTTTCGGAGCCAAAGTCAGCCATGTCTGAGATGAGCTCCCCACGGCCGGCATCCACCAGCTGAGACCTGAATTTCACGTGCTTGCAGCTGCTTGGCAGGAGCCGGCTCGGCAACACTGTCGGCCTTGTATTTGAAAAGCAGCCAGCGAGCCTCCCGCAGGGGCTTCTGCTCTGTAATGAGCACAGATTCAACGGGAATCATTCTCCCTACTGCCCCAAATCTCTCACAAAACTCCAGCTGCCGCGCTTACGTCCGGCTGCCATTCCGAAGTTCCCTAGAGAATACCGAGCGGGGAGGAAGCAGCTTCGTGACCCGTCTCTACTCACCCCTGCCTGCTCCCGTCCGCCGGCTACCAACCATCCTCTGCCCGTCGGAAACCGAATCCTACTTTCCCTTTCTCAATCCCATACCAGCATTGGTCACGGCTTTGCCTTCACTTCCCGCCTGCATGTGAAGCCAAGAATTTGCTGGTATGTCGCTTAAGCCAACATCTCGGTGGCTCTCAAGCCTCAGACCCTGTGTCCATCCTGCATCCTTACCTAGTGCTCCTCCCCCCACCCCCGGGGCTTCTGCACATCCTGGGTCCCCCTCCCACACACACTCTAGTCCAGTCTGTCTTCACGCTTACATCAACCTGCCATTTCACACTTAGCAAGAGACAACGTTCACTCCCTGTGCCTGGGAGGACTAGAAGGTAGGTAAACTTCCCGTTTTAGAGAAGCAAACTAACACTATGAGAGAGAGAGAGAGGGGAGAGAGAGAGAGAGTTTGATCCAAGCTCACACAGCCAATGAGAAGCAGAGCTGGCTCTTGGCTCTTCAGGTTCTAGGGCCAATGTATCTATACCACACTACCCTGCTTCATTGCCTGATGCCCCCCCCCCCTTCAGTGGTGGCTGGGAGGACAGATGGTGTGTGTCTGTTGGTGGGGGCGGGAGGAGGAGTGCTTGTGATGGTGTAGCTCTGTTCTGCTCTGGCAGCTGGGGAGGATGGAGGACAGAACCCCAGAAACAGATGGGTTCAAGGATACAGGATAAGCCAGCTGAGATCAAAGGTAAAAAGGAGGCGATGTCCCTGCTGATACAGACCTCACTCCAAATCTGATAGCTTCCCTTTGGCACAAGAGCCATAAGCTCTTCTCCCATAGGGCTGGTAAGTGGACTGCGGCTTGGCTATCTTTTGTGTTTTGTACTGCTCTTAGGGCTTGAACTCAGGGCCTGGGTACGGTCCTGAACGTTTGTGTCCAACCATTGTCCTGAAGGATTGCATTGCAGATGAGCACTTGAGCTTCACTTCTAGCTTTTTGGTCATTAATTGCCCAGTCTGGCTCCAAACTGCAAACCTCAGATTTCAGCCTCCCAAGTAGCTAGGAGTACAGGCATGAGCCGCTGGTGCCCAGCTTGGCGATTTTTTAACTACATGAACTTGAGCAAACTTCTAACCACCTTGGACCTCATTTTTTTTCACTTTTAAATGCACAAACACACACACACGTGCACATGTCACATCCTATCCTAAAGTGAAGCATGAGCTATGTTTCAAACACATAGCAAGTTTTCAATAAATAACAGTTATTGATCTCACCTAAGTCTGGGTGTCAGTATTGGTGGACGGCCTTTGAATGTTCAAGTTTCCACTCCGTGGTATGAATCTAGCGGGGCTAGACCTGGGGCATGGGCACAATGGTTCTGAGGCTCAGGGGAAGAAGGAAGGAGCTTGTGGAAGCCGCTAGTCTCTGCTCAGAATAACCCTGGGCCTAACCCTAAGCCTTCTTACAGTTTGGATTTCAAAGGCCTGCAAAGCCTCCAAAGGCCCTTGTGTTGAGGGCTTGTTCTCAGGGTTGATTTTTTCGGTAGAACCTCTAAGAGGTAAGGCCTTAAGTTGGTCCAAATGTCACTGAGGTCATTCTCCTGATGGAGAGATACTGGTACTTCATCCCTCTCTCCTTTCTCTTCCTGAGGTGAGCATTTTGCTCTGCCCCAATGTGCTATTTCCTTGCTTGCCATAGGCCCAAGGCATCAGTGCCAATCTATCACAGACAGGAACTCCAAAACTGTGAGCCCCATAAAACTCTCTTCTTCATAAGTAAGTCTCGGGTGTTTTGTTATCGTGAAGAAAAGCTGATTACTACACCCACCAACACCAGCAACTTACCAGAACTCAGGAAGCCGAAGATTCCCACTCGGTAGTTGGCAATGATGACAATGAGGTTGCCAGTCGCAGCCAGGAAGGAGCCATCAATGTTCCGCTGTCTGTCACTGCCTTCCACCTCCATGGAATTGTGGAAGAACACCAACACTGATGCATTGGGGACCTGTGGGAAGAAGTGAAGGCTCTTGTGTTTCTACGTCAAGACCTCAGTGAGGAGGCACCTTTCCAGGTGAGGATCTAGGCTATGAGCCTACACTCCTGAAAATATGATCTTGAGGTATACTTAGCTCTACTCAATGGCATATTTATCCCTACTCAGTTGTATACTTAGCACTAATCCGTGGCATACTTAGCCTGACTCAATGAGCTAAATTTTGTCCCGTAAACTTACATATTGTAATTTGAATCCCTCGTACCTCAAAAAGTGCCTGGATCTGGAGATCCAGGAAGGAAGGAAGGAAGGGAGGAATGGAGGGAGGGAGGGAGGGAAGGAAGGAAGGAAGGGAAGGAGGGAAGGAGGAAGGAAGGAAGGAAGGAAGGAAGGAAGGAAGGAAGGAAGGAAGGGAAGGAGGGAAGGAGGAAGGAGGGAGGTAGGGATGGATGGAGGAAGGAAGGAGGGAAGGAGGGAGGGAAGGAGGGAAGGAGGGAAGGAGGAAGGAATGGAGGAAGGTGGTAAGGAAGGAAGGGAGGGAAGGGAGGAAGGAAGGAAGGAAGGAAGGAAGGAAGGAAGGAAGGAAGGAAGGAAGGAAGGAAGGAAGGAAGGAAAGAAGGAGGGAAGGAAGGTGGGAAGGAGGGAAGGAAGGAAGGGAGGGAAGGGAGGAAGGAAAGAAGGGAGGAAGGAAGGAAGGAAGGAAGGAAGGATGGTAGGAAAGAAGGTGGGAAGGAGGGAAAGAGGGAAGGAAGGAAGGGAGGGAAGGGAGGAAGGAAGGTGGGAAGGAGGGAAAGAGGGAGGAAGGAAGGAGGGAAGGAGGGAGGGAAGGAGGAAAGGAGGGAAGGAAGGAAGGGAGGGGAGAGAGGAAGGAGGGAAGGAAGGAAGGTGGGAAGGAGGGAGGGAAGGAGGGAAGGAAGGAAGGGAGGGAAGGGAGGGAGGAAGGAAGGAAGGAAGGAAGGAAGGAAGGAAGGAAGGAGAAAAGGAGGGAAGGAAGGAAGGGAGGGGAGAGAGGAAGGAAGGAAGAAAGGGAGGGAGGGAGGAAGTTAGAGCTTATAAGTGGCTCATACATTGGGCTCAACCCCACGTGACTATGGAATGGAAGGTTCAAGACCTTGGCGACCTTCCTGCCAGTGCTCTCAAGATCTGTCATCACGTGGCCTGCACTGCCACGTGCTCGCCTGGCTGAGAGATGCCCCCCCCCGCCTTTAGTGGAATGGCCTTGTCCTGCTCTTGTGCCACCCCATCAGCTCAGCTCCACTGCATGGGGCCCAGCCAGGTCTGAGCTCTGCGTCTCCATTCTCACAGAGCTTTAAGAAGGCAGGTGTGAGTTATCCTCCCGTCTCCAGGCGAGGCGGCTGGAACACGTAGAACCTTCTCCAGGATGCTGAGGTGCCCGAGCTGCTTATTCAGCATGGCAGGGATACAGGGTGCCTCGCACGGGGCAGAATGAAACGCTCTCACCTCTCTCACCCAAGGCTCAACACCTCTATTAATGCAGCCAGTGAGAGCTTCCATGCTTATGACAAAGTTTGTCCACATCAACCGTAGTGAGCAAACTTGGTGTAGTCACTCATCACGCACTGGATGGATGTCACTAGAGACTGGTGTTTCCTAACACCTGTTCCTTTTCTCTCTCGTGGGTTCTGATCTCCCCCATAGACTAGCAACCCCAATATCTCAGCGGCAGGCCTGCCGCGGCTGCTTAGACAGATGCACGCGACTGGGCTGGCCCCGTGCTGCAGAATCACAGGCAAGGCAGAGACACGGGAAAGGGGGGGCGTGGCGGGGCACCGCAGGGACAGGAACCTCAAGGGGGAGTTCACAGGACAAACACCGCGGACACTTGGGGAACTCACCATGCTCTCGGGGACAAAGACGTTGAGATACAGGCAGTCCTCGCTGATTCCCGGAGGCGTGGGTGTCCGGGCACCGGGCTGCCAGCAGCCGGCCCTGCAGGGACAGAACACGTGACTTCAGGAGGAAGAGCAAGGGAAGAGGCTCCGTCTCCCTCCCACCCACCGCCATGACCAGCCACTGCCCGGTCCCAAAGGCCCGGAGTCCCACTTGATCTGCGACTGGAAGGGGTAGCAAGGCTCCTGGCTCTCTCTCTGACACCCGTGATGAGACATTTCCAAGGCGGCGCTGTGAGCTCCCAAAGGGAAATGTGCTGACTCCAATGGCCCCGAGCTAGAGAAGGGGCTCGTCGCCAGTAGAAGACTCACATGTCTGTGGCCCTCCACTAAGAAGAGATAGCTGACCTGTTTTCTCTGCCAGTGTGAACACCTCCGGGCACAGGTGCTGAGTCCACACCAGAGACCCACCCTAGGGCAGCACGCGGGTCACTTGGGGCCTTGCTAGCCCTAGTTATAGACACCGGAGCGCTCCGATGGTGGTCCACTCAGTATGTGTGTAACCCACCACCCTCCTATCTAGTGGGCCCTCCCCCCAACCTGGCCAGGCTCTCGCATTAGAGCCTGTTGGTTCTTTGGTCTCACAGTGGTGGAGCAGGCCTTCCTCTGTCCCCACCACAAGGTAGGGGTTCACAATCCCTTCCCAGGTAGGCTTGAGGGGCGCCTTGCTTTCCCTCCAGCCGCCCGTAGGCCTGTGCACTTGCCCAGAAGCAAGCCCGTTGTGGCTGCAGTGGGTAGAGCGGCTATGGCTTCAGGGAGCCCGAGGCGTGAGGGGCAGGGAGACCGGGGGAGGAGCCAGGTCACAGGGATTCTGAACTTGCTTCAGTTACAGAATCTCACAATGCAGTTTCCGTATGTCAAAACAAATTTAAAAAAAATCCGATGATAAGAGTATGAGCGCTTTAAACTAAAATTCTAATATTGTTCCAGTTAGAGAGGGATCCTCTTAATTTTTTTTTTTATTGGCTCATCTGCTCTTCTTGCAGTGCTGACTTTGCAACCCTATTGATGTCAGATGCCTGGCCAGGTATGGCACACACCTGTCTATGATCTCAGTGCTCAGGAGGCCGAGGCAGAAAGATCTCTAGTGAGAGACGAGCCCAAGCTTCAGCAATGACGCTTTGATTCAAAAATTAAAAAAAAAAAAATGAACTGGAGGTATAGAGCAAGTGTTAGAGCACCAGATGTGAATAATCAGGCCAAAGTGAACATGGGAGAAGACTTGAGTTTAAGCCCCAATTGGGGGGGAGGGGGAGGGAGGGAGGGAGGGAGGGAGGGAAAGAAAGAGTAGGTAGGAGGGAGGGAGAGAGGGAGGGAAGAAGGGAAGGAGGAAGGAAGGGAGAGAGAGAGGAAGGGAAAGGAAAAAGAAAGGAGAAAGAACATAAAGGAAAGAATAAAAGCACTAAGAAAGCCAAATGTATATAGCTGCATGCTGGTGGCTCACGTCTGTAATCCTAAAATACTTGGGAGGCTGAGAGCTAAGGATCACGGTTCAAAGTCAGCTGCAGCAGGAAAGTCCATGAGACTCTTATCTCTGATAAACCACCAGAAAAAAACTGGGAGTGACGCTGTTGCTCCGAGCGGTAGAGCGCTAGACTTGAGCCAACGAGCTCAGGCACAGCACCCAGGCTCTGAGTTCAAGCCCCACAACCGACGAAAGAGAGAGAGAGAGAAAGAGAGAGAGAGAGAGAGAGAGAGAGAGTGTGTGTGTCAAGCGTCACTGTGGGCTGGAGGCCCCATAACACCGGGGCAGTGATAGGTGTACCACCACCTCCAGGCCCGGCCTGCGGGAAGCCACAGGGCCACACACACACACACACACACACACACACACACACACGTTCCTCTTTCCTCAGGAGGCCGTGAAGGAATCCCGCAGAGGAAGCAGAGCCTTGGGGGGGACCCCTAGGCCCCTGGGTCCCCACGCGGAGCCCCTCCCCCCGTGCCTCCACACCACATGGGCCTTGCCCGAGCCACGCGCGACCCCACCCATCAACCCCCCTTTCTGCGGCCGTTCAGAGCGCCAGGCACAGCTCCGCGGCCCCGTGCGCACGCGCGTGCCCCCGCCCCCTCTACCTCGGCTTGGTGGCATCCCAGGAGCCTGTCCAGTTCGAAGGCGCCGGCGCCCGGAAGCGGCTCTCTGCCAGGGGTGGGGAGGCATAGGGAACCCCGAGGAACTGGTCCACTTGTTTCCAGGAAGGGCCGGCCTGGATGGCCCGGGACCTGCCGAGCAGCTGGCCGTGGGGAGCGATGGTCACAGAAGGTGCGGGTGCTGCGGAGAAGCGGGGTGCGGGGACACCTGGTGGAGAGGAATGGTTGGGGGGGGGGAGGTGAGTGTGCTGGTCTCTCCGCTTTCCCTGGTGCATTTTCAGCCAAAGAGAAATACTTAAACAACAACAACAACAACAACAACAACAACAGGGGCTGGGGATATGGCCTAGTGGCAAGAGTGCCTGCCTCGTATACATGAAGCCCTGGGTTCGATTCCCCAGCACCACATATACAGAAAACGGCCAGAAGTGGCGCTGTGGCTCAAGTGGCAGAGTGCTAGCCTTGAGCAAAAAGAAGCCAGGGACAGTGCTCAGGCCCTGAGTCCAAGGCCAGGACTGACCAAAAAACAACAAACTTGGAGAATGTCATCGGTAGTCCGTCTGGGGCCCCTCGGGACCCCAGATCTCGTATGTCAGCAACACGTAACAGCAGCAATGAGCTGATTCTATTGGGCATCACATACATGCTAAACACGGGGCGAGTGCCACTTATTTGAAGATCCTCTCCTGGATTCTTCCCAATGGGTCCAAAAGGTAGGGGCTAACAGAAACCGCACCCCTTATTCTGCGCCCTGGGGCTTTGGGGGGGGGAGGGGAATACACACACAGCCCTCCCCAGGGCTCCGGACCAGAGCTTGTCATCAAACCCATCAGTGACTTCTGGACCGAGCGTACACGCTGTTCGTTCTAGCAGAGATGACTAATGGACATTTCTTCACTCACTGCGAGTCCGATTCTTACCAGTAAGTGAGTTTGTAGAGAGAACTTACCCCAAACAGATGACCTCACTAAATAAAACAAGTCGACTTTCAGCACATGTACACGTCCCTGCGGGGGACAGGAGGGTGTGGGCTGGGGCTCTGGGTGCCTCGCCTGCCAGGGCCACAAGGTGACACAGGCTCAAAGCTCGCCCCAGTGAAGCCCCGTGCACGCCCGTTTACACCCGCCAGGGACAGGGCAGAGCCCCTGCGGCCGTGGGTGTGGGCCTCCAGGCTTCCCTCCTGGGTGCTTCTGTCCCTGTCCCAGTTTGTAAGGTCCAAGACTGGTGCCACCTGCCTGCCATTCCATCCCCCACCCGCAGACTCTCCACCCCCTCCTGCAGTGCCAGTCGCCAGCCCGCCCCCTTATCAGCTCCTCATCTTACTGCCCCCCCCCTGCAGTTTCTTTCAGTCACTCTTCCATTCAGTGCCCTCCAGGGGGGTCCCCGGCTCAGTGCCAATTGCTGTTTTACAGGGACTTGAAATAGGACCCAGGGCTCTGAACCAGGAAGCCATTAAAAACTCCACTGGTAAAAACACGCATGCATGTGTACACACGTACCTGCACACACATGCGTGTGTGTGGTGTGCTTTTTGACACATGCGTGCACAGAGGCACTGGGTTGTGGAGGGTGTTCGTGAGAGGGACACACACACACACACACACACACACACACACGAAGGGAAGGTGGGGACAGAGGAGAAGGGAGAGGAAAAGAGAGACAAATGGAGATGAAGAGGGAGATGGAGAGAAGGACAAAGATGGAGACAAGGAGCGGGGATAGCTTAGGTGGGGACAGCTCCGCGGTGCCAGGGGCGGGGCCGGTAGAGAGGCAAAGCCCTTCTGCCCTCTCCGCCGTGCCTTCTATACCAATGCACACGCCACGGTAATGACAACCACAAGTGTGGGAGAACGCAAGCAAGCAGGCAGAGGCCTGGCCTTTCCTGAAGACCTGATATGACCTCAGCCGGAAATGATCAGATCCTTCACGAATATCTGACCATGTCTGAAGACAGTTTTGGTAATCACAGGGTGGTTGAAATGACTGGCATCTAGTGGGAAATCCTGAACATCTTGGAAGAGCCAGGATGGTCTGTCATGCCAACGTGTCTCTGCATCACTCAACGAAGGACTCGCGAACCCCAAGTGGTGGTGGGTTCTGAGGCCAATGGTATAACATCTGTTACTGACATGACTTCCTGCCACTGAAGGTCAGCAGAGGAAGGTGGTCTGTAGAGTCAAGCACACCACCTGTGGTTCACATGAACCAGTGGCTCATTGGGAGAACTTGGGAGTCTTTCTGACTCAGTTTCCCTCTTGTGTCATGGGAATCGTAGCCACCCTGCAACGCAATGGTGTCGGGAAGAAATAGCCATACTGGCGGTGCTCTGGCCTGGTGAAGGAGTTCCACAAGTGGAAGGAGAGATGGAGAGGATGAGGGAGGGTTTGACCGCGGGAGATAGGAAGGTTAAATGGGAGGAGGTATGAACAGTTGGACAATGGATGAATAGTGGGTGGATGAATGGTGGATGGATGAGCGGTCAGGTGGATGGATGGATGAATAAATGGAAGGAAGAAAAGAGGGAGAAAGAAGAGAGACAGAAAAAGAAAGCATGAGGGGGCCTCTGTGACAAAAAGCTCTAGAGTCAAAGTTAGAACAACAATGGAAACTTGGAATGGAAAGAAATAGCTGCTGTTTTCTAATCCGGCCTCAATCACAAACCCTGACTGCCCCCCTTCCATCCTCCGTTCCTGTTACCATCTTAAATCAAAGGATCTCAGGCAGGCCCTGGGGCGGGGGCTGCTGAGGCAGCCAAGCTTTCTCCTGCGTTCACAATCACAGCCGCGCTCAAAGATGGGAGCGAAGCCAGATAGACCCGGAGGCCGTGGGTCCCAGGGAATGCAGGGCTGCTTTCCCATGGCCTGTAGCATTCGATCCATCCTGCAAGGCCGCCCCAGGAGATCAAATGTGAGGCGAACCCTAGATGTGTGCTTTTTCCCTTCGGAAATCTTTGGCACAAATGGTGGATCCCCTCCAAACTACCCACGTATTTGGCCACGTGACACCCTAGATACGAAAAGTATCATATTTTCAGAGATATATATATGCCGACTACTTCTTTAGGAAGTGAGCTTTGTTTACAAAATAAAGAGAGGACCAGCCCAACTTGTCTTACAAGAGCTCTTAGCATTAAGGCATTTTTCAGCAGAACCCCCCACCCAAATCAGCTAGTACACTACAGGTGAAATAAAGTTAAAAATCTATCCAGCTTCACTCAACACTGCCCATGTCTGGATAGACAGAAGACAAGCCTGAGGGGCCCCCAGCCCCCCCCTCAGGCCTGGGAGATATTCTGTCACGGTCTGAAGGCTGATTGATAGCTCTGATTTCCAGACAGAACTTCATGACTGTCTACTCCGGACCGAGAGAAAGCCAAATCCAAATGCTCTCCTCGTATTTTGGTATCCTTTTACTAAAATACAGTCACGTCCATTACTTGGACTTATAGTTTCTACTGCTTTCCTGTTGTAATAGCCACGGAATAGTAGTCACAGGAATGTCATCAAGGTATTGGTACAAAGTGTGAAACATTTGCTAGGTGAGCCTTTGCAGGGAAAATGTGCAACCCGCTCTGTAAGACAAGATGGCATTCCTCTGTGTCCTGCACTTCACACAAAGTCTGACACATAACAGTTCTGTACTGTGTTTTTTCTTAATGATGTTTAGGGGGTATTAACGCATCCATCCCACGCCTCGTTATGCTAAGCAAGGCCTCTATCCCTGAGCCACAACCTTAGCATTGAATCTTTACCCTCAACTGGCTGGGAGCAGGTCCTCTCTCCAAAGTGTTTCTGCTATAGTAGGGGGTCATTAAGAGAAGGCGGCATGGCGGCATAGGAGACCTGGTTCCAAGTCCCTGCTCTGCCACCACTAGCTGTGTGACATCATGGAAGTCACTTAACTCCTCGGGGCTACGGACTCCTGATCTACACAATGGGGAACAGCCAGCAGCCTGGCCCAGGCTCTCATTTCAGGATTACTGTGAGGACCCAATGAAATCGAAGCAGGGTAATCATTTTCTAACCTACAAGCCAGCACCAACACGTGTCGTATTTGTGATGGGTACAACTCAAGGGAATAAAAGAGGAGGGGCGATGCCCATGTGGAAGCTTTCCCTCCTTTCAGGAAGCCCTGGGGGGGACTCTCCCTCGAGTCATGAACCCTGTCTCACCGTGCCAGCACGCCAACAGTCCTGCCCGACCACCTTCAGGGTCCCAGACTGGGCTGCAAAGCTTCAGGCCCAGACTCACCGGGTTTCCGGTAGATGTAGGCAGCCTCTTCACGGAGCAGAAGCCGGCATTTCTGGCCTTGCATGCTGTGTGTGCAGCTGTGGGTGTCCGCGTAGAACACACACCTTACAGCTCCAGGTCGGGTCTGCAGAGTGGTGACCAGGCAAGCCTGGTGACGGGAACATTCTGCAGGGCAGAGGAGGGAGTATGGCCAGACATGCTACTCCACACATGCCTCCGCCCGCATCAGCGACCCATCCACCCCATCTTTCTATGCATCCCCCCATGGACCTACCCGTGTACCCAGTCATGCCTCCATGAATACATGCATCCATCCAACTATCCATATCTAGATCTCTACACACACATCCCTATCCACCTATTGGGCAATCACTCAACTATTTGAGCTCCTCCAATAGGTCCCATGCACTGTGTGCGGGTATGGGTGAGGAACCCAGCTGTCAATTCAAACTGCTTTCCACACTAGTCGGGTTCTTTGTTATGTAGTCTATCAGTGTGTCCTTGTGTGTCCCTTGCTTATAAACACTTCACCAACTCCTCTGGGCTTCAGGATGAGATGGTGGCAGTTCCAGCCCCAGCCTTCCTCTTCCGCTGTATCTCCATCAGCCTCATTTTTTGTTTTGTTTGTATGTTTTTGTTCTGGTCCTGGGATTTGTACTCAGGGCCTGGATGCTGTCCCTGAGGTTTGTTTTGTTTTGTTTTTTGCTCAAGGCTAGTGTACTACCACTTGAGCCATAGCTCCACTTCTGGCTTTTTGGTGGTTAATTTGAGACAAGAATCTCATAGACTTTCCTGGCCAGGCTGGTCTTGAACTGTGACCTTCAGATCTCAGCCTCCTGAGTAGCTAGCATTACAGGCATGAGCCTGTCACCTGGCATCTGCCTCCTTTTCAATGCCTGCATAATATTCTGCAACATAGTCACTGTGTTCCATCCGGTGTCTGCCCTTTCACATGCAAACCAGGCACCGCATGAACATGCGACCTCCATTATGCCATTCGGTACTAAGAACAGCTCTGCAAACTGTGCAGCTTGATTCCACTGGGGAGACTGTGCGTGGCCAAAGGGCCCCAGTGATAGCACAGCCTGTGAATGTGCCCTTCAGACTCGGTTATTAGCACAGTGTTCAAATCTGTACGTAGCAACCGAGTCTTCATGATGACCCTGGCTTTGTGCACTGTGCTATCCAGACTTGTAGAGGAGAGTCCTGAAATTCATGGACTCTCAGAGGTGCTGGGGATACTGGAGATGGAGCTGTGTAAATGGCATCTGAACTCTGCTACTGTCGGGAGCAAATAGTCTTTGTGGCACCTTCAGATCAAGAGGTCTGGCTTTTGCTGACTGCCACCAATAATTAAAAACTCTCCCAAAGAATCGTGCATCTTTGGATAGCAGTGCGTGTTAGAAAGTTCTGCCAGGGCTGGGGGTGTGGCTTGAGCCATAGAACACCTGCCTAGAAAACATGAAGTTCTAAGTTCCGATTCCAAGACTGCCCCCAAACAAAAACAGGCAAACAAAAGGCAAGTTCTTCCCTCTGCATTGAAAAACACCTCTTGAAATTGGGAGCTTTACCCACAGGTCCTGACCAGAACAAGTGGCTTCCTCCCTTCCATGTTGACCCATCGCTGTGTAAGGACGGCCATCAATGCACCATGGACCTCTGCTACTGCTCATGGACTCTGGTTCCCTCCCCTAACCTTCCTCCATCCTTGTTCAAAGCCACTTATTAGCTATCTGGCTGACGTCCTTGCAGACCTTGTCTGCAGACTGACAAGTGAGGAGGCAGAAGGAGAACCCCCCCCCCCCCTTCCCCCGCCGCCACCCCAGGTCTTTCCCTCCGTGTTTGTTCCTTCCTTCTAAGCCCTTCCAGGTCACCTCTCTGCTCCTGAGCCCTTCTTGGGAAAGGACTCTCTTACCCCACAAGCAGAAGTCACGGGCTGCAGAGAAGTTGCTGGTGGCAGTAGTGCTGATATGAGCAACGTCAAAGTCCTGGATGGAAGGATCGACAACTGCCACGGACAGAGCCAGGGACTGCCACCCGTCCAGAGTGACTAGGAGAGAAAGGAGGGATGGTCAAACCAAGGTCCCCAAAGGCAGCCCGGGGAGGGGGGGGGGGGCATCCTCCCGGGGAGTCTCCATTCTTGAGCCCCGTGTCTTCTTTCATCTTTCCGTTCTCCAGCTATTTATTAAGCGGGTTCTCTGAGACGAGAGACACTGTGGCATAATGATGGTCACAGGTATGTGGATAATGATTCCGCAGAAGCCCTGCTGGGTGTGCCAGGGGGCTAGGTGCTCATTGTCCCCAAGCCCATTGCCCTCTGCAGGGGACATTGAGGTGCTGCCCAGGCCCCTGTAGATTGATGCTCTAAGTTTTCCCAACTGTTGGAAAACTAATGGCTCCCAACAGAGTCCTCCAGGAACTGTCCTTGGTCTAGGAGAAGTGACTCCTTCTCCAGAGATGGCTGTGTCCAATAAAAACGAGTCATGGACAGAGCCAGGCCAGGTGCTGAGCTGGTCCCTGGATGGCTCTGTTCTCTGGGAGGACAGGAGGGTAGGGGGGAGAGGAGATTGCCGGACTTGCACGGAGGTTCTTCTCTCCCCGGTCCTCCCCTGGCTCTGCTCCACCCAGCTGCTGACTCCCCAAGCACTCCGCATATCGAATCCATTTCAGTGACCCTGCAACGCAGCCTGCATCCTGCAGAGCCAGGCACTGACACAAGGCTCTGCCGGGGGGGCTGCACAGTTCCGAGGCAGTACGAGCGACTGTGTCTTCACAGCTAGGCAGCCTGTGCCTCTCCATGGCTGCGCCACGCTGCTTCCTGGGGCCTGCACACGGCACACTGCGGGGCGGGAAGCCAGAGGGATGGCTCGGGAGAGGCATGAGGTCTCCGGCAACGCATCTGGTTTGGTATCAAGGCTTTGGCTAGAGCCCGGCTGCGTGTCCCGGTGAGGACCAGAGGGAGCCATGAGCGAGAGGCCCAAGGCTCCACTCCGAGGACGGTCTGGACCTAAGCGAGTGCGCTGTGTACAGACAGTGTCAAGGCACTCCGAAAGCTTCCCTCTGTGGAGGTCACCATGAGCATTCGGACTGCTGATTCCGAAACCCCGGAGAAAGGCACAGGGAGAACAACGGTGAAGGCAAGTGAGAAAACAATCTCTTTCTCTCCCTTCCCTCTTTTTCCCTCCCTTCCTTCCTCACCCTTTTCCTTCTTCCCTTCCTTTCTTCCTATCTTCCCCCCCCCCCCCCCAGAAACCACAGAACTTCATCCTTTTAATAAACGTTTGTGGGAATTTATCTTGGACAGTTAGGACAATCTGAGATGTAGAACTTTCGTAGTGCAAGACGTCATCAGCTTTGATCCCCACAGACCACTAAATGTTGGGAAGGGAGGGACTCTAATGCCACCTCACAAACAAAAAGGCAAAGGCACGTGTACTGACCAAGAAGAAGCAGCAAAGTGTCCACCTGAGCTCACGTGGGGTTCTTGGCTCTAAGTCCAAGGCCCTTCTGCCCCTCTGAGTCTCTCTGTCCCCAAGTGCCCTTTCCAGAACATTCCCCCTGGTGTGGGAGAGGCTTTCCTTTCATAGCCTGTAATTTCTGTGTTCAGCCTGTCTTTAACATCAGCACTGATGAGTGGGGAGTGCCACTGAGATTTCAACAGTAAATTAAACATAAAAAGCCCGTCACCAAGAGGGCGAATCCAGCTTCATTCTGTAGCTGGACTCTACATACCGGTGGCTTAAACAGCCACTTTGATTTCTGGTAATTCTGGAGCTGGAAGGTGGGAACCTAGGAAGGGAGTCAGGGTGGCTGGGTTCTTGCTCCTCTTCCTGGTCCGTAAATGCTTGTGTCTCCCGGTATCCCATGTGACAAACAGCAGAGAGGGCAAGCGAGCCCTTTTCTGGCTCTCCTGGAAGGGCACGGTCAACACGGAGCCTCGATTCTCGTGACACCCCCCAGTCTCACCTCCTAACACACTATTTATTGGATGAATGATGGTGGTGTCTCCATTGTTCCAACACAGGAACTAGGCACAAATTATGGCCATTTGATGTGCTACTAATTTTAATAAAAAGAAAACCATGTAGGCACACAAGTTGTCAACTACTGAAATGCAGTCTCTCAGGGCTCGGAGTAAAAGCCCTTCCCACGCCCTCATGCCATCCTGGAGCCACAACGCCACTCTCAGGCCCAGGACCTGGGTCTTACCGCCCCTGAACCTGGCCGGGCTGCAAGAGGCTCTGGTCTCTCATTTTCTTAGGCAAACGCCACCTGCAGCTATTTTCATGGCCAGCCCAAGTGGCGTTTTTGCAAGAGGATCGCACTGAGCTGCGTATTTTTAGTGAGAATCCTGCAATTTAGGAGGGAGGCGATGACAGGTTTCAGGACCCAAGTGGCCAATTAGCGTTCTAAAACAGAACCTTGACCCCACTCCATGTTTAGGTTGATGTCTGGTGGGAAGCAGTATAATTGAAGAGTGAATGTCTTCTCCGTGAGACACGAGAGCCAGCTCATGTGTCACCACTGTCTCGGGGCCTGGAACCACGTTCTTGGCACGCTTCCACCTGTTTCTGCCCTGGGTTACACAACCTCCATGGAGGAGATCTGGCTGTTTGCATCAACATCAACATCTAGGGGACCATGTGTCTCTCATGGCCATTCAAAGAACAAGGTCTCTGTGGATGCAAAAGCATCCTGAAGTCTTCTAAACAGCAACTTGATTGTGTATTACTTTCTCTTTCCTTTCTCTTTTCCAAAAATTGATTACATTTTCTAATACCACTGTTATGTATTAACAATACAATGTCTGGGAATTTGAAATATATGCTATACTATACTTAATACTATGAATGAAATGGTCTTGGTGGGTACTACTTAAGTTTTGTTAATATCTTTGAAAATCCTGGATCTATACTCACACTTTTAAAAGCTAGTCACTTTATAACTAATTTTAACATCTGGTGAAGACTCTCTGCATGTAACTTTGGCTTTGTAAAATACTCACATGGCAATTTATGGTTTTGGATGAAATTTAAAACGATTTGGTCAACTTTCAAGAACATTCCTTTGGGTTGTCGTCTGGAAAGGCCTCAAAGTTAAACATTATTTTGTTTTGTAATTTTAATTTAATGCTGAATACTTGATGTCATTAAAATTGGCATGGGCCAGGCATTGGTGGCTCACACCTAGCTATTCAGGAGGCTAAGATCTAAGGATTGTGATTCAAAGCCAGTCTGGGAAGGAAAGACTGTGAGACACTTCTCTCTAATTAGCCACCAGAAAAACAGAAGTGGAGCCATGGTTCAAAGTGGTAGAGCACTAGCCCTGAGCAAAAATAGCTCGAGTAGCACCTAAGCCCTGAGTTCAATCCTCATGACTAACAACAACAACAAAAAAGTAGCATGGATGTCTTTCTGTTATATGTCCTACATGGTTGTTGATGGGGGTACAGGAAAGCTGATTTGTGTGTGAGTTTGTATTTGTGAATAGGACACCTCAATGAATTTCCCAACATGGCAGTGCAAAGCCATAGATGAAACCTGTGCTCTCTGCATGAAGATGCACACAAAGTTCCTCATTAGAAAAACAACACTTTAACCCATCATTCATTTGTTCACTAGGGATTTGAGATCTAGGTGATCTAAGACCCTGAAAACACAGACACTGTTTGGTACAAGTAGAAGGGATGATTTTTAGTGCAACATCAAGGGTGGTACATGGTCACTAACGAATGGCCCATACTTTCTGCTTCACCTGTCAATTTTGTTCTCTCTCATTGTTTAGACCATAGTCCTCGGAAAAGTTTGTAGTTTTCCCTTCTTCAGATCAGTGCTCTTCATGACTAACTAGTGAATATGTGCCATCTTTACCTTGCTCTCCACCGCCAGGAAGGCCTCTGCCTCTCATTGCTCCTCTTCTCGCTTAAACATTGTAGTTCCTTCGGGGTCTGCCCTGGCCCCTGAACTACCTCCTGTACATTCCCCAGGTAGCACTCATGACCTCACCACTTCAAATTCCTATAATGTGCTGCCAAGCACCAAGAATACCCGGACCAGACTTTTCCCAGGCTCGACCCTCATATGCTCGGTGTTCACGCAATACCTCCAAACAGATCACAGCACAAACCACACGGAACTCAGTCTTTCTCCCACACGCAAGGTGCACAAATACCACCAGCCACCATGCAGCCCAAATCAAACCCCTCAGTGTGGCCTCAAGCAGTGCAAGGGAACCCAATGCATCTAGAAAATGACGAAGGACCAGTCTATGTGCCACATTCACCATTATAAGCAGATGCTTTTTCGGGGGTGAACACAGCCCGTCTTCCATCAGTTGCCTCTTGCTCACTCTCCAGCCTCATCTCTTGTCAGGCTTTCTCCTAGCACCCCCAATCCCGCTTGGTGACAGATCCAAGCACTCTATGATGTGTAACGTCTTCCCCATGAGCGAAGATGTCATTGTTCACCCACAAATTGAAATCGGCTTTCTCACAGGACTAAGGTACATCATCTGCCAGTTCTGCTGCAGACATCTCACCGACTGTGAGTCTCTTGGAGGTTTCTTCCCCCACCTAGATACTTCCTCTTCTCACAGGACCCAAATGTCTGCCGTTCTATGAATGCACTGGCTGGAAATCGACGCCCTCATCTCACTGTTCAATCACAAGCTCCTTGACATCAAAGATTTTGCCTCAGCGTTCATTGATTCTCTAAGACCCACTATGACAGCATGCAAATATATATTAGTGACAGAAGCAGGAAGATTAATGAGAGAAGTAGCTAGCATTCATTAACTGTTTATTGTGTGCTATATCACTATTTGTACATACATATGGAATGAATTAATAACAAAGTTATTTAATTAAGCAATAGAGCCATAATTTGTTTTTCCCCATCTCTATAAATATTAATACAATTAGCCGGGTACTGTGGACTCACAACTTTAATCCTAGCTGAGATCCGATCAGTGGTGGTTCAAAGCCAGCCCAGAAAGAAAAGTTCACTAGACTCCATTTCCAAAGTAACCAGTAAAAAGCATGACTAGATGTATGGTTCAAGTAATAGAGGATCAGTCTAGCAAAAATGAGGCTATGGGTTCCAACCCCACTACTGTCCTGAAAGAGATTAATACAGTTGTTATTTGCTTACCATAAGACCTAGGTAATTACTGAATTAATAATAAGTAAATTAAAAGTCAGAAAGCACACAAAGGGCTACTCATTTCATAATGTCCTCCTTTTATCTGGTATGTTTCAGCTTAGAAAACTCTTTCATTTACACAATAAGAACTAATGACTACCTCAGCCCACATGCTGATTACTATATTACTGTCCTCAGGGTACAGGGCTGGGGCGCAAAGGAGTTCTGGAGCTTGTGACTTGGGAGCCAGGCATCTGGCCCACGCCACCCTTTCCCAACCCCCACTCTGCCCAGCTGCCTCATTCCAGGCAGTGGGGGGGGGGTGGAGGAGCTGAATCCAGCTAATGTGGGAAACCATTCCATAATGGCACACCCAGGACAGCAGTTTCCAGAGACATCTACAGTGGTCCACATCTGCTGAGTTATGAGCTTTGTGGGCTGCTTCACAATCGTTTCTCCTGCTAAGTTCAAACGCAGCTCTGCAGAAATTTATGACTAACAGAGAAACCACACTTGGCTCTCTAGCTCTTAGGTCCTCATGAAACATTATTAAGTTCATTGCAGCCCAAAGTGCTAGTGGATGTAGGAAAGCGCCTCTAACTGTCTAATTTCTCTAAGAAGTTTAATTCTGATTGAAGGTCCTACCCAGCACTTCCTTCCTTCCCCCAGGCTACCTAGAGGTGGAAAGCAGAGTCTCCTCTTTCTTGGAGTCACTTGGCATCTGGGTAGCCAGGCAGCAAAATAGAGGACTCAAATGCATGCAACCGAGGTGGGATGTAGTACCCAGTGCATCTTGGATGGCTTATTCGTACACAGCTGTCTGGGGCTCAGATGGTCAAACCCAGGCTGCCCCATGCTGTCCGTGTTACAAACCTCTGCAGACACAATGGTTGCAGGAACAGCTGTTATCTTTGTCGATGGCTGTGCTGTGCACTGTGCTTAACATTTCACGTATGTATATCACCTACAACTCTGCTGATGAATGGTGATTAAGGATGGTCTAATTTATAGCCAGCAAAGCAAGATGGGGGGGGGCAGAATGAACACCTTGTTTTAATAGTTCTCCTAAAAGCTTGTCAAATATTCTGAGTTTCAAACATTAGAAGTGAAATCTTCCTGGTTTGTGTACTTGTTAAATCATGAATACTCCCGGGAAAATATCTCATCGAAGTCCTCTTTCTCCTCTTCTTCATTCTCTCTTTCCTTCTCTCTCTCTCTCCTCCCTCCCTAGTCTACTCTCTCTCTCTCCTTCTTTCCTTCATTTTTATCATTTTGAGATAAAGGTTTCTAGGTAGCCCAGGCTGACCTTGAACACAAGTTCCTCCTGCCTCAGCTTCCCCGGTGCTACAATTACAGGCATCATGCTTGTCTAATTGCAGGTATTTTACAGAGCTCCATTCATTCATATCTTCATTCCTTTATTTCTTTTTTCAATGCTAGTTGAATTACCATGAGCTTTGTACACTGGTCTAGATCCAGGTGGAATTCTGCATCTACAAACTTAAAAAATAACCATCTATCAATGAAATATCATTGCTATCTACTGCACACCAGGCATTTTGCTAAGTGTGAAGAATCCAGCAACCATAGATTACAAGCTCACTTGCCTCCAGGAGCACAGAATCTATTCAGCAGGAGAGCATAGTCCACCATTCATTCAGTAGTTCCTGAACATCCGCTCCAGCAGGAGCTTTGACTTGCAGAAGGGAGCCAGTAAGCGAAGGTCCCTTCTGGAGAGACAGACTCTATAGATAAACAAAGAACGTCTAAAGGCCGCAAGTAGTGAGGAGCACTGTGGCCAGAGGTCAGAGGTGGCCAGAGGTGGCTTTGAGGGGACAACGAGGGCTCAGGGCAGGGGAGGAATCACCTCACCTCTATCTGCCGCCACAGTCCCAGCAGCCAACATCTTATACGGAGCTAGTTACAGCAAATGCTTGTGAATGAGTGAGTTACGAAAGCGGGAAGGTAGCAGAAGCAGAGAAAGCCACAACTGTCCCTGCTCCATCCTCTTTCTCACTGCCCGGTGCCTCCCTCTGCACCCGTCATGGGAAGAGACCCCTCGAGCCATCTTTCTTAGACTCAACTCTGCTCCCGGGTCTCTGGGAGGCAGAGCAGGAGTCCAGGGACGTCCACCCGGGGGACTGTGCCCAGCCCTTCCGACCCCAGCAATTCCACCATGTGGCTGACAGGGCCTGGGCCTCCTCGGAGATGGCACCCCATCGCCACAGGCCCTCGGCCCAAGCCTCAGCCTCCTCCCTTCCCCCCTCGTTTCCAGCTGAAAAAATTCACTAGGAAAATCAGCCTACATATCAGACTCCCTTCCAGGGTGGATTCCTGGGGAACAGTCACCTCACCAATGGGGAGACGCTGATTTAAATTGAGTTTGAGTCAGTAGCTCCACTATTGGGAACTCGCCATGTGGATTTGACCACCCCCGAGCCTCAGCTTCCGAATCTGTCAGATGGTCACAGTTGGACTATACCTCGCCACGAAGAAGCCACGGAAAGTATCGAGCACGTCATGGAGGGGGCATATCACTGTCGGGTCCTATGGAACTGCCCAAGTTTGGAAGGAAATAAGCCAGTTCTAAACGTGACGCATCAAGGGACTGGAAGATCCAAATACGATTCGGAAGCATGGAATCCACAGTGAGGAAAAGTAGTGGTCAAGGTTGGAACTGGTGGCCTCCGGCAAGGGAATGGCAGGTGGGAAGAGATAAGATGGGGAATTCGTTTGATTTAAACCGTAACTGTTTGGGGATGTTTCTGTTATTTAGATGAAGACATGTGTTGTCTGTGGGTCTCTGGCCATTGTGACCTGCTTGTGAACTCCACCTCTGCCATCCACTGTGCCATAATAATGTCACTTATCTCCCAGTGTGGCAGACGTTCGATACAGAGTGCCCAGGAAAGAAACGTACACCAATGAGCTACAAGATCTCCAAATTCAGCTCTTTGATTACACGTGGCTAACTGATAGGTAGCATGACTTGGTAATTTTTTTTACATTTCCAACCACAGCCTTGGTGTGCACGCCCTCCTACGCTGTGAGCTAGGTTCAGCTAGACGCCCCCCGCCCCCCAGTCTAGGACCCCTCTGACATCCTACCACAGAGCAGGAATTCACATCACAAGTCCGCCTCGCAGGACCTAGATTCCAGGCCAAGTGTGTTTCCTGACAGAGGGCGGAGAAGAGAAGCAGGGCTGGCGCAGGAGGCCTGTGCTGGCCTGCGGCCTTGCACCTTGCACCTTGCACCATGCCGGCCCTCCCCACGGGCCAGCTACCCCACGGCAGCTTCGAGCACTTACATACAGCAAGCCCAGCCTGGGCTGGGTTTCTGGGCACAGAGCTGTAGTTCCATCCTTCACTGTCACCCTCCGTGGTCCCAGGAACTGGGGGCCCAGCTGTCTTACACCAGGCGGCTATCCGCTTTCACCTCCTATCACATGGAACTGTGCCAGTCTCCCCAGGACCGGAGATGGGAGGGAAGCATGCATAAAATGGAAGGGGAAGAAGTACCACCACGGTTGGGTGATCTGTACTCTGAGAGAATTGTACCGTTTCTGTGGGTTGCTGCCTTCATCGGAAGGGCGGGCACACACTGCTGGGATCCGTGCACGTGACCGCGTTGTACGCGCTAAGCCACGGAACGAAAGCGCCGCAGGGAAGGGGGAGGAAGTCGAGGTGAAGGAGGAGAAAGTAGCTGCTCGTCGTTCCTGTGAGAACGATCATGGAGCCAACTTACCGTTCTCGGTGAAGGAAGGCAGAGCCACCGAAGGGCAGAAGCTGGGCGCATCACCTGAAGCAACTGAAACAAAGGGAAAGCAGCCTTTTAGCCCTGTGGCTCCCTCCCTCAGAATGTGAAATGGGAGGAGAGGGCCAAGGCTGGGGATGGGGCGGCTGGACTCGGCAGCAGGCAGGGGGCAACACCTGCCAGCCAAGAGCCTACAACCTCAGCCGCTTCGCCAGCACGGGCTGCCTCTCAGTCACACTGTACCCCAGGCAGAAGGGCTGGGGCTCCGCCCTATGTCCTCCTCCCTTGGGACTTAGAGAAGAAGGCTTCATCTCCCCTGGGGCTTTAACCATTGGCACCCAGGGCAGGGAGCCTGAAGCACGTGCTTCCCATGGCGTGGGGAGCCAGAATCGCCCGGCAAACACAGATGTCTGTCATCATCACCTCCTGATTCTGTGTACTTGGCCCGGCCTAGGCCCCAGTTTCTGCCTCCGCACAGTAGTTCTGTCCACCTCCAGGGTTACAATAGGATTATAGGCGGCGCTGTGATGTTTTGCATTTGGCTCTAGGCCCAGCGTAAGAGCTCAACAATGGCTAGGAGATACCTAGACTTTGAAGAAACATAGGCCTGGGTTTGAACTCAGTGTAACACAAAGTAGAGTGGAGAGTGACAGTCTAACTTCTACCCCCAGTTTTGGCATTGGTATGATGAGGATGATAAAAGAATTAAATGAATACTGGGACACAATAAATTATACAGGACTCTAGGCATCCTCAATGTGAACCTGATCGTATAAAATAATGTTTATCAGAATGAACTACAGGTAATGGAAACAAGAGGTGTTTTTTTTTTTTCCTTTGTTGCTGTTTTTGTTTTCTTTTCTTTTGTCTTGTCTGCTTATCTGTCTTTAGAAGGTCAGGGCACAGAAATGGAGGGACAGGGGAGAACAAATGCAGCAGTGGTACTCTCTGGACACTACGTGGAAAATGAACTGTACAACTTGTGGGTGGGGATGGGAGAGAAAAACTGGGAGAAAAATGAAGGAAGGGGTGACATTGTCCCCGGTCCCAAATGTACTCTTTACCTCTCTTATAGAACAGTGACCTCTCTGTACACCACCTTTATAACAATTTGACAATTTTAAGAAAAATAGTTAAATGAGAAACCACTCCCACCCAGTAGGTGGACACCCAAGGACAGCTTATCTTTCTCCCTGAAGGAGTTCTCCCTTTAGTGAGCACATCCAAATCTGCAAAGCCCTGTTCTTCTCTTCCCCTCTAATATTCCAAGGTAGACCTGAGCACGGTGTCTTCCATGCTTTCTAGGAGCTACAGGGAGATGCGGTCATTGAGATTGTGCAAGGTCTCTGAGACCAGCAGCCCAGACCAGCACTGGCCTGATCACTTTCCCGCTGTGTGATCTTGAGCCAATTGCCCCTCTGCCCTCAGTTTCCTTTTCTTTGTCTATGAAGAAGGGCTTTGGGCTTGTGAGCCTCATCGGAGTTGGCACTGCCATGTTTAACAAACAGCTAGCACTAAATAAATGCTGCCCATTTTCCGTGCGTAATATTGCTCTCGTGCAATGCCACACAGCCTCTGGGTGTGTGCCCTTGCCTCCTGGACAGCGGGAGACTCAACTGTACCCTCTGTTCTACAAGCACAGCTAGGGTGTGAAGGATTAGGTTGCGACTGCTGGCGTACAGTCTCTGCCGAGTCAGTTCATGTGCTGGGATTTTCTAACATCCACTGGTGCGGCATTGTCTGCTAGAGAGAAAAGAATCTAAGACGCTACACATGCACTGGACCCAACTACGAAAGATGCTGTGACTCAAAACACATCATGAGCCAAAAGACAAGTTTGTGCTGGTCCATATGACCAGCTTGGGGAGTCATCTAATTTCTCCATTGGTCTCTGTAAGTGAGGGTCCTTTACTCGGCCTGCACAGGAGGAGGAGATGAGCCTTACCCCACTGCGGATGAAGACCAGTTAAGAGGGAAGCACTTGTCCTGTTCCTATCGGGCGATGGCATTGCATGGACCCCCTGTGTTGACATAGGGCATGGAACTACTCACACTGGAATGGCATATGTGCTGTAGTGGTTCAGGGACATGGGTGGAAGGAGAGAGGATCTTCTTTAGGCTATGAGTACCTGGAGGACATCTACGTCTCACCTGTTCTCAAGCACATGCCACAGCCATTTAAAGTCACAAAGAACTGGGTCTGAACGCAAACTCTGCCCTTAATCAGCTGTGTGCACCTCAGCAAGGGATTCAACATCCCCGGCCTGCTTCCTCATCTGCCAAGGCTCTGAGGGCAAGACGCTCGCATCCAGCCACGCAATCCGAGCCCCGCACACGGAGGGGAATGCTCAGGCAGTTGGTTGTAACCCAGCGAGCACTCAGGCAGTTGGCCGAACAAATACCCAGCTGAATTTTCATTCTCTGCCCCGAGGTTTCTGATCAAAGCTCCCGAGTCCCCAGCCTGACCCCACAGAGGAGGTGCTGGAAAATGCAAGTGGTCTGGGAAGGCAGATGAAAGGAAGCAGAGCAGCGGGACAAGGAACACCTTGAGATCTTCTCCTTGCCAACCCCCGTCAAGATGTTGCAACACTCTGGTCTGATTTCCATTCCACTTCTATGAGTTAGTGCTTAAGCTTTTCTTTTATTTTGTTTCTTCCTTTTGTATCCAACTCTCCCCTAAGTCATAGGAAGATGGAACACGACATTTTCCAGACTCTGCAGGGGCGAGAAGGTCAAGAGGATAGCAGACAAGGACACACTGGGGTTCAGCACAGCTTTGAAGCCGCCTGGACACACACAGCTGGCCTCGAGCGTCCCTCAGGACTGAAGCCGTCAGCCACTTTCTCTCCTCCGTGGCCTGTGAGGTAAAGGCAGGAGACCACTATAGAGAAAACATCTTCCTACGTAGAAACCCGCAGATACCATCTCATTATAAAACTCCAGTGGATTTCCTAAAATAACCCAAGATGTTAAAGAAAAGGCAAGACCAACAGAGCCACTTCAGATCAAGTCGCAAGATGCTGAGGCGTCATCAGCAGGATGAGCCATCTGGCCTGGAAATTATAAATCCAAGACGACCTTGCCCTGAAGTCGAGGAACATGAAGTCAGCCTCTCAAGCAAGGTCAAGGACCAGAACTTGACCTGGAGCCCAAGCTGGACTTTTAGTTCCAATGTGGCTCTAGATAGAGGCCAAACCACAAAGGAGTTGGTTTGCCAGGGAGTCATCATTTTCTTCAGTTGAGTCAGGAGAAAACCAGTCAGACAAAGTGGCTGGACATTTTCACATGCACTCGCCTGATGAACGGGCGGAAGACATCCAGAAAGGGATACAGTAAGGTGGGATAGATCAGGGGAAAGCGAGACATGGGAAACTGGAGCCGGAAATCAAGAGATACTCATTTTATTAGTAAACACCTTGATTAAAATAACAGACACTATTTTTTAAAGCTTCACACTGCTTCCCTAAGCTGCCACCTACATTTAAT
This sequence comes from Perognathus longimembris pacificus, assembly GCF_023159225.1. Classification (NCBI taxonomy): domain Eukaryota; kingdom Metazoa; phylum Chordata; class Mammalia; order Rodentia; family Heteromyidae; genus Perognathus; species Perognathus longimembris. The sequence continues at coordinate 6,982,782 of NC_063172.1, forward strand.
TATTCAAAAGAGAGACACTTATTCTGGGAAGAAAACATTTGGTAAAATGACTCTTTCGAACACAAAATCGTGTGAAGACAGGACACCTGTCTTGAAAAGGCATCTGGCAAAAGCCATTCTTTGTTTGAAAGGATGTTTGAGGAAGACAGACATCTATATCACAGTGACCAATCAGACCCAAGCTTCCAGGCCCACTGGCAATGTCAAAAAATATAACACAAAAAAATCCAAAAATAGTAGAAACAAAGTTTGGGAACATCAGCCTTTTTACTCTCCTGAGCTCAGCCTCTGCCTGTGACTCCTCCTGAGATGAGAATTTCAACGCTTGGGGTCCAAAACTCCTGGACTACATATAGATGCCCAGTCTTGCCTAGTTTGCACGTGGTCATACATGGTTACCCAATTCTACCCACACCATAAACACATAGAAGGCAAGAGGCAAGGAGACCACAGTGACTTTCACTAATAAGAGAATTTGAGAAGAAGTCTCAGTGTTCCGACAAGTCTATAGTGGGCAGCAACGTTGAGGAGATACAAGTGTTTCTTTGTGTGATTCATTGTACCACAGCACCGGGAACATTCCTTCCTTCCCTCACAGATGCAGATGGAGCTCTGAGAAGGTGCGGGAATACATGCCTATGTACCTTAAGCAAACTTGCCTTGGGGACCCACCTGAGCCTACACTGCCTTGGTGCTGAGATCCTGACTGAATGTCAATACATCGTTAATACACCTAGGGCAATCCTCTTCCTCTTCCCTGAGACCACCATGGGCTACAATGTCCTGATTAACGAAGGAGGTGAAACCACCCAGGGAACTTGGCTGAGTGGACATACGCTGACTTTTCTTGTCTAGCAACAAGAACTTAACCTGTCCTTCCCAGTACATGTAGAAATGTTGGGACTATAACTCAAGCTTCCCCTACCCTCTCTCTGGTAGTGGGTAGTCTCATAACCCACATTGGGCCACACCTCCTCCCTTCAATTTAAGGCTTGAACACTACATTTAGCTCACCTGGACCACATCATGATGTTTGGTACCCTGAAGAACTGGCCATTTTCTCATGCTAAGTAACCTCGTGGAGGCTGTCCAGTTCTATTTTCACTTTGACCAGTAAAGTTGGTCATCTTTCCAGATTCCCCCATGCATATCTTTTTTTCTTTTTCTTTCTTTTTTTTTTTTTTGCTTCTGTGAATTAAAGTCATTTTCTCTGGCTGGCATCCAATGAATGCTGAAAAATCTACTTCTAAAATCAAGGATGTTGTCCTAATGCAGGACTGAAACACAGCCCACTAAGATGCCTGCCCAGCTGTTAGGAGCAGACTGCTTACCAGGCTTCTGGTACCATCCGAAGGGATACGTGCGGACCTCAATGTCCAGGGAGCCACAGTCCAAAATTCTCCGGCTTGCCCCATTTTCCTCACTGCACGTCTGAATCCCCATGCTGTTCAGGGTCAGACACATCACCTCTCCTCCTACAGAAAGACACAGCCAAGACCAAGAAGGTGAGCCTCGCAGGCAAAGGGAAGTCTGCAAACTGACTAGGGTTCATCGCTGCATTCCGGGTGGCCCCTGAGGCAAGCAAGCTCCTGCATTGAAGGAATTAAGGGTCTAACTGCTCAGCGATGGAGGCAGGTGATACCACCGGAGCCCCTGTCGGTCACGTACTGAAGCAGAGCTTTGCTGGGCTCTGTGTGCCTCACGTCACTTGGTCCCAGTGACGAAGGTAAGGTGTGTGGTCTTATTCATAGACAACGCATTAAGGTTCAGAGCGGTTGTAAGTGACCTCTTCAGACGTTAGCCACCGGTAAGTGACCGAACCCAATGTTAAAAGTAGCTCACGTAGATGCATTCGAAGTTCGTGCCCCTTGGCCAGTCTGAAAGATGAGCAGCAGAGAGCTCAGGGAAGCACTGGAGAATGGAGGGCTATGTGGTCAGCGGATCGCGGACCAGGAGTGACATCCCAGCTCTATGCAGGTAAGCCACGAGCCTCTCTGAGCCCTCCCCCATCCCCTTCCTCCTCGGGGAGAGGCTGAGGATGAGACAGATCACAGATGGAAGTGTGTAAGCGCCGTGTCTAGGGAAGAGGGCGTTGCCACCATCGTAACCTTGGGACTGGGAAACGTTGAGGAAGCCAAAGCCGGTGCAGCATGGGTCTGCGTCACACAGCCGCTCACATTCGAAGAACCTGGGGTCAGAAGAGAAAGAGAAGGCGTGAGGGCTTCTGTGGGAGTCAGGAGGCTCTGAATTTTGGTCATTCTCACTTTGGGAAAGGAGTTTTCTTTGTAACAATCCAAAACATTGGTCCATGAGTGTCCTAGCTTTGGGACTCTTTGAAAACAAAGCTCTACTCTTTAGTCAGGAATGTTTGTCTTGCCAGCCTCCACTCATTTATGCATTCATTTATCGGGAATATGATCTATGCACACTACCTGCCAAGCTCCAAGTCAAGCTACTCTGGACCCCGAATGAGTTCCTACAAGCCTTACAGACAAGGAGGAAACCTGGGTTTTTCAGCTCTGGCAGAAGGAAAAAATGGCAGAGAGGCCCTTCTAGAAAGGGAGGATTCCATGGGCTTAGTGTCAGGGCAACTCAAGCTGGGCCTGAGTAAGCAGCAAAGAGCTGAGTTTTGCTTCCCTTGGGCAGAGGACACTCTAGGAAGACATTCCCCTTATCTTAACGGCTCCAAGCCAGGGTGACAGCATTTGGTTCTAACCCCTCCAACCCTGTCCACCTGTCCAGGTCTAATCACTCATACCCAACTCCCAAGAGCTCCCTCAAGCTCTCTGTGTTTCCATGTGAGGACCCTACCTTCTTCTTGCTATCATCCTTCCCTGAGCACATCACCCCCAGGGATTGAAGTTTCCATGCACGAGGAAATTCTATAGTGCTGTTTCCCTCTCTACTCTGAGTCCACTAAGCCTTCCCTGGCCCTCTGTTTCCAAGGCCTCTGCCTACCTGTCCATGTGCCACTTCCTTTCCTCTCTTGGGAAGTCCATTGCTAGACTCCAGAGGGACCACGGGCCTTTCCGGTTGACCACACATCCCTGAGTTGGGGTATGTAAGCCATGTCCACTGAGGTAAGGCCGATCCCTCCCTGCACTACTCCCTATAGCAGTATGGTGGTGTCCATCTGGGTATCAAGACAGACAGACTATCATCTTTGTACCTCCATTTCCAAAAGTAAATCGTAAATACCAGCAGCAGGAGACAGTTTCATAACTCAAATCACTTCCAGGATTAACAGTTTATGGGTCAGTGACCCTTAGCACACAGAAGAATCATTGGGGAGCTGCTTTAAAACTAGCTACAATACAAATTCTTCAGTCCCATCCCAGAACATTGACTTAGTAGGTGCAGGGTAGACCCATGAATGAGGTTAGTAAATGGCCCTCCTGAGATTCTGATGGGTGATGATCAGGCTGTGCTGAGAGAAAAGCCACCTTCAATTAAAACAAATAAGCAACAGCTAAGCAAATCAATCAATCAATGAATCGATTTTTAAAAATAATAAAATAAATCGTCTTTAGAAGCTGAAGTTGAACATACTTGCTCTTTAGATTCGGCATACAGCCTCATCAGGTTTTAAAGGTCAAATTTATTATCATGATTTGTCGTTTTTATTAGTTGACAAAATATAGCTCAATCTTTCTTTTGTGTTCATTTCGATACATATTATTGTGTTTGGTCAGATGCACATGGGCATTGAACCTTGGTGTTCCTCTCCTAAGACTATCCTCCTTCGGTCTCACTGTGTGTGAATGCCTAAAGTCATGTCCCCATGCATTTTAGAACTAGCTTCTTCTACATACAGAAGAAAACACATACCATTTGTCTCTCTAAGCTTGGCTTACTCCACTTAACATGAATTGTTCTGGATCCCTTCATTTCCCTGCAAATGACATTATTTCATTCTTTTCGATGGCTGTGTAAAATTCCGTTGTGTATAGGCACCACATTTTGGGGATTCACTCATCCACTGTAGGGCATCTGGGCTGCTTCTACAACTTGGCTATTCTGACTTGCGCAACAATGAACATGGATGTGCACGTCTCTTTATGGTATCCTGGCTTGTGATATTCTGGGTAGATGACTAGGAGTGGTATGTGTGGGCTGTAGGGAAGATTTATGTTTCGTTTTTTTGTACCCCTTTTCCTTCATCAGGGCTTTTATTTGTTTGGTAGTCCTGGGGCTTACACTCAGGCTTTGTACTTTCGCGGCAGGATTTCTATTGGTTAAGCAATTCTCCAGCCTTAGCCTCCATTTTTAAAGGTGGTACCAGGACTTGAGCCCAAGGCCTTGCACTTGCTTGGCTTTCTTGTTTGTCTGGTACTCTCCTATTCGAGGCATACCTCCAGTGAGGCTTTTCTTGATTGTTTCAGAAACGAAGTCTCTTGAATTTTTCTGCCTGGCTTTGAACCATCATCCTCTGATCTCGTTCTACTGGATATCTAGGATTATAGGTGTAAGCCACCAGCACCTAGCCCTTAGCCAAGGATCTTAAATATAATGACCTCTTTGTTACTTTTTAGGCCTGTTTACTGTGCTGTTGTGCTTCTCCTATTACCTACTATGGAACCATTTTTTCTGTGATGGCCAAGGAGTCGTAATAATAAATACTTCTAAGTTCCAACTCTGACCATGGATTTCTCCAGCTAACCAACCTTCCCTGAATCAGACTGTATAAGCTCGCCCTTACCGAACCTGAGCACCAGAGTCAGGCTGATTCTGGGTCTTTCATTCCCATCTTGACCACCAATACAGTCTAGTCCAGCAAAAAAATATCAAAACAAAATATCCTATGTCAAATTTTTAGGGCCAAGAAAGGTCACTTACCCATTGGAAATGGGTTTCTCAAACATGGGTACTTTGTTCCTAATAGAAATACCCCTCAACCTTTGGAACGGCAGACGAGTGTAAAAGCTCTTCACTCTCTCCTTCAGTATAACTACACAGAAAAAGAAAGAAATGATGGCGTGTATTTAGAGAGAAATTTATAATTCCTGAGAAAATAAGAACACATGTAGTAAAAACCAAACCAACAGTTCCCTTGACAGATGGTATATTAAATTCACATATTTACTCTCCTCTCCCACCCCAAATCTCACTAAAATAGCAGTTACGGGGCTTTTATAAAGGCAAGGATCCAGGAGGATAAAAAGAGTGAGTGGGAGAGGGAACTGAGTGACACAGTTTCAGGAGCTGGAAAGCATACTCAAGACTGTCACATGGTTCCAGAGACGCAAGGGCGCAGACTCCACTTTCCAGTGGAGAGAACGGAGAATGAAGGGTATCTGCCTCCGAACTCCCAGAGTTCAAGTGTGGGAGGCACTGGGGGTGAAGGTGGACTGAAACACAGGATGGCTTGAGAACCTCTTTCGGCAGAATTAGGTCCCAACTGTGCTTCCCATCCGCGACAAATGGCTTCTTCAAAGGAAAGATAGGAGAGGAAAGAGGAAAGGGGCTCCTGGGTACTCCATCAAAGGGGACGGAACAAGCAGTCAGCCAGAGAAGGATCCTTCCTGTCAGGCTCCACGGTGAGCCTGAGATCCCACCACCGGGCAACCTTCTTTGGTTCATGACCCACAAGCAGCCAGGTGAATGTGCCTGGCTAGCCACTGCAAATTCCTCTGGAGGAAGGACCTAGAAATACACCAGAACTCCAGAGGTCGGACCCACCGGATCATCACAAAGAAGACATACATCCAGACAGGAAGCACCCAGTCCACGGAGCTTCTCAGCGTTCCCGTGGTCTTCCCTGACATACGAGTGGAAATCTGAAGGTCACCAGACCTCAGGTACCTCAGCAAGAAAGATGGAAGAGAAGCGAAAGGAGCCGGCACGTGAGGGGAAGGGGGCTAAATCCCCAAACATGGCTGTCGTTGGTGTCCTTGAGGAGAAACACCCATTCTGGCGGCATGCAGTCGCTGATTCTGAGGTTCCCTGTGACAGTCATGTGGAGGCCCAGCGGGCCTGGGCTTCGGCTGTGACCCTCTGGGGTGAGGTCAGAGTAGACCACCCTCCAGAGTCAACCTGCGTGGTTCCAAGTGGCGTCCCATGCCTACCAAGAGCAGGGTTTTGAAGAACTCGTGTTCGTGTGGATGTTTGTGACACCGTGGTGCTGTCCAGGCATTAGAAATTCAGTTCACAGAGAGAGGATGAACAGGCAAGAAGACCCAGAAACACACACATTGCATACCGACAGACACGTGATTTTTGACAAAGGAGCCAAAATACATGTTGGAGAAAGGCAGTCGCCTTTACAAATGGTTTTGAGAAAACTGAGTATCTACATGTAGTACACTGAAACTGGATTCTTATCTCTCACTGTGTACTAATATCAACTTAAAGTGTATCACATGAGACTTGAAATCTAGAAAATGCTAGGGGTATGAGTAGGGGGAACACTAGAACTTATTGACATCTGCAAGAACTTCCTGAATATAAGTCCAGGGGCTCAGGAAATGGACGAAAGGATTATAAATGGGATTTCATCCAACTCAAAAGCTTCTGCACACAAAGGAAGTAGTCACTAAGCTGAAATGACAGTTTTTGGATGTGAAAATATCTTCACCAGCTATATATTTGACAAAGGACTAATAATCAGAATATGCAAGTAGCTAAAAATACTAACCCCTTCAAGAATGAAGAACCCAATCGATAAATGGGCAAATGAACTGAGCAGAAAACTTTCCAAAGAAGTACAAATTGCCAACAAACAAGAAATCCTCAACGTCTCTAGCTATAAAGAAAAGCACATTAAAATGGCATTGAGATACCATCCCACCCCAGGGTGAGTGTCTGCAAGAAAACAAACACCAACCAATAATGCCAAGTAGGGGGAGAGGAAAGAATCCAAATATACTATTTTGGGGACTATAAACTAGTACATACTCTTATGGAAATCCTCAAGGCAAAAGAAAAAAAAAACAACCCTCTAATTATAGAACTACCATAAGATCCAGTAGTACCACTCTTAGATATTTATCCACAGGAATGTAAGTTAGATTGATCAGAGGCACGTTCACACTCATGTTTGTTCCGGCACTATTTATAATAGCCAAGTTATAGAAACAGCCTAGATGTACTACGTGATGAGTGGGTCAGGAGAATGTGGTGGATTTACAAAACGTAACACTATTTGACCATAAAGAGGAATGAAATGATGTCACTTGCAAAGAAATCGGTGCACTGTCATGTTCAGTGAAATAAACCAGGCTTTGAGAGACAAATAACAGCTGCTTTTCCTCATATGTAGTTGTTAGACCTAAAATACAAATATATATAAGCATATACATACACACGCCATATGTATATGGATATGTATATATGCAAGATAAGTACATGTGTATATATAGATACACACATGTATGATTAATCTGACTTAAGTATGGTATATGAGTGTGTGAGACACCACAAAGAAACCCCCCCGTACCAGTAACATGCATTTTAACAAAAATGAATATTAGGAATTGAAACATGTCTTGTCGAGTATAGCCATTATTGGGAGGGGAGCAGAAAGAAAGGGAGGAACACATAGATGAAATACTTTACATACACGTGTGAAAATGGAACAAGGTAACTTGATGAGACTGGCTTCATGAGGAGCAAGAGGAAGGAGAATCATAGAGAAATGATTATTCTCAAGAGGCATTATGCACATATATATATATACACACACACACAAATATATATGTATGTTAGCTTGTTAAAATGAAATCCCCATACCAGACACTGGTAGCACATGTCTGTAATCCTAGCTACTCAGGAAGCTGAGATCTGAGGATCATGGTTCAAAGCCAGCCCAGGCAGGAAAGTCTGTGAAACTCTTGTCCCTAGTTAATCACTAGAAAACCAGAAGTAGAGCTGTGGCCCAAAGTGGTAGAGCACTAGCCTTGAGCGCAAAAGCTCAGGGACAGCATGTATGCCCTGAGTTCAAGCCCCATAACCTACAAAAAAATTAAAAAATAAATAAAATGCAATTCCCCTGTATAATTAGTTGATGTCAATAGGAAAAGAAACTTTGTGCAGATCACCTTTCTTCCGGAAGAGAGCACTTGGCTGCTGGGGCAGGATCAGGCTACAGCCCTTGGAGCTGGACTCCAAGACATCATCACACACCTGGGCCTCGGGGTAGAGGGAGCAGGTGAAGTACAAGGGGCCACTCTCTGTTATCTCAGCCAGCTGACAGAATGTGGACTCCTGGATGCACCCTATAGGCAAGAGGAAAGTTGGTATTTAGTCCTCAGCAATTATCCATTGAGTAGTGGGGTCCTCTGAGTGAAATGTCTGGTAGAGGCCTGGATCATAGTAATTGTCCGGTCTGGAAGGCCCAAAGTACTGGGGTTCAGCTGTCTAGAGAGGAAGGGGCCTGACAGTCCTGAAAAGGGCAAAGCCAAAGTAGGGTGAGGCAAAAATCTCAAACTCTCTAACATAGGAGACAAAGGATAACAGTCCATTGACTGACCAGGGCTGCCACAGAAGCAGTGAGAATCTGAACACCAGAGGCCCCTAGACTGTAAAGACTGATCCCCTATGTAACTAGCCATAACAAGTCTTTGTCAATGTAATTGTGAGTACTTGAGAGCAAGGAAACACCACCGATTCTGTCTTGTTTTGAATTTACAAAATCAAATAAAAGGCCTACAAAAGAAACTGAGCAACAGCAAGAAGGAAGGAAGGGAAAGAGGGAGGGAGGGAGGGAGGGAGGGAAGAAGGGAGGGAGGGAGGACGGAAGGAAGGAAAGAAGAAAGGAAGGAAGAAAGGAAGGGAGGGAGGGAGGGAGGAAGGAAGGAAGGAAGGAAGGAAGGAAGGAAGGAAGGAAGGAAAGGAGGGAGGGAGGAAGAAAGGAAGAAAAGAAGGAAGGAAAGAAGGAAGGAAGGAAGGAAGGAAGGAAGGGAGGGAGGGAGGGAGGAGGGAGGAAAGAAGGAAGGAAGGAAGGAAAGAAGGAAGGAAGAAAGGGAGGGAGAGAGGGAGCATGCTTTGGGAGAAAAGTAGAGAATAAAATGACATTAAAAGCTCCTGGGAGTCTTTCTTTGAATAGTGTAGCAACCCTTAAATTATGCCACTGAGTTTTGTGTTACTTGTGTCTCAGCGGCTGTTAAAAAAAAAAAAAAAAGGTCTGTGATGATCCAAAGTCTGAGGAAAAAAAAAAAAAGGATGAAATCTAACGACACTTACGAGAAAGGCACCACAGGTTTGCCTGCTGGGCTGAAAATACACGTTTGAAAAGCCAGTGCTGTTGGCTGGGCAGGGATCGATTCGCACTGATGATGATCTGGGTGAGGTCCACAGGCGAGAAAAGATCGGCCATCGAGCCTGAAAAAAGGAGACCGTCAATTTCTTTCATCTCTATCTCTGTAGGGAATACGAAGCGGTGAGTCAGAAACAGACCGAATCATTCCAGGTGAAGGGAGAGCAGAACCAGTTTGGAACCAATAAAGCTGGGAGCCTAGCCAGGAGGGGTTCTTTAAAAGTTTTCCAAAGCGCCTAAAAGTTATAGAGTTGCACATCTAAAATTCTGGTTTGGGAGAAACCTGAGAAGTCCTTTTTCACCCTAGACAGGGTAATTCTTCATGAGATTTCTGGTCCTTGTGGCCCCACTTGCCCTCTTATACCAAGAAGCCTTTCATCACCAAGGAGTTGTGGAGTTGGGTCCACCTCCCTGTAACTTTGGACCACATATGCTTCTTTGTTTGTTGAAGCCATCTAGAAGTTGAACTCCTAGGCTAAATGGCCACTTTGAAGACAGTTATCTGCTCTACCCAGCACCAAACCTGAACTTCACAGATTAACTATTCCCTTGGTCTCTCCTATGTCTGCACATGCTATGGTCTCCAGCCTAAGACTCCTCCTGGGTTCCTCACTAGCCTCAGTATTGAAGCACGGAGTCCAAATTCTTCTCTCTACCAGATCTATGTGCATGTTGCTCTCACCCAACTGCCTTCGTTGACACTCCAGCAGCTCACAGATGCTGGGAATGCCAGCCTGCTGTTTGCACACCCATAGCACAGTCTGTTGATACCTGTTTCTGTTGGAGATTCCTCTCTTGGTACCATGTCTCTTCTGCATCCCATAGACTCGGGCCGAGACCCCATGTCAGAATCTAAGGAAGATAAAAGACAAACACTGGTGATATAGGAAAGGAGTGGTATTTTTTTGATGAAAGACGGTACTAGTAATTTTTGGAACCACCCATGGTCTACAGAATAAGATGTGAGATCAGAAGGGGCCCAGCATGTACCCCCTGGCCTGCTTCCAAACATCAGCCAACTACTCGGTAACAGAACTATCTATGTCTCTCTACAGTGCTAAGATTAGGAACAGATAACCCTCTGCAGGAAATGAAATGCTTATAGACATTAGTGACAAGACCTGTGACATCAGAAATGAGGCTCGCATGCTATTCCTGAGGACTCAGAGACCCGGAGAAGTGAAGTAAATTACCAAATCACTCCCCTTCCCCTTTCCCTGCCAAAGCCTTCATAGCCTGAGAAGTGCTTCCCACATGGAGTCCCCCAGAATCCTCTCAGAGCTATATTCTAACCCTTCCGGTACAAAATCAGAGCTGGTTAGACTCCGGGTGGGTCAGTCTAAAGCACCGGAGGGAGTGAAGTGGTGAGAGCCTGTGAACCTGTGACCCGATACAGGAGAGGGCTTTAGTGGGCTGTGGATTGGCTTCAAGAAAACATGGTCCTTTTAGTCAATACTTGCTCTTAAGAAAGGGTATCTATAAGCCATTCTCACTTTAGTAAAAATTTAAGCCACACTTACTTTTTTCCCCTGCATTGACCTGCACTTAAACATTGGCTTCTACTTATGGAAGACAAGGTCTCTCCAACCAAGAACAAAGGCGGTAGCAGTTGTGAAATACCACCTAGATGTGACCATCACAAGACAATCTTCCCAACGCTGCTCTCAGCCCAGAATCATCCCTCTTTCTTGGCAAGGGTACATTTCTCATTCCACAAGCACATACCCAGAACATGCCCTGGCTTAAGCAAGTCACTGTGATTCACCGCCCACAAATCTGTCAAATGTCTTTCCTGAAATGCCTGCCTTTACCCTGTGCTACCTCGCAGAGTAATGAATGCCATATGTTTAGTAGCCATCATGTAAATAAGCTATTGGATTGTATTTACTCCCAATGGAATGACTTAAGCGTGGGGGAAGGCCACCAGATTCTGCAATATTGTTTCCAGGCTTCAGGAATGATTCTTCCATCTATCATGTATGTTTTCCATGCCAGGTTTTTATGCCCTGTGGTGCGAATTCACACGTTAGTAAGGCATTGTCCAGTTCTTAAAATTCAGCAAGGAATAATACGTATTAAATCTAATCGGTGCTAATCTATCGGTGCTGCGTGCCAAGCACTGTACCAAGTTCGCCCCATGTGTTAAGAACTGGTAGATGGGGCTGGGGATATGGCCTAGTGGCAAGAGTGCCTGCCTCGGATACACGAGGCCCTAGGTTCGATTCCCCAGCACCACATATACAGAAAACGGCCAGAAGCGGCGCTGTGGCTCAAGTGGCAGAGTGCTAGCCTTGAGCGTGAAGAAGCCAGGGACAGTGCTCAGGCCCTGAGTCCAAGGCCCAGGACTGGCCAAAAAAGAAAAAAAAAAGAACTGGTAGATGCCAAGGGAGGAGTGGCCAAGCTGCCCTCCCTGTTGCCCACATGCAAGCTCAGAAAGCCCAAGGAGTCTCCTAACTCCCATGCACCTCAGCTTTTTCAGCTGTGAAATGGGGGCCGTGACAGAAGTCTCCGCGTGCATCTGAGCACAGTGCCCGACTCACAGCGAGCCAGCAGGAAAACCCCGGGAGGCATTCCCGTGAGAACTGTCATCGCCGTCCTCTGCGTTCAGCTCATGGGGCTGTGCAGTCACTACAGTCATCACTCCCGTTGTCGAACCAAGATTCGCGCCGGAGGAGACGCCCTGACTCGTACAAGATCACGTGACTGGCGTTCAAAGGCAGGACTCAGCACCAAGGGGCACTTAGACCAAGTGGGTAAAGGCACAGGCGAGGACATGGCCTGAGTGAAGGGGGCCTGTGGGAAGCAGCTCTGCGGAGGAGGGAGCTGTGGCCTCTGTGGGTCCTCAGGAAGCCTCTCGGGGAAGGAAGGGGGCAGACTCCCCTGCCATGAGACCCTGAGAACTGCAGGGCATTGCAGCACGGGTCTCGGCATTATCCACCCCTGCCATCCCCTGCCTGGCGCGTCTTATGATGACAAGAGGAGCCCCAGAGAGACAAATCCCCCAATCTGCCAAGGCGGAAAAGAAACGTGGCCCTAAGTGCTGAATTCAGATTCCAGGGATCAAACAGAGCAAAGTAGAAGAGAGAGAGAGAGACCTAAGTCCCCTTCAGCTCTCCTGGAACTGGAAGATGGGAGCAAGCCCTGGACCCCATTCTCCCAGTGATCCAACCCTTGGCTAGACGGAAACTTCCAGACATTATGTTACAGAGGTCAGCATCACTGAAACTGCTTGTCAGAACACAGAGTCCTGAGGGCCTGCGTGTCCAGACAGTTTCTCATGATGTGTACCTCGTTGGATGACCCTATGACCAGCACTAGCCTGGCTGGTCACCAGCTCAGGACACAGAGGGGCACCCCTTCTCTTGGCAGGGTCTGCTGGGAGGGTCAGTTAGTACTGTAGAAGTTCAGACACTCAGTCCCCACTCTGTGAATTAAGGGGTGGTTGGAGCAGAGGACCGTGAACCTTATAGCCGAAGGTTTGTAAGTCTGTAAAATAAGTTAGAAATGCTAGGGAAATAAAGCAGAGGAAGGAGAAAGCTCCATGGTCTCTTCTGTTCCCTCATCACACATGTCTGCGACTGCTGCGTCTTGCAATCAGAATGCGCATTGCAGCAGAACCTCCTGGAGTTTCTTCACTCCCAGGGGCTTGGAGAGGGGGCAGGGGGACAGTTCCCACACTTGGATTTCATCCTTCACCCTTGTTAGTATCCAGACATTTCACACGTGACCTTGCAGTTCCTCCCACTCTAGGGCCGGAGTTTATTCCCTGCCCTTTGGCTTCTGCTTTGGTCATGTCGTTCTCTTGAGGCACGAGAACGAGGCAGGAATGGGGACAGGTCAGGTCCCAGCCTCAACTTCCCAAGAGCCTGGTTCTGTTCTGCTTCTGCTGCCTGCCTGCCTGCCAGAAAATATTCTCAGCCCAAGGTGGGGCCGACCTGCAGGAGACAGGCCAGGCCTCCTGACCATGCTCCCCTGGACCACCCCGCTGGGTGAGCCTGTGAGATGTGCTCCTTTCCACAGCTGCCTGCAGCCTGGGCGCTTCAGTGCGCGGCAGAGCTGCCGCGGCTGCATCCCGGGCACCGTTTTCCTTCCAGAGCGTGGATTCCACACGAGGCAGCGGGGCCTCCCGAGAGGCTAGCAGAAGGCCTTGCCAGTGGGAAACATAACGTGGAACGATACTTACCCTTCGTGAGCTCCGGGCCTCCCACACGCAGTGTCACCTGGCGGCTCCCCTGGTCGTACGGCCCCCCGGGACACGCGGCACTGGTCTCGGCATCAGAGGCATCCCTCCAGTCGTTGACATGGCAAAGCAGGACATCGGGGGAGCTCAGCAGTCCACAAGTGGTGGGCCCTGCGGAGCCACAGGAGAGGAGAGGTACGTGTGAGAGAGGCCAGCACGGCCGCCCAGAGACAAACCTGTGCCAAGTACAGGTGACAGACAACAATGACTCTGGAACAGACAGTGCAGGTGACAGGCAGCAATGCCTCTGGAATACACAGGACAGGTAACAGGCAACAATGCCCCTGGAACAGACAGGACAGGTGACAGGCAACAATGCCTCTGGAATACACACTGCACTGGAGCCCCAAACCTCCCTTTAAACTGAACTCATCTTCACCAGATAACCCAAGAGATCGTCTTGTGTGTGGTTCCCAAACCAGGGTGCTTAGGTGATACAGAAACACAGAGATTGACTGGAAGTTGACGATGTTACAGGGGCCCTTGGATGGCAGGTGGGACTCAATATCTGCAGCTGGGTGCAGACAGGTTCAAGAATCACTGACTGACCTCCTTAGATCACCTCATGTGACTGAGGAGGAAACTGAGGCTAGTTGTTAGCAATAGCAGAATGGCCAGTAGGCGGTAGGGAGCCAGCCATGGAGCCCGAGGTCAGTACAGCATAGAGCAGTAGCCCGTGGGACCTCGGGAAGACTGAGCACCAGGGTTGAACCCCTTCCTTCTATCCCTGATCTTTCCTTCCCTTTCTTCCTCTTCATTGTCTCCCCTCCCCCCTCCTCATCTTCCTCTTCCTCCTAACCTTCTTTACCCCTTCCTCATTCCCTTCCTGCTATTCCTTTCTTCTCCCTTTCTTCCTCCTCTTCCCCTTCCCTTTCCCTTCCTTCTCTACCTTGCGCTTCCTCTTCTTCACCCTCTTCTCCTCTTCCTCCTTTTTCTCTCCCACTCTACAGCAAATAGAATAAGGGAAGTAAACCAGAATAAAGTATCTTTTCCTCCTGAATGCAAATCAGAAACACTCAGGCAGCTTCCTCTTCTGCTATTGTTGGAACATTAACTAGAGGTTTGTGTGCCTGGGAGCTGGGAGCTGGGAGCTGATCTTACCCTGCCACCTTCGATTACACTGGTCTGAGCCTCAGACCATGCAACCCCCCGGACCCTACCTCCAGGTGCCCTCAACTAAAACACCGCTCAGATCCTCGTGAATTTCCACTCACAACTGTATGTGCAAACAGTCTTTTGGGGCTGGAGGCTGGAAGAGGTGGGAGTCGGCTGGAATGCTGTAGAAATGGGAGGCTTGCGAGGGGAAAGGGTGAGGGGAAATGTACCAGAAAGTTAAATGACTTTCCAGGCTGTGGGGGAAGGATGTGGTGGGATTCTATTCCCCAGTGGCCAGCAGATCCAGCGAAAGCGCTGCAGATGAAAACTTGTCTGCCCACTGGGCAAGTCTGAATGAACATCAGCCAGACTCCTCCTGCGGGCTTGGGAGGGGGTAACGTCCTGCGGCGTGACCCCGTGGGTCAGCTCAGCACAGCTCACAGACAGACCACAGGTTGGACTTGAGGGGAAGAGCACGCAAGCTTCCAGCCAGAAATGTCATGGAAAAAGGATTTTGTGGGTTTGCTGTTCCATGGAACAAAACCGTTCTTCCATATATGATCCTAAGGAAAATGAAGTCAAGCTTTCCAGTGTGAAAAATGATAGGGTCTAGGGAGTAATTGAGCAGCTGGGGAAATTGCAGCATTCGCAGAAGATATATTTAGTTCAAGGAGACATCTTGGATTTGAATTGCAGAGTTCCTAAGTATACATAAAGATGTGTGTGTGTGTGTGTGTGTGTGTGTGTGTGTGTGTGTGTGTGTGTTTATAAAATACCTCCTCCTGTGTAAGCACTATCACAAATCCACATAATACAACCTCAGCACACTGAAACTGGAAATCCTTAGGAGGAGACTAGTCTGGGTTCCTGCCCCACCTCTCCAATAAGACGTTCTTATTTTATACATGAATATACCACTGTGAGTTAACCTCAGCATTTTCAAAGAGTCATCTCTGGGGACGGGCCACAGTTCCTACGGGCCTATCCTCTTCGACCTACTGTGGATCCGCCAGCCACCCCTTCCTGGGTCTCCGCCGACTGCCTGGCAGCAGCATCTTTTACGTCTGCGGACAGATTCATTACCATTTCCGAGGGTGTTCTTTGGGATCAGCCCCACCCCTTCGTCTTCTGTCTTTATCTTTTTTTCTCCCTAAGAAACCTGGCCCTTCACGTGCCTCAGAGACACCTCATGCTCCTAGCTTCATGTCAAGCTTCACCCTCACACCCCCCATCCATGTGGCCTGGAAGTCTGCATCCAAAAGCTGATCCCACATTCTGATGACGTCATAACGGTCCTTCAAGTTTCACGGGTCCCTAACAGACCTCTGGCCTTTCTGAAACCTCTTCCTTGTCTCCAAGTCTGACCCCGGTGTCTCCCGTTACGCGCCACAGAAACAGACTCTGCAGACAAGTGAGCAAGCCGGACACTTGAGGATGCAGAGTCCTGGATGTCAGTCATGGGGACTGACATGATAGGTGTCTAATAAATACCTGCTTACTAAGAAGCCCAGTACCTTAAGTTCATATACTTCAGACAGACAGTCTCCTTCTCTCTTGCTCAGCACCCGAGGATTCCCACTCTGGATCTTGCTCCTGAGCCTCTCTCAGCATCTAAACGCTGCTCATCCCACAAAACCTGACCCAGACTCTCGGCTCCCAGACAGCCACCAAATCCCCTTCGTCTTGCCCACCTTCATCTCCCACACCGCCTACTCTAACTGTCCTGGGCCCATCAGATACGACCTCAGTTACTGAGCCTGGCCAAGGAGGACTTAGTATGTATGAGCTGAATGACAACATCCAGGCCGGAGGGAATACATGAATGGATCCATCGCTTGATTAATGAAGGTCGTTGACACCCTGCCTTCCCCTCCATACACAAAGCCCTTTTTCCCTATTCCTCACATCCACTGTGTACTCACTGGGTTGCAAATGTATAGCGGGTCCTGAAAATTTATTGTTAAACAAGGTGAGGGACATACAAAGACTACCAGGCTACTTTGATTTTTTTTTTAATCTTTCAAGTGTTCCAGAAGCAAGTGCCACCAGTCTCATAGTTGGTCCAGGCTTTCTGTTGCGAAGGTAAGGTGGACCTGGCTGTCAGGTGAACGGGTTACTGAGTTAGTGGCATATCACAGTCCATCCACCGCCCACATCTGCGCCCATCCCCATTATGAGTAGTCACATAGGAAATCTTCCTCCCTATCTTATAGACCACCAAAGTGCAACTTCATTTAAGCATCTTGCCCAAGATTGAAGAGCAAGAAAGCAACAGGGCAGTGACCAGAACTCATCTGCCCAATCACCAGGCCACATTACCAGGTCCATGAGTTTGTTTCTGTAAACAGAAACACTTCCCACCACTGCCATTGGGAATGACACAGGACCTGGTATCCAGTAGGCACAGAATAGCTAAATAATTGTCATGGGCAATGGCAATGAGCTGACAGTTTATGACCAACTGTGACCATCAGGCTGTAGCACTGCTGATGGCAGTAAAATGCTGCTGAAGATGGATCTCGGGTCAAACCCGGCCCTGACTCTGCAAGCTATACAACCCTAAGCAAATGATCTCACTTCTTAGGGGGGGGTCTCTGTTTTGTTCTTGCCTTGTAAAACTAGAACAGCAGCAGCAAATAAGCCCATGTGACGATGAGAAGCAGTTGGCATTGTGTGTGATGGGCAGAGGGAGGCTTTCCCCTCACTTCACGTGCATTACCTTCTCTTGGTGGCCTCACACCTACAAATTCTCCACCCCAACCAGACTCCACACTGTAGGTCTTGGCTTCTGCGGTCCGCGTGTATCCTGCCCCTCCTGAGGCCTGGCCTCGCCCTGGGCCTTACCTCTTTTGTCCTGTGTGAGTACAAAACCGTCACAGCAGGGGTCACGGTCACAGGCCAGCAGACAGAAGAGGTGCACATCCGTCAGGTTGGCGCTAGAGAACTCCAGGGAGTTGTACAACCCAGAGAGTGTGTTTTGGAAACCAGTTGGTTCAAAGCGTTTCTGGCCTGTTGTCAGTGAGTCTTGGCCTGGGGAGAGGGAGAAGGAAGATTAAAATAAAGACTTCAAGACTCTGCAGAGTTGAACAGAGGCCACAGATCTCATGGGGAAAGTTTGCTGTCATTATTTGACGGATGACCACCGCTTGGGAAGCACAGGCTCATAGGTAATCTTTATCACTGCAGTTCTGCTGACCTAGTAGCTGCCATGTCTTAGCCCACTTCAGCACCCCACACACAAGGCACGTGCCCCTGAACACACCTTTACATGGCAGACTCCTCCCCATCCATCATGTCTCAATCTCAATGCCCTGTCCTCTCAGGCTCTTTCCTGCCCATCTCAGAGCAGCTCCTGTGCATCCTCATCTCATCGATCCCCCTCACCCCAGCCTAAGCACTTATTGCCCTTGGAAAGGACTGCATTGCTGAACTCGTCCCTCCGTCACTCAGTAATTCTGGCTGCTCACGTTCCAGCAACGGGGCCCCCATTGAGTGAGTGTACTCCGTGAGGGAGTCCTGTCCTGGACCATGTGGCAGATCGGGAAGATCCTTCTGAAGTCTGACAGGTTCTGCCTGAATATAGTGGGCGGCACATGGTCCCCTTGCTCCCCCTTATCTCTACATGAGGGCCGGGGCTACACATTTGAGAAGCTTGCCGGCGTTCCTTCCTCTCCTGCTGAGAGTCACGTGCTCTTCTTCAAGTTCCAGGCTCACAGACAACTAAGTAGGAGCAGAATGCTGCTGGTGCTGGCTGCCAGATCAGCGGGGAGTCTCTGTCCTGTTCTTTGGTCCCCTCCTTCTGGGTTAAACAAACGACTGGACTTGATTAGCTGCCTGCGAGTGCCAAGGGCCATGAAGACACTGTCCTTCCCTCCTCTCTGGTGACAGCTGGTCCCATTTAGCAGAAAAATGATGAAATTGTTCCTGATCTGAGATGGAGATGAACTGAGGAGGCAGGAGCCCGGAGGCAGACGGTCCGAAGCAGCTGCCCTCCCCCTGCAGAACAGCAGGGCCGGCGTGCGGATCCTGAGTGCCTCTGCTGCCCACACACCAGCAAACCAAACAAAACAAGAAAGGCAAACCAAGCCCTGCCCTGGGTTTAGTTTGGCAACAAGGAGGCTCCTGATTCCCTTTGTCATCTTTCTCCAAGTATAAACTTTCAGAAGACAAGGAGGAAGAGAACAAAACAACAAACACTTGAGCAATACGCTTGCTTAAAACATAGCCAAATTAAAAATCTACAGTATGGTTTTAAAGAATATTTTAGTAAGGATTATTTGTTCATGTAGGCTTTCATTGTTTGAAAACAACCCCTAGTTTGAAAAGATGGATGGTTAAAAAAAGTTTAGAATAAACACTAGGACAGAAATCCAAAGCTCTTAGCTGTAGACTTCAAAGAAATATATCCCACCCCACCTTCTTACCAACCAAAGTCCTAGTTCTAGCTGCTACTAACTGCCTTCTATCCCTCGGTTACAATCCCTGGCCACTGAGAAACTTCTTAACAAGAAAAGGTGGCCATAAGAATACTTCTTCAGCCTTTGCTGTGTTCCAAGTGCTCCTTTGAGACCCTCCTCTAGACCACCATATCCCAACCCCCTGCTATCTGGATCCAAGTGGGATTCCTGTTTTACTCATGAGAACACAAAAACCCAGAATGTCCAGGAATGTGTCTCCGATCGCAAAGATCCTAGAGGCATAGCAAGCAGCCTAGGTCTCGCATCCCGACTCTCAGAACCACAGGGAAGGAAGGGCCTAAAGAGCAGGAAATGCCTCTCATCTGTCATAACTAGACTCATTGGGTGGTAAAAGACAAAAAAACACACTTGAACATGGTAAATATACAGGACTGTAGATATTGACACAGTGAGACCAAAGGAGAATATTCCTAGGAGAGGATCACAAAGGCTCAATAGCTATGTGCATAGGATCCTATAAAGTGATACTTATCTAAATGAATTCCAAGATATGGAAACCAGACGGTCTTTTTTTCCCTTTGTTGCTGTTTTTGTTTTCTGTACCTTTTGTCTTGTTTGTAAGTTTATCCATTTGGGGAGGTTACGGGGGATATAGACATGGTGGGACAAAGGGTAAACAAATTCAGCAGTGATACACACTGGACACTATGTGGAAAACAAACCGTACAACTTGTGGGGGAGGGGAGTCAGGAGGGAAGAAACTGGGAGAAAGCCACGAAAGGGCAACACTGTTCCAAAAGAAATGTCCTCATTACCTGATGTGTGTAACCATAACCCTTCTAGACATCACCTTCATAATAACAAATTTTTTAAAAAAAAGAACAGGGAACGAAGAATGAACCCCATCCAGAACCGAGTCCCACATTATAGGTCCCTCAGTGCCCTGCAGATGGGGGCAGGAGGCCAACTAGTCGAGTGGCAGAAGGCAGGCTACAGGACTCTAGGTAGCCCACAGGTAACCAGTGGCCCTGCCAATTATTACAGGAGGTATCCTGGCCTTGAGCAAGGGCTACCCACACAGCAGGCTGGGTTCTGTCCGCATCCATGCATCAACTTGGTGTGCCTGCCACGTAGCTACTCCTTTGCAGAACAAAGTACAAAGTACCTGCAGGGTGGGATGGGGATGCAACCTGACAGCCCAAATAAATGTTGTGTGGAAATCATTTCATGGCAGTTGGAGACCCTCTAACCTGTCTGCAGAAGCAGCTGGATGGAGCCTGCCCCAGGCTGGATTGGGAGCAGCCAGCTCTGGGGCATGGAGTCAAAGAGGGGACAATCTGCTCCCCACCTAATGCATCCTACTGGGAACCAGTTCCACACAGGGCCAAGGGGAGCCTCAGAGGCCTCAAGCCCCCCTAGCCTCCCCAACTTACCCTTCTTCAAATACACAGCCAGAGAGTCTGGATCACCGTTCTTCACTTTCACCTGGCACATGAGACTTCCGAAGCTGGCAGCCTGCAAGCTCCCCGAAGAATTTTGTTCCTGAAGATGGAAAGACACTGTGTTATCACCCTGAGGTGTGAAACTATTCAACTCAATACACATTTAGCAAGCTCTACCCATGGCCAGGCACTGAGGCCCCAAAGACAAGTAAGAGTCCTGCCCCTTGGTTTCTCCTCATCTGCTGAAGCAAACAGACCTATGAACGATACATCCCAGCCCAGGGTTAGCTGCAACTCATGTGTGATCAGAGGGGAGGAAGTGATTCATTCCACTGACAATCAGAACCTAGGAACATTTCCCAGAGAAAGTGGATCTGGGAAAGGTTCTGATGTATGAATAGGAGTGGACTAGGTGAAACAAGGTTTCAAGCAGGGGAAACATTAAGCACAGAGACCTGGAGCATTCCTTGGGTGTTTTGAGATGAGGTCTCCTTAGAGCAGAAATGACCAGACAGGGAAGAGAGACTAGAGCCAGCTTGTAAGCACAGAGTTTCAATCCTGGGGAAGGTACTAAGTATGGAGATGGTCCAGACAGACCCCAGAGATACATACTGCTCTCTTCTGGTTTCTTTTTTAGCAATTCTGCCATAGGCGGGACAGTATAAATTTGACCATATCCACTTGTGTTTTGTTACCAGTACTTTGCCCTCCCCATTGTGGCTGATCGTCTGCCGAGGACGGTAGAGCATTCTGGTGCCAGATGGCAAAGGGGTAGGATCCTCACGCCTACCTGCCCAGTAGTCGTGCAGACGAAGTTGTCACTCGTCCAAGCATAGAAATCACATGAGACTTCTGACCCCACCGTGGACACGGCGAGGAAGCCGCAGGCCTCGTCCGCTGCACACTCTGTAAGCACCCACAGCACAATCACCACAGGGTTGTCTCACACACACACACACACACACACACACACACACACACTCAAGCCAAACCCTACGGCACTTGGTCATGGCAGGCTGAGAAGATCGGCACAGACCTAATGCAGGCAGCCTGCTGATCCACGCAAGTTGCCTAAGAGGACCTTGCTCTCCTTTTCTGAAAAGTTAGCGTTTTTGCCAGGCCTTTGAAGACAACCTCACTCTCTTGCTCAACCTGTTGGCCATTTCTGTCCCTTTCAGCTCAGTCAGTGTCTGAGGCTGGCCTGGTTGGATCAACCATTTCCTGACACTAACACACGGACTGGACTGTCCTGTCTGCTTGATTCCTTCCCTATGACTTTCACCCTCTTGTTCTGCAGCCTGACTCTGTGGTGCCTTTCCAAGTCAAGCTGCCACCATGTGTACACACAGGTACACACGGAGGAGGAGTGAGACTGGAAATTCCTTTTCGTGTAAATAACTTTTCTAATTCTGCATCCAGGTTGCTTTCTTGGTGCTGGCTCCTCAGGTCTACTCACTGTACCCCAAAGCATTATGCCTCCAGTTTCCTTCAACACCATGTGCTCTACAAATTTGTTCAACTCCTCCTTCCTGCCTTGCCCTGTTCATAATATAAACAGCAGCATATACTCATTCTAGCCATCCCCAAGGTCCTTTTGCTCGATAAGTACACCATAGGTGGTCACTGAAGAAGGCCTAACTCCATGACTAAGACCACTGGCTTCTATCCATTAGCCTGGGCTCGAGTTTAAGCACTGCTGTTTGTTAGCTCAGTGTCACTGAACAAGTCAGAACACACTGATAATCTCCATGCCTTCTCTTTCTCACCTGTAACTTGTGACAATGATAGGCACTATGGATAGATACAGTTGGTACAGGCAGTGTATCTACATGCTCAGAAAATAGTTCTTATCATTGTCTTTCCATGGGCAAATGGCTTTTCAATGAACTAACTTCGTTTATTTCTGTCCCTAGATGTTTATTATAATTCTCAGTAGTTACATGAGAAACTCTGCGGTGAAGTTATGGACTGGGCATACATTGTGGACATCAACTTGTTTCCAATGCTTTTGAGAAGCTGTATTTTTCATTGCAGTTGAAGTGGTTTGGCATACTGTGCTTTGCCGACATTGTCAGAGCATATTCTATACCCTTCTCCATGCAACCATCTTGCCACATCCCTTACCTGCCAAGCACTGTAGCAGTGGGGATTCAGAAATAGGGACTGTAGATTTGACCATGGCGGGAGCATCAGCACTGAAGAGTACCTTCCATGTTGGGGCCTTCTCGAATTTCTGCATCACTGAAAATAAAACAGATTTGTGAACTCTGCCCTTGGAAAGTATAATGTATTGAAACAATAGCTTTAGTTCAAACCAGCAGTAAGACTTTGAAATCAAGGAGCTTCACCCCATAAAATTCCCGTAAAGTTCAGGAAGTCCTTTACAAGGAAGTTCAGGCAAGTTGCCTCGCTTCCACTTGTGAGCACGGTAACTTTCCAGGTTTCTCCCTTTCTACCTCGTTATCAAGAAGTAAGAGGAAAAAATAATGCTGTGTTAGGCCTTTCTACTCTCTTATCATTGTTTCTCTTTTTTTTTTCTATCTAAATTTGTATTTCCTGGTCGTTGTCTTTGAATGGCAATTTTATCACACAACTTGAATTCTTTCTGAAATGAATGAGGTAAGCTATTTTCAAAAAGCAAAAGCAGACATGCGTATGGCCATGTTGTGGGTCTCAGGCATTTTTACAACAGTGACTGTCTAAGCTGTAAGTTAGCATCTGCTTCTCCAGCTATCACAGGCATACTTGAGGTCCATTTGGTAGGAAAAGCAGTGCCACCTGCTCAGGAAGCCAGGCTAGGAGGGAAGAAGAAAGATAATTTTCCAAGGCTGCATGACTTGAATCTCAATCCTTATTAAGCAAAAATCACAACTATCAATGAGCTAGGTCTATCATCTAGGCCACAAACACCTTAGGGTGTTGGGCACGAGCTATAGCTTGAAGGGGGCGGTCCCGGCGGCCCCTTCTCCCACACTGGGGCTGCGTGGTTGTTAGCCACTCTTACCCCCTTCCAGTCCGGAACCGGAAGAGGTAGCAAACCAGCCCCACCTCCCGTCTCGGAGCACGTGTGTGTCAAAATGGTTCTGGCTAGAGCCCAGGGGGCGGTCCTGTGGGATGTGACATTAGCCCGTGGAGGAGGTCCTAGGACACCGCTCTTGGATGGACAGATCATCAGCCTATCACTAGTCTCTTGGTAGCCACTCCAAGTCCCTCCCCTTCCTGCCGTCATTACTGCTATAAGTGTGGTTGTTCTTCCCCTCATTAAACAGAATCCCAAGACGTCTTCCCCCGAGAAAGCCCGCGTGTCCTGCATCCTTGTTCTTAAGCTTAAGGGGAGGAGGGGCGTCTTGCGACTGCTCACATTCCAAGATTTGCACATAGCCCTCACTCCAGCTTTGCCACCTGCGGGACGGGCGGCTTACGCTCGAGGGTGACAGGGGACTACACAGGAGGTAATAAGGCCCTACCTTAGGGTGCCCCAAAATTTCAGGTACCTAACAAAAATAGAACTTTCATCACTCAGCTAGTAAGAGTAAAAATTGAAAAATAATTGGGATTGTATCAAACTGAAAAGCTTCTTCACAGAAAAGGAATAGATTGAATGATAAATTAGTACCCAGAATCTACAGAAAGCTAACAATACTAAACTACCAGAGAATCAAAAACTCAATTGATAAATGGGTAAATGAGCCAGGCAGACAATTCCCAAAAGAAGAAATACAAATGGCCAATAAATACATGAAGAAATTCTAACATCTTATCCATAAAGGAAATATAAGTAAAAATGATATTGAGATTGCATTTCACGCTAGGCTATCATCATGAACACAAACAACTAATGCTGGTGAGCATGTGGAGGAAGAGGAACCCTCATATACTGTTGGTAGGAATGTAAACCACTGCAACCACTATGGAACAGTATGAAAGAGCCCTCAAAAAACTAAGATTTGAACTACCAAGTGATCCAGAGATGCCACTCCTTCAGCATTTATCCAATGGAATGTTAAGATATAATAAAGTTATATGCACACTAACATTTATTGCAGCACTGTTTCCATAACTTGACTGTGGTCAAGATGCCCCAGCAGTCAAGAAGATATGGTCGGTAAGCACAGAGAATTACTCAGCCATTAAGAAAAACAAAATGTGTGTGCAGGTAAATGGATGAAACTGGAAATCATGTTAAGCAAAGCAATCCAGATTCAACAGAACTAAGATCAAACCTTTTCTCCCATGTGTTAGAGGCTCAATTAAGATATAACATACACATGTAAACACCTAGAATATTATGTGTATGCATAGCATGTTTGCAATCATGGGACGGTTTGAAAGTATTAGAGAGGAGAAACAGAAAATTAGAAGGTGAACAATAGCAAAACACAGTGAAGCCGTGAATGAAGATAGAAAAACAAAAGTCACGGAAAGCTCTTGAATAATAGAGGATAGGGAGAGTAAAGACAAAGTAAGTGAAAGGTCAATTTGGTTAAAATACCGTATATGTACATGTGGAATATCATAGTTGAACCCCTTTGAAAAATTAGCACATACTGAAAAATAACTTCAAACAGATGAGAGTACACAGGTCCCATTAGTGTCAAGGTACTATTGGAAAGTGGGGGAGAGGTTGGGAGGCAAATGCAAGATATTGAAGGAGGAATCCACCTGTGGTCAACATTCTTTAGGTACCCGTGTGAAAATGGAATGATAAAGCTTGACAAGATTGGTTTGGAGAGGCGGGAAGGAAGGGGAGAGAGTAATGGAAGAGGTGAGTACATTTTATGCATATAAGACATAGTGAAACAAACCCATTGTACAACTACTTGATGCAAGTAAAAAAAAAGTATAAAATAAAAATAGAAATTAGGATTTATTGATCAGACCGAGCTATAAAAATATTGGCTGTTTGCAGACATCTTTTCAAGCATGTATAGAATCATTCATCACACACTGTTTTATAAATGAGCCTTGCGTCTCCATTGCTTAACATCTAATCAATACATTCACCCGTACTTAATGAGATTTAGATTAAAGAAACATCTACTCCATCCAAAGCCATAGACTTTCTGTCACAGAAAACATACCAAAGGTACTAAGCATCAGAGACACTGAACAACTTGTTCTAGGTCACCCGGCAAGGAAATTAGAGAGTAAGGTCTGACAACCCAATGTTCCCACCGTGTCCAAGTAAGAGAGACTTGCTGCCTGACTCACAGAAGCAGGCTGTCTACAGGAATGGACACATTGACAGGTGAACCTTGATGAAAGGTCCATGTCTTAAACATACTGATGTCTTTAAGGGTAGGATCTCATGATGTCAGAAAATTGCTTTCAAAGGATTCAAAAAAAGTACAAAGTATTAACAATTATTGGATCTAGCTGAAGTGTACTTGTTCATCTACTAACCATGCAACCTCATAGAGGATAAAATTTCTCAAAATTTACAGTGGGAGTCAAATCTGTGTCCTACCCACATCTTTCCCTTCTGGTAGAGCCCCAGAGACACCGCCCCACAACCACAGCTACTGCACCCACAAGCACATACTTAGACACTGAGTATCAGAGAGTGGGGCCTCTGTCTGAGACCACAACAGCCTCTGCCCTTGGCCATCCACGCAGAAGGACACTCCACTACCCCTGTCCCTCTGGCTGGCTTGGTACTGGCCATCCTCGTCACACTGCAGGCCCTCCTCATTCTTCTGACAGTCAGTGACACCTGGAAGGAGACAAGGACATAGGAATCAGGAACAGATCCTGGAGTCCCCTGCCACTCCAACTCCAAGGTCCTAGCTATCACCTGTTTTACATAGTCCCCCTTTAAAAAGTCTCAATGTCAGGCTGGGAATGTGGCTTACTGGTAGAGTGCTTGCCCAGCATGCATGAAGCCCTGGGTTCAATTCCTCGGCACCATATAAACAGAAAAAGTTGGAAGTGGTGCTGTGGCTCAAGTGGTAGAGTGCTAACCTTGAGCACGGAGAGACTCAGGGTATGAAGAGGGTGCAAACTTATTAGACAGCACAATTAGGGTACAATCCCCTTGATTGCATCTTGGTAATTTTATAAGGAATAGAAGATAGCTAGGAACTGGTGGCTCATGTTTGTCATCCTAACTTTGTGGGAAGTTGAGACAAGAAGGAGGATGGTTTCAGGCCGACCCAGGAAGAACAGTCAGCAAGACTCCATCTCAACAGAAGAGGCTATGTGTAGTGGCACATGTCTGTCTTCCTAACTATGATGGAAACCCTAAATAGGAGGATCAAAGTCCAGCCACACACCCAAGAACAAAGCAAGATAGGAAGTTTGACTCGGTGCTAGCGTGCCTGCCTGTTATACATGAAGCCCTACGTTCTGACCATCCAAAAAATAAAATAGAAGAGGCAGAGAGATACGAGAATCATAGACAGACATAACCACACTCCTTGTCTTCTGCCTAATGCCCTCCCCTCCGCGGGGATGTCATCTTTATACGAAGCCAACAAAGCTTTGTATCTCCAGAACCATGTATCCAAAGAAAACTCTTTAGAAAGTTATCCTGCCTAGTTAGCCTGCATTTGTTTTCTGTGTGCCTAGTGGTTCTTAATGGTGGACAGTTTTGTCCCCTGTCCTCATTCAAGAGACATTCAGCAATGTCCAGAGGGATGCTTGGTTATCACAATTGGGGGGAGTGGGTATTGTCAGCATCTAGTGGGTGTGGGATGCTGCTGCCACCAAACACCTTCCCCTGCCCAGCACGTTCCCCACAACAAAGCAGCATCTCCCTCAGAGCAGCCTCAGGACTTACAGTGCATCTGGCTGAATGCTCCGGTGCTCACAGTTGTTCTGCCCGCGGGACACGCAACGCACGCCGCACCGCCAGCTTGTTCTTGGTAAAACCCAACAGGACAGGGAATGCATTGCCCATCCTGAGAATAGCTGCCTTCAGGGCACTTAACTAGGAAAAAAAAAAAGTACAGAGGAGTGATGTTAAAGAACAAAACACTAGATTTACAGCAACAGCCCCAGGATATGGGGTATGTGAAATTCTAAAACCAACACAAGCATATTCATTGAGAAATGAATATCCACTGAGACCCAGGTGGACCTCAGGCTCCAAAGCCACGATAAAGCCGTTTTGTAGGTAGCCTTTCTCTTGTAGAGGATGAAGGAGGCAGACAAGATCTTCAGGGCATATTGGAAATAGAAGGACCCTCTGAAGGGCGACCCTTGAGACAAAATGATAAGAAGAATTCCAGGAAACAATGCAGAAGAACAGAAATCTCAGGAGTGGCAACAAGTGTAACACTCTCATCAAATTCAAGGAATCTCAAGCAAAAATATCCAACAAAGCCATCCATGGAGCCAGAGTTTAGTGTGTCTAGGGGAAAAATGGCAGGCAGATGAAAATGCACAGTCTATAAGACAAGGATCTATTCATAGGTGTCCGTGGGAATGCCTCCACAACCTAAAGGTATGGTGGGGTGTGGTATGGATGCAGAAAGACTGCCCACTATACCTGTGTAAGTAACTGTAGAATTTCTGGAGGTTCCATTTCCCCATCCTTTTAGAATAATGAGCATATAGTACCTATCATTTGGCAGCCAACTCCAATACCTGTTCTTTCCAAGCAGGGTGTCCTTGCTATGTGGGGATGTTCCACTTCACAACTAGCATCTCTGTGGCCTCCATCTCTGTCCGTCAGTCCTTAATAACATGGCTCACACTTGGGACAAGAATAGGCAGAATGGGATGTCCAGCATATAAGATTAAAGAATGTTCTTGTTAGGAGGGCGGTAGGGCTTTTTATGGTCTTAGAAATCCCAAGTCCAGCCTTGAGGGTGAGAATATCCCTAAGCTTGGTGTTCTGGATAGTAGAGTCTTTCCTGAGACAGACTGTGCATTGTTTGATTCTCAGTGCTTCCTGTCCCTTGGGTTCAAACACTCCCAATCCCTTCTCTAATATGACCCAAGCTAGGAGGCCAGGAACCTACCCAGAGAGACTCATATCTCAGAAGGTAAGATTACTAAGGACAGATCCTGGGATCTCTACTCTGAGGCTAGCATAGGATCTCAGTCACATTAATTGTGGTGGCTCAGAGAACAGGTAGAAAGACCTTATTGCTCCGTTTCCTGATCCAGTGTGTGTTGTCCGCAAGTTTGTCACATCATTTCCAGAAGTGAGCTTTTACTCAGTGTAAGGTAGGAGCTGAAACCTCACTTATGCTTTGAGAGTACTTATCCTGTGCCTGGCACTCAGCTGTAACATTTATGTGTATTAACACATCACTGCCAAGAGGTAGCCTTCTAGTTCACAGGTAAGAAAACCGAATCCCAGGGTGCTCATGCATGACTTGGTAGTTGGCTTTTCTGAAAAAGGCAGTAGGGAATAAAATTATAAAACATACCAGGTAAGGAGCCAGAGGTTTTAAAGTGCTAACCCACAATCCAATGAGAAAGGCATCATCTCTATTCTAGACTATAGAAAACTAAGGATCAAGGTCAATGTTGACTGGACAGTGAGGTCAAGAGAGATGCGAGTGCAACCTCATCTCTTCATCTCTAAATCAAAGCCTGTGTTCTATCTCCCAGTCCAACAACCTCCTCTGGTAAAGAAATCAGCACAACAGAGTGAGATGCACCAGGACGGAACCAGTGTTGATATAGCAACCAACTGTCCCTGCTCTGCCTGTGCACTTGGCATTTCTGAGTAAATCAGAAACTTAAATCACATCTTGAAGACTGAGCAGTGCTTCAGTGTTTACTGATCTGCCCCAAGCAAAATATCTTCCCCAGTGAGAGGAGTTTCATTCTTTTTATGAGTCAGGTTGTTGATGATCAGCCCTAGCACTTTAGAACTGGGATTACTTTTATGAGTACAAGCATTCCAAATTTAGTGCTAAAAGCAAATAAAAGTTTGCTGGCTAGCCTGAATGACCCTGTCTGTACAACCCAGAGTGCTGGGCAGAACAGAAAGAAGAGAGCTACCTTTTTGCTGCAAACCCAACAAGCCCCAGACCTCCTCTCTGCCTCAAGCATGTGTGTTGTTTCCTCGCGGGTCCTCTCTGTGCCTCATATCAAGAGTTTTTTACACCTACTGGCACTTTGTAGGTCAGATGAGACTTCAGCTGCCCCCTCTCAAGACAGAGAGGGGTCCCTGCCTCTCTCTCTAGCCCACTTCCCACATTTCCCCATTCTTCTTTAGTCTAAAGCATGGTTTCACCATAAAGACACACCATTTCAGGACTTCTTGGTTTTACATGAACCTCCAGTTCCAGAATATTTATTAGCACTTTGGAACCTTTAGTGTATGTACATACCTGTGCATGGACATGTGGAAAAGCATACACATACACACACACACACACACACACACACACACACAAACACACACACACAGAGCCTGCTTCCTATCTTCTCCTGCTTTAGCAGCAGCTGCTACTCATCTTTCCAGATCTCATGCTGTATTTGTGGTCTCGGAACAACATACATCCCTGACCATCCCAACAAGTGGAAGTGTTGTCCTCCTGACTCTCCAGACACCTACTCTCCTACATTTCACCCAAATAAACTCAGTTCCTTCAAAGTGGAGCTATGTCTTTTGCTTCTCTGAGCATGTGGCATGGCTTTGGGGAGATAACTATATAAAGCTTGGCCGGATGAATAGATAGATGGATCGAAGGATGAATGGATGACGGATGGATAAATGGAAGAAAGAAAGAAAAAAGAACCGAGGAAGAAGGAAAAGCCATAGAATGTGAGTTTTTCAGGAAAAAAAACCCACAGAGAACTCGTTCTTTTATAAGAATTTATAGTGGAATAAGTGTAAGTTAATGCTGTTCAGCGTGAGAAATGGAAAGCCTAGACAATCTCCCTGTGATCCCCCTTTAGGAGCCAGTCTGCGATGAAGGCTTCCAGCAGGAAATTCCAAGGAAACCACAGAGCCGGCCTTGAGACAGTAAGGTGGGCTGCACCCCACAGCAACGCCCAGGTCTCTATCGGCGCTGCCCAATCTACATGAGGCCTGGGGGACGGATGCTCCTACTGGCCTGAGTCACTGCCCTCCCAGGGGCCAGATTAGTTCCCTGAGGTGACTCACAGAACCTCTGCTGAGTCTCCACAGGACAAGGCTCTACCTTATACCTCCACAGCTGTGTTCCAGATGTGTTGTAGAAGGGAATGAACCAAAGATAGATACCAGACGGGGAGATTTTATCGCACCCCTTGTTGAGAACTGAGATGAGTGGCGCACAAAACCAAAGAATTTGAGGGCAGATGGTGATGAATCTAAGGCTCAGTACTGCCAGCGGACTACAAAACCATTGTCTGAGATTTGGTTATATGAGCCAAGAGTCGTGAATCAATTATTTATTGTTTTTCTAAGGCATGGTCCCATGGCATGGTTATTATTATCCCTACTTTCCAGATCATGACCATTGATGAGAGTGACTTCCTTAGCTCCCACAATGACAAAGGGTTGAAGCCAGGACTTAAGCCTGGGTGTGTCTGATTTATAGAGAAGTTCTTTTTTCTTCTGCTTACAGCGTGCATAACCACATACCACTGTTTTTCTCATTCATGATATGGGACTAGTAATATGCAACTGTCTGGATAGAGAAATGCTCACAAGGCCTCCACACGTATCAGAGAACTACTAAGGGATGATTGATGCTTGAGGAAGCCCAAGGCTCTTAGATGTCTTTTGATGAATTCCATTCTCGATCGTCCTCTTTTTGGAGCAAGGGGGTGGGGCTAAGGGGTATGAACTGGCAATCCTTTGTGAGTCAGGGAAAACCCATGCCAGTTGAAAAGCAGGTGGTAGGTGTATCTTGAGTGGAGACAGTCAGACTACAGCCTGTGAATGGAATGCAGCTCACCTCCTGTTTGAAGGTTTGAAGGTTTATTAGAACCCATCACATTTTCATTCTTACAGTGACTGAACTGAGTTATTAGAAGAGACTGTGACCCACAATGTCACAATTATTTTTCAGCTGATCCTTTGCAGAATAAAAATGTGACTCTCTTGTTTTTGAAGAAAGGCCTTCTTAGAAAAATCTATCCCTGTGCTTTTCCCCAGACATCGTCCTGTGGCTCTCACTGGTGCTTTCTGAAGTCTTTGTTCCCCTTAAGCTGGCTGCTGATTCTTGGATCCCTAGTGAACATACACGGGATCTCGCCCTCAGGAAAACCATTGCAGGTAATCCTGCCCTACATACATCTCCTGAGAGTTGCTCTTAATCTAGTTCCTAAGAAGAAAGTTCAAGATGGAATTGCTAACCTCAAAAATAAAGTGTTCCGGGCTGGGGATATGGCCTAGTGGCAAGAGTGCCTGCCTCATATACATGAGGCCCTGGGTTCGATTCCCCAGCACCACATATACAGAAAATGGCCAGAAGTGGCGCTGTGGCTCAAGTGGCAGAGTGCTAGCCTTGAGCAAAAGGAAGCCAGGGACAGTGCTCGGGCCCTGAGTCCAAGCTCCAGGACTGGCCAAAAAAAAAAAAATAATAAAGTGTTCCTAAATCAGAAGATAAGACACAGGAAGCCGGGTCCGTGAGCTGCCTTGCTGAGGCCTTTGGTAATGGAAGAGGGAAGATGCTAACCACGAAAGGCAGCCAACCTCTAGAAGCTGCCGAAAGCAAGAGACAGCTCCCCTGAGGGCTTCTAGGAAGAATGCAGCCTACCAAGTTTGATTTTAGCTGTGCTGGACTGGAAGCTGCAGAACTATACGATAAACTACTGTTTCTAAACCAATAACTCTGTGGTAATATGGTAATGGTAGGAAAGGAACACAGCTTTCATCCAACAGTTTCACAGCTGCATCCCTATGAAAATGTTGTCCAAGGATGCTCCAGGGCAAGAGAAAGAGCAGCCCAAGCGAACCGCCTACAGGATTCCTTCACTGAGTCAGAGTCTAGGCTGGTAAGTGGCCATCTGGGGACTGTATTTAGTGACACATTGCCACAGGCAGGCCGAGAAACGTCCACCCAGGATGCACAGTAGACACTGGCCTTATTCACAAAGACAGAGCAGCCCATCCCCAGGATCCAAGCCAGTCCAAACCTCCTAATGGATAGGACTATCAAGTAATGCTCTTGCAGAGAGAAGGGACAAAAACGTTCCTTGACTGAACACATGAGAGATTCTCAACTCCATGTGTCTCCAGAGCTCAGCTCCTCTCAAAGCCTGCTAGGGCTCCACAGGACAGGACAAGAAGAGAGGGGGGACCTACCGCACCCCAGTGTGTCCTGACTGGCTTCACTCATGGTTGGCACACGGTAGAATCCTTCCAAGCACCCAAACTGTGTGCTGGGAGCAGCGCTGTAGCTGTCCCCTTGGATGAAACGGAGCGTGGCCTCTGCCTGGAACGTCTTGGCGTCCAGATGGAGCTGGAACCCACCGCTTTGGATCAGATCTGCAAAGCGTGCCAGGAGGTCCTGGCCCACCAAGGCCTTCTCTGTAAGACACAAGAGGAGATGGAGCTCACCTCACTGTGCTCTGCAGAGGTCCCCAAAGGAGCTACATGGAATACGCTGGCTGAAAAGAAACGGACGGCCTGTGTGGTCTCTCCTTGTACAGAGAAACAAACTGAGGGGGGATGAATGCCACACAGGAGTGAGAAGCACACCCAGGTCTTGGGGCTCCTGCCACTTCTGTGGTCACCTCTGTGGTACCAATGCAGTGCAGGTCATCATGGAACAGGGTGTCCTAAGACCGACTGTCTAGAGACTCAGTCACGGAAACCTTAGAAGCCAGTGGCTCTGAGCCTCTGTGGCAGCTGGTAAGTATGCGAAGGGACATCCCCAAGGAGGGAATAAAGACTTGCCGGAGGCAAGCACTCTGCCAAACCCAAAGCTAAACCCAAAGCCTAGTGATGAGCACCACAGGAAGAGCCGGGCGGCTGCGGCAGGCATCCGTGCCCCCGTGGGCTTCCGGAAAGCTAGCCATGACCTACCTGAAGCCAGCCCCCTCGCTGCTTCCACACGGACACCAGGGCTAATGTCTCGCGTTTATACGTGTCAAATCTGCCCAAATGTATCCAGACCCTCTCTGGAAGAAGGCAGCTGGGAACCTAACTTCGTCATGCTGAACGAGGGATGCTTTCACACAGATCATTCCCAGGACAACAGGAAGAAGACAGGAGAATTATGGATCGGCAGCCTGCTTCCTGAGTTTTGTGCCTGGCATGTGTGTTCTAGAACTTTCCCCTCATTGCACACAGGTCACATTCAGCTGGAAAGAGAGTGATTGCTCCTCCCTCCCTCCCTCTCCCTGGTATTTACTACCCTACCAAGAAGCTCAACTCAACTGCGCATGCTCACGGTAGCCTCCACAAATTCTGTTCCATCCCATCTTTCTGGGCTTTCTCAGTTCATCCAGATTTCACTACATGATCCTAAATAGTGACAGTGGTCTGAGATATTTTATAGACGGGTTGAGCCGTAAAGTATCAACTAGTAAAGATGCTCTTGCCCCATCCTGCTTCCCTCTTCACACTGTTCTCTCTCCCCTCTGTGTGGAGGAAACTGGGGCTTAGAAGACCTCATGAAACCACAGGCGGGCCCCGTGCTGTCTGTGATACTGTTTTCTCTAATGACTTGAACTCTTTTTGCCTCTTGTGCATTCTTGTACGCATAGCTCCCGCCACGGACCAGATACGCGACTCTTTCCCTCCATGGACCCAGAAAGACCACGTGTCTTTACCGGCTCTATTTGGAGGTAGGGTCTGTGTGTCAGAGAGGCTACCTGGCATTTTTACGTCAGCATACCAATGTCATACATATCCGGAAGGGAGGCCGCCGGGAGGTCCTCAAGCCGTGACTTCCATGTGACATTCACCCCCAAACGTTCTGCAGCCAGGCACTCCACCCGTACCGAGGAATTGCTGCAGACAGGAATGGAAACCAGGGACCCGAATGTCTTCACCTGCGTGGAGAATGACACCTCAGTTTAGGGACACAGACCGATCTCAACTGTGTCAAGCCCCTGCCAGAGGCCCTTCCTGTCCACCATTTTGCTTCAGGTGGTGAGACATCAGGACCACCTTCCTCACCCGAGGAAACGAGGTTCAGGGACATTAATAAGTGCTCTGGTGACCCAGGGTCGAGGTGCAAATGGAGGAAGCGCTGAGTTCTGTGCACTGGAAATCCAAGTGCTTCTATCTCTCCTTACCATATCTGCTACTGACCCCCTTGTGCTCACAATCACATACCCAGCAGGACACATCCTGCATCCCTCCTGGCTATAAACTCCGTAGTACCCACTGGCTTTTTTGGCTGTGTGTCTCAGTGACCTTGCAGCCTGAGTGCGGCTACATCGGGATGTCTGTGAACAGATGGGTAGAGTCGGCAGAGTGGGCAAGTGGACCATCGTGAGGCCTGTTAGACCAAAGACGGAGCCTAAAAGGATAAAAACTACTTATGATTGTTTCTGCTTGTTTTAAAATCAATACTCTATGTTTTGATTGATGGACATATGTTCTCCAAAATTCTTACTAGGAAGTACCAATCGTGAGCTCCTCTGATGGCAGTAAACCGAGCAAGAGGACTTTGATCTGGAAGGCTTTAAAGATCTCTCTTCAAGTACTTATGACTTCAAACCACCAACTCTCTGGATACTACACAGTTGAAAAAGTCAGCTGTGCTGACTTTCCAGATAGCAAGTGACATTCTTCTTCTAAGGATCCGAAGAACAAATCTAGTCCCATGATGTACAGAGAGCCAGAGTGAACTATGATATCTTGGTCTTCCTCCTCCGTGTTCTCAGGCTCTTGCCTTGCAGTGACCATATCTTTGTGCCACATCAGCCTGAATCCTGCATTTCCAGCTGTGTGATTCTGGGTCTCTTATAATTCCCTTATCTCCTTCCCTCATCTACAAAGTGGATCCCTGTGAGGACAAGGTTAGCTAGCTATAGCAGGCAATGAATGCATAATAAGCGCTGCACAAAGGTGACATCTGTCCATGGAAAGAATAGCCATGGATGGCATGAGTATTTTGATGTACTTAACCATCAGCAAATTTTTCCTCCAGATCTGAGCCTCAGTTTTCCCGTGGTGGAACGCATGGAGATTGAAGCTGATCGCTGGTTCATTTGGACTCCCCGCTTCCCAGACAGTAATTCTGAGTTCAGCTCAGTCCCGCGCTGTGGAGGGCCAGGCTCCTACCTGGATCTGACAGAAGCCACGGGCGGTGAGCTCATCCAGTAGGAAGACTTGGAAAGCCTGCAGCAGGCCGGAGTAGTCTGCGCTGCACATCTTGCCCTGAGGCAGCTGGAGCTGGAAGTGCGCTTGGGTCTGGATGGTCTGCCACAGCTGGGGCCCTGTGGGCAAACACTGAACTCAGCGGGCAGAGGCCACACACCTACCACAGGATTCTCCTCGTCTTTCTTGTTTTTGTTTTTGTTGCCAGTCCTGGGGCGTGGACTCAGGGCCTGAGCACTGTCCCTGGCTTCTTTTTGCTCAAGGGTAGCACTCTGCCACTTGAGCCACAGCGCCACTTCTGGCTTTTTTCTATATATGTGGTGCTGAGGAATCAAACCCAGAGCTTCATATATACGAGGCAAGCACTTTTACCACTAGGCCATATACCCAGCCCTGGAAGGGCTTTTCTTGACCCTCAGGCAAACCGTGAGCTTCTTTTGCACATGAAGCGTACAAGTCCTGCCATGGTTCACCGCTATCGTCAGAGTCTGAATGCCATCTAGCATGAAGTTTTGTCTCCGAGTTAGCACCCACACAAACTCAGTCTGACCTCAGCCTCTAATCAGAATGCTTTCCAGAGGTCAGAGACAGGCTGGATGTAGCTCAGTGGCAAAGCACCTGCCTAGCGAGTGCAATCCCCAGAACCATCACAAGAAAAGACAAAAAAGAGTACAATTTAAAAAACAACAACAACAACCAGAGGTGAGGTCCCAGCCATTCTCCTTGGAACGTCTTTCACGTTGTCTTGTATACAAACAAGGCCACAGGTAGATATTTCCTAAATTGTTCAATGTATAATTTGCAGTCACATGGGGCAGCCCTGCATTCAACTTTTTTTTGGGGGGGGGGGGTAAACTCACCTAACGCTCATCTCCGGAAATTCCCTGCTCTAGATTCAGTGGTGACTATCCCGGTTTGGTTTTAGCTTAAGCCACCCTGCCATAGTCAAAGGGACAGGCCATTTGTCCAAATCAAAGTTTAACCTTTTCCTGGATGAGGGCCCTCTATAGCTCAGAGTGCTTCGCAGGTAATTCTGTCTCTTCCATCCGGTAGCTACTCAGAGCCTTGGGATGGTCAGGCCCAGAATCGGGCTGTCTCTCTCCCAGGTGCCCCTCCCAACCGCCCCAGGTGGGCCAAGTGTGAGGTCCCAGCTGTCCACTCCTGCCCAGTCTCCTGTGAGTAACCACAATGAGGCTTTGACCAGGCAGACGTGGTCAGAGCCTGGTAGTGCCACACAGCCACGTGCATCTGCTCTTGCGAGTCACACGGCTTCAGTGTGACAGCGGAGGAACGGCGCTGCCCAGACAGCTGGTGTTTACACAGGGCGCTGATGCTCACTGGTCACAACCTGGGCCCCCTTCCCTGCGAGGAATTCACCCTGGAGGCCCAGGTGGACCTGGGGAGAAATGGGAGGCAAGCCACAGTCAGGTGGACAGGCAACTCTGAGTACATCAGACACCCCAGAAGAGCGGGAGTGATGGCAGTTACCCCAGGGAACAGACCGATCTGGAGAAGGCCCATAGATCCCAACTCTGAGAGCCCGAGAAATACATCTGTTCTCCCCCTAAGAATCCCTCACGGTACCGTTTCTCTTCCTAGCACCCCTGGCTCACCACGGAACATCGCCTTGAGCCAAGGAAAGGCAGTGGGTAGGGACCTACATTCTGGTCCTCAGCTACAGACCTGAGAGGAAACAGGGTTTGAGAAAAAGTTTCCCAAGGCCACTTACTCTGGCAGGCCCGGGGGTGGGGGGGCTCGGGTGCCCAGCGTCGACTCTCCACGTTGCACGCCAGCATCCTCGGTGGGAAGGCATTCTGGTAGCCCTGGCGGCAGAGCAGCTGGCACTGCTGGACAGTGGCCCCTGCTGGACCTGAGGCCGTGTCGCAGAGAACCACGCCACCAGCCACAGTGGACAGGGAGAAGGGCAGCGGGCACTGTGGACCTAGGAGCAGGAGAGAGAAGGGCCATCGGCACCTGCCGGTTCTGCGGGCTCAGCTTCGGTCTGTTCTTCCATTTCTCCCACTCCCCTATCCCGGTTCCTCCCTCAGCACAGCTGGAGCTTCTCCCCTGTGTCTCTGCCCTCTCTCTGTACGAGGCCACCATCTCTCTCTCAGCTTTGCCGCATCCCCACTCCGTAAGCACATGGGAAGCATCTTCCGCTGTTAAATCCAACGGGCCTCCAAGCTGTCCTCTCCAGCTTGGAGTTCCTAATCCATGCAGCGATGCATCCACTGTTTCCTGTAAGCCCCAGAAGTTGCATCTTCAGCCGCAAGGTTGCCCAAGGTGGGAGCCCAGTGGCCTTGCCCTCAGGCACTGTCCCCTCTGACCCGAGTCAGTGAGGCTGTGGCTCAGTGTCCCTCCACCCCTCAGCAAGGTGATCCCTAGCTTCAGCCTGAACTGACAGCATGGCTTCCTGGCAGGCTCCGGCATGGAAACCTCCTTCTTGCACTCCCTTCCTCACAATCTGACCCAATCTCCCTGCCCACACCAGACATGGGCTCCCTCTTCCCTTTGTAGCTGTTTCCCCTTCCTTCCTCTCTCCTCCCTTGCCTCTTGCCTTCTCATAGCCTGGAAGGGCTTTTCCTTTTTTTTTTTTTTTTTTTTGCCAGTCCTGGGCCTTGGACTCAGGGCCTGAGCACTGTCCCTGGCTTCTTTTTGCTCAAGTCTAGCACTCTGCCACTTGAGCCGCAGCGCCACTTCTGGCCATTTTCTGTATATGTGGTGCTGGGGAATCGAACCCAGGGCTTCAAGTATACGAGGCAAGGGCTCTTGCCACTAGGCCATATCCCCAGCCCTGGAAGGGCTTTTCTTGACCCTCAGGCAAACCGTGAGCTATAGAATATGCCCTTGGTCTTCCAGCCTTTTCTGTGGCTGTCCGGGTTCATGGTGGCCTCTTTCCTCTTAGTCTCCAGGGCCTTGGTATGGACCTGCATTTGACCAGTTACACTCACTTTGGGACATCCATGGGATCTTGTCCCTGGGAGTGCAAGGGACTTTCTTTCCCTTCTCCCAGGCTTCAGCACCATGCTGGCCCAACAGCTTATGGACACATGCTAAATAATGGGGGACGGATGGGTTATGAAACAGACCCACTCAGTGGGACAAGCTCATACCTGATGAGAGAGTTAGAGGAACACCACCACTCAGGCTCAGCGTTTCAACTAGAATGGGAGACTTCCCAGTGACTTGCTTATTGAAGTTCTCACTAAGTGCTACAGCTGTGTGTGTGTGTGTGTGTGTGCGTGTGTGTGTAAGAGAGAGAGACAGACAAAGACAGAGACAGACACAAAAATAAAAGAGAAAGGGAAGGACAGAGAGTGATGGCTCAAAGGTGCTCCATGCTGTCCCCAGGAACCCATGCCTGTGACAGATCGGAAGCTGGCTTCTGCCTGCCACCTTCCCTTCTCACGGAATTGTACATATCATAGGTGTGTTTGCCAGATCTCCCAAGCCTCCCCCACACAAGCTTCATCTTCACAGAGACCGTGAGGCAGGGACTGCCCTCAGCCACAGGCAACAGGTAAATAAATAGCGTATTGAATGGAAAGGACTGCTCCCGCCTACAGCGGGAAAGGCGGCCATGTGAAGCTCCAGGGCTGTGCTCTGAGCCAGGGGCCACCACACAGTCCAGTCCACAATGCCTAGAGGAGGCAGCACTTCCCATGAACTTGACCTTGAAGGTAGAGAGAGGCAACTGGACATATATGTCAGTCCAGACCCTCAGTGACACTAGCAGAACTAGTAATACACATTTATTAAGGATACTAGTATTTCCTTCACTACTCAACAGTTCATTGAGGTGGTTTTAACTAGTCCTACCCATACTTCTAAGAAATAGCCTCTCCCAAAGGATTTAGGGTCTAGCCCCAGGTCCCCATCAAGTGGGTGGCTGTCGGTTCCCATCTCTGAGCTTTCTATTACGCTCCACAGTGAGTCACGCAACACCACCTTCACAGTGAACAGTGGGATCCTGTTGCCAGGATCCCGGGACTATTCCACTCTACCGCTCAAATCAACTCTAAAATTACTGCAAAGTCCTGACAGTTGAGTATACAGGAGAGGTAAAAAGCATGCAACTTATGACCAGTAGATTTTAATATGCATTTCAGAATCTTAATATTCATATGATATATACATTTGTTTATTCCAATAAATTTCTAAACTAGACATAAAAATAAAAGAAGTCTGCATACTCCCAAATGCCAGAAGCACCTTGTGGTAGGAATTACCATCCCAAGGTCCTGCGGTCAGGGCCCCTCCCCTTCCGGGGACACAGAGAGAGAGAGAACACTCAGAGACCCATCCTTGAGCCCATGCTGGAGCAGCCGAAAGGATTAGCACTGGAGATTCCTAGCCAAGCTCCTCCTGATTCAGCCCAGGCTGAGCATTTTCAGGAGATAGGCACATAATAGACACGAAGGAAATCAAATGTCACGACTTCCCTCCTACACCTCCTGTTCCTTCCACTCCTACAGTCCTGGATATAAGAAGACCTGAGCCTTGGATCCAGGGTCCTCCCTGGGGCAAACTTACTCTCACAGGAGGGCTGGCTGCCCACCACGCGAGTCCCGGGCACTTCCTCTCCATTGCCCAGGACGCACCAGCAGCTGCTCTGGGACGGGTTGCACTGCACTGGTGTGAAGCCTCCATCCTTAGCCTCACAGGCGGGGATGAAGCCAGGGCCAATTTTCCTGGACAGGGCTCTACTCCTGAGAATGTCACAGAGGCCTGGGCCTGGGAACAAAGACAAGTCAGGTGGACCAGGCTGTGTGCATGCCTGTTCCTTACACAGGCACAAGCTACCACATCCCTCCCTACCCATGTTACCACCCCAGGGGCCCCAAAGGTAGCCGTAGTCCTCTTCCCTTCGCTGCCTGCCCTCCAGGGGCTCTGGACTTTACAGGTAGTCTGAGTGAGTGCACAGGGAGAAGGTAGGGGCAGGAGACACACTGTCTACCTTCTTCCAATGCCTGACCACAGTTGGTTTTAAGACCCTGAAGTGGAGAGGGACAAAGGTGATGCATGAGACAGAGAGGGGTCAGGTGCCCAGGGCACTGTACCCTGCTGCGGTGCTCAGCTTAGCTCTGAGCACCATTGAGCCCCGAGGTCTCTGACAGAGGTTGACACCACCCACCGCAAGGATGTGCCCTGTTTCCTACATAAAATCCTGGGACAGAGTGAGGCCAGGGGCTGTGTCTTCAGCTGGAGAAGTAGCCAGGCTGGGATAGGAAGGGACTCCACACTCAGTGCTCACTGGGATGCCTGCAGGCGTGGCAAGGGCAGGGAGAGCTACTCACATTGGGCACCTCTGCTTGTGCTGGGTGGCATTGCTTCTCCTGAGGCGGGGTCCACACACCAGGTCCCCGACCCTGATGCCTGCATCCTGGCATACTCTCCTGTCTGAGGGGAAGCCCAGATTACATGACCACAGGTGATGCTTCGGCGGAGGGGCGGGGGTGGGGGGGGCCTTTCGTTGGGGACTGGCCCGGGCCCTCAGAGCCTTACCTCTAAGCAGGTTGGGGTGAACAGGTCTTCTGGAGATGGGTTTCCTTGGACCCCCACGTGTTTCCAACCAGAAAGCAGTGCATTGGCTCGAGACTGTTCACAGGGACTGGGGCCTGGAGGAGAGAAAGGAGCTCGTAACAGATGTGGGTACTGAGGATAGGTGGGGAGCTCTAGTTGGCCCAAGATCCCAGAGCCATGCATCTGAGGAATAGAACTCCCCTCCACAGAGATAGAACTTTGGAGGAGAGACAAGCTAGAGTCAAAGGACAAGGACACAGGAGGATGTGCCACTTTGAGATGTCAAGTGGGCTATGGACTACACAGGGAAGACCTTCAGAGAGAAGCTTGGCTGAAGGTACAGCTGAGAGGAAATGACATGACCACAGGCCTGGCTGAACCTTCCCAGGGAACAACAGCATATGGGCCAGCTCCATCCCAACTCAGCAATTCCTTCCTCACCTTTCCAACTGGGGACGCAGTAAGGAAGAGGCATGGTCAACGGGAACCCCTGGCCTAGAGACTTGGAAAATGGGTCCAGTTGTCTTTAGAGATGGGTCTGAAGGGCTGGGCCACAGAGCCCATGTGAGGTGACAACGGCATTTTTTCCAGAAGCCCATTACTAGGGTCAGATAGGCAAGTTCTGTGTCACTTACATAAGGGCATCTGTGAAGAACGGGCAGTCAGTGAGGCAGGGCTGAACTCTCCCT
The DNA here is from genome assembly GCF_023159225.1 of Perognathus longimembris pacificus. Lineage (NCBI taxonomy): Eukaryota > Metazoa > Chordata > Mammalia > Rodentia > Heteromyidae > Perognathus > Perognathus longimembris. The sequence continues at coordinate 7,024,611 of NC_063172.1, forward strand.
TCCCATCTACACACCAGCAGTGCCCTAGAAAAGAGCCACATAGATCAGCAGCTTAGGACATGAACCGCAAACCTACCCAAGTATCCTAGAGATGACCTGGCTTAAGATGCCAGTGAGCTGGCCAGTCGGGATCCCCTGCTTCGAAGAACAAATAAAGCTCCACTGCCCAACAATATCCACAATCACAGATCGTAGCACCCTGATTCCTCCAGCAACGACAGCTTTGGTCTTCGGGCTGATCGTGGGTCCCTCTTCCCCTACAGGGGAGAGAACTGAAAACCAGAGACGCTGCCCAGGAAGAACTGGAGAGTGGAGCCTCCCATTCGCCTCCCACGGTGGGGCTGTTTCTTCTAAGACACAGAAGTGAGTGTTGCTTGGCCTCCTAAGGTTCCCTCTTACCAGTCCCAGCATGGCACTGCACGGGCTGCCAGCTCCCGAACGCGTCACACTGGGGCACGTAGGGGCCTGACCGCAGAGGGACAGCGGCTGCAGCCGAATTGCGCGGGGAAGAGCGTTGGCTCCCGTAGAAGTTCAAGGCTAGAGTCACAGAAAGAGAAGAGGAGGAGCATGTGATGCCAACCCTGCGGGCACCATCACTGAGATAAACCAAGCGCACCCCCGTTTTAACCCGAGGCATCCTCCTTATTCATCTACACACATTTCAAGCTGAAAGGTGAGGGGTTCACTAGACACTGGGCATGTTTTCCGTGGGCTACCATGCTTTAAGAGAGTTTTACACGGGCTCAGAAGAACAGAGACATCTCCAGCCAGCGGCACACACTGTTAGGGAAGCAGGAAGTTCTCAGCCCCCTGGGAGGGATTCGCTTTGGCTCGGCACATGCATTGCCAGGGGATGGATAGCTTTGCCCTCTTGGTACCCAAGCCTGGTACATTCCAGGTGCGGAGTCAGAGAAAACAACTGGGAGGGAAGGTGCTAAGGGAAGGCTTAGAGACAGTGGGTCCTGGGTTCCTGTCACGTCAGTGTAGGGTCTGTATTAGAAGCGAGAGAAAATGACCCTCCTGCCAGACCAGGTTGTGAGTGGAAGAGAAAGGACCCGGCCCTTAAGAAGGTCTTGGCACTGACCTTAGCTGCCCGTGATCTGCTGGGCGGGACACAGAGGCACTAAGGACTTGGGCAGGGGCTCACGCCACCAGCTTCCCACGCAGGCCTGGCTAGTTATTAGATGGGCAAATCTGAGCAAGTAGTTCAACATGAGACTCCGTTTCCCATTTGGAAGGAATCACAGAGGGTGATTATAGCTTGTTTTACCCAGAAAGGGTTAGAGGATCAATGCGAAGAGCTGGCCATCTTTTCAGCTTGCCAAATGCCTTGCCAAAGGCCAGTTCAAGTACTGTGTGACTGTTACTGTCGCCAGAGGACTGTGGGGTTCTCTGACCTCCTTCCTCTGTCGCGTGCATGTATCTTTGGGAGTTATTGTTAGGAATGGAGGGGCTCCTGTGTGCAATAAGGGTCCTCGTCCTACACCCTCCATGGTGTCCTTGCATCTTTGGGGACACAGGAAAGTTTTGAACCAGGGCAAAGTGGCGGAGTCTGAGTAATCGAAGTCTCTCACATTTTAGCAAGACTGTGTGGTTTCAGGAAGACCCCAAGGTCATTCTGCAATACAAGATATTCTTTCTGTTCCCCACGGGAGGAGGGGCTGGGAGCGTTTTAGAGACGTGAGCAGCATCCTAGCTTGGACTGGGAGCACAAAATCACTTCGTCTTTTCTTTCTTGGTGACCCAGCACCTCAGGGAAAATAAATAGCCAAGTCTTGGAGATGACTGAGGAGAAACAAATTCACACGCTTTCTTCCCCAGAGACGGAGTAAGAATCTCAGTGCACAATACTCACTGGACTGGGCCGCCAAACGAATGGTGTAATCGCCCCCTCGAAAAAATGTTTCAGAGAAAGCTTCCCGGGATGGGGGGAATGGAGGAAGACCGAGCTCCTCACTGCGCAATCGGATTCCCTTGGCTACTAGGAAACTCTCTGCCAGCGGGAATGAAGTGTTGCGAGCTGAGATGTCTTCTGATTCCTTAATGAACTGCAGGACACTTAACTTCACTTCCTCACAAGAGCCAGGGCCTGGGGGAAATACAAAAAAACAAAACCATCACAGGGAGATTCGCTCACCAAGCAGGGCTTTTGTCATCTCATTCACCCAGCATCTAAGGACAACCTACTGCATAAGATTAGCCACAGTTGAGGTTTGTTCCTTGCCAGGCATTGTTTGAAGGACATTTACATAATCTAGCTTCATCTAGTGTCAGACGGAGGAGATAATCTTAGCTCCAAAGTAACAGATAAGAAATCGAGGCCTAAAGAAGTGAAATGATTTAAAGAAGCTTCCAGCTAGCTAGTAATTGATTCAGAATTCTAGTCTAGATAGGCTCGCTCTGGGAATGATGACCTTGACCAGCTGTCTGTAGTGGAACAATGGACAAGTGGTGGGGAGAATGGATGAGTAGGTGGACAGATGGGTGGATGCATAAGGAGATGGGCAGGTGAGAGGATGAATAAATAAGGGGATGGGTAGATTGGTGATGGGCAGCTAAGTGTTGTGCACAGTAAACACATTCTTGTGAACAAGAAAGCACATCTCTTAAGATGCCTGGGTTCCATTGTATCGTCACTTATTAACCATGGTGGTAGATACTATGCTTGACTTCTCTGTCACTCTCCTGATCCGCGCACTGAGAATGATGGAAGAATTTGCATTTTCTATGAGATTTGGGGGAAAAAATGATTCTATAAGGTGTTACAGTTGAATGACTTGGCACAGTGTTGGCCTTCTAATTATCCCTGCTATCAAAAGCCACACGGGAGATATTTGTGTCAACCGATCATTTTATGTTCCGTGGACTCTGGAGAACGTGAGATCAGCAGAAAGCTGTGACTTCTGGAATTTGAGAACGTCGTTGTGTTCTTGATCAAATGGATATTCTTAGTCAAATAATCTATCAATATCAGCGATCTGGGATCCATGAAGCTAATAATCACACATTCGATATATTCTGCTTATACGCCACTGCTTCCAAGATAAAGTGAAAATTATTTAACCTGGCACAGAAGAGCTTTAAAATCTGACCCCACTTTGCCTCCCTCCTCTTCTATCATTTCCTTTTAAGTCCATCCCTTCCACAGCTTCCCTTACTTGACCTATTCCATTTTCTCTGCCCAAATGGGCCAGCCATGCCTTTGTAGATGTATAAATACACCTCAGGTTTCATCCCAGAGGTTGGTGCCAAGTGAATCTCTCTACCTCAACTCTCCATCGACTCACAGCCTGGTTCTCTGGGCATCTTCCATGCATTCTTTGTGTGCACTCTTCTATACAACCCTCATAGTTTATTATGGACTTGATTTATCTAATACTCTCTGGGGTCTTCAGGGCAGATACAACTCTCTCTGTTTAGCACTCAGTGGATAGTAAAAAAAGGCATATCAAATAATGAAATCAGAACTTCAGTCAGATCAGAGACAGCAAATTGATGCTTCTCGAGGCCTAAAGGCCAAGCTTGAATACATGGAGGAAATGATTGGCCTACTCACTACTGTCGGATGTATTAACCCAGCTAATATTTACTAAGAGTTTTCTATGTATCTATGGTGGCCCTTTACTTTTATGCCCTCTATAATTTTCATAGTAGCCCTGAAGGAGCGATTTATTGGAAGTCAGACTTTGTAGATAAAGCTGACACTCAAGAGCCTCCTTCCTCCAGCACACACAGCAATGGGTGGCAGAACGAAGACTCAGGACAACGAGAGATCTTTGTTCTAGGTTGGCCTGCTCAGGTTATCAGGCGCATTTGATCTGCCTGGAAATGTCATAGAAATGTAGGTTTCAGTTTAGTAGGTGGAGCACAAGTCCTGAATCTCTCTCAAGCCACCTGTCCCCGATACTACAGGACACCACTCTAAGTACCAAGGCTCAGAACTAAACCTTTTAGGTCACAGACCCTTATCAACAAGAGCCTGGTACCACCAAAGCACAGGCATTTTCTTTATTTATAAAGCATATGCATGAAACACTGTAATAATGTACACATGAAGTATTCTCAGCTGGTGCAACTTTTAATATTTAATTTTATAGCAAAGTTAAAAATTCAAAAGGAAGACTTAAAATGCAGGCCTTCGATGGATAGTGTATTATGTATTACAATAAAAAACAATTACCTTATGGATTGTCTTATGCATGCAGCCATCTGCCCCACACAATCGCCCGACTCTATAAAAATGTCACTCTCTTCTAAGTCTACCTCTATTGCTCAGCCCTGTGTTCATTCCAGAATGGATGGGACTAGTCACTGGGCACTGGGTCCTTCAGGTGCCACTCAGGTTCCTACACTTGCAAGTCCAGAGGACCAAATTCAGTCTCAGAGCATCTAAAACGATAGGAATTCTCAACCTGATCTGTAGTATGGAGAATGACTCTGCAACGACTCTCTATGTAACAGCCGTGCCAACATAGATGTATTGCTCTGGAAGTTCCTGTTGCTAGGTCTACAAGTATCTCTGAGTAGTGCTGCCTTCTTGATATTTACAATTCTGAGGGTATTACTAGTCTTGTTGCATGGTCCCTTGGCCTAACTAGAGTCTGCTCCCTAAAGCTTAAATTTTGGCTAGTATCAAGTAGTCAGATGAACTTCAACATGGTCATGAAAGGTTGTGACAATGTTTAACACGGAGAACAGAGATTTCATTCCAGATGCTCATCTGTAATACTAGCAACTGCTGCTTACAGAGATTTTTATTTGAAAATTGCAGTATTCAGTCTGTCTGGTTGTTCTTTCAACCTTCTGGCATAGCTACCTAGGAATAAGGCTTTGTAATTTAAGACAGAATCAGCTTCATTATATTTACACCTCACTCCCCACAACTTCTCTGTAAGTCTTTCTGCCACAAAGCCAAACTAACTTCCATCGGTGGTTGTCCAATGAATCCTTAATTAAATCTGTCCCCGTCAATGAAAGGCTGTTACTTGCACTTTCCTGAGGTCTTGAGCACCTAGGAGTAGTCTGCACATGTAGCAGAAGCACCACAATATTTGCTGACTGATGAGATGGTGCACTTGACTTAGGAGAAATCGCTCAAGCATGAGCTGAGTGCCACGTGGTGATCACATCCATCACCTTCATTAGCTCCAAAATAATGTTCTGTATACACAAGACATCCAATGAAAGCCTACTCACTGACTAAAATAACCAGTTGCTAGATACTTTAAAAACAGACTAGATTACCCTTGTCAACACCTGACTTTGTGGCATGAGGAGGCCAATTCCTCCACAAGCCATGAACTGAAGGGTTTGTACACGCCACCCTCACATGCCACTCCAGTTTTGACACTCAGGACTCTCCAATTACAAACGAAAACGCAAGTCTGGTCCTTCGCATTGAGTTAACTCACATGTTGGGACTTTGCTTGGCTCAGCCCGAGTTCCTTCCAGTTCCTGACCAGCCTCATCCACACACCAGCAGCTCCTGAGGTCAACGTGGGCCAAAGGTGCGCTGAAGTCTGAGAGAGGCCCTGGGTACCTGCTGAGCTGGCCATTTAGGATCTTCCAAAAGAGGTAGGGCTCCAGGAGGATGCTCCCTCCAGGCTGAGTCGGGGTCCCCTCAAATACTGACAGCGGGACATCTTGGAAGAAAGGATACTGAGCCAGCCCTGGGAAGACACCTTGTTGGCCAGCCTCATAGAGTCTTTGAACAAAGAGACGGAAGTTTCTCGATGTTTCTTCTTTAGAGTTCACGATTCTCATCAGCAGCTCGGCGGGGGCCAGCTCCTGGCCATCTCTGTTCTGAGCCTCCCATCTTTCATACCACTCGAAGACCTGCTCAGGGGGCCCGTCACATTGCACCCGCCTCCACTGCCCTGTCGCGCTGCATTGTGGGATGTAGATGTCGGAGAGGGTGGGTGCCACACTGGAGTTAGAGAGCAAGGCCCTCAAGGTTCCCAGGAAAGCTTGCTCGGCCTGCAATTGACAGCGAGTAGGACCTGGGAAAGACAATAGCAAGTGCTTAACCAATTGAACATGTCAGAAAGACCAAGGCAAGCCCACTTAGCTGTTCAAAATCCATCAACATCCCTTATATAATAGCTTTAATTCATACATAACATCTAGATAGAGGACACCTCACACGACTACACAGTGCTGTACAGATGAACCGTTGATCAACACTACAGACATGTATGCTGTAGCATTTAAAGGCTAAACAAATTTCCTCGATGGCTGCTTACAATAGCTAACATCAGCCAAGCTTTCCAGGAGAATTTTTCATTTATTAAGTTGCCCATTTTGCTAGTAAATGAAAACGCTCATTAGCCGTGAAAGAACTAATTTTCCTACGATACATTGGGTCTGGAGTTAGAGAGAGACTTAGGTGAAATAGCCAATAGACTTACATTGCTTGAGTTCACCAATTGCACTCTGAGTTCCAGGAATAGCCTGACCCTCCGTGTCGACACAGTAGCAGTCTGAGTTGAAGCACTGGACAGGTAGGAAATATCCCTCGTTAGAACAGGAAGGGATGAGCAAGCTGGAGCCAGCAGGCTGTCTGCTCGTGAGGCTTCGCATGCGAGCCCTTAGCTTCTCACATCGTGTGGGGCACCTTGGGCGCCCCCCTCTGACTCTTGAGCCAGAGACTTCTTTCCCTTGAGAATCCACACACCAGCACTCTCCAGCGAAGCACTGGACATCCTCATAGCTGCCGTCAGTGGTACATGAGGGGACAAAAAGCCTTCCAGGTGTCTCCCCACAGGCCTGAGAGCTGAGCACCATTTCCATCACATCACCCAGATCCCCTGCTACCTCTTCCGGCACAGCAATAGCTTGTTGCAAGAAGAGAAGGAATTCTGGAAGCTCCAGGAGAGAAACAAGGAATTTTAAGGCATTTTGATTCTCTTGTAAATTGACTTCAAATCCAAAGCTTCCCACAACTGTCTTATTCTTAACAACCGCTCCAGAGGCGCTGATAGTTTCTGTGGCAGAATTTGAATCCAATCCCCCAGAGAGTAGCTTAGCTAGATCTACTGGTCCTCCTCCATTCTGGAAGCCAGGAAGACCAAGTTGCTGAAAAAACTGACTGAAATTAAAAGTGCCTCTTGTGCCAAGGGCTCTGGACAAGTTAAACTGACCAACGTTCACCAGGAATGTTCCTCCAAAGAGGTTTTGCTGGAGTCTCTTGGGGTTGGTGGTAAACTGAAGGGCCAGGCGAGCCAGCTCTCTGGAGGGCAAAATTGCCTTGATGGCTTCTTTTAGCAGACTTCCTAATGTGGATAACTGTGGACCCTGTCCTGACACCAGGGAATGGAGAAGTCCAGAGTTGACAAAGAACTCTTTGATTCTGGGTAGGCAGAATGAGGCAGGTCTGTCTCCTCTTTGGGAGACCCAGGTTTTCTCAGGAGCAGAGAACAAATCATGCTGGCTGAAGTAGCCTGAGGTTCCGAAATAGAGTCTGGATAAGGCCTGCCTCCTTTCTGAGGTACATGCCTGGTCTTCAGCTGCATGAGACGGGAGGAACAGGAGACATGGTCTTAGTATCACAAGCAGTCCCAAGATAGGAATCAGGTACCAAAAATTCAACCAAGGACACCTACATTGTGGATCACATTCTACCCTGTATCCGTTTCCCTTTTCCTCTCCTTCTGAGGTGGCTCCCTGGGACTGTTTTGGGGAAAGAGTATCCCAGTTCATATGCCTCTCTCAGTTTTACCTAGGGTAGAACATTTGCCGTAGCAAGTCAAGTCTCGTAGACACTGGACCACATTCTGAAAAGTCTGACCACATTTGTCCACTGTGCAGGGTTGAATAGTGTTTCTTCCAAATGTTTGCCTATCTCACAAAGTGAGCTTATTAGAAATAAGATTCTGGCAGGTGTGGTATCATGGTAGGTTGTGCCAGGCTCCGAATCCAGTATGTACATCCAGAAGCCTGTGCTCCTTAAAGACTCTCCTTTAAAACACCATCCTCCCCTTGGAAGTGGGACTGCTTTTTGAGATAGCAGCTCACACAGTCCCCACTTTGCTTGGAAGGATTGATAAACCTTCCCGTCCTTTTCTAAAAAAAAAAAAAAAACAAAAACCCATGCTCTCATTTATGAGTTGGGCATTGAATCCAAGCGGCTTAATTTCTAATGTCAATCCTTTCCACACATCCTAAGTTGACTATAATCACATTCAGGGAAAACCTGTAAAATTCAAATGCTAAGTGACTGTCAGTCATATAAGTCGAAGTATGCTCCATTTTCCTCCATAAAACTGTAACTCTTAAGGGACCTTTAAACCACCTAAACTTAAAAAAAAAATAATTCTTTCCCCTTGGTTTGCACAGATGCTAAAACAAGAAATCAGCCAGTTTCCCTCAGTAACCAGGCAACAGAGAAAGAACTGGAACATGTGGTGGGCACGAAAAAGACCTGGCAGTACAGGAGCACACCGCACCTCCCTTAGCAAGGCACACGTCCCCTTAATGGATATCACAGGAAGGGATGGAGACATGAAGTCCCCTGCTTCACGTCTTCAGGCCCCTCCCCCGTTAGGAGCCTAGCCCGAGTGAATTTCTTGTATAGCGTTGCCAAGTCAAAATCTAGCTGTGTTGTTTCCGTGTAGTGCTCGTTTCCATGGCAACAAGATAAATGCACCAGAGAGGAAAAGTAAAACTATGTGAACCATGCATTGCCTCTAATGGAGTTATTGCTTTAGTCCAAAAAGCCAGAGGTCTTCATTTCTACATGAGGGAAAGAAGGCATGGTCTTGAAATGTTTGTAAAGACCTCAAATTTATTTACTTTTTTTTTTTTTAATGTTCTCACACTCAGAAGACAGAACATTGCCAAACACCAGGGAAAATATTAAGTTAGACAAATTGATTGGTTTTAGCAGGAATTATTAAGTGAGTATTGATCCATATCTAATTTGAAGCTATATAGACGTAGGTTCCTCTCTTACTGTTTCAAGATTTGCTGAAGCTTCCGGATTCACCCTGTATGCTGGCTCCTTTCCCCCATCAATAGTATGCTTCGCAATCTAACTAGGAAGCTGACATGGAGAGGGTCTTACTGGAAATGTCTAGGGATAGAGTTTTTCTAGGTCACAACTTCCCCCTCTTTCCATGTTGAATCCAGGGTTCAATTGTATCCTCCAAAATCCATGTCTTTCCTAGGCCCACAGAAATGTGATCTCGTTTGGCAAGAGAGTCATTGTAGATGTGATTGGTTAGGATGGGCTCCCATTAGATTAGGGGAGCCCCTGTAAGAAGAGATGACCCAGTCACAGAGGGAAAGTAGCTATGTGACCATGGAAGCAAAGATTAGAGTTACACCACTGTAAGGCAAAGAACTAGGATTGCTGGTAACCACCACAGCCATCAAAAAGTGAGAAAAAGATCCTACCTTGGAGCCCTCTGGGGAATCTTTGCCCAACTTACACCTTTCATCTATACTTTTAGCCTCTAAAACTCTGAGGTAAAACTGGTTGTTCTGTGCTACCTAGTTTCTGATAATGTCTTGCAACCGTACTAGGAAAAACAATGAAGTTCCATCACCTCTCTTCAGAACACTGCAGGCCTCCTCCTCCAATGTGCCTATCAATTCCTCCACTAAGAATACTGGGTGACTGTTTTTCCCATACAAGCCCATCACAGCTGTGACCTCAGCAGTCTTCACCTGCCCTGTAATTATTGCATGAAACCCTCGCGCTCTAGCTGTAACAGGAAAGGGTTCACTGAGTTGTTTCTGCCCTTCCGTCTAGTGGTAAAGTGCTGAGCAAGTACTGTGTTCCCACAAGTACTTCCTTCATGAAGTTGCTCGGTGTGGTAAGAGTTAACAACAGCCTTCCCAGGTGCCTCCTTCTCAAACACTTCACCAAACAGAATTAACAACTCCCTCCTCTTTTATATCCCCAGCTGCCTGTGCTCTCCCAACACAGCTACATTCAGCAGTTTGTAAGTCCTCAGTACTTCCTGAGATGAGAAACACACTGGATGCTAATGACAATACACTGTTCTTCAGTCGCATTAAGAAGGGAATCCATGTTAGTGGATTTTGGAGAGGTTGGGGTAGAGAAATGGTTATAGGTGTAGAGAAATGGTTATAGTCACAGTGCTTGACGAGACAAGAAAGAGCGGCCCCGGAGAGGAAACATACCGCAAGATGGTAGCTGCCCTTGCTGCTGAGTCCCTGGGATCTCAGTCCCCTGGCTGTCTACGCACCAGCATAGCCCATCTGTCTGGCACTGTACTGGCTGGTAGTCCCCATTTCTGTGGCATCTTGGAATATAGGGGTGATGGAATCTGTTGGCTGCAAACTGCTCTACTTCACATTTTGTAGGACCTGGAAGAGATGTCACAGCAAAAGCCACAAGTTATGGCCAACGCCTGTAGATTTGCATCGTGCAGTGCTGTTTGAAGTCACAATGGTCTGAACCCTGGTTCTGACCTGTGCATAGCCACAGACTGAAACAACCTAAAACCCAGGTCCTCCATCCCCAAGGAGAAACAAAAATCAATTTGCTGGCAGCCTATTACTTACATCGGAATCTGCCAGAGATAACTAACTGGATTGCTAGGAACCTTCTCTTCAATATCCGGTACAGGGTGCTTTCACTGAAGGTGGATGCCAAATCCAGGTCAGCAAAGATAGTGTCATAGATTTCATCCAGTAACAGCTCCACACCTAAGCACAGGCAGACAGTGTTTCAGGGATGGGCTAATTTAGAAATCAAGCTTGACTTTAGCACAGCAATCTTAGGGACACAGATTTTACCAGCTATATTATGCATGGACTCTGGACAATAATAGTTTCCAGAGTCAGAGTTGGGGTTTAGTTGTACGTGTTGTAACTCACAAAGGAACATTGCCTAGAGAATAAGAGGCAGCAATACACCCCCATTTTCCACTTGTCAACCTTCAAGTTGCATCTGCCCACAGGGCGGGGCTTCTTTCAGTGTGCACAAGGGCACAATATGGTCTAGCTGCAGCTGCATGTAGAGTTTCATCAGTGAAATTCCTCTAAGACCATCTCTTCTTCCATACCCATAGGCTCCTGGCAGGGAAGTGAGTAGCCTCCAGAAATTGCTATTTCTGCCTTACACTATCTGCCAGCCACTATCTCAAGGCAGCTGAGGAATACCTGCTCACCTGTTTCCGCCAGCTCTCGCCCTTGGCTATCAGCACAATAACAGTACCCAGATACTTCAGGGAACTTGCTATGGAAGGAACTGAAGGTCGCAAAGGCATCTGAAAACCTGAGGGGGAATGAAATATATGGCTACTGTTTTTAAAAGGAAAATGATCACCTCTTCCCTCTTCCCATCAAAATTGGTGAACCACGTCCTCTCCATTAGGCTCCATGCCACATGCCCCAGAGTGACTGGGCCTAGTGGAGAAAAGCTATGCTTAGCTGTGATATACCCTTTATCCTTTTACCTCCCTGTGGAATTTGGTCAATTTATGTCCATGTGTGTCTCAAAGGGCATGCAGAAAGCAAGATTTGTGTAGATCAAACTGTCCTTGCATTCCCAGAGTGAAACCAATTTAGTTTTGGTGTATGATCTTGTTGGACTCAATTAACAAGAATTGAATTGAGAACTTTTACATCTATGTTCATCAAGGAGATTGGTCTTAATTCTCTTTTTTTTTGTTATAACCTCAATGGGTTTTTCATGAATACTACCTTCATAGTGCTACATTAACAGATTCCTTCACTAGAGTCTAATGCTAGAGATGTAAGGCCAAGTTTGCTTTACAAACAGGTGTATTTTCATTTTTTTACAAAGGATTCCAGAGCTCTTTACAGCCTTTCAAAATTGTAAAGAGGACATCTACCACAAGAAGTCTATGAAAAGGAAATGAGATGTGCTAATCCTTGCAAAAACACACTATAAACATCACTGACAAGGGTACCATCTTATCTCTCTCTTACTCTATAGGTTGGGGAAGAGTCTATCTTAATCAAATCTGACCCAACAGTTGTTACAAGCAGCCATTGGCTAGCTCCCCATGTTTTATATTCTGGTCTTCCTGTGTGTTATAACTGAATTAACAAAAATGAATTTTCACCCTTATGTAACATTGATTTTTTTTCCTGTTCTCTATATAAAAGGCCTGAATGTGTTTTTTTTATATGTCTAGAAATCTATCCCCAAACAAACTATAAGTTAAAAGAAACAATAGCTCTGCACATGAACATGTCTATTGGTAGAAAAACATTAAAAACAACTTTCATGTTATTCTCACCAGAGTGATGGGAAAATTAAAAAAAAACAAATTATAATAAACAAAATAAAATACTGTAGTCAAGGGTGCATATATAACAGCATGTGAAAGACAGCATCACAACATAACATGCACCTAATCTACTAGATAGGGCCATTGGGAAGGCAATGCACAAGACAGCAACTGCCCAGATTATAGGGGAAACAGCTATTTGTTAATCTGAGCAAAAATTAATATGTGAAACAAGATTTTTCCACGTTGCTAGTCTACTGTGGGTATGTAGGTTATATAAAAATAAATGTTATCATAAATAATGTGTTATATAATCGAAACTAGAATCTCATCTGGCCTAGTTGCCATGGACATGAAGTATATAATTAAGAAATTCCTCTATTGGAAATTGGGATTCAAATTCAATTCTAAAAATGCTAACAATTATATAATAATTGGTGGTGGTGGTGGTGGTAGTGGTTGTGGAGCTTGAACTCAGGGCCTGAGCACTGTCCTTGAACTTTTTTATTCAAGGCTAACACTCTACCATCTTGAACCACAGCTCCACTTCTGGTTTTTGAGTGGTTAATGGGAGATAAGAGTCTCATGGAGTTTCCTGCCCTGGCTGGCTTCTAATTGTGATCCTCAGATCTCAGCCTCCTGAGTGGCTAGGATTACAGGTGTGAGCCACCAGGGCTTGGCTATCATAGTTGTTGCTACTTGTTAAGTAATACTTTGCAAAAGATGATCTGCAAATTATTTAGTAGTCCAATTGATGCCCTTAAAAGAAAGATGGCATTGTTTCTAACTTAGTTTAGAGATGAGGAAGATAAGGGATATGAGTCATCATTTTTATCTAGTGGTGCTCACACCTTGGTCTCATTCACCACATGTTACTAGTCTCTGCCAGTCAATATACATTTGGCTGCTCCTGGTTGATATCTTGTGAGGCATGTAACTCTGTGCTGACACTTCTCTGCATGTCCAATACTTCACTTTCCTGGCATGTAACAGGTGTTGACGACACTGGGCTGGGTAGATGCAGTGACAAGTCACATGGCCTACCTCAGTGGGATCTGGAATCCATTCCAACACAAAGCACAAGGAGATTAAATCACCTATTCCATGTTTTATGAATGGAATCAAGTGGCTCACATTGACTTCCTGGCCTAGAGGAGTTTATGACCTACAAGACCTTTGTGATATTTTCATTCTGCAATTTTATAGTTGGGGTTTCTGCTCTTATACACTGACCAATTACTGGACCTATCAGGGCTCTTAGCATGTATCTCTGTCAAGATCTTTCCCATCTTGCATACTAGAGGTGACTTGGCTTCAGCTGGAGAAAGAGTCATTACCCCCTCCCAAGGAAGGTAGCTTTATGGCAATTTAGGACTGCCCCCCTTCATCATCTCTGGGGAAGACACCCTGTGCTGCCATCTTTAATCCCATTTCGCCAGTTCTATAGGTATTAAGATGAGCTAAGCACCTAGAGCCCATGTAGCAGAAGTTCCATCTGTTGGGGATTCATCTTGGCCTTAAGGGGGGGAAGGGCGAGGAGAGCGCTCCCGAGATGCCGCCCTTCCCCCAGCCCTGGGGCAGTGTGGAAGTGAGCCACACCTATCTCCTTCTGGGTCCGGAACCAGAAGGGGTAGCTTTGAGACCATCCCCCACCTTGCGCCAGCACACAGGGCGATACTATGGGAAGTGATGTTAGCCCATGAGGGAGGTCCTTGGGAGCTGCTCTTGGACGGACAAGCTCGCCAGCCTATCGCAGCTCATGCTCAATCCTCGTCATCATCATTATATTACTGTAAGCCCCTCCCGAATAAACCGGATTGCTCTCCGAAGCGTCTCTGAGATCCGTCTGCACCTGGCTTCCTTGGTGGGTAAGGAGGGAGGAAAAGGGGATCTCGTTCGGCCACGTGCACCTTAGGCTAGCCCGTGTCCCTCACTCCACCTTGGCTGCCTGCTGGTCAGGTGCCCAGGGGAGAGGGTGAAAAGGGAATCACTGATAAGGGAGTAAGCTTAGCATCCCCGCACCAGGGGAGGTAAATCTAGCCTGGCACCATCCTTACCCAACATGTGATTATTAGCATTAGTTACTGCTCAAACAATGGTAACAGCTGATGTGTATCGAGCAATTAGATACTATAAAAGTGTTATGAATGTTTGATGTCATAATTTTCAGTGCACAATTCTCACAATTATTCTTTCGAATAATCTCCATTTCACAAATGAGAAAGCTGGGATGTAGAGTGACAACATGATTAGATGAAATTCACCCAACCAACAACAGAAACCAGGTATCCTAAATCTACTTCCAGTATTCTTTTGATATAGACCATGACAGGATTCTGTCCCCAACAGAGTGAGTTCAAGACCTAAATCATCTTGAAGTTTCTGTGTTTCACAATCAGACTCAACAGAGTCAGATTTTTGTGGATGGTTTCTGAAATTATATCACCACTGTGAGTGGAAGGCCCTTTCTTTAGCAAAGTAGTTTGTGCTGTTAAGATCGTTGGGTTGTGGCTTCTGCAATTGCCATTGGCAATTCTTTCCCAACTCCAAGTCTGATCGTGATTACATCATACTCCACTCACTCCCAAACTTAAAATGTTTTATGTAATGTTGGGGACATTACCCTGTGCTTATCTGAAATCCAGATATACCTGGCACCCTGAGTCTTCATTACTTACAAAAAAGAAAAGGATCCATTTTCCACAGTGTACGTTTGGATGGGTTTGTGTTAAACAATGAATGTGCGACACTTAATTTTTGAACTTAACTAGACTGCCCTCTTGTGGAAATAGCTGTGAATTATGAATTACCTCAACAATGCCTACAATGTTCTTCAATGTGACTCTTCACAGTTGCATAGATTCTAGACCTGCTACATTCAAGATTCTGTGCTATGCACTGTGGGGAGCAGAGATGAATAGCAATACTGAAGAATCCAGACATCTGTAGGACCTATTAATAAGTCCCTTAGCTTCTGCTTCATAGTCCTAAAAGCTATAATCATCAAATGACTTCTACTAATACTGAAGTAGATCTGGGCACTGGTGGCTCATGCCTGTAATCCTTGTTATTCAGCAGGCTGAGATCTGAGGATCATAGTTTGAAGCCAGCCTGGGTAGAAAAATTTAAGAGACTCTTATCTCCAATTCACAAGCAAAAAGCTGGACATGGAGGTATGGCCCAAATGGTGGGATGCCAGACTTGAGTAAAAGAGCCAAACCACAGTGAAGTTCAAGCCCCAGTATTGGCATTACCAAAAACATTAAAGTAAGTAAAAGGTTGAAATTCTTCCTGTGTATTGTGAGTACTTAGTTAAACTTGAACTGAGGACACATTGGTTTACACTGATAAGTATAGTAAATGAGCCTGTTGGATTTCTGTGTGCTATCTGACAAGACATTTTCTCATCCCCAAAGGAAAAAAACTCACCTACATATGCTAAACTGGGAGGTATGTGAGAATTCCCTGTTGGTGCATAGTAATTGTGCAAATCCCCAATGGTCCTATAAATGAGGTCACATCAGACCTTCATCATGACCTGCTGAGCAGGGCATAGCCTTGGAGGTACAGAGGCTCTAACAGTGTGAGAGGCCAGGCCATTGTGCTAAGAGGCAGAGGCAGAACGCAGGTCACAAAGGCGAGCGCTTTGGGTGAAAGACAGCACCGGAATGCCAATGGATGTAGTATGTAGGAGTGTGGCAATGGAGCTCAGAGGAACCCAGGGGATGGGAGGTTGAGATTTGGTCTAGAAAGGGCAGTTCAAGCCCAGCTTCCTGGTGCTGCGAACAAATGCCGATAGCCCCTTGCCCTTTAAGATCAGGATTTCATATTTCATGTTTTAGTTTGAACATGCAAAGTTGCCAATGCTCAACTTCCTAGGCTGTAGCCTAATGACAGCTCCTACTTTTTAAAAATATTATGCAGCTCAAACAAAGAAGGGCTGTCCTTGTGCACAGGCATTCAGCCTGGGGGGCTGGCACAGTCCATGAAAATGCCCCCTCTCACAGAGGGAGTGGAAAGCCAGTTACATGGAGGCTCAAGTTCTCCAGCAGTAATTCCTAGGCCAGACCTTTATTCTCTTACTCAGACAGGTCCAATTACCCGTGAGGGCCGCATAGGCCCTTCACAATGATCAGGTAGCCATCTCAAAATAGCCAGAGCAATCTACCCAGTTGGCTCAAGGTTTATCACCCATCTCTCTGTTTTGCCTCTGCTGTTTAAATCACTAAAAAGCATTTGCACAATGGCCCTGTCTATGCTAGCCATTTTCTTTTCCTGGAGATCATGTTTCTGCCTATCGCTTGTATACCTGCCTGGCTCCTCTAAGTGGTCCACGCAACCCCGTTTCTCTCTGGGCTCCCTTGTTCTATATAGATCCCAGCATGGCCATAACATCCTAGAAACATAAAGAAAGCATCTTTTGGCTGTTTTGTTTTTCTTAATTAAATTGTGTTACTTGCACTTTGTATTTTGTATCCTAATGTGCTTATGGAATCCTCTCCACATCACCTGCTCTAGCTCTCACACAGCCTTTTGAATGACAACATATGTATTTATAGAGACTCAATATTTATGTAGCCACCCACCACCTTGGGTAACCACTCAGGACCCAATTCCCTGCATTATGCTCCGATGAAAACCAATGCAGTAGGCGCCCCAGTATGCATGTCTTCACATTCTGGTATTCCTCTTTTCCTGGGCTGGCTGGACCAGACAGCACATGTTTGTTTGTTTGTTTTTTGGTCAGTCGTGGGGCTTGAACTCTGGGCCTGGGTGCTGTCTCTGAGCTCTTCAGCTCAAGGCTAGTGCTCTCCCACTTGAGCCATGGAGCCACTTCCAATATTTTTAATTATAATATAAATTGCCAGTTTGCTTTGTTGAGAACACCAAAGCCATTTAGCATATGAGGGTAATATATCATTTTATGTTTTGATATAAAATCTGCATATGCAAGCCAGATTGGCCTGGAACTCACGATGTACCTCAGGCTGGCTTTGAACTCACAACCCTCCTGTACTGACCTTCTGAGTGTTAGGATTACTGGCATAGGACACACACAGTAAGATGGCTGTGTGCATGACATAGAGCGCTTCAGCCCCCAAGATGAGAGTGAGCTCTGGCAACCAGTGACCCTATCTTGACTACAGACAGGGGCTGCTCCTCTTACCTGTTGTAGCTATGGATCAGATCAAAAATCATCATGTCCGTGGTGTTCACGAATTTGCACTGGACAGGCATAAACTCTCCATCTGCAGAGCACTGGGGCGGTGACTTGTCTCCCACCCCGTGGAGAAGACGACGGTTTCTTATCTCACAGCTCCTTGGACCTAAACATTTTTATGAGAAAGGGTCAATATTTTATTTTTATTTTTGGCAGAACTGAGGTTTGAACTCGAAGCCTTATACTTGTTAGGCAAGCATTCTACCACTTGAGCCATATCCCCGGTTGTAAAAACTCTTAAATCTTCTGGATGGCTACATGCATAGGCTTCTGCTGTCAAGAAGGGTCCACCTAAGCTTCCCATTAGACAGATAAAGTTCCAACAGTGACGAAGATCTGACGGGAACAGGAGATTCACAAGTGTGCGTTGAAACTGTCTTTAATCCAGAAGCAAGTATGGAACTTCAGAAGCCATCGGATCTGCCTGCACAACGCTTTCCTTCTCCCTCTGAGGGCCAGGTTCTGATAGACGGCGGGCAAAGCTTCAACCCACCCAGGGATATGGTACCCAGGGCCTTGGAGACTTACACTGCGTGGGCCGCCCCTGCTGGCGGGTGCCGTACACCTCCATCCCCTCCGTGTCCACACACCAGCACTGCCCTTGCCACAGGTCACACTGCACAGCTGCGTAGTCCCCAGAATCCTGGCACTGAGGAAGGTAGGTGGTGGCCGTGCTGTTAATGTAGCCACTCAGTAAGATCTGCTGTTTGTGCAGCTGGCAGAAGGACAGACCTAGGGACACCAAGAGTTGTGTCAGAGGAGTGCAGAGGAGGTTGCTGAGACCGAGTCCAGGTAGACCCTCGTTCCTTCCCTAAAGGTTGCAGTGGAGAAGGATCTGGTGTCAGTGGCTAAAGACGTTCAGCACGGTACTCAGAAGGCTCTAGGATCCTGGGGACAGAGTCAGAGAGGGTAGATCTCTCCAGTGCCACATTCGTCAAGTGGACACCATGGCTAGACACTCTCCAGAGAGATCAGGGTCAAAGCTGGATGGAATCTGATTTCCACATGCATAGGCCGTGCAGCCTGAGGAGCAGACTGAAAACCACTATGCGGTTGGAGCATGGAATGCTTTAAGTCCCTACAGCACAGGAGAAAACTCATGTTACAGGACGGGGGCCACCTGAAGCTCAGAGGAGAGCGTGGGACGTAGTCAAGACCAAGCGGTGTGTGAGACACCAGACTTGGTCTCCAAGCCAGTCACACTGGCCACAGAAAACCAGAGCGCCAAACGGGACTCCTGATTCGCCTCGGAGGCTTGATTTCAGCATTCAAGGCGATCTACTCAAAATGACCTTGGCTTTAGAGTTATGACGTCACATAAATGGGCTGTTTCTTTGGCAATGGACCTTAACCATCATTGTAGCTAGCCAGCGTTTACCTAGATAGCACTTAACCAAATCCCAGAAATCCCTCCCAAGCCCTCCAACAGCATCCCTGATTTTCCATCTGCCGGCTGGCTTCAGGTCACTTAGATGTCTAGCAGCCATTATCCATTCCACACCAGGTGTGGTGCCTGGCAAGAGAGAGGCCCTTGGCAGCCACTCGCCGAACACGTGACTTCAATGTCTCATCTGACTTTCACAGGGATCTTTAGGAAACAGGACCGTGTGTGGTGAGCAGGGCCTTGTCTTATTCTAAGAGGAAGACCAGCAGCTCGGAGAGGGGCCTGCCTGGGGCATCACTCAAAGCCCTGCTCATTCCCAGACCCAGGGTGACCGTCCCAGGCCCTCCGGTCGTGTTGGACACCACTTACAAGCCACCGGCCTTCCCTGCTGCCTGCTGCCCGCCACTTCCCTGCCATCGGCACCCACGCACCAGCAGGATCGGCCATCATTTTGGCACTGGACATTCCTGAGGAGGAGACACAGGAGGTGACACCATTCGAGGTCCTGGAAGCCACACTAGTTTCAGCCTGGTGCAGGAAGCGGCAGGGGATAACATGGGGGCAGGGAGCGGGGAGGCAGGAGTCTGTTCCCAGGGAAGAGAAGGCTGAGATGACAGTTGCAGGGTCACTGGGAAAGGAGGGCAAACGCACTGGAAGAAGAAAAGAGGGTGCTTGAAGCTTCCTACAGACAGAGCAGGACTGAATCTGCAGTGCTAGAACAAGAGACATGAGTACAGAATAATTAAAAAAAAACCCTCTCAAAAGGAAGGCATCCTACATAATTCCTCCCTTGCCACCCTGAATTCAGAGGTCCTGGCTGGGATAGGGCAGCAGCCCGGGAGAACTGAAGCTGGATGGGGCTAGGCACATGCAGGGCATGCAGCTCATGCACTCGGAGGGCTGCAAAGCACGGTGGAGGGAAGGGACAAGAGGCTAGATGCTCTTCAGTTCTCCCGTTCCCAGGAATATCCTGATGAAGTCAGTCTTACTGGAAGCTGCCATCTTCCGAGCACTGCGGGATGTAGTCTGCCTGCTGCAGAAAGGCCTGCTCCCTCCGCAGCTCGCAGGGACGAAGGGGCTGGGCATCCACCTGGTATTCTGAGCAAAGGGGAGTGATGGAGGAGGGAAGGATTCAGCCTGGATCCCAGCCACAGACGCACACCGTTCTCTAGCCACATGGCCATCAGCCTTCACAGTTGAGAAGACTTGGCAGTGGTTCACCTTTCCCAGTGTCTCATTAGGTCCTTGGAGCCTTTGCACTGGCCCCAGGAAGGGATGGCAAGACTGCCGTTCACCGCTGTGGCACCCAGCCTGACGCAGGGAGTCACCTGCCCTAGGTCACACAGCTGCTGACAGAGAATTCCTAATCAAACCCTGGGAATCCATGCAGCCCAGGCTTCTGTGGGCGAGACAGAACACCACCAGGATTTTGTCCTAGACTGGATTAAGCCTCTACCTGCGGATGTGGCACCTTTCTGGCACACAATGTGAAGTCATTAACAAGGCGGGCGGTGTTGCGCTTCACCGAGAAGCTGTGTGACATGCACAAATCCCTCGAGTTGTAACCATGCCATGAGGAATGACATGCACCTTGACTGTCATGGTCAAACAGGCAGGCAGCTAAGCCTAGGATAGAGCTTAGGTCTAGTTTACTGTCCAAAGGGAGATTGATATTTTTTTCTATTTCCTGAAGTCTATTCCTCAAATACTCTCATTAGTGACATAGACTTGGGTAGCCAAAGAGATTAAAAGACAATCTCAACGCCAAAAATTTGACCCAAGAGTAAGGTGAGAGGAGCTAGACTTGTGTTCAGATATCTGTTTCCTAACTACCCTGTTCCAATCACCAGTGCTGTGATCTCAGGAAACACAGCCAACTCTCTGAGCCTCTGCATCTTCATCTAATAACGAAAAGCAAATAACCAACCTCTGGACATTTGGAGGGGTTAAATTAAGTCAAACAGATGCAAGGGCCTTGCGGGCAATGCTTGCTTGACACAGAAACGCAGTGCCTGGCAGCCCCCTCCCTACCCACGTGCCTCAGCCTCAGAACTCACCAAAAATGTTGGCTGACACCAAGCAGGCTGAGCCCAGCAGCCTGAAGACCCACAGGACCAGGGCCATTTCCTGGCACCTTCCTGGGATAAAGAACCAGCAGCCTAGGAGCCTGTCCTAGGAGCCTTGGTGGTCAAGCAGCCTTTATAGAGCAACGAGGAACCATTCTTGCACTCTAGGACACTCCTTGGAGCAGTGACTCGCACTGTTTTCTCTGGTGGTCACGGGGTGTGCCTTCTATCTGCGTCTGCTCCCCGTGAGGACACTTGAGTGGCTATCAGCGCATAAGAACCTGCCTAGGCCCTGGGGAACAGGACTGGGTAATGTGGCAACCAAATTCTTGACTAGCAAAGGACAGGGTTCTGTAGCCTCGTGGTGACAGGACAGGGCCATCATGAGAAAGAAGCCATCTCCCAATTTTCCTCCCTCCTTCCTTCCTTCCTTCCTTCCTTCCTTCCTCTCCTCCCTGCCCTTCCTCCCTCCTTTCCTTTCCTTTCCTCCCTTCTCCCCTCCTTCCCTCCCTCCCTCCCTCTCTCCTTCTTTTCCTTCCTCCCTCCCTTCCTTCCTTCCATCCTCCATGCTTTTAGTCAGCAGTTTTAGACACTGAAGATATATATATTTATGTACACACACACACACACACACACACACACACACACACACACACACGGCAGAGGGAAAAGAAAGACAAATTCCTGTCCTCATTGATATACAATGTAAGAATTTTAGGCTGAGTGCCAGTAGGTCACGTCTATCATCCCTGCTATGGGGAAAGTGGAGATCAGGAGGATTACAGTTCAAAGATAGGACAAAATGTTCCTTAAATTTCATTTGCATTAAAAAAAATCTAGGTGTGGAGGCAGGTGATGGTCACCCAGGTGACTTGGGAAACATAAATAAGGAATCACGGCAAGCAGAACACAAAGGAAAAACAGCCAAGGGTGTAGCTCAAACAGTAGATAACTTACCTAGCAAGCATGAAGCTCTGTTCAAACCCTAGTATGTCCAAAATGTAGACAAAAAGAATTTTAGTGTGGAAATCTATGTGCATGTCCATGCTCACACAAACTCAACATCACACCCATTTCTTGTCCCATTTTTTGACAGGTCCACAACATGGCCTTAGTTTGGTCACTTTTAACACTACCATACTGATTATCCGTGTTATACATGTATACTGTTCTCGAGCCAAGAACATAATCACACCGAAGAATCAATACCATCAGTTAATCCCTGGCTGTTAGATTATTTACCATCCCTAGGGCTTCGTTCTGATTTGATGGCTAAGTGCAGAAGGGCCTGGCATTTGGCTCTCTGCATGAAGATGATTTCATCAGCACAGGGATGTGTGAGCTCCATGAGCTCTATGGAACTGGCACTGCTAGAAGAGCATTGTCCCAAAAGGCACCCGGAGGCTTCCACAGTAGAGGCTGGGGCTAATCCTGAGAGAAGCCACACAAGTTAGCTCCAAGGCCCTGCTGAACTTCTAATCCCATTTCGGATGCCATTCCTTCCCATCATTCCCAGGACCTTGGGAGCTACGCTAGAGAGCTGGAAGATACAAAGCCACGGGGAGAAGCCCATGGGTCTTGCGGGGGGCGGGAGGCGGGGGGGTGAGCGGCTTCAGGACAACAAACCCGTTCCGTTGCTCATTCGGGCTGGCAGTGCCTATCGTCACCCTTCCCTCATTTGTCAAGGAGGAATGACAAAGATGCAGAATGGCAGCCCGACAGAAGGGTAGTGATGGGTAGAAGGGGTTGGTGGGTGACCTAGGAAGGTCACTGAGGAGAGTGGTGGGCCCAGTGAGAGTGCAGAGAAACGCTGTGCTGGGAGCAGAAGAAGACAGCCTGCCCCCGGAGGAACCAAGTGCCCGCTCAGGGGCTCTAGGGTGGGTAGCCCTTTGCGGTTATGGTGTCTGGGGCTGTGAGAGCGTGGAGACCGCGGAGTCGGTGTCTGCTCAGGCTCCCCCATGTGGCTGGGGGTGGCTGTCTGTCCTGTCCTCTCTGCACGTCTGCACCCACTTCTCTTCAAGGACACCAGCCTCACTCAACTAGGGTCCACTTCTATGGGCTCAGTTGAACTTCGTTACTTCTTTGCTCTCTGGAACCATCTCTTAAGCTACTGGGGTAGGATTTCAACACTCGGATTTGGGAGACCAACGCAGCTCAGCCCCCAAACAGGTACTGATACCGTGTTCATAATACCAACTATGGGAAGGAAGAGTATATGTCCTACTTGGTGTCAGGATGTGGGCTTAAAATGGCTAAGGAACCACGCCCCTAACGATCCAGGTACATCCTGTGCTCAGGGCTGACACATCCCTTTCTTCCTGGGGCTCTAGCCCGTCTCTTCACTAAGCTCAGATCCACTCCAGCCAGACACTCATCAAACAGTGCTACACCTCCTACTAATCTCTGCAATACCTCCCACCCCACCACCCAATCTGTCCATAGTCTCCAACCTGAGTGCCTCCCTAAACCAGCCTTCAAATGCCGACAGCTACCCGTCATCCATGCCTCGCCGTCCCGTCTTGTTCCTCGGCACCTTGCTATTCTTCCTTTCAGGTTTCCTACACTCTGGAGAAGCTGACCTGAGCAGCGCTGCTCTGCCCCTCACCTGAGCTTCTTCACCATCTGCAGACAGGCCTAGAAAATACTGGAAAATATACCTCCCTCCACTGCAGGGATGGAGACTCACCCCACAGCGTTCACAAGGTCAGAGGACAGGGAGGTCAGCGAAAGATCGAAGGCAGCTAAGGCTTAGGTGCCGGGCAAAGTTAGTGGCACTTACTGGAAGCAAAGCCCCGAGATGGGGACTTTGACCTAAACAACCACCTACTGGCCCTTCTGCCCTGGCCAGTGATATCTTCATCTCTTCATTTGCAGGTCCTCAAGCAGATAAGTCTTAGTAAAAGTTGAATATGCCCAGAGGTTAGCCCCAACCCCTGCTGCCTTCCTGCCTCCCTCTGGTTCCCAATGTGTGCCCGGGCTGACAGAGGGGGCTGGGCGCCGAGTCACTCTCTCTGGCCGGAGCCCAAGGAGGAGGCAGCTAAGTGGTAAGCACCCAGCCAGGCCCTCCCGCGGGGGCGCTCTGCTTCACTGGATTTGGTGACTTGAACCTCTGGGCACAAGATCTGTGAAGCAGGCCAGCATGAAGAGGACTGTGAGGGAGAGGGGTGGTAGCCACAGGAGTGGAGTCTTCAGAGCACCCTTCAGGAGTCAGTGGGGGTGTTCTGTGGGTGCAAAGCTGGCTGGGCTTTCTCTAGACGCCCCAATTTGCCGGCCCCACTGCTGCATGAAGAGGGCTTCTTTCCACCCGGGCAGTGGAGCAGAACACTAAGAGAACCAGGCCAAAGGCGTCCACCCCGGGGACGTCCTGTCACAGTGACTCAGCCTCTTGCATGGAGGCAGAGGGCGTGCGGGTTAAGAGGGATGCTGCATGGCCATGACTCAGGCCGGCCTCTGTCACCCCGGCGGCCTCTGCATCTCCTAGTCTCCTTGTCCCAGGGGGAAGTGCCCCAAGTTTCTCCTCCATCCCTGTCTTTCCCCAGAACGAGGACGCTACCTAGACTATTCTGCGTGTCCTATGTGGCACCCAGAGGGGGAGAGGCTGCAAAGGGAACATCGGACACCACTGTCACAGGAGACCCGGCGACCTCACCCCCACGGGAACTGCTTCCTCAGTCTAGACTCTCCGTGTACTTGTAGATCCCGTTCACTGCCTCTCCACCTCCCATACCCCACGACAGACACATCCCACCTTCTCCTGGAATTTCAGGGCATTAGGAAAAAAATCCCTGCCACTTGACGTCCATGTCCAGTAAGGCGGAAGAGCAATTGTTTTCCCGATCCGTCTAAGTAGAGCTGAAACCATGTTCAGTATCTGAAAGAAGATGGCACTGAAATGGAGAGGGAAGGAGGCAGTGTGGCTACCCAGGACCAAGTAGACATGGTTAAAAAATAAGTCCTTGGGCATTCATCTTGTTCTTACCTGTTTCAGGTCGAGTTTTGAAGCAGTGGGAAACAAATAAAAAGCCAGTAGCCACAGAGAGTGCTCAAAGAGAAGACTCTTAACAAACTGGTTAGCATGTGCCCAACTGCACAGGTTTTGAGTTTTCCTTTTAATCATGCATTGTACCAAGAACTAAGAATATCTCGTTATGTAAAAAGAAAGAAAATTTTATAAGATGTTACACTGAATAAACGTAAGCAACAGTGAAAAGGAAAAAAATTGAACAGTGCAAGTACTAAATTACAGATACTTGAATTATCTGATTTTAAAGCAGGTATCCTAAAAATGCTTCAAGAGAAATGTAGAAATTTGAAGCAAGTGAAAAAGCATAAAGTCTCCATAAAGAAGGCCAAGATATAAATAAGAAAAAACAAACTAAAAAGGAAAGATGCCTTTGAAAAAATTCAAAAAAAGGCCAAGCTATAAAGAAAAAATATGGAAAATATAGAACTGAAATAACAAAAATAACTTGACAAACGTGCTAAACAATAAAATGGAAGGAACAGAAGAATGTACAAACTTGGGGCTGGGGATATGGCCTAGTGGCAAGAATGCCTGCTTCATATACATGAGGCCCTGGGTTCGATTCCCCAGTACCACATATACAGGAAGTGGCGCTGTGGCTCAAGTGGCAGAGTGCTATCCTTGAGCAAAAAGAAGCCAGGGACAGTGCTCAGGCCCTGAGTCCAAGCCCAGGACTGGCCAAAAAAAAAAGAATGTACAAACTTGAAGACAATAAAAATGAACCAGTCTGAACTTGTAAACACATTCAACAACTAAAAATATTAATGCAACATACCAAAAGTTGTGGCATATAGCTTAAGAGAAAGCTATAGCAAGATGGTTATGTTAGAAGGCAGTAAAAGTTCCCTGCCAACCAGGTAACTGTCAACATCCATGAAAAAGGAATGGAACTTCAGGAAGCCAAGAGCAATTGGGGGAGCAATCCCTTCTCCAAGACTAGAAACCAGGAATCTTTCCTTCTGAACTATCCCCTAAAATACACCACCACTAAATATGTACTAAGTCTAACGACCTTAAAACCATTAAAAGAATAACAGAGAGAAAGGTTCAGCCACCGCAATC
Source organism: Perognathus longimembris pacificus (assembly GCF_023159225.1). Classification (NCBI taxonomy): domain Eukaryota; kingdom Metazoa; phylum Chordata; class Mammalia; order Rodentia; family Heteromyidae; genus Perognathus; species Perognathus longimembris. The sequence continues at coordinate 7,050,595 of NC_063172.1, forward strand.
ATTGTATTTACCACATGACATTGGACAACTCTATAACTCTAGACCCCAATTTCCTCATCTGTGAAACTGTTTTGGTTGTTGATTTAGTAGTGCTGAGCTACCCTATCCTAATCATCTCTAAAATTGTAGTGCCCTTTGTAGCTAACCTCAGTATGATTATAAATGAATCAGTACCTATTAGATACATGCCACAAACACTACTTTTCTTGCAAACATGATATATTTTCAGGGGCTACACTACCCTAGACCTACATTTTATATAGGTGCATTTCTGTTCTCAAGGTATTTGAAGTCTATCGATTTCTATTTCCTCTTAGGAAACTGTAACTAAATCCCACAATTGATGTGGCCAGCATGTAGACCAATAGGATATCTCATTCATCTGGTGGTATTTTCAGCTGTGTTTTTTAATACTCTGTTATATACCATCAATCTATTTCTAAATCTTTAGCCTAGGTCTACAATTCAGATGGCTGTAGCTTTATAATTAGCCTGTAAATAAAGAATTGCATGATCTCTAGCTTTGTTCTTTATGCCCAAAAGGTTATTCTAGCTCCTTTGCATTTACATACAAGTTTGCGAAAGTTTGCTAATTTCTACTTGAAAAAATGTTCATTTCATTGCATCTGCATGTCAACTTGAAGCATGAAAAATTTGACACATAACATTGAATTTGCTGATATATGTTCCTCATGTCTATTGGTTTATGCCATCTTTAATTACTGTCAGCATTGTCTTCCATGTGTGGCTTCCATGTGCACTGATATTTGGTCATTCACAGACATACTAGTTGTGATCGTGTCCTTAGACTTTTCCTTGTATATGACCTGCCTGCCAAGTATATTCTTCTTCCTTTGGTTTCATTGTCTGCATTTATTACCCAGTACCATGTTCCATTGGGAGCACACTGCACATATTTCTGGGCATTCTTGTTCTTTGTCCTCGTGAAGAAAATACCCTTTTCATCGTCATGATGCTAGATGGAGATTCTTATCAGTATCCTTCATAAAGTTACAGAAATGCCTTCTATACCTTGTTTTGTGACAGTTTCTAGTTACAAATGGATGCTGAAATTTGTGAATACATTTTATTGAGATTAGCATGCAGCTTTTATTGATATGGTATATTACTTTAACTTTTGAATATTAAACCAACTTTAAATGCCTAGGACATATTCAACTTGAACTTGATACATTATCCTCATTCTGTATGACAGAGTTAGGTTTGCTTCTTTGAGGCTTTTTTGTTCAAGGGAGAAAAAAATGTACAGATCTATAATCTTTCCTTATGATGATTTTTCCTGTTTTGTTTATGAGGTCAATGTTGGTCTCAAAAAATAAAATATTAAACTTTCTACCAGAGTTTACACATAAGCAAGATTGTTTCCCTTAAATGCTCAACAGAATTCACATTTAGTTCTGGAGTTTTCATTAAGGAAGAATGTACAAATTGCTTACTTTTATTTTTGGTAATTTGTGTCCATTAAGTTTTTCCATTTCATATAAGCTCCAAATTGAGTGTAGTTGTTCATAATATCCTTTTAAAAATAATCCCTTGGATACATAGTTAACAGTCTTTCCTTCATTCTATTTTTATGTCTAAGAATTTTCTTCTGTTCATGTAACTAAATAGCTTTTCGTTTATTTAGCTATTTCCTTAGTCTGTCCATTTAGTCTTTAACTGACACATACCATTAGTTCCTTTCTTTTATGCTCATTTGGTTTTCATTTGCTCGTATAGTTCAATAGTGATTGCTTACCTTTCTTCTTTTGAAATGTAAGGATTTAAAGCTACCAACTTCCCTTTGAACATTAAGTTATATGCCAGATTTAGCATGCATTTTCATTTTCATTCAAAATATTTTATAATCTTACTTCAAATTTCCATGTTGTTTGATTTACAAACATTTGGAGACTTTTCCAGATCCTTGTCTGGTATATATGCTTCCACTCAATTCTATTGCTATCATAAATATTATGCATAAAGTGAATTGTTTTACATTTACTGAGACTTTTTTTTAAAAGACTATATAACCTACCATCTGTTTGTTTGAGACACAGTTTTGCTATATAAGTCAGCTCAAAACTTGTGATCCTTCTGCCTCAGCCTCCAAAGTGCTAGAGTTACAGTTATATGTCAACATGCCTGGCTGTAAATATCTTTTTAATTGTTCTATGTTCACTTGAAATTTTATATTCGTCTCAATAGCTAGGTTGCTCTATAATGTAAGTTGGATGGAACTAGGTCACCATTTTAAGTCTTCCATATTATTACTGTTATTAAATTGTTCTATTAGTTAATGTTAATGGAGGATTGACATGTTCAACTATGACTATAGTCTTCTATTATCTATTCCATACATGTGTTTCTTTATTTTGAAACTCTATTAATGGGGCTGGAAATATGGCCTAGTGGCAGAGTGCTTGCCTCCTATACACGAAGCTCTGGGTTCGATTCCTCAGCACCACATATATAGAAAAAGCGAGAAGTGGCGCTGTGGCTCAAGAGGCAGAGTGCTAGCCTTGAGCAAAAAGAAGCCAGAGACAATGCTCAGGCCCTGAGTTCAAGCCCCAGCAGTGGCAAAAAAAAAAAGAAAAAGAAATTCTATTAAGATGACCATAAATACATCTTAAAATTGCAAGGTATCATCTTTTTTTCCTTAGGGGGAAAATAATGAGAATGACAAAGACCTGTTAGTACAAAAAAAAAAAGATTTTATCTTGTTGGGAAGTAAAATGTTGACAATATAAACATCCAAATAATAAAGAGTAACTTGCTCATGTACTTTAAAAACATATGTTAAACAACAAAACCTTACTCAGATTCAACTCTTTTGAAATGATGTGACTGTAATGGTTATAAGTTGGAAATCATAACCTTTGCAACTACTTAAATTACAAACATCCAATGAAAGAATCAAAGCCCCCAGTGTTCATAGCTATGATCTCAATGACACAAGTTTTATGTTGTTTTAATCCTTCCCTTTCCCATCTTTTCTCCCTCACTGAATTTCAGCCTTGGATTGTCTCTCTAATCAACTCAAGACTTGTCTCTGGTTCTACCTTAAGGAGTATTCAAAGGAAATAGGTATCAGAAATGGATTGTATTTTTCTCAACACTTCTTTAGAGAGCTCAAAAATCACCTAAGAGATCACTGTTTTAATATACATTATCTGTTTCCCCAAGCATCTCCATTGACAAGTCCTATCATTGTGCTTTCCTGGGCGACTGTATTCTTGTACTCACACTGGAAAACACTTTGACTAGCTAATACACTGATTTTATTCTTTGTCCACCCCATCCTTCTTAATAACTAGCAAACAGATGACATTCAATTCATTGAATTTCCAACTTATTTAATAAGAGCTTCTAGGCATTTTATTTGCTTTATTTCTCAAAACAAGGCTAAGGTATTATTCCCATTTTACAAACAAGAAAACAAAAGCTCAGGGAGAACAGTGCCAGTAAACTGAAAGAACAAAAATTCAAAGACAGATTGCAAAGCCCATGCCTACTTCATTATACTACACATACACACTCACACACACACTCATTCACTATTCATTGACATAGTTCCCCCATATCCTGGTACAGTCCAGGATATTATAAGTAGCAGCCTTCAGAATGGATCGCTTCTCTTGGAAAGGGAACTAAAGTCCAGCTTTTCTGGGTATATAGACACAAACAAGAACCTTGTTTGTGAGGTTCTGATTACATGAATTTTACAACTGGCTAAGTAAGCTGCCTAAGATTCCTATTACACAGACCAAACATGGTTTGCGATATGAAATTACTAGTTTCCACTGCAGAAAACTGAAATGATAGGAAATAGCTAAAACACATATACTAGGGGAATAAAAACACATGAACTTGGAAAGCACATGGTTCAAATCCTGATCCTGCCTCTTAAGTCTTATCCACAGTGTTTTTAAGTATCTCTAAATCTCAGCATCCTCGTTTTAAAAATGGCCCCTTTTACCTATCTTGCTACTGCAGGCACAAAGCAGGTATTCAGTAAGTGCTAATTTTCTGTCCTGGCAGTGATAATTACGTGGACTTCGTGAAGACACAGAATACCAGAGGTCAACAGGAATGCCTCACAGTTGCAGGGGTTGTGTCATGAAAAACTGTGGCTCCCAGAAGGGCTGTGAGGCCCAGCACCCGCACTTGAGGAGGCACCACAGCTGGTGATGAAACTGAACCAGATGTGAGGAATAACTGCACACTTCAGGCCTGGACTCGGAGAGTGATGTGATGGTAACAGAGATACTGGAAGGAGATTCTGTTTGCCGGAGGGGAAGCAGGATGGTTCGTTTTGAACACGTGAAGCTTGAACACTTGAAAGAACGTCTGTTAGGAAAGGGGCTTCACCTGAAATTATAATAACTAAATTCCTTCAACAACAAAGTATATTACTACCATAGTATGAATAAGTCAGGAGAAACATACACACACATAAGAGAAAGTACAAATTGTATTCATCAGTGATAAATACTCAAATTCTATTCTGTACGGATGGCAAATAAAATATCACCTTTTAAAGAAATGCCCTCTCTAGTTTTTTGCTTAAATACAGTGAAATTTAATACTAAAAGAAAAATCCTATCTGATGCTTCAATCTCAAAGAAGGTTCATTCCTTTAGTTGCTAAAAGGCTCCAGTTATTGATATGAGCTATATTAAATGGATATGTTCACATAAATAACCTGGTCAGTACTTTTAAAGATCCAACTTAAAAACTGTATTTCCAACTCGTACATATGAGACAGCAAAACTTTTAACAACTTATCAATGCAATTTCCAACTTGCTAGTTGCTAACAAAATCAACTAATACAGGTTTAGGATCCCTTACTAGAAATACCTGGGACCAGAAATACTTGGGATCTGACAGCTTTAGGAGCGGGGCAGAATCTTGGCTTTACATAATATAAGCTTCGGCATGAAATTTAAATCTACATGATTCATATACAATTTGAACATACTGTGTAGAAGTAATTTCATATAGCATTATTTCATGAGCCTGTATTTTGACCGTGACCCCATACTTGAAGTCAGGTACGCAACTTTCTACTGTCAGCACTCAAAAGTTTGGGCCCTTGGAGGATTTCAGACTTTCGAATTAGAAATGGCAACAAGAACAAATGCACAAGTTCACCAGAACTGAGGGAAATGAGTACTATGGGATGCAAAGGTCTTCTGACTTCCTGACAACAATCTAGGCACTATCACGATTCCCAGGTGGGGGGGTGCTAAGGCTCCATTTCAGTAAGAACCAAGACACAAATTCAACGTCCAGATGCATTGTTTTCAACACAAGTGAAAGATATAGTATCAATCATGAAGCAGACATTAGCAAATTTACTCCACACATGGAATATAGGCACTAGTTTTGTATTTTAATATGCAAATTTAAGCAGCTACCCACAATATGACCTCTGCTAAAGCTTTTCATTTACCAATAAATTGTTGACAAAGTTAATGCATCACAAGTAAATACACAGGATTATATTTATGTTAATCTTTGGCACATTTGTCAAGTTGGAGAATCTCAAAGGCAATAAAAATTTGACGGCTTTGCACATTCTTTTAATCTTTACATCAAAACATAAGGCCGCAAAAAGGCAAGATGAAATTTTAGGATATGAGGAATAGTTTTAATAAAATTTTACATACAGTACCTTACATATAGAACAGTGTGTTTGCAAATTTAAATAATATCTGAATGTACAGTGGCATGTATTCTTATCAAAGATAAATTCAAGTTCACTGGCTATCAGTTCTAAAATGCATCTATACAGATGGCTCGAACTGATAAACAGAATGAGGCATAAAATATTCAAGTGTTATATGTCATCAAATTGCCTCCTCTTAACAGTCTTTTCCCCCCTTAAAAAATTTCAAAACCTGTACATACATTTTTAATTTTTAAAAAGTCTGTTAAAAGGCAACATTTCATGTTAACCACCAATTTGTAGTCTATAGTAATAAAACTAGATATGTGCAATATAAATATGTGTTGGTTATGTACATGTTGAGTGTCTGTTTAAAACAAGCATACACACTTACACATACCTCCTTCTGTAGCACTGGGGGCACACACAACTCATGTGAGGACTGGCAGACAGTAGGACCTAGGCTCAAAATCCAGCAAGAGCTAAAACAGCAACTTTGTTGCCTTTGGTTTCAGAAAATCTGTCCATTCTCGATCAAAGCTAATAGTCTGAGTGCATGTGTATTATTTAAAAATAAAATTCATCTTCCAAAACAAACCTTTTCCAGTATTCCACTACTAGCAGTTAAGAAAAATCCACAGCCACAAATTATTTTGATATATTTTTCACTCCTCATCCCAGCTGAGGTTATTTATAATTTTTTTTTTCTGAAGGCAAACACCAAGCATATCCAGGATCAAACAGTTATATTGAAGCCTGAATACTGCCATTCAACTATCTATGTTATATATGTGACAAAAAGGCTTCAGATGGACTCATGGTATTATGTAAGACGTGGAGTGGAAGAATGCCCACGATATTTAAATCCTCTGTCCAGCAGTATCATCAACATTTGGCACATGGGATCTTTCTGCAAGCTAGTTTGTTTTTAATGAGCTTAGTGCCTGCAGTAAATTCCAATTATTTGGTGCTTGTTTTTTTTTTTTTAAATACATTCATAATGAAGTGAGAATTCCACAATTGTTTTCCTCAAAAGTGAGATTTCTAAAGTCAGTTTTCTGATTAAATACATTCATCACCCAAGAAACAACTCATGATCCTATGGAAGTTTAAATAACCTAAATTTCTGTGCAGCTGGATCCAACTGCTGAGAAGGCAGTTCTTAGAGAAACCTTACAGAAGTCTCCAGAATTTAAATTTCCGTTAATTTTAATTTTGGCCAAATGCTGGTTTATAAACATAGAACTTTCTACTAAAAACTATATAAATGCACCATATTTCTTTCTACAGGTATCTAAAATTTCATATAAGCAAACTCCTGCCAATATGCTTCTTAGTATAGATTATATTCTAATTCTATTCCATTGATCCTTGGCATATAAAACATTGTCATTTGCAGCCTGCTTATATTTTTAATATTCACTTCCTTGATAAAGTTGCTCCTCGTTTTCTTTCAAGGTGCCATCTTATTGACATTACAAATCAGTAAATGACCAAACATTACTAAGCTTTTAAAGTATATACTTAGTAATCATGTGAATAATAAAAATGATTGGACTGGAAAGCCATACTCTTGTCACTAAGTGTTCACTGTTGTCATACAGAGCAAAGAGTTGCTATTTGCTGTACTTTGCCCATGTCGATTAGGAGCTGTTTTATGTGACGTTTAAGTTGGGGCAGTCTTGCGAGAGGATCTGGTGGCTCCAACTCCCCCGTAAAATCAAGCCAGCTTTCCAGAACTAAAAGAGAGAAAAGAATACATTGGAAAAAGTTAGCAAATGGTGTCATTAGCAGGCTGGGATAGTGATTGAGATAACAGTTCACATCTCTGTCTTCAGAAGGCCAATATACTCAAGCCATTTTGTGTAAGGCTCAGTGGTGTTTGTACCCACCCCACAGTGATATAGACCCACGGGGTAACATTTGTCTGGTGTGGCCAATTTTTTCAGTGCTGGGAATTGATTCTGGAACCCTGTGCCCACTAAAGAGATACTCTACAATTGAACTAAATCATCAGCTCCATGTTTCCTTTACATATAAATTAGTTTCATTTTGAATGTCTCCTTCTACTCTTTTTCTGGTACAGAAAACAACAGTTCTTTTGTGTCTGGTCCAAGCTTACTACTAATTTAGATTTATATCATCTCTGCCCAGTCTTCCTTTTTCACAAAAGAAGTAGTGATTTCTATTGCAATTTTCAGCCCTACTATTTAATTATTATCATTTTTTTAATGCAAGTGCACTAAAATTCTAGTTTTGTTTCCTCTGAAAATATGGTATTGGGTCAGGCTATATTTTATCTCTTCAAAAATCTACATAAAACAGTAAATTAACTCTACAACCAAGTTAAGACCCCAGCAGAACTTGCTTCTGGGAGGGTATCCCATCACCATGGGGGGTGGGGAAGGCAGGAGGCGGTCAACCTCGGAGCAGTGCTGAGGTGTCCCAGGCCAGAACAACAGTGAAGGAAGGTAAGAGGATAAGAGAGTCAAGATGAGTAAAAGAAACATGGATTGGGAATCCAGTAACCCAACTTACTCTGATTTATCAAATAGAAAATGGGGATGATATCTGTCCTGCTTATATTCCAGGGCTCCTAAGTAATGGTAAATTTTTTTTGAAAATATGATAACCATTAGAAAATTTGTATGCCTATAAGGCTTAGTTAGCTACTTAACCTGGGGAGCTGTTCCATTCCATGTACCCAATACTAACTAAAGTAGGCCCATATGTTCAACATATTTCCCCTCGTATGTTAAATGTGCGAATACTTGTTATGCCGATTTCCTGAGAGTAACAGCACAATGAAACTATAAATATCCAATAAGTGTTGTATATTGAGCTTTGCAGGTAATGAGCCGTATTTAGGAAATATCCATCTTGCAAAAATAAACACTAATACCCAGTCACTTTGCCTTGAGCCTAAAAGACCCTATATGTGCTAATATAGTGCAAAGGGAGACTGAAGGCTCTGTAGGTTTGGAGCTGTAATTTTCATTACATAATTAAATAGTTTTAAACAACTTCCTCATAATGGCATTGGACATACTATATTAACTGCATGTGAGTTCTTTGTTAAATTACCATCCATTTCTTTTTCTATGAGGTCCATCCTGCTGGTGACTTCATTTTGCACGTTCTCTATGTGTGTAAGGAGATTGAGCTGCCACTGAAGATGTGAGTCCCCAGGGTCTTCAGTGCTTCTTTTATCATTATAAACAGATGCCTTATTTCCTAAAGTTGGCTTCTTCTTCACAATACCAGCAGAAAAAAACAAAACATACCAAATTGGTTGAAAAGAAATGCCAAACGGGAAAGGTACATTAAAAACCTCATTGCCCACAACAATCTAGGCAATTCAACTTGACTCCTAAGGATGTATTTAAAGAAAGTTCAGGCACATGATCAAATTGCATGTAGTGGTTCTAGAAAGTACATTTCTCCCTCCACAAAGCCTGTGAGCAATAAATATGACATAAATGAAGTCCTTGATTCTATTCTGCTGTAATGGGCCAATTTGGACCATTTCCTTCTTCAGTTAACTTCAACTGGCAACACTAATGAAGTAAGGGCCAAGTAATGGAAAAACAAAGGAAACTATTGAATAACAATTCAAAGTCTAATTCACAAAAGAGTGGACTTTACTCTTATAGTTATATCAAGAAGATAAATGAATTATCTAAAAGATTTATCTAAGTATTCTAAGAGCTTCAAGAGTGAAAGCTGCTACATACACACATACACACACATACAACATGCATTTGTAGAAGATAATTCATTATAAAGGAGGTATACTAATTTGACAAGAATATTTATGATAAAGTTCAAGAAATAAAAGCTTTTCAAATTGTTATATCCTTACCTGCAATTATTACTTGGAAAATTAAGAATTTTAAAGTGGCCATGTTAATTGAAAACCAACAGAAAATAAAGACCCAACCTATCAACGATAATAATAGGAAATAACATTTACAGATATTCAATATGCATACAGCCACAAGAAATTCAACTTACTACATCATGGAATTTATGTGGGCTTACAAGTATGTTATTTTAAAAGATAAAGGTGTTATATTTTCTAAAATACATAAAAAGACACTATTATACCACTATTTACTTTCATGTTGTTTGACACAGACATTTTCATCTGGAATACAAGGGGCCTCATTAGTTTTTTGGAGGCATTTATCTATGCTTATAAAATTAAAACTTTTGTTACGGTAACCTTTTTTTTGAGTTATATCAATTCTGAATTAGGTGTAACTACTGTTTAACTGGATGGCAGTTTTGAGCAGAAAAAAGAAAATGTGTCTTTTACAGGTACCTGCTTCATGCAGTTTAGTATTATTTTATAAACTTTCCATCTGTTGTTCCAGGTGAACCTGTTTTACCTTTTCTGGCATTCCATACTCTCTTGCAGAATACTGGGAATGGCTCCTAGCTCCCAAGTAGAATTCTTGCTCTTCTTCAAAACTGCTAACATCATCATCAGAGCTGCCAGGATCTACAAGAGATTTGTGGTCCTGACCAAAACTTGGTGGCTTTTGATAGCTGTGTTCACTTGTTATGTAAGTTCCCTCCATTCTCAGGGGAAAATGATGTGGTTCCTTATGGTTTTGTACATGTTTCTTTTCTTCTAAATTAGCTGTGTCTTGAACTGTGATTTTTTTCTCCACTCCAGCTATTACTTGATGTTGGTCCTTTTGTTTCCCAGAACAAGCCCACAGATGAAGGTCAGGATGATGTTTATTCCTTAAAACAAAGGTGAAGAAAGAGAAGTTAAGGAAAACATAAATGAAACAAAACAAACCTGGTACAAACTCACAACCATAATAAATTTCAAGTCCAGGTTAACAGGAGGCTAGGAACCAAGACAAGACCAAAAGTTTTCTTTAAGTTAACTCATTCTAGCATTTCATCCAAATCAGATTCTCTCAATTTTAAAGAAATAATACCCACAAGAGCAAGAATGAACATACTGTATTGGTAATTAATGTGGCCAGTTGATGCATACATTTTTCTATAAATTTTATATTGCATGATACAAAAAATCTTATGTGTACAATTTAAAGATATTTACTCAATGAAAAAGCAGAAACTTGTGATAAAAGAATTCCAGTTATGGAAACAAGAGGTTTATCGTTGTTGTTGTTATTTTCAACATACCATATGAAATTATGCCTTTTTCTTTTGCCTTTCTTCCCCACGGTTTTAGCCCTGAAGTCACTGTAACAGATTTTGGTACCCTGGATATTGCATATACATATATTGGGACTAGGGAAGGGAAGGGGAATGTCAAAATGGACAGACAAAGGATAAAACACAAACCAAATGCAACAATACTTAAAAAACTATATACTACAAACCAACTGTACAACTCATGGGGGGAGGGAAATGGGGAGGGGGAAAGTGGGGGAAAATGAGGGAGGAGGTAACAAGTTGGATAAGAAATGTACGCACTGCTTTACATATGAAATTGTAACCCCTCTGTACATAACTTTGACAATAAATAATTTTTAGGAAAGAATTCCAAGTATAGACATAGAGAAAGCAAACCTCTCCTCCTTCATGGCAGTCATAAATAAGGTATGATCTTCCAGACATTTGTATACATATAAAATTATTTTTGAACAGATGAGCATCCATGATTCTTATAAACCGTTGGGACTCCTACAATCTGCCCCTTTCATATACAGATGTACATTTACATATATGTATACACATATATACATATGTATATGTTATGGACACCTTGCTACCAAAGTACATACAGAATTCCTTTACTTATACTGTAGTGGCTGAATGGTACTTATTACTTACCCATCTAGACTAGCTAACCAATTACCCAGTGATAGATGTAGCTGCATGCATGTACCCAGATAAGTTTATAGATCTGGAACTATTGAACAGCATGAATTTCTAATTGTACTGTACAACTTGCTTCCAAAAGGGGTGTACTATTTATACTCCATGACAGGTTTATGATGATGCCTATTTAACTCAGCTTCACTAAATAAATGAGCATTGTTGGGGGTTTTTAGCCTCCCACGCTCTCCTGCCCTGCAGGAGAGACGGGAAAACACGCCCCACCCGGACAGGCCAAGAAAAGGAAAGGGCCGAAGAACTGCCACCCCAGCCCTGCCTTTGTCGAAGGACCCACAGACAGTCCGGGAGCCAGTCAGAGCTAAGACTCGTTTAATGGCGGCAGTGAGCTGTTCTTTTACATGGGTCAGAGGGCAGCGGAAGGAGAGGGATATGTGCACCTACGTAGGGGCTGTGAATGGATGCCTGACCTGTCCATCAAGGTGGAGCTCCAAGGGACCTCCCCTAAGGGGCGGCCCTCAGGACGGCCTCTGGGTTCATCACCCGCAGCCATCTTGGCGCACACGTGGTCTGAGGCGGGAGTGGGGCTGGTTAGAGTCACCTTTCCGGTTCTGGACCCGAGGGCAGGCGGGGCTACCAGCCATGCGGCCCCAGGGCTGGGGAAAGAGGTGGGGCCAGCTAGAACTTCCTCATAATGATGCAAGGCATCTGGGGGGGGGTGTGCCCCACAGAGCATGATACTTTGTAGTTAATTGAGCAGTCATGAAAATTACGAACTGTGTAAAAAAAAAGCAAGACTTCCTTTATCAGAGCTTAAGTGAAATAAAGGTATTGGGGAGTCATAAACTTTTCTAAAGGCTCAATAAAGTTTGTAAGTTAATATCCTCTAAATTAGAGTCAAATTCTTCTTCTAGTACTACTCATGTGTTATTTCTGAAATTCTAAACTATCTTTTAGATTTCTATTTATTTTGGCTCTGAGATATAGTCTTCTTCACCCCCAGCTTAACTATTTTTATTAGAATACATTAACAGTACATTTATCTTTCACTGTGATGATTCCATAGATGTGTAGTGCATTTTGAGCAAATTCATTTGCTCTGTTATGTTCCCTAACTCCTCTCCATTCTCCACTTTTTCAAAGTGTTTGGTGGGTTTCATTATGTCATCTTTGTGTGTGTGTAATACACTGTGTTCTTTACCTCCCAATAGCCCTCTTTTCATCCTTTCTCTTCCACTGTTTTCCCCTTTTAGACTCATGTACTATTCTCATCAGCATCAACATCAGCACTTGAAATGTAGCTCTTGCTATGTAGCTCAGATAGGACTCGAACATAACATTTTCCTGGCTGCATATCTCTAGAGCAAAGATTACAGGTGCATGCCACCACAACTGGCTTTCAAATAGATTATTTTTCCTTTTTGTGCTAATACAGGAGCTTGAACTCAGAAAAGGTGGATTTGTAATAATGCAGTGAGAAAATATAGCTATTCCCTCGGAGGAGCAAGGATAGGTGATAGAACCTGCTTGAAAATTCATCTTAAAATGAAGTAAGGTTTATTTTCACTTATTGTGAGGATGAACTCAAATCTCATACAAAAACACCAGTTTCTGACATGTAGTAAGCTTTCATGAAGTATTCATGATAATGCTCATTATTCTCAGAAACGTTAATATAAAGGAAGGCCTATAGGCATATAAGTCAGAAATGATGCAGCTAAAACAATCTTACTATAATTTTGAATGTAGAGAAACTCACACTGATAATTAGAAGGAAGAAAAACTAGGTTTTATTCTTTTTAAAAAGGACTAATAGCTTAAGCCACTCCTTTAGGTTTTAGCATTTACATGGCCTATTTTGTTTTTGGTTTTTGGCCAGTATTAAAGTTTGAGCTCAGGAACTTGCTTTTCTTCCCTTGGTTTTGTTTTTCTTTTTTTTTTTTTTTTTGCCAGACCTGGGACTTGAACTCAGGACCTGGACACTGTCCCTGAGCCTCGTCATACTCAAGGCTAGAGTTCTACCACTTGAGCCACAGCGCCACTTCTGGCTTTTTATGAGTAGTTTATTAGTGGTAAGAGTCTCATGGGCTTTCCTGCCTGGTCTTGCTTCACAATCTTCAGATCTCAGCCTCCTGAATAGCTAGGATTATAGGCATGAGCCACTGGTACCTGGCCTCCCTTGTTGTTGTTGTTTTTTCCTCTAATGGCTAATGTTATACCACTTGGGCCAAGCCTTCACTTCTGGCTTTTTGCTGGTTAAATAGAGATTAGAATCTCAAGGACTTTTTTTGCCTGGGCTGGCTTTGAACCATCCTCAGATCTCAATCTTCTGAGTACCTAGGATTACAGGTGTGAGCCATGAGTACCGAGCTTACATGGCCTTTTAATAAAGAAAATTATACAACTAAGACCAATTTCACTTAACCAGCTCTTGAGTACTTACTCCTACATGGCAAACTAGGGGTAAAGTGCTAAAAGAAATGTGTGTTTCACTTAGAGGAGGCAAGCATAAAAAAGCTACGTTCAACTGTCAGTATGCATGGAGCTCCCCAACAAGCCATGGTCATGTCTACTTGGGCAAGAGGCAATGTGAATTCATCTGCTAGGTGAGCCAATGGTGGGAGGGTATGGCTTTGAGTAAAACTCTGTCTCACAAGAAAGCATGCTTCACTCAGGATTTATGCTTTGCTGTGTAGCCACACATTTAGGAAGGAGGGTGTGGCAGCAAAATACTTATCATGATAGGACTCTGAGCACATGCTGGAGATCTCAGACTTGGCTCAGGGGGCAACTGAAAGAGACAATCTCATATTTATCTTTCACTAAAATCATACTGGCTATCAGATAAAGAATAAACTGGATTAGCAGAAGACTGGAGCCCTGGGGCAGTGCCTGTTGGAGGAGGGAACAAAGGACAGAGAGACTCCGCCACTACAAAGGAACAATGTGGAGACTCAGAAATGCAGACAGACTTCTCGACAAGTGAGTTCAAAGGAAGAAAACCTTGTGATGAACTTTTCATTTTTTATTTGTATTTGTTAGTACTGAGATTTGAATGTAGGGTCTTACATCTTCAAGGCAAACACTCTACAACTTGAACCATACTTCCATCTCTTTAGGCTTTAGGTTATTTCTCAGAAAGTGTGATATGTTTTTGTGTCTGGGCTCAGATCTCAACGACTCCCACACAGCGAGAATCACAGTTCTGAACCCCCATGCCTGGCTCTGTTTGTTGAGTCTTGCTAACTTTTTGGCTGATTGGCCTCAAATCTGGGTCCACCCCAAAGTAGCCTGTATTACAGGCATGAGGCTATTACGGTCAGGAATTAACAGGAATTACCAGCAAAGCCTCGAGTAACATTTTGATATCCTAGTAAAAGGGGGCTCACTCTGGCTTTTCGTCAAGGGAAAAGTGTTTGGGACTAAATGCAATTGGGCTCTAGTATTGAATCTAGCTCACTAACAAAGAATATACTCACCTTCTCTAGGATCACTCTCAGCTCCAAGCACTTCTGAAGGGGCACAGAGGACACAGGCTCACAACAGCAGCTGAACTTAATTTTGTGTACCTGAGCATATATGACTGGAGCTAAACTGGTAGGTGTGGTATCCATCATTAACCATGCTCACCTAATCAAGCCACAAGCCGGCAAACCTAGTCATCTCAAAGTTACTCGTCTGCCCTTTTAAGAAGTAGGCTTCATTTAAATATCGATGCCATTTTAATTTTTTTTGTTGTTTTCACATGTATGTCTAGTTGATTTTTATTCAAACGTGAATGAACATGTGGCCCTTCCCGACCCTTCACTTACTTTAGAATTCCGATCTTCAGCTGTAACCCGTGCAGCACTTCCGTCACACCATACACATCAGCAAGCAGATGATGTGTGGAAACTATCTTTTTGGCATTGAGATGAGAGTAATTTTCTTTTAAAAATGATAACCCGCACATTCTCCCATTATTCAACCAGTCCTTATCATAACGGTATTTTGCACTCCACCTCTGACCTGTAATGAAGTTGACATTAAAGTCACAAAGGAGGCTACTTTTTCTCAGGTCTCCCTTCCACTGCTTCTCAGCAAGTAAAGGGAGTTTTGAAGCTAAGAGTGGATTTACAACCAGAGTAAGACAGCGCTGGATGGAGCAGTGCAGAGAGAAGGATCCTTCCACAGTTCCCAAGTATCAGCCCAACTAAAGAGAAGCAGCTCCATTTAGGGCACGGTCAGAGGCAGACAGACCTGCAAGGGGAACCTTGATTCTTGCTTTCAGTATCATGTACCAGTCACTCGTCTTCTAAAATGTCTAAAAGGGCTGGACAAAAATTACAGGGTTTCTTCTTCATTGCACTGTGTCTTCAGATGAAATGGAGTTGTAGATGAGCAAATAGGAACTATGATTTCACAGGATCCTCTATCATCCTACAGACTCAATGTGAACACAAATTAGATCCTATTACATTAGGTGCTCTGTGTCTATGTCCCTACTATGAGACAGGTGAGGGCAAAGTTTGTTCAAATCATTCATCTCTCCACAAAGGGGGGGGCGCGCAAATAAAGGGTATCCACAGATGCTTCTGGATGAGTGCCTGAATATGCACGATGAATAGCAAATGTCTACGAATATATATATATATATATATAAATATAAATATAAATGCTGGTGATTAAATCTTTTTCTACCTCAGTCAGCTATGACTAAAGCTTCCCCTCTACCCACAGCACACAGCTTTCAGTACCCTTGCTGTCTAACCAGTAGTGTAAGAGATTCTATGATTATCACTGATCTGCAGTGAGTTGGATATGTAGCACTACCAGAAACTTCTTTAAAATCATATCAGGAGAATGTAAGTGTAGACTACCAGTCCATTCAAATCACCATAAATAAGCTTAGTCAAAACCACTACA
This sequence comes from Perognathus longimembris pacificus, assembly GCF_023159225.1. Taxonomy (NCBI): domain Eukaryota; kingdom Metazoa; phylum Chordata; class Mammalia; order Rodentia; family Heteromyidae; genus Perognathus; species Perognathus longimembris. The sequence continues at coordinate 7,066,995 of NC_063172.1, forward strand.
CAGGGATAATAGACAAAAGCCAGTTCTTTGACAGGAAGAAGCCACATTTTCCCTTTCAGTAATGAGTGGTGACCATGTTGCTAATACACTAATGCTTAAAATCTGCCTGTCACTGATATAAAACTACAGCAGTGAAAAAGTATTTGAAGTCATAGTAAAAAAGAGTGGAGTGTAACTAAGCAAGAAGTAGCATTGCCTTCTGTGGTTCATTGCAACAACACTAGCCATCAGCACATACAGAACATACGGCCCAGTGCAGAGGGCCTACCTGGAGGGTCCCGGCAGATGTAGCAGATATACTGCTCCGGAATGCTCTCCTCCAGTAGTCCCATGCACACACTGTGCTGCCAGCACAGACACTCTTCACACTGCCAGAGAACAGAAGACACATACAGTGCTGTCTGCAATGGTCCCCACTCCCCAGCAACCATAGATACCCTGCCTTTTAATTAGCTGGCTTGCTTTCTTGACCATGACAGTTCAACTCCTATGCAACATAACAAAAGCAAGTCATGATTTAAGAAGAAATTAATCTTCGAAATAGTTAACTAATTCAAGAGCTTCCATTTGTTGCACCCCCTTTACATATGCTTTAATAAATTACTTAGATCATAAAACGCCAGAATTTCCTTCCTCTTTTTCATTGATGTCTGTGGTAACCACTTTTTTTCAAACACCACATTCTCTTAAAAACACTTTACCATCATATTTTCTTAAAGCGTTATACTATTGTCTCCTGAAATGGCCTCTTAAAAGTCTACTTGCCTGCTGAAAACTATAAATCTGCAGTTTCCTTATCTGAGAACACCACTGACACGAGATTATATTTTCCTCATTCTTGTAACCAGTGACTCCAAATCTTCCATTGCGTCATTCCAAATACAAGTTAGCTTTCCCTTTTTTTCTGGAGATACCTTTCCTTCAAGGGAAGGTTGTTAACCCTTCCAACAAGTTTCCCTTCATTGAGAATACTGACAACTATTTCAATTTCTGCTCACTGGAGGGTAACGATACACAAATTGTTGAACAACATGGATCAGATCAATAAGAGAAACACTAGTTTCTTACAAGTAGATGTTGGTCCACTTTATACCTAAGAATTTCATCACAGAGGCCTCAATCAAACACCCAGTAGCAATCTAAATCTGTAGCTTTGGTGTGATGGCTAGTACAAATGGGAGGGCTTCGGATGCAACTGCTGAGCACTGAAATAATCCGGGACTACCTGGATCATGAAGCCGTTCTCTTCATCCATTTTACAAATACATCGTACAATTTCATTAAGAGCATCATCTTCATCCTGAGATTCCTCAAAATTGGTTGAATCAAAATCCTGATTGTACTCATCCCCACTCAGAAGCAAGCTCTCCGTTGAAGAGTCATCTAGGAACTCCATATCTGACAAGTCTAGAAGATACATGGAAAGGACACTCAGTACAGTTTTCTATTTCTTATGTCATTTTTTTTTCAGAAAGAGAGGATCTATGGAAAGTGACTATAAGCTATTAACCATTTTAACAGGGGGCAAACAAATGCTAATAAAATAATTCTCTAGACAAAGAAACAGAGGCTTAGGTAATTCTGTTTTCTATCCTAATGCATACATTGTTGTAATGAACACTAAGTTACACAGATTATGGCTAAAGCTTTAGGAACAATTGAAATCTGTATTTCCTGTAAATTTTCACAAATATTTTCCTAAAGAGCAATCATTCACAAACAGTAGCTCTTCTCTGGTTGCAGAGATTAAACAACTTCAAAGCAGTGAGCTTGCTAGGACACAATACTTCCTATAATATGAACAGCATCAGTAGTATAAGCAAAAAACACCACAACATATACACCAGGCACTGACTAAACACTTTCACTAGGAGATTCATAACTTGGGTGAGTAACACAGCCAGGTAGTATAAAAGCCAACTACATACTGACAACCTCAATCTTTTTAAATATGACAGACTCATAACATTTGTTCTTAATTTGCCAGTATTCTTATCCTGGAGCTAGGAGTTTTTAACACTTATTCATTTCATTCTGATAAACTGCATGCTACCTCTGTAGTGCTCAGGAGGAGGCCTGGCCTATATTTAGTCATGCCAAGTGTGAGTGGAAGAGGTAAGGAAAAAGATGAGACACAGTTTTTACAACTGTGTTTTAAAAATGACGCAGGCTGGCATCATTTAAATTAAAAAAGATTGTGTTATTTATATTTTAAATATTTAATATGGAGCTGAGGTTATACTTCAGCAGAACACAAGCTTAGTACACTGACACCGTTTCAGTCCCCTGCACCACCAAAAACAAAATGTAGTATTTCTTAGTATTCCTTCCATCACTTTCTAATCTTACTTATCTCTTTCCTGACTCACTGTTTTTGAATGCTTTAGTTTTATTAAAATTTATGCCTTAAGGAAAAATATTTTCTTCTCATTGAGGTCTTAGGATATGTTGGAGAAAGAAAGGCAGTAAAGATGAGACAAATGTTAGAAAAATGCTTGCAAACATTCAAAGAGTCAAAAGTAAACCAGGTACATACAGAAAATTCGTCTAATATTCCCAATATTAGATCCATTTTGAAAATTTCATCAATCGATAATCTTGCTGGCTTAAATTCAAAACTAATATTTTCTCTTGGGCTTTAAAAATATAAGTTCATGTTTTGAAAGAGCAGACTAGATAGAATATGGATAAAATGTTTATCTTTTATTTTTTAGGCAATACTGGGGTTTGAGCTCAGGGCCCTGTACTTGTTAGGCAGGTGTTCTACAATTTGATTCATATAGCAATTTTGCTTTAGGTAGTTTCACAAACAGTCTCATGCTTTTGCTCAAGGGTAACCTCAGACTATGATTCTCCTACCTATATTTCCCACAAATCTGGGACCACCAACTTCAAGCACCATGCTTATTTGTTGGTTGAGATGGGTCTCAGGCGGCTGGGAATGTGGCTTAGCAGTAAAGTATTTGCCCAGCAAGCATGAAACCCTGGGTTTGATTCCTCAGCACCACATAAACAGAAAAAGCCAGAAGTGGCGCTGTGGCTCAAGTGGTAGAGTGCTAGCCTTGAGCAAAAGGAAGCCAGGTACAGTGCTCAGGCCCTGAGTTCAAGCCCCAGGATTCACAAAAAAAAAAAAAAATACTGAGAGATGGGTGTCAGTTTTTGTCCAGGCTGGCCTTGAACTGCAATCCTACTGATTTCTGCCTACCAAGTAGCTGGGGTAATTACAGCTATGAACTGCCATGTGTAGTGGATAAACAGTTGCAGAAACTGTTGCAGCATATATGTGATATTAAGTGAATGGCAGTCATATACAATACTGGATTTATTTAAAAACATATCAATGGAAGGAATTAAGTATATAACTAAGGTTTTAGAATATAGTAAGCACACAGGAAACTCACAACCACTGGCTAAATTTTGGGAGCTGAGAAAATGGGTCTCTAAGTTGCAAGTTACATACGAAAAGTAAGTCAAGAGTATTCTTACACCTGCATAGGAGGAGCTATGGGGACAAGGCTGTAATTGGGTAGCACAAGGACACTGGTATTTTTGAACCTCTAACCCTAGCTTCTGAATTATCATTGCTAGTTTCCAAGCCAGTATTCTCAAAGTGACTCCCAAGCTTAGCAACCTTAACATAGACTGGGAACATATTAGAAATAAACAATTCTGAGGGCAGACTCAGGAAATGTGGTTAGATGAGCTCTCCAGCTGGTTTGATACATTCCAACTTTTTTTTTCTAACCTTTTTCTTTCTCTTAGTCTAGCACTTGATCAGAAAGGCAGGGCCAAGACAAGAAAGAATCAACTCTTCTCACTCTGTCTTCAAGTGTTCTTACTCTAGCCCAGATATATTCCAATACTCAAGCAAGAGACCATTTCTACATCGCAATAGCTCAGAGGGAATGTTCTTAAGGTACTGCCACAAAATCACATAGAAGCTGTATCCTGACAAGATCTCCCCAGAAATGAATTGTGTTCTGTGGTAGGACATAGGACTGCCATATTTTAAAGGAAACACAACACAGTAACTATACTATAGACCACTTGGTCCAGTTAAGAACCACTGGCCAAATGGGAAAAAAAGCAGTGTAGTGTCTGTTGGAAAAAGAGAACGGGGGAAGCAAGAAACCTTTTGTTAGTCTTTTCCCCTTACCTCAAACTGTGATCTCAGGGATGAGTTAGTCCTGAAAGAGAGCATGCAGTAACAATGCAAAGTAAAACAGAACCTGAATCTACCATCTCAGGATCTCAGAAGGGAAAAGAGTAAGCCCAGCCCAGGAAGTTCCCAGGGCTTTATCAGAGATGAAGAGCTTGTCCTTTCTTCCTCATTTCCTGACTCTGGTCTGTGCTGTCTGAGAGCTCTGCTCTCAAGCCTGCCCTTGGTGCTCAAAGCTGAGAGAATCTCCACTCCTATTTGTACACAGTATGAGAAATGTAAGAGTACCTCATTCCTTCTACTGCAATTTGGCCTGACTGCTAGACTCTGAGGACCATTTGATGGATTGCCACTCCAGGCTGTATCAGCCCTTCAAGGCCTTTTGTTTTTATAAAGGTATTTAATTCCCGTGTTTGATTTACATACTAACCTGACCACAATCCCAGATATGTTATAGAAGTATCTGTGAGTGGCAATTCAAAGTATCTTTTCTTTTCTTTTTTTTGTCAGTCCTGGGGCTTGAACTCAGGACCTGGACACTATCCTCAAGCTTCTCTGTGCTCAAGGCTACTCTACCACTTGAGCCACAGCGCTACTTCTGGCTTTTTCTGAGTTATTTATTGGAGATAAAGAGTCTCACTGACTTTCCTGCCTGGGCTGGCTTTGAACTGTGATGTTCAGACCTCAGCCTCCTGAGTAGCTATGATTATACATGTGAGCCACCAGCATTCATCTCAAAGTACATTTTTAAGATTGACAATATTGATATTTGGAGTGTGAGTCTAATGAAGCAATAGGCTCCTTTACCTAGCAAGTCTGTTTAACCTATGAAATGTGGATAACAATAATACTTTATAAGTTCGTAATTGGAAGTATCAAAATATATGTGAAAACACAAATAGAACAGAATTACAGTGGGTACTGATATTAATTGTATAATTTTTCCCACCATTACACCAATTTTTACTTTATACAAATTGGAATGTAGCTCAAATCTTTTAATATTGAGATTTTCCCTATTAAGTAGCAACTTTGTAAACTGGTTCTTGCTTGAGTGGACATTCAGTGAAGTAGGTTTATTATCAGTTCCACATTTAGGAATCTCAATTTCACTTTAACCATTACATATTTACACATACTTTCACCACTAAGGTCAACGGACAGAATTGCCCTTGGGTACTGATAAGTTGTAGTTTTCTCCGTAAACATGCTTCGTGGGGCCAGAGAACTCCCAGAAGATCGAGTTAGTGGAGAAGAGCACCTTTCCAAAAATTCTAGGGAACTGTCTTCATAGTCTGAGTAGTCTGTAACATAAGATACATAAAGACATATTAGTAAAGTCTCAAGCAATCAAGAAGAGTTGCTACAAAACCCAGGAAATGACATTTCAAGATACACAAAGCAACCACACCAAACCCACACTCTCTCATCCGTTACCATCTAGATCATGTATCTGATGCAAAGAGTTTAGCAAGAACACTCGGGAAGTCAGTTACGCCACACAGTACGTGCAGCCGAGACTGCAGACTCTAACAGTAAAGCCTTATATCCAGAAATACAACCAGATTCTACCTTTTCTTCCATTAAAATCACGACTATGGTCTGTAGCGTTATCTGCAAGATGGAATTCACCTTTATTTGAAATTTCTTACATTAAGAGGTTCTCCTGATGTCTAACACACTGATTGCTATAGTGGTAATTAGAGCAATGAATCTTTCAAGCAAAAAAAACCAAAACCCAAAAAACAAAACACCCCTCCTTGAAGGCAATAAACTAGTGCTGGGAATAGATAACTCTAATTTCTCAGATTGGGATGAGTGATACAGATATAAGAAGAAGACTGTGGTGAGAGAAAAGGAAGCCAGTAGAGGGTGAAAGTTTAGATACTGGAGTAAGCTGCACACCTGACAATCATTGCCAGAGCACAGTGATGGAGAGGTATGACAGTTTTTGTGTTTTAATCTTTAAGGTTTTATCCTAATGTAATTAAAATTTTCAAAGGTAATTTAAGGAGGAGCAGAATGTTACACAGTCCAGTTACATTTCTAACAGACCACTCAGTAGTAGGATGGAGCAGCAGAAGACATAGGCACATGCAGAGATGGGACACAAGGGAGAGGTTATGGCACTGGTGGTCAGGTGAGGCATGCTAGTGGCTTTCAACGTGATAGGGTAATGGAGTAGAAGATACAGAAGATGCAAAAATGTTACAAACCTGAGGTAGAAAGCAGATAGGGAGTCTACAGCCATACCACCCTGAACGCGCCCGATCTCGTCTGATCTCGGAAGCTAAGCAGGGTTGGGCCTGGTTAGTACTTGGATGGGGGAAAGCAGATAGGGAGTCAAGATGGCTCCACATTTCTGCTTGAGTAACTAAGTAACACAAATAGGTCCCAGACAGGCTAGTCAGTAGATGGGCAGTAGGGAAAACAGTAGTTTTGAGCAGGGATTTCTTTTTAAAATGGGAGACAGTAACTGAGTGCTGGTGGCTCACACCTTTAAACCTAGCTACTCAGGAGGCTGAGATCTGAGGATCAAATCCTGGGCAGGAAAGTCCATGAGATTATCTCCAAATAACCACCAGAAAACTGGAAGTGATGCTGTCTCAAAGTCGTAGAGTGCTAGCCTTGAGCAAGAATTCCGGGACAGCATCCAGGCCTGCAGTTCAAGTCACAAGAGTGACCAAAAAAAAGTGGGGTGGGGAGAGAACATAATGATTCAAGGATTGGGTTGTGAGAAATGCCAGGATTTTAAGAAAAAAGGCACTTTTCCTTCATCTTAATAGAGTCTTACATTTGAGTAAGAATATAGCTATGGATAGAAAAATCTAAGTTTTACCTTGTATGTATATTTTCTTAACTGAGTGAGAGGCAAAGGCCGTCACTAGGATAAATTAAGGAATGAGAGGAAAGAACAGGAAAAGATGAAGAAAGGAAGGAAAAAAGCAGGAACACATGTTTACAGGAGAGGAGTAGTAATGCCACTGGTCAGTACAAGCTATGCATTTGAGGCCTGTGGTTGTAGTAAAGCAGCCTTCATCCCCTGACTCCTAGCCCACCTATGTCCTGACCCTGGAACTTGTGAACACTTCAAGTTACATGGTGAAGGAGTACACAGGTGACCATCATAAATACTAGAACAGAGGCAGGTGCTATTGGCTCATGCCTATAAGCCTAGCTACTCAGGAGACTTAGACCAGGAGGATCATGATCAAAGCCAGCCTGAGCAGACAAGTCTGTAACATTCTCTCCAAGTAACCGGCAAAGCTGCCAGACTGGAGGGGTCAGGTGGTAGAGCCCTATCCATGACCAAGAAAGCTCAGTGAGGGCACAATGGCCTGAGTTAGGGGCATTGACTGAGTTCAGTTCTGGTACTAGCAATAAATAAATACACAGGTGCCAAAATGGAAGGCTCTCTGAACGTTCTCACAACCGCCTCAAAGTAAAAAAAGACAAACAACTACAAAAGCAATACTTACAAACTGTTTAGTGAAAATGAACTGAACAACTGAACAACTCATGGCGGGGAGGGGGAAGGGAAAGAAGGAGGGGGGAGGGGGGAATGAGGGACGAGGTAACAAACAGTACAAGAAATGTATCCAATGCCTAATGTATGAAACTGTAAACTCTCTGTAATTCAGTTTGATAAAAATATACATATAGGGGCTGGGGATATAGCCTAGTGGCAAGAGTACCTGCCTCGGATACACGAGGCCCTAGGTTCGATTCCCCAGCACCACATATACAGAAAATGGCCAGAAGTGGCGCTGTGGCTCAAGTGGCAGAGTGCTAGCCTTGAGCGGGAAGAAGCCAGGGACAGTGCTCAGGCCCTGAGTCCAAGGCCCAGGATTGGCCAAAAAAAAAAAAAAAAAAAAAAAAATATATATATATATATATATATATAAAAGAAAAAAAAAAAGAGGTTTGACTGCTAGTACTATTTGGAAGTCAAAGAACTAAAGCAGAACAGGTGACATAAACTACGCAAGGACACTCAGCTCTTACCGAGCAAGGACAACAGTCAAATCTAGACTACTTGAGGGATTTCAACACTGAATGTGTGCATTTCCAGGAAAGCTTGTCAAAGCCAAAGTATGTGTGCCTCACTGGTGGGCGAGGAGTGGGAGCAGTGTAGACAAGCAAGCTGCCACTGTGCGGCATTATGCTACTCTGCCTGCAGTAGATTCACAGCCACCACGATTTGCCTACCGCCATGTTATCTCAACAAGGGCATGGTGAGGACATCTGTGACATGCTAAGTACCATGTCTGGCGCTTCCCAATGATTACGTTACTTAATCCTAATGAAAGACTCGGCAGAAAGTGTCATTACCATATTAGAAGCAATAACTGAGATGTAGAAAATTTAAACTGCTAAAAGTGACCCAACATAAATGTGAGATTCAGAATCTAAACTTCAAAGCTGCCCATTTAATCCATGACATCCTATCTGACTTCCAGATTGTAAGAGCAATAAAAAGAAATCACAATTTTGTTCAGATCCTAAAGCCACATTGTGAGTTTGAATCTGCTTTTCACTACTTGGTAGTTATGAGTAGGCAAGTCTCTTTCTCTCTGCTGCAGCTAAGTGTAATACACAGTCATCAGGTCATATTGTAAAGGCTCAAGACTCTGAATACTGACTCGCATATATAAGTTCCTCAGACAGTGTTTTGTGTATAGTAAGTACTAGCACTAGATGCAAAACAATAGAATGGCAAATAAAAGAGAACTTTAAAAATGCCTCCCTGCTGTTAACTGTAGACAATAATAATATGAATTCTTTAGTATTAGGATGATTTTTGTATTGGCAGTACTTGGAGGTTTGAACCCACAGATTTACAACTTCCTAGACTAGAGCAGTGTCACTGAGCTAGGCTTCTAGTCCTGATTTTCACTGGTTACTTTTTGTTTGGTTTTGTTTTTTTGCCAGTCCTGGGGCTTGAACTCAGGGCCTGAGCACTGTCCCTGGCTTCTTTTTGCTCAAGGCTAACACTCTGTCACTTCCGGCTTTTTCTACATACATGGTGCTGAGGAACTGAACCCAGGGCTTCATGTATAGGAGATGCGCACTTTACCACTAGGCCATATTCCCAGCCCCCACTGGTTACTTTTATGACTCATTCAGGTGTATATGTACATAAGCTATGATCTCCCTGTTTTAAGCTTCCCATCATCACAGAATCATATGAACACACCATTGTGTCAGCTTCCCTTCCATGGAGATGGAATATCATGAATTCTTCTGCTGAGGCTAGCCTGGGACCATGATCCTCCCAACCTCAGCCTTCTATGAAGCTAGGGATGATAGGCATACAGACAGCTATGGGCTGAGAAGAGGCCTCAAATCATGATCCTCCTAATCTTAGCCTCCTAAGTAACTAGATCTACAGGTATAGGCCACCAGCACTTGGCTCAAACTTGAAATCCCATATTTCCCATTTAAACATGTCTTTTAATTTAATCATTTTAGGGAAAAACCTCACTATCAAGATAAATGTAAACAGCCTGCACAGATCACAGTAATTTCCATCTACTGTATTAACTCACTGCAAACATATTAGTGATGTCTAAGCTCAACACTTGTTGTATAGATAAATGTTTTTTTTGTATATTCAGTATTTACGAGGGTTCCACAGTCTAAGGGTTTTCAATTACAGGCCTGATTTTGAAATATAAGCAAAGGTAGAGGATTCTTTTCTATTTCGTTAGAAAGATACATAGTTGGATGGATGGAATTTAAACTGCTTTTGAAATGGTTCTCTGAAATAGAAGGAGGGGGTGACCACAATTCTGAAGTAACAAGATTGCTTGGTAAGTATGTCTCATTTTATCCCCAATATTCAAATACTTAAGGGTTTCCACTTGTTGCATTCTCATAAGCTCTACCTCTATCTCACATTATCATCAAGATAGTCTCCTTGTTTTGGGGGCTCTGTTTACCCACATTTTCAGGCATTTCAGCATAGAGGGGGATGGGACTAGTACTGAATACTGATACAATCCTACTGCAACAATACAGCATAAGATATACAAATAGCTGCTTTTCCCATCAAGTATGCAGGGTCTCCCTGGGCACTGAGCCAGACACATCCCCTATAGGAAATTTTAGCTGCAGCCTGAAAGTTATGCTATACGCCCACAGGCTGCTCAGTTCTTAAATCATTTAATTAATGGCTTTTGCTTACAAGGCCCCTCACAAGCTGAGGTTATCTCTAGTTGAGATTCTCCAGCATTGCACATGAAGGGGTCAAGGCCAGGGTGTGGTAGGCAGGGAAAGAGGTAATGAGCAAAGTGGGTACAAAAGTGCAAGAATGTCCAAAACTCCTTAAAAAGTAATTTCAAAGATTGCAACATACAGATCCTCTCTTCTACCCGCGAATTTATGTCATATCCCATGGAAAAACTGCAGATGTTTTGGACTACAGAGACTTGAAAGCTGACAAATTTCCCAAGTATGATGACCGGTATTGATGTTGCCTGAATGGGTTTACATTTCTTATAGTGGTTTTATTAAATGATTGAATGGTCAATGAATATGGGAAAATGGCACTGATGGCGCAGTGAGAGAAAGTACCATTTTTGAGCCATCTTTGCCACTTTCAGGTTTGAACTGATAACATGTCTGTCCTTCCTCTTTGAGGACAGACTATTGAACTTTTGTTTATTGTTACCTTGTTTTCTCCTATGCTCTTCCAATAGGCAGAGAACCTCTAAAACCTGTACCCTTAGTAGTATACCTTTTTGATCTTTACATAAATGGAATTATTCTCCAGTGACATGATGTTTAGCTTTTTCTTTTCTTTTTTTTTGTGCTGATCCTAGGGCTCAAACTCTGGGCCTGGGCCCTGAACTTCTTTTGCTCAAGCTTGAGCCACAGCTTCACTTCTAGCTTTTACTGAGTAGTTTATTGGAGATAAGAGTCTCATGTACTTTCCTCCCCAGGCTGGCTTTGAAGTGAAATCCTCATATCTCAGCCTCCTGAGTAGTTTAAGATTACAGACATGAGCCACCAGTACCCAGCTTAATTCATTGTTTTACCCTGTGCCACAGACCCCCCTAAATTAACAGTTACTTCTCCCAGAGACCTAGGCCGATTCCCAGGCTTTGGTGAACACAAGATTTGCGTTGAGTGCACCATGTGAGCTTCCTCAGAAGCTTTTAGGTTGTGTGATTCGCAACTTTCCTTTATTTTCTTTACTGATTTTGATGAGGTCTATGTACCCCAGGCTGACCTCAAAAGTTGTGATCCTCCTGTGACAGACATAAGTGCTAGGGGTACAGGGGTGTGACCAGCTACATTTCATGTTTTCTTTGTGATCTATAAGTTTGCTATTCTAAATATTCATCTTTTATCCACTATATGGCTTCACTTGTAATCACTTCTTGTGGTTTGTGAGTTGTGTTTACACTCTTTGCTGATGTATTTTCTTTTTTCTCAAAATGTCCTTTCGTTAATCTCCCTTTCAAAATGGATACATTGTATGACAGTATTTTTCATGGCCAATGCTGACTATAGAACTGTAAATGAAAAATCATGAATGGTCTTGTGTTTGAATATCCTCCAAAGACCCAGGAATCACAGCAATTCCTTTTCTTACTTAGGAAGTCCACTTAAAGTATCTCCAGACATTTGAGATCTCCCCTTAGAAGCAGGACCCTCAGGGTTTGGATAGGACATGCGTCAGGTCTAATATGGAATGGAAAAATGAAATCTCTTAAGTCTGCCTTCCTTTGCTGAACCATAAACATTACTTTTTTTCCCACCAATGGAGACAGCATTGCTCCATCCTCCCCTGCCTCCTCGCCTCCATTCAAACAAGAGATATTTGGAAATGTGTGCAGACATTTGAAGATACTTATAACACTTTTGATGAATCTAACTTCTTTTTTTTTTTTTTTTTTTTTTTTTTTTTTGGCCAGTCCTGGGCCTTGGACTCAGGGCCTGAGCACTGTCCCTGGCTTCTTCCCGCTCAAGGCTAGCACTCTGCCACTTGAGCCACAGCGCCGCTTCTGGCCGTTTTCTGTATATGTGGTGCTGGGGAATCGAACCTAGGGCCTCGTGTATCCGAGGCAGGCATTCTTGCCACTAGGCTATATCCCCAGCCCCCTAACTTCTTAACTTTAGCCTAGCTCTACATTACATTCAACCTTTCCTCCTTAGGATTGTTTTGTTTTGTTTTGTTTTTTTGAAGATATCCTGCCCTGCCCAGAGGTCAATTTTTTTTTTTCTGTTGCTGTCTGTGAAAACTTTATAGTATTTTTCTTCACACATTATCTTCAATAAGCTTAGAATTAATTTTTGTGTAAGGTATAAGATAGGGGTGCAATCTTCATTATTTTCTCATATGGATAACAAGTTTTTCTAATGCCATTTACTGAAAATTTCATCTCACTAATCTGTGATGCAAATTCTGTATGAACATGTGTAATGTAGATCTCTTTTGAATTCTTTTATTTTGTTCTTCATCAATATATTTATATCCCTAAATATCTAATTGCCTTAAAAATGACAGCAGAATAGTAATTGTATTACTGCTGACATTTTACTGTTCCATTTTCAGTTTTAGAATACTTAGATCTATTTAGCGGGAACTTTTTTTGACACTGAATCTATTAACTCATGAAAATGACTATCTCTCACTCATGTAGACCTTGTTTAGTATTTAAAATCAGATTTTATAATCAGCTTTACATAATTTTAAAATACTGTGTATATTTGTAGTTGAATATACCTAAAATAGAGCCAATTACACAATAAAGATTGATAGATCATGATAGATACATGTCTGTGTATAAGTCAATAAAAATAAGTGTACATGGATTTTGTGAATGCTTTTCTATTCTTACAGAGGCAGCAATGTTTGTTCTCCTTTATCTTATACTGTGGTGAATTTCATGATAAAATTTCAATGCTGCAATCCAATCTGAGGGTTGGTTATATCTTTTACATATGGCTTGCCGGTCTTGCATCTGTTGTCATAAATGATAATTGACAGTTACCGTTTCCCATTCTCTGTTGATTATTAGTGCAGTTATTTAGTTGAAAAGGCATCTGGAGTTATAATAGCTTCCTAGGGATGCCAGAAGAAAGTACCACAAATTTGGTAGCTAGAAACCACTGAAACTCATTCTCTCAAGTTTCTTTAAGGCAAGATGTCCAAAATCAAAGTACAGATTGACAGAGCCTGGCTCCCTTAGAAGGCTCCAAGACCAAAGCCTTCAACCTCTTGCATCTTCTAGTGGCCACAGGTCCTTGGATGGAGGTTACATTACTCCAACATCTGCTGTACCACATAATTTTCTCCCCTATGAATCACAAACCCTTGACTCTGACATCTCATTCTGACATAATTTAATCAGATCAGAAAAATCTAGGGTAAGGTCAGGTTCATGAATACAAGGTGTTAATACAGGGCATATACTTGGTGAGGAAAGCATTTGAGAACTTCAAGTGCATAATGTGAAAAATTGGAATAATGAATTCCTTTAATAATTAGAAGAACTTAGAAGAAAAACTGTCTGAGCCTAGCTTTTCTCTTTGCCAGCTTATTTTTAAATACCAATTGCATTTGTTTTAAGGCTTGAAAACCAACCAAACTTTTACCATGACTTTTACATTATTGAGCTTAATTTCTGGCAAATATACATACTCACATTTAACTTTTCAGTTACTTAGCCCTTTAAATACCAGTGTATAGAAAGGATTATTTTAAATCCTGTGGTGGGAATATGAGTTGGTTTTATATCAGAAATCAGTTTCATAAAATTCACAGTCAAGATAAAGGAAAACAAATACTGCTATCTCTTTAGGTACAGAAAGAAGGAACACTCAATACATTCATATATATTTGATTTTTAATGTTTATTTTTTAATATCTGATGAATGTGTAGCTCTTTATGTGGTCTCTCTCTCTCTCTCTGTCTCTCTCTGTCAGTCATGGGACTTTGAACTCATAGCCTGGGTGTTGACCCTGAGCTTTTTTGCTCAAGGCTAGTGCTCTGCTACTTTGAGCCACAGCACCACTTCCAGTTTTCTGGTAGTTAACTGGAGGTAAGAGTCTCATGGACTTTCCTGCCTGTGCTGACGTTGAACCAAGATCCTCAGAGCCCAGCCTCCAGAGTAGCTAGAATGACTGACATAAGCCACTGGCGCTGGGATTTCTTTATTCTTAATACCTTCCTATGCATGTTCTTTTTTTCCCCTTTACCAGTCATCCTAGAAGTGTGTTGATATTTTTTTCCCAAATAACAAAATTTAGCATTTAACATTTTTTCTTAGCAATTTCTTGGCTCATTATTTGGTGCTTATATTTCTACATGTTTGGTTTATTTTTCTAACTTCTTAAGCAACAGACTTAGCCAATTCTTATCCTTACATAATGTAAGTATGACATTTTACTCCTATTGGTATTATTTAAACAGGTAGAATGGTGACATACACCCGTAATCCCAGAATTTGAGACACAAGGATTACAAATTCAAGACTAGCCTGGGCTATAAGGGAGAGTGTCTCCCTCCACTGCTCCCTCAAAGTATCAATCCAAGTACACTCACAAGTTTTGACATGTATTTCCATTATCTTTCAGGTTCTTAACATCTTTTTAACTTGCTCTTTGTGCCTGGCTCTTGACCTATGAACAATTTAGAAATGTGTTGGTTATTTCTAATAATTCAGAGCTTTCTATTTATCTTTTTGATACTGGCTATAGTAGACTAAACTGTGGTCAGAAACCATGGCTCTCTATTATACAATACCAATCTTAAGGTTTGGGGATCAGCTTAAAGCTGTACCTACTGGTCAGAGATGTTGGTGTTCGGTAAAGAGAAAGAATACCCATAGCTATTCAGTGTCCTGTTAGATTGATTGTACCAAATGTGCAGTGTCAATGGGCTGCTTGGTATAC
Organism: Perognathus longimembris pacificus; assembly: GCF_023159225.1. Classification (NCBI taxonomy): domain Eukaryota; kingdom Metazoa; phylum Chordata; class Mammalia; order Rodentia; family Heteromyidae; genus Perognathus; species Perognathus longimembris. The sequence goes on from NC_063172.1 coordinate 7,082,060, forward strand.
TGACACATTTTTTAGGTTTGCCTATCTAATTACCAAGAGAGATACAATGGTGTAATTCAGTGATAAAGTTTAGAACTTTTTTTATCTAAGAAGATATAAAAGTAAACATTCACCATTATAACTTTCTATCTCTATTCTCAATAGCAATACCTGTTTTTTTTAATATATCTGCTGTAATTTTTCTTTTGGTTAGAACTATGTTTTTTTCTGTACTTTTATTTCAACATTACCCTACCTTGTCTATATTTATACTTGTCTATATTTATCTTTTATAAATAAGAGAAAACTGAATTTTAAAATTATTGGTATAGTTTTGATGTAAAATGTTCCACCAAAAGCTCACATGCTGAAGGCTTGTTCTCCAGTGAAAGTGTTCTGACTTGGAGACTTTGGGAGGTGACTGTTATTATGAAGATCTGATCTCATCAGTGGATTAATCCATTGATAAATGCATAGCTTAATTGGCTAGTGGGAGGCTATCAGATGAAGTAGTTCACTAAGGGCTTGTCCTACAAGGGTGTACAACTCCAGCCCCTTCCTCTTCTTGCTTCCTGGCATCCATATGGTGAACAGCTTAGCTCTACCAATAGGCTCCTTGCCATGATGTTCTGCCTCGGTACAAGTTGAGAAACAACGAGGCCAAATGAATCATGGACTGAAACCTCTGAAATTATAAGCCAAAATAAATCTTTCTTTTTTTAAGTTGACTTTTCTGAGGTACTTTATGATAGTAACAGAAAGCTGAATAACACAATTATGACAATCATTCTTATAGTTATTGATAACTCATATCAATAATTACATAACAATTATAATTAATGATACATTTGTATTGAATTTATACTGTTCTTTTTATCTGAAATTTTTTCTCATATTACCTTCTTTGGCTATGAATGGTTTATTCACTATGTTCTTTTCCTTTCTACTATGTGAGTTATACTCTATTCTTCCTTGTTTAGTTAGAAAATTTAATATGTAAATGTAACTTATTGAAGCCTATAAGGGATGAAATATTTCATTTCCCTCCAAACAAGGGCTTAAAAAACACAATAAAATATAAGTGTGTATGTTCCAATGTATAAACCAGTATTACATATTTTTGTTCTACACGGTCAGTGTTTAGATTGATCACACATTTACACTGTATTCAATATATCTTCTACATCTCATACTTTCCCTTTGCCAAGAATATGTTCTGCTTTCAAGTACATCTTTAGAATTCCTTTTAGCAATGGACTGATGGTTGGTAGCAAATTCTGTTGGTTTTCCAAAAATATGTCCATATTTCTCCTTCATTTTTCTTTCACTCTTGGATGTCAATCTAATGGTCTCTACAATTCTCAGATGTAAATAACTCCTTGAGCATGCTAGAGTTCTTGGTAAGACTATGCAGTCCACTATAATGTGGGAAATGAGTTTGTAATCAATTCCAATGATTAATTTTTAGACTAGAGTAAAACAGTGTATTTTAAAAATGGTAGGAACAAAGATACAAGAACATCTAAGTTCTTGAAAAACATGGGAATGTTATCATACCTCTACTATAGGAAAAGAAAGGGAAGACAGAAATAACCCAGAACACTAAAAATGGAAATAAACAACTTGGGATACTTACCATGCTGCTTAGATTTCTTTTTCTTTTTCTTTTTCTTCTTCTGTTTTGGCTTGTAGTGATCTTTGTCTCGCTTCTCTTTTCTTTCCTTATCCTTTTCTTTCCTCTTTCCTAAGTGATAAAAGTGAATACTTCAAAAATCATGAGTGACTCTGAATTGTTCCTATATGGTTAGCCTAAAGCACATTCATGTTTTCATCAGCTATTCCAGTCACCTGCCCAGAGTGGATGGATTCAATTAAAGTGTTTCTGTCAGAGTCTGGAACTCCTGCTTAGCTTACTGGACTATAAGAGGGGATCTTCATTAGCAGTGTTGAGATATCCCAACTCCTGACACCTTAAAGTTAACACAGACAGTAGTTAAAACCTTTATATGAGCTATAGACTAAATTTCCTAATATGTGGCATGAAGATAAACCCCATATTTTAAAAAGCTCTCACTAAAAAGATCATTTCCATATATGAAATCTAATAAAATTATTTTTTAATCTGATGAATTTTTCTATGGGAAAAAACCAAAACCAATTAAACCAATCCATAAATAACTCTGCCCACATTTAAAATTTTTCTTTTTTGTACATGAATGAAGACTAAAAACATATAGGGAAAAAAATTCATTGTACTATTTTGCCCCCAAATTTAAAGCATTTTCTTCCAATCATATGTACTTAAAAGAATAAGAAAAGTATCCTACAACATTATATTTCTATTTAAATCATCACATATATTCTAGAAGTTCCAACTCGCAGTGGTTAAGCCCACAATTTGCCAACCATATTTAGCCAACTTTCAGTGACCCAATCTCCAGTTAGCTAAGCTAAAGGATATTTAAAACTCATGCAGTATTTCATGGCTCTACTCATTATACCACAGAAGAAATAAATCTTAGGGAAAAAATCAGTAACTTTTTAAATAAAGAATATTGAAGAACACCTAAAAATCAACCTATCAATCACTCTAATTTCTAATGTATCATCCATTTTGTAAATCTCAACAGTATTAAATGGAGGCATGTTTTTAAATTGCCATTCATAATTTTAACTAAAAATGTACAAAACACAGGAGGTCTTTTTGAAAAAGCCCAGAGATTTTCTTGAAAAGAAAGCACATATATAACTACAAGATATGCACTGAAGAACTACTGTATCTGGAGCCAAGTTACACCGACAAGCATGGAAGCAGATGGTTATGAACAGTATAAGGAGCCCTAGCAGGGAGGAAGAGATAGACTCTGCCCTTCCTCTCTGTTAATCTTAAAGATTACATTCTGTCCATACCAAATGTAGTTGAACTTTTTTCTTCCAATTTCACTTTTTTTTCTGGTTTTGATATTCCTGTAGGTTGGAGGGGAAAAGGTAAATGTTTAGTTAGAAAGATAAAATATGGCACAAAGTTTAAGTTACACTAGCTCAAGAGATTCCATCAGACTCCTTTTTCTCCCTCTAAAGGTACACATTATTTTATTATCTGAACAAATAATTGAGATTTATTACTTCAGAAAATTGATAAACAGTGATTTCTGTTTTTCTGGACTATACAGACTCAAATCCTGGCCCCATAATTTACTAGCAACATGGTTGTATGTCATTTAATGTCTCTGTATTTCAATATCCTTAAGTATGAAATACAAATAAGAGTATCTAGATCTGTGTTATAAGGATTCTCTGAGGCAAAACATGTAAACTTCTTAGCCAGTTCCTGGTAATGATATCATTTACATTCCTTTTTGTGGTGAAGCCATAATCTAATATGACACCAGTACACAAGTAGCCTAAACATGAGTTAAACAAAAACAAAGGATAAGATAAAGGCCTTAGACCATCAGTGAAAGTCTGCTGCAAAACCATCTAGGTTTTACTTCTGCTTCTTTCAAAGATTCAAATTAAATATTAAAATTTTATATTAAAGTATTAAAAGTTCATATTAAAGCATACTGGTTTTCAATAACATATAAAACTTTTTAAGGACATATTTAAGCTCTTGTTGCCTAAATCCACTAATATCTTTGAATTCTATTATGACTTGTTGTTAGGTACTGCTAAGAGGCAAAACAGAATTATTTCCCTAATCATTTTTGTCTATGTCAACGTAAAATACAAGAACATTTATGTGCATATATACTATGACAGTTATTATTTAGAAAACTAAACTACCTTTTTAACTACCTTTAAAACTACCTTTTACACTTCCTTTACCTCCCTAATCACATAACTAAATAACATAGATGCTTTCAACCAAACTACTCAACAAGATCTATGGCTTGGGTGAACCCTAGAAAAAATACTATTGTGCATTTAAGACATAATTTGTACATGGTTTTATTATCACCATTTACTAAGACTTATTTTAAAATTCATTTTATATCATCAGTATCAAAATTGTGGCATTTCAGTTCAAAACATCTTATATAATTTAAACATAAAAACAAAAATACCATTCAAATCAAATGTCAGAAGGCTCTAGCAAGTTTTGCATTAATAATTACATTGATGATATGATTAGTCATACCAAAAAAACTGCAAAGGGAAATAAGAGCAAAGAGAACACAATTAAAATTTCCTTGTTATAATGACAACTGAAAATATGCATCACTTCCTTCTGTTTACTGATTATTAGATAATGAAATTGCAAAATTTATGGCCTTAAAAATGAACAACAGTGGTAAGTGTGCTTTCTAAACAGCTCCTTGCAGCAGAGGTATGCTCTAAAGCAGGACTTGACAATAATTTTTGCCCCTTAGGCTCCTCTTCTCTGGAGCACTGGATCTCTAGGACAAAGGTAGAAGAGCTGTGAATCTTGGGATCCTCTAAGAAGGGGCAGGTTCCATAAGGGGAAAAAAACAAAACAAAACTAAGTGAGCTATTTCAGACAGTGCCATGTACCTTGGGTAGAAGAAGGCCAAATACTACAATATACACCATGACTAGAAATAACAAACCTTTATTTTACACTTTAAATGTTGATAAATATAATTATTGATAATACAATTGACGGCCTTTTCTCTATTTCAGAACTGACTCAGTTCAGATCCTTTTACCCAGTCAATCCTAAATTAGTAATTTACTAAAAGGATACTTAAATTATATTTTCCCTTTTAAAGTAGCATATACTTTTTGAATGGAGCTATTATTTCTAAACAGAGTGATATAATATGGGATGAGTTACCATTCTGTTAGCTTTAAGAAATCAACTTACTAAAATACTGCATTCAGATACAAAAAAAAGGAAAGGAGAAAAAAAAAAAAAAAGAAGAAGAAGAAGCCAGGCACTGATGGCTCACATCTGAAATCTTAGCTACTCTGGAGCCTGAGATCTGAGGACCACCATTCAAAGCTGCGGCAGCAAAGTCCATGAGACTCTTGCTTCCAATAAGCACCAAAAACTGGAAGTGGAAATGTGCCTCAAATAGTAGAGTGCCAGCCTTGAGCAAAAATAAGCTCAGAGATAATACCCAGGACCTGAGCTTGGACATACACACACACACACACACACACACACACACACACACACACACACACACACACACATACACACACACAGCAGCAGCAGCAGCATTATGTTTAGTTCCAATCATTTCTATTTAGCAGAAATAAGCATGTAAGGAGGAAGAAAAAAATACACTGGCACAATATATCCAGGGAATAAGGAAAATGGTATTAGGAAAAATATACTTTTCAAAAACATAAGAGATATCTGATCGTCTATAAATGTTATCAAGAAAGTATTTGTGAGTTATTACATATGAATTCCAGTGGAGTTACACTGGCATATTTACAACCACATCCACAAGTGAAACTCCGAATGAGCTTCCTTACCTGCTGGTGCTGGAGCTCCTCGGCCATCAGTTACTGCTTTGGAAAAAAGATTTGCAAGCATCTGTGGATCTTCCTTTTCTCCCCTGGAACACTGATTACGGAAAGAGGAATCTGGAACTAGCGGTGCTGTAACTTCTGAACCACAATTTAAATCAATTGGGAGACATGGTACTAGCTTCTCAAGTGGCACACGTGTAGCATCAGGCACTACACAAAAAAGAAGGTAATGTAAGTTAACAGAGATATACAATATCCCCCTTCATTTCAGTGTCAATCAATGGTACTTAAGTTAAGCAGCGCCTGGCACAAAGAAGGTGCTTGATAAATACATACAGAATAAGTGAACTACCTTCAAGTCCAAAATATTTTACAAAGAAAAAGCAGAAGTTTCTAAATGTTCAAATAATTATTATTTTAAGTTTTTTTTCCCTTTATCTTCCTTTATGTTTGGTTCTATAGGAAATCAATATACATTACCCTCTGGTAGTGAAGACTCTGGCTGATTCTGAGAACTGATGGAGAATACTTTCCCATCAGTGGCTGGAGAGGGAGAAGAAAACTTTTCTACAGAATCATCAGGCATGGGAATGGTGGCTAAGCGCTGAGATCTTCTTCTCCGCTCACTATGTTTGCAAGGTCTAGGGGGATTCACAGGCTGTGAAGGACCTAGAAAAAGATCTTGAATGTTCACGAAGCAGATACATACTAGGAGCATCTTATAATACTTAAGGAGACAAACGAGAAAATAACTCAAATTCTGTCCTCTGACGAAGTTATAAGATATCCCCCAGGAATGATATGTTTCAAGTTAACTAAAGGTAAAAATTGTGCCTTATTCAAAGAGTTAATCAAAAATTTTTTTAAAAAATCTAACTCTACCATGACTAAAATAACATGGAACATTAATTTCAAGTGACTATATCTCATCCTCTTATTTATACATTATTGTGCAAATTGCCATTTTTTTCCTTTAATAAAAAAATCATAAGCCTAGGCACAAGTTAAAAAAGCAGGGAAATAGGTGACAAAAATTTTACATACACTCTGGTTAGTCCTTTGCTTTACTTGCCAATGTAAAACTAATGTAAATAGTTTTATACCCCATCCACATCCCCCCAAGTGGATTCTTATAAATATATGTCTAGGCCTGATTCATTAAAAAAATTGAACACAAACAAATTATAATGTACTTACTGTGGGCCAAAAAAGATTTTAAAAGAGTAAAATATTTGATACTATTCTTGCCTTTGTTTTTCATTTGCTTTTTAAACAACTTAGACATTTAAACACCTGCTAATAATGAAATACAAAATGTTTGGAAATCTGACATTCTTCAACTTTGAGATTTCTTCTACTTGCCAAATAAACCTATTTGTTTATAATGGGCAGGATTACATAGGCCAATGTACTCCTCTTCATTTATAAGAAGCAGAATATATCTAAAGGAATTGATGCTTCAACTAGTCAAGGGTATGTCACAACAATCAAAATGAAAATGACATGATGATTATGGGGAATAAAATGAAAGAATACATTGCAACTTCTATGATACTGTGGTGATAGTACCAAGATATAAAACAAATTCAAAATAAAATGCTTATCAATGTCATGTGACATTCTCGTTACTACTGACATTATTTTTTATAAATGTCATGAGGAAGTCCATGAGATTTTGTTTAATTCTTTTCTATCCATCCACTTAAAGTAACAACATAAAAGCAAACAAAATTTCTGTTCAAAAATTGAAAAACATAGTTTAGTAGCAGATATGGAAACCAAATGGGAGAGTTAGCATATTTGATAGCTTTTTAAATGCCAACATCTTTACTTTGGACATACAACATAATTTGTATAAGGATAGGTCAGACTAATTTACTGATGTTACTAATTAATGTGTTGCACATTAAGGAAAAAAAGTGTCATTTACATAGTGTCTTTCCTGATAACTGCTCTTTGTCTCTAACCTGGAATAGTAATAAGTGTGTGTGTGTGTGTGTGTGTGTAGATATATAGTGAGATATACACCAATATATATTGAAATGTTGAAAAGGGATTTTTTAAGACTAGGTTTACACTTGAAAGATTAGTACTGGAACAGTAAAACCTTTAAAAATATAATCAAAGAAGTATTTTCTTTTCCATAAGAATTGGATCTAATTTAAGTCTGTACAATAAACATTAGAAGAAAATAAAGTGAGCTGCAGAGGACTAGTCAGTGAGAATAATGAAAGTATGCCATTGGAATAGTGTTAAAATCTTAAGTACAAATATCTACCATAGCCCTTTCTATCTCTCTGGTATGAGGGGGATTTGTTTGTTTATTGTTTTTTTATAATGAATCAGGCCTCTCATTAAGCTTTAATTATTAGTTGAGAAGTCCAACTACACTGGAATTTGTGATATTGAATGGTAAGATTTCTCAATCAGCTAGTCTCTCAACAAATAAATCAGTAAGAAATGTCTATGATTCTTGCCCCTGAAGTAGCTGTAAGCTTTCTCTACATATTCTCTTAAATTTGAATTTTTAAAAAGCAACTTCATAAAAATACAATATAACTACAATCAAACTTTTTAATGTATCTTATAGGATAAGTAACTATTTTTTAAAAATCTGTGCTCACTAGTTTTATTTATCACTGAAGAAGAAAGCTGAGATACAAGCGTCAAATCCTCGACTTGTATTAATTCTGGGGAAAGTGGTGATTTAGGGGATTTTATACACCCAGAAGAATCTCCAGATTCATGTTTGCATTTCTTGCTGCGAGCCTTCCCTGAAGACAAAGTTGAGGATAACAGTGCAGGTTTCTGAGTGTTGGCAGAACTGCTAATGTCAGCTTCACTTTTTTTCTGACTTTGAGGTTTAGGTGAAATCGCCTGAATGAATAATAAAAAATTGATATTTTTATTTTGGTTTCTTCATTTTTGTTCTTGTATTCTATTTTTGATTGTTAAGTAACTTTAGTACCCAAAAACATTGTTAAGCAACATATAACATTTCTATTACAAATGAAAAACCAAAAAAACCCCACAAATTATTAACTAAAAAATTGAAAAGGCTGTCTTTAAAGGGATACTGTCAACTTTTAGTTTAAATTTTTCATAATGTTCTCAGAATATAAAAAAAAGTCTTACCAGACAACTATTTTCAGTATTAAATTGAAGTGTACTTCTTTTGGAAGCACAGTTGCAAAGGACATTAATCATAGTTTAGTAAATCAACAGCATTTTCATGCTTAGAGAAATATATTTAACCTTTTGACTTTAGAAGTGATTTATAATTTCAAATTGACTGTGGAGGTCTAAGCAGACAGTTTCCTTTTAAAGAAAGGTCTCAACAAGAAAACAATGACCAAATTAATGAAACATTATCTTTAACTCATTTCAGTGCTGAAAGCTGGAGTTTCATAAGCATAATGCATCATGAAATCAGAGCCACCAGCAATAGAGTTAAAAGACTAAAAAACAATACAAAACAAGCAACAACAGAAAAATTAAAAAAAAAACCAAAGAGATAAAGTGTAAGTTAAAACATTGGATTTTAAAACAAAATACGTCGCATTCTTAGATGAGAGATTTTTACCTTCTTCCTGCCAACTGATACTTTCAAAAAAAAATTAGAACCTTTGTCAGTTCTTTCATATAGAATATTTTCATTTGCTTGGCAGTAAAATTCCCTATATGTAAAAATATGTGTGAATGTGTCTACTATTAAAAGACAACAGAAAAGAGTAACAGGATTGTTTGCAAGCTATCATGTGGGAAAGTCTAGATTGTATCTCTGTGATATATGTATCTGAGAGTAGACTATGCTATACATTTCTAAAAATCTGTACTATGATAAACCACTACAAAGAGTCAAATGGCCAAAATTATGAACATTGCTGTCCCAAAGAAAACTTTCTGTTCCATATATTTTGAGGAATGTCTATTTAATCTGTCTATAATCTTCTAGAACACAGAACATTGTCTAGAGGAAAAATTAATAGTGTTGTTCCCACTAAATACCCTCATATTTTGATAGAGATAAAAGTGCATATTTGGTATTAAGTAGGGCTCTACTAAATGCTGTACAGATGGCAGGCTGGACATACCACATAAAAGGCCTGGTGTCAAGTGTCCCCTTTGTTTCTCTTTTTCTATTCTTGAATTTACTCATTACACATGCACATAAGAGGGATTTGTCATTTGAAAAGTATTCTATAAATGGAAAGCATTCCTAAGCTAACGTAAAAGGTGTTGCCAGAAAAGTAATTAGAGCCATTACTTGTAAATAAACAATTTTATTGTTCATCTTCACATAAGTGAAAGACATCACTACAGCATCCATTACTGTTGAGTTACAAAGTTATAAAACAAAATTTTAAAACTTAAATTAATATCTTGATAAGGTGCTTAACTTCTAAACAAGGACAAATTAACACTTTAAAATCTTACTGAATTATGCATCAAATGCAAGTTTTATCCAAAAGTAAATATAACATGACATTTCCCTAATACAATAATCTATAATTAATTATCTGAGAATGGGGTTCAAGACCACAGCGTTTGATCTTGCAAAAAATAAAAAAAAAATAAATCCATTAGCACAGTTAAATTTTGGCTATAGTCCTGTTATCAATCTATGTCGAGGACCTTTTAACTTATTAGAGCAACAGAAATTAGCGACAACCAATACTTCTCCTTTAAAGGTCTATTGTTGATAACAACTGAGATGTAATTAACTTGTTTTTAACTCTGAAGCAGGGCTAACATATAGCATAAAAACTAAGAGTTTAATTACAAAACATTTTCACATCAAAACCAACCTAAATGACAAGTAATAACTGAGGGAACAATAAGATGTTCCTTAAAATCTTAAATAGTTTACAAAGTTTTCATGAATGATTATTGGTCTCTGTTACAAAACTGGCAAGGTCTCTCAAAAACTCTTAATTACGCAAATACAAATAACCAAGTTGCTCTACTTTCTTATCTTTTTCTAACTCAATTTCTCTCAAGTGGGAATTGGTCTCTACCTTCCATATGTAGTAAGGAACTTTCATAAACACATTTGCCTTACAGGATTGTGTGTAATAAAAGATTGACATTGTAATGAATTTTCCAGAAACATTTTATTACCCAAGTCCCTGATATATTGCATTCTGAGAATACCCTAACAGCGGTGAAAGTACAAAATATTGTTATATCTGGGACACTGAATATAATACACAGTAAAAAAGTCACTTAAATTTGGTTTATATATGGACAAATGGGAAAAAGATTTAACCATTTGATGATCACTAAAAATCTGAAGGTAAGAGTCATCAACTGACCACTGATTTAATACACCATAATGGAGGCATCAAACCAATGTACTGTTATTAAATCAGGCCAAAAATAACACTGAAAAACTCAATACAATATCAATTAAATTTGGGCCTATTCTTTAAAACATATAAAGAGAAGAGCAAAAGATACTCATTTTAAAGTCTTCTTTATTAGGCTACTAATAAAGAAAATTAAAATACAAAAAGGATATATTAAAACTACATTAAGGCTCAGATTTAAAAACAGGAGAACCAAGGAAATCCAGTTATGGCTATTACTGTATTCTTACAGTCTTACAGTGCCTAAGAAGTTAAGCCCTTAGAGAATGTAAAAGCATGCAGTTTGTTATGTACAGGTATTGTGGGAATCCGAAGGTAGCCAAGGCAAAACCTAGCAACTGCAACCCTTCATTTTTAAATTCCTCTATTAGGTGGTTTAAGACAGACCCTTTATAGTTTTTTAAACTCTCTTTTTATTGTAGTTATTAAAATATACATCCTAGCAAAAATGTATGGCTCATTGATCAAGTCATAAAACACATAGTCTAACAACACCAATTGTTACAATATAAAAGAAACTTCTTACAAAAGAAGCTTTATTCAATGCCAAAAAACCCTGTTTTAAATCACAAATGAAAAGTATTTGTGTAAGGGTCTTTTTGTAAGCTAGATAAAGGTGTCCAGCTGGAAGCTTATACCCTGGGAATGCCTGTCTCCAGGCCTTCAAATTTTGGAGACAAAAACTTTAATGCCAGTCTATTGAAAATAAATGCTAATGAAATCTATAGCTTATCTGGATACCACAGAGAAGGCAGAGAAAAATATACCATCCATGAGTAAACATCCTACTGCCATATCTGATTAAAAGGGCAATTTCAATTATACGTGGATACTACAGCTCGGTGATCACTCCAGTGGGAAGGAACCTTGAATAAATCAAATGCTACCATTTCATACCTGCTCCAGCATTGGAGCTGTTTCATTGTAGTCTTCTTTTTTTTCAGCACCATCCACCCCAACAGCTTTGGATGCCAACAAACCTTGAGAAAAATTGTACAGAAATGCCTTATTAGAAAAAAAATGTTGATCTCAGCCTATTAATGTCTCAATAACTTTAGTAGCTGTACTCTCCCACCTAATATGTAAGAAATAACTACAAATATTTATTTTTCAGAGATACCAATACTGTTAATACATTAAGGGACTAAATCAAACTTCATGTATATGTGTGTGAAATGTTACATTTTAAGATATTTAAACAGAGTCTGTGACAATTTTAAATCTCATGACGTCTAAGTCTAGGTCAAGATTGCTAATGTTTACTAAGAAAGTAAGTTTTGTGGTATCACTAGCTCAAACATAACCCATTTTAAATTTTCATTTAGATCCTTTAACCCCAAGCCTTACATGTTTGTTTAATAATGTATTTCAAAAAAATTTTCAGGAACATTAATAGATTCATTTTATATATGAATTCTACTTAGAATATTTGAATTATGTATTCATTCTAGATGATGAAATGTTCTAATATTTTACTAATTCTCAACTGTAACATATTTCCTTTAGAAAATATACAATTTCACACATCAAAACTCTGCTCTAAGTCATAGTATTTTGTAGCTAAAACCCTTTGCTCAGTCTTCCAGTACTTCCAATGAAACCAGGTTTATAAGATATGTATAATATTTATTTTTTATCATAGCCACCTTACTCATAAAAGGCAACCAAAAATTATCTGCCATGTAAAACTTTGTACAAAAGAAAGCATGTTTAACAACTAATAGCAGCATATGAATTAAATTACTAGAGCAGTTTTATACCACCTTAAAAATTAGCTAAAGGTATCTACAATATTACTGCCTAGAAGAAAAAAATGGTTGTTATGAATAACACATAACATAAAACTACAAGGCTATGTGTCTGCCTTTTATAATATAGCTATGCCAAACATATTAAGATAGGAATTCACATATCAAAACTAGTACCAGGGCCAAACATTACATTAGACAAAAGGTACTTTTCCTGTACTGGAAAGCTGAACATCTAGGGGTCCTGTTTTAGCAAAAGAAATTAGTTTGATAACATCCATGTCTGGTATTAGAACTGGAAATAGGCTCAGACTGAGGTAACTGTCTACATAGTCTGTTCCTGTCCCATATCCCATAAAGTGTACATTTAAATGGGAAAATGGTATACAAATTGTGTTGTTTTTTTCTAAAAGAGTGTGAACTAAGGCCCACAAACACTCTTCTTATTTTTGTTTTTGCTTACAGCTGGTTGCTGTACCACTTGAGCCTTGTTTCCAGTCCAGTATTTTGCTGTTTAATTGGAGATAAGAATATCATGGACTTTTCCACCCAGGCTGGCTTCCAACTGTGATCCTTTAGGTCTCAGCCTCCTGAGTAAATAAGGATTACAGGCATGAGCCATTGGCACCTGGCTAAAACAATTGTATAAAATATTTTAAACAATAAATTCAATCATAATTATATTTGGACCATAGTTTTACAGGAGTGAAAAATGATGTAACATCAGATATTTAATATTTAAAATCACATTTGCTAAGTTTTTCTTGTCCAGCTAATTTTCTTGAGTATTAAGGTACTACTAAATTTTAAGAGAGAGAGAGAAGGTAAGGAGGGAGGGAGGGAGGAAGGAAGGCAAGCAGACTAGGGAATGAAGTCCATTTTTTGTCAGAAATTGAGTCGAGGTCATATTCGATATACTAATTACATCTTCTGTATTATTTCTACAGGTGGTATAGTTTTTAATATTAACCAACAGATGTAATGAAACATAACCTACAAATTTAAGAAGTGTTGCAAGATTTAAAAGAAACCAAATGATTCATCCATAACCTGTGAATTTCATTAAAGCATTACAGAGTGATCTTTTAATTAATTAAAAGCTATCCCTGTTAATAGTTTAGAAAGGAAAAATATACCTTTTCAGTGTACTCACAGAAAGTAATAGGAATCTTAAGGAAAACTATATGGTAAAATTTTGTATGATTTATATTAACTGCAACTTAAGAGTTATAAAGTATACATAACGAAAGGGAAACTTCAAAAAACACTACTTTAAATTTTATAAAGCATGAATGACAAATTTTATATACATTATATTTGTAGTAACTTAAAAAGTTACCAAAAATAAGCAAAAAAAGAGGACAAACAATAAAAACATGTACTTGAAAAGAGAACTCTTTCTGCTGTAAGAAGCAGCCCCAAATCTGTTATCCACAGTAAATGAGAAGTAATGAAAATGAAATGAATTAATTTTGTTTGAAAATACTTGCTAATTATCAGCAAATTGCTACTGGTTCTCCTCTAGAAGATTTCCTTTTAAAAATACATTATACAACTTTTAAGAACACTGAATAAAAGAGTCCTAACACCTACCCATGAGCAAAGTTACAGCTTCGCGGTAGTCTACTTCATCATAAAATGTGCAATCTTACTTTCTCTGACAACAGAAAGAGAGGCCTAGTCTACTTCATCATAAAAATGTGCAATCTTACTTTCTCTGACAACAGGAATAGAGGCTAGAGCTCATAGTAATAGAAAAAGGAGTACTCAGAACAGGTTAAATTCTTAGTTTACTTATCATGCATGTATTTTTAAAACAAAATCCTTTCTCTGGGACCAATATCAAGTATCCTTGATATTAGTGTCAGCAACAGTCAATTTAATCATGGTACTTCAAAAATAATTTTAAATATCTTTAGTTGAACAAACATATCTAAGCAGGTGGAACTTCTAGTAGTGCTTAGAAACAGAAGTAATCATTGCCATAATTATTGTTCTTCTCTCTTTCACCCTATAAACAATTTTTGGATCTACGAAAATTCAGTTTACCTGCAACTTTGTTCTAAAGTTATAGAATAAATGATTATCTTTGTAAAAATGTGGATTTTAAGTCAGTATGTAAATAACATATAATAAGCAGTAAGGAACATTTAAGTAGTCACTGGAATAATACCGGTAATGCAAATACATCCAATGTCTACCTACTTAACTCTGGCATCATTGTCTATACAGATTATCAGGTCTAGAATTGGTGGACTATATGTATATGGGGAGAGAAGAGAAAGAGTGAATAAATTCAAAATAAAACATATCCAGTGATTGTCTACCTAACTTCAGCTAGAACTAATTAAAATATTAAGTGAAACAGGCAAAGTATGTCAGAGCAGGCTACTGTGATTTTAGTCCCATTTCTTTCAGAAGGAAAGGGACAAAAAGACACATTGGTAAGATTGCAAATATTAAAATACACCACAATTCTGACAAAAATAGGTATTTTATATTATTTTTCATGGGCCACAAATTAAATTTATCGTACAGAAGCCCAAGGTTCAACCATTGACGACTACCAGACAGTACCTATTGTCCTTTTGAATGATAAACTTGTAATCTGAAACCAAAAATAAATGCAGGAGACAAACTACTAAAAGAAGTATCACACATTTAGATTTTCTGAGAAAATAAAAGGAAAAGACCGTGATGGTTTCACATTCATCATCTTAGGCTCTGTTCTTGCTGTCAAATCATCACATCTGGGATACCCAAGGGAAAATGAAGAGAAAGCCCCTCCACAGAAGGCACGTGGTAATGCTAAGTAACTTAAGTTGATGCACAGGGTAAAATGGAGTTTTTCCCCACTACTGTCTCTCTGCCACGCAGAGACAATGCATCACTGTGGATTCAGCTGTTTTCATCTTTTTTTTTTTTAAACTTCTTTTAATGTTGAGCTTGAATCTCCCAGGAAAGCATGTAGGAGAAGGCCTGAGAATATACTGACTGTGACTGAAAGCAGGTTATGTGATTAGAAGAAAAACCATGATGAAGAAGGGGCAGATGTATCATGTCAGTGCCACTTCCGTCTTCCTCCATCTCGAGTTCTTCAAGAGCGCACTTCTAATCTTTGTGTAATATTCCACTTCTGCCCTGCCTTTAGCAATGGGGTCCACATTTTAAGTCAAAACTAAAGTTTCAGGTTATGTTCAGAATAACTACATAAAACATATCTTGGTTATTCTCAAAGGCTATCAGTTTATAAAGAAGATTTAATAGTGGAAATGATTTGAAGTATTTCTTATCCTGGATCAAATACACCACTTTCAGAGAAAGGCATGGGAATAATGTAGCAAATGGAAGAGACCAAATATTTTCAGCTGGTGAAAGAAATGACAGACAAACGCTACAAGATGAGTGGCTCTAATACCCTCAGCTCCAGAGTCATCTTCTAGTTGACTTCCTCTTCAGTAAATGGCCAAACCTTGTAATTATGTTTATTCCTACATCTGACAATGAAACTAAACTTCAAAGTTTTTAAATAAATGGCAACAGAGGTTTAGATAGCTTTATTAGACCAACACACTAAAAGACATTTGTCCTTAAAAATGAGTATGTGACGAAATATTAGAACACTTAAAAGTTCACTTTAACAAATACTCAAAATATTAAAATTTGTTCACAATTTCTTTTAAGGCATAAAAACATTACTCTGAAGAGGACCTAGAAGCAACAGAACATGGTATGATGTGCTCTAAGTCTAATACTTCAATTCCTTCTAGTGTAGCAATCTAGGACTGTCCATATTTTCAATCATCCCGCCACTGCTACACCCTTCATTACAAGAAGGCACAGGAAAAAAATAGAAAAAAAAAAGAAGGTGCAGAGAAATGTGCCTAGATTTTATAGTCTAATCTAAAGATAAAGGAAGAAGAATCATAACAATTATAAACTATGGACGTACTTTAGAAATTAAGTGATTCAGGAACTAAACTCAGATATTTACCTTTTTAAACCATTTCCCTTCAAATATTTTCCATATATAAGTAAGCCTGGTCAAGAATAAGAATGTTCAAACAAAACTATCTAAAATCTCAGAAATTGTATCGTCATAGGTTGATAAAGGCAGAGAAACAGTTTCTTTTAAAAACTGTTCCCACAACAGTCATTTAAAAACTATAGAATTTTGAGGCACTTGAGCTTTTCAATCCTCACAACATCCCTGTGAGGTAGGGACAAAGCATATTTCATTATTGATATTTTACAGCAAACAGAGGTGACAATGCTGAAAGACATTCACTTTGAAGGACCAGAAAGTAACTGTCTTTCTTAATGAGCAGTCCATTACATTGAACCAAAAGATACATTTTACTTTATTAGAAACAATCCACTCTAAAGCGAAACCCTCCAGTCTCCCCAAAAAGAATCATTGTAGATTACCAGTAATCTTGTTAAGTCGAGCTCTCTTTGCCTGAAATGAGTTGCCATGGTTATTTTTCCTCTTGTTTGATAATACGCTCTCTGGCTGTGGAAAGACCATCTTTGGAACGCTCTCTACATGAAGTCCTACTTTTAACAGAACACAGATATGAGAGTTAATCTAGAATCCAAAATTAACACACAGTTAAGAACAGCAAAGTGGTAAACATTTTTTGACTATTTTATAATCAGATGCTTGCTTCCAACTTTAAAAAACACAAATCCCTCCACACTGATATATCAGAAATAAAATGCTACTAAAGTCATTCTGCAAGGAAGAGCCGAAAAAAATGACTTCTTCCATTGTAACACACTGAAATATATGTGAAAACACATGAAAAGTTAAAAACAAATAAAACTCTAACAAACAAAATACCTGAAAAAAATTCTACTTATCAAGAAGTCTCAAATCAATATTTTCCATTTATTTCTACTCTAGAATATTGATAGTACATAATGTCCAGTACTTAACTAAACCTTAACCTTCAGATATATATTTTTAAAAGTCATCCATCCTATTATGATAGGAGGAAAAAGTCTAACCATTATAAGTTGAAAATTACATGAAACCTTAAGATTCAACTTAATCACTATTGCAGTTTACCAGTGTCATTAGGAAGGAAAAGAAAAATGTATTCTATACCAAATGTTTCACTAGATGTAGGTAGATCTTCCTTCTTCTCAACTTCAGGTGTGGCTATACAAGTTGAAGTTTCATCCTTCTTTGAAGGTACTTTAAGCCACTTTCTCTCATCTTTATCTTTATTGCTGTTAGCACTGGTTCGAGGTTTAGTCCCTGTTTTATTCTTGGCTGCGGCTGCAGCAGCTGCTTTTACTAAAGCTATCCAATCCTCCAAAAGGGAAAAAAAAAACACAAAATGTAAAGTATTAAAAAAACACAAACTTAATCTAAGTGTAGTTACACTCATGAATAAAAATATGTCACATCTTTAAAGTTATTTCCTATGTTTACATAGTAGATCGTCAATATGATTATCCAATTTAATAAGCTAATAGGTTAGTTGGGCTGTCAAAAAATCTATAAAATAGAAAAATACTGAATAACATTCTCTTAATGCATTTTTATGGACTAAGACATAAAGTAAATTAGGAAACCTATAGAAAATATAGCAAACTACATGCCAGTCTACCGTGAATACTTTCACTTCATAATACAATGGGCCACAAAAGAGGAAGAATACTCATACTATAATCCTAAAAAGACTGAAATAATTGTATTCCCACTGATTAAATTATTTTCCCTTATTATGTAGAAGCCAGGCTCCAGTGGCTCATGCCTGTATTCCTAGCTACTCCAAAGGCTGAGATCTGAAGATCATGGTTCAAAGCCAACATGGGCAATAAAGTCTGTAAGACTCTTATCTCCAGTAAACTACTCACAAAAGCCCAGAAATGGCACTGTGGCTCAAGTGGTAGAGCCCTAGCCTTGAGCACAAAGAGGCTCACAACAGCACCCAGCCCCTGAGATCAAGCCCCAGGACTGACAAAAAAAAAAATCAATAAATACATTTTTAAAAAGTAGAATTCAAACCAGCATTGATTTCTATGAAATGAATGATTTCTATGAAGTTTTTTAAACCACTATTTGTAATATTTCTACAGAGTTAATATTCCACTAGGGCTACTAAGCTCAATCAAACAGACTAAACTCAGTTGTTTAAAATGTTTAACTCATTACCCAGCCAATCAACTGAAAACAATTTTATATCAAATGAATTCCATAGGTCACATTCATAGATATAATCATTATTTATTAACAGAATTGAGCAAAAAGAATTGTAAGCTGGCAATAATTCAGTTTCGAAGACACACGGTAAACATACACAAACTATTAAAAACAAATCATCTGGGTGCCTGTGGTTCATGCCTGTAACCCTAAATACTCAAGAGACTAAGATCTGAGCATAGAGGTTTGAAGCTAGACCAGCAGACAAATCCCGGAGATTCTTTGTCTCAATTATGTAGCAAAAGGCCAATAGTAGAGTCTTGGCTAAGTGGGATTACACTGGCCTTGAGAAATAACAAGAGACAGTGCTCAGGCCCTGAGATCATGCCCTAGGACTGGCACAAAACAAAACAAACAAAAATAGCCACAACAACAAGCGAAAAACAAACAGATCAGCTGGGTGCTGGTAGCTCATGCCTGTAATCCTAGCTATTCAGTAGACTGAGACCTGAGAGTCACAGATGGAAGCCAGCCCCCAGGAGTAAAGTCCATCAGACTCATCTCCAATTAACCACCAAAAACTGGTAGTGGAACTATGAGTCAACTGGTAGAATGCCAGACTTGAACAAAAACATTGAAGGATAGAACCTTGAGCACGAACCCCAATACCAGTGCATGCACACACCCTATGTACCTTTCTCTGTCCATGATTGAAATGAACTAAAAATATGTGATGGCACCAAATATACTTATTCATCCACTTTCTATTGAATATTCCAACACATAAGACAGGTACTAAGCTAAGCATTCATCAGTCAACTAAATATGAGAGTCTGGTCCTACCCTTAAGGAAAATTACACAGGAAAATAAAATTATTCAAAAGATAGTGTGAGCATAGATAAATAAAAGACTATGAACAATAAAAAGATTAAATTTTGACTGAAGAAAAAGACTAGTGGGAGGTTTCAGAGGCAATGGTAGAAAAGTTTTCCCCTGAACCCTGAATCTAAGCAGTTTTTGCTAGCTAAGAAAGTAGTATTTGCTAGCTAATGGTTAGCTAGAAAGGAGAAAGCATGCCTTCAAAAACATTAAACAAAGGTATGGTACTCAATATGTTCAGGAATGTGGATGAGTAATGGAAGACTCTCAAGGTGAAGGATGAGGCACCCAAAAGCCTATGGATAAGCTGAGCCTTGAGACTAACATTCAAGTAGTAAGGAAAAAGCAAACACAACTAAGGAAGGAAAAGAAAAAAGAAAGACAAGGAAGAGAGAAATCAACAAAGGAAAAAAAGAAAAATTACAACCAGGCAAGCAAAGTGTGGATGGCACAGGGCATGTATTTAAAGATTTATAAAAGCAGAACATAAATCATTGAGTGCTGGTGGCTCATGCCTGTCATGTTAGCTACTTATAAGATCGGAGGATCATGGTTCGAAACCAGTCCAAGCAGAAAGTACATGAGATTATCTCTAACTACCAAAAAGCTACAAGTAGACCTGTGGCAAAAGTGGCAGCACGCCAGCCTTGAGAAAAATGCTCAGAGATAGTGCCCAAGCCCTGAGTTCAGGCCCCTGAACCAGCACAAAGAAAAGGAAAAAGTAGCAGATCATTGTGGAAAAATTTATGAGTTGCTAGAGTAATGCTAGGCAATGACAAGAGTAATTTCCATCCCATGCTGTTTTCTACCTTCAAAAGAGATACAACTAGAAAAAGAAAAAAAAGAGTGAATCACTGCAACTTGAATAACTAAAGAAAGAAATTAAATGCTTCTTGAGTATATAATGTCAATCATGTAGTACATGAATGACAGCAATGCAATTAAAGATTTTCATTGTTCTTCGCTTGAATTTTTACATAGGAAAGATTCACTGTCAAAAAATAACTGTAATCTTTCAATGAATTGAAAAAACTACTAATTACACATACTGGATAGATAGCACAATAAATCAAATAAAAAGAGCACTATGTTTGAAATCAGAAGATCTGAGTTCAAGAAGTTACTTTGCATATTATGGCTGAGTAAAATTTTTAAATCGGTCTTTTAGTTCCTAACTATGAAATAAAAATAGCCTTGACTCTGTGGAAGGATCTGCTATGAACAATCAAGTATGACAATATATACACAAAATGTTTTGTCAACAGCAGGGGACCCTATTCTGTGTCAATGTGCATTTTACATTAGCACATATTCATGGCGGGGGGGAAGAAAAGAAGGAAAAAAAGTCCTTCCCTTATTACAATACTTAAGCTTAAAATAAATGGTCCCTCTCTCATCCTTTAATTATTTTTATTGTCTTTTATTGGGATGGAAGATCAGAAGTATCATTAAGAAGATACCTCCTTAGAGGAATCCATCTTCATGGGTATTATGGATAAATATCATTATTCAAAATTATGTAAGATAGAAGGATATGGATGAGAGGAGACAAGCCTAACTTTGGGCAATCAATATGTCAACTATCTTTCCCAATGCAAAAAAGGCCTACAAATACAATGCAAGAACTACAGTTTATAATGTATTCAAAGTGTAATAGAAAGCTCTTTAAATTGGGCATGTGGCACACCCTTGCAATACCAGATATGTAGGAAGCTGAAGCAGAAGGGTTAAGAGTGGAAGCAAACCCAAGCAAAGATTTTTTTGTTTTGATTTGTTTGTGCTGGCATGTAGGACTGAACTCAGACCATTCTGCTAACTAGGCAAGCACTCTACAGTTTAAGCCTTGCCCTTAGTCCTTCAAGTTAATTTCTAAATACAAGCGGAAGTACAGCAGTATCAACCAATTAGTTTACTCAATAATAATAACATTAAGGCTTTTACTCAAGTTTAAGAATAGTAATTAATCTGGAGGTTCACATAGAAAAATGGTGTGTGTGGGTGCGTGCACATGCATGTTCACATGCACGTGGTGGTACTGAGGCTGGAATCTAAGACTTGCCTTTTGCTCTCTTTTTTTGTTCATGGCTGGTACTCTACCATTTGAGCCACTTCCAGCTTCTTTTTGGTTAACTGAAAATAAGAGTCTCACCAGGTCTGGCTTCAACCAGAGATTCTGAGATCTTAGCCTCCTGAGTAAAGATTAGAGGCATGAGCCATCATTCCTTAGCTTAAAATTGCTATTGTCTTATTTTGCGCAAATCACATAACAAGGTGTATGGAAGAGAATTGCATATGACATTTATTTGTTTACCCTAGTATGATTTGGTGTATGACTCTTGGATAATTTATTGGATATGTGATTCTTGGCTAACAAAAGAAATTTTACTTCCTATCTTTGTAAAAGAGTTCTCAAACTATTCAAAGTCCAGAAAATAATATGCAATATATAATTGTCTTAACTTTTTACCCAATTTGGCATATATCCTAGGTAAAAGTAAGGAAAAATTAATTTTAACAACTAATTTGTTGATTTTTAAATAAATTAACTTATTAGTTTATTACTGTTACGAATAAAAATGAAAAATTGAAATATACTGCTTCCCAAATATTCTTACCAAAGTTTTATATCTTGGCATTGCTTTCTTAACATACATCAGGGTATAACAAAAATACTTATAGCAATAAATGTTTAAAATATAAAATTAGTTTCTCTAGCCTCTAACTTTAGCTCCTTAATATCTGAATAATCAGAATACAAAACTCATAGTTTCAAAGCAAATTTTAAAAACTTAACAAGACAGTTGTTTACACAGGCCTGTACTATAGTGTTTAGTTGAATATGTTATATTCCCAACATTTTCATCAATCTTTCTATTCAGTGACCAAGAAGGCACACCATTGAGTGCTTAAAATATTATATTTATACATACATGCAGGAAGATACAAAGTAATTTCCTGAGCAATAACATTTTTCTTTTAAGTTACATCTAAATATTAATATGTAATTGCTTGGTTTATTTCAGAATTAAACTTTTAAAAACCAGGTAATTGAAAACAATCACACTTCTCAGAAGAGTTGTTTAGAAAGAATAATTTTAAATGAGATACCACCCATTTATAAAAGACTATAATATAGTCACAACTAACTGAAACTGACCAGGTGATTTTAACACATTTGAAGATGACAGTTTTTGCTGAACTCTAGTGAACAAGTATGTAACATTTTTCCACATTATACAATTTCATAGATAACTTTCAAATTCTTAAAGTTAATTGTAGGTCCAGGTGCTGAAAATCCCAAATAACAGCAGAACATAAAAGAAAATATTTTAAGTTTCTAATGGCACCTTTCTTTCCTGTATTTCAGGAAACACAATCACAAATGCAATCATAATTTCAACTTTGTCCCAGACTCTCCTTCAGTGCTTACCATTCATTCTTGCTTTATGCAGTGCCAAGTATAGAATACACTGCTTCTGTCATGTGACTCAGAGAGCCCTACTTGAAACAGCCTACAGAGTGTCAGGTAAGCGCCTTTTAAAGAAGATGAATAAATGTGATTTGTAGAAGGAAAGAAGAAGATAAGAAACTCAATGTAAAATTTCATATTAAAAATTAACTTTTTAAAATAATACTCTATGCCAGAGAAAATAAAACAAAAATTTTGTGGAAAAACAAAAGGCACTTACCTCACTTCCCATAGACTGGTTACACGATCCAGCTGGGTCGATAGGACAACACCAGCTTAGTGGATGCTGGGATTTCACCTGGAACAGAAACTAGTGACCTATAACTTTAGCAGGTCTAAAACCAAAGAAGCAAAAATCAAGTGTATAATTTATTTTACATTCTAAGCTCTTCTTGCTGCTATTTGGGGCTATCAGCACATAACCCTACAATTAGTTCACTTTGGAAATATATGCATAGATGTTGATCAGTTACCATTCCCTTTGAGTAGCAAGGAATACTGAACATTCTTACCTGTCCCTTAGCATCCTCTGGCATGGCTTTAATGTGCATTCTTTTTAAACAACGGATTACTCCATCATAAAACTGCACTGTGAATGTTCCTGAAATAGGAACAGTCAGAATCATCAGAAAATATCTTGTAACTTTTAGCACTTGAAAACTAACATGTCAATGAGGTGATATCAATAAATGCTGCAAACATACATCCCTTTGAACACATATCTGACAAAATATTTACAAAGCTTATTTTATGTAAATGACCATTGGCTCCTTTGAAAGTATCTTTTCATAATAAGTAACAGAAAGATCTGATATATGGAATATATAGGAAAAGACTATTCTTTTGGCAATCATATTAAATTTACAGATACAGGGAGATGACAGATAATAAGTAGGTTGATTGAGTCCTATTTTTAAAGTGAAAACCTGTTAAATAATCACAGAGATAAACATCTTCCACGCAGAACACAAGGAATTTAAGAAAAGCTAAAAACTGTATCTGATGGCATTCAGCTAAGCAGCACCACCACAGCACTGCCAGTCTACTTTCAGGCCTCAAGACTTTTAGAGACATACTCATTTTCTGTTACAGATCCTTTGCTAGCAAGTTAATATAAAATTACTAGAAAGTTATGTAGATTTTGGCCTTAGAAAACCCAAATGTTTTCCTAAAACTTTCAAAATATAAACAGAGTACTACTTCAGGAAGTACCTGCTTCCTGTGTTTGATCTTTATAAAAGAAGTATAAACAAAAAATGTGATCGTTACTAATTTCTTTGTAACTGAACACAAAAAAAAAGCATTGCAGATATGTGCCTAGACTGTCTTTCACTGAAAATTAAAAATTTCTCTCATAAATTTCATAGCTTTCAATGGATAATAATCACAAAGATCTATAGACACCTCAAAAGTAAAACCAAATGAGTGGTAAATATTAATAATTTAAAGACAAATGGATACTTTTTGAGAATGCCAAATTGTACATACCCCTTGCCCTATCATCATTCCTGTAACTGTCTGTCCTGCTCCTTCCTCCAGATGGCACTCCAGAGGAGTCCAGATTGCTGACAATGTCACTACAGTCCAGGCCTTTATTCACTCATGCTGTCTCCTCCACTGTGATGATTCCACCTCCTTCCCTAGGGCCTTTCTAGCTCCACCCATTCCTCAAGGACCATCAGCTGATGAAGACTCCCCCAAACAGCCCAGTATGTACTGTGCAGATACTTTACTTGATTTCTGCAAGCTGTGTGACATTATCTGTTCATTTTGTTTTTGCTTTGACAACAAATTGAAGGTTTCCTGTCTTTTTTGTTTTTTAGAGGAAGAGGCAGATTCATCTGAAAATCACAAAATTAATATTTCAAGTGGAGATGCTTAGAAAGTGAACACTAGCTGCCAATATTTCACTAGGGGTTCCAAGGAGCTTATCCTAAAATCACAGTAATCATAGTATTAGTATCATCCATTCTCTACAAACATAAACTTAATTTTCTATAGTAGATGCCTGCAGATAAGGCAGGATAAAAGAGTAAGAGTGTTTTTCATTTCTGAGGGTAGTGTGTATGTGAGTACACATAACTGTACACACAGATCCCTAGGGGACTTCAAGCATGGAAAATACCAAAGCTCTTCATACTTAAAGGATCTATTCTTAACTAAAGTAGAGAACATTGTTTGCTTATGCTTTCTGCTTTGAGTGAAGCATTCTAACCACCAGAAAAAAATACCTATCACTTCTTTCCCTTTCTGAGTACGCTGAGCCACACTGGAAACTCGGAGGTTTTAAACGAGGCTTAGCATGTGAGCTTCAGAACACAGCACCATACAAGTATATGTCTCCCATTAGAGAAGGAGAAATTACCTGCATGTGTATGTAGTGACTGAGGTATCTCTCAACTCTTAGTGCAGAAGGCAACCACTAGTAATAAACCTATAGACATATATGTGGTTTAAATTCATCACAACAATAGTGGAGTTAGAATCTTTGCAAAGTTATATCATGATTATGAGGAAGACCACTGTATTTATTTTTCCACATTTACTATGTGTTTGGTGTTTTGTTTTTGTGTGTGTGCATGTGTGTGTGGGCACGCACACCAGTCCTGGAGCTTGAACTCAGGTCCTGGGTGCTGTTCCCATGCTTGAGCCACAGCACTACTTCTGGGTTTTTGTTGGTTAACCAGAGATAAGAGTGTCACAGACTTCTCTGCCTAAGCTAAATTTCAACCGCGATCCTCTGAGCTCAGCCTCTTTAGTAGCCTGAGAGCCACTGGTACCTGGCCCACTTAATGTTTCTTAATGTATCTCTTTTTAAATATTGCCTCTTTCTTCTCTTACCTTCCATTTCTTTCAAATCTGTTGTGTTTTAAGTTCCCAACTTAAATTTCTTGCATTACTTCCCTCATTTCCAAATTCAAACTTTAGCAATATTTTAAAATATCTTAAAACCCTTGCTTCCAAACACTGACCTCTTTTGTCTATATCCTGTCCCATATAAAGCAATTCTTCACTCCTAACAATTCATAGTTCCTTGAAGTAGCAAGGCTCTCTCCTTTCTCTTCTAGGCAGCTTTCTCCTGAAGAAAATTCCTCTTCTTTTGTTATGTCTTCTAAGCTAGGTTTAAAGAAAGCTTACCTTCTTAGGCCAAGTGCCATTCCTGTTTTTTAATTTTTTCTTGTTATTAAAGAGTTACAGTTAGATAAGTCAGGTCTAAAGAGTGCATTTCTTTTTTAATATAATTTTATAGAGTGTATTTATTTTTGGACTATGTCATCCCTTCCCCTTCCACTCCCAAATGCCATTCTTGTCTGGAAGCTGCCACTCAATTTTTGCTTCTTTAGAAAAATAAGTCAAGCTTAAGAAATAATTATAAAACATATAACTTGAAATATACTTTTAAGTATTTCATAAGCAGCATATATTCTCAAATGAGAAGTTTTAAATGTAAAATATTTAAGTATATTTTCAAAACAATAATCAAATTTTCATCCTTTTCCAAAGTACTTTTTTTGTAAGTATATATATTTCATTTTTTTGGCCATTTAATGAACTGTTTACGAGTGAAGTGCAACTTGATAAATTCATCCATTTAACATTCCCACTCCTCCCTCCCCTAACCACCCTGTCCTCATTCTTCTTAATTTTGTAGGACATGCACTGGCTTCTCTGTATGTTCCCTCTGTTCTCCTCTTCACTTATCTGTTTTCCCTTGGCCCCACTCGATCCTCTTTGAGTACTTGCTTCCTGGTATTTTATTTTGCTGAACTTTGATTTTGGCTTTCTAAAAATTTACACTATTTGAGATCGCCCTCGAATCTATTACATTCTCAGTTAATCCATTGGTATACACTTGCATACCAACTAATGTATTTACTAGTTCAGTTTGTAAGCTAAATCTAGCTTCTACATAAAAGGGAAAGCATGGATCCTTTTTTCTCTGGGCCTGACATACTTCACTTAACATTTTTCCAAGTCTTTCCATTTCTTTACGAACTGTACAATCTCCTGCTTTCTAATGGGTGAGTAAACACAGTGTACATAAACCACATTTTCTTGATACATTCATCCGTTGACGTAAATAGTACTGTGATAAACATGGTTGTGCTGATGGCTTTACTGTATCCTAGTTTGTAATCATTTGAGCAAGTACCCAGAAGTGCAATTGCTGGATCAAAAGATAGTTCTCATTTTTTGAGGAACCTCCACACTGCTTTCCAGAATGAACAAGTTTACATTCCACCAACAGTGGACTAGAGGGACACATCCTTGCCAGCATGTTAGTTCTCACACTAATGGACATTCTAACTGGGGTGATCCAGAATCTCAGTGTTATTTGGATTTGCATTTCCTTTATGGTCAAAGATGTTGATCATTTCTTCATGTGTCTATTGGCCATTTTTACTTCTGAGAACTCTCGTTAAAAAAAAAGTGAGCTCATTAGCCATTTATTATCCTAACAAAAATCATAAAAATAATAAAATGGGCTGAGCCCATTTATTAATTGGGTTGTTGGTTTTTGAGGGTTTAATTTCTTAAATTCTCTGTATATTCTGGATATTAGGCCATTACTGATGTGTAACTGGCAAAAATCTTCTCCCATTCTGTAGGCTGTCTTTTCACTTTGATGATATGTCCTTTGTCATGCTGAAACTCTTTAGCTTGATGCAGTCCCATATATCAAGTCTTTCTTTGGTTTGCTGTATTTGTGGATCTTTACTGATTAAGTTTCTACCTGTGCCCAGGAACTCTCGTGTTTCCCCTACATTCCTAAGGTAGTTTCATAGTTTTAGGTCTTACAATAATGCCCTTAATCCATTTGGAATTGACATTAAGGAATTGGTGCAAGGTGATATATAATGATATAGTTTCAGTTTTCTGCCTAAGGACATTGTTTTGGCAGCACCATTTTCTTAAGAGGCTTTCTTCCAGTCTATGTTTTTGGTTCCCTTATTGAATATTAAATGGCTGCAGTTCTGTGGGTTTTTTTTCTGAGTCTTCTATTCTGTTCCATTCGTCTTCAGGCCTGTTTTCGTGCCAGTATCAAGCCGTTTTTATTATGTTTCTATCATAGAGTTCAAAGTTTGCTATTGTTATTCCTCCAGCACTATTCTGCCTGCTAAGAACTGCTCTTGCTATGTAGGGTCTTCTGCTATTCCATATGAATTTTGGCACTGCTTTCTCTATCTCACTGAAGATAGGTTACTGATGTTAGGATTTTGATGTTTATTGCACTGAATTTGTAGATTGCTTTGGGCAATATTGCCATTTACGTGGTTAATTTTTTCCAATCCAGCAACATGGAAAGTCTTTCCATTTTCTTAAGTTTTCTTCAATTTCCTTCTTTACATTTTTCAAGTTTTCACTATAGAGATACTTCATATCTTTGAGTAATTCCTAAGCCATTTTGTTTTTGAGATTATTGCAAATGGAATTGTTTTCCTAATCTGAGTCTCAATCTTCCCATGGTTGGCATACAGAAAAGCATCTGATTCTTTTGTGGGTTGGATTTATACCATGCTACTTTACCAAAGTTTTGAATCAGCTCTAGTAGCTTGGGGGAAGAGTCTATGGGGTCCTTTACGTACAAGATCATGTCTTCTAAAAAAAAGAAAAGGGAATAGTTTAACTTCTTCATGACACTCCAAATTACTTAATTGATAAATTTTCTTTCTTTCTTTCTCTTTTTCTGTCTCTCTCTTTCTTCCTTTTTTTTTGTGCTGGTCCTAGGGCATGAACTCAGGGCATTGTCCCTGAGCTTTTGTGCTACCATTTGAGCCACAGGTCAACTTCTGGCTTTTTGCTGGTTAGCTGGAGATAGAGTCTCACCCTACCTGAGCTAACTTTAAGCCATTATCCTCAGATCTCAGCTTCCTAAGTAACTAGGACTATAGACATGAGCCACCAGCACCTGGCTAAGTTCTACGTCTTAAGCTCATTTATCTGTTCACAAAGTTTCCTACTCTTATATCATACTAACACATTTTACTTTTATGTTATTGTCATCATTTCTGAACACATAATTCAATTATCTGTAGATATTACTAGAAGAGAAGAGAAGTACAATAAAGACAATCCTCCAACAGGTGAAGTTTCATGTTCTTTTCTAAAACAAAAATACTGTGTATATTTAACTCACAAGTCAATTCCCCCTTATCTTTAACCTTTCCTCATACTCTGTTCAGATGCTCATCAGTATAACTTAGTCATGAACTGGAAATACCAACGTAGAAATAATATTCATATAATATAAGCCTGGAAAATGAAAGAATAAAACTTAACCAAGTACCTCTACTAACTTAAACAGCTTATTCAACCAAGTCACATGCCATCATACTCTATGCGATATGGGAAGAATGTTTCCAACATTTACTATTAACAGAAAGTTTATTCAGTACAAAAGCTGTATGCAACAATCACATAAATAATTATAATTTAAAATTCAATGAAAATTTTCTCTTGACTCGTTTTACATCTCAGATCATTTCAAATACATACCTTCTTTGTTAATTGCTTCAATCTTGGCAGGATAATAGCGACAGTCTGTCCAACGAGCCAGGACTTCTTCTCCAGCTTTAAAATCCTATTTTAAACAACTTTTAAGATCAATTCCATGTATAATACATATATGCATTTCCTTAACATAAACAAGCTTTGTAAAATTTAACACAATCCTTTTAAAATGTATCATTACAATATAACAAAACTTACAAATGAAAAAATCTTGCTACTTACAAAGAAATCTTCTTCATCTTTCAGTCCTTCTTTTCTTAGTGCAGGTCTCTCAAGGGGTCGCAACCTATTACTATCCCAGTAAATCCATTCATCATAGCGATGACTCCAACGCTCAAAATGGACTAACATCTTGCCCTCTTCATAGTCAATTTTTTCAATTCGTGATGGATACCTCAAAAATAAATAAGCCTCATATCAAGAGGAAATCTTTATATTTGTTTATCTAAAGTACTAAATAGATTTCATGAAACTACTGTTTATCATGAAAACTATAAACAAACAATAGTATGTCCATGTTTTTAAACTATTAAACCCATGAAGTTTCCCTTATTATTGTTGTCTTTGTTAATGAATGCTGTCAAGATTAGAGGAAATTTGATATACTTCAAGTAGGTATAAAAATAACTGTTTTAAGAACTCTTGACATGAATATCAAGGGCTTCAAACATATTTCTAATTTTTTGTCCCAGATCTCAGCTCTATTTTAGTTAAGAGTGACAATGTAAAGGAATTTAAATAATGTTAACCTCATTTGAATCTTTAAGTAACTTGTGGTTTTTCTATGATATCTCAAATTTTGTTGGCTGAAAGGAGTCTGGCTGAAAGGAAGCAATAGTCAGCTTATACATTACATTTTAGAAAACCTCTTTCAGGATGCTACAGAATAAATGACTAAGGAGAAGGATAAATTTAGGATTAAGGCCAAGAATTAAATAAATAATAAAAATCGCCAAGATTATAACCTATTTAGTTTTTCACAAAGTTTCCTGCTCAAATTTTGAATTTTTGTTTAATAGGACTTGTTATATAGTCCAGGAAAGCCCTGAACTAACTCTCCATCCTCATGCCTCAGCCTTGGAATGCTGGTGTTTACAGGCATGCCCATTCAAATTTTGAATCTTAAACATGTAAGAAATAATATCATCATCAAGAATTTCTGAACTTCTGTTTGTTCATTCAACAATATTTGAACACCTAGTAAGAAAAAAGGCACTTGGTAGGCACTGCTGATAATAAAAAAGAATCACAACTAACTCCAACTGTTAATAGGCTTAACTTAGAGTCAGATGAGGAGATGGAAAGAATATTTACTGTCATGTGTATATCAGTCACTATGTTCTTTACTTACTGCAGGTTGACTGCTCTTCACATATACGGTCTCACTTGAGTTTTTGCCTACTCTCCACTGTATAGATAACAGTCTCCATCTAAAGATGAAGACCAGTCAAAAAATAATCATGCTACAGACATTAATCAAAGCAAAGACCAACCTACACAAAAGCCTAGGCCCCATGCCAATAGGACAAAAAAGATAAGGCCTGTTATCTGAGGGATGACATCAAATACGATAAAACTGGTCATATAACATGCTTCAATAGTTCATAGGACATTCAGGAAGTCCACTGAAACTTCTTGAGAGACATTATTCATGATGGATGGTATAACAGGGTAATGTATACACAGAACATAATTATTTTTTCAGTGTCCATTACCTTAAAACCATCATATGATTTTAGGTTAGACAGTAGCCAATGTGGATTCAGAAACAAGAAGGATGTAGTTATCTGTCCAAGACCACATGGTAAAGAATGGATTTGTTAGCTTGATTGGTTTAAAATTTGAAGGGTTTAAAAATATAAACACTAATGAATTGATCTTTCATTCTATAGACACGAAAGGGTCAATTAAAATTTGTGCTTAATTTAGTGATCAATGTATACCCTAGGGGGGGACGGGAATCATAACATCAAAATCTTTGTAACACATGAAAAACAAACCAGATGAGAATTTAACATATAGCTCTATACAGTGGAATAATTTCCCTGTTGTAACAGATGGTCCATAGTAATGTTTTGATACATACAGTGAGAGAAGAATATTGTTGAATAAATATATTCACGAATGCTTCCCTTTCTTGAAATATTATTATTTTGATGTACTATTTGTTTTACTCAAATTGACATAAGATTTTCTTACTGAATTTGGAAGATATGGTGTTCATGTTTTTGTTTTGAAGGCTGAAACCTAGGAAGCTGTTAAAGAATAGTGATTAAGCTCAGCCTAAGACATTTATTACTGAACTGGGAAAATAAGTAAATGAGAGAGTTTCAGAGTGTAAAGTCCCAGGTAAGATGCCAAAACTGTGATTCAGTACAAGTATAAAAGAAAACAACTATAGTTGTCACCTCAAAAGGGTTCAATGGGAAGAGATGGAAAGAAAGCAACCTCACAAACTGATTCTTCAACATCAAAAGTCTACATAGAGCTCTCATACCTATTATCAACTGTCACTTCAAAACACTATAGAATCTCCATTATCAGCCTTTCCTCTCCAAAATGCAGACACTGCTCCAAGCAAGGCTGATGAGTGACACTGATGTCAGTAGAAAGTAAGGGATGGCCTGCAATGGTCTGGGGATCTACCCTGAAGCCTGAAGAACTGGGTTTATTTTCAGAAAACTCAAGAAATATAATTCATCTTAAAATAAGTTCAAAGACATAAGGAATAATAAGAATGCATCTATGTCTGACACATCATCTGATGGGTTTATTTTTTAAAATCACTTTGCATTCAATGTTATAATAATAAAACAATTCATCATTATTTGAATTTAAGGAAAGCATTCTAACTTGTCATCTGGCTTGGTATATCATATTTTTATCTATTTTCAAAAAGAAAGGCTGAAACAATAGGAAGATAAGGAAAATTTCCAGATATACTTATGACTTAGAGCCCACTGCACTTAAACCAAAGGAGAGCTGATTACTATTTAACAAGTTTACAAGTCCTTGAACAAGAGCAGAATATACTACTAAATGTTCTAATGACAATTTGGTCAATAAAAAAGGCAAAAGTATGTGTTAAATTCTCAACATATATTAAAAAATATTCATTTACATTGATAAGACAGTAAAATTTATAATTTATGTCAATTTAGAAATCAAAAGTTCCTCATTAATATAATTTCTTCAGCAAACAAAAAGGTGAATCACATAAGATGGTAACAAGGTAGTAACTAGTAAATATATGATATTAGATTAGCATTCAGAAAGAGCATTTTTTAAAGAAATATTCTGTCGGGCTGGGGATATAGCCTAGTGGCAAGAGTGCCTGCCTCGGATACATGAGGCCCTAGGTTCGATTCCCCAGCACCACATATACAGAAAATGGCCAGAAGCGGCGCTGTGGCTCAAGTGGCAGAGTGCTAGCCTTGAGCGGGAAGAAGCCAGGCACAGTGCTCAGGCCCTGAGTCCAAGGCCCAGGACTGGCCAAAAAAAAAAAAAAGAAAGAAATATTCTGTTGGTGAAGGTGCTTTCAAATTTTGAATGATGGTCATACAGGACATAGAGTTGAAATGTGATTAAACAATCTGAATATTAGCAGGATCCTACAGAATGAACATTAACAATTTTAAATGTTTTTATGGACAGGAACTTCATTTATAACATAGCATTCATTGAAATGATTAAAAAGTATTAGAAGAGCTAGAAACAGAGAAGAACTGCCTTACGTGATTGTCAAGAAGATTATTTAACAAATAAAAATCAAGGTAAAATGTAATCCAAAGTAAGTAGAATATTCTTGTAGCCTAGAACTCCTTAATATTTTTACCTTCCCAAGGAAATACTTAAAATTTATGATATGCTTTATAGTCATCTTCACCCACTGATTATACCCGTATAAAAATGTAATGCAACACTATTATTGAATTTTAGAATTCAGTGCTTTTAGAAACCATATGCCAAATTTTCATTTTAAAAACACTTAAAGCATAACTTTAATTTGAATGTGACATTCCACCTGAAGTAAAAATACAAAATAAACTACAATTTTAAGAACATTCAGGTAATAAATAGCTTATAAATGCTAAGTCTCTCAGCACATTTACTTCTCAGATCTTTCCAGACCTGGAAATCTCATGGGTCCTATTCAATATAAACCGTCAGTTCTGCCTGCTTATAACTTTTCTACCACAAGAACCTAGTGGACTATCACCAATTCTTTCTACCTCTATACTCTTCCTTTCACCAGCACTAGACTCAACATTTATATACTAACTATAATTTTTTGCAGACTGAGTTATTTCAGAAAATTACGGTTCTGGTATACTGAAGATGCATACCTCTATTTAATATTTAACATTTAAAAAACCTTTTTCTTAGAAAAACAGAGGCGGTAACAAGTTTGATAAGAAAATGCACTCACTGCCTTACAAATGAAACTGTAACCTCTCTGTACATTACTTTGACAACAAATAAAATTCTTTTTCTTTCAGTCATATTTGTTTATATGTCTGATTCTACCTTCTTAAATAACTCTATTATTATCTATTATTTATGTATTATATTATCTATTATTTAATAGTTGAAATGTTTATTAAATGTCCACCAAGTTGTACAGACAATGATAAATTCTTAATGTACAGTGTCTTGGTTAATTCTCAAACCCTGTCTGACACAGTATTACTGATCACTTTTTTCTAAAAACAGGGGTTTGGACTGGGGATACGGTCTAGTGGCAAGAGTGCTTGCCTCATATACATGAAGCCCTGGGTTCAATTCCCCAGCACCACATATACAGAAAATGGCCAGAAGTGGCGCTGTGGCTCAAGTGGCAGAGTGCTAGCCTTGAGCAAAAAGAAGCCAGGGACAGTGCTCAGGCCCTGAGTCCAAGGCCCAGGACTGGCAAAACAAAACAAAACAAAACAAAACAAAACAAGACAGGTGCTTGCTATGTAGCACGGCCTATCCTAGAAGTCAGTATGGAGACTAGGATAGCTTCAAATGCAAGATCCTCCTGACTCAGCCTACCAAGCACTGAGATCACAAACCATCAAACCTGAGGCTTGAACACAGGGCCTAGGTACTGTCCCTTTGCCTTTTCACTCAAGGTTAGTGCTCTATCTCTGGAGTCCCAGCTCCACTTCCAGATTTTTGGTAGTTAATTAGAGTTAAGAGTGTCATGGAACTTTCCTGCCCCAGCTGGTTTCAAACTGCGTCCTTGGATCTCAGCCTCCTAAGTAGCTGGGATTATAGGCTTGAACCACCAGCACCCAGTAACTTCCTAATTTTTGAAGTGACAAAGGCTCTGAGAGGTTCTGTGACTTGCTCAAGTTTGGGGGGAAGGAGGGGAGTGTGCATGTGTTTATGTATTGGTATTACAGCTTCAACTCAGGACTTCATACTTTCCCTTGGCTTTTTTGTTCATAGGTTAAATTCTACCATTTGAGCCATTTCTCCAGTCTGGTCCTTTAGACTTTCCTGCCTCTACTGCCTTTGAACCTCTGTTTTCAGATCTCAGCCTCCTGAGTAACTAGGATTACAAGCATGTGCCACTGGCACCTGGTTAAGCAACATGTTTAATCATTATAGATTCTGAATTGTGTGCTTAACGATCTTCAAATGGTCCATAATTATAGTGTTTCAAATCTTAACAAGTTCTACAAAAACAGGCTAAAATAATACAAAAATGAAATTTTCTATGACTTATTTCCTTGGAAATAGTATTCTTTTCACTTATTTAAAAAAATTACATTACTGATACTGGAAACATAAAATTAAAAAAAAAAATAACATCTACTTCCTCAGGTAAAAGAAAATCAAACTTAAGACCAAGAATGAAAACCCAGAAAAGTATCAAGTGCCAGTTCTGTCCACTCAGCAAAACTAGAACTGCAATCAATACATTCTTCTTAGTAGTTAACTACCACAACAGATAAATGGTTTTAATAAGCCCCCATCAAAAAATAAACTATCACCTAACATGATGTGACTAGCCTGAAGTGTTACCACACAATATTCAGAAGAAATGAGGTTAGGGATAGAGATGTATGTGAATTGTATGTGATGACTGTAATCCGGCCCAGTGTCAGAAAAGCAAATAAAAATGTCTTCTTCTCTTGATCTAATCCTTACTATTATATGACAAAATAAATAAATAAATAAGTTGAGACAGTCTGTAGGATAGATAAACCTGAAATTCACCCGCCTTGCCCGAGCTCTCTGATTCCAAGGAACAAGAGTAACAGACTTGCTGGATACATAGGAACTTTCTCAGCATCAGCCATACACCACTAGAGTAAGTCAGGAGTTGTGATGGCCTGTCAACACCAAGCCCACTTACCCAACTGAGACTCAAAGCTTTAGGGAATCTGTACATAGGAAAATGGGCTGTAGTATCCAAATGCTTCACTTCACCTTCCTATTCTATTACAAATATATCCATGTTTTCCTATTTTTCTCAACTCAATTTTCTCTTCTTCTATGTGACTAACTAGCAAGCTGAACAGAGTACATATAACTCTTTCATGTCTTTCTTACTTCATCCTTGGGTTTGTTATTTACCTTTCTGAAACTGAGATAAAAAATGTCATGTCAAAATAGGTGAAAATGGATTTTTTTTTTAAATTGAGTTTATCATTCAAAAGAACCTAAGCTAAAACTCCTGCACTCCCTCTGGCAGGACATGGAGACACAGAAGTACCACTCCACAGTCATGGCTTGCAGAAACAGCACTTATAACTCATATTTGAAGGCTTCTAGTTAAAATTTATTTTTTTCCAATATACCTTGCCTTCTCTTTCTTTTACAAGAAAATTAGATGGGCATAAAAACAAAAAAAAAACCAAAAAGCCTTTATGGTCAGAAACTTCTATTAAAAATAACATAATGAAAGGAAGAACATGAAATCAAGAAAAACAAGCAGAACCAACCATGTACGTTTTCTATGTCTATGCTACCTTATTTCTATTTTTGCCTTGCAGAATAGGGGTAGAGGAAAGATAGGAATATCTTTGACACCATTAAAAGAAGTTAACAGGGATTTACTTTGTGGACATTTTTAATATTATGGAATTAAAACATTTGTAGAGTGGTGTAAACTTGCCTAATAATTAAACTGGTTTACTTAGGTCTTAAGATTTAAAATTTGCAATTATCTACGTATAATGCACTTCAAAAAAAAATACTAATTCAAATTTGAATTCCCTGCAAGAAGGGTCCTTCACCTGTAGTCCATAGACAAGTTTTGTGAACTTAAAAACTTAATATATAATTCAATTATATTTATATATATAAATTTTTTTACTGAATCTAGTTAAAATTAGGTTTTCAAAGGCAATTAATGACATAAAAAGAATAATATATACATTGGACAAACTCATATGTAAAAGGATAAAAATTTTCTTTATGTAACAAAAAGGAATCTCCATTTGAAAAATATTCAACTAAATATTCAACTAATACTTGTGTGAATTTCAAACTCATCAAAGTAATATAAATATAGAATCATTTCTAAAATACAATCCAGATACTACTTTATGGGAGTATTCAACCTATCCTAATGTAAATTATACAACTTATCTCTACTAATGTTTTCCTTTCAGTAACTAAATTCAATCAGAAAAAGTAGTGTTTAATTCAGAACACATGTATTTATTTTAAATTAGAAGGCATTTGTACTTGCTACAACCTTAATTCCCTCAGTTTCAAACTCTATTAAAATTCTGTTCATGACCATCTTAAGAAACTCACATTTGCAAATGTTCCATACAGTTCATAAACCTCCAAATGTGTGGAAACAGCATTTGCCAATTCAAATTTATCCTGTTCTATCAAACTCTGATACTTTGAGACATCTCCACATTTTTTTAATCTTTCCTTTTCCTTTTCCTTTTCTTTAGATCTAGAAGAGAATTAAATAGAAATATTCCAAAAGGAGTCAGAAGAGCATAACTCATCTGAATGTTTTAAATTGACTCTATATTTAAAATTCCTTTTAAGACTAACATCAGCATATTACTTGTTCTGTTTTTTTAAAACTAAATTGCTTACTATCAGGTAACTATTGTAATTCTAATCAGAAAACATAGGTTAAAACAATAGTCAATATCAGTTTTATCATTTGTTACCAAACAACGTTCATAATGATCAGACATGTTAATAGTTGCAAAAGTGCTCTGTGAGCCATGAAACTTAGAATACAAGAATTTGATTACCATCTCAAAATACTGTCTTATAACAGATTTTTCCTTCTGATTCTAAATCACTCTCATATCAATACTAATGCTCCATTTAAAAATTAATGCTTTAAGTCTTCAGTTCCTCAGAGATATTTCAACTCTCTCTTTCCTTGCATTTATTAATGGTTTATAACTACATTTAAATTTGTTTAATTCATAGCAAGTTTAAATATACAAGCTTAATTGATCGTTAAAAATCACCTGTAAATAAAAAACAGTAATGTTGCTTCCATTTTACTAATAAGTGAACTAAGACTTACCCACTTACATAATTAGCAACTCTCTAGATTTAAACCCATCCACTTAGTGTGTCAAGTATAACTCCAAGTCTAAACCTTCTCTTTCCCCAAAAGTATTCCTGAATTAAAACACCCATATCATTTTCATTCTTACGATGTCACTATCTTCTAGAGATTATAAAACTGAATGTCAAAGTTGTAATGGACAACTGTTATAGTGGAAATATGATGGAAATGAGACAGAGAATGGCTATCTGTATTAATGGAAATAATATTAGTCTACCCTTAAGCAGATTATTAAAGAGTTATAGAATATCTGACTACAGAACATCTGAAATTTAAAGCAACCTGTACTTCTCAGGGGAATTAGGTTTACTCAAGGGGGACAAAATCCAAGTATAAAAAGTAAATAGGAGAATTAAACCAACTGACCTCTCAATTGTTTTTCAGGACTTGCACTCATTAGTAAATACTCAAACTATCAATCAGTTTTCTTAGGTAGATGTAGGCTCACTTTGAAAATAAAGTATAATCAATCAAGACTTAAGAATACAATGCATTTTCTAAGATACTTTTGTAAACTTTTTATGGTTTACTCAAGCAACAAAAATATACTTTTCCTAGAAAAAAAAGACTAAATGCTATTAAATCATATGTACCTGAAAGCAGGAGCTTAAGTTCCATTTATTTCTACTACATTGAATTTATCATTTTATTCTAGGACTCACACCAAAAGTATCCTTCTTTTTATAAATGAAAAGGCTTGTACATACAAAACAGAATGAGCTAACTGGCATTTTTGAGTTCTGCTATTATCACTTAGATCTGATTTTCTTTATGACTTTTTTCTGTGTGGTAATGGGGACTGAGCCCAGGGTTGTGCACATGCTGGGCAACTACTCTATGAACTATATAGTCAACCGTCTTTTTCTTTTGAGGCCAATTCTAAGTGGCATAGCTGGCCCAGAACTTACGATCCTTTGGCCTCAAACTCCAGAGTAGTTGGCATTATAGACATGTACCACTACTCTTTAAAAGGAAATGTGTCAACATGTGATA
This sequence comes from Perognathus longimembris pacificus, assembly GCF_023159225.1. NCBI lineage: Eukaryota > Metazoa > Chordata > Mammalia > Rodentia > Heteromyidae > Perognathus > Perognathus longimembris. The sequence continues at coordinate 7,121,158 of NC_063172.1, forward strand.
ATTTAATTCCTCAATAACAGCTTGGTGTAAATGTCTTGAGAACAAAGAAAGTAGGCAAGATTTGGAATCCTGTCTAACTGTACCTACCCAATGCCTGTTACAGTTCAAACTACATTTATATCCAATGACTCAATAATTCTCAAATTTTAAAGAATTTGGAAGATGAAGTGTTTAGTAGGGATGCAAAAGCAATATGAAAGAAAATAAGAAAGAGTGGAGAAGGAAGAGAAATGTTTCAGTATAGTTTCAAGTATTAACTATTCTGTTACTAGTGAGAATGTCAAAAGTTTCTGTTTCTCGGTAACCAAATAACTTCACCTGATAATAAAGACAAAAATTTTAAGGAATTTATATGACATCTAGAAAGAACTTTAACTAATGTAATGATATCCTTATATGCGTACACTATAAAGTTTATTATCTCATTTAGATAACAAATCCATTAAGAATACTGGCAATACAGTCTCATAGAACTTTTATGCTACATATAAAACTAATCTAAACAATTTAGCAATTGTTTTTTTAACCACTTAATACTAAAACTAACCTGAGGCTAACTAGTTTTTGATACATTGATATTTAAAAATTAAAAATGTTAGATTATGTATATGTACACAGCTTTGAAGCCACCTGGAGCAGAATTGCAAAAGTCTTTATGTGAAAGATCTGATAAAAATCAAATCAATGACGTCAGGTTTCAATGACATGAGAATATATAAAAATTAGTTATTCACAGAATCAAGAACTTAAAAAATATTAACACCAAAACAGAAGTATTATTTCTGTACTTATGTCACACATAGACATAGTAGTGTACCTTCATAAGACTCCTACTGGCCAGATTAGAACAAGAAGCCAATTACTGCATCAGCCTTCATCTTTTGTTGTATGGTCTAATGCAGTGTGTCTTAGGAGCATTTTTCCACCATAATCTCCCCCCCCCCCATTGACATTTGGCAATAATATATGGAGACTTTTTTGTTTTTATTACTACTACTAGAATGGAATTGCTGCCTGGTTCCCACATGTTTGGTATGCCCCTTCTCAGCAATGCTATGTACACTCTCCACCTGAAGAGAGTAACAATTAGACTTCTGTTAAAGAACTTCCCAGTAAGATGAAGCTGGAGGGAAGGGGCAGAATAATGTGCTCCTCCATTTCAAACTGTCTTCCAACTACACTGAAACAGAGCTTGGAACTAAGGTCTTTAGGCTGGGGATCAGGGAGTGTGCTGAGCTCTAAGGTGGGATGTCAAAAGACAGGAATTCTGGGCTAGTCTGAAATCAAATGTCTTCACTAAACAAGGTTTGTCTTTCTGTCATTGCCAAGTTAGGAAGCTGACTTATTGTATATCATTCAAAAGCACATCATGGTTTTAATGGAGCTGCAATGACAGAAAAAGTCAAAATATCTGGCAAATAAGTTGCTAGACAACTAGATACTTGCTCCAAGCTTCGACAAGTTGTAGCAGAAGCAAAGGTAGCACTGCTCCAAAAGGAGCCCTTCTCAGGCTAAAGACCTGAGAATGAAACAAGAAGACATCTGCCAAGGAAGTACAATTAGTTAGCCAGTTTGAATGAGGTACTAGTTCCCTAAGAAAAAGTTAATCTTCTACTCCTACTGGGCCAAGTGACCCCTGCATGCTGCTTCCCTTCTCTCCTTTACAGATGGTTGGCACGTCTTCCTACACAACTTTTAAGGGGCAGGTTGGAGGTCTTTGCACTGACAACTTACCACAAATGGCCAAACAAGGAAAGAAGTAAGAGTTGTGAGAGGATTGTTTGCCCCTTTACTGGTAACAGTCACCCTACCATAGTGCTATGCCTTTTAGGGAAGAAGGAAGTAGGGTGCCATTTTGGAAGGAATAATGAGTACTAGATATTTCTGATAGGCTAAACTATGGAAAAAATACCGTAATAATCATTAACAATACTTTGTGGTTTGAAAATCCATCCTCTGGCAAAGGGAAGAAAACAGGCCTATCAAAATGTATCCAAAGGTTAAGAAGCTGATTATATGAATTCCCTCCCTTGTCATCTCCCCAATATAGTTTAAGTTAGTTATACAAAAGCACTAGTGCTCTCTATACCTCATATTCTAGAAAACTAGGTTCAGACCTCAAACATCGAATTATGATTATACTTAGTAAGCCTGACTACAGTTTTAGAAAAGAGGAAAATCTAAATCCAATGTAGTTATATTCAAAACGCAAATATTCTGGTGTTTCCTCTACTATCAGTAGCATTAATAGTAACTAACTGACATATGTAAAGTTATAGATACTAAGCATTAGGTCAAAATTCTGTATTTTCCATACCATTTTTGTAAGTAGTCCAGTGCCTCCAAACGAGCACCAATCTCAAAAGTGATTCCAGGACGATTTGGGGGCTTTTTACTCATCTTGAGATCCTATTCTTCAGTATTCTCTTTTCACTACCTCAAGAAGGAAAAAAAAAAAGTTAGATTCCGAGGTGTAAAATGCATAGGAAATATAGTGCCGTAGAACATGAAAACTTCAAACTGAACCATTTTAAAAGCAATAAACGAGAACTTAAAATAACTGATTAAAAAAGGTAACATCCAACATTTCTAGGCAAAATCATGTGCAACCTGCAGGAATTCTCAGTGAGGAATTAAGAAAAAGGGATAAGGAAGTAAGAACTAGCTAAAAAGAAAAAAGATGGGACATCAAAATTTGCTAATAGATTTTGAAGATTTTTAATGTATTTAATATATTAAAAGATTTTCTATCTTTAACAGTTAAGAGAATTAAGTGTTCTGTAATCATAATTCTTAAGAGGATAAATTAATGATATTTTTCATGTAATTTCAATTACTATTTTAGTGCTTCATAACTACAAAACCCAAAACAACACATCAGGAACACAGAAAGATGGAAAAAACAGTAGAGAGTGTGTGCCAGCCAGGACATCCACAGTTCTTCTCATGACTATGATGTCTCATTACCTACTGTCCATCCCCACCATGACAGCAACTGGTTTCTCATATTTAATATGCAATAATGTCACAGACTGTCTTCACTAAGGATCTACTATTCAATGTTTTAGTACCACACTTATATTAACAATAAAAGTGTTTTAATGTTACACAAAATCTGAAAAGGAGCACCCATTCCTAGGTCCTTCATCTGTAAACTATTTGCTACCCTTTTGGGCACATTAGCACAGTTGCGGTACACTGCTTTCACTAGAATATGTAAAGAATACAAAAACATTTTGTGACATGCTCACAACCTAATCAAAATATAATTTGCATAGTCTAATCAAACTATAATCAGCAACAAGAAATAGAAACATATTATTATTATTATTGGAGACTTTTTTCCTAAAATGTTTGGATATTTGAAATTACTATTCACTGCACTCCCTCCAGTTGAATACACACACACACAATGTGTAGTTTCTTACAATTGTGTAACCACAACATAAAATAGACAAAACATCATAGCAAACAACAACAAAAAAATCTGTCTACCCTTTCCTCTGTCTTGGGAGTGAATCTAACAGATAAAGACAAAACAAAATAAAACCGAGGCACAGTGAGGAGCTCCTCCTACTACAGCATCCACAAATATTGTTTAATTTAAAAGTTAACAGGAATTTTGGCTGGGAGGTATTTTGTGTACAGGGAACAGACACGGGTAATTTTTTTTAATAGAAATCTTATCAGTGTGCAACACATAAGGCAGTTACTTAAATGGGTAGAAATCCAACTAGAATTCTTGCTGCTCACAGGAAGGGGTCAGTAAGGGGAGGGAGGGGTATAGTTCACCACTTACACTAGAGCACTTGCTAGGATCAAACTTAAGTCTACAAAAGGCATGATAAATCCCCCAGTGACATTTAGGGATGGAGTACAAGAAAGAGCGAGCGAGACTGCCTATTTGCTTGGGGAGAGAAGGGAGAATGACGAAGGGTTTGGACCAAAAACTTTTGCAAAAATAAAACAACCTATTGGTGGGGGTGGGGGTGGGGGGGAGGACACAGGATCCAAAAAGAGGAGGTTGAGAAGAAGAAAAAGATAGGAAAGGAAGCTGAAAGAATGGTAATAATAATAATAATAATAATAATAATAATAATAATAATAATAAAATAAGCGGGAGGGTGTTCGTGGTGGGAGATGACAGGTAGAGGGAAGAGAAACTTAGTAATTTCTGACACAGGCGACAAGCAGTAAAGCGAGCGTCAGAAAGGAAGGCAAGGCTAACCAACCGAGGGGGCGGGGGCGGGGGGGGGCCCGGAGTCTGGGGGTGGCAGGAGCCCAGCAGGGGAGGCTGGGAAGGGGCTGGCGGGCAGCCCGAGGAGTCCGGGTTTGACAGCCACTCGGCCCCGGCAGGGGGGTGGGGAGGGAGGGGAAGGGAGGAAGGGAGGGGAAGAGGCAGAGGCGGCGTCAAGACAATGGGGCCGGCGAGCTGCGGGGAGGGGGGCGGGCGGGGAGCGGGCCCGGGAGTGACACCGGCGCGGGGGGCGCCCGGGCGGCCAAGCGGAGGCCGGGCGGCCTCCAGGCCCCGCCGCCGCCTCTTACCGACTCGGCCTCCTCTCCGCACAGCAGCCGGGCCGTCCGGGGCCGAGCCGGGGCTCGAGTGGGGCGGCCAGCCCGGGCCTCCGCCTCCGCCCGCACCCAGGCAGCGGCCGCGGAGGGAGCAGGAGCGGAGTGAGCTGGGGCCTTGGCTTCCCGTCGGCCCGGAATTGCGCGGGAGGGAGCTGGGTCCGAGCCCTCAAGCCCGCTCGGATTCCGCTGCCATCGCCTCAGGCTCCGCAGCCACTGCCGCCGGACAGCCCTGACGCGACGACCGGCCAGCGACGTCAGCCGCCCGCGACGCACCGGAAGCGGGACTAGCCGAGTCACGTGACCGGTGAGGGTTGGGCTCCGGCCGCGCCACTGATTGGAGGGCAGAGCTGGAAGGCGGGGCTTTGCCCGTGATGACAGACAGCTAAGTGGGAGGGGCCTGGTAGGCACTGTGGGCTCTGGGCTCCTTTTGGCAGTTGTAGTGCTTGACTTTTGCAAGATGGGGATGCAAGACCACTGATTATGATTGCTGATTTTATGAAATCCAGGTTCCCCAAACTCCTCTGTTCAGAACATCAAGCCTTTGCTTTTTCTTTTTTTTCCTCCTGACATTGGGATTTGAACTCGGTTATGCTTCCACTTGAGCCATGTCCCCAGCCCCAGCACAAACTGTTTTATAAATGCACTACACACTTCCTTAGATATCCATTTCCTTCCACTCTGAGGACAGAGGAGTTGTTAAAATGTCTTTGGAATAGTCTGTTGCAGACATTGTTGTAAATACATCATATGACAGTCACAACATAATTGTTCTACTGGACCCTCTAGACCTTTCCAATACAAATACATAGATATATATGTATATATCAATAAATATAGATAACCAAGATTGGGGTGGGAGGTAACAACTGAAGAACCTATGGCTGCCTTGATGGAATTACTTCCAGATTACACAACAAATGAGAGTACTTTGAGTCCCAACAATGTCCTAAAATCTGTGCTAAGTACCTAGGACAGTGTCCCTGCCGCAGGTAGAGCCTACCATTGATCACAATGTATATGGAGAAGAAACATCTGTTTTTGGCCTGTTTTCACTGTACCACTCTGGCTCCCAAGTTTTCAACATGTATCCTATACATGATTTGCTTCTTCATAGTGTGGAGTTAAAATAGCTATGTAACTCTCTTTAAGCTTCAATATGCTGAGATTGGGTAAATTAAGCTACCACATTCACATTTATCCTCTTATTCAAGACATTCATTCAGCACCTACTGTGTTGATAATAGCTCTTGAGTTACACTGCGCATGTTGGTACATAGAAAGGCTACAAATAAGACAGTCCATAGGGGAGAGAGATTTGTCTTTTTGTTTTTCAGCTGTTCAACATCTTCAATCCTTTTGATACTTAAGAAAATTTCTTCTGTAATTGTCAACAGTTCAATAGTAGAGATATTTCTAAAATCTTTCTTTGGGCAGGAAGGATAATATTTTTCACCCTCCTTACTGTTGTGGGCGACTATCTGAGTTACTACACAATGAAAATAGAAGAGAACTTCAGCAATGTCATCTGGGAATGTAAGAAGGTAGTTCACCAAACTGTGTGCCTAGCATTGTAAATAGCAGCATTTGACATAAAAGCTGCTCTAGCAACCCAGGTTCCAGATAGATAATGGTGAGAGCAGAAACAATAATATATATCCAATATATAAACAAAATATTTATTGTATAAAATAGTTACTGAGAGTTGTTACACAGTATAATATTGACCAAACCAATTAATCCACACATTCAGGAATATTTATTAGAGACAGTCAACATACCACTGAATAAGATAAAAAGAGGAGAAACGCCTATTTTGAGTCTCCCTTGAAATGAATTGGCTGAAAGCAATGCACATCAAACTTACTTATTGAGGCCTTTTTACCCAACATAACTAAAGAGGCAGTAACAGGAATCAAATTTCTTTTTCTTTTTCTTTTTGCCAGTCCTGGGGACTGGATTCAGGGCCTGAGCACTGCCCCTGGCTTCTTTTTGCTCATGGCTAGCACTCTGCCACTTGAGCCACAGTGCCACTTCTGGCCATTTTCTGTATACGTAGTGCTGGGGAATTGAGCCCAGGGCTTCATGTATACAAGGCAAGCACTCTTTACCACTAGGCCATATCCCTAGTCCCAGGAATCAAATTTCTGACTTTTAACCTAAAGCCAAATCATGCCCAGGCTTGGTAATGTCCCCTGCTTACTAATAATAAAAATATTATATACTACTGAAATTGTAATAAATGAAACACAGGGGTAATTTTGTAATTTGAATAAAAGATAACCCAGTTGTACTCACTTTCCACTACTTGTTGAAGATTTACTAATTTATCCCCGGCAGATGACTCTTCTGTCTTAATTGGGATTTCACAGAAGCAATTCCATCACTTAAGTTTAAAAAATAAAAATAGAAATGTGTTCTTGGGCAAATGGGTGGTTTAAATGGATTGTATAGGGTATCTCTTTTGAGTTAATATCATCCCCTAGAGTGCACATTGGAAATAGGAGAGAGGGTATTTTTCATTGACATATGACTGCAGTAGCACACTCCTACTATTTAGGAAGGAGGGACAAGAGCTGCTAGGTGTAACAAAATACACAGTGAAGTCCAAACACTGAAGCATTTCTATAGGTCACATATAGCTTCTGAATGACACTCATACAGATGAAAACCCTGTCTATAAGTGTACCTAAAACTGAATTTTGCATGTAAATGGAAGTATATTTTGCAAGATTTTAATGTAAATCCAATTTTTTCAAGAACGAAGCAACTTTGTAACACAAAATAAAATCGTTATTTTTTTCCTGAACATTAACAGTAAGTTGCTCAGTTTTAAAATACCAGATTATCAACAGTAAGCTATCCTAAGTATTTGAGGCACAGCTAGGATGCACCTATATCAGTCTGTACTGAACATGTTACATTCAGAGTAAATCTAAATTTGTGCGCAAATACTTGGCCACTTTATTATATCTCTTTGTGAGCTATAACATTACATACTGAAAATACTTTGTGATGCACTGTTTCCATAACATGTGTGCTTTTATATGTCATTATGTCATGATAACAGCTTAAATATACGTGTGCAGTTTATTGTTGATTAATTTGTTTTTTAGGAAAGTGGAAAGGGTGTTACACAAGAAGAGGATATGAAAATCGACACAGCTCTTAAGTCAGTAGTCTTCCTTGCACTCCAGAACAATTCAGACGCCTTCGCCACATTCAGACTTGGACTTCTGGGTCCTTGCGTGCATGTCCGCCCGCTGCCTGGAGAATCCACTCCTTCATTCCTTCACATACTTACTCAGGGAATCATGCACGCAATGGTCCACTTTTCATGTGCGCCCTAGATAGCAGGGACTTTTATGACTGTTTGTTTCTTTGGTCATTTTGTAATACACACACATACAGGCATGTACTTATGTTTTTTTAAATATGATCATTAAAGCCTCTATTTTTTTGCAAAAAGAAAAAAAGAAAAAGGAAAACTGAAAACCAAGGCTCGGATAACTTAGCAAACTTCTCAAAGGATGTACAGCTAACAAACTAGGATTTGACTTAGGTCCCTCAGGCCCCAAAGCCCATGTTAGGTAGATACTCTATATCATTTGGGAAGCATGGTGTCCCATTCATCTTGCCTTGGTCAGGCTGTGAGACAAAAAAAATAAAATCAATATAACTAACAAAAACTTCATGTAGGTTGTCGTTCTTTTAGCCACACAGAATTAGAGTTAATGATGGTGGCAAGCATGTGAGACAGAGATAACCTGAAGATGGCTCCCAGCATTGTAATGGAGCTATGTATGGTATGTCCTCTCGCCTTTCACCTAACACTCCCTCTTCCAGATGGATGATGCCAGCCGTCAGTCACTCCACCTCCAAATATAGAAATAAACAACTTACAGCTGTGTTTGAGCAGAACCAAACAAGTCGTTGGCAAATTATCTTGAAATAACAGTTGTTAGGCAGAAATCACTGGTCTAAATTCCTCCAATATTAAAACTGTGCATACGGAACCATAATACTTCCTAGAATATTTGACAACTGTATATGTATCTTAAGAGAGGGAAAGGGCACCACTCAAAATCTAATGTCCCTTGATTACACATTAAGCACAGAAAGGTATTTTGTGTGTTTATTTAGTATTTGTAATTAGCATCAGTAAGGACAATCAAAGCAATTCAAGGTTTGTATTATTTTATTAGATTAATTTTGTGACAGCCTTTCTGGCTACAATAGACAATTCCAGAAAATCTCCCATTCCGTAAATGGCAATGACATTAACGTCACTTCCTTCACTTGCAACAAGCACATTAATCTTGTCTCTCTATTATCATGTCCATTTATCAAGTGACTGGAATTCTAATTGTTCCAGAATACATTGACAGTTGAACCTCCAGAGAAAGAACAAACTGATGGGCATTATCTTTACCCATGTTTATATTCATAATATATTCTCAGTATTACTAATGTGTTCCTCATTGTTATCTACTATATTGTAGAAAGCTTTCTTAGAATAAGCCAACCCTAAGGATGACTGATACTTCAGGTGACTTTACTAGAAGTCTAACACACTACTTTGAAGCCACTGGGGTTTCTGAGATTTGAAAGACACATGGCCAGAACAATTTTGAGATTTCATGTTCCCTTCTACTAAAGGCCACATATGCAGTATAACATATGTAAAATATATTAATACATACTACCTATGCTCCTATATGTTCATATATATGTATTAGAAAATGCTGTGATAAACGAGGAACTTTATTTTGTGTGCTTATTGCCCAAAAGCCAGGGAATGAGCATATTTATCATCCAACCCTGGCTCTTTTAAAAATGGAAGGAACGCCTACTAATAATTATACTGGAAGGATACATAGACCCTGTGCAGCCTCCAACAAGCAGAGATCCACACTTCAGCAATATAGAGCAGCAAGAAATTCTAACAAGAAATGAGGTAAGGATTCCTAAAACAGGAAAGCACTGACTGTGGTGTCCACATCTGATTGCTCAGAAAAATTTTTCCTCTGCCATACCAGGATCAAAGGTAGGCTCCTTCCTTCTTCTTGCTGTGCTTGACACTTTGTATCTCTGACTTTTTTACATGGCTATCATTGTTTTGTTCAATATACCAGAGTTTCTCAAGCCAGGCCAATTTAGGAATTGCATTGAACTCAATGGGGCTGGCTATTAAAATGTCATTTCCCGGGCCCTATCTCCTACCCTGGGATGGGATATTGCCTTTTAACAACCCTAAATGATTCCTGCATATACAAAAGTTTCAGAGCTGTGGAGTGTTGAGCTTCATTTGGCTGCCTAGTACTGAGACTTTAGTGGGAACAGGCTTAATCATAAGGGGAATCTATTAGTTTGTGGAATTGATACGAGATAAAGGATGTCTTCCTTTAGGGTACTTTGACTCAGAGATCAAATTATAACATCTTTCACTATGCTTCTTTTGGATTGGCTTGACTCATACTCTGGGTCCCAACAGCCTCCCACGTCTCATTACAGCATCCTAAAACATAAAACCAAGTCTTTGAAGTAACTGTACAACTCATCGGTGGGGAGAGAGAGAAATGGGGAAGTGGGAGGCAGGGGGAAATGAGGGAGGAGGTAACAAGTTGGATAAGAAATGTACTCACTGCCTTACGTATGAAACTGTAACCAACCCCTCTGTACTTCACTTTGACAATAAAGAAAAAAAAGTCAATTCTCTCACTGAAGAATGAAGAATGGAGAATGAAGTTGTGTGTCTGGAATGATATGGCTTAGCCCTGTATGCAAGTCCCCAAAAGATAAGCCAGAGTGTAGACAATTCAAATCCTATAAACTGAGATGAATGTGAGAAGTTCTTTAAAGCAAACTTCCAGTGCTGCTACTTGAAAGAAAAAATGAAAGTTGGACAACATAGGTAATTAGTATCCAACCAACTGCCTTATACGGACTATATCTCCAAATTGAAATTTTCAGGCCTTTAGGAGAGCTGAGGATACACTTCCCAAAATGCAAACTTAGAACCACAAGCCCAATGAGCGACAACTCCAGAGGGCCATTGACATTATTCCTAAATCCTTTGCTTTTAGAGACAGTCTTTCAACCATAGAAACACACTGTTGTGGTTGGTACAGCTGAGCGAGGATCAGGTGAGCAGCAACGCAGCAACTATGTAAACTACTTCTAATCTTAGTGATCGCTTTTCCTTAAGAATACTGGTAGTTCAACTCGACATCTTCAAATACAACAGGCAACCTGAACTCTTCATCCACGATGCATTCATTTGTTATTCATTGAATCACTTCATGTTTTAGTAAGTTTAAGCTGCTGCACAGAAAAAAAAAAGTACCATAAGGTAGGTGACTTAAGCACTAGAGATTATTTATAATACTCCTAGAGGCTTGGAAGTCCAAGACAAAAGGTCAATCCATTTCATTCCTGGATCTCCTTTCTCAGTCTGTAGTTGGCCACTGTCTTAACTGTTTGCTCACATTATAGACAGAATGTCTTTCCTTCCTCTTAAAGGCCACGTTGTTATTCTTGGGGATGCTACCCTAAATCTCAGAGGCCCTCACCTCAACATGTCATCATATATAGGATTGGAGCTTCCGTAGAGGAATGTAGGAGCCATACATTCGGCGCTTATGACTCTAAAATTTGTATTTTATTTTGCAAACATTCAAATTAATTTGAAATTGAAATGCTATAGGGATATGTTCACTCTGACTGGACAGATCAAGGAAGACTGCATGGAGGAAGCAGTCTTCAAATCATACTTTGAAGACTGAAAAAGTGTCACAGAAGAGCTCTATGCTATAATTATTACTGCCTGATATCACTTTGTAGTTTTGATTCAAATGTTGAAGTAAAAAATATGATTCTATTTCCCCTTCTTTTCCAAAAGCATGTGTTGAACATCTGAAGTGTTCCATAAGTGTTTAACTTAGCCATAGGGCTGAGTTAAAAATGAATAAGCTAAATTCCTGATCTTAAGTTACTTAATAGTGAAGTCAAGTATACCAACATGCTGAGAGGTAGTTTAGGATGCGGTCTGTGAGTCTCGGCCTGTTGGAGTGTTTTAAGGGCAATTTGTCTGTGACTATCTTCTCAGTCAGGACCACGAAGCAATGCCAACATCTCCTGGGTAACTTCTGGACATTCTGATAGCTAGAACAGTGTTCCCTCTGGGGGAGGAAGGGAGGGGGGTGAGGAGCTGTCAGTACCAGCATTGCCACAGCCCCTAGATTGTTCTAGTAAAGATTCTGAAGTAACTTACCCTGTGGTTGGGTATTGAATTACTTCCTCTTTTGAGCTATTGCAAAGCCTTCAATAGAACTAGTTTTACAAGAATGGAAGTAACAATCCTATGGTTTAATTTCTTTATTTCTCTCTTTCTTTCTCTTTCTTTGTTTGTTTGTTTGTTTCTTTGTTTCTTTCTTTCTTGCCTCCTTCCCTCCCTCCCTTTATTCCTCCCTTCCTTCTTTCCTTCCTTCCTTCTCCCCTTCCTCTTTCCTTTCAAAACGATAGGGATCTTGATTGTACATTTGAAGGAAATACATCCAAGAACCTGCTCTTGCTACTTTTTAACAGCAAGTGGAAACAGTGAGGTATATCAGATCCAAGGGTTTGGAACAGGGCCAGGAATTACACATTAGACTCAATACATTCCCAATATGTTTAGGGACTAGTTACTTCTCTGATTCCCACTTCCCTTCATGTAAATGGGAATTTTAAACCTACTCCATAGAGTGATAATGAGAATTAAATTGGATAGAAGACATAAGCATTTCACAAACTATCATCAATATATAAATGCCAGGTGTTTCCTAATGGTTCTTACTGGCATTTTTCGGAGACCCACGTATCTAGTCATTATAACTTATGCAGATGGATCCAGTTTCACTCTCTGAGTTCATGAAAACATAGTTTCTGAGCATTCTAGGGTTATTTTACCTCTAGCCCCAAGTTTGCTGCTGGGGATTATAGAAATCAATAAAATCTTATTCCTATTGCTTGTGACACGAGCTTATACTCAGACTTTTGCTAAGCATTTTCTTAACCTCTCCAGCTCTCTTGATCTCCTGTATATCCATCCCCATTTCGTAGCAACTCCCTCCCTTTCTCTCATTCAAGGTACATTTTCTAGTCTTAAGAGGTGGTCAACGAGAGCAATGGAACATGAATATTTTTACTTCCCATACAGAAGAGCAACAAATAATTGCTTCAACTGCCACCAATGGGAGAAAAAATAGTGCTGTATTAAGGTATGTTCCCCACTCACAGGTATAGGTCTTACGCAGCACTTGACTTTTCAGTGTCAGAGTATCCCTGGATGAATGGTAGCTGTGTGACTGCCATTACTGCTCTTTATACATGGGAAAGCATCTGTGGGAGTTACTTTGTCCTGTTACAGTAGTGAATGTTAGGCAAAGGCAGGATGACTCAAAGCTTTCTATATCTACAGGATCCCACATTGGCATACAATTTACTATCCGATCATGGATGTAAAGCCAATTTGCAAAATGAAATGGGATTTTTAGGGTATCCCCTGAGGAGAAGTGTATATAACACTTTTGAGTGAAAGGTGGTGGAGGGATATAAATATCTGTGACCAAATTGGAGAACATAATAACTTAGACAATCATTCCCTCCTCCTGTACACATCTGTCTTAGGACTCCACCTATTGTCCTGGTACTCATGAATGTACCTCCTACTTCACTGACATTGAACTTGGCTTTGGCTAGCGACGGAGGAGTGGATATTTCAGATGCCAGCTCTGAAAAGAAGCTTTAGAGGCCATCATGGCCTTTGCCCAACTCTCTTGTTCTCTTCCATCTTCATCAAGAAGGCAGCCAGTTCCCTCCAGCTTTGCTCCTAAAATGATGATATGGAAAGCAGAGCAGCCCCCAGGCTAAGGTGTGTGAGTCCCACGGAAGGGGAAGCAGGGCAGTTCGAAACAACGGATGCTGTGCTCGCTGTTTAAAATAGGAATTGAACCTTACATGAGTGTGCACTTTGATGAGAGTTAAATTTGTTTACTTGTTTTTCCCTTTTAAGATACACTGACCCTGTTGGGCAATTGTGGCTCATGCCTGTAATCCTACAACTCAAAAAGCTGAGATCTGAGGATCACGGGCAAAAGCCAGCCAGAGCAGGAAAGTCCATGAAACTCTTATTGCCATTAAACTACTCAGAAAAAGCCAAAAGTGGCTCTGTGGCTCAAGTGGTAGAGCACCAGCCTTGAGCACAAAGAGGCCCAGAGACAGCGCTCAGGCCCTGAGTTCAAGACCCAGAACTGGACAAAATAAATACATTAATAAACAAAAAGTAAAAAGACACGCAGAACCAGAAGTTACAGGACAGGTGGTTGGGTTCAGAGATGGACATGAAGTAGGGGAGAGCAGGGAAAACTAGAATCCACATGAACCAGCTACAATCTGCCACTGTCTATCACAGCTGTATTGGGCTCTTACTATCTCTGAACCTCTACCATTAGAGCTACTTAGGAAAGAGAGATAGAGGCAAAGAGCCAAAATTGAACAGTCTAAAGCTGAAAGAGCTGAAAGAAATTCAGTATGGTCTAATTCTAGAAGAAAGATAGGGTAGGGTATGGTAAGAGGCTGGGAAACAGGCAGGCTTGAACCCCACAAGGCTTCATAGATTATAGGGATGATTTTGAACTTACTGTGGAAAAAGAGCAATGCAAACCACCGGAATATTTAGAAGAACGATATAATCATTTGTTCATATAGCAAAAGATCATTTTAGGTGGCTTGATGAATATATCAGAGAGAGGCCAAGTGATACAATATTGACACCAAATTCAGGCAGGAGGAGGTGGCAGCTGGAGCCCCAGCGGAGACAATGGAGAGAAAGAGTGTGTCACACTCAAGAGCTACACAGGTAGTAGTATTGATTTCTCCCATTTCTCTGGCTTGATCAATTAGATAGAATTTAATGTCATCTAACAAAACACAATGTTCCAGAGAAAGATGAGGTTGGGGTAGAAAGAGGAGATCACAAATACATGAGGGATTTAAGCAAGAAGATATTATCATTTATTCATTATAGTATTTTTATTAATTTGTCAAGTTCAGAAATCTATAGTAATTTTCCAAAGTATCTCAAGCATCCTGACCATCAAATAGCATGCCATAGACCAGTAGCATCCAGCAGGAACTGGCAAGAAATGCTACGTCATCCCGACCTACTTGTACATGATCCTGGGCAGTTCACAGCATATTGCAATATATGAACTACAGCTCTAGAACACAGATGTTTATAGATATTATCTGGGCAAATATTTCTCCAGGAAAATAATTTTAAGTAATGGTAAGGCAATTTTACTTGTGTATGGTCACAATGACAAATATAATTTAAGAGGTATATGGTGCTCTCTGTTTTGTAGAAGTCTTTTCTTTTTCCAGGACTTTTCATTCCCCCAGGTGCTGTGTATCTCTTTCCCCAGGCACACATCCATTCTCTGTCGATTGTGGAGGAAGGGGCAGACTGTGGAACATATTTGAAGCAACACTAATTTATAATAACAGAACAAAGGTTCTGAAGTCATATCTGCCTGGACTTTAATTCACATATTGTTGATTCTAGAAATTAATCAGTGACTTACTATATGCACTGCACTATTTTTTTTTTTGTTCCCGGTGCTATAGAAATTAGGAAAATAGGGACTGGGAATATGGCCTAGTGGTAGAGTGCTTGCCTGGCATACATGAAGCCCTTGGTTCGATTCCTTAGCACCACAAATATAAAGAAAAAGGCAGACGAAGCTCTGTGGTTCAAGAGGCAGAGCGCTAGCCTTGAGCAAAAAGAAGCTAGGGACAGTGCTCAGGCCCTGAGTTCAGGCCCCAGGAGTGACAGAAAAAAAAAAGAAATTAGGTAAATAAAAATATTCTTAGTCCTTTCAAATTTTAAGTTTCAGCTGAGGAACACACAGATCTTTACAACCGATCAACTGTAAGCCATATTACATATGATGAGAAATGCTAAGGAAAAGCATGAAGTCGAGCAGGAGATAAACTAGGAGTGAACAGAGGGCACGTCAGTACCTGGTGAGGAAGAAAGCCCCATGGACATCTATAAATGTCCTGGGTCAGTGGGGTCACTGAGATTTATGATTCAAAGCAGGAAACAATTGGGTCTGAAGACAGGGGAGGCCTGAATAAGTAGGATGGAAACCCAGCTCTGGCTTTGGGCAGTGAGGAGAGAAAGCCAGCCACAAACTTTTTTTAGCTTACTTCCATCTCATCACATGTACTTGGACTGTGTGATATTTAAACCAAGTCTTGAATGTGTAGTGTTGAGTGCCAGGCCTAGGTTATAGAAGATGCTTGAATGCAAATGGCGTAATTACTATTAGTCATCTATGAAGAATACAAACCCAGGAGCCAGCTCATCTGGACTTGACCTTCAGTAGTTCAGTTTTCTCAATTCTGTTCCACAGAAGAATCTGTCAGATTGTACAACATTAGGGGCTGAGAAGAACCCTGGAATAGACGACATCACCTTTTCTGACAGCATGAACCACCTAGTCCTCAAAAAAGTGAGTTTATAAAAAGCTAATAAGGAACACATGTTGTGTGATTTTGTGGAGGACTCATTTTTTTCTCTTTTCTTTCACCTTGTTTGCTTCTCCAAAGGACCCCATAGAGTATATGCTGTTGTATTTGAGAAAATTGCAACTCAGAGAGCTTAAGTCCAGAGTCCAAAGCCATATCACTAGTACGGTAGATGGTTTGAATCTCACTCTGTGAGTACAAATTCCATATTCTTTCCACTCCTTAATGCTGCCTCAAAGCTTATGGAATGGAGAGTTCTTTTTATCACTTCAACAGCATACCTGTGTAGGGCCACTTGAACAGTGTCAAGTTCTTCAGGTTCTACTAAAAATATAAATGAAAATCTAATGTGCCACCAACAGGATATTTGAAAAAGCCAAGGTTTGTGTTATCAACCTATTACCACTGTAACAATTTTCCTTAGCCTGTGTTCCTATTGCTTAACAGTATTCTCTATTGAGCAGCATCCATACCACTTTCTCTATGCATTTAAATAGTTTGGACAAAAGGCCTAACAACACACTATCCATAATTGAATGTAGCCAGAAGACGGCAAACAAGAATACTTGCTTTGCTGAAAGTTTTTCTCTGGTTCCTGAAACTCCGGGTGAGTTGCTAGCTCAGAAAATCAACCCTGCAGCAACTACGGTATATAATGCGGCCAGATTCCAGAGTCGCGAATCAACAGGTGCTGGTCCAGGAGACCGTCCATGAACTTCTCCAAATCCTCGGCGTGAATATCACTGATGAGAGCCTGACAGGAAGTGTGACCTCATGCTGTGGCTCTGCCTCTGGTTACCCAGGCTGCTTTTGAAAGAAAACAAGCAGGGCTGCAAAGCTGACGTTCACAAGACCTATACTCTCTTTGCTAGGATACAGCCAAAAGGACGAGCAGCCTTTGAAGACTAACAGTCTCTGCAATTGCACAGGACAAGGGTGTGTGTGTGTGTGTGTGTGTGTGTGTGTGTGTGTGTGTGCGCGTGCGCGCGCTCTGGCATCCATTCAGAGGGAAGATGGGACTTTGTTTATGAAGAGACTTCTACACTTGTTGACATCCTGAAGCTACTTTCAGCTAAAGAACTACTCAGCCTTCTCTTTTGCTGTCAGCCACAGGAAGCTTTGCACCTCAGTATTTATTCTGTCATTTCTCAATTGGAAGAGGAGACCGGGAACCCCTGTGGAAGGAACATGTATGAGAAAATTATTTTTTTTCTTGAAAAGTTCTGGAGTTGTTAAGGGGAATTGATTTCTCTGTGACTAATTCTTGACTGAAAGTCAGTGTACTGCCTATAAGACAGCTACACATACTTTTTAAAGGCAAAGCTGTAAGATATTGCTTCCTACTGTAGGATCTGCTTCAGAGTAAGCTTGATGCTTAAGCAGAACTAACATAGGGTTATTTGGGTTGGGCATGTTCAAAACATAATGATCAGAAATGAAAATGAATGACATACTACTGTATTAGATTGTAAACCATGTATTATTTTTATTCCAACAAGTTAATTTTATAAATGTATGCTTTGTTTTAGAGATCATCCAAGGAATGTTAGAAAAATCTCCCTTATGTCTTTAGAGGGAACTTATAAGCTTGATGATATATTTTCTAAATATGTTTATGTATTCTTACTGAAACATTCATTTGGAGGCCCTAAAATTGGCATGAGTGATTTATTATATATTATGCTTTTGAAATAATCCAATACTAGCTATCATGTCTTTTAAAAATGGTTAGAAGTGGCAAATCAGAAAAGTTTGATTTTGTAAAGCTCTTAGGGTAGCAATATATAAAAAGCCCAATAGTCAACAGAAGGTAGACAGTTGTAAGAGAAGTAAATCATCAAAGTTTACATAAATTACACATTGATACTTGCTTAATTTGTAACTGAAGAAGTAAATTACATGTTCACAGGAACTGATTTTTGTGATCTGCTCAGTCTAAACACTATTTTGAGCTCTGTGTTCATTTAGGAATGTCCAAGCTGATAATAATTACCAAAAAAAGCACAGGGCCTCTATGGCCACTTGTCATTGGTTCTAGCCATTGGATAAAAGACAGACACTCATCCCCAAACACTATCTTCAACTCTGTAAAGCTGATAAACATAATGAAGCTGTTTTGTGTCAGATGACTTAAATACAAGTAAATTTATTGGGGAGAGGGTGAGGGAGACTCTAGCCAGGACCAGTCATTTTACAGATTTCTGAATTAAGTAACTCACACTATATTATCTGAATGACAAATCAGCCTTTGTAAGTCTTGTTTTTCGAAATAGAATACTTTATTTCCAGGAAAAGATGAATCAGATTAGTTGAGGGACACAATAGAACACAGCATGCAAAGCCTTTCAGGCAGACCCATGCTTACTGAAGCCTTACAATCTGGTCTCAATCCTCTATCCCTGTACAATTTCAGCAAACAAATCTGACTAGTGCAATTAGTAGATGCCATCTGTTTTGGCATCCTTTTTTTTTTTTTCTATTTTTAATATACAGTCCATCGTTTTTCTTTTGTAACGTCTTTTGCAGAAAATCTGTGAAGTTTGAGCGAGCGGTCTTCCCAAGATGTACCAAATCTCTCAACTGATGTCGACCCCAGTACCAAATAAATGTAGGAGAACTGCTATGCGTAATTATCTCTGGAACGATTACACTCCTTTTTAGCAATTTCCTTGCTTTGATTTTGCTGATACTCAGACCATTAACCATCTGTCAGTAGCTTGTGCTGCTTAAATGCCAGTGTGCGAGTTGGCAATGATTTTGACTTCATCTCTTTCCTTGAGAGAAATGTGGCATTTTTTCTTCTTAGTAAAAAAAAAAATAATAATAATCACCATTTTAAAGATGCCTGTGCATAAATGTGAAAGGAGATTGTTTACCAGCTACTATTAAGATGCAAAGCTGTTTGTCTTGAAAAAAATGCTGAATGATTTTGATAGCTACTTTGAGAAAACAAGGGCGTTGTTAAAACGGTAGTGGTTTCACTTCTTCCTTCCTCTTGTTATTTTCTCCTTCAACCCCACTTCTAACCCTCCCTCACACACCCACAATTTTCTCCTGACAAACCAACAGGCTCAGTCCTGAAGGTGTAAATTTCTGTGTTTGTGTTAGGTAGTAATCGTCCATGAAGAAATCAATTTCTACTGGGCCTAGCACTTAGACTTACTGACTCCATTGCTTTACATCACAGAATTCTGCACTAGGGTTTAGTTCATTAATCAACTGAAACTCTCCCCAGACCAATGGCTACACCTGTAGCTAAGCTTGAATGGATGAATGGATGCTCTCTAATAAAGATAGCTCACAGGCTTCATATATAGGAAAACCTCACAGACAAAAAGAAATCAAAACTTTCCCTGTAATGTCTGATGTCTTCTGCTCACTACCTTACATTAAAAGTGTGTTTAAATGCACTAATGGGGAAGAATCTAGACAATGACTGAATTCCTCTGATTACTACATATGCTGCAATAACCAACCCATTGGCAATCGACTGCTGTTTCCCCTAGCTTTATACGTGACGCTTGCTCCCATTCCTAAGCTCTGTTGGGGGGTTTATGATTTTATTATTTCCAAACGCTTCACTAAGGAACTTCTAAAAGATGGTGGGGTGTAAGAAGAGACAGAATAGGGAAGTTCCTGTATCATTTTGTGTTTCCTGTAGGGACTTGGGAGCAATATGTGTTAGGCTGATGTGTTGGATGGGTTCACTACGCTGATCTTTCTTCTGGGGCCTGGACATCAGCTATTCAGACATTTTTCGGTCATACCTGTTGGTGATATGTAAAACTTTCTCTTACATTTCTTTATGCAGGTTCCTTCAGATCAGATAGAGAACATGTTGGAGAGCCGTCTCCTGAGTGTGTGTTCTCAAGGTAAGGTGTGAGGCTTTCCTCAAACATCTGACTCCTTTCTTGACTTATTTTGTCCTGGTTTAGAAGTACCACTTTATCTATTATGCATATTTTATGGATTCATACCTAGAGTCATATCTCAAAAGAAAATGAAAAATGAAATCCTTTCTTTGGAACATGCCTATATTTTAAGTGAAAAGAGGTGTAACTTATTTCTTTGCTAAGTGGATGAATGGATACTTTTTTTTTCCCCTCCAGTAAATGTTCCTTTACATATACTTTCCCATATCATTTTATTATAAGAGCCACTATACCACATCAGTGCACTAGCTGGCCACATTGTATGCACCACTCAAACAAGTAGATTCTAGGATGTTTCAGTGGAGTGTCTGCTTTGTCATCCCGCCGGTTTTCCTGGATCTTCTGTCATCAGTGTCATTCTTTCCACAGGCATCCGTTGAAATTCCTCCCCAACATCTGTCTTTTGTCACTCTAGATTTGCGTGCGACTCCCTGGATGGCGACGGTTCCTTCGAATGCTACTCCACAGATCCCTTAACGGGCTGCTACCATGCCTGCCGCAGGAGCCCCAGGCTCCTCACCAATGGCTACTACATCTGGACAGAGGACAGCTTCCTCTGTGACAGTGATGGGAACATCAGCCTGCACCCGTCTCACACCAGCGTCATGTACAAGGAGAACTTAGTTAGGTAAGCAGAGAACATGACATCAAAGCACTCAACCATCATTTATAAGGAGCTTGCCTTGCTTGATCCAGATTGTGGACGCCCAAGAGGAATCTGGGAAGGGGGAACCTAACATGAAAACAAAAACGAACCGAGGCAAACCAGATGCAGAGATACAGACGCATAGAATACAAATACCGTGGAGAGTAAAGAGAGAGAAACCTGCACTTGTGAAAGAGGTTAAAAAAAAAAAAAAGAGAGAGCCTCCTAGAGCTACTGATGAGGGATCTGAGTCTTAGAAGATGTGACATGTTAGATAAAAAGTGGGAACCATACTTCTGGGGAGAGGTCACAGACATGGGGTCCTGAGAATCCTGAAATAGTTAGGAGAATGTCCAAAGCTGGACAAGGACACACCCTGTGTGGGAAGGGAAGGGGAAGTCTGTAAGAACAAGGCTGAGCACACAAGAAAGGGTGGGATAGAAGGGGTTAACATCACGCTAAGGAGACTTGATTTTATTCCATAGATAAAGAGGAGCCAAGTGAAAATGGTGAGATTTACGTTGATAAAGATAAAAGTGATCACAACGCGGAGATGGACCCACAGGAATGTGCGTGTGAATGATTGTGCATGTGCGCCTATGTACCCTAGGACTAAGGCTTAAACTCGGGACTTGGAACTCTTGCTTAGCTCAAGGCTGGTGCTCCATCAGCTCCATTGCCGCTCTGCTTCCAGCTTTTTTGCTAGCTCGTCTAAGAGTCTCAAAGTCATTTCTGCTTTCACTGGCTTCAAACTGTGATCCTCCATTTCCAGCCTCCTAAGTAGCTAGGATTACAGGTCACCGGTGCCCAATTCCGAGGATTCTGTATTGTGAAGAATTGTTTTGTGCGTGGTAGGTTAAGTACAGTATCTCTGCCTCTGCTCCTCATCTGCTGGTAGTATACCCTCCTTAGTATAACAATAAAAGACATATGTCCAGTGGTAGTTCTCACCCAGGACAGTCTCACCCAGGTTGAACATCCTCAGCATAAGAATACCCAAGGCTTACAATTACCCATCTAAATACTGAGGGAAACCCAATCCAAAACGCATCTTCTGAGAGCAGCTGCGGACGCCCCCACAGGAGAGCAGAATGTTATAAAGGGAAAAGTGTTCCATTTCCTCTTTGCATTACTTGGCTTCAGTTCAGGCTCTCCGCGTTTCTCACCAGTATAATGTGGTTAGCACAGAGCTTACCACAGGCCATGCAGGCACCCAACAAAGGTATTCTGTTTTTTGCTTGAATGGCCTCTGTGCCCTTAATCTTGGCCCTCCATGTCATCCTCTGTGGTCAAAAGTCTTTTGGAACTGCAAACCAAATCATATCAACAACATTCCTTTCCACTGGTCTCCATTTTGCACTAAGTTTAAACTTTCTTTATGAACTGCCTCTCCTTTTTTGGTTGGTACTAATGTTTGAACCTAGGACTTTACATCCTCTGCTTGCTTGCTCAGCTGGTACTCTACTACTCAAGCACTTGAGCCATGCCTCCATTCCTATTTTTTGCTGGTTATTTTAGAAACAGAGTCATATGGGCTTTTTTTTTGTCTAGGAAACTTCAAACTACACTCTTTGAGGTTGCTGGAGCTAGCATAATCTTTCCCTTTTACCTCTTCACCCTTATTTCCTAGAATGTTTATCCTTCAATGAACAAGTCAGATTATACTGGGAAGCTTAGAACTCACATCTCAGAAAGCCCCCTTTGTTTTTCAATTAGCATTGCCTTTCCATGCTCTAAAACTAGCCTCTTAGTATAGAACATGTGTCCCCAACATGACATGGTGAGCACAAGAAGCTATGGAGCTGCACTGTCTGGGGCTGCTAACCAGCTGTGTCATTTACTATCTGGACAGCCTTACCCAAGTAACTTAACATTATTGGGCCTTAGTTTCCTGCTGAAGAATGAGTAATAATCATACCTATCTGATATGACTATTTTAAGGGTGATGTGAGTTCATCCATGTAACACAGTAAGAAAGCTATGTGGGACATAGTAAGGAAAACCTTAGGTGTATCTGTATTGTTCTTGTCTTTCTCCCACAGTAAATTATGACCATTGTATACACGTGATTTTTTTTCTTTATCTCAATATCCTGGATATTTATGCAACATCCCAGCACACAGCAGAATCTTAAAGAATATCTCTGGAACTCCCAATGTGTGGATTGGAGGTATTAAAAAAACTATGCTCACAAATTCTACCCCATATCTACCCCATATCATATTCCTCAGCTCCGAGGCGATATGTTATCTCTTTTATCTCTAACAAATGGAATTTATCCTCACAAAATAGTGTTCTAAACTAACCATGAGCCTAATTAAATCATTTGTACATTATAAAGAAAAAAGAAAACTACGCTCTACGCATCAAGTCCGCACCAGATTCTGTTTCAGTTCTGCTACTCTTTGTTCACTAGGCTACTTCCATTTCTTCCTAGAGTATTCCGAAAGAAAAAGAGAATCCGCCATTCTCTTTCTTCTTTCTTCAACCCCAGAGCCTCTAAATCCTGGCTGGCTGGAAGTATCTTCAATGATATGAATTCTTCCGCAAGTGAGGAAATCTGGCAGGAAAACGTCAGGAGACCAAGCACATATCATCACCATGAAAATGGTGAGTTTGAATCTCACTTCCTTTAGTGAAGCATCACTTCCAAATAGGTGGTGTTGGGCCTGTAGTTCTGGACCAGTTTCTAATCCAGAGAGATGAACATCATTTTTGTAAGAGAGAATAAATTACTGACCCAGGTGTGTCTGTGTCAAAAGCCTAGAATGTGCTCTTTGTCGGGAAGCTTTTACTCTCCTTTCAGAAGTCAAACCAGGTAGGCACCTCACTGTTTAAACCCAAAGGACAAATTAGTAGAGTCATTTAGCACAATCATAATCATTTGAGTGTATAGTTCTTATAGTTATCTGCTTACTATTTTTCTCAACCTGATTCCTGGCAGAAAAACCCAAGTATTACATTACATTTTTAAGTATTTTACTTTTCAGTAATTATTTAAAAATTCATGAGATGCTGAAAAAAATAATTCAGAGAGGGCCTATGTAGCATTTATCCAGTTTTGCCTGCAAATAGTAATTTGTGCAGCTATAGAATGTCACCAAAAATTTTAAACTGACTTCGGCACAATGTTATGAAGACTGCACTAGGTAGGTGTGTGTGTGTGTGTGTGTGTTTGTGTGTGTGTGTTTGCATATGTGCGCACAATACTAGACTTCTTTTTAAAATAGAATAAGAGCTTGTTAAATGAAGAAACAATTCCTTAATATAACCAGATGGTTAATAAAACCAAGTACATCCCAGTTCTTCTGAATAACAAAGAAGTACATGAAGAGAATTGGTTCCAAAGATGGACAGTGGTTGGCTAAATAACCAAAGTGCTATGTTAGAGGCTGGGTTTTTATTGGATAAATTATGCATATTTTTGCAGCACCTTAAGCAGGATGAGGACATATCAGATTTGGAAGTTCAAAGTTACCTTTGAGTTAATGTGCAGGGAAGAATGTCTGGGGAGTAGTTAGTGGGAGCTCAGAAGTGATCGCAAACAACCTGCACATTAGGAACTGGTGCTGGAAACAGTAAAGAGGGAAAAGATTTAAGGAATATTTTTCCAGGTCAAAATAACAGATGAAGTATTCTGGCAATCACCAGAGACTTTCTGAAAGATAGCAAGGCAGAGTAATGAGGAAAATGGTCTTTGGAGTTGAATGGGCCTGAATTCAAGCCCTTTTCATATTGAAGTATTCCTGGGAAAGTTAATTAACCCCTCTGGTTCTATGTTTATTCATACACAAACAAAATGTTTATTATTCACAAACAGAAAATTGATAGCACACAATACCTGTGAGAATGAAACAAAGGTAATTCATTAAAAGGTACCATCAGAGCACAGGGGCTGGTATTGTGCTTAATACCTACTAGCTCTACCAAAGCAAAAACAGAAGAAAGGTACAGATTGAAGTTAGGAAAAGAAACAATGAATTTTATCTGGGTGGTGCTTGAGGTGCTTTAGAGACCTAGGAAGATAACCAGTCAAAGTTGGTAAACCAGATAAGGAAACTCATGAGCAAGGAAGGATACCAATTTAGAAGCCGACCTAAGAAACAGGAGAGATTTCTGGAATAAAAATCTAACCTATGTGCAATAAGTAAGTGAGCAAAGAGAAGCACCAAGCAAGAATTTCAGGAGCTTGAACAGAAGAGCTAGTATTTTCCAACTAATAGTAATGAATTTTACAGATCAACACCAACCAAGTCCTTAATATGAAATATTATCGCAGACACCCAGAATCTTTTTTTTTCTCAAATTTTTATTATCAAACTGACGTACAGAGAGGTTACAGTATCATACGTTGGGCATTGGATACATTTCTTGTACTGTTTGTTGCCTTGTCCCTCATGCCCCCTCCCTCCCCCCCTTTCCCTCCTCCCCCCTGGTGTTCAGTTCACTTACACCAAACAGTTTTGCAAGTATTGCTTTTGTAGTTATTTCTCTTTTTTTACCCTGTGTCTCTCAAATTTGGTATTCCCTTTGAATTTCCTACTTCCAATACCAGTAAACACGGTTTCCAATATACTCAGATAAGATTACAGAGATAGTGTAGGTACAAACATAGGAAGGTGATACAAAACATTATCTATAATAGAAACTACACATACACATAGGACGTTGGAAGTGGTTACAACTGTGATATATCACTTGTTTCCATAACATGGAGTTCATTTCAATTATCATCATCTTATGTGTTTCTAAGGGTATAGCTATTGGGCCTTGTGATGCTCTGCTATGGCTTGCCTAAACCTGTACTAATTATTCCCAATAAGGGAGGCCATAGAGTCCATGTTTCTTTGGGTCTGGCTCACTTCACTTAGTATAACTTTTTCCAAGTCCTTCCATTTCCTTACAAATGGAACAATGTCATTCTTTCTGATAGAGGCATAAAATTCCATTGTGTAAATGTACCACATTTTCCTGATCCATTCATCTATGGAGGGGCATCTGGGTTGGTTCCAGCTTCTCGCTATGACAAATTGTGCTGCGATGAACATTGTTGTGCTGGTGGCATTACTGTGATTTTGTTTGTGGGCTTTTGGATAGATACCCAACAGTGGGGCTGCTGGGTCATAGGGGAGTTCTATATTGAGCCTTCTGAGGAATCTCCATACTGCTTGCCAGAGTGGCTGAACCAGTTTACATTCCCACCAACAATGAAGTAGGGTTCCCTTTTGGCCACATCCCCTCCAACAATTGTTATTATTAGTTTTCTTGATATATGACATTCTTGCTGGGGTGAGATGGAATCTCAATGTTGTTTTGATTTGCATTTCCTTTATGGCCAGTGATGTAGAGCATTTTTTCATATGTCTATTGGCCATTCTCATTTCCTCATCAGAGAAGTTTCTTTGTAAGTCTTTAGCCCACTTGATGAGGGGGCTATTGGTTCTTTGCAGTTTTGTTTTGGAAGAAGGTAATTTTCTTAGTTCTGCATATATTTTAGAGATGAGACCTTTGTCTGTTGAATGTCCAGTAAAGATCTTCTCCCAGTCTGTGGGCTTTCTGTTTATCTTGAGAGCTATGTCCTTTGCCGTGCAGAAGCTCTGGAGTTTGATGCAGTCCCATTTGTCCAACCTTTCTTTGATTTGTAGCCTTTCAGGGTCTTTGTTAAGGAAGTTCTGTCCTGTGCCAAGGAGCCCAAGTGTTTCTCCTACTCCTTCCTTTAGTGTCTTCAGGGTGCCTGTTTTGATTTCAAGGTCTTTAATCCATTTGGAATTGATTTTGGTGCAGGGTGATATATAAGGATCTAGTTTTAGTTTGTTGCATGTGTTGAGCCAGTTTTGCCAGCACCACTTGTTAAAGAGGCTATCTTTCTTCCATACTATTGTTTTAGCTCCTTTATCAAAGATTAAGTAGGCATAGTTCTGTGGACACCCAGAATCTTTAAGGGATTTATTATACCTATCCCCACCTTCCAGGGCAGGGAGCGAAGGCAGATCAGATACTTCCCATACAGCCACACTGCAAGAACAGGATCCAACTTCTATATGTCTCAGTGTGTGCTGTTAAGCCCTATGGTATAATGGAGAAAGGCACTGGGACAGAGGATCCTGGAGTCCTGAGAGAAGATGAAGAAACAGCTAACAGTATCCATACCAGGAAAGATTAATCTAAATAGCCCAGGGCCTTTAAGGAGTTTCGAGGAGGGATTCTGCATGGGATCTTCACAGAGAAGGCAAAAGAGAGGTCACCTGGCTAACTCAGCATCCTCAAAAGATTGGTACAAATAGCTGCAGCAATCAGAAATACTTGCTACTTTTTCATTACCTCATTTGGTATAGCCTCAAAGTACGTGATCCAACCTTGATCACTTTCTAATTCCAGGACGTTTTCATCATCCCCCAAAAGAAAGCCTGTTCAGGTTAGCTGTCATTCCCCATTCCTTGTCATTCCCCATTCCTTGTCACCCCCAAACAACCATTAACCTATACTCTGTCTCTATGGATCTGCCCATTTCAAACTGTCATCCCTTTAAAATTATTAATGTAGAATTGAAACACACACACACAAAAAATATATATATAGCAATATGATGATCTGATGTAGGCAAATACAATGAGAAACGGTTATGTCAAGCTAATTAACATATATCCGTCACCTCCGTGTATTCAAAGTTTTTTCTGTGTGAATATTTTAGCTACTAGCAATTTTTAAGTGTACAATACCTTATTAATATCTGTAATCTCAATGCTATGTGGTAGATCTCAGACCTTATTCACTCTCTTTGATAGAAACGTGTATCCTTTGACTAGGATCTCTCTCTTCAACCCCACCCCTACCTACCCTATCCTTTTGAAAGCTGCCTCTTCCTCTCATTGGCCAGTTTTGTTTGGGGCCTCCCAAATGCTTATTCAAGTTTCCAGCTGGCCATTCTAGATTAGCTTTCCAGAGCAAGTTTCTTCTCAGGCCTCACACAGTTTATCCAAAAATGCTGATGGAGTTGAAGATGCTTTGGGGACCCAAGAGAAAGGAGGATGGCTAATTACACAATGAGAGAAATTAGGCCCCTCTTCAGATTCCTTCACAATGCTGCTAGAAACAAGGAGACCTGCTCAGTGTAGAGCTCAGTAGCTTTTGATTCCCAAACATTTGCTGGTTTCCCTTTTGTTTACATAAAATTCTTTTTAGCAAATAATGGTCTGGGGCAGCTATACCACTTACATAGCATAAACAGAGTGTTATATTTTTATCGTATTTACTTTTAAACATTTACTTTCTCTTTAGAAAATTTAAATAATTTATATAAAGACTCCTTTAAAATAAAAGTGTAAAAGGAGACCCTTCGAAGACGATATTCAATGACTAAGAAGAATTAAGTTTCTGGTATAGCAAAGATGGGGGAAAACATGCTTGATGACTAAACCTTAGGAAAATGATTCCAAAGGCAATGTTTCATATATTTGGAAATTAACATTTACTTTTGCCATAGTTGCCTCTTCCAAATATGTCCAAACAAACTTTAAAGCAGTTGGACCACAGTGCTGCTGCACGTGCCTGAGATTTCTTATTAAAATTCTCATGGTCGTCAAATATCTTCTAAATATATAACAAATTAAACCACCCAGCTCCAAAATCAGTAATTAGTCAACCTGGATATGCCCGGGCTTTAGAAATCTCTCATCTCGGCTGTCAGCTATAATCAACTGTTCCTCAGACTTCTTGTTTTCCTGATTTACCCGAGGCTCCGTGACTTTTATCAGCAAGTTTTTTTTTTTTTTCTGGAAATCTAGCCTAGTAGGAAGATTCCAGAAGAATTCAAAATTAAACTGTTTTGCTGTTTCCTCTCTGTGAAATGGATGCAATCAAACCCTACTTCCCTCGATTTTTCTCCCTGGCTTCATTTTCTTTTTAAGAAAGAGAGGATGTTTTTGGCCTACTTGATTTGTCCTCAGTTCACCCCTTCCCCAGCTGTGTGAAGATACCTTTCTCATTAGCAGCAATTCAATCAGTAGACATGGCATTTCACAGCTCCTCAAACCCTACTACTGTGAGTCTGGCTGGGATGTGTTCCCAAAGTCTGTAAGTCATCCTGATACAAAATAGAGGATTCTTACAGAGAAGTCTGAAGGGGATCTTCCATAAGCTCTAATCCTGCCAGCCGTGGGACAGGAAAGTCACCATGCTTATAGACCAAGGTTTTCTCTAAAACAATCGCTCACCCATAACTATCTTTGTTAAGTAGTTTTGATGGTAACATCTACATGTAGCTTTGGGCTTCTCAGTACAAACAGCAATAATGTCAACTCTACATGTGAGATATGGAAGGTCCATTTGAAAGATGCAGAACTGACCTACCAGACATAAATGACTCTGAATTTAAATAAACCAGGTGAAACAGCACAAAATTAATGTCTTTAGATGTAATACAACTAAAGTTATTTTTTGTTACCAGTCAAGGAAATTGGGGTTTGAAGCCAAATCATGACTTTTCAGAGGTTAAAAGAAAACTCTTTGGCCTTTTTTTTTTCTTTAATCTTAGGGGTTGTGGTTTCTGTGCTTAATGTCATCTCTTCTTCCTGGAAATTCTGTACACAATTTCCAGTAGTCCACATAGAACATAACTTATTTCTTCATCCAATTTTCAATGACAGAGCTCTGCATCCAACCCAGGCAGTCAGAGGACTCAGTACCAGGATCTTTGTACTCTTGTCACAGTCTCGTCCTCCTCTTCTCAGCTTCTCCTGCACAAAAGTTCCCAATTTCTCCTCACTTCCTTATTAATTTGACCACGTAAGCTCCATTGAGGTATGATTAAAATTCAAGAATTACACATATTAAATGTTTACACTTTGATGAGATGGACATGCACATACCAATGATATCATCACTACTATCAAGATAATGCTCATATCCAACACCCCCCCCTTCAATGGTTCCTTGTGCCCTTGAGTGTATGGGAAGTGTGTATGAGTAAGAACACTTAACATGTGAATTACCTTCTGAACGAATACCATCTTGTTACCTGTACAAGATGCTGTACCATAACTCTTTGGGATTCATCCATTTAGCATAATTGAAACTCTACATTTCTCATTTTTCCCAACTCTCACCTTCCCAGACCTTGGCAATGCTATTGTATTTCCTGTTTTTATGTTTGGTTATGTAGATTCCCCCTAAAAGTGACCTCCATGGCATTTGTAACTGGCTTGTTTTGTTTAGCACCCTGTCTCACAGGGTTCAAGTGGGAGAATTTCCTTCTTTATTTAAGGTGAATGACATTCCATTGTGTGCATGCCCCACCTTTCCTTTATCCATTCCTACCTGGGTTTGGTCCACCACATGTGAGCTGCAGTTACCATTGATTCAGGGCCTGTTCCATGTTCTGCCCCCACCCCACCCCCCTTTTTTTTTCTCTACCACAACAACAAGGATGCTTCCATAGACTTCTTTGTCAAGTGGCCAAATGTTATTGGTAGAATGGGGCTAGGGAGGAACCCGGAGGCTTGGCAGGAATTCCCCAGCTAAAGGCCCAGCTTATAGATCAGTTTCCAGGCTACAAGCTGGAAGGATCCTTGAGCTGGACAATGAGGCCATTCTGCTCCATCAACAACTTAGTCTCAGGCCTTCTCAAGCCTCTATAGGGTTCACACTCACCCCATAGCTCTGTGTTTACTGTAGCTCAATTCTAACAGACTCAGATTAGCCGTTGGCCTACAAGCCTGCCTCTACCACCCATACACTCTATCCATTCACTCAACACTCACTTCACTCAACACTCCACGCCATTCATTCACCTAGTTAGCTTAGTGAGTGCTCACTATGGGCTAGGTATTGAGACAGACAGGATGAACTTTTCCCCAGGAAGCTTTTTGGTCTAGTGAGGGACATGATTCAGCCAAAAATCATAAAAAAATTAGCTGGGCACTGGTGGCTCACACCTGTAATCCTAGCTACTCAGGAGGCTAAGATCTGAGGATCTTGGTTTGACGCCAACCTGGGCAGGAAAGTCTGTGAGACTCTTATCTCCAATTAGCCACTAGAAAACCAGAAGTGGTACTGTGGCTCAAAGTGGTAGAAGTGCTATCTTTGAGCAGAAAGAGCTCTGAGACAGAGCCTAGGTCCTGAGTTCAAGCCTTATGACTGACAGGGGGGAAAAATCATACAAATTACCCATTGTTTAATCTCTATTTTTACAATAATTTTATAAAAGCATTTATTAAGATTCTATGAAGGTAGATAGCAGGGTGTTTGGACAAAAGTAAGCATAAACAGGAGAAACAGACACGTCTCCCTCTTGTCACCATTTCCCAAGCTCCAGTGTTCATGCTCCAATGTTCCAGCCAGAATCATCTCGCAGGTCTACCCCAAGCTTGTTCCTTTAGCCATGCAGAGCTTGATCTTTGAGACCCCATCATGTTCTTTCACAGATTGATGCCTTGAGATCTCTGCAGCCTCCTCCTCTTTCCCTACTTCCTCCTCGGCCTGGTCTAGTGTTTTCCTGCCATCTTCCAGAAGAACCACTACTCATCTTCCAAGCTTCCATTTCATCATTTCACTCATTAAGGTTTGCCCCTCCTCCACTGGCAGTCCATCTAACTCAACACCATGGATCTTTGGGACCAGGCTGTTCTTTGTGGTTCAGTTGTCCTGTACGTTATCCCTGGCCTCTGTTCATTACATGACACCCCGAGATGTGACAACCTAAATCTCATGTCTGTAGACATTGTGAAGGGTCTTCTTGGAGTAGAAATGACCTCTGCTAAAAATTTCCTGTTAAACAAGAACCCCAACTCTCTCTTAGAGTTCGTCCATCACGCCAACTCCTAGAATAGGTGACAAGGTTCTCTCGAATATCGCTGCACAGTGAGCATTTGGACAGACAGGAGTCTCCTTACACTCATGCTCAAAATGCATTCATGAGGCCAAACAACCCTCATCATCATCTTAGCTCCCAAATGTGATGACGACAAAATGCAAATGTGATGTCTGCTCACCAGTCCAGCCAGAACTATGTCACAACACCACCCCAAGCTTGTGTCTAGCCAGGCAGAACTTGATCTCTCACTGCCTCCCCCTGGAGTTTCAAAGACAGACTCACATGCTCCCTCCTAGACGTCCATCAGATAACCCTGGTGAGCGCACATGGCAGCAATGGCCTTGTTGCTTTCACATTGCTCTCTTGTTTGCCTTTCTCTCCTCGAGAGCAGAATGCAGAGCAGGATGCAGCAAATGTCATTTGATTTGCCTCGCCCAGCTCCTTGCACAGAGCAATGTGTGTAATAAACGCACAGAAAAATAAATAGATCTCCCTGCCCTATGCCCTTGAGGTGTTTGTCTTCACATCTATTCTTGTTACACTTGTCAAAATCCTCTGCCTTGGCATCTTCTCTGGGGTGTCACTGTGGCCTGCCATGGTCCATGCCTTTCATTAGTTATTTTATGCTCCAGATGTCCCCTGCCAGCCATCCAAATGAGCAAGCCTTTCTATTTATTAAGGAAGGCTGCTCAGATTCCCCAGTCTGTTCCTCTTGGAATTTCTAGGACATACTACAAAGGTCTTCTTGATTCCCTCATCTCTCTTCCTATGTCTTTCGTTGTTGTTGTTGCTAACCCCATCTTGGCTATTACCTCCCTCACTTCAAGTGTGTGTTTCCTGGAGATCCTCGTGCTGTGCAAAATCAGCTCTGCAAGGGGACGGGTGGCAGTGGTGATGGTCCCTTTCTTCCCCTGGGATGCTTTCTTCAAGAAGGCACCTTGTCATACAGTGCACGAAAGGGAATAGTGTGACCATATTTGATAAACCCCGGGCCTTAAAACGTTTAGAAACAGGGTGAGTCTTTTATGGTAAGGCAATATCCTACATGCTCAATTCAAAGGAAAAATAAAATCTTTTTCCGAGGTTGGATACCAAGCTCCTTTCATGCCAGAGTTGAAAATTGTTAAGAACTTCTCTTCCGTCTCAAACAAGCCTTAACTTAACCTACCCAGTGCCCTCCTATCCCCACCAAGCCACTTGACATCCTGCCATTAACTAGGGACTCCATTTATTACAAAGATTATTGCTTTTGTTTCCCCCCCCCACACCCAATACTGTATTTCAGGTGTCTACATTTGTCCTTATCCCATTTAATTATCACAACAATAGTGAAAAATGCAAACTGTTGTCCTATTTCGTAGCTGAGGAAACTCGGGGTCAGATAATTAAGTAAAGTGCCTATATTATACTTACTATGATTCACAACCTGAAGAGTAATACAAAGGACAACTTGATCAAAGAACATTGCATTCATGTACAGAAATAACACTATGAAACGTGTTGAAAGATTAATATGCACTGATTTTTAAAAACTCAAACAATAAAATTAAAAACTCATGCTAAACAGAAAATGGAAGTAAAAATAAATTCATGTTCTGGTCTTTCTGAAGCTCAAGTGTTGACAGCTTCCCCAAACCATATATTTTAAAATAAATGCTATTTGTTTACATATACTATCTATCCAAAGAGCAGTACCTTTCTTACTACTTCCTACTGGGTGACTGTCATGTGCACAGACTTATAACCTAAGATTTCTACCTCCTTTGGCAAAATGTCTGGGCTTTCTGCCTTCTATCTTTCCCATCTCTCTAAATGGCCTATAATGTATGGATTTGGTAAGTATCTGTCAAATATTTAAAGAATTTGAGTATTTCCCTTAGTGATGGAACCAAAATTCATGTGGATCTTAGAATTGACGCTCTTTAGATAAAAAGCACAAATAAGGACATTATATGGGTTAAAAATAATTTTACAAATCCATTTCAGAGTTTCTCCAAGGTAAAATAGGAGTACAATTTTCTCAAACATTACACCCACTGCTCAAAGCTTTCCGGTGTCCCCAAGCGTCTTCTAGTCTAGGGTTCTCTTTTTCTGCATTGATGTATTACTTTTCCTTGTCCATGGGAGATTATCTTCTTAAACATTTAGTAATTTTGGCTGTGGCCTCATCTTCCTTGAGCTCTCTCTGTGGGAAGCTGTGCAGCTTAAGTTGAAAGAGTTTCTAAACTGTGTTCTTTGTTGACATCACGGGGCTAATATAAACCTGATGCTTTTTATGAATATCAACTTCTCAGATTAGTACAGATTTTAGCCTACCCTAATAACCTAAATTAAAAAAAAATCTTAGAAGAGACAGTTTGTTCACTTATTGACTTGGCAAAGGGAGTAAACTTTTGTTCCTTTTCCCTGAATGACTGAACATTCTTTTTTCTTAGCCTGTCTTTTTTTTTTTTTTAAATCAGGGAAATAGTCCCTGCAGAGACTGAGTTTTAGTTTTCTATTTCTCTTTAGTCTAAGGCATTTCCCCAGTTCTTGTAGAGTTCTTTAAACCACAGCCTTTTGATCACTAGGACTTCTAAGTAGCCCATTCCACTCAACCTGGGCAGCTTTAACCACAGTTCTTGTTTAGAATTCTGAATTTCCTTGGCTTGTCGCGTAGGAATGTCCTTTTCTTCTGAGCTCAGCTTCACACTTAAAAAAGGTTGGATATGTGCCATCGTTTAGATACTAGCTCAGGAAACACCTGCATCCCATGGAAGACTTCTTCCTACGCTCTGAGAGTGGATCAAATCTTAGGATCTCTGCCTCAAGTCCTTACCCCAGGCCATGCATGGGAATAAAGTTAAGCCCTTCAGTGGATGTCACACAGACTAGCAAAGACAAGGCCCAGAGAATGGATAGGCATATGCTAGATGAACCAAATCAGAGGCATGCAGTGAGTCTGAGCTGTGGAGCTAAAGTTCCACGCAGTAGGAGAAATTCTCAACATGCACCCTTTCTGGTACAATCCAATCAAAGCGAGGATGAAATGTCATTCCTCGATGATCTCATGTTGAAGACACCTGTTATCACTCTGGAGTTATCTTGGCATGTTTGAAGCTTGGTGTTATATGGTTTTTAGAAGAACTAGCCTGTTTTGTGGAAGGAGTATTAGATTAAGGTTAGGGATATCATAGAGTACAGTAAGTACCTATTCATGAAACGATGTATACATCTTTGAATCAAATCACAAAGCAGGTATTTAGTGTACAGTATGTCAGCCAGTATATATTTTATGAAAGGGGGACTTCCTCAGTGACACCTGTCACAAGCTGTTCTCCCACTTTTGCATCTTATGAAACTGTAAGCCACATGGGAACAGAGGTGACATCTGTCTAATCTACTATTGCTTTCTGGAAGCTCAGCCAGTTCCTGATGCATAGTCACATTCAGTCAAGGTCAGATCAGTGAAGTCGTTGGCTCAACTGTGATAGTGAGCGATGTAAATAGGTGAGGCTTACCTACCCACCTCACGTGCTTCACGTCCATCCCCGTGCCACCCGACGTCACGTGGGGATTAAGTCTCCTTCTCCGTGCAGGGCTCAGGATGCCATTTCATGATTTCCTACCACGGTCACTTGGATTTCATTCTAGGTCAAAATGGCATGCTCTTTTATCCACATCAAAATGCTGCATGACTGTGTGAACTGTGCTGCTCTTTCTCCGGAACACTCCGTCACCCTCCTGCCTGCGGGGTGCATTCTCTGCTTTCGGGGTGCATTCTCTGCTTTCGGGTGTGAAGTCAATGGCGTCCATGACAATCATCAGTACTTATTTCTAGCTCCACCTTTCACTAGGCTTCTTTGGGTCACTTTTATTCTGACCAGATTGCAATTGGCTTCCTTTACTAAACTTTCACGTCTTTGACCTTTGCAGATCTCTATCTCAAAGACATTTTTGTTCAGCCTTTGAGGGCAAGGACCAATGGAAATGCCATCACATCCAGAAATCTTTCTATTGCATTGTAACAGTGGATCAGGGTTGCTAATTGAGTATTAAGGCCTAGCATAGAGCAGTCACAGAACACTATCTCTCACTCATTCACACACACGCATACACACACACACACACACACACACACACACACACACACACACTTACAGAATGAACCCTTCTGCTTTTCCAGGAGATACTTTGGACTATCCTCTGGCTGATGAGTGGGAGTTGGAGAAGCTAGTTGCAGAGTCTGTGGAAGCCTCCTCCTCAAGCCACCTCGTATCGCAGCCGCTCAGAGAAATCTCCCAAGACACCCCTCTTCAGTCTCTTAGGAGAGCATCTGAACACTTCCAAGAGAACATTCTGGATCATTCAAGTGAGTTATTTTAAGTCTTTGTCACACCCACAGATTTCCTTCCTTTCGGTGCCTGAGGATGACATAGCACAGCCGTGACTCATGCGCACTTGGGGGTAACCTGCAGGAGGAGGGAGGACCTGAGTCTGTGCTGGAGTGTTTAAGTGAGGTATTCCCGGGGAGGAGGGGGGGGGAAACTTGCCTTTGGTTGCCATCGGAGAGGCGTCAGAAGTATCCGTTCCACAGTGTTTTAATTTTTGAAAAACCCTGATGACACTTTGTGAAACGCTAGGTTTTAATAAAGCTGAAGAGAGGGACCACAGGTCTCCTATTTTCCTATATTTAGCTGTGTATTTGATGCACTCTATAAAAAGAAGGAGAAAAGGAAAGACATTAGGAAACCTTTTAATGCTGTGTGCCTGGCAAGAAAAAGGAAAGAACTACAGGTATTGGTATTTCCTGTTAGATCTAGAGTAAGTTCTAAACCTCAAGTTGGCTGCTACTGGTTTAGTCACGTTTGCATTTTATGTGGCATCACCGCGAAGAGAGTTGGCTCTGTCTTCAGTTTGCTGAAATTTAAAGCCCAAACCCCACTTTTAGCCACAATCCTACGAATGATCTTTGGGGTTAACCAAACTCTGAAAATTAACATTTTCATCTGCACATGGAAAGAATCCTAGTTCCCTATTGATGACAATAGTAATTCACATAGGGCACTGTTGGGCCTACTGAGTTTATTATTACATGAGATTAAGTGGAAATTATTTCATTCTATTTGCCTTTGCGAAGTCTTAGAGACTGACATCAATTATCATTCTTTCAACTCCCAAGATCCATATGCCCTGTGCATTAAGTTCCCAATGAGGTTGTTACAAAGTCTTAAAAGAGTTTCACTGTTCTTTGGTGGCACTGCAATTTGAACTCAGGACCTTGCACTGGCAGTCTACCATTTGTGCCAAGCCCCTTTCTGTGTTGGCTGTTTTTTGAGATAATTTCTCATCTATGCTTGGGCCAGCCTGGATTGTGGTCCTCTTATTTAGGCTTCCCACCTAGCTGGGATGACAGGCCTATACTACCACACTCAGATTTAATTGCTAGAGATGAAATCTCGCCAAGCTTTTATGTAGGCTAACCATCCTGTAACTATGATCCTCCAAATCGTTGCTTCCCAAGATTACAGGCATGTGCCATTGTGTATCCAGCCTTGTTAAAGTATTGTCTAAGTTTCCTCTGTAAGTGACACAATGACAGAAAAGGCAATGTTCTATTATTTAAAAACAGGCTACGTTATCAACACCTAATGAGATTGCTTAATAATTACCTCCTCCAGGAATCCATCCTTCTCTGGGCTCCATGGCTGTAAGAGCCCTTCCCTTTCATGCTCACTATCTGAACTCTTATTACATGCTTACTTCTGTGTCTCCCTTATCAAGCTCCAAGATCTTTAAAGATGATAAACACTAGATAATAATTGTCCTTGAATTCCAAACTGCCTGCATAGTGCTTGGCACAGAGTAAGTCCCTTCCTGATTGTGGTGGACCAGTTAGCAAGTGTGCCTGGCCTGCTGCACAGATAAAAAAAAAAAATACTGCCATGCAGACAGGTCATGTAAGCCTTTACTCTGCAAGGACTTTTGAAAGGATGAGTACATGGTTTTTACTATCTGTAATACTGTACCTGCTCCACCAGGGTAGCCCCTACTCTTCCTCAAGACCCTCCCCCAGGATTCTTGGAATTCCACAGGGATTGCTCTACCAGACTATTTAGTTCCCTTTTTCTCACTAGGCTATGCCCCCTAAATGGACAAGGTCTCCTTTCAGTGGTACTTCATGTGTTCATTTTGCATGGATACTCTATTCCAGCTGAGATTCCAAATGCTGAGTGCATAGCATGTATGCCATCTTCTGTGTTCATCAGGGTTTTCCAGTTCTGTGAGATGAAACCCAATGTACAGTGGATCCATCAAATGGAATTTGTTAACTACTGCTAATGAAAATTCTGGAACACGGATGGAGTGCAGGATTCTCCAATGCTCTGCCTCTGTCATCTCTTCCCTCCTGCATCTGTGCTGCTCTAAGAAAGATCATCTCTCCACCATGGTTCTGATTGCTCTAGGCTTATACCTTTTCCATTTCCCATCCAGTACAGAGAAAGAGAGCACGATTCTACCAGTCTGGAGTTATGACTAGAGGCTTAGAGTTGGTTCTTGGATGGGGTCCATTTACATGGTACAGTCAAGGCTTTTGGTGATAAGAGTGTAAGGGTCCAAAAGTCTGGGAATGGATCCGATTCTGGGAAGGCAGAGAAGTTAGTCATTCCATCGATACCACACAATAGACAAAGGGAAGATGATTCTCCAAGGAAAATATGGGTGCTGACTCTCTCATGTGTAGCCAGGTGAGAGAAGACAGAGAAATAAAACAGGATTTTTAAGTGATATGAAAAGAGTGCTGAGCAAAAGAGGAAGGAAGGATAACAGAACACAGAGAGGAACAACTGATGGCCAAGGGAG
Source organism: Perognathus longimembris pacificus (assembly GCF_023159225.1). Classification (NCBI taxonomy): domain Eukaryota; kingdom Metazoa; phylum Chordata; class Mammalia; order Rodentia; family Heteromyidae; genus Perognathus; species Perognathus longimembris. The sequence goes on from NC_063172.1 coordinate 7,159,532, forward strand.
AGCTGGTAGAGTCAAGGCAGGCTTCCTGACAGAGGCCGTATTCAAGCTAAGCCAAAGTAGGTACTTAATACGTGTCTTCTGAAGAAAGGAATGCCAATAACTGGTCTAAAATCACACAGCTCCTCTCTGTAGAACACCTATTGAGAGCCCATTCCCCTTCAGTACCATGTCCAGTGATCTTTGCAGTTTTTCAAGCTAGATTTGTTTCTGGTAGGAAATGTTTTCCAAACTCCACATAAAATCAAGAGAGGTAAAATAGAAATCGACTTTAGGAGCATGGCTGAATGTTCAATTGAACCCCCACTAATGTATTTTATCCACAGTGTACATAAAGTCATATGTATATACAAGGACATAGTTTACTACTTCTACCTCCTCAATTGCCAGGCCTCAGGATTCCACCCACACTCTGGGTGAAGTAGCTTTGGTGGCTCATTCAGTCTTCATTTACAGCACAAATAGCCAGAATAAATACACTTATAGCATAGTTATTCCTAGTTTTAAACAGCTCTTATAAACCTGAGTTTTTAAAACATTGGCAAGACTAAGTTGAGATATTTATGAATTCTTTTCAAGCCTTTATGTGGCAATCCTTAAACCAGTTCAGATTTCTTTCAGCTGATAAAAGTAATATTCAGGTTGACAAGTGGTTTAATTCTCATATTTATAACTCGTGGAGGCTTTGCATTCATTTGTAGTATGGCTTGCCAGATGCCTGAAGTATTTCACTGATTGGAAAGAGTTTTGCAAGGACAAATATTTCATAATATGTGTTCTCTTTTTGGATCTCTAGAGACTCCCAGCATGCAAAGTAGCAATTGTCCTTACCTGCCCCCACTTTAGACAAAACACTGTGTTCTGTCTAGATGTTTTGGCACTGGACCTCATAGCTGTGTGACCTTGGACAATTTCATCATATTCCTCAGTGATGCTCTTCTCATTTGCAGAACAGAGATAATGGTACTATCTTATGTGACCTTTGGGCCGATGAAATCACCTTGGTATAGGAAAGGTATTTGTGAGTTATAAGGCATTGCGAAAAATTTAGGTACTATGACTGTTCCCATCATTATCATTGTCCATAGAGAACTGACAATAGCATAAACTCTATGAAGTCTTTCCTCAATGGAAAAGCAAAATGAGAATCCAAAATTGTGTTAAGTAGCATTACCTATCTTTTATTTTACAATACAGAGGAAATTGATCATTTGTAGAACTTTTTAAATGAATGGCCCCCATATAACATTATGTGATTCTATCTTATTATTTATTATGAATTGCTTAATCGGACATACATTTGAAGACTGTATGGAGGAGAAGCCTTACTATGAATTTGTTGCTCCCAGCCTATTTAATAATGGTGGTTTCTAACGCATTTGCATTTGTTTCTCCTCTTAGAACCCAATCTGTTTCGAGAAACTTCCTTCCATGCAGTCCTGCTTACCTTGTGCTTCATTATTTCTGCCTGTGCAAGGTAATTTAGATTTTTTTCATGCAGCAGCACTTTATAATAAATGGGTCTGTAATTGATTGATGATTTCCTTTCCTTCTTCTTCCACAAAGCATTTCATGTAGCTGTGTGGCTGAAATTTGTTAATTATCTACAGGGGTAAATAAGTGCTTTCCTACCTCTCACCTCCCTAGTGTATTTACCTACTTTATGGTATGTTATCCTTTGTTGAAAGGCCACAGAGCCAGTGCAAGTGCCCCTTCCTGAAATCAAGGACACTGGATGGCCCCTGTGGGAAACAAGGAGTCCCTACTGAGATTTCATGTTCCTTATTGTATTTTTTATTCTAAAATAACTCCGTCTGCAAAAGAACAATCAGAAAAGGATTTACCAAAGAGTACAGATACTTGCTTAACTGGGAATAGCTGTGGCCTTGTAGTGGGAATGTAGTAAACTCTGGGTGTAGTAAATATTCAAATAAGGTGGAGGCAAGTGGAAAAGGACATTTGGGCCAGGTATCCTTGTAAAGGCACTTTTTATATGCAGTTGCTGAGGTCCCACGCAAACATACGATTCTGGCAGTCTTTTGTAATGGTGACCAGGCAATCCTGTCTTCATAATGTCCTAGCACTGTGTATTTTTGTTAGGATTTTTGTCACACGCAAGTGACTTCATCTTGATTCTGACAACGTTTACATTCCTTCCACCCATAAAGAGTCCAGGACATCTCCATCAAAATGCCATGATCAGGTGTGACTATAAGCATATTTTGACTTTACTTTCTGCCCCACGCATCCTTGCCATGCCTTCCCTACCTTTCTTTGCCCCAAACTCCAGGGCAGTGGTCAGTTCTTAGCAGTGGTAAGTTCACTTGTGCCTCGCGGCCTTTGCATCTGCGATTCCCTCTCCCTGGTACAAATCTTCTCCAGAGATATAGCCTGCCTCATAACCTGTGCCCTTGCTTCTTTCAGGAATAGGTCCAAATGTGAGGGCATCACCAGAGAGGCCTTCCATGACACCATGTGTAACATAAGTAGCATATTACTTCCTATCACACATACCCTTGGCTTTACTTTTCCTTGGTGAACTTGTTACCCCTTGACCTTGTAGAGGTTCAAGTGTCTGTTTGTCAGTAGCCTAACTCCAGCTATCGGGATGTGTGCAACCAGAGAACAAATTTCTCGTGTGCCACCTTTACTTCTCTACCCTGCATGCCAAAACTGCATTGATATTTATTGAATCAACTAGACAAATGTAAGGAATTCAGTCCTAGGGGCTGACGGTCCTTGAACTTTGGTCAGGAGGTGTTACTTATTCACGAGTCTTGCCTGTTTGGAGGGTCCAATTCTTCACATGGCTTAAGGTGGCTGCCTTTAAATATCAAGTCTTATATCCTATCCCTTAGTATAATAATAAGGCCTAGTGAGAATCAGCATTTTAAAATATGCCTCCCAGTTAATTATAAGGTTTGAGAAGCATTCTTTTTCAGTTCACAATAGGACCAAACAAACAGAAGGCGGGAGGTCCGGTGGTTAAAAATAGATTTGCAAAATTCTGCACCGTACAATCTTCTAAGTTGGAAGATCGTGATGTGCCTTTGCAGAATAAAAGCTTAGGGAGATCACACAGTGCTCTTGAAAACTTTCCCAAATGTTCAAGTTGATCAGGGACCCCTGTCTTTCGCTTCGGGAGATCGTTAATGAAATGTTTCTCCTGAAAAACTTGTGTTCATATTCTGTCCCTGATAATGAGGCACAGCTAGGAACTCCTATCTCTTGAGTGTGAATTATGTCTAGAAACATATTTGCAAAGAGAGAGTAAAGAAAGGAGAAAAATTGTCTTTGTAGTGGCAAGATCTGGCCAGTTCTACTTCAAGTGAATGAATTTTGTTGATTGTGTGGAGCCAGGACACAATCATAAGATTGTGTCTAACCATGAGAAAAAATAAGCATAAAATCAAATTTGATCATTAGTCCAAACAGGAGAATTTCACACTGAATGTTGCTCCTTGTCGAGTTGCAGATTTTCCCGCCACTGTCTTTCTGAATTCCTTATCCTGTAGAGCATTTTGCTACATATGTTTAATGTGGCAAATTACTTATCTCTCTTAGTTGCATACTTCTAGGATGCATCAAATCACAGCAACAATAAATATGATGTTCTAATGTCTCATTCCTTTTAAATTCCTAGATAATATCTGATTGTATTGGTATATTGTGTTTAACTTACACATTCATGTGTTGAAAAACATGGTTGCTTACAGCTTTAAAGAACTTTCAATAAAGTTTCTACAAAGGATTACATGCATTTAAAGATAAATCTTTAATTCAGTTCAGGTATATACCAAGGCATGGCGTTTCAGGGTTATTTAATAAGCCTGCTTTTCATTTTGCAAGACAGTGCTAAATTATTTTCTGGAGTGTTTTCACCATTTTTATTCCCAACAGCAATTGATGAGACTTTCTGTGTTTTGGCATCTTCGCCCACATTTGGTGCTATCCTTTTGGAGATTTTAACCTCTCCCACCCATGGGTGTGCAGTGGCCTCTTGTCTCTTGCTGTTTAAATTTCCACTACTTGTCAGATCTTTCAGTCTTTTGTGGTACTGGGGCTCAAAAACACAGGGCTTCACACTTCCTTGACTACCTGCTACCACTCAGGTCATGCCTCCAGCCATCGTTTGTGCTGGTTAGTTTGGAGATGGGAATCCAGAGAAATTTTCTGCCCAAGTTGGCCTTTTATTACAATCCTTCAGGTCTCAACCTCCAAAACAGGACTATGATCTCTTCACCATTTTTACAAGGATCATTTTCTTTATTGTTGAGTTTTACTTGTTCTTATAGATGCTGGCTAGAAGTACTTTATCACATATATGATTTGCAAATATTCTCTCCCAAATAGTGCACTGACTTTACATTATTTTAGTATTTGCTTTCATAGGGATTTTTTTTAAACTTTCATAACATCCAATTAGTCTTTTTTTCCTTTCACAAATTGTGCATTTGGCATTGTATTTAACAACTCCTTGCCAAACCCAAGGTCTTGCAGTTTTCCATTTACAATTTCTTCTACAGTTTTTGTCCTTTTAAAATTCTTTCATTTAGAGTTAAACTTTGTATATGAAGTTATTTGTGTGTTGTGTGTGTGTGTGTGTGTGTGTGTGTGTGTGTGTGTGTGTGTGTGTGTGCCAATCCTGGAGCTTGAACTTGGACCTAAACACTGTCCCTTAGCTTTTTTGCTCGAGGCTGGCACTCTACCACTTGAAGCATCCTCCACTTTATGAGAGTTTGTTCTTTTGCCTGCGAATATCCAATTGTTCTATTTGCTGAAAGAACTGTCCTTTCCACTGAAGTATTTTTATATTTCCCTTAAATATCACTTTACTATGTCCAATTGAGCCTATTTATGTCTTCTTTTTTTCCCTTTCATGTCTATCACTTTGCCAGTCCCCCATTCACTACAGTAAGTCTAAAAGAACATGGCAAAGATTAGAGATGGTGAGTTAGTATGCTAAATCTAAGCAATCCTGTCATTTCAGATGGTTTCTAGGTGGAGTACTAGCCAATGTCTTTATATGTGCATCAATGATAACTACAGCTTGTAAGTAACTTTCCCCACTTTTCTACTGTGATTCCTGTATTTTATGTGGCTTTGAGTTATGTAGTTTTTTTTAAAATGTTTCTTTTCTTCTACTCAAGATATTGTGCAATCACTGCTTTTCAGCATTGGCAGCTACTTCAAGGGCCCCACCTATGCTCGGTAAGTGCTGCTATGGTGTCATCATTGTCTAGCCACCAATCCTAGCACAGAATACCAGATGCCAGGCTCTTCTGAGAAAGTGGTGGTGCTGACAATATACAGGAAGAGTCCTACTCCTTCATCCTGAGGCTCAAGCCTAATCATGTTCTCATCCTGCCTCTTGACTTCTCAAAATAAGTAGAGTTAAAATGAGTCACAGGACTTACAAAACACATGGAAACAAATATCCTTTTCAATGGCTTTACAAGTACCTTTGTAGATTCTAAGCATGACACTTTATAGATATCGCCTATTAGAAGACCTTTGTCTTGCAGTTGTCCAATGGCTGGCAAGCTGCCCAAGACATGGTCTCAGTTCAGAGCTGTGATTTCCCTGCCTTCTCTTGCTTTCCTAATGACCCCCACCCCCTCACTCCTCATCCCCCCGTACTGTTTTGCAGGATGTAGCAGCTTATTTCATAGGGTTCCTAGGGCCTGGGGAGATGCTTACAGAAATTTAAGTGTTCTCAGCATGATCCATTACAAGATGCAAGGTGTCAATGACCTTCAGTACACCACAGCTGAAGAGCCAGCATCCCTGGCTTGGGGAGCAAAGTCTGCAATTCAAATTACTTTATTGGCCTTTGCTCTTGACACGCTGCTTCCCTGTTTATGAAATCTCAGTGTTGACTTTGAAATCACAATGGGGTTGAGTAAGGATTTATTGTGTTTACAACTCTGAGCAATATTGATTTAGTGACACTTTGAGAGACACTGCCAATCATTTCTAGGCAATTCAGATGTCTGGAGTCAGTCCCTGATATCATTAAGATATATTCAAGTAGATAGTTAGAAAATTGGGCCTGGGGGATGGGGTGGCCCCAAATCTTTGTTCACTTATCAATCCTTAGAGGTAATGGGATTTGTTTAAAACTGTCTTCAAAGACACCCGCTTTCATCCCTCTACCTGTAGGTTTCTTTCCAGACCTCTATGGAGGCAGAAGTGGACCTTAGTTAATGCTGCATAGAGATTTGCAGGAACGGACCAGGAGAGGTGTCTAGTGAAATCATTTTCACCCAAAGAGCTATTTTAAAAATCCAACTTTCAGGGCTGGGGATATGGCCTAGTGGCGAGAGAGCTTGCCTCGTATAGATGAGGCCCTGGGTTCGATTCCCCAGCACCACATATACAGAAAACGGCCAGAAGTGGCACTGTGGCTCAAGTGGCAGAGTGCTAGCCTTGAGCAAAAAGAAGCCAGGGACAGTGCTCAGGCCCTGAGTCCAAGGCCCAGGACTGGCCAAAAAAAAAAAAAAATCCAACTTTCAGGAGAGAAAACATGCACCACATGAATTACAAAAAACCTCCTTTCTCCAAGTCTGTAGACAAGCATGCAGAATTAGCTAGAAAGGCAAGCTATCATTTAAATTGTAGGAAAGCTCTGAGGTGTGGGCAGTGTTTCTCCAGGTATAAAGGGAAACTGTCCACCCTACACTGAGTAGAGGCATTTGTACAGTCCTGATGCTAGCCCCTTGAATCAAAGTTTGGAAGCGGTCTTTACTTTTAGCCATCTGTCCAAGTTTTCATGTGAATATGTGACTCTTGGAAAGATGACTTCTAAGCCCCCTACCCTTTGATTTCTCGTGACATTATTTAGCCTACCAAGTCTGTACTGAGAACTTTACCATGTTCTGTATTGAACATGGCCTTCTCAAAAGATCACCCCACCCATCTCTACTCGAGGTGCTAATATCTCAAAGCTAAGTCATGGGGTCAAACTCAAGACTTCAGAGTCTAAAGAGAGTAACACATGTGCAAAGGACAAGACAATTTGTATTTCACTATGGTAAGCATAAATATGGAGCTAGCATGGAGATCAATAGAACCTGGAAATGAGAAAAGGGGTGGGGGAGGGCAGTCAGGGAAGATTTCCTGGAAGATGCAAAATCTAACCCCATCACTTGTTTTTACTGCACCAGCTGCTACTTCTTTGAGTGAGTTGTTTTCTACCAAAAGCTATGAACACCAGAACCATATTTATATTCTGACATAACTATTTCTCATCTACAGCCTCATTTATAAGAGAAGATCTCTGCTTTGATTATTTATATACATGATTTAAGTTGTTCTTCTCTTTTTCCTCTCTATCTTTTAACATTTCCAGCTCCCCTGGCCATCTACCACACACTCTTGCCGTTAAGACCTGTAAAAACAAGGACTGTTGACTTCACTTTTGTATCTACCCCAATGCCTTCAAAAGAGTAGATGCTCCATAAATATTCATCAACATGAGAATACTCACTGCATCATTTCTTGGAGTACCTCTGTTATAGCCAAGAGCTCTGTGCCTGTATATTAAAGACTTTGTCGCTTTCTTCCTCTTATATAAACCTATCCAGAAGCTAATACGCCAAATGTAGTAATATCAAGAAGTGAAGAATGACGGATGAATCTTCTCTAAAGATCAGTGATGAGACTCTTAGGAAGTGGAGGGCAATCACTACAACAAACATGAATGCTGTAGCCCGCTGTGCCTAGCCCACCCTGTGCAAGGGAAGATATGTTAGGGGTCTATTTTTTTTTTTTTATCATGGAGTTCTTCTCAATTCCTACCCCTCTTCACATCACAGTGTAATTCCTTTTTTACTTCTTTTCTTCCTCAATTTAAGTCTACAGCTATGAGAATTACTCATCTTTTTCATTCTTCACCTGAGTGTCCCTTGCAAATGAAGACCATCACAGATATCCAGTCAGCATCAGAGGTCGCAAGCTGACCTTTTGTAACTCCCTAGCAACAAATTGGGCTCTCAATTCTTTAATGGAGGAAGGTACATTCATACACTTGGTGGGTGAGAGAATAAGCTTTAGGAAATGAAATTCAGGACCCTCCCCCAACACCTCATAGGCTTCGACAATAGAAATGGGAATTAACAAGTTTTATGATGAGTTTAGGGTGTAAAACCTCCTTGATCTTTCAGAGAAGAAAACACTAAGAACTTCCAGGCAGAAAACCAAGATAGAGTTGTGATCTTTAGGTTTGTGTGTATGTGCGTGTGCATAAACACACATTGACTGCAAACTACTGCATTTCCTGTGCATGTGGATGAATTATGTATTTCTTTTACTTCTTTTCCAACCTAGATGTGCCAAAATGTGAAACCCATGAGGATTGTTGTTGATGAGTATCTTCCACAAGAAGCTGCCCATCTTGCGGTCTACTTGCAATCAACTGCTTTATTGGGAGGAAGAGAGCAATTAGTTCAGAAAAAAAAATTCTAATTTGAGCATGGATTTAAAAAAAAATCTCATTTTCACCCATCATGGTAATATGGTCATGAAAATAATATTAATTGGGCTTCCTTTTTTTTTTTTTTTACCAACTTTGATATTTGCAAAGGAAAGGACTGGGGAATGTGACAGAAGACAGTATGGGGAAATGAATGCTTCTCTATGACTTTTCAAACATGAGCTTTCATTAGAGGATTCATTAGAGGATTCATGAGATGCTTGAAAAACTGCAGATTCTAGGATCCGTTTGGGCGCACCTCTTCCTGACTGACCTACTTTAACCCAACAACGCAAATGAGTTTGTGTAATCAGTATCAGCCTAAAGATAAATAAAAGCAGTTTGTACATAAAATCAAACATTGCAAACATTTATTGTTCTCCCCTCAATGTGACTTGATGGTAGATGGTGGTGGTAGCTTCTACAGTGAAGATATGATTTTTCCCTGCACAGGACCATGTTTGAGCAGCCAAACAGGTTAAGGACTGCTGGCACCTCTAAGAGGAGGGGCCTGCTAGAATGTCCTCAAATCACTGGGAGCCGGGACTCAGAAAGATATAGCATAGTACTCTGGGAGTAAGTTCAGACTGTTCTCTCTGGTTTCCTATTTGGCCATGTCATCTCTCCCTTTCACACTACTCCCACCACTGTGATGCCACCAGCACGAGGGCCTCACCAGAGCCAAGGACATGCTGGTGTCACACCCCAGAACATCCAGCTTTCTGGAACACATTTATTTTCTTCATTAAGTACGAAGCCTCAGGAATTTTATTACAGCAATGGGAAACAAACTCACGCAATAGGGGATGGCTGATGGAAAATGGGTAGGAAAGAATCATTTTCTAGAAAGCACATTCTTCTGAATAAGTTTCTTTTCCTTCTCCTCCTCACTGCCCTCCCCCACTTTCCCTGCTCCCTCCTTTCCTTCTTCTCCCTCCCTTCTTCACTCTTTACCTCCTCTCTTCTCTTTTCTTCCTTCTCTTTCTCCTCTCTTCTTCTCCCATCCACTTCTTCTTCCTCTCCCCTCTCTCTCCTTTTTTCCTTTTCCTCTTCCTCCTCTCCTTTCTCCTCTCCTGCATGTCACCTATGCTGGCGGCTGGCCTGGCTCTTCTGAGCATCTCTGATATCACAGCAACCCTAGCAGCAGGTGCACGGTTAGAAGAAATCATGTCTTCAGTAAACAGCAAATTCTCAACGAGCCTGTATACTCCCTGGGGATCTGTAACTTTGCTCAAGGTCATACAAAGCATGACGTTAGGTATGTGGTCCCTGGGGAGGTGATAACAGGGAAGACGGTGAACTCTACTTGTGAGGTGTCACGTTAGGGGAGGCTCCTTTCACTCTGAAAAACAGGAAGAACTATTTTTAAAAATTGTTCACTAAAATACCAAACGTTTGGGGGAAAAAGTGAAACAATACAATGATTATAAGGCCAATTCCTTTGTGAGAAATATGAAAAGAGACCAAGGATTACAGTCCTCCAGCTACCCCCTACCCATACTTCTATACTTTACTTTTGGATTTAACACTATCTTGAGGGTTGTTGTTATTGTTGTTATTCTTGTTGTTTGGTCTGTGTATGTGTGGTACTAGCAAACGAACTCAGGACCTCTCACTTGCTAGGCAAGTTTAGTCTTTCTGCTTGTTTTTTTTTACAGGGCATTTCACTTTTGCTCTCGTGGGCCTTAGATTGTGATCTTCCTACCTCTGTTTCTGTGTAGCTGTCATTGAAGTCATGTTCCTCCAGCACAGTTTGGTTTTCTGAGCCAGGTTCTTACTGACCATTTTGCCTAGGCTAGCTAGCCTTGAACAGTGATCCTCCCAACTCCACTTTCTAAATAGTGGGATTATAGGAATTCATCACTGTGCCCTGCCTACCTTTCTTGATTTTTTTATAGTAAGTCCTTCTCTACCTTGCTTTGTAGTTCTCCCGAAAATGTACATCCTGAATATTTTTTTTAAAGTACTTCCCTGGTCTTGTTTGTTTGATACATCTTTTGGATCTCTTTCATGTCTCTGAACTTCCTTTAAGTTCCATCCTTCATCTTAGAAGTCGGGAGTGCAAACTTCAGAGAGGGATGGCTGGTCCTGGATCATGCAGCTCAGAGAAGGTGGAGCCAGGCTGCATCTGCCTCAGGACTCTAAGGTTTCTTGGCCATCACTCCCTCACACCCACGCTTCACACCCAGCTTCTGTGATAGGTATATCTGGTAGAATTGCTGCAAAACAACTCCGATGCAGACCAATAGGATGGTGCTTCAGGGGGAGGCGAACTCCCTCCAAAAGGAATCCCACCAGCGCGCACAGAAAACAGACACAGACACCTGCCAACTTGGCACACTTTGTCTCGGTGCCATATTTCCCTAGCAGGCCTTACTGAGGGTCTGAGCATGTATTTTTTTTTTCAAAATCTATCCCACTGTGCTGGCTGCACCCCTTCCATCTGGCCCATGCTGGGAGAAATCTGCTACAGCTGCCAGTTACACCTGCTAGAGAGCCAGACAGGGAGCCATGGGGCGGCGGGCGGCGGGCGGGGGGCAGATTAGCAGGTGGAAGCTAAAACCCAGCAACTACTTTGGAGACTTTTTTTTGGTCTTCCTTTTGTAGCTTTAAAGCAAGTGAAAACAAAGAAAATGGAGTGCCCGAAGGAAACAAAGGCTGCTATATCAGGACTTGGATTTTCAATGCAAGAGTCTTTTTTGCATTTGTATTTGCCTCACCTATACAGAGCTATCCAGTCCTCTAGCTGAATCCAGTCCACACAGCTAGCTCCATTTGTGTGAGGGAAGCCCAAGTTCAGGCTGAAGGCATCTGCTTGCGGACAGGGGATGAAACTCAGTGCCAATTAGTCTTTTTTCCTTTCTCCCCCCTTTTTTTTTTCTCTTCAGGAGTAAAAAATATCAAGGATCACATCCCACATCTTTTTAGTTTCTTCATCTTCCTCATTTGTTCTCTTGTTGAGTTATAGCCTTTGAACACTAGTAAGAGAGTCCAGGATAACATTTTTATGTCTTGGGTGTGAGATTAGGCCAGGGGCTGGGCTGTAACCCAGGTTCTTACAGTTGTGCCTTCAGACAAGAAATGTCAACTTTCCAAGCCCTGATCTACGTGTGCTTAAAATGGATTCTATATGCACTTTTATGAGAATTAAGTAGGTCCATGTGGGCAACATACTTAGCACTTAATACCGTGCTGGATGTATAGCAACTTCTTCCAAAAGGAAGTCTTCTGCTGCTGTTATTGTCATTCTTTCATTGTTGCTGTAATAGTAACATTAGTAATAGGGGTGTTTTGGCTTTTAGGACCATACATTTTTTTTTAGTAGTTGAAGGAAAAGACTAATCTGGGATGAGGTCTGATCAGAGCATATGAAATGAGTTGAAGAAATACTTCTTCCAATATTTAACAGAAAGCTGAATGGTATGAAGGGAAAGGCATGAGTTTTGAAGTTAGCCAGATATAGACTTAGACAGCCATAGCCATAGATTTCTGGTTGCCCCGGCCTTTCTCGTTTTCACTTAGCACTCAACTTCCTTGAGCATGTTCCTCATCTGCATCCCAAGCAAGGTTACTTGTCTGGGTCGGAGGTCCTCTCTGAGGTGCTGGGTGTAGAATGGAGGGACAGTATCAATGCAATGTCATAGAGACCAAATAAGAGACTTCAGGCTTATAAGGTGCAGGAGAAGAGAGTGACTAAAAATTGTTACTTTCTTCTTTATTTTAGAAGTGAGTCAAATTTTAAAAAAAAGAAAGAAAAGAAAAATCAAGAAAGAAACAGTGGAAAGATTACCCATCATCTCTCAACTCAAGGATAGGCCCAAACCCACCCCTTGATGCATTCATTGTAAGGCTGAGGCGATATGAAGACATTCCCAGCAGAGAGCCTTTGGACAGAGACACAGCGACCATCTGGGGTCAATCATGTGGTCATTGCCCTGTTGGCAACAGAGGGCTCGACCAGATGACAGACCCGGCTCCCTGTTGGAATGACTGTAAGACCATTGCCATCAGCTGTCACTTTGCACTAGTGTCATCCCAGATGCACCTTCAACATGGGGCAAGATGGAGGTGGAGAAAAGTTAGCTCCGGCCATTTCATCAGGAAGGCAGCAAGAACAGTACAATCCAGTGTTCTCAGTATATGCTATGTATATTCTCCCTCTCTACTTGCGTTCCTGCTTTCTTTCCATTCTCAGCCTTTGTATGAGATCTGTGGTCCAGATAGCACAGAGGCTCATAGTCTGTCTCAGAAGCCAGATAAACCAAGAAGTGGTGACATCAGTTCAATGAGCCATACAGGGGAGTGATACCAGTTTTCCTGCTCAGGACCGCTTAGACCACAGAGAGACGATAGCCAGAGAAACTCCCGAGGCAGTCTCCATCCTTCTTCCTGCAGCACTTACTTTGCTAGCTCAGTTCTTATGTTCATCGTTTCTTGGGACAAATGGTTGTAGCAGAGCAGAGGTGGTTACAGTCATGGTCATCATTCTGTCACCAGTGTGTAGCCCGAGCCAGCTGAGAAGCTGCCCAGTGAATGTGGACCAGATATGCTATTGAAATGAGGGTGGCCCGGGTGGTGTTTGGAGTGAAGGGCTCTTCTCTGCACTTCTCCCGTGACTACTACTGGAAGATTTGTCATCTCCAACAAAACTCATGTTGAAACTTTATTGCCACTGTAGTCACCTTAAAAAGTGGGACCTTTCAGAGGTGAATAGAATTGACACTACTCAAACTAGTATCTCATGCCTTGACCATCTACCTTCCTCCCTGGTTTTTTTTTTTTTTTTTTTTTTTTTTTTTTGGCCAGTCCTGGGCCTTGGACTCAGGGCCTGAGCACTGTCCCTGGCTTCTTCCCGCTCAAGGCTAGCACTCTGCCACTTGAGCCACAGTGCCACTTCTGGCCGTTTTCTGTATATGTGGTGCTGGGGAATCGAACCTAGGGCCTCGTGTATCCGAGGCAGGCACTCTTGCCACTAGGCTATATCTCCAGCCCCCCTCCCTGGTTTAAAGCAGCAAAAAGACACTCCCGAGATGCCAGCGACTCCATTGCAGACATCCCAGCCTCCAGAACTGACAGTCAATAAACTTCTGTTCATTAAAAATTAGTTTATAGTATTCTATTATAATAGCACAAACTGGGCTAAGACACCCAGTGTAATTTTCTCCCCAATTCTGGTTCTTATAGCTTATTTGTTAGGCAATCATCCCTTCCCCTGTGGATGGGTTTTGGTGGGTCTTTTTGTTTGCTTTGTTGTTTGTTTGTTGCCAATCCTGGGCTTGAACTTGGGGCCTAGTGCCGTCCCTGAGCCTCTTTGTGCTCAAGGCTATGGCTCTACCACTTGAACCACTGCACCACTTCCAGCTTTTTCTGAGTAGTTTACTGGAGATGAGAGTCTCACAGACTTTTCTTTTTTTACCTGGGTTGGCTTCCAATCATGATCCTCAGATCTCAGCCTCTTGAGTAGCTAAGATTATAGGTGTGAGCCACCAGCACCCAACTTTTTTTGTAAAAAATAAATATATATCTTTAAGTAATTGTACAAAAGAATTGCCATTTAACAAAACAGTTTATGAATACAATGTATTTTGATCAATGTCATCCTTTTCAACATTCTCACTCATCCATCCCAACCCACCCTTTCTCTCACTTTTCTTCATTTTCCAGGATATACATTGACTTCTTGACTTCATTCTCCTCCCTGTCTCCTCTTCATTTATCTCCCCTTCTCCTCTTGACACAACCCCACCCCTTTCAAGTACCCTTTTCCTAGTGTTTACTTTGTTGAACTTTGACTTTGCCTTTCTCAGGAATTACACTTTTTTTTTCCAATGCAAAACATTTTAATAGGTTGTCAAATATACAGTTATTAGAATTATCTAAATATCACTTATAAAATTGGTATATCACATTAGATGATTCTACAAAATAAAAACACAAATCACACATTGACAGTAACCCCTGCAGTCCAAGAATATCCCCCCATCAATAGCACAAATTACAAAACCAGGTAAAAAACAAAATGACAATAGACATTTAAACAGAAGTAATTGACTAAATACATTCAAGTACAAGAAATTTAGCACTGCTGCTTAAAGTCACTAGTAACACAATTTTAGGTGCGATTTCACATGCTTTCAAAAACTTCCAGTACAGTTCCCATAGTAAAGTGTCTCTGTGCACGCCATGTTTATCTGTCGGTTTGTAATACATCACTTAAGACCATTTCACCTCAAATTAAACAATTTATCTTGTAAGTGAACACCAGGACAAAATTTAACCACAAAATAAAAAAAAATTAAATTAAATTTTGAAGACAGACATCCTTGTTTCATTATGAGTACTATTTCCTAGTGGAGAATACACAAAAACAAAAGATGGTGCTCCAACCTTCCTAAAATATTAATAACATTTTATAGTGCAATCATTCTAGTTAAAAAGTAATTTCATATCCATTGCCCAATTTAAAATCAGTGATTTGAAGATAGGATTGAGGCCTAAAGTATTTGTACCAAGTTGTAAACCACAATTTTTAAGTTTGCAGTCAATTTGCTTGTGAATGTACAATGGGATGTGTTTCACAGTAAGTTTTATACACTTCTGTGGAGGGATAATGTAAGTAAATGTACCATTAGTAGCAAGAAAGTAAAAAAGTAAGGCTTTTTTATGGTATTTATAACTACTTCAACTCAAGTCAATGGAGGCTCTATCACTCTGGAAAGGATTGTTTCTAACATTGCATCTTCCTTAATACTTAGGCTTTACCTTTAATTCTGAAATGCAGATTTCTCTATTGCACTATTTTAATTAAGTCCTTAATCTCACTCTACCTAGATGGGATGCTGGAAATAGCAGAGCCTTGTCTGCTCATCCTGTGTGCTGGGGCTGGGTGGGGGTAAAGATGCTTGGCTCGTGGTAGACATCCAAACTAAGAAGTTGGGACTCCAAAGCAATCCACTTGTTTTCTCAGAGCAATTCTAAGCAATTGCTACCTTGTCAAATAACCAATTCTTAAAAAGAAATGTATGTTTCCTGGGCTACTAAAACATGACAGGATACTGAAGCTACCACAACAAAATCAAGGTTAAAGGCACTGGATAAGGTAGATAATCACAAAGCACTGTAAACAATTTGTAAAGCAAATCAAGTTTTAAATACTAGCCTCTAAAAGAAAATGGTACTGAAACAATAGCCAATGACTTCAAACAGTGGACACAATTCCTATCATTTCACAATAAAATTCTGGCATTGGTCTAGTTTTCGTTTATCCTACGCCCTTGAAAAAGTTTTCAGTTAGAAAAATTGCAACTAAGATAATTCCTTTCTTTTTCAAATGTTATAAACTTGGTAGAAGGAATTACACTTTTTGTTTTGTTTTGGTTTTTGCCAGTCCTGGGGCTTGGACTCCGGGCCTGAGCACTGTCCCTGGCTTCTTTTTGCTCAAGGCTAGCACTCTGCCACTTGAGCCACAGCACCACTTCTGGCCATTTTATATATATGTAGTGCTGGGGAATCGAACCCAGGGCTTCATGTATACGAAGCCGGCGCTCTTGCCACTAGGCCATATTCCCAGCCCAGGAATTACACTTTTTGGAGTTCTCCCTTGAAGCTATCATATTTTAGTTAGCACATGTGTATACACTTGCATTCCGTGCAACATATTTACTTATAAGTTTATAAGCGGATTCTAGCTTCCACATATGAGGGGAAAGCATGCGACCTGATTTTAGAGGAAAACTCTAGAACATGAGGACAAGAGACAGACAAGTCTGGCCAATCAGATTCTCTTCCTTTTAGAGACAGAAGGTGATTAGAGGAAGGCAAGGGATGCAAGTTCTAACCTCTCCAGCTGCTGGAATCCACAAACGGCAGGGACCGAATGCCATTGAGTCTTTCAAGAATTTCAGAGTCTTTCCAGTGGAATCCTCTTTTTTAATTTAGGCTCGTCAGAACACATTTATCTTACCAGCTACACAGAAGAAAAAAAAAATGTATCTTTGAGTTGAAATGTACGTAACATTAAACCTAACGTTTAGTGGCACTGAGGACAATCACACCATCCCTATCGAGTTCCAACGGCTTAGATCACCCACAAAGAAAACCCTGTCATTCACAAAGCAGTCATCCCAATCCTCTTGCCTGGCTCCCAGCTCCTGCTGCTCCACTTTCTGTGGATTTATTTATCCCGGACAGTTCATGCAACGTGAATCATATGTCACTCTTTGGGTCTTTTTGTTCACTGACACAACGTGTCCGAGGTACATCCGCATTCAGCATGTGTTTCTTTTACCGGTTGGATAATATTTGCTTTCATGGAGAGACTGCACTTGGTTTATCCTCTCATCCACCATGGGCATTGGGCTTGTTTCTACTATCTGGCTACTGTGAGTCATTTTGGATTGTGACTGTGGTGTGCAATGGAAAGAAGATGTCAAAGGAAGGGAAGAAACATGGCAGGACACTGAAATTTTCCTGGTCTTTGTCTTTTCATTCCTCCAGACAACCTACCATTGCCGCCCCACCCCCGCCTGACCTCTTCCCCAGCAACCAATTACCTTTCTCAACTCACCCATCTCTCTTCCCTCACTGTTACGAATGTCCCACCCAAGTGTGCCACTCCCCGTGCTCCTTCCACTGCAGTCCTAACTAGCTCTCTCTTCTGTTCCCATGACGCACCCAGCTCAAGGCCTTTGCACCTGTGGAACACACAGACAGAAACGCCCTTCTCCGTGAACTTCCCAAGGCCAGCTTCTTCTCATGTTGCGGATGCCACCTCCACAGTGAGCCCTCCCTACCCCTCACTCTAGGCCTGCTCTCCACCTCCTCAACTCCACCCCAGGACTCATCAGTCCCGTTTCTCAATTCATCTGTGGTGTGTGGTTTCTGGTTTTGCTTTTTGTCTCCTTCTGCTTGGTTTTCTCTTCCCTAGCTCGAGTCTCTGGTGCCTGGTTTGTAGAAAGCACTCAGTGAGTAATTGTTCGCTGAGCAGATGGCTGTGTGGGACCTACTGCAGAACTGGCAAGGGACAGAAATAGAGCCTCGGGTGGCCCAAGGTGTGATAGAAACATTCCGGATTTTCCTACATGCCCTGTTTACATCAGCGTCATTCTCCTTTAGAACACCTCTCCGTGGCTATTCTATAGTACAGGAGGAAAGAGACTCCCTCCAATGCTGACAGGTCCTTTCTGACTCAGAGTCAGCATGTAAAAACTAGAAGAGACATGTCTTTGAGAGGAGGCTGTGTAAGAGGGAGGCAGAAAGATGGCTGGGAGGGGCCAGTTCAATGTCTCCTTAAGAGGGGGTATGGCTCTAGGCAAATTACCGAGCCTCTCATCAGCAAAAATGGGGAGTCTAAGATGAAAAGACCTCCCATGGTCATGAAAAATAGCGAAATGGGCTGATGTGCACTCATTCTGGTTTTGCCCTCAGAATTGCCCTGCCTTCTCTTGTTGATGGATAGGGATTTGTATTGATTATTATCCTCACGGCACACCTGAGACTTTTAGAAGGGGAGATGCTTATCTGAGATCATTGTCAACCATTGGACGAGCCAACTTCAGGATCCCAGGTCCATCTCCTACGTCCAGGATTTATTTTCCTGCCTGCCTGGTGGGGAGGCTGTTCTGAACGACGGCACGTTTTAAGTAGATGCATTGTTTGTCTCTCCCATACTCCTTGAGTCACTGTTGCGCAAGTAGGTAGGTGGTCAACAACCAGCCCTCCATCCTTTTAATACTTTGCACCTCTTTCACCATTACAACTGGATCATGAGGTCAAATTTCTTTTCTTGTGGCTGGGATGGGGAGATGACCAGAATGGAGAGAGAGACTTGCCCCGCGCATTGAAGCAATGTCAGGATTCTGGAGCTGCAGCTGTGTTTTTGGCTGCCTATAATTAAGATAATGTCAGTGCTTGGATGATGCACGGTCTGGGTGTTTGTCTCCACTGCGGTCCTCTTACTCCTGGATCAAAATCTATGGTTGATGTGAATCATTTAAAAGCCGGGACTGGCTGCACTCAGTTCTGCCAGCTCACTAGCTCAAAGGCTCATCAGAGTAACAGACAAGATGAAATGATCTCATTCAACCTCCTCTTTTATTGATGACTGGAAGAGAGTCCAAAGAAGAGGAACAAAATAGGGAAGGTCCCAGGGAGGGTTAGAAATAGTCATGACACAACACTTTATTAAAAAAAAAAAAAGACTTCATTCCCATGACTTGGAGGGTCTTCACTGAGGTCTCTTTCTCAGTCCTCATTCAAATGATCAGTGAGCACCATCAAGCCTCTGAACCCAACCACCAATTTTATCTGACAGTCAGACAGTCACTCTCTGTGTACTGTCTTCTTATGTTCTTCCAGATGGCACCATTGGTCTCCAAAAGGCCTCCCCACTCACCCAGTTCTCCACAATTTGCTTTGTACACAGCAGCTGGAACAATCCCTTTAGAGCACATCAGACTACATCACTCTTCTTCTACTTAGCCTGTACACTGGCATCTCAGTGTTCTGAAAATGATTCGTGAATTCCATGACCTATCATAGTTCCATAAATTAAGAAAGTACTAAAAAAAAATAACAACAGTGTTGTAGTATGCACCTGTAAACTCAGCTACTTGGGAGGAAGAGATAGGAGGATCTCGAGTTCAAGTGGGATGCACCAAAGTCTGCCAAGGCAAAGATAGTTAGGACCCCACCTCAGACATAAATGTACAGCTGGGCACCAATGACTCTCACCCATGATCCTAGCTACTCAGGAGGCTGAGATCTGAGGATTTCAGTTTGAAACTAACCTGGTAGGAAAGTCAGTGAAACTCTCCAATAAACTACTCATAAAATTCTGGAAGTGCCACTGTGGTTCAAGTGGTAGAGTACTAGCCTTGAGCACAAAGAGCTGGAGGACAAGGGTCAAGCCCTAAGTGCAAGACACATGATGAAAGAAAGAAAGAAAGAAAGAAAGAAAGAAAGAAAGAAAGAAAGAAAGAAAGAAAGAAAGAAAGAAAAGAAGGAAGGAAGGAAGGAAGGAAGGAAGGAAGGAAGGAAGAAAGAAAGAAAGAAAGGAAGGAGTGGGTATATAGCCCAAGTGGCAGAGCATGCCTAAAATATTTGAGGCCCTGGGTTCAACCCCCAGTACTTAAGCAAAATGTATTAAAAACAAGACACTAATTCAGCAGTGATACTAGACACTATGTTGGAAATGAAGTACACAGCTTGAGGAGTAGAGGATCAGAAGGAAAATCCTGGGAGAAAATGAGGGAGGAGGTGACAATGTTCAAAAAGAAATGTACTCATTACCTGACTTATATAACTGTGACCCCCCTCTGTACATCACTGTTACAATAATACTTTTAACTTCCAAAAAAAAAAGGAAAAAAAAAAGAAAACACAGGAACACGATGGTGAAGATAGGCAGAAGTCCAAATGATCTGGGCATAAACTTCTCACTCCTTATGTACACATTGGACATAGAAACATTCTTCTGTGTAATTACTGCAAATACTACCTGAGTCATGTGATGAGGGCTAATACCAACAGTGACATGTTATGTGATTAAGGCATACTCTTGATGTGACGACAAATGACACCCAACCTCTGCAATCTTCCCACCCCAGCTTAATCCTGAGACAAATGGTACAAAGCCCCATTGAATGATGCTCTTCAAAACAACCTGTCTAGTGCTTCTCAAAATGCCAAAGTCATCAAGACTTGGAAAGCCTGATACACATAGCAAAAAGAAGTCCAAGGAGACAGGGCTGAATGTCATCTGGCATCCTGGATGGGATCTTGCATTAGAGCAGAAATGCTGGGTCAAAGCTAAGGAAACCTAAATAAAATATGGACTTTACTTTGTGATAATGTATCAATATTGATTGTCTAAAGGTAGAAATATATCATGCTAATGTAAAATATTAATAGCAGGTCAAACAGAGAGTATGGGAATGCAGGAAATCCACACTTACATTTGCAATTTTTCTGAAAAATCTAAAAAAAAAATCAAAATTCACTGAAAATATGATATTAAATATAAATATTAATATAATGTAAATATAAGCATATAATGATACAACAGTGACACAGACAATATGTTGTAAACACTCTATACAACTTGGAAGGGGGAGGAATTGGGGAGGAGGGAAGTGGGAGAAAGGAAGTGGGGAGGAGGTAGAAAGTTTGACAAGAAATGTACTCTCTACCTTATGTCTGTAACTGTAACCCCTATGTACAGCACCTTGACAATAAATCAAAATTTAAAAACACCATAAAAATAATATATATACATACTTATAAATATATAACATAAACATAAATAATATTATAAATATTATTAAACCAAGTGCTGTAATCCTAACTACTCAGGAGGCTGAGATCTGAGGATCACTGTTTGAAGCCAGCCCAGGCAGGAAAGTCTATGAGACTCTATCTCCAATAAACTACTCAGAAAAATCTGGAAGTGGCACTATGACTCAAGTGGTAGAGCCCTAGCCTTGAACACAAAGAAGCTCAGGGACAGCACTAGCCCCTGAGGTCAACCCCAGGACCAGAAATAAATAAATTTTGACTAATAAAATTTCTCAACATAAGTAATCAAAACGAAGGCATATTAAGTCAAACCACTACTTATTGTAAAACCATGATCACTACTTATGGAGAACCATGATATATCCTAATTCTGAAGGTATTGTTTATGATAATATCTTTATTTTCTATAAAAAGCAAATATTATATAGGAATAATCATAAAATATTACATAAGGATAAGCACAAGGTTTAGATAGGGATTAGAGGTATACACAAGAAACTATTAATTGTGTTTATTTAGTGTATAGCATTGCATTACTGGAATGATATTATCAACTTTTTCCTTATATAGCTTCCTATATTGACATGTTAGACCGGAGCATAGTTCTTTCTGAAATGCTTAGAAGTCAATAAACACAGAGAACAAAACACTGAATAGTTAGTTGTAAAGATCAACTCTGAGGCCCAAATGCTAATTATGTTGCTGCCTCTCTATAGCATTCTCAATAAGAAACCAACCGCAAACATGAGTTAGAGGCTGAGAGCTTTCACTTTGGGGTCAGGGCTAATGCCTGCCCTGGACACTCCTTTTGAGTAAGTCCCTAAAGCTACCACTCCTTCGTCTATAAACTGGAGATGACGATGCCAACTGTAGTAAGTGGGCACAGATGAAACAGAGCACACTAGACTCCTCCAGTACATAAAAGGAAGTCAGTGAAGGAATGGGTCCCCCTAACCACCGCAGGACCTGTAAGAGGCTGCTTATCCAGACGTGAAATGGGGCAACATTCACCCTGGGAAAGGGTGATGCTAATGCCATGGACCAGAGCAAGTTTCTACAGAACAGCCATCTTTGTCCACATTGCTCCCTCATGCCCCAGAGGAGTGAGAACTGAGGTACCCGGGGTCTTCTTACCCACTGGTTGAAAGAAAGAGTGAGCCACTTCGATTCTGATATTAGGTCACCTCTGTAAGCAAGTACTAAGCATAAACACTTAAATAAATGTGTATAAAGTCCTTCAGGACTTTTTAGTAAACTTTCCTGGTTTGGCTTCTGCTTTACACCAGTTAATCTCAAACTAAAATGATTCCAAGTATTGCTTTATTTCATTTTTCTTTTCCATCCAGCAAAGTTTCTTTTTCTTTTTCTTTTTTTAATGAGGGGAGGGGGGTTTGAAGTCAAGAATTTGCACTCACCTGGATTGCTTGTTTAGCTGGTACTCTACTACTGGGGCCATGCCTCTAAGCTCTGATTTTTGTTGATTACTTTAGAGACGGAGTCCCCCAGACTTGTAGACTTTTCTGCTAAGGTTCTCTTTAAACCATGATCTTCCCAATCTCAGCGTCCTGAATAGCTAGGACTGCAAATATGAGCCACTGGCTTCCATTCAGTAAGATCTATTGTCTCTGATGAATACCATTCTATTTGCTGGGGAAGAAAATACATGATTTCTGTCCTCATGAAGTTCACAGCTCAAGAGGCAAAAACTGAATACAAATAAATCAAGTGTGACTAGCAAGAAGAGCAATGCAAGAGCAGTTACAAAGACAGAAGTAGACATCACAAACTCAACATGTCCAAATAAATCTACACTCATTCAAATTTATTCCTCCTCCCGTCTTCCCCTTCAGTCTTCCAATACAGCCCACAGAAAATCATAAGCGCAATAGGTCCCTCTTTTCCCTCACTAGGAAGTCCCAGGGTCTCTTCTCCAACTTTCCTGGCCACATTGCTTTTGTCCCTACTCTCTTTTCCCTTGTCCAGCTGACTGATTGCTGTCCCTACTACCCATTCCTTTATTTTCCCATTGCTAACAGTCCTCCCTTACCTCTAACCCACCACAATCCTTTTTCCTTACAGCTGCCCCCAACAGTTCTTTAAAGATATGAATCACAACAAAACACCTTCCAACAAAGTACAGTTTCCAGACCTACTAAAGATCATCCCGTTTCTCTTTTTCCTTTGTTCTTTGTGTTATTGGAAAGGTGCTATACAGAAGGGCTACGGTTACATAAGTCCAGTAATGAGTACATTTCTTTTTGAACAGTGTCATGCCTTCCCTCTCTTTCTCCTAGTTTTTCTCTCCCATCTCCCAAGTTGTATAGTTAATTTTCACCATTGTGCCCAGTGAGTATCACTGCTGCATTTGTTCACCCTTCATCCCACCATTTCTGTGCTCCTCCCATAACCCCCTCCCCCAAAATAGATGAACTTACAAACAAGACAAAAGGTACAAAAAAAGAGAAACAACTCCATTTCTTGGAGTTCATTTGGTAAGTATTCTATATGATCATATGCACATAGCTATTGAGCCCTTGTTTCTTTTCTAACTCAATTATCTGCCTACTGGCCATACTTTCCCATCTCCTCTATTCCTCCCCACCAGCCTCCTTTTCCTATTCTTCCAGCAGGCCATGATCTTCTTCCTCTTTCCCTTGGTCAGGTCTTCCTGAGGCTCTTCCGTCCTTCTCTTACCCAAGTCTTTTTATTGTGGTTACAGTAATAAGCTCCCACAGATGGTAATTTTTCCTAGCTCATTTTCAATTACCTAACGTAACTACCCAAAGCCACCCTCCACTCCACTTACCTTTTATTCATTATGTCATAATTTTCTATCTTCCTATGAAATACTTATTATTTCATTCTTTGTAAATCCTCATATGTATATAACAGTTACGAACTGTTGGAACTTCAGTCCAGTCTCCGTCTTTACTTCCAGCCCCAGGGGCTTAATGTTGTTTACTGAAAGAAAACATGAGTTGCTAAAACCATGAGACTCTCATTTCCACCCAAACAAGGAATCATTATATTAAAGATATGATACTATTGAATGAAATATGGTTATTTGGATACCCATTCTTTTTCTCTCTGTGTGTCTGTCTTTCTGTCTGTCTCTCTCCCCTCACCCCACATACACGTTTAGATAGGTAAAAGACAGAGAAGATGGAAAATTATATTGTATGTTGTTTATACAGATCGAATCATCATATTCTATCTCCTAGACATGTGCAAATATTATATAGTTGTTCTTTTTAATGAAAATGCTAAGTCAGTTTAAAAACCACAGAAACACAAAAGCAGAGTTCGGTCCTGCTTATGTAACCCAAACCTTTGAAACACTCTTTCTTCTACACTGGCATTGATGACTGAATTCTGAAAGCTTGTGTGGGCAAGGGCTGTCTCTACTTTAGGGCAAATGGTGCCTAGAAGAGCTGTGAGATGAGGAAGGTGAGATGCCTTTAGCAGCTGCCACCAAACTTGAAAAGGGTTGATTGATCTGACAAAGTCATTTCACAAAGAACATAAATCAAGGGAGATGACTGACAGTGAAGTAAACATTTGAGAACTATGAGTAATTAGGAATATATTAGCAATTAAAATAAACTTATTATCATTAGTGAAATTGGCAGTTACTGGAAATTTCCCCAGGGACCTCATTTCAAGTTTATCCTGGTAGATCGTATTAGGAGGGATTAATGTTTTTGGAAACACGGGCTTCATTTTTGTCGGTTACATTTACTCCAGTCCCTATCTGCACTTAGCTGAGCGAATCTTAAGCACACCAGATTTCCTGTGAGCCTGGCCCTCAGGTGTTCGAACACCAAACCTAGACAAAGCTCTATTCAGTCATTTCTCAGAGAAAATTAAATTAGCAGGCATGATTTCTTTCAGGCCTTCGTCACCTGTTACCACTTGCTTCCCAGGAAGTGCCAGAAAATAATAAAAGCTCTGCATCTGGAAGCAAAGGCAGCAAGCAAGGAGCAAGCCGAGACGCACCTTGCTCTGATGGACACCATCTTTGTTCTGTGGGACCCAGCGTAGAGACTTCAGCCTTGGCTGGCAGTCGCAGGACTGGTGCTCACTGTCTCCTGGAGGGCTCTGGCCCTGCTTCTGCTTTCCCCAGTGGGCATGGTGTCTTTCAGCCTCATGTGCTATTCTGAGGGTTCTTTCTTGCTGACAACGCAAATGACTCTGGCAACCAAGTCAAAAAGAGTAGAAGAATACTGGGGTACTCACTCATATAGATGATAGGAAGCTGAATAGGGGTGGAGAAAGAAATTTGGCCTAAGAGAAGGTATGAAGTTTTTCACTCAGCCCTGTGTCTTTGCTTCTCTGGAGATCCTGGGTCACAGGGATCAGTCTGACACTCGGATTTGGGTACAGGCCTGATGATTCCCACCAGAAACACCAACAGAGTAAGTAGGAGTGGGTGCTGGAAGCTGGTTTGCATAGTTTCAGCCAATCCGGAGATGGCAACTAACCACTCCAGAAGCCAGCCAGCTCTCCACCAGGGAGCCACAATGAAAAACGTCTGACATCAAAGCTCAGTCAGCTCTCAGTTTACACTTTGCAACACGTTGATGCTGTGAGAATAATTGCAGGGGGTAGGGCGGGAGGGTGTTGTAATCTGTGAAGAAGTTTACTTTCATTCAAAACATTAATATTTAACACATGCTGTTAAGAGCTCTCCTAGGGTTTTGTGTGTGTTGTGTCAGTTACTCCTCACAGAGATCAGTATAGATGTAAGGAAGGTTGGGAGAGAGGAAGACAAAAGAAGGGAGAAGAAAGTAGGAAGAAAGAGAAAAGTAAAGGAGGAAGAAATTGACATTGTGGCAATATGGGTAACGTTGGGAGCTTGGTTGAGTTGTTACTGAGTCTCAGTAAAGAAAAATGGCTGCCCACGTGGTTAGCTGTAGTCTCCACTTTGACCGAAACTATGCACCAGTGACCCTTGGTATTTCTCCTGTGAACAGTCCCTACTCCAAACTATGGGGGTACAGTGAGCCCTGTCCCCAAAAACCACAATGTTGGACTAATCAGGATCTCTAGGGATGCAAAGACTGTAGCTGAGGACAAACATAACACTTTTTCCTGAAAGAAAATTAATGCAAAGTACAATGGGCCTGTAACCACTGTAGGGCTTACACATCACAAAAACATTCAATTTTATATACCAATGAAAAGAAGAGCCATATCATTTTTTTTCAAATTTTTATTATCAAACTGATGTGCAGAGGGGTTACAGTTTCATACGTTAGGCATTGGATACATTTCTTGTACTGTTTGTTACCTTGTCCCTCATACCCCCCTCCCTCCCCCCTTCCCTTCCCCCCGCCCCCGAGGTGTTCAGTTCACTTACACCAAACAGTTTTGCAAGTATTGCTTTTGTAGTTGTTTCTCTTTTTTTACCATGTCTCTCAAAGAGCCATATCATTTTTTAAGTCAATGTCCCTGAAATTTATCCAGCAGAGAAGTAGGACTATCTTGTTGTAATTGGAATTTTTTAAAACTTGTTTCAAGATTTATTTTTCTACTTCATATGCACAAAATAGCACAGTCATTTGCTCAGGCAGCGCTGCTCATCTTGTTATATTCCCAAAGACACCAAGTCTATTTGCAATTTGCATAAGCAGAGACTCAGGATGACTCTTTAAACTATTTCACTCACTTTGAGGGAAATAAAGTTGACTTTGCAGAGTCATCACACTTCCATTTATTTTCCACTTTCTCCCTGCTCATGGTGGACTGCTGGAATCATAGCACGTACACACATGCATAGGTCCTCTGTTCCTAAAAAACTTACTGACTATGATACAGAACAAGAATCGTATAAGCAGCTTAGCCTGGCTCATGACAAATAGCAAAGATGGCATTCCTAGTTTCTCTGCTTTTTTTTCTGTCTTTTTTTTTATCACTTACAATATCAAACTGTGGCCTTATAATTTTCCCTCTCACATCTCCATGAGTTGTACTGTTGGATTACGGCATATAGTTTTCAAACAAGGCCTTTCTCCATTCTACTTGAGAGACAGGACTGTCTATCAAAGCCCTGTGGTGGAATTAGCTCTTACCTTAGAGGCGGAAAGGTTGGAAGCTATCCAATGACCTCAGAAAGGGAACTGTCCAACATGGACATGTCTGAACCAATCTTGCTCATGCTAAAAGATGTAGTCCTTATATCCAGAATGACCAAGCTCTGAGAGAGAGTGGCTCTCAGAGCTTGTTCATTCGGTAATTCCAGTATTTATTGGATGCCTCTCAGGAATTAAGAGCCAGGATCTAGAGATGCAAACCAACCAACGAATGAAAAACAAGCAAAGAACTCCCTCCATGTCCTCAAGAAACTCTCAGTGTAGAAAAGAATAAAGAACAGAATTAACTGGATAATGAATTTTGTTTGGGCACAAAGTCTTGACTCACTTTGATGTATCAACATAATCTCACAAGGCTTCTATTTCCTCATGCATAATTTATTCTCACAGCATCAACGTGCTGCCATATGTACTGAGTATTAAACATGACTTTCTTCTGCGGCTGGTGTGACAACTGTGTTAGTAATTCCAAAGCATGCAGCCTACAAATATTTTAGAGACTTTCACCAGGTAGAATGACAGCTCCATTCTTTTTTTTTTTTTTTTTTGCTTATGAACAAATGTATGAGATAATTCAGCCTGTACACAATAAGACTCAATGGAAAAAAAAATACAAGACCGCATCACAGTCCCTCTGTGCTAATATTGATTAAGAACAGACATTTGTTTTTCATGATCTGGAAGCTGGAAGGGCTAAGATCAAGGCACCAGCAACTTCTGTGTCTGGTGAATTCCCTTTTTGCCTTTTCTTTTTATCCTGGTATCCTCATGACTCAGTTTCCTGGCTTATGGTTGCTGTGTCCTCTAGTAAAGATGCACGCTGTGTTCTCACATGGTAGAAGGGATCCTAGGCCCGAACATGGTCAACTCCTGTCAAATCCTTTACTAACATCTAATCCACACCTCTTCATGCTGGGATTAAGCTCAAGAGGAATTTTAGAGAGAATTAGTTTCAGGATCAGGCTGAGAGTTCAGGGACTGAGGGTGAGAATAGAATTTCAGAGCAAATATACCAGACACCTGTGAAGGAATGCTCCTTAAACATTCTAGAGTCTTGGGCTGAACCAGAGATTTGAATAGTTTACCGTGAGCTTGGTTTCATCCTTCCTTTATAGAATTAACTTTTCTATCTGACATAGTGTCTATTCCCAGCTTCTGGCCAGAAACTAGATCCTTTTAGCCTGGATAAACTCCTTACTGTTAAAACACACAAGTTCAAGTGCAGGCATATTTGCTAAACCCTCCTGCTGTTCTTAGCACTACCTCTCTATAAGCAATTAGATCTCTCAAGGGCACAACCACCGATGACTGCACGTATTATTATCTTCTGAAAAAGGGAAGAGGTCATCATCTGTCCAATGCGGCACAGCCACAAAAAATGTGGATTTGAACCACATATCCAATAATAGCCTTTGCTCTTTAAAAACAAAAAACAGAAACAGGGAGACAAAAACCAGGCTTTATTTTCCCTAGTAGAATTGGTAGATGAACCTAAATTTACATTGCGGGTATTATTTTACATGCCTTGGAATTCCGAAGCATTTCTCCCCATATGGGGACACAATGCCTGGAATTTCATCCATTGGGTTCAGATCTTTTATCCTGGTCCTCAAGGTTCCATTTTTTCATATATTCTGTTAGGCTTATGGTTCAGAATCCCTCCCTGCAGTTTTCTCCTTGCCTAACTGGCCAGCCTTCCTAGCCCCTCACCTGCCCCTTGTGACTTTCCTGCCTCCTGCTCACTTGCTGGCTTTCAGGGTTCAAGCCCTTGTGGCCACCCAGCGAACAGTAATCACAGGCCAACAGTAAGTGCTTAACAAGTGTCTGGGTGATTTACACATTTCCTAGCACCCCACAGTGCTCTATGAATCTTCTTTTTAAAATGAGACCCTAATACATATATCAAGACAGGGCATGTTTACCCCATTACTGTGCTGTATGTATGTAGTCGGACTGGGAGGAAGGGGTTAATTTTCTTTATGTACTGCATTTCTCTTGGGAAATGGGATGCAGAGCGATCACTATCTTCACATTATTGGCCATATTCACAGTATCACGGGAACTCTAAGGAAGCACCCTGTGTTAAGGATGTGGTTTGAACCTTGGAGGGTGAAGGCGTTCCTTGGGCTCCCAGGGAAGGGAGGCGCGCTGTGGGCATGCGTGCAGTTCCCACCCTTCCCAATGGAGAGGGTGGTGGGCAGGCAAAGTGGGAGGGGATAATGGATGATAATTTGGGAAATTTTGCTAGCAGGAAGCTAGTGGGTGCTGGGTGGTGATTTTAGGGAGATTAACTATAACAGTGACAAGCTTTCTATCAAGCCTGTGGGTTTTTTTTTTTTTTTATGTCTTTCAATGACTGATATTATCTCATTAAAGCTTTACCAGGGTCTCTTGAGGTTCGCACTCTGTGCATCTGACACATTTGGAACCTGAAGCTAAGAAAGCTCAAGTTCCCAGAATAGGGCGGAGTCCAATGACCTGGCTGTGGCTGCCTCCAATGAAATGGGGGGGGGGAGGAGGGGGTGCAGGGTGCAGGGGGGAGAAGAAAAGGGAGGAGAAGGGAGGGAGAAGAGGAGGGAAGGGAGGGGGAAGAGGAGGGAAATGGGGATTGGGAAGAAGGGGGGGAAAGGGGGAAATGGAGAGTGAAGGAAGCAAGGGGGGAGGGGGGAAGGGAGGGACATGAGGCAATTGGCTTCCACCGTGCAGTCCTGAGAGCAGGCCTAGGATGGGGGGGCGGGGGAGGGCGTGGCCTGGGAGTGGGCGGGGCCTGGGCGGGGCATTGGTGGGAGGGCAGGGGCCTGGGCGGGGCGGGGCCTGGGGAGAGGGCGGGGCGGAGGCGGGAGTAGGTGGGTCGAGGGCGGAGCCTGGGCGGGAGTGGGCGTGGCCGTGGCGGGGCGGGGCCGTGGCGGGGCTGGGGGGCCGGGCGAGGGCGGGGCCGTGGCGGGGCGGGGCCGGGAGCGGGGAGGGAGCGGGCGAGGCCTGGGCGGGCGCGGGGCGCGGGCCGTGTCCGGGCCTCCCTCTCACTCCACCGGCTTTCCAGGGCCTGGGATCCCCCTCCCCCGCTCCCCCCTTCCCGCCCGCCCCGCCGCGTTCTCTCAGGTTTCTCCTCCTGAGCTGCCGGGGCCCCTCGCGGCCGCCGTAGCGTCCCGGTTGCCATGGTTCCCGGCTCGGGACGCGGAGGTGCCGGGAAGGGTGAAACGAGTCCGGGGCTCCCCCGGGGCATCAGGGGATCCGCGAGCCCGAGCGAGGCGCCATGGGCCGGAGTAAGCGACCCCCAGCTTCCTCCCTCGATTGTCCCTTTGGGGTCTCGTGTTGGGTTCCATGGGACCCTGGCTTTCAGCTCCTGACCACGGAGTCCCGGTGGCCACTGCCTGGGGCGGGGTGGGGGGGGCAGGGGATCGTGTGTGTGCGCGTGTGTGGTGTGTGGTGTGTGTTGCATCGTGTGTGTTGCATCCTGCGTGTGTTGGGGGGCTGGGGGGCTGGTGGAGCTGACCTTTCAATCTCCTCGTGGCCGCTTCCCACCTTCAGCTCTGCAGTCATCCCCGCCTGTCAGGGGAGCCTAGGGGTTGGAGCAATGGAACTTCCGTCGTGTGTGCTATTTTACTTTCTTCTCTTGTCTGTCGTCTCAAGAACTCACTGCAAGCTCCACTACCTCCCACCACACAAGAGTTTTTATCGCAACACAAGATAAACTCCATTTCCTAGGGAGGTAGCATGCGGATGAGCCCAGCAGGGTTGCTAGGAAGAACTGAGCATATTCAGGAAGCCTAAGGAATCATGAGAGGCTTTTTATCCTCAAAATACAAACAAATAGTCTGAGGCGGGGGACAAGGCTTGAGTGGTTGAGGACATGTCTGGCATGCACAAAACTCTGGGTTCACATTAAGCACACACACACCACCACCACCACCAACAACAACAACAGCAACAACAAAATCCCTGGCTCTCACACTTACTATCAAACCCTAGACAAGTTATAGAAACTCTAGAAGCTTAAATTTTTATATCAGAAAAACAAAAGTAATTATCCTGTTGCCCTACTTTAATACATGCAAAGCATTTAGACTAGTGCCTGGCACCTCATATGTGAAAATAAGTCAGTCTTAATTATCTCCTAGAATGGATCTGTAATATATATATAATATTATATGTACATGTAAGATATATATATCCTACCTAAAATCTGAAAGTTTTTTTTAATAGCACTATTTGACTCTTTGATTTCAGCCTGTCTTAAAAAACATCACTTAGGACTTTGCTCTGGGCTTCATTCAGCACTGGACCGTTGTGTGGTCTCTACTCTCTTGGTCCCGTTGCCATCTCACTTGGAATCTGGGCAGCCTGGCACTGCACATCATTCTTGTGAGGGGTGCCAGCCCCCAACCCATTTCCTATCGCGAGAAGGCTTTTTTTCCTTCTAGAAACAGAACAAATATTGGCTGCATTTTAAGATGGTAGCGCAGTATCTGGAGTGTTTCGTGTTTTACTCTTAGATGTTGGTTATGTTAATAAGGATTGATTGATTGAATGAATGAATGAATGAAGAATGTTCCTCATGAAATAGTTCCATTCCCTGTGGGTGGGATTGGTTCTCAATGGAAGTTTCCTGTGTCTCAGGTCAGCTAGTGAATGGCATCCAGTTTGACACGACACCACCCTAGGAGTTCATAGAAACATTCTCCTCAGCTCTGTGTCCATCCATCTGTATAGCACACGTCCAAAAACGAGCATGATTTCAGTTATTCCCATGTCTCTTTCTTCCCTCTGACTTCTGTCATGGCATCACCAAAACTTCGTAAGGAGGCAGGATTTCCCTCATCTCTTCCCATTTGAAAAATCACTTAGGTCTGAAAATTTTACATTTCACTGTACAGAAAAATCCCATGCATTCATAACATGATAGGCCTGTGATGAACAATGGGATGGAAATGTAATATGCAGCAAATTGCCTTTCAGTCACAGAAGATCTTATTAGACGGAATGCTGAGCACAATGACTGTGTAATTTTTTCCCTGGAGGAACTCTCCCTGCATCAACAAGAGATAGAAAGACTAGAACATATTGACAAATGGTGCCGGGATTTAAAAATTCTCTATCTTCAGAATAATCTCATCGGAAAAATTGGTAAGTTTCAGTACTTTGTGATCATGATTTTTCTTTAACATTTAGCATGGGGGGAAATGCTGGGTGATGCTGTATTATTCTTGAGGGATGATAATAACCTGAAAAGAATGACGTCGGAAAACACACTTTGCCATCTCTCTGAAGTTGTGTGAGGGATGTTTCCCTGTATAGTCTTGATGTATGC
Organism: Perognathus longimembris pacificus; assembly: GCF_023159225.1. Taxonomy (NCBI): domain Eukaryota; kingdom Metazoa; phylum Chordata; class Mammalia; order Rodentia; family Heteromyidae; genus Perognathus; species Perognathus longimembris. Next base: position 7,191,696 of record NC_063172.1, read on the forward strand.
AAGAATCTCCACAGGGATTTGGGAGATGAGTTAAAAGTGAGGAGGAACACGTTAGTCTATCTTATTTGTTTTTAAAGCTTGAATGGAAGGAGGGTATAATTTGTGTATTTGTCATGGTTTACATTACTGTGCATAGCTGAAAGGGTTATGTAAATCTCCAAGTCCTTGTAACACATTCCCACACACTAATTCTGCCATATTGTCTAAGCACAAGGTGTTAGGCTCTACATGGGTTCTGGGGGAGTTCTAGAATGGATGGAAATTGGTAAGTATAAGTATCTGGTGGTTGAAGATGAAAATATTGATACTGTAACATATAAATCTCTTTGAAGAATGTGGCTTGGGGGCTGGGGATATAGCCTAGTGGCAAGAGTGCCTGCCTCGGATACACGAGGCCCTAGGTTCGATTCCCCAGCACCACATATACAGAAAACGGCCAGAAGCGGCGCTGTGGCTCAAGTGGCAGAGTGCTAGCCTTGAGCGGGAAGAAGCCAGGGACAGTGCTCAGGCCCTGAGTCCAAGGCCCACGACTGGCCAAAAAAAAAAAAAAAAAAAAAAAAAAAAAAAGAATGTGGCTTGGATTCGCAGCCAGGTGGACTTGCTAATTCTTCCCCATCCCCCTACACATACACACACACACACACACACACACACACACACACACAAACTTGTCCACTAGTCACATGCAGAACTGAGCAAGTACGGACTCTGGCATCAGGTAGACCTGGCTATAAACCCTGCCTTTGATGCTTACTATATGAAAATAGTTAAGGAGGTTAGCTTGCCTGAGTCTTAACTTTGTCCTCTGTAAAGCAGACTGAATAATACCTAATGTACAAGATTGGTGTAAGGGCTGTATGCAATAATATGTTTAACATGGAATACACAGTCATCAGGTGAAAGCTTCTGTGCTGTTGTTGTTAGTAGTGGGATAATGTACCCCAGACTGCAAAAGGAGGTGTGAATGGAATTGGGGGGAAGGGAGAAAGGATGGAGTTAGCCTGACCCACGTGCTCTAGTGCTAGAGTCCAGAGATCAGCTTTAAAGTCATTATCTTTCCACGGTGGTGTGTAGTGATTCTGAACAGGAGGCATGATTTTCCCCAACTGGAAAGACTTTTCAGATTGTCACAAGTGTGTGCGTGTGTGTGTGTGCATGTGTGTGTGTGTGTGTTCCGGGGGTGCAGATAGTGCTAACCATTATGCCATGAACAGGACAGCTCTACAAAAGCTACTGCAGGACTGCTGAGCTTGAGAAACCCTGGTAATGTAGTTGCCTCTACTGCCTTGGTATTTGCAAATTGGTTTTAGGATGTAAAAAAGCCTAAATTTGCATCATTTTTTGGAAGATCTACAAAAGCTCTATATTTCTTCAGATAAGTATTTTCTGCATCTTTTGCTTTACCAGAAATTAGAAACTCTGGAACATTGTTCAATTTTTTTTAAAGGCTGTTACAAAATCCCTACAGCTTTTATACATGGGGCCATTGAAGAACGGTCCTAATTGTACAGATCTAAGAGTTCCCGAAATTTTCATCTCCACAGCTGGGTCCATCACAATCACTAATTAGTGGCATAGTATTTCAGGCCTTTTCAGAGCTGTGAGAAAGCTGAAATTTTTGCTTCTAGCGTATTCCTAAATTAAACGCATTTAAATCCTAATAATGGGATTTTTTTTTTCAGTACTGCTCCCTCTCGCCCCCCCCCCCCCCCCCCTGCCGTCCCCACGGGCACTCAGGCACTTATTTAGCAAATAAAATAACTTCTCTGGGATTCACACTTGCGCTTGTGCCATTGAGGTAGAAGAACTTTGCGCAAGAACTGCCTTCTCTAAAGCCTGGGCCTCCCTGGCAGTGCAGATGGGCGGGCGGCAGAGGAAGGCTCTGCCCTGGAATGAGGCCAGTGTGAGCCAAGGACCCTCTGGGTCCAGAGGAAACTGCAGAGGGGTTGCAAGCGGGTTCCGCTAGTCAGGTTTTTCGACACTTTCCCTGCGGCCTCATGAAGTGGAGGGTTATAAGATTTGGTCCCCGACGAGTCTGTGGGCAGTAATTGGTGACATCTCCCAGAATGGATCATGCTCAGATCCCCTTACTGCTGTCTGAGAGGGCCTTGCCTGAGAGTGGCCCTGCCCGACCACTTTGTCTTCTTGGTCTTAAGGAGTCAAAGGAAAATCTTCCTGACAAAATGTTTGATTTCCTCCTGAACACATGGTGTGTTCTTCCTGAACAAAATCTTAGAGTTCTGCCCGATGACTTCAGCATTAGAGGAATATTCAGATAACAACAGTGGGGAAAGGGAATTCGATTTTGACCAGGTATTATTTTACTATCAGCTGGAAATTTCAACAGTGACAACTTTGAGTGGTGTTGTTCAGATTTTCAGACGAGACACTGTGTTTGTCGTATTTCTTGGCTTCCAGAAACCTCCAAATCTGCTGACTATTGAATCCCAGATGGTGTTAGAGATCCCTTTGTAAACATTACTATTAACTTAAATGATTTAACTGCTGAGAGAAGCTTCCATTTACCTCCAAATCCTCATTTTAAGAAAAACTGAGTAGACTGAGTCCCCAAAAGTTTTAACTCAGATCAATGAGAACATATCAATGCTCTCAGATCAATGGGAACATGTATATGATGGCATATAAACTGAAGATGTTATTAATGATGATGAATGTGAGGATCATACATCATCGAATGTGGTATTCATAAGATCTCCGAGAAATGGGCAGAGGCGACATTACTTCAGTGAGGCCATCCCAAATGGGCTTCTCTTTCCAGGACCATATCATCTTTCAGGTCATCTTAGAAATAACTGTTCTCTTAAGGTATTAGGTAGAGATTTCCTGCATGGCTCTAGAGTCCAATTTTCTGTCTTTACCATTTAACTATGGGCAAGTGGACTGATTCTCAGTGTCTCAGTATTCTCATTGGCAAGAAGGAGACACCAATGATTGTTTTATCAGTTACTAATAAGCTAAGATAAGATAGCCAAAATTATTTGAGTGCTGCATGGCATATAGTAAGTACTTGGGAGCCTTAGCAGCATGAGCCATTTTTTAAAGGCCCTATTCCACAGAGGTTCCTTGATTGTTTACAATTGTTTCACCTGTGTGAGGTTTTAGAATTATTAAGAAAGATAATCCTATACCCAGTTGAATTGTCCTTGAAGTGAACATATCCCAAAATCCATGTTGAGAATAAAGAAACTATAATTATTCCTTTTACCCATGTATAAGTTGTAAGGCTGGAGAATATCTAGCCTACATACCCTGTAAGGCCCACTGAACCATTTGGTACACCAGGGGCAGACGCATGGATGTTTCTTGTTGGTGGCGCATGGCTATGTGCCTGCATCAATAATATTTATGACCTGTGAGTGATACTACAAATGACAAATGGCCTTGGGAAGAAAAGAAAAGAAAAGTTCCCACCCCCAGCAGTGGAGTGGACCCGGGGTTGGCTGATTCCTTCTTTCTGTTCCACCAAACACAGTGTAAGCGTTCTCCTCCAGCTCCACTCCTCCATGGTTGTGAGTACCAATGGGAATAGGACTTCCGTCGTTCATAAGGGTTAGCAGGACAAAAAGCTAGGGAAAGCTTCTTCTATTTGGTAATACTTAGTCCGATGTCCTATTCTGTACCATGTGACTATCAGGAGACTTCGCGTGCTCTTTGGATTAAACTGGCATCCGAACCCCTCCACAGCAAAAGACCCTGGCTGGCAATGCACCGGCCCAGTTTGACTATACTGGTCCTCTGAGAGTTGGGCTAGGTAGTGGTTGAGCAAAACTAGGTTTCGTTGTGAAGGGTAGAGGTAGAGAGGGCTGTTGCACAGTTACCAACCAATGTCTGATGTCCAGACGCATATTTTTAAAAACAGCATGCATTTGCTAACTGTAATAATCATCATTAAACTGTCTTATCATTCTCATAGTATATCCCCATAGAAAAATGTCTTTTATGTTGAAGGCTAATTAATAATATTATTGGTATATTCCAGAAAATGTTAGCAAACTCAAGAAACTTGAATATTTGAATTTAGCTTTGAACAACATTGAGAAAATTGAAAATTTGGAAGGTAAGAATTTTATTCTTTTTTTTTAAAGTGAAGTATTTAAAGATGTAAAGTTAGGTTTAAACACTATTCCATAAGCAAAAAGTACACTTATAGAATTGATATTTTATCGAAATCTTAGATTTATTGATTCTTATCAAAATTCAAATGTGGGAATCTGCTTCCTTCCTTAACTTAGTCTCTTTCCCAGAGGTAAATAGAATGAACACTTCTGTGTACCTATAACCTGGTTTTGTCTCAGGTCTTTTTCTAACAATGGGATCATCCTGTAAGTATGATCTTAAATGCCATTTCTCCCGATGTCTTCTAATATTGATGTCTTTGATATGAATGTCTTCTGATATTCAGGGAGAAGGTCTGGGGCTGTGCATGGGCTCACTGTACACCCATTTATCTGACCATTTGTCTGTAGATGGACATCTGGGAGTGCCCCAGCATTTTGCTAACATAAGCACACCACAGCAAGCATCTTCCACAGTTGTACTGTGCATGAGCACAGATTTCTTTTCCCATTTTTTTATTTAGAAATGGAATTAAATATGCACAATTTGAAAGGCACTGCCATGTTTTGCTTTGTCTTGTTTTGTTTTTTTCCCGAAAATAGTGCTTGAACTTTTACTTGTGCATGGTGGTCTCTCTAAGTATCCATTTGCATGCAACTTCACTAGTGCTTTCCAGAAACAAGGTTTTTCAATGACAGGAAATACAGTAGCATCTAATGATTGCTCCATTTCGCAGCTCATAGGTATTACATATGACCTCACTGAATATTTCTATTATGTGAATTAGAAGATGTTTTATGTCTTTTGGCTTCGTTTCTATTCATCTTCTTATGCTTTCGCGATATTAACCCATCATCATATATGTTACAAGTATTTACTCTCGACAGACATTTTATTTATTTCAATTATGGAGAAAATTTCCATTTCAGCATACTCAACTTTCTTTCTTGTCTTCAAATAGTTGCACAAAGGAGTTTCCGTTTCATACGTTGACATGTGCGTAGAATTCCTCTCTCCAGTCTCCTCTCCTGTGCTTCCCCCCCATAGCCCATCTATCTGCTCCCCACCCAGCCCCTCAAGGTTCCCGGTTCTATTCTCACATAATTACATTGAATATCACGACTGTACCAGCCCACTATTCCTCTTTCTGTAATCTATCCCTCACTCCCCTCCCTCAAGACATGTTCTGGCTTCCTGATGTTCGTTTTGTTAAACTTTTGTTAATTATCCAAAGATGTGACACCATGGAGTCCTTCCTCTGAATAGTCCATACTTTACTCCATCTGATCATGTATCCATGCATATGGTCCTCTCTGTGTTCCCGTATACATTTATATATTAGGTCTAACTTTCACATATGAAACAAAACATGCTTCTTTTGTCTCTCTAAGCCTGACTTATTTTTCTTCCAGATCCATCTATTTCCCTGCAGATGACGTACTATTATTCTTCCTGATGGATAGAATTCCATTGTCTATCATATTTTTGATCCATTCATCTGTTGTAGGGCACCCAGGCTATTTCTATAACTTGGCTATTGGGACTGTTGCTCCATTGAGCATGGATGTACAGAGGCCTCTGTGCTGTCCTGACTTTCAGTCCTGTGGATAAATGCCTAGGTGTGGTATTGCTGGATCATAAAGTTGCTCTGTGTTAAGTTTCTGTGAGGAATCACCATACCTTCCATTTCAGATCATTGCTGACACTCAGGTGGACCTTATGTCCATTAACACTCACTTCCTGTTTGCCCTTGTACTGGCCCCTAACAACTTTGAATCTACTTCTCCCTCCATAGATGAACTCATCTTTAACATTTCACAGAAATAGAATATGTGGTCTTTTGTGTCTGGCTTTTTTTTTTAAACATAGCCTAAGGTCTTCAAGGTTCTTTCATGTTGTAGCATACTTCATAATTGTTTCTTTTTATGGCAGAATACTATTCCATAGAATGATTGGGCTTTCCCCTTCATTACTTGAGGAGCATTTGTTCACTTTCACTTATAGGTTACTATGAATAAAGTCTTTGTAAACATTCATGCGTAAGTTTCTGTGGGAGGAATATATGTGTTTTTAGTTCATTTTGTAGGAATGGAATTGCTGGATTGTAGGGTACCTCCATGTCTAACGAAGAAAGTGTGAATTATTTTTATAAAGTAGATGCACTCTTTTACATTCACATTAGGAATACATGAGGTCTTTAATTTTTTCAATTATTATTATTATATTTTGCCAGTCCTGAGGCTTGAACTCAGGGCCTGAGTGCTTTCCCTGGCTTCTTTTTGCTCAAGGCTAGCACTCTACCACTTGAGCCACAGCGCCACTTCTGGCCTTTTCTGTTTATGTGGTGCTGAGGAATCAAACCCAGGGGTTCATGCGTGCAGGACACTCTACTGCTAAGCCACATTCCTAGCCCCCTAATTTCTTCAATTATATATATATATATAACATATATAATATATATTATATGTAATATATAAAATATATATTATATATAATATTATAACATAATATAATATTATATATTATATATGTTATATATATATGTGTGTGTGTGTGTGTGTGTTGTGGGGCTTGAATTTGTGGCCTGGGTGCTGTCCCTTGAGCTCCTTTGGCACAAAGCTAGCCTTCTGCTACTTTGAGCCACAGCACCACCTCTGGTTTTTCTGGTGGTTAGTTGGAGATAAGAGCCTTACTTACTTCCTTGCCCTGCCTGGCTTTGAACTGTGATCCTCAGTCTCAGCCTCCTGAGTAGCTAGGACAAAAGGCACGAGCCACCAGTGTTCGGCTTCTTCACCTTTTTGTCAACACTGTTCTTTTCTGTTTTTGTTGGTTTGTGTTTGAGACAGTATTTTGCTACATAGCCTGGACTAGCCACTTGTAATCCTCTCGTGTTGTTCTCCTGAGTGTTGGGATTACAAATATGTACCTCTATGCCTGGTTAATTCTTGTTTGTATAGTAGAGATATTCATAGATTTGAAGTGGTGTCTCATTGTAATTCTTTTTAGTATTTATCTAGTGGCTAATGATATCAAGCACTTTTGGACATACTGGACATACATATTCTCTCATTTGGTGGTTTTTCTTGTCAGTTTTCTTGTTGGTGTCTATTAAAGCACATTTGTCTTAATTTTGTTTATATTTTTCTTCTCTTGTTTTTATGGTTAGAATAATATGAGCCTTCTAAAATGAACTTAGAAGTGTTTCTTCTAATTCTCTGTTTTGGGAATGTTTGTGAATGAAAGGTATTAATTCTTCTTTAAACATTTGCTTGCATATATCAAAAAGCCTTCTGGTTCTAGATTTTTCTATATAAAAGCAGTTTTGATTCTGAGTTAACACTAGTTAATCTCTACTTGTTGTATGTTTTCTTCTTTTTCTAGATTTTTTTTCTATTTCACCTAACTCATCTAATTTGTTGGTATATTCTCCTTTTTTATATCTGTAAGTCAACAGTAATATCCTTGCTTTCCTTCTTAATGGTAGTAAATTTGAGTCTTTTCTTTTTTTTTTTTTTTTTTTTTTTTGCCAATCCTGGGGCTTGGACTCAGGGCCTGAGCACTGTCCCTGGCTTCTTTTTGCTCAAGGCTAGCACTCTGCCACTTGAGCCACAGCGCCACTTCTGGCCATTTTCTGTATATGTGGTGCTGGGGAATTGAACCCAGGGCTTCATGTATACGAGGTAGGCACTCTTTGCCACTAGGCCATATTCCCAGCCCCAATTTGAGTCTTTTATTAAAAAAGAAAACAAGAACCTTGGCTAATATAGCTTAATGTTTGTAAAATATTGTTGATCTCTTTAAAGGACCAACTTTTGATTTTGTTTATTTTTCTGTATTTTATATTCTCTATTTTGTTTATTTTCTCCTTAATCTTTACTAACTTTTCTCTTTTTTTGTATTTCATGTATTCTTTTTCTGCTTTTTAAGTTGGAAGACTGGGTTTATACCTCTGGTTTATAGCATTGATAGCTCTGGACTTCTTGTGAGTACCACTTTGGCGGTGTCCATTACCTTTTGGGACGCTGTGTTTCTGGCTTGCTGAATGACTGTCTGCTTTTTTTGACAAGGCCTCACATTGGATCAGACCTCCAAGTCCTGGAATTATAGGTTTGTCTGACCCTAGATAGTTTGAGGTTGTGACCCCTTGCATCTATAGAAATGTGGTTTTGTTTCCTCATATTTATTTATTCAGTTATTTATTTGCCTGTCCTGGCGCTTGAACTCAGAGTCTGGGCACTGTCCCTGAGCTTCTTTTGCTCAAGGCAAGCATAGTACCAGGTGAGTCACTCTACATATTTATTAATTTCCCAAATTTTCTTCCTTTATTTCTAGTTTTATTGTACTTACATCAGAGAACATACTCCCTATGATTTCAATCACTTCAAAATTTATTGCAACAGGTTTTATAAACTACCATTTTCTCTACCATGGTGCGGGGGGGGGGGGCATTCCTTCTTGTTCCTTCTTGTCTAGAATTACCCCAGATGTCTGTTGGGTCTAGTCTTTTTCTTTTTTTTTTTTTTTTAAGTATTCTACTGTTTTGTCTCTTTACTGATGATCCTCTATCCATTTATCTGGGGTCATGGAGGATCTGCTTTGTTAGGTTTGGAGGGGGGTGGTTCAGTCTGCAGTGGTGAAGCTCTGCTTCCCCAGCCGGCCTCCCCCCTCCTGCCTGCCAGGGCAGGCGCTCTGAGTGGGTGGAGCTGCTGACTGGCAGCTTGGAGGCTCAGTGCCGGGTGGAGAGCACAGGCAGGCAAGCTGCTCTGCCCACCCCACTCCCATCTGCCCGCAGCTAAAATTGGAGGGCTTCACTTAGGTCACCGAGTCTGTTTGTGTCCTAGTGTAGAAATGGATATTTCCAGCCACTTAGTAAGATGGAGGACCAACAAGGACATAAATAGGCACTGCACATTTTTAACTTTTATCCTAGAAAATGGCCATTATGATGGCCCCAAATTCAGCATCAGTGCTAAAGTGGAGAAGATTCTTTCCATCACCGGAACCTCCTGCTTTGGAAGTGGAGTCTCTGCGTTCTGCCGGCTAACACCACAGCCCTATTTCATTTTAGCTCGTGAACATGGAATGAAAAAAATGCACTGTATGTCAATGCTCTAATACATGTTTTGCTGAGGAGATCACATGCATGACCACACCACATGTGCCAGAGAAGTAATGAAAACGCTCATTTGCAGTTCTCCAGACCTAATTACTTTTTTGTTTTCTTTGTCTACCACAAGAGGGCGGCAATGTCCCTATTGTCTTGGAGGCTTTGAAGTCTGCAGTCTACCTGCCAGCCTTTTACCAACCCCTTTTGGTTTGTGCCTGCCAGCTCTAGCAAGGGTGAAGTAGGTGCTGGGCCATTTAGGGACCTGTTTGGGGGAGCATGGGACATTAAACATTGAGGGAGTCCCCTGTCTTCTGGCAAGTAATTTTTACTTCATTTAGAGGGTTTGAGGCAAGAGAAGAGGAAGCAGACTTAACACATCTCTATTTTAGAGTGAGTCTCAATACTATCTTAACGTGAAAGGTTTTATTTTTCCCTCTTTCTTCCTGTATGTTAGAAAATGCCTAATTTTTCTTTTCCTTGTTGGTTTGGTTGTTTTTGTTGTTGTTGTTGTTGTTTTTCTTCCCCTGTTGGGGATCACCAGGGAAGAAGAAAATAGTCTGTTTATTCCTCCCTCCTCCTGCCCCACCCTCTCCAGTGAGAAAAGGTGCAGTCCCTAGCCAGTGGAGCTCCCTCCCTGCTGGGGACACTCATGATGTGCCCTTCAGTGACCTTCAGACGCTCAAGGTCACTGGCTGGACCTTCAGGACAGAGGAGCAGTGGAGGAGGGAAGGAGTGGTCCCGTCTAGAGGGGAGGCTGCTTCGAGCTTAGCCAACTGGGTGGGATCCTGTATCACAGCACGGGAAATGTGGCTTAATGCCCTGCACGTGGGCCGAGGAGAGGCACAGTTAGGGTCTGTTGCTTTGAAAACTGTAAGGAGCGGTTGGAGGATCCTAGGCTTAGAACACATGAACAAAATCCAAGTGTGTGCAATCGCCCCCACATTGGAATCTTTCCAATGTCAGCCTACTCTTTTTGTTTTTGTTTTTAATTTTTATTCTTAAGTTTCATTGTCAAGGTGATGTACAGAGGGGTTAAAATTACATATGTAAGGTATCGAGTACATTTCCTGTCAAATTTGTTACCTCCTCCCTCATTTTTCTCCCACCTGTCTTCCTCCCTCAATTCTTTCCCCCCCTCCACCAAGTTGTACGGTTGGTTTACTACATATTGTCTTGTAAGTATTGCTGGTTCACCTTTTACCCTTTGTCTCATCATTTTGATGTTCCCCTTCACTTTCCAGATTCAGACAAACACATATACACTACCTAGGGTACCAAAATCAAATACAGTGACAACAGGGGCTAAATCATAGGGAAGATTAAACAAAAGAAATAATTTCACAATGCATTAGAAATGACAACAGTGATAAACTACATTGCACCTCTGTGTTCCTCCCTTAAGAGTAATTGAAAGGGAATACCAAATTTGACAGACACAGGGTAAAAAAAGACAAACAACTACAAAAGCAATGCTTGCAAAACTGTTTGGTGTAAGTGAACTGAACACCTCCAGGGGCGGGGGGGAAGGGAAAGGGGTGGAGGGGGGAGGGGGGTATGAGGGACAAGGTAACAAACAGTACAAGAAATGTATCCAGTGCCTAACGTATGAAACTGTAACCTCTCTGTACATCAGTTTGATAATAAAAATTTGAAAAAAAAAAGTATACTCCTTTGGTTTCACTGTGTGTGAATGCCTTCAAAGTCAACCCAATCCCAGGGGACCCTTATGGGCTCTGAACCAGATGTCCCATGTCTTATATCACACATCACCGACTTCTGTGCTTGTCAAATCCACCGAGCATTTTTGCCAACGTAAAACAATCATGCAGGCACAGAGATAGAAGTTTGACTGCATGATAGATGTATTGACTGAGTATACATTTTCATAATTTCGCTACTGCATTACCAAGTGTATTGATGTATCTTATCTTCTTAGTGCTTAGTACATGAAGCATTTTTAATTATGCTTGCTATTATTTACCAAGCTGCTCTGAACAGCTTGGTACAAATCATCTCTTCCACAAGAAGCACTTGATTTCCCCTCTCTGAAGTGAAATTCTGGGTGGGGACGGGCGGGGGTGGGGAGAACTAAAAGTCTATTTTATGTTTTGACCAATTAACATGGTAAAAAGTACAATTATTATTTCATATGCTTGTCAATATTTAAATTTTTTTCTGCATGTTTACCAGCTAGTAGAAAGTTTGATCTTACTGTCTTTTTTCATTCATTCAGGTGTGTGTGTGTGTGTGTGTGTGTGTGTGTGTGTGTGTGTGTGTGTGTATGAATCCTGGGACTTGAACTCTGTATGTGGGTGCTATATTCGAGGTTTTCTTGGTTCAAGATTAGTGCTCTCCCACTTGAGCCACAGCTCCACTTTGGGGAGGGTAACTGGAGTTAAGAGTCTCCCAGCCGTCCCTGTGGAACTGGGATCCTCCGAGCTCAGCCTCCTGACAAGTCAGGATTCCAGGCATGAGCCCCTAGAAACTGGCCATGCATGTAGTTCTTTTTGAAGATGTGAAATTACTAACTTCCTTTGTTAGTAAAATCTGGAATATATAAAATACTTGTTTTTGTATAACTTAGATATTCATATTTTTAAAAATTTACATTTTAAAAGATATGAAATTGTACACATTTGTGGGGTAACGTGATGTATATATATACATATACATATACATACCTTATATAATATTCAAATCAAGGTAAACTTATCTATCGCCTTTCCATTTTCATAAGCTGTCTCACGCTATGAGTTCATAAACATCATTTTCAAAGTTCTTGTAGTAGTAAGATGACAAGATATATTAGGGTTTTCTTATCCAGTTTTATAAGTTGAACATGTAGGCATCTCTTTCAGTGGATCATTTATTTGACACCATTTAAATATATTTGCCCTAACTTTATGTTCAATTATAATAGTCACCTGGTGACACTAAAGGAGTTTGATCTAAACCCTGTCTTGTCAGTTCCATGTTCCTGCTTGCTCCCTTCTGTTTGCAGCTGTGCGTTCTTCAGTTTTCACCTGAGCCAGGTCACTAGTGTTTCTGTTGACTGGTCTGCTCCATTTCCCTCTTTGCCTTCCATTCTCTTTCTTTTCTCTCTGTTTCTCTTGCTGTGTCCCAGTCCTTCCTTCCATGTGTATTTCTTAACCTTCTATCTTATTCCAAAGAGTCTTTTATTTATAGGATGTAAAGTAATATGCAAGACAATTTCCATGTCTCAGGCACTTAAATATTAATGGGGAAGACAGATCATAACCACTCAGACAAACAAACAACTATCCAATATGAAAACTGAAAAAGAAAACCATTCACCATGACACTTGCTGTTCAAAGAGGTACAATGGGATAATGTGCGTTGGGAATGTCTGTCATAAAAGGAAGCAAAGCAAAGGCAAAGTCTATCACTTTACTACTGTGTTACTATGTGTCACTTTTTAATGAATGAATAACTAGTGCAGAGCAGTTTGGAATTACGTGAGGGCTTACTTCTCATCACATTTTCACACATTAGTTTTACATTCATTAATGACTTTCTGATCTCATCATTCTGTCTGTCTTAATTTCTGGACATTCTATAGTTAAGGAAGAGCTTTACATCCTGCCACATTTTATATCACCCACCCTTCCTTATATGGACGCCCTATGATACTCATAAAGAGGGCTCATTGGGTTCTTGTGCTCTTTATTTACCACTGTGTGTTTTCTTGTTCTCAATAGGATGTGAAGTACTGACAAAGCTTGACCTGACAGTAAATTTCATTGGAGATCTGAGCAGCATTAAAACCCTGAAGCACAACCTCCACCTGAAGGAGCTCTTCCTCATGGGAAATCCCTGTGCCGACTTCGATGGTTACAGACCGTTCGTGGTGGCCACCCTACCGCAGCTCAAGGTGTCCCTTATTTTAGCACAGCGCAAAACACAGGAAAAGCAAAATGAGCGACTACAAGAATTCCTGATTCAATCACAGCTCTGCCATGAGCTGTGTTGCTTCAGAGTGGGAGATTCACGAGAGTTGAAGTTCATTCCTTGACATCAAGACGTTACTATTACTCGATAGCTTCAATTACATCTTTAAAAAAATAAGTTACGGACAAATTTTTTTCTCCTTCATCAAAACAGGCAGAACTTAATCTCATTCTTAATTAGCTCAGATTAAGTCTTTCAGAAAGACTACATTAAATCAGCTGCTAGAGGAGGCGACCATGGCCTTCTGTACAAAGTAGCTACAAATGTTCTTACCGGTACTTCAACTATGTTGATCCACTTTAGAATCTTAATTACCGTTGTATTGAGAGCTTGTGATCTAGCTACAGAAGTTGTGTTAAAATATGTATCAGTTCCCTGGGACTGTTGTAAAAGAGCGGAAACCTAAAGAAATCGATGACCTCATAATTCTGAGGCCTGAGAGTGTAGCTCAAGTGGCATAGCATGTTCCTAGTATGTGTGAAGCCCTGAGTTCAAACCCCAGGACCATGGGGTGGGGGGGGTTGGGGGGGGGAGGAAGGACATGATTTCTTTCATAGTTGTAGAGGTCAGCTGATCAAGGTCAGCGTGCAGGGTGGGCCCCTCTCGGGGCTATGCAGAGTGTTGGACTCAGCCCTCTCTCCGTGGGTGGCAGAGGTGCAGCACTGATCACCTTTGCCATTACCTAGCATTCTCTTGGGTCGCTATCTTTTCCCGCGGCGTGCTTTGGGTTCTAGCACCAACTGTGAGTTAGGGTCTCACTCTAATATGTCTTAAAGAGTTGCAGATACGATGAGTCTGTTTCCAAGTGAAGCCGAGTGTTGCAATATTGGAGGTTAGGACTTCAACCCCTAACAGATTTCTAAAGAGGGCAGTGTGTTGGGCTTATTAAGCTCCTCTCTAGGTCAGTTCTGACACTTCTCCCTATATAGAGAGATGACCTCTGTGCCTCGGTGACCCTGGTCTTTCACCATCCTTAACTAGGCCTGCAAAGTCCCTTTTGCCATCTGAGATCATATTCACTGGGAGTGGACTATGGATATTACTGGGAAATCATTATCTGCCTACTCTATCCTCCTAAATGCCTTACCTTTTTATAGAATGATGATAGGTAAATAAACAGGCATCTTTAAACTGGTGTCTTTAACATTTCAGATTTCTAGATGTTTTCAATTTTAACTTGGAAAACGAATTCTATAAGTACAAAAGGTAAACATGGACTATAACAATAAATAATTGTACCCTGTGTGTGTTGTCGAGATTAGAACATAGGTTGAGTCAGAGCTTACTTGTCTGCAAAATTCAAAGTTCTTTTTGTGGGGACCACTTGGGGAAAGCTATATTTTGGAGCTAGTAGTTGATTTAAGCCCCAGCACTCAGTATCCTGAGAAGTTATAAGTTAATACAAACTGTTTTGAGAGTTTCTATGTAAGCCCTGCTTATTATTGTCAGTAAAGGTACTTTGTAAACCATTTTAATTGTGCGAAACAAGCATTTCCCTGCCCCTTAATTATTTTCTTTGTCATTATATATTACCATGACTCATTATTTCTAAGTTAAAAATATTCCAATCCAAATCAACTTGGGACTGACTTACACTGCTAATTTCGAATGATGATATTCTGTGTATTGTTTTCTTTCCTTCTTTTTTAATGGAAGTGGTTGGACGGTAAAGAAATAGAGCGTTCAGAAAGGATCCTGGCACTGCAGGACTATCCAGCTGTTGAGCAGCAAATCAGAGAGCAGGAAAAAGCTTACTCCCTCAAAAGAGCCAAAGAGAAAGAAGAGGCCCAGAGGAACCTCGAGGAGGAGCCTGGAAAGGAAGACAAGAAGAGACGTGACCCTGGCTTTGACGGGCGGTGGTACACCGACATCCCTCCTGCTATGTACGTAAAGTGGTAGAGTTTGCTGTCTAGTCAACGTTCACTACAACAGCAAGCTGTGTCCTCTTCCCAGGGTGTGACGTATCACTTATATTCTGAGATATCACTTATATTCCAGGCTATCTATTTGAAGAATACAATGTGGTGAATGTTTCTGCGTGTATGTATGTGTGGTATACATGTGTGTATGCAGCCCAAAGATTCTTTCTGTTGTTGACACTATCAAGAAGCTTTATTTCCTCAGGAAAAAATGCTTCTTAGGTGAGTGCTGGTGGCTCTTACCTGTAATCCTAGCTGTTCAGCAGATGGACATCAGGAGAAGCAAGCTTCCAGGACAGAATGTCAGAGCAAAATGTTTGAGACCTCTGTCGTAACTGAAAAGGCTGGAAAAATCTAGTTCAATAATAAGCAGAGTACAAAGGACTGGAGGTGTAGCTCAAGCAGTAGAGCATCTGCCTAGTGCATGCAAAGCCCTGAGTTCAAGCCCAGGACCCCTCCCCAAAAGAGAAAAGAAAAACTCTCTTCAAACTAGCTACTTAATTTGCATCTAAAATTATCTCAGATAAATCTCCATAAAGCATGCACAAGAAAGATGAATTAACAGGTGCACTTTGATTTATAAAGTAAGAATATTTTAGAAAAAAATAAATGAAATCACACGATTCTAAATTGAGTAATTCTGATTGCAGCATAAAAACATCTATTTTGCAAGTTGTATAGCGAGTACATTTTTAATGTGATTAATAACCCTCTAATTGGTCTTTTGTATGAACCTGAATTTTTCATGTTGTTTATTGTAAGTGAATTACAACTATAGTCAGTTGATTTGATTCCATATAATGAAAGCTTTAAATATTTAGATAACTCTTAAAATACAGAAAAAATAATTACAAAACATTTCAGACATGCATAAATGTTTAAAAAATAATTAAATAGGCAGTTCTTGTTCCACCACCCATATGTAATAAATAATAACGATTTGTATGTTTGTTTGAGACCTTTGGAAAATAATAAATAACATATCATTAAGAGAACAGAAGCTTTCTGAACCCTCCACAAACCTGCTCCTCCCCTTCTACTCGATGGTGTGCTCCTTGCTGAAGCCGCTGTATACATGTCCTGTGACCCACACACCGGTACACCAGTGGATTTTTAATTTCTATAGAACAAGGGTAGGTAACGACCAGCCCGTGGAACACGTAAGGTCTGAGAAATCATTTGGTCCATGACGGGACAGACACACATGTTTTCATGTGCTTCTCGCAGTTGCCTGCGGCTGTCTACCTGTATTGATAATTTTGCATGTCCCTCCAATGAAATTATAGATATCCAAATGGCGCTTGTCAGGAAAAGGTTCCCCACTCCTTCTACTAGAGTTATTATAAATCTCAGTGTCTGATGGAAGATAATCTCATTTTTTTTTTCAAAATCACCTTAGTTACCCATAGATCTTTACTATTTTGTATGAGTTTTTAAATCTGCTGGTCTCCCTGGTGGAATTTTGATTGGACATGCCCTGCCCTTAGTTTATATGTTTGTTGGGAGAAAGTTGCTGTCTTCTCCACGCTGATGGTTTTGTTGCTGGACTTTGTAATAGCTCTATTTATTCATCTGAGATATTCAATAAGTTTTAAGTTTCCTTATAAATGTTTTTCATCATCTTTCATTGAATTTATTACCAAGAAACTTGTAGATTAGAACTTTGAAATAAGCATGTAGTTGGTTCTAGCTATATTTAAAAACTTTGTGGATAGAGATAGTGTGCATCAATCTTGCTGACTTTAAATGCTGCTACAGTAGTCATTTTGTAGGTGGTCCTGTGTTTGCTATGCAAAAGCACATCATAAATGGAGAGTTTAGAATTTATTTCAAACCTTCTGTTCCTGCTTTATTTTCTTTTTGGTGCTGTGACATTGTCCCATATGTAATAAACATGCAGTGGAATGGAGATCAGTCTCCTTTCCTGACTTTATGACAATTGTTGTTAATTTCTCACCATAAAATATGAGGCTTGCTATGCAGTTTGGTTCATGCTGAGTAAATTAGTAAATTTCCTTTAATCATCATGTGTATTGTATTTTTATGAAGTGCTTCCCCTGAATTCTTCTGAGATAACCTTGTGTTTTCTATTAATATGTTGAACCAAATTCACAGATTTTCTAATGTAAAACCATCCTTGAATTTCTTTGCCCATCATATAGTTGTCAGTGTGTTTCCTCATTCATTTTGTTAAGACCTTATGTATCTGAACCTTTGCTTATAGTGAGTTATGGTTATAATATTCTTCTAAAACTAAGAGTTTTTCTTGGTGCTTTGCATCATGGTTATGATGAGTAAGTGTCCTGGGAATCATTTGCTATGTTTGGCTTCGGACCATTCACAGAAGTTGACCATCATGCGTTCCTTGTGTGTCAGCAGAAGCTTGCAACTGGGTTCCTTACAGGTGTTGACTTACTTTCCCTGTGGGACTGACTAGCCCTTTAGCCATTGTAAGTGTCAGGCACTCTGACCTATATGCATGGAAGCCTTGGCATTCTGCAGCCATTGGCTTATGTCACGACATGGTCTAGGAAGTCGAGGCTGCTGCTCCTCTTCTAAGAAGAACCAGCATGGAGGTTCATAAGCTGCGAGAAAGGGAGATGAGAATCTTAACTTCCGTGGAAGGCGGTAGATCCTGCTTCCTTTTTGGAGGAGGAGCAGCCTGGAGTGGAAGTTACCAGAAAAGAGGATGCTAATGGGAATGACGTACACTGTACCCATTTCACATGAATGATCTGTGGCTGTATCCTAGGCCAGGTACATACTGTTGTAGAAGGAGCCGGGCTTGCGCTATGTAAAAGCCCCCCCGCCGGCCCCCCACCAAGGGTGGAAGCAATGAGACTGTGGGGTGGAAAGTCAGTGAGTTCTGACAAAAGGACCAGCCAAGTTCTGACCACACCAACACAAAGCCATGTGACGTACGCATTCTTGCCGTGTCTTTAGCAATGACACAGGTGCTCCCAGGAAGAGAAGCCAGCATCTGGCACTAGCTCCAGAGGTGGCAGCCGCCACCCAAGAGGAGCTCATGTCCTTATCCTCATCCCCCTAGGCAAAAAGAAAAAGTTCAGGAGAACTTGAAGAGGCTCAAGAGGGCAGGGCACTGGGAGAGGGCACCCGGATCGGAATAGATGCACCTTGGACAGGGTGGGGCGGGGACAGGGATGAGCCACGAGTCTTTCCCAGTCACCCCCCAATCTTGAACTGAGCCAGAAGAGAATCTTGGAGCTGGAAGGGAGGGCTTCTACTTAGACATACATCTAAAACTTTATTTAAGCTGCAGCCCTTTTAAATCCAGGAGGTGGGTTTTAGCTGCTCACGGAAGTGCCTGTAGTGGGATATCTGATGGTGGATGGGAAGAAGGTTCTAAGAAGAATCCTTTAGGAGAGGAGTTTTGTTTGTTTCCGAATCGGTTCACTCGACTTCATCATCCAGATGAGGTGGAATGCTCTCCCCGGCTGGGTGGTCTCCATGCTCATTATCAGAACTTCCTGAAAAATGCTATAAGGATCCCGAGTATATGAAAGACACCCCACGGGAGCCCAGGAATCTATGGGAGCCCAGGCAATTCACACCAGCTTGGCTTAGGCGACCTAAGTCATTCAGATACTGCCATGTTGTGACACTAGAGGGCGAGAACCTGCCCCAACTTAGCTCACATAGACTCTCAGAGACATTGTATCAGTCAAAAGTAAGTCATTCTTATATCGTGAGATAAAGGAGAAATATTGAAGATGATAAAACTCCTGAACCCGTTCTTGGGCTTATATGTTCTGTGTCTGTTGGTTTTGCCAGCCCATTTTCTACGGAGAGGCAAGGCTACGTCCAGACACCAGAGATACAAGAAGAGCAACTCCACACAAAGAGATCAGATGAAAGTGAGGATGACCTGGCGTTCTGGAACAAACCATCTGTGTTTACACCTGAATCTAGATTGGAAACTCTTAGACATGTGGAAAAGCAACGGAAAGCCCAAGAGAAAGTAAGGTATCCCATTTTTGTACTACTTATTTTTAGGCAGCACTCTGTTGGAGGCTATATTTTTTAATGTCTTTTTTTTTTTTTAATTTAAGTGATAGTCCTGGGGCTTGAGCTTCGGACCCTCAGCTTTAGGTTGTATTTTTCCACTGAAAGCCAGCACGCTACCATTTGCGCTATATTGCCACTCCATGGCTTTTGCTGGTTAATTGGGAATAAGAGTCTTAGGGGCTTTCCTGTTTGAGGTGTCTTTAGACAATCTTTAGATCTCAGCCTCCCTGAGGAGCTAAGATTGTAAGAAAGGGCCAACGGTACCCAATGTGGGCTGTTTTCATAATTGCACATCATTTGACATAATATCTGTGTGTCACCATTGTTAACCATCACACAGGTTTAGTGCTTTTTATTAATATCAAAGTATCTTCTTTATAAACATTTGTTTGTATTAGTTTTTCAACCACTTTACATTATTTAGCAGCCATTGTTCTGGGTTACAATACTGGTTGTCATGGGACAATGAAAAAGGTCATTTTATGGGGTGAAAAGCTCCTCTGAATCAGTTCTATTAATTTTCGAACTGAAGAATTAAAATTAGTTTCATCAGGCACATTATTTTTATAATAGAAATTTCTTGGACACATAATAAGTGTAATTCACTTTTGACGTGTTTACATATAATTTGATGATTTGTTAGAAGCTAAGATACTATTTTCAGGGTACTTCTATTGAAGATATCTTCTTAAGTCATTCTGTCTCCTGTCTTTGCTTAATTTAGTCTGGTAAAATATGTCACTCACAGGAATATTTGTAATTTATGAAATTGAGAATATGATCAATTAGCTCTGGAATATAATAATCTGCATGGTAGTGAGGTGGATCAAGTATAAGACATCTCCCTGTAATTGTCAACTAGAAGAGAGATACTAAAAGTAGGAAGACTATTCAAATATCTACTGCTTCCATAAATTTTACTTTGTTTAGTAGGAAAATAGAGAGGTGCAACAATTGGAATCAACCTTTTATCCAGAATACTTGTTTGTAAAACATGGCTGTTTGCATGTGGAGAGGTAGCCATTGTTTAGAGAATAGTAGAATGACGTCAGAAGCTGAGTTTTCATGTCTTGATGCTGTCTTGTGCTCTCTATATGATGTTGACAAGTACCTATACAAAACACATAATTTCTATTTAGAACATTTCTTAAAATTGTCTTTAAGATACTTAATTGGCTGTTTGGACACCGGCGATCATGCTTGTGATTCTAGCTACACAAGAGGGGTGAGACTCCAAGTTAGACCAGGCAGAAACTTCCACCAAATACCATCTCCAAAATGACCAGCAAAAAAAATCAAGGCTGGAGGAATGACCCAAGTGATAGAGCAGCAACTGAGCACATAAGCTTAGAAAGCTTAAGGCCCTGAGTTCAAACCCCAGGGATGACAAAAACAAAAGCAAAGTAAAACAACAGAAGCTCAGCTGGTATATAGAGATGGGATCTAAAAGATGAGCTGAACAACTTTGTATGGACGATCGAATTGTAAAAAGTGTAGGAAGCTTTGAATTTCTACTGTCCTTTTAATTGAGATTTTTTTTTTGTAGCCACTAAGTATGTATTTTTCAATCTCACATCATTCCGCAACTTTTCCTTTCTCTCTTATATTCATGGTGAGGGTTCACAGGCTTGAGTTAATACCACCACAGTTTTTCTCCCTCTATAACTGTGTAAATCCCATCTGCAGATGAAGGATTCATGAAAATGTTGTTGTTAATGTGGGCTGGGCTGTGGCTGTGTGGGAGCAAGCTCTTCTAGCATATTGAAAGTCCTGATTTGACCCGCAGCACTGCAAAAAGAAACAAAAAGTGGACTCTCTTTGTTGTTAGCAAATGAATCATCAACACTTTTCTTGATTGGTAGGTAAAGAACAAAAATGTTTTGAATCAATGTACGATATCTCCTGGTGTGAATGTACCACGCTGGGTACAACCACACGTTCATTGACAGACATTCGTGTTTCTGGGTTTTGCCACTATAAATGATGCTGTGTGCGGTCTTTTTACACAGTCCCTTATGTACTGGTATTTTTATTTCTACAGAATAGATTCTTCTTGGTATTTTAGAAATTATAATTTTAGCTAAAGCAGAAACTCTATACACAAATGGAAAATTGACAGTTATCTGGGTAAATCATGCATAAAATAGACTCATTTAAATATTCATGGGTATTTCATGAAAAGGAGTTTTCTTTCCCCATTCAAATGATCTGGCAGATTGTCTTGGTCACATTTTTGCTTTATGGCTCTAGATAGGACCATATGAAAAACTAGCTTTATTTTTCCTTGCATTTAGGTTTTTTTAATTAGCATATATTAATATAGTACAAGGGGGTTCATTGTGGTAGTTTCATAGATGCGTATGGTATCTGGCTTGATTTCTTTATAATTCCTAGCGTAGAATTAAAGGAATTGACTTCCTAAGTCAGTTGTTAGTGCAGTCACAGATGTCTGATTAATTTTTTCTTAAATTGTTTCAAATAGATATATGCATAACTTTTCTATTCTCTTGGTTTCTTTTCCTCTTCCTCATGACCTATGCCTCTTCATCCTCATTCAGCGACAAAAGGAAGACCGCGAAGCCGCCCCGGACTTTGGTCACTGAGGAAGGCAAGGTCCTGAATGTCAATGCACCCAAGTATGTACGTACGTGAAGCCCTCTGCAGTGTTAGGGGCCATGTGGCATTGACCGTCCTGAAAGAGCTTGATGAGTCGAATAGTAATGCCACTTTGTTCACAAACGAGAGCCAAACATCTACGATGTTTTCAAGCGCATTCTTTCCTTGGCATCTAGGAAGTGATGCTGACCTGACATATGGAAATCTTAGTTATTTACGTCTCCCATGAAACTTTGGACCATGCACAATTTTATGCCTGAAAATTGCCACTGCCTTATTGTTGTGTTTATGAATTTTTCAAGCTCATCGGTAGCAAGCTGGCTGAGAACACTCAGCCATCTCATTTGCATCCACATTCTCCTCTGGAACATATCTACAAAGCATTTGAAGCCAGAGAAAGACGTTGATATAAATATCTCAGTGAAGTTAATGAGAGAGGAACACTCTTCAGACTGGAAATTAGAAGTCAGACAATACCCTATGTTAAAGAAAGCAGGCAAAAAAATAAAACAAAACAATATATACCATAAAATATAGAGTAAAGATAAAATTTACTTTTCTTTATTTTGATTTTTTTTTGTTTGTCTACAGTGCCACTTTTGTTTATTTTTTCTGGTGGTTAACGAGAGATAAGAGTTCATGGACTTTCTTCCCCAGGCTGGCTTTGAACCACAATCCTCAGATCCCAGCCTCCTGAGTAGCTCAGGTTACATAGGTGAGCCACAGGTGCCCAGTACTAGATCTCATAGACTATATTAGTCAAGATCTCTTTGCTTCCATCTTTCCACTTGCTATGTCATCACCAAGACAGGGACACTGTCTAGAGTTATTTCTAGGTGTTATTTCTTTTGTCTTTTTCTGAGCTTCTGCCGGAGAGGAAAACGACTTGCTCAGAGTCACATAGGTTTCAGTGGTGTGTCTGAATTATGAAGCACAGTTCTAGTATTTCTATGATCAAATCTCTCCCGCAGGCCTCAGCCTTCTCTATTTAGCACATAGGAATGTAACAGCAGACAAGTATACTGTCAGGCCCTGGGGATACAGCAGTGATTGTTACAGGTGCCATCTTCATGGATCTTAAAACCCTAGTGTTAATTAAGACTGTGTCGGTGGCAGGAGGAAGACCTCCGGAAGCCTACATAGCACTGGGAAGACTTCCACTCTTGTCGCCACACTGAACGATATGCCTGCCCCTCAAACCAGTCTCCAACTACTCCCCACTCCCACTATGACTACCTACTCCTATTGACTGACTACCTACTCCATTGATTGGCCACCCACCCTCCCTGCCAGGTCATCGTCCTGCTGAGATTCTTCCTCCCCTGGGTCTGATTCTCTCTCTCTCTCTCTCTCTCTCTCTCTCTCTCTCTCTCTCTCTCTCTCTTTCTGTGCCCCCACCTCTGCCTCTATCCTCTTCAGCTCACGCTTCATCAACAGGCCTGTATCCTCGCCTCTCTTTCACATGGCTTTTTCTCTGTTCAACGACTTGGACTACAGGTCTGCTTCCCCCACTGCCCCTGTTCTTCTTCGCCAGAGACCACAGGGAAAGTTATAGCCTTAAACAACTTGCAGACTCTCTGTCTCCTCTTCCCTCCATATTTCCTCGCTCTGTCAAGGCCCAGGCCTTCTATCTGGGTTAGTGCTGCTGAACTTCACAGCCGAACAGGCCTAACTCTCCACACTTGCAAAACACAGGAGATCCTGGCACCCAGCCCACTGTCTCTCTTTGCCTCTCCTCATCCTCAACCCTGACTCCACCAAACAGGTGCCTGATGAGCCAGGAGCCTGACCCTCAGCTCCTTGGCCACTTCATTTTGGACCATTTTGTCTCTCCTCCTCAGCTCATCCACACAATTCTGTCCTCCTTCCTAGCTTTGCCACCATCAGACTCCGATCCATCTCCCAGTGAGCACTATTCCTTGCATTCCCAGAGCTCACTCAGTCCCAGCAATCACGGTCCTCAGTCACACATGCATTCATTCGTGCGATGGTTTGTCTCTGTTTCTACTCCATCCCACCCCATTCCACCCCCATCGTCTCATCTTCTCTCCCGGTGCTTTGTTTCTATGTATTCTCACATTAATCAATCCTGGCATATCTTCGTCTCCCTTGTCCTTTGCTCCTCCCATCGCTATCACCTCACAGAACACTGACATACTATTTTATCAGGCATACTTACCCCCACCCAGGCTTGCCCTCACATGGGGTGATCTATTCTTAAGCTGAGGATCTTGGTTCTTATTTCATTGAGAAAATGGGAGCAACCCAATGCCTGAACCGTATCCTACTGAGATGGGTGAGCCTACGGTACAATTTAGTCTCTGCCACCTTGCAGATGGCAGCCCCTCTTCCCATCAAGGTCCTGGCTTCTTAGGTCCCTGCTGTCCTATATCGATTATCTCTACTTTGTTGGATCCGAGGTGCCAACATCCAAACAAATATTCGGATAATCCAAGCGTCTCCCTTTCCAGGGGTGTGTTGTCTGCCCCACACAGTATCTAAAGTCCTCGGTGAGTGTGTGTCTATGTTCCTCAGGTTTCTTCCTAAAGCCATTTCTGTGTGTGTATCTGAAAACTTCTTTAGTCCCTCCATTTCCACAGTCAGTGTTCCATGCTCTGCCCCTGTCTTATTTGACTTAGTGAATTTGGATCTAATTGGGCATTAAATTCCTTCCTTCCTTAAAGTGGTGTCTTCCGCTGGCTTCTGATTTTTCTTTTCCTTACTAACTGCTCTTCTTACGCTTGGGTAAATCCTTTCTGTTTCGTCTCATAAGCACTCTGTAGCGAAGTGTTCAGCTGCCTTCTCTTTTCACATTCACGTTCTTGGAGGATGTCACCAGAAAACATGGCTTTACGTTGTTCATGACCAGAACTAGCCTCTTTCCTGAGTTCAAGATTCATATGTGCATTTCGCTAAGTGACATCACCTCATTGTTATAAAAACAACTATTACAAACACCTGGTCAAAGCAGAACTCCTGGTGTCTATCTTGCTGTCTGGCATGATGTCCCTGCCTTCCACTGCCTCCCTCTCAGTGACAACCCTTCACCCAAGCTCTTAAGACCGAAGCCATCAAGTATGCCCCTAAGTCTTCCCCCTCTTATGTTTTTTTTTTTTTAATTACTGAGCTTCTTGAGCTTTTTGTTCCATATTACTAGAGTCCAACTACTCACTTTAAAGCAATTCAACACTGCCTCTTGCCTGGACAATTACAGCAGCTTATGAAGTCATCTCCATCATCATCAATGGGCCTCCTACAATCTGCCCCTCCTAGGGACTAGAGAAGGCAAGCATTCCAAGATACATACATTACTTCTTTTGAGGAAAATTTCTGCAAAATGCCATACAGCACTTCCACTTAAAAAAAAAAGAAAACATGTGACTTCACATAAGGTGCAAAGGAGGTTGGGCAATGCACTGTTTCTTCAATATATACATTGTTCTCCTTCAAATCGAGCATTCTGTTTTTAGGGCTAAAAAGAAAACAGTCAGTAGAGGATAAATGGCAACCTTTGCCTCAGAAACCTCTCAGAGATTGGCTTTCAGTGATATAAGAAGGGAGAGTTCAAGTTGGCTGGCTGGAGAATTGGGCAATAAATAATCATGGTAGAGTGGACAGAACACGAGGCAGCTCCAGAGATAAGATACAGAACACATGGGTCATTTGTTGGGAAAAATAAAAGCACCTACCACAGTAGACCTACTGCTGATTAGCCAAATCTAGAGCTAACTTTAAGCTTGTTCTTTAATATTGATGGCTTTTATAGTATAATGTAGGGCATGCTTAAAAGAAAGCTGACAAAATTACGCTAAGACCTACACTGGTAGTATAGGAACTGTACCAGTCAACTAGACTGTACCAACCAGTATGGGCAGAAGACCTGGGGTATTGAATCCATGTTCTGCCCCTTCTCCAGCTACGCCAGCTCTCTAAATACTGTTTTCTTCATCCATATAAATCACTGGCCACGTCTCAGGCTTTCCCAGGGAGTGGAAGAGAGCAGCGAGAGGAGAAGAGAAACGGATAGCCATGGAAAGTGAGACAGCACTGGTGAACCATTTAAGATTAGGCTGTGAGAACACATAGTCTCCCCGAGTAGTCCCAGCGTGTTAGCTCAGGTCTAGCAAACCTCAGGTAGATGGAAAACTTCTACCACCAGATGTCTCTGTCTCTGCACCAAAACTGTGTTTGTGTATCATTTTCCCCTAAGAATCTCAGGCCAACAATAAGTAGTTTATTGATTTCTTGTTGGGCTTCTGTTGGAAATGGGGTGTATTATTCTGATGATCAAAATAACTTTGTCAATGGGAAAATTTTAATGTAATTATTAATACTCTTGATTAGATGATAACGTTATCTATAGCTCCTTCTCTTTACTCCCATTCTCCCAATGCATTATTTTTTAGGCTTGACTTTTCTTTGAAAGATGATGAAAAACGTAACCAAATCGTTCTGGACCTGGCTGTCTACAGGTAAGGACATTTGCTGTTCATTTCTTTCATGCCATTTCCTTTCGTTCTTTTGTTGTTGTAATGTGCGTATGCTGGGTGGCCGTTTGCTTGCTTTGATTTTTCTGAAACAAGGTCTTGCTGTGTAGGCCAAGGCTGGCCTGCTTCTGGAAGAGTCCGCCTGCCTCTCCAGTGCTGGGATTTCAAGTGTGTCCTTCTTCACCCATTCTCTTACTTCACCCTCTAGGTAGCAACCTTTTGACTTTTGAAATGAGTGAAATGAATTTCAGTTACCCTATAAATAAAAAAAAAAGTCCCCTTTTAAGCTGGAGAACGTATAGTAAGTTTTGAGAGGGATGAAAGCAAAAGGAAAAATAACCAAACCCTCGGCCCTATGCTTGGAAACTCTGGAGTCGTGCACGTGATTCTGAAAGCATCGCTGTTCTGACACAGGTGGCACACAGACCCCCTCTCAATAGACAGCCACTCTGCCCCATAGTCCTTTTTTTGTTTTTCCAAGTGTTTTAGCACAGTAATAGGACTCCAGTGGCCAGTCCTCCCCCTTGCTCCTCTTAGAGCCCTGGAGCTAGCTCAGTGCCTTTCTGCTCACCAAGGACATTTCTGCCCTGCGCCTTCCATCTGTGACTGGCTCTCACATACCTTATTCCAGTGGGCAGGAGCAGCCAAGATGCCCTGCTTGCCCCTCCTTGCGACCTTCTCGCTTCTCCCGCACCCCTGTGGCCTTACCATTCAGCCCTGTGCCTGGTCCCTTTCTGCCCTTCCTGGAGGCAGTCATCTGAAGACACCCAGGGCGCCCTGCCTCCTGGCTGGATGGGAATCCCTTTGGCTCCCTGCTGACACTTCTCATCCTCACCGGGGCCGCTTCCGGGAGCTGCTTATTGCTGCAGCGTTTCTTCCCGCGTTTCATTTATTTCTCCTGATTTTAAATTTTGAGAGCATGCCTATTCTGGAATATTTTATCTAAATAGAGCCACACAAGACGTGTGCCCTTTGTGTCTGATTTCTTTCACCTACGACGATGTCCTCAAGGCTTTTGAGTGTAATGGCCTCTGAGATCAAGACTTCAAGCCAAGCCTATCATCCATCTCTGTATTAGCCTTCCTGCCTGGCCCTCACGATCAGTATTTTACAATGCAGACAAATACTTATCTGGTGAAATGTCCTACTTTTGTGAGTGATGTGAAATGGAAATCTTTCACTTGCTCGTGAGGCAGGGAGAATGGGGGCCAGCGGACCTGGGCGCGTCTGCTGCTGTCCATGGGGGGCTTTGCTAGTTGGGCAGTGCGTGCCTTCCAGGGGAGAAGCCGGCTCTCTCCTGGGAGAGGAGAACCAGTCCCCTCCCAGCTGCGGAACAGCTGTAGCCCTGAAGAGGCCCGAGCAGGCAGCGATGGATGGTTATGAGCCTCGAGTACGGTGAATTCAGCATCTGGCCTGCACAAGTTTAGAGGCTTAAAATAAAGTACTCATGGGAAAGCGCGGGGAGCCATATTTTGCAAACCTCTGGTGTTTTAGACCTCAGATATTTTTGGGCCAGGGGCAATCAATGACAAGTGTACTTGTGGGTCTAAGAATGAAGTTGCTGATCTCTTGAAATTTCTTCTGGACGAGGACTAATTTAAAGCTAATTTTTAGGAACATATTTAGCATGGACATTTTAAACTTTCTGAAAATGGCTTTGTAGTATGATGATATGTTACATGTTTAAACTTAAATATTTTTTTTCTGACAATGGCCAAATTTGATATGCTTGACTTTGAAGGTACATGGATACCTCTTTAATCCAGGTCGACGTGCAGCCAACTTATGTCCGAGTAGTGGTCAAAGGGAAGGTAAGCACAGTCCTATAGATGGTTAGAGTTTTAAAGCTAACCCTCAATCGAAGCTGCTTTGCCTCGAAACAAGCTTAGACAGAAGGCAAACAGAAAATTAGAAACCTAGTCAGGGCACGGTGAACAGGCACAGGGTTTTATAGCTCAGGGATGATGGGCAGCAAAAATGACCACTGACACCGTGTGACCGGGAACACTGGTCCTTTAAACCTGTGTCTGCCTTGTCACACATTTACAAAGCTGATGATGTGTGCATGGAGGTAGCCAGCATCCCATCCTAAAGTGCCAAGATTTTATTCAAGGGCACTATTCATAGCTCATGTTGAAACAGTATTTTTATTATTCTGAGCATTCATATAGATCAGCATAATGATGTTAAAACGGGAATAAGTTAATATTTTATCTACAAATTACATTTCTACTATAAATAGTCATAGTGTTGCATGGTGATTGAAGACCATTCTTTAGATTATTTATTAAATTAGGTAAAAATAGTTCATACACTTTTAGCATAGCATACAATTTTTCCCCCCCAAGTGAATCAAAGCACATTTCCTCCTTGAACAACATACTGTGAACTTGGACTGAAAATACCTCTTGAGGTCACCTATACGGTCCCCCCCAAGGTCACCCTTTTACCTAATGCGACCTTGAGGGCATCCTCTCATGCAATGTGACCTTTTCCTTGATAGCTGCCTCTTGTTTCCAGCCATTTCAGCTCGTCCTTCCAGCAGAAGTCAAGCCTGACAGCAGCTCTGCTAAAAGGTCTCAGACGACGGGACACCTCGTGATCTACATGCCCAAGGTAAGCGAGTACCTGCATGTGGAGGCAGCTGCAACGTTGGGAAAGCTGGGGGCCTGTCAGGGGCCGTAACGACTTCCGATGAAGGTAACTTTGAGTTGAGGGGACCAGAAATTCCGCTCATACCATCTCGAGCAGAGGGACAAGGAGCTGCGACTGGGCTGTGAATGGGGTCAGGGGTGGCTAACACCTCCAGCACACTGAGGGACGTCGTGGCACCTGTAACACAGCATCCACGGGTGTTCTCCCAAGGGAAGCAGCTCTACAAGGCAACCAGTACTTTGCTACAGATAGCTCTGAGAGGAGACAGAGTAGGCCTTGGATCTCTCATTGAGACTCTGATTTCCTAGTGGTGGTCTGACTAATCTTGTGACTTGGACAAGTTACACATCTTGGTAGGCCTCTACCTCCTAATACCATTTCTAAGAGAGAGAATGTGTGTATAATTCATATCACGTGCATCCAGTGAATGTTGCTAAAATTACTTTGGTATTACTTTTGTACTACTGGCTAGATACCATTTTAATGAAAACTCCTTTCCTTTTTTTTGGGGGGGGAAGTAATTGGTGGTAAACATATTTGTATATGGCATGGGCTCAATTTTAGTTCAATTTAGTAAACATTTATTGAGCCCCTACATAGAATCACTTGCTTGCCTACAGATGAATACAAAAATTAATGTCTTTAGGCAGTGTAGAAGGGAGACTGCCTTGATGAAAGGCATACCTGCAGGAAGAGAAATTGGAAACTCGTCAGAAAGAATGAATAAGAAAATGAGCTCTATGGAGGAGGAGACAAACTTCACCCAACTGGTTTGGGAAATATTGCTACAAATGGCAACCAAGTAATGGGCTGAAGGGGGATGAAGAATCAAGGAAGGGTATTTGAGGCTGTAGAGCTAGAAGAAACATTAAAGAAATAGGAACAAAGACTCGATGAACTTCGATGAACGTTCAAGGAGAATCGGAAGGTGAAAATGTAGGCGTCACTTCACTTGATGGATTAAAATCACAGCACTTGCAAACCGGAGACTGAGGGGTTGCCTCCGCTGACTTCGATTTTCAGACTTCTTAACTTGGAGCAGAGACAGAAGTTGTTTGAAAGTCTGACAGACTGAATGTAGGCTAGATAACAACCCGGGAATAATTTAAAATTTACTATGTCCACATGAAGTGTCAGGATTCCTCACTACAGGGTTCATGAATGAGTTTGGACATTTTCTGCTGTACGTTGCAGAATCTACAAATAAAACTGGCTTTCACCATAAAGAAATATTTCCACTCTGACAAGATGAGGATCAGGAAGCTGAAACGTGTCTTGTCAGGGGTAGGAGAGAACTTAAGGGGATGGAAGACAAGTGAACAAAGGGGGCCAGTGAATACAGTCCTAACATTCAAAGTGCATTTGTGAAAATAGACTGGGTAAGTTGAAGGGATTCAGGCGGGGCTCCGAGTGATCAGGAGATGATGGCAAGAGTGACAGTGATCAAGATATACTATACTTATAACTCGAGATAGTGAATTGAAGCCCATTTGTACAACGCCTTGAAGATATTGGAAATAAGAATGTTCCCACGAGCTGGGAATATGGCCTAGTAGCAAGAGAGCTTGCCTCATATACATGAAGCCCTGGGTTCCATTCCCCAGCACCACATATATAGAGAACAGCCAGAAGTGGTGCTGTGGCTCAAGTGGCAGAGTGCTAGCCTTGAGCAAAGAGAAGCCAGGGTCAGTGTTCAGGCCCTGGGTTCAAGGCCCAGGACTGGCAAAAAAAAAAAAAAAAAAAAGAATGTTTCCACAATTACTACCTCACTATAGGGGAAGGTAGGGAGCCCCCAGGCAAGTAGGCTGGGGAATTTCGGAACTGGCAGCCTGTCCTCCCATGAGAAAGTGACAATGGACAGCGAGCATGCTTGTTTTCAGCTTGGATGAGACAGAAAAACAGAGGCTCTCTGATTACATGAAGCAGAAGTTTCTCGGGACTGAGCAGGCTCATTAGCAGAAGAGCCATCCAGTCTTGATTACCTTCATCCTGAACAACTGAACCAATCTGTGTACAGAAACGCTGTCTCTGATTGGGTTTTGTGTCAGCCCTCATCTCCCACTCTAGGGTGGAGTAACCTCTGCCTAGGTTCCTTAAGCCGTGAAGGGGAAGAACGGAGAAACTGGAATCACAGGAGCTCTGCTGGTGAAGAAAGAAAGAAGCATGGGCTAAGGAAGAGTATCTGCTCCAAAGACTATAAGCATGATTAACCAGTAAAGCTTCTGCCGTGATTTAATCATCCTTCATTTTCCTTCACCAGTTTTCCAACAGACTGATCTCAGATAATCAATTATGTGTTCTTATTCAGCAGCAGAACATAGCAAGCACAATTTGTTGTCAAGCAATAAAATAACAAACAGAACTGTATGCATTGCATTGTCCTTAGTGGCCACAACAAATTAAGGGAATGCTCTTGTGTGGAGAGGAATGTCCTATAGGGAAATCTAAGAACGAACTCGATTACCTCAGCACTTTGCTAACGGACGTTTATATTGAATTGATGTTTATGCAATCAGCAACCTTCTGTTTGTCTGTTCGGGAACTTCCATTCTAACTAAAAAGGTGAAAATTAAATGATAAGTTTGCTCTTTCCTGAAAGGACGTCAAGGTATATGATTGGTGGACCTTTCGCAAGTTGCCTTGTGATTGCAAGGGAATCTCTGCCGTCTCTGCGTATGAGTCGCCTTCTGTTTTGTATTATTTTGTGTTATTGAGGCAGGGTCTCACTGTGTAATCCAGGCTGACTTAGAATTTGCTTTGTAGCTCAGGCTAGCTTTGAACTTGCATCATCCTATCTCCTCAGCATCCTAGGTGTTTTGATTCCTTTTTTGATTTTTTTTTTTAGCTACCTAAATCTTTCACGTGAAAAACCATAATAAACAAACATTCCAGTAGTACTGGGCTGTAAGTAAGACCATTTATATAGAAGGACTAGCAGGGGTTCATATTTTTCTCCTCAATCGTAAATGATGGATACGGTTTTTCCTTTTGATTTGGAGGTAGAGCCTTACTATGTAGCCCATACGAGACTTAGACTCTGTTCTCCTGCCTTAGCTTCCCCGGTTCTGAGATTATGTGCACATCGCCATGCCTGGCAATGCTCACCCTCTCAAGAACATATTGGTAAAGATTTTAGGATACTATATTAAAAATATCGATGTAAAATTAGTTACCATGTATCATTTCTCCTTTTAGAAGTTAATCAGTAAAAGCAAACCTTAGGGAATTGTTTCTTGTCCAAATTAG
The DNA here is from genome assembly GCF_023159225.1 of Perognathus longimembris pacificus. Classification (NCBI taxonomy): domain Eukaryota; kingdom Metazoa; phylum Chordata; class Mammalia; order Rodentia; family Heteromyidae; genus Perognathus; species Perognathus longimembris. The sequence continues at coordinate 7,223,799 of NC_063172.1, forward strand.
TTGGTTTTCATTCATGAGTAGTTATCTATAATAATATAAAGCTCAAACAAAATTATGTTTTAAAAAAAATCATCAAAAGCAACAGAGCTCTAATTTCATTCTTCATCCTTACTTAGAATCAGGAATGTATATGACTGAAATTTGATGTCTTTATTGCATTTCTATGGAGTGGGGCATTTGCAGTACTGGAGTTGAACCCCTGACGTTATGCAACATGCCTGGGCTTCCTTTATTGTGGAAGTTTAGGAGTCTGGCCTGCATTGTAACTGTTGAAACAAATCCCTGGAATTTTGAAGCATATTGTAAGAATAAACATGTGTTTTTTGACAAATGACTTGATTTTTAAAAAAACAACAACAAACAAACCTCTTAGTTGTTGTTGTTGTTGTTGTTGTTGTTGTTGTTGTTGTAGTGCTAGGGAAACCCAAGGCCTCAGACCATGTTAAGCAAGCACTCAAACACTTGAACTCTGCCTCTAGACATTTTGTTTTTAGGACAGAGTCTCATTAACTTGCCTGATTTGGTCTTGGATTTGAGATCTTCCTGACTCTGCTTTCCTAGTAGCTAGGATTACAGGTATATGCCACCACTGGTGGCTTATAAAGGCATTTGAATGATGTATGTAAACGTATTTTCACCAAATCGAGAACTTACCATTTACCACAGCATGGGTGTGGCTGGGGTGGGGGGCAGTATTATCCTAAATGAAATAAGCCAGTCCGAGAAAGAAAAACAATATGTGGTCTTACTTATATGTAGGACTTAAAAACCATCTCAACTATACAGAGATAGGGTAACAAAACAGTGGTGACCGTGGTAGGGGTGGCAGATGGAGGATGGGGAGAGGGTACAAGTAGCAGATGTACAGCGTGAGCAAGTCTAGAGACCCAATGTACCAGCTGAAGAGCAGTGTTACTAAGGGTGTTTTCTGTGGGGATTCAGGCTGAATGAGTAGAGTTTAGCTTCTGTGGCCACAAAACAGGGTGGGGTGGGGATGATGGGTGCACTAGCAATCTTCACTACAGACACGGAGAGGGGGTATTATCGTGCGATAGGAGGGGAGTCGAGAGAAGGTGAAAACGCCCTGGGATCTCATCTCCAGAACATCTGCGTTAATCCCTCCACAGCTGAGCACTTCCTGCTAGGCCCCGCCTTTTAGAAGTCCACCGCCTCTTCATGCCTTTCCATTGGAGACCAAGTTTGGACATGGGTTTAGGGGAAGGCAAACCACATCCAAACCATTGCAATAATTCAGATGCATTGATACCGTGCATTGTAGCAGAAACAAATTAATGTAAAATTATGAAAATATTAGAAAATATAAAAATCAAAACCAGATATCCAATCGTGTGTCCCTCTGATGGCATGCAGAAGGTTTCCTTTAGTTATTTTTATTTTGTAAGTGCTACACTCTTTAAGTTTATTTATAGATTTCATAGAAACGGTTTATTTTAGTCCCTATTTTAGTCCCTATTTTACCTTCATATCTTCTAAGGGTTGATGCAGCTTGCCCTGTAGCCTGTTTTCAGATGTATAGTCAGTGCAGTTATGTGTACATAAACACTTTGATTGTCATCAGCCTGGTGATGGTTAGCCTATGATCTCACCACAGTCCATCTTAACTAGATTTAACTCAGACTCTGCATTCACTGAGAGCCTGGTTTGCTTGTATCAGGTCATTAAATTAAACTCCCATCCAGATTCTCAACTGACAAGTTACAGGAACACTCCAAGAATATGCTTCATGATTTCCTTTGGGTATTCTCTCAGAATAATTAACTGAGATTAAAGAAGTTGCCATATGAACAGAACAGCAAAACGTATTTATCACTTCATTTAATGAAGGACTTGCTTGATTCTGCTTGTGCCAGTCACAGAAGGTGAAGGTCATGCTATCAAGGCCTGCAAAACAAACCCTGATTCTTGAAAATTCAGACTCTTCTCCTTACCCATGCTGTACCTAACACAAAGTCTCTTCTGGTTGTCAAGTGTCTTCCAGTGCCCTCCCCTGCCCCCCGCCACACCATCTTGCCAGCTCTCCTGGTTCTGTTTGTGCTGTTTCTCTTTGATTTCTCATTTTCTCCTCATTCCCTCAACTTCCATTGCTGACAACACTGAGCAGCCAAAGGTAATTTGCAGGAATTTACTACTTGCATTTCTCATCCCCGCCTTTGTCTCTTCCTAGCAACCACGGCTTGTGTCTTTCCAAATCCCCATGTGGGGATTATTTCCCCTTGGAGGGAGTGTGTGTGTGTGTGTGTGTGTGTGTGTGTGAGAGAGAGAGAGAGAGAGAGAGTCCTGGGACTTGAACTCAGGGCCTGGGTGCTGTCTCTGCACTTGTGTGCTCAAGGCTAGCCCTCTCAAGCCACAGCTCTACTCTACTTCCAGCTTTTGGGTGGTTATCTGGAGAGAAGTCTCACAAACTTTCCTGCACAAGCAGCTGGCTTCCAACCGTGATGGTCAGATCTCAGCCGCCTGAGTAGCTAGGATTACCAGCATGAGCCAGTGGCGCCCAGCTTTCCCACCGGCTTTTGAAACTAGATTTTTTTCCCTTCAGTAATTCTCTCCCCTCTATCCTGCCCCATTGAATTTTGTGCCTATCGATTTTGTATTAGAAACCATGCCGAATTATCTCCTCTGTAAAAACAAAAGCAGAACAAAATATCCACTGCCTCTATTTATTACCCTATTCTGCTGGTTGTAAAACTCCTAAAACAGACATCGTTATTGGCTGTTTCAGCTTTCCTGTCATGATCTCTAAAGCCATCTTCCCCGGACCCCGCCCCTGCTAGCTCCTTCTGCGGTCAGTAGTCCTCACATTAGGCTCCCCAAAGGGACATTCCCCCTCATCTTCCAGCTGACAACTCCGCGGCTGTTCCCTCCACTTCTACCCCCCGTTGAGGTGGCTGGAGCTGCACCTCCCCTTGTGTTCCCCCATGCCACACTGGGTTCTCCCACGGGGCCACCGGATGCTCTTCCTCACTGTGTGCTTCTCTGGTGCATTGTTGTTGTTTCCCTTTTTCTTTTCCAAGTGCCCGAGCCTCCAAGAGTTGGCATGCACAATTACTCAGTTCTGAGACGGTTTCTGTTCTCTATTTATATTCATTCCCTGTATAATCTCACGACTTTAAATATCTGCAGAGCCGTATCATCTGCTAATTTACCAGCCAAGTAATAAGAAGCAACAAGATGGGCTCCATTTCCTCACCCTGATACTGAGTCTTGGACTCAGGGCCTGAGTGCTGTCCCTAAACTCATGGCTAGTGCTTTAACATTTGAGCCACAGCCCTGCTTCTGGATTTTTTTTAGTGGTTCATTGGAGATGAGGGTCTCACGGAGATTTCTGCCTGGGCTGGTTTTGAACCTGAATCTTCAGATCTCAGCCTCTTGAGTAGCTAGGATTACAGGTGTGAATTGCCAGGCACCCAGCTTGGACTGTATATTTTGAACACATGGAAGTACTATCACTACCCAAAAAGATCATGAGAATTGCTGGTTATTGGCACCAGAGGAACAGTGGAGCAGAAGCCATTTGTTTAGTAAACACATAGTGCTGTTTCAAGTTCAGAGTTGACCAAGGAAGTAATTCACCCTCCTCAACTTTCGAACAGGACTCAGAAGGAACGTAAGCTCAGAGCATGTAGAATGAGAAGTAGGCCTCCCAGAAGCTCTCATAGCCCGTCTTCATGCTAGCTAGACATCCCCAAATGGGCCTTTGACTTGAATGAAGGTATGCCCACATATACCCGGCAAGGTCCTCTGGAACACACACACACACACACACACACACACACACACACACACACAGATGTTCAACTTACTATGTCTTCCATCTTTCCACTTTACAATGTATGTAAGGGATGTGTAGTCAGCATATACCACACTCTGAATTTTGACTATGGATCTTTTCTTGGACTACATTATGTGATTGTGTCCTCCTTTGTTATGCAGAGGTGGCAGCTCCCAACTGAGACTAACCTTGCCCTGCATTGCTAACCTATGCTGACCCAGGTTAGGTATGCTAGATGCATTTGCAACTGACCACATAGTTAACTGCCAGTGGATTGGGTGTGACTAATTGAGTAGTATTTATTAATTTTCAAATGAGTTCTCTCTCACACACAAAGACAGATGAGGCATGCATAAATAATGGGATCTGGTTGAGTCTCACTTGATAATTTGAAACCCAGTTATGTCAGGTTGCTCTTCTTCCTCCTTGACAGTGACCTTGAGAGTCTCAAAGCTACTGTAGTTATTAAGTTGAGAAGCACATACCTTTTCAGACTATAAATCACTTTAACATATGGCTCATTCAGAAGCTAAATCTTACATAGGGATAGAATACAAGAGTTTACTTGGGGAATAAGTGAATGCTGGTTACAATACAGAGAAGTAAAGGCAGCTATTTGAGCATTCTCTAGTAAACCACTTATTCCCATGGAAATTCTGAAAGATTATTTGAAACCCATACAACTCTACCTAAAGAATAATAGAACTGGGGTGTCCATACACCAAGCTCTGAAATTTGGTTGATAACTACTTCCTGCTGTTAGATGGCAGTTATAGAAAAGGCTCAGCATTTTTGACCTGCTGCTAGTGTAGTCAAATCAGCCTCCATTTTCCAGGAAAAGCCCTCAGCCTCAGAGGTAGAAGTGCTGGTAACCTGAAATCTGCTAGAGGACACTGAAACACCAAAAGATTTGGATACAAATGTCTGCAACCACAACGGATGCCATCTATGTTAGGAGACAAATGGTTTTATAAGGACCCCAAAGCTATAGGAGTAATGTATTTAAAAGGACCTCATTGACAAAGTTCTAAAGCTAAAATATATGACAGTCAACAAACCTCTTAGTCCCTCCCTTTTGGATATCACTTGTTGAACATATGCTGTAGGCTGCACACAGTGTTGAATATTTTGCACAACTATGGACTGTTATGATTATTCCCAGCAGCAAACATCCAAATGCACATAAACTGTGCCTCATAAGTTCATTGTGACCTAACTACTTCTGGACTAACAGCAATTCGATACAGTGCAGAACTTCCCCTTCCAAATCGTGTTCCTAGCATTTCGAGTCTCCAGCAAGTACCTGCTTGATGGGCTTCATGCGTAGGACTTTCCAGGAAGCCTTCATCCCATGATGAGACTTTTCTGCTTCATTTGCAGCATTGTCCAGGCACGAAATTAGATAGGATGAGGTTTATCATTCTTCCATGTTGGAAGATACCTGGCCGCCTTGTTAACTGAAGGACAGGGAAAAGAGCGACACAGGTCACTATTTTCTTCACATTTATGGAAGAAGCCTCTTTTCAAAACAATGCCTGGCTTCCTCCTGGACCAGGTAGGTTGGCTTTTCTTTTTATTTTCCCCCGGAAGTTAAATGCAGAAATATGTACTAGATAAATGCTTCTCAGGTGCTGCTTCATAGTGGATACCAGGTAGCGGCCAAGCCTCGGCTACACAGAAGTTGTTCTGATCTTGCCATGCGTGACTTCCTGCCCACTTGAGCTCGAGGTGAGAAAGTGTTCGTCTGGGGAGCATGGAGAGGTCTCAGGCCTCCTGGGGCCTGGCGAGGCTCCTAGGGAAGAAGAGCTGGTGTAGCCCGCAGATAGGACAGGGGATATTCACAAGAATGGCAGGGCTACATGGGCTCTAGGGAGCTGCCGAATCTTGAATCAGAGCCATCAACTGCGTCTTCGGTTTCATTTCCTTGGGTCTGAATACAGCTTTTAGAAGAAAATGAAAAGGATTTGATCGCGGCTGGCTTTCTGCTGCTAAAGTGAAGCCCCAGATGGATTGTGAAGGTTCTATATCCTTTTTTTTGGACCTACTAAACTTCTTTTAGTGACATCACTTAACATGGCTTGAAGCCTTGTTTTCAATTGTCCAGTTCATTCTTCTAAGTTTCAGTAAGTGAGAAGTAAGGGAGGCTACCATAAGACTGCAAGCATACATGGTTGCTTACATATCTGTTCCTTTTCTGATGGATCTACCACTATCTTTAGTTGAGAACCATACCCATTACTCTGGATTTGTACACAGGGAACTAGGAAAAGGATCCTTGATCTTTTCTATCCCTGATTTCTGGGAATTTCTCAGAGGTTGTGATGCTGGCATATTCCCGAATGTTGACCTGGATATTTTTTCATATGACTATCCAAAGGCAAAGGCTACCATTGTCAGTAGAAGAAGTTTCATGCCATTGGGTACTAAGCTACAGATTGAACAAAATAATTAGAATATGATTTTTTTAATTTATTTATTTCTTTATTGTCAAAGCCAGAATATTCTTTTTTGTGGCACAAAAGCCTTTCAAGAACATTGGAATCTCTTCCCAAGGTCATGCTCTTGAGACAGCTTACACTCCACCCATTTACCGCATTTGCATTTGGCTTTTCTCAGAGGTCCAGTTGCCTGGGCAACAAGGAGCGGTGTCTGAGTGTGCATCTCTGACTTTCATCACTCCTTTGCTGGTGGATGAGCTCATGGAAATCATTCCACAGTCCACTTATCTCATCTTCCTCTTCTCTTTTACAAAGGTCTCACAGCTTTTTTTTTTCAAGATTGGGCTCACCGACAGTGTCACTCAGATGAGCTCATTTAAGTGCCTTAATTCAATTAGGTGGCCTTAACCCTATCCCTGCCTTTGAGCTCTTCTAATCTACATTTTCTTGTCTGTAGAGTCATTTCTATGCATCACATCTGAATGTGTGGTTGAGTCTTTGTATTCTAAATAGGCAAGAAGCAGCTTCCTTAACATTGGCAGCCCTGGACTCTTGAGTACCAGTGCCACCGGTTAGGTTTACAGATCCACAGGAATACGGCATTAGTTTCTGACAATTAAGGGTTTATGGATCTTGGCTCTAAGCTTTGAGGCCTATATCTCTAGGCGCTTGTGCACCCTTTTGGATCCAGTGCATGTAACTCTTAACTCTGAGAAATAGAGGATTATTGCTCCCAGCTTTCAAAGCTCTTGATGCCCAGGTGAGGAGCTGGTTATGCTATGCTTTCAGTGCCAGCAGCCCAGCACCTAGCAGCTCATGTTATAGCTCCTCTGCATTGACTATGGATGGTACTTGGCTCTTAATCCTTGGTTGCTCTCAGGAATTCGTCCAGTGACCAAGGTTTGCAGCTTTCACCTTCCATTCCTTGAGGTTTCCCACTTTCCACGGTCACTTCTTCCGTTTCTCTTCCTACCACTCCCCAAAACCATTGAGCTGCCTTTCTGCTGGTGGTTGGGTCTTGGGTTAAGAAGCTCTTCTGCTCTTTGTGCAACCAGCTCATACCACAAGTAGGCAATAAGAGGCCACTTGGAAGTCTTGTTTAAAATAATATTGCAATTGGGATATTAATGTTGTCATTGGTGTGGGGGGGGGGATGCCCATACACAGGAGGAGCTTCTAGGACTAACCCCACATGGCTGAGAAATAGCCTTATTACACAGCTAGAAAAGCTCAGATCGTCCTGTCACCCAGCACAGCCTGGCATGTTCCCAGTTCTCAGCTCCAACAATCACAGCCTTTGCTTAGGAACCAACCACAACAACCAGGTGAGTCACTTGGGGTGTGCCCCTTCTCCCTTCCTGAATGAGAACTGACGGAGAGAAGCCTGGAATGGAATGGCGTTGCCGTAAGTTGCCTGAAGCGGTTATGACTGGAACAGGCTCCGGGAAGCAGGAGACGTGGCTTCAGCTGCAGTTGTGCGTGTCACAGTTCTTGCAGCCGGAATGGAGTTTCCTCAGTGGGATAGTGAGGGAGCCTACCGGCACAGCCAGACTTCAGGGTTCCCAGAGAAGAGTTTGCTTGGTTGTCAGCTCCCAGTTCTAAGTGGCCAGGCATAAGGGATGGTCCATCAGCTGTCATTCAAGGACGGAATGGTGCATTCGTGACAGATTCACAGATTCAGAAAAGCCTTAAATGGTTGCTTATCATCCAGATCTAGGTAAAATTAACTCTTAAAAGTATTTAACAACACTTAACCCCATAACTGTCTATCCTGTAGAGGGTTGGCTCCCATTGATCTGTCTCACCATGTCCATGGTTTGAATGTGTGCCCCAAAAGTTTATTGCAGGAACCTTCGTTCCTCAGTTGTTTGGGGGCTTGGAGCTAGTGGGAGATGTTCAGAGTTTTTGTGAGTTTTATTCAGTGCTAAATCCTTAGGACCTAGAAAACTGCCTCTCTCATAGCAGGCCCTCCATGAATATCTGTTGAATGAGTGATTGACAAGAATAATTGCGGACTTTTGAAGGTAAATGGGAACTATTTTCCATGGAGACAATCTCTGATAGGAATGTGAAAAGATATTTTCTTTTGTTTTCAAACATCACCTTCATGACTGGTGTTTGCATAACTTAGCAACAATTCTTTTCAATTGGCAGCTACCGTTTATCTTTCAGAGCGTAGCTCCCTCCTTGGGAAACTGTCAGGTAGATTACATGTCACAAGGTGAAAGAATTTCGGAGGAACGAGTTGATAGATCTGATCTATTCTTTTTCCAAAGCCGTGTAACTGTTATAAATCTATCAATATTGGCTTTATGTCTATGAGTAATCACCCATAAACATAATTCACAGTAAACACTGTTTGTTTTTTTTTCTGAAACTACTTGAGTAGCTTTGGAATCAAAATCACATCCTTTTGCTTCATCTTTTTCTGATCACTTTGTTCCCCCAAATATACATCTGTAGGGCTGGGGATATGGCCTAGTGGCAAGAGTGCCTGCCTCGGATACACGAGGCCCTAGGTTCGATTCCCCAGCACCACATATACAGAAAACGGCCAGAAGCGGCGCTGTGGCTCAAGCGGCAGAGTGCTAGCCTTGAGCGGGAAGAAGCCAGGGACAGTGCTCAGGCCCGGAGTCCAAGGCCCAGGACTGGCCAAAAACAAAACAAAAACAAAAACAAAAAAAAAACAAATATACATCTGTGGCTGAAACTCTCCAGCTGTTGAAATGGACTGTACTTTGGAAATGTTGGTCTTAGATGTTTTTAAACCAGTTCAATGACTCTCAAATAATGCGCCAATTATAACTCACATGTTTTCTAATAATATGGATTAAGGACTTTGTTAAAACAGAAAAAGATTTTTTTCTCCTTAAAGTTGTTTCTAATAAGCCCAGTGAATTATGTGCTTTTGTTAATAAAGTTAATTAGAATAATGGTAAGAAATAATGAAGTCTGGGGCTGGGAATATGGCCTAGTGGCAGGAGTGCTTGCCTCGTATACATGAAGCCTAGGGTTCGATTCCCCAGCACCACATATACAGAAAACGGCCAGAAGTGGCGCTGTGGCTCAAGTGGTAGAGTGCTAGCCTTGAGCAAAAAGAAGCCAGGGACAGTGCTCAGGCCCTGAGTCCAAGGCCCAGGACTGGCAAAAAAAAAAGAAAGAATGAAGTCTGGGGCTGGGAATATGGCCTAGTGGCAGGAGTGCTTGTCTCGTATACATGAAGCTCTGGGTTCAATTCCCCAGCACCACATATACAGAAAATGGCCAGAAGTGGTGCTGTGGCCCAAGTGGCAGAGTGCTAGCCTTGAGCAAAAAGAAGCCAGGGACAGTGCCCAGGCCCTGAGTCCAAGCCCTAGGACTGGAATCAAAACAATATACATATGAAGTATATATATATATATATATATATATATATATATATATGTCTACTTATGCACATACACACATATGTAGTAAACTTAATGTCATGGAATAATAGTAAATCTTGTTAATTCTAGGGATCGTATGACTGACATTTCTTTCTAGGAGTCAGAACTTTGCATGCTTAAATGTTGAACATTATTATTATTAGGGGTAATAGTGATATAAATACCAGAAATATATAATAGAATGAACAATGTTCAAGTAAACAAATACTTCCACTGGTGACAGGAGCACTGTAAGGAAGTGGTAGTGTAATTGCATGGTTGGTCTTACTACTGAGCATTCCTAATACGGTCTGACACAGTTGCCAGCTCCCGTCATCATTGTCTTTTGTTAGGGCATATTGGTGTCTAAAAGACACAGAAAGTGTGTGAAGAAAAGATGTGGAGACATCTTAAGAAATGACATTGAAGATTTACATGAAGATATTAAATGTGTAAACCTAAACAAACGATAGTGGGGGGAAAGAATAATGTACCCCCCCCCAAAATAAATGATGTAGAAATCATCAACATCACACCAGCGATTAGTGAGCATGTTTGGGTCACCACATTGAAGTATTTCTGGAACTCAGAGGTAGATTACTTTCTACCAAATTCTGAGAAACTTCAGACTTTTAGTGAATAATCAATTAAAATATTTGATAAACTCAACTAAGATGAATAGAGATAAAGCTCTGTGTGAATTACTTGTGGAAGAAAAAGAAATACGATGTATGTCTCTCAGTCCTGCAGCTGAAATGGCCCCAAAGGCATAGGTGCTGAAAGCTCAGTCTTCTCTGGTGGAGAGAACCCTTAGGGAGTAGGGCCTGCTGACTGGAAGATGGATTATTGGGGTACATGCTCTTGTAGGGGATATCTAGCAGCTTCGCCCCTCCTCTGGCTGCCTGCCATCAGGACACAATCTTGCCTTGGCATATTGTGCCACACCAACTCCAAAAAAAAAACAGTACTGAGTGTCCGTGGACTGAAGCCTCTGGAATGATGACCCAAAGTAAACCTTTTCTTTCTTATCCATTGCTTATCTCTGGTATTTTGTCATAGTGAGGGAAAGGTGACTAACACAGTCAGGTAATATGGTTACCTTTCTAGCCCCTAGTACCTGGTTTATTTTAATTACAGTGCTTGTTCTTTTATGAAATAGCCCTACTTGTTTAATTTTTGGTGACTTCTCTTTTCCCATGTAAATTACATTTTATGAGAGTAGGGACTTTGATTCATTCAGTGACTAGAATAGTAGCTGCTGTCTAGCCAAATATTAGTTGAAGAACAATATCCTGGGCTAATTACCCATACATGACCATGCCTTGTATGTTCTTTGAACATTTTTCTCCCAGTCATCTGTTATTATTTTCTTACTGGATATTAAGTAGAAGCTTTTAGCTTTGATGAATCCTTGTATATTGCATTAACTTTGATTGTAGCTTTGATTAATTCCTGTGCTGTTGTATTCCAGTCTGGGTGATTGCTTCCTAATTTGTGTTCATAGAATCTTTAGTTTCAGACAGACATATTCTCCCTCATTTTCTTCTAGGAATTTTATTCCCTTTTAGTGATTCATGTCAAATTGATTTCTCTGCATAGAATGAAAAACTCTCCATGTGCATCTATAGTTCGAGCAAAAGATTTCACTTTCTTCACTGAATTGCTTATAAAAAATGATCTTGTAAGAGAAGGGCTATTCTTAGGCTTTTAGTTAGAACCATTGATTTATCTGTTTTTCCTTATGTCAATACCATACTTATGTTGACTTTGTAGATTCATGATGAAGCTGAAAGTTTGCAATTCCTCCAAATTTTGTTTATTTTTTTGTAAATGATCACCTTGGTTATTCTCTCTCTCTCTCTCTCTCTCTCTCTCTCTCTCTCTCTCTCTCTCTCTCTCTCTCTGTGTGTGTGTGTGTGTCTATGAACCACAAATCAAATTACTTACCAACCCCTTCTTGGTGTGATAACTGGGATCGGTATTCTGGGAAGAAATAGCTCCCCACATTATTAAGTTTAACAGCCTGTGGTCTTGGATCTTCTCCCCTCTACGTGTTTTAAATTTTATCTCTGAGCAATAAGGGTATAGTTTTAAGAGAAGAGTCATGCGCAACTATGGTTGAAATCATTCATTTTTTATTTTATGAGTTTTTTTCATTCTAGATAAAATTATTTTTATAAATTTTTACTTTTGCAATAACATGCCACTAGAATATAGAAATAAAAGTGATTTCACATGTTAGGCTTGCTAGAAGTGGTGATTGTTTCATTTTGTTTGTTTGTTTGTTTTGTTCCAATACTAGGTCTTAAACACAGGGCCTCTTCACTCATGGCTAACACTCTATTACCTGAGCTATGCCTCTAGTCCTGGGTTAATTGGAGGTAAGAGTCTCCCAGTTTTGACTGCCTGGGCTGACTTCAAACCATGATCCTAAATTTTCAGCTTCCTGAGTAGCTAGGATTATAGGCATGAGCTACTAGTGCCTGGCTTAGAATAAGTAATTTCAATTACTAGAAATAGGAATTTTTATATGTTGTTTATAATTGCTCATTTTAAACAATCTCTTAATTTATGAATAGACTTACTTCTTTTTAAGTTTTAAATGCATTTGTTTATTGTTGGTTATTTACTTTTGTAAAGTCTTTCCAGAGGAGATCTGATGGTCATAGAGCTACTTCATTTATTTTTTTCTCTCATTCATTACAGTCTTTGTTGCCCACTCTCTCAAACCCTCTTTCTATTAAGTTTTTAAAATTTATTTATTTATTGTCAAAGTGATGTACAAGAGGGATTACAGTTTCATACATAAGGCAGTGAGTACATTTCTTATCAACGTTGTTACCTCCTCCCTCATTTTTCTCCTCCTCCCCCTCTCCACTCCCTGCCCCCCCTCACCAGTTGTACAGTTGGTTTACTGCATATTTTCTTGTAAGTATTGCTGTTGCATTGGTTCGCCTTTTACCCTTTGTCTCTCCATTTTGTTGTTCCCCTTCCCTTCCTTCCCTAGTTCTGATAAACACATATACATATACCCAAGATACCAAAATCAGTTACAGTGATATCAGGGGTAAAAACATGGGGGAGAAAGGCAAAAAGAAAAAGGCATAATTTCACATGGTATGTTGAAAGTAACAACAATGATAAACCACTTATTTCCATAACTTGGAGTTATTATTTTTTGCTCAGTTGTTTCTGGCAGTAGATCAAATGCACCATCAATACTTTCAACATGGCCCGCCATGGGGCCTCCCTTCATACTAAGTCAACCTACCACTGCCCTTTGTCCCCTACAGTAAATGTATCATTTTCCTCTGGCTGGTTTCATCTCTTCTTTACCTGTATGATTTTATGTGTCTTTATACAAACCGTATCTGGTGTCTTTTGAATCAGTATTCATAGGCATTTAAGTCAGTTTGAGGAGTTTGAGGCCATTACTTCTTTAAATGTTCCTCTTGCCTAATCTCTTCTCTTTTCTTCTTCAGAATATAGCTAGGCATTGGCTCCACCCACTGAACCAGAACCACCTGAAGAAATCCAGGTTTAAAGACGAAAGGAAGTTGCTGCTCCGCACATTCATAAGAAACGCCTCTGTTATTCCGATTAAGGGTGTCTGTGCCTCTGCCCTCCAATAAGTTGACCCTTTGTTTCCTCTTGTTTTTGTCTCCTCCATTGTACCTTAGTTCTATTCAGTGAATTCATAGATTTCAGGATACTGTATCTTTCTGTTCATTACAGAATTTGTTTTTAAGAAACCATGTTTTAGTTTCCTATCTTACTATTCATCCTCTAACTCCAACATCTAAATCGTGTGATTTGTTTGTTTCTCTTGACTGCAAAATCATTTTCCTATTTCTTTACATTAAGCAATTTTTTATTGTACTTAGGGTATATATTGTTGAAGCTCCACATTTTTCCCCTTTGAGAACTTTCCCTTTTCTTGGTGCTTGATTTGATTAACTAAGCTCTGTCTTATGCAACAGGCTACAACAAAAAATATCTCTGCTTAGTTTTGTTTTATTTACCACCATAATGAGCATGTGGTCACTTTCCCAAGAAGGATTGTAAGTCATTTGTGTCTTTAGAAAAGGTTGGTTTGATTCCTCAGCACCACATTAAAAAAGAAAAGAAAAGAAAAGAAAAGGTTGGGTGCAAGCAGAAATCTGACTGCAATAATATAAAGAACAACAGTATCGTGTTGCTTCATGAGCAAAGAACATTTTTGGAATGCTATCACCCCACTGGACTTCATATCCTTATTACTATTACATTGTCTGAGGAAAAGAATTAAATGTGGGATTACCAAATAAGTCACCAGGGAAAGAAAGCATTAAGAAATGCTTCAGATGAAAATTTCAACCATATTTAAAACAATTCTCCTTGAGGTAATAGCTTGCTGCTCAGTTCTTCAGCCTTATTTTCTTATTACCCGCTGCTTAATATTCCATGCTGGTGGATGTGCTCATTTACCTTCATGTTTTGGGGCATGCTGTTTTTTCTCTCCCTAAAATGTTCTCCAATCCCCTGCATGACCTCTATCTTCTAGGAAATCCTTACTCGTTTATTAAAATTCTTAGGAAATCTCATATTCTCTACTAAGTCTTCCGTGATCTGCTGTCCAGCCCACCCATTACCTGCCCCAGCCTTGCCCTTCAAACTCTGGGCCTGTAATCGCAATCACACATCCTTCCAATAATTTAATCATTTATATGGTTCCCTCCTTTAGGAGGGGAGCTGGGGGTATGGCCTAGTGGCAAGAGTGCTTGCCTCATATACATGAAGCCCTGGGTTCGATTCCCCAGCACCACATATATGGAAAACGGCCAGAAGTGGCGCTGTGGCTCAAGTGGCAGAGTGCTAGCCTTGAGCAAAAAGAAGCCAGGGACAGTGCTCGGGCCCTGAGTTCAAGGCCCAGGACTGGGGAAAATATCCTTTAGGAGGGGGTCAAGGATAATATTTTAATCTATCATTCTGTATCTTTCACTTAGTCTTTTGCTTGACACATACTGGATGCTCTTTCACTTAGTCTTTTGCTTGACATAATATATGCTCAACAGATGCCTCATTGTACAGATTTAATCAGATAATTAGTGAAAATATGTGAGAAAATGAAATCTCTAAGAGAAGTTTACTGTGACTCGGGCATATTATCACTTAAAAAAGTCTAGGCCAAATCCACAGGTAATAGGTTAAAGTTGATTATTTTATATTTTCTTTCTGAGTATCACTGATTATATTTCACTTCCCTTCCCCATTCATTCTTTCCCTTTGCAAGTTGTAAGTCCTCACCTAAAATGAAATGATTCTGTCTTTCTTAAGTTCATACAAGTAACTATTCAGATGAGCCATATGAAATCAATGTTTTATATACTTCTATATTGGCAGTTTCTCCTAAAAAATAAGGATTAAGAGCTAAAGCCTCTCCCCTGCATCTGCTACTTAGCTCACAGAGCCTGCATTTCTTAGTATGAATAAGTTGGTAAAGCAACCATGTATATTTTGTTGAAGTAAATATAGGTCATTTGAGTATAGGTTGCTAACTGGGAGGTAATGAGATGCTTGCCAAGGGTACTGGCCAAACAAAGGTGGGCAAATCAGCTATCAGAGAAGCCTCAAAAATACTTCTAACCCCTCTGAAAGCAGTATGGAGTTTCCTCAAAAAGCTAAACATAGAGCTTCCCCATGACCCAGCAGTTCCACTACTGGGCATTTATACAGTAGAAGACAAGGCCACACTAAAGCTTCCAGTACAACCATGTTCACTGCAGTCAAGATACAGAATCAACCCAGATGTACCTCGATGGATGAGAAGATCAAAAAAATGTGGTATAGATACACAATGGAATTCTATGCTTGCATCAGACTGAATGATACTGCACCATTTGTAAGGAAATGGGAGGACTTGGAAAAACCATATGAAGCAAAATCAGCCAGACACAAAGAAACATAGATTGCATGATTTGAGTCATTTGTTATAACTAGAATGTGCCTATAAATCTACAAGTAAACACAGTAAATGATGAAGACAAAAAATGCATTTGGACATGATAAATTATACAGGATTTTAGACATTCACACTGAGACCAAAGGAAGATATTAAGAGTGGGTCATAAAGGCTCAAGAGCTATGTGCATGTGATCATATAAAATGATATTTATCAAAATGAACTTGCAACAACGTGAAACAAGAGGATTTTTGGCATTCTGTTCTTTGCATTTTATTCTTTTCTCCTTTGATGCTATATTTTATTTCTGTACCTTTTTGTGTATATAAGTTTATCTCTTTGGGGGAGGGTAGCAGTGGGACAAAGGGTGAACAAATGCAGCAGTGATACTAGACACTGTTGAAAATGAACTATAACTTGCAGGAGGACAGGAGAGCAAAACTGGGACACAACAAGGGAAGGGTGTGACACTATTCAAAAAGAATTGTACTCATTAGCTGACCTATATAACTGTAACCCCTCAGTATATCACCTTTACAATAATAGTTCTTTTTTAAAAAAAGTACTTTGGAGTTGTATAGATTAGTGAATGCTCTCATTATCTCCATATTCACTTCCAGCCTCCAATTGTATGATTCTGAGAGTGAAAAATGATGCAACATCATTAAAATGTGAATTCACACCATTGTATTTATCCCATAATTGAATTTTCAAGTAGTTGATTACATTCCTCCCTGTGGATTAAGGAAAACAGTAGTATCACATCTAATTTATCAAACATATTTTGGCCTTTCACTACCTTTCCATTAGTTGTCTTTAAGAGCATTTATGGAAATGACTGTTATATCACTGTTGTAATTACTTTCAACATGTGATGTGAAACCATAGCTTCTATTATTAATGACCCTCTTGTATCCCCTTCCTGTGGTTGTACCTGCACTATCTCTGTATCTTATCTGAGTACATTGGAAACCATGTGTACTTGTATTAGAACTAGGAAACTGAAAGGGAATACCAAAATCGAGAGACACAGGGTAAAAAGACAAACGACTACAAAAGCAATACTTAGAAAACTGTTTGGTGTAAATCAACTGAACAACTCATGGGCGGAAAGGGAAAGGGGGAAGGGGAGGGGGGGATGAGGGAGGAGGTAACAAACAGTACAAGAAATGTATCCGAGGCCTAACATATGAAACTGTAACCTCTATGTACATCCGTTTGACAATAAAAATTGAAAAAAAAATGAGTAAGATGATGAGCATGTCTGCCTGTAGGAAGAGCATCCCAGGATTGCAGGACAGGGGCAAATGAGACCTTGCAGCTCAGAGCCTGCAATTCTCTGCTCTGGAAAATTAGGTCTTTCCAGAAGAGTTTTACCTCGGTTAATATGAACCTTGATGTTAAGAAGAATTTCCATGTTAATGTGAATCTCAGAGTTCATATTTCCCCCCACTGTTAATTCTTTAGTTCTCTGTAACTTTTAAACTTAAAGGGATCTTTGAAACCAAGTGTGCTGAAAATATCTCTTAAAAATAAGGAACACATTTAGATTCTGGAGCACAGCAAATTCCCTGTGAAGAAAAGCTCCCAATTTGTGTTCTATTTGCATTTCCATAAACACAGAGAATCTTTGTCTACACTTATTATGTGACAAATCACAGCGCTAGAAGTGGGGTGTTTGAAGACTCTAATTTTGCACATGCTTCCATTCTTGTTAGGTTTACAATGTGAAGCAACATAAAACGTGTACTTTAGGCCCCCAGTTTTTTCCCCAGGAATTGATATTTTAAATAACACTGGCCCCATTTAAAGTAACTAATATATTTTAAAAAATTATAAAAGACCAGGCACTGATGGCTCATGCCTATAATCCTATACTCATATGTTTCTGTAATACAGATAAGTTCTCTTCTAAAATGCTTACCAATAAACTGCTCAGCCCTGGTACAATTAATATATACTAATAAAAACAAGGCACCTGAACTAAAATTCTTCTGCGTTCTCATAAGCTGCCTCAGTGGGATGCCGTTGGTGGTGACAGGGGTCGGTTAATGAAGCACATAGTATATCTGGTCTAGGTAGGTAGAGGCCCAGCACATAGTTAAAGTCTGGTGAGGAGTAAGTAATAGGTTCTTTTACCCCTCCACATTCTGATGACTTTCGAGCTTAACTGAGGTCACCAGACCAAGAATGGACCATTCATTACTCAAGTCCCTCATCAGCTCACAAAGGAAGATGCTTGAGCAAGAAGGATGAGATCCAGGCCTGCAGGACCAGGCTTCTGTCATGGCGGCAGGGGCCGGAGGCTCCCTATGGGGCAGCGTCCCTTATACTCAGCATGGCAGGGCTCACCCTGAGTTGGCTCTCACATAAATACTTGTTAAAGAAATGAATTCACCGAATCCCTTGGTTTGGGTTTGGCAATCTTAGCAGAGCTTGTGGCTTCGCAAGACTGTGGTGAAGAGATCAAATTTGTGATAGAAGCTTCTCTATACTGTGTATCCAGCTGGAGTGATCTGATACGCGTATCATACATAGGTACATGTATATGACAGGTGTGTGACTAGGATAGATGGAAATGTATCATCACCTATGATACACAAATACATGTGTGATAATGAATATATTGAGATTCATATATGTGATGTAACATGTACGATATTGGCACGTGTTGTATTGGTATGTACTGTATTTTTATTTTAGGTGGGAGAAGTGATCACAGGTGTTAGACGAGCATCAAGGTCTGTGAAAACCCCACCGGACAGCAGCAGACAGCAAACGGGCAGAAGGTATCTCCGCTATCCATACCCTACATACCTATGCTTGTTCCTAAGTCCTTAGACTTTTGATCCCTAACAAAATGAATGTGTACAAATACAGGTCCCCATTTGTTTCTGAAATTATCAGTAAGGCTGGCAATATCAGCACCAATGACGGCTGTTGTGTCAGGCACTGCGGTGTGTGCTGTGGCCCCCGCAACACCTTCCATCCCCCACTTTCCATCCTCGCTCTACAGAGAGGAGCCTGAGGGAGCAAACATGCTTAGGCCTGAAGGTCTAAAACTCCCAACTGAAGGCCAGCTAGCTGTGGCACGCGGACACAGTCCTGACGGCCACTGCTCCCACCTGCGCTCACCCCACCTTCCTCTAGTGATCCATGGGCACCTCCGACGCCTTCATTCCCAGACATCCACAGGCATAAAAGCCCCTCGTGCCCCCCTCCTGTCCATCTCCTGACCTAATTCATTTCCTGGCCCCTCCCCTCCATGCTCCGGAGAACATTCACCTCTTCTTGGTATTCTCCCACGTCAGAAACTTTGCTCTGCCTCTCTCGGATTCATGAGATCCTGGCTCTACTTTCTGGAAAGCTCCAGACCATAACTAGACTCCCCAAAACATGGCAGCCCCAGTCTTTCTGTTTCTCAATCATTCTCTACCATGAGATCTCGTTTTCTTCAACCATCTATCTATGTCTTATAATTTCCAGACTCTTCCCATCCAGATGGTGAAGTCTATTTTGGACTGAGGCAAGCTATCTCTGTGATACAAGTGTATACACTAGAATTATCACCTATAAAAATACCTGCACAAGATATATATACATATATATATATATGTCTTGCATAATAAGGCACTTGGGTATTTCTGTACTCAAAGACAACTGTTGAAGTTTTTTTTTAGAGATTTTTAAAACATGGGATTCTTTGAACGACAGATATGGAATTACATTCCTACTGAAAACTGAGCTGCTGTTTTGAACTATGAAACCCGTTGATATTTCTCAAGTTTGTGATTCCATTACCGATAGCAGATTCATGGTATCAGTGAATATTCACAGTCATAATTAACTCCCAGCATCCTCACCCCATGTAAAAGAACCTGACTCATTTGTAGGGAATTATGCGGATGTAAAGTCAAATCACTGCTCACAGTTTGGAACTGGTTTTCAGACCCCATGAAAGCTGTCATTGCTGTGATTACACTTGAAGATACAAGGCATCTTGGCACAATTCTTTATAGTGGTATTTTTGCAGAGCCTTTCTTTTTCCTTCTCATTACCACACTTGAAATGTCCATGTAAAGGTTGAGATTGCCCAGAATCACCGAGAAACTTCCTAGTGCTCATTACCTCTGGCATGCACATTGCCTTTGGCTGGCTGGGAACCCCTATTGAACAAATAATTTACCATCACCGTTAAACGTGGGTTTGAGGTTGAGTGAGGTTGTTTAAGGCACTACACTACTACTCTAGAATTCAGAAAAGGCCCTCAACCCTCTTTTAACTAGAGTGGTCTGTTTCTTAAGTTGTGGAAACAGAGTAAATGAATGGAGCTGGGTTTTAATCTATTGTGACTGGAGGGTAGCATATGGTGAACCCTTGAGGCCCCATTTCATTGCAATGTGGAGTAAGATGCACAACTTCTGAAAAAATGATGGTATTTGTTGAGTACATGATGCCATCAATCGTAAGTAATCATTGACATAGCAATTTAAGGTAAGTACCGTTATTTCTAAATTACTGAGATTCCGTGAGATAACAATTCTCTCAGGTCATAAAGTTGAGGTGGAGCCAGGAATATGAAACTTTGGGCTCACCTCTTATTCCTGTCATGGTGCCTCTTAAGGAAGAGAAGATCTTAGCCTTTACGCACTCAGAGTGGTTGTGTTTTTGTCGTTAATGTTAGGATCTTGAGGTCATAAAGCAGTACCTTATGTTGTGTGCCTTTGTGGTTTTGTCTTTCACATTTAGGTATGACCCATCAGAAATTTAGTTTCATTCAATGTATCACAAGTTATTTTTTTCCACGACAGCTATGGACCGTTGAAGAAGAGTTGTGGGGTGGAAGGAGAAAAAACTTAGATGGTTAACAATTCAAAATACATTGCATCTATGAATAATGATGGTCAAACAAACCCCACTGGACACTGTGGAATAGGGGATGGGGAAAGTGAGAGCAGGTGAAGGCTCAATCTGATTAAAATACTGCATATGTGTGTGTGAAATGTCAAGGTGAATCCCCTTCAACAATTACAATACACTTGGCAAAAATGAGTGACGGGAATGTAAAATGGTCCGGGTGGTGGGTAGTAGTGGGAGGAAGAGGGTGAACAGAGAGACGAAGAAGGAGGCTGAGTGATCAGAACACGCTGGAGATATGTGAAGATGGAGATTTTTGAGGTTGGTTTAGGAAGTGGGCAGTGAAGGTGAGGTAGATAGTGGATAGAGTGACACTAACCACAGTGCGTTGTATGCATGTTTGGGTACATCAGAAGAAAACTCCATCCTACGACTACTTTATGTTAGTAAAAATGTGGTAGAAAGAAATCAGAATACTGAGGTCATCTACTATTTCTGCATCTTGGCCTATCTGACCCTCTATGTCTAAGTGTATTTTTTTTTTTTTTTGCCAGTCCTGGGCCTTGGACTCAGGGCCTGAGCACTGTCCCTGGCTTCTTCCCGCTCAAGGCTAGCACTCTGCCACTTGAGCCACAGCGCCGCTTCTGGCCATTTTCTGTATATGTGGTGCTGGGGAATCGAACCTAGGGCCTCGTGTATCCGAGGCAGGCACTTTTGCCACTAGGCTATATCCCCAGCCCTAAGTGTATTTTTTTAATGGTATTACATACGCTAACATTTAATGCACCTAGAGGCACAATCGTATCTTCTTCACGGGTTGTTCATTTTATTAATAAGCAGTGAACTCCTTCATCTCTTCTAATTTTGGTTTATCATATATGAGCATAGTTACTCCAGCTTCCTTTCAGATTCCATTTGCTTGAAACATCATTTTCTATCCCTCTACTCTCAGGCTATGTGTGAAAGTGAGTTTCTAGTCTATTTAATCCAATCATCCAGTCTGGGTCTTTTATAGGGAGAGTAAAGACCATTTATCTCTAGAGTCATTATTGAAATGTATTTAGCAAAATTTGTGTAGCAAATTTCTCCCCTCTTTATCTTAAAAGATTTTTCTGGTTTTGTGGGTTAATACTTGATTCTTTCCTAATTCTTATGTTTTATTTTCTTCTAGTGACATTTATTCTTTCCTAAGATCTTATGATTTCGTATGTCTTTCTTCCTCTTCTGTGCATAATATTCCTTTAAGTTTAGGTTATGCATATTATAGTCTATACTCCATAAGTTTAGTCATGGTTTATTACTTGTAAATGTATGATATTTTTATAGTATTCATTGTCTTTTGCTAGTTGTAGATTTGCATTTCCTTTGTTCTTGTGACAAAATACTTCAAAGTGATGATTCTGACCCCTTGAAAGTATGTAGCTCCCTCACATTCATTGAGGTCACAGTGCTAACCATCACCATGTGTGATACATTATATAGTTGATTGTGTACCCAGAACCTCACAAGCTGGCTCTTGTTCTTTTATCGGAGGACTCTTTTTGTTTTTCTATAAAGAATGTTTATTTTCTTTCTTCCCAATCCTTATCTCTTGTTTCCTTTTCATTCCTTACTGGGTAGAGAGGTAGGTTCCAGGACAATATTGCATCATGGCCGCTGTGTTTGTTGTCATCCCTACTTTGAGTCTTTGGTGATACTTAGTGGCTTGGTAAGAGCCAGGATTTTGCACCATAACCTAGATACACTACTGCCCCCTGCCTTCCAGTAGCGATCTTTGTTTCCTGATCACCAGGAAACAAGTAAAATGATGGGCACCTGCTATGGCTATGACACGATGGCTTTCCTCATTAGTGCTGGCTGGGAGAACTTGTTTGTGGTCACCGTCTGCGGCCCATGGTGCCTGGGTTCTTTCTGAGGAACAGGATGAGCAGTGCTGATGTCGGAGACAGTGGGCTCAGTCCCAGCCATGCCAGGTTTTCTGTGTGGTGAGAGCTGACAGTCATCCTCCCTCCCTCTGGGTCAGGAGGGGCGGGAAGAGAATTGATGATGACAATAAAGGCCTCAGCATAGGGCACAACTCAGGACACACCTGCCTGGGTCCCCAACATGTGTCCCCAGGTTCAATGACTCATTAGGACTCAAGACTCAGCATAGAATCATAGTCATGTCTAGTAGTTACTTCAGCAAAAAGAGCTCAAAGCAGTCTTGGAAAAGGGCAAAGTCTAAAGAGAGCCAAGTGCAAGCTTCTGAGGGTTCTATCCCTGTGGAGTGACACCAGATATACCAAATTCCTCCTTCAGCCAGTCTCATTGACACATCCGAGGAGCCTGAAAACCTGGAACTGTGGGCTCAGATTTTCACACGTTGCTCTCTGTGGTCTGTTCTTACTGTTTAGGGAGAGTCTGATATCAATATCAGAACTATTGACCAGCAGAGGCCCCGGCTTTCAGACCTTTCTAACAGTCACCAGCTCTGGTCCCACTGCATTCAGCCACCAACCTTGTGATAGTTCTTGTCTGCTGTGAACCCAGGAGGAGCAGCACCATAGCTCAAGCCTGCGATCTCTGTTCTTTCAAAGGCTGAGAATTCATTGAATACCACAGTGTAGATAGAGGATTCATTGTGTACCACAGTATAGCAGAGTCTGAGAAGGTCTACTCAGGTTCTATGTCGGCGCCAGCAGGCATTTATCTCAGCCCTGGTTTCTTCTTTTCCACCCAGCTGTGTCCTTAGACATTTCCAGTCCACCTTCAGATCTCATCTTTTCCACCTCTCCAAAGAGGGACCAGACACTCTACGTCTTTTTGGAATATTTATAATGTGTGAGCTGGGTCTTCCGAATTCACTGCTTTTTAGTCTTTGTAAAATTTGTATTTTTCTTTAGCAAGTCCATGTGTATGAATCAAAATCCTAAAGGAAACTAAAATCTGAAGTGTCACCAAGAGCCGAGCAGAGAGCAGGAGACCAGGGTTATGAGGACAACAGAGAGAGTTCACACTGTCACAAGAAAACAGAACTTCATCTCCCCAAGAGAAGGTGCCCACTGGGTGCATTACATCAGAGAACATCAGTTTGGAGTTCTATATGAGATTGATGGTGACTTTTTTTTTTATGTCTGAGATAACTTCTTACTTAGTTTCATTATCTTTCCACAATACAAGGGTATAAGATGAAAACGATCAAATATTTGCCTAAAAGATTTAGTGTTATACAAAAACAGACCAATAATGTGACAGTTACCCAATGCTAGAGTGAGATCTGTTTTTAGTGCACCACACTGCCCTGTGAGACGTTGCAAGGAACTGTGTCCCTCATGGACAGGGTAACTACCATAGCACCTAAAGTATAGTGGCATTAACATGTATCTGCTGGATGAATGAACGAGTGAATAGCAATGATTCGAAAACAATCTGAGAGGAATCTTCATTAATGTACAGATCACCTGGTGCAGCTCCAAGCGTACTGGAGAGAAATTCCATGAAAGTAACTCAGGGGCGTGTGTCACCCACAGCGTTTTACCTAAGCCTGTATCATTGGGAGCCATTGGCTAACCCGGGTTCTTTGTGGTTCTGCTCAGTTTGGGGTACTCCTGAAAGAAGGGGGCATAGCAGTCGGAACCGGTGCTTATGGGAGGGAGATTGGGGGCTGAGTTCTTCTGTATACCTGAACTTCTGACCCAAATACCTCTAGCAAACCATTTAGCCTGGTTAGGAGGAACACTTGTGAGTCTGCTATTGATCCTGGCTGTGTGACTTTGCCTGATGTATTGTTTCAATTATTAAAAAAAAAAATTCTGAGGTAAGCAGCACCTCCAGGTGACCTCTCCTCCAACTGTCCGCGCATTACTAGCACAGCGCTGTGGTGCTTTTCAACACTTCGTCGCGTCTCCACAGGTCAAAACCTTGTTTCTACAATGCTCTACATCACTTGAAGCTGGAGTCAGTCCCTTCTTTTTTTAAATCTCTGTGCTGTATGGGTAGCACTTCCTAACCCTTGCTGAATAAATGAGTTGAACCTATTTGAAACTAAGTTTGGTTTTTTTGCCAGTCCTGGGACTTGGACTCAGGTCCTGAGCACTGTTCTTGGCTTCTTTTTGCTCAAGGCTAGCACTCTACCTCTTGAGCCACGGTGCCACTTCTAGCTTTTTCTGTTTATGGGGTGCTGAGGAATCGAACCCAGGGCTTCATGCCTGCTAGGCAAGCACTGTACCACTAAGCCACAATCCCAGCCTGCTTGAAACTAAGTTTTTAAGGGCTGCAATGCTAATTTTCACTTTTCTGTTGTAGAGGCAAGCAAACTGAGAAACTAGAAGTTGATCCAAGGATGCATTCATGCCCTGATATAACTACCATAGTTCAAGAAAAGCAGCATGCCTCCAGCAAGTTGAGATCTGAGCCTCAAATTACACCTGGGGAGGAACACCCAGACTTTGAAGATAATCCTGAAGTGCCTCCGCTGATTTGAAATTGCCAGGTGCATAACCATGGCTGAGACCCATTCGGCCCCACATTTTTCAGTATGAAGAATAAGTATATGGTACTTATAGAACAAATGCAGAATTATCTATTATTATAACCACTTTATTGAGCAGTCCCTTACTTTGCATAGCAATAGTCTTAACTGCGTTTTAAATTAAAGTGTATACATCAAGTAAGCTGACTCATTATTTGTCTCTAATGAAGGGGTGGCTGGTGACAATATTCGGTAACATCGGTAACATGGTAGAACTGTTACATGACGTATATTGGTTGTAGGTCATGGAATGTCTGCTTATGCAAGAGATTCACAATTGTTGTAAAAGGACTGATGATTAAATTGTAACATGAGAAAATGGGTGGAGTTCAGAAGTTCAAAACATAACCTAGACCCAGTTAGAATGAGTCAGTGTGGTTTTCAACAGTGCTTCAAGTTTCCCTCTCATGAGTGTCTGTTTTCTCTGACTGTACTGCTCAATGGCAAGAATATGAATTTTCACAGTAGCCACCGTATCTGTGGGTTCCAGCTGAGTCACTTCACAAAGACCTTCAGCGAGTTCCTTCACTCATCAATCCTTAGTGGATGTGTCTGCAACATGTGATATTTGCCTATCAATTCATCTCACGATCATCTCCGTGTGTAAATACAGACACTCTCATCTTCAGAGCCATTTTTCTCATTTTTCTCCTTCTTCCCTTTCTCTTTCCATCCACTTTCTTTGCTATTTCCTTAGTTCCTATTCTCTTCTTCCTTTTTTATCATCTTGCTCCTCCCATCCTACACTTCCTTCTTTACTTCTTATTCCTTTGATATTGTCATACTTGGGCAATGAAATGGCCTCCTTGGGCTCATGGGCTGAATGCTTGTTTCCTACCTGATTGTACTATTTGGGAAAGAGATGGAAACTTTAAGAGATCAGGACTCCCTAGAGGGAGTAGGCTACTGAAGATGAGTCTTTGAAGGTGACATTTGGTCCCTGCTCCCTGGTCCCTTCTTCTCTTTCACTTTCTGTCTGCCATGAGGTGTATTACTTCCTTCTGCTTTCATGAACTGCCAACTGCATGAGGCCAACTGACCATGGGCTGAATCCTCTAAAACAATTATCTAAAGCAAACCTTCTGGGCTTTATGTTGTTTTCTCAGCTTCTTGGTCAGAGAGACACGCGGCCAACATAGAAAGATGTTTGCCTCCTCTTTATTATCTAGAAAACTGTAACTACTCCATGTACACTACAGTAAAATTATTCTCATTATACTAGCACTTAAATTCACATTCCTCAAATATTCAATTTCTCAGTGCTGCAACTCTTTACCCAGGATTCCACCCTGCTTTCATGTGAATGTGGTTGAGGTGTGTGCTCCCATATGGTTCTGTGTTGGAGAACTTGGTCCCCAGGGTGGTGGAGCTGTGTGGAACCTTTAAGAGGTGGAACCTTATGGGAGTTCCTTAAGTCATTAACCTAGAAAATGAATGCTAGGACCAGGGGTTGGAGAAGAGCGGCCTAAAGATAACTCTGAATAGGACGCAAAAATGTTCAGGTGGAAGAAACATCAGCTCCATCCTTCTTCTAGGCACACATCAGGGAGCCTGATCAAGTCACTTGGGAACAATCTTATTTGTGCCAGACAAAACCCCACAAGTCCGTAGTCTTGGACTTAAACAGAAAAGGGGAGGGAGTGATTGCCAACCCCTAGAGAGACAGACCAGTAGTAGTGACCCCACAGGGCCAGGACCTTGCTCCTAGGATAAAGCCCACACAGGGCATCTTATGGGAAAGATGGTGAGATGGATACAAGAACATTTTGACTTCCCTCTTTTCTTCCCCTCTAGGCTCTTGGCAAGCTTCCCACTGGTCAAAGCCACTGGAAACCAAGGAAAGGGCACAGTGGATGGAGTCCACAGAGGTGCTTTTGGGCATATCACATAGTACAGAAGGGAATGGAAGGAGTCTACACACTCTTCCCCTTCTTGCCTATATTGCCTCAACTTCTCCAGCCCCTATTCTACTGGGAGAGGGGGCTAGAGACGAGGAGAAGAGTAAGTGATCAGGATAAGAGAGGAGAAGGACCCCTGGGCTCCTCGTTGTTTCAACTGCAGGATTCCCAACTCAGCAGGCTACCACAACACCATAGGAGTGGCTGACAAGATCAAATGCTAGGGCTTTGATTGATATTAGGACAGAATCATAAAGAATGGAGACTCTTGCCAATGACATGTGCTGTAATCCTAGCTACTCAGGAAGCTGAAATCTGAGGACCATGGTTTGAAGCCAATACCAGTCAAGAAAATCTATGAGACTCTAAACTTCAAATTAATCACCAAAAAGCCAGACATGGAGGTATGGTAGAGCACTAGCTTTTTTTTTTTAAGTTATTATTATAAAACTGATGTACAGAGAGGTTACAGTTTCATACATTAGGCATTGGATACATTTCTTGTACTGTTTGTTACCTTGTCCCTCATACCCCCCCTTTCCCCCCCGAGGTGTTCAGTTCACTTACACCAAACAGTTTTGCAAGTATTGCTTTTGTTGTTGTTTCTCTTATTTTACCCTTTGTCTCTCAATTTTGGTATTCCCTTTCAATTTCCTAATTCTAATACCAGTACACACTGTTTCCCATATACTCAGATAAGATTACAGAGGTAGTGTAGATACAATCACAAGAAGGTGATACACGAACATCATCAATAGTAGAAACTACAGATACACATGGGATGTTGAAAGTAGTTACAACTGTGATATAACAATCGTTTCCATAAAATGGAGTTCATTTCACTTAGCATCATCTTATGTGATCATAAGGGTATAGCTATTGGGCTCTTGTGATCCTCTGCTGTGACTTGCCTAAACCTGTGCTAATTATTCCCAATAAGGGAGACCATAGAGTCCATGTTTCTTTGGGTCTGGCTCACTTCACTTAGTATAATTTTTTCCAAGTCCTTCCATTTCCTTACAAATGGGGCAATGTCATTCTTTCTGATAGAGGCATAAAATTCCATTGTGTATATGTACCACATTTTCCTGATCCATTCGTCTACGGAGGGGCATCTGGGTTGGTTCCAGATTCTTGCTATGACAAATTGCGCTGCAATGAACATTGTTGTGCTGGTGGCTTTACTGTGATTTTGTTTGTGGTTTTTTGGATAAATACCCAAAAGTGGGGTTGCTGGGTCATAGGGGAGTTCTACATTTAGCCTTCTGAGGAATCTCCATACTGCTTGCCAGAGTGGCTGAACCAGTTTACATTCCCACCAACAATGAAATAGGGTTCCCTTTTGGCCACATCCCCTCCAACAACTGTTATTGTTAGTTTTCTTGATATATGACATTCTTACTGGGGTGAGATGGACTCTCAATGTTGTTTTGATTTGCATTTCCTTTATGGCCAGTGATGTAGAGCACTTTTTCATATGTCTCTTGGCCATTCTCATTTCCTCATCAGAGAAGTCGGTAGAGCACTAGCTTTAAGCACAAAAGCTCAGGAACAGTGCCCAGGCCCCAAGTTCAAGCCCAATGATCAGCATTAAAAAAAAAAAAAAAAGTAGACTCAAGGCTCAAGGGAATTCTTTACACCCAATATTAAGAAAATGTCTTGGAGTCTGCTTAGATCTTCTTTCAGAACTGGATGGACCACCCTACTGAGGACAGGCAAAGACGTAGCAGGAGACAGGAGACATAGACTATGTGCTCAGATCTCATCTATAAGGTGGCCATTCAGTCTCAAGAGGATGTGAATAATAACTCGCAGTCTTCAGTTTTGTACCTTTTTCTGTCTTTGCTCTTTTCTTCGTCTTTTGCGTCCACAAGTTTCCTTGGGAGATGCACACTCCCCTCCTCCTCCAACACACATCAGCACTTGTGCCATCCTCCCTGCCTCCAGGACAAAGAAATGCTGGCCAAACACTCACCTTCCCGTGAGCCTTACTTTGTTTGCAGGTTCCTCCTGAGCTGCCCTCATCCGAGTGCATCACATCCCGCACAGTTGTGCAGCATCTGAGCTCTGCTCTCAGCTACCTGGAGGAGACCTGTGTAGGAGCCCTGCAGCGAGCAGTTGTCAGACCCCAAAGACAGCCACCAAGAGCAACCCCTGGAGGACGCCTGCGTGAAGCTGCCGGCTCCGGGCCCAAGTGCATGTGCTGGGCCTCGCTTCCGGGAGACTGCCCTGCACTTGGCAACCGGGGATGTGACATGCAACGTGTGTCTCTCACTGTTTGCAGTCTGTCACCGCCTGCCTGACACATTTGGATGGGAAGTGCTCCCTTGTCTCCAATTGACACATGTCAGGCCAATGTGTCTGCAACTCTGTAGCAGGCCTCAGCTAAAATTAGCTGTTCTTTTATGCATCGACTCCCTAATTATCCTAATTACTCTTCCTCTCATCTGGTCTGGTGTTTTCCTTATAACAGAGACAACTTCACTTCGCCCACTACTTGGTGTCCTTGCTCAATACTTGAGAACTAGGCACCTGTTATGTGCAAAGATCCCTGGTGGGTGCCTGCAAAGACTCTCTTCCTCTCTCTGGCTCTGATCTGGCTGCTGAGGGCTCCACTGGCTGTATCATATCCAGCCATCTCAGAGGCCACTGCCTGGGCTTCCCTGTTTCTCACTGTCTCTCAGTGACCCTGGGACACACTTCTCATGTTCTTTTTTTTCATCCATCTCAACCATGATGTCTCTAATGCCCACAGATTCCCCACCCTAGGCCTCAGGCTGTGCTTACTTACAGTTCCGTCTCCTCTTGAACAATGTGCAACTTGCTCAGCATTCAGTGCAGCATCCTCTCCCCATTTCTCTCCTGCTGCTTCTGCTGTTTCTTCTAGCCTTTATAAATTGACTTTCTAATTATCCAAATTGGAAAACATCATCACTGATTCCAACGCTCGACGTTCAGTTGTCAAAGAAAGCATGTCACTTCCACCTCAAGAAGCATTTCTACTTTACTCACACATTTTGATGTCTGCCCCTCCTCATGCTCCTCCAACTAAATGCCCCATTGACTGTCTTGCAGAGGGCAAGTCTAAACAAAATAGGCACAAGCCCATCTTGCCTACTACATGAAGCCCGTCACTACTCCTGAGAGCCAAATGGGGCTTCTGTGTCCGCTGTTCCCTGCGCATGAAATGACTGGATTGTGGTGAGTAATGTGTGTGTCTGAGGGACTCTGGTGAGCAGCCCTCAAGACTGGACCTGAGCAAGATGGAATTGTGAAGGCCTAGGGTAAGAACAGAGGCCCTGGTGATGGAAGGGAGGCAAGACAAAATAAGCACTTGTTTCTTGATAAGAACATCACCTGGGGGAATAAACATGAACAAATGGATTCCTTTTCAGCGGGAAATGAAATCTGCATGATGGACCACCTTTTTGCCCCCGTTCCCCTCAACAAGCACATAGTCCATGGTGCAGCCAAGGCAGAATCTGCTGACCATGGTGACCCCTGAGTGCCCTTTAAAACCCATCAAGTATGGAGACTCACTGTTGCTCCACCAAAGGCCTGCTCTGGCCACTCTTGCTACCCAACACGTCACCTGTACATAGTGATTAAAAACCAGCCATTCTGCTATGCTCTCAGTTGCTGTGGGTCAGAAATACTGACAGTATCAGTAGAGACAGTTTATGTTTTCTCTCTGGCATCTGGTACTACAGCTTGGAAGACCCAGAAATGGTGATAACTTGATGTCTCAGGCTGGAACATTCTAGAAGAGTCTTTACTCACATACATGGCAGTGTGACTTTGTACTAGACTTCGATTGAGATGGCAGCCAGAGAAAACATGTATGTCTACTAGCCACTCTAGGTTTCTTCAGAACATGACCATTTGACTCTAGGACAGTGATCAGGAAATGTGTGCTTATTTAACAACCTTGCCTTGGGGGTTAACTCAGTGCCCTCTGAAAGACCCTATTGGTCAGGGTAATTTAAAGACCCCCCTCCAGGTTTACCAGGAGAGGATACCACCTCCAGCTGGAAGAGGGGAAAGGCTCTAGAAGACCTTATGAAACAAGAGGTCTCTGGAAAATGCACTGCCTGACAATAAGCCTCCCCCCCTATGAAACTAAGTTTTTTGTTTGTTTTTGTTTTTGTCTTCAGGCAACATCATGGTATTCCTCCTCTTAAGAAAAAGAGGCCCTGGCATCTCTCCTGATTTTGTATGGTGGGAAGAGAGGCACATTAATTATTTTTTATATATATTTTTTTTATTATCAAACTGAATTACAGAGAGGTTACAGTTTCATACATTAGGCATTGGATACATTTCTTGTACTGTTTGTTACCTCCTTCCTCATTCCCCTCTCCCCCCTCCCCCTTTCCCTCCCCCCCCGAGTTGTTCAGTTCATTTACACCAAACAGTTTTACAAGTATTGCTTTTGTAGTTGTTTGTCTTTTTTTTTTTTTTTACCCTGTGCCGAGAGGCACATTTAATTTCACCACAAGACCATGGTTATAACCAACACCACTATCTGCCTCTCCTGCTATAAGAGGATCTATAAATAAAACATTACAAATCATGGCAAGGCCAAATCAAGACCCTCCTAGTCACTCCTAAGTGTTGTTCAGAATTATGAATTAACTCTCACTTAATGACTCAAGTTATTTGAATAAAAATAGAAAACACATTTTGAAATTGTTCCTTTCTCTATATTTAAGTAATCTTGACCTGAGATCTGTGCTTTCCTGTCCATTAGCTTTAGCCTTTCTCTGGCAATGTCTTTGTGTTATGTCTACTGGGACTTAGGTTTCTCAAGACAGCATTGTGTAGAGTCCTCTGGGCTCACCATCTTGTCCCTAACATAGTTTTGTTTAACCGCGGCCCCACAAGCTGATGAAAGAACTCCAGCCTTGTGCCAGATGTTCCTTGGAACTTCCTTGCAGGGTCAGAGCTCTTCTACTCAGCTACTCACAGCTCTGGAGACACCCCTTCAGGCCTCAGGCTCCACTGTTGGTTCTGGGGCTGTACCACTGAACAAGTATCCCCACAAACAAATCCTTGCAGCATTGCTAACAGAGTGCTATGAGCGAAGTAGTGTTAATGTCAACATCACAGGGAGGCCAATGATTGAGAGTAACTCAGGTCCACAGACTGCAGGCAGAAAGGCTCTAGTGGGGCATGCCTAATTCATGAGATCATTGATGAGCCCAGGGATTCCTGTGATCAGAATCAGGGCTCCAGGGATTCCTCAACATGACCCACATGGGGGCATTGTGGGACATGCAGCTTCACAGCAGCTTGCAAAGGCTCCAGTGTGGCAAGTGTCCACGGTCTACACGTTGGCAAGAAGCTTGCAAGCTGCTCACAAATCCATTGCAGGTCTCATGCAACTGTGAATACCATGACTCCCGTTGTCCTCATGCCAGTACCAACCACGCTGAAAGCTAGAAGTCTTCTTTATTACCCTCAGCCTTTGTTCCTTAATAAAACATCAACTATGTCTTTTACATATAATCTCCCCACCTTCCCTCAATAACTTGTCTCATTAAATGGAGCTACCCCTCTTCCTGCCTCATAAAACCATACATTTTGCACTACTCAGTGTAAGAACCCACCCATCTCTTTCCCATTACCATTTTTATTGAGCGGGATCATGAAAACATAGTTTTGCTTCTGTACCTAGAGAAGTAGCGATTTTTGCTTTCCACTAGGGACTGCCAAAACATATCAACTGCAACAGCTTTTGCAACACACCTTTTTTATCCTGAGCAAAGAAGACTGTACTCAATGTCTTGAGGTTTGAAGATGAAATTTTGACAATCTCCCAGACTAGTGACAAAAAGTTACACAACAACCCAGCCACTCAGTCTTCAATTACAGCTGAGAAGTCTCTAGCTAAACAACATAGGAGAAGAAAACCTGATGCATCAATTCCAGTACAAAAATACCAAATCCTTGAAAGCACAAGGCAATGTTTCCTTAAAAGGCCAAAGCCACAATAAAGGACTTAAGTGGTAATGAAGAGAAATAAATTTCAAACAAGTAATTTAAGAACATAATGACAAAAATGATTAATGAAACTTTAAAACTAATATATAAACAGCTGAATGAATTCGGAGAGGATACAATTAATAACAGTTCAAAGGAAATTCACATGAACAGCTGAGTGAACTAACGATAACAGTTCAAGAACTGAATTTTATTGAAAAATTCAATAGAAATATAGAAATCTTTAAAAAGAAATTCTGATTGAAATCTTGGAAATCAAGAGCTCAGGAACCCACATAAAAACTTATTTGAAAGCCTGACTAATAGAACAGTAAAAGTTGGAAGATAATACCAAGAAATTTAAGCTGTGGCAGAATTATCAGATCAGCCTAAAACATTGAAAAAAATTATTTATATTTGGAACACCATGAAAAGACCAACACAGGGCACATGGGTATTAAAAAGGAGAAGAGATCTAAAAAAAAAACCTGCTGAATAAAATAATAGCAGAAAACTACCCAAATCTAAAGAAGGGAGTTATCCAGGTAGTGGAGGCTTTCAGAACACCAAATAGGCAAGACCAAAAAATGAAGTTGTCGGGGCCTCTGAGGACCCCTTTTCCCCTACCTCCCGGGGAAAATGCCTGAACCCCCAAAACTATGAAAGAGCACTCGGCCTTGTCTTCCGCCAGCAGAAGGCAAAAGCGTACTCTCATGAATTACGCTAAGTTGAGGAAAGGTTGCCGACGCTGCCCCTCCCCCGCAGTCCCTTCATGTGTCAGGAGTGGTGGCAGGAAGAAAGACATCAGGGTCTTGATGGTTGAATGGGTCTCGCTCGCCCAGGGGGCAGGCAGAAGAATTTATTACGGTGACAAAGGTGGAAGGGGAGGGACTTGGGATGACTAGCTAATTGGCTGAACTGGGCTGCCCATCAGATGATGTCATGAAACTTCCTCTGTGGGCAGGGACCACAATCCCCCAAGGGTCGGGCCTCCGCCATTAGACAAGTGGCCAAGCCAGGAGGCCAAGCCGGGAGGCGGGGACCGCTTGCTTCTCTTCCAGTTGAGGCTGGAAGGTGGGAGGGGCTCCCTCCCACACTGCCCCAGGCTAGGGGGAAGGGCAGCGTGAATCCCCACCATGAAATAATCTCTGACACATTACAATTAAAACACAAAATATGCAAAACAAAGATAGCATATATTGAAAACTGCAAAAGAGTTGTGAAAATTCTCATGTAAAGGCAAACCCCTCAAAATAAAAGCAGATTTCTCAAAACAAATTCATGACGAAAGGAGCGTGTGGAGTGATCTATTCAAGTCATGAACGAAAACAATTATTACTTCAGAAAAGCTATCTTTCACAACTGAAGGATAAATATAAACTTTCTATGAAAAACAAAAACTAAAGGAATTTCTGACCATCAAACCAGCACAAAATACGTAAAGGAATTCTACACAGAGAAGATGTAGATAAATTTCCACAGGAAAACACAGAAAAGAATAAGCCCCACTATTTAAATAGATTAGTAAATGAGAGAGAATAAAACAGTAGACATTACAGGGCTGGGGATATGGCCTAGTGGCAAGAGTGCCTGCCTCGGATACACGAGGCCCTAGGTTCAATTCCCCAGCACCACATATACAGAAAACCACCAGAAGCGGCGCTGTGGCTCAAGCGGCAGAGTGCTAGCCTTGAGCGGGAAGAAGCCAGGGACAGTGCTCAGGCCCTGAGTCCAAGGCCCACGACTGGCAAAAAAAAAAAAAAAAAAAAAAGTAGACATTACAGAAACAACAAAATAACAGGAAATAGAATGTCTCTTCTGTTATTAATACTGAAATTTGGTGTTCTCATTTCCCTAATCAAAAGTTAGATCATGTCCTCAATGGCAAGTTGGATTAAAATACAAGATCTGACGTGTTCCCCCATAAGAAGCATACCTCACTGGGCACCAACCAGTGGCTCACACCTGGAATCCTAGCTATTCAGAAGGCCGAGATTGGAGGACTGTAATTCAAATCCCACCCAAGCAAAAAAGTCTGTGAGACTCTTATCTTCAATAAACTACTGGGAAAAAGCCGGAAGTCTAGCGCTAGCCTTGAGCACAAAGAGGCCCAGGGACAGCACCTAGGCCCTGAGTTCAAGCCCCAGGACTGGAACAAAAGAGAAGAAAGAGAGAGAGAGAGAGAGAGAGAGAGAGAGAGAGAGAGAGAGAGAGATCTCACAGGCAATGATAAATATAAGCTTGGTGTAAAAGCTTGTAAAACCTTTTTCTAAGCAAATGGATGCAGGAGTAGCTATATTTCTATCTTTATAACTCAAGTAAAAGAAGAGAAGAAGATCAGTTCATTCTAATAAAAGAATCAGTCCATCAACAGAAAGTAATAGCTACTTTATGCACCAAATGTTGACATGTCCTAGTACATTAAGCAAATACTTCCGGAGTACAAGTACTGATCGCCCCCATTACACTAATGGTGTGAGACTTCAATACCCTACACTCAACAATAGATCACACAAACAATACATTAACAACATATTTTAGGACTAAACAAATGGATTTAACAGATTTATACATACCATTTCATCAAGTAGATGCACAATGCACATTCTTCTCAACAGTCCCCAGACCTTCTACACAGCAGATCATATTCTAGGACATGAAGCAGGTCTTAGCAATAATGAGAAATGGAAATAACCACCCCCCCCCCGTATTTCAGCAGTCTATAATGGAATTAGACTAGAACTCAATATAAAAAGAAAGTGCAGAAAATATTCAAACAGATGGGGGACTGAACGACACATGGTCAAATAGCCAGTGAGAAATTGAAGAAACACCGGGAGTATCCAGAAATTATGCTATTTGTGTATTTATTTAGCTGCACATGATAGAAACTTAACAGATAACTGCCTAATCAATAAGAAGCCTATGATGCCTGAGGTGAGCACTCCAGTCTGATGACTTAGGACTTCTGATTCCTTCCATCTTCCTGCACCGTAGCTGCCAGAACAACTCTATATCATGTAGCCATTCCAGTTAGAAGAAAACCCAGAAGGGAACAAAGGGGTGAGGAAGCTTTTTCTCCATATATAAAGTCAAAATCCATGCTTTTACCAGCCAAGACACGGGCAGATGTCCACAAAGGGAGGGTGTACGGGAGGCTGGAGGTCCTGGAGTTGTTGCCTGTGCACTCTTTTGCCTATCTTTTAACTATGCAGTGTCCAGAATGCTCAAGGGAGCCTGCACTGGAGAGCATTCCTTGACCAATGTCTGATGGGACCGCCTTTGCCTCCAGCTCAATGCCCTGGACAACGAGAAGATGATGGAACCAAAAGAATACCCAAGAACGCTTCTGTAGTCTGGAAATCCTTCGTTTATGAACTGTTTATAATGTGCGTACTAGCGACCAGTACAATCCCATGTACATCATATGTTGAAATGACTAGTCTCTTAAATAACCTACAGTGCTGGGAATAGTATCCCCATATTTCAGATGGAAAACTTAGAACTGACATTTCTTTACTAAGTAAGGTCTTACTAAGTAAGACCCAGATGCATCTTCCTTCATTTGAACTTACGTGCTTCCCATTACACATTCATTTCATATATAGCGCGCATCCTAATTTATAATAAGAACACACTAAATTTCAGATCTGTACACTGAAGATCATAGCCTCCTTGCGGGGACATGTAGACTCCCAAACTCCTTCATCGTGTCAAAACGTGGCAGTGCTTATTTGCCCTTTTTTTTTAAAAAATTTTTTTATTGCAGTGTCTCTTTAAATCAACCATTCACTCCTCCCTGCTTCCAGTAATTAGCCAGGTTGCTAAGCTGGCACAGTGAAGTGGTGCTACAGTGTCCCCAAATTAATAGTGCCTCATCAGCACCAAGGCAGGGTGTGAAATTATGTCTGAAGCGTCACCTGAGTGCAGTTAGCATCCCCCTCAGCTGCTGCCTTTAGACAAGGACCAACCGGCACTTGGAAGAACCATCGCCAGACGCCCAGGGTCAGAGGAGACCATGGCCTCTCCATCCTCCACTATCTTTCAGAACTCCGTGTTCTCCTGGGCTGCATACCGCTTCCATCCTGACATCCACAGCCCACAGCAGCACGCAGGTCCCCGCCCCTGGAGCGGCTAGCTCCCCGAGCTGGAGTTCTTCTCCCTCTGGGTCACCCTTTGAACAGACCCTGTTGCATCTCCAAGTCACAGAGATAGACTGTGGAGTGTCCCGTGGATTCCATGGAAACACCACCCCTTCTGCCCAGCTGGCTTTGTCCTGGTGCCCAAGCTCCATGCACGGGAGAGGAGCTTGGTGTGGAGGGAATAGGGAAGCTTGCTCCAAGTAGACTCGAGGAGGCCCAGCTGTGGTTAACCTCAGTTAACTGCTTCTCGGTGTAAATCCCACTGGCTGCCCAAGTGGCCAGTCTCAACACCTCTCGATATTTCACAAGCAGTAAAGATTCATTATGAGACGAAATATACTTTGCTAACTGTACATACAATAAAGCAAACTCAATCCAGGTCTGACCCTCACAAAACCCAGAAATGGCCACCTCTGGAACAAAGCTGAGTGCTCATTGGATGGAAGATTATGTCTTAGGGAAGCTCTGTGGTCAAACACACTACTCAGGTGAAACTGGGCTCTCCTACACCTAGGACTGATCTTTGTGCCGTCATTTACCAGTTATACAACCTTAGTAATATCATGCACTACCTTTGGGCCTCAGTTTACTCACCTGTAAAAGGGGTCTGTGATCATAACCGTCTCATAGGGTTGGTGTGAGGGTTCATTGTCCACACTATTAGCACAGAGCAGGCACTTGCTTGTTAGCTATGGGGATGCTGGTGACTCTGGTGCTGATGCTGATCTTGAGGATTTCTGCTCAGTAGGATGGAGAAGAATCGAGCGTTCAAAGAACGCAGGACTCGGCAACCGCTCCATGCATACCGAGCGCCCTAGCCCATGGAGTGGCTTTCACTGCATCTAACAACAGAGCTGAGAAGCTCTGTCGGCCCCAGTCAGACAGCGCCAGCTAGCTCCTCTTCCTCTCCGAGCTCCTAGCAGAGTCTTACAGAGGATGGGACGCTGGGAGGGACAGGCCAGGTGAATCTCATTCACTTGCTCTACTGAGGAGCCTCATTTCTCCCCTTAGATTCGGGCAGGACCTGAACATCTTCACCCCAGTGCTGTGATAGCTGAGGCTGCTAGATGTTCTCACTTGCAGCCAGTGCATGCCTGAGGGTTCTTACCACTGTTTTCATCCTGGCTTTTCTTTTTGCTGGGTGATCATGAGACAGTGACATCCTCTTCCTGTGCCATGTCTAACAGGAGTTTCCTGTTTGAAACACCAAACAGAGACAGTCTATAACAAAGAAGAGTTAGGAAACAATAGGAGGAGAATGTACATGGTTGTGGGTATGTTTTCTAAAATAAAGTGTTGAGTCAAATGCATACTTATATGGAAAAAATGCAACTTGACTCCAAGTATACACAAAAAAATCTATACTTAGCAGGTGTCTGTGGGACCCAAACGTAACTGACAACACAGACATTCTTCTAGAACAGCACTACTGACCTTAGCCTTCCCAAGAGCTCACCTCATCAGATGGGCTATGAAGCAGTGCTTGGCATAGCTTAGTGGTGAACAAGAGGAGGTGTCTTAAAAGCTCACGTAAGTACACCTGCTTCCTCTTTTCTTTCCCTCTGTCCAGTCCATGTGTTACTGAACCCAGCCCAGTTATTAACCTCAGTCCTTGCATTCAACAAGAATTCAAATGATACAGGAGTGTGGTGGGTTCTTGTTCTCTGGTAGTATAGAAGTAAAACCAGGAATGATGACCACACAGTTTATTTAGTAAAGAAAGAGTAAAGGCCATTCAGAAGAGGGAGCAGTGGGACTCAGACACTGGTTGAACACTGCGTGGTCAGGAACTGGCCATTTGTATTTCCCTCTCTACCTTTTCCTCCTCCCTCTTGGCAATTTGTCAGATGGTGTTTGAAACAAGCACGACCCTCTCCTGAGCAGTGGCTTAT
Source organism: Perognathus longimembris pacificus (assembly GCF_023159225.1). Taxonomy (NCBI): domain Eukaryota; kingdom Metazoa; phylum Chordata; class Mammalia; order Rodentia; family Heteromyidae; genus Perognathus; species Perognathus longimembris. The sequence goes on from NC_063172.1 coordinate 7,262,658, forward strand.
ACAAGGACTGGCCTGGATTATGTCAAGACCCAAGACCCTCCCCTGGGTGATAGCTTCCAGTTGGGGGGGGGGGGGGCAAGCTGGCCTGAACCAGTTGGCTGGTGTTTCCCCTCACACGTAAGACGTAAAACATAGTTAAAGTGACGTAAAAAGTTTATTGAAAGAAAAGGAGTATCCTGAGTGCGCATAGGGGAAGGCTGGGTAGAGAGTCAGCCAGAGTGCACACAGAAACTACAGGGAGTCCTGGAGGAGAACACAGTTTCCCATCAGAGTCTGGATTTCAGGTCATCCCAAAGACCGGATGGAGAGTGTACCCAGCATGAGATGTATAGATGAGCTCAGATAGCGTGCTATAGGCTGAAGTTTATACTTTTTTTTTTTGCCTTTCATGGAGGAACCAAAAAAGACAGGAGAGTGAGGGGAGCTCTGTTTTGCTGTGAACCTAGGTGCAGGTTGATTGACAGATGGGGGTGCATGGCTCAGCTTTCTTAGGATGTGTGTGAGCATGCTTTTCTCCAACCATGGTCCTGGGCCAAACAGTCATTGCAGGGTCCTGGTCCTTGCCTTTTGTACATGTTCCGTGGACATGGGCTTCTCTTTTCCTGATGATCCACCAGGTAGTTGAAATGTGGAGCAAACTTGTCTGGCTTCAGGAATTTCACCGGCATTTGTCTGCCCGACTCCTAGGTGAATCCGGCACCGGCGTGGGCAGGAAAGCTGCCGTCTCTGTCCCCCTGGACTGGGCCTGTTTGGTAGGTCTGCTTACGGGCTGTGTCTCCTAGTTGAAGGATCTCTGTGTAGCTCCATACATCAGAGGCAGAGGGTAAGTGCAGCATGTGCACGGCCCGCAGGCCTGTGTCCACCTCAGAAAGCAAAAGCAAGTTCCTGGCCCCCGAAGGCCAGCTGTGCCCTCGGCATGGGCTGGCAGGACTTGGACTTCTCCTTGAACTTGTGGAGCAACCGCATGAGCTGCTGAAGTCCTTATTTTAGAAAGGGAGACATGGCACAGGTAGAGGATGTCCCTGTCTCGGGATCACCCAACAAATAGAAAAGCCAGGATGAAAACAGTGGTAAGGACCCTCAGCCAAGTGAGAACATCTAGCGGCCTCAGCTATCACAGCACTGGGGTGAAGATGTTCAGGTCCTGCCCGAATCTAAGGGCAGCAGAATCAGCAGAGCAAGTGAACGAAGTTCACCTGGCCTGTCCCTCCGAGCGTCCCATCCTCTGTAAGCCTCTGCTAGGAGCTTGGAGAGGAAGAGGAGCTAGCTGGCGCTGTCTGACCAGGGCTGACAGAGCTGCTCAGCTCTGTTGTTAGATGCAGTAAAAGCCACTCCACGGCCTAGGGGACTGTTGCAGAGTTATTGTTAACAGTGCTATTTTAAGTATACCCTTTTTTCTCAATAAAGTAGAAAGTTAATCTCCTCAGTACATTGTTTTCTGACACATTTGGTAAAGCAAAGCTAAAATAATATTGTAAAATGAATGATGATGATTGCTAGCACCTATGAGGCCTCTACCTTGGGCCCTTTATTTTGTTGAATAAGATGTTGATTGAATACTTGCTGTGCTGCCTGCTGGGTAGGGTACAACAGTAAATAGAAAAGGCGAAGGTCTTTGTTCTGATGGACTTGGTATTCTAATGAGAAGATAGAAAATAAAGCAACAAATGAGTAACAAACTATATGTTGTGTGAGATATAAAGAGAAATAAGTGGGGGAGAAGATAGAGATGGAGGGAGGAAGGAGGGAGGGAGGAAGGAAGGAAGAGAGAGAGGAAGGAAAACAGAGAGGGAGAGGGAGATCAAGGTGATTGGGCCAGAAATGAAAGGAAGAGTCATTTGCATAGGTCTGGAAGCAGGAGCAGAGACCATCTTCTGAGATAGTGGAAGATCAGAAGCTTGGTCTTAGATGGGTATATTTCAGTTTCCTATGGAAGGTTCCAGGGGAGGTGTGTGGGAGCAGAGATGGACTCTGGAATTCACTGCAGGGAACTGGGTGACTTTCCTATCCCCCGGAGAGCTGGTGTTATGGCCCTCACTGCTTGGTGTCGAAAACTCACCTACAGAGGGCAAGTACAATACTGAAGCTTATCCGACTAATCAGCCTGAATTTAAAACTAGTTTGGAAACCGTCTCTGGGTATCCAATGCATTCCCCTCCATGTGCCGAAGGTTTTAGATGGGAAACTAAAAATCCTCATGTGAATATCTGATCTACAAGGAAAAAAAAAAACTGCAGCTCAGTTCAATTTTCCTCTGTCTAAACTCGGATGGAGAGCCAGCTGGCCTCCCACTCACTTGAAAAAAAAAAAAAAGTAAAATCCCATTTTCAGACAGCCTTGCCTTGGCTTGCAAAGCAGTCACGCTTCACAGTCCACCCCGCAGACTGTTTTGAGCAGGGATGCCAAGAAATGATGTCATTCTCAGAAGACAGGGAAAGCCCTGTGCGTCTTTGGTTTTCCCCTTCAAATGCATCCTACCCGAACTCCCCATACCTGTTGCCAGATGCAGGGGAAACAGAATCATAATTTTGGAAAATTTCAAGGTGCAGCAAATTCATTTGTGACCCAAGACCTCAGAGTTCTAAGCCTGAAGATCAGAATCACAGGATAATGGCTCCCACCCAAGAATATTCCTCCCCGTCTTACTTAGACTACCAGGATCTGCTAAATTATCTCCCATCCAATGGAGAAGTGATACAGTAAATTGTAGACATCAAAAATATTTTTAGAAAGAAGTTGATGTCATGGGAAATGGTTCCACTAAAACGTTCACCTTCAAAACAGAATGCAAGGCTGCATTTTGTGCCGTTTTAATCTATAGTGCAATGATTTTTTTTAAATCAATTGGTAACTAACAGGATACAGCGAAAAAATTGTTCCATATGCAGGAAGAATAGTAAGGGTTCAATGAGGCCTTGGTTTCTTTCTCTGGAATAGAAAACAAAGCACACAATGGAAGACAATCCAAAGGAGGTTTCCATTCTCAGGTGTCATGGACTGGCTCAGCTAAGCCCTGCCAACCTGTCAGTGGAACATCACTAACCACTACCACCCCGTGCCCTGTGCTCAACAGAGCCTCCCACACAGGTAAGCGACTTCGGGAGACACCAGGAGCCTGGCTCTGACAACACAGGCAAGGCAGACACAAGTTGCATCCCTCTACTCTCATCCTATCCGGACCCATCAGCCAGGGAAGAAATGTAGACGCACCCCCCCCCCCCACTTCTTGAAACCAAAGCAAAAAAAACAACAGGAATGTTTCCATGAACTAGCGCTAGACAGCTGAAAAAAAGAAACCGAGTCCTCAAAACCCCCAGGTCCCCAGGGCCCCCAAGGTCGGATCTGCCAATGCCTGCTTATGAAAAGGTGAGCTCAGTTATCCAACAGGAAGAATGTCAAAGAATCCGTGGTCCTCTTTTATTAGGGTTTGTCTTCTCCTCAGAAAGTATTTCTCCATGGGCAAGCCCCTGTGACCTAAGACCTCCTGAGTCCTATACTGGAACAGTCTCAGTGTGAGGCTCGGCATCTGGCCCTGCGAACTCATCCTGGATGCAAATGGGCTTCACGGGGCTGGCCGGTGAGCCTCCTTAGCAAGCACAGTCCTCTCTAGACTGAGAGAAGAGCCAGAGAGGTGGAGTAGCTTTCGCTCAACTCCAGCAAGGATTGCCTGCAGATACTCCACGTGGGATGTCCACTGAGTGACGCGTCCCTTGGTGTCCCTCCAATGAGTTAGAAGTCCTAGGTCCCTAGCTATGTGCCGCCCCCAGAGTTGTCACTCAACTCCTCGCCCCTCAGTGCTTCGTGTCTGCTGGGCTCGGGGATTCCCGTTCTTGATGTGCACAGATTAAATTCACTCAAAGACTTAAATGGACACCATGCATGTCTCTCCATTTGCCTTTCTCTCTAACTCACCCGAGCACTGTGCTCTGTCTGGGTTTCTTTACTCTCTACCATATTGTAAAAAAGAACCCCTAGGACAAAACTGGAACAAACACAGGGTTGCCCCATGCTTTTCTCTCTGAGGCTAGAGTCATGCTGCTTGCTTGGCCTAGTTTTTCAGGTACAATAAGTGGAACTCAGTCAGAAAGAACCAGGCTGTACAGAAGACAAGTCCTGTGTTCAAACCCTCAGCATTGCCCAGAGAATAAAGGAAAGCCATTATCGCAAGCCTACGTACAAAGTACCCACTCGGTGACATAGAATAGTAAAGACAAGTAGTTCATCCTCCACCATATCTTTTGGGGAGGCCCTCTTTCACACCAGCTTTTGTTCATTGCAAATTCTGCCTCTGTACGCTTGGATGGCCTCCCACATCTCTGATCCCTACCTTCTTGACCTTGTCAGTGTTATTCACCCTTCAGGTCTCCATTCAAAGACAACGCTTTCCAGGCAACTTTCAAGGCAAACATCATCTTTCTTCTACATGCCACATTTTGAAACTATTTCCATTACAGCAGTTATTCCATGTCCTCATAGTCATCAATACACTAGTAATGTGCTTACACCAACTCTAGCAATCTTGCACTGGCTGTCAACACCTGCAGGCTGGACTAACTCTTGCCCATCACCTAGCAGGGAGTCCTGGCTGCTGGAAAAGTAACAGCTGCAGACACTGGTGCATCCCTTGTGGTGAGGAGAAAGAAGACAACAGCGCACAGGCTTTCAAGGCTTTGATCCATACGAATATCATGACTAGCCAATGCAAGTCATGTGGCAGTACCTAAATTCATGGAGACAGGAAATGATGCTATTATAGTATGTCGAGGGAACTGGGGATATCAGTTGTGCAGTGCTAATATTGTTACGTTTTTCAACACATTCATGGGGGTAATACCTTAAGTATTTGAGGACTACATAATGTATATAACATACACAGAGAAATGCTTAAATGCTGCACTACACAAGTATTCTGCTGAAGTTATCAGAGAAGCACAATGCTACAAATGTTCAGCTTAGGGAAACAGTAAATCCCTCATGAGTAATTTGGGGAAGATTACAGTGGAATGAGGGCAATTATAAGATAAGCAGGAATTGGATGTGTGGAAATGGGAGAGCAAGCTCTCCAGGAGGAGGGAGGAGCAGAGGTCAGGACTGCTCACGAAGGCCCTGCCTGGGGACTGGCATGTCTAGCAGGCCTTGGGAACAAGACATCTGCCCACAAAGCATCTCTATGGAGGGGGTTTCTCATGGCCAGTTGGCCAAGGAAACCACTAACTGGGCCAGCTTTTCAAAAGCGCAGATTCGCTGTCTGCAAGAACACAGCTCACCCTGGGGGCAGAAGTATCCTGCCCCCAGGAGCAGTGGTTCAAGCACTTTGATGAGCCATTCTCTTCTCAAGAGCTCATGACAGCCTGGTTCCTGAGCTGTTTCTGTTACTCTTGTTTCCCAGACAGAGTCTCAGAGATGAGATCATCATTCTCTTTTGAAAAAAAAAAAAAAAACCTCACCATTTCAACGGCAGAAATGCTTAGACTCATGCTGTCAGGGAAGCTGTCACCATGGAAAAGAAAAAGAGAAAGTCCCCCAAATTAGTGCTGAATCTCATCCAAGAACTGTCAATATTTTTGGAAGCCCCCAGAGAACAAATGCTTTCTTGAGCCTGGCAAGATCTATGGTGTTGAAAAGAGAGTGTCTCTAGGCTGATTGATGGCGGCCAGTCAGAGCCATAGTCAGTGGGTAACACTGAAGATAGACAGGCAGTCGCCTGGGTGGAGAACAAAACCTCCCAGGTACGAGCTAATGATAGCCCATGAAAAGTCTTAGAAAACCCAAAGCAAAATGCACACGTTAAGTCCATGTTTATATTTGCAACCAAGCTTCAATGGTTTTTACACTGACCGGCTGCATAAAGCAGGATCTCAGATGGGGCAACCCCTGAATCATCTATTTATAAACCTCTCAGAAGCATGCCAGTCCTAGTTTGAACAGCATCAACTGGAGCTGAAGCACTCTTGAATTAGAATATTGTAGCTTCTAAGAGGGATTTTTATTTTAAATCAAAGTATAGAAGCAAAAGAACTATGGCTAGTAATGACCGGGTTGTTACCACCTTTCCCAGTCATAAGTTACTCTAAGAAAACACAATCCAGCAAGAGGCAGCTCGGTCAAGCTCAGAGACTGCATGCTGAGCCCAGCTCTGCCCCTGACAGCAGGTGCTTCCTAAGGACAGGGCCGGCACCACACACCTACACAGGGCACTCCGGCCATGCTTGGAAAGTGTGGTCTTCCAGGATTCTGGTAGCCATTTTTTCTTGCTAAGATAAGCTAAAGACAGAGAAATTGGGAAAACAAACGACTCCATTTAAGCCATGATCTTGATGGTTACCTGTGGTTTCTATGAAGTAAATGTCCCCAGCAAAAGGTTTTGCACCCATCTGGTGGTACAATTTGGGGAGATGCCGGGAGCTTGAAGAGGTGGACCTAATTGGAGAAAGGAGATCACAGGGATAGCTTATTCCCTTACCCCTTCCTGTCTTTTCCTTTCTGCCCCCTGGCTACCAGGAGATGAAACTCCTCCACACACCACCCCCCTCCATTCCACAAGCCATGGTGTTCTACCTACAGGAACAGGGCCACCCAGCCATGGACTGAACTCTCTGAAACTGTAAGCTGAAATGCAGTCCATCCTCCTTGATGTTGATTGGTCAGATATTTTGTCCCATAGGCAAAAGTCTGACTATCACACTATTCATTCCCGATCACTTCTGTTTATATGAGGTATGGAGATTACCATTATTCTCCCTTATACCATTAACCATCTCCACCATCCCCCTTCCATGTGTCAGGACCCCTTACATGACTTTTGCCTCCCTCAGTTTCCCTCCCTTCCTTCCAGTTGCCCGGCCCTACTTGCCTTGTTGGACTATACCTGGACATCTTTTATGGCGCAATGTTTCTCTGTGGCCATACCACCTACAGCTTTGCCAAAGAACTGGAATGGAGTTTGCACTGTTTCCCTTTTGCCTTTCCCCTGTTGCTGAGCTTAGGGGTTTCCGTTGGGGGGGAATAGGCATTGAGGGTCTTGGCACCTTGCTTCATGTTTACTATAAACTGTCTACTAATGATATGCATTAAGTTGCTAGCACCTTGGCTGCCGTGGACCTCCAGAATCGCCAGGGCCTGGACCTGCTCAACGCCAGAGAAGGGGGACTCTGCGGCACCAAAATGGACTGAACTCCAATTTTCCCTAGACTGAGCTAAATGGGTGGCTCCCTTACCTTCTCCCCACTGTGGGAGAGATCCCCCATGATCCTTATGTTTACATTTGCCTTGTGTTTATATTTGCCTCTGTGTTTACACTTGACCCTTGCCTGGTTAATAGGCTTCCCCTATTTCTTAAGCAATGAGTCAGAGCTGTCCAGTTAATGGTGGTCTGACAGCAATATGCTGCCCTTAGCTGATTGGGAACCCTGTGAGGTTGGCCATGGCCCCTACCAGAATGTGCAGGCTACCAGAACGTGCAGGCATGAGGCAAAAATAACAGGGCCTCCTCTTGAGTATCAATTCTTCCCCCACCCCCCGCCCCGAGTTCTTCCACTGGGCTGGCAAGTCCTGCAGTAAAAGTCAATGACAGGTAAGATCTCCAGAGGGGGGCAACCTAAGACAGGCACACTCTCGAGTAGGGCAGCCACCTGCTGATAAACAAAAAGGGGGAGATGTGGGACATGCGTGGGCATGTCACATCAGAAAGAGGCAGTTAGCTGGCCCCACCTGTTTCCCAGCCCTGGGGCCTCGTGGCTGTTATGCTGCAACCAGGAAAGGCGGTCCTAGTTGGCCCCGCCTGTCTTCTGGCCCCAGGGTCATGTGTGGCTATTACGCAGAACCCAGAAAGGCGGTTCTAGCTGGGCCCACCTCCCAGCCTTGGGACCATGTGTGGCCAAGATGGCGCCTGGTGGTGAACCCGGAGGCGGTCCTGTGGGCTGTGACGTAGAATTAGGCCGCCTCTTAGGATTGGTCCTTCAGCCCTCCACCCTTGACGGACAGCTCAGGCCTCCCTTCACAGTCCCTAGATAGGTGCGCGTACACCCCTCCCCTTCCTGCCGCTCTCTGACCTATTTAAGAGCAGAGCTTATTTCAATAAAGCCAGATGTGCTCAAGACTCTCCCGGACTCGTCTGATTGTCCTCCGGTGAGGGGGGCTGGGTGCCTCCTTTCTTGGCCCGCCCAGGTCGGGGCGTGCTTCCCCATCTCTCCCGCAGGTCAGGAGAGTGCTGGGGGCCAAAGACCCCGACACTACCCCACCCTGCTCACTTCCTGAGGCTTACTCCACTTTCTCCACCACCTGCTGGGTAATGAGCATTGCAGTGTTTCTGGCACAGGCGGTGCTTGTTCTTTCTCGGATATTGCATTTACCCCATCTCCTGGGGTCTTGGCAGGGAGCTAAAACTCTGTTTTAAAGAAGGGTACATAGTACTGCCTGGGCTGCATCCAGTTCTATGTTCTGAGCCTTTGGTCAAATGTCTTTAGAATTCATTCCCACCCATGTCCTCCAGCTTTCAGGAGGAAAAGATGGTAAGGTCTATATCCTGTCTTTTCATGATAAGGAAACCATCTATACCTTATTCGGTGCCCTTAGTCTCATTCTACTATGGTTCGTTCATTACAAACTCCATTGGCATTGTATCTGTCAATGAACGAAATGGGAATGTGGGTGAAGTAGTACTTGGCTAATCTTGGAGAGTTCTCTCTTCTGAGCAAGAAAAGGTTTCCTGTCCCTGGATGCATGATTAAAACATGAGGATTCAGTGCAGAAGCCACATGACTGAAAATGAGGCGCAGAGCCAGCCAAAGACACTGCAGAAAGATAGCTTTCTGGAGGAGAAAATCGGTTGCATCCAAGTAGCCCCACCATGTGCACCTGGAAAGCGCTCTGCCAAGTAGGAAGTAGGAGGTAGGCTGACCTGAGGAAGACTCGCCAGAGTATCTAGGACAGCAAGAACAGCCCGAGGCCCTCGGCTTTGGCTTTTTCTTTCTCATGGAGCCCACGTAGTGCTGGCAAAGGGAGGTTGAAGAAGATTAAGTGCAATTTCCTGACTCACGGGATGTAATTGCTCCCCTTCTCAGAACCGACATACTTCTTTCCCAAGTCTCTCTAGGTCACGTTCAATACTAGATTATAGCTTTGTTGTGTGGGGGTCTTAATCTTTGTCCCTCCCTAAATTGTTTTCTGAAAGTAGCAGCTCTTATTTATTTTTGTATTACCCTCTGGGACAAGCACAGAGTCTTGAACGCAATATGAGTTTAGAGTTTAACCATCATTTGTTCAGTGAATAGGGTAGAGTAAAAATGTGAACAAAGTTAAATTAGGTCCATCACGGGTCAGGGATATATATATATATATATATATATATATATATATATATATAATATATAGGGGGCTGGGGATATGGCCTAGTGGCAAGAGTGCTTGCCTTGTATACATGAGGCCCTGGGTTCGATTCCCCAGCACCACATATACAGAAAACAGCCAGAAGTGGTGCTGTGGCTCAAGTGGCAGAGTGCTAGCCTTGAGCAAAACGAAGCCAGGGACAGTGCTCAGGCCCTAAGTTCAAGGCCCAGGACTGGCAAAAACAACAACAACAACAACAACATATATATATATATATATATATATGTTGCATTGAAGATATGTATATGCTTAACTACATATGTATATATATATGTGTATATATATATTTGAAATCAATATAAATATCCGATAAGATCAAGAGAAAACTAAATGTTAACTATTAAGGAGCACTATCAATTTGAACTAGTGCTGTACCCCTGTAATCTCAGTATTCTGGAGGCTGAGGCACAAGAACAGGAAGTTCAAGGTCAGCCTGGGTTACATAGAAAGACTCTGTCTCAGGAAAAAAAACCAATAAACATAAAACCCAATGAACAAAAAAGGTAGCTATCTATAGAAAGAAATTCTTAGGGTGTTTTAGAAAAGGAAGTCTATAAATTAGAAACTTTACTTCTACCTCTTATTGTCCTTTGTCTACTCACTAACCCACATTAACTATTTGAATACAGGTAATGTGCCTTTTAACACTATTTGTGCACTGACATCTCAGACTTGGTGTACAAAACAAGTTGGCTAGCTTCACAACTAATTTCACAAGGGAGACTAAATACCAGGTCTATGAACACGAGACTTCAATTTCTGGTTTTTCAGGGAACACTCACACAGGAGATACATGTAATAATCTGGGGTTAGATGAGCATTTTATGTATCCACATTTCATGCCTGTATCTTTTAACACTCTGATGGTGCAACGTTCATCATGGTAAAAGGAATTAGCATAAAAGTGTTACTATAGAAGAAATCTGGCCTGTACAGAACACAGGGAGTCCCAGCTTAGCTGAGGCACTCAGTGTACAAAGAGGTCAGGTGATTTACCTAGGATCTCCCACCGGGGTTGGTGCAATCACATTGCCGTACCTAGTCATCTGACCCTGTAAGGAACTTGAACTTGGAGATCAGGTAGGCACAATGGGTGAATTATCATGGTGGCTGGGAAGACAGGACTAAGCAATGCCCAGTGACTAATATTCTCTCCCGCATTCAGTTTGACAGGAGCAGAGACTGTCTGGAAGATGGCTCAGGTCGCACAAGCAGAGTGTGCCAGTTAAGAATCACCTGAGCAGTGAGTGTCCATCATGTGGTCGGCTCTGGTCCCCCTCCTCCTCCAAGTGAGCGTCCAAAGAACTTTTCTATGGCTGTTTTTATCCCATGACCCCTAAGTACTTGATTTTAATAGGTATATTTTAGCAAATTCTCTACATGATCAGTTCAGCCATAGATTTAGGAAACACAAACACTGATATTAGAAATTGGTCTTGAAATTGGTGTGTCTCTTTTCTTTTCCTTTGCATTAAATGTAGATATCTCCAGAAGAGTAAATATCAGAAAGGATAAATTCACAGTGCCCCTGCTATCACAAAGCTGACAGGGCCACAGTGATCAGGGAGCAAATAAGCAAACCTGTCACCCCAGGCGGTGAAGATATTTTATGTAGGTGCTTAGAAACATAATGAGAACTGAGTATGGGAGCTATTTACCTCCTTCTGGTTACAAACCACACACACACACACACAGAGACACACACTACAGACCATAAGCAGATGTCTCCTGGTCTCCTGTGTTTAGAAGTTGGTCCCTGTCTCTGTCTGTCTGTCTTTCTCCTCTGCCTGGCAGGCCTGCATTTCTCCATGCGCCCCTTATCTCTTAAAAATATATATTACTGAGGAGGGGATTGGGAGGAGTAAAGGAGGGGGGAAAAGAGGGAGGAGGAAACAAGTTTGATAAGAAGTGTACTCACTGCCTTACGTATGAAACTAACCCCTCTGTACATCACTTTGACAATAAATTAAAATGTATATATATATTACCCCCACCCCAACAATGCCTGCTCATTCCTATCTTCAAAATGAGTTTTCTCAGTTGGATATACCCACTGCTCCAAAAGTGTTTTGTGGTGTTTCCAAGAAAACTGTATAGGGAGACTCAGGTTTCCAGTATTCACCTGCATAAACTGTTTTTTGGCCAATCATTAACCTCGGGGATGTTGTCCTACGGCAGAGTCAGATGGCTACAAGAGGCCAGGTGACTTTACCACCACCAGGCTATGACAACTCAGGCAAATTACTTGATGTCCCTGTACCTTGAGCTCCTCGGTTACCTTGGAGATACCAGCACCTGCCCTGGTTTGTGGGTCTTTGCAAAGAGATTTATTGTAGGCAAATGTTTTGGATAGATCTAAGCTCCAGTTCTTCTCTGCCAGTGACTCATAGCTGAGTGAATCTGGCACACTTCTCTGGGCTCTGTTTCCATGTGTCTGATGACCACTGTGGGGAGCAAGGACAATGTGGCAGACTCAGAGCAGATGTCAGCAAGGAAGAGGAGTGAGGACAAATCACAGCTTCCCGAACCAGGCAACCTGGGTTCCACTACCTAGTAGAAACTAGGGAAGTATTTAACTTTCTCATGCCTTGATTTCTCCTCCAGTCTCAGAGGCTCTGCTTTTGTATCCACCACAGACAGTAACATCATTACCTCCAGGAATCCAGGAGGGGCCACCTAGAGTACTTATAAGGAAGGAAAGATTTTGTTTAAATTCTAGGTGCCTGGTAGAAAGGTGGCACTTTGTAAATGTTAGATACGGTTACTATCCTGACTCTCCAAACAAGTTTGTATTATCCTCACTGTATTGACTAGTAAGCTGAGATTAAGTGACTCCGATGAGGTTAAATAATTAGCAAGCATTTAGGGTCAAACTTGAGTTTTATAAGATGAAGGATCAAAAATGTCCACTTATCAGCGCCCCTTATACTGGACATGCCAAAAATCAAAGGAGAGTCTGAAAGCAAAGCAGCACTTGTGAACTACCCCAAATCTAATCACCTAAATAAAAGGTTTTTTATAATAGCTCCATATTACATTCCTAGATCTTGGAGGTGTTGACTACAGGAAATTGAAGCTGTATGACATTGACAAATAGAGTGGTGCAAGAGATCATTTGGTCTGGTGTTCTAGCATTTTCCAGAAGAGAGAGACTGAATCTGATGACCAAAGACCCAGTCTTCTGTGACACTGAACAGGAATGGAGGAAGAGAGAATTTCAGCTCTGTGTCTGTTAGCTGGCACAAGACGGAGTACTTTGTCAGTGCCCAGCTCCACATTCCAGAAGAGGGGATAATTGTTGGGTCATTAAAGCTTATATTTTCCACTTGACTTCTCTATCGGAGCATTTCTTTTACTCTCCACACATTCAAATGTCCCCATCTTGCCTTCACAAGACAAACCCCAAGCCAGGCAGGGTGGCCCAGCTCATGCCTATAATCAAGGAGCAGAGTGAAGCTGATAGATCACGAGTTCACGGCTAGCCTGGGTTAGATGGTAAGACAAACTCACTCACACACACACACACACACACATACAGCCTGGGTTAGATGGTAAGACAAACACACACGCGCGCACACACACACACACACATACACGCACACACAAAGACAAAGCCTAGGTCACAGAGCTACCTGTGAGTTTCCCTGCTCAAGTCACTGTGACTAAGATTCCCACCTGCTTGTAGCACAGATGTGCTCACGCCCAAACTTACCTTGCCTCATATTCTCCTTCTGACCTCTAGGCTTGCTGTGGCCCCATTCTTTTGAGCAGGGAATGTGGGGCTCTCCTTGGCTCCTCCTTGCCCATTTCAGTCCTCTAACTGTGTAGTCTATGGACTCCTCTCTCCCTCTTGCACTGTACTCACTCAGATCCACCCCTCCTATCCATTTTCTCTGGCCTTTGGGTATCCAGGGAGAGCCTATTTTATGCTGAAGGGTTTTTTGTTGTGGTACCTATTTTTTTTAGGCATAGAGCAAACAGAGGGGTGTAGCTGAAAATCTGGGAGTAGGAGGGAATAGGCTAGAGAGGGTATAAAGGCAGTGTAAAGTCAATGAACATTGGGCAATAAAAGGCAGGGTCTCCTCACTAAGAAGATGCACTTGACCCCACACCAGCCATGACCACATGTCTGTGGATGCACAGACTTGGGTTCTGAAGAAAGCCTCTCAGGAATCTCTCTCTGCTGAATCACTGGGATCCTCGCTCTACAGTGTTCTCTGCCAAGCTGTGGTGCCCCTGAGGTGGAACTCACAGAGCTCCCCCCACACCCACAGAGACTCTGGGAGTCCATAGAGACAGGGAGGAAGAGTCACAGGAAGGTTACATGCTACACTGCACGACCCTCACCACCACCTCAGACAGATCTGCTGTAGCCCTCAGCGTTGGGGCCTCAGAAATGCATGGGAAGTCTACTGACTTGATGCAGCAAGGGAGAGCCCCCACATCAAAGATACTGGGGCACCTCTTTAGGAGTAAATAGGGACTTATTTTCATAGGATCTGGGCTTAGGCTAGAAAAAATAGGTTAAATGGGGACTGTTCTTAATCAATTTAATAAAGGGAAATCTCAGTGTCATTGTTCAGCAGGGAGAAAAATGCAGAGGGATGGGCAAGTCATTTGTAGCCATGTGGTAATCACTCAGAGATACGGTCGTTAAATATTCTGAGCTGCAGCTGACCTTGAGCCGAGTGCCACATCCTCTTAGGCTTTATCTTGGCTTTGTGTTACCAGGTTTCTCAATAATCATCATCAAGTCTGACTTTTTACTTTATCTGGTGCTTTGGGTAAACCAATCTACAGTTGCACTCATTGGCTGTACTACCTACCCTGTGCTAAGTCCAGCCCTTCTCCACCTGCCTGGCTTACCTCTCCATTCTTCCTTGATTTCTGTGTTCTCATGAATAAGCAAGCACATTTGAATTGGTGCCTAAACCGACCTGACTTACATAACCTCCATTTGTTCTTCGGACAGCCATTACTTTATTAAAGAATATCTCTTCCGCTTGAGAAAATTTTGGAGACACTGTTGTGTTATTTTTGTCCCTTTCCAATACTACCATGAAGAGGACACCCACTTGCAGAGTGGTAGTGAATGTTGATGAAATTAAAAAACCCACTAGGTTCTCTTCCATCTTGAAAACTGAACAATTCTTTTAGCAGAAATTTTGGTGCTCCACCAAAATTCCATGGGATTCCATGGGATTCCCTGTCCTGCATTATGAGTTTCCCCCTGGTTTGTGGGTGCTTTGTGCTTCTACCCTCATTAGCCGAATCTGTAGCATTTTGCCTTGGGAGTACTGGGGGTTGGGTGGTAAGCACGAAGTATCTGGGAATTCAGTCTCACAGGGTGATCATCAGCCAAGCACAGGGAGTATGGAAGCCCAGCTCCCTCACGTGAGGGAAAACAAACTCTCTTGGGCATCCTTTATACCCAGAGTCTCCCACAGGATGAGGATGGAGATTTGTCCACTACTGCCTTGCTTGGTTTCTTCCCCCCTATCTCTGTTCCCTTCTGAGCTCCTCCTGGGGACACGGCTTCAGAGTCATCTCTTTGCAAATCCTTGGGTCTGAATCTGCTTCTGGGGAAAACAGTTTAGTTGACTGTGTTGGGGGGAAATATACTTACCAGGACCAAAAGAGTGGTCAGAAATAGCCTCTCCCTGGAGGCCAGAGAAAATGGATAGGATGGGTAGACCTGAGTAAGGTAAGTGTCCAAAGGAGAGAGGCGTCCATATGCTACACAGGATTAGAGGACTGAAGCGGGCAAGGAGGAACCAAGGAGAGCCCAACCTTCTCTGCTTGGGAGAATGGGACACAGCAAGCCTGGAGACAAGAAGGAGCAGATGGGGCAAGGTAAGTTTGAGTGTGAGCACATCATGCTTGTGGGACCAGCAGGTGGAAACTCGTGTCATGGTGACACGAACAGGGAAACTCCAAACATGGAGAGGAGGTGGCGTGTGAAGCTCAGGTGCTAAGCGTATGTATTTGGGCTGCAAAACTGTTGAAGTAGCAAATACAAAAACCCAAGGGGAAGAAGGCATCCGGAAGCCATATGTAGCACAGGAATAGAAGGCGGGCAAAGAGTAAGGAAAACCCTGATGTCCCTACGCTGAAAGATCTTCCCAGTACCTTCTCATCCCAAAACATCTCTCTCCTAGTACAGCCTGAACCTTCCTCTAGCATAGTTGTTTTGTTTCTAAATTTTATCCTTCATTTTTCTAAGTCTCGTTTCTACATCTCCAAAACAAGAATGCTTACCTCCTGGGGTTAGGTGGAAAAATGAATTTACCAAAGTAAAAGGGGATGGCAAAGGCACAGAGATGAAGCAGAGGTACATTTCTCTGGGCTGAGAGAATCAACTTTATCGTGAGGGAGACCAGCAACAGTGGTAAATAATTAAATGAGTAGTACAGTTCCAGGTTGTGGCTGGTGGAGGAATATCATGGAAGCAGGGGAGAGAGAATAGGATGGATACTACTGTAGGGAAGCTGATGAGAGCAAGGGCAGAAGTGTTCAAAGGATTTGTTGGCAGGTCACAGAAACCTCAGTGTCAACTGGCCAAGTTACAGGGAAAATGTCATCTCTCACAAAGAGACCGGTGATTCAATCACACTGTGGATCCCAGCAAGATGGCAGAGAAAATAAAGCAAACTGGCTCATCCAGGGGCTTATTTTAAGGGGAGAGTGAACCATTTCCTAGAGGCCATGGGAAAGGTGCCATTCTCATGTCCCAAGCCCTAGAATTAGGTCAAATATTTGTGCCCCAATGAGTCACCAGTGGTGAGGATGTAATTACAGAAATGGTCTGAGTCACTTCATGAGCTACCAAAAATGATTTCTTTATAGAAATATTCACATGTCAGACATTCTCTTTGGTGCCTCACATGCAGGTTAAGTTCCCAAATTAAAATTACTTTGAGGAGCTTACAATCTATGTTTGGGTTTATGTATATCCAGCATTTCTCCTCTACATGTATGCAACATTCTGTAATAGGCAGGAACACAATCCAAACATGCACATCCCTGTCTGTATCCTTTAAGACCTAAGTGATCTTAGCAATTTACTTTAACCAAAATAATAAAAGCTACCTGGCAGGATTGCTATCATAGGGAAGTAGATATCTGATACACATAGAAAACAAGGAATTGCCACCTCACCCCAGTAAGAATGCCCCATTACCAAGAAAACTAATAACAACAGATGCTGGAGGGGATGTGGCCAAAAGGCAGCCCTACTACACTATTGGTGGGAATATAAACTTGTTCAACCACTCTAGAAAGCAATATGGAGGTTCCTCAAAAGCCTAAATATAGAACTCCCCTATGACCTAGCAGCTCCACTTTTGGGCATCTACCCAAAAGATTACAAGCAAGACCACACCAAAGCCATCAGCACAACTACATTCTTTGCAGCACAATTTGTCATTGCTAAAATGTGGAACCGGTCCAGATGCCCCTCAGTAGATGAGTGGATCAAGAACATGTGGAATTCTATGCCTCTATCAGAAAGAACGGCCATTGCCCCATTCGTAAGGAAATGGAAGGACTTGGAAAATGTTATACTAAGTGAAGTGAGCCAGGCCCAAAGAAACATAGACTGCATGGTTTCCTTCATTGGTAATAACTAATACACATCTAGGATAGTCCTCACAGAAGATTACAATAGCTCAATAGCTATGTACATATGAACACATAAGATGATGGTAAGGGAAATGAACTCCATCTTACAGAAATAAAGTGGTTTACCATTGTCATTGTTATTTTCAATGTACCATGTGAAATTATGTTATTTTCTTTTGTCTTTCTTCCTCAGGGTTTTAACTCCTTAATACCATGGGTATTGTGTGTATGTTTGTTGGAACTAGGAAAGGGAAGGAGAACATCAAAATGGAGATACAAAGTGTAAAAGGCGAACCAATGCAACAGCAATACTTACAAAACCAACTGTGCAACTCATGGGGGGGGTGGGGAGAGGGAGAAAAATGAGAGAGAAGGTAACAAGTTTGATAAGAAATATACTCACTGCCTTAGGTATGAAATTGTAACCCCTCTGTGCATCACTTTGATAATAAATAAATTAATAATAATTTAAGAAAGAAAACAAGGAATTGAGCAAGGCATCAGGTTCCCCCAGATTGGGAATAGGGTCCCTTCAGTAAGGTGCATACAACTGCAGGACCTTGTCTGGGTCCTTGCTTGTGCCACCATCATCCTGATTCTGTTTCTAAGTGGTCACAATATTCTTCCAACAGACATCGATGGCATGTTGGAAATTCACGCTCTTTCACCAAAGGCCATCAGGAACACACATGTGGTTGTACAAATTAGGCTTTTCACTTGTGACACTGAAGTGGAGTCTCAGGGTGTGGAGTCTCAGGAAGAGGAGGCCAGGAAGGACCTGTAACAGGGTTGAGGCTTTGATTGGAGATTGAGAGAGGCCCATGTAAAGAAGCAGGGATTCACTTCAGGCTGAGGGTTGTCATAAAGTGGAGAGACATTGTATTATGGGTATCTCAAATCCTGTCTGTCTTGAGGTCAGAACCCAAAAGAAAATTGGTATTGGGAAAGAAGTAGTCATCGGTAATTTTAGCCAGAGAAGGGATACAGTTGATATTTTGTGGGACTTGTGATAATCTTGTTTCTGCAATGCATTTTTGTCTTTTATTTTGGCAGGACTGAAGTTTGAACTCAGGGTATGGTGTTTGTTCGGTGTAGGGCTTGGCTCTACCACTTAAGCCATACCTCCACCTTTGCTTTTTGATGGGTATTTTGGAGATGAAGTCTCATAGATTTTCCTGCTAGGGCTGGTTTCACACCACCATCCTACAGATCTCAGTATCCAGAGTAGCTAGAAATAAAGGTGTGAGCCATTGTTGGCCCGCTAGGCACTGCTTGGCTTGACTCACTTTTCATGGCTGCAGAGTAGCCTTACCTGGTATTAGTGTTCTGGGAGGTTCTCTATGTCCAACAAGAGAAAGAGACAGCTCTACTAGCTTCCAGTGGGGAGGGGCTGCTTGTTTTCCTTTGTATTAGCCCTCAAGGACTTCACTGACAATAGCATGTGCAAATCATAGTAGTGGATCACCATAGTGGGCCTCTTTTGCCAAAAGAAAAGAAGGGGGGAGGGTGGAGAGAAACAGAGGATGCCCTCAGGAAAAAAAAAAAAAACTTTCCCAAGGAGTGCTTTTGATCTGGGAGAAAAGATGTGTGTGTGTGTGTGTGTGTGTGTGTGTGTGTGTGTGTGTGTGTGTAAATCCTTTATGTGCATGGCAATCTCTGAGTTCCAAATTATAAATTCCATACAAGCCCCAGTAAGTTTGCAACTGTAGACATTTTCTTCCCTTTCTTTCCAGGAAGAAAAATAGCCTTTCTATTTTCATCCCTGAAATCGCCATTTGTCATTCTCAAGGTGCCTCGGTGTCTTTGTCTCTGCTGTCAGCTGGCAGCGAGGATGCTAAAAATAGCTGGCAGAGGGAACCGCTACACGCTGAACATTAAAAATAGAAAGGGAAGCACGGTGTGAATAATGCATGGGAGAGAATCCCGCGCCCGCTGGCTGGCCCTCCGCCCCTCCGCAGCCTGGCTGCTAGGCAAAGCCCGCGGGGCAGGGGAGGATCAAGGCATTTGTATTGCTCACGGAGCAGCAGAAGGGCAGCCCGCAAATTACAGCGTTTCCCCCTTGGCCTGTGGTGGCCAGGGAGGGACGGGAGAAAAATGGCAGGCATGGACCAGCAAGAGAAATCAAAAGTCTAATTTAGAGACACTAATGCAAATGTCTCGATGCCATTGGTATGAGGAGCCAAGGGGAAGGAGAGGGCAGACCTGGGCTACAGCAACCCCTTCAAGGCACTCTCATTGTTTCCTACAATGGCACTGCTGCCTGATCAGAACCATCTAGAAAGGAGACTTTAATAGTGATTCAGAATAGGACCTATGGCAAATCTAAGTTCAGATCCGTATTACACCATCTTGGAGGGAGGGAAGGGTAGCTCTGCCTACATCTGAAACTACTGTAGGTTCTCCGTCACTCAGGCTACCTAACTGAATTTCCCTTTCCATGGCCAGATGCTAGTTTTATTCTTGGCACAGCTGAAGCAACAAGAGACGGATGGTTAAACTGGAAGGTGTTGAGGTCCAGAAATGGGAAGGAAGCTGCCTGAGGCCACACCGCACGGCAGCCTGAGGCGCGGCTGACTTGCTCTCTCATCAGCCCTCATTTGGCCTTCCCTAGAGACTCTTAACTGAATCGCTTCTTCCAGTGCCTGGTATAAAACCACTGCTCCAAAATGCAGACTCCATCTGCTCACAGACGCCTAACGCAGGCAGAATTCTACCTGCCTGAACCCATGAATTCCCCATGTTGGTGTGCAGCTTTTCCTGGCCACAAGACATGATGCCGGAAGGAGCCCCTGGCTTTGTCTCTGGAGTGAAGGCTCTCAGCTGCGTGTACCTAGAGATCGGGGCTTGATTCTGAGTTTTGCCATCACCATTAGGTCTCCCCAGATGTCCTAAGGGGAAAAGAGACCAGTCTCTGACACAGGCCACTGCCTGTGACCCTCTAAGGGTAAGGGATTCCCAACCTGTGCTGACACCCAGCACCTTTTTTTTTTTTTTTTTTTTTTAATGCACAAGAGCCCAACTTTGAAGTCTGCCTGGGCTCCATTCTGGTTCTGTTTTTATGTTCAATTTTGGTCGGGACATCTGATATCTGGTTTCCTGCTCTTAAAGCAGGACCAATAATACTGACCTGCTAGAAATGCTACAGTTAAGGGAACCACAAATGAGAAATCCTGGCCACAGTGACCACACACAACTGGCATTCTCAGAGTGCTCTGCCTTCCTGACTGTACCCCCAACTATAGCTGCTCCAAATCCCTGGTCTCTGACACATTGTCTTTGCAGCCTCTGGTCCTTTGAGAGCCTCAGGACATTATCTACTTACTTGCCTGTGAAGAAGGTGACTGAACTTCCTGAGCTAACTGCAGGAAAAGGTTGGTAATTAGCACAGGAAGCTGCTTACCAAGCAGGAGCTCAGGACAGGAGGGCCACTATTAAACTGCTCCCTGTGGACTGCCCAATGGGGCACCACCTCCATCTGACCTGTAACTCCAATAGTCATATGGCACACGATACCACTCCAGGCCACACTCACATCCAGCTAGAGGCTGAGAAGGGATCCAGCTTCCTGCAATTTCCTGTCCCCTAGACTCCTCTGCAGGTAAGCTGAGATCTGCAGTTACTGATCTCCAATGATCTCTGAAGGTCTAAAGGCTCCATCCAAGGAGCTGACAAGCCTTCCTCCTTCTGCAGCACAGACTTTATTGTGTCATCATGATCCTAAAACTTCTCTGCTCTAGAGTCAATACTATTCTCTGTAGTGATCGAGGAATGAGCCTCAGCCACCACCTTCAGGGACGAAGATTCCTAAGAGTCAGGACCCTGGGCCCTTTGTCAGCAACCTTGTAGATGCCACGGCTCATGTTCCCGTGGTCAGTTTACCGGCTTGGCAAAGTGTACATCAAGGTGTTTCTGCTTAATTCACAGGGAGGAACCTGAGAATCGAAGAGTTGAATGGTATATTCAGGATTGGGACATTAGTCCTTAAAACGTTTCCACCCACTGACACTGTGGGCGTGAGTGGATCATGGGTGAGAAAAAAAAAATGGATGTGCCTTTTGGTTCTTGCTTTCTCAAATATACGAGCCTTCAATCTTTCTCTTGATAACAAAAGAAAGAAATTAAAAGTTGTGAAAGTCGAGCAACATTTTAAGTGCCTTGGACATGGTTGTCCTTACAGGGCAGAATATGAACCTGCTCACTGAGCCTTTTCCCACCCAGTAGAGAAGACATCCCCTCAAGGTTTAGAAGAGGTGTGTTTAGAACAAGTACAAACAACCTCACTGTTTCTGTTAGGTTTGTGTTCGGCTATGAGCTAATCCTACCACAGAGATTCATACTCACCCGAGTTTATTCTTCTCATCTTGTTCTGCTTTCAGAAATAGGTATGGTACTCAAAGATGCTGTTATGATTCTAAATGTCCCCTAAGCACACATGTGTTAAAGGCTTGATAGCCAGATGATGGTCTTTTGATAGGTGACTGGGTTGTGAGGTCTCATCTATTGATGAATTCATAGATGAATAGACTACTATTCTTTGAGGAGGTAGGGCCTGGTTGGAGGAAGGAAGTAACCATAGTCACGTCTGGGAACTTTCTTTCTTATTCCCGACTCCTCTCTCTCTGCCTCCTGGGTACCACAAGGTGAGCATGAGGGGACCTCTGAAACCATGAACAAAAGTAAAACCTTTTTCCATTAAGTTATACTCAAGTGTTTTGTGGTAGCAGTGAAACGTGACTGACCCATGCCATCAAAGAACCAGTTTCCTTCCTGTGACAGTCCAGCCTTTACCATGTGCTTTTTATTGTCCTGGACTCACAGTAACTGCTTTATCTCTAGCACCAAATACGCACTGCAGGCAAGATGTAGGGAGAAGAGGATGTGTGACATTCTTTCCGAAGGCACGTGACATGCAGTGATATCTACCTTTGTGTCACCAGTCAGGTGACATGGCTCACCTTTGCTGAAAAGTTGGCCTTTTGACTATTCAGACTCTGTTCGAAGTATGAGATGGGAAACAGGGGTTTGAGTGGCCGTTGAATAGGACAGTCTTGGTTGTTTGTCTAAGCCTTGTCCATCAGGTTGATGACCAGTTATCAGACTTTTGTACCACATTCAGAAAGTAGAAAGGTTTTCAATGGCTTAAGATAAATAGGTGAAGGTGTTTGTACTTGCTGGATTCCTAAATGGGAAGGAAACACCCCAGTGTCTTGGCCCTTACTACCATAGTGATTTTCCATGGGTCAAGAAAGTAATGTGTCTTTTGGGTACTAGGCACACTTGTAGCTCTTAGTACCTCAGACATGGCATGACCATATTGTTGACTCAAACCAAGGATCGCCTTACTCCCACTCCTCTGAATAAACTCATCTTAGTGGGTGAGCCACAGTGACATTTTAACCATACTAACAAGGACCCTAAATACTATCAGTGTCAGCTCGGGCTCTATGTGCAACAATCTCCAAAAAGGTCAGTGTATTCTTCTTATCCCAGGGAGCATTTACTCTGCTCAGTGGCCTTTGGCCCCTTTGAGAAAAGATCAGGGAATATTTATAGTATATGCTTCTGTTGACCTTTCAGGGTCCTTCAAAGGAGCTTGGTTTCCCCTTCAATCCATTAGATTGTGCCTATATCTGTAACTGATTTTGGAAATTTGATGGAGACTTCAGGTTTCCTTCAAGGTGGCTGAAATCAGCCTTTTGAATGCCAGCTTTCAATTATTTATTATTGCGAATAGTAAGCAAAACTTCTGGTGCGCTATTTATTATTGTACATACTAAGCAATATATTTGTCTTCCCCAAAAACCACCGTGATCTCAGACAGAGCCAACAATCGCTGTGGGTCTGATCACTCTGATCGTCAACTGTGCCACTGGAGTCAACAAACTCGCTTATTTTTGCTGCCATGCCGAGTGGTTAGGGCCTCCATGAATGTCGGCAAACTCAGGCCTCTGACAACATCCTCAACCTTGTTCTGTGGAGGGCAGTCCCCACGGACACTTCGTCATCTCCCCCTCTGTGGCACCCTTCCTTAGTGAGGAGGGACATCTCTGAAGTCTCTTAGGATCCACTAGCTAGATGGTGGGTTCTCAGGGCTTACATAGGAGGGTATTTACTATCATCCCATGTATCTGAGCCTTCTTTCCTCATAATGCCAAGGACTTGCTCCTTTCTATTTTTTGTTTTGCTGTTTCCCCTAATTTATTATAGGTATTGGTATAGCTCAGGTTTCACAGTGCCAACTGGAATTAGGTAAACAGAAAAATTCTCTCACATCAACCTCAGATGTCTATGTCCTAGCCTCTAAAACCTATGTGTGATAAAAAAAAAAAAGAACTTTGCAGATGTGATACAACGAAGGGTTGTTCTCTCGTGTCCTCTGGCTTGCCCAGTGGAATCATCTTAAGGGTTCTTATAACAGGAGGCCTGTTAGGACAGGAAAATGGAGAGATGTGACAGTGAGGGCAGAGAGTGAAGTGAAGTGGGGACACAATCCAGGGCATGGAGCAGTTGGGGAAGAAAATGAAACAGATTCCTCTTGGGTTTGTGACAAAGTACTGCAGCTCAGGTAGTTTATCACACTCATTTTGTCTTCTTACCAGGTGGGAAGGTAAAAGTCTAACATCACGGGTGTAATCAAGGCTTTTGCTCTTTCCAAGGGATCTAGAGAAGGGTCCTTCCTCACCTTTTCCTAGATTTTGGTGCTGTCCAACAACCCTTGTCATCCCTCATCTTGGAGTCACATCCCTCTAATGTCTGTCTTCAAATCCATATAGTTGCTTTCTCTCCGTGTTTGTTTCCAGGCCTCATCTCCTCCTAAAAATTATCAGTCAATGAGTATAGGGCCCACCGTACCCACTATTATCTCACCTTAATTTAAGTAATTACATTAGCATCCTATTTCCAAATAAGGTCCTATTTTGCAGGTCTGGGTGACCGTGAATCTGGGGAGGAGGGACTCTTCCCCTTAATATAAGCTCCTAGAGAGTCCAGAAGACATTCTGCTCTGTTTCACTGGTTTAAGCCGTGATGCTTGTAGTGATTTGTTACAGCAGCAATGAGAGGCTAATACCCAGAAAATGAGTCAGAATAGCTGCAAATGTCCTTGCCAGAACACTGAGACTGAGTCGTTTATAAGCACCCCCACATCTGTGATTTGGAGGCAACTTTCAAAACAAAAGAGTGTGCCTTCAAGTGCAGGACATGTCCTCTACCTAGGTAGAGCGAACATAAAATGTTGGAGAGAGCCAGGGAGGGAGGGAGAAGAAGAAAGACAAAGAAGAGAGAAACTCAGCAATGAAACATTCCGCAGTGTGTGCTGTGCATATATGTGTACGTAGCTTTATGCACGTATGTGTTCATTTCAGATACTCTGTTTTTGACAAAGAAAGAGATGACCAATTCATTCCTCAAACCGTACCTAACATGGAAAAATAAACAAGATTCGGTTACACTGTGAGAAGAGTCAATAAATCAACCCCATAGGACTATAGGGACAGAACATCTGCAGGGTACAGCCCACGCAGGGCCAGATGCAAAGGAACGACACAGTGACCAAGAAAATATGACAGGAGACATAACTGCACTTTAGAAATGAATCCAGCATGCAGAAGTAAAACAAGCAAACAAATCTATAGGAAAACACTACTTACATGAGGGAAAGAAATGCCATAATTGTTCCATGCTATCCAATAACGCATTAGGAATATTTGCTTAATGTGAAAAGGCTCAAATAAGAATTGATTGCACAACAGAAACCATGAACCAGGTAAAGGTAAACTTTAAGTAAGAAATAGAAGGGATTTCGATGGGGTTTGGGAGGAAGCTTAATGTATTCCTTTAGTACATTTTCAGAAGCCTCTGCTGGGTCAAGGTTACCATCCAGGAATGTGGAGGGACTCAGAAGGGGGACAGAGGGAAGTGATTAATAACCAAGGGGTCATGGAGGAAGGCCCATCCCACAGGCGCAGAAGGATGCAACTATGCCAGGATCACAGTTCAGTCAAGGGAAGAGGGGAGAGGAAATTTTCTGAAAACTCTAACGTTTACTTATCACTGTCTGAAGAGAGACAGAAAAAAAAATTGGAAAAGACAAATAAGATAATATGGTCCTTAGAACTAGCCTTCTAGATCATAGAGCAAAAAAAAAAGAACAAGGCAAACCACTGTGTGTGTGGTGGAGGAGAAATGGAGAACAATCTGTATACAGGTGCGCTAGCCCCGTGCATGTAATACTCAAGGACTCCTGTTTCCTCTATGCTCTTTCATTCCCCAGAAGGCTCCTAACACATGCCATTGCTGTGGTATAAAGCCCCTATGGCCTGTGTCATCTCCTAACACTGTCACTGTCTCGGCCTTCTTTCAGTATAATCTCAGTCAGGTCTATCCTAGAGGGAACTGAAGCTGTTGTTGGACTGCTCAGTTCCAAGCTGAGCTCACCTAGTAAATGGGGGGGGGGGGTGAGAGACGGAGGGAGGGAGGGAGAAAGAGAGAGAGAAACACTAGTTAAAAATTCAAACATGTTAAGCACAAGTTAAATATTCAAATATCAAATATGTTAATTCCCTTAAAGGATGAATTTGTACACATGAAATTAGAAGTCTATCAAAAATACTGCTTGTCTTCCCTCCCTTCAATACATTAATTTCGTAACTTTCCCAGGTATCTTTCATGATCAAGCCAGCAACTGTGTAATTGGAGAAGATATAGCCAGCTTTCATTTGTTTTATTTTCTTCCCTGACTGACTCTGGCTCTCCTGGGATAATACTCATCCAATTAAGCTTATCTTTAGTCGCTGCTTTCGAGGGAACCCAGGCTAAGTCAATTGGTTCCAGAAGTGATCCAAGCAGACAGGCCTAGCAGGTATATTACTTTAGGTTGTACTTTCCACACGTCTAAAGACAAGACAAACTATTGCTGTTGCTAAGAAATTGTAATACACACACACACACACACACACACACACACTCAATGACATCAATATTACCAATATTTCACTTATTATTATTAACTGGAATAAAGTACAGGTGGAATAAAATGCTTAGAAGATCAAATGGCAGCTTCACTGGACCAGTTATAAAGATGATAATTTCTAGAAGTGTGTTGTAAAGTAATCCCTATTAAGGACATTTTTTATTGTGATGTGGGGGGGGGCGGGCTTTGATTAGGTTCTCAGTATGCTGAGTAGCCACTGGCATTGAGCTAAAGAGGGACTTTGAGGTGGAAGGATGGACAAGCAGAAGGAAAGGGGGCAGGAGGAGTGGATGGTGGATAGTGATTATGATTGAAGCACTGTGTGTGTGTGTGTGTGTGTGTGTGTGTGTGTGTGTGTGTGTGTATGAAAATAGAATAATCACTTTTGATGGCATCTGAGCCTTTCTAAATGGGACAAGTAAGATCAGGACAATTAATTGTCAATGTAAGACTTCTATAAAAACCAGACTGTGTGCAGGAAATTTTCAGAGGGAATATTACCTCCTACAGTCATGAGGAAGAATGTTCTGCTTTTTCTTATCCAAAGCAAGAGACAGGACAAAGACCTCATCTGAAGGAGATCTCCAATGGTGTGAGGTATCCTCAAGACGTGTCCCCTTCATTGCCTTCAGGCTGTTAACCAGGGCCAGTTTCAGAAAGCACAAGTCCTACTCTAGGAAGAAAGAGGCTTCATATTAAAAGGACAGAAGACACTGGGCACCAGTGGGCTCGTGCCTACAAGCCTAGCTGTGCAGGAGGCTGACATCTGAGTATCCAGGTTCAGAGTCAGCCCAGGTAGGAAAATCTGTAAGAGTCTCATCTCTAGTTAAGCACCCCAAAAAGCCCTCCCCCAAATGGCTGAAGTCATAGAAGTCATAGAGTGCTAACTTTGAGCAAAAAAGCTCAGGGACAGTATACAGGCCTGAATTTAAGTCCCAGGACTGGGGACCCAAGGAAAAAAAAACCCAGCCTCTCATATTAACCTTCCTGCATGCACTACACTAGTCACTTCTCTTCTCTTCAAGAAAGTTTCCAGTGTCTTCATATCAGAAGAGACATAATAGAGACCACACACTCTTATTTTTTGCCGTGGGAGTTTGGCTTTAGAAGTATATTACTTTCACTTGTTGCCTTGAAAGTTTGGTTTTTAAAAGTGTATTCCTTCTTTATGACTCAAGGAACCTGGAGAAGTTATGTAGTTACAGGAGGCAGGCTAGGAAACCTCAACTTTAAACCTAATTGGTAGAAAGACTAGCTGAATTTCTACCCTTTAGCCACCAGCACAAATATTCTTCATCCAGATAATGGATTACCAACTAAAATAAGGTAGCTGTATATAACACACCCTACAATGAAAACACAAACGGGGAGCTATTCCAACAGCATAGTTTGTTTCTCACATAGATTTGGAGAGCAGGCAATCTAGAATGATAATGGCAGCCACCCCTTCTTCTAGGAGAGCCAGCTGCTTCTCTGGCTCGTCTGCCTTCTTCACAGAATGGCTTCCATCCTCAAAGATGAATCACAACTAGAAACGTCTACGGAGGTCCAATATCAAGCTCTCATTCCAAGCCAGCAGCAGGAAAATCTGCTGCTCTCCTCCCTGGCTCAGCTCCTGGAAATGGCCTTCCAAGAAATTTCCCATGACACCTCTAAGTCAAATCTTGTTGGCTACAGATTTCGTCTCAGGGCCTCACCTACTGGCGTGGACAGCTGGGACACAGTGCTTCCTAGCTGGGCATGTGGCCACCCAGAATGAGATAAAGAGGTGTGAGTGTACTGTGTGGCAATGAGCAGGCTCTGCCACCAATAAGACAGCTGCTAGTCATTCAACAGATGCCAAGTCCTATGGAAAGGACAAGGTGAAAGGAAAGGAGATGAAGACAAAGAAGACGCAGGCCTCGACACTCAGGCACTCACAGTGCGAAGGGGAGACAGCTATGGAATAAACAGGTTAATTGTAGAGTCACTACTGCCCTCATTCCAGTGTGTGTCAGGATGACAGGTGACACAGGAGGCACTGTCACGTGAGCCTCAGCATTCGGTAGAAAATGCTTTGGAAAGCAGTGGCCTTTATAAACAGAGAAGTTTACTCTAAACAACCTGGAAGGAGGAGTGTTGACTAAGGATCTGGGCACTGATGGCTCATACCTGTGATCCTAACCACCCAGGAGGCTGAGATCATGGTTCAAGGACAGCCCAGGAAGGAAAGTCCATGAGATGCTTATCTCCAATTAGCCACCAGAAAACCAGACGTAGTGCTGTGGCTCAAAGTGGTAGAACAGTAGCCTTGAGCAAAAGAGCTCAGGGGACGACAACACCCAGGCCCTGAGTTCAAGCCCCACAATTGTTTTTTGTTTGTAAGATTAAGGGTGAGAAGTGACGTAGCATCTGTGCTTGGATATGGACTTACCTGGAATTCACGTGTTGTTTATTTTTATTCCATGAATTAAAATTTAGATCCGTTCATTGACTTGAAAATATTATATTGAGGACTCATGTTTTTCTCTCATAGATGGAAGTTAGATCTACAATATAAGTATATGTGAAAACAACAGAGAGCCCTGTGTGTGTATGTATACATACATAGACACGCGTATATACACACATATTCACACAAACTGACTAAAATATGATATACATGGGGAGAACTCCCATGGCATAACTCTTTTGAACAATTTAAAGACAAGTTAACAAAATATCAGGAAGCTGAAACATTCTTTGTGTGAGGGGAATAGGACTTAAGGTGAGAGGGGAGAATGGAGAGAGGAATAGTGGGTAAATACAATCATAATACTCAAGGTAGAGATGTAAAAACGGAACTGGCTAACTTGAGGGGATGGGTGAGAAGGGTTGGATAAATGGAAGGGAGGATGAGGGATGAGTGGCATTGATCAAGAGGCATTGTGCATGTAAAGTGACATTGGGATTGAAATCCCTTCATGCTACTAAGATAATAAAAATAAGTACATTTAATTGAAGTAAAAATGGGTCCCTCCATTTAAAAATTTTGTTTAATTCCTTCTTAGACTTCATTCCTGTTGAGATAGTTTCTGCCCTTGTGCGTGGATTGATGTGGCCACCATCTAGGATAGGCCTGTAATGAGAGTCTATGCTTCAGATGATGCTATTAAGTGTGCACTGAGAAGCAGGGTGACCAGCTCACCTGATTGCTTGGAATTGTCCCCATTTTAGGACTAAAAATTCCTCATCCCAAGAACTCCTTCTATTTCTGGTAAGTCCAGGCCATCGATTCCTGGAGAAGGAAAAGCAATCCATATTTTCTGTGAACAAGTGAAGAGCTCAAGGGGAAATGGCAAGTATTGCCAAGTATTGAAAAGTTCTCAAATACAAGGAAATGCAAATAGCATTTCTGTGTGGTTCAAAAGAACTGGATAGAGGAGGAAGGAGGGATATGGAAGGCGGGTTGTCTTTATTATGTTTGAATTTCAGAATTATCCCTATGTGTCACTGGCTTTCCCTGGAAGGGGAACTCAGAGGCATGGTGTGGTCAGATTTTGCATAAATGCAAACATCTCTGTAACTTACCAGCTGGGAGGTCTTGGGCAAGTGAGGACACCTGTCTAAGCCTCAAGCTTCCTTGTTTGTGAGATGGTGATGGTGCCTTCCTCGCTGAGCTGTAGCGAGGACTAGGAGGGGAGTGTAAGTACTCAGTATGTTTAATTTATAGCACAGCATCACTTATCCATGATATACACCCTGAAAGAGTCCCCTGAGGTGACACCTCCACTATTGTGGAGTCTTCATGGAGTGTACTAAAACTTTCACAGCTGTGACATCGGGAGAAGGCGTGGTCTGCGGCATCCCCGCCATTTATGGTTCTGTTGGTGAACAAAGCATCCTGTAAGCTTTGGGAAAACAGAAGTTCCCTCATCATTAATGAAGTCTGGAGGTTTGGGAGTCTAGAATGGATGACAAGTGGGGGACCCATGAGCCACTGTCGAACATTTTCTTTTATAGGCAAAGATTCCGTGTGGATCTGCGTTTGTATAAAAGATGTTGCTGAAGGGGCCATCTCAGAGATGGATGCTTGTGACGATTCTTGACAGGTTTTCCTTGCAAATCTCTTCAGGCCTCTGAAGAACACATTTTGCTGAGCTTTACGATGAGAAGCATCTCTCTGTTCCCAGCTCTCCAGACCCGGGGTCATTGCTGTCCTCAGCTACTTTAATGAAGTCGTTCAGATGACAAAGTGTGTTTCTAGCCACGGCATCTGGAGACAAGGGGCAGGGTGCGTTTTCAGCAGATACCCTGTGATGAAGCCACCAGCCATGGGGCACAGGGCTGCCTGACTCTCCTCCCTCCCACTGGACCCTGCTCTGGGAAGACCAAAAGAGGAGAGACGGCTTAAGTACAGCAATGTTTCATGCCAATACCAATGCTAGGAGGATAAAGTATCTCATCTTTGCCTTTCTCCACAAAACAAAATGCCATTTTGTGGTAGTAGAGTTTGAACTCAGGGCCTTGTTAGGCAGGGCATAGACCATTGGGCCATATCTCCAGCTCCTTTGGGCACAGATTGTCTTTGAGATAGAATCTGGATTCCTGCCTAGGTGCAAGCCACCTATTTTACACTCACTGCCAAGATGGAGTCTCACATTGTTAGGCTGGCCCTATACTTCAGGATTCCCAATTTCAGCCTCCCAACTTGTAAGGATCACAGATGTGAATCCCTGGTTACCAGCTAATATGTTGTATTTTTTTCAAAGCTGAGGTCTTGTATGCAGAAAAGTAGACACATCCTAATGTACATCTTGGTTGTTCTGATAAGGTATCACCCACAGAACCATCAACAGGAGCAAGATATTGGGCATGCTTGTCATCCCAGAAGATTTCCTTCTATTCCCCTGGTTACTCCCCCCAGTTAATCAGACCTGACACAACTGTGAACCAAACCCCATGCATAATAACTCACATGTCAGTTTCATCTATTCTTGTTCTTTGTGTAAATAGCGCTATATAGTAGGTGTGATTTTGTGCTTAGCCTGTTTAACCAACTTAATGTCTTTGAGTGCCATTTATATTTTAGGGTACACAATAGTTTACTGTCTTCTATTATTGGGAAATCACCAACTTCAACATCCAAATTCTGCTTTTCCACAATTGAGACCTTGATTTCCGCACAAGTTTGGTGGTGCATGAAAGTTTTTAGTCGGCTCATTATTTGATGGGAGGATCACTAATTGACAGGCTCCAGTGAGAATCTTCCCTTTTGGAATTTGGAATCTGTATCCCATAGAATCTGCCTTCATTGTTCTGAACAGGAAACTATCACATTATTCTCTGTTTTCCCTTCCCAACTAATATTCCTCAGGAGCTGGCAGGTGCTTAGTCAACCAGA
This sequence comes from Perognathus longimembris pacificus, assembly GCF_023159225.1. NCBI lineage: Eukaryota > Metazoa > Chordata > Mammalia > Rodentia > Heteromyidae > Perognathus > Perognathus longimembris. Next base: position 7,293,998 of record NC_063172.1, read on the forward strand.
AGTGTGTGCATCCACCCATTCAGCTAATCCTGGAGCAACCTGGAGACCATGGCCAGAGTGGGCCAAGGGGTTGCTGGGGACTACATGGTCTTTGTCATGACAGAAATTATTTCCCAATGACCTAAACATGCCTCAATCTATTCACTGGCTTGTTGAACCTTTGGTTTCTTTGCAGTGTGACGTTGTTATCAATAAAACATCTGGGGATATTTTTGTTAGGGTTTTTGTAGACATGCCCCTTTAATGCTCGTAAATGTATTCCTGGAGTGAAATTCTAGGTCAGAGAAAAGTTGTATATTTCACATGAGTGCATGCTTGCAATTAGTTTTCCAAAGTCATTATGCCGCTTGAAACTCCTGTAAGGTGCACACAGGAATTCTACTTGCCAGCATTGGGAGGCACAGGCCTTTAGTTGTAATTATCCCAGGGCTGCGTAGGAAGTATCAGTTCTTATCACCTGAGCCGGAAAGTTTCATTCTTCTGCATGCATAAGAATTGCCTAGGATACACACTTAAAATGTAGGCTCAGGGAAACAGCTCACCTGTGAAGTTTTCATTCATTAGTTCTGGATTGTACTCCAAAATCTGCATTATTGACAAACACTAATTAAGAATTATTCTGATATTTTCTGGCTTAAATTCATCAGTATTGTGTAATCTATGAGTAGCTGTTACTTTTTTCCTTTCTTCAAATACATCCTGCTAGGAGAGAGGAAAAGACTCCAGAGAGGCTTAGAGATTTCTCAATGCGGACTCCTAAAGATGAACAATCCTTCATTACATCAATTTGCAGAAATATTCTCCAAACCCAGAGTTGGATTTTTCATTTTGCTCTCGCAATGGAAGTGCAAGACTTAGAACCAAGCATTTTCTTCTTCTTTACTATGGAGTTTTCTAATGTACCTAGGGTTGTAATGTGTTTATTCCTCATATTTCTACTGTCTGAATTCTGTTCTACAAGTGGATTTCTTAAGAGAACACTAATATATAAAGATATATATAATTTGATTGCTAGGTTAGAGGAACAAAAAGAGACTGGTGTACCCACCTGTCCTCATGGAGTCTTCCTATTTTCACCTGCTGTGTGTCTGGGAGTCTTCCCTGGGCCCTGTGACCAGGACTTTCAAACCATAGGTCCCAGCCACATCCTCATGGGTTCCATGTATAATTGAAAGCAGCAATTTCTTTTTTTTTTTTTTTGCTTAAGAAAATATTCTTCAATGAACTTCAGGAAATGGAAACAAGATGTTCTTTGTTATTGTTGTTTTCTTTTGTCTTGTTTGTATATATGTCTTTGGAGGATAAGAGGGGCACAGAAATGGAGGGACAAAGGGTGAACAAACGCATCAGTGATACTCATGTTGAAAATGAACTATACAACTTGTGGGTGGGGACAGCAGGGAAAACCTGGAGAGAGCGAGAGAAGGGGTGTCAAATTTAATGTACTCATTACCTGACTTACCTCGCGGTAACCACTCTGTGCATCACTTTTATAATAAGAATATTAAAAAATTTTAAAGAAAATATTTTTAAGATCTGGGAAATTTCTTACTGAAATTCAAATATAACCTGAGAGCAAATATAACTCAGGGAACCAAGAATATTTCTACTTAGAAAGACAGCAGCCTTATGCAGCAACTGGAGACCTCACAATGTCCAGCTTCCTGTAAATGATCTGAATTGGGAAGCCAATGGGGGTGGAGACGTGTGGGACTTCAATACCAAGAAGCAAGTGTTAAAGCCTAGAAACGATCACCAGGAGATCTCTCCAGAAGTTCCCCAAAAAGGTGATCACGGACATTGGAAAGGTACCATTCTCAGATGGCAAGCCAATCTGACCAATGCAAAGTCTCCTGCTGCTCCATATCACCCTCATTTTATTGTCCAGCTGCATGACCCAACCATCATCAATTCACATGTCTTGTCTTCTGTTTCACCATTCAGGCAATTGTGTCAATTAATGCAGCAGACAAATGAGGTTTGAGTGTGTCAGCCCAGGGAAGCTCCTGGCTGGCTCCAGGAGAAGCTCCGTGTAAACGGTGTTCTGCCTTTTAGTCCTCTGAGCAAACTCTGTGCCCTGCAGATCCAATAGGCACTTTAGAAGCGTGTTGTGCTGACAGTGGTGTATGACTTTCTGTCCCCTCTGCTCTCCTTCTGGCATGAGATGAGCAGTGCCAGCTTTTAGCACAGGCCACAGGAGAGAGGGCAAGGATGACATCAGTAGGAGGGACTGTGGAAGAACACATTTGTACAGCGATTTCTGTAAACATGGGAGGATGAGATCATTGCACCAGCTATTTCAAGAGCAGAATCAGCATCCCAGCTAGACACAGGGATAGGTATCTGGAAGGCTGCCATTGTAGCCAATTGGTAATAATGATAATTACTAAAATGTATCAAGCTCCTTAATTTATATGTATTATCTCATTTATCTTCATATCAACCCCAAGCTATAGGTGTCATTGCCTTCTCCTTTTACAGATGGGAGCCCTGGGCTGGTGCGCTCTCTCCAAGGTTGCTCAGCTAGCAAGCAATTCAGCCCTGCTCACATGAGATCACATAACAAGGCTAGTTAATAGAGGCTTGTACGCAGTGCTTGAAAGGAATCGAAAGTCTATCTTCATATGAACTGTCAAAGACCAGCTCATCAGTCATCATTGCCATCTGTGGTCTGTTGTTTCTGCTCGAGGGGACACAATCACATCCTTACCCAGGGTTACAAGAAAGAACTAAAGGAAAAGAACCACACCGTGTTCTCACCTCCTCTTCGCACAGCCTTGCACAGCACTGGGAAACCTGGTAGTCATGTCTAGCCGTGACGGAGGTGCATGAAGGGGTTGAAATCTATTTCAAAGTTAACATGTATCAGTTTCATCACTAACATAATAGCAAAGAAAAGAATATCACTGCTGGGCATGGTCGTGTACACTTGTAATCCCAGCTACTTAGAAGGTGAAGATGAAAGAACCATAATGAAAGGCAGTTTCCAAGCAAAAAGTTCCTGAGCTCCTAGTTTAATAATACCTTGGATACGGCAGGGCATGCATATGGTCCCAGCTACTGGAAAGGCAGAGGTAGAGAACAACCTGGGCCAAATTACCAGGGATCCTATCTGAAAAACAAGCTAAAAAGTAAAAGAACTAAGGGTGTGTTTTAAGGCCCTAATTCAACTCCCAGTAGCACAAAAGAAAAGAAGAAAAACAAAACAAGGAATGGGTGGAGCCCACACACTCTCATATCAGCCAATGTGTTACTATCCATGGTACTGAAAAGTACTGCACAGACAATGACCAAGCGTTTGGCACCCAAGACTTTATCTTCAGCATAAACGCACATTTGGAGGTAGACACCCTAGCCTGGGATTATAAGATGTGTAAGCTACAGTCTGGTAGACAAGGAGATGGCCTGTATTGAATACCTACTGTGTACACTGGACAGGCTCTGTACAACCCACATATCACATCAAAGGATTGTCTCCATACACCTCTTAGGAGAGGTGGACATGAAAACATACTGAGATAAAATAACATGCCCCCATTTACATGTTTAATAAACGGCCAAGAATCTAGACCCCAGCCGATATGCTAGGTGGATGACTGAATTTCTCTCTGCTGATGACTTCCTTCACTATGAAGTAGAGACCCCACCAGGATAATGGCACCTTGTTTGGTATTAGTTATAATAGCATCTTTCCACTCTACCATGCATCAATACCAACCCAAGTGTCCTCAATGCTATATTAAGAATATAGAAGGCTAGAAATGTCCACAAAGGGAAGAGAATCCTTTTGACTCTAAGGCTTGAAAAGGAAAAGCCTCATAGCAAACCAACTGTGAAAAGGGGGTATGATTTTAACAGGCAGAAGTAAGGATGAGGCTGGGTGGTGAAGCCATTGAGGGAAAGGGATCGACCTGAAAACGAGCCTGGAGGAAACAAATGTCAAGTCTGTCACAGGTCAGGGAAGCCATGTTGGAGAGGAAGCTGGCGAGAGGGGAGGGCGGGGATGTGGGCCGCGAGAAGCGTGGGGGAGCTAATTTAAGGAGGCTGGCCTTTTACCTGAAGGCAATGGGGAGCCCTTGAAGGTTTTGATCAGGATTGTGCCAGGGGAAGATTTCCATGGCAACAGCTCTAGGGGAGAGGGGAGAGTAGAGAGGCCAACTCACTCTCCAGTGCCACTGTGAAGGTAAACTGAAGTGACGATCCAAATTAGAGATGTGGCTTTGGGAAAGCGGAAGAGGGAACAAATGAGGATGGCATATGGGGAGAGAATTCAAGGGTCATGGTGGCCGGGATGGGGGGCAGGTAGAGGGAGGAGAAAGCTGCAGTGCTTAAACCCAGTGCTGGAAGCACAGATTGCAAATGGCTTAACCCTTGTGGCGATGATGCTCTCTGCCTATTGTACAAATTGTGGACTTAACTCTCCTTGTTTATTTGTTGTTTCATTTCCCCTTGTTTGTTCTGGTTGGATCCTGAGCAACTCACTTGCTTATGAAACCATGTTTTCAACGTCCACGGTCATCAAGTTCAGACAGTTAAGTGAAGTGTCTGCTTGAGGAAGCTATAGCAACAAAGCAACCAAGAAGACTCTAATGTATTGCTTTGAACAACTTACCTATTAGTCTGTGTTTCTTATGAAACTATTTAAAAAAGAAAACAGTTCTGAAATTATATGGAGGTTTGATGGTGAAGAGAAATTTCCAGACTTCTAACTTATCCTGCTCTCCTCAACCTGTAGCTCTCATCTAGTGGTCCAGTACGGCTGCTCAAGCTCCTGCCATTGTGCCTGTACTCCAGCCACCAAGAGAAAGGACAACAAGAGGAGGGCTCCTCCTCTCCTGTAGAATAACAGCCTATAAGTCACACACATCACTTTCCTTCATACTCTGTTCGTCTGAGATTGTGTGAGTGTGTGTGTATGTGTGTGTGTGCGCGCGCGTGCGCACACGCGTGCACGCCCAGGGAAATAACTGCAAGGGGATAGCTCACTGGGTGCCACGTACCTAAATGAAAACATGTACCATCATGGAAAAAGAAGCTCTTGGCCAAAAAGAAAAAAAGATAAAAATGATTAATACCTATCTTGGCTACTCTGCTCTCTCTTCTGTGCCTATTACAGTGTAATGCAGGGCATGAAGAGAGATGTAGACATTTTCTATCAAATGAATGAATGCATGACAGTATCATGTTAGCTACAGAGGTACAAAGCAAAATGTCATGTGTTGTTTTCCGTTTCCCAGGCGCAGTTGAGGGGGAGCAAGATGTAAAGAAATGAGTGCAGCGAAGCATGGAGCCCAGTGTGATCATTACGAAGAGGTAGGCTGCAAATCCATCTAGGGCAGGAGAGGTCAGAAAGGACTTGGTAAGACGCTGCTCAGCTGAATCTGGAAAGATGAGTAGATGCTGTTGCCTGCGTAGCCTGGTGGGGGAAGCTATTCAAGGACAAGGGAAAAGCACCAGCCTCCGTGCGGAAGGCTGAAAGACAAATGACCAGGAGGCACGACGGGCAGGGGCAGGGGCGGGGTATTCTGAGTAGCAAGAGGTGAAGCAGACAAGATAGGTAGATGTCAGGTCTGGAACTTTGGTCCTTACCTCAAAGGAAATGATGGCCACTGGCCAGTGTTTTAGCACAGATGTCTAAGGTGACATGGGTGTGTGCGTGTGCGTGTGTGTGTATGTGAGACATACTGTCATTATCACCTTGGGAAAATTGCTTTGGGTGGACTAGAGCACTGGACAACATTAGAAACAGGAGACGAAACTTTTACAGAAGCCCACCTAGTTCAGAATTCCTAGACACTAGTATCTGGTGCAAACTGCTTTCCACGATCTAATACATTTCATAAAGACAGCAAAAAAAAAAAAACCCAAAACATTTCATTTGAAATCAATTAAAAATGCAGTTGATTTTTTTAAGGTCTAAGGTTCATTGATTTTTCCTCCTAATGTCAAGTTTTCCCTTCCTTTGTTCCTTTATGCCTCTTCTACTGAAATCTATAAACTGAAATTCAGAAAAGCACGGCCCGCCCTTGGGAAGGTCCTTTGCTCTGTGCACATTTGCTGAATTCCGGGTTGGCTGGGTGAGTCATCTCACCCAGGAAGCCAAAGATTGCTACCTGCCTCTCTCACCTGTAAACCAAACCAGGTCTGTGTCACTAACAGAACCACAAATACCAGCCCACCCGAACACGTCCCTAGCTCTCTCCTCCTCATTTCTCTTTACTCCAATGAAAATCTTTATTTTTAAATAACTGAGTTTTTTTTTTCTTTTTTGCAATTCTAGGGTCTGTCTTCTTTTTCCTGGACTGTCCTGGACTATGATTCACCTGTTTACAGTGGGATGATACATACATGTACACTAGAATGACAGACACGCAAGCACCATGCCCAGCTTTGCCTATAGAGATGCAGTCTCATCAACTTTTTTCCTGGGTTGGCCTCAAACTGCAATCCTTCTGACTCCCATCATCCATCCATGTGGCTAAGATCACAGGCATGAGCTCCAGTGCTGGCACCCGTTGTATGCCTTTAGCCTTACTCTTATTGACAAGCAGCTCTACTGTGTACCTGGTACACAGCACCAAGCTGATCTATGGTCCTGGGTTCCCTTCCACTACCCAGCCCCTCCTCATAGGCGGGTGAGCAACATGTCCTGTCAGCTTCCTGCCATTCTGCCAATCTGTCCCATTCTCCTCATCTGCCGTATCACTAACTGGGTCTAACTATTTACATCTCTCCTGAATCTTGAGGTGTTCATCCCATCTCCTTCCATCCAGTCCTGACCTCTCTTCTCCGTTCTATGTGATGGCCAGAATGATAATATACAAACACAACTCAGCTGGTATCAACCAGAATCATATACAAATGTAAATCAGCTCATGTCCCTCTTCCCTGTCACATTCTGTTTTGCTTGTCTTAAAGTAGTAAGAGACAAAAATCCAGACTTTTTATACAGCTTATAAGGATACCTGGCTGCCCTTCTTCCCTGTGTCCAACCTTATTACCAAGAAACTCATCCATCCCATTAGGACAAGGACAGTTATAAACACTTACAATGCAGCTGTGGAAGCAAAGATCCCCGTCCTCAAGAAATCACCTTCTACCAGGGCAGGATAATAAACTCAACAAATGTGAAAGTCACATAGGAACAGAAAGCTGGAACAGAATCGGTCTGGGGCTATGGGGAAGGCTGTAGGCTACAATTTCAAATAGAAGGATGAGGCAACATCGCAGCAGGTTTCATCAAAGGAGAAGGAGTTGGCCACAGAGGTCTCTGAGGGGAAGAGTTATCTAAACTGAGAATAGCATATTTTCTGTACGACAGCTGGGATAATCTAATGCCTGTCTTGCATTTTAGTCCGGGGAGCATCAAGTAGGAATAAGCAAGTAAACAAACAAACTCACCAGCAAACAAGGAAATGCCAGATAGTGGTAAGAGACTCAGATCAACCAAGAAGATGATGTGAAGAGGCTGACGAGGGCTGCTTCAGTTTACTTAGCTCATCTGATCTTCAATCTATATGTGGAAAGTCAATCTTCTTAGCCTTCTGAAGAAGTAAACCAGGCCAGGTAGGTCTTAGATCTTCTCTGGGTAGATTCCTTCTTCTTCATGGTCCCACAGCCTTTTGTTCTATCAGTGTGTTCTATCGGTGAACTAATCACCCATATTGGAACAGATGATTAATCAGCTGACTTTCCTACTCAACTGAGAACTCTGTGGGAAGGAGAGGCTGTGTGTGTTTCAAACAACTTCTAGCACTTAGCATGGTAACTGCCACGCACAGTTACCCAGAGGCATCTGGCTAAATGCAAGATTGCCTGCCTGCTACATGGTCTGCCTCCTGGTCTGACTAGCTCTGAATCAGAAGTCTTTCCCTTTGACCATGAGCTGACCCTAAATGAGGAGCGGCTTTAAAAGTGCAGTCACCAATTATTTGAAATGTTTCCACTGGGTCTTCAAGTGTCTTCCTGAGTGATGGTGAGCTCCGACTCACTGGACCAATGGTGACCGTTGTGATGACAAGTGACGTCTGAGGCTATATCCTTCACTGGGCACATGGCCATCATGCAAGCAGTCCCACTAACCTGCCATGACTACACAGGGGAGGCCATGTATAAGCTCCCTGGCCAACAGTTCCAATCAGGATGAGTTTCTAGCCATCCCTCGTAGAATCTGTGCTGGGAGTGGGTCCCTGAACCCTTGCTAATCCAGTCCCACCCATCTGAGTCACTGGTGGACACTGGAATCTCCTCACAGAGCCCACATGCCACCAGGCAGACCCAGGCCACACACAGCGCGTTAACCATGGGAATCATGATTGGTTGCATGATGCTGGCTACAAGTTCACGTTCGCTTTCCGTCCTGTTTGCTGCTCTTCCTAACTTGAAGACAAACTTTCTGGGATTGTTGGCAGTTGATAGAGTCCCTGACTGACATACAGTAGATGTGAATAAGGAGTTTGTGAATGAATAACTGTGAAGCATATACAGAAATAAGGGAGCAGAAAAGACCACCTACTAATCTAATCATAAACTAAGAGGGAAGCATGACACTCACAAGATTTCCAGTAACTGCAAGGTAAAAATCACACCACACACTTAAGGAAAGCTTGGATGTTTCTGGAACGATCTACTACAATCACTTTTAATCTGATCCACCCCCAACATCTTCCTAGATAGTGAGAGATTTTTCCATGGCTTGGTTTATGCTTTACCTCATTCATTGCCAAGCCTGGAACCCATGAGGTGCTCCAAAAATATTTTAGTGAATGACTTCTCATGCATTCAAAACCATAGAGCCAAATTCTGCATCCGTGCAAGTAATACAAAACTGAGCTCTTAATTTGGAAAGGAGAGGATCAGCTAATTAATATGCAAAGTCAGCAGCCTCCTATATTTTATGGCACAAAACAGAACTGCATGTCCCTTGGCCCAGTCAATTTCCTGTTTATGATCACATTAGACCTATTGCAGGGCAGATGGAAAATTCTAATGGTATCTCCAGTCATTAAGACTGGCATACATCTTTCAGAATTGCAGATGAATACATAATACTCCCCATTAGTATTTTTTAGAAATTAGGGTTCACATAATTTCTTAACTAAGGGGGAACTTTTTGTCATCTGAGTCTGCTCCTTTCTAAATCTCTCTGACTTTTGAGGCAGGTGGAATTCTGTTCACAGCTCCATACCAAGGTGCTTGTTGGTCTTCTGGTGACCTTCACCCCATCTGATGAGAGCCATGGCTTTAGTACCTACCTTGTGGCCCTGAATTCTGCAATCCTGATTTTGCCCCCATGTAATTCTTAGTGCAGCATGAATAGGTATTGCCAACCACCTAGCATCTCCACTTCAAGTATGGTAGACTGAAGATACAGGATGCCTGCTAACCCAGTCATAGCCACAGACAGGAAATGGTGAGTTGGGATTTGAACTTTGGGCTGGATTAAACTCTAAAGCATGCACTCCTCAGACATTACTGAAGGCGACAGAAGACCAAGTGGCCTTTCGAGACTGGCTATTAGGTGCCAGGTGTTATACCAGATGTGCATGCGCCAGTCACTGTGTTGATACATTTCTTCTGCTCGTTTGTAGCTACTTTATAAAGTAAGAACTTTTATTTCCATATCATGTATTAGGAAACTTGGACTTAGATGTATTAAGCAATATCTCCACAAGGTTAAACAACGACTAATTAGTAAAGCTAAAAATCAATTCAAGACACTCCATATGCATGCACTGTGTTTATTTTTTGAAGTGAGAACATCACATTATGAGCTTTAGCTCATAAAAAGTTTCCACGTACCCCAGAAGTCCCACTAGCACGGGGCCTAACAGACAGCAAATGGGTGGCATGGCAGAATTGTCCTGTGGCTTCAGGAAGCCTTTGAGCCTCTCCACTCTCAGCGTGCCATCCATAAAATAGGTTTATAACACTCTCCTTCCATAGCTCACAAGACCTCAAGCGGACCAATTTCAGAGCCAAATAAAGAAACCAGATGTCCAAGCCTCATTCTACACTGAAGCTCAAATAGACTGGTGGGTCAGTCAGTGATAACCCACTGTGACCAGAGCTTCCTCATAGGTAGACAGATAGACAGACAGATAGATAGACAAAGATATAGACATAGATATGTAAAATTGTGTATGTGAATGAATCTATAGGAAGGATTTTCATCCATGTCATCAAGCAAAGAAGTGATGAGGACTATGTTAATATCAATTCAAGGGAGATTTGTAGAAGAATAAGAAGTAGGTCACACTGATGAAATATTTTTTCACTAAAAGATTCCACGCAGCGCACAAGATAAAACAATTAGCAGTATCTTTCTGCAGACACATATCCATTGTGTTTCTACGGGGTGAAGTTCACTTGTCGACTCTTAGTTTTCTACAAACTACCATCTACCCCTGCAATGTTGTGTAGTAGTATCAGAGAGAAAGACATCGCTGTAGAGTGCATTCATTCCTAGAATGGCTGTAGCACTCACTGAAGGAACTCCAAATAATGCCATTTGCCAATTTCTAGGAAAGGACAAAAAGTTGCCATTGCTTTAGGTCATACATGGGGTCTCTTTCTGGGGCTCATTTTTTTCTCATAGTGGGGGTTACGGCTCCTGGGAAGCCACCAATCATGTGATCCTCTTACTTCCCAGGTTTGGAAGTCCTGTATGAATGTATGAATGTGTGTATGTATGTACATATGTATTTGGTGCCAATCCCGAGGCTTGAATTCAGGGCCTGAGTGCTGTCCCTGAGCTTCTTTTGCTTAAGCCTTAGTGCTCTCCTACTTGAGCCACAGCACCACTTTGGGATTTTTCTGAGCAGTTTATTGGAGGTAAGAAGCTTATGGACTTTGCTGTCCTGAACTGTGATCCTCAGATCTCAGCCTCCTGAGTAGCCAGGATTACAGGTGTGAGCCACCGGCAACCCGCAAGGTGGTGCATTTTCACTTCCGATCCTATTCCATTGGGCAAAGCAAGTTACAGAAATCAATCCATTATTATTGGGAAGTGTGGTTCTCTTAAGGACACAATAAGTATTTGCTGAACAGTAACTTTTCTCCAGATTTTCAGTCCATATCCAGTTGTGCTAAAGAAGAAAAAAAAAAAAAGACAGAGAAATGCTTTTAAAGAAAAGTGTGTCCTAAGGGCAGCACCCAAATCCACACACAGTTCAAGCCTCAGGACAGGCTAAAAAATAATAATTTAGCCATGTGCCCATGGCTGAAGTTATGTGGCTGGGCACAGTGACTCTTAGATACTTGGGATGCAGAGACTGGGGGACTGGGGTCTGCAGCCAAGCAGGCACGGGCTCACACCTGTAACCCTAGCTACTCCTGCAGCTGAAATATGAGATTGTGGTTACAAGCCAGCCTGGGTAGAAGAAGTTCTTATCTCTAATTAACCCCTCCAAAAAGCTAGGTGTGCTACTGTGGCTCAAGTGGTAGAGCACTAGCCTTGAGCACAAAGAAAGCTCAGGGACAATACCCAGGCCCCACGTTCAAATTAGTTCCAGGACTGGCACACACTTATGACAAAGCAAATGGAACCCTATCTCAGTGAGGAAAGTGGTGTACTGCTTCACACACCTGCCATTCCAGCTGTGGGGAAAACTTAATGTAGGAAGATCACAGTCTAGATTGACATGAACAAGAAGAATCAGACTTTGTCTGAAAAATAACGAAGAAGCGAAACAGGCTGGGACTGTGACTCAATTGACAGACAGCCTATCAGTTGTACTATTCTGGGTTCTAACACCACCCCCCATACCAACAGATACTAAAAGAATTAGAGAAAATGTTCTAAATTAAAGTACAATGTTAGTATGGTACAGACAAATTTTAAATCGCATATAATATTTTAATAAAATATCTGCAACTGTTTTCTGCCACAAATAACCCATGGGGAAGCAAGGAGGAGAACAGGGGTTCTCGTGTAGGCTGACCACCACCTGCTCTTCTTACCAAGAAAGCTTGGGATCAGGGTGGGACCCTCTTGTAGAATAGGACTACTGTGTCAAGGTGTGGACAGGGGGAACGCAGCTTCCCCAGAGTTGGGGGCCCAAGAGGCTCCTCTTTCTCTGAATTCTTGTTTCCTCTTCCTCCCTTTCTCCATCTCAATCCCACCTACGAGCATTTAGGCGGTCCTCCCTCTTGTGGTAGGTGCTGGGTATAGCACTGTACATATCCTTTACAAGTCCAGGCTTGGTCCTGGGAGACCAGGAGTTTGTTTACAAACTCTGGCCTAGCAACTTCCACTCAGAAAGATGGTCTCAGAGAACTTGAAATGAACAGCTAGTGAAAAGGAAGCCCTAAGTCAAGATACAAGTCACATCACTGTTATTGCTCTGAGGAAGGAGGATAGGCTTTTCCCTCCTTTTCTTCATCAATTTGAGTCATCCGGGGCAAAAATCAGAACATAAGTACATGCTGTCTCAATCGGTATCATGCCTGTATCAAATTGTCTTTGTCTTTCAATAATTTCTCACTGAGATTTGTATACACAAAATTACACCTGGGCTGGGCACAGAGAGAAGACCAGAGGAGGACCAGGAGAGTTTCCAGTAGCACCTGCTCTCAGAATTCCAGCTCCAGATGCCAATTCGGTTTCTGTTGCTTTTACTTCGCAGCCTGGGGTGATTGTTAATGATAACTCTGGCAAGGAAATAAGGTTTACAACCAGTGTTTTATGAAATATGAAACAGAAAATGATATTTTGGTTAGTTAAATGTTTATAGTGTTGTGTACATGTACACTGGGCTGCGACATAAAATATGAGTTATTGTCATAAGAGTGGATCAATATTGTCCTTGCTACCCAAGAGTTCTCTTCTAAATGGGAGGTATAGTAATAATTACTTTGGTAATGTTGATAGTAATTAATGTGTATTAAGGGCCTCTACAAATGCAAGTTTGACAGATGCTAACTCCTTCAATATGAACGTTCATAACCCTTCAAGGTAATGAATAGCATTCTCATTTCCGAGTAAGGCTGGTTATTTAACCTGCCAAAGATCAAACACTTGGCATTTTTCACAGACAGTATTCCTGCTCAGAGCACGCTGTCTCAAAGGCCTGAGTTCTGCCTATTCGGCATCATTATGTAGCTAGCTACAATCCAGTAACTTAGCATGGAGCCATCAGATTTCCCTCTGTAAAGGATTCTAAGAAGCAAATGAAGAAGACCTTGGATTAAATAGGATTGGTGCACGTGACTGGCTCTGGGTATAACGGGTTCTTCATGATCAGAATAGGAACACAGAGCACTTCTCCACTGGCGTGGAGCTTTTCTTCTTGTCACCAAGGTACACAAAGCATTGTGGCTGGGACAGGGCACGAAGCACAATGGATCTGCCCTCTAGAGACATGACCCCGCAGAGGTAGGAGATGGGACAAATGGCCCCAGAGCAGCATTTCTGAAGACACTTTGGATAGTGTCTGCCTGCTATGTTAGACCATCTTGCACAAGGAGACTCCTAGGCAGAAAGGTCTTGAAAGCGGGTGGGTCTGTGGGCTCATTAAGCAGGGAGATGGCAGGGGTCATTGGAATACGTAAATGGCATGGGTAAGCAAGGTGCTTTCACAATCAGGACCCAAAGAGAAGGAGCTTAATTGGTGGGGTGGAAGGAACAGACTGCCCAAGGAACCAAGTGGAAGCCACGGGAGATATTCCTAGCCTATCAGGGAGCCCTCTGTCAAGCTGGAGGGAGGCTGGCATTGAATGGTCTTGCTTCTGACCCTGACATGCCAAGCGACCCACGACCCAGCTCTAACTTTTCTCAGGTCTCGATTCTTGATGGAACTCCTTTCTCAGTATTTCCTTTAGCTGGCCCTTCCTCTCCATGGCTCCATCACCTTCTTTCTGGCCGTTGGTTTCTCTCAGCTTGGCTTGGCCGTGGAATTGTTCTCATTGATTCCTCCCACTCCTAAGCTGTCTTCTGTGGTCAGCAAAATGCCTTTTTCTGGAAGCATCGGGGATTACATCAGGCTATGCTTAAAGCGACTCGTGGCCCCCACGCTTCTCAACTAAGCCTGGTGGGTGTGCAGCACAGACCTAGGAGGCTCCTGCTCAATTCTAGCTTGACTCGGGCCAGCTCAGCCATTAGCTCTAGGAACTCCAGGCTCCATGATGGTTTTGAAGTTTTTCCTGAGCACAACTGTGCGCCTGGGACAGCGTTCTCAGGAAGTACTATTGAATGGTGATTAAAAGCATAGACTCTAGCCTAGTGCAGTGGCACACACTTATAATCTCAGCCCTTGGGAAGTTGAGTTCAAGACCAGCCTGCCAGACCCAGTGTCAAAACACCAAAACAATACAAATAAATGAAAAGCATAGGTTCTGGAGTCAGAAAAACCTGAGGCTGCATGCTGGCGTTTCAGGACTGCCGCTCCCTAGCTATGTAATCTTGGGCAGGGTACTTAATCTCGCTGGGCCATTTCCGTTATGCTTAATGTGGGGAGCGGCAAGCCCGGCCTGTTCATTAACAGTTGCCAGGATTAAATGAGATGCTCCACACACTCTTCCGATGCCTGGTATACGGTAAGCACTCAATCACTGTTACCGCAAGCGTCTATGAGGAGACGGGTCATTGAAAAGCAATGGCAACACAGGTGACTAAGTTGTTTTGCATTTGCGTATCTCATCATTATGGTAAACATGAAATTAATCACTTAACAACTGTTTTTGCTTGTGTTTTTTTTTTTCCTTCTGTTTCCCATAGATGGGAGCGATGTGTGAACAGTAGATGCTCACTGGAAGGATGCATTCATCCATTCATTCATTCAATGGAGGGGATGAATATTTTACCCAACCTAATTATTTAAAGGAAAATGACAAACGGAACAGTCAGCTGTATGCAAGACTAATTTAAAGGTTAGTGTAGATATTGCTTTTGAAACACAGAGGAATAAACACTGGGTCCTTGAGAGCAATCCACATTGAGTCCTTCAGTAACTGGGTGACTGCACAAAGGTATCCTTCAACCCTACCTGTCACCCATGAGGTCCTGAGGTTCTCTGTCCTGTTGTACAGAGATAGGAAGCTCAGGGAAAGGAAAAGCTAGGCCAGGAGAAGGGGAAAGAGACAGCCTACCATGGAAGTATGGTTTTCAATAATAGAAAATACATGTGAGGAGACTTGAGACCCTTTTTTTCCCCCAAATATATTTTCCTTTGACTTGCAAGATTACTAGACCACACATCAGAGCTTGCCCAGTCTTCTATAATCAAGTAAGGGGGTTCTCCCTGGCTATACGTAAATACGGGTCTCACAGGCTCATCCTGGAGGTGAGAGATAGAGGCCCAGGTCCAGAGGAAGCATTGGTGAACCAGAATCAGTTTTCTGTGGAATTCCTTGATGATGAATAGGTGTTCAAATGTGCACCTAGTGGTGTTGGCTAGAGCATCACAGAAGATGCTGATCTGGACAGAGGGGTTGTGTCCACCTTCCAGCTGCACCCATGATCTGAAGGTCCAGGAGAGATACCCCAGAGGTAGGCTGGGCTTCCAGGGAAGGGGAGGAGTGGGGTCCCACTTATTCAGCAATACACCTGGGTTCAGAGCTGGTTTCTGCTACTTGCTTGTAGGCTATAGCTGTTGAGATAGTAAGTCATCACCAAAATACTAATAGGGTGTTTCTGGGTAGCAAGATGACAAATGACTGCCATTGCCCTTTTGCTGATTTGTTATTCATGGTTCCTCCACATCAATACAAAGGCTTTGCTGTTTTGTGCAAAAAATTTAAAAAGCAAATTTTAAAGTGGTCTGCAATAGCCAGACACGGGTGACTCATGCCTGTAATCCTAGTGACTTGGAAGACTGAGATGAGGAGGATCACAGTTTGGGCAAACCAGGGGCAAGGAAAATAAAAGTTCACGAGATCCCAGCTCAATGGAAGAAGCTGGATGTTGGGGGCATGTGCCTGTCAGCCCAGCTACAATACATGGTGGAAAACAGATGGATCGAGGTCAGACATGGTCAGAAAAGCAAGACCCTATCTCAGAATAGCCAATGTGAAGAAAAGCTGGAGACGTGGCTTAGTGATTAGAGCGCCTGCCTAGTAAGTACAGAGCCCTGAGCTCAAATTACAAAAACTCAAAAAAAAAAAAATCTGAAACAATAATGGAAGGTTCTTTGGGAATGGGGCAAAGAGGAAGCCGGGACCACCATTGACGAGTGCCTGTGAACTGGAGCCTCTGTCCCGCTTATTTGACTGTCGTCATAGCAACCATCACCAAAGCATCATCTCCTCACGAAGGTCCTAGAAAGTAGGACCTGTAGAGGTAGAAACTGAAGCTCAGAGATGAGAGGTCCCTTCTGCCTGTGCTTATTTCCAGAAAGTGCCTCCGCAGCAAGGGAGAGAGGGTTCATCTGGGAGTCTCGTCTGCACATGGAGGTGACGATGCGGAAAAGAAGAAAGGGGGCAGTTTGGTGCCTGTGTTGGAAGCTGGGTCCTCAGGGTGGTGATGGTGAGAGGTGGTGGAAGCTTTAACAGGTAGGACCCATTGGAAAGTCACCGGGACATGGGGGGCACTGCCTATGGATCCTGGGTAGTTTTCTCCAGAGGGATACTATAAAAAAAGCAGGTTGGGCCCCACTCGCTCTGGCTTCCAGTCTCACTGGGCTATCTCTTCTTACTTGTACTGAGTATGAATCTGGCTAATTGTCCAACAGCAAGAAACCCAAAGTCACAGAGCTACAAGTCTGTAAATATCATCCCTAAGCTAGTCCTGTGCTGAGTGACACCTGCGAGGATGTCCTTTTGCCTTGTATTCATTCCCAGGGAGGAAGAGTTGCTTTGTCCTAATAGGAGGAATCTTTCCTGGTGGCTCCATCACCACGACATGCATCTTCAGCAAGAGATTAAATCAATAGGTGCGCCCTATTTGGAACCCAGTATACCTTTTTCCTTTACAGAGAATGTAGCCTTAAGGAGTTAGTGATAGCAACAGAAAACAGACGAATGCAAAAAGCAAAGCTATGGAGAGAGGAAGCCACTGGCAAATTGGAGGGCTAACCAGAGTCAAAGGTTTTGATGTCACATGTTGTGCTGGGACTCAAACCAGACGGACTACCTGCCCTGTGGTCTACAACACAGCTTCAGCCTGGTGCTTGCCGGTACTCTCTCATTGACTGTCTTGCTTCTATGTCTAGACGGCACTGGAGATGCTCAGGAACTTTAGACCCAGAGAAGGTTCCCTCCAAGGAGCCACAGCACGGAAGACTGAGTTTAGGTAGGAATCTGCATGGTAGAGAGAGTTTTTGTCACAGGCCCTCAGCCATGCTTGGTGGGTACTTGCCTTTGGTGGTATTTCAAAACCTCCATTGGATTATAAACCCATTGAAACCAATCAATTTCCCAGACTCAACTACCTGGCAGTTCCCCTATTGCCGGATTTAATTGGATCAGTGCTATGAATCTGATATTGAGTTTACCTCATCGTTTTTTGAGAGGCATGAAAATAGTCCCTGCACTTTATCTTAAAACATCAGTACTTGACAGTTTATAGGAGCTTTATAGGAGTTTATGTGGCTCTGAGTTTCAACCTGAGGGCCCCAACTGTCATTTTACCAAGTCTGAACTTTTGATTAAGTGCACAGTAACAAATTCTTACATCTTCTTCCTACACAGTCCTAGATTCACTTTTTATGTTTATCTAGTGAGACATTATTTTAAGCATTGTTGAAATGTTTTCTTTTATCACCATATTTCTTAAGTTACAAGGAGTACTAAGAACTTCTAAGAATAAAGACTTTTACAACAGTAAGTAAAAACAATCTGCATCCCTGATTTGGTAAACAAACATGTTGAACATGTAATTACATGCTAGACCTTGTACTGGGAGCTCGGCATTCTTCCTTAAAGTATCCATCATTTGTTTATGTTTTATTTATAGCTAACCAGAAGCCGGCTGCTTGTGGTCCATGCCTGTAATCCTAGCTACGCAGGAAGGTAAGGTCCAGAGGACCACGGTTCAAAGTCAGTCTAGCCAGAAAGGTCCATGAGATTCCGTCTCCAAAATAACCAGTGAAAAGCAGGGCTGGAGATGGGGGTGAAGTGGTAGAGCATCAGTTAAGTAAGGACGTGGAGCAAGTATGGGTCCCTGAGTTCAAATCCCAATACTAGTAAAAAAAAAAAACAAACCCAAGAATCTAAGAGGGCAGGCACATTTCTAGGCTTTGGTATGCCATACTTCATACTTGACGTTGCTTAGTAAGAGAGTAGAAAATAAGTAAAGTAAGTATATGTATAATAAGTTTCACCATCGTACATGTGAGCAAATAAAAACAAAAGGGGTTGAGAGGAAAAGGCCACTTCTGTGAGTGGCTGGAATTACACTGGGACAAGAATTGCAGTGTGGGCATGAGTCCATTTTTCCTTCCTATAATGGAATATTGGAGGCTGTTAACTTACAAAGAAAGGAGGCTTGTTGGGACTCATGGTTTAGTCGAAAGGCATGGTCTTCAATCTGGTAATAATCTTCTGTGGCATAATCCTGAAGAGCCACGGGGTACTCTAGGGCACGTGTGTACGGTGTGATTTCTTTCCCGCTTCTTCATAAGGCTACAAGGATTCAGTCTTTACCTACGGGGCTCTGCTGTGATGATGTTCTGGTCTTAATCACCTCTCAAAGGCCCATCCTCTCAACACCATCGGTAGGTCCAATTCCCCAGCTCTTATACCTACCTCACTCACAAGGAGGACTAAGGTGGGGTGGGAGGGGGGAGGGGGGATGGGGGGACGTGGACCCTATCCAAGCCTTTGCTAGGCATGCTGGGTGAGGGTAGCAGGGCTAAGAGGTGGGCTGGAGTACACTTTGGGGTGCTCGGCCCCCATTTGGAGGTGTGCTAGCCCCTTTCCAGAATTTGTGTTCCCCGATGATTATTTTTCACCATCCCGTGGGCCGTTAATCCATTTACAAACAAGCACAAGGAGCATCTACTTTCCTGAGCTGTTTCACATACCCTCCCAACTCCCTGCCCGTGCCTGGTGGCCAGCAGCCTTCCTTCCCTGCTTCCCTGGTCACCTGCTCTTCCTGTTCTATATGAAGTTCTCACCCTGGAGTCAGCTTCCAGCATGCTTTTCTGTTGCAACAAGCGATTTATCACTGTGCCTATATAACACACTTTAAAAAATGATATAATGGTCTACTTCCTCCCGGAAACTCCTTCCTCCATCCGCATAGGTGGTCCGTCCCCCTCTGGCCTTGCTCTCCTTCAGCTCCTCCCCAACCCTTCTCTTTTGTTCCCCCGAGTTTCATCCAGCAGCCCTCTGAGCCCTCTTCTTGCGTACTAGGCTGGGTCCTTGGCTTTGGTGGCAGCCTCTCCCCTCCATCCCAGCCCAACAGCTTGGAGGGCAGAGAGCAGGACATAAAGGAGATGAGGGCTCGCTAAGGCCAACAGGAACGCAGGACTTCTCTACCCTTGGCCTTGATGGAGAAAGGGAAGGATTCTGCCCTCTGCTACCAGCAGACTAAGCCAGGCTGCTGCCTGATTGTGGCTCTGGCTTCCTCTGCTCTCCACAAGCTGGAGCCAGGCTTCTCCTGGCCCTGGCTCTCTGAACACTGCCCCAGCTTGCCATTTGGGTTTCACTTCGGTGGGGCCTTCCAGGCAAGGCCCATCCAAGGCACCTCCGTGCGTGTGAACCATGGAAGCCCAGAGTCCTACTTGCGCTCTGCCCTTGGAAATTACCCTGAACAAGCTTGGCTATTGCCTGTCACGAGACCTCATTCTAAGTGGGGACACCTGTACCCCGGAGAGAGCAGTGCACTGTAGCCCGCCAAGCTGACTCCCGGGGTGGGTGGGTTTTAGGGTTTCCCCGAAGGTGCAGGATCAAGCCTGAGAGAACAGAACAGGTCTGACTGAGGTCTGCCACCAGCTGGGCTCCGGGTGCGGGGTGGGGTGCGCTTGGCCTGGGCCATCTCAGTCCTAAGAAGCAGAGGGAGGGGAGAGGGTGGGGAGCAAATACCGACCTCCAGCCCCTGCGCCCCCCCCCACCCCCCGTTATGTTTTTTCCCCTCTCTTCTCCATGCCCTGCTCTGGGGAAACCCCAATGTCCAGGAAAGCTTGGGGACCCCGGTGGCAGCAGCAGCAGCAGCAGCAGCAGCAGCAGCAGCAGGGCTGGGCGTTGTGGGTCTACCTGTTCCCACCCCACCCCACCACACACCCCCACACCTCCCCGGGCGCGCAGGGTGGGGGGCACCGAGGGGGCGGGGCGCCGTAGGGGCCTCCCGCCAGGACGGGGCGGGACAATGGGGCCCCACCCCGACGAGGGAGGGAGGGAAGGAGGGAAGGAGGGAGACCGGCGGCGTGCGCTCAGCCCGCTCGCTGCTCGCTGCTGCTGCTGCTGCTGCGGCTGCTGCTGCGCGACCCGGGCCGGCGCGGGCGGGAGCGCGGAGGAGGAGGAGGAGGGAGGAGGAGGGAGGAGGCGGCGGCGCGTGTGTCGGGCGCGAGAGCGGGTGGGAGGGCGGCTGGCACCGGGCTTGTAAATAAACTGCGATGCTGTCTCGGGCTCGCCGGCCCGGGTGCCGCCGCCGCCGCCGCCGCCCCGGAGCCCCGGTGCCAGGCTCCCGCCGCCGCGCGCCCTAGCTCGTCCGCGCCGGCCTCGCGCGCCCTCGCGGGGCTCCCCGCAGTCTCCCCCCAACCCCCGGCCGGCCCCGCGCCCCTCGGGGTCCCGCGGCGGCTCCGCTCCGCTCGGGATGTGACCCTCTGACACCTCCTCCTCCTCCCCCCCCCTCCTCCCCCGGCCTCCCCCCCCCTCCCCAGCCCCCGGCCCCCCCCGGGGAGGCCCGCCTTTGCCTGCTTTTGGGGAGGGTGGGGTGGGGTGGGGTGGGGAGGGGCGCGCGGATCATGGCATTGGAGTTCCCGGGTTTGCAGCCGCCGCCGCCAGCGCCTCATCCACGCACCCCGAGCGCCGGTTCTTCCCCGGGCAGCCGCCGCGGAGCAGGCGAGGCAGATGGGGCTCAAGGCGCGCAGGGCGGCGGGGGCGGCCGGCGGCGGCGGCGGGGGCGGCGGCGGCGGGGGCGGCGGAGGCGGCGGCGGGGCCGCTAACCCAGCCGGAGGGGACTCGGCGGCCGCGGGCGACGAGGAGCGCAAAGTGGGGTTGGCGCCGCCGGGGGATGTGGAGCAAGTCACCTTGGCGCTCGGGGCCGGAGCTGACAAAGATGGGACCCTGCTGCTGGAGGGCGGCGGCCGCGAAGAGGGGCTGCGGAGGACCCCGCAGGGCATCGGACTCCTGGCCAAGACCCCCCTGAGCCGCCCGGTCAAGAGGAACAACGCCAAGTACCGGCGCATCCAAACTTTGATCTACGACGCCCTGGAGAGACCGCGGGGCTGGGCGCTGCTCTACCACGCGCTGGTGTGAGTACCCGGCGGCTCGGGGCGCCCCTGGGCGGCGGCGCAAGTTGGGGATCCGGGTCGAGGGGGGGGTGTGTGGAGGGGTGTGTGTGTGGTGGTGGGCTTCCGCGCGTGTGTCCGTGCGTGTGCAAGTCGTTCTCACGATCCTGGAAACCCCAGCTCATCTGGAGGTCGGACTGGCGTGGGTGTGCGCGCGCGGGCGCGGGCGCGCATTCAGATCACCTTCCTTCCTTCCTTCCTTCCTTCCTTCCGGGGTGTGGAGTGTGATTTTTTTTCCCCTAATGCATGTAGGGGTTGAGCAGGAGGGGACAGGACCGACCTACCCCCCCCCCCGCCACCCCTCGACCTCTCCCCCCCCCCCCCAGTCCTGCTCCTTTCTCTGGGGATCGCCTCTTGAGTTCAGATGACATACAGCCCCGGAGTTGGGGAGGGGAGTGGCGCACTTGCTCACCCCCCCTGTGTGTGTGTGTGTGTGTGTGTGTTACACGAAGTGTGTCACCCTGCTCCTTACCAGGGAGAGCCTGCAGTGTTGCTGGTGGGGTGGGGTGGGGGGGTTGGATGGGAGGGGAGGTGTTGGACTTGGCCAAAATGCATGCCTCTGGGAGCCTTTAGGGCAATTGACAGGCGATGGGTGGGGGAGTTTCTAAGCCTGGATTGAGGTTAGGGGTTTAATGAACACTGCCGGGAAGGGAGGTGGGGAGGGCAGGGGATTATTTTGTCTGGAACATCCCCATGGTGTAGGTTCTGTTCCACCCTCCACTGCCTTCCCATCGCCTCCTCTGACGGAACCGGGGCACCTTAGAGATTCGAGAGAGGTCTGCCTGCAGAACGTGTATCCCCCAAAAGACTTCCCCTAGTCTGCAGGTAAAAAAAGTGGCCAGATGGAGCGTGGAACTCCCCCCCCCCCCCCAGCACCCGATAGTTGAGATGAGAAAATCCTCCCGACTTTGGGAAAGGGAAGAAAGATGACAGTCCGGTTCCTTTCCCAGAACTGGAACCCCAGGGCTGGCGGGGCGCCTTCAGCTGCCAGCTGTCTGCGAGCCTTGGTTTAGCCGTCTCTGTGATGGCTGGTGCTTAGGAAGCTGAATGGCCGCCAGGGTTTGGGCAGGAAGTTGGTGGTGACCTTGAAGCCATTCTTCCCTAGGCCTCAGACAGTGGACTTTGCTTTCCCCTTGACCCCTTGCCTGGTAAGGTGGGAAGGGCCAAGGGACCTAGCACTTGGTTGTACTGTCTCCCAGCCTTCCTGCTTGGAGGTGCCTTTCCTGATTTGACCACCAGGTGGGGGCGTCCACACAAAACCTTACATCTTGCAACAGGTTTCTTCAGGGGCGACCAAAGCTTGGAGAGGGTGCCTCCCCAATCCCCTTCTCCCCCAAACCAAGGGACCAGCAGGAGGGGTTAGGAATGGAGCATCCTACCCTGAATGTGAACAGTGGGGCAGCCAAGGCTTTGGTTCTGTGTGTATGTGTCTATCCAAGTGTTGGGAGATGCCTGGCTAGACAGAGCTTAGCAATGGTTACTCTTTCATTTGCCCTATTTTGAAGGCAAAGCAGGACTTCAAATGCGTGCGATCTCCGTCTCGGCATTGTGTTTCGTTAAATGGAAGCAAAGTGAATGGCGGATTGCGAGGCAGTAAAAACTGGCACAACAGATGATCTGAGTGAACTCACATACAAAGACTGTCATGCCTTTTGCAGAGAGGTGTTGTCCAGCACTTACTTGCTGCCTTCCAAACCTGGGGTTCCATTGCAGCTGTGGGGTTCCTCCTCCTTCTCCTGCCTTGCCTAGCCAGCACCTGCAGTCCTGCCTGGCCTTGTCTGTAGAGGGGGCAGCCAGGGCTTGTGGTGGGCAGAGTCTCAGTGTCATCCTTCTGTTGAATCATTTCTTCATGTGGAAACAGGTTGAGAAAGGCAGAAACCTGTACCTTCGTTTCCAGGAGCGTTTAAGCCTGTGAGAAGGAAGGGCCGGCTACCCAGTCAGGCAAAAGCATATATGTGAATTTTACTTAACACACGCTCATAATCCTTTCTCATGAAAATTCCCATTTTTGTTTTATGGGCGAGTTAAATATTACTTTCAAAGGTCCCATAATTAATGCAACTGGAGCTCTCCTCCCCTGCTTTTTTTTTTTCCTGCACTGAGATTTGAATTCAGGGCCTTGCTCGTGATAGGCAGGTGCTCTAACACTTGAACCATACTCTTCACCTTTTTCACTTTAGTTATCCAAAAATGGGATTGCCTATTTTTTTTTACGTGGCCTGCGTCTATGATGCCCCTACTTCTGCCTCCTGGGTAGCTGAGACTTTAGGCATGTCCCACCATGTTTGGTCCTAGACCTCACATTTAATGCAGTGGTTCGGCTTTGTTGTTGAACCCCCATTCCAAGTCTGACTCTCCGCAGGAAGTGAGTACCATGCCAGGCATCACCGAGCACCCCTTTCCCCTTGGATAAAGACCCCTTGGTCATGCCTCTACCTTTCTAGCACATTCTTTGCAAGTGATGGGAAATGGGAGTTGGGGGGCGGGGGATCAACACAGGGTCTGGTTAGAGCACAGGGAACAACCATGTTAGGAAAATGTGGGCCGGAGGATGGGACTGTGGATTCTGATTAACAGGGAATGTACATGAAACCTCCTGGGCTGGGTTTGAACTGCTAATGCGCAGGCATGCTTCAGGAGGAAGCCCAGGTGTGAGACATAGCCCAGCCTTCGTGGGTGATTCAGGATTTTTCAAGACATTGTGTACCTGTGTTAGCTTGCTCTGGATTGTGGCTAATGGCTGGAGGGGGCCTGAAATCAGCTGACTATTGTCTCACAGTCTAGGGCATACTTTTTTTTTTTATATGAACCAGACCTCTAAGATGAGATATTTTTCTTCTTCTCTTCCCTAAAGATAGAACACAGGAAATGTGGAAATCAATGAAACCTCCACCCTGCCCCTGGCCTTAAAAGTCCATCCTTATACCTTCACCGCAGCCTAACTCTTGTGTAGTTACCTCCAGGAAACCTTTCCTCACGCCTCTAGGCTGGACTGGAATTTCAGGAGTTTACACATTGCTTTGCGGATCAATGTGCTTTCGAGAGTGGGGGATGTGTAGCTCAGTGTTAGCTTTGTCAATCCCCAGGAGGCTCCAGGGCCCATGGTAGGTACTAAGTAAAGCATTTGCCGCGTGGATGCATAAAACAACTCTCTCAGGATTGTGGTTAATCAAGACTTTGCTGTAAGAGCTCTACCACGATCCCAACACCGGCAAGCAGTCAGTAAGCCCCAGTCAGCATTGCAGGATTTTAATTAGGAGCAGAGTCCTTGGGAATCTTGGTTTGTGGGAGTCAGAAGAGGTGGGAGTGTTTGCTTCACCTCTGGGGAGGTGGATGGCAGCTCTGCATTTGCATCCTCTGGCTGCAAGGTGCTCTGCTGGGATGGAAAGTGTGCTGAACTCAGCAGTGCACACCTGGCCTTGGTCTTGAGTTGCTGTGACTTTGTAGAGCTACGTTGGGATGACCTGGAAATTGGGGATGATACCATATGGCCCTGCCCATGAACATTTCTGAGGCACAAAGAGCAGAGTGCAGAGGAATGCGATCAGCCCGTCTCTCAGGCCTCCTGTTAATTCTGAATCAGGGTACCTTGAAAGTCACCCCTGCCGCCCACCTGGTCCTGTGGCTGTCCTGAGGCCGTCCGGGAGCTCCCGCCTGCCCGGCCCGCTCATGGGGAGGTGTTGGACTCGTCTTGGCACCGTCTGGCTTGGCACTGTGCAGGCATCCGTTGCGCTGGCCACCCTTCTGCAGCCGGCTGGGTATGATGGCTCATTTGCCTCTTGACACACTGAGGGGAAATGATCTTGAAAAATACCCACTGATTGCTTCCTCAGGTAGGCTTGCTCCAGGGACATGTGGCAGGTGAGACTAGACCCAGAAGCTGCCTTGGAAGCTCAAGGGCCTGGCTGGGGCTTTTACAACTCATACCAGATGGATGTAAACACCTAGATTTGTGCTTGTAGCTCTTCAGTCAGTAATTTCGGTTGCTTCCAGTTTTTTTTTTAATTGAATAATTTACTTTTTATTGCCAGTACTGGATCTTGAACTTAGGGTATCATGCTCTTGCTTGGCCTTCATCTCAAGGCTGGCCACAGCTCCACTTCTGGCTTTTTGCTGGTTAGTTGGAGAGAAGTGTCTCGTGGGCTTTCTTGTCCTGGCTGGCTTCGAACCATAATCCTCAGATAGCTATCAGCCTCCCGAGTAGCTAGGATTACAGATCTGAGCCACCAGCACCTAGCTTGCCTTCCATCTTAATTCTCTTTAATCTGCCACCGTTTTGTACATCTCATGAGGTCCATGCACATCCCATGTTGTAATAATCTCATTTTACCTCTGCCTTCTTCATTTCCTCATTTGCCCGCCTACCTCCTAGCTCTTGACTTGGCTTTCCAGCTACCCAAACAGAATGAAGGATCCAGCTAAGGGGTTGGCACGAGCAGGCCCAGTGTGTCAGATCTCCTCTCAGGTGTGGAGGCTTGTCTTTCTGGTGATGCTGGTCTGGAAAAATGAAATTGATAGATTTGGATATTGAGCAAGCTTCTGCACTAACCAGTGGATACCTACTCAAACAAGTGTGTAGAGTTTGAGAGCCTGGAAGGAGAGAAACACTTGGGAGGGACTTCGTAGAAGAGGAAACTGAGGCTCAGAGGAGTTGAGCTGACACACCGACAGGGAAGGATTTAAGAGTCAGTCTTCAAACAAGGCCTGCCTCCCCTGCTCATCTGTTAACCCCTGCGTGCCTCAGTATTACCCAAGGCTCTTTCCTCTGCGTTGACAGTTGTTATTCCCTATTTTCCAGAAAGGCAATCCATCCCCATATAGTCTCTTAAGAGACAGAGGATGTCATTTGAGCCCACACTTTCTTCTTGGTTCTTAGAAGCCCGCTAGAGGCAAAGCACGGTGTAGGTGGTTCATTCAGCACTGCCTTGCCCTATTTTGTCTCCTCTCAGTGGCCCTACATATTAACTTTTCATACTGATCGTTCACCCTGACTGTCTATGGGAACTGGATGTGTGCCTGGGCTCGATGTCTACAGAGTCAGACATGTTCCATTCCACTTGACCCCATCCTCAGAGGAAGCACCCTACCCAGAACATAGGCTTTAAAAAGCGATTTCGAGAAAATAAGTGGAGAAAAAAAGTAACGTTCAGGAAAGTGGGGAAATAAGATAGGAAGGAAGCAGCAGACTGAATTATGTAATAGGTTGAATGAATGAATGAACAGGTTCCCCAGGGGCTCATTCTTCCTGGGAATCCTGATAGGTAGTGTTCAAGGGCCCACGATGATCCATAGCTTCATCCAATGATGGCTTCTGTGCACCCAGGGGTAAGGCAGTCTCTTAAACAGGAAAGTGTGGCAGATAGCTATGGGGTGTGTTTGCTACTAGAGCTAGAAGTGTGCTCTGAGGGGTGGTAAGTTGCACGCTGCTACACTTGGTCTGGTTCTTGAGTAAAGCCTGCCAACTCAAGGTCTACCCATGCATCTGTTTTCTATTTTGTCACTACTGGGGCTTGAACTCAGGGCTTTGTTACATGCTAGGAAGGCACTCTACTACTTGAACCACACCTTAACCCTTTAATCGTTCCTAAAGGAAGTCTTGAGGTCTAAAGTTGGGTTCTCAAAAGTACCTGGATACCCATCTGTTGTCTATCCTGTCCTGTGGTGTAAGAAACTGTGTCCTTGTTTAGATTGTAGTAGGTTCACCAAAGAAAGGCACAGATACCCAGGTCTGCTAGCACTGTGACTCTACGTGCATTCTCATACTTGGTGGTACTTTCAAAGCCTGAACCAGCTTACTAATTTATCATGAGAGAAACTTTAGCGTTTTCAAAGCAAGATTGAAATAGAGACTCTCATTGTTTTTACACATCTTTTGTTGAGAAGATAGCAGGATGCTGGCTGTGAACTGTACTGTAGCTTCTGCTCCGTGTCAAAGTTTTTGTTTGCAGGGAAGTAATTAAGAGTCAACTTCACAATTCTGGCATGCTAAAGGAAATGTTGAGATTTCTTTTTGAATTCCTGTCTGGTGCCATGACTTCAACACTTTATTTGGCTGTGAAGGAATTGCATGGAACAGTCTTTATGTTTGGGGTTTGTTATACACATCCTGAGATATGTGGATGGCCACTCGGCACTGAATGCAGGTCTCATAGATAGGAGACTTAAGAAAGGAGTCTAAGAAATCCAGGCTTGGATAAGTCCACTTCTGCCCTTTGGGTCTCATGGTGGAGAGGGTAAATACCTAATATGTGTGTGTGCTGAACCCACTTGGAACGGGTAAACTTTTCAACACTATGTGAATGAGTCAGGGAAGGATGGCCGCGACATAAAGCAATGGATATTGTGATGTGGGCAGCCTCGTAGCATCTTCTTCCTCCATTTTCTAATGTACAGTTGGCCATTCCTATGCTATATAGTTATAAACAAAGGACTAACTTTTTCTGGCCGAGGGAAAAGGGCTGGACTTGATGCAGGGATAGGAATTGGTAAGGAAGTAGGAATCGTTAACCTGGAGCTAGTGATCTATGGGTTGAGCTACTTAAAGAGACTGAAGACTTGGTTTTTGGTTATGTGTTTCTCTCACACAAGCATGCATTCTCTACAGTCCACAGGTTAATATAACACAGGGCTCACCAGATCCTCAGTCTTGCTGCCTAAATGGCTACTGAGCCAGCCTCACGGGATTTGCAGCCACAGTGACGGAAGCAGGTATGGAAATAGGTAAATACTGGCTTTGAAGCCTCCCTGAATCATGGTTTAGCCGAGTAGCCTTCAGGAGGCCCCTTACCTCCCAAGCCCATTTGCTCACCTGCACACAGAACTGACCTCCACATAGCAAGGGGAAGAGATGGGCTAATGAAGTCCAAAGCCTGGTTTGGGCCTCGGGTAGGTATCTGATGAGGCCATCACTTCCCATTCTTTTTCTGATTTTGATAGTAATGATTTCATTGAGGTCAAACAGTGTTAATTTATACCATGACTTCTTGCCCTAAGCTTTTGCCGTGTGTGTGTGTGTGTGTGTGTGTGTGTGTGTGTGTGTGTGTGAAGTTCTGATGGAATATTTGATAGAAGGTTGAGATTCTTACGTACCATTGTGGGGAAAGGAGGAAATTTGTATTGAGAAGGAAGAAGAGGTATCTAAAGAAGATTCTACTGCCTGGCTTGGTTTGCTAAAGAAAATGATGAGGCTGAGGGTAGCATTTGTCCAGGCCACAAGCTCTAGATGGCCCGGGACTGGGTTGACACAATCATGCTGACTTTTAAACACACTCACCGTACAGCCTGTTTACTCACAAAGAAGGAAGGGGAAGATGTATCTAGATTGTTTTAGCCGCACTTGAGTGAATAACGGGCACAGTTCTTTCGTGAATGAATTCTATTATCATCCCCCTACAAAATGAATTCTATAGCATGGTCTTGTTTCTCTTTTCGCTTTGGCTGTCAGGACTGTGAGACAGACACATGGTGACTCAACTAGTCCAACCACCCTCTATAGTTCATGTATAGGTTCTTTTTCCCTCTAGGGTTTGCTTCTCGTGTGTTCTTGCATTGCACTCTCTTATTCAAATGACTGTTAAAACTTATTTTCCTTTCCCATTTCCCATTGTCTTTGATACCTTTTCCCAGTGCTGCCTCTGCTAACACTCCACGGAGCAGGCTGCGGAGAGCGCAGAGCCTGGCGCTTCATAAAAGCTCAGTGAACGTAGAAAGTGAGTTTGCTGACTAGCCACACAGACTATTTTTTTTAAATTTTATTCATTTGTGTTATGAAGGTGATGTACAGAGGGATTGCAGTTCCATAAGTCAGTTAATAGTACATTTCTTTGGGAACGGTGTCTCTTCTTCTTTCTTCCTGTATTTTCCCTCCCCACTCCTCCCCGCCGCCCTCCCCCCCCCCCCAAATCGTACAGTTCATTTCCAACACGGTATCTAGTGAGTACCCCTGCTGAATTGGTTCACCCCTTGTGCCTCCGTTTCTGTGTTTCCCTTTCCCCTCCCCAAATCAGATAAGCAAGACCAAATGTACAGAAATCAGAAACAACAACAAAAGGGAATACACCAAAGCGGGGGGGGGGGGGGGGAGGGCGGGGAGGGGAGAACCACAAACAGTACAGTATTAAAAAAATACCCTCTTATTTCCATTTCCTCGAGTTCATTTTGGTAAACATCATTTTATATGCTCGTATGCATGCCATGCATAGCCTTTGGGGTCCTCTCCTAGGGTTAGCCTCCTTTGTTCTCACCGTGTAATGTATCATGTCCAAGTATAATTGTTTGTCCTTTACTATCCATTGTATTGAATTGTAGATTTCTAGGCATATTCTAGTTACTAGAAGTGAGGGAAACCACACAATCTATGTTTCTTTCTGTCTGGCTTACTTTTCTTAGCATAGTTTTTTCCCAAGCCTTTCCATTTCCTTACAAATGGTGCAATGCCATTCTTTCTGATGGAAGCATAGTATTCCATTGTGTGTGTGTGTGTGTGTGTGTGTGTGTGTGTGTGTGTGTGTATAATGTTTTCTTGATCCATTCATCCACTAAGGGGCACCTAGGTTGGTTCCATATCTTAGCTATGGTAAAGAATGATTCAGTGAACGTGGATGTGTTGTAGCTGTAGTGTGGCCTTTTGGAATCCTACCAAATTAACTCCAGTTATTTTGTAGATGTGGACCAATGTTTTTCTTTCTAAACGATGATTTCAGTGAGTGAATATTTGGTAAAGGTTGTTAGGGTCTTTTTTTTTGTCTCTCTGAATACTACAATTGTGAGTTAACCAGACATATATGCATGATGACTGTGTGTGTATGTGTGTGTGTGTGTGTGTGTGTACATTCATATGTGTATGCACACACTTGAGTGTAGGAAAAGGGGAAGGGGGGAAGATCTTCAATTTTCAGGTGTTAGCAATAATAGTAATGGTTTTCATTTCTAGTTTTTATTGACCTGTTCTGTTTAGTGCTCAACTATTTTCAGTGTAGTGATGGTTCTGTGTTCATCAATTCTGAGCTCTTCTTCAACTACTCATGGGCTACTGGTTTTCATTTTGCCAATTGATGTATGATTGAAATACAATTTACATGTCATAAAAGTCCACCATTTTAAAGTTAATAATTCAGTGGTTTTTCAGTATAGTTCCAAGGTCATACAATACCAGAGGATTTTTACAGTTGATAGCTTTAGTCAGAACCAAAGTGATGGTATTAAAAAGTCATTATGATCCCCCATTTTTCTTATCAGCACAAGAGGAGTTATGAAATTGAATGGGCAAGGGACATTGTTAAGAGAGTTAAAAAAGAATGCACTTGTTTTGCTATCTAGGTGCTGCAATACCATTAGTGGCAAGATCCAGTGAAAACATTCTCTAAACTGGATGTTTACTGTCTGTATATTGAAGTTGTCTTCAATATGCTAGTGATTAGATACTTTTTGGTCTCTGTTTCTATTGTTCCTGCAACTCTTGGCTGTATTTCTCTGTATTCTCACAGATAGCATCTTACTGGTTTAGCCAATCATCAGACATTATAAAGAATCTGATTTGGTTCATAGGAAGATCCAGTCTACCTAATAAATGACTATATAGCTTTTAGATTATTGCCTTTGTTGATATGTTCAGGATTAGGTCACACCAGCCTTGGTTTAGTGTTGCAAATTCATAGGCTGTGGATTATGGCAATGTGTTACACAGGGAAGGGATGACATTGAGAAAATTGCATTGTACTTATAAACTGACATTGAATTGAAACTACTATGGACAGCTCCATATGGATAATTTAAAACTTTTATTTTTCCTGATGTTTTTAAGATTTTTCTTTGTTCATTTATAAATGTTTATCCTGATACAAAAAAAAGAATGCACTTGTTTTGAAAAGAGTATTTGCAAAACATATCTGAAATTGACATACTATTCTACATGCAAACAACTCTTAAAATTCATCATCATCAATTGTCATTCAACGAAGATTTCTTCCTGTAGGTAAATGGATGAATGGCTATACAACCATACTGAACTGTTGTTACACAGTGGAAGATACAGGGACACAGGGTCCAGAGTTCCAGGAGGGAGTAAGATGGGCGATAAAGGAATCCATCCAAATTACAAGTGAATGAAAGGAGGAGGGATGGGAGAGGACAGATTGCCAGAGCAGAGTCTGCCTGAAGGCAAGCGGAAGGGCAGGTACACACTGTCCCCCGGTGGAACCAGGGTCTTCCCGCGAGAGTGGCGTCAGAGATTCCGATGCAGGCCTATGTGGAGACTGGAAGTGAACAGTTGAGAGAACATAGTGGTGGCCGGGCTGGGATTTCCACTGTGAGAGCCAGCGTTTATGATGAAGGAAGGTGTCTAGAACATCCGTGGAGTAATGGGCTAGAATTGGATAGAGACCTATAAACCAGTGTGAAGCTTCATGTAAATAAGCGGTTAGGATACAACCCTGCGAGCTGGGTGTGCACGTGTGAGCTGGGATGCTTGCGCACACTTCCTGGCCGTGTCAGCTGAAAGAGCCTAGAAGACCAGGGAAGCCGTGGGAGCGAACGGAGCGAGCACCGAGGGCTTGGATTCTGACACCCTGGAGTCAGCACGAACCTTGAAGGGAGGGCTTGTTCTAACACGCAGGCAGGACATAAATGAGGCCAGGGCATCTTGTAATGCCAGAATGTAAAGAAATGTTGTTTTTTAATTCCATATTGTTGGGTGGATGGATGCCAAAGGGACACAGGAGCTCATTGAAATCCCAGTGGCCAAAGCTGGCTCCGTTTGTGGAACAAGATGAAGAAGTATTGGAGTGTGACCGTTGTACAAACTAAATGTCCCTGAGTCTGTAATGACATGCATAAAGGATGACATGGATAAATAGGAAGAGAAGGACAGATAAATCTCTTGGGAAGGAGAATTCCAAGTTTTGTACTAGCTTCTCTGCCCACAAGAGAAAAAGAATAAGAGAAAAGAATGAGTGACATAGAGGGATGTCCTCTAGAAGAATAGATAGAGGATGGTACATAAAAGGATAACTTTTTTTTTTTTGCCAGTCCTGGGGTTTGAACTCAGGGCCTGGGCACTGTTCCTGAGATTCTTTGGCTCAAGGCTAGCACTCTACCACTTGAGCCAGAGCGCCACTACTGGCTTTTTCTGTGTATGTGGTGCTGAGGAATTGAACCCAGGGTTTCATGCACGCTAGGTGAGCACTTTACCACCAAGCCACCTTCCCAGCCAAAAGGATAACTTTTTGCAGTGCATTGTGGCTCATGCCATCCTAGCTACTCATTGAAGCTGGCATTTGGAGGCTTATGGTTCAAGACTTGCATAGACAGAAAAATCTAGGAAACTCCCTCTCCAAAGCTTACCTCTAGCAAAAAGCCAGGCTGGAATCTTGGCGCAAGAGTTAAGTGCCAGCCAAGCAAGCAAGCTGGCCAAGAGCACGAGGGCTTGAGGTCAAATCAAACGAATGAGCTGTGAACTGAAGCAGGCACGCACGTAAGCCCTCGCTCCTGTTGAACAGGTGTCCGTGCCACCGAGTGGCAGATCTGGGACTGAGGTCCAGCTACTTGCAAAGCCAGCCGAGCTCTCTCTACTTCCCTTCCCCCCTTAGGAAACGCTATCTATGAAGCATGGTTTCCCTGAGCGATGATGTTCGGGGTACACTGGTGTGCCGTCAACTGGGTTGACCAGGTTAGTAGGAATCAGTTAGTTTTCCTATATGCACCTATTGCCAGATTTGTGTCCCGTAGTCCCTCTACCTTGGACAATGAAAATCTACTCTGATGGACTTAGAACTCTGACTCAGGCCCAGCCTAAGTCGGAACAGGGTTTTGGTGGGAGCAGAACGCTGGAGGAGTATGGATCCGTGGCCTGGGCATCTGTTGTGCAGTCCCCATCCCTCCCCAAGAGGGCGTCTGAGTTATCCACTACTCTCTGCCTCTCCACCTCGACTACTCGATGCATGCAGGGTGGTTCTTGACCTCGGAGTGCCCTCGTGAGTCTTGCCTATTTTAATGTCCAGGTAGAGCCTTTCTGCCGAGCTAGGAAGAAGTGACCTGAAGTTTCTTAGGTGTCTCTGAGAGGCTGTTGTGGTTAAGGAGCTGTAGTTGGTTATGGGGAGGGCAGGAGGGAGGTGGTTAGGAAGCCTGCCCAGGCTTCTCATGGCGGAGCCCCGCTTCCATTCACCAGGCCGGCGTGGATAGACATGGGTGGAGGCCACCGTAGCTGTAGTGTCGCTCTCTAGCCTCACAAGGGAGGCCGCTGTGTCAGTGCCACAGCCAAGTTGCCCCCCTTTCCTGAGCCTCCAGTCATCGAGGGAGGGGGTGATGGTACGACCCCGCTCCAGAAGAACCCAGCAGCCGCAGGACAGCAGAGGCGCCACCGAGTATTTGTCACGCCACTGTTAACGGGAGTGAGTGGGTCTCATGCAAGGACAGACAGATGGAGAGACAGACACATGGGTTGAAAAACGGACATGGAGGCGGCATGTGATCAAGGCTCGGAAGGAGGAGGTCGAGTCAGAGTGAAGGTTAGGGTTCGGGCTGCAGGCAGAGAGGCAATTACCGGGCGATCTTAGCCTGGAGGGGGCTGCGCCGCAATGGGCAGGAATTCTTTCTGCTCATCACTGTCCGGAAGCCGAGCTGAGAGTCGAGGCACCGATGGAGAAAGAACTGCATCAAGCAGCGAGCCAGCGGATCAGAAGACGGTGGACTTACGGTCTTCCTACAGGCCTGTCTGTGGAAACGCTGATGTTGGAGCTGCTCTTGCGGGAGGCGGGGGATCACGGGCCACGGGCGCCTTCTCATGGGTGAGGTTTGGGACCAGACGATGCCCATCTGATCTTAATCACCTTGTCGGAAGGTATTGCTTTTTCAGTTCTGCAAATCTCAAGCAAAACTGATTACTTTTGTCAACGATCATTATCTCTTCTGGCTATCCTTGTTTCTGATTAGATTGTCTCTGTGCAGTTGCTGACATAAGAAGAGACCCAGGGCACAGCAGCCCCAAGGACCTGATGTCCATCCTCAGATTCACAGTAGTGAATGGAAATATAGTTCACTGGATTACCAGGACAGGCCAAGGTCGGGCAATGTTATGCGCAGCATTTAGCATGCTAAGAAAGAGATAGGGTTTCTTCTCAGCTTCACAATATCCTGATCTTAGCAGGATTTTCAGTATCCTGGACTCCTACCCGAGGATGCTATCACAGCTCCCAACTGTGATAAGACATACACGTATCCCAAGCTCTATGCAATTGAAGCCAGACACTGGAGGGAGGCTCAAGCCTGTAATCCTAACTACTGAAGAGGCTGCGGTCTGAGGATTGCCATGTAAAGCCAGTTCAGGCAGATAATTCTGTGAGACTCTGACCTCCAGTTAACCAGCAAAAAGCTGGATGGCTCAAGTGGTAGAGTACTAGCTTTGAGTGGAAAAGGAAGTGTGGAAGCCCCGAGTTCAAGCCCAAGTATTTGTGTACACACACACACACACACACACACACACACACACACGCACCCTTAATTCCCCAAGTACTGGTGTTTGGAACATTAATTAGTGTCACTGCATGAAACAAATTAATCAGGGACCTTGCTGCTTCTATTGGAAAATACAGCAGAGGAAATCTGATGTCGTCAGTGGAGGAGTCCTGCACTCCTCTAAAAACATCGACACCCTGACCTCCCTTGGTCTAGAATTTTTCGTGCCTGAGCTGGGGCATTTTTGTTTGAGGGGGGAAGGGAGGACATGAGCCTATGTTCCAGCTGCAAAGTCATGGTGCGTCTGGAGTGTACAGCCCGTCAGGGGGAGTCCCACATTGCAGCTGCGTGACCACAGGCAGGTTACTTCAGGTCTCTCGATTTCAGTCCCCTTGTTTATGCGATGGGGATAATAGTAGCATACAATTAATTCAAGGAGCGGACATGCAAATGCTCTAAGTTGATGCAAGGGACTCAAACACAAAAACACTGGAAGAAGGAAGAGGAGAAGGAGAAGGAGGGGGAAGGAGAAGAATTATAGAATTATCATCATCATCATCATGGCTTCTAGGACTTTATCCATGGTGAGCACCAAGTGAAGAGAGTGATAGCTAAAGGCAGGATTTGAGGTCAGAATAGGACCCCTGTCATTTCTTTTCCTTTCTCTTCTCCCTTTCCCTCCCTCTTCTGCTTCCTCTCCCCCTTTGCCTCTCCCTCTCTCTTCTTTGGCAGCCTATAGGTTTGAACTCAGGGCTTTGCATTTGCTAGGCAGACACTGTACTGCTGAGCCAGGCACCAGGCCCTTTCTGCTCTGGTGATTTTTGAGATAGGGTCTTGCTTTTTTTTTTTTTTTTAGGACTATGACCCTCCTATTTATGCTTCCTGCTGGGATGACAGACATTTGCCATTTTGCTTTTTCTGATGAGATGGGGATCTCATGAACTGATTTTTATTATCCCAATCTCCACCATCCATGCAGCTGAGATAACAGGGGAATTGCTACCAGAAGAAGCCTGTGGTTAAAATGGAGTCTTACAAACGTTTTGCCCAGACTGGCCTTGAACCACCATCCCAAAGATTTCTTCTTCCCAAGTAGCTAAGATTATAGGCATGAGCCACTAGTGCCCAGCTCATTTAAAAAAAATTTTTTTATTGTTACCATAAAGGTGATTTACAAAAGGGTTACTGTTGGGGTCTGGATGACCCCTTTCTCCCCCCACGGCGAGAATGGTAACCACAAAATCTATGAAAGAGCAGTTGGCCTGGCCCTCCGCCAGCGGAAGGCCAAAGGCGTGCTCACATGGGCAAGCGCTAAGTTGAGGGAAGGTTGCTGAAGCCTCCCCTCCCCTCAGTCCCCTCACATGTTACCAAGGGCGGAGGCGAAAAGGAAGGCATCAGGGACACGCTGCGGTGGTGGGAAGCGTCTCAAAGACTTTAATATGGAAGGGCACTTATGTAGAAGTAATGGCGGGAAAGAAAGGGGGCTGGCCAAAGGGCCAGTCATAGGCTAAGGACCATGTCCATCAAGTGACATCATGAAACTTCCTTTGTGGGCGGGACAACCCCATCATGGTGGCACGCACATGTTCACCTCCCAAGGGGTGGAGGCCTTCTCTTCCTGTTGAGGCTGGAAGGTGGGAGGGGCTCCTTCCCATTGTCCCAGGGCTGGGGGGGAAGGACAGCCCCCAACAGGTTACCATTTCATAAGTCAGTTAAAGAGTGCAATTCATTTGGACAATGTCACTCCTTCCCTTGCTTTCCCAGTTTTTCCCTCCTATCCTCACCCATAAGCTGCATAGGTCATTTTTAACATAGTGTCTAGTGATTACCACTGCTGCGTTTGTTCACACTTTGTCCCTCCATTTCTATGCCTCCTTTGCCCTCCCAAAGAAATAATGGACAAACAGACAAAAAAGAAAAAAGAAAACAAAAACGACAACGAAGGGGAAACCTCTTGTTTCCATTTCCTGGCGTTCATTTCAATAAGTATTATTGAGTTTATTATTAGTAGCATCTGATTATCAGATGCACTTTTGTGTTCCTCCTTTGGTCCCACTGTATGCATGACCAGATCGTAGCAAAATGTCTAGATTGAAATTGGTCATTTGAACCATTCTTAGGTGACTGTATGCTTGCACAGTTGTACAGTCGTCACCATCACCCATCCACAAAACTTTTGTCACTTTGCAAGGCTGTAGCTCTGTACCCATTAAACAATGATCCTCATTTCCCCTCTTCCTCTTTCCGCCAGGTAGCATTCTACTTCCTGTCTGTGTGATTGTAGACTAAGTTCTGCCCGTGTGTGGAATCACAGCATTTGCCTCTCTGCAACTGGCTTAGCATCATGTCCACAAGTGTATTGTTGCAGCGGGTGTCAAAACACTCTTTCCTTTTTTGGCTGCATGCTAGTCTACAGTCTCAAAAGCACGTTGCTAGAGCCTTAGGATGTTTCCGTCTTTTTGCTGTTATGAGTAGCATGCCCTGAGCCTGGGTGTCTACGCCATATTAACACATCCCAGCTCGTGCCCCATTGCACCTGCTTCCTTCTGGTAGGGCCAGTAGAGAGGGGAAGGCAGGATAGCCGTGCTGAGATGATCCCTTGCTATCTGGACTCTTGGGCCATGCCTTCATTCCTCTGGGTCTCTACTTCTTTGCATGCAAAGTGGGGGTGAAGGTCTAAGGCTCCCCTCCTTAGAGAGCCCTCAGAAACTAGCCCTCCAGAAAGCAGCAGGCACAGCCCTGGCCCGTGGTAAAGGAGGCTTCTGGCCTGGGGTAGAAATGAGGATCTCGGTGCTCAGAGACGTTGGGCGACTTGCTCATGGGCACACAGCCTGCGGGCTGTGTTGCTGGCACGGAACCCAGATGGGCCCAAGGACAAGCCAGTGCCTCCTTCCTCCACCTACTTCCAGTTCTGTCTCCCGGAGCTCCTGTGGAACCTGGCACTGAAATGGACCCTGCACGAGGCTGTCTTGGCGGAGCCGTCGAGAGTGTCCCAACCAGATCCCCATTCTCTGGCGGGCCCACCGTGTCGAGCATGCTTCGGGGCAGAGGTCTGCACCGAACACACACTGTAGAACCATCCTTTCGGCCTTGGAGCATCTGAGCTGAGTTCCGAACGGAGCCCAGGCTCCGGATGTGGGCATTGGAGGGCTGAATGTGGGGAGGACACAGACAGGCCCGGGCAGGAGCCTGGTAGCCTGCAGAGGAGGCGCCTTCCTCTCGGTGGCTGTGTCACCTGTGTGCCCTGTCCTCACAAGCATCATCCTTGCTGGTCAGCAGGGTTCAGCCGGCGTGCACACGTGCGCGTGTCGGTCCAGCGTTGGCCAGGGGCATGTGTTGTAAGAACACAGCAATGCGATGGGAAGATTGACGGCCCTGCTGTGGAGGGGAGTGTGGTGAGGAGAGGAACTGGGATGCAGCCGCCGGCCCGAGCCTGGGGTCGGAGAACTGACACACCAAGCTGGCCCTGCCGTGCAAGATGGCTTCCCGGCCACCCAGCGTCTTAGGCCTCCTCCCCGTCAGGATCCGAACTTGCTGGCTCCCACTGCTCCCCATCCCTCCTCCACGCAGGAACCGGCCTTGTCTTTCCAGTGAATTTGTTTCTGCTCCCACCCTGAAAGCTCTTGGGCTCCGTCACTCTCGGAACACACCAAGCTCCTGGCCTCTGCCTGCCTCTCTCCCTGCCCTGGACCCGGTGTCTCCCAGCATCCCCTGCTCCCTGATGCTCTTCTCAGCCCATCACACATCCTGTTTCACCTCCGGGCCTTTGCTCCTCTCAGCGGCTGCCTGGAAACCTTCACCGTCCACTCACGGGTCCCAAGTGAGGCCTTCCCCATCATCTTAGCTCAAGTTGGACTTTCCTGTTACCCTATCCTTCAAAGCATGCCGCCTTGACCTGTTACTATTGTAAGCTGTCCACTGCGTGATCTTCTGTTTGTCTCCATTAAACCGTGACCTCTGGCAGGGCAAAGACCTGGCCAAGATCGCTGTGGTGTCCCCAGCTCCCAGCTTAAGCGTAGCCTGCAGTGTATGTGTTGACTAAACAACCTTCGTCTTCATTAGAAGCCTGAGGAGAGAGCAGGGTGGCCAGTGGGTGACCTAAAACCCCAGTCATACCAGACAGACTGAATCTGCCCAGCTTGGAAGAGGGCAGCGAGGAGAGAGCCTCCCCCTTAGGAACCCGGAGGCCTGTTCTGTGGTGAGAAACTGAACTTTCCCGTGTGGGATGGGCTAGCCCAGGAGAGGTGGTCAGAATCACTGGAGATGAGAAAAACCCAGCCCACAGAGGAATGGTCAGAGGGAGGGGAACAGTAGCTGCTCTTCAGGGCTTGAGGTGGAAGAGAAATCACAGCAGGCAGAGTAGGAGCAGCCAGTGGGAAGGCTGGTGGGAGAGGAAGACACAGAGCCGAGATTACTGTGTAGGTCACAGAGAGCATTCCAGTCTG
Organism: Perognathus longimembris pacificus; assembly: GCF_023159225.1. NCBI lineage: Eukaryota > Metazoa > Chordata > Mammalia > Rodentia > Heteromyidae > Perognathus > Perognathus longimembris. The sequence continues at coordinate 7,333,281 of NC_063172.1, forward strand.
ATGTCAAGGCCTCCTGGGCCCACAGCTCTAAGGGGCCCGGTCGGATGATGGTTTAGTGAAGATGACCTTCCTCAGGGCCCGTGCTTCTTCCTCTGCACCATGATGGCGATGCACTTTGGAGTCAGCCAGCCCTGGCCCTGCCTTCCCGCCTCTCCCTCCCTCTGCATCCTCTCAGGAGCCTGGAGGGCCAGGGCTGACATTTGTGTTCAGGATGAACTCCCCCTTCCTGCTCACAATAAATGCCAGACTGAGTGATGGAAATGATTCAGCAAGAAAGGAGGATTTGAGGGTGGGGGAGAGGAGCTGGATGAAAACATTTGCAAATGGATTAAAAAAAAAAAAAACAACTAAGTCCACCAGCCCCATGCCAACAGACTTGGAAGTTTGGAGAGATATTTTTAGACCATGAAATCCAAATGGCACAGAACGTGGGCTGGAAAGATGGAAATGCAAAGAATAGTTCGCTAGCTGTGATCAGAGATTGCTTTTTTTTGTTTTTTGCCCAGTTTCTCCCTAGCTATAAAACGGCAGCAGTTGAAAATATAGAATCCCCTTGGATGCACACTCTCCCTCCTTTTTTATTTCTTTTCTTTTTTCCTTTTGCATCTTTCCTTTCCACACCAAGGCTCAGAACCCTGTTTCTCCCTGTTGAGGGGAGGAGATGTGGGCTTCCCAACGCTCTTGGCACTTTAGGGAGTGGTGACAGGAGCCCTTTGGAAAACAGCTGAGTCCCAGACTGATGTTGCTTCAGGGACCCCAAAGGAGGCACAGCAGGATGGGGTGACAGGTGGGGGGGGGGCGGGAAGCCTGCCCAGACACTGCGCTGACGTGGCCGCTTCTCTCTGCAGACACTCCCCGTGCAGAGGAAGCCGTGGCCACCCGCAGTCCGTGAGCTGTCCCTCCAGCCTAGGAGGGGGACTGCCCCGTCCCTCTGGTTCTCAACAGGTGTGACCCACTTACTTAGCTGGGGTTGGGTACCCACTGCTAGACTCCGTTACCAATCAGTGTCATGAGCCAGCGTGTCAGCTGCTGCAAAGCAGCGCTGAGATGACCCCAGGAAGAGGGCGGAGGCCTTGTCAGTCACAGTGTCTAACATCATCCAGCAGCAGCGGCTGCTCCTGCAGCCACCTGCGCTAGCTCTCCTTCCCCTGCTCCCCCCTTTACTCACGGCTGGGGTACAAGTCCACAGAAAGCGGGGAAGTGGATGGCATGTATTAGCCAGTGTTATTAACCAGATGCTATGCACACCTTGGCTTGTGTCTACTTTCCTTTTTAGCACTAAAATATTGGTGATTGTCTTTTTTTTTTCTAGTCCTGGGGCTTGAACTCAGGGCCTGGGCGCTGTCCCTGTGCCTCTCTGTGCTCTAAGGCTAGCACTCTACCACTTGAGCCACAGCGCCACTTCCTGTCTTGTGTTTTCAATCAAAGGAATATATGCATAGAATTCAGTCCCCACTCTGGACAGGCAGGTTTAAAGTAAAAAGCGACAGCTTGCCTCTTCAGTCCCATCCCGAGCCCTTAATGGGGGACCCACTTTTCGTGACTGGTTCCTAAATCATGCCTCTTAATGAATCCACCTCAGTGTTTTGATTGGTTTCCTGTTTTCCTTGTCTGTGTTCCAGTTTATGATCTCATTCTTCTCTTTCTCCAGTACCTCAGCTGGCCTCTGTTTGCTTAGAGCCCTTGGATTCTTTCTCCTCCTTGGGATCTCTTTCCTTCTCTCCTGCCTCATACACATCCAGCTACCATGTCTTCTTTCTCTGTCACGTCTCCCAGAAATGCTAGCATCCTTCCTGTTGTATCTTTTGATGACCCTCGTCTTATACTAAAGTTATATACATCAGGAGAGAGTGGGAGCCCCATTTGCGAGCTTGTTCATAAGCAGGCCTCTTTTCCCTCCAGCAGGTGTCTGACACTTGAAAGGGAAATGTTTGTTGAGTAGGATCAAACAAAAAGCCACTAGTCACCATGGACCACCTGGGCCATTCCAACTGAGGCCATGAGTACATGTGTATACACACACACACACACACACACACACACACACACACACACACACACACACACCACGTGCTTCTGGCTTCAAATTCATCTCCTCCTACATCTTCACTGTGGCTTTCTATAAATCCTGCTTGCTGTTTGGGAGGCAGCTCATGTGTAACAAGCCTTCAGTAGTTAGTTTTGTGCACGGGACACCTGGGATAATTTACGTGCCCGTGGATAGAGAACTCCTGTGCTGTCGATATTAAATAGACATCGCTTCCCTCACGAATAGCTTTCAGGGCTGCAGTAAATCCTCTGGAAATTACCTGGAGTTAACTATGGGGTGGTTAAGTGCCAGTGATTCTGCATCCCTGGGAATTTCCGATGACACGTAGGTGCATCCCGGCGGCCTTGCTTGGCTTTCGTCGTGTAGAAGTTTACCCCTTCCCCGCCCCCCCACCCCCCCGAAGAGACTTCACAACCCAGCTTTGATCTTCAGTTCCAAGGATAAAGAAGCCTAGCCCGGAGAGAGGAAGGGGCGTGCCTATGGACACACAGCTTGCTGGTGACAGAGGCCAGAGCCTGGAAATCCCTTTGGCCCTTTTGCTCTCTTTCTGGGCAGAGTGCCCCTGAGGTCAGGCCAATGTATGGCATGGCGCAGTTGGCCAAACAATCTGACACAGTAGTTTCCAAATTAGTCATTAATTAATCTAATAATTTAGGCCTTAATCTCATAGGCTGCCGTGAAAGCATTGGCTTGACAGGAGCGCTTAAGCCTAGTAGATTGATGCTGAGAAGGATCTACTTAAGAGTTCTTAGGACTGAACATATGCTCGAAAATCACCGATGTGTTCCAGCTTGTAAAGGGAGCCGGTGGCTGTGCTGGTCTTTCCTGGCAGGGACTTCAGCATTTGGTGGACACAGATGGTTAAACGTAGCTCTCCGAGTTGATATCGCTAGTACACACTTGCTTTGTGCCTAGCACTGTGAAATCCTGCAATGTTTTAGAAGAAAGATAGAAACAGATTTAGGATGAAATCAGGCCTTTGGTCACTGTATGACCTTGGGTCAGTTCTGTAAGCTCTGAGAATCTGGATTTTCTCTTCTTACACTGGGGTAGTGGTGACGTTTGAGGGGGATTTTGTGCAGGGAATCCCTGGCGAACAGAAAGAGCTCAGCAAATGATGTGGATAGTAATGGTTTCTTTTTGACTAATGATAATATTATAGAATGATATTATGAGGCCCAGAGAAGGGGAAATCTATTTGAATTGGAGGGCTGGTGCTGATGCCTTCACCTCGTTGTTTATCAGAGCCTCTTTCTTGTTCCTTCTTCCCATGGTTCTTGTGTCACTGTGGAGCGATCTCATTCATTCACTCCATTCATTCATTCATTTCCATCCCTCCTGGGGCTTGGCCTGTGATAGGAAAGAAGTAAATGGGTCTCTACCCACCCTAAGTTGGTGGAAGTGACGTGAGAGAGTGACAGGCCACCTTGGGTGGACAGTGAGGGTCGAGAGGAAGGCTCCGTCCATCTTGCCTCAGGAATAGCCCTGCCTTGCTCTGCTCTGCTCTGCTCTGCTCTGCTCTGTCCTCTCTTTTCCCCCACAAGCCTTTGCTCATGGTGGCCTCACTGCTAGTATTCAGTCATTTCCAAACCCTGTCACCATGTTGTTAATTTCTCACAACCAAGGAAGAAGAGCAGGAATTTTTACTTTCTCCATTTCCTGCGAAAGGTAGCAGCCTGGACGCGCCAAGCTCCATTCCTGGTCCAGGGATGCTTCCTGGGCCCACACCTTCTGCCTCCTGCCGCCCCGCAGAGCAGGTCCTGTGAGGTGCCACCCTCACAGCAATGAGGCCGCTCCATTAGCTAACACCCAGCACCCAGTGTTTTCCTGTGGTCATCCCAGCTCCCCAAAGTAGGTTTTGTCACTTCATTTATGTTTACAAATAAGGAAAGGAAGCACAACACCCAGTTCACACCCAGGCCCTGGGCTGTGGCATTGCAGTTGGGAGCCCCACAGGGTTGAGTTTCTGCTAACCTGTTGGACCAACCTGACTGACCCTGATACATCCAGCAGAGGCTCTGCAGGGGCAGAACACCTGATTCTGGTTGTAGCAGGGAGACAAAGACCCGGTTCCCATACACAGTGAGGAAATGGTGCTTTATGCAGAGCTGCTGCTGGTGGTGATAACGACTGGGCCAGGAGGGTGGGAGGGACCCTGCGTGCACGGGATGAGCCAAGTGCACAGATATGGGATGGGCGTTTGTCCTACTCTCTCTGAGCTCTCCCAAGGTGTCTCTGCAAAGCAGGGCTGACAGTGAATGAGCAGCTACTTTGTGTTATCAGAGATAGGCTTCAGCAGATTGTTCCGTGACTACCTTGCTGTGGCACTTAGTAAAACTTTCCCAGTCTCTCTGTGCCTTCCAGGCTTTAGATCTGAAGTAAAAGGAACTCACCTTGTGGTAGAATCCTAGGTGCTGAATGGGGATGATTAGTTTGCTGAGCAGTGTCACTTAGCTACGAAACCAGTAGTTTTGCAGACAGAGATGGAGGGACGAGTCTCAAAGGGCTGCTGATTCCGTTCATGTCCCAGCAGGGATGGGCAGAACCTGAACCCAGAACTCTTGGCCCTTAACCAACACCAATCCATATTATTTGCTTAGATCTTACTACTTGCTCCAGAATTAAGAACACAAAACAGAATGCAGGACCACCTGCATTCTCTGCTGGCTCTCAGCATATTGGGAGATGAGGTGATGATCTCACAGTAAGACTCAAGTCAGGGAGGGTGGAGGGTGGAATCGGGAAGCTGGTGAAGTGGGGGAGAAACATGGCTAGTGGAGGTGGTAGATTTTCGGTAAAGACCTTTTCTCCATGAGATCTGGGCTCTCCTTTCTGATGTGTCCTAGCCCCTTTTCAAGTCCCTTTGATTCTCATCAATGCTGTGTTTCAATTAAATTGTTTTTCGCTGTAGAATCTACCCAATTAAAGATGCAATTTTTTTTTTTTTGTACTTTCAGTGTAAGCGGTTGCTCATCTGGTTTGGCAGTGCTTTTAGTAAGAGACAAAGCCCTAGCCATCCTTAGGCCAGGGGTCTAATTGGTGCTAAGAGAAGGGAAGGAGTGGGGTGGGCAGAGTTGGCCAGGGAGGGGAGGGAAGATTCCTGACCTTGTGTGGAAGGTAATCACCCTAATGAATAGAGCCAGACCAGAGCCCTGCCTTTCAGGCCCAGCCCACCTTACCAAAGGTTAAGCTCAAGCTGAGTCCTCAGGGAAGCAGCTCCGATTTGTAATTCTAATTTTCTTGGAACTTGGGTTCAATGGAGCACTTGTCATTCCTCTCTGTGTAGATGGCCGGTCCCCAAAGAGGATTTATGGCCCTTGCTTTGCAGCCTCGGGAGGCTGGAGTCTCTTTCTCCTGCAGAACTGGGACTTCCAGTGCAGATTCCTTTTGGAGAAGGTGTTGAGTGGGGGGAAGGGGCTGGGTGTTCTCAGTTAAAAATAACTCAATTTTTTTTTCTCTAAATCTAGATGAGTGAAAAAAAAAAAAAAACGCATCCTGTTAAAGCTATGGGTTGCCTGGTTGTGAATAAAATAGGAAGCAGGAAAGTGTTGGGAAGGGTGAAATACTTTCAGTGCCAGTGGGGTGGGCTTGCTGCCCTGGATACTTTGATTTCCTCTGGTCAGCTGAGATTGGCCACCTTTCTAAACCCAAGCCTGCTCCTCCTCCGGCGGCTGGATGCAGAGCAGCCTTCCTGGTAGCTGATGTGAAAGTTGGGGGCGGAGTCAGGACCCACCCGTGTTGGTTGAAGCCATGGTTGGAGTAGTTTGGTTTTGGCACCTCGTCACTAATGGACGACACCAATACACATGGCTCACTGTGCGCCAGGCGTGGTGCTAGGCACCATGGAGCCCATGAGAAAGCCAAGGGCTGGTCCTGACTCCACTGTTGATAGCCCTGGGGGAAGGCAGATGTTATGCAAGAAACTATGCAATGAATGGAAAATCACAAATGCTTCAGGTGCCTGGTGCACAGCTCCCGTAGAGATGCAGAACAGGCCTCCCACACCATGAAACTGAGCCGCAGCGTGCTTCAGAGGTCTTAGGTGTTGGGTGAGGAAAGGGGTTCTGAGGAGCGCTAGGATGCCTGTTGGGCCTGTGATGCACCCCAGTTAGGGCGCTGGACCGGTCCACTCCCGTCAGAGCCTCAGTGAGGTTGTCTGCACTGTGGGACTAGCCAGACCTGCCCCCCGGGTTACTGTGGTAGGGAAAGATCAGGCAGATGTCTTGCGGGCCACAAACCTTAACATCCTAAGAGGCACAATCCTGATTTCTTCATGGTGGCCTGGGGTCCTTTTAAGTAGAATGTCTCTGATCAGCAGCTACCTCCTTTGATTTAGGACTGGATAATACAGTTGGTAAGCTTGGACTTTAAAAATCGGGACCATACAGTTTATAGGCTTGGACCCCTTTTGAGGATGGGACTCTCCGTGTCTCGGAGGAAGAAGCTGACACCAAGGGCGAGACCACACCCCGGATCTGGGCAGCTAGAAAGTGCAGAGATTGGTTCAGATCTAGATTGGGGACATTCTAAAAACAAATGCACTCGCCTCTCACCCTCCTCTGTTTCCCAGGTATAAGATAAGGTCATATAATCTCCCTTAGTCTCCATTTTCAGTGTATACTGGGAGAAGTGCTCCTCACCCTCACCGAGGGAGCAGTGAACAGTATGTTTATGTGTTTGTGAAGTAGAGATGCTGAACCTGTCTGGTGCCATGTTGGCTACGTGGTGCATGATAGAGTATTGGATGTAACTGGCGCCATCTTGTCTTCATGGTGGAGGCAGGGAAGTCCCACCTCCCAGGTGATGGACATGCCTAAGTTCCTCGAGGCTAGGGTGGGGACTTGGACAATATTTTACTGGACCTGCCAGTCTTGGGTAGTGAACTCTCAAGCTCTCTGAGACCCTGCCCCCTGGCCTGACCTTATTTAGGCCTGGACCAGCTCGGGGACAGGTATACCATGCTGTGTGTCTCCTGTCTGCTTGTGTCCTGTTTCCTGGCTCTCCATGGTGTCCCAGTTCAGCTCTGCAGAGGAACTGATCTGGTTTGTTGGTGTTGTTTTTCTGATCTTTCTTTCCTCTTCTGCTCTCATGGCTCAGTTTTCTGACACTGTTAAGTGTATTCATGGGGCTGCTGGTCTTTGTGAGACACGTCTGCCTGTAGTCACTGGCCTTCTAATAAAGACTCCCAATGTGACCTCTCAAAACGTGGCTTTTCTGTTTCCTCGTTGCATAACATTTGCTATTTATTGTTTGTTTCTCTGAGCCTGGCAAGGATCTACACATGGTGGCAAAGGGGTAAGCAAGGCACCAAAGACTATTTCTTGGGGCTGAATTCTAGAAGAAAGATGTAACTAAAGAAATAAGGAAGTATAGTGCATAGCAAGAGGTGACAAGTTACAAAGAAAGGCCACCGAAAAGGGGGTAGCAGGAGTCTACAGCTTTGGGGAAAGGTGATTTATTTACAGTTGGGGCACGTTCTGTCTTTTAAGGTGACAGAGCAGAGGCTTGACTGAGTAAACTGTGGGCCATAGATATATTAATATTATCTTAATAAATGGCTGAGAACACCATCTTTAGGTAATCTAGACCGGTAGCAGGTCTCACTGGGCAAAACCAGGTGTTGTCAGGGTCTCTGGGCTTCTGGAGGCTTTGGGGCAGATTCTTTTCCTTGCTTTCTCCAGCTTCTGGAGGTGGCCACATTCCTTTCCTTGACTCTGCCTTTCCTCCTCTCCGTCTTCCACTTTGAAGGCTTCTCATTGGCCTATTTAAGTAATCCGGGGTACTCTCTCTGTTTTCAGGTCAGATGATTAATACTCTTCTGTGGCTCCCTTTTGCCACTGTTGTCATCCACCCCCGACCCCTTTTTTTGTTACTGTTGTTGCAACAGTGAAATATCTGAGGTTGGGTAGTTTGTGGAGAAAAGAGGTTTCCTTTGCTTCACAGTTGCGGGAGTCCCCGGGCCTGGGGCCAGCCTGTTAGCATCTGCTGGAGTTCGGGAGAAGACCTTACGTCGTAGCTGCAGCCCACAGCAGAATGGAAGAAGCAAGCGTCTTTAGAACTATGCATTCACATACCCAGAGAGAAAGCAAGAGAGGATAGGAAGGCTCACCTTGCTTCATAACAACTTACTCCCAAAATAACCCACTCTCTTGGAAACTACATTAATCTATTCATAAGGGTCGATCCATCTCCACAGCTTAACCTGCTGTGAAGCTTTGGCTGTTCATTTTATTCCTTGAGGTGCATTATTCCGTCTTGTTTTGTTTTGTGGGTTTTTTTTTGTTGTTGTTGTTTTATTTTGGTGCCAGTCCTGAGGCTTGAACGGAGGGTCTGAGTGCTGTTTCTGAGATTTTGTGCTGAAGGCTAGCATGCTACCATTTTGAGCTCCATTTCTAGTTTTTTTGGTAGTTAATTAGAGATAACATCTCACAGATGCCTAGCTTTGAACTGTCCTCCTCAGATCTCAGCTTCCTGAGTAGCTAGGATTATAGTTGTGAGCCACTGCTGCCCAGCTGCATTGTTCTGTCTTTAACATGGGGATAGAAACTTATAATTGTGCAGATAGCTTAAAAAGGCATATTAAGGGGGGGTGGGGGTTGGAGGCATGACCCAGGTGGCGGAACACCTGAGTGAAATGAGCCAAAGCGTCAGGTCTGGAGTTTGAATCCTGGTTTCAGAAAAGAGAAAAACATTAAAATGAACGGAATTCTCCAAGCCCAGTGTACTGAGATCGCTCTCTTGACATGCAGTCTGGAAAGTAACATTTCAGGGTAGGTGAATTTTGGCTTAGCACACGTGGGCAAGGGACGTGGGCATTTAAACCTAGATGGAAAAATAGATGAAGGGGAGAGCTCGTCAGGAAGTATGAGAGTGGTAGGGAGCTGGCCAAGGGGACAGGTATTTGGGAAGTCCAAATCTACAAAAGGAAGCTTCATTGAGCCTCCCTTTCACCGCGTGGCTGAAGGCTGCCCTACGTAGATAGCATGGGCTCTGCATGGGCTGAACACCACCACCGCATGTCTGGCTGGAACAGTTCTCAGGTCATCTCACAGAGCTCTGCACACAATGCTGACTTTTTTCTCCAAGGCCCCCAAAGTAGAAGCCTCGATTTTTATTGTTGTTGTTGTCGTCGCTGAACCTCCTCATGGGAGGAAATCAGACAGTTATCTTTGGAAACTGATTGCAACCATATTCCTTTTCTGAGCTCACTTGTCCCATTTGTTCCCCATATTAACTTTCTTCTACCAACTCTCCGAGAGATCAACCAGATCACCCAAGCCAGGGTGACCACCCGCTGGGTGACTAGCTGACCACCATCCTGCCTAAACAGCCCGCGGCCCGTCCGTCACCAAGCACCACGGCCCAGCCCTGGGTGAGGAGCCATGGCTAAGTGGCTCTCAGTCTGCACATGGCTGTGCTGGTGCTAGATCTGGTACAGAAGTCTTCCTCTCTCACTAAGAAGCAGCAGCTCCAAGGATGGAGAGAACTTGGTCCAAGTAACAGGAAGAGGCTCAGTGTGTCTAAGGAAAACAAGTCCATTACAGAATATGCACCATAGGGCAATATATCACGCTTTATTTTTTATTTTCAGGGACAATCGGATGTGTGCAGAGGTAATTTAATGGGGTTGGTTACACACACACACACACACACACACACACACACACACGCCGCTACCCATATGCATACGTGCACACACAGTTATGTAATGGATTCTACTCTCACAAATGAAAGTTAAACTGACATGACTAATCATGTGAAAGTGAAATTTGAGTCCAGTCAGTGACTCAACTATGGATAGGGCCATGAGGCAAGGCAGCTAACTGTGATGGCTTTGAAAGATGTCTTTCTCCAGAGCGTTGGGGGCCGCTGGCTACAGATGAATCTGGAATGGCTTCCTCCTGGTCTTTGTCTGTTCTTACATGGGAACCTGGTGACACATTTTAGAAAGCCACAATAAAATGAAAATGAGCTAGGATTTAAATTTGCACTATAACTGTCTATGAACTTCTAATGGTCAGTTTGGTATTTCCATTTTCAAAATCACAGTAAAGGCTTTTAAAATACTTTGGAGAAAGAAAAACTTGAGAGAAACAAAGGGAAAACCTGCTATCTGATATACACAACAAGTCGATAAGCCATAAAAATAGAAGGAAACTGAGACACATAAACATGGCTTCAAGAAGATCCATGAAGAAATAATCCCCCAACTAATATCTTCAGAGGCTGCTTTTCCTTTCATGGTGAACAAAGATATAGTCTCCTTGCAAGAGAGATTTTAGAAATTAAAAAAAATTCTGGTATCTATTTCATTTATAAATGCCAATATTAAGTTTTGAAGGAAAACAAAATAGTTTGTGTGGGTCTCGATGCGCCTTAAGATGTGTTGAATGTGGTCATTAGTGATGGAGATTCACATGATCAAATTAAAATATTCTGTTAGTTCCTTCTGTGATCAGAGTTTAGCTTCCTAACCTCTCATAGTGCTTGAATGGAGCAGTTTGAAAACCAGGGCTCATTTCCAGGCCTATATGGTCCGCCTTTGTACCAGCACCACCTCAACAGAGCATCTCCAAACTTAAACTGATTCAAAGCTGTCTCATCAACCGTAACACCAACCCAAAAAGTTCTCTTATTTGGTATTTTGTCCACAGAGTGCATGTCATATGACCATGATTCATTATAGAGTGTAATTGATGCTTTTGCTAGAATGACAGCAAAACATTTCATGGAAGAATACATACTTATGAATAATTTAATAAATTTGGACTCTGCTCCACTTCCAGAGCTGTGACACGAGTGTGAAGCTGCGGATATATAAAACCCTCGGCGAGCATAAGATCAGGGTTAAAGTAAGGTATAGAGAGCTTTTCCAATGGAGTCATGAAAAGATAGATTGGATTTGCTTTTTCCTCCATTTCTTTGAGATATATCTTTGGGGTTTAAAACCAGGTATGTGCCTGCATGTGTGTGTGCACATGTGTGTGTGTGTGTGTGATTACCAGGGCCCGAACTCAGTGCCTTTTGTTCTCACTTTGCTTGCTCAGAGCTAGTGCTCAACCACTTGAGTCATGCTTCCAGCCCTTCTTTTGTCTAGTTAGTTTGGAGATGGGTTCTCATGGACTTTTCTTCCTGGTCTGGCCTCAAACTATGGTCCTAAGTATGGACTCCTACGTAGTTAGGGTTCTAGATGTGAGCCACCAGTATCCTTGAAACAAATTTTATTTGGGGCAAGTAGTTCTCCGTTGCTTGATGACTAACGCAGAAATTTGGGAGATTCTGAGAGAGGACTGAGTATCACTAACACCACGCCATCAGGGGACCTTCTGTGCTTACGTGCTTCCTTAAGCTTCCTGACCTGGAACGTAGTCCCTTATCTGTAAGGAAAGTCATCCCTCTGATTGCCTGCTGAGGCTCCAAGTCAATTGACACCATGGGTGAGCTCCGGTTCCTTCTCCAAGAACCTCACAGCTCTTCATATCATTTGTTTACTTATCACATTAGGCCACAGAATATTGAGACATTTATCATGGGTATACTAACAAATGAAACAATCAGATATTCGATAAGATTAAAGGAATTAAACAGAATACCTAACATTCGAACCACAGATCTATGGTCTGCCTGGGGTGCCCTGTGTATGCTTCTTGATCTTCCCAATCTGCTCTTCATTATGGGCTGGGGGTCCGAGTTTCTCACTCAGTCAGTTCTGGTCCAGCTTTGAATCCCCAGTCCCGAGACTGTATCCCTGGTACTTGCTAGGTGCTCAGTACCTGCTGATGGAATGAATGAATTCCCACCATGAGAGGCCATGGCTCTGGAGGGATGGATTTTTGGGACCCAGCCCTTTTCATATTTAGAACAACATACATAGGTGTACACTGGTCCCATGAAATCCTGACTCCTATCTGCTGTCACTTGGTTCTTGGCACCTCCTTCAGAAGCCTCCTGTTATCTGCATGGCCCAATATTCCAAGTTTCTCACATCTCCCCCCAGCACTGACTGCTGACAGTAAACATTTGATATGGACAGTTCACAATCATTCCTTGCAGGCGAGTGAGTTTGAGCTTTCCTGCAGCCCTGTGACCATCTAGGAGCTAGCTTTTGGCAGCTTCCTACCTCCATCTCATTTTGATTTGGCTTTTAAATCTGGATGATTTAGAGTAAGTCACGTCTGAGTTGGAGGGAATAGTCTCAATAAATAATTTAACTTTGCTAAGGCTCTATTTTATAGTATCTTAAGCAGTGATAAGAACTAAGGAGAAGAACAGAGCCAGGTCAGCACGATGGAGAGAGTGACCCCATTAGTATCTTTTGGTTTTTTCCTTGACATTTTCATCCTTATTTTATGTATCAGGAAACCGAGAAATTAAAATAATAAATTATGTGAATCATCAGTGGTTGAAACTGAGATTCAAACACAGGTCTTTCTTGCTTTCTTTCCCTTCATTTGTGATGACTGGACTTTCTCTCGTTCTAAATGAACTACTATGAAATAAATAAGAAATAAAATCTTCGCACCTAATATCTTTCCATGGTACACAGTGAGTATCTCTAAGATACCATGGAAACACTAGTGTATTGTTTAAGAAATAGTATTCACACACAAACGAGACAATCAACTCAAACAAGCCCCCCCCCTCCCCCCGGCCTCCTTCAGCTTGCCCAAAGGCAGTATCTAGCCCTTCTCCCCGCATCAACCTTGATGTCTCCCCTGTGGTCTTCAGAAATCAGAATGTTGTGTTTCTGGGTGGAGGTCGCTCACACTTGCTGGCTGGAAAGGAAAGCAGACAGGAAGGAAATGGAGAGGCATCTGACTGCGCCCTGTTCCTCTCTGCAGTCAGCGCCATCTCACAAATCACACAGTCGGGGGTTGTTTTCCACAGACAGCATGGCTGCTGAGGACTTCGCATTGCACTGGAAGCCAGTGGGGGCTAATGGTCTGGATGAGTGGGGCTCACTCTAGGTCAGCTCCAGTGCACACAGTCACAGGGATGTCTCAGATAAGCTCCTAGAGAATCCAGGGGGCTTGCGCCCGTGTTCCTGCGCCGTTACCACATTACAGTGACACATCCATCAGTAAACAAGGGGGATTTGGTCTGAGAAATGTGCTTGGTGTGTTGTCATAAAACAACCTTCATCGCGTGTATGCACACCAAACAACATAGCTACGACATAATGGGGCAATATAGCCCGCTGTGATCACAGTTGTGTACGTAGCAAGTTGCTGAGTGAAATGTTGTCTGTGTTGCAATACCCTATCTTGAGCATTAAACCTGCTATTTACCTTTTCGTAACCAAAAATGAGGATCTTTCATTTGACATGTCAAAAAAAACCTATTTTTTTCTTATTTATTGTCCAAGTGATGTACAGAGGGGTCACAGTTTCATATGTAAGGCAGTGAGTACATATCTTATCCAACTTGTTACCTCCTCCTTCATTTTTCCCCCGTCTCCCCCTCTCCAGTTTCCTCCCCCACCATGAGTTGTACAGTTGGTTAATAACAATTGGCTTTGTGAGTATCGCTATTGCAATGGTTTGTCTTTTTGTCCTTTGTCTCTCGATTTTGGTATTCCCTTTCCCTTCCCTGGTTCCCATACATGTATATACACTATTCGGGGTATTAAGATCAGTGACAGTAATAGCAGGAGTAAAACCACAGGAAGGGAATACGAGAGAGAAAAAAATACGGTTTTACAAGGCATGTTGAAATTATCTACAATGATATAACACTTATTCCCATAACGTGGAGTTCATTTCACTTAGCATCATCTTGTGTGTTCATAAGGGCATAGCCGTTGTGATCTTCTGCTATGTCTATCCTAGAAATTTGGGTTTGGTAGTTGCTCTGCCTTTTTCAAGTGGTGGAGGATTATTCTCAGAATGAACTAGGCTATTCGTTCAATAGTCCCTGAGCTATTTACCTGTCCCTGGCCCCATGAAAGCCACTCTGGAGACAAGCAAGACCCCTTAACTCCTGTCCCCCAGGTACTTTCTGTCTAGTGGAGAAAACAGACATTTTAAAGAAGCAACTGCATCGAATTGTGGCCCAGGAAAGTGTGTCTCGCATGGAGAACAGGGACAGGATTGGAAATGGGAGAGGCAGGTGGGGCTTAGGTGGTGCATGGAGTTCTGAATCAGATTAGCAGAATGGGAAAGGTTTAAAGAGACAAGAGAGTGGACTGAACTTGCATTCTCCAGAGAGATCCAAGCCACAGAATAGACAGATAGGCCAGTAAAGATAGAGGCACAGAGAGAGGAAAGAAGATTTATTAGGGAATTGGTTCATGTAATTATGGAGGCTGAGAAATCCTACAGCTGGCCATTTGCAGGAGGGAGGCATTGGGAAAACTGTGTGTCTCAGTCCAAGTCCTAAGAACTCAGGATGAGTAAAGCTAGTGATGCAAACTCCTAGCTCTCCTGAGGCAGAAAGCCTGAGAACGCAGGAGGTTGCTGGTATAAACCCCAATGACCAGGGAGCCTGGAGTTCTGTTGTCCACTCTGAAAGAAGAAAAGGGAGATTCCCTCCAGGAGCGATGGGGAGCTTCCTATTTCGCCATCAGTTTCCCTTTTTCTGAAGTGATATTGATGCCTACCTCATGGGGTTATTGAGAAGTCACTAGGAAATACAGGTCAAAACATTGGCTTCATTTAACTGGATTTATATCCGGAGTTTTCCTATTCATTTTCCTCTGACTTAGAATAGAAATTCACACTCTGAGGAGACAATACCACCCTGGTGACTGCATCCGCAGCGCTTGGGTGGGGCAGACACTTGGCAGGCCCTGCCTTTCATGCTTGCGGAGTGGAGTGGAATTGAATTAATCAGGGCCAAGGAGAGAATCCATGGCAACTGTACTCCCAGTGGTAGAGATGTGACCAGGGAAGACACCAAGGGCCTAAGGCAGATAATGAACAGGACAGAACCCCCGAGACATAACAAAACACAAGCTGTCAAAATATTGGATATGTTGTTTTCAAGTCCAAAGCTTAAATCAATCAAGAAAGTTTAAAAAAAAAAAACACGTTAAAGTTGAAAGCTAGTGGCATGTCCAACTGCCTTCCAGTGTGATTTCGATAAGGTCTTTGCTGGTCTCCTAACTGAGTTTCTCCCTCCCTCAGAAACTTGGCCCCTCAGTTTCCAACCCAACATTTGCCCAACTGACAGCGATGGCAAAATAAATCCCGCATAAATTCAGGTCCTAGATCTCGTTGAAGGTGACAGATGGCAAGAGCCCACCTTGTGCCTGACCCACCTTGGGGAGTACGCAGGGCTGGCCTCCCACGATCCCTTCTTTTGTATCTCTGTAAAAGGTGGGGTACTAGCCAGGCTGGTTCTTACATAGACCTTAACGGGCATGCTGGAAGTATTTTTAATAGAACCTTGGGAATAAAGCATCCATCCATCCCTGAAAGCATTATACCTCTCTCTTCTCAGCCTGAGGCTGTGGAGCCACGGTGAGGAGAATAGCATGTAGCTGAATCCGTCATACACACATGGAGATCTTCTCTCAAGCGAGCCAGACTCCGTGCATCTTGTGAGTCCCAATGTCTTGGCCTTGTTGAGCAGGCTTCTCCTACTGCATTCGGAGAACACCTGGACTAGGACATACAGGATGATGGCGAATTCCCCAGAGTTCAGGGCTTACGAAGGCAGACCGTGTGTCTTCAGCCCCTGGTGAGGCGGAATCTGGATGGATGTTGTGCAGGAAGTCATAGTGGGAGACGCTTTGGTTGTAGAAGTGTGATGCTTTCTGTCTTCCATCTCGTCAGATCCTGGGATAAGGTGCTTCTAGCCACAGAAGGAGGCGTCTCCCCTACACGAGTGGTGTCTGAGACAATCCTTACTGGGGACAAGGAGAAGCGTCTCCCAGGGGGAGTAGCTTTCAGGGATGCTGACAGAGTAGGAGAATCCTGATGCGTGGCATTTGGGGTTTCGAGGGAAGTTGGAGGCTGCTGGGAGGGGGGGATGAGCTGGAGGGACGTTTCTGAGTCTCTCCTGCTGAGCCAGGGGAGGATATTTTGGGATGGTGAGGAGGAGAGGGCAAACGGGGCCAACACGGAGAGGTATGCATTTCATTGTTCGCTTTTGAGAATTTAAATGGAAAAATCTAGGCTGTGGGGAGAGGAGCACTGTGATGGGCAAGACAAATGCTTTCCAAAACTGACTCACTGTTTTGAATGTGTAGGGAGGAGATGGTGAGGGCTGATTTCTCCATTGAGCTTGCTCAGTGCTGCCGGTTCCCATCTGGAACAGAGAAATGGGTTTGGGATCTATTAAGGTCTCAGACTAGAACGGTAGGACCCATCCTGTCAAATCTCCACGTGGGAGGTTCCCAAGGCCAGAGGAGGCAAACCCATTACCCTAAGTATGGCTGAACACCCAGGGCAAATGCTGAGGGCATTGAGTCCTGGTTCACTGACCTGAGACTAAGACTGAGATGGGTGTTATTTTCGTCCTTTGGCGTAATTCCGACTCATCTACTTTAATTCCAAATGATGTATATGGAGGATGACCTGGAGGGAAAAATCCAGCCAAGGGACACAGGGAACATGTTTTCTACGAGGGGATAGGTCACAGAAGAAACAAGTGGGCTCTGAAAGGCACTCCCTGCTCAGGGTGAAGCAGGTCCTGACTGGGCCCACTTGGGGGCCTGTAAGTCTGGCACATTGGTCTTCAAGACTGTGTAAGTGCTTTGTGAGTGAGTGAATTTATGGGTGAACCAGATCAATCACGCGATTCAGGAGTTGATGTATCCTGTGAGCTGAGAAAGTCTTTGGGAGGGGTCCCTGGGAAGTTTCCATTCTTAGCATGCTCCCTACTTTTATTTTACAACAGGACACTGAGACAAACCTTTGAGGATGGGTTTGGAGTAGTACAAAAACGTAGTGGTGCTTCAGAGAACAGGCACGGGTTGGATGGATGGAATCTCACAGTAGAAATGTGTGGGCTGCAGGTGTTGCTCGGCGGTAGAAATGCCTGTGTGGAGTACACCAAGTTCTGAGTTCGATCCTCATAACAGGAAGTATTCAAAGCGGAGTGCCTCCCAACGGCTCTCCTCATTGGCTGGAGGACCAAAGCTATGGAATTGTGTTTTTTTTGTGTGTGTTGGTTCAGTCGCCTCTACTTCCTGTCTCCCCCTGATGAGGATTCAGTCCACGTGTGCTGGGCGTCAGCCGGTGGCCAGGGCTGGGACAGGTGCAGAGGGTGAGGAGCTGTCAGCAAGGAGAGGTGCCTTCTTGCCCGGGGGCGTCTGTGCCGACCTCTCTTTCATGGCCATAGACCGTGGTGCATCTGGTGCCTACAGAGTGCCTGGCACTGTGCGCGTGAGGATCCAGATAGAGGGATCCTAGGAGAGTGCTTCTGAATCAGGTTGCGGAACATAAGGCGTTAACTCCAATGTGCCGCCCAGCAGAAGACCTACAATGGCAAACCTGTCCCCCAAAAACTAAGCTTTGAAGCCATAAGCCAGGTCCTTCCGACCTCCCAGCGTGACCTCTTGACGCTGCCTTCCTCACGCACGGAGGGCTGCTCTGTCTAGATGCCTCTTTCTTTCTTTCCTTGCTGTGCCTCTTCGCTGAGGAAGGGGTGATCACCTCTTCTTATGTCAGTTCTCAGAGTACAATGGGTGCTTCCTATCCACTTGTCTCGCTAAGTTCATACGCTGTCGTGCCGCTGAGAAAGGTGTTCCAAAATCTATCTCAGGAATGCTGCCGGTGAAAGTCGTGTCAAGAATTCTCATAAAAGAAGGTACATCTACAATTCAAGATGGCATGCCTTTCGTTTTTGAGGTGTGCTCAACGAAATCACAAACGTAGTGGCATTTTAAGGGTTAGTCATTGTTACTAGAATGGGAAGCGGAGGTGTGTGTATGGATGACTGTGTGTGTGTGCATGTGTGAACATGTGCGCACAGGCATGTATGCACATGCATATGTGTTCTTGTGTGCAAGTGGTCCTATGTTGCACATGCATGCACGCATGTGCATTTGTGTGTGTGTGTGTGTGTGTGTGTGTGTGTGTGTGTGTTTTTCCCCTGGAATGGGGCAGGCGAGGAGTAACTGCTGACTAATTTCCATGTGCTGGTTTCCAGGGACCAGAGGCTGTGATTGCTATTTAAAATTGTTTACGTTAATTATCATATAAATGTTTTGTAAATAAGTTATCTTATGCAAAAGTAGCTCAGAGGGTGTGTCCCCAAGGAATCTTCGACTAGCCACAGCAATCATTCCAGGCTGGAAAAACTTCTCCAGAGGCAGGAAGAATGGAAACAGAACCTGGACAGTGGCAGGACACAGAGAAAGAGAAAGACGCATGGCGGAAGAGAGAAGGAGGTGGAGTGAGGAAGTGAAGATGGAAGCATTGAGCAGGAAGACAAGTATGCACTGAGAGGGCAGACATGCAGAGAAGAGGAGGTAGAGAGGCAGAAACCCTCAGGGTTGGAGACACAGAGAGAGAGAGAGAGAGGGAGAGGGAGAGAGAGAGGGAGGGAGGGAAGGAGGGAGGAAAGGGAAGGAGGGAAGGAGGGAGAGATTGACAGATGACATGGCAGGCCGAGATTGCATCTGCAGGCTCAGGCATGAGACAGAGGGCGTGGCCGTGTCTACTGGCTGGCTTGTGGCTAGGAAGCATTGCCTATAATTGGTCCAGGGGGAATTTTTAATAAAAATCTTTAAAGCAATGAAAGGCCATTTTGTTGGAAAGAGATCTGGGCTCTTTGGTGAAGAGAGACCAACCCGATCTGACGTCCTCCGGGCTCAGAGGCCGTTCCGGCTGTTGCTTGTCGATGGGTTTGTGGATTTGCTCCTGGTTGTCTCCCACCCTGGGGAATCTGGAAGGGAACGCAGACTTTGGAGTTTTTTGGTTTTGCTTCTCGGATCCCAAGCTTCCCTGGAACAAAGGGTGTTATTTTTACATTCTAAATTGCTGTTGCAGAGAACAAATACAGCTTGCCGCAACCCCCTTGCTTCTGAGAGTCCCTTTAGAGTCAGAGCTCCTAGGATTTTAAGGTTAGCACAGCAAAAAAAAGAAAGAAAAAAACAAACCACAAACAGCCAAGAAGGTACTCAGGGATGGTTTGTTTCCTGATGCCCCCTTTGGGAGGTGGGTAGCCCCATTCTATTTGCTTACCGTGTTGTTATAATAGGTTAAGAATCAGGTAAGATTACAGCAATCTTCGGAGAGACCGAGAGACGGAGCGCCCGAGGGAGCGATGGTTAGCGCTCACGGGTGGAGCGTGACATGCCCACCTGCGGTACTTCTCTTGGTCTGTTGAGGGGAAGGAGGGACGTACGCCCTCGGCCACTGGCTTGACTCCGGCTCCTGGCTCGTCTGGACACCACCAGCCAACTATAAGCAGCTGTATCAGTCTGTTTCCTGTTGCTATAGCAAAGAACTTGAGGCTGAGTACTTCACAAAAAGAAGAAAAAAACGAGGCTTGCTTAGTTCACATTTGTATTAGCGCGCTGCCAGTATTCTGCGGGGCCCTCCTGTCGGTGTCACAGTACAGGAGATGGCAGCGCGCGGGGATTGTGAAGGAAGGAAGGGATCACGGGAAATTCAGCAGCCAGGCTTTCTTCTCCTAGGAACTCACACCCCCTTCCAGGCTTTGTTAATCCTATCTGGGTGTAACATACCTATGGCCTCAGACTTTTGCAGTAGGCCTCACCTTTTAAAGGCTCTACTACCTCTGAACATCACCACACTGAGCACGAAGCTCCTTTTGGGGGGAGGACACACGGCTCCCCAAAACATCAGTAACCACGCGTGACCCACTGCTGTTGGATACTCCTGAGACAGTGCTCTGGGAGCACCAGCAGCCCTTTAGATTCTGAATACGGGAGGGAGCCTCTGCTCTCCTGTTGGTAGCTTTATGCTTTTGCACTGCGCTTCCTGTTCTCCGGCTAGCAACAACACATATGTTAGAGTTAGAAGGACTCTAGTCTGCCCCTCCTCAGAAACCCGAGTGTTGTTTATGCATGACAGCAACAGAGTGAGAGGTGTTGTACAGTCCAGGCTCAATGGTTATTTCCTTCTGTATACCTGTGTTCATTGTTGGTTGAGTGCCTGTAGTTAGACTTACAGAAATTTGTCTTGGTTCATGACCAGGAAGGTTTGATTGTGATACTCCAGCAAGGCGAGCAAGTGGGTTTTTGTTCTCTGGTCAGTATAGAAATAAAGCTAGGAACAGCAAAAAAAAAAAAAAAATCCTTGAGCAGCAGAGAAGTGTGTTGCAAAGAGGAAGATCAAGCGGCTGTGGAAATGGACAGAGGTCCGGAACTGGGATACAATCTCGCTTCTGGGGAGTTTTCTTTTATCCCCTCCTTTGCAATCTGGGAGTTTGGTGGGAAAGGGTATTTCTTTTCTCCCCTCCCTTCCTCCCTCCCTCCCTCCCCTAGAAGGCCAGGAGCATTTCAGCTAGCTCCATGATGTATGGACATCAATCCAGATAACATTTTTTTTGGGGGGGGAGGCTTGGGGAGGGGAGCAGCACAATTGTCCTAAGGTCAAAAAACCCCCACTGATTTGCAGCTATTTCACCCTCAAGGCCACTGGCTGTGGCTGTCTTTCCATCACTTGTGTGTGGAAAATGTTGGAACCATTCCTCAGAGTGTTTGCCAGGTTTCTGCTGGGAGGAGGACACCCCTTGTGGCCCACACAAGTTCACAGGGGCCTGCATTCACATCTGAGTATAGCACAGACTCTGCGCTATCAGAGGGCGGGGTACCCTGGGCTCCTACAAGGTGTGACTGGCTTGTTTGTGAAGCTCTATGACAGGAGGATCTATATTCAGGGGTATGCAGGTGTGTGCACGGTGTCCCGTGTAAGGGATATCATCTCTGGATGAAGTTGGGTTCTGTTAGGCTGCTGATGACAAGACAGATCACGATGCTGAACCTCAGCTGACACAGGCAGAGCGGAAATTTGAACCCAGGCCTCTTGATTCCAAAGCCTGTGCCTTTGTCTTTTCTATTCCAGCCCAAAGGTTCCTGCCACTCCGTGGCTCTTCCTCACGCTCCGTGCTGAGTCTGTGTTTGTATTCCATTGCACCTGGGCATTGTTTAAGGGTAGGATTCATTTCCTTCTCAACATTTCCATATGTTGTCACATTGAGGTGCTTGAGAGAAGCAAAACATTCTGAATTAATTCAGGCATTGTCTAAGAATCAGAGAATGAGACAACCTGTCAATGGGACTGAATACAATCGAGACAAGAAAACACAGATTCATTGAGCCAACCGGAGTTGTGCCCCACTTGATAACTAGAACACAGCCACGAATGCTAATGAGAGCAGCAGATACCTGAGTTGATTAATATTCACTGCCGGAGGATGCTAAACCTCGCATAAGGAGTCCCTCAGGGATTCCTTTAAACAACGAACTTTCTGCATGCAATTACAATAACCTTCCAGGTGTATAACTACTCTGTGCCCTTTATGCAGGCTTTGGAGTCACAGCTGATATGAAGAGAGAGAGAGAGAGAAAGAGAGAGAGAGAGAGAGAGAGAACTAATTTTTATTAAAAAAAAACTCCACCATGCACATTGAATAGAGCCATGATAATGATGGTGATGATGATGAAGGTGGTGATCACGTTTATACTGTACCTGTGTGTGCTGTTGTGATAGCAGTTTCCTAGATGTTTTATCTTTCACCTTTGTGAAGTCCTCTCAAAGCAGACATATTTGTGTCATTTTAAAATTTTTATTTGTGATTGACAGCTAATAATTCTATGCACTTACAGGACACCATATGTCATTTCTCTATATGTACACATGCAGAACAATCAAATCAGGTGAATTAACATATCCACCCACTAAAATCCTTGTCTTGTTTCTGCTATGGCAACATTTCAATCCACACTTACCTACTTTATTATTTTGTTATAATATTTTAGGAATAGTCAAATGATTCTGTAGAATTGTAGTATTTTATCTATTTATGTTATTTTAATTTTTTATATGTTCTTATTAGTTATGTTCACATGCTGTGCTGTAGCTCGTTATGGTCACAATAAGGATCACCTCACACCTTTAGGACTGGCTATTATTGGAAAGGAGAAAAGTGGAAATGTGAATGTGGAACGAAGGAAATCATGTATACGATGAGTGGGGATGCAAATTAGTACAGCTGTTTTGGAAAGCAATATGAATATTCTTCAAAACAATTGAAAATGAGATTATCATACGACCTAGCAATCCCACTTCTGGGCGTATAGCCCAAAGAAGTGGAGTCAGTACACTGACTCTTGAACCACAGCTCCACTTCTGGCTTCTTGGTGGTTCATTGGGGATAAAAGTCTCAGACTTTTTCCTACCCAGGCTAGCTTCAAAACCATGATCCTCAGATCTCAGCCTTTTGAGTAGCAAGGGTGACAGGCTACCAGGCCCCACTATGTTCTTTTGTCTAGTTGGTTATGGTGGCGCTAGGAGGCTAATAAACCAGGATATTCTAAGAGCCACCTCTAAGGTAGGGTAGGATGGAGGTCAGCCGACCTGCCGGGAAACCCACCCGAACGGTGTCCCCCTGGTCTGTCTGTCATTCACACACCGACTGTGGGACTTGGAATAGTTCAGATGCTCCCTGTAAGATGAAGAGAGGTTTAGAGGGATGAGATTTTTTTTTGAGATAGCAGCCTCAGATGACTTGAGATGGAGGTTAGGACCACGTAATCTGTGGAGCCTGGAATCATCAAGGAGTTTTGATATTCAGCAGGAGGGTGGGGGAAGCTGGAGGGCCATGGGGACCCTGGGAGGAAGAGGTGAGGTGGAGGGGTGAAGCCTGCTTCCTGGGTGTGCTGTTGAGGCAGCCTGGCACAGTGTGAGTCCCCTTGGGTATCAGGAGCCAACCCCATCCCTCCCTTCCTTCCCAGTGCCTGGGGGCAGCTACATGGGACTGTGCAGCCTGCTAAAGCAGCTTGCTCGTGCCAGTCACGGACAGCCGTTTGACATGGTGAGGAAGATGGAGAATAACAGCGAAGCCTTCAGGTGAGGCTGGCTGGCTGCAAATGATGGGGAATACGTGTAGGGTAGTCGTGCAGGTTTCTTCTAATCTGGGCTCCATGGGAAAACCGAGTAGTGGGTGTGGCCCAGAGGTCATGAGTCTGGGGACCCCGTAAGAATAGCTCTTCCGCTTGTGTCTGAGTGACTGTTACTTGCCTCTCTAAGCCACAGCCTACTACACTGCAAAATGGGATCAATGTACCTTCCTTGCTCAGGGATCTGCTCATTCAAGGGCGTGGGGCCCGCATGTCCTCATCTGCAGCCCTCTGAGGTGGGAGCTGTTGATGAGCGCGCGCCTCTGTAGACTTGGCACCCCGAGGAGGTTCCACAACTGTCCTAAGATCATGCCTCGTGGCTCTGGAGTGGCCAACACAGGCGTCTGGCTGGCGCTCACATTCTTGGCTTTTGTCCCTCCATTCCTTTCCTGGCAGATGTTCAGCAGTGAGTGGGTCACACCAGTTGGTAATGGAAGCCGAGTCTTTCCTCCTCTGAGATCAGAGGGGAGAGAGGTAACAGGAAAGTGCCACTGCAGGACTGGCTGGGAATTAAGTCCTAGAATGCCAGGGCGTGCTCAGTGCCATGTGTCTTAGGAAGCATAGGAAGGCCAAGCAACTCAGGGGCCCCTCGCAGTGGGAGAGCGGCCCAGGCGAACTGGGCACCACAAGATGGGGAGCTTAGAAGGAAACGTAAACGCCAAGTGGACGCTCTGAGTCGAGTTCTGGGGCTGCTGTGCCGTGCCCAGGCGTGGTGGAGGGCCAGTGGAGCGATGCTGGTGTCAGGAGACGATTTGGGTGAAGGAAGGGGGAGAGTTCCTGGTGTCCGCTGGGTTTCTTATGGGAGCCACTGGGCCAGAAGGTGGTGCCATCCCTTGAGAGAGGATGAGGAGAAAGCCTGTTGGGAGGGGCTGCTCTGGTGTGCTGTGGGGCTTGGGCATCATCTCAGCCTCGTTCATCATCTGCGGGGTCAGCAGGCCGAGGCTCCGAGGAGGCAGCAGCTCTGACTGGAGTCTGTAACCTAACATTGCCCCTGAGGCTGGTGGTGCCATCCCCGGCCCTGGGCCTGACGAAGCAGAATTGAACATAGAAAGGAACATAGGAACCAGCACAGTGTGGTTCAAGCCTGGGCCCATCCTTACTTCCCTGTGGGGGGATGGGGCCCGCACATCGCCCTCTTCAGGGTCCACACATCGTAACTGCGTGAACTCTTGTAAAAACCAAATTCCACTTGTGAGTCATCACTCGTCTAGGTGGAAGGTCTGTTCGAGCCAGGTTTTCACACACAGGGCGCATCTTTCCTGTGCTCTCACTTATTCTTGAGTAGTAAGGTTTGCTTCTTGTTTTCCTGCTTGGAAAACATCCTTTTTGCTGGAGACAGAATTTCCGGCAAGTGTTAAGGTCTGACTTCTGCCCCCAGCCAAGCCCAAGCCCAAGCCCATCTGTGTGTCCTTGCCCCCTGCAGGTTAGGCACCGCTGTTTTGGTCATCTGTCCCGTTTCGGCCACTCTTTCGGTTTTAATGTCTGTTCCTTGTGCACCTTGTGTTGACCTGAAGCACTGTGAAAAATCTACCCTGCATCCCATGTCCTTCCGTTACCATTTCCCATTTCTCAACATTGGTTTCCTGAGACTGCTTATGGAATGATTTGTGACTAGATTGTGTGAATTTCATTTCCTTACAGCTATTCTCAAAGCTCTCCTCTTGTGGAGGGCTTTGTGGGTTATGTGCATGAATATATTTCCTCTCCAAATACCTATATCTTAGCTATAGATAACTGGAGGCTAAGACTGTGTGTCATGTCCACACATAGATCTAATCAGAAAAACTGAAAGCACAGCCAAGTCCTTCTTCATAGACATGTTGATAATATAAGCATTTAAACCTCCCCCTCTGTCCTCTCACTAGTATCTACCAGCCTGCCATCTCCTTTATTTTTCAGACACCACACACAATAATCATTAAATTAAATTTAAAAAAAAAGTCTATTCGATGTCAGCCCAACCTGCATTCTTTTGTGCACCTACTGTGTGCTAGCTGGGGGCTGAGGCGACAGATAAATTATGCGGAGTCTTCACCCTGCAGAAATGCAGGAGTGTTCTGTGCCCTTCTCGTGTGCACCTGAAGTCTCAGCAGAGAAGCAAAAATCTGTCCTGGTCCACTCAGGGGACACAGCACACACTGCGAGCTCAGGACCACGGGGCTACTGGAGCAACACAGCTTGGCTACACAGAGGCTGTGTACACACCAGTTATTCATCAAGGCAGAGCGTAGTGAGTAAACACATACACTTGTCCAGATAGTCTTTCCTCCAGAGTCTGTTCTGGTCTCAGTGTGCCCCATAAGTGCTGCTGGGCTCTGCCTCATCTCTATCTTCTCCTGAATAAAGAACACAGTCCGTGAGTGAGTGTCATCCAGTCGCGGTGCCCCAGGCTTCTGCTACAGATGTCCCTGTGCTGGTCTCCTGCGTGTGGCAGCTTAGAGGGCTGAAGGGGTGCCATTTGTGTCTGGGACGTTCCTTAGATACATCAGGACGTAGCCGGCCAATTGTGTGTCTCCTGGGGTGAGCACCAAGTGTGGACAAAATGTTTATGTCCTTTCAAACATTCACCTGTGGAAATACTAGCTCCAGTCACATGGTAGAGGAAGTGGGTATTGGGGATTGATTGGGTCTTAAAGGTGGAGCCTTTGTGAATGGGGCCAGTTCTTGTGTACAAAGCACCCCCAGAGAGCTCTCTACGTCTTCCCACCATGTGAGGACATGGTCTGTAACCCTCACCAGAGCCCAGCCATGCCAGTATCCAACTTCAGATCTCCAGAACTGAGAAAGAAACTCCTGTGTGTAAGCCACCCAGACCATGGTACTTTGCTATACGTAGTACCTTGTCACAGCCTACTTTCTTGTTGCTATCACAGAATACCTGATATAAGGTAACCTACAAAGAACAGGTTCTGGAGTCTGAAAAGTCCCAGAGTATAGGGGTGACATCTGTTAAGATGAATATGAAAGGGGGCAGGCACCATGTGACGAGACCCAGCAAATGGGCTAGCTCATGCCTCTCTCCTCCTAGAACATGGGGTCCCAACCGCCTCATAGCATCTAACCCCAATTATTTCCCAAAGATGATATCTGAAGATGCCTCATCAACAAAAATAAATTTGGGAGATAAAGTCTCTCGACACGTGAGATTTCTTAGGGGGACGCCTTCAAATCATAGTAAAGCCCACTGGACTGAGGCAGAACCGCAAGTTCTGACGTGGGAAGCTCTGTTTCTCTTCTTGGGAGAGTGGGATATGTCTGGGAGAACACAGGCTCTCCCGGCAGGCCAGTCCTGAGTCCTCTTCAGTTGTGTTACAGGTGTGATCATTTCTGGATTGCCTTGGCAAGCCCCAAGAGGCTTATGAACCTCTATTTTCTCATCCCTAAAATGGTTTAATGATATGGAATATCGCAGGCTTGTTCTGAAGACTCACAATAAAGCTGGCAAACACCTAGAATAATCCCTTGAGTGTGTGAGTCACTTGTTCTCCAGGGACCACTCTTCAGAGGCACAGGTAGCATTTGATGCAGGAGGCAGGCGTGGTCATGAACTGTGTTTTCTGTGGTCTCCAGGATGGTTTTCCTGCATGTACTTGAGGCCGTGAGGGGCTCTGTCTGGTCCCAGGGTTCAAGATGCTTGAGTTTTTCTGTGTTGCGTTTGGCAATGTTGAAATGACAATGATACGACGTGGGCAGTGTTTAACTCTGACGGTGACAGGGGAACTTAGAAATCCAGACATAGGCCCATAATTGTATGGTTGGTAAAGGACAAAAGGTACAGCAACCCACTGTCTAGCAGAGAGCCGGGAGGAGACCAGATTCCCTCCTGCTTCAAGGAGCCCTCACACCCTGCTCCTGGGCAGTTTTGGGCCAGGAAGCATCTTCACAGACCTTTCTAGATCAGCTGCCTGTCAGTGATACAAGCCATCTTCCTGGGCTTTTTGTCATGTACTGGGGTTCACTGTCGGCCTTTATCCTTCTCACGCACCACCCGCTCGCCACAACTGTGTCACAGGAGGGAGAAAACAAGCCTTGCAGACTGACTTGCCTTAGGACGCGGCCATCTGGAGGTCTTTGGGGAGGTGATGTGATCCTAAGGCTTTCCTTTCCCACGGCTTTCTTTGTGCCTTATTTATTTATTCTATTTTGGTGTGGCAAAGTCTATGAATGCAGACCTTAATTAGAGATCTGAGAGTTTACTTAAGGACAGCTAAGCTCAGTGCTATGCATGTGCCATTAAAAGTTTTTATTACATTTACTATACTTTTTTATTATTATTGAGCCAGAGCTCGTGCTGCCCCAGGCTCTCCTATTATAGAGCAGTAGACTTGGTTAGGTGTCTCAGGTGCCTTTCCAAGTTCTTGGCATCTCCAACAAAGAATTGAGCGAAACACACACAAATAAAGATGGAAGAATGGGTTTGTTGGCGTGGAAGTAGAGAGTAAAGGGGTAAATGGGGGTCCCAAGTAATGGTGCCAGGGATAATTTAAGGCTGGTTAAGGCTTGGGGGTGGAGGGCAGCCGTTCCTCTTACAATAGAGGCCTTTCATTTTCATGACTGACAACTTGAATAGCAGGTGTTCGTTACACAACAGTTCTTCTGATTGTGCTTGTTCATTCCCACAATGCATTCTGTCATAGTAATAATAATGATACACAGTGCACAAACAGGAGACCTTAATTAGAGGTCTCGCGGAAGTTTACTTCAGGAGAGCTAAAGTGCAGTGCTATGCATGTACATGTGGCATTCAAGGGAGTCTTATTTTGCTGAGCAAGTATCCTTTTGATCAAGATGTGATGCTTATTTAGACGGTGGGGCACTTATCCCTTGCTTTGGTGCCAGTAGTGGGGCTTCACTGAACTCTGAGGCTGGTCTGCGTGGTCTCCGTGCTCAGATCTCAGCCTCCTCAGTCGCGAAGATTATAGGCACGAGCCACCCGCGCCCGGCTTTGTTAGTCCTTTTTCATAGTCATGAGTCAGGGAGTTGGGGAGGATTTTGGAGCCCTCCCAGGCAGAGGCAAATCCATGGGCCAGGCTTACAGGTGACCATGGCAACCATGACCCTGTGTTATCTGCCTGCCTCCCCCAGCTTCCTCATTATGCCCACACAGACTCCAGCCCTCACCCTGGCTGCCAGTTCACGCCAGTCCTCTTCAGAAGCCTGTGATCTGAGCTTATATTTATCTTGTCCTCAGGCCTCAAAGTAATTGTTTCCTCCTCATTTCCTGTGGGCCACTCATGTGGGTAATAACCTGCTTTGCGCAGAAAAACCACAGCAGCCAGAGATGCTTGTTGCTGCTGCCGTCCCTGCCCCAGGTGCTTTTAGGAAGGCTCGGGAAGGGACGGGAGACTCAGTAGAGATGTAGTCTCTTCACTTGGGAACGGAGGATGCCCTGCCCTTGGGCTTCCCCTCACCTGGGAAGGGAATTCCCCACCTTGGGGAGGCAGAAGGAAAGCAACAGGGGCTGAGACGCTAAGGGTCGCGTCGGAGGTAAGCCTGGGACAGAGAGGCACTGGTTTGCAGTCACTGTTGGGAGCCAGGCTGGAGGGGAGGCTGCGGAATCCTCATACCTGCCACACCCGGGCTGGCAAAGACATCCAGCAAAGGAGCCAAGCTGGAAGGAAAGCCGGGCTGCTGGGCAGGGTTGGAGACCATGCACACCTAGGAAATGGGGCCAGGTGCAGGTTGGGGCCATGCATGGAAAGGTGGGGACCACTGAGGCCTGGCCTGAGACTCTCCTCCACCACCTGTAGATTTTGTCTCGCGCTGGTGCAGGTCTACTATTGGTGGCTTTTAATATTTGTTTTTTCCTGTACTGAGATGATACAGTCTAGCCAAAGAGCACCAGAGTGACGCTGCAACTTGACCAAGGGACTTTTCTTTAACTTTTTTTTTTTTTTGCTGGTCCTGGGGCTTGAACTCAGGGCCTAGGTGCCATCCCTGAGCTTTTGTGCTCAAGGCGAGCCATCTACCACTTGAAGCCACAGCTCCGCTTCTGGCTTTCTGGGGGTTAGTTGGAGATCAGAGTCTCATGGACTTTCTTGCCCAGCTGGCTTTGAACCAGGATCCTCAGATTCCAGCCTCTTGAGTAGCTAGGATGACAGGCACAAACCGCCGGTACTGGGATTTTGACCAAGTGTCTTTAACGCTCAGGGATGCCTAACGCGTGTCCTCGGATCCTTGGGTGGTGGTTTTAGGATTGCGGCCTTGACTTGGCCATTCACTGTCCTTCCTCCTTCGGACTTGCTGCTCTTCGCTTTTTCGCCTCTCCTCTGTCTCCTGTTCACCTATTTCTCCTTGGTGACAGTGAGAACCAATGTGGTAGGTGAATCCAGATTCCCCTCCCCAACAAAGCCCCAGGTCCCTCTGCTCAGCTGGCATCCTTTGCTTCACGCCCGTGTTTGTTTCTGTTCCTCTCTTACAAAGATCATCTCCATCATCCCTTTGTCTTTCTCCCTGATGGATCCTAGGGGTTGGACATCAGGCGATTGTGTCACTAGGCAAAACTCCAGGAGAATCCTCCCCCCCCTCCTCCTCCTCTCCTCCTCCTCCCTCTGCATCCTGCTACCCCTCCCACTTGCCTCGTAGCCAAACCTAACTGCATGCCCTCCGATATCAATTCAGCTGCACTGGATACGTTGGGACTCCTCTTGCGGAGGAGCTGCTGGAAACAGCAGCTGTGTTTGACACGCCGGGGCAGGGAGGGCTCAGCCAGTCGTCGTCAGCCTGCATTCTGCTTGGAATGCTAAATGCAGCGGGGTGAGGGGAGGCCAGGCATTCCCCAGCTCTGCCCGAGGGGGATCCCTGGGCTTCCCCTTTCTCCTCCCATGCGGTGCCCTGTGAGAAACCCAGGAGATCAGGCTCCCTTCCCCCTCCTTACCACACTGCCAATCCCTGGGTCTAGAAATGGGGTCTAGTGCTCTTCTCGCCTCCCTCCCCCCCCCACCGGGGCTGTTGTGAAAATGAAATGGAATGGCACAGGATGTAGGCTAGGCAGGGTCTGGGTACACCCTGGTTCTCCCCTGGTTAATGCCTCCCTTCCCCTCCCAGGGACCCACCTGGCAGAGGTGGGGTGCTTCTCCAGGCTGCTGAGCTAGAAGGCTGGGGGGGGAGGCTCTGCTCACATGAATAATTCATCAGCCTCCTCACCCCCTCCCTCTCCCGAGAGAGGCTGCTCCTGGCAAGCAGAGCCGATGAATTCATCTGTCATGGGTGGGCGTGAGCACGAGCAGATGGGATTCCCCTGTCACGTGTCCTGGAGACAGCGGGACCCACCGACACGCGCAGCCCGCCCTCCCGAGGAGGAAGCCCTGCTTTTTGGAGGAGCTGGGTGGGAACCTCGGCATTTGCAAATGGAGGCTGCAGACACCATAAGGGGCTAGCGCTTTGTTCTGCTCCGGAGGGGAAAGGGAGGGGTTTTCCATCTTCCAGTGGCCCTGACAACGCCCCGCCCCGACCACATCTTAACCACTGGGGGAACACCTTGTCTCCTGGGAATTGCAGGATCAATTTAATAATCCCTTCCACGTGGATTTCATTCCTCCAGCGTTCCGCGAGAGGCGTGAGAGAACAGAGATAAATGGAGAGATCAGTAGAGAATGTTTCAGAACCACAAAACGGGGGGGTAAGTGTGGGGGGGGGGTGCTTGCTGATGCAGAGTAGGGATTGAGTTTAATAAAATCTGCTGACTGAGATCTGCAGTTCCATTCACTCAGCCTGTGGCCTTCAGGGGGACCTTCCTGAAGAAGGTGATCATTAAGCTGGCGTGGAAGCTCACGGGAAGTAACCTAGGTGGAACAGGATTTGGGCTAGATGTCTGAAGCACAGGCAGGAACTGGGTGGAGGAAGTCCTGGCAGGCTCTGGAGTTTTTACACGCGGCTCTGCACAATTTGCCCATTGTCTTGTGGGAGCCAGTGGGGGAGCCCCGAAGGCCCCTAAGCGGGAGTGGAACTTGAATCCTTGGTGTCGTGGCAAGAGTGCTCCTGCACTATATATGGGATGGGTGGAAGGAAGGAGGACTGGAACCTGAGCGATAGGTACGTCTGTGCGCTCGGTCATTCATTCATTCCCATAGTCGTTCGTTCGTCCGCTCATCCTGCTACTTTTTTGACAGATATTTCTAGAGCACTTAGGGCGTGGGCACCGTGAGGTTTCCGAGGAGGGAAAGCCTCAAAGCTGAGAAGTGTTAAGAGATGGGGTTGGGGTAGTCGAGGCAACCTCTCAGCTCAGGTCAGTATCACCTGGCTTCCTGTCAGTGACGTAAGCAGCGCTAAGTTCTGAGTCTGATTGGAATGGGTTTTGCAGCTGGGGTCCGTCCATAGCTATGGCACATGGCCCCAAATGCATTGCTAGACAGGGATCGACGGCCTTCTTCTAACCTGCTGTCCTGGGGCTGGCAAGGCCGGAGTAGGTGGCTATACCATGCTCTTTTCCCCACTGTGCCACCACCCTCTCAGGGGCACCAACCTTGCCTCCACCTGCCCCGTGAGCCATGTTCCTTATCCTGAAGCTGCCACCAACAAGTAGAGGGCTGCAATGTGGGCTGTCCGCACGTGCCCGCATCTCCTACCTCCCGAGGACGCGGGGCAGTGACGCCTCCGAAAGGACGTTGGCTGGTCAGCCTAAACCATCTCCGGAGGCAGCACTCTGAGAGGAGCTCAGCTAGGGGCGCTTTGCCTTCCCTGTCACCTCTTCCCTGGAGGACCCATGGGGGTGAATTCTCTGTGGTGGTGTCAGAGAGGAGTGAAGCTGGAGAGAAGCCTGGGTCACCGTCATCAGCCCACAAGGCCCGCTGGGCCTGCATCAAGCGAGGGATAGATGTGGTTCATTGAACAGGATGGGTGCCCGGGGCAGAAGGAACAAGCTACGTTATCCCCCATACCTGGTCTCCACCGGAGCTGAGAAGCAAGGTCTCCATCCCTTGAAGTAAACTCTTCATCCCACAGCTTGTCTGTGTTCTCAGAGAAATTAATTTCTGCAGGGTTGTGTGTGTGTGTGTGTGTGGCATTGGAGTTTGGACTCAGGCCCCTGTGCTTTCTAGGCAGATGCTCTCCTACTCGAGCAATGGACTGCACCCCTGGCTTTGCAGTTATTTTGAGCTCCAGGGATGATGTCGGAGGCAGGAAGCAACCATGCCTAGAACTGAGGTTGCCCATGGTTCCCTCAGCTGGGTGCCTGGAGAGAACGGGAGGTGGGGAAGGAGGAGGCATCAAGCGCGGTTCATGACCATGACCGTGGTGGTGATGATACTAAATGGCGGTCATGATAGAGGGGCTGGTGATGACGGGGATGAGGATGAGGATGAGGATTCGTGTGATGATTTATTTTTCTCTAGTCGCGGCAAGCAGTCAGACTTCCATTCCTCCATGTCCTTCCTCCCATGGGCTCCTGGGAGCTGTTTTCACCGCCGGCATGGCGCCTCCTGAGGTGTCCTCTCAGTGTCTAGATGACAGGGCCACCTCCACTTCCATCTGCCCAGAGAGCCTGTTCTAGGGGCAGAAGCTCCCCCAACAGCACCAGCAGGGGGTCCCTGTGCCCCTGTTCCTTCTCTTCCCATGTGACCAAGATCTGGGGTGGGGGGGTGGGGTGGAGAGGGGTATCCCTGGGGCTCTTCTCACAAGATCTGAGGGGGCAGCCTCCTTGTCTCCCCAGAGCATGGAATAGACAAGAAGCCAAGAATTGTTAAAAGAGAAAACCAACAATAGGCTTTTTCAGTTCCATCCTCCCCAGTGAAATCCTCCTCGCGCTGATTGACAGCAGCTGGTGGGATTGAGTCTCCCAAGCAGCGTTCGGTAGCCTGCCCTGGAGACACCAGCGTGGCTGGCCCAGCGCCTCCTGCAAGTGGACACCCCTGGGGAGGGCCGGTCTGTGTGCCCCGCAGCATTTGGACCCCAGTGCCCAAGCGCTGTCCATGTTCCGTGCGGTCAGAGACGCGCTCGCGTGCACCTCCCCCTGGAGAAGGGGGCCTGGAGGATGGTTGCAGCGATAGGAGGGCCTGGCTGAGACGGAGGCAGGAGAGTCCCATTTTGCCATCTGTCACACGGTCTATAAATTAGCTAAGCAGTCTCCAAAAATATCTCTGACGAGTTGCCATGGAATGACATGACCTTGGCATTTGGGGAAACTCATGGTAGCCCACATTCTTGTTGGAAAGTAGGACTGTGGATCTCTGCAGAGCTGTGGTTGAGAGGTTATGTTTCCTGCCTCGCGCTCTCTTTGACAGCTAAGGGGAGCACGATGAGGCTCCTGCTCACTCATGACTGGCAATTACCAGGTCCTTCTTAGCACACAGCACCGGGGCAAGCATGCCGTGCAATGCATTGCTCCCCTGGAACTGACCTGTGAGCCCCGAATTCAGCCACAAGGGCAGGCTTGTCTGGCTAGATGACGGGTGTGTTTCTTTCCATCTGGAACAGCAGCGAGAAGCCCAGCATTTTCCTTTCTTTGTCCTAATTTTGAAGAAACCCAGAGGCTATCTTCTGGCAGACACTCAGCCTCTTTCTCCTCCTTCCCAATCATTTAGGGAAAACCTTCAGTTCACTGTCATGTCTGCCATGTATTTTTCAATTAATAATGCTATCAAGGTTTTATTTGAAGTGAGTCCTCATTTTAAAAGTATGACTTGACTACCAGAAATTTATGCTGCGAGCCAGGAGCCGCTGGCTCACGCCTGTGATCCTAGCTACCCTAGGAGGCTGAGATCGGAGGACTCTAATTCAGACCCAGCCCAGGCAGAAGAGTCCACGAGACTCTTATTTCCAGTAAACCACACCCCCCCCCGCCCCCAAGTCAGAAGTGGACTGTGCCTAAAAAGGCAGAGCGCTAGCTTTGAGCGAAAGGAGCTCAGGGACAGCACCCAGGCCCTGAGACCAAGCTCCAGGGAGAGCACAGTAAAAGAAACAAGTAAAAATAAAAGCCACTTGTGGACGTTTTGCACTGGCAAGGGGCCCCTTTAATCGTGGCAGGAGATGCTTATAACAAGAGGCCTAGTGGATCTGGGGTACCAGGCTAGCCCAGTCTTTGCACTACCAGCTCCTTCCGCATCTATCTTGAAGTGTTCCTCCTCCATTTCCATATGGACCAACCTTTAAATAGGGAGAGCCCAGGGCTAGTCAGTAGGGAGATGCAAGTGTTCATTATCCAATTGATGTTTCCTGATTATTCCTAATCACCTTCTGGCTCTCAGACACTGGGTTGTGAAGCAGGAGAATGAGGCAGGCTTACTATCCCTAAATAGCTTACAATGAGATGCACACACACACACACACACATACACACACACACACACACAATTGGAGTGGACAGAAGTGGACAGCAGGCCCAAATCTTGCTATACAGAGAGCCATGAGATTCCTGTGATGCTGCTGAGAATGGACGTGCTTGTTTTTATGGGAAACTTACAAAGTTGGGTGGATGAGTGGCAGAGTTTGTGCTAGGTTTGGGGCATCAGTGGGTTTCAGAAGGTCGAGAAGGACATTGTGGACCAAGATTAATGAATCAGGAGCTGTATTTGGGTCTCCTTGAGCCTCTAGGGTCTAGCACAGCGTTAGACACAGAGTCAGAACGCAACACAAGTTTGCAGATCAAATAGATTGAGTGGGTTAGAGCTAAGCAGGGAAAACTTTCAGAAAGTAGACAAGTTGGGCTCAGTTTTGCAAAGTGATAGATCTCTGAAGTGCTGTTTCCTTGGAAACATCACCGCAGAGTGATGATTCGCTTATGTTCTCATCTCTAGGTACCTACGAACTTAGGGAAAGAGACTCGTTTTTTGTTGTTTTTTTTTTTTTTATAGCCACTTAACAAATCACAAAAATTGAGCAGCTTAAAACACCCATTTTTCAGGTTCTGTAAGTCAAGGTCCTGGCTCTGTGGTAGCTACTGCGGCCTCATGAGGCAAGAATTCGGGTGTCCCACAAGGCTGCTTCTCTTGTGAGATTCAAGGCCCCCTTCCCAGCTCAGTGGTCATCGGCCGAGTTGAGTGGTGGAGACAGAAGACTATTCTGTGCATCAGCATTTGGCACACAGGCTTGAGGCATTGTTGGCTCCTTGAAAGTTATCTCTTGCTGGAAGATGCTACAGCTTTCTAGGGAAAAATTTGGAAACAACAACAACTGTTCTACATCCTGCATTTGGGAAGCAGGCCCCTGGATTTAGTCACCCATGCTTAGAACAAACAAGCTAAATTAAAGAAGTAAATAGAAACCACAAAAATATATTACCCTGGATTTATAAAAGTCTGTACACTACTTTTTATAGCCCTTTGGTCTGTAGCTTAATTATTAATTAAGTGGGTGGGTGGGTGACTAATGAGCTTGTTATTAGAACCTTAATATACTTACCCCACTCATTTCTTAAGCTACTCACCCAGCAACATCTAGTAGCCAACCACCAGCATCTGTTTATGGAGTTTTCTCCTCATCCTTCACTGACCCTGGGGTGGAATTAGAGAGTAGCCAGAGCCCTGCCCTCTTCTACCTTCAGAACTCAGAGAACTGTGGTCCAGGGGCTACCTGAGCCTAAAGGGGAGCAACGTGGAAAGCCCAGATCTCCAAATTAACCTGGAAGGGCCAGCAAGTCTTTCCAAGTAGTAACAGTTTGAGAGCTTCTTGCCCAGAAGAGGTGGTGAGAGCCCGTGGCTGGATGGGCACTTTTCATGGATGTCCACTGCTGGGCTGGGAGAAGGGAGATGAGGCTAGAAAAGTGCAATGGCGGGCAGTGTTCAGGGAGAGGGAACAGCCCCAGATGGGACCAAAGAGGAAAGAGACAGAAACAAGAATGGCCCACAGCTAAAAGTACAGGGAGTACTGTGCTGCCTCAATGTAGGGATGGAACTATTCTGGTACTGACTGTCTGCAGTACCATTTGAGCGTCTTTATGTGCAATAAATGCTATACACATCCTTTGTTGTGAATTGGCCGAATCCATTTTAGATTGGCTCTCAGTCTCCTCTTCCAGGGCAGAGAGAAAAATCAATGGACTTGGTTGGAAAGGTTGGAAGCAAAGCCGCCAGTCCTCAGGGCACAGAGGCCTGGCTCAGCTCGAAAGGGTTTGGGTTGAAAGATCAAATGTGGGTTGAAAGATCAAATGTGTACCCCGAGGACCAGAGCCAACCATAGTGGCTTGTTTGAATGGTTTTTTTGCATTCACCACAAGAGGGACAAGGGGTAACTTTTTTTTTTTTCCTTACTGAAGTCATCCTTTTATTATGTATGTGTGTCATGCAACATCATACTGTATACCTTAAATACACACAATAAGAAGTAGCTGGGCTTTCATGGTCGTGTCCACGCATCTTTCTTTTGAGATGAATTCTTTCATTTGGTCAGGCCAGCCTCTCCTGTGGCTGAGATGGCAGTCACTCGGTGCCAGGCCCAGCTATTGGTTGAGAAGTAGAAGTAGTCTCATGTGTCTACCATGGCTGGCTCAAGCCCTTATCCTTCCAAGTGGCTAGGATTTCAGGCACGAGCCACCATTGTCTGACCCAGATGGGCTTTGAATTCTCAATCCTCTTCCCTCAGCCCCTGAATGATGGGGTTACAGCTGTGTGTCACCACGCCCAATGAATAGAATTCATTTTGAACAGAATGAGGAGAGAATAAATTTCTTCTTCCTAGGTGAATATGTTACTGAATTATCTTCCCACAATGTTAAATCAATTTTTTTAACCTTTTCTTTCATTTCATGTACTGAATCCTAAGCTCCATGCAATTGAGCAGGGTTACTACCCCACCCCTTACAAGGCTGCCATTTGTTCTCACTGACCACTCTCCATAATGTTGCTGGGGTTCAGTGTTTTCTTACAGTTAGGAGGTTGAAAGTGCACCGTAGCCCTGTAAGGTTGGCATCCTCACTCAGTTCGCAGAGGCGTGGAGAATTGAAGTCACCCCCCACACACACACACACAGCCACCCACCCGGGGTGTGCCTGCCCGGTTGTTCTCTACGACTCAATGTTCGTTGGAGTTGAGTTGCTCTTCCCAACCCATTGGCTGTAAGGAAGTGGAGTTTTCAGAGCAGGAACTGTGCTCCCTTCTCCCATTGGCTCTGGGGTACCCTGTGGTACCCTGCCCTCCATCTGTGTTGGGACATCACGTCTCTGCCTGTGAACACGCACTCAGCATGCCAGTGACCAAACCTGCAGGGAGAAATGTAGATGATGTGTAGAAATCTTTGGGCCCCTTGGTAGCATTATTCGACCTTAACCCAGTCAGAGTTCTCTCTCTCTCTCTCTCTCTCTCTCTCTCTCTCTCTCTCTCTCTCTCTCTCTCTCTCTCTCTCTCTCTCTCTAACTCCATCATAAGCTGCAGACTCCTGGAGTCAGGGACAGCCTTCTCATCTTTACGACCCACCCTGTTTCCCCATGGTAGCCCCTGACACCAAGTTGGTGCTGGGCCAAGGTTCTGGGATGGAGCCTCGCCGCTCTCCCACGCCGAGGTGAGATCTTCCACTGGGTGCCTCAGAAGGGAACTGTGTTCTTCAGGCCTTGGGTGGCTGGTCCTAGAGGTGGAGTGAGAGGGAGGACCTCAGGATCTGGGGTGTTTTCCTCAGAGCCGTTGTGGATCTGGCAATCACACGGCTGGAACAGCTCCTCAGTCACGGGGACTGGCAATTCATGGGAGCCTGCCTCTTTTTCCTGTCTCTTTGTGCCCAGGTGGCAGCAGTCCCCCGAGGCTCTCCGTTCGCTTTTTGAAATCCTGTCTCGGACCAGCTGGGTGGGTGGCACACTTTTGAAGGAGGGAAGGTTCCTCCAGGGCATACGCTGTGCTGTG
Organism: Perognathus longimembris pacificus; assembly: GCF_023159225.1. NCBI lineage: Eukaryota > Metazoa > Chordata > Mammalia > Rodentia > Heteromyidae > Perognathus > Perognathus longimembris. The sequence goes on from NC_063172.1 coordinate 7,371,133, forward strand.
GTCCTCTAAGCATCTTCCCTCACTTGTCTTGGACTCTGAGTGGCCAGCAAGGGGGGGTGGGGGCTCTGCATTTTTGGACTCGTGGACGTACACCCGTTTTGGTCTTTGAATGGTCTCTCCATCAGAAGAATCAGGACCGTGGGTCATGAAGGTGAAGACTGATGCTTCTCTAATACAAAGTTTCACATGCTTCTATCAAACCCTGGATGAATACAGACAGAGAGTTCCTTTCTTGTCTTATCTACCCAGATGATCCAGGAGAGAAGCCAACCCAAGGGGAGATACACACGAAGAGATTCATTGCAAGGAACTGGCCTCTGGGGTTGAAGGCTGGTGAGGCAGGTTGGAGGGGAGATCAGGAAGGGCTTCTAAAGTGCTAAGTATGGACCCAAGCCTCTGACGAAAACAGGACTCCCTCTCTGTCTCTAAAGTCTTAGCTTCGTCTTAGTCCTAGCTCTGATAGAGTCTAAATGATATCTAGGCCTTTCAGTTTATGGAACCAGACCCCTTCTGGTTAGCTGTTGTAATGTCACTTGAGATCAACTGACTAGACACTTCCAGTGTATCTACAAAAACTTAACGTGCGTAGGAAATACTTTCTGTTTGGTTAACAGTTGGGGTTTGTTTGTAGCCAAGCTGACACTTAAGACCAACCCAGGTCTTTACTAGGACATAGAGGGTGTCAAGTGATGTCTCAGATGGCAGTAGGCTGCCACCCCTGGAGATTCAGAGGTGTAGTCCTCCTGTTCACCCATAATCTCTGACCTACAGAGCACAGCTAGACGTTGGTTCCTTTGCTCTGGATCAAAACTCCCCTGTGCTGTTCTGTCTCTTGGAGGGTACCTTGCTCCATGTGGCTTTCTGAGTTTACCAACCCACACTTTGGGGAAAATCATCTGTTTGCCTTGTAAGACAGTGCCCCATGAAGTATGGAGAAGAGACAGGATTCATACCTGCAGCCCAGGCCTGCGTGCTGCTCACATTCCCTAAGCACTAAGGAATGAACCCAAAGCCACTGTTGGTGAATGTTCCAGGCTGCCATGGGCAGTAGCTTGTTCATGGGAGGGCAGGAAAGCTTTGAGTCTCCATATAGAAGGCTTAGGTTGCTCCAGGCTGGAATGACCAGGGGGGAATCATCCCATTCCAGGGACAGGGGTGGCCCAGAGCAACCCCTGGCCAGCTGGGGAGTGAGGGCTTCCAGAGACTCATAGAGCAGTGTTGTGGCTTGGTGCTGGCGGAGCTAAGTCTTCATTTGGACATTTTCTTGCCTTGGGTTGCCGGGGGGGTTGGGGGTGATTAAATCAGTACACTTTATTTTATAGTACAGTTTTATGTTTATAGAAAAATTGAACAGGATACAGGATTTCCATACATCCCCTTCCACATTCACATTTTTTTCCCCTAGTACTCACGGCTTACGTTAGTGTGCGCGTGTGTTACAATGGCTGATGTATTATTATTTGCTCAGCATCATAGTTTACATACGGCTCACGCTCCGTGTTGTGCAGTTAGGCCCGTGGGTTTGGAATTGAACAGTATCGTGAATCTGCCATCTAGTTTCATGTGAAATAGTTTCACTGCCCTGAAACATTCCCTGTGCTCTTGTCTATTAGAAATTATTTGGAAACAGCATGCGCGGCCTTCAAATGAGCCCCGGAAAGCATTTGTAAACAACCTATTATGTCATTCTGGGCCTGCTGGGAGATGTATGAAGAGTGGTACCCCATAATAACAGACTCCTGTGCTTGTCTGAATTCAAATGTGCTGGAGGTTCACGTTCAGCGTTGACTCTTCTTTTATAAGAAGGAGAAGGAGAGAACACACACAGCCTCATTGCCTACCGGAAGTGAACAAGCTGTTTTCCAGAGGACAAGAGGGGCTGTGACAAGTGACCTTTCAATGAGGCCCGATCTCAAGCTGGGTCTCCCATTAAACCACGAGAAGAGTAGGCACTCAGAGTCCATAGGCCGAAAGAGGAGCTACCATCTTCCCTGTGTACATGCTCATACCCTCAGGCGAGGGAAAGTTCTAGACCAAGTGATCTCCAGGGTGGCTCTCCCAAAGCCTGTGGCTGTGACTGCTCCCCAGCCCATGGGCACAGGCCCACCCTCATTGAGAGACCCACAAGGACAACGCAGAAATACGCAGCTCCTTTCCCAGGGATTTGTTTCCATTCTGATTGCTATGGACTGCCTGGACCAGCTCTCCTCAGAAGCCTGAAGGACATCGATGACTTTAAATTCTGGATTCCACACCCCCCGCCCCCCACTGAGTCCTTTTCTCAGTTCAATGTGGTCAGATCTGGCAGGTCCGTGTCCCCCTGTGACTTCGGGGTAACACTGATGGAAGCACTGCATGTGATAGAAGCCTCACCCATCTGGGTTTGCCCCCCCTCCGAAGGAGGATTAGCTAGGGTAGAGGGAGGCATGCCAGAAAACATTATTCTATAGATTCTCAGTTACAGATACGGTTGTTATAACCCAACTTTCCCTTCTACCCACTGGCTGGAATTGCCAAGGTTCATTTTCCTGGGGATGAAAGGGACATTGGCATCCCAATGGCTAGGCTCTCTTGTCTCGTTCTCTGATGAAATCAAGCCTTCTCTTCATGCTTCCATTGGAAATTGCCAGCTGGCTGAGTCTCTCAGCCAGTCTCTGCCTCTCAGAAGGAAGCCTGAAACACATGTCTACATGTAGATTGTCCCCTTGGCTGCTCTTCTGGTCTCCCTAATGCTACCTGAGCCCCCCCATCCCCAGTCTTGCTGCTCTAACTTTCTGACACTAAGTGGAGAGTGGATGACTTCCTTGCTTGCTTATGGTGAACCGCTACCCAAGGCCTGCCTTCAGGCTATAGGTGCTCAATGGGTTCACATAGACACCTGCCCTGCAAGGCTATGGTAAAAGAGTGAGACCATGGAAGGAAACAGAGAGGGAGAGGATTAGAATAAGAGGGTGTGGCCGTCCAGAGTAGAAAGATTAGGGCCAGGTCAAGTTAAATACGGAGTTAGGCCTGCTAAGAAAAGATCTGGCCTCAATGCTTAGCTTGGTTGGCAGGAATATTTATTGAATGATATTTGTAGAATATCAGTAACTTAGTAACAGTTCTCTGATGACTTCTGTTTTTCCTCTCATTTCTTTCAATATTCCCAGATAACAGGTGAGAGCACCGAGGCCTAGAGAGGCACTTTGCAAGAACTGCTAGGCCCTAGAGGAGCCAAGAGGCTCCATGAGAAGCTGAGTTATCAAGTTCTTAACTCTTCCCATCATCCACCTGGGATGCACACGGGAGATGGGTAGAGAAAGCATTGATGAGGGACATCGGGTGTTCTGGGGCTAGCCAGGAAGACAGTATAGGCCAGATGACGAGAGCAGGAAGCTAGCAATGAGTTCAGAGATGGAAGAAACCAAGAGGAAGTTGAGGCGGCCTCGGTCTTAAGGGAATCCATAAAGCCTTCACCTGGATGCTGGGAGCCACTTTAAAATCTCCCACAGAGCCTTGAAAAAATAGACGCATTCTGTGTACGTTAGAGCCTCTAGCAACTATGTTGAGAAGAAACTGCGCAAGAGGAAAAATCAGACTTGACCAGTCAGAAAGTAGGCTGCCGGTATGCTTTTGCCCAGGGTTATTAGCAAGCCTGATTTCGGCCACATAGCTCATTTATATAGGTGGGCAGATCCAGAAGTCATGGCTAGCCTTAGATAAACTGTCCCCTGAGGGAAAGCACCTGTAGTTTCTTTTTCCATTTTACAGAAGGGGAAACTGAGGCACAGAGAGTTTTTGTCAAACTACAGTAAGAGGTAAGCCCCAAGAACTTGGGAGTGGGAGTGGGTGGAGCTATGCCTGCTCCCTAGTATCTTACCACACTGTGGAACACATCATACGTGCCCCAGGGCCTTGTGGGAGCTTGCTCTGATGGGAGCATCCACCAGGTTCTTTCAGTGGACTGGGAGGGATATGTTCCTGATGCTTGGTCTTTTGGACAATGTGAAGGATAATCAATACCTGACACTTGGGTTGTTGGATGTTTGGGGCCTCATTTTCCTCTGTTTTCCTATCTCTGAGGTCCTCAGACATAAAAATGCCTCCTAAGCCTAGAATGGCAAGGAAGGGAGGAGGAGAAAGTAAACAGCAGGAGGAAGATGACACTGGGTGCTTGGAGAACATCTTCCTACTTGCCTTTGTGCATCGCTCTTCCCGTGAAAGCCAAATTATGATCAAGCACCTTGGGAAGAAACAACACCTTTCAACAGTTAGGGCCCATGCTGCAAAGGGTCGTCAATGTACATCTGCCTGTACTCATCCTTAGAATAACTGTGCAGACATCTGCATTTGCCACTGGGGCCCTGGGCTCAGAGGCTGTTTGAGGCCTGTGCCCCGGGGTTCAACATCTCTGTCCTTTTGCAGATGGCAGCACCACCCAGGCAGGGTCTGTGAGAACCTGTTTAATCTGTCAGGGACGTGGTATCGTGTGTTTACTTGCTTCCTGGCCTCCATTCTTTCTGGCACATCTGCACAGTGTCTCTCCTTCCCCTGCCTCCCTCCCTCCTATCCCCGCCACCTCTTCATTCTTAGCATCCTCCAGTCTCTGCCTGCCTCTCCATATCCAGCCACTTAACCTGCAGCTGACTTATACTCTTTATGCATCGTCAGAAACATTAAAATAGCATTTTAATGGGGGAAAAGGCTTATGCAAGTAACCTTTAATAAATGTTGACATCTTGGGACACCCCAAATGGGATTCTGACATTTGAGACTCTTTTTTTTTTTTTCTGGCACAGGAAAGTACATAGAAAATTTAGGAAATGTGAATAATGAGCAAATCATTTTCACAAAATGCCATTTAAAAAATAAAAGCTGTTATAAGTCGGGAAGCTTCTTACCATTCTGTTCAATTCTAACACATTCAAAACATGCAAAAGGAAAAAGAAAAATCAAGGAGCTCCAAAGTTTGGGTGAAATGTATCACACAAGGAAATGGAAATCAATTTAACCAACTAGTGGAAGTAAATCAGAGTCCTGAAACACGCCGCCTCTGTGTTTTGTTTCAGCAAGAACTGTTTGAGAGAGTAAAGAGTGCGTCCTGGGATGTTGTGCTTTTATGGAAAAGATTTCTCTAGAAACTATGTGACCTCTTAAATTACCGTGGAATTTGCTAGAATTGTAGTTCAAGGTGTTTGATTTTGGCATCATCTCTTCTGCTTCCCAAATGACCACACACATGCACACATAAACACACTCACAGAGAAAGAGTGAGATGTGATATAAATATATCACTATGTGATATAAATATGCATTGCCTCTTTGTTCACATTAGATATGTTTTTCCTTCAAAAAACTCCAAGGACTTAGAGATAGATGCACGGACAGACAGGCAGGCAGAGAGAGAGGGATGGTTAGATAGTTGGAATTTAGCTGAACATGAAGGGGATGAAAGTCCTTAGAAGTTAAGAGGAAGGTAGTCGTTTTAACAGTTGTTATACCGTTGAACCATTTTCTCTGGGAATTACTTTTTTTTTTTTTTGGCCAGTCCTGGGCTTTGGACTCAGGGCCTGAGCACTGTCCCTGGCTTCTTTTTTTGCTCAAGGCTAACACTCTGCCACTTGAGCCACAGCGCCACTTCTGGCCATTTTCTATATATGTGGTGCTGGAGAATCGAACCCAGGGCTTCATGTATACGAGGCAAGCACTCTTGCCACTAGGCCATATCCCCAGCCCCGGGAATTACTTTTTAACTCTCTATGAATCTCATCGAGAAACAGGAATGACCCTTTTGAGCTAAGTAGCCAGCAAACGATCATAGATAATCTGTTACTTATGGTAACCTCTTGCCCTGTACAATTTATTGGAGACCTATTTTAAATTCAAAGCAAATGTCTTGGTCCCTTAAGGATGGTGACTGACCATGAAACAGCATCTGGGAGCATCTACTTTGTGCGCAACACTGCCCTCTATGAGTTTTTATGTGAGACTCATCCCTACTTCATGTAGACCCCAAGGCCCAGAGAGAGGAAACGGTTTTTCCAGGTAACAGACTGCCACTAGGAAGGAAGGAGGAAGTGTCCTGGGTTCATGTAGTGCCTTGCTCCCAAGGTCCCCGCCCCCTTTGTGCCAGCAACAAGACTAGGCTCATATGCCAGTTTGTCTACCGTGCTTGGTTGCTGAGGTCTAGGGCTGGGTGAGGCTGGCAGTCACATCAGCAGCTGTCTGTGGGGCCTGGGTGGCCTACTCAGCGTCTCGGTCCATGAGTAGCGCCTAGGTCCATGACATTCCAGCCCTATGTCATTGCCACCAGATCAGCGGGAATTGATGGTATCTTAGGTAATAGTAGTTTCTGTTTGTTTGTTTGTTTGTTTTTTTGCTAGTCCCTAGGCTTGAACTCAGGGCCTGAGCACTGTCCCTGGCTTCTTTTTGCTCAAGGCTAGCACTCTACCACTTGAGCCACAGAGCCACTTCCAGCCTTTTCTGTTTATATGGTGCTGAGGAATCGAACCCAGGGCTTCATGCATGCAAGGCAAGCACTCTACCATTAAGCCACATTCCCAGCCCTGGTAATAGTAGTTTTAATGAAGAATACACCAGGGGGGAAAAAAATCATTGGTACCTCCAGAGATGATCTGCCTCTTTCATTGCTCTGTCTATTGCTCTGTCTCTCTCTTTCCCCCTCTATCTCATTCACACACATATGATTGTTTTCTTCCTTTCTTTTCAGTGCTTTTTCTTTCAAGTGTCATTACCATGACAAAATCCCACTGGCTACTTTGGGCCATCTAAAGCCACCGCTCTGGCCCCTTCTGGATTTCTCTTCTTTTGAATGTCTCCTGTGGTCAAATCTCACCCATCAAATCACACCCTTGCAGAGGTTCTCTGCATGTTCGTCTGGTTTTGGATCTCAAATGACATCTGTAGAATCTGCTCAAGCATGGTGACACCGACGTTTCACTCACCTGAGGTGGGGTGCACACACAGCATGTCTACTTTAGGTTCCCATGCCTGGTCTCTATATTTTCCCATGGTTAGGTGTCTGGGTGCTTGTGTTTGCAACGAACAGGAATGGGCACATCTGACTCCAGCTTGGAAAATAAAGAAGAAATATTGGACAATAACAGAGTTACTACCTGGGGGAGGTTTTATGTTACTGTCTTAAATTATTTAGGTGCCTCTGCAAAATCTGGCTTTTCTTTTTGTTTCTTTCTTTACAGTATAAAAGACAATTTTCTTTGGTGTAAATTTAGTTTCTCTGAAGACAAATACTGGGGTGTTGAATCTCACTACACAGGACCAGAAGTGATTCAATTCCATGCAAGTGAAATCTGGACACTCACATGTCCATCATCCAAGTGATAGTATACACAGAGCCCAGGGCAGAAATCAGCATTGTGCCAGGGCTATTGGACCATCTTGCTTAGTCCCCACATAGTCTTGGGCACAGACAAAGGAGTTCCCTTCCCCTGGAAGATGAGGTGTTAGGGACAGGGTTCAGGAACAGGAAGACCACAGTGGATGAGTGGGGCTGTACTTGAGTTGGCGTGTGTCCATGATCTGTGCCCAGTGTCTTGCTCCTGGTGACCACAGAATGTGGCGAGTCAGTTCCTGTCCTCGGGAGTTTTATTTGTTTCTAGTCTTCAGAGCGCTGTGACATCCCTTAGGAGGACTCTGTTGCCAAGGCCAGAGCTGAGATGGTGAATTCTCCTTTGGGAAGTTCTGTCTAAACCAAACACAAGGTGAGTTCCAGAAGTACCTCATGGAGGAAAGGCCGTAAGATGGACCTGGGCAATTCAAGTCCACGGTGTTTGTGACGCTCCCAGGTGTACAAGACACCTATACCTGCTGTGTCTATGGCCAGTGACAGAGTGCGTATTTGGTGAGGCTTTAGAAAGGATCAGCAGTTTTCTTCCCTGCCTGAAGAACATAGCCTGAGGCCACACCCACCCTCTGCAGCGGTGGGAGGCGGTTTCCCAGACAGCAGCTGCCCAGGCACTAAGAATACCTGTAATGCCTGCAATGTCATCTATGAGCCTCTGGTTGCAGCTGCTGCTCTCCAACATAACATCCTGGTGCAGAACACTGGCTGGCATTTGAACAGAAACCCTCCAAATGGAGGTAGAGAGGAGAGAACTGAGACAGCTGTTTTCGAGATTCCTGACACGTGGTGGGCCGAGATGTTGTCTCTTGTCTGGTGGCTGTAGAGCAGTAGGGGAAGGTTTTTGGTGGGCTCCATTCCTCCACTGAGCACTGTGTACCCAAATGCATTCTGGCACCGTGGCTCGGCTTACTAGGCTGCTGAGACGTGGATGCACCTACAGGTGTTTTGTCAGTATAATGACCGGCCACTTACTGGGCACAGGGGCCCGGAGCACTTTTTACCTGGGTACCTATAGTGTGGAAGAGACTTTGCTCCCCTTCTCCTTTCCTCCTCCTCTTCCTCCTCCTTCTCTTCCTCCTCCTTCTCCTCCTCCTTCTTTGTGTGTGTGTGTGCGTGGGTGTGTGCGTGCGTGCGTGGGTATGTGTGTGGGTGTGTGTGTGCCAGTCCTGGGGCTTAATTAACTCAGGGCCTAGGAGCTGTTCCTGAGTGTTTTTGATCCAGGCTAGCCCTCTACCACTTGAGCCTCAGCGTTAGTTCTGGCTTTTTTGTTGTTGTTGTTATTGTTGGTTAATGGGAGATAAGAGTCTCAGAGACATTCCTACCCCGACTGGCTTCAAGCTGCGAATCTCAGATCTTGGAGTAGCTAGGCTTCCAGGTGTGAGCCACCAGCGCCCTGCTGCCTCTCTCCTGGTTGCCACGGCATCAACATCTATGGTGAGTGGTGAGAGGCGCTGAGTCAGACCCTCCATGTGCAGAAACCTTAGAGGTGTGTGCTCACCAAAGCCAGCAGGCTGGGAAATGGCAGCTAATACATTAGGGTCTGGCCCTTTGATATGCTAAGTCTTTAGGTCTGGCTTCTTGCAGAACCAAGAGCCTCAGTCCACCTACGTTGTCAGAATCAAGACAAGAAGAACTGGGGCTTTGTCTCAAAGGCATCTGCCACGCGAAAAGCAAGAGGGTGTGTTTCAAACCATCAGATCACAGATACTGGCAGCTCCTGGGGCTCTGGGTGACATTTGACTGTTTGCTGAAATGTTACCCAACGTTTCCCAGTTCTAAGTGCCAAAGTTTCTCCCCAACCGAGGAGCCACCTGGTTTGTTCTGCCATGGTGGAGACCAAATAGTTAAGAGGAATAACATGGTTAAGCTTGGATTCGCCCTCTTCCATTCACTTTATCTCCTCTAAAGAAAGAGGGCGTACTCATTTTTAGCATAATGAATATACCAAGCCAGGGCTTATTGGGCACTTAAAAATGTGCCAAGAAATCTCACCAAGCCCTCATAGCTATTGACATTTATAGTCTTTTGCATGTCACTGCACTCATTTTACTGAAGGACACACTGAGGATCAGAGAAGAACCTGGTCCTGGTGATGTCCAGATGAGGCTGTCCTGAAGATCAGATGTGTGCACTGGGAACCTTTGAGTCTTCTGACACAAGGTGCCTACACTTGTGACTTTTTCTTGGAGCTCCTCATTCTTTCTCATTTTAAAAACATTTTATTTGTACATTATGTACAAACCCTGTTATTTTGTGATTTTTGTCTTTGAGTAACTGCTTAACATCTTTACCATCTTGCTGTAACTGTCTGTAGTTGTTGTTGCTTAACCATTAATGATTACTTCTGCTGATTTCAAATGCTTATTTTATTTAAAAAGTGTCTTCTATCCTTACAAAATTAAGAACAAATGGAACTTGATCCGTTTCCACTTGGTTACCTATCATAGCAACGATGTGGATATTTTTCTTACTAATGTGATGAATTCTATGGGAATTCTTTTCTCATGTTGAGCTCTCTTCTAAAGGCTGTTCCTGGCATTCCCTTAAGAGTGTGTAAGGTTCCTTTCCTCCATCCTCTCCCCCCACATCCTTGCCAGCATTGTGGTTGCTCCCCTTTTTGATGCCTGCCATTCAGATGGATGAGATGGAATTTCAGTAATGATTCAATTTGCATATCCCTTTTTTTAGCTTTTACATCAACTTTATTCATAGAGCCAACCTGTGTGAGTTAAGAAGCCCCCACTTTGCCAACTGTGGTAGGAATCGTATTCCTTCTTAGATGTACCAAAATCTCATATTCAACAATGAGTTCTGGGTTGCAAAAGAGGATTTACTGTTTGCAGCTGTCCATAAGGCATTGTCACAAAACTAAACACACACACACACACACACACACACACACACACACACACACACACAGGGTGTTGAACATAACTTCATGTATTTTCTGTGGAAAACTATTCAGTTTATTTGCCATTTATTAATTGCATTATTTATTGTTTTGGTGCTTAATCTCTAGAGCTCTTTCTATTTTCTTTCCTTTTTGATTCTGGTTTTTTTTTTTTAATTCCGGAAATTGATTCCTTTGCTCTGCAGCAACTTGGATTTGATGCAATCTCATTTTTCAGTGTTTATTCTTATTTGGGGGATTCTGTTCAGAAAAGTATTTCCTATGCCTCTATCTTCCAGGGTTTCCCTTTTGTTGTTGCCCTCTAACAATGTCAAAGTTTTTAGGTTTACATTAAGATCTTTGATCCATTTGGAATTGGTTTTGCACAAGCTGAGAGCTATAGGTCTACTTTCAGTCTCTCTATACAGATACCCAGTTTTTCCAACACCATTTGTTGAAGAGATTATCTTCAATGAAAGTCTTTGGTGCCTTTGTCAAAAGTCACAAAGCTTTCATTGTGGAGGATTATTTCTGGGTCTTCTATTCCATTGATCTACCCAACTATTTTTGTGCCAGTATCATGCTATTTTTGTTACTTGGCACTGTAATATAAATTGCAGCCAGGTATTAGGATACCTCCAGCATTCTTTTATAAGCCAATTTCTCTTATCTACATAGATTCAAAAATACTCAACAAAGTATTTACAAACGAACTTCAACAGCATATTAAAATTATCACACCCTGTGATCACGTTGATTTCATTACAGAGGTGCAAGTTTGGTTCAACATGTGCAAATAAATTAATGTAACACAGCCATAAACAGCATAAAGGACAAAATTCTCACCCTTTTATCTCAATTGTTGTGGAAAAAGCCTATAACAGTATTCAGCATTAACTCATGATGCAAAGCCTCAAAGTAACTAGGAAAGGGAAGAACATACGAATGGTAAAGAAGAGATACAATAAACAAATAGCCAATATTGTCTTCAGTGATGGGAAACTTGAACAATTTCCCCTAAAGTTAGAAATGAGACAAGGTGTCAACTCTTCCCACTCTTGCTCAATAAAAAAATTCTTAATGGAAGCAATAAGATATGAGATAGAAACAAAAAGAGTTCACATAGGAAAGAAAGATTTAATTTTGTAGATGATATCATCCTATACTTAAAGAACCTGAAAGACTTGATAAAGATTTGATAAACACTTCTGACAAAGTAGTAGGATTTAGAAGAAACATTATGAAGAGAGTGTTAGCTTTTCTGTGTGCCAGTAATGGACAGACTGAGTGAAAAATAAATCAGAAAACAACTGCATTCATAGTAGCCTAAAACACACCTAGGAATAAACCTAACCAAGAAGGTGGAATGCCTATACAAGGACACACATACAATATTGAACGAAGAGCTGAAGAAGATACTAGAAAATAGAATGACTTTCCATGTTCATGGATCAGCAGAATTAGTATTGAGAAAATAACTATATTAACCCCAAATTCAATATATTCCTCATAAAATTCCAGTGTCATTCCTTCCAGAAGAATTAACCCTAAAATCCATTTGAAGCACAAAATCCCTTAAATAACAAAAGCAATCTTGAAAATTTCCAGTGTTTCTTAGAATCCGAGAAATGAAATCTTATCAGTTCCTTAATAGTTTAGAAAGAACTTGTAGTTTTTAACTGTAATCTTTCTACTCCATTATTTTAAAATAATTTTATAACTCGAATATTCTTTTAAATCTGTTTACTTATACTACTATGATATAGTAGTATATAACTCTCCATGATTGATAATTTAAAAGATTGAGATTAAAAATGTTTGTGTGTGTGATTATATAAACATTCTGGTGAAGTGTATTTATTTATACATGGTTCTTAGGTTTATTTTTCATTATCATCATCATCACCATTGCTATTTTAAAAATGAGACAATGTCTTCATATCTCAGGATTATAGGCACTTACCATGCATAGCTAAATTTTACTGTCAATTTATGCTTTTAATATTCTTAATTCAATTAAGATACCTTTGGAAAAGTTATATCAAAATATTCAGTTGAAACTACTAGCATCTGATCTTAGCAGCATTCAGTGTTATGCAATTTTTTTTCTGGCGCAAGTTGTACAAAACTCCTAGAGGGTCTTTCCAAAGCATGCAAAAACACCTGCAAGTTAGATTTCTTCCCTGTTTCATGTGCAGATCTCAGAACCCTTTATTATTTTTATCTTTCCCCTGTCACAATGTCTTAGATGTGTTTTAATGTATAGCAAATTGTTAAACTTACATTTTGTCTATAACTGTTTTAAAGAAAGTACAACTTATTGTAACCTACCTGTTTACCTGCTGTTTCTTTGATATTACGGTATCTCTCACCTCTGTGGGAACACATTCACTTTTCTTTGGGCTGACATAATGTTTTTGTGTTTTCTTCCTTTCATGCATTTTGTAATTGTTATTATAAAGGTGTTCTACAGAAGAGTTACAGTTACAAAGTCAGATTAAAAAGTACATTGCTTTCTCTCAGTTTTCCCTCCTGTCCTCACCCACAAGTTGTATAGTTCATTTTCAACATAATGTCTGCTACCTTTGTTCACCCTTTGTCCTTCCATTTCTGTTCCCTCAGAGACAGATAAACAGACAAAAAGAAAAGAAAACAACAACAACAACAAAGAAAATGCCTCTGGGTTCCATTCCCTGGAGTTCATTTTGTTTGATAAATGTTATGTTATATGATCAGATGCACATAGGCGTTGTACCTTTGTGTTCCTCTCCTAATAATATCATCCTTTGGTCTCAGTGTGTGTGAATGCCTAGAGACTTGTATACTTGTATAATTTATCATGTCTTTGATTTTTTTTTTGATGCAATACCAGACAACTACTCTGCAAGTGGTGGTGCTGTCCATGTCCTGAAAGGAGAAAGGCATACTTAACGCTCTTTTCCTGTCTAACAGAAGGGTTGGGAAAAGGATACAACCTATTTTTGCCTCAGAGTGGCTGGTTGGGTTCACATGATTGCCAGTGTCTTTGTGTTGGTCATTTTTCTGGCACGTTGAGTTCTTTAGAAAGAAAACCTGAGACGGATCTTAGCAGGCAGGCTGTTTGTTAGGGAAGCTCTTGAAACTGTCATGTGTGAAGGGGAAGGAAAGGAAGTGCCACAGAGGAGAGAGGAAGCTTTGTGGCACAGCATTCTCTACAAAGGCTTCTATCCCAAGTTGGGTCAAAAGAGCGGGGCCTGTGGTTCTCTGGGTTGCTGAGCCATTGGGCCACAGAGATGAGCACTGAGATGTGGGGCAAAGATATGAGCACCTCACACTCCTTGATGTTGGGTAGACCTAGGTGGTGTTGCATGGCACCCGGGCACAGTCAAGTCCTGTTGAATACCTGGATGGAGGGATTACTGGACAGTCAGCACTAAGTGAGCCGACCAAGTGTAATTAGTGCCCCCTCGCCTCACCCCATCTCCTTTCCTGAGGCCTGGGATTCTTTCTGACTGCTGCTGCCCTCTCAATCTCCCCTACCCAGCTTCCTTCAGAATGTCACTGCCTCCACTCTCTCCCATGACATGATGATTGATCTTGCACCTGCAGATACATACATATATATGTATACATACATATATACATATATATATACACATATATATGGGCACATATGGGATTTCCAAGCTGTGCATTGCCTCTCAGCAGCTGGAGACATTGCTGCATAACGGTTCCCTATCACCTTGTGTCATGTAGCTAGTGGACACCTGACCTTCAGAGCAGAGAAGATGAGGAGATTTCCATGATGGGGAATGAAACCAAGGGATGGTCTGGGGTTCCATGTTTACTTCCTATTGTGAAGGAGAGGTTTTCAAATAGACCAGATGCTTTTTTTTTAATGCTGCTGTGAGCCTGGAGTCAAGTCTAAGACTGGAGGGAGTCTTGTCTCCTTCAGTGTTTCCAGCATTCTCCAGGCCTTAGGTTCCTACTCACCTTAGGTTCATATGAATAAATGGAAACACTGAGGCTCAGAGAAGGCCAGACTTACCTAGAAGACTGAGCTGGGAAGGAGCAGGATCATAATCAAGACACTGATCCCAGGGGATCTTTGGTCCTGGTCTTTTGCTAGTGTCACACTGCCGAGTTTAGCCTGCACTACCACCTTCCTTCTGTCCTCTACCCCAACTCATCAGCTACTTGAAGTCAGAGTCTGCATTGTGTCTCTTTCCATGGGGTCTTAGCTCCTGTCTGTTTCTCCTCCAGAAGATCTGATCCCATCAAGAGTTTCTTAAAAATCCTGTACAACTTTTCACGTGAAAATTATATGTCAGCAGAACTGTTATTAGAGAAAAACACCTTCAAACGCTGCAAACTATGCGATACAGTTTGCCGTGCCTACTTTCCTGCCCTGGAGATATTTCAGGATTGTGCTTTGATGTAACTGGAATCTCATTCTCTGTCTAGGTAGTAACACAGGGAACAGAGGCTATGATGGGAAGAGAGACTCAGCCTGACCTCCTCTGAAGCCCACACAGGCCTCTCACATCCTCTAAGCACCAAACTGAGTAAAGGGAAGAAGGGTTCCTTGGAGATTTGGAAAATCATATCTGGGGTTTGAGGCTCACAGACACTGGTGGTGGTTTGCTTCTTTATGTCCACCACAGGAATGTCAGCACCCAAAACCAACTTTTGCCTATATACTGATTGTCCCACTGATTGTTGGCATGGGAAAACAAGCACGAAGGTGCTTTAGCAAACAAGAATATTTATTGGGGAATTAACAGGGAGGACTACAATGTGAATAGGCACAGCATGGAAACTGTTAATGCATTTGAAGGCCATGGGGTACAGAAAACTATTTAAAGGCAAAAAGCGAAGGATTAGGTACATCATCTTGAATAATAGTCTTTTGATATAATGATGTATAACAAGCATTTTCAAGGACCGATAACAAGGGCAGCATGTTCCAAGGTTGAACGTGCATCTTTGTGGAGGATGTTTTATGTGCGGCTGTGATGTCATAGTGGCCTTTGAACAGGACTGTGTTCCAGCATTCTTTTACAATTGTTCTTGCCATTATGTGTGCATGCCTATCTCCTTCATAACCTTCCCAACATTATTTCATAGTTTTTTTAGTCATGGCTTGGCATGAGTGGCTCTATTTTGATTCTGGCATCTTTCACTGGGGAGTTTTCGTTCTACTGTAACGTCTCTGCCTCTTTCCAGCACTGACAACTTTGATTTTCTTAACATTGTAGAGTACTGCAGTCTGGGAGCCCTACAGCCCCTTGGCAGAATATGATACCATCTGTGACCATCACTTCTTTAGAAAAGCTGGCACTTCTTAGGGGCCATGCACCAGTCCAGAACCAGGCCGGCTAAGCCTACGGACAGATGGGTGTGGCTCAGGCTCTCTGATGTAGTGTCTGCCTGCCTTACAAGCGTGGTGATCTGAGTCTGTTGGGATTGGTCTGACACAAGGAGTGAATATGGTGTCATGCCAACCTAGGTGTGAATCTTGCCCCTACCACTGCTCAGCAGTGCCGCCTCTACATCTGTAAATTCAGCAGGCGTGGATTGACTTCATATAGGAGCGCCCAGTGGATTCTGCGATGTATGTAATGCCCATAGTACTTTCAGTCACCTTCAAATTGCTTTTTGACCACTGTAACTACCTGTCTTTGATTTGCTCTATCTTTTGTTCTCTTGATTCTTAACTTTCTATCTAGATGCATGGTGCCCTCTCCTCTTCCACATCTTCTGCTACTCTACTCTTTCTCTCTGTCTCTGTCTCTGTCTCTGTCTGTCTATCTCTGTCTCTCTGTCTCTCTCTGTCTCTGTCTCTCTCTCTGTGTATGTGTAGAAATTATAGCATCAGTGTCCTCTCTCCCTCATATCCCTGCCTTGAAGTAGGCTGAGAAGAGCTGGATTCTGACCTGGGGTGGAAGGTAGGCCGAGCAGTGTCAGTCACACCTCTGTCTGCATTTCACCTTTAGAACAGGATGTGGAATGGGATGGGTATTGTGAGTATTAACTAAGTGAACTGAGTTCCCTCTCTGACATTTTCTCTCACTCAATTGCAGTACTGATGTACTGATTCCCTAGGAAAAAAATCACTCCTCTTAAGTTCAGTAAGCATGGCTGAAGCCTCTGTAGCACAGGAGCATGGAATAGGATCAAGAAGGCAGAAGGGGATGGAGGGGGGCATGCAGGCTGGAGTTCAGCATGACCCTCCCCTGGCTCTGGGAGTGAGAAGCATAAGAAGCCGCCAAGATGGCATTGTAGACTCAGTGGCCATTTAGTGTGAGAGCTGGAATCTCTTCCTGTGCTCTCTGATGCACAAGTTGATTGGCTCATATTGGGGAATCACTTCCTGTGTATGAAAGTGGCCACATATGTGAAGCAGGAATCAGAAAGCATCTCATTACCAAGTACACGGTGTGAGGATGAGAGGGGATGCAGTCTCTGTGGCGTCCTGACAGGACTCTGCTCTGGGGACTTCACTATCTCCTTCTCGGATGCTCAGCTGAGTGCCTGGGAAAGACATCTCCTTTCCTTCCCTGCCCATCCATGCTCATGAAGCTCTGAGGCTGGCAGAGCCTGTGCAGGGAGACTTGGGCAAGAAGGAGGAAACAGGCCAACTTTCCCCTTCCAGCCCGATGTCTGGGATGCAGTGGGTGTCGAATAAGCACTATCCTTTGTCCTTTTCTCCTTTCTTTGGGTTAAAAAGTAAAGCTAGTGCATCTATACATTGTCTTAATTAATATTACCACCACCAGTAATAGTACAACTGCAAGAATTTGCCACCCTTTGTATAATCATAGTCAGGGCTAAGCCAAAAAAATCACTTAAAAAAGGATGCCAAGATTTCCTCAGGAGTTCCAAGAAAAGAAATCAGGGGAACTTAACACAACCCAGCGGTAACAGCAACTAGAAAACACTTAATTTGGTGTGATATATTCCATGTCTTTGTCTCTAGAACAGTTAGCTGGATGAATAAATAGCTGTCTGCCCTCGGAAAGGGAACATAATATGCAATTAAAATTAAGGGCTTTCTAGCTAGGGGACCTGTTACATGAAATTATAGGAGGAAGCAATTGGAGAATATTATTGTTTCACATATTTAGGAATCAGGGTAATTAGGAGATGTCAAACACTGAGGGCCAGCAAGGCAGCGTGGAAGGGGAGGAGGGAGAAGGGTTTCCTCTGGCTACCTTGGGCCATCATTGAAGGTGGGCCTGCTATGTTGTCAGTGATAGGAGGAATTGTGAGGACTGTGACTGTGGAAATGAAACTCGCACAGAACTGAGATCCCCGGGTCACCCTCTGGCCTTTGCATTTTCTTTGTTTATTCTAAGCTTCTATTTCTCTCTCACATGGAAAGAAAACAAAACAAATCAGGGTTAATCATTCTGATGGCATAGGTTTGTTGTGAGAATTTAGCAATGAAATGATCCATGAAATGTGTTCCTAAAGTATACTAGGTCCTCTGCATGGATAGGTTTCACACAAACAGATTCAACCAATTATAGATAGAAAAATGGTTGAAAAAATTGCATATGTATGTACGCTTTGTCCTCATTATCCTCTAAGCAACACAACATCGCAACTTTGCATCACATTTACACAGTACTAGCCAGTGCAAGTAATCACAGCGTGATTTAAAACACTGCAGTGGGCTGTGTATATCTTACATGCAAACACTACACCCATTTTTAGAGAGGTCTTGAATCTGCAGCTATGTAGGTACTGATGGGTGTGCATGGACGCCTGGCTATCACTGTACTTGGAAGTACTAAGTCTGTGGATGGTATGAATTATTATTATTATTATCATCATCATTGATGTGAAAGGATATCTGCATGCAACTGAGAAAATGAAAAGCAGACACACAAGCCAGGTTACCCACGGCTCCCCTACAGTTAGTTATACTATATAGTTATTTAGTATATAACTGCTCTTGGCAGGAACTAAGGACAGGCGTTCCAGCTGAAGGGACTTGAGGATGAAAGGCCTTACCCCACAGAACAAGAACGCTGGTTTGGTGCGCTCCACTGCTCAGGGCCGTCATGCCGTTGGCACTTGGTGATGCTTGACTTGAAGTCAGTTATGAGCTGCTTCGGTGGTTAAAATGACTGCTGCTGTTCCAGATGTCACATCCTTGTGAAACTGCACTTAGAAACCAAAACACGAGTCTTTTCTTCTACCATAGATACCATTCGCAAATATTTTTTTTTCCATAGAGCTCCTACGGAAGGAACCTGTGAAGGGAGCTCTAGGTCTGCACTTACCTGGTTGAGTGGTAGGGACGTACATGAAGCAGGACACATTTGCTTGGGGTAGGAGAACACACGGGATGCATTTGCTCAGGGTAGGAGCAATGTAAGGCCTGACCCAGAAGCCTCTGTGACAAGGAGGGCTTCGGCATTGTGAGAAATATATTTCTTTCCTTTTAAATTACCACATCCGTGGTATTTTGGTATAGCATCGTAGCTAGACCAAAACACAAATGAAGATGAGTGTCGCAGGTAATGACCCTAGAGCACTTCCTTCCAAGAGCCAGTTCTGCAGGTTACATCATTGCTGACTGTCCTGACAAAGCTTTGCCACAAATCCCTCTGGTGCAGGTCTCAAGACTTGATCACAGCACAGCGCCAAAGGAAGGAGGCTACCTGGGGCAGTGGCCTAAAGTGTTTGCCATGGACAGAGGAGACATGGATGAATGGTCAGGCTGCATCCTTTGCTATTCACACTGCCATTTGTGGCTCACATGAGACCCAGTAGCTCAGGGGATCCAGACGATGTTTCTTGAGCCTTAAATGAACAGGGTTTTTGTTTTTGTCACGAGAGACAGGGCTGGGTTTTTGCCTGGTTTGTCCTAGGTTGGCCAAAGACAAATGCCGTCTTCTTTTTCTTGAGACATGTGTTTCTTGCTCTTAATAGAGCATTTCCTCAGGAGGTCTAGAGGTTGGCAAATCTTACTCCATAAGTAACAGTTATAAGCCTCGCCATTTTCCTCTCATTCTTGATGACTCAGTTCAGGGTCTTCTTCCATTGACAAGTCTCCTCCATCTTCCCAGAATGTCTGAGGGTCGGTGTGTGTGGGGGTGTCTCCCCCCTGCATTCCATAGCCCCCTGTGGACCTAATTTCCTGCCCTCACCATATGTAAGGGAGGACTTTGGCTTACCAGTGCTCAGAAAATACTTGGGTATATTGGACAACCCCAGGAGGGAGACTGTCAGTCCCATTCAGACAAAGGATTTAAGTTTCTGAGAGAATAGGTCATCCAAATTAATAAGTACTTGCCTGGATGCATGATCATTTCCAGTAGATTACATTGCAATTCCACAGAATCTCTTCTACCAAGGAAGAATGACTGGAGTGCAACAAAGAAACTTATCAGCCAACTTCTGAAATACATCACACCCATCACTCTGAGGGACATTGAGGAAGAAAAGGCTCCTTAGTTTCTTCCCTGATGAGAGTCAGACTGGAGATGAGGGGGGGCTGGGGGAAGATTCTTGTCTGCCCAGAGCTTTTTGTTCACAATATTCACAGCTGAAGGATGTAGTGTTGTGGGGAGGAAGCAGCAGGCAAATGCCGGACCCTGTGGAAGAACTGCAAAATGGAAAAGACAGAGAAGCCAAGAGCAGTTGTTTAAAGGTTGCATTCAGTGCTCAAGTTTCTTCTTAGCAAACTGCTGAAGCCTGAACAACGTCCTTTAGTTCTCTATGCTTCAGTCTGTTGGGAGATGGCTTCAGTGCAATGGTGATTTGTAGGCTGCATTGGGCATGAGAAATACTTGATGCAGCACCTAGGACATTGTTTAGCATCTGAGAAATTCTGCCTCTTGTCATTAATGTAATTGTTGTTTCCAGTAGCACCAGGAGGAAGGACATTCCTGGCAGAGGGCTGTGCTCTCCAGGATCTTCCGGCTTGGAGTGAGTGGGTGGTTCCACAGTGTAACTGGATTCCCCCACTGCTGAGGCCCAATGTTTGCCCCTTCCACGTTGATTGGGACTGTTTAAGACCAAGGAGAAAGACAGGGCTTTAATGGCACAAACAGAAAGGCTGCCGGGGAGCAGGTCAAGGGCTCACAAACAGCATCCCTGCTCCCCTAAACCAGGGGCTCTGGGAATGCTGCCCAGGGCAGGCATCTGAGGCCATGACAGGCCACCCCAATGATACCCATCCCTCCCACAGAGCCAGGTTTTTGCAAGAAGGTCCTTGCATTCATTCATTAATTCACCGATTTATTTATTGATCCACTCACCAAGCCATGCATCAAGTACCTGCTGTTGCCCAAACATTGGGGCTGGACACCAAGGGGTTGTCAAATACAAATTAATGTGCCTTACTCACTCATACATTCATTTAGTTGTGAAATGCTTACCCTGTGAGGTCCTTGTCATCCTGGGGATTGCTGTACTGGAGGTCTGAGTCCTTGGAGATCATGAGTAGGGGGGAGAGGAGGACAGCTGAAGTGCTGAAAGAGTCCTGATGACAGTCACCCTGGCTGGGAATCAGCTGAGCCCTGAGAGATGACTGAGATTCACACACAAGGAATAGAGGCCAGGGCATTGCCGCTGAGAGCACAGACTGTGCTCGGCCCATGTGAGGCCTGGAGTCAGGAGAGCACACAGATGGGGAGCACGGTATGGGTGAGGGAGCCTGAGGAGGACAGCGCCTGCAGTACACTCTGCCTTGTAAACACGACATGCCACTACCTCTGGGAGCACAGAGCTCCATTCTGTATGCTCTACGCTTGCAATAATTAGTTTCCAGGCTCAGACTACGTGGGTTCCAATTCATACCTCGATTTGCTATTTATGTGATCATGGAAAAGTTACCAAACCATGATGAGCCACAGGTACTCATTCTGAGAAGTAGATAGGAAGCCTGGTGCTGGTGGCTCATGCCTAGAATCCTAACTACTCGGGAGGCTGAGATCCGAGGATCTTGGTTCCAAGCCAGCCCAGGCAGAAAAGTCCATGAGACCTTTATCTCCAATTAACCATCAGAAAACTGGGAGTGGAGCTGTAGCTCAAAGTGGCAAAAAGCTCACAGACAGCGCCCAGGTCTGGAGTTCAAGCCCTATGACTGACAAAAACAAAACAAAACTAAAACATTAACTATGAAAGCGGGAAGTTGTGGTTCAAGCCTATAATTCTCAAACTTGTGAGGCTGAGGCAGAAGGATAGAAAGATAAGGCCAGTCCATACTGCGGAGCATGGCTATGTCTCAAAATTTAGATAGTAATGACATTAATTCATGTCAGTATGGACTCATGGATATTAATTTTATACCTGACTTATAATCTAAGTGTGACTCATTCAGTTGAGTCCAATATCCATTTGACATATCTTCCTGTGTGTATGTGCGTGTGCGTGTGCGTGTGTGTGTGTGTGTGTGTGTGTGTGTGTGTGTGTCAGCATCCTCTGATTTTCTGAAAATACTCCAGGCTTACCCTGCTACAGTTGTGGAATCCGAGCACACCATTACTTCAAGGGTCCCTGGCTGTCTCTGTTAGACAGTTACATTGGGAATTGGGGCTCTATGGGGGTGTGTTTATGGCTGTGGAAGGGACATTGCTTCTGGATAACATACAGTACAGACTTGCAGATAGCTTATGGAGAGAGTCCTTCACAGGAAGCAAAATACTAGCCCTCACCCCGTAAGTGTGGGTTGTACACGATCTTTTTCTCCCACTTAGCATAGTAGGAAAAAAAAGAAAAGAAAAGAAAAATAAGAACAACTTCACAACTTCAGCTAGGCATCCAAGGCTGATGTAATAGTACTGTTGTTGAGCTGAGATGTAGCTCAGTGGCAAAGCGCTTACCTAGCATATGCAACATCATGGGTTCAATCCTCAGTACCAAAAAAGAAAACACAAAAAATACAGTTGAAAAAAAAAAAACCCCAACCAAAAAAAGTACTAATGTCATGTTAATGGCAGGTGCTCCTAAGACAGTGAGATAAGCATGGTATTTCACCTCTCAGTCCTCACGATTCCCCTCTTGTTAGGAAGGGAATACCCTACAAGCCAAGTCTGAGAGGCTTTCTACAAGTTATCCGAACTGTCCTTCAAAGCTGTTAAGATCATCAGACAGGTAAATTCTGAGGGACTGATGTCTAGGGAAACCTCATGAGTATGTTCAGACAACATGGCGCGGGGCCCACAGCAGGATCTGAGACCAGATAAAAAGGACAGTAATGGGAAGACTGGTAAAACCTGAACAAAGTATGTCACTAATAAAACAGGGCATCAATACCAATTCACTTGTTAAAACATAAGAGAAAGTGGTTGTGAGTCCGTGAGAGCTTTTGTATTGCCTTCATCAGTTTTCTGCAGCCCAATATCCTGAAGTAGAATTTTATTGCAAAATTTAGATGGTATTCTTATTACCAATAGTTTGCTATGCAAAAGAAGTGTGACATTATGACACACCAGAGCCAGTGTGTATCTAGAGTAAATCCTCAGTTCATATGGATTCTTAATGTTTTCCTTAATTAATTTTCACAAGTCTTCTTATAAAAGGTGGGACCATGGCCTCCTGATGCCCCTCTGAAGAAGTTGGTCTTGACCCTCTCTATTATACAATACAGTGTATTACTTTGGCACTGTAGGACTCACTAGTTGAATGTCAGAACATGAGCTGGTAAGCAACTATTAAGTAGGTACCTACTGTGCACCAAGGAATATGCTCTAGTACTCCCGGGCGTTTTGGTTCTCAAATATTCTGGAGTGGATAGAGCTCTAGGAAGCCAAGTTATGTCCTGTAAAGCAAAGTGACACCTGAGTGCATTTCATTCTGAGAAGGGACCCCCGGGAGAAAGGCATTAACAGAAAGTACATGATGACCTCGCAGTTTAGGTCTACCAGAAGTCCTTGTAAAACTCAGCAAGTGCAGCTGCTTCCAACTTACACCGTAATGCTTCTCATTGTCTGATTTTTATCTTTGAGCTTTTACTGGCAGGCACTAGAGATTAAGAAAAATCTGGGGGTGGGGTGGGAAAGTGGTTTCGCAACTGAAGAAAAAGTCCACCTAATGGATTAATTTGTTATGCAGATTAGGTCTGCACTTACTATTTTCCTTTTATGCTTTAGTCTAAAATCTTGAAAGCAGGGGTGATATCTTATTTTTTCAGGTGCTTCTGACAGGCTTCATGTTGGACAGACGAGTTTCAGGATAAATGACTTGATTTATTAGTGAAATGACTTGAACTAGCTCTTTTTATACCCATCTGCTTCTAAAATTTAATGCAAGAACTTCTCAGAGTTAACTATCAAGTCTCATAATTTTGTCAGAAAAGAAAAAATAGTACTAATATAGACAATCACTATGGATCAATATGCAAGAGAACCAGTTGTTCGGAACTGCCTTCAAATAGGTATTAAAGATTGAGAGGAGGTGAGGTGTTCAGACCCTGAGTATTGTAGCCCCAAGACACTGGTATTTGTTTCTCACATTTGCAACATTGATATAGCGTCTCTCTGTCTCCCTTTCTGTCTCTCTCTCTTTCTCTGACAGTCCTAGGACTTGAACTCAGGGACAAGTGCTCTTCCTTGGCTTTTTTACTGCAAGCTGATGCCTTACTACTTGAGCTACACCTCCACTTCCAACTTTTGACTAGTTCTTTTCTTTTTTCTTTCTTTCTTTTTTTTTTTTATTCGCCAGTCCTTGCCTTGGACTCAGGGCCTGAGCACTGTCCCTGGCTTCACTCAAGGCTACACTCTGCCACTTGAGCCACAGCGCCACTTCTGGCCATTTTTTATATATGTGGTGCTGGGGAATTGAACCCAGGGCTTCATGTATATGAGGCAAGCACTCTTGCCACGAGGCCATATTCCCAGCCCCTGACTAGTTCTTTTCAGACAAGAGTCTCATAGATTTTTCTGCCTTACTTGACTTTGAACCACAGTCCTAAGATCTCAGCCTCCTGACTAGCTAAGATTTTAGGAGTGAACCATGAGCATTTTACTTCTGTTTCCATTCATTGCCAGAATTCTCTTATTTAACCTCCTAACAAGCCATGAGACATATATCAGAATACTACTACAGCTATTTTGTAGCCTAAGAAATAGGCACAGAGGGACAGAAAAGCTTGCCTAAGGATGCTGAGGCGCTCAAACTGGCATCAACAGATGGGAAGTTCAGAATGTTCACTTCCAGAGGATGCCCTTCCAAACACCCACTTCAACCATGGTCATTATTGTAGAGGAACTAGAGGCTATCACACTTAATGTGATAGTAAACCATGTACACATTCTCAGGGTCTTTTCTTATAGGTAAAATGTAGAGGAATGCCTATGGTTATTGTAAGAATTAAATATGTTCCCTAGAGTTCCACTATGACCCAGCAATCTCACTCCTGGGCATTTACCCAAATGACCACAAACAAGGCTATACTAAAGCTACCAGCACAACCATGTTTATTGCAGTATTTTTTACCATAGCTAAGATATGGAACCAGCCCAGATACTCCTCAGAAGATGAATGGATCAAGAAGATGTGGCATATATACACAATGGAGTTCTGTGCTTCCATCAGAAAGAATGACATTGCCCCATTTGTAAAGAAATGGGAAAAAAAAAATCATATTAAGTGAAGTAAGCCAGGCCCAAAGAAAAGTAGGTTGCTTGATTTACCTAATTTGTAATAACTAGAATATGACCATGATATTCTTAACAGGGGGGCTCAACAGCCCATTTGCTAAATATAGGACCACAGATAATGAAGCATATCAACATGAACTCCAAGAATTGGAAACGAGGTTCTTACTATGTCTTGTATGTAGTTACTTAATTTCCCCTGCTCTGTTTTAGTTTTCTGTACCCTTTGTCTTGTATATTATTTTTTCCAATCCATGGAAGGGAAAGGAAATTACAGAAACAGCAGAACAAAGGATGAACTAATGCAACAACGATATTCACTTGACACTGTTGGAAATGAACTGTACAACTTGTGGGGAGATGCTAGAGAGTTATAGGGAAGGGTAAGCAGGGGAAAATGAGGAAGAGGGCCATAGTGTTTAAAAACAAAATGTAGGTATTACCTTACTTATGTAACTGTGAACCCTCTGTACATCACATTAACAATAAAAATAATTAATTGTGTTCTCAATGTTAGGCATCTATTACAATGCTGTGTGCAGAGTAGGCTCCTTTGTACTTGCACTGGAACTCAGTGGAAAATACCTTTAAGATATCTTTAACATTGGCTTCTTAATGTGTTCCTTCTTCATTGTGACCTTCCCATGTGCTACTCTTCATTTCTGGCTCCGGATATAAAACAAATAAATATGTAATAAGGGAAGAATTGTAATAAACAAACAAAGCAGAATACAAAAAAAATCAGTATCAGGACTACTTAAGTAGACTTGATCACTTTCCTGTTGGTATGTTTGTGTCAGACAAAGGAGGAAAATAAGAGACACTCACTTTCTAGCTCTGGGATATTGACCAAGTTACCACTCCCAGTCCTCTGTTAAGAAATGGATCCAAGCATCCATCCATCCATCCATCCATCCATGCATGCACTGATGAATGACAGATACTTGAGCATACACTTTCTGTGGGCCAGGAACTGTCCTAGGTACTGATCATACAACAATAGAACAAACACACCTGTATCTTCCTTTCTGTAATTTACAAAAACCTAGCAGTGACAACAACTGCAGCCTGAGTTCTCACCACCTCTCATCCTGGGACCTTCCAGGATGAGAAGCAGGATTCTAGATTCCTTCTGAGATGATATGGAACTTTCCCATAGTGGAAAAAAAAATACCAGGTTCAGTGGATAAAATGACAATTCATTGTAGTTACATGATGAAAAATTGTCAGACCAGAACCATAGTCAGTCTGAAACATTACTGTGTTTACAATACTTGGATCCCAGGAATAGGGTGGTCCTTCTTGCCTTCCTAAAGTAATTTCCCCTCAAGTGCTTCAAGTTCACCCTCCCTAGCATTGCTTTTCACAATGCTAACCACATCCTGTGTAATAATCCGTATTCTACCTGCCCTGAAATGTTTTAATTCAATTTTTGCATTATGTCTGCTGTGATGAATTAGATGTAGAGAATCATTGACTAAGTGTCAGGAAAGACAGATTGAGGAACTGAAGCTAATGGCATTTCAGGACAATATTTTTCCTCAAATACCAGGGTCTCAGTGAAGAGGTAAACTTAGGTTGCTGGTAGGCAGGAGCAATACACACACTTCCATGAATCACACGGACCTTTGTAAAGGAACGGAGGATTGCATCTGAGCTTACAGCCTTGGAGGGATCCAGATTTAAATAGAGGGTCAACTAGGTCTAAAGTGGGTGGGCTCTTCTTAGAATGCACCTATTCTGAGTGCAGAGTTACCACTTGGAAGGTACAAAGAGAGTGGGTAGGAAGGAAGGAAAATAATCATGGGGAACGGAGGGTCACATCTTTCAGGGCATGGTACTTGGCTTGGAAAATCAACAGTGGATGATGCAAGCACATGAACCATTCTTTAGGTTTGAGCCTACATTCATGGGCTGAATTAAAAAACCCCAAACCATCCAAGGCCATGCTAATGTGTATCAGGTCACCTGGGTGGGTGGGTGCCTGGTGCTTTCTGATCCACAAACTCCAGGAACACAGGGGTTACTTGCATTGACGAGCCCTTTGTGCATTTCATAGGCACTCCTGAATCTCTCACTTGTGAACATACATCTGTTCCACACCTGCTCTTTGTAACCCCTCCACCTCACCTCATGGCCTAATAGCATTTCCTAAAAGACATTCCAAGTGATATATGATTTAAAAAAAAAAGACCAAATTACTAATTTGGGAAGCACTTATCCATCATTTGGAGAGTCATACTATGCATTTGCTTATTAACAATTGTAAGAAATCCATCAGTATAGACTCTTCTTTAATCTAGCCTCTCTCAATCCCATTAATCCCCATGGAACCCTTTTTTTGTGTTTTGTAGTTTGGCTACAAATATCCTTCAGAATGAGAGTTACTCTTAGAGATTCTTGTGCTTAGTATTCAGAGATGCTCAAAATATCATCATCTCTGTCTTGCAAGCAGGTGGTTTGGCCAATGAATGGCTTGTTTCACGGCTACGTCTCTCACCCCCACACTCTATCTACCTTTGCCTAGCTTGGCTATAGGACTCCTTCAGGTCACCAGGCATCCTTCTGTTGGTTTCAGTGTTTGCAGCTTTGCTTTCACATCTTTCCCAGAGGGGATTCTTTCTCTTATCTCCCCTTTATCTCAAAAAGCCAAATTTCACTGGGTCCTCCCATATATACAGAGCCCTTATGAGTCTCATTTTACATGGTCTTAAGCTCCTCAACTCCTCTTTTTATATCTCTACTGTAGTGCTGCCAAGATTATGCCCTTCCTCTGAAGACCCTGTGTGTTCCCGAAGCCTGCCTGCTTGCCTTGACCCTCGCTGGTTTTGTTCCTTGTCTTTCATGCTCTCTCTCTCCCCCTGACTAATCTCTTGTCTCTATCGTACTCTGATTTGTCTTCTGCTTTCTGGAGTGCACGTATGCGGATTGCCATTCCTTCCAGCAGAGCCTTCGGAGGCTTACTCAAGAGCAGGCCCAGAACACAGATGAAGGCACCTTTGCTCAGTGAGCATTGATTTTCTTCAATTTAAGAGCATAGCTTTTGTGCATTCCTTTTAGTTTCTACTGGAACTTGTTGTTGATGCTGAGACGATGTTTGCAAATGATTTGGCAAAGTGGGATTCTGGCAAGGCTGTAAGGCATGGGTTTAATGTAGATAAGTGACCAGAATTAAAAGTTTCCCATAGGTTAAAAAATGACCTTTTGAGGAAATAGCAAATGCTATGCTTGAAATCTTCCGGCAGACCAGAGGTGAAATGTACAGAGGCCAGTGTGGCTCACAAGTAGTTGTGAATTTTTTTTAAATTGCACTATTTTTTTCAAGATGAAGTTAGTAGTGCTTCTTTCCATTTTGAAATATTGTAAAAGCATTGAAAAAAGTTGACAATCATCCAAGTCACCCATAAAATATAAAATACTTTAACATTTGGAAGAATTTAATACATGTTTAGTCTTTGCTCAAATACTGCTCATTTCATACAATAAAACATCATTATTTGACAATGTCATTACTTAATTTTTGCTAACAATGTAATGTCAGTAATGTAATGTTAATGAATGTATAATATCCTTTTCTCTGGATATCATCTAATCTTCTTTTCTACTATTAGATTATTGTAAGTATTACTGAGAGATATTCTAGGGTCTTTGGCCATGACTTGGTTTTACACTTAGGAATGAACAGTTTAATGAACTAAATATAGCTTGTCCTAGTTAAAATGCAGGTATACTCTTTGTTACCCAATCATTGAGAGTACTCTTTTCCAGACTTTCTAGCTTCTCCAATTTTATAGATGATAGAAGAAAATTTACTTCACTTCATTGATTACTATTCATGCTGACCCTTATAGATACGTATTTTGTTTTATCTTTTTAAATTTAATTTCGAATGGTCTTTCCAGATTTTTTTAACTTTGATAGCAGGGCAATTTCAACAAACAAAAGTCTCACAGCTTGATAAGCAGAGCTGCTATTCTAAAACATGATCAAAACAAAGATGAATGCCGTGTGTGACATCACTCCTGAGAAACCAAGAGGGTGAAAGATATTCTACTGACTTTAAAGAAGATGAGTACATGAAATGACATAGCAGATAGAAGGGCCTCTGCTTTGAGATCCCCAGAAGTGACCGGTGGAGGTGGTTTTGATGAGGATTCTGGGTGTGAGGACAGCGAGGATTTTTGTAGCATGAGCAGCCATTGGGGCAGAGCCCTGCTTTGA
This sequence comes from Perognathus longimembris pacificus, assembly GCF_023159225.1. NCBI lineage: Eukaryota > Metazoa > Chordata > Mammalia > Rodentia > Heteromyidae > Perognathus > Perognathus longimembris. The sequence goes on from NC_063172.1 coordinate 7,400,201, forward strand.
GGAAGGTGCCCCTTGGGGCAGCTAGTGGCTACCTCAACTTAGGATGGTGTCCTACCCCAGTACACCCATCATCAAGTGGAATGTGGTAAGCCGGAAGTGAACTGGATCCACAGAGAACCGCAGCTTAGCAATCCAGCGTGCTGTGGAGTGCTGGTTATTCGCCATCATGATTTCTACAGAACCCCCAGTAGGTCAGGGGCTGTCTGTACTTGGCATAAGAGAGATTGTGGGAGAGTAGTCAGAGGCCTGGCTCCTCTTCTTTGTTTTTACTTTTATTTTCTTTAGGTGTACAATGGAGTTGCCATTTAGCACAGGAGTTTAGGAGGTTGAGAGGCTAAGAGACCTTTTCCCCTGTGCGTCCAGCGAGACTCGGTGAGAACCCAGGCAGGGCTACAAGAGTGAAAACCCTTACCAACTACTAACGACAAAGGGCAGCTCAAGGCAGTTGTGCAGTTTGGAGAGAGTTTAGTTATAAAATCAGTGCTAGCAGGATATCCCCGATCTCAACCAAAGATGAAACATTGTTCCTCTTACATTTAAACTAACAAGTAAGGATCTTTGCTCCTGTGATGACAGGTAATTAGATTGAAAAGCGGATCCTATTAAGCCAGCATGTTACTTATGTATGTGTTTAGTATCTTATTTGACCCTCACAATGATACTGTGCTTTGCCTACCTAGGGACAGATAAGGATAGCAGAGACTGGTGAGGTCAAAGGTGAGGCACAGGTCAAATGATGATAAGCTTTTTAAGATAGTACTGATAATCCCTTAATGAGAGTATTGGAGTTAGGATTCCAGTGCCTAGAGGTGGTTCCAAGCTCATTGCTGTCCACCTTGTGATGATGGCCTTAAGTGAATGTTTCTTATGGACCATCATTTTTAGTTCAGCAGTCCTAGAGTTTTGGGGGGCCCACAGCTCCCCCTCACCAATACACTGAACTCATGAGTCCTTACAGAATAATAGTGTGCATTCACACATATTTGTATGTCATTTCCATATTCAGATCCATCCCTCGAGTACAGCGGCAGCCTCTGAGTAAACATCCCCAGCATTAGAATTTCACCTCAGTTTCTCCACCATGTGCCTGGGCTGGGACCATCTCTTTATTTTGGATAGCTCCAGGTATGGGGCAAACTCGCTGCCTCCTCTCAGTGGAAAGCCCAGTATGGTTTCTTCCTGAGTCAAATAAGTAGGCTGTCATGCTCAGGTTGGTCGAAAGATGATGATGTTTATTACAATTCTTGAGCTCTAACCAGCTGAAGTCCTCTGTAGTCTGGGATATGAATGCACATGCTTTGGTAGCTTACTTCCCCAAGGTGTCAGAAGCTCTGACAAAAGCTTTCTGAGGCTGAGTAAGACTGTGTATTGTTGGCTTAAACAGAGCTGTGTTCTCTGTAGGAATATAAGTGACAAGCAAAGGAGGCCCAAAGAAGTGTGAGAAAGCGTGGGCAGGTAGGTAGACATGAGCAGTAGTGAGGAAATGCCCTGAGCTACAGACTCCAGGCCTCTTTAAGGGGGAATCATAAATCCCAGATGACCCACACCTTGGACAGTGATGAATGTAATGGCTTGTGGGTTAACAGCGGTAGCACATATACAGTTTGTACATGTGGCTTTAGGGTATAAGGACTGTCATAGGACAAAGGGCAAAGAGGACCAAATATGGTGGCATCTGCCTTCTCTTGAAGTAAGCAATGCTGTATTCTGTGGCTTGCTTCAAAAGGAAGGTTTTCAAGATGTTTCTGGACTCCATGCCCAATTCCAGAGCCTTTTATTGTTACCATCGATGAAAGCGTTGTTGTTTGAGATTGACTTTATTCTCCCTTGATCGACTCGACACTGGAACCTCAAGCCCGACCCATATTTTACATCAAATCCAACACTCAAATCACTTCCATGCCATTTCTATCATGTGGCCATCACCCTCTCTGGGTTTTGTTGTTGATTTTTGTGTTTGTTTGTTTAATCTCTTCTGATGAGGACATCATTTCCTCCCATTCTATTCCTAGGCCATTGCTCAACGAAATCAACTCAATGAATATTTATTCAGCATCTACTAAGTGCCAGGTGCTGGGGATTTTGAGAGGGACATTAATTATAGTCCTTTTCCCTTTGGGTTGAAAAGCAATTAAGAAATGGCATAGGTCAGATATCTACCAACTTTGTTGCTGATAATAATGCCTCAGATTTGCTGATGGGATTTGCTCCATTAGGAAGCTCAAGGGCTTAGAGCACTTTCCAAATGTCCAGTTTGGAACTTCCCACAGGAGGGACGGGTCTACAGTTTGCACAAATATCCAGCCAGCTCTGCGGAAGTCTGGGATCTGCCTGGTACTTTCATGGCAGAGAACTCATATCCCCAAAGCAGGGAAAGTTGGGGTTGGGGTCGCGGCGGCGGGGGGGGGGGGGGGGAACGGTCTACTGGAAATTGGATTCGGAACCTCATTCTTGTTAGCAAGTGTCTTCCCCTTTGAGTGACACCCCAACTCTTCTGCTTCCGTTTCTTTCTCAGAGAGGACCTGACACTCTCGTTAGGGTCAGCCTTGTGCCATGATTCTCCTACTTCTGCGTCTCAAGTCAGTGAGATGTTAGGTCTTTACCACAACCCCGGCTTACATGTGTGGTCCTTACAGCGTCATCTGCTTGGTGCAGAAGGCAGCCCTCTTTCTGAGCACTGCTTGTCCCCTCTTGGCGTCCCCTGGGAGCCTGGAACTGCCCTTGTTTTATGGAGTTGTAAGGAAGGAGGCGAGTGAACATCTGTTACTCCCACCCCTTCCAGGGGCTGTGTCAGATGGAGGGCTGAGTGCAAAACACAGATGGTCCTTGACTTGCCCGGACACCCAGCAGACCATCACATGGTTCTACCTCTGAACCATGGATGCTGAGCACCAGATGATGGTGAACTTAGGGTGCAATGCCTGGAGGGCCCTTTGGGGGCCTCCCTGTTTATCCCAGGACTTCTCATCTGGTGGCAGTTTTGTCTCTCAGAGGACGAGGATGGAGACATTGTGGCAATCTGGTCGTGGGGTATTCCTGGCATCTAGTGACCAGAGATGTTGCTAAGTGTCCTGCCTTGCACAGGATAGACTCCTTCCGCAGGGAATTATCTGACCCTAAATATCAAAAGTACTGAGCCTCTCTACCCCCACCGCCCCCGATCCTTGTTGAACCAACCGTCTGGCTTCCATTTTCTAAGTGTGGAAACTGAAGCCTGAGAGGGAGCATGATGGCCCGGGCTTGCTGTGGAGGAGCCGGAGCCAGACTCAGTCATTCAACTTCCAAACCTGCTTTGGTGCCGGGCTTCCTCCTTGAGAACGGAACTGTCCCCGAGAGATGTCTGTCTGTCCTCAGGATGGCCGTGCTGGTGGGGGGGGGGGATCCCGAAGCCCTGTCCAGCATCCCAAACCTGACTAGAAAAGGGGAAAGAGCACTTACTGGATGCATGAGCCTCCCTCAGCACTGAGTAACAAATAGCCTGAGATCTTTTTATGGCGGTGATTTATGCACTTGGAGCCCACAGCTCTGCAGTGAGGGAAACGGAAACATTCTAAACCCTGACCTCAATCCGCTTTCCAGAGGTGCTGGGTGACATTTCCACAAATAGACCAGCTTTTAATTAAGTAGCATTGAGAACAAGGTGCACTTCTATCTTTGCCCAGGCTTTCTGCTGCCCTGAGGACTATTTTAGAACTAAGTCGGTTGCTAATTGCCCTCTGAGGGGACACCCAGGGGACAGCTCTGCGGAGCCAGGACTGTAGTGATCTCCTGGAAAGCTTCCGGGATGTTGAACCCACACCATAAATAACTCCAGGACAGATGACTGGCTACCGAGAAAGGCAGAAAGCGGAAGGCACCAGTTGAGTGGACGAAAGCATCAAGGACCTGGCAGCAGAGAAAAATGTGAAGAGGTTCAACCAGAATATGTGCCCTAAAGGAGGAAATCCGGGCTCTTCATGGTTCTCATTGCAGAGCCAGACCCAGCCGCCATCTCTCTCAAATGGTAGGAACATGTCCGAGAGGAGAACATGTGGCGTTGGTCACTTAGGAATACAGATGGGACGAGTCTCAGAAGCAGGCTGGGCAGTATGTCCCTCTAGAGGCAGAGTATGGCTGCTGACCCAAGAATAGGGACCTGTCTGCTTGTGGTGGCTCAGTGTCTTTGTAGTGGAGATGCAAACGTTAGACTAGCTAGAAGCTTGGTACCACGAAACATTCGAGTCAGGCAACGAATATCCCCCTAGCTTGGAGTGCCGTCTCACCAAGATGGGGTGTAGTTACAAAGGGTCTGCAGGGTGAGGACAGGCCTCTGGGAAGATTGTATCCTTGGCCAGTGTGCTCACTATAGTATATCAGTTGGCTCACTATAGTATATCAGTTGGCTGGCAGTCTGATACACACACACACACACACACACACACCTTTGAGTTGTGCTAATATGAGTGTACTTATAGGAAGGAGAGGCCCTGAAAATTGAAGACACACTTCTGATGACTTTTATCCCATGAGGACATGTAGCAGCTCACCCCTCCTCTGAACATGCTTCCTAGGTTTCCTTCAGACTTTGGTATAGTGGGGGGCTGGTTTGCGGTCATCAAATGAAAATGGGTCCGATGAGTTCCTCAGTCCTTGGAAGAGTGGGAACACTGGTCATGAAGTCTCCAGCATCCTACACCTGCAGCTCTGTGGAGCCCACAGTGTCTTCTCGCTCACAGTCTCAGCTCAGTGATTCAGAAATCCAAAGTTTGTCAAAATAGGCACTGTTTATTCAAATTACACTTGAGAAGGTGAGAATGTGGTGATTACTAGGTCTGCTTTGAATCTCTCCTCAGTGAAGGAGTCGAGATTGGAACACTCACCTGTCTAACTCCCTGGTTCTGACCCTTCCCACGTTCTCATGGCTGGCTTCGGTTGTCAACAACTTATTTTCCTGCTGTTCCTTCTGCCAGAAGTTCCACCCTTTCCTTTCTTGTCTCTCCCTGTGCCTTCCTTTCCCTGCCTTCTGCATACTCCCGGATCTGACAGTCAGAATCCTACTTCCTGTGTTGCCTGCCAAGCTGTCTGTCCCTCCCAGGAGTCCCGATCACCGTTTATCAGAGATGAAACCGTGATGGAGCTAGGTCGGGATGTGGGCCCAGAGCACACACAGAACCCCACCAGCCTCCAGAGAGGGAAACTCTTTCTTACTGTTGGAGCCACCACAGGACTGTCAAAACCCCCCACGAGACCGACTGTGCACACGATGACACATGAGTCATCGCATATTTTCTGCCACAGAGTTAAAATAGCATCATCTCCATCAAAATGGAAAATAAAAATTTTTAAAAGAGCACTTTGGTGTAGCTGTTGTTGTCACTTACTTGTGCCACCTTGTGGTTGGATCTGCTACTCTCGGTGCCATTGTGTCCCGGGAAGCCTCTGACTGCAACCCGCCCCCCCCCCCCCCCAGAGTCCGTGAGCAGCCATCTTTCCAGGTGTTCTACTCCACGTTCCTTAGCTCCTGGTTTCCAGACATGATCTGCTGGCATTTCAAGACAGGAAGGTCTTTGTCATTGTACTGTCCTGTGTACACCAGGATGTTTAGTAGCATCTGGTGCTAATTTCTACCGTGATATTGGCAATCAGAGTTGGACAGCCAATCCCTTATTGAACTTTACAATGCCCAGGGAAGATCCAAATGCATACTAGAGACCTCTAAACTCCACAAGTCCCTCTAACCACTGGTGACAGGCAAATAAAATGTTTTCTTACCTACTTCGGAGGATGTGATCTGAGAATTGTGGGTCAAAGCCAGTCCAGTCAGTCTGTCTGTGGGATTCTGATGGACAAGAAACCATCCAAAAGCCAGAAGTGGAGCCGTGGCTCAAGAGATACAGTGACAGCCCTGAGTGAAAAGGCTAAGGGACAGTGCTCACACTCTGAATTCAAGCCCTAGTATTAGCACAAGTCTAAAAACACATTCTGCTAGTGCTAGGGTTCAGCTTTCACACATGTAAAGAGTGAAAGCAAACAAATTAATAGCAACTAGAAACTACTTGGTAGAATAGAACGTCAGAGGAGGCAGGCAGGATGACATCTGGAAGCATGCTTGGCCAGTTTTGTGGTCCAATCAGATGAGGGAGACACCAAGACGAGGAGGGACATCGGATCAGTCAGGACCTATGGTTGACGGTAGTTAATAGCTATGTGTGCTTCATTACATTTAAATTGATCAAAATTGAATGCAGTTAAAAACTTAATTTGCCCACATTTCTCCGTCGCTACTTTCTGTAGTTAGCAACACTGTGGTAGAAGACATAAATAGAATGCTTTTCCATCCAGAAAGTTCCACTGGGCAGTACAGAAATGGATTTCCACATAACAGGGAGACCCCAGATTGTAGGACCTGCCAGATTTTCATGCAAATACTAATTCTTTCACCCATGAAAAATGATTTTTAACATCCCTTATGCAAATCAGCAAATCCTCTGGTGCAAATTTACACAGAGATATTTTAAGTGCTAAGTCACCACCTTTAAAGGTGTTGATCCCAAATTAGGGCAGTTTGTAGCCTGATTTATAATCCTGAGGGCACTGGTTTCTGATTAGAAACTGCATATAATAATCTGCTTTCCCAGAGTGTGAATTAGAGCTAACTTGTAGGAACAGAAAGCAGTCTTTATAATGTAGTATTTTAATGTAAATTAGATTATAAAAAATGTAATGGGCTCAGAAAAGTATCAAGTTTTTCCTTGCTTTTGAACATTGTCATTGGTTCCTCCCTTACTTGAAATAGTGGAATTACGGTTTCCATCTTTCTCTTAACCTAGTCTTTCCTGTCTCCTCTTAAAGAGTATTCCTTTAGAGGAAGTTTTCTGATGTAGTCATTTAAATAAACTGGGTAGCGACACTTTTTATCCTTTGGGACCTGTCCTTGAACCCTTCTACATTTGACAGTGTTTGCTATTTTCTTGTGGTATAAATGTTTATTTCTCCTCCTCCTCCACTAGCAGATACTCCTACAAGGTAAGAGACCATGGACTATGGTGTTCACTATTGAATTCCTAGCATGGGAACATTTACCATTATATTGGTGAACATCAAAGCAAACCAATACAGGATTACAGTACTGCAAGGCATTCTGGGAAGCCAAGGAAGGGTGCTCCAGACTTGGAGAACTTGATGACTGAAAGGAGGGTCAGGAACTGGCAAGATGCTCGTTGTGGGCCAGAGACTGGCAGGGTGTCATGGCTCACTGGTGGCAAAGTAGAGCTCATGCTGGTTGTGTCTCACTCAATACATCTTGTTCCTGAGAGCCGTGGACTCTAGGGGCAGATGGGCTCCTTCAAACCACTCAGCCCAGGGATATCCAACAGGCCTGCCTCTACAGGCGCCAGGCAGGAACCACCCATGTGTGCATCCGCTATCACGGGACAGGAAATGGTAAAAGCACAACTTGGCATCTCCTCTCGGGGACCTTCAATCCAACCCTGTCAAAGCCAGAGCAGCTTGCCATGTGCCGCCCTCTGTGTTAGCTCCCTGAGGACTTTCTGTCTCCCCCTCCAAGTTCTGGCCTACAGGTGAGCAAGGCTGGCTGAATGGGGGACTCGTGGTTACCCGGGTACCAGTTTGCCTTTCAGCACAGGACCCCTGGAGCCAACAAGGAAGAGTTTGCGCCAAAGCTGTGGACCCAGTCCTTGTCTGCTTTTGAAACACTGAAAGCACCTAGATGCCCTCCGTTAGGCTTGCAGAACAGAACGGGACGGTGAGGCAGGCTTTTAGTCCCCGTGAAGGGAGGTGGAGAGGGCTCCACGCTTTCCTGGCGCTGCAAGCGTCGCCCTCCCCCACCCTCCCCCATGGCAGAGACTTCGCAAAGGATGGCTGAGTCATCCTGACCTTTGAAAAACGCTCCACCTCTACCTCCCTAGGCTCCTGCTCACCTCAAAAAGCCTGGCATTTCTCAAAGTGAGGGGACACTTGTGTGAAAAGGAGCCAGAAGCAGAGTCGCTAGAGAAAGCCAGCTCCTGGCTTGTGTGCTCCCGGTCTGGGGAACCCGAGAGTCATAGCAGAGCACCTAGGTGGCTTCAGGTTCCAAACTCACTTGCAGAGTGGACCATGGGCCCTCGGTGAAGGGGAACGTTGGGCCAGCAATGGTGGGGCTCTGACAGGAACATCACTGCCATCAGTACCCCCAGATGCCACCAGTGCGGCTACATCATTATCATCACCAATCATCACCATCATCTCCTGCACCTATACCACCATTGCCATCAACATTATCAATATTCCTCCACCACTACCAGGGCTTTCCCTTCATAGGGTTTACAACTGCTTAAGAGCAGCTGTCTCCCTTAGCAATCCCCGAGCTTTCAAATAGGTGCTGAGCCAACAAGACTCTGAATAATGATTCCTTTGTGATCCAGTTGTCCACATCATGGGAAGGTCCATTTTTTTCTCCTCGGGTATCTCCCACACATGCTTGCTCACTTACTCAAATCCTGGCCCCCGTGGGACCTGGATTTCTACCAAAAGGCACCTACCTATCTTCCCCGGCCAATCCAGAATTAACACAGAGACCTTGTATGACTTTTTAGAGCCCTTTCTCTTGGTGGGCCACAGTCTTGAGACTGGAGGAGAACGGAGTGATATCTTGGACACAATTGCCATTACATGCCTTGTACATTTTGCTGAGGAGATTATGGTGAGCTATGTTTTTCTAGGCGAGGTAGCAAAGGCAATATGGAACTGATGAGTGCATGCTAGAGAGGCTGGATCAGCCGCACACAAAGCTAAGCAGGATACCAGGCTCCCTCCTAAGTATGTCTCCTCCAGTGAGGGAAAGCAGGGAGAGAGTATCTCTTGGGTGTAGGAGTGGCTGGTAAACCAGCCTCTTAGTGGTGGTTCCTGCAGAAGCTACCAACAGTTCTTTTGTGGGGATCGTCTCACTGAGTCGACCCAGGACATTACAGCCCATATGAATGTGGATGGCTGGAGTCTTGAGGTTGAGTTCTTAGTGAGTTTTTAATCTTTACCCACCTCTGCCAGATTCAGATCTGTAATCCCAGTCCGATTCTCTCAGCAGATGTGGAACTTTCCTGTGTATTTGTTCCCAGTTGGTTGCAGAGGACACAGATGCATCCGATCTGTGCTCTTGTTTCAGACTTCAGTGTCAGTCTGAACACAGAGTTATGCCATGCAAGAAGGGATTGAGCACAAAGTCTGGACTAAAGTAGACTCATAAAATGCATCAATGAAAAGCAATACACTGATGAACAAAAAAATGAGTAAGTAGTATGACGAATGAGGTGAACAATCAAGCCCTTCAAACACAGTGACGCACCATGAGTTGAGGAAGAGAATCAAGAGCACAATGATATGCAGCCCAATTGTTGTGGCGCCACGTTCGGTGTTAGAATAGCAGGACAAGGGGTTGAGTCTGACGCACTCTGCTGTGGCTTCGGTGCCCTTGGGAAGTGGAACTGAAAGCTAGTGCTTTGCTATGAACACTGCCCGGCATGTTCATCTTGAAGAGCTAGTCTTGACATACCTAGGGCTGACTAAAAGGAGAAAGGATTACGGCGCTGTAGGAAATCGGGCCCTAGGGATGGAAGCGATGAGGGAAGAAAAGCCATGGCTCATGAGCAAACACTACATACCACACAGGCTCAGTGCGTTCACTTGCTCAGTGGTGTTTGCATCATTTACGAGCATACTTTCAGAATTCCTGAAACGTTTCATTGTAAAAACAAACACATGGGAAAAAAATGTTTATTAGGAGGTTGCAATGTTGTCGTCCGGTAGTTATAAACCCAAATATCCACAGGAGCCTGGCAAGTGTTGTAAACGACGTGTGTGACGAATGTTGGGACCACCGGGAGGAGTGGGGATTACAGAGAACTGGCAGACTCCAGCCTCCCCAAAGGCAGCCACCGTGGCTTCTGCCGACGGCTGGCAGGTGGCAATGAGTCCAGTGTGAGTAGATCTCCTTGGGCACAAGATGGGGGCAAACCTGGATTTTGTGTGTTAACTCGCCCCATTTCTAAAAAGACTTGCCAGCCAGATAAAACACATTTAGTATGTGGGCCGCTTGGTGGCTACCTTTGCCCTGTTTATTTCCCTTGCCACTTCGGTATAACACTTCAAAAAGAGAAAATTTGGGGACTTAGATGGTGGCTTGAGTAAGGAGAACAAGCGCAAAGATCCCTTCCGAAAGAAAAAAGATCAAGGGGTAGAAACAGAAATGGTTTTCAGGTTGAGGCAGTGGTCAGATAACTTCTAATAGAGTTTTAATGGTGAATTAGAGAAAATATTGTGGTTTGGGGTTGAGCCAGGAGCAATCGCCCATGGTTAGGGTGCTTCAGAGACATGGGGAGATCGCTTTCTCCTCTTCTGAACTATGGTCCGTAGACAACAGTGAACAAGAGACTGCGTGCAAGAGGAACAATGATTGGGAAGTCCACATCTCAGGGAGCCAGGACACTGTTTTGATCCAGCCTTGGATTAATAGAAAGAGTTTTGCATCCACCAGCAGAAAAAAAAATTGATATAAGAAAATGAGAAGAAAAGGAGACTGTGTGGGAAAGTTGGGATGTTTCTGTGGCTTGCAAAATCATCACATTTATAAGAAAAAGAAACATGACTCATGAGAGTTATTTTTGACTAGAAAATAAAGTGCATGGTTGCCAGAGAGCTCCGTAGAGGCATTTCCCAGGGTGATTGGAGGTAGACGCACCCTCTTTTCCACATTGTAAGATTAGGGATGGAAACTAGGCAGCTGCTGTAGAACCTTAAACTCTCCAAATTCAAAGGGAAATGTGTAGCTTTACAACAAATAAGATCTGGATTGTCGATAGACCATTTTGCATGTTTTCTGTTATTTTTCCATTTATTTCTTTGTGCATTCATTTATTCGTCTTTTTATTGATGCATTCATTCATTCATGCATTCATGCATGCATTCATTCACTTTTTGTATGTCTATGCTAGGAACTGAAGAAAGACCTCCTGAATAGAAAGGACCTTAAGACACACACATAGAAGATTGTGATCTAAGGGAGGAAGAGTATGACTGTGGAAAGAGTGACAAAGACAAAATTAAAGGGTGGGGAGCAGGTATATGGGTGCAGTAGCTGATCCTCTTAAGATGGATGGATGGCCCACATCTTCTATTGGAAGTGGAAGGAAATCATCAGTCCACATTAAGGTTGGAAAGAAGACCAAATATAGGAACTCTTCAATGCCTCTTTCACTATACAGAGTGGCCAGGCATTAGTGCTGCTCCCAAAAGCAAACTTCTTTCATGTCATGTGGATGGCACAACCTTCTCTTTCCTCTTTTGTTCGTGCTAAACCAGTGCTGTGCAACAGGTTGCTCTGTGGTGATAACCTTCCGTCTCTGCCTTGTATAATATGGTAGCTACTGGTGAGGTGTGACTACTCAGCCCTTGAAATGTGGTTACGATGACTGAGGAAGAAATTTTTTTAATTTGATTCAACTCAAGTTCTGGCACTTAGTAGCTGTTCAGTGTAAGTGCAATGAAGGAAACCAAGTTTTATGACTTAATATTACAGTTACTCCTTAGAAAAGTGACCAAATTAACAGCAACAACAAACCCCAAAACAACAGGGAAGGCATTTATGCTCCCAGGTGATTCCGTGGCTTGAGTTTACAAATTTCCTAACAGAAATAGAAACTCCTTTACCTTTAGGCCTCGGTTCTAGGGGTAGCCAGAGGCCCAGGCTTTTGCGTGGGGGAAGGTAGCCTGCCAGGACCATTTAGACTCTGTGGTAGAGGTAAAGCACTTGGAGAACAGGGGCAGGAGGTCCAGGAGACTGAGCTCCTTGCTTGTCACCTGTTGTTGTTTTTTTTCTGTCCCAGTCTTAAGGATTTACACTGGAAAATAAAAATGTCTGATGTGAGTGAGATTCCAAGAAAGCAATGCAGGAGCTGACCGCCAGCCACGCTTCAGTGCTGCAGTGTAAAGCAGGCCGCACCCAGCCGGAACTGGGGCATCTTGGGGGGCTGAGGGGAGCTTCGTGTTGTCAGTAATTTGGGATCAGCAAAGGACATACCCATGTCATTTTTGTTTTCCAGAGGGAGGGGGCTGCTCTAGACTGCTGGATTTGCATGGGCAAGATTGATGGATAAAGGAGGTAGATGAATGAATGAAGGGATGGAGAGAAAGCATACGTTATGACACACCGTATTATTCTTGTTCAGAACACATCGTTTCTTATCTGCAAGAGCCTTCCTTGCTCTGGGAGCTTGGTCCAGCCCTCATGTGGTTTCGAGTTGGTTTTCTGAGGCTTGAAGCCTACTCTCCTGCCTCAGTGATGATAGGACAAGCGCCGTTCTGTTTCTGATGTCTTTTGTATCATTTCCCCTCTTATTCTACTTCCGTTGATTCCATTTGCATTTTACAATGCACGGGGATTTTTTTTTTCCTGGCATGCAGTTTTCTTTCCCTTCTCATTTTCTACTTGGACTTCTCCAGAGATTCTCTGAACTATGTAGGGCCCCAACATTCCCTGCTCATATTATGTAAGCCTCATGAAAAGAAAGGCCATTGTGGGGGCTGTGGAGAAGGCCTGCATGCCCATAACTCTTTGAGGTCCCAGTAGCCATCACTCACCGTAAACCACTCCCCCAGGCCAATCCCTTGCCTGGCTATTTCCTACTCAATTTTCTCTGTGTCAACATCCCCTCCACGGGAAAGGGCATTCGCTGACAAACAGCCGGCATGTTCCTGAGGGCTCAGATGGGAGTCCTGGACTGGTGAACACCATTGGGGCCTGAGGCTAATGGATGTTCTTACCCTGGACTCACCCTTCACACACCATTGAAAAACCCCAGCCTCAAAGAACCACAAACACAGGCATAGCGCTTGCACCAATGAGAGCAAGCCATAGCGCGGGCCACTCGTCTATCTACCCAGCAACCTTCTGCAGTCAGTATCAGTTACCCTCCTTTACATCCCTCAGAGAAGCCGCGGCGTAGAGCAGGGGCATACACCCAGAGTCTACATCTGGGCAAGCCGTGCAAGAGGACCACTGTGATGTGGATGAGGTACGAGGTAATGTCAGACCTTGGGACCCAGGCTTGCTTCTTTCTACCTTTGTGTACTAGCATGTGTCCTGGAATTTCCTGAGCCCCAAGTCTTGTAACTTTGGGAAAATCACATGGCTTAAGGATGGGGAACTAAGCAATTGCTCTGTATGGAGGCAGAAATGTAGAGGTGGTTATATGGCCTGGGGGTAGAGAGAGTGGGGGTCTGAGCCTCACTGGGAATTGCAATAGAGTTAAAGAATAAATTGCTTAAGGATACAGTGCAAGTCATCTGGCCCTGGTCAGGTGATCTTTCTTGAGTTTCACCTGCCCCGGATAGGATAGGTATCTCCTAGCTAGCACTTCTGTAATCACTATGACCTGGCCCCCATCCTGTGGACAGTGCGGGAAACAATCTGGCACAGCCCGAAGAGCTTGTAGGTCCTTTCAGAAAGCAAGGGGAACTAGGTGGGAGGAGCCAAGAATGTCATCCTCCCTGGGAGAGTGTTTTCCTTGGAAACTTAACCTAAGACATTCACGTTACCGGTGACATCACTTCAATATGAAGAAAATTCAAAACCTTTGTAGTGTGAGAAAAGTTAAATCTTTACAGCTGTCTTTGCCACCGGATGGTAGACACCTTGAGGAATCATAGAGCCGTGGGTATTTGTTTTCAGAAAAAAAAAAAAAACTTCACAATAAATAACACAGAGAAGTATATGTTGCTGTATTTAGGGTAGAAAAAGTAAAATGTGGGTGCTCAATGGGATAGATATACTTATGTAGACAGATTTACATGTTGAAAACATACAAGCTGGTGTGCTGTATGCAGTTTTCTTTCTTCTACCTATCTCTGTTTCCCACATTATTTATAGTGAGAAGGTACTATGTTTGTACAGGGCAATAGCCTTTTTAAAACGCTGACTCCTGGCTTTCCTAAGACCCTTTTTCCTGAGTTTACGTTTATGTGGGGCAGCATCTTAGTTGTGAAATATTTATAAGGCCTGGAAATATAGAAATGTTTTCATTTTCTTTTCTATTCTGCCTCTCCTGTTCTCTCTCTCTGTCTTTCTCTCTCTCTCCTTCTCTCTCTCTCCTTTATCCTCCTCCCTCTCCTTCTTGTCTTTCTGTCTCCTTCTGCATTTGTTTCCCTGCCCCCCCCTTCTCTGTCTTCCTCTTTTCCTCTCTTATTTTCATACTGGTGGTGTAAGTACAATTTTACCCATAGGGTTCAGGGAAGTGACTGATTAACTTCCTCCGCTTTTAGCCATGAAAAGTTACCCAGGTCTCCCTTTGGAGATGGATCCAGCCATGTATCTATCCATCATGCACCCACCAGCCATCTACCATCTATCCTGACACTGTGGCCAAGTGCTGAAGTGGCCAACCCTAGCGCTGACAAAAAGAGTTCAAGACAGTAACTGGAAAGGTGATAGGAAGTCAGAATGACGGGCATGCAAAAATCAGTGATTTCCCTCAAGGTAGGTGTGAGGCTGTCCCTACTTTTCCCAAAGCCAGGGATGATGTCAACATCATTCTGCATTACTTATCCATAATTATCACTGCTTAACACATGGCATCAAAATTTAGCAATATTATTGTTGGGATCTAGGGTGTTCACTGAAGAGTCAGAAAGTGGTGACACCTTCAGGAGGTGGAGGAACCTGGTCCTAGAAGGGATCTTGGGATCTTGGTCCCATCCCATCTCTCTTTGCTTCCTGGAAGCTTTGCTTCAGCATATGCTCCTTGCCATGATGTATATCACAGACCCAGAAACGACAGAGCCAACCGACCACAAATTGATATGCCTGCAACCACCAGTCCAAATAACTTCACTCTGATTACTCTATTTTCTCAGGTATTTTGTCACAGTGATGGAGAGCTGACAAATACGTGGAGCTTAAAATAAACGATTCTGATTTTGTAGTCCAGAAGTCCAGGTGTGGCTTAGCCGGGGGCATCTGGCTCAGGGTCCGTTGCTGTCATGCTGTCCCAGTATGAATGGGTTTTTGTGTCACACGAGGCAATGGCTAGCATCTTTCTATACGCTAGCATCAGAAGTGACATGTCATCACATCTGCTGTATGCTGTGCGTTAGGAACAAGTCAGTGCATCCAGCCCACCCTCAGGGGCAGCTCGGAACCAGTATGTGACTCTCAGGAGGGGAGGATATGGAGTCCTCTTAGCGACTGCCAGACACTAGGCCTCACCCAGTGTGCCCCACAGCTTAGAGATCAGCTGAGACCCTGGGCCATATCCAAGGGATGGATATGACATGTCCTCTGGGGCTGTATCATCGGCCATAGACCGGAAAGTGTCACATTCCTGCCAGCTGACCTCCTTCCTCGCCACACCAGTGCAGGGCTTTGACCTGGTTACCCCATCTGCTTGGGCCCAGAGAATGTCCAGTTCGCTCTCTGTCCGTATTGCCGGCCCCATTCACAGATGTTCTGTTGGCCAGGATGACTGAAGCTGCTCACCTAGGCACCACCATATAAGCTGAGATTAAACGAAGAGCTATAGAGCACCGGGTGGGACAGGGTAAATGAAGGGAAGAAAAGAACCTGCAAGTCGGTGACTAATTGGGGTGGAACAGAGACTGAACCCAGATTAACAAGGTGCACACCTCCGTCCGCCCGCTCAGGCTCTGGCCCGTCTCCCACAGCTGCATCTCCTGACACTGTGCCATCGCCTTCTTCCTCTTCCTCTTGACTCTTTCATTTTGTAACGCTTTGAGGTTGGACTTGTTACGGCTTAAGGGATTAAAAGTCCCAATTCCCCTATGCCTATTTAAGTCCAAGATGGGGAGATCTATTCGTTTTACCGACCCATTGCAACTAATCAATGACTCGTGCTAAAGAAATGAGCTGCTTAATTTCATTAGGGATTTCTTTATGAAGAAAAAGATATATACAATTCAAAGATGCTAATTGTGAACATTTCATTCCCTGTAAAATGGCTAGAAAAGAAGGCTCAACCCAGGACTATATACCTGCACAGTACAGAGGTCTCCGAGGAAGTAAATGGCATGGAACCATCAAACCAGCCTTTGGAGGTTTTCTTACCAGGCCTTTTACAAGTAACCATTTTAAACATGTCTTCTACATTTCCTTCTATGATGGCACTCATCAGATCTTAATTAAAACAGGGAATATAAAGTTTTATTGAGAGAAACACTTAAAAGTCTTTTATGGCACCTATTAATTGTACAATGTGAGGCTTTCATTGTGATAGTTCATGTAATAGATATGCTTTGATCATGTCCACACCTTCTGGTACTTTTTGTAATCTCTCTTCCCTGCCCCCATCCACCAAGCAAACATTGAAAAAAAATCAGTCATCTATAAAGGGCATAAGGAAGGGAGAGAAACAGTCAAAAACACACAGAGATATCAGGAGAGAAAGGAAGAAAGGGAAAAATAAAGTGGGGGTGAGGTGGAGAGGCCCAAGGGCAGGTGACAGGATCGAGGGGGATAGATCCAGCAATGACCACACAGAAAGCAGCACCTTCTGCTCTGGACTTGAACTCTGCTGTTCAGTGTGTTCAGTGTTCAGTGTGCATTGCAGGACTGCATCTACCTTGTCCACACTTGTCCAGCTCCTCTCCTCTGCAGTCTTTTAAAGAGGGGTCCTCAGAGGGGTAAACAAAGTTACCTCTCCAAGACATCTCCCCCCCCCACAGCAGCCACAAGCATTTGTGTCATTCTTATCTACCCCACTTGTCTACCCACAAGAGTATTTGGTTCCAGTGTCTTCTCCATTAGGGAAGGGGCTTGTGAGTACTTTTCTGAGAGAAGAGAAAGGGGAAGAGTGGGTAACAGCAGCAGCTGCCCTCATCTGCTTACCACAAACAGGAGGCCAGATGTGAACAGATGGATGCTGTTTCCTCCAACCCAGAGAGAGGACTGGGGGTGGCCTTGTAGAAGACATTGCAAGTATCTCTGGAGCTCCAAGGTGAGACGGAGTCAGCCACCTCCCCCAGGTATTCCTTGTGAGTCTTGACTCTCACTCCAATTCTCTGAGTTGAGAGCATAAGTTTCACACTTCAAGAACCCAGGCTCCATCTTAGTGATTCCACCTCTAGCAAGCTTTCCCCCCCCCCCCCCCACAATTTTGCAACATCTCTCATGGAGTCACAGGCCCGGAAGCCTGTCTTCTCTGGAGAACATCCCCACTTTGGAGCCAGAGACATCCTGAAAATGTAACCCCGTCTTCCCTGCCCCTCCTGTGCACTCAGGCCCCGAGCTCTTCGACATCAGATATTTGTAGGTACTGTGCTATTGCCTGGCATTTTCTGGGTACCAGGCAAAGAAAGGCGAGCCTGAAACACAGAATCTTTCATGGGATTTCTTACAGAAGGAGGGAAACAATATGCAAATAAGCATGAAAATAGCAAATAATACTAGGAGCTTTTGTAGAAAATGAACAAGCAGGGCCATCACAGACACTTGAAGTGTCTGCAAATGGAGACAGACACCCTCTGTCTTCTGTGACCCACACTGCTTCAGATTGATTCATTTCCACCTCCCTGGACATCATGGTCACTGTTCTTACAGATGGGAGCCCTTGCGTTCACACTCCTGAGGCATGTATGCCCATCATGTCCAGATGCGTGAATCAGATCCAGCTGCTATAACAAAAAAATCATAGTCTGAGGGACTTAGTAGTTTATTTATTCACAAGTGTGGAGGCCAAAGTCTGAGACCAACATGCAACAAGGGTGCCTCACACAGGCCCCTCTCCCTGTCTGTGTCCTAATCTTTTCTTTTTTTTTTTTTCTCAAATTTTTATTATCAAACTGACGTACAGAGAGGTTACAGTATCATACGTTGGGCATTGGATACATTTCTTGTACTCTAATCTCTTCTTCATTGAAGGAGACCAGACGTACTGGATTAGGTTGCCCTAAGGTTCTGATTTTCAACTTGCTCATCTCTTTCAGGGCTGTTTCTCTTAATGCTGTTCTGAGAGCCACGGACTGAGAGCTTGTTCTAGGTTTTTGAGAGGCACGATTCAACTCCCAACACCAGCCATCCACCTCTGCCCTCAGATGTGGAAACTGAAGCGCAGAGTAGGGAGGGTGTTTAGTTTTCACCAGCACCTCATGTCAACAATAGAGCCTAGAAGAAACCCAGCCGTCAGGACCTCCGGCACACTACTGTCTGAGCCCCTCCGGCTCCAGTGTGCTGAAATCCCTCTGTGCTCTTAGCCGGTTTTCTCCTCTTTTGCTGCTTGAGTGACTGTTTTCCCCGTCTGCACCTCCAGGGCCTCAGAAGAAGGCTGGAGAAAGCCAGCCTGTCCCTGTGTGGGTGTTGGCTCTGCCTCTCCGGGGCTCCTACTGAGCCGTGGTACACAGCCATTCTAGAAACAGTGGGATGGAGGCCAGGGAACACGCTGCCCTGATTTAGTTTTTTCTTAAAAAAAAAAAATAAACTAGGACAGTGGATGCAAAATTATTTCTGTGGTTTTTTTTTTTCCTCCAGCTTCTCCAACAGTGAAATAGTAGGTGGAACTCCATGGCAGGAAAACAAAAGAAAGTAGCACATTAGACTGCTGGGCTCTGGGCTGGGCAGAGCTGGGTCTCACCTTCTGTGCCTCCCCTGGGAGAGCCAGGGAAGGTGTCGCTCTTGAGCCTCCTGGTATAAAAATGGTCCTGTTGTACTAATCGTCTATAAACAACTTGACATAATGCCTGGTGTGTAATAGGTCCTCAATCAAGGATTCATTTGTAATGGTACCAAGAACACAGAAGGTGCTCAATAAGGGATTGGTCAAGAAACTATTGTTTAGTGTATCGAAGAAACTGGCACAAACCTGGTGTCAGTGACTCATGGCTTTTATCCTAGCTACTCAGGAGGCTGTGATCTGAGGATCATGGTTCAAAGCCAGCCCAGGCAGGAAAATCTATGAGACTCTTATCTCCAGTTAACACCAAAACTCAAGTAGAGCTGTGGCTTAAGTGTTAGAGTGCTAGCCTTGAGCACAAAAGCCCAGGGACATCACCTAGAACTTGAGTTCCAACCCCAGGACTAGCACAGAAGAGAAAAGAAGAAAGAAATGAAGGGAGGGAAAGAAGGGAGGGAGGGAAAGAACTAAAGAAGAAAGGAAGGCAGGAAGAAACTTGCACAGCACTTAGCATGTATTATATACTCAATAAAGTACTCTTTCATAAGAAGGAAACTCCGTGTGGTAAGTACTGTTAGTCTTCATGTTAAATTGTGTTTGTTCCCCTTTTCAGCAGGCATTTCTTACCTAGAGACATAGTAATGGGGGCAAAGAGTAGTTGAAAGGGTGAAGTGTTAAATTAGATGGCAAATGCAGGCAAAGGATTGTCCGCAGGCACCTTTTGTTCATGCTTTCGTCTATTTGCTTAATTCTGCCAACAAATCTAGAGATATTATACTTAGATATTAGGGTTACAAATGTACATTTGTGTGTAAATATATCCATATATTAATATATACGTAGTACATATAGTATATATAGTATATATACTATACTATATGGTATACTATACTATATACTATACTGTATAGTATATACATACTATATATAGTATACATAATATGGCATATATAACATAGCATATGTATGTATAGTAGGTCATATATAGCACAGCATATATAATCTATATGCATATATGTCACAGTCTAGTATACATACACATCTGTGCATTGCACTCGTTTTTCCTGCTCTCAAGAACTGCATAGTTTTGCTTAGAAGACTGAACACGGTAATGTTTGGTCCAAGGGGAGATGAAGAGTGAGTGCTATGGCCATGGCCTTGAGAAAATGCAAGACCTCAGGTGGTAGGTTTCCTGGAACTAAGTTGTTGTGTGAATCTGGTAAAGACAGGAGGGTTTCCCAGTGGAGATTATTCAGAAGGCTGCTGTAGACTGAGCACGCAGACCTATGTTTGTAACACAGATGTCCTAGCAAGTCCTTTGCCTTGATTTCACTTCCCAGCTCTCTTGGGATATTCATAGGCCTTTGCTGAGAGTGTTTGGTCTTGGAGCAAAAAAACTGAAGCTGGACATCCGACATCTCTGATGTGTGATGAATATACTCTCAAGAATCGCTCATCGGCCAGGAACTCTTTGTGAGCTTTCCCACTGTTGTGCATCTCTGATGTCCCTGGCCGACTTGTCTCCCTCTCTCTGTTCCTGTTCTCTCCTTTCCCTTCCCAGCGCTCCCACTCCTCCCTCCCACATCACACCTTGGGGACATATCCACACCATTGTTAACAAAGAAAGCACTAGCCGGGCTTAAAGGTACATGTCTGCACTGCTGGCTACTAGGAAGGTCGAGGAAAGAGAATTTGCAAGGTCAAGGCGAACGGGTAGTGAGAACTTACTTTCATAAATAAAAAGTACCTAAAAGGACTTGGGCGTAGATCCAGCGGTAGAGCAGTTGCAGAGTACATGAAGACCCGGGTTCAATCCCCACAACTACAAAAAAGAAATACACTGGGGAAATGAAATCCCTCTGTGTTTTGCACCTATGCCTACGACTATAGGAGTGGCATGGGCTCAGTAGTGCCAGAAGAGACTGAGCCCAGGGCTGGGCGGGCATGGATGGGCAGTAGTCTGGTGGACGACCACCTGTCCAGTGAGCTCTTCTGATGGTGAGTCCTTTCACCGTATGTCTTAGGTCTTTAAGAACAAGTAGAATTTCCCCTTGTACATGGACGTGGAAGGTATTTTTGGTGAAAACTAAAGCCTGGGCCCAGGCCCAGAGGTGGGAGGGTGGATCTAGATGTCCTGGATTTGGGTGACACTGGGAAAATCATGGAATGTCACTGATGCTGTCAAACAGGCAGGTTTAGCACCATCCATTCCCATAGAAGAAAGCCAGCATTCAAGGGTCAGGGCCATGCTGCTATTTGCCTCTGTGATCTCAGTTATTACACCTTGTATTGGCTCCATTTATTTCACTAAGGAGTAAACTGAGGTCTGAAATTCAGTCGCCGTCGGTGGTTACACGTCTAACAAGTGGAGAGTGGTGGATTCCGGTTGTGACATTTGGATTCCAGAGCCCACAGGCCTGGTCAGAGGATACATGTGAAAGATATTTTATTACCACTCAAAATGTGTGAAAATTCTGTGGAAAATGGAGACTATTGAAATTTAACTCATTTATCTTTCTGTCTATCTATCTATCTGTGTACGTAGAGATATCTATATCTATATTTTAAATAGATGCTTACATATTACACTTTCAAAATTATTGGAAATTAAATCTGCAGGTGGACTGGAATTCTTAGCTGGCATATACTTGCTTTTCAGTTCATACATTCATCCAGCTTAACATGGAAGCTAAGTTTTTCCAAGGCTGACCACTATAAGTGCTGTCAGGGTTGATGAAAAGATTCATGTTTGGAAAACTGAGAAACGGAGGCTGGAGATGGCCGAAGTAAGCTTTTCCTTTCTCCGAAAGTCTTCAGAATCCTGACCAGGCCTCAGGCACATGTCGAGATAAATCCATCCTGACAGAATGGACAATTAGAGCAATGGAAAGCCCATTACATCCTGCTGTGTCAGTGATGCAGGAATTATAGATGGGCAAGACAAGATGCCAGAGTCCAGAGAGACTTAGAGCTATCATCTGTCACCTCCAACAGAGCAGCTGCTTCATGGTGGGATCTCAAAGATTATTTATAAGCTATTGGAGCAGGGCCTTGGAGTCTCCAGACTCCCGGGTAGCCTTTGCTTTCTGTTCTGATCCCAGGCAAGTGGAGTTTTTAGGTGCCTATGTCTTGATGGAATCTTCCGGAAAGTACTGAGCCTGCTGAGTGTTGCAGGCGGGGATCACTGCCATAGGTGAACCTACACATGGTGAGAATGAACCTTGTAAGGGACAGGTGCCATGATGCTGCCCACCGCCTCATGGCTATCACAGTGCTAAGGAGGCTGCCTTCCCCTCTGGTTTGGGGATGTCTGAAATCTTTCCAGCGAGGGAGGGCAAGGGGCTATGATGTCCTTACTCTTTATTTACCAAGATGGAGAAGAAAAGTGTTCGCCGGAAAGAGTGACAGAAGAACAGACAACGACACAGTAGACACGCCTAGGATCCAGTTTTGGCCTCATGAGATTGTGAGCTCAGCCAGGCTAGCCAATCCTTACGCACTCCAGCGTTCCCTAGCAATATGGAACTCCTGCAAATGAGGCAGACAGGTGCGCCTCGCATCTGTAATACTTCCTGATGCTGGGTGCAGTGGAGAAACACTACCACTCTCAACCACGATACCCCCTTCCCCCCAAACGTAACCTAGCTCTTCTTTCTCCCTTGGCTCCAGAATACCTTGATTGCTCCTCAAGTTTTGACTTCCCCAGACCCCGCAGTTGGAGGGGATGCCACGGTTCCACCGTGTTGTCATTTAGTCCTCACCACCTCCCGGGCTCTTGCCAACCCAAGGTTCTCCCCCAAAGTCCTGCAAGCTAGCTCTCTCTGAAGATTTGGGGCCCTGAATTCCCGGGGCCATGGATTTGAGGTCAAGTGCTGCTCCCGTCGTGCCTCGCACGGTGTCTCACAGAGAGGTGGAAGCCGGCAGATTTGTGCGGTGACGGAAGACATCACATCGAGGGCTTTCATTCTGGCATTTTGATACAGTGGTGAGTTAGATTCAGAGAAGGCTAATGGATTGCCCAAGGTCACACCGCTGTCCGAGATCCTAGGCTGGGTTGTGCTGAGCTTGTCTGAGCAAGGACTCTGGGCTGACCAGATCACCAGGATGGTGGCGGGAGTGTGTCCATGGCCTGTGACAAAGGAGCTCTGGCTTTCCTCACTTTACAAGTAAGGACTTGGAGCCTTGCAGTGCCATCTTTCAGAACAGGATTCGAAGGGCATGGGTGACAGCATGCACCACTGGAATCGTAGTTTGGAGAAAAGGGAGGTGCGCGTTTCATCCCTGAGCCTCACCTGGGGATCATGGTGGTCTCAAACCTCCTACCGTGCTCAGGAAGAAAAAGCAAGCGAAGGAACAAACAAGAGGTCACATGGTCAGTGCTGAAGCAGGTTTCCTGTTCCTGGGCCATGGTGAATAAAAGCAGTTCTAGAAAAGTTTCCCAAATTATAGACTTCTCCCAAATATTCATTGAGTTACACTGAGGCTATTTTAAGACAGCTCCCCCCCGCCACAGCCGCAGAAAGATTGAAAGCCAGTCAGAAGCATGAATCATAGACAAATAATGTGATAGAGAAAGGAACTTCTGGTAGTTTGTAATTCAATTCCAGCCAGAAATGAAGTTTAATAATACACGGAGCAGCCTCATTTTCCTCTTATTAGAGTGAAGGATATGACTTCAGGGAGAAATTAGCTAATTGAATAGAAATATTTCAGATGTAAGGAAAATAAAGGACATAGACTGTCCTTGCATGAGGAATAAAAAAGAATTGAGTTGTCATGGGAAATAAGTTATCTTCTGTCTCGAGGAAAGTTGGGAAAACATGAAGAAACTACTTACAGCAGAGATGTTATTAGATGAGCTAACGCTCATGTGTATGTATATATAAAGAATGTTAGGGGGCTGGGGATATGGCCTAGTGGCAAGAGTGCCTGTCTCATATACATGAGGCCCTGGGTTCGATTCCCCAGCACCACATATACAGAAAATGGCCAGAAGTGGCACTGTGGCTCAAGTGGCAGAGTGCTAGCCTTGAGCAAAAAGAAGCCAGGGACAGTGCTCAGGCCCAGAGTCCAATCTCCAGGACTGGCCAAAAAAAAAAAAAAAAGAATGTTAGCTATATTTCCAGCTGAAAACCCCACAGAAAAATGACCCAGCTTCCCACTGGGCAGGCGGGTCAGCCCTGGGGAGCTGGACCATTCTCTCTGCCTCACATGCTTAACCTGGGACTCAAAGTAGCCTCATCTTTTTTTTTTTTTTTTATAGTCAACCTTCCATTTCTCCTATGGCTCCTCCATGCAGTAAAACAGGAACTTGCCCATGCTTCCATTCTGGGCAGGATCCCTCAGCAATTGGCTCTCCATCACACATACAGCCTAAATTCTATTACTAAATCTGAAGAGCTTCCTGGTTTTCTTTCTTCTGTCCCCTGTCTACCACCTTAGCAATTGTTTTTGGATACTGGAATGTGGGTTTGCTTGGTCGTGTGCGTATAGCACATGGTTATCTTCCCCAGTGACTATGAATGTTTCCTAACACTTTCATCTGACATAAACCTGCTCATATTTGAAGACTTCTCTAAAATATCATAGCCTTTGTTAGGACTTTCAGTATTACGTTGGTGTTGCTAATTGCGTTGGGAGATATCTATTGGGTAATTCTTTCTCTGACTTGAGAAGCAAAATGCCATCTTTACTGATCTCTTTCCTTGCATTCTCCTTGGTTGCCTTTAGGCAACAATTCTTTTTATTCAGGTAGCAGTGCTTGTATTTTATTATCTTATCATAAAAAAAAAACACTTGACAATTGCTCATTTTTCTTTAGCTCAAGGCCCTTGTGATCCTGAACTTTCTGGTGTATTCTTAACTGGCTCATCTTAGAATCAATCGTCTTAATCATGTCTTTGCCAAATCTTCAGATTTTGACATTATTATTAATTACTAAAATTAGGTAAAGTAGTTGAGAGCAACAGTCAATCTTCAATTGGTTATCCTCCAAGAACATGTTTGTCCTTGGTGTCTTCCTATAGGTTTTAGTGTTATGATTTTCTTCCCCAATCATTGTTTCGTCTTCTGATTGAAGGGGGATTATTATACTTATTTGATCCTTCCTCGCCATTTAATACAGGAAGTGTGTGGTTTTGGTCATGTGTGTGCTGTCTCTTTACCTCCCACCTGTGGAGTTGTGGTGCTGTGTGTGGCTTGGCCTGGGTGTTCTTTGTTTTGTCATTTTCAGATGGCTCTGCTAAGGGGGGCGGGGTAGGGGTGGCGGAGGGAAACCAGTTGGAGCTAGGATCTCTGTAGCTTCTTCTCTGAGGCCCTGGGCAACCTTCTCCTTTCTCTGTTCACTGAATACCGAGGGAAGCACTTCCTTAGTAAAGCTCTGGAGATAGCTGGGAACTGGTGTAAGATACACGGTAATATCTAGACCTCTTGAGAATCCAGTAAATGTCTCCTCTGTTACTGGAGATAGACAATAGACTAAAAGCAATGACACATTTATTTCCCCTTTTTAAAAAAACCAAACCCTTACTTTTAGATTTTTTTTGTTTTTTGTTTCTGGCTATAGCTTTCAAAAGGGCAGTACAAAATTTACCGTCACAATAATGTAGCCCCTTGTGTTCTCCATAAGAAATAACTGATTCCCATCTAATAGCTCACAGATATTTTCTCAAGTCACCAAAATACCCTTCTATTTTTTTATTTACTAGTTTTCTGAGAGTTGTTTTCAAGGATGGTTAATGACCGTGGCCAAGTGTAGTGGCTCCTACCTGTAATCCCAGCTACTCGGAATGTGGAGATTGGGTTTGAGGCCAGTCTGGGTAGAAAGTTAATGAGCAAAACTCCATCTCAGCAAAACAAATTGAGCATCGTGGTATGTTCTTGTAATCCAAACTGTTCAGGACGGAACGATAGGAAGAGCCAGGCTGGCTGGATAAAATGCAAGACCCAGTCTAAAAAGCAAATGAAGGCCAAAGGGATGAAAGAATGGCTCGAGCAGTAGAATGCTTGCTTAGTGACTGCAAGGTCCTGATTTTTGTCAGTCATGAGGCTTGAACTCTGGGCGTGGGCACTGCCCCTGAGCTCTTCAGTTCAAGGCTAGTTCTCTAATACTTGAAACACAGTGCTATTCCCAGTTTTCTGGTGGTTAATTGGAGGAGTCTTACAGACTTTCCTGCCAGGGCTGGCTTTGAACTTCAGTCCTCAGATCTCAGCCTCCTGAGATGCTAGGATGACAGGCGTGAGCCACGGGTGCCCAGCTCCAATGTTTTATTAAAACAAACAATTACCTGATTTGCTGATGTTAAGATCTTGTAGCTCTTATAATAAAACTCCGTTTAATGCACGACTTTATAACAAGATGAAGGTGATTGCAAGGTTCTGAGTTCACCGTCACTTAGTGGCACGCCTGCTGAGCGCCCACCAGCCTTGGGGGGATTTCTCTCAGGGAACCGGGCCAGCTGAAGTCAGCAGTCCATTTTCTCACTCCAGATTGTCGGACTTTACATGAATCATTCTTTGATGTTTTCTTGCTCCAGACATTATCTTCAGACCTTCGCAAGTGCCACCAACCAAATATAAAGGGATCCCTTCTTCTTTCTGGTAACAATTTACTTCCTCCGTATGGTTTTCAGTATGGGTGTGAGTTGGGGATGTTTGGCTTTCTCCTGTGACTTCACTGGCATATGAGTAGAAAGGGGGAGGAGGGTGAATCTGGGTTGCTCTTCAGGGATCATCTTCTAGCTTCTGTCTTCTTACAGGAAATGTATACATCTACCTCCCTATCTGCGTGCTTCCCTTTAAAGTTAACGAGTGGCCACAGGGCAGTCTCATCCCTTATTTTGTAAATTATCAGGTGGTTTGAGTTTGCTCCCTTGTCAGGTGGAGAAATAGAATGAGGCAGTATATATTGTGCACTCAGTAAACTCCATGCTTATTGTAGATGCTCAATAAAAGTTTGAGTAACAGCTTTAATCTACCAGGCCAATTGCCTGACAAAGTCAAAGTTACACATGGGTGACTCAGAAATGATTGATTCTTACTGAACCTTTGCCATTTCCCAATGAGTAACTCTTTTCCTTTCTGACTAAAACCCAGGCTAGGTAAATGTAGAGCATCTACATGGCTGTCTAGCATGGTGGACATGGTGGACAGTCAGGGCTCGTGCCATTGTTTGTCCACCACGGGAAAGCAGGCAGACTTATTGATTGCCTTCCTTTAAAAATTACTTTGTACTTACTGACTTGGGCCCTGCACATTCATTCTTATAATGACCCACTTGTGTGGGGGAGTTCTGGTTTTCCTATTAAAAGTCATGGTATAAACTTTCCTTTCCTTCTGCTGTAATTGAATTTTTAAGTGGAAATAAAATTGATTGTGTGTGTGTGTGTGTGTGTGTGTGTGTGTGTGTGTAGTTAATAGTACAGGTGCTATCTTGATGAAGCAAAGATGGTAAATGGCTGTAGGTTTAGCATTTGAAAAGATCTTCAGGCGTCTAGGTCCTTCCAACCGTCCAAAATTAGCACTCATGGCACAGAATTCTCTGAGAGGTAACTGGGATTTGGTCTCCCCCCCTCCCCCCACCCCAGTGATACTTAGTCATCAATTGGATGTGAAAACTTCCTGACCTCCTATGCTTCTTCAGAGCTGTCTGTGGCATCAATATTCTGCTTGGGCCTTTAGCCACTCATTCCTTTAAGGTCACCATGGTCTAATTGGGACTTCTCCTATGTGCCCTTGATATCCAAGGCCCACCTATTTCCAGCCCTATGTGTTTGGGGTCCCAGTCTCAAAGGGCAGCATATCATACATTGTTCACACACCTTTCTACTGAGCAGACTGCTCCATCAGTAGCTCTGCCCCTAGAAATTAAATATGAGAATATCAATATGAGAAAAGTTAGGAGAGTGCCCAGCACACACTAGGCACTTCATGAGTATTGGTAGAACGAACAACTAGAAGGATATGATAATAGCTAACAATTTAGGCCCTGACATTGTACATCCCTGATCTAGAATCTTGATTGTGCCCTTTATCAACTGTGAGATGAGGGGGCATTTATGTGAGCTCTCTGAGACTCGGTATCTCTATCTGTAAACCGGAGATGATCATCACATCCTATGTTGTAGGGTTAGGATGAATATTGTAAGAGCAAATAATGTCAATCGCACAGGATGCCAAGTTATAAGAGCTCAGTAACAGATTCCTGGGGATGTAATTCCTCCCACTGGTGATAATAATAGCTTGAAACACACGTACCTGGTCCCTGCCTCTCAGTGATCTGCCTTCCATTCGCTCCTTAGGAGAATACTCATGGGCAACTTTGGGAATGCAGCTTTCCTCCATGTGGTGGTGTTTTCCAGAGAAACGCCTCCTTGGCTCCTCAGTGTTCATTTCCCTTCAGAGCCAGGGCCCTTGCTAAGCCAGGCCCCACGCACCCCTCCTCCTAGGCCTTCCCCGCTGTTCATCTGTCCCTCTCCAGTGATGCTTGTACCTATACCTCTCCTGATCTTCCCTCCTGCTCCACCTGACCAGTCACCAGGCAGTAGGACTGTAGTTGGAAATCTTTACAGGGAAGAAAGTCCAGAGGCTAAGAAACCCCAGAGGAAAGTCGGAACCCAGACTCAGAGACTCATGGCACCTCGGGGCCTAGACCTATTGTTTTCATTCCACAGAAACCCTGCAGCTACTGCTGCTGTGAGTCTTCTAGAAATGTCTCTTGCTACACTGTTCTGTATCCTTCCTACCTCTGGCTCCTTCCTGGGACTGTCCCTGAAAAAGCTCAGGAAGCTACAGAGATCTTTGGTGTGCTGCTTCTGGGACCAGAAGCAAGGGCTGCTGTCCACAGGTCCAGAAGGGAAGGCGAATTCTCATAAGAGGATCCAGCTGGCCGAGGGAGAGAGAAAGCTGGCAGCCTTGTTTCTGTCACCAGGGAACAGACAGAGAGAACCCTGAGGAAAGCTTGATGGCCATGAGAGCCCCTCTGGGTTGTTGAACATCGCCGATCTTCTCTCAAGGGGCTGAACATTGATTAGCGCTCTTCCATCTTCTCAGCACTGGTGACCGGCACCTCAAGCCAGAGCTAAACTTAATGAGGAATAGCTCAGTCATGGAGTCATTCATTCAATTAAGTGAGGAGGGTTTGTGGTTTTTTTGCCATTCGTTGAACTCTGGGGATTCAGCAATGAACAGGAACTGACCCTATTGTGGTAGAGTTTATGGTTCTCAGGGGCGTCTTAGATCTGGAAGGGCTATTTTAAAGATGAGCTCATTAAATCCAAGAAAACAGCATGATTTAGCCCAAGTTATACACTTCAGGTGCTGCCCAAGAGCTAAGCCCCACACTTCTGCATGGGATTGCAGTACCTTAATTCTGTTTTATCACTCATCAGCAAGAAGGCTGGTAGCTTCCTGTTGAGTTCGCCTCAGTGTCCAGGGACTTGTGTTGCTCAAAAAGGAGCAAGGCATGCTTTCAACGTTCTCTTCCATCAGTCCACTCGTGCTGTAACTACTCACCTCCACGTGAGTGTGGCGGTGTCCAGTGTCGTCCAGTGTCTGCATGTTTAACGTGCCCCAGTTTCTCCTTGTACTTAGTTCTGAAGAAGTAGCGCAAACCAGGGCCTCAAGTTTTCATTTTTTTAATTACATACTTACCTGTGTTCATGATGGGTAAAGGGTAATTACACAGACTGTTGCTGAATCAGCCTCAGCTAGGAGCAATCTCCCATAGATTCTTTATGGTTGATGTGTAAATCCGTCTCTGATGAGCACTCCCCCAGCTTCTGAGTCACTATGTTCCTGTTTTGGTTTGTCCCCATATGCAATCCCTCAAAAAGTCTCTAGGAAGATTAGTCAACCATGGCTCTGCTCTAGATCCACAAAGATATGTCTTTGTTATGGGATGGAATTCTGAATTGTTTCATCTCTACAAAACAATATCTGTGTATATAAGTAGGAGCTGTCATTTATAAGGGAGTCCTGTATGTCCTTCACTGGCTCCATCTATCCATCCATCCATCTACCCATATCCACCCATCCATGCATGCATGCATCCATCCAGGATAGAGTTACCTTTTATTCTTCTAATGCATATTGACTCTTACTGTATTATTGCTATGGATACAGATACACTGGATTAGTTAAGCTCTGTTACACCCCATACACACTTACATGGGAAATAGCAGCATATCTTTAATAGGAAGACCTTTTTAAGGGTCCCCAGGCACTCTGTCCTTCTTTAAAGGTATGTCTGGTCTCTGTGGTGTTATTTCCAGGAGACTATTATCTTCCAAGGTTGATGCCAGAGTCAGATGATCAAAGACCTGGACTGAGAGTAAACGATGTCTTTGGCTGGCGCTCTCTCTCTCTCAGAGGAAGTACAAGATGTATGTCCATTCCTGAGGGGAAGCTGTGAGAGCTTAATGGAAACTCAGAGTGTTACCAAGGCTGGAAGAAAAAGAAATTAAAAAAAAAAAACAGAAACGGAAACACCAACAACAACCTCTAGAAGCCAAGAGAACCTTCATTTAGGGGAAGGAGAGAAGCATATTTCCAGTGCCCACAATGGCTCAGTGCAGAACTGCAGAAGGCCTGCTGACATTGAATGCTTCCAGAAGGCTTGAGCTCTCTCCTGCACAGGGATGGGTATGGCTTTAACTTGTAGGCCAGGGTGCTTATCTGTGAGCAGAATGTCTGATGCATGGGTGCCTGTGGCTACAACCGAGAGGGTGGAGCTCAGGACTGCCTGGGACTGGTTAGGGAGGAGGCAACGGGGATGGATCTTGCAGGCTGAGGCAGTTGGTGCCTCACTGATGATATTTCAGCTACCAAAAGAAGGACACACCACTTTTCAGATCTTGGAGCAGGATGCCTCACAGGGATTAAATATTAATCAAGTCATTCCTTCCTTGTTCCAGTCTTGCCACTTTTGACATGCATTTTCTCCCTCTCCCATCTCACTCCTGTATTCATTCAGTTCGTTGATCTATCCACTTGGAATTTTCCATGAAAGTCACCAGGTACAGGAGACCCATGGGTAACAATAAACTTTCTCCACGGCCTTAACCTTGATATTCCTCGGAATCTCTCAATCTGGCTTTCCTATGAAGACTGTATAACGGCTCTAGAACCATTTCCAGGGTATATTTTTATCTTGAGTGATGAATGCAGACTGTAGAAGAATCTGGTAACATCTGTGGAGAGAATCCTTTGTAGGAGAAAACACCCACATTTCCTTAAGTGTACACAGGATACCTGGAAAGGTGTGTGAAAAACTGGAAGAGATGCTTACCTGTGGGAATGGGAACTGTTGCCTCGAAAACAGAGAAATTAGAACATTCTGTGCCATACTGGAGTCTGGCATATGAACACATCTATTACACAAAACAATAGCCTTTCATTTTTTATGTTCTGAATTCCTGGGTTATATAGTGCTCCCAACTCAAATTCCGTTCTCCAGCTATGTTTAATAAACACTTTCAGGCCTCTGAATGAGAACTTTCTTTCTGGTTCTACACACTTGAGTGCACAGTTTCTCTTGCCTGATTCACTTTTCTGCTCTAGAATCTTCTAGCCTGACTTTGAATTGATAGCCCCCATTACTACCTTCTCCAGTTAGAAGACTCCCCTCTCTGTTTCAACAGTATCTTCTTCTCTCCCATCAGAATTACCTCAGTTGGATTATGGTTGTCTATCTACTTGTGTTGGGATCACCCAAACTCAGTCCCCATAGATAAAGAGATAGTTTGCCCTGGAATGTTCTACTTTGAAAGTTGAGCATCCCATCTCCTGGGAAAGCCTTCAATCCGGAGCAGAAGAAGATGACTGGTTTCTCTCTGCAGTCTCAGCTCATCAGCGTGTGGAGAGGAACCGTATTACTTCAGTGTTTTCTATTGAGTACAGCCCAGAGTGTGGCTCTGAACTTGGGTACCCAGTGAAGTACAGAGCCTATGATTTAAGAATCTGAGCAGCCAGAAGGATCTTGTAACTTGACACACATGGTTAAGGAACGGAGAGAAATTTCTGGGTCATAGGGAAGCTCTGTATGTAGCTTTTTGAGGAACTTCCACACTGCGTTCCAGAGTCAATGAACTGGTTTACAATCCCACCAACAGTGTAGCATTCTCTTTTGGCCACACCCCTGCCAGCATCTGTTATTGTTAGTTTTCTTGATAACGGCCATCTTAACTGAGGTGAGGTGGAATCTCAATGTTGTTTTGATTGCATTTCTTTTATGGCCAGATGTTGTACATCTTTTCATGTGTCTATTGGCCAGTCTTACTTCTTCTTCTGAGAAGTCTCTCTTTAAGTCGTTAATCCATTTATTAATTGCGTTGTTGTTTCTTTCAGAGTTTATTTTTGGGAGGTTTAATTTTTTGAACTCAAAGTATATTTTAGATATGAGGCCGTTGTATGATATGTAGCTGGTGCACCCAAGGAGGAATCTTAGGAGAAAATCACATAGGCACAATATCTGTATGCATCTGACAATAGAAAATGATATTTATCAAAATGAAGTTCAGGAAATAGAAACAGAGGTGTTTTGTTCTTTGTTGCTGTTTTTGTTGTCATTTACTTTTGTATTGTTTATTTGTTGGGGGGGCAAATGGGGGGCACAGAAATGATGGGACAAAGGGTCAACAAATGCAGTAGTGATACTTACTGGACACTGTGGTGAAAATGATCTTTACAGTTTGTGGGGGGGACAGGATGGGAAAACTGGAAGAGAACAAGGGAAGGGGTGATATTGTTCTGAAAAAATGCACTCTTTATCTGACTTATGTAACCATAACCCCTGTCCATCATCTTTTAAAAAAATTATTTATTGTCAATGTGATATACAGAGGGTTTACAGTTTCATATGTAAGGCAGTGGGTACATTTCTTTTACAACTTGTTACCTCCTCCCTCGTTTTCCCCTCTCCCTCCCCCTTCCCCTCCCCCCCCCCCCCCCCCGTTAGTTGTGCAGTTGGTTTACACCAAATGGTTTTGTAAGTATTGCTTTGGAGTTCTTTGTCTTTTTATCCTTTGTCTCTCAATTTTGATATTCCCTTTCCCTTCCCTAGTTCTAATACAAGCATATACAGTATACAGGGTACTCAGATGAGATACAGTGATAGCGCAGGTACAATCACAGGAAAAGGATACAAGAGGAACAACAACAACAACAAAAAGCTACATTTTCATATGGCATGTTAAAAATGATTACAACAGTGATATAACACTTGTTTCCATAACATGGAGTTCTTTTCACTTAGCATCATCTTATGTGTTCATAAGGGCATAGCTATTGGGCTCTTGTGTTCTGCTATGACTAGCACAGCACAATTTGTCATTGCTAAAGTATGGAACCAACCCAGATGCCCCTCAGTAGACGAATGGATCAGGAAAATGTGGTACATATACACAATGGAATTATGCCTCTATCAGAAAGAATGACATTGCCCCATTCGTAAGGAAATGGAAGGACTTGGAAAAAGTTATACTAAGTGAAGTGAGCCAGACCCAAAGAAACTCTATGGACTCTATGGTTTCCCTCATAGGGAATAATTAGTACAGGTTTAGGCTAGTCATAGCGGAAGATATGTCCATCATCTTTACAGTGGTAGTTAATAAATGAAAAGAAAGAAAACTGGGATGAGAATCACAAGTGGTTTACAGATATTCCTAGTCATGGTCACTTTTACCACTGACCCCACCCCTCTGCCCCTTGGAGGTACATACAATGTGCTCATGCCAATGAGCAAGAGTGCTATCAGCATGTCAGCAAGCCTGGTTGGCAGTTTGGGGACCAGGATATCAGGGAGGCTGGGTCAGAAGAGAGGGCACAATAGCCTCATTCAGTGGAGCTCTGCTACTGACACTGAGCTTTAGAGAGAGTGTGCTGCTGTGACATCACCTAGCCATCTCTGATACATTAATACACTTTGAAAATAGTTTGGGGGTGGATTCATGGCAGAATAGTTTGTAACTGAGTGGAAAGGTCTCAGGGAAAAACAACCACATTCAGCCACAAATTAGCCGTGAAAACTTGTTGGTAGCATAGGATATAGTGAGCTAAAATGAGACTTAGAATGTCAGAAAAACCAACATTGAAATACTAAGCCTTGCTGCTTGTGTATTTTGTCTTGATACGCTAATTATTTGACATTCAAGCCTTAGTTCATCTCCTTAGCAAACAGGATTTATGGGACCTTGTTGGAAAGGTAAGGTAACCTACACCAAGAGAATTTTCTGCCATAATGGAAATACTCTGTTTTGTATTTCCTAATATGGTACCCATATTGGTGCCATGACTACATGTGGCCATTTCGATACAAACTGAGTAAAACTGGGGAGACAAAATTTATGATTAATCTCTCAGTCGTTCTAGCCACATTCAGTGGGTTCAATATATTTAGGGAGTGGAGCAATTATGTGTGAAAGACTTGACCTACAACAAATGATCAACATGGTACTTATTCCTTTTACCACAGGTTTATGTCCTCCACCCCACCCCCCCCCCCCCCAGGGATGCAGGTCATGAAGCTCCCAGCTCAGGGATGTGCTCAGTGAGTTATACCAGCGTGAGGCGATGCAGCCAGGAGTAAGTATACACGTGTCCAGTATAGAAAGACCGAGTAAATGACCTGCCAGAGCTTCTTCACACCCTTGTGAGACATGTCTCATAGGTTGATGAAGCAAATTTGAGAATCTCCGAAGTTTTTCCCCAGCATGAGAATATCCCACTGGATAGGTCCTGTAGAAACAAGAAACCTTGATTCTGTTCTTGCCAAACAGAGTAAAGTTTCAGATATTGCTTCCCTTGTGCAGTATCTCTTGCTCCTTAATGTGGGTTCCATGGCAAGTAGTGATTCTTACAACAGTCATGGGCAATACCTTAACCACCCTGCCCCAGCTTACCCCCATTCATTTTGACATTACTGGGGAAAAAAACATGTTCCTTCATAAAGTAAAATACAATATTGAAGTCCAAGGGAGAACATTAGAAGAATCATCGCAGTGCCTGTGAGAAATCTAATTTCAATAATGTGATTTGTTAAGGAAAGAGTTCTGGTCCATTGCAGGACTCGTTGGCTCTGTACCGCGTTCAAGAGATCTGAAAGATACAAGATCCTGGCCTTGAGTCATTTGTTGCTACTACTTGCCAGGTGGTTGTTTCCCATCCTGTTTTAGGAGGATCATCTAAGATATAATGCATTTGACTTGTGGATAATCAAGACTTCCAAAGGAATAGCTATTCTCCTGTGCCTAAGGCCTGACCTCTCATCCCACCCCCACATTGTGGAGATTTGCTCTTCTACATCGTGGCATAACTTAATGACAAGAGCAGTTAGGTAGTAACTGATGAATCATTCTCTCCTGTGAGACTAGATTAAATAGCATGAGATTCAGTGTTAAATCGTTGTTCCTAGTAGTCTTGGAAATGCGTGGATTTTATTGAGCCTGACACACGTGAACATCCATCCATACATCCAACTCTCTTCCCTCCCATTCATTTCTTTTTTGCTTCATATCACTTTCTACCCATTTATGTATTTATTCAACTGTATATTAACCTGTCCGTTCAACCTGCTCTCTCCCAGCCTCCTGTTTCCCTCCGCTCTCTTTTTTCTTTTCCCTCTTTCTTTTTTCTCTTTCTTCCTTCCTTTATTCCTTCCTTCTTCCCTATCTCCCTCCCTCCAACCCCTCTCTCTCCTTTCTTCCCTCCCTCCCTACCTCCCTTCTTCCCTACCTCCTTTCCTTCTATCTCTCTTCCCTTCCTTCTTTCTTTCCTCCCTCTTTTCCTTTCTTGCTTTCCTATATCCCTTCTTTTTCCATTTATTTATTTACCATCCCACTCATAAACATCTGTAATAGTATAGTCAGTAACTTAATTACTGGAGTAAGACCATATGGATTTGTATTCCAACTCTATATGTTACCATCATATGACTCGATGTCTATGGACCTCATCTTCCTTGTTTACTCATGGGTTGGGCTAGAAACGTCTTAGGAGAAATTTCTGATATATAGTTAAGTACTTTATCAGTGTTAGTCATGATTATTAATCACCTCTCACAGGTACCAGGAATATTAGGGCACCTGTGGACAGCCATCTGTAAGTCTTAGTCTACATACCAATGAGATTCAGACTTTTTTTTAACTTTTATGTAGTTTGTTATTTCAGCATTTATTATTTATAGTAGGAATAGATCAATCAATCATATCATTAGGGCATTACAACTTGATGCGTGGGAAATACATTTCAGAACTTTTAAAAAATAATATTTTACTTTATTGTAAAAGTGATATACAGAGAAGTTACAGTTACATAAGGTAATAAATACATTTCTTATCAGTGTTACCCCCCTCATTTTCTCACCTTCTCCCTCTTTCTCTCCTCCCCGATTACCCCCATCCC
Source organism: Perognathus longimembris pacificus (assembly GCF_023159225.1). Lineage (NCBI taxonomy): Eukaryota > Metazoa > Chordata > Mammalia > Rodentia > Heteromyidae > Perognathus > Perognathus longimembris. Next base: position 7,436,245 of record NC_063172.1, read on the forward strand.
CCGCCGCAAAGTTGTAAAGTTAATTTCCAACAGAGTGTCTTGTGAGTATCACTGTTGCATTGGTTCACTCTTTGTCTTTTGTCTCGCCATTTTGTTATTTCCCTTCCCCTCCCCAAATCAAATAAATGTATGTACAAGACACAGGGTACCAAAATTAAAAAAAAATACAACAGTGATAACATGGGATAAACCATAGGAAAAGAAATGAAAGTAGAACTCTTTAACTATGGGTTAATTACTAACATTACTAACATTGGGTACTAAGGTAAGATAGAGCTGTTTAAGCACAAGGGAACTTAGAATTTCCCCCCGAGGAAACGCCTCTGCTTTGTATCACATGTACCTGAACATCTGTGGATAATTCTTATCTCTTTTGCTGTCTGTAACACTTGTGGAGACATAACGATAATTTTACATTCCAGTACAGATTTAATACTGTTTGTTCTTGTTACTACCACAGTCTCTTTAGGGTCCTTGTCTGGACTCTGACAATTAGTGAAACTTGACATGAATTAATGGTACCTCAACAACTGGTAAGTGTTGGCTCCAAGGTCCTTTCCCTTTGGGAATCTCAAAAGAGTCTCTGCCTCCAGTCATGTGTGTACACATGCCTTTTGCACAGCAGTGAAAACCATTGTCTTCTCCAAATGAAGTTTCAGGTGGAGTTTCAATAAGTAAAATAAGGAGCATAAATCCATATACAACCATCCATTAACATTAAGACAGATATCTGAACAAAGTGTGGTTACATGGCACTGAAAATGTGTTAGACACTCTAGCAGATGTAAAAAATTAATTTATCATTAGATACACAATGAACTAGTCACCTTTATTATGATATAAATTTAGATAACTTGACATTGGCAATGTAATGGAAACAGTGATCACAATAACAAGTGCTCCTCTGTGTGTTTTACATCGACAGGCTATATTTTGGTGATAGAAAAGTCATTTTTACTGATATTTCCCCAAAGTCATAAAAGAAACATTTGTAATAATCTCTCTCAATATCAAAATGGAAAACCAAGTTCAGCTTAAGGTACATAAGGCAAAGAGATGAATTTACACTTTATCTACTAGGTGCTAACACTGTGCTGAATATTTTAGACTCAATACAAGTATCTACAAAACGTCACAACTGTAATCTCAATTTGTTGTTTTCATTTGCTCCCCTTCTACTCAGCCTTGCCTGACATCATTTTGTTGTCATCTTCCAAAACAAATCTTGCCCAAAGCCCAAACCCTCAATATCCATCCAAAGGCAAGTGGATGTTTCCTAGTCTTTATTGTACTTGATACCTTGGTAATAATCAGCCCAGTTGTTATCTATTCTCTCATTAGTTCTATTACTCTATCGACCCCGGTTGTCTCCTCTCTGTCTCTGCATCTTGGAGGTGCTTGTCCTTAAGAGATCTCACTCCCAGAACTCTACTTCTTTTAAATGTTCAGGTAGCTCACCAATGTTATCTGTTCCCTGAGTAGACATTTATCTCCTTGTTATGGGCAGTTAAGTAACTTCATATTTTCTCCCAAACCTGTTTTTGTTCCAGTGTTTCTGCCTCAGTGGTTAGCACATCTGTCCATTCTCTACCAGAAAACTTACAAATCACCCATAAAATCTCTTCCGTCTTCATCCTCCATGCACAACTGACCAGCAAGACCTCTAGATCTATCTGTTATCTCCTGATGACACCACTTTTCCATCTCCATAAGCATTTCCAGATGTTTTTGTCCTTCTTAATGGAAACCTCTACCCATTACTTACTCTCTGTTCCTATGTCCCCCAGTCTTTGGCAACCACCAATAAGTGTTTATCTCCATGGATTTATCTTTCTGGGTATCTCAGATTGATTTAATAATGTGAATGAATCAGAACTCTCTCTTAGCACAGTGTTCTCAAAATTCATCACTACATGCACCAGTAATTCATTCTTTGTGTGTTTGTGTGTGTGTGTGTGTGTGTATGTGCGTGTGCTATACCAACACTAAGGTTTGCACTCAGGCCATAGCACCATTCCTTATCTTTTTTGCTCAAGGCAGTTGGAGATAAGAGATTCATGGACTTTTCTGCCTGAGCTGGCTTTGAATCACCGTCTCAGATCTCAGCCTCCTGAGTAGCTAGGATTACAGGCATGACCAATGACACCTGGCTACTTCATTCATTTTTATGGCTGATTAGTATTCCATTACATAGATAGGCCCTCTTTTGTTTATCAATTCATCTGTTCATGGATATTTTGGATGCTTTTACTTTTTGGTTATTGTGAATAGTGCTACTGGGAATATTCATGTACAAATTGTGTTTAAATAACCATTGTTAATTGTTTTGAATAGATACCCAAGAGTATGATTGCTGAGCTGTCAATTAAAAATAATTGAACTTGAATGTCTTTAGTTGGGCCTGCATGCCTTCTATGGCTTGTATAGCTTCCATTCTAACCACTCCCTCTGATTTCAGACCCAATCCCTTTTCCTACCCATACAGAGCTACTACTGCCCCTCAAGACATCACATTTAGCTATTCTTAGCTAGTGTGTGAACCAGTTCATGGCCATGGAAAGTTGTTCAAAAGCAATGGGGATGATTGTGATCAAAGCATAGTATGGCTAGGGCCAGTGGCTCATACCTGTAATCCTAGCTATTTAAGAGGATAAGATTGGTAGAATCACCATTGAAGGCCAACTCAGGGTGAAAGAAAATTTCAGTACATCATCACAACCAATAAAATGCTAACCATGGTGGTACTTTTCCTGTCATTCCAGATACATGGGAAAACCAAATAGGAACCAATTAGATTCAAACTAGTCCAGGCATAATTAGATCTTGTTTGAAAAATAAAGGAAAAAGTCTGTTGGCATGGCTTCAGTAGCACAGTGTCTGCCACTCAAACTCAAGGACCTTAGTTCAAACCCCAGTACTACCAAACAAAACTAAAACAAAAAACAATCTTGTGTCTAATCCATAGCTCATTAGTATGCCCCTGAACTTATTTGCATAGGACAATATTTATAAAACTGGGAAATTTCCTCCCTGTACAGGCTGACAGTTGCCCCTGCTTCTGCCCCCGTGGGATTCTCTCAAAAGAGCATGGAAGGAAGCTTCCTACAAAGGTGTATAAACAGGCCTGAGTTCAATTCCAGCACTCTCCCTCCTAGCTCACCACCCTAGATAGCTACTGGCGCACATTAGGTATTAGTAAATCGTTGTTACTGTTGAATCAAAGTAGATGTGGAGTTTTCCCGATTTTTAAAATTAATTTTGGAGGCGTAACTTACAATACGAAGTGTGTACCTCCAAATCACCGGAGCAGGGCTACCTTGCTGCCTTTCTTCACTTGGTTGGCCTTCTCGGGCTCCCTGGGATCAGTCCTTCCCCCCTTCCCACCCTGCCTTCCTCCCTCCAGCCCTGCCTCCTCCCTGCCAGAGTTCCTCCCACCAGCTCTCTGCCAGCCCCAGGCCTCTGAGCAGCCTCTCTGTCCTAGGGCCAAGCTCCTGGCATGTAGCTAGCCAGTCGGCCCATCAGGAGGGCAACCTGCTAAGTGGAGGTCATAGCATAGTTCTATTTTGGAAGCTTCAGGCCAGCAGCTCCCTTGACATCTGATGCTGAGAAAAGGGAGGGCTGGTGGCGCCTGCCTTGTGCCTGAGTTGATCTGGCAGGCATCTCTGGGAGAAGACAGCCCCGTGCCAAGCAGCTCTGGCAAAGCATGAGTCTTCGAATTGGGATCTTTCTCATGGAGAAACAGGGGAAGATGCCAACAGAAGGTGGTTGTAGGGAGGAGGAATGAATACTGTAGCACAGAATAGGAGATGAAGGGATACTGGACTTGCTGGAGCGCATGCCAGGAACAAAATTGTGTCCATTCCCCAAAAGCCTGGCAAGGAGACCATATGGCATTGGGAACAGGCTGGCTGGCTTCTGTCCCCCTGTGGCTCCCTTCCTCAGCAAGGAAGGTAGGACTGCGCGTTCTCATCCTCTGAAAACTCAGGAGAAAGACAGGGTCTTCCCGGTCTATGAGAAAATGGGACTCAGAGCTGGAAGATGAAAGCTCAGGGAGCCTTCGCACGCTGTGTTCTTTAGGAAGTCTCACTTCCATGCATTTAGACAGATGTTGTTTTGGAACTCTGCTGGAGCCTGAAGAGATAGCTACAACAATCGCAGACCTCCTAGTGCAGGCAACGTGGGAGTCGCCGTTGAGTCTACCAATGCGTTGGGGGCATGCAGTGAAAATGTAGGATCAGCAAAAGCCTCAAGATCTGAGGTGCAGACATTGGGCCAACTCCGGTGCAGAGAAGTTGGACTGAGATTAGAAGAAGGTGAATGAGGTGTAAGGCAGAATGTGTATGAGGACCGAGAGGAGAGAGGTCAAGCTGGGAGTTCTCAGAGCTGCTGGTCATCAGCTAGAGCAGTGACAGGAGAAGAATGAGGTGAGTTCCAAGAGCTCATGAGTCCTGGCAGGAGCTGAAACTTTACTCTACGGGCAGTGAGGAGCCTCGGTAGAATGTTGAACCTTGAGGTATGTACAGGAATCTGCTTTTGTCAAGTTCTCCAAGGCCGTCCTGAACAGTCTCAAGTTAGGAACACATATATGGACCAGGGAGGAAACTGCTGTGGTTGTCTGCCTCACAATTTATACAAACATGCAAGTGGAATGGAGTACATGAAGAATGCTTCATAATGTTATGACTCCATTTTGGAAGGCAATGTTGCCTCCTTTGAGTAAAATAGTCAAAGAAGAGGGCTGGCTGTGTCACAGGGCCTGGAGCGCCTCCCGAGGTCCACACCCTGCAGCTACTGGTGGGGCTGTGCCTTGAAAGCCTCACTTGGCGAGGTTTCCAGGGAGCACAGTGGTTCCGAGGGAAAGGCGTGTGGCATCTGTGGGATAATGGCCAACAAGGGGCTCAGCCTCAGTCTCTGCTTCCACCTGAGCCCTACGGAATGAATTGCATATGACCTACAGAGTGGAGATGGATAAGTAAACGAAGCAATTTATGTCTGCCATTGAAGACAATCAATGCCTAATAAATGCGTTTCCCACCTTCCTGCTCTCCCTTCCCGCCCCAAGCTGAGCAGCTATCCTTGGTGCTGGCTTCCTTCAGATATCACTTCCTCTTCCCTGTTCAAAAGCCTGTGACTCTTAGCCAAGCCCCAGCACAGCTCTCTGTTTGAATCTCTACCTGCGTCGCCTGCCAGTGACATTCCATCGTACTGCAAACAGGCAAAAAAGGAGAAAACCAAATCCCCTTCTCCGTGAACTTGAGTGTCTCCTGTGCACTTCAGATATTCATACAGTACTTCCTGAGCACAAGTGTGCCTGACACACTTGTTGCAGACCTTGTGGCTAGCTCCCAGACTATCCACTAAAGGATCTTCTTGGACCCTCCACCTATCCAGGTTAAAGTAGTTCGTGCCTCACCGCTGTGGGTCTTTCTGATGTCTTCTTATCCTATTCTCTCCTAGAAATTATAGTAAGCATATGTTTATCATTCATGGATTCTTTCCCCTGTAGTATGAGCCCCGTGGGACTGCTGATCTGGTTTATCTTCTGCTCTACTGAAGGCTAACACCTTGAACTGGGACTGATCTACATTGGGTTTAAGTTGTGTTTAATAAGCAAATGAATATTTAGCAATACCCTGCCTTACCTCATTCCTTAAGGAATTCGCCAGGTTTCCTTAGATCTACAATCTTTTGTGAGCCTCATCAATTATATCTTATTATCTATCTACACACATATGTGCATGCTTATGGTCATAATTATATATATATATATTTGTATAGATGCATATATTTATGGTGTATATGTATAAACTTCTATGTTTCATTGGCACCAGAGCAGATAATAGCATCTTCACTTTGCGTTTGTAGCATCTAGACTTAGGTTGAAGAGTTCCACATCTACCCAGGCCTGGGTACATTTCTGTCTCTTCAGGTTATTGAAAAGAAATAGTGAAATAATGAAGATGCCTGTTGCTTCTTACAGCAGAGAATCCAACCCCTGAAACCTGACCAGCTGTAGTCTGAACCCATGTCAGCAATGACCAGGGGCAGAGGAGAAAATGGGAAACCCATTTCTCCCCCTGCAAAATTCCATTCCTGATGATGGCCCAGGATATTGTGAGGACAGCAACCTGTGTCCTTGACATTGAGTGAGGGAGAATAATGGCTGGCTGTTCATCCTAATGTAATTCACCAATTCTAGGTTCACACCTCTCTAATTCATCCTTCCCAGTGTTGGAGAGGTGGCTAAACTCAAGGCAAACACATCCCCAAGTGTAATTGGAGAAAACACTCTTATATCAGCATTCTTGTCTGTTATATCTATTATCTATGAGATGGGTCTTTATTGGCAATCCATCCATAGAATTCTCAAAAATGAAACTGTTTTAAAAATAATCAAAAAGTAAAGTTGACAGGATTACAGAGAAAGCTAATTATACCGACATACAGTTACCAAATTTTTAATTGCATATTAATATATGTGCATCTTTATTAACACATTAAGTAACAAGATTTGGCAACAGGCCTAACAACGATCATAATTGCAGAATAGTGAAGAGTGTAAAAGTTATTTCAAGATATCTGTTAGAACTGTACTGTGATATTAAAATATCTGACTTCCATTGCTGACAAAGCTAGACACTATTAATACCACAGTGATGTGCCTACATTTGTAATTGAAGGAAGTGGTAAAGTTTAATTAGAGCAGAAGTCAAGAAACTATTTTTTCATGTCTAGGGAAAAATCAAACTGTCCTTCTATTCTAGTCTCAGTATTTGACAATTCTGTGGCCAGATGTGTGGGGTCTTGTCCCGCTTTGGCTAGTCTCCCACACCAGCTGTGTGTCTTCCATTTTATCTCAGTTTTGACACTTCTTACCAGGAGATAGCATCAGACCCTACAGATGAAGGGCTCAGCCACACAGTGCTATCTTCCACTTTGGCCACCAATCTCAAGTCTACGTAGTTTTATCCAAATTGGCAATACACGTGAAGTTACTAAGACCTCCTTTCTGGCCTCTATATTTCTAAAACAATTCACCAAATCCAGGAAGAACCTTGCCATCATTCATCATCCTAGAAGCTCTGTAACCCACAGACATTTAGGGACATTAGGGACATTTGGTGGCAATGGGGTTTGAACTCAAGACTTCCTCTTGGCTAGGCAGATGCTCAACCACTGAGACACATTCCTAGCCTCTTTTCTTTTTGCACAGAGGGTCTCACATTTTTGCCAGGGGACAGAGCTTGGACTGCCATCCTTCTACTTGTACCTCCCATTGTAACTGGGATATACTGGCACCTGACACCAAGCTCAACTTATTTATTGAGTTAGGAGTCTCACTGACTTTTTCCTGGTCTGTGTTCAAACATGGGATAGGAATTTCCAAGTCCACAGTAGCTGACTCCGAGATCTTTATGTTGACTTCATCATACAAGCATAATCAAACCTCTTCTCCTCTTCCCAGAGAATAGAGATGGGGCTGAAAGTTCCAAGTTCTAATCATTCCCAAGAGCCCACCAAGTCTTCTCATCAGAAGAAGACATTTTTATTGCTAAGAAAATGCTAAGGAGTTGAAGACTCTGTATCAGGAACCAGAGCCATAGAAACAAAGGGTGCTTCTACTGTGTTCATTGCTCGTGAAACTTTGTGAGGTAGAAGAGCCTTGTGTCAGGAGCCATGGACAAAAACCAAGCTATTGTTCTTACTGTAGGTCACTGTCTCATACATTACATAACTAGACTAGACACGCTATATAACTAGATTTTTCAGGTCCTACATCCTTTGTTCCAAATACTGATTCGTTCTGCTCTTATAGGAAGAAAATATCCATAGATAAAATGTAAGTAACAAGTGTGGCCGTGTTTCAATAAAATATCATAATACTTATAAAAGCAGACCAAGAGGATGAATTTAGCCCAATGGCCAGTGAAAATAATGTCCTGTACCCCAGTGTCTTCAAGAGAACTCATTATTTTATCCAGATTCAACTCTTTGGCTCAAGTTTGTCTGAAATAACAATTCTTCTGATCTAAGCCTCTCTCACATAACAAAGATAACAAGCATATGCCACCATGCCTAGCTATTGGTTGAGATGGTGTCTCATAAGCTTTTTGCTAAGCTGGACTTGAACCATAATCCTCTCATCTCCATATCTGACTAGCTAGGATTAGAGGCCCAAGCTACTGGTGTCTGGCTAAGAAGTTGATTTTGAACAATTAGCTCATGTAATTATGGGCACAGGAAAATGCAAGTGTTCAGGGTGGGCTGGGAGGCTGGATATTTAGGGAGAAATAGATGTTGCAGGTGAAGTCTTAGGACTGCCTACTACAGAACACCCCTTGCTCAGCTTTTAGTTCCATTCACACCTTCAGCTGATTGTATAAGACCCACCCACTTAATGGAGGACAACTTCCTTTACTCAAAGCCTATCATTTAAATGTAAATCTCATCCATAAGCACACTTACAGGTGCTATGCAATATGCCAAAGTCATAGTCATGGATCTGAATAAGAGTATTCTGTTCCTTTCCTTCTGTCTCTTCTGTCTGTCTGTCTGTTTCTTCCCCCACACTTTCTTTTGCTTTGGCCCCAGGAAGCATAGAACCAATTTAGAGCACAAATTGGGAAGGGTAATAGGAGATATGTCTCTACTTTTGCTTAGTCATTCTTCTTTGGTCTTGCTATTTGACATCTCTTAGCTATTAATTTCTAGAGTACAGGTGGGAATTTTCTACATCCTTAGAGATAATGTGCTACTGAGGAAATCTCCTGGTCTTCAAGGAAAGATGGATTGAGGTGTGTCCGTGTCTTCTGACTTGTTTCAAACAAGTGGCCTTGAGTAGGTCGCTATCTGTTGTAGAAGGATGTCACCTTCCATTCTACAGAATAGCAAAGAAAGAGCAGAAAGAAGTGCCAGAGTCAGGGCAATCATGCTGAGAGGTGCAAGTGAAATCAAAATCCTTCACCCGCTCTGGCTTCCTCTGCGTAAGGCGCAGCTCCAGGCCTGAGGCCCCTGGGCTCCGGGAGTGAGGCTTAACCCAGCCTGGCTCAAAGCAGGGGCCAGGTGGGCTGGGAATCTGGGCCAGGCCTGGAGAAAATCAGCAGGGATGTCTCCAGCCTTCCCATCTGCTCCTGGCTTCCTTCTCTGATGAGTGTTCCTGCATGTGCTGACAAAAAAATCTTTTGACATGTAGAAAGTTAGTAATTTTTAGACTTTGGGAAAAGCCACTCAAAAATCTGTCTCCCCAGCTGGTCTTGCCTTTCCTCCTCTCTGGAGTCCTTCCCCAGCTGGGTCTGGCATCCTCGTGCTTCCTGGCTTCTGCAGAGACCCTTCAGGATTTTCTCTACAGACCCCGGTCTCCAGATGTCACACGAATCTGTAACAGTCAGCAGGATTTCTAGCTGTTCCTGGGCTGAGCAAGCATTGAATAACCTTGGTTTGGCCTGATAAAAGAAGATTGGTGGGGGCGGAGGGGGTATGTGTGAAGAGAAATAAACTTGTGCTTAAGATTCCTGAGTTTGAACCTGCTGCTTGGAAACGATGTGACTTTTGGTGAGTTGCTTGACATCTCTGAGCCCTGGTTTCTTTTATCTGTGAAGCAACCATGATTAGAGGATTGTGGCTCTTGTAGGCTGTCAACTTAGTACAGGGAGTACAAATGTGGTGTTCTCATTCATGTGTGGAAGCTAAGAATGTGGATCTCCTAAAATTAGAGTAAACTAGGGGCTCTAGAGTCCAGGAAGAGGGGCTACCGAAGTTGGATAATGGGTAACAAAGTGGAATCAAGCAGTGATGCTCACCTGCAGAGCTACATCACTAGAGTTCTCAACCTGGTATCACCTATGCACCGATGAGATGTTTTAAAAGCATCTATGACATGAGGGTTCAGAGGTTTCCAACATAGAAATAATAACTGCTTGAGGAGATAGAAGTGCTAACTGCCCTGATATATATATATATATATATATCCATGTATACATATGTATGTATATATACATGTATACATACATATGCGATGTTATACTGTGCTTAAAACTATTTACAAATGTCATGAACCAATTAAAAGTTATAAAAAAAACTTAAAAATACCCCCAAATTGGGAATCATCTTGCCTACCACATCATAAGTTTTCACAAAGTTTTTTTTTCATATTTGAAAATAGTTCTTTAATCTCCTTTATGGCATTTTCAAGCTAGTGCTGTTTTGTGTTTCCTCAGTCACCATTTCTGCCTCTCACTGACATGATGAGCTCATTGTCTGCCAAAGGAATCCGAAAGCTGAAGGTGTTTTATGAATCTGCCCCAGACATGGTGTCCACATTAACGTCTTGGTCTCACAGCACTGCTCTAGGTACCCATAGTTCCACAGCACTGCTGAATGAGGGTACTGTCCATATCAGTTTGCCCTGTTGTATCAACAAGCCAGGGAATCCCAGAGCCTCCTAACTCTGAAAGTTTTCATAAGAACATTGGGGATTCCTAGGCACAGGTTTGGTACTGACTGTAGAGGCTTGTTACAACGTTTCATCATACAAATGTAATATAAAGGCAGAGTGAGATGAACATGCTTGATAGACACGAGAGGAGTCATGTTAGTCAGCGTAATGAAACAGTTTGGAATTTCCATCCCTGGGTGGATTTAGAATGGGCTGTCTCAATGGAGAGTAGATGACTGAGTTACCCACCCTTAAGAGTCTGAGCAGTCAGCAGTTGTAACATGTTAGTTTTATTATTTGGGATCAGTAGGTGTTGGAGAGTAAGCACATGTATAGAATGTTCCATGGATTTTCATAATGACCCAGTGAGACAAGGTTTATCTCCAGGGTTGGGTAAACCACCTAGCTCCCTGAGTTTGGGGCTTTCCAATGGCTTATGTCCCTGTGGCACGAAGATTGATCAGATGTCTGTCTTTCCTGTTCATCATGAAGCTACTAAGGACTGATGGGGAAAACTAGCTCTGACTGGGACTTCTGCAATGTTGCTTCATAGCCTTCCACTAGCACAGTTAATTCATGGAGCTGCTTCTATTTGATTGGAAGGTGCACATAAATAATATTTAAATAATAATCATCACTTATTCATGTTTATAATGCTTTGTAATTTAGGCAGCACCACCCCACATTTTCCCATATGTTCTGTTTTCTTGTCATTGTTCACTCATTCCATAGATACTTACTAAATGGTTACTATATATTGGACATTTGCATACCCTGAAGAGGTAAAGAAAAATAAGAAATTGACTGTGCCCTCAACAAATGCTATTCTACAATTCTTATTTAAATGAAAGTGATTCATGTAATAACTCTTATACCTCTCCAGTGACCCATGCCCCCATTTTGCTTCAAATTAATCTACACTCTGTGCCTTGGAAGACAACCTCCTACTTGGAGTGGGTCCAGCCTCCTCTTAGGCCTGCTTCCTGTTCCTCCTCAGGCACCTCCTTCCAGCTGAAGGGGTGTCTGCTTTCCTTTACTGTTCTGGACCTTGTGCCTCTCGTGATCCCCTCACTACCACCATCCCCCAGCACTCCCTATGGCTGGCTCCTTTCATCCTTCCTGTCCTTGCCCACGGTTGCCTCTTCCTGAAGTCGTCACCAACCTCCCAGTTCCCATGAATCATTTCCCAGTTGGAACTTTCTAAAATGTGTTCACATGTGTCTCTGCCACTGGAGGTCAAGTTCCATGGAGATAGAAATGTCCCATGCCTAGAACAGAATGCGCTGAACTGGTTAGACAAATGAGATGAAACCCAAGGATAACGGAAAAGGTTCTTACTATGGTGGAGGCATGGGGATTGAGCATTCTATATAATTCATCGTTGAACTGGACCATCAGTTCTATTCTTATTTAGCACATGAGGAGACTTTCAGAAGACTTGGCTCATGCTTGAACCAAAACAGAGTCCAGACATCTTCGCTCTTGTTTTTGCTGTTTGTTTGCTTGTTATTTCTGGCTCAACAATGACAACATGATGGCGACAGACTTGTCATGTGGATCAGTTATGTGTCTCTTGACCACATTCTGGGTATCATATCACCTCCACCTCTGAATCCCAAGATCTCCCAACCAATATTGGCAATGGCAGAGGCAGGGAAGGGCTGGGGACCTGTCAGTTCCTGGGAATCCATTCCATGACGGGAACCACATGGAATTTTCACAAGTTACTCTCTCCATTTTACAGATATCTAAAATGTGAGGCTCAGGGAACTTAACCAAGGGCCCACTGTCGTCCCCAGACCTAGCCAGAGATACACCAGGTCAGCCACCATAACCAAGCTCAAAAGTCTGCTCCAGTCACATCTTGCTCACGGAAGACATCACAGTAGGGGTTGCATGTCCTCATCTTTGCCTCAGCAGGTTCAGTGAATCCCTCATCTTGCTTTCTGCATCTGAAATTGGGAACTCAGGGCAGAGAAGTCTGATGTGTGGAGAGACCATGGCAACATTTACACTGACAGCATATTTTCATTATTGTAACTATAGCACATTTTCCAGTTCTACTTTAAAAGATCACGAGCCGTTAAAAGAATATTAATTAGTAGAGGAGTTCAAAGTAGAGTGAAGGGTGAGAGATGGCTATGCTCAGGATGAACCATGGGAATTTACTAGCAGTGAAACCCCTCACAGCTGTGGATGTCAGAGAAACTAGCTGCACAGGGAGCAAGGAACCATAGGTGTTGAAATCTAGAACCAAGTTACTCTTTGTCTCTACTTGATCTCGAAGTGGTTCCTAAATCTCTGCAACAGAACTGCCAAGACGACTACTTCTCAAAAGAGAATGTACACACTGCAGGCAAATCTTTTGTAGAACTTGTTGAAAAGAATAGTGATCCACCCTAGAGATTCAATACAGCATAAATAAGTGTGTAAATTCTCTCTACTTTAAAACTGAACCAGGGTAGCACATGGGGCTGGCAAATAATTTCTTTAAGGAAATGTTATGTAAAAATATTCTCCCTTAAAAACATGCTAGCAAGTATTTCTGTAACGTACAGTAGAAGGTTCAGGCTTGTTTGTTCTCGCACACAGCTGCTCCGTCTACCTTCCTACAGTGGGTGCAATAATAGCAGATGCAGACAGTGTGTAAGAGAATAAGCACGTCTGTGTTCCAATAAAACTTTATTCATAAAAACAGGCAAATAGACTGGATTTTCCTCAGTAGTCTGTCGTTTCCAGTCCCCCATGTCCGTATCCCCTTATTTTGTCAGTGAGGGTACTGAGCCATCAAGAGGCTCAAAGTCTTCCCCATGTAAGGATTAAAGGGAGATGCGGCGGCCTTTGCCTTCTGTTGCTTGCTGCGCTTGGAAGGACAGCCTCCGACAAGTATGTTTCGAAAACAAAATAGGCAACAAAATGCCTGTGACTAGGACTCCCTCCCTACATATGGAGATTCTCTCTTTGCAGAGTTGGAAACTGGAGAATTCTTGACTTGGTATTTTTAGAAAAATGGCCTTTTCCCAACCACCTGTTTCCAATCTGGCAGTGTCCCTGCTCATTGCCAGAGCTATAACGGGAGAGTGTAAAGTTTTCTTTGCTTGTTTCAGCAAAGCTGAATAAGAAATTCTGCTTAATTTTGTGCTGAGGAAAATCATAAAGCTTTGAAATTTTCAGGAAGCTGCAGGTGTAGAACGCTTAGAGAAAGTAGTTCTCACAGAAAACAGTTCAATGGGAAACTGATGGACAAAATGAAAGACTAGAGAGAGTCCAAGTGCCATCGGTTCTATCTGGAGAGGCGTGGCCTGCCGGAGGTTCATTCTCTTGCCTTACTCTCACCCAAGCTTGATACCGGTGGATTGCAAGCCATTTATTTTGACGGGTATTTATTGAGCCTTTGATTAGCCTTAGCTCCTTCTGCTTTCTAGTTCTTCTTTTCTGAAAATTGAAAGCAGTAATATTCAAAGGACCGGATGCCACTATCATACTACTGCTAACCATAAATCACAGCACTGTCATCACCACGTCCCATGTACAACTCACTTTAATGCATGATCTCAGCTTAGAGACATTAAAAATCCTCGGAGAAAGCTGAAGATGAACAGAGCTTCACTGTGCCCTGCCTCCCCAGCCAGGAAGTGGCAAAGCTATATGTAAGTTTGGGTTCTTCAAGACAGACCCTAGGACAAAGGCTTGCAGGGCAGTGGCACATTGAATAGGTGGTGACTGAAAGCAGAACTGATGGGCTAAGGGAAGGTGAATGTTGGGGCATAACAAGGCTGCAACTCTGCCATTAGGGGTCTTCCACAGAGACTCTGGGAATGGATAGAATGCGGCCTTCACTTGTCCTCAATAGATAGAGTTGGGGGATAATTCTATTCTCTTTTACCTTCAGCTGTCTCAGGGGTGTAGATATCCAGTACTTCCAACTACATTCATTTGCTTGGGCTCAGGGACAGCCTCAAAGCCAGAGCCTGAAGCATGAAACCAGTTGTGGACTCAGATGATGAAGAATTCCAGATTACAGGTGGGAATGAAGCCAGAACTGGTCAAAGGAATTGGACATAAGTACCCCAAATTTTGCCACAGTTCTGACCTGTGTTCTCTGGAGTACTTTTCCTCACCCAGAATAGGAGTGTGTGAATTGGACAGACTTGGAGGATATAGAAGGGGGACCCAGGGAAATACTGGCCCCAGAGAAGTGGTGGGAGGTCACTGGAGACAGAGGGTTCCAAATTCAAGGCCTTGTACCTCATTACATTGCTGTCCCTGAAGGACTCTGGAAACTAGCCTCAGCAGTCCCCCATGGCTGCTGCTCAGCACTGGCTCTTTCGTCAGGTCTGATGGTTACAGAGACAAGGTATGCATCAGTAGGAGAATAATAATGGAGACAGGGCCCACAGTCTAGTAAGAAACAAAAATTTGTCCCATGTTTGAGGTAATGCTAGCTTTTGTAACTAGAAGGTCATTTCTGTGTAATGTAACATCTAATTGGCAATATGGTAAGTTGTTTCAATGCCCTTGAGTAATAACAAATTACTGGGTAAAAAGCAAGATTTTTTCCTAAATGTAGACCTTAGGCCAAATACAGCAGAATCACTGAGAGAACGTATTAATGCACATGTCACACAAAAAAAAAATTACCTCAAAATGGATCAGAGAACCAAATGCAAAACATCAAACCAGAAAAAAAAATTCCTGGGAGAAAAATAGGACAAAATCTAGGTGCCCTTATATATAAAGATGAGTTTTTAGACACTCCACCAAAGGCATGGCTCATGAAAAAAAGACTAAAATTCTGTTTGCTTTAACAAAGAGATTGCTGAGAGAATGGAAGCTTGACATAGACAGGGAGTGATTATTGCAAAGCATATAAAAAGTAAGAAATAACTGTCCAAAATAAACGAAGATCTCTTAATGCTGAACACATTCTGTTTTTAAAACCTGAGCCAGGATCTGAACAGACGCTGATCCACTGGGGATACACAGACAAATAAGTGTATGGGATGCTCGAAATCGTCCGTGTATGCACTTCACATCAAGGCATGCGAACGTACCATTGCACATCTATCAGAAAGGCTCCAGTCTAGAACAGTGACATCATCAAATGCTGGTGAGGACAGGGAGCAACAGGAACGCTCCTTCATTGCCTGTGAGAGTGAGAGTGGAGCACTTTGGGAGACAGTTTCGTTGGCTCCTAGAAAACCAAACTAAGTTTTACCAATGGTCTGGCAGTCATCTACCTTGGTATTAGCCCAATGGAGTTAAAAATTTACATCCACACACAGTCTTGCACTGTGGAGGGAAGCTCTATTCATGATTCCCAAAATGTGTGAGCAAGCAAGATGTCCTTCAGTGGAACTGTGGTACCTCCAAACTATGGAGTATTGCTCAGTCCTTACAAGAAATGAGCGATACAGCCACACAAATACATAGAAGAAACACACCCGTGTTGCTGAGTAAAAGAAGCCAGTCATAAAAGGCTGCCAACAGTGAACTTCCCATCACATGACATTACAGAAAAGGGGAAATGATGGAGATTATGTGTAAAGGTAAAATTGTGGGGAACGCGGGAGGCAGCTAATGCCATGAGTTAGCAGGGAGGGAGAGGTGGATAGCCAGGGCACAGAGGGTTTTTAGATAAGTAAATCCACTCTGGGTGATTCTGTGATGGTGGATGCCTGCCATCATGCATTTTTCCAGACCCACAATGCATAACCCCAAGGGCAACTAACCCTACTGTAGCCCGTGAACACTGAGTGATAACGATGTATCATTGTAGCTTCATCACTTGTGACGAATGTGTCATTCATCTGGAGGAGGTTGGCGGTGGGAGAGGCTATGCATGAGGTCGGGGGTTAGAAGGTAGGTGGGGGGGGGGGAATCTCAATTTTCTGCTCATATTTGCTGTGAACCAAAATTCTGCTCCAAAAGATATGTGTACGAAAAGCGCAGCTTTGTAGCCTCCATTGCCAGCTATTTTCATGAAGGAGAGACTGGTGTGAAGTCTGGGAATCTGATTTTCAACTGTCTTTTCAGTTCTGATATGCACTAGTGTTTGAGAGTCTCCGATGCAGACTGTAATCAGAATTTAAGAACTGACAGGAAGTTATGTATGAGGTTTGGGAGAGACTTTAAAGTCGTGCTGAGGAGCTTAGACTTTGCTCTGTAGGCTGTGAAGAGGCCCTGAAGGTTTTGATTGGGGAGTGACAGGATCAAAGTGTTGCTTTGAGAAGATTAATCTGCCATCTGAGAGCAGAAAGCCCTTGCACGCTCCCAGGATCAAGTGCTATTGCACATGCAAAGAGCTTCTGCAGCACTTGGCACAGGTGAAGTGGGCAGATGCATTTTAGTCCTGATGTTTGCTCCTGAGCTGAGATACAGGCAACAGGAATCAAGACGTGGCTGATTTCTAGGGCTGTAAGTCAAGGACCCTGGCTTATTGGGAGATCTGGGTTTATTGATTACTTCCAAGCTGTGGACAAACATTTGTGTTATTTTACTGCTAACATCTGCCTTACTGATGCAAGTTGTGTGACACACGAGCCTCTTTGAAGGTAAAACTGGCTGGCTGCCTTGGTGGGGAAAGCCTCCATCTCCACAGCGATTGACTGTGTATCCCAGGCATTGCCTAGGGGCATAGAGGGCAGCCAGAGTTGCTACCAGGGATGACAGACTTCATAAGAGCAGTGATTTCTGGGAGAAATGCAATACTTCCTTCACTTTCTCTTGCAATTCAGTGCCCTGAGAAATTTAGTAAGAGATAACCAGGAGCTGGTGGCTCACACCTAGAATCCTGGCTACCCCGGATGGGTTCCCAGGCCCATGTCCCACAGAAAACTGCGAGAGCTAGAACAGACAGGGCAAAGGGCTGCCTGCAAGCAGACATGATGTCACCATCTAAACCACGGCAAGGTCAACATCAGCCCAGCAGGACAGAAGACACCAGGCACTTGATCTCATTAGGTTGGAGACAATGACAGAAAACAGTGGACAGACTGTGGGCTCTGAGATCAGACGTACTGAGTTGAAATCCCAGCTTAGCTTCTAGTAGCTGTGGAATCTTGTGCCAGTTAATTCCTCAAATTTTCCCCGACTATGTGTGGACAAGGCAGTGTCAGGTTGTCATTGGCGAGGTATGTTGTAGATCCTCATCTTGTAGTAAGCACTGAGTAACTGTGTCTCAGTTTCAGTTGGGTTGGGCTCAGGCACCTGGACCAGAGAGTGAAAGATAAAGCAGAGGTGTTTGCTTTTCTCTCCTGTCTCTTGGGGGCTGGTGAAGCATTTCCATGGAGGTGATGGACACAAATCTCTTAGTATTTTTTCTCTCTATTGTCTTTAGGTTATGTTCCTACTTCCCAGAACTATCAGAGTACAAGGTTACTGGAAGTATCGGCCTCCAAAACAAAAGCCTGCTGTCCCTACCCGTTCATCGTAGTACACAGTTCACCAAAATCAATTTTAGAAACTGATTTTACTCCATAGAAGGAAATTCCATACCCTTTGAGCATTACTTCATTACCTCCCACCCTCCAGCTCAAGACAATGACCAATTTGTTATCTGTCTCTGTAAACATACCTACAATTGGACAGATCATTACATGGAATCGGGTATGATATTTTATCAACGTTTGCCCTCTCGTGTCTGGAAAGTTTATCCCTCTCGTGGAGTCTTGCTCCTTTGGGTTGCCAGGTAACTTTCCATTCCATTCATTCGGTGATAGATGTTTGGGTTATGCCCATGTGGACTTTTTTTTTATGACTAATGTTGCTATGAGCAGCCATCCGTGTACAAATGTTTCCTTCAGTTTTGTGTCCAAGGTGAGTTTCTCCCTCACCTTCCTTCATACCAGTCCTGTTAGCTACACAGAAAGAATTTGATTCCATGACCTGAATGTCAAGCAACACAGGAGCCTCTCTCCAAGCAAAGATTTAACTCCAGCTAAGCAGGTGAAGCCTGGAGCCAGGGAGCTGCCCCATGAGGGGCTGTAAACTTCAAGCCTCTGAGCCACCCCTGTCGTTGCTGTTCTTCCTTTCTCTCCCCATCGCATCTGCTCCTGCCAGCTTGGTCCCCACTGTGCTTGCCTCCTACACAAACTGCCACCCACCTCTTTCCTGCAGCAAGCAAAGGAAACCTGCACATTGCCTTTCTCTTCTAAGCACCAAAACATCCGCCAGCCAGCGTTTGGAAGGCCTGCCGCAGAGCAGGAGATGAAGAGGGGAAGCAGTCAGGGAACAAAAAGATCCCTGTGGGGCCTGGGCTACACCAGCACAGGGAACGGGACAGCTGAACACAGCCCTGTGGCGAACATCAGGCCGCCCTGGCGGGGGTAGAGAGGCAGGCCCGTGGCTGCACCAGGATGCCTGGTAGCAAAAAGGAGGAGGCAACCATCATCTTCAGGGAGAAAACCAAGGTATATGCATTGATGGATGGTTTCTAGAGAGCCCACCTCACACACGCCCATGTTTCCCGCTCACTCTAGACGGAGAGCTGAGTTGTTTGCATAACCTAGCCCAGATCTTTCTTCTATTTTATGCTTCCTTCGTAGGAAAGTCTTTAGTTTTAGGGATGCTGGGGATGGAGAATAGCCACAAGGTTCCTTTGGGAGTGACGGAAAAGATACTGGACGTGACCGGCCAACTTTGTACCTCTACTCAAACCCACTAAAGTTCACACTTTAGAAAAGTGAATTTTAGGTTCTGTGAGTGGTGTTTCTATACGGAAAAGAAAAATGAATGGATGAGAGGGCAAGTGTGTGATTGGATCAATCGTTGAGAGAACCAGGAGATAAATGGGTTACAGGCGAGTGGATGGATGGACAAGTGGATGGACGCACAGATGGGTGGATGATGGATGAATATATAACGGTAAGTGAAGGGTTAGGTGGATCAAAGTAGAAATGAATCAGTAAAAATGATGGCGATTCCAAGCAGTTAACGTGTAATTTTAGCTGCTTCTTTCGTCACCAAGGATGGGAGCAGATTGATAAGTATTCCATGCTGGAGTAAGGGAAAAACATGACTTGAAATATTTGGGGGTTGTTAGAAACAATCCTCCAAGATAACGCATGTTCATCCTTGTCACCCACCTCAACCATGCTCAAGTCCACATCTCCTACCAGACGTTTGCCCTTTGTTATTCTCTGTAGCACTCGTCTATTATGTTATTCTCTATATTTTTAATTTATAAAACACATCAAAACCTGACATCACGTATTGGTCATTTTAACGGCTAATTCCCTCCCCTACACCGCCACTTGAATGTGAGCTCCTGAAGCGAAGGGAGTTTTTCCTCCTTCTTTAATATGGCTCCTTTCCCAGTGTTCTCGGCAATGCTGGACACAGTGTATGTATGACTGTTAACTGAATGGAAAGCTTCAATGCCTGTGGAAAGGGATAACACAAATCTTGCATTGTGTGTAATCTATGCTGGGCAGTTGGGAAGAAAAACGAGAGCTGCCAGTCATTTGATATCTGGCACTTCTGCAACCAGAGATTCTTGGTAGTTTCCAGTACGTAAGTCAGGTACTTGATTATGCTAAATCCATTCCTACATATTTTGTCTCTTCTGATGCTATTTCCCATGAGATTGTATTCTTTATGTAATTATCAGAATGCCCCTTGCTAGTGTTTAGAAATATAACTGGTTTTTAATATTGGCCTCGTATCCCATAACTTTGCTCAACTAATTTATTAGTTCTAATAGTATTTGAGTGGGATGGTCTATAACGATGATTGTCTCATTTGCAAATAGAGGTAGTTTAATTCTATTTCAAATGCCTTTTATTTCTTTTTTGCTTGCCTGTTATTCCCAGTAGAACCACTAGCACAATGTTGAATAGAAATGGTAGGAACAGATAGCCTTGTCTTGTCAGGCTAGTGCTGTCTTATATGTCATCTGATGCATGGCAGATCCCCTTACAAGTTGTTCTATTGATTATTGAATGTGGAGTATTGAAATAGACAGATTTTTTTTTTGTGACAGTATTGTGGTACTGGAACTTAAACTCTGGGCCTCATACTCTTACTAAAGTCATGGCAGGTGCTCTACTAACTGCAGACAGACCTCCAACTTCCATCTTTCAGTTTTGTCTGCCTGGGCTGGCTTTGAACCTCTGTGCTCAGATCTCAGCCTTCTGAATAGCTGTGATGATGGGACTGAACCACTGGCATCTGGCCAGCAAGTTTTGTTGAATTGTGTGTTTCTTCATTCAACTCAGGCCTGCTTCAGGTATTTGGGGGCACTGACTCATTGCCTATTTGCTTGTAATTAGTGTGTCTGCCTGATGGATTGAATCATCATTAAGCATGACACTAGGTAGGAGCTTTCATTTAATGGTTCTTATCAGTTTGAGGAAGCGCCCTTCTAGTTCTACTTTGTTGAATTTTCTCCTGAAAAGTGGTAAATTTTGTCAATGCATTTTCTGTAGCAGTTGAGATAATCATGTGTGGTTTTCTTCGTTCCTTCTATTACTATGATATATTCTTTCTTAGCTTCATATACTGAATCATTTCCGAAAAACATTCACTTGATCATAGTGTATAATCCATTTCATGTGTTACACTAGACTCAGTGTGAGTATTTCCTTAAGGTATTACATATCTGTATTCATAATGCATGTTAATCTGTAATTTTCTATTCATGTGTTGTCCTTGTCTGGTTTTGTTATTAGGGTAATACTCATCTCCTAATATTGGTTGGAACATGTTTTTCCTCTTCCATTTTATAAAAGAATTTTGAAGCATTTATATTAATTCTTTATATGTTTACTAGAAAGCATCAGCCAAGTCATTTGGTTGCAGTATTTTTGTGTAGGGGGATATTTAATTAGCAAACTTAGTCTCCTTATTTGTCAGTCTTTCTAAGATTTTCTTTTTCATATTGAATCAGGTGTGGTCGTTTGTGTCCTTCTAGAAATATGTCCATTTAGTTCAATTTGCTGATTTTTAAAAAATGGATTCATAGCCATTTTCCGGTAATGCTCATTTAAGATCAGTAATGATATCCTACCTTTCATTCCTTAAGGTTAGTAATGATATTCTATCTTTCATTCCTGATTTTACCAAGTTGAGCCATTTTTTCTTCTTTCATCAAAGGATTTGTCAATTTTGTAAAACTTTCAGAAAACAAATCTTGGGTCTGGTTGGTTTTATTGTTCATTATTTTTCCTGTTTTCTGTTTCATTGATTCTGCTCTTGCAATTCTTGGATTTCTCTATGTCTTCTTTAGAATTTTCTTACTATTGTTTTTTGTAGTTTCTTTAGGTGGAAGTTTAGGTTGAGATCTTCCTTTCTTTTAATATAGTCATTTTAAGTTTCTGTTTTGCTGTATGCCATATCCTTTGGTAGAGCTGTGTTTTTGTTTTTATGTCTTCGCAAACATTTCTAATCCCTTCAATAACTCCATCCTCTGACCCTCTTGATTTGGATTATGTTGTTTAATGTCTATATATTTATGAATTTCCAAAACTCCTTTATATTACTGATTACTACTAGTAGAGCATTGTGTTTGGAGAACATATTGTGTATGATTTCAGTCTTCTAAAATTTCTAAGCTTGTTTTACAGCCCAGCATATGGTGTATCCTGGGAAATAGTCCATGTGTGCCCGAGAAGACTGTGTCTTCTGCTGTTGTCAGATGCAGTGTTCTGTAGATGTCTGTTAGGCCTAGCTGGTTTATACTGTTACATAAGTCTTCTTGTTCCTTGTTGATCTCATGACTAGCTGATGTAGCAATTATTTAATTTAGTGTATGCAATGCTCCAGTACTTTATTTTTCTGTGTTGTGCATTTCTCTCTTCAATTTTATCTGGGTTGTCTTGCATATTTTAAGGAACTGGGAATAGTTTGCATGTAGGATTATTTTTGCATTGTATGTCTTTTCTTGTAGTATATATTCAATCCATTCATATCTTTTAGTTTAAAGTGTGCTTTTTGTAAGTAGCATGTCGTTTGCTCATGTTCCATGTCTATTATGCCAATGTTGGCTTTTAGGTTGGAGTGTTTAATCTACTCGTATTTGTTGTAATAGCTGACATGTAGGATTTGCACCTACTGCTTTGCTATATTTTTTATAGCTAATTTCTCATTATTCTATTCTTTTTTAACCATTTGGTTTTGTATTCAATAGCCATTTTCCTCTGCACTTCTTTAATTCCCTTATTTCTTTATTCACTGAGCTATTTTTAGGGAGAGTTACAATTTACTTCTTAATTTATAGCATTTGATGCTCAGTATGCTGCCAATTTAATTTTAATAGTTTGCAAACACAGCCTATGTTTCCATGTAGCTTCATTTGTTTCCCAGTCCTTTATACAAGTATTGTCATACAAATTATATCTTTGTACATTAGAGGTCTAGAAACGCAGATTCTGCCTCGCGTAGTTCTCTTTTGTATACTCCAGTTGTAATATCTTTTTGATTGTCTTTACTGGTGTCATCATCTCTTTGCTTTATGTTAACTGCTAGCGTCTGTCCCTTCTAACCTGAGAGAATCTTTTCAGTATTTTTTACATGACAGATCGCCAAGCAACATGTCCTCATGTTCTTTTTTTTATTTTTGTTTTGGTTTTTTAAATCTGGATATGACTCAGTGTTGCTTTTAGTTTCAAAAGATAGTTTTGCTGAGTACAATAGACTCGGTTGACAATATTTTCTTGCACTACTTTCAACTTTTTTTATTATCGTTAAGTAGTTGTACAAAGGTGATGCTATCTAACAAGCAATCTGTGAATACAGTGCACCATGCAGTCACCCTTCTCACTATTATCACACACACCCCCTTTGGCGTATCCTTTCCCTTACTTTTCTTAATTTTATGTATATACAATGAATTCTGTTTTGAAAGTCCTGGGGCTTGAACTCAGGACTTGGGTGATGTCCCTGGGCCTCTTTGTGCTCAAGTCTAGCACTCTACCACTTGAATCAGAGTGCCACGACTGGCTGTTTCTGAGTAGTTTATTGGAGAGAAAAGTCTCGGGGACCTTCCTGCCCGAGCTGACTTTGAACCACGATCCTCAGATCTCAGCCTCTTGAGTAGCTAGGATTACAGGCATGAGCCACCGGTACCTGGCTACAATGAATTCTTGTTTAGTTTTGTTTCTTTGCCAGTCCTGGGGCTTGAACTCAGGGCCTGAGCACTGTCCCTGAGCTCAAGGCTAGCACTCTACCACTTGAGCCACAGCACCACTCCCGGCTTCTCTGTGTATGTGGTGCTGAGGAATCGAACCCAGGACTTCATGTACAGGAGATGAGCACTTTGCCACTAAGCCACATTCCCAGCCCCTACAATGAATTCTTAACTGCATCTTCCCCCTTCATTTATCCCTTCCTTTCATGCTCCCGCCCACTTTGCATGTACCCATGTCCTGGTGTTGCTTTTGTTGGGCTTTGACCTGGTCTTTCTATAAGTTTATACTATTTGAGCTCTTCATTGAGTCTATCATACTTCAGTTAATCCATTTATGAACACTCACATACTGCCCACCTGTATACTTATAGATTTATATCCTATTCTGTTCTGGGTAACATGGTTTCTAATAAATTGACTACTAATTTTATTGCAGATTGCTTTTATAGAATGAGTTACTTCTCTCTTGCTGCTTTCTTTTTATTGTAACCACTGAGAGTCTGATTTGGGGGTTCTCTAGTTATGACTTTCTGAGTTGACCCATTGGGCTTCTTGAGCTTCTTCAGTCTTTAGGTTAATATTTTCTTTCCATTAAATCTGTGATGCTTTCAGCCATATTTCTTCAAAAATGTTTCCCCTTTCTCTCAATTCTCTCCCTGTGAAGCCCTCATCGTGCATATGGTAGTGTACTTGAGGCTATCCCATAATTCTCAGGCCTTGTTCATTTTTCTTCACTCTTTTTTTTCTGTTACCCTGACTGAAAAGTTTTTGTCATTGTATTCAAGATGTGTCTCTTTCTTTCACATTGACATTCCTATGGATGGCAGTTTCAGGTTTCATTTATACATACTGTCCTTTGCTGGTTTAGTTGCATATAAACTATCTTTATAAATATCCTCTATTTGATAAGACATTCTTTTCATATTTCTTTAGTTTAGTTTAATTTGTTTATTTTTCTTAATATATTTAAAATATCAGACACATCTTTGTCTTATAAGTCTTAATATCTAGGCTTTCAAATGAATAGATTGAAAATTGTTTTTTTCCCCTGTATGTGAGTAATACTTTGTTTCTTTGCTTCAGTCCGATAATTTTTGAAACTAGAGATTTTAAATACTAAAACATGGCAAATCTAGGAGTCAAACTGCCCTTCAGGTTTGTTGGTGGTGATAGTTGTTTATTGAATTTCCTGAATTAATTCTGTGACGTCTACATTCTTTAACATGTATGACGACTTAAGTCTCTGCTAAATTAGAGTATGGTGAGCTTAGAGGTTTCATTAAGTCCCTGGGACCAAAATGTCTCCCAGTCTTAATAAGGAGGAGTGGGAGATCTCAGTGTGATTGTAATGCTCAGATATTCAGTTTATACCTCTATCTTAATCCTCACTTCCTATATTCACACAGTCTCAAAATCCATAAAGAAGTGAGAGCTTAGGCCCTTCTCAGGTATTTCTTCACACGCATGCACCGATGGGCATATGTACTACCCTATACATGTGCTTCATTTCCTAGACCCTCAGAACACACCATAGTCCCTGTAGCATATATTTTCCTTTTCAGTTGTTTGTTTTCAGCTCTTATTGTTACATCAGGCAAGCTACAGTGCTTAGCAACTCCCATGGATTTCTGTCACCACACTCTTGTTGGGAAAAGTCTGCTCCTGTATTTATTCTTGGTCAGGTTAAATACAGGCAATCCTTGCAAGTGTGGTTTTACAAGGAACTGCCAGACAAATGAACTTATGGCAGCCATCTTGGAATTGAGCTTGGCAGCAACTCCAACTCTACTCATTCCTCTCTGGAAGGTGCGAGGCTGCTGATTTTCACTGAAATGTGTTGTTCGTGGCAGCGTCTTCACTGCCATCCATAGGAATTCTCCTACTTATTTGAAAGGACCTTCATAGCCGGCTATATAACATTGACCATGGGAGTCAGGCAGAAGGTAAAACCCAAACAGGAACCTAAATGGAGGGAGGGACAAGCAGTCCTCTGGGAGAAATGGTTCACAGATGGACCAGAAGTCTCTGTAAAAATTGTTTTTATGATCTGTTCATGTTTGTCTACAACACTGAGACTCCCAAAATTCTGCCTTATATTTTAAGGTAGATAAAACTTCATTTTTCCCCAGAAAGTTAAGACTTTGAGAAATATTTAAAATACATTAGGCCTTCATAGATCACAGACTGTGTGTTTTAACTCAGCCCCCCTAAATGGTGTGTGTGTGTGTATGTGAGAGAGAGAGAGAGAGAGACAGAAAGAGAGAGACAGACAGACAGACAGATAGACAGAGAGACAGAGAAGAGAGAGAGAGAGAGCTTCTCTTTGTTGTTGGAGAATTGACGAGGAACCTGTAGACCAGACTGAGCTCAGGTGCCCAAATGACATTGTCAGGAAGCCTGTGATTTCTGAGTGGGAGTAGAAAAACAAGCAAGTAAAACATACTGGATGCTGATATAAGAACTGGATCAAGATATCTTTTAGGGCCTGCCTTTCTCTTGCCTGGATTGGGCCAAAAGAGGATCTTTAGCTCCCTCTACAGACCACAAAAGAAAGAATCAAAACACTTGCTCTAGATGAGCTCTGAGAATCAGCTTTGGGAAACTACAAACATTGAATGTGGTACTAGAAAATAGAACAGAAACAAAAACACATTTGCTGATTCTGTTTTCAACCTGTTTTATTAGCACCAACTAGTTCTTCACGGGGATTTCGTTTTGACACGGGCGTGTAGGCACACAATGTACCTTAATCAGACTCACCTTCTGTCATGCCCCCTCATGCCCCCACCCCGCTTTCCAAACCACTCTCAACAAGTTTCATTATTCCATTTGTCACCCATACTGATAAAGTACTCTGACCAGATTTACCCTCCTTCACCGTCTCTGTGGTACCCACTCTTTCACCCTCCCCCACGAGGACCTGTTTTGCATTCCTGTGCCGCATGTATCTTGTGCATGCTAATTGTCCAAAGGAGTTCCATCGGTCACAAGCGTATAGACAGTCAATGAATCAGACTGTCCCCTTGTTTATGTTTGCTTCCCCCATCCCCTTACCCCGTATTATTTAACAGCTTGCAGCGTGTTTCATTTTGGCTAAAGTGCAACGTTTTCAGCCTTGTTCTTCCTTTCACGTTCTCTCAAACTCCCACAGTACCCTTCACATGATCCCATCCCATTTATATTTAAATGTATTATGTTTGTGATTATATACATATATATGTGAATTCATATGTGTGCTTATGTATATGCCATATAAGTTTATCTTTTAGGTCTGGAATCTACATATGAGAGAGAATACTTTACTTTTTTCCTTCTGTACCTGGCTTACTTTGCTTTAAAAGATGCTTTCCATTTCCATCCATTTCCATGCAAATATCATAATTTTATTCTTCCTTATGATTGATCAGTACTCAGCTGTGGATATGTACGACCACAGCTTCTTGATCCTTTCATCAGTTGTAGGACACCTAGCCCATTTCTATAGCTTGAATCCTATGAATACTGGTGCAATGAACTGGATGCAAATGCCTCTATTGTGTCCAGACTTATATTTCCTTGGATATGCGCCCAAATGTGAGATCACTGGATCACATGATAGTTCTATTTTTTTCATATTTTTTTATGAATCTCCAGAATGATTTCCTGGTGTTTGCATTTGATCACATTCCCACCAACAGTGTACAAGGGGGTCTTCAATGCCCCATGATAACTTTTCTAATTCTCTGATACTGTTTCTAAAAGAGTTGCTGTACTTCCCCGGGAGTGAAAGGAGTGGTAGAAAGCACTGATTTTGTCTGCTGGATATACTTTCCCTATGTCCATGTCATCATACATCCTCAGCGCTCCTTGGCTGTGGAAGCAAACACGTGGGCTTACACCCCAGCCCTGCCTCTTACTGGCTGTGTGACTTCAGAGGCATGTTTAAAGCTTTCATTCTCAGCTCTGAGTCAGAGGGCTAGTAATAGTACTAACTTTGGTGGATTTGGTTAGAACCACATGAGTTCATACAACAGTTCTTGGAGCTCATCGGTCCTCCCATGGTTAGCATGGGGCGGCCTTCCTTGCATCTCTGCTTGCTGTAGGTTGGGTGGGGCCCTGACTAAGTGAGACAAGGGTTCCATGGATGCGGAACTGCAACTCCCACACAGTTGACCCCAATGTGCGAGGTAAAGGGAGATTCGTATCCAAGGCCGAGATTTCATCACAATACTCAAGATAATGTGTGATTCAAACTTAGGGATTGTCATATTTTCAGATCATGTCAACTATAGACCACTGGAACTGTGGAAAATGCAATGTGGGAGGAGGAGAGATTGTCACATGTATTCACTAAGTTCTTAGCATAGTAGTAGCCCCTCAGGGCCCACTACTATTGTTCTCATTTCTTGCTTCTCTAAATTAATAGGTAGAAGGGAGCATTTTCTGGCTTCATTTTTTTTCTGCCCCTTTTTAATCAGACAAGGTCTTCACATGACTAAGGTGACTTAATAGAGGACAAGACTGTGCTACGATGAAAGAGCCTTAATCAAGTCCTCATCATACACGGGGGCCCTGGGGAAGTCACCCTGCGTTTCTTTGAGTTTCATTTTCTCCTCCATTTGAGAAATGGAATTTTTTTTTTTGCCAGTCCTGGGGCTTGAACTCAAGGGCTGAGCACTGTCCCTGGCTTCTTTTTTGCTGAAGGCTAGCACTCTACCACTTGAGCCACGGTGCCACTTCTGGCTTTTTCTATATATGTGGTGCTGGGGAATCGAACCCAGGGCTCCATGTATATAAGTCAAGCACTCTTGCCACTAGGCCATATTCCCAGCCCCTTCTCCTCCATTTGAGAAAGGCTGAACTTCTGGGGTACAGACGAAGTAAGCTACAGAAGAGAAATACATTTTTTCATAGAAGCCAGGGCTCTGTTGGTGTTCAGGGAGGGTGTAACGGAGCTGTGTGCCCCAGGGGGTCACAGGGAAGTGCACTGCAGCAAGGCAGATGGCCACAAGGCAATGGAAAGGGGGCCACAGTGAAGTGCTCACAGGATTCTGTAAGGGTGGTGGGATTCACAGATCAAATAACAACTACTGGCACTCTACCATTTCTTGGGCTGTAGCTGTTGACAAATACTTTGTTGAAATATTGTTTTATGTGAACTTCATGAACTAGATGCATTCGTTTCACTTTTTTCTCCTCTTATTGGTGCTACTGGGGTAGACTTCAGGCACTCTACCACTTGAACCATTCTGCCAATCCCTTTATGTGATGGTTATGTTTGAGACAGAGTCTTGCCTTATGCCGGGCCAACCTGCACTGTGATCCTCCTATTTGTGCTTTCCCAAGTCTCTGGGATGCCAAGTGTGTACCAGGGCTCCCAGCCATTGGTTGAGATGGAGTCTCCTGAGCTTTCGTATGTGCATTGGCTCTGAACTGTGACCACCTAGCCTCCACCTCAGAAGTAGATAGTTTGAGCAACCTTGCCTGGCAGACAAAGCTTTTTCTGCTAATATGAAGGAAACACCTTTTATAGTGTAAACCTCTTGAAGTACTGGGATCTGAGCTCCAGGCCTCTTACTTGCTTAGTAACAGGTGCTCTCCTGCTGAGCCAGGCCTCCAGCCCTCCCTATTATATAAACTGCACAAATGAGACTCCAAGAGTGTGACAGAGGTTCACAACTGAGAGTCTCAGACATACGGGGCCCAGGGCTCACAGCTCCTGTGATACACATTTCCATGAGCCAAGGGCTTTCTAGAAGAGGTGATGCTTGGGCTGCAAGCTCGGGGCGGGGGGGGCGGGGGGAGAAGGCAGGGGCAGGAGAGCTGGTTGGGAGAGACAGAGCTCAAGGCAGGTATTCCAGGTAGAAAGGACAGCTGAAGGAAGGCAGGGCCGTCAACCGCGTCATCTCTCCATCTTGAAGTGGAACACTCCATTCAGTCAAGAACGGACGCACGCAGTGGTGTACCATGGGAAATGCACAAACAGTAGCCATCTATCAAGTATTTTCAGCTTCTTGAAGAGTGAGAAAATGAATGAATAAGGAGAATTATCAGGGCAGTCATCAGGCTTGCCTAAGCAAAGAAATTGTTCCCTTCTCGCTAAATAATGATTTAAAGTGTTGTTTATATTTCCAGCTTGAAAACTGTCTCATAAAAAGCATCAAGCACCCCAGCAAGACCTTACACCCGAATGCTAAGGCAGCAGGCACCTCTGCAAAAGCTCTATTTCCGTCAGAGAAGCAGCCTCTCCATAAACTTGCTGCTGTGGGCATTTTCTTGCCACGTTCCTTCTTCTCTCCTGTCAAGATGTAGTTTATTGGAAATATTTGAGGGACGCAATTATTTATTTATACCCTAGACTAATTTAAATCCCTATTGCCTTTACCCAAAGGGCTCTGGGCATTTGTAAATGAATGGAAAAATGAGACAGGCAATGTGTTTTTAGTAAGCAGCTACAATAACTGAGAGCCCTTGTCTATGACCTACATGGAGAAATGACACAGTGGACTGAAAAGAAAACTCAAGAATTCAGTACTGTACCTGGATCTTGGAGGGACCCATTTATTTTCCCCCCTCTCATTCATTCATTCATTCATTCATTCGCCAACTAGTTACATAATGAGCATATTATCTGTAGCAAACATTTTCCTAGGTCAAAGGATTATGGCAATAAGTATGATTTAAACTCTATTACAAAGATATCTCAGTCTAATTTGTAGACAAGCAAAAAAATGATAGAGGCCCAAGAGGGTCTATTTGATAGCACACACATGAGGAATACCTTCATAAACTGTGGCAAGATTGCACTCGTTGGAAACAACAGGGTCACATGTGCATAATTTCTGAGATACTTGCACTGAGTAAGAAATGAATATATCAGGTATGATGTAGTTATGCAAGAAGAATGTGTGAACTAAATCACCTTGATGGTTAACTTGGAAGATAATAGTGGAAGCAACCTGATAATTTTCTTATTGGGAATAGGAGAAGGTTGTGAAATGCCAAAGGGTTCTAACTTTATCTGTAATTTGCCTGTGTATGCATGTTGTGAAGCTTGAACTCAATCTGGATGCTTTCGTGGGGCTTTTTCTGCTCAAGACTACCACTCTACTCTCTTGAGTCACAGCTTCACTTCCCGTTTTCTGATGGTAATCTCACAGACTGACAGGCTGCCTTTGAACTGTGATCCTCAGATGTCAGCCTCCTGCGTAGCTGGGATTACAGGTGTGAGCCACCAGCACCTGCCTAGCTGGGATTTTTTTTAAACTAACACATTTCTTGCATACCGAATGTCTACTTGCTAAATACAGCATTGGTTGCATATATAATTGCTGACATGATATGAAAGGAGGAGTATGTAAGAGAGAAAGGAAGTTTTCCTAAAAGAGTGTGCATCTGAGTAGAGCCCTGGCCTGTTGTTAAGCATTTCCCAGAGTGAGGTGATGGAGCACCCTGTTCTGAGTCTCACACGCACCTGTCTTGAATCTGTAAGCAAGCAAGTCCAACGTGATTATGCTCCCTCGGCAAATGTGGACACCAAGCATCAGTCACATGAAAGTAAGCATTGAGGAAATGCAATCTTCCTCAAGACTCGCTGTACCGAGTCACAGATTCAAATTTGCATCCCTGAGGAGATAGGACAAGATTGTGCTTTATGAGAGTGTGCAATCATGTTTGCAATTATGTGTATAAATAAATGCATGAAAAGAAAGGGGAACGAGCCAGCTCGCAGTATGATAAGGAAGTGCCATGGTTGGCAGCTTTTCCGTCTTTCTATGACATGGGTAAAGTTGGGGGCTGCGGTTAGATTACTTTTGTAATAAAAACGGTGCTTCTATAAATAATGAAAAGGTGTTTACCACAAGGCTCCATGCTTGCTGATAAATGATTATGGGATGGCACGGGCAGAAAGGAGAAAAGCACCATGTTCTGGGCTTACGCGGTCCTTGAAAAACAGGCAGAGAAGACAGAGCTCACTTTCGTGCACAGGCAAGAGGGAGCTCACGCTCCCGTGTGCAAAGTGAGGCATGAGGCCCATGGTCTTCCAGATGTGGGACTTGTCCAGCAGATGATTTCTAACAATAAGGAGATAATAGACAACATCAGATCACACAGCATCAGAGTCTTCACTTTTTCCTTCTTTTGGTCTTCTAGTTAAAACGGCAGTCTCACTTTGGGGAGAGTACATTTTCTATAATTTAGTATTTATCTTTTTCCTTTCCCCCATTTTCCTCCTTCCTTATTTTGTTTCTTCTTCCTTCTGTCTCTTCCCCCTTCTCTACCTACATACTTCCTCTCCCTTTCCTTCCTTCCTTCCTTCCTTCCTTCCTTCCTTCCTTCCTTCCTTCCTTCCTTCCTTCCTCCCTCCCTTTTTTTCCTTTCCCTCCTTCCTCCCCTAGTCTCCCTTTCTTTCTTGAACAAAATAAAAGCAAGTCTTGGATTTAGAGCATTGGCAGACAGGAGTATATGGTTATAATTTAGTTGCAGGGCCTTTTTCAATCACTGTACCGACAGTTTTTCTCTGTTAATGGTAGGTCGTCACACAAAGCTTCCTTTTAAAAAGAAATGGTGTAATATATTTTATGTTAAAACATCTCAAATAGGAGGCAACTCTTGTTGGTGTGGGTGGCGAATTAATATGGAGACATCACCAGCAAGTCTGATTGCTCAGCTGCATCTGGTCTCCGTGATCTGACCGGCTCTGAGGCTCCGGGCGTTGTAGGAAGCCCCTTTCCTCCTCGGTCACTTGTCTGTGGCAGGTGGCTGTGTCGGCACAGTGAGCACATCCGCCCAGCTCAGTAACCATGAAGCCGAAACTGTTTCTTAAAAACTTGGGATCTAGGGGCTGGGAATATGGCCTAGTGGCAAGAGTGCTTGCTTTGTATACATGAAGCCCTGGGTTCGATTCCCCAGCACCACATATACAGAAAACGGCCAGAAGTGGTGCTGTGGCTCAAATGGAAAGTGCTAGCCTTGAGCAAAAAGAAGCCAGGGACAGTGCTCAGGCCCTGAGTCCAAGCCCAGGACTGGCAAAAAAAAAAAAAAAAAAAACCCAACTTGGGATCTGCAAGTGTATTGACTGACATCCGGTGGCATCAAGGGAGAGCTCAAGGAGTGTAATTCCTTAGAAAGCCAAAGCAAAGTTCAGCAAAATAAAACACCAGGAAATGGAAAAGGGGTGGGGTGGGGTGGGGTCAAAGGCAAAGGGATAGACAGGAGGAAGAGAAGAGGAAGAAAGTGCAGACTAGAATCCAGTGTGTGTCCTGCGACATTAGGAAGAGTGAGGGAAGGGGTGGTAGGGAGAGTAGGGCAGGCATGGGTGAGAATGTTGAAATGGACGACACTGACCACCATATAGTAGATACATAAACTGCTTTGTACAAATACTTAATGGTAATAATTTAAAAAAACAAACTTAGGATCTGGATGGGAGGCTATTTGCTGGCTGTTTCTATTCTGAATGTTTTATTAGTGGGAGCAAAGGATAAAGGGAAATCACAGTGTCTAGGTACTTCTTAGGAGCTTTGAGTCAGTTATCTTGGAATGAAACTGAAGTTGGAGGAACCCGTCATCTACCCAGAGGCACCCAGCTGGGGGAGGTTAGGCATCAGGAATGGACCTCACAACGCTTGTTCCTTCTGTAAATCCCTCTATCTTCCTAGACAGGGATTCCAATACAGCTTCCACAGAGGGAGGAGGAAAGCAATTAACGGTCGACTTTTTGCTCTCCTCTAGCCAAAGTGAAACCCCTCAGAGCTCCACATGGCTCCTTTTTGGCCCCCAAAATGTATCCGTGCCCCTGACTAGAAATCACCCTCTCCACTGACTTTGCCTTCCAAGTCTGCACACCATTCACCCAAGGTGCACTTCCGCTCCCTGATTCGTGAGACTTTTCGTGAGTGATTCTAGGGCCCCATTGTCAGGCCTGGGAGGTTGCATCAGTTCTAACCACTGGAAACCTGAATCTTCCTTACTAGCTCCACAACTATTGGCACACTGTTTGACATTTCTGAGCTTCCAGTGGATTCTATGTAGAGTGGCCTAGTGTCATGAATACTAAACCCCAAGGCCCTTTTCAGAATGGCATGGCACAATAATCCTAGGGTGTTCTTCTCTCTCTCCTGTCTGCTGTTGCCCACCCCAATATCTTTTACCACTGCTGCCAGGATTCCTAATACAATAGGGGTTCGATTGTCTTATCAATTATCTTACCCTTCTTCACAGAACCTCCAGAGACCAGACTATTGTCTTGTGGAACAATTGGAAGAACATAGGTGGAGTTTCAGCCTCTTGTAACGTACAGTTGCCTGCAGCTAGCTCCTAGTAACAGATTTCTCTTTTTACCTGCAAGAAAAGAGAAGTGAAACCCTTTCCACGGGACTTTGATAAACACAGTGCTTAAAACCAAATATAAACATTGTTCTGTTTCTGAAGGACATGCAATTCCAGGAGTGATGGTAGGCCCTGGAGATTCTCATTTGAAAATTGACTTGACTATTGGTTTATTCAAATGATTCTCTTTTGGTACAAATATGTGAGTTGTGCCTGACTTGTCCTAGGTACTTGATGTGGGACAGTGAATCAAAATGCAATCGAATTTACATTTTTATCCTATCTATAAATTTCAGTGGTTTTTAATGTAATCAGGCAAGCATAATTTTTATAACAGTAAATGATAAAGATGGTGCTATGGAATCAGAGAGTTCTAGGTTCAAGTCTCAACCCTAATGGATATGTGGCCTAGAAAAGGTCTTTTGACATCACAAAGCATAAAGACTACCAGTTTTCTGAGTCTGCCGTGAAGATCTAGGGGATCGGATGCAAACATCCAGCACAGCGCGGGCTGTGTATGTGTATACCTCTGTCTCATGGATGTGTATACCTCTCTCCATTTCTACAGAGGTTGCAAGTGCCACCCATGAATGCCACCCCCATAATTCCTTGTACACTGCCTTATACACAGTAGATATTATACAGGGGTCTGTTGACTGGCTAGTAAAATGGTTATGGACAAAAGTAGGCAAGTACATTAAATACCTTGCAAGCCAGCAATGGTGGCTAACCCACCTACGAAGCATAATATGACTCAAATAGATACTTCTTTCCCACTAATGCATGCAAAAAAAATATTAGCTGCGTTTACTTCCTACCCCACAAGAAATCTTGGTTGCTGTTAAGTGGTTGTACAGAGAGGAATAAGTTCCGAAGCAAATTAAAGTCTCCTTGATCTGCCCAGATGCCCTTGACCACGAAATGCTTGATGCAGTCCTGAGAAGTTATTCTAATTCACCTTTCCATTTCCTACTTCTGAGAAGAGTGAAAATAACCCTTTCTCCCTCTACCACTCAGGTGCTTTTCTAAGCACAAAGGGAGGTGATTGATAATAATAACTGTAGATAAATTATTTTTAAAAAATAATTCTTTTGCATGATGTCTTTCTGAAGGAAGAAGAGTTTTGCCTTGTACTCACAAGCAGATAAGTAGAGTGGTAAGAAGGGGAATGACAATTTTCCAGCTATGTGACTTGGGGCAACTTATTTCATCTCACTGAATCTTTTTCTCATCAGTAAGATGGTTATAACGACGGTAATCAATTCCTAGGGTTGTTATGACTATTAAAGGAGATAGCACATGGAAATTGCCAGATACCATTTTTGCTCAAAGTGGACGATCACTAGCCCATTTGTTTATCCAGCCTTCCATTTGTTCCACACGTGTTTACTGAGTGCCTACTATGCACCAGGCACCAGGTGCCAGGACCACTCTTGGTTGTCATGGTCCCGGGCTTCCTGTGATGTTTTTTGGCATTGGAGGGGGCATTGGCTCCTGCCTGGAGGAAAATCTGTCCCATTTGAGGAACAGGTACACAAGTGAGGTGAGCATGGTAGGGACTAGCATGGCTGGAACTTAAAAATCACAGCATGTGGCTACTGAATGTGGCCTTTCTGTCCATCTAGGTGTCACCACAGAGTAGCACAATGAGCTGGTAATGAGGAGGACAGCTTCCCAACCCAGTGAAAATGACACATTAGACTCACACTAAAAGATCTCCTTAAGACTTAGAGCACCTTCAAGGTAATAAAATAAACAGCAACGCCTGGGGTTAAATGCATCCAGAATGCCTCAAAGGTCATGCTTAGAATTACAATGAGAGATGGAAATGTTGGTGCAGATTTCATCACTACTTTGTGTTACTACAGAGCACACAGTCACAACCATTTAGGTATCATTTCATCCACGGAGAAACTGAGGCTTAGAGTTGAAATGGGACTCGTCCGAAAGCACTCAGCACTTGTAGAGGTGAGCTGAGATTCAAATCTGGGAGTTGACCTATCATCTTTAACTTTGGGTTTTCCTACACTTGATCTATCACTACTGGCTATTAGTGAGGTACTATCATTTGAGACTTTCTTAAATGCCGCATCTTCCCAGACAGTACTGCAAAGATCACCCTGGCACTGACAAACTCTAGCACCATGCATGGCCTTCCAGATTTTGCAATCTGTCAGTTTCACTGCTAAAGTCTAAAGCTTCCTGGAAGGCTAGCCATCTCCCTCCAGCCTCTGCCTTTTTCAAATTACTTCCTCATTTTTTTCTTCCCTACATCACCAGCCTCTTAAATCAGTGCCTCTCATGAAATGCACTTTAATTCTCCAAGCAATAACCTGAGAGGTACTTACAGAGGTGCTAAATTCCCCCAATGCCTTGCTCAGCTTTTATTTATTCATGCCTTAGAACCTAGTTGATTATATATCTTTGTGGTTTTAACAACCTTCAAGAGAGGAGCAGGGGTGTTTGAGGGAGCTATCCATCTGTGGAAAGGCTACAGTATAGAACGGGCAGTCTCATTTCACCAGCATTCCCAAAGTCAGCCACTATCTCCAGGTTAGAGTTAACTGCGGAGGTCAATCTGCACCTCGAGGCAGTGTGATGTAAAAGGCCCAGGACTTTCTTTGTAGGCAACAAATAGTCATTGCATGAGCCATCCATAAAGCATTTGATGACCCTTCACCCTGTCTCTCCCTCCAGGGCCCTTATTTAACCAACCCATTGCCACTTACATTTGACAATCTTACCATCATCCTCTTTTTTACACATTTTTCTCTTTCCTTTACCATTTCCTAAGACTAAAGTATGAGCTTCTAGGTCAGGATTGCACAACCTCAGGAATACAGCTGATGGGACTTGGAGTAAGGGCACCTAACTCAAGTTGAGCCCATCGGATTTTTTTTCCCCCTAACAACTAGTCCTTGGACCAGAGAAATACAACCATTCATCATTCTCTTTCTGGGAACTTAGGGTATGACATATTTGGGAATGATATTGACAGCCCTGGTACTCACAGAGTCCATGGTACAAAGAAGAATGTACCAGAGAAAGAAAATAGAAAACATAGAGTCCATGTTTCTTTGGGTCTGGCTCACTTCACTTAGTATAATTTTTTCCAAGTCCTTCCATTTCCTTACAAATGGAACTATGTCATTCTTTCTGATAGAGGCATAAAATTCCATTGTGCATATGTACCACATTTTCCTGATCCTTATTGGGAATAATTAGTACAGGTTTAGGCAAGTCATAGCAGAGCACCACAAGACCCAATAGCTATACCCTTATGAACACATACAATGATGCTAAGTGAAATGAACTCCATGTTATGGAGACAATTGTTATATCACAGTTGTAACTACTTTCAACATCCCATGTGTATCTGTAGCTTCTATTATTGATGATGTTCTTGTATCACCTTCCTGTGGTTGTACCTACACTATCTCTGTAATCTTATCTGAGTATATTGGAAACCGTGTATACTGGTATTGGAACTAGGAAATTGAAAGGGAATACCAAAATTGAGAGACACAGGGTAAAAAAAAAAAGACAAACAACTACAAAAGCAATACTTGCAAAACTGTTTTGTGTAAGTGAACTGAACACCTCAGGGGGGGAGAGGGAAAGGGGGAGGTGGGAGGGGGGTATGAGGGACAAGGTAACAAACAGTACAAGTAATGTATCCAATGCCTAACATATGAAACTGTAACCTCTCTGTACATCAGTTTGATAATAAAAATTTGAAAAAAAAAAAAGAAAATAGAAAACAGAGAAGAAAGAGTATGGGGCACCACCAGAAACTGAAGAGACCGAGTTTGATTCTGATTCTAGCAATACCTTAGACACAGCTCAGGAACACCGTAGACTGACTAGCTCTGTTTGCATTTTAACAACTAATTTCCCTTGTTTCTTAGGTGTCTTTCAGTTGTTTACTATCTGCACTCAGGAAAGCCTAACTCTTAATGCACAAAACCCCAACAAACCACTCGTTTCAAATTTCTCACTTCTTTAACCCCATCTTTAGCTCCCAGGCCTGGAGCTATGCTTTCTCTCTCTAGGCTAAACTCTACTCCTAAGTGCCACCCAAGCTCCGCCTCTTCTGATTAACCTTGCCTGTCCCCCAGGGCAGGGCACAGGAAGTGGTCCGTGCCCTGAGAAAGTGCACATGGCTGAGCTCTCATGGACCACAGAATGTTTAAGCCAGTGATATAATCAAGATGTTGGATCCTAAGTTTGCTTGGCTAGCAGTAGTAGATTCTTTCTCATCAAGTTTGCTGTGAGGATATCCTGATATATCCGGAGCTCTCAACAAGAGCTTGCTGGACCACTGTCGTCATCATCACCACCATCATCACGATCTTTGTCACCACCGCCACCACCACCACCATCCTCACAAACATCATCACCATTACTCACTCTCCCTTTGCTGGTAGAATAACATTACTTGGTTTCTTGAAGGTTGAAGAAGCTTTTAATTTCTGTGACTCACTACCACAAATTTAATGAGTTTTAAAGAGAGCTCTGTGACGCTCACTCTTGCGTACGTCAGACACGCGGGCAGTAGCATTGCTGGGCTCTGTGTGCAGGCATCACGGGGCTGCCTTCGGTCCTGGATCCTCTTCCCCATGGATTCAGGTCGTTGATGGAATGTAGTACCTGGACTTGTAGGACCGAAGTGTCTGTTTCTTGGCGGTCTTTCTCAGCTCTTGAAGGCTACCCGCACTCCCTGTCACATGACCACGCCTCCCCAGAATGAGCAGCAGAGAAACTCACTCGTATGGAATCCATGCAGTGTTTCAAATCTCTTGCCCCTTTGCATGATTTCCAGAGGCTAGATTTTATAGGGTTTATGATGAGCTCATAAACCTCACCATGAGCCCCTATCTTAAAGTCAGGGGTGCCCTATAATGCAATCCTAGTACAGGGGTGAATCCAATCATACCCACAGTCCTTGTAATCCTTCAGGAGCAAAGAATTTGAGAGCCTCCTTACAATTCTGCTTCCTGCTAAGGGTTATGAAGAAATAATTTGGGAAACTCACTTGGCATAGGATTCGACATAAGCAGGTATTCACTGAATGATGGTCACCATTATTTAGTTGTTCTTACTAATAATATTTATTTCAGTTGTTCCCAATAAGGCGTCTCTCTTCCTCTGCCTTCTCCTCCCCTTTTCTTTCACTCAGAGGAAAAGACTCTTGAGTCCGTGAAAGCCTCAAGGATTTGTTGGTTGCTTTGTACATCGGAACTGAATGACTTACTGGAGGTCATTGCTAAGCTGCAACTGTGTGTGCAGAGGAAAGAATTGTCCCTTAAGAAAGGATTTTTAAAAGTGTTTGTTCTTTGGGAGATGCAGATGTTTTCCAGATCACAGAAGCTTGTGCTTGGCAATGGCAGTTTGGGAAGTGAGCCCAGAAGCATCATTCCAGTAGCAGTGGAAGTAAAGAGAGCTCAGTAGATCACTTTACCCTCTCTAGAGTTACCTAGTCCCTTGCTGTGTTGGGATGAGTTGTGGCGTGGAGGAGGAACTTATCCAGAGAGGAATCCTCTTCTCCACTGTTCCCTTCCTTGCCTGACTCTGGTCAAAGTATGTGGAAGTCAAGCAGGGCATTGCTCATGCCAAGAGAACATACCAAGCAGGACAGGATAGCAATGACATCTACCCACACCTCACGTGACTTCAGACAGAGTTAAGTGCTATCACAACATAAACAAGATGATGGCACTAAACAGGGCTTCAAGAGGTTCTAGCTTGCTCTGCTTGGTCAGGAAAGGCTTCCCTGAGGAAGCAATACATTGGCTGAGATCTGAAGGGTACAAAGGAGCCAGCCTCTGCCCTGCATTGATATACAGAGCATTCTAGCCACTGTGCCAAGCAAACACAGACTTCGTGTACTGGGAATCCACACAGTGTGCTCAAGAAATCACTGTTGCCGGGGGGCAGGGGGGTGGAACAGAGGAACTGGTCAAGGGGATGGAAGGCTGGATGGGGCCAATTTAGGAGACAAAGTGCTGGTCTCCATGTACTCCACTTGGGAGGGGGAGGGGGAAACCCCTAGAGAAGTTTGCAAAGAAGAGTGGTACTTCCTAATTTTCATCTTGTAGGATTTTGTCATTTGTTGCACCAAGGATGCTCAGCATCTTTGGAACGATACAATTTACGATAGAATGTACTGTTTCCCCATGTACTGACTCACAAGACTGTAGAGCCATTGTCACTAAACATGACTCATTTTCTTTTTCTTTTTTTTTTTTTTTTTGCCAGTCCTGGGCCTTGGACTCAGGGCCTGAGCACTGTCCCTGGCTTCTTTTTGCTCAAGGCTAGCACTCTGCCACTTGAGCCACAGTGCCACTTCTGGCCATTTTCTGTATATGTGGTGCTGGGGAATCGAACCCAGGGCCTCATGTATATGAGGGAGGCACTCTTGCCACTAGGCCATATCCCCAGCCCATGACTCATTTTCTTGAAGGGATAAGCTGGCTGCTGGAGAAAGGACTGCCTGTATAAATCCAGGCCAGCAAGGCCTGCAGCAGCCCAGGTAGGGTAAAGTGAGGCTGGGGCCGGGGAGCAGCCATCCTGGAGAGGAGTGACTAGTCCCAAGGCATCTGTTTTTACAAATTGGGCGATCTAATGTGAACACCAGAACACAAGCTATGGGAAAGGACCGTCAGTTTTGGATCCACCCCTTAAGAGATACCTAACCATGGACACATCATGAGATTACTGCGAGCCTCAGTCTCTCAGTCTGATAAACGAGCATCAATACCCACTGATTTTGTTTGTTGTGAAAGTCGAATGGACTGTATACTACACAGGGTCGGTCGCCACGCCCAGGCTTCACTGCACACTCTGTAAGTATCTTTTTGCTTTTCTAGGCTGAGTGTTTCCAGATTGTTTTCTTATTTCCCTGCCTGCTTTCTCCACCACCGCAGAAGGCAGCCCTGCCCCAGAACTTCATTCAAGCTTTCCCTGAACCAATTTCCAAAATATGGAATCACTTCCTTGGGAGACTCTTCTACCTGCCACAGAAAATTTCATGTCACAGAAAGAGTCGTCCACGGTGTTAACTTCTTGATCACCAAGTGCCATAGTCTTCATGAGTCAAATTCCTTATAGACTTCTATTTCCTTGTTAGGATGTT
Source organism: Perognathus longimembris pacificus (assembly GCF_023159225.1). Taxonomy (NCBI): domain Eukaryota; kingdom Metazoa; phylum Chordata; class Mammalia; order Rodentia; family Heteromyidae; genus Perognathus; species Perognathus longimembris. The sequence continues at coordinate 7,477,252 of NC_063172.1, forward strand.
AACTGTCAGTGAACAAAACACAGATGAAGCAAGATCTAGGACTACAATGCCATTGAAGCTGCAGAAGATTATACGAAGATAGTCACTGTGTCATTTCTTACCTGCAAATACAAAAAAGCATCCTCTCTGTACATTTCCCAATACACATAGCCCTTACTTACAGGATGACCACAGGGTCCAGTTTGTATAGATATCTTCTAGTTTATACCTACTGCCCCAGTATAATCATGAATCTCTCAGTTGGTCCAAAGGATCCAGTTCCAACAATAAATGATATAATTATTCAGTTTATTCAGGCAAGATTTTCCCCACAGACCAAAATAGGCCTTTTCCTTTACTGTTTTCACTGAAATACCAAAAAGGCCAGGGCCTTGTCAAAGTACAAGCATTTTAGAGACCTTGAAAAGTGACTTTTAAATTATTATAATTAAAGAATTTTTACCTACTTCCCTGCCTTCAAAAATCTAAATTGAGTAGAAGATGAAATTCCATTATGCGCACATAATTATCTCATTTATTAGGTTTCTGTAAGGTATTAATAAAAGCAAACTTTTGTTTTATATCCTGTGGCTAGACAGAGGAAAATGAGGGTACCAATTTAGGCTGGTGTATCTTAGGGAGAGAAGAAGAATGGTGTGTTTGTGTGACTGAATAATGAAAAGCGACAGGATGTGTCTCTGCTCTTTCCCCCTATTGGCATCCAATTTCTAGGGATAAGCCAAACCTCCATTCAGGCTTTTAGAGTAGGAGGCTGTCCAGGTGATTCATCAGCTCTGAGTACATGCTAACGTTGAGCCTGTTGCTCCAAGATAACTCAAAATGCAGCCTAAATCTACCAGGCTTTCCACATACCCTGGCAGAATACCAAGGTTAAGCTGGCAACTGACCTGGAATTTAGCGCTCTAAATTCAACTCAGCCTGAGCTGAAGTAATTTTTATAAAATGAAGCGATAGAATCCAGAATGGAAAGCAAGAGAGAATGAAGCGGAGTAGAGAATTTGCTTCTAAGGGGATCCAGAGCAAGTCACGAGGCATGTTTCTCGTTGGTGTCTAACAGATACTGATTTTGAAAATAGGACTTTTCATGTCTAATGTCGTTTTGTTTCTAGCTAGTGGTACCGTACAGGAAATGGCCCAACCTGGGGGGAACTATGATCAGCTGGTAACCCCTTGGACTGCATGGACTGGTCAACCAAAAAAAAAGGTCTTAACAGAGAAGTTATTTCTTTCAAATAAAATGTCGGAAGCCGGCAGCTGCTAACGCTTGTTTAGCAACTCAACAATGTCAAGGTCAAGGTTTGCATGATGACATTGGTTTCTCTTCATGGTTTTTGTGTGTGTGTGTGTGTGTGTGTGTGTGTGTGTGTGTGTGTGTGTGTCATAATCACAAAGACACTGTGCATCCACACACAAGAAATTCTTTCATAAGGAAAACCCAAAGACTCATTTCATTTCAGTAGTTAAGGGAAGTTAGGAGAGAAAGTGTTTGATCATAGTCATAAAAAACAACAACTGGGTCTTCATTAGTAAAGAAAGGAAGGGAGAATGGATGGTAGTCATTAATTAAGAACATCTGCCACAGAGATCAATTTCAGTCGTGATTTTATTATTTGAAAGCATTGCATTGCAAGTTAAAGATGCACTGTGTTGAGTGTTCAAAAGAAAAGTCAAAACAGCAGCCAGTTTCCTCAAGGACCTTAAAATCAACTGGATCATTTTATTTTGTCTAGATTGCCTCTCGTAGTGCTAGGAACACAGACTGTGAACGTGTGTGATGAATTCTTGCATGTGACAATCCTATGAGCTGTGTGAAGGGACTAGCAAGTATAATCACAGACCGCATGACTGAGACCCAAAGTGTGGTAGAGCATTGGAATATGTATTAGTCAGCTCAGGCTGCCGTAACAAAACACACAACAAACAATGTGGCTTTAACAACATACATTTATGTTATCATAGTCTGGGATCTGGAAAACAATGATTGAAGTGTGTCAGCACATTTGGTGTCTGCTGACAGCTCTTTTCCTGCTTTGTACCCTCATGTGATCTTTGCTCTGTGGATGCATGAAGAGAGAGAAAGACCCATACAGAGACAGAGAGGAAGAGATCGAGAAGTGTGTTTTTTTTCTCCTTTATTCATAAACCAGTCTTTCAGGATTAGGGCCTCACCCTTATGACATCATTTAATGTTAATTACCTTCCTAATGCTTTTCCAAATACAGTCACACTGTGAGGTTAGGCCTAAGAAAGGCAATGATTCTGTCCATCCATAAAAGGCATCCATGCAGAAATCTACCCATTTCAGTGGATGTGCTTCCAAGGGCTACTGTAACCCAACATCTCAAACTGAGCAGCTGAGAACAACAGAAATTTTGTTTCCACATGCAGTTCCCATTACAGGAAGCCAGAAGTTGTGGGCAGGACCTTACCCTCCCTGGCTGTTCCATAGAAGAATCCTCCCTGGGCAATTCTAGCTTTGGTGTGAGCTAGCATTCTTGGCAATCTTTGTCTATGGTTGCATGATTCTTGTCACAGTCATCTTCTCTATGTCTCCACATTTTCTCTCTGCGCTTGTCTGCTGCCTGTCCTAATTCCTCCTTTCTATAAGGGTACTAACCACAGTTTATGAACCCCACTCTAGTGGCTCCTTTTTTACTCAGTAACTTCTAAAAAGACCCTGTCTCCAAACAAAGTCACCTTCTCGAATACTGGGGTTTAGGGTATCTCCTCATTGCTCAGTTGACAGTAGCATAGAATGAAGTCCCATCTTCCTAATGGTTACAGAAGCATTTGACATCACAGAGGTGCTCCTTCCTGCGTGGGAAGGAGACATACTATAATGAAATGTATGTGACTTAGCATGGTAGCCCTATGTGCCCTCTCTGTGTCTCTCTCCCTGTCTCTCTTTTCCTCTCTCCCTCCCCTCAGCAGCAGACTCTTGCTCAGCAGCAATAGGCTGAGCAAACTGAGCTGCTGCGTGTGGGTGTGAGTTCTCTTCTCTCTAGAGAAGAGTTGTCTTGGAAAGCAAGGGGCTGGTTGTATCCTAGCCAAAAAAAGTGAACAAATTGACTGTCCGTTTGCAAACTTTCAGCCTTCAGGGGCGCTTCCCACTAGAGGACCTGGGAGGCCTTCTTAGGAAGATAATGGGACGTGGTCTTTGGTTCTGTCACCTGTAAACAGATTAGCCAGATCCAGCGTGATTCTGTGGCAGGGTTTACTCAGAGTTGGCTTCTTGGTTACGAGGGTGCTAACACCAGCTTTGAAAAGGTAAACAATAAGACCCCATCTTACCCTTCCTTCCCAGAGCCAACAGCCCTCTGCACTGGAAGCTTCTTGGAAGATGCACTATGTATTTACAGTTCCCATATCCATTTCCTTGTAGGAGATGGTGGAATATAATTAGTTTGAATGCACTTGGCCTAGGGCTTCTCTCTACCTGTGAGGATTTGCCCTAAGTTAATGGGGGATGATCTCCTGCTTAGTATACTTAATGATAAGAACGGGTCTCTAAGAAGATGCAAGGGGCTTTGCTTGTTTTAAGATCCCTTCAGGATCTTATGTAGACCCATAATTTAACTGATTACTTACTTCAGGAATTCCAGATTTCTGGGCCCTTGGGGTTGGGGATATGGCCTAGTGGCAAGAGTGCTTGCCTTGTATACATGAGGCCCTGGGTTCGATTCCCCAGCACCACATATACAGAAAACAGCCAGAAGTGGCACTGTGGCTCAAGTGCCAGAGTGCTAGCCTTGAGCAAGAAGAAGCCAGGGACAGTGCTCAGGCCCTGAGTCCAAGGCCCAGGACTGGCCAAAAAAAAAAAAAAAAATGCTTGCCAATTTCTGGGCCCTGGTTAGTCTGTTCTATCTTGTATTTGTAGACTAAAAGTCTTCACTGAGAAACCTACCTACAGACAGTAGGGAAAGTAGCATTTGAAGTTAAATTCATTAACTTTCTTCCAAACACACATATAAAATCAGTGAGGGGTATCATGGAGACACACCATTCCAAATCTTATCAGTCCCAAAGTCAAGATGACTTTAAGTCCTTGTGTGTTTGGAGTCGGCTTCCTCCTGTTGCTGACTACATCTACTAACTTGGTTGAGACACTGATCCCCATTCTCCAGGGATAAAAATCACTAGCAGCAACATGCCGTGCTCCATCTCACATCCCAAATGGTCTTTAAAGTATAAACGTGATCATGGTGACATCTTCTCCCCTCGTAGAAGAGCTTCTGGTGAACTTCCCAGTCCCTTAATGTTAGTGTTATGAGAGTTCTTTAAGGCTTAGCCTCCAGCTCCTTGGTTCCCATCTATCAGAGTTCTTTCTCCTCTTCTTCAATCAGTCTTTTATCCTTTCTTTCAAGAGTTCGTTGAAGAGGGTACCTCTGGGGGAAGACTTCAGGAACTTTAGGAGGGCTAGGAACTTCACCCTACCCCTCATCCACCAGGATTACCTGCCTGCTGAGCTTGGACGACAAGGGATTGAGAATATGGTAACAGTACTGCATTTTTGAGTGTTCACTCTGATCTGGTCATTACTCTAAGTGTCTCCACATAGTAATTAATGTAAAACTCAAAACAAATACCAGTGGTAGGTACCAAGTTGTGAACTCCTTGGAAACTAGGACTACTTCATTATGCAATTACCTAAGTATCCTCTACATTTAGTACTTCTCTCTCTGCTTTTCTTCTTCTCTCTTCTTTTGCTTTTCTCTCTCCTTGCTTCTCTCTCTTTCCCTCTTTCTTTACATTAGTATATATTGTCTTAATAAATGAGCACACAGCTAGATGAATGAATAGTCAGGAGTCTGCTGAGAGGTAGAACTTCCCAGGTCTTTGCTGAGCGCCTGACCTGGGAAGCTCAGCTTCTTCTGCCCATTCATAACAGTGTTGGCTGGGTCAATACTATTTGTTATGAGCAAAAAAATGTATCTGGAAATAAATCACTTGCAGTTAAAAACCTATCTATGGTCATGATGGAGTTTTCTGCTTTTGTTGATTTTGATTCCTACTTGTACCTGAAACATGAGATCTATCTGAAAAGTTGGTCTAATTGTACAGACTTCACAGACCTGCAGTTCTCAGGCATCCTAGTACACAGTGCCTAATGGGGAAGAACCATCTCTTCTCCTTAGCCATGATCCAGACACCAGGTGTCTCATTATCTGAGGTCACCGTGAACTCACACAAACAACTTGATGGCCTCTGGAAGAGATTCCCCCTGAGGGTTGGAAGCTCTATAGGCCAAGGTCAGTTGTCTCCTTAATTTTGAGGATCCTTTCCCTGGATATATTTCCCATCTTTTCCCTAACTATCTCCAGCAAACAAATAACATCTCAAGTGAAACCTGTATGGTAGTAATCCAGGCCAGCTAAGGGATCTCTCTGGCCTGTGCCATCTCAGCCATGGTGAGAGGCAACTCATAATGTAAGAGTATACCACTCAGACTCTACTTTTTGGAAGTTACTCAAGTGTAGCTTTGCCCAATGATCAATTTAATTTGTTTTAGATATGCTTCAGAACCTTGATTCCTCTTACCTGCCCCTTCCCACCACATCATTTTTTTTTAACCAGGGACATATGAAAAGTACTCCACAATGAGATGTTTTCATATGTATGTTTTAATCAGCCATTTACACAGATGATTTTAGCATAGAAATGAAGACTCTTAGGGTAAGGAATGGACTTCAAGGGAATTGTGTCATTCTCCATCTGTCACTGGGATCCCCTTACTCAGCTTAGGTGGGAGGGCAGTTCACCACTTCCACATCAGCTGTAGTCATGGGTCCTCAAATACAGTTCTGGCTCTGGATTCCTGGTTACATGTAACATCTTTTGGCTGCTAGCCTGAACTCTCTTCACAGTGATTTGTCCTGAATATTTTATAGCTTCTCCCCACGAGTTCAGATTTCTTGCCCTTGCCACTTTTGATTGTGTAAATGCTCTCAACCTAAAGTGACTAGAGCCTAACTTCCAGAAGGTTCTCATCATTGTCTTTTTCACATAATATATCGCATAGAAGCAAGATGTTGTAGTTTAAATGTGGCTTTTCTCCCCCAAATTCATGCAAGTTAATCCCCCAGGTTTTATGCTAATGGCATGAAGAAGTTGACAAGTTAGTTTCACTATGGTGTTTAGGAGCAGTGAATAGATTAGGTGACGAGACAAAGTCAACACTTGCTTCCATGACGTGATGCAGTGGAGGAGGGCCTCACCATGACATCTGGAAGCCACCGTCCACAACTGGGAACCCAAACCAGCTCTCTCTTCGTGAAGAGCCTGCCTCAGGTGTTCCTAATGCACCCAGTGAAGGCTTGTAACACTCTAGACCTTGGTCCTGGATCCCATGTTCTTGCCCATTGTGTCTTCTATAGCCCACTGCACACCCAATCCCATTTGCTTCCGATGAGTTCTTAGAAGAACTTGAGCCTTCCCAGACATTATCTTCCCTGAAATAAAAAAAACAACAACAACAACAACAAAGATTCCAGAGAAGAATTTTTTTTTCAACATGGACTTCCCCTTGAATGTTTTCAACTCTTAAGAGTTCACTGTTCTCCAACCAGGCATTCAGCACTCACTCCTTTGGTACTGATTTCACCATACTTCCCCTTAGAACTATGAGATTATTTTAAAAGCTCGTCTCATCTAGTCTCATCTGGAAACAGTATTTCTTCCACTGTTTCTCTCTACATAGTACAGCTTTTTCCTCTTGGGATTCATACAGAATGAGTCTCATCGTGTATTGCTTCCAAATCTCTTCCTGATTTGGAAAATGAGACAAACTGTCGCAACCATTCTGTCTCAGTCTAAACAATACATGTTCAATTAATACAGCCTCCTCTTGTAAATTATAAGCATAAAGAAAAAGGTTCTATCCACAAAGGAACGCTACCTTTCCTTTTTTCCTCCTAACTCTTCTTCTTTTCTTCCCTTCCTTTCTTTGTTCCTTCCTTCCTTGCTTTCTTCCTCTACTTAGTTGAATTTCCATTATGTAACTGATGTTATGCATAGCTAATTTCAGTGAGTAGAATGGCAAGTTAGGCCACCACATTGTTGGGAATACAAAGAACACCAAATCAAGATTATTTGCATTGAGTAAGAACTAAGGAATTGGCTTATTTTGCAGCCACTTGGATAAAGGATTGTCCTGTTCTCTCTGACCCAATTATCCATAATGAATCTAATTTCAACACTTTTCAGGGGTAGAGAGTATAACAAGATGAGAACGCATGCCTCGGGCTTGCTCCTTGAGGGTACAATACGTTCTTGCTGATTGACAAGAGGTGCATGAGACTCTACTAATTGAGACTGATTAGTAGAAAGGCAGCCAGAAACAGGGAGGAGTGAGTAGAAGGTTCTTCACAACAGTTCCTCCCTTTCAAAGGCATATCTCCACCCCCAGAGACTCTACCTCAGAACAAAGGCCCAACAGTGATCATCATGAGCCTAAGATAATCAATAAGATTAAAATTTAAAGAGCAATTTATCCTATCTGTATTTTAATTATGAGATATTTCTGTTACTACTTGGAAAAATAAAAATGTAAAGTTTAAATTTTAAGTCCAGTTGCAGATGAAATTTGATCTGGAGCTTAACTTTGTTATTAGATTTTAATAATTTATTATTTTCCAGTGCTGGGAATTGAACCCTGGTTCTCACAAATGCTAGGCAAGCACTCCAACACTGAACTACAGCCATACTCTCAGATGGTTATATTTTTTCACTTTTCATGATCATCTTTAAGTAGTTGTGCAGAGGAGTTGCCATTTGACAAACCGGTTTATGAGTACAAAGCATCTTGATCAATGTCACCCTTTTCAACATTCTAATGTTTACCAAATATTTATTCAATATCTACTCTGTGCCAGGCATTGTGTTCCATAATGAATAATCAAAAATCAGTAAGATACTTGACTTGGGTCTAATTTACTTTCAAAGCAGATCGTTATCTATGACCTTAGATCCCCTGGAGTTTGAGAAAGATCCAGAATAAACCAACACACTCCAGACGTGCAATAGTAGGTACTGCACAGGAGAGACCCAAACTATACAATTGTGAAGTAACTTCTACAACTTGCTCTTTTGCAGTCTGTGGTCTCATGTCACTCGTTTTAGGAAGAATGGTAGTAAGAATTCAAATGTGTGCTTTTCAGGGAGGATCCACTCAGTAAAACTCCTTAATTGCCTCAATCCGGCCCCAATCCCAAGTGTATGTGTAAAATAGGATCTCTTTCCCTTTCTTCCTTTTTTCTTGCAGTGCTAAGTAGGGGAGTTGTTAATACCTCCACTATCAACCTGTACTCTCACATTTAGTGTGTGTCTCATTGAATGTATGGATGTATACATTTGGAAGGCATGAACAAATGAATGCAAAAGCACCTGCATATACAGTATGCCCGTTGCAAGGACAATCAGTAATAATCAACTTATCATAGCTTTCACCAGGTACTGGTCAGTTTCCAATTGTTTCTGCTCCACTTTAATGACATTCATCACATCCATACTACTATTGATTTAATGTTTTTCTAAGTAAACTCACTGGCTGTGAAGTTGTGTATCTGGAGTGCTCAGTAATGAGGTTTCAAATCTATGTACAACACAGCATCCATACACTACGGGGTGCTCCTTGGATTTCTCACTCATGTATGCTTTCCACCTTGTATGAAAGACTCTGGCCTTCACCTCCCTCAAGGCTGGCGGCAGAAGACATTAGACTGCTCAGGTTATCAATTCCTTCACACCTGTACTTGCTTCCTCCCCGCCCTCCATGTTTCACTTTCTGTTCCTCACATAGGAACACATCTCTCCCTGCTTCCAGGCTGTGCTTCTCCTGAGTTCTTCCAAATATATTCTCTCCTCCACCAAAGGGAAGCTCACTAAATGTGTATGCCTTTCTTCTTTCTCTCTTGCCTTTGATTTTCCCTCTCTGCATCTTGCTTGGCCATGCAGTTTAGCAAGAATTAGGTACCAAATACTTCTTGCTTTCTCTGGGAGCAAAAGACCACTCACTGTCTGTGCTTGTTCACTCACGGGTTATTTATTAACTTACTGTGAATGTTTTCTAGCCACTGGTCTTACTTTTTATTTTATTTTTCTGGTCCTGGGTCTTGACTCTGGGCCTGGCCATTGTCCCTAAGCTATTTTTGCTCAGTGATAGCACTCTACAACTTGAGCTACAGCACCACTTCTGGGTTTTTCTGTGATTAATTGGAGATGAGAGTCTCATGGACTTTCCTGCACAGGCTGGCCTCAAATCATGATCCTCAGACCTCAGCCTCCTAAGTAGCTAGGATGACAAGTATGAGCCACCTTTACCCACCTTGGTCTTACACATTTTAGCCCAATGGGCTGATGTGGAAATTCACCAGCTTTAGGTATTCTTAATTGCTTGATTGCTTGCAGGGAAATTAAAAAAAATAGAGGTTATCTTCCACTGTGATTTAGATAGGGATTGATCTAAACATAAAATGGGAATAAGTTGTAAACCAATGACATTTTTCAAAAGAAAGATGCTTTAGGGAACAAGTCTACCAGCTCAGGCCCACAGAATGAGCACTGGCCAGGGTTTCATTCACCGTCTGCTTTGGAGTACCAGCTTGTGTCCACCATGGTGTTTGTGGTGGGGAAGAGTGAGGTGGTCACAGTGGCTATGTTCACTGATACTTTTCTTAACTTCTTTCAAGCTCAGGATCCCATGGCCATTCAATCAGCTTACACTGAGGCGACTGTTTATAAAATCAAGCCCAGAGTCTGCATGTTTCTGCTCTCCTTCATGCTTAGAATTGCAAGGGGCAGATTTAGATGAGATGTGCAGATGCAAGTACTTGGCTTTCAGCCCCAAAGTGAATTTACCCAGTGAATCTTAAATGGCTGAGCAGGTGAAAGACACAAGACAGCGGAGAGAGGGAGTAGCTAGTGAGGTGGCAGAGGCTACATTGGAGAGAGAAGCAAAGCAAATACCCACAAGGCCTTGGGATTCATGCTGGCTCCAGTCACCTTCCTAGAAGACCTGGGGAATGGGCTTTACCTCTGTGGTAAACAGAAGAGAGAGATTCTACCCGTGAGATCGATTCTTAATTTTCTCTAGCAGCAATATCTTTTTTTTCTTGTTAATTAAATTTCATGTTGAACCACAGTATCCACAACAGATGAAAATGAAGAGGATTTGGAGGAAGGGAAAGAGTCCAAGAACTGGAGTGATACCATCGTGTTTACAGGCCAGTTGTTTCCAGTGACTGCTTTCTGGAAAATGGAGCGAAGAGGGCCTGGCTACTGATTCTGACATCACCCATGGATGTGGCTGCTTCGAACCAGACCAAGAGGGAAGAACAAGAGAGGCTGACGGGATGTGAGCACGAACAGCGCTGCATCCCTAGGACAGACAGGGAGGAAGTTGGCCAGGCTCCCAGAGACAAATGGCTGCCCACCTTTCTGTGCTAAGTCACCAGTGCCGTTAATCATCTGGACATTTCGGCAAAACAAGAAGAAGATGAGGTGACAGGTGACCACAGGAGGATGAGCTGAGCACTGAGGCAGGCAGGTGTGAGCCTAATGATGTGCACAACATCTTGCCCGTTCCGATTGGTCTCAGATGAACAATCTCCCGTCACCAGAGAGAATGCCAGGCCCAACAAAGGACCTGCGGAATATGAATATATGCATTTAGCCAGGTCCTAGAGAGATGTGGGGACACAGGGAGTTTGAGAATACTGTTAATGAAAAAAACACTCAAGACAGAGAAACCTGTACCAGATTCCCAGATGTTCCTTTTGTTAGTAATGACCTTGGTCAAATCATTTTCCCTCCCTGGGTTGCCTCATCTTCATCATGTGCCTGGAAGAAAGTCTGCATGATATTGACGCTGTTGTTGCTGTGGGAAGGAGTCAGTGACCAGCCTACCCAGAATTCAGTGCGCAAAATAATAAGGGAAAACAGTATGAGCACACACACACACACACACACACACACACACACACACACACACACAGTGGTCAAGGAAAGAAGAAAGGAAGTGAGGAGAGGTTCCTGAGATTTCATTGTGATTCTGGTTTTGATTTTCAGGTTTTTTTTTTTTATTTTTCTCTTCTCTTTAGTATGAGAAATTTACCATACACTTTGGAAGGCAGGAAAATCTTTTCCTTTTTAAATATTTGCCACCATTTGGTAACGCAAGGAAAGAATAGAACAAAGAAGGAGGTTGAATTTCAGATGTTTGACCCTTTGGGCATTTCCTGCCTGTGCAATACTAAGTTTATGGCATAACTTAGTTTTTCTCACCAGTAAGATTAGAAGAACAAAACTTTCCAGGGGGCTGGGAATGTGGACTAGCAGTAGACTGCTTGCCTAACATACATGACGCCCTGAGTTCAATTCCTCAGCACCACATATACAGAAAAAAGCTAGAGGTGGCGCTGTGGCTCAAGTGGCAGAGTGCTAGCCTTGAACAAAAAAGACACCAGGAACAGTGCTCCGGCCCTGAGTCCAAGGCCCAGGAATGGCAAAAAACAAAAACAAAAAACTTTTTGCATGTTTGTGTGGGTTAAATTCGATATAATATGGACATAGCTTAAATATTTTATAAATACCTATTATATTTTAAATATTTTTATGGTTATTTTTATTCTTGTCTTCCACAATTGTGTTTTCCTTATTTTTTAATTTTTTGTCTATCATTTTTAGAAGACCCCTGTGCTCAAAACCATGGTATAGTGGTTTTCATTGACGTTTCCAGTAGGCCTGCCATCTGTCAGGTACTGCTCTGCATACGAGGAATGGGGTTGCCTGGTCTATTTCCTCCTCCACCTGACACATTTGGGTCAGACATTGTCTGGAGCGCTGAGGATGCAAGATGCCTGAAGCTTATTCGTTCTCCTGTGAATTGCACCCTGTACCAGGAATATATGGAAGGGAGAGTTTTATTCTTTGGTGTAGTACAGGCCCGCTTTGTGGCCAGTGTGGTAGGATTCATTCTTCACTTAGGTTTCAGGGATTTGGTTCATTTTTTTGGTTCATTCAAGGTCTTTACATCATCTATTAAAAACACACCCACATCCATACACTTGTCTAAGCACATTAATAACGTATACAAGCTTGTTCTCCTTGAGAAAAATGTGGTCCTCAAGGAGCCTAGCAGGACCATTGGCATGTGCACACTTAACGAGCTTCCTTTAAGAAAGCCTTATCTGTTTATTGGAGCAGACCTGGCCAGGCCAGACTGCTCCTTGGCAGCATTTGGTAGCTCTCAGTTGGAGCCAGTGTCCAGAAGATTGGAAGTTCTCAAAATGCAATTATTGAATGATATTCAGACTCCCAGGACTCTTATGGATCTATTAGGTAGTGACTCCATGAAGCAACTTTAAGGGTGCTATTCCTGGCCAGTCACAAGAAAAGCTATGACTAATGGAAAAGTGCATAGTAGGTGCTTAATATTCACATGTCTTGAACATTTCTTTGAAGTCTGGACAGTTTTTCAGGGTTCTTCTCCAGTGGTACGCTGATAGAGGTTTAACTGGCTGCAGACAGGATAAGAGCAGTGTTCTGATTTGTTGTGTTCACCAGTTTCTCTGGTGTAAGTATTCCCACCAGATCAAATTTCAAGCCACCAAGCAACAGCACCAAGTTGAGCAGAGAACGCACCATGTGGTAGAAATCCATTGCTCAGATGCAAAGGGAGTCACTAACTTTCAAGAGAGCATGAGCAAAAGAACAATGACGATGAATTTTGAACATTTAATGTCTTTGTTGTAAATATGACTTATTTATCTGTAAGTTTATGTAATTTAGACTTTAATAACAGCTGTGTTTAAACTAGCAGCTTTGTGAAACTCTTGAACATTGAACAATTGACTCTAAATAGTCATATGAGTTGGCCGCAGCACACCAGTGTTTGGATTTTCTCCAGCACAGTACAGTTTCTTCGCTGTTCAACATGTGCAAACTCAGACCACCATTGCACTCAGGCTCTCAACACTGCCTTAGCTGTGCTGCCTAAGAGGACCCTGAGCTAATTAGCACTTCCTAAGACACAAATAACCTGTGATGGTGATGAACTATGTTTTCCCATCCCGTGGGGTCCCTCCAACGCCCTGCCCTGTTCACATCCCTTTTGCGGCACTTTTCATTTTCCCCCTATGTGTTTTAAGGATAATTTGTGTACTTCCTCCCTTTCCACTGGAGTCTATGTGATCAGAATTGAAACATGGCTCTCAGCTGATGTTCTCTATCCCTTACTACATTAATAGAACGGGCCACTGGCAGGAGGCCACTTCTCTCCAACCCAAACATCCAACGGGCTCTGAAACCTGCCTGATCACTCTGTGAAGGGTTCAGTGCTTCCTCATGCTTAGCCCATCCAAGACCCAGGTATAATTCCTTTCCCTCGTGTCTCAGAATATCATGCTCACAGGCAATTGTGCATCTACTGTCATAGTTGCGTTCTATTTCAGAGTTAGGCTTTGCTGCCATTGTTGTTGTTTGATGTTCCTGTGTGGCTCATCAAAGCTTCTTTAAGGCATGTTACAACCCTCCCAAAAAATGCAGCAGCTCTTGATGTCTTATAAGAGGAGCTTATTATTCAGGGAGAGATATGGCTCTTCTGACTTTCTGCGTAGTCTCAGGCTCATGTATGGTTACTAGTAATCATAGAATCATAGCTCCAAGTCTCCCTATGTTTTAGGCTGAGATACACTGAAGAACTCTGAGTGAGGAAGTTCATGCAAGGGGTATGCCAGGAGGGAAAGGCAAGAGCTCACACACAGGAGGATCATTTCAGCCTTGGAAGCAGTGTCAACATGGTCCCACAGGGGAATGCTCTACCTCAGAGTTGTGCTGACCAGAGCCATGGAATTCTGACCTTTGCATCCCCAAATCTCACTCACCTATCACTGCTAAACCCAATCCCACTTGGCAGGTACATCCGGCTCTCTACTCCTGACCACAGGTATTACAGTCCCTGCAGGAACAGAATTCTGGCCCATTGAAGGGATCCTTACTCTGAGAATCTGAGCAGAATATGGACAGTGTCTGCTGAAGTCTTCATGACAAAATAGGACTACAAACTACTTAACATTTGGAAATATCTTTCCTTCTACCTGTTTTCTTAGTCATCTCTTGGAAGGGAAGGAAACGAGACAGATGAATCTGTCTCTACTCTGAATTGTGGTACTGCCTTTAGAGCAGTACGATACTGTTGCTTCTATTTTGAAAATCTCTGTTTATTTTTATTTTTAGTATTTTTTGCTTCCATTTATATGTTTAGAATTAACTCTATACTTCTTTCACATGGACAATTTCATGGAATCCTCCTTTAAAAAAAAATCGTGTGAGATAAGCATTACTTTCACCCAAAGTTTTCAAGTTACCACTTGAAAAATTGAGACTTCCCTAAGTCTAAATTGAGACTACTTCTAATCTATCCAAGCCCCCAACTCCTAACCCATGGAAAGGGCATATTATCCAGCCTAGAAGACAGAGAGAGAGGAGGTCACGGAGTGCCTGAAAGTTCTTCTTGGGCCTATCTCTGGCTATCCTGTTTCCCTCCCCAGGTGGCCCATTCATCAGAACAATAACTTTCAAATAAGGAGTTGCCCCCATTTAGTGTCAATTGCCTGGGAATATGGAGGCAGTCAAGAGAGGGAAAGAGAGTAAGAGGGAGAAGGACAGAATCAAGACAGAGATTCCGAACACCTTCTACCACTCATGAAACCACCACCGTTTTTTTTCTGTCATATAGAGTTTATGAATCAGATCTACAGGTGTTTTTGTTTATTATTATTTTTTTTTGGTCCCAGAGCCTGAGCACTGTGGCTTCTCTTTCTTGCTCAAGGCTGGTGCTCTCCCACTTGTGACACAGCTCTACTTCCAGCTTTTTGGTGGGGAATTGGAGATAAGAATGCCATAGACTTTCCTACCGGGGCTGTCTTCAAATTTTGATCAGGCCTCAGCCTCCTGAATAAGTAAGACTATTGGCATGAGCCATCTGTGCCTGGTTCAGATTTATTTTTCAAGAAAGGATTCTGTTCCTGGAAGAAAGAATGTGAATCTGAAATGTCCCCGTTGTTATTAAACTCTTGGTCCTCAGCTGGTGGTACTTTTTGGGACATTTTGGAAAGTCTAGGAAGTAGAACCTGGCTGGAGGAAGTAGATCACTGAGAATGTGTCCTTGAGTGCTTGTCTCTGTCATGATCTCTCTGCCTGATTGAGGGGAACAGCCTCTACCTCAGTGTGTTCTCGCCGCCATATTGTTCTGCATCTCCATGACCCAGAATCAATAGAGTCAAGAACTTCAGACGGAAATCGCTGAAGTGGTGAGCCAACATAAAGAATTTATCTCTCAAAGTAGAGAATCCACTCCCTTTAAGCTGCTGTCAGGTATTTTTTATTGTAGCAGTGGCAAAGCTATCAATCACCTAAAGAAAAAGAAGAATAAATAATAGTCTAATATACATAAATATCAACTTCAGTTTGGGATAGCAAAGTTTGTCTGTTTTTTGTTTTTTTTTTTTTTGGCCAGTCCTGGGCCTTGGACTCAGGGCCTGAGCACTGTCCCTGGCTTCTTCCCGCTCCAGGCTAGCACTCTGCCACTTGAGCCACAGCGCCGCTTCTGGCCGTTTTCTGTATATGTGGTGCTGGGGAATCGAATCTAGGGCCTCGTGTATCCGAGGCAGGCACTCTTGCCACTAGGCTATATCCCCAGCCCCTGTCCGTTTGTTTTCTTGACATATCTGTTGCTTAATTGTGATCTAAGTGTTATCATTAGATTTTGAGAGACCTATCAACAATATCCAATTACTAGGAGAAAACTGGCTCGGAGAGGGAAAGCAATTTGGTTTTGGCCATCCAGAGAGTAGACCGGACTAGACCCCAGATCTCTTGGCTATGGCCTGAGTTGTGTGTTCAGGACCCTTTCTTCTATTCCTTGTTCAGTCTTTACAGTGAAGACAAGTGAGCATTTGCACAGTACATTAGCTTGCTACATCAATTCTGAGTCATTCTGTGTGTTTTCCTTGTGTTTTTTTTTCCCCTTGTCCTCATTTCAAGGAGAAAACTTAATGTTCTCATCTCTAAAGAGGAAAAAAAACACACCGTGATTTGAAATGCTGCACTCATGACATAGTTCCCACACAAGCTCGCAACTCAGCCTTGGGAAGCGTTGATTACTTAGTCCCCATTAGAGCCCATAAGGTCAAGGGGACCTCTATAAATGGATCTGGGGTCTTGAATCCTGTAGCTACAATGAGTTTCAAGTCAGAGATTTCAGTACCCTACCACGACAGTGGTGGCTCTCAGAGGGCCACTCGCAAAGTGCTCTCACTTCACATTCTCAAGGGACTGTGGCCTTGTGCTGGAGAGGCAGACAGGGAAAGCTCGGTGCAGGGTTGCGTGGGGGGGGGGGGGGTCCAACCTGTGTCACAGAAACTGGCTGTACCTGGTCTTGGCTCAACTTGTGGGACTGGTTCTGGCACCTATTTTTTTTTTTCAAAAGCTGATCTCACACATACAAAGCAAACAAGCTGATCCAGCAACTCTGGGAGCAGAAGGAGTGGAAAGCCCAAGCCAGCAGGAATCTTTCTTTTCCCTAAGAGAGTTTGGGGGATGAAACAAGGTAGCCTGAAAAGCAGCAGGGGAAGTGACATCCTGGGCAGGGAAACAGAATCCATGAGATCATGAACATCCAGATTACAAAGTGAAAGGGACCGAACTCACCGGGAAGACAGCTTCCTAACAGATGGAGCAGCTGGAAATGTGGGCTGGTCTCAGAAAGAGGAACTGAGGAAAGACAAATGTGAAGTCCTGGGCTTAGGTCCCAGAAGAAATCAATTGCCCACCACTGACAAATGACCATAGTTCCATAATAATAAATGTAAAAAAAAAATACTGAACAGGCTGGGTCCCAGGGCTCTATAGTTGACTTTGCAAAGTCAACAATGTCACGCGAGCTGTGTAAACTGCGGTGGTTATCTGGGTGGGCCTGTGGCCTCAGCAGAGGAAGGAGCTCCTGTCTCCTATGGCTGACCCCAGGCAGAATCATGGAAGCTTCGGGCGTCGAGTGGAGAGATCAGTGGGGTCTCCAACCTGGAAGGTGTGACCTCCAATTGTTGACGTTTATGTGGGGAGCATCCAGAGCCACTGCCAAGGGAGATGATGATGACATCACCGGGGGCAAAGCAGAATGAGGGAGGCAGGAAACCTAGCTGGGAGGAATGAAGCAGAGCAAGTCCCTGTGTGTGCAGCCGCGATCCTCTTTAAGCCACAGGCAGTGGAGAAGCTTTCCACGCTGCAGGGAGGGATGAGGATAGTGTGCATTGGGATCATGGATTTTCTTTTTCTTATTTATTGTCAAAGTGATGTACACAGAGGTTACAGTTTCATACGTTAGGCCTTGGGTACATTTCTTGTACTGTTTGTTACCTCCTCTCTCATTTCCCCCTCCCCGCTCTTCCCTCTCCCCCCATGAGTTGTTCAGTTGGTTTACACCAGATGGTTTTGCAAGTATTGCTTTTGGAGTTGTTTGTCTTTTTATCCTTTGTCTCTCGATTTTGATATTCCCTTTCACTTCCCTAGTTCTAATACCAGTATATACAGTATCCAGTATACTCAGATGAGATACAGTGATAGTGTGGGTACAACCACAGGAAGGGGATACAAGAGGATTATCAACAATAGAAGCTACTGTTTCACATGGCATGTTGAAAGTAATCACAACAGTGATACAACAGTTGTTTCCATAACATGGAGTTCATTTCACTTAGCATCATCTTATGTGTTCATAAGGGTATAGCTATTGGGCTCTTGTCATCCTCTGCTGTGACTTGCCTAAACCTGTGCTAATTAATCCCTAGGAGGGAGACCATAGAGTCCATGTTTCTTTGGGTCTGGCTCACTTCACTTAGTATAATTTTTTTCCAAGTCAGGACTTGAGATCATGGATTCAATACACAGCAAGCATACTGAAGGCTAGGATTAAGACAATAGACACTTAAAAAGTCTGCTACAAGGGGGCCTGGGTTTCCTGAACATAATTAATTGCAAAAGATGGGGGGGGGGGAAGGAATAGACTCAAAGTGTTGGCTGCCTTCCACTGTTTGGAGGACCATTTCGTGGAAGCAAGGGAGTACTGTGCATACTTGGGAGTGGGAAATAAGCAAGGATAGTGGGCAAAATCTGAGGGAGTCACGTTCCCTCCTCAGGAGGAGATGAGAAAGTCCCCAGGTGTGGGGACTGCTTTCTCTGCTCCGGCTCAAATGCTTATTTTCTCTCTTATTACCCTCGCATCGTCTTCTCCCCCCACCCTCGGCCTGCAGGTCTGTCGGGGTGAGACGTGGGGGTGTCTCCGTCCTGGCGGGCGCGCGACCCGCGTGGCAATGTGACCGCTATCCTACTCTGGGAGCCACGGACATAGACCACGGGTCAGCTTCTGAGAGCGAACTAACTTTATTGAGAGAGGGGCAAGGGTAGATGATCAGGGGAAGGGGGTTGGCCAGGATTCCCATAGGCCACGAGCTGTCAGGTGACCTCCAAGGGGCTGGTCACTTGACCTCCAAGGGGCTACGTCACTCTGAGTGCGCCAAACCAGGGCGGGGCTGGTAGGCGCCAGGCTGGCTGCCAGCTAAGTCGGGGGTCTCTTATCGGACCGGTTTCTCCGGATTCCAATGTATAGAGGATGGAAAGGCCGCATTCCCCAGCTGGGGGAGGTGCCTCAGGCCCCTTCCATCTAGGGGGGAAGATGGACCCCAACACCCAGGGTAGGGGCTAGTACTGGGAGCCTTAATCTGAAGCAATGGGAAGCCTGACCTCCTGCAACTTGGAGTGAGCACAGAATCCTAGCTTCTCTGTGTAATGAGTCAACAACAGTCAAGGTCCTATGTCAAGAAACCCACAGAAGGCACCTTGGCACTTATCTGTGTGCGGCACTACTTTTGTACAGTCAGCTCTGTATCATGGCTTCTGTGTCTAGGGATTCAACCAACCACAAACTGCAAATATTTAGCAAGAGAAATTGCATCTGTACCAATCATAAGAGTCTTTTTTCTTCGTGATTTCCTAAACAATACATCGTAATAGCTATTGATACAGTGTGCACATTGCTTTCCGTGTTATTAGTAACAGGGAGATGGTTTAAAGTATATAAGAAAATGTAGGTATGTTACACACAAAGACTACATTATTTTATATAAAGGACTTGGGTTATAGTGTCCACATTGGTCCTGGACTCGATCCTGTATGGATACTGGGGGAATGACCTTATTTTCAAACATATAGATATATTGAGATCTCTATTAAATGATCATTTTAAGAAATCCTGTACTTGGTACATGGCCAGTTGAGCCAGGTCCCAAGTCCTTTTGCTTTCAGTTTGTTTTTCACATGGGATCTTGCACTTTTTCCCAACTGGCCTTGGGCCATGATTCGTCCATCTCTAACTCCAGTAACTGAGTTTGCATGTGCCCTACCATATCTGCCCCAATGCTCATTTCTGAAACAGCATTAAAATTGTACCTCTTCATACAGAAATAAGTTGATGCATATTAAAGATTTCCTTTGACATCAATCATTAAGGGATCCAGGAGATTGTATAAAGGACTCAGAAAAGTTACCTAATAAACAAACATATTCATAGATAAGGAATATTGAAATGAATAGAAACAAGAGGAATCCTTATTTTTCAGTTTAGTTTTAGTTTTTTCACATTAGAGGAAAAACAATTCAATGGAACCTTTTCTAGACATGATAGAATTTGCATGTTAAAACACAAGCCATAGTTTTGTGTTGCTGTCCATTATTTACAATTTAGGTTGTTAAAAAAAAAAAAGGCCCAGAGAGGGAAAGACTAAAGTTAGATAACCAGGAAAGAGGTAACCCAAACAATGCATAGTTTTCCATCAAAGCTTGAATGTTCTCTTAAACATTTCAGAGTCGAATTATTTTTTCCCCTATATTAAAATGGCAATAATTGCATGTCAAGAGTTTGGAATGAAGATTCAAAGCATGCTCTTTTATCAAAGCGAAGCATGTGCAGGGCAGGGTGACAGAGAGCATCAAGAAGCATGCTGACGGGGACACGGACAGGGACCGGTCCCTGTGCAGTGCTGTAGGGCCGAGGAAGATGCCATGATCTCTGCTTCAGAGGCTGAAGGATGCGGGCTTCTCTGCAGGGCTTCCCTCATTTCCACATCCCCGAGGGCTTATGCACCAAGTACTGCGTTTACTTCCCCCAGCCCTCATCTCCCCATCTTCTGGATGAGAGTATGGTGGGTAGACTTGGGGGTGGCATGCATCATCCTCTCTCCTAACATCCAGGCTTACCTCACAGGGCAGCTCTGTCATGGGAGAGCTTCTTTTTCTGTCACTGATGTGGCAGGATCACAGTTATAGGGATAAATTCTGCCCCTCCCTGGGGGGAACTCAGGAGCAGGTTCTTTTCTAGTCCATCCTTCAGGTGAGATTGGAGGTGAACTGATGTAGACTTCCCACCCAGGACACCAGGAGACTACTGAGTGTTTTGTTTTTTTTAATACTTTTCAAGATACTAAGTGTGGACTGGGAATACGGCCTAGTGGTAAAGTGCTCGCCTCGTATACATGATGCCCTGGGTTCGATTCCTCAGCACCACATATATAAAAAAAAAAAAAGCCGGAAGTGGTGCTGTGGCTCAAGGGGTAGAGTGCTAGCCTTGAGCAAAAAGAAGCCAGGGACAGTGCTCAGGCCCTGAGTCCAAGCCCCAGGACTGGCAACAAAAACAAAACAAAACAAAGATACTAAGTGTGAAATCAGTTATTACAGAGCATAGAAAAATTATGCAGATAGGATGGGCTATGAAGTAATATTTGTAGTGCCCCTCACTGAAATGTGGTAGAGTCAAGATACAAACAGCATTGTTTCTGGTATCAGAGACCAGCCTTGCCCATGCCGTGCCTCACGACAGCCTCACAGATGCTCTTGGCTGCACCTAGATGGGGTTCAAATCCTCCAGATGCCAGAGCCCACAATAGGAGCTGGTAGCCTTCCATCTTGAAGGTTCCCTTCGACCCTGACTGCATGCAGTTACCACATGAGGGAAGGTTAAAAGTACACCAGCATTGGCCTCAACCAGAGCCTGTATATCAGAAGGTAAGCAACTTGAGAGTGGTCGTTACTGTCCCCAGGTGATTCAAATTTGAAGTTTCCTTTGCCAACCCTCCTCTCGGGACATGGTGATAATCCGAAAAATCCCAGTCAGGATGGAATTTGTATGCCTACAAGTTACCTACATTGCACTAAAAAAAAAATGCCTAACTAGTTCAGATAATGACAATGATGGAATAGCTCAAGCCAGACCACACATTATTTTCTGCACTCAGCAATTCTTGTCCAAGGAAAGCAAAGCCATGGTTTAGTCTGTGCATAGTTAGCACCAACTTTCTGCCCAGGTACTCTGGTAAGTGTAGTGAGAAATAGAGTGAAAAGGAAGAGAGAGAAACAAAAAAGAGAAAATCACAGAGGGCATGAACAGGTTAGAGAGCAAGAAAAGGTCCAACTTAAGAGAAATGGCAGAGACTCCCTGAAGAATGAGACCAATGAAAGCCAGTGAATGTGAAACACGGTTGCCCATTATCCACAGAGAAGATTTAGGACCTCATAGGGTTTCTCCCAGTGTGTCCAGAAGCCAAAACACCCACAAGTGGCCCATTTCCCTCCCTTCCTGTGCAGGTAAATGGTCCCTGAGAAAATCCTTTCTGCTTCCTGCTCATCACACTCTGTAGTAACTGAACCCCTAGGGACCTTCTGTGCCTGACTCTGTCTTATTTGACTCTTGGCCAATAGCTTAAATCTAAGAGTGCTCCCTGCGGATGCAAATAAAAGTCACAAGTCTGTTTGTTCTCTATGGGGAAGATATCTTAGAAGAAAGAGGAATGGAATATGCCAGAGAAGGCCTACTATGTGCCAGAAACTACACTAGAATTTTGCATATATCCACTTTGTCGATTACATTTACAATTGCTCTACAGAAGTCATTTGGTCAGAATCTTTTTTTTTTGTTTTTCAGTTAAGAAAATTAAGGCTCAGATTCAACTTACCCACCGTCACCCAAGTAGTTAGTGACAAAGACTTGAAGTCCGATTTCCTGATACCAATATTCCTTTCTCTATAAAACCCCGTCCTCCCAAATGCAAAATATAGCCAATCTGCCCCCTCATCTTCAAGTGAAGTGCTTCATTTCCCAAGTTTGACACTGGAATTGGGGATTCTGGGGTAAGCAGAAACAGAATCCGCAGGAGCTAGTGGGTGACCTTCTTGCATTTTTTTTTTCTACATGATTTTGTCTTAGAAATAGTAGGTGAGAGGTAAAGGCCATGAGGCATTTTCCTGTGCATTTTGATATCACATCTGTTTGCTTGGGATCACCAGGATCTTAATAGAATGCTCTTGGCCATCTGTCAGGACCTGTGACATGGGCCATGTCCTCTTTAGCCTAAGCAATCTCTACTGGAAGATGTGGTTTCCTTACAGGGCGAGACATCTTGAGGGCAGAACTGAATCTTGGTCACTTCTGTCCCTTGACAGCTGGGCTTGGTACTGAGTAATTGCTCAGTAAACATGTACTGAATAAAGACTGGGTATGTGAATATGAAATCCAGGAGCATTTATAGATGAACACAAACCAAGGAGGGAAGGAAATTGCTAAAACAATCCATGGTGATGGCCATTGTTTCTAAATGCACAGCTGGGCAAACAGATGTCCTCTTCCCCGCGCTAATGCTGGCATGGTACACATGCTTGATTTTAAAAAAAAAAAAAAAAAACTTCCTCATTTTGGAAACTTGAAGCCACTAAATGTTTCCATTCTAATGAGATTTCCAAAAGAAGAAAACCCACCTACAATATCCCTTGTTTGTGTCATGCTAGGGTAGAACAGCATCAGACTTAAATCTTATTTTCTGTCCAAGGTGTTGGGCTCTCTAAAGAAACAGCGTAGGTAACAGAATTAGGAACAAAAAGATTGAGGCCTAGTAAGAAATCCATTAATCTGCCTGATTCCAATGGAAATGTCATCAGATTCATCTTAGTAAAGTACATTGAAGGGTGGTACGATATTAAGAAAAAAGCAGGACAGCAAATTGTAGTATGACCTTAATGGGAAAGGAATTGTATTGTAATATGTTTACATCTTTCCATTTGGGTTTGAGAGGACGAATTTTTATGTCTGAGTAAGAAAAATCTCCAGAGCATTGGAAGAAAAGTAAGTAATATACCAATTACACATTGGCATTTTCCCACTGTCTTAGGTCTGAAAATAGTTGCCGAAGCTAGTCTGATTTGCTTGCTGCAGGTACATGGGAGGTGGGATAATTTCAGAGCTACTGGGAAGACCAGAAACTTCTTCCAGAATCTCTGTTCCACAAATGGAGGTCCCTAAGATGTGCTTAATCCTTTGGTGCAAGACTTTTTTCCTATTAAAATGCAAATTCCAGGGACCATTTTCAGTCTATTACAGCAGCAAGGCAATTATCAAGTGGGAATAGCCAGTGCCAGTGGAAGTGTGATGTCAGCAGAGGCCTCATGGCTTCCAGGGGACAGTGGACTGTTACTCAGTCCTTTAGAGAAGTAATCGGGCAGAATATATCAAGAATTCATGCAGATGTTTAAGGGTATTCCAGAGATTTATTATAAGGAGTTAATCCTAAACTAAAGAGACCACAATGAGTTGTCCTTGCACTGGGTGTAATAACACACAATGATAAGCAACTGGAACCTGAATATCTGCCCGGGAAGGAATGGTTATGTATATTTTAGGGCCCTGATGTTATAGAGTGCTGCTCTTTCATTAAACATGATAGTTTTGAATATTTCATAGCCAAGCCCAAGAATATTTATTCTTTCATAAGATAAAATGCAGAATGCAATATTGTGACCGTGCAAATTAGTAACAATTATAGATGGCTGGTGTCTTAAGGCTGGAAAAGGGCAGGGGAGACTGAGTTGATTTATTAAGTTTAGAATGCAAGATGATGCTTTTTGTATTTTTGTTTCCGTCATTGGCTTGAGAATTTGCCTTGCGAATTGAGTCTTTTAAACCCAGGGATTGGGAAGTGCATCAGGTCAAGGTATTCCAGCTCTAGACAGGCAAAGTGGCCAGATGCCAGTCAGTGACTGGGACTGTTTGGATCTGGAGTGAGAGTGCACAATACAAGGTTGCCAAGTAACAAGCAGAGGTCTGGGAGACCATGGGAACAAGGGCGAGGGAGGAGGGAGAACAGGGTGAACCTGGACAGGGGCACTGGACCCAGACTCTGCACTGGCTGGACGTGAGAGACATTTGAAGGGGCTGGTATCCAGCTTGAACATGATAAGCCTTTCTTCTAGAAGCTGTTTTTTAACTTCCATCACAATAGAAGAGAGCCGTGCAACCTGCTTCCCATTTCCCCAGCCACTTTCTCCTTCATCTCTCTTAGCCTTCTCCTCTGGAGCCTGGGAAAAACAGCAAGGGGAGCTCTGCTGAGAGAGATGTGATTGTCACCTTGGGCATCTGTAAATATGGCTGCTTGGCCTCATGAAAGTAAGGTGCCATGCTCAATGCCCACCACCACAGCAGCAATGGCCATTCAATCAATATATTGAGCATTTCCTACCAGATGTTCATCTACTGGCAATCAATCAATATGCTGAACATCCCCTACCACTGCTAAGGACTTTACATCCTTTATCACAAAGCTCTACCTCAGTGTCATGGAGTGGGCATTGCTTTCATTACTATAGAACTACAGAAGTCAAAGGTAAGAAATTAAATCCTTTATCCTAGGTCACAACAATTTGAAAAGGAAAGGCTAGGGTCAAATACGGTCATATAGTACCTAGTTCTGAAGCCCATCTTCTTTCCAATAGGGTCCACTGCCTTTAGTGAGTGCCTGTACAGTCAGCTTATTATAAATGTCTATGGTAGGTGCCATGTTTATTAAATTAAGTGTTGTTTTCTAGCTTGGTATCATTCTTATAGCAAAAGGGGTGTCCAGAGAAGGATTGATTCAGATGTTGAAGACTCCCATCCATAGTGTGAAGATTTTCATCCACAGTGTGAAGGCTCTCATCCAGTGTGAAGACTCCTATCCAGTGTGAAGGCTCTCACCCACAGGGTGAAGACTCCCATCCACAGTGTGAAGATTTTCATCTACTGTGTGAAGACTCCCAATCACAGTATGAAAGTTCTCACCAACGGTGTGAAGGCTCTCATCTCCAGTGTGAAGGCTCTCTCACCCACAGTGTGGAGACTCTCATCCGAAGTGTGAAGCAAAGCATTATATTTTTACAAAATTCGTTGGGTATTGATTAGAGGATTGTGGCTTTTTAATAATATCATTTTTTCTCCACCCTATAAGGTTATGCAGACTCTTGGGAAGACAGCAGTGGATACCTGCTGTTCCTTATTCTTTGCTGAGTAGCACACAAGACCTCCAGCTTGGCACAGTATATCCTATGATATCTCTTGAAGAACTTGGGAATCAGTCAACAAAACTGTTCTTGGTAACATTGAACCAAGTAGTACTGAAGCTGGGGTATTTCATAGTTTTTCTGACCTTCCAGGTCTACCTTCTTGGAAGGACACAAAAAGAAGAGTGGTTTCTTTTTGGTTTTACGGCCTGTGCCGTGCATGAGAATAGTGGAAAGATGACAAAGGAAATGGTGGTCTGCACCTCAGGCACTGACTTGAAATCTGAAAGTTATTGACGTTCACTGATGTTCACTTCTGCTTTGCTCTGGAATAGTATCTCTCTGGGGATTTTCAAATTGTTAACCTCAAATTATTAACCTCATCTAATAAATAAGCCTCGGGTTCCCAGAGGTGAGACAGTTATCACCAAGTGTACATGACTAGAAACATGAACAAGAATTTGAACCCAGGTCTGCCTGACTCCCAAGACCTTCTGCTTTCTAAGAAATCGAATTACCCAAACCATAAACAGCTCTGTGTGCATAAAGGGTAGAAGATGGTGGGGAGACTGATTAGGGGAAGCAAAAGAAAGGAGCTGAGCAAAGCAAAGGCTTTAATGAGAGCAGAGACCAAACATCAGGTAGCCCAGAGAATGATAAATGGCAGGAAAGAGTCTGGAGAAAGAGGAGTCTGGAGGATGGATTGGAGGGGAAGATGTATAGGGGCATTGGAGATCAGTTATGAGTCTACTGAAGTGATGCAACTCAGGAATGGTGGAGGTTTAATGAAGCCATTAGTTGTAGAGATGGGAGACATAGACTGTGTGTGAAACATTTCAAAGGGAAAATAGACATAATGGGCTAGGTGTGCTGGGTCAGAGAACAATGCACAGCTTTGATGTGGAAATGAAGGAAGAATGAAAAGGGCTTAGACCAAATAAACTATATTTGAGTATCATAGTTCTGGAGATATGAGATGCACTTCCATCCCTCATACCAAGAGTGATATACCTTGAGTCACTTAAAACATTGTCTGAAATTTGTCCTAAAAGATTTGGTTTCAAGGCATTCATACCCTGTTTCAAGATAGATAGAGAGAGAGAGAGAGAGACATATATTACCCCTAGTTAACATCTCTGGGATATGTGAAATACAACCAACAACTACCATAATTCAATTAACACCTTTTGTTCTTAAGAGTTTATACAGTTTGTTTTTCTTTTTTTTTCTTCTTTATTGTCAAAGTGAAGTTCACAGGGGTTCCAGTTTCATATGTAAGGCAGTGAGTACATTTCTTATCCAACTTGTTACCTCCTCCTTCATTTCTCCCCTCCTCCCTTCCCATTTCCCTCCCCCCCCCATTAGTTGTATAGTTGGTTTACACCATATGGTTTTGTAAGTATTGCTGTTGGATTGGTTTGTCTTTTTATCCCTTGTCTCTCGATTTTGGTATTATTTTTCCCTTCCCTAGTTCCAATACACATATATACAATATCCAGAGTACTAAAATCAGTTACAATGATATCACAGGAAAGGAAAATGAGGAAAAAAGGGTACAGTTTCACATGGCATGTTGGAAATAACTACAACATGATATACCACTTGTTTCCATAACTTGGAGTTCATTTTGCTTACCATCATCTTATGTGTTCATACGGGTATAGCTATTGAACTATTGTGATCTTCTGCTAGGACTATTCTAGAAGAGTTTGTACAGTTTTGGTGTGCTTGACAGTGGAAAGACAGGGAAATAGAGTTACAGTGTCTCTAGGTAGAGTTCCCTTCTTCTGAAGCGATATTTATTTAATGAAAGCCAAATGTCTTGTAATAACGACAGTGGTTTCCAGTTATTAAGAATTCACGGGGCTGGGGATATAGCCTAGTGGCAAGAGTGCCTGCCTCGGATACACGAGGCCCTAGGTTCGATTCCCCAGCACCACATATGCAGAAAACGGCCAGAAGCGGCGCTGTGGCTCAAGTGGCAGAGTGCTAGCCTTGAGCGGGAAGAAGCCAGGGACAGTCCTCAGGCCCTGAGTCCAAGCCCCAGGACTGGCCAAAAAAAAAAAAAAAAAAAGAATTCACATATTCATAGGCATCACTTTATATAATAATAAAAATTATGTTCATTGCTAGTATAAAGAATTAGCTAAAATGTCTTCTTATCCCTGCCTTACTGAGATACATTTACTCCTCACAACTCCATGAGGGCAATAAGTAGAAGGGACTGGAGGACCAAGGAGGTTAAGGTACTCACCACCACTCAAAAATAAATAGTGCATTCAGAATTGAAACGCATTCCCTGATTGCCTCCCAAATTTATGTTCCCAATTATAAATAATTTGTAAGTCGGCAGGCCTTTGTCAGCAAGCTGGAAGGAAAGTGCTATTTACTGAGCACTCCTGCCTGCCAGGAAGGATTTTCTACCCATTATCTTCCAAGTCCTCTTAAAAGGGAGGCATTTGATGCCATCTATGGAGGAGAATCCACAGACAGGATGAGGCTGGACTTGAGACCCAATGTGTCCAGCTCCAGTGTTCAGGCCTCTCCTTACCAGAAATTCCCACCTTGCTTGCTGGGATCATGAACAAGTGTTAACCATTGTTTACCAAGGCACTCAGTACACTTTCATTGGAGCTCTGCAGCGAATCCACACAGAGGCTGTTCATCTAAAAAGAGGACATCGCATTGGAGAATGATGACATGTTTATATATTTCAAAACTCAACTGTTTCCAGAAGCAGATCTTTTAGAACACTGAAGAAATTTACGATTCTTTTTTTTTTTTTTTTTTTTTTTTGGCCAGTCCTGGGCCTTGGACTCAGGGCCTGAGCACTGTCCCTGGCTTCTTCCCGCTCAAGGCTAGCACTCTGCCACTTGAGCCACAGCGCCGCTTCTGGCCGTTTTCTGTATATGTGGTGCTGGGGAATCGAACCTAGGGCCTCGTGTATCTGAGGCAGGCACTCTTGCCACTAGGCTATATCCCCAGCCCCTAGAACACTGAAGAAATTTAAACTGCAGATCTGTCCTGAATATACTCATGTTTTACTTCTCTAGTCATTTTAAATGTTCTGTTCTCTAGGGTCATGAATGTTTTAAAAATTCTCCTGCCCGGCACAGTGGCTCAAGCCTACAATCCTAGCTACTCGGAAGGTAGAGATCAAGGGAAGATGGTTCAAAGTCAGACTGGGCATGGTCAACAGATCTTATCTCCTTTAGGCATAGCATGGTGGTACATGCTCATTTTCTTACCTAAGGGAAAACACAATGGCTGAGCAGGGAGGAAGAAAAGCAGGGAAGGGAGGAAGGGAAGGAAGGAAAAAACAGGAAAAGGAAGGTAAGAAGAAGGGAGGAAGGAAGGGGGTGGAAGGAAAAGGAAGGGTGAAAGGGAAGGAGAAAAAGAGGAAGGGAAGACAAAAAGTGTGGAAAGAATGAAGAGGAAATAGGTGGAGGGAGAAATAATAAGGAGGTGACTTTTGAGCGGGACCTCAAACAGGAGAAATTATGTGGTAACTAAATGAATGAAGAGAGCCGACAAGGGAAGGGGAGAGAATTGCAAGGCTGCCTGCCATGTTTTGATTAAGTCCTAAGTTTGGTGTGAACAAACGTGATGATGGGAAAGAACTGTGATGTATTTTGGAGCTCTGTTGTTTGGCATGCGTATCTTTATGAATGCGGTATCATCCTTATGGATTGCTTATCAACCTGTCACGCCTCTTTTAACTCTAGTCACAATTCTTATCTTCACTTCTACGTTGAGATTTGAGTTCTACGCCTCAGCTCTAGTTAAGCCACTCCCTGCATGGGATAGCATTTTCTGACTTTTCGCTGGGAATTTGTTTGTGTCTTTGGCTCTAAAATGAGTCTGATGTAGGCAGCACCCAGCGGGATGGGGCTTCTCCTCCAGTCTTTCAGGACAAGAGCGGATGGGGGGAGGGGTTTGCCTGGCAAAAGACTTGGGACTTTAAACATGGAGTTGACATGGACTGAAGAAAATGATACAGAAAGGTATGTAGGTATGGAATGCAGGCAGGAGAGAAAGTGCAAGGACAGCCCCCCTCCTTGCATCCTCAGCTGGGCTCCTCTCCACTCCCTCCCCCGCCCCATCCTCAGCTGGGCTCTTCTCTCCTCTCCCCCCCATCCTCAGTGGGGCGCTTCTCTCCTGTGGCTCTCATTGCCTCTCTCTAGCCTAGACCATGAAGAGGCTCTGTGGCACCCCACCAGGCCACTCCGATGCCAGCCCTACCAGGCTCAGGTATGTGGTCCTTTTCTGCCTCTGAAACACTGCCTCCTTCTTCAGAGTGTTTCCCTGCCTCCCACATGCACCTGGGATTGTGACTCCTGGAATGTTAACCAAGAGGAAGAGATCCGATCAATCGCGGTTTATAAATGACTCCAATGTCCTTTCATTCAGATGCATTGCTTAATCCTGACTTCTGATGACATACTTGTCATCATTCGCCTCACACATAGCATATTTGTACACAGAAAATGGGCAAATGAGGGAAAAGGAACACGGAGATCACTTCTCAACAAGAGGAACTGTACAACTCATTTTTACAACCTCCTCTGAGTAACACTGGAACAGTAGCTCATCTTTACCCTGTGCTGCTAGGATTCAGTAGAAGCTAGCAGACTGTAACCTGCTCAGCATAAAGAAGAGCAGAAATGTCCATCCAGGTCCTGTCTTTGGTTGACACACTACCAAGCAGAGCGTGGTACTAAAAGGAAGATGAAACAGATTGAGAGCTGGAAGACCTGTTTATGCCTCGCTCCAAGAAGAATCATGGAGGGACCACTGGCAAGTCACTGACTCCTGATGTACAAATTACGTCCGTACAAGACCAAGGAATAAGACTAGGCGTTTCTTGAGGTCCCATGAAGGTTGTGCTTAATGGAATTTCAGACAGAGCTTGGCATGAGCCAAGTCCAGCAAAGGAAGCCAGGGAAAGTATTTCAGCTCTGACATGTGTCCTCATGCTTGCTGCCCCAAGATAGCAATTCTTGGTCCTTCCCCACACCTGTGGCAGATGCCATCACTGATCATGGCATCCCCCCCCCCCCCCCCGTTAACTTGACATCAAGCTGAATCCCTTCCGATACACACTCCAGGAAGAAATTGTCCTCTCCCAGGTGAACTGGGGGTGGCCAGGTGATTTCCTCTCTCTCTAACTGCACCATGTTTCCTCTCTCTCTGATTGTACCATGTTATCTATAGATTTCCCTTTAAGCCTCATCATGAAACCTTAGCAGAGGAGGATTCCCAGCTTGGTCATTCTACTAGTGGAGACTCGGTCCTCCGCTGTACAATGAATATACAAACAAAGTTATGGCCGTCTTGGCTTCTTAGTGGCTGTCAGGAATAAGACAGAGGATGCTACATGGGCGGAATGACTGCAGAGGGGCTGGAGACTTTGTCTTGCTGTGGATGTGGCCTGGGAGGGGCTGTCTGGTGTGCTTTATCGTTCATTGCCAGTGAGCGCAGCTCTGTTGCCTACAGAGAGAAGCCTGGCATGGGTGAGCGAGGGTGGGGCTTCCTGCTCCCAACATGGCTCCTCACTCACATCCATGACTTCCCTCTTGGCCTACTGCCTAGCAAGAGGGATGGTACCAAGTGGGTTAAGGTGGGATGCCCTGGACCTTATCCCTACCCTCTGCGTCTTATACTTTGGAGCCACATGTAGCCCGAGGCAGCTTTCCTGTGTCTCCCTCTCCCCCTCTCCACACCCCAGCCTGGAAGGTTTGCAAGGTGGCAAAGGAAGAGGAAGGAGTACAGAGTGGGCGGCAAACAGTGGTGATGAAGGGCATGTAAGAGACTGTCGACCCCGACTGCCAACACAGCCAGGGTGTTGTGGGCAGAAGGGCTGACCTGGCTCTCTCCAGGGGACCTGGACCTACACCCTTGCAGCTGACAGGCTGCAGAGAGAGAGAGAAGGGCAAAGAAAAAGTGGAGAAAGGAGAGGCAGGAGGAAAGTAGAACTGGCCGGGGAGTAGGTAGCACGAGGCAGAAAGGAAGGGACTAGTCAAGTAGAGAAGGAAACCAAAAGTGACAAAAGAGAAAGCAAGGAAGAGACGGAAGTCAGTAATTCATGGAGAGGAAGAGAACCAAGAAGAAGATGGTGGTGGAGGAGGAGAAGCCTGTCTAAGGAGGATGAAGACGAGGTTGTCTAGCAACAAACACATCAGGTGTAGCCACACATTCGGTTTCTCTCGGACTCTATCTGGAACCAATTCCTATTTTCAGGATATACAGGAATTTTCCAGAAACCAAGGTGTGTTTCTCCTCTCAGGGTAAGGATGGCTTCCTTGATCTAAGTTTTATGGAGGAATGACTGGTCTCTCAAAGTAGACCTCCTAAGCGTCGATGGTGAGGAAGTGCACTGCTATGATGGGTGTTTGCTGCCCCCTCCTGGCTACGTCCTACTATATCCTGCTTCTGCAGCTGTCCTCCCTGCTGCTGAAGACTTGAGTGTCTGTGGCTGATGAAACCTGAATACCTGGCTCCACCATAAGGTATTAGAGCCTCGAGGGTGGTAAGCCTTTATGCCTTACATCTCTTCTAAGCTTTAAGCTTTGGCGATTTCCACTTGGATCTCAAAGCCGCACGTGTCTTCACAGTCTCACTGATGTCCTCCTGATATCTGTGAGCAGCTCTGAGATCCTAACTGGTGGTTCTCTTACGTGGCCTCCACACTCTTTTACTCAACAGTTTTGCTGAGGCCCTGAGGGAGATTCTCTCTCATGGGATCCTGGTCTTGGCTCCAGTCTAGCCCTTATCTTTTCTTCGTCAGCCCATAACAAAAGCCCCTGAGCACTGGGCTTGGAGAGCTGTCTTTGTAGATGGGTGCAGAGAGAAATGCAAATGTAGATGAAGACACAGATAATAGGAACTCACTGTCTGTGTGTGATACACTCCAAAAGAATCTGTGAATTCCTCGAGTGGTAAAGAGAATCCAGACATACTGAGTATCTGACATGAAGATTAATTGGCAATTGAGCCACCGTCAGAAACTAACAGAAATAAATAATGATCGCAACAAATATTATTACAATAAAACAATTCAAAACTTATGAATTGCTTGCTCAGGAAATTTCCAATTTGATATTTTCAGACTATCATTTGACCATACATAATTGAAATCACATAAAGCAAAGCAATAAGAGGACTCTTTAAGAGATATTATGTGTATATGCATACACATATATAAATACATTCATAAGATGTTCTGCAGAACTAGGTGTGAACTCTTCATTTGTTAAGGAAATTGTCCTACGTTATTCCCCACCTTATATCCTATGCCTCCAACAATGGGACAATTACTGACTTGGACAATTGCGTTGTGTTCCTTTTGGTGGTTTGAACTCAGGGCCCTGTATTTGCAAAGCCC
Source organism: Perognathus longimembris pacificus (assembly GCF_023159225.1). NCBI lineage: Eukaryota > Metazoa > Chordata > Mammalia > Rodentia > Heteromyidae > Perognathus > Perognathus longimembris. Next base: position 7,510,043 of record NC_063172.1, read on the forward strand.
TGCCTACAGCCCTTTGTGCTTTGGGGTTATTTTCCACAGAGAATGTTGCTTTTCACCCAGGCTAGCCTGAAACTACAATCCACCTACCTTTGTTTTTGTGTAACCAAGATTACAGGCACACAGTACCACACTTTGTTTTTGTTCCTGGGGTGAGATTGTGGAATTTTGCCTATGCTGACCTTGAACTGTGATCCTTCCAATCTTCGCCTCCAATGTAACTAGGATTACAGGTGTGAGTTATATAACATGAGGTCTGAAATTGCTCGTACCCATCCGTTAAGCACTTGTGGGTTCCTGGGAAGCGCCAGTGCCTGAGCTAGCCTCTGGTGACAGAGAAGAGCTGACATAGCATCTTCTCTCCTGAAGCCAGTTTCACCAACCCAGTGGACAACTGTAGCCCTTGCATTGCGTGGTTGCCCTCCTCTGAGAACACTGGACACACAGGACAGATCCATCACACTCCGTGCGAGTTTCCTATCACTGCACAGCAAGTTGTCACTAAAGCGCTGGCAGTGACACACATTTCTTTATCTCTCCGTTTCTGAGCGTCGTGACCGTTGATGGTTTACCTAGATCTCCTCCTTGGTCCCAGAAGGGGTGGCAGCCCCTTGTCACTGAACCCTTGTAGCCCCTTCACAACACAGTCTCCAGCTGCGGCCTATGAAGACAGAGTCTTATCAAATGTGTCATTGTCAAAGGTGTGGCCATCTCGTTGTCTTTGCCATATAATAAAAGGATATTCTATCGTTAGAAGTAAGTCACGGGTCCGGCTTGTGCTTAAGGGGCGGTGATCATTCGATGGCATGACTCCGGGCTCATACTGGATATACCTGCCATGCGTGCCATGGAGGACTGTCCTGAGCCAATGGCAGCCAATCTTACCTGGCTGAGGTCTGTGGCTTGTATTGCAAGATCAAGTACCATGGCATTTTAGAGATAATCTTGTTCTGAAAACTCTTTCAGTGTGTGAATGATCATATCTACCTTGACAGGTTATTGTGAGGGCGATTAGATGGTAAATAGGAAGCAACAGGTAGTTGGGGCTGACCGTGGTAATAATGGCGGACTCGGATGTTCTGACTGTCTTCATCACCATTCTCATCATCACCATCACTATCACCACCAACCTCATCACCATTACATTCAGCACCGTCACACCACTGTCATCCCAGTCATCCCAGTTGTTATCATTGCCTTCACCGTTGTCACTATCCCCATAATTAACATCACAATCATGACTGTCACACCATCCTCTTGGTACCATTACCATCATCACCACCACCACCGTTAGAATCATCATCACAACCGTTACCATATCTCTATCATCATGATCACCATCATCAGTATTATCATCTCCATCGTCACCTCATTATTGTCACCATCGTTTCCATCTCTGCCATCGCTATCATCATCCCAGATCATCGCCACCATCACCAGATCACTATCATGACCCTCACCCTCACCTCATTATCATCACTGCCACCACTACCACCATTATCACTACCCTCATCATCATCATCTTCACTTGAGAAGAAAATCTGGAACTCAGATTAAGCATGGATCAATGTCACTCACAGGAGATGCTTAGAAATTGTGGTTCCCTTCCTAAGCAAGGTTGAGAACTTAGATCTTCGGGCCTGCAAATCAGCAGGTTTACTGATCATAAAATGTACTCACAATTACCAAGGACGAAAGCCAGGACTTGGGTCCCAGCCAAGGCCAGGAGCAGAATTTCCCATGTTTCCCTCCATCCCAAAGCTTCCCTCACACCATGAGGCAGCTTTCTGCTTGGTTAAACTGTGTGTCAATCATCCCTGCATTTCAGCTATATTCTCTCTATCTGCCACAGATAGGTATAATGTATGTATTTAAAGAAATAATGCAATTGTACATTTAATGTAACATAATGTAATTAAATACTGTATAACTTGATGTGTATAATTTAGTAAAAAAGAAATAAGTGCATATGTAATTAGAAATAGCAAACACTAAAGGAGCATGGATTGAAACTATTAGTGCAAAACTTGATACCTGGGATAGGAAAGCTTGGAGTGCCCCTAAGCTCTCAGCCACAGACTCTGGCTAGGCCAGTCCTTCAGACATCTAGGGGTCCTGACACTACTATTGAACCAGAAATTTCATCAGAAGCAAAAACGTAAGCGCGTGTGTGTGTGTGTGTGTGTGTGTGTGTGTGTGTGTGTGTATGCGTGCACATGCGTGCGCTCACAGGCATGCCTGGGCTTTGAACTCTAGAACTTTTGTGCCCAAGGCTAGTGCTCCACCACTTGAACCACAGCTCTACTTCTGGCTTTTTTAGTAGTTAATTGGAGATAAGAGTCTCACTGACTTTACTGCCTGGGCTGGCTTTGAACCATGACTCTCAAATCTCAGCCTCCTGAGTAGCTTGGATTACAGGTGTGAGCTGCGGGTGCCTAGCTCAAGAACCGTTTTTGTCGGTTGGCTCCTTCCTCTCCCCTGCCCCCGCCCCCAGGATTGTATTTTACAGTTTGCTTCATTCTGACACCAAGGAAGGAACCAGGCAAATTCTGTGAATTTTAAAAGGCCAGCATTTGGCATCCTGCTCTCTGGGCTTCCTCTTCTTCCTAGCATTTCAAAAACAATCCTGAATAACCCCCAACCTAAAGAAGTCTTTTCCTTTAATAGCTGCTGATTTACAAAAGGAATAATATCAAGCCTGCGAAGAGAAGCCTTCACGGAATTTAATCATCTGTGAATGAATTTACGTTTCTTCATATTCAGCACTTCTTATGTGGCAGTTCTGTAACTTATTCATATTCCTGTTACATTTCTAAAACCTATGGTGACCTTTTTGGCCATTCAAGACTCTACACCCCCAGCCTTACTTCCCTGGTTGGGACAAGAGGTCCTGTCTGACTTGTAAATGACCGATTCTGCTAACTAGCTGATAAGATAGAAGCACCCTTAGCTTCTCTCAACCATGTTTCCGTTCACTGGGACCATAAATTCCTACCTGACTTCTAGGTTGTCATGAAGATTGACTGGGATAACAGAAAGCACATACCTATGTCCAGCGGTAGATGCAGGCTCGTCCTGGCGCTCTGGAGTCAGACAGGACGGAAACATCCTTCCTCCCCTTTTCCCTCTCCCCTAGGTTCCTGATTGTCCTGGGCTGCTTGATTCTGGCCGTGCTGACCACATTCAAGGAGTACGAGACGGTGTCTGGAGACTGGCTCCTACTGCTGGTGAGCTGACTGGCTATGGGCACTACACTTTGGATGGATGGCTTAAGGTGACACCCATGTGACGAGAAAAGGCCATTGTCCCTGTGTGCATTTCTGACTAACACTTTGGCCGGCCAAGCCTAGGCCTGAAAAAGAGCTGTGCTTTCCAGGCTCGGTCAGGTCATTGAGGGGCACAGGTGGAAGTCCTAATAAGTGTGTACTATTCTGATTAAAGATAAAGGTGAATATACAAGTCACAACAAAACCCATCACATATATTACAAAGTACAGTTAGCTACCTAGTCCTTTGGAAACTCACACAAAGGCACATGGCATCCTGATATCTGCCTCTACGATTTGCTTCATCAAAATATAAATTGATATTAGATTTTGGTATAATAATAATAATGAAATACAATATTTTGAAATTTGGGGGCACTGCCCAGCCCAGGACCTTCGCTTACTAACTATTGACCATAGTTAACAATACCAGGGGCCAGGCGCTGTGCAAAATTAGTAGATTGTACTCATTTCTTTCCATCTAACTTTACTTGTTCAAGGCTTTTTCAGAGAACTTTCGAACCGAACAGAATAGCCAGGCAGGGTGACTCATACTTCTAATATTAGTTACTCAGGAGACTGAAATTGGGGAATCATAGGTCTAGGACAGCCTGGACAAAACAATTAGGACAATCCTCCCCAACCCCACATTTGAACAATAAAAAGGCTGAGCCGCAATAGCCTTTGCCTGTTATCACAGCCAAGCAGGAAGCACAAACAGGTGATTGCTGTCCAGGACAGCCCACACCAAAAACAAGACTTTGTTCAAAAGGATAATGACAGTGAAAATATAAAAGGACAGGGCATGACCCAAGTGATACAAGGCCCTGAGTTCAAAACTCAGAACCACTGGAAAGACAAAATGAATCACTGGACCAAAAACAAACAAAAAAAGAACAGATAATCACTTGGAGAGGTTTAACGATATTCAGAACAATTAGTACATCAGAATGAAGGTATGACCTCCAGACTCCCTTCCACCAAAGCCGCAGCAGCTGTGAACACAAGAACCCAGCTTCTCAGACTTTCAGAACAGGCTCAGGAGCACTGACAAACGGCCCCAGCTAATCAATCCTCTCCATATGCTTTTGCATGCAGGAGACATTTGCTATTTTCATCTTTGGAGCTGAGTTTGCTTTGCGGATCTGGGCCGCCGGATGTTGCTGCCGATACAAAGGCTGGCGGGGACGGCTGAAGTTTGCCAGGAAGCCCCTGTGCATGCTGGGTAAGCTCTGACTCTTGGAGTCCAATGATGGCTTCGGGTCTCCCTTTGTGAGATGCGCCATTTCTCCGAGGAAATCGTAAGCAGACGTTGTGGGAACCCAAAGGGCTTTGCGGAAGCCCATACAACCTCTGGCCGGCTGCGATCAGGTTCCAAAGAACAGTATCAAGAGTCCAGGGGCTGCATTTCCAGCTTCTGTGGCTGTCCTTGTGACAGATTGGACGAGATTCTTAACTGGTGGGGATTAGGGTTCGTGGGGGGGGGGGGAGAGTAGTTTTAAGTTACTCCTTTTTGAAACAGCAATGGCTTCCATTTAGTGGCACTATCCCTCAGTTTACCTTACTGTAAGGTTCTTTCTGCCCACCCATCTCCTGCAGGGCAGTGGGGAGAGCTTTGATGACAAGGGCTGTTGGTACCGCGAAAGGGAAGGAAGAGGAGATAGCGCTTCCTCTCCTCCACATCCGCCTTTGGCCTCCAGGAGTTAGTTGTCCCTTCTGGAAGGGTTTCATTCCTTTGGTCTCCTCTAATCATAGCCACGGCTGTGGTGACTATTTCCATGTCACCAACTGATATGGGCCTGCCACACTGTGCTCTGCACATCTTCCTGTGGTCCATCTCAAGGTCTTCTGGACAGATCTGGGAGATGAGTAGGCCAGTGTGTCTCAGGATTGTGGGGGGGGGGGGGAGGGCATCAATGACTCCAGGAATGCACCTCAATCTGCAGGGGACCCGGGTCAAAAGATTGGTATCCCAATCCCCCATCTTCCACATGGACCATCTTGGGAGACTTGTACCTGGTCACCTTGCTAACACCTCCTCACCTGTAGGTTCTTTTTATTTAACTTCCCTGTCTCCCTACTCTTATCACTTACGTTCCGGGTCATCTATTAATAAATGATCCGCAGTAGAATTCCTGTGTCAGGTGATGTGTTTGAGGGAACCCCACATTAACATACAGTATCTGATCACCAGGCTTTGCCTCAGTGGCTTGATCAGTCCCTGGTCCCTTCTTCTTCCTGATTCACGTGACAGTGAATCGCAGGCACCACGTAGGAGGATCTTAGGAAATCACTGCGTTGGTGTCTAGAGACAGTGTTGGAATCTGATCGGCTTGTATGCAACCCCAACTCAACTGCCTCTGGCTGTGTGGCAGTGGAAGTCACTCCCGCCCAGAGCTTCTGCCGTCTCAGAAGTCACAGAAGAATGGTCTGTGACCGTCTCCAGCGGATGTCAAGATTAAACACAACAACACTTAGATGGGCCCCTCCTAAGTGCGCAGTCCCCTAATAAACGTGGCACCTATAGGATGACTTGCCTAACCTGACCTTCTCCCTGTTCTCCGCTGCTCTCTCTGTCCTCTTTGTCAGACATCTTCGTGCTGATTGCCTCCGTGCCGGTCGTTGCTGTGGGAAACCAGGGCAATGTGCTGGCCACCTCCCTGCGAAGCCTTCGCTTCTTGCAGATCCTGCGGATGCTGCGGATGGACCGGAGAGGAGGCACTTGGAAGCTCCTGGGCTCGGCCATCTGCGCCCACAGCAAAGTAAGTGCCACGGGGAAGCCGCAGGGCCCGATGCGCCTCTCACCTACCCACGCCCTTCCACGGGGGCCAGGAAAGGGAAGAGGAGACAGGCCCATGTAGGGCAGCTGTCCTTCATGGGTACGAAGTCAAAGCCACCTCCCTCGCTAAGAGCGTCTCTTCTCGTGCCAATCTTGGTTGATGCCTCTTTACTGGGCACCCTAGGAACCCGGAGCCATCGGTCCCCGGTGTCTAATTCCCCGTCTCTGCTTCCGGGGAGCTGGACGTAAGGCGGTGAACCTGTACAATCTGCTATGTAGAAACTCGGGGCCGTCTCTTGAATGTTGAGCTGTCTGTGCCACCTGCAAGTGGAGAGCCCCAATGTACAGCCACACAGTCGAGCCAGGCAGGGGTCTTCCCTCTGAGAGAGCATCTCCAGCACAATGAACGTACACTAAGGGGAATCACGGGGCAACTTGGTTCCAAATTCAGCTCCATCATCTTCCAACTCGAGGACTTCACTTACGCCGCTCTGTTCTCCTGAAAATTCCTCTACAGTGAAATGAAAATCTTTCTGGAAGTTCACCAAGGGAAGGTTCCTTTAACTGCCTGGCGAGTCGTATCATGTGAAATTCTGGATTGGCTCTTCTTCACAGGTCGTATGGGCAAACATGCAATCGTATAGGCTCCACTGAATGAGGGGCGTATGCTCAGAGGAAGGTGTCATTAGCTGCATTGTCACTGTGCAAACATCTCAGCATGTACTTCCAAGATGGCTATGAGATTAGGAGGTGTGATATGCTTATGAAATCGCCGTTATACATTCGTTGGAGATTCCATCAGTGAAATTAATACAAAGATAAAAATGCTTGGGGATCTTTCACCTCAGGATACCATGTCTTTTCATAAGTGCCTGATTTTTCACCTGCTGCCTCTGGCCACAAGAATAGAGAGGTCAGGATTTCTGTGCAGAGTTTTTTCTTCCTCTTGCCATCCTCTTTAATCGGAAAACATGTTCACAATATCTTTTCCTCTCCCCTGGATTCAGCCATTATCTTGAGTCCACAGAGCTGAGCTGTCAGAAAGCTGTTAGAAATAGAGGTCCCCTCGGGCTGGGGATATAGCCTAGTGGCAAGAGTGCCTGCCTCGGATACACGAGGCCCTAGGTTCGATTCCCCAGCACCACATATACAGAAAATGGCCAGAAGCGGCGCTGTGGCTCAAGTGGCAGAGTGCTAGCCTTGAGCGGGAAGAAGCCAGGGACAGTGCTCAGGCCCTGAGTCCAAGGCCCAGGTCTGGCCAAAAAAAAAAAAAAAAAGAAATAGAGGTCCCCAAATCCTTGGCTTAGGACTCTTAGTGTTCTTGTCTTGCTTTTCTGAAGGCTAAAAGTGACTCCTAGCATTTGCTGACAATTAACCATGTGCTGATGGGCAGGGGCCATGCCTGTCATGTATTTCCTGAGGAAAGACAGGGACAAATTGTAGCCAAACTCTACAATGGAGGCAGGAAGTCTTCCTCAGAGTGAGGGAAGGCTCTGGGGCAGAGCTCCCAGCTCACATTCAGATTCATCAAGCTCTCGCTGCGCTCCACAGTGTAGGTTGTGAGAATGCATGATATCCTGGCCTGTCAGAGTCCAGAGGAAGTTTTTCCCCTGGGATGCTGATGGCCTTAGAGAACATTATGCACAAATTCAATTTATTTGTTCATTGCATTCCAGATTGGGTTTTGTACTTGATTTTTTCTGAGCACTCAGAAGTTCAGAGAGGGAATCCTGTGTTACCTGGAGTTAGATGTTTAACACTGATGCTTAAGTAGTTAGCATCAGCTAACATTCAGCTCTCCAAACAAATAAACCCTGGGGTTCCTGCCACCTAGCACAACATTAACGTCTGGTTCCCACAGTGTACGATGTCTGCTGCTTGGGCCACATCTAGAGGGAAACTGAGTCAGTGAGGCAGGGGAAGGTCTAGCACGTGGAGAGGCTTTAAGGGACAGAAAGGTAAGGCTCCCATACTTCCCCCACATTAGCTGGATACAAGTCCCATAGCCCCAGATGTACGGGAAACAGACTCTGCCACAGAGCTGCTGGCAAAAAGTTGTGTGAAGTCAGAATTACCTTGAAGAGTGTTTGTAATGACTGCAAAGCACAGAATTGGGACCTATTTTCACTCCCTATTGACAACCATTATACCATGTCTCAATAACCCAACACAGCCAGTTTATCTGTGAGCACACGAACAGCAGCTGTTTCTTAAGTTAAGCACCAGATGAAACTTCTGACTTGCATTTGGAGGCCAGGGAGGTATGAGAAAACACAGGGCCAGAACGGATACCATAGAGTGAGATGCTCATGTTCAGACAGCACTGGGGAGAAATTCACCCTTCCATTCTGAAACTTCCCGCAGGCAGATCCTCTCTGAGGGGAGATGACAGCTGGGTCACTGGAATCATCTATAACCTCACACAGCAGTAGCTATGTGAACTCACACGAATACAACTATAGTGTGCTGGTGGTGCTGTGGGAAAGGCCAGATTTATGAACAAAAGTTCCTAACAAAGCATTAAGCAACGTGTATAGTTTAGGAAACAGAAAATACTATATAGGAATGACAGTTAATTCTCACTAGTGGAGCAGACATCCCAGCAGGTTTCATAATGGAGATGACATGAGCCTGAAGATGCCTTGAGATTCTTGAATTGGCCCCATCTTCTCGGGAGCAATGATGGGGTAGCAGAGCTCGCGTGAGCCAAGGCACCACTCAGAGAGAGGCAGGAGGAAGCCATGTTGACCATGCCAGTGAGATTCTGCCTTTCGCCAAAGGCAGCTGGCTGGTTGCAGATGTGCAGCCCTGGGACTCAGATAAGACTCTATCAACTTCATCCTCTGAGATGCCTCCACAGAAAGCACAACAGATTTAATCTCCACCTTGGCTTTTCTTTCCACCCAACCTACATGCTCAACCTTGACAATGGAGGAGGATGAGAGAAACAAAGGAAGCTAAAGCTGGAAGGAGCAATACAGGTCTATCTTCATCAGGGATTTTGAGACATTATTAATTTACTACTCTTTCCCTCCTCCCCACAGTGTCCTTAGCATTTTCCTTTAGATCCACTTAGTCTTGTCCCCACTCTTTCACCTTGTCCATTGTAAGATAATATGGAGGCATCACGTGCCACTTCCTGTTCAAATGATCAAAGTCAATATAAGATTGATTACCACGAAAGCTGTTTATTCTGAATCCCACCAGTGATACTGTGACACTTTCAGGACCCTGGTGGGCCTATCCCTTCATTCTACAACTGTCAATGCTACGCATGGGACCGACAGGATAATTTGCCTTGGATTCTACAGAAAGATGGTGGCAGGGTTGAGTCCCTGCCTGTAGCTTTGTCCCCTGTGCCACAGTATTTCTCCCTTGACATCAGTTTCTCCATGGTTCTGAGCATTGCCCTTGCTCAGTATAGTCCTTCGGAGAAACTTTCAACTCTTCAGAGAGTGGAAACTTCACTTGGGGGTCAGTACCCAGTCCTTGGTGACCTCTCGTCTTTCTACCACGTCTCCTGATTTAAGATATCAGAATCACTCTGACCTGAGGCTTCATCTCCTAGAGCCATGTACAATCTAATGAATAAGTTACGGCTATAATGTCCATGTTCCTGATTTTATTTTACAGTGGTAGGATGTAGAGGTCAGAGGTTACCAGTCACGGGGCTGGTAAGCTTGGACTCCACCACCAGTGTATCTGGCTTGCGAATTCACCCCAAGGTCTTCCCAGTGATGACTTCCCTCCCCCACTATCCACTCTTCCAGGAACTCATCACCGCCTGGTACATCGGATTCCTGACACTCATCCTGTCTTCATTCCTTGTCTACCTGGTGGAGAAAGATGTGCCAGAGGTGGATGCACAAGGAGAGGAGATGAAAGAGGAGTTTGAGACCTATGCAGATGCTCTGTGGTGGGGCTTGGTAAGTAGCTCTCTGAAGACCCACTCTATGGGGTCTGCTCTGCACTCAGTCAGAGATGCAGGGGTAGCCTGGGCACAATCTATATTCAAAGGTGAGACCTACATGTCTCCATCTCAAGTCTAGTAAGTCCCACCAACATGGCATGCCCTTGGAATGGACTTTTACCCCATGCTTATAAGTAAAGCAGTCTTAAACCAGGCTTTTAACAAAACCATGAATGAGCAGACACAGTGGCAAATACACACAAAAACCACTCAGACCTGAAGACGCATGTAGAGCTGCACAGTGTTAACCTGCTCAGTTCTAAAGCAGGTGTTTCTTGATTCCTTCCCTATTGTGCTCCAGAGTGTCATTCTGAACATGTTACCCTTACTAATGTGCTTGAAACTCAAACCTCTATTATTACCCTCTTTGGAAAAATGAAGAAATGATGCAGGAAGAGACTTTTAAAAAAATAAAATAATGTATTTACTTAAGATCTCTCATCCATTAGAGGCGTTAGCTTGAGATTTGAAAGTAGGGCTCCAGAGGCCATAGTTATCTCATTTGTATCCTGCTCTCCAGAAGTTGGCACATGTGAATACAAGTGTATGTACTGATAACATACGTGTTAAAGATTACACTGGAATATATGGTACACATGCATGCAAAATAGACACAAATGCACTTGTAATCACAATTCAGAAACACAGCTACACATCAAAGCACACACTCACGAAATACAGTCATCTGTTCCGATTCATAGGCGATTAGTTCAGAACCCCATCTCCTCCCATCCCTAGACGCGATCAAAATCTGAAGATGCTCAAGTCTCTTATTTAAAATGATTACACAACCTGTACATGTTTGTCTGACTAAATACTTAAATCACCTCTAGCTTTCTTATGACACCTACCTGCTGCATAAATCGTTATTATATTATAGTTATATGTTTTATTGTCTTTCATTATTGTACACAGGAGTTGCCATTCAACAAAGCAGTTTATGAACTTGTGTCTTGATCAGTGTCACCTCTTTCAACATTCTCACCCAGCCCTCCCAACCCACCCCTTCTCTCATTTTTCTTAACTTTGTAGGATATGTACTGAATTTTGTTGCCATTTAAGAATGTAGGTTATGAATACAATCCTCTTGATCTATGTCACCATTTCAATATACTCACCCCCTTCCATCCACCCCTTCCCTTCTTTGTCTTAATTGTATAGCACATACAATGAATTCTTGGCTGCAGTCTCCTCCCGTCCCTATTATTTTCTTGTACTATGTTTTATTGATTTTGTCTAATATTTTGATCCAGTTTGTTGAATCCAAATACGTGAAATTCCTATACTCGGAAGGCCAACTGTATATGCATACATGAATACGCACATACATGCTTGTAATTATCAAACTAGTTGATAATTGATGAGCACATCCTTCACTTAGTTATTTAGAAATGGGTGCTTTTTCTCCCATAGAAATTTAGTGATAAATGAGAGCAACACCTGAGCAGGTATAGGGGCTTAGAGATGGAGCTCAGTTGACATGTTAATGATGTTCCCATGGTGGGCAGCTCCTGACTGAACTCTTCTCTCTTCAGATCACACTGGCCACCATTGGCTATGGAGACAAGACACCCAAGACCTGGGAAGGCCGTCTGATTGCTGCCACTTTCTCCTTAATTGGCGTCTCCTTTTTTGCCCTTCCAGCAGTAAGTTCCTATGATGTGTGACACACAGCTCCTTTCACTGCCTGGCCACAGCTCAGATTTCCAGCCTCACCTTTTATCCCTGAAATTCTACACCTTACTACGTCTCCAGCTACTTCCTTACACGTGGCGACCCTGTCTCTCTTCCGTGGCCAGTGATGCTTCTTGGGTCTAGAGATGATTCTCTCAAACATCCTTTTATTACCCAAGACGTCATTTCAGGGTCGCTTTCCTCATCCTGCGTTATTCACTCCCTGTTCTGGGCGTAGATCTGTAAAGGCACTCGGACTCCCCACTGGGGTTATGCATTTCCATCTCTGCCTCCCCCAGGGAAGCTGGAATTCTGGTGTCTCAGAACTTTGAGAAGAGCATTCATAAGTAGCCATCCTTCACGGCTACTTAAGACCACTGCTCATCCTCCATTCATTTTTTACAATGTTTTAACCCATTTTTGTCATCTAAGTATTTGTACAAAGGGTTTAGTTCAACGTGTCCATTCACGAGTGCATCTTGATCACTGGCACTCCTTCCTTTTTCTGGTGAAGCTTTTTTTTTTCCATTGGCTTTGCAAGGCCTCTCGGAGCACCACTGGGCACCGGTCGGGCTGTGTGCCATAATTCTGATGAGATGGATGGGTATTGTGACTTCCCGCAGGGCATCCTGGGATCCGGGCTGGCACTCAAGGTGCAGGAGCAGCACCGCCAGAAGCACTTTGAGAAAAGGAGGAAGCCAGCTGCTGAGCTCATCCAGGTCTGTCTTCGGGGAATAAACTGGAATGGAGCCCAGGGTGGGGTGTGTGTGTGTGTGTGTGTGTGTGTGTGTGTGTGTGTGTGTCATATATCCAGGAGGAGTGGGCCAGCTTGTGCATGCTCACTTGTGGACAGCCACAAGTATGAGGTTGTATGGCTAACCATCGTACCTTCCAAGTTCACATTTTTTATTATAAACATTGTATGTTTATCTATATGATCTCTGCATGTTCTAAAAATGACAATCTTGTCACTCTCCCACCCATTCAAGAGGTAGATGCAGGACTCAGGAGCAAACCCATCTATTTTTACACTGGTAATGTTGGAATAGAGAATTTGTCTTAGATCTGTGGCACTACTCAGTTTCTTTCTCATTCTACTTCACACCCCAAGCTTCACCTAGGAACCCACAGAGAAGACGCAGCTCACAGGTGCTAGGCAGTGAGCTCCCAGAACACTGTAGTCCCCTCCTGTCTGCTAATGACAGAGAAACACGGACTCAAGAAAGAAGAAGATGCCTGACGTGTGAAGAATACTTCACATAGTTGTTCTGCCAAGTAGACAATCATGGACTGGGAGATATTAGCACCTGCCTGTCCTCTCATCATCACTTCCCCAACCGAGGGCTGGTGCAGAGTAGTGACAGAAGTTAAGACAGGCAGAGGTCCTCTGTCTTACACTGCACTGAGAGTCCATGCCTCGTGATGTGTAGTCTGTTGGAAACATGGGGACAGAGAAAATAGGAAAATACATTATCCCAGTCCTAGCTACTTGAATGCTCAAGGCACAATCACCTACTTGTGGACTTGTGTCCAGTTTTAGTGGGTCTATCAGTCTTTAGGCCTGCCCCCGTACAGCAAATGATAGCATCCTACATGTCACAGTTCTTAAGGCTCATCCCCACCATCCCCCAAGCCTCGAACCATCGGAACACTGCAGGAGTTCTACCATCTAAAGATCAAAACCTCTTCGCCCAAGCTCTCTCGCGCTCAGAAACCCTTCCTAGTCCATTGACTAAGTAGTCTCAGAGAACATTCTAGAAGGAGTCATGCAGGTTCTCACCAACCATAATAACAACGAGAACGCCCAAGATATTCAAGGGACGTTTTCTTCCTAACGGTGCTAGAGTGAACCTAACCATTTCAGTGGCTCTGGTGGCTTCATGCACATCGGAACTCTTAGCAGTCAGCTGCTCAAAAGTTGTTTATCATGTCATGCGATTCTGTGTGGAAGTTTCAGATGATTCCCTGCCACCCCTTGTCCCCCCTTTCCTCTCTGCAGGCTGCCTGGAGGTATTATGCTACCAACCCCAACAGGATGGACCTTGTGGCGACCTGGAGGTTTTATGAGTCAGTCGTCTCCTTTCCATTCTTCAGGCAAGTACCCACTTGTCTGAATACTCAAGGTGTGGATGGCCATTCCTGCTGCAGAGTCTCTTCGTGCTGTGGTCTCATGGCTTCCCTGGGAAGTCATCTTTCAAGGCAACAGGGAATGGTATCAACACAGACTGTACTTTAGCATCACCAAGGAGCTGGTAAAGCCCTCGTGCCCATGCCATATCCCAGGCTAATTCAGTTAACAGTATCAGTGAGTCTTGATGCTTCAGGACTGAGCCCCAGGCATCAGTGTTTCGTTAAAGCATTCTGGAAGAATCCATTGTGCTGCTGGAGGTGACCAGTTGGACAGCAAGAAATAGCAGATAATAAGATCTGATCTAAGTGGGAGGAGGATCAGAAGGCAGAGGAAAGGGGAGCCAGTACAATCAGCTACCATAGCCATCCTAGCAGCTCCCTGACCTGGCTGTGTTCTGTACCCCAGACCACTGTGGGCTTCATGGAAAGGCAGGTGAGGAGGAGGGACAAAGGAGTCCTCTGGTGACCCAGCGATAGCACTTTGCGTTCTCAGGAACTGGAATTAAAATTCTTGCAAGGGGGAGGTGTATACCTTCTCCCCATGGCCAGCATATAGAAAAAAAAGAGAATTAATGAACATACATTGGGTGTTCGATATGTCCCAAGTTCCTATTTCATTCAGTTCTGACAGAGCTCCCCTGAGCTAAGTCGGCGGTTCTCAAGTACCAAGATGTGTCAGAGCAGAGGGGGCCTTTTGAAAATACGGAACCAGCATCCACCTTTTCCGGGGCTCTGATGGAAGTGTGGGGGTACAAGCTTCCTGCTCATACTCAGGGTGCACACTGGGCAACAGAGCGAATGGTTGATGGTCCCAGACTCCACTCCTAGTTTAGGCTGGGAAATGTGGAATATTTTGGCCAGTGTTAACCACATTCAGATGCTGCCAGTGCCCATGGCCTTCTCCCCAGTGGGACTTCTAAATAGGCTGCTTCTTCCCAGGATTGTGGTACGATTGTCCTGAGCTCAGAATTTTAAGCCTCTGGATAGATACTGGACTCCTGGAATCATCTTTGACATAGAAGTCACAGTAGACAGACAACGTGTGCCTGTCATTCTGTTATCTCGAAGGGCCATGGTATGACACCATAGGCGATAAGTGACTCCCTTTTGTGTACAGGGCTCAGGGCAGGAGGAAATTAGGACTGCTACCTTAGAGTTTAACAGAGTGACTGCCAGAAAGTCAGAACCTTGTGTTTTCAGGAGTGGGTGAGGTCAAGGGGAGGGTAGATATCGTCATAATGTTCAATGTACACATGTGGAAAAATGGAACCAGGAAAACTGAGAGGATGGGAGGGGATAATTATGAAAGGGGTGGTGACATTGATCAGGGTGCATTGTACTAATAAAACGATACATCAAATTGAAACCCCTTTGTACGACTACTTAAAGATAACAAAATTTAAGTAAGTACAAAGAAAAAGAAATTAAGGCCTAGGCCAGCCCGAAGGGGACCGGTGATTTGCGAAAGAACTATGGAGGAAAGAGGAATGCTACCTTTGGGTGAGGGTACTTTACTGAGTCTTCGGAATTATAATTAGTCTTAATTGCTCAGAATATAATCTATATAGTTCCTTTTCTTTCTAAAACTCTAGTGTTGCTCTAATTGCTAAGACTTAGGGTAGCATAAAGCAATGTCTCCATAGAATGGGCGGGTGGCTTAATCTTAAGAGAACACAGTGACCTTGGGCTCAAAAACAAAATATGTACACCCACGTTGGATGCGGAACCGAGATGATTTTCATTTGCTATGTATCTCAAGGCCTTGGCAATGGGCCTATTCTTTTGGGTTGATTTATTATAAATAAGGCATTGTCCTGGCTGTCAGAGACTGGAGGGCTACATTGTCCTGCCAGACAGCTGCTGTGATATGGGAATGGCTTTTAAAGGAAAGAGAACATTTCTTTCTTTCTTTTTTTCCCAAGGACAAAAGTACAAAGTCAGTAGAGAAATTCACTTAGCAACCATTCTGCAACAAGGCAATTCCTTGGGAAAAGAATGTCCCTGAATTCCAACTCAGGCCATGTGATAAGGGTAAAGAAATAAGTGATAATATGCCTTTTGTTGATTTTTAATAACAATTTTATTGAGATATGTTCCACTGCCCTTGAGAGACTTCTATATGCCATGCAATATACACTCTTAAAAGTAGACCATTTGATAGTTTCAAGAACATTTACAAAATTAGGTAACCATCGCTACCCTGTAATTCCAGGATGACTCTATTACACCAGAAAGACACCCTGTACTCTTTAGCAGTTACTCTTGGTTTAAGATTCTATTTAATTTTAATTGAAATACCTTGGATTTCACTTTCTCCCATCCCCCGAAGCCACTAATCCCCTTTCTGTCTCTCCTCAGCCTGTTCTGAAAGCAAAATCATTGATATATTCTTAAATATGCTTTTTCTTAAACTTCCCATAGTGGCTTCAGATGTTGTCCATGCTTTAGTACTAAAATTTTAGTTCTTTTAATGTTTGAGAACTATCTCATGTGTACAATATTATGTGTATCCATTTATTACTTGATAAACATTTGGGCTGTTTCCAGTTTTGAATCTGTATGAATAATGTCCCTAAGAACAGGCAGCCACATGTCACCCTGTGGACGGACACGTTTTTCAACTTTTCAGAATAGATACTTTTGGCTAGAATTGGTTAACCTGTGTCTAGCACTTCGAGGAACTACTGAACTGTGTTCCACAGTGGCTAGACCATTGTATATTCCCGCTATAGGTTTTGAAGGATGGATTGCATAGCCCAGCTCAGTAATGGGTCCATATAAAACTTACTGAATTTTTTGAGAGCCCCGGAGGTTCAGAAACTTGCTCAAAGACATACATTATTTGGGGCTTATCTAGGAACTAAGCCAGATCTTCTGATTTGCAGACTTACTACATGGAGTTTGTAGGAATCTGAGAAGTTATAGAATGAAGCTGGGATGGAATTGGGAGTGCAACACACATTTTAATAAGCAAGCAGCAAGGATGAGAGTAGATTTAAAAAAACAAAACTAGACATTACTTTCCATTAACAGAAAAGTGTGCTCTTCGCTTGGTTCCCGAAAAGTGATGGAGGAATTCTGCCTGACTTTACAAATTTTGTAGCTGCTCTGTTCAATATGGTAGTTACATGTGTGACTACTGGGCGTTCAGATATTAGTAGAACAACTGAAGAATTAAGTTTTAATTTTAATAGCTATACGTGAGCACCCCATTCTGACTGAAATGGAGAGAGATGAATCAATCTCAGGATGCAGAAGCTACTTGACTAAGAGGTTACTTCACCATGTAAGGGGGACTTGCGTGAGCCTTCTGCAATCCAGGTTAACACCATTGAAGTGCTTAGAAATGGAGAAGTAGGCCTATATACTCTTGTCCTTTTCTGTGGCCAAATAACATTGACTCTCCTTCAGCATATTAACTTATTTAACACAGCATGTTCTCAAAAGGTAACCAGGAGTTACTCCATCCAGCGGTTTGTCTGGATAATAAAAATAGCTATTTCTGAAGACTAGTGTTGTGAAATTCAATGAACTCTGTTCCTGGCCTCTAGCAGATGTGTAGCCTATACTGGGCAGAAGGATACAAGGAAGGATAGATGGCTGGATGCTTTAGCACAGAGGAGATGCAAGGGAAAGGGAGACTGTGTGTCTAATGTTTAGTCTTGGGCAACCACTGTTAGTGACCACAGGGCTCAAGCACACTATCTGGAATGGGCCCAGACAAGGGAGACTTAATGGATGAGTCCCCCTCATGGATATCCCATGAGAGAAAACAGGAAAGCGATTCTAAGCAGAACCTGAGTAAGAGATCAGCAACTAACTATGTGCAAAGCATGTGTGTTGGAGCGCTCTGAAGGCTAGTTTGGAGCCCGACTTCGGCTGCTTCCTGAGACCTTTTCACTTAATTCCTCAATGCTTCAGTTTTCCCATCAGGAAAATGAGATGTTAATAGTACTCACATGGTTTTGTGAGGATTGAAAGTGGTAATACATAAATGACACATTATGGTCCAGTGATAGAGGATACAGGGATGCGATCGTTTCTCAGTGAAGGCTCACAGGCCAGGTATTGTTGACTCTGATGGTAATGTTGGCGGTAGAGTGGTGGGATGTGTAACTGCTGCACCATGAAACTCCTGGTTCCCTGATCTGTCTCCACCATTAAACACCCTCTGCTCTTAACACAAGCCTTGTAGCAAAGTTGGTGCTCACCAATTGTTTTCTGAATGAATGAACAAATGAGCAGTTGAGAACTTGAGGACCCAGAGCCAAATAGTAGCTGCAGAAGAAGTCTGGCTGGGAAAAACCTATCTCTTTATTACTTTCTCTCTGCTGGCACCATTTTGTCCCAGAGTTCCCTCTCTCTACTTCCGAAGGGAAACCTAGGAGAAGCTGTTGCATGTAACTTATGCTTTCTTTTCTCTCCCTCTTCTTACAGGAAAGAACAGCTGGAAGCAGCAGCCAGGTAAGTTTCTGACTGTGGACCTGCCTTCTCTCCCCACTGTGCTGAGGCGGAGAACTAGTTCTATATGGTGGATAAGTGTTTCCTGGGTGGCCATGATTGTCACAGGTCGATCTTTGGGTCATTCTCCTTGCTGACCACGTATGCTGCAAGTAGATTTAATCAAGAGCAACTTGATAGGGATCATAGCTGTAGCCTCTTAATGAATGAGTCCTCTGGGCTAGGTTCTGAACATGTTACCTCATTTGTTCCTGGCAACATAAAGGGCAGTGTAGGCCCTAATATTCTCCTTGACAGAAGGGATTGTTGGGGAGCAGAGAGATGAGCTCACTACTTCTGGGTCACTCAGTTACTGAGTGGCAAGTCCAAAATTCAAACTCATCTCTGGATATTAAGACATTATTGCTGTTACAGTTTTCATTACTTTCGTGGGTTCACAAATGGTGCTCCACTTTTCCTGTGACTGCAGAAAATTCGCAGTAACCTGCTCACTGAATACCACTGCAGGGACCAGAGGAGTTTCTGAATTAGGAATGTTTTTCTAATTCCCTTCCTCTCCCTTTCCAGAAGGTGTCCAAGGTCAGGAGAAGCATGGAGTCTGCTCAGGATTGTAAAGCAAGGCTATCATGAATATATCAGTATAAAGAACTTATATAAGTATAGAAATTATAAATATATGACATACAAACTACTGTATGTGTGTATATAAACTGACATACATGCATGTATATATATGTATGGTAACCATTATTGTCGTCAAAACTTCCCGGAGAGCTTACCACCTGTCTCCTGGATGCTAAGGCCAGCTACTGGGCAGAAATGATGCACATCAGATGACAGGAGTGTGGACTGCTTGTCATGTGGCTCCCTTGCTTGGAAACTCTTCTGTCTTCATATAGCTTGCTTCTTCACTTCATTTGGGATTCTTGACGACCATCCACTACTGAATGACCTTCCCGATACGCCTACTTCATTTGTCTCAGTCCCATTCATCTTATTTCAATGTTGTTGCCGCAATGCTGAGCACTTAATATCTTTTTTAAAAATCTACATACATCCTCCACTTGGTTCAGTACCTCTAAAGCACTTGAACAGAAAACAGAGCCTGACACATGTTCAACATTTTTTCACATACTATTAGTAAAAGAGTAGGTGGATGAATGGATGGATGGATGGACAAGTTTTTATTCTATAAATGTCATAAAATCAACTTAAACCATCTCATCCTAACAGGGAAATATAATGGCTCACACAGACACTGATTAGAAAGGCTGGAACCTGGTGAGACCTTTCTGGGTTTTTCTATTATCTTTCCATGATGATTTAACTGTCTTAACTGTGACTTGTCCCTTAATGACAAAGCCATGTATGCTAGTAGCCCCAAGATCAAATATGTCTTTCTCTTTTCTTTGTGCACTTTCCTTTCATGGAAGACTACTCAGAAAAGTCCTAGAGGAACACAGATTGACCCAACCTGGCCATATATTCATACTCTAGACAATCTATATAGCTCAGAGAACAAAGGCCGAACTCTAGGCCTCTATTCTCTGAGCCACCTATTAGAATAGGTAGATAAAGGTATAGTATAAAATGCTGTGATTGGTATCCCCCTAAAACTACAATTACATGATGTTGGGGAAAAGGCAGGGCTTGTCCTTGAAAACAGTAAGATCATTTTATCCCAAAGAACAGGACCAAAACAATAATTGCCCTTCAGTTGCACAGATTGCACCCATTAAACTTAAATATCTAATAATAATAAGATTACTTTAAAGATCATCCTCTTTAAATCATACTGAAATCCATTCTACAAATTATTCTCCAATTCTATTTTTTTTGTTTCGATGTTTTGTTATTGTTGTTAGGGCCATCATTTTGCACATCAATTTTAAGTATTCAGTAGATAGACATTGGGATGATACTTTTTAAAAGCTTGTGGTTGAAGGTGGTATTTTTTAAATTCTCAAGGCAAGTATCTGTGTTGACAACACCTGCTTGTGTGAGCCCAATTGTTCAATTTATAATTTCAAACAATTCAATGGCCTTCAGGTTTCTTCCACGTATCTGCCTTCAGAGGGAGAAAGAATGTCTCTGGCACCTTCCTTTCTCTTACCTTTTGATTACAAAGCTGTCAAACTTAGTGGATGAAAGAATCCAATAACTGAGATGGAGAGGTGAGATTTGGACCAATTTTCCTTTTCCCTGATCCCTGACATGTTATTGAAGGCATGCTACTGTTTTCTTTTAGAAATAGTTGCTGAGAGCATGTCTATTTTTTTTACATCTCTCTCTACCTCTGAATTAAGATTTCTCAGAGAAGGATTAAAATATGGGTTACATTTGCTTGGTAAAGCATTGTTGGCTCTAGGGTGATGGTTTCATAATATTTCTGAGTGATGGTAGCTTAGAAGCAGGAGAGGGACAGAGCTGATACCTTCCCAGTCAGCAGTATGGGTCGGTCCGGGGCCTGGCTCATCTCATGAAGCACAGAGACTTGTGAAAGGAAGACTACACGTGAGCACTGGACATTAGTATGGAACCTGCCCAGTCAAGAAAGTTTGGCCAATGGCTACTGAGTGTTCAGCATAACACAACCAGATAATTGAATTTCTGTGACGGGGAAAGGCCAGGAGAGGGCTGGGCTGTTTTTTAACCTAATTCCTCCCACAATATGGAAATTCCATTTTTTTTAATCTTTGTTCTATTTTTATTCCATTTCAAAACTGTGAGAGTGGGTGGTACACATCATGAGAGGTTACATTTCATGCGCTCTTTATCTACCCATCAACACCTCATTCCTTAAGAACTAAGTACTGTTGCAGCCTCTTCCTTGGTTCCTAAAGTCTGAAAACAGCACCTTGTTATCTACCTACTGGTCATTGGTGGCTATATTACCACAAATATGACTCCAAACAGGTATAACTGCATAATTATACTTATCCAGGTATAACTAAGTATATCTGCCTGGCTGCCTTAGAATTATACCGATTGACTTAAATCAGAAAGATTTATTCTTTCAAAATTCAAGAGGCTGGAATTAAGAAAGCAAGTTGTCTGGTCAGTACTCTTTCCAGAGCCTTTGGCGGGGGGAGTAGGGTAGCGGGGTGAAGCTGTCTTCCTTCTTCCTGGCTTCTAATGATTAGTAGAAATCCTTCATTCACATTCCTTTGCTTGTAGACACCTCAACTCCAATTCCTGTCTCCATCATCACCTGGCTTTCTTCTGTGTCTGTGTCTCTATCAAATCTCCCTTTTCTTTTTTTTTTCCTTATAGAAACTAGTCAAAGGATTAAACACACATCCAATTCCCATATGAATTTGTCTTAATTTGGGTATATCTATAAAGGTTGTGTGGACAACCTTTATAGGCATGGTCTGGGATTTGAACTTGTTTTAAAGGGATCACATTCAACCTTCAGCCACCTCCAAAGACAAGTGTGATGGGTTTGCATATGGTAGGGAGCTGTCTTCACAGAATCTAAGACGTGTAATTTTGAGAGGAAGATTTTTTTTTTTGAAAATGGTTATTTCATTGCGCCCCTAAACTAATAATGCTCACAGATTTCCCGACTTGCTGGATAAAACCACACTGACCACTGAGCTCAGCAGAGCTCACTTTAAAAACCTGTCCAAATGAGGGAGAGCTAGATGAACACATTGGGATCTTCCAAATGGCGATGTGTTTTCTTCCAACTTAAGAGCCAGCGATGATCCTGCTAGCCCCTGCTGGAGCCCCCTCTTCTTCCTAGCAGTCTAGGTTCATCGTTCACTTAGGAGCACTTTGCCACCTGGGCTCAAGTTCCCTCGCCACTAGATGGCAGCGATTCGGCAGTGATTTTCAAGCACATGAGGTCCTGTGTGCATTGATGTTGGGGATCTAACTAGCAGAACGGGACCCACGTTTTCATGCATAAGACACTGTGGGTTAAAATTCATTTTATACTATTTTAGCTGTGCCATTTGGGGCAAATTTATGAACCTTTGCCCGTTTCCTCATGGATATACTGTTATAATAAAAACATCTACCTGGTAGAACTATTGGCAGGACTATTTACTGAGAATCAAGCCAGGCTGTTGGTAAATACTATACTTGCCTTTATTATTGTTGTTATTGTTGTTGTTATCTGATTGTCACTCACATTCCTAGATTTTCTTGGCCTAGGGTCATTTCACAGGGCATAGAACTGGCTCAGGCACAAATGGAAATAGCTTTGAATTTTGGCTTTGTTGTAACATTCCTTCTATTCCTCCTTCTCTTCCTTCTTCTTGATCTACTTTTCACTTTCCTTCTTCCTCCCTCTCTTCATTCCTCCTTCCTTCCTTTCCTCCATTTTTCTTCCTTCCTCATTTTTTATTTCTTTATTCTTTCCTCTATTTTCTTTTTCTTCATCCTTCTCTTACTCCTTCCTCTGTCTCTTCTCTTCCTTCCTTCCTTCTTTTCTTCTTGTCTTCTTTCCTTTCTTCCCTAAACATTGAGCACTGAGACCTGAGGTAGGAGCCAAGGACAAGATCTGTATAAGCCAGGCTAGATTACGTAACATTGACTTGATTTTCTGTCCGCATCCATGTTTAGTTTTACAAATACATGCTTACAGGTTGTTCATTTGTACTTAACAAATCAGGGACTCTGGTTTTCTTAGGAAAGCTAATGTCTCCTCTGAGCAGGGTTTTTCTTGCAAGATCTGCAGGGCCTCTCTAGAACAATGTCTGAGTTACATACTAGAAATCCATAGGGAAGGACAGAAGTGGGTTTTAAATTTCAGAGGCGAACTTTGCCCAACATTTGATCATCCTTTGAGGTCTTGGATTTCAAGCAACGTGATTAAGAAACTGAGATCCATTTTTTTCTGGAGGAAGAAATCCTGTAAGCCTCTTAGGGGTGATGACTGTGAGTGTCTCATAGCTGAGGCTTCTGACTTGTGCTGACATGTATAGATTCCTCACAAGGTCTAAAGTGTCCTTTGTGACCAGTGGGGTATTAAATGAATATGGGCAAAGCAATTTAGGCTCTTAGAGGTTGCAGCAAAGCACTGAAATGCCCAAGAAACACAATTCTAAATCCAAGCACACAGAGAATGAGAGTCTTCTCATTATCTTTCTGATATTCAACAATTAAAATGAAATTTCAAGTCAGTAATAAGTAGCTGCGGTTAACTTTTTGTCATGCTTAGTTTATTTGGAATTCAGCTCCTCACAAATCTCCTCTTGAGGTGGACTTCAATGGCAATATTGAGTTTGGAGACTTGCATTAAAAAGTATTATAAAATAATACACAAATCCCTAAACCCAGCTCAGTTCAGATTTTTAAAAAGCAAGGAAATTGGATCCATGCTTTTCACTGATGCAGTTAGACTTCTACTGTGGAGAGAGGATTATTTACCAAGATAATGATGACAGCCAGTATTTACTGAGTGCTTCCTGCACCCTAGATGGTAGGCTAAGCCCTTTAAATACGTTGTCTCATTAAACTCATAATGGATACATAACGTGCAGTGTGGGATTATCATCCTGCATGTGAGCAAGCTGCGGACTAGAGAGCACAAATTATGTGCCCTAGGTCACATAAATTATGTGTCCTAGGTCACATGCTTTGCCAGGATGTCTCCACTGAGGTGGTTTTGCCCCAGAGCCCATGATCTGAAGTGCTATGTTGAGCAACCAGATATGCTGAGCAAGGAGGTTTGCAGGGTCCAAAAATAACCAGGAAGTTTCTACACAGTGTGCTGTTCAATAGTGGGACAGAAAAATACCATGTCTTCATTGGAGCATGCCAAACTTCTAATAAGGAATTATTGGCCATAAGGTTGAAAGACACAGGGAAATGAGATTGGCTGAGAAGGTAAGAAAGGGCATACCAACAAAAAACATGAGAGAGAGAGAGAGAGAGAGAGAGAGAGAGAGAGAGAGAGAGAGAGAGAGAGTAGAACTCTATTTGCAATGTGGCAATGACTATAGATTCCTTCTTAGAATAATAATTCAGGATCCATGAATAAAATATAATACGTAGTTTTAAAAGAAATGGATTATATTGACACTTGAAACTTTTTGCTGTTGCCAAGCAAGTACTACTTTGTGACACACATAAGGAAAGACCTAGTGCCAGGCTGAATACTCTTGGCCCCTTGAAGCTGTGGTGAGCATAAACACTACCTTGAGGCAATGGGAAATAAAATTACCTGGGTCCCTGTGGTGGACAGTCATAAGCACTGGATGGTTTGTAG
Source organism: Perognathus longimembris pacificus (assembly GCF_023159225.1). Classification (NCBI taxonomy): domain Eukaryota; kingdom Metazoa; phylum Chordata; class Mammalia; order Rodentia; family Heteromyidae; genus Perognathus; species Perognathus longimembris. Next base: position 7,534,540 of record NC_063172.1, read on the forward strand.
TCTATACTTACATTGAATGCAATATTGATACAGTTGTTCCCACCCATGCTCCTGGATGCCCTGGAGTCTGTACATGGAGTCTGTCTGGGACAACAGGTTCAGGGTGCCTGCTTTATGTCATTCACATCACCCAGCTCTTTAGAGGGGTGTTCAGTGGGGATTCTTCCATCTCAGTCACTATTCAGAAACCATAAAATGGTTAAAGAAAAAAAAGTACAGAGTGAAAGGACATAAAACAGGACAAATCATTGCAGAAAAGCACTTTATTATGACTCCTCTTTTCTCCATGAGGGATATATTCTCAGACTCATCCAACTGTTGACTGAAATATCCTAAATCCCTCCTATACTATGTTTTTACACACACACACACACACACACACACACACACACACACACACGGATGATGAGGTTCCATTTGTAAATTAGAGTGAGAGTGAACCATAACACCTCAGAATTGCAACGACAAACTTCAATAAAAATTATGTGGCCATTCTTTCCTCCCACCATCTCCTCTCAGAATCTTAACTGCTCACTGTGCTGTAGTTCTGTTTTCAGACAGGTCCCTAAAACTGTGGAGACCCTGGTAAGGGAGAATCACAATGCACCCTGCATCTCATTTGCGCTCCACTTCACTTCAGCACATGGAGAAAGTGATGTTCGTGGAAATTAAATAGTTACCCATGATCTAATCACTAGTAAATTACTGAGCTAGGGTTTTGGTCTTCCCCCACCCCATTCCGAGCTGAGAAATCTGCTCTTTAGCACTGGGAGTGCGCAGGGCATTGTGGGTGCAACAGGTCCCACTGGCCCCTGGAGGAGCATGCGAGGGTCTTTATGGAGGGATGGGATATTACAAGAGCCTACACTGAAGGAGGAAAATTGTTCACTTTTGCTTATTTTGTAGCCAAAAGCTGGGTCTCTTGGATCGGGTTCGCCTTTCTAATCCTCGTGGTAGCAATACTAAAGGAAAGCTATTTACCCCTCTGAATGTAGATGCCATAGAAGAAAGCCCTTCTAAAGAACCAAAGCCTGTTGGCTTAAACAATAAAGAACGCTTCCGCACCGCCTTCCGCATGAAAGCCTACGCTTTCTGGCAGAGTTCCGAAGGTAACGTCCTTCTCCTTCCTCAGCTGTCTCCTCAGTGTCTTCCCCTCCAAGACCCTCCAAGCTCCTCACCTCTCCCTCTTTCCTCAAGGCAACCTCTCCCAGCCTGACCTGTACCAACTTCTTGCTTCACTTTTTTCATGTCCTTTGGTCTGTAGTGTGTGACTTCTGGGGGAGGAAGCGTCCCAATTCTAAGTACCCCTAGGCCCTCACCTCCTTTCTCTAGCTTAAACCTTTCCAAGGACCTTTGCGATAGGTTATGATGACTTCTAGGCGTAGCCATGGTGCTGCATTTGTCACAAGGGTCCATTGGAAAGATGGAGAGAGGTGAGATTAGAAAGCCACATTAAAATGGACATATCGCCCCCCAGACAGGGAGAAGATAGGGCAGAAACGAGCCAAGGTGCTGAAAGAACAAAGGCTTCATGAGCCTCTTTCACTTGTTAAAGGTGGGGGACGGGGGGCTGAAGAGCAGCATCTTCAATGCCTTCAGCCACCAAGCCCTTGACCATCATGCTGCTGGAGGTGTTAAAGGCGCAGATAGTGATCTCCCAAAGGTATCAGGGTAGGGATGAACAGATCAAGAATTCTCGTTCGGGTTTGTCTGACTCTGTGGCCAGCACACATGCCCAGTGCTGCCTGTCGCTGCCTTCAGAGCAACTGGTAGACCTTACCTGCATCACCTCCGAGGCTTCTTCCCCATGGGAAGCCTCAGCTGCTCACATCTCTGGAAAGCAAAAGGGGGGACGAATGCACAGAGCATTTGGGATGCCAAGGAAGGGTAATAAACAAGGCCACAAGCAGGAACAACAGTGGTTCCACAGAAGTGAAAATAAAGACACTGGGGTTGACTAATCCAGAGAATTAGGAAGGCTGGCTCAGCAAGGAGTCTCTGAGCCTTGCCACCACCTGCGTTGATCCCTGTTTCCCTCTCAGATGCTGGGACAGGTGAGCCCATGGCAGAAGATAGGGGCTATGGGAATGACTTCCTCATCGAAGACATGATCCCCACACTGAAGGCTGCCATCCGAGCTGTCAGGTAATAACTCTCCTTAATCCCCTCTCCTGGCAGCCTCCCCAAGCCACAGCTCAAGTTCTACAGGACATGGCTTGCAATGAACCCTTGGGCTTTGTGATGGGGCAAGATGTCCCTCCAATCACCTTGAGTCAAGTCCCATGGTTATGAAATGCTCTGTGGAGGATACTGTCTCCAGAGAAATGACTTCCAACTCAGCAAGTAATCATGTCATGAGTGAGTCCTGCCTACCTACCTATGAAAAAGGGGCTGTGCTGCTAAGCATCTCATTTCCCCTCTGGTTTTAACCAGCATTCACTTTGAGGGATGTCTTGGTGAAGATACTGACAGGGGATATTGACAAGTTTTCTGCTTTTCAGGCATCTTGGTCCCCAACTAGATTTTCTCTTGTCTCTTTTCATCCATACAGTTATTATAATCAGCACTTTTTAAAAAGATAATAAATTATAGTTTTTATCTGTGTATGAGGAGACCAAGAAAGGGAACAGAAATTAGGCAATCAGAGCAAAAGAAAGAAGCTACTGAAGAAGAGAGAAAGGAGCTACTGACTGAAGAAGAGATGTACTAGTTGTCCTCAAAGAAACAAAGAGAAATTGGTATGGCAGTGATTAAGGGCACAGGCCTGTCAGTTCACAGGCCTGGATGTAAAGACCAGCTCTGATATCCTATCCAACATGGCCTTGGAGACATAGAATTCTCTAAGCCACAGTTGCATCATCTGTAAATTTCTCTATTAACAGAGTAGTCATAATGTTTTGTCTACCATGCAGTGAATGCTCAATAAATGTTAGCTCTCACTGGTACTCTAATTTTCTTATTATTCAAATGATGGAGAGAGAGGCACTAGCCAGGGCAATTATGTGTGTTTCAAAGGGCCTCGTGCCAGAACCAAAGCTGAAGCTTCAACTCATCAAGTGGATTTTCTTCCCTCCCTCCTCCTGTCCCTAAGTTTTCAACTATCATAGGATTATTTTTCAATCTCCACCCATGATGTACAAAGGCTTCTATTTTGCCTTGCAGAATTCTACAATTCCGTCTCTATAAAAAGAAATTCAAGGAGACGTTGAGGCCTTATGATGTGAAGGATGTGATTGAGCAGTATTCTGCAGGACATCTGGACATGCTTTCCAGAATAAAGTACCTTCAGACGAGGTAGGACCACCCATCCACAGGGCATGGACATCCCCAACCGCTTGGGAATCAAAGCCATGGGAACCCTAGAGTTGGAGGTGAAAGGCATTCAGAAGTAACCCAAGGTGCAGGAGAGAACGCTCAAGGGCAGAAATGCTCTACCAGCACTGTGAATGGCAGAGCCAACAAGCACTAGGCAGTGAAGGTCAGCACCTTGACCTAGATCAGGCCTGATGCAGAAGAGAAGGCCTGGGTCCAGCTGGCTCCCAACGACAATACTTTGGATATTGACACCAAAACTGGTGTCATGTAAACTGTATCCAAGTGGTTAATTCTAAATGTATTTTTTAATGTATTAAAAATACTGTAATGGGCTGGGGATATAGCCTAGTGGCAAGAGTGCCTGCCTCGGATACACGAGGCCCTAGGTTCGATTCCCCAGCACCACATATACAGAAAACGGCCAGAAGCGGCGCTGTGGCTCAAGTGGCAGAGTGCTAGCCTTGAGCGGGAAGAAGCCAGGGACAGTGCTCAGGCCCTGAGTCCAAGGCCCAGGACTGGCCAAAAAAAAAAAAAAAAAAAAAAAAAAAAAAAAAATACTGTAATAATAGTGAAAAAAGTGCAAATAGCACCAGTTTTTTTTGTACCACTATTATATGAAGGATTGGAATGATCTACAGATCTGTAGCCAGTCCCTTCGAATGCTGTAAGATGCTTATGACATAACAGGTGCCACAAACTGATGAAAAACCAAAGACAAAGGGACAAAGGACTAACACAAAAGCACTCATCTAGTCAACTGAAGAGCAACTAGCCATGGATTTATGTATGTTTCTGTATGCATGATCTAGTAAATAGGCCCTGCCAAGACCTTCTGATGATATTTGAGCTGACCATGGTGGTGCTTGCCTGTAATCCCAGCTACTCAAGAGGCAAAGGCAGGAGGATCTTGAATTTGAGGCCAGTCAGGACAAGTTAATAGACTCTCTTTTAAAAACCAAACCAAAACAAAACAGAAAGGACCGCAAGCATAGCTGAAATGTGGCACAGTGACTGCCTAGCTAAAGTGAAAGTCCTGGGGTTCAATTTCTAATACTACGAAAAATACAAATAAGTGGTATACTGTATATATATGACACGATTATAAAGATGCATACACATTCCCCTATATAGGGGACCTAGAGAGAAAATGACACAATTCAAGTTGACATGAGTTCCTCTGGGCTCTTCATCCAAGTAACAATTCCCCATTGGACTGTCTTGATAAGTTAACAAAAGTATCACACTGAAGAGGTGGGAAGGTCATGATGCTGTCTGTGTGTAGGTTCATAATCTTGCTTTGTCCCTAAGTGGGACATCCACTTTCATTGCCTCCCATAGTGGCAAGCACAGAGTCAGCAGTGTTTCACTCCTGCCGAAGAAATGGATGTGTGAATGGTTTCTCAGCTTTCCATGCCACTGTTTATGCAAGGGTGGCTCTCTGAGTGATGGCAGAAGACATGATGTCTAAGACATGCCAGGCTCCAAAAATATCAGCCAGTTTTAGTGAGCATGGAATGGACTGTCCCACTGCCATGGTTTTATATATATATATTTATCAGGCAAATGTGTTTCTGGGAGTCATGGCCGGAGGTTCCCTGTCTAGATGACAAATCACATCTCCTCAGCCCTGCGGATATTGCAGTGGGTGAGATAGAGGGGAGGATTGATTTAGAATGATGCACAGCCTGTCAGCGGGAGATGCTGTTCCCAGAGGGGAGACAGTGATCCAGGACTAGTCTGGATGTACGGTCTTAATGGTCATGCTGACACCCCCCCCAGCCCCCACCCCAACTGTGCAGTGTGGAAGAGAACATTTCCCTCCATCACAAGCTGCCTGCCATCTCTTGTAGAAATGGAAGCTGGGTGCCAGAGCTGGGGTTGGAGCTCCCTTCTAGGGCCAGAGATATGTGTGGTTATCTCCGTGGATTATCTGCCTCCCTTTCCTCCCGGGATGAAAACAATGTTCTCAGTTCCTCCAGAAAAATATTACTGTGACAACTTACTGATGTGACACGTGTCACTGGTTTTCTTTCTATCAGTCTCTCTCCCTTCCCTTCTCTTGCATGCTCCAAACCCACATCTGAATTAGGGGAAAATAGAATGGTGTGTTCTCCTGAAAAACAAAACCTTGTGTTATGTAACTTCTCTTTTGTTTGTTTCTTCCAGAATCGATATGATTTTTACCCCTGGACCTCCCTCTACTCCCAAACATAAGAAGTCTCAGAAAGGAGCAGCATTCACCTACCCTTCCCAGCAATCCCCCAGGTAGGGCTGCGGGTGGGCACAGGGTAGGGGGCAGAGGGGGCGAGGCCTTGGAGGATCCATCTCCAGATCTCAGCACGGGCCCTTCGTGTGGATGAAGAGAGTTTGAAGGCCATTGCAGTCTGTGGCCACTTGAAGGATTTGTGAACAGAGCACTTCCCACACCTTTCCAGACCATGCAGATGATACTTCTACCCATGGGTTTTGAAAATGAAATAATCACACCGCTTTCCTAGCTGCAAAGCAAGAAGAGACTCATAAATTCTGTTGGAGCAGGAAGAATACTTCCTGTTACCAGTATCCATGGGTTGGGTCAGCTGGTTTGGTTTGCTGTGGACCACCCCACAATGGGATGGACTGAAACCCTTCCCAAGATAAAACCAGAAAAAAAAGCAGCCAGATACCTGGTTCCTGGCAGCTCTCTGCCTTCCAAAAGAGTTTTGGTAAATTTTTGAGCAAGTAGGTGTCTTTTAGAAATTCCGCTGCTTGATTCCCAAATGTCTTTGAGGCAAGCAACGCGTATAAGTGAAGGAACCTGATATGCCTTCCTTTTATAAAAGAAGCAACAAAGTGGGCACTGTGGTTAAAAAAAAATCTGCTCCTCTGAAGAGCAGGGGGCTAGAATAGGGCATGTTGGGGCTGTGGGACCCAGAGGCCCCATGGTCCATCTAAGAGACATCATTATTATTCTATTCTGTTGTTTCTAAGAATAAAAAGGAGAGTCCTCTTTCCAAGACAGTCCAGTTTGTCCAGGAAAGCTGAATATTGAATATACAGATCTTTTGAGATGTCATTTTGAAGGTTTTTTAAAACTTCTACAGGACAAAAATAAATAAAAACACCTAAGCAACACACACACACACACACACACACACACACACACACACACACACACACTGGATAAGCACAAACTAGTAGAGCATAGGTCACTAGTTCATGACATCTGCTTTAATTCAAGATCATTTGGGCAAAGACATGGAGTTAACAGGGGCAGCAGCTTGTGAAAGAGAAACCTCATGAAACACAGATGGTTTTAAGTAGTAGTGCATCTCCCTGAAGCCTCCCATCTTCATAATATATAAAAATACTGGATATTAATCACATATAACACAGCCCACATCTTAATCCCATTCCCACCAGCCCCAATGCGGATTAGCATTTGTTTCCCATTCTTTCCAAAGTGGACCTGATGAAATATTTTACCCACTCCTTAGAGCTGTAGAGATCACAACTCTCTCTCTCTTTCTCTCTCATACACAGACACACAGACATACACACACACACACACACACACACACACACACACACACACACACACACACACACACGGTTAATGCTCTCAGAGATGCAGAGGCAAAAAAAAAAGGATTTAATTAAAGGGATCTAAATACATTCCACTCTGGTAGCTGCTTTATTGACAACACAAGGTGAGCCTTCATATTAGCACCTTCACATTTGGCTTCCAAGTTTTCCTATGTGAAATCAGTCGTGTTGAGACCCATAAGATGCTGGCTTTTCCTGACTCATACGTGATGAATGTGATCTTTTCCCTGGATTCCAAGCATGAATGTGAGCACGGGGCCAGGGCTTGCTGAGCTGGAGAGGCCTGGCAGGGAGAAAGCTTGCATGTAATCGACAGAAACTGTTGGTCTCTTCTTAGGAATGAACCATATGCAGCCAGAGCCTCCACAGCAGACACCGAAGACCAAAGCATGATGGGGAAGTTTGTGAAAGTGGAAAGACAGGTGGGTCTGCCTTTGCCTCACTAGAAAGCAGATGTGTAGCGTTTATTTGCAGATACCATTTCCCTCCTTCTACCCCCTCCAAACACCCCCCCAGCCCAGGCAGATAAGATACTTAAGTAATCCCTCGTACCACTCAACAACGGATCTACAAGTGAATTCTACGATTCAGCCTTTAATGTCTGGTTGATCACACACGAGTTTATTAGTTGTCCTGAGCATCAGTTATCTTTGTCTAATAAGAGGGATTTTAATACCTTAAACAATTTTAGTGAGAGTTCATCTAGATTAGCAGGGAATGGCCAACAACTCATCACCAGGATGACCATGTGCTCCAGGATGGTCCCTTCCAAAGTACCAGTTCTCTGTTCTCTATTTCTGTGTCCTAGTGCTTCTTCTCTCTAATTTCCTGTCCTGGTGTGGCCTTTGTGAAGAAGCCTAGAGGGCTGAAAGCTATGAGTGAAAAACATTCCATGAAATCCGATATAATGCACTTGATCACCCACAGGGAAGTGCTTTATACTGTAGCCTTCTCACTTCATTTGCTGAATTTCACATTAAATAAAGGACACTGTGATTTGCCTAGGATTAGCATCAATCCTTTATTTTACTCAGTCCCAAATTAGAGCCATCCCAGAGACAGATAATTGAACATTTGAATGAGTATTCTGCCTTGGCATACCAAGAGTCTTGTTTATCATTTTAAAATTCATAATCTCAGTTCAATTTACTAGCTTTCTAATCTGGGGCAAGTTACTTCAGTTGTCTATGCTGTTGTTTCCTCATCTGTCAAATACAAACCACAGTAGTTTTTACCTGTGAGACTGTTGTGAAAAACCTAATGGAATCAGCAAAGTATATGAAACAGAGTTCTACTTGGTAGCTGTTCTCTAGGTATTCATTATTACCAAGCTTCCTGCACAGCTGGCCACAACCAAATCCCTTGCTGCATATACCCGTATGTCAAACTCACACACACACACACACACACACACACACACACACACACACAGTATACATGTGCAGATGTGAAGTGTCAGAAGGAGCATCACACCTAGGTGCACACATTGCATACATATATTGTCAGCACCCATTTGTTTGCATACACACTATGTATATGCACAGATATGGACTTCCAGAAAACAGCACACACATGCACACACCCAGTTCTGTGTATGCACTCACAACATTCAAACCAGTGCCCGATTTAGGATGACAAGGGCACAGGCAGCTTTCTCTGTCACCTTAGTGTTTCAAGTGGAGTCTCCAACTCTGAGAAGTTCCATTCTTGCTAACTACTCCCCTTGCATCTCTGGGTCTTGGGTCACCCAGAAGAGAAAGATGCACTAACGATCTACACGCTTGCATGTAAGGAACTGTTCACAAATCAAGAACTCCCATTCCTTGAGCAGAGTGAAATCAGAATGGCCACCTTCCCCACAGAGGGACAAGGAAAACCCGTGCCCCTTATTCTCAAACCATCTTTCTGCATCCAGCCTCGGCTTACTAAAATACCCTTGCCTTGGTTGTTTCTATACTGACATTTACACGCAGGGTTTGCTTCTTGGAGGTGTGAAAGGAATTATCGGTTGCTGTGATTCACTTGCAAGACTTTCGCTGCTCTCTGAATGTGAATGCCATAACACTTCCCCCCGGGGTAGCAATGGCCGCCGGCTCACAGGAGAGCAGTGACGGTCGACTGCTTGTGTTTGGCAGGTGCAAGACATGGGCAAGAAGCTGGATTTCCTGGTGGACATGCACTTGCAGCACATGGAGCGGCTACACATCACAGAGTATCACCCAACTAAAGGCCCCTCCTCGCCTGCAGAAGGGGACAAGAAAGAGGACAACAGGTATTCTGATTTGAAAACCATCATCTGCAACTACTCTGAGACAGGACCCCCCGACCCCTCATACAGCTTCCACCAGGTGCCCATTGACAGAGTTGGCCACTATGGTTTTTTTGCACACGACCCGGTGAGCCTGTCCCAAGGGGGACCCAATACTGCAAAGCCTCAGGCCGCCCCGCCTTCCTCGGCCAGCACCCACGCGGAGAGGCCCACAGTCCTGCCCATCTTGACTCTCCTCGATTCTCACGCGGGCTACCACTCCCAGGGAGACCTGCACGGGCCCCCCTCCGACCACATCTCCCCCCGGCCGAGGCGCAGCAACACCAGGGACAGCGACACGCCTCTGTCCCTCATGTCAGTCAACCACGAGGAGCTGGAGAGGTCTCCGAGTGGCTTCAGCATCTCCCAGGACAGAGATGATTATATGTTTGGCCCCAGTGGAGGGTCGAGTTGGATGAGGGAGAAGCGGTACCTCGCCGAGGGCGAGACAGACACAGACACAGACCCCTTCACACCCAGCGGCTCCATGCCTCTGTCATCCACCGGGGATGGCATTTCGGATTCCATATGGACCCCTTCCAATAAGCCCGCTTAGAAGAGGGTCACGGACTGGCTCCTCCCGTCGCGTAGACAGACCTTGTATAGCTCACTTCCCGTCACACCCAGCGCTTCCAGTGGGGACTCGCGTGGCTATGTCAAGCGCATGCATGTGCGTGGTGGCCCCCCACAGGCAGGGGCTGCTCGTGGCCTTCTTCCCCGTGTCACCACAGCAAAGCCACTTCCTTTCTCAGCATGGTTTGCATGACTGGACACTCTATAAATGGCAGCACTAGTCTCTTCTAGGATTCCCATTTATCTGCTGTTCTTACTTTTAAACACGATTGGACCAGTACAGGGAGAAATGACTGACGAGCCATGCTATTTGTTTGTTTGGTTCATTGGTTTGGGTTTGGGTTTGGTAAGCAGAAGGCGTTAGTTTTAAGTTATTTCTAGGATTATTGCCCCTTTTTAAAGTGAAAATCATCCAGTAATCCAGTGTTTTCGAAAGCAAGGAAATAACTTTTCTCAACAACAACAACAACAAAAAACCACATTGCATCCAAGTGGGGCTGACAACTGAGCAATATGAGGAAAAGAAAGAAAGAAAACGAGATTCACGTTCAATCTCCAAAGCCAGGAAGTTTTGTAAAAGATATATTTTGTTAAGGAAAAAGCTGATGAAATCGTATGGAAGTTCCTAAAGGGACCTGTCATTGGTCTGTCATTGTTCAGTACTGTGACTCAGTTTCCTCATTTGGAAAAGATATCGGTAATCTCAAGTCTGTTATGAATTGGCTAGGAGAAATTCTCTCTCTCTCTCTCTCTCTCTTTCTCTCTCCCTCTACACACACACACACACACACACACACACACACACACACACACACACACACTACAAACACTCAAATTAAAACAATTTCTAATTCATGTAACCAAAGATGAATGAAATGTACCAGGGGTAGGGTTCTCCTCTGCACTAAGTTCAGTGTCTTCAAACTGTGGTTCCGACTTATACTTGTCCCTGTGATATTTGAGTACAGAATATCCATCTAAAGCAGAAATGAGAATTAAGAGGCCATGCAGAAATTTTCTTTTCTGGTTGTTTCTGTTCAAAACTGAGTAATTTTGGGCTCAGGTAAAGTGACATATCCAGGTCAGTCTGTTCTATCTGGTGAGCCAGGCCTTAGAGACTCACCTGCTTACTCTCTCATTATCCTCGTCTCCTCCCTCTGATATTTGCATGATGGGCCCAGAAATCCTGCCCAGAAACTAGTACTATATGTCAGTGGGAATCAGTTCCTACTAGCTTACATGGTGGGAGAGAATGTCTACCTCTATTGGAAACCATGCTAGCTGGATGAACTGCATCTGAAATCCAGAATGTAAAAAAAAAAAAAAAAATGCAAGCAAATTACAGCTATTGATATGCAAAGAGGCAAAATATCCAGAGCCATCCAGTTTTACTCCTCCAGATGATGTTTGGTGGAAATAATAGAACCACACCATAACGTGTAAGCCAACAGCTTAGAGAACACTGCCCTAGTAAACAAGTGGTAATATTAAGCACAAGTCACCCAGTAACCTCTTAGGTGATGAAAAACTAGAAGAGATTGTTAGGCTTGGGATGCACTAAGCAGATGATCATAGCACAGTATTAAGTCCCGAACCTTCCACACAGCTGAGTTGTGCATGGTTGCTATGTAACCATCAAGATACCTTCTGTAAACGACTACATGGAATCACCCCTAATATTCTTCCTCAGTCTTCTCGACGGCAATTGTTGCTAAGGCAGAAGGCTGCCTGGTGGTCTTGTCAATACCTTTGCAGGTGTGCTGCTCTGTCCTGGGGAGAGAGATTAACTCCTCTCAAACCCACATGTCAATGGGTCCTGTACAACAGACCGAGAATATATTAAGGATGAGATCTTAGCCCCTGATTATGGAAAATTAAAGCCCATCGGTGAAATCTCTGAATAAAGGCATGAATGATGAACATTAGTAAGGATTTTACATGAGTCCCACAGATAGATAGATAGATAGATGGATACTTACTTTGAAACCCAAAGCAGGAAATAGGCACAAGAATAATCATAAAAGTCAGACATGAAGCCATTCCCCCTGTGGTTTTGATTTGTCTTTCTGGCAATCTGAGAGACGAAAGGTTCCTCTTTTTCCCACTCCCTTCAAGATGGTTTCAGTAATCTCACTTGTGGTATAACATAGGAAACTTGATGTCCCTCTATAGGGGCTTGGATCTTGTTTTACTCTTCCTGGCATCCTTTACCAAAAATGACTGTGCTGTCTACTATCTACCACATTACTATGTATGAATTATTGAAAAGCAAAAAAGAAAAGATGGAGGATGTATCAAACTCTCCAAAGAGATACCAATTATCTCTTCTAACTGATTAACATTTTTTTGAGGAACCTACTAGCTAGCATCTGTATATTAAAAATGGATGCATTCTCCCAGGAATTTAGTTGTGTTCTTAGTCAAAAGAGGGAGAAATTCTTATCCTCGAAGTCAAAATATTTACCATGGATCCAAAGTTAGAGAGACTCCCTTAGCCTCCTTGAATACAGAGCATTGGAGAATTGGAGATTCTATCGGTTGGCAAACCGCAGGTGGGCCCTCTTGCTTCCCCGCTGGGTCACATGACAGGAGTTGGTTTTCATGGATCACAACCATGTCTCTCATGTCTACTAGGTTGACCCGATCCGGGTGGACACACAGAAGGCCTATGCCATGAATGAATGATGATAAGAGTTTAAGAGGCATTATTTCTCTCTCCAGCTGTGCCAAAGGGTCCTGGTATGATTCTATTTTGAAATTTTCTTTCCACAATATTCTAGAAAAGCAAGTAAAATCAGCTCGGGTTGTGTGCTCACAGAGAGTATTATCAACCACCGAGGAAGCAGAAGCTTCCTGCTGGAAGCTTGACTGGTGGGCAGAAACAGTGGGTGCTTTGGCCATGATCCTTTTGTCAGACACAGGGACAGCAGGATAGAACAAGCCACTGGAATTGAGTAACAAATGGGACCAAGAGGGTACACTGTATAAGCGGTTCTACAGCTTACCTGGGAAATCACAGTGGTTTGTGCGGAGCCTTTAGAAATAGTGACAAATTAATTCCATCACAAAAGCTAGAAATGGTTTTCTCAGATTCAGTTTGATCTCATCATGTGTATTTGGCTTCTCTGTGTTACAATACATAAGGTTTTAACAAGTGGGATCAAAGCAATAGTTCAGTAGTAGAGCACTTGTCCAGCATAAATGAAGCCCTGGGTTCGATCCCCAGTACTACAAATAAGAAAGGTCATTGGTTAGCAAGATCAAAACTAATGAGATAAATCTGTACAAACATTAGCTGAAAGGGTATACTGTTTGGTATTTGGTTCAGAACAAAATATACTTGAAATCAAGTGTGACTTTTGATGATCAAATACTACAACTCAGGCAAACACCAAACAGTTCAGAAAAACAAATGTGGAAGAAAAAAGGGTGAATTTTAAAAGCCCACCAAATGGAGAAAGTTATTTTTCCATAACTGTTCTTGTTCTTACAATAGAAAATTCAGGCTTGACATGACACTAATATTACAAAGCACGAATTTCCATGAAAATGTAACTAGAAAACGTCCAAGTGATTAGGTCAAAACAAATTAACCAACAATTATGCATTCAATGGCTATTTTGCTGATTTGTAGACCCTGTAAGTTGAGAGAGTATCTGCAGAAAAACAAAATATAACAGAGTCTACTCATAATTTGCCAAACTCATTCTCATTATTCTGTGCTACTGAGTGGGAGAAAATTAAGAACATTTTATATATTTATTTATTTGAAAGGGTTTATTAAACTCCACGAACTGAGCAACAGAAATCTGGAGATTAAAAGACCCCAGTTTCCACTATAAGAAAGTAAGGAATCTAGTAGCCTCAAATGTTCAGAAGTCTCTCGGAACTCTTCCTACTAGGAATGGGAAATATCTAATTTCATCACCACAGAAAATGCTTCACCAACAGAAATGCTACTTGGAAACAACCACAGGGTCAACACAGAAGGAAAGAGAAGAACAACTAAAATTCCGTCAGAGTGACTGTGATCCCATCACTCCTAGTAAAGATTAAGTGTGTTGAGCAGGTGCTTTGAGTTTGAGTTTATTGCTTACGACTTGATTGATCCAGATACGCTATGCGAGAAGGTTGTCTCTGACAAAGAGTCTTCAGGAAACCAGCATTTTCCTCCTTTCATCATGCCCAGCTATGGAACAGGGCACAGCACAACATTTATTTGAAGAGACATTACTCTGCCTGTGGGAACTTGCAGGTGAAATTCCCTGGGAGCAAGAGAAGAAATGTGCTCAAGTCCTCTGAAGGCAGCTTTACTTCTCACAATACTTCCAGACACTCCTGGATCCCTCAAATCATTGCTTCCTCAGAAGATGCCACAAAGCTGCTCTTTGTTTTTCACAAATGTTTCCAAAGCATCTAGGACTGCCATGTTGTCGTTGTTTTTTTCTTTTCTGAAACAAGGGCATCTTTAGGAATTGATCATCATTTGTCCCTGGTTTGCTAACTTCAGGATTTGCATGCAAATAAGCCCAACATCCTTGTATGACACCATTCAAAACTGAGCCAACTAGCAATTGCCACCTAAATTAGGTAGCAGACAGTGTCTCACTGATGCTCAACTTAGGACATGTGGGGGGCAGGTGGGCAGGGAATCTGCCTCACATTCATGGTTTTGGAAATCAGCAATGGTAATATCACAGAGATACAAGGAATCTAGAGAACTGATCTGGACAAAAAGCTGTGTTTGGAGACATTCAGAGGTACCTAACTCTACTGTTTTAATTTTCGAATGAGACAATCAAGTTTATTTATAAACCCTTAACATAGCAACTGAGTCATACTAAGGACTATTGTTACTAATTCATGGTCATTATTTACACTATGTGTCAATTCTGTTGCCTTGGTCTTTGATATTAGCCATGAACTCTAGATTTACAGAATATCTTTTGGTGAGAAAAGGCTGGTAAAGACACAATCTGTCATTACATGACAAAACTAGACTCTTGCACAATTTTTCTTTAAATATAGACATGGCTGCCACTAAATACAATTACTTTTAGACATAGAGTACCAAGGGTTACATCATTCTCTCCAAAGATGGTTTCCTTAGGAGGTAAAGCCAAAGACGAATGATTTAAATATGAAAGAAAAGTCAACTGTGTCATGACTCTATCAGACAACTCCGTTGGTATGAATGACAGATCTTCCAGAAGAAAGAGTTAAAAGCCTGCTCAAATCCTTTCTTGGGATTTGAGGATTTAACCACCCCAAATTCTGTGTCTCTAGTATTTTTGATGTATTATCACAGACAGAACGAGACATAATTTCATAGATTCTGAAATGCTCAGAGCTATGACCATTGCAACCAGTGAGTATTAGATTATTCAGAAAAACCCATCTCTTGTCTCAGGAAGCAGAGCCTCAGAACGCAAAGGATTCCACCAGGTCTTTCTGTGATAACATAAGCGACCAAGATCACGTGGATCTAAAACTAGGTTTCCTGAATCCTCACCTAGATATTGGAGATTAAGAAGTATTGCTGCTGAGCTAAAAAATAATAATAATAAATGAAACTTTTCTGGTTTACTGGAGAAACTGCAGATACAAACACACTTTTTAATAATCGCTCCCATCCCTGGAATAGAGTTGATGCTCCAGCGTCTTAAAAGGTAACAATGGGCCTCATTTTCTGCTTTTTGTTTTTTCCAAACTCTGGCTGTCTTCTAAAGGCCTAGTAAGCCCCCTGCTGCTGGATACAATTGAGAAAGGACATGGACAGCTCCTTGCCATTGTTTCTGCTGCTTGCCCCATTTTGTGTCTCCTCCTTTTCCTTCCAAGCTTGGACTGGTGGTTCACTTGTTTGGCCCACCCCTTAGACTCCATCATATCTAACCACACCTCAGGTTGTATCCATATCTGTAAATACGCTGAGCAGGATTTCTTGATGGGTTTGATGTAAGGAAAGGTCATATTAGTTTGTGGTCTGTACTGACCCCAGTTGCCAGTTCTACCAAAACAATGTCTCATTGTGCTGGGATTTCTCCATCTCTTCTCAGCACAGTCTGTGTTTTCTCCTTTGTCCCAGAAAATTCCCCTAAAGACCGGGTCATAATCTCTAGGGCATTGAAACCTAAAAGGAAGCTAATGGGATTCAACTCAAGACATCCTATATTGGGGTACTAGGGTGTTTACTTTGGCAAGTCCCAGGGCTTCTTGTAGCTCACATGAGGCTCTCCAGAGATGATGTCTATGTGTGTTGTGCTTGGGATAGATTTGCTAGAATTGGACAGAAGTTCCTGACAGTCCTTATCAAACCCAATGGTGGAATGTCTAGCTCTCTGATCCAGGCTGGAACAGAACTTCCTGAAAATTAAAAAATAAAAATGCAGTAAGGTTCTTTGATGGCAAAAGTTACCTGAATAATGTTTAAACCTTGTCATTTTAAATCTTCTTCCTCCAAGAGCTCTCTTCTGGGATTTAAATAAGTTTCAGAGGAAAGCTATGTTTATTTGACACATAAATTAGGGTCTATATAATCTGAGAATGGCTTACAACTAATCAGTCAAAAACTAAGCCTAGTGCTTAGAAGTGTATTGTAATTCTTCTTATACTTGCCATGTGGACTATCATTTGCAAGCTAAATATTATGAAAAATGAGAGCACATTTATTTTAATGCCCAACTGTCTTCCTCTGCCCACAAACCTAAGGTCATAGAAGAGGAGAGAAGTCTATCCTAAACTCTCCTGATGGAAGGCATGAGATGAAATAGTCCTCTCTTGACTCTACCAACGTCATCCCATGTCTAGGAAGGTGTTACTGCGGTAACACCTTCCTCATAGATGAGGAAACTGAAGCAGAGAGGAAAGCAACCGTCACAGGCCACAGATCACAAAAGGAAGAGCCGGGGTTTAACCAAAGCCCATTGACTTTCAGAGCTCGTCCCCTTCTCCCCCCACCCCCCCCCCACCCCCAATCCTATGCCTTCCAGATCAGCAGGAATGCTCCCAAATCATGCCCCGTGTTTCCCCCAAATCCCTTCTTTTCTCTGTCTAGCTAGCTTTACAGCAAGCCCACCATTTCCCTGGACGAAGGGGAGGGGGGTGGAGCCTGGCTTGGCGGCTCTGCTTGGCTATTCAGCAGGTCTTTTGAGTGCTTTGACAACCCAGCTGTCAGTGGAGGAAAAATGATTCCACATAAATTATTCACCTGGTTCACATTGGAGCCCATTAGTTCTTGGGCTGTGGTGGCTGCGGAGAATCCCACAGTGCCCTTTGTTCTCTGTCCCCAAGGATCCTTTGTCATTGTTTTAAACCAGATGAGCTCAAATGTCTCCCCATCTGTGCTGACTCTGGTCTGTTTCTTCGCTGTACCTTTTTTTTTTTTTTCAGGCTTTAAAATCTTGCAAAAATAGTATTTATTTTAAAAAGAAAACCTTCTCTGGAAGGCCAAAAACTCAGAACAGTTGTGTCTCTCTCAATTCTGAAAGATCAAGGTTCTGCATGGAAGCCAACCAGATCCACTAATTGAGCTCCTATTTGCTTCCTCTGAACATGTTTCCTAGGAAAGAGACATAAAACCCATCTCTGAGGGTCGCAGCCAGGTAGTGGGCTGAGGCCCAAGCTCTGGGGCATTGGACATTGTGCTATTCAACAGGGAACGCAGACTTTAGCCTGTTTAGAAAAATCCCCTTGGAAGGATGGTTGCGCTTCTTCATATTGGTCTCTTCCTGTTTTGAAGAGAAAAGTAATCTCTCCCTTGTTTCAGATGGGATGTGACTATGTTTTCTTTCCTCTTTCTAATGTATCTGTGATGACAAATACCAGTCATTGAAGAACAAACTGAGGTTTCTAATGATGTGAACCCGTTGTAATTGATTTGGGGTTGTCGTTTCTTTTAACCCCTTTTTACGGCATAGAATTCTGGTGCCTTGCTCCCTGGATTTGTCTTTCTGCTACAAGTAGGCTTTCTTCACATTTCTGGCTTACACGGGAACACAACTCTTCCACAAGTGGCCTTTAGTGCTCTTTATAATATGATTTCCTGTAATTTTTAAACTCTATGTGTAATTTATATTCTGGCTCTGTCCAATATTTGAACAACTTTAATGGGTTGATTTCCATATATATTATGCAAACAATTCTTACCTGGTTTTTTATGTTCTATCTTAAAATAAATAAATACTGCACCACTTACTAGATGTTTCAGTGGTTATGTAGAAGACTGATACTTCCTTCAAAACAGTTACATGATATTGTATTGTTTAGGGTAAGTAACACTGTTTGCTGCAATAGAAATGCATGTATACACATATGTACACACAAGTATACACACAGAATATATGAAATGTGCCTAAAACATATATATGTAAAACATATACAAATATATACAATTTTTTATTTAAAAGATATACTTTTTTAAAGAGATATATGCCGGGCTCTGGTGGCTCATGCCTATAATCCTAGCGACTCAGGAGGCAGAGATCTAAGGATTACAGTTCAAAGCCTGGGCAGGAAAGCAAAAAACAAAAAAAAAACAGAAGTGGAGCTGTGGCTCAAGTGGCAGAATACTAGCCTGGAGCAAAGACACTCAGGGACAGTGCTCAGGCCCTGAGTTAAGGCTTCACAACGGGCACAAGAAAAGAATAAGTAATGTTTAAAAGATATATAAATATATACAACAACATTTATTTCTCACACAAGTCAAATCAATGGAATTTGTCTCAGTGTCAGAGCACGGTAAGGCATTGGACTCTCCACTCTGAGCTCGGACATGCTTTGGTCCTCCAATTTCAGTCTTGTAGGCCAAGAGAGGGGGAAATGGAAAATCTGTATCTGCTGCTAACTGTGCTGGACCAAAGTGACTCAGAATGTTTACACATATTCTTGTTGGCCAAACTCCATCATGTGGCACTGGTCCAGGCATAAGGGATCCTGGGAAATGTAGTCTTCGTGCATGAAGAAATGTGTTGGATATATAATTTTATTCACCAAAGGGATATTATGATTGATTGTACAGAATTCACTTGTTAGAGTTTTGAGTGCTGACAAGCTATAACAAAGTGTAGTGATTGGCCAGGGAATAAAACTGGAAAGTCAGAAAGTTTTTGTTCGAGTCACTGCATTTTCGAACATATATTTGGATTTTTGTTACGATGCTTGGTTTTTCCTTCCAAAAGTACTCAGTTCCTTTAAAAAAATGTGTTTAGCTTAAGAAATATTAATTGAGCTGGGCACTGGTGGCTCATGCCTGTCATCCCAAGGTGGCTGAGGTCTGAGGATCACACTTTGCAAAGGCAGTCCAGGCAGAAAAGCCTGTGTGACTGATCTCTAATTAACCACCAGGAAACTGGAAGCGGAGCTGTGGCTCAAAGTGGTAGACGGCTAGCCTTGAGCAAAAATGCTCAGGGACGGTGCTCAACTCCCAAGTTCAAGCCCCACGACCAACAGAAAAACAAAGAAGGGAATAGGGAGTTTCGTGTGCTGAGCACTAGAGAGAGTATCTGTGCTATGTCCCAACTTAATATTGGAAATCAAACACAAAAACACTTGAAAATCTATTGTCCTAATATCATTTCAGTTCTTCGAGAAGTATGGCAGTAGAAGGCATACTTGGTGGAAACAGGAAGAGAGAGGCTCTGGCTCCTATTAGAGCCATGAGAGGGAGGGAGTTTTCCTTAGAGAAAAAGGACGGAATGGGACATGTCAGGTGGTTCGTCAAAGCCACAGTGAAGGGAGTGGAGGACCAAAGCCTGGAAACAGGATGTGCAAGACCTTAGAGAGATGAGACAAGGTCAGGGCTGGGAATATGGCCTAGTGGCAACAGAGCTTGCCTCATATATATGAAGCCCTGAGTTCCGATTCCCCAGCACCACATATATAGAAAATGGCCAGAAGTGGCGCTGTGGCTCAAGTGGCAGAGTGCTAGCCTTGAGCAAAAAGAAACCAGGGACAGTGCTCAGGCCCTGAGTCCAAGGCCCAGGACTGGCAAAAAAAAAAAAAAAAAAAAAAAAAAAAAAAAAAGATGAGACGAGGTCAGTTCTGCTGAAGGAAAAGTTGCCATTTTCCATCCTTGTTGTCATGGTAACTACTGCAAACCAGTCAAGGGCACCTGTAGGCCTTGGGAAGCAGGGACTATGTCAGGGTCTGCAAGGAGGCCTGTGTCCTTAATGCAGAAGGCGAGGAGGAGACTGGTCCCGCAGGCCAGATCTCGTGAGCACATTAGCATTTTTGGAATTTTCTGATCATAAGATCCCATAGCAAGAAGGAGATCACTTCTCACCATCCTCTGACCTCTCTGTCTCCGACTCCACTGCCATCTTCCAGATGTGTCACTGGAGATTTCCCCCCAGGGCAGCAATCCCCCTCCTCTCTAGAAACTGGCAAGGATCTCCCAGTCCTCCGGCCATTGTTGCTCTCACTGACAGGAGTTAATAACTAGGGTCACCCAAGAATCAGCCCACTATCCTGCAAGCTCAGTCCTGCACAACCTTGCTCCTTCCAGACCCCCAGCCAGATGACTCAGGGCCCACCAGGGTATCTACCTTGCTCTCTCCATGGTCACCTTCTAGCCACACTTGCTCCCTTTTACTCTTGCTCCCTTTTGCTCCCATTTACTCTTTCTGCCTCTAGCTTGTCACTTCTATTCTATCTCTGACATCTCTTAAAGACTACAGCATTATTCATGAAACCTAAGTCCGATCACGTCACTCCACTGCTTCAACTTTCCAGCAGCCCTTCTACATCACCGGGTCGGCCATTCCCCACCCCACCCCTGCCTGGGCAGCCAGGAGTTGGATTTCGCACCGCAGCCTCAGCAGTAGCACTCGACGCTCTGTCACTCCAGGTTCTCCTCCCACACAGCCTTCCAACGCCTCAGACTCACCAGACTGGTCAGGGGTCAGGCTCCATCGTGGTCAACAGCGCCTTTTCCTAGGGAAAAACTCCCAAGACTTTGCTGAAAGTCAGCACTTGGTGAAATGACTCCTCAGTCCCTCTTCCTCTAAACCCATCATCTCTCTTTTCAGGATGTTCTCATGGCCAGTGTCGTTCTTCTGGAGGTAAAACAAATTCTTTCTGATGTACCTTTGCACGCAAGCACAGTGTCAATGGCTGGAGAAGGGAACACATGTCACATGAACTTGTTATCTATGGCTGCCTAACAATCTCACTACCCATGTAACAGATAAAGAAAGAAAAAGATGAATTTCTTAGCCCAGTTTCTGAGGATCTGGATTCCAAGCTCAGATGCCCGGAGCCCTCTTCTTTTAGGTCTCACAAGGTTAAAACCGAGTTTTCAGCCAGAGCTGTGGGCAGCAGGACAAGATGCCCTTCCAAGCTCCAGGAGGATAACTTGCTTCCTTGAGAGTTGTTGGCTGAGGACTTCCATCTTCCATGGGTGGTTGGAAACAATCTGCTCTGAGTTGCTTGCCATATGGGTTCACAGAGCTACTTCAGCCTATTGGCTGGCCTCATCACAGCAAGTAGGGGAGACTCGGTGGGGAGAATGGAAGCTGCCATTTGAAGTAATATCAGGGAATTAACATTACCTTATCACCTTGAAGTAACATTATAGAATCAACATCACCATTCTGTCTTGCTTAAAAATAAATTTAAAAACCCATGCCATGTTCCTGAGGCTGGGATTACATACAGACTTGAATGGCAGGAGTTGCGAAAATCACAACCGTCGTAGAGCATACATGCCCCATCAGGTAATTAAATTCACCCAGGCAGCTGGGACTTGCTTTCCCATGGCCACCAATACTGCTGCTTCCTTTCTGGGCCTAGCCAAACCCCTGTGTGAATAAAGACCAGAGTTGCTCGGCAGGGGGGAAAGCTGGCCATGAGGTCACCGACACAATTCATGACAGACGACGCCTCTCGGCCAGGCTGACAGCCACTGTCCCTCTGTGAGAAGGTCTACTTATCAGCCCCAAGACTTGTGGCCAGCTCTACAGTCCTGGCTAACCACCTACCTAGAAGCCATAGTTTCCTAACCCCCCAAAGTCCTGTTCTTATGCCACTGCATAATAGGAAAAGAACCAACACATGATATCTCTGAGAAAAATCTCTCCCACTGGCATGAATGGAGCAAAGCTCATTCATAACCTCATATGCCAGGTACTCCTGGGAATAAGTTTTTGTTCCCAATAATGTGGGCTCCCAACAATGAGTGTAGGCATCCACTTGTCCTGGAACCTAGTGGACTCCACACTCTGAGGGTGGGTAAGGTGTCTCCCCTGAGAGAAGTCCAGTCACCCTGTGCAGTACCTCTGCACACAGTTAGAAAATATTCCCAACCATCTGTCTTCCATTTCTGATCAGATCAGCCTCTGGCCAGTACTGAGCAAAAAGGAGTTAGGAGAAGAAAGCAGGAGATGAAAACAGAAATAACTAAAGGGAGGGGTGAAAATCATAAGCCATTGTTTGTTTTTGTTCTGTGGCAGAAGGGAAGTCACTACAGTGGTTTTGAATAGAGGGGTGGTCGCTGTATTGATGATACACACAGGGAGTGGAATAAGAACAGAAATGGGCAGATCAGTCAGGAGCAGCAGGGCATTGACAGCAACTCAAACGAGGAGCCAGAGTGGCTTGGAGCAGAGCAGTAACAGCAGGCGTGATGGAGATGTTTGGAGTCAGGATATGCTCTACGAGCAGGGATGACAGCTTCCTGATGAAGTGCACGTGAAGTGTGTGAGAGAAGAATCTAGGATGATTGCAGAGGTTTTTATTTGAGCACCTGGATGGGAGTAGGCATTGTGAAATGGCAGGGTAAATCATGGAAAGGGCAGATTTTGCAGTAAGAATATGAACTTCTTTTTTTTTTTTCTTTCCTTTTTTGAACTTGTTAAATCTGAAATGCAAGTGAGACTTTTGCTGGAAACTCCCAGGAGGTAGTTGAATGTAGAATTAAGAGGAATGCTCAGAGCCAAAGATCTATCAGTACCTCTACTTATATCAGCATCTATCCATTCAAGTTCTTATGTAAGTGTGTGTGTGTGTGTGTGTGCGTGCGCGCGCGTGCGCGCACGCATGCGCCATCCTCAGGTTTGAACTCAAGGCCTACTTGAGCTCCCTGAATCTTGCTCAAGGCTAGTGCTCAACACTTGAGCTCTACTTCCAATTTTTCTTTGGTAGTTTATTGGCAACAAGAGTCTCACAGACTTTCCTGCCCAGCCTAGCTTGGAACAATATCCTCAGCTCTCAGCCTCCTGAGTAGCTAAAATTACAGATTAGCCACCAGTGCCTGGCGTGTATACAGAACTTTTAAAACCATGAGACAGAATGCCATTGCTGAGTGACAAAGCACAGACAGGATATGGTGCTCCTAGATTTAGGAGACAAAAGAGGAAAATAACTTGCTAGTACACTTTAGTGTCACTTCCATGTTGAAATGATAGAATTTTAGACATGACTGCAAGAAGATTTAAAATTGAATATGTAGCTTGCATTACAGTCCTACTGAGTGGCACGGGAACTGAGAATGGGTTACACAGGGGAAAGGAATTAGGAGGTTTTTATTGAAAGCTTATATGGGTAATAATTGTTTATTCATCCCTTCCTTCAATAAAATGTCAGGTGTTGCAGTAGATTCCAGGGTATGATGGCAAAGAGATGTGGTAGATAAGGGCTCTAATCTCACAGATCTGAAATCTCTGGCAGGAAAATAGATGACAGAAAAACAAGCATAATATAGTTTATGGTCACACACAGAGTAATGATAAGAGTTTTTTTTGTTGTTGTTGTTTTTTAGTGAGACTTCTATTTTAACTGATATTCCCATGGATAACAGAGATAGAAAGAAATCGGGCATTTGAGAAGTCTAGGAAAGACAATTCCAATCACAAGAAAACAGTCAGTACAAAGGTCCAGGGCTGTTACCAGAAGGTTATCAGCAAGAATAAACGTAGCAATGTAATTAGACATTTAGAAAGACCACATTATGATCTTAGCCTCTAGGGTAAAGAACCGGAATTTTATTCTAAATACACAGTTCTTCCATGATCTGATTCACACTTCAAAAGGATTTCTCTAGCCACATAATGCATGATTCTGTTTACATGAAATATCCAGAAGTAGCCAGTCTCCAGGGATGAAAATAAGCGAGTGCTTTCCAGGCACTGGTGGTCCACAAAGGCAAAGGGGATGTGGATCAGCTGACTCTGAGTCAGCGGGAAGTTCCTTATTGGGAGATGCGAAAGTTCTAAAGCTAGACGGTGGTCCTGGTTATGTATTTCGGCATGCAAACTAAGACCATTGAACTGTATGCTTAGAATGGGTGAATTTAACAATCTGTCAACTGTAGCTCAATAAAGTTGTTTAAGAATGCATCCCTGTGGAAGACACAAGAGCAGTGGATTCTGAGACACAAAGGTAGAAATGGAACGACAAGCTAGCGGGCAATTCCTGAAGTCAAGGCATGGAACAATTATCCTGAATTTGAGCTCTAGAAGTAGAAGGAACCTGGAAGATGCAGGCTCTTCTAGGCCACCAATTAGCAAATGTTTTCTGGTAAGAGCCAGATAGCAAATCATCCAGTCTCTGCCTCCGCTGTCAGCTCTATTTCCGTATTTGGAGTTACACAAAGGGAATGATGATCAGATAATGTTCCCATGAAATTTTACTGATGGACTGGATGTGAGTATTTACTTGTGTGATGTTTAGATATCACCTAACTGTTCTCCTCTGAGTTCAGTCCACTATTTAAAACTCTCAAACACCCCTAGGTTCTCAGGTCATACACACAGGCAGAGGTGGCCTTGGGCCTTCTGTTCTAGACACCTGCCAACATTGACCTCAGTCCCGGCCTCTTTAGAAGATTTCTGCTGGACACGCTCCAGGTGATGTTGGGCACTCAGACCCTTGGGACAGGAAGGGAGAATCACCACCTTCTAACTGGGTACTGTTCTTTCAATACCATAATTACTGTCAGGCAAGTTTTCCCATCCCAGGCTGAATTGCGCCCTTGTTATTCTGCTCACGGCTGCTTTTCAGCTTATCACACAGGCATTTTTTCAACAGAGCCGATCCTCTTTCATTGCCCAGTTTTGGGTAGGATTATTATTCCATTTTTTTCCTGAGGGATTTAAAGCAAAGTTATCGCGCTTTCCCCCCACTCCCTACCCCCTATGTCTTTCACTAAGAACTCATATAAATCCCATGGCTGGGACTTTGCTCCTAATCCTTCTGGCTGTTTAAGTCCTTTGAAGTCATTCATGCCGCTCAGGAGACAGGTAAGTCATAGAGTGTAGATACTTTAAGCCCTTTAGTAGTCCTCCCTCCTTCCCAAAGGATGGAGCCCGCGAAGGACCGCATCTGAGCTAGCTTCTGACCTCTGTTATCCTGGATGCTGAATGATAGGAAAGTGGTTTCAGCCATTCCGTGTCTACTTGTACTGACCAGAGACCCCATCCTTGACCAGTCTATTCTTTCCCTTGTAAGTGATTATTAGGCTCTCGATGCCCTCATCAGTGGGCAGATAGTTTGTCCTCGCTTCTGGGATGAAGGAAACAGAATCTTTAATCCAAAGAATTGGACTTAGAAGAAAAGAATGCTCAGGACATGGCTGGCAGTAAGCTAATCACAAAAATAAATAAATAAATAAACAGAGTTCTACTTTCTTAGTGGTCAACTGCGAGTCCATCACGGACTTTGGAGGCAGACAATGTCCATTCTCCTGAGAAGCAAACAGCAGGCTCTTGGCTTCTTGTTCTTTGTTGGATGTCCATAAATGAGTAGCCCCTTCCATCTATGCATTGTCTCATGGGCTCGGGGAGCTGATTGCCTCGGTTTATAGTCTAGGGCTGCTATCACCAGCTTACTGGCCTCAAGCAGCCTAGAGTCTCCACACCTGTGCTTTCCTTCCCAGGAACTGATAGCACACTGAAAGTACAGAAATGCCCCTAATGATGTGTTCAGAACGTGCAGTGCTTAGATGTGGGCACAAGCCTGGAGGGGTATTGGTATCACTTTCTCCTCCCGACTCCTTATTGATTAATTGCTTCTGTCTAGGTATCTTCATTCCAAAGTTAAGTGAGAAAGTGAGGTTAAACTAAATGTTAAATGTTTTGTGAGCCTTTTTAATTGCAAGTAATTTGATGTTTAATTAAGACTCCTGTGAGTTTGTCCTTATCATTCTCATCCTCAGCTCCAGGATTGTTACTGATAAAACAAGGACCTATGTTGAATTAATTCCACAAGATTCTTGGGCAGATGCTCAGCTTGTCTGTCAGGACAGCATTTCCCTTCACCTGGCAGTGTCATTAGATCTCTAGCCCCTTTGTCAACAAGATATTTTGCAATCAGTTGTGTTGTTTTCAGTATGGAGTCTTTTCTGCAACATTGTGGGAGGTTATTTTGCTGGAAGGAGAGAATAGAATAAGGCAAAAATAAACACAGACTTTAGTATCTGAGAAACCATGGTTCACATCCTAGATCTATCATTTAGGAGTTATATGGGTATGTGCTGGAGGGTAGACTCTGATCCCTAGGTCTTTCTCTCATGTAGCACAATTTATCTTTGTCTCTCTGTAACAAGATACTTGAGAAATAAAAGTAATAGAGATCATGCCCAAAGGGGAAAGCTCAATAAATTGTTCTGTTGAGGTGGAAAAAAAGTAAAATCTATTTCCTCTACCCATTGAGGTTCAGTGGCCTGGGGCTCCATGCAAATTGAACTGACCAAAGATAGAGGAGCTAGAATAGAATATTTGTTTCAAATGTTTATGATAGGCCTCATAGAAATGGAATGAAGACCCCAAGGAGGCCAGACTTAAAAGTCTATATACCATGCTACTGAAAAGTCAATAAATTTGCAGAGAAGTAGTAAGATAAGGAAAAGAGTTTGAGGCACTTATAGGTAGTGGGAAGGAAACTCGCAGAAAGTAAGAATCACCGTAGTAGGATTTGCTTATACAAGACACAGCTCAGCACAATTTGTGTGTGTGTGTGTGTGTGTGTGTGTTTTTTGGCAATGAGACCTCCCCAGGAGGCGGGATTTATGACAGTCTTCATTTCTTAGGAAGTTATCGACCTAGATAGAGGAACCTCTAGCTTCCAAAGATTCTTCTCCTATTGTTAACTCTAGAAGCCTTCGGCTCAAAATAATCCATGTACCAAAGCAGCATGTTTCTGGGCAGTTTATTCTGACCCTCTCCAGTCCACTTCTGTGGTTATAACAGGCATATTCTTTGTTTCTCAGGCAGTGTTTTTAAAGAAACAATGATTTCTCCAATAATAGCCATGGGGAGTACAATGGAATAATGGTCAGTTGGCTTTAGTGTACATTTTTGGACAGCTAATCTGGTCTTCCAAAGATAAAAACTTTGAACACTGTAAGTCTATCACCTGGAAAGCATTTTCTGGCTGGCTTGTTGGAATGCTGAGTTCTTATGTTGAGCACTATCATTTCATTTGTTTGTTAAACAGCCAGATGGCCCTTGCTCTATCCCAGGTGTTGTCCACTGTGTTTTACACATATGACACGGCTCTTGTGCAATTCAATTTATCAGTGTCTCTCTGTAACAGGACAGCCATGAGTGACAGAGAGTTTTAGTACCAATGTCCGCACTAGGAAGCAAACCCAGTAAGTTTGACCCCAGAACCCATACCTGCAATGACCGAATTTAATAGTGCCATGAATCGCTTTCGAGTGCAGGAATGTCCAATTTGAGCCAGATCACCGTCACCAACTCAGGACTCAAACCAAGTCTGTCTGACTTTGAACCTAAGCTCTTTGCCCTGCCCCAGACTGTCCCACAGAGGCCCAGATCTGCAAAGCTAGAAATGCCGAAAGTGCTCCTCCATTCTGCAGCTCTGTGTATATAAACTGTGAAGTACTTTAACAAAACCCGGGTTGTCTCAAATATTGACCAATATACATTCAAGTTGAACTACTTCTGATTTGGTAAATCTGCCAACCTTCTTTCAAACACATTATGGATTGAAAACAATGCAAAGCTAAACTGAAGGGAAATTGCGTGTTCCTCCATGAACAAGATCCACAGAAACTGTGAGTCTTAGAGTAATAATGAAGTTTGGCATAATCACCTGTAATAAGTGGGAGATACTGGTCAACACAATGAATCGGGTGTCATCCAAAGAAAGAAATATGTACATAGAATACATACAGGTCATACCACGTGTCTCTGCTATAAGGCTGAGCCCAAGACAAATATAGAAAGAGGCAGGGAAGGAGGAGGAACAAAAAGAAAAAGATAAGAGACTGAAAAAAAGGAATTAAGACACGAAGGTATGTATTGGAATGATCATACTCAGCACTAGATTTCATGATCTCATTTGAAATATCTTCAAGGTAGCTCCAACTGCCCATTTACCTACAAGGCTCAGAATGGTAATGTTGCCATATTGCTTGCTCACTCCCATGTCCAGTGCCCCTATGAGGGGAACTTAGCACAGTGGTGTCAGGGGTTTTTAGCCTCCCGGGCTCTCCTGTCCTGCAGGAGAGACGGGAAAACATGCCCCACCCGGATGGGCCAAGAAGAGGTAAAGAGGGCTGACAGACTGCCACCCAGCCCCCCTCTCCACGGAGGACACACAGACAGCCTGGGAGCCAGTCAGCGCTAAGACTCGTTTAATGGCGGCAATGAGTTGCTCTTTTAAAGGGTCGGAGGGCGGCAGAAGGGGAGGGGTACGTGCACCTACGTAGGGGCTGTGATAGGACGCTTGAGCTGTCCGTCAGGGTGGAGCTCCGAGGAACCTCCCTAAGGGGCGGCCTACATCTACATCACGGCCCACAGGACTGGCTCTGGGTTCACTACCAGCAGCCATCTTGGCTCACACACAGTCCGAGGCAGGAGGTGGGGCTGGTTAGAGCTGCCTTTCTGGTTCCAGACGGGAAGAAGTGAAGCTGGGCTAACAGCCATGCAGCCCCAGGGCTGGAGAAGAGGCAGGCCGGCAAGGACCGCCTCTTAAAGCTGCAGGCCGGTGCCCCACACAGTGGGATCTAAATGTGAGTTGGGCGCGAATCTCACCTCCTTGTCTGAGCCACTGAGGGAGAAGGCTATGATAACGCAATCCCTGTATCACCAACCTAAGCACAATTCCTGGTGCGAGAGTTCAAATGGTATGCAAATGCACAGAGATTCATTAAACAAAAATTCTTTTTCAGGCAAAGATTCGAATAGTGTTATTCCTTAGAAAGGTTAACTCACCATCCAACAAAATGAATACCACAAAACAGGTATTTGGAAGGTAAAGGGTAGAGTCAAAGAGAGATGGGCAGATGAATGAAGAGAGGAAGGAAAGGAAGAATAGTCCTGAAATGTAATGCATAACCTACATTTAAAAAAAAATGAAGGTAGGAGGGCTGGGAATGATGAAAGGGGTGACATCAATCAAAATGCATTGTATTCATACACTGACGTGTTAAATTACAACTCCTTTGTACAACTACTTAAAGACAATTTACCAAAAAAGAGGCATGTGTCAGAAACATAACCACCAGCACAACAGTGTTGTGAGTCGGGGCCTTGGGGTTGTGTTCAGGTTGGGAAGGCTGTGCCATCGTCAACGGATTCTTGCTACTATATAAAACAAGATTGTGGGAGTAAGCTTGCTCTCTCTTGCCCTTCCGCCTTCCACCATGTGAGGATGAAGTCAGAAGGGCACAACAGAGCCTAGAAACTTTATCTTAGAAACCCCAGTCTTCATGACTGTGAGAAATAAATGTATGTGCTTTGTGCATTACCCAGTTCATATAGTCTTTTACAGCAGCACAAAACTAAGACACAGGTATTTGTACTGAAAGTCGCTGTATGCCTGAGGATCAAAGGCTTCAGATCCATTGTCTTAAATCCTCAATCCCCTGGCTCACTAGGTTCTCATATCTCCGATTTAAACCGATTTAAAAGAATGAATCTCCCAGAGAGCCCGATCTCTTACTTCTCGTGAGGCATGTCTTTGTCTACAGAATCATTGAGAAGAAACACCATTTAGATACCTACTTATAGTTATAAAGCAATTAAATATTTGTTGGGATCTGTCAATAAAAATTTCCACAGGGATTTTCCTTTCCTAATGGGGCAAAACTTTCAAATGAAATTTTCCACGAGGATCATAAATTCTTGGAATATTGTTTTCCTAAGCCCTCATACACTTTCTCTTCAATGTTTTCTTCTCTCTCAAAGTTGCCTTCATAATCTTCCAATAGGAAATGTCTACATTTGTCATCCCAAGGGTGTGCACCCTGTATGTTGAGGGGAAATCGCATTAATAGTTACGTACGGAGATTGCATTGTTATCACGCAGCACTACATATCAGGAGCATTCTGTGTGGCGTGGAATACACAAAAAGCACTCAGTAAGGGGTCACCATTATTTTATTACTATCTGCTTTGCATCTTTAACTATCATTGCTGGTTTCTGCATGGGAAATTCCTAAGAGGATAGCTGACACACAGTACTGCAGAGATGGAAAAAGATGGTCAAATCCCACCCACACTTGGTAATAGCCATTTCTCTCTGGGTAGAAATGGTATTTGTAGAATATTTCTAATCCACTGAGAAACCTCAAGGAAGCATTTGAGCATGGTGGTTCACATCTGCAATCTCAGCTATGTGGGATGCAGAGATGGGGAGGATCACAATTTGGCTTTAGCCCAGAAAAAAAGTGAGTATGATCATTTCAACAAATAAGCCAGCCGACTGCATAGTCCCAGATTGACTGTGGTCAAAATGCAAGACCTTATCTGGAAATACAATTGAAACAAAAAGGACTAGGGGCATGGATCAAGTGGTTAAGTACCTGTACAAGAAGTATAAATGAAACCCCCAGTCCTGCCAGAAAATACATAGATAGAAGAAGAAAACCCAAGGATTTCTGTGCTCTCCAAATGCTGCCTTCTGCCATATTCTCAGGTTTCCTGCTATCTAGTCCGGCATAGGCTAAGGGTAAAAGTACTTCAGAATTGCTATAAGCCTCTCCAACTTGCCCCTTGCCACCGTCACAATGAATCAATGGGTAAGAGGCTTCAGCTACTAGGATTTCAGGTGGAAAACTAAAAACTTACTACTAGAACTAAGTAGAGCACCTACCAACCACAGTTTCCTAGTAACTGTGTGAATCAAGCTCTGTCAAACTGTTTCAATCAACTCAAATGCATGGACTATAAAGAGAAAAACCTTCATTGTTGCTGAGTGCAGCCAGAGAAATTAGGAGGTTAGCTTGTTATCTCCATATGACCTTTCCTATGCTCATTGGTGCAAAGCCATTAACTCTAAAGAATTCAGAGGATTCATTAATTCTACTGAATTCCCATACATTGTCCTCAAATATACACTAATAATCATACCGGTTCCAACACTGGCTTGTTTGCTTCCAGGTAGCCAGAATATCACAACATGCCCCGTTTCCTGGTGTGTGGTCCTCCAGTGAGGTTGTGCATGGGCATCGCCTGTGTCCTGGCCCTCTCAAACGCAGGTGGGACTGTCAGTTCTACAGATGTCTGCTCTCTGTATAAGTTTGGATGTCCACTGAGCTTGGAGAATCATGGGGGCCAACATTTCAATCCAGAACTCAAAGTCAGTCTAATCAAAATTATATTCATCAATACCACTACTGGTGTTCTTTCCCTTAGGAGTTCTGTGCTTCAGTGCCACTCAAGCAACAGAAGGCTGCTCACCCCCACTTCACCATCCTACACAAATCACCATCTTCTCTTTCCTACACCACCGAGGGAGCTAGCCACACCACCTCCCTGCATCTCCTCATATCTCTCTGAGACTCACTCTTCTCCACCAACCTAAGTGATCTTTTGTAAAACTCATTACATCACATCCGTGTGTTCCTCCACCATTCTTCCTCCACGCTGTCTCACATTTACTCAGTGATACCCTACTTCTCTTCCGAAAGTATCCAGGAGTACCTGCTCCGCATGACCCCACTCAGCTCGCCTCTACCTGGCCCTGCCATAGCTCACCTCCTCTTTCCTCGGTGCTCCAACACCCTGCCCTTCAGTAAGCTCTTTAAAGAGATGCTTGAGCCCCCTGCAGGTCTTGAACTCATGCTGGCCCTACTCAGTGGAATCCCTCAGCCACCTAGATCCTACATAAGCATTAGTCATCCTCAGATTCCCAGATCCACAGTCTTTCCCTGGAGAGACTTCCAGGTCAGTGGAGCAAGGTTATTGTTACCCACCCTAACAACTCCCTTCCAAGTATTGAGGAATATTCACAAGCATGGTCTTGCGTTATTCATGTCTGCTTCCTCTTTACATGCAATACCTAGCTAGCTGTGGTCTTAAACAACCTCATCAATCACTACTATTATTATATTTCTTCAGTAACTACCTTATGCCCAGTGACTTGATGAATGAAGAAAGTACATGTGGAATTTTTAAGCAAATCACATCAAAGTCAAGATCATAATTTTCTCCTCTATAAAGTGGGTTATTTGGACTAAATTCTGTCTGGTGTTAAATTTGGGTCAGAATTTCTCTGATGAAACTTTTTTCTCACTTTAGTGCCTGGTCTTAAAGGAGAACACAAGCAAGAAAAGGGAACGTCTTTCCTACCTGCAGCAGGTGAACAGATGATACACCATGGCTTGCTCTATTCCCCAGTTCAAGTTTCCAAACAGCCTGAGCCTTCCCTTTGCATCCACAAAGGAAGACCGGATCTTCATCTAATGCTCTAACGTAGTAATTGTTTCATGAGCTATTTATTCTTTTATTTTTCCCTTTAGTTTTTCTGGTCCTGATGCTTAAACTTAGGGCCTGGGTGCTGTCTCTGAGCTTCTTTTGCTCAAGGCTAGTGCTCTAACACTTGAGCCACAGTGCCACTTCCAGCATTTTCAGAGTAGTTTATTGGAGATAAGAGTCTCACAGACATTCCTGCGCAGGCTGACTTTGAACCACAATCCTCAGATCTCAGCCTCCTGAGTAGCTAGGATGACAGGCCTGAGCTCCTGGCACCCAGATAAGCTGTTCATTCTTGATGGTTCCTTGCATGCTTGAATCCTCAGAATTGTATAAAACCCACAGAGGCTGTGACGTTCTGTCAGTGATATGATTGATCGCAGGCAAGTATTGGTACCTGTCATCACAGCCTTTATGATAAGTCTGTCTGTCTTAGCTGTTCCTGTTGGCGTAGAATTGGCTCTTCATGGGGATGTTGAGAACTTGTAACATAAAAGACATGGACCTCATTCCTCTTCCTAAATGTTTTTGATAAACAGTATTACATTTTCGATATTCGCTTGTGATTTTTTTTTCTTGAGCAGGGGGAGATGTAAGTTACTCTTCAATTCCTAACAGTTTTAAGTTGCTATCATATTTGCCTGATTGAAATAGCAAAAGATACAAAAATATATAAAGTTAAAATATATAAAGCTAAAACCAGGCACTTTCCTTTCCCCAAGAACATTACTTGTACCAATATGTTAAGTGTAAGTAAGATAACTGGCTATAAACATATGCATGATACTGGACACCTTGTACTTAGTGAAATGAACCAGGCACTGTGTTCTTACCCAGGGAAATGAAATGAGATGCCGTGGTCAAAGGGCAGAGGGACCTGTGTTTTGTCTTATCTTCATCTCCCTTCTGGCTGTGGAATGTAGACCCTTTCCTCAGCTCTTGGTTTGACTTTCCTCATCCTTCAAAGGACGTAGGACAAGACGATTTTTTTTAAGAGGCTCTAGACCAGGTGAGGTTGCAACACTATCTCACTGGTGGAATCTTTTATTTTAGTGTCTGCAAATAAAGGCTTTAAGCAGAGAAATGATGGAACTTTCCTTGGAGCAACAGGTAAGGAGGCCAGCCCTGAATCCTGACTTAGGAACACCAGGTATGTTTTTATACTCTCCCTGTCTTCCTTCTCCCATCTGTGAAGTGAACATAAGACAGCTTCCAATGAAAGGACACAGGGTGAACAAATGTGGCAGTAGTACTCAATGGACACTAGATTGAAAATGAACGACACAGCTTGTGGGTGGAGATGGGAGGGGAACACTGAGAGAGAGAGAGTGATGGAAGGAGGAACATTATCCTAAAAGAAATGTCCTCTTTACCTGACTTATGTTACTGTAACCACCCTGTATATCACCTTTATAATAACAAGTTAAACAATTAAAAAGAGGGGCTGGGGATTTAGCTCAGCGGAAGAGCGCCTGCCTGGCAAGCGCAAGGGCCCAAGTTCGGTCCTCAACTCTGGAAAAAAAAAATCTATAAGAAAATTAAAAAGATATCTTCTCACCTGATATGCATGAAAAAAGTCCATGAGAACAAAAACAGAAATGGGGGCTGGGAATATGGCCTAGTGGCAAGAGCGCTTGCCTCCTATACATGAAGCCCTGGGTTCGATTCCCCAGCACCACATATACAGAAAATGGCCAGAAGTGGCGCTGTGGCTCAAGGGGCAGAGTGCTAGCCTTGAGCAAAAAGAAGCCAGGGACAGTGCTCAGGCCCTGAGTTCAAGCCCCAGGACTGGCAAAAAAGAAAAAAAATAGAAACAGCTACAATGTGATTTTGATCTCCTCTAATTCAAGGTAATGGACCATCCCTGGACCAGACAAGTGTCCTTGTTAAGGGGCTCACAAGACTCTTCATGTGTCATTTCACATGGCTCTCATTCTCCTCTCCCTCTTCCTCCCCTCCTCCTCCTCCTCCTCTTCCTCCTCCTCCTCCTCCTCCTCCTCCTCCTCCTCCTCCTCCTCCTCCTCCTCCTCCTCTTCCTCTTCCTCCTCCTCCTCCTCCTCCTCTTCCTCCTCCTCCTCCTCCTCCTCCTCCTCCTCCTCCTCCTCCTCCTCCTCTTCCTCTTCAACACAAAGATAACAGACAGAAAGTTCAACAGAGCTAGAGACTGGAAGTCCAGTGTCCTTATGTTTCCAAAGGGCTGCTACTCTGCCTTTCTAGGAAGCAAGGCTGAGCCTTTTGCTATTACTGTTCAGTTGTGCCATGTTAGGCAAGTTACTTCTCCTCTTAGAGCTTCAGTTTCTTGACCTAGCTTGGGGGCTGGATACATCAGCCTCTCTGCATTGCAATCGTCTTATTTATGAGCACACGGACTTCTAAGCTATATCAAGCCCAAGAGGATGAGAATCTGGCGATGGGAGATCTGGGGGTCTCAATCCGCCAGTGTCACTCCATGATGTCATGCTGATGAGCCTAAGTGTTGCTACAGCAGGACTTCAAGCTTCTCCATCTTCCTGGGGCTGGGGTTGGAGACTCTTGCATGCTTGATAAATACTTTTGTTCCCAGGGTCTGTCCTCAGGGAAGAGAAGAAGGAAGAGGCGATGACATTTCTTGCTGCCACGGGTGAGTCTCTGACTTATTCCCATCATGCCATGGGAGTCTGAGCTGCAAAGTTTCCTTGCTTTTCTAGACTTCTGTTGCCAGTTCCCACAGTATGCATAATGACAACTCTGTAGTTACTGTCTGGGCATCAAGTAAGAGTTGCAAAAGGCAATTATTGCCCAGTGTTTCCATCTGGCTAACTGTTGTTTCCAAATTCTCAAGGAATGTTTGGGAGAAGAGGGATTTTTAATCCAGCAGGATCTCTCCACCTAGGCACACACCAATACCTGGGGGATTTGTCTCTGACGTCTGGGTCCCATCCAAGGCCTATTAAATCTGGGTGTCTGCAGATGGTCTATAGGGTCAGAAGTATAACATTTTAGATATAACCTTCAGGAAGGCAAAGGGGACTCACACCTATAACCCTAGCTGCTATAGAACTGAAAATATAATCTTTGGCTGGGCACTGTAGACTCACATCTACAATCCTAGCTGTTCAAGAAGCTGAGTTTGGAGGAATATGATTTGAAGCCAGGCCAGAAAGACAAATCTCCAATTAACCACCAAAATGCCAGGAGTGGAGGAATGGCCCAAGTGGTGAGAGCCCCAGCCATAAGCAAACAAGCCAAGAAAGGCCCTGAGTTCAGCCTCCAGTGTGGACACCCAAAAATAAACAACCAGATGCCTAAGCCACATATTTGTGGCTCACACCTGTCATCCTGTCTGCACAAGAGGCGGAGATGGGGAGAGTTACTGTTCCACACCAGCCTGGACACAGAAGTCTGTCAGATTCCATCTTGAAGAAAGAGGCTGGGTGTGGTAGCATATGCCTGTCATGGGGCCACAGCGTGGTGGTATAAGACGGAAGGATCACAATCCAGGCCATGTCTGGGCAGAAAGCAAAATCCTGTCCCAAAGAATAACCAGTGCAAAAAAGAGCTGGATGTGGCTATATGGTAGAACAACGGCCTAGCAAGCAAGAGCCTCAGAATTCAAACCCCAGTTCCAACAACAACAAAAACAAAATCTTCCCAGTAGATGCCAATGAGAGTGAGACTTGAGCCTTTGCCTATTGCACAATGTATTTATTTCCAAATTCGGGGCTGTTGGAAATACTTGTAAGGGCTTCAGGCTTTGCAGTTGTGGATGGGACATTTCCCACACATCTCTCCTCTCTTCAAACACAGACATAAAACAGTCACTCTAGAGAGGACTGTTTGTATCCTTGGCTATCAAAGATACAAATCCTGAGCTCTTGGAAAAAACTGCCATTTTCTATGAAACCCCAGGCCTAGCACTTTGGTATTTACTCAGTATACGTCCTAAGAGATAGATTATCTGCTCAAAATTCAGAAGTGAGTCATTATTTCTGTTGCTGAGAAATGCACACCAAGGCCATCGTCTTTGTATGTTCTCCAGAGCTCCCTGCAAAGTCTGTTGATCTGTCTGCACTCAACCTGACGGAGCTTGTGAATGGGATGCTGAGTAGAGCTTTGAAAGGTAACCATTTGTGTCACTATCCTTCTTCTCCTATGCCAGCTTGTCTTCTGGACTATCTATGAACTGGGCAAAACACATCACTCTTCTGCATCTCCATGAATCCATGTTCATAGTCACACATCCATTGTCCTACCTAAGCCCGGATGGACAGAAAAAATTACCATGAAGGAGAAGGTCTGTGAGTTTCCTGAAAGCTGACTCCACTCCACACATTCTATGTATGTGCACCACTGTCATTGCTACAGGGAGTGTTGAGCGCTTGCTATATTCCAATATTATTTCTATTGTTTCTTTCTAGAAATAATTATAATAGATTATACATATGCTCTTTAGATTCTAGTGAGATAACTTATAAATAGCTTGTACTTCATGCCAGGGCAATTAGGAATCAATAATAACCAAAATCAGAAGACTGAAGTTGAGAGGTGGAATAAGTCCCAAACAACAGCAAAGCACAATCCCTCGTTTGAATTCCTGTCTTCCTTGGCTTCTTATATTTCACTTTAGTCAGTAAATGTTTATAGAAGAGCTACCAGGTGCTAGGCACTTACATTTGTAAGTATTGGGAGTAAAATAGTGAACAAACCTGGCCAAAGTCCCTGTCCCAAGGCAATCATGTTCGGGTGGGAGGAAAGGAAAGAAAGCAGAAGCAAAGTAGACAGAGTAAGTGCTATGCAGAATAAGGCAAACAGAGGATTCCGATTCCATATTGAGGGCTACTGAGGGCTATGTGAACGTACTCTTTAACGGTGTGCAATGCACCAACTGCACAAGGGTCACGGTGGCTTTAAACCTACTCCCTTGCTTATTCATCCAGTAGTATCTGAGAGCTTATTCAATCTCAGCCCCCACACCTGAAGCTGTAGGCACAGAGCTTTGGTCCCTGTTCACACGAGAGTTGCCCTTGATGGGGGTGGGGTGGGGGGGGAGTGGAACCTGGCATGCTGGAGTTTCAGTGGGAACTATGGGGAAACTGAGGCATTAGGGTTGCACTCCTGAGCTCTCTCCAATTCTCTCCTGGCCTCTGCCAGGGCCTTAGCTGGGTTCTGCTAAGTGTAACTGATACAGAAGCTAGGATTGTGCCTCCAAGAAGCTCGGGCTCTTGGCGCCTCACAAATGCTGGCAGGGCTCTCTCTCCCATGTCACTGATGGAGCTGCAATGCACGCCACTGCCAGTCGGCGGAAACATAATGCCTGCAGTGGAGCCCGGAGTCTTGAACCTGTGTACGTGACCAATCCTGTGGTACACTTATTACCTACACAGCCCTAGACTCGACACCTAGAGATTATTTCAGTTGATCTTAGTTGGTCCCAAGTGAACCCTTACCAAGGGCCATTGGTAACTCTTACAGCCAGAAAGGCAAGAGCAAACCGAGCCCTAGGGTACTCAAACTTTGGGGCGCATTCCCATTATCTGAAGGGCCTTATCAAATACAGGTGTGGGGCTTTCCTCCATATATGGCATCTGGATTACCCCCCACCCCTGCCCCGGGAGTTACGGCCTTGTGGGCACCACTGCCGACTTCCATGCCCCAAGCGTATGGGCTCTGTCATTCCAGCCACTATCCCAAAGCTTTGCAGATTTATACAGATGTAAGGAAGTTGATGCCCCTATTGAAACAATTCGGAATCCTGGGCATACCCCCCTACAAAGGTTTCTTGCCTCTAGAGCTAGGAGAACAGCTATTCGTGCTGTTTCAGCCACCGAGTATGTGAAGTTGTATTACATCAGGCCAGGTAACGAATATCCCCAGGACTCTTGCTCCAAGAGGTTCAGAGCTTCCCAGTGAGTCATAGAACCAGGTCACTTAATGAGGCGGCAGACTTGTGTGCTTTCCTTTGGCTGATTTTGTCACTGTTATTTTATTATTTGTGCTTTAAAAAAATCTTGGTATAGATTTCTATTATGTCTCCTTATTGCTATTCTGGCAGACATTTGGCTGTTTCTTCCTCTGCTTCTCTTTCTCGCAGAGAGCAAGAAGTTCTTCTCCTTGCTGACTGTTACATCCTACAGTTCCTTCGCCTTTCACAAGGTGTCCATCGCCATATACAACAGTGAGTTCTGCCTGGCTCTTCCTGTGGGGAACAGGCGGCTTCGAGGGGCACGGGTCGGGCCTTAGGGTCCAGACCACCGAGTGAGTCGTTGCTTTTCACAGTCTCCAACCCCAAGACAGTGGACTCCGCCAAGTTCCCCACCAGGTACTGCTACTGCTTAAACAACCGGACCAATGACTTGTCAGGTAGGTGGAGCCAAGCTCCAACTATGTAGTCATTCCAAGTTTGCTTGTACTCTTTGAGATGTATTTTTTTTCCCCCACAATAAGATAGGAAACACCTTACTGCATTTAAGAAGAGGAAAGACCAAATGTCCTTGCACCATTATCTTAACTGCAAGATCGGGGAACAGCTTAACTATCTATCGTTATATAAACAGTCAACTATATATTCAAACATTGGGGAAGAGCTGCAGACAAGGCACAGCTTTGCATTGAATGTGGCCAGATTTTTTTCCTATGCATGGAAAAAGTCCCCCCAAAAATTATTCGGGAAAAATGTTATAAATTAATACTAAAGCCGGCCAGTGTCTCATGCCTATAATCCTAGCTACTTAGGAGGCTGAGATCTGAGGATCACAGTTCAAAGCCAGCCCAGGCAGGAAAGTCTGAGAAACTCTTATCTCCAATTAACCACCAGAAAACCGGAAGTGTTGTTGTGGCTCAAGTGGTGGAGCACTAGCCTTGAGCTGAAGAGCTCAGGGACAGCGCCCAGGCCCAGAGTGTAAGCCCTAGGACTGACAAAATAACAACAACAACAATAATAATAATACCCAGAATATATCTTTGATGAAACTATACATAACTGGACACCATCTAGGCTATTACTTCTGATAAGAAGACTCAATTGTGTCTTTTGAAACTGAAAAACATTATTTATTAATATCGCCTTATAATGTCTGGATATTTTTCAATGACATTATATTCATGTATTGCGGGGCTTCGCTCTACCCCACCCCCCCCATCCACGTGTGTGTGTGGGGGGGTGGTCCTGGGCTTGTCTGCCTCTTCCGTGTGGGATCCATTCTTGCTCTCTCACGTCCCCTGGCCAGTCGGGATTAATCGCGGAAGCGGGGTCCCAAGGCAGCCTCGGTTCGCGTGTGGTTGCGAGACCCCCATGCCCACCAGCCCAAGCAAAGATTTGCATATATATTTTCCCTAATAAAATAACTTGAAGCACAATCAACTGTGCTACCAAAATACCAGAGGACATGGAAAAATATAATCAAGGAGCCAGAAACAGCTGCTATCACAATATGCATAAGTTATCATTAGTCACATTAAATATATTTTTTTTGGTGCTGGTATTGCGGCTTAAAGTCAGCTCTCATGCTCTGCCTTGACTCTCACCCAATGCTGACACTGTCATTTGAGTGACACCTCCACTTCTGGATTTTTGCTGGTCTCACAGACCTTTCTCCCTAAGCTAACTCCAGTCTGCCATTCCCAGATCGTAGCCACCTGAGTGGAGCACCCCAGCTGTTTTTTACATTTTGATCCACATTATCTCTAACCCATCAATCCATTCTGCCTGTCATCTAACATAATTTTTTAAGCTACCCTTTTACCCCAACTAGCTACCCATCTAGCTGTCTATCCTACTCCACACACAGAACTATTGCCTACATTACCACACATATAAGCGGGGCTATGATAATACGTAGCCATTAGACAGGAGAGCGTGAAGACGTTAGATGCGTTTATGTGTATAAGCAGATGGTATAAGCAGATATACCAAGGCTACTTTGAATGTTTGATGCTTTGGGGGGCCCAGGATCTTTCTAGCTTGTTGCTCTGCCTTTTGTAACAGGTCATCTTTTGTCTTTGGTGTGAAGGATGCTTTTCACCACATCCGTGCTCTGGTCAAGAGAAAAGGGAGAACGGACTGGGAAAGCTTCTCGTTTGTTATAAACTCATAGTATAGAAATGTTTGCATTTCTCTCTTTCAGGCTGTCTGAAATTTAGCAACATGGCCACACCCACTTAAGCAAATATAGTAATGTTATGTTAGATGACCCTGCAACTAAAATTTGATGTCGTCTTAGTAAAGGAATTTAGGAGAGTATGTACAAACTATCCCGCCCTAAGGTGCATAAATATGCCTCATCGATTGTAGGAAGGGATGGTATTCACTGAAAGAAGGCATGATCATTTATTTTATTTGTCTTCTCTTGATGGAAATGTAGTTTAATCCAGATGCTTTTAAAACTATAAACAATGCAGTGAGGAACACCTGTATAAAATCAGTTGGAGAGCTTCTCCAATTATCTCAGTAGGATAAAGCCCTTGAAATGGAATTGTTGGCAGACAAGGAAGCAATCTTGTGGTGATTCAAATTGCTAGAATTTCTTCTAGAAATCCTGCATGCGTTTACACCTTTATCAACGATGATTGAATACATCTGTCCATGCCCTTGCAAATGCTGGGTATTAAGAAGACAGTCTAGAATCATTTACCTGCCTTCTATTTGTATGTAAAGGTAGTCAGAAATAAGTCATCTGTGAACACTCGTAGAAAATTAGTGCATGAAATCTCCACCAAAAAAGAATACCTTTGAAATAATGATCACTTGATTTCTTCTCAGCCTTTTAGACAGGTCTGAAAATCAGGTTCACAGTTCACAGGGGTCAAAGCAGCATGTTGAAGGAATGGCTGTAGGAATATTGGGAAGAGAGGATGTTTTGGCCCGAGGCAGAATTTAGCTCACATGTAAGTTCTTTTTTTTTTTTTTTTTTTTGGCCGTCCTGGGCCTTAGACTCAGGGCCTGAGCACCATCCCTGGCTTCTTCCCGCTCAAGGCTAGCACTCTGCCACCTGAGCCACAGCGCCCCTTCTGGCCGTTTTCCATATATGTGGTGCTGGGGAATTGAACCGAGAGCTTCATGTGTAGGAGGCAAGCACTTTTGCCACTAGGCCATATTCCCAGCCCCACATGTAAGTTCTATACTCTATCATTGTACTCTGTGAGGCTCGAGGGGCAGAACCTGGGCCCGATTCTCAGTGTCTAGCTCCATAGCCCTTCTCATGCCTTCTATGCAGTCTTAAGAGTGCATTCAAGCCTTGCATTTTATTGGCCTGTTTGTGAGTCTCCTTTTCCCATTAACTTGGCTTCTTCTGTATGTTTTACCAACTCCCAGCAGCTAGCAGATGTCTGGCACACAGAAAATACTCAATGAATATTTATTAGGTAAATGAATCAATAAACAAAGGAGAAATTTGAGAAGTACTTGGAAATAGGTGGAATAAGTAACGACGCTGCCTGTCTTCCATTTCTACAAGATGATGCAGAAGGAAGATGCTCACACTTGCCAACTTTCGGCACAGATGGGAGCTTACAGCCACATGGTGCACTACTATTTCTCTATCCAGGAAATTAATCACGTGTCCACGCAGACATAGCAAAATCACGCCACGGCTCAGGCTGACACACAGCAATCCCACCTCCTGGAAGTCTCGGCATACTGCACACACCACTGGTTATCCTCGTACATATTCCTGAATTTCTTGCTTCTGTGTTTTCAAGTCAACTTGCTTTTGTCTAAACTCATAATGCAACTGATTACTAAAAGAATCATTTATACAAGTCAGACTAGGAAGTCATCAGTGAATCCCCAATACTTTCTTATCCTGAAAAGAAAAAAAAAACTGTTTAAAAATGGCTCATGCCACAGGGTCCTCTTTCTTATGCAAGAATTTTTTGATCCCAGAGAACCATAGATAGACAGAGATGTAGGTGGAAGCCCCTTGTCAAGAAGTGTGTCAGGATGGGTGCCAGTGACTCACACCTGTAATCCTAGCTACTCAGGAGGCTGAGATCTGAGGTTTATGGTCCAAAGCCAGTCGAGGCAGGAAAGTCCACTGAGACTCTTACCTTCAATTAACAATCGAAAAGTCAGAAGTGGAGCTGTAGCTCAACTAGTAAAGTGCTAACCTTGAGAAAAAAAAGTTCAGGGACAACACACAGTACTCACACACACACACACACACACACACACGCACACACACACGTGTATCAGGAAATCTTACTGGTCTATGGGGCTTATGAAGTCAAGCAAAAGTCCTATTCAAATGTTGCTGAGAGAGAAAATTCTGCAAGATACAGCAAACCTAAGTGCTGTAAATTCCTCCCAGGCTTCCTTCACAGCCCTCTAAACAAAGTAGGCGAAAGGAGACCTCCCTTCTGAGCAATAAAGGGTCTTGTCTCTTTTGATAACCTGGAGTTTATAACCCTGCAGTAAACTTGACAGTGCATTTTAAAATTCTGGCGCTGTAAATTTCCCTTCCTACTTGTGAATCTGACTACCCTCGACTAGATTAAATGAAGTTTGGGTGTGAGGGAGGAGGGTTACACAAAAGCCACCAGTCACTGCCACAGCCTTCCATAGCCATGAGGCAGGAGCAGACTTGGCATGGGAAGTGAGTAATGAAGGGGAAGGGGGATAAGAAAACGATGGGGATCCTAAGGTTTTCTACTCACCTGAATTTCACCCCTGATTACCACTCCTCAATACATGGACCCAAACCATACTTGGAAACTTATTTTAAAATATCCAATTCAGAAATCCCAACTTAACCCAATCTGTCTTGCAGATTTCACAGCCTTGCTGGTGGACATCATTGGAAATTCGACCAGCTACCTCACCGAGATCTTTAAGTCCACCTCCATCCTCTCAGGTGTGTTCACTCTGAAAGTGCACGCCAAGTGTGAGATTTGGCGTTCGTCGTGGGGTACCATCAGAACGAGCAGATTGCCCGTACCCGGCCCTGACACGGGTCAGGCTGCCCGGACTCTGCAGATGAGCTCCACGTAGGGAATCAGTGTGGAGACCTAAGGATTCAGGCCTTACAAATGAAGGGGTTGAGTGTTTACCAATGTGAAGATGGAGATGGGTAAACTGAGTCCCAGAGGAGTCAGGCAGGTCTCAGGTTTGCATAGCGGCCCAGCTAGAATGTGGCAGAGTTGACGTACCTGGAAGTGGACTGCACCTCGGCTGTGCTATCAGCCTCTGTATTAGACTGCCCCCGGCCTCTCCTCCTTCACTCCCCTGCTCCACCAATGAGAAGAAAAGGCTCAGACAGCGAGCGGTTCCTGAAG
Organism: Perognathus longimembris pacificus; assembly: GCF_023159225.1. Taxonomy (NCBI): domain Eukaryota; kingdom Metazoa; phylum Chordata; class Mammalia; order Rodentia; family Heteromyidae; genus Perognathus; species Perognathus longimembris. The sequence goes on from NC_063172.1 coordinate 7,578,223, forward strand.
AATGAGGCGTTGCTTTCCTCTCCCGTATCACCCTGAGCAGGGATTCACAGCCTAGTTTTCACCCCAAGTAAGGCTTGCAGCCTCGTGTCTAAGTCGTGGTCTGTGGGTTCTTCTTACAGTGAGTCAAACCAATGAATCCAACTGCATCTTCATCTGCGTGATGGCGGGGAGGTCCGGTGAGCAGCAGGGGCTTTGGGGTCCCCCCGGCAGGCTCTCATCCCACCGATGAACTCAAGGTGTGACTTTTGCAGGAAGGAATCTTTCTGACTTCTGGGAGATGGCAGAAAGATCCCCCGTTATCAATTACACCTTCACCAGCAGCGTGGCCATGGCTGGCGTCCTGGGTGAGTGTCATGCTCCCAGCTTCGTACCACAGGGCCTGGGACCCCCCAACCCCGGGGCGGACTGCAGGCTGAATGCCGACCTCAGCATGTTAGTTACCCATCTACCTGGTGCTCTTTGCTTCAAAAGAAAGCAGAAAATTTTCGCTATTTTAAATGCACATGTATATATGCACAAATACATAAACTAGTCTACGTAGACATGTGTTAAATTTAACTTACATATAGATATTTAAATGTATCTATATACATTTATGTATTAATATGTATTTATACATAGGTAGTACGTATATGTGTGTATATATGTATATGTATGTACATACATATACTTATATATGCATATGTTTCTACAGTCTCTTCAGAAGGTGGTCTGGGCACCCCAGACTCTTTCTGCGACGGCAACAAGCCAGTAGAGCTGAGCAACTTCTGCTTCCATTCCCACATTAGTACAAACACCTTGCTCTCGATGCTCATGGTTCTTTCTGCTGGCTACCGGCGCACACATTGTTCCTTGTATTAATTTTTTGGCATTTACAGACATTTGATATTTGGACTCTGTTCTAGAAACAGTGTCACTCTATACTGCTCAGCTCCGGGGCCCAACCCTCCCATGTCACCCCCCCCCCCATCTCAGGCACGTGCTCATCTCCCTATCTTTTCTGCCTTGTACCGGTACAGGTAAGGTTTAATATTCTGGAAACCACGGTGAAGTCCCTCTCTCCCTTTCCCTTAGCTGGTCTTTCTCACGGAGTAGAGTCTCTGGCAGCTCCTCTGAGAGCACCTGCAGTGGGTGCTACAGTGATGTGATTCTAGTCCTCACTATCTCTGGACCTTTGAACCGAAGCAGCCTCTGAACGGGAGCCCCTTTATCTCAAGCTTGGCCTTTACAACATCCATCAATTCAAAAGATGATCCGGACCCCACAGGCATGGTGTTGCCACACAACTTGCGTGGTGCCTCTTCACTGCTCAGAGCTCCACCGTGAGCAGGAAAGGGTCCCAACTGCTCAGCCTGGAGAATGTATGTGTGCGTCCTCAGCCTTGTTCTTGTGGTCTCTTCCTTGTCCTTCCTCCACAAGGTCCCTGCTATGCCCACATTGAAGTCCCTGCCTTTGTGCCTGCCTCAGACACCCCCCGTGTCACTTTGCTCATGGTGGTTCACGTGGAGCTCTCTCCATGCTTTTCCATGCTTCCACGCCCCGTGCCTCCTGGCACCTGCCACCTCTAACTCTGCCTTCTGTTTCCTAAAGACCTTTCGGTCAAAATCCATCCTTTGTGGTCTATGGCCCTACCGCATAGCATCTATTCGTTTTCTGGACTCTGCGGAACTCCAGGTTGTATATGCATATGCATATGCAACTGCCCCAATGAACGGAACTGGAAGGCTGAGATAGTCATTCTGCCCCCACCGTCTGGCCCCTCAGAACGTGGCCCCGAGACTGCACGTAGTGGGCTTTTCATCAGTGTATCTGGGGAGAAGGGCTCAGTGAGGGTCCCGCTCTACTTCAGTGGACTGCTTTGATTTGTGTTTACTGTGGAGTTCCCCCTTGGTCATGTTGCAGAAGGAACCTCCCTACCCCCAATTCCAATCTGGTCTTCCTCTAGTGTTCCCTCGACAGGACAGATGCTTCTGAAGTGAGGCCGTATCTGCATGTTGACACTAGTGTAGACATACCTGCGGCCAGTCACCTGCAAGATGATAGATTGGGATGCTCCTAGCCCCAGGTCTAACTGGCCTGGGAGCAAGGCTCAGGCTGGTGGTGGTACCAGGTATTAAAGGACTGGAAGTGAGGCTGTAGGGGGGAAGAAAGCTGCAGAGCCCCTTCCTCCAATTGCATTGATTGGACCCTACCCACAGTTGTCTGTCCAAGGGACAAGTAGGAATGGAAACCTAGCAAAGACAGAGGAAGGAAGCATATAGGCTATTAAGAGCCTCTCCTCCTCCTCCATTTAATCCTTCCCTAGAGAAGGCATGCATTCAATTTAACACATGAGCCTCCTTCTCCTGGGGCATTGGATAGATTTCTTCAAAAACATCTACCAATCTGCCTGTGCACTGCCTCTGCCTCCAATTCTGTAAATTCTACCTCTGGTTCCTAGAGGTTCCCACAGGGGAATAGAGCAGACCTATCACCTCTCCCAGGAGTCCCTTCCAGAGCGCATGGGGGCTGAGGACTGTTTTGTGGAGGGAGAATTCTGGCTGCATTTGGGTCTGATCAGGAGAGGCAACACATGTCTGGCACTTTTATGTCTGTCAACTTCGCATTCCGCTAACAGTGACTCATCACGCAGCTTTTAGGGAGATTGATATTTTCGGCTTAATTTGTTATTCAAGGAGGAACCTGTCTTTTGGTGACATTTGGTTCTGTTTGGGGGAAAGTCGAAATCTCAGCTTTCTGTATACTTGTTATCCAATAGTCTTCCAGTGATTCAGTAGTGTCAAGCCGTCTAAAGCTGTCACTGACGGTCTCCCTGAAGGTTCCGCTACCAGGAAAACAGCCGAGACCTCCAGACCCACAACCCAAAGCCGACAGACACTACGGAAAGCGAGCCTCCCAACCTGGACCCAGAGCTCACACGGGGAGTCTGCTCCAAGGACTTTCCTATGGGCAGAGACAAGCTCTCCTTCTGAGAGACAGGCGGTAGGGGGCCCAGCGAGGCTGATTCCCACTCAGGCCACGGGCACACAGAGGATTGCCTCTCACTCCCACCCAGCTTCCGGTAAGACACCGTCTCAACGTTTCCCCCTCCTTTGCTGAGTCCCCCAGATCCCACTAAGCTCAAATAAATAAGTACCATTCTTCCAGTGTTCCTCTCCACCCCTGGGAAATATGGCTCATGGATGGGTGAAGTCTATGAGCCTGTATAGCTTCCATTAGGTCGAGCAACGGAAGCGTGTCATGGGCAGAATGCACTCCATCCACTTATCTGTGTTTGTAGCATTCTACTTTGAAACAGGTTAAAATTCAAAAGAAACGGAAGGGCTACTATCAAGCGTTGCCTCCAGATAGTGCCATTTTCTCCACACCCTCGTACATTGTGACATAAGGTATCATTGTTTCACCAAGGGAGTTAGTGATCCCTTTGAGAAGTCACAGGAAATAGTGAGGTCCACATTTCGTGGCATGGTTAAGTTCACAGGTTAACCATGTTATGAACATGTCCATTTGATTCACACCAGCATGAAAAGATGCCACCAGTGGCTTCCCTCGTGGTCCCCCAGACCCAATACCAAGTGCACACAATCAGCCACGCTGTCATTGAATACCCAAGGACATCTACGACTTCCTGTTGGGAAATAACTCAAAACTGAGGGGTTGTTTTTTTTCTTTCATTAAGCATCAGCATGTTCTGTTCCAACAGTGGGCCAGAACCGTCAAAACTAATTTATTGATTCATTCAACATAACATACATTTTCTTTCAGCTACTACTAGCTGTCGAAAGCACAGGCCTGTAAATGTCTCCCTTCTCTCCTGAGCTCATCATCAGGAGAGAGGCACTGCAAGGAAAAGGAGTCACTGCCCAGCCTCTGAAGAGCTACTCTTATGAGGAGAGCCAGTGGGAGGATTTCTCACTCCGCATAGAAAAGATAAGGCTTGCCTGGTATTGATGGCTCATGCCTATAATCCTAGCTGCTCAGGAGGATGAGATTTGAGGATCACAGTTCAAAGCCAGCCTGGGAAGGAAAGTCTATGAGACTCATCTCTAACTAACCGTCTAAGAACCAGAAGTGGGGCTGTGGCTCAAAGGGGTAGTGTGTTAGCCATGAACAAAAGATCTCAGGGAAAGTATCCAGGTCCTGAGTTCAAGCCCTACTAATGGCAGGGGAAAAAAAAAACATGAAGAAAAGGCAAGACTTGCTCAAGTGGGTAAGAACCGGCAAGACTTGTTAGGCAAGCAAACAATGAGGACAGAATGGAGAGAATAAAATTCAGCCACGTTAACTACAAAATGTTTAAAACTTCTACACAGAAAAGTGCAGAACCCGTCGTCATGATAATTATACAAAATTAGAAAACTTTGCTGTGTAATACGAAAATAGATATGATTTTTAGAGACAGAAAAACCTCAGAAGACACCTAATTGTGGCCAAACTGGGAAAGTTTCATAAGACTATGCAACTTGAGTGAGATTAATGAAGGGATTTTTAAATACATGAAGGGACATACCGTGTTGTAGTAGAGAAATCAGTGTTTTAAGATGACAGTTGTGTCCCCAAACTTCTTCACAGCCACTAACACCACCACGGGGATCAATTTGCCAGAACCTGAAGAAAATGTTCTACGGTGAGAAGCAATTTCTTAAAAACCAACGAAGGAAGACCTAGCATAAATGCGGAATTATTATCACCTATTTTAATGATAGATCTGAACGTAGTTACATCAATCACTCAAAATTCACAGGGCGAGCGGGGCGCCGGTGGCTCGCGCCTGTCATCCTAGCTGCTCAGGAGGCTGAGATCTGAGGATGGCGATTCGAAGCCAGCCCAGGCAGAGGACTCCGTGAGGCTCTCGTCTCCAATTAACCACCAAGCAGCCCGTGGTGGCGCTGTGGTTCAAGTGGAAGAGCGCCAGCCTTGAGCACCAAAGCTCAGGGGCGGCAGGGACAAGGTCCAGGCCCTGAGTTCAAGCCCCAGGACCACCTCTCCTCAATCCTCCCACGATGTCACATGATTACAGAAGTATTCCTTAGGTTTGAGGCAGGGTCCACTGACCCCCTAAACACATTTCCCAACTGGCTTAGTGGTTGGTGTTCACGGGATTTGGAGGATGTGTCCGGGGTACTGAGTCCAATTTCAGCTTGCTCTATTTGTTCTAGTTCGTCGTAAAGCTTAAGCCCACGAACTATCCGCACGCATGTTCATCTGCTAATGACATGTCTTCGGCTCTGCAATTTTATATGAAAATCACAGTGCGGGAATGGATCCGATTCTGAGGACTGTCACTTTGAATACGCAGCTACGGGGAAGGTGACGGCAACACCACAGGAGACAGCCGGCAGCCGGGCACGCGCTTCCACGTCACCAGTGGCCAGGGCTCAGACCACGGAGAGCACACCTGGAGGTCCCCCCCGGACAGCCCACGCCCCCACACCCTGGGCAGCTCCCACGGATGCCCAGGAGGCCACAGGCTTGGCAGAGTTGTGGGCCGAGTCCGGCAGCGCCACCCAGCCCAGTCCAGTCGCAGGTAGGAGGCGACGCCCACCCCGTGCCCCCTCCACAGCTGCACTCGGCACGGCCTATTTCGAATACCTTTCCAGATTTTTCAGACATATCGAATACACAAAAAGCTTTTACTACATAAGCGAGAAACATAATTAACCCATAATTAACCACCTTAAAGTCTTTTCTTTATCCCACCTCCTTTTCTTTTCCTCTATGAATGAATGAATGAATGAATGAATGCTTCTTCCTCTTAGGAATCCCTCTGCTCCTCTTCTCGTATGTACAATCTCTTTCTAATTTGTCTTTCATTCTAATCACTGTTAAACAAGGAACCAGGGGACATCAACTTTGTTTATTCCAGGCAGATACTGTCTTTTGGCCATAGTGTTAACATGTATTATGATTGCTATTAATCATTATGGCTATAATATAGATGCGCATGTGTTACTATGTATGTATTATTGCTAGTAATCATTATTGCTATTGATATATAAATATAGATATATATCATCTCAATCTCACCTCAGCACACACACAGGTAAATGGCACACTGTGACACTCCAGGCAGAGGAGCGTGAGAGGTGGGGAGCAGTTTCCCAGCTGGAAGAAGCTGAGCCCAGCCTCGGTGTCCCTGTTAGCCTCACTTAGCATCCTGGCTTAGAACTGAAACACCACCCCTGGGAGATCTAGTTCCATCGAGCTCGGCCTCATCAACACTCTGCTTTGCTAGTTTGGCTAAAGAGTAAACACTGGTTGGGCTGGGCGGGAGGCAGGGGGGCATCTTCTCTAGGTAAGGAACAACTTAAAGAGATGACCAGTCCATGTGTCTCCCCTCATTGCAGAAACAGCCACCCCTGCTACACAGACTCCAATCCCAACCAAGGCACCAGCCCCCAGAGATCCCCAGATGGGTAAGATGGCACCACTGGAGAAACAAACCTAGTGCCACATGATAAAAGCATGGATGAGGTGCGATGGGGTGCGCCTGTGTCGCGGGCTCTGGTACGTGGAGGAAGCCAGCTTTTGCATTTTGCTGGTTTTCGTGGGAAAAGATGCAGAGCTGGTTTGTGGGCCTTACCCTGGTGTTAACCTGGCCTGTGATCTTTGATCAACCATTTCCACCTGGCTACAAGTCCCTGGCGGATTCAAGCACTCTTTATCCTTGAGGTTTTCTGATTCTCAGGCTGTGTGTGCATCCCAAGGCTATTTCATTCTGATGTTCTTTTTCAATTCTGTTCTTGCCCCTTGCAGATGCTGTTCCTGCAAGATGGCCGCCCACCCCTGGGGAAGAGCCAGGGGTGATTCCTGCACCCCACCACGTCTCAAGTGAGTAGGAGCCTTGCCGGTCACTGCTCTTGCGTTTATTGTGAAGGGGGCTTTAATGATCTGATAGGGAGAGGTTTGCTTGATAATGTTAGCCTCGGACCCCTGGGGTGCAGATCTCCGCTGCGTCCTGGCTGGTGAGGTGCTCTCGGGGCATTCGGAAGGTCTCCCGTCTCCTCAACTCTAAAGCAAGACACATCGCAAGGGTCGTGAGGGCTAGAAATGTCTCTGTCGGCATTTCTGTGGGCTTTTGCGCTAAATACAATAAGGTTCCTAAAAGTGATTACAAAGCCCTGTGTAATTTAATCAGCTTTCACTGAGTGAGCATCTATAGGCGGGGTGCTGGGGATTTTTGCGAATGGAAGGGGCAAGCGTGGCTATAGGCAGAGAGAGGGGGACAGGAAGAAGAGACGAGTCCAAAATCCAAGGCCCGGATCTTTACCTGCGGTTTCCTTTGGCCGTTTACAAGGCTCCCTGCCAGCCTCGTCCCTACACCCCCCCCCAAACCCCCGCACACCCCATTCCTGTGCCTCTGAGGGAAAGCTCATCCCTGAGCCTGCAGCTGCTCTCCAGAACAGTCGAGATGAGGTCTTTTGTTTCTATTTTGGAGGATTTCTGCACTTTTCCCCCAGCTTTTGGAGCTCTCAGTCTCTTTCTCTCTCTCTCTTTTTTTTTTTCCTGTTGTGACAGTTCCATAAGTAAGAAATTGATACAAAGCGGATTTCCCTCTCCCCCTGCGAGGTGCTTATCTAGCTTCCCAAATGTTCCAGGGCCGTTCAGTCACATGCTCACGTGGCATAATTCCATTCTTCCATTACCCCATTGCTGGAGTCTGCGCAGTCACTGTCTGGTAACCTTCCAGGTCTGTGTCAGCACCGCACAGCCCACCGGGAACGGTGAAGGGGTCTTTGAGAAACCAAGACTCCAGCGCGGTTCCTAGGAAGAGCATATGCCCTTTCTCTACCGGGGGTTATGCAGAAATACACTGGTAGTGAAGAGGAGCGGCTGTCAGATCACATTCTAGACACGAGCCTCACGAGATCGTCTAGGGATTAAATAAGCTACGTGAAGATCTCAGGGAAGATGCTCAATGAATGTCAGTGAATGAAGTCTTGACACACTGGTGTGGATATTGATATGTAGGGCTGCATGTGATAGTTAACTCAGGAAAAAGTATTTCACACACATACATATATGTACACACACACGCATCATATTGGGGGGGTGTGTGTGTGTGCCAGTCTTGGGGCTTGAAATCAGGGCCTGAGCACTGTCCCTGAGCTTTTTTTTTTCTCCAAGGGTAGCACTCTACCGCTGTACTTCGGGGTTTTTTTTGTTTTTTTTTGTTTTTTTTTTTTTGGTGATTAATTGGAGATACGAGTTTCAGGGACTTTTTCTGCCCAGTCTGGCTACCCATGATTGTCAAATCTTAGCCTCCTGAGTAGCTAGAATTACAGGCACGAGCCATTCATGCTGGGCCCCTTTCTATATATATTTGAAAAGTCTTTCTCTAATATTGAGTTCTTTTCTGACTTTCTAAATACACTGTTAATTATGCTTTTTGAAAACCCAAAAAATATTCTTCGAAATACACAATGAGTGGCTGTTAAAGATGCCATTTCACTCACAAATCACTTCTGACTTTTTAACTAGTTAATTGGAGATGAGAGCCTCGTAGACTTTCCTCCTCGGGCTGGCTTTGAACCAAGGTCCTGAGATTTCAGTCTCAGGAGCAGCTAGGCTTACAGGCATGAGCATCTGTCGCCCTCTTGAGGCCCTCCTGTAGGATGCCAGGTGCTCAGGGACCCCGAAAGTCACCCCAGGACGTCCGTGTTCCAGATCCTTGTCTAAGTCAAACCACTTCTGCTCTCTAGGAGCTCCGTCACGTGACACCCAGTCTCTCCCTGTCTCTTGGAGCTCACTGACGATTGGACTGTGTGTCCCGTCCGTCTCAGAGCTCACCAGGCCATATTCCCTGGCCCAGGACTTAAACAAAGGGCAAGAGGTCACGGAATGGCTTGATTTGACTTCTGGGATTGCGTCTTCCAGGGTGTCCCCGGCTGCCCCTCAAAGAGGGGCCCACGACAGCTGCGCCTGCCCCTGTGGTCATCCAGAAGCTCCACCCCTGCCTAATGGAGCTGTGCCACTACTTCCAGCGGTGCCTCTGCGGGAGCCACAGGAGAGATTCCAGCTTGAGGACCGTGAGGTAACGTGGACCAGCCGTGCCTTCCCATGCCCCATGTTCATAGGCTTTGGTTTAAAAGAAAGTCTCTGGCAGTACTAGGGCTTGAATGCAGGGCCTTGTGCTTAACAGGCAGGCATGCTATCCCTTGAGCACGATTCACCCTTTGGGCTTTGGGATTATATTTCAGAGTCTCGTATTTTTCCAAGGGCAGCCTCAGACCATAATCCTTCTACATAGTGGTATTACAGATACGCACCACCACATGTGGATTGTGAGTTGAGACAGGGTCTCTATAACTTTCAGCTGTGTGGGCCTCAAGCCTTGGTTCTCCTCGTCAATATTTGCCAAATAGGTGGGATTCGTATAGGGGTTGCACCGAGTATAGTCTTTCTGTTCTGCCAGCAATGATGTAGTCAGACATCGAATCATTCACAGACAGGATGGGAACTGCTGCAAGGAATGAATTCTCCATGAGTTCTCCACTAAATTGTCATTTCACTGGCGGGATGTTAATTGAGCTCTGGCGTTTCATTTGGATGAATTACGCTAAGCTGAGTTGAGTTGGGTTGGACAATGCTGAGTAGATTTGGGTTGAATTGAGCTGAGTTGAGGTTAGTGGGTTTGCCCTTTGCTGAGTTGAATTGAGCCAGCGTGATGGAGCGGAGTTGAGATGGGCTGGGATGAATCGAGCTGAGGAGTTCATCTGAATGGAGCTGAGCTGTGTTGGGGTGAGGTGGCATTCTGCTGGGTTCTGCTGGGATTACAGGTGTACAGCACCACACCTAGCGTGTCATTAGTCATTTCATTCTCTGTCTTCTCCGTGCCAACACAAGACTATGACTGTCTCTGACTCTGATTTGAACCTTTAGGTACTGTCTAGAATCCTACTCTTGGTTTCTAAAGAATGCAACGTTGATCTGTGGGAGAGTGAAGAGAGTCTCCCACTCACACAGTAAGTACCGAACGTGGCGATGCTGTAGCTTAGCCGTGAATGCATCCTACAGAAGGTTGTGGGACGCTGGGAGGGTGTCTGACATTAGCAGGGGTCATTGGAAGTCCTGAAGCTCAGCTAATCACCACCAAGTTGAGACAGGAAAAGTCGAGGCTAGTTTGGATTCTCCAACCACTCACTTGATGCTTTGTGATAGGGTATAAATACCCAGTGTCCACCCAACCATCCAATCTTGCACACTGTGAGAACTGAGTCATCATGAAAATTAAAAAGACAGACGATAATACAATGAAAGACGAACTCAATGTAAACACCTACATCACAAAACCAAAGAAAACGTCCACAACGAATTCAAGGGACAGAGAAAGCCTGGAGTCCTAGAAAGGGCCTAGGGTTCCTGCACTGTAGTCCTGAGGCTATAAAAGCCTGATTGCCTGCAGAAATGCCTGACATCTTCTCTGCTTTTTCCTTGCATTTCTACAAGTGCAAGCAGCTGTTCTGCCTGGTCCCCACGCCAATGGGCGTTGTCTGGCTTTGGCAGGGCCCCTACCTTGGCAGTGTGTGACCTCGCACAATCACACAACAACAAAGGAAAACACGGCCACCAAATCTTTCCTGTGGCTCTTCCAGACCATCCCCAAATGGGATCTTTGGAGCCCATGCCCACACCTAATAGAAGCTATTCCTGTTCCTTTCGTCCTTCCTTGTCTCTCTTCTCACAAGATCCATCCCACTGTATCTCCTAAAACCAAGCTCTGGCTCCTCTGTTTCCACACACGTCCTCGGCTTATTTGGCTTCCGTCTCCTTCACTTCTTTCTTCTCCCTCAAATATGAGTCCTCTGCATCTTAGAGAAAAAAAATCCACCCTTCGACTTTTCCTATGTTGTTCTTCTACCAACACCTTCCTTCTCCATTGCTAGAGGCAAGCGTTGGGAGGTGGAGGGGCACCGGTCAGGGAGAGGAATCCCTTCCCTCGGTATGGAGAGAGGGGACTCCACGATCCATCCAGCAGGTCTTCTGTCCTTCCACATTAACGTCCCTACACCCACAGCACGTTATGTTTAGTGAGCGGCCAATTACGGAACTGAAATTAGCATCACACAGTCTGGGAGACAAGTTAAATACGGCTGAGTATGGGGACAAGAGCACTGGCCTAAGTGGAACCTGCAGCTGCTTCTTTCTCAAGTGTGCTGCTGACTAGCAAGGAAGTCTTGCCCGCGCTACCCGACCTGGGACGCTCCAGCTGACTCCCCGTCCCACACTTGACCTCCGGGAAACACTGGCATGGGGCAGTGCGGTCAGTTTGCTTCCTGTCTCTGTACTGTTCCCACCTCAGCGCCCTGAGTGTGTTCTTGGTCTTTCAGCCTTGAAGCAGAAATGCCTTGAGAATGTCTGCAAATCCGTGTGAGGACCTGACCAGCCTCCAGGCGGCGCCGCCCTTTCTCTCCAGCCATCGGCCCAGCGTGGCTCTGTGTGCGGAAGCCACGGTGATTCCAGCTTCATAACCCGTAAACTCCAAGTGTGGTGGGTTGGTTTGTTTTATTTCTTGGAAGTAGCGTTTTTCTCTCCTAGCATCTGTGGGAGGGATTGAAGGCAGAGGCCTCGCAGTTAACAGAGTGACGCCAGGCTCTTCCAACGGCTCTGAAATCATAAGAAGCGACGAGGTTTCTGCTCACAAAACAACCGGTCCTCGCCACTGCAGAATTAGGAGACAGGGCACACGCGCCGGTGTGAGCATAGACACCCATACAGCACACCTGAGAGGACTCAAAGGATTCGAGGAAGACAACAAGAGGGTCACGTGGGAATGACGGAGTCCACACTCCTGACAGATTTACATTTTCCTACATTGTTGACCAATACATGGTTTCACACTAATCAGACTGGTTGTCCTATAGTTTGTAAATTTTCTTCCAAGCTCCTACGTCATGTGATGAAGACCTGTCGCCAGTAGGAGCAGAGGGTTGGTTTTTTTTTATTGGTACTCAATTGTGACTTCTCTTCTGGGGTCCCACTGTATTCAGGGGTCTCAAGAGCACCGCCCTTGGGCTCAGTGATTCGGTAGTAAGGCCACCAAGCTCAGAAAAACGGATGCATCAACCACTTATGACACCAAAAGAAGACAAAATTCATCAATGGTAAAAGGCACCCAGCCAAGCACTCGGGCTTTCTCAGACGCGAGTTTCCCAGTGCTCTCTTTATGTAGGATTGTGCGTTGAGCACTCAGTGACAGTGTGTGACAACACATACCATAAGCCAGGAAAGTTCCCCCGTGTTGGTGTCTGGGATCTTATTGAAGTCAATCACATAGGCCCGGAGTTCCCGAATCACCGAACTGGGTACACAACACCCAGTCCCTCTATGAGTTAAATTCATATCCCTTGGCCCAAGACTCCCGCCAGAAAGCCTATTTGCATAAACTACCTAAAGCCAAATAAACTCTTTGGGAGACATTCCATAGGCTTAGGGGTGATCTTCCAGGAGCGGATCACTGGCAGGACCTTTTCTGTGGGAGGCACAGTGTTTGCACAGTTTACACCTGCTGGCCCACACGGGTCCCTGCACATTGAGAGTAGTGTCAACGCTGTGTCAGGTTATTAGGTCCCTTGACATCTGTTCCCCAGGTGCTCCCGTTGCCCTGTACATGCCTGGCCCTGTACAGGGCATTCGTTGCTAAGCAGGTTCACTCTCCCTGGTCCCCTCCACGGGCCCCTTCATTCCTCATTACCCAGGACAGCTTCCCTCTTGGCATAGCCGGTGCTCCTCCCATGAGCCCTCTCACCTTAACACTCCACCCGGCCGCCTGTTTCCCACCTCCCTGTGATCTATGGTGGCATTCGGGGAGAACAGTAACTTTCGTTCATAATTCAAGTACAAAGCAGTTCTGCAATGGAAGACAGGTGGGTGCCCTGGCAGAAAGGACGGTGGGGGCGGGGGGGCGCAGTAGTTGGACCTCAGAAAGGGAAGCGATCGTATGCTTTTCTATCTGGTCATGCTGGAAGATTCCTTCCTCATCTCCAGAACACGCAAGAGACCCTCGAGGTTGTGTAAATGTCACAGACACCTATTGTCATGACGTAAGGTCCCACCCATTGCCTTTAAGTTTGCCAAGAGGAGTTGAAGAGGGATCTAGCAAATGTCCTAGGGACTCTCCTACCGGGACCCAAATCAAGGAAAGAATCCTTTGCACTATGTGGGGGTCACCTATACCTTCAGATGGGCAAAGTGGGTACTCGAGATCCTTAGCAGGAAAGAAGCATCAAGGTCCTCCAAAGAATAACTCGCCATGGGGAAGGAGCCCACGGAAGCATCGCTTGCCTGGGGAGAGCCCACCTGGGCTCCGCTGCCCTGTTCTTCGAGGGTAACCACTGAGCCTGACGATGCTCCTGAAGGCACTGGGTGTGAGGCACCTGGGAGGCCTGCACAGGCTCTGTCCTAGCACGCAGGACAAGAGCTGGGAGAACCAGGAGGGACCCATTATCCCGTCACCACATTGGTCACAGCAGCAACGGCAGGAAGAATGCTGGGCATCTCTTAGCACTGTTGATATTTGGGGCCAAACCATTCTCTCTTGTGGGTGTTGTCCTGGGCATTGAAGAATCCACACACTGGGTGAAGTAATACTTTCTCCCCAACCCCACACCACTCCCATGGAGATATGACAACACAAACTGTCTCAAGGCCCAAGGGGGGACTGCCCTGTGCTGGGGTGCTCTGGTCTCCTGGAGTCTAAGGGACAATGTGGGCACTTACTCCTGAGCTAAGGTGATGGCTGGAGCAGCGAGAGGCCTGACACTGAGCCAGAGGACCATGTATCGACGTGCATGTGGCCACCAGTGCTTAACTGATCAGATAAAAGATGATGGAGGATGGAGGAGAGTCTACCACTCCACTTGTAGCACCTCCCACTGTGTCCTTGCTGGCAGCTAAGTGCAGGTACATGTCTGTCTATTTCCCTTCTGCCTCTAAGACAAGCTTCTCTGGCAGGGAATGGACAGGGAGGGAGGAGAGAGGGATGAGTGGGAGGGGGAAGGGCGGGGAGAGTAGGGAGGGGAGGAGAGACAGGAGCAGGTTTGTGCAGCTTGACTTTGTCTCTCTCTCTCTCTCTCTCTCTCTCTCACACACACACACACACACACACACACACCTTTGGAGTGTGCGTTTCTTGTGTATCTGCCTAGCACATTGTGTTGTGGGCCTCTGGGAGGAAGGAGTCTGCCATTTTAAACCCTCATTGACAATATCCCTTTGCTTCTTTTAAAAATTACCTTTAAGTAGTTGTCCAAAGGGGTTGCAAGTCAATGTATCAGGTTATGATTGCAAGAAAGGCATATTCTTGGGGGGGAGGGGCAGCCCCGTGTCACACGCACATGCACCTGCAAGAGCACAGACGCATGGGCTTGAACTCGGGGCCTTCCACTCTCATTTGGCTTTTCTATTTAAGGCTGGCTTTCTACCACATGAGCCACAGCTCCACTTAGCCCTGTATCTCACACGTCTTGCTTCTGGTGAAAATTTGACTCTTTCCCTATTGTACAGAAGAAGAACAGCCGCCACCACACAAAATCTGAAGCCTCAAGGACTGTGGAGAGCAGCGGTTTTCAGTCAAGGGTGCCTCGTTCCTCCCCACGCCCCATGCCTTTGGCATTTGGGCAGATGCTCAGGACCTGGGGTGATGTTTGCCAGGACAAAGCCCACAAAAGAGAATGCTTTATCCCCCAAAAGTCAACAAGCTATACATGACATCATACCCCATTGTCAGGTTGGAAAGAAAAGCCCTGGAAATGTCTAGAACAACTCCCACCAGCAGGTTCCTACTGCCTCTGCAGCATCCGGTAGCTATACTTGCAGATGCCCAGAACATGGACCTGGCTTCCCCAAGCTGAGCGGCCCCATTGGCCTGACGGCTATGGAGAATGGACCCGGGGCTGGGCATGACTTCTGCCACAGTGCAAAGCAGCAGCGGCCCAACACCAGCCAACACACGGAAGCTGCCGTGCCAGAGACGGCTCCTCCCTGGCAGCCCTTTAGTCGATCCTGTTGTGAAGGCTGCACTAAGCACAGCTTTCACTGCGTGGCATGATCTGCCTCCTTGGCAACACACAGGGAGCCAGCAGCTGACCAAACCCAAGCCACTTCCTGTGAGCCTGGACGAGGGCTTCGGTGGGGAGGACGCCGTTGCGACTGCGCGTAAGCAGGAACCAGTGCCCTGGTCGTCTCTCCTTGGGTTAGAAGAGCAGGATAGCATGGCTTCTGTGGAGGGGACAAGAGCAGAATCTTGCCAACCATGTCCTTTTTGGCAAGCCAAGAACAAAAGCTCCACACAAAGGGTGAGGAAGATCTTAGAGGGAGAAGGAGAGGACCTTGGCTCCTGAGAACCCACCTCCCCCTTACCGTCAGTGGCGTTATTGCCATCGGATGGGTGTAGAAGCCAAGCCTGAGCAGAGAGAAGTTCAAGATCACACTGTTACTCTGCGGCAGACCTGGCAAGTAGGATGCACAGCCTCTGATTATAAAGCCCCCTTCACTCTGCACCACTGCCTGGGCAGGAAAAAACCAACCCTCAGTGAAAGACGTATTGAATTCCCAGGTTCCAGTCCAAGAATCTATAAGATGAATCACCTCCGAGAGCCTCTTGCTGAAGAAATAACTAGACCAGACAAAGGCAGCCCTTTCCCTTGCAGGAGAGGGGGTGGCTTTCATCATCTTTCAGCCTTCCCCAGAGTCCCCCTGATGACTGAGACATCACCACTGAGCCCGAGCCGCTGGGGTGAGGCAGGGGTGGGGAACAGCGCAGCCTTTGTTCTCTAATTAGAGCCTGGGTCTCCTGGGGAGATAACATGGGGCCTCTTAATATGGAGCCTTGGCCAGTGCCAAGCCATAGCATTAAAGCATCTCCTCCCCTTGGGGGCAGCCCACCGCCCAGGTGCAGGGGAAGCGTCCTGTTGATGTGAGTGGAGGAGGGCGCTCACATGACCGGGGGGGGGGTCTTTCCTGGGGATACAAAAGACTCAGTCTGCGGCCACCCCAGGACAAGCCCCGCACAGCTCATCCTGTGGCCTGCGAGTGGGAACTTCACGGTAGGCCCTTGACCTGTCCTGGTGGAGGAGCCCCGGGAGGAATGGGAGGATTGGTTGGGAGGGAAAGGAGGAAGACGTGGAAGGAAAAGCAGATGAAGGAAAGAAGGAGAGAGGGGGACAAGGAGAGAGGAAATAACAGGAAGAGAGAGAGGAGATGGAGGGAGACGTAGATGGAGGAAGAGGAGGCGGATAAGGGTGAGGACGTTCTCGGTGCTGACTGAGCTCCAGATGGCCACCTGGGTGGACCAGGATACCTAGAAATGGTCTGAGCCCTTTGCCACTCAGACAGCACTGCTGCATCTCTCCGGGGGGAACAGAGCCCATGCCACACTGGCAAGGTTCCTACAAAGCTTTGTGGGCCACTAGCCACTCCCAGGGCAGCTGGTGTATCGATGGCGCTGTGGTTGGTGGGGTTCTTCTTAGCTTCCAGTGCATGTATAGCTTATGGTTCTGCCTTACGGGACTTGCTCGTGCATTTAGTCCTAACAACATCCTGGTTGGAGGGAACAATCCTACTACATTATATATATTTCCCCAGCTGACCACTTCTGTCCAGCCAATGAGGCCTAGTTCTCGCTCCATTGTTGCCTAGACAGAACTTTTGATCTTCCCTATCTGAAACCCTAAGACCATTCAACAAGAATTCCTCCCTCTCCCCTCTCTACAAAACGTACCAAAAAGAAAACTTTAAAAGAACCTATAATGGAGTCCACATTGCCTATGTCGTCAGATGACTTTTGATCGTTGCTATTCCAATAAACGCATCCAAGAAGGATCCAGAGGCTGAGCGTTGCCTTCCGCCTGTGGACCCTGAGCTGCAGAACGTCCGCAGACCACGCAGCCCTGAAAGGCAGACCGCATGGAACGATCCCACTCTTTGTTTCCCGAATGGAGCGTCGGAGGCAAATGGGGTGAGGGACCAGGGTGCGTGCCTTGGGCATCACACGTACGGGCCAGCTTCTGTGTGCCGTCCCGAACCCGCTTGCTGAGCAACGGCTCTACCTCCAACCCTGCGGCCAAGCTCTCGAGGAAGGGAGTCCTTCAGACCTCGCACATCCTGTCCACCCAGCCAGGGGTCAGGAATCCCCCAGGCAGGGACATTGTGCCACACTCTCTCAGCCTCTGTGATCGCACGTGTGACACCCCCATTCACGGGCGCTCACAGCCCCTCCCAGGTCCTGGTGTTCTAGCAATAAGAACAACAGTAAGAGTCAAACACAGGGAGAAGCCAGTGGGTGAGTGACTTCTGGGGGGCCGGGTCAGCCTCTGCCGTTCAGATGTGAACAGTTCTAGAGCAGTTCTAGAACTCTCCAGAGTGGCTCCGAGCTCCCAGGGGAAGGCCTCTGCAGCCTCGCCTTTCATTCCAGTCTGGCTTCAGCCGGAGAAGGAATCATCCAGAACTTACCATCAGAGACTTCACTGTTCGTGACTAAAGGAGGTCACAAGCAGGGCATCAGCCCCAAGACCGTCGGCCTGTGACCTCATTCCCACAGACGTGCCACGCTGAGCAAGGAACTCAAAGAACTTCCACCCCACCCTTGCTCATTCATTCATTCATTCATTCACCGGTCACTGGGAAGCCACTAGTGGCTGGGCTAGGACTGGAAAAAGGCTGATAGCATAGTGATCTCTACCCTACAGTACTAAGGATTGGGGTGACCCACCAGGACAATCAGGGACTAGGGTGGCCTTGGCCCCACGGACAGCACACCCCCTTCCCCCCAGCTTGAGGGAGCCCTGCAGAGGCAAGTTTGGAAACTTGTGTCCCGGATCTAGTTTTGGTCTCTGTTTGTCTCCTGGGCCAAGCAGTGCACTGTTCACCCCGCAGCATGTTGAGCTCTGTTAGTCGCGTGTGCATCACTCAGACTTTGTCCTAATAACATGACCTCGAGAACCTTCACAAGCCAACTCTAGTTATCGCCCCAGGGAATAGAAATTATTGAAATACCTCTGCTCTTTTTGTTTTGCTCCCTTGCTGTTAGATCTGTGTGGCTGATGGACCTCAGAATGCTTATTGGAGTGAACTATTTGGTAGTCTGACCGCAGGGAAGCTACAGATGAAATGCTACAGGGTCCCTGGGTTCTGTCCATACCCTCCCCTTGTCCCCCCCAAAGCAGATTTTGAGGTTCATCTATTGAATCCCCAGGATTGCCAGGAAAGGAGGGAAAGACGGAGCCCCAGAGAAATGGTTTGCTGGCAGGCAGCGCCACCATGTGGTTGTCGGATTTATTGCTACGTGGCGTGCTGTTGCTAGGAAGGTTCAAAGCCAGCCAGCCCACGGTGTGGAGTTGGATTTTCCTCACCCTGGTTCTGAACTCCTGCCACCTCACCATGGTGAACCCACAAAGAAGTGACCACAAGATAAAGGAGCGGATAAGCGAGACCTCAGCTGTGGCCTCAAGAAGCGCAGGCTTAAGAACACATTTCACGCGTGTTCACGCGTGGACAGACTGAGTCTCAAAGCAGGAATGTGTTCTCCTCAATGTCAGGCTGCCAGGTGGGGGCTAAGCTGGGGCATAAGTCTTCTCGGGGCCTCTTCCTCTTGCCACACAGCCGGTGGCACACAGGAGGTGTGGAGCCCTGGCCGGTTCTCTCCTGGGCTCCCTGGGAGCACCCTGGTCACGTGACTGGCTTCTCTCCCAGGAGGCTTCCCGGCGGATCCGGCTCTCTGCTCCCCAGCTATGATTGTGCTCCTCCTCGTGCCCGTGCTGGTGTTCCACTGTGTCGGTGAGTAACTTCTGTGACATTGTGCTTCTTGCCTGGCATATAATTACAGACCAAATCACAGCATTTGCCTGTTAAGAGGTAGGGTCCAATTTCATCAGAGTTGCTGATCAGTCCCGCTTCGTGCCTCTGCCCAATGAGAGGTGGAAACCTGACTAACTCTATGAGAAGCTATAGAGTGAATTCAGCTATTCACTGGGGAGTGCCCTGTGCTGTACAGGAAGCCGGGTGGGGGGATAATGGGAGTCAGAGTGGGAGAGAGGCCGGGTAGATGGTTACAAACCTCCCTTCCTCTTTAGTGTAGTTTCCCCCGTTTTGCATCTGCTGATTTGCTGATTTCCCTGGATCCCATTAGTCTTCCCATCAAACAGCGGCACCTTGTCTTCTTGGAACGCGTGTGCAATGTCAAGAGCAAACACACGCATTCTCCTGAGAAAGTGAATCCTACACCACCCAGACCTGAGGTGCCCAAGCTCCTTGGCAGCCTGGGTGATAACGTTAGCTTCCTTTGAAGGCTTGCCTGAGAACCTTTTCTGCCCCTTCTCCTCCCCTCCCTCCCTCCCTCCCTCCCTCCCTCCCTCCCTCCCTCCCTCCCTCCCTCCCTCCCTCCCTCCCTCCCTCCTTCCCTCCCTCCCTCCCTCCCTCCCTTCTTCCCTCCTTCCCTTCTACTTCTCTTCTGATTGACACATTCTCATCATGATCCTGGTACAAATTCCAACCATCATTCCTGACAAAAAATGTGAAATATTGCATATTAGATTTCTTCAGCTTTCCATTTTATGGCCAAACCGGGGCTGCTATTTTCTGCAGGGCTGCAGGGGCTACATGTGAGGTCATTCTGTTCACATCCGTTGACCAGGATGTGATGTATTTTGTCAGCATTTAAACCATCATGCCCACCCCTTGGGTTTCCTAACGCCCCCCCTTACCTTTCTCAACCAGGACAGCAGGCACAGGGTTTATAACACACGCAAAGGCAGGTGCAAGTGCGTGGTGTCTAGAAGGCCTGAAGAAGCCACTCAGCACAGCCAGGTGTCAAGTTCAAGGTCAGGCAGAGTGGGACAGAGACTGCTGGAACCAAACGGGGAAAGTCTGATGGGTTCCTCAGAGGACTGCGTGTTTTATTGTCTATAAAACAGTGAGGACAGTCCGTGCCTGGCAGCCTGAGGAAGCGAGGAGAAGAGGCAATGGGGTCAAAATACGACCACGTAATGCCAAACGCTGGGGATCCGGTGTCTTGGTTCTGACACAGGACAAAGCAGACGAGCCAGCAGTTTTCAGCTGGCAGCAGCAAGCTGTCTCCACACTTATCATTCAATCGTACTTCCTGAACCCGGTCATAGCTCTCACGCGGCTCTAGGGTCCCCCCCACCCCCCTATTTTGTCCTCTCATTGCCTAATCCGTCTGGGGCCTCCCTCCCCATCTGTACCCCTGGCTCAACTGTGTGCGGGCTCTAAGTCAGTCCTCTGAGACAGGCCATTTAAAATCGCAGCTGGCTTTGCCGTCACCCATGGAGGTGTGTGGACAGGACGAAGGCAGACAGAGGGTGGAGGCGCTGGAGAGTGGATTAAGGCGTGTGATCAGAAGGAGCCCCCGGCTCCCACGCTCCGGAAAGGCGACAGTTCCCGCTTGCACCCCGGGGCGTGAGAGGAGCCACTCCCAGGGCCAGGCGCCTCTGTGGGTGGCGGGTATCGGTTAGGCGTGTGAGGCGGCTCCACAGGCCGTTAGGGCTGGCGTGACACGGGGCTGAGCAGTTGCACAGACTCTGGGACAAGGATTAGAGCGAGGGTCCCATCCAGCCTGAAATCCGGGTCCCCCCACCCCCCCCCCTCCAAGTCCTGGGCAGGCGTCCCCACTCCCTGCAGTCCTTCTAAGATGGGGGGGAAAGAGAACACAGACATGCCGGTGCGAGAATCTGCTCGCGGTCCCGTCCCTCTGGTCCCGGGAGCACTGACCCCCACCCCACGCCAAACACCCTCCTGTCACCCTCACACCGAAGGCACCCCACCCACCGTCCCCGGGGGCTTTATTCTAAATGATGTTTTATTTTCAAATGTGATCCAGGAGATGAAAGCTGGAAGAGTCCAGGTTGCCAACGACATGAGGGAAAGTTCCCGCGGTGGCCGTCCTTTTCCCCCGAGCCCCGGGGGCCGCGTCACACCGGCCCCGCTCCCCCTCCCCCCCCTTCTTCCTATGGCTCTCCAGCGCTGGGCGCCTTTCTCTCATGCACACCATCTATCTGACCTCCGAGGAAATGCGGGTTCACGATCACGGGTGCACCCGCTCAAGAAGGACTGGGTTCTGCGTCTTTCATCCCACTCCTCGCCCTGCCTCGTCCAGGTTTCTTTTCATTCACTCAGGAAACACACGTATGACGTTGCTAGGCATGCAAGTGAGCACCAGGCCTTGGCGCTGTGCACTATGGGAGCGGCAGGTGCACGGGAGACCCTGAGACCCAGCAGGAATGCTGTGGCTAAGGTCTCTAGAGGAGGAGACTGGAAGGCCAGAGGACAGCGGGCTGGCCTAGAATCTTCCAGGGTCCAGATTTATAGGAAACTCCGCAAGGAGCAGATGCCATCAGAAGGCCACGAGCGTGGCTGTTTCTGAGGATGAGTGGAAGTGACAGCAAGAGATGAGGCCCCATCGGGGGGGGGGGGGGCTCGCGTCTGTAATTTGAGTGACTCGGGAGGCTGGATGCTGGGAAAGTTAGCAGAACGAGAACAGCAAGACGGAAAGGGCTGGGCATGGTGCTGGGCAGCGGTAGAGTCGTTGGCTAGCATGTGGGAGGGAGGGGGAAGGAGGATGTCCAGACAGGTGGCCGGTGGCTGTGTCTATCAGGAGCCTTCATCCTTCACAGATCGTTTGCCTCGAGCTGGCGGGTCCCTCCCACACACACATGCATGCTTACACAGACACGTCCACATGCGTGGAAACACATGCACACACGGGCACACATATACACCTTCATGCAGCACTTCTGGCTCCGGGTGCTGCTGGCATCTAGTGGATAGAGAGACAGGGGGTGCTAGCTTCCAATGCACAAAACAATTCCTCCAAGCAGGACACCTTCCAAGCCCCGCTGTCAATCGTGTGAGGCTGAGCAGCGAAGCAGGGCCAAGCTGGACCTCACCTCGGGGCTTCTCCCGGAACAGATGGCCCTGTGCACGCATCCGTGAGGTCAGGTTCTTGTGGCTTCCACATTGATGAGGTTCCCGAACAGTGACAAACTGGCAGGCCTGACTGCTTCCCTGTCAACTTGATGAGGATGGACAAAACTCTGGTGACCGTTCCAGATGACCCGACCGCTTTGTAACACTGTGGGATACATGAGCACCACCCACTAGTGAATGTGTGGGTGGCCAAATGGTCACATGGGAGACGGCTGGCTCCCATCCATGCAGACCCCACAGATGTCAGCCGAATGTCCCGCCGTGATGAAGTACTGGCTGAAAGGTGAATGTATTTGAAATGTGAACATAGGACCCCCCACAGTAGCATTATATGAGGAAGGTTTCCAAAGTATCAGCTTCACAGATGTCCATTGAAACTGCTTATTTCTAATGCTTGGGGCACTGTGGCTTATATCTCTAATCACGGCTGCTGGAGAGGGTGGAACTTGGAGGACTGAGGTTCCAGGCCGGTGGAAGCAGAAAAGTCCACAAGACTCCTCCTTGATGGAAGAAGTTGGGTGTGGTAGCGTGTGCCTGTCACCTGAGCTATGAAGGGAAGTGCGAACCAAGTGGATGGCAGACCAAATGGGTACCTCAGCCAAAAAGACAATCTCAAAATAACCAGCCCCCCCCAAAAAAAAAGGGTTAGGGGCATGGTGTGGCAGTAGAATGCTTGCCTCAAAAGCACAAAACTCTGAGGGCTGGGAATATGGCCTAGTGGTAGAGTGCTCGCCTCGCATACATGAAGCCCTGGGTTCGATTCCTCAGCACCACATACATAAAAAAAAAGCCAGAAGGGGCGCTGTGGCTCAAGTGGCAGAGTGCTAGCCTTGAGCAAAAAGAAGCCAGGGACAGTGCTCAGGCCCTGAGTCCAAGCCCAAGACTGGCAAAAAGACAAACAAACCCAGCACAAAATTCCAAGTTCCCACCACAATACCACACACACAAAAAATTAAAAATGGCAGTTACTGATCTAGACAGGCTTCATTGGACCTGAATACTCATTCAGGGATCAGAATGTTTCCTGAGCTTGTGTCCAAGAATGGGCGAGGCCATCCTCACTATAAACTCCTTGGCACAGAGCTCCTGTCCACGCCCTCCCCGTTTACGACCAGGACTCTTGACTCAAGAAACCACAAAACAAACACAGAGCGCTGGCAAGACTGTCCCCTTCATACGCAACGCCAGCGGAGGCCTCTACCAAGGCCAGCCACCAGAAGACACTGGGGAGACCCCAGCTCCCCCCTTTACTTTCTGAGCCCACCATGCTGAGATCCAGCATGGTTCAGGTGCTACAAAAGAAATGGACCTGGCTTGCTTTGGAGGACATCTTTGCTGTCTTTTGAGCCCTGGTGCGGGGATGGATGGTAGCAGTGTCTGTGCTAACCCTGCTCTCCCTTCCGTTTTGTAGGGGGCCATGTTCTGGATACCCCACAACTTCCAGTGCCTTTGCCTCCAGGACTCTCCAAAAATATCAGTAAGGATGCGTGGAAGTTTCCTCGGAAGCGGGGTGGAGAGCTGTCTAGCACGCTGGCAGAGGAGATGACCCGTTCTCGGTGGAGAATGTCATTGCTACGGCGGTGACGGGGGGAAAGGACCCCAGCCAGCTGCAATCTCGGTGCAGCCTTCCTGTGGCTGACCCGCCAGTCATTTCTCGTTGAGACAGAGGTCAGCTGAAAGGAAAACCAGCAAAGAAGGAAAGGTGCTGCTTGTGAGGGTGACGTGATGAAGGTGTTGCAGCTTCAAATGCACCTGAGCTTCCCAGTAGGCTGGAGCGGGAGGTGGCTGACGCACTTGACGCTTTGCTTATGGGAAAGGAGGCTCCATACTTGTGCCTCGCTGGATTATAAAGATCTTTCAGGTTCTTAGGTGGATGTCACTGAATGACACGAGGCCCAGAAGCCAGCCAAGGGTGGAGGTCAGCCCTGAACAGAGAGCTCACACCCATCCTTTCAGAGAGGGGAGGAGACACAAACAATTTGGCCATAAGCCAACACAATGTAAGGGGCCCACTGAGACCCAACTGGCCAATGGCCCCTCTCCAGAGGGTGTAACACTCGTGGCAAGTATAGACTCCACCTGAGTCTTCTTAAAGTACGTTTTTTTGAGATTCAAGGATGGCTCTAGAGCTTATCAGGACAAAGAATGGGAAGGACTTGCCCTCTGGCCCCGTCAGCCATTTCTTTTCAGCAGGAAGGGCCCTCACCCGATCTCCATAGCACCTAACAGTCCAGGAGACTGTGGGTGGCTGCTCCAAGACAAGGCAATGGGAGTCACACAGAGGAGCCATGCACCAGTTGGCTCAGAAGCCTCATCCTCCATCCGAGTCAGTATCTCGAATAGTGATCTCTCGGTACAGTATGTAGGATATCTAGAAAGGAATGACAGGAACCCAAGATGACAGCTTCTGTCTGTGCATTCGTGGTGAATAGTCCCTTCCTAGACTTTGCCATCCAGGAAGTCATTTTACCCCCTGGGCAGCGCTGCCTCGTAATTCAGTCTCCATTTCATCTTTCTCGCGTTGCCATGGTGACTCACGTGCCTGGAAAGTTAGCCTAAGGTCAGATTTATCCCTAGAAAAGGAGAAAAGGTGTGCCCTCCTTGGACAAGAAGAGGGAAAGGGAGGGAAATCAAGACTTTCAGCTGTATATTCCTTCTTTCTTTCTTTCTTTTTACTTCCTTCCCTGTAGATAATACAATCTTCAATGGAGTGTTAAAAAATGTGGAAAGCGTGGCCGAAATTTTTGGTAAGTTAAATGTGAAATTACTTTCATTCCCCAAGTGTTGAAGATGGAATGTGTGGGGGAAGCTGGGATCTTTGCCCCTGGCCTCCAAAGCCGGCTGCCAACAGTATAATTGGATCCCCTGCTATTTGTTTCAGACGAGTCACCACAGGCTTTCATAGTCTTTGTTTTTCTTTCTTTCTTTTTATTGAAATCTCACTGTTCTGACTATAAACTTGTCAAGAAGGGAATGCTATCCCCATTTTATGGGTGAGAAAACTAAGTCTAAGGGAGTTAAGTGATTTTTCCCCAGGCCACACAGCTAGAAGAGTCCAGAACCGACTCAAAGACAGCCCAGGAATGTCATTTTCTTTCCCCAGCTAGTAAATACAGAGAAAGCTTGAGAATGTCAAAAGTGGTCAAACACTCCACTAGTCAGTTCCATATTTTGTGTGCAACTCTTGGGGACCACAATGGCTCTCCTCATGGATTACAGCCGTAGCCCCAACTATGGTTACACTGTGATCAGCTGGGACAAGGAGTCCTGGGAGCTGCTGTTGGTTTGGAGCAGGCACGAGGCTGCTGGTTTTCTGCTTGTAAGCGCAGGCGCCCTCCAAGGCTTTGAGTGAAGGTTCACATCAGCATAGCCAAGCAAACTCTGGACAGGGATTTTTCCAGCAACCATTGCATCATTTCTGGCATTTTCTGGAAAGGCTTGGGGGAAACAAGGCTTGGGGGAAAGCATAGGAGAGCAAGACAGAACAGGTCAGGAAGCAATCTAGATCCTCCGGCCGATCTGGGCCTGCCTCGCAGGCTACTTTTCAATCCACCTGAGATCCCTCTTGTGGCCCAGCACATTCTTGGTCAGTACCGGTGGGAAACGGGGGCACAGGGCACTTAGGGGGTCCTCAGATCAGAAAGCTGACAGAGAGGGGAAGGGGAGCGTTCGGTGTCGTCAGAAAGTCAGTATTATTTCCTCAACCATTTTGTTGTGTACTTTAGATCCCTTACCTTTGATGCCTTTACCAGTGTAATGGGGGCAACCAAAGAGGCAGGATTCGTAGAAAAGTAATTACCCAATGCATTATGCCTTCTATAGACCTCATCAATTGTGGTTTTAAAACTACTCAGGGCAGTTTCAGCACAGTAAGTCTCAAAAATTCTGTCTATTTCCCTCTCCTTCCCACACTGACTGATAATTTTATAGTCAGCCATGCCACTCGGGAAAAACTCACAGTGCTTCAAATCATAGTCATTTTGCTATCGCACATAATACATGGTCTGCAGGCTCTAGGATTTGTGCAATAGCTTGGCATGGATATCAGAGACACAGCAGGTTTTCTTTCTGCTCCTCCATACCCTGAATACACTGGATCTTTAACTTCAGGTTTGGGGCTTCATGGTTACACTGTGGTTGCTGCAGTCCTAGCCAGCACATCCGTAACTATAGTCAAGGAAGGAAGGAAGGTCAAGATCAAAAGTAGCTTCTATGTGTCCTTTATCCTGTATTACAAAACAAGTATTTCCCAGAATGTTTTTACTTTTTCTAATTCCTTTCTTTCTTTCTTTCTTTCTTTCTTTCTTTCTTTCTTTCTTTCTCTTTCTTTCTTTCTTCCTTCCTTCCTTCCTTTCTTTCTTTCTTCCTTTCTTCCTTTCTTTCTGTGTGTCTGAGAGAGAGAGAGAGAGAGAGAGAGAGAGAGAGAATGTTCTGGAGCTTGAACGCTGAGCTTTGCTGAGCAGATGTTCTTGCCACTGAGCCACACCTCCGTCCTTTCTGCTGGGAATTTTCGAGCTAGCATCTCACCCTTCCGGGCTGGGTGCACACTTGGGTGTGATCTGCCTGTTAGGCTTCCGATTATACTAGGATAATGGACACGCACCGCCTCACCCAGCCCTCTCTGTTGAGATGAAGTTTTGAAAACGTTCAAGCCCAGGCTGTCTTCAAACCTTGGGCGTCCCGAGCTCAACTTTCTGAGTAGCTAGGATTACAGGCCGGCGCTGCTATGGTTACCCAGCTCAGGAGCCTTCCGCAGACATCCTCTCAGGTCTTTCCTTGGCTCCGTCGGGGTCGGTCACCGGAACCCAAGGATTGCCATGACCAGCGAGAATGACCATAAAGCATCCCCAGGAATGAAGGGGAAGGTGCCCCTTCCCCCTACCCACAACCAGCATTGTAGTAAGGAAGTAGAAGCAAACATTCTCCAGGAAGGTCAGCAGTGACCCTGGCTTAGAAACTTGACTCTCTTCAGGTGTCTCAAATACACAGTAGGTTCTTACAACAGGAATGACACACCATCCAGCCAAGGGGTACGAAGTGCAGAGCGTGGGGTTCTGTCCTCCATTCTGCTTCCCTGCCCTCTGCCTGCAGACTGCCTGGGCTCCCACTTCACCTGGCTGCAGGCTGTGTTCACCAACTTCCCTCTGCTGCTGCAGTTCGTGAATGGGCTGCAGTGTGTGGCGGGCCTCTGTCCTCGAGACTTGGAGGACTACGGCTGTGCCTGCCGGTTTGAGATGGAAGGGATGCCGCTCGATGAGTCAGACAGGTGAGTGAACTCACGGTGCACAAATCCGGCAAGTGCCCGCCCTGGACCAGAGATCTGGGAGAGGTCTCCTTCCCTCGGCTCCTGGCAGGGTGCCTCGCTTCCGCCCCTCTGCATGGCGGTGTGGTCTTTCTCCACGCCTGGGGACGCCTGCCTCAGGATCCCCTGGGTTCTTCCGTGTGACTCAGGATGCGCTTCGGTGGAGTCCAGAGCCCGCAGAACTCTTGCGCATGATAAAGCTTTTGAATGATTATGTGGAGCAGTTCTGGCTGCCAGGGTGAAGGCAACGATAGAATACATGGGAGTCCTGGGCTGAAGAGAGACAGAGACTGCCGCCCTAGCTTTAAAGAGGCGAGTTACGAGAGGGGGGCACACCAGGACCAGGGAAGCACAAGGGCCAGGGAAGATGCACGCCAGCTCGACGCACAGGCAAGGCACAGGCCCGAATGGGATGGCAAAGCTCACAGAGAAATTCAAAGCCTAAAAGCATCGGGTGTCAGACAAGGCGTGGCCACCCAGGGCCAGGGAGGAGAAGGGTCCATTGGGATAGTGGCCGGTTTGGAACAGCAGGTGCTGTCTGCTAACATGTTAAGGCGTATTACCCGAGGCCCAGTATTTCCCATTTTCTAACTCTCATTGGCCTGGTGATCTCAAGTTACTTTAATTTACTTGTGTTCCACTTTCTTTATCTTCAAAGCAGAGGGGATGGTAATATCTACCTTCTGAGCTACACCGGCGAATGTATTAGAGATTGGTAGCTATGGTAACCACAGAAATGAGGTTGTAGCTACAGTATGAACACTATAGTACTAGTAGTAATAGGAGCAGCAACAACCCCAGAGTAGTCATACTAAGTAAAGTACAGGTCATAACAACCACCACTGTAACCATGGTAACAGAAATAACAGAGAGCATGCGGAAATGGGAAGTGGAACTGGATCACACTGGCGTTATTAACCCTGGCCCCAGATCCAGTGTGACAGAATGCACACTTTCCCTGTGAGAGCTCTTCTCCTCATGGATGCTCTGTCTGTCTGTCTCCATTCCTCGGCACCAATGACAGTCCCATGCAACCTGAACCTCTCAACCTCTCTTTCTTGCACCTACTTCACAGATGAGTGCGTGCGGGGGGGTCTGTCCCCTGAGCCATGCAATGTCCTCTAAGGAAAGGCCTGCACCTTGTTCTTGGATCTATATGCCCAGCTCTGACTTCAGTACCTGGCACAGAGTGGCAGCTCAATAATCAAGCTGGTGAACTAGATGGTCATTTTCAATTGCTTCATAGAGACTAACAATATGCTTGGTTGGCAAGGAATACGAAAAGAATCAAACCACAAGTCTGTCCGGTCTCCAAACTTACAGGACAGTGTATATGTTCCCAAGGGAGCCACATGACAACCTTCCATGTGAAGGAGCAGAAGCAGACCCCAGGCCTTGTCTAGATGACCAGCACTGGGAAGGGAATGGGCAGGTGCTTTCTGCAGGAGATATGGAGCCAGGGTGATTTCTGAAGGCCTTCCCTTAACACTTCAACTATTTAATACTGTGTAGATCTAGCCCTTGTCAAAGAAGTGAAGCAGCAATTCCTCACTGTATCCTACACAGAAAGGGTGATCAAAATGCCAGTGACTTCAAAGTGATAGAATGGCGGGCCACACCTAAGCCCCGGAACTTTCCACAGTTCAGTTGATGGCAGAGATTTCTGGAACTATGGAGGATAGGTTATTTCCACCATGAGCCTGCCCCCTCGGTTGCTCTACTATTTGTTGAGTGCCTACCATATGGTATAAGATTCAGAGAGCTGTGCTTCTAGAAATCTCTAAGGAATGCTTGTTAGGTAGGCAATATGAAAAAAAAATGTAGTAGCTTCTCAAATGTCCACACTTGTCTGTACCTTACCACTTCTTTGCCACATTCTCCACTGTCCTCCTGTCTGTACTGTGAAGACCCACCCGATCTAGAACTCTCCCTCACTGTCTTCTCGGTGTCACTGTCTCACTTGATTCAAGCCGTTGTGGCCGATGGTGGCGCCACCCAGTGGTCCGGGTGATGCTGGACAGCCTGATTCTCCGGCTCTGGCCTGATCTCTCCTACCCCTCCCTCCCTCTCCCCCCACCCAGCTGCTGCTTCCAGCACCGCAGGTGCTACGACGAGGCTGCGGAGATGGGCTGTCTCCAGGACCCCGCCAAGCTCAGCGCAGGCGTTGACTGCATCCACAAGAAGATCACATGTGGTGAGCACCAGCTGCCTGGCCACTGCGGGGCTGGGCCCAAGGACGCCGTTCAGAGACTCGGTCGTGGGTCAGCTGAAGGTTCTTGGGGTGTACATGTTCAGGAAGTATTTTTTTTTTAAGCAATGGTTGATCCATTGTGAGTCAGTCTGCTACATATACTGTAGCAAGGCTGGGCATTTGTGAAGGGCCAGACGTGTGCTACTTATACACTAGCTGTGTTACCGTGGGGACATGGTTACACACGGATCTGAGCCTCAAAATAGGGAAGAGGAAACCAACTGGAGAGAGCTGCTACGGGAAGCAAGCAGGGCTTGTGCAATGGTTCCCCCAGTGACTCAGGACCCCGGCGGTAGAAACAGCAAAAGGTGACTGCGGCTTATGGTGACCGTAAAAGTCAGACCCATAAGGCCTAAACCATAGCTCTCTGCTTGCGTACTGCGTGGCCAGGAAGTTTGCTTTGTGTGTCTGGGCAAGCTTGGCAGAAGACGCTGCATGGGAGAAGGCACCGAGGGAAGAGGGAACATGGCATGTTGGGAGTGATGGGTTGGAGCCAGTCTCTAATGCATGCCTAGTTTACTCCACGGTCTTCATACCTAACAACTCTGAGCTTCCTTCCTAACAACTCTGCTCCACAGGGCCCATTGTTTTCAGACAAGGGAAGGGAAGGTCAATGAGTTGCGTATCTCTGCAGAGTGGCAGGGCCATTTAGAGCCAGTCACGTCCTTGGTTAAGGGAGCAGCATGGCTTCAGCGGCCGGGAAGGACAGAGAAGAGCGCTAGCATGGGAGGTGCCCAGTGAGCACAGAGAGCAACCTCTCGTGGTCTACCATGAAGCTGCAACCGCAGAAAGAGCAAGGGCACTGAGAGGGGGGTGACTGTGTGACATTCTCGAGGCTACACCGAAACGTTACTGAATGACTCTGGATAAGTGAAGACAGGCTTTGAAGCCGGTGCCTGAGGCTCACGCCTGTAATCCTAGCTACTCCGGAGGCTCAGCTCCATTGGAGATCCACTAATACAACCAGGCAGGAGTCAATGTGGCTCCTCCCCCTGGAGTGGTAGCGTGGGGTGCAGAGAGGTGGTTCCCGCCTAACGCAGTTGAAACTGGAGCCAGGAGCCCATCCAGGGTGGGTTGGGTGTGAGGATGACACACGGAGCAGCTGGGTCCCCAGGCTGGGCCCACCCGGCAGGAAAGAGAACTGTGACGTGGATGAGAGGGAAAAGGCCCGTGGAGCAGGCCGGGAGTTCCGCCCTGCCGCCCGCGTGCGCCCCTGGTTTTTCAAATGAGCACCGTGCCCCGTGTTGCCCTTCTCTGTGCAGAATCCGAGGACCCCTGTGAGCACCGGCTGTGTGCCTGTGACAAGGTAGCGATCGAGTGCTTGGCTCGGTCTGGCATCAACTCTTCCCTCAATCTTCTGGACGCCGCCTCATGCCTGGTCCAGACTTCAGGTAGGGAGAGCTGGGCCTGTATCCCCTGGGGATGCTGATCTTGGCAGGATCGGGTGTGGGACCCACCGTGGCTGGGCGTCTTCACACCTCAAGCGCTGTCCCTTCAAATGTCCTCCCCCGTGCTACCGCTTCCCAACGTGTTCTCCTTTTCAGAGGCGACCAGCAGGGAAGGGATGACCACGCCACTGCCTGCAGGTAAGGCCCCAGGAAGGCTGCCTCTTACGGGGCCCACAAGGGCCTTGCCGAGCAGCCCATGCCCCAGGAGGGAGGGAGGCAGGACATCCTCAGATGGGACGGGCAGGTTTCCCTGGCGACGCCCCCCCCCCGCCCGCAGCTCGGCAGTTCCCAGCCCTGGTTTTGACGCCATCCGTTGTGTTGGACACCCTTGCTAGGCGGGGCTCTCTTTCTCCAGAGGTTCCCGCAAAGCCCACGGACATCAGCCTGGCAGCGCTTTCAAGAGAAGGTGAGCAGAAGGTTCCTTATGTCGACTGCAGGTCCAGGAATGGGACCTCAGGGCCTTTAGAATTCTATCTTCCTGGAAGGGAAGGTGGCTTGGGACTGCAAAGGAAATCAGCTTCCTCCAGGAACGTGCAGGAGCCCAGCTGGACAGCAGGCAGGTGCACGCCATCAATCATCCTCACGGCAAGAACCAGTCACTCCCGTGACCTGGGCTGTACACCAAGGACCCAGCGTCAGCAAGAGGACGCTTGACTTGCGGGGTCACAAAACAATCCCATGGGTGCAGGCTGGGAAGGGTTTGTGAGAAGAAGACACCCAGTTCCTCTTGGTGGGTATCCCCATGCAAGGGCACGGTTACATTCTGGAACCATCAGCCAGATTGGGGGTTCGGCCTTGGCTTTCCCATGTTTCTGCTGTGTGACTTTGGAAGCGACTTGACCTCTGTAAACTTCAGTTTCGCCATCTTTATAAACCACGGAGCGGCCACCTTCTCCTGGGAGAGCCGAGGAGCAAGCGGCCTGGCGGGCCGGGCAGTCTCTGCCTGGTGTTATCGGCCGCTGCGGCACACGCGGAGCCACCGGCCACAGCAAGGGAATGGGCAGGGCTGCGAGCCAGGAAAGCTCCACGTACACGTGCGTGTCAGGGCTGTTCGTTCACTCATCCCTGAAAAGTCACGATGAGGCCACCCTTTAGGGTGCCATCAGGAGTGAGAGCTTCAGGTTGAATGAGGATTTAACAAAAGCCCAGGAAAGCGGGGGCTAGCATCTTCCAGGAAGTCTGGAATGACTGTAATAATGATAATAATAATAATAATAATACTTGCCACAAATATCACTGAACACTAGACACCTTGCTTAGAATACAGAATCTCACTAGTGTTCCTACAGCCCTACACGTAATTACTATTGCCTGTATTTGAAGACAGAAACTTGAGATGGCAGAGACCAACTATGACCCACAGCTGAGGGGCTGCCGGGGCTGCGGGACCCCTCATGCTTCCTCCTTGCTTCTGACCCAGCGCCTGCCACAGCTGGTATCCCGCAGGGTCCGTCCGTCCCACTAGGGAACGTGACGGCCCGTGCTCACAAAGGTGTTGCTTGTTGGTGGTTTTGCCTAACGAGGGCCAGGTGCCTCCCTCATATGCCTTGCCTGGTGCGGTGAGACTTGGCGCCCGGCAGGTTTGCAATGAAGCTGGGTGGTTTATTTTCACAGTCACTGGTGACACCAGAGCTGACAGACGGACCACGCTCCCCGAGACAAGTAAGCAGCAAGGACTTCAGACCCATTGGAGAACACGAGCCATCCAAACACTGTGTCCGCCCCTAGCGGCCACTTCTGCACAAGACCCAAGGCAACAATATCATACCCATCTCCCAGAGCACGCAGGGGCTCAGGGAGCGTAACGTTCTAAGTGAAGATGGCATGGGGTGTGCACTGGGCGGTGGGAATAAGCACATGGCCTTCTGTGCCCAGTGCAAGGGGGAAGCCCGGGGGCCAGGATGCTCAGGGCTGGCGCTGGCACTTAATCTTGTCTCCCTTCTCTCGGGGGGCAGAATCAGGCGAAGATCTGGGTGGCGACACGGCTAGGCCCACGCTCCCATCAGGTAAGGGTCCTCTCCTCCTCCTGCCTTTCTGTACATCACCATCCCCCCATATGAAATCAGTGCATTCCAAATGAGCCTACGGGCCTATGGGCCAAACCTGGAATAGAGGAGATCATCGAAGCCTATTTACTTATCACATTGCCCCTCCATAAAAAGTGCACAAATGGCACCAAGAGATAGACCCATTAGCCGGAAGAAATGGAAAGTTGTCTGGTAAAGAGATGCACTTGGCAAAATACAGAGAATTGTATTTAGTTTCCTATTTCAATAAGTTGTCATTCCATAAGTACAAACACTTTTTTTTTTTGAAGATTTGAGGCTCCTTTTTGTGATGTTCTCCCTCCAAGCTTAGCTATGAACATAAGTGAAAGGAACTTAAGATCACAAGATGACTCCAGTTTTGCAATATGAACTGAGTCATGAGTACAATGCAATGCTATGTCCCTGAACTTATTATCATTATTATCACCATCATTACTATTATTGGTAACACGAGTTGTGGTAGCTGTAGAACAATTTCTAACATTTCATTATACATGGTAGAGACGTGCTTTCTTTAATCTGCTGTATTTCTGACTAAGCTTTTAGGATAAAACTACTGGACAAAGGGCATAACTGGGACCCTTGCAGACTGTGGGAAGGACCTTGCTTTTAACTCGGAACAGCCCAAGAAGCTGGCACATTTGCTCGGGAAAATAGGCTAAGGAGGACTTTTGCTTGCCTGTGTAATTGTGAGGCCTGAGGCTTCAGTCTGTCCGCTCTTCCCCCGGTGCTTAGCACATCTCAAGGGCCTTCGTGGGGCAGGGTGCAGGCATGTCCACCACAAGGCCACAGGCCCGAGCTGCCGCCATGGTTCTCATTGGTGAGCCGTCCCAGCGGGGGTAAGGCTGTCCTCGAAAGGTTGGCTATCTTTACAAAGTTGGTGGATCTCTGAGCACTTACCACCATGTCAGCAGACATCACTTTCCCGATGCTTCCAGTTCTAAGAGAACTGTCTTCCCTTGACCTTGAGCACATGTCATGTGCACAGCTCGCCTTGAGCCCTCTTGGAGCCTGAACCATCATGTTTTCCATTTTCAGGTTCTGCAGAGATTATCGCTACGGCAAAAGGTATCACCCTGGTCCCTACTGGCCTAAAATCGTCAGGGTTGGTGATGTCATCCACTGACAGCAGCCCCGAGACAACCAGAAAAGGTAAGCGGGAACCAGCGGGAGCCGTGCGTCCTCACTGCTCTCCGGGTCCCTTAGTCGGTCATTAGCAAAGCACCGCGGGCCACCTTATCTGATGGTAGCCCTCTCTCGTTACTGTGGCTAGAAAGCATCGACCCCCTTACTACACGCGCACACTAACACTTAAGGCCACGTGACTTGCCCTGTGCCCGGCAGCTGCTCCTTTTGGCAGGAGGAGCTTGCACCACACCACACTGTGGTTTCTCCTCCCTCTGATGCATCTGAGAGAAGTCACATATAGCTAGACCTGGAGGAAGACTTTGTGAATATCCAGGTGAGCCCTCCACGTCATTCGATGTGATGGAGAGAGTTGGCTTTGAAAGCTACAGGCAGAGGGAGAGGGAGAGGACAGAACGAGATGGTGGGGGGGGGGGGGGGGGGGTGGACAGCAGGGGAGATAGAAGCAGCCAAAGTAAACCAAGGGGCCTGAAAGGTAAACCTACCCCGTGTGTTGACCTCATGAGACCCGGAAACACAAAATAAGATGGTGAAAGCACAAATTCCGGGTGCTCATCATTGTGGTGGCCTCAATAGCATCTTTGTTGCTGCAAGTCCCCGTCCTTAGAGGGGTGATACAGTCTCGCAGAGTCCCTCAGATAGCATGCGTCCCAAAGAGAGGGCTGACCCCCCAGCCAGCTCCCACAGAAGAATGGGAAGAGGAGAGACAAAGCACTCGGGGTTCCCTCGTGTACCCAGAGGTGTGATTGTACAACCTGGAACACTGCCCTTCCTTGAGAGTCCCCGTTTCTAACCAGCCTGTGACAGATTGACCTTCCTGCGCCCGGGGGGCGAGGAGAGCGGGGAGGCCATGCAGCAGCTGGGAGAGATGCTCTTCTGTCTGACGTCCCGCTGCCCAGAGGAATTCGAGTCCTATGGCTGTTACTGTGGGCAAGAAGGAAGAGGAGAGCCGAGGGACGCCCTGGACAGGTGCGATGGTGGGCAGAGGGTGACACGGGGGTGGGGTGGGTGCTGCCGGTATGCGGGAGGTAAGAGCCATCACGTTAGGCTTCCCGGAGCTTGCTCAGTGCCCTCGCTCTCAACTCGGGGCCGCTCACTGGGGTGATGAGCTTATTTCCCCGTGAGAATCTGAGGCTCAGAGGCCGACTTGTCTGAGGTCACTCGGCTGGGAAAGGGCCAAGCCCACGAAGCCAAATCCAGGGACCTTCAAGCACCACCACCAGGGTTCCCCAGCTTCCCAGGGGCGTTGATCTGCCCACACGCTCCAGACAATGCCAGTGACCGCATTTCCATGGTTCAACACGGAGAATTGGGGTTTCCACGGTTCATCCCGAGAAGGCTACACGGGGATTAGCTTCTCATCCATTTCAAGTGTACTTGCTCAATTCTCTTAATCTATCATTGTGATCCCATACATTCATTCTTTCTTCATTTATACACGCATTTGTCCCATGTTTCTTGAGGTTTCCTGTGTGCCTGGCACTATGCTAGGTGGTGAGGGTACAAAAATTGTAGCTTTTAAACAAAGCAGGAGCTCACAATAGAAACTTGCATAGAGAGGGAGCTGCACAATGAAGCAAAAAGTACATGAAATATATGTAGTAAAAAGAAACTACACACTATGGAAAATTCAAGCCGCGTTTCAGGATTATTTTGAAAGTAGAGATGGTAAGGCATATAGACTAATTTCATTTGGGGGTTCTCCCAGTTCATGGCCAGTGGAGAAATCTGCATTCCAGATTCAGAAATCCTTTTTGGGTGTGTGGTTGTTATAGCAAATGCTGTATATATATACATATATATGCACACATATATGTATATATATACATATACACACACATATATATGTATACATACATACATGTACATATTCTAGACTCATACACTATGAGATTCCCCGGCATGCCTTCCATTCTACAAGACAGAGAACATTTAGTGTCAGGTTTCTGGGTTCATAACACTCAATGTGCTAAAAAAAAAAATGAATAAATAATGGGGGCCACCAGCAGTCCCTGTGTTGTCAAAATCTATGGACAGAATTTGGTAACTGACCATCATTCACCCAAGTATGAAATGTGAGTAGTCAGAAGGTAAACTGGTATGGCTTCTTGACATATAAAGGAAGACTGCAAACCTGAATGCTGTAAGTGAAAGCATATGATGCAGTTAAACGAGTTCTTTCATGATGTCTTTTCAATACCATGTATTCTATTCACTGGGGGCAAGATGAGTGATGTCCAAGAGCCTGTGACTTCTGGTCCACCCGCTGACTTTAGATTATGGCGGTTACATTAACTTTCCACTTTGTCAAAAGCACGTATCAGATAGAAACAACCCAATGGTACAGGCACTGAATTGCAGCCCCGGGGTAACGTGGGCATCTGAGCTGGGGTGTTTCCTCTGTCTGTAATGCTGACACATGGATGAGCACAGGGTCCAGCAAGAGCTTCAAGGCTGTGACTCACTCTTGCCTGGGCTGTGGTTTCTAAGAAGTAATGACGGCCACGGAAGGGCAGGGGACAGTTGAGGAAGGGAAGATCTGGGGAGCTATTACAGTTTCCTTTTGTTTGAAGTCGTCACAAGTATCTTCAGGATGACTAGTGGATGGGTGTGAGGGGACAATGGGGACACCAAGGCTGTGTGGGCAGATGGGCAGGGTAAAAGGAAGACATGGATTCATCCCTGAGTGTTGACTGAAGTTCTGCTTGATGCTGGACCCTGTTCTAGAAGCATTTCCTGATGGCTTCTGTGCTTTTAGGCTGAGAATGGGAGGAGGCGTGTCCCCTATGGATATACTTAAACTTGAGTACATGTGAAGCTTTTGGAGTGAGTCACTGCTACCCATCGTCAACCTTTGTCTAAGTGAAAAATGGTGACCGCAGACTCTGTCTTTCCATCTGCTGGAAAACTGCTATAATGAATATCTAAATCACCCAATACCTGCCACCAACCAAGTTATAATAAAAGAAAGAAAAACATAATGCCAAGCTGTGTACAATGGGGCTGATGCTATTCTGAGAGTGGCCTCATCACGAAGTAACACCTGAACAGGCCTCTGGCTGTGCGAATCAGGGAAGGAAGTACCGGCTTCTCTCATCTCACAAGACGTAGAGACAAAGGCAGCCTCCAGCAGGGCCCTGGGCCAGTGGGAAGCTCTGAGCAGTAACGGGTCTTTGATTTTCAGGTGCTGTTTGTCCCATCGCTGCTGCCTGGAGCAGATGAGGAGGCTGGGCTGCCTACGCGAGAGGCATCCTGGGTTGGAAATGATGTGTGTGGACCACAGACCCAAGTGTGAGTGCTGTCTCCTGCAGAGGGAGTTCCTTGTCCTTCCAGTCAGTCTTCTAAGGAGCCCTTGTTGCCAATGAGCTATTCTGACATGTACAACAGGGAGGGAGGGAAGCTTCTGCTGAAGGGAAACAGGGCGTATGTGGCTGTTCACAGGCCTCCAGCAGGTGCAGTCTGCAAACTGCCGGCCCTGTAAACATCGACCCTTACGGTACCAGGAGATTCGTTGTAGCTAGCTGCATCTGTACGTGCACATTTTTGCTCAACTTCCGCACACACGGCCATGATACATCTCCCTTGTGCTTTGCAGCTTAAAAGGAAATGTCCAGACTTTCACGAGAACCCTGGGAAGGGTTGCTCTCGTCCTCACGTTTTGTCTGAGGAAGGCTGGTCATGCGCTTCATCTCCCCTCCTGCCATTACACTTCCAGTATGGCACGTGGAACAATGTATCTCGCCATGCACGGTCATTTATGACTATGTGCTCACCTGTCACTCACTCTCCCGTTCATTCACCCACTCACTTCATTCACCATCTCTTATTCATTTATGCATTCAATAATCCACTCCGTCACAATATTATCCACTTATCCAAAAAACTAGCAGCAGCAGCATCAACAGAACAAAGTAATGGTATTAGTGTTTTCTCAATGTACCCAAACACCTGAGAGAGCGAGTTTATAGGAAGAGTTCATCTTGGCTCCTGGATTCAGACTGCAGTTCATGGTCACTCGGCTCCATTGGTAGGGTTTTGCAACAGGCAGAACCTCGGAACACACGGGACATAGTAGAGCCAAGCAGCTTGCCTCCTAATGGGAGGCACAGAAAGGGAGACAGACAGACACACACACATGCACACATGAATGAGAAAGCAAACGAGAGATGGGAAAGGGATAAACAGGCAAGTGACACACGAACCTCTATGTTTGTCCTGTCCTCTCTCACACTGCGCTCTGCTCTTACCGGTCAAGGTGTGGGACACAGCCTCTGTGAGAAGCTGCTTTGTGCCTGTGACCAGACAGCCGCCGAGTGCATGGCCTCAGCCTCTTTCAACCAAAGCCTTAAGTCACCAGGCAGACAGGAGTGCCAGGGCGCACAGGTGGCCTGCGAGGATGGAATGACACTTGGAGGGCACTCGGCTTCGTCTGCGGGCTCCAGCTCTGAGGAGAACAGTGAAGAGGCTCCGCCCCATGCAAGGAGCCTTAGAAGAAGCAGAAGATTCCTGGGGAAGGCTCTTGGCTCCCCGGAACCCAGCCCACACCATGGGAGATAGATTCCAGGCCGCATGGCAAGCACATTGTAGTTCTACTCCTGCTTCTGCCTTAGCTCTCTGGCCTCCAGTCCCCTCCGTTCATTGGAGCCTCAGTGGAGGTTCAAAGGGAACAGAGCAAAACATACCTGTGTCCCTGAGCCTTCTGACATGTCAGTTCACAAATGTGCTCTGGGAGTGGGCAAGGGACCAGCACTTCTGTATTCCCTGTAGCGCATGACTGAAGCTCAATAAATACTCCAACCCACGTGGTTTGTTTTCACCAATGTAGTTGCAGACACTACTGCGTGAGTGAACTGTAAAGGTGAGATGACAGAGATGGTGGAGGAAAAACAGAAGGTGTTTCTTTAAGCTAAACTATTGAAGAAAATATTTAATCAAATATTTAAGGGTCATTAGTAGCCTAGCGGGATGTACACCAAGGACTCAGAGGATGGCTCTTCTGGGAAGGACCACAAATATATTTCCCAGCCTCATTATTGAGAGTAGACCTTGGTGCCAGTCACCGCCATGAGGAATCGCTCAACACTGGGCCCTAGGTCTTACTTTTTTTTTTTTTCTTACATAGGATTAACCCTGTGGCCAAGTTTGATGGGATGCAAAGGCCCATTAGGACAGTTTAGTATTCTGGTGATTTTTCAGGTCTGAAATTGCATTTATCCATCCATCCATCCACCCACCCACCCATCTACCCATCCATTAATATACCCACTCACACATGCAATAGTCAAAGTCTTTACTGTACACCAAGCACAAAGTCTACCAGAACTCCCATTAGTATCCAATGGGGACATACATCCTGTCACATCATGCCTTTGGTGCTCAAGTCTCATCAAAAAGTCTTGGTGCCAAGACATCAAGCTGAGACGCATCTTTTGATAAGCCCAATACTTAGGATGTAATGTGGGTTGATTAATGGCCACATGGAGCCACCACTGGCCATGGACCAAGATCAGGGGGTGAGGACTTCCCCTACTTCACGCTGAGGGTGGGCAGGACTGAGGTCCCTTCCTGAAGCTCCGCAGCGCGTTTCACAGGTGGGATCTTTAGGCAG
Source organism: Perognathus longimembris pacificus (assembly GCF_023159225.1). NCBI lineage: Eukaryota > Metazoa > Chordata > Mammalia > Rodentia > Heteromyidae > Perognathus > Perognathus longimembris. The sequence goes on from NC_063172.1 coordinate 7,617,968, forward strand.
AGATGGTTTCTTGGGATTACTTCCAAACATACTATGTACACAAAAAAACTCTTCCCTTAGCTCCTCTCTAGGGAATCTTAGTCTGCCTGTCTTAAGCATGAGTCGAAAAAGCTGAAAAAGTCATGAGGCTGAGTTTGATCTCTACCTTGGGTCTACTCTTCTCATTAATTCACCCATGGCCCCGGAGGTCACCAATCGTCAAATGGAAGAACAGGTGACAGAATCACAGCACGTGAGAGAAAGCAAGCCTGCGAGACAGCTCTCTAGAGGGCTACAGAAACAGGTTCAGGAAAGTACAATCGGTGTCGTACAGAGCTGAGACAGATCCAGCCTCCTCGGCTCCCGTCTTGTGAACTCAGAGAGTGTGGTGAGTATTTACTGAACTTGACCTTACTGCGTCATGTAGACCCAGTACAGTGAACTTCTACTCAGACCCTCCCATAGGAGGTCATGCAGCTGGATCTAAGCCAGAGCCCAAGCTCTCACTTCTGCAGTACGCCACTCAGGACAGCGGGCCTTTGAAATACAGCAGACTCGATGCCCGGTGGCATAGGGTACCGCAGAGCTACCTTTTACAGAATGCTTCCTGTAGTTTACAGAGGAGCTGGGTTTCAAAGTTCTTTAATAGACTACTGCAGCGATGGCAACAGTACGCGCACTGGCTCTCCCTTGCTGTGACTGGCAGTTACTGTTCTAATGGGTTCATTTCTCCATCTCCCACCAACGTTATGTGTGGGTAAATCCACCCAGCAACGTGATTTTTACCAAAGCACTCCGTTTTTCAACGAAAACAAAAACAGAATAAGCTTCATTGAACAAATATACTGGCTATTTTAAGTTGTACTTACATACAAGTAACTCAATTTCATTTTATTGCTTACATATGATTGCACAGTGAAGTTTTACATTAAAAAAACTTACTACATTACATTAACACGTATATCAGCATGAATCAGACAAATCAGTAATATTTTCGAGGAGGAGGAAAAGAAACATTTTGGGGAGTGGGAAGTTATTTGCTGGTACTCTACAAGTTAAGAAATATGAAGGAAGTATGAATGTGTTCGTGTAAAATACAATTAAACTCTGAGCAGCTTACAGACACAAGCCCAGTAAGAACATTTAAATGTGAGTGGTTCAAGGTCATGCTAAAGAATAAGTGACTGTATAAAGCGGAGAGAGAATGAATAACAATTTGCTTCCAGTTCTTTACATCTACCAAAGTGCAGCTATACAAGGGACTTGAAGAATCCCGAAGTTCCAGTGTCTGAACCCGCTCCCTGGTGGCTTGCTCAGCTCTCTCTGCAGAGACCCCCTGCCGGCATTGGGGGGTGGGGGTGGGGGTGGCCAGAGAAAATGGCTACTCCTTGAGAATCCGTGTCAACAAGGGCCAGTTCAGTCTACTAGATCTGGACTATATAGAAGTCTACCATGATTTAAAAAGAACTGCAATTAAACCTCCCCAACAAAACGCAGAGCAACAGTTTACAAAAAACCAAGAGAGAACTATGGTCAACAATAATTGTGATGGTTTTCCTTTACATGCAACACATGCATTTTTAATACCACTGAGAAACATAAAATTCTGTAGGGCAGTTTGGTTTCACATGAGTGCAAATGAATATATATTTTTCTTACCCTATTAAATTATATATATATATATATATTTATTTCTTCCATACAAAACCACACAGTGTTAATTTATAAAATGACATCCAAGTGGATGGTGATTGTTTTTGCATGTCCCCCTGCGTATATGTTCAATTCAGTCAGAAATTAATATGCTAACTTACAAATGCATAAGGAGAGAGAAATAAAAAAAAAACAACAACATAAGATTTCACTTAGTGAGTGATGAGACGTTTTACCTGTTAGGAGGGGAAGTCACGTGACATCTGCGGCAAGGCCATGTGGTCCTCCGGGAGTGACTGCCTTGTCTTGGAAAGTAGGGTCTGGTTTTTCTGCACATAACCAGCAGCTCCAGACATGTCAGTATCTATTTTACGTCTTTAAACCACTAGACTCTTTCAAGACGTTACGCTTCAGTTTCAATATTTTAAAAAAATCTGAGGATATTTATTATCATTTCCTTATTTATTTCTGTTTCACTAACAGAGCCCAAAGAACCATCAACACAAAGTTAAAAACATCTCATTCTTCACTGCAATTTTTCAAACAAAAACAAAAGACAAAACCAAATTTTTTGAATGACAGCTCTGGATACGTCAAAAAAAAATTTAAAAAAAATTGAACCTGAGAAGGTAAAACTAAGGCGATATTATAAAAACATCCTAAGAGAACTTTCTGAGAATGACAAAGAAAGCTGTTCATTTTCACCCTGTGATGGAATGCACTGAAACGTAAGAATGCAGCCTGGCCTTGGGTTTGGAAGCTGACACTGAAAGCAGTTCTCACTGACAAACCTTAGCATCTGAGTGCTAAGACAGAGGTACTGTCAGGAAATAATGCAATTAACCCTAGACAGAGATGTACACAAGTTTTTGCTCAAATCTCCCAAATTAAAATTTTTTACTAGCAAGAGTGAAAGGAATACACAATATGAAAATGCAAAGTATGTATTCTTAGTAGAAACTGAAATGCACAGACTCCTCACAGGTGAACTAGTAGCTGTCTTAAGTGTCTTTCTTTTCTATTCTAAATATATATATATATGTATATATATTTCACTCAATTAATAAAGCCAAGGCAAAATATGACTATAGGTTCAAAACAGTTTGTAAACTATACATCTTATGATGTAAAAAATATTGCACAGTTCGGTACTCCAGAAGTAATAAGCTCTAAGCTCTAAGAGGTCGAAGAACCAGACAATGTGAAGTATGGCGATTTTCAGGGTCGTGACCTAGCACTAGTATCCGAGAGATGTTTTACCACCACACAGCTGCTGATGGCCTCTTGCAGGTGGCTATGGCGGGCGGCTGCAGGCCTGCCTATGCCAGGCTCTCGAGAGCAGGACAGGAAGCTGCACCCTCTGGAGAGGGAGGACTACATTTACTTTTGCACATAACCAGAAACAAAGGCAATCTTACTTCTAAGCAGTGGTGCAGCTGTTTAAGAAATAATAGACAGGTTATACATCTTCAATTTTTTTTTAAAAAAATACATGTTTGTGAAAAGTTGAAAATATGCTGTTTAACAGTGGAATTATGTGAGACCAATACATGTCCAGCTTTAGAAGCTAACAGGAACCTCAACACAAATTTACATGGTGTGAATCTATCTTTAAAGCTACTCTAAATAATATATGGTTCCCAAACTTCTACTATAGCGTGCCAAACGTTTGGTAACAAATAAATTCCACCGTCATTTTCCACAAGTATGATTACAAGCGTTAAGTAAACCCTGAAAATTCAGCTGGGCCTTCAGTTTTAGGCTTTACAATCCTATGCATAGGTCTTCGTTCAGTACACACAGAGGTCTGGAAACTTCATCTCATAGACTGGGACAGATTGGTACTGGGCATGCCCGGAAGTAATGGTCAGTGTTCCTGATGGGCTGGGAGGAGGACTGTAAAGGAAGAACACAGCCTGGTCACCAGGTGGATTTAAGAGCCGTCATTTCATTTTACACTATTCAAAGGTCGTGCCTGCAAACAGCCAAGTGAGCCTCCCTGACTGCACAGATGAAGACCATGCGGGTCTTGGTCAGCTAGGACGTTACATAGGGAGTGATGTACACTTAAAACACTTTCCTATGTGTGTACATGTGTGTATGTGCGTGCTTATACATACGTACATATATATAATTTTTATAATGAGATTATTACTCTGTGTACCAAATAAGTATTTTATATACATGTATATTATTCTTATTGAGGATAGTATGGTATTTCAACAGAGACGCATCATTTGTTGAATCCACATAAAATGCAAGATCATTTTCACATTATAAATAATGTTCACAAGTTTACCCTTTGTGTACATTATTTTACCCGCTTGTCTTCAAGCAGAACTTCTGGGTCAAAGTGGATTCACAATTTTGGCCCTGATAAGACACTGCTGGAATGCTGGCAATTCTAAGTCCAGCAGTGGAGTGTATTTATTCTCCGAGACTATTTTAGACATTGAGTATAGTGAACCTTTGCATTTATTGTCATACCTTTGCCCATCTGGCAGGCAAAAAGGAATTTCATTCATATTTTTATTTTCAACCTTTGGGTTGCTACTACAGATAAACATCTACTGTGTTTTCTTATATAAAGTAAACATTTAAGTGGTCTTACTGTTACAGTAACAAAATCCTTACCGTATGGTGAGTTCCAATATCTGAGCAAGTCTATCATGAAGCAAATTTGCCTGTAAAGTTGAAAAAAAAAGTTAAGAAATCTTTTGTTATTTTCAAAATATCTAATATACACATACAACTTAACTAGTTTTATTGGACATTTAATGTTTTGGCTTCATCTGCCTCTATTGTAATTTAATGTAAGATTCCACTTTTCCTTCTTTTTCTGATCTCACTACTGAAATCCACTGGAAAAAAGTATGAAAGCCACAACTGTTATAAATATCTAATCTTCAATGTGACATTCCCATCAGCCTTGCCACATCAAGAATTATCTTGGCTTCCTTCCTGTGCCTTCTGTGTGCAGCCCTGGTCTGCCCCGCTTCCCGGAGCCCCCCAGGCCCCTAACTGCCCGAGGAGGAGTCCCACGGAACCCAGCCCCCTCCTTCCGCCTCCGCTCCGGCTGCTCACTCACTTTGGATTCGCACTGTGCTGCTATTTCTTCAAAAGGTGCTTTCTGGAACTTTTCTATTACAAGTCGTCTCTTTTCTTTTTCCTGTTCTTCCATGCCATTGGTGTCTACATAAGTATTTACAAAGACTTGTTAAAAGGAATACAAAATTTTATAAAACAGTGACCATAAGAGTTAATGTTATATAAACATTAAAGGTCTTATAAAATATATATACATTTAAAATAAATATATGTTGATTTTATAAAATAAAACATTTTATAAAATAAAATTTAAAGGTCTACTTTTATATGGACAAAAAGCAAAAGAAAAGACATTCATAAAATGGATCCATACTGTCCAGCCCCTACTACAACTTTAAGACCGATTTTTTTTTTTTTTGGAGGGGAGTCTTAAGATAATGAATGCTCTGAGAAAATCTGTGAAACCAGTTAAAATTACAACTATATCTTTAATACAATTCTGCTTAAGAGGTGTAATTCTGCTAGACTCCCTTAAGAACACAGCTATGATGAAACAAGACAACTTTAATAGAACAAATGAATTTAAATAAATGATATATGGTTTTCTATATATGCCTCTCTATGCCTCTTCTGGCTTCTAACCAAGTACTCAGTAAGGAAGAGTTACACTTTAGGAGAAAGAGGAGGAAGTGTGCCTTACCAATCGCTTTCTTCAATGCCTCAAAGGTGATTTCTTCTGTGTTACTAACCTAGAGAAAGATAATTTTAGGCAAGGTAACTAAGAAATGTCAATACCTTTACCTAGTTACAAGACATCTACAAATGTTCATCTTCTTCGTGATTATACACCAAACAGCAGATATTCTCTACACGGCTGTCAACTGTGGCCTACTGCAATGTTCCCCAAACAAGTGCATGGACAGATGATCCTTAAAGTAGCAGAATCAGCATGGCCGCACAACTCAACTCACTTTTAGTGACAGAACACACTACAGTACAGCTACAAGCAATGAGATTTGAAGCCCACTCACTGAACAGTACTAAGTGAACAATGCTTTGAAATAGTGAAGGCTGATATTAATGCATAATACAATTTAGGTATGTGGGGGCCAGGAATGTGGCCTAGTGGTAGAGTGCTTGCCTAGCATGCATGAAGCCCTGGGTTCGATTCCTCAGTACCCTCTAAACAGAAAAGGCTGGAAGTGGCGCTGTGGCTCAAGAGGTAGAGTGCTAGCCTTGAGCAAAAAGAAGCCAAGGACAGTGCCTCAGGCCCTGAGTCCAAGCCCCAGGACTGGCAAAAAGCAAAACAAAACAGAAATAACAATTTAGGTATGTGAAAAATAGCTAATATTCTACAGCCTGTATAATTCCCATTAAACATTTAGCTTACAAATGAAACACAAAAGATCTAAGATTTTGAAAGGCTTCCAAGTAGGAAATCAGAAGTGTCCATTGTAAAATAAGCACATTCCATCTTCTGAGGTTAATTTTTATTTTCTGTTTTCTCAAATATCTTTTTATGTCTACCCCCTCCCCCTGTCCTGATACTGTGCTTTGAACTTTGGTTCTCATGCTTGCTACACAAGCATTCTAACTGCTGAGCAGTAACTTCAACATGATTTTCTGTGCTATTTTTGAGATTAGGTCTTGCTGCCTGCCATTCTGGAACCTATGCTACGCTTCCTGCTTTGGTTAGGATAAGAGGTACGCGCCGCTGTGTCCAGCTCTTCATTGCCAAAGTGACTCTCAACAATCTCAGCCTCTCAAGGAGCTAGGATTACAAGTGTGAGCCAACAGCACCTGGTTCAAATACCTCTTACCTTAAGATAAAAGGTATGTAAAAAGTATAAAATCAGCTGCTTTATTATTTTATGACAGGTAATGATACTTTTTTGTGATAAAAAGACAGTAATATTTTCTGTGCCATCAGAACATTTTTTAGAAAAAAATAGTATATCCAGTCACTACAGAAACAATACATGAGTACTTGCCTGGGAATTTGGTCATCCCTAATTTTAGCTCATGAGCTTCTTTTGCTAAGTCTAAGGCAGCAAGACTATGAAAGCAAAAGACTTCATGCTCTGCACCTTAGCTTCTCTGTAATACAAAGGCTTTATAGCTGGAAATCAAGCAGCAAGAGTTCCACTACCTCAGTTTTTCTACTGAAGTTTCACATTCTAGTTGAAGTCAGATTAAACTTGGGAATCTTCAGTTGCTTTGTTCTAGATATTTGGAGCAGACATATAAGATTAGGTTCTGGTTGGTTACTTATTGTACCTAGAAGCAATCTAACACTTTAATGAGAAAACTTGTTCTCAGACTTGACTAATAGCTTTGGACTTTTACAAACCAACTATAGTAAAGGAGAAAGAATATGGGAAAAGTTAGGAAGCCACACTCTTATTATATTAACTTTACTTACTAGTAACTGGCCAATAACTACCTGATGTAAATTGCTCCTGGCCACGCAATAAAATTAGTTTTCACCTAGACAGTAATTTTGTTCTATTGTTTTGAATTTGAACAATGATATCTAATATAAAAAAGCAGATTTAACAATAGCTAATGAGTTTGAAAATCAGACATGCTTGAATAAATGTGACAACATATTGTATTTTTCAGATGCTCAGTGTGACACATATTTTAGTTAAGAATGATAGAAAATGGGAAAGAAAATCTTTGGAGCTAATAAATGTATCTCTAATGGGTTTTAATAAGAAATTCATGTCTCACGAAACAAATTTAAATAAAAAATCTTCCCCTTACATTACGTCATATATATGTGTGTATGTGTATATATATATATACACACACATATATATGTATATACACATATACATATATACACATATATCCTTTTTTATTCATTTAATCAAAATACACTGATTCTTGCAATGGACTCAAGTAATAAATACATATTTTTGGAAGGTATAAAAATAGCAAAAGGGACATGGAAAAATACCAGGGTAATAAAACACTGTACTCTTGAAAAAAAATCTATAAACTGAAGCTTTAAATGAATTTCTTCATTCAAAAGGTAAAAACTTCTTTGGGGCTGGGGACATAGCCTAGTGGCAAGAGTGCCTGCCTCGGATACACGAGGCCCTAGGTTCGATTCCCCAGCACCACATATACAGAAAACGGCCAGAAGCGGCGCTGTGGCTCAAGTGGCGGAGTGCTAGCCTTGAGCGGGAAGAAGCCAGGGACAGTGCTCAGGCCCTGAGTCCAAGGCCCAGGACTGGCCAAAAAAAAAAAAAAGGTAATAACTTCTTAATCATTTTGTGATCAAACTAGCAGATGACCTCTTTGTTAGCAAGATCTGAAATTAAAGGGGCTTTGAAGAAAGAGGTGAATTAAAGCTTAAGAAACTTTAACCAGACTTAATGTCCGAATTTTTTTTAGTGAATTTTTAACTACTTAATGTTAATCTTCTGGTTAAACTAGCGAATACACAACTATTCCCAATGCTCGAATAATCCTAACAGAAATTATTAGTGGGAAGTTGAATGGTATAGAAGATAGAAGTTAGTTGGTTGTTTCCTGACCAATGAATAACTTTAATTTTTGAAAATGAAAGAACTGATGATAGGGATTGGGAGGGGTGGAATGAAAGAAGGCTGAGAGAACATGAGTTCAGCCACCTTCCTTTCCTTATTCTTGTGTAGTTCTTTCCTTTAATGATTTACACTGTACCAAAGAGAAATAATGAAGTATGTAGGAAGGCAAACAATAGATAATCCACAGGAGGAGGCCAACTTACAGACTGCCATTTCAGGACTTTCATTTGACTATCAAAAATGCAATGGTGATTTCTGTGGGGGTAAAAACCTAAGACTGCCTTTTGCTTTTCTCTCCTGTAACTTTGAAAATTAACTCTGGTGCTCTACTACTACATAGGACAGTACTAAGCGACTAGTGTGTTGCAGACAATTAGAGCTCTTTAAGTACACAGGACTCTAGCATAGCCTGAGAAACATCCGCCACATCCACGTCTCAAGATGATAAACCTGCCTGTTATCACCCGCGATTCTTATCTATCAATTCAATTAATGAAAAGGAAAGTCTGATACTTTCTAGAGTGAACATTTGATCCCACACAAGATGTAGAGCTCCATACTCCTGTAATTTATGCCTCTTGAATTAAAAAAATAAGGGCTCTAGAGAGCTTAGTAGTTTATTAACAGGCCTTGTATGACATTACTTACAAAAAACTTTTATTACATTGAATTAAAATGTAAAAATCTAATAATATGCATTATTAAATTTATGTATCTTTCCAGACAGCTGCAATGAGTTCCATAAAAATTATACCTAGTTATATCAGATTTAGTTTCTTCTAACAATGTAGTTGATTTAGGGATTAAAAAAATGTAGAGCTGTAACTGTCCCTGGTTGTTAGTATGGAGAGCAAACATTTCCTTCAAGGGATGTCAATCTTAGGATAGTAGTGCAGCCTAAACTTCCAATACTTACCACATCATCAGAAGGAATGCTGTTAGATAAAATATCCACTTGAATGGATACGGTGTCCACAATACTTTTCCTTCTAGAAAGACGATCTTCATCTAAAATAAAAGATTTTTTCCCCATTATTTGTTGGTTAAGTGGTGGCACTGATTTTTATTTATAAACTCTTATTTCAGACACTGAAATAATTTCAGTAATACCAAGCACTGTGTTTTCAGACTTGGGAAAAGGTAATGAATATCTATATATATACATCTCTCTATATCTAGATAGATAAGACAGATATACAGAATAATGTTTTGGTTCATGACAACATAACACATAAAAAGGATACATAATCAAAAAACTATGCTTAGCTTAATCTAAAATTCACCATACTGGTTTACATATAGATTTTATTTCTTTTACAAAACAGTAGATGTTGTAGGATGGTAGTTTGAGAACCAATGTGTACAGTGTTTATAGTGGATCTGTGAATTAAAAGAATCTGCTGGTTTGGTCAATAGCTTATTCTCTACCATTTAGGTCATTTATCTCCAATGGGTTTTTCTTTTTCTTTTTTTTGCTTTGTATTTGACCACTTGAACAGAAAAATCTTTCTTAACCTCAGTGCTCTATTTTTTTTACAAACTTGTTGGCCTAGTCTGAACTAATGGCTCTGAGATTTCACTACTATCTCCTTTAAGGAGATAATCCCACCGACAACTACTCTTCTCTCTTCTGAATCAAATTACTCAATTCCATAGCATTCCTAGCCCACTTTCTGCTTAACCACTCCACAGAAATTTGATTTGCTCCTCTAAAATCTCTGCATACTTTCTTTTCTATTCCTTTTTTATTTCAGCATGTCATATTCAACAGACCCACATTAAATGATTAGAGACTATGTTAGGTGTTACTGACATGAGCAACTAGGGAATACCAGGTCCACAACTTCATACAGCTTAGTATAGCAAGAAGACAAAATTATACAAATGGGAAGTATGATAGAGAAGAGATGCTAAGAGACCACCTAATAACCACAATTACATCAGAAAGAAAGCTATCAAGTATGTTCCAATGCAGTAGATTATAGGCGGAGTGACATTTTCAAATGTCTATTAATATTTAGAAATAGCTACTTCTCAAGAAGCATCTCTAGGAAGCTTCAAGTCAGGCTTCTGTTCATTCAGATGCTAACACCAGTTTCTGAAGGATAATAATAACACCTCCTCTTCTACTTTCACCGCGCTTTCCATTGCCCTCTCAGAACTGCAGAGCTCAGGTTTCCTCCTTAATCCCTAAAAGGAGGCTGGAAGTGGTCTGTCGGCCTGCCTAGCAGACACAAGCCCTGAGTTTAAATCTCAGTTCTGCCAAACCTCATCTCTAAGAGAAATCTAAAGTTGCCTAAATCACAGCTTTGGTCTCAGAGTTGCAGCTGGCACCTTGGATGCAAGTGAGAGATACTGGGAGACTGACCAGTACTTCCTTTTCTCTTTCTGATTTCAATTCATCAATCTTTTTGGCATATCCTAACACCAATTCTAACATTTCTAATAAACCATCTTTATTTCCACATTTTACCTTTCTTTTGAAGAGTGCTGTTATTCAAAATCTTGACCTTTTCTCAACCATAACCTTAAGCTTAGGGTAATTTTCTATCTTTTGTTCCTAAATATGTCTCCCCCATTTATACTATTGACTTTTTTTCTAAAATAAATCATTTTTAGCTTTAATTATATTTTCTAAACAAATACAGCCCACTGACTAATGCAGTGTACACACACAAAGACAGATAGGCAAAGCTGTTCACACTGCAGGCTCTCACTGCCCCAGGCTTGCCCAGATGCTTGACCAGGTAAGAACAATACACCAGTAACATGCCAGTAATAATCAGGAAGCTCTGGTCTAGAGTCCTGGTGAGTGAGCAGAGAGTCATGTCAGACTGACAACCCTTCAGACCTTTCTAATTCCATTTAGTACACACTCTGACTGTTTCTAACTTCCTGGTCATACCCTTTAAGGAATATTACTAATTTCTCCCTAATTGTATAATGAAAAGAACTTATTTTCTTTGCAACTAGAATAATGTTTGTAAAGAATTATTTTGGTAACAATGGAGAAAAAGGCATCTAACTCATCTTGTGCAGTTTCTGGTTCAGACAAACTGTTTGGACAAGATATGGCCTTCCGTGGCTTGCTGAAAGTGGGAACCACTACCTTGTTTTCCTTATTCCCACTTAGGTTTTCATAGTAACTGCCACCCTGAAGATACTCACCTAAATACTTCGATACCTAGGTAGTAAGTTTATGTGTAGCTGTTTGTACTTGTAAATGATCCTGCCAGGAGGTTATTACTCTACCTTCCTAGTAGGTATTTTACTTACCACTCTTCAAAAATTCTAGCCTGACTGAAGCTGAGACACAAATATAAAACAATCAGCTAACATTTATTAACCACATATTACAGGTCACCTATTAGTAGTTCAACAAACTTAAGGCAGATCATTGTTTCTTCTCTAGAACCAGTTATCACAGAACCATTCATTCATGTGGCTTTCCCACTACATTTTAATTCGCGACAGGGATCACATAACTTTTTACTACCCCTCCTTCCCTATCCTCTTCCCCAAAGTGCCTTATCTACTACAGTAGATATTTAGCTAAGGTCTAAGAAATAAATGAAAAAAAGAATTAATCTAGATCATTCTAGGTGCATGAATAATCTCTGAGCTCATGAAAAGTAGTGAGCAAAACCAAAAACTTACTGAAGAGAAGGTTAAATTGGGGTACAGGTGAGGATTTAGCTATCCTTGTGTGTAAACAAATGCTACTTTCTATGGCAAGCTATTATAAAGATTAAACAAGAGTATAAACACACAGTGGTCTTCACAGTGCCAGGTACAGCAGGATAACTAGCAACTCCTATTGCAATGACCACGAGTGTGGCATGATACTCAATATAGAAAATGTATTTTCCTTCTTCTTTTGTCATATTGTTCTAACTCACTTTATTTTTTACAATGAATACTCGATAGTTGTTATATAGTAAAAAAAAGTACAATAACTTATTATCTTGCACAATATCATAGTTTCTTCTGACTCATTAAAGTAGAATATCAGTGCCACAGACTAGTTCTAGCCCAACAAATTCTTTATAAATTACAAGAATTTTATTCATACTTAGGGATTTGTTTACATAATCACAGAAACAACTAAAATATCCAGGATCTTTCTAGGTAATAATAAACATACAGAAGCATGAAGAATAATGTCTTTTCTAGAATGGGAAGAACTGAGGAAGTTGAAACTATGTGTTTAAAAAAATGTATCAGAACATTCACTACGAATGAGGAACTAAAGCAACAAAGAAAAAGGAAAGAAATACAGCTAAAAGGAAGGAACAGCCAATTAATAACTATGCTAAATTTAAAACTATATAAAATAAACAGGCCACTGACTCCATTTTCTAAAAAGCACATTTACTGAAGCATTTTCCTAGAGGACAGGCAAGGGAAAAGGTCAGCCACACTGACTCACTTTACCTTTGTACTTGCGCCTGCGCTTATGAGGCTTTTTGCCTGAAGGAAAAAGAGCTAAATCCAAAAATATAAGAAAATGTGAAATCTTAAGAACAAAAACAACCTTAAATTAAGAAGGGATACGAATTTTATTTTATGTTTTAAGTTTCTGATAGAGGGTCGCAGTTGGAGCTAGCTCAGGGTGAGCTCAGACTTGCTGCGTAGTTCAGGCTGGCCCTAAACTTGGGTTTCTCCTGCTTAGATAGATTACGGACGTGGATCCCCACCCCTGGCTAGCCGGCCGGGCCTACTCATTTCTATTCTGATTCTGAAGGAATTTGTGAGACCAGGATCTGTTATAAGATTTTAGGGGAAATACGATGGTATCTGTTAATATCTGATAGACTCTATTATGCAGACAACTAAGATATGTATACATTTTAGATCTATGTCATAAAACGACAGCTACCTGCAAAGCGTGTGCTACTTCTGTGAGCAGTCTAGAAGATTACCTAACTGGAATCCAGTAATTCCTTTACAGCACAGAAGTACCCCAGAGGAAAAACTAGTTCTGCCATGTTTCATATAATCATGAGCTGACAATACAAAGAACCCAATGTAAGATACCATGTAGTGGCTACCTTCTAACTCAACAGAACTATTTTGGTTAATGGTAAGAATGGTAAGAACACAGTTTGCAGAAGAAAAAAAAGGCATTCCTATCATGAAAATATCCGTTTTTCATGAAGTTGCTTTATATATCAGCCTATACTCTTTCAAATGAGAAAAATTTCCTAATTTACACTCAATCATCACAAGTCATTCATTAAACAATTTCAACATATTACTTAGTAAAGATCTTTTATAAGAGTATTGTGGTTTAATGAAAAAGGAATTTTCCTTCTTTGTTTAAAAGACAGTAATAGGCATAATAACATGACTGAAATACTAAGAATAAAAACCTCTAAAAACTTTTTTGCTTATATTTATAACTTAGAAACTTACTAAAGGTTTTCAAAAGCAAAACTTAAGAACTGAAATTATTCACAACAGTTTAGAAAGGCTTTGCTATAGTAATGACACATACTCAGGATTTTCACTACCATGTAACCATGTAAGATACTGAATTTGCAACCAAATCTAAATCAGTCACTAATATCAGAGTTGTAACTTTTCCTCTTACCTGTTACCTGTGGTACATAGGGTACTGTGAGTTTCTCAACACTATATCCACTTCCACCTAGTGACTCTGCAATCTTGTTGGTCAGAAAGTACAAATTTTTGTCATGCTTTTCTAAAGACTTTGGAAGCCTGTTGGGTTGATAAAAAAAAAAAAAAAACACACAACAAAAAAACGTCATCTAGTATTAATTCCTAAGCAAAAACAAGTAAGCCAGCAAAAAATTCTAGTACCAGGACCTCGATATCCTAAATACAAACAAAAACTGTAGTTAATGTAAAAAAATCAGTGTATTTTAAGGTAGGAATCTGAGTTTTTTACAAAACATATATGGTGATTGTCCTTTGTATTAACAATGCTATGACTCTTCTCCCAGCAACACTTGACTAGTGAATTCAACATTGGATCACTCTTCTGATACATAAACATTAAAGGAGGAACAACATTAAATTGGAGTTTTAAGTTTTGTGCTAAGTAAAAATCTACTGAGAGGAAAAAAGCAAAACTGCAGCTCACTGACTGTTCATGAAAATGACATGGGCCAGCCAGCATCCGAGCACGTGCTGAGCTGCAGAGGGCTGGCCTCTCCTTTGTAATGCTGGTATTATCCTATGTTGCGGGGCTCAGCAGTGCATTGCTTCTGGAGTCAAAAGTTTTGAGTTAAATATGGGAATACTATTATTCATACAGTTACTTTTGGGGAAGCAAGGAAGAATATAAGGTATAATATAACAATTTTCTTTCATTAATCTTTGTCCCTCACTTTTATGAGTATTACCATCTACTACTGAAAGTCTTTAACAGGATATTTTATTTTCGTAAAGAAGTGCTCATTGAGAACAGATTAAAAAAAAAACTAGAGATATCTATATTTTAAAAATGTGATTTTTTTCATTTGTTTTTGATACTGCCTCCATGTGTATTTATAATATTCAAAATGTTATACATTTCCTTTCTTTATTAAGGGAAAAAGAAGAATGACAGAAAAATAAGAAAAAGATTAAGACAAAGCATCACTACATGTATGTATACATACAACAATAATTTATTTCTCTAGATCCATTGCTGACTGATTTGTCTACATAGCCTTCCTTAAAATGTAAAGAATTAACGTACATGCACTTATCTCTGAAAATATGCTCTGGAAGGAAATAAGGGGCTTCCATCGTTCGAATTTCAATGACCTGAAAAGAATGCAAACACACAAAAAAACTTCACCTATTAGGACCCTGCAATAAAATTGGAAATCAAGTGAACAAACCAAAAAACAAACCTTAAACATATATATGAAATACCATCAGTTTACTTTAGGATTCAAGTTAAGTGCCCAGATAGATAGTTCATTTGTTTTCATGTTATTTTAAAACTTCAAGTTTTAAAAGCAGATGCATAAAAAAAAATTTTTTAACAGATGCACTCTGCATTCATATTTGTGTCTCTAACTACAGGCACTGCTTCTTTTTGATGAATAAGTTCTATTTCCCAGAATCTACTTAAGACTCTGTATTTTAATAAGGACTGAATATGTGCTTCTACTTTCATATTTTTTTTTGACAAATGTGTTTAATATTGGCCTTTTGCTGCCAGGTAAGTTAGGTATTCTGAAATGTATATGAAATCATGCAAGTGGCTGAGCTATTGCTGAAAAAAAAACTGAATTAAAAAATGCCAATATTCTAAGAGACACATTAATCCAATTTTTGAGATATACCTCAGATAGACTAGTATAAAATAAAAAAAAACAGAAAACAGTATAACTTATGAAAATTTAGATAAGATTCACGACGGCTCAATGGAAAAAAGTAAAGAAGAAATTACATACTACATAAGAAAACAACATATCCTAGTGATCTTTAAGATACTAACAGTATACTGTTGGGCTGCAGTTTCAATTTAGTCACCTTATACTGTTATGGAACTGGGTTAATAATTGGATATATATTCATCAAAATTAAAAATAATCATTACTGGAGAAAAAGTATACAAATTCTAAGGCTTTTTTGAAACGCATTACCTTGCTAATGTGCTGGCAAAATGCAGGAACAGCTATCATCTGACTTGCAAAGTTGAGATAAGCTGCAACCAGTGCCATAATCCCACACCGATGGAACATGGGCAAATTATCCTCATTGATAATCGCACTGTCCTTTAAGAAAAAAGGAAAACACACACCCAATAGACACATACTTCTTCTCTACTTAACTGAAAAACTGCACGTGGTTTGGAATGGTAACAAAAATGTCACCTTTTCAGAAGTTATTTTTTAGAAGAATAAATGCTCATCAACAACGGATGAATTATAGACCTTAAATGACTCTTCCTTAGGAAAGCCTGTTCGCTGTCTCTCATACACAAAAACACAACACGAAACAGAGACATTGCTAGAGATAGAAAACGCCACTGAATGTTCTCTTTTTATTCTATAACATGCAATATCAATTAACAAAGTGACATATGTAATTTTTTCCCCTTTTCTTTCCTTTTTTTTTTTTTTTTCTTTTTCTAGTACTGGGCTTCAAACTTGGCCTTGGGCTCGTCAGGCAGGCACTCTTTCACTTATGGCATACTTTTTAGACCTGTAATTATTATTAAATAACTATTTTCTCCACTAGATGAGAAGTACAGGTATAAAGACAGTCTTTCTACCATATCTCAAGGCCCTGAATGATACTTAATACACAATGTCCACTATCAACACAAACGTGACCAGCATCTTGAGTGCAACTAGATCTTCTCAAACCGAAATTCTTGTCCTTAAATAAATGCAACAATTCCTTAGACAGTATGTCTGCCTTGTTAAAAGAAAAGAAAAAAAAGATTATAAAAGCCTACCTGTAAAGCAATGGCCAATCGGATAAGATCAGTCACTACCTCTTCATTGGCTAATTCAATAGTTATAAGAGCAAGAGATGTATAGAGTAGTTCATAGTTTTTCTGAACATTGTCTTCTTCTTTACAGCCCAAATATATGTGCCGATATAGCTGTTGGCCATTCTGAAAAGACAAAAAGCATCAATTCTGCTTAAAACGTAGTAAGGGCATATTTCACAACTTTCTAAGAAGTAGCTATTGTACTCCATAACATATCATGAGAGAGAAATTTAAGATAACAATCAGATGGTCAAACTGTATATCATTATTAACATCAACAAATGGGCTTGCATACAAACTAACGCAGAGTTTAAAAAGAGATAAAACAAAGAAAAACAGTGTATACAAAATTCTTCCAATGCAAATAGAAAAATGTTTTCTAATAATTTGAGAAAACAAAACCAGACTGTGGATTGGTCTGAGGGAAAAAAAAAATGAAATGGACGGTAGAATTCTGAGAGACAGTTGTGAAACAGTGCTGGCAATAACGAAGAATGCTTTCCGCTGGGGACATGTGGCTTCTTGTCTGGGAACAATCCCACACTGCCATTCGGGACGGTGCCAGAAGGAGCATGTGCAGGTGCTGCAACACTTCCAGAGTCCCAAAGGCGGGTCTCAAGCTTATTGAAGGTGGAAGGTTATCGATCCCTCTACTCCCATATGGATTGTAAGAAGGCTTGACCTTCAACAGGCCTATATGCATGCTATGCTATGTAATCAAGTATTACCTAATATTAATCAGTAATGGATGCAAAAACCTTTCCTAATCAAAGCATTCCAAATAAAAGCTAACAGAAATGAGAGTGTGAGTGCCAACTTGAGTCACTGTGTAGTAATGACCTCCAGCTGAGGCTCAGTAGCTGACTATAAGCTACAATTACACTCTCCTGGTAATTCTGACAGTATGTAGCGAACATTTGGTTCTTTTTGTTGTTGTTGTTTTGGCTCCAGATATGAAGGTATGCTCTTCTATTACAGTACTTCATTTCCAAATTTGGTATACAAGTATCTACCTTTCTGAATCGAGTTTGTCATTCAAATACTTCTATACTTTGGTGGGAAAGAAAGGCCTTATGTTTCAGGTCCTCTTAAGCCTAAGAAGGCCTTTGGGTTACTGAATATCATTAAGAAACACTAAAACAATGTTTATGAAGAAGTGAGTTTAGAGTTCAGGTCCCCTAAGTAATTCACCCACCACCCTACAAGGTAAAAACACAATTTGGCAATATGTGCTATAACAATGGAGTATGTGTAATGACTTCATGAAGTAGTGAATTTAAAGAACTTACCATCTATTACTTGAAATTACTTTTATATAGACTCAGAGGGATGGAATTATAACAGCATACTAGACATGCCACCATGTTCAGGAAACAGTGCAAATATGTGTCTACAGGAGAAGGGTAATTGGTGGCCTACCAACAGCACAAACACCATTGTAGAAAAACATCTCACTTAAAAGAAGAAATTCAGAGCTACTGCAGCAGCCTAGGATCCAAGTTAAACACGGGCTAAAGCCCCTGTCAGGACCACTGGGGTTAAGGTAGGGGAGATTTCTGGGTTCGATTCCTTAGCACCACATATATAGAAAAAAGCCAGAAGTGGCGCTGTGGCTCAAGAGGTAGAGTACTAGGCTTGAGCAAAAACAAGCCAAGGATAGTGCTCAG
Organism: Perognathus longimembris pacificus; assembly: GCF_023159225.1. Taxonomy (NCBI): domain Eukaryota; kingdom Metazoa; phylum Chordata; class Mammalia; order Rodentia; family Heteromyidae; genus Perognathus; species Perognathus longimembris. Next base: position 7,636,333 of record NC_063172.1, read on the forward strand.
GCCCTGAGTCCAAGCCCCAGGACTGGTAACAAAAACAAAAAAAAATAAACTAAGTCCCGTGGATTCACTTTAAGATCACACATCGGCATAACAACTAACAACTCAAGTGGCTATCACCTACGTCATCCATTTATTTCTTAGAAAGGGCTCTTACCTTTTTCATGAAACTCGTGTCTTGTCTACAAATTTTTTCTCTTTTAATTTTCAGGTCAGCTACATCTGGTATTATTCTAGAGACAATAAATATATCATTTTTAATGAATAGCACATTTTACTCAATATCTTGCCTTTTATAATTGCTTCTCTCTTATTTTTGTGAACATTCCTAATGTGCTTCTATGAACTATTGAATTGTCACCTTTAATTAAAAACTACATAATCTTGACTCCCAGGGCCCTTCTAAAGTTTAAAGCAAAACTAAAATAAAATAAAAATTTACATAACTAATTATTATAGTGTAGACAGACTCTCTGAAGAATATACTAAGTGCTATTCCCATATTTGTTATTTTAAATATATTGTTTCACTATCAAATAAATAAAACCTAAAAACCCCAGACGGATAACCTTACACACAAACATAAACACACAAACTTAAAAAGCTAAGACGGTTCTCGTGAAGCCCATTTCACGAGGACACGCTCGCTACCTGATCCCGCGAAGCTTTGCCCTGTTGTCATGGCGGTCTATGAGGTTGTGCATTACTTCCAAGACCAACTGCCGCAGCTCATAATCTTCCATGAGAGATGGGGATAACAGAGGGTCCAGAAAAGACCCAGGCAGTGCAGTCACAATTGTCTTGGCTTTGTATCCAGAGGTTACCTGGATAGAGGGATGAAAATTTTAAAAAATATGAAAAACCGCTGCACCAACTCTTCGGAAAAATCCTCACATTGTTTTTATAAATCCACACATTTAAGTCAGAAGAAAAGAACAGACACAAGCCAGAGGAAAAATACAAAGGAAATTTGTAGGATGATGATATATTTAATTTTCAAAAAACCCCAAAAATCCAAGAATGATAATAGTTCACATTTATTGTGAGCTACACACAATTCTAAGTGCTAAGGATCGACTCAGTTGTCACCACAGCCCTGTGAGGAAGTCACTAGTTACTCTCATTTTATAAACAAACAGGCAAATAGGTTAAGAATTCATGTGATAAGCAGCCAGTAGAAAGCATAAAGAGATTATGAGGCAAAAGATAATGGTTGGTCTTGCAAATGATAAATTTCATTTGAAAATGATCATTTTTAGGTATGTAGTAGTTTAACAGGAAGATATTTTCATTTTGGAAAACTGCAGTTTATAAGTTACTTGATTTGGTATCATGACTACAACAGTATCATCTAAATTTAAAGCTTTTAAGGAAAATAAACTTAAATGTTATTATTTTAAAATCACAGGTATCATTATTGTAATCTAATTAGGATGCAAGGCATTAGTCACATGGAATGTGTTTAATGTAAGTAAGACTTAGAACCAAATGACATTTTGGGTGAGTAATTTCAACTTATTTTAGGATTGTAAAGCACATTTGGACACCTGTGAGGTACTTGTGATTTTTGTTTTTTTAAGCAGGAAAATGGGTAGAACAACTGTCACCTGGGAAAAACAAAAATATATTCATGCCTCACACTACATACAGAAATAACTTCAAACTGAAGCTCTAAATGTGGAAAAGTCTAATTCTTCAAAGAACTGTAAAGGCAATGTAAAGAATGATGCTTATATTCTTAGAGAAGGTAATGAGTTCATAAACACGACACAAATGAAAAGGGACCTAATAAATGGGAAAGGTGTTACAAATTATGTGTATTAGGGTCAAAACTACATGATGAGCGGCAGAAGCATTTAGACATGAAATCACAAAGACTATTTCTCTGTACTTAAACTCAAGTATGAGATAGTTTCATAAAAAAATGAGATCTAGTACAATAAAGACCTTTAGAATAAAACTGAAAGCTATTAATTTTGAAAGGGCACATATTTCACATAATTTACCCTTATTTTTCTTTGACATTATACCAGGAGTAGGTAAATTGAAAATGAACATAACTACCATGAACCAACCAGAGGTTCTATACGCCTTTCCTTTCAGTTTGGGTATGTCTTTCTTTCCTTTCTAGCTTTTTATAGCCAAAATTACAGTGGTAAATTTTCATTTTTATGAAATATTTTCCCAACAAGGCATTATTTGAAGAGTATTTAAAGGGCGTGCCTAAAAAAATTAGTCTGAGTTCTATTCTTTAGCTCAGTGACCCTAGAGAACCTCCTTAATACCGCTTTACTTAAACTTCTGAGCCCTAGTATTTCCAATTCTATAATGGAATTTCTCTTTTCTGAACATTTCATCATAATGAAGTGTAAACATGTAGGTGAAGTAAGGAGCAAATAGGAAAACATACACCATAACAAAAAAAAAGGCATACCATTTAAGTATACACACTGGAAAAACAACTAGCTACAGTTTCTTATTGAGTAATAAAAAAGAAAGCTGACAATGTCAAGTTATTCCCTTAAATTGTTTCCAGGTATTTGCATTTCTTGTCTGCTTCACTTGCGTTCAAGTCCTTACCATGAGCAAAGATCTCAGCAACATTATCTGGATCCTCCTAGTTCCCAAATCTCTAAAATGCACAAAATAGTACTATTAATAGTAATTAACATTATACAACTTCATTTACTTATAATATTTTCTCTGACTTTGAGAGTTTATTACTGGCTAAATAGATTTCATTTTTGTAATAGATGAAGTCATGGCTTACTTTAAAAACTACGGTAAAATCGATACAACTTTAAAAAGCTAAATGTAAAATAAACAAATCCAAATTAAAAAATTAAGTTAGCAGGCTGGGAATATGATTTAGTGGTAGAGTGCTTGCCTTGCATGCATGCAGCCCTGGGTTTGATTCCTCAGCACCACATAAACAGAAAAAGCCAGAAGTGGCACTGTGGCTCAAGCCAGGGACAATGCTCAGGCCCTGAGAACAAGCCCCAGGACTGGCAAAAAATTTTTTTAAAAAATTAAAGCTATCGTCTCTTAAAGCAAATAAACTTAATATAGGTAATGATGACATGAACATTAAAATATATGTGTATAAAATTAAGCAACTGGAATTTGTACTGAAGTATTAAACTACATACCTCAAAAGTATGTATATCTATTTAGTGTTAACCAAAATGTTATTTAAAAATTCAAGGAGATGAAAATGTTAAATACTTGGGCTGACCGTTGCATACCAAACACAGGAAATGCATGATCACATTGCACTTCATAATTAAAATTACATAATTTTAAACCAAAATTAGATTTCCTTGTTTTATTTATTCTTTTTACCACTAATAACTCCCATTCTTTTAATCATCCGCTCTTCCTCATTTATTGACACGTGCTGAAGAAATATTCATCTACTAAGTTTATAGTAAATATTTTGTCCAATTTAAACTTTTCCACCTAAAATTATTACTTTAATTGTACATATTTGGCACTGTGTAAAAATTCAATATATGTATACAATGTATGAACATCAAATTAAGGTAGTTAGCATTTCCATCTCAAATTTTTTAAAAAATCTGATGAGTACTCTAATTGTAAATTTTTTAAAATAAATTAGCAAAACAGAGACCATAAACTAATCCTAAGCATGGCATACCAAATCAAATCTGTAAGATACAGGGGAAAGAACACGTGATCTACATAATTACCTTTGTTTCTGGAATTTATTTTGGCATTAATTTCTAAAAATTTTATGGAAACTTGAAGCTTATCCCTTTATGTATGCACACACATAATGTCCAGGCTGAACAAATTTTTACTTGACTGATAAAAGCATAAAACTTTTGAGAATTTATGTTTCTAAAAGCATGCAAATGTTGATTCACAACTTTTTTTTGTTTAGCAATATAGTTAGTACCATATAAATATTACTGATTTTCACTAGGCTTTTGTAAGATTAAATAAAACTCAACATTTAACAAATTTCGTATTAAATTTAATCTAAGAGTAAATTCAAATTTATATCTAGAAACATACCCTAGTTGGCTGATATCTAAAGTATGAGTAGATGTTCCAAAAACAGGTACTTTCCCCATAATGAACATCATGATTTCTGACCGCTGGTAATCTGGTAGGTTACTTCCAAAAAATCCTAGGGAAGGAAGATAAGTCTTATAAATAGCAGTATCACTAAAAAAAAAAAAAAAAAAAATGAAACCTTGCTTGGTAAAATCTTACTGCATTTATTTGCTTTTGTGTTTTAATTCTTATGTTACTCTGAATGTGTTACATTACAGAAATATTACTTGAGTCTGCTATCTATCTATCTACACACACATTCTATAGTAAAATATTTAAACAATAAATGTTTTAGAGTGAAACTGTAATAAATTAGAAGTCACTGAAGCAATTTAAATTAATTCTGGGAAAATAATATTAGCTGATTTGATATCTAAAATATGATAGAAAATCCACATAAAATTAAGTAAATTCAAGTCACCACAGAAGCAGGTTCACCATATACTGAATCAGCTTGCAAAATGGAAATATAGAAGGTTGCTAAAAATACAGCACAAGTACTATACACACACATTGTTCCTATATGCACAAACAAATATTCATGCACACAGGTGTGTGCAAGGAGAAGAACTGGAGATAGAGGAGAAGAGCAAATAAAAAAGCAATTGCATAAGATGCTAATGACAGATTAAACTACATAAAGAACAGAGCATTCTTTGTCTCATTCTCATGCTTTTTTCCCCCCAAGTAGATGTTATTTGCCAGGTCCAAGCTTTGTTTGGCAATGGCACTTTATAAGTTTCTTAGGTGAGAATTTTTTAATCACTGTTGAATATGATGAGTGTAAATGGTGAAATACTTACCTATCGTTTGGATGATAGCGTTCTGCACAATCTTCTCATCACTGTCTTTGGAACTTAAGGTGACACTGCCTACCGATCCCCTGTGCGAATCACCGGCTTCAAACTCCACACTAAGACGCAGGTGTTTCAGTAGGGTATTGAAGACTTCCAGCACTGTAGGCCCTGTCAAGGATGGCTGTGTGAGCAGATACGCTTTCCCAATAACGAGTATACGTGAAAGCAATTCTATTTCTCAACAGATTACTTGGTTATTTTCTAAATAATCAAAACTGTAGTAATCTAATGAAATTATCATTTATTTATTTTGTAATGTGAAGTATTCAATTAACAAGGTCCTCTAGTTATAGCAACAAAAATTAGGTATCTAAGAGCAATTCCCCATCTGACTATGCTATAAACCATATAAAAATGTGTATGTGCACATTTTACCTAATCTTTAGAAATAAAAACAATAATGAGTACTGAGATGATACTTAATTTGACTGATGGATCAGAATCCACAAAGACTACAATATCTCACTATTGCACAGAAAAAATACTGTGTAACTTATTAAATTAAATGTGGAAGAATTCTCTTAGTTATAAGACAAACTAAATCACTGCACATCAACTGATTATTTTCTGCCTTTTGACTGTAAGTGATTGTCACGTTTCTATTACTGCATCTATCACAGTATCTTTTCATTAGGGGTTTCATTTCCGGCCTTTATTCTCAATTATAGGCTTCCCAAGAAAGGGAACCATGGTTAAGTACATTTTTAAATATATAGAGCCTAGCACACAACACATAACACAACAGACATTATAGTGATTAGGAATATTATTGCTTCATACTTCAAATTAAGTAACTTGCCAATCAATAGCTTGTTTTTATTTTTAAAGATAAATTATGATAATGAAAAGTCTGTAAACAAGTGCCCATCCATTATTTAACATTGAAAGACAATCAGAATATCTCTTTTCATTTTGATCTTGAACAAAAAATACCTTCAATATTGCTATTACAGACCTTTCTAAAGAAATAACATGCAGATGAAACATCTTGTCTCTGGACATGCTCTCTTTAATTCCTGACTATATGGTTTTCAAGTCCTACTAACTGAGCACAAGGTCTTTCCCTTGTGCTGACAGTGGAGTTACAACATAACTCTCTTCTCTCTCTCTCTCCTTCTTTCTTCTCTTCTTCCCTCCCTGCCTCTTCCCTCCCTCCCTCCCTCTCTCCTTCCCTCCCTCCTCCCCTTTCCTCTATCTTTTTGATGCTTGTCCTGGGGCTTGAACTCAGGACACAGATATTGTCCCTAAGCATTTTTGCTCAAGGTTACTCCAGAACTTGAACCACAGCACCACTTCCAGTTTTTTTGGTGGTTACATGGAAAAAAGAGTCTCATGGACTTTCCTGGCCTGGGCTGGTTTCAAACTGTGATCCTCAGGTCTTAGTCTCCTAAGTAGCAAAGATTACAGGTGTGAGCCACTGGCATCAGCTATAATGTATTTCTGAGAAGACTAGAGTAAGTCTTTAAAATGGTCAATAATTATAGGACGTGGTCCAAAATAAGTTTGCAACTTAACTTCATACTACTTTTCTGATTTCTTTCCAACACTATCCAATCTAGAAATGGGCCCTATGAGATTTTCATGCTACCCATTTTAACTCCCTTCTCTGAGTCCAGGTTTTCTTCTGATATGTGACCAAGTCTGCATTATACTAGGTGGAGTAAACTACAGCTTCAGTAAACATTCACCAGAAGTGTTCTAGATTTCAGAATATGTGACTGTAGGTGGGGATGCTTATACGTGTGTGTGTGTGTGTGTGTGTGTGTATGTGTCCCCATGTGAATGCACACAGATACACTCATATAATCCATATGAGATACCTTAGGGATCTGTCCTTAGTCTAAACACAGAACTCTTTTGTCCTCCACACATACATGTTACACGTAGGCTGAAGAGAAATTTACATTAGATTACAAATGCTCCTATATTTTGACTAATATATCATGTGATTTAAGTTGCAGAATTTTACCCTTGTGGCATCATGTCAACCCTAAAACAAGTTTCAGGGTCTGGTGCATTTCAGACTACAGATTTTTTGGATTAGAAATGTTTAATCAGTACTACTTTTAGCTCTATATTCTGCCAATGCTCAGTACACAAATTATATTTAAAAAACCCTGTCCAAACAGACAGAAGGAGAAGAGGGCCTGATTTCAAGAAAAATGCTTAAACTATGCATTAAATAACCCTGAGAATAATGACACAAACCCAAAATCTCAAGAGAGAGCATAGCACCCACAAAGCTATGTATGTATAATTGGAGGAGTGCTTCGCACTCTGCTACGCCTGCTGAAGAAACACACCCAGAAACACAGTAATGCCCTTTTTGATTTTGTTGTTCTTATAGGCACTCACCTATGGAGCCTTTAGCAGCAATGGCCACAGCTTCTAACAGAACCTGAATAATACCTGCACGAACCCTGGGAGAGTCTTTTTTACGAGCATCAAGGTGGCCAAGAATCTCCTGGATGACATGGTGAGAATACTGAGCCTAAAGGAGTTGACACCAAGAAAACATCATCAATTCACAGCAAGGCATTTCTGACTTTTCTTTAGTAACATACATACTTTCATAACAATCTGAAGGAAAAAATAAGTTTGGGTTTTTCACATCTACTTTGCTTTACTTAAAGCTACTAAAATTGAACAATGTTTCTCTCTCTCTCTCTCTCACACACACACACACACACACACACACACACTTACGCTGACCCTGCCTAGAAAGCCGCATCATCTGACATGGGAACCTCATACAATTAGAGTATACCATCTTATGAAAGTAGCCATTTGATTTATTGCTCAACCAGGATATTCCGAGTCAGTGAGAGCACTGACTATTATATATCATTAAGCTTCAATTGGTGACTTGGGGGCTAATACATTCCTGTAGCATTGAACATTTAACAAAAGTGGGGACAAAAATACATTTTTTTTCAAAAGTAACCAGATGTCACTTTGTAAATACTTCATATGTATTTTATTTCATGCACAAACAGCACTATGAGAAAAGTTCAACTCAATTATTCTGTGCAATTTAGGGCAAATAGTAACTTGCCCAAGGTTCCAGCCAAACTCAGAATCTACAAGTAAATTCTAGTCTGACCAAAGTATGAGTAAGAACCGAGCTCCCTTTTCTCTCTCTTGCTCTTTCCTTTTCTCTCTTACTCCCTCTCACTCCCTTTCTCTCTCTTTCCTTTTCTCTCTCACTCTCTTGCTGTTTTTCTCTTCTTCCTTCTTTTCTGTCTCCCTATGCTTCCATCTCATGTGGGCTGGCAGTTTGCTTCCTCCCCACCCCCCCACACCCAAAATAAACTCCTTTCTGCCTGAACCATGTGGCGAGTTTCCTTTCTGACGAACTTTACAGAACCTAGTTTTGGAATGGGCTGCTTCTGGGGAGCAAAAAGGAAGTTCTGGACCTTGAAAGGCATGTATTCAACCCAAGTGGGCTTTGCAGGAGGCTACACCGCCCATCCTACTTACAAAGAAGTCTGCTCAGGCCTTCGAAACTGAGGCTCGACCACCAGTGTGCTTTGTCAGCAAAGATATCTAAGTTGCCTATTTTCTCTATTGGGTGTAACAGGCACTGTCATGGCACCATTATGCCATGCCATGTGTTCTCTGTTGCCGTGTTTGTGTCCTGGCCCCGCCCCCTCCGGTCACCGTGGCATCCCACTTGAGCTGAATTGGTTTATCAAAGTATGGTGTCTCCATTTTACAATCTGAAATTTTTTGTTTGCTAGTGAAGTTTTTGTTTTTCAAACTCACCACGTGGTTCTAAAATACTGGGCAAAATGTCATTTACTGCTGGAATTCCAAAAGGGTTTAGGCCAAAATTCACTTTTGTGCGCTGTAAAACCTATGTGCACAATGTATATGTGTATGTTACATGTGTGTATGTCTGTCTGTGTAAACATCATTTGTTAGTGAAGAAAGTCTTGGAAAGGGGAATTGAAGAGACAAAGGGTAGGGAGAAGACAGTATGAGTATTTCTTAAATTCTTACAAGATAAAGCTTATTAAATTGGTATGTAATTAAGTTAGCTGTGATTTAAACACTGATGTAAAACCAGCATGCCATTCTTTATATGTCCATCTAGCTATAAATCTGTGCTAAAACTCATCACATCTACTGAGTTTTATCATTGCAAAAATTCTGACAAGTATTTGCTGGTCAATTTTTTTTTTTTTTTTTGTCTTTTTTGGTACTGGGGATCGAACCCAGGATGTTGCACTTGCTAGGCAAGCACTTTGCCACTACTAAGCTACACCCCAGCCCATGCTGGTCAATTCTTGACAAGGTGCAGGTAAGCTCTAGTCCTCTTGGTCTCCTGGTTGCTTTAATTGGGAATAAAAAAGGGCTTTTGTGGCAAAGACTCCTTTGATTGCAGTTCAAAGCCAGCCCGGGCAGAAAAAAAATCCCTCTAAAACTCCCATCTCTCAACTAACAAGCCAAGAGCCAGGCTGGAAGCATGGCTCAAGAGACATATCTCTACTTAACCAGCCAAACAAACGCTGGACGTGGTACTGTGGCTCAAGTGGTAGCCTCAAGCAGAAGTGCTCAGGGACAGAGCCCAGGCCTTGAGTTCAAACTCCTGTGAATGCCAACTGGGGCAAGCCATCCCAGCAACAAGCACCTGGACTCAGCCAGCTCAGGGAATAAGGATCATGGAGAGAAGAGAATGATGTTAAATCCTAAATGGAGTCACTTCAATTCGCCCTTATAAATTAATCAGAGCCGGGGGATCAAGAGATAGTAGCTTGTCCATCTAATGTCCATACCTGAGTATAAACTAGCTGAACTAGCCAAGTCATTCAATTTTCAATTTTCTGCCCTACATCCTTCCTTTTGCCTTAATTTTTTTTTTTAATTGTCTAGCCCCTGCCTCAGGAGACTTCTTCCAGGTTTCATTCAAGGACTGGTCTCTACCACCACCGGACCCTGCTCACCTTCTCCTGGTGGGGCCACATTTCTGCCTTTACCCCTAATGTCAATGCCCGTTGCCAGCAGGAAGCAGCCAGAGAGAGTCTTTGTCCTTTTAAAAGGCTGGAATGTAAGGTCAGCCCCCAGAGGGCTCCATGCTGATGCCCCCACCTGGTTAAGTCTCCAACCAGCAGACCTGGAGGCAGTTACCTCCCCCTTCCCTGAGGTCAACATCCTAGTCCACCTGGCCACTGTCCCCGCCCCCTCCCCTCCCCCTGCCCTAGATAAGCCAGGGCTGGGCCACACATCACCTCGGCCACAGGTCAGCTGTTCAGGAATAAACTTTTCTCTCCTGCTTGGGGAAAAAAAAAAAAAAAAAAAGAACCCAGCTCTGTGCTGCTTCTGAAAACTTTATCTCCTTTAAGGTAGTAATTACTTTTTAAGGTGTCAGAAATCTACCACGGGCTATATACTATATATACTAAGGGATGGAGCTCAGTGTTTGTAAAACACTTACCCAAGCACACATGAGGCCCTGAATTACCCCAACAAAAAAGTAAATGGTGTCTAAAAGACCTCAAATCCTGCTTGAATTAAAAGCTAACCAGTTCTTTTCACAGTTTGAGGGGAAAAAACAAACAACCAAAAGACCAAAATAAGTTTGTCCTTTGCAGTTAGGTATTTAATCATAAGGTTCTATAAAGACTAGTTAATAGAAGTACTTCTTCATGGTAATCAGTAAATGAATGTTGTTACAGCAGCTAAAATAAATGCCGATGTAATAGAATTAAAATACCAGTTCACCAGTTAATATAAATACCTAATTTGTGTGTTAAGGTTAGGAAAAATAAAGAGTGCCACCATAAACATTTTAGTTCTTTTTTATAGATATTTTCATCTTAGCAAATAAGAATGAGACAGAAAAATGAGACAAATTGCTAAGTTAAAAACCTGTCTATGCTATAGTTTTCAACAGCTGCTCACTGATGTGCTTATCTACCCAAATTGCTTATAATAAAGAATAGTTAACCAAATCTTACCTGAATAGAATACATTATGATTTTAAAGCAGTGAACTGCAAATTCATTAGGATCCCACAACTTGTGATGATCTAAATGCCTGTAAATAACAATTAAAAATTACTTGATTCCCTGGTTAAAATCTTTCCTGCATTGCCTCACTAACATTTCAAAGAAAATATTCTGACCATCTCACAATTTTCAGCTACAGCCATCCAGTAATTACTCACAGATATTTATACAGAATATTATGGTCTCCGCAGTGTAGCCGACACTTTCCTATCTCACACTAGCACTTAACTTACTGAGCACTCCAGTCCATGGTATCAGAGTCTTGTGTTCACTGTTGATTGAAAATGGGATACTCAATTCTGGCTGGATCATTCATTTTTTCCCATAGAACCAGTAACAAGGCAAATTTGAAAATCCTACTTCAATGTTAAACAAAAACATTTGGTAAAATAAAATTTCCACAGTAACTTATCATCTCTGGAATTCTCAAACTAGGCACAAATTCTTTGTCGCGAAATGCTCGATCACCTTTTAGTTTTTTTCAGTCCATGTTTTATCTTTATCATGTATGTTAATCATGCACCAATATGTTCATTATATATTCCCCAAATATTTGGTACCTTATTTGTGCATGGCCTTTCATATTTAATTAATTAAATAGCTAACAAATAACTACAGACTATTTAATTAACATTTAACTTGATTAACATACAATCAGGATTTATGTTAGGATTTTTAGAAAAGAATGTAGCTAATTCAAACTTCTCAAGTAAAGTTAATTTGATAATCTTGCTTCTAACCTAGTTATCTTGAATTCTAACATTAAGTCAGTATATAGACATTTAAAAAAGCCCTTCCTTTATTTAACCGAATTCTGGTATCTTTAGTAGCATTTCCATAACCCCACAGCTTTTAGACAGTTGATCTAACAGATGGAAGACCACAGAAATTTTCAAAAAATTATGATTATCTGATTTTGAAGATAATTCCACAGTTTATAGATTCTTATAGCTTAAAGGTCAATTTTGACCCCTATGACAAAACCTATGTCCTAAATAAAGAATTCCAAATGCTACATTCAGAATATTTTTATATGCTAATGACATTATTATGGTTTGATGAGGAAAAGCATATGGTAAATTCCCTTTAACAAATGAAGATTAGTGAAACCGTCCAACAACTAGAATATTTTCATTTGATGGTTCAGTTAGAAACTAAAGGTTTGAGAGAATGTTTATGTGGACAAATTCAAGCTCAAAACTGTACTTTGCCTGGAGTATAAGATGTAAGGAAGAAGGAGACACTTAGCATTCTTGCTCTAAGTCTATGGTTAAAGATGAATCTCACTTGAGAAGTGAGTAAGACCTAAAGGAGCCCACACTTAGTAAAAAGAAGGCTAAAGGAATAGGAGGAACCAACGATATAGGGGTTAGTAAAGAACTTTCGGATTTAAATATTGTCAAGGTCTGTAAGTAGATTAATTCAAGGTATATGATGTATATGATATTAAGCATGTTAGTACAGTTTGTATTTACAAGGGAAACACTAGTTCAGTAATTGAAGGAGTACTTAAAACATTCATTCAGACTGAATGTATGTATATGTCTATATACTGACTTAATACGTATGTATTCAGACTAACTCCTAGATTACTTCCACAACGTTTCACTGTTTCCAATAAAAGCTCAGCCATACCAATAAAAAGGTATTTGTCCTTTGCCTAACATACAATATAGCCAAGTCACAGACAACCAGGAAAACACTAAGTCCTTACGCAAAAACTGGTCTAACTGCATTATTCATATTCCCAAAAGTTGCTCGGCCCAGCAGTTCTCTAAAGCAGTTCTCAGCCAACACAGCGGGGTTCTCCTCTTTATCAGCTGCAGAAGGAGAAGAAGGAGGGCCTAGGCGACTGAAAAAAGAGAAAAATACAGACCCAAACAAGAGGTCTAAAATTAGTTCTAACAGTGAAACAGAATAGACTTCATTTCCCAGAAATGTTACAAAGACATTTTCTTTTATCACTACATAACTTTAAAGCTTTATTCTGACCTCATGAATGTACTAATACCAAAGCTAATCACATAATCTTTCAATAGGGGGTGGGAGGGGGGGGGACTAAACTCAGCTGGTAACATTTCCAACAGAATGTCTTTTCCTAAGTAAAATTCGGCAGCTTGCTACTCTTGTACTTCCATCTCTATATTACAGCAAAGTCTTAGTAAGAAAAGTGTCCAAGGACCACAAAGACAGCATTCCACACCTTAATTGCAATGAGACAAAAGATGCACAGAAAAGCAGCAATAGTGCCTTTGATTAAATGACAAAATTTAAAAGCTAGTTAGAATGCCTGTATACATAGATATCTTCAGTACACAGAATTTCTTTTGTTCATGTCTTAAAACATTAGTTTAAACAAAACATGCAATAACAACAAGCATTATCTCTGACACTGTACACATGAGAAAACACAATTTCTTCAGATTTTACAATCAGTAGTTTGTTTCTTGGGTCTTACATTTTGCTAAAACTGGACTTTAAGAGCTATAAGTATGGAAAATGGGCTCCCAACTCACTATCAACCTTTTACATTGTAAATATTTTAGATAAGAAAACAGCTACAGCTAGAAAAAGCAGAAGGTGAAAAAAAGTATCAAATTTCACACTTCTAGGAAAGGTTCTAAAGCTGGAAATCATCACATCTAGAGAATTAGAATAAATCCTTTTTGTAGTTCGAATAAACTGAAATGAAATAGACCTCAATTCTAAACTACTTTTATTTGCTGCTGTATATATCACTGTGATAATTATTTTTTTTAATTAACTACAGAATTAAGTCTGCTCCAGATTTTCCTCTTTAAATTTCAGATCAGGATTGTAAGCAAATTAGAAAACCTTATCTTTGAAGCTGAATCACACAATGTGGGGAAATGTACGTTTCTGGCACTTGAAGAGAGGAGATAAATATGTGAACGCTATGGAGGAAAAATGAAACCAGCATATATCCAAAATCAGTAAACTACTCCAAAACATCTTAGAAAAAAAAGGAATAGTGCCTTAACGTTTTGTTGAAAAATAAAATCTATACACTCATTATTATTGCTATTATAGTATTTCCTATTATTACTGTTATTATTCTTACTACATTGTTAGTTTTAACTCCCTAAGAAAGAGCATACTAGGTCTCAAAGGAATAATATAAGTTTAGCTACAATTCTGATTTCTCAGATTCATCTATTTTTTAAAAAGTATTAATTAAAACTGAAAATTAGATGTCGTACAGTAAGTATAAACATTCTATAAGAAAATAAGGCTTTAGTGTGCGAATAAAAATCAGTGGCTAGTCATTACTGCAGTAGTTTTTACTGGAAACCATATATTAAATCCACTTAACTCTGTTACATAATACGTAAGACAAAACATTTTTATCCCAGCAAGCACAAGAACATATACTGAAAAGCAACATAACTCATCTCCATTGTCTTTACTCCATACCTGTCAACTTCTTCAGTCTTCTGCATGTTAAACAGGAGGGATGGAACAATCTTGTCCATATGCTGAGGTTCCCAAATGGTAGCGCGAAGTTCATCGTTAACTGTTTTGCGAACCACACCTTGAATCCCTCTTATTCCAGCAATCCGGATTCTGTGATGGAAAGTGAAAACTGAGCCATGAGGGGCTGGGAATGTGGCTTAGCGGTAGACTGCTTGCCTAGCATGCATGAAACCCTGGGTTAGATTCCTCACCACCACATAAACAGAAAAAGCCAGAAGTATCCCTATAGCTCAAGTGGTAGACCACAAAGAGTATCTATGACAGCTCCCAGGACCAGTAAACACACACACACACACACACACACACGCGCGCGCGTGCGCGGGCACACACACACTTTCTTAAGATGAGCATGATAATTCAAACTAATGTGAAGGAGATTCCCTGCATTTCTTGTCTACAAGTCTTAAAGCTGACTGGAAGTGGATTTCATGGTTTCTGAGCAGTTTCTCCAAACTTCTTGCTGGCTGTTCCTCCTCAAGGGCCCTAACTTCTGAGATGACATTTTTTTTTTTTTTTTGCCAGTCCTGGGGCTTGAACTCAGGGCCTGAGCACTGTCCCTGGCTTTTTTTTGCTCAAGGCTAGCACTCTGCCACTTGAGCCACAGCGCCACTTCTGCCTGTTTTCTGTATATGTGGTGCTGGGGAATCGAACCCAGGGCTTCATGTATAAGAGGCAAGCACTCTTGCCACTAGGCCATATTCCCAGCCCAACTACTTTTTTAATTATATTTTTATCATCTTTTAAGTAGTTGTACAAAGGCGTTACAATTCAACATGTCTTTATGAGTTGAGATGCTGCTTTTAATAAAGGCACATTATCGATTTAGTGATCACGTGTACATGTGACTTACAATCTGCTGTCCCTTGTTCCCATCCTAGTTCATAGTTTCCAGTTTCCTTAGGTCTTTCCTAATCCCCCCCTCCTTTTTTTTCTTGCCAGTCCCTGAGCCTCTTTGTGCTCAAGGCTAGCTATCTTATGAGCCACAGTGCCACTCCCAGGTTTTTGGAGTAGTTTATTGGAGATAAGAGTCTCAGGGACTTTTTTCCCCAGGCTGGCTTCGAACCACAATCCTCAGATCTCAGCCTCCTGAGTAGCTAAAATTATAGGCATGAGCCACTGGCACCTGGCTCTTTCCTTACTTTCATTGGTGAAGTGGCCTGGGGGTGGCAGGGGGTAGGGGAAGAAAACTCCAAAGCTTCAAGAATGAGAAAATTGACTAAATGCAACTTTTGGTTTTTTTTGCCAGTCCTGGGGCTTAAACTCAGGGCCTGAGCACTTTCCCTGGCTTCTTTTTGCTCAAGTCTAGCACTCTACCACTTGAGCCACAGAGCTACTTCCGGCTTTTTCTTTATATGTGGTGCTGAGGAATGGAACCCAGGGCTTCATGTATACGAGGCAAGCACTTTACCACTAGGCCATATTCCCAGCCCCCTAAATGCAACTTTTAAAAGCTGTAAAGGGCAAGGCAAATGGAGACTCTTTTAAATATATTCCTCATGGCCAAATTGCTTCCATTCTTTTCCTACTATTTTCTACTACCTAAAATACTCACCATTAGAGGTGTACTCAGCTTACCTACATTGTCTTTCAGATACTGTAAACAGGTAATCTAGAGAGGGAAGCAGCAGTGCTTTACAAAGCACAGAAAAAGGGTGCTGGCACTTCATAGGAACAGAAAGGGAGAAATGGCCATGCTACACAATTGACATGAAAAAATCAAGTTGGAAGCATGGGCAAACGCTGCTCAATCCAAAGCTCTGGTTACAAAAGCAGCTTTGGAAAACTCTACCATGAGTAGCCAGGGCTAACATGACTACCGAAGCTGCCTGCTTTACAAACCTGCTGCTTCTACTGGTGACAAGAAGGCCAAGAAGGAGGTGGCAGGGAACCCAACACAGAGAAGACTAGTGGAACAGCAGCAGATGGGGGGGGCCCGTTGAGGAGCAGTGCGCTAGCGGTAACTTCCAAGAGCTGTATTTTAACTGCATACCAGCATCCAATCCAGACTGACTGAAATGTGACCTAGCCACGGTCCCCAGAGGAATGGTGGTTGCTCTTCACTGCCTATAGCATAGGAATGCTCTCAAGACTTCCCTGAGTCAATTCACACCAGGCCCAGCCACTGTGCGGATGACCCCGTCAGCAGGAAGGTCTTCAGGAGCTCAGAGCTTAAGCTTGTGACCCAAGTTTACTAGTGAGAACCATTTCAACATGGAAATGTTTTAAGAAAACCTTACTAGCTACCAGCCTCAGCCCCTACTGTCACTCCCCTGGACTTCTAAATGACAGGGTTCTGATGAAAACAGGTGTCTAAGTTAGAATCAGAAAGGGACTATAAATGCATGTGAGAAAAACTAAATGAGTTTTTAAAATTCAAGTTAAACCAATAAAATCCTCTGTCCTGAAGCATTTTATTTTACTCATTGGCCTAAGGATACAAATTAAATCTTTGCATTTCGGAAGTTTAAATATTAAATATTTGGAAAAATCTATGATTAAGAAAAAGAACTTTATGTAAACCCTTTTCTGTATATAGAACATTTCAAATTCATTTTGTCATCACTAATGAAAAAGGTAAAAATTTGTTCAAAAGGCAGGATATATCACTAGGGGGCGATAAGTTCCTAGAAACAAGGTAACCTTATGCAACACATTTGTGATTTTACTTAATATTTATTAAGTGCATCCGTTCAGAAATACTATGACTACAAACATGAAAGCTTTATAAAACATTTAAAAAATATCCTTTAGGAAGAACAAAAGGATCTTAATGGTGAGTGGGATGGGCAAGAAACTACTGCTTGCCAACTACTAAGGGAGCACATCCTGGAATAAAGAATTAACAGGCTGGGACACGGCTAGCAAGCTCCACAACTACAGTTCAAACACCAGTATGATCAATTGAAAAAACAGGACTGTAAAAGGCCTATTGTTATACTGAGGAAAAATTATACTAATAGAAAAAAGTCATATCTGAAAATGCCTGATATCTCTCCCTTTTTTCAAATTACAATTACTTTCAGGTGGGGTACATTTAGGTAAATCAACACCACAACTTGCAAATTCTAAGCTAGTTAAGTCTCTGAGTACTACTTTATTTTAAAGGAAAACTAAAATATTATAAAGCAAGTTAAATCTTGTTTACCAAATAACTAAATTCAGATTGATTTTTTTAGATGTATAGCACACAGTAATGCTTAAACTACTTTCTATATTTACTAAAGGTATTTGTTGGCCTTATTTAAATTCAATGCTTCTCATTTATACATAGATATTAACCTGTATTTTGTTTTCATATAAACACCAGATTTTTACTAGGACTTGTCCAGAAGATATGTCTTAAGATGCAAAGTCAGTTTTCATGACAATCATAGACTTAACAATGATTCATTCAGCAGTATATATATTCTTTCGTTCATTCAATTTATTTATTTAAAAAAGTACTAATTTTGAGCTTACTCTTAGCAAGGCACAATGCAGAGGGCTTACAACAGCAGTCCTCAAAACATAGCCTTTGTCTCACTGGAGTTTACACTGCAAAAGAGTGAGGAAGAGACAGATACGAGGAGAACTAAGGGTGGGAGAGGAGGGTTAATGTTTAATAAAGATTAAGGGAGAAATCTCTAGGTAAAGTGACATTTGAGGAAAAATAAGCCATGAGGACGGCCTGGAAATTGTGATATGCAGAGAAATCAAGGTGCTCAAAGACCCTCAAGAGAAGGATACCCACATGTTCAGTTGGCTGGGTTGGAGAGCAGGAGGATATGACAGAAGGGAGTCCAGGACAGGCAGAGAACACATTCTAGGCTACAGCCCAGGCTGCACTTCAGTGAGGAACCTGGGAAACCACTGTGCAGCTACAGTGGTTGTCCTACCTTCTAACAGCAAAAAGCCACTTCACTCATATTCTCATTCCTTTGAAAATCATGACGTAATATGTGCACACAGTATTCATCTGTAAACTGCATCATTTAAATCACGAGGTAGGATAATACATACTCTGTTCGTATCTCAGGATCACTGTGACAGGAATGACACATGGCACTGAATCGAGATACAAAGAAGTCATATCGCCTGTGATAGGATGGTGTATCTTCTTCGATATTTGCAAATTTGACAAACTGAAAAATAAGAATAACAGTATGGAGAAAATTTACCTTTCTGAAAATACAAAAAAAACACAACACCTCATTTAGCTCCATTATCTGGTGTATTAAGCAACAACCAAGCAAGAAGCAAATAAAATGCATAAAATGTCAAATGCCAAAAAAAAAAAAATACTGCATATACACAAAGGATTTTTTTTCCCTTTTTTGGGGGGTAGTGCTAGGGATTGAACTGAGAGCCTTCTATTCGTCACATACCCTCAGTCCTATTGCTTTTAGTTTTTTAGATACTCTGTGCTAACTGAACTTACTCAGCCCAGGTGAGCACCTGGACAAACTGCCAAGTTTAGGCTTACATCTAAGCACATTGGTTTCATCTGAGCACATCTATACATTGGTTTCTCTAAGTGTTCCAACAGCTATACAGAATTCCATTCACTCTATAGATAGGAACACTGTAGGTCAGGTGTTGAGTCATTTTTTTTTTAATTGTCCTACATAGTGAATGTTGAACTGTCATGACAGCGTAGGGACTTGACTGCCACATTATACACAAACTACATGACTAGAAAACTGCACAACGGGAAAGGGGTTGCTAAAACACATCTGCTCTGTATACACAGTATGTTCCATTCTTGACGACATCTAAGATAAGCACTGAAGAACTACTTCTGAATTTTGGAATTGTAAGTGACTTTGTATTCAGTTTATTCTGGCAATTTTTAGCATTTTTCAAATTTGCTGTAAAAGCTTATTAGTTTTAAACCAGAAAAAAATATTAGAAATAAAGCCAAAAAGTTTGATGTTGTGGAGAATTTTTAAAAGGAAAAAAAACTGTTCTTGTCATTTACTGAAAATCACAGAACTAGCAAATTCTGGTAATTATTAATAGAAGTAGTTCCTACTAACTGCACATGGGCATAAAGAGACAGATCAAATGTGGCTGGCTGTTCTCTAGGAGAAATGGATGGAGCTCATCTTCCTTCCCAGTTTATGGGTTGTTTTCTGACTCCCCTAACCTGGAGGCTCTTTAGCACTAAATTCTAACTCTAGAAGGTCTATGGTAAAATACATTGGTATAATAAAGGTATTATCATTACAGATTTATCATATACAGGGGTACAGAAGACATTGAGAACATAACAGTATTATGCAGAGATTCCAAACTGGCTGTTAGACAGGAGTGATTTCAATTCTGGGTTTAAAAAGTTTTATGAGAATTAAGTTACAGAATATATGTAGAGCCTATTGCATACTGTATTATTTTTCTAAAGACCTTGGGCCAAAGTTCTATAAAATTAATATTTGTAACCATTATGGATTATTTTTATAACAAAAATTACTTCAAGTTGAATTTTATTAAAAAGCTTGGAACTAAAAGTAGTTCAGATTTCACTTAGTTGGGCTTTATTTACATAGAATATTTTCTTCACTTTGCTAATCGAGTATCTATAATCGAAAATCTGATCCACAGGGCTCAAAAATGTGAAGCATTTATAATTAGAGATTAGGATACTCAATTAGTACATGTTATTATTTATCAATAGTAATGTTGCTTAACATTGTTCTTGCTTGGCTCAATGTATACATAAATATATATACTCGATCATCCTTTATTCTTTTTTTATATTTAAAACAGTTTACAAAGATAAAAATAAAAAACAAGAAAATACCTAGCCAAATATCTTGAACAGGAGAATGTAAATAATTATATCTATTAAGTCATCCTGGGTTGGCATCAACAAAAAGAGGCCATTTCAACAAATATACAAAGTCCTTTAATAAGTATAAAATACTATCATGTTTGACAATATGAACTACTGAGCACTAAAAAGAAATGAAAATTAGACTTCTAGAGACAGATAAATTATGTTGGTTCAAAGACACATTCACTAAATAGACAACTGGTGATTTGGGTCTTTTGCCCAAATGATTCATTAAAGTAAGCCTAATGGCCCCTTTGGCTGGAAGTAAAGAAACTTCTGGGAACACACACAACCCCATGCCTTCCGGCTATGCAAATATTTCCCCTAAACTTTCCTGACCTAATTGTAGAAGAAATAAGAGAAGTCATAAGGAACTATCAGTAAACAAAGTGTATCACATCATCTACTACATCTGGAAATACCCAGTATTTTCCTCCAAAATAAAGGAATGAAATCAGATACAGGTTTTGTATGATGATTTTATTTATATACTTTTTCTAACACACTACATCTATTGGTAATGGCAACTAAAAATTCCATGTTCTAAGAGCATCATACATACTAACACATGTCACATTTTAAGGATTTTATAGAAAGACTGTTGTAATAAGATGGCTATAAGGTTGTCCTAAGATTGGCACTATTATTATCTTCCTCTTACAGATGGAAAATTGAAACAAAAGGTTAAGAACTGCCCAAACTACAAAAACCAGAGGTGCTAGCTTAAGTCAAACCAAGGCAGGTATGCTTGAATTCGTATGATGACCAATAGTTCTTTTCCCCACAAATAATAACAAGTGATATGTGCTAAAAGTATGGATGCAGCCCACAGTATTCATGTAGAGAGGATGCCTTAAAGTTTTCTCAGAAGGAAAGGGAGTTCTACAATAAAACCAAAGACAAGACTTCAAACAGTATCACTATATCTTATCTTCCTTTTCAGTTTATGTATATAAAGGCAATAGGATAAATATTAATACTGTATTTTCTTTTCTTTTTCATTATATTTTCCTTTCCTTTCACTTTTAAAAAGCTAAGTGTGACTCAAAATAAAAGAAAAAGAATGTGGTAAGTACAAACAGCTCAAAAGACAAAACGCTTACATTGTATGGCCAACTGCTAGAGAGAAAAACAGGATTATCAACAAAGAGAACTGAAGAGCTGGATATCCACATACAAATTATACAAGTTGAACCCCCAGTTGACATCACATTCAAAATAACTCAAACTGGCTGACACGCTTAAGCTATAAAACTCTTAGAAAAAAACCATAGGGGTAATATGTGAATCTTGGATTGGACAATGGTTTATTTATTACAATTATACCACAAGTACAAAGGAAAAAGAATGAACAAAAATGGATACTGTAGCTCAAACCTGTCCTAGCTACTCAGGAAGTTGAGATCAGAGGATTATGGTTCAAAACCAGTCAGGCAGCTACTCAAAAACCAGAACTGGAACTGTACTGAAAGTGGCAGCCTTGAGCAAAAGAACTCAGAGACAGTGCCCAGGCCCTGAATTCAGGCTCCACAACCAGAAAAAAAAAAAAAAAAAGGATCAACTGGCTTTCATCAAAACTGAAAACTTTAGTGACTCAAAGATACCATCAAGAAAGCAAAAACTACATAATTAGAGAGAATACCTGTAATCATATAGCTGATGAAAGTTTTATTATCAAGAATAAACTTCCTCAACTTAACAATAAAAAGATAATTCAATTAAAAAATAAGCAAATGACTTTGGTGTACTGTTAAGGATGTGGAGAATTTGGAAAACTCACACACCAAAGTTTACATAATGGATATTTCCATTTATTTAAAATATGCAAAATCGGAAAACCCATAAGAGACAGAAAGTAGTATTTTTCAGAACTAAGGGAAGCAAGGAATGAGAGGGTGATAGCAACTTTAAAAATATTTTAAAAGCACATTGAGGGGCTGGGGATATAGCCTAGTGGCAAGAGTGCCTGCCTCGGATACACGAGGCCCTAGGTTCGATTCCCCAGCACCACATATACAGAAAACGGCCAGAAGTGGCACTGTGGCTCAAGTGGCAGAGTGCTAGCCTTGAGCGGGAAGAAGCCAGGGACAGTGCTCAGGCCCTGAGTCCAAGGCCCAGGACTGGCCAAAAAAAAAAAAAAAAAAAGCACACTGAACTACATATTTCATAAGGAAAAACTTTATGGTAAATGAACTATATTGAAACTCAAAGGAAGGGCTGGATACAAAGTTAATATTGTAGTAGATAACCCAGAAAGAAAAAATGAAAAATGGAGGGTACAGATTTACAGGCAGGTATTCCCTTATAATTGGCATATCACAGATTTTCCTAGAAAACAGCAAAGTTGAAAGTGTTCGAACTCTTCATCTGTCAGTTGTCTCAATGTCCTGGTGAGAGAATAAGCCTTTACCAGATAAAAATTATCCCGAAATTAATACTAGATATGCTAATTAAACTTGAAATAAGGAGAGAACAGTTTTTCTCACAGAGTTTGTTCCAAGAACTTGAAGCTTTGGTTCCCCTGATTCCAGTAGCTTTGCTACCATATGAAGAAAGCTTTCTACAAATGGCTTGATGCTTTGAGAGTGGCAGGCCATAAGAAGTTGGTCCAAAGCCTCCATAGCAATTAGAACATACCTAAATGTAAGACAAAAGCAGTGTCAATTCGTTTCTAAATCTCTTAATTCTCTAAGTGATTTTTTAAAAATTGGAATATTATAAGGAAATACTTGATAAACTTTATAATTCAACAAGTCTTCAGTCTTTAAATTAAAATTCAGTCTTTAGACAACTTTCTTTATAATAACCACTTGTAAAGCCACCTGTGCCAGGACCTACCAACATGTTCTAAATGGTATAGAACGATATAGAAGAAGAGAAGCCAATGCATCACCTGAAGAATGGACTACCCCAAGAAACTAGCAAAAGACAACATAGAAAATAGTTACAATTTGAGTGGCAAAGTAACTCTTGTCCAAGCACTGAGGATGTATTAGGCTGGTTAGGTCTCTATTTAAAGGCAAAAATATATTCAGTATAGTTCCAAATTATTGTGCTTAGGTTGACTGGACCTTGATATCAAAGCCAAAGTTATTTTTTACTCCTCTGAGAGGTCAAACTGAAGCTGTGTCAAGAATCACTTACGGTATGGGAATATGGCCTAGTGGCAAGAGTGCTTGCCTCCTACACATGAAGCTCTCGGTTCGATTCCCCAGCACCACATATATGGAAAATGGCCAGAAGGGGCACTGTGGCTCAGGTGGCAGAGTGCTAGCCTTGAGCGGGAAGAAGCCAGGGACAGTGCTCAGGCCCTGAGTCCAAGGCCCAGGACTGGCCAAAAAAAAAAAAAAAAAAAAAGAATCACTTAGTTAATAGAACAGTTCTGTTTGTGTCAATGTATACACTGATTTGTAATTTACAGTATTACATGCATAGACTAAGGGTGTCAATTCTCAATGAATTATCATTAGAGGAGTTCTACAACTTAATGGATGCTAAGGCTAAAGCTAACTCTGATAACTTGAGTATATACATAAAATCTTAAAAAGTAGCAGGAAACATGAGCTTTAAAATCTATTTTACACATTTCTTTGTATACTGTCGTAATGTTTATCCTACATATGGTCTTTATCTGACTAGGGGGCACAGTAATTTAGCATAAGATGACTGATCCTAGGAAGATACAATACGAGTAGCACTTAGTTTCCTTACCCAGAACGATGTCTGACAACATCCCTGCTCAACCTGTCGGCTAGATAGGCGCCTATGCGATCCAGCTTCTCTGGAGCAGATACGGCATAAAAGGTCAATTTCTCCATATCAGCTTTAACAAGGCCATCCTAAAAATAATGACAACATAAAAAGGTTATATTTCTATGCTTCAATTATTTGGTTATCCTTTGCTTTCCTTACTGTTTTGGGTTAGGTGTGCTGTTGTGAGACAGGGTCTTGCAATGGAGCCCACGTTTGGAACTCATGATCCAGGCAGCAGACTTCTAGGACTGTTTGATTGCGGGTCTTTAAGCGCTGCCTGCCTCAGAGGGCTTATTTCATGCTTTACAGTTCTCCTTTTGGTTTGGTGATTAATCCATTTTTTAAATGAATCTTTCTAAGTATAACCTCCTTACCATTCTAGATTATACATAACTTTCAAAAAGTTAATTATCTCAGCAAGGAAACCACTGAAATGGCTCTTCATAAAGAATGAATGGATTCTAACACTCCTTTCTAGAGAAATAGCTCAATTTACAGTACTATAGAGAAAATGAAATGCATTTCAGTGAAAAGATTTCAGGCAAAGCTTGCTTCAATTTAAATTTTTTTAACTTAAAATCTTAAAAACTTTAAATTGAAAATCTATACTCCTTTACATATACCACAATGAACCTTTTAAATATACAACATGCTACTGCTGCTACTTAATGATTCAGAACTCAATATCACTATAAAGTTTTGTTCTAATTAATGAATGAAAAGTATCCAAAAGTATTAATCTATTTTTAAGTTATATCGAGATCAGCTATTAATATGGAGTTATAAAACTGTTTGCTATCTCCATCCTTTAAAGATGCAATATATGTCTAATGATTTTCCCCAAACTCACATAACCATGTAATCATAATCACATAATCATAACCCTAAATTCCTTTAGAGCTATGTAACTAAATGCTGTTCAGGATTATTGACGGTGGGAAAGGGGCTTAGAAAATTATGTTACAAAATTAAAATTTCATGAACTAGTGTTTTCAACCTCAATTGACTTCTTGACATTCTCTGGTTTTCTGTTTCTAGAGTGGAATCACACTCTGATATTTTCACCTATGACATTTTCCTTAAAGTTGCTACTTCACAATGAAGTCAGAAAGACTGCAACAAATTTGTGTGTAACCTCTTTGACTCAGCCTACCTATGTGCCCTGGAAACCCTTTCCTGCTTTGCCTAGTAATTCCTACTAGTGAGCTGCAAATCTCCGATTGCTCCCAGTCACATGCATTAACCCCCTCCAAGCCTCTGGAGCGGTTGGTACTGGATGTTCTTTCAGGTAGCAGTGCTTACCTTCACTGCTACATTGTACTGTTTGTTGGTGGTGGGGCTTGAACTCAAGGATGGGCACTGTCTCGGGGGCTCTTTTGCTCAAGGCTAGCACTTCCACTTTTCTGGCAGTTAATTGGAGATAGTCTCGCTGACTTTCCTGCCTGGGTCTGGGATCCTCAGATCTCAGCTTCCTGAGTAGCTGGGATTACAGGTGAGGGTTACCATGACCCAGCTCACTGTTCTATTTTATAATACTGTCTCTTCCTTCACTAAATAAATATTAATCAAGTACCAATTAAATGCCAGGCACTGCAGAAGACACTACAGAAGCAAGAGCTGGCAAAGAATTGTTATCAGCTGAATCCTTATGAGAGCTTTATGGGGACAGCCCATTTATTATTTCCGTTACCGGATGAGAAAGCAGAATGCTCTTTGAAGGGAGGCCTCTGCAGCTAGCACTTAGTGTCTGACACATTTTGAATACACTGCCAGATTTGTAGATGTGTGTATGCTAATGAAAAATGTGAAATATAGTAACTGAGTAATAACTACAGCATGTATGCAAAGTTGACAATTTCTTTTAGCTTGTTTTACAGATAGCTATCGAAATAAACATTAGCTCAGCCCTTGACAAGATAACCATTTGGTAACCATTTCTAGTTTATTTATTGGCTCTCACACCTATGAGTAAAAGTGAAGTGGGTGAAGATAATGCCTTGCTAGTTCTCCATATTCTGTCCTCTACCTCTAGACTTCTATGGAAAACAATGACTTGAATATTCTTCAGTCTTTTAACTGACACATCTGAAATTTCAAATCAGAAATCATAGTCAATATTATTACCACTAAACACAGTTTACCATTAGGCTCCAGGGACATTCACGTGGAGTGTTAATAGATCAACTTGCTCCTAACCTTGAATGTGTTTCTTCCTTTCCTTTCCCCTCTTTGCAAAAAAGTGACTACTGTTCTCCACCTCTCCAGATGGCATACATAATTTAACTCCTCTGAGAATGTTTCCTAGATTGCTAAACCACAGGGATACTGCCTTGCTTTAGAGATATATGTTTTACCACCTGATTCATTTAGTATTTTACTTATTGATCTTATTCATTGTGCCTTAGTATTCAATAAGCTTTTGTTTTATATCAGTCAGTGAATGAAAGGTTCCCTCAAGGCAGGCACCGTATCTTACAGTTTTTATATGCCACAATTTATCCCGGATACTGACAATCTCAATAGTATCTATGACTAACTTCTTATATAAAGATGAGTGTTTGAACAGATTTGATATCAATATTAAGTTAATGTTAATATAACTAAAAGGTTTCTCTATAGTTGGATGCATTTTAAAATACAGAAATTTCTGGGAGTCAAACTTACTTACCAGTTTGTGTTCATATTCATTTAATGAAAGACTACAGGAATGTAGAAACTCAAGCAGCATCTTGTACTTCATATATCTAGCACAACAATACTGTGGTTGCAAATGTGAGAGTAGAAAACTATGTATATATATATGTGTGTGTGTGTGTGTATATTCATGCTCATAATCGTACCCTGAGCACATACATAGTGTAAATTATCTAGTACTAACTCTTAAGTTTTTGATGAGTGTTACTTAAACTAAGTACTATATAGCCTGAAGAAGAACATACTGTATCTTTCATTCCAGATTTGTGCTGAACATGTAGAAAGATCTCACAACTAGACAAGCAAGCAAGGGTCACTTAAAAATTACGTAAGTATAAAAGTAGATGTACATGAGGAGACATGGGGATAAAAGTAGAGAAATGAAATTAGGGAAACCTTAGGGAGGTCAGCAGGGGCAGAATGGGTCAGCAAAGAGAAGGGTCAGTAGATGTAGATCAAATTACTTTTGGATCTTCAGGGAATATGTTGTCCACCAGGCGTTTGTAGCGAGGACGCAAAGCAGAGCAGCAGCAACATACTCCTGTTTCAAGAGAAAGAGAAAAAAAACAAAAACAGAAAGGATAGAGATTAATATCATAAACCAGCATAGCAGTTCAAGTTTTTGAATATTAATAAGGTATTTGCATAGAAAATATTCAAACTTCTATAAACAGAAAAGGCATGTAAATGCAATAAATGATTAAGACAGGATAGTTAAATTTCATTTCTCCCCAAAGACCACCATCAGCTAAGATTTTACATCAACACATAAATATATATCCAATACTACAGTTGTTCTATTAAGCAAATGGACCTACCTGCATTTATTTCCTCTTTCCTCACCAACTTTCCCAACAAACTCCAATCTAATCTGCATTATCCCAGGCCAACTCACCCTAGTCATATGGTCTCCTAGCTAATGCTAACAGTAAGGTATTCTCCAACTCTTACCTGCCTAAAACAAGCCCAAGACTGAGAGGAACCAGTCTTTCTGCACCACAAAACAGCAAGTTAATAGGAATACTGGCCTTGAGACATGATAAAATGGCTCCCATGATTCATGATATTGGAGTGCAGTTCAATGACTATCATCTCCTTCATTCTTAAGCATCACCATCCCTACCCTTCCCTAATCATATCATTCTGCATATTAAAGTGTTTATTGACTAGCCCAGGCCTCCCCTCAGAAGGACACAAGCTCAGATGACAAGAGATGATGTTTAGTTCACTGATGAATATTAAGTAATTGTGGAAACACCTGGAACAGTATTTAACCCAAGTATCTGCTGAATGATTGTGTGCATGTACGAACGAACCTATTTGTGTTTAATCAACAATGACTTGCCTTCACTATTGTTTTTCCTTACTGGGTTTTTTGGTTGGGTTTTTGTTTGGTTTTTGTTTTTGTTTTTTGGCCAGTCGGGGCTTGAACTGAGGGCCTGGGTGCATCTGTTGAGCTTCTTTGTGCTCTAGGTTAGCGCTCTACTGCTTGAGCCGCAGAGCCACTTCCAGCTTTTTCTGAGTAATTTACTGCAGATAAAAGAGTCTCACACATTTTCCTGCCTGGGCTGGCTTCAAACATGATCTTCAGATCTCAGTCTCTTGAGTAGTTAGGATGACAGGCATGAGCCACAGGTGCTGGTCACAGTTAAGATTATAGGCATGAGCCACAGGTGCTGGTCATCTTTCTACTTTTATAATCTAGTTCAGAGTTAATAAGATCTATATATCACCTTTCCTGACCGAAAAGTACTGCAGACAGATTATACCATGTGCAACAACCAAAAGTTTATTATCACCAATACTTAAGCAAATGGCAATTTCAGCAAAATCAATCATGTACCATACTCAACAGTAATGACTGGATAAGAATAGGTGTCTAAAGTTCAAAGTCGCTGGGAGTTTTGTTTTTGTTTTTTGTAGTACTGAGGTTTGAACTCTAGGCCTCCAGGCTTGAGAGGCAGGTGACCTATCAATGAGCCAGACCTCCAGCCCCCAGTGTCTTTCTACAACATGGTATAAAAGAATAATGTCTTTGCTTCAGCTTAAAAATGTTATGAAATAGTTCATCATTCAAGAATATATACCAGTAATAAAAATTATATGCTAGTAATAAAAAATTCTGTTTTTTAATTAAAAAATACAAAGAATCCATATGTTTTAATTATGCGTCAGGTCAACACTAAAATTCCTGAATGAATTTTACACTCAAAAAAGCAAAGCAGGGCTGGGGATATGGCCTAGTGGCAAGAGTGCCTGCCTCATATACATGAGGCCCTGGGTTCGATTCCCCAGCACCACATATACAGAAAATGGCCAGAAGTGGCGCTGTGGCTCAAGTGGCAGAGTGCTAGCCTTGAGCAAAAAGAAGCCAGGGACAGTGCTCAGGCCCTGAGTCCAAGCCCCAGGACTGGCAAAAAAAAAAGAAAAAAGCAAAGCACAGATGGACGCCAGGGGCTCACGCCTGCAATCCTAGCTATTCAGGAGGATGAGATCTGAGGATCATGGTTTGAAGCAGCCTAGGCAGGAACATCCATTAGACTCTTATCTCCAGTAAACTACTAAAATGCCAGAAATAGAGCTGTGGTTTGAGTAGTAAAGTACTAGCCTCAAACAAAAGAAGCTCAGAGACAGTGCTCAAGCTCTGAACTGAAGCCCTATGAACTGGCAAAAAAAAAAAAAAAAGGAAAGTGAAGGGACACTTACTTCAAGAAGTAGGGAGTCCACAGCTAAATTAAGACAAATGAGCAAAAATCATATTGTGTCTACAAAACCCAACACAAAAATATTTCTGAAGTGAGTAGTTATCATGCAAATACTGAGGCCCTGCAATGATGCCATGCTTATAATCTGACAGGTGGATCAAGATTGCTAGCACTAATGAAAGGCCAAATATAGCAAATTCAAGTTGTCATAGCAAAAAGGCTGGCAATGGGGCTAAAAAGCAAGTCCCAATGTTTCATATTTCCTGTTAGTTTTAGCATTTACAGTGAGGAAATTCTTAATAGTAAGCTACTAAGTTTGACATACACTGTCACTTTGTTGTTATGTGTTGCTTTCAGTTTAAAGGATCCTGAAGAGTAAATGTGAACCTTGGTGGCAAAAGAGGGGTTGTTTGAGAAGAAAGACTGGAAAGGGGGAAAACAGTGTGATAGGGCAAATACAAAATACATCATACATAGCGTAACAAAATAGCAAGAAACAGAAACAAAAAACCATGAGGAAGAGGGATTAAGAAATAGTAATAGGAGGGATGAACTTGGTCAAAGAATGTTATAATAACTGGATAGAAATATCACAGTAGAACCCCTCTGTACAAGTAACATGCCAATAAAATAATAACCATAAATATCGAAAGTGATAACCTCAATTCCCAATTCTAGGAAACCTAGGCCTCCCCTGGAGGAGGCAGATGAGCAAAAGACAAAAGGCCCCACAGGCTGCAGAGCTACAAAGCACGAGCCCTGGAGTCAGACAGGGGAAGGCAAATCTCCAAGATGCCATACCATCCAGCCAGGCTGGCAGCCTTCTTTGTCTAATTATATCAAAGTCTTCGTATCAATGTAATAATGACTACTTCTTTATTATTGAAAAGGATAAAATTGTATATTAAGTTTCAAAAACTTGGCAACTATTAGTAACGAAGTAAAAATTAGTTTTACTATCAATGATAGTATTCTTGAGTGTGGATGTGTTTATAATCATTTAAAACTTCATAAGTAATCCGAACATCAGGCAATTAAAATGATACAAAATGCCAAGCAAATTACGTTTATGGTTCACAATATCTTCCAAGAACAGTACCAGGAGGGGTAACCACCATTTTCAGAAAGAGCTATGCACACATCATCACTACATGTCTCCTTCACTCCTAGGCAAGTCCCGTGGAAATAGGCCTAAAGAAGCCAATTTGTACCATACCACAGAGCTGGCAAGGAACCACAATCCCAACCCAGATCTGATGGCTTCAAAGCAATGGCCACACTAAATCCAATCCAAGCACTAGTTTGTAAATTAAATTCTTTAGCTTTCTACAAATCATGACCAATAAATCTGATTTGAGAAATGTGTGCACCAAATAAATACAGAATGGACTTCCATATAGGAAAATGATCACACTGGATTTCTCAGGAAGACTCCAAACAGAATGAAAACATTCTTCACCACTTAGAAAAGCTACTCACTATAAAGAAGATATATGACATGAAGTTAAAGCTATCAGTTACTCACATTTCTACAGATTGTATCAGAGACAATATAAGGTTAAAATGTCTGTGGCAGTATTGTAAAAGAAATGGCACTTTTAAGTCAGATACTACCATACTTATTATAAGCATCACAAGAACATACAGAAACACTGGACCTACTCAGACACAGCAATGGGGTGGATTCTCTCGGTGAAGTATATTCATAAGGCTTTTCGAGGTCAGCTGCAGGTACCTGCACGTAGTCCTTCATGTTGTGTGAGACTATTTTCAAGTAGATCTTCTTGCTTCTAGATCCTTTTACCTACTGTTCAAGAAGCACCTAGTTCACTTTACCTCTAATTAATTAGCAGAGGGCACTGAAGTACTACAGCTTATCTAACTTGTTGACATCAAATATAAAACTATCAAGAACTTGATAATAACAGTATCAAATTCTGCTACAAGGCCAATTAGCTTAAATAAGAGACTATTAAAGTACTTGTCTTACCAGTAGGTTTTCAGACAGTTGAAATAAGAAAACAAAGCTACTTGTACATTTCCCCTTAGAGCAAGACCTACACTTTTTACTCTAGCTTCTGACACCTTGCAGTAAACTCATTTGAACCCCAAAACCATTGCATTTTCAACTTCCTTCCAAATTTTTGTTGGGAAAATGGAGCTAAGCATATCCAAAGAAAGCCTCAAGCAACTGAGAAGTATAATCAATCAATGTGAATTCTTCTTTTAAACTTAATTTTTGCCCCCAAAAGAGAAGGTAAGCCACCGAGCTATTTGATGCACTAGGAGGAAGAGAAACTAGAAAGAGGAAAGCTTAAGCAGTCAACTACACTACGGGAAATAGAACTTGGGTAGATCTGGAGAGAGGAAATTATGACCCCAAACAGTACCATATAAAGCAAAGTTAGGGTGGGGACAATCTGAAATCTGAGCCTCAGTGAGTGAATAGGAATACCCTATGATCTACCGCTCATGGTAGCAATACTACAACAATAGTAGAAAATGTGCCTGGAATGTCAATGTTAGAAACACTTAACATAGTCAGTGAATTTCACATACTTCTAAAGTCACCATTTCTTCTCAATGTCTCATGTGGATCTGACAATGTCTCCAACCCCTCACCCAGGAACAAACCTATGAACTTGGAAGAAGAAGCCTCCTCCTTCTTAGACATTACAATTAATTTACAGTTATTCCTGAATCCAAGAGGCAGGAGAATGTGAGCAGCTGCACACTCTCAGGGATGAACTAGAGGATCAATTAGGCACATGGGCCCAGAGGTGTGAGGAGAAATCTGCAAAATAGGAAGCAATCAATCTTCTGAGGGGATGGTCAGCTGGGAAACACAAGCATCCATGAAAACACTTGCTTTCCTATGCAAATCTGCAAGTGTGGGAAGTAGGACATTTTGTAAAGACTTTCTTTTTGTTTTGTTTTTTTTGTTGTTGTTGTTTTTTGGCCAGTCCTGGGGCTTGGACTCAGGGCCTGAGCACTGTCCCTGGCTTCTTCCCGCTCAAGGCTAGCACTCTGCCACTTGAGCCACAGCGCCACTTCTGGCCATTTTCTGTATATGTGGTGCTGGGGAATCGAACCCAGGGCCTCATGTATATAAGGCAGGCACTCTTGCAACTAGGCCATATCCCCAGCCCCTTGTAAAGACTTTAAAAAAAAAAAAAAAGTACCTTTCACTTTCCGCTATGCTACTGGGAACTTGGAATAAAGATATCTTCTAAAACCCAGGATATTACCATATGAAAGCTCTAACAACCTGAACTAGATTTGCTTCATGAACTCCAAAAAAGAAGAAAGTAAACAGCAGCTACACTGCCTATGTACCAACGTCACTATCTCATTTAATACTTTGTCCCTACATTCCATACTTTTAATGGAAATGTTTATGATTACTAGGTTTTGGTTCATCAGTACTTCAATAATAGTGCCTACAACAACTTATTGAACTTATTTACATGAAGAATGTATCACCAGAACAGGCATTCTGATGAACTGTTACCAATGCCTGGCATTTAGCAGATATGGACAAAAATATTTCCCCACTAAAGGAGTAAAGACACAAAGTTCAGTGACATATATCAATGAACAAAATATCTGCTCATATATTCTATAAAAGTCAAATCAAATAATAACAAAGTACAGTATTCACCATGAAGTATGACATAAACACCAGAACAGTACGATTACTCCAACAAACAGTGACAAGGTCAACTGAATCATTATTAACTATTCACATTTTATTTTTAGGCCTAGCAAAGGCAAAATGAGACACTGTTAGAAGATTAAAAAAAAAACTTCATCCCTTTCAGAGCTACATCTCTGTGGTGCCTCATACACATTCCCTTTAAGGTGAAAAGAAAGTCAATTAGTATGTTTGTTCCATATGTTCAAATGCAGTAGCATTAAAGACACTATTAAATGGAAATTATTCCTGTATTTTGACATAATGGGCACACATATCCAAGAATAACACTGTACTGCAAATAAAAACTACCGCAATTAAAAAAGGTAACAGACACAGGTTTAAATGTTAGGTTTTAAGACACGACATTCGGACATTTGAGTGCAAGAGATATCAAATGAGGCCCAGAAGCAGCCACAAATAGCTCAGAGCAGAGAACGCTTGCAGCTCAATGGTGATGGTTTCACTGAGGTTAGGGCACTGCACCGGGAACTCCATGGCTACAAAGGTAGATCGTGCTGCACACTACAACAAAATGGAACAATGCGAGCACCTCAGGAAGGATGGCCAGAGGAAAGCCCAAATATTCTAGAGGCCCAGGGCTTTCAAAAACAAAACAACAACAACAACAAAACATGGGCAGTGTTGTAAAGGAAGCATGGAAAAATTTCGGAGATCTATTAGCTATGTGGGTTAAAGTAAGAGGAAAGAAACAGCCTTATCTTCAGCAAAGTATTCCTCTTAAAAAGATTTTAATCCATTAGACGAGTATTTTATTACATGGTTGTTTCCACTTGTCATTAAATACCATCTCTCCTTCCATTCTCAATTTCACTAGTTACTTTTTTAATTCTAGGCAATTAAATATGAGAAAGGAGACAACAAAGCATAAGTGAATTAAAGGGCCAAGTGTGTCTAAGAAGGTAGTCTTTCTCTTGCAATGCAATTCTTTGCTCTACAACAGGCATAACCGTAAACCTGACACACTTTCCCAAGTATATTCTGATACTACCTGTATATAAAAAGGAAAGAAGCTTCCCCCCCACACCCCCAATCAACTAGTGATCGGTATATATTCCACACCTGATATTCTCCACTTTTGCAATTCTTAATAACAAGGCATATTAGCTACAACTCTATTTAAAAGAAGTTACAGATTTAATTGTGATACAACTTCACAGTATGCTACCATACCTACCTACCTAAAAATAAATAATACTCAGCAGAGTTTCCCAGAGCAAGAGCAAAACATAATAATCACAGCTTTCAGAAAATATCACTTGCAAAAATTTCATTTGAAAAGCTACTGAAATCATCATTTAGAAAAAAGTTAATGCAAGTACTAAAATCAGAAAATATAATCCCTATTCATTTCATTTGACACTGACTTAGTCTCCGCACAAGTGACCTGATGCGTGACACAGAGACTAGAGCTGCATCCAGGGAAGAAACGCATTCCCACATCTGTGCCGAAGGGCAACAGCATGTACCTCATCCCTATTTCCAAGACACTGTCATGGGAACCTGAATGTCACAGACCATCTTTAACTGTGCTTGGGCAGCCATGGCAAGGGGAGTACACCAATTCCAGCGTCCCCAGCTCCAGAGGTAAGTAAGATGATGCAGAACTGAAAACTGAAATAGGATAGGATTCCAACTTATTACTACATGAAATACTAATGTTCTTTAAGACAATGTCAGAAGTAGTGCTGTCATACAAGGTGAATTAATATTTTCTTCATGTGCAAGTATTATTTAATATATATGTATATATATACTATGTAAGCAAAGTCTTTTCTCTTTAAATAATGGTACTGACATATACTTTGCAGAATATATTTCAGATGGAGGGAGGCAATTAGGTAAGTAGATAATCTGAGATAAAGGTTAGGAACCATCCTTTAAAGGATAGGAAATAGAGAAACAGCAGATAGCTACATTGATTTTTATAATGGAACTAAGAAACTAAACATTAATGTATTTGGGTATAAAAATATTAACTACCAATAGAACAAAGCAAACAAAACAAAGTCCCTAAAGAAATTTAATGTCCAGCCAGGTTAAGTTGAAAAGGTCACTAAACAGTTTCCATCTCTGGAGTGTATTTCATACAATCAATACCTTTCGAGCTTTCCACTCAAGTTCACTTTTAACTTCTCAAACTTAAGTCTTGATAAGTAGACCGAAAAAATAGAGAAAGCCAAAAATATAACCACTTTTACTTTAAAATTAAAAAATATATACAAAGACTGGTAACCTTTTTTTTTTTTTTTGAAGGAATACAAACAGAACTTAACTCTTTTCCCTTTAGTTAGACTAATTACAAGTACTTCCTGTAGGGACTATTAAATCCCTATGAAAAGTTTAATGGAACATGAAGAAGACAAGGCTTTAAGATTTTTATTTTTATTTTTTAATATGGATGCCTGGAGAGGACTTAATGGTTTGGGAATTCTCACTCATTTGAATACCACTTGTGAAAGCACAAGTTTCTGGATAGTACCAAAAGTTCCGAAATTACGACGCTAAAAAGTCACATATATAAAACAAATATTCTCATCAAAAATGAAGATATTAGTAGTGTAACTTGTTAAAGGAGACTCAAAAGTAACCATCTACAAAATGCTCACTTCCAATTCAAAATATGGGAACTCATTAACACTAATTCAACAAGCACAGCTGGGCCCCTATTAAAGAGTGAAGGGAAATTTACTGATTTTTGGAATCTTGGATTTCAAGATCTCAAAGTCATTACATACAGTATTTGTGGGGGGTACTGAAAGTGTTGCTAATAATTATGTTAGAGCCAAGGGCACCCAGGCAAAGCAAAAACTCAGGACTAGGTCTTGCTAGAAATATTGGCATGTTTCTATACTCATCTAATAAAGCAGTAAAATGTTTACTCACAGCTAAAAAGGGAAAACAACAATTCAGCCAGGGCAGATAAAGAAACAATTTTGAAAAAAAATGGAAAAAAAGCTAGCAACATGGTTTGAAGCCAGCCAGGGCAGAAAAGTCTGCAACTCACATCTCCAATTAACCAGCAAAAGGCTGGAAGTAGAGTTGTGGTTTAAGTAGTAGAGTACCAACCTTGCACAAAAAGGCTAAGGATCAATGAATGCCTTAAGCCCTAAATTTAAGGCCAATTATCATCAAAGAGACAGAGACAGAGAGAGACACAGAGAGACAGCATTCAGCATGGAACATTTTCTGACTGTTATCCTTCAGGTATTTGAGTTGCTATATTTATGTAAACAAAAAAACCATTTAAAAATTATGATATAGACTACAACTATAAGCTCATCTTATATACTGCAAAATAAATGAATTACATAAAGCACTGCAGAGGATACCCAGTGAGTGATGGAAATGATAAATGCTGTGATAGTAAGAAACTATTTCCTTGGAGAAACAATGTGCTGGTACTTGTGGCTGCCTTTCCACTCTTCCTGCTTCTGTGTAATGTAACAGGAGTCTGGACCCCTGTCTCTGCAAGTAACCACTGTAGGGTTCATGGAAGTCTAGATCAATGTGCTTCCTTGCAGAATTCTGGGTGTTTATGTTGCTAACTGGAACACCCCTTAAATACACCTGTGAAAGGTTTGGATTGGGGTAGAAGGGAACATAGTAGAAAGCCAGGCAATGCACAAATTTACACTCCAGCAAGAAAGCTGATATGTTGGCTTATATATGACTAAGTTTATAATATGTATCTATTTATGGTTCTACAGCTCAAACTCAGAGAGGGTCAAAAGTAGAAAAGCCACTCTTGAAAACTCAACAAATATATGTGCCTCAGAATATACATGATTGGGAAAAACACTTATAACCAATATCTTTAACTCTTTTAACCAACATTTAGTGAAGTCTACAATACCTTGACTTTATGGCTCCTTTAGGAGCTCATAATGTGGTGGGGAGGTATCACATGCAGAGGTAGTAGTTCTGCAAACAGGTTGTTCTGGGACAAGCGTAGCAGAGAATTAAGAGACTACTGGGAGGGTGGACATCTAGGATGATCAGTAGAGGAGGAAGTGTAAAAGAAATACATCTGAAGAAACAAATTATAAAAGGCCAGAAAGAGTTGTGTGTGTGTTCTTTTTCTCTGTCTATATAGGTAAAAAAATACAGACGTTAAAAATGTGCGAAGAATGAAAAAAACAGCAGAAAAAGAACTTAAGAGCATTTTAAAATTCAAGAAACATGGCAATTTGGATTTACAGTAGTACAATTTTAAATGTCAAGATGAAATAAACACTTTAGCTAAAAATAAAACTGTAGCAACTTCAAAATACCTGCACTGGAAAAACACTGTCCTACAGACTACAGCTGATGGGAGAAAAAAGAGACTTATACAGTCTACACAGAGTATAGGATTACAGCTTCTTACTAAAAAGGATGATTGTGTATCCCTTGTAAGAACTTACTAATATATTATTCCTTTAATCAGATTTTAGTGAGATAAACATCTTCTACCTAAAATACAAAATTTAGTTATAATTTTGAGTCAATGCTGAAGAATAAAGTAATTAATTAGTAATATAAACAACAAAGGAATGAGAATAGCAGAAAGAAAATCCCACTAAATACATACTCTAAAGGGGGGAAAAACCTTACAAAGTCTGCAGAAACCTCATCCTTCATTTGGCTTTGATGCTAAACCTATGACAAAAGCAGAGATTTCTTCCAACAAGACCAAAACTGTGCACTGGTCTTATTCTAACTGACAAAATAGAGTAGTGGAATTTCCACATGGAGAAGTTCTTCAAAGACAGACATTCAAAGAAGCTTTTTCACAATTTCACGACTCGTCAATAACTCAAAATAGATTTATGAAACACTACATGCAAGATATCAAAATTATAAGACTTACCTGTTCTAGCTGTACGCTGGTGGCTCACAACTATAATCCTAGCTACTCAGGAAGCTGAGATCTGAGGATCACAATTCAAAGCCAGCCCCAGCAGTAAAGTCCAGGAGACTCTTATCTCCAATCAACCACAAAAAGCCCTAAGTGGAACTGTGGCTCAAGAGGTAGAGCTCTAGCCTTGAGCACAAAAGCTCAGAGACAGCACTAAGGCCTGGAGTCCAAGCCCCAGGATGAGAGTAAGGGGGGGGGGGGGGGAAGGAGACCATGTGTCTTTAAGAAGTGTCAAACAATGAAAAAATTTAAAAATTCTAGTGGCCAAATTTCATTTTTTGTTGCCAAAAGACAATTTTAGGATAACAGTTGCAGCCTTTCATGGTAGCTATTCACAAGGTTGAGATCTGAGGACAGAGGTTCATAGCCAGTCTGAAACAGATGTGCTCAAAGACAATCTCTTACCAGCAAAATGTCAGACTAGAGATGTGGCTCAAGTGGTAGAATACCAGCTGTAAATGAAAAAGCTGGCCTTGAACTCCCGATTGTTTACTCCAAAGCTATTAAACAAGTTTATAATTGCCATAAAATTCTTCATTCTTTTAGTTAAGAAAATGCCAGGGATAGAATGTTTCACATAATAAATGTTTAAGCATACATAACCCAACAATCTGAAGTCTCAAACTTAAAGTCTGACGCTTTCTGACTAGCAATATAATGTTCCACATGATATATTCAGATTTAGGACCATTTCCAATTTCAGATGATGAGATCTAGCAATCTCAACTAGAAAAGTTTATGCAAACATTTCAAAACCTAAAAACTCTAAAACCTGAAATATCTGGTCCATTAAGATAAGGCATTCTTAACCTATATTTAACAGTATCATATAACTTATTTTTAATTACGGACAGAAACAGTCAACTAGTGACACCTTCCTCACTCCCTCCAACAAAATCAACTACCCGTTGCTAACAAGACTGAAACTGAATGCAAACAAGCATCAACAAATAGGGATTCTGTGCAAAGTATTATGCAAAGGAGTGTGAGAGGTACAAAACATGAGCACAAAATGAAGAGACCTTTTTTTTTTTCTTATCTGGAAAGAGTTTTTAATGAGCTGAACTGATTAGAAGAAATGTTCCTCCTCACTTTAAAGACCTCAGGGCTTTTAGGTTTTAAAGAACAGAAACAGAAAGAACAGGGTATTCCAGAAAGGCTGAAGAAAAAAAACAAGGAATGTTCTGGAATACTACTATGACTAGCCTAATAATAAGCTACAGTTTTTTTTTCTTTTCTTTTTTTTTTTTTTTGGCCAGTCCTGGGCCTTGGACTCAGGGCCTGAGCACTGTCCCTGGCTTCTTCCCGCTCAAGGCTAGCACTCTGCCACTTGAGCCACAGCGCCGCTTCTGGCCGTTTTCTGCATATGTGGTGCTGGGGAATCGAACCTAGGGCCTCGTGTATCCGAGGCAGGCACTCTTGCCACTAGGCTATATCCCCAGCCCCAAAGCTACAGTTTTAATTTCAGAGCCTAGAAGAAAAATGAACCAAAAAAGGTAAAGTGGCAGTAACCATACGAACGAATTTACTAATATATACTTATCTCTCCTCAAACTTTCCAAGTGCTTATTAAGTCTAGGCAACGAGAACAATACAAATTTTCAAGTAGGTGGCACAATGCTGAATCAAGGACAAAGATCTGATTAAAACCTGGTTTAAGACAATTCTACCAAAAAGCACAGGAAGTAGTGCTTTGAGCTGAAGAGCTCAGACACAGCACCCAGGCCCTGAGTTCAAGTCCCACAATTGATCAAAAAACAAACAAATAAAAAACCCCTACATACAAGAGGAGACACTCGCAAACATGAGAGCTCAAAAATGAATAACTTTCACAAAAGGATAAACAATGAGAATTAGGAAAAGAATCAAAATATTCAAACAAATTACACAGGCCAGATGAGTATGACTGAAGTATACTGTACATATGTAGGAAAATGTTATAGTGAAATTCAGTGAACTTCTTTGTCTAATTCTGGCCTAAAGTTTATTCTGTGTGATAGGAGTGTGACTACTCCTGCTTGCTTAATGATTAATAATATGATGATAATGATGATGGTGTTTTCTATCATTCTACTTTCAGCCAGTGTGTGTCTTTGTCAGTGAAGTTTGTCTCCTGAAGACAAAAACAATTCAATCTTGTTTTATATTCAGTTGGCTAGCTTCTATCTTTCAATTAGAGTTTAGGCCGTTTATAAGTGGGTTTTCTCATTCCTTCCTTCCTTCCTTTTCCATGCTTGGACTGAGCCCAGAGCATTTGAAATACTGAGTAAACAATACTGAGCTATATCACCAGTTACATTTAGGCTTGTTAATGACAGATATTTGATGAGGTCTATAATTTTGCTAGTTTTTATTCTTTCCTGGTTTATTCAAGTACTGTTTGTTGTTTTTCTTTTCTTTTTTCTCTGTTCATCATAGATGTCTGTTGGTTACTGAGTGACATTCATTGTTTTGAACAATCAATATACATTAATAAATGTGATGTATATGTAAGGCAAAATAAACACATTGAAGGAAGATGAATATATGACATTATATGTCATGGAAATATTAAACATAGAAAAGATTAGTATACATCCCATGACCAATTAGTAGATACTTAACTCAGAGCATATTTATAAAACTTGAACTACCTTATGCATGATTAATAGCTCATTTTAGCATTACATACACACATACTAATTCTAAACTGTACAGTCAATTGTACTCTAAAAAAAATAATCACAGCTTATTTAGCATGCTTCACTGACAGGCAAACCTAGAGATGAACTCAATCTACTGTTTCTACCCTACTTCCCAATAAAACAGTATTTTTCACACTAGAACTAGTAATACTACAACTCTCAACCTAGCTCCAAATATTCTCATTCCAATGCAATACTCATACTATTGTCTGTGTACCATCTTCACAATTTCTTTATTATGGTGCCTAGGTTTAAACTCAGGGCCTTGTTCGTGTGTGGCTGGTACTATACCACTTGAGTCATACCTACATCCTGAATTAGTATTTTCTTAATAAAAAGCTGCAAGGATGATAAGCACCAATACTGAGGTAATATGAATTTCAACTGTAAAACTTCTATAAGTGAAGTCTAATGTAATTTACAAAGACTTCAACAACTTCCAACAGCACTTATAAAACTGAGTAAAAAAAGCAAGAACTAAAATGAGTATAATAGCTTTCAGCAAACTACTGAGACAGACCAAATAATAATTAAAATTTTGAAAGTATGATCCTGGAGAACTAAGACAATGGTTAACAATCAGAACAAATAAAAGAGCTATGAATTGTCTTGCTAATGTAAAGTACATTCATTTGAAGTAAGATTAGAGAGCAGCAGTGTTGTCTCAAAATGCCCGAGCTTACTACCTGAAGTTGGGATATTTATTTGCAAATAGAGTTTTACAAACGGAATGAAGTTAGGATGAGGGAATCTTGGGTTAGAGTAGGCCTTGGTTCAATGACAGCATCCTTACAAGGACAAAGATGTCGAGAGGCACCAGGGAGGGCCATGTGAAGATGAAGGAAGAGATCTGCCGCCACAACCAGCCAAGGAACTCTGAGGACTGCCAGTAACAGCAGAAGGTACAAGAGCTGGGTGGCGGGACAAGATCCTGCCTACTCCAGAAGTGGAAGAGCAAATCATTCAGCTATCTTAGGCCACTTTAGTTTGTGGTCTCTGCTATGGAAGCACTTTAGGAAATTAACAAAAATAGGATTTAATATAATGTGCAGACAAGTAAATTCTCTACTGAATTCTTCACTTGATAGGCACAGACCATTCATGAAACTAAGTCAAGTGCCAAAAAAGACATATGTCAGCCCCTAGGGAAGGTACTTCATTCCTTGATACTCAAACGTTCCTTTCCCATGCCAATAGTAGCATCCAAAGTAACTGAGGCAAGGAAATAAGGCGTTTTTACACAATTAAGCCATTTTTTTCAAGTGATAGACTTACGTACATTTAGGTAAGACATATTTATCCTTAGCAAAGTGACTATGCCACCAATTCACATCAAAGTTGAATAAACATGGTATTAAAATGAGAACATTGTAAATTTTAAAAATGCTTCAATATTATGTCTGAAATATACCTGTTATGCACTGGATTATATCACTCTCCAAGCTCCCTTGTTGAAATAACTCTTGTGCCTTACAATGTCCTATAAGGTCTTTACAAATGTAAGTATGTTGGGATTAAGTCATTATGGAGGTCTCTAATCCAATTGTTATGAAAGATGATATTCATCCTTATGAAAATTGGAAACTTAGAGACAGATACAGAAAAAACTCCAATTATATGCTTATCCCCAAGCCAAGGAAAGCCTGGAACAGTTCTTTCTCTCAGAATCCACAAAGCACCAAACCTGCCACACCTTTAGATGTTTAGCCCCCAAATACTTCTAGCCAACAAACACATGCAGTTTAAACTATGAGACTTGTGGTATTTTGTCATAGTATCCCTGGAAAACAAATATATCAAATAATACATTCAAGTTTACCAACAGGAACTGACTCTGGTCTCAGTTGGTGTGCAAAATGGAAAACCAAGACTTACTAAATTGCTCTAGGCCTAATCTATCCTAGGAATCCGGCCCCTATCTACCCCTCATCTGTGAACTTCATACTTTCAAAATCAATCAACAAATGTAGGTCCTGTATATTAGATTTTTATCTCACTTAAACCTCAAAATGACCTTATAAGGTAGGTGTTGACATTAACACTTAGACAAACAAGGAATCTGAAAAGTAAAAGTAGTTTAATACAAGGCTAAAGGTGTTAAAAGTTGATTGTGTTTGCTTACTTGCAAAGATTTTTAAGTCAAGAGCTCAGGAGAAATGATAGATCTGGAGTCTGTGTTCTTAGAGCAGTGCCTGGTGGATTCATGATCATAATTCCAACTACACAGGAAGCAGAGATCCTAAGTATTGCAGTTTGAAGTCAGTCCAGACCAAAAGTTAGTGAGACTCCATCGCAATAAACACCTGGGCATGGTGGTACTCTGGGTTTACAGGCAACAGTATGGGGATTGTGGTTTGATACTGGACAAGGCAAAACAAATTAGAC
Source organism: Perognathus longimembris pacificus (assembly GCF_023159225.1). Classification (NCBI taxonomy): domain Eukaryota; kingdom Metazoa; phylum Chordata; class Mammalia; order Rodentia; family Heteromyidae; genus Perognathus; species Perognathus longimembris. Next base: position 7,679,421 of record NC_063172.1, read on the forward strand.
TATCTGAAGAAGAATACAATGCAAAAAGAACCCAAGGTATCTCAAGTAGTAGAGTTCTTACTGGAAAACCCCAGTAAAACACACACACACGCGCGTACACGCACACATTGCTCTTAACACTTTATGCTACCTTCAAAAGATGGCTTTAAACAACAACAACAAAAAAAAGAAAAAATCCAAATTGGGAACTAAAGCGCCATCCTGAAAATACTTTGCAGCTGCAAAAGTTAGACAATTATTACCATCATTCTCCAGAGGTCCAAAACAAGGTCAGGTGTCAGGGAACGGAAAAGCGACAACTCACCAGAGAACGTGTCACATTACTGAAGTTACCACTTCTGGAAACTATTTTATTTTCCTACTTTCAGTTACTCAGAGCTCTTCAATGTCCATGAGAAAGTAAAAACATGTGTGAACAACAACAAAAATGACTCAGGAGAGAGGTAGGAGGATCAGGAGTTCAACATCAGCGTGAGGTAAACAGTGAGACTCTATCATGAAAAAAGAAAATACAAACGAGAGGCCTTTGTTCTGCTATACAGCTTCCACAAGAAGAACTGGGTAACTCCCAGCATAAGATAACAGAGAGCACAGCAGAAGTGCATGGCCATCCTTGCCACACACACCTCTTAGGAAACATGGGTCAGAATTCCATCACTTTACAGACTCATCAAATGCCCACTACCATCTAGACATTAGGATGTCTTAAGCTCTAGTATTCATAATGCAAACCAAGTTTCAGCTTACCACAACAATACATCATGGTAAAAGTTTCCCAAAACTAACATGGAAAATAATGGAAGAATTTTTATGAATCTACACAAAATATGGCAGTAGATTTATCCTTTATTTTGTAGAATAAGGTGAGAATACTCTTTGTTATAACTTGATGCAGAGATTACTTTTAATTCTTCCCTTCAATGTACAAAAATTATTTGTAATACTATTAACCTAATACAGGATGCTTCCAGGTTTTTAAGCTTAAAAATATTCTATATAAATAAAAATATTCTATAAAATATTCTATGTTTTAAGTCCAGAAATAAAACGATGTCTTTTGCAATTAAGAGATCTGAAAGCACTGGAAGTTTAGAGTCTTTTTGTTTTTTCAAGTTCTGTATGCACATGTACAAGTCCTACTGAGTCAAAATCCAGAAGAAGGAAAAGTGGAAAATCTAGAAATTTCTAATTGCTCAAATAATTGAATAACTGTATCTCAAGAATGTGATCCCTTGTGACTTTACTATGCATTTGTAATACCAAGATCACAATTTAATAAATTAAAAGAGGATATCATAATGAGCATAAAGAATCCTTCACAACAACTAGCATTATTCTCATATAACTAGGTTGAAGAGTTATTGCTAATTAAACATCCTCTGTTTCACAAGTAGTCTATGAGATATTTGGGGGCAAATTTTAAAAATTCCCACCTACTTAAATTTTAACAAATTTTTATTTCCTCATTAGTCATAAAGTGATAAAAGTGTTAAGTCTGTGGGAGTGTTTGTAACTTCCAAAATTATTTTTATAAGAAATACATTTAATATACCAACAACACTGATTCCTCTTATAGATTCCACAACACCCACAGCATCTATGCCATATGGTAAAAGCTCTTCATTGCATATGAGATGACTAACTTTCTGCTTAAACAGTAACTAAAAAGAAAAGTAGAACACTAATTATATATCCAAATATTTTTAAAGTAATTTCTCTATCAAAAGTAAAAAAGTTTAATGAAAACAATTAATTACTAATTTAAACCTTCAAGGCTCAGTGCTTGCTGTATTTCCCCTAAACTTCTAACTAAAACACTGGAGATGAATACACACACACACACACACACACACACACACACACACACATTCTGCCCTCTAGAAAGTTCATATTCACCCACTCATGAGATCTGGGATAATAGAAAATTAAAGCTGAATAGAAAATTAAAATTGTAACAGATTCTTTTAACTTATAACTAAAACACATTCTGTTAATAGTATATGAAAAGGATTGGTTTTTATGTTAATCAGAAAGTATGCTAAGTGAATATCTTTCACCTTTCAATATCATAAACTAAATTCTTACATGTCTGTGATTTTAATAAAATTTCTAAGGTACATTTTTGTGGTATTCACTACATTCCTGCACCTATAAAAATTAACTTGGTTTACTCTTGAAAATGTAAAGGATCAACAAAAATATCTGTATGCAGATTTCTGAAAGTCATCATTCCAAAAGGCTGAAATATCAGGAATGGTTGAATTGGTTGCCATTTTGGAAAAGAACTGTAGTTAAACCACACTTGCTGACAATGCAAAACTCCCTAATGGCTCTCTGAATCACTTTTAATCAGTATGTTGCTATACCCTAGATGGGTAGGCTCCACAGTCAGAGCAGTGGTATTTCTGTAAGCCTTCAAAGAGAATAGAGCCTGTTTCCTGTGTTATGTCAAGTAAGTGTCAAAAAGAAAAATGAGCAGGAATGGAAGAAAAGAGCAGGAATTACCAGGATAATGAAAGGAAGCAGATTAGCAGTGTAAACAAAAAATTCTGACTGATACTCTCAGTTGATAATTCAAGTCCCTCAGTGCTTTCTTTGAAATAAGCAGGTCTCTAGTAACTAGGTTCCCAGCAAACAAGTTGGTTCTTTCACAAAATGAGACCCAAACAAGACAACAATGAAATAAGAAATTGCAGTCTGGCTCTATGTGGTTTATCTTAGATTTCATATACACAACTGCTCTAATTTCTCCACTTGAAAATCCTGCACTTGAAAATTATAACCTGAAAATCTCATCTCTTAGCTTTCAAGAAGTGATAAAACAGCTAAGACGTAATTGCAGGACAGCACGCACCATGGCTGAAATAGGACAACTATATTCCTCTAATATTTCATAAATTTCTGTTTTTAGAGTATCAGCTTAAACTGTAAGAGACTGACCTTTTCTGCCTTTTTCTTGCTATGTTGGAATATTCAAATGCTACAAATAAATGGGCTGCCACTTGAGTCTTGCACTCTCTTGTCATGTAAACTTCTATTGCCATCTATTTGCTTTGAAAATGCCTTACCTGCTCCGTTTGGTTGTTCAGCCTCACTTCATCCTTAGATGAGAATGTTCCCAGAAGATCTGCCTGCCGTCAGTCTCCTCTCTCTTTACAAGCTACCCTTTAGTAATTTTATGCACTGTTATCCCTGCAAATGTACTCTGAACATCCTTAAGAAACCACACACTCATCATATCCAAAAATGGACTCATCTTCCATCTTGAGTCCACCAATTGCCCCTCCTCCAGAAAGTCTCTTTCTGAGAGCAAAGAAATTTACCACATGATAAAACTAGAAACCAAAGTGAATCCTGTCTTTTCAATTAGCCCTTTGTTTATTTCCTCTACCGTGTTCAGATTTTTCCAGTGCAATCCAGCCCACTACCACCTTCCAAGTACAAAGTCCACCTCTCAGTCTACTATGCTTTTGTAATCTCAAATTGCCTCCCCCTCCAATTTTGCCCCCGCGTTCCCAGGACTTTTACTAACATTCATTTTTGTTTGTTTTGGTAGTATTGAGGTTTGAACTCAGGCCTAACGCTTGCTAGGCAGGTGCTTTGCTACTTGGTCATGCTCCTAGACCTTTTCCCCTGTAGGTGTTTCCAGGTTAAAGTCTCATGCTTTTCTCCAAGGCCTGACCTCAAACTGTGATTGACCAATCCTCTTACCTACTGCCTCCAGCACAGCTGGGATTACAGGCATGTAGCACTGTGCCAAACTTGTTTATTGGGATGATTTTCTCCATTTTCTGCATCTGGAGTAGTTGGATTACAGAAATGAGCCACCTCACCTGGTCTTCTTTCTTCAAACATACACTGACTGTGTACCATAAGGCACAGTGTAACAAAAGCTATGCACAAAGCATAAACAGCTACCAACCCTTACCCAACCCATCAGCTCAGTATAATTACTCTTCACCAGAGCTTCATGAGCAAAATCAACACCTATGACGATGCAAATATGGCCAATGTGAGGGTATCACTGTATCCTCAGTGTCTAACATAATATCGACACATATTAAACTGTACCACAAAAATGTGAACAAATAACTTCTCATATGCATATGCACACACAAGCACAACTACGTAACTAATACAAACGACAGCCTTTAAGGTTTTGCCTAAGTGGCTGTTGGTTATTTGAAACCTGATTCATTCACCTTAAACACCTTCCCTAAACCAGCACTTCTATGATCCCTGTTTATGTTATATTTTTAAGGCATTTAGGGTTTTGAAATTGCCTTCCAAGTTGGGTACCAGTGGCTCACACCTGTAATCCCAGCTACTCTACTCTCGAGGCTAAGATCTGAGGATCACAGTTCAAAGCTGACCTGGTGAAGGAAAGTCTTTGAGACTTATCTCCAGTAAATTACTCAGAAAATGCCAGATGGCTCAAGTGGTAAGAATGCTAGCCTGGAGCACAAACAGGCTCAGTAACAGCACCCAAGCCACTGAGTTCAAGCCCCAGGACTGGCAAAAAAAAAAGAGAGAGAGAGAGAGAAACAAATTTCTTTGCAATCACTTTCCCTTCTCCTTTTCTTTCAATTAGTGTTGCAATCTCTCCCCTCAACTCCCAAGTGCTTCCCACTTTCTTCCAAGTTAGAACGGCCTGTACTTCTTCAATAAGCTGGACATTTTTTTGAAGCTAGAGGTTACTTTTATTCAGCTCTGTATCTTCCACTTAGCAGTGTCTTGCAAATGTTCCAAATGTACACACTAAAACCCTTACTCAATAAATGAGTCCCTAAGAGAAACTCAACATGGAAATTTAAGAAGTTGGAAGAGAACAGCATATTCACATTGCCTATGACAAGGAAAGATGATAAAATCCTTAGTCCTGGAAATCATGACAGGTAAGACACCATCAACTAAATGGCTTTGAGTTTTGTCTCTGGTATCCTGAGTTCTTCATTCCAAAGCATCTCATAGTTTCCAGCTACTTTTTAAAAGCAGTCAAAAGTATTTCTCCATTGAAACTAAATGTTCTTCTAAAGAAACAAAATCAAAACTGAGCTCTGCTGTAGCTGAAGCTGGGCAGGTAGACAGGAATCACCTTCTGGGTCTCTTCACTATCTTTCTTCACAAGTCTTTATTGCACACCCCTGGAAGGTATTCTGAAAACTTACTTAGAAAAACCAGCTGCCCTGGAGCCATCTGCTAAGCTGGGTTAAGAGCAGCATGGAATCCTCAAGAAGCCACAAGAATCCACAAGGAACTTTTGTAAAGATACTATAAATAGGACTCATCTTTCTGAATCTCAGAACTGTTCGTTTTCACAAAGCTGGTGCTTTGAAAACCATGCAAAAGAGCCTAGGGAAAAGGTGGTGAGAAGTAGACAAGTAAATTGGTTTCTAACCCAGACTGAGAACTGTTGGACCTCTGAAATGCATACAATCCAGCCCAGCTAGAAAGAAAACACCAAGAGGACGGAGACTTGGAACCTGGCTACCGTGCATTTGCCCAGAACACCCTTCTCTGCAGATGCCCTTCTAGAAAACAGCAGCTTCAAGTGGTGGGTTGATGAGGCCACAAGGTCTTTTGTTATCAACATGCACATGCTAATAACATGTTCTAATGGCATTTCCAACTTTGAAAATATAATAACATACATAAATCCCCATTGTAACTAAACATTTTTAGGAGATGTTCTCATCCATTTAATGAGTCAAATAGCTAGTAGAAATACTCCTCCACCCCGGCCCCCAGTCCTGGGCTTGAACTCAGGGCCTGGACTCTGTCCCTGAGCCTCTTTGTGTTCAAGGCTAGTACTCAACCACTTTGAGCCACAGTACCACTTCCGGCCTTTTATGAGTAGTTTATTGGAGATAAGAGTCTTCTTATAGACTTTCTTGCCCCAGGCTAGCTTCAAATCGCCATCCTCAGATCTCAGCCTCCTGAGTATCTAGGATTACAAGCATAAGCCACCAGTGCCCAGTTTAGTAGGAATACTTTTAACTAAGTCCCCAAAATAAATTGATTTAAGTCAGATACCATAAATGAGCCACTCCCTTTAACTTCCAGGCCAGTCAGCCAGACACAGTACTTTCTGCAAAGTTTCTAAGATCCCAGGAAGTGACCATAACAAACTTGGACAGCTTGTATTTCATTTGCCTGCTCAGCAGGAGTGGGATCCATTTAAAGTTAACTGCAACCACAGCACAGAGAACTTGGTAGCACATTGCCAAGACAGCTGCTGTTCAAGGGGGAAAAAAAAGCCAATTAAGTAGCAGGGGTGTGAGGAATGCTTAGCATTATTCAGGAAACTACTGCAACAGACACCCTGGAGTTTGGGTAATATGAAATGAAAAGTACAGCTGAACCACTTGCCAACTAAAACTAACAGCAGGTAGCTAGAACTCTACTTGAAGATGGTAGAGCTAAAAGGTTTATAATGCCTAATTTTATTTTATTTATTGTCAAGATGATGCACGTAGGGGTTACAGTAACATGCTTAAGGGTAGTGAATACACATACATTTCTTGTCATATCTGTTATCCCCTTCCTCATTTTTCTCCCTCCTTCCCTCCCCTCACCTTACCCCTCCCTTGCTTTCTTCATTATTTTTCAAAAACAAGCAAAAAAATCTTATCCTTAATCTACATTGTTGCTCTAGTATACAATGCTTATATCCTCTGATTGTTAACTGTAAAACAATTCCTTCCAGATAGAGTGATATATACATATACGTCTCTTTTCTTTTGTTTAGTGTAATCTGCTCCCTCTTTTTCTCTAATTTTCCCCTTCCTGCTGCCCTTGAGCTGCTTGGTTTGTTCTCATCAGTGTCCATTGCAGCTGTTGGGCCCTTTCTACTGTATCCCCACCCCCGCGTTTTCCATTCATTCTCTGCCCTCCTCCCAGCTTCTTTCAGATGTGCACCTGTGTACACCTTGTGTGAGGAAAAGGGCATAGGGTCCTTTCGTTTCTCTAAGATTGTATAATGCCTAATTTTAAACAAGGCAAATTTGATTCAGAGGTACAATGAAAAAATGCCGAGTAGGGACTCTTCAGTAAAAATAAGACGTACACTATCTAGTAACATCTAGTTATAGAGCAATGGACAAACATGTGAAGGAAGACTACGACATCCTTCATGAGAAGAGAAAAAAATTAGTATTAGCTTCTTCTTGAGAACATACTTGAACACTGGCTCACTTTAAGAACTCAATGAACCTGACACACATAATGACAGAATTTTGACAGGTTTGACATATTAATCACAGGAGAAATTGCCAACACTCATTCTGTGATCATACTTGACTAGCATTGTATTCACTCCACAACACAGTCACTCCAAAAATGGTAACATGAAACCTACAAACTCCCCAAAACTGAACTCCCACATAATGATTCATCTAAACCTTTCAGGTTTTCCTGACTGAAACCACCACTTAATATGACAGACATTATATCCTCCTTTAAAAAAAAAATATTCAAAATGGTAAGGGAAAAATCCCATTGTTTTGCTTAATATTGAGACACATTATACTCCCCATCAATCACTGCTCAGGTCGCTCCCCCAATTTTACAATCATGAGCCCATGATAGCAATTAAGTCAGCAAAGCAACCTATTCTGAAGCTAACTTCAAGTCACTACATAGCCCAGGCTGCCCTTAAATTCACCATCTTCCCACCTTAGGCTCCCAAGTGCCAGAATTATAAGAAAGTACAAACATGCTTGGTTTTGGAAGTCTATGGTTAATTAGTTCATAATAATTCGTTGTAAGGATGTTCTATGATCAATTTGCAGAAATGTTCCATTACTGAACATAAATTTCTGAAGTCACTATTTTGCAAGTAGTACTATAAACAGGTATGTAGATGCAGAAATCTTCATGCCCTGTTTTGAACCATTTAGTTAAAATCCCATTTCTTTTCTTTCTTTCTTTCTTTCTTTTTTTTTTTTTTTTTTTTTTTGGCCAGTCCTGGGGCTTGGACTCAGGGCCTGAGCACTGTCCCTGGCTTCTTTTTGCTCAAGGCTACCACTCCGCCACTTGAGCCACAGCGCCACTTCTGGCCGTTTTCTGTATATGTGGTGCTGGGGAATCGAACCTAGGGCCTCGTGTATCCGAGGCAGGCACTCTTGCCACTAGGCTATATCCCCAGCCCAAAATCCCATTTCTTTAAAATGGGGTTAATGGGTAATCAGAGTACATACACCAAACTGCTTCCCAAAAACCAGTGATCAATGTACATGCATGTCGTATACTGAGTCTTACTGCCTTTGCATGGCATTATTACAGAACAGTAATCTGACAGAAAAGTGATTTAGTTTTCAATGAACACTCTTTATTAATGAACCTGTAATGTTTTCCCCAACCCATTTATTAGTTGTTATACTGGTGGTGCTCTGTCTTCAGACTGTATAATGCTGTAACATTTATCTATTTGGTATTTTGAATCTTTCAAGTCATTAGCTGTGATTTTTATCATACTTCTCTTGCATACTCCCGTCACTCACCCACAAAGATATATGAAATAATGAGCATACCAGGCAATAGACAACCTGGGTTCCAGTACCACACTATGACCCCCTGGAATGGTACATTTAATGTGCATATAAAAAATTAGGAGATAAATAAATGACAAAATGAGAAGTACTTTGAATAACATGATATATTTGGCAAACAGTGACATTCTTAACTCCCACCATGGTGCTCGGCTTTGTTTCTCTGGGTGTATTAGTTACTTTTGCCTAGCCAAGAGCAAAATGCCTAAGAGAGTAACTGGTCAGAATAACGTGGTCAAAGTATATGGTGACACTTTTTCAACTGTTGGCAGACAGGGTGCAAAGATCCAGAATGAGACTAGGGACTCAGTGGGCCCTCCACCCAGTGACACATATCCTCCAGTTAGGCCCTGCCTCTTGAAGTTTCTAGAATGCTGAAGAAATGTACCACCAGCTGGAGACCAAGTTTCTAACATAAGAGCCTGTGGAGACATTTCATGTGGAGACAAATCATTAATACCAGAGGATTCTCTATGTGCCTTTAAATCACTTCAAAGTATATGGTAAACTCTGAGTGAGACTCTTCATGTTCCCGGAGAATAATTATCATAGCTTTGGACATATTCTGAACAAGACTCACTTGGCAAAAATATTTAAGATGTTTAGTCTAAACTGCTCAGTTTCTCTCATTCACCTGTAACTCCCGGAAGCAATTAGGGTTATATTTTGTGTCCTCCTCCGCATTTCTGAAACTGTCTGAGATCCCTTTCCAACAATGGCATGAAGCTTTTCTACCACCACACAGGAGGTAAAACTGGGCTCCATATAAAACTGGAGCCTGTGTTGGAACTGATGTTCAGGCAGAAACACTGTGTGATTCTGAAATTTGAAGAGAATGCCTAAGTAATGCTTCTGTCTTTAATAAGTCTGAATCATGCTACCTAGCACCTAAAAGGAGAAAGCAGCAAATAGGAAAGTGAAAAACACAATGGCCTGTAGAGAATCTGCTTTGTCCACTGCAGCCCACGTTGGCATTCCAGGTGCACCATGCATGTCAACTGGGCTCATTCCACAGCAGACAAAAACTAAGCAATGGTTCCATGTGGCTTTATCCTAAAAACCAGCACCTTCATTTCTCTGAAAGAAAAGGACTCTGCCTCTCCAAACACAAAGAATTCCCTTTGCTTTTATGGGATGTGTGGGTGGGCAAGGGCAAAGTACTTATACTGGAAGTCACTGTCCTAGAAAACCAGATAAACAAGGCTACAGCTGTTTTTGTTTAAATTTGCCAGTTCCAAATTATCCACAGTGGGAGGCAAGGCATATTGAGTTCCCCAGTAAACTGGTGTCCTCTTCCCAATTACTCAGATGGCATAATTTGGAAAGATGCATAGAACATTCCAGAAATCCTAAGATGAAAAGGTACGATATTAGTGGAACCTAACAGAGTAAATCACATCTCAGGGTCAGAAAAGACCCTGTGTTGCTCACAAGATCACTAGTTACCAGATCAGGCCTATAGGTTGCTTGGATCTCTCTGAGTGATGGTATTCCTGACAACCTGGCTGAGGGCTGAGGAACCTAGGTGAGGAAATAGGCCAGGCTTGGGCACAGGTGGACCTGTAACATTTAAACAACTGGATCAAAAGTTCTCAAGCAGGTACAATTCTGTACCCTAAGGACATCAGTTAGTGTCTAGGGACATTTTTGATACTCAAAACTTTGGAGGCAGTTGTGATGGGGGAGATTATAAACATCCTATAATTCCACGGCATTAATTCCTTCCCACCCCAGTAAAACCTGGTCCAAGATGTCCAAAGTTCAAAAACCCTCCTTGAGACTATGATGCAGGCCTCCATTTGTATTCATCTGAAGACCTCAAAAATGTTACAGAGAGATCTGGTAATAACCTACCTGTATAAACTTATAAAACTTTTACAACACTGTTTTATGAATAAAGTTATCTCCAATTTGGTAAGGCATCCAAAGAACAACTTCTCTAACTCCACTAAGAATTCAATCATTCATTTATTCAACATTTCGTAAATCCTTATGACGTAACCAAGCACAGAGTCCAAGAAGTAGGTACAATCTGAGTCACCTTCTGCCTTGGCTTGGAGCAACAGAGTATGAGAAAAGAACTGAAGCAGTCAGACAAGATAGTTCCAATCCCAGATCTACCACTTTCTGCCACTTAACTTCCCTGAACCTATAATCTCTCCATCTCTGGGGCAGGTGGAATCAGGCTTCTCTCAAAGAGGAAAGCTAAACAAGGTAATTCCTGTAAAGAACAACATGTACTGAGAAGCATTCAAAATTGAATGCCTAACCCTAAGAGCAAAGTGTATCTTTATAAAGCAATCAATAAGCTGGAAATTTCTAGTACCCATAGGACAGCCACTCTCATAACTTTGATTGTGACAGTTTGAATGCACTTTCAGGTCAAGTTAATTGCTTCTTGCATAGCACCTGAAACCATTCACTTCTCCTCATCTCCTCCAATCTTATCTCACTATCTACATACCTACAACGCAGCCCCCACATCCCTGTCTCTGGGACAGACTGAAAGATAAGGTCACTGGTAGTAACCAAGTAGTAGCAAGTCAAAAGTCACTGTGGAAAAAAGAAAAATCTTAGGCTACAACTCAGGCAAGATACAAATGTCCTGGGTGGAAAAATAAAGGAGAAGGGGGAAAGATAGGAAGAGCAAAGAAAAGAAAGAAGAAGGGAGAGAAAGGGGGGTAGGGGAGGAAAGGAGGAAAAATGAATGGATACAAGTGCATTTACAAAAGGCTCAAAAGCCAGTATTAGTTTGCATGTGTTCTGGTGCAGATATGAAGCATCTCTGTAAAAAGCAAAAATGTCAATGGTCTGGTTGGATCATCATGGACACTTTTTGATATGTGACTGGATTATGAGGGCTATAATTAAGCTACTCATGAACTCATAGCTAAGTGAACTGGTTGAAGGTGAGGCCTATTCGGAGGAAGCCATTGAGGACATGACTTTAAAGGGTATATCTTGTCCCTGGACCCTTCTTCTCTGTCCTGAGGAAATCAAATAGATTTGCTCCTAGCTACAGGTCTGAAAACAATGAAGTCAGAGGACTCATGGGCCCAAACATCTTAAACCATGATCCAAGACAGAGCCTTCCTTCATGTCATTTTTCTCATGTATTTTGTTATAAGTACAAGAAAGTAACACAGTATATAATGTACTTAAAAAAATACTTCCAAATAGCAGCTGTCCTTCACAATTCACTCTGTATATTCTTCTTTTGTAAGAATGGACAGAAAATATCTTAACCTCATCTGAGAAAGAGTGACCAAATTACTACCATCTAACAAATCAATCCAGATGGCAATGCCAGAATCTAATGAAATAAAGAAAGCATTAACTTAGTAACAGTGGCTTGTGCGTGTAATCCTAGCTAGTGAGGTGGCTGAGATATGAGGATCATAGTTCAAAGCCAGCCCAAGGAGGAAAGTCCAAGAGACTCATCTCCAATTAACTACCAAAAAATCCAGAAGTGGAACTGTGGGCTCAAGTACCAAGTAGTAGAGCACTAGCCTTGACTAGAAAAGCTTAGGGGCAGTGCTCAAGCACTGAGTTCAAACCCTAGGGCTGGCACAAAATTAAAAAACAACAACAACACATTAGCCACACATAATTAATGAAAGAATAGTTTAACAGAAAACTCCTGCAACCCTAGCTTCTCCAGTCTAAATACTGCAGTTAGAGAAGCCAGCCTGACCAGAAAAGTCTGCCCAATACATTTATTTCTAGGTATGTGATCTATGAACTAAGGAGTCTCTTCCTTAGCCTACTAAAAAGTTGGTCTGGGCCTATATAATCAAGCAACTACTTAGCACATCAGTAAAATCCATAGCCTTCTTCCCACAAATTCCTGTTATAAGATGGGAACCAAGGCAAATGTTAAACTTTTCTGTAAATGCAAAGAAATTCTCATGTAATTCTGAATAGGTTTACGTTTCTCTCAATGTAACTCAAGAGAATAAAAAAAGCTTAATTATCAACTTTGTGCTAGGGAAAAATGTTACGAAGGTTCAACATATATGTTCAATGTGGTCACTTGAGTATAAGGGTCAGATCTGCGTTAGTGCCAATTCTACTCGATGTGTGACCTCAGGAAGTCATCAAAATTCAGACTCTCAGTGCTCATATTTGCAAAAATAAATAAATAAATGTATTAACCCAAGTTTTCTTCAAACAATGATTCTGTTTGAAAGTAAAAAATCTTAACAGTTCTTCGAACAGGGGATGAAATAAAGGCTTTAGAAAAATGTGTCAAATTACAGATTTGTAGATCTGAAAGGTCATTCAGTGGTATAATCTTGAAATCTGTGCCTGGTGTTGGTTTCAATCTTCTGGAAGAAAATAAAATGATATGACCAAAGAATTCTTGTTAGGAATCCGTATCTGCTGCAAAACAACTCCAATGAAGCGAGTTTATACATTCCTGAGCTATGCATTCCCAAGTTACTGCTTGATTACATAGCATACCAGCTACATTATACTAATCAATGCCAGTTTAATGACTACCAATATTCCAAGTAAACAACAAACCAGCAATAGAAGCAACTATTCAACAATTTAGAACAAGAACACTCAGAATTCTAGAGTCCAAGAGACCAAAAACATCATCGCCAACCCTTCAGTTTTACAGAATAGCACTGCATTTACCTAGCTAAACCTCTTAAGGATTAACTGGCCAAGCTGGTAAATAAGACTCTTCACCATGCAACATTAAAAAGAACAAGGTTAAAAAGAAAATAAAAGGAAGGGAAAAAAACAACTTTGCTATTGGAACTGAATTTTCTTCTTACAAGTATTCCTAGAGAAAGTGACACTTCTGCTGTCTCAGCTTGCTTATACACTTCCCATTTTTGGAAGCTGATTCTACACACAATTTCTAAGAAGCACTTTGCTCAGTGCATCCCAGCAAGTATGACAGTTCTGATCAGCAGGGGAGAGAAAAGCAAGGACTACTCACTCTCATCCGTGTCCCTATCTTTAGCACACTTTTACTCAGTCATAGAAGCTTACTGTAGCAAATATTAACAATGATAGGTAAAACAGACATTTCTTCCAGCCTTTCAGCTGGGGAGTGAAATCTGTATTTTTAACTTGGCAAACTCCACCATTAGCTAACAGACTAAATCAAACATTTTTTTAAGACACAAGTTTTTCTATATCCTCTCAATGAAACTACACCATGTTAGAACACGTTAATTTCAGTTAGAACATAACTAAAAACTTGTTAATTTCATAGTATGCCAAGTGACATTTTACCAATCAACTCCAGCTGAAGCTCTAACTTTCAATAACAGTTGCTTATCCCCTCCTCTTTTGCTTTTCTCGGAAAGCCAAAGACCGGCACAACCCTAATCTCATATTTCCTGAATGATGTGAGCATGAAGTTAGACGTAATAAACTGACAAGGATGATAATGAAGATCATGCTAAATGATATACTTCCGGCTTAGATGTGTAAACCAAAAACAGTGACATGTGCCCTGGATACAAGGTCTAAAACAAATTGAGTTAAGGTCACAAATTACTATACTACAAAAACAAAACCCATTTTATGTTTGAGGAGTTAAAAGTAACCTTTACATTTAACATTAAAAAAACAACAACCTGCCACCATATTATATCAACAGTTCTAGTTACCAGGAAACAATTTCTCCTCCTCAGTTGTAGCTTGCACTGGAGCCTACTCTGGGAAGTGAGTATCCCTCTACACGTGCAGAAATACGGACGATTAGAAATATTTAAGAATGCTAAGAAGTGCATTCACAAGTGTTTGTTTTTCCCCCAATGGCCTGGGACGTTTTACTGAAAAGAGCCTTCCTCGGAGGGAATCTCAATCAATCACTGTCAGGCTTCCTCCCCGGGGCGAGATCAGGATCAACTCCAGTTCCTAGCGGGTTTCAAGTCACACTGCCATTATCTGGGTCGCTTTAAAATGGGTCAAGGGTGGCACTACGAAATACCCAGAATCTGCAGGATTTGATGTCCTCGAACCATGGGGTCCGTGTGTGGATAAGCTCATTAGAGGGGCAGATTGGGGGGAGAGGAGAGGTGTCAAGCTCCAGAACCTCTTCTGCAAGGCGGGGAGTAGGGGGGGAACCCCTAACCCCGGAATGCGCTGCCCCGATGATCACCGGGAGCAAGGTGATCCCCCAAGCCACGCTCTGGGGCGCCCAGGTGTAACCAGCTGCCGACGAGGCCCCAAGTTCGCCCTCCCGGGCCGCCGGGTGTGGAGGGGGGGGTCGGTGAGGGCGGCGGGCGGGACCGACGGGAAGGTCCCGGGATCGGCGCGAGGGCCGGGACCGGGGGACCCCGAGGACCCACCGACCTGCGCGCGGCGGGCTGGATGGGGGCAGAACCTCAACTTCCCAGACGCGGCCGCCAACTCCGGCAGCCTCGGTTTCCCAGCCCCCCGCCCCCCCCGGTGCGTGCGGGACCCCGCGCCGCCGCCCCCCGGAGAAGACGGGGCCGAAACGAAAGTTCTCCGCACCCGCCGGTCGCCCGGCCGCGCCACTTCCTGACTCTCGGCGGCCCCGCCTGGGAGCGGCGAGCGTCGGCCCCGGAGCCGGGGGTGAGCGCGGGACCCGGAACCCCGGAGCCGGGCCCGGCCGTGCGGGCCGCCCCCCCCCCCCCCCGCCTCGGCCGCCCGCCCGCCCGGCCCCCGCCGCGCACTCACGGGTAGGCATGGTGACCCCGAGCCGGGCTCGCCGCCGCCACGCCGACGCTCAACGGGGCCGCGCCGCTCGCACCATGACAGCCGGCGTCCGGCCGCCCGCCGACACCCAGCCCAGGCCGGGAGGCGGGGTGTGTGTGTGTGTTGGGGGAAGATCCGAGCGAGCGGGCCAACGCAAGCCCGCCGGCGCCGCGCGGCCGCCACAGCCCGCCTCGCTCGGAGCCGGACAGCGCGCGCGCACGCGCACGCGCGCGGCGGGGGGCGTACCCACGCCCGTGACGTCAGCGCGTCGCCCACGTCGGCCACGCCCCCTCCTCCTAGCATTTGAGCCTTGATGGGTTTGATTGTCCCTGAGCTGAACAGACAGACGGCAGACGGGAGCCTGCGGTCACCTTGCTGAGCACAACTCCTAGGAGAAACCCGGCGGCGTGCCTCGGAGAGCTGACACACTTACAGGGTGGTCCGGGATCCCTGGAGGCCCAATGACCTGGGGGAGCCTGCGCAAGGGCAGCCTCCTAGGTCCCCAGGCTCACACCCCCATTGACCCTCTTTGCCAGGAGGATGAGTGTATAAATTCACATTCGTATCTCCTCTCTGTTCTGGGGGTGGGGGGGTGAGGGGGGGAAGATGAAGATAGGAACCAGGAAGGGCGCGAGGGAAACTTTTATTTGTAGGTGAACATGAAAGGATTTGAGTGGAATTAGTAAACACCCAGGCAGCCCTGGAAGAGGCTGAGGAGAAGGTGGTGGAAGGTGTGCAGACACTTGGGCCTTGCACTCAGGGCCTGGGAGCAATCTCTTCAGGTTTTTTGTTTTTTTTGGAACAAGGCCAGTGCCCCACTACTTGGAGCCACGTCTCTTAACTTGCAGCTTTTTTGGTGTTTACTTGGAGTTAAGACTCTTAAGGATTTTCCTTAGACCTCAGCCTCCTCAGTAGGATTGCAGGTGGGTGGGATAGAGGGGAATTTAGAGAGAATCATAGAAGCTGATGACGGGAAAGTGTGGACAATAGATATGAGATCATCTCCTGCTAACAAAGAGGGAAAACTACCTCATACTAGGCTCACTGGTCCTTAGGCTTCAATGGATTACAACATAGGCTATCATCTTCAAATTCCTCCTGCTTCTACTTTTCTCCCTAAGACTTTCAACGTATCCTGGTTTGTCTTTTCTCTTGAAATTCTAACAAAACTGTCATAAGTGCTTGTATTCTACCACTGGACTGTCTGCTTTAAAAAAAAAATAATGCCAAAGGCCAGATACTGATGGCTCATGCCTATAATACTAACTACTCAGGAAGCTGAGATCTGAGGATTGTGGTTCAAAACCAGCCTGGGCAGAAAAGTCTGTGAGGCTCTTATCTCCAATTAACCGCAACAAGCCACGAGTGGAGCTGTCTCTCAAGTGGTAGAGTGCTAGTCTTGAGCACAAAAGCTCAAGGACAGCACCCAGGCCTAGAGTTCAAGCCCAGGACTAAAAAGGAGGGAGGGAGGGAGGGAGGGAGGGAAGAAGGAAAGAGAGGGAGGAGGAAGGGAGAGCAAATGTCAAAACCATAAAAAAAATGCATGTATGTACCATGATATTTTCTTTCTTGATAGGTAGTAGGAGCCTAGAAGACATCTTCCATAACTCTGTAAGTAAAGTACACTCAGTTGGACCTCTGTATCTGCAGATTCCACATTTTTGGGACACAACCAACCTTGAGTTGAAAACATTTCATCTGTTCTGAGCATGCAGAGATAATTTTGGTATCACTTCCCAAACAATACATCTATTTCTATTGTGTTTGCATTGTACTAGCAGTGTAGGTGACTTTAAAATAGAAGAGAGAATATGCATAGTTATACATAAATATAATGTCATTTTCTATATAAGACTTGATCTGAAGATTTTGCTCTTAGATGAGCATCCTGGTACCTTGGTATCAGGCAGATGCCAAGGGATGACTGGATTTGCTCCCAGGGTGTGAAAACAAGACAGGTAGCATAGTAGTTACTAAAGAACCTTACACTCAAGCTTGGAATCCATCTTTGACAGACTATTTTTGTTCTTTATTAGGGTGATATTAATGATCAGAAACAGATTTGCAGTGTAGACCACATGGTAGAGAACCCATCAAAGTTAAGCAGCCAATTAAAGCAGGCTTCAATAGTGATGCAGAACAGAGGGTTCCAGGCTGTCTTATTAGTAGCTGTGGAAAAGGGAGTTGGATCTTGATGCAGGAAAATAATCCCTGGCATTTGTTGGCTGCTAGCTTGGAAGAAATAGAGAGGCATCTGCTAGTTATGTAACTCCAAGGTTGGAACAAGGAAACTGTGGTGCCAGGAGAGCAGAAGACAACTTGGGAAAGGGCATGAAGAAAGGATGTGAGCTTCTCTTGGACATATTGAGCTTGAGGTGTCATCCAAGGAAGACATCCAAGAGAACAGATCCGAAGGAAGCTAAGTATATCAGGCTAAAGATGGGCCATCGTCCAAGCTAGATATCTCGGGGGGTGGGGAGGGGGGGGATTTGTGAAGCTGAAACTGGATGTCAGAAAGAGCCCTCTGAGGGAAGTTGTGGAGCCAGGCAAAGATTCAGTCAGAAAGAAAGGAGACCCAGAGGGCACAGCGCCCCAGGAGCCACGAGCAGGCACAGTTCTCAGTGGCAGACATCTCCACTTTCATTGCTTGGAAATGATGCAGATTCCAATAGCCTTGAAATAGTCTGGCCAAGATTGGTTTGGTTTGGAGTGGCTTTAAAAAAAAAAAATCACCTTGGTCTTTTGGTTTTGTCCTATTGCCAGAAAAATAAAATCAGCAACAAACGATTTTTAAGGAAAGACAGCTCAAGGTCATGAATAATAGCACAGTAATCTTTTGATTCTAGGTATCATTCTCCGAGTTAATATGTGTAGGATTTGGGTAGCACTGCTGAACCTCTGAACCCCCTCAGATTCCATTTCTACCTGTGGGTCCCCTCAATTCTCACCACTAGGAAGCAATATTCTGACACCAGCTCTTTTAGTATCTCACCTAAGGGCAGAGAGTTACCCTTCCCTAGACCACTCCTTCCTTGCCCATCCCCTCTGTTCTGGTGACTTAGAATCCAAGATGCCACCGGTCTATGGTATTTGTGTGTTATTTTGCCTATGTTGTTTTCCCACTGATCGTGACTTCTCCTACTCACCTTACTCTGAGAAACTTTGGTTCATCCTTACAAATATTTTGCTGTATTTACTATAATTGAGAATGCCTTAAACCTAGTGACCATCTTCCTATTATAAACCATGGGAAATTTCTCACAAAAAAAATCCATAAGGACTATGAGTATAGTGGTTTATTGGAACATCACTCATAATAGGGAAGAATTGCCACTCTGAGTGTGTGTCACTTGTAAAATGTGGCGGGTACTTATGAGCTCTGTATCCAACCCTACAATGTGACTTGATCTTAAAAACATAGACTGCGGTGAAATAAGTAAGAAACATTGTTATTTATAGCACAGTACTGCTTGTAGAGGTGACACACACAGCAAACAGCATGGATGTTTACAGTGGCAATGATACAGAAATATGGGTGATAACACAAAAGTAAACACTAATAATGGAGAAGAAAAAAGGATTTTGCACAAGTGGATGATAGTCCACGGTGAGGAGGAGTGTAATCAAACCTGGAACTATCTTCAAGTATCATTAATTCCAAAGAATCATTAATTCCAAAGATACCTCCTGGTGCCCAAGAGTAATTCTTTCGAGGTGCCAGCACACATTTGCATACCTCTGTATATCACTGAAAAGCCTCTGTGTCAGAGACTCATGAAAGTAACTGGGACAGACTCTAGGAAGTGATGGTTGCTCTGCAAATAAAGGGGGTTAAGAAGCTACATAACCTGGGCTCAGTGTGCCCTCATTTAAAACTCTATTCTGGTCAGGCCTCCAACATTTATTCCTTATGGACTTATATACTAATCAGTAGTAATCATTCGTTGTATATATTCTTTTCAAAAACTAAGGTTTGGAGAAACTAAGGCTTGAAGAAAAGCATCCGTTAGCTGTTAAATAGGAGAATACATTTTTTAATGTTTACTGGTACATTTTCAGGATATAGGCCATTAAAAATAGGCAGCCTTTGTCCCTTGGTGTTTTATTCCTTCTCCAAAAATAATTAAAAGATCAAAATAGTATTAGAAAGGTCATTGTCAACATCCTATTGGAGTATTAGCTTTTAGCCCCGATAGCTTGAAATAGCCCTGTGCCCAGTTTAGACCAGTATTTGTTCCAAGTTCTAAATATTACACTGAGATGATTCATTTTTAATTAGCACACATCTTAATGCTTCCAAAGACGATTAAAAGCAAATTCCAAGTTAGCAGGAAATAACTATTAGGCTGTTCACCTATTCCATAAGCTTGTTCTCAAAAGGTAATAATGAAGCAATTTGATGTCATTGCCTACAGTTCTCTTTTCTACCACTAAATATCTATGTCCGTGATATTCTTCCTTCTTTCTTCATTTGGAATTACATTCCATTTTGCTCTTCTCATTTTTCAGTGGTGAATCATACCCATCCAACTCGTAGGAGGCAGAGAAAACATTGTTTAGGCTGCAAAAATGAGGATCAGAATCCTTCCTTCCATTTTCAAGTTGTCTTTTGACCACCTTTGATCTCTCTGGACTTAAGTCTTCTCAGTTTCAGTATGAAGAAACAGTCCTTTGTGTTGCAGTGTTCTGTGTGTCTCCTCAAGGCGCCTTTTCTCAAGCTTGACTGAACTTTGGAACCACTGAGGGAACATTCACAAATACTCATGCCAAGATTCCACTTCGAGATTATCAGGTTGTATTTGGCCTGCACTGTGACCTGGATCTGAGCCTGGTTGAAATCTTACCAGATGTTTCTGTTGCTAGCTTGTAGCCAAGAGTGTACCTGATTGCCTTCAAGAAGAATTGAAGCATGGAGAGGTTCTAATTCAGTCTCCTATACCATGCAAGGCCATTTCTGTTACTGATTACATTTCGTATTGAGACCACAGACCTCGGAATTCCAGAACAATTTGCTCACTCCTGTGCTAGCCAAAGTAAGCTGGAGACACTTGTGTAAGCAAATGCAAAAGACAAGCTTTGCTGTGCCAACTAGGACACTGTAACAGGCACAAATTCCTGATCAGCCCCTGGGCCTAAGAGTTCAGTCATCTAGGCATATAAAGAGAATTGCAAATGGATAAGGAACAATATCCAGAGATAATAAGGTTAAGAGTTCTTGATTAAATCAGACAAAACAGCTGGAAAGCCTTCCTTAGAAACACTATCATTTGAAACAATTAGAGGAAAGAATTATCTCTCATTGCTATTTACTAAAATGCTAGCTTGCTTTAACATTGAACACAGAGTGGAGAGGAGCTTTGAAAGGGGAGAGAACACGTTCTGTTTAACTTTACTGACTTGCAAGGCAAGGAGGGCCTTTGCATTTATAATGGTGAGGGTCAAATATTATTTATTATCATGGAGCATAATAAGTGCTTAGTGAATAAGGAAGAGAGGAAGGAAGGAAGTAGAGGAGGGGAGAAATGAACATAAAGGGCATAAAGACAGGAAGCACAGAGATGCTGATTAAGGAACTAGAAGAAGCTCTTTATAATCAACTGAGAAAATGGTCCCAATGACTCTTTCTCTACTTGTTTGCACACTCTTGTAGTTGGTCTTTCACGAGAATATTGAAGCTTACAAAGAGGAATGCGTTGGAAGAATCTTTCGGCACCCCTGAGTCTAGGTTGGCTATAGCCAATAGGCCAGAGCTTTAGGAAGAGTCAAGAGGCTTTGTTCTCCCTGTTGGAGAAGGGCCCTAGCCATCCCAACCTCCCAGAGGAGGCCTCCATATACTAGCCAGCCCCTGTTATCCAACCAGCAAACCAAAGGTTCAAAAATGAGACAACCCAGATCAGCACAAGTTTTATCCAGCTGAAATCAGCCCAAACTGTCCACACACAAGAGCATGAGCTACATACATTGATTGTATTGTCACTTGAGTTGGGGAGTAATTAGTTATATACTCCTTGATCATGATTAACTAGTTACCACTAACTATAGCTAAGTAATTATTAAGGTATAAAAAAATGCCGAGAGGTAAAAATCTACCAAGGTCTCTGCATGTGACATATACTGGGCTATTTCTTTATTATTATGTTTGAGTGGGTGTACAAAGGAGTGTCACCCCTTTAACATTCTTTTTTTTTTTTGGCCAGTCCTGGGCCTTGGACTCAGGGCTTGAGCACTGTCCCTGGCTTCTTCCAGCTCAAGGCTAGCACTCTGCCACTTGAGCCACAGCACCGCTTCTGGCCGTTTTCTGTATATGTGGTGCTGGGGAATCGAACCTAGGGCCTCGTGTATCCGAGGCAGGCACTCTTGCCGCTAGGCTATATCCCCAGCCCCCTTTAACATTCTTAAGGACCTTCCTTTACTTTTCTTAATTTTATGGTATATGCAATGAATTATTGATTTCATTCTCCCCCTCTCCTCCCTTTCATTTGTCTACACCAACTGTGCTATTTCTTAACACACATTTTCTGACATAATCCTCACAAAAGTTCTGATGAAATGAATAACCTTGGTGCTTTCATGTGAGGAAACTGAAGGATGAAGAAATTAAATACATCTCTGAAAGTCACACAAGTAATACCTTTGCAATTCAAATTCAGGTCTGTCTGCCCCCAAACTCATTAAACACAAACAGTTTGCAGACTCAACTGAAAAGCAAATTATGGGCCCAGCAGGAAATGCAAATTCGGATTGGGCAAAGCAGAGTTATTGTCTCTATTCCAGTTTCTTTGCAGAAAAGAATTGTCAAGTCCTCCAGAGGAAAAGCATGTTTTTTTTCCATCAGTTTCTACTTCCTTAAAGAATGCCCTGTAGGCTTTGTATTGATTCTTTCTTTCATAGGCTTGAAGCTGAATTCCAATCACCATATAATTGCTTACTAGTCTTTCACTTGGGTAAAAGCTAGAAAAAAGAAGTTGTGCCCATTTACTATTGTGTTGAAATAAACTTTGTTAAAATTTATGTTCATCTTTCTCAGAAAAATAAAAGCTAGCCAGGTGCTGTTGGCTCATGCCTGTAATCATAGCTACTCAGGAGGCTGAGATCTCTAGATTGTGGTTCGAAGCCAGCCTTGAAAGAAAAGTCCATAAGACTTTTATCTCCAATAAATTATTCCAAAAAAGCTCAAGTGATAGAGCACTAGCCTGGAGGGCAAGAGGTCAGGGACAGCACCCAGGCCCTGAGTTCAATCCCCACAATGGGCAAAAACAAAACAAACAAAAACAAGCCAGTTACCTAGTGATGGAGAACTAGCCTTGAGCAAAAATGCCAAAGGATGGAGAGTGGGCCCACTACTAGCACAAAGAAAGAATAGATTTTGAAACATAGAATCCAGTAAGATATGTAATGATTGTTTCCGTAAGAAGTATTTTCCCATGAACTAAGTTGTTTTGGCTTTTAATGTAGCTAGCAAGATACGGGGTTGCCTATTCAATTTGCCTGATAGAAGGTAATTATCATTGGATATTATCACTGTTAACCATATACATCAAATCCTGAATGTGGCTGAGTAGTTAGAAATCAATCTAGAGCACTTTTTCCTTTTAAAGCAGAAACTCAGTTACAACCAAATCCTACTTACATCTATAAATGGGGAGAGAAGACTCATAAACCTATTCAGAAATATGGGGGGAAAAAATCTCACAAGCAGATGGCTGAAATGAGGGTAGGGAATACTGATTGTTTTATAATACTGTTTTCATTAGATAACTGGGGTGATGATATTATATATAGCACTTTCAGTTGTCTATAATTCTCTTGTATCTTATATTTCCAAATACAATACTTCAAAGCCCAAGAATTAGCTGGTAGGGTGGCAGACAGCTATACCTATACTAGAGAGGCTGAACCAGAGGACAGCTTGAACCCAGGAATTCAAGACCAATCTAGAAAACACAGTAGGACTACCATCTCAGAAAAGAAAAGAAAAGATAGCATTTCCTCAATTCTAAGAAGCAATTTTCTTTTCTCATTTAAATGGTTGTGGGATAAGGATGTACTTGGCATTTTATATCGGCTGAAACTTTCCAACTATGGAAGAAAATAGATGAGTTTCCATACACAAATGGTTGTCACTTTCAGCCTTAATCAAACCCAGGTCCAATCAAGTGTTCTAACAGTTATTTTCATTGTAGGGCCAAAGGTAGTTAAACTGTAATCTAAATTTGTATTCCTACTTGTTGCTTAAATCAGTATCTAAAAACCCCAATACAGGGCATCAATAAAACAAAGAAAAATACTCTGTGTGTGTGGGGTGGGGGGGAGGTCTGTGTGTCTGTGTGTGTCTCTGTGAATCATGAAACTAAAGGCTCTAAAATGCTAAACTCTTCTAAACAATAGGCCCATTTAAATGATAAGCAATAAACAGTGAAAATAAACCAGCTTCAAAACCAGGAGTGGTGACATGACTGAATCATGAAGGAAACTGTCAACATCCCCCAGAGTTGTAGCTGCAAATGCTTCCAACTGATTTTGGGATAAGCAATTTTACTTTCGGTGATAGGAAACTCAAGTAAGCAAAACTTAAAACCACCAATGAGGCTCTGAATTTAAGTTGATATGTAGTTAAAACTGGTCAGCTTTGATGGGATTCACAATTTGACCACTAGATTAAAGGCTACAATAGAAGTCAAGTCCAAATTTGTATAAAGTAGTACATCACCATGTTCATATACACTTGTGAATATAAAGAATAGTTAGATGCTAAATGTGAAGAAAGGCCTAAAAATTTTAGATGACGATATTTATACAAAAGTGCTCTGTAGTTTCATAGAAAAATAAGTGTTCTTTTTGACTAGTGTTTAAAGTACAGGATACATTTTCTGAGTTTCTTGTTTCTGATCAGTTAGTTTCTGGTTTCTGACTAGTGGCATCATTCATATGATGTATGAAATAATGTTTGTAATGTATACTAAAAGGCTAATGTTTTCTTGAACTAAATATGGTGAAAGAAAATTTACTTAATTGATGGAATTAGCAGATCTTAGAACTACTGCTTATTGAATACCTATGAAAACAAGATAACCTGCTAATTAAAAGTATATCTAAAGATACCTTTCATTTACAATGATCAGAACTCATTTTGAGTTTGGTTAAAGCTCACACACACAAAAGAATGAATGCCTTTTTGAGGACCCAAGGGTTATGAGTAGGAATTCAGAAAGCTCAGGAAGATTGGTGTTATAAAATGGAGTTCATGGAGAACCCTGAGGGTAATATGTTTTTCAGTGCCTCTCACTTGCATCTTTTTCTGTGCCTCCAAGATGGTCCTATGATACCTCTCAAATTTTTCTTATCTACTATATTCAAAACAACATCCTAGGTTTAACGTTTCTCTGTTAGTCATAGCTCTAAAGTTCGAGAGCGTGATAGGTATCTCCTGAGTAAAGCATCTGTCATGTTTCAGTGAACTGTAGCCACTAAACAGATGGCGTATCCGTTTCTGCAACAATGATACTATAAGAAACACCTTAAAAACTCAGAGGCTTAAGATATGGAAACAGCTCAGATGCCCCTCAGTGGATGAAAGATTAAGAAAATGTAGGCTATATACACAATAGGATTATACTTACCCATTAGAAAGAATACTATATCATTTGCAAAGAAATGGATAGACCTGGAAAAAATAATGTTAAAGGAACTAAGTCATACCTACGACACAAAGGACACATGTCTTGTCTTATAGGTAAAAGCTAAAACTAATTTATAAGTGTACAAGTAAACACATGCAGGGTTGTGTGCAAATGTGCATTGATGTATTAACTGAAGTATGGTACTCAATGAATACCAGGAAACTGGTACTTGAATTGGGGGGGGAGCTCAAAAGGGAAGGGAAAGATGAATGAAGAAAGAAAGGGGGGGACGCGGTCATAATATTCAATGTATATCCATTGAAATTAAGAAAAAATGAGTTGGGAGGAGTTGCGTTTCAAGGAATGGGGGGAAATAATGAAAGTGTTGACATAAAGTTCCATTAAATACATAAACAATTAAGTGGTAATTCTTCTGTACAACTAAAGATAATAAAAACATAATTTGAAAAAGAGCCAGCGGCTTCAAACAACAACCTTTTATTGTTCCTCAGGAGTTGTCGATCACCTGGATGTCTCTAATGATGTGGAGCAGACATCACAGCACTTGGTGGGACACACCGCTATGTCTGCAGCTTGGGGTGAGTAGTGCGATCAGAGCCTGTGAAGGAACCAGCATCTCATTCCTAGGTCTCTCAGCCCCCCCAGGTCAGCTCGGAGGTATTCACCTATCAGTGACAGGAATCTAAAGGAGAAAATCACTTGCTAATATGCACGTTTTTTGTTTTTTTTTTAAACCTTGACTTAGAAAACTAAGTCCCAATGGCGAAAAATAAGTCATCTGATTTCTTCATATTCTCTCAGAGAGGGAGAGAGAACAAGGCTACAGGGATAGCATCCAGGCCCCAAGTTCAAGCCCCAGGATAGGTAGGCACGCACACGCACACACACACACACACACACACACACACACACACACACACACAGAAGTCTGCCCTCTTTCACTTTGACTTCCGAAGCCATGTGGACTGCCACTGCACTAGCACCCTGTTTATGCCCTTTGCCCTTTCTTCCCTTCTCAGGTGAGGCCTCAGCAGGTCCGCTCTCCGCAGACATGGATACCATGGATACCAGTGCCTTTATCCCGGACTCCTCAGTCTCCGAAACTGCAGGAAGTCAATTCTTTTATAAATCACCCCAGATCCTGGGATTTTGTTATAATCAGCCTAAATGGAGGAGGGCAGTTATTTCAGATTGATCGATTGCGTTATTTTTACAAGTAGAAAAATCCTCCCATTTCCTCCTAGCTGACTCTACATGATGATAAAAAGCTGCTGATTTCCATACTGTTCACTCTGATCTCCCCCCAGTTACAGCTAATAGGCAGTTGACGCCTATGAACAGCCTTCTCGCGTAGTGAAGTTTTCCTCTAACTCCGTCTACTGCAAGCATTCTGATCAGTCATCCTTTGCTGACTTCTTTTCCCTTTGGGAAAGACTCTTAATTTCTGAGTATCTTCTTCTACCAGAGAAGTTTAAAAAATCTTTGGGCAATTGGTAATTCAGATAGGGACTCTGTTTTACTGTATCCTCATGGTGCAACAGACAGCTAGCAAGTTCTGAGCATCTGCTCCATGAAAATCTCCTTTATAGTGTTTTTAAAAACTTTTATAGGGCTGGGAATATGGCCTAGTGGCAAGAGTGCTTGCCTTGCATACATGAAGCCCTGGGTTCGATTCCCCAGCACCACATATATAGAAAATGGCTAGAGGTGGTACTGTGGCTTAAGTGGTAGAATGCCAGCCTTGAGCAAAAAGAAGCCAGGGACAGTGTTCAGGCCCTGAGTCCAAGGCCCACGACTGGCCAAAAATAAATAAATACATAAATAAAAATAAAAACTTTTATAGATCAATACTTTCCAAGTAACAGTAGTACATCTCTTATCTTACCATGGATTAGAATAAGTTAGCTACTTACAGATTTCCCTACTGCTTCTCTATGTATCAAACACTACATCCTCATCTAAGATTTTTTTACAGTCTGTGTTTTAGATAGGTTTTGCATTCATATTGTTTGTTCAGCCATATGATCACAGTACTATGTGCAGTTCTCTTAGAACTACAACTAAGCTGTTTTCCTTGACAAAATACCGTAATTCAACCCTAGAAATTTATTGATAACATTCAACATTATTTTTTTTTTAAGAACAAGCTCATGTTCCATAGAAGGATTTGGGGATTCATCCACACAGTGCATAGCTGATTGGATGATGTTATGAATGATAAAATCAGATTACTTGGAATCGTTTTCCTCATGAGAGCTAGTCATTGCTGACCAATATACTTTCCTGCGGGCACACCAGCTAAACTGAGGGAACACATTCTCCCTTGGGTATGACAATGTAGTTAGTTTCCTGGGTTTGTGAAGAATGCGGGACATTCTGTTGCCCATAAGCACAGCTATGTGCTCCTCGCCGGAACCACACTGCCTGGATGGAGGTGTGGATCTTCCCTTTTGATGGCAAGGCTTCAGAGCAGTGGGTGGCACCCTGAGAATGCGCTCAGCCTATCCTCCTTCATCGCCAGCTCTGGCAGCTTCCTCCTTTCGATCGCCTTCCAGTACTCTATTCCTGTCCACACCAAGGAAGAACTTACTGAGCTATTTTGGTTAAAGGACTCGTCCAGTCCATAGAGAAGGAAAGGGAGAAAAACAAATGGAAAGGAATGCTCAGATGTGTCCCACTCTCCAAGTGCCCACAACTCCCCAAGCATAAAAGTTTTCTTGTATTGTCTTAATGAAATGCGGCACCCCTCTGATAAGTTCCTGTTTCTTTTCTCATTCCACTAGGGAGTATTTCCAAATAAGTCATTACCCTGTTACACATCTGAAGCACCATACTTAATTATCTTGGCCCAAGTCTTGGGTTCACTAAGCTACCCTGTTCCTGTTTCCCATTTATATTACTGAAAGAATATTCAGATACAACCTCGTGACCTTCCTAACATTGTGCTTGTCACGTCAACATCTCTTCCTATATTTTTACCTCTCATGGTTTTATTTATTGTGAATATGCTAGCCAGGGCATACCAAAGCAAAGCACACTTTTGGCTCCGTTTTTGCAACAATTACTAGCAGCTATCATGTGATCTCATCCCCATAACCACTGATAACTGAGCATGATTTTCATTAAAAATAATAAAACTATACTGAGTGCTTGCTAGCTAGTAGGTGTTCTGCTGGATGGTGGAATATAACTGTCACTAACTCAAAATGATGACTGCACCTAAAGTAGAGTTATGAGGACAGTAGCTAAGTACAGGAGCAAGTAAATACTTATGAATAATGAGTACTTTGAAACACACTGTGTGGTAAAGAGAAATTTGAGTACATAGATTTATTCACCTAGGCACTGGGCCTGGTCCATCTCCAATGAAGACTATCCAAACATACATTCCTTATAGAGAGTTTAACAATGATAATAAAACCAGTTAATGTCTGCCCTTTGTTGTTACCATGTGCTGACTACTGTAAACAATGTCAGGAATAGAATGCTCTTTAAAAAAAAGTCTCATCAGTCTAGGTCCAATCAATTTCTGTGGTCAGTACTGAGTTCTCTAAAAATCATAAATAATTAATATTTATTACTTAACCTTTAATAAACAATAAAATTCTACATGGAAGTAACTTCAAAAAACTCCCAGATGACAGAAGGCTCTATTTAGCTCAGGCTTTTGAGGCCAATTTGGGCAACATAGCAATATTCTATCATGAAGAGAGACAGAGTTAAGAAATTGATCTGGGAGGGAATGGGAGAGAGAGAAGGAAGATGAGAGAAGGGAAGAGGAGAAGAGTGTTGGTCCTTGACACATGTAAGAGTAGTTCAGAACTGTGCAGACTTAGAAGCTTGATTCTGACTCAATCTCTGCATTCCAACCCCATAGTACAACATACCCTTGCAATTAATAACCAAATATGGGCTAGGAAATAATATCTCTATGAGTAAGAAAAAACTGAAATACTTGGATATTTTATGAATGGTGGACATTTTCATTTGTGCTTAAACTTTGTGTATTGCAAACTGGGAAGGATATAATTTGCTAAGGGCAAGTTTTGTTCACACATGGAATAAATACTTTATATAGGTATTTTTTTTACTAAAAATCACTTTTAAATTGACTGCAGTAAAACTTAAAAAAAGTCGATACGCTTTAGTACTATTATCACTTATTTTACCTTATGGGGAGAGCCCTTTTAAAATGATTTGTTCCAGATGACTACTAGGTACCTCTGAGATGGACATCTAGAGAAAGTCTGCCTGTGGGCACCTCCACCCAGAAAGACACACTGGACTAACTCCTACACCAGTCCATTCTCCATGTAGAATGTGAGCTGGAGATACAGCAAGAAAATAAGCCAGTTACAACAGTAGAAATGAAGACTCTGAAGTAGTATGGGAAGATAAAGAAAAGATCTATCTCTCCTTCTTTCACTGTGTCCTCAACCCTGCCAGCTTTACAGTGCTTTTGACGAGGAGAAACAAGCACAACTCTGATAAAAGGAAGGAAAACTTCTGAGGAGCATGGAGTGGAGGCTTCCAGGTGCAGCTTCCCTTTTTATGTGAAGTTTTTCCATCCATCTGTCAACCTTAAAGGCTTAGGGATTTGCTTCTGTTAAGGAAGATAGACATCTTCCTAGTTTATAGAGACCTCCAATAAGGAAAGAGCCTCCAATAAATCACCTGAATTTGGTGGTTTCATAATCACTAGTAAGAATCGAGAGAGAATTTTTTACATAGTAGAGTAGTTCACAAATAAGTGAAGAAGAAACAAGGTCAGGAGATAAAAAAAAAATAGCCTCTGGGGTTAGAGGTTTGGCAGCAAAATAAAAAAAGAATTTAATCTCCCAAAGAAAGGGTTAGTGGTCCAGAGCAAGCCACAAATAATTCACAAAAGCTGGCAAATGAAATTCTCCATTTTTATTTCAACTTATTTTTTTTAACTAACTGTGCAGAGCTATAGTAAAGCTACTGCACTTTCAAATGCCAGGCTTGGTGGGTTGCAGGGGTCTGAACATAAGGGGCCATTAGATGACTCAGATAAACAAACCCAGCATGAAGAATGAGCCATGTGGAAAGAGGAGAGAGAGAGGCATTCTGGATTTCTACAGCTAGGATTGCTTGTGAACCATGGAGGCAAGGCAGTAGAATTTTAGAGAACTAGCAAGTGCTAGCATTTAGATAGTCAATAAGTCAGTATTACAATCCTCTAACTCAACTGCCAATCTTTCAGTAAATGTTTCCTCATGGCTTATCTGTTCTACTATTCAAAAATACTGTTCTTAATGATGTCCAATTGGCTTTAAAATAAAGCAATCTTCAAATTCATGTTAAGACATGTTGTTGGTAAATTTAGTAATCATCTCACATAAATCAAGGACTCTGTGACTGCTGTTATGTTGATGCTGGGCAGCAAGAAGCTGTGTGTGATGGGATTAACTGACAGTCTTTGAGGGCTCTAATGATTCCAGCTAGAGAAAAATACAATCTGGCTACTGGAAGAGATAAGCCTCAAAAGACAGGCACGTCAATTTTGGAGAACCTGGAGAATGCAGAATAGTATAAATCAGAAAATACCAATTTTGCTTAATTCACCTCACTCCTCATAAATGTACACTTTTCATTCTTTCTGCCAGTCTACCTCGGAAGTTTTAATCTTAACAGGAAGTTAAGTTATGAACTTAAAAAAATAGATCTAAATGAAAAAATAAAGGCGATTTCCATTTCAAGACAATAGTGAAGAACACTTGGTAGAGAAGATCACTCACTCATCACTAAAAAATCCAAAAAGAGACAGAAGAGAGAAGGGTTCCATAATGCCTTTTGAGGGCAAAGACCTAAGGACCTGACCTGAGGCCCCACTTTGTAAAGACTGTATCACATCTCTCAGTAGCTACAGAGAGGGCCTAAGCCTTTAAGCCTTTAAGTCTTTGGGAGACATTCAACATTTAAACTCTAACAGTTCTTTATAGAGGAGCGTTTAGATGCTAGAAAGACAAAAATCAGGTCAAATGCACACTATTTAACATCAACCTATTAATTTCATTTTCCTCTCTTTTTCACTGTATCAGCCTACTAACAGAAACCTTACCTTATATATTGTAAATATGGCTCACAAAATTGAAAATATTTTAGTCTCTTCTCATAAAGAAGCCAACACAAGGTCATTGAATTTACCGACCCAATTGTACATCATGTACAGGTAGTATAATACATGTAATGGGAATTACATTTGAGGCTCACACTATTTATTCATTGAGTAGAAATCTAACTTTTGCCAATGCTGAAATTCAGTGAGCCAGAATAGCCAAAACAAGTTTGATAAAGATGACAGTTGTTGGGGCTGGGGATATAGCCTAGTGGCAAGAGTGCCTGCCTCGGATACACGAGGCCCTAGGTTCGATTCCCCAGCACCACATATAGAGAAAACGGCCAGAAGCGGCGCTGTGGCTCAAGTGGCAGAGTGCTAGCCTTGAGCGGGAAGAAGCCAGGGACGGTGCTCGGGCCCTGAGTCCAAGGCCCAGGACTGGCCAAAGGAAAAAAAAAAAAAAAAGATGACAGTTGTTAAGGCTCACACTTCCATATTTCAAATTTTACTGAAAAAAAGACAATTTTCAGATGAACTGAAAAGTGGCATTTTACAGAATATGAGATACATTTCAGTATTTTAACGTATTACCTATATTGGTTTCTATGTTTAGTTTTTCTTGAGTAGTATCAAAACTGGAGCTTCTTTCAAATCATTGTCACTACTACCTGTTTTTAGACAACTTGGAATAAAAGGAGATTCATTCCAAGTTAAGCTTTATATCATGCTTTCTCATTAAGTGTCTGTCACAAATTTTATAGCCTATAATCCTAGCTACTCAGGAGTCTGAGATCTGGAAGATTATAGTTACGAGCAGAGAAGTCTGTGAGACTTCATTTCTAAAATAATTAGCAAATAATCAGACTGGAGGCATGGCTCAAGTGGTAAGACAATAATAACACCTAAATAGAACTATTAATTTCATATTGTAAGGTCCACCTCAGGGAGGGCTCCATTCAGATGCCCCCACCTGTTTAAGTCTGCACCCAGTACCTGTGTTACCTGGGTAACTGGCACACCTGGAGGCAGTTAACGCCTCCTTCTCTGAGGTCACATCGAATCCACTTGGCCATACCTCCCGCCTTTCCCTATATAATTTGGCTTAACATGAGTCTCTTTCTCTTTTTTTCTCTTCTTCTCTTCGTCTTTCCCCTCTGTCTCCCCATGCCTCCATCTTGTGTGGGCTGGCAGTTTACTCTCCCCTCAATAAACTCCTCTGCCTGAACCATGTGACAGTTTCCTTACACATAGGAGAGTGTTAAAATGATAAAAAAAATTACTCTATTACTAGTTGCAAAGTAATTAACATAAAAACATGGCATGATTTAAGTCATCTGACAACATCTGACATACAGATTCTTTTTTATTCTTACAACTTTTATGTACCCCAAAGAGAATCAAAGCCCATGTCGTGTTGTTGTAACATCATACTATAGCACATTTATTCACTCGTACATAAAATAAAGTTGCTCCTACAGCCTGTTTAAAAACAAAAAAAGAAATCTGGGGCTGGGAATGTGGCTTAGTGGAAGAATGCTTGCCTAGCATGCATGAAGCCTTGGGTTTGATTCCTTAGTACCATACACACAGAAAAAAACTAGAAGTGGTGCTGTGGCTCAAATTCTAGAGTGCTAGCCTTGATCAAAAGAAGCTCAGGGACAGTGCCCAGGCCCCGAGTTCAATCCCCAGGACTGGAAAAAAAAAAAAACAGTATGACTTCTGCATCCTAATAATCATATGCAAATGTATATTCTCATAACTATGTATGTCTAAATCGTAATTGCCTGCTTATAACTTCATTTCTTCTACTGTTCTGTTTACTAGAGCTGTAGATGTAGGATACATGCTTTTCAACAGAATACCATTTTGTGTCCTTTTGTGAGTGAAAGCAGATGTAGAATGTGGAGCTCTGCCACAAGGCAGACACAGGACACAGATTGTTGTTTAGCTTTCTCCCAACACACCTATGGGGCAGGTACTGTCATGGGGCAGGTACTGTCATTTGACAGATGCACATCTAAGACTTACAATGCTCAAGTGATTTTCTCCTACCAAAGCCTTAGGAAGTAGTACATGGAAGCATTTCCAGGCAACCAAAAGCCACTTTGAGGCTCTGTTCTGAGCGAGCCACCCCGGAAGTGACTGTCACCGCCTTACAGCGCCCTGTAGAGAGGCACTTTAAATCACTATTTACTCTGCTTTGCTCCAAAGTCCGTGAGGACAAGGATGGCATTGGATTCATAGCACAGAGGGCATGAGGTAAGCATCCTATGTATAAATGCTGCTAGAATTGGCTGTTCCCTTCGCACTGATGCATTTCCATTTGTAGGTCTCCGGATTATATACCCTAGGCATGACGTTTCAGCTCCTAAAGGTAATTTTATTCAATTTTTAATTTGAAGACTTCCCTCATTCTAGTCTTCTTACTCTTTTCCTTCCCAAGCTGTCCTCTGCTTTCTCCTGATCTTGCTTTTCTTGCACTTCCTTGTCTGTCCTTTCCATCCTTTTGCTGCTGCTTCTCCCTTGGATGTATTTCTGCATAGAGTCACAGACAGAATGCCTGTGATACCATTGTTGTCCTAGACATGGCAGTACTCACTGGTGACACCGACTCAGCGCTTCACCAGGTGTCACACACAATGCTGCAGGGATTACCTACTTTCTTACCCTTTGAGGCTCCCCAGCAATCTTCTGGAACGTTCTTAGGCTAAGGTGTTCAGATGTGGCTGTTGTGATGGTGCGTGAGTTTTCTCCAGCTTCAGTTTCACCCAACTTCTTCAAGTTGCTCCACTACTTTTTAACTCCTGGTGATGGGTTCATTATCCCAGGATACTTAGGAAGTCAGATTTCCATAAGGCTCAAATGAGGTGGGGGCTGAGATCAGACTCTGACATTTCTTTTTCCTGACACTTGTCCTTTATAGCAATCCTGGCTCCGTTGATGGCTAAGCTGCTGATTCCCACCCTGAAAGGCTTTTGAAAGTAGATCTGGAGAAGGGCAGGAAATTGGTACTGTCAGGGGATGTTTCCTGAGCGTCTCTGTTGGGGGTCTAATCATATCAGCATGGATTCAGATCAACGTAGCGAAGTAGCTTTAAGTTTCCAAAGTCAAAATTGCAACTAAATGGCATTTATTGATGTTGGAATAAGCACTAGAACCCGGTCAGACTGGCTTTCATTTTCAAATCTCCCAGTCAGTGAGCTGTCAGGGAAATGGGAAAGTCGAATTGTGGGAAACAGACAGTTTGCATCTGCAGAAACACAATCTAGTCATGGTTATGTGCTCAGACTGATGCTCCTGAGAAGTGAACAATCGATCCTTCTGGAAAGCATTTCTAGGGTGCCTAATCATTTGTTTCAGTCTTTACAAAGTGCTGTGGATGCCTAAGAAAAGAAGCTCTTAAAGTTAACCAATGGACTTTTTACCTATATCATTAAACGGGGAAAGTAGGCATAGAAACCCCAAATGGTGTTATCCGAAGTACAATAAGAGCCAAGTACCAGGTGCTCCAACGAGAGAGCTTAGAAAAGCAAGCAGCAGCCGGGGTACAGCCTGGGTACTTTGTAAACCTAGTATTATATGTTGGCTTTACCCTGTAGGGAAATTACAGACAGGATAAACAAACAGAAGCATGCGATTTTGAAAAGCAGTGCTAGATACAAACATTCAGTTCAGTTCAATTGACATGTATTGCTATTTTATTTAAATCCCAATCTGTCCCAAAAGAAGTTTAAGCAGGAAAACACAAACCACTCTGTGTAAAATAATAATTAATAATAATAATAATAATAATAATGAATACCAGTTGCAAGGGGTGGTAGTGCTGGTGGTACTAAAATTATAAGGATCTAGGTGTCCCAGAACACTTATCATCTTGAAGGGAGAAGAAGTAATATATATCAGAAGAAAGATCATTTGTGTTGCTGATCATTTGCTATATTCAAACCACCCACAGATTTTATGACTTAGAAGCATTTGCTGCTGCCTCCCGCTCTTCTCTGGTTGACTGGGTTCAGATAAATCCTATGTCTGTTGTCTGTTAGGTACTTGTGGTCAGGATTGAGCAAAGGGTGTCAGCACGTGAGGACTCCCCCCTGTTGTAATATCTTGGGATACTGAGGTGTAGAAATAAAAAGGCACCAGCGTGAGGGACTAGGCAAGGCAAAGCCTACTTCTGCTGAAGAGTGTGCTACTGACAGGAAGCCAAGTACACAAAGATACTGGATGAGGATTCCACCCAGGTATTATCTCGAATGCGTCATTGCCCTTTGTTCTGATTGGTCAGAACTTAGGGTCACAATCTTGTATGACTGGCTAGTTTGATAGGGTTTAAAAGCTTATTTGAGCAATAAGTCGAAATCAGGACACCGGGCCAAAGCAGGAACTGAGCCACGCTGGTAGCCCTGACTTACTGGTGATTTAGGATCGGGTCGCCATTCCTTCTTGGTGTGTTCCTCAGCCACAGTCCAGTTACTCTAGGCTTCCCATCTTCACTGGGGTCATGGGAGTGCACCAGGCGTCCAGCTTCCCATGTGCGGAGATGAAGTCTTGTGGCGTTTTCTCCAGGCTGGTCTGGCACAATGATCTTCCCAATCTCAGTCTGCCACGTGTCTTAGAATGACAGGTGCGTGCTATGACAGGTGCCCAGCTATGGGTGTAAAAAGGCATCGTACAGCATGGTTGCCCATGCTGGTCTTGGGCTGCAAGGCTCCTGGTCTTAGCCTCTTAGGTATCTGGGATGCCAGACATGAGCCACTGGTGCCTGATGTATAATTTTGATCTGGTTTTCTTTATATCTAAGACTGTTGGAACATTTCTTCACATGTATTTTTTTTTAGCTATATGTATTTATTCTTCTGAGATTTTCTTCCCATTATTTAAATTTTTTTTTTACCTTATTGTTATTATAGATGTGACATAGAGGGGTGACATTTACGTGAGTCAGGTGATGAGTACATTTCCTTTCACACAGTGTCTTCTGTTCCCTCACTCTCTCCCAGTCCCTCCCTCCCATCTCTACCTGTGAGTTGTACAGTTCACTTTCATCCGTGTCCAGTGAGCTCCACTGCTGCACTTTTCACCTCCTTTTCCCTCGAGTTCTGTGCCCTCCCCCCACCCTCCCGAAGATATACACATGACTACACCATACATAAAATAAAAAAGGCAGAATTATAAAAAAAACTGAAAAGTGAACAAAAGCTTTTTTGTTTCCATATCTTGGAGTTCATTTCAGTATATATATTGTCTTATATAAATATGAAGAGGTACTTAGGCATTGCGCCTTTGTGTGTCTCTCCTAAGAGAATCTTCTTTGGGTCTTACATACACAGAATATCTAGAATCCTGTATAATTTCATATTCCAGTGTGTATTAGATCTAACTTCTGCATTTCAGAGAGAACATGTTTCTGCACAGCTAAGGACATAACTACGAAACCAGAAAGACAATCAACCAACTGGGAAAAGATCTTTACCAGTAATAAATATATCAGACAAAGGCCTAATATCCAATATATGTACAAGGAGCTCAGGAAACTAACCCCTTCTCATTAATTTTTAAAGTCCCCATTTTTTTTCAGTAAAGATTTGGTATTTCTAGCACATTTCATCTAACTCCCAGTGGTAGAGACACAATCAGAGGCTCTGGAAATGAAAACATACTGGGGAAGGGCAGCTAGATGATGAGCCAGGAGAGGTGGTCTGCTGATGGGTAGCATAAAACACTGTGGGCAGGGCAGCCTCAGCAAAGTTGTTTCTATCTGGTGGGTTACAGTGAGGGTGTTCACGTCTGTTTACATCTCTCAGGGTGTGACCCTCTCTTATCCATTCCAGCTTTGACTTGATGGGTGTAGATGGCCTTGAGCACAGAGAAGCAGAGCTGGTTCAGTAACTTGACTCTTGAAAGGGGAAGTCCATAGGAACTGCTTGCCTTGCTCTTATCAGTCCAGTGGTGGATATGGACACAGAACTTTGAGCCTGTAACTTTGCTGTCAAATGAGGCAATGCTTACGGATTGCAATTTATGCACCCAAGCTGTTCTTAAGACTGTGCTAGCTGCCTAGTGCTTAGGTTATCACAGAAGTACGAGGATGGGGCAGGAGGAATGAACTTAGGAGGAAATGAGAAGCTGGAGGCATAACTCAGGGATGACTGTCTTCCTGGCAGGTACAAAGTTCTGAGTTCAAACCCCAGGACAGCCAGAAAAGAAATGAAGGAGAACAGGTTTTGGCTGGGCTCACTGGTTCCTGGGACGCGAGAGCTGCTGCACAATTTTACTTCTCCAGCCACCTTGGCAAGTCTCTAGAGTCCTCTGCAGGCTTGAATGCAGTCATCTCAAAGACCAAAGGCAGCATCTGCACTTCTTTCTTTCTGACCCTAGCCCTGAATAATGTCTATGTCTAAGTTCAGTGGCAACCTGAGTTCAGGGAACGGTTTCAAATCCCCTGCATTGTGAAGGCTTCAGCCAGGTTAAAGCCCGGCCTTTCCTCCACAGCTGCCCGTCTCCTGGGGTTAGGAGAGTTGTATTGGGATGGTTCAAGGAAAACATGGCTGAAAGGACTCCAGGTGGTTAATGTGGTTTATTTTGTGTGAGAACAGAAAAATAAAACCGAAGAGAAGACATAAGCCCAGGATGAGAGTGAAAGAACACACACACAAACACACAAATGTCCTCACAACAATAAAGAAAACTTTAGGGCTGGGAATATGGCCTCGAGGTACAGTGCTTGCCTCACATACACAAAGCCCTGGGTTCAAATCCTCAGCACCACCTATATAGAAAAAGCCAAAAGTGGTGCTGTAGCTCAAGTGGTAGAGTGCTAGCCTTGAGCAAAAAGAAGCCAGGGACAGTGCTCAGGCCTTGAGTTCAAGCCCCAGGACTGGCAAAACAAAACAAAACAAAACAGAAAGCTTTACCCCAACAATAAAAACCAGTCCAACTCTTCCTTAACCACCATCATGCACACAACTATATTTGTAAAGATATGAAGATATATGTATAGATAGATAGATAGGTAGATAGATAGACAGATAGATAGATAGATAGATATGGCTTATACTAGACCTGCAAAGAGTTAGGGCTCTTCTGTATGTTTCAAGATCTGAATGGGCTGGAAAGGAGTCACCTGACTTCTGTCTATAAGGGAGTTTGAGAGGAACAGGACAACAGCAGGGGCCCCCCTCCTAGGAAGACCTGCCATGGGTCCAGGGGACAGATGTGGTGGGCAGGTGATGAAGGTTGGGGTGTGACCTTTGCCTGCTGCAAACATTAGCGCTCCAGGTCTGTATCCACACAGCCCTTTGTGGCTGCCTTACACCAAGGTGGGTTTTACAAGTCCCTTCCCATGCAGAGATGGCCTGAACTCACCTGTGAATTCCCAGCACGGGCTGGGTAAGGCCGTGACTCTGAGGCCAATCTGCCAGTGCAGATGGACTGGTAGAATGTGGTAGAATGCAGTGGTACTGGAGACCAGTCAATAGGAAGCTTCTGAATGACCCCAGATGTTTCCGGCGCTTTATATCTACTGAACCTCAACATGGGGACAATTCTGCCTTTTCCTCTTTCTGTCCTCTGCTTGGCCGGCATTTTAAAGACTCATCTCACCTCAGGTCCCTTGACCTGATTCTCAGGCCCTCAAAGGCATAGCTGTCTTATGTTCCTTATAATTTGCTTCTCTACTTAGCCTCTCTGCATTTTAATTTCTAGTTTTGAAGTGAGCTCTTTGAAGGCAAAAATTATCCCCTCTTCAACACTATAGTTTCACA
Source organism: Perognathus longimembris pacificus (assembly GCF_023159225.1). NCBI lineage: Eukaryota > Metazoa > Chordata > Mammalia > Rodentia > Heteromyidae > Perognathus > Perognathus longimembris. The sequence goes on from NC_063172.1 coordinate 7,718,140, forward strand.
AGCTCTTTGAAATTCTCAGTTTATTGTAGGTGCTCAGTTATTCTTTTTTTTTTTTTTTTTTGTCAGTACTAGAGTTTCAACTCCGATCCTTATACTTGCTGAGCTTGTTTCTGTGGTTAGTACTCTACTACTTGAGCCATGCCTGTAGCCCTAGTTATTGCAGGTCTACTAGACTTTTCTACCCATACTGGCTTTGGACTGTGATTCTCAGGATCTTAGCCTCCTGAGTAGCGAGAATTATAGGTTTGGGCCACCAGCACCTTGCTTAATTATTTTTGTATTAAATTACTTTTAATTTTGACATGCCACAAATGTATTCCAATACTCTGATGTCTCTCCTTGCTCTTCTAGTAGGATTGAAACTACCTTAGATCGTATGGGGCCCTTCTGCATCTTTTTATATATTCTAATGTCCTCTCCTGGGCTGTTTTCTATTTCTGTTGGTTTAAGGGAAATTAGTTCACGTAGTGAAGTGCCTGCTTATCAGCACGAGGTGGCGCTGCAGGCAAAGTGTAAAGATGGCAGAAGCATGTCCTTCCTCAGCACTGTGGGAAGGAGGGAAAGATGCCTTTTCATCTTCCCCATAGGTATTTGGTTCCTCTTCTCTGAGGTGGTGCTGTGATTGATTGTTGATCAGGGCTTAAAAGAACCTGCAAATTCCAGGGTTAGTCCCGAGAAACATTTAAATGTGTGTTGCTCACCAGCTAAGCAAACAGGCATTTGTGAGAATCAGTATTTGCCGAAGGGCACAAGCCCCATCTTCTCCAGTAACATCAGCCTCACAAGTGACCCACATTCGCCCTTCTTGCTGCCATTCGCGGGTATCTACCAGACCTGCTATTTTCAAGCACAATTCATGAGTCTACCACAAAATGGCCCCTGAATGGAGACGTTGGTCCCTGAACGCAGCTCTGCAGAGCAGGGCATTAGGGAATAGGAAACCTTTCTCCATCTTTTCTTCACAGGTAGTCAGTCACCTGGGTGTTCTTTGGGATGTCTGAGGGACCGGGCCATCAGTCCCTAGCCCTGTCAATGTGCCGTTTGACCTGAGTGCTTTCGTGGGAAACTGCCTCTGTCTGTTCTGGTCCAGTCACATCCTGAACTATACCCTCATAGAAATCAGAAAGTCTTGTGCTTTAGCTCGAAAGTCACTCTCCCAATGAAACGTTCTCTGAAATGTCGTTGATAACAGAAATCCACAGCTAGTGAATTTTTGCAGACTCTAGGCCCTGGATTAGGCTCTTTAGGGATAAGATAGGAAGTGATTTATGGTATAAACATTTTCTTTTCTTCTTCTTTTTTTGTGGTAGAGTGCTAGCCTTGAGCAAAAGAGGCCCAGGGACAGTGTTCAGGCCCTGAGTTCAAGTCCCAGGACTGGCAAAAAGAAAATAAGACCTGAAGATAGGCTGTCCTGATTCAAATACCAACTCTACCATCTCTACCATTTATTAACTGTGGGGCTTGAGCAAGTTGCTTAACCTCCCCCCCACCTCCCCCCCCCCCCCCCCCCGCTTTTTGCCAGTCCTGGGGCTTGAATGCAGGGCCTGAGCACTGTCCCTGAGCTTCTTTTGCTCAAGGATAGTGTAAGGTCCCACCCCAGGGAGGGCTCCACACAGATGCCCCCACCTGTTTAATTCTCTCTGTCCAGTAACCTAGGTAACTGGCACACCTGGAGGCCGTTAGCCCCCCCCCTTCTCTGAGATCACACACTAATCCACCTGGACACACCTCCCACCCCCTGCCCTAAATAAGGCATCTCCGGGGAGTTACTCTCTAGCCTACCACATGTACCTTGGAGTTAGCAGCAGGCCAGCAGTTTGACTGAATAAAGTTCTTTCTTCTGCACTGCCCCCCCCAATGGTATAATCACTTTCATCCTCCTATTTTCATGGAAGAAGTTAAAGCTCAGAGAGTACCATGGGTTGGCTATGTCACATCCTCCCAAAGCCAGGTAACCCTAGCTACTTGGAAAGCTAAGATCAGGAAGATTGTGGTTCAAAGCCTGCCTGGTTAGGAAAGTTTGTAAGACCCCAAGCCCTAGCTGGGCAGCGCAGTGAGCCTGCCATCCCACACCACATGGAAGGCCAAGACCGGAAGGATCATGCTTCCAGGTCAGCTTGGGCAGAAACGTCCAGGAGGCCCCCTCTCCACTCCATGCTCTCGCCCTCGCAATCCCTCGCAGCAACTCTGGGAAGCCTGAAGTTGGCCGATTGAAGTTCAGCTGTCTTCCCAGGCAGGAAGTTATGACCCTAGCCTCAAAATAACAGGTGAATAACAGACCCAGAGGTGTGCAAACCTGAGGCCCTGAATTCAAACCTAAGTACTGTTTAAACATCAGTGCTTTCTCTCGTTCAGTACTAAGTACTGAGAAGCAGGGGGAGAGAGAGAGAGAGAGAGAGAGAGAGAGAGAGAGAGAGAGAGAGAGAGAGAGAGAGAGAGAGCGAGAGAGCCAGAGAGAAATCACCAAGCACCGATGGCTTGGCCCCAGCTGGTGGTGCTAGGTGGAAGTGATCAGCTCACGAGGGAATCATGGACTCCATCAGTGGAAAAACCTGGTTGGAGGAGGCGGGCCCCCAGGAGCTTGTGTTTGAAGGATCTACATTATCCCCCAAACCCTTTCCTCCTCCCCTCTGCCCCCTTGGATGCCATAAGATGAACAGTTTTGCTCTGCCACGCCCTTCCACCACAAAGTCTACATCCTTGTGGTTAGGAACACTGGGCCCAGCACACTGTGCACAGAGACCTTTGGGACCGCGAGCCCAAATCAGTCCTTCCTTTTCAGTTGTTTAAGTGACAAATGCAGATGGAGGGTAGTTTCCCTTGGGAACCACACTGGGAAAATAGCGGAGCTGGGAGTAGGAGGCTGGTTGTCCCACTGCTTGTACTTTTTATTATATATATATGTCCAACTGATCGCACAGACCCTGACCTACACCCCCTTGTCCCCCTCTCCGGTGGTTGGTTACATAGATCCATATGCTTTACCATAATGGATTGTCTACTCTATACCTTCTGTTTATCCTTTTCAGTTGAGCGACAGCTTTCTGCAGAATGAGAAGCCCTCACTTGAGGGTGGTGTCTTGATGTATAAGCGGCATTTCCCCACGATCCTCTTTTATTTCTTTCTTAGCCTATCCTCCCTCTCCAAAGGCATAACAGGGATGAGCACATCATTCTTGCTTGCCTATGAACCAATTGATTGTACTTCCCACAGTATAGCTCGGTAGAAAGAAGTCCTTGAGTTTCACCCCAACTGCTGTAAGTCGGACAGCTGCAAGTTCCAGCCACTAGGTGGCACTGTTCCTTTAGAGATGGCATTGAGCTGTGGGTCCTGAGGCCCTGGGCTCAATCCTGAGATCTTCCACCAGCATCTTCACCCATTTGTTCCCCTTGTGTGAACGGGCATGTCTGCTGATGTTCACAGATACCTGGGTACCCCCTCCAATGCCTGGATGCAATGCATGGGTGAGCCTTTCCAGGAAGATCTGATATCCTTGGAGCTAGCTGTCCGTCTTCACTACCTCCCCATTTCATAAGAGTTTTCTGATTTCATGAGGTATGGGCCACATTTATCACTCTTTCCTCCTCACTGACATCTCCATTCCCCCCTTTCCCCAGGACTCCTACCTTTGTCAGAGAACCCTTGGAAATGCCCCATGCTGTGTTTCTACCTCTATCTTGTGGCCCCATTGGTTTTCCAGGAGTCTCTCATCTTCCATCATTCTTACAGTCTGTTTTTTTTTTTTCCAAGTCACACTCGTGGATGCCAGTGGCCAGCTGTACCAAGAGCAGCAATAGAGACAAGCCAGGTGTGGAGGGAATTGGAGGCCCGGAGGGAAGATGCTGCCCGGTGGACCAGTTGGTGTCCAACTGGGCCTTGTGGCACAAACAGAGGCTATTTTCTTTTCTTCTGTGGCTTTCCTTCTTCTTCTAAAACACTTGTTAGGCTTAGCCTTGCAAAGTCAAGAACCTGCATAACTTTCACGAGTTCTAAGTGTAGTGAGCTCTTGCCACGTTTTTAAGAACCATCAATTTTTCATCAAATTCTGAGTCCTGGGAGGCTTGTAGTACACTTTAGTGACAGGAGGGAGAGACAGCAGGTAGTAAACAGAAGCGAAAAGGACATACGATATTACACTGTGGTGTCAAGAAGGTAGGGTAGGGAGGAGCAGCATGTACTCTGCTAATGACGATATTATGACTTCCTTTCCAGTCATCTTGATTCCATCGGTGGAAGAACTCTCCTGTCTTATCCTATTTCCTTTTCTCCAGAGAACCTGGGAGACACCTGAGATTGGTGTCTTGTGCATTTTCTCCCAACCCACTGCTGGGATGCTGGAAGAGTCAGAATCGCTCTGGGGAAGGTAAGCAGTTGTTCAAACTATGCTACTGTTGGGGAAGAACATAAAAGACCTGTATTCTTCTCGATCATTTCAGCTTCTTAGCTTTCTTCCAGGAGTCGATCTTCCAGGAAATCGGAGTTTCACCTTCTGTATGTTGTCCTTACTGTGTGCCATGAACTGACTCATGCAACCACATACACATCCCACTCCTCAGGTGCTCCTGTGACCTTGGAGGATGGAGGCTGTCCCCCCGTGCCTTTCCCCATGAACGCACGCCACCTGGGACTCAGGGAGGGAGAAGGATAACCTTTTGATTACGCACACTGGCGACCTGTGGTTAAAAATTTAGGCAGGGAACATGGTTTCTTCATTCCATCTGGGGCCTCGACTGGAGTGACTCAGTTAGCCAAGGTATGAATCATCTGGAGGTGTCTTCATACCAGTGTGACTCAACAGCTGTGTCCAGCCGGGCCTGTCAGCTGGACACCTACACAGGGCCCCTGGGGTGTGACCTGTTCTTCTCAGAGCACGGTCGTAAGAGGGAGTATCTATAGAGCAAGGGGCGAATCAGTGCTTTCCTAAGCAAGCCTCCAGCCTAGAAGTTGGGTTCTTTATTCTTTTGTGATAATACGCCTGGCAGAAATAGCTCTGGAATAATAAAGACTTTGTAGGGCACACCGTAATAACACAAACAGCAGAAACCAGAGACACAGCTCGTGATTTGGGGAGCCATAAAGTACATTACGCCATCACGGTAAGACCTTATCCTTGAAATGAAGAATGAGTCCACACATCCAGTCTCAAGTAGTAGAAAATGACCTGTCCAAGCAGTGTGGAACACAAAGCATAGTGACAGATTAATGAGCATTTACAAAAGAGGCACACACACTAAGATATTTGGAGATTTCTTCATATTTCAAACCCTGATGGTTGGGGTATTGACTAAACTATCTGACCAAATATAAATAAAAGGAAAATATGTTGTCTGAGCCAGGATCAGAAAGATAATTTTCTTTTATAATTTGGTGATGCTTTTCAATTTTATTTGAGCTAATAAAAATGACAAGACACTTTTATTTTTAAACATTTAATACAACAGCTTTATTGAGGTATAACTCCCATACTGAAGTCCATTTAAAATGTATAAAATCACCCATGAATCATACAACGTTATTAATATAAGCTGGTTACAGGCTATGACAAGAAGCATATGAGAAACATAGGTGTCTGTCTACTCATGTGCTAAATGATGCCTCTCTCCTGCTGGACATTTAGAATTGCTCCATTAGTACATGAAGAATGAAATGGCCATGGGTCTCTCCTCTTACTGGATTTTGTTCTCATTAATTTCTTTTTATTTTAAATTATACCTACCTCAATCTCATGGTCTACCTATGTTTCTCTACTACTCTCATTTTACTCCTAAAATGTAAGTTTTGTTATATACATTCTGTCCTCAGCTTTCTTTAGAATTGCTCATTTCCATCTAACGAGAGATTTCCTAAATTTTCTTTCTGTGTCCTTCCTCAAATCAGACCAACTCAAGTGGCTTTGGCCTGGAGGTGTCATTTGCACACTAGCATTGCACACTAGATTTGGAAGTTAAACAGAGCTGCTGGATGTAGTAGGATTTTGTGTCTCCCAATCTAAACTGTAAACTTCTCATTTTCCCCCCTTAACTTTCTCTACGCCACTGAAGTAACTAGAAGATTCTGCAATTATTCTCAGACCATATCAGTATCCAGATTCAATACCTAATATTGAATACCGACAACACATTTCCTGTTTAGGAAACTGTCTTCCTGATTAAGAGTACTAAAAATGTTTAGTCAAGGATGAGATGAGGCATCATTTTATTTCACTAATATTTCTTACCTGAAAGAGAACGTGCTCATTACTAAGATGCAAAGTCGTAATATCTTTTCCTCAAGAGCTCACAGTTGAAAGTTTAGTAAGAGGTACAGGTATGCTGCTTAGAGCCTGCCTGCTCATTCCTTTAGAAAGCTGTCCCTGTGTTGGGCTATGGAATTCTGTTAGGAATGCCAGCCTGGGGTCTCCAGCTCACAGGGATGAATAGGACTATGACTAAGGCTGGGTAATCAAATATTCACCTTCCCCTAGGACACAGTGAGGCATCCAGAAGGACCAATACAAGTTCTTTCTGGGGAACTCTGATGGAGAGGGACCGCTTGTTGGGACAGTTAGAAGATGTGATGACGTAAGATGAGACTTGGTCGTCTTTCTTTCCTACTGGGGGAGAGAGAGAGAGACAGAGACAGAGACAGAGACAGAGACAGAGAGTATTTTGAGCACCTCAATGTAGCTTTCCTTGAAGTCTACTATCACAGACTTTCTTTTGAAAGCTAGTACATTCTGTTCATCATTAAGCTAATCTGTATTAATCAGAGTCCTAACAGATAGCTGAATGCTATCCCAGAGGAAGACGCTGCCATTCAGGGTTGCATTCAGATCAGAGGAGAATTGCCTCTGGGGTAACTACACTGCAACATTTCTTTATTTCAATGGTAGTCATATTTTGAGAACCATGCTAACAATATAGGGAAATAATTCAAGTTATCCTCATTGTCAAAACTCTAATGGCTATTAATATCCAATTTATAAATGATAAATATTCAGATATCAATGGCTATCAAGATCTATCATTTCAAAAGAGGAACCTAGAAAGTAAAAGAACATTGAGTCCTCAAAGTTCCCGCATAAAAGCACAAGTATAGTTAAGATGAGTTTTAATAACACTTCCAGACAAGGATTATAAAGGCATTTCGGGAGATACAATGCTTTTCTGCAAGCTACTTGCTTTACATTCCCTTGGAATATTTAAAATGTGGTAAAACATGTATTGAAAGCATGTTTCTAATGAGTATTATTATTATTATTATTATTATTATTATTATTTGCCAATCCTGGGGCTTGGACTCAGGGCCTGGGCACTGTATCTGGCTTCTTTTTGTTCCAGATTAGCACTCTACCTCTTGAGCCACAGTGCCACTTCCAGCTTTTCTTGTTTATGTGGTGCTGAGGAATTGAACCCAGGGCTTCATGCATGCTAGGCAAGCACTCTACTGCCAAGCCACATTCCCAGCCCCGAGTTTAATTATTTTGACGGGTTCTAATTATTAGAGCTCTCAGGACCTACCTGAAATGATAAACCTAAAAATGTAAATCAGTGCACCTATGATCCTTTCAATCCAAAAAAAATGAGGCAAGAGGCACGTGAGTTCAAGGCCAGGCTAGGCTGGCTAGTGAGTTCATGGCTAACCATTGTGGTAAAGGGCCTCAAATTTCAACCGAAAGTAAATTAGCTCACAAGTCTGTGAAGCGTTGCATGAACCTCATGTAAAAAATAACCTTTCCCATTCCTTCCCAAATGCTAATGCTTTAGATCGATGTGTAAATGTTACATGGGCCTTATTATTAGGTAAATATTTATTCCTGTATAATGAAAAGGAACACTTATTTTTCCCCCAAAGTTAATTTGATTCCCTTGCAACAGTAGCCAATGAGGGATTGTCTGAGGGAACAGGTGATATCCAGTGGATTTTTTTTTTTTTTGGCAGTCCTGGGCCTTGGACTCAGGGCCTGAGCACTGTCCCTGGCTTCTTTTTGCTCAAGGCTAGCACTCTGCCACTTGAGCCACAGCGCCACTTCTGGCCATTTTCTACATATGTGGTGCTGAGAATTCGCAGCTACCTGGGAACCAGAGACATGAGCTTCTCTCTCAAGTGATAAAGAGGTAGCAGATGTAACTCTGTGATGGCTATTAGCAGACCCACAGGGACAAAAAGACATAGCCATAATGGGCTCATGAAACAAAAAAAGCAAAGCAAAGGATGGGAGAGGAGAAACACTGGCGTGCCCAGAGGGTCTGGTTGTAGATTCCCGAGTCCGACTCACTGACCAACTTCCCATACCCATCCAAGAATTCTCTGTGGGGAAGAATTGGAATTAGTTGAAAATTTTGTAACAGATTATGAAGAGAACTCACGAATATACTATTTTATGAAGGTGAGAAAATTCTATTCTTAACTCTTATGTGAATGGAACTTGAGGCAGTCTTGGTTGCATTTTAATCAAGCCGAATGCATTTTTAATTGCCATGGTTGAACTTACTCAGGCAGACTGGGATATTATAATCATGAGTGGAGATTGTGAACAATTCATGATGCTTAGAGGGGTGGTCAAGTGCAGGGAAGAAGCAATTTGAGGTTCATTTTCATCTAAGAGAGAAAGGATAGAGTGGCCCGTCATAGATTCCTCAGTGCCTCATACTGTGAAACAAACAAACAAAAACAAACAAAATATCTCTCCAGAAATCAATGTCTAAGCAGCCATGAGAGCACAGGGTTTGTGGAGATAAACAGCAGGGCTTTGTGAAGAATCAATAGCATCAACCCAGTCTGTTTGTTTGCTGTGGCAGAGTGATAGAAAAATTGAAACACAAAGTAGGTTTTGACTTTGCAAAGGATTACGATTTTCCTCAATGAGAATTTCTCTTTGAGGAAGAGGATAATTCACCAGATAGTTTGGGAAATCCGCGCGTGTGTGTGTGTGTGTGTGTGTGTGTGTGTGTGTGTGTGTGTGCAGACAGGCAAATGGTGATACTATTCTCCATCTGTGGAGAGTCTCATGAGAACGGGAAGTCACGTGGGTGGGTAACTAAAAATCAGAGCAAATAGAATTTCCTCCAAATATTATCTTTAAGGCTTCAAAGCAGAATGAATCTAAAGCTCCTAGAAGTCTTTGACGCGGCCAGAGAATGCCTCCTTAAATAATGAAAAGCTTCAGTAATAGCTGGAGGGTCTGATTAGAGAGCATGAGATGCAGACTTGGGGGTTAAGAGAAGAGCATGCGTCTCTAGGATTTACCACTCATAGGAGAACATGTAACAGCTGCCAGGAGTTCCTTGGATATTGTTGCCATTTTCTTCCAGGGCCTGGTAAGTTGGCTTTTAAATCTAGACACCTGGCTATAGTTCTCAGCCCAAGAAAATGAAATGTGGATAGTTAGAAAAAGACAAAACAAAGAAACACACATTTCCGTCAACTTCATTATCTATTAGAGTCTTACAAACCCTCGTAACAAGTCTGTCAACTCCGTAGAGGGTAGATGCCAAAACAACCCTTTTTCTTTCCTGCTGTCTGATAAATGATACTGTCCTCACTGGCTAGCAAGTGAGAGGAAATGTAATCACATGTGTCGGTGGATCAAGGCACAAATGGCCAGGGGCAACTTTGTATGACGCCCATCTTGTTTGTAGAAATAATGCAAAAAAAATGTAGATGAAGATATTAGCTGGGGATGATGACCGCAGAGAACACGAAAGAAAACATCCTGCCCTCACAGCTTGGCTCCATGTTTCCTTCCCATAGTGCATTTTGAGGAATAGATGATGAAAATAATAGCTGTTATTCCCTGAGCATGGTTCTGTAGTCAAGGCATCAATACCCATGACAAGTGGGGATATATCTATCTCTGCTGTGTGTGTAGTATTTTTGTTGTATATATGTAGCTTTTTAGTTTAAATACGGAGCTTCTTTAGACTGAGTATTAGTTGTGTTTTTCTGTTTTATTGATTCACTCATTAGAGAAGTAAATCCAAATAGTCTGAAAGGATAAAAATAGGTTAAAACTAAGATTTAGACCTAATGCCTTAGCAAGACTATGTTGGGTAGATGGACCCCTATGTGCTAAGGGGTCAGGAAATGCAAGGTGATCAAGGAATTTGTAGTAAACTTCCAAATGCTAAAAGAATAATTCTGTTCAACTCTCCCCGAGTAATTATGCATAGCTAGGATCTGTGTGAAGGGGGAAGGACAGAAATGAGGCTAGAAAAGAGGAAACACCAGGTTATAGAAGGCTTTATATACATTGTTCTGGCTCTTTTGTTGTTGTTGTTGGTGGTGGTCATGGGGCTTGAACTCAGGGCCTGGGAGCTGTCCCTGAGCTCTTTTGCTCAAGACTAGTACTCTACCACTTTGAGCCACAGCACCACTCCTGGTTTTCTGATGGTTAATTGGAGACTAGATTCTCATGGACTTTCCTGCCTGGGCTGGCTTTGAATCATGATCCTCAGATTTCACCCTCTGAGTAGGTAGGAATAGAGGCATGAGCCACTAGCACCCAGCTTGTTCAGGGGTCTTTACACACTCCTCTATCAGAACTTATTTGCATTATTTTTCTCTTTCATTCATTATCTATTTCTTCTTAGCTATTTTTGGTAATAAAAGCATGCATGTGAAAAAAGGGTGAATGTTTGTAGGATGAATTGACCCATGGAAACGGTACCCCAACAAAGAAACAGAGCATGACCAAATGGCAATGCTCTCACCTCTGCTCATGAACGTCACATAAGTGGCATTGTATACTGTGTGCTCCTGTGTGTCTGGTTCCTTTTCTATATGGTTGTGTATATCCACAGTTCATTTGTTCCCCACTGTGGTATGATCTTCCTTTACCTACACATTCTGTAGTTTACCTATTCATTACACTATAGGTAGCTGTATATGATTCATGTCTAGTTTATAGCCTATCTGTTCCCAGACCACATTTTTGCTGAACACACATAGACAATTATGTGGCATGTACGCTTAGAAATGGAATTTTTGTTATTATATATATATATATATATATATATATATATACATATATGACATTTGATTTCAACAGATATTGTTAAACTGTCTTGTCCCGTGGCTGTACAATTTATAGTCACCAGAGTAGTACATGAGTGGCTCATTCCTTTCTTCCTTTGTTACACCTTTGTTGCAAGCTTATTCTCTGTGATGATCCCGGGGCTCCTATGGGAGTAGAAAGGAAAAGAAATCATGGCTTCTGCTTTCAAGGGTATTATAGCTCACAGGAAAAACAGACAGACATGAAGTTAATGAGCAGGATGGGAACTAAGCTCAAAGAAGAGGGGCACTGTGGAGCAGACAGCAAGTAGGAACAACCAACGAGATATCACAGGGAGGTGATATTCAGTAGCGACCTTCCTTAGAGTGCTTTGCTGGTCACATAGCACTTTTTAGCTGTGGTATGTTATTTAATATTTACAGCTTTCAAACCAGGCATCATCCTGATTCTTTTTAAATTGAAGAAATAGAGTCAGACAGATCAATGGCTTCCTGTGGCTTGGTTGGTGAGTGGTACAGACGATATTTGCTGCAGGACATTTTCCCGCCCCCAGAGGCAGTTCTTAGATGTTTGCCCTGTCCTTTGTTGTTTCAAGAAAGCAGCTTCTGAGAATAATCTAGATGCATACGTAAGGCAGTCGTTTATCAGGAAGTGGAAGGAGCATAAAAAACGGAATCAGAAAAGCTCTACAGAATCTCCCAGAAGCTTTGCATTGTCACTCGTAAGAATGGGACTATAATGATTACATCACAGAGTGGTTGTGAGGAGAAAGTGAACTAATATTTGAAAAACCATGTAGCACATTCACTGGTAACAAGAATTAGTTTCTCAACATAAATCAAACCTGATCGAAGATAGAATAGATAATAACGGAGTATCTGAATGGGCTTAGGGCCAAATATATGTTATCCCTGAATGTATTACCTGGCTGGAAGCAAAGAAAACTGCTTTGTAATTCCTGCCTCATAATCAGTATGTTATTATAAGAATCTTTAGATGAATTCCACTCCCTATCCTTCCATGGTCCATTTACAAAGTGGAATATCACAGCAGGACCGCAGTCTATGCAACACCGTATATAACACTTCTTGAGAGCATTAATCATGGGTTGAATATCACAGGATGTGGAGTAGATTGTCAGCGAAGATCCAAATGAGGACAAAGGAAAGTACAAAGATGGAACACACTACAGAGCCAAGGGAAACTGGGTCAGACAGATTTCTCAGACTTACTAAGTTGTAGGTCACCTGGATATGCTCCCACAACCATTCTTGTGACCTCCATTGCCTTCCCACTCCATGAAGACAGCGAGAAGAAGGAATCCTTGGCATCCTCATCAGCTTCAACGATGGTGTGAATGTCACCGCCCCATGCCACGTTGCCTTGGTTTGATTTTTCTTAGTACCACTATCTACTGATAATGTCTGAGCCTACCTGGGCAGGTGTTAAGAGGAGGAAAAAGGAGCCAAGGAATGGGTAAGTGGTTCCGTGAGTGGCCTGACCTCCAAAACTATGGGAGCGTCCTACATTCCGGCCAGGCTTGAGCAGCCATGCAGGAAGACACCATGCTTAAGAGGTTGTGAGAGGCAGCCTCATGGGGGAGGGAGAAGAATATAGGGAAACTCAGTAGCAAGACAACAATAAAGGTCGTTTATGCTTATACCCAACTTAACCAATACACAGCTCAATATGCCACTTACATGGGATTCCAATAGAGACTTTGACCGAGTAAGGAATTCCTACAGCTTATACAGAACATGAGACAGTTTCAGAATAGCAGCCACTTATTTATTTGTTGTATAAATGACTTGTGTACGTTCAGTCTGATTTCCCCAAAAGCTCACTGTGGTATTTTTTTGGTCTCTCATTTTCCCCATTGAAGAAAGGGATCTGAGTAGCATTAAGAGATTTGACAGCCTCACATGGTGAACAAAAGGGAAAAGCTAAGGACTAAATTCTGACTAAGGCCACATGGAAAATAAAAATAAAAGAAAGGTACAAAGACTGAGCTCCGAGAACCTTCTTGGCTGATGTACTACGTTAGGCCAACCATTGTTTTGTCTTGAATTAATATCGAACTGCATACTAAACAAATGCTCAATGAATACCGACTCACTGATTCCCTGACTGGATTTACTAGCAAGGCAATGTCTATGGAAATTCTTTTGTTTTTCTGGAAGCTTTTGGAACCATATGAATTTTTTTCTGGTTGAGGGCTTGAACTGGGAGATGACATGTGGTCTTTCAGACACCTTCTCCAGCCCCTAGACTTGATGATTTAGAGTACTTCAGGGAACTACCATCCTACTTGAGTTGACTTATTTAATTAGTAATTCTGCAAACCTTCTGTGCTACCCGTCCCCCTCAAACTGTGACTCATTCCTGGGAAACCTCAGATTGCACTAATTCTTCCAGAAATTTTATGGGCTTTAAAAAATTGAATCTTCCCAGAACTTTTTGGTTCTCACACATAAAACAGGCAACGGAATGCAAGGTCTTATTTTTTTAATTTTCACTCAGCATTTGAAAAGGAAAAATATTTTCGACAGTGATAAGCTTTCCTGTGGTTCTTGCCAAGGGGTTGTTTTTCCGTGGTTTTGGAGGAAAGGCACAGTCCCTCTTACTCTAGGGGTCTGTCGCCTATTCGTCAAATGCAGACTGGTGGATCCTTCCTGCACTTCAAGCACTACAGCGTGGTCAACATGATACTAAGGTCTGCGCAGCCTTCTGTTTGCAGAGGAACTCTTATGCCCCAGGCATGGAAAGGGGAGTTTATTTCCCTCTCTCTGGCTTCCAGAATTCATTTGGATAGAAAGCAGTACCTGGGGATTTGACTCCGCGTATGTGCTTAAGAAACCACAGGAGAGCTTCTCCCTGCTAAGCCCCAGGTTCCAGTTATAATACTGAATTGCTAAGGGAATCGTGATTAAAAAAAAAGGCATGCATAGTTCAGGATTAACTTTTCTTTGGGGAGTATATTTGTTTTGAATCTGGTTCTGTCTGCAGGTATGGAATCAGACTGTATTTGTAAAACATACATACTTCTGTGTTCTCTTATGTTACAACTGCCTACACCATCAGGATAGACAGCTCACTATATTGTTCTCAGTGGCCCAAGCCAATGACTGATCAAGGCAGGGAGTGGAGGCACTAGTACCACCACCTTCCTGCCTATCGTGAGACACTAGTAGAGGGCAATCTTTGTTCTAAACCGTCCCATTGGATAGGCTCAGACTATCAGATCTACACCATGAGTTTTAGGTTTTTCCTGGTCAATTATGTCTCTTATTGCTTTAATATGTTTCAGGTACTACTTTCAATCAACTGCTGCCATCTTTAACTTTGTCCTAAGATTGCTTCTTAGAGTATACAACCAGCACACTCCTACACAGAAACTCAGTTTAAATCTTTTAAGCTATTTAAAAAATAAATGATGAGTTACCATTATCATTTTATTATATTTTCCACTTTTCTCTATTTCCCTTTTTAAATAATACTTTTATGTTTATATACTTTATGTTTGTACGAAGGAGTTACCACTCAACAGATTAGTTTATGAACACATTGGCATCTTGATATCACTCCTTTTATCATTCTCTCCCATCCCTCCCAACCCTACCTCTCTCCTCAATTTTCTTTTTTTTTTTTAAGTTTAATTTATTTATTAATTGAACACAAATTTTTTTGGCAAGGTGTTGTGCAAAAAGGGTACAGTTACATAGTAGGGCAGTGTGTACATTTCTTGTGATATCTTATGCCCTGTTTTTCTTTCCCTTCTCTAGGTCAGGTAGACATAGATACAATATACAATGTATCAAGAACATATACAGTAGCCATGTGGCCAAGCCCAAGAAAATTCACCTAGGGCTTTAAATGTAATGTCGATATTAGACAATATGTTGACAGTAGTCTTATATGAACGTACATACATAGCTTTTGAGCTATTGTATTCCACTGAGAGGTCGATTTTTGACCTTTATATGTTGAGTAGTTGTTTGGTTTTAGTTACATAATGTTGGGTCGCTGCCCCAATCCTGTGGGAAATACCATTTGACAAGCAGTTTTTGGTTTCACAAACCTGGTCTCTACTGTCTCTCTGTCTCCCTTTCTTAACAGTCATATATCAGGGAGATCATGCCCCTTTGTTTTCTGTGTTCTAGGCTTGTCTTGCTCAACATTATTTGTTCGAGTTCTGACCATTTCCCTGCGAATAACAATATTTCACCATTCCTAATCGCTATGTAGTATTCCATTGTGTATAAGTACCATATTTTTTGGATCCATTCATCTGTGGAGGGGCATCTGAGTTGTTTCCATATTTTGGCTATTGTGAATTGTGCAGCAATAAACATGGAAGTACAAATGTCTTTTTGATATCTTGAGACCTGTTGTTTAGGATAGATGCCTAGGAGTGGTATGGCCGGGTCATAGGGTAGGTCTATATTGAGCTTTTTGAGAAACCTCCATACTGTTCTCCAAAGTGGTTGTACTAATTTGCACTCCCACCAACAATGGAGAAGGGTTCCTCTTTTCCCCGCACCCCCTCCAGCATTTGTTGTTGCCTGAGTTCAGAGTATAGGCCATTCTAACTGGGGTGAGGTGGTATCTCAGGGTTGTTTTTATTTGCATTTCCTTTACTACCAGGGATGTTGAAAATTTCCTCATATGTTTCTTTGCCATTTTTATTTCTTCTCTTGTGAAGTCTCTCTTTAGCTCTTTTGCCCATTTCCTAATTGGTTTATTGGGCTTGGAGGGGCTTAGTTTTTTGAGTTCTCTGTAGATGACAGATATTAGGCCTTTGTCTGTTGCTGTGCTGGTAAAGATCCTTTCCCATATGGTTGGCTGTCTTTCTGTTTTGGTGGCTATGTCCTTAGCTGTGCAGAAACTTTTTAATTTGTAGTAGTCCCATCTGTCGAGTCTCTCCCCTATTTGTTGTGCCCCTGGGACTATATTCAGGAAGTTCCTTCCTGTGCCTATAAGTTCTAGCGTCTTTCCTACTCTGTCCTTCAGTAGTTTCAAGGATTCAGGTCTGATATTGAGGTCCTTGATCCATTTTGAGTTGATCTTGGTTCATGGTGATAGGCTTGGGTCTACTTTGAGTTTTCTGCATATGGCTGCCCAGTTCTCCCAGCACCAGTAGTTGAAGAGGCTATGTTTATTCCATTGTATGTCTTTAGCTCCTTTGTCAAATATCAGCTGACTGTAAGAGTGCGGTTTTATTTCTGGATCTTCAATTCTAATCCATTGGTCTTCCGGTCTGTTTTTATACCAATACCAGGCTGTTTTTGTTATGATGGCCCTGTAGTAGAGCTTGAAGTCTGTTATTGTGATACCTCCTGCACTGCTTTTTTTTTTTTTTTTTGCCTAGAATTGCTTTGGCTATTCTAGGTCTTTTGCTGTTCCATATGAATTTGTGGATTGGTTTCTCTGTTTCAGTGAAGAATGTGACTGGGATTTTGATAGGGATTGCATTGAATTTGTATAACAATTTGGGCAATAGGGCCATTTTCAGTATATTGATTCTGCCTACCCATGAGCATGGGAGGTCTTTCCATCTCCTTGTGTCTTCTTTGATTTCCCTTATTAGATTTTTGTAGTTTTCATTAACTAGGTCCGTCACGTCCTTGGTTAAGTTGATCCCTAGGTACTTTATTCTTTTTTTGGCTACTGTAAATGGAATTGTTTCCATAATTTCCTTTTCTGTTTGTCTATTGCTGGTGTACAGAAAAGCTGCTGACTTTTGTGGATTGATTTTGTATCCTGCTACTTTGCCAAAATGGTTTATTAGGTGTAGGAGTTTGGGGACTGAGTTTTTGGGTCCTTCAGATATAAGATCATGTCGTCTGCGAATAGGGATAACTTGATTTCTTCCTTGCCGATGTGGATCCCTTTGATGTCTTCCTCTTGCCTTATTGCTATGGCTAGGGATTCCAGCACTATGTTGAAAAGAAGTGGGGAGAGTGGGCATCCTTGTCTTGTTCCTGAGTTTAGGGGGAATGATTTAAGTTTCTCTCCATTTAATATGATGTTAGCAGTTGGTCTGTTGTATATGCCTTTTATAGTTTTGAGGATGTTGTATTTTGTCAAAGGCTTTTTGGGCATTGACTGAGATAACAATGTGATTCTTGATTTTAGTTTTATGTGGTGAATTATGTTGATTAATTTACGGATGTTGAACCATCCTTGTGACTGGGGGATGAAGCCTACTTGGTCATGATGTATAATTTTCTTGATCAGTTTCTGGATCCTGTTAGCTAATATTTTATTGAGGAGCTTTGCGTCTGTGTTCATTAGTGATATTGGTCTATAGTTCTCTTTTTTTTGTTGGGTCTTTGCCTGGTTTGGGAATGAGTATGATATTAGCTTCATAGAATGAGTTTGGGATTTCTCCCTCTGTTTCTCTTTCACGGAAGAATTTGAGGAGTATTGGTATTAGCTCCTCACTAAAGGTTTTGTAGAATTCGTTGGTGAATCCATCTGGGCGTGGGCTTTTCTTTGTTGGGAGGTTCTCAATTACCTCCTGTATCTCACTGTAAGTTGTTGGTTTATTTAGTTTATTTATTTCTTCTTGGTTCAGTTTGGGCAGTTTGTACTTCTCTAAGAATTGATCCATTTCTGTAAAATTATTGTTTTTTACTGAATAGAGGTTCTGGAAATAGCTCCTTATGATTGTTTGAATATCGTGTGTACTTGTAATTTTTCCGGTGGAGTCCCTGATTTTACGTATATGAGTCTCTTCTCTTTATTTTTTTGTAAGTCTTGCGAGGGGTCTGTCAATTTTATTTATTTTCTCAAAGAACCAGCTTTTATTCTTATTTATTTGTTGAATGGTCTTTCTATTTTCAATCAGATTTATCTCTTCTTAAATCTTTGTGATCTCTCTCTTCCTAGTCATTTTAGGTTCAGTCATTTCTTGTTTCTCCAGTTGTTTTAGTTTCATCGGGAGGTTATTCACCTGCTCTGCTTCCATTCTTTTAATGTGAGTGCTGAGGGCAATAATCTCGCCCCTCAGTACTGCCTTATTTGTGTCCCATAGGTTTCTTTGTGATGTATTTTCATTGTCATTGTGGCTTATGAATTCGTTGATTTCATCTTTAATTTGGTCTGTGGCCCATGTGTTGGATAACAGTGTGGGGTTTAGCCTCCAAGAATGTGTATAGCCTCTGTAGTAACCGTTGTTATTGAGGGTTACCTTTAATCCACTGTGATCAGATATAATACATCGGAGGACGTCAATACTTTTGTATTTGCTGAGGTTCTTTGTGTGGGCTATGACATGGTCTATTTTGGAGTATGTGCTGCTGAGAAGAAGGTGTATTGGGTCTCTGTAGGGTGGAAGATTCTGTATGATCTGTCAGATCCATTTGGGATATGGTGTTACTTAGGTCCTCAGCTCCCTTGCTGATCCTCTGGGTGTTGGAGCTGTCTCTTGGAAAGAGTGGGGTATTAAAGTCTCCCACTATGATTGTGTTTGAGTCTATCTTGTTCTGTAATTCTGTGAGAATTTGCTTGACATATGTGGGGCCTCTTTTGTTCGGTGAGTATACATTTATCACCGTGATGTCTTGATTCTGGATTTTTCCTTGTATTAAAATGTAGTGTCCTTCTTTGTCTTTTTGAGTTGCTTTTAATGAAAAGTCCAGCATGTCTGAGATCAGGTTGGCTACACCTGCCGTTTTGGTAGGTGCGTTTGCTTGGAAGATCTTGCTCCATCCTTTCATTCGGAGCCTTTTTTTTGTCCCTTGCTGTAAGGTGGGTCTCTTGTAGACAACATATGCCAACTTTTTGTTTGCGGATCCATTCTGCCAGTCTGGTCCTCTTTATTGGAGAGTTTATACCATTTGTATTCAAAGAGATCAAGGATAAGAGTCTTTTTTCTCCTTACATTTTCTTGTTGGGCTGTTTTTTCCTCTTTTTTTTTTTCCTTGTCTTTAGTGTGCTGCTCTTTCTATTTCTGTTTCTGTCTGTGTGTCCTGTACGATCTCTGTTGGGTGGGATTCCCCTCTTAGAATTCGCTGTAGGGCTGGTTTTATATTCACATACTCCTTTAGATTCTCTTTGCTATGGAAAGATCTGGTTTTCCCTTCGAATGTGAACTCCAATTTCGCTGGATATTTAATCCTAGGTTGCGTATTGTTGGCCTGTAGAACTTGGTAGGTTTGTGTGGAGAGGTCTGCTGTTATTCGGATCCTCTTCCCATTGTAGAAAATTTCTTTCTTTGTTTTGGCTGCATTCAGAATTTGCTCTTTATTCTTGAGATCTGAAGTCTTGAATATTATGCGCCTTGGGGTGGCTTTTCTGGGGTCTGGCCTGCCAGGTGTCCTATAGGCTTCGGTTACCTGGGGTCCCTTATGAGATTGGGGAAGTTTTCTGCAATAACCTTATTGAAAATATGATGAAGCCCTCTGCTCTGGTACTCGGCTCCTTCTTCTATTCCAATTATGTGCAGATTATATCTCTTGTCTTTGTCCATTAGTTCTTGGATTAGTCTGCCCTGAAGCTTCACCGTTTCTTGGAGTGTGGTAATTTTCTGGTTGTTGTTGGCTGCTTCATCGTCCAAGAGAGAGATTCTGGATTCCATATGGTCAATTCTTTGTGCTGTGGATTCAATTGCGGAGTTTATGGATGTCAGAGAGCTATTTATAGTTGTCAGATCAGCTCTGATCGTGGAAATTTCTTCCTTTAAAGAGTTGTATTTTAAATCTATTTTTTCATGCATTTCACTTCTCAGGATGTTAAGGTCTTCTTTAACGGAGATTTGCATTGTATCCATTTTTGCTTTCATTTCTTTCTGGCTTCCTGGATGTCCTTTAAGACTTCCACTCTAAACTCCTGGAATTGTTTTCTGATTTCGTTTCTGATGCTATCAATCATTTCTGTTAACATGGCCTCATTTGCTTTTTTATTCTCCATCTCCTCTTCAGTTGTGCTGCTTTTTGGAGCTGGCGAGTTGGCTTGCCCTTTGATGAACTGTTATATTTCTTTGTGATTTGCGCATCTGGAGATATGTGGGTGGCTTCCCTGGTTTGGTTTTGTGCTGGTTCCCGCTGGTCCATCAGTGGTAGCCTTGTGCCTTGGTGTCCTGGCTCTGGGTTTGGGTTTGGCTTTGAACCTTGCTTCCCAATGGGTGAGCATGACCTTCTCGGTTGTTGCTGAGGTGGTCACTCTCCCTGCACTTGGGGGTGGGTAGGTTCTGTGTCTTTCTCTGCGGGGTAGTGTCCTGCCGCTGTGTTGTGCTGACCCTAGCGTGTCCCTGGTGGGGGTTTGCTGGTCGCTGATTCAGCGTGGTGTGGAGGCTTATCTTTTCTTTGGTTCTTTTTTCCACTCTGTATCTTGGTCAGAGGAGCTCACCACTCAGGCAGTTTGTCTTCCTGTGTGGACTGCTCCGGGGCCGGTGTTGTTGAGGTGTTGGCTAAATGCACCAAACTGAGTGGGCACGGGCCGATGGAGAGCTCTGCCCTCCTGTGTAGACGCGCCTACCAGAGCGGGCACTGCTGCTGTGGCCCCGCCCACCTGAGCGGGGTACGCCTACCAGAGTGGGCGCTGTCGCCGGGGGCTCTGCCCACCTGTGCGCTGTGCACCCACTACAATGGGCGCTGCCGCTGTGGCCCTGTCCACCTCCCTCGGGTTGTTGGGTTGTGCTTGTGCCCTACCGTGAGTCCGCTGTGGGGGGCGGTATGTGTGGGGCCCAGTGGGTTAAACTGTCCAGGTGCGGGTTAGCGCCCTCAGACTGTGCCTCTGCTGTGAGGTGGGGGGGGGGTCGTGATCAGGCCCAGGTGTCCCTGCTGTGCTGGTATTGCCCACCAGTGCCTGTGATTTTAGTTATAAGAGTCCGCGAGGTCCAGCCGCCTCGGGTGGGGCTTGCACTGCCGGCTGGCCCCCGGCCCCTGTTGGGAAGGAGGCAGGGCTGGTTCGGTTCCGGCTCCTGGGCGGCCTTGGTGCTGCTCCGCCCCTCCCCTGCTAAACTCCTGTGACTTCCCAGAGCCTGATGGGACCTTCCCGCTTGATTTGGGGGTTCTTTGTTCCCTTGGGGTGGGGTGGGGGAGGGAGGGAGACCTAGCTTCTTTGTAGGGTTTGGGTCTCTGATAGCTGGTCTCCCATTGGGGGAGGGGGCAATGGAGGACTCACTGGTCCTGGATTGTGTGTGTGTCCCGCAGGGCCGTTGGTCCTTCGGGTGTGGTGAAAGGTTGTGGTGGCGTCCCGGCTCTCCCCTTCTGCACCACTGGGTTCCCCAGCCGCTTAAGTCCGTTCCCGGTGTGGACCTGAACTTCCCGTCGCCGCTGTCGCCGTGTGTCTTGGTCCGCACTCTCCCTGGTGTCCGTGGAGTTCCGCTGTCTGGACTCTGCGCTCCCGGAAGTCTGTCTGCCGATCGCCGGGTCCCCTTTCCCAGCCTGGCCCTGTTCCGGCCAGGGTCGGCTGGTGGGGGGAGGGTGCCCTGTAGATTCTCCGGCTCCGTGTAGGTTTTTGGCTCTTCTTTTTTGCTCCTTTTTGTTTTCCTGCGTTTCTCCACTGCTTCTGGCTGCTGGTTTTGCTGGGTTCTTGATGGGGTGTTGGGTACTGGAGTTCCCAGCTTGCTATTCAGTTGGAGCGAGTTGGGGTGCCTCCCTACTGTGGCGGCGCCATCTTCCGGATTCCTCAAATTTCTTAAGTTTGTAGGATAAGTATTGAATTTCACAACTGAGTGGGTGTGTGACCATAGACCCAAGAATACTTGCTGGCTCATAAAATAACTGTCTTTAGGTAAATTATACATGAGATTTTAATAGTACTTAAAATAGTCTGTGTGTATATAGCTATTAGGTTGTAAAATGTCACTTCCATTGTGTTACTAAAGAAATGCATGAAAGATTATTTCACCAGAATTAAGATTAATTCTAGGAAGCATACTTACGAATGTTAAATTAGAGTTTTTAGTAGAATAATATTTGTAAACTCAGAAGAGGAAAAAATACACATTAACAAAGACTGGCTACATGAAAGTTAGACAACCAAAAGTTGGCAAGGCTATGTCTAAGAGAAACAAAATGAAATATGTGTGTGTATGTGTAATATATATATATATATATATATATATATATATATATATATATATATATATATATATATAAATTTAGCCAAGCTTCTGCAGGGCCCAATGGGAAGGGGTATATTTCAAGGATCAGGAACTTCCTGAGTAATGTAAACACTTGCTGCAGCCTAGGATGCCTTGTGCAAGACAAGCACACCCTCAAAGCCAAAGTGCTCCCAGTTGGCCTCCTCATCTAGCACTGAAAGGTGAATTACACAGGGGTGAGGGTAGGCAAGAAGATATGAGAATGTAAATTTGTAGCAATGAAGAAGTTATTTTGGTTCAGAAGCACATCACTGTTTAAGTACAATTCAACCTAGTGACCTCTTTGATATGTAGCATATATATATGTAATCATAAATAAAAATATACAAAACTTGGGTCTCAGGTGCTGTCTCTGAACTTCTTTTGCTCAAGGCTAGCACTCTACCACTTGAGCCATAGCACTACTTCTGGCTATTGCTGTTTATGTGGTACTGAGGAATCGAACCCACAGCTTCATGCATGGTAGGCGAGCACACTACCACTAGGCCACATTCTCAGCCCCAGGATGCTATTTTCAGACCTATCATTATTGGAGAAGTCAAGAAACCTTGCTCCCTTTGGGAAAATTTCATAAATCTCTGGGTGTGCCTAGAATGCAAAGAGCTCTAAGATAATTCCACTCTTGAGTGATTTAATAGTGTCTTAGCTTGGCAGTTACATTATTTTGTAATTTAGCAAGAACAATTCCATCTTTCCTGATGACATAAAGTAATAATTCTTTCTTGGAAAAAAACCAGAAAATGCTAAAAGCACAAGAGAGAAAATAAAAACATATGTAGTAATATCTTCTAAAGATAACCAGACAATACATCAGTACCTATCTCCCTAGTCTGTTAATCCAGATATATGCATATAATTGCTTTTCAGCAAAATTGAAGACACTAAATACATGATAGTATTTGTGTATTGATATTTTGCAAAGATTTTGTCTAATTAATTTGTAGTTACTATATAATATTTAAGTATTGGGAATGCTGCAATTTGTATAAAATTCAGTACATCTTTCTAAAAGAATCAAAGACATAATTTTAATACAATGGCAAACATTAGCAATGCTCTATAAAATCTATTTTATCCTCACTCCCTGTGGCCTCGGGAAAATATGATACTTATGAAGTCATCAGTTTCTGTTAGTTATTCAGTTCCTTCAGGTCTATGGAGCACCACAGTTTCCTGGTTGTCCCTGGTGTTGAACAGGGCCTGGGTCTATTCCTGGCCAGAAATTTGAGTGCAAAGGTGTCACTTGTGAAGAGGTAGGGGGAAAAAGAAACTTTTGATGTTTGCACTTTTCCTTTGCTTCCATGAAGGCCTTGCTTTGGAATGATGGTGTCACGACACAAAGCAGCCTTTATCTTCAGGTCATAGCACAGAGAACAGGTGCCCTGGGGAGCGGCCAGACCTCTGGATCCTTCTGACCATATCGGCAATAATAAGCTTCTATGGGTCAGCTGCGAAGACTTTGGATTGTTTGGTTCTCATCACAGAGCCAGCATTTCCTGACTGACACAGACCACATGTACAAATGCACGAATAAGATTTAGAGCAATTGGCCAATTTTGTCAGGAAATAGCAGTTTACTGACTGTCACTCAGAATTTATCTACTGAGGATCATAGCTTCAGGTAGAATGACACCCTAAAATAGACACAAAATTGAGAAAGATGGTCCTGGTCTCACAAGTAGCCAGATGAGGATGGCCATATTATACCATTTTAAATGATAGAAATATTCGCACAGAAGTTGTATAATTTTCTACAGGGCCTCAGAAAATAGGGTACATTGGGGATCAATTCTGAGAGCCTGAAAGCTTGACTAGGAGATCGCATGTGACAATGGTGGTGAAGATCTTTCCAGGCAAAGAGAACAGCATGTATGAAATGTCATACTGCAGCTGGAGCCGTATCTCTACATAGCAGGGGAGAAAAGACAATGAAACTACATTCTTTCCAATATTAGGAAGCTCATTACCTTTCAGGCTTAGCTAACCTATTGTCAAGTAGCTATTATAGAAGTGGAAAATTTCCCATCTGGTAATTTTTCTTACTTGGCACTCATTTTCACTACTTAGTCCTCATTTTAGGATGGTAACTGAATCTTCTCTTTTGATAGTTCTTTAGACTGTTAAAATACTCTCATGTCCTCAGTTCTGTGGGTTTCCTTTTGAGTATTAGGTATGATCTTTTAAATGTGTTGTGTGAAATATGATGCAAAACCTGGTATATAGCTGTCACTGAATATATGTTTGATAAAGGTATATACAGAGCAACTCAGAGGCAGTACTATTTATTAAAATTTCTGAAAGGTATAATTTATTATACTTATATTTAACATTTCTTTTTTTTTTTTTTTGGCCAGTCCTGGGCCTTGAACTCAGGGCCTGAGCACTGTCCCTGGCTTCCTTTTGCTCAAGGCTAGCACTCTGCCACTTGAGCCACAGCGCCACTTCTGGCCGTTTTCTGTATATGTGGTGCTGGGGAATTGAACCCAGGGCCTCATGTATACGAGGCAAGCTCTCTTGCCACTAGGCCATATCCCCAGCTCTATATTTAACATTTCTTAAATATCAAAATTATTGCAGGTGATCAGTCAACTTCTTTACATATATATGCACCGAGAGAATCTTCATCCAAGGTGTCTGATGTGGATATCATCATCATCATTACTTTCATTTTGGAAATGAGGACGATGAGGTTTGAAGAGTGAAGTACTTTGCTCAGTTACACAGGTAATAAGTGGTACTCCTAACTTGAACTCATGCATGTTAAATTTCATTGCCCGAACTTCATTGGTTTCCAAGTATTAAATGCTTATCTAACTCATTTGCCAACACTGGCAAGGAGGCATTTCACCATCAAGAGCTTACTCAACTTAGAGATAGGATTTGTCTAATTTCAGAGACTGACTATTTAATCTCTTCATGCTCTTCTAGAGAGAGAATGTTTTACACAGCGTTTTAGGATGTTTCTGATAAACAGGGAAACCTTTAATCCCATATCCCCTTATGGGTCTCTTTTCTCTTGCATCATTTCATTCAGATCAATCTCCAGTAGATGATTTAAAAGACCAGAGTGAGTGTAGCTATGTAATAAGTGAATACAGTTATAAATATCTGCAATGATGTATGAGGACCACTTTTTTTCTATTGCCTTTTGAATTTGTTTATTTCTGATATCAGGGTGGGAAAAAAGATGTTTCATTGAGGATGACATGATGTGGAGTATACATCCTCCGGAATTTAGGTAAAATACTTGAGATCTGGTCTCTGGGTAGCTATCCCCACCAGTGTAAGTCACAAACACTCGGTGGGCATCACTCCCCTTATCAATAACATGTAGTAGTAGAAGGTTAAGTAGTGGGACTGCAGAATTCTACAAATTCTATACAATTGTAAGTACATTTTATAGAAGGAAAAAAAGGATTAGAAAACCCGCCCATACAGAGATCGATGTAGATGTAATTTAAAACAATGGGAATATCCTCATAGAAGTTGCATGATTTCCTACAGGCCCTGAGAGAATAGGGTGAATTTGGGGATTGATTCTGAGAACCCGAAACCTTGGCTAGGAAAATGCCATGTGAGTACGGTAGTATCAAAGAGTTATAGGACTTAAGAATGAGAACTTCTGAGATGGAAGTTTGGAACCCACACTAATTCAAATTCTTTTTTTTTTTTTTTTTGGCCAGTCTGAGGCCGTGAACTCAGGGCCTGAGCACTGTCCCTGGCTTCTTTTTTGCTCAAGGCTAGCACTCTGCCACTTGAGCCACAGCGCCACTTCTGGCCATTTTCTGTATATGTGGTGCTGGGGAATCAAACCCAGGACCTCATGTATACTCTTGCCACTAGGCCATATTCCCAGCCCCTAATTCAAATTCTTAATACAAAACAGGGACAAACAAGGGTCTACCTTCTAGGATTATACCTCTAATGAAATGAGAAAATACGGCGACTATTCTGATGCACAGCGTTTTGGACATATTAAATAATCAAAGGATTTAATTGATATGCTACAATTTAATTGATATTCTACAACACTGCTTAAGTGGTTACTAAGCTTCATGGAGGGTCATTAATCAGATGACAAACATCCAGAGAAAAAGAAAGATGTGGGGGGAAAAAATCATCTCATGTAAACTTTTTTTTTTTTTTTTTTTGGCCAGTCCTGGGCCTTGGACTCAGGGCCTGAGCACTGTCCCTGGCTTCTTCCCGCTCAAGGCTAGCACTCTGCCACTTGAGCCACAGCGCCGCTTCTGGCCGTTTTCTGCATATGTGGTGCTGGGGAATCGAACCTAGGGCCTTGTGTATCTGAGGCAGGCACTCTTGCCACTAGGCTATATCCCCAGCCCTCATGTAAACTTTTTAGGCTTCACAAATTTTTATACATTTAAGGGTATCCAAGGGTTAATAGAACCAAGGCTATTATTCCCCATGGAGAAAAAAACTATCCTGGTAGGGAGTTATGACAATAGTCTAAATTTTTTCTTTCATCCTTTCAGACCATAGCTTAAAGCAAGCCAAATACGCAACACAGGAGATGTCTGGCCATAATACATCTTTAATCACCTAACAAAACTGAGTCCCTCTCTTGGGTGTCTGCATAGTCCTTTGCTCTCTGGAGGCTGGTGGGACCCTTCCATTATTGCGTGTTCATACATTCTGCATCCAGTGCTACCTTTTCTGCCTGAACTCCTTCAGCATAATCACTGCCACATATGATTTCTACCTCACAAGTAAAGTACCTAGCCTCTAGTACTAAGCCAGGGGGATGGCACTTTGCTGCCACAATTTTCTGAACAGAATTTTATTAACTCGTTTGAGAAAAAACTAAGAGTGACATGAAATTTTATAGAAGCATATAAATCTATTATTAGAAAGTGGAGGACAGAGGTGAAATGGGAGATGCCAGGAAAGCCATAGTATTTCAGCACCAAGGACAGAGGACTACCAAGCCGGGATTAATGATGATTAAAAGGAACAAAAAGTATTACAATGGTGAGAAATAATTATCCACAGTTATTCTTCAATGACTTGTTTACCCAGCTATTAGATCAAACTCTGATTACATGGTATCTTTATCGTACTCATTGGAGGTTTAACCTTGAACAATACAAACAGGTCACAAATGACATAGGCTTATAATCTATCATATATATCAACTAAATCTTATTGAGCCACTACCATTGCTTTTTGTGCCCAATAGTGTGCAGTGTTATATGCAACCCCCATTTACCATCCACCAAATGAGGAAAGTAGAAAGAAATGAACTGTCAGAGAGAGAGAGAGAGAGAGAGAGAGAGAGAGAGAGAGAGAGAGAGAGAGAGAGAGGGGGGGGGGGCAGTAATGTGGCCAAATTCAAATCTCTGCTCTTTTCCCCTGCACACTTGCTCAGTAAACACAGGAAAAACACATGGCCATGCTGTTCAGTTTCACCTTGTAGTCATGACCACCAACCTAAAGTGGGTCCTTTAGGTTGTCTTGCAATGCTGTAGTACCTTCACCATGTGCTCTTCTGCTCTTGTTTTCTTCTCTTTTTATTTTAGACATGGTTTGGAAAGATTATAGTGCATTGGGTTATGGTAGCATTTTATGCTGATAATGAAAACCAATAGCCTGTAGATGGGGGGGAGAACCTCATAAAGGTAAGTTTTAGGGATGCTTTGTCATGTGAACTAATCCTTGATCTACATGGCTATATAATTCTTTCTACAGAATATAGGGCAAGACAAAAAAGGGCTCATGTGTCAGGGTAAAATGACATTCAAGAAAGAAAACAAATGCCTGTGCACCAGTGATTGTTCCATTGCAAACAAGTTAAGCTGAATGTCAATGGCTTATGCCTGTAATCCTAACTACTCAGGAGCCTGAGATCTAAGTATCTCAGTTCAAAGCCAGTCCCAGCAGGAAAGTCTGTGAGACTCTTATCTCCAATTAACCACCAGAAAGCCAGAAGTGGAGCTGTGATTCAAGTGGTAGAACAATAGTCTTAAGCACAAAAGCTCAGGGACAGGGTACAGGCCTCAAGTTCAAGCCTCAGGACAAGCACAAATAAAAAGTAAAATAATTTTTCAATGGGAAAAATACAAAGTAACTTTTTGTCTTCACCAACTTGGGAGTGACGATGTAGAATTCATCTATCTTTGTCTCTATCAATACAGGTACATCAGATATAAGCAGTCCTTGCACCATTTGGATACTATTTGGCAGCCTACAAAAAATAATTGAGTACACATGATAACTGTGTAGTTAGGTGGGCAGGGTTAGATTCCAACTTAGGTTTAAAGTTCTTACTCTGTGCATTATATGTGTGACCTTGGACTGACTTCTTCTGAGTGTTAGCAATAAAAAAAATATCTACAGAGAACCTGTGGAATGTCTGGCACATCAAAAACATTATTTCTGAACTGGATAGCAAGGGCGTTGAGTAGAGTAAGTGTCTACCTTAGGGCCACATGGCTAGTCAGAGTCAGAAATAAGAATTCAATGTGTTTGGTTGTCTCTCAAGTCCACAATATTTCTCCTCTATGTCTCATATTCTATCTGAAATAAAGAGTCAAATGAAATTGCTTCCTAACTCCTAAAGTTGTCTTGCGATGGAAACTAGGCCCAGGTGGCTTGTACCTGTACTCGGGAGGCTGAGACTTGAGGATCATGGTTTGAAGCCAGTTCAAGCAGGAAAATCTGTGAGACTCTTGTTTCCTATTAACACTATAAAGGTATAAGTGGTGCACTGGCTCAGAGGTAGAGTGCCAGCATTGCCCCCTCCCCTGTTTTTGCTGGTCCTAAGGTCTACTCAGGCCCTGAGCACTGTCCTTGAGCCTCTTTTGCTTAAGGCTGGTACTTTGCCACTTGAGCCACAGTGCTACTCCTGGCTTTTTATGAGAGTTTATTGGAGAAAGGAGCCTCTCAGACTTTCCTGCCTAAGTTAGCTTTGAAATGCAACATCTCAGCCTCCTAAGTAGCTAGGATTACAGGAGTGAGTAACTTAGCTAGAGTGCTAGCCTTGATTAACAAAAGAAAAAGAAAATAAGATTGAGACCAGCTAAAATAAATGTAAATATTTTAAATTCTATTAGTTACTCTGGTTATGATCTTTATTACTATGGATCTTTCTAGGAATCAGAATGACCCTAAATGTGCTTGTCTTTACAGCAGACCTCATTAATGTATCTTTTTAATTAGACTATTTATGTGTGATCTTGTACCAGAGTTCATCTTAAGAGAAAGGGAATTGACTGATTTGGTTGTATGGTTGTGTTTTGTTAGTTAGGATTTGCAGTGTTTGGTATATAGTAGCTTGTTCAACATTTGGTGAATTTCAGAGGGTGATGTATAATTTCCAGTCTGTCATGATGTTGAAAATGTCTGTATCTGGATCTGTGTTTTGGAATTCATCTTTTAAATTTAAAAATTAAAATTAAAGGTCTGGAGAAATATGCATCAATCTATTAATAGTGATTAAAGAGGATTTTTCTTAGAGTCTTCTAATTTTCATTATTACATGTTTAAAATTTTTGGTCATTTAAAAAGTTCAATGGTGAATGGATCAGGAAAATGTGGTACATTTACACAATGGAATTTTATGCCTCTATCAGAAAGAATGACATTGTTCCATTTGTAAGGAAATGGAAGGACTTGGAAAAAGTTATACTAAGTGAAGTGAGCCAGACCCAAAGAAACATGGACTCTATGGCCTCCCTTATTGGGAATAATTAGTACAGGTTTAGGCAAGCCATAGCAGAGCATCACAAGGCCCAATAGCTATACCCTTAGAAACACATAAGATGATGCTAAGTGAAATGAACTCCATGTTATGGAAACAAGTGATATATCACAGTTGTAACTACTTTCAACGTCCTATGTGTATGTGTAGTTTCTATTATTGATGATGTTTTGTATCACCTTCCTCTGTTTGTACCTACACTATCTCTGTAATCTTATCTGAGTATATTGGAAACCGTGCTTACTGGTATTGGAAGTAGGAAATTCAAAGGGAATACCATATTCGAGAGACACAGGGTAAAAAAAGAGAAATAACTACAAAAGCAATACTTGCAAAACTGTTTGGCGTAAGTGAACTGAACACCTGGGGGGGGGAGGGAAAGCGGGGGAGGGAGGGGGGCATGAGGGACAAGGCAACAAACAGTACAAGAAATGTATCCAATGCCCAACGTATGATACTGTAACCTCTCTGTACGTCAGTTTGATAATAAAAATTTGAGAAAAAAATAATAATAAAATTTAAAAAAATAAATAAAAAGTTCAATGGAAGATGTGACATATTGATTTAGCAAAGCAGATACATGAAAGTATTAATTTTTGCCAGAAAATTTTCAGAGTGGAAAAGGACAGAATGCAATGTAAACAGAAACAGGCTTACACCTTGGTGACTGGGCTGGGACAAGGAAGAGGAGTTTTTTTAGGCACCCAAGGCTCCTTATGAACCAGCATTTCAGTGGTAAAGAATAGCTGAAACCAGCTGTTCCACACTCTGTAGCAGAAAAATGTACATCATTGGCTTTAGTATTTCCAGCAACAGAGGCACAAGTTGCTGTACAATGGGAGGCAATGTGATTGGGTTCCCCACGCACAGTTCAACATTTGCATCTTGGAAGTTTCAACCACAGATGCTATCATAAACCCACTTATGCCAAAGAAGAGATGCAGAATACAACCTTCTCTGGCCTGATGTTTATCTACACTCATCTACACTCTGCTGAACATGCCTTGGGTGTTAATGGCTCTTCAGATGTTTCAGCTGTACATACATTGAAGTTCTAATCTGTGTTGCTCCTCTATGAGCTATGTAAGGCGATTATAGAAGATACAATAATAATAAATGATAATAATGGTGGTAGTGAGAACAGGTGATAATTCTGACACTCATTATAGACTAGGCCATGAGCAATGGACATTATTTTATTTATTTTGACATAATAATCGAGGTATTACTTCCATATTAATTGCAGCATTTCTCACAGTAGCCAAGATACAGAATATCCATCAGTGGATCAATGCATAAAGAAAATGCACACACACACACACACACATATACACACACTCACCCACACACATACAAAATGTACACAGTGGAATAATGTACAAACTTAAGACAAGAAGTAACTTCTGACCTTTGGGATAACATGGGTAAAACTAGTAGATGTTATGCGATGTGAAATATGCAGTGGGCTTTGTGTGCAAGACCTGTGATTGACAATATGGAACAGTAGTAACTCTTAGGGAGTTGTGGCTAGTTTAAAGAATACAATGCATATAAAGAGTTAAGGATAGAGCCTGCAACATTACAAGTGCTTCACAAGATACAGCAATAATATATCAATGACAATCATAGCATCCAAAAAATACCATTCTACCCTGGGGGAGGTCTCTTCTGCAGAAAACTGTGAGGACTTCATAGATAGAACATGGGACTGAAAGCTGAGGAAAGAATAGAGTTAAAATTCCAGAACAAGTTGGGTAGCCATTTTGTCCTAAGACAGAGGTCTGAGTAGTTTTTGTTTCTATTATTTGGATGGGCCTTTCCAGAATAATCTCCTAGGGTCTGGTGTATACGTAAAGGAATTATCAACATGTCTGAAGGTAATAGGAAAAGATTAAAAGTGTGAACTCAGCATCCAATTCACTCTGTTCAAATCTTGTCTCCAGATTATGTCAGGTCTTTGATCTCAGCCATTAAAAAAAAATCTCTGTATGCTTCAGTTCTTTCATTTATAAGACGGTGATAGCAATTCTTTATACCTCAAATTAATTTGTTTTGAGGTCTTAATGATTACTAGTAGGTACAAAATGCCACACAGCATGGAATTTCATTTTTTTTCTGGTATAATGAGGAAATTTAAGGTTGGAATTATTCTTCTTGAACCACCTAGCTCTTTAAAGGAGAGGTTTCAAATAAGCTTGGTTGTTACACACACACACACACACACACACACACGCACACACGCACGCATGCACACACACCCCTCCAGTTGCCAAGCTGTAGCACAGCTGCTTCCTTTTTGTCACATCCAAGCTATCCTCGGTCTTGCTGCATTGCAGGACTATTAGTTATGAAATCACCTCTTGCTGCAGGAAATCAAGATGCCTTAATAGTGAACTTGTGTAAGAAAGAGCATAAAGTGGAGGTGAGAGGGTAGACGTATAGAGCTCTGGCAAAATCGGAATGCAGCATTTCCATTTTCATCAAGAGATGTTCCTAGCATCACATTATCAATGACAAAGAATGTTAATTTATCTTCAAATCCTGTGTCACGGTATGGTACATTTTTCTTAAATTTATTTTCAAATAAATCCTCACAATGTTGTTCAGGATAATTGATGGTGGAGGCATAGGACATTTCTCAGTAATATGCAAACAAAGCTCAACTCAAATAATGTAAATTGCTTCATTCGTGGGGATAAAACCAAATTATTTGGCAAGGCAGGGAGTCAGAGAGAAGAGAAAAGATCCAGAGGGAGCAGAGGAGGGATGAGGAGTGTATTTTCCCTATAATTTCTACATTTGTCAAAATGGAATGTACTCCTTTTCTATTTTATATTCTTAGCTCTATACACCAGGCAATCAACAGTGTTATAAATAAGTCTATTTTTGCTATGGGTTTCAGACTGCTCAGGAAATGGAATAGAAAATCACTTTCCAGTCTAGCCTCAAAAATCGATTTTTTCCAAATTATTTTTCTTACGACATTTCTATTT
This sequence comes from Perognathus longimembris pacificus, assembly GCF_023159225.1. Classification (NCBI taxonomy): domain Eukaryota; kingdom Metazoa; phylum Chordata; class Mammalia; order Rodentia; family Heteromyidae; genus Perognathus; species Perognathus longimembris. Next base: position 7,750,960 of record NC_063172.1, read on the forward strand.
GTCTGTTGGAATTTTTTTCACCCTTGCCTTTTGTAAGGACTTCCATTTTGTTGGTATTATTCTTGTAATCTGTATCATAAAATCAAGTCCTTAATTATGTTTTGTCCTTGTGTTCATTGAGAGAGCAAGTTCTCTGAAGCCAGGACGGTTTTTTACACCTCTCTCTCCCACGGAATTTAGAACAAGGCCAGTAAGGTAACAGACATGGAAGAACATGAGCTCTTCATACTTTTCAAAGCTCTGCCACACAGTAATGCCACATGCATGGCCATCTTGGTCTGACAGTCTACTAAGTGTTTCATGTCATTTATCACTTACCTACAGTGTAGTCATATTGAGGTTCCCTTAAACCTTCTCCTCAGAGCAAATATTTCTAGGCTGTGACTGGTTGGATTAGGGAAGAGAGTATCTTAGCCAATGTGGAATGCTATAGTTGACTTTTGTTAATAATGAAAGGTAATACATGTTTTAAATTTTTTAACTCATATACATGACTAATACAAGTGGTTTTATAATGATAACCTCATAAATACATATGGTATATTTTGAGCAAACTTACCTTCTCTACTAGGGTCCCATGTCTCCTCTTTTCCCTTCCTTTTCAAGACTGTATGTAATGTTTATATGCTGGTATAAACATACATGCATATATGCTTATTTGTCTATCTAAATCTTGGTTTATCACGTAATAGAGATCTCTCCTTTTCTTTTTTCGTTTATCAGTTATGGGATGGAAACTGAAGGTCTGGGTGCTGTCCACGAGTTCTTTTGCTCAAGGCTAGTGCTCTACCACTTGAGCCACAGTGCCACTCCTGGTTTTCTGGCAGTCATTTTATACGAAGGTCTGAAAGCTATGAAGTTCCTTTATAACAGTAGGGAACTGGAGGCTAGAAACTTGAGGCTGGGAGGAGCTGGAGAATATCAAATAATATGGAAGCTTCCTAGCATTTCACAACCTGCCAGGCTGTATCAGTGTGGACTGGCAGAATCTCAGGCCCACAGACCTCCTGAGCGCCTCCCTTTGTATTAGTTCCCTGTCACCTCAAGATAGAGGGAATTGAAAAAAGTAGCTAATTTCTAGAGCTGTCTCCAGGCCTGGTAACTTCTTTCTGGAACATTCCAGTTTGGTTCCTTGCAATTTTTTTTTAACAGTAAATTCTTCCCTGGCTTCTCCTCCACTCTCTAGAAGTCTGGGTACATTAGAAACTTAAGAGAACTAGAAACTTGGTAATGGGACTTAATTGTGGCTGTGAAATCATAGATCCCTTAATGTGGAGCAAAGTCAGGATCAATAACCACAACAAAAATCAAGTGAAAACACGTACAATAAGAAACACAACTGCTACTCAGAAACAGTCCTTTCTTTTAAACCTTGAAATCTTTCTCAGACCTGATCAGCTCTTAATAGCCTGTTTGAACAGAGCTTGGCTAATGCATTCTCAAATTGCATTAGCAGGCATAATTGAATAATTTTGAGTCACACTATAAACACATCAGATATGTAATCTTTAGGTTTCTGAAAAAGGGTAGAATTTGATCCCATATGGACTCCATATGCTCACAATCTACAGAATGAAGTCAAGAAGGACACAAGAGAACTGGAAATCAACTTTATTGGTACCTCATCCATTCATGGAATACAGCTGCAATAAAACAGCCTTTTGAACATCTGTAAGAGTTGTCTCTTGGGATGATAGACTGGGGAATATGTGAAAATATAGGGATGGGAGAACAAGTTCAATGAGTACAGATGTTCTTTGACATCCATGAGAAACAGATTCTAGGATCCCTGTCACATACCCAGATCTACAGTTGCTCAAGTATAAAAATAACATCAGTTTTGTACATACCTGTGCATATCCCTGCCATTCACTTCACTTGTAGAATGCCTAGAAGTTCTAATGCAGTGCCAATGTCATGTGAATAGTTCTTTTGCTGCATTTCTTAGATAATGGTGATGAGAAAACCGTCTGTCCATGTTCTGTACAGACACATATGGCTTTTTTTTCAAATATTTCCCAACCCACATGTGTGAAGCCCAAGGATGCAAATGGTAGCTACGTGTATTTCTCAACCTTTAGAAGGGAGGAAAAGAAAGATTCTGTGGAAAAAAGCAAACTATTTCACGTATACATTGCAGATTACTATTGACAGCAGTAAGGTACCATTCCTTTGTTTTCCCCTTGTTGCTTATAATTTTCACTTGTAATTTTCAGAGCTGAATCAGATGCATGGAAACCAACACTGACATCAACAAATGGGGGTAGGGAGATTGGGCCAGGGCAGCCACAGAAATGAGTGTGTACCTGGACTCAAGGGTGCTCTGTGACCACTGACTATAAGTAAAAGTCCAAGAACTGAGAGAAGACCAGTGGCTGGTTGAAACCCTGCTTTCATGGCATTGGTACCTGTAAGTTATGTGCAGTGTACTCAGCATATTTAAGCTATCCGGACTGAATCCTACAAATCTTCCTTTTAAAACATTATTTATTTATTGTTAAAGTAATGTACAGAGTGGTTACAGTTTGTCTCGATTTTGGTGTTCCCCTCCCCTAGTTCCAATATATGTACATACAATACCCAGTGTACCAAAGTCAGTTACAGTGACATCAGGGGTAAAACCATGGGAAGAAAGACAAAAGAAAAAGGCATAATTTCATAAGGAATTTTGAAAATAACAATGACAAAGATAAACCACTTATTTACAAATCTTGTAGCTCATTTCACTTAGGATCATGTTATGTGATCATATATACAATGCTACTGAATTATTGTGCTCCTCTGCTAGGACTATCCTAGACAAGTACTAATTGATTCCAATGAGGGAAACCATAGAATCTATGTTTCTTTGGGTCTGGCTCACTTCACTTAGTATGGTTTTTTTCCCCCAAGTCTTTCCATTTCCTCACGAATGGGGCAATATCATTCTTTCTAATAGAAGCATAGAATTCCATTGTGTACATTACCACCTTTTCTTTTTTGTTTCTTTTTGGCTAGTCCTGGGACTAGAACTCAGGGCCTGTCCCTGGCTTCTTTTTGCTCAAGGCTACCAATCTACTACTTGAGCCACAGCACCCCTTCTGGCTCTTTCTATATATGTGGTGCTATGGAATCGAACCCAGAGCTTCACACACACACACACACACACACACACACACACACACACACACACACGAGGGAAGCACTGTACCACTAGGCCATACTCCCAGCTGTACCACCTTTTCTTGATCCATTCATCTACTGAGGGGCATCTGAGCTCCTTCCGTATTTTAGTGATAGTAAATTATGCTGTGATGAATATAGTCGTGCTGCAAGTTTTAGTGTGGTGTTGCTAGTAATCCTTTGGGTAAATGCCCAAAAGTGGGGTTGCTGGGTCATAGGGGAGCTCTAGACTTAGCCTTTTGAGGAACCTCCATACTGCTTTCCAGAGTGACTGAACAAGTTTATACTCCCACCAACAGTGTAGTAGTGTTCTCTTTTGGCCACATGCCCATCAGCATCTGTTAATCCAGTGAACATTCCAGAATATAATCAAAGTTGTATAAGACAAACCTACAGCTAGCATTATACTTAATGGTGGAAAGTTAAAGCCATTTACTTTAAAATCAAATCCTCCTTTTATACAGATCAATTCATAGTGTTTTTTTATATTGGGTCAAATGACATTGAGGTCAGTTCCATACAACATACGATTAGAGGAGGGACTGCCATTTTATTTGGGAAATTTGGATAGGTATAGACTCAAAAGGAAGAGGTTTTGCTATTCTTTTCTAAGAATGAACACACAATAGCTCAAAAGCAAAAAACAAAAAAGAAGGAACACACAGTCGGTTTTACTCTATACTATCATATGCTTTCCTCAGAAAATTGCAAGTTACACATTGCTTTTCTTCTTTCCACACGAGGAATTTTATACAGAAGTTAATTCACTTGCCAAGCAGCATAATGATTCTCAATAAAGCTCATCCTAGGATAGGAATACAAGGGGATCTGACTCTGAAATTCATACCCTTTTCACACAAAAAAGATACTGGGTCTGCATTGTCCAGGTCCTACTCCCAGAATTCATGTTCATCCTATGTTAAGTTCCACCCCCCTAGTTTCAATGACCTTGAATGATAGCTGTGGGCCTGTTTTCGATATATTTCTTTGAATCACTGCCTCTCAAACAACACCTTCCTCACTGGTGGCTATAGCATTGTTTAGGCCATGAGGCTGAAAGTAGGGTCAGTGATTGAGTTTGAGATGGGTGAAGGGAAATAAGATACAGAGGCGGTGACAAGGCTTACTAGTCCTGACCATGATCCCAGGCTGTCAACATCTGCTGTGCCCAGGCCAGTCCCAAACATACCTTTCTATAATCATGTTCTGTTTCGAAATGCATCCTAGTTATTTAACTAAAAAGTCTTGGCTTTTCTTCAACATAAAAAGAAAAGGATTCCTCTATGTTCTTGTTAATTGTTCCCTGACAAATCTCAAGCTTGTCCAATTTGTTTTAAGAGTGCATTATCTTCCTTGACCTTACTTCTGTGCCCTGTGACCATCTCCACAAGTGGCATCGCCAAACAAGTTGCCAAGGCAACAGTCAAGGGTCGCCATTGAACCCTTGGTCTTCCACATGGATGTATGCTAATCAGTTATCGAGATACATCAATTCCATTGTCCTACTTTTTCTGTGCCCCTGCTGCTCTTACTTGAACGTGGGCAACAATCATTGCTCACTGGTCTGGTATAGCAGCATTCTAACACATTCTCCTTTGCTCAGCTTGTTTCCCTCCAATACATGTCTATGCAACCATTAAAACTTTTAATGGAAACGTGCTGATGACTTTCTCTCATTGGCTCCCATTACCCTGGTATCATTACTGCTTAAGGGCTCATTAGCTCTAAGAACTAACAGTGATGGCCACAGACAGCAGAAGAAAAGAGGCAAATAACATATTGTCCAGGATCCTTAGTCAAGAGAGAAGAGGAGAAGGAGACCTATAGGTATCTGATTGATTTTCAGCCCAATTGGACTTGCAGAAAGATGTTAGAGAAAGAGAGCAGACATTTCTCCTACGTGAACTGGTAGTATTTGGTAGAAGCTTTTTGTGTTCTCTTCGCGGGTGCAGGAGCAAGGGTATAAGAAGATAAGAGACCCTTGGATGCCATAACTTAATAACCAGAGCATTTGAACTTGCTGTGCCTTCTTCCAGGGGTATTTTTTCTCTTATTCCCTTCCCCATGAGGGACCATTTCTGAAACACTATGTGACACAGCCTCTGTTTCCGGAATAGTGCTTGATTCCATCTTCCTATCATACCACTAGTCACTGTTACCATTCGATATATTTACCCTTCATATACTCAACTCTATGCTTGTCTAGAACTTCCTACTCCATGCTTCTAAAATCATCTTTTTGTTTTTTGCAATTTCTTGTCTTTTGCAATTTCATGTTCTGTCCCTCTTTATCAGTCTGGAGTCCAGAATTCAAGTTCCCAAGAGCAGGGACATTTATATGTACTGCCACATCCCTAGGAATAGATGTTGATGCTTTAATTTTATGTAGGAGAAACTGAGGCAAGAGATGTACAGAGAGTGGACCAAAGTTACACATTAGTAAGAGCCAGAAATGTAATCAGAACCCATGTTCTACACAAGCACTGATTTGTTGACTAATTAACTCATTCTTTTATTATTCCACAGGTGTTAAATGACCGACTTCTATGCTCTATAGCATAGAAAGATAGATAATAGTACACACGCTACACAGCTCATAGTTGAATAGAAGAGATATATGTATACAATTCAAACACAAGGCAAAATTGGAAGTTGAGTGGGAGTATTAGACCTTCCTGTTTGGAGTTTGGTGCTAGGGAAAGGGGTTTTAGAACATGGGACTTGGCAAAAAGCCCCTGTAAATGAATAGAGGCGTAGGGATAACAGGATGAAGCAGTATCGATGCAGAATCCCCCTAGGGTTCCAGAGATCATACTCAGACATCTAGCATGTTGAAGTAAAGCGGAAGCAAGTAAAGCTGATAAAAAGAGAGTAGGATTTCAGTCAGGAAAGACAGGTAGGGCCTGTGGGTGAGAGAGCATGATCCTGGAGAGAGAACAGCCAGAAACCCTAAAAGCCACCTTCTGCCTGTGAGTGGCGTAGATGTGGCATGAGAGAGATGGGATCACCCCATTTGGTATGACCTCCATCCTCTGGGGAATCTTCTGCCTGTGCACATTTATCTGGAAAGTGAAATTCTGCTGAAGTAGTCAGACTGGCTGAGCAGCTGTCACTGGCACTCAGGCTGTAAAAAGTGAAAGGGCAGAGCACCTGGAAAGGACGTTGGTCCACGGCCTCTCTCCATCTATTACTGGCTCCGCCCCTGCTCCCAGGCCTAATGGGAGCTTCTCCCCTGCAGATGTCAGAGGACCCTCCTGATGTCAGGCCAGCTTCATGAAGAAGGCAAGAGAGGCTCAGAAATGGCCCTCCAGGGAAAGAGAAATGCCCTTTTCGGTGCAGTAGGTGGCGACCTTGTCTCTGTCTCAGAACTTCAGCAAGTTTTGTTTTTTCTTAGCTCTGGGGAACTCAGTCTCACAAGTGATGTTTCTTTGTACAAGGTGAAGGAACCGATGAGGACTGAGGGAGTAAGGGAGAGTGAGAGAGAAATTTCCTTCACAAAGATGCACTGAATGTGCATCCTTTGTGCAACCAATATTTACAAATTTAAAAAATACAGATTAAAAAATGTGCTATATTGAATCCTATGCTGGGAGGAAGGAAGGAATGGAGGGACGGAGGGAAAAAAGGAGGGAGGGAGGGAGAAAGGAAGGAAGGAAGGAAGGAAGGAAGGAAGGAAGGAAGGAAGGAAGGAAGGGACAAGTACCTGCATTGAGATGCTTTTGCCTGTCTGTCATATTTGAGCCACATGCATTTACAGACTATTTTTCAGTGCATACAGCTCTTCAGCCCTACGTTCCCTCTATGGCTCTGCAACTCTCCTTCCCTTCTTTATTCCTTCTTACTTTTCCTCCACTACATCAAAACTGTCAAGGATAGAGGCATTAATTAGGAACCAGGCACTACACTGAGGCCTCTCAAACATGATCTTATTTCATATTTACAGCAAACATTTTGCTTAATTCTCTTGTCCTCTTTTAGCAGATGAGGAAATTGGGCTTCAGAGAGATGAAACCATTTCCCAAAGTTACACATGCAAGCAATGGTAGATCAAGATTTTGATATTTATTCTTTCTGGTCCAGAAAGGCCTACGTTTTTCTTCTTCATTAAGTTGTTTTGCTAAGTCCCACTTTTCCAAGCATAACTTCTCCCCTGCCTAGAGCTGAGAACTTTTCGTCATTATTTCATAGCTTGAATGGATAACAACCTTGTAACAAGGCACGGGCTCCTTTGCTTCTTTGCGATCACTTGAAGGATTCAAGATGACCCTTTCCCACAACTCCGTAACTGAGCTGTAGTGATCATGTGTTTGTTCCCACTTCCTGTCACATCCTCAACATCAGTAGACCCTTGAATTCACTGTGTACCTGTATGTACTACGTACTATGTACTATGGTAGAGTGTACTCACATTTGTTGTTTCATTCACTCATTCATTCATAGTTCAGACATGACTTAATGAAGATCCACTATGTGGCAGGTACTGCTCTAGAGAAGCTGGTACTTTTTTGCCCCACACCATCTTGTGCCCATAAACTTATGACCCTTTTGCTTTAGCCTCCAGTTTGCTGACAATATAGGCATGCATTCTCACCCTCAAGCAGAGAAACATGATTTAATAAAATAAAGTCTGCGACCTCAAGGAGCTGATGGTCTCGAGGAAGAGAGACCAGTAAACATGCTGTTCCGATGTCACGTGGGTGAGTGATGTGGTATGGGCACTGTGTGGTGCCTGAAGCTCTCAGGTATGCTTAGCACCGCACTTGACACTTAGTAGGGCACTCTACCACTTGGGCCACATGCCGAGAACTGGTCTGCTTTAGCTGTTCTTCACATAGGTTCCCCCTTTGTCCAGGGCCTGCCTGGAAGTGACTGTACCCCTCCCACATAGCTCGGATGGTAGATTTCTACCACCATGCTTGATTTATTTGTTGAAATCTAGTGTCCCTCCCTACCTCCACCCCAGTCCCTAAGTTGGCTTCAAACTGTACTTCTCCAGATCGTCACTTTCTGAATGGCTGGGATTACAGGTGTGAGTCACCACCCCTAGCCCTGCTCCTGCCTTTTGCGCTTCACTCACCTTTTCATGGATTCCCATTGAGTGTAAGAAAAGTCCAAACCTTTCGCGTGATGCTTCTGATGTTCAGCCTCCTTTCTCCTCATTTGCTGGCACTGTGTCAAAGACCGTGCTAAGCAATGGAAAGAAAAGAATACACATAAGAAAAGAATACACTTCCCTTTCTGATCTGACTACAATGTCTGCCTCCAGAGAGTTGGGACCACAGAGTATCCCTATACTGCCTCTAACACACAACACAATGATGGGCTCCTCTGTCTTAACATTAACCATTGAGTATTTACCTCAGTGACCAAGGTACCAAGTCCCAAAACATATTAATATATTTATTTAACCTAATAATCCAAGCAAGTATGTATATTCTCATAGGACATCCATTTTATTGGTACAGAATTAATAGCCTTATAATGGTTAAATGATATGGTGAAAGCTACCTTGGCGATAAAAGTCAAAGTCAGGATTTGAACCTATGTAGGTTGATTTCACATTATGTACTTCTATCCACCCCCCCAACAACTGTCAACATACCGATTGAGTGAACTTTGAGTGTTCTATTACATTATAACTAGGTATTGTATATCCTCTGCTCAGTGTGCAAACTATTGGTAGTGAAGAACTAGCTTATCTTTTTAAGCATGCATCTTCTGTGGCCTAATATAATTTTTAAAAGAAAAATGATCATGCATCAGGATATTGTGATTATATAAAACTGCTCCAAATGTCTGAGTATTTACTCTCAGCTTCTATTTTTAATCTGTTTTGGGCCATATTTGGACAAAGATGGCCTGCCTGTTCAGATTACTCATGTGCCAAGGATGCACTGCAGAATGCATCTATTGGTGAAGACTGGGAATCTTCAAACCTTGTGACTTTTTTTTTTTGTCATGAGGAAGATGCGTGGTCCTCTGTGCAAAGTGGAACATTCCATCCATTACAGGGTGATGAGGCCCAGGCGCAGAGTAAGCAGTGCATCTCTGCTACCCCTGGAAGAGCTGTTCCTATGGTTGGAGAGGCAGATTATGCTAAAAACAGTCAAAAGCACAGCTTCAGAACCATGTATTGCTTTTGCATGCACAGATTGGATTTTTCCAGGGGATGATGGACTGTTCCACTGATTCTACAAGGCAGGGCTGTTATTGATGAGGGCTTGGCTAGAACATTATATTTGGAAAAAAATCTAATTCTGAAGTTTTTCATTGCACTTTAACATACTGGTTATTTCTGGTGATAAATAGCAGGAGATTATGAAGAAGCAAGGTTGAAAAAAACATTCTACCTACAAACATACAACAAACAGCAGATGACAGACTTTGCAAAGACTCTTGGAGGTCTTGTTCAAGACTCTCATTTGAACATGAGGAGACTGATATAGAGGCATTAGTGCCTAGGTCATAAATATACATATATACATGCATATATATATATATATATACACACTCTCTATATAGACTCTATATAGAGAGACTATATATATAGACTATGTATAGACTATATATAGAGAGACATATATATATATATATATATAGTGTCCCCCTATTGGTCTTCTCTAGTGCTTCTCAGATGCTTTTCTACTCTTCAAAGAAACTTTGCAGAGAATGAAAGAGATAATGTCAGCTGTTGGCTTCTTGCTGATCCCTGGTTCTTAGTCAATTTCCAATTCCTTGAAATCTCCATTATTCCACCGATAAGTATATTTTATATGAGAGTATACTATTTTATTAGCATATCCTAATTGTACAAAATAATATGTATTATTCTGACATTTTCTTACATGTAGTTTAATAAGGTAGTTTGATTGTATTTATTCCTTTATCCACTTCCTACTTTTCCCTGTCATCTTCCCAAATAGTCCCACTTGTACTTTCATGCCTGTTCTATTTTTAAATCTTGCTAATACTTGCTCCTTCTCCCCCTTACTGAGCTGGTAGAGTCCAATTCAGAAACACTTTGCTTTGAAGTACTTTTTCTATGTTTTCTTCTTGGGATTTTTAGGTTTAGGTGGTAAATTAAAGACTTTGCTACATTCTGAGTTGATTGTTGCATTGAGTGAGAGATAGAAATCCAGTTTCTTCTCCAACTGGATACCTGCTTTCCTTAATGTACTTTGTTTCAGTTTTATCTTGTTTTCTTTTTTTTTCTTTTTTTTTATTATTTGGACATAAATTTTTTTTACAAGGTGTTGTGCAAAGAGGGTGCAGTTACATAGTAGGGCAGTGTGTACATTTCTTATGATATCTTACAACCTGTTTTTCTATCCCTTGTCTAGGTCAGGTTGACATATATGCAATATACAATGTATCAAGAACATATACAGTATTCACAGACTTGGTCTCTACTGTCTCTCCGTCTCCCTTTGTTAACAGTCATATATCAGGGAGATCATGCCCCTTTGTTTTCTGTGTTCTAGGCTTGTCTCACTCAACATTATTTGTTCGAGTTCCGACCATTTCCCTGCAAATAACAATATTTCACCATTCCTAATCGCTATGTAGTATTCCATTGTGTATAAGTACCATATTTTTTGGATCCATTCGTCTGTGGAGGGGCATCTGGGTTGTTTCCATATTTTAGCTATTGTGAATTGTGCCGCGATAAACATGGTAGTACAAATGCCTTTTTGATATCTTGGATTTTGCTGTTTAGGGTAGATGCCTAGGAGTGGTATGGCTGGGTCATAGGGTAGGTCTATATTGAGCTTTTTGAGAAACCTCCATACTGTTCTCCAAAGTGGTTGTACTAATTTGCACTCCCACCAACAATGGAGAAGGGTTCCTCTTTCCCCACAGTCCCTCCAGCATTTGTTGTTTCCTGAGTTCAGAGTATAGGCCATTCTAACTGGGGTGAGGTGGTATCTCAGGGTTGTTTTTATTTGCATTTCCTTTACTAGCAGGGATGTTGAGCATTTCCTCATATGTTTCTTTGCCATTTTTATATCTTCTCTTGTGAAGTCTCTCTTTAGCTCTTTTGCCCATTTCCTAATAGGTTTATTGGGCTTGGAGGGGCTTAGTTTTTTGAGTTCTCTGTAGATGACCGATATCAGGCCTTTGTCTGTTGCTGTGCTGGTAAATATCCTTTCCCATATCGTTGGCTGTCTTTCTATTTTGGTGGCTATGTCCTTAGCTGTGCAGAAACTTTTTAATTTGTAGTAGTCCCATTTGTCGAGTCTTTCTCCTATTTGTTGTGCCCCTGGGACTCTATTCAGGAAGTTCCTTCCTGTGCCTATAAGTTCTAGTGTCTTTCCTACTCTGTCCTTCAGTAGTTTCAAGGATTCAAGTCTGATGTTGAGGTCCTTGATCCATTTTGAGTTGATCTTGGTGCATGGTGATAAGCTTGGGTCTACTTTGAGTTTTCTGCATATGGCTGCCCAGTTCTCCCAGCACCAGTAGTTGAAGAGGCTATGTTTATTCCATTGTATATCTTTAGCTCCTTTGTCGAATATCAGTTGGCTGTAAGAGTGCGGTTTTATTTCTGGGTCTTCAGTTCTAATCCATTGGTCTTCCCATCTGTTTTTATACCAATACCATGCTGTTTTTGTTATGATGGCCTTGTAGTAGATCTTGAAGTCAGGTATTGTGATACCTCCTGCATTGCTTTTTTTGCCTAGAATTGCTTTGGCTATTCTAGGTTTTTTGCTGTTCCATATGAATTTATGGATTGGTTTCTCTATTTCAGTGAAGAATGTGGCTGGGATTTTGATAGGTATTGCATTGAATTTGTATAACAATTTGGGCAATATGGCCATTTTCACTATATTGATTCTGCCTACCCATGAGCATGGGAGGTCTTTCCATCTCCTTGTGTCTTCTTTGATTTCCCTTATTAGATTTTTGTAGTTTTCATTGAATAGGTCCGTCACGTCCTTGGTTAAGTTGATCCCTAGGTACTTTATTCTTTTTTTGGCTACTGTAAATGGAATTGTTTCCATAATTTCCTTTTCTGTTTGTCTATTGCTGGTGTACAGAAAAGCTGCTGACTTTTGTGGGTTGATTTTGTATCCTGCTACTTTGCCAAATTGGTTTATTAGGTGTAGGAGTTTGGGTACTGAGGTTTTTGGGTCCTTCAGATACAGGATCATGTCGTCTGCGAATAGGGATAACTTGATTTCTTCCTTGCCGATGTGGATCCCTTTGATGTCCTCCTCTTGCCTTATTGCTATGGCTAGGGATTCCAGCACTATGTTGAACAGAAGTGGGGAGAGTGGGCATCCTTGTCTTGTTCCTGATTTTAGGGGGAATGACTTAAGTTTCTCTCCATTTAATATGATATTAGCAGTTGGTCTGTTGTATATGGCTTTTATTGTTTTGAGGAATGTTCCATCTATTCCTGTTCTCTCCAAAGCTTTTAATAGGTATGGATGTTGTATTTTGTCAAAGGCTTTTTGGGCATCGACTGAGATAACAATGTGATTCTTGATTTTAGTTCTGTTTATGTGGTGAATTACGTTGATTGATTTACGGATGTTGAACCATCCTTGTGACTGAGGGATGAAGCCTACTTGGTCATGATGTATGATATTCTTGATCACTTTCTGGATCCTATTAGCTAATATTTTATTGAGGAGCTTTGCATCTGTGTTCATTAGTGATATTGGTCTGTAGTTCTCTTTTTTTGTTGGGTCTTTGCCTGGTTTGGGAATTAGTATGATATTAGCTTCGTAGAAAGAGTTTGGGATTTCTCCCTCCATTTCTATTTCGCGGAAGAGTTTGAGGAGTATTGGAATTAGCTCCTCACTAAAGGTTTTGTAGAATTCGTTGGTGAATCCATCTGGGCCTGGGCTTTTCTTAGTAGGGAAGTTCTTGATTACCTCCTGTATCTCACCGTAAGTTATTGGTTTATTTAGCTGATTTATTTCTTCTTGGTTCAGTTTGGGCAGTTTGTACTTCTCTAAGAATTGATCCATTTCTGTAGAATTATTGTTTTTTGCTGAGTAGAGGTTTTGGAAATAGCTCCTTATGATTGTTTGAATATCGTGTGTACTTGTTGTAATTTTTCCTGTGGAGTCCCTGATTTTACGAATATGAGTCTCTTCTCTTCTTTTTTTTGTAAGTCTTGCAAGGGGTCTGTCAATTTTGTTTATTTTCTCAAAGAACCAGCTTTTAGTCTTATTTATTTGTTGAATGGTCTTTCTATTTTCAATCAGATTTATCTCTTCTTTAATCTTTGTGATCTCTCCCCTCCTAGTCGTTTTAGATTCTGTCATTTCTTGTTTCTCCAGTTGTTTTAGTTTCATCGTGAGGGTATTCACCTGCTCTGCTTCCATTCTTTTAATGTGGGTGCTGAGTGCAATGATCTTGCCCCTCAGTACTGCCTTAGCTGTGTCCCATAGGTTTCTTTGTGATGTGTTTTCTTTGTCATTGTGGCTTATGAATTCGTTGATTTCATCTTTAATTTGATCTGTAGCCCAAGTGTTGGATCGCAGCGTGGGGTTTAGCCTCCAAGAGTGTGTATAGGCTCTGTGGTATCCTTTGTTGTTGAGGGTTACCTTTAATCCACTGTGATCAGATATAATACATGGGATGACGTCAATACTTTTGTATTTGCTGAGGTTCTTTGTGTGGGCTATGACGTGGTCTATTTTGGAATATGATCCATGGGCTGCTGAAAAGAAGGTGTATTGGGTCTCTGTGGGGTGAAAGGTTCTATATAGGTCTGTTAGATCCATTTGGGAAATGGTGTTATTTAGGTCCTCAGCTCCCTTACTAATCCTCTGGGTGTTGGATCTGTCTCTTGGAGAGAGAGGAGTATTAAAGTCACCCACTATGATTGTGTTTGCGTCTATCTTGCTCTGTAATTCTTTGAGAATTTGCTTGACATATGTCGGGCCTCTTTTGTTTGGTGAGTATACATTTATCACCGTGATTTCTTGATTCTGTATTTTTCCTTGTATTAATATGTAGTGTCCTTCTTTGTCTTTTTGAGTGGACTTTAAAGAGAAGTCAAGCTTGTCTGAGATCAGGATGGCTACACCTGCCATTTTGGTGGATGCATTTGCTTGGTAGATCTTGCTCCATCCTTTCACTCGAAGCCTGTTTTTGTCCCTTGCTGTAAGGTGGGTCTCTTGTAGACAGCAGATGTCAACTTTTTGTTTGCGAATCCATTCTGCCAGTCTGCTCCTCTTTATCGGGGAGTTTAAACCATTTATATTTAAAGAGATCAAGGATAAGGGTGTTTTTTCTCCTTCCATTTTCTTGGTGGGCTGTTTTTTCTTCTTTCTTTTTTTTTTTTTTCTTCTTGTCTTTAGTGAGCTTGTGTTTCTGCTGGACTTTGGCTATTGAAGTTTCTTTCTGATTCTGTCTGTGTGTCTTTTACGATCTCTGTTGGGTGGGGTTCCCCTCTTAATATTCGCTGTAGGGCTGGTTTTTTATTCACATACTCCTTTAGCTCCTCTTTGGTGTGGAAAGATCTGGTTCTCCCTTCGAATGTGAACTCCAATTTCGCTGGATATTTGATCCGAGGTTGTAAATTGTTATTCTGGAGTACTTGGATGGTGTTCTTCCACTCGCTTCGAGCTTGGTAAGTTTGTGTGGATAAGTCGGATGTTATTCGAATCCTCTTCCCATTGAAAAAAGTTTCCTTCTTCGCTTTGGCTGAATTCAGAATTTGCTCTTTAATCTTGAGGTCTGTAGTCTTGAATATTATGTGCCTTGGGGTGGCTTTCCTGGGGTCTGGCCTGCCAGGTGTCCTATAGGCTTCGGTTACCTGGATGGGGTCCCCTGTGAGATTGGGGAAGTTTTCTGCAATAACTTTATTGAGAACATGATTAAGCCCTCTGCTCTGGTATTCGGCTCCTTCTTCTATTCCAATTATGCGCAGATTATATCTCTTGTCTTTGTCCATTAGTTCCTGGATTAGTCTTCCCTGAAGCTTCACCTTTTCTTGGAGTGTGGTCATTTTCTGGTTGTTGTCAGCTGCTTCATCGTCCAGGCGAGAGATTCTGGATTCTATATGGTCTACTCTTTGTGTCATGGTTTCAATTGCGGAGTTTATGGATGTCAGAGAGCTATTTATGGTTGTCATATCAGCTCTGATCGTGGAGATTTCTTCCTTTAAAGAGTTGTATTTTAAATCTATTTTTTCATGCATTTCAATTCTTAGGATATGGAGATTTTCTTTAAAGGCAGCTTGCATTGTATCCATTTTTGCTTCCATTTCTTTAAAGCAGGTTTGCATTGTATCCAGTTTTGCTTCCATTTCTTTCTTGGCTTCCTGGGTGTCCTTCCAGATTTCCGCTCTAAATTCCTGGAATTGTTTTCTGATTTCATTTCTGACGCTTTCGATCATTCCTGTTAACATGGCCTCATTTGCTTTTTTATTCTCCATCTCCTCTTCAGTCGTGCTGCTTTTTGGAGCTGGTGAGTTGGCTTGCCCTTTGATGAACTGAGTTATGTTTCTTTGTGATTTGCGCATCTGGAGATCTGGATGGCTTCTCAGGTTTGGTTTGTAGCTCCTCCCTCCCTCCTGTGTAGACGTGTCTACGGCAGCAGGTGCTGTCGCTGTGTCCCCGCTCACCAGTGCAGGGTACGCCTACCAGAGCGGGCGCTGTCGCCGGGGGCCCCGCCCTCCTGTGCGCTGTGCGTTCAGTGCAACAGGCACTTCGGCGGGATATGCCTCCCAGAGCAAGTCCTGGGTTGTTGGGTTGTGCTTGCGCCCTCCCACGAGTCCGTTGGGGGGGGGGGTACGTGTGGGGCCCAGTGGGATCGACTGTCCGGGTGTGGCTTGGCACCTTCAGACCTCACCTCCGCTGTGAGGAGAGGGGACGTGATCAGGCTCAAGTGACCCTGCTGGGCTGGTATTGCCCACCAGCACCTGTGGTTTTAGTTGTAAGAGTCTGCGAGGTCCAGGCGCCTCAGGTGGGGTTTGCACAACCGGCTGTCTCCCCGCCCCTGTTGGGAAGGGGGCGGGGCCGGTTCTGCCAGTTCAGGAACTTGTGGGGTGTTGGTGCTGCTGAGCCCTTCCCCTGCTAAACTGACTTCCCAGCGCCTGATGGGAGCTTCCCCGCCTGATTTGTGGGTTCTTTGTTCCCTCAGGGGTGGGGGAGGGGGGAGGGAGGGCACTCACTTTTGCTGCTTTGTGTGTGTGTCCCGCGCAGCCATTGGCCCTCCAGGGGTTGGCTAAATGTCGTGGTGGCTTCCCTGGTTCCCGATTTCTGCCGCGCTGGGTTCCCTTGTCCAAACCCGGTGTGGACCCGAACTTCTCGTCGCTGCCGGTGTGTGTCTTGGTCCGCACCCTGCCTTGTGTCCGTGGGGTCTCCCCCTATATGAATTCTGCGCTCCTGGCAGCCTGTCTGCCGATCGCCGGGTTCCCCTTTCCCAGCCTGACCCTGTTTGGGCCAGGGTCGGCTGGAGGGGGGAGGGTGCCCCGGTGAATCTCCGGCTCCGTGTAGGTTTTCGGTTCTTCTTTTTTGCTCCTTTTTGTTTTCCTGCGTTTCTCCACTGCTTCTGGCTGCTGGTTTTGCTGGGTTCTTGATGTGGTGTTGGGTGTTGGGGTTCCCAGCTCACTATGCCGTTGGAGCGAGTCGGGGTGCCTCCCTATTCCATCGGCGCCATCTTTGTTATCTTGTTTTCTAATCCATGTTTTTCACATCTTGCTTAGAATTAGACTACAGTAGCTGCTTGGTCTATGTGTCTGTTTTACTACTAGTACCATATTGTTTTATTGATCTATCAGAAAGAATTATATTGTCATTTGCAGGGAAATGGATGGACCTAGAACACTTCATGTTAAATGAAGTAAGCCAAGCTCAGAGAAACAAATGGAACATGTTTTCTCTCGTGTGTGGAAGCTAGAATTAAAATACAACTGAACATGATGACTTGTATAGAGCTTTATGCATTTACATACAAATAAGTTGACTAAAGGAGAAATCCAAATCTGTAACTCCTCAAAATATCTAAAGTAATATTTATCAGAATGAATTCCAAGAACTGAAACCTGTTCTTTTCCATATTGTTGTTTTGTTTTGTTTTAATTTGCTTTTCTTTTTTGAGGGGTGGGCATAGAAGGAACACAGGAATAGAGAGAAGAAGCATGAACAAATGAAGTCATTGTATTCAATACACACTACGTTAAAAATGAACTATAAACTTGAAGCTAGGGTTGGGATGGTGGGGGAAAGAAAAGGAAGGGGTGAAAATGTCCAAGAAGCATTGTGCTCATCACCTGACTTATGAAATTGAAAACCCTTTGTACAATTCCTTAAAAATGATACTAAATAGGTTGCTGTCACAGGTAGAGTGGAATGCGTTGAGAGCTGCTACAAGCTTCGATAAACAGATGGTGCATGGTTTGCCCTGGTCTAGATGTTGCGAAGTGCAGTGCTGTGCAAAGAATGCAGGGAATGCTTTCCATCTGCCTAAGTGAAGTGTCGGTATGGGGGTTAACCAGGCCGCTTTAGAAGTCAAATAATCTTTGATTTAAATTCTTTCTTTTCCTATTTATTATTTTTACACTCATGGACAAACTACACAACCGTTTCCAGGTCTGTTGTTTGAAGTGTAAAATGGGACTAATAATACTTAGTGCCTAGTGTGGTGGGGGAAATGAAATACAGTGTCTTGGTCACAGGGAATAGTGGCTATATGGTAAATAACAAGCACCACTACTACCTCTCAGCCATCCAAAGCCATTTGTGCAACCACCATCATCATGATCAATATAATCATCACTATCTGCAGTACTATCACCACCATGATAACCACCACTACATGCATCAGTCTCACGATAGCCAGCTTACAGATCCCACAGTGCCACCATGCCAAGTCACCTGAAGTGCTTCTCAGTTCTGCTTTGGGATCTTGCTGACCACTTTCTGTCACCAGCTGGTCAAGGGTGATGTACAGAGAGGGGTTCAAGAATATCGGCCCTAGAGTCAACCCCTCCTTTCCTTTGCTGTTTGCCTATCTCTTCACTCTGTGTATTCTGCTTCTGCCCCTGTGTTCTCACTTTGAGGACTCTGGAAGGCACCATCTGTAATCCTAGGCTGCTGAAATTCATGAGTCCAACAGGAAGAAAGCATACTGGCTGCCTCAGCTTACTTCAGCCATCTGCTGAGGTAAGTCTTCTGCTTATGAACATGGTGGGCAGATAAAGAGACTGAACTCTGAGTTTCTGTTTTCCTTGCCTCTGGCAGATGGTACCACCTGCAGACCTTGGAACACCCCCCCCCTTTCTTGGCCTGGCACTCCACCTCCTGACTAAGACAAGATACCCTCTGGAAACTTTGTTGTCTGGGCCCTGTTGTTCTGCATGGTTCATCTATTCTGGTAATAATAGTCCTTCTGTCCTCTTTGTGTTGATAAAGAGAAGCTATTTTTATCCATTTCCTTGTGCCTTCTCTTTATTATCATTCAGTGAGATCAGAGGATCAATGATTATTATAATTAATAACAATAACGAGAAAAGGGATAACAGTCTGGCTTTATGCCTAGTCTGTCTCTTTTTCCATCTTTTCTCTGCATTGGAGGAAGAGCTACTGATATGATTAGGGTAGACTTCATGATCTTCGTGGTCCCTCTCTCCATGGTGCAGAATAACCCTTTGTAAAGGTCTCTCAACTTCCCCTCTTGCCTAAATTCTAAGATCAACTATTGATCCTTACCATTGCATTCTTTGTACAAGAGGTTGTATGAGAAAATTAACATGCTGTATATGTAAATAATTATTATTTACCGAGCATTTCTGCAAACCAACTATAAACTAAAACCTTTATATATTATATATTTTCATCTATCTACTAACACATATATTCATAAATCATTCATCCATTTATTATCCATACATTCATCCATCCATCCATCCATCCATCCATGGATTTGCTCATCCAACCATTTCATATTAATCAACTCTCTGTCTCTTTTTTGTCAATTACCACTCTAGATTGAGCCTGCCCTAAAAATGATCAGTCTACCAATCTGAAATCTTCTAATTCCT
Organism: Perognathus longimembris pacificus; assembly: GCF_023159225.1. NCBI lineage: Eukaryota > Metazoa > Chordata > Mammalia > Rodentia > Heteromyidae > Perognathus > Perognathus longimembris. The sequence continues at coordinate 7,770,125 of NC_063172.1, forward strand.
TAACCCAACAAGTCCTCCTCCTCCTCTTCCTCCTCCTCCATACTAATGCTATCATTGAAGGTCTGAGGATACAGCATTTTCTCTAACACTCAGAATTGTTACCAAGTAAAATGAGATAAAGAACATGAAAAACACTCAGGACCATAGGCTATGTTCTTTACTCAACTTTCAAACCTGAGAGGAGAAAATTGGGAAGACTATGAATTAGTTCCTTACTTCTAAAAAATACCTCTCCCCATTCTTAATGGCTTAAAACAACACAAGTTCATCGGCTTGTGGTTTTGGATGTCAGAAGAAGGAAATGATCCTTACAGGGTTAAAACTAAGAAGTTGACAAGGATATGTTCAATGAGAGGGGCTTCAAGGAGGAGTCTATTTCTTTGTCTTTCTTTGGTAAGGAGAGACAGAAGTTGCCTGCCTTGGGTCGTGGACCTTTCTCCCATCTTTGGGGCCAGTACCCATATTCCCCTGACCTCTTCTTTCATTGAGCATCCTTTTTCCAATTTCTCTCACTCTCTCCTTCTCTCTCTTTCTCTTTTCTCTCTGTCTCTCCTTAGTGTAGATTGAGCCAAAATTAAACCCTCTGCTATATGAGCGATGCATGAGGCTTTTAATTTTTTAGTTGGTTGTTGGGACAGAACCATAGCTAACTTTTCCCAAGCTTGCCTCAAACGTAGCTGGTATAACAGACAGGTGCCGACAGATACTCTCTTTTCAAGAATCTTCTGATACACTGAGCAATCCTACGAAATCTTCCTATTTGTGACATTTTTAACTTCATTACAATTGCCAAGTGCCATTTTCCCTGTCATTTAGCATACCCCCTGTCTCTATAGAGAGCTATTACTAATTGACTACTGCACTGTTAGCATTTCTGCTCCTCTGGGAGTGGCAAAATCTCACGTTTCCCAATTGAAAACCAAGTCTACCAATAGCATTACCATCACAGAAATGTGAAGACTAAATAAAAGTGCACTCATGAACAATAGAGTGTGATTGGTAGGAGAGAGTAAATGCTCTATGAAGTATAAAGGTGATTGTTAAGGAATTTTCCTCTGCAGCTTTTATGGGGACTGGCTAGACGGAGGTAGGGAAAATACAAAGGTGGCTTGCCATTCTTCTTTTTCTTCTTTTACCAGAAATCTAGAGATTTTCTTTAGCATATATTATCTCTAGTCTTTAATGGCTTATTCTGAATCTAAGAATTTGGACCAACAACTTGTTTTTTTCAGTACTAGGGCTGGAACTCAAGGTTTCTATGCTTGCTCGGCAGGTGCTATACCACTTGACCCATGTCTCCAAGCCTTCTTGTTGAAATCACTTTTACAAATAGGGCTTTAAGTTTTTGTCTTTGTATGCCTTATGTTCCTCCTAATTAAGCCTCCTGCGTAACTGTGATAACAGGCCCAGGTAGCTGGGGTTGCTTTTGGTTTCGATGGTGTCTCACTAACATTTTGCCAGGACTATCTTCAAACTGTCATCTTCTTGATCTCTGTGTCCCAAGTAGCTGAGATTAGAGGCATAAGCCACCATGCTTGCACCTGAGCCAATGATTTAAGAGATCATGCTGTATGCATGTATGGAAATACCTCACTGAACTCTGCTGATATGTACAATTGTATGCTAATAAAAATTGAATAAAGGAAAACAGCTGTTTGCTACAATCAGAAACAGAGCTTTATGTGTACAAAAGTGTGTGTGTGTGTGTGTGTATCAGTGTTCAAACAGGAAAATGAGAGTGTGGTGAAGGTGTGGTAAGAGCTATAAATGCTTTTGCCCAAAGCCATATGCTTATGACACCCAGAATGCAAGTGCTGTTATTTTTTTTTTCCTTCTTTGGTTGTATGTATAGAAATATCTAAATCTGCCAAAGCAATTTGTTTTTTTCTAACTCATAAGGACTGAGAGTATTACTTTTAAATATTATTCAGAAATAAACTTAATTGAAAATGTACTTGCTTGAAGAGCTGGGGCCCTATTCACAAAGGGGTAGATATCTGTCACTTCGTCATGATGCGACCCGTGCTGACTCAAGAGGGGACTCCAGCAATTTGACCCTGTGGTGACGGAGCTTTCTTAGAGTAGAACTCTATCTGATTTGACCATTAGACTACAGGTATTGGGCACCCACCGTATGCCATGACAGGCTCTGAGAAGTCAAGAAAGAACAAGATACAGTTCCTAGCTAGCTAGGCATAGGTGGCTCATGCTGGTGCTACTCAGGAGGATGACATCTTGAGAATCGCAATTCAAAGCCAGCCTGGGCACCGAAAGTCCGTAAGACTATCTCCAATTAATCACCAAAAGGCTGGTAGTGGAGCTGTGACTCAAGTGGTAGAGTGCTAGCCTTGAGCAACAAAGTACAGGGACAGTGCCCAAGCCCTGAGTCCAAGCCCTGTGACCTACACACACACACACACACACACACACACACACACACACACACACACCAAAGAGCATACACACACACAAAACAGAGAGAAGGAGATACACACACGCACACACACACACACACACACACACATGATAGTTTCTGCCTTCGAAAGCTGCTGTCTAAATAAATCTATATCTCTCTGTGCGTAGCTCTGCTAGAGCTATGTGAACTTAGGAAAGGCCCTTGACCTGCTGACGTTTGGTGTGATTGTCTGAAAATGGTGTTGAAACTCTCATATTATGTTCTTTTAAAATCAGCAGCCTCTAAGCACAAGCCTCAGCGCTGTGTTTAGCACATAGGAAGTGCCAGTGTGTTAGCGTTTGTGTGTGAGGAAGATAAGCAGAGAAGGGAAGTTTCCATTTAGTTCCCCTCTGAAAAGAGCCTTGCTGCAACCTTTCTGTTGCCCCTCGCAGCTTGACCTTGTCTTCTAGAGAGATGGGCTTGTCACAAAATGATAATCCAACTCCCTTCAGGTCAGGAAGACTCAGACCTCTCTTGGTGAAATTATACTTTCATTAATTTTTTGTAGGTAAATGTCATTTCTGGCTATGCAGGCTGTGGAAAGTGATCCAAATCATTCCATTTCAGATGACTATCTTTTTTTTTTTTAGAGCCTCTTACTCATTTATTAATTTTTTTCAAAACAATTCCAACCCAAACAAGGTAGTACACTCCTGTAACCCTAGCACTCAGAAGGCAGAGGCAGGAGACTCATAAGTTTGAGGCCAGCTTGAGCTACATAGTGGGTTGCAGGCCAGTGTAGGCACAGAGTGAGATTCTTTCTCAAACCTTAAAAGGCATTCTGAGTTATTTTTATACAAAATAATCTCTTCAATCCAAAATATTGACACTTGGATACATGTATATAGTGTACTTTGATTACATTCCCATATACCCTTTGTTCTCTCTTACCCCAATCCCTCTGCTATTGGTCCTTTTCCTTTCCCACAAATAACCCTACTTTCATGCTTCTTTTAGGGTAAATTAATTGTACAGAGGGACTGTAATATTTTCATTCATGCATAATGCCCCTTTGATGATATTCACGGCCTCTATTACTTTTTCTTAACCCTCTCTTCTATTCCCCATTTAAACCATTTCTAGTGGATTTCATTGTGTTCTCTGTGTGTGTGTGTGTGTGTGTGTGTGTGTGTGTGTATGTAATGTCATATATATCCACATGACCCTCTTCTTTTCCCCCCCTTGTCCATCCTACTAGTTCCCACCACCGACAGTCTGCCTTTTACAGTATGTCATAATTATTTAGGTCTAAATTCTGCATATTATTGACAACATGCAATATTTTTTTCCTGAGCTTGCCTTATCTTGCTCAACATGATGATCTCTGATTCTATCCATTTTCCTCTAAATAAAATAATTTTATCCATTTTTGTATTTTTATTTTTGGTGGTACTGGAGTTGGAACTCAAGGCCTTGGGCTTGCTCAGTATGATGCTTTATTTTTCTAATAGGGCCTTGATTTTTTTCCCTGGAGCCAAGGTGGACTGCTATCCTCTGTAACTGAAAAGTAGGCATATGCCACCACACCCACCTTTGTGTTAATAAGTACCCGTATAACGTTTTTTGGTTGAGCTGGCTTCAAACCATTATCTTCCTGATCTCTAATCAGATGACCATCTTATTGCTTGAAAATACATATAGGCTCAAGAGAAGTCTAATTTAAAAAATCATCGGGAACCCATGTTGCATTTCAGCTGTGCCCTTTCTTAGTTGTGTGGCCCTGAGACTCCTCCTTGTCACCTGGCAGAAATGCTTATTCATGATCTGCAAATAACTAACAAAATGATTATAATATCTATGCAGCAGGTTATCATATGGAAAACAATGACATTTTCTGTGTAAAGTACTTGTCCATGCATCAGCCCTTGGTCAATGATAGCAATTATGATAAAAAGAAAAGAAAAGAAAAGGACAGGTCAAGAGCCACAACAAAGCCTTGGTGCCAGTGGCTCATGTCTGTCATCCTAGCCACTCAGGGGGCTGAGTGTATTGAGGTGTGAAGCCAGCCTTGCAGACAAATCCGAAAAATTCTTATGTTCAACTAATCAGCAAAAAGCCTGCAGTGGAGGTGTGGCTCAAGTGGTAGAATTCTAGCTGCAAGTAGAGAAGCCAAGCAGGAACACGTGGCCTTGATTTCAAATCTCAGTACCAGTGCACATGCATGTGTGTGTGTGTGTGTGTGTGTGTGTGTGCATTGCATGCTCTCTCTCTCTCTCACACACACAGACACATACACAGAAACCACAATATATATACGAATAGGAAGGATGGAGAAGGAAGATGGAATGGATGGATACAGGTGGTCAGGGTGATCACAAGTGCTGCCTTCCCATGTCTGAGAGATTTACATAAATACAACCAGTGGGCCTTTACTTCTTCAAAGATTTTTATTACTGTGATGAGCAAGGGTCTGGCTATGTAGCCAAGGTTAATCTTGAACTCTCCATACTGCTGCCCTTGTATCATCACACCTGGCTCTAAACCATGTTTTAGGTAGTACCAATAGGTACAGATGATAGAGAAGAGACATGATGTGTCATCAGAGAAGGCGGCATTTAAATAATATCTTAATGAAGAGATGGCAGGGTCATTGGAAGAAAGATTTTGGTAGAATATATAGTTATGTCTGTAAATTTGAAAGTTTTGTGTGTAGTGTTTCTCTGTAAGTACATAATAAATCCATTCACTTTGTAAATAATATCTGCAAACACCTCCAAAAGCCTAAACAGTATACCAAGCCCTGGGCTAAACATTTCATTGTAAAACACACATCACCCTCACAGTAATTCTGTGAGGGGGTGCCCCCATCCCCTCTGGTCAGAAGAGAGGAGACAACACACTGGCCCATAGATCAAGGGCAGGGTTGGGTTTTACACTATGAAGGAATTCTTCCTGAGTCCCATGACCTCTATTACTGTGTTCCTTGTATGCTCTATGATTTATTTGTTGACATTGCATATCAATTTCTCCCTCTGCCTTATGAGAGCCTCAGATGCATGAAAGCAAATCTATTTATCTTGGTACTGTTTGTGCATAACAGCTTCAGGCAGTCACGATGCTCAATCAATATACTTGGAAAGGATGAACTTGTGAATTGGGATCCAAGGAAAAGAGAACACAAACAGATGAAGGGGAGGAAAGGGAAACATTTCTGTGTTGGAGTCTGGGGCCTTTGACTGTAGCCACTTCCTGCTGAGAACTAAAAGGTGGGAAGCTCCATCTTCAAACATGCCCCCTGCTAAGGTAGGCTCATTCAACCAGATACACTTTAATGGGGCTTTGGGGAGCAGTGAGCCTTGCTATGTCCTTTGTCACTAAGCCTTTGCTTTCTCCTCCCTGGGATGTGTCACTGGCCTCTTCCCACTTGGTCTTCACTCCAGCCATCCTGAACCCCATTCGCTTAGGTGCCTAGGTCTCTCTGATCCATTGCTAGGACCTTTAGTGTTCTGCATATTATTTTATTACTATAGAATTCCTACAGCTCCTTTATAATTCATCTTACATGGCACTGCCTCTAAGCAACTTTGCATGGTCCCCACAGTTTGAGTTAGGGAGTCTTGCTCTATTACATAGACTTGTGAACATGCTTCCAGTATTATAGCCAGGTTTGTTGGAGTGGTTCCAATAGAGGAGTGGTTAACTAGCAAGCCTTAGCCTTGAGTTCAAATCCATCCCAGTACTGCCCCAAATGTCCCATGGCCACCAGGGGACAATTATATCTAGTTTAATTTTTTTCACTGATCTTAATTGACTCTCTGGTCTATTTTGGCTCATCAAGCCCATTTCTGTTGGAATAGCTTGGCTCACCTGGTCGCTTAGGTCAGATAACCACACAGTATATGGTTGGATAAAGGTGCAAGTGAGGCACAGTTTTGCCACCGCTCAGTTGCCAATCATGCTCTTCTAGCTTCATCATTTTAAACCTTTGCTCATCTCCATGTTTTGAGATTATATACTCAGACCTTCTATCCAGCCTCTTCTCTCTATTTTAGTTCAATGCTCTGATGGAAAACCCTCACTAATATTTCAGCTTCTTGGGAACCCCCTTCTAGGTTGTCTTTATCTCCTTGGAAAGACCAAGGCTCACACAGATTTCTTTAACAACCAGGATTGTCTCTGCATCCAATTAAGGATATCTACATAAACGGATGTAAATTCTAGAGGAGTAAACATTACTAATTTACCTTGAGATGAGAAAGGATAAACTTTGCTCTTTTTACAACCCTAGGGATGCTCATTAGCAATCTGAAGTTAATTCTCTGATGTCTGTTTTCTTTTCCTGGAGAAAAACAAATTGAGTTGAAAAGGAGGCTGCCAAGGATTCCTGCAGAGGAGCTAGTTAATGAATAGGATGTGGGTTGAGAAGATGTCAGGGACAGGGAGTGGAGTTGGGTGGGAAGTATCAAGGCGCTGGAGAAATATTACCTACCAGAAAGAGTAAGCAGGCCTGTGCTGTGAATTTTGAGAAGGAAAATTATGACTCTATACCAGGAATCTAGTTCTAGCTTTCTAAGCTTGCTGACGGTATATTGGAATGCTACATAGAGGGAATCTTTACAAGTGTCAAACATGACTGTTATGTACCTGTTACATGCGTGGTGAAGAGCCTTACTGTGTGTGTGTGTGTGTGTGTGTGTGTGTGTGTGTGTGTGTGTAGGAGTGAATTCTCTTGAATTTTCCTGATTCTAGAAAAACTTGAGCTTCAACAACCAACCGGTTCTCTTCCAAATTAGAGGGCGATTACAGCGTAGGATTTAGTCTTGGGATTAAGTTTACATATAGCATCACAGAACATTTAATCTAACATCATAGCCTCATAACATTGAGCAGAGATTGATGAGGTCCAGGACTACCAAGAACAATGCAACGTTGAGACCCAATCCCATTTCCCTGCAACTGGAAATCCCCAAACTGTAGTAGGCCTTAGAAGGATAACTCCTCCTGTGTTGACTTCTGTATCTGTACATTAGGAAGATGAATGAGTGCCCTCCAACGTCTGTTCTAGCTTTGGGCACTCTCCTATTTCTATGATTTCGTAGGAGCAGAAGGGCTTTTGGATGCAGTGGCCTTGATCTGGCGTACTGCGTGAGGCGCGAGTGGAATGCTGGCATCCAGTCTTTCACATAGATGGGGGCAGGTTGGGCCGCAGCAGTGTTTCCAAGGCGTTACTATTTTTTTTTCCTTTTAAGGCTTGTACTCTGCCTCCTGAGCTATACCTTGAGGCATTTCACCTTAGTTATTTTCCACCCAGGGTCTCACATTTTGTCCAGTCTGGGTTGGACTGTGATCCCCCCCATTTGCACTTCCTGCCATAGCTGGGATGATAGAAGCATGTCACCATGGCGAGCTTTATCTGATGAGATACAGTCCTCTGAACTTTTCCCCCGGCTCTGAGTAAGCCACCCAGATGGGTTCAAGGTGTTGCTGTTGCAGCATTGAATGAAAGACAGGAGAATAAAATACAGTTTGCAGTTCTACAAGAAGACCGCCATGCTATTCTGTAGATGTATTGGCTGCTTAATAACTATTTCAACATCTTGTTCATGGTGACCATGAATGTGTACTGTGGGGGGGGGTGGGTGGGAAGAGTGTGTTTTGTAGAGAATAGTATAAAATCTTGTTAATTTAGCCAAACCAGATAACACATTTTATATTTTTTGGAGTGTGGTTCTCATTTGTGAGCCTCACGTTAGGATGCTTCTTCTTCCTTCCTCGTGATTGTGGTTTTGGTTCTCAGCATGTTGAAAGCAATCCCATTGTACTTTCAGGGTGATTCTTTACACCATCTATGCTCATAGACACAATGTATCCAATACCATTCATCCTTCATAATGCCGATGGAATCTTGATATCCGCATACATTCTTGTCTTCCTCTGCACAAGAGCTCTTCTTTTGTCACATGAAGAAGAGCCATCCTGAACATCGGGAAAGACAAGCAGGACTTGTGTTTCTAAACACATTTGGCTGCTCGCCACACTTTATTACCTGCTGCAGGTAGTACTATTGCTGATACCAGCTCATGAGTCATTCTTTTTGGCCTAGGAGTATGTGACAAGGTTTTGGTGGATGGAGCAGATTGACAGAGGCTAAGAGGCTGATCCATCTTGCCTCAGTTTCCTAATGAAGCCATGGGAGTGCCAGTAAATAGAAGCCATGGGGACAATGGCAGGTGTTTTTAAGGAATGGCTCTCCCCTTCCAAGGCTGTTTATAGATACCAGAATACCTGTTAATCAACTCTTATCATGAACATGAGTTTTCTGCTCTCCTCTGTGGACCAAATCACTACCTTAGGCATTATATCTAATACTGCAAATGACAATGCAAGTTATGCATTGATATTCCCATTTTATAAAGTAAGTAAACAGTGCCCTAGAAATGTAAAGTGACTTCACTGACATCCCAGAGGTTGTCAGTAGGTAATTAAGATCATAAACCAGGTCTATTTGTCTTTAGAACACAAGCCCTTCCTCTGCCGAGTGTCATTTGAAACGATGAACTAAATGAACATGACTCTCACACTCATCGCCTGAGGTGGTTTGCAAGGATGCTGAGGTGCAGAGAGGTTCCAGCATTTACATCCACTTCATTCTTTTATCTTATGTGTAATAATCACACAATTTCCTATTGTGTATCGTTAATCCTGGTATGACCTACATGTCTCACCTTTACAAAACTTGCAATCTGTCAGGAGAGCTATCTAAATACTGTAACATGAGAACCGAACCAGATGAACTCTAGGAAGTAACATTAGGGAAAAGGACATGGTGGTTTCTGTTACTTTTGTTGTATAGAGGTGCTAGAAATGTCAAATCCAGGACTTGGCACACAGTAGACAAATGCTTACCACTTGAGCTATGCACCTAGTGCTGTTGCTCTTATTTTTGTCTTTTGAGACAGATTCCCATGGCTATTACTCAGACTGGTTTGAATTCCCTTCTGTCTTTGTCGCCCACGTAGCTGAGATTACAAGCAAGTACCATTATACCATACTTCATATCATTTTAAGATTAGAATGAAGGAGGCATTCAGGAGATAGTCCTTGAAGAAGGGACTCCTAAACGGAGACACATTCTGGAAAAAGAAAGCAGGCACTGTGATCACAAAGCTTGTGTCCTTCCAAAATTCATGGGATAAAGCCCTAAATTTTAAGGTGATGGTATTTAAAAACAAAACACAAAGCACACACTATACACTTATCAATTAAATCTCAGTAAAGTGGGAAACAGTCTGTGAGTGGATGCACAAGCTGGAGTCAATTCCTTTTCCTCAGTTACCTTTGAGTAGTTGTACAAAGGGGTTTTAAAGGGCTGGTATTTAGACAGAAGGCATTGGGGAAATTATGAAAGCGGGCCCTCACCGTAAGCTTAGTGTTTTAGTAAGAACTGGGATTTCCTACCATGTGAGGATGTGGAGGAGGTAGCCTCCACAAGCCAGGAAGCAGGCTCTTAAGTGGGAATCAAGTCCTCCTGCTCCTTGACCTTGGATGTCCAATAAGTGTCTGTTATTGAAGACAGGTTATGGTATTTTGTTATAGATTCTGAGCTATCTAAGACACAGGACTTGAACTTGGTCTAGAAAAAGCTGCAGGCTCTCTTCTCTCCCCATATAGGAATTCTATCAGCAAGGAAAATAAGAGCTGTAATCCATGTATAGTTTTACAGTCACTCAAGCATTCTGCCTGGGCCCGTGCAGACCTTTCAGGAGATGGTTAAGAGCCAGTCCAGGGAATGTTATTTGCTTTGAGTAGAGAGAAAGCAATAGACATGTAACCATTAACTGAAATGGTTTTGGACATTAAGTGAATTTCCAGAGGAAATAGGATCTGGATGAACTGGCACCTTTGAGCATATCTGATGATCACTTCTCTTCCATGGTTCTCAACACAATTTCAACAGTAAATATTGTTTCTTAGTGTGGAAGCAGGTAGTACTAGATAAATGAAACCTGTTTGGCCTTGAAGAACTGGAGAAAGAGGGAGGAAGACGGGGAGAAGAAAGGGAGGAGCAGGGAGAGAGAAATAGAGAGATGGGAGAGACAGAAGGAGATATGCACATACATAGGAGAGACAGACAGATTGAGGCTGAGAGACAGAGAGAGAGAGAGACTGCAATGGAGAGACACAGAATGAACAAATGAATGAATGGTTGAATGAATTCCAAAAGATATTTTTCTAGTGTGAAATATTATTATTTTTTGTGGCTGTGTTGATTCAAAGCATGCTAGAGCTTGAGGAAAATTTTATTTAACTAATCCTAAACCTCTGTCTGGTAAGTGAGGAAAATGAGACCCAGAGGAGGGAAAGGACCAGCTCAAGGTCAAGCTGCCTCTGGTGGTAGTGCCGGGAAGACAACCCTAATATGTCCATCAGAAAAACAGAAACCACTCTGGGTATTAAATGTACATAATGGCTTACTAAAGGGGATTAATTCACAGAAAATGCCTGAAGTGTCTTGAGTAGCACCAGTCAGGCAAAGCTGCTGACTGACTTTCCTGAGCTGTGAGATAATCTGGAACTTTAGGAAACTGTCACCAATGATTATGTTTGCTTGCCACATCAAAGAAGAGATTTGTAGAAGAAATCCTGCAGATTTCTGTGAAATCTCCCCTCTGCAGAAGTCTGTGAAGAGAAGCTAAAGTATGACCTTTGCCTCTTAGACTTTTTGGACTCTGCTGGCAAAACCTGATACACAGTCCTGGTGTGAACCCTTCTAGGAACTGCAGCTCCCAGAATTCCAGTCCTTGTGAAACAGGGAAGGGCTTAGAAGTGTAAATGGTGTTAAACTGGTAATGGACATCCTGGCACAACAGATTGCCTGAGTTCTCTCTGCATTTTTTGTCTTATACCCCAACTGAGCAGGTCAGTTTTTCATGACAAATACCTGAGATAATCAGCTTATAAAGAAAAAAGGCTTACCGAGGCTCATCGTTTTCAAGGTTTTGGTCCATTGTCAGTTGGTCCTTTTCATTTTTGGGCTTGTGGTGAGGCTGTACATCAAGGAAAAAAATAGTGGTGACACCATTTTTATTATGGCCAGAACATAGAAGACTTGTATCCCAGAATCCCCTTCAGGTAAACTCCCCAATGACCTAAACCCTCCCACCGTGTCCTCTGCCTGGCTTCCTACCACTCTTAATAGTGATAAGCTGAGGACAAAGTTTTCAACATGTGGGCTTTGGGTAGTTATTCCAGATTCAAACTTTACCATCCCCCACTTGCCTGTTTTTATTTCCTTTCAAGAAGACTTGATGAGGGATAATGGTGATTTTTTTTTTCTTAGAAGCCTGAGATCTGGTTTGGTGATACCAGTGGAGTTTCAACAACCGATTGCATTTGTCATGTGGGGCAGTCCCTTCCAGGAACTTGCAAGCAAGCACAATTGATTTTTAAAGGCAATCTGGGCATGTTCCAAGCACTATGATAGAAAATAAGCAAGGGATAGTAATAAGTCAAGGCAGGGATTGCAGGTGGGACAGAGCTGAATTTGAATTTAAAAATGGTATTTATTGTTATTTCAAAGGTGTTGTACAGAGGGTTTACAGTTATGTAAGTCAGATAGAGTACATTTATTTTTGAGCCATGTACCCACTTCCCTCACTTTCTCCCAGTTTTTCCCTCCCATTCCCTACCCACAAGTTGTACACTTCATTTTCCACATGGTGTCTCGTGAGTACCACTGCTGCATTTGTTGACCTTTGGTCCCGCAATTTCTGTGCATCCCCTTTATCCTCCCAAAGACAGATAGATGAACAAGCAAGAGAAAAAGAAATGAAAACAAAAATGGCAACAAAGAAAACCTCTTGTTTCCACCTCCTGGAGTTCAATCTGGTAAATATTATTTTATAGGGTCAGATGCACATAGTTATCTTGCCCAAGTGATCCTCTCCTAAGAATATCCTCCTTTGGTCTCACTCTGTGTGAATGCCTAGAGACCTACATAATTTTTCATGTCCCAATGTATTCTTTTTCTTTTACTATCCAGTGTGTTTACTTGTATACTTATAGGCACCATTTCAGTTACCACAAACAAGGGAAACCATGCCACCTATATTTCTCTGGGTCCAGCTTAGTTCATTTAATATGTTTTTCTCAAGACTTTCTATTTCCTTATGAGTGGTAAAATACCATTATTTATGATGGATAAGTAGAATTCAATTTTTTATATAAATAACATTTTCTTGATCCATTTATCCACTGTGGGGCATTTGGATTGAGTCCACATCTTGGCTATGGTAAAAAATGCTACAAGGAACATAGCTGTGCTGGTAGTTTTAGTGTGGTATTGTCTGTATTCTATTGGATAAATGTCCAGGAGTGGAATTTAATTCAGTCTCTGTTCTGAATTGCCTACCAGACTCTGAACATCTGATTCAACCTATTCATCATAGGTGTAGGAGCAATGAATATATTCACTTCATAGACTTCTTGTATGAAATAATACATGTTAAACGATGTAAACATTCACAGCAATCCTAGTATTATAATTCTTTTAAAGTGTCGTTGATAATAACTAATCTCAAGATGCATGGTGTCTGTAAACTGCTTTGTTAATTGGAAACTCCTTTGTACAATTATTTCAAGATAATAAAAGTAAGTAATATCAGAATTTCACCAGTTAGAATTCAGTTTTATGGAGGTGAACACTCACTGTAGTTTGTTTAAATACAAATGGGTCAACACAAATTATTAAATAGCTTTCATGATTATGAGAGGGGCTGAGGGCGCTGCCTTGTCACTGAGCTCTTGTGATAGCTGTGCCACCGTCTAGCTGGCTACTGGTTCTTTGCTGATCTGCAAGCACTTGTTGAGCAGGGAAGCAGTCGATCCACCTTGTTGCTGCTGAACCATTTGCTTTGCTATGAACAGGAGGCCAGACATAGTAAGAAGTAAAATTGAGTAAATTTCTATATAAATTACTGGCTAGTAAGGTCTATGCTACTCTTTCACGGTCATGAAACCACCAGGAAAAAAACAAAACCCAAAACAACAGAACCACCAAGAATGAAAAGACCACTTGCCTCTACTCCATTTCTATCTTTCAAACACTAGACAAGCACAGGTGCCTAGTTATTATTCAAGGACTTACTGTAAAGGTATGTTGCGGTGTTTAGATTTAAAAAGTGGATGCTAAGTGTAAGAAAAGAAAAAGAGAAGGAAGGGCAAACTCAACAGTCCTGGGAAGGACAACCAAGTCTTCTTCAGCCTGGTTGAAGGGGAAATGGCACAACCCCCATTTACAGCTAGGGACCCATGAGGTAGAAAAAGTGAAGTCAAGTAGGTTGGACGGAAGCGGGATGGGATGGCGGTGGGGTGGGAAAGCAATCTTACCTCGAGGGTTTCAAGGTTTCAATAGTATTTTCAATCTTTAGTTAGGACATGTGTACTTTCTAAGTTTTCAACAACAATATCTGGGTTGGCACCAAAGGGGAGAACGAGCCATCCTGGTGTGTTTTGGAGTTTGGTACCTTTCTTTTTCTACCTTTTTCCACCCTGTTTCTGGTTTGTGATGCAATTACAGACTATGGGAATACATTGTCTTGTATTTGGTGTGTTCTTGAGGGCTCTTTCATGACTAGAAATTATGATTATCATTTATCATACAATGTAGGGCCACAATAGCAGAAATGAAAATCTTCTCTAATAATCCTGCCATCGTAATAAGTCAGCTTCCTTTTATTCAGGTTCCAGCCTGTTCTAATACTTATGCATGCAGTGTTTGTTCTCATAATAGTGTTCTTAACAATGTTCTTGTAACACAGACACCATTTGTGCTGTAGTCAAAGCATTTTCCCTGTTGCTGCAGGGCCTGTTTGCCTGCCTGGGTCTGGATCCTTTGGGGTCTTTCTTACAGCCCTTTGCTGCATGTGGAACTGTGGACACTGCCAGGCTGGGCCTGATCACAGTGGCTTGTTGATGGCTGCGGCTTGGCTTAATTTCTGGCAGAGGCAGAAAGCCCTTGGAGGAGGTGACACAAATGTCCAGGTGGATCAGTCACTGTCTTCCATGATGTTCCATTGTTAATGGTTCCGTCCCTGTTTCCCTGTCTCTGAAGATTTCTTTTTTTTTTTTGCCAGTCCTGGGCCTTGGACTCAGGGCCTGAGCACTGTCCCTGGCTTCTTCCCGCTCAAGGCTAGCACTCTGCCACTTGAGCCACAGCGCCGCTTCTGGCCATTTTCTGTATATGTGGTGCTGGCGAATCGAACCTAGGGCCTCGTGTATCCGAGGCAGGCACTCTTGCCACTAGGCTATATCCCCAGCCCTCTGAAGCTTTCTGGATCATGCTTTAAGCATGGGCTGAGGGTCAGACTGTGGCTTTGCCTGAGGTAGATGAGCTGTGGAGTGTGAAGGGAACTGGTGAATATTCGGAGATCTTCTGTTTCTGGCCTTGTGAGTAGCACTTAGAAGATATTCTTCACATCCCTGCTATTATCCCAGGGCACTAAAGATATGGCACTAGGGCATCTTGTGTGGTAGTGTCACCTCTCTAATCTCCCTGTGACAGTTTAGGTCATTATTCCTTGCCAAGACTATGACAGTCTCCATAACCACCAAACAGAGAGGACAATGGTATTTATTCCAGTTGTTGGAAAACCCAAGTGAGTTAAAAAATGTGGAGATCACTCTGCCTGAAATGTAGAGCTAGGGCCCGATTTGTGTTAATTCTTCCATTGCTGTTATTGGTGCCAATGCTGGGGTCATCATTGTTCATCCTCGGTTATAGATGAAGATGTATCTCAAACTACGCTGGAGACTTAAATTTGTGGCAAAGTGAGTGCTAATTACTAACAGAATATTCTACTCCTCCTTTGGCCTTTCAATCAGAAGGAAGAGCCTCACTTTTCCAATGGTTGTCATTGATCAATACAGACCATCGATCCCGCAGCTCCCAAACATAGCCCGTGTCCCTCACCACTTATCGATTACATGCAATTTATTTTAAATTAGATATCTGATGTTATCACATTCACACCTGAGCATGCTCTCAATCTAGAGGAAGGACGGATCAGTACATACATAAGGATCATTCAGTGTGAAAACTGTTCTGACAGTCCTCCAGGTCTATGAGGGGATTTAAAAAATGAATCCTTTTTGGATGTTGATGGGGTGAGAGAAGTTAATCAGATGGGAGCCTCTCTATATTATTTTAGACAGAAAGACAATCAATAAAGAGTGAGAGGGAAGAAGGCATCCCAGGGGGGAATGCTGTATATGAGGTCTTGGGAACAAGTATGACACAAAGCACCTGTCATGCAGAATTACTGTCTTAGACATTCAAATTTACATCCCTGAGAGGGAGCCTTGGGTGTTATTCAATCACCTGGCCAGTGGTAAGATTAACAGTCATATAACAAGTGAAATTTGTAGAGTCCTTATTTTTATGCCTCTTTCGCACCCTGTCTCCCTTAGTTCTCATAACAAAGTTTGTGGAGGGTAGATTCTGCTATCCTTGCTTTACAGCTGGTCCACCTGAGGCAGAAGTGCTTTCTAGAAACACATCCCTCGCTGGAGATGCTAAATGAAAATGTGCTTCTGCTTGCGTGTTTCAAGGGAGCCATCACTCCTGGGATAGATAGGTAAAAACTGAAGTGACCAGATACTCACGTTTTAATGATACATAATGTTTGACACATGCACCAAGTAAGCATCCACATGCAGCAAGACATGGCATGTCTTTATGTATAGGCTATTTCATTGTTTTCAAGGTTGGAGGGAGCTAAAATTCTGTATCAGGTGACCAGTAAATTGACGTGCTGGGAGGGATGAAGAGATTTTTTTTCCCCAATGAAGTGGCTGCATCATCTTCTTCCTGTTTTCTGCTTTGAAGCATCATCTTTTGAAAAAGACAAAAAAGCAAATATGAAGATTTAAACTTAAATGTAGAAGAATCAACAGATGTCATGGATATTTTTAAGCCAATTACTGAAGCATCTCAGCCGAAACAGGCATATGAAATACAGATATTCCTGAACCAAATTTGATTTATTTCTGAGATCATTCCTTCATCACAGCTCAAATTGCATTCCAATGTACTTTGTATTCAGAACAAGCCAATGCGCAATTGGTGCACTCTGGTGGGTAGCAACCCTGCAGATAATTTTCAGGGTGAATCATTTGCCACTGGTGTTAGTAACAGTGACCACAGAGCACTGATTTCCCACCTACAGCTAAAAGCAAGAAGCCCAGCATAGACCTTCTCTACTGATTAATCAAGTAAATATCTCCAATCTCTGTTCATTTTTCCATCTCCACCAGGGCAGGTTAACAGGAACAGACACTCTGGGGCCATAGTACTCATGTCTGCAGTGGGCAGCTCTGGGGTTTTATGCTGTATAACCTCTGCACCTGATGGCAGAAGGCAGGGCAGGTAGTCAGTCTACTGTCTTGTGGTAGAGTTAAATGTTCCATGTGATGGAGATGTCCCATTAGCAAAGACAGATGTTCTGCCTGACTCATTAATACATAATTATCGAGCTCCTCATTTGTGCCAGGCATTGGGGACACAATGTTGAATGAGATAGACAGAGGTCATGGCCCTCCTGTAATTTGAGGGGAAGATACCATTTAATAGGAATTAGAAAGTATGGTAAGTGTTATGAAATTTTATTGTTTATCCTTTCTCTCTTCCTGCATTTAATCTAACAGTTCTCAAAATGTGGTTCCTGGCATATCCCCTTTTTCTTTGGCCAGCCTTCTTTTTTCTAAACTGGACAGAAGAAAATGTAGTTAAAAAAACTCCAAATACTTGTAAGAGCCAAGGTTAGGAATGAATTGATCTGAGCGGGGACTTTGGGGAAGAGTTCGTAGATGGGATACATAATGTGGTGGGTCCTGAAAGATGGTTTGGTATTACTAGAAGTACACCAAGGCATTCTTGATGGAAACATGAGATGATAGCATGCTGACCTGACTATATTTGGGGAACAGAGGAAAGTCCAGCATACCTTGAATGACAATAAATTGGAGGAAGGAATACTTCTCAGTAGGTAAAGCATGAAGATAAAGGTACATTGAGCAGGAAAAGTGGCTAAGGATATGGACACCTCCTATGCATTGTCCCAAAAGGCAAGAGACAGTTCTTTTGCTGATGAAAGGACCATTTCTATTTAGCTTTGCTGCTCTTTGGCTAGGATAAACCTGCCTAAGCTCCTGGTTTCTGTTACTCAGGGCCGGAGAACCTTATTCTTTTTCAGAATATCATGTCAATTCACCAGGCGGTGCTGAGAGCTGTTATTGGAAACACTTCACCACCACTTATATTTGTGAAAGAGAAAGGTAAAACGACTGAGCACAAACAGGAATCGTTTGAACCTGCAAGACACAGATAAGTTTTATCTTTTAGGGTCAAGGAAGACAGAGGCTTTTTTTTTTCCCCTCCAGAAATTCATCACAAAAGCCACTCTGCAAAGCCTGGAGTGCTGGCCATATCACCCCAAGGGCACTTGTGCTTTTGCCTTGAAAAGGAAAGTGGCTCTGTCAAACCCCTTTTCTTTCAAGAAACGGGTACTTCTGTGGCCATGAGCGCAGTGCTGGGTAGCTTTCCATCAGAAAGTCCTTCTCTTATCCCACAAGGGTTTGTGGAGGATGGATTTTTCTGCAGAGAAACCAGGAAGATGCAAAAAGTAGGCTGTGCATGCGTCTGATCTTCACTGAAGATCTGGCAACAAGGGACAGGGGAAAGACCTAAGGAGTTCCGGAAAGGGCTAAGATGGATGCATGTTCTTAAGGCACCACACTTGTTCTCCAGAATAGTAAAACAGAAATTAAGTCCAGTATTAATTTTTGTTTTCCTTTATTCACAAACTCAATCTCTGCATCTTTTCTGTCACCGTGAAAGGGTGCCTCACCATTTTCTGGACATTAGGCAATCTGGGGACACAGACACAAATTTGTAACATTAGATAAATTGGGTTCTTTACATCAGAAGCATCTGGCATTTGGCAAGTCCTAAAATCACATATTTGACAGCACTTGCCCTATTTCCAGAACTTTCTGTAGGTGTTACTGTCTAGGATATGAGTTCCAACAGTTTCTTTATAATTAAAATTTCCCTTTAATGCTTATGTTTTAAAATTTTATATTAATATATACTTCTTACGGCTATTTTGCAGAGGCACTGGGGTTTGAACTCGGGACTTTGCACTTGCTAGGTTGATGCTGTACTGCTTGACCCATGCCTCCAGTCCTTTATATTCTCCTTGTTTGGAGACAGGATCTTTCTGTGGCCTTGTCCAGCCTGGACCATGACTCTCCTACTTCTACTTCTTGTAGCTTGGATAACAAGTATGTCCCACAATGCTCAGCTTTTCTCTGTTGAAATTGAGATCTTGGGAATTTTGCATATTTGGCTGACCCCGAAGTATAATCCTCCCAGTAATGGCATCCTGAGGAACTAGGAATAGAGTCATGAGCCACTAGGAATTAGATATTGCTAACTTTTAAAAGTGAGATTTAAAAGATGAATGTTTTCCAATGTTTTTAAAATCTCTATAGTAACACCTGGCATTTTCCTTTTCCAGGTTTTATAATTAAGCTCTTTTTGAACAAAGACATTTAAATTCTAACTCCTTCATCTATATATGTATGGTAAACTATAGACAATGTATGTGTTGGCCTCCTGATCCTCTCCTGGTTGGCATGAAGATTAAATAAAGGACTGCCTGAGATATTCTAGGCACAGTACCCTACCCTTACTGCTTCTTAATAAATAGTAGCTATTACTACTGCCACCAAGTTTAGGGATCTGTACCTGGTGGATGACAAGCATCATTTAAATAGAAATGAGTAATAGTTCAAGCTTGACCTGACAAGTTCTGTGGTCCTTAAGAAGGCTATGGAGAGATGTATTTCTTGGGATTGTTAAGTTATGCCATATGGTGTGTGCTGTCTTCACAGAGATCTCTTGAATTTCCATCTCCTGATTGCTTTGTTTGTCTGTCTGTCTGTATTTCACTCTGTAGCTCAGACTATTTCTCAAGCTTGTGATACTCCTGAGTTCTTGGGTTAGAAGTATGCTTGACTATGTCTAGCTGCACTTGGGGATTTTGCCACTCAATAAAGGTTAGTTGATCAGAATCTTCTTTATTCATTTCTTATTCCTTTGGGACCCAGAGAAGCAGCTAGCAAATAGTGAGTGCTCACTGGGTTCATGTGGCTCAATGTTTATGAGTTCCTAGAAATAAATGAGCAACAATGTACTCCATAGCTTCCCGAAAGGAAAGGGACAGGCTAGCATTCCATATTGATGGTCTTTTCATCCAATTGGTCCTTCTTAAGCGTTCATTAAAAGCTCACCATGTTCTTGGCATTGTGACAGGTCACTGCGCAGGGGACAGATGTGAACTAGGTGCCGATTGTGGGCCCAAGTTACTTAGGGAGCAATAAGGGAAATAAGCCCTGTTGTAAGTAGTGTCTGCTCCAAGGGGACAATAGGAGGAGAATAAAGATGCCTAGACAATGTTATGGGAAATTTTAGGAGAGAGATATCATGTTTAGCTGATGAAATCAGGGCAGCAATAATATTTGAATAGACCCTTAAAACTTCTTTATGCACCTTGCTTATCCGATCAATGGAAGAAAATAACCGGTCAGGTCACTGAGTGGATAAACTAGTTATATTAAAACATGTGTGCATACACACACATACATGTGCAGGCATGTACATACACACATGCACACACACGCACACACGTACCCGAATCACTGTCTGACCAGCTGTGTGACTTAAGCAGTTAATTTAATCAAAATAACCAACTTTATTTGGGGTTTCAAAGCATCAGCGTACATCTCCGTGGTAAATGAGGAACTAGACTGGCTCAGCATCTTGTTTTAAGTCTCCACATTGAGAGTTCTGATTTCCACAATTCATTAAAATCCTGCATCTATGCCAAGCTTTCTTCCTCCCTGCTCCTTCATTAAAGCAGAGCGATTATGCAATCCTACTCCTCTTCCCATGGCTCAATCTATAAATGTCCTGTCAATGCTGCTTTTGTGGCTTGTTGTCACCCAGGCGCCATGGGAGATGGAAACAGCGAGTGCTCAGGAGTACCGCTCCTGAGTCCAGCTTGGCAAAATTGTCTGGGATGGGCCTGGATCACTTCTAGCCTTAGCCACAGGGTAGAACATGGGTCACAGTGGGAAGAAAAAGAAAGGCAATGAAAGATGGGTCCATAGCAGGCTGAATGCAAGCATCAGGAGACCATTGGCTTCTTGGAGCTACTGAGGAGCTGTGCTTTAAGTGGGAGAAGTTGTGCTCAGCTGTGCATTAATGGCCTCATAGCGCAGACTGGGAACTAAGGCCTCAGCACAGTGGCCTGACCTGTTCAAGAGCAGGGAGCCAGGGGTGAGGATGCCCATCAGTACCAAAATTTCTTCTATATACCCCCGTGTCTTGACATTTCCGTGGAGAGGTGGACATATGTACATCCGTAGTGAGGCCAGAGAAACAGTGTGCTCACAGCTGGGAACTCTTGTTACCTGACTGCTTCCTGACCATGTGAATGGGTGCCCAGTGTATAGAGCTTGGAAGGAAATGCTGTAGGGAATGTAGAAAGAGGCCACCTCTTTCTGATTTTGAGACAAACGTGTTCATGAAAAGGGAAGGGCATGTCCAAATGGGTGAGGAGATGGAATGAAGCCCAAGCTTAATGGTGCAAAGGAAATTTAAGAACCATACTCCCACCAGCTGTAGCAGTTGCCATGTGGAACATCCCAGGCTTAAATTCAGCATTTTCCAAACCAAGCATTGATACCCACTACACTAAGCCAAATGTAGAAGCTCACAGTCTGATCTGCCCCAATAGCATGTCTCCCAAAATACTCTACACATCTCAATTTCCCCAACTGTCCAGCCCCAGTCAGACTTCCAAATTCAAAAAAGGTGTATTTCATACAGAAACAGCATTGTGCAATTGTGTGATCCTCTTGGGCCTAGACATGGCCAGCATTTGTTCCTTCATATCACACGTGCAGCCTGGCCAAACAAAAATCCTCCTTATTTTCAGGGCGCCCACTGTGGGCTTCTGAGCAAGACCAAGGCAGGAGGCTCCACGTCTTTTCTAGGTCCTGCCCCAGCTGAGTCCCGTTCCCTTTAGCTTGGCGAGAAGGCCAGCTCTGGAAACCGTTTTGGACACCCACACTTGGAGAGGAAGTGCAGTTCCTGGCAGGGACCAAAGGCCCTTCTGAAATCTTGCAGTTTTCACCTTGCCTTATGGTAGCCTTCCTTACTCAGTCTTGGTGCTAATTCCAGATGTGGGCGGGGGTGGCGCTAACTCCAGGTGTAAGATGGAGATAGAATGAAAATTGTTTTCAGAGATTTCACAACCATCTAATTCTATCACAGTCTTTTGAACATTTCCTACTAGATTAAAAATATCACATCATGGGAGGCAACAAAACAATTCTTTGAGCTAGTGTGTTTTGTAGAAAAGTGTAAAGCTGACAATTATGGGTTGTTAACTATGTACCAGGGACGATTGCAAATGTTTTGCATGTTTCATATGATCCCTGTGGCTTTCTGAAGGATGCATTGTTAACATTACACACATGAAACTTGAGAAAATTGAGGTTAAATTGAGGTCATATGCACACACACACAAAAAAAAAGCCAGATCTGAAGATAGGCAGTCTAACTCCAAACAGTGTGTTCTTTGGAATTTCGGTTTTATTTTTACACTGTAGCTCTTTAAGTCATAGAAGCCAAGATTGTGATATTCCAAATTCTTTCCAGGACAACTGGCAAATATTTTATTCTGAATGGTGGAGATGACAGAGTACAAGGTACATGTGGAGGCTGAGGTGGAAAGAGAGAACAATCAACTTCACAAACACAGTGACTTTATATATCATATAAATATTGGCCGACTTCCTGTTACTTGGTCTCTCATTCTTAGAATTATTAAAAATTGGGCTCATGATATCTTCTAACTTTTCTTGAGCTAGTTGGTACAAGTTTCTTAAAGCCCTCAACCCCAAATAAGTGATACCAAAAAAACAATCACAGACGTCACAAGAAATCACTTTAATGTCCATCAATCCATTGGTTGGTTGATCTACCCATCCATCCAACCAAAGTCCTAACTCAGTACCTCCTCTGTGAACTGCAAAACACACGGTTGTCATCAGCTTGTCCCATGTGAGGTACAGAAAGGTTGAGACTAAAGACTTGAACCTAACTATAGTGCATTCTATGAAAAAAAAAGATGCTCTGACACACGTTTATTTAAAAACACTTCCCTAGTCTCTTTTAAAGAATGGCTTACAGGAGTAAGTTTATTAACAGAGAGATTATTTAGAAGGTCTTTGTAACAGTTGTGGTAAAATGATAGCTTGGCTGGTTCAGAGGCAGCAGTGGGGCCTCAGATAAATGGTTTATATTCAGGACATAATATTCAACTAGTATGTACAGGGCTTGTTGATGAACAGGCTGGGTAAGGAAAAAAGAAAGGGATATCATAATTTTGTGTCAATACTCTTTTTACCTGAGATAGGGAAAGCTAAGGTTTGTGGGAGTTCAGGTCTTACCAGCTTTACCTGTCCTTGACCCTCATTAGAAACCAAAAAACCAGCTGCAATGTGGAGAGACTCTGAGGCTAAGCATCTTCGGTGAGTAGCCGCTGGAGTCCTGGGCACAGAGGTTCTCTGTGCACGGAGCTCTGGCAAGGACTCCAGGAGAGGAGCTTTGCACCTGGGCTGTGTTGGAGCACACTTGCTGAGACAGCACAGGCAGACGTAGCCTTGCTGAGACACGTCTGCCTGGTTGAGAATTTCACTTTGAATACCCTTCGATGTAGGAGGGTGCAGAGGAATGAACTGGAGATTGTGAAGACTCCATTATTTTGACCTCTCCCAGCTGAACTTAAGACAATGGCCTACTATCCACAATAGACAAAGAGCTCAGAAAACTAAACCATCAACAAATCAATAACCCAATTAATAAGCCAAGGACACATAGACACATAAAGAAATTCTCAACTCACTGGTTGTAAGATAAATGCAAATCAAAACAATACTGAGATTCCATCTCACACTGGTTAGAATGGCCATCATCAAGATTACATACTCTTTAATGACTTACTACTAAATAGCTACTTTAAAGCCAGGAATTGTGATACCTCCCACATATTCTATTTCTTAGAATTGTTTTCAGTATTTGTAGTCTTTGTGTTTGTGTATGAATTTTCAGATAGGTTCTTTTCTTTTTCTGTGAAGAATATCATTAGAATTTTGATAGCGATTCCACTAAATCTAAATCTTTGTAATGTAATATAGTCATTTTAATAACATTATGTTTTACCATTAAACATATATGGCAGGTTTTTCTATCTTCTAGTGTCTTCTATAATTTTTTAATACTCATTTTTATTTTAGACCTCTTTAAAATCTTTGGCAAAATTTATTCTGAATTTTTTTTTTAGTTTATTGTGAGTGTGATTATTTTTCTGATGCCTCCTCCTCCTCCTCCTCCTCCTCCTCCTCCTCCTCCTCCTCCTCCTCCTCCTCCTCCTCCTCCTCCTCCTCCTCCTCCTCCTCCTCCTCCTCCTCCTCCTCCTCCTCCTCCTCCTCCTCCTCCTCCTCCTCCTCCTCCCCCTCCTCCTCCTCCTCCTCCTCCTCCTCCTCCTCCTCCTCCTCCTTTCTGTCAATTGTGGGACTTGAACTAGGGGCCTGGAAACTGTCCCTGAGCTCTTCAGCTACAAGGCTAGTACCCTACCACTTGAGCCACAGCACTACTTCTGGTTTTCTGGTGGTTAATTGAAAGTAAGAGTCTCATGGCCTTTTTTTCCTGGGCTGGCTTTGAACTACAATCCTCAGATCTCAGCCTCCTGAGTAGCTAGGATTAGAGATGTGAACCACCAGCACCTGGTTCTTACTTCTTTTTGAGTTTATTATTGTTGTAGTACAGAAAAGATACTCATTTTGTGAGTTGATTTTGTATACTACTACTCTGCTAAAAGTATTGACAGGTTTAAGAATTTTCTGTTGGGGGGCTGGGGATATAGCCTAGTGGCAAGAGTGCCTGCCTCGGATACACGAGGCCCTAGGTTCGATTCCCCAGCACCACATATACAGAAAACGGCCAGAAGCGGCGCTGTGGCTCAAGTGGCAGAGTGCTAGCCTTGAGCGGGAAGAAGCCAGGGACAGTGCTCAGGCCCTGAGTCCAAGCCCCAGGACTGGCCAAAAAAAAAGAATTTTCTGTTGGAGTCTTTAGGATTTTTTCAATATAAAATATATAATCTAAAATTAGTCATAATTTGATTTCTTCCTTTCCTACTTATATTCTTTCTTTTACATTGCTGCTCTGGCTAAGATATAAAGCACTATATTGAATTAGACTGGCAAGAATTAGCATCTTTGTGTAATTCCTGATTCTAGAAGAAATTCATTAAGTAAAATATTGTCTATAGTTTTGTAAGCACTTGGGCATTTATTATATTGATGTTAATTTTATTACATTCTTTAGCTAATTTATACTTTAAATTTTGTCAAAAAACTTTCTGCATCCATTGAAATGATTATAAAAGTTTTGTTCTTGATTTTATTTATGTGCTGTGTTACATTTATTGATTTATATCAAATCATCTTGGCATTCTTGATATGAAACCAAATTGATCATGATATATGAACTTTATAATGTATTAAAGGATTTGGTTTACTAAGGATTTTTACATCTATGTTTACAGGGATATAAGTTTATAGCTGTAAATTTATTTATTTGTTATTTTTTATCTAGTTTAGTCATTAGGATAATACTGACTTGTATTTTACAGAATGGTAAAGTTCTGATAAAATTCAGTGGTTAATTTCTATAGTTCTGGTATCTTTTTGTTGAGAAACTCTATATTACTGCTTCAACACAATTGCTTAATACAGACCTGCGCATGTTTTGAAGTCAGGGCCTTAGCTTGTTGCTCAATCATTTGACAATCTGCCACTTGAGCTATGCTTCCAGCTCAGCTTTTTGCTATTTTGGAGACAGAATCTTTTGGTGATGGCTTTGAACTGCAATCCTTGGAAACTAAGCCCCTGAGTAGCTAGGATTATGGTATGGGCTACTAATGTGTGGCTAACCTTTTTATATTTAGTATACTGTGGCTTAATTTTGGTAAGTCATGTGTGTCAAAAATGTTATTGATTTCTTCTAGGTTTTCTAACTAATTATAGTGTAATATCTTAGTGTTTTTCTTATTCGTTCTCTGGATTTAAGAGAAGTTAGTTTTAATATTCCTCTATTTCATGTTTGACTGGATTGGTTTAGGTCTTCTTTCTCTTTTGGTTAGTTTGTCTGAGGGTTACTCAATCGTCTTTACTTTTTTCAAACGAACAATTGTTTCTTTGTATTTTTCTTTGGGTTTTTATTTTAGTCATTTGGGCTCCAGTCATGATTATTTCTTCCCCTCTAGTAATTTTGAGTTCAGCTTGTTCCTGCTTTCTGAAGATGCTGGGGTGACTCATTAGGTTATTTATTTGAATTCTCTCAGATATTTTAGTGTAGGCCCTCATAAACTTCCCTCTTAGAATTGCTATTTCTGTGTTTTCCAGTCTGAGAAGAGGTATTTTCATTTCGTTTTATTGTCTCCCTTTAATACTTTTCAATGACCTTCTAATCCTTCAAAGGCACATCATCCAATCTCTGTGCACTTGTGTATTTTCTGTAGCTTTTCCTGTTGACTTATAGTTTTACTCAATTGTGATCTGACAAGACAGAAGAAGTGATTTTAATTTGAAATGGTATTTATAACTCCAGGATTTCCTGGTTTTCTTGAACTGAGAGGTTTGATGTAATTATGCTTAGTTTGCCTTTGTTAGTCACTTGGTACATCTCTCTAGAAGCTTCTAATATTATTTCCTGCTTCTGTCCTCTTGGCATTTTAACTATAATGTCATGTATAGAATATTTTTTCTGGTCAAGTCTATTAGGGTTTTTAATTGTCTCCTATGTCTGGATGTTTATATATTTCCAGAGATTTGAGAGAAAATTCTGTTACGATTTCATTAAATGGGATTTTTCTTTGTCTTTAGTTTGTAATTCCACTTTTTCTTTCACCTCATTGGTCCCTAGGTTTGTTCTCTTGATCATGTCCTTTTTGAATGCTGTGGCAACAATTGCTTTTTAACTCCCTTTCTGTCTAAAATTAGTAGTTCTTCATTCTTATCATCAGCTCCGGTCCTGTTGCTTGCTGCCACTCAGGAACAAGAAACCATAGTCGTAACAATGACAATTAAAAAAGCAACCAGAAACTTAAATGTAGCTTAAAACTGCAACTGAAGACATCAGTCGTGTCACCAGGAAAGATAGAAACGAAAGTAGCTAAGATACATAATGGATAAACTAGAATTTTAGAAGTTCGTAAAGGTAAGAGTATTACTAAGAGTTAGAGAATAAAAGGAAGAATCAATGCAGGGGAGGCAAGGGCAATTAGGGAGAAAATGTAGACGAGACGAAGGTATGAAAATCAATAATGAGGGAAAACACCATGAAACAAATGCAGAGCAAAAAAATCCATTAAATAAACTTAAAAAGCAAGCCAATTTTTCCTCCTTCCCGAGGAGATATAGGGTGGGGATGTCTCATTTTCCCCTTGAATTTGTCATCCTGAAGTTTGATTGGTTGTATTTGCATGATGAAAGTAGGCTATTCAATATTGTCCTTTTCCTCTGAAATATAAACAAGTTAGACAAAAAGCTGTCCAGAGGTAGAGGCCAGTCCCACCTTTTCTATCTGGGTGACTACTGCTTTGGCCACTGCTGGCTAAATTCCAATCCAATTTCTGTCTTCAGGCCTGGTACCTTGCGGAGCCCAGAGCTGACTTTAAACTCTTCCCACCAGCAGAGTCTGGGGACTTGAGATGCCATTCCTCTGCCACTGTTGGCATGGACACATTGGTCCAAGAAAACTAATGCCTTTCCATAGCTCTCAGAGTACAGAATGTAGATAAGCCCAAACTATACCGACGGAATGATGCATGGACACCAAGTAATATTGGCCATTTTGACCTCTGACTCAGACTTCTGTAACCACAGAGGCGATCTTGCTCCTTTTTGCAGAGTTCAGATCACAGTCACAGCTGTCAGTGCTCTTGGCTACCCTTTGTAGCATGCTTTCTATCAAGTAGACCCATGCCCACACATCATATATAAAGGCAATGAGTTTTCTGGGCCCATGTTCATGTTGGAGTGAGGAGTTGCTTCACAGTTGAAGATGGGGGAGAGGTCTGGGGCTTGTAGATATAAAAATACAAGACCTTTGGTTCTCTCCTCCTGAAAGTCTTTACTATAAAAATTCTGTTAAACGAATTCCTTCCAGAGCACCAGGGAGTGAACTAGGAAGCACAGGGCTCTTTGTGGTAACTGCTTATTATGCAGATCTCTTATCTTACACTGTACTTTTGCAATGTTTTAGAGTTTGCCCCTGTGATATTTACATAGATTTATCTTTTCTCTCTTGCTCAAAGCCCCGACAAATGGGATTTGTCCCCGTCTCTGCTGTTTTGTATACTGCCTGATGTTAGGATGCATTATTTCTTTTCCAAATCTAAATTTTAGCATTTTAATATTTTACTCAGTCTATGTCTAATATTACTACTGCACTTCTGTGCCTCTTTCTTCATCCAAGAGTTCCATGTTTTGTTTCAGAATTGCATAGAGTTAGGGACTACCATTTTCTTTCAAGGCACTCTTCAATGTCTTGGAAAAATCTGCATGTTCATGTATGCATCAGTGTTAGTATTTACTACTTGCTTTCATACATATATCATACCATTAGCTTGTCACTTTAACTCATAAGTAGGTTCAATTTCACCCATTTTATAGATAGCCACATTGTTGTTAATTTTTTTTGTAGTAGTAGGGTTTGAACTCAAAGCCTTGTATTTGCTAGACAGGCACTCTACCACTTCATCTGTGCTTATAACTCTCTCTCTCTTTTTTTTTTTTTTTGGCCAGTCCTGGGCCTTGGACTCAGGGCCTGAGCACTGTCCCTGGCTTCTTCCGCTCAAGGCTAGCACTCTGCCACTTGAGCCACAGCGCCGCTTCTGGCCGTTTTCTGTATATGTGGTGCTGGGGAATCGAACCTAGGGCCTCGTGTATCCGAGGCAGGCACTCTTGCCACTAGGCTATATCCCCAGCCCTATAACTCTCTCTTAATGAATTAATATCCTTATGAATCGTCAGAAGGCCTATGAGAAATCGGAAATTAAAGAATGAAGCTAATTATGTAGCTATTTTCTTTCAATCGTGTTAGAGTTACGTGTAGGTATTAGAAAAAGCACTAAACATGATTTTTAAAGTTTTTCTGGAAGCAAAATTAGCAGCCACATTTGAAAATAAATAGGGAAAATATAACTTGTCACAAAAAGTTTGATAAACAGTTGCTGTATCTATAACCTCTTCTAACCGAAATGATATTCCCCTTGGGGAATGTCTACTCCTCCAAAACACAGTTCAAATATTAGAGCTCACAGACTTCAGTGTCATTTTCTTACTTCAAAGCCTTTTTTATTTCAGAAATTCTCCTTCCTAGAAGAAAGGGCAGGCTAGACTTTCACAACTTCACACTTCACAGCCATAACTATTAAAACGAAGATAGACAACTAGCCTGGGAGCAATCAATCTATTGAGTAGCTACTGAAAAATATTCTCCCATCTGTGGATTCCAATCAAGGGGACCTAGAGACTGTCATTAGTGGGTAATGCATGAATAGAAGACGGATGGCCATGTGGAGATAGATGCAAAATCAGCACAGAGAACTCAGAGAACGGTCTCAACTTATATGATGGAGATCACTTGCAAAAGTAGTCACATTGGCAAGAGTATTTGCAGTGTTCAGATGCTACCAGTGGTTCATTCAACATCTACCCCAGTCGCCTCTCAGCGTGTGTTCTGCAGTCGAGGTTAGACAGTGAAGCATTGTAGTTTAAGACCTGCTAAGCCCAGCTTCAGCATGTAACTGGGGTTCTGCCAAATGCATGGCATAGGCTGCAGATCTGGAGGGAGGATTATGTCCTGTGAGGGGCCACCCAGAGGTGGGGAGACCAGGACGGACTGGTATCTATAGTCAACCATGACAGAAATTAGTATCTGGAATTACTGCAAATGACTGACCTTCACAGGAAAGGTGCTATGGGCTGGCTGGCACAAGACCACATAGCCATGAAGGCATTTGGCAGAGTGGTTACCACGAGCTGCTAGAACAGTGCTTGTCATGTGTGTTCAGTGGCAAGACTGATGGGTACTGTGTCCCATATGGTATTGCCTTCAACCAAGTCTTAGTAGTTTATGTGTTTCAGACTGCACTGGATGACCTTGTTAGACAAAGGGCCATCAGAGAAAGTACAGCATCAGCACTTCTTGGAGTTTTCTGGAAAATGTGAAGTCTCAAGTCCCAGAGATCATGTACTGAGTCAGAGTCTGCATTTTAACAACCATCCATAGGTACTCCTAAGAAATAACTGAGTTGGCGATTTTACTCCGTGGAACTTAACAGGCAAACAAAATGGCAAGATCAAGCAGAGACCAAGTGTGAAATTTATACAATTTAGGCTGCTTGTCTTAAGAAAAGCATATGAAATTCTGAGAATAAAATTAGGTATGTAAAAGGTCAAAGATTTATACAATATGAGGAGGAACCATGATGAGAAACCGAAGTATCCCCCCCCTCCCCTTTGGTTTATTCCCTATTGTCACTGTTTTTTATTTCTGTACCTTGTCTTGTATATAATTTTATAAGATTTGGGGAAGGGAAAGGAATCACAGAAATGGTGGGATAAAGGGTAAACCAAGTTAAAAGTTAACATTTACTATACACTACATTGGAAATGAACTTTACAAGTTAGGGGAAGGAGATGTGGGAGAAAAATGAGGGAGGAGGTGACACTGTTCAAAAAGAAATGTACCTTACTTATGTAACTGTAAGACCTCTGTGCACCAACTTTACAATAAAAATTAAATTAAAAAAATTAAGTGTGTATACATGTTTATATTTAGAAGGAAGTGAGAAGAACTCAGAAGCTTAAGTTTCATTAGCATTCATTAGTTTTAGCATCTATAAAACTGCTTTTGGCTCAGAGGTTTGTATTTTCTGTCCTGGGACTTTTATGATCACTCTATAGTCTTTCACTGTGTTTAGTCAGGGTCTGTATAAGCAAACATCGGATTCAGCAATGGGTCCTCTGGGTTATTCTATTTTCACTGAGACTGAATCATAGCACTGACTATGGGTGGAATTTTGAAGAAAGGATAATGAAATCTGCTATAGTATGAATATTGACCCCACAGAAATTGGAAAGTCCCCAAACAAACAAACAAACAAACACACAGGATTTGCCTCTATCTCCTTTGCTCTCTCCCTAAGCCAATTAACCGCTTATCACAAAACTACCCATTTTCCCATGATGCTATAGGTTTTTGAGGCAGGCTCTTGAGTTTTATTCATCTCTGTGCCCTGATATTTAAACATATGTGATAGGCATACAATTGCCAAGACAGGAGTAAAATAAGATTGTTCTCTTCCTTCTCCCATTCTTTGTTATAGCACTGCAGACAAGAAAAAGGTTTTGTTGTTGGCCCAGCTGTGAGGCCTTGGCTATAAAATAGATGATCTGTTGCAACTCTAGATGGTGAAAATGAACAGACCTTCTTTTAATGGAAGGTCACAAGTCTGTTCATGCATCCGCATAGGTGAGCCCTTCCCTTCAGATGAAGCACTTGAGTAGGGGACAGTGCAGTGAGGGTTTGTGCTAACAAATTATAGCAGGAAATAGCGAAGCTGAGACAGGGAAGGCTGTGCTGGTTGGTCCTCCCAATTGCTTCCTCTGCACAGTGGCTCTTTAGGAAGATGGCCTGACATTTCTGGGGTATATTATGACTTACATGTAACATAGAGTACTTCCAATCTTAATGAGATCAACAAAGGAGTTAAATTCTATGGCACCGACCTCACTGACCTTTTCAGAGAACTTCCAAACAACTGGTCATGAAACGGTTGTCATGATCAACATAGCCACAGGTGAGGTGGATCTTCCTTACTCCAAAGCATCCCTTTGGAAAGAAGCTCTTACTTCATGGCCAACTTCTTGGCAAGGACAAAGGTTTCAAAGACTTGCCTTAGGGAATAAAAATTGTTTCTGCCACTTTCTTAGGAAAGAGGGGTAGGCCAAAGAGAGACTTTGTGTCTGAAGCTACCTTTGAGGCCTTGCTTTTGGGGGATAGTTTTCTGAGCCTAACAACAGCCAGGACTTCCCATGTTGAATAACTACAATCCCGTCTACTCAACCCTCTAGGCATCTTGGAATCCCTTGGGGGGAAATTTTAAGCAGATCTAATATCTGAGCCTCTCTTAGAAGTTCTACTTGATCTGAGAAGGGACATGGACATAGACTAAGTAACATCAAATAAAGAGTAAAAACAATCCAAGAAAGGAAATTGCTATGTACTCCGTGGTGTCAAGTAAACGGAGGTACTTGTGATAGTCTTTGACTGGTCTTCTTTTAACCTACAGGAGTAGGCTTTTCCTCCTTTTTCATGAGGGTCACTGCCTTGGAACCTAGAACTAGAATAGCAACTCTCATTTTAAGTGAATTAAAGTTGGCCCTGGTGTATTGGCTCTCATGCTGTTTACTTCTTCGCAGCAAATTAGGACAATTACTGAAAGCCGTATGGTGCCTAATTGAGGCTCTTACCCATCCAGGAGCTTCAAATACAGCTCAAAAGAAGTATATTTTTAGCCACTTAGGCCCTATGTAGTTCGACTGTCTGATTAAATTGAATCTAACATCTTTTGGCAAAAAAAAATGAGGCTATAAAAGAACCTCAGCTAGTATCCTTTTGACCCAGAATCTTTCAGCCTGCTGTTGGACAACTCAGTCTTTAGACCCTCTTTCCATTTCTCTTCTCTCTTTGGGTTCTTTAACCTTCTTTCTGACTCCTGGCCCTTGCCAACTGTCTCTTGAATGGCTCCTGCTGTGAGAGAAAGCCCCTCTCATTGCTCAGGAGCAGCTTTGGTGCAGGATCACTATTGTCTATCCATTTTCAGGAATTAGCTGATCTTTCCCTGAGCAGCTCTCTTTCTTTCCATGACTCGTCTCTTTTCTCTTCCCATGTATGTCCACTCAATCCTCACAGAAGCTTTTACAACAAATGCCAAGGAAGCTTGTATAATTGTTTTTGCTAATTATTCTCCCTCTGTCTATCTGTCTGTCTCTCTTATTTAGGCTTTTGTACTAGGTTTCCTCAAGGATTCCTGCCCAGCTACTGATGGATCCTGTGGTCAGATTTCCTCCTCTGTTCAGAGCGTGGATGGGGCTTCTCCACTGAGCAGGGAGCTGCAGCCGGTTAGTCGCTTGAGACAGAAGGGACAAGCCTCATAGGTGGTGCTTTTGAGCATACTGAGGTAATGCAAAACTGTGAGACTGTATTCCACCAGTCACACATCTACATAGCTCAAAAGAGGAACGCGAACCTTGCTTCCTTTGTTACGTCTTGGATTTCTACATGGGAATGTAGGATTACTCATCTTTCTCAAAACTTCACTCTCTCTATTGTTCCTTTCCTGTTTTGTTAATTAATATTATGGAAACATGCCATAAATATTTGTTGATGGGCAGCTGATACTAAAATGATAGAGAAACAAAATTGGCAAAATTTCTTTCCAGCCGTTTTGTCATTCAAGCAATTCTAGAAATATGTTATGGGCATATGCATCTTCTTTTGTATGTGAAATCTTGGTGTCCCAGAAAGAGGAAGTGACCTATCCAAGGTCACAGCCAATTAGTGGAAGCTCTGGGCCAAGCCCAAGTCTATCGGCTCCTGGCATCCTTTGGACCTCACAGAGTGTATTTGGAGGGATGATGATGCTGGTGAGAGAAGACTCTTGGCCTGAGCTATTTGTGTTTGGCAGACAATCATAGTGTGCTCTGTTGACTCTGATCTGGAACAAGTCTCCTGCTTTCCCTTAGCATGGGCCTGGGCCAGCTGCAGGTTCCGACTGTGAGCTGGCCATGTGGAGCAGATGGGCCAATCGTTTTCATTTCCTAGGTCATTAGCTCCCGGCACAGGTACTTTTTCCAGTATCCTTGGCTTCCTTGTTTTTATATCACCTGCTATATTGGAGAAAGAGACTATGCTATGGTCTGGGAATCTGGTTGGACAAAGCCTGCCAATTGGGTTGATTCTGGCTGGCAGAAAACTTTCCATGGATTGTAGTAAACTTCATTTTGCATCATGGATAAGACTAGAAGTGTTTTGGGGATCTCTGAGAGAATTCCTGGTAAAATACTATAATATTTCAGTCACTGTGTTACATGCTTCTCATAGTCAGAACTATTTTATTTAATCCCCATAGTATACATATGACGTCGACCTTGTAGATGAGAAAGCAGAGGTACAGAGAGGTTGAATAATTTCCACAGTCTAAAACATTAAATCCAAAGCATTTTGGTAGTGCTCAGAGGTTCTATCAATGAACAGACTACCGCAGTCATCAGATGAAACCCATTATCAGGTTAACTTGCCTTGATTCAGAAGCAATGATAGGAATAGCCATCTTTTTTCCCCACAAGGATCCAAGTGTCTACATGACAGCAAAGAAAAACAGCTGGAAGGAGTTTGGCTTTACTGTGTGGTTCCCTTTTCCAAACCACTGTTTGCCTCCTCTAGTGGGAGGAAAACTGGCTGGCCTGAGGGTGAGTGTCTGGAAACAGGGAAATAAATTTCAGTAATGGGTGTTATGACTGATCTGAAAGCCACTATCTATCCATGCATCATTCTCTCCAGAGGATTGGTCAGCCATGCTCATGTTGTGTTTGAGTAACTGACATCACATAGGATCCAAAGGCACTGCCTTCTCATTCCTTCTGAAGACACACGTGAGCGCATGAGAACCAGCATTTGGCTTGGGAAGGGTGATGGGATATCCCCTCCTTAGCCACAATGTCTTTTCCAATCCATCATGTGTTTGCTATGACCTTGCAAACAGAAGCACGGAGAGGTACGGTGACTTACTCAAGGTCACGGAAATAGGAAGCAATGCAGTCAGAATTGGAACTCAGACACATTGTGACAGCAGAGTCCCTGTAGGAGATCACCACACCGTGATGTCCTTGTCTATTGGATGAGGAAACAGTGGTCCAAAGTGTGGAAATTACATCCCAAAGTGATTGTTTAGTGGGGAGTAGAGCAGGACTTCTGATCCCCTGGGCCAGAGTTGCATCTTCAGGTATTTTCTTCAGTTGTTCAGTTTTTGTTATTTTGATTCCAAATATGGTTCAACCACGAAGAAACTCAGGATCATTTTTCAATGTCTTACCTTTATTTATGTTTTCAAGAGAAGGAGAGTATAAAACAGAGTCAGCAGTCTGGAAAAATGAAACATTCTGCCCTTGTCTCCTGAACACCACTGGGTCAAGTTGTAATTCAAACCACCCTTTGTCCGGGTTGGTGATAAATCCCTCCAAACTGAGCTAGCCTTAAAATTAATGGGACAGCAAAGTCAGCTCTTCAACGACACTGAAGCAATTCCCCCAAATTATCCCTCATTTTGGTTTTGGTGCCAATATCAGGGGGATATGAATTATGGCCCCTAGAAAGGTCCCCAGCTCATGTTTCCTGCAACATGCCCTTACATTTCAGGGTGTCTTGCATATCTCATTCTTGACATGTTTTTGTGAGTGAATTAGAAATAAGCATTCTCCATGTAATGAAGAGAACCCAACCCAGGAGTGCAGCTCTTCTTGGCTCCGTTGCTAACCTACCATGTATAATTAGGGATGAGAAATTTTATTGTTGTAGTCTTAATTTTCTCATCCATAAAATTCTATGTAGGGCACTGTAACCATGTTTTCTTGGCACTAGACAGCACGTTCATTTTTTAGCCATCCCTGAGATCTGGTCCCGGCCTTACTGTTTGACTTACCTTGTGGACCCAAGGTTCATCCATGTTCTATCTCACTTCTGAAATGCAATAGGCACATGTGGGCCTACCTACTTCAGTGATGTGGCCCATATCACTGAATAATATTGTGGTGGTGCTGGGGTGGCAAAATCATCTTCTAGGGCTACCATAACAAATTACCACAAATTGGGTAGCTTAAAAAAATATCTCTTTACATCTCTGGGGCATGGAAATCCAAAGTCAGCATAAAGGGAAGCCTGTGTTCTCTGTGAGGACTGTAAACAAAGATCTGCCTTTGCTTCTTCTTTGCTTTGGTCCCTCATGTCCCTGGCCTTGTAGATGCACATGACACATCTTCTTCAATCTCTGCCCTTTTGGTCACATGATCACTCTCTGACTTCCCTGGTGCTTTGTGAGCAATTTCTTTTCTCTTATCCGAATAATGATCACTGGAGTTAGGCCTACCCTAATCCACTGTAATGTAACATAACTTGATTACATCTGCAAAGACTTTGTGTTCAAATAATTCCACATTCACATGTATCAGGAGTTATGATATATGTTGTTGAGAACACAAGTCAATGCAGATACAAACAGCACTTAGGGAGTCAATGTTGTATGAGACTAGGAGACATGGTGACAAGGAAACCTAAAGCAAAATGTTGGAAGCCGTTTTCAACTAAAGAGCAATGACCACTGACAAATATGGTACTTGATATTTATCTGGTGC
Source organism: Perognathus longimembris pacificus (assembly GCF_023159225.1). Taxonomy (NCBI): domain Eukaryota; kingdom Metazoa; phylum Chordata; class Mammalia; order Rodentia; family Heteromyidae; genus Perognathus; species Perognathus longimembris. Next base: position 7,806,192 of record NC_063172.1, read on the forward strand.
TTCTGATGAGTGCTCCAGCAATCTTTTTTCTGACTCTCCAAAACTGTCAAAAAAAATGGGGCTAGTATGGAGGCTATCTATCCACTTTACAGCTGAAGGAGTTTTGGTCCTGATTTACTTCACATATCTACCAAGCATATTCGTATGTGAAGAAGCTGATGGAGAATGGGAATGAGAGGGAAGATAAAGAGGAAATGTTGTAAGAGAAAGTGTTTTCAGTTACTCCCAATAACGACATGGCAAGCACTGAAGACTGGGATAGCTTAGAGTGTAACCAACATTGTGAGCTGCAGAGTGACTTCTTCAAGCTCATTAACTAGTAAGTAGAATGCTATATTTTGACCTAAAGCATTTAGCCTTGTCCCATTTTACCCCCAGAAAGTTCTGGATTTCAAATGTAAATCGATGACAAAACTAGATCGGATTTGCATGTGTTTCTTTCAGGATATGGAGTTTTCAGGTAATTAGATGGGTTTCTGTTTGAGGCCTCATCATGTAATAGCCATCCCTCTAAGCACAGCTTTTGCAACACATCTGCTTGTGATACAGCTGGACCCTTCTTAATCAGTGGAAGCAGATTCCAGGGCTATGTAATTATCTACTAACTGAAGGAGGTCAAGGACATACTGCTGCAACTACAATTATGCTTGCAAAAAACTCGAAAAGTTGTCTAGGGAAGTGTCTTGTATCTGGAGGATGGTGCTTCTTAGGCAGTGGCCTTATTATATGCACTGCATAGATGCTCTGCAGAAACAATGAAGTCAATATCCCTGTAAGACCTGTTGGAGAAATTGGCCCTTAACTAGCATTTTGGAACTTGCCTAATAAATAATCCTCCACATTGATCTAAAACATTCTCCAAATGATACGAACAGATCCTTAGATTGTACAAGTGTGGTTTCTTTCTGGGAGACAGGAATTTTAGTGCTTGCGTTGGCAGCACATATACTAAAAATAGGAATTTTTGGTGCCTGCTAGGCAAAGGCTGCTTGGTGCTTGGTCTTTAATGAGCTTCATTTGACATATCTCGTTATCATCTGTGTCTGGAGAAGTTCTTGTCCTGTGTGAGTCCACACAGGAAGGAAGAAGACTTGAAACCTTCATGCTAATTTCTTTTGGACATCGCCCATGCAATTTTCCATTTGTGGATTGTGCTTCCTATCAATATAATATAAGTCATCATAATGAACACATGGCAGGCTGAGTCTTTTGAGTCTTTTGGACAATCATTGAATCTGGTAGTAGTTTTTTGATCTCACCACAAGGTCCTTTTGTCTAAACCTAACTGTGGCATAAGAAGTTTTCCATATACCAGTGGACATTCCTTTTCCCATTGTCCTGTTTCTAGAAGATCTTTTTTTTTTTTTTTTTTTTTTTTATTAATTGGACATAAATTTTTTTACAAGGTGATGTGCAAAGAGGGTGAGGGTGCAGTTACATAGTAGGGCAGTGTGTACATTTCTTGTGATATCTTACAACCTGTTTTTCTATCCCTTGTCTAGGTCAGGTTGACATATATGCAATATACAATGTATCAAGAACATATACAGTATTCACAGACTTGGTCTCTACTGTCTCTCCGTCTCCCTTTGTTAACAGTCATATATCAGGGAGATCATGCCCCTTTGTTTTCTGTGTTCTAGGCTTGTCTCACTCAACATTATTTGTTCGAGTTCCGACCATTTCCCTGCAAATAACAATATTTCACCATTCCTAATCGCTATGTAGTATTCCATTGTGTATAAGTACCATATTTTTTGGATCCATTCGTCTGTGGAGGGGCATCTGGGTTGTTTCCATATTTTAGCTATTGTGAATTGTGCCGCAATAAACATGGTAGTACAAATGCCTTTTTGATATCTTGGATTTTGCTGTTTAGGATAGATGCCTAGGAGTGGTATGGCTGGGTCATAGGGTAGGTCTATATTGAGCTTTTTGAGAAACCTCCATACTGTTCTCCAAAGTGGTTGTACTAATTTGCACTCCCACCAACAATGGAGAAGGGTTCCTCTTTCCCCACAGCCCCTCCAGCATTTGTTGTTTCCTGAGTTCAGAGTATAGGCCATTCTAACTGGGGTGAGGTGGTATCTCAGGGTTGTTTTTATTTGCATTTCCTTTACTAGCAGGGATGTTGAGCATTTCCTCATATGTTTCTTTGCCATTTTTATATCTTCTCTTGTGAAGTCTCTCTTTAGCTCTTTTGCCCATTTCCTAATAGGTTTATTGGGCTTGGAGGGGCTTAGTTTTTTGAGTTCTCTGTAGATGACCGATATCAGGCCTTTGTCTGTTGCTGTGCTGGTAAATAGCCTTTCCCATATCGTTGGCTGTCTTTCTATTTTGGTGGCTATGTCCTTAGCTGTGCAGAAACTTTTTAATTTGTAGTAGTCCCATTTGTCGAGTCTTTCTCCTATTTGTTGTGCCCCTGGGACTCTATTCAGGAAGTTCCTTCCTGTGCCTATAAGTTCTAGTGTCTTTCCTACTCTGTCCTTCAGTAGTTTCAAGGATTCAGGTCTGATGTTGAGGTCCTTGATCCATTTTGAGTTGATCTTGGTGCATGGTGATAGGCTTGGGTCTACTTTGAGTTTTCTGCATATGGCTGCCCAGTTCTCCCAGCACCAGTAGTTGAAGAGGCTATGTTTATTCCATTGTATATCTTTAGCTCCTTTGTCGAATATCAGTTGGCTGTAAGAGTGCGGTTTTATTTCTGGGTCTTCAGTTCTAATCCATTGGTCTTCTGATCTGTTTTTATACCAATACCATGCTGTTTTTGTTATGATGGCCTTGTAGTAGATCTTGAAGTCAGGTATTGTGATACCTCCTGCATTGCTTTTTTTGCCTAGAATTGCTTTGGCTATTCTAGGTTTTTTGCTGTTCCATATGAATTTATGGATTGGTTTCTCTATTTCAGTGAAGAATGTGGCTGGGATTTTGATAGGTATTGCATTGAATTTGTATAACAATTTGGGCAATATGGCCATTTTCACTATATTGATTCTGCCTACCCATGAGCATGGGAGGTCTTTCCATCTCCTTGTGTCTTCTTTGATTTCCCTTATTAGATTTTTGTAGTTTTCATTGAATAGGTCCGTCACGTCCTTGGTTAAGTTGATCCCTAGGTACTTTATTCTTTTTTTGGCTACTGTAAATGGAATTGTTTCCATAATTTCCTTTTCTGTTTGTCTATTGCTGGTGTACAGAAAAGCTGCTGACTTTTGTGGGTTGATTTTGTATCCTGCTACTTTGCCAAATTGGTTTATTAGGTGTAGGAGTTTGGGTACTGAGGTTTTTGGGTCCTTCAGATACAGGATCATGTCGTCTGCGAATAGGGATAACTTGATTTCTTCCTTGCCGATGTGGATCCCTTTGATGTCCTCCTCTTGCCTTATTGCTATGGCTAGGGATTCCAGCACTATGTTGAACAGAAGTGGGGAGAGTGGGCATCCTTGTCTTGTTCCTGATTTTAGGGGGAATGACTTAAGTTTCTCTCCATTTAATATGATATTAGCAGTTGGTCTGTTGTATATGGCTTTTATTGTTTTGAGGAATGTTCCATCTATTCCTGTTCTCTCCAAAGCTTTTAATAGGTATGGATGTTGTATTTTGTCAAAGGCTTTTTGGGCATCGACTGAGATAACAATGTGATTCTTGATTTTAGTTCTGTTTATGTGGTGAATTACGTTGATTGATTTACGGATGTTGAACCATCCTTGTGACTGAGGGATGAAGCCTACTTGGTCATGATGTATGATATTCTTGATCACTTTCTGGATCCTATTAGCTAATATTTTATTGAGGAGCTTTGCATCTGTGTTCATTAGTGATATTGGTCTGTAGTTCTCTTTTTTTGTTGGGTCTTTGCCTGGTTTGGGAATTAGTATGATATTAGCTTCATAAAATGAGTTTGGGATTTCTCCCTCCATTTCTATTTCGCGGAAGAGTTTGAGGAGTATTGGAGTTAGCTCCTCACTAAAGGTTTTGTAGAATTCGTTGGTGAATCCATCTGGGCCTGGGCTTTTCTTAGTAGGGAGGTTCTTGATTACCTCCTGTATCTCACCGTAAGTTATTGGTTTATTTAGCTGATTTATTTCTTCTTGGTTCAGTTTGGGCAGTTTGTACTTCTCTAAGAATTGATCCATTTCTGTAGAATTATTGTTTTTTGCTGAGTAGAGGTTTTGGAAATAGCTCCTTATGATTGTTTGAATATCGTGTGTACTTGTTGTAATTTTTCCTGTGGAGTCCCTGATTTTACGAATATGAGTCTCTTCTCTTCTTTTTTTTGTAAGTCTTGCAAGGGGTCTGTCAATTTTGTTTATTTTCTCAAAGAACCAGCTTTTAGTCTTATTTATTTGTTGAATGGTCTTTCTATTTTCAATCAGATTTATCTCTTCTTTAATCTTTGTGATCTCTCCCCTCCTAGTCGTTTTAGATTCTGTCATTTCTTGTTTCTCCAGTTGTTTTAGTTTCATCGTGAGGGTATTCACCTGCTCTGCTTCCATTCTTTTAATGTGGGTGCTGAGTGCAGTGATCTTGCCCCTCAGTACTGCCTTAGCTGTGTCCCATAGGTTTCTTTGTGATGTGTTTTCTTTGTCATTGTGGCTTATGAATTCGTTGATTTCATCTTTAATTTGATCTGTGGCCCAAGTGTTGGATAACAGCGTGGGGTTTAGCCTCCAAGAGTGTGTATAGGCTCTGTGGTATCCTTTGTTGTTGAGGGTTACCTTTAATCCACTGTGATCAGATATAATACATGGGATGACGTCAATACTTTTGTATTTGCTGAGGTTCTTTGTGTGGGCTATGACGTGGTCTATTTTGGAATATGATCCATGGGCTGCTGAAAAGAAGGTGTATTGGGTCTCTGTGGGGTGAAAGGTTCTATATAGGTCTGTTAGATCCATTTGGGAAATGGTGTTATTTAGGTCCTCAGCTCCCTTACTAATCCTCTGGGTGTTGGATCTGTCTCTTGGAGAGAGAGGAGTATTAAAGTCACCCACTATGATTGTGTTTGCGTCTATCTTGCTCTGTAATTCTTTGAGAATTTGCTTGACATATGTCGGGCCTCTTTTGTTTGGTGAGTATACATTTATCACCGTGATTTCTTGATTCTGTATTTTTCCTTGTATTAATATGTAGTGTCCTTCTTTGTCTTTTTGAGTGGACTTTAAAGAGAAGTCAAGCTTGTCTGAGATCAGGATGGCTACACCTGCCGTTTTGGTGGATGCATTTGCTTGGTAGATCTTGCTCCATCCTTTCACTCGAAGCCTGTTTTTGTCCCTTGCTGTAAGGTGGGTCTCTTGTAGACAGCAGATGTCAACTTTTTGTTTGCGAATCCATTCTGCCAGTCTGCTCCTCTTTATTGGGGAGTTTAAACCATTTATATTTAGAGAGATCAAGGATAAGGGTGTTTTTTCTCCTTCCATTTTCTTGGTGGGCTGTTTTTTCTTCTTCTTTTTTTTTTTTTTTTTCTTCTTGTCTTTAGTGAGCTTGTGTTTCTGCTGGACTTTGGCTATTGAAGTTTCTTTCTGGTTCTGTCTGTGTGTCTTTTACGATCTCTGTTGGGTGGGGTTCCCCTCTTAATATTCGCTGTAGGGCTGGTTTTTTATTCACATACTCCTTTAGCTCCTCTTTGGTGTGGAAAGATCTGGTTCTCCCTTCGAATGTGAACTCCAATTTCGCTGGATATTTGATCCGAGGTTGTAAATTGTTATTCTGGAGTACTTGGATGGTGTTCTTCCACTCGCTTCGAGCTTGGTAAGTTTGTGTGGATAAGTCGGATGTTATTCGAATCCTCTTCCCATTGAAAAAAGTTTCCTTCTTCGCTTTGGCTGAATTCAGAATTTGCTCTTTAATCTTGAGGTCTGTAGTCTTGAATATTATGTGCCTTGGGGTGGCTTTCCTGGGGTCTGGCCTGCCAGGTGTCCTATAGGCTTCGGTTACCTGGATGGGGTCCCCTGTGAGATTGGGGAAGTTTTCTGCAATAACTTTATTGAGAACATGATTAAGCCCTCTGCTCTGGTATTCGGCTCCTTCTTCTATTCCAATTATGCGCAGATTATATCTCTTGTCTTTGTCCATTAGTTCCTGGATTAGTCTTCCCTGAAGCTTCACCTTTTCTTGGAGTGTGGTCATTTTCTGGTTGTTGTCAGCTGCTTCATCGTCCAGGCGAGAGATTCTGGATTCTATATGGTCTACTCTTTGTGTCATGGTTTCAATTGCGGAGTTTATGGATGTCAGAGAGCTATTTATGGTTGTCATATCAGCTCTGATCGTGGAGATTTCTTCCTTTAAAGAGTTGTATTTTAAATCTATTTTTTCATGCATTTCAATTCTTAGGATGTGGAGATTTTCTTTAAAGGCAGCTTGCATTGTATCCATTTTTGCTTCCATTTCTTTAAAGCAGGTTTGCATTGTATCCAGTTTTGCTTCCATTTCTTTTTTGGCTTCCTGGGTGTCCTTCCAGATTTCCGCTCTAAATTCCTGGAATTGTTTTCTGATTTCATTTCTGACGCTTTCGATCATTCCTGTTAACATGGCCTCATTTGCTTTTTTAGTCTCCATCTCCTCTTCAGTCGTGCTGCTTTTTGGAGCTGGCGAGTTGGCTTGCCCTTTGATGAACTGAGTTATGTTTCTTTGTGATTTGCGCATCTGGAGATCTGGATGGCTTCTCAGGTTTGGTTTGTAGCTCCTCCCTCCCTCCTGTGTAGACGTGTCTACGACAGCAGGTGCTGTCGCTGTGTCCCCGCCCACCAGTGCAGGGTACGCCTACCAGAGCGGGCGCTGTCGCCGGGGGCTCCGCCCTCCTGTGCGCTGTGCGTCCAGTGCAACAGGCACTTCGGCAGGATATGCCTCCCAGAGCAAGTCCTGGGTTGTTGGGTTGTGCTTGCGCCCTCCCACGAGTCCGTTGGGGGGGGGCGGTATGTGTGGGGCCCAGTGGGATCGACTGTCCGGGTGTGGCTTGGCACCTTCAGACCTCACCTCCGCTGCGAGGAGGGGGGACGTGATCAGGCTCAAGTGACCCTGCTGGGCTGGTATTGCCCACCAGCGCCTGTGGTTTTAGTTGTAAGAGTCTGCGAGGTCCAGGCGCCTCAGGTGGGGCTTGCCCTGCCGGCCGTCCCCCGGCCCCTGTTGGGAAGGGGGCGGGGCCGGTTCTGCCAGTTCAGGAACCTGTGGGGTGTTGGTGCTGCTGAACCCTTCCCCTGCTAAACTGACTTCCCAGCACCTGATGGGAGCTTCCCCACCTGATTTGTGGGTTCTTTATTCCCTCAGGGGTGGGGGAGGGGGGAGGGAGGGCACTCACTTTTGCTGCTTTGTGTGTGTCCCGCGCAGCCGTTGGCCCTCCAGGGGTTGGCTAAGTGTCGTGGTGGCTTCCCTGGTTCCCGATTTCTGCCGCGCTGGGTTCCCTTGTCCAATCCCGGTGTGGACCCGAACTTCTCGTCGCTGCCGGTGTGTCTTGGTCCGCACCCTGCCTTGTGTCCGTGGGGTCTCCCCCTATATGAATTCTGCGCTCCTGGCAGCCTGTCTGCCGATCGCCGGGTTCCCCTTTCCCAGCCTGACCCTGTTTGGGCCAGGGTCGGCTGGAGGGGGGAGGGTGCCCCGGTGAATCTCCGGCTCCGTGTAGGTTTTCGGTTCTTCTTTTTTGCTCCTTTTTGTTTTCCTGCGTTTCTCCACTGCTCTGGCTGCTGGTTTTGCTGGGTTCTTGATGTGGTGTTGGGTGTTGGGGTTCCCAGCTCACTATGCCGTTGGAGCGAGTCGGGGTGCCTCTCTATTCTATCGGCGCCATCTTTCTTCCACCCTCTAGAAGATCTTTGAAAAGGAAGTGGCTCCAGTAGGAATTCCACTACTTTTATAAATTGTATCTGACTACTGTTAACTTGTTAGCTCTTCTCACTACTGATATATCTAGGACTTGATTCTTTCATCTTTTTCTGAATTCATGCAGGGAAAGTCTTCTTTGGTTTTCTTTGTTTAATTTTTAAAAATTTTATTGTTATTGTAAACGAAGTTCAGAGAGAAGTTCCTTTTTGAAGAGTGTCCCTTGCTCTCCCCAAGTTTTTCCCTCCTGTGCTCACCCCAATGTTGTATAGTTCATTTTTAATGTACTGTCTGAGTACCACTGCTGCATTTGTTCACCCTATGCCCTTCCATTTCTGTTTTTATGAGAAAAGAGAAGCTACCTATTACCTATTGCCTTCATTTGGATGAGAAGCCAAACTTGAATATATTTTCTTTTTTTTTTTTTTTTTTTGGCCAGTCCTGGGGCTTGGACTCAGGGGCCTGAGCACTGTCCCTGGCTTCTTTTTGCTCAAGGCTAGCACTCTGCCACTTGAGCCACAGCGCCACTTCTGGCCATTTTCTGTATATGTGGTGCTGGGGAATCGAACCCAGGGCCTCACGTTTATGAGGCAGGCACTCTTGCCACTAGGCCATATCCCCAGCCCCTTGAATATATTTTCAAGAACAATAAGTCATCTTATCTGAGATCATATTTACCAGCATTCCACTATAAAGTGAGATGACCCCTCTATCATCACCAGAAGTTTGTATTCAGAAGCTGACAGAGGGCCAGAATTCAAGCTGAGGATCCCTACATTTTGGTCTGAGGACTTCCACATTGAATGAGTGAATGTAGAGATTAATCAAAATAAGTCATCCTGGAAGAGGACGGAGACTTGGCCTTTGATAGAGACAAAGTGAACAAGTGTACCCCTCCTTTCTTTGACTTTAGTCCGTACACCCTATTTTCCTCTGTTATTTAAGACAATTCCTTTGAGGATACCTACCAGGTAAAGCAAAGCATAATAGTGCATTACTGTAATACCAGCCACTCAGGGGGAAATGATTAGGAGGATCGTAGCCTCAGGCCTGCTTGGCAAAAAGTTAGCAAGATCTCATGTCATGTTGAGGCCATGTCTTGTGGAAATGGTTCTGTAATATCAGCAACATAGGAGTGATATAGAATATAATCACAGGTTTGTTGGGGGTAAAAAACACAAAACATTATCTTTGTTAAAGGCGAAATCATAAAATACTAGTGTGGTGAAGTAGTAGAGAACTTAACTAGTAAGTGTGAGTCCATGAGTTGAAGCCCAACTGCTACCAAGAAGGAAATGAAGAAGGAGAAGGAACAGGAGACATACAGATGTCAAATTGTATTTTCTTTTCTTAATATTAAAATAAGGTCGCATGCCAACAAATATGAGTTTACTTTTTGAGAATAATAACATATTGGAAGCAAAAGCAAGAATTGGAATCCTAGCATGGGAAATAAAAGGGAGAAGTGGCAATGGGGCTTACTTGAGGTCTCTCCCAGGTAATGTGGGTTTGCTTGAGGTCTCTCTCAGTTAATGGAGGATGAAATTAGATTGAGTCTCTGCGGATGTCTCTCCTCGCCTATCTGGTTCCTCACTGAATGCCAAGTACGACAGTATCTTACAGCTTGAGTTTATCATTCCTTCACCTTCCTCCCTCAACGCAGACTCAAACGACTTCAAGTGAAAATGTCATTTAGATCAAAATATTAAAGATGTATTAAGACATCTAAAATTGCACACAGATCAAAGTATATGAAGTAATATATTATCTGGATCCTCTCAAGACTGTCATCAAAATAATAAAGAAGCCATTTCCCACCTCCCACACTCATTCTACCATAATCATAACACGGATATATATTTGCTTTGCCAAATTGGGACTTGTGAAATTATGAGCAGAAATGAGTACATTGTCAGCCCCTGGGGTTTTAGGGAAAGAGGCTTGCACCATGCTGGCATGTCAGTTTGTGGGGGAATCTCTGAGCTCTAATTTAACTAGTAAATTGCCACAGGTTAAGTCTACCCTTTGCTTTCTCTACCCAGGTGGCACAATCACATTCAGCTACTAAGAATTTCCTCGTTCTTCCGTTGAAAAGCAAAAGAAAACACACAAATAAAAACACCTGAAAGCCCCAATGCCAAACCAAACCAACCAAAACCCCAAACCTCTTCCCTATGGCAGACATCTGCAACATCTACTCTGGTATTTTCCAATAGTCTTTTTTTTTTTTTTTCCCCTCATACAAGAACCCAGCTCTCTGCCAGCGTCTTTCTGCTCATGGTTGGCTCTCTTACTACTTTAGCCACAGTTTTGGCCTAGCATTTTGCTGGTCAATTGGAGAGTTGCCTGGATTCTTCTGCCTGGGCTGACATTGAAACATGATCCTCAGTCTGTAGCCTCTCTTATAGTTAGGATAACAGGCATGAGATAGTTACAACTGACAACAGCAGATGTTTTAGAATGATGAAAAATTAATGCGCATTAAAATTAGAAAACCAGATATGCATTTTTGGTAAAACTATGTATGAGTCGCTCTAATGAGTTGAGTGCACTGAACTCTAGACATTTGTATGCCTGGAAATATTTATACTTGGTGGCTGGCTCCTGGTGATGTAATGAGACAAACCAGAACTCATCAACCATTTCTTTTTCAATAAACCATTTGATGGCCAAAGAGGAAAGAATGTTCTTCTTAACTGTTATCTGAAAGCCTTTTATGATACTATTGGGTAACTGAGTAATAAAACTGGAGCCTAGGAAGTATCAGGAAATCAGCACCATTACGAAAGTGTCTGTGACCACAGCAGAGTGATCATACCAAGGCAAAGGAGATGAGGAGATCTGAATCTGCTGCTGTTTACTCTCATGAAGGAAAAGACTTCACAGGCACAGAGGGCCAAGAGGAAATTCTCAATAAGGTCAACATTCTCACTCAAAGAAGGCCCTCTCATCTTGCAGTGCTGAAGATTTATGTAATTTTTTTTTGGCTGGGTACTAGGATAAGCACTTTATTTTCATCACTTCTTGGTTACATACTCCCACTTTTCCACTTATTTAGGAGTAAACTAAGTGTTAGAGAATTTGCATAATTGTTCATGGATTACATAGCTAATTGTAAACCTAGGGCTCCATTCTGTGGTGTGGTCTTATCATGAACATTCTTTCTGACAATGGTGAAAAATAAGCCCCCCCTCCCCAATTCATTCCAAACTAGTGTGAGAGAATCCCTTCCTCTTTCCTCTAATAACCCAAGCTTTTACTCTAACCAAACTCTGGCCATGCTCCTTCAATTAACTTCACTGATAATACATGAAAATTCTTCCACAGAATTGATTAGCAATTCCTTCAAGAAATGAAATTGTTAAAATTTGCCTGTTTCCCTAATCAATTGGAAGGGCTTCCTGTGTAACTATCTCTACAAGAGTCAAATGCCAGAAACCTGTTGCAAATACCTTTGTGCTCCATAAGTCTTAGATATTTCTCCAAATCGAGGTGTACTACAAGTTATAATGATGTCACAGCTTGTGTATATAAAATGGCAAGTCCATCTACAAAATATATGGGAGACCTGTCCATCCTCATCTTACACGAAAGCTATTCCACAAACATCTGTCTTTATATTCTTTGTAGTTAGAAGAAATGTAACAAACAGTACAAGAAATGTATCCAATGCCTAACGTATGAAACTGTAACCTCTCTGTACATCAGTTTTATAATAAAAATTTGGAAAAAACAAAAAACTTACCTGTTAAAACAGTACAACGTATGAAACTGTAACCTCTCTGTACATCAGTTTTATAATAAAAATAAAAAAAAAATTCACCATAAGGAGAATTAAATCATGAGCAACCCAGAGAGACATACTCAATAGGTTATTGGTCTTACACTGCAATGATTTCATACAAACTTAGGTCTGAATCCCAGCTAGTCATTAGCTGGCTTTATGGTCTCAGCAAAATGGCTGACCTCTGTGACTTTCACCTTCTTCCTCTGTAAAATATGACAATGACCACCTGCATTTTTCTCCTAATTTATAATTTGGAAAATGGTATAAGAAGAAGCAGCTTTATGAAGGAAGTCAAGGATAACTATAGATCCTGGGGCCTTTTTAACATCAGAATGCAGACATTATTCAAAATCCGTGGATGCCCCGTTCAGTTCTGTTGCGTGAATGTTGGGGATCCATCTCTGAATAAGAGATCACAATTCTTTATTTGGTATTCTTTGGTTGGAGTAATATCTCTCTGCTTTGTTTGGTTCTCTGTTTGCCTGAGTCTCATATCTTCCCCTCCCCCCACGGACAGCTGCTAATTATTCTATGATTTTCAATGTAGACTTGAGAAAGAGAATTTGCTAAGCAACAGATCTATCTCTATGATATCCACAATGGTCAAGAAGTGGGAAACACAGCTTATATACAACTAATGATTAATTATTTCCTCAGAAAGTGTGGCTGTTGAAGAAGTTATGACCTGTTTTCCAAGATACCACTGGAGATTCATTTGCATTTTTTCTTTCCTCCTGTACATTTCTACTTTTTCATCATACTGGAGATCAATATGTAATTACTAAAATATTTAAAAATTTACCTAGTTCAGATCAACATTACTCATTTTGATTTATTTTCTGAGAAAAAAAACTTTGCTATTTTGAATCTGTTGGGACACATATGGCATGCTGTTGACTTTTTTTTTTTTTTTTTTTTTTGCCAGTCCTGGGCCTTGGACTCAGGGCCTGAGCACCATCCCTGGCCACTTGAGCCACAGCGCCGCTTCTGGCCATTTTTTGTATATGTGGTGCTGGGGAATCGAACCTAGGGCCTCGTGTATCCGAGGCAGGCACTCTTGCCACTAGGCTATATCCCCAGCCCCTGACTTTTTTTTTTTTTTTGCCAGTCCTGGGCCTCGAACTCAGAGCCTGAGCACTGTCCCTAGCTTCTCTTTTTGCTCAAGGCTAGCACTCTGCCACTTGAGCCACAGCGCCACTTCTGGCCATTTTCTATATATGTGGTGCTGGGGAATCGAACCTAGGGCTTCATGTATATAAGGCAAGCACTCTTGCCACTAGGCCACATTCCCAGCACCTTGACTTTTTAAAAGTGGTTGTGTTGGATTTAATCAATAAATAATGACTGAACGGTAACATTGTGAAATAAGCTATGAAATCTTCCTATTTTTCAGATCAACCTCAGAACACTCACATACTGGGTGGCAGAGAATCACTGGGAGAACTTTTGACTTTCTATTAAACAGGGAGGGAAAGAGAGTGGGTACACTGTCATTCTACTTTGAATGTGGACGCTTCCTAGAGCTATAGTCACTGTCATGCAAGCACGGAGGAAATCTAAGGAGGGTACAACAGAAAGAAAGCAGGCAGCAGGGCCCTTGTGACAACAGAGTTGAAGGGAAGCCAAAATTTTGCCATCTATGAAATGGGAAACTTGCACTGCATTTATATAAACTGCCTTAGGCTCATACATGTTCTCAACACATTCCTTACTGATAAAGACAGTAAGCAACAGAGCACTCATAACTTGTACAGCATGAAGATTGGCACAATGAACATCTATTAAATATCTCCTATACCCCCTAACTGCATTGAACAAAATAGAGACTCATCAGTATTACTTTTATTAGTATAACAAATATGAAGTCTCAGTGACATGGTAGACATTTTGAGAAACACTGCAAATACAAGGGTGAGAAGGATTGAATTATTGTGTCCGGTCATGAGCTGTTCAGAATCTTGATGGAAAGACTACGGGTCCCCATCTGTGGGTCATAAATACCAGTGTGGGGAAATGTCCATGATGCTTTGGGAGCAAGACAAACATAAGAGGAAAGAGAAGTCTTCTCCTGCAGAAAGACAGTGTCCCCTGGGAAACCCCAGAAGTCATTGCTATGTCATGGCGATGAGTAACACAACATTTGAACCCAAAGATTCTGAAACGATGATGACGACGATGATCAGTTAACACTTAGGGGATAATTTTCTTAGTACCTGGTGCTCACCGAGTATCCTAGCAGCTTATTATCACAAAGATGTTCTAAGTTAAGAATTATTAATTACTTCCCATTGTGCAGAAGACGGTGAGTCAGTGAAGGCAAGTGATTCGGCCAAAGCCAGACGGGAAGCACGACAGGTGTTTCCAGGACTGGAATTTTGAACAGTGTTGGTGGAGGCAGCTGCAAGGCATTGTCTATGACACTGGTGGTTATGGGTCCTAAGATGTAGCTTTTTCAGTCCTGGGAGTTGGGTCTAGGACCCAGCAGTCCCACTTGAGTCATGCCCTCAGTACATTCCCCCATTTACTTTGTTTTTCAGAGAGGATTTAGATAACTGTGCCCAGGTTGGCTTGGAACTGTGATCCTCGTGCCTCTACCATGTAGGTAGCTGGGATTATAGACATGTCCTATCATGCTCAGCACAAGATGTACTTATGTTTGTGACATTCTGTCCCTCTTAGTGAGGTACTACTTTAAGATCTAGTGTTTGCACCTCTTACCTGTGCAAGGAATGGGGAGTGAAGGGCAAAAACTTGTTTTTGTTTTAATTTGGTCTGGTTTGTCCTGTTTTATATTTTTAGGATACTAATAAGTTCAGAGAAAATGGGAATCTTGAGATTTCAGAACTGGGAGTTAAGTCAAAAGAAGAATAGAAGGTTTTGAGTGTTTGATGGACACAGTGAAACAGAAGACTTTGAGTAATACATGGGATTTGAGCCTATACTTAATTGGGTTGGTTCAAACTAATATTGCTTTGGGCCAGGCACCAAATCTATGACAATGATTTAAGGTCTAGCTTTGAAATGCTATTTTGGTATCATGGATTTTTGTGGGATAAGCCAGTTGAGTCTGAAGAATGATTCATCCCAGAAATCCCTTGTGAGACTGAAAAATCATAAAAGGGAAGCTCAAGGTGGAATATTCTTAGGCTCACAACAATATTTTCAATGTTCCCTTACAATGTTTCAATACCACATGTATGCAGTGCATTTACGTCTGGAAAGTACTACGTGTGTACTATGTATTTGAACTTGTTAAGGTGCATGGGCATTTTGATTCCTATTTTACTGATGAGAAACTAAGGCTAACACAGGTTAAATGACCTGCGTGTGGTCATCTAGCTGGGCAATGGACTAGGCTGGCTGTTGTGAACTTCAGGTCCCACACACTTTTCGGAATAGGATGCTTGGTCTGACTGCAACACAGGAACCTAGACTCACATAAGTTTGAATACTTCATTTCCCATCTCCAGGGAACTGGCTGCTTTGTGAAAATCAGAAGTCAGTCACGTACCAGGACAAGAAGTTGACAATAGTGTGTAGATGTGGCAGTCAGAGAATAGAGTATGGAAGTTGATATGATTTCCAAAAAGGGCCCTTGAGTAGTTTTCATGGAGCCCTGGATCCGAGAATACTGGCATCTTTTGTGTTATAGACTTTGAAAATAGGAAGTCTAGATTCCTTTAGCATCTCCTGACTGAATGCTAGGCATGTGATGTGCACTTGGGGGGAACATCCTGAGTGAGATGCTGAGGCATGCAATCTAGGGGAGAGACAAACAGTTCAACAGGGACTTTCAGTCCTTGTGAGCAGGAAATTATAGGATGCAGGGGCTTGTGGGAAGAGAATTAACATAGATCTATAAGGCTCAGAAAAAGGTTCTCTGGAGAGAGGGCATGTCTCAAGTGAGGTTTCCTGAACAGGAAGAGTTAAAGGAAGGGACAGTGAGACAAGAACACTTGTACACCTGTTCTCACTTTCTGCTCTGATTTCTCCTAGACACATCCTCTCTCAGCAAGGACAGCTGTCTGGTCCTTTTCCCTCTTTGCTTTCTGTCTCACCTTATTCCAGCATTCATGCAGACTACCCAAAGAATTTCCCTCTCTAAAATCACAGCATTTTATTTGAGCATTCCCAGGCAGATTTGAGAAAGTACTACTTTCCTTTTCTTCCAGGTAGTTGGTATATAACTGGAAAACATCCACCATGAAAGCTACAATGGTGTGGTGTGAGATTTCCTATTTAAAAATTATGGAAAATCTGGCATGTGATATTTGTCCTTTTCTAGTGGAAAAGCGGTGATGACCATAGGGAAAGTTTTATTTTAATGCCCCTGGGAAGAATCATCAGGAAGGAGAAGCCACTCGTGGTCACATGAATGAGACATCAGTATGGAATTTTACAGGGCCTCTTTGATGGCTTGGCCAAGTCTCACCTTGTCAATTCTCTTAGATCTGAAGAGCCCTAAGGATGTGTGGATGCGGCCATCACGTGCATTGGGCCCGAGTGGTCTTCTGGGAGGAGAAGTATGAGTTTCCTTGAATGATTCGTTTTTGTTATTCAGCCAGTAGTCCTTTAGTGGCTACACATGCTCTTCATAGACTTTGGCTGGAAGAAATCACCCCAAGGAAAGGTATTTGTTCAAGTGGCCTGAGCCCAGCACTGGAGCTGAGGGAAAGCTCATTCTGGTGCAGTGTTTGAGTTGTGGTGGAGGTCAGTGATGCCCTGACTCGAAAAACAATATGTGCAGGGTTACTATCAGCTTTGCTCTTATAAAGAATGTGTGTCACGGGTTACAGATAATTAGAAAAGATATGATAGTGTGTATTATAAACCCTATACAGTAAGTAGATTCCTGGAGAATGTATTTTCTTGATTCATTTTATCCAGACTCTTGAGTCTATAGTCAACTTATGGCTATAATTGATGAATGAGTGCTGTTAGAACATGAATAGTTGACTTAAAGCTTCACTAATGTTGAAAAGGAAGCTGGGTATTGAAACAAGGCAATCTGTAATAAGAAGTATTTCTTGTCTGAGTCAGATAATTTTGAATAATGGAAGAATATTGTTAAATTTGTATTTATTGTAATGGCTACGGGCAAGACAGACTTAAGTTCAATTTACGTTGTTAGTTTCTCCATCACTTTCTTAAGTCTAGACAATAAAAAACAAGTCTCAAACTCGCTAGAAAATTTAGAGGAGGGAAAGGAAATAGTTTACTGGGAATGGAATTGCAAAATATTGCAAACAGGGAAGATTGTTAGACAGAAGTTTATTCTCATATCTTTGGAAGTTTAAACCATGAAATCAACTGCTGTCTGTGCCAGCTCTTCTCAAGGCTATGAAGAAATGGCTTGGGCCAGGCTGCTGATGGTTGTTGGTTTGTGGAAATGTAACTTGAATGTCTGCAAGGTATTCTCGCTCTCTTCATCAATGTCCCAAATTTCTTTCTTTTAGAAAGGCCTTAACCATTTTAGATTTGGGACCATCCTGATTTTAATCCAGCTACTTCTGTGAAGCCCTTCTCTGTCTTAACAAAGTTTCATTCTAATTTATTGGCATTAGAACTCAAGCAGAAGTATACTTTGGGGAATTTAACTCAAAAATACAGAACAATCTTCAGTGAGGATAATGGAATATTTACTAATTTGGGCTTGGGGGAGTGATCAATTTGAAGATTTCAGGTGATATTTCATTCATCCAGGAAATCTGACATGATTCCATTCATTCCAGACATGCAGTAAAAATCTGTCTTGATATATTTACAATGATACAGAAAAAGCCCTAGGCTAAAGAAAATTATAAATAACAGAAATTTATTTCTCACAGTCTTGGATACCCTAGTCCAAAATCAAGGTACCCATGTCTAGTGATCACTTCACCTCTGCTTCCAAGAGGGCGCCTTGAACATTGTCTTACCATGTGCAGGGAAGAACCAATGGCAACATTGGCTTAAGGTAGCAGCTCACCCAAGTCCTTTTATGAAGCACAAATCCATAGGTGAGGGTGAAGCTCTCATGACTAAGGCTTTTATTTCTTAACACCACTAGATTAAATTTCAACTATTGGTTGGAGGCAAAAATACTTTAAAATCACATTATTATCCTCTGCATATAATCCCACGTTTCCATTCTTATTCCTTGCTATATTCTACTGGAATCTTAGGATACTCATCTCTCCTTTGCCAGTCCTCACAGTGTATGGAGCAGATTAATTTTCAATAAATGCACTGGCATGTATAAAACAGTCCTTTTTTAACCCTTGTAAGAGGTGCTGTTGGTGGACTATCCCTCATTCCTTTACCTCTTAATATCCCCAGTGCCCCAATTTGCCACTTCTTTCTTGAAGGCTCCCTCTTGCCATTTGACTAAGGAAGACTGGAAGTGTCAGAGCATTAACATCTTCAGAAAGGGCATAAGAAAGTGTAAAAGTGTCTCGGGTGACTAGGTTCGTGGATATCGAGATTCCTCAATGAGTTTCAGTTCCATTTCCCATTGTGGTAACTCCAATGGCCATGAACCTTTGATTTTTCTCCTCTTTTTCATCGTCTGATCTACCTCTTGTACCAGGTACAATACCTACCAGGAGTTCAAGAGATGTAACCCACAGCGTCCTTATCTAAGGAGCCCAATGGCATGTTGCAGCAGGGGCACGTTTGATTGACATCTCAAATGGATATTGGGATTCTCTATAGAATTTAATGTGGTAAAGTATTCATCTACTGAGATAACTTAGTATTTGGCTAACTAAGGCTCTACTAGGAGAAATAAAGGATTTTTCTGGTGTTACTCAGCTCTTTAATGGCAGAGCTATAAATTTAATCCATCTGCCACATGGTCATCTTTATTCAGAGCAGAGTCAGCCATAATACACATGAGCCATGTGTATCTTGGTTCTTGCCCATCTAATATACAAACTCCATACTCAGAAACAACATCCTAATTTTCTTTGGAGAATCTCACTTTCTTTCACTTAGCATTTCCTTATGTTTGACCTCATCCCCAGCTGCTTGGTGAAGTGTATACCATCAAACGATGAATGTATCTACTCAATCTTTTTACAACTCATAGTTTAGGAGGAGAATATATCACCCAGGTCATTTTATCAGAGCTAATCTGGAATCCTTACAGGAGTCTCACTATTCATGAGCTCTGAGTATGAAAGCCTAGAACCCTATGAATACCAATGAAGACATTGCTCAGAGTAAACTGAAATAAAGAATGAAATGCAGAAATACACAACAAACAAGACATTTTTGGGAACATTGCTTTGATCCCTGGATCAAGCCACACCTGAAGATGCGTCCTAACTGGAATTTTGTTACGTGAGCAACAAAACTCTCAGGGGTTCTCTGAAATTTCCACTGAGGAAGTCTAGTGACATGTGTCCTCTCCAAGGGAGAAACCTTTGTGGAAACTCGATATTTAATGATACGTTGCTTCTCATTGAGTCTCTAGTTCCAGGTCCTTTGCCTAACACCTACTTTAAATAGGTGCTGTCTGAAATTCTTTCTCTCTCTCTCTTAATTTTATAATTCAAGGATATCTTGTTTCTCATGATTAGTGAGCACTCTCTGAATAGATTCCATCAGATTTTCTTTAGTGAAAGTGTCTGTTGATATTACCAATACAAATGGGATGAATGCACCTTCTATCTGTACCTCATGATGCTCCTCCCCTGACCTGAAGTGAACTCTTGGATTCAAGGCTGGCTCCCAGTTTGCTTCTACCCAATGCTTTCTTTCACTTTCCTAGGAGGTTTCTGGAGCCGAGATTATTTATGTCTCAGAATCATCTTGTCAAGCTCACTGCCATCTCCAGTTCACAGGCTGGCCTTCCCGGGGTAGGCACTGGATCCTCACGCGGATGGGCAGCTATTCTGGGATGCTTGTACTTGATATTCATGGTGGCTTCCTGGATGACTCACTTCTCCATCGAGCGCCCATTGTGCTGGGCCTGAGCCTGTTTTGATCCCCCTCATCAAAGAGCGACATCCTGAAATCTTGCAGTCAGCCATGCAGACTGTACTAGAGAGCAATTATGGGCTGCTAAATTTAATCTTAGACACTTTAGCAATGAGGAGCTAAGAGATTTTGAGAATGGAAACTGGATTTTTTTCTCATTTGTTATATTTTGTTTTTGTAGGTTTTGATTGGCTGAGTTGAATCCTGGGAAAACTTCTTCTGACTAGAATCTTGGAGAATCTACTCTTACTAGCTGTGTAACTTGGGAAAGTCACTTGACTCTCCTGCATACTAGTTATCTCCCCTCCCTCCGATCAGATGGTCAAAATAAAATCCATGTATCAGAGTTCTTTATAAGATTAGAAAGAATTAACTGATGTATTGGGATTGATCACTGGCTGACATCCTGTGACTTAGTACATCATCTTTGGTTCCCCTTGAATTCCAGTGTCTACATGTAACTTAACACTGGGGGATATCATTAAATGTCTAAAGAATAGATCCCCCAAAGAATGAGTGTGTGTGGAGAGGTAGCTGAATGAATGTTGACATCATAGCCCTTATTCTTTCTTTTTTAACTATTTGTTTGAGCCCTGAGCTGTATGATCGACACGGATGCAAACCAAAGACTCTGGGCCCATTCTCCCTATGATGGATACTGAGTCCATCCTGACATTTCTCATGTGAGCTCATAACTTAGCCATGTGACTGTGCTCCTAGCTTCCAGTCCTAAGTTCTGGACTCCTGAACTGACACTTTTGCTACTGGCCCGATCCCCTGGGCCCCATTTGACCCACATTCCTGTGGTTCTTACTGATGCCCTCTGTGTAATGACACTTCGGCTCAGCTAGTTCTCCTCTTAGGTGACTCTTCCTCTCAAACACACATATTGCATCACTTAGTTCAGGGCTCCTCCGTTGGGAACACATGCTTTCCACAATGAAAAGGCATCTTTGCATTATTGCCTCAGATGTTTTTCATAGGAATCTTTTCATCCTACATTCCCAGCTCTAATCACTGTAGCCTAAACACATAGTTGGACATAGTCATTAGTTATTACTATTATTAATCTTATCAATTTTGTTTGAATCACACTGTCCTTACATTTTTCCGTTTTCCATTGTCCTATGTCCTAAAGATATAGATAAAACCCAGTTAGTTATGAACAACAACAAGCTACAACAAGAAAGACAGCAACACTACTACAATGGCACCTATGCTTAGAGGCTGACATGCACAAAGCACTAACAGGAAGCCAAGTGCAGTACTTTTGTGCTTTCCATGCTCTAACTCTTCGTGATTCTCATACAGACTTAATGAGGCAGACAGACCTCTTTTCCTATTTTATAAGTTAGTCAACTGAGGCTTAGAATGGTTAAGAAATACCAGCTGTTACAAGATGTGGAAACAATGTAAATCCATACATTATGACCAAGACCTTTACAACTTGAGCTTTTGGAATCTCACATTTCTTGTCTTTGATATAGTTAACCATAGCCTCCTATTAGTTTACAGAGAAGATAAAAGATTCTGTAAGTATGGTTTCTCTGATTCTGTAAGTGTGGTTTATCTAACTGCCTAGACATGAAACCTCAGGTGTACAGCAACTTATTTAGATTTGATTCTGATGAAGGAGGAGGCAATCGTTATGTCTGAATTACAAGGCACATTACCATGGATATCTAGAGATCTTGGCTTGGAGAACTGGAATTCATGGCATTTGTAAGTTGTGGAAATCATGAGTTTGGAAAATCAGGAAATTGTTTTTTCCATAAGAGCACCTGCCTCTTCTCTGTTCTTGCTCACCTCTGCAACTCTCTGTCATTGGTTTTACCTGTCAAGTGGCCTGGCTTTTGCTGAGGAGAAAAAAAAGGACAGGACATAGAAAGTGGATTAAATTTAGCAGACCCCACAAAAATGTGTAGAAATTTAGTATGAGTCTTGAAAACTAACGGGGGATTATTGGAAGTGCTCAAGATGTAATACATCTTTCTCGATTACTCAATTACATGATCAAGATCCAAATTCCACATAGTCTGTACCTCTTGTGTTAGCCAGTTTTGTTTGTGTGATATTCTGGAAGGACCTATATAAATTGAGTATAAGGAAGCATAAAATCGATCTTATGAGCTGTTTTCTTTTTGAAGTTTGGAGTTAGTTCCAGTTGTACCCAATGCAGAGAAAGTCAGAAGTGGTGAGGCCTGCCAATAATCCTATATTTGGGAGGCTCAAGCTAGAGATTTGTGAGCCTGAGGCAAAACGAGGCTATTTGTCCTGATCAAAGGGGAAAATGGAGAGAGAGCAGAGGGAGAGAGACAGAGACAGAAAGAGAGAGAGAAAATACAGAGACACCATATAAACTTATATGCATAGTTTCTCCTAAAAAGTAATGACTTACATTATTACAGCACAATATCCCAAGCAGAAAATTGGGGTTCATAAAACACTTTGCCTTCATTTATATTTTACCAATTTACATGTGAACTTCTGGGTGTATAAGTGTACATATTTGTAAATGCACACATATGCATATGTTTATGTCTGCAAGTATGCTGGTAATTTTATCACTGGTGATTTCTGACTAAATACAAGAAATTCTCATTTTTTACATTCTGTGAAATGAATCTTTTTCAGATCACATAAATGTGAACTCCAAGGACAGTTCTTGCTGGCTTCAGGCATAGATGGGCCAGGCTATCAAATAATATTTCCAGTCTTCAACTTCACTTTCCACAATCATGGTTCTATTCGCCTTCCTGGATGCTTTAAAAAAAAAAAATCAGGCAACTCTTTCATTTAGTGGCAAAATAAGGTTCATATAATGACAACTTCACGACATCGGAGCTGGGTCTGCAGAAGTCTCAGGAGCCAGCTTTGCTAACCTGTACCCCACTGCTGAGTCTGTCCCCTCAGCCAGGAGGATTTATTCCTTTGGGGAAGGAATATGGCTAGTTCCATCCTTCCCAGGTTAGAGTCAGAGAGAAGGGGGATGAGGCGAAATCTCAGGGTCCTGAGAGGTCCTTGGGTTATCCCACTCCCATTCCCTTCTTTGCATACACCCAGACCACATGCTCCACACTTCGCTCTTGGTCATGCTCAGCTACCGAGGGAAACCAACAAGGGAGAAAACATCCTGCCCGAAGAGGAATGTTAGGGACAGACTGATTTGTCTCAACAGATGGTCAAGAAAACTATAAGCTCAATAGTGAAATATTCTCTAATGGTCAAAAAAATAATCCGAAGTAATGTAATCCCTCTGTCTATCATCTCTACAATAACAGTAAAAAAATGAAAAAGTCAAGGCTCGCAGGTCACTAAGATGTCCCCTCAGTTCCCCCCTGCCTGCTCCACCCATTCGTTCCTCTCTGTTCTTCCCAAGGTCCTCAGGTAGGCGTAGCGGGGAAGAAGCCAGCACCCAGTAGGTGGGCCACCAATCATATTTTCTTAGCATTCAGATTTCTAAAAGAAAACAAACCCCCTTCAGCGGAACTCACTTGCATGTGTGACAGCTACTTAGTCCTAGTAAGAAGGATGTCCTCGGTTTTGCTCAGCAAGGAGAGAGCGTTTCAGAAACTGAGAAGTCATGGAGGGAATTCTCTTGCCAAAGTGGCCATTGGAAATTCCCTGGGTCAATGCATGGGTGACGAGCTTAGTGCTTTCTCCTAATGACCCACTGAAAGCTACATGGATTAATTCCGAGCTATTTCCTTCAATTTTCCTTTGTGCTAGATAAGTTATATAATTATTGATAAGCATGAGTGTCCAAATATTTGTCTGAAAAGCAATTTAAAATCTTCGATTTATATTCATGAGTTATTAAGTAGCTGCATAGGTCTTTGGTATTTTCCTTCTTAGCATAATGTTTAATTGAAGTTTCAATGCAGATTTAAAGATAGTTTTCCCATTTTGCCTGGTGTGCTGTTTTCTCTCCAGAAATAATGGTTATCCCCTGTGAGACTATGTAAAGAAAATAGGAAGGAAAAAGGAAAGGTTTTAGGTTTCTTCTCTTATTGTTCTTCCCATGGAACTATTTTATCTGTAGAAAGTGCTCAGCTTCTATCTATGCTGAAGTTCAGTGACAGCATACGGAGTTACTGGCTTCCTAGCCCAAGAAGCTGAGCAGGGAAGAGAGAATCAGAAGTTGCCTCTTCTTATCACCACATTCTTTACTGGAGAGTGCTCCCCAGATGTGATCACTTTTAAATATACCATGGCATGAGTGAAGTTGAGAAACACTGCCAAGAAACTCACATAGGGCTGGGAATATGGCCTAGTGGTAAAGTGCTCGCCTCCTATACATGAAGCCCTGGGTTTGATTCCTCAGCACCACATATGTAGAAAAAGGCAGAAGTGGCGCTGTGGCTCAAGTGGTAGAGTGCTAGCCTTGAGCAAAAAGAAGCCAGGGACAGTGCTCAAGCCCTGAGTCCAAGCCCTAGGACTGGCAAAAAAAGAAAATAAAACAAAACAGAGAAACTTACATATTTCTTAAATAGTATCCTGGTAGCGGGGTTTCCAGGACACTGTGAGGATGTTTGAGATGCTTGGAAGGTGGAAAGTGTGTGTAGTCATGTGAACACACACACACACACACACACACACACACACACACACACACACACACACCCCTCTTAATAAGCCTTTTGAGTGTTTGCTCATTGAAATCAGGAAAAATACTCTGGCTCTCTGCCCAAAGAATTATGATGAAAGAAATAAGAAAAGGTAGAGTATAGCCATGTAATATTCTCCTGGATTTTTAGTGGCACAGAATAGCCAAGATACTCACCAAATCCATATTTTTTTTTCCCCTAATCATGCTCCCAGACCTACTTTCAAGTCTAATGATAAATCTCAAGAAAGAGTGGTGTAGTGATATGTTCCTAGAGGATTGTGTCACCTGGGGTCTTGATCTCCTGTGTAAAGCAAAGCCTAAATCCTTATGGAAGTATAACATGAGCAAGAATTAAAAACAGTTATTATGTATTAAGACACAGATTTTGCATTGGGTAATCTTTTTTTTTTTTTCTGCCAGTCCTGGGGCTTGAACTCAGAGCCTGAGCACTGTCCCTGGCTTCCTTTTTGTTCAAGGCTAGCACTCTACCACTTGAGTCACAGCTCTACTTCTGGCCTTTTCTGTTTATGTGGTGCTGAGGAATCAACCCCAGGGCTTCATGCATGCAAGGCGAGCACTCTACCACTAAGCCACATTCCCAGCCCCAACTTTTGGGTAATATTGGCTCCTCACATTTCTTAATACCAGCACAATTAACCAATATTTCAATTTAGATATATCCTGTCCCAGCTTTTCTCTTAGTGTCTTCAATTTACTCAACATAGGTAAGTTTTCTGATCCGTTCTTATAATTTTTCTGATCCATTCCACTGTGATTTCAGCTACAACTTTATCATATGCTTCGACAGACCAATCAAGAGTGCTAGGAATGATTATGAAGGGCAATCCTCTACTGCCATAGAAATGATATATTTGGTTCCCACTGAAAGGGAAGCCAAGAAATCTGTGTGGACAGTTGCACGCTGACAGGAATAACAGATCTTGTGGCTTAGGCATGGGTAGGCTTCTATAGAGGGAGAGCTAAGAAAATAAAGCAAAGTAAAGGTAACAGGATATGCACTTGAGTCTCTATGCCCTTTGTGAAGAAGACTCAACAGCCACTTGGGGAACATCAAAATGGAGAGACAAAGGATAAAAGGCGAACCAGTGCAATAGCAATACTTACAAAACTATATGCTGTAAACCAACTGTACAATTCATGGGGAAATGGAGGGGGATAGGGAGGAGGGAAGGAGGGAGAAAAACGAGGGAGGAGGTAGAGGTAACAAGTTAGATTAGAAATGTACTCACTGCCTTACATATGAAACTTTAACCACTCTGTACTTCACTCTGACAATAAAGAAATTTAAAAAGTAGAAAAAAAAGAGTATGTACAAGCATAGTCAACAGCATAAATTGCACTCTATATTTTCAGTAAATTATTTTAGTCTCAGGTGCTGAGAGTTTAGGAAATCAATACAGTCTGTACATGCCAATCATTACTCATTATAACCCTCAATTCTCTTCTAGCCTAACCCTTCTCCTATTCCACTTCATAGGCATCTATTCCTGCTGCTCAATAAAATTTACTTGTATAAAAAAAAAAAACAAATGCCAAGAACTTGAACTTCAAGATGGAGTAACCTTATTGCTTAAAGAACAGCTGCCTTTTGCCCCCAAATCAAGACATAACAATCAAAACCCACATTCTTTCTCTCCTACCTCTTTAGGCTAAAGCCATTGCAGAAAGACTGAAAAGAATTCAGGCTGAGGCGATGGTACTGCAGAGAGTGCAGGAGGAGTTACCAGATTCAGATGACCTGAATTCTGAATCCTGTTCCTGGAACAGGATTGCTCAAGCAACCCCAGGGTAGTTTGTTTGCGTGGCTGAACTTATTATTTAACGCCCAGTTCACAGTGCAGTACTGAGATAGAAGAGCCACTCACTGAACTCCCTTGGACCATCACACAGCAACATCAACCTCCCACGGCTGGGTGGAGAACCTTACCCAACAGCTAGATGGACAAGCTGATGAGGAGGCAGTAAAACTCAAGGCAGAGGTAGAAAATAACTTCAAGGGCAGAAAGCAGAGGAGGAGAAGCCAGGGTTTCCCATGGAGTGGCCAGCTCAGCCTGCTGGGAGAGTATAATCGTGGGGATTTACTAGAGAATTAAAAAGCCTCCTGAACAAGCTGCTTTCCCACAGGTATATGAACAGCGGGGAAATTCCAATAGCACCCCTTATTGTAGTCCAGACTGTCCAAATCAGGTAGCAAATAGCATTGCGTCTACTCTGGTCATGTGAAATTCCAGTGTTTTTAAAATTAATATCATATCCATTAGGTTATATTTGCTATAGTAAATTATGTCCTGACCCTCCTCTCATCTTGATTTTGGTTCAGTCTCTTCAGCATTATTTTATCCCTCATTACTGAGTTAAAACAGGATAGAAGTATTTAAGGGCCTAGGTGTGATCCTAGTGTTTCAGAGAAAAAAATAAAGGATGGGAGATAACTACATGGGCAGGGTATTTTTAGAACAGGTAAATTCAGAAAAGGAAAATGAAGAATGATACTTAATGTCTAATCAAACCCATTTAACATCTGGGAGAAATGTTGAGCATGCACATGTTATTTTATGCAATCCTTTAAAAAGACACAAAAATTACTATGTGAGACAGAAAGAGACAGGAAGAGAAAAAGCAAAAAATAGCAGGTTGAATTATCTATCTGGATCTCAGTAGAGTTGTGAAACGTAGTGGAAATTGTGGTAGAACACATTAGGAAAAAACTGTGTAAAGGACCAGACAATTAAAGCCAAACTGACTTTTGTCTTTAATTTGCCCTAGTTTTAGTTTACCTCTTGAATTTTTGTTAATACACACACACTGCATATATAAGCATATTATTTATGCATAATTTTAATATGTTCTGTTTTCTTTAATCAATGACTTGATTAACATTTTGACAACAAAAACATTTCTATAGTAAGAATTAAGAAACAGATAATGCTGTTGCTTTTGATTTTCCAACCAATTGATGTAATTTCTTCCCAAAGTTTTATGTAAATATCTGTTTTATATATTTCACATTAATTATCCCACCACAAAATATTTAATTTTTTAAAAACTGATTTTCTTATTACTTTAAAAGTTCACGAATCACATAATGCTTATACTTAGCCAGTACTTTTATTTTTAAACAATCTGAATACATATTAAAATATTATTTTGTATCATGAAATCTGCCAACCAAAATTATATTAAATTCCTATGAGCTCATGAGAGCTTTCAAAAAATTAAGTGTTAAGAAAAAGAACAATACTAGTACCTAAAAGTTAGTCAGAATATCTGGGAAGTAGGGAGATTAAACATTACAGTGG
Source organism: Perognathus longimembris pacificus (assembly GCF_023159225.1). Taxonomy (NCBI): domain Eukaryota; kingdom Metazoa; phylum Chordata; class Mammalia; order Rodentia; family Heteromyidae; genus Perognathus; species Perognathus longimembris. The sequence goes on from NC_063172.1 coordinate 7,833,682, forward strand.
TCATGGCAAAATGCAACAATTGCTCAGAATTAACAGGAGAGCACATGCTGGTTTTATGATGGAAGAGCTGCATTGTCTATCTCTCATGGTTCATGTTGCCATGGGTTTGTGTTGTTTGTGTTTTGTTCTGAACACTGCTCATCTTGTGGGGAGTGGATTTAAGAGAATACAACTGACCGGATGATCAGAGACAGTATTTTTGTTTTCTTAGTAAATAAGGAATGTGTGTTCCTTTCTTCTATCTCTATCTGCTGTGCTTTCAAGATGGGACCTCACTATGTAGCACAGGCTAACTTTGTTTTGTTTTGTTTTGTTTTTTTGCCAGTCCTGGGCCTTGGACTCAGGGCCTGAGCACTGTCCCTGGCTTCTTCTTGCTCAAGGCTAGCACTCTGCCACTTGAGCCACAGTGCCACTTCTGGCCGTTTTCTGTGTATGTGGTGCTGGGGAATCGAACCCAGGGCCTCATGTATACAAGGCAAGCACTCTTGCCACTAGGCCATATCCCCAGCCCCATGCACAGGCTAACTTTGACTTCATTATTCTCCTTCCTCTTCTATTCCACAGAGCTAGAATTACAGGCATGAATCACCACCCTTGGTCATTTGCTGTGTTTAATTGACTTCATTGTTTTTATGCCTTTAATGATTGAGTATGCGATTTAATATTTTTAGATTGTAAGTTGAAAATGTTTGGGTGGGAATGCAAGTAGATTTTTACTTTCATATAAATACTGTATGTACACTATGAAAAAAAACAGAAAATATTGAGAAACCTCTGGCCCATTTTGTAGAAACAAATTGTTTTCATTCACTTGCCTCCTCCTTTGCTGTTTTTTATCCTATGGACCTTCACACTTATTTACATAATTTGAGTTATCCTGAATATATGTTTTTGACAAAGTTTTTCAAAGTACATGGCCTTAGTGTATAAGGACCTCTGATGGCGGAAGCAGCGGGCTTTACTTACATCTTTAATTCACTGGACAATATAGAGATAAAGCTACATCTTTAGTATTAGTAGAAAGATCATTGTGAGAGTTGCAAAACTGTGTAAATATGCTTGGAAAAGAAGAACCTGTTGTACTTTCTAAAAGGGCTATTATTCCAGTTTAGGAATTAGAGAAGAAAGAATGGGGGATTCTGATTTGCAAGTTGATTAAGTTGGAATGATAAATGGTGTTTAAGTCTGTCCTTACAAGTAATTACTGCAAATTCTCCAATTCTCCAGCCCTGGGAGGGAAGCAGTCAAGGCTATTTGTCAACTTAATGAAGCCATTCTCTCTTTTATCCTTAAGGAATGCATGTTTTTCCAGCCTTGGGTGAATGGATGCCCTTTCACTTGCGAGAGAAGAGTTACTGTCCACCCTGCTGAGGGGGAATCTTCTGTCTTTCTTAGCAGCTGTGTTAATGGGTGTCAGTGGGCAGGCAGGGTGCGGGGTGCCAAAGTAGTGCAGAGTGAAGAAGTATGAGGCCTTCTTCCCTTCCCAACCAGATGCATGTTTAGTCTACAGAAAAAAATAATAATCCCAAGTCTCAAGGGCAAAGCTCAGGAGCCCTAATAGGTCAGTGGGTGAGCTAGAAATGTGATGCTTTACCTCAGTAGTTTGAGCCTCTAGCATAGTGCTGAGAATATGACAACTTGCTTACTAAGTACGTCAAATGTACGCATGCCCTAAATGACATGAAGGCAGAAATGGCAAAATTATGCGCAGAGCAGTGATGGCTTCGATGTTCATAACATTTGGGGGGAGTCAGTTTTATTGTAACCATTTATGGATAAGGCCATGGAGGTTGAGTCCTTCGTCCTTATGTCTACCTCTCACGGGCTGATGCTGATGATAGATACTGTGAGGAAAAGCGTGCAAGGCATAACGTGTTATCCACTTTGGGAAATTAGTGCTCTACCTTGAAAGGATACACTTAAAACATAAACATAATCAAGACAAAAGCACTGAAGATATATTCAACTGATCTGGCTCCTCTTATATAGTTACTGTGAGATTGTATGTTTTTCTTCTGCCATGTTTTAAGGATGGTTAAATAGCTGAATCTTTTCTTGGTAAGCTTTAGTTTATAAAAAGGCTGTAGTAGTAACTCAAAATTCGTATACATTACCTTATTTAATCAATAAAACCAAGTTATCCAACAGAACTAGTTAATAGCCACTTCACAGATGGAGAGATTTTTAGTGATCAGGCAACTAATCCAAGACCTTATCATTTAGTCTTAGTCAAGATGATCTTGGAATTTTAATCATTGTTGCCTTCAAACTTTATTCTTACTCGCTATCTAACTTTACCTTACAACAACCACAAAAAAGTCACCATTTGAATGAATACTCATGATGTTTGAGGCATGGAGTTCAATCTCTTTACAAATTGTCCCAATGTGAGAGCGTTTTACAGAGGTAGAATCAGAAGGCTAAAGAAGCAGAAAGATGCTTTGAGATTACTCAGCCTGGAGAATCTGAATTTATGTTTTCTTCCAAGGTTTCTCAATTCTTTCTAAATGGTGCTTTCAGAAATCCTAACCCCAGTAGGAAGTTCCTACATAGAATCCTGACTGATAGCTCTGTTAGAGAAGATTCCAGACTGATTTTTTCTCTTGAGTTAAGGACAATAAATACAGGCAGCTTACGAAGTGAGCCAGTTAATAAAGGAATTTAGAAGAAAACAAAAAAATCTATTGTGGAGATTGGATTTCCCTTGAGATGCCTGTCACAGTCTTTCCATACAACAAACCCTCATTTATTGAAGTAATTTGTGTAATTTTGGGGTCTTTACAATCAACCCAAACATCCATCAGCTAATGAATGAATAAATAAAATATGGTTATCCATTTAACACAATATTATTCCAACTTAAAATGGAATACAATCCTGATACATAACACATGGATGAACTCTGCCCTGTCAGTGAAAAGCCTACACATTACATGTATGTTTACATTGATATTAAATGCCAAGAATACAGCGGTAAAAGGTAGATTGATGGTTTTCAGGGGCTGAAGGAAGGGATGATTGCTAATATATGTGGGGTCCCTAAAAATAATGAAAGTATTCTAGAATTACCTAGCCGTGATTTCTTCAAAATTAATTGAATAGACTAAAACTTATATAGTTGGACAGGGTAACTTTTATGGCATGGTACTTGTACTTTAATAAAGTTGGTATATGAAGAAGAAAGCACATATGGAAGAGTTATGCCATGCGTACATTTTATCAGAATTCATTTATATATACTTGGAAAAAAAGTAAGGCATTTTATGTCACTTAGCTCCAAATTAGGAACTGTTTTTCTGTTAGTCAAAAAATAATGATACATTTAGTACTGAAAAAAACAACAGGTTCTACATAAAAAAAAGGATATGGTATAAGCAAGCCATATACAAGATGTTTCCCAGGCGATTTAAGAGGTTTCAATGGATAATTGTGTTTTTAAAAATCTTAATCACAGATTTCATTGTGATTGTCTATTTAAAAATAGGGGTGGGGGACTGGGAATATGGCCTAGTGGCAAGAGTGCTTGTCTCGAATACATGAAGCCCTGGGTTCAATTCCCCAGCACCACATATACAGAAAATGGCCAGAAGTGGCGCTGTGGCCCAAGTGGCAGAGTGCTAACCTTGAGCAAAAAGAAGCCAGGGACAGTGCTCAGGCCCTGAGTCCAAGCCCTAGGACTGTTGAAAAAAAAAATAATAATAAAAATAAAAATGGGGGGGGGGTGCTGCAGTTTCCGAAGCAGTAAGAACCCCAAGTGTAATTCCATTGTTTTGAATGCTAAGTCCTATCTCTTTTACCTTCTTTCATAAACTTATTTATTAAAGGATGTTTACAAGTCATTACCTGCTTTCAGTAAAATTCTGCAATCATCCATTAAAATCCATCCATCAATCATCTATTCATCTTTTGTCCATCGTTCACCCTCTTTCTCCATCTACCTATCTATCCATTCATCCGTTAACCATCTATCCATCATCCACCTGTACATCTATGAACTGATCCATATTGTGAAATAGCACTGTGCTATGATATACTAGTGGGGAAAAAAAGACATTACAATCCTCAAGGAACTCACAGTTTCATGGAGGAATTCAATTCATGATGAACCTTATTTTAGCATATCCATTTATCTCAATCAATATTAATTTGGAAAAGCCATGAAACATGTCCAACCTTGGGGTAGACTAACACATTTTTCTCCATAAGCCTAAACACGAGAGCTTCTAAAGATTATGGTTTACTCTCTAAATGTGAAATGATGGTTTTCCAAAGGAAAGGTTGTGGTAGAAATCAATAGAATACACCAATGTATGCATGAGAGGGCTTTGATCACATGACAGAGCATCTTCTGTCATGATGGAAGTCAGGTTTCTGAAATGTTGGATGAATAATACTTACGATGTCAAGTCTTTGGGCTTTGGGCTTTGGGTAGTCAAATGTGGCCCTTTGCACAATTCTGTATGCATTTATTTTAAAAGTCTCTCATATATAGCATCAACGACATCATCTATAAAACATAAAATAGTATTAATTTCATAGATTTTTTTTAACTTAGATTTTTTGATAAACAACAAGCTAGGCATCTGTTCCATCATTCCCATTTAACAGACATTCGGGGTCTTGGACAACAACTTGTAAGAGAAGGTAATCACCCCAGATTTCCACAATGTAGGAAAGTATTCTGTGAAAATTTCTCCCGTGAGCAGAATTGAGTTACTACAATGTGTGGTTTTCTGAACAGGGAGGAAATGGTAGATTCTTATGTCTTCCCTAGCTAAAGTTTTGGGATGAAAGCAGTTAGACTTACTTCGTAATCTATACTCTCTGTTCCTCATTTGTAAAGTGAGAACCTGTCTGTGTTCACATCACAGATGTATGAAGAAGAATGCATACTGTACATCTCAAGTCTTAGCAGACACCCTGGTTCACAGCATCAACCTGCTCTTGAACATTTATCACTGTTCTTGGTACTGTTATGGTCTGTCTAGACAGTAAATTTGCCATGGTGAGTCTAACTTCTTCATCCGTCTTCCTCTGTGATTGGGCAGAAAGGACGCCAAATGATGTAGCACAGCTGTTGTCTAGGAAGAGAACAGTTGGTTCTGGCATTTTACCATAATCACTGGGATATATTTTTGTTTTTACCACTTTGGTTATTTATTGAAAATATTTTTATAAAAACACTGACACAAGCTAGGGTCATGGCTCAAGTAGTAGAACATTTGCTAGGTGTTCTAACCCCAGAACCACCCACTAAAAATAAATAATAAAAATAGGCAAAAGAACACCATGAACAATGAATCTGCCAACAAGACAGTCAGTTTTCCAGTCCTTTCTGAATGGCAGTGGCTTGCTATTACCAGCTTGTGTTATCTTTCTGCAGGGTGGCGGATGCATGCACTCATTTGATATATGTTATGTCTTTATGTTCTTCAAGTGTTTTGCATGTCATTTCTTCTAAACTTGGGAACATTTGGTATGAAAACACAGACGGCATGGTTGTAGAAAGCTCCATTGTCCTGATGTTCTGAGATTCTGGGCACCTATTTCCTGATTCAGTAAGTTGAATCAGGGCAGAGTTGGGCTTGGAGACCTTTAGTCTGTTTGAAGGCTGTGAATGTAGACTGTACTCCAGCAAGAACTCGTTTTCACATCGGGGTGCACAGAGAACCTGCAGAATAAAGCTCTTCAATGAAATCTCTTGAGTTGGAGCTTAGCATTTCCAAATATCTTCTAAAAATATTCTTTATGGATTTTTTATTAATAACCCCCTCCCCAAGTCACAATCTTTCTCAATCAAAAAAGTAAAAAATAGCCAATAATTAATGTTTAATATCAATTTATGTGGGCTGAGAATATGGTCTAATGGCAAGAGTGCTTGCCTCATATACATGAAGCTCTGGGTTCGATTCCTCAGCACCACATATATAGAAAACGGCCAGAGATGGCGCTGTGGCTCAAGTGGCAGAGTGCTAGCCTTGAGCAAAAAGAATTCAGGGACAGTACTCAGGCCCTGAGTTCAAGGCCCAGGACTGGCAAAATAAAATAAAATAAAATAAAATCAATTTATGACAGCTTGTTTTCCGCAAGCAAAATTTAATTTCCTGTGAAGTTTATGTCTATGCTCTGCAAGTTTTTGCCAAAGATACTTATTTATTGAGTGCTGTTAATATAGAAATATTGAGTGTTAGAAATCTTCTTTTCTGTTTAACTTTTGTTATAGATTTCTCTGCTCTTGGCCTGTAGTATCAACTTTGAACTCATGTCCTTGTTCTTTCTAGGAGGGCACTCTAACACTTGATCCATGCTACTAGCCTCTTTTTGCTTTATTTATACTTTGAGAAGGATTTTTTCCTTTTTCCCTAGATCAGCCTTGGACCTTGATCTTCCCACCTGAGCTTCCCAGTAGCTAGGATTACAGGTTTATACCACCAGGCCCGGACCTGTATTCTACTTTTATGTGCCTGTCGCTTCTTATGAATGGTTTCTAGGTCTTATACTTTTCTTAGAAAGACTGACTACAATCCAATATTAACTAAAGACAACATTTCTCTAAATGGGGAAGTATCAGTGAACATGTATCATTTATTTGAGATTTACTACCTTTCCAAAACTTCTTTGTAATCCTTGCTTATCTTTGTATCTTATGACACAATTCAGATGTATTTTAATTGTCTGTTCTATGATGGTCAGATTCCTCTTGTAACAATTTGGGCCACATGGTCTTTTGTGGAAATAGTTGTTTTAACAAACTCTCCTTTTCTCCTTTAGTGATTAGTTCGTGTGTTTTATTAGCTTCTTCTCAACTGAGGCTTGGTAAATCTGTGTTTTCAGGAAAATAACTTGTATTTCTTAATCAAAAATATGTGCAAAGTAATCTTTTAAAATTCTTTTTATTCACCATGTGTTGGGCTTGTTAGCCTCTCCCGGCTCGGGTACCTACTTCTTTCTTTCCACCCTCCCTTTCTTGCCCTCTCCCCTAGTCATCCGACCAGCAGATAAGCTAGAGTGGAACGGGGGAGTCAGCAGATGTGTGCCAGCCTCCTCACCGCTAGAAGTCTGACGTACACATGCAACGGGGCCAGCTTATTAGAGCGAACTAACTTTATTGAGACAAGGACAACGGGAGATGATTCCAAGGGGAGGGGTTTGGCCAGGATGTGATAGGCTGAAGGGTATCACCTGACCCCCAAGGGCTAATGTCACTCGAGCGTGACGAACCAGGGCGGGGTTGGTAGGCACCGGGCTACGGGCTACGTGGGTTGGGGGCTGTTTGCCCAACCGGTTTCTCTGGATTCCGATCCAGAGAGGGTAGCAGGGCTGCATTCCCCAGGGCTGGGGGAGGGGCATCAAGCCCCTTCCATCAAGGGGAAAGATGGATTCCAACAACCATGTATATGAAAAGTCATTGATTTTTGTTCTTTGATTTCTAAATTATTAGGAAACATTATGTTTTCCTGACTTATTACTGATTTCCACTAAAGAACCTGGTTGTCACGTTTATTAATTGTATTGTTTTTATATTGTATTAATGTTTGCATTTAACTCTTAAAATTCTTTTCTGCTTTGGTTAATTTGCTGTTCATTATCTAATTACTTCAGATGAATAGACATTTTCTTCATTTCTGTCTTTTTATTCTTAGCAATGCAATTATTATTATTATTAGCATTTATTTCTTAATTGTCCTCTGACTATTGCTGTAGCGAAATCCTATAGGTCATCTGTATCTTCTCCTTACTATGATTTTCCGATCATTTATTGATTTTACTTTTTTAATTTATGAATTTTTTCAGACAGTTTAAAACATTTTCAATGGGACAGAATTTTTGTGTATTTTTAGTTTTCACCTAAAGTTTATCACCATGTGCTTAGGGGCATTGTACCTTTTTATTTTTTATTTTATTTATTTATTTATTTTCTTATTTATTGTCAAAGTGATGTACAGAGAGGTTACGGTTTCATACATTAGGCATTGGATACATTTCTTTTTATATGATAAGATTCTCCTTTATCCTATTACCATTTTGTGTATATGTTTCATAGGACTGCAGAGGAAAACATTCTATTATCTGTTTTCAGGATACTCAGTCATACATGAATAACTCCAATTCATTTTTTTTTCATTATTTGGAGCTTTACTTTTACTTAACTATTGGCCTATTGACCTGTTAAATTATTTGTCAATTATTATATTTCTACCTTTGTTCCCTATTTTTCCCTTAAGGTTTGCTTTATCAATATGAAGGCTATTACTATTTGATTTATTAAAGACTTACATAGGAAATCGTGTAACAGTTCTTGATTTTTATATAACATTTAATAAAGAAATCTACTTTATCCAATTTAGCACTTTGTTGATGAATGAGTTCTTTCCCCAACACATCTGCTATTGTATAATAAGCTCCCAGACTTCTTTTTGTCTCCATTTGCCTGCATTCTTCGTGCCCATTCTTTCCCTCCCATTCAGAGAGCCTCTTACATGGGCCACAGGATCAGCTTTTGCTGTGTGAGCCAGTCTCAGAGTGCTCTCCTGTTTGCAGTCACTCCACTACATTCACAGATTTTTGTTCATCAAGATGCTTCTGCTAGTGTTTTTTGGTATCCTATTTAGTATTACTGTTTGTTGGTAATGCAGTTTAAAAAAAACAAAACACAAATGAAATTTTTAAGCCTGGTTTGCCTACTTGCATTCTTCCTTTAGCTGCAGCCTGAAGAGTGGAGGGGTGGCCCACAAGAGTCCCAGAGGGCTCCTGTCCAGCCATCGAGGTAGGTACGGTGCCACACACTTTCAGCATTACACGTTCCCTATCAATTCTGTCCCTCCTCTTTCTCCCAGAAATCATAGTCACATAATTCTAGTCGAAAGTCTTTTTAGTATTGAGATGCAGACAGGGATAGGGTCAATGAAGTCCAGTTCTTGTGATCCATCCAGAGTTCCCATTTTCTTCTGAGTCAAATAGGGGCTGAAGTAAAGAACAGGTAGAGGAATGGTCATGTACATATCATTTTGTCCGAGTGGGCACTCACTTCACATGGGTCTATGCCTAGAAATGATATCCGTGTATCACGGGTATCATAGTTGGTAAATGCATTCTCAAGACAGGACTATGGGGCTTAGCCTTTCCAGCGCTCTCCACCAGCATGATGTTCTGAGAAGCTTCAAAGCTGAGCTTGTTGAATATGAGGAAGGATGATATTGCATCATTTAGAAAAAAAGTGGAAGGACCCAACAGTGATACTCACAAGACACTATGTTGGAAATTAACAGTACAATTTGGGGTGAGGAGGATTGGTTGGGAGGGAAGGTATGAGGAAGAGAGGGAGGGGGTAACAAGTTTGATAAGAAGTATACTCACTATCTTATGTAGGTAACTGTAGTCCCTCTGTACATCACCTTGACAATAAAGTTAAATAAAAAAGTGTGTCTCGTTGTGATCGTGGTTTGGTTTTCTTTTATTTCTAATGAGTCTAAGCACATTTTCATAACCACTCACAACTTGAAAATGCCTGCTTGTTGAGGTGTCTACCCATTTTTTTAAACTGTTCTTTACCAAGTCATTTGCATTTTGCTTATTGATTTACAGGAATTCTTCATATATCTTGGCTATGAATGCCTTGACAGTTATACATATGATAACTTCTATCAGTTTTTGACTTGTCTTTTAATCTGCCACTGAGGACCATAAGATTGAATACAAGTATATATTCGTTATATGACTTTCTTTATGGCTAGTGCTTTTCACATTGAATTTAAAGTAGTCACTAGACACAAAAGACCGGTACAAATTATCCAATGCTTGGGCTTAGTTTCTCCAAGGACTAGAGACCAGAGCTTCAACTTAGAGAAGAAAAGACATGAGGCACAAAAGCTAGGAAAAGAAGTAGGGCCAGCTGATCATCAGGGTTGGGTGAGCAGTGCAATGTGGTGTGTACAGTGAATTCATATTGGTAGCTTGGTGGCACGCCAAACTAAATTCTGTCATTAGAGGCCTTTTCTGAGTTAGTCACCTGAAAAAAGATCTCATTAAAAATGTCCTTATTCCCGTGTCACAGGACTACAGTGAGCAGATAGATTAAGTTAATGTGTGTCAATCTAATATATGCAGTGCCAAGCACAGACACACAAAAATAAGCTTTGGATTTTATGAAGCAGCTAGTGATAAGGGGAAAGTAGAGATTCTAAAATTAGTTGAAGATATTATCTAAATCCACTGGTGATATAACAGGTGAATTATCTTGAGGGCAAATTAGCATTTCAGAGTCCCTTCTGCAAAGCCATGATAGCTCAAACACTTTCTTAAAAAGGAAAAGTGCATGTATGTTCGTTCTAAACTGTTGAATATTACATAAATATTTGGTAATTTTTGTCATCTTTCTCCCTGTTTTCTTCTCTTCAGGCTAAAAATAATACATTTTCATGTTGGTTGTAGAATCTGACTAATGTGTATTTGGCTTGAAAATTTCAATCTTATGTATATTCATGAAAATAAGTGAGGGGAAAATTGCTTCCTGCCCAACATATTCCAATGAGGATTTTGATACTCAGGACAATCATTTAATTGGTACATTTCTATTTCTACTAGTGGCAGGCTGGGACAAGAGGCTCTTATGCAAATCAAGAGGATTGAGGAAATGGATGCTGATTTTTTGATTACCCAATGATAAATTAACATATTTTTCTGACCCTAGGAATTTAGCTCCAAGAGCAAGGTCAAAGGCACCAGCTCCAAGTGACATAGTGTAGACAGGAGTGGGAACAGGACTAACAATACTCTACTATTGTGATGTGTGACTATAACACATATACTGTTACACATTGCTGTGGATTGAGTTGTGCTCAAATTCCTATGCTGAAGTTCTAACCCTCAGTGTGGCTATTTGGAGAGTGGGCTCTTATAATTAATGTTACATGTGGTCCTAAGGGCTGGGTGTTAATCTGGTAGATCTCGTGACTTTATAGGGAGAGAAAGATATTTTTCTCTGTCTCTTTCTCTTTTTTGAACTCATTAAAAAGGAACCAAAGAAAGATGCCTCTAAACAGACAAAACAGTAGCCATGTCTCAGAATAAAATATATAGTCTCTTCAGGCTCTTTCTGAGAAACTTATCATACAAAAATTCTAAACATGTCTCAAGAAACTGATGGAAGTATGGGAAAATGTTTCACCAAATAAAGTCTTCAATTTAAAAGAGAAAAATTGTGAGTTATTTTTAAGAACCAAACATTCAGACTGACTAAAATAGTGAATTCATTTAAATATTCAATGGAATATTTGAATTAGTAGGCCAAATACTGAATTTGAATATTTGTCAGTTAAGATTATCCAGAATGATGGAGAAAAGAAGAAAGGAAGAAAGGAAGAAAGAAAGAAAGAGAGAGAGAGAGAGGGAGGGAGGGAGGGAGGGAGGGAGGGAGGGAGGGAGGGAAGGAAGGAAGGAAGGGAAGGGAAGGGAAGGGATTGTTTCTTAGTGGACTTGTAAAGTACCATCAATGGTATGAACACACACACACATACACACACATATACACACACACACATACATATATGGGATTTCTACAATGTAAAACAGAATGTGAGCCAAGCCAGGTGCTGGCGGCTCATGCCTATTGTGGGGCGCACCGACTGACCCCACCTGTCCATGCCCCGGAGGTATGTGGAGTTGTGTGGCTGTTGTGCCAAGGGAATGAGGCCCTGAAGAGCCCCGCCTGCCTTCCGGGTCCGGAACTGGAAAGGCGGCTCTAGCTGGCCACGCTTCCCAGCCTTAAGACCATGTGCCGCAAGATGGCTGCCGGCAGTAACCTGGGGGCGGTTCTGCTAGTACTTAGGCCGCCCCTTAGGGAGGTCCCATGGCCTTCCACCCTTGACTGACAGCTCGGACCGCCAATCATAGCCCCTGGCTAGGTATGTTACACCCTCCTCTTCCTGCCATTGCCCATACTTAAGATCCGGTCTGCACCACTAAACTGAGCAGTCTTGAACTTCTCCCAAGTTGACTTACTGTTTAACCGCGGCAGAAAGGTTGGGCTGCCTGTGAGGGACTCGCGGCTCATTACCTATTCTGGGTTCACCCTCGGTGGGGTGTGCTTCCTCGCCTCTCCCGCTGGTTGGGAGAGCACCCGGGGTTCAGGGACCCCTGCACCTATCATCCTAGTTACTCAGAAAGCTAGTATCTGAGGATAGGAGTTGAAAGTCAACCGTGGCAGGTAAACCTGAGAGGCTCTTCTCTCCAATCAATCAGCAAAAATCTGGAAATAAAAGTGTGGCTTCAGTGGTAGAGCATCAGCTGTGAACAAATTAGCTGAACCACAGTGAGAGACTGTGAGTTCAATCCCAGTAAACGCGTGCGCACACACACACACATACACACATGCATGGGGAAGAAAGATAAATGGTACTGCATCAAACTAAAATGTTTCTGCATGGTGAAGGACATAGATAATAAGCTAAAAAGACAGCCTACAGAATGGAAGATTTTTGCCAGCTAAACATCAGACACTGACCTAATATCTAGATTACAAGAGAACTTTAAAATGTAAATCCTCAAAAAACTGACAACCCAGTCAATAAATAAGCTAATGAGCTAAATAGAATCTTTTCCGAAGAGTAAGTAATACTGGCCAATAGACGCAATGCTCAACATCTCTGGCCATAAAAGAAATGTAAATCAAACAACATTGCGATTCTACCTCATTCCAGTTAGAACGGCAATTATCAAGAAAATAACCAATAACAGATGTGGCAAGATTACAGACAAAAATAAGCTGTTGGTTGGAATGTAAACTTGTTCAACCACTCTGGAAAGCAGTGTGGAGGTTCCTGAAAAAATTAAACATAGAAATACCCTATGATAAAGCATTTGCACTCCTGGACATACCCAAAAGGTCACAAACCAAGGTACACTAAAGCCAATAGCACAACCATATTCATTAGCTAGACTATGGAATCAGCCTAGACTCAGTGGATGAATGGGTCAAGAAAATGTGGTATTTATACACAATGGAATGTTACTCACCCATCAGTAAGAATGATATTTTTTTCTTATTTATTGTCAAAGTGATGTACAGAGAGGTTACAGTTTTATACATTAGGCATTGGATACATTTCTTGTACTGTTTGTTACCTCCTCCCTCATTCCCCCATTCCCCTCCCCCTTTCCCTCTCCCCCCATGAGTTGTTCAGTTGGTTTACACCAAACAGTTTTGCAAGTATTGCTTTTGTAGTCGTTTGTCTTTTTAATCCTGTGTCTCTCAATTTTGGTATTCCCTTTTTCTTTCCTAGTTCTAATACCAGTATATACAGTTTCCAATGTACTCAGATAAGTTACAGTGATAGTGCAGGTACAACCACAGGTAGGGGATACAAGAGGATCATCAACAATAGAAGCTACGGTTTCACATGGCATGTTGAAAGTAATTACAACAATTTGTAAAGAAATGGATGAACCTGGAAAATATTATGTTAAAAGTAAGTCAGGCCCAGAGAGACAAAGAATACATATTTTTGCTAATATGTGGAAGCTAGATTTAGATTGCAAATTTATAAGTAAATACATTGAGTGGTATGCAACTGTATACCAATGTATTAACTGAAAAATTATAGATTCAAGGGAGAGCTCACATAGTTTAATTTCTTAGAAAGGTAAAGTCAAAGTTCAGCAAAATAAAACACCAGAATACTTGTAAGAGTGGGGTGGGGTCAAGAGGGAAGGGGTGGGTAAATGAAGAGGAGGATAGAATTTAGTCAAGAATCCAATGCATATCCTACAGAATTAAGAGGAGTGAGAGAAAAGGTGGGTAGGGGAGGGATGGGTGAGAATGTTGAAAGGGGTGACGTTGATCAAGATATATTGCATTGATAAGCTGCTTTGTTAAATGATAACTCCTTTGTACACTACTTAAAGATAATAGGAAAAGAATGGCACAAAACCAAGAAAAGAAATGAAGGAGATTAAAAAAAAAATCATGGCTGAAAAATCTAAAAATGGACACAAACCATTAACCCAGGAATCTCGGTGAGCCTCAACTAGGGTAAATTCAGAAATCCACCCCTCACCGTCTTAGTTGAACTTTCATGATACAAAGAGAATATTGGAAATACCCAGAGTGAAGTCGTCATCCCGTGCAAAGAGTCTTCTGTAAGGTTAAAAACGGACTTCTCACCCGACTCCATGGTGGTCAGTAAACAGGGGGATGACACATACGCTATGCTGGAGGAAAAAGATCAACGAAAAATTCCTTCTCGAGAAAACTTACCTTTCAAGAAAAAGCAAAATAGAGATATTCCTAAATAAAAACTAGGATAATACCTTCTAAGAAAAGTGAGGGAAGGAGAGGGTTAGAAGGGATCGTCATGCAGTGTATTCATAAGCTGCTCTGTTAAATGGCAACTCCTCTGTACAACTACTTAAAGATACTAAATAGAGATAAAACTAAAAAGAGAATGAATACAGTACTTGAAGATAGATGTTTAATTGACTTGAAAAAAAACATTACAAAATATATGTATGTATTTAACCACCACAAGGTACCACAAAATATGTCTTTATGTATCAGTCAACTGTTTAAGGTTTAAATTTGAAAGTATTGAATGGCTTGCTTAGTGAGACAGATACCAAGTAGCAGAAAGGTGATTTATTCTCTGGTCATTCAACTTTCAAGGCACTATCTTTCTCACTCTAGTAGGAAGCAGGGTTTGTTAGCCACGTCATTATGAGCCAGTATAAACTGCCAAGGAAAGCCAGTGTAAACTGATTTTGTTTTGGGTGGTTGTTAGGAAATGAGACACTCTCCCACAGAGCCAACTGGCAAACTTGCCAGATCTTACTGTTGAGAAAGGAAACTCTACTTCCTCCTTGCTTAACACTCAGATCACAGTTTTGGTGAAGGCCTTGTCACAACTGGCAAGATTCTTTCTCAACTGAAAGCTGTTCATGCATATTCAGCTATGCATATTAGCAATGCAAATTAGAATGTATCTCCTTAAGTGGAAAGAAGTTAATAACCTGTAATCTCTCTCTCTAGCTCTCCAACCTTCTTGTGTCTTCATTAAGCAGTGGCAAGAGAGGATGGCTTTTCGTGGAAGCCAATTTTGTCTTTTGACAGCTGTATGCTAAAAATCAGATGGTTTACAGTTTTGATAAATAAGGGCTTATTTGAGAGGCTTTTATTCTTTGTCTGGGATTATAAAACAAATAAGTGATTTTCAAATAATAGGATCTTAAGGATGAAAGTCATATATAAACAATGTTCTCATTTTATTAGCTCTGTAAACTAAGACAGAGAAGCAATGCAAGTTTTTGCAAGGTCACATGGCCCAAAGTGGGAGATCTTTACCCATCATTCATTTGATTTTTCCTCACTGTGCTCATTGTTATTGCTTCATATTGTGTCACATTGTGATTAGTTCATAATATTTTTGGAGGCATACACTGAATATGGATGATACAGCACTTATTTAGGTCAGTTATCAGAATGCAGCGACAAAGAAGCTCACAATCTGATTGGTCAATGGATAAAAGTTAGAAGGAAAGTGCCTACCACAGCAAGTACATTACACTTTCATATTGTGCCTTAAAATATCCACATTGTTTACTTGGTAAGATAGCTCTTATGTGCCAAACCCGTATTTTAAACAATGCAATGTAACCAATGTGATGCAAAAGAATATGAATGAGACCCAGCATGCTCTCTGTCTGTCTGGAATCTGTAATATAATAGGGCAACCACTATGCAAACGAACAAGCCAATTTACAGACAGAAATACATGTAGTCCTGGATGTTGAGGGGCTCATCCTTGTACTCTCTGTATATCCTAGTATATCTTATCCAAATTGAAGCCATTCTTCTTTATACTAGTCATTCGGGTATTCATCACTTTGATTGTACTGGGCTAGTGCCATGAGAGGGTTATTCTGCCTGGTTTGTACTTCAGATCTACTGCTTTCTAATCAGATGACATAGGTCTCCTCTGTCCCTCTAATTGTTTTCCCTCTGTACGAGGAATATGACAAAAAGGATCTACCATACTAGTTTTCTTAGGAATCAACAAATTAGAAAATGCTGATAATTTACTACAGTGCCTGGCCCATGATTAGCATTAGAAGTTGGGTTTGAAAAGAGACTCTTGAGAGTCCAACTCTCCACGGACTTATCAGCCAAGCCAGAAGGTGGTGTTCTGAAGGAATTCTAATCCTAGGCGGTCATCTCCATCAGCTTCATGAAAGGGATGCGAATGAAACAAACTTAAATTCCACAAAATTCCTTGAACTTGTTAACAGATAACATATTTTAATACATAATAAATGTTCTCCTAGTTGCTACAAGCCTTTGGTTAGCTTTCCAGGATATGGAAAAATCTCTGTCTTAGCAACTTCAAGCAGTATTAAATTTCATGAAACGATTGATTCCATTGTGACGTTTTAGTACATATTCATAGCATACATTGTTCATGTTCACGCCCTTATGGCCCTCTCCATTCTTCCCTCTCCCACCAGGTCCCATTTCTCTTCTAAGTAATCCCCCTTCTACTGTCGGGTCTTCAGAAATATCCGGATTCCACATGTAAGAGTAAACGTGTGCTACGTAGCTTTCTGAGTCGAATTAATTTCTAGATCTATTCATTTTCTGTCAACTGACATGGTTTTGTTCTTTTTCATGACCGAATAATACTACATTGTGTATGTAGACTGTAGTTGTTGCCCTCCCCCTGCTCCTCCTCCTCCTCCTCTTCCTCCTTTTTCTTCTTCATCCTCTTCCTCTTCCCCATCCCCATCTTTTTTCCCCTCCTCTTCTTCATCCTTCTCCCTCTTTTCCTCCTTCTTTTTCCTAGGTTTCTGATTGCTTTGATCAGTGAGAGAATTTCCAGAGTTTCTAATTCTGTCAGTTTCACTGATACTAGTGTATTTGTTCCTTCAATGCTTATTTTTTCCCAAAGGCTTTTTATAAAGTTCAGACAAGTTCTCTCACAAACTGTTGTGGTAATTTCCATTCCCTCTAGCAAACATAGCTGAAGTATTGCTTCATATGTTCTTGGCTTCTCCATGCACAGATGTTCTCCTCACACATTGCTTTAGGAGGTCTGAAACCAGGCAGGCGAGGAAACCAACTTCTACTGATGGAGCATCCACTGTGTTTCCAGTGACCCAGATATGCAAAGGAGTCCATAGTCTAGTAAACGAGACTGTTAAATAAGAAATTTGAATATCATTTTGTTGGTGTTATTATAGGACTATGCACCCAATGAAAACAAAATTTACTAACTATTTATTCTGATAATGAACGTTCTTTGCCGTGTCCCACTTAGTCCATCCAGTAATTCAAGGAGATAAGAGTGTGTTTGTGCACTCTGGATTGAAAATGGA
Source organism: Perognathus longimembris pacificus (assembly GCF_023159225.1). Lineage (NCBI taxonomy): Eukaryota > Metazoa > Chordata > Mammalia > Rodentia > Heteromyidae > Perognathus > Perognathus longimembris. The sequence continues at coordinate 7,851,043 of NC_063172.1, forward strand.
TGGGTTCAATTATTCCTCTTCCTATTACGGGGTGTATGTAGCAGGGAGACTTACTTATCATCCTTAAATCTCACTATCCCCAACTGGGAGATGGTAATTAAAAGACCCCATAGGGTTGTTTAGAGAATAAATGAGTTAGTGAATATAAATATATACACACTGAAATGCTTAATACACATGAAATCTTAACACATTATTAGTAATATTGCCATTTAAAAATCTTCTGCTTTAACATCCATCAGAGGGACCCTGGCGGCCTTGTCTTCTCCCCTCTCACTGGTCAAGCTATCGGATGTGACTGTAGACCCGGTGGGAAGCTGGCCTGGGTTCAGGCTAGTACTCACATCCTTAGACTTACACTGTGCTGAGAATAAGAATCCAGATTTCCATTGTGGTTTGAGGTATATGCTAACCAATCCTTCTTCCTTCCTTCTGTCCTTTCTCACGTGTTAGACACCACCCTGGTGTGAAGAGCTTTCACCATCCATATTTTTCTCTCTTCATCCTTCCAAAGTTCTTCCCCAATAACATAAACATCCCCTGCACTTGATTTCCTCCGGGTCACAGAGCACTCATCAGACACCAAGCCTCACACCCAAGCCGGATGAGCTCTAGACGGTGTAGACGGTGTGAAGCTCTCAGTAGGCTGGGGCTAGGACCACGGAGAGTTGCTGAGTGAAGTAGGTGACTCTGTATTTCGGTTGTTGGTCTTTGTGAATCCCTTTGGCAGGTGGAAATCATGCAGGCCAGCACTCCCACCATACATTTCCATTAGGTTGTGATACATTACCAACATTCAAATCTCTTTACTGCTGGGACCCTACCCGATATGTAGGTAATTCCTACAAACTGTGAAAAGTTTTAAAAATTGACGTAAATATTGGTAATTTTGAAAAGAGCAGCATTAGTATCAGTGGCAAGGATAGGAAATCATCCACAATGCAATATTTATGACGTATTCTTCCAATGTTTTAAAAAAATATTTTAACTTCCTTTGTTGAGGATCATTTCATTTTACATGAGAATGAACAACTTCAACCAGTTGAAGCTTTCTGCTGATAAGTCTAGGAGCCAAGAATAAGGCCTCACTGCTGGGAGCGTAACCACCATCAGCAGAGTGAGGATTGCGGGAATGGCTGGGGCTGAGGAAGCTGAAACAGCAACATGGAATTTGTGAGTAGTATGTGTAGAGCATGGGTGATGTTTGAGGGGTGGAAAGGGGGCACGGAGCAGCGAGAAAGGCTTCAAAAATATGTCCCAGCATCGGGAACCTTGTTAACAACAGATGTTTCATCTGTGTTTCAGTCGGGTAGGGCAGAGCGCTTTGAAAATGGTAGGTGTTTATACATGTAAAGAGAGTGAGAGACAGAGAATGGCTCTTCAGTGGCTCTTGAATGGTGAGAGGGACTTGGGTCATGCCATTGGTGGGAATTTACCCAACCCCTCCAGTATTTCTATCTAGGAAGTCTGAGATCGATCTCTCTTCCTATGAACATAGTGGCCATTTCATTTATTTAACAAACTGGGGCACTTTGAGGGTTTAAGGGACTTTATGAATTTTCAGAGTGTCAGAACTAGAGAGATCAAAAAGTGACACATATTCATTGAACCTTACAAAGACTGAACAGTTACCTTTATGAAACAATGGACAGTAGACTCATGGCAGGAGAAGGGTATGGTGAAGGTTATTGCTGTGTGCTGTAGGAGAAGGAGGACTTGCGCTATTAGCCCTCACTATCTGGTATATAGGTAAATATGTTATAAAACTATAAGGGCCAGGATCTATGTATCCGTGGATGAATATTATTTACTGTCATAATGAAGCAGGTCAAACTTTGTTTTGTATTATTTATTTTCGATTTTCTACTGCTTATATCCTTAAAATAGAATGAAAACAATTTTGTTCTGGGAATTTAATGTAATTCTTTGCACTTACTTTGAGTTATGTGCCATTAAATACTAAGGGTGACCTACAACTGATTATAACACTATATCAACTGGTAATTCACTTAAATTTCCTACAACTTTATTGTCAAGGCAGTATTAGTAAATATCAGACTTACAAAAATGATTTACTCTGCAGACATTAGATAGCTTCCTTTTCTTAATTTCTGCCAAATATATAAAACACTTTCATCAACACATTAAGTGACTAAAATTTATACCTGTTGTTTTAATATAAATCACTGTGAGAAAGTTTTAAAATGAAGGCCAGTATATGCGATTTGACTAGGTTAAGCAATAAAAATAAGAGTTATGTATATGGTGTATATAATTAATTTGTAGTAGTGCAACAGAAGCTAGTAGAAATTATGAGCATTTCTTAAGTAACTATACACATGGGCATTTCATCTTGTACAAGATTTGTGTTTCGGGGTCAATTAAGTTTATTATGTTCAAATTGAAAAATACCTCCACTAAATTCTTTACACAATATATTGTTAAAATGCAATTGGTTTAGTAGCATTTATTGTCATTTTAGTGTTAGGAAATAGACACTATTAAGTGTTTTGTAAGATATAATAAAATGAAATTGACTTGACTATTTTATACCTGAAATGAGAAAAATAACACTGGACTGTAACAGAGAACAAAATTGAGTAAGTAAAAGAATCTGGTTCACTTTTGGTTCTCAAATTTGGTTAACTGATTCCAGATCTTACCTTGTTCATAGTATCTGTGGGATCTAGAAATTAGTCACCTTGTCATTTTAACGTATATAAGTATATATTTGAAATGAGCTAAGTAGCTCAAATTAGCTGTCAATTCACAATCCTCATGTCTCAGCCTTCAAAGTTGCTGAGATTATGAGGGTTCACCATTAGCTCAGTAAGATTCTTAACTCCTGCTCTTCTTGTTTTCACTCATAGGGTTTCTGTGATTTCAGAGTCAGTTGTTTACAGAACAGGAAGCCAATCATTGCTTCTTCAAGGCTCAGAAAGGATGTTTGCTGTGGTGCTTGGAAAGAAAAGACAAGATGCGCTAGTGCAGTGTAGCCTTGACCAGCTAGGTCATTATTCTGTGAGGCACTGAATGGAGACTTAGAGATAGCTTTTTTGTCAGTCCTGGGCCTTGGACTCAGCCTGAGCACTGTCCCTGGCTTCCTTTTGCTCAAGGCTAGCATTCTGCCACTTGAGCCACAGAGCCACTTCACAGTCTCTTCTTTGTTATTGCAGAAGGTATAATGAGGCCCAACTGCATTCAGATGGAGGTGTTTTAGCTCAAGGCTAGCACTCTACCATTTGAACCACAGCACCACTTCTGGCTTTTTCTGCATATGTGGCACAGAGGAATTGAACCCAGGGCATTGTGCATACTAGACAAACACTCTACTACTAGGCCAAACTCCTGGCCCACACTGAGATTCTTTTAAAGTGACAATTGGTGGGCTGTGTTTCATGGATATGATTGCTTGGTAATTCTAGGAAAAACAAAAGACCATAAACATAAAAGTAGGGATCGATTCTAGACTAAAAAAGCACAGCCATGACAATCAAGGTTGAATATGGGAGACTTAGAAAACACGGAATTTTCTACCATCCTTTCTTCACGTTTTCTTTTGTGAAGTATAATTAATAGAATTTTACATATGTATGGACATACATAGGTATGGATATATATGTATATATATGCAAGTTCATATATATAATATGGAAGTGTTTTATTATTCTAGATCATTTTTGGTTGGTTGGTTCAAAATATCAATTTTTTTATTTGGTTTTGATGGGTTTAATATTTCTTGAAATTTATTCCTTCCTTCCAGGCTATGTGTTTTGTTTAGGGAATTATTGTTCACAATAACCTCCATGATCATTTGCATTATGGTGGTATCAGTAGTAATGTCTCCTGTTGTATTTATGATTATATTTATTTAACTCCCTTCTCTTTTTTCTTTCTTACTTTAGCTAGCTCAAAGAACTGTGCTTTGTTATCCTTGCTAGTTCAATGGTTTAGTCAATAAAAAACAACAACTTGAGATTCATTGATTAAAAAAAAGTCTCTACTCCTTAGAACATTCATTTTCATCACAGTACTTATTATTACATTCCTCTGCTAATTTTGTTTATAGTTGTTTTTCATTGACCTCACTGAGGAATTAAGCTAGGCTAATATTTCAGCTCTTCCATTTCTTAGTGCAGGTAAGTACTTTGGCAAACTTTGCTCTTTGAAATTTTTTTTTTTATTTTTCCTGTATTTCACAAGTTTTGGTATAGTCTGTTTTCTAAATTGTTTGTCTCAATGTATCATTTGCTTTCCCCCTTGATTTTTTTCTTTGACCCATTGGTCTTTCTATAGTATATTGATTTCTACATACTTGTTAATTTTCCAATTTTCTATTGTCCCTGATTTTTTACTTTCATATCATTGTGGTCAGAAAAGACACTTGATAAAATTTCAATGTTTTAAAACTTATAGTAGTCTTATGTATGATGTATTCTGGGGAATATTCCAGATCCACTGCAGAAGAATCTGTATCTTGTTGCTCTACATAGAATTATATATATATATATGTATATATATATAATTATGTATATATGTTAGGTCAAGTTGGTCTTTTATTGTTGTTCAAGCTCTTTTCTCCCTAGGTAATCTTTCTATTGCTGGAAGGGGGGTATCAAATGCCCACACTGTTATTATTCATTTCTCCTCTCTGTCATGTAAATATCTGCTCCATATTTTCAGGTGTTCTCATGTTGCAGACATACATGATTATACTTGTTATATCCTTTTGGTTAATTGACTCTTTGGCTTCATACACTTTCCTTCTTTCATTTGTGCAACAGATTTTTCACTAAAACTTTGTTTTTCTGAGTGGCCTACCATACTGTTATTTGGATCTCATTCACATTGAATACTCTTCTATCTTGTATATCATCACTTTTAGTGGATGTGTGCCCTTAAAGCTTGTAAAATAAGTGTGCTGAAGGCAGCGTGAAGTGTTGTTGGGTCTTTCACAAATATCAGTCCTCATATCTTTTGATTGGGGGAAATCTACTTCATTTATGCTAAAAAGATTATTCAGAGAATAAACCATACTAGTGTTGTCATTTCATTAATTGTGTTTTGACTCATGTCATTTTTATTTTTCCTCTATTCATTTGTGTGTGTGTGTGTGTGTGTGTGTGTGTGTACACAAGCACATGTGTTTACTAGGGGCACACCTGATACCTGATTATCTGAGAATGCCATAATATTTACACAAAAATCCTAGAGTTATAGCAGTACAAATAGTGGTTCTTTATACTTATGGCAGATGCATTTTAGGTCACCTCTCCACTAGCGCCTAAAGCCACAAGCAGTGTCAAATATTATGTACTAAGTTTTATTAGTATCCATCTCTATCTACAATCAAGCTTATCACTTACTCCACTGTAAGAAGTTAGCAACAATATTTAATAAAGAAATAGAGCAATTATAGCAATCTAATGTGGTAAAATTTCCAGCACCAACTCTCTTACTACTTGGAGCCAATAGTAAGGAAAATAAAAGTTATGTGGGCACAGGCACTCTGCTGTGATCTGATCTGATCACTATGATGGCCGCGAAGGGATGAACGGGCAGGTTGGAGATACAGGGTGGCTACACTGGACAATGGACAGATTCACTTCCTGGGTGAGATGGAACAAGATGCAATAAGGTTTCATTACACTACTAAGAATATCTTGACATTTGAAAGGTATACGTTGTTTATTTCTGGAATTTTTCATTTATTATTCTTAGAGTGGGCTTAACCCCCAGGTAACTAAAACTGTGGAGTGTGAAACTGAAAAGAAGAGTCCACAGGACTACATCCTCAACAACTTCACTTCAACAGCTATTATAAGTGGAGAGTAACATCAATCGCATACAAAAGCTCTCCTCTTTTATTCTACTCTCTCCATGCACCTTGGGCCAATGATGTCACAATTCATCTCTTTTATACTGTATTCCCATTAGCAAATTGGTGTGGTTGCAGTTATTTCTATTCCCTTGTTTTTTTTCCTTTAACTTTTAGACTAGTGTTAGAAATGATTCATGTACTATAGTGTTGGACTTTATTTTCTTATTTTTGCTTTTTTACTAGTGTAGATTCCCCTTTGGCAGTTCTGGGAGCAAATCTAATGGTGATGAACTTCCTCTGCGTTTGTTTGTCTGGGATTATTTTTATTTCTCCTTTATTTCCCCAGGTCAGAGTTTCTGGTAGGCTTGTTCTTGGAACATTTTGAATTTTCACCTGTGCATGGATCTTGTTTGGTTTCTTGATTAATGGTGTTCCCCACCCCCCCCCCCCCCAGGATTATTTTTCCTCTTCTTTTGGTAGAACTGGTGCTGGAACAGAGGGCCACTTCTGCTGTTTCTGCTGTCTTCAGATGACATCTCTGGCAGGCTCATGAACCGAAGTGGACCCACTAGGTCCCTGACAATTCTCCTGCCAGACCACTGAACAGGTATCTGGGTGGGTAGATGGCCCTCAGACTGCAACAAAGAAGGGCTGTATCCACTCACAGGCAGGGCTGCTTTGGAACCTGCAGTTGGACTGATAATGACCGTGCTGGCTCTGGGAGCATGGACAGGAATGCCTCTTATCTTGTCTCTGGATAAGCTTGGTGGCCCCTTAAGTATAGCTAGCACAGGTCAGCGCTGAGACAGGACACTACCTGGTTCCTAGCTGATACTGTGGTTGGTAAACCTGTTAGCCAAATACCAGGAAAGCAATGCAGATCCTCCTGGGGCCATGGTTTGTTGAGTGAGAAGAATGTCAGGACTAAGCTGAGTTCATGGAGAATTAGCTGAGTTCGGTTCCATAGCCAGGAGTACAAGGGTGGGCCTGCCACCTGGGTCAAATATTAGTCTGTACCTGGCCTTTGCAATCTCCTCCCTGGCTCCCCAGCACTCCATTCCTCAAAGGTACTTGCTAAATTTGTGTGGATGACAAATTATTGCTGTTGTGTGTATATGTGAGCTGAGGCACCTGTTCTGTGCTCTTGATGATCTAACCCTGAAGATACTTCTCTTGATTGATGAGTAAGAGTTCAAAGGAAGAAGAAATATGAACACACTAGGATGAATGTTCAGAAACAACGATGACAGACGGCACTGGACATTTTTGACACCTTGGATTGCTTCAAAGGGGCTGTAGGGTCTTCACAGATAGAGAGGCAAATGTAGAGAGAAGAACAGCATGTCAGATTCCAAATATGAGATAGAATCTTCATGGATCACTTTTAAAAGTTAGGGCTTACAAAGAACCATAGAAAGCATACCTTGCGTCTTTCCCAGAGCTGGCAGGGAGAACGCATGCTGTGTAAAGACATCAATATCTGAAATCTCTTTAGGGACTGGAAAGATTTTTTTTTTTGAGTACAGATAGATGAACTCTAATAGGGATGAATAAAATATCTCACAGATTAGAATCTAATAGAGTCTATTGCAGCAAAAATACAGAGGAGTTCTGGTATATGTGGACCTACACATATAAGATCTACATAGAAGATCCAATGTTTTGTTTGCATTAAAAAAAATTCACAATGAACTAGAAGTACTGCATGGCTGTGGACACAGACGGTGTCATCTTAGGTCACAGAAGTCCCAGAGTTACAGTGCCATAGGGAAAAGTGACTCTTAAGAGACAGAGACCATATGACCTCCTCACTTTTAGCACAATCTATAACACCACTTTCATCATAATGATTAAGGCTGTTGATAACTACCCACTTTCTAGAAGATTAAATCTGAATGTCCATAAAGTGTCTATTACAGTGTCTGGGACATTAGTACCCAAGAATTATTTATGTCCTTCTCTGCATTAATTCATTCTTAAATCAACACTGAATAAATCCAATTAGAACAGCAGCACAAATTAGCATCTGGCCAGAGAATAAAGATGCATGGTGAGGAATCTCCATACTGCTTGCCAGAGTGGCTGAACCAGTTTACATTCCCACCAACAATGAAGTAGGGTTCCCTTTTGGCCACATCCCCTCCAACAATTGTTATTATTAGTTTTCTTGATATATGACATTCTTGCTGGGGTGAGATGGAATCTCAATGTTGTTTTGATTTGCATTTCCTTTATGGCCAGTGATGTAGAGCATTTTTTCATATGTCTATTGGCCATTCTCATTTCCTCATCAGAGAAGGCTCAATATAGAACTCCCCTATGACCCAGCAGCCCCACTTTTGGGTATCTATCCAAAAGACCACAAACAAAATCACAGTAATGCCACCAGCACAACAATGTTCATCGCAGCACAATTTGTCATAGCGAGAATCTGGAACCAACCCAGATGCCCCTCAGTAGGCGAATGGATCAGGAAAATGTGGTACATATACACAATGGAATTTTATGCCTCTATCAGAAAGAATGACATAGTTCCATTTGTAAGGAAATGGAAGGACTTGGAAAAAGTCATACTAAGTGAAGTGAGCCAGACCCAAAGAAACATGGACTCTATGGCCTCCCTTATTGAGAATAATTAGTACAGGTTTAGGCAAGTCATAGCAGAGCATCACAAGGCCCAATAGCTATACCCTTATGAACACATAAGATGATGCTAAGTGAAATGAACTCCATGTTATGGAAACAATTGTTATATCACAGTTGTAACTACTTTCAACGTCCTATGTGTATCTGTAGTTTCTATTATTGATGATGTTCTTGTATCACCTTCCTGTGGTTGTACCTACACTATCTCTGTAATCTTATCTGAGTATATTGGAAACCGTGTTTACTGGTACTGGAAGTAGGAAATTCAAAAGGAATACCAAATTTGAGAGACACAGGGTAAAAAAAGACAAACAACTACAAAAGCAATGCTTGCAAAACTGTTTGGTGTAAGTGAACTGAACACCTCCGGGGGGGGGGGGAAGGGAAAGGGGGGGAGGGAGGGGGGTATGAGGGACAAGGTAACAAACAGTACAAGAAATGTATCCAATGCCTAACGTATGAAACTGTAACCTCTCTGTACATCAGTTTGATAATAAAAATTTGAATAAAAAGAAAAGATTCATGGTAAGGAGTACTACCATCTTCTCCTTATTTTGTTAAAGAGAAAATGAACAAACATGGATAGGACAAGTGTATGTACTATTTTTTTTTACCAGTAGAAATTACTCATTTATTTTATTATGCATTAATATCAACCTGCTATGTTGAATACGAGTTATTACTCAAATGCATAGCTATTTAAAACTTCTTTTTTTAAATACACAGTGATACAGGTTGAAATTATGGAAGTGTATGTACTATTGAGAGTTTTCAGATATAAGTGAAATAAATCAAATCAGAATAGTTTTAGAAATCAGAACAAGAACTTCCTCTTTTCAGTCCTCAACCCTTGTTAATCTTTCAGATCTGAGGCTAATAATATTTTCTTCATTAGGGTTTTTTTTAATCACAATCTTTTAAAAGCATATTCCTACAGATGGTTATTATTTTTGGTTAACTTTATGATTAAAGTTCATCACCTCATTCAACTGTAAATTGCAAAGAACCTGGGCTACGTCTGGGTCACAAGTCCTGATAGCCATGGTCCTGGCTATGAAATCGGGTGCCCGAATGGCCCTCAGATGCCATGTAATATGGTTCCTGCCCTCAAATCTCACAGAAGGAGTAATACTACAGGGTATTTAACCTCAAGAGAGGTAAGGAGAACACAGCCCCTACGCAGAGAGAAGGCTCCTTTAGCAGCAGAAGGCAAACCATTTATCCCAATTTACACTTGCTCCCGGTCCAGTGGTCCAATTCCCTTCCTCCAATTCTGAGTGTATAATGGGGTCTACATCTGAACATGTGGCTCTGTTACTGAGAGCAAATGGGAAGAAATAACTTTGCCCATCTAAGGACATTTTCAGAGTTAATGAAGTGGAAAATAGGAGAGCAAAACAAGGTCACAGCCCAGGCAAGGGCTTTCAGTAAAGGCAGCCAGAGCAGGCACCTGAGGACAAGGGGCCTCATTTGATTGGGAGGGCACCTTAGTCATGCAAATTAATGGAAAGGAAGTAAGTGGGGTGTTTCCTTGGTGATGAACAATGATGACAAGGGACTGGAGACATATGGCAAAGGAGGAAATGCAAAGTTATGTCAGCTTGCAGTGATTCATAAATAACAGCAAGAGGTCTGCACAGGCAGATTGAAGGCATCCAGGGTGTTATGTAATCACGCCTCAGTGATGCATGAAGGCATTGAACGTTTTAATGTGCACAATCTGAAATGCCTGCTCTCTTGAAGAAGCCTGGGGTTTTGTGGCCCCAGAGACTCAGTTTGCACAGCTAAATAAAAAACCATTTTAAAAGAATGATGAATTTCTAAGGGCTCAGAACCAGCTAAATGTCTTCAATGCCTCTGGAAATCAATCATTCACATTTCCATCAATGCTTTTCATCCACTCATTTGCATATTTGTTTATTCAGCAAATTATTTAGTGCGTTGTTTGTGCCAGCCTCTAGGATAGCTGATATGCTTCTTCCATTCCTGTTATGCTGGCTCAGTGGATAGTCACATTCCTAAGAGGTGATTGTGAAAGTTCGCACACTGGTGCCCCTGTCTCTGCTTGTGTCCATGTGCAATCTTTTCTTCACTCTTTAGCCAGGAGAATCAGTCTCAGTTATGCTTTAGAAAGTGTTTAACTCTAGCTGTAACCTGTCTCCCTCTTGCCTTCTGCAAACAGCATCCACACCTGTCCCTCCTCTGCCTCATCCACAATTTTTACATTTCAGTGTGTGTGTGTGTGTGTGTGTGTGTGTGTGTGTGTGTGTGTGTGTGTGTGTGTGTGTGTATGTGTGTGTATTGCTGTTCCATTCCGAGTCCATTGGCTGGTGGAGGGATGGGCTTATAACCTATCTGGGCCAATCAGAGAGTCTTCCTTTATCATGGCTGCAGTGATTGGTCAAGATTTAGGCTTATGCTGATTAAGAGAAATTTTATGACAGATTACTGGACCTAGGGCTTAGTCAGATTTCAGGGGGCGAAAGCACTTTACATTAGTTTTCTCTTGAAGTATAACTTCTTCTCACAAATTCAGTGTTTAAAACAAGAGTTATTACCTCATACCCTGATACATAAGAAACATATCAAAGCATTTCGTTTGCTTATCTAAGTTTTCTCTTCAGGCTCCGGCAAAGAATCTACTTCCGAGTTCATTCTTGTTGGCAGGATCCATCTTCTTACTGCTGTAGAATTAATATTTTGTCTTGCTGACTGTGTACCTGGGCCTTTGTCGCCTTCTTCTGAATTCCTCCCCAAGAGATGCCCTTTACTGTCACGCCAGAAAGAGTACATCAGATCTGCCTCGGGCTTTGAATTCCTGAAGTCTTCTTACAAATTCTGGAGACAGTTTTTCTGCTTTTGAAGATCTCATGCAGTTAGATGGGGTTCTGTCTCTAACTTGACGGTTGTAAGGTGGACTTGCTGTAAAACATAACCTAGTAGAAAGCTTTGAATGTTCCTTTCGTCTTCTGATGGCTGCATGTATCTGTGAGAGTGGTGTGACAGCACGGAGCTGAGGGGAGGTATGTCTTGAAGCTCTTCCCAGGCGGGAAGAGGGGGGGCCATAGTTGTGCTAGAGGAGACGAATTTGATTGAGATATACCACACACATAGATGGACCATCACAGTAGAGAGAGGCCCTGTGTCCAAGTCATATGTGCTAATAAAAATGAAAGAAAGGAAAGAGGCAGGTCACAGAGTGCAAAGAGGAGAGGAAATAAGTCCTAATGCATAGTCATGTGGTGAGTTTGATTCGAGATGGACCTCTGGAATCTTCGACTCTCTGCATCCTGTGAACCAATGATTTCTACTAGATGTTTTGAGGTAGCCACATCACTACCTACAATGTAGCTCCCACTATAGACATCAGTTCCCCTCAGAAATTTTCCCTGATGATAATTGAAGACAAGTCTTGTGCCCATGTTCCCAGCACCACCCATCTTCTTTATACTGATATCTTCTTTAACTGATATCTTCTTTAACATCTTCTTTAACTGATATCATGCTGCTTAATGACTTTAATATTCTTTCCTGCTTAAATAAGTTGTATGAAGAAAAGCACCATCTCGTTTATTGTGGTTTTCCCTCAGTGCCTAGAATATGAGAACATTTTTGTGGAGTCAAAGACTGATTTGGCATCATGTAGACAGCACCTGAAAAGTGAAAGTTCTACCACTATAGAACAAGTTGACGGGCACTCTCATTTCCTTTACGCCTTGGTCTTCTTTCTTAAATTTTGCTCTCCTTGAACTTAGGCCTGCACTCAGCATCATGGGCTTTTACAGTCGTTTGCATCCAACAGCTAAGGCTCTTCTGTATTGACTGATCTTACTATGTTCTCGACCCCTTGTTTTTGCCTTTTGATTAGGAAAAGCTCTGACTTTTCTGGCAATACCCCAGCCACATCGCAGCTGGTCTCTCTTGTTTGACTTTCCAACATTGAGCTGATTCACACAGCTTCCAAGCTGCTAGATTTGACTTGGAATTGGCAGTGGGAAACCAGGCATCAGCTGTCAGCTTTATCATCTCCAACCCCTTCTTTTAACTAGTCAGTAATATGTTTCTTCCAAATGCCTGCTTCTAACAATTTCCAGCATGGCTCACCAGGGAAGGAGCACAGCATAACCCGCCCCCCACCCCCACCCCATCTACTAGTGGGTGAATTCTGGAACCAGTGATATTGCTGATATCGATTAATATCGACTAAATCTAAAATGAACTCCAGCTTATGTCAAATTACAGCTATTCCTTATCCAATTGCTATTAGCTAGATGCCTAAAACCCAATGTATCCTCTCGGGTTGTCATATTCACAATGCACCATACAACGACTATATGTCAACTTCACTTAATTTGTTTCCTGCAAGGTTCTTGGATGTAGTATTCTGGGGTTTTGTTGCTGGACCACTTTCGTATCTCAGCACAGTTGGATCTAATCCTTCCCCACATGACGGTGTTCTCCGGTTAGATCTTGCTGATAACATAGATTTATGCAACTGTGAACTTCCTAACTCCATTGGAGGTGAATATCAATGTGTAGCAGACCTTGGTAGCCAAGTCATTTTAAATGCTACATTTTAGTCTTATAGGTCAACTCTTCACATCTGTCCTCATTCTCCCTTCTCTCTCCCCAAGGCTAATCCTACAAAAGTCATATATATTGATTACATTGCTCCCTACATCAAACGTCTTTCCTCCTTTTTCCTGGTGGTAATATAGTTAAGGATGCAAAAACTCTCATACATGAACGTAAATTGATTGTGACACTAATTCTGTTACTATGCTTTTTAATAGCTTTCTCTGAACTTTATTGTCCCACATAGTGAAAATGTCATGTTGAAACACACTGGTCATTCATGATCCTACTTGTCTAATGTTCCATCTGGGAACTTCAGTTTCTCTAGGTTATTTTTGTCATCCATTTTCCACTTTCTTATCTTTTCTTTCCAACCTTGTAATCAGTCTGATGACCTTAAGAGCAATAGCTTTTCTAAATCTTTCTCTTAAGGATCAACAATCATAGATTCCTGAATATTATCATATTCCATCCTTCTATTTTAGGTTTTTCTTTTTCCATTCTTATGTTTTCAGGTATCAGTGACTTAAAAATAAAAATACTCAAGATATAACTTGTGAGGGTGTGTATGAGTGACAGTCCTTGAAAAAAATCAACAACTAGGTTTCCTTCAACTTACTATCTATATGAGCTATCTCAGCACACAGGCCATAAATGAATACCTCATCTGGGAGCTCTGAACTCTGATGCTGCTGAACATGTTGAACTAATATAATGAACAACGGAGTCTGTTGTAATAAATGCTGCTGTTCTCTAAATGATTCCTGAGCCTGCAGACAAGCCTGCGATTGCTTCCTCACAGGTTCTGAATACCAATAGGGGAATTCGAGCCAATTAATCAAGGAGATGAAAATGGGCAGATTTTGTTTTCCAAGATACTCCAATCTCTACTGCCAACTTTCCTTCTGGGACCCACTGAATGGAGGAGAATAGAGATGGAAAGATAGCAAACGATAAATCTCTCTGGAAGAACATGGAAGGGGCTAATATTCAGGGCCTTGCTATATATATTCTTAACCTTCAGATGAGAGAGAGCCCATCAAGCTTTGATATTTCAGGGTGCAATTCTCTTCCTAATCATGGCCCTTTGGCTTAGGCCTACTCTGTCCTCTTTCCTAAGTAGTTTTAGGAATGGGGGCAGTTGCTTGGGTCGCATGATTCACCTCATCAATAAAGGTATGGGTAGTTTCCCCCACAATGTTCATTTGTGCAAAACTCATTACTGACTTGATTTGTGATGCCTGAGGGTCTCTATTTAAATTTTTTTGGAGGTGGAGAGCATCTCTTCATAGCGCAATCTGTCCTTAACCTACTACGTGGTTTTGGCTGTCCTCTAATGCATGATCCTCCTGTCTCAGCCTCCTGAGTTGAGATTACAGACCCACATTGATCTAGGGTCCCTGCAAGAGTCTCTCCATCCCAAAGCTCCAGCTCTAGGAAACACTTTTATATCTACCCCATAGGAGACTTACTTAAAGTACATGTTTGAGGGCTAAGACTTCATGAATTGCTTTGAAGACTAGGGTGTTGGTTTTTTTTTTGTTTTTGTTTTTTATCAAACTGAATTACAGAGAGGTTACAGTTTCATACATTAGGCATTGGATACGTTTCTTGTACTGGTACCTCGTCCCTCATTCCCCCCTCCCCTCTCCCTCTTTCACTTTCCCCTCCCCACCCCCCAAGAGTTGTTCCATTGTTCAGTTCATTTTCATCAGTTTGTAAGTATTGCTTTTGTAGTGGTTTGTCTTTTTTTACCCTGTGTCTCTTGATTTTGGTATTCCCTTCCAATTTCCTGGTTCTAATACCAGTATACACAGTTTCCAATATACTCAGATAAGATACAGAGATAGTGTAGGTGCAACCACAGGAAGGTGATAGAGGAATATCATCAATAATAGAGGCTACAGTTACATATGGCACATTGAAAGTATTTACAACTGTGATATATTTTGGTCTTTTTTTTATTAATTAAGTTTTGTCGACAAGGTGTTGTGCAAAAGGGGTACAGTTACATAATAAGGCAGTGAGTACATTTCTTGTGATACCTTACACCTTCGTTTTTCTTTCCCTTTCCTAGATCAGGTAGGCATATATATGGAAACAACCCAGATGCCCCACTACAGATAAATGGATACAAAAAAATGATAAAATATTGGTATTTGCAGGGAAATGGTCAGAACTTGAACAAATAATGTTGAGCAAGACAAGCCTAGAACACAGAGAACAAAGGGGCATGGTCTCCTTGATATACGACTTTTAAGGTGGGAGGGGACAGTCGAGACCAGGTCTGTGAAACAAAAACCTTCTTTTCAAATGGTATTTCCACAGATTTGGGTCAGCGACCTTATGTTATGTATCTAAAACCAAACAACTACTCAACATATAAAGGTCAAAAATAGACCTCTCAGTGGATCACAATAGCTCAACAGCTATGTATACATGATCATATAAGACAAGGATAAGCAAAAACAACTCCAAGAGAACGACACAGGTTGTTTTTTGTTTTTTAATTTGAGGATTTTTGTGGTAGTTGCTTTTGTTCTTCTGTCCCTAAAACAAGTATTTGTGTAGCACCTTATTGTTGGATTAAAGCATTTTGAATAGCCTTAAGTATTTTTGTATCATTTGGTAATAAGAAGCATAACTTTACACACAATGTTTTTTATTACTGAAGTTGTCTTGCGTGTTATTGAAGGAACCCTTACATCTTCAGGCTGCCTACTTGACCACTAACTATAGCTACCCAGCATGAGGATTAGGACTTTTTAAAAATATATTTCATTGAAGAAGGAAGGCTAACAGATGAATTTCTGTTGGGACTCTAGTAAGCACCAAGCAACACAGGCCTGTTCCTTGAGAGGTTTATTAGGATGAATAACTTGTCATCACTCACCTTCCAGCAAGGAGGAGCCATTCATTATTTTGTTGGTCCATATAATTTGAAATTGGCATTTACACTGTCTCATACTTCTTTTTTCTACTTATAGATTTTCTTTCCATGTCCCTGCCCCATTTTTTAGCAGTTCCTTCCTACTTGAATGGTTCAAGAAAGCTAGAAAACATGTGAACCGTATTATTTGCAAGATTCAGAAGGAAAAACATTTTATATGAACTCAAAAAATGTGATGAATGAGTATGTCTTTTCACCCCCAAACCCTCAAAACATAAAGAGAACAATTCTCACAACAACCCCCCGCCCCGCCTCGCCCCCACCAATCTGCTAGATCTATAATGACTATAAAGTGAAAGGTGACGGGTGTTAATGGAATTAACTCTCAGCCGTAGTTGAATAAATACCACGCTCAGTCCCTAGACACAGGAAGAATAGTGATTAACTTATACAGGAAGACTGATTTGCAGATTCATTCCACTCAGGTTTGACACAGCTTTGTTAAAAAAAAAAAATAAAAGCCCCTGTGTGCACATTATGTGGCTCAGTTAAAACCAAGGAGCACACAACCAGACCCACACTGTTCTCAGCTGAGTTTAAATGCATCCTGAGCATTCAAGGGTTTTCCTCCACAGCAGTCTCCACTGAATGTTAAACAAGTATAGCAATGGTCCACTGCACAAGGCTGGACCCAGCCTGGTCAGCCAGGTGCTTGATTCCCACTTTGTAGTTGATCACAGATCTTGAGCTCTTGCATGATCCTCACTTGAATATGAGAAGACGAAGAATCAAGTGACACCAACACAGAGGAATTTGGGAAGATCTTTAGATTGTTTCCCATAGTTTGAGCACTAAAGCAATTAATTCTACTAGTGTATGAGCAGGAGCAGTCTTCCCATCTTGGTTTTTGTTTTTAGCTTTTTAAATTTTTATTGTAAAGGTGGTGTGCAGAGGGTAACGAGTCCATTTCCTTTTGAGCAGTGTCATCCCTTCCTTCATTGTCTCTCAGGTTTTCCACTCCTAGCTTCTCTCCTCTCCCAAGTTGTATAGTTCATTTCCAGTATAGAGTGGAGCGGGTTTCAGTGTTAAACTGCTTCACTCTTTGTCCCACCATTTTTGCGCTTCCCCTGCCCCTCCTCAAATCAGATAAACTTCTATATAAGACAAAGGGTACAGAAACACAACAGCAACACAAGGAAATATACCAAGGAAAAAAGGAAAGAAGAAGAAGAGGAAAAAAAAGATTACAAACAGTACAATTAAAAAAAAACCTCTTGCTTCCATTTCTTGGAGTTCATTTCGATAAGCATCATTTCATATGATCCTATGCACATAGCTATTGAGCCCTTGCGATCCTCTCTGAAGAATGTCCTCCTTTGTTCTCACGGTGTGAATATACAGACTGCTGTTTAATTAAGTGAAGTAAGCCAGACCACAAGAAACATAGGCTGCTTGGTTTCCCCCATTGGCAACAATTGGAAGATGCCCATAAATCTACAAGTTAACTCAGTGGATAGTAAAAGACAAATAATTACCTCTGTACATGATTAATTGAACAGCAGCCTAAAAAACTCTTTTCATCTTTTAGTGTGTTCTTCAACTTACTTCTTCAAGGCTTTACCGTTTTCATTTTAGATCACGTTCTCCTCCGTGGTTATGTTTACTCATTGATAATTTGTTGGGTTGTTGTTTTTTGAGGCTACTGTGAAGATAAATGTTGCCCTGAGGTACTGATGGATTTCTTAGCCTATTCATTAATATATCTCTATATATGTATATGTACACATATATAGATATAGTGTAGATATGCAGAGAGAGAGAGAGAGAGAGAGAGAGAGAGAGAGAGAGAGAGAGAGAGAAAGACAGAGAGAGAGAGGATCTATATTGCCAGTCCTGAGCTTCAATTTAGTGCCTTGTGCTCTCTCTGCTGGCTTGCTCACACCTCCAATTTGGCACTTTTTTTTTTTTTTTTGATGCTTGAACTCAGAACCTGGGCACAGTCCCTGAACATTTTTGGTTAAAGCTTGTACTCTATATCTTGAGCCACTGCTCTGTTTCTGTTTCTGTTTTGGGGTTTTTTTTTTTTTTTTTTTTGGTTAATTGAGGTAAGAGTTTCATGAACTGTCTTCCCCATATTCTTCTTGAACTGCAGCCTTCTGATCTCAACCTCCTCAATAGCTACAATTACTGGCATAAGCCACTGGCACCTGACCAAAAGTTAATAGTTTTAAATTGTGACGAGTCTATAAATCAGTGAGAAGTTTTCTTCTAAAACTCAATGGGTATGTTATATCAAGGAAAATCAACAAAAATGAAATGCTTTAAAGAAAAAAACCACTTGATATCATCAATATTTTTAAATAAAAGTAGAAACTAAAATTTTCACATCTGACTTTAGAAATGAAATGTATTTGTTACAGATTTGGAACTGTCACGGTTGTTTGCTATGGTAAATTTAAATAAATACAGTAATTTTGTAAAGTACTTTTGCAAATCTTTGTCAAAATTAAAACTATGCAAGTCCATTCTACTGAAATTCCACTTAGATAATTTTTATTATAAAGGTGGTGATATACAAATGGGTTACAATTACACAAGTAAGGTAATGAATATATTTCTTTTAGATAATTTTATACTACAGGAGTTTATCTTACATTACAGAGGTAATAGTATAATTCTTTCAAGATATATAAGTGAAGATAACTTTATTGTGCTTATATTTTTAATTGGCAACAAGATAAGCAAAAACTACTAGAGGGTCTTTGAAGTGAGGGGAGCGTATTTAAATTAGATATAGTAGAGTAAGGTGCACTACTGCTATTAGAAATAATAAAGTAGTTAATAATGTTAATAATGAAGTGCCAAACGGGAAATGTGTCCACCATATAGCATTTTGGGGGAAGGGAAAAGAAAGGAAGCCATTAAAGAATCTTTATTCTATAATCTCAAGCCTTGTTTGTAAGGGGATTGAAGAGAGAATTTTATATCTTACATATTTTTAAATCTAATTTAGTTACCATGATAGAATTTTTGTTCACTTTTCCTTTTGGACTTTTGCATTTTTAAGTAACTATTTCTCTAAGCTTGAAAATAATTGATTCTTCCTTCCAGTATAATCATTGTCATTTTAACCTTCCTCTCTTGGAGAGTTTCTGTTCTCTTTAGATGCTCTGCTTATTTGTAGCAAATTATAGTCTTTCCTGATCTCAGGAAGTATTTACTTTTTCTTACCCACCTCTTTTGGCTTTAGGTAGATATTTTTCCCCCTAGATAGTGTTCCTTGCTGTAATAAACTTGGAAGATATCATATTAAATGAAGTAAGCCAGACCTGAAGGAAAATAGGCTGCCTGGTTTCCCTCATTTGTAATAATAAGTACATGTCTGGGATAGTTCTAACACAGGATGATAATAGCTCAATAGCTATGTACATATGACCTTTTAAAATGATGCTAATTGAAATAAACTACAAGATATGGAAACAAGAGTGTTTTTTTCCCCTGTAGTGTACTATATACAGTTTGTTCATGTTTCTTCTTTCTTTCTTTCTTACTTTCTTTCTTTCTTTCTTTCTTTCTTTCTTTCTTTCTTTCTTCTTTCTTTCTTTCTTTCTTTCTTTCTTCTTCTTTCTTCCTTCCTTCCTTCCTTCCTTCCTTCCTTCCTTCCTTCTTTCTTTCTTCCTTTTATTTTTCCTTTGGTTTACCCCTACTGTCACTGTTTTGTATTTCGGTACCCTTTGTATATAAGTATATCTGATTTGGGGATGGGAAAAGGAATCACAGGAATGGTGAGACAAAGAACAAGGAGTGAACTAATGCAATGGTGATACTCACATGACCATTTGTTAGAAAAAAACTTTACAACTTGGGGGAAAGGGATAGTCGGAGAAAACGAGGGAGGAGAGAATAATGTTCAACAAGAATTGTACTCATTTCCTTACTCATGTAACTGTAACTCCTCTGTATATCACCTTTAAAATACATATAAAAAAGAAGCAAATCTATTTTCACAAAAGCTAAAGGAAGATCATCTTGGGGCAACTGTGAACTGTTTCCTCATTTACACTGGCCCTCTAGGGCTGAGGTTTGCATTTGTAATTTTCTAATGTGTAAATGTGCTGCCAGAAATAGGGATAAAATGTGTCCCAGGACACCTAGATAATGTTTTCAGGTTCTACAATTTAAATATGCAAAATGTTCTACATCTTCTTCATGCTTTCTCCCTGGCTTTGTCAATTGCCTTCCTTCATTTCTTACTGCTTCAGTTGTTACCTTCTGCTTTCTTTATCACACACACACACACACACACACACACACACACACACACACACTTACTTGGTTTTTTTTTTTTAATTAAGAGATTCTTTGGGAGAAATGGTTTCATTCATTTGCATCATGACCAAACCATAATCAATAGCCAAAAACAAAGGGTAAAAAGTTAATCAACTGGAAAGAAGGGTCCATCAAGTTTCTCATATATTCTCCAGTGAAAAGAACTAAAAGTTTGGGGCTAAAATGATCCATTTCATTTTAGTCATGTCCAACTAGTCTTGTCCATCTCTGACTTAGGTTATACACAGGACTAGGACATTAAGAGATATATCTGCTGCTAACACAGGACCCACTGGGATACCACCAAGACACCTATACCTATGATCCATCAGCTAGTGAGTTGTTACTCTCAAGCCATGGATACAAGCCCTGTTGTCCTTCTGCCACCATGCATGACTCCAAAGCTGAGATTCCAAAGATGGAACTATTCCCAATGTCTGTGGTCCCTGCCATGCCCTCATGAAGGGTTTCCACTCTTCATCCCATATCCTTAAAGGGTTATAGGGCTATCTTTCCTGTGCTACATCCATTCTATGTTTGTGGACATCAACTTTCAGCTTGGGCAGCTTTCATACCTTTACAAGTACTGAGCTCGTGTTATCAGTGATCAGTTTTCACATCCTAAGTAACTAGGTTGGTTTTGCATCAGTCTAGGAGTCAGGCTAACAAATGGCAGCACGGCTCTTCTTTTATGACACAGGAAATACAGGAAAAACAGTAACCTGCTAGGGGTGTTTGGTTTCTTCAGTTGTGAATTGTAATTTGGTGCAGCTTTTCAAATTTGGAAGTTCTGAGACTTGGAGTAGGCATAAATTACAGTTTTCAGGAAGGTGGCAGAAAATATGAGCTTTAGTTGGTGGGAGCTGGATGGATTGGGGGGTGGATTACTTATTCTAGTTTTATAGGAGACAAACTTATTACAGAAATGTGAGGCTGTCTAAAGCACACAAGTACCACCACATTGTAATTGGTCTACTTTTCCAGAATGTTGACTGACATAGGCTTAGATATGAGAGGGGATAATCAAGGAATTCCAAAATCACCTTCATGTTTTAGAGTAGAACCATTCTATATTTATCCACCAATTGACCTCTTCTAAGATAGTCTGATACCTCCAGCTCCACAATTATAGTTATAGCATCAATTAGACTGACCGTTCTAGCAACAGCTATTTACCTTGAGTAAAAAATGAGAATCAAGACACCTCACTCCTATTGTCTCTTTGATACAATTAGCAGAATGGACACTTCTGTATCCTGACCAGTCAGAAGGCCAGCTGGTGATAGAATCAATCTCATCATCTGTGAATGCTTGATGCTCAGATACTCCTTGGTTTTACAGGGTGGCACCTTTGTAATCACGGGATCTTGGTTGAAAATCTAGTTGTGCTAGTTAATAGCTAGCTCTGTGATGATTTGATAATTGTCTTCCCTCCAAATTTTACTGTAAGATTAAAATATCTAAGATTATTGAGGGAGTCTAAAAGGTGAGTGTGTGAGAACTCTTCATTTGAGGCCTGGTATATAGAAAGAGCTCCAAAAATGATTTTCATTAAAGGTGATCCTTACAAAATAATTACTGGGACAATGGGGGATTTGTAAGACTGAAAGGCAAATGGGGCCAAATGATAAGAAATTCCCAAGAAGTGACTAAAATTGGCATGATAGGTAATAAAGACAAATGGGAATTCTTGTGCTATTTAAACATTGTTTCTATCTTTCTCCTGAGAGCTAGATTCCTAAATTAGCAACACTCTTTCTTTCAGATATTAAAACAAAATGTTTTTAAACTGCACAAATGTGCATTTCCATTCATTCAAAACCATTATTTACCACTACTGATGTACTAGTTCCTGTTCTAGACCCCACAAATATGAGCACAAACTACTTCCCATTGTCTACCTTGTTATTGATATCCTCAGCCTACAATCTGAAGTGATAGAACTCATTAGGCTGACCAAAACAACTGGTTTGTGGAAATTTGGTGTTTCTCTTCCTGCCCAAATGCCAAAGAACTGGAATGGGAGTTCAGACTCACACAGCCTATACTTGGAGCTGACCAGAGTGAATATGTATGATCTCCATTTTCCTTGGAAGTAGGAACCTGATGTCTGTGTTCATGGCAGGAATTCACTCTTTCTTGCTGGAATAATTCTGATGATCGACGAGAAATCTCCTCACTGCCTTATGTATGAAACTGTAACCCCTCTCTACATCACTTTGACAATAAATAACTTAATAAAAAAATTAGGCAGCTTAACAAAAAGACAGTCATTTTTCTTGGACAGCTTTGTCTTTATGTGTTTTCCCTTTGTGGGGCCAACTTTACATCCTTATTAACTGATTTCGTGGATGCTTTTTGGCTGTAACTCTAACTCACTGTCTTTATTAAAATGGCAAAAATAGAAACAGGAGAGTCAGAAAAGCCTGGAGGATTTTATGATGCTCTTGTACTTGTATACCATGTGACTGTGAGCAACCATCTGAACTCTCATAGAAGGACAGAAGTGGTGACATTCTTCTGCTGGTGTTTGAGTGAGGATTATCCTGTTTAGCTGAGGACCTGAAACTCTGCAGGTTCTCAAAATTGGATCTTTCTATTCCTACTTTACTTTTTGGTCGTACTAGCATTTTGAGAGCAAGTCCTCACTCTTCCTAGACAACTTCTGTTCTGCTTGAGCCTTACTTCCATCTCTTTACAATTTAGTTATTTTTTCCAATAGTATTTCATTCACATTTTTGCCCAGACTGGTTGGTCATGGGTCAAGATTATCTCATCTCTGTCTTCCAAGTAGCTTGGATCTCAGGTGCGAGACTGTTCTATGCTTTCCCTACTACTTCTAGTTAGGCCTTCAGATATCTGAATAATATATTCCTTTACAAAGTCTTCCTCTGTTTGATCTAAACATCACTGGTGGCTTTAGAAGTTCTTCCAGTCAGAATATAATAAGTGTTTTGCTAGCTTTCCTCTCTCTCCTTTAGTTTGTTCAATGCTTTTATATCAGGAACTCATAATTGAACCGAATAGTTCATTCTTTAGCAAATTATCACAGGGCAAATCAGGATTAGCAATTCAACCTCCCTTGATTTAATGTTCCTGTAAGTTTTTCTAAGTGTTTTCTATAAAACATGATAAAGAAGTTTATTTTGATTTATCTTGTATGCAGAGTTCAGTTCTTTGAGGTGTTTTGACTCTTTCCCAGGAATCCTCACTGATGTGAAAAGCGTAATTATATGTAGGGATGGGATAAAGGTGGCCCCTTAAATAGATTACTGGTGCTTCTTTGGCTTCTGGAAGGTCTTGTTGGCTCCACTGAGCACTGAAAGCCACTGTCTTATGTAAAACATTTGAGATTACTGGAACAAAAAAGGGTTGGAGTCTTCTAAATTAAGAACTAGGATATGGAAGACAGTTTTTTCCCTATGAAGGCCCATTTTTTTTAATATAGGAAACAACTACTAGGAGGTACTAGAAGGTGGTCCCTTTTTTGTGCATTGCTGAGATTGAGCCACAGGGTTCTCAGATATTTGGTTTGCTTTTATTATTAACATGGGTGTCAGTAGATTTCATAAGGAAGATTTCAATCACCCATATAAGTGGATACCATCTAATTTCTTGGAGAATTGAATAGAATAATAGTACTTGAGTAATTGGCATTGACTCTTTTTTATTTTTATTGTCCAGGTGATATACAGAGAGATTACAGTTACATATGTAAGGTAGTAAGTACATTTTTTTTTGTCAAACTTGTTACCTCCTCCCTCATTTTTCTCCCTCCTTTCCTCCTCCCCAGCCCCCCCCCCCACGAGTTTGTTTACAACATATTGTCTTTAAGTATTGCTGTTGCATTGACATTAACTCTTTATGATTGCATTAGAGTCAAGATATGGGTGTTCTCTGGTTTTTGGATGGACTTGGACTGAAATTTATAGCTTCAACTCTTCTGTTCCTGGCTATCAAGCTTGATCCAGAGCTACCATTAACTCTCTTGGGTTTCCAGAATATTGATTACTGCTCCTATAACCATAGGAGTCAATTTAATTCATTAGGACAGAGAGAGAGAGAGAGAGAGAGAGAGAGAGAGAGAGAGAGAGAGAGAGAGAGATGCTCCACATGTGTAGAATGATACTGGTAATTCTTAGCTTAAGTTGTGCATTTAAATACCCCATATCGGATGCTGAAGCATGAGCAAAACTAGAAGTGGTGTCCACACATTATAGAGCATATGAGGTAGATACATGCTGACTAGTGCTCAATTGGTAACTATGAGTTTTACAAATGCCTTAAAATTTGATGATGCTTCTATCTCCCTCATACCCAGTGGCTCCTTCTGTGAAGGATTTTAAATTTTGAACCCCTCTCACATTTTCCGTCACATAAAACCTGCCAAGAATACAAATATTTGTCCAACAAATAAATGCATTACTTGAATAGAGGAAATAAGATAGACACTAGAAAGAGAAAGGAAAACCAGGGCAGAGAAGGGAGATATGCAGGGCAGAGTTACCCAGTGGCAATTCAGCTGGTGCCAGTTCATATATCAGTCTTCAGCTAAAGGGTGAATTTTAAGTCTAGCAAAACTACATTTGGTTTACTTTCTTTTTTATTTCATATTTATTGTCAAAGTTATGTACAGAGAGGTTACAGTTTCATATGTTAGGCCTTGGGTACATTTCTTGTACTGTTTGTTACCTCCTCCCTCATTCCCCCCTCCCCCTCCCTCATTCCCCCCTCCCCCTCCCCCTCCCCCTTTCCTTCTCCCCCCCCCCCCCCCCCCCCCCCCGCCCCGCAATGAGTTGTTCAGTTGGTTTACACCAAATGGTTTTGCAAGTATTGCTTTTGGTGTCGTTTGTCTTTTTATCCTTTGTCTCTCGATTTTTTTTTTTTTTTTGGCCAGTCCTGGGCCTTGGACTCAGGGCCTGAGCACTGTCCCTGGCTTCTTCCCGCTCAAGGCTAGCACTCTGCCACTTGAGCCACAGCGCCGCTTCTGGCCATTTTCTGTATATGTGGGTGCTGGGGAATCGAACCTAGGGCCTCGTGTATCCGAGGCAGGCACTCTTGCCACTAGGCTATATCCCCAGCCCCTTGTCTCTCGATTTTGATATTCCCTTTCACTTCCCTAGTTCTAAAACCAGTATTTACAGAATCCAGGGTACTCAGATGAGATACAGTGAGAGTGCAGGTACAACCACAGGAAGGGGATACAAGAAGATCATTAACAATAGAAGCTACGGTTTCACATGGCATGTTGAAAGCAATTACAGCAGTGATATAACAGTCATTTCCATAATATGGAGTTCATTTCACTTAGCATCATCTTATGCGTTCATAGGGGCATAGCTATTAGGCTCTTGTGATCCTCTGCTGTGACTTGCCTAAACCTGGGCTAATTATTCCCTATGAGGGAGACCATAGAGTCCATGTTTCTTTGGGTAGCCTTCTGAGGAATCTCCATACCATTTTCCAGAGTGGCTGAACCAGTTTACATTCCCACCAACAATGAAGTAGGGCTCCCTTTTGGCCACATCCCCTCCAACGTTTATTATTGTTAGTTTTCTTGATAAAGGACATTCTTACTGGGGTGAGATGGAATCTCAATGTTGTTTTGATTTGCATTTCTTTTATGGCCAGTGATGTAGAGCACTTTTTCATATGTCTCTTGGCCATTCTCATTTCCTCATCAGAGAAGTCTTTTAGGTCTTTAGCCCACTTGCTGAGGGGGCTGTAGGTTCTTTGCGGTTTTGTTTTACTTTGAGCCAGAGTCTTTGTTAGGCATGGAGATATATAGATAAATAAAACAGAGACCTTATCATGTAAAATAGTAGTGCATATCACTCTCATTAAAATCATCTTCGCTACTGAGAAGGTGAAGAGGGCCTAAGACTGAGAAGATGATCACAGATTCCAGGAATATATCCTGGAATATATATTACCTGTTTGGGTTTAATTTACAACAAAAATCCAGTTAACCCTAGTGAAAAATATTTTCAAAACCCTTGGATCACATAGCTGTTTTTTTTTTCTTTTAACCTTGCTGACATAGGAAGGGCAAATGTTTAAAAATGTTTAATTACTAAAGTGTAGCCTTCCCCTTAGTGAACTATTCCAATGGCAGGATATTTCCAGGGATATGTCTTCAACCTTTATGAAAATAGTCCCTTTGATTCAGTCTAAAAAGGTATGAGGCCAATCTTGTTCAATTGTGGGGGATTTGTAATGCACATAGATTTGCCTATCACGTATGAGAGTGTGGTAGCATCCACTCTAAGGGTGATTGGGTGATTCAGAAAGGTTTCTGCTAATTCCTTTCCCATAATATCCTGGCTTCCAGGTCTCCTTTAGTGCTACCCTCTTTTCCCATCTGCCACTACTATGTCTCCACCCCTTGGTTGGGGGTGGCGATGGTAGTGAACCAAAGGAGATATGGGAAAGTAGGAACTTCACTAGAAGACTGAGCCTGTAACAACTTTTATACTTCCTCTAAGATATTTATCTTTTTGCCTTCTTACAACGTAAAGAACTTGTCATCACATATGGCTCCACTAGTTGCATGGAAGGTTTGCTTTCAATATTACAGAGTCCAACTCAAACTGGCACAACAACTAAAGGAAATACAATTGCTTGTGTACCTGGAAGTTCCTGTGGTAATGCTGTTTCAGGCACAGTTGGATGCAGAGTGTGCAGATAAATGTCCCTAGAACCCATTTCTTTCTTTCTCTTTAGCCTGACTTGTTTGGGGGTTGATTTCAACACAAAGTTTGACTTTCTTATGATCCAAACATTGTGCAAATAATTGTGGAAGAGGGACTATGTGAATGTGTTATAGACTTAGTCCAGTCCACTTAATAGATTCAGAATTCTTTACAATATGCTTCAGCTGTAAAGCTACCTGCAAAGTAAAAGTCTTCTTTTATGAACCAAAGGAGAAGTTCACGTTTGCCTCTTTTCTATATACTTTCTATAGCTTTCCTATATGCTTTTTTTTTCTGGTTTTGTTTCTTCTATGACCATTTTTGAGATACCTCAAAAAAAGCTTTCAACCTCTTCCAGCCCCAGGTTGTTATTTTTAAGGGAAGAGGGAGAATTTCTGTCCTACATCAGGATTTGTGCAATAATGCAGACACTTTTTTAAATTTCAGAGGGCTGCATAAATACTTGGTGCTGTTACTATTGGTGACAGAATGGGTTGTCACTAGCCGTGAGGCACCATTCTGGTAATTATTTCCTTACTTGATTAAAGTTCTATAAAATGAAGGCTAAGGTACATCTTGGGAAAGTGACCATACAGTACCGTTTGAACCCATGGTATGATGTCCAAGAATGATTTGATGAATTAGCCATTTATTCATGCATTTGTTATCCTGATATTTATAAGGCCAAAGCCTTCAACCTGGCTGAGAAGCTTCCAGCTATGGAGCCACACACAAGAAAAGGTCTCATAAATGTAGATGCTATGGAAGAAATAACATTTTTAGAAAATCCCTTAAGGTCATTCTGAGAATGTGATACTGTGATATGTTCTCTAGAACCGATTACATATATGGTATCAATTTTAGACATTAAATGGAAATTTAAAGTACTAAAAACAAGAATTCATACTTCCGGGATCTGCACCTAAGGATTGGAAGAGACAATGCTGAGGTGGTAAGAGCCTGTGAATTTCGAGCCATAGCAAACCAAGCAAGATGCGCTTTGGCGTTGTTAGGAAAACTCAAACTGCATTTTCTTTTCATCTTGAGGGCATGATAGATTGGTTAATTTATATGTTCTTTTTTTTTTTCTTTTTGTCAGTCCTGGAGCTTGACTTGGGGCCTGAGCACTGTCCCTGGCTTCTTTTTGCTCAAGGCTAGCACCTCTGCCACTTGAGCCACAGCGCTACTTCTGGCCATTTTCTATATATGTGGTGCTGGGGAATCGAACCCAGGGCTTCATGTATACAAGGCAGGCACTCTTGCCATTAGACCCTATTCCCAGCCCCAATTTCTGTGTTCTTAAATGGATTTTGAAGATAATTTTAGAATGACCTAGAATGGTATTATCAAATATGTGGTAGACTATGTGATAGTATATCATTAATAAATGGGCAAAAGTGCCTCTTGCTGCTAAGGTCAGAGTAGAGCTCCTGAAAGTGATGATACTTTTCAAAATAACTGGAATAAGTTTCAAATAATAAGTCTCAGAACATAACTCAAATAAAAGCATTCCCAGAGTGCTTCCTATGTAGTTGGACCATACTGTCATCATGTAAATAAAGGCCAAAAGCCCATGGTCTTCTTTGAGAAGCTCTTAACAGATGGACCAGGAAGACACAAGCAGTCCCAAGTTTCATTCTGTAAACAGCTATGTCAAGACTGCTGTAGAGGGCTGGGAATATGGCCTAGTGGCAAGAGTGCTTGTCTGGTACACATGAAGCCTTGGGTTCGATTCTTCAGCACCACATATATAGAAAACAGCCAGAAGTGGAGCTGTGGCTCAAGTGGCAGAGTGCTAGCCTTGAGCAAAAAGAAGCCAGGGACAGTGCTCAGGCCCTGAGTCCAAGGCCCAGGACCGGAAAAAAAAAAAAAAAAAGCCTGCTACAGAAACCCTTGTGTCCTTGTTTCAAAAGACAGCTGGGCTTTTGGGTGTTGAGATTCATCGAAACATCCATTTGGTGAGGGAATGGAGGGGGTCTATATAAATAGAAAACAGTGGGAAGAAGTTCTATAGAGGGAATAGAAAAACCACCTGGATGTCTTCAAAATAGTGTAAGTTCATAGCTTGAAATGATTTGACCCTGATTCGGAAAGTCTCATCTGCTGCGATGAAGAGAATCTAGAGAACCACAGGAGCTTCCTCTTCTGAGATTCCATGGCACAAATAGCTCAAGATCTTTTTTTCCTCCTATCCAGAGCCACGGGGGGAAAAGACCCAGAATATTTCAGACAGATGGTTATGAGTTCATTTCAGGGCATTATTTTAACCATAGTATGCTGGAACTAAAATGCTATAGAGGAGAAATAGACTAAAATCTAAGTGTCATTTAAATTTGTGCGTGTGTGTACAAGTGCATTTTATAAAGTAAGAAAAAATACAGATATTGAGGCTTATCTAAATACAGTTCCATTTGCAAAATGATTCTAGAACCAGCTTAGATATATGAATCATGGAAAAATTTGTAGAGCAAATCTCTTAGTGACAAAACCCCGTGCATGAGGAGCCAACAAGGAGGCAAATCAATAGCTTTCTGTTTGAGACAGCGCCAGACATGAAGTGAGTACTAGCCTGAGAATGGCACCCTTGGCGAAATGTGTGAAAGACCAATAAACTCGCCATTATCAGCCCTGTTTCTTTGATAAGGAAGAGCATAATTGGATTGTCTTGGGACATGAAGGCTTGTGGTTCCAGGAAGTACCTCTAATCCCAACCATCCCTCTGTACTTCCTTCAACACCAAGCAGTTTGTTATTTCTTGTTCATTTCTGTTCCCAAGGTTCCAGGAGCCAACCTAGCAAACAATCGTCCAGTTCTTCCCAGAATATAATTCTCAAGTTGTGAATGAGTCATCCAAGCTGGTGGGTTCTGTAGTGTGGGTCCCATGTGCTCAGTCCTTGGGCTCATCACACGTCTAGTGCTGCAGTTGTTTTTAGTGCATAGCCCCTTTTCTCCTGGAGCAGGGATTTTAATTTCCCCAGTTATAGTGGATGGAACCAAATCTTTCATTTCTGGCTTAGATACAATAACAAGCTGTAGAAAATATCTTGGAAAAAGAAGCCATCCACGAGGCATGTTTATGGTAAGGTCACCACAGGTTTTGTTGTTTTGTTTTTCGTGGAAGGTACATTATCTGGTAACATTGTACTACAGCCCTTCCTGGGCATGGTCCAGCCACCCTGCAGATGGGGCTGTGTTTCTTTCCCAGGTGATGCGCTGAGGCTCTTTTGTGGCATTGGTTGTGACAATAGTAGAAACCTGGCTGGCATCCGCAGACCCTAACAAGCCACTATTAGTATCTTTCTGCCTAGAGAGTAGGAGATCAGAAAGGACTGCAATGAAGCAAAAATCAGATTCCATAAAATCTTATTTTATATAATTCGAATAAAGTTCTGGCCTTTCTGTCATGTGTTAACATAAACCCTGCTCAAGTCCAGGTTTCAGAGTGGCAAAACATTGCAGGAAAATATGTGAACTAGTCTTAAGCAATTAATTATGTATCTTTGGTAAGTGTCTTATGCCTGAGGATGATCTCTTATGCAGTGTTATGATTTTATCACCTGAATTAACACTATTAAAACTCACATACACACACACACTTCTTTTATGTCAGGGCATATCTGGTAGGTTTCATAAGTCTCTGTAGCCCTTTTCCATATGTAGCTCTGCTTACCAAGTTTGGGGCGATGATGGTGGTAGAAAACACAATGTCATTATGCAAGGTACCAGATAGGATCATTTCATGGTCTCTGGGAAAAAGGAAAAGTTCTTACTGGGGAAAAGTAAAACCCTTGCACTCTAAGAAGGGTTCGGAAGCTTAGAAGGCTCAAGATTCTTGGCTTATTAACTAGATATCCCAGTCCTTACGGCTAGCCTATAACCTACCCTGGGTCTTCCTATCTCAAGATTTTCCTCTTTATCTTACCAGGGCTCTGGTTGTTGACATATGAGATTTGTTGAGACTGTTCATTTTATTCTTTGCAATTTTCTACTGCTACAACTTGTATTGCTTCACAGAGTGGCCTATGACATCCATGGCTGAAAGTGTTCTTTAATTTATAACAGATGTTTCTGGATTTTCAATCATGCTTAAAACTGGCACTTCATAGCACTAGCCATAGTATGTATGTGTGTGTATGCATGTGTGTGTTATCTTTTATGTCCTTCTACATTATCCCACAATCCACATTTTCTCTCCTGCCAGATTGATTAAGCATAAGTTATGCAATACACAGAACTCATGTGTTGATCTCATTAAGTGAAGATGGAGTCTCAATTCTAATAGAACCATTATCTATCCCCCTTAACAATGGCAGTAGAGTGTTTGCATCCATAACACCAGTGGGAAACCCTGTTTCACATCACTTTTGAGAAGTCTGTCCTGCAAGACCTTGCTGGTACAAAAAGTCTTGGGAGCTATGTTATAGAACAGAGTCCACAGTAGAAATTAACTGTTAGGCTTAATTAATCATGCCAATTAAGTACCACATAATGGTGGCATGAGTTAGGGCAAGGGAAAAGGAATCAGGGAGGATAAGAAATGATGTAAAACAGTTAACTACAACTTATTCCTTCTTTATGCTAAGCAACGAAGAGACTTGGTTAGTTTTGCAGAAGATGTGTCTACTAGAAATGGACTTTTCTTTCCTTCCTTCCTTCCTTCCTTCCTTCCTTCCTTCCTTCCTCCTTCCTTCCTTCCTTCCTTCCTTCCTTCCTTCCTTCCTTTCTTCTTCTTTCTTTCTTTCTTCTTTCTTTCTTTCTTTCTTTCTTTCTTTCTTTCTTTCTTTCTTTCTTTCTTTCTTTCTTTCTTTCTTTCTTTCTTTCCCTCCCTCCCTCCCTCATCCCCTCCCTCCCTTCCTCCTTTTCTTCCTTCCTTCCTTCCTCCCTCCCTCCCCTTCCTTCCTTCCTTCCTTCCTTCCTTCCTTCCTTCCTTCCTCGCTCCCTCTTTCCCTCTCTTTCTTTCTCTCTCTCTCTTTCTTTCTTTCTTTCTCTCATAGTACTGATGCTAGAACTTAGAGCCTAATTCTTGCTAGACTGGTTGTTTACAATTTGAGTCATGCCTCCAGCCCCGCTTTTTGGCTGGTTATTTGGGATATGAATTCTTCTTTTTTTCTGCTTAGACATTTCTCAAATCACAGTTCAGTAGATCTCTACTTCTTATGTATCTAGGATTACAGGCATAAGAGGCTGGGTAACAGACTCTTATGTGCTCATTTATTGTATCTCTGACTAATTAAATGGAATATTGACATCTTTCCTCTCAGAGAGAACCAGAGAAAATTAACTGTAGGTTGTCCTTCTTCTCTGTCGGTGGAAGTGTTGAGCAAATGTACTTAAGAGCACATCTGAATGAACTTTGGCAGCTGACTGAGAAATCACATCCAATCCAGAAGTGAAAGCGTCAAGAAGACCCAGAGGCTCCTGGCTTTCAGTAGGTCAGCCTCAGGGCAGAGACCTCTCCAGGCTTGTGTGAGGCTAATGGTCAATGCTGACATCTCAGAGAGAGGTTATGGGTATAGGACAAGACCCTGGAGAACCTAAGAAGGGATGCAGATATATCTGATGCATAAAAATTTGAAAGAAAGGATTGGGATATTTCTGAAGGAACAGAAATGCATATAAACCTCAGGTTATTGTGGTTTATCCTGACTTGTATTTTTACCAGAATTTGCTCACAATGTCAAAAATCTTACCATAAAAAGATCAGATTTTATATGTATTAAATACTTGCCATATGTTAATTACTGTACAGAACTCATTCTCTGTCTTTTTTTCTCCCCCACTCACAATAACCCATGAAGTAAGAGCTATTAATCGACTTTCAGATTAGCAAGATAAAGATCAGAGATTTGAATTAAAAACACTTTCGATTGCTAATAAGTGGTGGTATAACTCAAAATCCACATAACTCATAACTCAAGTCATAACTCAAATCCACAGCCATGTGATTTTAAAGCTTTCTTCCTAAACTAAACCTTAATTGCCTTGACTATCTGGATTTAGTTCAAAGGACCTTTTGGAGGTTTTCTCTTTCTCACATGCAAATACATTTCTATGCCAGGAGCTCTTACTGCCCAAAAGGCATTTGAAAATTCAGCTTTGGAGATACTCTAGAGACACCCTCAACTACAGGCATGAAAGTGTTTCTATATTAGAAGTCTAGCCTATGCCCCTTAGATAGGACGGTGTGTCCAAGAGCAGGTGTTTGGTCTGCAGTACCCTAATTTTTCATGGAGAATCCAAGCAGCCAAGGTCAAGCAGGGCTTCTTTTAGTAAGAAGCTAGTTTTCGGACGGAACATAGTGATGGCCAGTAAATGCTTTGTCAGGGGAGCAGCCTCCAGGAGGAGAGAAAAATGGACTGATTTACCATTGGCTCAAGTGCGCATATCTGAATGGCAGGTTTCCAACTCAAGCTCTGGAAGCAACCTTGTCTTTCTCCCACTTACAATCCACCAGTCATCAATCTCATTAATTGAGATGACCACAGGCTCTTTATTGGTAGTGTTTTTCTTTCTAGTCATGATAATACCTTTGAACCCCAGAGATTACAGCTGTTCTTTATTTCCATATTAAAACCTCATAAACTTTTTTTGGGGCGAGGGGGAGAGAAAATGTCCTTTTTAATTTATTATCAAGACTAGCTTTCCTATTGCTAACCCTGAAGCAATCATTTATTTTTCCTTAATGACTAAAACCAATTATTTCTATGTATACTTCCTTGTTTTCCAAATGCATTCTCTTCTGTGGAAGACTCTAAGTCCTATAAAGACAAAAAAATATTGGTATCTTCTATCTGCCATATTTTCATTGTGTGACAATGTTAGGAATATAATTTATGCCCTACTCTGTTCCATTTCAAATGAGTAAACAAAACTCTACCTCTTAATATCTAAAAACTAGATCACATCATAAACTTGGCCTTTGCTCTCATAAATATTAAGCACATGCAAATATTTTGGGTCATCTCAGCTGCTCATAGGTTGTTTAGCAATTCATCCATGTGTTGGTTAAACTGTAATTGGTATTGCCATCTAAGAAGTTTCTTAAATCCACACTAACTTAGGATAGTATAGTCAGAAAGTAAGGAATGAGTTGCCCTGGGCCTCCAGCCCTAAGAGGAGGGAAGCCAATCAATGCACTATTAAAGCAGCTAGCATATAGACCGATGCCTTTTATGAGACTTTTTCCCACTCCTGAAGTTAGCATGTACTTCTGAGATGACATGCAATTAATGGTAATTATGCAAGTGAGAAAAGCACAACTTTTTAATATTTTAGCTAATGACTATGCTAGTGATTATCATGCTGGATATGAGTTAATGATTAATTGAGATGATTATCGTAATGTTACTGGGAAAAGAGATGTATGGAGAGATTAACTAGGAATAAACTTTGGAGACTCTGTAATGTGTAAGACAAAATAAGATGAGGCACAATTATATAATGGAAAGAAAATCAGCCTTGGGGCCACACAAGTAGATCTGTTGAATTGTTTGAAACACTGATTGATTGATGCATCTGTTCACTCGATAAGTACATACAGTTTACCTACAATGTGCCACTGCTCTGGTGTTTTGGACATACAACCATGATGAAAAGAAAGGGTGAGTGTCCACTAGGAACTTCTTTTCTATCATGGATAGTGTTGGGAATCCCAAGTCCCATATGTTGAAGTTCTAGTGCACCATAACTCACAATATGATTCTTTTTTTTTTTTGTAAATAAGGTTTTTGTAGGTATAGTTATTTAAAACTAGATGACATTGATTGAGTAGTGTGAGCTCCTGATCTGGTATGGACAATGTTTTATGGGTGGAAATCTGGAGAGTGTCATATATACAGGGAGAATACCACATGATTAGACAGGCAGACATCCGGGTAATGCTGGGTAATGCTAGTATCCCTCACCATCCGCATCCAGGAGACAAGCCGATGACACAGTCTCCATCACAGCCTTCAGAAAAAAAGAAACATGCCAACACTTTGGGCTCGAACCGCTCCTCTCAGAGACCTGAGAAACACCAATTCATGAGTTTAAATTACCCAGGTTGCAAATCTTCTTATGGCAATTCTCTCAAAATAGTACAAAATCAAATGATGAAGAGACTTTATAAAACAAAACAACAACAATAAGGAACGAGGACCTCAAACCTTCCTACTAATGTCTTATTGTTGCACACTCAGTTTCTTCTGTGGACAGATGTGTTCCAATATACTAATTCTAATTTACTAATACTTAAAAAAATTTTTTTGTTTCCTATTTTGGAAAATTCATCTTTGTATCAAGAATACAGATGGGGCTGGGGATATAGCCTAGTGGCAAGAGAGCTTGCCTCGTATACATGAGGCCCTGGGTTCGATTCCCCAGCACCACATATACAGAAAACGGCCAGAAGTGGCACTGTGGCTCAAGTGGCAGAGTGCTAGCCTTGAGCAAAAGGAAGCCAGGGACAGTGCTCAGGTCCTGAGTCCAAGGCCCAGGACTGGCCAAAAAAAAAAAAAAAAGAAAAAAAAAAGAATACAGAAACATTCTTAAATATGGATTAAATTGCTTACATTTTGTTTTTCATAATTAACTACTTAACCTGGTTAAAATAATTAATTGATCAGTTAATTATTCTGACTTTTATATGAAGGATGAATGTCCTTAAGTAGTAAACCTATCATAGGAAAGGTTAGGTCATCTTTCTCTCTGTTCTCAAGAGTGGTACTAAGCTCAAACCATCCTTGTTAGATAGTGGGAGCTGCTATTGGGGTCTTCTCTCTTTCCAGTTACTCAAACTCATTACTGAGATCTTAACTCTTACCAGGCAGCTGACTTTAAGTGTCAAAACCTACTGTCTTACCTCTCCCTCGTTTCTTTCAGGACCTTTATAGTTGTTAGTAATTATGAATGTGTGTGTGAATATTTAAGTCACATGGGACTGTGCCTCAAACTCAAAGGCTCATGAAATAGTGCCTTGCTAGGTCTTTACTCTCAGCATGTCAGCAGTTATCCCACATTTGTGTGTGTGTGTGTGTGTGTGTGTGTGTGCTCAACAAATATATATGAAATAAAAAGTCAATGAATAAACATACCATCATATTCTTTCCTATCTTCTCCTCCTTCTCAGATTCTAGCATACCGGGTCAATGAAGACAGGTAGAGATAGAAGAAATATATTAATATAATTCTTTCTTCCCTCCACCCATGAAATTCAAGTTCTGGTTTGTTGGCCAATAGATTTCAGAACTAACAGCAACTAGTTCTCTTCTCTCCTTCAAGCATACTAGAGCTAAATACTCTGAACTTTAATAGTTCGACCTCAAGACAGAATGAGTTCAGAGTTGACTGCTGTGTAGCCAGCAGACTTCTGCTTGCCCTGATTATGGGTGGATAGGTATATACCAACGTATGGCACATGGAGAATCCCAGTACTGAGTCCTACTTCCTTTCAACTGAAAAGTAGCATTCAAATACTAACGTGATGCAACACTTGCATGGTAAATCTTATAAAGGAAAATACTAATTTATAGAAGTAAGTCACATATATCAAAGTAGTAAAAAAAACCCAAGAGGCTTTATAAATTTTATTTTTAAATTGATGCACAGTAATTTTACATATTCTGGAGTACAATGTGATATTTCAAAGCATGTACATAATATGTAATAATCAGCCAAGTTTAATTAGCCTATCCATTAACTCAAACACTTATCTTCAATTGGAGATGAGAACATTTCAAATTCTGGTTTTCTAGTTATTTTGAGACATGTGTCAAGAAATTATTAACTATAAGCACTGAAGAATTTTAAGTATGCAGATTCCTGACTCTCACAAATGAACTTTATACCTCCAACACACAGAGATGCTAATTCAGAAGATCTGGTGTGGTGCTCAGAAACCTGCATGTTTATACAGCTGATAATGGTAGTGAAACAGAGATAAAACTCATAGAAGTAGTGCTTCCAAGTACGTGATACTGCATACTTGCAAAAATTATTCTTTCTTATTTGAAAAAAAATCCTGTACTTTACTATCCTTTAATCAATTCAGCATGCTGGTTCACCTTGCCCTAAAATATGATTCTGTCAAGAAATGATAATATTACTCTAATTATATTGCCATTTCTTTCTTGCCTTATAATTTATAGGTTAACGAAGTCATTCATTATTCATTTATTCATTCATCAAACACTTATTGAGTGCTTATGCAGCACCAGGTTTTGGAATTATGAAAAGACTCACATACAATATCCATCCAGAGGCTTCTATACCTAGGGACAATCAATACATGTCAGGAGGCACAATCAATGTGCATTCTGGTACTGTAAATAGGAAGGAAGTTTTACCAATGAGAAGTTACAACAACTGGTAGAGAGTCAAATTGTTTATTGTTTTATCATTGCACATGAAGAGACTTTACAGTTTCTAGGCACTGTCACTTTGCATTCAACACCAGAGTCATGTCTGAATATTCCTAATTTTAAGATGTGTCACTCCATCCACAGCTCATATTTCATATTATGAAGAAAATGTTGCATTTCTCACAATGTCATGGCTCTTTATAACCTTCTTCTATCAGAATAACATAGATTCTTCTGCATCTACAGTTCTCTAACGCCATTTATGAAAAATTAACAGTTAAACATAACACTTAACCCTTCAAGACATTTATTGATGTTGGTTCATAAGGGATAACATTCTCACTGTGCTTCATTGATAATGACCACACGTGCAAGTCACACCTGAAGCATGCAGGCATTTTGAGCAATAATATATTTTCTGGTCACATTATCATAACTTTACATTTTACAGCACCAAGGTACAATAATGCTTTCTTGAACTCCCTAGGATGTAATCAGTATATTATGGACTTGAGTGCTTTCAGTGTTGATAACACTTCTGCTTTCTATATACTTCAACAGCATGGAGGAATGTGGGCAGAAAAAAATCACAGTCAAATTCATGCCAGAAATGTTTACTTCCCATCTGGCCTGACTGAAAAACAGTCTTGGAGAGAATTCATCAATCAGAGACAAGAGGAGAATTAGTGAGAAGGGCTCAATAATATTGAAGATCAATAGTCATCAAAGACCTTGAAGAAAATCAGATTTCCCAGCTTGTGAGACCTTCCTCACACAGGACACAACGTGTGCAATCAGGTTTCAGCAGCAACCCTGGACATTAGTGTCCGTGAGTGCATAGG
Organism: Perognathus longimembris pacificus; assembly: GCF_023159225.1. Lineage (NCBI taxonomy): Eukaryota > Metazoa > Chordata > Mammalia > Rodentia > Heteromyidae > Perognathus > Perognathus longimembris. The sequence goes on from NC_063172.1 coordinate 7,889,178, forward strand.
ATAAAACCCCAAACCCCAAAACCCCTCAGCTACGCTCACGTGGAGATGGTATCAAGATTTATCTCTCTTTCCCAACCATCTCTATGTATATATGTATATGTATGTATGTATGTATGTATGTATGTATGTATATGCATACATCTATCTGCCCGCGTGTCTCTCTGTCTACCTTCCTATCTACCTCCTACTCATATGTAGCTCTAACCCGAGTTGGCAAGGGGCTATTATTAGCCCTGAGGGGGAAATGCATAAACTGGACTTATCCTGTGTCTAACATGAATAAGAGTCTATTAGTTATTTGGCAGCTCAGTCTTGCTCTATTCTATTCATGAAATTCACACTGGGCACTGAGAATGATCAGCCTGAAATCAGAGCCAAACTTGACAATGACCTCAGAGCTACAAATCCTAGAGTAACTTGAGTATATGGGTGGACACTACTTTTCAACCAAATAATCAGATGATTTAAAAGGATCCCAAACCTGCCAAATCTGAAGGGCAATCTATTGTAAGTAAGAAATTCTACTGCATAATATAAACTAAAACTGAATTACAATGGGCTTTTACTTACCTACTATCTATCTCTACTTTTGTAAAAATTGGGTCACTAATGAATAGGTAGATATTTTATAGCTGTGCAGCCCTTATTTCACAGTATCTCAACAACAACAAATGCTAGATATTTGTCCTTCCTAGCTGGGAACCATTCACTTGAGAGACTTCATTTTTTCCTGAGTATGTTTCAGTGGTGAGTCTGGGCTACTAACCATCTCTGACTCTTTAAGTTCCTTCTCTGCCCTCTAATTCACTGGGAGTATTTTCAACCTTAACAAATAGTTTCACTGAGCAATCTTCAGGTTTAAGTATTACTGATTACCATTCTAATAGTTTCTTCTATTTTCAACTCACATCCTGTTCATAGCGAGTTACTATGGAGACATGACACATTACTGGTCTCTCTGTAGGACAGTGACCTGAAGTATTTAAAAATGTTCTGGGTTTCTTAGCAACTCAACTAACTTTATCCATCTTTACCTCCATGATTTGTCCTTTTTTTCTGTCGCAAATAAAATCTGTATCATGTGCTAACTTCAGGAGATGTTAAGGGAGTATTTTAAAAGGAACTAAAAATTAAATGCATCAAATTTAGACACCTGTTCCCTTTCTGTTCAAGCCTATTTTAAAATGGCTGGCAATGGCAGAATGGATATTTATGGAATTTAGGATATCCCAAACTTCATCTGTAACCTCTAATTCATATTCTAACACTGAACATTTCTAAATCCCCTTGAGCCTCAGTTTCCTCATATGTAAAACAGCACTTTACATATGTGAAAATTGTGTACACACGATAAAGTCTTTTTCCCCCCCATTTTTTTATTGTCAAAGTGAAGTTCAGAGGGTTACAGTTTCATATGTAAGGCAGTGAGTACATTTCTTACCCAACTTGTTACCTCCTCCCTCGTTTCCCCCTGCCTTCCCCTCCCCCTTCCCCTCTCCCCCCATGAGTTGTACAGCTGTTTACACCGAATGGTTTTGTAAGTATTGCTTTTGGAATGGTTTGTCTTTTTATCCTTTGTCTCTCCATTTTGGTATTCCCTTTCCTTTCCCTAGTTCTAATACATATATATATACAGTATGATAGTCTTGGATTGCTAAATGCTACTTTTGATTCTAGAGCTCAAGCATTTTTAAAATCAAGTGGTTTAAAATGAAGTGAGGAGACAGAGATCCACATTGTGCAATGGAGAGGGAAGGGGAGGAAGCACTATCTGTGACTGAAGATCTCTCTATTCAATTAGGAGATCAGGGATGATGGACATGTCCATCAAGCCACACCTCAGTTGACATGGTGAGATATTGTACCAGGTGATAGCCAAGCTATAAGCAATAAGCTTCTCTTCTGAGAATTATCTGTTCACTGCATTTGTTCATTTATCTATTGCACTGTTGACTCTCTAGAAGTTTAGTTTTCGGTGTTTCTTGTATATTGTAGGCCACACAGGTAGCTGGCAAACTTTTCTCCTATTCTACAGGATGTCTATTCAGGCTATTTCCTTTGCAGTACAGATGATTTTTTAGTTTAACCCAGTCTCCCTCGTCAATTCTTGCTTGTATTTACTGAACAATTGGAGGAGTCCTATTTAGGAAATCACTGTGTAAATCAATATGTTCTAATATCCTCATTCTTTCCTGTGGTAGTTTCAGTGTCAGGAATTACATTAAAATCCTTGATTGATTTTGAATTAAAAATTATACAGGGAGCAAGAGAGTGATCTAGATCAGTCTTTGCACGTGAATATCCAAATTTCCCAGCAACGTCTGTTAAGAAGGATGCCTTTAATCCTATATGCATTTTTGGGCTCCTCTGTCAAAATCATATGACTTTAGGTGTGAAGAATTATTTCTGGATTTTCTACTCTATTCCCTTTGGCTTGAAGTCTATTTTTGTGTGGATACCATATTATCCTCATTTATATGGCCCTATGGTATAAGTTGAAGTCTGGCATTTTCATGCCTCCAGTATTGCTCTTTTGCTCAGGTTTATTTTGGATTTTGGTCACCTGTAGTACATACGTATGAATTTAAGGATTGATTGTTCTGTTTCAGTGAAGAATAACTTTAGAATGTTGATGAAGATTGCATTAAATTTGTAGATTGCTGTTGATAGTGTAGTGATATTAATGAAATGGAATCTACCAATCTTAGGGCAGAGGAAGTCTCCCAAACTTCAGGAGTCTTCTTTCATTTCCTTCTTCAGGTTTTTATGGCTTTCATGTCATTGTAGATTTCTTTCACATTCTTGGTTCAGTTTACACCTTGGTACTTTTCAGGGCTATCATGAATGAAATTGTTTTGGTATCTTTCTCAGATTGCTTATTGTTGACATATAGAAAAGCTCCTTATTTTTGTATGTTGATTTTATATCCTTGCACACTGCCAAAAGATCTAGAAGTCTTTGGCTAGAAATTTTACAATTTATAATAGAAATAATTTGTAAATAGGAATGATATGACTCATTCTTTCTCTATTTGGGTTCATTTTCTTTCTTTTTGTTGTCTTTTTGCCCTGGCTGGAAATTCTAGTACTATATTGAAGAGGAATGGATAGAGTGCACATTTTTCTTGTTCTGACTTAAGGGGAAATAATATTAGCTTTTCCTGTTTATTATGATAGTGGATATTGGTTTTTCATATGTAGCCTTTATTAAGTTCAAGTACATCCCTTGTATCCCTAGTTTCTATGGAGCTTTTATTATAAAACGAAATTGAGTTTTGTAAAAAGTCTTTTCTGTATCAATCTAGATGATCAAATGATACTTGTCTTTTATTCAATTTATGTGCTGTGTTACATTTATTGATTTATGTATATAGATCTAAGCCAGCATAGCTTAAAATACAATATGTTTTTATTTTTATTTTTATTAACTTTAAATAGTTGTAAAAGGGAGTTGCCATATAACAAAGCAGCTTACGAATACATCTTGGTCAGTCAGCCCTTTCACTGTTCTCAACCATCCCTTCCCAATCCACCCCTTTGATGTTTTTGATGTGTTGTTGAATTTGATTTGTTAATTTTCATATCTATGTTAATTAAGTATATTTGTCTATAAGTCTCTTCCTTTTGTGTCTTCCTTCTGCTTTTGGACTGAGGAAAATACTAGATTTATAGAATAAGCTTGGTAGCATTTCTTCCCTATCTCCTGATATTTTTGAGAAGTATCGGTCTCAATTCTTTTAAAAAATATCTATTTGAATTTAAAAGTTTATCCATCTGGTCCTGGGCCTTTTCTTTTTTCTATTTATTTTGTTAGATTACTGCTACAATCTCATTACTTATTATAGATGTATGTATGTGATCTATATTTTCTTGTATCAATTCTAATACATCAGGTTATTTCTAGAAATGTGTCAATGTTTTCTGGGGTTTTCAATTTATTCGAATATAGTATTTTAACTTATTCCCTTGTGTTATCCATTATCTCCATTAAATACAACAAATTTTGTAATGTCTCTTTTCAGCTGTAATTTTATTTTAGTCTTTTCCTTGTACTTTTAGTCAGATTAGCTAAAGGTTTATCTATCTCATTTATCTTTTCAAAGAACCAAACTTTTGTTTCTCTGAGTCATTGAATAGCTTTCAGTCTCTATTTTATTGGCTACAATCCTAGTCTTCATTGTTTCTTTCTGTCTGCTAACTTGAGGTTTGGCTAATCCTTATTTTTCAAGAGCTTGAGGTACGTTGTTAGGCTACTTACTTGAGATCCCTTTTTTTAAAATGTAAGTGTTCATAGGTAGCTAAGTTCTAAGTAGTTTCATTTGTTGTATTGTAATGTTCACTAGATTCAATGATCTTTTACATTTCCTTCTGATTATTCAACAAAATGTTATTCAGTCTCTCTGTGTTTGCTTATTTTCTGTAGGCTCCTTTACTGTTGTGTTCTTTTACTCCATTATTTTCTGATAGACTAAAGGGAATCTTTTTATTTTTAGTGAACATACAAACATATTTGCTAAGATTTGTTTTATATCATAAAACATATTTTGGATAAAGTACCATGGGCTCCCCCAAAGATGTTATGTGTCCAAGTCAGCGAGGAGTGACAAGGTTCATTGAAGAGTAAAAATAGAGTTTTAGAAGGTGAATAGAATTCTAGGTAGGTGAAGAAAGGAACAGAGCTTTCTCTAGAACAACTTCTTGTTAGAAAATTCTTTGCTTTGAGCACATGAATATAAAATAGTCCTCCAATGAGATGAGGTTGTACCTACATCCAAACTGCCACAGTTCTGGGGCATTCTGGCTCCCAATTTAGGCCAATTAGCCAAGAGCTGGCAAAAACAAAAAAACAAAACAAAACAAAAAAACCCCAAACAAACAAACAACCCCCCCCCCCAGTATAGCTAACTATATACCCAGCCACAGTTAACATGAATAAGAAGAGCATCCCTAACACTGAGAATACTAGGAGATAAGACATGCCAGCCTGAAGGACTACAAAGATATGTGGATCCAGGAATGTTTGTTGTGGCTGGCTGGAGAGTTATATTCAAGAAGACACAACTCAGAGAGACGTGAGTCAAGGTAGAGATTAAGTTTGCCAAGCAGCTGTGAGCTTTCTCCTGTAAGCTTTTGCGACATGAAAAACCATGAAGTTTCTCTGGGCCACTGCATTAATTTCCTGCCAGTTAAGTATCATAGTTTAGCATTACACCAGATAGGTACTACCTTATAACCTTTAGGTGTGTGTCCCTTAGACGTGCATGTGACACAATTTTAGCAGGCAAGTTTTTACCCCCATGGAAGTTTGAGAACCATGTTATAATAACTTGAAAGTTATAAGAAATGATGGGGCTTGTTTGCTTTGTGAGTTGAAAAGATTGCTCAGGCTGCTATGTGAATAAGGCATCCGTGAGGTGAAAATATCTTGAAGGGTGACAAAAGAGAGCTAATGAAATAAACGAGATGAGGCAAAAAAAAAATGTATTGATGTTTGACCCGAGTTAAGCCAGTGTCTTCATCCAGGAATCCTTTGCCCTCTCAGATGATTCAAATACTGAACAAGAAGATCTGTGTACTCCCCAAACTAGGTCATATTATCATAATTCCACAATATATTGGCCTCATTAAGTGTTTTTGATAATAGTAGTGATTAAAGAGTATATTGCCTGGGTGTAAAGGTAACACTTATGGCTCATTCATGAGTCACTTGTACTTAGAAGCTTTATTTGTGCCTGCTTTATTATTGTCAATAGATGTCTAGAACATTCTTTTTTTAATCAAGATGCAATAGAAATTGCTTTGGGGTAACTACAAAACATCTAATAAATTGTATCTGTTTCAACAGTAATGATTAATTGATCCAAGCCACTTAGCATTATGCCTGGATGCAATTAGCCACCCACAATGATAGTGGTAGGCAGATGATAGCCACCCACCCTGGTAGGGCAGCATTGTCAAGGTTAGTCATAAAGGACCTGAAGGTTAGCGATGCTAAGTATTCAACTCAATGTTGTTTACAAATACGCCATGTATCCTAAATTGCTGCTATCTGAATGACGGTTGGAATTATTTCGACACATAAATGTACATATTTGTAGAGTACAATGTTGTACTTTGACTCATATATTTATTGTACAATAATCAAGCCACAGTAATTAGCATACTCATAACCTCAAATATTATTCTTTTTTTGGTTCTCATTTAATGACACTGTATCCCATGGATTCACCTACTAGGCTTAAGAATAAGCTATTTTTTGTTGTTGTTGTTGTTGTTTTGGCCAGTCCTGGGCCTTGGACTTGGGGCCTGAGCACTGTCCCTGGCTTCATTTTGCTCAAGGCTAGCACTCTGCCACTTGAGCCACAGCGCCACTTCTGGCCGTTTTCGATATATGTGGTGCTGGGGAATCGAACCCAGGGCTTCATGTATACAAGGAAAGCACTCTTGCCACTAGGCCATATTCCCAGCCCCAGAATAAGCTATTTGTGAGGTACTTTTGCCAGGGACCAATCTTGTCTCAAGTTTCAGGAAAAGAGTTTTTTGTCTTGTGTTACCTTTCCTTCCTTCCTTCCTTCCTTCCTTCCTTCCTTCCTTCCTTCCTTCCTTCCTTCCTTCCTTCTTTGTCCTTATTTTCCTCTTCTTCCTTCTCTTTCTCCTCCTCCTCCCTCCCTCTTCCCTTCTCTCCAATCTGGAAGACAAGAAATTAAACACTCCCTGGGAATGACAGTACTTTCAGCATATATTCTAGTTTTTTCTCTGGAACAGAATTTTTCTGTTGTTGCTGTTCTCTGAAAGTTTGCTACCTAATCCTCTCTCTGGACAAGGCAATTGTTTTTGAGAGTCCATAATAGCAACTTTGGTTAACACAATGTGCACTCCAGGATGACACTTGTCTGTTCCATATGGAATGAAATTTCACTTCCTGATACTCACTAGGCTATGTCTATGAGACCAGAGACTCAAAAGTGAAGCACTGCAGATCATAATTCAGCAAGCCTTTGGATTACTATTGTAAAGGCTGAGGGGGTAATCTGGTACAAATATGGGAGTGTAGTCTAACTCCTGCAGGAGCTGACAGGTCACACTCAAGTGGAAGTGAACTGAGTATACAGGAACATGATCAGCAGGTCAGGTCACCATAGCAACTGTCTGAGGTGTCTCAGGAACCACTCTTTAAACCTGTGAAATTTACTGCTCACGACAACATCACATGTTACCATACTGAACCGTGGAACACTATTCTTAGGCCTGCAGTGTCACACAGCATGTTCATTGGGGACTGTAGATCACTTCATATGTTGAGTGGCTTGAGAAGATCATGAATTTCTATCACACATCTCCTTTAGATTATGGACCCTGGGGAAGCAAGGAAGCTACCCATTTAATGGGGGAATAAAGATGTATAGTCTGTTTTGGAAGGAGTAAGGACATGAAGCAACAGTGCAATAATAAAAAAAGAGAATAATTTAAATAATCATACAGTGAAAAGGACATTGAAATAGAAAAAATTAGGGCCGGATGTGTCATGGTATTCCATACGTACATGTCATGAGCACAGAAACACACATACACACTCACACAAACACACACATATTGATGGTTTTCTGTGGGTCACTGAAGATTGCTGCTTAAAGATTAAAAGAGAGGAGCCACTTTCTATGTCCTCCTATTAAGCAAAGTTGACAATAAAGTTGTGTGCTTTGACTCCTTTCCATTTTTGTCTAGGCTAGAGCACATGAGCACCTGGAGGCCAAGGAGCGTTTGGGAGATTCCACTGAAACTTCAGTCTCCTTCTAGCTAATACTTGAGTCTTCTTGCTCAGATTTTTTTCTGAATGTTTATTCCACTGAAAATCGAAGCATCTTTGAGACCTCTTAACTTACTCCCTAGTTAAAATCTTTTAATTGGAGAGAGCAATCATTTCCCTAGCAATGAGCGATCTGAAATATTGATCGAGATGTTGGATTTTTTTTTCTCTTCCTGTGCTTATTCCACTTTGAGGCTAGTTGAGTAACAACCTTGTTCCATCTATTTCTGGGGTTTTTTTCCCATCTATTTTTCAGAGGCTTTAACTAGCCTCTAAAGGTTGAAAGGAAGAATTGGGTATTTTTACGTGAATATATACTTCCTAAAGAATGTTCATTGTTACTGATGTTTAGGACTCCTAGTACTTGGCCATCTTTGCTGTACTTGTAGAACAAAGTAGAGCACTTCTCATAGCTCTGCCCATAGCCATCCTTTGCCTCCTTTCCCTCCTTTCCAAGAGTTCCCCCTGCTTAAAGGTGAAGCGATCCTCAAATGTACAATGGCAACAGTATAAAGTCTATAGTTTTTCATGTGCTTACAGGCTGAGACATAATACATGTAATACAGTCTGGCTGCTTGCCAGGAGGGCCACATGACATGGAGACAGCAGCCAGTTATAGTTGCTCACTCATGAAACACCATGAGATTTGATTTGTAGCTTGAAGGGAAGTCCCAAGAGATATTCATCTGAATTTGCTTAGTGGAAAAACCCATCATACAACAAAATTTCTGAATTCTCTTAAATAGGGGCTCTAGAATCAGAAATTCTTGTGTTAAATATTGTTAAAAAAATCTCCATCTTTCTCTGTAAACATATACACATATACTTGCAAAATTTTTGTTTCATAATCTCCCCCAAGTAAACATGCAGATATTTGAATGGAGTTATTTATACAAGATTTTTGTTCTCCTCCATATGGAAGGCAATGTCATATGCTGAATATAGAATTGGTGGCATGGTGTGTACATAGCAGAGAAGATGGGTGTAGATCATGAAACTCTGGCGGATCATAGGCCTAACATCCAAGGATACCTATGACCACTATCTGTAGGATCTAAAATGAAGAGAAAGTTGAGTATGGTTTCGTAGTTCTTAGTCCTGGAAGCACATGAAATTATCCAGGACATCTTTAAAATGAGCAAGGTCAGGGTACCATTAGAGATCAATTAGGAGTTTCTAGTTTCAGGCATTTATATTTTTTAACAGGTCCTTAAGCTGTTTCCATTGTAAACAAGACTAAAAGCCATAATTGAATTAATATCTACTGAGCATACATCCTATACCAGGCCCCATTCTAGGCTCAGTAAATCAGAGAGGAAGGAAAGACAACCTTTGTCTTCAGAGAGTTGTCACCTCAGTGTGTGATGTATACATTTCTGAGGCTCTAATGAAATCATGTGGGTATTCAGTTATCCAGTTGTACCTAAGAGGAATGGCTCATATGTCTTGAAGAGTGAGCCTGAGCTGTGTGTAGAAGAAAAGAGTGTACTCATGCAACAAACTAAAACTAGATCCTTATATATCACCCTGCACCAAAATCAATTCCAAATGGATTAAAGACCTTGAAATCAAAACAGGCACCCTGAAAACACTAAAGGAAGGAGTAGGAGAAACACTTGGGCTCCTTGGCATAGGACAGAACTTCCTTAACAAAGACCCTGAAAGGCTACAAATCAAAGAAAGGTTGGACAAATGGGACTGCATCAAACTGCAGAGCTTCTGCACGGCAAAGGACATAGCTCTCAAGATAAACAGAAAGCCCACAGACTGGGAGAAGATCTTTACCGGGCATTCAACAGACAAAGGCCTCATCTCTAAAATATATGCAGAACTAAAAAAATTACCTTCTTCCAAAACAAAACCGCAAAGAACCAATAGCCCCCTCATCAAGTGGGCTAAAGACTTACAAAGAAACTTCTCTGATGAGGAAATGAGAATGGCCAATAGGCATATGAAAAAATGCTCTACATCACTGGCCATAAAGGAAATGCAAATCAAAACAACATTGAGATTCCATCTCACCCCAGCAAGAATGTCATATATCAAGAAAACTAATAATAACAATTGTTGAAGGGGATGTGGCCAAAAGGGAACCCTCCTTCATTGTTGGTGGGAATGTAAACTGGTTCAGCCACTCTGGCAAGCAGTATGGAGATTCCTCAGAAGGCTCAATATAGAACTCCCCTATGACCCAGCAGCCCCACTTTTGGGTATCTATCCAAAAGCCCACAAACAAAATCACAGTAATGCCACCAGCACAACAATGTTCATCGCAGCACAATTTGTCATAGGGAAAATCTGGAACCAACCCAGATGCCCCTCCATAGATGAATGGATCAGGAAAATGTGGTATATATACACAATGGAATTTTATGCCTCTATCAGAAAGAATGGCATTGTTCCATTTGTAAGGAAATGGAAGGACTTGGAAAAAATTATACTAAGTGAAGTGAGCCAGACCCAAAGAAACATGGACTCTATGGTCTCCCTTATTGGGAATAATTAGTACAGGTTTAGGCAAGCCATAGCAGAGCATCACAAGGCCCAATAGCTATACCCTTATGAACACATAAGATGATGCTAAGTGAAATGAACTCCATGTTATGAAAACGATTGTTATATCACAGTTGTAACTACTTTCAACGTCCTATGTGTATGTGTAGTTTCTATTATTGATGATGTTCTTGTATCACCTTCCTATGGTTGTACCTACACTATCTCTGTAATCTTATCTGAGTATATTGGAAACCGTGTTTACTGGTATTGGAAGTAGGAAATTCAAAGGGAATACCAAATTTGAGAGACACGGGGTAAAAAAGGAGAAATAACTACAAAAGCAATACTTGCAAAACTGTTTGGTGTAAGTGAACTGAACACCTTGGGGGGGGAGGGAAAGGGGGGGAGGGAGGGGGGCATGAGGGACAAGGTAACAAACAGTACAAGAAATGTATCCAATGCCTAACATATGAAACTGTAACCTCTCTGTACATCAGTTTGATAATAAAAATTTGAAAAATAAAAGAAGAAAAGAGTGTACTAAATGGAAAACTTTGCATGAATTATTTAATTAATTTTATTCCTAAAACACGAAATGTGGCCCCCAAATGTAGGCAGTAAGAATTTAGTCTGAGCCAACCTCCTGGAATTTTATGCTAAACTGTTTATTGTTCAAAGGGATTATACCATAGAAATCAACCACTGAGCATGACATACTTTACTCCACTTGATTGTGTATGTACGTTTTTATATATGCTTATAGTTTACACTTTAATGCTCACGTAGTAGAATATTCATTCTTTGTCTCTCTGAGCCTAAATTACTTCACTCAGAATATATTTTTCCATGTTTCTTCATTTTCCTTCAAATGATATATTATTCTTACTGAATATAATTCCCATTATCTCTTTTGGGACTATGTTCATATAGTATTACATTATATAATATGTTACATTACATAATAATGAAACAATATACAATTTAAAATAATATGACATAATGTAATATAAATCCATTATTATATAATATTTAAAGAAATGTATTTTGATATGAACCACATTTTATTGATCTAGTGATCAACTGTAGGGCATCTGGACCAATTTCAGAGGTTGGCTTTTGTGAGTAGTGCAGAAATAAACATGGTTATAAAGGTAATTTTATCGTTTCCTGATTTGTAATCTTTTGAATTTAATTTTGATAGTAAACTACATTGCTGGTAGGCAGTTTGTTCTCAGTATAACATTACTTAATACTGGAGGTCTTTGGTAGATATGGTTTACCAGATTACCACTGCTTACTTCTTTCTAAGTACTTTAATTCTGGAATGTGCAGGAGATTGTAATCCATCTCGTTTACCACATAGGATATTATCTGGAAGAAAGAGAAGAAAGTAACTCTGTTTTCCCATAATAAGAATGTAGAAATCACAGCACTCTTTCTTTCACAAAATGTTGTAGCTTCTCAAACAGTTTCATTGAGAGATGCTAATCATTTTTGGAATAAGAAGTGCATGCTTTAAGAACAATGCAACACCTTCATATATTACTTACCATTTCTACCAGTCTGACTATTTTCTTGAGATTATGAAGGACACATAATACTATAGATAGTGGAGGATTCACATACATGTAGATTTTTCCCTGATCACCATTCCCTTCTTTACAAGATTTCCATCTTTCTCTGCTGTCTTTGCAAACAACAGGCCTGTATTTATTTGCTAAATCTTTCCTGAAAAAAATAATATGTCTTACTTCTTTGTATACTAACCCATTTAAAGCCTGAATGCTTTGTTTCTAAAGTAGGAATGATATTTATGAGAGGTCTATGGAAGGTAAATTCATAGGAAATATTGAACAGGAATAGCGGAATGTAGCAGGCTCATAAGAAGTATTTTGTTTCCTTTCATACTCTCTACTAGCATTATTTTGGTATATTCCTTGAATCCAGAATAATGTTTTCTGTCCACTTGAAGGAGGGTTCCATTTTATTTTTAACATAGAGTGGTTCACTAACGCAGGAGAAGTGCCCTTGTTAACATTATCCTGAATAGTTAAGTGCAGAATCGTATTGCACAGTAAGAATGCATTTGAGTTTTCAATTACTGATAAGAAGCAACCCAGTAATTAACAAGTCAAGGTATGTTCTCTGGAAAGTGAGTATGGGAGCATTTTTTATTCAGTGATCAGAGCAGAGATTTCTGAGTTGCATCTGACCACCTATAAGTGGAGATTCTTCTCCCGATGGCATATCACCGTGAACCATCTTTGCAATCTGAGAAGCATCACAATTTGCTTTGAAATTAAAGAGCTCTCAGATTGTGTTTTATTGGTATGCACTTACTCATATAACAGGCAGTGTTAATAGCACTAACCAACAGAAAGCTCAATATCGTGAGAAGCTGGCAAATATTTACTAATCCCACATGGAGGGAATTAAGTTGCTACTTCATGGTATGTTACTCCAGGGAGATAGATACATGCTGAATATGTTCTTTGCTTTTATCTATTTGAAGAACCAATGAGTTGATCACTTTTGTCAGAGAGAATGCCTGCACAAGCTACCATCTTCCTTCTTCCTCTTCTATCCATCCAGGCTCCCAGCATTTTTGGTGAAGCTATATACAATCATGATGGGTTCCCTCTCCTTTAGTTAATGCTACTCCGACTAAGATTTTTTTGACACAAACACATCCAGAAGTGAGATTTAATGTCTAAGTGAGTATGTAAAGAAATATAGCATCACATGGAGACGTACATAAACATATTAACTAAAGTATGGCATACACAGAGGAGAATTCCAATGATGTAACTCCTTTAAATAACTTACAACTTAAATAACTTACAACAATATCAAGAAGCTGAAATTTGAGGTGGTGGGTGTATATAGAAGAGAATTGTAGACAAATAAAGAGAGGAGGGTGAGCAAATGCTGTCATAGAGTTCAACGTACAACTGATTTTTAAAGAACTAATATCAATCTTTCAGAAGATTTCCAATATTCCCAAATTCTCATTCTAAGAGACCATTGTTACCCTGATAATAAGAGATCACACAGGAAAAAAAAAAGAAAGTACTGTGTCGTTTATGTGTATAAACTTAAATCTTCAATACAATACTAGCAAATAGGTTGACTCAATATGAAAGATCAGTCAGTGAACCCTCTTGTAGAGCACAAAGCACACAAACGTAATAGATGCATGAAAAACTCATTCATCAAATCTAACATTCTTTTATAATTAAAAAAACACTTCAGCGATGAAAGAATAGTGAATACACCACACACGCGCGCACACACACACACACACACACACACACACACACTCCTCACCCTGATTACACCTCTCATAGCCTCACAACAAATATCTAAGGAAAGACCAAAAGCCTTTCCCCTAAGACAGGAACAAAACAAGTTCTACTGCTTATTCAACATTATGCTGCAGGTTAAAGCTGAGGCAAATGGGAAATAAATAGAAATAAAATATTTCTATAAGGGAAAAAAGGGAAAAATATTCCTGTGTGTATGGCCTTGTCTATAAAAGTCATAAATAACAATAATAGATATAATTAAAATCGTTAGACATAAGTAGTGATTAATCTGAGCAAGGTTGCAAGATCAATAGAAAAATCGATTTTCCTTTCATACACTGGCAATGAACAATCAGAATGAAATTAAAAGAAATTATAGCTAAAGCATCACAACAAATAAAACACCAGGGGAAACATTTAATAAAAAAATGCAAGAACTGTGTGTTGAAAATTCTAAAGTATTGTTGGAAAAAAACTTAAAAGAGCTACATAAACAAGCATTAGTGTTCACATGGTGTAGAAGGCAATGATTGCCAAAAGGGATGCACAGATTTGAAGAATTCTGTATGGTACTTTCAACTGTGTCTTTTGAAGAAAAGGAAAAGCTTATTTGAGAACCTAAAAGACTAAGAATAATTCTGAAAGAAACACGTTGGCAGACCCACACAAAGTTCCAGCAGTCAAGACTGTGTGTAGTAAATCAGGGGTTGACATACGGATTACTGTAGTAAGGATTGAGAGCCCACATTTATGGGAAATTGGTGTGCAACAAGGAAACTAAGATCATCCAAAAAGAGTAGAACAGTCTTTTCCCACTTCACAGCATATGAAATTAAATCAAAATCAGCTATGAACCCTGGATTTGTGCATCTCATTTTCAGGGGCTCATTGTTTTACCTGACCGCGATTGTGCCAAGCTCCTAAATGAAATTTCGAGGTTTTGTTCTTTTAAATTTTGATTTTCAGATTTTATTCCAGCAATGCAGATGTTTCCAGCCACCCTTATTATGTGTATCAGCTGTCGGTTTAGGGCATTGTATTCACTCCATTTCTTGTTCCCAGTTGTGCTCATGTCATGTCTCCATGCCTGACAGGAATGTCCTCTCTGCCTGATTCCCACACAGGAAATGAGATTTTCTAATTTACTTACCTTGATCTGAATGTCTGCCTCCCTGTTTATGCGTTAGGGAAATTACACTTTTCTCCTGTGCTGGGCAGCCTGGGTGGACGCGCCCCCTGTCTATTCTGGTCTATTTCTATACTTGCTCAGATTGGGTTGTCTGCAGCCCATACCTCCTAATTACCTGTGTCCCCACTGGTGTTTATTATTATTATCATAAATCATCATCACCTGTTTGGCATCCAGACTGCACATTTGCCTAGAAAAAGAGCCAAAAGCACTCCTCACGTTTGTGTGCCTGTAATTATCTGTGGTACACAAGAATGACTTTGGACTCTGCTGTTTTTGTGCAGTAATTAACAGGTGGCAAGCTTGGACTACAACATCTTCCCCAAAGGTTTCCTTCAGAAGCTCTGACATCTGGTTAAGTGGATTAAATATTGAAACAAAGGCTCTGAGAAGACTTTCAACCTTGATTTCTTCCATTAGCCTTAGTGTGCCAGGTTTTGATCAGTTTCATAAAGGGAAGAGGATTTGCCTTTTGGAGTCAGTCTACTTTCAGACACACAATGAGATCTATATCAACATTAATGCTCATTATTATAATGTTGGAGTAAACTGGTAGTGTCTTTGCTTTTGGCTCTTAATCACGGTGTTCAATTCCCTTCATTGTCTGGTCCAGCTCATTCTTCCACAATAATCTCCCATATGGCCTGATCTCTAGATATTCTAGACTACCCACCATTCTCCAACGTGTCCTGAACACTGATTATTTTAACTCGTCTTATGGCTTGAAATATTCTCTCTTCCCTGTATTCTGGGCTTGCACATATCTTTTGTTTATTTGTTTGCTTTTCAAATACTGGAATTGAATGCAGTACCTCACATGGTGGGCAAACCCCCTCTATGAACTTTATTTGATATACAAAGTGGGTGTTCAGCATATATATATGTATATGTATATATATATAATTTTTATTTTGTTGTAAATGAAATGTATAGAGGGGTGACAGTTACATAAGTAAGGTAAGGAGTGCATTTCTTTTTTAACAGTGTTACTCCCTCCCTCATTTTCTCCCGCTTCATCATAATTCAGTTCACTCATGTTCCTAAATACCAATATCTTACTCAGATTGAATAAACACCTTGAGAATTGTCTCTAGTGTAAATTCCCCTAAGAGTCAAGACCAGCCAGACTCTGCTCTCTTTGTTTACTCCAACATCTAGGTAGAGCACACAGCTACAAATCTCCAGTCTAGTTTCAAAATGGTTTTCAGAGCAGCCAAGAGATGCAAAAGACTTAATTACTGGTGGGACCTTCATTGAGTGAAAGTAGAAAGAATATGTGAAGAAAGAAGCAGATAGATTATTTTCTCTCCCCAGACGACTGAGCTCAGTATGATTTTGTAGCATTTGAGATACCGCAAGGGACCACATGAGTATGAATTTGAAATGACCCATGACACAGGGAAAGTGTGATACTGTATAACTTTGTGTTTGCTTCTTGTGCCTGCTTGCCTCAGTTTCTGTTTGCCTCCAGACTGCATCTATGAAAGAAGCAGTTTTAAAGTTGTTGGTTTTTGTTTTGTTTTACCCAGGCTGTTTTCTAGTCAATCCTACCTAAGAAGTTCTTTAGATTCATTTCAAAAAATACATTGTGATACCATGTGGTATACACACACACACACACACACACACACACACACACACACACGCAGGAATTTTACTCATCCATTAAAAAGAATGATATTGCACTATTCATAAGGACATGAAAAGAATTGGGGAAAATTATATTAAGTGAAATAAGCCAGACCCAAAAAACAAAGGTTGCATGATTTCTTTCATTAGTGGTGAAAGGATATGTCCTGGCCATGCCAGGGGACCATGCAGAGATAATCACAGACAGGAGAAGAAGGTTCATAAGGAGGTTTATTAGTGGGGCCATAGTTCCCACGGGAGAGGGTGCTACATGGCGCCTGCACCTGGCAGCTTCTCTCTCTGGAGGTAAAGGGAAGTAACTAGGTAGTGAGTAGGAGTGACTCATTAGGTATGGGTGGATCTGGGGGCTAGTGGGAGGAGCTGAGGACATGAGGCTAAGGAAATGCTAACAAGTGGTAGATAAACTGTGCCTGTAAGGAAACATGCTGGATGGCATGCAAGCACCTCCAGATGAATTAATTATAATGGACATGATGCAGAGCTTAAAGAGTACAATGTTTTAGAAATACTAACTCAAAGCCCAATAAAATAAGCACCAAGAAGTAGGCACTTGCAAGGAGGGAGGGTGAGACTAAGGAGAGAGGGTAGAAGATGAAGAGGGAAGGGAAGAAGAAGGAAGTCAAGATTTAACTGTAGGTACCACAAAATTGAGAAATGTAAGGGAAAGGGTGGGTCAAGGAGGCATGGAATTGTTGAAGGGGTGACACCGATCAAGATGTGTTGCATACACTACTTTGTTAAAGAACACTTCCCTTGAACAACTACTTAAAGATAATAACTTTTTAAAGATGCATCTTGAAGGGCACTGTTTTTTGGAAATACGCCTGTGCTGTCATTACTTGCAAGAAAGGCCATGAACAGCGGAGGGCCCAGTTGAGGTCAACACTAATACTGCCACACTCAAAGGATTAGATCTTTTGTCTTTATTGTCTAAAAAAAAATGAGTCCACAGACCTTGAGGGAGAAGTAACATGACAAAGATTCATTGAAGAAAAAGATGAGCCGAGCTCTGGAGAGATAGGAAGGGTCCCAACAGAGCGCACTATCTAGAGTGCTTTGTGCAAGGGTGTATAAGTTGACTCTGGGAGTGAGAAGGTCACTACACTGCCTGTGGGCCATATCAGTCCCCAGACCCAAGCACAGGCTCCACACAGCCTGCTCGAGCTCTCCAGGAGTCCTTCACCCCACCATCCCACTGTCCCTCCAGCGCATACTACTGAGATCCAATAAGTCCCTTGCTCAGTGCAAGTCTTCCAGGGCTCTGGGTCATGTCCACAGGGATGTGAGGCCATCAAGCTCCCACATCTGGCCAGAAGTGGTTTTAGAAGGATGACCTCTGCCTGCACATTCCCTTAAAAATGAACAGTAAATGTCTCAAGGATGCAGATGCCCTTAGGAGAAAACCTCTGTCTCAACACAACTTTAAAGTGTCCTTTCCTTTGGTTTCAGCTGAAACATTTAGAGGGGGAAGGCGTAGAAGGTCAACATATTCAGAAGTATTTCTATTCCGTTTCTTTATGACATGAGCTAAGCATGCACCGAAGTGTATCCATCTAGCTCTTTGGCCCTTTTAAACATGTGTTCTATGACCTTGAACTGAGTGTGCCTATGGGTATATATTCCTCTTTCTTCTTGAATTGTAATCTCAAACTTAGCACACTCGATCAGGTACTTTTCAAGCTCATATGTGTGGGAGAATAATTTCTCTGAACAGTGGGGGACTTTGCCTTGGCACAAATATCCTGATGCCTTATTAGCAAACTATTAGGCCTATGGGAAAACATCTCCATTAAAGAGTTTCCTGTGTTTGTTGGCCAAAGGAAGCCACTTTGTCATGAGACTCTCCCCCCCCCCCCCCCCCCCCCGTATAGCGCCTCCCTGGGGAAACTTGTTTGCCCAGCTGCTCCAGCAAAAGCTTTTTACAGTAAATAGAGAAGTCATTGGTCTAAGATAATTAGTCTTGAGGAAATAGTAGCTAGGTGATAGTTAGAGTTCTGCCTTGACTGGTTTGATCCTTTGTTGTAGTAGTAACACCCTTTGTAGTAGCGACATCCCTTGCAGGAGGACATCTGCAACTTTTGTATTGATATGGATATCTTTCTGTATTAATTTTACTCTTGAAGTTGTGAATTGATTTCTAACCCTATATAAACCCTGGCCCTCCTAAAATAAAGTGTGCATTGGTCCACTCGCCTCTGCATCCCCCGTGTCCTGACTACAGTTGCAGTTACCCAGGTCCAACACATATGTTTGGGAATGTTCCTGCTCCTTTCCCCAAATGGTATGTCCAAGAATAAGGTCCTTCAGTACAATTCGCCAAAGTGGTACATAGTCACCCCAGGCTGTTATGATATCAGGAAGCTTATGTTCCTTATCTTGCTTTTGTAGTAATCCAATACAATCCCTAGAAAAGATAACAATCATTACATTGAACGTCTAGGACGTCTTATAAAAAGAACATTGTATGAACAAAAGAAACTTTGGCCTTTATCACTGCGTTTGTTGAACACATCTTTTACTTTCAAGCTTGAAAGACTGAGTTTATTAGACTCTAGGTATCCTGATAGCACAAATTATGAGTGACAAAGAAGAGTGAGACATCCTGAGAGAGAATTCAGAATTCCTGAGCTCACTTTCTACATTACTTGTGTAGTATTCCATTTACCAAGTCAGGAAAACTGTAGTGGAGCCTTGAGACACAGTACCTGCCTACAGACTAAGAGTTCACAGTCCACTGTGAAATTAAGACTAATATGTTTTCACACTGCACAACGTTCGGTGTGTACAGGGCTGTATTCTTAGAAATAAGGCAGTGTTTAAGAAGGGTGCCTGGTTCAGACAGTTGGAAAAGGATGTCATTTGGGATTCTTATCAGAAATAAAATTGAAGCTGAGCTCTAGTATAGAAATCCATGATGCAAAGTTGATCTGAGAAGGTGTGAGGAAGAAAACCTTTCCTGGCACTGAGAATAGCCTATGTAAATAGCATATTTAGGAAATATACCAAAGTAGGAAGGTAACTATCATTTCACATGGAAGCCACAGGTGGCTGACTGAGGGTGTTTTGCTCTACATTCACAAGAGAGAAGGAATAGACACACTTATTTGGCAGTTTGGGCAGTATTGTCAGCCAGGAGCTGATGAATAACAAAGGCTTGTGGGTTGGGCTTGCACATCTAAATACTCATAGCTCTAAGTTCTGAGTGCTTGATGCTTATGACTCCAGAAGTTTTCCAAACCAGAAATTAACAGCTGTAGGTGCTCAGATTGGAGCCTTAGTTCTCTGAGCATGGACAGTAGGCAGTCCTGTACCTCGTAGCTAGTGCTGCTGTCCCTGGACTCAGCGTCAGCACCCCCAGCTCTTAACTCTTGTCAGCTCTCTGGAAGGCTTTCAGTGACTGCCACTTCTGTTTCCTGCCTTTGGCTCCTCACAGAACTTCAGCTTCTACAGTCTCACTTCTGGTGTTTCTCTACTCCAAGCTGCTCTGTGGAACTTTCTAGATACCTCCATGTTGTTGCTCCTGTTGCTGCCACCGAATGAACTACTTTTCGTATGACTTCCTATGATGTCATAGCCTGGTAGTATTGCCTCAAGCAAAATGATTGTGATTGATTTCACATAAACAAAAGTACAAACCATGACTACTACCCCTGAATCTCAAAAAACTGTGATAGCAGGCAGGAACAGTCTAGGAATTCCATCTAGATTTAGCCCAACATGCATTTTCTGCTCTTTAAAAATCCACCTTTATCCAGTGCTTGGCATGGTGTCTGCCCGTGTGCAACAGAGAGGAGAATTTATTTCTCTAGACCTTGGGTTCTTGGCCCTCACCCAGTACAACTGATCAGTGGGGCCTGCTTCATCTGCCTTGTTCTAAGACAGGCAAAGAAGGAAATCATTTTCATATACATTCCTAATCAGAAGAGGGATAATCATGGTAACTACATCTCATCACTTACCAGTCAGTGCCCAGTGACTTTTTTTTGGCCAGTCCTGGGCCTTGGACTCGGGGCCTGAGCACCATCCCTGGCTTCTTCCTGCTCAAGGCTAGCACTCTGCCACCTGAGCCACAGCGCCCCTTCTGGCCATTTTCCGTATATGTGGTGTTAGGGAATCGAACCGAGAGCTTCATGTGTAGGATGTAAGCACTCTTGCCACTAGGCCATATTCCCAGCCCCATGCCCAGTGACTCATACACAAAAATCCCCATGGCTATCCAATTCCATTTTTTAGTCAGAGTATACGTAATGATAGCTGTACTTTTGTTTTATTAACTAGATTTTATTAACTGGGAGCTTGTCTTTATTAGAAAAATACAGTGTTTACCAACTGTGTTTCCTTCATACCTAGAATTTCTCCATCGCCTTGGGAAACTGCTCAGCCCCTATGAAACAGGTCTGTTTCAAACACAATGTAAGAGAGAAAAAGAGGGAATCTGGCAAAGCCCCTAACTTCATGGCTTCAGTTATAATTGCACATATTCTGCTTCACCCATGCTTCTGATGTGCTGGAACCCAGGCTCATCCCTCTCCTGATTCCTCCTCAGTGGAGTGTCACCCCTGGTGGGGTAAGTCATGATCTCCATAGCACAGTGCTGGGTCAAAGCCCACAAGAGCGTCCAAGCCCGTTTTCCTTGCTGTGAAACTAAGGCAATCCGTGGTAATGTTTGTGTTTGTGCAACTCAGACTTTCTGGATCCAACACCTGAGTGGCAGCAAGGAGATCTTTCTTGCGGACCAACCCTAGTGGACTCTTGTAATCAGACACATGCATTCTATCACACTGACCTTTCAGAGTGATCAGAGGTAGATTCCTAAGCTCCTTTTCTTAGCATATGTTTGGTCCTCATGCTATGTGTTTTTCTAGGGCTGAGGACAGGAAAATGGTACATCCTCTCTCCAAGAGCCATGGGGAATAGTTTCACCTTATGTTTATTTAACAACAGAAAGACCACATTAGCTAAAGATCTAAGCTCCCCTTCCTCCTAGGCCAGAAAGCAGTTTGAAGCTCCTTTCCTTTAATATCTTTTTAGTATACTCCCAAGGGTATCCTTTTCAGGACCCAATTTACATCTAAGCTACCCTTCTGGGTAGTTATTATCATCTTCATGAGGGGATCAGTTCAAAGAGGTTACTTGCCTTGGGCCACACTGCAAGTGAGCTATAGAAGAAGGATTCTAATTCAGGTTAGCCTGAATCTTAGCCTCTGCTCCTTCATAAGTGCCCCTTCGGGGCTCAGAGCCTAGGGGCAGCCACAATGATGCTTCAAGTCAAAGGCTAAAGCCTCATAAGCATACCTTTTCTTTCTTTTCCACTTTCCTGTCTTACTCTTTTCTCTTGCTCTCTTGCTCTTTCCTCCACTGTCCTTGTCTCTCTCTTTCTGTCTCTGTTTCCCTCAGGCTGTCTCTTTGACTCTATTTCTGTCTGTCTCTCTCATGTGTGCATACACATACCACTGCCCTCTTCATCCTCCTTTCTTCCCCTCATAGCTCTCTGTTTCTCTGTTTCTGTCTCTCTGTCTCAGTCTGTCTCTGACTCTTTCTCTCTCTGACTCTCTCTTTCTCTCTCTCTCTCTCACACACACACACACAGACACACACACCTACCACAACAACTCTACTGCAAATTGGGATGGCAATAAGGTCTAGGCAATGATATTTCTCAGTACTACTCATAGATAAAAATCTACCATGCCTCTGAGACTTCATCTATTTCAAAAGACACTAAGGAGTAGATAGAGTGACCTCTGAAAAAGCAGTCCCTTTGGAAGGCAGAGCAACATCCTAATAGAGGGTACCTGAGCTGAGAGTGCTATGCAACTTGCTGACAAGAATCATAAATCTTTTGCCAACTTCCCTGAAAGCTTGTCACTCCTCTGCCCTTTTGTTTGATGGATGTGCCTGGTTCCCAGTGCTATAAATGTTGAATAGATACTAATGGATTATCTGAGGCCAAATGTGTTCATAAATGAGACTCATGGGGTGGAATTCTTTCTTGAGTGAGTTCCAATTTTCAAATGTACTTAGAAGCAGAATTCAGGGAATAATGAATATTTAACCATTTTTAAACTATTTAGATAAGAATACTATTAATACCAGTATTTATAGATTACCTGCCCTTTACTGTCATTTTATTATTATAAATTTTAATGGACACATTAATTATGTTATCCTACATACACATTCTTTTGATGAGAACACCCTAAATCTATCTTAGCAATATTCAAGGACTTGTTATTACCTAGAGTCACCATACCATATAGTCCTAGTCTCATGTGTAATTAATATTTTTAAATGTCTGCAATGCTAAATGTAATCTACAGATTAACTACAGGGTTTAAAAGTAGTGAAGGGTGAATCAGATCAAAGTACACTATATAATGAAAATTTAATAATGAAGTCAGGCACCAGTGGCACATGCCTATAATCATAGCTACTCCAGAGGTTGAGATCTGAGAATTATGGCTCAGAACCTGTCATAGTAGACAAATCTAAGAGATTCTTATGTCCAATTGAACAGTGGCAATGCGGTTCCAGTGTCAGCGTGTCAGCAATGAACCAAAAAGCCAAGCAAGAGCATGAATTCCCAAGTTCAAGGCCCAATGCCAGAAAAAAATATAAACAGCAAAATAAAAAGTATGCGTATATAATAAACCCCACTTTTAAAGTCTAAAATTCATAGTGAGTAAATAAAATGTAGACTGATTGCCAAAAATTTTGTCTCTATTGGAATTCTGATAACATTTTTCCCCAGAAATAAAAATAACAGTCTTAAAAGTTGTAGAGGTCAGGGCTGGGAATGTGGCCTAGTGGCAAGAGAGCTTACCTCGTATACATGAAGCCCTGGGTTCAATTCCCCAGTACCACATATATAGAAAACGGCCAGAAGTGGCGCTGTGGCTCAAGTGGCAGAGTGCTAGCCTTGAGCAAAAGGAAGCCAGGGACAGTGCTCAGGCCCTAAGTCCAAGGCCCAAGACTGGCAAAAAAAAAAAAAAAAAGGTGTAGAGATCCATCCAAGACCCTACATGGACAAAGTAATCTTGAATGAGAAGAGAATGCTAGAGGAATCATACTACTCAATTTCCTGGTATACTGCAAAGCCAGTATTGTTTTGATTATACAGCAATTAAAACAATATGGTACTGGCATGGGAAGATAGGTGAGAGCAAAGGGAGAAGAATAGAAGCAATGATATGAAAACTTCATTCCCCTAGGAATGACTGACCACCTGAAAAGTACCCCCAGACCAATATCACAGAGCATATGCCACAACTTTACACTCAACTCGCTTTTTACTATCAATAATCACAGAGTATATGCCACACATTTACACTCACCTGGCTTTGCACTACCATTTTGAGCCAGTGTGCATAATCTCAATAAACCTTATGGTAGGTATTATTATTATTCCCAGTTTACGGATGATAAAACTGAGACTCATGTAAGTTAGTACCACCTGAGACTTTAGAGGCAAGCCAGGACCTTAGGAATTCAATATAAATGAGCACACGCAATACTAGCTCCACTGGGACACAGCAAAGGCATTACTCAGAGGAAAATGTACAGCTTTGAGTTCCTACATCAACAAATTAGAAAAATCTCTCATCAACACTCTAGTGCCACACTTCAAGCTCCTCCATCCCCCTGCTCCCCCCCCAAAGAAACGAAACAGGTACAAGCCAAACCCCAATCCAGTAGACAGGAAGAAATAATAAAAATTAGATCAGAAATAAACAAATTAGAAAATTAAAAAACAACTTTACAAAGAACCAACAAAATAAACAGTTGGCGCTTTGAAAAAGTTAACAAAATTGACCGGCTCTTAGTAAACTTAAGAAGTGAGATCAACTAAATAAAATTAGAGAGAAAAAAGGGAACATCATAACAGAAACAAGAAAAATTCAGGATATTCTATAGGCATATTGTACAAACCTTTATGTCAACAAATTGGAGAACCTGACAGAAATGTATGCATGTCTAGAGAACAGCAATATAAAGTGAGCCAAGAAGATAGAAGCCAAATGAATAGACCCATAACAAGCAAAGAAATTGAATGGCAATAAAAGACCTCACACCCAAGAAAAGCCCAGGACCCAGTGGATTCACAGCCAAATTCTTTAAGGCCTTCAACAGAGAATTCGCTCCAATACTCCTCAAACTCTGATGACATAGAAAGGCTAAGTCACTACTAAACTCATGCTAGGAAGCCAGCATTACCCTCATCCCCAAACTAGGTAGGGACCCATCACAAGAGAATTATAAACCTATCTCTTTGATGAACTTCAAATATATATAATATATATTATATACATATCAATTATATGTTTATATTCTTAGTAGTATATATTCTTTACCTGTATATATATACTATATATAATAAAGTGTATATGTATTCTTAATAATAATAGAATAATATAGAAGAGTGTCTCTGTGTATTACAGTATATATATGCATTTAAATATCTACATACCTACTTATCTATCAATTCTAGTAAGACTGTTTCACAATCTTCTGTGATACCTTATTAGTTCATTCTTGTACCTTTTGGATCCAACTATGTTATAAAACCTTACATTTCTACTCAATTTAACAAATATTTATGAGTACATGCTGCATATAAAAAATAAAATGTTGGGTTTCTGGGCATGGACATGATGACAGACAGCATATTATTTCCTAAGTAGTTTAAATTTTCTATGGTCTTTTTAATTTTATACATATTAATTATAAGTTAAGGATTCTAATATGTACTTACAAGATACCATATTCCCGACATTTTATTTAATCTTTATAACCACTTGATGTCTTTCCTAATCACGAGGCACAGTTTGATTTTAAGTCTTTCAAACTCCTAATTTCAGAGGATGCTTGTCAATGTCTGAAGGGAATGTTGGTTGTCACAACTTGAAGAGAGTGGGCAGAACTAAAAATCCTGTGGTGTACTTGACAGCTCTTCCTACAGAGAAAACGATCTGTGGTGCTGAGAATCAGAAACCCCACATACCACTAGAAGATTTCTTAAGAATAAATGTTTTATTTCACAAGTTCTTTCTATGGAAACTGACCTTAAAGATTAGTAAGTCTTACTACTGGAAGGTTAACAAGCACCAAGCTTCCACTATGTATGGACAGAATTTTGTTTTATTTATTTATTCATTCTTTCTTTCAATTAGCCAGTATTTATTAGCAACACAACTTGTACTCACTGGAAAATGAACAAATGTACACAAAGTTTTCTAACAAAAAGCTAGGCCACAAGTGAACTTATGGTCATGTGGCATCAATTTGATAGAATTCACCTGTTGTTGCTGTCAGAGTTTCTCCTTGGTGGGTCAATAATATGTTCAAGGCCTCCTCTGCAACAGTAAGGGGTGGAGCATCATAAAATCTGATGGTGCTCATGACAGGTGGCTGAATACTGAAACCCAAGCCCAAGACTTCAAGCATGCAGGAACGGTTTTGTGCAGGGATCTGGTATGGTTCCTCAACACAAACCCTCCCTCCTTTGCCACCACAGGGACTCAAAGTTTCCTGTTCTCATAGGAAGACTTGCAAACTTACATAGATGTGCATAGAAGCTCTGGGGATGGGCTAGCTTGGCTGACACAGAGAATTGAGAGGCTCAATCTGAAAGTTCTAGAACCACTCAATGGATTGTAGACTGTCTTGAAAAGAAGTCTTCAGACTAGGGCACTTAAAATGGATACAATCTAGACAGGAATAAAAAAATCCATAGTAAAATCTCCTTAGCTTGGGATGTTACAACTTTATAGGTGAAAAATAAAGCCATGTTTGAGAAACTTGAAGTGTCATTGGAAATATATTTTATGAACATTCTCTTTCTTTTAGGGAAAACATCAAATTTTTAGCAACTTTTGTTTCTGGTGGTCATGGGGCTTGATCTCAAGGCCTAGACTCTATCCCTGAGCTATTATGCTCAAGTCTAGTGCTCTACCACTTTGATCCACAGAGCTATTTCAACTTTTTAGCAACTAGTAGGCCAAGACCTTCTGCTAGTATTTTTATATAACTAGGAAGAATATTATTCTACCAGTTTTTCTCTGTTTTAAATGAAGTAGTTACAAATATAATTATAAAGCACGAAAATGGAAACTGCCAAAGTTAATATAACTTCCCAAGATCAAATGATTCTACATACATAAAATTTTTTTTCTTCCTGGGGCTTCCCATATTTTATATATTATTTCTTGCAAAATATTTCTTACTAAGACATTTGATGTATTGTTCCTTAAAAAATCTTGTCTAGTATTATTAACTCATCCCACTATATAGCTTTTCAGACCTCCAAACCTTGAGATCATTTTTCTTTTTTATGACCCAGAACTCTTAAGCTTTGCATAGCACTCATGAGCTAATTATGACTCTTGGTCTTGTGAATTTTGTTAATAATTATTTTCTCTATTTAATTAAAAGCTTCTTCTTTTTTTTTTTTTTTTTTTTTTTTTTTTGCCAGCCCTGGGGCTTGGACTCAGTGCCTGAGCTTCTTTTTGCTCAAAGCTAGCACTCTACCACTTGAGCTACAGTGCCACTTCTGGCCATTTTCTATATATGTGGTGCTGGGGAATTGAACCCAGGGCTTCATCTATGGGAGGCAAGCACTCTTGCCACTGGGCCATATTCCCAGCCCCAATTAAAAGCTTCTTACTCGCAAGAACTATGGGTTTTTTTTTTTTTGTTTCCTCTGTAAGTTCAGTATATTATACTATGTCAGGTACTATATCACTATTATTAACATTATTATTGTTATCATCATCATTATTAATAGTAGTAGTAAACCCTCACTCTAATTTGTTGGTAGGATCTGAAATTTTCTGAAAGCTTTCACTGTTACCCTTGAGAAAGCCCCTAGTTGCCATGTATTTAAGAAGCTCTGTTAGTACAATAGAAATGTACTATCAAGCTACAGAAGAAAGATCACCTGGAGAGGTCGTGAGACAACCTGGAGAGAAATCAGGGAGGGAAGTAGGAGGGAGGAGCCAGTAGAGGAGGCTGAGCTTTCTCAGCATCCTAGCCTTTTCTAAAGAGTCTCAAGATGTTCCCGTATGTGAATTATCCACCCATGGTCTTCCAATCCAGCAAAACTCCCAGACTGCAATACCGGTCAACGTTATGCAGAACAGGAGATCCCTGCTGAGTCTGAACGACACACAGATTTGTAAGACATAATTGAATTTTACATTGTCACCTAAGTTTTAGGTTGTTTATTTGCAGCAATATATAACCAACACAGATGGCCTCATCCATGTAATGACAGGATAGCTAGCTGTCAGCTGGTGGGCTGACAAAGCTGGCTGAGATCGTGACTCCGGTCATTGGCCTGGGAGTCCATATTTGACTCCATTGCAACAGCAGGGGTTCAAGTGCATAAGCAGAAGCCTGCAAATGCTCCTGAGATTTGGGATGAGAAATAGCACAGAGTGCTTTTCTTTGTATTCTATAGTCTAAAACAAGTGATAGGGCATACATTCATCCAGACATTGAGAGTAGTTCCATTTCGCAGTAGGAAGTTCTGTGAAACTGCATTGTAAAAATTCCCAAACTCTGGGGAGGAGGAAAAATTAGTCATTTCTGCAACATTCCACAAAAATGATGACTTGTTTTTACAAACATCTTCACATGATGAAATGGAGGTTTAGGAAAAGTTCAAGTCACTTATGTGACACTCTCAATTAGATTTCTTTCATAATTCTTTTTATTTTTTTTTAGTTTTCTTTAATTAATTTATTTATTGTCAAAGTGATGTACAGAAAGGTTACAGTTTCATACAGAAGGCAGTGAGTACATATCTTATCCAACTTGTTTCCTCCTCACTCATTTTTCTCCCGCCTTCCCCCTTCCCTACTTTCCTCCCCCTCCCCATGAGTTGCACAGTTGGTTTACAACATATAGTTTTGCTGTTGCATTGGTTTGCCTTTTATCCTTTGTCTCTCCATTTTGATGTTCTCCTTCCCTTCCCAATAAACATATATAAAACACCCAGGGCATCAAAATCAGTTACAGTGACATCAGGGGTAAAACCATGGGGAAGAAAGACAAAAGTAAAAGGCATAATTTCACATGGTATGTTGAAAATAATGACAACAATGATAAACCACTTATTTCCATTACTTGGAGTTCATTTAATTTAGCATCATCTTATGTGTTCATGTAAACATAGCAATTGAGCTATTGTGATCTTCTGCTAGGACTATCCTAGACATGTACTAATTATTACCAATGAGGGAAACCATAGAGTCCATGTTTCTTTGGGTCTGGCTCACTTCACTTAGTATGATTTTGTCCAAGTCCTTTCATTTCCTTATGAATGGGGCAATGCCATTCTTCCTGCTAGAGGCATAGAATTCTACTGTGTATATGTACCACATTTTCTTGATTCACTCATCTACTGAGAGGAATCTGGGTTGGTTCCATATTTTAGCTATGGTAGATTGTGCTGCAATGAACATAGTTGTGCTGGTAGCTTTAGTGTGGTCTTGCTTGTAATATTTGAGTATATTCCTAAAAGCAGGGCTGCTGGGTCATAGGGAAGCTCTATGTTTAGCCTTTTGAGGAACCTCCACACTACTTTCCAGAGTGGTTGAGTAAGTTCACACTCCCACCAACAGTGTGGTAGCAGTTCCTTTTGGCCTCATCCCCACGAGTATCAGTTGTTACTAGTTTTCTTGATAATGACCATTTTTACTGGGATGAGGTGGAATCTGAATGTCGTTTTGATTTGCATTTCTTTTATGGACAGTGATATTACTTCTCTGAAGAGAAAATGGGAATGGCCAAGATGCAAATGAAGAAGTATGCAACATTACTGGCCATAAAAGAAATGTTTTGTTTTGTTTTATTTTATCATGGGTCTGTGTTAGCTCTAGCAATTTGTTTTTTTAATTAAACTTTTTTCTTTATTGTCAAAATGTGGTAAGAGAGGTTACAGATTCATATGTAAGGCAGTGAGTACATTTCTTGCTTAATCTCTAAGAGTTTTCCAAAAACGTTTGGCAATTCTCCATATTTAAAAATAAGAAAATGCTGGTTATATGTCTACAATTTCAAAACTGTATGTTGAATGCATTAGCTTTTATGTCAGAACTGTCTGGGGAGCTCTTGGTTCTCCCTCTGCAGTATCTGGGCTCTCACAGAGCTGTTCAGATGGGTTAGTCATCAATGTTTTTTATTAACTGCTAAACACTTGGTTCCTAATGCGTGTTTCCAGAGATGCCGTTGAAGAGCTCTATGCAGCTCTTGAGAGTTTATATCCTTCTTTTCCACCAGTTTCCATGTGCATTTGGATAGTACAACTCAAATTTTCTAGTTAACTACAGAATAAATTAATCCAAAGTGGTCATGATAGAGTTATATAATGACCCCATCGATGCTTGCTGTGTCATAATTCATTATAATGATTTACAATACTTATGATTCATAACATTATTATTCATAACAATATTCATGATGATAATTGATATTGATGTACTAAAAATCATTATTCAGATTTTTCTGAGGGTTCATGGATCTAACTATGAGACCATTCCTTTCTCTCCTCAGGTTGAGCCTGTCCATGCAATCAAGGACTTACTACTATTCTCGCTGCTTCTCATCGCATCCCAATGGTACATACGCTGAGTCTCTCTGAGACATTTATAGGCATCAGTTGAAGTGTATTAAAATATAGTTCTAATTCATGTGTGTGTCTGTGGGGAGGGGGTGTGGGTGTGGGTGTGTGCTGGTACTGGAGCTTGAACTTCAGGGCCTGTGCTCTGGCCCTTAGCCTTTCCTTTCAAGACCCATGTTCTACCTTTTGACTCACATCTCCAAATCTGACCTTTTGCTGGTTACTTGGAGATAAGAGTCTCACAAACTTTCCTGCCTACACTGGTTTTAAACAGTTCCCAAATCTCAGCTTCCTGAGCAGTAAGGCTTACAGGCATGAGCCACCCAGCACCAGGCTTGGATCTCCAAATCTGAAGTCCTATCCTTACATGAAGCTTATGTAGGGTACAAATGTACTGATGAGGAAGCAAAGCAAAGTCCTAAAGACTCTTATTCCCACCTCAACTAAACCAACAACTACCACAGTCTTACTACATTCAATAAGCTGACCCAATACCCACAAAGTTGTTTTCCTCACAAAACAGATAGGGTCCAATCATCTTCCTCACTTCTCTCTCCTAGACTCATGCCAAATGCCTTGTTGAATCAAAAATAAAAGGTGAATAAAGAACATAAAGCTTTCTCACAGTTATCAACTTTGTATTTTCTGTTTCCTCAGGGCTTTCACTCCTAGCAAGCTCAGCCTCCTGCTCCACGTACCTCACCTGCAATATGGACGTCCCTCTGTCCCCTTCTGACCTGTGGAGGGATGGCTTAGGAAGGTAGTTACTTCAACTTTCGTTGAAAAGCTTTCTATTTAAATGAAAACAAAGTATCTTTTAAAATTGACTTTACTGTTGTTGTACAGATGATGTGCAGAGAGATTACAACTACATGAGCCAGGTGATGAGTAGATTTCCTTTAGTGTACACAGCATCTTCCTTTCCTTTGCTCTCTCCCACTCCCTCCCCTCGAGTTCTGTGCCTTCCCCCCACCCTCCTAAAGATGTATAGGCAAACCATAGATAAAGAAAAGAAAACAGAAGCATCAACACAAATAATTTTTAGAAGAAAAATTCTAAGAGATTTTTTTTTGCTAAATGAGGACAATTCTAAGCTCCAGTTAGCTGCCCTTCTCCTCTCTGTGGAAGTAGCGAATATCAGGATGATGAATCCTGTGCTCAGAACTGCAGAGTTTCCATTCTATGCCTCTTCTTTACTTCTAGAACTGAAGTAGTTTGGCTTTTTCAGCCCAAAGCTATCATTAAGAAGAACTATATTTTTATGAGAGGAGATCAAAGAGGGTCTTTAGACCTTAATGATGATTGATCACATTGGCTCTAGACCAAAGGATATAATTCTCACTTTATTCTGGATTATAGATGTCACCAAGGGATTTTCAGTCTTTCTTGATTTTTAAAATTTTTGTTTAATGCCTTTGCTTGTGATTTATTGATATTTTTATTCTATTTTAACTTTATTGTGTGTGTGTGTGTGTGTGTGTGCGTGTGTGTGTGTGTACAAGTACTGGGACTTGAACTCAGGACCTGAGTGCTGTCCCTTACTTTTATCGCTCAGGGCACTCTACCACTTTTAAGCCACAGTTCCATTTCTGATATTTTACTGGTTAATTGCAGATAATAATGTCACACACAGACTTTTCTTCCTAGGCTGACTTTCAGCTGCAACCCTCAGATCTCACCCTCCTGAGTAACTGGGAAGACATGCATGACCTATTCACTCCAAGCTTTGATTCTGGTATCTAATGGAAAGTCTACTTGGGCTAGAATTAAATGAATTCACAAACCAGAATGAAAAGAGGCCTATTGGAAATTTTCATGCCTGTATACAGTATTCACAATAAATGAAGAGGCCCTTGGATGGGCCTATACATGAGATTTCCAAGAACAGTGCTTACTTTAGTGGGATCAAGTGAGCCTTTAGTCAAATCTGGGGCCATTCCTAACTCTCAGTACATGGAGTCCTGCAATAATAGTAGAGAAAGTAGCAGCTGAAGTGACAATCTCTGTAGCACTAACATCAATGACAGGAATGACAGTCTCCTTCACCCTTCTAGAAGCTCAGATCAACCCTCTCCATCTTCACTCATCTGCCCTCATCCTTTCTTTCTTTTTTTTTTTTTTCCAAATTTTTATTATCAAACTGATGTACAGAGAGGATACAGTTTCATACGTTAGGCATTGGATACATTTCTTGTACTGTTTGTTACCTCGTCCCTCATTCCCCCCTCCTCCTCCCCCTTTCCCTTTCCCCCTATGAGGTGTTCAGTTCACTTACACCAAACAGTTATGGAAGTATTGCTTTTGTAGTTGTTTGTCTTTCTTTACCCTGTGTCTCTCAATTTTGGTATTCCCTTTCAATTTCCTAGTTCTAATACCAGTATACACGGTTTCCAATATACTCAGATAAGATTACAGAGATAGTGTAGGTACAACCATAGGAAGGTAATACAAGAACATCATCAATAATAGAAGCTATAGAAACACATGGGACGTTGAAAGTAGTTACAACTCTGATATAACAATCGTTTCCATAACATGGAGTTCATTTCACTTAGTATCATCTTATAGCTACTGGGCTCTTGTGATCCTCTGCTGTGACTTGCCTAAACCTGTACTAATTATTCCCAATAAGAGAGACCATAGTGTCCATGTTTCTTTGGGTCTGGCTCACTTCACTTAGTATAATTTTTTCCAAGTCCTTCCATTTCCTTACAAATGGGGCAATGTCATTCTTTCTGATAGAGGCATAAAATTCCATTGTGTATATGTACCACATTTTCCTGATCCATTCGTCTACTGAGGGGCATCTGGGTTGGTTCCAGATTCTAGCTATGACAAATTGTGCTGCGATGAACATTGTTGTGCTGGTGGCTTTACTGTGATTTTGTTTGTGGTCTTTTGAATAGATACCCAAAAGTGGGGTTGCTGGGTCATAGGGGAGTTCTATATTGAGCCTTCTGAGGAATCTCCATACTGCTTGCCAGAGTGGCTGAACCAGTTTACATTCCCACCAACAATGAAGTAGGGTTCCCTTTTGGCCACATCCCCTCCAACAATTGTTAATGTTAGTTTTCTTGATATAGGACATTCTTACTGGGGTGAGATGGAATCTCAATGCTGTTTTGATTTGCATTTCTTTTATGGACAGTGATGTAGAGCACTTTTATATATGTCTCTTAGCCATTCTCATTTCCTCATCAGAGAAGTCTCTTTGTAAGTCTTTAGCCCACTTGATGAGGGGGCTATTGGTTCTTTGAGGTTTTGTTTTGGAGGAAGGTAATTTTTTTAGTTCTGCATATATTTTAGATATGAGGCCTTTGTTTGTTGAATGGCCAGTAAAGATCTTTTCCCAGTCTGTGGGCTTTCTATTTATCTTGGGAGCTATGTCCTTTGTCATGCAGAAGCTCTGCAGTTTGATGCAGTCCCATTTGTCCAACCTTTCTTTGATTTGTAGCCTTTCTGGGTCTTTATTAAGGAAGTTCCGTCCTGTGCCAAGGAGCCCAAGT
This sequence comes from Perognathus longimembris pacificus, assembly GCF_023159225.1. Lineage (NCBI taxonomy): Eukaryota > Metazoa > Chordata > Mammalia > Rodentia > Heteromyidae > Perognathus > Perognathus longimembris. The sequence goes on from NC_063172.1 coordinate 7,922,751, forward strand.
GTTTCTACTACTCCTTCCTTTAGTGTTTCAGGGTGTCTGTTTTGATTTTGAGGTCTTTAATCCATTTGGAATAGATTTTGGTGCAGGGTGATATATAAGGATCTAGTTTTAGTTTGTTGCATGTGTTGAACCAGTTTTGCCAGCACCATTTGTTAAAGAGGCTATCTTTCTTCCAAACTATTGTTTTAGCTCCTTTATCAAAGATTAAGTAGGCGTGGTTCTGTGGGTTCATTTCTGGGTCTTCAATTCTGTTCCATTGGTCTTCAGGCCTGTTCCGGTGCCAATACCAACCTGTTTTTATTACTATAGCTTTATAACACAGCTTGAAGTTGGGTATTGTGATTCCTCCAGCACTGTTTTTTCTGCTTAGGAGTGTTTTTGCTATTCTAGGTCTTTTATTGTTCCATATCAATTTCTGGATTTCTTCCTCTATTTTATTAAAAAATGGTGTTGGGATATTAATGGGTATTGCATTGAATTTGTAGATAGCCTTTGACAATATTGCCATTTTGATTATATTAATCCTCCCAATCCAGGAGCATGGGAGGTTTTTCCATTTCCTTAGTTCTGACTTAATTTTGTTTTTCAAGCTTTTAAAGTTCTCATCATAGAGGTCTTTCACTTCTTTGGTTAGGGTTATTCCTAGGTATTTTATGTTTTTTGGGGCTATTGCAAAAGGAGCTGCTTTCCTGATTTCAGCCTCAGTCTTCGGGTCGTTCATCCTTTCTTTCTTCATCTTTCAAAGCTCACATATGTTCAGCACTCATAGTCACTTCTAAGATTGCCTGTTTGATCAGATAAGAAATAATATCAAAATCAAGAGACAAAGGATAAAAAGACAAACGACTCCAAAAGTAATACTTAGAAAACAATTTGGTGTAAACCAACTGAACAACTCATGGGGGGAGAGAGAAAGGGGAGGGAGGGGAGGAAATGAGGGAAGAGGTAAAAAATTGTACAAGAAATGTACCCACCTCCTTATGTATGAAACTGAAACCCCTCTGTACATCAATTTGACAATAAATAAGTCATTGTTCAGAAAATAATAAAAGAGGTCCTTGGTGGCAAACACAATAAAAAATAATTAACTTCTCTATCTTTCCTCCCCAAATAGTGCTCATATCTTTCTTGATATTATCCTTTTACAAATATACTGAAGTGATCCATTAATTGAGAAAGCTTTCCTTTATATCATAAAGGAAATGACTGTCCTGTAACTTCTTTACACTAAAAGTATTTTCAGCACAGACAAAATACTTGTTAGGTTTAGTGTGTGAGTGAGGAGGAGAAATGATGTCTAAACACTGCTATTCCACATCTACATTTCTTCTTTAAGCATTCGTTTTTCTGAATTATAAAGCAACATATCATCTACCTTACAAGGTAGGTGTTGTGAAGATGAAATACATGTGTGTACCTTACCAAATGAAAGGTAGTGCATGTCTAAATTATCTTCTCAGCACAATACTTTGCAGACCATATACAAAAAGTGTGTTGAACTAATTAATAAGCTGGAAAAAACTGAGCACAATGAGGGCTAAACTTCAAAATGAAAAAAAAATTCAGTAGGGAGATTTTTGGGGTATCAGATATGATATTTCAACAGGGATGAGAGACCAATGTTACAGACAGACTTTGCTAATGAATGTTACATCATAACAAATCTAATACTCTGAAATGATGACTTGAATTAGTCAATCTGAATTCATAAACAAGGAGGTGTGACTCAGGTTAAATCTTGCCAAAGACAAGCATATATTTGAAAGAGCCACTGATAATTTGGCACCATTTGTAGTCTAACAAGTTAAGTAGGAGAGGGATATCATGGCTAATAAACCTATTCTCAAAATTGACTCTAAAATTATTATTACTCAGATGTTTGATTCAATATGAAGTGGGCAGTTTAACATTTTGCCGAAACGTTAGAATTTAGAATTGTTTCGTTAATAACAACAATGTTTGTGAGTAATTATTCATGACGATTCTATAAATTAGCAGCCAAAAACATGATCCAATCTCAGTGGAATTTATTGAAATATTCCATATAATTTGATATATACATAATGTGAGAACTGAATTTTAGCTGACAGTATTTTTCATCCCAGGAGCCAATATTCCTTTCAAGTGAAACATTTAATAGAGTAATTAAGAGTAATGCATTCACCTGATAATCAAATATTTAATGAACACCTACAAAATGATAATACATATTTATAAAAGCATTCTTTTATCTATGACATTTTCTTACTTATGAAAGAATGAGTCGATGGTAATTTTATAAGGCATGCCAGAATGAACATAGGAGAGATTCAGTTTTAAGTAAGATAGAAGAGAGAGAACAACTGGAGCATAAAGTAGAAGTGAGTGTAACCTTCACGAACAATGTATGTTACTGCACTGTACAAAAGAGACATAAAAAGGTACTTGTATTTCTAGCAGCCCTACAAGAAAATAATGCTAGGTCCTTATGGTCAAACAGTCAAATGTTCAGAAAAGTGTAATTAGCCAGACTTAAAAATGCAGTGGAAATTAATGGGTAATATCTTCAACTACATCTTTATAGTAGAAACAAGAAGAAATTTCCTAAATCTGCATCATAGAACATCTTTCAATACAAGGCACAACATTAGTACAATGTACAGAAAGAGTAAATTCTAGCTATAAAGTCTTTCTAAGTGAATAAAATCAATAGTTACATGATATTGTGGAAACAAGAGTGGCTTTGAATCTGTTGGGTTCCAAACATATGTATGACTCTAATCAGCTGTAAGACAGAAATAACTAAAACAGTACATTTATTAAAACCTAAAACTGGGCTAATGTCAGGTTAATCTTCCCTATATATTTGTCATCAAGATTTTTAAAGACAATAATTACAACACAAATGAAACATTTACCACACAAAATTTAATATTATCTTATTTTAAATAGGACAGATTAATCATTCTTTTATTCCTGGGTGAATTCCAAGGTTTTAAAGTAACTAAAGTAATAACTGGAACTAGAAACAAAGAATAGATAGGGTCCACAGAAATAATTGTTTGTACCTACTTTGCAAGTTGATATTGTGTTAGGTACAGGAAACTACGTAGTATGAATCTCTCCACCTTTCCTCCATTGTCTCCATTCTAATTATGAAGACCGAAACCCTGTAATTATGCATTTCCCATCCACAGCAGATTTTTTTCAGCCTTTAAAGCAAGGTGTTGTTGTTACTAGGCATCCTGTATCTTTCTGGAGAATTTTATTAGAAAACGTTTTCAGGACTGAATTAGTTAAACATAATTACTCCCACTGTTCAATTCTTTCCCCTCTTCCTATGTATTTTAGCATCTTTTAGCAGGTCCTCAGATAGTCTTTCTTGTAAGGATGTTTGCATCTATAGCTAGGCGCTGGTGGCCCATGCCTGTAATCCTAGCCACTCAAGAGGTTCACATTGGGAGGATCATAGTTTGAAGTTAGTCTGGGCAAAAAAGTTCATGAGATTCCATCTCCAAAATAACCAGTAAAAATTCAGGCTAGAAACCTGGTTCAAGTGGTAAGCACCAGCCAAGAAACAAGTCATGTGAACATGAAGCCCTGACTTCAAACTCCAGAACTGACAAAAAAAATTATAATAAAAAGAACTTTTTTTCTGAAAATATGTTGGCCCCTAAAAATCTAGTATCTGTCTAATCAGATATAAGACCCATCCAATGCCCTCAGATTCCTGATCTGGTAGCGATGATTAAGGCTTTATCCTTCAGTCCAGGCAGTGCCCAGATTCTGTGTAAGGACAATCCAAGACTGAAGTCTCGCAGGCAGGATCATCTCCACACCGTTCCGGTGTGGAGAGTAAGGGCTGGACTTCCATTCCTCTTGTACTGCTGGATTCCTCACAATGGCTCTGAAGAGGCACTTTCACCATTAGGAACAGAGCTCTGTACTTAAGGATCTCATTTTCCCCCATGTACTGGCACCTGGCCATGTGTAGTGACCAGTAGCTGGAGTCCACAGTCCATGAGTAGGCCCGTAGTAGAAGCCAATTCAGTATTGAAGACACATTCACCCTTCCTTCTGTTTGCTCAATCCATATCCATTGATTACCGTACGTATGTTGGGTGCTAAATGACTGTTGTAATTCAGTGCACTAGGTGATGAAGTGCCAGGGACTTTGGGACTGAAGAATAGGTAAGAACTTTTTCTTTGAGGAATAAGCTTCATGGAAGAAGTTTCACCTAAGATGATTCGTAAAGATACGAGGAGGAAATTCCAGCAGAGGGACCAATGTATGCAGGTGTGCATGCGTGTACATACAGACACAGAGGTGGGAGAGTAGGAAAAGACCTTGGCACAAGACCTTTTTATAATTCCCCACAAACTCTCTAAACTCCACCCATCATCTCAATTTCTCTAGTTCCACTTTTACATATATATATATATATATATATATATATATATATATATATATATAATATGATGACATTCACCCATCCTTCCATTTTTCCATTCCTCTTGGACTCCAAAAGAGAGTTAAACTTTGCAACTACTTGTTTTGAACTCTTTATCCAGGAACAATAGTTGTGTCTGAGGGCTAGAAATAAATGACATTGAAAAATATTACTTAGAGTCAAGCCTGACGTAACCTGCACGCTCAACGGTTGTTTGGATTACTAAGTACAATGGAAAGACAAATCCATTGTGTTTGGTGTGTTCATGCTATATTAGAAGTAAACACCAAGTCACTGTTCCAGAAAGCCCACAACTTGGTATGATTAGTACAATTGAAGGAGTGACAAGTTTTAATTCTGATGGATATTTTCAGAAGACTTTGGACCAGAGCTGCTGGGCATTCCTGATGTTTGTCCCAGGAGCTTGTCACCATGTAGAGGTACTTAGTGAATGTTTGGTAGATATGTCGATTTTTGCTCCTTTATCAAGAGCCTACATTTCATTATAAATAAGCACCAGGTTTGTATTCTTAATATTCAGGTTTTGTTAAAATTACTGAACAAACAAGCATTTGGGGCCCATAAACAGTTATTAAAACACAAAACTTTATGTTTCTTTGAAATAAATAATTTATGAAGTAACAAAGATAAGTGAATATAATTATCTCCATAATTGGATTCAGTGTTTGAAAGTAAGAGTAAATATTATGGAGAAAATTTGAGCATTGGAAAATGAATCTTTTCCACTAAATATGTTTTTCATGAAATATGTTTTTGGCTCATTTTGGGTTTGGTTTACTAAATATACCATTATGAACAAATATGACAAATAATAAAGCTATTTTCAGCACTGTTTAATGCCTGAGGAAGGAGTCAATCCACCATATTGATGTTCTTGGTGTTTGTCATTGGGATCAATAATAATAAAAGTCTACATTTCACATACAAAATGTTGCTTCACTATGTTTTACCAGGGGAATATCTGAAGAGTTTTATTTCTTCATGAATTTATGAGTAATTGTACTTCAATTGTCAAATATATATGAATTCACACACAACAAAGAAATGTACTCACTGCCTTACATATGAAACTGTAACCCCTCTGTACATTATTTTGACAATAAATAAATAAATTTATTAAATTAAAAAACTATATATAAATAAGTTCCACGGATATTTAACTTATATTATCTTGAATATCTACTCTTAGTTGATACTAGTTTCTTCCAAAGATCTTAAATCTTAAAGTTGTACTCTAAACATGTTACTTTATAGATATATCCTGAGTCTGAATTTGAGTGAGAGATTTTGTCTTGATATTCACTTGTAAGAATTTATGCATGCCCATTGTTTAAAGGACAAATTGTCCTACAATTTCCCTATAACTCTGTCAATTGTTGACAACTCTCATTCAAAACTGGAAATTCAACCCTTCTAGAGCCCTACTTGAGCCCTTCTAAATAACAAGACCTTAACAGTTTTTAAAAGTTTTATTTTAGAGAACAGCTCTTGCCTTTTTTTGATGATATGTGAAAACTATGACTTAAAAAAATATTCTAGACACTGTTATTTTTGTCTCCTTGTTTCCAGTATTAATGTCAAGATCACTGTATTGGGGATTTTAAAAATCATTTTGCATGTGACTTTGTTTTGGGGAGATTGAACACTCATACATTTTTTCTGAAATGTCTTAGTTATCAGCTTTGTGTGCATTTCTTTTTCTCTTTCAGTATTTAACCGCAGCAGGACAGGACATTTGTTTTTCAGTACTGAGAAATTGTTCTGTTTGTTGTTCTTGTTAATCTTCCCTTTCCTGCTTTCTCTGTCATGGTGTCTCATTGTGTCGTCCTTTTCATGGACCACTGGTTCTATATTGTTCCTTATGAATTTGATGCTCTGATGTTCAAATTCTTTTTGTTTTTCATCAGTAGACTTGTTTTCCAGGAAGTTTCTCTTTTTTTTCTAAATCTTTAAATAGTTATTCAAAGGAGTTGCCTTTCAACAGAGCAGTTTATGAATACAATGCATCTTGATCAATGTGAAGTTTTAAGCAGTGTTGTTTCCCAACATTTCTAACATTACTTTAATCTCAGCTATTTTTTTTTTAATAATTCAAGTGCTTTTACTCATTCTCTGATTACTTTTTTCTTTCTCCCTCATCCTGTTCTGACTGGCTCTGCATATACAAACTTCCCATAGATACCTTTGTTCGAATCCTCCCTCAGTCTTTCACAAGACTCAGTGCCTCCATGTGCTAATTGTCTTGAGACCTCTGAAGGTGAAGGCAACGCCTTACTTAGAACCACTGTGTGGCTCAGGCTCACAGCCCATCCTCCTCTAGTCCTGAAGTCACTGCTCCTCCATGCACTCCTCTCCCCACGTTCACAATTCTCCTTTCTTGTCCCCCTTTCTCTCTTACCATTTCTAGATTTCCACACAGTAAAAATTACCATCGCTTTGAGGAGTTTTAAGGGAGAATAGGTATAGATGGGTGTGGTTAATCATGGCTTCTGAAGTAGACATCTCTCCTTCTTTAAAATGACCATACATACAACCAGAGCACAAAATATTTGTAATCATACTTTACAGTTCATGTAGCACTGTCATAGAAGATAAGGTCCTTGTTTCAGTGTCATACTTCTTGTCATGAGCCCTGATGGCATCCCCACAGGTAAATGGGAAGCTCTGGAGATCAGATTACACTCAACCTCACACATCTAGGACTAGAGTCTAGATGAGTCGGAAGTGAGCACCTGTACTGTCACATCTAGGCTTAAGCTGACCATTTGGTAAATGACTAAGAGTGCAGGGAATCAGTAATGTGAGACAGTATTGATACCCACACGTTAATTTGCCTTTTCTAGGAAGTAAATGTGAAAGAGATTTACTGAGGAAATACCTCTGTGGGCTACAGGGAGAAAGTGCATTCAGAAGGCAGGAAGGAGGAGGAAAGGGTATAGGACGAGTCAGACAGCAATGGGATTCCAAGAAAGCTTGCTGAGTGGATGACTGGCAGGGTCCTAATAGGCCTCAATTCACAGCTCTGACGTGCTCAGTCAGTGGCTGAACTTGACTACAGTATAGACACAGTAATGCTTCTATGCTAATTAAGTACTGTAGGTGCAGTGGGAACAAATAATGGGGTCATCAGCCACCTCTATCCCAGCCATGATGAGATCTAGGAGCACACATACATGACTACCTCCTATAATACCTCCTAAACAGTCAATACTGGAAATGTCACGTAAAAGTGGAAATAATCTCCATTAAAAGTCAGGAATGATTTGGTCTCTATACTTATTTTTATACTGTATTTTACTTAATAAGTTACTTAATAAGTTACTTAATAAGTTTACTTAATAAGTTGGAGTGAACTCTATAATTCACTCAGCATTCCAGGCCTTGGGGGAATAAGCTTGGTTTTCTTTCTTCCATGATTTTGTCTGCCAATAGCAATGTTAAGTACAGAGCTGTATATATACTGACTCCTTAACAAGTATTGGCCATATATGTCTATGCATATATACAGGCACATATATACGTATGCATATACACACATGTATACACACATATATAAATGCATACATGCACATGTGTGTTTGTATGTATATGTGTATATATATGTGCATGCATACATAATTATACATACATACTAGGTATACTAAATGTAAGGGGCATGTATATACAAACATATAAATCCATGCACATGCATAAGTATGTGTTTATGTGAGGTGAGAAAGGTGAACTTTGTGAAGTGTATAGGGTTGTCTTTGTGCTTTCCTAACTGATTAGTCTTTCAGAAATTGGAGGAGAAAATGACTGCTCTTGGTTCAAAGAAAAGAAAAATGATAGCTTTTTCATGTATAGAAGTCACAAAGTGACTTCTGGTCCTTGACTTCTAAACCTTTCTGGGCCCTTATGTCCTTATGGATAATAAAAACGTGGTGGGGCTATGAACAGCTTCTGATGTCCTCACAGGTCAAGCACTCTGACATTCTAGTTCAGAGTTGGTTATTGTGAATGTAGTATGTTTTTCTCACTGAATGCTTCTATTCTCTGCCTTGACCACACTGTCTTTTGATGGAGTAATTCCAAGGAGATGGAACATCTGGTGTACTGTGAAGTATCATTTATATTTAGCCAGTGATGAGCTGCAGATGTTAGTTTCTTCCCCAAATGTCTGCTTTCCTCCCTGTTGCCAATCCCTGTCTCCAAGTGAGGCACTGCTTATAAGTTCAAGTCTGGAATTTTCTCCTGATGGACAATTTGAACAGCTATGTTGTGAGTAAGGACCTGCATCTGGACTTACTTTATATAGTGCATGCAGTAGGAAGGGAAATCAAACACCTCTTAATATTCAGAGAAAATCTGTCACTGTTCCCTTGCTGTTGCTCCCTTGTATTGTATTTTTCTATTTACTTTTCCTTCTCACCAAGTAGACTGCTGGTGCTTTGAGGCCAGGATCTGCGTCTTACTCATGCCAAACACAGCACAGGGCACATGTCATAGGACATGCCATGAATAGGCAGGTGAATGAATGTGTTTAGTCAAGGACTAGTTAACACTGTGGTTGGCTTACCACTCTACCGTGACTTATGTCTGGATCCTCAGACTTCAATTTTCAGTAAGAGTACTCTCATTATTTTCAATAAGTCTTTAATAACTACAAATGCATATTGATCATCCAGTATCTCCTAGAAAATATTCAAGTTCCTATGAATATAACAGAATTTGAAAGATTGGGTTTGGCATCTGAGACTCAGTTGTAAGCAAGTTTTATTCGTGTTAACATGAATAAATTTCAGACACTGCTAGATGCTATAAAGAAGAAAATAGGAGGTAGTACTGAATAATGCTACTTATCAAGAACTCTCCATCTCCATGTTTACAGAACATTTCAAATAATATTTGGCATATATGTATACATATACCCTCTCTATTTTTCAATCATTATTTTACAGATAAGTATAGATGGAACCAGATGCATAAAGCAACTCATCCACAGCAACCAATCAGTGAAATGGTGGCAAAGAAATCTAAAGTTGGGTCGGTTCTAATGACAGAGCCCTTGTGGTTTCCTCAGCACACAGAATGGGCATGGTGTCCTTGGTGCATCAGTAGAATCATTTGCTTCGTGGTCCAACCCTCAGGAGATCCTCCCTGACTATACAATCTCAAGAGTAGCCATTGCTGAGTGGCAGTTTCCTTAGCCAGCTTCCGCAATGAGGCTTGGTCTTTTAAAGTAAGACAGCCCACCCATCCTTATGGCTCCAAAGAAGATGTCTTTGTTTAGTCTCATAAAATCAACAACTGTTTCGGGGGCAAGTGTAGTTAATTCTCCTCCGTCCTCAGTAGCACATGGTTTTCACTGCCTCTGACTCCCCCTCCCAGCATTCGCTTTTCTGCCTTTTTAAAGGATTTAACTTTTTTTACTCTGGGAGCCACACTCGCCCACACAGAGGCACCCCAGAGTCTCTGCAAAGTGTTTGTACCAAATCTTTTAATTCTGACATACGATTTAACTCTACTCTTGATGGCTTTTGCCTTGAAATTGCAGTTTCACTGTGCTTTTTTGTCTCTGCAGATGGCAAACCGGCCATTCCTCCTCCATCTGGAGCTGGCACTGTGGATATTTTTGGCCTGCACATTTGATGAAGGGGAATAAAGGGGGAATTTGATTTCTGCTGCCCATTATCTTGCTTGTCCTTTCTTTCCCTGTCCTTCCTCCCCATGCATTCCCTGTTCTCTTTGATTTGGTGCATGCATGTCAAATTTCTGTTTCCTTAGGGATGGAATATGTGTTATCCTTGAGTTACAGCATACTGGTTATTCAAAAATAGCAGATCAAAAGAAAGAGTGAGGGAGACAGTGGGAAGAGGGGAGAGACTGAATACAATCGTCTGAGAAAACAAATATCTCATGATAGCATATTTTGCTTGTTCCAAATTGGTTTAGAGTTGGTTTACTCATCAAAATGCCAAAAGACAAATGGGTTCTCATAAAGACGGATGTGAAGTTTGCATATTTGCAAACACACTTGAATGTGTTCTGGTTGCAAGGGCACACATTTCCCGCCTACTCATTACAGCATAATTTGTCCTAGAAAATTGTCCTTTTCTCTACAAGAGCATTACCAAATGGGCTGCTAATAGGTGGGGAAGGACTGGCTGGAAAGGTTTGGCTCCTGGGATGCAAAATCTATAAGATACCTTAGAGACAGTTTAACCTCAAGTCCGGGTCTTATACACGAAAACACAAAGCTTTAGTAATTTGATCCAAGTTTCACGGTGAACCAGGGGCATGTCCATGAATAGCCTATGATTCTTTCAGTTGTTCTGTTTTGATGATAGGATAATAATGTGTCACATTTTTATTATAGTTTACCAAAAATGGGGATTTACTGCACAATTAAAGGGGGGAAAAAAGTACTTGAACGTATCTAGACCAAGACTGAACCTGAGACAGCGTCATGTCTAGTGGTGCTCAAATTGTGATTGAAGTCTGCGTTCTTACTGGCATGGGAAAGTGCTTCGGGGGGCACAGAAGTGGAATCCGAGGGTCTCAGTGGATGGAGCTGTAACCATTCTCCCTCCCAGAGCTCTGCCTTTGAATGTCGCAATTAAGTGTCTCACTTTTTATTTCAAGAAACATGTGCTTATCAGCCAAAGCACATCAAGAAAAGCTGATTGAGTTTCACTAGCATGTCTTCAGCCGGGCAGAGAAATGAAGTCATTTTCTCAAAGTCATTAATTGAGCGAATGGAAAAGCATTAACAACATCTCAAGTCTTCAAATTCCCCATGCAGTCTGTTTTCACTCAAAATGCCTCCTAAGAGTCCTCTGTGTAAGCTGAGCTTGAGGGTTGACGCTGAGTTGTGAGCATGGAATCTCAGAATCGGATTGATCTAGTCTGGTACCAGTTGTAAGGTAAACCAAACACGATTGCCAAAACAAACAAACAAACAACTTTGAACCTGTTTTAAAAGCATAGATTAGAGAAGTAACAAAGGACCACAAAGATAGGTTTTCCTCAACTCTGGATAAATGGAACCCAAACAAATCCTAAAAGAGACAAGATGACCCACCTCTAATCCAGTACGCCTCTACTCACAAAGGAGAGACAGTGGGCACGCGAAGCCACAGAGTGAAAGGCCAAAGGCCTTCAGCAGCCTCTGCCGCAGGGGCCTCCGCAGACCTGGCACCAGGCACTTCGTGAAATGTCTTGGGGTATTGCTTCTCAAATGTGAACGGTTTCTCTTTCGTTTGCAGCCTGCTGTCCTTAATTTCAGCACGTCCTTGAATTGTTCAGTTCTGTCCACTTCCATACCATTTCCAGTCTATTTCAGGGTCCTTGGTTCTTCTTCATGGTTTAATTCATTTTCTATTTCATTTTGATTTGTTCTAGAGAACATACCTGGCAGATCTTCCCAGAGCCAGGAGTACCGCTCTCAAGGTCCCTCTTAGGTGATGGGGAAACTGCAAAGTGCCTGCAGGGGATACCCTTAGAGGCTGAATCACAGAACTGGAAACTGCTTGAGGAACAACTGACAGTTATTGGGAACCTCAGGAATCAGGAATGGGAGTGGGCTTTCCAGCCTGAGGTGGGCAATGGCTTTTCCACAACTTCCTTTTTGTCTTCTAAAAGGAAAAAAAAAACCTGCTTACTAGCAAAAGTATGAATATGATTTATTTCTGGCGTTCTCTGCACAACATAGAGGCCAAACCGCTTGCAGAGTCTGGTCCCAGCATCTCCTGAAATATTGAGGGTGATTATTATAATTAGCCTCTCCTCACAGGTGGCGCATGCTAGCATTGTCTGATTTTAAAAAAAATAAAGAAGAAATAACAACAAAAAAAGACTTTAGAAGCAGAGCCTGGTGAGTCTCATAAAGAACAATCTCACAAAACTCTTTAAAAGCACTTGAAGCATTGCTGGCATTTGGTTTGTTTTCTTTGTTACATGTGTCTGTGATTAGGGTGTAGCAAGACTTGGATCTGTGGATTGGGAGTTATCATATTTGGAGCAATGTCAACCATTATTTCCTCCAGGATAGACGTGTGCCCTCTGTCTCCTCTTCTTTGGGGACTCAACACGAAACGCACATGAGATTGCTTGAAGCTGATCCACAGGCCAGTCCTGCTGTTTATTATTTTTGCTTTTCTCTCTAGGTGATATCTTTAAATAGTGTCTTCAGCCATGTCTCCATGCTCACTATGCCTTTTTTTTGGGGGGGGGGGGCAATGACGAATCAATAATCTATCTTTGGTCTCATCCAATGTATTTTCTTATCCCTTGTGGATATTTTCAATTCTGTAAGTTCAGATTTTTAGAAGTTACCTTCCCTCATTTAAAGAAATATCCTTATGTCAAATGTAGAAATTAAATCATATTAATCCTTTCGACGTCTTTGTGGACTAAGATTGAGATATGTTTTGTTCTTTTTTTAAAGTCGTGGATGGTAATTCATGCTTTTCTGAATAGCTGGATTATTTTCTTAAATTCCAAACATTTTGAGTTTTACCTCGAGGACAGGAACATTTTAGTATTCCTCTGAACTCTCGGCAGCTTTATTCTGGGATGCGAAGCACGTATTGGAAAGTGGCTAATTTTTTTTTTTTTTTTTGCAAGAAAGTGGTTTCTTGCTCTTAAGATTTATTAGGCAATTTTGGAGCAGTTGTCTGTCCAGTGCTCATGATTCCTGATAAAGGGGATGAGGACTCTCTGCATGCTATACTCAGAGCATCTGGATCTGGAGAGTATCCAGCCTGGGTAACGGTTCTGCCTTGTGGAGCTGATGGCCACCGTTAATGTCCCTTCTTCCAGTGGGTCTTTTCCCACCTCCAGGCATTTCCCCGCATGCCTGCACAGACCTGTACCTAGGTGAATACTCGAGGGAAATACTGTGTGCTGCTTTGGCATTCTTTCCTCTGCTAAATCTCTCTTTTCTCTCATCCCTTCTGTGCTGAAATTTCAATCCACCTTTGTCCTCTCAGATTCAGCTGTGCCGCCTCCTCTCAGCATGTTTGCGTGGATGCAAGCTGCCCCATCCTGTTGTGAGCCGGACACCCTCCCAACGTAGAAAGACGAAGCAAACGCAGGATGAACTCAGTCAGTGCTGCCCTCCAGAGATCTCTTGCCTCCCTCTGGATGGTTTAACATTGCTTTCCATGCACTGGGGTCCATTTTGCTCGTTTTATGCCCAAGAGTTTATCCTACGACTGCAATTTCTCTTTGGAAGGAGAAAGACTGCTAGTGAATGCTTTTGAAAGGTGTTTCCTGGTTTCCTGTGAAGGCAATACAAATGGCATTTTGCACACTCAAACTGAGATAATAAATGTGCAGATCCTCAGCTCTGTCATCTATAAAATGGGCATATTTGCCCATATACTGTGGAAGTAAATGGGAGGTTGAAAAGACTGTAAGTGTAAAACACCCAGGGCATGAACAGCTAGACAAGACACCAGCAATGATCTCCCTTCCCTTCCCCGTGGCTCTCATTCCCCAACTCCTTTTCCTTACTTCTCCTAGTGGCAACAGCTCAACTTGTTTTCTGTTTTGTTATGAGAGCCAGTGTGCTAAGATCTTTAGACCAATTAACTTCCTAACCTTCACAACACCCTTCTGTTGTAGACACTAGAAATATTTTTTACAGATAAGTTGCATATAATCATTTACCATAAATAAATTACAGACTCCAAGCACAAACTGTTCAACTAACCCCAGGCAACTGATAGAATTGTGATTGGCAATAACACCTTGATTCTTTAGCTTCTACCTTTTGGGGTAACGTGTTCATAGGTAACAAAATGTTCTGGCTTGCTTGCTTGAAGATGTCTGTTGGATGTGGCTCTTCCAGGATGAAAACTGAGCCTGTTCTAATGAACTCAGGCTGGCCATCAATGAACAACCAGAGTTGTCCCATTAGTCCTCACTGTGCCATGACACTGAGCAGTAGAGACTGGATGTTAAAACCTACTGACTGGACCACTCCTTACTTGCTGTTCTCCCTCCAAAGTCCTATCAGAGCATTCAATTGATTAACCACTTTCATTCCTTCCTGCTCTCAAGTTGTATGTTTCTTGCCTCAGCATGTCTTCTGGGAAGTGCTCCAGATGGCCTTAATCCTCTGTACCACATGAGATTCCTACACAACTACTACCTACTGATCATTAAAAAAAGCCCGAGAAAAATCAGCATATGAACACAACACTCTATGTTAGTAAATTATGACTTTGTTAGGCACAGCATAATGAGAGCACATTACAAGAAAGAGACCCTGAGATCCATAATAACAGGTTCTGATATGTCCTTGTCTTCCCAAGTCTATTTTCTAACTTACTCAGTATTATCTTGGGCTACTTTGTTCTTCAGTTTTAAAAAGTGAATTTACTATTGGATAGTCAATGCCAGGCACAGTTCTTATTTTGTATGGTACTTAAATACTGGTTAAAGTAATATAGTTATTAAGATTCTATTTACTGATTTTAATTTCCTTTAAAATGTGAGAGAATTGATTCTGATGCTGGTAAATGTCAACATTGCATTTCAAAATTGATGTAGTTTGATTTTCTACCCTCCATCACAGTCAAGATAGATAGGAAAGCATAAATTGGTCAATTTCTTCTTCATCTCCCGAAATACACACTCAAATGGAAAGCACATAAATTCTCATGATATCAGAACATGTCAAGGAAAATTGAATATTAAAACATTTTAAAGTCAAATGTCTGAAATGGCCATATCTATAAAGGTTTTCAGTTTCTGTTATGTTCAATGGTTTAAATGGGATGGTTATTTTTAAACTCTAGGCATATTTCTTATAAAGTCTGAGGGATATTTTGGGTGACCTTCCTCTGATTGATATACTGAACTCTGTTTGGGCTATATCCAATTATCTCAGATCCTGTCTGTACGCATAAAACTCTCAAAAATGAGAAGAAATAATAGTTTAAAAAGAAATCGTTTTTATGAAAAAACAAAAAGTGGAAGAAAAAAACTCTTCTCTTTATATTGACACTAAAGGGGGTGGGGGGGGGAACTTTGGCTTCTTACTCACTGAAAATCCAGAATCCAATTAAACTAAGTAATTCCAAATGAATTAATTAAAGAACATTTCTTCAAATTAAGCATCAAAATAGGATGAAATAATCCTGAATAGGTTAGAAAATTGAGTTGGGAAGAAAAAGGTTTATCGGGCACTGTTTTTCAAGGACTCTGTGAAGTGTGGCAGATCCCAAATCCTGTTGACTTTTTCAATAAAATAACCGCCACCGCCCCCCACCCCCCCATGCTCTGAGATCTTAATGTATTTTGTTCTGATTCTGTTCCTAACTTGGCAACAGGATATCAAGTACCTTTTTTCCTTATGTCACTAGGAAAAAGCTCTGAAAACATCTTTCTCATGTACTTTTGTGAGTAGGAGGCACAACTGAAACTAAGAAATAGGGTGATCATCACTTTGTTCAGCTTTCTCTATGTTTCTGTTTTGTTTTTTTGAAGATGTAAAAGTAGAAGGCAGAGGAGAGACACATACTGCTATACATACACCATGGCTCCTGCTTTATGAGTAACATTTCAGGCTACATTTTTAACCTGACTTCTTGTTTATGAAACTTTGTATTATTAGAATCATACAGCACTGCTAATTTTTTTTTATTGTCAAAGTGAATTACAGAGGGGTCATTTTCATACGTAAGGTAGTGAGCACATTTCTTATCCAACTTGTTACCTCCTCCCTCATTTTTCTCCTGCCTACCCCCTTACCCATTTCCCATCACCCCCTCCCCATCAGTTGTGCAGTTGGTTTAGACCATATAGTTTTGTAAGTATTGTTGTTGCATCGTTTTGCCGTTTACCCATATCTCTCCATTTTGGTGTTCCCTTTCTCTTCCCTAGTTCCAATACGTGTATATACAATATCCAGGGTACCAAAATCAGTTACAGTGACATCAGGGGTAAAACCATGGGAAAGAAAGACAAATGAAAAAGGCATAATTTCACGTGGTATGTTGAAAATAACAACAACAATGATAAACCACTTGCTCTATCCAGACCGGCTTCGAATGTAATTTTTTTACATCTCAGCCACCTGAGCAGCTAGGACTACAGGTATGAGAGTCACCGGCGCCCAGCCATGCTTTCCTCCATTTCTGGTAGTCTTTCCCCTACTTTATCTTATCTGCTGATAATAGCTTCCTCTGTGTTTCTATTTGGTTTATTGAGCTTTGCATTTTTAACATTTCTGCAGTTTTATCCAATTTCCATTTTCTTACCGCATCTTTCATCCTTGCTATGCTCTCTTGTCTAGTTTGTGAATTAACTTCCTAACTCCATTTATCAGTTTATTTTAAATATTCTTTGAAGGCATTGATCATTATCTGAAGTGGAATTTTTTACGCATTACCTGACATTTCAGCTAGTTTTATTTATCTTTAAATTCAGTTATAGAAAGTTTGGGAGGCTTTGGGGGATTCCTGTTATCTTGCTTCTTCACACTGTATACAATGCTTTTCTGTCTTTGTAAGTTTGGGAGTCCTTTGCTCTTTTACTTTTTCTCAGCTGTGTGTGTGAGAGAGAGACACACACATACATACACAGAGCGAGCGAGCGCGAGAGAGAACTGACTGTAGTAACAAATTCCACAACTGAACAAAAATAATAAAAGCACTCAAATATTTAAATGAAGTAAGAAGCAAATGGGAGCCTCTGCTTCCTCCCTTATAAAGTTGCACAGCAGTGGATTCAAGTTCTAAAGGAATAAACTGAGAAGTTAATCATATTAAAATGATGGGGATTAAATATTAAATCGGAGACATAGACGTGAGGGAAGAAAGGAAATAGAAAGATGAAGGGAGATGTGGAAAATAATGATTTAAGAAAGCATTCTCACACTTAAGCATGTCATGAACAATCAAAAAAGATAATAAATGTGTTTAATTTAACCTAATGTCTGAGGCGTGGTGAATGTTAGCTGAGTGATGGCTGATTAATATTATTAGATTATCTATCTTTGCCTCTTCTTTTGTCAAACATTTATAATTCACCCACAGATTCCCCCTTTCAATTCAGATATTACCCCAGTGTGATTTCCAAACTCAAGCTGCTTGTCAGGAAAGGAATACTGTGTGTCACATTGATCTACTCTCCTTTCCACAGTGTCTATATGGTAGCAGGTTGTTTTGAATCTTAGTTTGTCACAAACGTACTTAATATTATATGTTAATCTTGAAGATAGTCTATTAACCACTCCACTGTCTACTATAATCTAAAGCAGCACTAATTAAATCCTTCTTTGTTCCGGAGGATTTCTTGACCTTAAAAATGAAATATTACAGCAATTATGTATGTATGTGTGCACAAAGTTATACATGCATGTGTGCATACAGATGATTGTTGCTGTGTCCTTTTCTCCCTTTTTCAGTCTGCCTGTCCTCCTTCTCTCATATTTCCTTTTTTTTCTTGTGGTTTCTTTCTTTTTTCCCCTTTATTGTCAAGGTGAAGTACAGAGGGATTACTCTTTCATATGTAAGGCAGTGAGTACATTTCTTGTTCAACGTGTTACCTCCTCCCTCAGTTTTCTCTTTCTTAAAAACTTTGACTCTACGTAAACGCATGAGCTTCCTCCTCCAGTTACTGCCTAGTTGGTAAAATATTTGAACATCACACCGGTAATACTAGCTACTTGTCAATGTAAGGTTATGAGAACCCCAGTTTGAAGTCAGTCTGAAAGGAAAAGTATGTAAGACATCACCTCTGGAAAAAAAATCAGGGCTGGAGGCATGGCTCAAGTGGTAGAGCACCAGCCAAGAAAGCAAGCAGAGTGAGCAGGAGTTATCGAGTTCACATTTCAGTACCACCAAAAAAATTAAGTATCTTAATAGTTACTATCTAGATAGTGTAAATGAAATCTTCACAAGTTAGTGAAAAGCAAATAAATCTGAAGTAGTAGATTACCCTAACCAAATGACACTTGTTAGAATGAGAATTGCATCATGAATCAATCAGAACCAGGAGTTTGCCTAACATCAACCTGATCCTCAACACTCAGCTGTGATCATCGGCTCTAAGGGGTCTGTCTGCTTGGATTTCAGCTTTGTTTCTTTCATTCCTGTGATTGTATGAAGAAACAAGCAGTAGACACAAAAGCAGAGACAATAGAAACAACCATAAATCTGCTCTTCTCCCTTTGGAAGGAGCACTGTGCTTCCAGGGAATCTCCATCACCCATTAGGACTACAGCAGCTACAGCACTGAGGAAGTGGGATCCTCTCATCGCTTCAGTTTTGAGTGAAATACCACACCAGACAAATGAAATGCGACCCTGAAAAGGCCCAGGAGTTGAAACTAAGAAAGTACAGTGGAATCATTGCCTCATTGTATGGAGTTCGGCCCAGTGGAAAAATAGAGAGGGCCTACATGCCCTGCGTTTTCCTTCCTCCCGCTGAGAGCCTTACTAGATATTCCCAGAGGACACAGAGATTATCTGAATCTCTGTTGAAATGTAGCTTCTAATCCCCTGACATGAATTTTCTCCCTTCTTCCCTGCTTCATTCGTTATCTCCTACTCTTACTTTCTTGGAGTTGAATCTCCTCATAAAACACCAACATTTAAACTTTGACTCAGGCTATTTTCCAGGGAGATCAAGACATGAGTTAGTTTCAGAGATTGGCACCCTGTATGAAGATTGACTGCACAGAAGAAAGGGAAGCCCATTGTTGCTAGCTAGTAAAATGTTACTAATGCTAACCATGTCATAAATACAGTCAAACTTCTGTGGATAGCCAGGTGATACAGCTTGAGTTCAAGTCAAGTAAGGGTATGAATCTAAACAATAAACAAACATAATAAAAGAATTGCATGGTGCTATAGCTCCTTCTTCAGTGTTGGAAGTCTGGTTGGCTGAAAGGGGTTAGATTTGATATAATAAATACATGCTGTGAAAATCAGAAAATCATTATGACAACATTAAAGAGACTATTATCTCCTTCAACCTAGGGCAATGCATTCCACTATAATAATTGCCGTGTGTGTGTGTGTGTGTGTGTGTGTGTGTGTGTGTGTGTGTGTGTGTCCTGGGGCTTGGACTCAGAGCCTGAGTGCTGTCTTTGAGCATTTTTGCTCAAAGCTAGTGCTCTCCCCCTAGAGATACAACTCCACTTCTACTTTTCTGATACTCAAATGGAAATAAGAATGGCACAGACTTTCCTGCCCAAGGCTGGCTTCAAACCATGATCCTCAGACCTCAGCTTCCTGAGTAGCTATGATTACAGGTGGGAACTGCCATGCCTGGCTCTGTAATTTATTGCTCTCAAGACAAAAATCATAACTAAGTATCAACACACATAAAAAGGGAAATTATAGTACCCTTTCCAGAAATAAATATGATATGCTTAATGCATGCAAGGAGGAAAAGAGAGGATGAATATGAGAAGGACACGTGTCCTAAGGTTATCATACCCACGGACATGACATATGGTGCCGGACAGGAAATTGCTTCTTCATACATGGCACTAACCCATTTTTCTTGACTTTGCATTCCACGAGGACATTTGAAACTATCCTTATTAGTGTGATGAATATTTTCGACGCTTAAACTTACTAACAACTGATGGTAAGCGGGGATTTTAGAATAGCCTTCTTATATTCGTGGGAGATTATTCAGCATGCCTAGGGCAGTAAGAATGATATAATAGATTTATTATGCAATTTGAGAACCCATCACTTGACTATATTCCTCATAAGAGCACTGCTTGATGTTAAAAAGTTCAAAGAAAAATAGTGATTCATATAATGTATTTCAGAACAAAGCTCCATTAAAATATACCTTGTGCCAGGAAGGCAAAAAAAAATGTTACATCCTGATAGTGCAGCAATTGTTTTTTGTTTTTTTTTGCGGGGGGGGGGGGCTTGGGATGGAGAGGAAGGTGAATAATTTTACCCAGATCTTGTAGAAGTACCACCAGCCCCTAGTCTTTTATGTGTGAGATAAACTCTTTTGTTTAAACCTTTGTTACTTGAGGCTTTTCTATTATGGACAAATAAACCTAATTACATATGATTCAGTTTGCTTTCTGTGCCATATTCAGAGTCTAGGAATCAGAATTTAATCTTCAAAGCTATTGTATGTTATCAATGTTGGGCTCTGACAGTGACATGAATTAGCATAACACAATTCGTAGATCCAGAAGAAATTCACCGTTGCTTACTCCCAAGAGCTTATAATTCTTTCCTTATAAAGGAAAGATGTGGAAATTTTCCCAAAACAATGCTAAATATGAATCTTCATAAAATGACTGGTACCACAAGCCACTTGAAAAATTGTTTGGGTTTCCATTTGGCTAAGCAAAATTAATAGAAGATTCATTATCATGTACTTTTAATGCTAGTCACTTTGCTTTCATTGTCAATGTTCCTAAGAAAGAGGGTTATTATGTTAAATAGATAATTAAGCCAAAGCTGCTGTTCTTCTAGACTGAGTTCGAAAGTTAGGGAGAGACACAGTTGCTCCTTAGGTGTAACAAATGCACAAACAACAGAGGAGGGAAGCCACCGGTCAGGGCTGGGTGATTGACAGATGAGGCCCGCGGTCCCAGCATCTCAGCACATCTGCTGCTTCTCGGTAGGAGTCACCCATCAAGGCATGCCTGAGAGAGGCCAAGCATCCTCAGCTTCCTGCCCCGTGCCTCTGCTTCCAGCTGCCTCTCTAAACATGGCAATTATTATCATGCCCCAGTGGTCTTCCTCCCACATCTCAGAGTGGCCTGAATGCTTGATGGATGCTTTAATTTGGGCCCTGGTAAAAGGCAACACACATTTCAATTAAAATGTGAATAAAAGGCCTTCTTGAGCAACGCTGTAGAGACAATGAGTGTAGAGGTCAAAGAGTCAGGTGACTTGTGTACAGATCCCCGTTAGTCTACCTACTTGTGCGGTTCTAGATAAGTCATTCAGCTTATTGCTATTAGGAGACTTTTTTTTAATCATACAAATGTTCCAGATTCACTGAATAGAACATGAACATGTACTAAGAGCAAGAAAATATGCTGAGAACAGGTAAAAAGAAGACAAGATAGAAATTCTTTCTGAAAGGGCAGAGTCTATTCTGAGTTTTGTCTTCCTTTTTAAGTTGTTGAAGAGATTTTAATGAGATTCTTTCTGTGAAAGGACTTGAAAGTCTAAGTTACTCAAGAAATACAAATCGAAGCTACAGCTCTTAAAAATAATGGGTTTTATAAGTCAAGGGTTGGCAAACTTCAATTTATTTAGGATCTTCTGAGATTTGGCATGGTAGAAGTTTCTAGTAATTCACTCACACAGGTTGGAGCACTTCTCAGCTGGCCTTGGGCTTTTCTAGTCCCCTTCCAAGCACACATACTTCTCAGCTCTCCAGAATAACTGTACAATATGTGAGTAAAGCAACATCCTGAGATAAGAAATGACTAGCCAAAGCATCCCAGGCTTGTTTCCAACATCCTTAGCCCTGAAAATAGGATGTCCTTAAATGCATTAGCTTGATTGTTTTGCTCTTTGAATGTATACAACCCAATTCCAAGATACTTCCTTGAACTGACCTTCAAATAAAAGTACAAGAATGGCATGAATTGGACTCTAACTGGCCCCGCCAGCTTTACTGAGCCCCAAAGATTGGCTCAGCAATGAATTTGGTGATTCTGTTGTCCCTAATTGTGTCTCTAAGTAATGAATTCCGCTCATGGCATTTTATGTATGTGTCTGTCTTCTACTTCATTTGGTCCAGACAAGCTTGTAATGAGCGCACAGTGCACCTCCTTTGTAGCTCACATCTGAACCCCTCCTCTTTGTTACCTGTGGGAGAGCAGTTTAACCAGGCTATCTGACAAGGTCTATAGAAGATGTGACCAGAAGTGGCAGATTTTAGGCCAAAGTATCTCGTTGTTAGTAAGAAGTCTTCAGGAGTCATGTCACATGCCATCAGAGATGGACAGTGATTTCTCTTGAAGGTGACACGGCCATTACTGTGTTAGCCTTTTGTCTTAACAGTTAACACCTCTGAATCCCAGTTTCCTCATCTAAAAATGGGGATGTTCACAGTGCACCTGTCAGAATTGCAGTTGGGACTAAATGAGATGATTCATAAAAATCACTGCGCTAAGAGCTCTCTAAGGGTGTTTGAGCTTTAAGATCTTATCATCTGAGACCTACTACTGTTGATATATTATTATCATTATTTTTATGCCCTGAGCACAAAATGTAAACAAACTGCAGACATTTTTGCCTTCTAGTTTGCTGTACTGTATTCTTGGATCATTGTAAGTCCCTCTACCCCACAAAGCAAAAAGACCTACTGGCTCATCAGCAGACAGGCTACCTAATGTACAATAATCTCATCCACCTTTCTCTTTATTTTACATACTATGTTACTCTGGAGTATTATTTTATCCTGACATGGAGTCCTTGCCTTGTTTTTCTGACCTAAAGCTTCTCTTATAGATTCTTCTAGAATATGCATACACACAGAGCCATCATCTTTCCCCTGCACCCCCTTTTAATGTTCCTCTGAGAGCAACAACTGTACAACTCAAAATAACTCCTAAGGACTTTAAAAAGTTATTGTCTTCACTTAGCATCATCTTATGCGTTCATAGGGACATAGCTGTTAGGCTCTTGTGATCCTCTGCTGTGACTAGCCTAAACCTGTGCTAATTACTCCCTATGAGGGAGACCATAGAGTCCATGTTTCTTTGAGTCTGGCTCACTTCACTTAGTATAATTTTTTCCAAGTCCTTCCATTTCCTTACGAATGGGGCAATGTCATTCTTTCTGATACAGGCATAAAATTCCATTGTGTATATGTGCCACATTTCCCTGATCCATTCATCTACTGAGGGGCATCTGGGTTGGTTCCATATTTTAGCTATGACAAATTGTGCTGCGATGAACATTGTTGTGCTGGTGGCTTTAGTTTGTTCTTGTTTGTGGTTTTTTGGGTAGATGCCCAAAAGTGGGGCTGCTGGGTCATAGGGGAGCTCTATGTTTATCCTTCTGAGGAATCTCCATACCGCTTTCCAGAACTCCATGTTATGGAAACGACTGTTATATCACTGTTGTAATCACTTTCAACATGCCATGTGAAACCGTAGCTTCTATTATTGATGATCCTCTTGTATCCCCTTCCTGTGGTTGTACCCACACTATCACTGTATCTTGTCTGAGTACACTGGATACTGTACATACTGGTATTAGAACTAGGGAAGTGAAAGGGAATATCAAAATTGAGAGACAAAGGATTAAAAAGACAAACGATTACAATAGCAATACTTTCAAAATCATTTGGTGTAAACCAACTGAACAACTCATGGGGGGGGAGAGGGAAAAGGGAGGGGAGGGGGGTATGAGGGAGGAGGTAACAAACAGTACAATAAATGTACCCAATGCCTAACATATGAAACTGTAACCTCTCTGTATATCACTTTGACAATAAATAAGAAAAAAAAAGAAAAGAAAAACAATAAAGAAAAAAAAGTCATTATTTTCTTCCACATATTCACTGGAGATGTAAACACAATCTACCTTGCCAATCATTTGTGTGCATTTTCTATGTTGAGTTGTGTGAAAACATTTTATAAACTATACAAAGTTGTAAAAGTGGGAAGGTTTTTTTTTTATATAATAACAGCATCACCATAGTTGTTCATCACAGGGCTCTAAGCAGTTAGGAAGGAGTGGGTACAGTTTGAGGTGAGAAGGGAGTCAGTGAGGTCTAGCTTATGGTGTCCCTGGTAAGAGGCCTCCTCTGCCTCCCACCTGCCCACATACTAAGGACATGCTACCGAGACTCTTTCCTGATGAAGGACCTGCCTGTCGATTTTAATCATGAGGAAATGGACTTGCTGGATGGAGAGAAGAAACGGACCTCAAGAATAAGGCAGTTACCTTCCTTTAGTTGCCTTTATTTTTATAACTTTTAAAATTATTACTTGAAATCTTTGTTTTGATTGTGCAGCAGACAAGGAACACGCTGAAGTCTCCTTCATATATGTAGCTTGTAAATGGCCCTCTAAACTCCATATAATTCCATTTCTGCCATCAAACCTATTAGACATTCACCTCCATTCACCTCTACTATTTTATATGTGTGCAGCATGGTAGGAAGGAGTTGGCTTCAAATATGAGGAAGGCTCAACAGTCAGCCCTGCCCTGTGCAGCTCTCAAGGGAAGGAAAGGAATCAATGGTTCAGAGTTTAGTGAGATGACTCTCAGATCAGTATTCGAATACTATGGGCTACGGAGATGAAACTACATGTCATTTGTCCTCAAGGAACAAAGACTAGTGATCCATAAACATGTAAGTAAATATATGCTAAATAACATGGTGCTTGTAATATTACCTTGTACTTTTGTGCTCCTCCCAGTGATGAGAATACTAATACTGAACGCCATTTTACCCACATTCCCCAAACCATAATTTTCAGAATTTCCAGAATTCAGCTCTTCATCTCTGTTACTGTTCTCTTACTAGACAACAAATGCCACCTGGATTATCAAAGTGGCTAACTTACACTTTAATGTCTTGTCCAAAGGACATTTTTCACATGGTAGTTGGGAGGATCTTGTGAAAGCATAGGGCAGAAAATTTACTTCTAGTCCTAGTGGATAATTTGATATAGTCAAGAGTTTTGCTGGGTAAAATATATAAAATATATATTTTTCAAGCATCACCTTTTTGCTTAAAACCTTCCAATGAGTAACCCATTTCAATTAGTATACAAAGGAAGAGCTCTCATAATGATCAATAAGAACTTTTTATGTTTATTTCCTTTTCTCTTTCACTCATTTCTTGTTCATTGACTAAACAACACTTGTTTCCTAATTTTGCATCAAACACTACAAAGACGTTTTTCTTTCTTGTGAAATGTGTAGTTCTTCTCCTTCTGCCAAATATAAACTCAGGTGTTTTTGTTTCCAACAAAGTATCTCCACATTTTTATTTAAAGTTAATTATTTCACTTTCTAGCACTCTATATATTACTTCGGCCTTATTTTTAATCTATACTTCTCTATTGATATAACATTCTATAGTATAATCTAGTTACTTCTGCTTTGGTTTCCTTTCCCACAAGATGATGGGCAATGAGTTTACATTTAAAACTTAAATTAGTGACTGATAAATACAGGTGTACAGTGATATTTATTTATGTCCATTTTTTTCTTTATGATAGCTTTCACCTATCATTTCCCTTTCATTTAGTAACTTCTTTTTGTCTTGGTGATTGTGAAATTGGGTGAGAGGTGTGTTCAACTCAGGGCCATATGCATGGTAGGTAAGGACTTCTCCCACTTGAGACTAACCTTTGGGCCCTTTTTCCATCTGCTTGCCTGCCTGCCTGCCTGTCTGTCTGTCTGTCTAACTAAATAACTCTCTCTCTCTCTCTCTCTCTCTCTCTCTCTCTCTCTATCTATCTATCTATCTATCTATCTATCTATCTATCTATCTATCTGGTCCTGAGGCTTGAAGTCAGGGCCTGATTGCTAACCAGGAGCTTTATTTGTCCAAGGCTAATGCCTTACTATTTGAGCCAAAACTCCACTTCCAGCTTTTATTGGTAGTTAATTGGAGATACAGGCCTCATAGATTTTCCTGCCTGAGCTGGCTTTGATTTTTGTTCTTCAGGTCTTAGCCTCCTGTCTTTTGTTATTTTTGAATAGGGACTAATGTACATTTCCAGGCCAGCATGGTTCAGAATCTACCTATTTATTCTTCCCATGTAAGCTAGGATATAGACAGGTGGGTACCATCCAGTCTAGCTATTGGTTTGGATGGGGGTCTTGTGTTTATGCCTAGGCTGGCCTCTAACCATGATCTTTCCAATCTCTACATTCCCAATAGGAAGGATTGTAGACATGAGCCTCTAGTTCCTCAATCCTTTAAGAACTCTTTAAAGGTAATTTAGTTTCAACAAATTATTATGTACACATAGTGAAATCTCAGTGAGTGATCCCAGAGAACGTTTGGGTAGAAATTTACAAACTGGTCCTAAAAATCATATGGAGGTGAAAATGAACTAAAATAACAATAGTAAACTTACAACAATTGAGTTCTGAGAATGTGTTTGAACTAATTTCATGACTTATTAGAGTTAGCAAATTATGATAATATTTATAGGTGTGGCTTATTTTGTCAAATATGTCCAATTTTTTTCTTTAAGAAATACTAACAAAAATATATACCAAGTCACAGTCTGGGAGAACAAAATACATACTTTCAATATGAAATTTCCATATGAATATAACTTTAAGGATTTTACTAAGTGTTATTGAATAAAACGGCAGTGGGGGAAATATTTGAAAAGAAAGTCTATAAAAAAGATATAAATATCCAATAAGCACCAAAAAAAACAAATGGCCAACATTACTCATTAGAAAAATATACACTCACTATTAATATAAAAACTTACACTAAAAAATGGTAAATGTAGTATCAAGGATTGATGGGCCTTGCATTCATAACTTGTGACATATTTTGTACATTTCTAACCAAGTTAGACATGCATTTGACATTGACATATCTCCATCATTTTCAATCACAAGTACTTATTCAAGTGAAATGAAAACTTACTCTCACAGAGCTAACTCATAATGATCCTGAGCTGGAAACAGCTCACACATTCATCAACAGAAGGTTAGTTATTTGTTTCTTTTGTAAGTACTTAGGTACAAGTCTTTGTTTAAGCACATGTTTACATTTCTTTTGGCTAAACACCTAAGAATGGGCTTCTTGCAATGTAAAAATATGTTTAAACACTTGTACCTAAGTACTTATAAAACAACATAAACCTCAGCAGGTGGAATGAGAACCATGATTTTATTTATCCTTAAGAGAGACTCCTACTCAGTCATAGAAATGAATGAACTACTGATAGGCAAACACATAGATAAATATCAGAATCAGTATGCTGACTAAAAAGATGAAGTTTAGATAATTAAAACTAACTTATCCTGGCAGAAAGATAATGAGTGGTTGTCTGGAGCTGGGGAAGGGTGGACAGGCTCTGAAGGGATGGAAGCAATGTTGAGATGTGACAGATGTGTTTAGAACCTGAACATGGTAATGATTTCACAGGTGCATCTAGCTGTCAAAATTCATCCAACTGTATGAGTTAAATAGATGCACCTTATTATGTGCAAAGTGACAACTTCCTTTTGAGATGTCAAAACAGGATCCATTGTTTGTAGCAGAAATTACAAACCTAAACCAATTGCTTGTTCGGGCTACTTCTTAGCTCAACACAATTAAATCATGCGATTTGCATACCATGAATTTTTTTTCCATTTCTACTCTTTTTCTGTATAGTATGCCAAAGTATGGTTGAATACATAAGAATGAAAGAGGAAGGAACATCATTGCTAATTATGACTGTGATTTTTAGAGACACTCTACTACTTGTACCTGCGCAGAACTCAAAATCTAGATACCAAAAATTGATGAGATGAGATTTCATAACGTAAAGACAGAAGGTGTTTGTGTGATGAAAGAGATGGTTTCAGGAACATATTAGTCATAGGAAATAGCAAAACATGCCTTGAAAAGAGAGGAAGGAGGTAGAAAGAAGAGGATTAATGGATATGATGATGTTGAGGTAATAATAGACAAAGTTTCCAAGGAGATTTGCAAAGACTCCAGAATACTATATTAAGATATGGTTGTTGTTGTTGGTGGTGGTGTGTGGGGTGGTGGTGGTGGTGGTGGTGGTGTGTATGTGTGTGTGTGTGTGTGTGTGTGTGTGTGTGTGCAGATATTGGGGATTGAATTCAAGGCCTAGGCACTGTCACGGAGTTTTATTTCTCAAGGCTGGTGCACTATTAGTAGAATCACAGCTCCACTTTTGTCTCTTTGCTGGTTAATTGAAAATAAGAGTCTCTTGGACTTTTCTGCTTCTGTTAGTTTTGAACTTCAAGTCTCAGATGTCAGCTCTCTGAATAGCAAGAATGACAAACATGAGCCACTAGCACCTGATTCTATTAAACAGTTTTGACATTAATTTTTGAACAAGACAAAAGGAAGATAATTATTAAGCAGATATGCAAAGTATTTACTTGGAAAATTAAACCACATTCTTATTTGAAAGTTGTATATTGCTGGGAGCTGGTGGCTAATGACTGTAATACACACACACACATACACATACACACACACACGCATGCATGCACACAAACACATTCACAATTCAGCCTGACAAAAGAAAAAATAATTCTACTATAAACAACAACATCCCCGAACATGGAAGATATTATGTTAGGTCAAATAATTTAGCTTCAGAAGTATAAATACTGAATTATTCTCCATATGATGTAGTTAAATTTTATAAAACCAGAGAGCTGGAATGGTAACTTACAGAAACTTTGAAGACTAGACATTATTACCACTCTAACTTTAAAGTTACTAGTGAAAGGAAAGTGAGTGAGCAAGTCTAGTGCTACACATTTATAGTACCAACACTTGGGAGGCTCAGGCTAGAGATTCTGAGCTTGAAGTCAGCCTGGTCTTGGCCAGATCCCTTTTGAGGCCGTTGCCTCCTCAACAAACAAGAAAAAAGATAGGAAAAGTGAGGCTGCTTTCAGCTTCATTGCCTTTGTATTTTGTTTTAGGACCATCTAAGACATCTCTGATCTAGGCAGATGTAAGAGGTTAGTTTAAGCAAGACAGAGAAAAGAGAAAGATGGGAGGCTGAGGCCACATGGATGGGGAATAAGACATGCTCCAACAAGTGCGTTTGGAGAGCACCTACATTTGCTCAGTTCCAGTAGCACCTAGAAGCCTTGGCAGGGTAGTTTTACCTTTATCTGACTAACATCAGAAAAAGCAACAGACCCAACTATCCATGATCTGAGAACCCTGACGCTGACTCAAAATAGATCCTTCCTCTTTATAAATTATTTACCTCAGGTATTTTGTTACAGTAATTGGAAAACAGACGAATTCTTTGACAGACTTGGGAAAAAAAAATCCTACAAAGTGAAGTGAGCCAGACCCCCAAAACACAGATTCTATGGTTTCCCCCATTGGTAATAATTAGTATATGTCTGGGATAGTCCTAGCAGCTGATCACAATAGTTCAATAGCTATGTCCATATGAACACATAGGTGATGCTAAGTGAAATGAACTCCAAGTTATGGAAATACGTGGCTTATCATTGTTGCTGTTATTTTCAGTGTACAATGTGAAATTATGCCTTTTTCTTTTGTTTCTCTTTAAAAAAAATTTCAATTTATTTAATTTATTTTTGAAGGTGTTGTACAGAGGGGTTACAGTTACATATGTCAGATAATGAGAACATTTCTTTTTGAGTAGTGACATCTCTTCCCTCATTCTCCCAGTTTTTTTCCCCTCTGACACCTATCCCCACAAGTTTTATAGTTCATTTCTAACACACACACACACACACATACACACACACATACAATATTTCATCAGCAAGAAGAATAAAGATAGAAAATGTGAACAAGATTATAATCTTATAATGCCACATTATTATTTTTATATTATTTTCGACCTCACCATAATTGCACAGTTTTCTCTCTTTCTTTTTTCTTATTTATTGTCAAAGTGATGTACAGAGAGGTTACAGTTTCATATGTGAGGCTTTGGGTACATTTCTTGTACTGTTTGTTACCTCCTCCCTCATTCCCCCTCCCCCTTCCCCTTCCCCTCTCCCCCCCATGAGTTGTTCAGTTGTTTTACACCAGATGGTTTTGCAAGTATTGCTTTTGGAGTCGTTTGTCTTTTTATCCTTTGTCTCTTGATTTTGGTATTCCCTTTCACTTCCCTAGTTCTAATACCAGTATATACAGTATCCAGTGTACTCAGATGGGATACAGTGATAGTATGGGTACAACCACAGGAAGGGGATACAAGAGGATCATGATGTCACTGTAACTTATTTTGGTACCCTGGGTTTGTATATATGTGTATTGGAACTAGGGAAAGGAAGGGAAATATCAAAATACAGAGACAAAGGATAAAAATAAACCAATGCAACAGTAGCATTTACAAAACCATATGCTGTAAATCAACTGTACAACTCATGGGAGGGATGGGAATGGGGAGGGGGAAGGCAGGGGGAATGGGGGGGAGGTAACAAGTTAGATAAGAAATGTACTCACTGCTTTATGTATGAAATTGCAACCCCTCTGTACATCACTTTGACAATAAAGAAGTAAAAAAAGAAGACCTGTTGTTTGTCAAATAATGATCACTTGCTTATACATTTGTCACTTCAATTCAGAGAGGTCTATAAATAAATTTTTCCTAGCTTAATTGATTGCTAGGAATCAGATCATGTTAAATTCAACTTCAGGTTTTGTATTGAGCAATACATATGTGCCAGGCATTGCAAGAAATACTCTTGGAGACAGAATGAAGCAGGGAGTTGCTCTTATTCTTGTTATAGAGTGTACTGCTTTTGAGTCTTTACTAGCCCTAGCATCATAAAGGGCGTTCAGTTCCTTTCTACTATTTGTTATGAGAAGATATCACCCCTATATAATAGTTAAAATCTGTAAAAGATAAACAGATGATCACATTACATTGTATGCACATATGGAAATGTCATGATGCAGCCCCTTATTATATACAATTTGAAATGCACCTATAAAAATTTCATCTACTAAAAAAAAAAAGATAAAATGTGGGATGCAAGATCATTTTAGCCTCAGCAGAAACAACTAAGGAGCAACACTAAGATGTGGTAATGAGAGGCAGAATGGTGTTAAATTTGCAGGAGTTAAAAGTGTTATAAGAAGTTAGTTGGCGTAAGTGAGCCCACCTCAGTGCAAAGGTAGGAAAGAGACAAAGGCATGATCAGAATGGTGTGCAGGCGAAAGGTGAGAGAGCATATGTCTTCCCTGTGAGTCAGAAGGAAGCGGCTGTGCTGTTGGACTGTGGATCCTCCGCTGTGATGTTGACTTGCAAAGTCATAGCCTTCCCTAGGGGCTGTCCACAAACATGGAGCAAAGCACAGCAATGCAGGGCACTCACATGCACGTAAAGCCGCATACAGGAATTCCTCACTATGGTGACGATGGTATGACTTTCCCAACTCTATCCAGACCTCAGCTCAAATGTCTTGCCTATAATACTCTCCTTATTTGTAGTATTATTCAGACCTCAGCGCAAATGATATCTCTATAATGCTTTCCTGACCTGTAGATTTTAAACAATAATCCCCTTCCCCAGGAACCTCTGTGTCCTTTCTTTTTCATCTTCACACATATGACCATCAATCAAATTATTTGTGTATGTGTTGAAGAAGCACATTTCTTTTCTGTAGTAAGTCAGATTTACCAAAGCAAGAGATGCATCTGCCTTGGTTTATGGCCTCATTCCTGTGTGCAGATGGTGTCTAAAGTTGGAATGAAATGTACAATTTCATGTCATTGAACTTAAATTGTCTTAAAGTTATTTATCTGACTTGCTCAGATCGCTACCTTCTTTGTCAAAGTTTGGGATATTTTCTGAGGGTGAGTAAGATGCTCTCTCTTCTCCAGCTGTATTTTAAACTGACAAGTAATTTTCTCTCCACAGGAGACAGCAGCAGCGCAACAGAGTACAGTCAGAATTCAGTTCCAGACGCAGCAGGAACTCCCGGCCTTGCCCAGCATGACTCTTTTAAAAACGATCCCTATGATATAGCCAGGTGACCCTCTTCTGATGATTTATTTTCAGAAAAGATGTTACCATTTTGTAATAAAGACTTGAACACTCACAAACATACACAGACACATGTAAATGAGATGCCCAAAGGGCCTGTGCTAGTAATAAACCAATTAACAGGTTCTGGAACATGTCAACTTGTTGTGTTCAGAGAAAGTGAAGAAACACATCCTGAAAACTGTGGAAATGGGTAAGTTGAGCTGGCTCACGTTGAGACTTCCACACTTGGGCTAAGAATACTTTTGTGTAGTCCAAAACACGAAATTAGTGGGGACAAATTATATGACTTTGGATTGCACAGATGTTGTTGAACATGATGAAAGACTTGTTAAAACTTGAAAATTGGACCAGAGATGTTGAGCATTTTTCATGTGTCTATTGGCACTTTTTATTTCTTCTTCTAAGAAGTTTCTATTTAGTTAAGTTTTCTATGTTTAATTGGGTCGCTGATTCTTTGAGTCTTGAGTTCTTTGTCTACTCTGGATATCAGGCATCTCCTAAGGTATTGCTAGCAAAGATATCTGTATGCTGTGTTTTTAGCTTGTTAATTATGTCCTTTGCCGTGTGGAAATTTACTAGTTTGAGGCAGTCCTATTTAGAAAATGTGAATAAAAACAACACAGATTCCATCTCACTCCAGTTAGAATGGCCCTCATCAAGATCACAAACAACACCAGATATTGACAAGGATGTAGTAGATAAGGAACCCTACCTAATACGCTATAGGTGGGAATGGAAACTTGTTTGACAGATCTAGAACTCAGTTTGGAGATTCCTCAAAAAACTAAACATAGTACTGCCATATAACCCAGCAATATCATTCTTGGGCAGTTGTCTAAAATATTAAAAGTCAAGATGCAGTAAAATCACCAATGCCACATTCACTGCTGCATTATTTACCATAGCCAAGGTATGGAAACAGCCCAGATACCCCTTAATGGACAAATGGATCAAGAAAAAGTGGTATATATGCACAATGGAATTTTGCTCATTCATTAGAAAGAATAATATTACATCAGTAGCAAAAAAAATGGATGGACCTGGAAAAAATGATGTTAAGTGAAGTAAGTGGAGGCCCAGAGAGACAAAGGATGAACGATTTTCCTCAAATCTGGAAACTAGATCTAATTTATAAATGTACAAATAAACACATAGAGAGCTGTATAAAAGTATACACAAATTTCTTAATGTGTGCTGTATGCAAAGGAGAATTCAAAGATTGTAATCCTTAAATAAACTGACTCACAATCCAACAAAATAAATACCAGGAATTATCACTTGAAAGTTGGAGGAGGAGAGTCAAGATAAGGGGACAGATGAAGAGAGAAATGGGAAGGTAATACGGTCACAACACTCAATGTGTATTCTATGAACTTAAGGATATTGAGAGGAGATGTTTATTTCAGGAGAACTGGGGAAGAAGAATGAAAGGAATGACAAGGATTAAGCTGCATTGTACTTATAAATGGACTGGTTGAATGGTAACTCCTTTGTACTTAAAAATATGATTTTTAAAAATCCTAGATTGAGCTTTGCAAGGGGAATCCATTATTTAAAAATATAAGTGAAAATACCTGTAATAAAAAAACTATTGTACAATAAAAAATTTGAGTCTCAATAAATACCAATAAATAATGTCTTTTAGACAGCACTCTCTAAAGCCAATAAACTATTATAGTGCTAGAAAATAGAATTCTACATTTGGAGACAGAAGGCAAACTTGAAATTAATTTCCTGATACAAAACTAATGGAGAAAAACTTCTGTGGAAAATTAAATATTGACAAGCAATTAGAAAAAAATGAAAGGATTAAATATCAAAGCTTGTGCCATTCTCTAAACTGTAGAGAGTATTACATATTCTAAATGCATGTTCTAGAAAATAAGAAAAACTTTGCCAACACATTAAAATGAAAGAAGCTACTACAGTAACAAAATAAGACCAAAGGGAATACAAGAAAGAAAACAATAAAAGCATAAGCAGAAACAAACAAAAAGACAAACATAAAATATAATTGAACCCACTGGGTATTGTATGTACATTTATCGGAACTAGGGAAGGGGAACACCAAAATGGAGAGACAAGAGTAAAAGGTGAACCGATGCAACAGCAGGACTTAAAAGACAATATGCTGTAAAGCAACTGTACGACTCAGGGGAGGGTGGGGAGGGAGCCAGAGAAGGGGGAAGGTGGGAGAAAAATGAGGGAGGAGGTAACAAGTTTGATAAGAAATGTACTCACTGCCCTGTGTATGTAACTGTAACCCCTCTCTACATTACTTTGACAACAAAAAATGCAAAAAAAAAAAAAAAAAAAAGGAAGTGCAGGTCAAAAAAAAAAAGAGAAAGGAACCTACTCCAAGAAGATGAAAATAAACACAACATGAACATATGGAGAATATACATACATACACACACAGATAGATAGATAGATGGATGGATGGATGGATAGATAGATAGATAGATAGATAGATAGATAGATAGATAGATCCAAAAGACTTTGGAAATATAGTGAGAAAGAGGTGAGGAGGAAAAAAAGGAGGATGAGAGGAAGTGGGGAGGGTGAGAGAAAGGAAGAGGAGGAGGAAGACGAAAAGGAAGAAAAGGAAAAGAGGAAGGAAGGAAGGGAAGAGAAGGAAGATGAAAAGGAGGATGAAGAGGAAAAGGAGGAGGAAGGAGGAAATGGAGAAAGGAGTGTAAGGGGGAGGGAAAAGAATAAAGAAGAGGAGGTGAGGGGAGGGGAGAAGGGCAGGTTGTTTGTTGTCAAACAGCAAGCTTTCTTTCTTTACCTCCATTTTCTCCTTAACCTCCTCCTTCTTCCTTCCTTCCTTCCTTCCTTCCTTCCTTCCTTCCTCCCTTCCTTCCTTCATTCCTTCCTTCCTTCCTTTCTTCCTTTCTTCCTTCCGTCCTTCTTTCCTTTGTCATTACATCAGGTATTAGAAAATGGGGTATAGTTTGCATAGACATAACAGAAATTTTGAAGAAAGGCTTTATAAAGGTAAGTTACTCCCTTTAGAGTAAAAATGGGTTTGATAATGTCCAAAGGAGAGACAGATTGACAGAGGAAAAGGCTCATCACCAACACCTTGTTCAGGGATCAGATATCCTGAGTGGGATTCTTACAAACCACAGACGTCAGCAACTTGTAAACATGCATAAGCTAAACTACCTTTGACTGGGTCTCAAGTTTATCTAATGCCTAATGCTGATCTCTTTAATTCTGATCTAACTCTGGCCTCCCTCTCTAGCCTCAGCTTATGTTTCTTCCAGGATTCTCTTCACCCTGGCCAGGTAGAGCTGACTCCAGTTCTTTGCCTGCTCTATCCACTTTTTCCCTCAGGACATTCAGGCACACTCTTTTGTATATGGAAATCATTTTACTTCCTCTTCACCTAGCCAACCCTTTCTCATGTCCTTGAAATCCATAGTTAGGTTATCCATAGTTATCTCCTCTGAGAGTGGGGTTCAAAGGCTCAACACTGAGGATTTCTAGACCAATATCTATCTCTGAGAAAGGGACCATGGTGCCTTGGACACTGCTAATTCACAAACTCTGACAGGTTTGTATACTAACTGCACAGAAAAAAAGATGAATGCATGGCTGAAGTGTCCTTGCAGATTCTACAGCTTAGCATTCTCTGATTAATCAGTACTTCTTGAAATAGATCCTACCCTCAAAAGCCACAACTTCTACAAACTTACAGTGAATTAGGGAATAATTATGAATCTATTAACAGCATATAATTCTCTTGTCACTTGTTTAGATTTCAATTGGTCATATAACTATTTGCATATTAAATAGCTCTCTTTTCAACGAACATGATATTATTGAGACACAGCTATATTACCATATGAAGAGCTAATCAATTCATCTTACAATCACTTAACTGAGGTGTGGGTTTTCAAGTACCTAGGACAGGGAGTAAATGTAAGGCTCTAGAATAGGGCACTGAGTATGAGCCCACCTCCTCTATAAGTAAAGTACAGTGCAGCATCCACATAGATCGTAACACTTGTTTTGTAAATAAAGTTTTGTGTAACTACTCACATCCACCTTTATGTACATATTTGTCCTGGCTAGTTTTATGGTCAACTCAGAGCCCATAACTGCGATAGGGAATCTCTACCACTAGAAGAGCTTAATATTTACTCTTGCTATCCTTTTAAAAAAAAAATGAGTACGATGACTCTGCTCAATATCTATCGCAAGCCTATATACAGCCTGGACTGTGTCTACCTTTTTTTTTTTCATTTTTGTACCTTTCAAGAGTGAATGAATTAATAAAAATAAGTGCTTTGGAATAGTCCTTATAATGCCATGTAAAAACAATAACTATTAGCTAGGATTATGATTAATAATCCATCCTTCCTATAGCATCTGAAATAATTCAGAAAGAAATGTTGAGTAGTTTCACATACTGAACTTATTTAAGAATATAGATATGGTGCATATTTTATGTGATAGAATCTACCTTATCTTTGTGACAGCTGTATAAGGTCCTTATTATCACCGATATTGTACATATGGGGAAAATGAGACACAGCAAGATTTAATAACTTTCCTGAAGTCAGAAAGAGGAGAACATTTTGAAGCAGGGTAGAAGGCATCACATGGAAACATGGCCACTCTTTCCAGATTGAATTAGAATGGTTTTCCTACAAGGTGGCAGCTAGAGAAACTCTTCCTGGGAGGAGAGACACGTGGTCTATGCCAAAAGGAACTGGAGATCCTGAAGGACAGAAATACTCTGGGTATCATGATGGGGGATCCAAACCGCTCCTTCCGGAAGTGGCAGTTGTGAGATTATGAGCAGATTGATGAGCAGATTATGAGCAGATTTCGTGTGGTCTCCTCCTGGAGAGAGGATGAGGGTCCATTCTCTTCACTGCCAGCCTGAGGAGTAGAGCTAAAGGCTCCCCTAATGAAAACAACACTTGTTCCTGGAAGAGGCTTTCCTCCCCACACTCAATACTTGCTAGAAATAGTTTGTCCAAGAAAAGTTCCAAATTCTAAGAATCTCTTCTCCAGGGAAGACTGACAGTGAGTCACTGCTGATAACAATGTAGAGAGCAAGCATTCGAAGCACAAGGTAATCAAAGCAACACAACCTAACATTTATTGAGCAGATACTTGGTACCCTACCTGTAACATTGACAATCAACTTGGGGGGTGGGGGTTGTCTTCATGCTTATTCTACAGGTAAAGGAATTGAGAGTTACAGGGTGTCAATAATGTCCCCAAAGTCACGTGGTTAGATATGTGGCAGTGCTAGAATTGAACCCAAAATGTCTGAATTCAGAAACATCCTTCTTAGTATCTGGGATGGATATAGGCAAGATCCTATACTGACATGCTAATCACCTACCACCAGCTGAAAATGGGGGAAAGGTACTCTGTAACCAACTTGGGCTTGGATTAAGGTATAAGTGACCTCTGCACCTCCCATAGAACTTGCCATGTGGCAGATAGACCAGCAGGGGTCCTAGCTATTGGACATCCACTTCCTACCCACCAATGTTGTTTAAATTCACAGGAAATGTAGGGAGCAAATTGTAGTTCAGTCCTTAGGATCTCATCTCACCATTTCCTCACTTTGTTAGGTGGTGCTATCCCCTGGAAGTACTGTGAGGATTTCCTGAGCCCTGATACACAAAATTCCCAAGTAAGTCCTTCCTATGCACCACTGCTATTCTGATAATCACTGACTCTATGGGGTCTCAGTTTCATTTCCTATAAAATGAGGTATTTTCATAAATGAATTTGAAGTAGCCCCCAACTTAGAATAGGATCACAAGACACTAATTATTCATTGAGTAAGATTAATCAGACTCCCAGAATCATGGAAGATTCTTCATTTGGAAATATGAGCATTTGAAACTGCTTTGGAGTTTATCTCATAGAATATTTTTATACCCTCATATCAGTTTAGAGATTTCTTCAATAAAATTCTGACATTTGACCTATTCTGTATTACAGCTCCCTATTACTGATGGCTGTTTTCTGTATGTGGTAGTAATTTTCCTCTTCCCTGCAATAGGTCTGCCTTGCCCCTCTCCTTGGACTGGTTGGTATCTTCCAAATGGAGATGTTCTTCATGCTCAGATCAATGCTTTGTCTCTTCCACATACCCTTGTAACATTTTATCTGTACTGCGGTCTCACTGTACATCATTTGTGATTTTCAATGTTTATCTACTTCTTACCTTGCATACGAAACAAGAGCTACTTGAGGACCGAAGACACGTCCAAACCATTCCTTTCATCTTTGGAAAAAATTTTGACTCAATGATTTTACAATCATATTTTAGAGGCAAGCAATGAAGGAGAAGAGGGTGAAAGGAAGAAATAACTTGGCTTGCTGCATTAGTTTTCTCTTGCTGCAGGACAGATTAGTACAAGAATGTGGGCTGAAAAAAAAACTAAAAATGATTCGTTTGTAGTTTGTACAGGAGTCCAGTATGCAATGGTTAGAGCCTCTGCTTGGGGTGATCTAAGACATTGAAGTTGGCGTGTCAGCCAGCTGAGTTCTCATCTGGAGGCTCAATGCCCATAAACCATACGCGCTACATGCACCTGCGCATTAGTTTGTTAGAGTTGCCACAAAGATGTACCACAGATCGGGCTACCTGGACAGCAGCTGTTTACTGTTGAGCAGGGGAATGTAACTCACTGTAAATTGCACAATTAGTAAGTAGCAATCTGAATCAGGAACCCATCACCTTAGTGACTATATTCTATGGCTTCAAATTCTGGATGCTTCTAACTGGAAATTACAAGGGGAGACAAAGGTATCTGCATCACCATGCTCCTTCTGAAGTTGCAGAAAGAAAAGCTGAAGGAATATCTATCTCATGCCTGCTAGTGTCTGGTCATTTCTTGGCTAACAGCAGTGTAACTCCAGCCTTCACGTGGCATTCCCTTTGAGCATGCTAAAATTACTCATTTTTTAAATTTTATTTTTATTGTCAAGGTGAAGTAAGAAGGGTTACAGTTACTTACGTAAGATGAGTGCACTTCTTGTGAAACTTGTTACCTCCTCCCTCATTTTTCTCCCATCCTACCTTCTCCCCAATGTCCCCCATGCCCCGAGTTGTACAATTGGTTTACTACATATTGTCTTGTAAGTATTGCTGTTGCATTGAGTCACCTTTCACCTTTGTCTCACCATTTTTTTTTGCCAGTCCTGGGCCTTGGTTTCAGGGCCTGAGCACTGTCCCTGACTTCTTTTTGCTCAAGGCTAGCACTCAGCCACTTGAGCCACAGTGCCACTTCTGGCCATTTTCTACATATGTGGTGCTGGGGAATCGAACCCAGGGCTTCATGTATACTAGGCAAACACTCTTGCCACTAGGCCATATTCCCAGCCCTGTCTCACCATTTGTATGTTCCCCTTCCCTTCCCTAATTCAGACATATATATGTATATATATATATAATATAATATATATAATATATATGTGTATATATATATATATATATAATTCCTAGGGTACCAAAATCAAATACAATGACAACAGGGATTAATCTATAGGGAAAATAAAAGAAAAAAAGACATAATTTGACTTGGTGCATTAGGAATAACAACAACAACGATAAACCGCTTGTTTGCATAACTTGGAGTTCATTTCGCTTAGCTTGGTCTTATGTGATCATATATACACAACTATTGAGCTATTGTGATCATTTGCTAGGACTATTCTAGACATATAATAATTATTACCAATGAGGGAAATAGCAGCCCCATCAATAAGTGGGCTAGAGACTTAAAAAGAGACTTCTCTGAAGATGAAATAAGAATGGCCAAGAGGCACATAAAGAAATGTTCAACATCATTGGCCATAAAAGAAATGCAAATCAAAACAGCATTGGGATTCCACCTCATCCCAATAAGAATGTCCATTATCAAGACAACTAATAGCAACAGATGCTGGCAGGGATGTGGCCAACAGGGAACCCTACTACCCTGTTGGTGGGAATGTAAACTTGTTCAACCACTCTGGAAAGCAGTGTGGAGGTTCCTTTAAAGGCTAAGCATAGAGCTCCCCTATGACCCAGCAACCACACTTTGGGCATTTACCCAAAGGATCACAAACAAGGCCATAGTAAAGCTACCATAACAACCATGTTCATTCTAGCTCTATTTACCATAGCTAAAATATGGAACCAACCAGATGCCCTTACTAGACGAATGGCTCAAGAATTAATGGAATATGTACACAATGGAATTCTATGCTCCTATCAGAAAGGATGGCATTGCCCCATTCACAAGGAAATATACTTGGAAAAAAATCGTATTAAGTAAAGTGAGCCAGACACAAGGAAGCATAGACTCAAATTATTCATTTTTATGAAGACACTCATCATATCGACCTGGGACCTAGGCTGTTCCAGTATGACCTCATCTTAACTAATTACAATTACAGTGACCCTATTTTGAAATAAGACCACATTCTGAGACACGAGTGCTTAAAATTTCAAAATATGGATCTTGAGAGGGACACAATTCGACCCACAGTCGTATGAAGGCCCTTCCTATTGAGGCATCTTCTCTTTCTTCCTTAAATAAGTACCTGGAGTCATATAACACAATCACTTGGTTTGAATAGCTATTCACTTGCAGTGTATTTGCGGGTGGGGGGGGCAGGGCAAGCTATTTCCCCTCCCCCCATTACCACCTTCTTCATTTGTATTCCTGAGCAATCATGGTTCCTTCTCCACTGGATTGCTATGGGAATAAAGGAGCTGGAATGAATGTGGAACTCAGGCTGGCACTGCGAATGTAGTGTACCCTCAACAAATTTTTCTCTTATTTGCTATACATCTACCATGTCACAGTTAAATAAGGTTTTTAACTTAGAAAGCATATCTAACATCATTTGGTAGGCCTGAATTATTCATCTCCAATGCATTTTGGCACAGAGGTAGAGAGGGAAAAAAAAGTGACTTGTTGAAGGAACTGAAAGTAGACAGTTAAAATAGTGCCAGACTTCAGGGACTGTGGCTTCTAGGCTGTTGTTTTCAATCTGCTGCAGGCTGAATGATTGAGCAATTTAAACTTAAATATGAAGACTCCATAGAAATAAACAATTGAGCATGACAGGAAGTGAATATATATATACATTCAGTCGACGCTTGAGCAGAGAAAAGACCATGACAGTATCATAATTTATAGATGAATATCATCTCATCTTTTCTTTCAAAATCCAATCTACTTTTTTAAGTCTGGGTGGCAGTTTTATTAAATTTGTCTCTGAAATGCTGGATTGAATGATTGAAAATTGCATGGGTCTTCTGAAAACTATGGAAGGAAAAAAGAAATGGCATCATGTTTGCTATTGAAATTCACCCAGAAATGAAATGACTTCTTTTTTTTTCTTTCTGTAAAACCTCCTCTAAGGCTTTCAACATACCCAACACAAATGGCTGATTGTGAAATCGTTCTGCATTTGCAATTCGAACTCCTGTGGTGTCTAGGGAGATCCAATTATAGGTGGGAAGTCATACAATAATGTGGAAACCTATTCTGATCAAAATGTTATTTCATTAAATTCACTGAAGATTAAGATTGGATCACACTGGAGTGCAAAATCCTCTATTATATATGCACTTCAAGCAAAGTGGTGCCGTTTTACCAGAAACCTGTGATTTTTTTTTCCTCACTGCAAAAATATTGAATATGAGCTCTCTGAGATTCCTTGAAATTGTAGTTCTAAACATGAATAAACAAGGCACACCGAATCCGGTGTGTGCTTTCTACCAAGGTAAACAGTCACTGTAAAATTATGAAGAGGATCCCTTCTTGAGGCCATGATTCAGGACTTGTTTCCTCGAGTCTTTGATTTATTGCTTTTTATTACTCGGTGTCTCTAAGCACAGAGCTCTTCCTGCCTGGGCACGGTTGCTTCTTCGGTGAATGGAGTGGTAACAGCGTTAGTTCTTGAGCAGCACCTCGACTCTATTATTGGATGGTTCTACGGTTCTTGGAAGGAAAGAACAATATTATTAATCATGACTTTCCTTTCTGGGATTTCTAACCAAATACAGCTTAAACAAAGAGAGTTAAAAAATCTAACACACGAATGGCATCCTTTCTCATGTTCGGTGAAAGGTAGTTTTAGACACAGTTTGATTTATACAAAGACTATAATTATGTTCTACAAAAAGAATAATTTGGGATCAAAATGAAAGAAAGGTAAAAATTATTCCTGATGAAGGAAAAACTATTGATCAATTTGCGATAAGTATGTATGGGAGTTCATGTGTATACCCTCCCACAGGCACATACAGCGTGCATACGCACACACACACGCACACACTTATTCATATTATTTTTCCATTAACAGGCCTTCAAACCATTTCTTCTACCATCTTCCTCCTTTTTTTAATTTACCACAGATTATGAATGTTATTATAACCAAGCATAGAACTTTACAATGTTTGGCTAGGGAAATTCTCTTGTACTTATTTATGTCATTCACTTTGATCGCAGAATTTGGACCTGTTTTGACTATAAATTCTAATTCAATGCATACATCAGTTTATAAATATCCCTGATAGGTTGATATACCACATTTAAGCATCTTTGCAAATTATAATCTCTCTATTTTGAGAGATATTTATTCCCTATTTAAACACTAGCTAGTAAAAATTTAAAAAGCCCCAAACTCTTTATATTCAATCTACTTTCTCAGAATTTTTCTTCTCATTTTCATCCTAAGCAATGAAGAATATCTTCATACTACTATGGCACCACTTTATTTATTTTAAATTCACCATGATAAAAAGCAGTCATATCTAGAGAGCTTTAAAGACATGTATAGGAATAAAATATAATGTCAATATATCCAAAATAAGCAGTATGTATACTTGATCTTAACCAAAAGGCTGAGACGTATCAATACTCTTTTATTAGAAGCATACAAATTATGAACATTTTACTGTAGCTTGTGTTTTAATACAGATATATCCTAAGTATCCATTAAAACATACAGAAACTTTTATTTAGAGTTTAAAGCGTCCAAGGATACTATTCTTTTGACATTTTGTATGATTTAGCACATATATCTGTTTCCTAGTTAGCAATTTTCTTGTCTCTCTGTTTAGTGCACCTCCCTGGGGCAGCTTTCACTTCACTGTCTTTGCTCAATAGAACCCTGTCAGCAATGTAAGCAAAGAAGTGAAGTAAGCCAAAACAAAAAACCTCAATAGGCCCGGTAATACTGGTCCATGGAAAGGCAATGCAGCTGTCATGATCAGCACGTTAAGTTTTAAAAGCTACTTTCCATTCTAACATTCTGTTAATTATGTTCTGCTATCATTCATACTCAATTTACTGGTAATTATATTCTGAGCATTTTAGGTAATATATCCAATGAGAGAGAGAGAGAGAGAGAGAGAGAGAGAGAGAATGGCAGATGCTTTGAGAGTCACAGAGGCCCCGTCTTCGCAATTATATCAAGTAATTTACCCTCTTGAAGATTCTGAGTGCTTTCTAGTGGTTTCTTCACACCTCCACATATAACCTGAATTTTGCCTATTATATAGGCTTGCCACAAATGATGTAAAATTGCAGAAGATGCACTTGAATCCAACTCTATTCCAGTCAGCACCTGTTTAATACATGAAGAATATCCTTTAGTGAGAGCAGTTGGTTTTACGTATTGTATAAACTTCTTTGAGGATATCATTTAAGTAGTAAACATTTTTCCCAGAAAAAAACTGAGAGTACTATTCCTGGATCCATAGATCTCTGAATCCCAAATATGAAATCCTTTATATTTATTTATTTTTAATTTGCATATGTTCATTGTACAAAGAAGTTTTATGTGGTATTTCGGCATATGCATGAAATATACTCTGAACCAAGTCACCTTCTGTCTCTGACCCCACTTAAAAGGATTGTTTGTTTGTACATGTGTATAACACACTTGACTGTATCTAATGCCTCCCATCTCCTCATCTTTTGCTCTCCATGTTTCCAATGGTATCTACTCCCAAAAGGAACCTATTTTACATTCCTGTAATTCCTTTTTAAGGACCAGATTCTTCATATTAGCAAGAATATGTAATATATGTCTTAGGCTAGCTTGGTTGGCTTAACGCATTGGATTCTGTATCGAATTCTGTTCCTTTTCCTCCACTAAGAAATTTCATTTTTCTTTATGGCTGAGTAATACTCCATTTTTCAATGCATGGGCACATGTACACACATACCACTGCTTCATTTTCTTTATCCACTCATTAGTCAGTAGAAACTTACTAATGTTATATTTGGCTATTGCAAATAGTACAGTTATAAACACGGGTGTGCAAGTGTCTAAACCACATATTGAACTCGATTCCTTGTGGTAC
The DNA here is from genome assembly GCF_023159225.1 of Perognathus longimembris pacificus. Taxonomy (NCBI): domain Eukaryota; kingdom Metazoa; phylum Chordata; class Mammalia; order Rodentia; family Heteromyidae; genus Perognathus; species Perognathus longimembris. Next base: position 7,967,220 of record NC_063172.1, read on the forward strand.
ATACCCACAAATTACATGGCAGGATTATATGGAAGTTCTATCTTTAGTCCATACTGATTTCCGCCGTCCCTCTACAAGTTTATATTCCCATCAACATTGTAGTGAGGTCCTGTTCCTCCTTCCTCCTTGGCAGCATTTGTTCTTTATTTTCTTGACCTGTCAGTCATTCTAACTGGGGTGGGATGGAATCTTAGTGCTGGTGTATGCGATGCCTTTAAGGCTAAGGCTTCTGAACCTTTCTTCATGTATGTGTTAGGCATTTCTACTTCTTTTGAAGTTCCATTCACTTGCTCAATTTTATTTGGATTATTTATTTTTTGATGTTTAATTTTTGGAGTGTGCCTTATACGTTATGGATATTAATCTTTATCTGATGAATAATGGCCGAGATTTTTCTTACATTTTGTCAATTTGCATTTGATTTTGGAAACTGTCTCCTTAGCTGTACAGAAGTAAGCTTGCTAATTTGGTTCAACTGCACTTGTCATTTCTTGCTGATACTATTGGGTTCTATTCAGAAAAGCATTACCCATGCCTATATTTTCAAGAGTTTTCTCTATGCTTTCCCTTAAAGTTTCAATGTTTCTGATCTTACATTAAGATCCTTGAGACACATGAAGGTGGTTTTTTTACTTAGGGTTAGATGTATATTTTTGGTGTCTTTTTGTAAAAAAAAAAAAAAATCAGAGTGTTCTAGTTATATGGGTTTATTTTTGGATATTCTGTTGTGTTCTATCAGGGGTGTGTGTGTGTGTGTGTGTGTGTGTGTGTGTGTGTGTGATTACTCCTTTTTGGAATCAGAGTATTTCTGGTTTCATGAAACAAGTTTGGCAATATTTCTTACCCTTCTAGTTTATGGACTGGTTTGAGGAGCCTAGGTGTTAGTTCTTACAAATAGGTCTCGTAGAATTTTCCAGGGAATCTATCCAGTCTTTTGTTAGGGGATAAATGCTGTTTTAATTGCATTGTTTTCTATGCTGTTGTTTGGGTGGTTTATATCTCTTTAATTGATCTGTAGATTGCATTAGTACCTTGCTTTAAGAGCCTTATTATTGTAGTCATATAAAATATTTGACTCCTAACTGAACAGCTACGTTGCCACTAGTGTACTTGGTTCTCCCATGGTCCTCACTTCTCATTCTGACCCACCACCCCAAGGGTGAAATTCTGGCTAGTCTTTCAAGTTTTTCGCCTTGTGTCCTGGTTCCTGAAGCACTCAAGTGCATCCTGCCTGGCTCCTTGCTTTGCTTCTGTGAGAGAGAGAGAGAGAGAGAGTGTGTGTGTGTGTGTATGTGTGTTCACATGCGCACATGCGCACATAGCTGCTCTAATGGATCTGCCGTGTGTACCATAAACAGAAGAATACTAGCCCGATTCCCTCGTAAGGTGTACCACTTTAACATGATTACTCCAATAACGAGGATGCTTTCTTATGTCGACTGTCTCCCCATCAAAAGGAGATGAACTAAAATTCTCACTTTCCCTAGTTCAGAAAGGACGCAGAAGTGAGAGAAGAGTTATGTAAGGAAAAAGAAAAGCAAGAAAGTTCATTTTGGGTTTTCATCTTCCTAAACCATCCTCTGAGGAGCACTGTGTTTCTCTGGGTTGTCTCAATGAAATGGAGATTATCCAGCCTTGTAAGCGATACCTAGAATGGTTTTAGCTTTCTATGAGTCCCAGCTTACCACCTAGCCACACTCTACAGTCGAAAACCACATTCTGAAAACAACAATCCACAGGAAAAGTAAAGAGAGCTAGGCAGAACTTCTGTCCACTAGGGAGAGGCACAGATTTGACTGGGTGATTCTTTTGAACCTCCTCATGATACAATCTTACATTAAATTTAAACTTTGAAATCCATATTTTACATGAAAATCTGTTTTTACTTTTTATTTAAAACTGAATATTGACTAAGTAGCCCTAATATGTAAGTCTCTATATTGACCCCTAGAGTGGACAGGCAGAAGAAAATATTCATTAAATTAATAGTTCATAGACAGTTATATACTGGGAACTATTTTAAATGCTGGCATACAATATTACTAACCTGATAATAAAAAACGCCCCTGTTCTCACAGAATTTTATTCTACTTGAAGGGGCTAGATATAATCATCTTTTCATCTCTGAAATATCTATACTTAGAGATCCAACCAAAGACAGTTAAAAAATGTTTGGAAAAATAGTCTACTGAACATGTACGGACATTATTTCTTGTCATTCCTCCCCAATCAATAAAATCTAACAATTTTTTACTTAGTATTTACATATTAGGTGTTCTGTAATCTAGAGATAGTTAAACATTCAGAAGGATGTATAAGTGTTACATGCAAATACTGCTTTACTTTATATAAGGACTTAAGCATCCACAGATTTAGTGCCAGTACCCTCCATGACTCAAGGATACAGACCAATCTGGTTTTCTAACATAAATACCACCAACAGATAAGCTATTGTCCATCATGGTTGAATGGCTTGATGCTAGAACAGTAACTAGTTCTACTTTTCACCACTCTAATTTCTTGGTCTTAAATGAACAAATGACAAAAAAAAAAAAGGAAAAGAAAACAAAAACAGTAACAATGTAAAAAAACCCTGTTGTTTCCATTTCCTGGAGTTCATTTGAATAAATATTATTTTGTATGATCAGATACACCTAGTTGTTGAGTCTTTGTGATATTCTGCTAAGAATATCCTCCTTTGTTCTCACTACGTGTGAATGCCTAGACTGCTGTATAACTGGGAGAAAGCGAGGGAAGGGATGATATTAACCAAAAAGAAAGGTGTTCTTTATCTGACTTATGTAGCTGTAACCTCTCTGTACATCACCTATACAATTAAAAATGCGAAAAATACTAGTTTCTTGGTCTTTGATGTAGATGAAGAAGGTGAAAGTCTGTAGGTCACGTGGCTTACCCGAAGCCATTCAGTCAAGCATAGAATATGCTTGGTTTGAGCAAAGATCCATTTGATTTGAAAGCCTACTGAACTTTTCCCTTTGAAATATGTGTACATTCCCACAATTTTATCTTATTCAGTCTTATTTTGCTTTGTTTTCTTTCATTTTGGACAAACAATTGTCTTCTTTTTGGCTAGTCGTAGCCATGAAGGAAGAGCTCAGTAAACATTGTTTGAATGGATTTGAGTTGTAGAATGATACCAACCCTAATCTGAGCAGCTTGCAAAATCTCAGGCCTAAAAATAGCAGCACACATGCATTTTCTTCTCTTCAACATACATCCTCCAGCATTGTCTTTCCAGGGTTGACATCCTGATCTGAGAAAATTCTGGAGCTCAGGCATCTTCACAAGAGCTCTGCAGCCTCCGACACCTAAACAAGAAGAAGAAGAAAGAAATGTATGTACATGGCTAAATGTTGCTATGGAAGAACACAATCTCTAGCTCTGATAGCTTAATTACTTATGACAAAACAAAGGACCCACTTTAATAGAATAATTGCCCATGAAAAGGGAATTAAATAGAATCAAAAGAAAATTTGAAGCCACAATATTCTCTTGTCTCCTGGAAGAGCAAAGCTAATTATTTTCTGTCTGAAGTTCCATTCTGGGTGTTTCACTCCAGCCAAATCTTCAAGTTATTTGAATTACACTGTACATTCTCATTTTAACTCTGTAGGAAGTACGGTTTATCTCGCCCTGGCTTCGGAATTAGTGTGTTTAACTCAAATGCAGTGATTTGTGTTAGAAAGTGGACCTGAGAAGGCTCAGAAGAAAGAGACTCTCGGGGTGGTTATAGGAAGTTGAACCTCTGTATGCCAAAACAGTTTGATGGTGATGTCAAAGTCTGACTTGGAAATCACAGATTCGGGGAAATCAGATTGAAAACAAGGAAGATACCATTCTGTCCTGCTCTGTGGCAGTCAAATCACACCCCAAATACCATGATCAGATAGTAACTGCCAACGCCACATGCTGGTGACCTGGAATGCTTCCCCAGGACAAGAAGGTCACACATTGGGTATTGTTCCGCTAAATCAAATGGCAATACTGAGCCTTCAGGGGAGGGGGCCCTCCCATATCCTGCTGAGCACGGAGACAACAGCAGTCCACAAGGCCCATGCCTAACCCACAAGAGGATCCCAAGAGCCACGTGTGCTCCCGGCTGGTACCACTCCTTCACTCCAAGGAAAGAATCTTCCAACTGCAGCAATGTCTTCTTTACTTATCACTTAATTTTAAAATACAGGTTAGCTATAAACACTATAGTTTTCACAACAAAATAGCATGCAGGCAGAAAATGAAATTTTCAATTGCTATTTACTGGAAGGAAGGAGCTTGTAATATGCAGAACATACTGTGTACATGTAAACATTAAGTTTATAAATCATATATTTATATGCAAGAACTATGAAGGTTATCAAGATGTCAATGTTGGTTCCCTCTAGTTATTTTTTTTCCAAAATTATATTTTCTGTAGTTTTAATTCTGTGTTTTTAGGTTATAAAATAAAAGTAAAAGAGTCTCTCCAAAAATTTTGGGATGGTTTGAATGTGATAATTACTGATAGTGAAAAATATTTTTTTGAAAAATGGTCTTTAAGAACAAATTATATAAAGAGGGCTCGCTAGCAAGGAATGTAAGAGTGAGTGTAATGAAAAGCTATCATCCTAAGAAAACTGAAACCAAAAAAGTTAAATATATTACAAACACACACACAAAATCACACATGCACACACAATCACATACACTCATGACATAGCCAAGATATGAACTTAGTTTTGCACCATCTAAAAAGTTTGCCTTTTGAAGAATAGTCAAACATATTTATTGAGCAGCTATTACATGTTATATGCATTACTTCCTCTCACCAACATAATGCCCATTTTACAACTAAACAAAACATTAGAGAATCTAAATGACTGGCATGGGTCCAACAAGAAATCTGTGAAGATGAAGCCTCTCATACCTCACCAATGTTTCCTTTATCATCAGGAAAGCAGACGCCACAAGAAGAAAAATCTTGTTTCTGTGTTTCTAGTGGTTTTTATGGTCCCAATTCACTCAGCCTACATCAAGGTCCTGACTGCGTTCGGCAGAGAAGTGAATCTCCCACTCACAATGTATTATAGTTTGTGTAAAGTGTCCAAAAATCACCAAAGTTTAGCAATAAAACACCCTGATTTTTTGCAGCTTCAGTGAGAATTGCTAAAATCAATGTTCACAGAGTTATCCTCTGCCCCCTGAATTCTCTGTAAGTTATCTGGCCACTGTGCTCATGGTCTTGGGTTCGGCCATGAGTACTGATGGGTAATCTGCATGCGTGATGAGCTCTGTGTCCTGAGATGCCACCTTTCCCTTGACGTCACATCCAGCCTCTTTATCATCAGCCACTGCTTCCATGTTTGAGTCAACTCATCCATCCATTCATTCATTCATTCATTCATTCACTCAACCACTGTCTTTTGTGGGTATTTTTTGGTTGGGGGCAACATAACATATGCGAGGTGTTGTGGGAAGCATTGTGAGCTCTTGTTGGGAAAGCTGCTCATCACACCCCCTGTGCTAAGGAAAAAAATCCAAGTGCTCTTCCAGGCAGCTGATTGCCACTACCCAACAAGCCGCCTTGAAGGCAGTTAAACATGGCCTGTTCCACTGACACGAATCTCTATTCAGCCCTTTTGATTTGTGAGCAAGAGCTTTGGGTGGGACACCCAAGGTGTCCCATCTAGATGCAAGAAAGCTTGAAACCTATTACTGAATGGTGCCCCAGGGCAGAGGATAAACATGCAAACCGGATACTGCTGTCAAGGAGTCCATTTCCTGGTACTTGAAACTAGGTCAGAGGTTTTCAAACCTCCAATGATATGCATTCAAAGTTCAAAGAGAAGGACTGGCTGAGGTTCAAAACACAGCAGTCTTTGCCTTTCTCCCACAAATAACACACTGCCAGCTGAAATCAGGCATTAACTAAGCTATGAGTCAGGGACGTGCAGAGTAAAACTCAAGGACTGTGAGGAAAAGCCACAATTATCCTCCATTGGGTAACCAATTGGTCCAAGGAGGCATGAGCAGATTCAATCTTTCCTCATTGACCATAAATAGTTAGCAATTCTGAATGCAGCTCATTAAATCGGGTAAGTAACAACGATTTGATTTATTTATCAAAATAAATCTGCTTCTCAACCTGGAGCCAGCCAAGCATTTATGGAATGAAAACACTTGTAATGTGGACATTTAAGCCTGGATAGGGATCTGCCATCATAGCCTGAGTTATTTTTCTATCTGGAAAGGCAGAGCTTCCGAAGATAGGGGGAAATAGGACCCCACATCTCTACCTTAGATTAAAAGAAGTATTGTTATTCCCTGATGTCCATTTGCATATAGAGATGGTGACAATAGTGCCTGTCATTGTTAATAGATATCACTGTTCATTGAACAATAAATAATTGGTGAAGAAATTATATATGCATATGCTATAAAATAGTTGTTGACACAGTCTTTTACATGCCATGTAGCATGCTGAGCCTTACAGATATAAAAGTGACAATAAGAAACTAACTCATACATGGATAATGTATGCATAGTGCATGAATAATGAAAAACCTTTGTTAAACACTTGTTATATGAAGGCTCTACCTGGATTACTTTATTTTATTCATTCATGTAACAAGTATTTACTGAGCATGCATTAGTCTGGGGCATTGTTTTGACATTTGCAGATCCTTCTCGCATCATCCTCTACCATGAATCTCCACCTGCTAGCTGACAATGTGGAGAAGCATCCTGAACCTCAGGATGCTTTAGTAACTTTTCAGAATTAAAAAAAAAATAGTAAGTAATATAGTTGATCTTGGAGCTTAGGTTTCACTATATTTAAATTTTGCATTTTTGTGCCTAAAATTGAACTGGCTTGGTTAAAAAGCAACTAGGGAGGTCTTCGAGGTGTATAGGAATCTTGTAGCGTAGATCCTCAGGAAGACTGAGTATTCACAAAGCTCCTTTGAAGACGAAGGTTCAGAAAATGTCAAGACAGGAAGTCGTGTGGCATCTTGGGGAAGCTGAAATGTCACTAAATAAATAGGAATTTAAGGAGCCTGCTGTGTGGCTATCATTAGATAGAAGCATAACAGAGCTGGGCAGGTTCCTGACAGCTCCCTTCATCACCACAATTCTAATTGCTCTTCCCTTCTCCTCCTATCCATTTCTTGTCTGAATTGAGATAGTCGTGAGAAAGACACAGGCGTTGGCTGTTGTCAGAGCTGCTTGCAGTGATTTTTTTTTTTCCCCTTAGAGAATCTGGACCACAGCCTGCATTGGTTTCAACGCAGAAAATACACACTACCAAAAATAACTTCTGCTCTGTCTGTAGTGCTGCAGCTAGAGGTACCAAGGCAGAAGATGAAAGCAAGCGGAGCTTTTGCAGGAAACCTGGCATAGAACCACAGCCAGGGTCACCCCAGAGGCCTAAAGGGAAGGTTGGGTGCAGTAGGGTTGCTCCGAGTTTAGTCTCCTGACTATGCGGGAAGAGAGCACATCACAGAAGGAAAGCTAGAAGACAGAAGACTCCCCGTCAAACCCTTTCCATCTCCCACACTTGTTGTAGACTTTACTTAAGGTGATGATACAGTTGTACTTGTTACCTAGAGCCCTTGCACTAAGCCAACATGATGATTCATGAGTCTAGCTCCTGATAGGTGCTCCACAGATTATAGTTTTTGTTTGTTCTTTCTGATGTTGTAATTGTTTCATGTGATATCCTGTACTTTTAAATGTCCTGTCTTATAAACAACTCCATGAGGAATATAGCATTAGTTCACTTTATGGTTAATTTACAGGAAGACCCGAAAGCTAAAATGATTTGCCCACTTTCCGTCAGCAAATTAGAGTTAAGATTTGAATTCAGATTCATCAGATACAAAGTCTATGCTCTTTCTGCAATATCTCATCAAGTCTCAGAACAAATCACTGAATTTCTAGGGACAATAAAACAGGACTCAAAGTCTGGAGAAATGTGGAGAATCAGGTTCCAGCTCTGAATACAAGCTTTACTTTTATTTTTACTACAGGAGCCCCAGAAACTCATTTAACTACACTGTCTGTTTCTCATTTATGAAAGGTTTCCAATAAGTTTTAAAATAATTTCAAAGAAGTTTCTTTGAGGATATGTCAATTTCATTTTTAGTACCTTTTGGAAGCAATTGGTCACTGAAAAATCAACTCTCTTATGAGTGACATATCATAGTAGAACATAGTATATCATAGCATCTCACTATGCAGTTCATTGTGTTGTTAATTTCTAGTCACTCTTGTGACCACTGGTTTATGTTTTCCTCTTACACTGGAAATTAGCAGCTAATTTCAAAGCCCAGCACATGATCTTGGAAGAGAGTTTCACAGAAGTAGTGATGTTGCTAGGTACCAATGGCTCACACCTGTAATCTTAGTTACTCGGGAGGCTGAGATCTGAGATCGTGGTTCAAAGGAAGCTCTGGAAGGAAAATCTGTTAGACTCTAATCTCCAATAAACTATTCAGAAAAAAATCCGGGAGTGATACTGTGGCTCAAGTGGTAGAGCACTAGCCTTGAGCAAAAGAAGTTCAGGGACAGCACCCAGGACCAGAGTTCAAGCCCCAGGACTGGCAAAATTAAAAAAAAAAAAAAAAAGAAAGTAGTAGCATTCTCTTTTTTTTTCATGTTCTGGCTCTGAGTCCAATTTTCCACCAGTGACAGATTACTGAGCATCCCTTACCTGAACAGCTCAAGGGCTAAGTTTATAAACTGGAATCAGAAAGCAGAAGGAAAACTGATTTTCAGTGTTGGCTCATGTTATCTTTATTTTAGCATTCAAAATGAGCATCCAGAAGCCTAAATATTATTGTTTGCCTTTCCTTTTTCTCAGTTATTTTCCACTAAAGCAGAAAAAGACAGAGACCAATGATTCTAATCCTTGTAGAAGATGAATAAGGTTATCTTCCACCAGGAAACTAACTGAACAACAAACACTCCTCTTCACAGGGCAAGCGATGAGGAGGAGGACAATTATCATCACGATGGTGATGACGGTGATAAGAGATGAAGATTGCTATTAGGATGGTACTAAACTGCGATGATCAACACTTGAAAGTGGAGTTGAATAAAGAAAACCAGTTCCCAACTCTTCTGCTAGCCGAATTTTGTTCTTGTTAGAAAAAAAAATGTCCAAACAAGTTGATCTGACAACTCAAAATTTACAGCATGGATATATTTTATTTAAATTGCTTCATCACTTAAAATATATCCCGTAATAGTCAATAAGCCTCAGGTAGAAGCAAGTTTTGATTTATTATATTTGTTACTGTAGGTAACATAAAGTACTAGTTGCCAGGACAAAATAAATTACTCTTTACTTCTTCACCATGACGTCATGAGGAAACAAGCAAGATAAGATTGACTCTCACTCTCCTGTTTCCTGATCAATCTAGGGCAAAAGAGAAGGACCAATGAGATGCACAGCATAGAGGTTTGTTCTAATGGGGAAGATTTCCAGTGAATGTAGTGAAGTACTAATTCCTGGTCACAGACGAGGTGCATTTGTGATACATAACCCTACTCCTCAGAGAAAGCAAGGACAGGTGCTGTGGTGCTGTGGCCCAGGAGGAGACTGGGATTATAACTGGACAGACCTAACAGACTTGTTCAGACACCCAGTTCCTCTCCACGAGTGAGTCTGGTAGGGATGCTGTAGCAATGCACTCCAAGCTGGGTGGTTGGAGCATCTGTTTTCTTTCAGTCCTAGCGGCTTGTAGCCTCTCAGTCAGCTGACAGTCCTTCCAAGATCTCGCTGCGTGGTGCAGAGGGTCATGCCCACCCTTGGCGTCTGTATCTGGCGATTGCTGAATTTCATCTCCTTATTAGGGTAGCACTCACACGGGATGAGTGCCTATCTTCACGGCCCTATTGTAACTTAATTACCTCCTCAAAGACCTATGACCACATAGTCTAAGGTAGGTGTGAATGTTTTACACCAGGGTCAAAGAATTTACAGGAAAATAAAAACAACCTCATCTTGTGGAGCCACAAATCTAAACCAGGAGCAAAGGAAGAAAACTCACAATAACCAAGATCAGCAGTACAAAGGAGGTGACGCCAGAATGATTCCAAATTCTTTTCTTGTAATTTTATTGTACAGATGTGCAGAGAGGTTACAGTTACCCAAGTAAGGTAATGAGTATATTTCTTTTCCTCGTTTTCTCCCACTTCCTTCTCTTCCCTGTTCCCCGTCCCCTAAGTTGTAAAGTTTATTGTTAACATAGTGTCTAGTGAGTATCAGTGTTGCATTGCCCATTGTCCCATCATTTCTGTGATCCCCTTTCTCTTCCCCAAATCAGATAAACTTATATATGAGACAAAGGGTACAGAATTAAAAAACAGCGACAACAGGGAATAAACCAAAGGGAAAAAAAGGAAAGATAAAAGAAATAACTACAAAGAGTCCACTAAACCACACCTCTTGTTTCCATTTCTTGCAGTTCATTTTCATAAACATCGTCTTGTACTCTAAACAGTGAATTTGTGTGTTTTTTTCAGATGTAAAGACTGAGGAGAGAAGAAGGACAGTATTTTAGAAGGAAGAAATAACTAAGCAGATCATGCTAGTGTGGTTAGTCGAAGGCGACCCAGATAGAAGACCAGAAAAAACCCATGGAGAGCCTGACCAGGCTGTGGAGGAGTCCAGCTTCTTTCCTAGGGGACTTCAGAGGCTTGGGGAACTCTGACAAAGCTGGGGAGTCGCTCATGATAAAGCTGGGGAGCACTGACAGGACCTCAGCTCCTCTGACCTGGACCACAATGACTGGCAGACCAGTTTCAAGGCGACAAGGCAGTAGTAACCCATGGATGTTTGCTGAATCCAAACTTACCCAGCCAGCCTGCCAGCGTCACCGCCTCCTTTGGTTTTCCAGTCTTATTCAGAGCTGTGCTTTTTCACTAATGAAAACAGAATTCAGTCCAGGATTCCTTTCTGAGCAATCTTCACAGTGACCTATTTTTATAACTGCCCCCCCTCTCCCGGCCTGAGAAGGACCATAGTGCATGGCCCTTTGCAAAATGTTGCAGTAGAAATCCCACTCTAGCCTCCTCCTGAACCTACATGTGGCCCTTTCATCCCTTACCGAACCTTGATGGCTTCTGTGATCTTTCTGTCTCCAGGAGAGGAGAACAGCTGGACAAGACTGGACGGCTTTAATATTGCCCTGATATTAAGAGATGCAAATCTATGCCAATTTAAATTTTGGCCAATATGTAACTGTAGCCTCTATTATTGATGATCTTCTTGTATCCCCTTCCTGTGTTTGTACCTACACTTTCTCTGTATCTTATCTGAGTATATTGGAAACCGTGTATACTGGTATTAGAACTAAGAAATTGGAAGCAAATACCAAAATCGAGAGACACAGGGTTAAAAAAAAAGAGAGAGAAACAACTACAAAAGCAATACTTGCAAAACTGTTTGGTGTAAATGAACTGAACAACTCATAGGGGGAGGGGGGAGGAAGGGAAGTGGGGAGGGGGGAGGGGGGAATGAGGGATGAAGTAACAAACAGTACAAGAAATGTATCCAGTGCCTAACGTATGAAACTGTAACCTCTCTGTAATTCAGTTTGATAATAAAAAATATAAAATAAATAAATAAATAAATTTTGGCTAATCCTAGAGCTGTCAGAGGATATGCAGAACTCCTTCAGGGTAGAGGGTGATAGGTTTTGGCTCTTTTTTTTTAAGTTAGATAACCAACAACTTCAACCTAATTTAGGAAGGCGTATCAATCTTTATCCAAGGTAATACCCTTTATAGTGTGGGAATTGTGCATTGGCTATGTGGCATGATTTAAAACATACCACAACAGGTAGTCCTTATCTATTTCAGATACAAACATCAGGCTCTGGGTGTCAGAGCAGTTTTTTTTTTTTTTTTTTTTTTTTTTTTTGGCCAGTCCTGGGCCTTGGACTCAGGGCCTGAGCACTGTCCCTGGCTTCTTCCCTCTCAAGGCTAGCACTCTGCCACTTGAGCCACAGCGCCACCTCTGGCCGTTTTCTGTATATGTGGTGCTGGGGAATCGAACCTAGGGCCTCGTGTATCCGAGGCAGGCACTCTTGCCACTAGGCTATATCCCCAGCCCAGAGCAGTTTTATTCTGTCCTCTGAGATCAAGAAATTTCATGAAAGAACTATCCAAGCTCTCCCAAGCCTTCTGAACAGCCCTAACATATCTCCTAGAACTCATCCATGCATTTATTTATGTGTAAACATTCAGGGGATAAAAAACCAAATAAGCTATGATCATTATTAATGGCTTTCTTCCCACATTTCTTTCTAAGTTTACTTATAAAATATATTCTCCTGATGATGGCATCTCCATGAATCTCTTCTTTTTCTTTTTCCTTTTTGGGACACACTGGGGTTAGAACTCAGAGAATTCACTTGTTAGGAAATCCCTTACCCCTTGAGCCACGTGTATGTGTCCCCAGTACTTCATGTTTGTTTGCAAGTTGTGCCTCAGGGTAGATCATAAGAGCTACCAGTTGAGAAGTGAAAGTGAATGGTAATTGATCATGAAAACAAAATAGGTAAGTCTTCAAACAAGAGAAGACAGTCTATTTAATCCATGATCTGCAGTGAAACTAATAGCATGATGTGGTATGCATAAGGAAGAGTGATGATTTGTGGAAAGACTTCATTTTTCTCACTCATTTCTCCAGTTAATAAATGACCAAGTCCTATCAATTACACCTCCTTGTCATTAATAACTCCCTCTTCATTTCCTCTTCTACTACCTTGCACCAAGATATATTATCTTTTGCACATACTACTGCATTAATTTCCTCTCTGAAGTCCTCTTTCCAACACTTATGACCCCAATATATCCCATCAGCAGTTGCCAAGTTCGTCTGAGATGAAACTGTCAATGACTCTCTTCCAAACATAAAACTCTTTAGTGACACCCTATACCAGCAGTGATCATTTCAAACTCATACACCAGTCATTCATACTTTGCCTTACCCTTCTGGCGAATCTGATCATTCAGCAAGTAGAGCAAACTAATTTAGGCCCATTGGCTTCAACTTCTCTTATCCACACCCAAGCATCTGCATTTCTGACGTGTGTGTGTATTTATACATACATATGTATATATGTGCATATGTATATATATGCATACACATATATGCTGTATTCATTTTCAAGATTAAGTGGAGTTGCAACATTCTCTCAGTGACCTTCGCTGACAATCCTTTCCCCAAATACCTGGCCACACTTCTGTCACCTTCCATTCTGCAGTGCTCATTATTCCAGCCTTACCCTCTATCAGTTTCTTTTCTGACTTAAGTGCTCAGTGTCTTCCCAGATGTTCAGCCAAATTAGTAGAGAACCCAATCTTCCCTTATCCTGTCTCCAAGCCTTAAACAGTGCATGGCATTGTCCAAAATATTTGTGTCGACAAATGATAATACAAGATGAACATAAAATGGACAAAGGACCAATTTCTACAGTGTACTTAGATTAGGAAATGAGTAATGGCTTAAAGAGAATTCTATCACAAGTCATTCCAGTGCATCTTTAAAGGTTAGTAGTGTTCCATTGTTGCCTGTACCACATCTTCTTTATGGAATTGATTTATTGATGAGCATTTCTTCTTCATTTTGGCAATTTTAAATAATGATGCTATGAACCTCAATGCACAGACAGCAGCTTGAGGCTCTGTTTTAATTATTGTGAGCATATACGCCAAAGTAGAATTTCTGTATCATACGAAAAGTCTGTTTAAATTTTTTGATGACCACCAAAGTATTTTTCACAATGGCTGCCCCACTCAACAAGGACTTCAATTCTTCCACAACTTGGTCAATACTTTTTTCCAGGCCTTTGGATTATAGCTTTCCTAAGGGGAATAACCTGATAAACACTTAGATGTGAATTAAAAAGCAAATGTAACCTATTAGACTGAATGAACAACTAGTAAGACTAATAAACATGAATGTAACTATAGATGCCTAATGGCTTGTGAAATAAACCAGAGGGGGAAAAATCAGTATTCTTTTATTCTTTATTTTATAGGTTTAAAGATATGCCATATGCAATACTAGGTTGACAAATAAATTCAATAAAATTACTCAGTAAGGCATCCCTCCAAAGTGATCTGTTAATACTGCAGTAATTTCAGGCTCCAGTGGGGAATGGGAAACATTTTCCCTTACCAACTCCACTCCCCTAGGGGAAAAATAAAACTCACCAATATCCAGAAAAACAACAACAACAGTGTATTTCCTATTCTGTAAGAATGAGGAAGGATACTGGGTTAAATTCAGAAATCTACATCCTGAATTTACATTGTATGATGAGCCAGTGACCTTATATGAAGCCCTTTACTTGTGTGAGCTTTCCTCCTCCTCCTTCACCTGAAAAATAGCTGACAAGCTAAGTGCTTCCAAGCATGTTGAAGAGGAGCAAATGAGATAATGTCTGGACAAAAGCACTGAAGACTTACAAATAATAACCATATTTGACTCCAAATCTCTGCTCTCTACAGGGTGAAAATGGGCATCAATTGTTCTATCAGAAAGGCTAATCCAGGCTTTGAAGTGAGCCATCCGATGTGCTTCCCTTTTTCCTACCTGCCATAGAGGATCAATGAGATAATGCATGTGTATAATTCCCTCGAAAGTGCTTTCGATAGTATAAAGTACTATAAAATGTAGGTTGTCATTACAATTCTTACTAGGGGTCTGATTCAATGCTATTAAAATTGGACAGGAGGCAGGATGGGAAAGGCAGGCAGATTTCCAAACAGATAATAACTTTTATCAGCATCAGACTAAATCTAAAGCATGTGTGCCCTTCTGATCAGCGAGGAGAATAGCTGCAATTAATTTGACAACCAAGCAAAGCCAAGAATTAATGGGAAGTCATTCTCCTAGGGATATTTTTCTCCTAGAATGGAAAAAAAAAATCCCGACTGATATAATTAAGCAAATATGTTATTCATGTTAATTTGGAAGCTGATAGAAGGATAAACTTGATTCCTGACTATAATCACCTCCTTGCAAAACATATAAGGACAGATTCAGAGAGCAACACTGAGGTGTGTGTGTGGGGGGGGGTCATATGGGGACAACAGGTCAGTCATGTTGTGCAGGTGGGAAAACTGGAGATGGGTGACAAAAGGATACGTTCTCATTCACCCAGCTAAGAAGAAAAGGGCCAGATCTAGAATGCACCCCTTCACCCCAGACCCTCACACCAGGAAGAATAATGGACTCAGAGTACCTTGGTCTGAGTTCAGATGTTGCTGTGTTTAAGAGTGCAACATCAGTTAAAAGTGGCTATTTCTAAGTGTCAGTCCAAACATCATTTTTCAAAGCAAATGATACACATGCTGAAATCTTGCTTGATTTTAGACATTCGCCCTAAAAATTGCTTTGTCAGAGTTTTCATTAGCGTTGTCAGTTTCCCCCTGAGCTGGCATATGTGGAATCCAAACCTGACCGGGATCGACCCTCCCCAAGGTGAAATGGGTCACTCTTGCCACGCAAGGAGCTGCTTGAACTTCTGACCCAAAACTCTGGGATTGGGATAAGTGCCATTTGAGGCTTCTGCTGTCAGCCCGCAGTCTGCCCTCAAAGCATCAGGGGCAAAGAGAATGTAGAGGCGATCTTACACACACACACACACACACACACACACACACACACACACACACACACACACACACACACACACTTTCGGTGTTTGACTCTCTTGATGGACAGTAGCAACTTGGAAATATAGAATGCCGTGTCTCAAACCTACATCAAAGATGGACACAAGTTGACAAAAGATTAAACGGCCTTTTCATAGATTACATGGGTTTCTCATTACAAGACTTCACTCAGTGCTTTTCCAATACAACTTCTTCCCATTACCATAGCATTGGACTGAATAATACTTGACAAGCTTGTTTTGAGGGGAAAAAATGACCCAAAGGAATGCAAGGGCTCACACAACATTGCTAATTAGAGGTAATTGCCTCTGCTCCGTGATCACTTCACGGAAGTGTGGAAGTGTAACTCTTTATTAGCAGTAGACAATTTTCTAACCAGCCAAAGATCTTTTGATTTCTTCCTGGTAAGAAAAATGTACAGGTTTATCTTTGTCTCCCTGATAGATGACCAGTGAGCATTGTAGAATCTCCCTCTACCTCACTCTGAAAAGCCTAGGGATGTCATGGGGTAGGTAATGTGTCTGGGCTATTAATGATTATTGTCGCAGCAATCACGCTTTAGCTATTACTACGCAAAGGCAGAGTTTTGTGCATTTACCATGCAACTTTGTACATTATTTACAGTGGCACTGAGAAAGATGCTATTGTTACGTTTTAGTATTAATCAGTATGCCCAATGCTCCACATCTAATTGGCGGGAAGTCAAGATTTAATCTGAATGATGGGAGTCCAGATGCCACATATCTGCCAACTACCTCCCCCAAATAAAGTTGGAATTATTATCAGACATTGACATCCTCCAATCAAGTCAGCCCTGTGTTCCTTATCTTTTGTTCTTCTTACAGAAGCCCTGCTCATGTCATAGCTAAAAATGAGGAGAGCTCAAGAGAAAATTTCAAAATAGTCTCTTTATAATCCTCAGGTTTGTGAAAATATCTGTCTTCTTAGTCCAACAAAACCTTAAGCAGGGCAGGCACTGATGCTATAACCCTAGCTACTCAGGAGGTTGAGACCTGAAAGATGATGGTCTGAATCTAGTGTAGAAAGATCTATGAGACTCTATTTCCAACTTACCAGCAAAAAGCCAGGCTAGAAGCATGGTGTAAGTGATAGAATACCAGCCATGAGCAAGAAAGCAGAGCAAGAGAGTGAGGCCCAGAATTCAAGTCCCATTACTGCCCTAAAGAAAATGTCTACACATTTTCCTTTTCAGAACTATCTTATATATGACTCCCTCCACGAGTGGAACAAGATGTGTTTTGTTGTTTTATCAAAATCTAATTTCCTGCAGTAAATGCTTTAAATTCAAAGTTAGAATTTAAATTCCTTAAATCCATTAGGAAGTGTGTTTACATATCCATCCCCTCAACCTAACAATCCACGATCAAACTGAACATATTTGTGCCTACCCAAGGCCTAGGACACTTCTCAATAAATATCTATGTCTGCACCTCATTGCAATGCAGAGAAGAAAACACAGTGGTACTTACGACCCTTGGGCCTGCAGAGTGATTAAGGACTGACGAAGCAGTGTTTATACCTGATGACGTAGCACCAGCTTTTCACCAGTCCCTGCACACAATCATGCACCACAATCGTGCATGCTCTTATAAAAGTTCATACAGACAAGATCTGTAAATATTAGTGTAGTGAATCATGGATCAGCCATAAAGGGAGTAGTTGAGAAAAAAATCACATTTTGACACCACATGAAAAAACTTCCTGAACTTATTGAGTGAGAGGAATTGGAGCAAAAATGCTCCGAATCGCCAAAGCCTACTCTCCTGCAAGCAAGCCCTCTGAGTCGCCTTCATTTCCATGCAGAGCCATTTTTAAGGGACCTAAATTGCTAAAGGGCAATTGTTTTCCTTTCTAGTGGTTCTAAATCAGTGAAATTATCTTGTCCTGTCTTGTAGTACAGGATATAAAACTCAGATGGCAGGTGCCACTTGGAGATTGTACATGCTAAAAATCATGGCTTTAGTGAATGCTTCCTTTTATACAAAATCATGTCATGAGGAAGAAGTACATTTTACCGACTTATTCATCACTCAATTATCTTTTCAGCAAACCAAGATACATCATTCATTCAACAAATTTACTCAAAAAGTGTCCCTTTTCTTCTTTTACAAGAGGCATTTGGCTGTGGGTAGAGATTAGAACAGTGAGAGTTTGAATGGAGGAGATCACGGTCTTCTTTGGGTTTCTAGTTTAGTGTGTGGGAGAAGACAGCTACTTATGCTCTCAAAGAGACTGTTTTCATTTTATTAAAAGAATGTCTTATTATTTTATTCTATTGGTCCACGTTGAGAATCTTTGCACGCCTTAGCTGTTAACTGCTTATGGCTATATTTGTCCAGCTCAAAGAATAAGAAGTGTATGACTTGTGTTGAGTTGCCCATGGCCTTGTACACATATGATCATCACAATTCTTTTAGCAATGACAACATTGTAGAAAATTCAAGCAGGTTTCATTGAGTTAATCTAGGATACTACAGTGAAAAAGGAAAGGAAAATGGACTAGGAACTGAATCTTTCTCTGTGTGTGCACTGTCTCTGTCGCATCACTTGAGTTAGAGCATGTGATTTCCATCTACATGATATGTAGTTGACATGACAGTGCTTGCCTTACTAGTCATCTGTTAGATAGTCAGTCTGTACTATCTTTTGGAAATCTACCAGGAAGTGCACATAGTTCTTCTTAAATGGGCTTTCCTACCTGTGAGGAATTTCCATTCCTCTCTGACAGCTCCAAAGGCCTCAGTGGGTAGTGCTGATTTGAGGAGCTGTAATTCCAGCTCGTCCTGAAGACACTTCTGTATTTCTAGTATCATCCAGCTTCCTCACCCAGGCTAGGCTAAGTTACACTGATTACCTACTGCATAACTTCCACCACCTTCTCCTCGTCTGAATTCTGATGCTTTAGTGCATTAAACTTTCCTGATTGGGCTTCAACAATAACAGTAATATAACCTACATTAAGACTCTTCTGTTTCCCAGGATGCTTTTCCTCCTGGGATAAAATGGAGATTGGAAAGGGACTGGGTCAAGGTTAGCCAGGTTGGGATGAAGTAAATCCACAGTAATGAAGGGTATAATAAATAAGAATGTGGCTTGGTCTTCCAAACTGAGCTTGCCTAAGTACAATATCTAAGAAACAAGCCTGATTTGGACAACGTGACCTCGCCTCTCCTATCTCCACCCTATTTGTCCTAGCCATAAACTTATAGGGAGCATGTTTTGTTTCTGTCATGTCCTTTTGTCTAAATCATAAATACTGAGTGAGAGAGAGAGAGAGAGAGAGAGAGAGAGAGAGAGAGAGAGGGGGGGGGAGAGACAGAGACAGAGACAGACAGAGAGCATGTGACTGTTTTATCTTGGCTCTCTGGGGAGCAAATAAACTAGCCAACCTGAAAATTTGCAGTTATAGTCTGCTGACTATGAGGAAGCTGTTCCGACTTGGAAATCCCAATGTAAAAAATTCAGGTTAAAGAAATCAATCTAGGTCTTTGCACAATTCTGGGTAACCCCTAGAATCTGCTTACCCTTTTCTTTAACCCTGCCTCCTATTCTGAACAGCAGTTCTTCCAAACTTGGTCCAGCCTACTTAAAATCTAGATGCCCTACACATTTGGAATTCTATATTATAAAATTTGGATATGAATCCAAAGGTCAGGAACTTCTTCAGAGATGTGATTGGAGCAATGGAAATTTTTAGAATGCAGCCCTCTACAGACCATTGTGTCCGCTCCTGAAAAATTCTTCTGATGTCTAACGGGGATTTGATTACAATAGAAAAATGCTCAAGAGGCTAGAAAAAATACTGAATAAAAAGCAATATACCCCAAATTACTACTGTAAGAGTAGAATCTTACTAACCCCAAATATAATCTATATTGATTTTCTTTTAAAACCAGTGAGTCCAAAAGGAGGGTAATAACTATGTCATTTCAAATAGAGATTGAATTATTTTAGCCTAGCATTCTCAACAGATATTTTCACAAATAGAATGTTTCTTTTGGCAGATAGATGGCATTGCTTTTTAAGAATGAATGGAATTGGATGATCTATTGTCCACTTTAATGCCACTAATAGACAAGTGAAAATATGTTTTATGTTTTTGTAACATCAACTCTTTTCCACACAGGTAGTCTTTTGCATCCTCATGTCTGCCTCATTATTTGACTGTCGGGTTTGTTGTCCTTTCCTATAAAGCATATGTGTGCCCTAGCATATTGCCTTCACACACTATTAAAAATACAGTGTCTAACAACAGTCAAATATGCTTATACCTGTTGGTGGCATCTTTTACTCTCATACTTCATCTAATATCTGTGTTTTTCAAAGGATTATCCCTTCTAACTCATCTTGCCTTACTTTGGGGGGTAATTGGGAAATCTGTGCATATAAGCAGAAAAGATTCTAAACCCAAAGACTGAAAATATATGTTTCATTACCTAAAAATAATCTAATAACTACATATTAAAATGTACTAACAGACAGAGAACATAAGAGGAAAAACAAGACAGAAGGAAGGGAACAGAATAAATACAGTCAAACAATTAGGTTAGTTATATTACATAAGTCATGTGTCCTTTAATTGTTTCAAAAGTAGAACTTAAAGAAATTATTTGGAATGGGATTTGAAGTTATCTTACATTCAGATTCTGAATTCATTGATTCACAAAGACTTACACTAGTCACTACTTATTAGGCCCCATGTTAGATGCTAATAACAACATAATTGCTGCATTTTATGTATGTATTTTATGGAATGTGAAAATGGAGTGATAGAGGATATGATTATTCACGAAGTATGGGTATATGGGATGCCATGTGGAAAGATACAGAATTCAAAGCCTTGGAAATTTGTCCTGGAAACCATGATATTTCTGTCTTCAGTTTATTCATTTCTCCAGGCAGTGTGTCATTAGCCTCTGTTTCACCTTGAAAACCAATCAGCATTAATCTGATTCCATTGACAAAGTGTGCTTAATCATAGTGAATGAATTTTTGGATTAATTGTTGAATTGGGTTTGCAAGGAGTTTACTAAGGAGTTCTAACCTGTACTTCTCTTTGTCTATCTCTGTCTCTCTAATTTTAATGAATATTGTAGAATTCAGATATGAATCCATCTGTACATTTGCGCTATTTTTTTTTTTTACTAAATTTTACTTTAAATGTGAAGAAAAAACCTAGTAGATTAAAACAAGCCAAATACCATCTCTATTGATAAAACCTTCGCAAAGGTCAACAGAAGTAATCCAGAGTTAAAATGGGATTGTGCTGATTCCAGGAAGCCACTGAACATCCATGTAATGCAAGATATCTAAGAAATGTTTCCTAAGAAACATCCTGAAGAGTTTGCATATTGTTTTTGTTTAGCGAGTTTAACATTTATACTCATCCTGTGTTCTTTGCGGGGTGGTAACACTTTGGTACTAGTGAACACAGGATTTTTGTCTATTCTACAGCCTGGCCATTTCCACTCAAGGAGCTTTGATTCTACTTTTAGAGTTCCACATCAATTAAAAACCCTTTATCCAATATTAATGATATTTGTTGGGGGATTCTTTATTATGTTTCAATCTCATTGCTTTATTGATTTACCCAGGTGGTTTATTGCCTCTTAAATCAATTTTAAAAGGTTGTGTATGGGCTGGGAATATGGCCTAGTGGCAAGAGTGCTTGCCTCCTACACATGAAACTCTCCGTTCAATTCCCCAGCACCACGTATATGGAAAACGGCCAGAAGGGGCGCTGTGGCTCAGGTGGCAGAGTGCTAGCCTTGAGCGGGAAGAAGCCAGGGACAGTGCTCAGGCCCTGAGTCCAAGGCCCAGGACTGGCCAAAAAAAAAAAAAAAAAAAAAAAAAAGGCTGTGTATGTGTTCATTTCTAGAATGTTGTTTTTCATACTTCTTGCATTTCTATGTAAAGTTTATTCTTTTTATGATTCTACATGGGGGGCTTTTTATATATTTAATTAGCCTTATATTTAACAGTTGACACAAAACTATTATTTCTAGGAAACAAAAGTCAAGGTATTTAGAGTACAAGTACCTCCCAAAACGGTACAGCTATTTTGATATGTAAGCAATCTTTGTAAAGCCATCAGACTGTCTGTAAATCATTAAGGTAATAATGCCACAAGATGGGTTAAGAAAGGAAAGGAAACAACACATTCTCATGCTGCTGTTAAGAATATGAACTGCATGAAACTACCTAGATGGTAATTTGGCATAACATTTAAAGTTAACAATGATGATGAAGTTACAGAGTCATCACTCCCATGGAATAACCCTTCCTAGAGGTACAGAATTTACACTACCTAAAGATAAAACCACACACACACACACACACACACACACACACACACACTACTGTGACATTATTCAGAGTGAAAAACCAAGTAAAAACAGCCAATATGTTCACGAGAACAGATAAAATTCTGACCCAGCTCTGCTATATGTTAAAACGAATGACTTAGGGGTGACACATCAAATTTGGAAAATGGCTATGAAGTACTCTTAAACAAAAATGTTCAGGGTGAAATATTTTTTGAACAACGGCTCATTTTGAAAAAATAAAAGTGAATATTATATGTATGCATACATATATGTATTATAGTATATATAATATATACATGTGCATATAGAGAATTGTAGCAAATCCAAAGTATACATATTTGCAGCCCAGTATCTTAGGCCCTTAAGAAGGAACAAAAGCACTTCCTATTTAAACTGTGAGCGTATATGAAGTATCAGGTTTATCCCAATTCTTTTCATGTTCCATTGAGACACATAATAGAATTGATGACACACTCAGAAAATATCCATTGCATGTCTATCTATGCCACAGGTGGTGCATATGGCAATGAACAAAACATGAGATTTCTGAGTTCAAGCTTCTTGTACTCCCTCGATATAAACCATGTTCAATATCGTAAGAGCTTTAAAAATAAAGTATGGAAGGAAGCAAATTTTTAAAAAAATCATATCATTATCTCAGTTAAGTAGAGCCAAGTAATTTAATGGGTTACAATAAATTTGAATTGGAGATTTCAACTATCTAATAAAAGACAGTAAAGGAAATGTATCTATTCACACATATTAGACTATCGATGTTTTAAAAATCTGTCTTGGTAGTGTCTCAGACCAAATATTTATTTATCTGACCCCCGTGGCTCTGAAAAATGACTTATTCTTTTGAACCACTTAACCTTGCATTGTAGATGGCAGCATTAAAGTAAAAAGAAAATTAGGTTGCTATTGCCCAGGGCATCCTTGTTTAGAAGGCAATCATCATAAATCCAAAAGGACTGAGCTCCATTTTTCAGCTATGCTTTCCCTGCACAGCAATTGGAGAGCTGGGGACACTTGTGTCTTGTATCGATTGGTAGGTGCCCTGTCAACCTTATCAAATGGTTCTCCAACTTGACTAGCTTTTATGCTTCTCACTCAAGGTTTATCATCGCCTGAGACTCAAATATCTTCAAAAGTGCCAAACATCACCCAGACCAATAAAGATGCAGATGTCAGCCAGCTGATGGCCATTTAGAAAGACTGCAAGCTCTGTGGTCTCAGGATGAGTTCTCAGCACAGTCTTCTAATAGCATCTTACAAGCAGGTGGCAGGACTGTGAATTGCATTCAAATCTTCCTGCAAGAGTAGCAGCACGTCTGGTGATTCTGCCAATTTCAAATTAGCACAGTGGCCATGATCAATGTGACAAGAGTGGTCACTCTGATATTGACCCCTGGAGAAAGATGCAGGTGTTTGCACGCATAAAAGAATTTTTATGGCTTCTACTTATGTTACTTTTTTTAAGCAGACAATTCTTTCTTTCTCTTAACATATGCTTATTTCTAACTTTGTGGATATAAATGTCAAACAAAATCACATATATTTAAGATATATAATGTGATTTAAAAAATAAATTTATACATAAATTGTGAAATAGTCATCACAATCAAGGTGATAAATTCTATGAAGCCCTAAATTTACTACTTGTAGAAGGGTGCAAAAGCGTGAGAAAGACACCTACTATCTACTCTGCAAATTTCAAGTGTGCAACAGAATACTGTTAACTGTAGTTACACTGATACATACATATATACATATTTTTTTACCAGAAGTTATTTTGCATAACAGAGAGGCATGCCAGCACGGATTCATTTTTCACTCTTGCCAGCCCATGGTCCTCATTTCCTACCTTCTGTTTCTGTACATTTCACTACTTTTGGTTCCAAACATAAATGAAAACTTGTTGTATTTATCTTTCTGTATTTGGCTTAACAGTGCCATTTCCTCCAAGCTCTTTCATGATACAAATAGTAAGATATTCTTTCTGCAGGTTGAATGACATGCGATTATAACAGAGACAGGGTCATCATTCTCTATTTTCTTCATGCTTAGTATTGATTTTTACCTTTCAATGCCACGCTATGGAAGCTTAGCAGAAATAAATCTGAGCACACAGAAAGCATTTTTCTCACATTTCACTTAATAATAGACAATATGGTAAGAAGCCATGTGGAGCAATCTTAAGAGAAAGTGAGCCTTTACTATTTCTGAAGCGCCCCTCTTCCCCCCCCCCCCCCCCGTCTTGGCTCACACCCTGCCTCCAGGCTCACACCTTCAGAACCAACTCTCAGTAATGACTACATACAGAGAGCCACATGCATTGGACAGATGCAAATTGTCTTCCCATGCTATGGGAACTTGTCTTATCAATTTTGCTTTTACCTCCATACGAGCACAACTCTGCTCAATAGTTGAGGACTGCAAGTCAAAGCTCACATCAGGGTGTGCTTTGCTCAGCCTGAGGATCTTGACCATCACAGTACAGTAACTCCAATAATTTCATGTGTGTGTGAGGGTGCTATGGAGGTGGATATATTCCTACATAGATTATGAACAAGTCAGTAGATAACCAAAGAAAGCTAATTTTCCCAAGGTGGCAATGGTTTATTCTTCTGAGTCTGAAATTTACTTTCGAGCTATTCTTGCCTGTGTTGGTACATGATTAGAAGATCAAATTAGTAAGATCAAAGTCATGACTATTGTGAAGTTGGTGTTAGGTACTGTAAAACTAAAACACATTTTATATCAGGAATGCTAAATGTAAAACAGAACAATAAAAGATGTTGTAGAACTGACAGAAGGAAAGAGTGGTCTGAATAGCCCTTGGTATGGGAGCTACCTCTCTCCCATAACCATACATATATAGTAACCTCATTCCCAGGATGTGTGACTTTAACCTTTAAAAATAATATCAGTCCCATCACCCTGCTTCGTGGGGTATTGACTGTCAGACATTGTGATGAGCACATGTTTATGCCATCTCTTATAATTTTCATAATCTTCATATAAAGTAACTATTGATTATGGTTATTTTTGTTAATGTTATTTTTAGGTCTACCTTTAGTTCTTTAAAAATTTTTTTTATTGTCAAAGTGATGTACAGAGAGGTTACAGTTTCATATGTTAGGCGTTGGATACATTTCTTGTACTGTTAATGGTTCTGTTTTTTAAGTAAGTACACTAGAATAAATTGAGCCCTCATCACTTAGCCAAGAAACTGTCTTTGTCTCTTGAGTTTATTGGAGTTGTTCATCTCTGTGGAGAAGACTCTGTTCTCTGGCAAACTGGAAATAACGAAGTATTTGTAAGGCCATGAAGAGCAATACCTATGTCCAGGGGTATTGTTATTATTATTGGAGGAGAACAATGTTACTGAGCTTCATTATCATCATTGGCTTAAAAGCACTGATTAAATTCTCTTGTCCTGGCCAGACACACATAAAATATTGTGTATATTTCTCTGGCTTAATTCAAGTTTTATAAATAGATTTGTTCTAATGAGAGAGCAATACTTTGTTTTGGATACAGAAGAAATCTATCTCTCTAATTGTTCAGGTGCCATTTTTCCTAAATATTGTTCACATTTTCCCCATGATTATGACATGCTATTTGATCCTTTCACATTTTCTCCACATTTGAGTTATCTCTGTGAAAAGCTGCTCATTATCAGTTTGTCCACATCCCATTTGAGGAAACACAAAAGTAGCAATGGAGACTACTTAGTTTTTCAAACCCTACTATTCTACAGTTTCATATTTTGTATTTTATTCCAGAAATAAATTCTCTGGGTCAACCTTTTACTGCTTGAGTTTTGAAGTTCCAGACCCGAAATGCTGTGTTGTGGCTTATTAAATGTGTTGCATCACAACTCATCTAAACCTCATACCTTTTGTTTCCTTACTTTTAGCAAAATTTGTTAGAATAAAATGATATCATATATAAAATATATAGCATACATTTGTACTTGGAAGTCAAGGCTTACTAGAAGTGAGGTAGACAGTATCTCACACCTGCAATCCTATCAGAAGACTGAGGTCCAGAGCATCCTTTTTGGAAGCCAATGTAGGTAGAATAATCCTCAAGGTTCTGTCTCCAAAATAAGCAGCAAAGAGCTGGAATGGAAGTTTGGTTCAAATGGTAAAGCCCTAGCCATGAGCAAGAAAGCCTAGCAAGCATTAGACTTGAGTTAAAGCCTTGCTACTGATGATAGAAAGAGAGCTACATATCAGAAACACCAAAACTATATACTTAAGCCCTCACCCTTAGGTACTGGGTAAAGAATCGGCTTGTGATTGTAAAAACTATGGATTGTCCAAGCGTGTAGAATAATAAACGTCCAGACACATCTAAACTGGTAGAACTGTGCCAGCAGGGATCTAAAAAGTGTGATAAGTTTGTCTTGGACTGTACTAAACTGGCACCATTGGAGAATTTTTTAAGTTGTTTTAAGGATGGAGCAATTCATTGACTTTAAGAAGGCTTGTCACCAGTTTCAAGACATAATTAACTAGATCCACCTAGAGAATGCTAAGATGTCATTCAACCAGCTGGAAAGTAATCTTAGCTCTTTTCGACAATTAGGGAATCCTTTAGAGTTCTTCACTTGATCTTCACTACGTGGCCAAGCCTTATTAATTATTGAAAGAATTCTGTTTTTAAGTAGGAAGCCCTGGTGTGACTGGCAGGGGAAAGAAACCCCAGCCATGTGGCTGCCTACCGAGTGGGGTCGACATGCTCACAACCAGTGTATCAAGGCATAATTTTGGTCAGCCTTAGATATGGAATGTGAACTACTGTGCAAGTCCCAAAGAAAATACGATACTGGAGTCAGGAACGTCAGAATTCAAACTTCATGTATATGAATAAAAGGTTAGGAAAGTTCATCTAGTTTGAGGGCCTCCAAATACTGTTTTGTTTTGTTTTTTGGCCAGTCCTGGGCCTTGGACTCAGGGCCTGAGCACTGTCCCTGGCTTCTTCCCGCTCAAGGCTAGCACTCTGCCACTTGAGCCACAGCGCCGCTTCTGGCCGTTTTCTGTATATGTGGTGCTGGGGAATCGAACCTAGGGCCTCGTGTATCCGAGGCAGGCACTCTTGCCACTAGGCCATATCCCCAGCCCAACCAAATACTGTTTTTGAAAGCTCGGTTAGTTCTGTAAATAATAGTCCCATTCGACAGAAGGAGGAGAGTCTTGCTTAGTGTGTTTTGGAGCTCAAACCAGATGAGAGTGTGTGTCCTTAGGGAGGCTGCCTGGGTGGGTTAACAAATATGGTTACAGAATACCTCCAGGTATTCCAAACTCACCCTCCCTCTCACCCTCACCTACCACAGATGAATTAGGTGCCCAGGCTTCTCATCCTACCTCCCTAAATGTGCCCAGGGCCCCAGTTGCCACCCGGACCACTGGTGATTAGCCAATCTCCTACCAGCCACATCTTCTGTATCTTTGCATGTGCCTGTCTCTTTCCATGAAGTATAATAACAGCCTCTGCTGTGTTCAGATTCCACTTTACTTTTCTAAAATATATCCATTGTGTCTTTCAGCCATTCCTGCCGGTCATTCTTCCCCTGTGCTATCCCTGGGCTTCTAAAAGGCCTTTCCCATCACATTTACTATTCTGGACTCTGAACCTATGTTTACTTGCTTCTCTCCTCTACCAAATGTTAAGTTTCAGAAGACAAGAATCACTTCTTTTTTATGTTTATGCTCCCAACATTGAACACAGAGCTCAATAGTGCTGAAAAAAAATCGAAGCAAATGAAATGCGTTCCCTGAGAAGCATGAGCCATGACTTCATTAGGCAAGTATACAGAGGGCTTCCATCAAGCCTGCCTCATAAAGGAGAGATTTCTCCTTGCTTCCAAATGCACCGGGGCTATAACCCACCGAGTTATTGCCGTGCACAAAAGCTTAAGTGAAAGGTTTTAAATTCTGCTCCGCGGATGTTAGCATATAATTCAAATGAATCTCCATTTTGCGCCATCTGTGAACGGCCTTTCTTCATTCTTATTGCTGCAAACAAAAGCAGAGACAGGTAATGCCATGCAGAATGTCGCAAAGAAGCAATTGCCTATCCTACCTCCTGTCTTGGCCAAGATCGACTACTCGGGGATGCATTCTTCAGTGCAGATTCAATTCACTGCCTTTTCAGGGGGAGTTATGAAGCCTCTGGGGCAGGGGAAGAGAGCATTTGAGACCCAAAGCACGGATGAATTTTTCATGGAACAATCTTCCGTTCTGTGAAGGAAGCAGATGTATATCCAACTCAGGGTTTGTATGAACTTCTCCAGAAAAAAAGAATAATTGGGCAGCCATTTGAAAGTTTCCCCTCAGCCATAAATCTCCCTCAGTGGATCCCAGTGATTTGAATGTTCCTTGCTCGAGGGTGAACCAAGAAGCTCACAAGTGGGTGGAGAAGAGGTATTTTCAGTCTTGGTGACAGAAACAAATGCATTGGCGTGAAATTAGATGCTGCAAAGTGAGAGCTCGGGATGGTTTTTAAAGTTACTGAGAAAAAAGCCATTTCACAGATAAGAAAATTGGGGGCCAGAGAGAAGTGATATTGTAGTTACTATCCAATTCAAAACCTCACTGGTTGCTCCTGACCTGCAGGGCTGTAAGTAGCCTCTGTAGATGTCAAAAAATTTCTTGTCCTGTTGTTTTTTCTTGTTCTTCACATGACAGATGGTTCAAGTTCAGCTTGGACTTAGACAAGGTGAAAAAATATTAGTAGAATAAATTTATCAACTAGATCTCATGCATCCCTTGAGCCAGGCATTGAACAACAGCACCCCTTTCTGCTACCTCTGTGGATGTCGATATGGCTCTCAGTTTCAGACACTACATGGTGATAAGAAGGCTGACTATAACACAGATTCAGCACAGTAGAAGAAGCACGCTTGCCTCCCTCGGCAGTTTAGATAAAAGGAACATCACATCTCATGGACTTTTGAAGGACCTCATGTCTCTCCATGTGTCAATCACTGTAGTCCAAGAGAGTACAATGTTCTGATGATTGGCCAGGCCAATATTGAACACTTGCCACTGAAACATGAAGTGAAATAAGTCCAGTGAAGCACAGGGACTATGAGTGGGAGAAAAAGTAGATAGGAGAAAAAAATAGGGATCACTTAATTCAAAGGAGGTGGATGAGTGAACATAGGAGGAAAATTAATGCTATCTAAAATTCCCTAAAATGCCTAGAATGCCATATTGTCAATGTACCATTAATGATCCCTCTAGCATGAACATCTAAAGTGGAAATCTGTTGAAGACTATCCATCGTCAAAGGTAAATCTGGAGTTAGCAAAGCGTCCAACACTCTCCATGACCTTAAATACCTGTAGGGCCTCTGTGAACTGTTCGAATCTGTTTTTCAAGTTCTGTCCCATCTCCTGACAGTTAATTTTCGCCTCATTCAATATCCCAGGAAATCTCATGGGTCACCCTAACACTTGCCCAGGCATCATGATCTCCAGGAACTTTTCCTTGCACCCCAGAGCAAGTTCATGTTCACAAAGTCTCCTTCCCATCCCTGAATTCCATCCATGAATTATGTCTGCTTATGTTTGTGGCCACTTCTAGTTGCTCAAGATTGGAGGCGACTTTTCTTCTTCTTTTTTTCAGTTGGTCATGGGGCTTGAGCTCTGGGCCTGGGCACTATATCTGAGTTCTTCAGCCCAAGTCTAGCACTCAAACTTGAGCCTCAGCGCCACTTCTGGTTTTCTGGTGGGTAATTGGAGATAAGAGTCTCACTGACTTTCCTGCCTGGGCTGGCTTTGAACTGCAATTCTCAGTTCTCAGTCTCCTGAGTAGCTAGGATTACAGGCATGAGCCACTGGCACCTGACTTGACTTTTCTTTATTTAGAATTTTAAAAATTTAACATAGTTCCTGTTCCATTAGAATATAAGTTAATGTCTGTTAAACTGACCTCTACTGAACAATTGATAATGGCATCATAGTATATAGAATGTGCATATAGTTCAGAAAGAAGCAGTGAAATGAAATCTGGTTCACATGAATTCTCCTTGGAAAGTCAATCACATAGACTCCATTTCTTTGTCTATAAAGATGGAACAACTTTCCTTAACCTCCTGGATTCACAAAGTGCATGATAGTAATGACTCTGACTTGCAGATTTTCTGAGTCCATTCTACCTAGATATCTTCCACCAGGATCCTCTGTCTGTTGACTCTAGCTGGGACAGAAATTGACCCCCTCACTCACTTTCTATCTTCCCTACATGGAAATAAACCCTAAGGCCAGCTGCCATAGCTCATCTCTACAATCCCAAGTATTTAAACCACAAGTTGGGAGGATCGTGGTTCAAAGCTATCCCAGGGAAAATGTTAGCAAGTCTACACTGTGTCTCCACAAACTAAGACGATTGAAAGACAGACAGAAAGATAGGTAATGATCAGAGTTCTCAAACTGATCCAAAATATATCACCTAATGTTTGCAATTGTTACAGCAGCATTGAAGTAAAATAGTGCTTTGATTTCTTATAAGATGATTGGGACAGTCGGTTTCATATTCTAAGGGAGTGGGGAAAAGATCACAATGACATAGTGTCTTCCTCACTTCAGAACTCTGACTTCGAGAACCATAATGAAACTTGAAACATCAAAATAGTTCAAAAAATGGAGATGTGTGTACTGGTTACTTCTCTCTATGGTGCTAAATCATTCGTTGACTTCAAGACAGAGAGAAGAGCCAGGAAATATTAGACAGTCTGGAAAGATCCTGAAACCCAATAGACCACAAATCTGTATTTCTTCTCATCTAAGTCATCTAATCTTTGTCACCAGATGTGAGTGTCTGTTGGAAAGAGTTGTGCAAAATGCCACTTGTGTGGACCCCCTGTGAAGCAGGCTGGCTGGGCTTTACACTTCAAGCTGCCATGCTAACCCTGTGACCTTGGGTAAAGTAACTTTCCTGTCACCCTGGCTCTAATTGGCACAATGGAAATAGTTACAGTGCTTCTTTGAGGGTTAAGCAAATTCACATGTAAAGTATTTTAAAGTGATGTGGCATGATGCTGTCAATTTTGCTCTTATTTATATGGGTCCTTAACCTTAGCACACACTTCCTTGAAAGATAGACCCTCCCCATGTACAATGATGAACTTTCACATTTCTTTTTTTTGGGTGGGGGGAAATTTCATTGAGTTTATTTTTTTCAAATTTTTATTATCAAACTGATGTACAGAGAGGTTACAGTTTCATATGTTAGGCATTGGATACATTTCTTGTACTGTTTGTTACCTCGTCCCTCACACCCCCCTACCTCCTCCCCCTTTCCCTTTCCCCCCATGAGGTGTTCAGTTCACTTACACCAAACAGATTTGCAAGTATTGCTTTTGTAGTTGTTTGTCTTTTTTTACCTTGTGTCTCTCAATTTTGGTATTCCCTTCCCAGTGTACATGGTTTCCAATATACTCAGATAAGATTACAGAGATAGTGTAGGTACAACCACAGGAAGGTGATACAAGAACATCATCAATAATAGAAGCTACAGATACACATGGGACATTGAAAGTAGTTACAACAGTGATATAACAATTGTTTCCATAACATGGAGATCATTTCACTTAGCATCATCTTATGCGTTCATAGGGACATAGCTATTGGGCTCTTGTGATCCTCTGCTGTGACTTGCCTAAACCTGTACTAATTATTCCCTATAAGGGAGACCATACAGTCCATGTTTCTTTGGGTCTGGCTCACTTCACTTAGTATAATTTTTTCCAAGTCCTTCCATTTCCTTACAAATGGGGCAATGTCATTCTTTCTGATAGAGGCATAAAATTCCATTGTGTATATGTACCACATTTTCCTGATCCATTCGTCTATGGAGGAGCATCTGGGTTGGTTCCAGATTCTAGCTATGACAAATTGTGCTGCGATGAACATTGTTGTGCTGGTGGCTTTACTGTGATTTTGTTTGTGGTCTTTTGGATAGATACCCAAAAGAGGGGCTGCTGGGTCATAGGGGAGTTCTATATTTAGCCTTCTGAGGAATCTCCATACTGCTTGCCAGAGTGGCTGAACCAGTTCACATTCCCACCAACAATGAAGTAGGGTTCCCTTTTGGCCACATCCCCTCCATTGTTAGTTTTCTTGATATAGGACATTCTTACTGGGGTGAGATGGAATCTCAATGTTGTTTTGATTTGCATTTCTTTTATGGCCAGTGATGTGGAGCACTTTTTCATATGTCTCTTGGCCATTCTCATTTCCTCATCAGAGAAGTCTCTTTGTAAGTCTTTAGCCCACTTGATGAGGGGGCTATTGGTTCTTTGAGGTTTTGTTTTGGAGGAAGGTAATTATATTATTATATAATATTATATTTTTGTTTTGGAGGAAGGTAATTATATTACTATATTATATTATATTATATTATATTATATTATATTCAGGAATGTTCCCTGGAATCCCAGTTTTTCCAGGGCTTTTAGCATAAGTGGGTGCTGGATTTTATTGAATGCTTTTTCCGCATCCAGAGATAAAACCATTTGGTTCTTTACCTTGCTCCGGTTGATGTGGTGGATTACATTAATTGACTTGCGTATATGAAACTAACTTTGTATCCCTGGGATGAATCCAGTTTGATCGTGGTGTATGATATTTTTGATGACCTGTTGAAGTCGATTGGCCAGAATTTTGTTGAGAATTTTTGCGTCTATGTTCATCAGGGAGATCAGTCTATAGTTCTCTTTCCGTGATGACTCTCTGCCTGGTTTTGGGATGAGGGTTATACTGGCTTCATAGAATATGTCTGGTAGTGAACGTTCTCTTTCAATTTCATTGAAGAGTTTGAGAAATGTTTGTGTGAGTTCTGTTTTGAAGGCCTTGTAGAATTCTGCAGTGAATCCTGAGCACTGTCCCTGGCTTCTTCCCGCTCAAGGCTAGCACTACCACCTGAGCCACAGCGCCCCTTCTGGCCATTTTCCATATATGTGGTGCAGGTGAATTGAATGGAGAGCTTCATGTGTTGGAGGCAAGCACTCTTGCCACTAGGCCATATTCCCAGCCCCTGGCTTGTTGGTCTCTTTCAAGGAAATTAAGGTGCTTCCTTAAATTACTGAGTTGCTGTTTCTCCAGTTTGTTGATGTATGTACTCAGAGATATAAATTTTCCTCTGAGTACTGCCTTTGCTGTGTCCCAAAGGAGCTGGTACTTTGTGTTCTCATCTTGGATGAATTCCATAAACATTTGAATTTCCATTTTAATTTCTTCAATGACCCACTGATGGTTCAGCAGTGTGTTGTTTAGTCTCCATGAATTGTAGAATTTTCTGTGGTGGCTGTTTGAGTTGAGCTCTAATTTTATTCCATTGTGGTCTGAGAGAATGCAGGGAATGGTTTCGATACTTCTGAATTTGTACAGATTTTCTTTGTGCCCTAAGATGTGATCTATTTTGGAGAATGTTCCATGTGCTGCGGAGAAGAATGTGTATTCTGTTGTTGCTGGGTGGAATATTCTGTAGATGTTGGTTAAAGCTAGTTGGTCTATGCAATTATTTAGTTCTGTGGTTTCTTTGTTCAGTTTTTGGCGTGTTGATCTGTCCAGAGGTGATAGTGGAGTGTTAAAGTCCCCTACTATCAATGAGTTTGGGTCTGTGAGTGTTTTTAGAGTCAGTAGTGTTTGTTTGATGAAGTTGGGTGCTCCTGCATTTGGTGTGTAGATATTTAGAATGGTTATATCTTCCTGTAGGAGAGATCCCTTTACTAGTATGTAGTAACCTTCTTTGTCTCTTCTTACCTTTTTTAATTTGAAGCCAATTTTGTCTGATACTGGGATTGCAACTCCAGCCTGCTTATGGGGGCCATTTGCTTGATAGATTTGATCCCAGCCTTTCACTTTTAGAAGATGTTTACTTTTGCTGGATAGATGTGTCTCTTGGAGGCAGCAGAAAGATGGATCTTGATTTTTTATCCAACTTATGAGCCTATGTCGTTTGATTGGAGAATTAAGTCCATTAATGTTGAGAGTTAGGATTGAGAGAAGATCGTTTGTTCCTTTCATTATCACTATCTTGTTAAAAGCTGTGTCTTCCCATTTCTTGATCTGATGTTTACTATTTAGGGTTCATTTCTCTGTCTGTATTGGGATCTTGATTATTTTCCCTGTATAGTACATCTTTGAGAATTTTCTGTAAAGCTGGTTTGGTGGAGATATATTGATTCAGTTTTTCCTTACTGTGGAAGACTTTTATTTGACCTTCGGCTATGAATGAGAGTTTGGCTGGCTACAGTATTCTTGGTTGGTAGTTACTTTTATTTAGTGTTTGGTATACCTCATTCCATGCTCTCCTTGCTTTCATGGTCTCTGCTGAGAAGTCTGGGGTAATTCTGATTGCTTTTCCTTTATATGTGATTGTTTTCTTCTCCCTAACAGCTTTAAGGATTCTTTCTTTGTACTCTACTGATCCTGTTTTGATCACAATTTGTCGGTGGGATGTCCTATTCTGGTCTGGTCGGTTTGGGGTTCTAAATGCTTCTTGTATCTGTATAGGCCTATCCTTCTGGATATTTGGGAAGTTCTCAGCTAATATTCTGTCAAATAGGTTGCCTATCCCATTAACTTCTTTCTCCAAGTTTTCCTCAATACCTATTATCCTTAAATTGGGCTTCCTGATTGTGTCTTGAATCTCCTGTAGCGATCTGTTTTGTTGATTGGACTGGATTTGTATTGATTTTTGATCTTTTTCCATAGATTCTAGGGAATCTTCAGCTCCTGTGATTCGATCCTCTGCTTCAGTTAGTCGGGACTATAGGCTAGCTGCTTGATTTCGAAACTCTTTTCCTTCTGACTGGTCTTTCCTGATGATTTCCATGTCATCTCTTAGGTCTTGCATGGACTTCTTTACTTCATTAATTTGGTTTTGAGTGCTGTCTCTCAATTTTTTTACCTGGGTAGCTATCTTTTCATTTGACTCTTGAATTTCATTTATCTTTCTATTTTTTGATGCCATGAAATAATCTATTACTTTATGGAAGGATTGCTGTGTTGATTCAAACTTTTCATTTAACATGTTTATCAGTAGACATTGTAGAGCATTTTGAGGGTTCTCTTCTATGTCTTTGATTGACTGCTCTGTTTCCTGCTTGTTTTGAGTGGGAGAAAAGACTCCATTGTTTGCCGTCTTTCTTGTGTTTCTTCTGCCCATTTGGATTGGGAATGCCAATCTACAAGCACCTGTGAGCACAGTTTAAGACCCAAAGCAGCCCTTACCAAGCACTGTTGCATAAATCTTATAAGTTCATAATTATATACAGATACCTTGTATACCTGTCTATAAAATTATATTTGGTGTTCCTAAAGAATACAATTTCAATATAACAACCGATCCTGGGCCCTGTATTCAGTAGTTACTTATTTACTGTTACAACCCTATGAGCAATTCTTGTTCTTATATTAAGTTCTTTTAGGACTGGCTTTCTCTATGAACCCCTTTGATTCACTCGGATTAAGCAGGGATACCCTCTATTCAATAACCAGGTGTCAATGGAACCTGGAGGTCCTGGCAGTAAGTCAGGAGGGTAGTTTAGAGGTAGTAAAGAGAATAGAGTAAAATGTATTGGGGTGAGGGTGATGATTCTGGTTTAGTTTCAGTGACGTGGAAATGTGGAGAAGAGTAGAATCAGTAGAAAGAACAAGGTTAAAATGATAGACAATGGAGAGTTAGCAGAAAAGAGTGGAGGTGTTATTTATAGGAAAGTAATTTTTAAAGAAAGGGAATGCAAAGAGAGAAATAAAGAAATACTGGAAGACAGATGCACAAAACAGAGAAAAATTATTTTAAAAAAATAAAATAAAAAATAAAAAGGGAAAAAAACCAGAAAAACAAACAACCAAAAAAAAAAAAAAAAACCCTTGATAAAACAGGTAAAAATGGAAAACAAAAAAACCAACGACTTTTCAGAAATGAAAAAATTAAAAAAAAATGTTTGAAAAGAAAAAAAAAATGGAGTCCTCCTTGTTTGGGTGGTCTTTCCTCAGTCTCTGGTTTCCTTGCGATGGTCTGCAGTCTATTGTCCTGATTGGCTGGTTTGACTTGCTTTCAGTTTGCAGGGGGTGGATCTGTTCTGACCCTTCTCCCCTGTTGGTGCAATCCTGGGTCTCAATGGTTTGCAGATAGGCTTTGGGCGTCCTCTGTAGATGGGGATGTGAGCAGTCTCGGGAACCATGGCTCCTCTGTCTGCGGTGGGGCTGTGGCTTTTAATGCCTGGCTTTGAATAGGCTGTGGACTCAGCAGGGCGGGGCGCCTCTGGACTGTTTTACCCGGCTGAGAGTTGCTTGCCTGGGGGAGGCTCCTCCTTCCTGGGCGGGGCGGCCTTCTTGGCGGAGGTGGCTATGGAATGCAGTTCCATTTCGGGCTGGGAATTGGGCTTCCTCTGTGACGGGACTGTTTAACTTTCTCAGGAACTGTTTGTTCCCCTGTCTGGTGTTTCCGTGCAGCTGGGAGCTGCTTGCCACTTTCGCTTTAAATTTAGAAATTCCAGTGGGCAGGGCAGGGCACCTCTGGCTAAGCCGCAGCCCAGGATGCCCCTCCCGCCTGGGCAGGGGGCATTCTCCTGGGCGGAGCTGGCTCTCACTGTTCGGTCCCTCTTGCCCTTTTCAAAGATGGTTCCTTTGTCTTCGCTTTCCCCAGGCACGCTTTAGTTCCAGTCTGGTCTGACCCTATGCCAGTGTCAAAGATGGCGCTTTGCTCTGCCGGTGGGGGAAGGGCTACCTTCCAGAAGCTACTCTGTGGGCGCAATTGAGAATATCTTTTGTGGGGTACTCACGCTTTCTCTGCGATTTCAGGTCATCCGTGCTCAGCCGCCATCTGGAGGATTTCTTCCTGCTCTATTCTGTGTGCTTTAGCTGCGTGGAGTGGGGGTTGCTGTGCTGGACGCTGTGCCGGTGCCGGCATTGGCGCGGCGGTGGGATGCCGCCCGGAGCTCAAATCTGTGTTTTCAGACGAGCAAAGTTGATTTTTCCTTCCTGGCCAGAATCCCTGTACTGTTAGAACTTACTCTGGCTGTCTTTCTAGGAGTAAAAGTTTCTATGGGGTGAGAAAACTGCGATGTCAGAGGGAGCTCAGCTAGGGCCCTGCTGCTCCTCAGCCGTCTTCCCAGAAGTTGAACTTTCACATTTCTTCCCTATTGCTCCCTAATGGGCCTTTCCACCAGGCCTTTTATTTTTTTCCCTCCTCCATATTCTAGGTGGAAATAAAGCATAACATCTAGGAGGTATCTCCACGTGCTTTAGGGTGGCAAGACTTCTTGAAAGTTTGCACAATCATTTTTCTTCATTTCCTCTTATTCAACTTTCTGTAAATTCCTTAGTTGTGATGAAAGTCATTATTGAGAGGAAATTCAAAGGCCTAAAATGTGGACTGACCGCTAGATGAGGAAGAAGAGAGAGAAAGGGGAGAAGGGAATTCTTTGTAGGCCAGGGATTTTAACACCATGAATTGGCTCTCTGAATCTTTTCAGTTAATAGACAAGTGATGCACATTTTACAAGTTCAGAGAGGTGGAGGAACTTGCTCACAGTCAGACAGCTAGAAGATGTTTGGAGTGGACTGAAACCCAGGAGACAATCAAGAGTCTACTTTCTTTAAAC
This sequence comes from Perognathus longimembris pacificus, assembly GCF_023159225.1. Lineage (NCBI taxonomy): Eukaryota > Metazoa > Chordata > Mammalia > Rodentia > Heteromyidae > Perognathus > Perognathus longimembris. The sequence continues at coordinate 8,004,887 of NC_063172.1, forward strand.
ACCAAGCATCACTCCTGATGTACCTCTCACCAACTGTGCAACAGTCATTGTATAATTATTCAGAGGATAAAAATTAAATCACGGCCTATTAAAGGAAGTGTGAGTGATAAATGAGACAGTGTGACCAAAGGGGCTCTGCACACTTTCATGTGCTCTGTAAGTGGTAGCTCTTGGGTCTGTTCTATCTGGAATTGAATATCGGGGAGCAGTATTGAATATAAACTTCCACAGAGTGAACTTGAGCAAACCCATTTCCCAAATTAGCAGGAGAGTGTGCCTAGGAAAAGGAAAATCATGAGAAAGTGAGAGCTGACACCAAGCACTTACATTTCAAAGCTGAGTCTAAGAAATAAATCCCCTGGAGTAATATTAATTCAATCTCGTCTGAATTATATTTTATTTCCTTCTGGCCTTGATAATGAAAATTATCATGAGGAGTCAGCAGGGCCCAAATATTAAAAGGTGTGTGCCTGCATTTGTGCATGTGCATGTGTGTGCCCTGTCAGCACCCAAGGAAAGTTGCTTAAAGACATGTCGACCACCTGAAAATACCTGGGATGGAAATCTTCAAAAGCATTTAGCTTCCTCTGCATCTTTTCTGAGTCTGTTTTCTCTGCTGAAGTATGTATGAACCTGGCAAAAATAAAAATAAAAATAAAAAGGCATGCACTTATTCTTGCTGGCAAGAACCTAGATGTATTGAAGGATGAGCTGGGTTTCAGTGGCTCCTGAGTAATATGCTAGCTACTCAGGAGGGTAGGATCATACTGAGGATCATGGTTCAAAGCCATGCTGAATAGGAAAGTCTATGAGACTCTTATCTCCAATCAACCAACACAAATAAAAGAAAAAAAAACCTCAAGTGGAGCTGTGGCTCCAGTGGTAGAGCACAGAAGCTCAGGGATGGTGCCCAGGTCCTGAGTTCAAGTTCCAGGACAAGCACACACAAACACAAAATGCGCACTGCCAACACCTGTCTGGAGACAGTCTGTGGAAGGTGATACCAGGTCTTCATTGTTGCTGGCTGAGAGCCGCTCCCCCCGCCCCCCATAATGTAGATGAGTGTCCTCTGTGACAAGAGCACTGTTGAGTTACATTCTTCCCACCCATTGCCACTTTCATTACAACTCTAGGAGACTCAATATCACGGGCTCCTCAAATTGCTCATTTTGTACGGAGACTGAACACGATAGGTTCACCTATAACCCTGCCAGGCTGACAGAAGTGATACAAAGCTTTCTTATTTAACTTGGATTTAATTGCTTTAGAATGGGTCTGATTATAAAAACACTCTAAGCTCATTATTTCCCGGGAGTGATATGACACAGTGCCACCCACAAAGCTGGACTGGGTCAGCGTTCAGCTGATAACAATGTCACATTGACCGACAGTGCTGCCACTGTCTAGACACCAGGCCAGCAAAACAAGCAGCAGGAATGGCAGAAGCCACTAGGGACAGAAAGAGCTTTTTTAAATGCATAAGTAAATAATAAGGGATTTGGAAGAAAGCTGAAGGATCATTCGACTTTCTAATCTTACAAATGTGAACATCAAGATGCAATGTGGTGTAGAGATGTGCCCAAGGTCATATAGTCATTTTCTAGAAGGTTCACTCAGGCAGTTAAACAATCCATGAGCTCTGAAGTCATGCATCTTTCTAAAGGCATATTCCATTCTGAGAAGGGTCATTGAATAGCTCACCATTATCATCATTCATCTCAATATCCTTCAACTACAGGTACTTAAAGTAAATCAGGGTCAATAATGAATATCCATCTGGAAAACACCTTAAAAATGTTTCTTCTTTAATAACTTTATTTCTTTTCCTCTTATCTATTTAGCACTAGTTAATCAAAAAGTAGATTTCAAAAGAGAACCACATTTCTGTGGCACTAATGATCCTTCTATGATTATCTGTGCAATCATATATGTACATAGGAAGGGAAAATGAAAAAATTCTTACTCATAAATTATGATTAGACAAAGCTTATATTTCTTCCTTACTACATATATGTTGAGTTTAATGAACCAGTTACTTGTAAATAAATGTCCATAGGGTTCAGGTAATAAAAACGATTGAACAGCTTAATGAGAAAACTTTTTTCAAAATGATTATGCTCGGATCAAAAAGAAGGCACTGAGCAAGAAATTTGTTTATCAGGCTGGAAATTGAGCTGTTTCAATTTTGGATAGTAAATGTTGAGCAAACGCTGTGTAGAAACTATTTTATCAGCCATGGATATAATGAAGAAAGAAAAAGACAGAACTCCATCCCTCTCAAAATGTAATTCCAAGTAGGAAATACATTTGTTAAGCAGAATCACAGAAAGAAACATCTGTGTGCATTGTTCCCTGTAAAAGAATGTCTGAGTCTTTTGGGAGAATATTGATGTGTAAAGAAATGGGTCCAGATGCTAGATGACTGTCCTAAAGAGCGAGTTTGAGTTCTCTCCAAGAGGCAAAGGAATGTCATGGCAGGGTTTTAGCAGATGCATGGCATAATGCTTAATGTTGTGTTTTGTGTTGTTTGTTTTTCTTTTCTTTTAAACAAACTTTTGGAGTAGGCAATTGTCTTAGGGTGTTCAGTTACTTCAAATATTACAACACCCATGATTATAGGAAGCTCTTGGAGAAATATAGGAATATAGGAAAAACATAGGAACATAGGAGAAGTATAAGAAGCCCATGGAGAAATGTTAGATTTACCTGACAACAATACCACCTAGCATTTATTACGTATCCAGTACAAGACAATGTAGTCAGGGATGGCTTAAACATGTATGCATTTACACTTCTGAGAAAAGGTCAGTATAGGAATCTCTAGAAACAGTGAGTTATGCCACACTTTCCAGGGGCAAAGTTCATTTTAAATCCATAAGGTTGTGATGCTAATTGAACATTAGAGTGGGGCTGTGAAGTGAATGTAAATGTGTGTTTATATATACAGACAGAGAGACAAATCTGGAATTTCAGGGACAGATCAGAGCCAAGCATATAAATACCGGAACCTGGACAGTACTTAAAACTGTAGCACTGGATGTGTTCACTTAGCATGTATGCAGAGATGGCAGGGAGAAGAGAGGAAACACAGAAAGTAAATAGAAAGAACAGCAAGCAGAGGAGATGGAAATTCAGAGACAGTGGAACCGAAGTAGACAAGGAATATATAGGGTTCTCAGAAGGAGAGATACTTGATCAATATTAATATTGGTGCATGTCCTTCTTTTGGGACCTAACATAGTGATGAAAGTTAAACTTTTCTTAAAGTACACATTATTGAACACTTTCTCAGATCAATGGAGAGAGGAAGGGTAAGCAAGTCATAGTATTCAACCAGCACATGTGAAAATAGAACCAGGTTAATTGAGAGGATGGGTGGAGCTAGGAGAGATGGGGAGAATGATGGAAGAGATGACATTGATCAAGATGCAACATACTCATAAAGTGACGTGCTGAATGGAAACCCCTTTGTAGAACTATTGAGAAGTAATTTAAAAAAAAAAAAGAAAAGAAGACTTTCTCTGAGGAATGGGGACACTGGGCTTGGACAGTTTTAGGTTTGGACAAATCACATGTGAACAATATTTCATTTCTGGAGTCATAGTTTAGACAGTTTTTCTTCTAGAGAGTAAAGACTTGAAAATAGGTGTGATGAGAACAGCCAGCAAAATAGTAGAGAGAGTGCCCTCTGGTAAGAGCTCAACGATGCCTGGATACAGTAATCCATTGGTAGGTAGATAACCTGTTTCTTAGAATGTTACGGCTTGGCTACCAGCACTCAAACTCCCTTTCCTTTTAAAGAACATGGTAAGCATCGCATTGAAACAGCACCCATACTTTGCAGCTCTTTTTCCTTTATCCCTAGCTGTTTGCCTGTAAAGATGCTTAATTATTTATATGGCCTGTAGGAAGTGCAACTAGGTCTTTCTGCCTTGGCTGCTGTTTCTGTTATTAGTCTCCATGCTATTGCTTATTTCCTCTAGCACAGTGAAGGTGGGGGAATAAGTAGCTGTGCTTCCTTTTCCAAAAACCCTTGAAGTGTTTTGCTCAGCAGTCCTCTGACTCCTCAAGCATTTAATGAGAATGCTGAAAGACCTAATTTCCTTTGTTGTTCTCAGTTCTTTTGACCTCAAATAATCAGCTAAGGAGCAGTACTGGAGTACTGGAGTGGGTTATTCTGTGATTTTTCTCCATCGTTTTTCTGTTCATGTACAATCTGAGCATAGCTGGGGTTGCTTTTTGTTAATATTGACGTTGACATTTTTCTCAAAACTGACTATGAAACAGCCTTCTCTTTCTTTCCTGAAGGAAAGAATAAATTGGCTTGCTAAATTTGCTTGCTAGTTAAGGCTGAGATTCTTTCTTTGTGGGGCACCCTTCATTCCCCTCCTTCTCTCCCTCCTTCCATCCATCCCTCCCTCCCTACTCTTCCACTCTCCCTCCCTTCTCTTCCCTACCTCCTCCTGCCTTTCTGTTTTTCTTCCTTTCTCTCTCCCTGTCCTTTTTTCCCCTAATATTGACTTCTTAATTTTTATCAGAATACTAATCCAAATAATACAATATGCTAAGTTCTCCAAGTTAATCAATAAATTTGTATTGTATGGCTCAATGCTATGTATGCTCACTGCTTGCAATGTGTAAAAGAATTTAGCTCTTGAGGAGACAAATGCACTCCTGTTGCAAAGCAAGCAGAATCATAACTTGTGTCCAGTTGCAGTGAGGATTAATTGTCCATCAAGTTAATATAGCTAATAACTTTTGAGAGCATCTTCTTTGCGGAGTTCTTCACTCACACTAATAGTAAACAGTTGGCGCTCCCTAGACCCAGGGTTTAGTAGAAGACATTTGCCTGATAATGATATACAAACATGTCTATACTGGATAGACACTATGCTTTCTTGGGTGGTTGCCTCAAGGATCCCTTCAGATTCCCAAAGATCAAAGAAAGCTCTTTTTCTGGCTCTAAGACTCTTGTGAAACATGCCTTGTGCCCTCCACATCATGGCCTACCCTCCAGAGGAAGCAGCATCACAGAGCCTCCTCCCCCTTGGGGGAAGGTAATTTCTCCTGCTGACACTCACACTGGACTTTCTGGCTTGCCTGTGGGGGATGGGAAGGCCGAGGAAGATGCTGCAGCTGGGAGAGAGAAAGGCAACAAGAAACATACCACTTGAGAAATGAGATGCCCTCACGCCTGACACACAGAACCAGCAGAAGAACAAGTTCAGACAAGACGGACGAACTGTGGGGGTCTGTGAGAAGCTATGTACACAAATGAAATTCCAGGAAGAAAGAAAAAGTAAAATCAAACAAAAATGCTGAAGCATAATATATTAAATGAACGTTGTGGAAATGGTCACTTACTTGACAGTTCACTTACTTACAGGAAAGCTTAGCATTCCAATCAGGAGAAAATGAGGAAAAAAAGCGACATAGTGAAAGTTTTTTTGTTTTTTTTTACCAAGAAGGAGAGTGTGAAATGCAAATGGCAGTAGAGGGAAAGCAAACCTTTTAAGTAATAAATGTAGTTGAGTTCATTTATATATTCTTGAACTTTCTTGAACTTTGGAAACTACTCTACAAAGATAAAAAATTTTAATGTGCCTTTTGTGTAGTTCTCATATGACTGACAGAAGAGAATTCATACTCTAGTATTCATTCATACTACACGGGCACCATTCAAAGAGAAACAGCAATGCCTATTTTTAGCATCCTGAAATCCATCTTTATCTCAGCCTTTATCTTTTAATCTAGATATTTAAGCTGGAAGCTTAAATAATTAGGACAGCACATCAAACCCAATGCACCATCTTGGTTTTGTGGGTAAAAAGAAAGAAAGCATTGCATTCTTCCTCATGTTTATTTGCTCATATTCACTGTAGTTAAAGTTGATGTCCCAAAGCAGGCTTTACTTCACTCACCTGCAGCGCCATTTAAAGAGTTTGCATAGATCCTGGGCAAATAGAGCTGCGAATCTACTGGGAAGACACGTGCACAAATGGACATCATGCTTATTGTGGCATTGCTCCTTTGCCAGTGTAGAAGGCATTGGAGAGTGCGTTACAGTGCCCTCTGTCTCAGTGGTATATTTCATCCTGTGGAGGAGGGGGGATGTTGGAGGAACGTTCCGAAAGTTGGCTTTTAAGAGCATGGAAATGGGTTTCTTCTTCCACCAAATATTTACAGCCTACTTATTTCATCCTAGAAAAACATACCCAGACGGTATCAGGCGCTTCAAGTAGAGTAGTACCAAAAAAGAAGAGTTCTTTTTTTATTTTATTCTGGGAACCTTCTAAGCAAATAGGAAAGTTAGTTACCTAGCACTTCAGATAACACAGCTGTGAAAGGAAACAAAGGAGAGAGACAGTGAAGAGACCTGGAAATGTGTTACAAGAAGAGAGGATTTTACCTGGTATGGCTAGGCCATCCTTCCACCTGCCTCCATCCTCCTACAAGGCAGAGAAAGATACAAGGCTTCCTCCAGGAACCCCCAAGGGATCAGGCATCTCCAACTAAAAGAGTCACGGTACCCTGCTTCTGGAATCAAAGTGGCACAGGTCAACATCATCTTTCTTGGAGATGCTTCACCATTTATCATAAACCCAGAGTTGAAATGTAGACCTCCACGTGGAGCCCGTAGATCACACAAATGGATGAGTATGTAGGACATGGGAGAGGGCTTGTGCTGCCTGAGATGTCACCTCTACCATATCCTGTGGGTGACGGCACCCATAGGACCCATAGGAGGCCAGGCCATCTTTTGTGATAAAAAGAACTTCAAAGCCACTTTGTAAAATGATGTGAGCATCAAGACAAGTCATTATTTGTTGTCGCATTTCTTTTCAATCTAAGAGGATTTAAAGGCCCTGCCAGAAGGGATCTGATGAGTAAATACTCCACATGTTGTGATAAATAAACAAGCTGCAGTTTGTAATATGTGGTGAAATGAGGTAACTTCCCCTACTTGCTGTGCATTTCAACTGAACATTAATTCAAGTGCGATTCTGTGCTTAACAATGAATGTCTCTAAGAATTTATTCCTACTTTAAGGCATGAAAAATTAGGTGCATGACAAGAAAATTAAGTAACACCAGAAAATGGACATAGAAATAGATGTAGTAAAACAGAAAATACAAACTCAAGTTATTAGGTCTATTCTGACTCAATTTTACTCACCGATTCTCCCTATCCAGGGACAGGCAGTGACCCTCTTAAGACCAACATCAAGGGTTGAACATTATGTGTCAGTTCCCAGGCCAGTGTCCATAACATCAGTCAATGTTGTGTGGTCAGAAATTCACTTTTTCTTTTATAGTGAACACATTGAGCAACAGACATTGAGACCGACAGCTTATCTTCAGCCTAATTGACAGGTGCAGCTGTCTGATGTTCGGAGGAGACCACCACAGCTCCAGAGGTAGCATAGGAAGAGATCTCGTGAAATCAGAACTGCATGGAGATATTTGAAGCCGCAGTGGGGCTAAAGAGAACCCCAAGGGCTCCCTATAATTTGAACTTAGACGAAATGCTAGCTAAGTGCTAGCTAAGATCCTAACTAAAGCTTTCCTGCATATTTCAGCTCTAACTTTTCTGTGTATGACATTTCTTCTAGCTCTGGCCCCATTCCTCTCTCCTATGAACTTCTGGAAAGGCATCTGAAAAGCTGTTAGGCACAATATTCCTTTTGCCAACATCTCCTTGAGAAGAACTTTAATCTGTTTCAGTTCAATGATCGTGCCCTTAAGGATCTGCCTAGATTCCTCCACTTGTGGCTGGTCTGATCATGCTCAGCCAGTTCCTAATTCTCCAAATTCTCAGATCATAAAGCTCCCACCCATTAGAAGCTATCAAGTGTGACTTCCCTTACTAAACTCTATTTCTACAGCTAAATATAGACTACAATATTAGGCCTGAAAGCTACCTTCAGGATAATTCATGAACACCACTTTTCTGGGAGGAAATGGAATTCTAAGAAGGGAGAAGGCCAAAGATGAAAGAACAAATGAGTAGAAACTGTAGCTTCTAACTCAGGTCTCCAATTCATGTTCAAGAAATGGTATCAAGTAGACTAGAAACACAGGGTCTGTGAGAGGCATGTTCCTGTAGGACAGTCCCTAGAGAAGAGTAGGGGAAGAGGACCCAAGATTGAGTGCTTCTTGAAGGGTAGCTAACAATCTTCTTCAGCTTCTGCATGCCCAATAGCCCTAGTAACAGGAACAGAAACAATGTGTCTATCTGTGAAGTGGATATTATCCTTACCCTATTATACAAGAAAGGGAACAAAGGCTGAGAAAGATCAGACTCCACATTTTTATGAATATTTTTATTGCCTTTAAGAAGTTGTACAGTGGAGTTGCCATTCTTCAGAGAAGTTTATGACTACAGTGCAATGATGTTGGGCTCCTAGTTCTGCCCAGATAAATAACATTAACCTTTCAAAATCAGTTGAACCTACTTACCCACTTAGCTATCTAATACGAAACACAACAGATAATCAGTGACATGAATTATGATGTGGCATAATTCCATTGCATTTAATTAGAAAAATTATGGGCATGTATATAGATGAGTAAGCCTGGCTGAATTTTTATATAACACAGTGTGGTATGGGGGGTACTGGCAATTTGAGGCCTAAGTTCTTAAAGGTTTGTAAAAACATATCACCTATGTTTATCTTTGAATGAAAGGATCACAGTTTTCTTTTGATTAGACAACTTCTATGAGTTTGAATGATTCTTATGCCCTATTTTTATAACCGAGAAAAAATAGAGATATTGCAGTTTTGAAAGGGAAGATACCCCTCGTACATATTTAGTAACTTGTGATTTCCATTTCACCGTTATAGGAAAAGCCTAGCGATTAGGTAAAAGCCACAAAATTGCTTTAAATGAAATGAAGAAACAAAATTCTGAATAAAGTTCTTGCAATCCAGAAGAAGTAAACCTTGTGTCAGATGTGATGGCTGATGAACTCTGTGCTCTCTGCTTTAATAGTCTGTTTCATGTATGTGGTATCTGTGACTTGCAAGGCCTTTTCTCTGATTCTCTTCCTTTTAACCCAGACATTGTTGAAGGAAGAAAGCTCTGTAGATTGTCCTCATCTCCCCCTTCCCTTTCTTTCCTTTCCTCTTCTTTTCCTTTCTTCTTTCCTTCCTTGTTTCCTCCCTTGCTTCCTTCCTTCCTTCATTATTTTCTTTATTTAGGCTAAGAAATCAAACGTCAGAGAGGTTCTCCTCTGAAAAGTCCAACACGGAATTGAGTGAGACAAGTCAATAAAGGCTCCAAATCCTCACAACTATTGTCATTGCCATTTGTTTTGTCTTCTCTAGCTCCCCCAGGAGAATGAGACACTCCCTCCTCTAATAAATATTGCACACACACCTAACCCCATTAAATCATTTGTTTGCATGTGTCTCCTTGAGGGAAGGCAGAGTTCCAAATTCATACTGTTTCCTCAATATCTGGCACACATCAAATTCTGAACATACCTTTATTGAATAAATAGATGTCACATCCTAGAGGCCCAAAGTGCAAAAGCAATTATGGGGAAGAAATACAGAACTAAAATGAACCTTTTATTAATCATTGGAGCCCTAGGAGATTGGGGCACAGGTGCTGAGTGTTGAATTCTGGCCTCTCCCATTCAAGGTAAATCATAGGAATTTCTACCTCTGTCCTGGTACACAGCAGACAACTTACATCTTCTGGAAAGATAGAATATTGAGGGATTTTTTTTTGAGAGTCATGTGAGTCATTTTGGTGACTTGATGTTGCCTTGTTGGAAGTATTTATACCATGGAAACAAATGAGCATGGCTTCTCTGTCTCAATTGCTTCAGCGTTCTCCTCTTCTTTCTGTGTCTCAAAGAAGTCAAGTAAAGCTGGAAGCATGCTACAGCAAGGACTGCTGCTCCAGAGAGTAAAGCCCAACCAGGCCAGGATAAGAGTTAGCCAGGGTAAGAATGCTGGTGTTGGTGACGGGGTTTATGATGGGCCCAGGTCTGTGTTGAGCATGTCCTCATATAATGTAACAATTCCACATGACTGCAATGCCAATGCCAACTAGCACTGCATACGCTGATCCTCTATTATTATTGTTGCTATTGTTATTATCATGTTTTTATTCTCTTTAAGTAGTTTTACAAAGGAGTAGCCATTCAACAAATCAGTATATAAGTACAGTGCAGCTTGATCAATAACACCGCTAGCACCGTTCTCCCTTATCCTTCCCAACCCAATTTCTCTCCTAAATTTTCATAATTTCATAGGATATGCATCAAATGTAATGACTGCATTCTCCTCCTCTTCCTCTCTTCATTCATATATCCCTCCTCCCTTTTGACTTCCCCTCTCCCCTCCCATACACCCACACTCCTGCCCCCAGAGCTCTTTCAAGTATCAGTTTCCTGATATTCATTTTGTTGGACTGGGAGCTCATTTCCTAAGGGATTACATCATTTTCAGTTCTCCCCTGCAAATACAATGGTTGGGCTCATATGTTTGTGTAGATTTTCATCCAACCCCATATATATATTTATATATTAGATCTGGCTTTCACTTGTGAGAGAACACATGCATCCTTTGTCTTTCTGGGCCTGACCTACTTCCCTTCTCATAATTTTCTTCCAGATCCTTCCTTTAATTGCAAATAATTTAATATAATTGTTTCAATAGATGGATAAAATTCCATATGTATATACATCCCCATTTGTCCATTGAGGGGCATCTGGCCAGATACGGTTTAAGGACACAGTTATTCACAACACACATAAAGCAGGGCTGGGCACACTATAAATCCATCCTCATTACCAGCATTCTCCTCTTCTTCACGTGTCTCAGAGAAGTCAGCCATTTTGTGGCTACCAGCTTCCTCTCAGAAGTCAAGTTGGAGGCATGGAGAATCAAGTATGTTATACCCCAAACATTCAGAAAGCAAACATACTGACCAATATGCATGGGGAGCTATAGGGAGGAAGGGAGAGGAGTTGTTTATATGTGATTGTGCTTACATCTTTTTAAAAATTGCTATTGTAAAGGTGATGTACAGAAGGGTTACAGTTGTATGAATCTGGTAACGAGTTCATTTCTTTTGAATACTGTCACCTCTTCCCTCATTTTCTCCCAGTTTTTCCCTCCCAACTCTCCTCCCCCATGTATGGCTCATTTTCAACATAGTGTCTAGTATCACTGCTGCATTTGCACATTTTTATCTTATTTATTAGCCTGTCTTAGACAAATATAACTCTAAGAGACATTATCAAAAGAAGTAAATCATAATTTTAATAAATCCAGGAGAAACTTTAGACAGCAGAAGGGTAAAAGAAACATAACAGAAAAAGAAAAGAATCTGTAATGGGACACTGCCGGATAGTGAAAGAACTATGAAATCCAGAACAATTATAAGAAGAAAATTCCAGAGACATTAATAAGACCCAAGCCATGTTGTGATTCTAAGCTAAAAAAATGGAACTGGATTTTGAGGAACTCTAAATAGCCACAATTTCCTGAGAGGTTAGCACATAAGAAATGATTAATAAATGTTCAGCTAGTTTAGGAGATGTGGGGAATGAATGTATTTAACTTATTCTTTTAGCCACCTTGTCTCTTTGCTCTCTTGTTCACTGTTTGTATATTTTTTAATATTTATTTAATATTTCTTTCGATATTCAAGCATACCTAAATGCATTATGCCATCCTTTCCACTGTATCAGTGAGCATTTCATTTCATCTTTACTTTGTAAGCCCAATTTATAAGTGACAGAATGAAGCTTTGAGGTCTCTTTTCTCTGTTTAAGAACAAATAATGAATGGAAGAAAAAGTGGGGTATATAGATAAGTCTTTCAAATTTCAATACTATTCATTGTATATGAATTAGATTAGTGTGGGTATTTCTTATAGACCAACATGAAAGGGCCATTGAAGAAATATAAATGAAGACATGTATGATAGAGAAAGGATATTGGTTATTCATGATTCAAGTCTTTAAGGGTAGGTTGGGAGGAATGGAGAAAGGGACATTTCATGTTGCTCTTGAAGAATGGTAGCCTATCAATAAGAAAAGGAGAGAAGGGAGAAACTTCCAGAAAAGGATTCAGCTAGCTTGCAGAAGAGTAGTAAAGAGCATTTCTAAAGAGATATTAAGGGCTGTAGATAAACATGGGCAAATATAAGAATAATGGAATTCTAGATCTTGGAGGTAGTTGAGTGCCAGATTGCTTCAATATTTCCATTTCCATTCTGTGTATACTCATCCTGAGTTGTTCTGCTTACAAGCTTTTCTCTGTATTTCTACATGTAAGAAAGATTCACGATGGATGGATAGGTAGATAATGGATGATACACAATAGATAGAGAGATACAGAAGTAGATATGGAGCTGACAGATAAATACCAGCTGATAGATGAATTCATTTACATAGATGTGAAGGGATTTGGATTTTTAAAAAAGACAGCTACAGCTTTGAGATGATTCTTTACAAAGTGCAGGGACTTAAAAATTATGATTCTCTCACTGTTGAAGAGGGTAGAGATGTTAAATCATGGACTACATTAATGATGCATTATATATTACATATGTTATACCTTTAAGAAGTAAGCCTGGGCTGCCTAATGAACCACAATTTTAATATTCCACTTGATCCTTGAAAGCAATATGTTGCCATGGAAACCTAAGTCTATGTAGTCATTAGCACCTTCCCCCCTCCCCCACAGGAATTTGAGCTTAATGTTATTCTCCCAACAAGAATTAAATTAGCAATTATTCACCTGAAAATAGCATCAACAAGATCTAAGCAAACACACGGCACTAATTATTTGTTAAGAGCACATAAATTATCTGTGACTATGCTGAGATCTTGTGAACCTAGTAAGTTTATACACACATGGGATGTGTAAGGAGAGAGACTTTGCTGTTAGGTGAGCACACCCCCTTCGGTGGACAAAAGAACTTCTCCATGAGGTTTTTCCATGATTCTCTCTTAACAAGTTAAAGCATTCCATCTTATGGAACTTCCTAAATCCAATCTTTTTTTCTAAACTTCTCTTTTTAATAGACATTCTAATTCCCCAAGGTGTGTGACTGACTGCATGTCTGCCATTTGCTTTGATCAGTCTCCCCTCCTCTTGGTTATAGCACCTTGCTTGTCTCCTAGAAAATGACTTTTGGTTATTTAATGCAGTCTTTGTGGATTTTTAAGAGGTGCATTGGTTTGTTGTGGTAGATCTTATTTCCATATCTGACCCGTATGCCCTTGATCTCTTTAGATTTCCCATCATAGGTCATGTGTTTACCAACTAGAGCAATTCACAATGTGAGGAAGCAAAAGAATGGGAGGAGATCTCAAGCAATGGAGTAAGGTGGTCCAACAAGCAAGTATTTCCATTTTCCACATTTCATAAACATGACTAGGGTTTTCCATATATTTATCAGAATATCTTTTCTCCTTTCCATGTCTCTCACTATCTCAGTTTTCTCACATGTATTGAATTTCTGGCATCACTTCCCAAATAAACTACAAGCTCTGAAGTCCCTGACTCTGGATTTGCTTGAATAATTGATGTGATAGAATTCTCTGTTCTCTCCTCTAAAAATGGCCATTATAAGAGCACCTGGCTCTTATGATGGTGAAAAACGAGTTACCAGAGGAAAACACTCCTATGAGTGCCTGAGAAAATGTAAAGATTTACTATTATTATTTTATTAAAGATCACATTTTTTATGGGGGGAAGACTACAGAACACAAGTGCTACACTCTTCACATATAATATCAAGAGTGCTTGTTATCAGTATGATAACGGTTATCAGTATGATGATGGTTATGTTGGTTTTGTTTGCTAGAATAACATGCTATTTCCCGGACTTCTCCATGGTGATGTCACGGCTTCCTTCCCACATTCCATTCTGTGCTTCCTGGAAGGAATTCATAATGCAATCATCCATGCGTTAGAACTTTAGGCCTTATTCTTCCTGTGTAACTTTATACCTGTTGACCAGCTTCTCCCATCTCCCACTTACTTAATTTGAGCCATATATTCGAAAGCAAAGTTGATGAAGACTCTGATGCGAACTTTGTTCCTTAGTTCACTTCCTTATTGGTTAATGAGTGCCCATAACCTCAGTCCACACAGACTTCAGTGTGTCCTTGAAGGCCAAATGTAATAGTTGGTGCAGGAAAAAAAAATGTTTATTTTTATTGTGTCCCTGAAAACTGAGGATTCTTTTAATCTGTATTAGTCAATCTTTTCAACTACAACAGGGCAAATAGTAATGCCCCTACCTTGCCTCTTGATTTTTAATTTTCTCTGTTAAGGAGGAAGGTGACATCTCTGATTTAGTGATATTTGGCCAGCTTTCATTGTAGAATCCTACTGGACTGACAGTGTCTTAGAAACAGGAAGAAAATTATATCAAGATCCTACTGAGGAGATCTATTTGTGGTTCTTCCTTAAGAAACACAGCACTGCTGGGAATATGGCCTAGTGGCAAGAGTGCTTGCCTCATATACATGAAGCCCTGGGTTCGATTCCCCAGCACCACATATATAATATAAAACGTCCAGAAGTGGCGCTGTGGCTCAAGTGGCAGAGTGCTAGCTTTGAGCAAAAAGAAGCCAGGGACAGTGCTCAGGCCCTGAGTCCAAGGCCCAGGACTGGCAAAAAAAAAAAAAAAAAAAAGAAAAGAAAAGAAAAAAAGAAACACAGCACTTGTTGTAGCTAAGGAAACACTTAACTCTGCTCTTGAGACTGGATGGATCTAGTGTGCATGGACATGAAGTCATTTGCAGTTAAGCAAATTCATTTCACATAGGCCACCTGTAATGACCAAAATAACCAGTGCACAAATGGTCAGCCCAATTACTTTATTCATTTAATGCTTCTAACAGCCACTTAAACTGCTAATTGTCAGTTGACTATTAAGTCAATTGGAGAAAAAAATAATCAGACTGTTCTTAAGAGGCTGCTATTGATTTGCTGTAGGAAACGGCTTACTTGCTCATCCAATGTTAAACATCCTTAACTAGCCACAGTTACTTTTTTCTTTCCTTCTTCCTTCCTTCCTTTCTTTCTTCCTTCCTTCCTTCCTTCCTTCCTTCCTTCCTTCTTCCTTCCTTCCTTCCTTCCTTCCTTCCTTCCTTCCTTCCTTCCTTCCTTCCTTCCTTCCTTCTTTCTTTTTTGCAAAACCAGCTATCTAACCTTCAGGATTCTGGTGTTAAACTAGAAGTTCAACTTGATATGAGAAAGTGTAGTCTAGTCCCTATTAGTTGCCTAACTTTCTGTTACCCTGCGTTAGTCACAATGTCCTCATTATGAGATGAAGATAAACATCTCTGTGAACCTTCATGAATCAATTTATCAGTGAGAACCTAGTATTGTAGTGGCAGTTATTTTCAGAAACATTTCTCTGTGTGAAACATTGTTATTGATGCTGACAGTGATGCTGATAAAGGAATAGAAGAGGGGCTGGAAGAAACATGGATGTCATCATCAGGTACCAACCCAGTTGTCAGATGATGTGCAGACGAGTGGGGTGTGAGAGAAAAGGCTAGAAAGCAAGGGCTGGCAAATTTGTTCTCAACCATGAAACCACTCATGGGCAAGATTTACAGATCTCAGGAAATGACTGCAGCATCCACTGACAAATAAGGAAGAGGACTAAAGAACCAAGTCCTTATTAGAGTCCTCATCAACTTGGCTTTCGAATATATGACTCAAACTCAAATGAAGTAACTCTATGTCAGCCCTGTGTCTAGTCATATGCAGTGGGAATGTGCCAACATAAGTACTAAAATGATCTATATGGAATATTTCTTTCATGCCAATACTGTGTTAAGTGATTTTCAACCATTACTCCACTCAGTGCTTGTATCTTTAGAAATTAGTGAACTGAGGTCCTGAGAGTAATGACAATACATTCTTTGGGCTTATGTGTACGAAAGTGATGAGATGGCGGCTGGAGACAATGATCACCAGCCACACTCTAAGCTTCCCAGACAATGACCCTGAAGATGGATCTGCGTTACTAGTGCTACACAGCGCAATGCGATCAAATAGCCACATATCTCATTCCTTCCATACAGGGCGCAGTATGTCTTTGAAGGCCAAGTGAATAGATGGTACGGAGGGCCACCTATCCTACATTAGACATGATGCGAATGAGAAAAAAATAAAAACACCTTTATTCTATTGTGCCCCTGAAAACTGAGGACTCTTTTTCCAGTATTAGTCAATCTTTTCAACTATGACAAGGTAAAAAATAATTGCCCATGCTGATATACAGCATGTCTGCCATAAAGCAGAGCCATAACTACCTCAGAGACCAAATATGTACAGACATCAAAATAACTCCCTTTTACCTTGCTCCTTGTGAAAAAATCTTTGCATTATTAGGTAATAGAAGAGGATCCTGACTGCCTGTCTTCTCTTCAAACATTGAGCTCCCACGTAAAGCAGGAGTAATGCCTCCGCCATGGTAGTAATGAGGCTACCCGTGAAGGCCTTCAGAGGTAATTGGCCTAAAACTGGCCTAAAGGGTGTGTAGGAGATTTTCATCAAATACGGTAGATTTTCTGAAGACTTGGTGCTCTGCACACTGTTAAGTCTTGAAGTCTTACTTCTCAGCCCTAATGGCTATAGGCTATATTATATATTCATACACATCCAGGATTTGTTTAGTGTCTTTAAAAAAGAAAGAAAAAAAGAACTGGTGAGATAGAGCTGAGGTAATGAAAACACAATACAGAAATTTGAGATCTCCCAAAGGAGTTTAAAATACATAAAAGAGCATCCTCTACAAGATGGAAAACCAAGGGAGAGTCAGTTTTGTGTTTCAAAAGCAAACATTTAAAAGTAATAATGGTTTAAATGCAGGCATCGGTTTGCTGCTAATTTATAGTTTGTGATTACTTACATTTGCATCACAATGCAAGGCTAAAAATACAGTGGGCTAGAGTCTGTGTTAACCTGAAGTCTTCCAAGTACATTTCTTAAGTTAGGTCTGAATAGACTTAGCAGAAGTCTGGCCTGCCGACAGCAAATAGCAGCATCTGTTGGCTTCTTTGACTGGGAAGCAAAAACTGCTGGGATATGGGTTGACAAGAAACAAAATGGAAACTAGGGTATGATCTTTGTCCATTTTATGTCTGCATCCTCACTCTCTGTGCACATCTTACTCTTCCTGATGCCAAAAAGGCATATGATGTTGCTCTTCCGACTTCCATTCTGGACAGAAATGGCCAACACACTGAATGAGAGAGCCACTGAGCAAGAATGCAAGCCAGGAGTAAGGCTTAAAGCATTCACTTGGGGACATGATATCACTTCTCTCTTTCCTCAAAACCTAGTGGTATGTACACCACAATTTTTCTGTGCCCTAAAACTTCACCACCTGCTCACTTTGTCCATAGTCACTTTGTCTAGGACACAGGGTCTAAATCCAGAATCCAGAATCTTTCTACATAGCTGCATCACTTGCCACAACCTGTGACTTAAGTGTGAGATTTATTCAGACTAAATGTTAATGGTTGCTAAGTGTAGAGTGCCTAGTGTATAGATATTGAACCTCCTCTACCAGTCAGGCATAACACAGAAGGGTTAGAATGGAAGTACAGGTAGAGATTCCCCCAGACACATCTCATTCTCTATCTCCTATGGCCTTGTCCTGGCTTCTGATTTCAGACATGACTATGAAAACCAGGCTATGCCAGCTTCAACTTTCTACTCATAGCATTTTGCCTTGGGTGTACATTCTCTACTGTCCACTCCAGGACTGTACACACACAAGTGTGATAAGGAAGTCCAGTGCAAGTCTTAAATGTTTTATGAAGCTGGCTGGACTGGGCTCAAATTCAAGTACTTAACTTCTTCTTAGTGGCAAATCTTTTCATCTTTCAGCTTCATCTTTGTTATCCAGTAACATACAGGTATATATTTCATAATTTCTATGTAAGTGGTTGACAAATGTGCTTGCCACGTGATACATAATAGCTGTCAAGTGTGGACATTGCTTCTTTGCCACTTGTCATGTCATTCCATGACATGAAGCTTTAAGAAAATTCTGGTTGGCAGAGTGAATCATTCTGTTTTTAAGAATAAGTGTTAAGAGTCATCAATGGAAGATTTTAAAAACCCATTTGTTCTTTCCTAGGAAAAAAGATTGCTATCTAATTTCAGTGTAGAGTTCACAAAAATTTTCAGAGCTCAAAAGCAGTATAAGAGGTTCTGGTTAATGAGCTTGAATTATTGCCATAATTTATCACGTTGTTTTGTAGTGTTTTATATTTGTGATAGATTCATACCCAGTACGTTTAGTCTGAGAAATATTACACAGTGAAAGTCACCCTTAATGTTTTACTTTCAGAAAAAAAGAAAAGCAGGAAGGAAGGCTGGAAGAAAGGAAGGGAAGAGGGAAAGAGAGAAGGAGAAAGGGAAGAAAGGAAGGAGAAAGAGGTGGAGGAGAAAAATGACAAAACTTCAGGGACAAAAATGTGGCGCTCAATAGCCCCACCTACTGGATAAAGATACACCAATTGGCATTTCTCTCATGTAACCCTAAAAGAAAAGAATTGGAGGGAAACTAAAGAGGAACGAATGTACCACCCTTTGTATTTCTTAACAAAACTTACCACATATGATTCCATTTCTCAATAAGGACAGCCCAGCGAGTGAAGAGAGGAGTTTATGTACCTTATCTATATTTCCTTAGGCATATCAGTTCAGTAGACAGTCTCTGACAGTATCTCACATTTGCCTAGTACCTGTATTCTATAGCTTACAATATATTTTCATAGGTATTATTGCAATTATGCTGTATAATCATTCTATGTCCTTTGCCACTTCCCAAGGTCATGGAGCTAGTAAGAAGAAGAGGTATAATTCAAACCCAAGTCTCCAAGCTATGCCCTTCAGAGTAGGCAAGAATTCTATGGTTTTCTTTAACCTCTGCCTTTTTGTGTCTGTGTAGGATCAATTCTAATGAGCAGTGGAGAACTGCAGTGGTGATTTGGCCTATAACCGTTTTGATTCATTTCTTTACTGTCAAATATCTACAACCCACTGATATCTCTCTGGGTGGTTATAAAAACTGCTGGCAAAGGTAGTGAGAGTTTTGGTTTTTGTTTTTTTTGCCAGTCCTGGGGTTTGAACTCAGGGACTGAGCACTGTCCCTGGCTTCCTTTTTTAAGCTCAAGGCGAGCACTCTAACACCTGAGCCACAAGACCACTTCCGGCTTTTTCTGTTTATGTAGTGCTGAGAATCGAACCCAGGGCTTCATGCATGCTAGGCAAGCACTCTACCACTAAGCCACATTCCCAGGCCTGGGGATTTTTTTAAAAATTGCATATACAGTAAAATAAATACAGGAACAAAAAGAAAGAATAGGAAGTTAAACACATAGGGCTGAAATGAAATATCTTTTTCATGCATGGTAGCAGATAAAGTTCAGCTACTGGAAGATTGAATAATTGATTTCATCATTGTACCCAATTTTTTTTAACCTCTCTCACTTTTCCCATCTCAACCTGAGGACCCTGAGAGTTCCTACAGTTTGTATGTCCTCTAAAAGGAAAGCTACTGCAAGTGGGGGTAATAAAAGTAAACAAACTTAAGCAGGCATAGTAGTACCTGCCTGCTACACCAGCACTCAGAGCCTGAGACAGAAAGCCCCCGAGTTCAAAGTCAGCGCCAGCCTGAGCACGACCCTGACTCTAAAAGTGAGAAAGAAAGTAGTAAACATGATGGTTCAACTCTTTAATCCCAGCTATCCTGGCAGTGGAGATGAGGAGAACTGCACAGGGGCTAACCTGAACATTCCAACCAATACCCAAGTGTGGCGGCCTGTGATGTCATTCTCATGTATGTGAGAACCATAAAATGAAGGACTTGCATCCTGCATAGCCCAGGTTAAAAACCATCCTCCGTTTCCTTCCCCCAAAATTAACCAAAGCAATAGGGGCTGGAGACATGGGTCACCTAGTAGAGTATCTGCCTAGCAACCATGAGGCCTTGAGTCCCAATCCCAGAGCCACCAAAAATAAATTTTTAAAAATTAATACTAATAGTGCTGAGGTGTTTTGTAACTCAGTAAGAGCTTTCAATAAGTATTTCTTTGAGTTCCAATAACAAATTTTCAAGGAAGGCAAGACCAGTATAATTACCATCATAAAAGATTGGTCAGCTGATTTTCTGAGTTGTTAAATGATTCACAAACAGAAAAGTAGGCTCAAGCAAGCAATCAGAAGGTGGTTCCTTCTTTACCAAACTTTTATGACAGAGTAGTATAAACTCATACACGTCTTCTCCTATAACACATAGAAACATACTGTAACTCTAATTTTGGTAGAAAAATACTGAAAAATTACCAAGAAATCTTACATTTATGGAGTAATCTCATATATGTGTAAGCTCATGTGGATTTCATATACATATACATATGAGATTTCTCCATGAAAATGTAGAATATATGTATATATAGAGAGAATATGCATGTATATATGCATATTCTACATTTTCTCGATCCAATTGTATCCATCCAGAGGGTATCTGGGATGTAAAGGAAATGTATGCAAGACAACATTGAGATATCATTTCACTCCACTCAGAGTAGACATCATGAGGAATATGAACAACAAATGCTGGCAAAGATATGGGAAAGAAAGGACCCTAAACCTTGTTGGTTGGAATGTAAATTAGTGCAACCACTATGGAACCAGTATGGAGATTCCTCAAAAACTAAAGATAGAACTGCTGTATGATTTGGGATTGATAACAGGGGGAACTGGACCATTGGGTGATCACGAAAGGCATGTGGGAGAAGTAATGATACACGTGTGGAAGTCTAGATTACAAGAAGTTTGGTGTTGTCTGTATTAAGGAGTTAAGTGTCTCAAATAGAAGAACAGCAATGACAAGTGTGCAAAGTGTCAGTGAGCTCAGCCTGGGGCTAGGAGGAATGAGACGTCAAAGAAAAGATGAGTGAGAGGGAAATTCACAAAGGAGACAAAGGCATCCTTGCCCGGCACTTGGGATTTTTATCTCAAAGCCAATGGCAGGTCACTAGGGAATCTTACATGGTATCAATACGATCCAGTTTATAGTTTCCAAACCATATTAACCACTATAAACAATAAGCCATAGGAGATACAGGGTGATATAGAATCAGAGAGAACAGTCGCATCTTAACATCTTGATTTTATGTTACCTGTAAGGTAAATCAAAACAACATTGAAAATCATTTCACACCTGTCAGAATGGCCATCACCAAGAAGATCAACAACAACAACTGGAAAGAAATTATAGGGTATCATTGGTATAAACAGAGAGGGAGCAGGTTCTTACTGATTCAGGAGGTAAAAATTCTTACTAGTGGAATGAGAAGACTCCTAGGTTTCACCTTGAGCAGCAAACTCAAATGTGGGGCTGTTCTCTGAGTCGAGAAGATTGAGACTGACACACAGTGTGGTAAGGGAAAATGAGGATCAGTAATTTGTTGAATCATGTTACTAAATATTCAGGTCAAATAGCAAATAAGTCATCAGATACCTAAGCCTAGACCTCCGGAAGAAAGCAGGGATGGGCGTGACAATTCAGGAATCACCATCATAAAGTCACTACTGCAAGTTTGACTGGATGAAATTATATTAGAAGAGCATTTTGTTTTGAATATAAGGATTATTTGCAACTCTATTTTTTGTTATATTTATTTCCAAGGCCACTTACATCACTTTGTCTTCTTTGTTCCTATAATGGTTTCAGAGAATTTTATTTATGTTAGTAGTCAGAAGAATTTCAAATTCATACTGAATAGAGTTTCCCTGAGCTTGTCATTTATCTTATTATTTTAGTTAAGCCCTTTTTGTTTTTGTCACCTATGGACACTTGTAAGTTTTATATACTCAGTGTGCTGATCTCATGAATATCTGATGTTAATGTTTTCCCTTTTTACAAATTGTCTGTGACTCTATTTTAACCCCAGACTCCAAGACTATCACCCCTTTATATCCTTTGTCATATGTTTGAGAAAAAACCCTCATAATATACTGTTAATTTAGACTATTAGAATGCATCAGTTAGAAACCAACTGTGGTGTCGAAATATCCATCTAATAAAATCCCTCCTAAAAAGTGGAAAATTGTGTTTTTTAATCTGTACGAAAGAGCTCCTCGTTTATTGGGATAAGAAAACCCCAAAACTGAGAGGATTGTGCATCAAAAATAAATACCCCAACTGGAGGAAGAGAGGGGCAACAATGATTAGCTTTCTCTCAGGGTTTTATTAGCATAATTCTACCACACTCCTCCTGTAGCTGCCATTGATAATAAAAAGCCACAGTTGACTGAATATTTACTGTGGTTTAACTCCTTTGCATAAATTAACTCATTTAATGCTCTTAACAGCCCTTCTGGGTAAGAGTTATTATCTTCGTTTTACAAGTAGTGGCACAGACA
Source organism: Perognathus longimembris pacificus (assembly GCF_023159225.1). Classification (NCBI taxonomy): domain Eukaryota; kingdom Metazoa; phylum Chordata; class Mammalia; order Rodentia; family Heteromyidae; genus Perognathus; species Perognathus longimembris. The sequence continues at coordinate 8,027,325 of NC_063172.1, forward strand.
GGATTCTAGGCCAGGTTATAGTGATTCTCAAACTGACACAAAACCTCTATGCTTTCCTCAAAGTGTTGACCCTGCCTTCAGTTCTGGGTCTTGGCTCCTTATCATTGGTGGTTCCTAGGTCTCAATTCTGACATCCTTTCCCTGGAACTGAATAGAACTTTCTTGGACTCGCAACTCTGGTATTAATCCCCGACCTTGCCCTCAACAGGGTGTGAGAACAACTTGAAAACTTTAACAAGATTGCTTTAGGAGTGTTCAGTATAATTAAATCAGAAAATATTACCCTGTAAATTTATTCTGTGATACTCAGTGTTGCTTTTATGGCAAAAGTGTGTGTGTGTGTGTGTGTGTGTGTGTGTGTGTGTGTTATCTCTAAACTGAGAATTTTCATATATTATGAGGAGCTTTGGAACTATGTATTTTTAGAGTTGTCAGTAGCATTAAGAGTCAACTTCATCTCTATTTCCAAACCTTCTATCATGAGATGAGTGTCATCCAAATAAACTAGCTTCCCCAGTCCCTGTCATTTCTAGTAGAGTTGAGGGTAGAATGTGAATTTTCCTCCTCATATGACAGCTATCATGCTCTGATTTCTTTTTTCTCAAATGCTCATGCAGACAAGGAAAAAGAGAAGGGACTAAGATGCACTGGGCAATTCTTGTGTGTGAGGTCATCCTGTCGAATGCTCTTGATGCTATTGGTATTCTTCACTCCATTGTACAGATGAGGAGAATCAAGGGGAGAAGTGAAGCCCTCGCTCCTCATCAACAGATGATACAGCACAGAACTGATATCATATTTGTGAAACTGTTAGTCCAGCACACATTGTCATCTCACTGACAACAGTTCGAAAAAGCATGTGGGGACTTTAGGCTATATAACTTCCCATATGGGGCTTCTCTTAGATCCCTGCAGGCCTGTCTTCCTAAACCCCTGATGTTAAATGAGTCAGTACTGTTGGGGATTCAGCTTGGCCTTGAGGGAGGAAGGGCGATGAGACAGCTCCCAAGACGCCGCCCTTCCCCCAGCCCTGGGGCAGTGTGGAAGCGAGCCACACCTATCTCCTTCTGGATCCGGAACCAGAAGGGATAGCTATGAGACCATCCCCCACCTTGCGCCAGCGAACACGTGTGCTCCCTTTTCGAGGGCTTTGCCCAGAGGGTGGTACTATGGGAAGTGACGTTAGCCCATGAGGGAGGTCCTTGGGAGCTGCTCTTGGACGGACAAGCTCACCAGCCTATCGCCAGCTCCTGCTCAATCCTCGACTTCATCACTATATTACTGTAAGCCCCTCCCGAATAAACCGGATTGTTCTCCGAAGTGTCTCCAAGATCCATGTGCGCCTGGCTTCCTTGGTGGGTAAGGAGGGAGGAAAAGGGGATCTCGTTCGGCCACGTGCACCTTAGGCTTGCCCGTGTCCCTTTGCTCCACCTTGACGGTCCGCGGGTCGGGCGCCCAGGGGAGAGGGTGAAAAGGGGAGCACTGATAAGGGAGTAAGCTTAGCATCCCCGCACGAGGGGAGGTGAATCTAGCCCGGCACAGTACTACAGAGATTAGGAAAGTGATTGAAATTTTATACACATTGGGTATTCTGTTGTGACTTATGGGAATCAAAAGGTCAGGGGATAGAGAATAAGTTTGCAACAAAAGACTAATCAAGAATAACAGAAGCTAATCTCCAGCCCCCAAAAGCTAAATCGTCGAGCCATGGTCATTCTCCAGACCTCGAATGAGCCAAATGACAAGCCATCCTGAAGCTTCTCACCTGCCTCCTACACGATGGCCACCTTTTCACTCTGCTGCCCCCTAGCCCAGTGTGAGGGGTTAACAAGTTCCTGCAAGGGTAGCTATGCCTTGTTCTCTTGTCACAGTCCTTAAAGACACCACTACACTAAGCTCAGGTGAGAGAATGCTCATCTACCAGAGGGGGTGCTCTGTTAGAGACAACATGGCTGACTTGTGCTCCCTGAATTTGGGTTTTATTTATTTTCACTTCCCCACACAATTAAAGTCATCTCAGGGCTACTTCATTTAAAATGCCAGGAGACCAAGACTGTGAGCAGAGCTGACCCTACTATAGCTCTATTACCCACTATTCCTTCAGTCTGGCGGCCGGTGAGGTGGAAGCAGATTTGGAGAGAGCAACATAGGCGTCCCCTTCTAAAACTGCATCAATGATTGCCTTCTAATCATCGCAGGCGCCTTGGCCGCTTGCCGGTGGGGATGTTCTTGCTCCTGGGAAACTCTGCAAGGAATGCTCAGGGACACTTTAGTTTCTGGGAATTTTAAGAAGGAGGAATGGAACAATAGTATGTGTATACATGTGGCCAAACACTGGCATCTAGCCACATACTAAGCCATCCTTTATTTACCAATTACTGCAACACAATGATGTAGATAATATTATTTCTGTTTTCCGTGATAGACCTAATTTCTTTTCAGAAAACTTGCCCAAGGCAACATAGTGAGTAAATATCAGAGTGCCATACCTTTGTTTCCTTGATACTAAACTCCATACACCTTTCTGTCTTCCACTCATGTTACCCTCCTCTCACTACATCAGAAAACAGAGCGTTGAATCATTATTGGAGCCTCTAGGATGCAAAAAAGGCATTGTCAACACAAAGTCGACAAACCTCTGATGCATGACAAATAAGAAAGCTGAGACTTAGAGAAATGAAGTGATGGAGCTTTCATCACTGAACACACTATCACGCCCAAGGTAGAGTCTCTCTTTACCTCCCCACTAGATTTTTATTTTTCACAGAAAGCTCTAGGGAGATATTCGAGGTATGACGCAACTGAAGGTCCAAGGCTCTGAGTTCAATTCCCAGTATCACCAGAGAAGAAAAACAATCCCTGCAGCTGGCAGATTGTGGGGCAGCAAAAGGCAGGGCATTGGTTCATCTCTGAGCAACCGCCACCCCTAATGTCACATGCTTCATGGAGCCCAGGGTGACAAATTATGGCCCATGGGCACCTGGCATCTTCTCACAATCTGCTGACTGCTTTGTGTGTCCTCTGGGGCAGGGAGGAGGGAGCCAGCTTAGCAAGTATGCTGGGAGCAAGCGACTGAAATACACAACTGTTTATTTGCTCTTGCAATGACCTTAATTACACCTGTCAAGAGATTTCCGCTTGAATAGATGTAATAAGAAAACTAGAGGGTGAGTGGACTCTTTGAGCCCCAAATCCAAAAGGCTCAGCAATTACATCTCTGCAGGGATCTTTTCTCAGGGTTCTAAGGAAGTTCAAGTGCAATGGGCAGCAGAGGGGAGACGGAGCAACAGTGGCCTCAAAGGCAAGCGTTGCTAGGAGAGGTGGCTTTGTTATTGTTGATGTGTCGTTCTCCTCCCACCCTCCTGAGCATAGGAATCCTGGAGGCTCTATTCCACAAGCACTGGATACAGAAGTAAGCACTGAAAAGGAAGGCATTTTGAAGATGATCTAGTGCAACCTCCCATCCAACCCCACCTGCTCCTTGCATGACACCCAACCTATCTTTCAGCTTATACCTAAACTTCTGCTGTGGCAATGAACACATTATACCTACCTTATTATGCAGTGTTGGGCATGGAAATGAGAATTGAACCTCGAAGTATTTAAGATGTAGGCTTAAATATGGGATTCCTGGTTGGAAACCTTTGTAATGGTGGTCTACGTTTCTCTCCTCTTTGCAACTCCGTTTCTGATTCAGAGTGTGGAATGAAATCCCTCACTATTATTGAGTTCTGTATCACATTCTGTAAATCCAAAAGTGTCCATTTAATGCATTTAGGTGATCCATTGTTTGTTGCATAAATGTTGACCACTGTGATATGAATACAATAATATGTCTTGATCAGTGTCATCCCTTCCAACATTTTCAACTGTTTCTCCTCTACCTACCCATTTCCTCACTCTTCTTAATTTTGTAACATATACATTCTTGACTATATTCTCCCACTCTCCTCTTTATTCACCTGCTTCATTCTCCTTGACCCTATCCCACTCCATTCCTTTCAAATAGCCCCATCTAAATGTTTTGCAAAACGAACGTTCAGTCCCCTGTATTAGCCACTCTGCTTGTTTCATTTATTCCTGCCTAACAGGATGAGAAGTATTATAATCCCCTAATACCAAGATGGAAGGTATGCTGTGGTTCTATGCATTTAAGTGGCTGACCCAAAATGAGACAAATGATGATAGTCCAACCAGTAAGTGCAATTCTCCAAACTGTGGGATAGAGGTAAGGAAAGATTCCAGTGTGTACTTCTAACTTCCTACTCATTCAGAGTAGAAGAATCTACTCCTTCAGTCATGGAGCAAAAAGACACTAATTGCTTGGAAATTCTTGAAATATCCTGGAGTTCTTAATTATTTCCACCTTCTTTAAAATCTTCACAGCCTCCGTGTCATTATCTGACTGTGTAGATTATAGTTTATGGAGGCAATATGACTGGCTTTGTAACTCACTAGCATTGAGGCTAAGGCACATTTCAAAACCCTCTGGACCTTGATTTTTCCATTCTAAACAATGGGAGAGATAATTGCATGCCTCAGTGATCTAGATATTGATTGTTCTGACATCATACCATTGTTAATGGAAGAGAATAAGAAACCAGATGTAATCTGCCCAGAAGAAGGTATGCAGCAGCTAGGGGTCAGATATGTTGTTACTGCGGCTACATCTTATTTGAGAAGGTAATCAGCATACAAAGATGGGATGAGCCAATAAAGCAGAGGAAATAAATGTTTGTCTTCAACAACTTTCCTGTAACAGAGAAGAAAATATCAATGGTGTTGCCAAAACAGGTCTTCTCCCTACATGTTCAATGTTTACACTGCCTCACTTAAATGGTTAGGACCAAGTTGTCTCCACAGACAACTGAAATCCCTTCACTTAGAAGAGGTCTTATGGAGAAAAGAAAAATTATAATTAAGGCTCAAATGGAAGAGTCCTATCCAGCAAATACAAGACCTGAGCTCAAACGCTATTACCACCAGCCAATCAATAAACAAAAAAATGAATATGATTAGAAAAAATAAGATGGTTCAGCCTTGCAAAATGGTGCCACTATAACTTAGCCACAAATGACAACAGAGACAACAGTTAAAATGTGGTAGGTATCTAGAAGTCAGATAGACATTTGAATTTTGACTCTCTTGTTTTATACTCTCTGTGATTTTTGGACAAGTTACTTCAAATCTGTCATCATCAGCTTCTTGTAATAAAATGAGTATAATAATTATATTTTCTCATGCAGGTTTTTTTTTCAAGAATTAAGTAAAAGAACATAGCTCAGTGATGCTGTACATAGAGAAAAGATCTAATAATCGAATAAGGGTGGTAATTCTTACTCGTTTCAATGATTAATGCAAAGGGCTTGGTTCAGTGGGAAATAATAAGGAATTGAAACACTAGTTTAGCCACTCAGGCCCAATCCAACGAATTTTAGTGACATGTTGCTCGTTTTCCACTCTCCCCAGCCGGGTTTGGCTGAGCAACGAGTTAGTTACAGAATTAGCAAATTGCCATTGTCATAAACCTGGGAAACTATGGTACTTATCACAATTAATTCAACAAATAGCCCCAATTAGTCTTGAGCCTCCTCTTTGTGTGTTTCATTCATCTTTCTACCATTTGTTTCTACCCTACCTTCCCTGTCCCCCTCCCTCCACACCCCAGTGCCTGGCACATTCAATCTGTGAAAGTCAAAGCCAGGTTTCTACAGCATTTCCAGCATTCTTCTCTCCTCCCACCAAGGCGGAGCAGCAGCCTCTTTCCTCTTTGACTCTAGCCCTTTAACAGTCTATTCATTAATGGTATTTCCCATCCTAGATTGTCATTTCCATTTTGATACAAGTCGTCAGCCACAGTATGTTTTAAAAATGAGCAAAATGGAAAATTTCCAAGGAAAGTGATAGACTTGATGGAAAAATGAAATATGATAAGGAATGACTTGCTGAGTTTTCGAAGGTTGTGCTCCATAATCACATATGTGTATACATATGCATCGGTGCGTGTATATAAGTGTGTTTTTCCATGAATTCTTCAAGGTACCTCTGCAATTGCATGATTGAATTATGTATAGAGTATTCCAAGGAAAAAGCTTCAGAATAGATATCAGACACATAGGATAATTAATTCAGGCAATGGAAAGGAATTGTGTTCAGTTGAAATGCTAATACAGCTCAGGGGGATGGAAAATTGTGGGGTCTGTATAGAAGGATGTTCTAGGTAAATTTTGGAAAGAGAAGCCAGTGTGTACACATAGGGGTTATTTTTCTGATTTATTTGCAGATGACGGTTGTTAACGTTTTCTGACAGAAGAAGAGCTGCAAAGTTAGGTGAGATATCTCGTAGCTAGATAGAGAAGTTGAGTAGGGGAGGGACTGGACAAGTTAAGGGGCCAATTAAATGCTATTGGACTGAAAATACAAAAAGTATCAATGTTTTAAATCGATAGCTGTAGGCATCATTAGAAATACTTTTGTACTCAAACAAGTATTTGAGGTCATCTGGTCCTTTTACAGAGCTTCAGCGCTTCTGAAATCAAATGGAAGAATTAGGACGATGAAGATTTCATTTTAAACAACTGATGTTTCAAAAAAAAAGGTGGAAATTGCTGTGCAAAACAGTATCTAAGACATTAATGTATTCCATTTACTTGGAGGAATGTTGATATTCAGTAAGGAACACAACAGTCTTTCTCCTAGCAAAAGTTGTGGCTTCTAAAAAGCATTGTTGAAGCTAGGCATGGTTATATATGACGATAATCCCTAGTCGAGGTAGGAGAATCTCTAGTTTGAGGCTAGCCTGACTACATCATTAGGCCCTTTGTCAAGAAAAATGAAAACATTGTTGAAATCAAATTTCACTTCTTTTTTGGAAATTCACCAAGTCTAGTAAAAGGAGTAAAACAGAAAACATTTCTATAGAAAGTTTTCATTGTCATCTAGATGAATTATCTGAGGATTAAATGGGGAGAATGAAATGAAACAATCACCATGTGTGCAATCAGCACTAGATCATTATTAACTGCTATTAAGCATGTTATTGTGATTAGCATCTCTGCTCCAGATGTTTCACTCTGCATATACATGGCCCCCTCTGAGGCTTATTATTCTCAAACCTCTGGTTGTGGAGATTGTTGTAGACAGCCCCTACTTATGACAGTTGAATTAAGAATTTTTAAAATCTTATTATGGTAAGCAAACCACAGAATTCAGTAGGTGCTATACTTGGAATTTTTAATCTTTTTTTTTTGAGGCTGGAGATAGGAAGTATGTTTCCTACTGAAGAGTGACAGGGAACTGGAAATCACTGGTCATGAGGTTCAACAACGATTTACAAGGTACTCTGTCACTAAACTGAGATGGTGTATAGGCTAAGTGTATCAAATGCTTACAATATTTAAACTTATAATGAGTTTACCAGGAGGTAATGTCGTCTTAGTGCAAGGAACATCTGTCTAGGGATTACATCCCTTTGGTGGTACAAGTCTTTTCAGTTCTGCATTCTTTCATTGCTCAGTGAATTTGCAATTTCAGTGGCCACAAATCAGACGTCTTCAGGGGATATCTGGGGTTGTGATATATGGGGGGAAATAATAGAAGGGAGACACTGATCAAGATGCATCATACTCATAGGGCTGGTATGTTGAATTGGGACCTTTTGTACAGCTAACGATAATAAAACAGATTTAAAAATAGAATTGAAAGATTTCATATTCTACCATTTGGGCTGTGGTCTCACACAATAAAATATTTTATTAACTCCACATTAACCTGACTATTTTGAAAACTTCAGATGATTATTTGTATCTCTGTTCATCTAATTGATTTTTGGAGAAAATATCAGGAATGTAAGGTAAGTTTCCTCTTCCAGGCTTAGTGCTATTTGAATTGACAATTCAGTGACCCTTTGCCATTTTCAGTGAATGTAGCACCTACTTTAGGAGAGGTCTTCATACACAGTCTGTGGTTTGCTGGAATGAGCCTAGGAACTTTACAACTCAATAGGTACAATAAGCTAAAAATTGGGCACAGTGGGAGTATTTTCACCACAGAAACTGGTAAGCACTAAGAAATTTGAGCTTTTCTAACTGAAATAAAAGATCTTGTTAAATATTCACCCACAATGTATTGGAAGTTGCTCAAGAATTCAATAGCGAACAAATTTCCTGACATCTCTCTTTCTTTGAAGCTATCACACCAATTTATCAGTCATCACTAAGGGGAAACATTACAGAATTGATGAAATATAAAGAAACTCATATTATTTTAAAGGGGGAAATGACCAACCTTTGATGAGCAATACATTATACTTAATTAATATAAAACTATTATTTATTACACAGAAGATTCTGAAACTATTGTTTTCTCCTGTTCTTTTTTTTAAAAGTTAATTTTATTGTCAAAGTGATGCACAGAGGGGTTACAGTTACATACACAAGGTAGTGAGTACATTTGTTTTCAAACTTGTCACCCCCTCCTCCATTTTTCTCCAATCTTTCTTTGATTTTCTGTGTCGCTGGGCCTTTGTTAAGAAAGTTTTGGCCTGTGCCAAGGAGCCCTAGTGTTTCTCTCAAACCATTCTTCCACTTCTTTGGTTAATATATTCGGCTAAGTTAGTCATGCTTATTTAGTGCTGGAATGTGAATAATGGTTCTGTTGTCATAAAAGTCCACCACATTTTCAGGTTGGGTGAAAATTTGGAGAGCCCAGTTTTTCTCCTGGGAACACCCGCCTTTAACACATGCCTAAAAATGAAAATGCCAAATCTATGAGCTATGCAAACTTCTTTTTCCCTGAATAGCATGCCTTGAGATGTTTCATTACGGAATCAAAAGACATCAATTATTATGCATGAGATTTAAAATTAGGCCCCCTTGATTCCTAATATTTGAAAACAGTATATCAGATAGACAATGAATTTTGTTCAAATCTAATAGCAATTCTCACTTTAAATACGTCTTTCAGATTCACACAAGTTAAGTATCTTTCCCTGACATACACACAGCAGGTAATTAGAAGATTTGACATTTAAAATCAGGCAGGCCTGTCTGATCCTATATTCAACAGGCATAAATCCAAATATGAACATATGCATTTTTATGATAAGTCTTGCTTGATTTATCTACTTGTGAGTTGTTTGTCTCTTCTTCACCCCTGGAGTGTGGTAGAAACCATGCCCGTGTTACTGATTGTTGAAATCTCAATGCACAATTTGGATCATAGTAAGTGCTCTGTTAATAATGTTTGGATAAACGTATAAACTATAGGGCAACACCAAACTATACCATCACATTCAATAGAACATTTTCTGTAATTCTGTATTTAGAGTGGATTAGAAGTGACAGGGCCATCTCACAGAGCTGATATAGTTGTCCATTGTGCAGCAGAGCTGACACCCTTTGAGAATGTATTAATGACCGGGGGAACCAGCCCTATGCCCTGAGGTTTCTCCACAGCGAAAAGGAGTGTGAGGAGGGCGGTGTGAAGCATGCTTGTGTTTGTCTTCACTTTCCTAGGCTTGACTTTTGTTCATGGAACTAGAATCAGAACAGGCTCTGACAATTAACTTTGGAACCAGAGAGCAGGAAGAATTTGCAGAATGCCAAGTAGACATTCTTGTCCAAGAGGATATGTAGGCCATTTTAGTATCTGTTTTTTTAATTATTTTTTTCTTATTTATCGTCAAAGTATCTGTTTTTAAGTATAGAGGAAAGAGGGATAAAGAAAGAGGAAGACACTGAGGAAATCATGACTCCACATCAAACACTCATAGATACTGAGGTTTCTCTTTCATGAACAAAATTATAGGAGATACCAAGACTTTCTAACCATTTCCAAACTCATGTTTACAGATAATGGTTTTAGGATAAGTAAACTGATAGTGCTGACCCCAAAACCTACGAGTTTCCCCTCCCATCACTGGATTTCCACCACTGAAATCCATCTGTTTCAACAGGTAAATTGTCAGTCAAGAACATAAAATATTTTTATAAGATTGTAGTACTTCTAGCAATTACATCTCTTTAAAACAAATGCTCTGTCCTGTGACTGACCTCAAAGTATTTCTGTTATTAATGATACATTTTTTCTCCATAGCAGTACTTCCTTAAATTATAAGTCTTGTGAGTGAAAAAGATGAAAACCACTTGAAAGGAAAATATTTCCCCATCAGAAGATAAACTGCTTTGCTTTTCCTAATTACAATTTTGAAAAGACTGACGTTGTAAAAATACCAAGAATTTAAGTATTATAAAGACTAGCACAATTAGGGTATTATATAGGCAAATGGAAACTTATAAAGTCTGTATTTTACTTACATAGTAGAAGCAGAGGCCAGAGAACAAAGATATCCATCATATTTGCTGCCAATGACACTTTCTGCACTGTGAACTTGACAAACAGATGCTAAGGTAATGGCACACTTGCATAAATATGCACTACTGAGTCCCAGACCAAGTGCTTAGTGCCTTATCTGCCTCATTGTATTCTTTATTGCAATTTTTATTGTCAAGGTGATATACAGAGGGGTTACAGTTACATACATAAGGTAAGGGAGTGAGTACATTTCTTGTCAAACTTGTTACCTCCTACCTCATTTTTTCCCACCCTTCCTTCTCCCCAATCACCACCCCCACCCTCGAGTTCTACAGTTGGTTTATAACATGTTGCCTTGGGAGTATTGCTGTTGCATTGGTTTGCCTTTTACCCTTTGTCTCTTCATTTTGATGTTTCCCTTCCCTTCCCTGATTCAGACAAGCATATATAAATACCCAGGGTACCAAAATCAAATAGAGTGACAACACGGCTAAACCATAGGGAAGACAAACAAAGAAGAAAGAAATAATTTCACATAGCCCATTAAAAATAACAACAAAGATAAATCGCTTGTTTCCATAGCTTGGAGTTCATTCCATTTAGCATCATCTTATATGATCATATGTACATAAGTATTGAGCTATTGTGATCTTCTGCTAGGACTATCCTAAACATAAACTAATTATTACCAGTGAGGGAAACCATAAAGTCTATGTTTCTTTGGGTCTGTCTCACTTCACTTAGTATGATATTTTTTCCAAGTCTTTCCATTTCTTTATGACTGGGGCAATATCATTTTTTTTCTGATAGAAGCATAGAATTTTTTTGATCCATCCATCTACTGAGGGGCATCTGGATTGGTTCTGTATTTTAGCTATGGTAAATACTACTGCAATGACCATGGCTGTGCTGGTAGCTTCTCATCATAGTTTAATCCTTGCAACAATTTAGGATAAAAGTGATGTACAATGAAATTAACTCCTTCTACCCACATCTTAATAAAGCAGGATTAGCTACGAACTTGAACTTTCCTGACATTAAAATTTTGAATTAATAATAAGCCTATCTAATTAAAGCTAACTAACCTAAGAGCTTCTTAGTTACATTTGTTTTTTCCTAGGCTAGAGAATAATTTGATACATCTGAGTTAGGTAAGGTAAAAATTATGGAAAGGCAAATACACACCAGCAATCCACTACATTAAGTATGTCCCTTCAGCTACATTAGGTAAGTCATCTCTCTACTTTAGGTAAATCTCAACTTAGGAAAATAAAAATTGGGAAATTTTTACAAGATAGTTGTCAAGATTGTCCACATAGAAATGTGCTTGAGAGACATTTGGGTAAAGAAAAGTGAGCCCTAGTTTGGAATTATCCATGAAAGAGACTACCATCTCAGCCCTGCCACTGGCTGGCTGTGTGACTTTTGACTAAAGATGGTTCCTATTTACACCTTCACACCCACAACTTTCAAATAAGAATAAAAATACCTAACCTGTGAATTATTGTAGAGATGTGTTGACAAGACCCTGTGTAGCTCCAGGAATAATAACACCTTTCACATGCCTGTCCTTCTTTATAAGAAATTTTCAAAAGTAAGACAGCTAAGAAAGTAGAAGGCCAACTTTAGGGGAGGAGTTATATAATGAAAAATGATTGATATGTTCAAATATAACAAGTCTCTTTCCTGTTGTCTGCATTTCTGTTTTTTCTGGTCAGAAGAATGTGTGATATGTGTTGTGATATGTGATATGTGTGAGAGTGTGATATGAGTTGGAAAAAGTAAAGAACACTTATAGAAAGACTATAAGGAAAGACTTGATCCTAGCCCTCCTATTTGGTACATGGCCTTGGTCCAACACTAACTGGCTCTAAATCTGATTATTCATTAAAGAAATGTTCATTGGTATCTTGCTAATTGCCAGATCTTGTACTAGGTACCAAGAGAACATTGGAACCTGAAGTTCCTGCTCCTAAGATAGATACAGAAAGATAAGAAATTTTTATTTTATTTTAATGTAATACAAAAAAGTACTCAGAAAAAAAAGTACTCAGGCAGGTAAATGACAACTTGCTCATAGCCCATATTTGAGGAGACACCAGACTCATTTGTGTGGAAGCTGAGGGAGGAAGGTGTCTTTCCTTGAATAAGTAATTAAAAGGATGATGAATGGGGAGGCTTCATGTAGAAATTTGAACGAGTGGATGACAGAGCCTTAGTCGACTATGTTAAATCTGGATCTTCACTTCAAGGACATGGAGAATTTCAGAATGTGATGTGACCAGAATCAATAGGACAATACACAAACTAGGAATGCATGTGTGGGAAAGAAGTGTGTAAATATGTCCACTTCACATTTGTGAAATTAAGAGTACAGTCTGGATATATGTTTCATCTAGGGGTAACTTCCTCTCAGAAGAATGTTGAAGCTCTGAGCTGGCCATTATCAATCTTTTCTGCCCCAGTGTTTTCAGTGACAATCGATTTCCAGTCCCCTTGTGCCTCTCCATATTTTGTTCTCTAAGAGTTTTGTCCAGTGCCCTTCTCCTGGATGTCTCCTTAATGACCTCTCTGTGGACACAGCTTATTTGCTGCAGCACACTTCGTCAGGGACCACATTCTCTCACCCGGTTCCTTGTCCTTCCCTTTGAATGCCATCCTATATATCTTCTCTTCTTCCCCAAACTGCACACAAAAATGTGCAGTGTTCACTGCGCACTACCTAAAAAGTCATATGAAACATTCATTTATAGAGTTCATATAAAGTCCCCAAGTAACTCTGAACAAAAAAAACAAGAATAGCCCAGAGAAAAACAGCTTAATTACTCAAGGACAGCCCATCTGATATGGACAACACCCAAAGTCACCCTAGAAATACAGTTTTTATGCAAGAGCCAGCACTCACCTCTCCACCCTACATCCCTTCCCTCCAGTTCTTTATACATAAATGCTTTTAATTGCTTTAGTTTTCTAGTATTCATTTATCTTTAAATATGTCCATATTGCTGTTTCATATCTTGTCATTTTGGAATATTTTCAGTGGGCTCTAGGATGCTGCTACCCAAACTTGTATCCTCCACAGAGCCTCACGTACTCTCAGCTTTCCCGGGCTCCCAGTCTGTTATTTCACAAGCATATATCCTAATAAGATGAATCATGTATAATAATATTTGGGGATCTCTTTCTCTTAAGATCCGAAGATTAATGTGTTTTCTTTCTTAAATTCTTCTGATCATGTTCAGAGCTATATAGCGCTGTAATAGCCATTAAAGGCCAACACACATTTCAAGCTGAATCTCTCCACATGTGAAACTAGACTCCTAGCTCATCAAAAACCTGATTCTTCCTCTTCTGTCCACAAATGTGCTCAATCTTCTTGTTTGGGGAATGCCTTTCTTTCTTTTGCCTACCTACAAAGTCCCTTATTCTTTAAGAATTCTATCTGCTGTATTACACACACACACACACACACACACACACACACACACACACACTATCACTTTCCCAACACTCCCAGGGTTTGTAGCCTGATTGATTTGTAAAACTCTGGATGACTATAGACATCACTTCCTTGACACAGATTCTGTAATAAGAGCTATGTAAACTTTTTACATCTGATCACAGAGGAGTGAATACCAGGTTACCAACACAAGCAGAGTCTCCCTCTTAAAGACCACAACCTAGAGCAGATTCTAAAGGCCATAAAGTTGCTTAGTCTCAAACGTAGTGGTTAGGGGCTGGGAATGTAGCTCAGTGGTAGAGTGTTTGCCTAGCATGCATGAAGTTCTGGGTTCGATTCCTCAGCACCACATAAACAGAAAAAGCCAGAAGTGGCACTGTGGCTCAAAAGGTAGAATGCTAGCCTTGAGTAAAAAGAAGCCAGGGACAGTGTTCAGACCCTAAGTTCAAGCCCCAGGACTGGCAAAAAAAAAAAATCAAACGTAGTGGTTAAATTCTGAGGCTTCCTAGATTTTCTCAATCCTTTAAATTTTTTTTATTTGTGCCTATTGGTTATACAATGTAAGGGATTTCACTGTATTTCCATACACGCATGTAACATATTTTGATCATCCATTTTCCAGCAAATAATTTAATTACATTCTTCCTTATAGCCGAGTAAAGCTCCATTGAGTACATATAATTTGTTCATTCATCCATTGGTAGGCAACTCGGCTGTTTCCATAGTTTGGCTACAGTGAATAATGTCAGCTCTTAGTCTTCAACAGCAATAGAGTGCTTATTGTTGGAAAAGGGTACATGTTGAATCTGGGCTAATCTGAACAAATTCATTAACCTTTCTGATCTCTGCTATCCTGTTCTAAAAAGTACAAACAATTATACCTCATATTAGAAAGGATAATCTGATCACCCAATGATAATTATGAAAATAATGCAACAGAGTATATGTTTAACAGGTACTCCCTTTTCCTTCTGTTTCTTTTGTGATTGATTTGGAAAACAGAGGGCCTTTTATCTGCATGTGGGGATCCTGGGACCTTTCCTAGCAAGGAAGGTCAGAGAAAAAAAAAGATGTGAGAGAATCAATTCTTGTCTGCTTTACTATTCCTGTGCGTGTTTACTTGCTGCTGATTGAAGTTAATAGAGATTCACTTACAAGGTTTCTATGAAGATTGGATGAGATCATTTTTGTAAGAGTGCACTACAAATGTAGTGTGTGGGCAGGCCATGCATTGTTACAACTCCCCTTCTGCCTCATCCAGCAGAATAAAGGCAGAAAGAATCCAGAAGCCTAAACAGTGTCAGGAAGTGGACTTATGTTCTCAATTGTTCTTCTCCGCAATTCTAAAAGTAGTTTCAGCCTGAATGAGTATTGAAGCCATTTCAATTTCCCTTTCAAATCAGAGATGCCAAAACCCTGTGATTTAGGCTCTCAGGAAGTACTACAGGAGTTGTCTCTGCCTGCCCTCAGTTTTAATCAAGCAGTTAGTGCTTAACAGAAATGGAAGAAACAATGTTCTCTATCATGGTTAAACCTCTTAGAAAGACTGGCAAGCTTTCCTCTGTGGAGACCACTATGATCTGAAAGTCAAAAATTATTTGCATGGTTTTATGGGCCCTTCGTAGGTGAAAACCTCAGTTACCTCGATTCTTCAGCCCCGCCTCCCATTTTGATTTGCCTGGATTTACAGGCTAGCCAGAGAATATATCATTCAACCTCATGGTTCTGTGCTTTTCGTCATGCTTTTCCCTCTACCTGGAATGCCTTTGCTACTCCTCACTACTTTCCCAAACCAATGCTTCACTTTGTGCTGAAATCTACTCATCCTTCAGCTATAACTCAAACACCCCTATACTATAAGTTTTCTTTCTCTATCTACTCCTACATGAATTTATGTCTCTTTTCCTATGTTCCTTGGAAGCCTATATCTATATATCTATTGTTTTCCTTCCCTCTTCCATAATCTGTACCTTCATCTCTCTGTCCTATGTCCCTCTTCCATCCAGCAGGTTGACAACTGACTGTGGATTATGGTGTAGAATAGAAGCAAAAAGTCTAGGTTGACTTTTCAGGTCCTGCTTCAGACAATGGGCAGATGACCATGTCCGAGAGGAGTTCCTCAGAAGAGGAAGATGGATGGACACTTGTGCCATGACCAGGTGGAGATACCCTTCAGAGCCTGCATACAGCATGGGACTAAATCTGAGCAATGCTTATGTAGCCTCAAGGAAGAAAATCAGGCATGCATAGTAACCATAAGATAGTCATGTGACAGAGGGAGTAACCTGGCATTTATCAATGAAGATGGGGAAGTGCTGACACAGAAGAAGGGACTGAGGATTTATAAGTGTGATCAAATCCTTACAGCAAGGTTCCTGTGAGGAGAATAACATCCACATTACAGAGAGAGGGCACTCCAAGAGAGCAAATCAGCTCTTAGACAGTGCCCTTCTAAGGAGAGACAGTATCAACTGTGACAGAAGGGAATGATGAAAATAGAGGCCGATACAGGTAATCCATAGAGGCAGTCAGTCACAGCTCTCCATGAACTAGGAGGTAAAGTCAAGACTAAGATGGATAAGAGAAGGTTTAAGGAGTCAGGGGTTTGAAAAGAAAACTTGAAGGTTTGAAATAGAAATGCAGGACCTAGTTTTTGTGAGAGTAATGTATATGTTTTAATTTCAGAGTGACTGGCAAACACAAGATAGACAGAAGAATGTGGGGTAAGGACATCAAAACACTACTTTTTGTATTCCTGATTCTAAGACTCACCTCCTCCAGATCGCATATATGTCAGCCTTCGACAGTGCCTAACATTTAGCACAACACCAGCTTTTAAAATTCCCAACGCCAGCTTATTCTCAAGTAGATTAAAGATCCCTTTGGAAAGAGCATTTGTGGAATCTTTTTAGAGGAATTAAGATGCAATAGAGCTATAAATTGGGTTAATTATTTTTTTAGTTATCCTTTTAAATAATGGGATGAAGTTCAATTAAACTTTTGAAGTTATATTAACTCACTGCTAGATTAATGTTAAAACATTTTTATTTAGGCAGAGAAAAGTTTCAGTCACTGAAATCCTTATCTCAATACTGTCAGGTAAGCCTATAATGATGCCCAATTAGCAGGAAGAGAAATAGGAACTCAATGAGCTTTGTAATTAACCCTGAGATGGCACCCTGGAATTGCCGACTGTGTGACATCAGGTAAATTACTTAAATATGTAATTTCTTCATCTGTAAAATGAGGAATTTTGAGTCATATATTGGAGTATGGTGCAAAAGACTAGAAAGAATCTGTTCTGAATATCTTAAATAGAACTCAATAACAAATAAGCCGCCACATTTTCTATTTTTTTTAAATTTTACCTATGGGATAATGTACTTTAGAGACAAAGTGATGTTTTTTTTTTTCCTTAAGCAAAAGAGACAGTGTTATTCTAGCAAATGGATTAAAATGACAGCTGAGTGAGTCATTATGAGGTAAAGGGGATCCATTTCCCCTTGTTTTGGGGGCTTCAAGAGACAAATTAGGCATCCCATAGTGAGTTGGCTAAAAGAGATTATACATCAAACAGACTCATTAGCCGACATTATTTTTAAGATTACATTTGACTAACAGTGAGTCTCATTTTCCATTTGATATGGTAGTTTATATTTCTCAAGTAAAAATGTTTATACTGAAAGTGAGTCTATTAAAAGAAAAATGTTAAATAACACGGTTTTGCACATTTGACAACAGATAGGCAGAAGGTGACAGACAAACGGTGATCATTGAGAGAGTGACTTGGTTAAGCAGTATGTTTGCTCTTGGATCTATTTGTCTCTTGCTGATATTTGCAATCACAAGGAATCAGATGCCACGTTTGAATCCTGTAATAGCAGTTTCCAAAAGGAAGTATGGCAGGCCTCTCAGTGCCACACACCTGCAATCCTAGCTAGTGATGGGGATGAGACCCAAAGAATTGTGGCTCAAAGCCAGCCCACACAGGAAAGTCTACAAGACTCCATTCTCCAATAATCAACAGAAGGCTGTCCTGAAGGCACAGGTCAAGTGATAAAGTCTCAGCCTATCAAGCACAAGGCTCTGAATTCACACCAGAACACATAAAAAGTATTACTCGCCATTCCAGAAAATCATGAATCTATTGTGTACTTTTTAAAATCTGGGAATTAGACAAAGCCTCCAATATTTAATGTATATATGCCTGGGATGCTCAATATTGTACAGTACCAAGAATAGTCCTTTGCCAAAACTTGTTCATTCTTTTTGATTTTCAAATATTCGGCCATTAGAAAATTGCTTATAATTATTAAATGAACACAGAGTATGTTTTGTATGGTGTTAAACATAAATGTTTAGGGAGTCATCTAACATTTAGAGTGAATGTGGTTTTCATTTGCTTCTGTTTTCCTTTGCTGAGTAGAGGCAATGCTTATTAAGAACGTTAATAAGAATTCCAACATTATTCAATAAATACTTGTTGAACAAAGGAGGAAGTTGAATCTTTCCAACCAGTCTTTTCCCTGAAGTCACCAACTTTTCTTTAATTTGCGCTCTCATTTCCTGTTTTATAATCAATGTGTTCTGAGGGAGATTTTTTTTCCACTGTATAGAATTTCATGATACTGTTCTTTCATTTATGACTACAAAATTCAAGAGGAGTTAATGTGATGGAAAGAGAGAAGTTATACACATAGTCTTTATGTGTGCAATTTTAACTTGACTCATTTATCGCTTTTCTAATCAGGAACTGATGATGTATCGAGGCAATCAACAGATATGAAAGAACTCCAAGAAGACACAATGGTGATGCACTTCCTTATGTCTCTTGCTTTTATTGGTTAGACTTTAAAAATCTTTTGATTTGTTGGACGTTCGCCCTTCTTCAGGTGGCATAATGACGGTCTTCTCCCTACTCATGTTCCCAAGTTCTTTTAAATTGCCTATGACATTCTCCGTTCCCCACTGATGGTCTTTTCATCATGGTGTGATAGTTAAGCATCATTCACAAAGGGTCTCTTTCTACAAACTAGGACTTTCTAAATAAAGCAATCTACAAAGAGACATCTAAAGAAAACAAAGCCTTGAACAGAGCTATATTCAACTTGTGTATAGACTATGAGTAAATCTTCTCACTTAAAACAAATAACTGAAGAAGCATCTAACCCAACGATTGGTTTTATTATATGTAAAGACACACATAATGCACACTCTGACTCCGTCAGAGGGTTATGACAACAAAGAAGGAAACACGTCAGATAATGTTACATGAAGCTAAGGACCTTCATAAAAGCAGCATTGTAAATTTGTAAAGGGTTCCTTTCTTTCTCATTACCTTTGTAGACTGAAGGAAATGTTCTTAATTCCCTGTCTTTAAAGGAATTTATACAATGCACCTCTGAGGTAGAAAGAACAAGGAAATCTTGAACTAACTCTAGGATTCTACCTTTGATGCAGCCTATATGATTCTTGGGTTTATTACAATTTCATTGTCTAAGAGTGGCTCTGTTGGAGCATATACTGTTAGATTAAGTGCCTAGGAATCAAATTACCAGTCAGGAAAAAAATGGGACAAATTTGATTATGAAGAGAAATAAGGTCATGTATAAACACAGAGTCAAAATGGACAAGGAGATATGGGCTCTGCGCAACACTAGCATGCCAGATCTCTCTGCCTCAATGTACCTATAATTCATTTAGACAAACACTCAGAAAGCAGTTACTTTTCAGCACACCCCTGAACTGGATAGAAATCAGGCTTCACGGAAGCTCAGCATGCACTCAACACCTAAGCTACATCCCCAGCTTTATGTTTAGCATCTTTTAAGCCCTTACAGAACACCAGGAAATAGCTTCAATTCGTGTATACTTTGGTCTTTACAAAAGCTCCCAGAAGTAGGCATTATTCTAACTGTCCTATTGCTGATAAAGTGGCTGGGACTCAGAATTCAGTCCTAATTACTTCTGTAGACCTAGATTTTGGCACAGATAATCTTAGGGAACTGGAAACAGGAAACTAGAAAAGCCCCACAAACTGCTATGAGGAAGTGCAACGGGGGTCTTGCCGGTGTCCAATGAGTGTACCTTCATATACATAGGTCCACAAAATTTCCTAAACTTTGTTTATTTGTAAGACAGATTCAGCATCCTCCAGCTATGTGGACACCACTAAGCACAATCTAACCACTAATAAAACCATAAAATCATAATTAGGATATGCCTGTTACACACTTAAAGACAAAAATCAAATGGTGAATTGTTTCAAAATAAATCAAATGCTCCTCAAAACCTCTATCGCCTTTCCATATAAAGTTGCCTTGAATATATACTCTGCACATTGAGGACTTATAAATAATAAATAATATACTACCATCAATAAGCATTGGCTAAACTGTTTTCCAGCCAAATAAGTCATTCTAAAGGTATGCCCACTCTCACTCCCAGAGGGGACGACAGGTAGACAGAAAGGAGTCAGGTGCACAATTCTAGCACAAAAAAATCCACTAGAATGCTACCTAGAGGGGAAGGAATGTTACCTAGAGAGCAAGAAGCTCTTTCCCAGATAACCGGCAGTCTCTAAGGCAGGCTTTATTACTAGAGTTGCTGGAGGAAGTAACAAAACCTATTAAAGGCATGCATTGTCCAAGTGCCCAAGTTCAGATGGAAGTCTGCCTGATTTATCCAGATGAAAGAGGCAGCCAGCTCTGGGAGATAGTAGAAAACAAAAAGCTCCCTCATCAGTACTGCAAGGCATTAAGTTTACATAGGCCTCCCTATGGAACTTGGGCAAGTTTAGAACACATATTTGTTTAAGTGAATCAAGTAAGAGGATGGATCAAGTCTTCATCCTGGAACCCGGATGACAAAGCCTTATTCAGTTCAAACAACCCTGCTGGCATCTCAGCCAGACATCCTCAGTGGATAAGCAGTGAGCTCATTTCATACTGGGTTACTTGGTCCACAATGCCAAATCTATTGAAATATTGCCAGGTAAGAAATACATTGTGGACAGAAGGTGTGGCTCAACTAGTAGAATATCTGACTAGGAAATGCAAGGATGGGAGTTCAAATCCCAGAACCACAAACTAAAGGGGAGGGATAAATTGCGTTTCTACTTATGTTTGCCACATTTTGCATGATAATAAGCTGCATCAAAGGTATGAGAATGTTTTAAGTGGTAAAACTAGGAAAAGAAAGAGAAGTCATGTCATTAGGATTTTATGCAAGTGAAGTGAGAAAAATAACCTCAGATAGTACTAAATAAAACCACACACTAGGAGCCTATCCTAGTTATTTCTGACAACTACAGGCTTGGCAACTGATCTTTAGTTTGATTTCTTCTCAAAAATCCCCATTTACTTGAGAAACGAATTTGATAATAGCATCAACTTTATTGAACTGTGGTGAGCTATAATGACAGGAGCTATTCTTTTCAAAGTGTGCCGAAGTAGTATCCATTCAGTAAATGTCAGAAATTTTTCTACTTTTTCAGAGGAGGGAGCCAACTGGGTTTAAACTCAGGGCCTCATTGTTGCTATTTATTTTCCAGATAGGGTCTCTTGATCTGTTGCTTGAGGACAGATTGCAATCTTTGGCACAATTCCAATACTAGGTAAAAATAATGAAGAAGAGGAGGGGAGAGTTGAGAAAGAAGGGGAAGGGGAACAAGAAGGGACAAAAGAGGAGGAAGAAGAGGAAAAAGCTAGAAGGAGGAGGGAAAAGGGAAAGGAAAAGAAGGAGGAGAAACAGGAAGAGGAGGAAGGTTTCCAGAGGACACAGAATCTTTCAATCTAGAGCTTACAACCATAGAAAGAAATAACTGCATGCCATGACAAACTAAGAAGTGAAAAGCTCATTCATCTTACCAGAAACACCAGTTAAAAATTGCAAACTTTATTTTGAATTGCAAGAAAAGAACAAGTTGACAACTCATGCTAACTAATTTCTGAAAGGAAAGGAAGACAAAAACACAAGTAACATAAAAGGCAAAAAAACAATCTAAGTAATAAATAACCAAACTAAAATAAAAAATAGTGACATCAGGGGATAAAGTGAAGGAAAGAAAAAAGGAATAATGTCACACAGTACATTAAGAACAAAAAAATAAAAAACAACCCTCTTGTTTCCATATCTTGGAGTTCATTTCAATTAATGTATTTTAGGAAGTCATATGGACATAGCTATTGAGCAACTGTGATCCTCTGCTAGGGCTATTCTAGACATACACTAATTATTATAAATTAGGGAAAGCATGGAGCCTATGTTTCTTTTTTTTTTTTTTTTTTTTTTTGGCCAGTCCTGGGCCTTGGACTCAGGGCCTGAGCACTGTCCCTGGCTTCTTTTTGCTCAAAGCTAGCACTCTGCCACTTGAGCCACAGCACCACTTCTGGCCGTTTTCTGTATATCTGGTGCTGGGGAATCGAACCCAGGGCCTCATGTATATGAGGCAAGCACTCTTGCCACTAGGCCATATCCCCAGCCCCCTATGTTTCTTTTTGTTGTTGTTGTTGTTTTTTATATTTTTTATTATCAAACTGAATTACAGAGAGGTTATAGTTTCATACATTAGGCATTGGATACATTTCTTGTACTGTTTGTTACCTCGGGTCTGGTTCATTTGTCTAATTTGGGGAAGGGAAGGAGAATAGCAAACTGGTGAGACAAAGGACAAAAGGTGAACCAATGCACCAGTGATACTCATAAGACAAGTAAGGGTTGGAAATGTGGGAAACGAACTTTACAGCTTGAAGGAGGGGAGTGGGAGGGAGAGGGGAAGGGAAAGTAGAAGAAAAATGAGACAGGGAATAACAATGTTCGAAATGTACTCATTTCCTTACTTACATAACTGTAAACCCTCTGTACAACATCTTTACAAGACAATTAAAATAAAAAAATAAAACTGACCCTTCATATCAGGGTTCTACATGTGTGAATTTAACCTACCATGAATCAGAAAAATACATGAATCATTTCTGAATCTGCATAGACATTTTTTCTTATTATTTCCTAAACACCACACTGTAGTAATTATTTCCAGTGTTCTGGCATTATATTAGCTATTATGAAGAATCTGGGGATGATTTAAGGCCCAGGATGGAATATGTGTAGCTTATACACAAATATTATACTATTTTATAAAAGAAACAGGAGCCTTCGTGGATTTTGTTATCCACAGGGCATCCTGTATCTATCTTAATAGAACATGGTGAGACAATTATAATGATAATGATAAAGAATTTTCCTAGAACAAAGACATCTTGGGAGTTTGCAAATGAAAAGTATACATCAGAAATACTAATGAAGTGACTTGAACCTCTTGACAACCAGTTGAGACTCTACACTCACCAAGTCTAAAGGAGAAAATGACCTACAACTATTTGGGAAGGAATAAAGTATCTTGTCTATAAAAAATTTAAATTAGCTGGGATTGAGACCACATTTGTACCACAATGAAATTTAAATACTATAGTCTTCAGTACTACTTTAAAGTTTTTTTTCCCAATGGAATACTCATCTATGCTTATCAGTATTGCATTTAATTGACAAAGTATAATTATATGGATTTGTGGTGTTCTTTTTGTTGTTATTGTTGCTGTTGTCACTTATAGGGCTTGAATTGGGGCCTGGGTACTGCTCCTAAGCTCTTTTGAACAAGGCTAATTCTCTATCACTTGAAGCTTCAGTGTCACTTCCAATTTTCTAGTGGTTAATCGGAGATAAGAATCTCATAGACTTCTCTGCCTCGGCTGGCCTTAAACAGTGATCCTCAAATCTCAGCCTCCTGAGTAGCTGGGATTACAGGTATGAGCCTCCAGCACCTGGCTATGGAATTCATTTTGACCACATACATAGACATAACCATGTAAAAATGTGCAGCCGGGCAAGGTGGCTCAAGTCTGTAATCCTAGCTACTCAGAAGGCTGAGATCTGAGGATCACAGTTAGAAGCCAACCTGGGCAGGAAAGTCTGAGAGACTCTAATGTCCAAAAACCTAATCAGAGAAGTTCAGAAGTGGTGCTGTGGCTCAAGTGATAGAGTGCTAGTCCTGAGCAAAAAGAGGCTCAGAGACAGTAACCAGGCCCAGAGTTCAAGCCCCAGGACTGGCAAAAAAATAATGTAACTCTGTGTGTGTGTGTGTGTGTGTGTGTGTGTGTGTGTGTGTGTGTGTGTGTGTGTTATGTTGTCTCAATTTTTCCTTTGCATTTTTTGGTGTTTCTTATATTTTTGTTCATTCTTTATTTTATCTTTATTGATAAGGTGATGAACGGATGGGGGGGTTAGATTTACATAAGTAAGGTAATGATTACATTTGTTTTTAAACACTGTCACCCCATCCCTCAAGTTCTCTTGCTGACCCCTCCCTGTTGCCCTCCCCACCATATTAGAAGGTTGATATCCAACCTAGTGTCAAGTGAGTGTCATTATTGCATTAGTTCATCCTTTGACCTGATATTTCTGTGATTACCTTTCCCTTCTCCTGGTTGAACAATCATATACAGGATACAAGGTATAGACAATTAAGACCTATGAAAGAAAAAACTAAAAATAAAAGAAATAAAAAATGGGGCTGGGAATGTGGCTTAGTGGTAGAATGCTCACCTTGCATGCATGAAGCCCTGGGTTCGATTCCTCAGCACCACGTACACAGGAAAAGCCAGAAGTGGTTCTGTGGCTCAAGAGGTAGAGTGCTAGCCTTGAGCAAAAAGAAGCCAGGGACAGTGCTCAGGCCCTGAGTCCCAAGACCCCAGGACTGGCAAAAATAAAAATAAAATAAAAAAGAAAGAAAAAGCATTAAGTAAAGTAAGCCAAACCCAAAGAAAAGTAGGTTGCATGGTTTCCCTCATTTGTAAGAATTAGAAAATGTCTATGATATTCTTAACAGGGGATCTCAACAACCCAATTGCTTAATATATAAGACCATATATAATGAAACATATCTACATGAACTCCAAGATATGGAAACAAGAGGTTCTTATTATGTCCTGTACGTAGTTTTGTCCTTTGCATTTTGAAAGAGCTGCTTAAGTCAGCCCCCTACTAATGCTGTGTGCCCTTGTCTGATTCCCATTTGACTGGATTTCGATATACTGCCTCCAATAGGGATTGTAATCGTGTTATTGAGTTATTGATTCTTTCACAGTCCTGCCTTATCATTCTTAGCCCTGTTGTCTTCCCAGAAAGCTGCCTTTGCATTTCAACTAGCTCATAACTTCCTGCCCCCGTTTTCTAGAGATCCTTGAATTTAGTAGAAACTTTATTTTGTTTTCTAACATTTTCCTCTCATTCCTTGAAAATATTATTCATAGGTGTAAAGATCTCCGGAGCATTCAGAATGGCTTGGTTTTTCCACTGCTTCAGTAAGCTTCTTGTTTATATTCCACTTTATTCATTTTCAAATGCTATGACACATCTACGGCACATTCCTGTACTGAGTGTCTATATCCTAAATGTTTGCCAGTCTTAGTTTACAGGCACTATTCTTTTGGGTGATGACTAAAACCGTTGTCAAAGTGCTAAGACTTGCAACTCCTCTGTCTGCTCAGGAGAGGTTGGGATTTTTGTTTGTGCCTGCTTTGTTGAGAGTCCCCACAATCTTTCTGCTCAGTTCCCACCCTATCCTCAGCAACCACCCCCTGAAGCCATTCTTCATTTCCTATTAACAAAAGAGGAAGTGGTAATGAAAGCATTTCCGATGATGAGAAGTTTCTAAGAGCCAAGTTTGGAAACTATGTATATTATGTTCTCATCCCGTTGACTACAATTCAGTCAAATAATACAATTTACTTTCTCTTGAAGCTACCCCCAGTCTCTGATACAGTCACTCTCCTTGCTTCTTCATATGCTTAATTTTGAGCCCATGGTCAGTCACTATGGCAGTAAACAAGATAAATAGGCTCATGATTCCAATGTGTTTATGTTCTGATAGGAGGAAAAGGAAAAGATGAAGGAAGAAGAGAAAGAAAAGATAAGAGAAAGAAAAATAGAACAAGGAAAAGAGTGAAAGCAAGGAAAAGAGGGGGGAGACCTGCTAATATCTGATGATAAATGTTGGGAAGACAATTAGCATAGGCTACAATAATAGATGATAAGGTTTGTCATGAGAACCACTCTGAGACACTGGCAGGTCAAGAGCAAGCACACCCCACACCTCTGTATTAAGGGTTATATTCTTTCATACTTAACAGATCTGGATCTGCCACATTCTCTAGGCTCTCATTTTATAAAACCCAGGTGCCTGGTATTGAAATATCATGTTCAGTTCTAGACCTTGGCCCTTTCAGTATATAATAGTGCTTGGATATTTCCCCAAGGGCTACCATACAATTCCAGACTGAAAACACAAGAACTGTTCCCCTTAAAACATGAAGTCTAAAATCCATTGAAACACAATCTGAAGGACTTTTGAAAGAGAGCAAACACAGTTTTATTCTTACTCAGCAAAATCTGACATCCTGTTTTGAGGTTACTCTTACTGCAGAGGGAAAGCCATTTAGGGCACATAAAATATCACTCTTTGTTGGCATGACACAATGCTTCTTCTTTGGGTTTTGCTGTTTGTTTCATTTATTTTGGTTTTTAAAATTTTTATTTTATTGTCAAGGTGATATACAGAGGGGTTACAGTTGCATACCCAAGGTAATGAGTACATTTCCTGTCAAATATGGTTACCCCTCCTTCATTATTCTCCCACTTTTATTTTCCTCATGTAGTTATACAAGGGGACTTCAAGTCAACATGTCAGTTTGTAAGTATAATGCACCTTGACCAATGTCATGCCTTCCCTACTTCTCCCCCATCTCTCCTAACCCCACACATCCCTTCAGTTCTCCTAGTTCCATTTCCACATATGTACCTTACATATTCTGAAGGTATTTGTTCATCTTTCCTCTCTCCCATGGTCTACACCCTTCCCTTGACCTCACCACCCCCACTGACAACACATGTTCCTGCTTCCTGGTATTTTTTGTTAAACTGTAAGTTGTACAAAAGAGCTGCGACCAACCCTGTCCTGTCTCATGCTTTGATTAATATATTTGCGTATATATGCGTATGATCCTCTACTATGTTCACATATATATAATTTAGATATAATTTCCAAATAGTAGAGTAAACATACATCCCTTATCTATTTGAGCCTGACTTACTTCACTTAACATAATTTTTCTTTCTAAGACCAACCATTTCTCTGGAAATGACATATCATTCTAATGTTTCATTATTTCACACTTTTCAAACTATCTATGGTGAATATCAATATTGCTAGTCATTAAATTGAGAAGATCAAGACTTTAAATACATTTCTTGAGCAAAAAGACCAGGTCTGCTTGTTAAAAGTTAGATCAGTAAATGTATTAAAAAATTGAGTGTCCTATTTTTAGATAAAATATGTGGATGAATCAGAAATAGGCTTCTCAAGAATACCTTTTTCATTGGGTGTCTATTGCTTTATCATTATAAGGGAGATAATGCTCTTGTATTATCCCTAAGCCTGAAAGTCTCTCAGCCCTGGAGCAAAATGAACTCAGTAACTTAAACTGCAACAAAGACAATTCAACCTTACTAAACTGAGCCTCAAGGAAATCTGTCTCAGAAGCAAAGGGGATTGAGAGTTCCTTGTCTTCATTGTTCTTTATTTTTGGCTTCATTTTTAGTTGTGTTTTTTGGTTATCTTCAAGTAGCTGTAAAAAGGAGTTACTAGTCAACAAATCATTTTATAAGTGCAGTGCACCTTGATCAAGTCACCCCTTTCGTCATTCCCCCCCATTGCTCCCAAGCCAACACCTCCTCTCAGTTCTCTTAATTTCATAGGACATGCATTAAATGTTATGATTGCATTCCCCATCTTCTTTTGTCTAGGACAAGGTCCTCTTTTCAAGCCAATTCTGTAAAGTGAAAACAGGAATGGGTCACAACACATTGAAAAATGGTCATCTTGGTGCTAGTCAACATTGTGTCCGCAGACTCCTGTCCCAGCAAGCGGAATTTAAATCTCTGGACAGGGCGGATACAGAGATTTTTCAAAGTAATAGACAAGGCAAGTGTGAGCGGGCAGATTGGAGAAGGAAGCCAGATCATGTCCCCAAATAATGTCACAATGGTGATCTGGGAATGGTGTTCTTTTCTTCTCCCTCCAGTCACCTTCCAGCTTAAACTCAATGATAGCATGAGCCTACAAGTGTATGCAAAGTGTGGGCAGAATGAAATGTGGGCAAAAAATAGCTTCGCTAGAGCAATAACACTCTGTATGCCTTAAACAGTAGAAATGCACTGCCTCGTGATTTTGGCGCAGAGTTGGTTCCCAAGAGCCAAAGGGGAAGGATGTGCTTCATGCTTCCTCTAGTGCCAGTGAAGGGCTGTCTTCTTTCTGTATGTTTTCACACCACCTTTCATCTTTTGCACACACATAGGTTTGTGTGTGTGTGTCCAGACTTCCCTTTTCATAAGACTACCGCTTAAATTCGATTAATTAACCACCTTATACTAGTATGATCTCATTTGAACTGATCACATCTTTAATCTTATTTTCAAACAAAACTTGTCCAACTTGGTCCAAATTAGTGCCTTTCTAGTTCTACTGAGAAAAATCAAAGGATTTCTTTGCTGTTAGGTGCTTCTGCATAAATTTAAAATCAATGTGTTTCAAGCCCTGAGGTGAAGAAAAACAATACCTTGAGTAATTAATTTAAAAGTATTAAAAACAGATTCCCAAGCATCCCAAAGGCTGCTGGTGAGATTTATCTGGGATTGGGCCGGGGCTCGCATTCTAACACCTAAGCTGTGTTCGGGGTGTGGGCAGACTCCTTGTTTCATCATGGGCAGGACAGGTGCATGCCAGAGCTAAGTGTGGCACTTGGACCAATTCCGAAGATGTTCTCTGCATGAATAGCTGCTCAAGGACCGCGGACATAGAAAGAGATTAGAAACCTGCATTGGTCTTTTCCAGATTCCCTTGTATCTCTATTCTGTCTCCAGCTCTGAAGCAATGGGGAAGAAGAAGAGAAATAGGAGCTATGCAAAACTCCATTAGTCAATTTTTAATTTAAGTTTTCTTTGTTGCAGGACCTGGCCATTTTACCAGAAAACAATGCAAACTGTGGCCTTTCCAAGACAATTTGAGGACACTGTTTTGTTTTAATTCTCAGGCAAATGCAGTGTGCACTGCTCTCTTCTTTGATCCCATAATAGAGAAGAGGAAACAATCAGGATCTAAACAAATAAAATGAAAATTGCCTCCTTTTTCCTTTCTTTCTTTCTTTTTCTATGGTGATGAAAATGCTCCAAAGTGCTTGGAGAACTCACTGAAATGATAATTACCGTCTGTGTTCCTGGGGTAAGCATGGGGACACTTGATTGTGATAGTCTCATCAGGGGTGTATAAACTGCAGCATATGCAATAAAAGTTCCCTCAACATCTGGGTCTTGCTACTTTTTCAAAATCTTGTGAACATCATATAAAACTGACATGGATATTTCAGTGTCAGTCTATGGAGTAGTCATTATGGTCTCTTAAGAAGTTGTCTCACCTTTGACTGTAAGTCACCGGTGATAATTATGTTGGAAGAAACTCAAGTCTATAAGCTGGCTACATCCAATGGGCTCACCACATCTGCAGAAAGAGTCGGTTTCCTGAGCCCACAGCACTTGTGTATGATGTGTATTAGAAATGTGATATGTTGGGCTGGGGATATAGCCTAGTGGCAAGAGTGCCTGCCTCGGATACACGAGGCCCTAGGTTCGATTCCCCAGCACCACATATACAGAAAACGGCCAGAAGCGGCACTGTGGCTCAAGTGGCAGAGTGCTAGCCTTGAGCGGGAAGAAGCCAGGGACAGTGCTCAGGCCCTGAGTCCAAGGCCCAGGACTGGCAAAAAAAAAAAAAAAGAAATGTGATATATTATATATCATAATGTCTTATAACAACTGTCACTGTAATAATAATGAAATATTCAGTCAACAGTATTAAAAGAGAGGGTTATTTTAAATAAGCTAATCAGCAACCAGTTCAGTGAGATGGAGATGACAGAACAAACTCTTCAGTTTATAAGGAGCAGAGAGTTCAAGGAAGAGGAAGTAGCAAGGAAGAGGGCCTTAAGGCAGGAGTGTGCCTGGTGTGTTTAAGGATCAAGAAGGAAGTTTGCACATATGGAAGAGTAGTAGGAAGACTCTGCCATGACTTCGTATCCTGTGCCCTCAATGAATAGACACTGCTCATGAGCAAGCATGTCTGAATCACTTCCATACCCTTTAGAAGGCTTCCGCTCCCAAAGTTTTATCACCTTTCATCTCTGTAATGAAAGGAAAGATGAAGGAGCCAGGTACAGTAGGGAATAGTTGTAATCAAAGCTACACAAAGACTCACCATGTGAAGCCAGCCTGGACAGATAGTTGACAAGATTCTTGTCTCAACAAATAAGCCAAATGTGGTGTAGACATTGGCAATCCCAGTTATAAGGAAGGCAGAGAAAAGAGGATTGATCTGAAGGCCACCTGGAGAAAACGTGCAAGAAATTATCTGAAAAATAATTCAGGGCATAAAAAGGGCTGGAGATAGGGCTCAAAGGGGAGAATACATGAATAACAAGTGTGAGTTTAAAACCTACTACGGCCAAAATAAAATTGGAGGCAGAAAAGAAAGAAAGAAAAGAAGGAGGGAAGGAGGGAAAGATGGAGAAAGGGAGGGAGGGAAGGAGGGAGGAAAGAAGGGAAGAGGGAAGGAATCATGACTACCTTATAGTTGAAAGAAGTTTTGGCAGATGAGAGGAAGTGATTTTCTGGTTTTGATCAATGAGATGTGGAATGTCAGGGGTCCTCGTTGCTAAGGGCAGTCTGAAGGCCTTTATGACCTTGAGGAGGGGGAGAGATGTCAGGTGCAAGGATAGCTTTCCATCAGGCAAGGGAGCAGGATAAGGAACGATAGCATTAGCATTCCTGAGAATTCCCCACCTGGCATTAAACGAGAGAGAAACGTTTTCAGGCCCTACCATCTTGTACGTATATGTCCTCAGACAAGCTACTTTTCATCCTCCTTGAAACAAGCAGTTATAGGAAATGAGCTCCAAGTTCCACTCAGGTTCTGAAATTCTAGAATACCTTTGTCATCCAGGTTAGGTTGCAAAGGAGGAAGAAGGCTTAGGACAGACCAAAAGTTAAGAGGAACGATTCAAAGTGCTTTGTAATTTCTCAGAAGTATACATGTAGAACTCAAGCTTTGAAAAGAAATTAAAATCTGCTTCTCAGCAGCACCAAATACTGCCTTAAAGACCTCAGAAAATTAAAACCAACGTGTGTGTGTGTGTGTGTGTGTGCGTGTGTGTGTTCCCATTGGATTTATTTTTATTCCTTCAATGCAAATGTCTGAAAGGAGAGGCTTAAGGCAAGTGCTAGTGAAATTGAAAGATGCAACAAGCAGGAAACCAATGCCCCTCTCCCAGCAGGTTGTAGAAGAACAAGAAATATGAATATTCTCCAATGCTGATAGGGACTAGCTAGGCAGACGGACCTATAGGTGCAAGCATACCTTTGTGTATATATTTCTGTTTTTGCTTATCTCTAAGTCAAGAGTCTTCATTTTTTCCTTATATCAGCATCCAGCTCAGCAGTTACAGAAACTCGTTTTCCCTGCAGACATTTCTATCTCTGCACACACTATAGCCTAACAAACAAGCACTGCCACATTTACGGTGATCACGTTCCATCCACTCCTGCATGTAGCAGCAAATGGAGAGAAGTGTAACACACATATCAGTGATAAGAACCCACACATAGACACACACACACACACACACACACACACACACACACACCCCTTCCCAAAGTTCCTACACTTTTCCATAAGGTGATTGGGGCCTACCTATCTAGTCTCTGGGTGACTGTAATGGAAAAGCCTCACTTGCTGAGTGGCTGAAGCATAGAAGGCAGTGAGCTAGTATTATATGGGAATCACTAACAACTGAGGGCTACTAACTAGCGTTTCTCGGGAACTGTGACACTTGGGGACTGCCTTCAGGGACCTCAGAAAATTAAAACCAACATGTGTTGCCATGGAAACCGACTAACTGCTAGGTAACTGGTCCTGTGTTACCTTCACACCTTAAAACACTAGGATCTTCCTGAACAAAAGATAACCATCCATCCTAGAGTCACTAAGCAAATGTGCAAACCCAGCACCTACGGGAACTAAATAAAATAGAATAGTGCCAGCAGCTGGCACACAGAAGGGGCTTGATCAATTCTAGTTCCTCCAAGTAGTATTTCTGTTGCCTCCCCCAGTTCTCAGTTAATGTGTCCTATTCAGTATGAGGAAACTGCATCTGGAGCCAGGAATATGCCCGCAGCTTCGATGTCACATTAGGAGACTTAGGACAATGACAAGTCACACTGGAAAGCAAGCGGGCCATCACACTGATGTGGTGGACACCTTTTCTCAATACTGAGGGCACTCAGGCTGGCAGTCCCTTTGAGCTTCTATCCAGGGAACAGTAAAGACAGGACAAGAGGAAGCTGGACAAATGGCTTTGGCGAGACGGGAGCCCTTCCCTGGTACACAGGAGAAAGCACAACACAGAAGCCGGGGATGCTGAGCAATGGGAGAGGAGATAATGTGAAAAGTTCTGCTTCTCCTCCTGAAGAGTACACATTAATGAAGATCCTTGGACCACCTTTAGTAGGAAAATGGCATCTATAAAACGCTGTTGAAAAGAAACCTTGAAGGCCACACAGGGCAGATGAGTTGAAAGTGTCGAAGGGTCACCTAAGAAGCAGAATTTTGGAATCAAGTCCCAAATTGTTGAATTTATCACAGAGTGGGAGTAGGAAAGTAGCACTGGATGGGAAGAGAAATGATGAAGAAAGAATCAATAGAACCTGAAAACCCATTAAAAGTTTGTCTAAAGAAATGAAGCCTTCTGGACTGAGAAGATGGTCATACCACCACTCAGTGAAAGTTCACACTCTGAAAATGGATCTGTCCCTAACATTGTGCTCAGAAATTACAAGTGGTGTTTAAATGCTCTCTGTATTACCAGTCGCTTTGGACTGTGTCCACGCATGTTCTATCAACTCAATTTGTTCTAACTCTGATTAGCACCCAGTTCAGCCCACCCATTCATTACTGGTTCTGTAGAAGTAGGAGGGTAGAATGAATCTTTCATGGTGTTTCCTCAACCCAATTTACCCAACCTGAATCTAGACAATAAGAGAACATCTCACCTGCCAGTACAGATCATTTCTCTTTCCTAGGTTCTTGATTCTTTATCTATACTGAAAGCCCATAAAGAGAGGGTGGGAGTAGAAAAGAAAAGCAAAACCTAAGAAAGAAAAGAAGAGTGACATTTATGGCTCTCCCTGAAGGGCTGGGTCTCTGATTACACGGCCACATGCGGCAGAGGGCTTCTGTTGTCATTTCAGACATTGCTGCGTCTTGATCATTGCAGGATTCTCTGTGACAGCTCTGAAATCAGGACATCTCTCCAGGCAGCGGCCAGGGGGACTTCTAATTGTTCTGCGTATCCAGAGTCACAACCATCCTGGATTGTGCTGGCTTCCTAAAAAAAGAGACAGATAGGGGGAAAATGAGCTTCCAAAAATATGAACAAGGGGCTGGGGATATGGCCTAGTGGCAAGAGTGCCTGCCTCATATACATGAGGCCCCTGGGTTCGATTCCCCAGCACCACATATACAGAAAATGGCCAGAAGTGGCGCTGTGGCTCAAGTGGCAGAGTGCTAGCCTTGAGCAAAAAGAAGCCAGGGACAGTGCTCAGGCCCTGAGTCCAAGCCCCAGGACTGGCCAAAAAAAAAAAAAAAAAAAAATATGAACAAAATTCTCTACCGAACAATGTCCTTATTATGTTATGATGTGGGCTTATGAAAAAAAAGACCCAATATTTTCCCCTTAGAAACATGAACAGTCCATATTTATTTCAAGAAAATGTCAATTGAAATAGGGAACCAGGAGAAACAAAGAGAAATATTTAAGACTGTTATTTTGGGAGCCTTGAAAATGGATTCTAAAAATAACACTCACTGCCTTGTGTGTATTTCATTTATGTCTGTATCCCCGATACCTAGTACTATGTCTACATCATTAATAAGTGTTAGTAGAATAAATGCATTCTCCTACCTGGAAGTTTCTTAAGAAAATTCCTACTCCTTTTTATTTCATATCACAAACCACACATGAAATATCACTTCCTGGGTGGAAACCATTTCTGGCAATAGAGACTGAAGGATTTCTCTATCATTGCCTGTGGCAGAGCATCAGATTTACTGGAGACACCATAGACCAGCAGCATTCAGCGCTCTCTTGTTTGTCTCTGTGCAGCCAGAAGGTAGAGACCACTTCTTACTTTCTGTACTTGCCTCGTGTCGTTTGACACATAGTAGGTTCACAATGAACATAAGCTGGCAAACTGCTCCAAAAGACATTAGACATAAATGATGCACATTGACATTCAGGGGAAAGCAAAGAGGAACATTACTGGTGAATAATTTCTTCTGTCTGACAGCATAGTCTCTTTCCTTGACATCAGTAGGAGGCGTGCCTTCCTTACAAACTTGATATCCTATATTATCCATGATATCTTTTTCATTGAGGCTTTCTGCCACTATGTTGCAAATAAAACATTAGAACGTAAATGAAGGCATATTTTCCCCACTTACTTTCATAGCTCAAGTTGGTGTGTGGTCCTTTGGAGAGCTGTGTTCTCATCAGAATGATCTAGAACAGTCCTCAGCTCTCAATACTTTCTCCATGGAGAAATCACTCCATGTAGCCAATAGGTCATAGTTTAGGCATCTGTGGTTCTACGTAAATTACCATGCATTTTTATAACTTTCATTGTTGCACATAAGATAAATGACTAGCATTCCTCCATAAAGCAAGAGAAAGAATCAAATAACAAGTTTGCTCAGCATACTGTCTCTTAGAAAATTAGCCACAGGCATACACAAACATTGCCTTTCCTCCTGAGAGAAATGACCTTGAACTCTGCCTGGCCGGCTCAATTTCCTCTGTGGATCAAGCCAGTGTCCTGCACATTTCTCCATCTTCTGAGACATTGAATTCTACATGTCTAATTGAAATCTAACTCAACCTCTCCTCCCTTCATCCTGTGAAATCAACTTCCCATGGCAACTCACAGGTGTGATACCAGGGCTCTCCCTGGAACCCAGGCTGAAGGCCAACATAAACAAATGTTTGCCATTATCCAATATGAACATGTCAAGCACTTACACAGCATCATTTTAAAGTCCTACATCAACGATAGCACTATTTCTAGATCTTAAACATCTCCAAAGGAATAAAAAAGTTCATATCTTCCCTTAGGATTTAGAGGAATCTCTTAACAGTCTATTCCCTTTCCTAGTTCCATAATTCTGAATACTAGTCTTGGCTCTCCCAATAGTAGATATAACCTTTAAAATAGAACACAGGACAGTAATTTTATTTGTTTAGGGAAGAATCCCAAGAAGAAGGCTGAGCTACCTGTGCCCTTTCATAGCTCTTATTCAATAAGCCACTGTTGTTCCTGTGACTAAAATCAAGAGAGGGGTAAACAGAAGCCTTAGGAGTCACTACAATGTAAAGTTCCTTCAATTAGAAAGAAACACCAAGAGTAGGGAAGTCATTATCATCAAGTTCCCCTCTTCATTTAGTAAATAACTTCACATATACTTTGTTCGCAGTACCATACTAGCACTTTCAACAGAGTAGTGAATGAGGGCGATACAATTCCAGAACCAGGAACCTTCAGATCTAGAGCACTGAGCACAATCAAAGCATATGGCTTCACGTGTGAGGAGCTGCCAGAGCAAGCCAGACTGAGAGGTGCAGTAAGATCTCTTAACTATGTCCCTTTAGCTGGGGACGGTCTAGTCCTTCATTCTCTCTTCCTCCAGCTCACTTCAGATCTCATTCTACCCAGTTTGAGAAGAACACCTGCCACAGGGGTGCAATTCCCGGGACCCCAGAGCCAGTCTCCCCTGAAAAGTTGCAACAGATGCCAGCCTTTTGACTTTTCCATGGGTCTAAAGAATCTTGTCACTGTTTTTGATTTCTGTACCTTTTTTTTTTCTTGTTTTAAGCTTATCTGTTTGGGGGAGGATGAAAGGGAGCACAGAAACGGTGGGAGGAAGGGTGTACTAACACAGCAGCAATACTCACTCGACACTGTGTTGGAAATGAACCTTACAACTTGTGTGGGAG
Source organism: Perognathus longimembris pacificus (assembly GCF_023159225.1). Classification (NCBI taxonomy): domain Eukaryota; kingdom Metazoa; phylum Chordata; class Mammalia; order Rodentia; family Heteromyidae; genus Perognathus; species Perognathus longimembris. The sequence continues at coordinate 8,063,307 of NC_063172.1, forward strand.
AGGGGCTCAGAGAGGAAAATCTGGGAGTAAATGAGGGAAAAGGTGATGCTATTCACAAAGAAATGTCCACCTTACGTAACTGTAATTCCCCTGTATATCACATTAACAATCCTTTTTTTTTTTTTTAAGCCAACAGCAACAAAAATGGAAAGGATCAGACACTGGGATCAGCAATAGAGTTGCAACTAGCCTTTCAGAGAGTAATTGTGATGGCTTCTAAAGGGTGATAATTGGTAGCCCAAATGACCAAGAGGATAGTTTCCCTCCTAAACATTTTTCTAAAGAAAAAAAAATACTGCAACCCATTCACTTTGAATCAAGATACAGCCTCCAAGATTGTGACTTGGCAGGAAGCAGAAAATCAGCATACTCTTCTTCCTTCTGCAGTCGAGAGCCCCCCTCCCCATAACTGTTTACTTCTGTGTCTCTAATGCCAAAGGAGTGGTGATTTATTTAACTATCTCAATGGAGCTTCTTAAAGCTTCTTAACTTATTTGTTTTTCTCACATTACATGCCACTGTTCCAAAATTGTGCAGTCCAGCAGCCAACATCTGAAAATAGATTGTGAAAAATAGATAGTGAGCTTTTAGAAATTGGTTTTATTCATATAGAGAAAATAGAATACAAAGCCTGAGAACTCATGTAGGCAAGACATTTGGAAAAGAAAAAGAGGTGGACGGCATCAAGATCTGAAACACAAAGCTGAATCCTCTGTTTGCTGAACTCGGGAGAAAATGCACTTGAAAGGCAACCCCTAAGCAGAACAAGACATGAAAGTGTGTCGGTGTTTTGGAAAGTGTGCATTTCTATCCCAAGTGTTCTGTAGGGTGTAAGTGGTGTCAATACTTGTGTGGAAGGACAATTTGTTCTGGTAATTAACTATTCTTTGTCAGCTCGTACGGTGTCCAACACTCACATTATTGCCCTTGGCCATTGGCATGAATAGGTCACCGTCCCTGGCCATGAGAATCTTTTATATCCTCCTGGATTACTCTTGAACACCCCCCAAAGCATTCTATTAACCCCGCTCCAATCTAGTGCATGCAAGTCTGGAGAGCTGAATAGTACCCATGGTACTATTGTGTCTTATCAGATCCACAGGCCCCAGGAAACTCTCAAACCTTTCCTGAGGTCTCTGAGCCCTATTTGGGCTTAGTCCAGAGAGGGCTGGATAGGGTTCCTTTGGAACTCACCAAAGTCTAACCAAACTCTCAATGTTTCTTCTTCAATCAGATTGGGGTGAGAATATGGAGGGGGGGAATGTTTCCTTGCTACATATTCTATATTCTGTGAACTTTTTTTCCCCAAATATCCTAAATGTTAACTCTGTGCCAAGAAAAACTTCCTTTTCTTCTGCTATCTGCATTTGCTCCATTATGTTTCTTTGCTAAAGCAATAAGCCAAGAAAGAACAGGATGGCAGGAAATAGCTATGCTCCAATAGAGATTATAGAAAAAGGTTATAATGATAAATAATAATAGCATATATGATCACTTACTATTTCAGAAACGTTATTTCACAATGTTTATTCAGGTTTAAGATAGATACCACTTGTTCAATACTTTATGTATATATCTGACTGTCACATGTAAATATTTTCAGTATATTTTTTCTAGGCTCAGTTATAGAATGCTAGCCAATGAGGGAAAGCAGGAGGTACTGAATTTGAGTCCTAGTCTTGGACCTAAAATAAAATGATTTTTATATACCAGAAAAATATACAAAAATTTCATTCTACTTAAGATGAGTAAGTTTTTTTAAAAAAATTCTAATGTGTGTTATGTAAATACACGTCATATATAGGGTAAGGATAACTTTATGATGTACCTCTAAGTGTTATATATGAGTTCACATATTTCTTCATTCAATGAATCTGTATAGAGAAATAAGTATCACTGATCCAAAGGGAGCAGAGGAAAAATATCTATGGGATATGTGTCCAGGACATTTACTTACTTCCATTAGAAATGGAAGTAAGACAAGAATTAAAATATGATAATACATAAAGACTGGCCTAGTGCTGAGGGAAGATTCAGATAGGGAACTGATGATCTTGAAAGAAGGGAGCCATTGCACCAATCATTTGGCAATATCTATTTAATAAGATCAATTTAGGAACTCAGAAATGTAGTGAAAATGTAGATATATTGAGGGAAGGAAAATATTTGGGTGAGAAAAACATTGAGAGTTCACCTCATCCCAGTAAGAACGGCCATTATCAAGAAAATTAGTAACATCAGATGCTGGTGGGGATGTGGCCAAAGGGAACGCTACTACACTGTTGGTGGGAATGTTAACTTGTCCAACCACTCTGGAGAGCAGTATGGAGGTTCCTCTAAAGGCTAAACAGAGCTCCCTTATGACTCAACAACCCTACTTCTGGGCATTTACCCAAAGGATCACAAACAAGGCCACACTGAAGCTACCAGCACAATTACGTTCATTGCAATATTATTTACCATAGCTAAAGTATGGAGCCAACCCAGATGCTTCTCACTAGATGAATGGATCAAGAAAATGTGGTACATATGCACAATAGAATTATATACCGCTATCAGAAAGAATGACGTTGCCCCATTTGTAAGGAAATGGAAGGACTTGGAAAAAATTATACATAGTGATGTGAGCCAGACCCAAGAAACACAGAATCTATGGTTTCCCTTATTGGGAATAATTAGTAAATGTCTAGGATAGTCCTAGCAGAAGATCACAATAGCTCAATAGCTTTGTCCATATGAACACATAAGATGGTGCTAAGCGAAATGAACTCCAAGTTATGGAAACAAGTGGTTTATCACTGCTGTTGACATTTTCAACATGCCATATGAAATTATTCCTTTTTTCTTTTGTCTTTCTTTCCTGTGGTTTTACCCCTGATGTCACTGTAACTGACTTTGGCACCTTGGATATTGTATATATGTGTATTGCAACCAGGGAAGGGACAGGGAATACCAAAGTCGAGAGACAAAGGCTAAAAAGACAAATCAATGCAACAGTAATGCTTACAAAACTATAAGGTGTAAACCAACTGTACAACTCATGGGGGGGGGGGAAGGAAGGGAAATGGAAAAGGGAAAGGCGGTGGGGGGAATGAGGGAGGAGGTAAGAAGTTGGATAAGAAATGTATACACTGCCTTACATATGAAACTGTAACCCCTCTGTACATCACTTTGAAAATAAAGGAATGAAAAAAAGATTTAAAAAATTAAAAAGAACAAATAGAAAACATAATTAGAAAGTCATATCTATTACCCTTTTTTCCCAACGACTCCAATGTCCTTTCCCAACGAATCCAGTGTCCTTTCCCTTGGTCTGCTGAGCAAAAGCCAAACACGTATCATGTTCGATAGAAATTCAGGTTACCTTAAACTAGATCTATGTAACCTGATCCCAATCCATAGATAAGGCTTAACTGCTTCCATGTATAAACCGACAACTTATGCTACGCCACTGCAAGCTATTTTCTTAAAACAAAAGAGTAGCTTTGTATCTAGAAAAGAATCATTATTTTCTCCTAACTTATCATTATTTTACATGATTTCCAATGTATATAAAAGTAATAAAAATATGAAGCAGTCCTGTATCACATTCAAATGCTCTGAATGCTAATGTTCACTGTTTTCTTTCTTCTCCTCTCCCCTCCTTCATTTGTAATGAAAGATCTTGGGGTATATTCCCAGGCATGGGCTTTTCTCCTGCTGCTCTATCAGTGAAGTTCCATTTATCTCCTTGTCACATCCTCATGTCTATGTGTGCATGAGCAACTCCATCTCACAGAAGAATTCCATGTGAGAAGAATTCTCAAAATCCCAGCTCTATTCTTACTTCAGATTTCAAACTATTTCAAAACTACAGAGGCCCGGCATTTATTTAGCACTGAACTTTCGTTGGCTTCTTTTTCTCTACTTTATACTAAAATAAAAAGCTGATTGCCAAGGTACCAAGGTGCTATGGAGATTTGAAATATAGATGGGATGGAAGTGAGAGACAAGCAATGACTCAAATGGGGGGGGGGAGGGGGCGGTGGGCAGGAAGCAAGCAAACAGGAAGGATAAAGAGAAGAATATTGTAGAACTATTTCTCAAATATAGCCAAACTCAAGCAAGACAAAATTAGAGGTTTGGGGCTTATTTTCATTCTTGCTATAAGAAAGAAACAAAAACATGTCTAGATGATCAGAATCTTAGTTATCTCCAGTAGCTAAATGTGAGAGAACAGAAAGAGCCTCCAAACACACACAAAGGCTTTGTTCTACAGAGCTACAGCTCGGCTGACCCTGAAGCCACAATCAGCTGACCTGGTGCATGGAAATACAGCTTGGGAATCCATTTCCCAAAATGTATCCATCATAAGTGAAGAGTCACTATGAAGTTCAGAGGTGACTGGTGAAAATACTGCCCCACCATGAACATGAACTCCTCCCTAGGATTCTCCCATGAGCATCATGGTCTATCAAGGCTAGATAGAACAAACCACATGGACTGTCCTTTACCAGTTATATTGTAAGTCTAAGAGGTCCTGGAACCAAGAAACAGGTATGATTTTCCCAGTACCCACAGCAAGCCAGTGGCAAGTCTAGACTTTGAGCCAGATATTCCTCATTAAATTCGTATCAGTACACTGAACCAACTGAAAACTAAGGATACAAGAGGGAAGAAGGACGATAACTACGTGAGATGCAATGTGGATTCAAATTATATCTGGTGTTGAACAGATTAAAAAATAGCCACTAAAGCTGTGTGGTGAGGTGGAATCTATTAAGGTGACCACCAACTATCTTCTCCCAAACTTACCAGTCATGTTGAATAGCTTTTGTGGTTGGGGTAGATTGGGAGATGGATATAAAGGATGAAGCAAGAGGCTCAACAATATTAGAAATACTGAAACCTCCTCTACTGCCAATGACACCTAGTTACAGCTACTTTTTTATTGATTTTTTTTGCCTTTTCTTTTTTGGTACTGGGGATCGAACCCAGGATATTGCACTTGCTAGGCAAGTGCTTTGCCACTGAGCTACATCCCAGCCCTTACAGCTACTTTATATAGGCAAAAGCAGATAGATTTTCAAAATAAATTATGGCATAGGTTCTCCTATATTCTACAATGAATCAACTGAATTGTCCATATCAACTGTGTCACCATCCCCCATATAATATGAGACAGGGTTTTGAAGTTAAAGAGAGTAAAAACAAGAGGCCTAAGACATCTTAAACTTGCGATGTTAATCTTACTGAGCTTAAACTTACTTATTTATCATCAAGATCAATAATTGGAAGTGTTGCTGTAAGGATTTGTTGGGAAAATAAACTAGGAAATAACAGAAAAGATGCTATTTATAGCTGGACCTCAATAAATGCTACTTACTTTAGTTACCCATTTAAAAAAATCAACACCTGGCCTTTAGTCTGAGAATAGACAGGTTGACATCTTCCCTGATGGTTTCGTGCATTCTGGTTCTACATTACCAAAATCCAAAGACCAATTCCCCATCACAGCCTGGCATGTTATCGACATAAAACTTGACATCTTTATCACTCAGCATGCCACCTGCAACAATAGCCACAGAAAGATAGCTGCTGATTCCTATCTGCCTTACAAACCGCATGCTGTGTGACTGGTGGCTAAAACTAAAATTGACCAGAGCTCTAGTTTTAAGAGAGTCTGAGAAATGAAATCTTTATATTATCAGGTTTTACAAATATGTATATATGTGTGTGGAGAGAGAGAGAGAGAGAGAGACAGCAGAGAGAGACAGAAAAAGAGAGAGAGAGACAATAGACTGGTGATTTGCCCAATTTGTCCCCTGTTTCCTTTAGACTTTGACATGGAACTCGACTTTTGGAAAATCCTTTGCAAATACCTATGGCTAGCTATATATGCATTTCTATCTCTTGGATCTAATACTTGGCAATGGTTTAGCATAATCCATCAGCCTATATATATCAGCGCCATAGACACTGTTCAAGCCCCACTGAAGTGTTGGACAAAATATTGGTGTGTTATTAGAGTATCTGTTTCAGGTTAGTCTCAACCTCTCAGGCCTCCTGCCTCTGTTCCCTGAGTGCTAGAATTCATGAAATAAAAGATAGTCAAGTCAAAACGCCATGGAAGTTTATAAGTGGAGCTTTCCCGGCTGTACGTAACAGAGATATGAATGAACAGCCTGAGTGTTGAAAATGATTAAAAATGAAAAGATAATTCTTCCCATGAATGCAATCGTATTTGGCTTAATAAAGAATCACTTTCCCAGGAATGTTGCAAGTTTCTCTTGAATCTTTATTCCAAATTGTGATGTTGGTGCCATCTGCTCAGTATTCAGAATTATCACATGTCCACTGACAGCAATATTAAACAAGATCTTTAATTTTTTTAATTGGGCATTTTAAGCTTACATATAACATGGATACAAGATTATTCCAGTTATTTACATTGACAACTTGTGGAGCACTGACTGTAAAAAAAAAAAGAAAAGTGTGAATATTTTTTAAAAGAATGAATTGTAAGGCCAGGAACATACTTCTGGGGTGATAGAGCCCTTGCTAGTAATCGAAAGACCTTGGTTTGATCCCCTGAATCATAAGCTCCGGATTGTAATTCCACGAATCAAGATGCTGAGATCAGTTGGGCGGATTGCAGTTCAAGTCTTGACCAGGCATATGTGTGAGAGGCCCACTCCCTTCTCTACCAACAGGCTGGACACTACAGTGGGCGCCTTTGGTCCCAGCTATGTGGGAAGCTCGAATCAGAAGAATCATGACGCTAGCCATTTCTGGGCCAAAAAAAAAAATGTTCCTAAAACTGAAAGAAACTGGGTGTGCTAATATGTTCCTGTCATGCCACCTACCATAGGAAACCTGAAGCAGACAGATCACAATACAGGAGCAGGCCTGGGCAGAAAGTGAGGCTTTAGCTCAACTAATCAGTGTTCTAAAAGGAAAGAGGCAAGACTCAGTTTTGAACACCTGGCAAGCAAGCAAAGGGCAATCCCACATTCCCCAAACTCAGTTACTGGCGTTCAGCTTTCCTCTGCTTCGATTCCAGGTTAGCAAAGCACAACAAAAAGCTTCTAGAAACACAACATCACACTTGGAAATCCTTTGATCCACGATACATGACCCCTCCGGAATCTCAGTCCACGTATCCAAACTACCAGACATTAGTGCGAGAATACTGGATGGGCCTCGAATATGCTAGTTACTTGAAGATTGATTTATATTGTATTAACAAAACTATTCCAGCAGTTTCCATTCTACATTTTTGTCTCCACACTATTCAAATGCTTGAAATTAAGGTGTTACAATGTGCCAAATTGTTTGGCAGTGAATCCACACAGGATTTAAAGGAATCTTGCTTATTGTTGTGTTACGTTTGCTTAACCTAGAGAAACAAGTGAGATGTTTTGAAGAAACAATCCATTGAGAGACAGAAAATCTCTACAAGTAAATAAAGAGAAAGGGAATGTGGGAAATGACATCAGAGTAAAAACAGATGGTTGTCACACATGTATAAAAAGGGAGATGGTGGAAAATGCAATCTGCTAACCTAAAGAGCTTTAACCTCAGTCAATTGCCAATAAATCAAGGGGAGAGCACATTAAAATTAATTTTACTCATGTGATTTGGGGCTAGATAAAAGAAGTATATAAAAGCTGTCTTCCATTTAGAAATAGATGCAAGATATAGTCCAAAGTGATTTATTGTACAGGAGTCATTCTAGAAACTGTTTCTCCATAAGCACATTCCCAATAGGAAAATTAATAGAAAGAAGAAAGGATCCATGGCTTCTCTGAGCCAGTGAGCTGCTTCTGAATATTCTTTAGAGGCCTGTTCTATTCCTAAGCTAAGCTTGTAGGCATGAAGAGCAACTGGATGGATCACCGGGTTTCCTAGAGTTTTCCTAATCCATCCCTCACTCACCACCTTGCCCTCTAACCAAATCTGACTCCTTTGGGCTGCCAATGCCTTGGACTTTGACAAGGTTCCATTTCAGAAACACAACAGTTCATGCCTTTTAACACAGGGGAAATGGAAGCAATGTGGCACTGTGAGAAGCATCAATAATAATGTTAGCAATGGCCAACCAGCATTGACTGAGTATTCGCGTGACAAACACAGAATTACTTACTTGGGATTCTCCTATCTTGACAGCCACAAATCCAGACCAGCTCTGTTCTCACCTGGATTAATTTATCAACAGCTCTGATCTCATTTCTTCTGGGCTTCCTCACCCGCTATCCATCTTCAAATAGCCACGGGATACCTAAAGACATGCATCACTTTCTGTTATGCCTTTGCGTGGCTTCCCATCATAAATGGAGAAGACAATGCTATTATTTATCTGCACTATCAATCCCAGCCAGTTTGCGATGCCATCCTTCTGTTTCTTGAAGCTGCCAGGCTCAGCTCTAAGCTAGGCATTGCTGTTGCTTCCTCCGCTGGAGGCATGCCCTCTGAGTCTTGCTAGGAGGCTATTCCTAGCTGCGGGTTGAAATTATCTTGCTTCTTTCTTGTTCATACGTTGTCTGCTACTCACCCCTCACTCTTCCTTCCTGCCCCAGATATGAACATCTAAGCTCTACAAGAAGAAGGTGTTGTCTACAACCGTGGGGTCTCCTTTTGCCCAGAGCCCACACTGGATTCACATTTGTCTGTGTCTGGCCGTAATCAGCCTCTCGGCACCATCCTCTTCTCACAAAACAGTTCTGGATCTAAGCGCAGGAAGCCACTCTGTCTGAGTCTTGCTCCCGGTAAAAGTAAGAAATCAGAGCACCTGCGTGCCCAGATCCCCTGGCACATAGCTCATGAACTTCAACGAAGCCTCTGTCAGGGAAGAACAAGAGCTAGAGTTTGTCTTTTCTTTCCACGGTTCATCACGGGGCTCTGAGTGACCCCAAAGCCTTGCAGAGTTGCCTCAAAAGGGCAATTTTACAGAATCATAATGTAATTCATGCAAATGATGAATATGGCCAAAACACTTTATGTGCATGTGTGAAAACAGAACAATGAGACTTAGTGAGATTGAAAAGAGAATGAAGGAGAATGACAGAGGGGGAGGGAGTTAGGTCTGATCAAAGAATGTTGTATGGCTGTACAGACAAGCAAGTTATTATGAAAGGAATAGGTAGGATATTTAATTTATGTCTGCCCTCCCACAGTCTATACCTTCTTCAGGAAAATTCTGTTTCCTTTTTCTTCTGTCTTTGTTCTTTTAGTTTTAGCCCTCTTCCTCAGTTTGTAATAAGGTCAATAAGAATTATAGCTAGATCTAGAAAGGCTGGGGAGACAGGATGCACTTGAGGCAATAAGAGACCTTCAGGAAAACCTGGGAGAGCTGGCAAAGGAAGTTGCTAGCATTGGGTATCACTGATATCAAGAGTACCTCTCCACCTTAGCAGATCTTGAGTGACTGGGTAAGGAATGCCAGGCACACGAGGTTAAAATGCTGCCTTGTAAGACATGCTATGTGGCTTTGGTACCCTGTGAGACTCTGAGCTCTGCAATAAACTTCTCTATGTTATTTGTAGCTCCAGCATCCGGAGGAGAATCTGACACAAACATGTGGATAAACAAATGGCTGACATTCTAGATAGGCAGGAGTTTGGCCCTTTAGTTTCCTGAGGAGGAGAGCATTCCGAAAAGAAGAAAAATAATCTGAGTGAAAATTCAATATCTTGCATCTCCTTCCACATGAAGGGCAGCAGATTTCTGTGGCCATTGATTTGCATATCTTTTTTCATTGGCAGGCCAATTTACATACATTTGTATGTTCCATTCAAAGAAAGTTACTGTTGGTATGTAAATTACTTGGCAGATTGAGTTTTCCACTATTTCTTTACATTTTTTTCTCCAGTTTTTGCCATTTTCTTTTCATGCTTCCATATGTATATTTTAAGGTCTTTCTAGTCTTTGTTAATGTCTTTCAATTGACTGTATTATTTTAAAACAAATGATATAATTATGCATATATTTTGTAGGAATCCATATATGTAGTAAATTATAACCACATCATTATATTTTACTATAAAATATTTTATTTTGTATCATCCTTCTTTTTAAGTAAAGTTCTCTGAAAGCCCTGAGTCAAGGCTTCTTATTGATTCAGCTCTAACACGGAACTGAAATAAGCCATCACATCTCTGTGAATCCTTATCTATTCCACCATACAAAATAACCAGTCATTTTGCTGTACATCAATGATGACCAGACTGGGAACATGTCAGGAAAACAATCTCACAATAGCCTTAAATAAAACATGACACCTAGGAATTTATTATCATCCTAGTGTAACACAATGCCTATCTCCTAAGCCAAGGTTCTTATCTATAAAATGGGATGGTAATAACAACTTCTTTCCAGTGTTTAGCAAGTATTATGTTAGTCTGTTCACTTAATGTATAAGACGCTTGGCATTATACTTCACAGATCAGTGCTGGAAATGGTATTGATGATGATGTTGATGTTGATGAGGAGGATGGATCTTTCCCAGAAATGGCAGACATCAAAGGCAAAAGCAAAAGTGGCTGCTCTTCTCTGGGTGTCTTCACAAGCCCTTTCTATAGTGCTAGCCTCTAAAAAGTTGGCATATTAAGGTGTAAAGTCTGACTCCTACTGAAAGGTGAGAACATCTCCCAATGAGAGTTTCACACATGAAAGCTTAAAATAACCTTGCCACTCAGGTGCAACACAGTCTACACAGAGATCCAAGACCCTCTGTCCCCTAGAAGAGAGGCCCATCCAGGGGCAGTGACCAGCTCCACTCACAAGGACAGCAGGGTTGTAGCAATGTGTGTTTCAGAGGATCGCAAATGTGATGCTGGGGCCCTCGCTCCCACTTCTGCAACTATCTCCACCTGGCCTTCGCTTCCCCTCATGAAGGGCCTTATTCTTGCCAGGCAATTGCTGTACCCCTTAACCCATGTGCCTAGTTCTTTTTGTGCTCCTGTCATTTTTTTTTAAGATGGCTTTTCATGTTTTTATACTTGGGACTGGCCTTGGACCATGAACCTTCTACCTATGCCTCCCACATAGCTGGGATCCTAGGCATGGGCCACAACCCAACTTGTTGGCTGTAATGGTGTGCTGTTAGCTTTCTTTTGGTGTTGTTGTTGTTTTGGGTATGTCATGGGGCTTGAACTCAGGGCCTAGAAACTATCCCTGAGTTCATTTTTGCTAAAAGCTAATGCACTACCACCCTGAGCCACAGCTCCACTTCTGGTTTACTGGTAGTTAATTGGGGATAAGAGGCTCATGGACTTTCTTGCTCAGGCTAGCCTCTAACCAGGAGCCTCAGATCTCAGCCTCCTGAGTAGCTAGGATTACAGGTGTGAGCCACCAACAACTGGCTGTTGTTAACTTTTGTATCCAAGCTGGCCTCTAAGCTATGATCCTCACAATCTTTACCTCCAGAGGGATTTCAGGATACAGGCATGAACCACTGAACATGACTTTGGCAGATGAAATTGAAATAATACAGATGTAGTCTAATTTAAATGTACAAGAATAGGCAAAATAAAGTCCATACATCCATACTAAGTTAAATGTAATGGGGAAAAAAATCAGTGTGATCTATTTGACCCAACGATTCTTAAATTCAGCCTTACTATCATTCAAGGTTACATTTTTTTCTTGTAACTGGCTTTCTTGTGTATTATAAGATGTTTAGCAGTATCTTCTGACACTGCCCGTAAAATGCCAGCAGATCCACACGCATACACATTGTGAAAACTGAAAACAGATACAGATAGTGCCAAATGTCGTTAGCAAGGAAGGAAATTGACCCCATTTAGAAATATAGAAAATAAGTTTTGTAGCATCTCAGTTTCCGATGGTAAATGGGAAGTGAGGGTAGTGATTATGCAAATTTTATACATTGATATATGCACTGCAGAAAACTCTCTGGCAGAGAATATGTGTTAAAGACATTTGAACAACGGTCTTATAGTAGTAGCAACAAAAGGAGAAAAGAGAATGGAAATAATACGATAATGGCAATATCCTGCAATAGCTAGGGCACTCAGCCTGTCCCAAACTGCCTATTGCCTCTTCTAGAAAATAGGAAATGAATTCCTTTAGTTAGTAGATATTCAGTGCATCAAGGTTTGAGGCAGACTGTGGGAATAGGCAAAGCATGAACACTCCTTTAACCACATAGCAAGGCGTTCAAGTCAAGAAGTAGGGTTATGGCTGGTAAGCCCTCTACTGGCAATCCATGTATATTCTTAGGTCCTTGTGCTTTGGGGAATATAAACAAATGAAGCATGTTGAAACAGAGGCCTCTGCCAAGCAGAGTACCACACCCTAGGTAAATTTATATACATATGGGGAGAGAGAGAGAGATTGTCACATACTACACAATAAAATTCATAAAAATCACCTGTAATGTGGATGAATTTTTTGTGAGCTCTTGGCAGAATAGCCACATGATAGTGTAAGGGATCCATCATTCACTAGGCCTAGGCCTTTTGTTTCCTTGTAGAGGGCCTTGAGTGTAACTCCATTGTCTTTTCTTAATCCCTCATTCTTTCCCTGAGAAGAAGAATATCTTATGGACGAATTTGAGAAATGAAATGCGCATGCTGGATTCCCAGCATCATCCTCTTTTCTTTATCTTCAGGATCTGCCAAGACAAAGAGTACATGCATTTCCTTTGTGTTATACATGCTGTTTCATTTTATTAAAATTAAGTCTGCTATGACCTGTTCTCTGAGTTTTTCTTAAAGTTGTTCCAATGCCTTTAACGCACATCTCTAAGCTCATCTTATGGCACGCTGTCCCAGTGCATTCTCCATTCCGGCTTGCGGTTCATATTGATTAGGCCTCTTCAAATCCCATTGTGGGCCTGCAGAACCACAGATTAAATTGTCCTGTCGCTTTGCTCAGCAGTGCAACTCCTTACAAATCAAAGTAAAGCATAGGATTATATTGAAGGACCTCCTGAGATTGCTAAAGGGCAAATGGAATAAACACATAGGAAATCATCTACACCAGGACACATGGTATTCCAAAGAGAAAATCCCACTAAAAATAAAGTTTAGGATCGGGCATGGGGCCTACTGTTGGGGCCTCTGAGGACCCCTCTCCTCACTTCTCCGGAGGAGATGCCCAAATGTTGGGGTCTCTAGGACCCCATCTCCTCTATCTCCCGGGGGAATGCCTGAACCTCAAATTATGAAAGAAACTCCGCCCTACCCCTCATACTGGCAGAAGGAGTAAGGCGTGTCCTTACCAGACTGCTCTAGGCTGAAGTGGGATGCCGAAATCCCTTCCTCGGCCCCCCAAAATGTGTCAGGAACTGCAGGACAAAGATTTTGGGGAGACAGTTAGGTGTTCCATGCTTCTCTCTCTCAGGGGGGCAGGGAGAAGGATTTATTAAGGACAAAGGCGGGAATGGGAAGGACTTGGGCCATTGGCTAAGCCGGGCTGCCCATCAGGTGATATCATGAAACTTCCTTTGTGGGCTGGACAACCCCTATCATGGTGGCACACACGTGTTTGCCTCCCCCAGGGGTGGGGTCTTCTCTTCCGGTTGAGGCCAGAAGGAAAGGGGATGGGCTAAAGCCAGCTGTGGCCTCTTTAAAGGCACAGCTGTCCCCAACAGCATACAACTGTACTGAATCCTATTTGAAGCTAGCCTAGGCAAAAAACATGAAACCATATCCCAAAATATCTAAAGCAAAAACAGGTACAGTAGCTTTAGTGGTTGAGCTCTTGCCTAACAAGTACAAGGACCAGTACTGCCAAAAAACAAAAGGAAGTTCACAGACTAAGTTTCTGCAGCTGCTACTGATGGTAACAGTTAACATTGGGTCTACTTACTATATGTTAGACACTTTCTAATTTTTTAACTAAAATGTTATAGCATCTTAGTTAATAAGTTCTATTAATGTGCTACTTTACATTTCAGAAAAAGTAAGGAATGAAGAATGTGTGCTTTTGTAAGTAGTCTACCATCACTTACCTGGTAAATGACAAGGGCAAGAGGGTTAGATGAATGAAGAGAAGAAGAGGGGGAAATACAGTCAAGAATTCAATTTATGGGGCTGGGGATATAGCCTAGTGGCAAGAGTGCCTGCCTCGGATACACGAGGCCCTAGGTTCGATTCCCCAGCACCACATATACAGAAAAAACGGCCAGAAGCGGCGCTGTGGCTCAAGTGGCAGAGTGCTAGCCTTGAGCAGGAAGAAACCAGGGACAGTGCTCAGGCCCTGAGTCCAAGGCCCAGGACTGGCCAAAAAATAAAAAATAAAAATAAAAGAATTCAATTTATATCCTACAAAATTAAGAAGAGTGAGGGGACTCCTTGGCACAGGACAGAACTTCCTTAACAAAGACCCAGAAAGGCTACAAATCAAAGAAAGGTTGGACAAATGGGACTGCATCAAACTGCAGAGCTTCTGCACAGCAAAGGACATAGCTCGCAAGATAAACAGAAAGCCCACAGACTGGGAGAAGATCTTCACCAGCCATTCAACGGACAAAGGCCTCATATCTAAAATATATGCAGAACTAAAAAAAATACCCTCTTCCAAAACAAAACCGCAAAGAACCAATAGCCCCCTCATCAAGTGGGCTAAAGACTTACAAAGAGACTTCTCTGATGAGGAAATGAGAATGGCCAGGAGACATATGAAAAAATGCTCTACATCACTGGCCATAAAAGAAATGCAAATCAAAACAACATTGAGATTCCATCTCACCCCAGTAAGAATGTCCTATATCAAGAAAACTAACAATAACAATTGTTGGAGGGGATGTGGCCAAAAGGGAACCCTACTTCATTGTTGGTGGGAATGTAAACTGGTTCAGCCACTCTGGCAAGCAGTATGGAGCTTCCTCAGATGGCTAAATATAGAACTCCTCTATGACCCAGCAGCCCCACTTTTGGTTATCTATCCAAAAGACCACAAACAAAATCACAGTAATGCCACCAGCACAACAATGTTCATCGCAGCACAATTTGTCATAGCGAAAATCTGGAACCAGCCCAGATGCCCCTCAGTAGACGAATGGATCAGGAAAATGTGGTACATATACACAATGGAATTTTATGCCTCTATCAGAAAGAATGACATTGTACCATTTGTAAGGAAATGGAAGGACTTGGAAAAAATTATACTAAGTGAAGTGAGCCAGACCCAAAGAAACATGGATTCTATGGTCTCCCTTACTGGGAATAATTAGTACAGGTTTAGGCAAGTCATAGCAGAGCACCACATAGCTATACCCTTATGAACACCTAAGACGATGCTAAGTGAAATGAACTCCATGTTATGGAGACAATTGTTATATCACAGTTGTAACTACTTTCAATGTCCCATGTGTATCTGTAGCTTCTACTATTGATGATGTTCTTGTATCACCTTCCTGTGGTTGTACCTACACTATCTCTGTAATCTTATCTGAGTATATTGGAAACCGTGTATACTGGTATTGGAACTAGGAGATTAAAAGGTAATACCAAAATTGAGAGACACAGGGTAAAAAATGACAAACAACTACAATAGCAATACTTGCAAAACTGTTTGGTGTAAGTGAACTGAACACCTCATGAGGGGAAAGGGCAAGGGGGAAGGGGGAGGGGGGTATGAGGGACAAGGTAACAAACAGTACAAGAAATGTATCCAGTGCCTAACGTATGAAACTGTAACCTCTCTGTACATCAGTTTGATAATAAAAACTTGAAGAAAAAAAAAAGAGTGAGGGGAGGGATGGACCAGAATCATTGAAAGGGGTAATACTGATCAAGATGAATTGTGTTCATAAACAACTCTGTTAAACGGCAACTCCTTTGTGTAACTAAAGATAATTAAAAATAAAATGAAAGACTCAAAACCATGCATTCTGGCCTCAAAACATTTGTAACATTAAAAAAACTGCTTATTCATATAACAAGCAAGAAAATTATAGCAATATCAGAAGAAAATTGGATTTGTTTAGAACACCAAGTATTTCAGGAATTAGGTCCATAAGATCAAGAACATAAAATTTATGTGCTGACTGATTTTGTAGTATAAAAGAAGAAATCAAAAACATAAGAAAGAACACTGTGAAAGAAAGTAAAGGCACACAGTGCTTGCATGATGATAAAAAAAATTGAAACTCAAAACCCAATGGGCAAGTTAAATACTAAATTAGGACTTCTTATCCATTAGAGAAAACTGTGTTATAAAAAAATAGGTCTGAGGAAAGCAACTATGATGCAACTGAGAGAACAAGAGAGATAGAAACTGGATGGGTTGTGATGTTCCAATATTGTTTATTAGTAATTTCATGAAGCGGGAACAGAAACAATACAGAAAAGCAAGCTATCCTGATTTCCAAGACCGGAGGGTAAGCCCTCCTGCTGCACTCACCATTCCTATTCCGTGTTACTTTGTATTGGACTCCCTCAAACCTTAGTAAGTACTGTGGACCCTCTGAGTTGAAAGCTCAAATTACATGTCTCCAAATTCAGCAACATAATACTATAAATGTGGAAATGTAACATAGTCCAGACTGAAGATCATTCAGAGATTACTGAAAAAAATGGAAAATTACCTTGTAAAAATGTCCCATCACATAAGGATTCCAAGCAGAATCCTGTACAGAATTGAAGAAAAGCATGAACTTCCATACTAAGAAGAACAACAGAAATAACAAACAGAAGAAAACCCAAGTTTACTTATCCTCATGAAAATTAATTCCAAGAATGGGAAATAGGACGCTTGCTTTATGTCCTGTAGGCTGGTATAACTTTTTGTTTCTTTCTGTTTTTGTTTTCTGTACCCGTTGTCTTATATATAAGCTTATCTGATCCATGGGAGGGGAAGGGAATCATAGAAACAGCAGGACAAAGGATGAACTAATGCAGCAGTGATACTCACTAGGCACTATGTTGGAAATGAACGATGGAGGAGAGGGGAGTAGGGAAGGGTAATAGGGAGAAAATGAGGGAGGGGTAGCAATACATAAAAAGAAATGCACTCAGCATCTTACTTTTAAAACTGTAACTGTCCTGCTCATCACCCTTAAAATAAATTTTAAAAAATAATTTAAAAAAAAGAAAATGCAAAGATGAGCTCTTGAAAGCAATCAGGTAGGGGGCAAAAAAAATAAAACCAAACAAGTATGAGTGAAACCAAAGTTAGCTCCTTTAGAATAGCATAAAGAAACCAACATACATACAATAATTAACATACAAAACTAACATGCAATAAAATGATATGATCAAAATTTTGAGAGAGCAGGAGAGGAGACATGGCCAGGACAGCAAGTAGGATAGCAAGAAAGCTGAGCGAGCAGAAGGTCCTAAGCTTTTCTTTATTTTTAAGTTTTCAGGTTCTATCATAAGCCTGTACTCTTTAGTCTCCAAAAAATAAGTCTAATGGGTCCAATCTATCCTTCTCTCTGTTTCCATTTGACAGTTCTTGGCATTTGATTTCCCTTTGGTCTCTGTGATCATTTTGCACTAGATATCAATGTTCTCGCAATGGATAGCTTGAAGGAATAGAACATTCACAAATATGGAAAGTTGATTTCCCATTCTGTGCCTTGTAGAATGCCTGGTGAGAGCCACCGGTTATCCACAAAGTCCCCGTGGCTGTCCCCATTGCGTGATTCAAAATCTTCCAGCGCACACGATTTCTAGAGGAAGGTCAACTCTGCCATTTTCCTTCCTACCTTTTTTTATTTTAACTACAGCAAAGGATTTTTAATAACAACAACAATCATGAGGTAGAGGGGGAAAAATTTAGCATGTGCATGATGCTTTGCACTGTATAATGCATGTACAATGCATAAACTCAGTTTTTTACAACCCTACAGTTGGAATACTACTGAATCCATTGTATGAATGGGCAATCTAGATGTCCAACATTTAATAACATTTTCAAAGCCATCCAGCTACAAAGTGTTTGTGTCAGAGTTAGAACCCAGTTTTAATTTCTGAGACCCTAACCTGGTAAATCCAGTAACACTTTGATTTTGAAAAACAGACTATAACTTCAGGTTTATTGGAATTTCAATGCCTAGAATAGCTAAGAGAATAAAGTATAAATAAAATCAATCTATAATTAGGTAATTAAAACCGCAACTGTATGCTTCAGTAATTGTGAGGTGGAGGGAGATATATGTATCTAGGACTTTCCCAGAAATACATTTCTGACTCTCCTGAGCAAAACCAAGGGACCTTCAATTCAAATTGAACAATGACAGCTCTCCTGACAGAGTATAAGTGAAATTAATGTAATGAATACCTATATTTTCTTAAGCACCAGGTATGTCCCATCCATGCTTCTCTGCATCTTGGAATCCATTCAGTCGCTTTCAAGACATGGGTCAAGTGTCTTGAAATCGTGCAGTATGTGCTGCCTATACAAGTCACTTTTGTCATATGTGACACACGCCCAAGTTGATGCCAATACGAAGGGAAGTGCACCCAGTGCCAAAATTTGATATCTAGCCTGGGTCTGACTATTCCCTTTCTGAAAGCGTGGATTTGAGTCACTCAGTCTCAGGCCTGTTCTCACCTTTTCAAATGGGAGCTGTCCCCTTCATGAGTCTATTCAAGGAAAACACAAACCCAAGGTAAACCACACCCAACACTTAGCACACGGTGTTCTACTATCATGTATGACCTTACCGATATTTGGCTTGGTGTTTCAACTGTTATTTATAAATACCTAAAAACAATGTAAATAATTTTAGTGGTATTACTGTACTCTTTGTGCTTTTCCTCTGCAAATTAATACGCAACAAGCCTGAGAATTGACTCAGACTTTTTTTCCTTCAGCAGAGTTCACTCACCATCATTGACCTAGTTTACTTAAATAGCTGTTTAACTATATTTCTCTCTTAACCTTTTTTTCCACAGTCACTTTTTATCTATATTTGCTAGGGGCTAGATTAAAAAAAAATGTCTCCTGAAGTCCCATATGCTGAAGGCTTACTCCACAATGAAATGTCTGTAAGTGCAGCATTCTGGAAATGACTGGATTGTGAGTTCAATCTATTAGATCATAAGTGATCCATTGGATCAGTGGAATTATTTACTGGTGGATTTACAATTTGATGCATTATTGAGAGATGGTGGAGGCTAAGAAGGGGAGAGTGTGGCCATGCATTGTTGGTGAGCGTACATTACTGGGGACAGGCCTTTGGTGGATATCTCTTGTCCCTGGGGCTCTTTCCCTCTCTCAGCTACTGTGAAGCAGCTATGTTTGTTACACATAATTTTCTGCCTTCCCACAGACCAGAAGCAACTCAGACAGACAACTAAAGTCTGAAACTGTGAGTCAAAGCAATTCTCTCCTCACTTAAGTTAATTTCTCTCAAGTATTTTGCCACAGTGTTGAAAAGTGACTAATAGTATGTTCATTGACTAAAAAACAAAATTGCTTGGATCTTCCACCTCCTAAGAGACACACATTTTGGTATGTCACATAAGGTTATCCATGAGATCATGTTACTCTTCCAATACTAAATGAAGGGAGGCAGACCCAAAGAAACAGGAACTCTATGGTTTCCCTCATAGGGAATAATTAGTATATCTCTAGGATAGACATAGGAAGATCACAGTAGCTCAACCGCTATGCCCTTATGAACACATAAGATAATGCTAAGTGAAATGAACTCCATGGTGTGGAAATAAGTGGCATATGATTGCTGTAGTTAATTTCTTTTCTTTAATTAAATTTTATTGACAAGGTGATGTGCAGAGGGGGTACAGTCACATAATAAGGTAGTGAGTACATTTCTTGTCTTATGTGTTACACCCTCCCTCATTTTTCTTTCCCTTCCCTCGTTCAGATAAGCATATATGCTGTAGTTAATTTCAACATGTCTTGTAACCTTTAAAACAATGTGAAATCGCTGAGATAATAAATATGGTATCTAGTTTGTTTTCCCTATTCTACCTGGATTTCCTCAGTCATAACATCACTTTGCTCCACCCTTAAATTTGTTACAGTTAAAAACTGATCATTTATTCTAAAAATGAATAACCCTTTTAAGTTATCCAGAAGGGATGGCCAGCCACGGGAAAGGAAGAAGGCTGAAATGAAAAGGGAAGTCACACGGGAACGGAAGAAGCGGTCTTCACCATCCAGTGCCATTACCAGTGCAGTAAGCAGCCACTTTAGAATAGTTCAGCTATTTTAACTTAAAAGTCACAAAAGGATTGTGAAAGCAGCTGAACCAGAGTTAATTTGCAGAAGAAGTCTAGTCAACTTTTTTTCTTGGTTATGGAGCTTGAACACAGGGCCTGAGCTTTGTTGCTCAAGGCTAGCAGCGCTTTATCACTCTGAGCCACAACTCCACTTTTAGCTTCCTGGTAGTTAATTGGAAATCATACGTCTCACTGCCTTTCCTACCCAGGCTGGCTTCGAACCATGATCCTCAGATCTCAGCCTCCTGAATAGCTAGGATTACAGGCGTGAGCCATCAGTACGCAGCTTCAATGTTGCATTCTTAGTAATATGACAGCTCTTAGCACATGGCATGGGGACGCACAGTTCTCTGTGAAACATGAGTTCAGCATGGCGGAAACTCAACCCCAGTTGCTGACTGCTGATCAGCCTGCAGTCTGGATTTGGTTTGGTTTGAAGTTCACCTAAAGGACCCGTCGTCCTTGTTTTGCCCGCGTCCATGATGCAGATGTTCAATCACTCTGTGTTCATCAGCTCTGGCTGAGGTACCAAACTAGCACAGACTTCATAGCTTAATCAACAAACATGTCCCTCTTGCACATCTGGAATCCGGGATGCTCAAGATCAAGGTACCTCACAAAGGCTCAATTTCTGGTTCACTGCCAGCATGTCCTCCTGCGTTCGCACAGAGCCGCGTATCCCTTTCCACCTCCTTTGTAGGGGCATGAACCCCTTTGGTCAGGGCACACCTCATTTCTTGATACCTTCCTTTTAGGGCTTTGGAGAGGACCCAATCATTGAGCAGACAGCACGCTGCAAAAATATTCATTTCTTAAAAATCTTTATGAAAAGAAATTATCACAGAAGGAAGGAAACACAGGCCTCGATGGAAGGAGCATGAAGTAGCGGGCTTTGCATGGTGTCACCGTGCAGTGTGGAGCCTGCGAGACTGTGCGTATCTCAGCTGCTGCCCCAGTTCACAGCCACACTAAAATGAGCGTGAACGTTGGGGTGGCACTGGGCCTATTCCTCTAAAAAATCAATCGTTTGGTTCCAAAGAATCAAAGCTGCGTTATTGGCTGTAATTTCATCTTGTTTTAGTTGAATAGCCAGAAGAAAAGAAAAGTATTATATCCTACTGAATGTTAACATCAGTGGAGTCAGGCTCCTCCTCACTGTGAGGCACTGTGACGCCATTAACACGGGGTCTGCTCGCTTCTCCTCGTTGCTACAGAAGCTGCCCAGAAAACTCACACTGCCTGCGGCCAGCGTCTTTCCTAATCGCTGTCCTGAGGTCCATCTTCTTATCATCATTTTTTTTGTATGTCAAATATATTAGCAAAGCTGCGTTCTCTCTTTTCTCTTCCCCCCCTCCCATCTCTTCTAATTTCATAAGTTAGAATTGCTTTACAGTGTTTGTTTCAAGGCTCATCAGATAACTCAAATGAAATAAACAGTCCGTGGATATTCATTAGTCAGGAGTGCTTTAGACCATTAGGATATCCATTTACACATACTATCTCTCAAAGTCATCATTCAGTTAGCCAGCACGATGACATGTGAGATATAACTCCTTCATAAAAAATGAGGGACCTGAGGCTCCAATATGTCCAGAGAGTTAGGTGGTGGCCAAAGATTATCTTTAGACCTAACTAGCTTTCTATAACAGAAATGAATGCTCATGCCATTCTCCCAGCTGTCCATCACTGTCACCCAATTCATACGGACCATAGTTTCCCCTTACATCAAAGTGTGGCTGTTCCCTGAGTGCCCATGACTGAGAGCTGCCACCCCCACAAGACCCTAACCCACACACTGTCTGCCCATTTACTCAAGCTGTCCTCACAACTAAATACTCCCATGAGGACATGGGGCAAAAGTCCTGCTGGACTTTGTGTTGTAGCTATAACTGGACACTTCTTTTGCTGAGATGCAAGCAAGCAAGGAAGGACCCATTATGCTGGCTGGCAGAGGTAGCATGGTAGGTCAACGGGAAGACTTAGGTAATTGACCCTGGTGACGGGTAACAGATGCTCTGCCGTTCCACACTGGGCACAGAAATTCACTTGGGTGAGGGAATATGACCGGATGCTCTGACGGGCCTTCACGATGAGTGGTGGAGCACTGCAGACACCTGCCTGAAGAAAGCACGGTTTCCTCAGAGATTAAGGTCTCTGACACCGATGGCCCCAAGGTCAGCTGCAAATGCAAATGTTGAAGATTATTCTGGTAACATTTGCTTATGTTTGCTCAAAAAAAAAAAAAAAGGCGGGAGGGGGGACACTATCCAGGATCCTGGAGAAGTTTCTCTAATGGGGTACAGGATGTGGGGTAGTGCTGAAAGTAACACAGGAGACAGCCTCTCTGAGACTAGGAAAGAGTAGATTAGAATGGATGTTGTGGGAGGAACCATTCAGGATGATCACATTAACAGTGCTAGCTCACAGAGTGCTGTATGTTAAAGAACACTAATTTGCTTCTGTCTGGGAATTGCTTGCTGGCAAAGGGCTTCGCATCCCCAAGAACACACACCTCTAGGGAGGATCTTATTTAAATATTGGCTTATGCAGAAATACAAAACTCACACCCCTTTGCTTCAAATTGGGATAACATAGAAGTACTGTCTTCGCTCCAGAGCCTCAGTACATTAAGCTGAGTACTCACTGTTAACTGCATTAGCTTCTCCCTCTACCCAAGCCTGTCTGTCTGTATAGTGTACTATGCCAATCGATCTGAATGTATATCAGATGGGTTTCCAGTAAATCCAGCAAGATTCACCTATGTATATTGTGCTTGCTCATAGCTGTAACAATGACAATTAGGACTCTTTATTGCCTTTCCCTCACTTTTAATTATATGTGCAATGGATGAGTTCACTAGGACTTGTGGGGCCATTCCTTCCTCTTCACCACCATAAAAATGTTTTTTCTTCTTATCAAATGTTTGACTTTGTTTATTCCCTCATAAAACTTCATGCGAGAACCAACAGACTGTCTTCTCTCATTATTTGATCCCAATGTGAAACTCTGAAACCATATAACCATCTCCTCTTAAGGTGGAATATATTTTGCATGGTGACACAATGTAAGCTATTCATCACATGCTGACTGGACACAGGTTTGGGCTCAAGTGAGTGGTCTACAACTTGCGGCTTCTCCAACCTCAGTCAGCTCTCATCTTCTCCTATTGGGCCGAGATGATGACCATACAGAATTATACCTGCCCTTATCCTTCTCATTCTTGTGATGTTCACACCCTAGGACTACCAGCATGAGCAAATGAAAGCATGAGATATCTCTAAATTTGAATTTCAGAGGAGCAAAAAGTGAAACTTGGAGACAAGTGTGTACTAGGTATTGTAGAACCATGCAACATTCAGAAACATAAAGTAAAAAAACTCACTATTAATAAGGAATTGAAACTTATCAAGAAGTTCTGTATTTTATTTGGAAGGGTTAACATAGAACATATTTTAAATGTAGGAAAATGACTGCAGTACACTCACTGTGGTGGGTGAAGTGTTGAATTTGAAAACCGATTGGAGTTTGAATCCAAACTCTCCTAGTAACCAGTTGTGTGCCTACAATCTAATAATTTAAACCTGTCTTAAGCTGATTCCTTAAGCTATAAACCTGATTCCTTAAGCTATAAAGCGGGTTTGAGCCATTTGTCCAATCTAACTTCTCAGGTTGTGGAAAAAAAAAAATCAGGCATAATGACAAGGGCTGGGGTCATTCAGTGTCATTCCCCTAGTAAAAATGAGGCCCTAAGTTTGATCACAGCACTGAAAAATAAAAATACCGTGTACAATGTAAATAATGTCAATATGTAAACAGTGGCTCTCAGGAGAAATACCTAAAATCAGTATTTGGAGTCCAAAAGTCATACTGTTTCAAGACTTCTAACTTCTATTTTCAAAGTATGCTTTCAAAGAGCCTAAGCCAGTTTCCCGCTAGTGCATGAGAGTGTCTGCTTTGTCTCCTGATGCCAAATTATATTAAATAATTTCAGCAATTATCATGGTTATGATTTTATCAAGTATGAAGCCCTATGTTCATAGTCTAAATTTCCAAGGGAGCGTCATATCACGTAAGTAATGGTTCTATTATCCAGGAATGAAAGCCCAGACTCATTCACAGGATAGATCAGCCACATCTAGCACAGCATGTCCTCGGAAAATAAGAGATAAAGCTTTGCAACCTCAAGTCTGATATATCAGCAAAGGTTAAGGATTAAATTGGTCAGCCTAGGTCTACCTACTAAGTCTACAGTAAGACAGATGGAGTAAATCTGATTATAATGCATATCACAATAAAACCTCTTTGTACAATTAATTTACGCTAATAATGGTTTTGAAAGAAGAGCTGACTCTGAAGATAAGCTCATCAGAATCTTTCTGAAATGGAGCTAAAGGCAGCATCTGTATTGAGAAGAAGGCAACTCTGTAGGACATGAACTGTTTAGAGGCCTTTTAGAAAGTTGCTAAACTTCTCTGGGTTCCTTCAAAACAATGCGATCTACTTGATCACCTTGCAACTCTCAAACTGGCCAAACTCTGAGAATCTTTGACTCGACACAGTTTGAGGTTTTTTTTACTACTATAAGAATATTCAACTCAAAGTCATATCCTCACATAAGGTTGTGATTCTCTCAGCCTAATGTTCTATCCAAACTAAACAGCAAGAGGTGCTTGACAGGATGCTTTATTACTTCATGTATTTACCTGTTATTTATTCTTCTCAAACAGTTATTAGTAAGCATTAGTACATAGGACTAAATTAGCTAGGCAAAATTATTAAGATTAAAAAATGAACCAAAACTAAGATAGCCATTGCAATACAGTGGGCTACTTAATTATGTCCTTCTGATTGCCAAGAGAGAAAGAAAGGGCCATGAAATGAACCCAAGCAGACATAAATAGATCGATAGATAGATAGATAGACAGATAGATAGATATGTATATATATATATATAATATATGTATCCTAAAACGATGACCAATGAAGAGAATGTATCTTCTTATATCAAGAAAGAAATAAGTGTCCAAATTTGTTCCTTTGTATAAAACTTGAAAAGTATGTTAAAAATATAGATGATTGTTGGATGCTTGTGGCTCAGACTGTAATTCTATCTACTAAGAAGGCTAAGAGCTGGGGATTGCAGTTCAAAGCCATCCGAAGTAGGAAAGTTTGTGAGATCCTTATCTCCAATTAACTACTCAAAAGCTAGAAGTGGTTCGAGTGGTGGTTTGAGTGGTAGAGCACTAGCTTCGAGCAAAACAACAACAACAAAAACCCCAGGGACAGCATCCAGGCCCTGAGTTCAAGCCCCAGGATCAACACAGACACAGACACAGACACACAGACTCACAGACACAAATGAATAACATCACTGGAATAACATAATCCTTTATTAAATAAAACACTTGAAGCCTCATGAAATGCCTCTCTGACTTCCTGGTTTCATTCATAATATAAATGTGGCACATAGTATCACCAAAGATTGCCAATACTCCTTCATGTTTTCAGTTGATGCCACTTTTCAAGGTAGCTCTAGCGCTGCCATCAACAATAGGAGCCATGAGTCACTCCTGTCCATTGAGTACTTATAAAGTAGCTAGGTAGCCTTGTGACACACTCTAGTGTTCAATATACATTGGATGCCAAAGACAAAGTCAGAAAAATGAAAGGTAAAATGTTTGACTAGCAGTTTTATATCAGTTATACATTGATAATACTGGGGTAATATCAATCATTAGTTAATAAAGCCAAATATTTTACTACATGACACTTTTTGAAATGGTGTGGCCATTCCTTATTATAGCTCACACTCTATTTCTACTGGGCAGCATCCATGTACAGAAGTTCTTTAGCAAAACGCTGGATTTCTGAGCAGCAAATATGTAAACAGTACATGGCCTCTGGAGTTGTATAATACCATTTTCATTTCAGGAACATATCATCACATCAGCGGCTGGGGAGTTTGTATTCCTTCGCCATGTTGGAAAACTAGATATAATAACCACACAAAAACAATTTTGCCAGAACAACTTTTCTCCAGCTTCAAAATTCTGATTCTTCAGGTCCTATTGAGCAGGCCTTCAACTTGCCACTATAATCATATTAATCAGTAGTATTTAGAGGCCAAAGAACTGACTTCAAATTGGACAAACTTGAACCATAGTCCTTTCCTGATATCACTCCTTCTCTCAGTAGGTCCTTCATTTTCTTAAGCCAAATTACTTATTTGTAATCCTGTTTACTATGCACAGCTATTCAACTAAGCACTTTATGCTACATTTGTATGAAGTAGCTACTATTTTTAAGTATTGCTTTAAATATCTTTAAACCGTGTTTTTTTTTAAGTGTGAATTGTAGAAGGTAAGTAAGTTTCAGAAGTTTGCTCAACTCCTGGAGGAGGCAGGATTTGAACCTGTTGTCACCGTGCAGAAATGTCTCAGTGGCAGGACAGCAGTTGGCTTTGGGTATGGGCGATAGCAAAGCACATGGTCTTAAAAAACTTCAAAACAAAAATATACTCATCCCAGTGCCAACCTTTCTGTGTGTATTGTTGCCCTGAGCTGGAGATTCTAAAGGATATCACGAACCAAACGCAGGCTCTACTAAGTTATTTATTGTGCTTCAAGTCCTAAGTGAATGTTATGAGTACTGTCGGTTTTACTAATGAGTATATAATAGCACAATAGAATGTGCATGTTATTGATATGCATATAATGATATACTGTGTATATTACTGTTGTGTAAACTGACATGTGCTTTTTGTCCAATAATGAAGCCGAACTCAGAAAACTCCCAATTCCATGTAAGCCAGGTGCACGCGGTCATTCTGAGAGCAAACTGCAAACAACTAGAACTCTCTTCCAGTGCAGGTGTGGTACATCTCTCCACAAAAGCACACAGTTCAACCAACAGGTGAAAAATAAGCAACAACAGCTAACTGATGTCAAAAGTAGAGAAAACAAATGTGAGTTGCTTCAACTCTTTAGTCCAGGTAACTTCCTGGGATACCTATCTGCTTAAAACTCCACCCAATGACGGAACTTAAAATGCAAGGATTAATGTTTTTATTTGACAAATACAAAGTTCAGTTCATCCATGACACATGTTCATTCCATTTCATGGTCACTACTTCAGACAATGCTGTCGTAGAGAGGAAGGAAGTTATCCAGAACAGATCTGCCTCAGGTGTCAACTAGATCAGCTCAGCCACTGGCTGACTGTCTAGAGACAAGTGGTCGCCCCATGTGCCTCGCTTCTATCTAAGATGCTGTGTGAAAGGCTCAGATCAACTCCAATTCTTTATCTTTCTCCATTGAGGTGGCTTATAGAGTCTGAAATCTTCCCATGAAATGAGACAGGGAAGCAGTAAAAACACAATGTGTTCATACAAGGTCCCTCCCTCGGTTATCTTCTTCATCTTCTGATGCTTCCCTGAATCTCCTTATCCACACTCCTTAGAAATGTGGTACCAGACCCTGACATGAAGTTCATAGTTTTGCACTCTCAAATTTTCATTAACTATACCACGATCTCCCCTCCAGCTCCATACAAATAGATGTGTATCTGTTCCTCCTCCGATCATAGAGAGCCCCCACACATACACATGCATACACTCTCTCCATCTTGTCTTTTGGAAAAATCCTACCTCATCCTTTAGGATTTATCTTACCTATGAGTATCCCCTGAGAAAACCTCCCAGACCACTCTGAGAAAGTTAAGTGGTTTCTTTGGTTTTTTGGCTCAATTTTGCTTATTGATATACCTGCATCCTTCTACCTATACATTAAAAGAAACCTGCCAATGTTCGCTTTTTAACCTAACATTCCTAGAACAAGGCTCATCTCCTAGTATGACCTCAGTAACAATTTAGCTAATAAATACTTGAATGAAGTCCAGTATTTTATAATGGTTTAGGTGGATGCTCTCAAGGAAAAATAGGAAGATGTTTAAGTCAATAAGGAAAAATATTTAAAGCTAGAATTCAAAGATAAGAGCCCAGGGAAAATACAGCTAGTCTCCAGTGGAGGTTCAATACCCATGTATAACAAAAAGGGACAGAAGGGATATAAGAAATGGGAAGGAAAGAAAACAAATACAGGGTAGAATCACTAAACTGGCTGAGTTTCAAACAGTTGATTGGTCATGGAAGATGTCCCTGGAAAAACTAAACATGGCCACCAATTTCACCAGATCAGCAGGAAGAGGAAGGAGTCATTTATGTGTTACCAGCCCAAGAAAACCCCGTGGGGATCAACTCCTCTTTTGAGCTTCTCGCAGACAGCCTTTGGGGAAATTGGAGATAGGTGAGTCTGTTGGAGTCTAGCATAAGCTCTGTTACTCTCGCAATGCTAGTGTTCCATGAAGACCATGCTAAATTGGATTCTTGTTCCCCGAGGAGATAGTGTTTAGACACAGGTAATGGAAACACTGTAGGCATGACAAGAGTCCACTTGGGAAAAGGACAAGTGACAACAACTGGCAGTTCAACAGCAGTTCATCAACTGAATCTGCTAAACAGTGATCAATAACAAATAGCTGCTGAGATGTACTACTTCCCACTGGACCAGTGGAGTATTGAACTCTGGGGCTATTTCCTTCTTCATAGAGCTTATGTGGTATGCTGAGGAGGAAAAAGACATTAACTACACAATCACTAAGTAGGTGAAAAGCTGCAAATGTGAAGAGCGCGATGAAGATGAACTTGTGAGTAACCCACAGGGTCAAAGTGAGATTCTCTGAGGACATACACTGAAGTGGAGATATTGGGATAAAAAAGAATCCTTACGGTCATGAGAGCGATAAAGAAAAACTCAGGTCGTGTTGTTAGTAGTGGGCAGAGACCACGACAGTGAAAAGCATGTGCTTAGACGGTGCAATGAGAGATGAGTCCTGGGACCAGGAGAAGATAGGTGAGGTTAGGATTCAGAGGCCACAAAGTCTGTACTGTGGAATTCTGCTTCAGCACAAAAGCACTAGGACTCTCCCAGAGAAGTTCGGCATGCTTGTTGTATATTTCATCATTAGCCAGAATAGTGTTTCTGAAAGATCAAGGAAAACATAGTAAGCAAACAGAAAAAGGATGATGAGAGAGGTTGAAATTTAAAAAAAAAACAATTTGGAGAGATGGTAACGTTTGACAAGCTGTCTTACAATAGCAATGGGACAAAGATAGAAGCATTATAGCTGTGGAAACAACCCTGGTTTTACCTTAAGCTTTACGTGACCTGAACATTGTGAATCACTCACAGACTTGTGTGGTTTTTCTCCTGAGTGCATCCCTTTACTTCTCAGACTAGGTACTTTGGAGACTAAGAGAAGCATTTTCTCTCTCCTCATTGTCTACACATGGGAGGATTCCTTTTCCATTCCTTCTCCTGTCATGTTGAGTAACTTATTAAGATGAAATCTTGCATGGATTTTCTCAAATTACACCTTTTTAAAATATAATAAAATTGTATTCATAGTAACCAGCCTTGTCTTATTTTGTGGTTTGGAGGGAGAGAGCCATCTCTGTTCTTGAGAATTCGGCATGGGTATGCGAAGCGCAGGAGCAGAATGCACAAGAGACACGGTGTTTCTATTCTGCACGAGTGTAGGTAAGGCTCACTGGCACTGCTGCTCTGGCCTCCTCTTTGCAAAGAAAGAAAACAATCCGCCCTTCTCTCTAGATTGTTGTGTATGCTCCTGAGAGGTTTCTGCTCAAATAAGCTGTAAATCACTTGTAATAGGAATCATTATTGCTGCCACAATGGGAAATTGTAAAAGTATTATTTAGTGCAGTACAAGAGAATATAGTGCAGGATTTTTATTTGACTTCTTTAGGAAGCACAAAAGTATTTCTTCGTGTCAAAGAGCTAAGTACCAGAAGAAAAATCATTACATTTTTTTATAAATACAACTGTAATGAGAAAAGATAAAATACAAAGCATTACAGAAGATACTAAATGTGAATGCAACACGCAAATAAAATCCCATCAAAATTCTAATAGGTAACTAGGACTTAATTCTATGCTGGATTTTATGCTTGAATTGGCCACATGCAATTTCTGACTGATATTATTTTAATGAAGCTTTCAAAG
The DNA here is from genome assembly GCF_023159225.1 of Perognathus longimembris pacificus. Classification (NCBI taxonomy): domain Eukaryota; kingdom Metazoa; phylum Chordata; class Mammalia; order Rodentia; family Heteromyidae; genus Perognathus; species Perognathus longimembris. Next base: position 8,093,530 of record NC_063172.1, read on the forward strand.
TCTCATGGTAGGTACAACTAAAAGCTGTCTTTTTATGAATAGGTGATAATAAATTACAAAAAATTGTCTCTCCAGTCATTCAAAAAGTAGAACAGATAAAATGAAATTCACACATTCCAGAAGCCTTTCTGTCCTTTCAGGGAGGAAAACAATGAGGGCTTTTCTTGTGATAGAGTCCATGGGTTTCAAGTGCTACCAACTGCTTTCACACAGATGATTTCAAAACGATGAGAAAGTTCTCATTTGTAAACTCACACAAATTGTCAAACTATCTGGGCCGGTAGTTGGGGCAAAACTACAAAAGAACTAGAACGAGAAGAATCCATCAACTACAAATAGGACAGAGAGACGTGATATTTGTCAGCATAGACTTCAGAGGCTAGGACCTAGGGTGTGTTTTCTAGAATTTGCAGAAGCTATCTTCCAACTTTTCCCAAACTCCAGGGACACCTCGAACTTGAACTTCTCCCTAGTTTCTACATGAATCTCCTCTACCAAAGCAGAGTCATTTCACATTCCCTGTAGAGTATAAAGAGCCACATGTCCCTGATTCTTTTAAGAACGGCATTTTTTGCTTTTTTTCTAAAAAAAAATAAAAAAAAGAGGCAAGGGCGTGGCCTTGCCTCTGTAGTTGTACAAAGAAGTTGCCATGTAGCTTATGAATATGATCTATCTTGATAAATGACACCCCTTTCAACATTCTCTCTCATCCCTCCCCAACCCACCTTTCCACTCACTCTTCTTAATATCATAGGATAGATATTGAATTCTCAACTGCATTCTCCCCTCTTCTCCTCTTCATCCATCTAGCTCTCTCCCCTGACCACACTGCACGCCTCTCAAGTATTCGCTTCCTGGTGTTTATTTTGTTGAACTTTGCCATTCTAAGGAATTATACTATATGAGTTCTCCCTTGAATCTACAATATTTTAGTTAATGCATTTGTACACATTTGCGTACCACTCAATGTATTTTCTTATTAGCGTATAAGCTAGTTCTAGCTTCCACATATAAGAGAAAACATGCATCCTTTGTGTCTCTCTAAGCCTGACTTACTTCACTTAGCATAATAAACTTCCTTTTCCTCCCTTGGCCTCAATGAGCAGATCCATATTTTTCCACAGCCCCTTGGAGTTTATACTGCGAATGATCTTGACATCTTATGGCCCGTCAAGATCCAGCATTCAACCTATTAAAAACCTGTGACTTGGATGAATCTTCTCCCCTCTTGTACAGAGAGACAGGGTGTTGTTACTCAGTTCTTTTGGGCCTTGAACTCTCAATCCCGGAGAAAGCGGGCATGGCCTTGCCTCTGTAGTAATCAGATTCTAGTCAGTTGCCCTGGTGCTTCCGCAAGAGATTTTCTTGTGGAGATTACAGCCCTCCTCTCAGTCCTTATCTAAGCAACATGGGAATTGTAACTAGTGAGGACAAATCTGAACTTTAAATTTAAAGGTGAAGAGGAATCAATAAAACATTCTCTATGTAGGTTAAAATAACAACTAAAATTGCAATTGCAGACTAGGAGCAGCTCAAAAGCAAATTAACAGGAATAGAAGTCATAAACATTCCACCAACCTGTTAGACAATAGCATTTAACACAACTCAACTGATGGCTTTTGTCTGGTTGAATGAAGGGAAAGAAACCAAGATTCAATAAAAATCCTACCCATAATGCTGTTTAAAAGTGGTGTACTGGGGCTGGGAATATGGCCTAGAGGCAAGAGTGCTTGCCTCCTACACATGAAGCTCTCGGTTGGATTCCCCAGCACCACATATATGGAAAACGGCCAGAAGGGGCGCCATGGCTCAGTTGATAGAGTGCTAGCCTTGAGCAGGAAGAAGCCAGGGATGGTGCTCAGGCCTTGAGGCCAAGAACCAGGACTGGCCAAAAAAACAAAACAACAACAACAAAAACAACAACAGTGGTTTACTATTTCTTTAGAGTGGAACAAACCCTTTTCTTTTCCTTTTTTTTCTTTTATTCTGTTAAAATGTTGTTTTTTCTGCATAAGAGAAACTCTAAAATAGGAATCAGAAAAACTAAATTTCTCAGTGATCTGACATAGCACTAAATAGGTCACTTAACATCCATGCTTCAGTTTTGTATCCAAGACCAAAGACTTGAACTGAAGTTATATAACTCTAAAATTCTAGACTGCTGCCTTTGGCTAATTTCCTCATAGTACTCAACTTAGACTGTCTCTGTTAAGAAATGTGTGCTTTCTCCAATACAAGATTGTATTCAGATTATTTCAGAAAGTCAAGAAAATAAAATAATGGCTCTAAATTCTGTTTGTGCCTTTGTGTATTTTTTTCCCTTCCTCCAAGATACTTGGCACGTATCCAGGGCTGAGCAGATATTTGATGAATTCAAAGCATAACCTTTACAGATTGTTCTGGAGAATGCTGGGTTTTTGTTTCTCATTTATTTCTTGGTTTTGCTACTAATTTTGAAATGGATCTTCTTTGCTTGAACTTCTCAATACTCAAGCCGGGTGACAGGCAGCAATGAAGGGGCTCTCAAGATAGGTAAGATCATCTTCCACTCTCTTTCTTGGTACAGCACAGTACATAGCAACTTTGCCCCAGTGCTTCTCATCTCTCTAATAAAGAATTCCTTTAAAATTTCCAGTTTAAACACCCAAATGGTCAAGATGCCTGATAGAACAGGGATCCTCCTTTGTTCAGGAAGCACAGACTGTTGGGCTTGAATACTGGGATTAATGTGTAAATGAATGGATTCATAAATAATGAAGAAGTAGCCATCTAGGTGCACACCTGGAATCCCAGAATTCCAGAGGTGGAAGGAGGAGAATCACAAAGTCACAGAAAGCCTGGGCTACCCAGGGAGCCCAGGTCTCAAAAACCAAACATTGATTAAGTACATAAAGGAATATTGAAGAAATGTATGTTTCACCGCACACAACCAGCTTCAGTTTTGTTTTTTGTTTTTTTGTTTTGTTTTTTTCCAGTCTTGGGGCTTGGAGTCAGGGCCTGAACACTGTCCCTGGATTCTTTTTGCTCAAGGCTAGCACTCTGCCACTTGAGCCACAGCGCCACTTCTGGCCGTTTCCTGTATATGTACTGCTGGGGAATTGAACCCAGGACCTCATGTATAGGAGGCAAGCACTCTTGCCACTGGGCCATATCCCCAACAGCTTCAATTCTTCATCTAGATATTTGGTGTCTCTTCTTTTCAGCACGTGCTCATCTTTAGTGTGTACAAAACTCATTCCATCTCAGAGTCTTGGAGTCATCTGGTGACAGAGAACCAATGCATGGGCCTAATGAATGAAGTACCAAAGGGCAAGTACAGCTCTAGTTTTCATTTTCAGTTTGTGCAAAGGCTGTCAGTACTTTCTTCTTGTGTGTCTGAGAGGATCTGGCTAAAAGATCCTCAAAGGGCCACATCCCATTTTCCTATAAAGTGTTCAGCTTCCAATTTGGCAGACATTTTCATGAGAACAGTACTTTTAAATGTGTTTCAAGAGCTAGCTGAGTTGAAGAGGTGGAAAGCTTTGCACATGTGCGCTCTCTCTCTCTCTCTTTCTCTCTCTCTCTCTCATATACATATACTTGTACTCATGAGTGGACATCTATAAAATATTCAAGAACAAGCTCAGAAAAGCCACCAGACTAAAATTCCTGTGGTTATCAATTTCATTCACTCACAGTTTGAGGTGATTTACTAGGTGCTCTGCCTTCCTGGCAGTTCTTCTAATATGCAAGAGCTCCTAACTTCCATCTGGAGTAAAACTAGGTCCCATCAGTGGATAATTAATGATATGCGTAAGCCATGTAATCTTTCTGCAACTCAGTTTCTGGTACCTGGATAATGATACAAGGACCATAATAAGAGCACGGCCCACAGCCATGTATATGTATTGGTCACCTGTGTGTATAAGTGATACTATTTAATTCTCCCTGACACTCTGTTTCTATCATTCAGCCTTTCCAACTCTCTTTTTCTTTCTTTCACACACACACACACACACACACACACACACACACACACACACACACACTTCACTACACCAGTACTATTATTCTGTTTTACAGATAAGAAAGTCAGATAAGAAAGTATGAACAAGGTAAATAAAGGCCTAGAGCCAAACCCAGGTCTGCCTAACTCCAAGCTGAAATTCCTAATTCTAATCCCATACATCAGTAATGATAATAATGATGACAGGATTCAAAATTTGGAGGTTTATTAAGTGAGGACATGTATATGGCAAGTTGTTAAAACATTAAGAATTACCTAAGAACACTCCATAAACCACTGAAGACGGGGACCATGTTGAATTCTTCTGTCCTCCTTGGCATACTGCAGAGATAAAATAAGTGCTCAATACAGGCAAGTCAGGTGGTGTCTGGCTGCCCCTCAATATCCACAAGAAGCACTAGAGAACCAGGCCAAAGATGCTACTGTCCAGGAACGAGTCCCTGGTGATCCAGGCTGAGGGTCAATCCATTCCTCGCTTGTGACACTGGGAAATCTGAATGGAAGTTTCCAGACACACAAAGGCCTTGGAACTGAGTGGTACTAATAACTCTAACACAGAGAGAAGATTGAGGCTCCTCCCCAAGTTTTGTTATTCATTCCTTCCTTTTACTCAGTGAGGCACTAATTTTCTTCCACACAATTCCACCCTCACCACTTTTATTGGTTAAAATTATCTACAGTTTTGGTTGGCTTTTTTTTGCTATACTTTGCAGCCCAAAGAATTTTAACTAATAAAGTGATTAACTATGTACCTAAAAAGGGACTGGAGGACTAGATGTTTTGTCTCTTAGAGTTCACATGTTAAATCCTTAATGACCAAGGTGATGCTACTTTGAAATGAGAGCATCAGCAGATGCACAGATTGTGGGGATAGAGTTCGCAAGGATAGTACTCATGTCTTCAAGGGAACATGCACAAGAGAGATTAGTGTCCCAATGCCTATGAAGATACAGCAAACTGCAAACCATAAGCAGACCAGGAAGAAAACGCCATCTAAGAATCAGATCATGTTGACAACTGATGTTTAACTTTTCAGACTCAATAATAGAAGAAAAAAGTGTCTGCTGCTTAGAATACCCAGTTTACCTACCCTATAATATTCTCCTTTTAAAAAATTCTATTTATTGGGCCTGGTAATGTGGCTTAGTGGTAGAGTGCATGCCTAGCATTCATGAAGCCCTGGGTTCAATTCCTCAGCACCACACAAACAGAAAAAGCTGGAAGTGGCATTGTGGCTTGAGCAAAAGGAAGCCAGGGAGAGTGCTCAGGCCCTGAGTTTAAACCCCAGGACTGAAAAAAATTATTTATTGCTATTTTAAAGGGAAAGTGTACATTTCTTTTTGAACAGTTTCTCCCTTCCCTTGCTCACTCCCTGTTTTTCCCTCCCATCCCCAGCAAGTTTTATAGTGTCAACATAGTGTCTAGTGAGTACCACTTCTACATTTGTTCACTCTTTGTCCCACCACTTCGATGCCACCTTCCTCTCCCAAAGACAGATAAATGTACAAATAAGACAAAAGGAAAGGACAACAAAAACAGCAACAAAGAAAAGCCTCTTGCTTCTATTTCCTGGAGTTCATTTCATAATATTATTTTATATGGTTAGATGCACATAGCTATTGCATCTATGTGATGCTCAGGAGGCTATAATAGCTGTAAGAGACTCTTGAGGCACAGAGATACTTCCTGCAGTAGGTTGGATTAAAGAAGAAGAAAAGAAAAATAACCATCCAGTAACAGAGGTCCTCTATTTTTTTTGCTTCTTTATTGTCAAAGTGAAGTACAGAGAGGTTACAGTTTCATATGTAAGGCAAGTACATTTCTTATACAACTTGTTACCTCCTCCCTCATTTTTCCCCACCTCCCCTCCTCCTCCTTCCCCCCCCCCCATGAGTTGTACAGTTGGTTTACACCAAATGGTTTTGTAAGTATTGCTTTTGGAATCGTTTGTCTTTTTATCCTTTGTCTCTCAATTTTGGTATTCCCTTTCCCTTCCCTAGTTCTGATACACATATATACAGTATGGTCCTCAAATTTTGAGTGTAAAGAAACCCCTTAAAAATGGGGTCAACCAACAATAGCCAGCACGTTTTTATAAACAAGGTTTTGTGGAAATCCAACCACCCCCATCCATAGACCATTCACCTACTATCTGATCCTGCTTCTGTGACACTGGGCAGAGTTGTGAGGTAAGGAGACTACAACGCCATGAGAATATTCACTATTGCTTTATAGAGAATGCTTGCTGAGCTGGTTTCTTTGCGGATTAAAGGTTTTCTGAGCTGGGTAGGGGTGGCTCACACCTACAATCCTAGCTACTCAGGAGACTGAGATCTGAGGATCACAGTTCAAAGCTCTCCTTGCTGTAAGTCAGGGTAATTGTTCTGTCCTCTGCATTCTTAGAACATAACATCATTAACTACAAGACACTCCATTATTTCATGAATTACTAAGAAATACAAAATGCGATTAACCCAATTATAAGGCTATACTTTTATCACTTTGAACTCTAATTTTATACTATCTAAAAATAAAAATTTAAATATAGCTAACCTCTCATTATGTGTCATATTTGAATGCATCATGATAAAAAAAATCTTGGTAAACATACTCGAGTTTCACAGTGACACACTGTTGAAAAGCTTTTTTAGCTCAAAGTCATCAGTGTTCTAAATTTTTCTCAAATATCATCATCTATGCAATTAAGAGGTATCGTTTCATTTCTTAAAACACTTTTCACTTGTCCATGGAAATTTCTTTCAATGTAGCTCATACCATACTTCAAGTATTCAACTTGGGAACTTTCTTGACTTTACCAGATAATGTTATTTTTATTTTTTTGGAAAAGTCTTCTGGAGACATATCATCAAATGGTAAATCTTTGTTTCTTTATCAGTTCTTGGGCCCAGGAAAAAAACCACCTCTATTTTGGAAGCTCAACTTAGAGGACAATATACCAGGGTGAGTCTGGTTTTGTTGGTCAGCTCTGAGCACACAGAGAACTCATTACCAAATCTTGTATCAGAGCCAGGAACTGAAGCTAAGAACTCTGCTTTGTTTATGGTGATCTCCTTCCGGGTGCTGTAGCCATGAAGTCTGAACACTTTTTATTGCAACCCTCCTGGGGTCTGTAAGGAGTACACTCCAATCTAATTAATCAACCCAACTAATAGTGTACACAGTCGTTAAAGAGTAACCACAGGTTTAAGGAAGACAAAAGAGCACCAGATGTCCTCTTTGATCCAGGACTCAGGCTAGTTCTTCTCGTCCCTCTGTGGGAGTCAGCCTGGCCTGACTCCTCTCCCTCTCATTTGTGTTCCGACCTTCCTCCTAGCTGTCTCTCTTCTCTTGGGATTCATTGTGAAGCATGTGAACTTGAGGCTTCTGCTGGTACCGAGACCCATTCCTGAGTCATTTCCTTGAGCTGATGAAGTTCGGTCTCCTCAGTGGCACCATGGGAATGCCCTTCACCTTGCAGGATTGGTGAACAAACCTAATACTAATGAAGTGCTTGAAAGCATCAGATTCACACTGTAGATTACCGTCTTCCTTCCCTCTCTCCTGCCCTGCTCAGTCTTCCATTCTGTGTTTCACTCCTTTTCCTTCTTTGTTTTGCTTGCAGTCCTGGGCCTTGGACTCAGGGCTTGAGCACTGTCCCTGTCTTCTTTTTGCTCAAGGCTAACACTCTACCTCTTGAGCCACAGCACCACTTCTGGCTTTTTCTGTTTATGTGGTGCTGAGGAATCAAACTCAGGGCTTCATGCAAGCGAGACAAGCACTCTACCACTAAGCCACATTCCCAACCCCTCCTTACCCTTCTTTATATCTTGTTCTTTTCAATATCTATTCTTTCAGTGCTCCCTTTTCTCTTTCCCTCCCTATCTTCCTTCTAGCTTGTATTCTTCTTTCTTCTCTCCACTCCTTTCCTCTTCCAAGATTTCCTTTTTCCTCACCTTCCTCTTCACCCACTGAAACCATCACACACACAATGTCTGGATATCTAGGAAGAACAGAGAACTTTTTAAAGACTAACACATAAGAACAGCATTTGAAGGGGCAAAGTAGTAGAGGTGTTTGCTTCCTGTTATTTTGGTAAAAACACTCTTTTTTCCTAATGTTTTTGCTAGTGGGGGGAAAAAGCACAATAAAGCAAGAGGTTCAAGAGGCTAGGAGAGAAGTGAGGTAGCCCCACTCATGTTTGACATCACTATTGTAAGTTGTATTCATTCCCACACAGGAAGCCAGACAGGAATGACTATGATACTTGGAAAGATTCCAGTATTTGGCCACTTGAAATCAATTCACTGTGACAAATACAAATTTGATGGAACTACAAGTACATCCAGATGATTCTTATTTTTTATGTTTGTTTATGGAGGTTTTTCTATGTTTTTGTAACACACTACCTGTTCTCTCGTCATTGATTTCTACTTTCTGCCTCAATCGTAGTCCCAGGTAGATTTCTCATATCATGACAGTCAGGTTTAGAGGGGAGACCCAGTCATGACACCTGTGTTTCTTTCTTCCCCAGTTCCCCTTAAGTTTTTCATGTTTATGTGATCCAGACATAGCCAATGACATTTAAGTAGAGTTCTGCCAAGGAAGTTAAACTTTTTACTTTTCTATGAAGCAGGATGGATGGACAAGGCCGGAGAGCATGGATCTCTTTCCATTCTTTCTTCCAGGCTTCAAATACAGATGTGATGCCTGAAGCAAGGGCAGCCATCTTATTACCCAAAGGTCCAGAATTTCTTCCCAAGCACTTTGGAGATTCTGACCCAAGCTTACCTTGCAGCACATAAATAAAGCAAGCAAATGGCTGTCTACCTATGGGTGGTATGGATATTCTGTAATCGCTACCATCCTAGTCTTTAGGGGGAAAAAAAATACTTGGAATACAAACGAGAAGTGAGTGGGGGAACTATTTTTGCAATGTGCAAATATAACTTCCTGAAGCACCTACGGTGAAATCAGATAACACAATTAAAATAACAGCAATCACCAAGTCTGACACTGTGGATGCACTAAACACCTGCTCTCATTTTCCTTGGGAAGGATCGCTTGCCCAGAGAGATCTGTCCCACTTAGAACCTAGTGAAACATCCCCAGTGATGTGGCTTCTCCTTTCCTTGTTCTGAGTTGTGCTCTGTTCCAGTCATGGCAAGTATAGATTTTTTCTTACAGTCTAGCTGACTCCAATTCTGTGGTTTTCTTTCATCAGAATCACTACCAGTGAGTTACCATCATTCACTCATCCATTCTTTCATTCATCCATCCATTCAAACGTTGTTTAGCAAGTTTCTCCCATTGCCAAACCCTGGGGAGCGGGTGTCAAGTAAGAATAGTCCTTACCTTCCCAGATCTTACGCTCTACTCAGCGAAGACCAAAAATAATTAAACCAACAATGTAATAAGAACATAAATACTGGTGGCTGGAAACTTCTGGGAGTAAAGAAGCTGAATGAGATGGACAAGAATCCCTTCTCTGAGGAGGCAGAATTGGCGTGCACTCCGGGTTAAGTAATGACGCAGAACAGCATTCTGCAAAGAGACCAGCAAGCCAGGATGAAGGGTGGGTCCCCTTGACCTTTACTTCCTAGCTAATAATTCATCTTCCAAGCCCACTCACCTCACAAAGCCTGGTGCAAATAGCTTCTCCACGTATCTCCATGGTGCACATTTCAGGTGCCTTTAATTAATGGACAGCCTTGTGTTAATTAATTATTAATTATAAGGACTGGCAGATAGTGTGAAGCTAATAAGTGATTTTTAATAAGGGAACTATGTGATCACCATTGCATGCTGGTGGCCCCCATGTTCACACTACTTATGGTTCTATTAAGATGAAAATTATCACACTATCTACCCCAGCTTCACTTTCCTTATATATAAATACTAAAAAAAAAAAATAAAAGGTAGATTCTTGACATTCTGCCCTACTGTATAAGGTTGTTTTCATTGCTGCTGCTGGTTTATACTTCTTGTTTGGAGAAACTGGGGCAGTCATGCACTGTATTTGTTCTCTATGGATGCATAATAAATAACCCCAAACCTGGGGGAGGGTCCGAAACTGTGAACATACATTAGTTCTGTGTGTATGTGGCTTGAATATTTAAGAACAGCTTCATTGGGTGATTCCTGTTCAAAGATTGTCATGACCTACAGCCAAGCTCGCAGCTGGAGCTGGAGAGATCTGATGGCTTGACAGGATGTGGCTATTTCATTTTCAAGATAATCCCCTCCATCCGCACACACTTCTCTGTAAGGCTGCCTGAGCAGCCTGGTACACGGCTTTCCCTAAGGCTACCTCTTATTTGTGTTTCAGTTCCTGCTTTTACCATTCTATGTGGCAGAGAAGAAGAGCCCAGAATTCTAAATGAATTCTAACTGGCCTTCTGAAACAAACCAGTGAATACCTACCACCACACACATGTGTGTATGCATGGGTATGCGTGTGTTCATACACACACATACACACACACATACATATATATGTATATACACATGTACATACATACATACATACATACATACATGCATACATACATACATATCCTATTCATTTGAGCAACTTTCCTTTGGGTTTTCTATTATCAATAGGCCAATTCCTGTAGTTTCTGAAGACATCTCAGATACAGGAAAAGTGTGTTGAAGAAAGAGACACTCCCGCTAAGAGCAAAAGGGTGAGGAGAAAGAAGGTTCTAGGCAAAGGGAACAGCAAAGCCCATAGAAGCAGGGAGAAGAGAGAGAAAGAAAGATCTGGGAGACAGAGAGAAGCTAAACGAGATGGTAACACCAAGAGTAAGGTAGGTGGGAGAGACAGAGAGAAAAAGAGAAAGCGAGAGGGAGGGCAGGATGAGGCTGGAGGACAACGCAATGCCTTGTTCTGGAGATCTGTGTGTTCCACTTGGAAGGGCTTACGGGTGAGGGAGAGGCTAAGCAAGAGGAGGGAACAAATGGAGGGGGGGAGGAGGGTTGTGCCTTAACATACATATCATTTCAGCTGCGCAGGATGGGGTGGGCTGGGGAATCGAGGATGTGGCGGCTGTGACTATCCTGCACATTTGGAAGTAGTCGGCAAGGTGAGTTTAATGTCGTATGCTATTTCACCACGGTTTTTAAACGTAGTGTGATGATCTTTTTAATTCAGAATAATCACAACAGCTGAAGGAGACAGACAACGGTGAAGAGTCCATTGACATGATCTAAGTGAGAGAGTACAGTAGCCAAAAACAGCTGCTAGTGAGGGGAAACAGAAGATGGCGAGCGGCTGTCAGCAGTGAGCCGCCATTCTTGGTTGTGTGAATGAATGGGAGTCAGCCTGTGTAGACTGTTTGCTAAGCCGAGCGAGGCCTTCGAGGACCTTTCCCCTTTACAACACCTAGGAAACCTTTTGTGTTCCCTTAATGCTTCCAAACTGCAGAGCTGATAACGCAATCCGCTTTATAGAGCTAGCGACCCTAAGCGAGCATTCAAAAATAATGTTTCTGATCACAAAACGGAGTCATTTCAGCCGAGCAAGACATTCAAAGACGTGGATAGGGAGCTCCAAACTCCTTCCGTGCCTTCTAAGCAACTCTTTACAAAAGCTTCTGTTAGCATCAATTAATTGCACAAAGGAATTTCATGGTAATAGTTACTTATATTCACATAACGTGCTTTGATGAAATTCACCCTGTCAGCCTTGCAAAAATAACCCTCTGCTTGCTTTTTCAGTATTTTCAGTACATTTTACTCTGCCATTTTCATAAATATTATCCTATTCTAATCCCCGTCACCGTCTTTTTCCTTGCCCCTTTTACAATCATGTCATTTTCCTTCTTTAGCTCCAGATTGTACATTTGGCCTAAAACATGATATTCTTTTTCTGAGCTTGCCTTACCTCATGTCACATGGGGATCTCTCATTTGATCCACTTTCCTGCAAACAACATAATTTAATTCTTCTTGATGGCTGAATAGTACTCCATTACACGTATCACATTTCCTTTATCCAGCAATTATTTGTCGGTACCTAGTCTAGTCCCCTTGCTTGGTATTATAATAGCTCTGTTCTAAACGACTATCAAGAAAACAAATAACAACAGACACTGGCAAGGGGTCAGAGGAAAAGGAACATGTATATACTGTTAATGGGAATGGGAATTAGTGTAGTCGCTATGAAAATCTGTCTGTCCCTCAGGAAACTAAAAATATGGTCCAGCATCCTACTCTTGGCAATATTTCTGAAGAAACTTTAACACAATAAAGGTGCCTAATACTTCTTTTACAGCTGTCACACTAAGAACTCCAATTTATACTGTGCCTAGAATACATGTATATGTGTGTGCATGTATATGTATGTGTGCCCCGTACTATCAAAATCTATTTTATTCATAATTGGATGATGACAGTTCAAATATCAAGATGGAAATACAATGGTAAGCTACAGTCATCTTTTATGAATTTCAGATAATGTATCGTCAAAAGTGATATGAAGTATTTCTGAAATTCTAATTTTCTTTAGTTATTTACTGCAAAGAAGAAGAATTTGTATATGAAAAGGCTATAATTAGCCCTGTACTTCTATTTTACATATTTATTTTAAAATGCTAATTTAACACATTAAGTTAGGTTCACAACCCCACAAATCCCACACTATGAAGAAAAACACTAATCTGGGAAGATTTCATACCTTCTGGTTGTGTGGGTAGATTGATTTTATAACATAAGCTTTGTATACCCTCCTTTTTTTCTTCCACTCACATAAGCTTTCTGTGATTTTGTGACAAAGATTCAAGTGTACCATTCTCTTCTCTCTCTCTCTCTCTCTCTCTCTCTCTCTCTCATTTAGACTTTCTATAAATCACTTTCAGAAAAGAAGAGCAGATAGCAAAACTGAAATGTCCAAAATTCGAGACCCCCCCAAAGACCACCGAGAAGCCGATTCCCATGCAAAAGCAAAGAGTCGTTTATTAGCAAGCTCGAGCTCGGACAGACCTACGCCCACAAGGACACATGGTTCCCTCTGTTGTAGCTGGATATTGGGTAGGTCCTGAGTCTATGCAGGATTCCACTTCGTTTGAGGTTAGGGCTTGATAGTGAGTACGTAGGACCATCATTTGGACAGTGTTTACTCTTGTCTTTAACAAAAGCAACCAGCCTATTTAGGATACAGGAGCCAAAGGTCAGGATTAGAAGCAGTATGACAAGTGGGCCCACTAAGGTTGATATAAGGGTCTCCTTGCAGAGTGGGGACGGGATTGGCTGCTTCCGTCCTGTAACACAGGTGCCCTGACTAGAAACTTGAAGTGTCAAGCGGGCAACAGAAGGTACCCACCTTCACGCTGAGACTTTGCTACTCTTAGTGTAGTTCCCAAGAGCTGCTATTCCCTCATAAAAGGGTGGCTTGGCTGTGTAACAAAACTAACAATTAGTAGCCATCTCAGGCTTTGTCTCATTAAGTGTGTTGACTGACCGCTCCAGGAGAGCTATGAGTGAATGCCCCTGTGCCTCCCCTGGAAGTTTAGTCGCAGTGGCCTTAATGGTCTGAATCAGGCTGGTAGCGGCTGGAGCTCTTGGGGTCTCAGGTGAAACAATTGGGGCTTGGGCTGGTTTCTGGGGTGCCAGCACATTGTTAGGCCCTACAGGTTCTACGTAGATGGGGGTAACAAAAGCAATGTTTCCAGCTTTCTGGAATTTACTTTTCCAGCATCATAGTGTCAAAATGGAATTTAATGGTTTTAGAGGTGCAAGAACTGACCAGATGCAAAGGCAACAGAAGAGTACAGGGAAAATAAGACGATCTTGAATACCAAAGATTATTCAGAGCTAAAAAAAAAAAAAAAAAAAAAAGAGTGTTCTTAAACTAGTGAGGCAAGGAAAAGCATCCTATGCCTCCTAAACAGTGGCTTCTTAAGAGCACCTTGGAAAGAACAGAGGAGCCTACAGTGGAGGGGCCTGGGCTGGGCTGTGTCATGCAACTCCTGGTGGACTCCAAAGAGAAACCAGTGGAAGGGTGAAATGTTCCCAGAAAGAGGAAGTTTTTGCAATACAAAGATGAAAATCAGGAGCTAGGTGCAGTGACACACACCTAGAATCTCAGCTGTCTCAGAGCAGAAACAGGAAGGTCACCCTACAAGGCTAGCGCTGGCCAAAAGTTAACAAGACCTCATGTTAAAACGTGTGCAGGAAGCACAGGACTCTCGCAAGTGCTCTACTTGAGGGAGCGACATTGTCAGTCCCTTGATGCTTTCTGTTTGGTTTTCAGATGAGACCTTGCACTTTTACCTTAGCAGGCTGGGCTAGCGTCCTTCTATCTCTACCTCCCAAGAATCTGATATTGTGGGCATGTACTAACATGCCTGGCATAGATCTTTAAAAAAAAAAAAAGGAATAAAGAAATCAATTTGGTTTATTTCCTACTCACTGTGGTTTTTGCTCCAGAACTCATAAGCATGCCAAATTACAAATAAAAGCTATCACCAAAAGGTTTAGTGGTGCAGGTGAACTAGCACTTTCCTATTTTTCCTTACTGCTTCTTTTAGCTAGCTTCTTAGTCATTTTTCGCACAGATAGGTGTATGTTCTTGTTATTTGAGAATCTCACCAAGCAAAGTCATAGTGATATCGCAGTTACCTCATTCTCGGTTTAAGGCACAGACAAGACAATCATCTTTGAGGAAGAAGAAAATGTTTAAGTCTTGTCTCTTGGACTACTTTAGACATGCCTGGCTCCTAAGCTCAACTTCATTATTTTTTTAACTCACAGAATTGCCTTTTTTTTTCTTTTCAGACCCCAGAATCTAATTTAAACTAGATCTTTTTGTAGTAGCCAGAAATATCTCCAAAGATGCTTACACCAGGATAAAATAGATGCCTTGTTTTTCTCATTGTGCATGGTGCTGCATTATAGATGAAGTTTTAACTCATGGCTTCTCGTTCACCAACCCTGCTTGCTTCCAACACTGAATTTTCCCAGAGTTCTTTCAAAGCAGCTGATCTATTTGCTATTTTTCTCAAAACAGAGTTCCAGGTGAGATAAGGATGTCATTTTGTTTCCAGGATTTCAGATTTGGGATGCTGGCCACCTCAATCACCCCCATTCCCACTGGAAACAGGATCGCTCCAGTTTCAGGGCCCCTTCCTGAACTGAACCCATCTTTTCTTTTACATGTGAATATTTTATGGCTTCAGTAAGTGTCAGGGTTTCAATGGGCATTCTGCAAAGGACAGAGCTCTTACAGAATTTAAATTCAAGTATTAATGTAACCAGTCTAGCAAGGCAGAGATATATTGGAGGGGGAACTGGTTGGCTCTTCTTAAACTGTCTGTGTGGTCAGCGGAATGTAGCAACATCACAGAACAAATCCATTATTTTCTAATTACGAAAGAGAATGCTTTTCTTACCATCATAACCACTTGAATGAAATAAAGTAGACCAAGCCAATTATTTTTGCCACATCTAATATGTGAAAATCTGTGTTTTCCACAAATTATAAAAATAGAATCTATGCTTTGAATTGAGTCAAAATTAATAAGCACACCCCCCCCCAAATAAGAATGAGCTCTGTTACATTCATCTGCCATCTGTATCATCCTGACAGATTTCTCAGCATTTAACAGTCTCGAAAGTCTTTAGCTTTCCTTTGGAAATGCAAACAGCTTTTTTATATGTCCACTTCTGTAGTCCTACTTAAACTAGTCACTGATTGACTATTACAATATTTTAGTATGCTTGTGGATGCTGAATCTACACCAGTTAGATTTAGTGACCGCAGCTTTGCTACCTACTGATCGTGACATCCTGGGCAAGGTATTTAGTTAGCCACAGGTGTATACTCAGCATCTCAGAAAGGTGCAAATCATTAAAACAGTTTACCTCCTGGAATTGCTTTGAAATAGCTTTAAAAATGAGCTAATAGATCCTGAAAAGTTGCTGCTTATCTTAGGGTTGTTGCTATGTTCTGTTGTTAGAAGCCAGAGAAAATGAGCAGGCCTCTCTTATCCATTTTACTTTTTGACCCGAAGTGATAGATGCTAAGTTTGGTGGCAAATGTAGCATCACCAGTAGAAACCCAATGCAGTGAGCAGAACTGACGACTGGACCACATGGAAGAAAGTTATTCATTTCCCCTTCGGTTAAAAAGGAAGGAAGACTTCATGCCCGCACTACATTGCTGAGACTTTGAAGATTGAAGTGAATAGTGTTTCTAGGGAGAAGATGGGGAGAGCAATCAATCCAAGAATTGTGGGAATTGATAGAATTGTGTACAAAAGACACCAAATTATCAAAAAAAATTATTCCTAGATCACAGCAGAAGCCCAGGCTTAATAAATGACAGCAGGATGCTGAACAGCCATCCCAGCCTCCACACACGACTTGCATTGTTTTATGTAACAGGAAATCATCGGGTGGCTTGCATATTCCAATAAGCATAATATTTATGCAGAGCCAAGGCTGTCATTCAAAAGCAGAAGGCTTTGAGGGCTAAATGGCACCATGTCATCCTAAACAGAAAAGCCCCATTTGAATCTCATTGTGCCATGCGCGGTCTCATTCTAACCTGTGATACTCCCACATCAAAGGATTGACTCGAGTTGGTGGAGAATTCGCTCTCTCTCATTTCCTGCAACCTCTGAGTCCATGGGATTCTTGGGTCTATTTCCCCCCTCCTGGGCCAGACTCCTTTTGCTGCTAGATAAATCATCCTCCCACAGGTTCAGCTTGGAAGTTTTTTGTAGGAAAGGTCCATCCATTTTCAACCCCTGTTTCTCCACGCTGAATCTTCAGGTGCCCAAGGGGAAAGAACTGAGAAAGGAAGAGGGAACTTTCTCTGCCAACGTTGCTAAAACGGTGATTAGCACCAAAGACTTGGGGCTGTGACCACAGAAAGAGGACACAGCTCCATGCTCATTCTGGCTCCTAGTTCACAGGAAAGCCCTTCCCACAGGTTAAGAGACTTACTGCTCACTCTACATCTCCAGGAGTGAGGAAAAGCAAGGCCCAAGGAGTCAGAAAGAGAGAAGTCAATCCCTGCTTTTCAGGAGTGATTCCTGGGGCACGTTCATTGGATAACTAGATCACTGCCCCGTCTTCTAAGGTGCATTGCCCTTAACTTCTAGTGGTGTGAGCTTAGATAGGCTGGGTCCTCTGTGATATCTTCACAGCCAACAAATTAATGATCTGCAAACTGGGTTAAGAAAGTAGAACCCGCGTTCCTTTTATTGAGAACTGAGCATTCGGGTTTACTCTCTTGTTCCACGGGTGGGTGGCATTAAAGAAATCCCCTTCCCACCTGCCTGCCCATTTCCAGAAATCTGCTCTGTAGAGATGAGAGCAAAGCGTGACCCTTCTTCCCTCCTCATTCTGGAAATACCTGTGCACGGCGGGCGACCAATCCCCTGTGCTGGAAAAGAAAGAAAAAGGGAAAAGGCATAAGTGCCTATTTCTGGGACACACATGGCTGCCCCAAATAACGGGATGTGGGGGGTGTGTGTTGGGGGGGGGGGGTGTCTGGGGACATGGCCTGGACACTGACACTAAAGCTGCTCTTGCTCAGAGCAGACAAGTTTCTCCGGGACAGCTTCTCCTCCCCAGAGCTGGGGGAATGGCTCCCCGGGTGGGGGGTGGGGGGGGGGCGCGCAGGCCCGGCCCTCATCTGGGCGTCCGCGGGACGACACCGGCGGCCGCGACAGCTCCCCGTGCCTGACGTCATGGCCGTCAGCTGACTGTGTCCACGGCCTGGGCTCCCCGGTGGCCGAGGTGGTGGCCTCCGGGGGCTCCGCCACCCGCAGCCGGGCTGCGAACCGCGGTGGCGGCCCTGCCCCCCTGCGGACCTGGC
Source organism: Perognathus longimembris pacificus (assembly GCF_023159225.1). NCBI lineage: Eukaryota > Metazoa > Chordata > Mammalia > Rodentia > Heteromyidae > Perognathus > Perognathus longimembris. Next base: position 8,111,357 of record NC_063172.1, read on the forward strand.
ACCCCGGGGGCCCCCGCTGCGCGCAGCTCCAGCACCGACGGTCGGCGCTCGTGGCGTGGCGGCGATGTAGTCCAAGGTGAGCGCCGCCCCGGGCTTTGTCCGCCACCGCGCAGACCCGCGCTCTAAGAGGCCCTGGAAACGTCGTTCTCCATCACCACCTCCTCCTCCCGCTCTCCACCCCGGGTGTCAGCGGGACGCTCCCCTGCGCCCCGCGTCCCCACCCTCCCAGCCCCGGAGTCAAGAGTCCCGCGGGAAGCCGCCTGCCTCTGCCACCATGGCGCCCTCCGGGGAGATTCAGGACTGAGCCGGAAAGTTGGCATTGCCAAAAGACGCCTGGAAAGGGGCGGGAGGAGAGGGAGGGGACCCCCGCCGTGGCGCGGCGCAACGCTCCAGGAGTCCGTGGGCCAAGCGGCCTACGGGTCCCGGCTCTGCACCTGCCAAGGACCACGGCCAGTGCCGAAAAAAGAACAGCGGAGGAGCGGGCGGGAGCGGCCAGCTGGCGCGCGCCGCCCCGGGGCGCCCGGGGGGACCGGGGTCGCCGCGGCGCGCGCCCGGGCGTCCTTCCCCGCCGCAGTCCGCGCGTGCCGGCCGGCCCGCCCGATCCGGTGCGGGGTCCCGCCCCCCCCCCCCCGCCCGGCCCCGGTGCGGGGGCGGGGCTTGGCGCGGGGGCGGGGCGCGGGCGCTGCGGGTGTCTGGCCGCCGCTCTGACAGGTCTCCAAATTCCTCGGGTCCCGCAGCACGCCTCGGAGAGCGGAGCCCGCGCGCCCCGCTGCCTCCCGGGCCCCGGAGGTGAGGGTGTGGGGCGAATCGTCGACTTCCCGGCGACCCCGGGCCTCTCTGCTCACCCACCACCCCGTGCACCCCGGGCCCCCGCCCGGCTTCGCGCCTCGGGCGGGCGGCGCTGGAAGAGCACCCGGGGCTTCTTCGGTTCGCGCTCAGAGATGTTGGCTTGGGAGCCCTTCCCACTTGCTCTTCCGGGGTCTCCCACTTCTGCGTGCTCGGGGCCAAATGGACTCGTGGGAGCCAAGTGAAGGGGATGGGAACGGGGGCCGGCGACCCCTCCGAAGCTCAGCTGGAGACGCTGAGCTCGCCTGAGAGCCGAGGCTGGGACCCCGGAGCCCGCGTCGCTCTGCCTTCCTTCCCCGAGGGATGCTCCGGGCCTGAGCCCGCGCCCCGTGCTCCGTCCTGGCGCTGGAAGCGGCCGCAGCCAGGGAGGAACCCAAAAGGGAGCGTCGGCGCCCCGCTCCCTTGCAATTAACTCTTCGGTGACTTGTGGGCGCTGGGACCCTCGCCTCTTCCCCACCCCCCTTCCCGGGGGAGCCGCTCGGCCACCTCGCCGTCCCCCACTCCCGGGACATCGCTGCCCCGCTCCCCAGCTCCTCCCCGGCTCCCCATTGCCGGCGGCGCCATGGAGTTGTCCCAAGGACGATGATTGGGGACGCGGCGGCCAAGTTCGCGCCGGTGACAGCCTCCGGTGGTGACCCGCGGCCAGTCCCTCCGCAGCCGCCCAGCCGTGGGCGTCCTGAGAGCAGTGCCGCAGCGAGGACCCGCCCCACGCGCGGCAGAAGCTCGCTGGCCGGGCGCCGGGGCGCCTCGCGAGGAGCCAGGGCTGCTGCGCCCAGACGCGGAACCTAGAGCCGGCCGGGGAGCCCGGAGCTCCCGGAGGGGACCTGACTGCGCGGCGCGGAGCGCGGCAGCTTCGGCGGCCGGGAATCCGCTCGGGCTGCGCCACCACGCCGCGCGTCTTGGCGGGAGGGCGGCTGGCGGGGACGCCGGGGTGCGCCGCGATCATCGGGGAGCCCTCGGCCCTCGGGGCGCACTATGACCTGACCCGCCAGGGGCCCCTGCGCAGGGCTCCCGCACACGGGCCTCACTGGGGAAAAAAAATAATAATAATAAATAAATAAAAGGAAAGATCTGGGCCCGGATCCTAGCAGGCCACTTTCGGGTCGCCGGCTGCCTCCTCGTTCCAGTCGGCGCGCGTCTTCCGGCCGGCGGCGGGGCGCCATGGAGCTCTCGGACGTGCGCTGCCTCAGTGGCAGCGAGGAGCTCTACACCATCCACCCGACGCCCCCGGCCGGCGATGGCGGGAGCGGCTCCCGGCCGCAGCGGCTGCTGTGGCAGACGGCGGTGCGGCACATCACCGAGCAGCGCTTCATCCACGGGCACCACCGGGGCGGCGGCGGCGGCGGCGGCGGCGGGAACGGGAGCGGGGGCTCCCGCCAAGCCTCGAACCCCGCGGGCACTGGGCCCCCTCACCCCGCGCCGCCGCTGGTGGGCGACGCCGCGCTGCCCCTGTATGCGCTGGGCCCCGGGGAGCGCGCGCACAGCACCGGCGGCACCAAGGTCTTCCCGGAGCGCAGCGGCAGCGGCAGCGGCAGCGGCGGCGGCGGCGGCGGCGACCTGGGGTTCCTGCATCTCGACTGTGCCCCCAGCAACTCCGATTTCTTCCTCAACGGGGGCTACAGCTACCGGGGGATTATCTTCCCCACCCTGCGCAACTCCTTCAAGTCCCGGGATCTCGAGCGCCTCTACCAGCGCTATTTCTTGGGCCAGAGGCGCAAATCCGAGGTGGTCATGAACGTGCTGGATGTGCTGACCAAACTCACCCTCTTGGTCCTCCACTTGAGTCTGGCCTCGGCCCCCATGGACCCGCTCAAAGGCATCTTGCTGGGCTTCTTCACGGGCATCGAGGTGGTGATCTGCGCCCTGGTGGTGGTCCGGAAGGACACCACCTCGCACACGTACCTGCAGTACAGCGGCGTGGTCACCTGGGTGGCCATGACCACCCAGATCCTGGCGGCGGGCCTGGGCTACGGACTCCTGGGCGACGGCATCGGCTATGTGCTTTTCACGCTCTTCGCCACCTACAGCATGCTTCCCCTGCCGCTCACCTGGGCCATCCTGGCCGGCCTGGGCACGTCACTGCTCCAGGTCATTCTCCAAGTGATCATCCCCCGGCTGGCGGTCATTTCCATCAACCAGGTAACGCCTGCCTGCCTTGCTTTCCCCAGTCAGCCCTGGCTGCTTTGTTGATCCTAGGTTTCCCGAGAGCCTGGGTGTTTCACTCTCCCTCACTCCTCCCCGCCCCCAGCCCGGTCCTGTGCCTTGCACCTTTGGGTGATGGTTAGGGTGGCATCGCTCCCTTCTTGGAGCACATGCAATAAAACAACCTCCAAAAGTTTCTACTAACTGTTCCTCCAACCATTCTGTGAGTGATTCGGTGACATCAACCAGAAAAGGGCTTCAAGGTCCCTCATCCCAGCGTCTGCCCTCTGTCTCAGGAACCCAATAGGGAGGGAGAGGAGCCCTCCAAGTTAGGGGACCCACTGTTTCATGCCTAACTCCTAAAAGTCACAGCAGGTTGTTGTAAAGCATTCAAATATTCAGAGTTAAGTTTGTCTGTCGAGGTGTCTGTCACCAGTCCTCAGTTCTGCAAGGAACAACTTTTGCTAAATACAGAATCGCCAGGGTGGGGGTAACTTAACAGTGAATTCTCTAGCCCCTTCCTTCAAACAATCCCGTGACACAGAGTTTACTCAGGAATTTTGTATCGCCTTGGAGACCTGTCATAATCACCCTCAGAAATAGAAGGATGGCAGGGTTATTGACAAAGAATGCAAAATCTGATGAATTGGGGGGGAGGGGCAGGGAAGGTGGCATTTTGATGTTGAGGGTTTGAAATAGGAGCAATCTGATTCTTTGGGTCTTTTTCTTCTGTCTCCTCCTTTTCTCTTCCCATCTCATTAAATATGGGGTGTGTTTGTGTGAACAAAGTTCACATTGTCTGTGGGTGAGAAGGTAGAGAAAGACTCCATTGTTTACATTCACCCAAACAAATGGATAATTAATGACCTGGCACTTTCTTTACCAAATGTGTGGTAGGTAGGTAGCATGGGATGGGGGTGGGGGGTGGGGGGTGAGCTGTGGCGGGGGAGGGACTCTTGATTAGAAAAGAGACATGTCAGCCAAATGGTTTCAGAGAGAAAGCTGCTGGATGTGTCTGGGCAGAGGGCTGTTTTGTATGCAGCTGCTCCTACCTGTTCTGCCTCTGTCAGTTTTGCTGCATTAGAAACTTCAAACTTCCCTGCCTGGTGGTCGCGTTTACACAGAATGGTGTTTAGAGCAAGCAGTCACAACACCACTGAAAATCACTGATGGATGTGTGACCATCTGTACCTCAGAGTGCTCCACCTCGCCCTGACCTCTGAGATTCAACTGAATTTGGAGTCCTGACCATTGTGGGTAGCTCCGTTACTTACCTGGTTGGCTGCTTTGATGGTGCTTTTGTCCTATCTCATATCCCCTGGTAAACAAATCATATGTTCATTCTGTGGTTGTAACCATCAGGGATGAAACGGGGAGATGAGAGCCTCCATAAGGGCCAGTGAGATGGACCTTTCCTAGTTACTGCAACTGTGTGTGTGTGTGTGTCAAAATTGTCATGAACCTTTAATACTTAGCACATAATAGCGTTATCATTCAGAAAAGAAAAGGTGTTATATTCTTTGCTTGGGGTTGTCTAAACTTATATAATGTCTTGTTTGTGTTTTTCAATCCTTTGTACATGCAAATCTAAATTCTCATACATATACATCTTCTTTCAAGATCTGTGATTGTTTTCTTGATTTCTGTTTTTATAGACATAAACATCTAGCCTATCGTTTCTGTCTTGTCTTCTCTTTCCCATTCCCTTCACTCTCTTCTGCTCCCCTCCTCACTTAAAAAAATCTCACTTGAATATGAGATGTTTCCAGAGCATATCACAGATATTGTTGCACAAAATCCCATCTATTGTAAGCCAGTGCTTTTCCAGCTGTAGGCTTTCTTGGTACATGTTACTAAAAGACTCCATCAAGTAAGTTTGGAGTAGTATTTAGAACAACACATCCTAAGTGGCAAATTCTGAATACTGTCAAAGTTCTAAGTATGGAGATACTTTTCTTGCCAAACGAATCCAGAAAGTAAATTTTGGCTTCATGTTTGTTGCATACTCTACTCAAATACTACCAGATGGGAGAAAATTAAAAATAACCCCCAATGTCTTCCCACTCCCACGCCATCATAAACAGCCCACCCCTGTGAAAACCAGGGTCCTGAGGCCAGTCAACCTTCTATATTCGTGCAGGTAGGATTCTAGCTGTCATTGGACAATTCACCTTTAGGCCCAAGGGAAGAATAACAGGGGTCTGGGCGCTCTCCCTGCAATGTAGGTGCTGAAAAGTCCTTGAAGCATTTTCCTTTGGCGCCCCCTAGAGGTGTAAATTTCTTTTCGAAGCTCTTGCAGAATTAGACAATCTCTATATAGAATCTGTGATGGATTACTTACTTTTCCCCGTTGGCTACTATATTTGGCATGCTGAAAAACTGATACTGACTTCTCATAGCAACTGGAGTGAAACCTGGCTCTTTACCAGAGCCAACTCCATTCTCAAAGCTGATAGATGCTTCTCCTACGCTGCTCCTCCTCAGACACTAAATATCATCCATTTTTAGTCTTTCCAATGTCCCAGTGCCTTTTCTACTTCTTGGCCTTTGTACCTGCTGCCTAAGGAAATTTCTCCATGGTCTTCATGAAGCTGTCATTCTTGTTTCAGATTCTCAAATGCCAGATTCTCTTTAGTGCACAACTTGCTTGTCTGTCCAGAGCACATAAACTATCTGAAATTATCTTATTCTTATTTACTGTGTCTTTCTACAGTACCACCCACTCATAAGAACCTAAATGCCATAAAGACAAAGAATTATCTATCATATCTACCACTATACCATTCGCACTCAACAATGAATGAACAATGAATAAACAATATTATTCTTTGCATGGATATATTATACAATATCCGTGTCCCCCGGCTCTATGTTGGTTAAGGCTTTCTCTGCACATGCTCAAATACAAATGTATAAACACATGCATGTGCACATACAAATAATAGATTATATGTGTGTAAGGCAATCTCTTACACACAAATATTTTTGGAGAAATCATTTTCTATGTAACTACGTGCCTTTTTATGCGATACCATATCTTGTAAGGACAAATGGATGGTACTTCATATTTCCTTCAAAGAAGAAGTGACAGGTTCTTTGAAACCAGGGGACATGGTGAAGATCAGGGCTTGAGCAAGTGTGCAAGGGTGGGTTTTAAACCCTGGCTCAGTATCCCTTTAAGGACCATCCTTCTGAGCTAGTATTTGAAATTGCTGGAGAATGGTGAGTTCCGGTTTCACGGATCAAGTCAGTAACATCCCATATAGCACATGAATGAACATTTAATGAAAAAAGCCAGTGGCAATTATGAGAGGAAAATGACAGACAGGCAGGCTAGGCATAGATTCTCGATAACAAGCTTGTCATTCTGCTCAGTTGGATCAGATTTGCCAACGAAAGGCCATAAGCCTGAGATTATCTTCTCTCCCCAATTAGTCTTAATTCCCTTTATGAGGACAGCTGAGGTTTAAGTTAACATTCCTGAGACTTGGTAAGCTAAAATGAAAGTACACAGTCAACACACTGTTTACTTCACTGTAAATATGTCATTTGCCTCCCATGAATCCAGTCTATGCCTCTCTGCTTCTCTTCTTTACCTCCTGAAAGAATTGATATTCGTGGCTTGACAGACAGGCAACCATACTGAAAATCTTTCTCAATGGGACCACTCTGCAATAAAGAAAAAAGCCCCTTGTTGCCTTGTATTACAACGTGCTTTCTACTCTGGTCACAAGATGGAACCAGAAAGAACCCCTAAGGAGCTTCCTCACCATCAGGAGATGGTTTGTGTTTTTCTCCATTTTATTAACAGACTAAAAGCAGAACAAGAGAGATTACCACCCAAGACAAATGTGTCCCCCCATACCTTAACTGAGTCAAGTGACACTGCAAATACTGAGATTCATATCAAGAAGGTACAGGCCAAGCATCAGTGGCTCATGCCTGTAAACATAGCTACATAGGAGGATGAGATCTGAGGATCATGGTTTGAAGCCTGACTAGGTAGCAAAGTCCATGGAGACTCTTATCTCCAATTAACCAGCAAAACAGAAAAAGCTGTTGCTCAAGTGGTAGAGTTCTAACCCTGAGCTGAAAACCTAAGGGACAGTACCCAGGCCCTGAGTTCAAGCCGTAATACCAGCACGTGCGTGTGCGCATGCGCACACACACACACACACACACACACACACACACACACACACACACACACACAGCCCAGATTGGATGGTTCCTTTCATTGTGCTCTGACAAAGCTCAGCAGTAGGTAGCAAGAGGGTGAGTAGCTATTTCTGCCTTAGGAAGCACCACCAAATTCACCTTTCAACCACCTTCACTGATGTGATTCCAGCCAATGCCAGGAATGCCTTACCCAGATTTTAAAACAATTATATTTTCCACATCTTAAACCAACTGTTTATCCTGCCAGTTCAATGTATCCTTCAGAAAACCCACTACAAGATGACATTATGTACATGAATAAAATATTTAACTATAAGGTTATTTTTGCTAGGCTCTTTGACAGGGTAGATAAATTCTAAGTACTGTTGCTATAATTAGCCTTTTACTCTATTTTAATTGCTGGGAACAATAATAGGAACTACCAAACACTTGAAGCTCATCTCATTCTCCAGCTCATTAGTGATAAGATGATGGAGATCATTTAGTTATTGGAAAACTGGGAGGCAGTAATAATTTAACTAGAAAGATTGCTGCATTGTGCTTCTTTCCTCTTGGGGATTCTAAAATGTAACAGCCACTGGCTAATTAGTCTTCTGTGCATCTTGGTGAAGCAGATAAGCAGAAGTGTCAGAGCAAAGGTGATTTCTTCACAATAATTCTAAAAACAAAGTCAGCCAGGTATGCAAATTCAGATTGGCCAGTGCTCAAGGTCATGTTGTCATGTTTGAATCTCCCATGCAACACTACCTTTCCTGTCTTACATACATCCTATCAAACAGCAGAGACTAGAGACCAGTCACCTAGTGTTAATTAAGTAATGATCCTTAAACTTGTCTAATAACAAGGGACATTTAGCCTACTAGTTCATTCTTATTCTTTTAGGAGAAAATGTAGTTTTGTATAGCATAAGATAGCAACAGATGGTTTGGGAGCTAGGGGAAAATTAGAATTTGTGTGACTTAAATATACATCTAGCCTCTTAAATAAAGGACTGAATGCATAGTAAATGAAAATAAATCAGGGATAATAGGAGTACAAACATATCTCTCCCCATTTATACAATCTAAACATAAGCATATGATATTACATGTTCTTTGTCCAAGTCTAAGGCTCTTTGAAGCTAACCAAATAAAAAGTCCCGTGACTCCTTAGTGTACAATAAATGGCATATAACTTAAACATCCCCAATTTGAGAGTAGTTAGGTAGACTTTCACATTGAACACATAAATAGCCATCAAATGGGTTTGACTGGGTTCCAGTGTAATGTACCTTACTGTTAGGATTGCATTTGTAAAGCTTCAAATACCTCTAGTTCGGTATATCCCTTTAAAACATTCATATAAGCTTTAAAAATAATTGCAAGGTTCTAGTATGTCAAAAAAATACCTTTTGGAGACAAATTTGAGTGTCAAACTTCTCAAGAGATTCCTTTTAATGTCAGGATGGAGACATTATTCTCTCTTCCTTATGACAAATGCCAGAGACTTTTCCTCTCTCTCTCTCTCTCTCTCTCCCCCTCCCTCCCTCCCTCCCTTCCTCCCTCTTGCTACCTCTCTCCCTCCCCCCCTCCTCTTCTTTCCTCTTTTTTCTGTAGGGGTGGAGAGTAGATTTTGTAAATAATTTTGTAAATAATTTCTGAAATGAAAAATGATGTCTTTTCAGCCCCATACCTGGTAGATATCATGGTCCTGGAGTTCCAAAGAGATTTTACTTAGAGAGTTGTAAACTGATTGTGTAGTGTATGCTTTGCAAGATTGAATTATAAATCTGTTTTCCTTCATATCCGGTAATATCACCTGACTGGCATTAGTGCACCAGAGTATAATTAGATTAGAACGTGGAGGACTAAAGGAGTCTGATTCTGGAGCCTCTGCTGCAATGTCGTGCTAAGTAGGATGAATGCATTAGTCATATTTACACTCTGATGACTGATGGCATTTTAAGAGCTTATCAAAAAGAAGTGAAACCAAGCATAAAAAAAAGAAAGATGTTTAAAACTCCACTTGGTTCCAAATCCAGAGCTGTAACAAGATGTAACAGAGGACAGTACTACGATCATCTGATGTGACATTTCACTGTTGTCTAAATATTTCTTAGGATGCTAATTTATTCATTTCACAAGTGTGTCTATTTGAGCTGATCCTACGTGTGTTTATTTCCAGAACATAAGAGACACTGCAATATTCATCTCAAACCTTTCCTTTCCCCAACAAATGGGCACAATATTGATTCTCTGAGAGATCAGTAGGCCCAGAATACAGTTGGACTACATAGCAACTCACTTGACAGATTGTTTCTCAAGCCTGTCCTTGATTCTTTTTCTGGGATAGAATTAAAGTAACAGCAGTAGCATTGAAGACTCAGAAATGTTTGTAGCACATAGGTTTGAATCTCAGCCAGATAATGGGTTATGCAAGTCATATCTCTCCCCAGGATTTTCTTATAAGAGTGCTACCTTCACAGGCAGTACATAGCAGAGGATGCTAGTATAACGTGCCCTGTGATTCACCACAAAACGTAATTGGATTTACATGCTCACATTATGTCATGTGAGTTTTGTATATGAAAGACTATTTTAAGAAGTCAGGTCACTTCAGCAACACTTACTCAGAAAGCCAGCTTTTCTCGCTGGGAGATTTTTCACAGTCGGCCCTGTTGGGGAAGAGGGGGACTGCTGAGTGGATTAATTAACCATGGAGCTACCAGACATTCCATTGGAGGCTCAGATCCATCCCCATCAGAATGAATGCCACTTTCCCCGAAAATGTCTTCCCATGACGACTACCTTCTCAACAAAGGAATCGAGTTTATGACATGTGTTGTCAGGTTAGCTTGGGTCTATTTCTTTAATATCTATTTGTGGAGCTCTGAATGGATGCCTACAAACAGAATTACGTTTTGATGGATCATACATTTTAATATGAGTACAACTTGACATCTCCTCCAGTTAATTGGGGTCTCTAGCCTTTGATTCTACTTACTGACTTCTATGTCTGAGCTACTGCAAAATATCTTTGAGGCACAAAGGTACCCTAAGTCAAGGAATCAGAAATTTATATAAGGTAAAGACATGAACTATCTACAAAAATAAATCACATCAGTGTTTTGGGTGTTTGGATGAGTGAATTTAAAACGAATACTGTCACTGTGTAAAGTCCATATCTATCTGTATTTTTCACATGATGACAAAAAAGAAAAAACAATTCATTTTGTAAACAACACATCCTCATCCTCTGTCCGTTGATTTTCCAGTTGACTGGAGTAAACCATTTCAGAATCTTTTTTTTTCATCTCTATGTATGTATGTATGTATGTATGTATGTATGTATGTATGTATCTGTGTGATTACATCTTGAAAGCATATGATTGCTTACAGAGAGTACTAAGAATTAGGCGTGCATTTCTTCACTTACAGTGTAGGAAATACAGAAGAAGATTGGCTTTTAAAAACCAAACAAATAGGATTAGGATTATGCCACTGGAAGGCATGAGGATAGAGGGATATAGGGCGAATACAGTGACTGTCTTCAAATATTTGGAGTTCTATCATGAGAAAAAGACTGCGTATTTTCCATACATCTCCTATAGGATGGAATAAAGACCAATGCCAGGCTGTGAGAAATTTGTCCTCCCTAAAAGGGGAGGCTTATAACCCCAGGGTGTTGTGACTCGAAATGACAAGATTGCTGTTGTGGGAATGCTTCAAGAGAAAGATGTATCTCCAGAGCAATCCATCAGGGATGCAATAAAGGAGATTCTTAGATAGGGAGGTGTTCTTTTTTCCTTCAAGGTCAATTGAAAGCCATTGCCTATGTCCACAATTTTTCATGGGTGCTTTTCAAACAGGGGGGAAAAAAAGAGAAGGCAAAACACAAGAAGGGAGAAAAATCAAGGCAAATATTAACTCATTCCTCTCCCTTTCTAGGAGTACCTCTGTTATCCTTGCCAACAAAGGGACCAAAATTTGTGAGCCATGGCTATTAGATCAATAAAGGTATTTCCAAAAAAAAAGTTTAAAATTGTTGCTGGTGAAAAATAACCCAAGATTACATGGATGTTGGGGAGGCAAATTGTTCACCAAGTGTTTGTTGACAGCCTGCTGGATCCTGGGTCCTATGGAACAGATCAGATCATCACTCTCATGGAGCAGATATTCCATTGTGGAGATGTTTGTTCCCTGGCTTTTAGAATACATCTGGAGCACAAAATTCAGTAGATATGGTACTCAAATGCAACTCTTGGGGTTTTATTACCTTTTTGTTTTTTACTGCAGACCTCTAAATTATAAAACTTCAAAGCTGCAGTGGATGTCCGATAAAAATTGCACAAGGAAAGGTCAGGCTCTAGAGGGAATGGTAGATGGGTGTGCATCTTTCTGCCCTGTGGAGACAGTGTAATGGGCCCTGGGAAAAGGCTAAGAGGTCAGTTATTGGAGCATCATCTTGGGCCTCCCCAGCCTGCTGCACTGAAGACGTGGTATGAGGGAGCATCTGCTTCAAGCCAGGCAAGGTCAGGCTGGTCTCCAGTTCTGGGAACTCCTGGTTAATCAGCTCACAGTGACCCCTGCTAAAGTTCAGGAACTGCCCTGGAGCTCCGGATGCCATCCTTATGTCAGGAAGGGCAGACAAGTCGTTTAGATAAGGTATAAGTTTAGTTCTACTGCGACATCCTGTGTGTCTTCTTTAATAATGGCAATATCATAATATTCCCATGTGCTCAGGAGACTGTGAGCCCCTTAGGCTCAAGGATGGAACTGTATTCATCTCTGTGTCCTTAGCATCTAGTTTAGCACATGACACTTGGGCAGTTCTGAATACCAACTTTTTAAGTGAATGGAATGAGTAAGTATGGCATTATGGTCTCCTTTCCGCAGATGGTACCCACCTACACCTACACGCTCAGTCACCCGAGTTTCAATGGAGAATGAAAATCCAACGACAGAAATCAGTCTCCACACAATACTGGTAAAATGACACCAAAAAATTATCCTGCCATGCGGCTTTCGCAGAGTTCTACAAGCTCAGTTTGGGTACTTATGTAAAAAAGAAAAATTATAAGATAACGTGAATAAATTACCCAGATCATTTAATTAAACAGCACAGAATGGATCAGCCACGAGTATTTGTCCATTCTTCAAAATTCAGACTAGATCAGGCCCATTCACTCAAAGACAAAACACTAACACAGAGACCATCTTCTTGTTCCTAGAAATTTAGCACAGCTAATCAGCCTGTCATCCAGCAGGAGAATACTGGCAAGCCGCGAATAGAGTTGAAGTCACAGGAAAGAAATATGGCAGAGGAAGAGATTATGTGGTGTGATACTAAGAGACTGGGAAGCTTAGCTCATCTTCAACCATCTTCACAATACAGAGCTGAGCAAGCAGGAGGACATTCTCCTTTGACTGCATTGCCTTGTGCTGTCCCATTCTTGGCGTCCATATGTCTTCACCAGCTAGGCTATGAGCTCCACAAGAGTGAAGTAGAGGAAGATGTAGGAGTAGGGGGCAAAGGTCTGAACCATTTAAAAGTCCTGGTTATAGTCCCTAGCTGGCCAGTACCTCACTTCTTGTCCTCCTGAGTTTCAGAGTTCTTCACTCTCATCACTGGAGGTGAGGAGCAACCTGGTTCCCTTGAGATGATTTCTATATAACTCTAGGATGCAGCCTGGTGATTGTTGGTAATTATCCACCTTTGGGGGTGATCTGTCCTGCAAGCTCTGCTGTTTCTTGAGAGCATTTCTAGTCCTTGCTATAAAGATGTCATTTATCAATCCTGTCTTTCCTGGAACACAAGATGATTGCAGAATGACTCTGAAGAGAATGGCTTAGAACGATGAACGCAGAATGGAATCACAGGTACCAGGCTTTTCTCTTGCTTTTAATTATTTCATGGCAGCAAAATAAATGTAGTTTTAAGTACCTGCTACATGTATACTTTTCATTGGCTGCCAGTGATTGTCTAGAGGGTGAGAACAGCTGCATTTGCCTTTGGGGTTTGAATGCTCCATGAGATGGCCTGTGAGAAATCCTATGTCGAACTCCAGTTTACAGGGCCACAGCTACCTGTGAGATGGAAAGTTTTATTACATTTTTGTCTTTGCCCCTTCTTACAGCTTGTGGATACCTGCTGCCTATTAGTGTCCTTCTCTTTCTTATTGCTCTTACGTAACTGGACCTGAGACCCACTTGAAGTCACTTCTGTGGCTTGACGTCTCAATGCTAGAGCCTTTCTGATGGATGGCCCTCTCTGGCTTGATGGAGGAACAGCTCTGGGCAGGAAGTGCTCTCAAATTCCCACCGGACTCCAACTGCTCCAGCCACGGGGGCTGGGATGACTCACTCCTATTGGCAGGACATTGAACAAAGCAAGGTGACTTTACTGAGCATTAAAACAAAAAGACAGATAATTGTCTACCGTACTGTTTTCTGCAGCTTAAACCCTATTATGTAAAGACCAGGTGGTACTCGATACCTAGATCAGTTTAGCTATAGCCCACTACACATCAAGCTAAGGCCTGCTTTTCTGTATGAGAACCCAATGGAGTTAAGTAACAAACTCCAGCAGCTTCTGAGAAAGCCTTTAGTTTCGTGAAGCACTGTCCCACTTAATTCAGTTTTCTATTGTCAATTAGTTCAAGAAACAACACCAACAAGGGCAACCATTTTATCTTCTAAGTTCAAAGTCAAAATCCCCAATGTTCACTGGGTTTGATTTTCTGGCCTGTGGGTAGTGGGCTTGGAAATGTGTTCAGGGGTCCAGGTAGGGAGTGATCAATCACTACAACGTTTCTCCTTTGCTGGTTATGAGGTAGGAGATTGTCCTTGTCTCTTCCCCACTGAATAATGACATCATATACAGCCCTTGCGGCCCAGTCCCCTACACCAGTGCGCAGTTGGCGGTATTTGTGGGACCAGGTAAGTGCATTTCCCAAAACAGAGAAACCACAAAGTCATCCTTTTTTTGTTCCATGGATTTTTTTTCTTTTTGGCGCCTTTGGCCAAAGAAATTGCTTTGACTTCTTGAGATCCAAACTTCCAAAGGTTTATCATGCCTAAAAGGGTTCCCTGAATAGTTAACGTGTGTGTGCGCACACATGCACACCTGCATGTGAGATTATAAAGTAAAGGGTTTTGAGTGTATGATCCTTCATCTGCCATCTCTTCTGCCTACTGCTGCCCCTTTGGGCATCCATGTTTCTCGTCACCATCTAGGCAGCTACATCTATGTACATTCTTCCTTCTCCGGTGTTTTCAGACTCCATGCAACCTATTTCATGTTGGAGCTCCTCAAGTTTCCATCCCATCATCCCATACTTCTTCCCTTGGCTCACCAATATGTATCAGTGGGCAACTCTCTCATAGACCTGTGTCTTCATCCTGTCTTCTCTGCTAAGCATTATTAACCTGGGCACTGGAGTGACCTCTTGCACACAGTCACTGGAATGTCCCCCAGAGAGCTTCATCTCAACTCAACACCCAATGTTGGTGTGAGATTCTGATGGGTTGGTGTCCTGCTGCTGGGGTCTACCCAGAGATCTCTGTTCTGCTCATTCTCTCATGAAGTCTACCTTCCCCGGGGTTCCTTAAGCCCTATCACTCTCCATTTCTGTGTGGCTTGTAAATAACAGACATTGATATTCATCACATTTCTGGTAGCTCTGAAACCCACAATAAAATAACCATCATCAGATTTTGAATCTGGTGAAGGCCTACTCCTGGGTTCATAGGGCTGTCTTACCCTTGTGTTCATGAAAGGGGAAAAAACAAGGTAGATCTCTGAGGCTTCATTGCAAAAGTTATTATTTCCATCCATAAGAGCCCCGTGCTTGCGATCTAACCACCTCACAGACTGTCTCTTAAAAACCCATCACCTGAGGAGTCAGTGTTCACCCTGAATTTGGAACAGACCCAATCACATAGACTACAGCAACATTCTTCCATCCCTCATTAATTTATTCCTTTATCTGGACCTTTGTGTGAGAAATATTTTTAAAATACCATGCTGTACAAGCAGTAGAGATTCTGCAGTGAGGAAAGTCATTCAGGGTCCTGCTACTAAAGAGATCATAATAGAGAGGTGATGGAAGACATCAAGAAGTAATGACCTAAGTAAGTGGATGGCTTTGAACTGAGTAGAGTCCTGTGAGGCCAGATTTGGTACAGGTATGATGAGAGCGAGAAAGCAAGACGTCAGCCTGCAAAGCTTCCCTAGGTACCTGCTCTCAGAGGGTGACATTGTGACACTGGGTAGGAATGATACTTTAAATCTTCTGTTCTGGGCAGAAAGCTCACTTCATCCAATCTTGATTGTCATTTCCATTAAGAAGGAGGAGCTTGGTCAGGATTAAAACAAGGATATTGGTGTGTTTTTTTTTTAATTCACATTTTTAAAGTTAATATCTTAAACGGGGTCTCATTTTGAATGTCTGTGTGCGCATCTAATGTATTTAATCAGACTCAGCCCCTTAGTTCATCTCCTTCTTCTTGTCCTCTTCCCAAACCAATCTCAGCAAGCTTCCTTGCTTCACTGTCACTCATGTACTTGAATCATCTTGACCACACCCACCCTTCTTCCCCTCACTCCCACCAATATTTCTATCCCAGACAGGAACTATTTTATATTCCTGCCAGCCATGAAAATTGTGAGTGTGTGTTAATTATTGAGTGGGTTTCACAGTGATATTTCAAACATGCACATACATCACCTTGATCTTAGAGTTGGAAGGAGGAATAGGATAAGAATAAGAATAGGTCTATGTTTTACTCCTTGGAGGAAGAGGTCTGACACGGCATATGTGTCTGGCACATCCATCAGGAATCTCAAAGCTGAGGCTTTCTGAGGAAAACACCTGAATGATGGTATCAGCATGAGTCTTACTGCCTCAGTGCTTGCTGCTTCCCATTCCACAGAAGTTGCTGAGTTCAGAGGAGTAGCACCCTCTCCCTTCAGTGTTAGGACTGACAAGATATTTCATCCCCCACTTGTCCAATTCCAAAGCTGCCACCTGGATCTGATGTCTTGTTATGGCCACCTTACTATTCTAGTTTCAGAGAGACAGCATGCAAAAAGTAGTCAAGAGAAGAATGAAATTTGCATTCCAGAATTTGCAATGCTTATAATGATATTTATTGTTTTTGAAGCCCCCCCCAAACAGTATTGAAAATAGTACCCATCATTAGTCAAGACCCTCCTTAGACATTAACATTCAACATAATGGAACTTTTTACAGACAGATCAACTTGCCTTGGCTACGGAATGCATTCAAACACCGTGAAATGATTGCCAAGTTCCCTCACAGCTCCAAACACTCTTATTTTAATGAGCTAGGAAAACCATAAATGTGTGAACGTTGATCCTTCCTGGTTTATTTGGCTCCCAATATCACATTATAACAATTTTACTGAGAAATGTATCTTTTCATAGTCTTTGACCTTTGAGAATCTTAGGAAGAGAATTAGAAGTAATGTTTTAGCAAATTTTGAGAGAATTACTTACTAAATGGTTTTCCATACTTAATTTTTCCTACTGGTTTAATTATGTTGGCACTACCCTTTATAAAAATGTGTGTCCTTGTAGTCATTCGATTTATTTCAAAGGGACCAGGGACTGCAGTGTTCAATTGACAGTCAATTGTTTCTTTTGAATATATAATTAGTGACTTCATGGCATTTGTCAGGATAGCTTGTCTGGTGTTTTCAAAACGTGCCTGTTAGCTGTTGACAACAAACCATTTCATGCCAACATTACTGAGCAGTGATTGATCAGGGCACTTACATGACCTGAATAGCTACAACTGGGAGTCTGTTTTCTACAGAGCCCTCTTGATTGGTCTAGAGGCCCAGGAAACAGGCACCGTGGCCTTAAGGAGCTCACTCTATCCTTCTGTACCTTAGTCAATCCATTCATAACTCCATATGATTAAGATTCCTGCTGTCACAATGCCACTGATTATAAAAGAGTGAAGGAATAATATGAAAGGGCTTTGAACCAAGAGATGGCAGTAAATAAGCTCCGGATGCCGTTATTACCATTGTGCAACAGAGACGTGTCTGACCTGATTGCACAGCAGTGGGCTGTCTTCCTCCGATTGCCAGGAAACTCTGCTCAACAAAGGACATGGGCCCAAGAGGTGAATCTGCCTGTTAATCTCCAGAGTGAGGGTGGAAAGAACCAAAGAGCTCTGCTTCCTGGACCACTGTGGTGGCGAGGTGATGACTTGCTGAAGCGAAGCCTATGTCTTGGGGTGAGACAATGGCCACTAAATGCTAAGCTACACGTTTGTCAGTGTCCTTTGCAAGAACAAATTGCCCTTCCCCATTTTTCCAGAGCCTTCTTACAAAGGAGGAGCCACTATTTTAGGCTGAGTGATGATCATGCCATCCTACACAGAAGCCCTTCCTTATATAAAGGCCTCAATTTTGTGGAAGACAGGTAGCAAACTTCCATTCAAAATCCTGCCCCCCACGACCCAGAAAAGACCTAAAAAATCATCAGCTTAAAGTAATTCAGATATAAAACAAAAAGTGCTAAAAAATATACTAGTTAATGAAACCTACTTCTTCAGGCTTAGTGCATGTCCATAGACATACTTGACCTAATTGACAACCACTAAGTGACTGCAAAGCGAATCCATTGTCAATAAAATGAGGGAGGAGGTAACAAGTCGAACAAGCAATGTACTCACTGCCTTACATGTGAATCTATAACCCCTCTGTACCACACTTTGACAACAAAGAAAAAAGTTTAGTAAAAAAATTATTAAGAAACAATTTAACATAAAAGGCAAACCAATGCAACAGCAATACTTACAAGACAATATGCTATGAACCAACTGTACAACCTGGCGGGAGGAACTGGGGAAGCAGGAAGGTGGGAGAAAAATGAGGAGGTAACAAGTTTGACAAGAAATGTACTCACTGCCTTACGTATGACACTGTAATCCCTCTGTACATTACCTTGACAATAAAAATAAAAATTAAAAAAATTAGTAGGAAAGCCCACAATGAGATAAATATCAATTTCCCTTCACTACACAGAATGAACAAAGGAAGACTGGGAATTGCAGCAGGTCCTCTAGGACACTAAACCAAATGCTACATGATGAAACTAACATTCTTTTAGTTTAGTATAGTTAGTTTAGTTTAGCTCTTTTGGGTTGAATGAAGGGAGATTGCCTTTGCTTCTCTCCACCTGCCACTCTGTGAATCACCAGGTCTTCCAAGCCCCTCACTGAACAACTTCTTTTTGTCAGTCGTGGAGCTTGAACTCAGGGCCTGGGCGCTGTCTCTGAGCTCTTTAGATCAATGCTAGCACTCTACCACTTTGAGCCACAGCTCCACTTCTGGTTTTCTGGTGGTTAGAGGTAAGAGTCTCATGGCCTTTCCTACTTGGGCTGGCTTTGAACCAAGATCCTCAGATCTCAGCTTAATGAGTAGCTACGATTACAGGCATGAGCCACCTTGGCCTGGATAACCAAACAACTTTGATGAGCCACTCTTTTAGAAAGTCCTTTCCAGATATTTGGCCATTAAAGTCTTATCTTCCATCTTCTTAAGGAAATAATTAAGGTAGCAAAACACATTTGGATTTGACAGTGACTTGTGAGTATTAGGGCAGTGTTGGTATTGATATTGGTTAGTGTTCATCAGAGCAAGAAATGGTCTCTTTGGATCCAGAGAGTACTAAGTGTTACAGGGCAGTACCTGTGATTTTTAATGTTTACTGCACACACCCTGTGTCTACATTTCTGTGTTCAATGACTTTCACACATCCTATCCACTCTACTGACAGTCTTGAATAATAGTATTGTATAACCGCTTTGAAACTGAAGATCTTGAAGAGCATAGAAATAAATAAAGCTGGAAAGCCATTTGAACGGTATGTGATCAAGTGAGGATTCTAATGCAACTCTTACTGTCTTTAAATATAGACAGAGTTCCCACTGGTTCTCACCACTGCCTCTTTGTACACAGAGTGTAGCCATTTACGTATGCATTCACATTTAGTAATTCATATTCCTTTCATGCACCAACCTGTCTACAGTATACTAGAATTGAAGGATGCAAAAGCAAAGAAGGAAGTTTGTTACCCTCTAATCACGTATATTACCAGAGCAAGAGGCAAGAAGGTAAAGTCTGTGTCTTGGTACCTAGACTGCCTCCTGAGAGAGCCACATTGAATTACACACCTTACTGCATTTCATACTTCATTACTACAAAAGCATGATCAACCTTCTACACCTTTACCTAGACATGCTACATGTGCCTGGAATAAAACTTACACTCAGCAAAGAAATCCAGCCTTAGAAGTGTTTCAAGTTCTGATGCCTCCACAGTTCAGCTTCTGTCTAGACCGATGTACTAAGTAGCCCACATGGAAAAGAGTTGGAGATAACTTATCAAAATGGAAAAGAGCTGTAGATAATTTATCAAAATTTGAAGACAAGACCTTGATTTTTACCCCCACTCCCAGCAGCAAAATGCATTTCTTTCTTTTCTTGCGTATACTCTTGAAAACAATCCAGACTCAGTTGCCCGCATGATTCTTAAGTTACCTAAATTGTTTCTGTGTGAGTTTTACCACAGTAAGCCATTTGAGGACACAGTGCTTAACCACCTGGCCATATTTCAGAGACTGCTGGCTGGCTAATAATATACATTGTCCTTCTTTCCTTGCATATAGAAGCAAGATTTTAATCTTGGGGTATAATATACCAAGCTGTACTAGCGGAAGGTTTGGGAAGGAATTTTTAAATGCCTGGTCCACGTGGGCAGTCCACCATTTGACTCCCATCCCATCCCCAGTAGCCATTTTTCTGCCAAGGAAGAAGACGTCATGTCACATCCTATGGCTATCATAAACCATGAGGAAAGATGGCAGACACACAGAGAATAGCGGCTAACAAAGAAATAAGAATTCTAGGACACAAAAGATTAGCGCACCATACCAGTCATGATCTACAGGTTCCTAGATTAGTGTGTGTGTGTGTGTGTGTGTGTGTGTGTGTGTGTGTGTGTTGTCTGTGTATTGTTTCATCTGAGATATGGTCTTTGTGTATAACCCAGGCTAGCCTCAAACTCATGAGCCCCCTGCCTCAATCTCCCAAGTACTAGGATTATAAGCATGTGTCTGGTTCTTACCTAATTATTTAAAGTCATATAAAATATACTGCAGTACCGTTTAATACATTTTTATTTCAATTCTCCATCTCAATACTCACCCAAGCACAATTTCTAAAAAGCACAGGCTACAAAATATATTCATAGTGTATCCTCTGATAAACGATCATTGACCATTCCTTGAAACAAATGGTGAATGTAATTCTTCTATCTGGGCTATCTGATCTCTAAGACAAATAGAGCAAGTAGAACCAATTTCATTTTATGGCTATTTTTGGCCTTTTTCCCCTATCTGTACTTGAGATTTGGGCAACAGAAGGAGCCAGATCAGATGTTGTATCATCTGATTTATAATTTATATCGCTGGAATAAATGCCAGGCAACAGTCCTGTCTGGAGAAGACAGGTGGAACTATTTCCCAAGGGAAGAAACTGATGCCTTCCTATTAATAAACCCTTGAAAGTTCACCAGGCCTTGTGAGATTAAAAAGTTGTCTCTGGAGATACTCTGCAGCAACCAGATGTCCATCACAAGGGATTTGGGGCAAAGGGAGAAAGGCTTAAACTAGATGCTTTTTAAAAACATCCTTAGCAATTTGAAGCTTTTGGCTCTTGGGACTGTTGGAGTTATAAATAATTGGTGAGGTATAGAACTGGACTGGGAAAAAACAGAGAGGAGTCCAAGAAATCACCCCTGTCTCTGAGAAATGCTAGATGTTCGTAGGAAGCTGCTTCTCCTACTGTATCCTCCTCCTAAACCAAGTTCTCAATAAATCCAAATTCTCTCTCCACCATTGCAGTTGCCCGAGCTAGAAAGCTCAACAGGCACCCCCCATATCTTGCCCGTCTCTCAATCTCTATGGAAAATCCATCAGACATTCCTCAGAGACACTGAATAGCCTCCTCCCCACCCTTATGACCTCTGCTCCTTTCTTTCTCCACTAGGGAACAGAAGACCCTGCTGCTCCCTGAGTCACAGTGCCCTTCCTGAATCCATTTCTTTTTTTTTTTTTTCTCAAATTTTTATTATCAAACTGACGTACAGAGAGGTTACAGTATCATACGTTGGGCATTGGATACATTTCTTGTACTGTTTGTTGCCTTGTCCCTCATGCCTGAATCCATTTCTGTCCCTTCCCATCTACCATCTGATGTTTCCACAATGGAATTTTCCCTATGATTGTGGCTTCTAATCCTCCAGGCAATGTCAATCACTTCCCATTGCTCTTACAACAGGAGGTGAACGCTTTCCTAGCAGCAACCATTTAGATCTGGCCTCTGCCTCCCTTGGAGGATGGCATTCTTGCTCTCATTTCTCAGGTCACAGTGCGACCTCATTTCTTTAGCTCCTCAAAAGACCCGTGTTTTGGTTTTTTGTTTTTCCCTTAGCACTCTGGAATTCCAATCTACATTTGTCTAAAGCATTCTTTCCTTATTTTCTACTTGAATATCTTTGCCTATTTTCTGTTCACAACTTTGTTACATTTTCAAATCCCCCATGATTTTCTTGGGAAACCCCCACGCCATCTCTCATTTGTTCCTTGTCTGACAAACAAGGAGCAGACAGTAAATTCAATGAATACATGGGGAGTGTGTTGGGTTTCTTTGTTCTCCTAAATATCCTCAGCACCCTATGTTTGATAAATACTTTTCTAAGATGAAGTGAAGGGGAATAACAAAGGATAATGTCTAGGACTTAGGATGTATGGTCATAACTGTGTGTGTGTGTGTGTGTGTGAGAGAGAGAGAGAGAGAGAGAGAGAGAGAGAGAAGAGAAAGAGAGAGATGTAGTGCTGTGGTTCAAGTGATAGTATGTGAGCCTTCAGCTGAAGAGCTCAGGGACAGCACCCAGGTCCAGAGTCCAAGCCCCATGATCAAAACAAAGAAAAAGAAAGAGAAATAAAAACAATCAGAGTATATTGTTGACATAATGTAGACCACTGCTGGATTTGTTCACACATTGAAGATCTTCATTTATGGAACATCATCATTTAAATCGCCTTGGTACCACCACCGTTCTCGTTTTCCTTTCTCATCACCATCTCCACAAGAGCGCTGATGTTTCTGCAGTATTTTGAACTAGAGGGAAGGGCTCTTTATGTCCATCTGTGCGCACCAAGGAAGATTTCACCCTGATGGTGGTAGGTGAGCCATGAATTCAGGATAAGATTTAGAAATATTAGAAAAGGTCTGTGATTATAAAGTCTCACTTCCACTATGAAAAATAAAATAAGATGCACACATTCATGCCTTTCAGCGCATCTTAAGCTTGAGAAATTTTGTGCTCCTATATCTCTTTCCAAAGAGAAGACAGTGGCTTGGTATAAAGACTTGAGAACATGCTCTGAGGCCAAAGGACTTAGATTTGCATCCTAACACCATCACTCAGTAGCTGCATGCCTGGCAGGTTATTCGACCACAATTAAGTCTCAGGAAGGGGGAATGCTTATAGTATCTCCATCAACGGAGTTGAGGCAGACCCTAGCCCATCAGTGTTCCGTGTCACCCAGCTGGCAGTGGAGGCTTTGTGGGGGTAGGAACCTTGATTCACTCATCCTCCCTTCTATCTCCAGTCTCAAGAACAATGCCGAGCACATAGCAGATACCCCGTGGGCTTTGACTGGAAGGATGAACAGGGCTCCTCAGGAGAGCATCCCATCCAGCCAATGCAAAGAGGGGCATTATGCTTTGGGAAAGCATTCCCAAAGAGCCTAATGGACAGAAGCTCATGTTGTTACTTTTAACTCATGTGTCTGACTCACTCAACTGAACACTGAAAGAATATGCTGAATACAAACATCACTCCTCTAAGATGCCATCTATAACTAAAAGGGATTTCAGAAAGAGCTACCTATTTCTTTGCATGCTCTTTTTGACCTTTCAAAATAATAATTGCCAAAGGAGACAGCATTGGAACGACATTGAGTCACTGTTTTGGTTAAATATTGAAGGAGAACATGGATTTTGAAGCTCACTTCCTTCCCTCAAATCAACATATGCTGTATATAACCCACTCATTCAGAGTACTCATACCACAGCACTGTATACCTGGCATTCATAATACCATTTAGATCTTAACTTCTGATATTTAATGTACCAGTTAGTTTCATAACGTGGTTACACAGGGGGAAAATCACTAGCTCTGCTGCTGCTCATTAGACAAGGAAACAAGGCTATGTAAGGTCTTATAATATCAAAATACTGGACCTACTATAGTTCTGTATCATTTCTGTCCAAGTAGGATTATGAGCTTCTTGTGATCTTTTTCCTCTTCCTCCCCTTCTCTTCTTCTTCTCTTCCTTCTCCTTCTTCTCCCCTCCTCCCCCCTCCTTCTTCATCTTTTGTATAGCGTATTTCTCTGTCACCGTTTCTGAGAGGCAAAGAAAAGCTTGGCTCCAGTACCCAGCACCTGCCCTCCCAGGCACACAGGAACACAGAGCCCTCAGGTGGGGGAAGGGCTGCCAGCATATCCCCCACCCCCCTCCTCTGTCTTATCCCTTGCCATAAAGACCAGTTATGTAAACACATTTCCTGCTCTTCAATCCAATGGTCAGATGTTTATCTGGGGGGAAAACAAAGGAGAAAATGGACTCAGGGTGTTAGCAAGGAGTCCCACTCAGGAAGTCTCAGATGTCTACCCATTCTGCTTGTAAAATCATAGGCCTTCCAAGTCGGAGGGAGATCTCAAGGCTATTAAAGCTCCCTCTAATCAAAGCAGGAATCATTTCGCTAGAATCTTGAGGCAAGAGTCACTCTCATGATGAAAGAAACGTCAGGAAGGGCTGTCTGTGCTGTGTTGTGTTCTGTTGAGCCTGTGGTCCAATGGCTTCGGAAGGCATCATTTCTGATGTGGATGAAGTTAGACCCCACGCTCTGCTCTAAACCTATGGTGATTCCCTATTTCGTACTAGATTAAGTCAGTGTCTTAGAAAGGGTCTACAAAGCTCTTCTCTGCCCCCGTACCTTCTTCTGCCTTGTCTCCTTCTCCTATTGCCCTTACCCACTCTGCTCCAGCCTCCCCTCTTCCCCAGAAGCTCCTTGAACACACCACCCTGGCCTTTGCACTACCCGACTGTCCTTTCCTCAGATACCTACATGATTCTATGACGCTCCACTTGACGTCACTTACTCGCTGAGAGCATCTATCTCGGCATTCTATTTAAAATTTGTGACCTCTTCCCCGCTTCTGCATCCCCACACGAACCCCATGCTGTTCTCCCTCTTACCTCCTTCTCCTTTTAAAAGGAAATCTTATCCTTTACCACTCTAAATAACTTAACATTATTTGCTTTTGATAGACAGGCAAACACAGAGATTAGGAATTGTGTCCCTTTTTCACTGTGTATACAACAGTGCTTGACACACAGTAGGAATTCAGAAATGTTTAGGAGGAAATGAAACAATGGCTTTCTGTCCATATCGACCCCGATGTGTTCTCTCATTGGTGCACGTGAAATGTTATTGCTTTTCTTTTCTTTGCTACTTTCTGCGTCTTCTACCCTCGGGTAGAAGGATTTGGCTTATTTTGTTGGGTGACATATTCATAGCATAGAACTGTTCCTGCCTTGCTAGAATGAAGAGAATAGTCGAAAGATTTACATGATTGGCCAGATCCTAGCACTGTAGTGTGTGTTGTCATCATAGAAGATGGCCACATAACAGACAGTGCCCAGGACACTGTAGATTTATGACCGTCTACTTTTTCTTTGAAAAAAAATGTAACATTTTGCACAATCAATGCATTGCTACCATGGTGGCTAGAAACCCAGAAGAATTTATATTATGACACATAATTTCACATTAAAGGGACAGTGTGGGAAAATACCACGATGGCAACAGCTAATGGGTGTTTAATGCTCATTATCTTCCAGGAACTCTGTATAATTATTCTTCCCAATTACAGTGACCTGTGAACTAGGGACTCGAGATTACTCACCTCCTTCCCCACTCCTCTTAACAGGAGAAGCCTGAGGCTCCGGGAAGTTGTATCTTCTTGTCATAACCAGATCAAGGCGGAGAAGAAACCACATCCCAGAAACAGACTTGTATGCCATGAGGCTAGAGTAGCAAGCTCTGTGGCAATGTGACCTCATTCCATCCTGAGGCAATCCTGGAAGGTAGTTGTTAATTATCCCACATTAAAAAAATGGTAAAATAGGCCTTACTGTGTTAAGTGGCAATTAGGAATCAAAACCAGAATAAGCATGCTTATTTTTAAAAAAATTGTGAAGAGGGTGGTGTTGGGTATGAGTCACTGTGGGCTGAAGACATTTTATGTTCCTAGCTTCCATTATATTTTTAAGACCTAATGTGTCACAAGGTATATTGCTCAGCATTAGAGACTAAAACACATTGCACTTACTCATGAGTACTCTACATTTAAATGTTAGAAGAACATTTTACTTAATTCAAGCGGCAAAGGAGTAACTATAATAAAGCCAGGGTACTCTAAAAACATTGTTAATAGATTTGATATTAATGTTTATTTCTTTATACTACACATGTTAGCCAATAGGACCAGACCTTAGCCTGGTAGTCCTTACCTGGTCATTTTTTTATGTTATTGCTATTATAAAGGTGATTACAGAGGAGTTGCAGTTATGTAAGTCAGGTAATGAGTACATTTCTTTTTGGACAGTGTCACCCCTTTCCTAGCTTCTTCTCAGTTCTTCCTTCCCCTCCTTACCCACAAGTTGTACAGTTCATTTTCAACATAGTGTTCAGTGAGCACCACTGAGACATTTGTTCGCCCTTTGTCCCTCCATTTCTGTGCCCCCTTGCCCTCCCAAAGACTGATAAATGAACAGACAAGACAAAAAGGAAAGAAAAACAACAGTGGAGTAAAGCCTCTTTGTTTTCATTTCCTAGCATCTGTTTCGATAAATACTATTGCATATGACCAGAGGCACATGGGCATTGTGCCTTCAGCTTCCTCCCCTCGTTTGGTCTCAGTGTGTGTGAATGCCTAGAGTCTTGTACAATTCTTCATGTTGCATCGACTGGTCATTTTTTAACTATTGTAACTCTCTCTGTGTTCATGACATAGAGGGTGCTGGGAAAGTACTTAATCCCTCCCTCTGCATAAAGTAAAATAAGAACGTTGAGACACTTTGCAAGGTTATGTCATGTGAGGACATCTTCTTTATAAAACTCAGTTACTCAATTTGGACTTAGCAAACTACTTTTTTCATAACTCGTTTAAGTCAATAGGACATTCCTTTGTATGATCAGCTCCCCTTTTTGGTAAAAGAAAAGAGAGGGTGCTGCTGACTCTTCAGCAGGAGTTAATACCCCAACTTAAGTGACTTGAGAAATGCTCCAATTGTGGGTATGTAGAGCACTTTTTATCAGCCCTGAACAACAGATGAATTTTAAGAGAAAACAAACCCCTGGTAAGTTCCTATTTTTAATTCAGTAACTAATGATGAATCAAAATGTTTCTTCCAACCCAATTACCCAATAAAAATTTCCATAGTAACCATGACATTCCACCACATATCCTTCATGTTTGCACTAAAATCTTCCTTGGGAACTGCTGCTACCACCTCCGTGACATGGCCATCTGCTCTGCAGGAGAGGGGGAGGAGGAGGAGGAGGAGATGGGGAAGATTGGCAAGGTAAAGGTAATGTTGTTTGTGCAAGCCATTGGGAGTGGGGTTTGGAGACAGTTATATCGGTAGAAGAATCTTGATTGTATTTGTCACTATCATTTTGAAGAAGCTCAACCCAGGAGTTTCAGGACAAAGTGCAAGTGTGACGTTAGGGGACCACTTCCTTTTCACCTTCCCGTACCCCCTACCAGTGTAGGTAGCGTTACCTTTCCTGCCCTTCCCTGGCCAGGGTAACTGTTGCTTTGCTCTTTTCTTCTCCTCTTTCTTCAAGTTTCACCAAAGTATTTCCTCCCCAAAGAAGTTTTTCCTGACTACTTGGCCGATATTCACATCTCACATAGAGACTCCTAGAGATGGGTCCTTTGACTGACTTGCCATTGGACTCTAAGAGCCTAGATATTGTCTTGGAATCAACAAACATTTGTGAAATGAATGGAGAAAGAAGGAAACAAGCTATGACACTGCCATCCATGAAATGGTCTAAATGGTACAAATATTATGTCATTCATTCAACAAATTCATCTATGGAACAAATACCACAGGCTATGTTAGTCAGAGCAAGGAGAATTTGGTTATTGTTATAGGATAGATAATATATGAACTGACTGAACTGATTTTGAGAGGGAAATATGAGTGTTAGAAGTTTTTGTTGTTGGTTTTGTTTTTTTTTTGAGTCATTGCTAGGATCAATACCCATGGAAGGAAAGAGGAGAAATCAGAAACAGACAAAGGGGCACAATGAATCGTAGTATAATTTTGACCAGGAATTCAGTCCTAAAGGCAGCTCTGGAGCTTTCTGGGACATTCTTTGTTGGATGAGCTCTTCTACCTCCAAGCTTGTCTGTTTTAGTTCATGAACTTGGCTGAAAGGAGATTGACAGCTAAGGACTTTCTGCCAAAGAGAAGAACTTATTTCTGAAGGGCGATTGGGTGTGTCACCACAAATTCTACCACAATCTACCTCTTATGTCACAGGGATCCCCTTCACACAGTTGGGAGAGCCATTCCCCTAGCCTTCCAGTCGCCTTCTCTTCTGTGAGAAGCTTAGAAGTAGAAGACAAATGGGACCAATTACAGTCACCACTATTACAGCTGTTTCTCGGAGCCTCATCTGGGTGAACAGTGTCTCCCTTCTCTAGATTCTCTCTTCTCCTCCTCTCTTCTCTAGCTCCTTCTCTTCTCTCTTTACCCTCGATTCTTCTCATCCTCAGTGCGTGCCTCTTCAGCTTGTGGTGACTTACCCGGCTATGTGACCAAACCCTGAGTGGGACTCAGTCTCTGGTTACCTTGCCCTTCTTCAGTCAGGATCAGATCCCTTCCCTGAGTTGCTCCAGTGTCTGCTGGCCGGCCAATTGGCAGGAAGCAGCCAGCATGCTCAGGTGAAAAGTCATCGTTCAGAGTTCAGTGCAACGTTTGACAGACCTGAGGGTTTCAGAACCGCCCCACGTAGATCTGTGGGAGTGAGGAAGAGTGAGGCCCCTTCCTTACCCAGCACCACGGATTTCCTATGATTGCTCCATGCTGGGGAGACACATCACTGCATACAGGTCCTTGATTGGTGTCTAGGGCATGGCCCCACCCTTTAGAGAGCAGTGGCCCCCAGATTATCTCCCCCCTCCCCCTATCTTTACCCTGATACTCCTGAATTTTTTTCTGGCCAACAATATCTTAGATGGAGTAAATGATAGAGGCAGCAGATCCTGCAGCCTCATGCTACCCCGCCCCCACACACATTCCCCTACTTATATGTTCTTAACTTGACACATGAGGACTGGAAGTACCCGTGGTACACTCCCATGGTATACCACGCATTCCCGTGCATCGGTCCCCAGAGCTATAGCACAGCTCCCTAGGCACACGCTGCCCCTTCCTAACCTGAGACAAGGCACTCATCTTCGAGGCAAGGCAGACATCCGCTGTGCCATGGTCTGTGGGTCCAGAACGGAGAATGCAGTCAAGACGGCAGTTTTATCAGCGACCTGCCCATGACCTGATCAGAACAATCCAGTCCCTTTGGGCCCTTTACTCCCTCCAGCTCCATCCATATAAAGCTTTTGAGATGCAACGTATGACAGGGCCCAGATAAAAAGGGAAGAGAATTGAATCAATGTCCACTTTGGTCTTCAAAGCATATCTGATTTGCCTGACTGTGAATATTTATAGACTTCATTTCCAAAGCATTGTTGAAAATATCCCTGGGTCCATGTGACAGGCTTTCTCAGAGAAAGCATCAGAGTCTCTTCTGACAGCCAGCAACTGAGATCATTCATTCATCATTTCATCCAACAAGCATTTCGTATGCACCTCTCATTGCTAATTGCTGCCATGAGCTGTGAACATCTCTCAAAGACCAGACGCAGAAATGGTTGTCGCTTTCTTTTCCAGAGTGTACCTATTTCATGAACTTCCTCCCTGCCAATTTGTTAGCCAAAACAACCCTGATTTGGGAACCAATGTCACCAGGATAGAAGCTGCCTTCTTCACATTAGAAATAGTGATAACAGGATGGGAAATTTGGCAATTGTGGGTTTCTGATGACAACTCACTATAATCTTGATTTAGTTTATGAATGTCTATGATTTCCACCCTGGGCTTTTAATAATTCCTAATACCTAATTCTGTAACAAGATTCTTTTTGAGTTGGAAGAGTTTAATCAATCAGTTCAAGATATTTCTGCATGAAATATTTCATACATATCCATTGCTATGTACATTCATTAATTGTTGTAAGCCTGCTGTTTCCGGGACATAGCTTTCCATTTTAGAGTTTGTCTTCATTGGATATGGTTTCCTTCTGCCCTTCTAACAAACAAAGATTCTCATACATTTACCTTCTGAAAAGCAAGAGTAGTGATTGGTTTTAATAGATCAGTATCAACGAGGAAACTAAAATACTCTCTGTGAGCAAAATGCCTGTGGAAGGTTGTTATCTGACCTCGGCACACAACTGTCCCGTCTTCTTTTGGAAACCATCAGATGTGGTGTTTCTTAAGGGGATCTGACTAGAACTGGTAAGAGAACTATTGTTAGGTATTATTGGTTATTGGTTTTTTTCTGAGTTTGCTTCCTGATGCCCAATATTGGTCACCATGATTGATGACCCAGGAAGTGATTTCTCTATGGCACCACCAACAACGGTGATGACGTGAAGAGGCAAGTTTCCCAGGACTTCCCATTCTACATGCAAATGGAAAAATGCAAGGTCTGGAATTCTGTCCCATATACATATGCCTTTTTGAGTAAAAGTAAGCCTTTTACTAATAAAAGTAAGTTGTGGGAAGACAGAACGGTCAGAGTAAATGAACTTGAAGAAGACCCACTGGCCAGGAAATCAGTCCCCGGACGTGGGCATTCACTTTCCCTTGAGAAATGCCCTTCCTCGAAGCCAGAAGCACACGAAGGTCACTTGTGCCTCTTCCGTGACTCTCCGGCCAGATCTCCCAGCTGCTCTTGGAGACTACTGTAGAGTGCCCTGTCAACAAACATCTACGGAATGACCACTGTGTGTCATGTAGAGGGACAGAGGAAAGGAAGGCAGCAGCCGCTGCCCTCAGGACGGCATAGACAGACGCAGGAACTGACAGGAGCTAGGAGACAAATTGACAAGAGTGTGCTCCCAGCAAACGAGAACAAGGGACAGTCCGAGGAGGAGATGAGCCTTAAAATGCTTTGTGCTGCATCTCAAATGTCAGGAAAGTAGCTCTCTCTCTCTCTCTCTCTCTCTCTCTCTCTCTCTCTCTCTCTCTGTGTGTGTGTGTGTGTGTGTGTGTGTGTGTGTGTGTGTGTGTTGGGAGCCATATTAGAGAAAGGGAACCTGGAAATGAAAGAGGGCTTCAACCATGCATCATTCAAATGTCCAGCAAGAAACAAGTGGTCCAAGGAATAAATGAAGCAGTAAAATGTTGAGACAAGGAAAAGGCACCCAAGGTTCTAGCCCTCATAACGTTATTTAAATTCCCAGTGAAGTTGCTTCTGCTCAAAGTTACCCATGTAACCAGAAGCCATAGAAAACAAAAGGGAGAAATCAGAATTGGGTGAGGAAAATAGGATGAGAGAGGGAGAGCAGCAGATCGCCTGGCTCCCTCTTCCAATGCCTGGGTGCAGAGGGCATCAGGGCTCCTGGTTGGCATCTGGGGAAGCTACCAACCACGAGTACCTGGGGATGTTAAGTACTTTGCAAACCACAGCTGTGATCCCCTCATCTAGTCTTTAGCATCGCCCTTGAAGCGTCATCATTCACTGACTTCCAAGCTCCCCACCCCACCAATGTGACTTTCCATGCCTTGTTTCACTGTATGCTCACAGTAACTCCAGGTTGCACACGCAATCTTTCTCTCACAAGTCCAGGGAAATATAAGGTCCAGAAAGATAGAGACCCATAGGGAGACATCATTCCTGCCACCTAATAACAAGTAATCAATAACTACTGATATCAAAAACCAATTAGGCTCTCTGAGGATGAGAATCAAAATCAAACTCTCACTCTCAAACTCTAAAATCCCAAACAACAAAGCCATCCTGCGCGGTTGAAAAGGAACAGCCGAGTATAAGCATGTCCCTTGTTCCCTGTGAGTGTCCACAAGAAGTGGCTCAGCTGAGGGTTCGTGTAAGGGAATGCAAAAGGCTCGTTTACCCTTAGCTTTTCCCCATTAATCCACTCATGTATTCATTTCAGCAGGTGGATCTGATCTGAAACCTGCAGAACTATGAGTCTATAAACTGCAACAGAGGGGAGCCTGTATTTTTGTGCACACACACACACACACACACACACACACACTCACACACACAACGCACGCTCTATGCCCTGGCCTTTCAAGATTCCAGAAAACTGGGGGGAAAAAACAAAAACAAAAACAAAAATAAATACCAATCTTCTTTCTCTGCTCTTATTCTAGAATGATGGGGAAGCCGCCATGCACAAGTTTTGTTTAGAGGTTGTTGTTTTTCTACAATGAACACATAAGAAGTTCTTATTTTAGGCTTTGCAAAACACACAGTTAATTCCTGCCTCCTCTCTTCCTCTTCCTTTTGTCCTCCTCAGCCTCCCACTATTTGTTGCTCTTTTCCTTCCTTAAAAATGTGAAAGCTTTTTAAAAAAAAATTATCTTTAAGTAGATGTACAAAGACAGTTGCCATTTAACAAAGTGGTTTATTGCCACCTCTTTCAGCATTCTCCCCATCTCTCCCATACATTAGATTCTTGTCTGCATTGCCTGCTCTTCTCCTCTTCATTCGTCTACTCCTTTCCCTTTAAGCCCATCCCCCTCCTTTCAAGTACTACTTCCTGGTGTTTTATTTTGCTGAGTTTTTATTTTATTTATTTTTATTTTATTTTTAGTTTTTATTTTATTTATTTTATTTTATTTCTAAGGAATTACACTATTTGAGATATCCCTTGAATCTACCCTATTTCAGTTCCTACATTTGTATACATTTGCATATCATCCAACTTATTTACGTATATAAGTTCGTAAGCCAAATCTCACTTCCACATAAAAGGGAAACATGCATCCTTTGTCTGTCTGATTTACCTCACTGGTAATTTTTTCCAAGTCTTCCCATTTCTTTACAAATGGTACATATTATTCTATGAGATGAGTAAAATTCCACTGCATGTGTATACACATTTTCTTTATCCATCAGTCCACTGAGGGACATCTGGGCTGATTCCATACCTTGACTGTGGTGAGTGATAAGGAAGCAGGCCTTGGGCTGGCTGGGTTTGTCTGTCATGTGCCAACCGCTAGCAGCTCTCATGGGTATAAGCTCTCATCCAGATTTGGAAACAAAGTTCTGTGCTCCACTCAACTAGCACTTTGGGCCACTCCGCTATATCACTTTCTAACTCTGCAAGCCTGGGCCGTTTCCTTAACCTCTCCAAATTTCCATTTTCTGTGATATGGAACTAATCAGACCAAACAGGATTGCTACTGGATTGTCCACTGAAATAGCATGTGAAAAGGTCAGCGCACAGTGTGCAGATCACAGCTGGAGTGCAGACAGTGCTCAGGTCCCTTTGTGGAGATGTTGGCAGCAGTCTCTAAAGGTTAGCATCAGCTAGGGCCAAACAGACTCTGCGAACAATTACAGCTGCTATTTTGTCCACCTCTGAATCCAGTCTAGCATAGGCATTTAAGACTTATTAATATATCACAAGTGCTTTACTTTCATCTAGTCTATAACAATTTGCAATGCCATCTATTAACATTTCTCACATTTTTTATAAAATCCCCTTAACTTCATTTTTTCACCTTGGCTAGTTTTAAAGGGCTGAAGTTCTTATTTCTTGTCATCTCTACACCTTTATTTTTAGCCTTTAACTTTTTTTTAACTTCTTTCATGATATCTCAGGGTTTTGTTTGCTTTTTGTTCAACTATTGAAAATAACATTTATCCCCACCCCCCATCCTGTGTCTTTCTTTTTTCCATTCCACTGGTTTGTGTCTTCTATTTCTGGTAACATGCGGAAAGCTTGCTCCTTCTCCCTTCCCTGTCATTCCCCAAGATGTCAGCGTTCCTTCCTGTTTGGCTCCATCACTCACTGTCACTCGCTGAGTTCAGTCTGTCTCGTCTTCTGTATACCTCTCGCCGATTTTCACTTGTTTACCACCTCATTGTTTGGCCATTTTGCACACTTTATTATGTGCTATTTATAATCCTTTTTCCCATTCACT
The DNA here is from genome assembly GCF_023159225.1 of Perognathus longimembris pacificus. Taxonomy (NCBI): domain Eukaryota; kingdom Metazoa; phylum Chordata; class Mammalia; order Rodentia; family Heteromyidae; genus Perognathus; species Perognathus longimembris. The sequence goes on from NC_063172.1 coordinate 8,144,932, forward strand.
GTATGCTATTTATAACTGGCAGGCAGGAAGTGTGGGCCCAGAGCTGACAGCTGCAGGGAGAGCCCACCACCCTGGCAGAGGATGCTGGCAGCGACCATTTGTCCTCCCACTGGCCTCCAGCCGTTTCTCCCTTTGCTGACTCCTCCAAGAAGCTGAATTCTGTTCTTCATACTACATCGTAGGCAACTTCTAAAACATTAGCTCCATCAAGCTATTCATTGGGCCACTGGAATGACGTAAGAGAGAACTAAAACAATAACTACCATTGCTATTTCGCCAACAAAAATACAGCCTAAAAAAATGCAATGAGATTCTACCTCAGTTTTGTTAAGTGGCTATGATGAAAAAAAAAAGATAATGAATATTGAATGTGGAGAAAAGGGGAAGTCATTAGTAGGGGTGTAAATTAATACAACCATTATGGAAAATGATATGGAGGCATCTCAAAAAAGTTAGAATGGAACTTTTATATGATCCACTAATCCCACTGTTGGGTCTACATGCGGTAGAAATTTAGTCTGTATGTGGAAGTTTTATCTGTACTCATATGTTTATTGCAATGTATTCACAATAACCAGCATATAGAAACAGCCTTCATGCCCATCAGTGAATGGATGGATGGAGAAAATGTGATCTTTGTGTATCACAGAATACTATTTGGCCACCTAAGGAGAAAAAAGCCTGTCATCTGCAATCCTCACTTCATAGTTCACTTGCAATGAATGAACCTGAAAGATACTATGCTAAGTGAAAAAAAGCCAAGCACAGACAGACAAGTACCACAACGAGCTCATGCATTTGTGAAATCTAAACAAACTGATTTCAAAAAAGAAACCTTAGCAAAGTGGTAGAAGATAGAGAGAGGTCGTGTTCTACTGTTCTATTTTATAGTAATGTCTTAGCAGTAGATAGTGTTTAATTCCAAATAGCCAGAAAGAAAAGTTTAAAGTAATCATATATAACAAGGAAAAGCATTCATTACTTCCTCATGTAATCCCAGTTACTCAGGGTGTGTGATGCATAGGAAATCCATTCATTCATTCATTCATTCATTCATTCATTATTTGTCCATTAATCATATAAATTTCACTTATGAGATGTTGAACAATTCGTAACCACAATGCAAAGACTTATCGTAGTCTGTGCAAGTCACCGGGTGTCAGTCAATGGCTACAGTAAATATCATCTCTAAATAGAATTAAAAATCCTGTGTGATTGTGCACTTCAATAAAACTAGTAAATAAATTTCTAATCACAATTGATGATAAAGGCACAGTGTGCAAGAATGAAAAATGTCAAGGAAGACTTACTTTGGCATAATAATCAGGGAACATCTCTGAAGAAGCTAATAGAGCCAAGAACAGGAGAAAAGGGTCACCAGACAAAAGAAAGGGAAGGGTGGCCAAGGCAGGAGGAACAGTATTCCAGTGGTGCTGAGATCGGAAGGACCTAAGGTAGGAACAGAAGTAAACAGGATTGGTTGGGACAAAATGGGAAAAGGGTAAAATAGTAAAACGTGAGCTAGAAGACAAGCAGACTCAATTGTCATGATGAGTAGTTAGAATTTTACTTGCTTTTAGCCATGTATTTACATATAGATCTACTCAAATGTATACGTTTAGTAGGTACTACATGCACATACACAAAATGTAAATCACAGTGATTGTAAACTGGGATTTCAGTGTCTCTGCCCAAAACTACTCAGTACTTTGCTTAACAAGTTAGTACCTGTGAAATAATCATAAATGATACCTAAAGAGCAACTCTATTGTGCACGCTTATAAATTAACTGGCTCTCTCTTTGTAGCTATTCAGTTAAGTTCCAATAATGAGCTGTTATAATAATACTCTGTACCATTAGGCCTTTGCACAATATTGACAAACTCCCAGTAGAGTTATTGGGCTATGAATATGAGTATTGTAAAATTCATTTGTCCCCTAGTAGGTAGAAGAAGTGACTATTTTCTCAAGAACCTAACCAGAGTAGTAAATTATTTGTTTGATAGTTGGCAATTTGATAAGTTAAAAGTGGCATTGTATGTTCAGATAATTATAAATAATATATTGTCCAGTTTAGCTTGTTATTAAACTGTTTGTCACTGGAATCATAGTTTTAAGTTATTCAACATGATATTGAATATAATATAATTTAATACACGTCTTTATGCCTGTATGGATAGGTTGCTTGTTTAAACTGATGATGATTTATTTCAATACAGGACCAAATATTCATCCACTCTACTCTTGACTGGCATTTCCATTGCTATTCCAAACCCATATGTAGAACAGTGCGCTGAAATTCTTGGGCATGTTTCCTTGGACATTTGTACAAAGGCAGCTTGGGTTATGCAGTGGAAAGATGCAGATGTAGAAATGCAAAGTTTTGACATTAATGTATGCAGTTAAGGAGCTGCATCAATACACATTCCCACTAGCATCCTGGATTATATGACTTCTTTCTCTTTTTTAGGACCACCATGATAGGTGAAAAATGATGGTTTTCACTTTCTAGTTCTCTGTTTGTTAATAATGCTGCACTTATTTTCATATTATTATTTTCTGAATATTGAAACATATGTTTACATATTTCCTCTTTGTTTTCCTTGTTGTTAATTTCTCTTATATATTTATACAATTTCATGCTAGTGGGCAAAATTTAATTTTTTTAGTGGTTGTATGTGCTACAAATAACTTTTCTCATTTTATACTTAAGGGTATTTCCATCTTAATTATGTTGTCTTTTGGTGGAATAGACTTCTTAATTTTAAGAAATACACTCATCTGTCCTCTATGGATTTTATCCTTCATGCTCTTTTTGAACAACTCATCAAAGGAATTAAGATATTCTCATAGATTGCCTTTAAAATTCTTTGCAGTTTTACATTCCATATAAGACTTGAATCCATCTGTAATGTTCCAATTTGGGGAATTTGGCAAGAAAGTACTTCTGCTTAATCAAGAAGATAATATACCTTTCCAACCCTTTCTGTTGGAAAGTTCATCTTTCACTCATAGAAATGCTCAGTTGTCACATGGATGTATTTGTGTATCAGGATTCTCAGTTCATGGCCACCACTCACTTTGTGAGTCATGCCCGTGGCATAGTGTCTCAATTTCTATAGAATTCAGTAAGTCCTCTGTGGTACTGAGAATCTGCCCATTTTGTTCTGCTTTAGTAATATCTTCTGTATTTTTGGCCCTTTCACTCTTCATATGAATTTTAGAATCATCTCCAATTCTATTGGAGAAACAGATGTCTACTGAGATTTGGAAACATCACTACAGTAATTCATGTCTATCCGTAACATGATATAAACATTGCATTTGCTTAGGATTTCTTTGATGGTTTTAAATTAAATTTCATTGCTTTCTTAATTAGGAAGTTCATGTGATTTTGATAGATAATTTTCTAGATATTTTATGATTTGGTAAGCTATTAATATATCATATATGTAATTAAATTTCATGTACTATATAATATATTTAAACCATATATACATATATGGATAAGAATTTATATGTGGATAAGGATATGTGTGTGTGTGTGTGTGTGTGTGTGTGTGTGTGTGAAAGTTTGTTTTAGAGTCCATGAGACCTCAGAATGCACTCACTGTTTGTGGGTTGTGGATTTAGTTCCATGGAGGAGCACTTGCCTGGTATGTACTAAGGTCCTGAGTTCTGTCTTCAGCTTGGTGAGGGGGGCGGGGATGTACTGTTTTGTCTGCTGATGCTCTTGCAAGAGCATCTTGCTCCGTCTATCATCTTTCTGTAAGACCTTGAGATTTTTTTTATATAGATAATTATTTCAACTGTAAATCATGACAGTATATTCTTCTCCACTTCACTCTATCTATTCTGAGGTTTGTGGATTATTTTATCTTAATGATGTGCCAAGGATTTGAGAATAACATAGAGTATATTTGAAGAAAAATAGATCCTGATGTTTACGTAAATGTTTTCAACTTTTGACAATTGAAGAGTATATTTGTTTAGGTGTTCCTTAATTTTTTGTCTTTTTCTCTCCTATCTTCCTTTCTTCTGACTTCCCTCCCTCTCTTTCTTCCTTTCTTCTTTTTTTGGCTTTTGTTTATGTATACATCCTGAACAGTGGTTAGAAAATTTGACCTCTAATCTTACAAACTTTTAAAAAGGAAAAGATATTCAACTTTTTGGTATGTTTTTCTAACACTGTGGTATGATTTTATATATCTATATATCTATATATATATACATACATACCTATTAAGCTACAAATACAGTGAATTGCATTGGAATTCACAATGCAGATCTCTTTTGGGAAAGTCAGCATAGTCAATTTGAGTTTTATTTTCTATGCATAACTGGCTTCCATGTGCAATTATTGTGTGGAAGAATATCCCTCCATGTTTATAAGTAATATTTACTTGTTCTCTTCTTTCTGTGGAGATTTTTTATCTTTAAGTAGCTGTACCAAAAGAGTTTAAGAATACAATGCATTTTGATCAATGTCACCCTTTCAACATTTCACCCACCCTTGCCAACCCCCCCACCTCCCCTCACTTTTCTTCATTTTTAGGTTATGTACTTAATTTTTTGCTGTTCAAAAAAACCGGTTTATTTGTACAATGCATCTTTGAGCTGTTTCATCCCTTCAACATCTACCTGCCCCCCCACCCCCGCTCATCCCTTTCCCTTATAGCTCTCAACTTGGCGATTTACACAGTGGATTCTTGCCTGCATTCTCCCACATTTCCCTCCTCATTCTTCTACCCCTCTCCCCTGGGCCCCACCCTCCCCTCTTGCAAGTACCCATTTCCTGGTACTTTTTTTTTTTTTTTTGGCCAAGCCTGAGCACTGTCCCTGGCTCCTTTTTTGCTCAAGGCTAGTACTCTACCAGTTGAGCCACAGCGCTACTTCTGGCCTTTTCTGTGTATGTGATAGCAAGGAAATGAACCCCGGGCTTCGATCGTGTATATATACCAAATTTATTTTAGCTGACTATGTTATTTTTGGTGTCAAACTAATGCTAGCCTGAGATGGAGACCGAGGCGGGAAGCTGACAAGTACAAGGCCAGCCGGATCTACACGGTGATACCCTATCTCAAACAAAAGCAGAGGAAAAAAAACCCTCATGGTTTATCCACTGAATTGGGGAGTGCTTTTAATATTTCCTATCCTCTAGAGGAGATAAAATATTTAAATTATTTATCTCACAGTAATTTGTAGAGTACTTTGATGATAGCATTGGGGTTTATTGCTTCACTTGCAGAAAGATTTTTAATTACGATTCTATTTGTTTAATTTTGTTCCTTTCTTTTTGAATCAGCTTCAGTAAAGATGTGCTTTTCAGAAAAACCACAATTCGATTTAAGATCTTATTAGCATTAAAGTGCATAGCACACTTTTAATATCTATTGAATTTTGCGGTCTTTAATTGTCCGATTTTCTCTTTTTAGTATTGCTTTTGTACCTTTTCACTTTCTTACACTTGTAAGAAGTGTTTCTGTTTTACTAGTCTTCTCAGAGATTATTGACTTTTTTGATCCTCTTTATCATTATTTATTTTTATTTTATTGTTACTTCTATTTTTTCTTTACATATAATTTCAGTTTAGTCTGGTTTTTGTTTGGTTTGGCTTGGTTTTACTAACATATTTCTTTTCAGACTTGTAAACAATGAAGTATTTGTGAATCATAATGTTTTCTGTGAGGACTGGAAAATTTCATGCCCGTGTTATTTTCATTAGTTTGAGGCCATATTTATTTTCCATTATGATGTATTTCTAGATCAGGATTTACTAAAATTTTCATTTCTAAGCACTTGATTTTTTTCTACATTGCTTTGTGATTTAATTATATTGTGGTCCTCTATTATGCTTATGTGATACTAGTTGCTGGAGATCTCCTGAAGCTACTTCAGGTTTTATCATGAGATTTTCAATATGGATGTAGGAAGAAGTTGTACTATCAGCATTGGCTGGTACTCTGTTCTATTTCAATTTTTTTTTAACTGAAAGAATGCTCACATTGCCTCTTGTCTTCAATGATATTTTTATCTACTTGATGTAGTAACTTTTGAAAATTGTATTAAAATAGACCTCTATAGTGGTAGATTTATAAAGAATTGCATAGATTTATATCATAATTTGTGCTGCATATTTTGAGGCTATATGGTTAAATGTGTTCAATTTGAGAATTTTTTTATATCTTTCTGGTGAATGAATGCTTTTATCATTATATAGTGCCCTCATATATATCTCATAATACTCGACTTTAATCTTCTTCTCTTGCTTGCTTGCTCTTGTTTCTATTTCTGTGCTTCTTTCTTATCTTCTCATTCATTGCTAGCATACTTACTTTTATATCACAGAGCAACTATACTATCTGCTATAATTTGTGTCTGTTAATCCCAATATCTGACTCACTAAAATGGGTGTTTGTTGGTTCTCTTTTCCCTTGAGAATGCATCGCTTTTTAGTGTTTGTTACTGAGGCATATGATTTTATGTTATACTCAAAACATTGTCAATGCTGTGTGATTAAGAAATGATGACTTTTGTTTTGTTGAATTTTAGCATTTGATTAATATAATCAGAATTCATGAACGTCTCTGTCTCTTCATTTCAAGGGCTGAGGATGTGGCTCAATGATAGAGTACTTGTCTAGCATACACAAAGCCCTGGCATGATACCCAGCACTCCAAGAAAAATCATTCAAATCTCAGCCCAGTTCTACTGTCCTTGACTCAGTCATTCACAATCCACCCCGGGGGGGGGGGGGTGTTCAAGGAAAAGCTTATATGAGCATTTGAGGCTTCCTCTCACTGGCTTCTTCTTTGGAGGATCCTTGCATTTTCTAGAGGCCATCGCTGTACTTTGCTTTCTTTGGGCACTTGGATTTCCTGAGTTTTAACTACCCTGCACATGTAAATAGGGAATGTAGTGCCCTTTCTCCATAGTTTGACTTTCTTCCAGAATCGTCTTTGCATTTTTCACTGGAATGTAGTACAAAGAGGGTCAAAAAGTAAAGTAGGAATCCTAACTCAAGAGTCTAGGAAGATTTTCATGCCTAGTAATAGAATATCAGAAGTAGAAATCAAAAGAAATAGAGAAAACAATAGCTTTTCTTGAGTTAGACACGGAAGCATCCTGGCTTCAAAGTGCAGCGTTTTTGCTTCTCACTAAATAATACCTTTTCTGTTTCTTCTTGGCCTCTTCTGCCTCTTCCCTCCCAATTCCCAGCCTATTGAAGACTCCAGACTTCTGCTAGTGAAGGATGAAGGTGTGGGAAATTGAGGGAAAGAGAACCAGCTAATCTGCCTCCTTACTGTGACCTGCTAGTGCCTCAGGGTTCCATTCCAGGCTCAGGCCTAACTTGGGGAGAAGAAACTTGCAACTGGACAGATTGTTAGGAATGGTCTCTTTGACGGGCTAGCTGTTGTCTGACGAACTGAATGAAGGCTGGGGTTCCCTCAACATGCTGTAGAAGTGTTTGGATTCCTAATTAAGATTTCCCTCTGATACTTGCTTATTTATCTATTTGTTTTTGACAATTTTTTTTCCTTGCTTTGCCTAAAACAGCTCTTTTTTAAACTGACCCCATTGTGTTTGAAATTCTCTCTTAGGTTGCGGCCCAGGCAGTTCTATTCATGTGTATGAACACAGCCGGGATCTTCATCAGTTACCTGTCTGATCGGGCCCAACGCCAAGCCTTCCTGGAGACCCGGAGGTGTGTGGAGGCTCGGCTGCGGCTGGAGACAGAGAACCAAAGACAGGTGAAAGCCATGTGTCCTTGTAATCCCTGAGTCGGTCTCCATGATACAGATTTTTGTTTCTTTCTTTCAAATATGTTCTGATTTGCAAGAGTCTTAAAATAGTTGTTTGACTCCTAGACCAAAATGGGTTAGTCTTATCTTCCATACTAATTAGTTGTTTCCTACAAAGAATAACTTGCAACCACCAAATATCTTTCTAACACCTTTGGTTGACATCTGTGTGACAAAAGTTGTCATTTACAAAATCATCAACATTTCATCTTGGCCTTACTTCTTGGAACACTCTACAGGGAATTAAAATTATGCAGTTAGACTCGTGGAAGAATCTTATACTTGTCTGGTCACTCATAATTATCTCTGGTTTTCAGGAGAGATATTATTGTACAAGAACAATGTTATAGACTTGATGTCAAACTCAGAATCAGGGATGTAGTAGGCAGCACAGGTTGCTGAAGATTTGAAGAGGTTGAAATAAAAACCGATCTTGAGTAGGCTGATGGTGTGGCTGTTACAGAAAGTTAAAAATAGCTTTGCTCTCCAGCGATAAGCTTCTCCAAAATGAAGTAAATTTTCAAATGATAATGATTTGCTCCTAAAAAAAGCTACTCACATATCCAAAATCATTTCTGCCATTGCTTCTGAAAACGATTATTAAAAAGAAATATCCAGATTGTGTTGGAAATTGGTTTCAGAATCAACATGTAGTCTCCTAACTTTATATGTTTGGGGGAATTCTAGGCACAGTAAATATATTAGTCATATCATACCAGGCCCTGTTTCTTAAGATTATATTTTATTGTACATAATACTGTAATGAGCACATTTACTTTTTTTTTTTTTTGGTCAGTCATGGGGATTGAACTCTGGGCCTGGGTGCTATCCTTGAGCTCTTCAGCTCAAGGCTAGAGCTTTACCACTTGAGCCTGGTTTTCTGGTGGTTAACGAGATGAGAGTGTCATGCATTATTTTGACAATAAAACATTAAAAAAAAAGAGAGAGTCTCACAGACTTATCTGACTGGGCTGGCTTTGAACCACAATGCTCAGATCTCAGCCTCCTGAGTAGCTAGGCTTACAGGTGTGAGCCACCAGCACCCAGCTTTCAACATTTTCTTTCTGATTACTTTGATCAGAGTATTGGGAAAGCACAAGTCAATAAATAAGTGAATCCGGGTCAGGGTGAAAATGGATGAGGCAAACATGTCAGGTGCAACTTGCCAAGACGCACTTCCCTCTGCCCTATGCATGGCCATTGGAGGAGGAGCCTCAGAGGAAACTACTGAACATGCATATCCTATTTTAATTTCACAGGATTCAGAAGAGATATTTCTAAGTTAGTGCCTAAAACAATTATAGGACGTCATTAATAGTTTTGTTATAGATCCTCTGACTAGCTCTTCGAATAAGTTACGAGAATAATTTCACAAAAAAGAAAACACTTTGTACAATATGCATGAGTATCTCCCAGGACTGTGTATTATGTTCCTGTGCAAACCAGAGCATTTGCCAGACAGGCTCATCACTCTTTCCATGGGACTCGTGCCAACTAGGAGAATGCACTTATTAATAATGTATTCAACTTCTCCTGGTGCTCTACCACAAGAGCTGCATTGTGGGTAAAGCTGTCAGGATACCTCTTCTGCAGTACTCACAAGATATCAGAAACACTGACAATCCTTTCCTTATATTCATATGAATTTTCTTGTGTTCCCATTATTTAAGTTCTCATTCTAATGATCTTAGAATCCCTGGAATCGTAATATTTGACCTCACTACCTAATAATATAAAATGGATAGGAATCGATATCCAGGATGTGGTGAAAAGAGTGTGGTTCTGTTACTTCCTATCCGGCCACATATGCCACTGAATCCACAGATCTAAGCTCTTCATCCATTCCTGAGGAAATATCTTCCTCTCCCACACTGCGTTTGCCCCAAATGAAATAATGTGTTTAAGGAAAGATAAAATTGTAAGTGAATTTCATCGTCTTCATGGATGATTTCATTTGATGGAAGATTCTTATGTTGTAGGTTTCTCCTAGCTCTATGTTCGCAACTATGGCCAAGTATTCCTGTCATGTGATTCCTTCTCCTTCTTCTAGGGTCTAAAATAGTTATCTCTGTACCACTCACTGCTAAAGTTACTTCCCATTGACATTTGATCACCGCTGTGGGTCTACACTATCCCTGAGAATTCCTTGGTGGTAGATGGCCAGTGAAGTCCAGCAGAGAAGATTCAGGCTCTTATAGGAGACTCCCCTGGATTTGAAATCTTTGCTTACTTACTATTTTAGTATACTTGAGCAAGCTCCGAGTCTTCATCTCTCCATCCACAGCAAGGGGATAATAATACCCTGCCTGAAAAGTCTCCTTAACATTTGCAATAGTGTGTGCAATGTCCTTGCAACTCAGTGAAGCGTTTCCATTAGCATTATTGTGTGTAATTACTTATATGAGTCAGACAATATAGTTCAGTCTCAAGAGGACTCATTTGAGAAAACATTATGAATTGGCTTGTCTCCATTTAAATAACCAAAGGTTATTTATATGGAGGTATATCAGGATGGTGCTTCTCCTCGGGTATTCCAAAATTAGGTATACAGAAATCATTACACTGCATTTGTATCCTTCAGAATATCATGTCATTGACAAATGTGTTCCATTTACCCCATAGCAGAGCAAATTAGTTACTACAACTCTTAAAAATTCTGTAATCAGCTAGGTACTTGTGGATTGTTTATGAAACCCTAGATATTCAGGAATCAGATCTAAGGATCACAGTTTGGTTCAAAGCAACCCTGGCAGAAAACTCTGTGAGACTCTTATCTCTAATTAACCACTTTAAAACAAGCCGGAAGTGGAGCTGTGGACCAAGTAGTAGAGAACTAGTATCCAGCACCAAACTCAAGGACAGTGCCTAGGCCCTAAGTTGAAGCCCCAGGACTGGTGTGTATGCATGCATGCACACACACACACACACACACACACACACACACAACTTTGTAATGAGCTGAGAACATATGGCTCACCCTACTAATCCTAGCTACGCAACAGACTGAGATCTGAGGATCGTGGTTCAAAGCCAGCCCAGGCAGGCAAGTCCATGAGACTCTTATCTTCAATTAACCACCAGAAAACCGGAAGTGGAGCTGTAGCTCAAAGTGGTGTCTTCTTCTCCTCCTCCGTTCTTAAATGTTGTCGCCCAGTGAACCAACATGCAGCATAGTAATCAGTTCCTAGTTGATCTCTTGCTCTCCAGCTTCTATTCCCCAATCTAGTCTCCATCCAAAAACTAGCCTAGCTCATGGCCCATGCACGTTGTTATTAGAAGAAGACACTTGAGTATCTGGAATATTTGAGATTTAATCCCACTGCCTGTACTTCCTGTGCAGGCACAGGAATTTCGGCACACTCTTCCCTTCTTAAAACCTTAATTTGGGGACTTGTGAGGTGTTCCTACGAGGGCTGTCCCGTGGACTAAGGATGAGCACTGCTCAGCCGATGGTGGAGTGAGGGCTCCAGGCATAATAGGATTCTGTGAAAACAGTGGCATTGTTGACAGTATCTCTGTAGGGTAACCCTCTGGTGACCAAGTTGGAACCCAGCCTTCTCATTCAAAATGTTTTCTGTAACACTAGTTCCTATCAGTATTGAGCTAACCCCCCAAACATGACCCGACAGGCCTTTTAGAATCTGGGCTCTGTTTGGTCTCCCATGTTCTTTCTCTCTTCTCACAGATCCAAGTGATTGTTATTCACCGCCCCCCCCCCCACCGACCCCCAGCTGCTAATGCCTTTCCCTGGGCCATGTGGTCCTGTCAGACAAGAACGTCCACGTGCCTCCTAATGTATTTCTATCCATTTTCTCCAGCATCCTTTTCTCGTGAGATTTGTCTTTACCTCTGGGTAGTGTTGAAATCACTTCCTTGGGCTGACACTCACAGTGCCTTGAAGACTATTAAAAAATGCGTCATACTTTGCAATATTTACTAATCTACATTCCTATCACTTCATGAAGATTAAAGACTAGTCCAAAATAGCTATTTTTCTTTACTTTCTCCAGGTCACCTGGTTCTGTAGGACTTACCTGAGTATGGTAGTTGGGATGTAATCTCTTCTAATTAAAAGCTATTTAGCTGAGTTATATAGGACTTAAATCTTGGCTCCTGACTTCATTTCTATCGACACAAGGGTTGTAATAAAGCACCTTTTGTGAAAGTAAAAAGACATGTGACCATTGTAACCCCCATGAAAAGCATGGTTCAGAAAACACGCATGGCCAACTCAGGGAATGCTGGGTTGTACTGAGCCGTGTCTTTAAACAGACCTGCTCCGGAATTTTCCAGCTAGAAGTTACATCTTGGAACATTTCTCTTTGGGGAGTTAGATTCCAATTATTGCAGTTTTTGTAATCCCATTTCTCCTCCCAAACGACCCAAGTGGCTCATATTTATTTTAAATATTAAAATGAATTAATTGTTTTCCTCTCTGCTCTGAGAATAGCGTAAAGCTCCTTATGGTAATCATGGCATTTCGAGGCATCTCCAAAGCTCCAGGGCACTGGAATAAAGTTTCTGATGACACCATATGTTGCAGCAGCAGGAGATTATTTTTAAATGCAGCAGATGTTTTAGCTGTATTAAAGAAAATCCATTTAACTTAAATATCTTTGTTAGACAACATCGGTGTGAGATAATAGATCGGACAATAGATTGAATGAGAAAGTTGGGCATCCCCGGCAGGTTCCAAGCTCTGAGTTGGTTAAGTTCATTTTCGTGCCTTAGAGCATCTATGGGATTTTTTTTTTAAGCTATAGATTGCGTGAACAAACAAGGCAGGATTTTGTCATTCATTCATTCATTCATTCATTCATTCAAGGTAGAATCACGGCTGACCTAAAAAGTATTAGAGCCTCAGAATATTCATTCTCTGTCGTCCAACTGGACAGGTCTTCTCATCATACTCTACATTTCCTTCAGCCTATTGTTATCCCGTCATTTTTGACTGGTATTCTCTGTCTCTCAAATCAAAGCCACTCACAGCCACTCACTCACAGATTATTTGCCTTGTTATTGCTGTTATTGGCATGGTTTATGGACATTGTCTCTAGCTTCCACTTACAGCTCCCTGCACATTCTTCTTAGTCTCCTGTACTCATTCTTCTTTGTATGGTCTTCTTTGCCTGGTGACCTTCCTTTCACTCTGTCATGAGTTATGTTGCTTAGCTGAGCTGTGATCACCCCCTCTCACCCCTTCTGACCACGGAGCTGTGGCCTTCATGAAAGTTCCATTGTGGGATTAACCTGTCCACATTCATCTGCACTCTTATGTTGCCTCAATCCTAGGAGTTCTTTGGGAGAGGATAAATGTTTAATTCATCTTTTCTACAATAGTTAGTGTGAAATCTGAACTTAGAGTACAAGAAATGTACCCAAGGCCTAACGTATGAAACTGTAACCTCTCTGTACATCACTTTGACAATACATAAGAAAAAAATAGTCCGAATAAACCAACTTAACTTCATCTGGAGATATCTCTCTTTGGTCATCTTACTGCTGCAAACTTATTTTCTCTATGTTCCACTTTCTTCATGGTTTTACTTATTTTTATGGCTCCATTTAAATGTATTCATATATTTTCAGGGGAAAAGGTAAAAAAATAATTTTCAGTCACTACCTTACCCCAACATAGAATGCTCTACAACCACATTGTCTATTAGAACTTCCTATGATATGGAAATGATTCATATCAGTGTTATCCAAAAGCACTTCAGACTGGTGAGCATTACGTGAGTTGTGTGACTGAGGAATTATATATTTTAATTTTCATTAATTTAATGTTGTATGTTAACAGCCATGTTTAGCTAGTAGATCCATATTAGATGGGACCTCTCAATCTAATCCTTTCTTCTTTTCCTCAAAACCACATTAGTTACATTGCTTGCAAATAACAATAACTTCTTTCTTTTATTTAAGACAAAAGATATGGAAAATTTACTGTCATATTGCAAAGGAGCATCAGAAAATTCTTAGAGGGAAAAATAACTCCAATCTAAGAAGGACCCTGAACCAGAAAATTAAGAGCTATTGCAGGTGTAAGGAACTGTTTGCCCATCTTTGATTCTCTCTTGGTGTAATCTGCCCTGTCACTCAGGCAACATGGTGGGAACTGGCTGAAATGCCAATTTTTGAAGTCCACATCTATTTTCGTAGTCTCTAGAGAAGAGAGATCATTTGGATTGGGTTTCTAAAGGCGGGAAAGTCCAATACCAAAGTGACACCCTGATAGTGAGAACCTTCGCCCTGTATCATGAAATGATGGAAGGCATCATATGAAAAGACAAAGCAAATATGCTACGATTTTTTTTTTGTCTTCTTATACAATCACTGATGCCATCATGGTCACTCTTCTGACTTCCTCTTATCCAGTTACTTCCCAAAGGCCCTACCATTGGAAAACATGCTCAAATCATATCAGCAGCCCTTTTGTTCTCATCACCCAACAGTAGTGCCTGTTCTTCCTTGTTCTCTGCTGACCTGTCCCCATACCCTGGTCACACCCTCTCCTCTTGACCAATTCTCTTCCCTTCGTTTATTGTGGATCCCTTGGCCCTTCCTTCTGTCATTCAGATTTCAACTCCCTGAAGTATCTTCCTCCTTCTTCATCTTTAAGTATAAGCATTGTTCCAGGGTCTCTCCTTGACTCGTTCCCATTTGGGCTTTCTTTTTTTGTAATTTATCATTACATTAACCATGGCTAGATTTTTCCCATAACATTATCTCTAGCTGCCTCTTTTCTTCAGAACTGCCAGTACCCAGAACAGTATCCAACATCCTTCTACACATTTTCATCAACACGTGTCATAGGCACCAATAACTCAGCCAATCTACAATTCTCTCATCTTCCCCATACGTAAATACTCCTCTCTGTCTATGACATAGCCTTATACCTCACCATCCCATCAACGATATCATCTCCATCATACATGTACTCCCTACTCCATCTTTCCTTTACTAGCCCTCTGTGGTAAAGTCATCCCTCAATATACCGTTCCAACTGGTGTTCATGAAGTCCACAACAGAATGACCTGGTCTAGGCTACTTGGAGTCACAATATCCCAAATTTTTTTCTTGAAAAAGAAATTGTATGTTCCGTTATTCTATTTTTATTAGGATCTACGGCACAGAAAACTCTACAAACACATTGGTCTTCGTGGAAATATATGGGACATAAAGCCAGAAGCACTACTTTCAACTAATCTTGTCCCTCTCCACCTGACATTGACGTGATAAGGCAAACCTCTGTTGGTGATTCTTTTTCTAGTGACTGGGTTTTTGGGGATCAAACCACAGTGAGCCCCAATGTGGCAAAGCTGTGCCACCTCTCTGTAAGTCAGAAAGAACCTTGCCAGAAGGAAATGAAACCCACATCCACTCCATTTGTAGTCAAGCCGCCATTCCTTTGATAATAATAAAGTATTAATTTTTTTTGCCAGTCCTGGGCCTTGGACTCAGGGCCTGAGCACTGTCCCTGGCTTCTTTTTGCTCAAGACTAGCCCTCTGCCACTTGAGCCACAGCTCTACTTCTGGCCATTTTCTATATATGTGGTGCTGGGGAATCGAACCCAGGGTTTCATGTATATGAAGCAAGCACTCTTGCCACTAGGCCATAGTCCCAGCCCTAAAGTATTAATTTTAAACCCTGTCTGACTCTCATAACCTATTTCTCAACTGGCTCATTTGAGAGGTGATGAGGATAGTTAATGCACATTTCAAAACCTAGCCCAGAGCACTAACCTCTGTCAAGATGAATGCTGAAGGCCTAGGGTTGATCATGCAAGAGCTCACCCCAAAGCCCTTGGCTCTGTTACCAGTCACAGAACACAAACGTCATGTCACAGCCCATTTCTACCTGATCTTAGCGCAACTCTCCATCATGCCACTTGTTCCATACTTCCTGTATTCAGAGCTCCCTTCAGACCACCTGAACAACACTTCGGTTGTGTGCCTGTGATTCTTTGCTGGTCATTCCATTTGCCCTCCATACCCAGTTTTCATTCTTCTCTTCCTTTACAGATTGCATCCATGGGCTTCTAGTTGTATTTGTTCAATCATAGGCTCTGAAAGGAGACTAGAGGGTGAGAGTACAGAATTCTCTGCCAATAGAGGGCAATGCATTAGTATGCCCAGGTCCTATATGCTTGGTTAAGGAATAGCAATTTCTCTACTTCCTTACCAAAGGCCACAGCTCCTACCTAGCAAGCACCCCTCTCCTATACTGCAGAATTTTCCAGGCTCCAGGGCTCCTTGTGGCTGCCCATTTGACCTGGCCACCTATCCATCTGTCATTGGATAGCTTAAACTCTTGAAGTAGAATTACCATTTTACTTTATTCCATTGCCTCCTTTGAGCTGCCAATTTTGTTCTGCCAGGACACTAAATGACAGACTCCAATTGCTCCTTATTCACCTTGCTTTGTCTATCTTCATGAGATAGTTTAGCAGAAACACCAGGATGCTGGGCTGGAAGTAAAAAAAAAAAAAATCTCTGCTCTGTCTAATGTGGTAGCAGCTACCACATTGGTATATTTGATCTAAATTGAGATTTAGAAGATTTTTGAGAAAAATACAAAAATGAGGCATATAAGATATTGCATTAGAACTTAACATGCTGATTCCATGTTGATTATACATTGAAATGATATTTGAGATATGTTGCATAAGCTGAACATGCTACTTATAAGCAAAATTTCAACCATTTCTAACTTTAATGGGACATTATGAATGCTTTTATTATCTCTAATAGATGTATACTTAGACCACATCTAACAACAATATTTGTTGGAGAGTTTTCTCACACTTCCACACATTCATCTAGAAAATGAACATCTATGGAGTAATCAATAGAACAGTAAAATACCATGAGCTTTAGAAATATAACCTCAGGGGATAAAATTATCTTCACAGCCATCTGTATGATGATAATACAAATAATGCAGGAGCTATGTTTAGAATTTTTTTCCAGGTGACTCCCTTTCTTTCACTGAAATATAACATGAGGAAAGTAGTTTAGATGTCATGCATTTTTAATCTCTGCATGTGGCTGACATTATATTTCTGCTAGGTAGTACTGGCCTAGATGCTTGTCCCATTTCTATTTCTAACTTGCTAGTGTGATTCTTAGCAACTCATTGAACCACTTCGTGTGTGAGTTTCCTCATCTCTCAATTCGAAGTGATAATTCTTGCCCTAACGGGGGCGTTCTGCAAGACAAATAACATAATGTCTGAAAATGTGTTATTTCAACTGTAAGCAACTCTACAAATGTTGGGGCTATTTCTGTGAAAATTTCACCAACCCAATGCTCATCCAACCTCCTTTAGAAATCTTTCTCTAATGTTTTCATTCACAGGAGATTTTTTTTTGGCCTTGATATGTAGAAATTTTTAGTTCATACTCATCCTTCACATTCTGCTGTGTGTTGAGGTCAGTCCCATGGTTCCATCTGAAGTTTCTGAGCCTTTAATCCTTCATCTGCCGAAGGGGATCACCCTGCATCTCAAGGTTGCTGCAAGGAAATCAAGCCATTTGTTAAAAAAACAAAAAAAAACAAAAAAAGAGCTGGCCCATGGGTTATCATACAAGATTTTGTGGCCTACTAGGTCCTCAGGAGATGACAGTCAGGAATCATTGATCCTTCACTGTTGGGTCATTTTCTGAGTTTCTAGGAGACATTCTGATTCATACAGTTTTCCTTCTAGTAATACAGATTTCTAGTAATCTCTAGTAATACAGATTTCCCTCTAGTAATATAGGTTTGTGCTCTTATTCAGCATTGTCATCCTTGAACAGAACTAATTTTAAATACCCCTGACTCAGAAGGTCTCACTCTATGTTTACTTGCATACAATTAGCATATCCAGAGGCAGCCTAGCCCACCTCCTAAATAAATCATCATCATGGCCCTCAACACCTTTGATCCAACCTGGAGACATTCGGGAATCACTTGGGGGATTCTATCTCAAAAATATGTACAAAGAATTTTGACTGAAGAAAGGCTTACTACAACCCAACTAGAAAATGCTGAAGAGACATAATAATGAATGCTTCTTGGGAGGCAGACAGAGGAGGACTGCTAGTTTGAGGCCAGCTTAGGTAAAGTTTGTGAGACGCTGCCTCAAAAAGAGAATCAGAACAAAAGGAATAGGACTGTGGCTTAAATAGTAGATGGTTTGTCTAGCAAGAATTAGTTCCTGAGTTCCATCCTAATACTGAAATAAAGGAAGAAACAGAGGAAGGATAGAAGGGAGGGGAATGGAGGGGAAGAGAGAAAGGAAAGGAAAAGAGAAAGAGAAAGAATGAAGGGAAGGAGGTGGGAAATGTGAATAGAAGATCTGCTTTGTTTCCTTGATACATCTGAAGGCTTATTTCAAATCAGTGGTGAGAAATAGATTAGAAGAAAAAGTGATACTCACAAGGCAATATGCTGGAAATTAACTGCATAATTGGGAGAGAGGAAAGATGGGAGAAAAATGAAGGAAGGAATAACAAGTATGACAAGAAATGTACTTACTACCTTACCTATGTAACTGTAAACCCTCTGTACATCACCCTGACAATAAAATTAAACTTAAAAAAGAAAAATATATAATTTTTAAATGACAGAGGTCTAATGTAGTTCACGGCTGCTGGATTTGAGTATATGTCTATTGATGAAAAGTCTATACTCTGTTTTGCATAAGCCACATGCAGAAGAGATTTGGCATCAAAGGGAAGAAACAAGATAATCAGAGTAATCCTGGTGCAAACACATTCTAGTGCCTTTTTCTCCTCATCTTCTATAAAAGTTTTATCTCCGCCTTATTTGAAAGAGTGTTTTTTAGAATAAAGTTCCTGAGTTTTTCCAGGGCTTTCGGTACTGTTAATACAAACAAAAGCTTGTTTTCTTTTCACACTCAACATTTTGTTGTTCATACCATACTCGCAGAAACTTGAGTACAGCAATAGCAAACACAACTGACATAAACAATTTTGGAAACCAACACTACTGTCTCTTGGTAATGGACACAGCTGAGGGAGCAGATGTTAGGGTGGACTGGAAAAGACTAGCTAGCTATGACTATTGAACAGGCTGAAAGACTCCCTCCATTGGATAAGTTAGTGAGTCAGATAAGTGGGTGGCTGGTGTAATATAACGCAATTTGATTCTATAAGTTATTTATGAAAATCCAAAAGTTACAAGCTGGTCTCTTTTAAAAATACAGAATATGTTCTTGGTTTGCAGTTGAAATCTCCAAAGTTGAGAAAGCGGTAAGAAACCAGCTCTCTAGGCAAGAAGAAACTTGGCACCGGGTGAGATGATTATTTTGCTCATCAAGGAATTATCTTTCCTTCCCCAAAGCTCTTACCCCTCCAGTATTTCCTGTCTTAGTGAAGAGTTTCCCAGGAAGTTACTTCTCCACAAATATGTGCATTCTTGAAAAATACCAAAGAATCCTTTCCCTTCTCTCTATAGTAAAATTGATCCTAGATTTTATAGCTTTCATGTTCAACAGAGGGCATTCTTATTGATCTCTGTCCTATATCACCCCCTTTGTTTCCATTTCTATTGTCCAACAGAGTTTTCTATTTAGCTCCTTGAGAGACATACCTTTTGACTATCAGTTGGAAGTATTTCATTTTTCCAACTGTACAGCAGCTCAAATGATTTCATTTTTCACAGTTTTCTTAGTACCTCTTCTGAAATATGCAAGAGATATACAGGGCCCTGTACAGACTTCTATACTAATAATACTAATATCTTACTGCAGTTTTCAGTCTCTGCCCCTAGACAGTGTAGCAGAGTGTAGTTTATCCACTGGCCTTCCCAAAACAGAGAACAATATCTGCCACAAACTCCTTCCTTCTTAATATCTGCTAAATAATAGTGTGTTGGATGCACAGATAAATAGCAGATTTACAATAGATTACGGAGTCCTGAGAAAGATCAGGTCAGGCTGATCTCTGACAAAAATCTCCTGACAAAATCATCAAAAAGTGGAATTGATTTTGGATACTTGTTTTGAGTGTGAAACTATTTTTTAAAAATGAAAAGAAATTGGAGTCCACCTTCTGTTGGAAGAGATGCCTACTGCTTGTCAATTGAAACAAGAGAAGAAAAAAAAAGAATGAATGAATGAATATTACATGCAATGTCTAGGCCAGCTTGGCTGATCATATTTGATGTGCAAATTTGGAAGGTTTGGTGGGTAGTATTTCTTCTCCTGAGCATAAAGTGACATGAGCTGATGAAAAGCAATGATTCAGCTCATTATCCAGTGGATTTCAGTGGTTGGGTCCAGAGAAGAGATTTGCATGGTTGAAACAAAAGGTGCCACTCATTCAGTATCACAAGCATTCCTTCCCGCCCCGGAATTTGGGGTCTGCCTCTTTTACGGAACTTCCTCCCATGCATTTGGGATGCTTCTGTTTTTCCCTGCAGGCTGTGTGTTTTTCAGGGCTAGAGTTGTATTCAGCACCCAGGCATATACACAGAGTCCAGCCTATATCAGGCATAATCACTATTTATTGAGGGAAATCCAACTGAATAATCAAATAGAGTCAAACATGCATGTTGTTTGGGTATGTAATAGAATGGTAGAAAAATGTGTGGGGTGGCATTTGCAAATACTCATTCAGAATGCCTTCCAGGGCATACATAATTGCTGAGGTCCTGATAAGCTTGAAAAAGGATTTTTGAGAAAGTTGATGAAATTTTAAAATGCCTTCTTCCTTCTCTTTGTCCCTCTGTCACCATTAACCAAAAAGGCTGACATTGTCCTTGTCCATTGACCTTGGAGGTGGCCATCATCTGCTCAGATGATCCGTTTTGCCTTCCTAGACTTGAAGAAGCACCTTGCGTTTGTCATGGAGGATAGAGATCAGCATGAGCCTCCATTGCCACAACCATTAATTTCAAGGCAACGCTGTCTTCTAGCTTCCCCCTGACACAATGTGGGTAGTTACTACCTTCTGAACAGCCACAAAGCTCGACTGTACTTTGAGGTATTGAGGAAAAAGCAGAAGTAGGTGAAAAGGAGTCTGTATATGGTATCCTTGTTTTCAGTCTTGTGTAAATGCAAGAAAACTCCAAATCGTATCCAGAACCCTTGGATTTGCAGAAATGGGGTCCTTCCTTTTCCCCTACTCTTCAGTTCAGGAAGGGATACTTGCAAGTTTTAGATTTTCAATGCAATTCCTGGTAAGAAGCTGATACAACTTGATGAAGGACACAAAGGCTTATATGGGAAACAAAGACAACATGCATGAAGCAATGCTTACCTGTATAATCAACTGAATCTGATGCTTTCTATTTATATCTACTTCATTTTTACTTGGGTGTGTGGGCCACTACATTTGATGTGTGGCTCATAAATCTGTTGCAAGTTTTAATTTAGAAAACACAGCAAGCTCTAATTGGACCGGGCAGAGAAATACCCACCACATTGCTTTTATGTTTATTCCAGCTTGATCTCAGCAGTCCTGTTTCCATGACTGGAGTTATTAGATTGTTTATAAATTGGACTCTTCAGGATCTAGCCCCTCCCCCCAAGGAAGCACCCAGTAGCCACTTCAATACAGAAGCTAGAAAATGCCACCATACAATAGCCACCATGCAAAATAGCCCACCCAACAAATGAGTGGTTCTGTGATGAACAGTGTGTTAGCTTTATTTACAGATAGAGGAACAGCTTGAGAAGCTTTTAGGACCTATCACACAAGTAGCTAAGTAAGCACCCGCTTTTATGTCAAAATTTACCAGGATTTCAAATCCAGTTTTCCCCTTTGCAGTCGTTGAATCTTTTGGGCAAAGGTCTTCACTTTCAATCCAATAGTCTCACCTATGAAACAAGATAATAACCTCCACCTTGCAGTATGTCTTCTCACAATATCTGATAGCTCAGTATATTTAACTCTCTTAGCTATGAAATAGGCTTTGATTTTTCCATTTCTGGGAAGGTTCCATAGGACAAGCTAAGTGACAACTACCATGCACAAGGGCTTCTCAGTGGGCGCTAGTTCTCCTTTGTCATCATATAACCTACGCGACAAGTCTATTCTCCTCTATCTGTGCACATGGTGTATCAGCTATCCTTTGCTTCATCATACAGGATCTTAGAATGGAATGGTTTGAGGCAGTAACGGTTTGCTCACACTACCGTGGTTTGGCTGGAGGGTTCCTCAGGTCTGATCAGCTCAGCGTTTTTCTCTTGGGCATTTTCATATGTCACCTGTTGGTTGGTGAATCTGATGGCTTCTGGATAATCCAGAACTTCTTAGCATTTCGTCACACTGTGGACTAAGGCATCTAGTTCTTTACTATGTTGCCCCCAGTCTTCCTATAGCCTGTCTCAGGTATATTCATGCTGTGGTCTCAGGTGTATTCACAGGTAATCTCAGGGTTGCAAGCATTATTAGGGAAAAAATTTAAAAACATGGACAAGCAACTTACCGTATTAGTAAGTTTGGGCTATCTTATTCCTATCCAAATGCTTTATAGGATTTTTTTCCCTTCTACTTCACCTCTTTTTTTCTCCCTAACCATACAGTTCACATGTAAAAGGGGAATGCTAGGTTGTGATTGCTCCAAAGATAAAATAGAATGCTCTTAGTAGTAAGCATTTCTCTGGTTCATTTTAAGCACTCAAAATGTAAAAGGAAAGAATGTGCGGACGCAACTAGCATTTATTGAGCTCCATTCTATGTCATGACTCCAGTTGTCCCCATCACATGAATCACTCTAAGGGAGGCTGGAAATCATTCTCACTTTAAAGGCAAAAAGAAATTGATGCTAAAGCAAGATCAATTCACTACAAAACAAATTGAAACCCGCTGTCTTACCCCAGAACAAAATTGATTCTTCTTACCAGGCACATGAAGAGCAAGTGTAAATGTATTGGGCTTCACACCCATGGTTTCCCAAATGCTGACTAGAAAAAAAAAATCATTTAAAATGAACAAAGCACTTTCATACCGACTACAAAATAGGTCTATAAATACAAACTGCCCCCCTGAGACACTATCAAAGGACTTTGATTCCAATGGTAATTTCAGAAATGTCACTTTTCAGGTTTGGGAAGCAATTTCTAAACAGATTCTTTGAGCCTTTTTAATTTTTAAGAAATGTTGTCTGATTTCTGATCTCATCTTGATTGCCATGGAAAGTGTTTTCTTCCTGATAAGTCAAGTCTGTTTTGATCTGATTCATTCTGTGTGCATGTGCATGAACGTGTCTGTGTGTGCTTAAGTGTGTGTTGCAAATTGATCCCAGTTTTGTTGAGATCTGGACCACAAAGGCTTAGGGAAATTCACATCATGAGAGACAGTAAGAGACTGTAGACACAGATGTATGTCAGTAGACCAAGTTATTCCCAAACCTCTGTTGTCCTTTTGCTTACTATTGAATATTTTTATTGTTAACATAATGGTTATATTATACAAGTTACCATTTCGTAAGTCAGGTGATTTATGAGTATGTCACTCCTGCCCTTGCTCTCTCCCGATTTTCCCCCTCCTGTCACCATCCACAAGTTGTATAGTTCATTTTCAACATAGTGCCACTGCTGCATTAGGGAAAAAAAAAGGTGAATAAAATGTTTGTTCTGGGCAATTGAATACTCCAATTAATACAGTTCCTCTCAGGATGTGCTGTTCTCAACTATTCTCTCCAGGCTCCCAGAGACTTGGAGCACTACCTGAGTTTACCAAAGCATGCAGGCTGCTTCCTACAAACTGGATCTTTTCAACCAGTCAAAGAGTGTCTGTCTGCTTCCCTCCTTACCCCTCCTATCCATCTCCCATACCGCAGCCTGCGCGGTGCTTAAAGATACACTGTGAGTAACCCAACCATTGAACCCCCATTTCCCGAGCATTTAATATGTCCCAACAATACTAAGAACATCGGGGATGTAAAACATGATCTCTGCTGTCTTTTTTTCCCATAGACTCACAGGAATATCAGCACCGATAAAGAATGCAGAAATGAACAAATCTGAACATGTTAGTGGTATATTTTGCTTATGTTAACATTGGACTTCCTGTTGTTTATCCTTGGGCAGTTGTCAGGTTGCTGTTGGCTGTGTGAGCTTAGGAACCAGAACACAGATTAAGATAGAAGTATGGAGACTCTCTCTCTCTCTCTCTCTCTGTCTCTCTGTCTCTGTCTCTCTGTCTCTCTGTCTCTCTGTCTCTCTCTCTCTCTCTCTCTCTCTCTCTCTCTCTCTCTCTCTCTCTCTCTCTCTCTCTCCAGTCAGTCACTGGTAGCTCACGCCTATTATCCTAGCTATTATCCTAGCTACTTAGAAGACTTGAGAGCTGAGGATTTGGGTTCAAAACCAGTTCAGACAGGAATGTCTATGGGACACTTATCTCCTTGTAACCACCAAAATGGTGAAAGTGGATCTGTGTGACCCAAGTGGTAGAGCGCTAGCCTTGAGTACAAAAGCTAGAGGACAGTGCCCAGGCTCTGAGTGCAAGCCCCAGAGAAGTTGGGAAATGAGGACCCAGGAGTGTCGATTGCGCCCGTTGTGCGGTGAGCTAGACATGTATGAGAGCACGCTACGTGAGAGTAACACAGGAAGCTCCAAAACAGAGAAAAAATTCCATGTCAGGTCTAGGAATCTCAACTCTCCAACAAGGCAAGGCATTTCAGATTTTGCGTCCATTATCTTCGCATGTCTTTAGAATATGCAAGAGACGCACGGTGCCCGGGCTGATTTCTGTCACAATGCACCTAACAGAGCCAAGTTTGTTTCCGTCCAAACTGCCAGGCAACACTGATCCACTGCCCTATCCAAAGCAGCACAATGCCAATCTCAGACCCGCTCCTAACTACCCATCTACTAAGTAACAGCTCATCAGACGCATGAATGAGCAGCAAATGATACTGTACATTAGATTAGGGACCGGGATAATCTCCAAAACAGACCCCATAACATCGATCTTGGTGCTTTGAATTCACAAATGAGTGCGCATATCTGAGGTCACACTTAGATGCCCCCAAATTATTTGCTCTGTACCCTTGGGACAACAATCTGATTTCATTGTGCCTGCGTTTCCACATCTCTGAAACCATGATGCAATCACATCGACCCCATCAGGTGTTGTAAAGACTAAATGAATGACCTGTGCATAGACATGACGCCCAGTAAGTGCCTTCCCGGCTCATTGTCAGGTCACATGTCCGTGTAATCACTATTCCCTCTATTTGGTGAAGTGATTCCTTCTTTCCTTCTTTATTATTATTTTTTTGCCAGTCCTAGTGCTTGAATTTAGGGCCTGGGCACTGTCCTTGAACTTCTTTTACTCAAGGTTAATGCTCTACCCCTTACGCTACAGTGCCACTTGCAGCTTTTTTGGTAGCTTATTGGAGATAAGAGTCTCACAGGCTAATACCTGGGTTGGTTTTACACGGTCAGATCTCAGTCTCCTGAGTAGCTGGGATGAATGGCCTGAGACCCTGGTACCTCACCCTTCTCCTCTTCTAATAGGAGTAATACTAGGAGTAGTACTAGAAGGAGGAGCAAAGGTTTGGGAGCTGCTAACATGTTCGGCTCTTAGGTCTAAGTTATAGAGAACAGTGTTTTGTTTTGTTTTGTTTTGTTTTGTTTTGGCCAGTCCTGGGGCTTGGACTCAGGGCCTGAGCATTGTCCCTGGCTTCTTTTTGCTCAAGGCTAGCACTCTGCCACTTGAGCCACAGCACCACTTCTGGCCGTTTACTGTATATGTGGTGCTGGAGAATCGAACCCAGGGCCTCATGTATACAAGGCAAGCACTCTTGCCACTAGGCCATATCCCCAGCCCCGAGAACAGTGTTTTTGACGTATTTAGTTCTTGAAAATTTATAGACTCATGTACTTATTGAACGTGTATACTTTTTCTGGGTAAAATACACTTCTACATATGTAAGAAAGATCTGAAAATGGCTTTTCTGGATGACATTTTATTCCCCAGCTTCAAGCCCAAAATACCCTTATGAGCTGACCCTGATAGCTACATCTGCCTGCCTGAATCTCCACACGCACCTCATCTCCCGTACCCTGCTTCACTCATACAGCTTCGCCCTCTTCGCCATCCAGATAAATCCTGATTACTTTCCCCGATATCCTCACTAACTTGTCTGGGACTCTGTAAAAGCAGCACTCTTTTCTTTACTAAATTACATCCTTCTATTAAAAAGCACAAAAAAGTAGTTCATGAAGGATGGTTTGCGTAAATAAATATCACAACCAACTTTGTTCAGAATTGCAATCATGGAGCAATGGAAAGGAGAAAGGGTGCAGCGCTGTACTGTAAGATACAGGACGCATGGTGTGTTGTGACATGTGTCTGATAGAGAGAAAGAGAGAGTTTTCTTGCAGAGGTCATTTGTTTTAAGCACTTGACTCATGCAGTTACAGAGGCTGGCAATTCCCAAATCTTCAGTTCATGTCCTACGGCCTTTGCACCAGAGACCCAGGGAACAGGAAAGCTGGCGTTGGAATTCCAAGGGCACCTGGTGCAGCGTGGCCTTCTGCTTAAGCAGGGTCAGTCTGCTTATTCTATTTAGGCCTTAACCCAATTAGCTGAGAGCCACTCACATTAGGAAGAGCAACTTGATTTCCTGCAAAGTCCATCAATCTCAGTGTTCATCTCTACCCAAAAACACCTTCACAGAAACATCCCAAATGATGGAGAATCCAGTGTCTGGGTGCCAGCAGAGTCTGCATGTAAAATTCACCCCTCGTCCTAGATCTTATGGCATAATGCTTGGGAGTATCTTCTAAGGATGAGAAAAGTGGCAGGACTTGCCTTTTAGAAAGACTTTTGAACATGCTCTTAAATGGCTTTGATGTCTGTCAGGCCTAAGAAGCGCTTAAAAGACAGCTCCCTTTCCCCTCCAGGGAGCTGCTTAGTGGCAGATTTGGGGGGGGGGGGGGCTGATGTGTTGTGGGCTCAGTAAATGTACTGGTTATTTCTCACATTTGGCTAATTTCCTTTCAGGTGAGTGCAGCATTTTGCCTGAGTGTCACATTGCCTATGGTTTATCATTTCATTACGGAAAAGAGTGCTTTCCTTTTATTTCATGTTACAGTTATTACTAGATCACACTAGACATCAACTAGGTGCCGCCATGGGTTGGATAAGACTGTGGGCAGAAGCCCTGGTGGCTGTATGTGGATCTTTCCACACAGGAAGAACTAGTGACGGGGCGGGTGAAGGGAGAGAGGTGTGCACGATGCCAGGTCCTCTATCTGACAGTTTCCTGGGAAGAGAGGAGACATTATCTCTTCATCCTATATTATTCAGACCTTCCCAGGAATGGCAACAGTCAAGAAGCCCAACAGCTTCCAGCTCTTTTATTATCATGTGAAATCCTTGACTGACAAAGAGCCTCCTGGCTGCCCCTACCTGATGTGGCGTTCCTCCTCACACTCTGGCTCTAGCTCCTTCACGTACCCTGCTGCTGACTACACGCATTACCAAAGCGTATCCCACCCCCTGTGTTTACCTGAAGATTTATCGGCACATTCTAGTTACCACAAATGAGGGAAACCATGCAACTTGTGTTTTCCTGGGCCTGGCTCACTTTGCTTAATATATATATATATTTTTTTTTTCCAAGTCTTTCCATTTCCTTACAAATGGTACAACATCCTTTCTGTTGGAAGAGTAGAATTCCATTAGGTACATATACCACACTTTCTTGATTCATTCGCCCACTGAGGGGCATCTGGATTGATTCCATATCTTGGCTATGGTAAGCAATGTTGCAATGAGCATGGTTGGGCCGGGTGCCCAGCTAATATTTA
The DNA here is from genome assembly GCF_023159225.1 of Perognathus longimembris pacificus. Lineage (NCBI taxonomy): Eukaryota > Metazoa > Chordata > Mammalia > Rodentia > Heteromyidae > Perognathus > Perognathus longimembris. Next base: position 8,172,508 of record NC_063172.1, read on the forward strand.
ATTTAATCAAATAAGTGCTCTAATGAGCTAAATGTCTCTTAATCAGATTAAAGCTATACATGGATTCCAAGCTGTAGACGTTTAATGAGCTTCCTTAAAGATCACCCTGAAATGGCCACTCAGTAGCTCGGTTTAGTTAGACAACTGTTTAAGTGGAGAGCTCCTGACCACACTCACGTGGTACAGCGACTGATTCTGAGGATGTCATGGATTTCACTGTGGTAGAACAAAGTAGATCTACCTTACATGGGAAGATAAGGGGGAGGGAAGCTTTACAGACAGGGAATCTCTTCAGCAGGGCAGTTGGAGAAGGTATCTGAGACTCAGATGAGAATCATCCAAGGAGTGCTTGAGTAGCCTGGGTACTGGGTACATATGGTCCAAGATGGAGGAACTCTAGCCTAAGGGTACGCACATGCGTACTCTCAAACTCCACCCTCAGAGCATCCAGTAAATCTTCCTGGCCACTTGGGCTGAGTCTAGATAGTAAAGTGTGTTAAAGCCCAACTTCTCTTCTTTCCTATTTTCACTCTCATTTACTGGTACGTGGGTTGTCAGCATAGATTTCTAGAGATAGTCTGCTCCTAACTTAGAGTCACCCTGCTTATCAAGCTTCCCTTATCCCAACCTCTCTGATATGATCATCACCTTTTACCTTTCCTCCCTGTCATCTCCAGGACTAAGTCCATAAGCCCTTTTGAGATCCAGGGTCTTGTCTACCTTGCCCTCCTCTGCATTTCTAACATCTAGCATACCACCTGGTCTCAATAAAAAGTTGTTGAGTGAATGGGTGATTTCGATGAGAGATAGTATACTATTGTCTGAGTACCTGCTGCTGCTGTGTGCTTCAAGCCCCCTTCCTTAGCTTTCCCACACAGCTGCTTGGTCGTGTCTCATCTCAGTCCTCCTTGAAGACTCCTGCATTGGCCCTTCAGCTAAAACAGCTGCCATTTCCCCTTAAGCTCCTCTGTAGTTGGTTGATGGCCTTTACAACATTAGTTCCTCAAAGGGACTGTTTTGGGTTCTGATGCTCTCCACTGACTTGGTGAATAAATAGTTAAATGGCTGAATTATGATCCACGTTTCTGAGAAAGAAAGAACACTAGTGTTGATCTCCACTGTACACGTTTCAAATCCATGGCTTTGTGCTGTGCACTGTAAGCTCCGAAGCTTGGTTTCTTCATATGTACGATAAGAGAACAGCCACTGTAATAATGAACGTGATAGGGGATGAGAAGCGCGTGGCCTACTCCATAGCGCATGATCAGTAAGAATAAGATATTGCCTCTAGCTCCAAATCAAGCGTCTCTCCAGAGCCTGGGCCCTGGCTGCAGTTTTCACCACTTTGCCTGCGATGGAATGAGAGAAGTTAAGCAGAAATCTCCTGCTCATGAGAACTGTAAGGAAGCAAGGGCTTCCTGGAGCCAGTCAGAAACGCTGTGGTTGCAACATAGGCCCAGAAGTGTGGTGGGTGTCGCTGGGCCGGTTCTGCAACTCTGCTCTCCGGGCTAAGAAAACATTTGCATGAAATAAACATCCTAAGTCTCCCACCATGGTGTTCACCTTGACTTTCCTCGAGGTATTGTTTGCCGGGGCTGCCAGGAAGCCGTTCTGAGGACATGAATGCAAGCTGTTATGTGGGTGGTGGGGGAATCCAGGCAGGAGATACTGATGGACTTTGAAGCAGCCCAGGGTCTCTTTTCATGCCAATGGGAAATCCTGATGAGGAGAAGTTGTGCAGAATGAGAACACCCGCCCCCACCCCACCCCACCCCACCGCCACCCAGGGCCACAGTCTGGCTTCAGGACAGATTTTTGGGGCTTGTGATCCCCCTGAGCCAGAAAAGCATAGATTGAGGCCTCTGAAAAAAAAAGCTGGGAATTGTGAACAAGGGCAAACTTTTTAAATTTTCTTTCAGATTGTGTTTTCAGGGGAGTTGAATGATGTTTCTCGAGCAGTGAACAAATCCAAGAGAAACAAAAGTGTTGGAAATGGGCTTTTATGAGCAGACTCCAGGCAAACTCTCCCCGTCTTGCAGAAAATGCTTCACCCTGGGAGAACCTGGGTGCGTTGCCAGGAGCACAAATGGCTGGAGCCTGGCAAGCCTGGCTGCTGGAAGAGAAGTTCCCCTTGGACTTTTTATTCGCCAAGTTTCCCACGAGTGCATAGACCGCACTCTGCTTGAGGAGTGAGAGAGTGTCGCCACTTAAGAACCCTACTTAAATGATTCTTGAACATTCTATTCCAGAGACACTGTGAGCTACCCGGGGAGGATGGGCCCACTTCCTATTTCCTAGAACACTTACAGATTCACTCGTCACACGTTTGCCAACGAGAGAGCTACTTAGCACCTACTTACTTTCAAGTGCTAAAACCGTGGAGAATCTTGTCCTGAACGTAACTGATTCCCTGCTGTCTTCAGTCCACGGGCAGCCCTGTGAGACAAACAAGTTGGTGTGACGGAGCTTGCACAAGAGAAAGGAGAGCCGGAAGGATCTGTGTCGTGGGACCACAGGCTCTAGCTCTCCCTGTGGATGGTTGTCAGATGACTTTACAGCAGCCACAAAAGACGCGTGGGATTCAGCACAGGACTCGGGAGAGATCTGTGAAGACGGTCAAGAAGGTGATTGGCAATTTTAAGAAACTCCTTATTGTGCTGCCCATCAAGAAGAAGAGGGGCGAAGAGGGAGGGAAGAAAAGGCTGGAAGCTCCAAGAGTAGCCATCGGGTACCGTAAGGGCTTTGGCATGCCTCCCAAGAGCACGAGTATTCACATTTGAGAGGTGACATGATCAAAATCGGGGGCTGTGAGCAACCAGAGCCATGTCAGCTGTCTGTGGAGTGGCCTGCCCACGGGCGATGACTGAGAGCTGGCAGAGATGCTAGTCATACAGTCCTGTAGGATTCAACCCCAGCCTTCCCAAGCTCCCATTCATTCTCTGTCAGGCCACCTCGCAAGCCCGGCTTGTTCATACATAGACTTTCATCAGCCCTCTGCTTGGACCGTGTCTGCAATCAACTTCCTACTGTTGATAAGTCTTGTGGAAGTGGCACTCATCATATCCACCGCCATTCTGACCATCACCAGGCTCTTCCTAGTTCCTGCCTCCACCTACGTAGTGGTAGAGACCTCCTTCCTGGGTGTGTACAGAGTCAGGTTAGACAGGCAGGTGGCAGAGATCAGACAAGGATCTTGATTTGCTTGGTGAAAATTATCCAAAGAAGAGTAAATAGGTTTGGTTTGGTTCACCTTTGTGGATCCACATTAGTGTTATTGAACGGATCTTCTACACATTTCAGTAGCATCAAATGAGGAAATGATGCGGTCTGTAATAAACAGTGCTGGAGAAACTGATCATCTATATGCAGAAGAATAAAATTGGGTCATTGTCTCACATCCTATAACAAAAACTCCAGATTGATTAGACATATGTAAGATCCCAAAGGATAAAACTACTAGAGAAAGTGTAGATAGAAATGATGTTTGGCTATAATCCCAAACAAAAGGAACACAAGTGAAAATAGAGAAATGGGATGACAACCAACTCTAACCTTCAGCAGGGAGTTCCTACACAGAGTTCTGAAAGGCTGGGCTGCCATCAGCGTTCCGCTTAGGCAGCAATGCCCGAAACTGACAAATGTAGGGAAGGTAGGCAGTACTTCCATGGCTGCTGGTTACACTTGTCACTCCAGAGAAAAGCTTTACACCTGCCTCTGGGAGGGAAAATCAAATCTGATTATGTATCCGATTCCCAAATAAATCAACTCCTCTCATTCCTCCTGAGGTAAAGACCCTACCGGGCACAGCCTGTCTTTTCATCGCCTCACTTTGATCCATTCCACAAGCTATGGTTCTTCTTGTGGGCTCTCAACCAAACTATGACTCCTGTTTCTACTGGGCCTTGCACACAATGTTTTCTCACACCTGCCAGCACACGTATAAGCACTTAGGCACACATGAGTACTTGCACACTTCAATTAATTAAATGCTCGTCGAAATTAATCACATCCCACAGTGGACTTTCAATTCACTAAGCAGGTCTCTCTCATTGCATCTGTTATGGACATAGCTGTACCACTATTTCTGTGGTTATCTAATTGGTATCTACCTTCTCCTCATCAGACCACACAGATGTCATGATAGTACACACACACACACACACACACACACACACACGCACGTACGCACATGCGCACTCTAACAATCTCTGCAGTCCTTGGCATTAAACACTGCTACAGGAATCTTAGACTTGTAGCTTTACAGACGGTACATTGTCTTTCAAATGTCACGCAAATATAAATGTTTAATAAGGAAGAAGGTTAAATGGAGAATATATGAATTGTGTATTCTTTTGCCTTGAAGAATAAAACTCATCATGATCATGTCTCTGGGCAATGAATCAACATTCTAATTACTAAACCAGAAGTAGAGAAGATGGTAGCAACAACAAAATCTTCCATAAATCTAATGAAATAGAGAACGGTGTGTGAGCACTTGGTAATATTTTAAGCAATCAATACTCTGGTACGTTTATTTTTCCACTCTGAGGTGTGATGTACTCTTAGTTTATAGTTGCTACTTGTAGAACAGTGTATTGGATATGCAAGGGTCAATGAAATAAAGACTATCCTGGCAGAGAGTTATTCAACAGACAAACACTGGAGGCCTCTCATGTGCCGGGTACTTATCTAGATACTAGGGCAGGTGTGCTCAACAAAAGCAGTTCTGTGTGACTTCTTGGAGCTCACGTTCAAGTGGGACAGGTATTTTTTTATTTTATTTTTGGCCAGTCCTGGGGCTTGAGGCTCAAGGCCTGAGCACTGTCCCTGGCTTCTTTTTGCTCAAGGCTAGCACTCTACCTCTTGAGCCACAGCGCCACTTCCGGCCTTTTCTGTTTATGCGGTGCTGAGGAATCAAACCCAGGGCCTCATGCATACGAAGAAGGCAAGTACTCTACCATGAAGCCCGTGGGACAGGTATTTTTTAAAGACAAATAAATGAAAGCTCATAAGTAATTATAAGTGTGGAGGAAAGAGAAAACAAAGGAAACATGAAAGGAGCATATGACGTGAAAGGCCAGGAGCTGTGGAGCCATTCCAATGGACCTAACAGTAGTCCTCCATGAGAAGGTCAGCTTGCCAAAAAACACTTCAAAAACCTGGGCTGCATGTATTCATTGTTTGTTCACTTAGCTGCAGTCATTTATAAACTGGATTTTAGTGCCTTGAAATGACTGCTCTTCCCACCCACGTGCTTATAAATCATCGTCGGTGAATAAACCCTTCTGTTCATACATTCCTGTGGGCTCTGTGGAATGCCACAGGGCACCTTTGGGCTGCTGTTGCTCCCTCCCTTGAGTACACCATCCCTGATTGTGACAGTCAAAAGATTTAGACTGGTTGCCTACGTTCACTTTCAGAACAAGCCATTGCATATCCCACTTGAAGCAGCTGTGGCCTTTACTCCAGCAAAATGGGACAGGGTTTCCCCCTGACCCCTTGAACGCCTTCTAGCAACATCTCAGCATTGGGGAGTTCAGGCCTGGAAATGTTAGCCTGGAATTTGGGAAGATTCAAACTTGCTATGTCTGTTCATGTGTAAGGTTAGCAGGGTTTTTTGTTTTGTTTTGTTTTCCCCATAGGCAGACTTGGTGTATTCCACTGTTCATATTCAGACCAGTGGTTTGCTTGCTCATTCACTCACTGTGCACCTGTTGAAGTCTTCTTATGCAAAAACATTCTTCTCAGACCTTGCATATGAAAAGATGGATTCAAGGAGCTCAGTTTACCCATTGGCATTCAAACAGACTAACACCTCCACGTACAGGCCACAGGATGGATGGACACGATGGCCTGGCCTTTCAGGATCCTTGCCTTGTGGGGGCAGGAGGAGGAGACAGAGGCTAGCCAGGAGTGAGGCTGAGCTGTCGTGGCTCACCCTAAGTTACAACACTCCGCTTCCAAGGACTGGTCACCACAGAGTTGCTCTTATTTTCTTAATAAATACAAAACCATTTTATTCGTTTTTGGGGGGACAGAAGATGTGTTTTAGCTACAATCATCATCATCATCATCATCATCATCATCGTCATCACAGAAAACTATCATATTAAGAAAAGAAAAAAAAAATCAAGAACTGCCCAGTGCCTGTGGCTCACATCTGTAACCCTAGGTACTCGAGAGGCTGAGATCTGAGGATGGAGATTCAAAGCCAGTCCAGGCAGGAACGTCCATGAGACTCTTATCTCCAGTGAACCACCAAAAGTGGTGAAGCATTAGCCTTGAGCACAAAAGCTCAGGGACAGCGCTCAGGCCCTGAGTCCAAGCCCCACGATGGTTCTAGGCCTGCAATATGCCGTCAATCGCTCTTGAATGGGATCCTCCCACACATGTTATTCACAGCACTATGTGCTGTGTCTCTTTCGGTGTTAGTAATCTGCATCATTTGCGTTCAATAAGCTGCTTCCGAAGGCATTCCTTCACAGGGACAGATTCAACGTCCCCATGGGGGACACCCACCGCAGGCGCACATGGCTTTGAGCTTTCAGAATATGGGGTGGCAAGAATTCCGAGCACCCCGGCCTCTTGTCATTGGTTCGTTTCCTCTGGACTCCGTGCTTGTTTCTGGTTTTGTTTGGCTTCATTTGTTCAGTGAAGGAAACGTGGCACATCACATGTAGGCTTTGTTTAATGATGGGCACTCATGAAATTTCAGTGGTAATTAGATTTTCCACATTTTCCACTTCAGAGAATTAGGCTCCGAGGGATAGATTTCCTTTTAGAAACAGATTTCTCCAGTAAGGCAAAGTGAAGCTTCCAAAGGGTCTGTCTAGAGTCTTCAGAGTAAACACTGGCCCTTCCGGGCTGTGTGACCACAGGAAGTGTCTTTACTTCTCATTTCCAGGAGACCATGAGATGCACTTGCCGGGAGGACGGATGACTAATGGGTGAGGTTATTTGTGACGTTCCGGAATGCAGTACCCAATGACAGTGGGTAATCTCAGAGCCAAGGTAGCTAGCAAGGGGGCACAACTAGGCACCTTCTCAGGAACTGCCCCCTCTCGGATTTCACCTGTCAAATCCTTCACCCAGGACAAACATGGTATGCAGGATACTAGCAACAAACATCCGTTAGATGAACCTTTCTATACAATTCTTTAAAAATCGTCATTTAAAATAATATTAAATGAAGGAATATATGAATATAAAACATTAGTGGAAAAAATGCCTCATCCATTCTTCTGACCCTCCCCTCCCCCCAAACACACACCTCTCTCAGGAATGTCTCCCTCATCTTTCTTTTTCCGGGGCCTCATTGCGTATAGTTAGTTACCCCTAATCCCAGGATTGACCCTTCTGCTGCCTAAATGATGGGTTCTTATTCTAGAGAGCTCTGGACTGGTGAGAGAGGATAAGAGCTCGCATTCTGCAGGAAGTATGGCTGGTACAACAGAAAGCCTACTCTTTGAGGTCAGGCAAATCTGTGCTAAGTCCTCTGCGATGTACCTAGGAGATGAGTTTACTGAAGCCATGCAAAGTCATCTCTGCAAATTCTTTTTATGAATTGTAGCAAATTCTGAGTGGTCACGCACTTGGTTCACAGGAGGCCAACAGTTGCCAATCCTGCCTAGGTGTCTCCGCCATTTTCACCATCGAATCCTCGTCTCACCCTTCTCCGTAGATTCCAATTCAGTGGGTCTAGGATGCCTGTGCAGGTATATTCTTAAGAAGCTGGATGGTCAGCATGTAAGAACCACAAGAGAACCCCATAATTACACACACACACACACACACACACACTTGGGCTTCAGGGAAGAATATCTTCTTGAACAAATGTAGTTCCAGAGCCTCTCTTCCCCACCCTCAGGCTATTCTATGTTCAGCATCACCACTCTGCTATGCTCTGTGTGGCTCCTGGCACAAGCCCTTTGTTCTTTCTGTCTGTCTGCCACATCATTTCTTAGACACCACCCCTAACGCCACCTGTGAAAATACAATGTACAATGAAACTCTTACAGACTGACCACAGAGCCCCAGGTGAAGCCTTCTACTCCAGTTCATTGCTATTCATAGTGTTGTGGATGGTGTCTTAATTAAACATCCCCCCCAGGGTACCAGAGACCCTCACAGCTTTGCTCAGCACCCTCTCCCACCCAGAAGCAGTGGGGTGCACAGGGCCACAAGGATTTGGGAATTAGACAAATAGCACAAATGATCATAACACAAACATGATGTAGGCACACATACAAAAGACACATCTCTGAGTCCCAGGATGGGACAGCTTTCCAGAGAGAGAAAAAGAACCATTATATAACACTCAGTGGGCACTTCCTTTATAAAACTCTTGGTATGAGACGTAGGATTAAGTGGAGGAGAGTGGAGAGGAAACAACGCCATTGTCCCTCGCATCGCTCATTTCATTGAATTCTCCTAACTGCTCCACAAAGTCGATGGTATTTTGCTACTTTCCGAGTTAAGGAACAAAGGCAGGGAGAGTTCAAGTCCCTCATTCAATGCTATGTTTCTACTAAGTATGGGAAGTGGGATGCCAATGACCCCAGCAGGCTCAAAACCCAGGGCTTTTCTCATCTCACCAAGCATCCCAGCAGGGAAGAGCAGGATGCACGTTTGTATTCGGTCTTCTGGGGTTGAGCAAAATCGTTTAATCCCATTTACAGTCATCTGTCCCATGAAGCGAAAGCCGTTTCTGCATGTTTATTTTCAGAGTTTTGTGCAAAACCTATGAGGCCTGTTTCATCATGACAGTGTTAAGATCCCTATGTAACTACAGAGTCAGGAGAAGCTGCGGTGATTAGAACATAAGCTGTCTTAACCTCAGCTCACCACTACAGCCAACCCTATGTCAAAGCCGGACCCTCCAGTGGTGACCACAGCATGATGGTGTTCTGGGATTTAGTTAGTGTTGCTAAGTAGCCAGCTACTTCCTGGAAAGGATTGTCCCATCCGGTGTCTGGATCCCACTTCCAGGCTGTGTGTGGCTCATTTCTTTTTGTCTGCAATAAGGAGTTAGTGCCTCAAATGGAGTGTCTGGCCTATGTTTCTTGCCTCCACATCTGTACCCCAGCTTCCTTGCCAATCACTCTCAGAACTCAGCCACCCCCAAGGACTGCCCTCTTTCCTTCCTGTCATCTCTATTGGATGCAGTCATGTGGGTCTGATCTCTAGCAAGGCTCTCAGCAAGAGCACCGAAGGAACTTCACCACTGGTGGACATCTCCTCACAATCCACAGTTTAAACTACGAGGTAGATCTGTTTATGTCACGGTTCTGCTTAGTACCACCTAGTGGCCTCCCATGATAACTGGAATTACAGGCAAACATCTTATGCAACAAGATCTATCTCCACATCCTTCTTTGTTACCACATCCCTTGATCGCTACGCACCTGTCACGTCTTTGTTCATTTCTGTCTCAGGCTACTCACACTTGCTATTTTATACACTTCCTGGACTTCTTGACCTACACAAGTGTGGCTCATTACAAACTTTCAGGTCTCAGTTAAAACATCAATTCCAAAGAGATGTCACTGGTAATCTCTGATTCAAATCATGCCACTCACCAACATGTTCTTTCCTCATGCTTTGTGTTTGTATGCCCCTTGCCACACTCTGTGTGTGTGCGCGCATGTGCGCATGCACACGCACCTGGGTTGCAATACAGAGTCTGTTATATATGAGAATGTAAAGTTTCACAACAATAGGAACCACGTTCACTTGATTCACCATTCAACACCCAATACCCAGACCACTGCAAAAATTAGCAAGGACTCAATAGATGTTTGACAAGTCCACAGGATGGTCTGGAACTAGGAATTGCTTAAGAAGTTCATCTAAGAGTTCCAGGACTTCCACACATCCATCACGACTCACTAGGCTGGGCTAACGAGACTTCCCTCATTTCTTCCAGGAGCGACTAGTGCTGTCTGTGCTCCCCCGGTTTGTGGTCCTGGAGATGATCAATGACATGACTAACGTAGAGGATGAGCACCTACAGCATCAGTTCCACCGGATCTACATCCATCGCTATGAGAATGTCAGGTGAGAAGCAGGACCCTCCTGCTCAGGGGGCCATGTAACCAGCCAGACGCTGGCTACCTGCATCTCATCACAGTGACTGGTATCTGCCTGGATACCAATGCCTTTCTTCACTTGGTTGATTAATGCGTTAACTAGTGATGTTTCATCACTGAGTTCTACACTTCCAGATCTTGTTGACTTACGGCTTCCCACCCATACTGTGGGGTTTGCTACCGTTTCAGTAGGAAAGGCAAGCTCTTTAGGTCATGACTGGAAAAATTACCCCAAAATGAGATCTGGAGACTTTAGGATACACATAACTTTCCTCCTTTCATTCCTTTTAAGTATGTCTAAAACAATACAAAAAAAAGGACTAGTTTTCCCTTGCAAACTTCTGTTGATTACCATCTACCATCCATGAACTTATCTACTCATCATTCATTCATCCATCCATCCATCATCTATCCATTCATCCTATCTATCCATCCACCCATCCATCTATCCACCTACCAATCCACTCCCCCACTCTTCACACACTCACCTATGTACGAGCCCATCTACCTGACCATCCACCTATCCATCCATCTACCCATAACCTACCCTCACCATAACCATCCATTCATTCATCTATCTATACACACACCTGTCCACCTATCCATCCACTCATCCATCTTTCCACATACTCACCTATGCACCTACTAGTCCACCTGTGCCTTAGTGCTCTCTTTGCGCCCAACACCTGAATTTCATGTATGTTCCACTTTTTAAATCAAGTATCTTATCAGTTTTCATGTGGGGTTTTCTGTAGATTGTATGAGTGAGGTTATACACAAAACACAGGCTTAGACATCTAGGACAGTACCAAGCATACTGTCCTGACATACTTTTTGGTTGGAAACAAAATAATCCAGCCACAACTGACTCAAAAGAAATGTAGTGAAGAGCTATGTGGCGGCTCATATGAACAATGGAGATGCTGACTGGGGAAATGGACTGAAATGAAGGGAGGCACTAGGCCAATTACCCTGCCCCTATCTCAGAACTATGCTATCAAGAGCTGTCTCCTGCCATAGTGCCAGACATTACAGCTTTTATTGGACCCCAGTTTGCTCCTCCTTCTTTATATATCAATTTAGGACCTAGGATAGCTATATCTGAGTGTCTGCGCCCAGTAATTTGACAAAAGTGCTATGAAACATGTATGTGGAATTTTCAGCTTGTACAGTGTAATCGTATTTCTCTCCCACCAAATACCATAAGGTAGAATCTAGCCACCAGTGGCTCATACCTGTAATCCCAGCTATTCAGAAGAATGAGATCTGGAAGTCTGTGGTTCAAGGCCAGACCAAGCAGGAAAGTCCACTAAACTCCATCTCCAAAAATAACTAGCAAAAAGTAGGGCAGAATGTGTGTTTCAGGTGGCAGATCACCATATGAACTAAGAAAAGGAGCAAGTGAGGCCAAGTTTAAACACCAGTACCACCAAGAAATAAATGAATGCATATGTGTATGTGTGTATGATATATATATATATACACAGACATACATATATACATACATACGTATGTATGTATATTATGAGATAGAGAGAGACAGAGTTAAGGTTAAAAAGTTCCCCAAGTTTGGTAGGAAGTGCAAGCCTTAATCTCCAAGTGTTGTCTATCTTACAGGCAGTGGCATGTACATTTCAACATTATGTTCATCTGAGTATGATAATTCTGACACAGCACTTTAAGTGATAGAAGTGCCCTCAGTGTAGATGCTTTTGTTTACCAAAGAGCCCTTTGCTAAGGAAATAAAATATACTTCAGTAAGAGATGCCCTCAAGTAGGAATGAATGCTATACAGAAATGAAGAGCTCATTCATCCTGAGTCTAGGATAGTAGTACCTGTTCAGTGCGTGTTAGAGTGCTTTCATTAAGTTCTAGGCAAAGTGAACTAGCTGACCAGCAAAACCAGGAAGAGGCAATTAGGGTTTGGAAACTGTGGGCAGTCAGAAGGCTTTCTAGAACAGATGACTGACCCTTACTGGCCTTTTCTGAGGGAGGGTCAACCAAGTGAGAACATAAATACATGAACTCTGGACCAAGGACTTTGCTGCCGTGAAGGAAGAGCCCTGGTCCAGGCTGACAATAATCTGTCTTCCATGTTACTTCCCTTGGTGGCTAAGTGGCTTGAACATCAGAGCTGGTCCAGAGACAGCAGAAATTAGATGAACCTTCTGGAAGCAAATAAATGCATTACACATCAGTATATAAATATATATGTATGAATTATCAAATATATATATATACATATATATATATATACAATCTCATGTCATATTAAAGTACCTGTCTCCAGGAAGAAGGAAGAAAGAAAATATAACTACTTTTACAAAGAAAAAATTAAAGGAAAAGCACAATGAACAAACCCAGGTGCCCTCAGCATCACAACCGGGGAGCCTCAAGTTCAGTCAAGGCCCTGCCTGGCTTATTGCCTGTGCTGATCACTTTTCTGTGCTCCCTTTAGTCCAAGCCAGATTATTAGCTGGCTGCTGCTACCTTCCAGCTCTGCCCACTTACTTCCATCATTGTCCACTGGAGATCCTTTTCCAGAAGTTAGCATCATTCCAAATTCACATATAGCTTCCTACCCTAAGTTCTCAGTGCTCTGGGCAACAGTTTCTAGGAGAGAAGACTCTGGGCACCCCCCAAGTCCTATCCGTGTCAGGCAATGCCACGTCCTGAGGCTGGCATGGTGTTGGGAAGATGGAGTTAACCAGGAAAAGAATCATCTTTCCTGCATCCATCCCACATCCGCTATGCCCTGAAGGATTTTAAGTGCTAACATAAGACCAGAGACAAGGAAGAGGGAGAAGGACTGTTCTTAGCCTATGTCTGAGAACAAAACCAGGCTGCTATGCCCCCTCGCTGGCCCCAGTGCCAGCCCACTAGTGTCGCGAGTATCTTTGAAATGATTTCCAGTCCTGTCATCCTCTTCAAAGAAGCCCCCTCTCAAACCCATGCTCACCCTTCCTTCTCTGTTGCTTTTTCATCATTAATTTTAACTTTATGTTTGTTTCTTTGCCTGTGGGTTCTTTGGATGGACCTTCCATAAAAATTGCATCGAAGTCTTAATGATATGCCATGCAATTCCTTCCTTCTACCCGTAAAGGGTATGGTTTATCCCTCAAGATCATGCTGATAACCTTGAGCCCAACACCTAAGGGAAGCAGAATGAGCAGTAAAATGATAACAGAGCCCTGGGCTTGGCCTCTGTCTTGAAGTCACCACACTGAACCACTCTTGTGCAGCAGTGTCTTCCACCCAGGCTTCTCCATCTCCCAGGCACGCTCCGACTGGAGCACTCTTGCTGAAGCAGATGCTGATAGTGCAGGCCTGGTGGAAGGCTTGTACTCCAGCAGTTCTAACAATCATTAGACTCTCAGGAAGGAGGGAGTATTGATATATTTGGGAGATTTCTGTTGAGTGGACTGAGAAAATGTATAACATGCCCAGCTATGTGCTAGCTGGGCAGGTGACCCCAGAGGTGACTTTTGCAATGTTCTTTTGCCAATAGATGGAGCCCACTGCGTTCCTTTGACTCACCTATTGTTAAATGCCATGTTGGGTGGGCATAAGTTGGGCAGGACCTACAGGAAGGGGTGCCCGACCATGCCCCAGTAACCCCCATAAAACCAGTCATAATGTATCAGTAATGCCATGAAGGACAGAGGATTTTAAAAGGCAGCAAGAAGAAACAAAGTGATGCTAGGGAGTGAGCATAGCACACATGAAGACACAAACGCATGACACACCGAGAACACACAGATCATTCATAGTTTTAGCCTCCTTTTACAACAAATCGATCTGTTCAGTTCCCTTTGGAGTGGTTCGTATAGGGAGTCTGCCTTTCAGTTGTGCTTTTGTCCTGTCTGATTTCTGGATGGATTCCCTGCTGAACTATTTGTTAAACACTGAGACATTCCTCTGGATGCTAAAGACAGGAAATACTAAAATCACATTTACAGATAATTTGTTTGAATGGTGTGGATGTGTCTCCCAAAATGGATTAAAATATTAATATGCTTTCTCCCACCCCTACCCTCTTCCTTGTTGTTTAGTATTCTTTTTGCAGATGTTAAAGGATTTACCAACCTCTCTACGACCTTGTCCGCTCAGGAGCTGGTCAGGATGCTCAACGAGCTCTTTGCCAGATTTGATCGACTGGCCCATGTGAGTCGAATTTAATTCCCTTCTAGTCTTTTGCAGAAGTGAGGGGCTGCATGTAGAATTAGGAAGGGAGAGGATACAGTCTTCATTATCAATGCTGTTTTCATCCTGCATCCTGCCTTAATCATGGACCCCCCCACACACACACCCTCTCACATTCTGGGGGCTGATGTTGCTTATTTATCAGTCTCAGGTGGGATTATTGGTCAGATTAATTTTCACAAGTGAGAGACAGCTGGTTGGGCGGCAGTCAAGCCAGCCTTCTCAATCTGCTTTCCACTGGCCCATCATTATTTCCCCCTGCATGTGGCCAAGTGCCATCCAGCTGCAGGCTTGGTGCTCATGGGGCTCACATACACAGCAATGGCTGCATGTAGTTTCCGAGCCAAGCCCAGCCATCTGCAGTGAATTACCCTGCTCATGGGAACCACAAATCTGCTAGCCCATCCCACCACATCTTACTTGAACTGACTTTACTTGATCAGAACGCAGCTGGAGAGCAGGTAAAAAGAGACAGACATTTGCTATTGAAACACAGATTTTTATTCTTGTAGCTACTCAAGCTACAGAGGAATGGATAGCATGTCACACGATGTTTTAGGAGGGACTTTGGATTGAAATAGGAATGACCTAAGTTCCTGCTTTGTAGGAAATAGATAGTGGTGCCACCTTCACAGGTTTGTAGTAAGACTGTATCTAGTAAGTCGAATTTGAAAGCAACCGCATTCCAAGGGAGATCTAGTCATGCTTGAAGCTGAGTACCTATTGCATATTGTTCATGGTGCTTGATATTGGTATATGAGAATGACAATAGCACATGTTCGTCTTTCCTAAAGTTAAGTGTGATCAGGGATACAACCATGCATAGTCATAGCAGAGAGGATAAGCCTGGGGCCCCAGGGAAACAACAACCCACAACCATCCATCACAGAATTCTTAAAGCAAGTGACTCAAGTTGATTCTTAAAAACGTGATAAATGAATGCAACAGGATACTATTCAGCAATCAATGAATGATCCAACATCAATGAATCCAAAATCCAACAACACCAACTGAAAGATGCGAGGCACAAAAACTAAATGTATTGATCTGGGTGCTGCTGGCTCACACCTATAATCCTAGCTACTCAATAGGCTGAGATCTCAAGATGACAGTTCAAAGCAAGCATGCGCACAAAAGTCCATAAGAATTATCCCCAATTAACCATTAAAAATCCAGGAGTATAGCTGTAGCTCAAGTGGCAGAGCACCAGCCTTGAGTGTAAAAGTTAAGGTACAATGAGTGCTCAGGCCATCACTTCAAATCCCAGTACTGGCACACACACACACACACACACACACACACGTAGATATGTCTTGACTCTCTCTATATAGCAAAATTACAGAGAAAATTCACAGAGAAAAATAAAACAAGACATTGTCAGAAATACCAGGATGGAATGGAAAGTGGCTGGCAAAGAAGCATGTGGCTAAGGAGCTTGAGGAGTGACATGGCCACCTTGTATCTCAATTATGGTGATCTCATGATTGCATGCATTTGTCAAGGGAAAAATTCACTGTGCATTCTACACTAATTAGTAAGTCAAGGAAACCATGGGAGGCTATTTATGTGGACGGGAAAACAAGAATATAGTTGTAATTCTGTGAATGTACAGAGCAGAAAGATTGCTAGAGAAAAAGGAACAAGGTAGGAAGTGGTGATGAGGCACAAGGCAGCTCAGAGCTGGGACAAGGAAGCCGAGCTGTACATTGTAGCTACTGGCCAACTACTGGAGAGGAAACTGACAGGAACAAGAGGTGGAAGCTGAGGTCTCCTCCGCACAGAAGGGCTAGATTTACCTTGAGCTGAGCATTGTGGGAAATCAGGCATGCCGTCTCCATTTACACGACATCACTGAAGATCACTGGTTGGTGTCAGTTGCTTAGAGTTGTTCCCCTTCTTATCACAGTTCCACATAGTTTGGCTCAAAGATGCAAAGATGAGAATAGTCTGTGAATGAGAAATAAAAGATGTGATCGAGGTCAGTTCCTTTTGTCTCAGTAAATCTCACCGACTCAGAGAAAAAGTAGCAAAGTAAAATTTGACTCAAGTTATTTAACCATCCTTAATTGAGTATTTGTAATCAGAGATCTTACAGGCTTGGTTCACAAACAGAAAGAAATCGGACTTGCTTTGGGGGGCTATCTTTCAGCACTAATGTTCTGTGGGTCTGTAATGCTTCCCCCGTGTGTTTATCTTCCTGATTTGCTCTAGATTTCCATGACAGAGATCAGAGGACCCACCTCACGTGTGAATGGCACACACACCCTACCATTTATTCACTGCATCCTTAAAATCCAAGGACAACTTATTGAAAGCTGATTAAGAGATTAACAAAAATGAGACTGCATTCCTATATACAGACATAGAAAGGTTTCATAACCTATTTCTGAATGAAATATGTCTGCTTGAGGTTGATAAGCATTGTAGGATGCATCACGTGTAACATAACATTGTCGTGCATGCTGAATACACGGAAGCCTGTGAGAAGAGGTCAGGTGACCAGGCCTCCGGGCCACTATCTGTCTGATGCCCAGAAATGCACAAGGGGATTTTAATCTAAACTGCAAATCTTACTAAAAAATATGTAGTCTTGTATTACTTGTATGAGTTTTAACTAGATAACATACTATAAGATCTGTTGCTTTTAAACCTGTTCTTTTAGTACATTAGTGGTATTGATGTTTTTGCTTGGAGAACATGTCCTTACTGAAGTTCTTATTAAATGAACAGATGTTTAATTTAAAATTGATGCCTTTAAGCATACATAACATAGAAATTTCATGCCCTTGCAATTCCAACCTACCCCCAAAGATAGCCATCTTTGATAACTTGGTAGATATATCTCCCAGCTTTACCTACTTTCTATATAAGAGGATTAATATACTTTTTGGATTTTTCATAAAATATTTATACTATTAAATCCATCAAGATCAGAATAAAAGGATTAACGTAAGACCAACTTAATAGAGTTTGCAAGAAGGTGCTCACCTTATTTTATTTTTTAAAATATCTTTTTCCAAAGCAATCTGGTTTCTTGAATATGATCATGTTGAAGCAGTTTGAGGTAGAAAGAAGTTACTTGAAAAATTCTCTTAAGTCATTTGACAAATCATAAGGCATTGTAAGAAGAATATGTCTGCAAATTGACAGAAACTGGTAGAAAAGCAAAACTTTTCTCCTACAGAAAGGGAGAAAGAGAAAGAAAAAGAGAGAGGTGGTTATTTATATATTTCTACAGGTTTATAGATATGAAATATATTGCATATGTTTTATTTTGTATCCAAAATATATTTTGTTCAATATGTGAATATGTACCTAAATGTATGTATAGTCGATGATAGAGATTCCTATTTTATAAGGCATAGATTTTTTTCCACATCTACCAGCTTAATCTTTTGTTGACAAGAAAAATGAATACTTGACACGAACATTTTCACATCATTGCTCAGTGTCTACCCAGAAGGGTAATAAATTATTTTATACAGTCTCCTTGCATAACATGTTTTTGTCAGGAGATCTGCCTTTTTGGAGTTTGTTTAGAAGAGACCAAGTGTGGATCCCCTAGGTGAGACTGATATAGGTCTGATTCCACTTGTGCCTCTCACTTGCACTTTGGCCTCCTGACGCCTGCAACTCCTTGTCCATAAAAATGCCACATGGCATAGGAGGCAGTTGGAAGAGGCCACAAAGAGAATGGGATACATTTCACAGCTCACCTGGTACTTGACTGTCGGGGTCTTTAGCCCCCCGTGCTCCCCCAACCAATGGGAGAGACAGGGAAGGCACGCCCCGACTGGACGAGCCAAGAAAGGAGAAGGGTCGGCAGGCAGACCACACCCAGCCCTCCATCACCGGAGGACAATCAGACAGCCTGGGAGTCAAGTCAGCGCAAGATCTCGTGTATTGAGGAAGTACGTGCCACTAATATAAGGCACAGGAGCCAATCAGGTCTAAGATCGGCAGGAAGGGGAGGGATGATCTGTCCATTGAGGGCGGAAGAGCCAGGGCATCACCGCCCACAGAACCGCCTCCGGGTTATAACCAAAGACACTTGCAGCAGCTGCGCGTTGTTGTTAGGCGCCGCCATCTTAGCCACACGTGGCCCCAAGACTGAGAAACAGGCGGGGCCAGCTAGTTGACTTCCAGGTGTGCCCCACACATGACAGTGCTCAAGGATGTCAGCTTTTTCTCCCACTTAGACTTGTGTGACTTGAAGCAGCTTGTCTGAGGCATGTTAGGTATTTTCAACCTCTCATCATAAGATTTACATATCCATAAAATAGGCATGATATCTACTGTTCCTGCATGTTTGGCACTGTAACATGAGGCTCAAAGAAAAAAAGATAAGGGGCAGCACATTGAAAACAGACAAGGCTACTTTCCAAGTGTTAAGTTTTCATTGTCATTGCTAAATGACAGTCAGGCTTACTGACTCAGCTATGCATTCACAAGGTGGGTTATCTTGGCACTTGTGACATATAGAAAATTGAAACATATCAGTGGTTTTAGGGGCTTAGACAAGGTCACATAATTAATATATTTAAACAGAATGCAGATGTCTGCTCCTTCGAGCAAAGCATTTTCTGTGACAGTCCTTGCCATCTCTCCTCTTACCTAGCAGGGAGGTCTATCTGTGCTCCCCAGTCTGACAGCACCAGACACCCATCAGCCTATGTCACACACACCAGGTTCTGCCTCCAACAACAGTTTGCAGAGGAAACCATCAGCCTTGGCCTTCCAGCCTTGGCGCTTGACCTGCCAACATCAGAGTAAAGGATTCGAGCACTAGTCCTCAAACTCACATAAATGAAATTGGGGGAATTTTTGACTTGTGAGCATAGATTGAAAAAAGGAGTTGGTCATGATAGGAGAAATTAATTGTTTTAATAATGTTGAACTTATTTAGGTAAACAATATCTTTATTTTAAGAATATATTTGCTACATTTTTTATGTTAATGATGGGGCTAACAGATACTTGCATTACATCTTGTTGATAGATTTTTTCATAGTCCTTTGGCAAAATAAAAAAAAAATTATACCTGTGACAGTCCTTAAAGCCCTTCAATTATTTTTTTTTAAATAATGGTTCCATAGACTGCACAAATCTACTGCTATACCAGTGAGCACAGTAATCTCTAACTTAAATCCCAGCCATGATATTTAAGGGGTCTTACAAGAAAATAGAAGGCTTGGCAGAAATGGGGAGAAAGTGAAGGAAGGGGTAACATGGTAACAACAACAAAAAAAAAACAGTAACAAATGTACTCATTACCTGGTTTATGAAATGGTAACTCTTCTTATAACAATAAAATTTATAACAATAAAATTGTATTTTAAAAAAAGGAAATGGAAGGTCTTGACTTGCCTGACCAACCAGATTTTCATCATCTTGAAAAACCGTAATGTCCTAAAGGCCTGAGAAGGCCGTGCCTGCTACCAAGTCCAGTTCAATACTTCTGTGCTACTCGGGGGTAAGGGGTGGGGGGATGGGCAAAGTCCCACGATCTGACCCCAACCCGGAGGCACCAGAATGTGCTCAAATTCACTTTTCCCTGCCTGATATTTATTTTATTGGAAGGATGATTTTATGCATTTGTTATTAAAATTAGAAAATCAACCCAGCCCTCTTCAGCATGCACTTTAAGGGTAACAACTGGGATGTCTCTGCGAGGGACATCCTTTCTATTAACAACTCCCCTTCCTAAGCCCTAGGCTCTGTTTTCCTGAGAAAGTCTAGTCATATTTCACTATGACTCCATTTAGAAAGTTATCTTCTAAGTCATTCAGTCCCAACCATTCATCCAAAGAATTGGTTTGGTCAGCATTCCCTCACTATGACATGTATGTCTGAGACAGTTATCTTACAAAGATACAAGGGTTGCTTGTGCTCACAGTTTGGAGGTTTCAGGCTGTGATGGATCGGTGTCATTGCTTTTGGCACAGCAGCACAGTGTGGCAAGGGAAACATAGTGAAGCAAACTGCCAAACTCTGCGTGGCTGGGAAGCAGAGAATGAGAGGAAATGATGGGAGTCCCAAGCTCCTCCACGGCACATCCCCCCAACGACCGGAAGAATTCCAACTAGGCCCTGCCTCTTAAAGTTTCTAGCACCACACCAAAGCACCAATCTGGGGACCAACCTTTCATGGCTAGACGTTTGGGGACTATTTCAGGCACACACTACAGACATATTAGAAGTGCATTTTAAAGGTGAACGTGTCTGACCCCTTGACCCTGGTTGGTACAGACTCCATGACCCTGCTTGTATCTTTCCCTAGGCCTTCTGAAGATCTGGTCTTCCTGCTGACACAGTCCTTTCCCTCTCTGTTCATTCCAGGAGCACCATTGCCTTCGCATTAAAATCCTGGGGGACTGCTACTACTGTGTGTCTGGACTCCCAGAGCCCCGCCAAGACCATGCCCATTGCTGCGTGGAAATGGGCCTCAGCATGATCAAAACCATCAGGTAATCTGTGGTCTCCTCCTCCGTATTGCCAGGGCCTTCAACGTGCGTGGTGAGAAAGGCACGTAGCCTCACCTGTCCCGCACAGCCATTTGTGGAGTCTTGTGAGAGGCCAAGTCCTTGGACTTCATTTCACACAATCGGCATGCCTATTGATTCCCTCAAGTAAGGTAGTGACCCACCACATTCCTTGCTTTCCAATTACATTTCACGTTCAATCATCTGGGCAACAAATTTTAATTATAGTTGTCCTTGTGGAGATACAATAAGGAACAAGATGATCATAGTCATGGCCTTCAGTGAGGTTGACAGAACAGGAGAGGTCGAAATGAACCTCTTAATATATAATACAGCAATCTCAGTGATAAATGAAATAGAGGTGCTTTGGTGGTAGCACCAAACAGCTAACTCCATAGCTTCCAGAATAGAGATGTCTAATTTGTTTCCTGAAACATGAGCCGACTTTAGCATGATCCTGGAGGTACTATGGAGAGCTTTCGGGAGAGAGGATGGACATATGCAGAGATCAAGATTGCTATGGTGGCATTTAGTGAGGCCTAGAGTGCTAAGAAGGGTGACAGACGAATGCAAAGGCAGAAAAGCCTTCATCTGGACATTCAGTAGGTGGTTGGATAAGTAGGTATGTAGATAGATAGAGAGATAGATAGATAGAGAGATAGACAGATAGATGATGGATGATAGATAGATAGATAGATAGATAGATAATCTGTGCTCACTTGACTGACAACTAAAATGATCAGATTTGATGTGTCTGAGTCACAGCCTAGTATTTTGCAAACTCCTTTCAAAAGGCAAGTAGCCTACAAGACTTGAAAAACACTGCCTTCAGAGAGACAGAGAGCTCTTCAGGTGGGATCAGAGCAGACCAGGCAAAAATCATTGGAAAGAGATGTGTGGTTAACCTGAAGCTCCACAGCATGAAACTTTCTGAACAGTCCCACTTGGGTGAGAGTAAAAGATTTCCATAGCTAGCTCTATTTTCCCAAAGGAAATGGGCTTGAGAAAATAATATGTCAGATTCTTCCAAAATAGGGCATAAAAATCCCTTGAGAAAATGTCCTTTTTTCTTTTCTTTTCTTTTCTTTTTTTTGGGGGGGGGGGAAGGATGATTTAATGAGCATCTGAAAGAGTGTATGACCTCTAAGTATAAGTTGTGTAACAGAGGTATCATTAAACAGACCTTTCAAGTAGAATGCTATTGGCAAAGTAGGGGACTCTGGACTCACTTGAGTATGCATCAGCTGGTGAAACACTAAAGAAGCAACAAGAGTCCACAAGGGCAGACTTGTGTGCAGAGAAGGAGCTGGGTGGTAAGAAAAACTTATCCTGGGTTCGTACCTTGTCTGGACATGATATGTTTTTTATTCTTTTTTTTTTTTTTTTTTTTTTTTTCTTTTTGGCCAGTCCTGGGCCTTGGACTCAGGGCCTGAGCACTGTCCCTGGCTTCTTTTTGCTCAAGGCTAGCACTCTACCACTTGAGCCACAGCGCCACTTCTGGCCTTTTCTATATATGTGGTGCTGGGGAATCGAACCCAGGACTTCATGTATACGAGGCAAGCACTTTTGCCACTGGGCCATATTCCCAGCCCCCATATTTTTTATTCTTTAAAAAAAAAAAGAATTTGAGGATCAGCAAACAAAACTCTTGAAACCTCTTCTCACTTTTAATGGCATATCTAATACAATTCTATGAATGATCTGGCCAGGTTTCCTAGCCCTGCGTTAGGCCACTGCCTTAGCCCTAAGCTAACCCAGTGTAGGGGATGGAAGTCGGCCCAGGAAATTTGGCCAAAGATTTCTTCCTGAATCCGAGACTGTATGACAACTACGAAATTACCATTACTGTAATGAAAAGAAAATGAAGCTAGCAATCTTCTAAGCCTTTTCAATACCTTTCTACCAACAGAAATCATGTGCTCATCATTACAGCATCCTACTTTTGATGAGCAACATGTTGACATTTCTCACATCTTAAGATTATTATATAATTGTCACTTGCTTTTAATCCCATCTGTCTTGGTGAAAAGTAAAAAAAAAAAAAAAAAAGAGAGAGATTTTTTGAATAGCAGTTCCATAGTTCTCAGGCCCCATTTAAGGAATTTCTAAAATTTGTCCAGAAAGCCAAGAAGAGGTCTCAAATGGTGATCAAGTAAATTGAGTATTTATGGTGCATGATGGGAGCTCAGCTCCCGCCCCCTTCACCTAACCAAGGAGACAAAGACTACACATGTTTCCTCTGCTGTTTCCCTCTACTCTGAGGCAGAAGCAGCAGAAACTGTGCCAAGCTCTGTAAATATAGCAACAAACACATTTTACAGGGATCTATGCCCATGTATTATGGCCTTATGAAAACCATCTGGGCTTACTACATAGAAAGTGAAAAAACGGGACCATACATTTATGTTGCCTCTGTCTATGATGAAAATTCTGCTAGTTTTAACCATATAAACATCAACTTTAAACAGCAAAACTTTCTACAATTTCCATAGGAGTTCTTTTATCTTGACCTTAAGCAGAAACTATAATGCACTGATAATATTGCTTAAAGAAATGGATCATCTGTTATCAAAATGCTTTAGGATACTCACAACATTCTTATTTCTCTTATTGTTGAGGTAAGGTCTTTCTGGAGACTTGGAGCTGAATAATGAGATATGAAGTTTGCTATTAAAGGACATCCTCTTTTGTCTGTTTATTAAGTACTGAATTTAATTCCTTAGAATAAGGCAATTTGGTCACCCATATCTTAACTGCAAGAGTCGGAGTCTATCAATACCCAAAGAACCCCTCGATTATAATGTAGGCCACCTGAGATCCAGCATTAATTCTTCTGGATTATAAGAAAGCCTAGCACAGAAGAATGAACCAGAGCTCTGGAAGTAAGCAAGCTGTAGCTCCAACTGGCTCTAACTTGTAAAACCTTCATACTTGCTGATAAGTATTGCAGTCTGAGGAATGACTGTGGGTAATATTTTCAGGTTCTAGTATGTAGAAGAGAATACAACTAACATAGTTTAACCAAAAAGTCCATAATCTTAACCAATGGTCACACACAAACAGTTCTTTATTAACTTCAAATGTGGAAACTAAAACAGAATGAAGCTCAAATGACTATCAGGAATTGGGACATATATAAAGATAGAGGCATTGGGGTAGAAGAGCTATGGTTAGATTTGACTAGTACACATGATCACTACATGCAGATATAGAAAAATAATACTGATGACACTGATTTCTAAAATTAACTCATGTTAGTTCTTTAATAAGCAAAGGATCCACATAGATATTTTTCAACATAAGACACACAAATAATGAACAAGTATATGGAAAAACTGCTCATCACTAATCATCAAGAAATACAAATTAAAGTCATAATGAAATGTCCTCTCACACCTATCAGATCAGCTTATTATCAAAAGGTCAGAAAGACAAGTTCTGGGGAGGGTGTGAGGAAAAAGGAATTCTTGCATAGTGGGATTCATACATACTGGGACTGTGAATGAGCAGATAATACAGAAAACAATATGCAGAAGTTCCTCAGAAAATGTGAATATAACTAACATGACTCACCAACCTCAACGGAGAGATAGATAGATAGATAGATAGATAGATAGATAGATACCCAAATTAAATGATATCTGAACTCGCTCATGTTTACTGTAGCATTATTAATAATCACTAAAAGTCCGTTATTGGATGAATGTGATAAAAACATAAAAATTCACATAAATGTAATACACACACACACATTTTCACAGTGTGCAAGAACTTCCTTTTGTGCTGGGAATATGGCCTAGTGGCAAGAGTGCTCGTCTCGTGTACATGAAGCCCTGGGTTCGATTCCCCAGCACCACATATATAGAAAACGGCCAGAAGTGACGCTGTGGCTCAAGTGGCAGAGTGCTAGCCTTGAGCAAAAAAGAAGCCAAGGACAGTGCTCAGGCCCTGAGTCCAAGGGCCAGGACTGGCCAAAAAAAAAAAAAGAAGAAGAAGAAAGAAAAAAAGAACTTCCTTTTGTTCACATTCTCACCAGCGCTAGTTATCTTTGTGACCTTTTGATAATAAGCCATTTCGACAGGTGTGAGATGGCATTTAAGTATATAGACAGACAATCCAGCCTTCAAAACGAAGGGAATACTGCTATTTACAACAACATGCAGACACATGCGGAACATCATATTAGTTCAAATAAGCCAAGAAGAAAAAAAAAAAACAATCCCACGTGATGTCGCGGGATCTGAGAAGGATGGTACTGTAGAAAGAGCACGAGAGGCAAGGGCATTAACCCTACAGTCTAAACAAACTACAAGTAAAAGGATGGGCTGTGTGGAGCACTTGCTCAGCTAGCATGAGGCCTTGAGTCCCATCTGTTCTCTCACAAAGAAAGTTAACGTGTATGGTATGTGTGTGTGTGCATGCATGAGTGTGTCCCCAGATGTATGTCTAGGAGAAGTATGTGTGTGCATGTGTGTGTGAGAGTGTGTGTTTCAAGTGATGAAGTAGCCCTTGGTGATTACTCCATCTCCATTTCCAGCAGAGGTTAGTGTAAGAGATTCTAGAAGTGACTCCGTAGGCATCGGGAAGTCACTATTGCTTGAAGCAGGAGAGAGAGAGACATCCAGTACGGACCAGGGGACGTGGAATGAGAAGACGCAGATGCTGAGAGGAAGGAAATGCTGGAGGGTGTTTTCGTGCCGGCTTAGAGGAGGGAAGGATTGCAACTGTGAAGTAAGGAGAAAGAAGGGGAGTAAGCACTTCAAAGCTGAGACCCTGAAAGTCATACAAGAGGCAATATGTGATACAGAAATTTTTGTTAAATCAAATATTTATCATAGCATTAAGCTTATTTTTTTTCTACTGGCAATACTCTAAGAATTTTGGTCAGAACTCCAGTTTATTGAAGACATAACCTATTGCTGGATGTGATCATGGCGGTTTTTGAGTTATTTAAGAGTGACTGTTTGGGGAAACATGCGGCAGAAATGGGGACCCCTTGGCCTACTGCCGTTTCCTGCCTCTGCCTTTAAAGGGCACATTGGAGGTGCAGGCGGCTGACTTAACTCTGAGCCTCCTTGTCCTCTTCTGTAATATAAGAAGAACAAGATTCCTCCCTGAGACTGCTCCTTTAAAAACCTCCAATAAGTGACACACGTTACCCCCATAGAAATATTGTAACAGACTCTTGCAAGTAGGGCTGAGTTTGAATATTAGAAAATTGGACTCAATCCGTAACTTAATTACACTTCAGAAGCCTATTTTTTTAATCGTGTCATCCTTCCTATGCTACAAAAATAATGGTTGTAACAAGTTTATTGAAAGCTTTACATGCATTCGCTCCTTCAATGACCATAAGAATTCTGGGAGTTAGGCAGGCAGGCAACTATTGGAGCATGGAGCATGGCTACAGTGTGAAGTTCCATAGTCCAGACTCTCTGATCAGAATGACATTGACCTCAGATAACCAGAGCAGCCGACAGATGAAAGCACTGGAAATGAGCTCGGTGTTTCCAAGGAGGAGATGGGGCGGTAGAAACGTGTCTAATTACCCTAACTACATGGCAAGTATCACTTGTCAGTGGCCACGTGAGCTTCCAGTCTGGAACACTGTGACCCCAAAGCCATTGGTCATACTCAATATGCTATCTCTCCCATTTCCCCCACTGATATGGCCTAGTGGCAAGAGTGCTTACCTTGTATACATGAAGCCCTGGGTTCAATTCCCCAGTACCACATATACAGAAAACAGCCAGAAGTGACGCTGTGGCTCAAGTGGCAGAGTGCTAGCTAGCCTTGAGCAAAAAGAAGCCAAGGACAGTACTCAGGCCCTGAGTCCAAGCCCCAGGACTGGCAAAAAATAAAAATAAAAATCCCCCACTGACTGGAATCTTCCATCCGTTCCCAAAGGAGACCCTAACTATAGGAGAGGGAAAAGCCAGTGATCACCTGAAAACAAGTGTAAGCCCTCATCCCAAAGTCTCACAGTGCATCCGTTCCCTGTTAATACTTGATTTTAGCATCATGATATTAACTAGATGAATGCAGAAAAGACACTACAACTTTATTTCTATTGAGGCATTTAGTAACATTTCCTGAATATTGGCTCTTAAAATTAATTTAATTAAAATCAGCTTAGATAATAGTTCCTATTACAGCAATGAGAAAGTGGCTCTTCTTAACACACCCTGGATCTATTTTGGGAAGTCATGATAGCTAAGTACTTGCCAGCATCGATGCTGGACTCTGTTATATGCAATATCTTTATTAATGACCTATTCAAGATGTTCTTGATGAATCTTAATGAAAGCTGTAGAGCCAAGTCTTTTCGGTGCAATTGCTAAAAAGTCACAGGAATGACACCAGAATGCCAAGTAGGAACTGGCTTGCTCCCCAGCGGTTAATTAGAGCAAAAGTCCTAATCCTGTAGCAAGATTGCCTTGCCAAGCAGAGTAGCAGAGAAAAGACTTTAAAGCAGGCTTTATTTCACTTTTTCTCATTTGAGGCAAGAATGCCCATGCCTTCCTTTCTTCTTACTCCCTCTTCTTCTTCTCTGTCTCTCCCCCATTTTTGTCTCTACCTTTCTCCACCATTCCTCTCTCTCCCCCTCCCACCTATCTTCTCCCTCTCCTCCAGGATCAACACAGTATTCGCAAGTCTGTACTCCTGTTAGAGATAAGTAATAGGTAATAGGTAATGAAGCTAATATTAATGAAATGCGCACTGTGGCAGGCGTTATTCTGAATAGTCTCCTTGGCTTATTTCAGCTAGTACTAGAACCTTGTGAGGAAATGGGTTTTCCCACTTTTCAGGTGCAATTCAAGCTCTGATAGGATAAGACATACGTATGACCAAAGATACACAGCTTGTAAGTGACAGGACAAGGCCCTGAGCCAGGCCCACTGGACTCCATGAATGGCCAAAGCTGTGAGAACAGTTAATAAACTCTTTTAACAGCCAAATAGAAACAAAAAAAAAGAATAGTCACTGGAAATCAACAAGCCTGTTAATATTCAATGGCATGAGAAAATGCTTATAAATTTAAAGAAGAACATATGGGTAATGCACACATATACTCAGGAAAAGCTCTGATTTTTTTAAAATCTGTTTTTACTAAAAGAGGATTTTCTGCTCTGTGATGAAAACTAGATGTTTTAAATTCTCTTCTATATTGTCCATTTTTCATGAAAAATCATGGGTAACATGTATCTAGAAAAAGAACGTGCTATTTGAAAGAGAAAAAAAAGATTTGACAAGGAAGGTGAGCAGGAGGCTATTTGTGTTAGAATTTGCCAGAGGAAAGGAACAAAGGCTCTGTGTGTGTGTGTGTGTGTGTGTGTGTGTGTGTGTGTGTGTACACACATATATAAACATGCAGTCATAATGACAGTGTTTTGGTCAACAAGGAATGTCTTACGAAACAGTCCTAGTTCCATGAAATTACATTGCCTTGTGGTATTGCCTAGTATTATCCTGCCTAGTGTAGATGAGGTAAGGTTATATATAGCATCTTCCCTGCTGTATGTCACATTAAGGCCCTCATAAAATGACGAAATTACCTAATAGTGCGTTACTCAGAAGGTACCTCTGCTGCTCACTAGGTGACATGTGCCTATAAACACTTAAAGAGTTGTTTCATGTAATTGTGGAGACTTGTAAGGTTAACTATAGAGTTAACCAGGAGGCTGGAGATTCAGGTAGGAGTTGTTGCTACAGCTTGAGTCTGAGGCAGTCAGAATACCACCCTTCATCGAGAAAGTCTGTTTTCTTCTCATAGATGAGATTTTTCAAGTGACTAGATAAAGCCCACCCACATGGAGGGTAATCTGTTTAACTCAAAGTCTATTGATTCAAATATTCATTTCTCCTAAAAGACAGAGATGGAGCCAGCCAGGTAGGTAGACAAGAGAGAGAGACAGAGGAAGGAAGGAGGGAAGGAAGAAAGGAGGGAGGGAGGGAGGGAGAAGAGACAAACCAGACTTAGACAAATACTGCATGTTTTCTCTCAAATGCAGAATGTATACCTTTAACAAATGATAACGTGAATATAAAAGCAGGACTATTTAATAGGAGTGAGCAGCAGTGAGAAGAGAGTTATTGAGATGAGCAAGATTGAAATACATTATATGTATTTTAAAAACAAAATAATGGAACCCATTAAAATTATTTTTTAAAAACAAGGAGGGAGGAAAATAAAGAGTAATAGAGGGGACAACTATGACCAAAATAAATTGTACACATGTGTGAATATATCACAATGAAACACTTCATACAACTAAAATCTAAAATACAGGATGGATGGACGTGGGGTGGGGGGCAGATCTTGGGCAGGACCTGATTTGCATCCTTGGTTGCTATGGCACCAGCCAGTTAATCTAAGTGCTTTACAAGTCTGGTTGGTAAATCTTCGCTTTTTTGACATCTGTCAGCCATTCTTACAAACTCCTTATACATTTTTTTTATATTTTTAACAATGGGCTCACTTCACAAAGCACTTCACTTGGGAGATATTTTAAAGCAGCCTGGAAGATGTACAGCTTTGATAAATGACATAACGTAACTTAGGTTTGACAACCAAATTCCTGTCAACATCGAAACATTTCCAAACTTCTATTTTCAACAGGTTCTTTTCCACAGCATCAATTTCTTTTGAAAATTGGTTACCTTCTCCCATGTTACCTTACACCATCATCTTGAGTTTGGAGAAACAAACTAAGCAGGCTGGGATTTTTCTATTCAAATATTAGCTAGAGGGATAGCAAATATTAATAGGAGTCTATTATACAGAAATAAGAATTTTTTTTGAATCTTTGGAGGGTTTCTTTTGTGAGAGAAAAAAAAAGATAACTAGCCTTTTTTCTTTTAACTGTCAACCCCCTTTTGAAGTAAAATAGCCATTGTATTTTCCATGATGGTGGAAAGTTTACTAGCTTCTCTATTTCAAAGTATTAGAGTCTGCCACTTGAATCCCTACATAAATGCTATATATCAACCACGAACTAAAATGATTGGGCCTAGCCTGAAAAAAAAAAAGTGACTCTTCTTTTGTGCATAATTTTCCCTCCCTAAGGCAGTCTGACTTGGACCCCTGTGAGACTGCTGGGATTGAATTTCTGGAAATCTCCTCCAAGGTGAAGAACTGAATGTTGTGAATGAAAGTCCCGTGTCATCTCCCTCCAGCCCCATAGAAAGCCTGGCTCGGGTGGGAGCCTTGCATGTGAATGGACACTGCTCTGAGGACCAGGAGGTCAGGGAAGAGCTTTACACCGGAAGTGACAGGGACAGCCCACGGTGTGCAGAACGAGCCTTTGCTCCCCAGCCCCCCACTGGGCCACAAGAAGGCTGGCTGAGATGCAGGTGCCAGACTGAGACATGGCCCCTGATGACACATGAGGTTGAACAAGAGTGTCCACAGAGGAGCTAGCAAGAAGAAAAGAAAGTAGAGAATCAGTCATCTACCCCAGGTTTCTTCACTAGGGAGGATTTGGGTCCCATTCCCTGAGACAGGGAGGGATTGGGTAACACGTTGGAAGAAAAGCTAGTAAGAACACTTTGAAAGTACAGATAGGAAACTAAAGGTGTCTTGAGGAGAAGGAGCAACCAAAAAGGCTTCAGGAAGGGGGGATCTTAGAAAGCACAGGTGACAAATTTATGGAACTGACGAGCCTGGGACTGCCCCCCAGGGTCCAAGCACTCTCATTCCGCCCCTACAAATGTCTGTCTTGATTCACCTATGCAACAGGTTTGTGCGGTCAAGGACGAAGCATGACGTGGACATGCGCATCGGAATCCACTCGGGGTCAGTGCTCTGCGGCGTGCTGGGCCTGCGGAAGTGGCAGTTCGATGTCTGGTCTTGGGATGTGGACATTGCGAACAAGCTGGAATCTGGAGGAATCCCTGGGTAAGACAAAGCAAAGCCTCTTGTCTTGCTTGTGATTTGCTGTGGTAGCAGATTTCATGGGGGCAGAATCCAGAGCTATAAATCAAGGAGGCAATTATTTAGGAGGAGATCAGACACTGACATTGGCCCTTAAACATCTAATGAATTGCCCCAGAGACAGCAGGGATGATGGGACAGCTCTGGGCTGTTTAGGTTTCGGCCCTGCCAAGCAATGCTCCTTACACTTAGCTACCCAGAAGAATAACAATGTTTCAAGAATGCTGATGTCCAGACTCTGCAGTGGTTCAGCTAAACCCTGACCTGTGTGGACTCTATTTTAGGTTCTTAAACCAGTTTTAGTAGAAAGCTAAGGTTAAGACCTACTGTTCATCTATGTAAATATGACCATGGCTCAATAGAAACCTAAGGTTAAATAAGACCTATTGTACATCTATGTAAATATGACCTTAACTCGGGCCTTAACTCATCCACACTCCTACTTTGGCAGAAACATTTATTTAATATGCAACCCACAAAGAGGCTAGGGGCTTGCATAGCACAAAGATTAGAACTAATGAGATCTCAAAATATGTGTCGGCTAGTGAGTTGTACTGACTTGTTGCAACCTGAGGCAGAAAGATGATAGGAAGGAAAGGAAGGGAGGGAGGGAGGGAGAGAGGGAGGGAGGGAAGGAGGAAGGGAGGGAGGGAGGGAGGGGGAGAGGGAGGGAGGGAAAGAGAGAAAGGAGAAATGAATTGTGCATGTATGCATACATATACACCTGCATACATACTCTTGAGCTTTTTGTTAAGTGAGATTATGCGTAAGACTTCTTTGTCCTGTGCTCATTAGATAGTAATTTCAATTTTAGCTATAGAAGTTACCCTATGATTCAGTGACAGGGCTTAATCATTAAGCTGTTTTAGTGTCCAACCAACGTGGCTATTGAATTCTGACAAGCTTTAGGCTATGTACATTCTCATTACTCCTGGACCAGTTCCATCATCTGAAAAGGGGCAAAAAAAAAGATAGGAAAAGAAAAGCATATCACTTAGGGCTATGGAAAAATGGAAATTATATGCAAGTATCCATAGAGCCAAGCAGACAGTTATATTTTGGCTGCAAAATAACATTTAGGCAAAGGAAGCATTACACAGTTGTGAGCTCTTATTTACTGCCATGGCTGTCATTATTATATCCTGGCATTTAAAAGCAATCAGAAAATGTCAGGCTTACCTGAGATTCAATATACTAGAATATTTGCTGAGAACTGATTCATTTCCTGAGAGGGAAATGCAATCACCACGCTCTCAGCTTTGCAAATGCCTTGACCCAAAGCTCAAGTTAGTAGCAGAGATGAAGAAGAAACATCTCAAGCACAGTTTCTATCAAAACATTTCAGTGTCTATTGATTAAAACTTCAGCAGAAGAATCAGTAATGAGTGAAGGTGAAGATGTCTTTCAGTACTGAAAACATGATATCGATTTAGCATACGCAATTACTGGTCCCGGAATATGTTATTATTCTACCACTAACAGAATAATGAAATATAGAAACCAGATTCCAAACAGGTTGGATATTCAACTTCGCTAGTTTTAAAGAAACTCACCCATCCAGTTATATAATGGTTCTAGGAAGATATTTTTGCCTAGGCAAAAAAGGCAACCTTCCATTACTTAAATGTGATCTTGAGCCAAAAAGGCAGACTAGGAAAGACCTCCACGCCCTGGAAGGTCAAATGATTTGTGGCTCTCCCAGGCCAATGTGATAGAATTCCCATGTATTATTAGCAAAATACATTACGGGAGTATTGTGTACTTTTTTTCTTTAGCACATTTATCAAGAGAGCTCTTTCACACATTCATTTTTAATGCCTTGTAATTAAACTCAGGTGATCAGGAAGAGAGAGATAATATGCTCTAAATGGACAGAAATTTATTGTTTGTAGTTTTTCTTCCTGGTTGCAATGAACTGTTTTCCCTGTAAGCAAGAATTGGGCAGAATGAATTAGAAGAGTTAAGAGGGAAGGTAGGAATAAAACTAAAGATAAAGTGCACTAATGCCAGTCTTCAAATTAGAGGAAGGTAAAGAATTTCATTGGGCCATTTTTTTCTATACATTACTTCCAGAATCACAAAATCCAAGAAAGAATTAAGTATCTATCTTATTCATGTATCCACTTGAAGGAAAACAAAATTGGCTTGGGGGAACCTTTGAGTTAAATGACAGAATCAGACTCTGCTAGCAAACACACAATCATATGCTGAAATGAAAACAGCGCTAATTGCTTAATAGCTAAAAGAAAAGCAGGAGGACCTGGATAATTTATCATGTCCCAGTGTACTTTTTTCATCTTTTACCATCCAGTGTGTTTACTTGTAGATGTATAGGCACATTCTAGTTACCACAACTGAGGGAAACCATGAAACCTGTGTTTCTTCAGTTCTGGCTTATTTCATTTAATGTAATTTTCCCCAAGTCTTTCCATTTCCTTACAAATGGTACAATATCATTCTTTCTGATGGAAGAGTAGAATTCCATTGGGTTTATGTACAGTACCACATTGTTTTTAATCCATGATAAATTATACAGGTCTTGGGACATTCGCACAGTGGGACCAAAGGAGGCTATTCTTAGAAGAGGATCAAAAAGGCTTGATGCATATGATCGTGTCAAATAATATTTATCTAAGTCAACTCCAGAAATGGAAACAAGAGGGTGTTTTCCTTTGTTGCCATTTTTGCTTTCTTTACCTTCCCTTGTCTGTCCATTTATCTGTCTTTGGGAGGGTAAGGGGAGCAGAAAAATGGTGAGACAAAGGGTGAACAAGTGCAATGGCTGTACTCTATGACACTATATTGCAAATGAACTCTACAACTAGCGGAGGAGCAGCTTCAGGAGGGAAAAACTTGGAGAGTGTGAGGGTATGGAGACACTGCTCAAAAAGAAATGCGCTCATTGCCTGACCTGTGTAACTATAACCCCTCTGTACATCACCTTTAGAATAACAATAATATATTTTAAAAAAAAATAAAAGCCTGGAGGCCAGTAGTGAAGGAAGCTCAGATAAATGAGCTTTGAAGTTGACAGGGTCAGAGAACGGGTGCAGTAGAGGCACCATTCAGAAACTAAGTGGTCTCAGGTTGTGGGGGAGCGGGGAGTAGAGAGACTGCAGGCAAGAATTCATTGTATATACCACAGAATTGAGAAATACAAGGGAAGAGGTGGGTCAAAGGAGCAGTGAGGATGTTGAAGTAGTGACACAGATCAAGATGCATTGTGCACATAAACTGCTCCATCGAAGGTCAAAAAAAGCAAATACAAAACCTAAAATTAAGATAAATAAGGGAAGGGGTGGGTCGGGAGGGGTGGGGGAGAATGTTAAAAGGAGTGACAGTGATCAAGATACACTGTATTGCTAATCTGCTTTAGTGGATGGCAACTCTACAACTACTTCAAGTCATCTGGTTGAACTAGGCAGTTAGGAAAGCAGAAAAATTCTTCTTCACGAGAAACTACTTGATTCCCACAAAACAAGTTTGCTCCTTAAGGCACTTTTCATTCAAAATAAATGGATTTGAATGATCAGCCACTGTGGCAAACAACTGGACAGAAATGCACAGTTTAACTTGTAAGCTTAGCCAGCTGCCAGCATCTGTGTGGACCAAGCTTGGTCCTCTACTTTTTGTAAGACACATACAGGGACATTTTATTTTTACTGAGATTTCCCTCAAAGGCCTTCAATGTAACTCTGGGGACTTCTAAAACTTAACCTTGTTCTTAAGGTGATTATGGCCCTATTGCAGAAATTAAATATGTGGATGTGAGAAGTGAAATGATAGATTAAGTTCCAGACAATACGGGGACTATTGTTGCATGATAGTTTGACCAATAATTGTTTTGGGGGTGCAAAAGCGCATCACTTGTTCTAATATAGTCAACACCCCGAGGGTGAGGGGAATCAAGGTCCTTTCCATTCTTTGATCCCTGTTCTTTTATTGGTATTAACATATACTAATTATTTCACGGGAGTTTCACTTTGATGCTTCCTTATATGTGACATTTTTTTTAAATTGCTGACAGTCAAAAGAAAAATCAACAGAGACAGTTGGGTGTGATCAGTAAGGCTGGCCAGAGACTGCAACGGCTCTTGGAATAGTCAACATAATCTGGCTCATGGATTTATGCCTGTATGTCCATATTGTTTGAATCCTTACCATCTGGGGGGGGTACACATGTTGTCCTTGAGGATGCATCTTCAGCAGTAAGCCCGTGTGCAGCCCTGATACGGGCTTTGCACAGGGCAAGAAACAGCATGTGATCGGTAACGCAAGTTCTGTATATACACAGGAGGATTCACATCTCCAAAGCCACACTGGATTGCCTCAATGGCGACTATAACGTGGAAGAAGGCCATGGTAAAGAGAGGAATGAGTTCCTGAGGAAGCATAACATAGAGACCTATCTGATTAAGCAGCCTGAAGAGAGTTTGCTGTCCCTGCCTGAAGACATTGTCAAGGAATCAGTGAGTCCTGCAGACCGGAGCAACAGTGGGGCAACCTTCACCGAAGGATCCTGGAGCCCTGAACTTCCCTTTGATAACATCGTGGGGAAACAGAATGTAAGTCCTGTCTCCCTTCCTTTTCCTTCCTCAGCAAATGAATGCCAGAGTGTGCCTGCAAGCAGACATTACAAAGAAAGCCCGTTAGTCGGTAACCATTTCTCCTGTGAGCACTCTAATTGCAAGTGATTAAGCAATCCCTTAGGAATAGAACTAACCTATGGACATAATTTTGGGAGATGGCAGAAATGCCAAAGGGTTTTTTTTTTTACATCCCTTTCTTTGTCTTTTTTCCTTTCTTGAGCTAAAATTTAAGTGTCCTGTAGAGCTGAATTGTAACTTGTATCAAAAAGATCACTCATATTCAAAAAGGTAATCTTGATGTTATTCGAAAAGGTAATCTTGATGTTATTAATTTAAAGGGGGAAATCAAGAGCCTGAGAAGACTTAGTTCTTAGACAACTGGCCCTCAGCACTTGTAAGTTGTCCTCCAAAAGTCAAAATTGAGAAGTCACTATTAACTTGGGAATATAAAAGTAATACCACGTGATATAAAGTTAGGGCAAGTAGGCGCTACAGTGACGCACGATTTTAAAGCCACCCACTGAAGGAGATACCTCTTGAGATTTACATCCTGTATAAAGTACAACCGTGGGCATTCATATATAAGAAATAAATGACTACTAACCAAAGGTAGATCTAGTTATTTCATTGAATATCAGAATCCCACTAAACCCAATGATAATGCTGAGATTCTGAGAAGCCCCAGAAAACGAAAGCTGCTCAAAGTCAATGCTCCACATTGGGAGCATCTGCAGTTCCCCAGCTCTGAGGCGGGCCTTCTCCACCACCACCCTTTAAACGGACCACATAGTGTGGAATATACATTATAAACCATGTGACTCTAGCGTACTTTTTCAATGAAATAACGGAAAAAGCCAATATACGAGAGTGATCTCACAGCTTTCTGATGGGCTTCCAAGCGAGGCAGAAAGGAGAGAACTATGAAGTCACAGAACAGATCAATAGCATGCGGAATTTCACGAAGATATCGAAGGCTAAACGTGCTTATATCCGTAGACTTGAACATTTCTCATTAACTTGTAGATAAGAAACATCTGTCTGCTTAAAGACATTTAAATTGGAAAAGTTTAAAATGCTGAAAGTCTTTCTCTTGCCTCTGCATCTGAAAGATGGTTCTGAGTTTGGGTTGACTGTCCTTTCCTTCCAGCTCTCTGGGATGAAGATTTCACTAGAAAGCCTGCAAGCAGAATCTAGTTCTACATGCCTTGGAAAAAAACTGCTCTTTTCTGAGTGTTTAATTTTCATAAAAAAAATATTATTCCCACACAAGTCACCACTGATTTCAAAGCCTACTTCTTTCCATTCTTGAATTGTTGTGCATGG
The DNA here is from genome assembly GCF_023159225.1 of Perognathus longimembris pacificus. Lineage (NCBI taxonomy): Eukaryota > Metazoa > Chordata > Mammalia > Rodentia > Heteromyidae > Perognathus > Perognathus longimembris. Next base: position 8,209,125 of record NC_063172.1, read on the forward strand.
TACAATTTGCTATTTTATAAAACAATGCCCACATGCTACTGGGAGTGGGTGCATGGCCAGCTGACAGTGTCCTCTCTGCTTCTCTTGCCTATATTTAGCTTGAGCTTGAAGGCTGGTTATTTAGAGAGAAGGAGCGGCGTGCTTCACCCTGAATACCTCAGTAATTGTGCATCATTTTTTCTTTCCTCACTCTTGGTATTTTGTTTTCATTTTCCATTTTGGATAAGTCTCTCCATTTAAGCTAGTTTGGAAGATTGAAAGTATTCCTTAGGATTCTAATCTCACTTGTACCTACACTTGTTACTAATAATTGAGAACCAAGAAGAGAGATACAGCTACTCTATTTCATTTCATAATTGCTTCATCAGGTGAAACTGTATAAGAATCATTGAAGCATTTCTTTGCTGGTTTCCTAAAGATGTTTGCTGGTATCATCAAATGGTGGTTTTAGACTATGGTATATTAGCCAAAGCTCATTGTTCTTAGGGTCTAAATAGATCGTGTGTTTCTTAGGATGCCCGAGCTGTGGCTGGATATAACAAACTGTGATGCCTTTTGCATGAACAGTCTCGATTCATTTTGACTTCTTCAGATTTTAGAGCCAGTGAATGTGTGCTGACATTTGTAAATAACCTCGTGACATTAATAACATTTTTAAATGATTGGACCAATTAAAATGATCAGAGCCACTTAGAGTTCATACGTGTGCTTTGCTCCAAAAGTCAGTTAACCGTGTGCACAATTCTGATACATGACTTTTCCTGGCTGAGCCTACGGGTGCTGAAGCACTCGAGTGAATTCACTCCAGCGAAGCCCAGGCCTTCTGAATGTTTGTATAGAACACAGATTAATATATATATGAATCCTAAACTGGCAATTTTCCAGCTAAACTAGCCAGATGTTCTGTCTCCTATTTATTTACAGTGTGTGCTATGAAATATTTTAATTATACTACATCGCTGTGTCACATTCTGTGCCACATGTACAACAGATGTGCATATAGTGACATTCACTCCTTCACTAAAGATTAACTGAGCATCTAAAGAAGGAAAGGAGAAAGGGAGAGGAAGGACGGAGAACAAAGTAAAGAAACATTTAGAGTTTAAGGCCAGCCAGTATGTTATATGCCTCATGAATTACACTGTTCAGCTCCCATAGTTAGCGTGCTGTCCGGTAAATCGCATGCTTTGACTGAACTTTCTTGAGTGAGTTAGTGAAATGACAGATCAGAGTGGCCCAGGAAGGAGACCAGTGAGGTTTCATATCTTGGACTTTTGCTTGAGGAGCTGGAAGAATAATGGATCTGTGAATTAAAATAAGTGATCTTGGAATGGAATGAGACTGACTGACAGGAGGAGACAAGGATTCGGTCTAGGACCAGCTGGCTTCTGAGAAATCCAGGGAGGACAAGTCAGAAGGTGGCTGCATGCCAGCTTCTGAAAGCTCAGAAGGGAGGACCTAGGCAGGGAAGGTAGATCTGGCCCTCATTATAATTTTAATGCTAACAGAAGCCAAGAGCGACACTGAAATCACTGCAGGGGACACGTGAGGTTCACAAATGAGAAGACACAGGGGAGAAGACCACCAGATGGGAGGTGTCAAGGGAGAAGCAGTGGTTAGAAGAGAATGAGGGAGGGTGACATCATAGGGGGGTGGGACATTTTGAGAATGTGGGATCATCAGCAGAGTCAAGTACAGTCCCGGTGCCATGCAAGAGGAAGGCTTAAAACTGGACATCAGAATCATGTAAAGAACAGCACTAGCCCAAGGAAGGTTTTGGTAACATGGTGAAGTCAGAGGCTAGGTTGTCGTAGTGAATAAGATTAGGCTCCAAGTTTCTGAGAACTCCAACACCATTTGTGGCCCCTCCTCTCTGCTCACTTCAGTGACCTGGAGGACCTCAGAAAGTCACTACATGTCATTTCTGACCCATCTATGAGTTTCCTAGTCCCTGCCTGAAGCACTCTACCTTCCCTGGATTCTGGGCATCTGTCTCCTCTCTCCTCTCTCTGTGGGTTCAAATGCTGAGTCCAGCCAGGCTGGGCATTAGCGTCCAGGATCTTTTGGACACTGCAGATGCTCACAGATGCTCTCTCTGCCCATGGCACGACAACTTGACCTCCTAGACCTAGGCTCAGTCACCATCCTGGCCTCCCAGGTCTTGAGCTTTTGAGTGGAGACGAAGAACATTGATAGACAAGTTCTGTTCACACAGAGGCTAGTGGAATTGCATGTCACACACACACACAAAACCAGGTCAGACATTTCACATATTTGGGAAAGGATGTCCAGGACTTTCAAGGATGATTATTGGAATCACTCAGAATAAGAACAAAATTGACCCTAGTATCTCCAAAACTTTGAGCATGAAAGGAAGACATTTAAAATGGTCCTCATACTAAAAGTTATGTTGTTGATGCCGGTGACACAGTAATTCAAAGGAAGACTTGGTCCCTGTCTTCCAGGAATTTAATTTTAGGAAAGTGGAAACACAAACAATTAACCAAAACATATATACATACATACATATAATATATATATACATACACACACACACACACACACACACACACACACACACACACACATATATATATAATGAAAGAAATAGACTTACAGGACCAGGAAGCAAACAAAATCTCTGCAGAATAGATTATCAGAGAGAGCCTTCCCGAAGATGATGCCAAGTGCTGGAAGGATCTGCATGTAATAACCAGGAGACCAACACTGTAAATAAAGGAGATAGAAGTGTAGTGTATGAGGAGAGTAGAAGACATTTGTGGCTAGTGGATGGTGAGTAGAGAACAAAGGGACATCAGGAAAACCCAAAGCAAGGAGGAACTAAACCTGGAAAACGTGTGGAGTCTGAGGTTTCAAGGGTAGAACGGGATAGAAAGGTTTTACGCAGGGCAATGGCATGATCTGATTTAGAGTTTTAGATTACTTTGTCTGCTTTCTGGAGAATGGACTGTGGGAGGCAAAGTAGAATTAGGAGACAAAACACTTCTAAGCTCAATATAGACCTACCCTATGACCCAGCCATACCACTCCTAGGCATCTATCCTAAACAGCAAAATCCAAGATATCAAAAAGGCATTTGTACTACCATGTTTATCGCGGCACAATTCACAATAGCTAAAATATGGAAACAACCCAGATGTCCCTCCACAGACGAATGGATCCAAAAAATATGGTACTTATACACAATGGAATACTACATAGCGATTAGGAATGGTGAAATATTGTTATTTGCAGGGAAATGGTCGGAACTCGAACAAATAATGTTGAGTGAGACAAGCCTAGAACACAGAAAACAAAGGGGCATGATCTCCCTGATATATGACTGTTAACAAAGGGAGACGGAGAGACAGTAGAGACCAAGTCTGTGAATACTGTATATGTTCTTGATACATTGTATATTGCATATATGTCAACCTGACCTAGACAAGGGATAGAAAAACAGGTTGTAAGATATCATAAGAAATGTACACACTGCCCTACTATGTAACTGCACCCTCTTTGCACAACACCTTGTAAAAAAATTTATGACCAATTAATAAAAAAAAAATAAATAATAAAAAAATAAAAAAATAAATTAAAAAAAAACACTTCTAAAACTCACTATTTACTAGAGGATACCAACTGGGTGAGACTTGTCCATAGCTATAAATTTTACATGAAGGATATTAATAATTTTAACTAGATATTTATCATGGCTGATATCCCAGGAGAGATGAGTCCAGGTTTTCTGAATCTTGTGTACTGTCTCCGTATTGTGTGGAATCATCATCTCGCCACATCCATTTTTCTCATTTTTATTATGACCTCAGAACCTAGACATCTATCTGTTGCTGCTCCCAAACTTGTAAAGAAAAGGTCACATAGAGAAAACTACACACCTAGTACACTCATGTACATTTTAGTCATCTCTACACAACAGAACGACTCAGTTAACTTAAATTTCATATGATCACCGTGAATATCACAAGCACGAATGGAATTCCAACATCCCACACAACAAATAGGAAGCAAATAGGCTTCATTGCTTGGAACACTGGTAACTACCCAAAATTGGTCCAAGGATACCTGGAAAGACCTTTACAAGGGAAAGATGCTTCAGCCCATAATTACAGGAGGAAGGAAGCTGGGAATGAGGGAAGAAAACCAGAAGACAAAACCACTCTGTCATCTTAGCCTAACACAAAACTACTCAACACCAAAGCACAGACTTCTCCACCCAACCACAGCTTAACCTAACCTTCCACACATCCATGCATGCACAAAAATTATCTATTTAGATAGCTAATATCCAATATTATATCTCACACCTAATATTAGATTTCTTATCTCATGTTGGATATTGGTTGCATATACAAAAACTGTCTGAAACATCCAATCCAGTAGTGGATGGATGTTGGTCATAAAAGGCACTGTGCATTTTCAGCGTTTGCTGTTTCAATGCTAAACGATCAAATATCTAATTGTGTATCATCAGTCTCAGGATGCAGAAATTTAGAAGCAAATATTGCCCCATAGGTAATTAGCTTTTAATGACTGTGGCATTGCACCATGGGATGACACATCTGCAGGCTTAGGGCTGAGAACACGAAAGGCTTTGGGAATTTCCCTGCAGCCAGTCTGTTCTCTTCTGGTGTCATCATTTTGTCTAATGATACAACTCCCTAGGCTGCTCTTGGCCCTGACTCTGAAAGTAGCTTCTGAATTTAGCTGGGGGAGACTCACTAGAGGAGTCTGGTTTTTCACACTGTCCAAAAAGGCAAGTGGGGGACTGGGGATATGGCCTAGTGGCAAGAGTGCTTGCCTCGGATACATGAGGCCCTAGGTTCAATTCCCCAGCACCACATATACAGAAAACGGCCAGAAGTGGCGCTGTGGCTCAAGCGGCAGAGTGCTAGCCTTGAGCAAAAGGAAGCCAGGGACAGTGCTCAGGCCCTGAGTCCAAGCCTCAGGACTGGTCAAAAAAAGAAGGCAAGTGGATCTGAAGCCTTCTAAGGAGCATTGAGTAGATTAAGCAGGCAATTTGACCCATTAACTTTGACTCATTATCCTTGCTTTGAGCAAGGTTCCTGGGATAAAGGGAGGTGGAAAAGATAAAGGGAGATACAATTAGGTATCTCCCATAGAATTATGCTTTTTAGATTTCTTTTTAGTTTTTAAGTAGTTGTGCAAAGGAGTTGCCATTTAACAAAGCCGTTTATGAATACAGTATATCTTGATCAACTTTCTCAACTATCCCTCCACTCATGACCTACCCCTTCCCTCACTCTTCTTAATTTTGTGGAATGTATACTGGATTTTTGACTGTGTTCTCCTCTTCATCTGTCCTCCTCTTTCCCCTTGACCCCACCTCACCTCTTTCACTGGCAGACATGGAGTGTGCAGCTTGCCACTACTCTGCATTCAATAACTGACTGAAGCTTTTCTAAATAAACTAGTAAGACTCTTAGCAAGAATTGCTTGAAAATCATAAACTATTCCTTTACTTTCCCTGCACACACAGAGAATCCCCATTGCTCTCCGGTGATGGAATTCCAACCAAAGCAAAAACCCTTGATATTTCTTCATTCCCCCCCCCCTCTTTTTTTGTAGGTAGTTGTACAAAGAGGTCTCAGTTCAACACATCAGTTTATGATAACAGTGAATCTTGATCAACATTCCTTGTTTCATCATTCTCCTCCATCTATTTGCAGACCCCCATCCCCACAAATTACCTAGTTCCATGTTCACCTATATTGAGTATTATGACTGAATTCACCCCTTTCTCTCTCCTTTTGTCTGTCTTCTCCTTCCCAGTAACACATGCTTCATCTTCCTGGAGTTCATTTTCATTCGTTTGTTTGTGTATATATCCATATGACCCTGTGTATGTTTTCATGTATGTTTGTAATTTAGATCTAACTTCCACATCGAAGTGCAATCAGGAATCCTTTGTCTGTCTGAGACTAACAGACTTCACATTTTTCTAGGTCCATCCATGTCCCTGCAAATGACATAGTATTATTTCTCCTGACACAGGAGTAATAGTTCTACACTTGATATTTCTGATGGCCTGAACAGCCTCATCTGCATTATATATGTACGTGCTTTGCTTTCCTTCAGTCCGTAAGGGAAGAAGAAAGGAATGATGATGGTTTATCTTGGGGAACTATAAAGTCCTGAAGGAACTCCTTTCAAAATCCTCCCACTTCTCAAGGGCCCCCAGCTGCTAGTGTGAATTCCTAGTTGTGAATGACTAGATTTCCTAGGGTATCCTTTCACGCTGTGACTTTGGTCACTTTGTAAATGTTAGTCCCTTAAAGAATCTTCCATGCCATGAGATCATTGGAGTTTGGATGCATCAAATATGACACCATCCCAGCCACCCCCATACACACATTAGAGTCCAAACAATGGTGATACTAAACCGCGGACTCTTTTTTACGAGATAAATTCAGAAATGAATGTTGAAGATGATAACAATGTAGAAATGCTAGATTGATTACACATTTCCAAAAGAAAAGTGAGTATTTGGGAGCCTATGGTAACTGAAAGAGGAAACTGAAAGAGGAGGAGGAGGAGGAGGAGGAGGAGGAGGAGGAGGAGGAGGAGGAGGAGGAGGAGGAGGAGGAGGAGGAGGAGGAGGAGGAGGAGGAGGAGGAGGAGGAGGAGGAGGGAGGGAGGGAGGGAGGGAGGGAGGGAGGGAGGGAGGGAGGGAGGGAGGGGAAGGAAGGAAGGAAGGAAGGAAGGAAGGAAGGAAGGAAGGAAGGAAGGAAGGAGGAAGGAAGGAAGGAAGGAAGGAAGGAGAGAGAAAGGAAGGAAGGTAGAAGGAAGGGAGGGAGGAAGGAAAGAGGGAAGGAGGGAAGGAAGGAAGAAAGGGAAAAGAGAGGAAGAAAGGGAAGGGAAGAAAGAGAATGAGAAAGAAGCGAGAGAAGGAGAGAGGGAGATGAGGACAAGGAGGGAGGAAGGGAGGAGAGACAGGGAGGGAGAGAAAGAAGGAAAGAGAGGAAAGAGGAAAAAAAGTTGATGAAACACATTTGAGTGTCGTTCATTTTCTCTTCATCAGACAGGGAACGTCACAATAGTCTTCACTCTCTCACTACCTTGCTTATGGGGAAGGGTTGTTTTGTTTTGTTTTTTTTAACAAGCTCTATTGCTATAAGAATGAAAGAGTTATATTGAGGCTCTGGGAGATCCTATACAGATATTTTCCAAGGAGTCACCTTGATGCCACTTTATGCCTTTTTTTTTTTTACCATGAATTATTACTCGTATTTAAGTAAATTTCTGCTCTCCATCCCTCCAAACACAGGCTCATTTTTTCTCCCTGAGTTTCTGAATGCAAGCCATTGCAGGCTAGATCACCTCTAGACCTTCCCGAGGAATTAGCTTTCTTAAAAATGAATGAATGATAATTATCAATGTTGATGAATATGTAAATTAGAGGGAGTCAATTATTCAGCTATATACATAACATCACTGTACCATGTAATTATGTGTAATTATAAATTGTCATAAATGAACACAAAACAACTTGAGTTTTTAAATAAGGACCCTTCTCCTTTGAAGATTGGATATGGATTTGAACCAAGGATAGTAGAAAGGAATTGGTCTCCCATGCAGATGAGATGCTCTTCTTCGGGCTAACTGTTATTTCTGTGTGCTATGGGATGGCAAAGTTGCCAAGGAGCCACAAAGTAAGGTCTCTGACTTTACCACAACTCGGTCCTACAAATGGTGAGCTTGAGATGAAGCCTCAGAGAAGGTTAAGTCAGGCCCAATAAATGGTGCCCTGAAAAGATGGCAAACATGGTCTGAAAATCAGTTAAGGAAGCCATTGTCCCTCCTAGCCCAGACTAGAACTTGAAACAGAAACAGACGGATAGGGAGAGTAGAGCCCCTCTCCGCATACAAGAAGGAAGTTCACAGAGATGACCCAAGCATGCCCGGCATCCTCCCTAGGTTCTTTCCAAATAGTCAATGAGCTGGTCCATACCGTGGGAACTCAGTCACAATTCTCTGGGGCCAGATCTGAAGGCGCCCATGATCATCCCCCTAGGGAACTAAAAAATGATAATGCCTATTCATGAATGACTTGAACCTTCTGCAAACCTGCTCATGGAAAACCCTTAAGCTGAAGCATCATGGTAACATGGTAATGGAGAAGGCAGGCTCAAGACTCCAAAAGTCCAAGTGGGACCTTGCATTGGAAAGCATCCTAAGTTGTGGATTCTTGCTCTTGGCTGGAATACCAGCTGGCATGGTAGTACCTTTGACCTCATGCTGGGCCACAACTCCTGGTTGGACTGAACACTCATCATAGACTACATTTTACTTAATAGAGTTTCACAAATGAAAGATTTTTAAATTGAGGGTCCATTTGAGAGAGAGGAGGAAAAAGTAAGGGACTTCTGGTAGCAAAAGAACAGAAACAATGGCAAGAAATACTCTTCCTATGAATACATCCAATCTTTCAACTTATTCATTGGAAGCTGGGAATGGAGCAAGCAAGAGCTGTAGAGCAGTTTTTCCTCAAAGGCATTCCATGTAACATGGAGCATAGAAGCAACTCAAAACAAGGAGGCTTTGTGGTAAAGAAAAAGGTTTACACAATACAGATTTTCCTTTATGCGAGTCCTAGGGCTTGAACTCCGGGCCTGGGTGCTGTCCTTGAGCCTCTTTGTGCTTTACCACTTGAGCCAGAGCACCACTTCTGTCATTTTCTGAGTGGTTTATTCGAGATGAAGAGTCTCACGTTTTTTCCTGCCTGGGCTGACTTCAAACTTCAGTCCTATATCTCAGGCTCCTGAGTAGCTAGGACAGTACAGATTTTTTAAATCTTAGTTTTGTGGAACTTAACAGTGTCTTTGTCTGAGTAATGAGTGTGAGATTTCAACAGAGAACACAGGAAATTGTTCAACTGTGCCAATGAAACAAACCAAAGAGACCAAGTCTGTCTCTCTCCTTTTTCTAAGACCCAGTCTCTTGTCTCAAGGAGACCAAGGAAGGAAAACAATAAACCAATCATAGATCTACACTTTCTAAACTAACTTGTCTTCAGATCCTTTCATAATGACATATTCTGTCACTCTTGTTTCTTAGAAGACATTTTTGGGGAAAGAGTGAGTCAAGATGATCTGTGCCCTCCAGCACTAAACCCACGTGAGCTGACTGCTACCTCTTGGGATTCTGTAGCAGGTAGCTTGATATTAGGCTATGTGATCCATAAACTCCTGAAGAACGTTTGGTCTTAATAAAACTGAATGCATTCAGCTAGAACACTTTCTACCTGAAACCCAATTAAGAATTTATTGGTTATGACAGGCTGTTGGGTGAACAGGAAAGTTTATGACCATACATGAAGTGATGGAACATACTGGAAAAAATAGGGTTTCAGCAGGTACATAGATACAAGGCAAAGCCCAAAGAGGACTCTTTATGTCATTAAAAAAAATGTTGTGCTTAGAGGATCCATGATCTTCCTGGCCTGATCAATGCAACTTACAAAGGGCTAGCCACACTCTGTCCTTGCAATGTACACTAGTCCTCCTAGACTCTCACTCAAGACTCTGTCTGCAGAAACCAGGCTGCAGAAAGGACTGTGGTTCTCATCCTGGCTTTCATTTTCCTGTACACCTGGTAGGGAAGAAGTAATTTCTGATGTGCTTAAGAGCAGCTATTTTGTGAAGAAACTCTACATTTGAGGTGAACCCATCCAAAACCTTTGACATTTCTGCTGCTCCATGCTGAGCTCTCAAAGAGCTCAGGCAAATAAGCAGCCTTATTTATAACATTATTTGTTTATAACATTACAATAATATGTCACATTCTATTCGATGTATAAACATCAAATAGGTATAAAATTTATACTCTACTCCAAATAATGTATGTAAATAATTATACATATTGTTATTGTGTGTATAATTAGGCATTGAGATATATATTTAATATGTATATTCATTTATATTTGTATAGAATACATATATATTCTCATGACATTTGCCATTTCCTTCCATTTCAGCCACTTGTTTTACTTATTTTCTGTCCAATTGTTTACACGAATGAACCACTTTAGCAGTTTGGATGTCCATTTAAAACCTCTACAAATAACATTTGAAAAAATAAGCAATTATTTTAACCCGATACCAATCTAGCTCACACTAATACTATAACTCTTAAAATGGAAAAGTTCTATTCAATTAAAAATAGCTCCTAACAGTATGACTCTATATAGGCAAAGAAGATATGTTATATGTTTATTTGTATTGCTTACAAATAAATCATTGTGAAGATACTGGCACCTGGATTTCTGATGTTGGCAGAATTATCCCTTATCCCAGAAAGATAAACACTGACCAATCTTACTCTTCACTGATGAAGCGTAGGACAGTACAGAAAGTCCCCAAACTACAGTTACCCCAAGATCATCTACCCTCTGCACTAGTGTTTTTACAATGCTCTCTTTCCTAACTTGTATCTGGTCTCTTCTTGAATACCTGTGTCCAGAAAGGATAAAATAAGTACTAGAGGGATTGTTGGTCAAATAACACCTATCATTAAATGTCATGTGGAATTAACAAGCAAAATGGTAGAAGGAGAGTTGAGTCTATTCTCAGTAACATGAGGAATAAAAACAAGTGCTTGGACAGGGAAAGACTTTTCCATGTGTTTTTGATAAGATGATGAAAGGAAGATAAAGGGAAGAAGGAAGATTCCACATTCATTCCCCCTCGAAGCAAGCACACCGTCAGCCATTAGAATGTGGTGACTAGTGGGGAAGCCCTGAAAGGAGGTTCCATTGCCTTACAGAACCAGCCAATGGCAGCAAGACATCCTTCTCTGAATGCACACCTGCTCAGGCAGCCAGGAAGTGGTGTCGCTCCTCATTCACAAGTATCTCCTACAGACTAGCATCTGTCCCTGATGACATTTCCGCAGTCCACCTCTATCCAGAAAAATAAAAGGCAAAGTCAAGAATGATTCATTCAACTGAATACATTCAATGTGAAAGATTGCCTTTAACTTGGAGATGATGTCATTCTGGTTAGAAAAAGATAGACTCCCTCTTATGAAATAATGTTCCTGTTTTAGAGCTGTCATGATGGTCACTGCTGCTGCTATAGAGCCGCTGCTGCTACTACTGTGCTTTATATAAATCAGTCCCCCAAAGTACTTTTGAAACTTCCTTGCTATGGGAAATAATCTTAGAGCCACTGACAGCAAAAGGAACTAATAGGATGGATGAGGCCAGCTTAATTCAAAGCCTAGACACTATTAAAAATTAAAATTACAGAATGTGTTAGAAGTGCCTGACTGATATGCGTGGATATTGCTGGTGTTCGGCTTCAGGGGTATGCCCAGGCAAGGGCACCCTGAGCCTGCCCCTCCCCTCCAACAACACTAAGTACTTGCCATTTTTCAAACTGTGTGGAAAGAATTTCTACCCAAGGAACCATGGGAAATCCACTGTGTTGCTGCCAGCCAGGCTTCCTTGGCTTCCTGGGATGCCGCAGAATCACATGGATTCCCAAGGGCTCTAGCCCTCCGGCCCTGCATAGATCCAACTGTCCAATTTTCTGCAACATTGGTCCCTGCATCCTCTCCACTACAGCCTTCTTGCCTCTCAGCCTGCCATGCCTCCCATTAACATCTGTCTTTTTCTCCGTTGTAGTCTCCTTGGTACTCAGAGCCTGTATCCACTGTTTCAATCACCTAGGAGCGTACATTTTTGCCTTACCATATGGGTACATTCGATTTGACTCTGTCCTTTATCCTAGGGCAGGACAAGAGCTTTCAGTTCATTGTACTGGTGATGAGGCCTTGCTATGGGATTATTGTTCTAGAGATCTCCAAGTTAGAATACAATGGCAGTTCTCAGGAAGATTAAAAGGAGTGTCTAACATTACCATGGGAAAGATCTTTATTTCTGGAACCCAATACTTGAAAGGGGTCCTAGCTCCTGACGCCAGCTCTGGCCTTGGATTCGGTGGATCTGGTTTGGCTCCCCATGAGCTCACGGCCTTGACACAGGAAGCCATCAACCCATGAAGAGCTGGGGCAGGAGGATCTCCTGAGTCCTTCCTCACTGCTCACCGTGCTGCCTCAGTCCTGACATTCTAAACCTAGCCAAGCTGAGAGGCTGGCAAGGACAAAGCCAATGTGGCTTTGGGTGTACACTGAGGAAGAGTTTTTCTCTTCCTCACTGTACAGGTGCATTGCATCCTCTACCTGTCCTCCAGGAAACCCCTCAGGCAATAGTATGGGCTTCTCGGCCCCTATATCCCTTCAGGTCTGACTGAACCTGACTTCGATTGGAACTGTGACTGCACATTGCATTTGGCTGTGTCAACCAGGTGATTTTTTTTTTATCACTAGCTGTTGAATCACCAGGAAACAAAGTCTTAAAGCCAAACCTGGTATGTCCTCAGCAGCCAATGCAATCTCTAGATCTGTGTCTCCGCACCTGATTGCAAGCCATGAGGGTTGTGCTTTTCTGCACCTCATGCTGCATAACTCTGGAAGACAGCAGGAGACTGGAATTGCTTGCATTTATTTATTTTTTTTGCCTAAAGGAAATGATACACATATATCTATATGAACATATAGATATATAACGGTCTATGAGGTGGTGAGACATATTTGTGAAGAGTAAAGCCTTAACAATATTTGTCTGATTTAAAGAGCACACAGCCTGGCACATCTAACTGTCTGTCTTGAGGAATGATTACTAAGAAAATGCACGCCACAAGACACCCCCCAGGTCCCACCACCGTTCACTGAAAGACCACCCAAGAATATAGAATCTACTTGGTTGGGGATGATCCTTTTTTTTTTTTTTCCTTTGGTGGGCTTTTCAAATATATGGCCTTCCTGTTACTTCTTTGGTTCTCTTTCTCGCATTCCCCTGGAATGTGCCTAGAGAAAGAGTCATGACTAACATTTCTAAGGCAACGATTGTCCAAATGCCTCAACCAAAGAGGTTCCGTGCACCTACCAGGAGGGAAGGGGAGCTGTTTCCCCTAAGGTGAGCTTTTGCCAATTTGTGTTTCTCCGAAGCAAATGCTAACTTGATCCTATGCCCCAGGTTTCATGGAATATAACTGCATGGAATGCTATTACTATTTGCAATGCAACATGATCTAAAAACATTGCATTTCTTTTTTATCCAAAGGGGACTAGCAGGTTTATTGTGTTTGCATGTGCTTTCCCTCTAGACTCTGGCTGCTCTAACAAGAAATTCAATAAATCTGCTTCCAAACCATCTTGCACAAGCTTTGCATGTCCAGTCTGGGCCTGAGGAAATTAACAAGAGAATAGAACATACCATCGACTTGCGGAGTGGCGATAAATTGAGAAGAGAGCATATCAAGCCATTCTCACTGATGTTTAAAGACTCCAGCCTGGAGCACAAGGTAGAGCTAACTCTCCACGGTGGCTCTTTTTCTGAAATCAAATTATTATCAATGTTCGTGGGACTGGAAAGAGCACCTAAGAGCTGTGGTTTCGGTGTCTTTGTTGTTGGTTTGGTTTGATACTGTCTTTTCTTATTGCACTTGAAAACCAGGACTAGACTGAAGGTCATAAGAACAGATGCTAGCTGGTTAAAGAGAATCTTTGTTTTGTGCTTTAAGAACGAGATGCCTAAAAGAACAGAGTCCTTAACTTAGTAAACAACCAAAATTATGTCTACTCTGAGATTATTAAGACAGTGGGCCTTGATACCCATCTGTGTGAGTTTACATAAGATATGAGAACACTCAATAACCCCATGTAAGTGTTGAGCACATCCTTCTTAGATTTTATACAGCTGTTAGTCAATTTTCCCCATGGCCTGCGGGTTCAAAGCCTCCTGATCCAGGTCTAGTAGAGAGGTAAGAAGTTATACAGTCACCATGGGGTTCTCATTCCAACCCTGCTGCTTGTAAGCTATGCAACGTTGATAACTGAACTAACCACACAGAACACAAATTCCTTTCTGTCCAATGGGGAAGAGGAATGTGTCTCCCTCGCAGGTGATTATGGAAGGCTTCGGGGCCGTGCCTTGTTTAGGTGACACATACAATTATGGCACCCATCACCATATTGATGATTTTCTTCCATTGCCTTCTCCCTCCTCCACTCTGAACTCTAAGGGGGATGGGGCGGGTGAGAAAGGAAGAGACCCCATTCCTGGTTAATGGGGCTTTTTCTTTAGCACTGATGAAAGCAGACAGAGTTCCTTGACTGAGCACAGGAGGTGTTTGGCATCTGCAGGAGCCTGGGGCAAGAACAGCAGGGAGTTTGAAAGCAAATTTCAGGGGTTTGATCCAATGCTCTGTAAAGCTCCAGTGAGCAATTCTTTCCTGAGTTTGCCCAGCTGCCTGAGAGATTCTGCTCACCTCAGTTTGGAGAATTCACACTTCTGTGCACATACACCGTTCCCAATGAGTTTCTGTGATAACTACCTACAGATTGCACATTCCAAATTTAATACCTTCCCTTACAATTCCCAGTTCAAATTGCATTGTGTCTATGTAGCAACCAAACAGGAGGAAAAGAAACATTTTGCCTTATTCAGTGCCCAACAAAGTAGCAGATGTGCTTTTCTTATTCACAATATAATTAAAGGTTTAAGGTCCAAATGAAATGCATTTTCTTTCCTGGATACCAAGTAGGAGAAGCCAAGGTTATAGCAATGAGCAGGGTGACTTTACAAAGAACCTTCACAATTAGCCTGTGTTGATTCAAAGCTAGATAACTCTTTTGTTCATTTGGCTAAAAAATGTACTTACTTCTTTAATGACCTAACTACTAGACACAATGATTCTGGTGTGATTTACGTAATTAAGAAGGTCCACTTCTAGTATAGACTCTTGAGGGCCAAGCAAGAATAGCCCTACACGAGGCAGGGTGTGTCTGGGGCTGATTTCTGTGACCAGGAGAGGCTCCCGCAGGAGAATCAGAGGGCTGCACTGGGGAAGGGGCATGGATTTTCCCATTGACAGGCTATCCAGGTGCCACCTAGAGTGTGTTCTGCATTCCACATGTCCCTTCGTGGTGAGGATAATGGGAACATCAGAAAACATTCAGTGTCCCCATCATGTCCCAGAGACATTCCTCTCCCCTGAGGAGAGGGTCCCCTGAGACCCTCTCGAGCAACAAGTCTGCTGTTGAGTACAGAATATAGAATAAGTTAATGTCAACTGGGTACTGAGCACACAGCACTATTTCTTTGACCCAAGTAACAGAACAAAAGTACATATTATTATTAGCTTTGTCTTATACTCCACAAGAAGAAACATAGAGAGATAATTCTGAAACCTGTCCAAAAAGCCTGGGGTTGACTCCACTGTAACACTAAAGCCAGCCCTTGTCATTCACATTATTGCCTCTGCCCACAGCCTTCCGAACGGGCTCTCCCCAGCTCCTGCATGAAAAAGAGCATTCTTTCCAGCTTCATCTTTCCCTTTTTGAACTTTGGCCAAAGGAATGGGCTGGAGGAAGAAGTAAAGTAGGAGAAAGTCTTAAATTAGATGAGTAAAAGCAAGCCTCTCAAACCACAGTATTCTAAACTCAGAAAAGAGTGCCAGAATGCAGCTGCTCCTTGGTGTAACGCACATGCATTTTTGCACCCTCCAAGAAATATTGTTAGCCCACTAACAAAGAGAAACCAAAGCCTCCACAGGTTGAGCAGAAGTAGACAGCTCAAAATCCAATTACCTTCTTTCCTTGACTTGTAGGAGCCATTGACTGAGATGTTCTATCTTGTATGCAGCATTCAGAAAGAAAATTAATCTGATAGAAGTGAAAGAGAACACACGAAAACACGCACACGCACACACACATGCATGCACATGCACGCACACGCACATGCACACTAAGGTGGGCTTACCTGAGGCTACACCCTCAAGGTAAGAATGAACAGGAAAGAAATGTCCACTATCCACAGGCAGCAAGAAACCCCGGATGCACCCTGGTATTCATTGCACTTAGGAACAAAGCTCCTCAGCATTTCAACTCCCAGATAGACTCTGCATAGGTTTCTAGACTGAAATATACATACCAAATGTTGTAATAATAGTACTCATCATCATCATCGTCGTCGTTGTCGTCGTCATCATCATCATCATCATCATCATCATCATCATCATCATCATCGTAATAGGCCTTAAGCAGAGAATTTAATTTAAATTGGGACTGGGTTGATATTGCCACCTGGTGACCAGTTCAGGCCATCACTGGAAAGAGCTTGTGGTTCTAAGACTCCGTTGACTTACAGAGACATTCTGACTCCAGAAATGTGAATATGCACAGTTTTTAATCAAAAATTGCCCATATTAATTGAAAAGGTACGTCTTAGAATGCTGGGTGTACATACAGTACTTAGAACTCCAAATTCTCCTCTTGTCCCTCCGGGCCTACTCTGCTGCTTTGGAGTAAGTGTGAGCTATAAAACTTGTTTTTTAAAGAAAAAAATGGAAATAGAAGCAATGATTACACCCTTGCAAAGTTACATGCAGTGGAAAAGACTTCATTCTATTTGACCAAAAAGAAGAAATATGAGTAAGAACTTGCTTGCCTCCGTACAAGTGAATACACACAAAATTCCATCGGAATATATAGACATTTTAGGATGGATCTTAACAATAACGTGTCAAAATCAAACCATATCAATGAGGATGAGATGTCCCTCCTTCTTTTGACATTCATCTTTCTGCTAGATTTTTGAAATTTCTTCTAGAAGAAGCCTCCTTTTACCCTTTTGACATATTGAAACAATAAACTTTCTTTGTCCCCGACCAATAGTTTTCAAACTTGAGAATAACCAAGGATCTTGCTCAAAATGAAATTATCTGGTCCCCAAGGTTCTGGTTTTGCAAAGGGGTCCTGCATTCCAAGCCTCTGCCTTTGTCCTTGGCTGACAAGGAGGATTGGGTCACTCACTTCCTCTACCTCTGTAGAGATCAGATCATGTCAGAGGTCCCTAGCTCCATACTTGAAACAGCACAGCCATTGACAGTCCTGGAAAGGATGTCTGTAAGGCTCACAATGGACCAAAGGAAAACCAGATGTTGGTTCAAATCTTTCTTTGGAAATGAAAGCAGATACAGTGGCTCTTGGTTAATTTGCAGAACTAGATATCGACAGCTTGGTATCTTTCTGTCACACAAAAGACAGCTCTATCCACCTGCAGTCTCTGCATGCTGTGTTGGTCTTTGTAAAATGACAGAAAAAATAGAGTATAGATTTACTTGCTGAGTAGACATGACTTGAACACAATGCCTGCCATTTTCTAGCTGGGAGATGGGGGAGCAAAGGACTTGATCTCATTCAGATGTGACGACCACCTGCCCCCAAGAGGTTTGGTGTGAACTTTATGTTGTTGTTGTTGTTGTTGTTGTTGTTTTGGCCAGTCCTGGACCTTGGACTCAGGGCCTGAGCACTGTCCTTGGCTTCTTTTTGCTCAGGGCTAGCACTCTGCCAATTGAGCCACAGCACCACTTCTGGCCGTTTTCTATATATGTGGTGCTGGGGAATCGAACCCAGGGCTTCATGTATAGGAGGCAAGCTCTCTTGCCACTAGGCCATATCCCCAGCCCTGGTGTGAACTTTAGATGACACAATATTCATATAATAGATGTTTAAGTAAGTGCAATACTCTTGTGTTTTGAAATAAACTACTTCATTAAAAGTAGTGGGAAAAGAGAGACCTTAATGCATTTTAGAGCCTAGGGTACCAGGTCTCAAACCTTTATGCAGCATATCTGGTGGAGCTTGTTATCATTGGGAAAGTCATCCCCAATGCCTTCAGATCATTCAAACAGAGGTAGTAACCACCCCTGAGATATGCTTACTTAGTTAGGTAAGCATCATTTGCTTGTATTTTTTTCTAAATGTAGATTAGTCAATATTCCCTATCATAGCCATGTTCCAAACCAGATAAGGAAAAAAATGGGCTTGCTAAAAGCATTCGGTCTTTAATCATTTAGTCTTCCTTCAGATAAAGACGAGAGAACCGAGGATTTTCATATGATTTTATACATGGGTTTCTTTATGCTCCTGCAAGAGGAGACTTGCCAGCCTCACGACCTGTGGTTTCTAGGGAGGCTATTTGGCATGGCTCAGAACATTTGCTCTCCTGCTTGTGCTGTCCTGGGAAGCCCACCAGACACCATATGTATGCTGCAGGAAGACAGCAAGCCATGGCCCCTGCTCCCTCACACTTGCATTTCCCTTTGTGATCTTGAAACTTCCTTTCTGAACATGGGAATCCATGAACTGCAGATGAAATGTGGTTGATCCTTGGAAAGTGCCTCAGAGGTTACAGGCAATCACAACATACTCTCAATAGTTTTTGTTTGTTAACTCACTAAATCAATTTCTTCTCCACAATCCCCTGTGAAGTAGGGGATATTACTGTTTTTCACATGAGGAAGCTGTGGAGCATTTGGAAAGCATTTCCAAGACTCACACTTGTAGAAGGCAGCAGATCTGGGATGCAGTCTCTTTCAATTCTGTACTGTGCAAGCCCTTATAATGCACAATATTCCCTGGAAACTTTATCCTTTCCATAGAGCCCGTCTTCCATGCAGTTAGGAATACATTAAGGATGCAGCCAGAGGAGACTACGAGAGAAGCTGTATATCAATTCATGTAGCAAATATCTTAGAGGAAGTCAAAAAGCAAAGTGAAAGACATGATCATTTCTCTTTTTCTCTCTGACCTTACACATATTCACACATAAATGCATGCACACATATTTTCACATAGGCACACACATATACAAATAATCCATCACACATTCCTGGAAGTACCCAGGACTGTGATAAAGGCAAGATAACACCAAGACAATTCTATCATCCTAGCTATCCATGGTCTGAAAACCAAGTAAGTGAGTAAACACAGGAGACACCTTTGTTCTCATGACTGTGTGGACAGAAATGTAGTTGGATCCTTGAACTAAATCTGAGCTGTTTGTCCAAAAGATGGCAGATTAATGTAAACAGTCAAGGAGTTCGCTATGAGGCTACATAGTTTGAGAAGACAGTCAAACTATATATATATATGTATATGTATATATTTATATGTATATATATGTGTGTGTATATATATATGTCAGACTAAAGGGAGTTTGTGTTTTAAATATAAATCAGCCATCCATTTTGCACATTTCTGATTAATGATTGCTATGAATCAAGTTCATACTGAATATTTTCAAAACATCCATTTGATGTTACCGTCTTCTGTCACATAAAAGCTAGAATTTGTCCCAAGACAATCTAGATGGTCCTTTTACTGAGTACAACCCATTCTTGTCTCTATTCAAAATTCTTTTCTGTTTGCTTCTTTATAAAGAAAACCAAAAGTTAAATGGAAGCCTTTAAGAGTCCAGTAAACAATGTATCACAAACTTTGAAAGGGTCTTCCCATGAATTCTAATTTGGCTCAGAATATGAATATGATAATAAAGGAGAAACTTGGAAAAGAACAAAGGCAAATGAAGGAACTTTTTGATGAGTTAAGATACCTTGCTCTCTGGGATTGGGTAATGAGAAAATGCACAAATTCTTGTCTTTGAAACATTCAGATATTATTAAGATACTCTTTTTATTCAAGTGCAGAAAGATGAGAACTTGAACTAAATTTCTCAGATGTTCTACATTTTTCCAAATCAAATATTTTCTGGTCATTTTCATGTTCTTGTTTTTAGGCTTACTTTTAA
Organism: Perognathus longimembris pacificus; assembly: GCF_023159225.1. Taxonomy (NCBI): domain Eukaryota; kingdom Metazoa; phylum Chordata; class Mammalia; order Rodentia; family Heteromyidae; genus Perognathus; species Perognathus longimembris. Next base: position 8,228,824 of record NC_063172.1, read on the forward strand.
AGGAATTATTCTGTTTCAATGTCAAACTTCTCTTAAGATTTTATTGCCCTGGAAAGTGCTAAAACTGAGTATTCAGGTCTTCTTTAAGTATGAAGAAGAGATTTTAAAGAGGCTCAGGGAAGAAATCCATTGCTTATTCAAACAGCAGCATAATGAGATTCCTTTACATTCTACATATTACCTTGTAAAATTGCTGCCATTTCCACCAATCTCAAAATGATCCTAAGGGTCATTTCACTTGTATCTTTCTATCAGACCAATTATACAGCTCTCCTCCCATAAAACCAGCAATTTTAGTCAGAAATACCAACCTTACAGAGGTCTAAAATAGAAATACAGAATGATGATGGTTTCAATCCAAAGTTCACTGGCCCAATCTTTGAAATAATTCTAATGCTCTCTATATATTAACATGCATCATGCCTATCATCATCTACAACCTTTCAAAAGGTTTTTCAATAAAGAACACAGAAAAGTAGTTGCCACTCCTTGGCCTTACCTTGGCTTTGGAAACTGTTCTACCTAGCTTATCTACCAAGAAAGCGTATAATATTTCAAAATGTGTTATCTATCATCAGGGGCATGGTTCTGCCCACCTGTTCATCCGAGATATATGTCAACATGTTTCCTTGTAAATCAACTAAGCATGAAGAAATCCACTTTCGTTCTAAGGTTAGACTACTTGGAAAGAAGTATGGGAGAAGGGAGATTCCACAAATTCAGCTGTCACTCATAGAATTACTCTGGCAATTGATTGCACTAGACATCAAAATAGAAAACACAGTTTAATCCATAAACTCAAACACATTGGCAAATTTCATGCTCACTCTTTTATTGCAATTGGGCCTGTTAACCAAATATACTTAATTTCAATATGATATGATATGACATTGCCATACTATATAATGCATGAATTTAACAGGAGGACAGCAGTTAAATTCCCTCACTCACACAAAATGAACAGATTAAACAAGACTCTATTTTATGTTAATCAACATTAATTTATACTAATGAAAGATGTGCCAGAAAGTTCTCCTTTTTCAAGCTAAATGTATCCAAAGATGTAATAGTCACTAAAAGGATTTGAGCCTGAATTAATGGCCTATTTCAAAGCACTATTATTGAGTGATATTTGTATTAATAAAAGTTGGGCCAGGGAGACAAATTCAAACCACTCCACTTACAAGACTTTGTATTATCACACATGACTTGACTAGGTATGCCGTCTAGTTATAGTGTTGCTAAATAGCCATAATGGAAGCATCTGCCACATTTTGTAGTGATGTAAGGATTCCTTCAGCATCTGTTAGCTTATAGTTGAAAGTTGGGTCCAGGAGTGTGGGGTGATTTTCCTCTACCTCATGGAGGAAGACTCGTCAGGACCCCTTCAGGTAGAAGCAATGAAGAGGATGAAAGATTCTTTCTACCACTTCTGAGTCTAATTACTGCTCTTTCTCTGTGGAAGGAGGAACCAGAATAAATTTTACCTTCAAACTACCTGACTTCAGCGTTTCACTTTCCTTGTGGCAGATCTAGAACCCACTCACCTTTCTGGCTCTAGCTTCAATTCTGAAAATAACTTTTGAGAGAACTCAGGGCCAACATTTCAAACATGAGAAACAAATAGAATGAAAGTTCTTCCTGCATTGTGTCCACAGAGGAAAGTTCAAGTCCAACTTCATTAAATCAACTCAGATTTCATTTCTGAAATTAATTTATAGTCCTTCAGACTGTGGTTCCTCTCCTGTTTCATTCAAATAAAACCCACAGATTTCTTTGGTTTTCTTCCTTGATGCCAATTCACCCATTAAATCAGGCCTAAGGAATAGGGATCTTTCTTTCATAGTATACTGTGCTGAGAATACATTGATCAATTATGGAAATTCAACAGTGTCATTTTATTAAACTAATTAATGGGATGATACTGAAGACTATACTTTGCCCAGAGACTGATTCATTTTTATTCCAGCCAAGATTTTACATAGATCTAAATTTTTTTGATGTTCTTTTTTCTGTACCATAAATTACATCACTGAAATGTATCAAGAAACATTGTTAGGTACACTATGAGCAAGGCCCTTACCCAGACTGGAGTAAAATCCCAGCCCACAGTACACCAGTGAAATCTCCCACTCTGGAGTCAGAGTCTTTAGATCCCACACTTAGCATCTGTGGACCTGTACCTTGAGCTTGTCGTTACCCTTGTCCTCAGCTTACTTATTACCTTTGTCCTCAGCTTATTTATCTACAAAATAGGAGTATAATAAGATGGATTTCCTCAGTGACAAATGGGATCAGCCATGTAAAGCATGTGGGATAACACCCGGTTTGTACTAGACACAACTCATTATTATTCAAAAATGTTAAATTAGATGGTGACCTTTCCAATACATCAACCTAAACTCTAGAGACTGAAAACAATAATATTCAAAATTAGAATTTAAGATTTCAAAAGATGTTTTATAATTCATTCCAAGTAACTTGCCTTTTTTGTTTTGTTTTTGTTTTTGGTGTGTGTGTGTGTGTATGTGTGTGTGTGTGTGTGTATGTCACACCCACCAGTCTTAGGGCTTGAACTCAGGGCCTGTTCCTGAGCTTTTGTGCTCAAGATTTTTGTGCTCCTTTTCTTGCCTTAAAAGAACTGTACTCAAAGCTAGTTCTCTACCACTTTGAGATGCAGCTTCATTTCTGGCTTTTTAGCATTTGAAACTAAGTCTCATAGACTTTCCTGACCAGGCTGGCTTTGAACCATGAGTCCCAGATCTCAGCCTCCTGAGTAGGATTACAGGCATAAACTATTGATGCCTAGTTAACTTGTCCTTTTAATTTGTATGAGTTTTTATTATAATTGGCTTAGCTACTGCCTTGGCCATTTCCTGCCCATAATCAGCAGTCTCCTGGGAGGAATGTAACTACAATCAAGAGATATGCTTTATTTTCTGAACTTTGCCACCAACAAATTGACCATGACCAACCCTTACCCATTTTTGACCCACAAGTTTCTCATCAAGGAAAAAAACCCCACAAAACAGCAGTACACACACACACACACACACACACACACACACACACACACACACACACACACACACCAGTCGCAATCTCTTTCAGAATAAAAGACTCAGTGAGTTATGAAGGCCTAGTGGTCATTTCCAAGAACACTTTTCCTATGGGTCTCCAGAGAAGCAAAGGATTCTGTCAGTTCTGGGAAATGCTTTAGGAAGAAAAGAGAAATATGAGGAAGGTATTCCGCAAGTCAAAAAGGCCACACACAGGAAATCATTATCCTTATTGAAGAATCCTTTGTAAACATGGATCATGTACCAGTGAGTCCCACTGAGCACAAGATACAGACTTTTACAGGGGGATAGAGAGTCACATTCTAGAAGGCAACACCAGGGTTGAAAGGGATAACTCGTGGGACAGTTGACCATGGTTCACAAAGGTAAAAGTACTTAGTTATGCAACGGAATGAATGAAATCATTTCATATTCATAGGAAATTCTTTGACAGTGTCATGTGTAAGACACTGTGGCAAGCACTTTGCAAATAAATACTCTTTTTTTCATTTTTATTTTGTATTGTTAATATAAATGTGATGTACAGAGGGGTTATAGTTACATATGTCACAAATGTGTACATTTTTTTAAGCAATGTCACCCTCTCCCTCACTCTCTCTATTAACTCATTTTTATCTTGCTAACAACACCTGTAAGACAGAGAAGACTGAGACATGGGAAGCTAAGTAAGCTTGTCTAAAGTTGTCTATGTTGTAAGTGTTGAGGCTGAGATTAAAATTCAGATAGTGTACCCCTAGAGTAATCCATGATGACGATTAAACTATAAATACATGACCACAAGTGGTGCTAGGTAAGGACAGAATAGAGGGAGGCTGAGCATGTATAACTTCAGCAAGATCTTGTGTACAGCTAACTTCATCTAGCCCTGAAGACCTTCCCAAGTCAACAAGATGCTAAATGAATCACTCCCTCAGGCTTGGTGCTGTAATCATCCTGCACCCATTAGGACTTTTCACAGGACTCCTCTCCCCATGTTTCAAAGTAACAATGCCCTCTGTGCTGAAACCCAGTGTCCAGAGAAGAGGAGTGAGGTGGGAGGAAATATATTCTCTTCACAAGGAAATCCTGACAAAGTTGGAGGTGAAAGAAGTCCTTCTCCTTGCCCCATCCAGCTTTTTCTCTGAAGAAAATGAAAAACGAAATGTTATGCAACTTTAGTCTGGATAGATGATGATTATGAGTTATTTTAAGGCATCAGTAAGAAACATTCAGGAAAGGAGTCACAGAGACTCAGACTTGACATGTATAATAAATGATATTTTCCCCGTGAAAGAAAGCCAGTAACAAAAAGGAATGTTATGAAAAGACTGAGCCCTCATGGTTAGGAAACTGGGCGTGTTTTAATTTGAGAGTAAAACAAAGCAGAGGTCATCCAATGATTATAAAGAATCATTTGAACAGGCATTAATGGTGTTATGGAAATTATTCTGGAACTAAGAAGGTGGCATTCATTACAACTGCAATGTTCTGTGAGGATGACGACAGTACTGATGACAATAAAGAAGGAAGAGAAAGACTAATATACCAAACTTACAACTCACATATTTAAAATCTCATTATTAGACTGGATGTGGTAGCTCCTGCCTATAATCACATCTACTCAGAAAGAAAAGGCAGAAGGGTTGAAAGTTCAAGGGAAGCTCTGAGCCAAGTTATAAGACCCTATTTAAAAAAAAAAAAAAACCAAAACATCAAAAACAGCTGGCTCAAAAGATATCACCCTGGTGTAGGTACAATTATTTAAGTACTACTTTAATGAATATGTTATTTGTTCAAAGAACTAATGGCTTTGTAGCTAAGGAATTTATTTCCAAGCTGGCAGTTGTGTGTACACTTGCGTGGTGCTCTTGGGAGGCACTATGCACGCGTGGTGTGGGTTTTCTTGGTCTTTATCAGGAGTGAGGCTGGCCTACTGTGATTCTTTGAGACCATTTCCTGTGTTCCCTCAGATACCCATCAAAGGCATTGCCTTGCAGGAGCTGTAACTCTGAGGCCTCTGGGCAGCTCGGGGCTTCACCCCTGCATCCACCAGGGCCTGTCACTCCCCACACCTTAGCTGTGACCCTGAACACCAAGTTTCAGCCTAAACCTGGACTGCACACAGCACTCTGTGAGACAGTAAAAATCCTGCCACTGTTATCGCAAATCCTCTAACAAGCTAGACTATTTTTATTATTGTAACGAGTTGACTGAAATCTTATCCCTGAACTATTGGGCACAGATCCTGAGAGACTATAGAAGGGCTGTTTATCCGCTTTCTGGGAAAAAATCACACTGAAATTCAAATCAAGAATCCTAAATTTCCATTGGCAGGTTTAATTTTCTAGCTCCTCCCAAACCTCAAAGTAAAATGGCCTGCATGCTATGTGATCTAAATAGCAAGTTACTCTCCCTCCCTGGCATGAAGGCACAAGGAAATGCCTGGCTTAGGCTAGTTCCAGTGTCTTGTGTTCATAGACATAATGATATATTATAAACCCTTTTCTCTGGAAGTAGATAATTCCTCAGCTTAGTGGCCTCATGATGGCTTTAGAGACCAGGCAAGAGTGGGGCAAGTACACATTCAATACCAACCTTCCAGAAGCTTTTTAAATGAAATTACTTAGTACCCTGAGTAATCAAAATAAAGTCAACACCATTCCCCAAGGCTGTTTCTAGCACACAGCAGGAGAGCAGCAGACATATTGACCTTTCCATCTTAGAGTCTCTTCTGAGAAAGGAAAGCTTGAGAAAGAGTGAAAAATAGAGTGAGAGAAATAGAGAATAGAGTTTAAGAAATAGAGTGAAAGCCCTAGTTAAGTTTATTCAGGAAGAAAATCCATATGAATCTGATTTACTGCATATATGTGATCTTCTGTTCCGATAAAATGATGGTAGTTCACAGGGAAGGGGAGAGTTAGATTACCTCATGCAAAGCCCTCTCCCTGACCCTTCCCAATGGAGGGAGTCATGTTCACTCACAGGCTGTAACTGGAAAGTTGGCAGGAGAGACAGCGTTAGCACTTCATGCAGGTTTTATGAAGCTTTAGATGGATTCCTCTTAAATTTTTAAAAAAGATTTAATGGTCTTGTTTCTTCTTACTGTTTGCCCCTATCTTAAATGTTGCTAAAAACTAAACTCTTCCAAAAGCTGAACGCTTCTGTGAAGTAATTCCTGTTTCTTCTTTCTTTTCTTTTTAACTGCAGTACTCTCAAATGAGGGATGAAGTATTCAAGTCAAACTTGGTCTGTGCATTCATCGTTCTTCTATTTATCACAGCAATACAAAGTTTGCTTCCTTCCTCAAGGTAAATATGAAGGGACTCAGTTACTGGGTGAATGTCTCTGTGTGATAATGACCCCCCACCTGGACCTTACCAGTTGCTCTTTAAATGAGTCAGAATTTAGAACGTTTGGGTCCAGGATGATTGAACAACTAAATATCTGTTTGATTGCCCTGCTCTACATGAAATCCAATTGCTCTGTCAAGGCAAGAATCTTTTCCCCAATATGAATAAAAACAACCAAAACCCATCTAAGCCGTTTTATTGGGTATCATACCCATAGATGCAGAGAGTGACTAAGAGCTTTAGTGAGCATTTACTTGTTGAGCTATTTATAAGCTTCCTATGTTGACAAAATTGCCATCTCAAAAGTACTACAACACCTATGTGTGGATTAGTTACTTCCAAATACTTAATATACAATAACTCAAGAAACAAATCTCCATGGCAACCTCTGAAGTAGATGCTAGGCTTGTCCTTACCAGAAAGAGGAAGGGACTAAGGTTCAGAGTCATGAAATAAATTGCCCAAGGTCTTGCAGTTGAAAACTGTCACAGCTTGGATTAAAACTCAAAAATAAAGAAGATCTAGCTTCAGTGATGGGGTTTCCAACAAGGGTTGGAGCAGGAACCATGCAAGATGAGTCTTACAATGAATGGTTAATCTTAGTTGTCAACTTGACTGGATTTAGAGTCCTCCCTACAAAACCGGTGAAGCATTTTTCTGGATGTGTCAGTGACAGGCATTTCCTGAGACAGCTAGTAACTGGAGCATCCACTGAGTGGAGAACTTTGCTGCCCTGAGTGTGAGCAGAACCCCAAAATAGGACAGTGGCCCACGTATAACCTTTTCACTACTACTGCCCTCCATGGCGCCAGACTCCAGATGCTCCAGTCTGTGAACACAGACTCACACCAGCAGTGCCTCGGGGCCTTCCAGGGCTTCAGACTTGAACTAGGGCTACATCTTCGCTCCGTTTTGTTCTGAAGCCTCTAACTTCTTGGATAGAGCGGCTACTGGTTTTTCCCTGCTCTCCCGCCTATAGACAGCTACTGTGGGACCGGTAATGGTGCAAGTCAGTTTAATAAATCACCTATAATTGCATATATTCCATCGGTTCTGTTCTTCCGGAGAACCCTGACTAATGACGTCTGTAACATCTTGTCCCTCAAGAAAGCCAAAGACTACCAAGCACTACGAGAATCCTATCAAAAAGAACTCCAGAAAGTACTAGTGAAGCTCCCAGTGCCCAAAGATGGGATGATTCATGCTTTTGCATAAAAAGTCATCTTAAAATACAATCAATATAGCAAATGCATTGAATTCCTGACTTTATCATGCATTTTAAAAAATATTTTTATTATCTTTAAATAGTTGTACAAAGGAGTTGCCATTCATCAGAGCAGTTTGTTAATACAATGCCTCTTGATCGATGTCATCCCTCCAATATTCTCTCCCAAACCTCCCAACCCACCCCTTCCTTCACTTTTCTTAATTTTGTAGGATATGCGCTGCATTTTTTGCCATTTAACAAAGCAGATTATGAGTAGAATGCATTGTGATATGTGTCACCCCTTTCAACATTTTCACCCCACTCTTTGGTGAGTAGTAGGGAATTTGTTGACTATCTTAGAAGCATGAAAAAGTGAGAAACATATTTTTTCTTCCTTTTCCATATGAACTATTTCACATGGTCAGGGAACAATAGGAGAAGGGAAATGGCATTAAAAAAACCATTCCAACTTAAAATGTTTTAGTAAATGATAAAATTAAAGTATCATTTTTCCAACCATTAACCAATAAATGGATCTAGGAATTGTGAATCAGAAGTGGTATGATCACAAAAGGAAGAGACTACCACACTTCCTGATGAAATAGCATGGAGCTACCTATGGTCTCACCCAAAGGAGCAAAGCTAAGTTCATCACTTCATAGGAATTACCAGGCTCAGAAGATGTTGAGTATAAAACCCAGAGAGTAGAAAATGTTCCACTTCAAAGACACCTAATCTTCAAAAAATAAAGTATAAGTAAAATGAAGGAGTAAGGAGAAAACTTAACAGACTTTTAAGATATGAAAATTAGAATATCCATGAATAGATTATAAAACTGTAAGGAAAATGGTGGTTAATGGGTTTGGGCAAAGGGTTGTGAGTGAGATAAGGCTTTTGCTGCCCCCCCATACTTTATTAGAGTAACTAATTAGGCTCTACTTTTCATGGCTTTCATTGTGCTTCATTCTATAACTTAAGAAAAATGATGGGTGGAACCAGAAAAGAGAGAGAGAAACCTTCTGCTGTTGAATGCTTACTATTGCCAGACTTATATCGTGGGAATGCTTCTCTACATAAAGAGGGGAAAACCATAAAAGGCAAGATTCTCTAATCTCCTGGACCTCTTAATCTGCTGGCATAGAGAAAGAAATAATCATTAAGCATATGTCTAGCTCTACATACTATATACACCATCCTTTCTAGGCTATGTATGTAGATCATACATAGATGCATATGTACTACACAAGGAATACATCAGAGACAGGTGCCAGAAAGTACTGGGAGGAAACTGGTTTCCTGACTACTCAATAGCTTATGAGAAGTAGAGTCCTAGAAAAAGCAGTCTCGGGGGCTGGGGATATAGCCTAGTGGCAAGAGTGCCTGCCTCGGATACACGAGGCCCTAGGTTCGATTCCCCAGCACCACATATACAGAAAACGGCCAGAAGCGGCGCTGTGGCTCAAGTGGCAGAGTGCTAGCCTTGAGCGGGAAAAAGCCAGGGACAATGCTCAGGCCCTGAGTCCAAGGCCCAGGACTGGCCAAAAAAAGCAGTCTCGGAGTCGTGAGCAATAAGTGTTGGTGGGGTCTTCCCAGCCTCATCCAACCTTCCCACTTCACTCCTGTCTGTGACATAGAAGCCAGGAAGGGCAAGGTAATCCCCCTGGAATCCTGGAATGCAGTCCTCTGAGGCCCACTGTACATCTGTCTGTGCTGGACTGTAGATATATATGGCCATTAGAAAGCTTATAGTCTGTTGAAGGTCAAAGCAGAACAATTAGCAGCTCTAACGGGGTTGTGACTACCGTGATCAAGTGGGGTAGGATGCAAAGTGGAAAAAGGATGCAGGCTGGAGTGTTGAGCCAACATTCCTAAAATAGGTGACCAGGATAATTCAACCCTCCAGAAGGATCTAACAAGCCACAGAACTGACTGAGAAAAGGCAAAGGAAAAAAAGAGCTAGAAACAGTGTTCTGGGTAAGAACAGTGCCCAAACCTTATTGAGAAATGGTGACATGTTGGCACAGGCTGCTTTACTGACGCATTTTAATCAAAGAAGCAGTGGAAGTTGATTTGTGCTCACAGGACATGGGAATAAGATCTGGAGTTGCAAAACTCTAAGCAAAAAATGATGAGGATAAGAAACTGGCTGTGGAATAGACCAGAGAAGAGACAGGTTAGGTCTTCAGTCAGGGAGGTGAGAGTCCCGATGATGGGCCAGATGTGGGAAGGCCTGCAAAACCTTGAGGATGCTGACTTGGTAGAAGAGGTCACGGTTTGCCAGGGAAGCGTGCATCATGCCTCTCAGCCCACCTGCTGAGGTTCCCTTCGCAGTTGGCACAGCCAGAGAAAGAGAACCAGACTCCATGTCCTGATTGCTGGGTTCAAGGAGAAGAGAAGCGGAACCTTACCTAGCATGGTAGGAGACTCTGACCCTGGGCTTCTGTTATGCAAGCACTAGGACCTCCCTTAACCTGGCCATGACAGAAACAGCAAAGTTAAACAGACAATTCCCATTTCTGTGAGCACAAAGCCACCCCTCTGCCCTGGACACAACAAAAACTCTCTTTGGTATGTTTAAGGTGGTTTTTCTCTCCAATTCATTTTGTTGCTGATTGGGACCTTGCAACTAAAAAGGTGATGAGTGCCTTTCCCACACATGTCTTCTGTCATGGATTTTATTGACACATGAAGGAGTCTCTACTTACCTGATCACAATTAATTCCCAATCCCTGTGGCATAACTGACTGAACCCTGGCAAAGGCAAACAATGGCAGCTGCCTTTCTTTCTATCCCAGAATGGTAGGCTAAGGGAAGACTAAAAGATAACCTAAGATACATCTTGTGATTGCAGAACAATGCATCTTAACTTGCATGCACAGAGACATACTGTGATGGAGGGAAAAGGGTAATGTTAGGAAGGAGAGAGAAAAGTATTTAACAGAGGGAGGACAGAAAGAAAAGAAACAGATCAATAGGCTGAATGCTTTCTGTGCATCCTACTAGCTGTGAACATGCATTTAACCTCTCTGACACCTCAGTTTCCTGCAAAATAATAATAATGCCCACATCTCAGGAGTACAGGAAGAGTTAAGTCAACCATGCCCATTTGGGGAAACTTGTACTTTCTTTCTTCATGAGCCACATCGTTTTCATCTGTTGAAATAGCTAAGAATATCTGCCACTCACAGTTTGCTACCGGGATCAAACGCATAGCTGTGCTCACAGGCTCTACACAGATTCTAAAGTGCCATCCAAATGTCATCATTTGGTATGATCTAAGTTCCTGTTCCTCATCGCCCCACATGCTGCTATACTCTGTTTTGTAGTCTACACTGATCCCTGCCTTCACAGCAAATGTCATTGTGATATCACCCCAAAGATATGCTACAGAGAATAATTAGGACTTAATGTCTCCAAGTGATTGGCATAGAGCTGTTTGCAAATCCCTTGTCGTTCTTTTTGAAACACGATTTCAAAAATGAAAGGTTTCCATGATTTTATATGCACCACCAAGGCAAAAGAATATTCAAGAGTCCCCAGATGCCTGAATAGCTCTATAATTAGATGAAATTTCCACTCCAATGTTGTAATGTTTATGTGTGCAGCAGAAATAAACGAATACTGAGGACCTACTGCAGTTATCTCCAGAGGAATTTATACAGAGTTCAAGAACCTTGCATGGTAGCCAATTTTGTAATTAATACTGTTCTCATTGAGTTCTTTAAAGTTTTTATTTTTGGATTAACATACATTAAAATGTGATACAAAGGTACAAATAGCTAGCTAATAACTAAATGAAGAAATGTCCAACATCCTAAGCCATAAGAGAAATACACTTCAAAACTACCCCAAGATTTCATCTCATCTAAGTCAGAATGGTAATCATCACACAAATGCTGGTGGGAATGTAAGGAAAGAAACTAGTGGGCATGTGAACTAGTGCAGCCACTGTGGAAATCAGTATGGAGCTTCCTCAAAAACTAAAAACAGACCTTCTTTATGACCTCACCATACCACTATTGGGCATAAATACCTGAAGTAAAGTCCATTGAGAAAGAAACCTACACACCTATGTTTATTAAAGTACTGTTTATAATAGCAAAGCTATTGAATCAGCCAAAGGACCCAAAATTGATCAGTGAAAAAGAAAATATGACAGATAATACATGTATGTACATACACACACACACAGAGAGAGAGAGAGAGAGAGAGAGAGAGAGAGAGAGAGAGAGAGAGAGAGAGACTATGGACTGTTATTCAGCCATAAATAAAAATGGCATGTTATTTGCAGAAAATGGATTAACCTCAAAATCACCATGCTTAGCAATAGAAGTCAAGTTCAAAGCCAAGTATTGCATATTCTTTCCATAATTTAATGCTTTTGGTCTCTTCAATTTTACCATGAATACAGAAAGACAACTAAAATGTCATTGGTTTCTCATCTTGCTTATTTATTACTTTATTGAACTTCAGAGACTCCTCCTTTAAAAAGCAGGCCCCTAAATCCCAGTTTTATAGTTTAAAAACAATGCTCAGACTGATAAATTATTTTCTACAAGGCTTTAGTTTTATCACTGGATTTCATTGCCTATCTTTTATTTCTCTTTCTATTTTTTATTGCACCTAGAAGGGAGTCACTTTTAATCCTATCAAGAGTCAAGGGGGCTCTGAGTGCAAATTATCACATGCAACTTTCAACATGCTCTGATATCTTCCCTCCCCCTCCAGAGCACATGTAAACGCTCAAGATTGAAATGGGTGACAAAGCATTCATTTTTCATAGATTTCCAAGTCAATGCCTATGTAAAGCTATGATTAAAGGCAGAATATGGAATGTCAGGTACAGACAAGAGAACACACAGTCTCCACATTGACTCTTGTGAATTTTTGCCTACCTTGGAACCCAACTCACTGCTGTGATGCTACAATAGATCAGCATAAGACACAGCCTCCAGGGCCAGCATGAGAGCATCAGCCTTCCTCCTTCTTGGAGAGAATTCAGCAAGTATGGTGAGAATATGAAAGAGCAGTTAGAAGTTCTCTGACATACCCACTACTACCAAATGACTGCATCGGCTTTTCCCCTCCTTGGGGAAGACCAGCCAATGTGGAGAGTCTAAGAAGAGACTTGGTAGCAGTTCTCCTACCTAGGCAGACAAGGGAGGAGAGCCACAGTGTCTTCATTCTCTACAGAAAGACTACATGGGTGAATATTCAATGAGCACGTTCTGTGAACCTGGCTGGAGATGTAGTTAAATGGAAGAGTGCATGCTCAAGGCCCTGGGTTCTATCCCCAGTACCACAAGGAAAAGAAAAATTTCCTCAGCCATATTCCAGGTGCTATGGAAGAATTCAAAGAAAATGTAAGACCTACAAGATGAAAAGGAAGTACCCTAAAAGAAATACTCACAGAAAGAGAAGTAGCACAACTTCTGAGGCAGAAGACTTGTCTATTGACATAGAAGGCACAGAAAGGGAAGAGAACAAGGGCAAGAGAGAGATCCAAGAGCTGCCATTTATAGACCATACAGGGGGCAGTTTAGCTGGTGCTTGTGGATTATCTGGTTGGAGATAGCTAAATATCTACTCAGTCTAAAGGGACTGGAGAAGATAGGTGGTATTTGGAATCATTTATCCAATCAGGGTGCATAAAGCAAGAAGCAAAAATACTCAAAGCTATAAATGGGCTAACTGAAGCAAAAACAACAAAGGCAATTTAGAAAATGTGATCCAATAAGCTGAAGAACAAGAGTGCCTGGCTTCTTTGTGGGGGGCGAGGGGATGAGGGATGGTTAAACTTACAGTCAGGGAGTAACCAAGATTGTAAATGTCCTCCAATGATAAAATGATAGGAAGACGCCTCCCCTAATTCTAGCTACTGTGTGTGTGTTTTCTTTAACACTTGCACAGTTTTGATTTTTAGATATCACTTTGACCAGAAATCTCTGCAGGAGTTGTAGGTAAGAACAGAAGGTTTGTGCAGCAGTGAGATCCCTGAGGCTCTAGGCAGATGGGTCTGTCACCCACACACCTACAGCAGGCTGGAAAAACACTCCCAGGCTCCATTACTCCTTGGTACCCAAGGGACATTCATTCTGCAGTGGAGAAGAATGCAGGTGGACCACTTTGTCAGACAATCCCATGAGACAAGGAGCCAGTTCCAACTGCGATGCATCTCAGTAACGTGAAGCAGCCATGGAGAACAGCTATGCCTTGTTTCTCAGTGTGAAGCAGAAATAAACCTGTGAAAGGTGAGTTTGAAAGATGCTTGGCAGACTTTCAAACTGCTACATGTCCATAACTGTTAGGTAGGAGGAATAAGAGAAAGAATAATAAAAGGGGTAGTTCAATGGATCAAGATACATAGCACACATATAGTCAATATCACAATGTAACTTCTTTGTACAACTAACAGACGTTCATAAAAATAAAAAAATAAATACAGCTAGCCACAATCATTCTTTAGATGCTTTGATCACACTCTCCATTCCTCTGTCCATTAATATTATTCTCTCTAGCCTACTAGGCCTATCCTAAATGCCATCTCCCTCATTATTCCTCCCTTGATTCCTTTTCCTATTTTCTAAATCATGGCTATTCCTAACTTTTTAGGGATCACCAGTGTGTTATATATTAGTTCCTCATTTATGTGTCTTCATTCCCCTCTGGATATGACCTCCAAGAAGGTAAGGAAGGTTTATATTTGATCCTGGTACCTCAATGCCTATTTGTGCCTAGATGAATAAACTGAATGGTGAAACTACAGAAGCACAGAAGAGATTAGTGCTAATATGACAAGTATGGTACTTAGGTCAGAAGAGCAGAGCATTATAGCAAAGTGAACTTCAGTACTGGCTTTGACATCTCTGAATGACTCAGAAACTGCTTTCTCATGAGTCTTCATCTGGGAAAAGAGATCAAAATTCCTCTTAGGATTATTCTGAGTAACAAATGAAGTATCATGGCTAAAGTGCTAAGCATAACACCAAGCATATAGCCAGAGCTCAATGTGTTAGGTACACTCATGTTATTAATAATAGCAAGAAATACCAAAGTAAGAGATTTGGCATGAGAAGAAATGCATCTAATTTCATTCACTAAACCCATAATAATTTCATTCACTAAACCCACAAATCAATGGAATATATTTGAAGTCAGATAGATAAACTTCAATTTGCAGAAGGACAGGAAAGGAATTCTCTGGCCAACTCTCACACCTGCAGAAATTTACTGGATGAAATGCTGATGGAAAAGTTAAAGATGCCAGTATTGGGTGTGGGTAGTTGGATGCAGAAGCGTGGACAAGGACAGATCGGTACAACTGGTGAATAAGTGGTTCATTAAGAGAGGAAGCAGTCATATACTCCTCCAGAGATGGAGTTTCAGATCCCTAAAATGCTGGAAACATCTTGACACCCGCAGAGTTGTTTAACAGACACACACACTTCCGTGGGATGGAGCTTTGAGAAAGCTCGAAGCTCTCTCGGTAGACTCGGGATGGCTGGTGAAGCTCTGGACAGAAACGAGTTAGTTCTTCATCCATATCTCAACTGGCATATACTACAGCTCATGCAAACCATTATAATCACCAACCCAACTGAGAGACTTGGACCCAGTGTCAGACCCAGCTCTTGGTGTCAGAGCTGACGGAGGGAGAGTTTATAAACTCACCTGAAAGTGGGAGGGGTACATGACTCTTCCCATAGCCAAGGTAGTAGGATAAAATTGCTATTACGATATAGTTAAAACAGAAAGGCACAATGCCTATGGACATTTGGTCATACAAAATAGTATGTATTTATTGAAAGGAACTCCAGGAAATGGAAAGAAGTTTGTTTTTTCATTTTTGTTTTCTTTTCTTTTTGTCCTGTTTGTTCATTTATCGGTCTTTGGGAGGGTAAGTGGGAGACACAGAATTGGTGGGACAAAGCGCGAACAAATGCAGCAGTATTAGTCACTGGACACTATGTTGACAATAAACTACGCAACTTGTGGGTGAGGATGGGAGGGGGAAAACTTCAAGAGAGAGAGGGAAGGGGTGACATTGTCCAAAAAGAAATGTACTCTTTTTTTGTTGTTGTTCTTGGGCTTGAACTCAGGGCCTGGGAACTGTTCCTGGGCCTCTCTGTGCTCAAGGCTAGCACTCTACAACTTGAGCCTCGACGCCATTTGCGGTGTTTTCTGTTTATGTGGTACTGAGGAATCGAACCCAGGGCTTCATGCATGCTAGGCAAGCCACTGAGCCACATTTCCCAGCCCAAGGAATGTACCTGACTTATGAAACTGTAACCCCTCTGCATATCACCTTTATGATATCCATAATTAAGTCAAAAGCTCATGAATAGCAGCTTCCTGGTAAGAATAGGAAATGATCAAAGAAGAAGGGGAGGGAAAATGACTAGGCACAATAAACCAAATCAAATATTTCCACATTCCTTGCAGAGTGTCACAGTAGAGAATTCTGGAGATAGATGCAATAAATCCATGTGTAGCTCCTGTTAATAGCCCTTTCCCCAGTCAAGCAGAACTTGAGAAGAGTTCTCTGGTGCATTGGAATGGCGGGGGAGGGGACATTGATATTATGATCATGACTTCCAGGGCTTCTCAGCAGCAAGTGGTGTTCAATGATTGCTACCTCCTGACCCTATTTTCTGTGTTTTCTGCAGAGTGATGCCTATGACCATCCAGTTTTCCATCCTGATTATGCTGCATTCAGCTCTGGTCCTCATCACCACAGCTGAGGATTATAAGTGTCTGCCCCTCATCCTTCGGAAAACTTGCTGTTGGATTAACGAAACCTACTTGGCCCGGAACATCATCATCTTTGCATCCATCCTGATTAATTTCCTGGGTGCTGTCCTTAATATCGTAAGCATCTCAACCCCTTCAGCCCTCTGGTGTCTAGTGGGAAATCGGGAAGTAAGCGTTTATGGGTCCTACAGCTGCTTGCATGGCCTTTCCTTGATATCTTACCTCAGTGTGCCAGTTCAGCCCCAAGCCTAGGGACCAAGTGAAAAACTGTGGCTGCTGTCAGAGCTGTGTGATTGTTACTGTTAGAAAATGGTCTTCCCCAGAAGGGGAGATTATTTGCTCCAACAGCTCCCCTACCACCACCCCATTCTGTGTGATCAGTTACCAATCAATTATAACAGAAAACAAGATTTACTCTTTAGTTTTTGGGTGCCAACATCAACCTGCTATGTGCCATGCACTAAGAGATATTAGTGCATTTTTTGTACTTAATCCTCACATACATCCCGTGAGGTAAGTCTCACTTATCCCCACTTTATGGCTGAGGAAACTGAGGCTCAGAGACATGAAATAACTTGCTAATAAGATCTGTCTGACTCCATGCCCCATGCTCATTCTGATGTGCTAAAATGTATCACTGGGAGAGGGGAGATGGCCATGGGGAAATGGGAATGAAATAGCTGCCATTTCCTAAGCACCTACGGTGCACAACAGGTAGGTATTATTGTCCCCATGCGATGGGGGAGGGAAACTGAATTTCAGGAAGGATGAGTATCTTGCCTGTGATTCTCTAAGGATTTGTATTTGATGTGACACAAGGAGCCCAGATGAAATTCCTCCTGCCATCATACTCTTCATGTTTTTCACTTGGTGATCCATACTGTTGATTTTGTGTTCTCTCTGGAATTGCATTATAGTAGTGATAGGTGTTTTCTATATGTATACAAACTGTATTGTCTGTGACTCGGGTAGTGAGATTTTGGAGATGTTTGCTCTGATTCCAGGTCTTCAGCTCTTGGCATGCATGCTAAGGCAGGCTAGTTGAGGCATTGTCTTGTGATTGAATCCATCATTGTGAGGGACTATCCTTGAATATCCAGTCAACAAAGCAGAAAACTTCCACGATTTTGGACCTATGGTCTGGAAACCTACACTAGCTACAATTCACTGTCCAAATTAGAGACAGGATACCTCACTCAGAGAGTCAGCTCAGTGGCTGTTCTTGTAGGGAAGGAGTAAATGACATAAAGAAAAAGGAAAACCATCACCTCACCAAGCTCACCATCTCAGGAACGTTTTACCCATCATGGCGAGTGCAATGGAGGATGCAGGATTCCTGGTCTCAGGCTGGGGAGTGGTGGACACGATCTTACATCTTCACCAGGAGGCAGATATTCCTCGTTCTCAGGGTTTGGGAAGATAAGTCAGTGGCTCTCGGACAGGGTGACTGCACCAGAGAGGTATGGCAGGAAGATTAGAGACTTTGGAGTCAGATAGACCGGTGTTGAAATCTCAGCTCCTACAGTCACCAGCTCGGTGATCCTGGACAAGTTACTTTACTTCTCGGAGTTTCCTATTTTCCAGTTGTAAAATGGGGATTAAAATCATAGCTACATCCCAAGGTACAGTGTCTGGCACAGAGGAGGCATTCAGCCCATGGTAGACTTTTTTTTTTCTCCTCTGAGTATCAAGTAATCTCCAGCAGCAACATCTGTCCCAGGAAGTGTCCCATCTGGTGCTAAATGTCTTTCTGGAAAAACGTGGCCCATTCGATTCCGCACTCCTCCCAACTGTTGATCTAGAGACAGGCTGTGAGCTTGCCCTAAACCTCTTCTCCCAACATCAAGCTGTCTCTTCTGAGTCCCACAATGCACTTCAGTGACCCTGAGCAACGGCGTGAACACAGCAGTCCTAGGCTGGTTTCGTGACTCGCTTACAAAAGCCTTTTCTGAACCAGCACTTGTTATTTTAAATAAAAGAGGCAATCAGAGCTGGCACCTCTATTCTGAAGTTGAGACCTCCCCTAGAGCTTGTCTACCCGAGGCTTCTGTTGAAGCCTCGCAGCTGACAGCACACTGCTCCATTTCCAGCACTCACACTGACTTTGTTGTTCCTGTGTCTTTTTGTTTTTGTTGTTGTTCTTTTTTTTTTTCAATCCGCAGCTGTGGTGTGATTTTGACAAGTCGATACCCTTGAAGAACCTGACTTTCAATTCCTCAGCTGTGTTTACAGATATCTGCTCCTACCCAGAGGTATTTATTTACAAGCTCCCCTTCATGAGAGATGAACATAGATAACTCCTCTAGTCCAATGTACAGGACTGGCTGAAGGGCCACAGGAATGCCCCAGAAGCCATTTGCCTTCTTCTGTTTTTTCCTTCTTCTTCTTTTTCCTCCCTTTTTCTGCCTTTCCTTTTCCCCTTGCATACATTTCCTCTTACATATGTTTCCTTTCCCATTCTCTCCAGCTCCTTCTTCTGCCTCTTCCCCATATCTGCCTTTTCCCTTTTACTTTCCTTCTTTCTCCTCTTCTTTTTCTATATCTCATTCCCTTATTTCTTCCTCCTCAACTAGGGAAAATACTCCTAGAGAGCCTGCAAAGTCCTACAGCAGAATGTAATAGATTCTTTATTGTCAGGCAAAGTTGTTTGCTGAAGCAGTATTTGCTGTATTAAAACAAGAAGAAGGAAAGGAAAGGAAGGAAAGGAAAGGAAAGGAAAAAGGAAAGGAGAAAGGAAAGGAAAGGAAAGGAAAGGAAAGGAAAGGAAGGAAAGGAAAGGAAAGGAAAGGAAGGAAAGGAAAGGAAAGGAAAGGAAAGAGAGGAAAGGAAAGGAAAGAGGAAAGGAAAGGAAAGGAAGAAAGGAAAGGAAAGGAAAGAAAGGAAAGGAAAGGAAAGGAAGAAGGAAAGGAAAGGAAAAGGAAAGGAAAGGAAAAGGAAAGGAAAGGAAAGGAAAGGGAAAGGAAAGGAAAGGAAAGGAAAGGAAAGGAAAGGAAAGGAAAGGAAAGGAAAGGAAAGGAAGGAAGGAAAGTGGAAAGGAACCAAGGCTGAAAAATCATAACCAAACAAATCAAAAGTTGTGGGAAGAGTGCCTAGTGCCCCGCTAGGTGGGTCAGGAGACCTTACCTGTCATCACAAGACATTTCTGACCTTCTTTCAGCTTGAGAACCACTGAGCTATCTAAGGGTCTTTGGGGTCTTATATTGAGTAGATGTTTTTGGATCAGGAAGAATGATTGACAGGTCCCAGTGCACTTAGGAGTCGAGATAGACACGTTCCTTCTCTAAAGACTGCCACATCAGAAAGATCCCCATCATCTGAAAGGAGAAATAAACCTGTAATCTCTCCTAGGCCTGAGAATTGGTCTGAGGAGATTTTGAAAGGAGGACTAAGTCTCCCCTCCCTTTGCCTATATGTATAGAACACCTGCTTGAAGTGAAAAGCATTATTAAATCTTCTAGATGTATGAAGCAGGACTACCTCCACATTATAACAGCTGAAACTAGGGCTTAGAAAGTAACTTGCTCAGGGCATTCAGCTCCATTCCTGCCTGACTTCTTTTCTTCCTCGTACCTTTCTGTCCTTCCTTCCTTCTCCTTCTGACTGACTTATCATGACCTAGTACTATATTCAAGGCATTTCTACCTTGTTCTTGTCCCCCAGTCCCTGGAGGAGGACTTAGACCCTTCCTAGGGGTATACAGTCAGGTGGCACAGACCACTTGACTGAGACTTCCTTCTCAAATGTAGAAGACTCTGTGGGGCACCAGCTTCCTGCTAACTCCTTGGTTCAGAGGGCATGGAGAATGTCCTAATTCGAGATGAAAGTAAGTAGGCCAAGACATGGATGGTCAGAGCTAGGAAAAGACAGATTTTATTTCCAACTAAGCCCATTCTTACTCTCCTGAAACTCAGTTTCCTCATCTGTAAACTGGGAAAATGAATGCCTGTTATGGAGCTAAATAAAATGTTTTTCATGTTGCCTGCCTGGATGAGCTGGCAAGTGCCTAGTTCGTAGCATGCAGCTGTAATGAAGCAGAGGGACTTGACTATCAATCTAGTCCTCACGCTCTCTAACCAGCATTGGGTACCCTTGGCCCCATACCTGAGACTCTAATCTCAGGACAAAGCACTTATGGATTTGCCAGTCCTAAAGCAGTGGATAATTTTGATTACACAGCTTTGTGTCTATGCCTCCAGTTCATTATTTATAAATCCACTATTGAATTGTTGCAAATGTTAAGAGAATTACTTAAATCACTTAGGGTCACATCTGGTACACAAAAAAAAAATAAGCCACTATTTAATTATTATTTCCAATAATATAATTCCAAGCATACACTACCAATATATATTATAAATAAACATACTCAAAAAGAGGAATAAAATTAAAGTGAGATCAAATAAGTACTAGTTTCATATTTTAACATTTTCTTCCATAGCTAGGGTGCCATCTTGTTCAGGGGTTAGATCACTGTGGCCACAGATAAACCCACCAGCTACTACAACTTCCTCCCTTGACAGACCCTTTTCTAGCCCACCACATATAGCTTTGTTTCTGGGCTTAAACATCTGTTTGTCACACTGGAAAGGAACCTCTGTTCTCTTTCACCTGGATATGGCTCTCAGAAGCCCAGTGGGAAGTCAATGTGTCTAGCAATGAAAGCCAGGGACCCAAGAGTCAGGAAGCAAGTGAAGTGGGCCCTGGGGTTGCCTGAGCTCCATTGTTGCTTTATAAGGATTTTCACACCACCTCTGGAAGGGGACCCAGTATTCCAAATGAAGGCTCCCAAAGGACTTCCCAAATGACGTTTTCATTTAGAAATCATCATCTGAGAATCCAGGGAGCCAAAGGGGCTTGAGTCTGTAGATCATACTACCAGAAAGGAAAGACCAAAGGTCCAATTGTTGCAAATCTGCAAGAAAACAAATTGATGCTAGGAAAACAATCACTTGAAACTCAGTGTCTGGGAGACACAAGGCTAGAAATAATATTTATCCCCACAAGCTAAGCAGAAGAAACATTGCAAGTCTTTCAAGGTGTGTTGAGCCCAGGAGGAGCCTGCTCTGTGTTCACCACAAAAGCAGCCTCATCTTACACATGCGTGCACATAGTTTAGTGCGCTGCTTGCTCCAAGACCTGTGATTGCTAGGAGTCAGGTTATAATGAGTCGATAAATATTTGGGTTATCTTTGAACTCCACAGTCCTTTTAGAAATTATCTCTTTGGTTTCTTTCTTATGGTACCGTGGGATCTAGACAGCAACCAAATGGTCATAGAACTTCCAGTCTGCATGACTCCTTTGGTTATCACTGTGTGAAATTTTCTTCTAAGAAGAAAGTGTACACATATTGCAAAGGCAATTTATGACAATATCCTAATATCAGTGTTGTGCTTTCCATCTTGGTACAATTTCCAGTGCATAGTAGATCCTCAATTAACAATAGTGAATTCGTAAGTGCATCAATAGTATGAAAAAATGATTAAGTCATATCTGTATCATGAGATATTGTTCTTTTAACCCGTAATCAAGTCATGGGATGTCATTGTTCTTTCCAACTTAGAAAAAAAATTGCTTTATCTCTGATTTCCAAGTCCAGTATATCATTTGAGAAAAGGAAAGCTGAGTGTTTAGAAACTGAAAGTTGTTCTCTGTACTTCCTTCTACTGTAGAGTAGGTAGAAAGGCTAGATGTGGTTCATTCCTATATTCCCAGACGCTCTGGAGGCAGATCAATTGGGAGGCTGGTGTTCAAGGTCAACCTAGGTAGAAAGTTCATGAGACCTTATCCCAACTGAGTCTCAACTAATGAGCTAGATACGGTGGCACATGTCTATTATTCTAGCTGCACAGGTAGCAAATGTCACAAGCATTCCATCTAGGCCAGTCCTTGGGAGAAAATATGAGGACACTATCTAAAAATAACAAAAATAAATATGATAGTTTTACCAAAAGCTCTGGAGGTATAGTTCAAGTTGTTGAGTGCTAGCCTAGCATATGTGAGAGTCTAGGTTCAAAAACCAATACCATAATAGAAAAAGAAAGGAGAAGAGAAGGAGGAGGAGAGAGAAGCAGAAGGAGGAGGAGGAGGGAGAAGAGGAGGAGAATGAGAAGGGGCAGAGGAAGGGAAGAAGAGGAGAAGGAGAAGAAGAGGAGGAGGAGGAGGAGGAGGAGGAGGAGGAGGAGGAGGAGAAGGAGAAGGAGGAGGAGGAGAAGGAGAAGGAAAGAGGAGGGGGAGGAGGAAGAGACAGAGAAGAAGGAGGAGGAGGAGGGGAGGGGGAGGAAGGGAAGAAGAGGAGAAGGAGAAGAAGAGGAGGAGGAGAGGAGGAGGAGGAGAAGAAGAGGAGGAAGGAGAAGAGGAAGAGGAAGGGGAGGAGGAAGAGACAGAGAAGAGGAGAAGGAGAGGAGAAGGAGGAGAAGGAGGAGGAGGAGGAGGAGGAGGAGGAGGAGGAGGAGGAGGAGGAGGAGGAGGAGGAGGAGGAGGGCCTAATCTTGGAATCTAATGCCGTAGACTATTGCCTAGTCTTAATAAGATGAGGCATATGAAGTCATTTGTAGAGGACCTTTGCATGGAATACATGACAAGTAAGTGTTCATATTGAAATTATTACATCTGCCCCTCATGCATAAGCATAAGAGCATAGAGCCCCATCTAGCTTTATCTAGAGTTCCGCTAACATACAAACCACATCTGCCTCACGCCTCTAGCCACTGGTGATCTTCTCTCCATAGATCATCCTTATCTCCTGAACTGTCTTTAACCTCTTTCTCCTAATTAGGAACAGAAATTTCCAAGACAATGTATGTTAATATTCAAATAGGATGTGTTCAGTGTGAGGTCCTGGGTCACATGGCAGAGTATGCCTTGCAGTCCCTCTGGGGGAAGCAGAAGCCCCAAGCACCTTCATCTCTGGCTTCTTGGGTTGGCATCACGGAGTGGTTCTCAGCATACTATAGGAAGAAAGAGTTTGAGTGCCCGCCACATTAAACGTGGTAGTCACTACATTTTACTCTTTGGGTCCTCTGTCTTTGTTTTTATGTTCTGTTTGGATGGTTTCTTCCATGCCTGTAGCAATGCAAAGTTGTACAACTCCAAACCACACCTCCTTCCAAGGTAACATAGAGGAATACAGAATCTATTTGCTGCCCAACAGAAACACCATAGTAACCTCAGGTCTAGTATCTTACCAAGTTATAGGAAACAAGTAACTGATGGGCCCATGCCCATAGAAAGAGAAGTTTCCACACACAGGGCTTTATGGAGCCAGGAGCCATGCATTTCTACAGCCTCCTGTTCTCTTCCCACTTTCTAGATCCACCCTCACTATTCACTCGAAGCACAAACGACAAGGAGAGATGCTCCTGGCATTGTGCAACTCCTTGTCTTCGAAGCATCCTGGGTTTCAGCACTGCCATAGGTTTGACCCCACACATTAAAGTAGAAGCTTCGATGACTCACCCAAGGCATCAAAACAATTTTCTTCCAAGGACGGAGGATGTCGAGCCAGGATGGCAGAAAACACTACCAGATTAGTTAAGATGACAAAAAAAAAGGAAAGATCCAACGATCTGTGAGGCAAATCAAATAACATTTGCCTATTATTCCTTCAGGAGTCTTGGTAGAAAAAGAGGATGACTGTATATAAACTGTTTATTGGCCTGTTATTGGCTTCTGCCCTGAGTTTTGCATGGTTCCCTAGTCTCACTTGAATTTGTTCTCTTGACATCTTTCTCCTTAATACATCTACATCTGTGCTTGTATGTCCTTCCCATTTTCTGTTGGTGTGTGTGAAATCCTCTCTGTCCTTCAAATTTCTGGTCAGTCATCTCTAGACACACCTCCCCACAAAATGTCCTCTGTCTCCCCTTCTACTGGTCACATTGCTGGCAAAGGGCTTTCCACTGCATATTACTGTTGACATTTTCATGTTGCTTCATATTTTTTGACCAGCATTTTCTCTAGGCTTGTACTATCTCTCATTTCCCTTGGAAGTTCCAGTGGTCTACCACATGCTTTGGTTGTGATAGACACTCAAAATAAAATGCTTATTTGATTTTTTTAAGTGCAAACTATTAGTCTCTCTTCTTCCTCCCGCCCCGCCCCCCGCCATAAACTCCGAAGGCACAGTCACTAGATCAGGTTTTGATCAAGTACACGACTCGTGGCACTGACGGCACCTGGTCCATACTTTGGTTATACACGCGACAATCAAAGGGGATCGTTAGGTCTTCCCTTTGCCTTCGGCCCTTACTAAAATGCAGCCTTGACAGTTTTCTCTGGATGGGAAAGAAAACATAAATTCTTACTTTTGCCTGGTCACTTCATATACAGCTGCATACAGAATATTTTATTAGTAAAAGATGAAAGGAAAGTGTGTGCCAGACACAGGCTCATGGAGCACAGGGTCTCTACCCAATCCACATCTATCCTCTGTACCACAGAAACCACAGAATCTTACTTCTGAGTCAGAACTTGGTCAAGGCGCTGTCTACCTTTGTTTACATCAATATTAGTGGGGAAATTGAATGAATGAGTCAATGTGGCATCAGAAGTCATAAATATGCCTTCAGTCATCAGTTCAGCGTGGAGATTACCAATGCAGCCATATTGTCACCAGAGTCCCACGCACCCAAACTGGCCACATCCAGACGGCCTAGATGTTACTACTGTCCAGCCCCCAAGATCTTGAACAATTTGCTTAAGCCAGATGTGCCTCCCCTTTTTAATCTATGAATGGGAGTTAGTGATTTCCTTCTAGCCACATGTTCTGAATAACACAAGAGAAAATGCGTTGAGCCATATTAAGATCATTAAGCATTGCTACCACATGTGAGTTTTAGCTTTTGTACCCACTGGATAATCACAATCTCAACCCATCACCAAGAAGAATATATTGGGATATTTCTGTATGGGCAGCAGACTGAGGGCCTTCATGTCAAAGGCTGGAATCTAGCTGGGCAGAGCGAGACTGGGAGGCTTCTTCAGGTTTCCAGCCCCTGGGTGATTCAGGTTTGTCTCTAGAAACATTCCTTCAGGCACTGGGTAACAGAAGTCACTCTGGTCTCTCCGGGGTGATCTAGAGGAATGAGGCAGGACCCAGAAGCATGTAAAGATGCTCAGAAAGGCTTCTCAGGAGAAGCACATCCGTGCTGACATTTGTCCGAGGAAGAAGGCTCAGTCATGTGGCTGAGAGCTTGAGGAGGTCTGGAGAGGATTGCTGGGTATACAGTAGCCTGTGAGTTCTGACACTCAAAGGAACAACAATATGAGGGGCTGGAGAGCAATGACGTGATTTCACCTAAGGAGTGACATGTAGAGAATGTCCATATGTGCTGGATGAGGGCTTGGGGCCTAACAACTAACTAGTCCAGCTGCAAAGAAACTGCTCCAGAACTGTCCCTGGGAACTAAGACAAAGAGGCCAGAAGGAAGAAATTCACTAGATAGGAGCTCTGTTAAGGAAGTAGACACAACAGTCGTAGCACAGCCGGCCTCTGGAATGTAGGCAGAATGCAACGTAAACCCAAGTGAGGTTTCTACTTTGTGTGATGATGTGAATTGTGATGTCATTCATAGGAAAGGGAGACGTGGGACCGGGGGTAGGAAAATGAAGGAGCCTGTGGGATCCGCTCATCTGAGTGGAGCAGCGACCTCTAAGGGAAAACGTTCAGCACACATCTATCTGTCCAGGGAGTCTTGCCAGATGAGTGGCTGGGGGAGGGAGCCCTGAGGTTCCTGCAGAATCTAACCACCTTCGTTCTCTGTTTGCAGTACTTTGTCTTCACGGGGGTGTTGGCTATGGTGACCTGTGCCGTGTTCCTCCGACTTAACTCTGTCCTGAAGCTGGCTGTCCTGCTGATCATGATCGCCATCTATGCCCTGCTGACGGAGACCATCTACGCAGGGCTCTTTCTGCGTTACGACAACTTGAACCACAGCGGAGAGTGAGTGTTCACCATCATTGCACGTTCACAAAGTGCTGGGCTTTTTCATGGGAAATGGAGCCACCGGAGGAATGAGGGAGGCAGGGTTATTAAAACCTGCAACTGACTGGATAGTGAGTTACATCTCAACGTGGGCATTGTCTAGCTTATAAGTCTAGGCAAAATCCCTACTTTTCAGTTTGTACCATTTATATGAATTTTAAATAGATTAACTGATTATTTAACATTTGGACTATTTTTAAATAGTATTTAAATAGTAAGTCAGATTTCTTTCAACTTAATAATTTGAGATTTATTCAACAGTTATAGTTCAAGACTCGCTGTAACTAATTTCAATGGAGCTATCAGCAATATTCATAACAGCAGTCACTGTAGATTGAGCACTTCTTTTATTGGGTTACTTCTGAAATACGAGAAATTATGAAAAGTAATGTCTTAGCATAGATTTCTTGGAGAAAAGAGCACAAAGCTAAGTTAAAGTGCTAATTTAACCCAAGGCAGTGCAAGCTAGTGAGAAAGGGAGGAAGTAAGAAGAGTAAGAAGGTGATGCATGCAAGCTAGCAGCAGAAACTGTGACTCAACTCAGCCAGGACCTTGGAAGAGCCACTCAGTCAACCAAATGAAGTATCTTTGGACAACTTCCAAGGTAGAGTGGGAGAAACATCTAGGAACAGAGGAAGACAGAGAACTATGTCTTCTGGCTCCCTCTCTCTACTCTGACACAATTCAGTCTCTGGATACACTTGTTGGTGAAGTCATTTGTCCTATTCCATAGCCTGAGAAACAAGAAATAAGACCTCACCAAGGAAATATTAAGAGGAACCCACTATAAACCTTTGCTAGACTGACTGGGTCCAGGGGTAGGGAACACACAAGTCTGGCCAAGGTCAGAATAAGTAGCCTGCAGTGAAAAAGAAATGGCCATAAAAATCCAAGATAGCTCAGAAAAAAATGTGTAAACCTCTAGGAACCAATCCCTGGAAATAAGCAATACTAAAAGTTATTCATCTTTACTTTTGCATTTGCAGAAGAATAAAATATTTCATAAATTGTTCAGATTCTCTTCTCAACCTTAATCTCCTCTCTTTCTCCTAAGGGCAATTCCTATTACACTTAATATATATCCTTTCCATCTATGGATTTTAATATATATTTGGCTATGTCTATCTCTATAAAGTAAAATATTGCTTTTTGTCAAAAAATATTGCTATTTTTTAAATCTGTGTAAAATCTGCTGTCTATAAATTTAATTCATTTTACCCACTGTATGAACATACAAACATATTTTGTCATGGGACCTGTTAATAGACATTTGGTCTGTTATGAGTTTTCCTTATCATTAAAAAAAACAACACTTCAGTAAACACCACCATGCATGTGTCCTGAGGCATCAGGTAAAAGCGCTTTTTCTGGATTGTAAGGGTCGCATCCCTGCTACTTTAGAAAATATCATATTGCCAAATTGCTCTCCAGCATGATTGAAACAATGTTTTCTGAAACTGCTCATCTTGCCTACACCATTCGTAGACTTTTCAAATCCTACTGAATTTACAGGAGGACATTTTATCTCGCTATTTCCATGTACAGGTCCCTGAGTATGAGGAACTTGCATCTTTACGTGTATTACTGACCAATTTGAGCTCCTCTTACCTGCTTTTCAAAGATATCTCCTCAGTTTTCTCTTCACTGTTCGCATAATTCAGTTTATACTATTGCCCCAGAACAATGTTTGGGCCTTAATGTGTCTGTTAAATAGTAGATACTTAATATAGGTACATTCTCCATCTTTCCTCTTTTAAAAAGTTTAGTTTTGAATTGAGATTTGAAAGCTTCAGGAAAATTTGGTAATTAAATTTTAAGTAAATGTTGTAAAGGGAAAGATCATCCCAAATGCATTGATGCTCATGATCTACTCCTTTGGCTTTTCCATACCCGTGGCCAGTCATTGATTAGTCGTGTGTTGTCTCATTCCCTGTGGCCCACAGCATTGACCTAATAAGAAATGAAGGCATTCAGTCAGCCTCTTCTACTGTATGCCAGTACCAGGCACAGTCTGGGGTGGTTACCGAACAACCCAAGTCACTGTGTATCCACTGGACAAGCACTGGCCGATGAGCTTTTACCTGGGCTTTAGGAGCTCACACTAGTTGGGGGAGATCTCTGTAGCTTACTCCTGGTTGTAACGTGAGAAAGCATCTAAAATATAAAACGTGAAGATCGCAATGAAGCTGGGGCAGGCAGTCTGGCGACTTCTCCATTGGGATGGTCTCAAATACTTCAGACGGGGTCTTGTAGTCGCATCATTTTGCCAACTCCCTGACTCATAGAGAAGGCTGGTCCCAGACAGGAGCGAGACCTCATTCCCACTGTCTTCTCCATCACTGCCTTCCTCACATCCCAGAGGAGGTAAATCTCTCACCTTGCATAGGAGCACATGTTAGGAGTTAGGCAGCCTAGAACCAAATCTCAGTTCTTCCCTTAACCAGATGTATGATCTTGATCAAATTAACTTAGGAGGATTTATCTTCTCTCATCAGTCAAGTGGGAATTAGAATAGGTCCCATGCTGTAAGAGTGTAAATGGTTTGAATTTGATTACAGAAATTTAGCACAAGGACTGGCATAGACAAGCGGTGGATGAATGCCAACATTTGTCATTAGATAGGACTTTTCTATGCCACGAATGCTGGTATCCCTACAAATCCTCAATTCAGGAATTTAGTCTTCTATTATCCCAGTATTTATTTTTGCTTCTCAGTGCTTATTTTTGTATCTCGAAACCTACTCAGTCCATATGCCTCCTAAAACTTTTCAGGGGCTCCCTATTGCCTCGGAGAAGCTAAAAATTCGACTGGTTCGCTAAGGATCCTCAAGCTCTCTTTCTTTTGGCCCAGGCTGGCTTCTTCAATCTTGTCTCCTAAAACTCCTTTTATGGCCTGTACTAGAGCCACAGGAAATCACATACTGTTTCTTAAATGACTTTCTGCCTGATATCCCTATCTTCCAAAACCAACCAATCATTTTGAAGACCCAGTTCAAGAACAATCGCCTTGAAAAAATTCTGTCATCACTCTACATTTCCTAATCCGTGTAAATAAATTCTTGTCATTGCACTCACCTTTCTATGTTCGAGCCATAAAGTTCTATGTCTCCCTCTACCGTGAGAGCAGGGAGGACCTATATTCTTAAGGAAGGAATAATATTGTAAGGGCAAAGATCAGTAACCACGTTCCTATTTCTGGCACATACAGTAGGTTGGCAGGAAGTGTCCAATTAAATGTTTGTGGAAAGAAGTACTAAATGAGCACATACACTAGCACCCTGGGAATCCTACAGCGCTATTGATTCACAATAAGCTAACTATCATCCGAAACACCTACAGCTTTATGTCACTATCTCCTTCACCATCTTCTCCCTATCCTGTAAGCACAACTTGATCTTGGACTTAAGTGCTATGCTTCACAACTAATGACTCCATTTGGCTGAGCTTCCTAGGTTGCTCCGTATTCTGACTCTGCTCGGCCTCTCACAGTCTTTATTTGCTGTAAATCCTAACACATAATCAGGAGATACTATTTCTGTACTACCTGTGGATTTCTTGAAATATAGTCAATAGACTATACTAGAAGTCAGAAAACCTACAAACAAGTTCCAGTTCTTGCTTTTACTCTTCGGGCATTGCACTGTTAATCTAGGAAAGCAACACTGGATTTTTACCAAGAGCTCTTCTCCCTCTAGCAATAACTACCCCGTTTTGTAAGCGATGGCTCCATGCTGAACTTTGGAAGTGGTCATGATAAATTTATGATTTTGCTTCTCTTCCAGAAGAACATTAAGGACGTTTCATTTAATTCAAATAAATTACTCAAGATCTACCACACATCTTTTGTTAGGAAGTAGGAGCACCACCTCTGTCTGTTACTTCCATATTCAAATATCCATCCTTCCCCCTTCCTTTTCTCCTCCTCTGGCATCTGGAGGCTGAACAGCATACATTCTCAGAGGTCTCCAGGCTACAAGTAAGCCATGGTTACCAAAACCATGATTAGAAGAAGATGATGTCAGTAGCGGTAATATTGAAGTCATTTCAGACATAGAAAAATGTGCTGCCAGATGAAGCTCTCACAAGTGAGAGTCAGTTGGAACAGAGAATGTCAAGAGAAAGCCACACATGAACAAATCATTTAGTGAAACCAAATAAATTTGGTGCTGGCAGGATCTAGAAGCCATGTGGTACAAGAACAGATTTCCTCTTATTTGAATTGGGATGTTGGATCCCTCGTTTGCACGCAGAGGGTTCTGTGCCTGACTTAACACCCTGCTGACACTATTTTGAAATTCTCTCTCTCTCTTTCTCTAACTCACTCTTTCACTTTCTTGCTTCTCTCACTTGCTCTCTCCCTCTCCAGCTCGTACTCACTCTCTCCCTCTCCCTCCTTTCTCTACCCTCTCTTCCATGGTAGAGTTTAAATATAAGGCTTTCTCTTGGTAGGCCATCCTTTTGCTTCAGGCTGGGTGTTTGTTTTTTTTTTCAGATAAAGTCTTGAGCTTTTTGCCTAGGTTTATCCCAGATGGGATTTGCTCAGCTATTCTTCCCACTTACCTGGGATTTGAGGCATGTGCCACCATGCCCATTTTTTGTTTGTTGAAATGAGACCTGCTAACTTTTTTCCTAGAGTGGCCTCAAAACATGATTCATCTAATCTCTACCTGCCAAGTACCTGGGATTACAGGTATATACCATCATGCCCAGTCCCTCGAAATTCTTAATTTTTATCCACGTGTCTCAGTAGTTCTTTTTTGCACACAACACCACAAAACAGAAAGCCAGTTCTGACTATTCCATTCATCCACATGAAATGTCACAGTAGATATGAGAAACAAATGGATGGGCTATAACCCACATATTGGGTAAAAGCCAAAATTGCATTCATTCAACATTATATAACCTCCCTCCACCCATATGGAGGACATAGACATGCTATAACCTTTGCTGTGAGCTCTGGATAGGTCTACAAATTCAGAACTAAGACACTGAATTCCTGCTAGACACTTCCATTAGGAATTCAAGGCCAAACAAGTATCCAATGTATTTTTTAAATGGTAATATTACCTCGGTGATTCTTTAACATAAATAAATCAGTTCAAAATATTCTTGTTCTTAAGTTCCTGGTACCTACTGTTAAATACACCATTATAGTACAACATAGATTTCAGCTGTGTAGGTCTCTTTGGAAACTCATCAGAAATCATAAGTTGAAGGGAATTGCAAATCAAAATTCTTTTTGATGTGTTTTAACCTGGCCGAATAACTTTGCAAATTCTGTAGTCCCTACTCTGGCTATGCTTTTTCATCTGGAATATAGCTGAACCCTCAAAAATTGCTCACAATTTTCTTATACTTTCATTCTGATTATAGTCTAGTCAACTGTCTATTTTTGGCCAATCACTGCTTTGAAAATGATCCAAGGAGTATTTGTGTTTTCTCTTGAAAATGTACTTCCAATGATAAATTGCAAGCCTTAAAATCAATTTCCTGCATCACAAAGAAGATGATATTAAAAGTTCCTGGCAAAGCAGTAGTTAGGGCCAGAAGAATGGATTCCAGGGAGGAGCTAAGCATAGGATAGCTCCCATCCAATCGAAGCAATGTGAACTGGTTATATGTTTTAACAACACCATCACAAGTAAGACAATATGCCAAGTGCATTCATTGTCCTCATTGTCCATTTAATCCTCCCAGCTATGGGGGTTATTAGAGTCATACACAGATGAACACACAGAGATATTAAGCAACTCATTCAAGGTCGAGGAACTGATGAGTAGGACAGTGGAGACAGAAACCTTGTTCTACGTGAGTTCAAAGTTCACGTATTTAACCATCTTCCTCGAGGTCCATCCATTTCCAAAGCTAG
Source organism: Perognathus longimembris pacificus (assembly GCF_023159225.1). Taxonomy (NCBI): domain Eukaryota; kingdom Metazoa; phylum Chordata; class Mammalia; order Rodentia; family Heteromyidae; genus Perognathus; species Perognathus longimembris. The sequence continues at coordinate 8,261,046 of NC_063172.1, forward strand.
AGAAGTAAGTGATAGGAAAGAATGGTCTTGGAAATGTACCTCTGCCTTCAGAACAAACGCAATGGTGCATAAAGGAAGGAACCAAGGATCCTCCACCCCTTAAATGCACAGATGGCAACGCGTAGGTAGCAGTCCAAGTCTCCTTACTTGGACACTCGTTGTGAACCCCACCAAGATGTAGCCTTGCTCTAAAGAGAAAGCTGAGTCTTCATGCGATCTCAAGCACGGTTGATGGCATTGACTGTGCTGGAGACTTGTAAACCAGTGAGGTAACCAAGATACACAGGTTATTCCTACAGAACCCATTCCAGCTTCTTCTTCGGGAACTGCCTCATCCTGCAAGTCTCCTCTAAACGTCTTCATTTCAATTATTCCCATGGCAACAGGGAGGTTTCCGTCCATAGCGTTCATCATATTATAAAATTACCTCTATTTCCTTCTTTCTCCTATTGGACACCTTGGAGGGCAGAGACAATGTTTCCCCCCCCCCCTTGGCATATGTGTGGCAACCACAGATACTTAATAATTATGAGCTTCTCTGGAGCTATTGATAAGAAATTTAATGATGAGATCTATTATTAGCATCTTATCTCCAAGGAAAAGCAGATTGAACTAGGAACTCACAGATCCGAATCTGACTCCAGCCTCCGCACTTCATTGGCCCTCTTACTCTCTACATGTTCTCTATTTCCTCACAGGAATGGAAATTGCCACTCCTTGCTGCCTGGCCAGTCCTGATGTGCTGGACTGGGCCTGGCTCAGATGGAGCTGAGAAGGGTTTGCTTTTTTGTTTTTATCAGCAACGATTCAAATGAAAGCTTAGAGTTAGCAGCTGGCCCCATGCCCCATTTCCCTGAGTTCGGTGCAGCACCTGCTAGGAGCCAGATTGGAACCCACTCTGTGCTTCCTTCTAGACCTTGCATCCTATCTACGATGGTTCCCTTGTGTCTTTGGGCCACATCAGGGTTACTTCGGACTGAGCTCCTACTTTATCTGTGTTTATGGTTGGAAGACCACTAACAAGGGATTGATGTAATAGAGTTTCGGTGATTTAAAAAATCACTGAAAGAAGTAAATTGTAAGCAGGAGATTGTAGGAGGCAACGTGAGGAGGATGTGGGAGATCATGGCTGACGTAGTCGAGAAATAGAGGCGGATGTGAAGAGAAGTGGGTGCAGTGCGGTGATATTTGGGTGTCAGAGGGGACAGGACTTGGCTGTGGGCTGATGGGTTAGTGAGGACAGAGCCCACGTTTTCTTTCTGTTTTTGACTTGAGCACACCGGGGAATGGAGGAGGTAGGATTGTCTGGCATGGAGAAGCCAGGGAAAAGTAGCATGGGCTCTGAACTTAACCTAGACGTGTTTCAGCTTGAATGTTTTTCTTTAGGGTTTCCTCTTCTTTAGTCCATGAAATCCTGCCAAGGCAGCACTTTATTGTCATATTTCCTTCCCCTTTCCCTCTCCCCATCCCCCATGAGCTGTACAGTTGGTTTACACCATAAAGTTTTGTAAGCATTCCTGTTGCATTAGTTTGTCTTTTTATCCTTTGTCTCTCGATTTTGGTGTTCCCTTTCCCTTTCCTAATTCCAGTACACATATATACAATAGCCAGGGTATTAAAATTAGTTACTGTGATAGCAGGGGCAAAACCACATGAAGGGAATATGGAAAAAGAAGAAACAAAAGAAGGGCACAGTTTCACACGGCATGTTGAAAGTAACTACAACAACGATAAAAAACAATTTTTTTTTTATAACTTGAAGTTCATTTCGCTTAGGCTCATCTTATGTGTTCATACAGGCATGGCTCTTGAGCTACTGTGATCTGCTAGGATATCCTAGACATGTACTAACTGTTCCCTAGGAGGGGAACCATAGAGTCCATGTTTCTTTGAGTCTGGCGTACTTCATTTCTGGCCTTCTGAATTCCTCTCATGGCTGAAAGTTATCCCCAGGTTTAAATATAACATTACTAGTAACTTTTCATCTTAGTCTCTAAAGCGCCCAGGAAAGTCTCAGTCAATGACTCCCCACATTTTAAGCCACAAGGATTGTGGATCGAGTGTTAGAGGTTTACTCTTGGAAGAACGACTCCAGAGAAATAAAGCCTTGGCTAAGACAATAAGAATGAAAGTGGACATGGTGTCATTCCTCAAGTCATGGAATGAATATATTTTTTAAACTAACGCAAGAGCTAAAGCAGGGTCCAACTCATTGATGGATGTAAGACTTGAGTCAGGAAAGCACTGAGAATAAAATCCTTCACATAGTAAGCATTGCATACTGTCTCATCAAGCAAAATAATTTCTAAAACAAGGAGGAAGAGTGGGTTTTTGTGATGAGACTGTATAAGAGCTCTTTAAAATCTACCAAAAGTGCCCTGCAAACGGAAGACATTGTTATTCCTGTGAATACATTGTCTAGAGGCTAGATCTAGAACTTCTTTCGTTGGGACATACACTTTGAAGCCACTTGGCTTCTGACTGGGCAGACATGTCAACCCCAGCAGAGAGCAGGTACTCAAAAGACACTTCTTCCCTCTCCTTCCAGAGCCCTAGTATCGTCCTGGAAGTGTCCTGGAAGTGCCCCATGGTTATAAGTCACTGTGTCACTGTTTGCCTTTCTTCTTCCCACAGAGATTTCCTGGGAACCAAGGAAGCATCTCTGTTGCTGATGGCCATGTTCCTCCTCGCTGTTTTCTACCACGGACAGCAGGTAATGGTGCTTGTTGCTCTAGCCACCCTTTGCTACTTAGCACCATGAAATTTCCCTGAAAGGCCTCTCCTGTCCATTGCAGTAAATGGCCATTAGCTGCTTGAATCAAGTCGTGATTTTTAATGAATCAATTGCTAATAAAGACCACTTAATGAAGTATGAGCTGGAAAAGAGTCATTGTGACCTTCCAACTTATCTCTTTCAAAAAGACCCTTGTCCTAACAAAAGAGCTTTTAACTTCTGCCTGAGAGAAATTGGGGTCTTTCCCAATTCCATTGTCTGGATAAAAGTATTACTAGAAAAAAAGAAAAAAAAATAGAACAAACGTGAGGAGAGCTGGAAGATAAGACTTCCAGGATGACAATTGGAAGACAAGGGAAAAGCCAATTCTGTGCAAAGGAGAGACAGACAAAAAAAAAAGTAGAAAAAAAAAGAATTAGAAGGATAGGGAAGTGGTGCTATGGCTCAAGTGGTAGAGTGCCAGCCTAGAGCTGAAGAGCTCAGGGACAGCTCCCAGGCCCAGAGTTCAAGCCCCACAACCAACAAAAAAAAAAAAAAAAAAAAAAAAAGAAAAAAAAATCCAGAAGAATAGAATTAGGGTATCAAGATGATAGTACAGCACCTGGAATGTATTAGCTCCTAAATTCCTATTTCCATGAAGATTTTGCACCACAGACAAAACATCACTGTCTTTCCTTTCTCAGGAAGCTATGGCAAACCTTTTGCAAAGAGTGACAAAGGGTAAAAGGCTAACCAATGCAACAGCAATACTTCCAAGACAATATGTTATAAACTAATTGTACAACTTGTGGGGGGGATTGGGAAGGAGGAAAGGTGGGAGAAAAATGAGGGAGGAGGTAACAAATTTGACAAGAAATGTACTCACTACCTTACATATGTAACTGTACATCACTTTGACAATAAATTTTTTAAAAGAAAAAAAAAAGAAAATAGATGTGTTGTGCTGAATAAATAGGTCGAGGATCAACTGTGCCAGGACTCTGCCCCAGCTCATCTTCTCAGCAGTGGGTGGCCTTTGGCAAGTTGCTTTCCTCCCTGAGCCTCAGTCTCCTCAACTGTGAAAATAAAATAGTAATACCTATGTAGAGCTGACTTAATGAATCACTTGAAATTATGGCTCACAGCATTAGATGTGTGCATAAAATATGTGTGTGTGTCTATATAAGAACATAACTACTGATGTGTCCTGATTAATAAAAACCCCTACCATACGGATTGTACTTTTCCTCTAGGATCCTGTTAGTTACTAGGATCTGCAATGGGCAGAACTGAACAAAGCCTCATTCCTAGGAGAGACCCAAATAACACACAAGTGCTGTGTGTGTAGGTAATGCATGTGTCCAGGTTCTTTTTGCTGTTGTTTTTGTCGGTCATGGGGCTTGAACCCCGGGCTTGGATGCTATCCCTGAGCTATTTTGCTCAAGGTTAGTGTTCTACCACTTTGAGCCACAGCACCACTTCTGGTTTTCTGGTGGTTAATTGGAGATAAGAGTCTCATGGACTTTCCTGCCCACGCTGGCTTCCAACTATGATCATCAGATCTCAGCCTCCTGAGTAGCTAGGATTACAGGTGGGAGCCACCAACACCTGGCTTGTCCACATTCTTCAAGAAAGGAAATTATTAGGTGTGTCATGGCAGGTTTCACAAAGAGGTACTGCTTGCTCCCCCCCCCCCCCCCCGCAAAAAGAAAGAAAGAAAGAAAGAAAAAAGCAGATTCTCTGTACACTCCAGCCCATGAACAGTGACACCCCTCCTCCCTTGAGAGACTTTACTCCCACTAAAAACTAGGTCCTGCCAGTCTCCATGCTCCGCTCTAGATTCCAGTCCATCTTTCTGTGGTCTGGATGCATTTCAGAAAGCATAAGCAGAAAAAGAGGAAAACAAGTCAAGAAGACTGTTGGCCAGAGCAGAAATAGAAACACATCACTAGGAAATCTCCATGGAAACAGAGAGGTATCAACCCCTGGGAAACTGGGAATTAAACAGTCAAAATTCCCACAAATGCAGAGATAATACATATATATAAAGCTATTTGTAACAGGAGAGGATGGTAAAAAGTAGTCAAGAAAATAATGGGTAATATAAAATCTTGGAACCTGAAAGAAATGGGGAAAGAAGTAGCTAGTGAGTTCCTACTGCTTGCCTTGTATTTTTTCCTTGATTACCTCATTCAATCCTATAAGTAACCTGGTCTGCAGTTATTATTATAATTATCATTTTCATCTTACAAATGTAAAGGGAAAGTACTCGGCTACTAGAACTAGAATTCAAATCCAGATGTGTCTCCAATGCTCATCTTTTCTACTTTATCAGACTAAAAGCAGAATAATACCACTATGTCCATAGCAACTCAATGACCCCGGGACCCAAAGCATTCAACCCTCAAGTATGACCTTGACTTGCATTTATGACAAGACAAGAAGTTAAATCCCAGTCATTTCCAGAATGCCTGTATCTAGGTCTTCCTGGCCGTCTCCAAAGACAGGTGTCCTGTCTTCTATTTATAGGGAAAACTAACTCCTTAGTCTCATATGTAAATTACCATCCACTGGAAGGTTATGAAGACAGAATTAGACAAAAACAACCCTAAGGAACAACTAGATGCTCACTCCATATTCCAGGGTTGTTGTTTTTTAAGTAATTGTACACAGGGATTTCAATTCAACATGTCAATTTATATGCTCCGTGTCACCCCTTCCTTCCATCATTCTCCCCCCATCTATCTCAACCCTCCCATCCATCTCCCAGGTTTCAAATTGAAAGATAAGAGATCCCCAGAAGGATCTGAGAAACCAGGTTCAGAGTGAGGGTCACCATCCCACAATTATAAGTATGTTTCTACTTCCTCCACCACCTTAACGAGCAGTCCCTTCCTCAAGTGAGGCTCTTCTAGCCTATTGATTTGATATATTCTAGTCAGCATTTTTTCTGAGGGAAACAGAGGGACTGATTGCTTTAAGATTATGTATAAGGTAAGAGTATGTGTTTCTTGAGGCCCTAGTAATTTGTAGCATTAGGTATTTTTGCTCTTCTTTCTTTCCGGGGGCTTTGAAATTGCATAACTGCAAATACAACTATAGCTGTTACAGGTATAGACTCTGGAAATGGGCAGATGGTCCTGGACCAAAACTCTACAAGATGGTAACCTTAAACAGTCTACCTAACTTTCTGAATCTCAGTTTCCCTGTCTATGAAGTGGATATGCTACTAACAGGTTCTACTTCATTGTGCTATTTTGGTATTACATAGGAATATAATACTAAAATGTTTATTAAGGTTGCTAGCATATATAAGTGCTCAAATTGTTTGTTACTAACATTTTACTTTGAAACTAAGCCAGTGGCACAGAGAAGACATTGCTCACCTATTGTGTTCAGAGATCAAAGCAACGACTCAAGCCCCTGTGAGGTGCTCAGTACGAGCCAGACTGACACAGAATCCAATTCTGTGACTTCGGGTTGTATTCTGTCTCTGCCAACTGTGGTTGCCTGGCTGTGTTAAAGGCAGCTCTCTGCAGCACTGCATCATGTGGATGTCTATCTATAGCATCCGGCAGGGCCTGTTCATCCTGGATACAGCCTGCCCACTCCTGAGCTTGCTCCCTTTATGAGTCAGAGGCTCTCTGCCCTCCAGAAAGGCTGAACAATGCCCATTGATGCCTGGTACGCCACAATGTCCAGTGAGAGCATGTGTAGTTACACAACTCCACAGTGAGAGAGGCGGTTATGGAACTGATTCATTGGGAACTTTCACTTTGGCACATATGCGGAAGGGATCTGACAAGCACTTCCTCCTTCCCCTCTGAGGTGGGTAAATGCTCAGAGCACTGGACAGGGAAAGCAAACAGTGGGCCACCTACCACCCTGTGCCTGGACTCACTAGCAGCCCTGGAGGTTGGGGCTTCGCCTCGTAGCAGAGGAAGCCACATCTGAGCATGGGGTCACAGCTTCATGAGGTCACCTCTCCAGTCACCTACTGGTGAGTTTGGTAGCAGGGACTGTGTGGCTCACGTAGAAGAACCCAGTATTCCTGCTTGAATCCTAGAAATGCCACTCAAGAATGGATAACATGCTAGGCCCCAGAGATGTGATTTTTTTTTCATCTGTAACTTAAGCACACTAATAGTGCTAGTGGCCCATCATTATAATCCTCACTACTCAGGATTCTGAGATCTGAGAGCCAGTGTTTGAAGCCACTCCAGGCAGAGAAGTCTAAGACACTCGTATCCCCAATTAAATTGAAAAAGCCAGAAGTAATGGTGTGGCTCAATTGGTAGAGCACCAGCCATGAGAGAAAAGGCTGAACAAGAGTGCTAGGCCCTGAGTTCAAGCACAAGTACTAGTACAAAAATAAATGGTAATTGTTGTTCGTTAGAAGTGAAAAATAGACGAATAAAAGCATTTACACAGAAAGTCACAGCTTGGAGCCAAAATGCCAGGCATTCAAATGTATCTACTATCTGTGAGGCCTGAGGTAAATAATACCTTTGCCTCACTTTGCTTTGTACCTCTCCTGTGAGATGGAGCTAGTTTGGTGTCCACCTTCTTAGTTGTTGTGTGGTTAAAGGAGCTTGACTACGTATGAAATTCTTTTTTTTTTTTTTTTTTTGGCCAGTCCTGGGCCTTGGACTCAGGGCCTGAGCACTGTCCCTGGCTTCTTCCCGCTCAAGGCTAGCACTCTGCCACTTGAGCCACAGCGCCGCTTCTGGCCGTTTTCTGCATATGTGGTGCTGGGGAATCGAACCTAGGGCTTCGTGTATCCGAGGCAGGCACTCTTGCCACTAGGCTATATCCCCAGCCCCTCGTATGAAATTCTTGGAACAGTGACTCACCCAAGGCAAGGACTTGGTCAGCATTTGCTGCCATTATGTGAAGAACCCAGGACAAAATACAGGAATAATATGTATCAGTGTCCTACACAGTCTTGTCATATAGCCAGTGCCATTATGCTTTGATGAAAATCAGGCAAGATACTTTTGAGCAAAGGCTGAGGAAACTTTACTTATAAAATACCATTTCCATGTCTTTCATACTCTTAGCTTCCTCTTTTCTTTCTGTGCCCTTTGGCCACCACTCAGCAATGGGCACAGCCTGAGTCTCACAGATTTTCCTTTGCCTGGCATCCAGCATGCAGTAGGTACAGAATATTGTTAAAAACTGAAGAAAACCTTTTCCTTCCGGGAAAGTTAATAATGTGTGGTACCTGCCTTCCAGAACTTGCTATGCCAAGAGACTGGGCTGCACTAGGGATAAATTTTCCATCTCCTGATGCACCTGCCATGTTTTCAGAGGCCTGAAGCCACAGTGTCCTAAGCTCATAACTGACAAAAAAACCTTTGGTCAGGTCAACTTCAGCCTTCCCCCTGATCTCCCTAGTCATGGCTCTGAGTTGAATTGAACTAGATGAGGGTATTTCAGCAGGAGAAAAATAAACAAGTGTCTTGTTTTTCAGCCAAGTATGTGATTTTAAGGGGGAAAAATACATTGTTTTGGAAATGATTATAGATAAGAAAATACTTCTCTGTAGTCTAACATACCAAAACCTGATGTAGAGAAAATTAAAATCAGGTTTGGTCTGATGTCATCCACAACTATACTAAATGATAGGGATATCTAGTGAATCTATATTTTAGACATTTCAGAATGCTTTTGTGTGCATCATATCTCCTGGTCCATGTTATAGAGCCATAGGTTTTGTGTGTGTGTGTGTGTGTGTGTGTGTGTGTGTGTGTGTGTGTGTTAAATTAGACACACCAGGTGAAATTGTCCTAAGTTTTTAGAAAGAAATTCTACAGGATAAATGACTTCACCAAGGTCACACAACAAGTTAGTGAAGCCATCAAGGTCTATGTTCCTTTACACTGTCTGCTGCTACTACCAATAGTATTTTTTTTTTGTTTTCTGGTATGGAAATTTTCAAACATACAGAAAGAGGATGAAATATGATCAAGAAATCAGATCTCCAATACCACCAACTCATGTCAAACCTTATTTCCTCTATATCCTTATTCACTATACCTACTATCATTTCCTCCTGATTATTTTAAATCAATAGCCTACTATTTCATCCTCTAAATAGTTCAATAAACACTTCTGAAATGTAGGGGCTGTTACACCTAGTCACAATACTAGTAACACATTTTTTAAAAGAAAAACAGAAATTCATTAGTGTTGTCAAAGCTCTGGGCAGTATTTCCGTGTTTTATTATTGTATTTTTGAAGTTTGTTTATCTGGTTGAGATCCAAATAATGGTTATGTGTTCCCATTGATTTGATCCATCTCTAAAGTCTTTTTTCAATCTTTGGGAATAGTCTCCATCTTTCTTTGTTAGAACCATTTGATTTTGGTAACGTCTCCTAGTTGAGAGGTTTTCATTGCATGCAACACATTCTTGTTGATCCTGTGCTAGTCATTATGTCTAGAAGTATGGTGAGATTCAGTTTCAAATGTTTTCAACAAACTTATTTAGTTGGCTATCTTTATGAATTACAATCTGGAATACATAATGTCTCCTGGACTCTGTTTTGGATGATGTTAACAACTATTAATGATACCAGCTTATATTCATTTAATTTATAGACAGTGACATTCTAATCCTATCAAGAATCCATAATTGACTAACTGGAATGTGTTACAAAAGAGAGTAATTCCTTGCCAGCTCTCTGTCACTTGGAAGTACAGCATTTAAAGCAAAGATAAATGTGGAATGCTTCCCCTTTAAACTTAAAGTTTTCCAATAAATTTGTTCCCTAGCATCATTCGGAAATGACAGCTAAGATTTTAAGTGTCACTTGAAGTTAATTTATGTACTTTCCCATATTCCTTGTATTTCCATTCACTGCAACTGTTATTCTTACCAAAGCTCAATTTGTCACATCTTTGACAACTGGGAGCCTACTGAAGCTGGCTTTGGGATCCTTTTGATATAACCACGGTAGTTTCCAATAGATTACTTATTTATGATATTAAAAAAAAGTTTTAAGTTCTTTACTAATATTCATTTACTTAGTTATTAAAAGGAAATCCAAACTTTCCAAGCTCTCACAGCAACTTGATGAAACTAAACAAGCATTCTTTTATTCAACTCTCTGCCTCTACCCATAATTTCTTTATCTATATGAATTGTGTTTCTAGAAATTGATGTCTGGGGGCCACACTCTGAAACTGGAAACGGTTGTTGCTAGGTTTTCATTATGTCCAGGCCTTCATAATGATATTCCTATGCTTACTGAAGTCCATAAGCTTTTAAACCTCATCAAACCTGTATCAGTGACTCCTTTCTCTCCCCCCAAAAATGCCAATCATGAATGACACCAACACAACTTCCTCCTTGCTTTACCATATAATTCCTATATAATAGTGTAACACTAACAATGTAAATATTTCCACCTATGATATGATTATTATAAACAGTTTTAAAATTCTTTTTTTTTGAGTTGTTTTTATTCTTGCAGTATTTCCCTCTAGGAATGTGCCATCAATACTCGAAGGATAAAACCAATTCAAAAGAACATTAAAACTGATCATGTGATCACATTGCTGTGACAAAATACCTGAGAAGGGAGGAAATATTGATTCTGGCTGATGGTTTGAGTCCCTGGTAACTTTGCCCCATCCATTGGGCCTGTTATCAAATCACTGCCTCCTGAGAAAGAGAAACATATGGCAGAGGAAACTGCTCACTTTGTGGTGGTCAGAAAACAGAGGGGGCCAGGGTCCCAGTACCTCCTTCAAGGGCATGCCTAGACTGGCCTAACTTCCTCCTACTAGGCCCTCATCTCATGAAGATTTCACCTCCTCCTTTAGCCTATGAGCCATTGGGGGCCATTTAAGATCCAAACCATAACACATAGAAATCTATCTAGGAGTTCTTTATCTTGATCTCTCCCTTATTTGCTCGTCCTTATGCCAGTGCAACAAAATTTAGGGCTCCATAAAATGTCTTGAATTATGATGTAAAAATACTGAATCACAATAATAGTATTGTACCTGTGTAAATGACACCATCCATCACGTAACTAATACAACTACTACATAATGTTAAAAGGAACAATTTTGTAAAGAACATTGGGTATGTGTATCCCCTCTGCGTGGCAGGACACATGGGTTCATTTGCTTATTTGTTTGTAGTGAAAGTGAATTTTAATATCCATTTCATTTTATATTGAGATAAAACATTTCCATGAGTCTAAAGTCAAGTACATCCAAGACTAACACTCTATCCTGTCCCCTGCCTTCCTCGTCTCCTAGATAACCACTTTGTTATTGCCTATACCTAAAAATGATGTCCTGTTTAAGTGTGTACATGTGTATGTGGAGAGAGGAAAAAAAAGATACAGACAAAATGAGAGAGAGAGAGAGAGACTGTGCTGTCTTATATAAGTGATAACATACTTTACAGATCTTTCCCCCCACCCCCCGTTAGAAATCCACATCTCAGAATACCAGAGGATTACTCCTACTTTCCCTTTATAGCTACATCATGTTCTTTTGTGTATATGTATGCTAGTTTGCTCAGCCAACAAAATGAACATTTGGATTGCTTCCAGCTTTTGCTGTTACAAGTACTGATGAATGAATAACCTTGGGCCTGTGTCATTTCATGTTTTCACTATCTATTGAGTTATGAATATGAGAGACAAAAGAAAGAAACTAGCTGAATGTTTTGAACCTTTGGATTCAAGATATCTAACCATGCATTTAACAGTGCAGCGTATATTGTTCACTTTAATTATTAAAGACTCTGAAATAATGGTATCTCCAAAGCTGTGATAAAAATGCTTTGTGAGCTGCTCTGGAAAGGAAAGAGCCCATTTCCAACATTAAGGAAAGCCAGAGAAAGAGGGACCTGTGGGGTATTGACTGCCTACATGATCCTTTCGTCTAGAAGTTCCTAAATAACTTCTCTTCACTCCTTGGTGGCTTCATCCCAAGTCAGAGGGACAATAAAACTGAGGTGAAAACATCTTCCTATTAGGGTCATGTTTGGAGTAAGAGTTTAGTATTGTATGTTACATAACACACGTCTTCTCACATAATTAGTACCACCAAGTGCTGTCTAGTTCTGTTTTGTTGTTGTAGTTGGGCCAATATGTATTGATTTGAACACCTACCCCATGCAGTATATGTTACCACATGATATGTGTATTAATCAGCTCAGGCTGCTTTACCAAAATACCATAGACCAGGTGGTTTGAACAACCGGAATTTACTTCCTCACAGTTCTGCAGCCTGGAAGGTCTGCGATCAAAGAGCCAGCAGGGTTTAGAACATGGTGAGGGCTCTCCTCCTGGCTGGCAGACCCCCACATTGCACTGGGCCTCACATGACCTTTTTTCAGAGTGTGTATTTGAAGAGAGGAAAAGCAAGGTCCCTTACAGTGTCTCCTATTGCAGGATATAATCTCATCACAAGGGCTCCATTTTTAAGGCCTTCTGTGATCTAATTACTTCCCAAAGGTCCATCTCCAAATTCCATCACATCAGGAGTTAAGGATCACCCTAGATTTAGTGAGGGGGAACCACAAACACTTAGTCCCTAACAGTAAGGTCGTAGTATTGAACAGCTGATTGAAGCCTGGACCATGGAACACCTACTGTCTAGCAGATGACATAGGCACAGATAATCTCAGAAATGAGAATAAAATCATGGCTGTACTAATGTCAGGAAAGGCATGAACACAGGCGTGTGGAATCCAGCTGTCCTCTGAGCTCTTGGCTTCTGGAAGCAAATGCTCCCAAGGGCACCAAGATCAGGCTCTACTTCATTTATGAGACATGCCAGAGCCTCACCACTTCCAAGATATGTGCGCCTAAGGCCTGTGCCCCAGAAGTTCACCATGGCTTCCCTTTCTCTCCCACAAACTGCAGCTGGAATACACAGCCCGCTTGGACTTCCTTTGGCGAGTACAGGCTAAAGAGGAGATCAATGAGATGAAAGAGCTAAGGGAACACAACGAGAACATGCTCCGAAATATCTTACCCAGTCACGTGGCCCGCCATTTCCTGGAGAAAGACCGCGACAATGAGGTAAGCCCAGGCTTCACCAGGCATGGAGAAGGCAAAGGTGAATACTTGCTCACATTACTCTGGGAGAATTCTTCTGTCCTTGTCAGGGATATGAGAACCAAACCTGTGGTCATCTTCCAAATTGTTCAACTGTGACATCTACACACAGCCCCTCTTGGCTCTAGAACCTCACTTATTTGGTAGATATTAAATCTCTATTACAAGGCTTGCAAACTTTATATGTGTATGTTGTATATGTGTGTGTACATACATAGATATACATCTACACGTATGTTTATATACTCATACATGTGAGTATATTTGTGTGTATATAGTCATTATCATATACACATTATATACATACATAGATATACCTACATACACACAGATACACACACACACATGCATACACACACACACACACACACACACACACACACACACATCTCCAACAATTCCACTTTTGGATATACACCTGAAAGAATTGAAAGGGTCTCAAAGAGGTATTTTACACTAAGGAGCATTATGGATACCAATGGCAGAAATACTCTATACAAATATATAAGCATAGAACAGAAACTTGTTTAAGTTGTTTCAAGAAGCAAGAAGAGAGAATGAGAAGAAGTAATAGAAAGAAAAAAAATAGAGTAGATTGTATTTATATATGGAACTATTTCAATGAAACTCCCTTATACAACTAATATATGCTAATAAAAATGGGAGGAAAAAGTAAAAAAAAAGGTGGAAGAAACCCAGTAGGATGCTTGGGTTGACAAGACATGACATACACTTTAGCTGAATATCTTCCAGCCAAAGAAAGAAAGAGCATTCTAACATATGCTCCAGTATGTACAAACCTTATGCTAAATGAAATAAGCCAGTCACAAAAAGTACAAACACCCCCTCTGCGAGAAACTTATGGGTCAAGTTCTTAGATAGGGAATACCAAAATTGAGAGACACAGGGTAAAAAAAAAAAAAAAAACTACAAAAGCAATACTTGCAAAACTGTTTGGTGTAAGTGAACTGAACACCTCATGGGGGGAAAGGGAAAGGGGGAGGAGGGAGGGGGGGTGTGAGGGACGAGGTAACAAACAGTACAAGTAATGTATCCAATGCCTAACGTATGAAACTGTAACCTCTGTGTACATCAGTTTGATAATAAAAATTTGAAAAGAAAGAAAGAAAAAAGAAATTAGAATAATGCTTTCCAGGGCCTGGACAATTGAGGGAGAATGAAATGATTATTGTGTGGATACTTAACTTCAGATTTAGAAGGTAAAAGAAAGATCTAGGATAGTGGTAATATTTGCCCCATAAGGTGAATGTACTTAATACCATAAACTATACATTTAAGATGGTAAATTGTGTGTTACATATATATTTTATCACATTAAAAAAAATATATATATATATATGACCAAACACTGCTGACTCACACCTGTGATTCTAGCTAACCAGAGATTTGAGGATCACAGTTCAAAGCCAGCCTGTTCACCAAAGTCTGTGAGATTCTTATCTCCAATTAACCACCAAAAAGCCAAAAGTGGAGCTGTGGCTCAAGTGGTAGATGCTAGCCTTGAACAAAAAAAGCTCAAAGACAAAAAAGCCCCACACCGTGAGTTTAAGGCCCAGTAATGACATCAAAAACAAAATAAAAGTGAATAACTACAAATATATATGTATGATATATATGTATGTTGGGGAAGACACTTAAACACTGTTCCTTACTCTATTATAACTAAGGGTCACTCACTCTCAGTAACACAGCAGTCTGAAATCAAGGAGCTTGGGGATCGAGAAGAGAAACTCACCCTGCCTCTTCCGGCTCTTTCTTGCCCTGTGGCATTTTAATCTATACCTTCATCTGCTGAGGCCCTCCTCAGGTTTTCTCTCCCCTCTGCTGAAGGTAACAGTCATTAGACTTAGGGCCCACCCTAAGCCAATATGAACTCAACTAAATTGTAACTGTATCACAACACTTCCAAATAAGATCACATTCTGGTGTTCCTGATAGACGGGAATTTTAATGAAACACTTCTTTTTTCGCTCTCTCTTTTTTGCTTTTATTAGTTATACCAGGAAGTAGAAGATTCCACTGTTACATGTGCACACATCTACAATATAGTCCTGTCGATCTCCTTCACTCTCCTTTCCCTCAAGCAGGGCACTGGTGGCTCACATCTGTAATCCTAGCTACTCAGGAGGCTGAGATCTGAGAATTGTGGTTCAAATGCAGCCCAGACAGGAAAGTCTAGAGACTCTTATCTCCCATTCGCCACCAGAAAACTGGAAGTGGCTCTATGGCTCAAGTGGTAGAATACTAGCCTTAAGCTGAAGAGCTCAGGGACATCACCCAGGCCCAAAGTTCAAGCCCAATGACTGACAGAAAAAAACAAAAACCTATCTACTGCAAGAGTGAATGTCAAGTGATGGGGACAGAAATTGTGGCAGGGTCTATTAATCAAGTCTTTTGGCAGTAAGCAGGCTTAGGAACACATTCAGGAGGAATAATGAAGAGGAAGTTCACATGACCAGAAGTGAGTTAGAGACCCTAAAATAGCTCAGGGAAGACCCTGGTAAGTTGGAGGATGGTGGCAACGAAAATAGAAAGAAAGAGATAAGCCCAGGGTTGCTATAGGGACTAGTAGGGCCTGCAATATAGCATGCAGTGATGTTGTTGATATGAAAGTTGAGAAATGAAAAATCTCAACCAACTGAGCTCGCTAGGTAACCTCCAAGGGAAAGCTACTAGAGGAGGACTGAAAGCTGAGCGCCAGAGGCTCACAGCTGTAATCCTACTTGGAGCCACTTGGGAGGCTGAGGTGAGGATGATCGTTGTGTGAAGCCAGACTGGGCATACACATGAAACCCCTTCTGAACCCATCAATAGTTGCAAGAACCCCCGAAGACCTTGAGCCTCACCTTGGCAGAGCCTCAACTGGCAGAACCCTGTGCACTACATTTCCCATCCAAGCCACTAAAGAAAATCAGTGAGATAGAACCCAAGGGGATGAGGAATTGGCAGCGGGAATAATCCGCTCTTCGTGCACTCAGGTCTTGAAGAGCCTCTCAGGTGCCAATCAAAGCACAATCCATCCCTTTCAGCAGAGAGAATTCTCTGGAAGTGAGTTCAGGCCCAGTTTTCTCAATGTCTCTGAGGCAAGGGACTTTGTTACAAGAGCCTCCTGGTAGGCCTACCAAGGCAGAAAGAACGTGGAAGTTCATTACCCGTTATCACCACTGGAAAGGCATCGAGCGTCCTGCGAAGCCATGTGGTTTTTCACGTCCTCCATGGGTAACTCCAAGGCGGCAGCAGGAGGGGAGTGCTGGGACACAGGCGTCACAGAAGCCAGGCCTGCTGGCCTCTCTCCATTTCCCTCCACTCCCCTCAAGGGAGGCCTTGTGATCTAGCAGGAAAGGCCAAAGACATAGGAGCTCCCCATCTCTGCCCTTTACAGCTGTGTGACCTGAGACATACCAGGTAACTTCCCTAAACCTCAGTTTCCTCGTCTGTAAAATGTACCCCTGCTTTTAGCACCCAGATTTTAACCAGGCAAGGACGTGGCGGGAAAGCATTTCAGACTCACTTCCAAATAGTGCAAGAAAGGAGTTGTAACACTGCAGGACCTCTGCCGAGAAGGGACGAGAAGGAGCTTAGCATTTGGATGAAGAACGGAAGACAGAGACAAGGTATCTAGCTACCAACCCACAAGCCTTGGGGAATATCGAGAGAGTCTGAATTGTGTTCTACATGAAATAAGGAGATACAAATTATGATCCCCACTTGACGGAATAAAAAAACTGATGCCATGAGCCGGAAAAGAAGCTGCTGAAGTTCACATAGCCAGTGAGTAAGCTGAAATTCAAACCTAGGCACGTGCACCAGTGGTTTGCTCCCTTGTCCCACACTCTAAGTGCATGCAAAAAAAGGGGAGCACTGACCCCTCCCATCCCGTGAGTGTTCTCCCCTGAAGTAAACCCTCCGTGTCACGCAGCTGGTTCCACGTGGTTTCTTAGCTGCAGAAGGACAGCAGCCGTAGCAGCGGCCCCACCTGCTGTGGAGATCCACCTCTATACTAAATCACTGCATCATCTACAGCAGCTGACCAGACCTCTCTGGCCATTTCCTCATCTGTTTAGTAGTGGACATAAGACTGACTTTACTGAGGTTGTGTTGAAAGCAGCCCTGGGGACGAACAGGGCTTCTGCGTCCAGTGGAACCCAGTGCCAAGGAGCTTCAATAGAGAAAAGCTGCCATTGTGCTCCGAAGCCCAGTGCGGGCATAGTCTGGCCCACCTCCTCCTGCCGTTTCCGTCACTATGTACCAGTGATGAGCCTTCTGGACTCATGGTCCTCACCTGCAGGGCATGTCTCCCGGCTTACCTGACTAGGGCCACACCCACATGGGCCTGTGTGCATAAAGCCCTTGTGTGGAGCTTGGCACGCTGTTTGTTGGCTCCTATAGTCTTTAAGGCATGTGAGCTGTTGTTATTTTGTCTGCTCCTTCCTAGTAAGAGCTCCACCTATTATCACCCAGTCACTCGGTATGTATTCATCAAGGGACAACTATCACTCGGTATGTATTCATCAAGGGACAACTAAATGCCAGTGTCATTCTACAGCGTTGGATCCAAATGAAGAACGGATTAGGAAACATCTTTGCTATGATGAAGCAGTGATTGCCATAAGAAGACAGATGGCAAAACAAATACACAAAATAGGGCCAGTCATGATAAATTGTAGGACAACAAAAACAAAAGGCTGAATAATGGAACATTGGGAAGATGCTATTATGACAAAAATAACTGAGACTGGCTCATTTATAAAGCAGAGAAAATTGTCTTCCTCACAATTCAGAAGGCTGAGGAGTCCAAGATCAAGGTACTAGCAGGTTTGGTATCTGGTGAGATCAAATCTCTGTTCCAAGACGATACTTTCAGTGCTGAATTCTCACACGGCAGAAGAGAAGAAAGGAAGACATTGGATCTTTGTCTCCCTACAGGTTCTAATCTTGTTTATGAGAGCTCTAACCTTGTAGCTTCCTCATCTCCTAAAGACTTCACCTCTTAGCACAGTCATACTAAGTTGTAATTAAGTTTCAGCATATGAATTTGGGAGGCGCATTCAAACCACAACAGACTCAAGGAAGGTTGTTCTGAGACACAGTCATATAAACAGAGACTTGAATGAAATTAAAGGTTATCTGTGAAGCCAACAGATCTCAGATATAGTTTTCCCCTGCAGAGAGGGTTTTAAGAAGCAGGAACTTTGAATCAAACAGGTCAATACAGATAAAAGATCAGATTGCATTTCTCTGGACAAAGAGGCGACCAAAATGTTCCCAATGACGTGTGAGATATATGGAGGGCGGTTGCAGCTGTTCAAAATCTGTCATCTTCCACCAAGAAAAATGACAATAAAACAATTATAGTCTTTCTATATTCATCAATCCCTCCCCAGTTTACAATGTGTTTTTAGCTTCTTTAAGCCCAAAATAGCAAGAGACAGATGGCACACTCAAAGTAGTTAATTAGAGTGAGCTGAATAAAGAAACCATCTCTGGTGGGTGAGCTGGAGATCTTCCATCTGAGCCTCCATGCCCCCTCACCCTCTTCTGCATGCTAGGCTCAGGATGAGGGGAGGGCGGGCCTTCCTGGACTACTTCAATGACCTTCTGTGTATCCCAGCACCCAGTCAAAGGTCATCCAGGGTGATGCATAGGAGAGCCATCAGAAGAGATCTTCTTTAGCTGAGTGGCTGTGGACCACACCTGTAATCCTCGCTACTTGGGAGGCAGAGATAGGGAGGATGGTGGTTGTTGTGAACATTAGGAAGTCTAGGTATGTACGAGAGTGGAAAGGAAAACAATTGATAACTGAGGTGTCAGAGTATCACCTATCTATACGGTGTCCACCTGGAGATTGAGCTCACAGAGGAATTCTAGGAAATGTTGCCAGAGCGTACTTCACCATCTCCTAGCCCAAAGGAGCAAAGTAGCTGGGTACTATACAACATTTCTGGCCACAGCCGCACCTGAGGAGCACTGATTTCCTGGTACTTCCAGGATGCTGCTCATTTGGGCAGTGTGCCCTCTAGTGTCCAGAGTAAACCGCGATGTGAAGAACCAAAAGTTCTACCAATTGGATCTTGGGTGGGTGAGAGTGGCAATCAGGCAGCCTGGAGCCTCTGTTCTAGAAGTAGGCATGTATTCGTGGAGCCCAAGGTTCAACTTGAGGAATTACAAACAATGAGATTAAAAAGGCAGGTAGAATTGAGGCCATAGATGCGTTCTATACTGTGGCATTGCACTTCATCCTGAAAGCAAGAGTGGGCCATTACAGGATTTTTAGAATGAAAGAGACTTAGTCAAGATCCGTCACATGTTTTTTTTAAAAAAAAGTCAGTCTGTTTGCCATGTGGGTTAGGCCTTTGAATAGGACAAGGCTGGAAATCTCCAGTAGGAGGCTCTCATATCAGTGGTCAAGGAAGAAACCAGAAAGGGTTGGGTTTTAAAAAGCATTAGAAATTACTTAATGTTTAGGAGATTAAAACAAACTCTGAAGAAGTTGGTATTGGATTTGGGTGTGTTGGAGGTGATTCTGTGAGTGTGTAAGTTTGATAATTTGGCAACTTCAATAGAATTAGAGAACTAAGGAGCAGATGCATGCAGGTCAGCTGGATAGAAGATGCACTAGGCTTTTAACAGTAGGATTTGAGGAGCATGAGCATAACCTAGCATGAAGCATGGAAGCTAAAAGCCCAAGGAAAACTGACCAGAAGATGTAAATTTAGAAACTGCCATACATGGTGGGTAAGAAGGCTGAGATGGATCATAGTTGTAGAAAATATTCATGGGGTTAAGGTCAAAACCATAGCAATCATCAACATTAAACATGGAAGAAAAGCAATAAATATCCTTCGAGGGAGAAGGCAAAAGAAAATAAAGTAACTTGCTCAAGCATAGTACGTCAAGAGAATCAAGACCCTGAGTAAACAATATACGGAGAGTCAAGGGGGGTCCATTTAAATATGAACTGGCATGTGTGCTTTGGCTTTTGTTTTTGTTTTCTTTTTTTGTCAAAGTGATGTACAGGCAGGTTACAGTTTCATATGTAAGGCAGTGAGTACGTTTCTTATCCAACTTGTTACCTCCTTCCTCATTTTTCTCCCACCTCTCCTTCTCCCCAGTTCTCTGGGTTGCACAGTTGGTTTGTAGCATATTGTCTTGAAAGTATTTCTGTTGCATTGGCTCACCTTTTACCCTTTGTCTCTCCATTCTGATGTTCCCATTCCCCTTTCCTAGTTCTGATAAACATATACACAATACCCAGGGTACTAAAATCAGTTACAGTGACATCAGGGGTAAAACCCTGGGTGAAAAAAACAAAACAAAGAAAAAGGCGTAATTTCACATGGTATATTAAAAATAACAACCATGATAAACCACTTATTTCCATAACTTGGAGTTCATTTCGCTTAGCATCATCTTATGTGTTCATATGGACATAGCTATTGAGCTATTATGGTCTTCTGCTAGGACTATCCCAGACATGTACTAATTATTTTATTCCCAGTGAGGGAAACTATAGAGTCTGTGTTTCTTTGGGTCTGGCTTACTTCACTTAGTATGGTTTTTTTTTCCAAGGCTTTCCATTTCCTTATGAATGGGGCAGTGACATTCTGTCTGGTAGAAGCATAGAATTCCATTATGTATATGCATCACATTTCTGGATCCACTCATCTATGGACGGACATCTGGGTTGGATCCATATTTGAGCAATGTTAAATTGTGCTGTGATGAACATAATTGTACCGCATGCTTTAGTGTGGTCTCGCTTGTAATCCTTTGGGTAAATGCTCAAAAGTGGGGTTGCTGGGTCATCAGGGAGCTCTATGCTTAGCCTTTCGAGGAATCTCCACACTGCTGTCCAGAGTGGTTGAACAAGTTTACACTCCCACCAACAGTGTAGTAGGGTTCCCTTTTGGCCACATCCCCACCAGCATCTGTTATTATTAGTTTTCTAATGGACATCCTTACTGTGGTGAGGTGGAATGCCAATGTTGTTTTGATTTGCATTTCTTTTATGGCCAGGGATATTGAGCACTTTTCATGTGCCTCTTGGCCATTCTCATTTTCTCTTCAGAAAAGTCTCTCTTTAAGTCCTTAGCCCATTTATTAAGGGAAAGTTTTTTCTTTGAGAATTTGTTTTGGAGGAACTTAATTTTCTTTAAATTCTAAGTATATTTTAGATATGAGGCCATTGCCTGTTGTATGGCCGGTGAAGATCTTCTCCCGGTCTGAGGGCTTTCTGTTTATCTTGCAAGCCATGTCCTTTGCCATGCAGAAACTCTGCAGTTTGATGCAGTACTGTTTGTCCATCCTTTCTTTGACTTGTTGTGTTTCTGGACCTTTATTAAGAGAGTTTCAACCTGTGCCAAGGAGCCTGTGTGTTTCTCCTTTTCCTTCTTGTAGTGTTTTCAGGGCATCTGCTCTTACCTCGAGCTCTTTGATCCATTTGGAATTGACTCTGGTGCAAGGTGATATAGAAGGATCTAGCTTTAGTTTTTTACAGATGTCTAACCGATTTTGCCAGCACCATTGGTTGAAGAGGCTATCTTTCTTCCATCCTATTTTTTTGGTTCCCTGATCAAAGATTAGGTGGCCATAGGTCTGTGGGTTCATTTCTGGGTCTTCAATTCTATTCCATTGGTCCTCAGGCCTGTTCTTGTGCCAATACCAAAATGTTTTTATTACTATCACTTTGAAATAGAGCTTGAAGTTTGGTGTTGATAGTCCTCCATGCGCTTTGGTTTAATAGACTGGTTTTACCTCTGTTTATTTCATCCCAGCCTGAGATGGGAATGGTAAAAGTTAGTACAGAAAACTAGCTTGATAAGGTAGGAAACAAGGATGAAGAGGGACCAGCTGATAGACACAAGTGTCTGTAGATTCAGGAAAAAATAGAGAGGTAAGTTAAGAAGAGTGGTAAGGGCTGGACTCATGAATTGGAAGTCAGAAGTCAGGGTCAGTTGATATGAAATTATCCTTGATGGCCCCAACCCATACAAATGGTGATGCTATCTATGATTCTCGTGCCATAAATGGAATATTCACATCCCTTCAAGACTCCTGTGTTTAAATCCTCACCCTTCACATGGTGGTATTCGGAGGAAGGGCCTTTGGAAGGTGATAACTCCATAGGGCAGAGCCTTCATGACTAGGTATGTTAGTTAGTTTTTTATCACTGTGACAAACATCTGAGAGAAATGAGCTGAAAGATGGCGCTGATTTAGGCTCATGATTTCAGAGATTCCCATCCATTGTATCTGGGCCTGTGGCGAGGGAGAGCATCTTTTTTTTTTTTTTGGCCAGTCCCGGGCCTTGGACTCAGGGCCTGAGCACTGTCCCTGGCTTCTTCCCGCTCAAGGCTAGCACTCTGCCACTTGAGCCACAGCGCCGCTTCTGGCCTTTTTCTGTATATGTGGTGCTGGGGAATCGAACCTAGGGCCTCGTGTATCCGAAGCAGGCAATCTTGCCACTAGGCTATATCCCCAGCCCGAGGGAGAGCATCTTGATGGAAGAACATGGTGCAGCAAAGCTGTTCACATCCTGGCATCCAGGAAATAGAAAGACAGGAAAGAGCTGGGGGCCACGGAAATCTTTTCAGGGCATACTCTCCACAATCTACCTCCTCTCACTAGGCCACATCCTCTTTTCTGCTATCTCTCAATTATTCTATCATAGCATAAATCTGACAGATTAATTCACTGATGAAAAAGTAAAGCGGTAAGTCTGTGACTCAGTTACTGCTCAGTAATTAAATCCAATGTCTGGGACCAAGTCTTCAACACATTTGCTTTTTGTGGAATTAGGACCAGAGCCTTTTTAAAAAGAGACCCTGCAGAGCGGCCTTGCCCCTCCTACCATGTGGGGAGACAGCTAGAAGTTGCTACTGATGAGCAAGAAAGTGGGTTCCAGACACTGAATCTTCAAGTGCTTTGGTATTAGGCTTCTAGATATGTGGAAAATCATGTTCTGTTGTGTGTAACAATCCCGTCTAATGGGTGTTGTTACAGCTAAGACATTGAATGTTGACATGATGGTGTCTGAGTCCCCTCTTCCTCCTCTCACTGGGTACCTGTGCATGTGTGTTCAGGTACACACACACACACACACACACACACACACACACACCACACACAGAACACACATGTGTACAGGAAGCATCGTCACAGTACCCAACCTCTGATGATCATTCTGGCTCGCTCTTTGTCTCTCTATCCAGGAGCTGTATTCTCAATCCTACGATGCTGTTGGGGTGATGTTTGCCTCCATTCCAGGATTCGCAGACTTCTACTCTCAGACTGAAATGAATAACCAGGGCGTGGAATGCCTGCGCTTGCTGAATGAGATCATCGCTGACTTTGACGAGGTAAATCTAAGCCTCTCAAATTTGCAATTCCAAATGTGCACCATTGCATCAGATTACTTACTGGAGGGATGACCTTTGCTTTTTACTTTTATAGAATTCTTGGCTGCATTATAAATGCAGGCATATATTATCTGATTAATTTATTGCTAACACAGTTATCACCCGAGATAATTGATGTTTTGATGAATGTGCACATAGTAGAATGACTAAATCAAACTAGTTAACATATTCATCAATTCACATTCTTACCATCTGTAATGATGAAAAGCACCTTAACTCTGGCCTCTTGGCAATTGTAGAGAACTTATTCCTCCTGTCTCACTGAAATGTGAACAAGAAAGGGGCTTTCTACCAGACATTAAGTTATAGCATACCCTATGACAAATACCTCCAGATTTACTGCTCACACACTTCCTGGCCCCTGGCAGGACCATTCTACTTTCTGCTTCTGACTTTGATAGTCTTTAGGTTCTATATATAAATGATTCACTATATTCATTTTTCCATGCCTGGTCTATTTACCTTAATATATTATTCTCCAGGCCTATCCATGCTTCCTTCTTTTTTTTTTTTTTGACAAACTATGGGATCCACCTCATTTTGTGACTACATTTATACAGGTACACTATTTGTTTATCTTCAGCCAATGGGAACCTACGCTTCTGTCCTCACTGAGAATCTGTGCAAGGTATGCAGGTCCTCAGACACCATCAGACAAGTTTGGCCCTTCAGCTGTTAATAGACGTTGGGCTGTGAAAGATCTTGGTCTGGTTTCATCTGTCCACATTCCTCCCTCTGCCACCACACCACGTCATCTTGCCCACTTTCTGCTAACTGAAGGCTGACATGCTCTCTCCCGGGAGTATGGCCCAAGCTCTTCTGTCAGTGTGGCAGAAACAGTGAACAGAGGAGACAGACAGAGGGGACAGGTTAGAGCCTGCCTTGCAGGTGAGCGTGAAGACCCGCTTTGGCCCTCAGCAGAACCGGATATTTGGAGAGGGTTCTGCACAAAGCAAGGACTTGTGCTGACTCACTTGTCAATGGCATTGTACTAGCCACCATGATGGGGGCAGAGACAGGAGCAGGCCCAGCTGAAAGCTGATGATAATGGCTCAGGCTAGAGTGCCAGAGAAGTACACAAGTACTAAGTGCCTAAGTGCATGAAGAAAAGAAAGCCAAAACTTCTTGCTGAACTTGATGGAACGTTGGTGATTGCTCTTTGAAGCTAATCAAGTAGACTTATTTCAAAGATTCACAGCAACACACTTTTTTCAAGGATATCCATTCATATCCAACCGGGCTTGTGGCAAACTTGACACCGTGCTCAACAAACACGTGGTGACTGAATGCCTGACTGTAGAAAAAAAAAAATCAGCAGATCAAGGATACCTGGTCCTTAGGATTCGCTGAGTTTGTTTGCATGATGAGCCAGCCCCTTTTCCTGAAGGAATAAAGACCAGGACTAATGATATTGCTGGCTCTATTTCAGCTGCTTGGCGAAGACCGGTTTCAAGACATCGAGAAGATCAAGACCATTGGCAGTACCTACATGGCCGTGTCAGGCCTGTCCCCTGAAAAACAGGTACAGGTCTTAGATAATCTGCTCTCAGCTACACCTAAGCCTTTTTGCTGCCATCTGGCTGCAGATGGCTAAGCCCTTGTCACCAGGAGATTAGGAGCAGTGAGGAGCTCTGTCAAAGGGGTCTGTGACAGTCAGGGGACACAGTATTTTCCCCAGGGTGGGAGGTCTGCTGGGGGAAATAATGTTGCTCTATTGAGAAACTTGTGGGCTGCTTACTGAGCTTCATTACTCACAAAGGTCTGGGCAAAGGCATACTGCGGTTAAGATTTAGTTGTAGGGGGGCTGGGGATATGGCCTAGTGGCAAGAGTGCTTGCCTCATATACATGAGGCCCTGGGTTCGATTCCCCAGCACCACATATACAGAAAATGGCCAGAAGTGGCGCTGTGGCTCAAGTGGCAAAGTGCTAGCCTTAAGCAAAAAGAAGCCAGGGACAGTGCTCAGGCCCCGAGTCCAAGCCCCAGGACTGGCAAAATAAAAAAGATTTAGTTGTAGGGGTTACTAAGCCCCCACTATTAGGTTATATTCTCTGTATCGTTCTTTTTCCAGTTATTTTATGGATCCTGTTATTTTCTTTTGTCTAATTATCTTTAAGTAGTTCTGTGAAGGGGTTTTAATTTTAGTTGGTATATGAGTACAATACATCCTGACCAATGTCACCTGCTCCATCAATCTCCCCTCTATCTGTCCACCCATCCCTTCAAGTTATGAGGTCTGTTTCTACATATGTCCCTTGAATATCATGACTGTATTTTTTTTTTTTTTTTTTTTTTTTTTTTTTTTTTTTTGGCCAGTCCTGGGCCTTGGACTCAGGGCCTGAGCACTGTCCCTGGCTTCTTCCCGCTCAAGGCTAGCACTCTGCCACTTGAGCCACAGCGCCGCTTCTGGCCGTTTTCTGTATATGTGGTGCTGGGGAACCGAACCTAGGGCCTCATGTATACGAGGCAGGCACTCTTGCCACTAGGCTATATCCCCAGCCCTCATGACTGTATTTTTATTCATCTTCCCTCCCTCCCACAATCCTCTTGACAAAATACACTTTAGCTTCCTGGTTTTCATTTCGGTAAACTGCGAGCTAGCTTGTTTTCTTATGCTTGGATTCATCTTCTTTAAAATCACTCCATAAAAATAATAATTATTATTATTATAATTTTTTCTCCTTTTTGTGAAGTTTATTGATCGCCAGAATTACATAATCTACTGTCTTGGGACTAATGAGTGGGTTAACCTGAGATGTTTCATGCTTCCATGTAAAGCCTTGCACCCAGCAAATCCTCAAAACTGTTAAGTAAATACATGTCAAAGTTATTCTGGGAGATGGAGTCCTCATTACACCATTCTTGCCCTTCGCCTGCACACATTTCCCAACGAAAAACTCTGGAATGCTCCAAGAGTAAGGTCATTGTACGTGCATGTAGCCTTCGAGAGCAGAGGTCAGAAAACTAGAGTTCACATGGTAAAACCTGGCCAACCCCCTTGAGTTTGCAAATAAAGTGTTATTGGAACACAGCCATGCCCCTTCATGTATAATGTATCCTTTGTGTCTTTCAAAGAAAAGGGTAATATTGTGTCATTTACAACAAAGACCATGTGTTCTGTGAAACCTAAAATATTTGCACTCTGGCCTTTTACTGAAACTGTTTCCAACCTCTGCTCTACTGGGGCATAAGAATTATCTTGCATGTTTAATCTCAGTCAAGTCACCAGGGCTAGCCTACCTGCTAACATTTTATAGATTTAGAAACTGAGATTGGTTCAGAGGGGCACTAAGGTTCTCTTGGGAGTCCCATGAGCAGATGTCTACATGAAACAGTCTTTGAACAGATGTCTACATGAAGCATTCCTTGAATAGGCACTGTGAATACTTCAAAAGAAACCAGACACAACTCCTAGAATGCAAAAGCCTATGTATATAAGCAGAAGAACACATACATGTACACACACGGCCACATGCACACACATGCACACACACACACACACACACACACACACTATCACCACTACCACACCAGTGAGCACACAAAGGAAATCATGTTGCATCAACGTCAGTAAACAAGAACAGGATGTGAGCCCCACCCCCTACCCTCTCAAGTGAATCTCCTGTGACCCCAGAATCTGGGGTACTGATACCTTGGTTTACAGAGGCTCAGACAAGTGGTTGTTTTCTTCTAAGGGAAGTGTAGGAGGGATTAGGATAGAAAGCTCTGGGTGCAGACCTGCCAATGTTGATCACGGAGGACTGACTCTATTTCTCTCATGGCTGCAGCAATGTGAAGACAAGTGGGAACATTTGTGTGCTCTGGCCGACTTCTCTCTCGCCCTCACGGAAAGCATACAGGAGATCAACAAGCATTCGTTTAACAACTTTGAACTTCGGATTGGTAAGCAGGGGCTGGAACAGAAACTCTGCAGAGCTGACTGCTTCTGCTTCAACAGCCCCTCCCGTGCCTTGGGCATCCAACCAGGGAAGATTTCTTTTTTTCTAAGAGATGTAGTGTGACCTAGACAAGGACAAACCCAGAGTGAGCTCAGGCCCTGCTGAGCTTCTGCTTGCTCATGACACTAGAAGCAAGAACAAGAGTCTGGCGTGGGTACACAGATACAAAGCAAACCCTAGGCTGTGGCCAACCTCTCTACCCTCTGTAACCATGCAGAGGTCACCGACAACCCTAGAATTATTGAATTCTGACTTCCATAATGATCAGTGCTGGTAAGTCAATGTATTATTCTGAGGTTATTTTGGATAATGACCTCAGGCCAAGGGAGGGTTCCACTCCTGAGGGTGTCATAGCTAGCAACCTAGCAGAGAGCCTAACTTCTTGTCCATTGAGCTCACCATATTCAATCTTAGGGATGTTTTGTGCAATGTAGCAACACGGTAATCGTTGCAATTTAACATCTCTGGTGATTTGCATCGTTTTCCAATTCTGTCTCTGTCTCTGCTGAGTCTCTCAGAGCCTCAGCAAACCTAATCTGCAACCTTCTGCTCCAGTCTGCATTTTTGTTTTATAGATAAGTAAATTCAGGCCCAGAAAAGGGAACAACTATCCTAACATCACACAGCCAAAAAGTCATGCCGGTAGCATCTCCAAGCTTCCTGGCACAGAGATGAATGACGTTCTGGCTGCCAAGAAGCAGTTTAAAATAAGTTTTGCTGCTTTCTCTATATTATAGATGTCCTCTGGCTGACTTGCTATTTAATTTCAATAGGTTCTCCTTTAGCGAATTCCAGGGACAATGTCAAGATATACCAATAACTGACTGGTTAAAGCTCATGAATGCCATCTGCTTTTGTTCTTTGGGATAAAATGAGTTATAGTTTATGATTTTGATCCATGGATGAGGTACTCCAGGCTTGTTCCTACTTCTTCAACCCTGCATATCCATTCTGAAACAGTGGACTAGACTATTTAGCCAGGAGTAAAAAGAGACCTTTAATCCTGAAGACAGAGACATTCTACATTAATTCCAAAGATGTTAGGATCCAGTCTAACTTTGGCATGGTGTTCAATGGCTGGCATTATTTCTCAACTAGCTAGAACATCTCAACCTGTGTCACCTGTCTGCTCTAACCAGCTCTATGACTTTGGATGAGACAGTTAAACTTTCTGAGCTTCAGTGTCCTATATAGATTGGATATTACTTATCATCTCCCATGCCCTCATACCTTATGAGAATCAAATGGGACAGTAGTTCTCAAAGTGCATCCACCATTGGGATTCCCATGGCTTCTACAGAGTGTGTGTGCGTATGCACACTTGTGCACCAACACCTATCACTTTCCTCAAATTTCTGCTCAAAAAGCCTTCCCTAACTTCCTTCATATGCACTCCATCCAGCTTTCTGCATCCTTCTACCCTAATTGATTTTGTATTTACCTGCTGATACTATATTACCTATTGTTATTATTTTTCTCTTACCAGTAGAAAGCAGTCCCCATTAGTGCTAGTCTGTATCTCTCTGACTTCCCACCACAATCCCACACAGAGCAGGTGCCTAGTCAATGTCTATAAAATGATTTTTTTAAACAAACCTCTAAATCCATTAGAGGAGACAGACATGCCCGCTGACACATTCAGTGAAAAGCTGTCCATGTCTAGAAGGGACATTTTGGTTTCTTAAGGCATTAAAACTATTTTTGAAACCATTCACTAGGCAGATGGCAAATAACAAACTGCTTCTGGATCACATCTGTGATCCTAGCCACTTGGAAGGATGAGATCAAGAGAATCATGGTTTGAGTCTCCAGTTCAACCAAAACAGGTGTCATGGCATGCACCTGTTGTCTCTGCTATGTAGAAGGATCCAGGCCAGTCGGGACAGAAAATTCCTTAGGACTCCATCTCAATAAAAGAAGCTGGGCATGGTGGTGTGCCCCCACTACCATGGCGGGTGTAAACTAGGTGTATCATAGTCCGTGTACCAGCACCCCGCAAAAAGTGAGATCCCATCTTAAGACAAGTGCAGAAAGAGCTAGACATGGGACTCAGTGGTTGAGCCCCTGACTAGCAAGCACAAAGCCCTGAGTTTAAAATCCAGGATTGAAAAACAAATGGGTTTTTCAAAAACTGTGGGCTTGGGGGGAACTCAAAATCCATGCAGGAAGAAAGGCGGGACTAAGGTGCCCAGGATTAAGTGGTGGCAAGTAAGATCAACAACTAACAGAGAAGATTCCCACTGTGCAGGGAAAGGGAGAAGTAGGTATGATAAGGATGGTAAGTTAGGCAAAAGTCAGATGGGAGACTTTCTGGCTTCTGATCCCAGGTAGCACTATCCTTATCCTGGGGAGAAAGGGAGTCCTGGGCTGTAACTAGATCAGACTGTGCCTCTCCGAGAGACCTGGACCCGCCTGCAGCGGTGGGAATCACAGGCTTCGAGTGGAAAAGCGGGGAGATACAAATCCCCATCAGGAAGCCATCACCACGGGCTGAGGGATTGCTGCTGAAGACATGGATGGAAATAGCTGTCCAAGCACTGTGTCAGCAGAAGGAGATCCTGGTCAGGGCTTTCCTCCTCCCCTGCCCCCCACCCCCACCCCATGGGCCAGGAGAAGCCAGGGTGAATCTGGAAATAATGCTAATGGTATTGTGTCAAGTTCTGTCTGGTTATCAGGGACGATGCCAATCATGATCTACTGTACGCAGGAAAAGTGAGATCTAAATAGCTTAAGTAACTTTCCCAGGACACGCATCAAATAAATAACGGAGGCAGGATCCACGCCACCCAGAGAGTTCACACCCATGAACTCCCAGTAGGTCAAGACACCAGGCTGCCCCTGTCACCCCCTGATGTCTTGCTCCTTTGGTTTACTTACAGGTATCAGCCACGGCTCAGTGGTCGCTGGGGTGATTGGCGCTAAGAAGCCGCAGTACGACATTTGGGGTAAAACCGTGAACCTGGCTAGCCGAATGGACAGCACAGGGGTGAGCGGCCGGATCCAAGTCCCAGAGGAGACCTACCTGATCCTGAAAGATCAAGGCTTTGCCTTCGACTACCGAGGGGAGATCTACGTGAAGGGTATCAGTGAGCAAGAAGGAAAAATCAAAACGTACTTTCTCCTGGGAAGAGTCCAACCCAACCCATTCATCTTGCCCCCAAGAAGACTGCCCGGGCAGTACTCCCTGGCCGCAGTCGTCCTGGGCCTTGTGCAGTCCCTCAACAGGCAAAGGCAGAAGCAGCTACTCAATGAGAACAACAACACGGGTATCATCAAGGGCCATTACAACCGACGGACTTTGTTGACCCCAAGCGGACCAGAGCCTGGAGCCCAAGCAGAAGGCACCGACAAATCTGACTTGCCATAAAAGCATTTTTGTTGTGTTTCTCTCTTTTTTTTGTATTTCTTTTATATATAAAATAAATATACTAATAAAAAGGTTTAATTTTTTTTAGAACAAGAATGGTTTCATTTGTCTTTGAATGCATTCGGTTAAGGACATCACAGAAGGATCTTTTCGATTGTAAATGCTGATCTCCTCCTTTTTAAACTTTTTATTATCTTTAGGAAGTTGTATGAAGGAAGTGCCATGGAACAAAGCAGTTTACGAACACAATGCATCTTGGTCAGTGTCACACCCTTCAACCTTCTCACCCCTCTTCAACCCATCTTTTCCTTTGCTTTCCTTATTTTGTGGCATATACACTGAATTTTTGACCATGGTCTTTCCCTTACCCCCTTCACTTGTCTAGCCCTCTCCCTTTGGTGCCACCCCTCCCTTAGATGTACCCATTTCCTGGTGTTGACTTTGTAAAAAAGCATTACATACTAGGGCTCTCCATAGAGTCTATTATACTTCAGTGAGTTCGTTTGTAACCATGTGCACACCACCCAACACATAGACTTTTAGATTTATAGGTACGTTCTATCGACCACAAATGAGGGCAACCAGGCAACCTTTATTTCTCTGAGTCTGGCTTACTTCACTTAACATACTCATTTAATATAATTTTCCCAAGCCTTTCCATTTCCTTAGGAATGGTACAATATCATTCTTTATAATGAATAAGTAAAATCCCATTTGTGTTGGGGGGATATGGGGAGTGTATACATACATATTTCACAACTTCTAATCCATTCATCCAGGCATCTAGGCTATGTGAATAGTACTGCGATGAGCATGGTTCTGCTGGTGGATTTACTGCAACCTTGTTTGTGTTCCACTAGATAAATGACCAGGAGTAGAATTGCTGGGTCATAGGGTAGTGCTGTGTTTAGTTTTTTGAGGAGCCTGCATACTGCTTTCCAGAGTGAACAAGCTTACATTCCCACCAACAGTGTATTAGAATTAACTTTTGGCCACATCCTTGCCAGTATCTGTTGTTTACTTTCTTTATGGTGGCCATGCTAACTGAGGGGAGGTGGAATCTGTGTTGTTTTGATTTACATTTCCTTTACCGTCAGAGATGCTGATTATTCTTCATGTGACTATTAGCCATTGACTCCCTCTTGTATCCACAATATGTTGGGAATTACAGATAATTACCATCTAATTTCTGATTTTGAAAGATTCATGACTAAATTAAGAAACATATAAACAAAGACTCAATAGAATCAGGCACTATAGAATAGCTGTCATTTTTAAGCACTTTTATCTCAGGCTAAATGACAAATTCTTTACATTGTGACCTCCTGACATTTTCATGATACCTGTACATTCATCAAGCAGTAGCTGTTTAGCTCCTGTTTTTATGCTGTCCTCTACTCCAGAGAAATCCTGGAAAAAAAAGTTTTTCCTTCATAGGGCTAACCTCCTAGCTGGAGAGTAATAAGAGAGTATTCATACAAGGCAATGCATAAATAATCTGCCTTCATGTAGAAGTAGTAGATACAGTAATGAAACTGAAATACAACTGTCAGGATAAAGACTAGGACAGAGATTTAACGGGACTTACCAAAGAAAGCTTTCTGAGGATGCCAAAGGCTAGCACTTAATAAAGCACAAGAGGAAACCGCTTGCTAGGACCTGGGGCAAAAGTTATCCAAACCAAGGCATAGTAAGTGCAAAAGCCCTAGAGTGGGTTCAAGCCCATCACAGAGCAGGAACAATTGGAAAATTAATGAAGAGGTGAGCTATTATTATGGGCAGGTACACAGTTTGTGGGAAGACTGCTTGGGACCTTTTCGCTCATGCCATAAGACAGCAAGGCCAAGACTCTCACTGTAGTCATTGTCAAGCCCCGCTTGCAGCATTCTGCGCTTTCTCTGTCCTGTTTCTCCTAGTATTTCCTCCCACAATCCAGTTCCGAAGCTTGCGCATCTCATTGTCAGGCATTCACAGCCTCCTCACTTCTCAGTACCAATTTTCTGTTAGTTTTTCTCACAGAAGGTCGTGAAATGCCTGACATTAAAAATAAAAAACTTAAAGAAGGATTTCTTTTGCTCAGAGTCTCAAGGGTTTTTCAGCTCTGGGCCTGAGGCAAGGCAGGATATGGTGATGGCAGATGGTGGTAGCAGAAGAAGTTGCTCACCTTTGGTAGCCAGGAGGTGAACAGATCCAGAGAAATGAAAGGCCAAAGCATGCCCCTCCATGACCCACTTCCTCTAATCAGGTGTCACCCCCACAAATTCTACCATCCCCCAAGCACCTATTCTATTTTGAACCCATGAATGAATTAATATGTCGGTAATGTCAGCATCTTCAAAATCCTGTCGTTTCCCAAAGACCTCCACATCTAAGCAGTGCATTTGGGGACCAAGCTTTCAAGGCCTTTGGGGAAGGGAATATTTCACGTCCAAGTGACACCACCGCCGTAATCTATAAAAAGTCTCCATCAAAACCAAGAGTTATTATAATTTGATCTGTGAGAAACTCAGGGATTCTGAGCATCTCCAGGATCTAACCTGATGAAGCTATTTTAACAAGATCTAGATTTGATATCACAGGACCTTGGAGATAAGGAGCTGAGACAAATAGGTTGTGCACTGAACAAGCAAGTTTAGTAAATAAGCGGGTCTTAGGAAAGGCACATGGGCTCTGGGAGCATAGAATTTCACAAACATAGAAACATTTGGACAAATCATCAAGCTTTGGATACCACCAGAGAACAGAACTTATTTGGATTCCACAGAGTTTCTATTTGACTCTGGTAAGCTATGGTGAGCTGGAGACAGCCCCAGGAAGGGAGGCTGCCAGGCACAGGCAGGTTTCTAAACCCTGAGCTGGGACTTAGGAAAAAATCCCTAGACTAGAAATTGAATGTCGACTTGGAGGAAACTAAGATAGGAAACATTAGGCCCATGGATGCCACCCACAGGGGTGACTGTGGGAATGCCACTGGGCACTTCTCCCTGAGCCTCTTCCTGACTCAGTGATATGGAGACTTCAGGTAGAGAAGATCGAAACAGACGGTCCCTCCAGGGCCTGGGAGGTGGGGCTTCATTCAGGGCCAAATCAAACAGAGGCAAGACAGCAAGAAGATGCTAAGACTCTCCATCAGAGAAATAAAAACCTACCACCTGGGTATCTGGCTTGAGTGCCAATGCATTCATGCCAAAGCAGAGTCTCTAGCTTTCCATATTGAGGGCAAGGGAATAAGAGACAGACTGGCACTAAGAATTGAGTCTCTTCTTTGGCTTTGTATCAGTCAAGATGGAGTAGTGAGATCAAAGTATCTTACTGAAACTAGAGGTGTAATTCTGGCTGGCTGTTCTTTTGGTATGCTCAAATCACATAGTAAAAGAACTTGAAATGTCCAGTGATTTCTAGAAAGTTAATATAACTCAGAAACCAGTCTGGCATAATACTCTAGTGTAGAATGTCAGCTTCACTCTCTGTCTCCAAACTCTACATGTAAGACTTGAGGCTTAATGATAGGAATGTCAAGAAAGAGCTTCTGAAGAAAGAGAGTCTAAAATGGCAAGGTATAACTAGAAATAAAATGTATTCCTGATTTAGGCCAGTTATGCACATACCCAACAGAAAAAGGACCTTCAGTGGCTCTGTATTCTTGATTTAATCTTTGGGGGCTACTTCAAGTTGGTAGACATTATCTGCCATTTATTATCCTGTGTAGAGAATATAGTATCCTGTGAGATGTTAATAAAATAAGATAAAAAACAACCATGCTGCAGAATAAGCAAGACTTGCTATGGCATTTGTGCAGAGACTAGCTCTGACGAGTTGTAACTTCAAAATAAAGCTTCCCAAACCAGGCACTGGTGGCTCACACCTGTAATCTAGCTACTTAGGAGGCTGAGATCTGAGAAACACAGTTTGAAGCCAGTCTGAGCAGGAAAGTCCTTGAGACTCTTGTCTCCAATTAACTACCTAAAGAGCCTGAAGCAGAGCTGTGACTCAAATGGTAGAGTGCTAGCCTTGAACAGAAAAGCTCAGGGACAGTGTCCAGGCCTGAGTTCCAGCCCCAGGACCAACATAAAGTAAGTAAATACATACATACATACATACATACATACATACATACATACATACATACATACATACATACCTCCCATAAAGCCAGAAGAAACTCAAGCTTGGAATGCCCCACACTGCTTTACTACTTACTGCCTTCTTACAAGCCACTGTAGTGCACCTGCCTCTCACTGGGTCTCAGCACTATGCTGTCTTACCCTCTTAACAGATAAGAAAACTGAGGTCTATGGTACTTGAGCAGCTTACCCAAATTCTCCAAATGGAAAACAGTGTCACTGGGCTTCAGAGCCACAGGTTAGACTCAAGAGCCCTTCCCTAGACACCCTTGTCCAACTTTGGGTGAGTAACACTCTCTCAATAACCCATTGCCTGAAAAGATTCCCACAGACAGGCTTTTTAAGTGGGAAGCAGCCATAATAGCAACCGGGCCCCAGGAGGCCCATACATAACTGTTCTCCTACCTCATACAACAGTTAGTATTTTCCTGTGTACTCTGGTATTGCATGATATTGGGCTGCGAGTTAAGAGGCCATCTCTTGGTTTGAGTCCTAGATCAACTACTTCCCAATTTGACATTGAACAAGTGGCCTGAACCCTACACACATGTGAAGATCATAAATGTAACTACAGTGATGTAAAATTCTGAAGCTTTTACATTAGAGAAATACAGTAAACACAGCGCATACTAGGGAACACCCCAGGGGTCTGAGGCTGTATTGAATAATGATATACATTAATAACTTAGTAGCATCCCACTAAAGTAGTGCACACCTATAATCCCGGGAGACTGAAGCAGGAGGATCACAAGTTAGATGGGGTTAGATTAATATCGTGGCCTGTATGACAAGACCCTGTCTCAAAAACACAACCACAAAAAAGGAGGGGAGAGTGAGTATTCACACACCAAGGGCATGAAGAAAGCTTCTAAGTAGACCCACTTCTGTTCTGATTTTGTTTCAGCTCCAGATTACTTAGCAAGAGACCAGGTTTGAGATCTCTGTCTTTGAGGCTCGTGGCTACAAGCTTGTCAGCCCACATGCCTCACGGAATTGCAATCACCAAACAGGTCAGGTATTGAATGTACTCTGGCTCTGTGTTGCCCTTCACCGCAGTTCATTGTTTCTTGTTGCTACTATAAAGCACATGGTGATTTTATTGAAATACTACACGTCCATAATATTCTTTGTCATTTTTTTTTTTTGCTGTGTTGTGTTTGCACAACTTTCCTTAATGAGTGTGTGTGTATCTGGAGGGTGGGGGGGGCGGGGGGGGTGCCCATACTGGGGCTTGAACTCAAAGCCTGAGCTTTTTTGCTTAAAGCTGGCATTCTTACCCTTGAGCCACAGTTCCACTTCTGGCCTTTTGGTGTTTAACTGGAGATCAGAGTCTCACAGACTTTCTTTTCCAGGCTAGATTTGGACCAGGATCCTCAGATCTCAGCCTACCTAGGATTGTAGGTGAAATCACCAACACCCGGCTTAAAGGTGCATTACTTTAATGATGAAAAAAAATGGATAAGTAAGAAAACATGAAAGATCTGAATCACTAGAAGGATACAAAATTTTCACTTGGCCCCTAGCCACGCAACCCTAAGGCGTGGATGGTGTGCGCTCCTTGCAGAGGGAGCCAACCCACAGGACACCATGTGCATGGAGCCCCACAGGGCCCCCCCCCAGTACATGAAAGACTTCCCTAGGGCCACAGTTACTGCTGCCGACCCCCCTACAGGCCTGACCCTGCTAGCTGCAGAAAGGGAAAGGTCGTTGACGCTTATTTCCTTCCTTAACATTTTCATTCCAAACTACCGGCTTTCCTGACACCCGTGTTTGCCATCATTTATTTTCAAGTGAGAATGTTGCTCGCAGAGTAGCCATGGGCTCCAAACCACTGAGCCCGATATTTTATTGATGAGTTACCAGGGCACAATGCCCTGCAGACTAACAGCGTGTGCCTGGCTGAATTATTAACCGCATCTTGGCCTCACACTTCTAACTCCTACCCCACCTGCCCAGAAGATCAAATGGCCATTCTTGGGGTGAGCACCCAAGCATTTCTACTTGACTCTGTGAACTTGACTTGACTTTTCATAGAACAGAAAGCACGAGAAAAGCAATCTTGTCTCTGTTTGGAAACCATCAGTTCACCCATGATCTTCCCTTGATACGCAGAACCCTGCTATGACATTATCATTATCATCATAATGAGAACTAACATTTTTCAAGAGTGCTTTATCTTTTAGAGTTTACAGAAGCAAGCTCGTTTATTTTCCAAGTATGATTTCAACTGCCCTTCATAACAAGCTCTCGGACAGAGAGATTATTATCCCAGTTTTCCAGGAAACCAGGGCTCATAAAAAGTAATGAAAATAAACTGGAAGGCAAAGCTCTATCTAAACAGGTACTGTTACATCTGAAAAGAAGTTGATGGTCCTGTGTGGTCCAGTCTTATTTTATATGACTTCCTAAAGGGCCAGAGACCCTGATTCCTTCCTCTGATTTCTCTCTCCTTCCACACTGCATATAAGACAGAGTTGTGTCCTGCTCCATAACAACCAGCACGAAGCTTGGCCCATGCTCTCTCTTCAGAGGTGCACACTCACCCAATCTCATACTTGGGTATAGACACACATGATCCTGTAGGCCTTGCTCACACATTCCTCCATAATTTCACTCTCTCATACACACAATCACATTCATGCACACACACACACACTCATCCATGTACTCATATACATAACTACCAATGCACACACTGACTTGCATGCTTCTACACAAAAACAGATATGCACTCACACAACTCTCCACACTCACATTTTCACATGTTCGCAATTCTGCACACATATGTGCATACACAGTCTTAGGCATACAATACCACAATGATGGTATTCTGAGTGAGATGGGATCTCAAGGTCCCTTTGGTTTGCATTTCATTTATGGCCAGGGATGGTGAACATTTCTTTGTGTACTTACTAGTCATCTGTACTTCTTTTGGGAATGGTCTGTTCTGTTCATTTTCCCATTTGTTAGCTGGGTTGCTGATTCCTTTGGAGTTTGATTTAGAGCTCCCTATATATTCTGCTTATTAATTTCTTGTCAGATGTATAGCTGGCAAAGATTTTCTCTCATTCTGTTGTCTGTGTCTTCAGTCTAGTGACTGTTTCCTTTGCTATGCAGAAGCTTTTTAGTTTGATGCCATCCCCATAAGGAATTTTTCATTTAAGGAGCAAATGCTAACCTAAGCTATGAATGTGATAAAAATTTCTACCTTGATGTGTTACATTCTATGCTGCCTGCGTTATCCACAGAACTATTCCTTCTGGGACACAGCTCTTTCCTTGCATTGAACATTTTTAGAAACAGCTCCGCAAAGGAATCCATCCTGAACTCTCACAATCCTCACAGGGACCACCTTGCCCACCTCCCCATAGAATTCTACAATGCCTGCTGCCACAAAGGTTTAGCGTTATTACACACACACACACACACACACACTTGTGCACACACGTGCTGGATGTGTGCCATGAGAAAGGGCTATCACAATACACTCACACTTCCTCTAGTCCTCTATAACCAAGAAAGTGTCACTGATTCACAATCAAAATATTTCAGCGACAGAAGAAAAATAGAGGAAAGCTGTTCCCTGGAAAACATTCCTTGTTAGTTTGTCTTCCTTTCCTCCTTCCAACCACCACTGGCAAAGCCAATGCTTATGATCAATGACAGATGAGCTCCAGGCCTTCCCTCCTAACTGCAGTCTAACCTACAGCTGCAGCCCCGTCACCACAGGACAGTGATTGCCAGCAACTTGGGAGCGGAACATTTGGGTCACCGGGAGTCACCAGTGAACAATTGCCTCAAGGTCTTCTTGAGTGATAGTTTCTGACCCTGGAAAAGTGACCCCAAATAAACATTGAAGCTATCCAGGCTATGCTATGGGCCACTGGGACACTATGCCTCAGGTTCCAGCTAAAGTGCCCATCTACGGAAGCCCTCAGAAGATGCGAGATAGATGGCTAGTGAGAGTGCACGACAGCCAGGACAACCCTGCCATCTTGGAAAACACCTCCTGGGCTCCTCCCCTGACACCGACACCACACTCCTCCTGAAAAAACATCCACTCAGGCAAAAGTCTACCGTCATTTGCAGGTGTTATCTATACATGGGATTCTTTGAATTGCTTTTTTTTTTTTTTTTAGGATGAGGATAAGAAGAAGAAGGAGGAGGAGGAAGAGGAGGAGGAGGAGGAGGAGGAGGAGGAGGAGGAGGAGGAGGAGCACCCTCAAGGGCTTGGGCAGGGAGGTGCAGATTGAGGACCTCCATTCCTTTAGCATCAACCCTCTCTTGGCCACATCACAATGTTGCAGGACAGGCCAACATGGAAGCAGAGCAAGCTTGGAGCTGAGGAACAGCCTGGTGAGCTAGAGGTGCTCAACCTCAGACAGTAGATTCCATCTCACTCAAGATGCCATCATCTTGGTGTTGTATGTGTAAGATTATGTATGCGCATGTTTTCAGGCATCATGCTGTGCACCATACAGACAACTTCCATTTGTTGATGGAAAAGAAGTAGAATATGTGAGCAATGTAGTGTCATAGAGTCTGCCCAGTAACAGGAATGCAATGAACTACAGCTGGGGGGCACTGTCATTTTACAGAGGTGAACTCAGAGAGGACCAAACTTCCTGAACATTCATTATGGGTCCCCAATGAGCAGAAGAGAAAGTCCTATGAAATCCCCCCACCAAGTATGCAAACAACACCTATAGAAATAAGGGAAGCTAAACAAGATCCAAATAACAAGCCATAGAAGCCACAACCCCTGCCAGGTTGCGTGGGAAGAGGGCACACCTGGCAGTGAGCACAAGGAGCTTGGAGCACAGCTGGCTGGGTAGAATCTAAACTCTGCCATTTCTCGCTGAAGGACCTGGGGTAAGCAGCTAAGTGACTCAGTCTCTGTTCCCACGTGCTGGGAGTGGAAGTGATTTTTTAAAAAATACTTGTGTAGGGCTGGGGATATAGCCTAGTGGCAAGAGTGCCTGCCTCGGATACATGAGGCCCTAGGTTCAATTCCCCAGCACCACATATACAGAAAACGGCCAGAAGCGGCGCTGTGGCTCAAGTGGCAGAGTGCTAGCCTTGAGCGGAGAGAAGCCAGGGAAAGTGCTCAGGCCCTGAGTCCAAGGCCCAGGACTGGCCAAAAAAAAAAAAAAAAAAAAAAAAAAAATACTTGTGTAGACACTTGGGAAGATTCCATGAAAAACTCTGTACAAAGCTGCATGCTTTGCATAGGACCTAGGCTCCATAAACAGCAGCTTGTGTACACACCTCTGTCCATTCACCCTTCCTCGGAGAAGAATATCTGTGGAGTCATAGGAGACCATCCAGCCTCAGGCTGAGGGGATCTTCAGCAGAGTCTAGCAAAAGGGAGGGACCTCTAGCAGAAACTGTTGATCGATCAGATTAATATTTCTCTCCTTCACTTGCTCTATCTAAAACCACAGCTCACAGACCACTGAGCAGGCTTGAGATGCGCTCCAGTAGCTCTGACCTTTTCCAGCCGAGGATCTTTACAGCAATAATTGAATGTGCTACTGGCACTTAGTCAGCCTGGCATTGGCCGAGGTCTCTGGCAGTAGCTTCAGGCAGCCAGGGGATTATGGTGCCAGTCCTGCTGTGTTCTCTGCATCTCAAAATAACAGTGGAAAGGCACACCTCCAAGCACACCTCCATGTTTCCTTATACAACTGCACACTTTGTTACCCTTTATCCCATAACACCAATTTCTGCTGGCCCATCCGCATCTCCCCCCAGCAAGATTGCTACTTGGGCACTGGTGGAAGGAAAGATGTCACCAGCACCCACCGCAACAGATTAATGTCCTCATTCTCTCCCTCCACTCACCCACCTGCCCTTCAGATACCTCCAAAGCACAGAGCTGGAGGGGAAAGAGCAATATTTACCATGCACCTGTTGGACACAGTAATGGTCTTTGTTGGAATATCTCGCATGGTTCCTGCAGAACATACGTGAGAATAGCTTCACCTTGGTTCTACTTTAAAAAAAAAAACAAAAAACTGAAGGCTCAGAACATTTACCTCACCAGGAAGGAGCGAAGCCAGGGCTGGAATCTAGAGTCTCCTCTGGGGAAGGGGGTCCTACAACGTCTGCAAGATGGTGGAAAGGAGAATCGGGATGATGGTTCCGCTACTCAGGAGGTAGAGGTGTGAAAAATCAGAGTGCAAGGCCAGCCCGGGCAAAAGCTCGTGAGACCCTCAATCTCAACCAATAAGCTGGCTGTGGTGGTGCGTACCTGTACTCCTCTGGAGGTAAAGGTCAGAGGACTATGGTCCCAGACTGACCTAGGCAAAAAGACAAGACTTCAACTGAAAACAAACTATAAGTGAAAGGACCAGGGCAATGCTCAAGCGATAGAGCACTCCCTTACCCAGCAAGCTCAAGGCCCTCGAGTCAGTCTCCAGTATCACAAGAACAGCTGCCAGGGCCAAACTCACATTGTTTCCTAGCTGACTGTTTTCCAAACAGCCCCCCGTCAGCCTATCTGTGTGCAGCGAGGGCCTTCCCGCGTGGGTAACCCACAGATCCACATCCAGCAGCTGCTAAACCTGATGGCACAGGGGGACAAGACTCCAAGCCACCACTGTTCTTTGGAGTCTCTCTAGCCAGGCACCCTCTCCCTGAGCGTGAGGCATGACCTGGTCCCCTGTGTCCCTCTGACCCCTGCTGCCCTACAGAATGATACGTGCTTCTGACCCCTAAGGTTACAGCTGTGTCCTTGATCACTGGAGAACTTCGGCCCAAGGCTCCTGCAGATACGATTCCTAACTCCTCCGTGACACAGCACGGTGCCACCGTGTGCTGGGGGTGGTGACACGGTGACAGC
Source organism: Perognathus longimembris pacificus (assembly GCF_023159225.1). Taxonomy (NCBI): domain Eukaryota; kingdom Metazoa; phylum Chordata; class Mammalia; order Rodentia; family Heteromyidae; genus Perognathus; species Perognathus longimembris. The sequence goes on from NC_063172.1 coordinate 8,302,576, forward strand.
CTACACACAGCTGGTCACACCAGGTGTATCTGTTCCATCCACACTGTACATTGGACATTAGGGTCTCTGATTCCCTCCACCACCACCACACACACACACACACCTCCAGGAGTGTGTGCCCACACTTCACCCACAACTTGGTTATAAAGCACTTGCTGCCCATCACTCCCTGCCCCCCAGTGAATTAGAAATGCAACCTCAGAGCATGTGAGTGAATTAAAAGGCAATATCCATGCCCTTGCTGAAAGAGGAGAGATCCAGATCTTTCTCAGAGAATCCACCCTCCTAAAATACCTCTCCACACCTGAATCTATCTGCTAGCATGGGTGCACTGGTCAGCTCTGGTTGAACGGCACTATGACTGATAGTTAAGAAGGCGAGAACTCACACATGACCCCCGTGCAAATTCCCAAGTGGTGGACCCCTGATAGCACTAGGCGGCGGCTGCTGATGGCACCACCGGCAGAGGTGGAGGCCCCTTTGGGGACTGTGGCTGAACGATGTACAGGACTGTGGCCTGTACATAGATGACAGTCTCCAGACAGTCTCCGATCTGTAGCTGTCTCCATCCTTTCCTGAGAAGGCAAGGCCCCCACTAAGAAATAGGAAGAAGCCAGATGCCAGTGGCTCACGCCCGTAATCCCAGCTACTCAGGAGACTGAGATCTGAGGATCGTGGTTCGAAGAGAGCCAAGGCAGGAAGGTCCGTGAAATTCTTATCCCTGGTTATCCACCAAAAAGTCAGATGCAGAGCTGTTGCGCAAGTAGTAGAGTGCTAGCCTTGAGCAAGAGAGCTCAGGGACAGCAACCAGGCCCTGAGTTCAAGCCTTAACACTGACATACATAGATACATCCATACATAGATACATAGATACACAGATACATAGATACATAGATAGATAGACAGATGACAGGAAGAACACTGACTTCTTCCCATTGTGACCCAGCATTCAGTAGGCAAAGAAGAGTATACCCTGTGGTCTGACCAATACAAACTGTTTCTTCTCATTGTTGAATGGTTTCAAGCCAAGTTCTGGGCAAAGGATGATGGGTGATTATGTGGTCCTATCTAGCCTACTACTAGCTTTTGTATGACCATGAATATGATGCAAAGTTACCTTTATTTTCCTTGGTGAAATGTGATCGTTATACATATTTTTATGGCACAATGTATTGTACACTCAATCACATCAGGGTAATTCACTTATCTATCTCCTTATCACTTCCTGGTATCTGAAGCCTTTGGGTTCCTCTCCTCCTGAAGAATTCTTCTTAAAGCATACACTGGTCCTAGAGGACATTATATGAAGTGTGATACCACATGCTCAAAGACAAACGCCACATATGTGGAATCTTTAATCTCTCTCATATGTGGAATCCCTAAGAAAAACAAAAGTCATTATCCTTAATTTTGTTTCTTGGCCAATACGTTACTACTTGATCCTTTAAGACAAAGTTTGCTGAGTTATCTTCTATGCTAATTATTCTAAATCTGCTCCCCACCTACATGGCTTTCCATGCAATATTGAGCAACAAGACACAAGGGCAAGTCTATTTGGGAACTTCTAAGAAAGATTCTTCTTTCATGATAAAAGTGTTCAATGTGACCAATATTAACCTTCTCTCTTTCCTTTTGTCTCCAATAAAGATGCCATGTCTGGATCCGTAGCAGTCATTGTACGATGATGTAGAAAATCCAAAATAATTTCTGTGTGTGTGTGTGTGTGTGTGTGTGAACAATGTGCCATCACAAAGCTACTGATTCCAAGTGAATAACTTCTTATTACATATGAGGAGAAGGCTACTGCTTAAGCCATTATCACTAAGTTTTCTCCCACTTGTAGGATAATGCATTCTTAAGTGATAATAAAAGGTATAGCTGCTTCACATCTCACACAATCTAGAGTTGGCCCCAGGAAATAAAGACAATCAGAATTTGACAGTAGTAAGAAACAACCAGAATCTTCTTCGAGCTCTCTCCCCACAGGGAAAGAGAAGAGCAGCTACAGTGAGAGCGCAGGACATGCTCTGCGAGTTGACAGGGCTACCACACCACAGGGAAAAGCCAACCTGTGTTCTTTACTTCTGTTTCCTAGAAGTGGTAAACTGAGTCAGAAACTTCCCCTCCCCTTCCCACTTGACACCTGGCTATCTCTTTCTTCTGCTCACTTTATTCCGCTTGGCTGGCGCCAGGGTTTCCACTGGATGGAGGGGGATCCACTTAGACAGGTTGTATCTGAGGTACACCACCAGCCACTGCAGTCTTCCAAAGGGACAGAGGACAAAGAGAAGGTCACCCAAAGAAGCCTCCTAGCAAGAAGGAAGAGATGGCTGTGAAAAGACAATAGACCACCCCACTCCTTTGAAGGGTTCAGTCTGCCCTCTTGGGGGGCGGGGAGGGGAGGGGGTTGATTTACTCTGCTGCTTAAGGATCCCACAGTCCCATTTAGATGCAGCCTTAGTCTCAGATTACAGGCTCATTAGACTCATTCTTGGCTGGCCTTCTTTTAATTTCTTTTCTCCGTTTGTTTTGGTGAGGGCTGAGAGGGGAGCTGCCAAAGCAGTGCGGGGCTGTTTGGAGAATCACCAAGGCCTGCAGAGGAAATGCCATTCGCTTTAAATTCACAGTGCAGGAAGGGAGGCCGGGGACCTGCTCCTGGCTCAACTCCTGGGTGGAGAAGGAGAGGGGTAGCCCCAAAGGAGAAGGAAAGCCTGGGGTAAAGCTCTTTCCTTTTTAAAAGCAGGATTCATCCGTCCCTGAGAGGCTGAGACCTGGCACTCCGCAGTGCTTTTCGGTAGAGCACAAAAATGGAGGCAGAGAAAGAGCCAAAGGAGAGGGGCCTGTTTCAAATATGTATAACACTAGCAATTACAGGGAGTGCAAGGATCAGGATAAAAGTGCCCCTGAGACAAGATGATTGGAGCCATCTTTGGAAGCTAAAATTGCAGATAATGGGATGGAGAGGAAGAGAAGAGGAAAAGAACCAAGACAAGAGGGAGATTCAGCTGAAGGCAGAGTTCTTTCGTTTATCTCCTTCCTTACAGTGACATCAGCATTCAGAAGCACAGGAGTCCCAGGTCCCCAGGCCGTCTTCACCTTTAGCCAACATGTGTCAAATATGTAGTTAATATCTCTGGGTCTCAGTGTCCCATTTTATGTAGAAAGATAATCATGAGCCAAATGGCTTATGGGTCCCTCCCAAGGTTGGTGGCCCAATGCAGTGAGAGCCTAATGAAAACATAAAAGAAAGGGGCTGGGTGGAGGGTTGTGGGACAGTAATTCACCCTCATGGATTCCACTGCTTCTTGGTTGTGGAGGAGACCCCAATTTAATGAGACATAGTAGACAGAGAAATACCCAGGACCAGATGGAAAGTCCAAGTCAACCAAGCACAGGAAATGGACCCCAGAGAATGAGAAATGATGGGAGCTTGGGAAATGGATCAGATAGAAAAACAGATGTGGAAACTGAGATCTCAAAATGTTACTAGGGGTGAAATTCAAACCATGGTCTGAAAAAAGGAGACAGACAAATCAACAGAATCCATAAAAAGAAACCAGCCAATCAGAAAAATCCCCACAAACCCCATGGGAGCCGTTCCCACCCCATATCCATTCTGCTGCAACACCTATTCACCCACGCTTGATCTTAATGGTCTCCTAATAAACCTTTGTTCTCCTAGACTCCTGTTTTGATAAATTCTTTGAACAACTCAAGACTCCACAACTCAATGACCTGGATGTGGTTATTTGAGCTTTACCCACTTTAAATTCTACACTTGTAGACATACTAAGAACTTAGAGAACTATACAACATGAAGAATGCCTGGTTCCTATTCATTACCTCTGTGACACAGTCATATCCAAATTCAAGACAGGAAGGGTCCTCTTGCCTTTTTTGGTCTTTCAGACACCAGGAGAGCAAAGTAGCTAACAAATGAGCCCCCAGATAAATGAACCCCCAGATATGTTGCATTTTTCCCTACAACATAAAGTTCAGGATACCGTGAATGAGGCCAATAACAAAGAAGTAGAAAACCTTTTTCTCAGTCCTCATCAATTCTTGCCCAAGCACTGGCTCAGCCTTTGTTCTGCCTCTGAAGATGCCCCAGGAAACATAACCAGGACCATCTCAAGACATCCTAGCTATTGGGAGACCACAAGTACAAGGAAGCAACAGACAGAATAAACAACTAAGATTACTTCTGATAATGCTAAGTGCTTCTGAGAAGTGTGCTAGAAAGTGGAGCTACTAAAATGAGGGAGTTATCTCTGAGGAGGACGTACTTGAGTGAGACCTAAAGGAGCTATCAAGAAAACAGCTGCGGGCTGGGGATATAGCCTAGTGGCAAGAGTGCCTGCCTCGGATACACGAGGCCCTAGGTTCGATTCCCCAGCACCACATATACAGAAAACGGCCAGAAGCGGCGCTGTGGCTCAAGTGGCAGAGTGCTAGCCTTGAGCGGGAAGAAGCCAGGGACAGTGCTCAGGCCCTGAGGCCAAGGCCCAGGACTGGCCAAAAAAAGAAAAAAAAAGAAAACAGCTGCCTCAAAATGAGAGACTATACCATAAGGATTCCTTACCAACCATTGTGCACATGCACAGTGATATTCCAACATTCTTAATGGCAGCATGGAACCCATGTCCACTGAATTCTTCATCCTCATTCCAGTGCCCAGTGGGAATGATTTAAGAACTAAGGCCATAGGCTTTTCTTGTGAAGACTCTTATAGAGTCCTGCTGGATGGAGGCCAGAAATCACTTCATGAAATTTACTGTCTCTTTCCACTTGAGCAGCCGCAGGCCACTTCAAACAGGAATAGTAGGTGGGTTCCACACTGGCCCACGGGCAAGGAAGAAGGCTTTAGAAGGGAGGGAAGCTCTTCATTTCCTGATACAAAGGACAAGCAGTCTGGAACCCTGCAGAGACCCTGCAGACTAAGACACCCTGGTCTTTAGGACAGGCTTTCCTTTGCTCCCATCTTGTGGTTCAACTGAGGAACAACAGTCTCAAGTAAAGCCAGCTGACAACAGAATGGCAGAGCTGGGGGAGGTACTGTTTCCTGTGCTGGTGGTGGAGGACAGTTGATATAAGACAGAAATCCCACAGCTTATATTCTAAGTGGTTGTCGAGATACATCTGGGCAAAGACAAAAATCATTTCCTGCTTGACAAGGTTTAAAACAAGCAAAGTATTTACAACTTAGAAATGGTAAAGTAGTCCTTGACCTAAACAGCGAGCCTGGGGAGCCAGGAGACAGTTCTAAGGGAGCTAAACGGAAATTGAATTGGACCCTGGAGACACCAGATCCATGCGGCCATAAACAGAAGACGGTCATTGGCCATCTGCAGTCTTAGCATAGCAAGATCTTTTACCTGTGCGCAATCTATTCCACCACCACCCTTCATTGACTACTTGGCTGTGTAGTCGAAGGGTCTTCCAGTTGCCATAACACACAGTAGACACTGCCTACACTTTAGAGGCTTTTCTAATACTTTTCCTGAATTATCTTATTTACTTCCTTCAACAAGTCTATTTGGTGGATGACATTGCCCCAGTTTAACAGTTAAGTACGAGGCAAGCACTCTTGCCACTAGGCCATATCCCCAGCCCAGTAATTTCCTTTTGACTCCTGTCAAGTAGATGGAAGAGGAGGTGACAGAGGAAGGGAAAGAAGTGTGATGAGGGGTCTTCCCCTTGTGCTTTGGATTTGCATTTCTCTGCTGCTTGTTCCACTGAGTACTGAGTTGGAGCTACATCACCACACCCAGGACTCATTCATTCATTCATTTAAAAATACGTAGTAACTCGGCAAAATTTTTAATGCAGAATAAAAAAAAATACAGTCTCTCCTCAACCTACACATTGACAAAAAAAAGGCAAGCAATTATAATAAAGCAGGGAGCCTCCTACAGTGAGAGACATATAAGACACTGAGCAATTTTCTTTAAGCAAACGGTGTGGGAGGGAGTTAAGCTCCTCTGGGCTCAGCCCCTCTTGGATGTTTACAGCTGAGATTAGTCATTTTCCTGTGTTTGCAGGGCTGCGTTTATGTAATCACAGTGTGCTGCCGCATCTAGATGCACTGATTCTCAAGGACACTCAATGCCTCTGGGCAATATTAAGGCTCTAGGAAAACAGTAACACCAGTAACACCATAGCCCAGCTTTCAGGTTCTGTCTAATGTGTGCATCAATTTCTTTGGAAATCATCTGCTTGGATCCCTTAGGGGAAACTATGCCAGAGCTGAGTGGATTCAGCTGGCTGCTTTCTTTGGTCTCTCTCTCTCTCTCTTCCAAAGAACTACCTATAACTGTGTGAGGGATGTTTTGAAGATGTGATGGAGGAAATAGAGAGGGATTTGTTCCAATGGGTCTATGGAAGATGTTGGCATCTGGAAAGGAACTTGGGCTATGAGATGTACACATGTCCTCACCGGCACACAGCTAAGCCCCCTAGCAACATAGTGCACTTCCAAGCAGTGCTGTCAAGAAAGACTCTTGATATCCTGACCAGTATTACAGCTGTTCTAAATTGTCTTAGGAAAATGGCGAATTGTCTTCTGGAAAATGGCGAATTACAGGGCAGGGAGCAGACAACATAACAGAAGTCTAGGAACCAGGATTCTTCTCAGCCAGCAGGAGTTTACATTTGGTCACTAGGTTTAACACAACTGGTATCCTGTGGATTTACAAATCAGTGAAGTGCTTGTTGTGAATGGGGATAGGGGACTCTGTGCACAGAGTAAGGAGAGGGACCATCTCATGACCCAGATAATCATGAATCCGTGATTGTGAAATCCAGGGTCATAATGTCCTATCTACTTGTAACTATGAAGAACAAAAGGAAACTTGAAAAGCAGTGGTCCAGGAGCCTGGATTATATCTTTATTTTCTTCATTTTCCTTAGCAAAGTTTCTAGGTTTTTCTACAATAAAACTGTAGAATTCTTGGAATGTACATAAAGTGAGGTAATAAATGTACGTTCTTTATAAATTACCTAGTCTCAAGTATGCTCTTATATTAGCAGAAAACATACTAAGACTGATAAAAAAATGTGATTTGGGGGGAAAGAAAGGAAGGAAGGAAGGAAGGAAGGAAGGAAGGAAGGAAGGAAGGAAGAAAGGAAGGAAAAAGAAAAAATATCTCCACACAAAAACCTGCACATGGGTGTTTAGAAAAGCTTTATTTACCAGTGCTAAAAATTGGAAGCCACCAAGAAAGATGCCCCTTGGAACATGAATGAACACATAATCTGTGATGTAGCCAAAATGAAGAATACTTTTGAGAACACACACACAAAAAAAAACTTAAGAAGTTATCAAGTCATGAAAAGACAAAAATGAAGCTGAAATGCATATTACTAAATGAAAAGAAAACAATTTGAAAAGGCTACATATCATGTGATTCCAACCATATAACATTGTAAAGAAAAAAAAAGTCAAAGTTGTAAAGACAATAAGATGATCTATGGTTGCCGCTGGTTAGAGAAAATTATTCCCATAGTTGTGATGAGAAGTCTAAGGTCAATATTCTGACAGATTGCTTCTCGATGGGCTATGATTCGTGGCTGATGGATGGCCGCTTCTCGCTGCGTGTTCACATAGCAGAAGACACAGGCACCTCTCTGGAATTGCCTCTTCTGAGAGCTCTTAAAATTAAGATATACCAAACACAGAATTACTCTAAAGATAACCCTTGAGGGCCTGCATCCCCAAAATAAAGCATCAGTGTACCACCATGAGGGGGGGTAAAAGTACAAGAAGGAAAAGGCGGGACACACTGGGTTGAAGTTCAGCCTCAATGATTGGACTACAACAAAGACAAAGAGAAAAGTTTCAATACCTCATGCCTATCCATGGGCAGAAACCTCTAGTGAGAGGAGACTCTAACCTGCTGTTCCTTTACTGGGTCTGAGCCTCTGGTCCCACTGGATATAGAACAGTTCCTTTTCCAGTCAGAGTGGATGGCCAGGCACACTTCTTGAAGCTCTGGATGTTAGGAATCTTCCATCATTGTTAAGGGACACCCTCTGTTAGGTTGTAATGCAATGGTATTTTACTATGGGTTTGCATCTACATACAGAGTTGAACATTTGTGAACCAAAACCCATAAATGTCCTCTATTGGCTGGTCACAAGGACCTATGTGCCAACAGGTATGAAGGACAGTTGATTACCATAGCAATGGCTGACACGGCTTATTTCTGCTTTTGGAACCTGTTCAAGCCTGATCCTACTTCCATTTATAATATATTTGGTCCTGGAGTCCCTCTTTTTTTTTTTTTTTTTTTTTGCCAGTCCTGGGGCTCAGGGCCTGAGCACTGTCCCTGGCTTCTTTTTGCTCAAGGCTAGCACTCTGCCACTTGAGCCACAGCGCCACTTCTGGCCATTTTCTGTATATGTGGTGCTGGGGAATCGAACCCAGGGCCTCATGTATACGAGGCAGGCACTCTTGACACTAGGCCATATCCCCAGCCCTGGAGTCCCTCTTTTTAAACAATAACAGGTTAAATATACTTTCTTCCAACTTCGAGCTTATAGCGAGACACTATATAACTTAAAAACATTATTTGTTGAAATCATTAACATCTACTTAGGAGGGAACACACCAGCTGTGGAAATGGAAAGTGATGAGACCCTACATTTAAAACAGTCATGAGAAAAATAGTCTTTCAGGCGATAATTTAAGCTGAGAACTAAAGGACAGAAAACTAATAGTGAGAGGGGATATTGCAGACACAGAAATAAGATTACCTTGGTTCAGGTGATAAGAAGAGACCATTATGACTGGAGCTTATAGTGCACAAAGAGATGATGTGGAGATAATGCGTGGAGATGGAGGTTTAAGCCATTCGTGCCCTGAAGTTTGAAGTAAAGCAACAGGATTTTACCCAGTGTAATGAAAACAGGCTCTTGCTGACATCCGTGTGGCATCTGCTCGGAGGGGCTCACTGGGGCTGCCACACGGAGAGTGGGCTGGAAGGTGACCCGTGAGAAAAGCAGAGCCTCGAGGCTTCAGTGGGTCAGCACGGGTGAGGGCATCCTTGTTGCTTCCCTCATTCCTCTTCGCTACCCTTGTTCCATCCTAGAACACACCACACATCTGCATAACCGGCAAGGGCTCCACTGGTTTTTCTTTTCTTTTTTTTTTTTTAATAGAGCACTAGGGTATGCAAAAGACAAATTTTATAAGTTAGCGAGTCTCGGGCTGGGGATATAGCCTAGTGGCAAGAGTGCCTGCCTCGTATACACGAGGCCCTAGGTTCGATTCCCCAGCACCACCTATACAGAAAACGGCCAGAAGCGGCGCTGTGGCTCAAGTGGCAGAGTGCTAGCCTTGAGCGGGAAGAAGCCAGGGACAGTGCTCAGGCCCTGAGTCCAAGGCCCAGGACTGGCCAAAAAAAAAAAAAAAAAACAATAAGTTAGCGAGTCTCTTTAACATAAAAACTTCTTGCTCTTTTCAATATCTTGAACAGTGACTAATAAAATGAACAACTTCCCCCACTCAGACACCCTCTAAATGAAGATCTTAACATGCCATTTATAGTGTCCTTACCTGGAATAATTAGCACCGCATGCAGAATAATGGCATCGATTAGTAATTTTCTCCCAGGAGAGCCATTTTTAGGAAGACTACAGATTGTGTCTTGCTGCACCCCCTCCAGTCCACCCCCGCCCAGCTGTTCCCACAAGCTGGGTGCCCACTCACCTGACTGACGGCAGTTCCGGTGGGGATACAGCATCTTGGTGGGGAGAGGGAAGAAAACCCAAACCATCCATTATGCAGAACCATGCCTCATCTAAAAGTAGCGCTAATAACACGGGCCTCGTAGTTTAGAGCTGGCTGTAGGTCAGAGATCCCATTAGGAGCAAAAACCTGTGTCGAAGAAATGACAAGCCCCACCAATTACTTGAGAAATTATTACCCATGAACACTCTGAAATCTTAGCAGGTGTCTCCAACTCAGATAAATGCTACAAGCCAAATATAGGAAGAACAACATGCTGGGTGTCTACACGAATCGAGTCCTCTACCTATTCAAATATTGTCTTCCATATCCATCTAGACTCCAACCAGTGTGAGTGTCTGAATCGTCTACTCCTCTGAACACAATTGGTGACTCCCTAAAAGACTTTCTCAGCTCCCTACCAGTCTTCTCTCATCCTCAGACTCAAGAAGCAGCTATGTTCTGGAGACTCTCACAGAGCAGGTTTCCTAGGAAGACTATCAGACCAGTCAGTGTAGGTGGAACTACTTTCTACGCTTCATACCTATGTTAGTCCGTTTTCATTACTATCTTGAATTGGCTGAATCTGCATAGCTTTATAAAGGAACAAGATTTCTTTACAAGTTCCTTAGCTCCCGGCTTTAAAGGTTTAAGGGCATGATGCCTGTACCAGCTCAGCTCTAGCCTCTTAACTGTGTAATATTCATGGCAGAGGGGAATTTAAGGATACATGTAAAATAGGGGGATCCCATTTCAAAGGCAGAGAAAGACTGGATGGCTCGAAATTCAGGTTTTTAATAACAATCCTCTCCGGAGAAGTAACTAGGGTCCCCTTTAAAATACCTCAATCTCTTCTCAGGGCATGCTCTTGATTGACATAAAGCCCCTCACTAGGTACCACTTCTTAAAGGTTCCACCTCCTCTTAACACTGCTACCCTGAGCACCCAAAGTGGGTCACAAGAGGTTATACCTGGCCCCCTGGCCCTTCCTCACTCTCTGCTTCCTGTCTGCCAGGAAGTGATGGATTTTCTCCAACAGATCCACCATGATTTTCTTCCTTAGCCCACAGAGCCTAGTGACCATGAAAGGAACCCTCTGAAACCATGAGCTGAAATAAATAATTCCTCCTTGAACTGGTCTCTTGGCTACAAGAAAAGTAGCTCCATGTCCCTTTGTGAAGGGATAAACTCTAGAAAGTTAAACTTAAGAGAACTTAATTGAACAATGCTTTGCATGGGGAAGCCCTCAAAACCAAGAGAGCTTTGCTCTACAATGTGAGCAGACCATATTTGTTGACAGAAAATAGAAGCAAGGCGCAGAAATAGTTGAATGGTTGTAGCTCAGAGTTGTCTCATTTGAATATGCTCTGATTTGTTAGCTGTCTGTGATTTCCTGAAGCTCGGCTGAGTAATTGGCCATAACTGAGCTATTCATCAAAAATGTGTCTGAGTTAGGTATTCACTTAATTTACATACTAAGTTAGGTTGCAGTTTGTGTGGTAATGATTCAATGTATGGAGACCTTCTCAGGCCAAATTCAGTTTAATTAACCCGCTTGTTAGTCATTGATCTCAACCTTGAACAAATTCATATACCACTGAGGTCAGATGAAAAAGTATCTGCTCTTTCTCAGTATGGTGAACCATGCCTGTGACCCAACTACGCGGGAGGCAAGGGAAAGACGGAAGTAACAGGCAAGCCAAGACGAAAGCACAAAGCCCTATCCAAAAAAAAAAAGACATTGGTGTGGCTCATGTAGTAGAAAGCAACTCTGAGGCTATGAGTTCAATCCCCAGTACTGCCAAAAGCTAAAAACAAAATCACTTCCAAAATTCCTCGCAATCCCCAACATGCATGCAGCTTCTAACATCAGCATACAGCGCTTGCTGACAAGAGAAGGAGGTGTCTGACAATTCTTTGTATCTGGGCTCACCTTGTGCCTTGCTTAGGTCAGCAGAATAAGGTCATATCTATTTGCTGCCTGTTCTGATTCCTGTCTCAGACCCCTTGCCGGTCTTCTTTCTCCCTCTTGGGAAGCCATGACTGTTTTGTGAATGAGGCTGGGCGAGCTGGCTGGAGCTGGGGGAAACCCATAAAGAAAAACAAAGCAGCCTAGGCGATCCCCAGAAGCGAAGCTGCCTAACAACTTTTCTGCTGATTGCAAATCTACAAGGAAGCCTGGCTGACACCAGAAGTCGCAGACGGGTGCAGAGTGCTCGTCTGTGACCATCTTAAATTATGAAGTTTAGGGCATTTTGGTGTGCATCCATAGATCACTGAGATCACCAGGCGCCCCAACAGATATTTGAAAAAGAAATTTTAAAAAAACGCCATCCTCACCTTCCTGGCTATCATTCCTAGTTCTTACTGGTTCTGATCCCTGTGGTCAATCATTTCTGAGCTGGTAGCTCCTTAGCCTCTCTGAGAATAAAAGAAGTAATATTTGGTGGGAGAGATTCAGCTGAAATGTAATATGTCAATGTCTATCCTAATAAAAACAAAAAATCTCCTTGCTTATCTCTGCAACAGACTCACATAAAGGCTGTCCATATTTATGGGGATACCATGTAGGATGTTTCAATACATGTACACATTATATTTTTCTTCAAACATGTATCGTTTCTTTGTGGTGAAAATATTAAGAGAAAAGTTCTCTCAATGGTGTTTTTTTTAATATTATGGGGATTTATTCACCCTACTGTGCAACAGAACACAGGCCTTCCCTCTCTCCCATTACATCCTCCAGCCTCAACTATCAAGCAAGCAACTCCTCTAGATTCTACGTATGAATGAGATCATGCAGTGTTTATCTTCCCATAAATGGCACATAATTATCTCCAGTTGCATGCATGCTGCCACAAATGACTGTGTACATTCTTCTTATTGATTGATTTTATTGTATATCTGCATATTCCTTATCCATTTGTCAACTAGTGGCCATTCAGGTTATCTAATTTTTTATTATTGTGAATAGCACTAAAATGAACATGGGAATCCAGGGCATACTGATAAACTTTAACATATACACATATGTGTTCTCTCTCTCTCTCACTCTCACTCTCTTTTTCTCAACCCCCCACCCCCTCTCTCACACTCTTCAGGCCCATCCATCCGAAAACTGACACTTTGACTTGTTCCTTTCCAGTTTGGATGCTTTTTATTATTACATTTTGCTCTGAATAGACCTTCTAGTTCTACTTCAATAAAAGTGGTTAAAAAATAAGCATCTTTGCATTGTTCAGATCTCAGAAAGTCAGTCTTCAGGTTTTCCCCAATGTTAGCTGTGGGCTTGTTGCAGATGGCCTTTATTTCATTTTACATCCATAGTTTGTTCAAAGATTTGATTATGGAGGCATACTGGTTTTATCAAATGCTGTGTCTGCATTGATTGAGGTGGTCATATGGTTTTCAACTTTTATTCTGTTGATACAGTGAATTGTATTTATTGATTTACAAATAAATTAAACCATCTTTACATACATCCCTGGAATGATTCCTACTTGATTATGATGAATAATATTTTAATGCACAGTTGGATTTAATTTGCTAGCATCTTGTGGAGAACAGTAGCATTTATATTTATCAAGGATATCGAATGTGTGTCATGGGTTTTAGTATCAAGATAATGCTGTCTTCATCAAAGGAGTTTAAGTGAATTTCCTACTCTTTTACTTTTCTGAATTACTTAAAGAATTTGGATTCCTTTTTCTTTACATAGTTTGTGGTTAAATAATGAAATCATCGGATTCAGGGTGTTTCCTCAGTGAGATACTATCGATTCAATTCATTAGTTCTTATTGGTCTTTTTGTGTCTTTTCTACTGCTTTATGATTTAATACCCACAAAGAGAATGTATCCAGGAAAGTTTCCATGTCACATGAGCTCATAAAACCTAGTATTTTACATTAACCTCCACCATTACCTTCCCTGACTAGATTCCACCCAAGGCTTCTCCACCCCACACCCCAAACCTAGCCATCTTTATGCTCCTTGCTATTGCAGAGATCCAGACATCATTGGTTTCTTGCCTGGATTATTATAGCTCCTTCCTATTATCTTGTAATTATGTCTTTGCTGTCCCACGCCTTATTAAGAGTAGTCTTCTGGGACAAAGGGTAAACAAATGCAGCAGTGGTGCTCACTGGTTGCTATGTTGGAAGTGAACTATACAACTGGTGGGTGGGGATGGGAGGGAAAAACTGAGAGCAAGCAAGGGAAGGGGGGACATGGTCCAAAAAGAAATGTACTCTTTGCCTGACTTAGGTAATTGTAACCCCTCTCTACATCACCTTTATCATAACAATTATAATTTTTTTAAAGAGTATTCTTTCTGAAATAAAAACCTAATGATGCCCACTACTGGTTTAAATTTGAGTGAAAATCTAACCCCCAATGGTGTGGAAACACCCCCTAACACAACTCGCTACGTTCCCAGGCCACGCACCCCCTACCTCTTAAGAGTCTTTTTTTTTTCTGTCCTCCATGCGACCTCCCATCTCTCTCACGCTGGCCTGATCTGGAACATTTATGTTTTCCCATGCTTCTCTGCTTACTGCTTCCTTAAGACTCAGCTCTACTTCTTGGGATCTTTGTAGATCCTAAAATCTACCAAGGGCTTCCCATTGCAGTCATGGAAATCCTTGAATCCTTGTGATTTAATCTAAGCAACCCTTGTATCCTTACGATAGCCTAGAGGGAAATATGAAGGCTTCCTTACTTTGCTCGGAAACATCTCCTCATTTTCCTCCTGCACACTCCAGCCACTCGGTTCTCTTCATGTTTCTTGAACAACTCAGGCTCATATCTGCTTCAGGACTTCCTTTGTACAACCTACTCCTGACTGAATTACTTTTTCCTCAACTGATTAATGACTCATTTTCTGTTCCTTTCCATTCTTTGCATGAAAGATTACCTTCTCAGAAATAACCTGCCCCCAAACCTTTTAACGTTTACTTTACACTTATCACACTGTGTAATATAACTCTTAATGTTCTTATTTATTATTTACTGTCTAGCCCCTCTGCTAGAATACAAAGCACAGCAATATGAATTTTTGTTCATTTTTTGCTCACTGTTGTTCCCCTGGGGCCCCAACAGTGTCTGGTGCACAGAATGGGGACCAATTATAGAGAAAGTGCCATTGGATGAGTCATGAGTGAAAATAAACAAAACAAAACAAAAACCTTTTTACACCATTAACATCTTCAAACAGAATAAGCTGCCTAGACCATCAGGGAGTTCTCCATCTTTGCAGAGACTGGATCACCTGCCAGCCCCTGGACAGCTCCCTGTGTGGTCAGCACCAGGGGCACTAATGCTCCCTTCCATCCTAAGATTCTTTGCTCCTCACCTTTTCTAGGAAGCATAGCTGCTGCAAAGTCCCTCACACAAAGCAGGTCTCCCTGAGGCATTGTCTCCACTGACCTGGAACTCAGAAGGAAGTCTGTTACAACAATTCAGCTTCTGTTTCTCTCTGATGAGCCAATGTGCAAAAAAAAAAAAAAAAAAGCTGAAAAATTACCAAGGGCAAGACGGGGACAGTGTTTGCACAGTGACAGTATTTTCCTGGGATCCAAGTTATGGCTCCAAAGGGCTGCAAGTACCTCCAGGAAGAGAAGGGGAGTCTTGACAAGCTCAACTTGGAGACATGGCACATGAACCCAGCACAGGACTAAGCGTGGCGCGGGAAGTTCACAAACTCCGAGAAAGTCAGACAAGGTGCTAGACACTTTTCTCACACGCCTATGGAACAGGCCTCTGAGACAGTCATTGGAAAGTCAAAATCCCTAGCTAGTGTCAAGGCAGAGAGAGAACTTCCTGATATTCTGCCCTAAAACACACTTAGGCAGCCTTTCCTTGTGTTCTGATCTTAGACTGTGTGTTCACAAGACGCCAAGAAGAGGGAACGTTCACAGCATTTCTCTAGCACTACCTTGAGTAGCTCTCCCCTTCCCTATGAATCCTGGGCCTTTCTGGGGAGTTCTCAGGAGCACAAATGTGAATGGCCACTGAGTCCATTTGGACTACCTAAAACAAACCCTTAGAAACCCAGAATCTATGAACAACAGTAATTCATCGCTCACAATCCTAGAGGCTGGGAAGTCCAAGGTCAAGGGATGTCAGCAGACTGGGTGTCTGGTGAGGACTACTCATCCCTCATGGATGAAAACGTGTCTGTATGTCACAGACACGAGCTTGGTCCAGCTCATTCCACCCTAGCACTGATTCCCTTCCTGAGGGCCCATCGCTCTCTCATCACCTAGTCATCTCAACTTCTAACACCATTTCCATGGCTATTAGATTTCAGCATGTAAATTTGGAGAACACAGATAGTCAGGTCATAGCAGTTACTGGCACAATCCCTGTTGTTATTGGAGGGCACTATCCCTGTAGAAGACCCTTCAGCACCATTTTCCTTCACACCAAGATTTGTCATTCTATCTCAGCACATGACATCAAAAGAATCATGCCTCCTCAGTTCCACAGATTCTACCACACTGAAATGTTCCTGTCATTGAAATGCCTCTTCAAAGCACCGGGCACACTTCACCTAGCATTTTTATCCTCATAAGCTATGAGTAAAGTAACGGTGCATCTTAAATTCAGGAGCATCTCAGGATGAAGGACATTCAAGTGTGCTATTTTTCATTTATCATTTCCACTTCACTGAGACCTCTTTTAAGGACAGAGTGGAATATACTCCCTCTGTCATTTCAGTTGCTAGCACGAAGTAGTCTCAGAAGATGTGATATAAGCAAATAAATGGAAAATAAGCAGGAATGTTTGCAAAAAAAAAAAAAGGAAACACATTTCACAATGCCTCAATGCACATGGCTCCGATGACTATCTATCTATCTCATTCTGAGTTCAATTTAACACTCCAGACATCCTTGTGTTTCAGTGGTTTGGTCCGTGGAGGGGACATTTCCCCCTGGAGGAAGTGTTTTGTGAATACTCTCTGTCCTAGTTCTCAGATCCTGTAAATGTCACAGAGGAAGCCATTAATGTGACACATTGGCTTATCCTGCAGGCTCTTGGCAGTTTGGATGGTGTGAGGTAGGCCCCGAAAATAGTTCCATTTGAATGAACTGATAGAATCAAGCCCTAAGTTTTCAAAGGTGCCATTTTCACCTTGAATGCCTTGTTGCAACTCATGTCTCCTCTGACCTGAGTATTGTCAGTTAGTGGATCTCATCCCTGTCCTCTAACCGACGACCTGCATACTAATCCCTGCTGAGAAATGAATGTGTTGGCTGTACCCCTTCCTATTCGCTGATCAGACATTTCCGAGCACTGCCCTGTGCATATACAATAACAGACTGGTTTAGTTTAGATTGGGTAATTAATGAATAACAAAAATGTATTGCTTATATTTCTGGAGGTTGGAATCCAGTCCAAGATCAAGGCACCGCTAATCCAACGTCTAGAAATGGTTGCTCTGCTTCCTAGATGGTCCCTGTACATTCGGGGTAGACAGCTCTCTTGCACCTCTTTTATAAGATCATAATATCATATATGCAGGCTCCACCTCATGACTTAATCATCTCTTGCAAACCTCACCTCTCAGTACTGTTGCCATGATGTTAGTTGCAACCCATAATTTTGGGAGCATACTTTCATACAGTAGCCAGCAGGTAAAAGCAAAGTTGAGATTACACTAAGTCTGAGAAATCCTAGGACATTTCTACCATAACAAAGAAAGGATTTTAGGAACAACCTTTTGGGTAGTTCCAGAAAATTTTTCTAAAGTGTGACATAAATATACCAGAAGTATAAGAACGTATTTTACACAGATGAATTTAAAATGTTTATTTCAATAATTTTTTTCAAAAGAAAAACTATACCAAACCAAATGATTTTGTGAATATCATTCATAAGGCTAAAACAGGTACTTTATATAAAAGTGAGCCTATT
This sequence comes from Perognathus longimembris pacificus, assembly GCF_023159225.1. Classification (NCBI taxonomy): domain Eukaryota; kingdom Metazoa; phylum Chordata; class Mammalia; order Rodentia; family Heteromyidae; genus Perognathus; species Perognathus longimembris. The sequence goes on from NC_063172.1 coordinate 8,320,217, forward strand.
TAAAGAAAGCAAAAGGAACTCTGTTTTCACTCATAATAGAAAAGTTTGCATCAGACTAATGCCAATAAAAAGTATAGATACAGATTCAGCACAAATGCAAAAAGATGTTGAAAGTATCAGAAGTTAATCAAGTAGCTGAGACGGAAGAGGTCATACATATATACACACATGCATATACGCAAGATACATACATACACAGATACACATATACACATACATACACTTGTGAATATACATACACAGCAAGCATGCGCTCACACTTCCCAGAAGAAGATCCAGACCTGAGCCCTGCATTCAGTGCTGTTTCCTTTCTTTCTGGGCATTTGCCAGCTTACCACAAAAGGCAGAAAGGTCAAACAAATGAGCAGAGAACTTGTGGACATCCCCAGGGTAGAAAGACAGACTGGGAGCAAAACACCAACAAAGCAGTCATGGAATAAGAATGACAGTCTCAGAACACAAGGAACCACAGAGAAAGGAGTCCAGAATGCTACATGAAATTTCCCTTCAGTAAACTGTGGGATATTCCATTGAGGCACAAATGTTTAAAGATACTTTAAAAGAATATTAAAAATATAAATAAATATCCAAATACCAAAGAATACTTATTTCTTAAAAAAACACACACACACACACACACACACACACAAGGTTATGAAGGCACAAAGTTGAGAGTCTCATCCAGGCTACTCCAGGCTTTCTACGGAGACATTTGTTAATGAACAACAGAAGTGAAATAGACCAGCACCAACAGCCTGCAACCAATCTCACTTGGGACAAGTGCACGTGTGCATGCGCCATCTGTCTGCCTCAGGAACCTTACATCCGATGTGGAAAATGATCCTTTCATCCAGAGCCTACCTACTTTTTAATACACATCATCCTGAGCTCAATCAATAACCATTCTGCTTCCTGTCAATCATACAGGAAGAACTTCCCCCGGCGCGCATTCATTCCCACCATCATGATGCCCTCCCCAAGCTCACAGGGCCCAACAACCCTGGGCCGAGTCCTCTGAAACCACAAGTCAAAGCACTTATGCCACTCATGTCAGACATTCTGTCGCGGCGATGAGAAAGTCATTCATAGAGAAAATCGGTGCCAGAGAAGTGAAGCCGTTGCTGCACAGGGGCTTGTTAAACCTGCCACACTAGTTTGCAGGAGGAATTTGGAAGGTATGAAAATGGGAGCTCAACTAAGTCTAGAATGTGGAAAGCCCAGCACAATGTTGGGACCTCAGAAGACCCAGTTCAAACACAGACAGTAGCGACTATACGGGAGAAATTTCAGATGGGAGCAAGAGCTCCACGGAGAACAGGACAAGAGACCACTCATCGTACATTCTGGCAAAACAATGTGTCTACACTGCCCCTCTCCTGGAACTGTGGGAGGTCGGGCTTAAAGGTGATGCCAATTAACTGGCTGAAGAAATGTCAAAATAGCACAGCATTCAGACTCTGGTATAGTTCATTGCTGGTCACTTTTCATAGTATCCACATTGAGAATAGAAAGCAAAATATAGACTCAGATGATTGTCAAAAACAAAACAAAATGTATAGTCTGACCAGAGAAAGAGTGAGTTGAGAGATGTAGTTCAGGAAATTATGGTTTGTTAAAGAGACTGGATCCATTAAAGAGAGGCCATGTGCTTTTTGCTGAGACAAAGGGGAAAGCATTTGAGAACATCTCAGGAACTGGGGAGATGGCATCTACTGTAGGCCCCAGGGCATAGAGTTGAAAACTCATTTGAAAGACTTTCCCTCGGGAAGCAGAGCTGTAGATGCATGCTTGCTCTCACTGGGCCACCCAAAGAAATGATTTCCTGGGTCCAGACAAGATACTCCAGATGCTGGACATTTGCCCTGCTGGGTTTCATCTCTCTGTGGCCCATACTTCCCTGCTATTCTCCAACAGCAGATGACAGGTGCTTTGTGATATGGGGACTGGTAAGGGTTTCTCAGCTACAGCACCAAACATACAAGCAACGAAGGCAAAACAGCGACCAGTGGGATTACAGCAAACTGCAAAGCTTCATCACGGCCATGGAGACACTCAATAGAGGGGAAAGAATTGGGTGGAAGTGTTAGCAAACTCTATACATATTCATATCCTAATCCCACATGCTCAACGTGACAATACCAGAGATTGAGCACCAACTGTGTACTAAAGGCCCTGAGTGTATGTTGTCTCAATTTCTACAATTATCTTACCAACAAAGTGTAAGCTATATTTTCCTGCTGATGCCCGGCCTCTTAGCCACATAGTCAGTCTGGAAGAGGAAAGCCAAAATGGCCACTCCCCAGTCTCGAAGGCGTTGGAGGCCCAGCCCAGGTGATAGACCTCCAACCAGTGAGTGAAAGCATCAGAAAGGGAGTTTGAGTTCCAGGCTCATGAAAAAATAAAAGAAAGAAATCTTGAAGGTCATAGTCTTTATCTTGAATCTAATGATTAAGTTTTTCTTCTCTGGAACTCCATATACAAGATCATTCCTTCTTTTCTGATATTTTCTTACAGCATATACCACATTGCTTTCAGATTTCCCAAACCAATTGGAATATGAAATCATCAAGCTGCTTTTTCATTTCTCAGATTTGCTCTGTAGCCACCTGCTGGCTCACTAATATCTGTTCCAGCCCAGAACTAGAAATAGCAGCCCTCAGTTAACACAAGAGCCAAAAATACCACATTCTTCCAGTGGAATAATGTTCTCACTTCAGAGCAGGCCCTTCTACTGTCCTTATTTTCAAGAGCAGTGTTAAATGTAGGTTGTTTGGTTCCTCAGACACTGACAAAAATGGCCCCACACAGATGAAGAAAGCAACATCAAATGCTCATCTTTTCCATTTATTTATTTATTCAAATACGATGCACTGGTCCCTCTGTGTGGGGGGGGGTGGATATTAGGGAGGGGAGGGAGGGAGAAAAATGAGAGAGGCGGTAACAAGTTTGATAATAAATGTACTTACAGCTTTACATATGTAACTGTAACCCCCTGTACATTACCTTGACAATATTTTTTTAATTTAAAAAGAATACTCTATATGTGAGGAGCAATAGTGAAAAAGCCAAAAGTCATTATTCCTGCCCGGACAAGCCTCTGGTCTGGCAGAGAGAATGGCAGTTAATAATCATGATGGTCATGATGGCTGTGACTTGCCTAGGGTGCTTGCCTAGAAAGTACAAGACCCTGAATTCAAACCCCAGTACCACAAGCTAATCACCACAATCATCATCGTAGGAATACATTTGCAATCACAAATGCAATAAGAGAATACATCAGGAGTCATTGAAGACCTTGCTGGTGTGGTCAGGGAAGGCTGATGTTGCCTCTCTCTCTTTCACTGCACTAAAATATAGTAATGCTGAACTAGGATGACTTGAAGGGGCATTCTACTCAACCAGAATTCTACTCAACCAGAATCACAAAGCAAGGAAGGTGGGGAAAGGTCCCCAAGTCAGGTAAGGTAGGCAGTTAGCATGATGCCAACCGGCTCCTGACCTTGTCATGTCCCTCCCAGTTCTGCAGGCACTGGAAACCTAAAGTCCATACTTGCAAAACTCCTTTGCTGCCAGAACTCTGGATGTGATTCGAGCGTAGCACTACCCAGAAGGCCGGGGGCAGTGGGCAGAGCTTTACTGTGCTGGAGCAGATCGAGAGAGGGTGCACTAGCTCTAGGCCCACAATCACAGTAGCACCTTCCTAAATCCCAGACCAGAACTATGGAGGGTGGTGTGTGTCTTATTGGAATTGGGGAAAAGAATCTGATTCTCCAAAATGCCAGATACTGTTTTGGTCCGATCTCACGTCTCCTCAGTCCCACCTGGTTTAGCACCGTTGTGGTGGGCAGTGCCCACATTCCTGTTCCGGGCCTCCACCATGGCAGCTCTATGCTTCTTTGCTTCAGAACTTTCTCCAGAATCATGGAAGATGGCCCAGCCTCCGGAGACAGAATCCATGACACCCCTAGGAACGAAGGGCATTGATAAGTGTCCCAGCCTCTCATCATGGCAGGGACAATTCTGACACACATTTGACTTGACTCCTAAGAGCATTTCCAGAGCAAATAAGCCCCAGTAAGCTACATGGATAACCCGCCCACTCGTGCACACTTTCCTACCTTTCTCATCCTCTCTACCTCAGTGTCCGCAGTCCCTCAACCTCCTGTGAACTACCGGCGTCCAAGTCTTCATCCCAGGCACTGCCTTGAGGAAGCCAAAGGAATACTAAGTCAGGCCCAACTGTTTCCTCACAAGTGCAGTTTTGTAGTCTTATTCTGGATTTTCTCAACGGAGACCCAGGCCCAAAACGAGCTCTTCTGGTGCTGCCAGCAGGCTTTCCCTAGGTCAAATCTTTTCCTAATCAAAATTGCTAAGCTAGTTGGCTAACTCTACTTGAACCCTGATTTGCTACAACGTGTTTCTCAATGTTCTCCATAGAGAAGCTCTGGCCTGACTCCTTCAGTACCACAGAGAATCTTCTCCCCAGCAGATCAAGAAAACTGAACTCATGAGGAAATGATAAGACTTGGAGAAAATCTGAGAAACACAGGTTGCATAGTTTCCCTCATTTGTGGGAGCTAGAATGTGCCTATACATATGTAAATAAACACACTGGGTAGTAATTAAGAGGTTACAAATGAATGTATAATGGACTCGATGAGAGCTGGAATCATGTAAGTCTTTTAAAAGACAAAGTCAAAGGCCATCAAAATAAGTACCACAGGGCTGGGAATATGGCCTAGTGGCAAGAGCGCTTGCCTCCTACACATGAAGCTCTTGGTTCAGGATTCCCTAGCACCACATATATGGAAAACAGCCAGAAGGGGCGCTGTGGCTCAGGTGGCAGAGTGCTAGCCTTGAGCGGGAAGAAGCCAGGGACAGTGCTCAGGCCCTGAGTCCAAGGCCCAGGACTGGCCAAAAAAAAAATTAAATTAAAAAAAAAATAAGTACCAGGAAATGGGTACTTGCAAAAGGGGAGGGTGGGGCTCAGGGGAAAGGGAGAGAAGATGAAAGGGGGAGGGGGAGAATGCAGTTCATTGTATATATGCTTTATTATATTTGTGAAATTTGAGGCCTAATTTTGGATTTTCTTGGTCCAGGTATCTCAGCTTTACTTTTTAAAAATATCCCTCTCGCCACTGATGGAAGGAAATCCTATCTAAGAAAGTGTGTTTCTTCACAGAGCTGTGCCATAACCATCCTTTGGGCCCTCTGCTGGAAAAGTAGAATCAAGTCTCAATAATGCCTTTTTAATTGTATCCTCTAGTATTATAGACGTAGGACAGTACTGTATCATCCCTCTGTGAATATAAAATGCCTTGTATACCTGCTTTATGATACGTAGTAGTGACTGTGCTTTATCAGAGCTGTTGTTTTTAATGATGTTATTCAAGAATGTTTTCTTTCCAGATGATGATGGAGAAGCTAATAAAAAAAAAACGGTGCCAGGTACCACAACAGTAACAGAACTTTGCATTTTTCTGGTTTTTTTTTTATCTTTTTTTTTTCTTTTTATTAATGGAGTGTGCTGGATGTCTAATTTTGTTCAGATGACTGCAGAACCTGGAAAAGCTGTTGCTGCTATTGATGCATAACATACTGCTATTATTGGTCTTTTTATATAAATATATATATACATATATATAATTTGAATTTTTGGAAACTTTAGCTGTGCTGTCAACTTTGGAAAAAGTATCCCAGTTTACCGTATTGAGTTGGCATTGTACAGAAATTAATAGCCATATTGGTCTAGAAACGTTAAACTTAATTTTTTTCCATTTGTACAGGGGTAAATGCACTGTATTAAATATGTAAGGTCTTATCTACATGGGTTTGATTACAGAAACTAATAAAGTATTCTCTAAATAAAAAATAAATAAATAAAAATATCCCTCTCATCTCCTTCAGTCAACGCTTTTTGCGTGATGCTTGCCAACAGAGAAATGTTTAAGACACGAGTATACAATAGCTTGTAAAGATTTCATGAGTATACTCAGTTCATGTTTTTCTTGAAGAGATCAAACTATTTTAGTTCCAAGACCAAATAACACTAGTAGTGAGGCATATGGCAACGGGGGTGAGGTGAGGATTTATTTTAGCAAGTTAGAAATGTGGAAAGTACATAAAAATAGGACGAATATAATAAATATCCTAATTTTTTAATATCATACTGCTTCCAGTTTTTTTTTTGCTCTGTTCAAAACAATGGAAGATCCTGAAACTACACAGTAGAAATGACACGGCAAGCTCTCCCACCATCCCCGCCCAAGCTGGCTCTCCACGCTGTTCCTCCAAGTCATGCACTTCAGGTGGGTCTCATAGCACACATAGTCACGGTTTGCTTACAACGATGAATCTGTTAGTATAGTTGGGTAGTATTCTTTTTCTAATTTGTTTGAATGACACATTACAGTCATCTCTTTGGGACTTACTCATTTTACTCTCAACTTAAAATGTTAGCTCTAGCTCGATAGGATGGCTCAGTCCTGTAATCCCAGCCACTTAGACGGTGGAGATAGGGTTCAGAGAGGTTGAAGGACAAGCCCGGGAATAAAGCTCATGAAACCCCAATTCAACCAACAAAAAGCTGGACATTGTTGCAAGTGCCTGTCAACCCTGCTCTGTAACCAGGTAAGGTATACATGTAAGACCCTATTTGAAAAGTAACTAAAAGCAAAAATGGATGGAGAGGTATCTCAAATGATAGAACATCTGCCTAGCAAGCATGGGGCCCTGAGTTCAAACCTCAGTACTGACACACACAAAAAGAAATTTAAAATCTTTTCAGATAGATAGATAGATAGATAGATAGATAGATAGACAGACAGATGGATGATTGATAGATAGATCTAGTTTATTCCTTCCCATGGCAATGAATAATTATATTCATTTCTTTTCATTCTCCCACTGATAAGTTTATAACTTGCTTCTGGATTTATGCTACTGAAAAGGATATTCAAGCTGGGAGTCAGTGGCTCGTGCCTATAATCCTAGCTACTCGGGAATCTGAGATCTGACTCTCTAGGTTCCAAAAGACTCATACCTCAAATTAACCAGCAAAAAGTCAGAAACAGAAGTGCGGTACAAGTGGTAGAACACCATCCACCAGTGAAAAAGCTGAGCAAGAAGGCAATACCTTGAGAGGCAAAATTAAGGAAATTAGAATAGGACAAGGGCCAAACTAAGGCTTTTGTCACAGTTCCGTGCAGAGTGACAAGCCAGTATGACTTTGGCCGACCTCCTCAGAGGCACTGAAGAAACATTTGGTAAGGAAAGCAACAAAGGCTTAAATACCATATATCTTATATGTTCCAGGGACGAATATTGATTTGCAAAACTGCAAATAGAAAGCGTAAAGGATTCTAACATGGCTGCTATTAAGACTTTTTTTGGTTTTTTTTTTTCAAATTTTTATTACCAAACTGATGTACAGAGAGGTTACAGTTTCATACGTTAGGCTTTGGATACATTTCTTTTTTTTTTTTTTTTTTTTGGCCAGTCCTGGGCCTTGGACTCAGGGCCTGAGCACTGTCCCTGGCTTCTTCCCGCTCAAGGCTAGCACTCTGCCACTTGAGCCACAGCGCCGCTTCTGGCCGTTTTCTGTATATGTGGTGCTGGGGAATCGAACCTAGGGCCTCGTGTATCCGAGGCAGGCACTCTTGCCACTAGGTTATATCCCCAGCCCTGGATACATTTCTTGTACTCTTTGTTTCCTTGTCCCACATACCCCCCCTCCCTCTCCCCCTTTCCCTTTCCCCCCCTGAGGTGTTCAGTTCACTTTCACCAAACAGTTTTGCAAGTATTGCTTTTGTAGTTGTTTGTCTTTTTTTTACCCTGTGTCTCTCAATTTTGGTATTCCCTTTCAATTTCCTACTTCCAATACCAGTATACACGGTTTCCAATATACTCAGATAAGATTACAGAGATAGTGTAGGTACAATCACTGGAAGGTGATACAAGAACGTCATCAATAATAGAAGCTACAGATACAGATGGGACGTTGAAAGTAGTTACAACTCTGATATAACAATCGTTTCCATAACATGGAGTTCATTTCACTTAGCATCATCTTATGTGTTCATAAGGGTATAGCTATTGGGCTCTTGTGATGCTCTGCTATGACTTGCCTAAACCTGTACTAATTATTCCCAATAAGGGAGACCATAGAGTTCATGTTTCTTTGGGTCTGGCTTACTTCACTTAGTATAATTTTTTCCAAGTCCTTCCATTTCCTTACAAATGGGGCAATGTCATTCTTTCTGATAGAAGCATAAAATTCCATTGTGTATATGTACCACATTTTCCTGATCCATTCATCTACTGAGGGGCATCTGGGTTGGTTCCAGATTCTAGCTATGACAAATTGTGCTGCGATGAACATTGTTGTGCTGGTAGCATTACTGTGATTTTGTTTGTGGTCTTTTGGATAGATACCCAAAAGTGGGGCTGCTGGGTCATAGGGGAGTTCTATATTGAGCCTTCTGAGGAATCTCCATACTGCTTGCCAGAGTAAGACGTTTTTCAGTTTTAATTTTTTTTAAAGTTAATAACTAAAACAAAAGCGTGCAAGACCCTGAGTTCAAGCCCTAGTATCAGCACACACACACACACACACACACACACACACACGTTTAATCAACACTTGTATATGACTCTCCTTGTAAACACATGTGACAGTTTCATCAAGGACTGTGGTTAGAAAGGGAAATGCTAAGTTTATTCTCTCACATGTGCACATGTTCAGTTTTTTTAGATGCTGACAAACTGCTTTTCCCAAAGTGGTTACAGCAATTTATAACTCGATATGCAATGTTATAAAAGGTTTTTTGTTTCTTTACACTCGATCCAACTATTGATCAGAATGTTTTAATTTTACCCAACCATGGGTTTGAAATGGCATCATATTTTGTTGTGTAATATATTTGCATCTCTGATGACTGCTGTGATTGAACATTTTGTCTTAGATTTAAATGGGATTGCATTTCTCTCTTTTGTGAATGTCTGTGCATAATATGTTGTGCTGCCTATTTTATATTTACTCAAATAATGTGAGTTTGTATTTTCATCTTGTATATTAAGCCTATTATGGATCTTGGTGTATTTTCCCTTAGTCTTAGTTTGTATTTTAATTTTGTTTACATCGTTTTTTGTTTGTCTGGCCAGTCCAGGGGTCTTGGGACTCAGGGCCTGAGCACTGTTCCTGGCTTCTTTTTGCTCAAGGCTAGCACTTTACCTCTTGAGCCACAGCGCCACTTCTGGCTTTTTCTATTTATGTGGTGCTGAGGAATTGAGCTCAGGCCTTCATGCATGCTAGGCAAGCACTCTACCTTTAAGCCACATTCTCAGCCCTTTTATATTATCTTTTACTCTAAGAATTTCTTTTCATTGGATCTGAGCTTCTATTTATAATCCCAGACTTTATATCTTGTTGAAGGCAATATTTGTTGGGAACCATTGGCTCACACCTGTAATCCTACTAAGTAGGCTGAGATCTGAGGGTCACTGTTTGAAGCAAGCCCAGCAGGAAAGTTCCCTTGGCACTCATATCTCCAATTAATCACTCAAAAACCAGAAATGGAACTGTGGCTAAAAGTGGCAGAGCTCTAGCCTTGACCCAAAAGAGCTCAGGGACAGCACCAGGACCTGAGTTCAAACCGCAAGACATTATTTTTTTAAAGGCTAGAACTCTACCACTTGAGCCACACCCCCATTTCTGACATTTTGCTGGTTAATTGGAGACAACAGTCTCTTGGATTTGCTGCCTGGACTGGTTTCAAACTTTAACCTCAGATCTCAGCCTTCTGGGTAGCAAAGATTACAGATGTGACCCACTGGACCCATGATTCAAATGGTAGAGTACCTGCCTACCATAGCAAATAAGCCTAGGTTTGGTGTTAAAGCTATCAAGTTTTGCTTTTAGAGTTTGAGGAATTGGGGAGTTTATTTTTCTTTCCATTTCATGAGGAAGGAATCTGGTTTTTTTTGCTTGAGATGAGTTAATTGTGTCACCCTTACATGTTAAATATTTATTAAAGAATTCACACCCCACTGTCACATCTATCTTATATCAAGTTCCAAATTTAATGTGTAAATGTGTTTCTGGATTATTCATCCTGTTATATTATTTATATGGTGTTTGAAAATTTGACAAACACTAAGTGAATTTTTTTAAATAGCACATTCATTGTGTTCTTTAAATGATATTTTCAAAAATTTTTTTTATCAAACTTCGAATGCCTTTCTATGTCCAAAGATCAATCTGAGAATAGTACCAAGACATACTATTTGCCCTTGTGTTTCTTGTGTTTCTAAACTTTTTGGATACTGTATTCTCTTTATAGTTTTGCAGAAATAACTACAAGCAAAAGTTGAGAATCTCTCTTCCCACAGCCTTTCCCAGAATCACTTGGCACTCTACAAAGGTGCCTCCGGTATCACTTTCAGTTGCAGAGACCATTAAATCAATGCAGATCCAACTGAAAGGAAGAGGCTAGGAATGGCTTGCCACTGAGGCATGAAGAAATGTCTGTGATGCCTTCAGAATCTCTGTGGAGAGAAATCACCATTTACGGGACCGTTTAGCCTTTGCTCCACTGATTTTGAATTTTAGAACTCCATTCCTCCCTTTTCCATCTGTCCTTCCAGTGAACTTAACAGCTTCCTCATAATCTTCGAAGTCGACAGTGTGAATTCAATACCACAAGTCCCCTGACACTAAGCCTGATATGTCCAGTGTTCGTGTGCTCCCTTACCAGCCTGCACTCAGTGAGAAGAACAAACTAACAAAGGCTCAGGAAACTGCACTGAGCCAGTGTTCAGTGTTCTTGGGGGACTTGTGGCTCCACTCCATCTGCAATCAGGAGGATGGCTTTGTCTTCAAATTCCTAGGACTCGGGGCTCTAGAGGAGCAATGACTTCCTTCCCTTTAACTCTTCATCAAAAAGCAACAGGAGGGGCTGGGGATATAGCCTAGTGGCAAGAGTGCCTGCCTCGGATACACGAGGCCCTAGGTTCGATTCCCCAGCACCACATATACAGAAAACGGCCAGAAGCGGCGCTGTGGCTCAAGTGGCAGAGTGCTAGCCTTGAGCGGGAAGAAGCCAGGGACAGTGCTCAGGCCCTGAGTCCAAGGCCCAGGACTGGCCAAAAAAAAAAAAAAAAAAAAGCAACAGGATATTGAGAAACATCTTTAGAAACGAGAACATTCATTCTTAGCTAGAAGAGAAGAAACTGGACACACTCAGGCATTGCTGAAGGAAGTATAAACTCCACTTCTAGAAACCAATCTGGTGGGATCTATTTTAAAAACACACTTGATCTCTCTCCCAGAATTTGCATTATTTTAAGAGAACCCAGTGTAGAAGGACACATTTATGAGGAGATTTATTGCATGAACTTTTTGTTATGGAAATGCACTGGGAATAGTTGCAGTATTCATCAGTAGGGAATTGGTTGAAGAGCCATAACACCTGGGCCATGACATATCGTAAAAGCATTTAGAACAGAGATGTGGGTATATTTCCTGCAAGAGTGCCCACGTTGCATTAGGTAAAAAGCATTAAGTGGAAAAGGCAAGCTGCAGAGCAACATATAGGAAATCATCTCATTTTTCATTATATATATGTATATATATATATGCACACATAAAGGAAAAATATACACGTAACTATGTAAAAATCTGGAAGTAACCTTTTACTTATAAAGTCTATTTGCATTGGCTGCTTTAAGAGAAAGAGATTTTTAAGGGGATAGAATCTTAACTTTTCATCTTATTTTGCCTTAGTTTCTGTGAACATACGATATGTCTATGATTTAAAAATCATAACAAATAAAGTTCTTAAAGTTCACAAAGTATTTTGATCCTACCGTATCAACCAACCAAATAATCTTGACAGAGAGGCTCAGCGTCATCCTCTTTAATTGAGATATGTCATGAATGTGCTTGCTCACTTCTGCACTGGGCACTGAACCCAGTCTGCTGTATTCAGTAACCCTTCATTATAGCAGGCATCGTGCTGTGTCCTACTGTGCTACAACAGAGGGACAACATCAGGCAAAGAGCCCCATGGAACTTTGAGTCTATATAGTTTAACAGATGTTAAATTAGTAAAGCAGAAACAATACAGCAGACGTCATAAACCAGCAAAAAGTAAAGTAAAGAAATGGTGGCTTGAGTTATAAAAGAGATATATAGGACACTGTGAAAGAGTACCAGGGGAAGGAGATGACTTTTATTTTGTGATCAATGGAGCCACTTGGAGTAGAACACCAGCTAGCTGACTTCCAGAGCCATCAATGTAACCTAGAGCCAAGATAAATATCCCACCTAAATCCATAGAATTATGGTAGACTTTGATGAGGACAAGGGACCAGAGGAAGACCAAAATGTTTGAAAGACAGAATAAGACGCAGTCAGAGAGAAGAGCTAGATGCCACAGAATTATATATTCCATGGGATGGAGCTTAAATCTTGTTGTAAATCACACACAAAACTGTTCACACAGAGGCCTGTCACAAAGGGATTTATGTCATGCTCAACAGGATAATAAGGATAGTCCCTCTAGACTACAGCAGAATGGCTAAAATGGCAAAGACTAACAATCTCGAGTGTTGGCAAAGGAGAAGACTGAATTGAACACCAACGATGAAGATATTAAAGCAAGTAACTACAGTGTGGACCAAACAGAAGAAGAAGGAGCTACTTTGTGCCAGGAGAAATGTAGAAAGGCTACTTGGAGACAGAGCCCTTGAGGTGGGTTTGAGAGAATGATTAGGGGTTCTCCAGGTATGAAACTGGTGGAGAAGGGAGGCAGCTGAATGCTTACAGAAAACAAACCTTGCGAAATCATAATGTCTATTTCCCCGTGGCATGAGAAACTTGTCAGTCTATTCTAAATATGTATGCCATTTTTAACCACCACCAGCAAAGTCGGACTGTTCTATCAAGTCCCCTCCTCTGCCAACACTTGAGATTGTTGGGCGTTGTCGTTCTGGCCATTTTGCTGGACTCTCGAGGGATCAGCTTATTACCCATGTTGAACTTCTCTTATGTGTATTGCTCATTCAGATATTAGCATGTCCCCTCTCTTTCCTGTTGACATGCACCATCTATTTGATACACTTGGAATTCTTTTGTTTCACACAGAGCCTAATGCTAGGGAGAGGCATGGAAAGAAATGAATCTTACAAGACAGAAGAGGAAGAAAAAATGTAATAACATCTAGTATAGGTTAGCCAAGTTATGGGGCAGGCTTTATTTGTGATCTTAATTTGCACTTCCAGCAACCTTTGTAAATTAGATGTCAAACAATGATACCAAATAAAGACAGAAACTGAATCTTTTTTTTTTATTTTTATTGTCAGACTGATATACAGAGTGGTTACAGTTTCATATGTTAGGCATTGGATACATTTCTTGTACTGTTTGTTACCTCCTCCTTCATTCCCCCTCCCCCTTTCCCTTTCCACCCTTTAGTTGTTCAGTAGATTTACACCAAACAGTTTTGCAAGTATTGCTCTTGTAATCACTTGTCTTTTTTACCCTGTGTCTCTCGATTTTGGTATTCCCTTTCAGTTTCCTAGTTCTAATACCTGTATACATGGTTTCCAATGTACTCAGATAAGATACAGAGATAGTGCAGGTACAACCACAGGAAGGGGATACAAGAGGATCATCAACAATAGAAACTACGGTTTCACAAAGCATGTTGAAAGTAATTACAATAGTGATATAACAGTTGTTTCCATAACATGGAGTTCATTTCACTTAGCATCATCTTTTGTGTTCATAAGGGTATAGCTATTGGGCTCTTGTGATCCTCTGCTGTGGCTAGCCTAAACCTGTGCTAATAATTCAACTGAATCTTATAGGGGCTGAGAGACTAGGTCGAAGTCCCCACCTAAAATACAACAGAATCTGAGCAGTTGTAATTCACACCATGACCTAGCAGCGATAAGAGGCTGCCTGTCCAGATGGCCCTCAGCTCCCTAAAGTCCTGGAATCGATGGAGTTAACGAGACTTCTTTGTGCCCCTCCCTAAAAAGAAAAAAATATCACTTATTGCCTGGTTCTGGCTCTCACTGGAAGATGTTAATCTACTAATGGCCCTTTCAGTGGAGGCTGAGAGCCAGCCTCGCTCATCCAGGGACCGGGTCTCCATGAGGCCTGGCTCAAAGGGAGCTGCAGATGGATGCTGTTGTTCCATCTGTGGATCGATGCTGTTGCTGCATCTGCAAATGCTGTGCCCTGCAGCCTTACCTTGCCATTAGGAGGAATCAGTATCTTATTTCCTGGGAGGAAATGAGCAAGTTGAGCCTCTGAGTGTCATGTAGGAGCTAGAATGGAAAAAAAAAAAATGAGGCACGCCAGTCCAGACTTAGAGACATTTGTGTGACTCAGTGACAGGCAGGGATGGATAGCAAAGTTCTTCTCTTCTTTTCCTTGTTTTCTTTTTGGTGATATTGGAGTTTCAACTCATGGCCCAATGCTTGCTAGGCAGGGGCACTACCACTTTAGCCACCACCCCTGCCTCCAGTCTCTGCTGCTTCTAGTTATATTTTTGGGGTAGAAACTTAAGCTGTTCCAAGGCCAGCCTAGACTGTGATCCTCCTACCTATGCCTTCTAAGTAGTTGGGGTGACAGGTGTGGTCCACCGCATCCAGCTGATTGGTTGAGATGGGACCTTCCGATTGCCTGCACTACCCTTGAACTACAGTCCTCCTATCTCTACCTCCCACAGAGCGAGAGGCCCCACACGAGCTGTGGTACTTGGTGTACCAACCTGTTCTCTTAACCCACAAATGTGACACTGTTACCCTCGTGTTCTGTGCCCCCCCCCTTCTGCCATAGGACAAGAACAGTGACTGGACATGCGTTTCATCTGATGTAATCTGCCATCAGGTAGAAGTTGTGCCTTTGTTTTGTGTCCCTGCCGAATAAACTATGACACTGAGCCCTATGAGACACAGCAATTGCTCATATCAGCATCTTATTCCCTCACATTTTTGGTTTTGAGGAGTTTGGCTATTTATGTTACTGAACCTTGCCATACTTGGTTTTAACAGGCAGTCTTCTTGCATATATTAAGGAAATTAGAATCATCTCTCATAGCTGACTCTCTTCTGAGAGCCTGTAAGCACTTGAGTTTTTGCTTTTCAAGAAAATACCTCACTGATAAATATTTGCTTCACTCACTTCAACTCTTACTACTCTGTATCCATGCCTTCAATGATGGCTTTGTGAGCCAATATCAAATTATAGTATATGGATTCTTTTCAGACTTTTTAAAAGGAAGCTAAATGCAACATCCCTAGGGTCAACAGCAAAACATATTATTGAAATCAGGACAGATTAGCCAGCCACGCCCAAGGTCACGTGTGCGTGGGAATGCCGTGTCTGTTGCCTGCTTAACGGAGACTTCACATCTGGAGCTTAGAGGTGGCCTGCTCACAGAAGAATCAAAGTCTGTATCTTAGAACCAATGAAATACAAGAACAAAGCCAGAATTTATTGGGCATTTCCTGAGGCCAGACACTTCCCAAGTCCTTCCCAAGGTTGATGCAATTAGTCTTTACTACGTGCTACATGACCATCTTATTTTATTTATTTATACAGTATTGGGGCTTGAACTCAGAGTCTCACACTCTTCCCTCAAGAGTTTTCATTCTACCACTTGAGCCACACTTCCACTTCCGGTTCTTCTGTTGATTAATTAGAGATAAAGGTTTGCCTGATTTGTCTTCCCAGACTGGCTTCATACCTCAGACCTCAGATCTAAGCCTTCTGAGTAGCTCCGATTGCAGGCATGAGCCACTCGTAGCCAGTTTATATACCCGTTCTGTAAATGAGGAAGTAGATCCCAGAAAGGCAGACAAACTTTCCCAGGGAAAGTTTGCCTCAGCCTTTCAGACCTTGGTTCTTACTGCTTCCCTTTCTCTGCATTCCTTCCCCTCTATTTATCCCCATGGCCAATCTTCCTTCACCTTTCAAGAATCAACTCACAAGTCACCTCGTCATAAAAACTTGCTATGATAGCTTTGCCCTAACCAGATGTTAATACTACAGAACCTACTCCATACTCCTATGGGACTTGGGTTCTGCTTTGTAAGAGCATTTACCAGATTGTGTTTCTTCTGTCCTTTCACAGGCCTGGAAGACAATCGACACTCCCTAGTTCAGAGTTCTAGCAGGCCACTCACTGCTCTGACTGGACAGGCATGATACCGATTAGCGCCACACTATTTGCTCATCTCTCTTATCTAACTGATGAACACCCATTGTATATTTACCTCTAAGCCCAGCAACCAGCATGTTGGGCATGCAATAAAGATTTGCAGGAACGAATCTAATTGGAACTTGCCCACGGTCACACAGAAAACCACCAACAGAATGAGTCTGCTCACCCAACCTCGTGTTGTTTTTAGGCAACAATCTTTGGAGAATCCATTGCACCCATTCTAGAAGGATCAGCCTAAGGACAAGCAGAGGGACAGGGGTAGAGCCAGGTCTATGAGAAACATCATCTTCGAGGGGCTCAACCACAAAGGAGGGCCAAGGAATGACACCAGATCCCTCTACTTATTCAATAAATGGCTGAGCTGGGGTGGCCATAGACATATTTCTTTCTGGAAGTCTGGTGATCAAGCTCTCAAGTCTCACTTCTTCCTCCATCTACTGCATCCCACAGGCGAGAGGGCCAGCTGCTCAGCTCTTTCAGACCCACAGGCCCCCGTCGCAGCAGGTGGATTCCTATAAGTAGACCAGGAATTTTAAAAAGATTACTTTCCTACTGGAAAGCTTTCTCTTTGGCCAGGAACGTTTACTTGCTACATTTAGGAACAAGACAAATGAATCAGAGTTAAAACTTCATCCTTGCCATGGAAGACAGGTGATGATTCTGTATCAAAAAGTGACTTTGGAGTTAGTACCAAATTCAGTCAAAACTGGCAGACACCCAGAGTTCACCCTGTGAATAGGCTCCCAGGCATCTAGATTTCTAGTCAGTTCCATAAGGCGGGGGGAGGGGGAGCAGAACCCTGATCCTAGAAGAAGACAGTAAGCCTTGTAGGGCCAGAGGAGAGAGACTCGAAATCAAACATTACTGTGCCTTCAGTTGGCATTGGACAATTTGTATGCACTATATGTCCAGTCTTTACAGGATAAATGCAATGTGCCCGGTTCACAGATGAGGAAATCAAGGCTCCATATGCATTAAAATGTGTTGCCCAAGCTCTCAGAACACAGGTCAGCAGGAATGTGTGAAGCAATTAGAAAATGGTGTAGATGTTTCCAATGGAAAAGGATAGCCAGATTACTTCTAATTAGGCACCAGGAGTTTACAAAACTGTCCAAGGATCCAAGAAAGAAGTGTTGGGGGTGGGAAGGGTAAAGGGTGGTCTGCTTATCACCAGCCTTCCAGATTACCACTGTGGCTGGAGTATAAGGATTATCTGATTATCACCACCAGGATACTTCTGGGACAAAATTATTAATACGGTACCTCCTCCAATCTTCCAATGAGGAACTGTTGGGGGTTACTGCAAAAAAAAAAAAATCTCCCAGCCACCCAAATCACATGTGTGACACTGCTGCCAATAAGAAGAGAGGGGAGGCGGGACTTCCTACTTCCTTTCTTCCTTCTTTTTCATGTAAGTGCATTTCCTTAGAGGAGGTTAAAATGGAACTGACTGGTAGGCAGGAAAGGAAATATAGTCCTCATTCTTCTAAACTCTGCAATGTAGGGAAGAACACAGAAAAGGGTAACACTGGTGTGGGGACCAACAGTTAATATCTAGAACAGCAATCAATCTGATTCAAAACTTACACTTTTTCCACAAATTGTCTATCCGACTTGAGAAAGAAAACAAGCAAAAAAAAAAAAAAAAGAAAAGAAAAGGTTATTAGGATGATAAGAGGAAGTCTGTATGTTGTTTTCCAAAGAAGTAGGTAGCACTGAATCTCGTTTTACTTTTAATAGTAATAGAACTACCTGTTACTTGATTTACACTCAATAAGAAGGTGTTTAGGGCCCATTGTGATTGACTGATATATGTACATGTATCTGTGCAAAAAGTACTGATTTCTAGATGAGTGTACATTGGGAGTTATATAATACCAACAATGAAAGCAAACTGGAATAGCTTCAAAGTTGATCATGTGATTTCACATGCATAGGCATATTTGAGCTTTATGTTAACTCTACAAGGGTTAGGACTCTATATTACTCCTTCTCTGTGTCATAGGAGAAATGAATTCAAGTCCTCAGCAGCACCAAGTGCCAGCTGGTATTCCACTAACATCAGGCCTTCTGGATTCTTAGCCCAACCCTTCTCCTGCTTCACTGTGTGACCTGGGTCTGACATGCCACGTTTCTGGAACATGAATGCCAACATGGTTCCTTATGTGGAAGAATCGTTATAAAGGCCATCCATGTCACTCACTAATGAAACATCTATTCCCTGCTTTGTGCTGAATTAAATTCAATTATGCCTGCGAGGAATAAACTTGGCTAAAGTTGAAAGAGCCGTACAAGTGCAAATAATTAGTATATCAATTTAAGTTCTTGGAATTTGTCTCTATCTAATGAAAGCCAAATGTAAGGAAATGTGGCTTAGTATTTCAAATCATTTCACTCTTATAAACTAAAACCGGTCTTTCTAGAGCCAATGGTAGGCTTCAGACAATGTAAAATTTAGCACAATACTGATACATATATATGAAGACTATTTTAGAATAGACAGACTGATCTCCACAGCTGGTCTGCAGACATCTTGAGGGCACATACCCACAGAGGGAAATTAGTTTTATCTTGAATGACAGCACCTGTTGGCTGGAGAGCCTGCTACTCAAGGTGGTCTGTGACCACCACTATTGGCATCACCTGGAAGCTTCTCAGAACTACAGAAGTGAGGGCCCAACTCTAGATCTATTTACCTGGATTGAATCTGCACTTTCATGTAATGCCCAGGTAAGCAGTACAGCCATTAAGATGTGACAAATACTATCCTAGAAAAAAATATGAGGACGGAGTCATCTGGTACACACTTGTAACCTCAGCACTTGGAATGGCATTTAGCACTGGGGCTCAGTCAGAGATCAAAGCAAAGCAGACCTATGCATGGCAAAGGATGGAAGAAGTCGTATCATGGGGCAATTTTATAACAGGGCTCAATGATCATGATAAGAAATTATGTTTGACTATAATAGACCCCTACCCATTATCACTAGTCTAAAGAGTAATCATCAACAGACAATTAGTGGCACAAGCTGGATAGCTCATCTTCTTAATCCTGGCTGCATGGTCTCCATTTTAAGTCAAATATTATACCCAAGATTTCCATACACTGCAAATTATTCCTGAGAATCTCTGTGTTTCTCACATGATATAATGTCTTACAGTCTAAAACCATCAACATAAGACTTCAATAGATTTAAAGAGTGAGCCTTTCTTTCTTCTACTTTAGTGCTACAGCCAACCACTTCTTGAGTCCTTTGAAGTCTTGCAGTTGCTATGGCCAAAGGCCAAAGGGCCAGAACAAACAATTAGCAAGTATGAATCTGAGCTCTGTTTATTCTTCTTTTGTGAGGAATGATCATGTGCTAGTTGAAATCTGACTTTATGAGCCAATTACTTGGTGGCTAACAAAAAGCACTGTTACGAAATTCAGAAGTCACAATTGAAACATGTATGAAAACTCAAACCCAGTGTCATTTATTCCAGAGACTAATGATTTCTGCAGAGATCATTCCACACCAAGCAAACCATCATGTTTTTTAATAATAAATATGGATTGTGTACATAGAAATAATCAGCTGTTTGATTTCCCAATTTGAGAATTTTCCTGGGCATGAGCATTTAAGTACTAAAATTAAAAGGCCCAGGCTAACTAGAACAAGTTTCAGGTCAAGTGCACCCCACGAATATAGTAGCCAACATGAAGAGGTAAAGACAACATAATAATGGCAGAGGTCGCTTGAATGTTAATGTGCCTTTAGCTGAGCAGACCTTGTCCACAACTTTCTCTTTCATCAATCAAAGGCATCCATCTGCCTTGGCCAGACGGCGGAGGGATGTGTGTGATTAGGCCTCTTGGAGCAGAGACATAAAGAGAAAGAAGACACATTGGTTATTCATCTTTTGAACACTAAAATAGAATTTTCAAGATAAGCTTTCTCAAGATAACATAGTATATATTTCATAAGCTTCAATGAACATTTCAAGATCAGACCTGAATGACTATGTTTCTTCGAAGCATAACACGGAGAGTGCTCAGGTTGTGACGTGGGGAGGTCCCATGTGACTGACAGCAATGTGGGTGGCCCTTCCTACCCATTGCACAGGGAGACTGAGGCAGGGCAGCATACACCCAGCTGCAGGTGCAGTGGTTCCTACTCGAGAACCCACATACACGATTGGGCTTTGCTGCACATCACTGGTATCCAACATGAGGCAGCCACAGAAACTAGATCAGGGACTTGGCACTGCCCAAATTGTGTCTCCTGTGCTTCTTTGAGCCCTGCCCTACCCCTAGCAAGCCAGAGGGCCAGAAGTCCCCATGTTCCTAGTGAGAAGATGAAGAGGGAAGCTCACTAAGGGCTGACCTTATAATGTCAGCCTGGGCAGGAACATCTAGAGACAATTAACCAGCAAAAAGCCAGAAGTGGAGCTGTTGCTCAAGCTGCTAGCTATGAGTACAAAAGCTCAGAGACAGCACCCAGGCCCTGAGTTCAAGCCCCAAGCCTGACACACACACACACACACACCCCAAAAAAATGAACAACTGTGGTCAATGGCATGCTGACTGAAACCTCAGTGCTGTTGACTAAGAGGAAGTAAGAGAAATAAGAGGAACCTGAAAACACATGACTTCTCATCATCTATCTCCCTGGTAAAGTGAGACTTTTGTTGTCTCACAATGTCGTTTCTATAGTCTTCTTTGGCTACCACAGCAAAAAATACCAGACTGGATAACTTGAACAACAGAATTTTTTTTTTTTACTGTTCCAGAACCTGAAAAGTCCAAGATCAAGGTAGGGCTGATTTGATTCCTGGAAAAGTGTCTCTAACCCATCCTGCAGATAACTGCCTTGCCACCACCATTTTGTGTACTACATGGTCTTCCTTCTGATTGTGCAAGAGGAAAGATTCTGACTCCCTCTCTCTCTCCCTCTCTCTTTTCCTCTCCCTCTCTTCTCCCCTCTCTCGTTTGCTCTGTGTGTTTTCTTCCCTTCTTCCTCTCCTTCTTCTCTCTCGTCTCTCTTTTTCTCTGCCTCTTCCTGCATCACCTTCCTAAGGCCACTAAGACCCACTTTTATCATTTAACTTTAGTACCTCCTTGGTCCAGATTGGGGGTTAGGGATTCAACATAAAATTTTTTCAGAAGCAAAATTCCATTTATAACAATCATCTTTTACTCTCCCATTCATTTTTTTTCAAGTTTTTCCTTGTTTTACCTCTTTCCATCTTCCATCTCTCTCTCTCTCTGCCATTCTGGGCTGCTCACAAAACCATATGTCCTCCGTCTTTCGTTGGGCGGAGCAACCCTCCTCATCTGCCACTCCAGCTCCGAACTTCCATGTCCCAATCTGTCAATATGCTCGAGGAAATTGAGGGCTCCCTTCCTGCTTTTACAGATCATGGTTATATTCCTTGCATAACCAAGACAAGAAAGTGGAGCGTGTGTTGAATATGAGTCATTCTGCTCTCTGTAACTTCTATTATTGGTCCTAATGCTTTCTCCTGGAGTATATTAGTGAGCACTGATGCACTAGTGCATTCTTTTAACATGTCAGAATCTCAGTGGCGCACAACAATAAACATTCTCACAAGTCAGCCACAGGGGCTGCAGTAACTGTTCAGATCTATTCCAGTGTCTCTCATTCTGAGACCAGCTGCACCTGGGTCTACTCATCCAGAAAGGACGAGATCCCAGCCACACTGCACAGGCCTAGGCCTGCATCGTGTCCACTCCTGGGCTGCCAATCAGAGCCAGTCACCTGGCAAGATTAGGAAATTGCCCTCAGCCTCTAGGGACTGAAGTAAAAAGACTACAACAAGAAGGTGGAGCCAAGAAAGGATTTATCGGAGCCCATTATAGTCTGGTGCATGAATTAACCCCAAGAGAAAACCCTTCTATGCTCTGCAGTCCTCACTGCCGTTCCTAGACATTTTAAAATAAATTCAAAACCTCATCCTCATTCTTTGATTGAGATACTCACGTTAGAGTCTCCTCCATCATCTGGACAGCCCATAGAAAAGTTTCCAGAATAATCTATAGACTGTGCCACGCTATTGTATGAAAAGACAGAAAGCACTCAGGGGTAGAGCACTGGCTTCTCAGACCAGAAGAGTTTGAAGTTAGTGTGTTCTTCTCAACTCACTGTTGAGTGGAATACATATATATTCCATATACATATATATTCCATGTACATTCATACTCACTCTTTACCAAAAGCATTGTGCCCAGGGAATATTACCACCTCAGAGTTCTCCTGGCTTCCCTCTGGATTCAGAGATGAATTTCACAGCTTATTGAAACTCATTATAGCTTTCTAGTAGGAAAAACACTCTCTCAGACACGTTGCCCCAATCTCCTCTGAAGCTGGAGGACTCTTTAGAGCATCCTGCCAGATGGCCCTACAGCCTTAATGTAGACAGTCACTCTCAGAGGACTCTGTTCAGCTCTCCCAAGTAAGTCAAGGTGGCTTTGAACAACTCTAATTGTTCTGATTCTATCCTTGAATCACACTATACTTTGTTTTATATCTAATATGTTAGCCTCTGTCTTAGATCCTGGGATACAGGAGTCAATCATAGCTTCCCCCTCCAAGAAGACTCGGTAGAGAGACCTAGAGTGACAGACAGAGACAGAGACAGAGACAGAGAGACAGAGAGAAAATGAATCCAGTGATTACAGAACAGTGAGTAGCAAATATTCACTGAAATAGTGCCTAGAAAAACATGAATCTAGGCATCAAATGTTCCTCTTTCTGTGGAGCTTTGGTTTCTGTTTACATACTTCTACCTGTCTGTCTTAAAGGCTCCAGTTCCTGTGAGATACCAAATGAATTTCTGTTCAAAGCAGCATCCTACCAGCTATCTGAATTTACTCATCATTTGTCCATCTAGGAACAAGTGGCGGGGTGTTTGGGATGGGTCTGAATTTTCCGAGGGTTGTTTCTGTCTATAGGGGATAATTAACCATGTTGGAAATCAGATTCTCCCGAATATGAGTTCCCTCAATGTCAGCTGTCATGTATGTTAACTTCTTGAGTTCTCTAATTGCTGGTCTGTGAAGCTGTGGTGAGCATTATTATCTCGCACATTAATGGCATGGAGCAAAGGTTCCAAAACTGATGGTTTTTGTTTCTTCTTCTCTGTGTCTGCAGTTCCCCAGCAAGTATGTTCAGCCTTCGGGAAGTCTTACTGAAGAACGAGCTGTTCCTCCACCTCACCACCAGATGGCAGAACCTGAGACCGCTGCAACTGCCTTGCAGCAGCAAAAGCAATAATGAAAAACTAACACAATATTAAAACACAGCGAGGAAGTGATAACGGCTTCCAAAGCAGAGCGCAAACATAATAAATATCTTCTCATAAAGCAGAAGCCGCCAGGAGTGTTTGATTTGCTTTATGGCTGGGGATTACACGATCAAGCGATGGTGCTGATTCCCGAGCAGGGCTCCCAGCCAGGAAGGAAAAAATGACTTATGCAGCGACCAAAAAGCAGTGGGAGGGGTAACGAAGAAACTGTGTGAGGATTAAAATCTAAGTAAAAATATTTAAAATTTATACATAAAGGGAAAAAAGCGAGAATCTGGAATGTGATCCCTGTATTTGAGAATCAGCGTGAATAGAACCCCGGGGCAGAATACACAGAGTCGTCAGATGGCCTGCAGATTCTGTCATTTGTTCAGTGTGTGTGGAGCCAACCAGTATTTATTAAGTGTCTTTCACATGTCAGGCCCAGGCTTAATAACATCTGGTTCAATGTGTGCAGAACTCCGGCACCACTCTGTCTCAGGCACTGTGGAATCATCCGGGGACAGTTCTAAGACTTCCCCCCAAGGAGGTGACATTTTAGTTGAGCCAAAAGGGAGGATTCTGTCTTGGTGACTTGATGGGTATGGCACCGACAAGGGGCCTTTAGAGGCAGGCTGCAAGAGAAGGACAAATAATCCAGATGGAGAGAGAAAATTCCCAAAGGTGTGAATAATTGTATTCAGAAGACAGAAGGAAGTGGCATGGAAAGAGACCAGAAACGAAGCATGAGCACCACGGGTAACAGGAATTTCCAAAGACTTGTCAGCTGAGGACAAGATCTGGCTGATGCTATTTGGGATGGAAAAGAGAGCTGATTAGAGTAAGAAAGACTGGTTGCTTGCAAGGCTGGGTATGGGGGATACATCACCATGCCAAGTGAGGGATAAGGCTAATCTCAACCGAGACCTGGACAATGAGGATAGAAGCTAGTGCAGGTACAAGAGATGCTGAGGAGGACTGGGGCTTGTGTCAGTGGACACAGGAGAGGGAGAAAGAGAAAGATTCCAGCAAGGCATTTGTCTAGCTTGAAAGGGAAAGGAAGAGTAATGAAAGGGAGGAAGAAAAACAATGCTCTGAATGAGTCTGGAGTAGAGTTTGGAGGCAGAGAACCTGCTAGCACGCACATAGCTTTGGGTTCAATAAGCGTCACAGATGGTGAGAACAAAAGAAGAAGGAAGGGAGGAGATAGGGAAGGAATGTTGCTGAAGGAGTTGACATTGTAGGCTTTACGAGGATAAAAAAAAAATGGTGGCAGTAGACATGGTGGTGGCTGGAGCCTATCATCCTGCTACTTAAGAGGTGATGAAGTAGGGAAAGGGGTCCAAGAACAGTCAGAGCATAAAAGTGCATGAGACTGCATTTCCACCAATGGCCAGGCAAGGTAATACACGCTTGGTATTCCGGCTACGGGAGAAACACAAGGCTGAGCTCAGTGGCATCCACCCTGCCATCCCCAACCACAGTCGGGGAAGCACAAAGATGAGGATGGAAACCCAGCCTGCAGCACATAATGAGACCCTCCTTAGAAAGTGCTCAAGAGCTGGAAGTGGGGCTGTGGTCTGCACGAGGCAGCTGGCCTGTGCTCACAGTGTGATTTATGATGAAGGACCAGAGCACACATGATCTCTGGAGGTCAGCTACAGGGGCTGTCAACACGGGCCAACGTGACCAAGTCCAATAAGAACCCTGGGACCAAGGAACCTACCTGCTCTCAAGCCTCATCCTGCTACAGGCGCCAGTAAGTAAGCTCTGTCTGCCAGATCCCATGGCCAGGCGGGACATCCAAAAGCGCACACTGGGATGTCTCCAGCCTGTGTTCCTCTCTTTCCTGACTCTGACCCGTGCGCTTCCACTGAATATTCCAGCCCATTTGGGCTGTAAACGCACCATCAGCAGAGCGGCCTATGAACAATTAGTTTATTTCGAAGGTGTTCAAGGCTGGGAAATCAAGGCCACGACACTGTCTGGATTCATTGTCTGGAGATGACCTGCCCCCGGGATTCACAGCGATGTCTTCTGATGATGGAAGGGGCAAAGATGCTATATGGAGTCTCTTTAATAAGGCACTAATCCTGCCCATAAGGAATCCACTCTCATGACCTAATTCCTCCTGTGTAGAGGACCAGTGCATAGGAAGATCTCTGTACAGGTGGGTAGTATTTCCACATATGAGTATGGGGAGAACTCAACATTAGCCTGCTGTTCTATAATAAATTATAACCATGAATGTAATTGATTTTCTGAATTCTGTGAGAACTTCCAGGAACTCACTGAACCTGGGGCTAATCTCTGGAACCTCTGAAAAGACACAAATAGGGTAACACTGTGTTATCCATAGATGGAAATCTGCTCAGATGGTGATACAATGTTTTCAGCAACCTAACCCATGTTGTCCTTGATGGTTCTCAAAGTATCTCATCATAAAGAAGTAATTATTTCCACTTTGTAGCTCACTTGACAAGTCAGCACCTTGCAG
The DNA here is from genome assembly GCF_023159225.1 of Perognathus longimembris pacificus. Taxonomy (NCBI): domain Eukaryota; kingdom Metazoa; phylum Chordata; class Mammalia; order Rodentia; family Heteromyidae; genus Perognathus; species Perognathus longimembris. The sequence goes on from NC_063172.1 coordinate 8,346,233, forward strand.
CTAGGATTCAAATCAGGTTGCCTGACCTCAGGCCAGATGCTTCCAACATCTGTTGAGGGTTTTTGGCCTCCTGGGCTCTCCTGTCCTGCAGGAGAGACAGGAAAACACGCCCCACCCAGAAGGGCCAAGAAGAGGAAAGGGCCGACGAACTGCCACCCCAGCCCCACTTTTGTCGGAGGACACACAGACAGTCCGGGAGCCAGTCAGCGCTAAGACTCGGTTAATGGCGGCAATGAGCTGTTCTTTTAAAGGGGTCGTAGGGTGACGGAAGGGGCGGAGCACGTGCACCTATGTAGGGGCTGGGATTTGATGCCTGAGCTGTCCATCAGGGTGGAGCTCTGAGGGACCTCCCTAAGGGGAGGCCTACATCTACTTCATGGCCCCCAGGACCGCCTCTGGTTCATCACCCGTGGCGGTGGGGCTGGTTAGAGCCTCCTTTCCGGTTCAGGACCTGAAGAAGGTAGGCGGGGCTAACAGCCACAAGGCCTTGGGGCTGGGAAAAGAGGCGGGGCCAGCTAGAACCACTTCTTAACGATGCAAGGCGTCCTGGCGAGCGTGCCCCACGAACATCAGGTCACTAATATGGTGAAAGAGTCCATAGTTTGAAACATAATGAGGTTTCAATCTGGTTTTGGTTTTGTTTTGTGGTCCCAATACGTTCTTGTGCCCTTTGATTCTTTCCCTGCATTTAAGCAAGAGAAGAGCCAGTGGAAAGCTGGCTGAACAAACCATACAACTTGGAGCTTTCCATCTTTAAAGCTGGATACTCTAACACAAGTCAGAGTCAGAAACTTTGGGTCCTGCCTCCATCCCAGCTGAGTGCTGATAGGTTTAGAAACCCTGAGAACAGACAGAGCCGGGGTCAGGGAGGCAATGACACAAGACTGTTCAAGACCAAATTCAGAATGGTCTGGTAAGTAAAGAACCAACTGCATGGTAGATCTAGACACCTGTGAGGTTTCCCTAAGCCTCGGAGTCATCAGACAGCAATAGGAACCTAGAAATGGCATCTCCTTTATATCAAAGTGGAGTAGAATGCTGTGGAATGTTCTTCTTTCCAGTGAGTGCTCAAAGACTAACTGGTGGTCAGGAACAAGAAACGGATGCCTGGCTAGATCTCAGATGAGAACATCAGTCTGAAAAGTAACATGGAATTCCCATGGCCTCCTCCCATTGGTACCCTGAAGACAAGCCAAACTCCCACAGCTTAGCTGTAGCCCCAGGCAAAGATGACCACGTGGACTAAAATTACAAGTCCACCACCAACACCTAGCAACAGCTTGCAATCAAAACTAGATTCTCTCTTGGAAAACAAGAAGGGTCACATCGCTGGCAATTGCTGAGGCATGAGCCCTGGTTTGTACCTGTAGCTGACGGGCATGCCTGTGTGAGCAGCACAAACCCATCACACGCACTGCGGGTGTCTTGTGGATGACATTCACAGCTACTCTGTGAAGCAGATGGCTCTGCTGTGGCGATACCCCCTGGTAACACACTTTATTTGGCCTGCCAGGCAGCTTTTAGCTTCAGAGGTGGCTGGCAGGGCACCTCTGACAGAAGATCTAAGAAGAGAGAAGCATTGAGAGGCAGAAAGGGGAACCAGCTCCTGATGGGCCCTCAGTATCCCACGGAGTCCAGGCTGGGGTCAGGAGGCCTGGAGACCCAGCTGAGATCTACCAAGATCAATGCAGGGACTTGCCAAAATGGGTCTATGTCTCTGAGATTTAGTTTCCTGTCTTTAAAATAGAGTCGACTGTTTCTTCACCACTTAGTCATGGAAGTGAAATAAGGAAGAATTGAGGTCAGGAGCTAGAAAGCTGGAACAAGGACCCAAGAGCCGCAGGCCAAGGTCCCAATGTCCTTCACTTCTCTTCTCCTCCTAGCACAAATTTCAGGGCCACATCTTGCTTTGAGGAGCAGTTTCCATGCCCTGAAAGCTCTCTCCCACCTACAACTTCCCATGGAGCAAGTATTTGCTCCATGAATCAAGTGTTTCCCATAATCCTCAGAGCAAATTCCAAACACCTACCAGATCCACACTGGGTCCTGAGTGACCCTCAGGCCATAGCATGCCTGAGTGAAGCATAAAACATCCTTGAAGCAAAGGGCACACATTGGGAGTTCAAGAGCCAACACTGCCCTTGGCCATAAAAGCAGAGAAAGCAGGAACAAATGGGGGAGATGCACCCCTTGGATCTTCCAGGGACTAAGAAGACTTTGTATCGTGGTGCATCAACACTTCTCCTGTTCTTGACCAAACAACCCACCACATCCTGCAGATCAAAAATGTGCTAAGTGATTGTTGGCTGCATAGAGTGCTACACAGTACACCACAGTTGAAGAAAAACACTGCTTTGTTAAAAAAGAGGTGACAGAGTCCAAAGATTTGAATAAGGTTAATGATATAATGCACTGAAAGGAAGGTGATTACAGAGCTAAAATTATATCTAGTCTCATCCTCCTCTGTCAGCTCCTCAAAGAGGCCATCTAACTTCTTCTAGAGTACCCTGAGAGATAGAGAACTTCCAATAGATAGTTCCTTCTACCAGAAATCACTTCTTCTATCTTCCATAGCAATGTTTCCCCCTCTAGATGTTTGCCATGACTTTTCTGGGGAGAAAAACAGGTATGCAAATCCTTCTTCTGCATAACCACCTTAGCACCCATTGCTCTCAGAAGGGAAGGCACACTCCTCACCAGAGCTGAGGCCTGGCTTATTGATCTCTGGGACATCTCTAACCACATGCTCATTCCATTGGGCCATGAGCCATTTTCAGTGCCAAAGGATTCTTCACCTACCCTCCCTGGTCAAACAATAGTGCATCTTTCAGTCTCAGCTTAAGCCTTGTTCAGGTCCACGTGCAGCCAGCCTCCCTACCTTCCACACACTCAGCCCACCCGTGCCTTGTATCCGGAACTCACACTTTGCAATCCGCCCTACGGACTGCAGAATGACTTTTTTTTTCTCTTTGATTTGGAAATAGCAGAGTTTGAACTCAGCCTTTTGCTTCGTGGGCAGGTGCTATAAGGTAGTAGGGACTGCCTTGAGTCACACCTCCAGCCCTGCTTTCTCTGGTTATTTTGGAAATGGAGTCCAGCAAACTTTTTTAACCTTTCATGTCATCCTCCATATCCCAGCCTCCTAAGTAATTGGGTTTACCGGCATAAGACACCAGCATGAGGTAGACTTTTTCTTATTAGTATTTTTTTTTTGTTTTTTGGGGGTTTTTTGGTTTTTTTTTTTGTTTTTTTTTTTTTTTGCCAGTCCTGGGCCTTGGACTCAGGGCCTGAGCACTGTCCCTGGCTTCTTTTTGCTCAAGGCTAGCACTCTGCCACTTGAGCCACAGCGCCACTTCTGGCCGTTTTCTATATATGTGGTGCTGGGGAATCGAACCCAGGGCTTCATGTATACAAGGCAAGCACTCTTGCCACTAGGCCATATCCCCAGCTCTTATTAGTATTGTTTCAATTAAAAAATCTGAATTCCATTACATTTATGGACTATAATATAAAATGATTAAACCTTAGAGAATGAGTTTCAAATGTGGGGCTGTGCTCAGGCCCTGAGTCCACGCCCCAGGACTGGCAACAAAAACAAAACAAATTTTAAAAAGTTTCAAATGTATACTAAGGGAAGTGACAGATATATATACACACATATATGTGTGTATATATGCGTGTGTGTATATTTGCATATATGTGTGTTTTATATGTGTGGAGGGTTACATATATGAATATATACATATATATGCATATGTAGATATATGTAAGTATATGTAGAGGACAACTTGGAATTTCAGAAAACACTGTGTAGATCTCTCTGCCCACTGACTATCTTTTCACAATTCCCAGCTTCCTTGAGGCAGAATTGACAAAGGAAATGTACAAGCTCATGATGTACAACACAGCTTTGATGATGTGTGTATATACAGTGCAATGTTTACTACAACCAAGCTCATGAATGCATCTATCAGCTCACACTTTCTGGGACTTCTTTGGCTTGTTTGTTTCTCTGTGTATTGGTGGCGTTTAAGCTTGGCTCACAGATTATTTCTCATGGGGTTTAAATACGTTCAAAGGCAAGTTTGAAATGAGCGGTGACAACTGGCAGACTGCAAGTATTTCACGAAAGAGTTACACATCCTCAATTCTCATCTCCAAAGATGTAAATCCCACTGTCACTCTGCTTCTAACTTCTTCCCTATAGAAACAAAGAGTTTGAACCCCACGACCCCTAACAATTCTCCTCATCCTAACAATAAACATCTCACTTCTTTATTTACACATTCCCTCAACCTTCCATGCCATAGTGGTTGTCATACGTGAAGTCAAATGCACACCGATACAACCACAACCTAGACATAGAAAGATAGGCAAGTCATTGAGGGGGAAAACCACAGGCTGAGTCTACCTATCAGAGCCATTTCTGTAGTCCAACAATTTTCTTTGCCTCCAAGTTTGATGAAATAAAAGAATTTTCCTTAGGCTAACTGAGGAAAATGAGGGAAGGAATTGGATTCTAGACAGATCTTCCACACATGGCTCCATTTGAAAGACTTTCCTATTGTTGTTGGAAGCCCTAAGAAAATTAAGCATGTGCTCAAGTTTTTTTTTTTTAATAACCTCATGAAAATGAGTTGGTTTGCAGTGTTTTGAACTGAGTTTCACATTCCTGTGGGCTTGAGGGCTAGAAGTTGGTTGAAACCTACCTCCTGAGGAGTGTGGATAACTTGAAAAACTCTGGTTTAGGGGATGAGGGCATAGCTCAAGTGCGCAAAGTGCTGGCAAGCGGGAGGTCCAGGTTCATACCCAGTATGACAAAAAAAAAAAAAAGTAAAAATCGAAAAAAAATTAACAAAAACACCAACCCTCCTCTGATTTATGAAAACCAGAAACTCGAGTCTCATGGCGCTGAGTTTGCTCCAAACCAGACTTCCTGAACTCAGTGCTGGTTCTTCAATTGCCTTGGGTCAGTTAATGAATCCCATGCCAAGTATTGTGACTATACAACCAACCGCCCATAACTTCATGGCTTCAAACTGCAGAAATTTGTGGCAGAATTTGTAGAACACAGCAGGGCTCTGCAGCAGGAACTACATGAGGACCAGACTCGTCTGAAAGCTCCCTGGATCCTGTGCCTACTGGGCTGAAGAGATTCAGACAGGCACCTAGCACACCAGCCTTTCTGGGTTTCTTATCTCTCCATGCACTATCTCTAACATAGAGGCTCTTCCTACAGGTTGGCTCAGTGCTGACAGTACATGGGTCAGAGAAAGTATGTCCCCTTTCATTCAGGCCTTGGAAGTGTATGGAGTTGTTTCTGTCATACTCTATAGGTCAAGGCAGTCTCACAGGTCCAACAAAGTCCAAGACAAAGACCATAGAGCCCATCCCTCAATGTACATATGTAGAGATGACTGCAAAGGATGTGTGCATGCACAGATGGGCACTGGTCCTCCAATGGGCACTGGTCCTCCATCTTTGAAGAAATCAGCTACACTCCCAAGCCATAGGTGAATGTCAGTACCCACAGAGCTGATGAAGAGAATGAGCAAGGGGAAGCCACTTGTCCACAACCACATAAGGAATAAGTGGTAGAGCCAAGATCTACAAGAGAAAAAAATGCCTGACATGATGAAACTTGGAGACACAAATAGAAGTTCCCCAAACACCCTGCAAAGGAATGGGGGTGGGGGGAAGAGGCCAGGCCAGAAAGAAGGGACTTCCATGCATGCCTCAACATGATAATAAGATCCATTGAGGCAGGAACCACCTTGCACATCTTTGGACTCATTATTGTGCCAAAAAAAAAAAAAGGGCCATAATGCTTGGGTAGAAAAATGGGAGTTTGCTCTAGATTGAAGATGTATAGTTTGAGTTAAGACTTCTAAACTCTCTGGGCTTCAGATTCTTTTTCTGCTAAATGGTAAGATGAATGACATGACACCCACATTATTTTCTGGAGGGCTTGGGACAGTAGTGGAGGTTTGTGTTGTCCAGCTAGGAGGAGAGTAGAAGGTCTCCTACAGGCAGGTACACCTGGCCTTACAAGGGGAAGCAAGAGGGCATCACGAGAAAGAACAATGTGTTTATTACATGTTAAATTATATTTATGTTTTTAAGTTATAAAACTTATCAGAGAGGTATTAGGACATTCCAATAAAGAGAAGCAAGAAAAAAAACTGTCCAAAAAAATCCTTTTAGTAGAAGTCTGACACCTCTCGTTGAAAGAAAGTGGTCTCTGGAGTCAGATACTCGACACACATACTTTAAATATAATCTATGCCTCCGAATGGCTATTTAAGTGTGGATAAGTCATTCATTCGCCTTTCCAAGCTTCCTTTCCTTATCTGTAGAAGTACAATAACAGTAAGCACCTTGAGGAGTCATTGTGAATGGTTTTCTTCATGTTTAAGAGACACACCACAACCTGGGTGCTGGAGGCACAGGCCTGTCATCCTAGCTACAGGAGAGGCGGAGAGCAAGTAGAGAGCAGGCCCAGGCCAATCCAAACAAACAACAACAACCACAAAAATCCGTGAGAATCCATCTCAATAGAATCGGGGCATTGTGGCACACGCCTATTATCTCAACCATAACAGGAGGTATGAAATAAGACGATCACAGTCTAGCAGCATACCCAGACCAGAAAGAAGGCCCTATCTCAAAATAACCAGTACAAACATGGGCTGGAGGCGTTTCTCAGTGCTAGAATACCTACCTAGCAAAGATGAAATCCTGAGTTCAAATCCCAGTACAGCCAAATAAAGAGAGTTAACATACATGCAGTTAATATGTATATCAGGCTTTATATCATCAGGTTTCTTCTCATCTTTCCCACTCTCTGCTCAAACTGCCGTAAACATGAAGAGATTTTATTCCCATCTTGATTTTGTTATATAGGGCTAAAGTCATTGCAGATGCAGCCTGTATTCTATATTTTATTTAACATATGTCATTATCTCCACAAATTTTATGGCCATGTAATTCTCTAGCTGTTGGATGTATCATAACTAAGCTGATGTTGAGAATTAATATAGCTCTCTTATATTTGCATATAGAGGAGAACATTTTGTGAACAAGATCTCTTTTTTTCCACTTTGGTTCATTTCTTCTGGATATACTTTCAGAAGAGAAATCATGGTGCCAAAGAGTAAAAATAACTCAGAGCCTTTGATTTATCATGCCAAGTCCTTTTCCAATATTTCACTTTTATGTCTGAGTGGGTTTCACAATTAAGTCTCTGTCTGTGGTCTCTTCTAAATTGTGGGTTGCTTGAGGACAGAAGTTATATGTTTCCATCCTTTAACTCCATCTCCTATCAAAGTGCTTGATCACGAGATGTATTTTCATAAATATGTATCTAATGAATAAACAACTGAACCTGTTTCACATTTTCCTGAGCATAAGAAAGTCTCTTCCCCCAGATCTTAATTGTAACAGGATACATTCAGAGGCAGGACCAGTGGGGTCCAGAAGACAAATTCTTAAGTAGAGGCTTCCCATGACCTTTCTAGAAATTTCTGGGTTGTCTCAGACCTTATCAAGGCTGGTAGAGTCCATGGCTCTGATTTCTTGTCCAATGGATATCTTTCCTAACATATGTGCACCTTTGGAAAAAATTCATCCTTTTGCCGAGTGAATAATTAATCCAGGCCCAGAAAGACACAGGTGAATTTTACACCCAAAATACAACCACCCATGCAAACACACACAGAGGCATATGTTTATGTATACCATTCAGTTGACTAAAGCATAGAATGTGCAGGAGTGAAGCTCCGAGGACCAAATCCTTCAATTAAATTTAACAACATGAATGTCAGGACACTAGAATGAGATTATAAGGGGTCAGGGCTAAAAAAGGATAGCAGGTGAATGGAAAAGAGAACAAGGGACAAACAGCCAGAATACTCAATGTACATGTACAATAAAGGAAGTGAGGCATGTGAAATGAATCTAGAGGAGGAAGCAGGTGGGGATGGGAGAGCACGATGGAAGGAGTGACTCTTCTCTCTGTAGGAGTGGTTCTTCTCTCTGTAGACCACCATCTATGCGATACCATTTAGAAGGCAGGAAGTATCGATCCTATCCTTCACCCCGCCTACACCCCACTTCCTGGAAATTCTCTTCCTTCATGGAAAATTAAGCATTTATTTCCAAGTACAAGATCCATTTGAATGTGTAAGCCATCACTATTATATTATTATTGTATTACTATTGTATTTCTGTAGCACATTATAGACATGTGTATTTATGCACAATATGTCGTCCTGTAATGGAAAACCAAGCAATTCCTTTCACAGTAAGAAGTCTGTTTGAAAGTGTAAACAACCAACACATTATTATTATTATTATTTTACTGTATAACACAGGATAGAAATATATTTTATATATAGTGGTTATTATGCAATATACATGTATTATGTAACTATTACATAACCTAATTTAATAATTCATGTAATACTAAAAATGTAACTGCAATATAATCACTTAACGAGAATACTTTTAGTGGGCAAAAGACACAAGATCTCGGATAGCAGAGGCAACACCACAGCAGAGCGGACATCACACACAAGCACAGGAATTCCCTCTCACCACACACGAAATCACTCATATGCATTGTCTCAGTGGCTCCTTGACTGCCCAATGCCTCCATTAACACACTTTCAACTGCAGGAAACCAGACCCCCAAGAGCACCGAGAACCTGAAACCTTCCCCCTTCTCCTCTCTCGCCCTCTACTGGACAGCCTTGCACCTCATGGCCCACAGTAATCGCCATGCACTGTATGCAGACACACCCATGTTCCCAGAACACACATAGCCTCTGTCCTGTTGGAGAGCCCTGTAATCAGAAGGGACAGAGCCACCCGTGAAACTGCATCGCAATCCAAAAGTCAGCACTGTTTTCACCATTCTGAGCACACTTCCAGGTGTTCTTGCCTTGGTTATGGTTAACGACGGAGGTGATTTGTTGACTCATTTTCAGCAGGAACTGTAAGGTCGTAATTATCAGATACGGTTTCTTCCGGAAGGAAAGTATAAAATTAGCTCCTACCTGCAGTTATCCACGGTGACTATGGGGGAGATCCGTTCAAACCCACAGAGAAAACATTCACTGTGTCATTCAGTTTGGGGATAAACTCATTATTTCTGCCACACATGCTACAATATACCTAATGAGAGAGCTTGAGAAATCTATACTTTGCAACTGTGACAGAGAGCCAAGACTGGCTGGGCAGCTCTTCAAACTCACTGCCCCCTAGCAAAGGAGCTAGCTGTCTGTGTTCACACTGATCTCCCCACGGGGTAGGGTGGGGGTGAGGCGGAAACATCCTAGCACAGGATAGTAGGAGGGAGAGAAAAGAATCATCACCTACAGTGACAGAGACCATGCAGACTCCTCGCCTAGAAAGGGGCCCGAAGCAAGGAATGCTCTCTGGGCTGAAGTGGGGATGGCACTAAGTCATACATATTTGATCTGATGCCTGCTACTGACAAAAGGCTTGGGGGGGTTCCATGGTGGCTCAACAGAAGCGGGCTCCATCCAGAACGTATGGATGTGGGGCTAAGGGAAAACGTCTTCACAGATGTGGCAAAGCTCAGGATCTACAAGTGAGATCATCGTGAATGAGCATGCCCCTGAATCCAACGCTTAGTGTCCTTTGTCAAAGAGGAGTGAGAAGATACCAAAAGACAAGGCTATGTGAAGACAGAAGCCACTGGTATTTTTCAGAAGCCCCAAGCTACCCGAAACTAGAAGACGCGGGAAGGATGTTTCTTTGGAACTTCTGGAGGAAGCACGGTCCTGTGCATATCTTGATTTCAGAGTTGAGGGATGAACGGATCACTCCAGGCCATTAAATGTTTGGTAACTTGTTACCGTCACTCTAAGAAACCTGTATGTTGCTGGACATGGTTACGCTACACTTGTCAATACCAGCTAAGGAAAAAAAAAAAAAAGCATACATTGCAGTACAGGCTGGCCTGGGCAAAAAGCAAAACTCTACCTCAAAAATAACCAAAGTCAAAGGGGCTAGAGGATGTGGCTCAGGCTGTCCAGCAACTGCCTAGCAAGCACAAAGCTCTGAGTTCAAATGCTGGTAACAACAACAACAAAAAAGCATCGTACAGGGCTTACTAAATGGACTCTGCTTCTCCCCTATTGCTTTCCTCTGCCCAGTAAATGTTGGAAAGCAATCTGCTGTCTAAGGAGAGAAAAATTTTGTGAGCTGTCTGGGCTGGGACAAAAGGGGAAAAGGGTCTTGTGGCTTAGCACAAGTTCCTGCCCTGCCCTACTCCTGACCAGGCCTGTGAGGTTGTAAGTCACTCACCAGGCTACCTTCTGGCTGGGTTTCTGGGGCTGACAGCACGGCCTGAGCCAGGGGATTCCAAGCTGCAGTGTGGAGGGAAGGATAGTCAGTGACTCCCAGATTGTTTTGTCACATCCACTTTGCAATGTAACAAGTAGGAGTCCAAAATATGCTCCCGGAGGGAGGGAGAAGGATGCAAGAACTTTCCCGAAAGCATACTTGGCAGCTGGAGACATTTGGCTGAATCAAGTGTCAGCTGAGTTCTTGGCTTCCCTCTTTGTGCCACATGATACTGTGTCCCTCAGGGCAGGGTGTGTGGAATGAGTGGGGCTGGAAACATCAGCTGTCCCCATTGGCTCCGCTGTAAGGTTCTCCAGATAACATCATGATAATATCTATGTTCTGACCTTCTGATAATAACAACAATTGGCAGGGTGCCAATGGCTCACACCTGTAATCCTAACTACTCAGGAGGCTGAGATCTGAGGATTGCAGGTTGAAGCCAGCCCAGGCAGAAAAGTTCATGAGACTTTTATCTCCAATTAACCACCAAAAAGCAAGATGTAAAGCTATGACTAAAGTGGGAGAGCTCTAGCCTTGAGTAAAAAAAAGCTCAGAGACAGTGCCCAGGCCCAGTATTGAAGCCCTAGTACCGGTACAAAAATATAAAAATAACATAATAAATGAATAAAAATACTAACAGTCTATAGGAATTACATACTTGCAATGCACCCAGTGGTGTGAGAAAGTATTTATGGATTCTTTTGTTTTCAATCTTCTCCATAAACCTAGAGAGTGTGAATTTTTATTAGTATCTCTGCTACAGAAATATAGACTGAAAAGGAAGGGGGTTAAATAACCACCATTTCTGAGAGCCAGTAGAGGTAAGACCCCAGCTCTCTTCACTGTGTTGCTATTAAAGATGGACTCTGAGATGAAGGTTACTCCTTTTCCAATTCTTTTTCCTAAAGAAAGAGTTTTTGACATGAAATTCAAGATGAGGAAGAAGTCTAATATTCTTTCAGCAAAATATGGTTAAAAAATAAATAAATGCTAAAAATGAAGGAGGAGGTAACAAGTTGGATAAGAAATGTATGCACTGCCTTACATATGAAACTGTAGCCCCTCTGTACATCACTTTGACAAGAAAGAAAGAAAGAAATTTTAAAAATAAATAACTAAATGCTAGCACTAAGTTGATATTGAGCAAAAATGCTTGTGGTCGATTTTCCAAGGGCCTCATCCTCTTTCTGCTCCTATGAGCTTACCCTTGTGTGTCCATCCTCCCGTCCTTCTTTCTTCTTTCCTTCTAAATGTGCCCCAGGTTTGGTTCTATCCTAACCACATCAGGCTCAGCGGTAAGCAGCCTGGCCTCAATCCCAGGAGCAGGCTTGCCTAGTCTTGCTACCAGAGATGGGCTGAGAAATGGCCATCCCTCAAGTCTGGCCAAGGAATCATGCCTCTTCCAGGGTATGTGGTAGCTTAGGAGCTTTGGAGGAAAAGAAAAGTCTTTGCTTTCAGTAAAAGAACCACAGAAAGAACTTTTCTGTTCCTAAATCTTGTTACGGAAAGATATGAGACACAGAAGTGCTACTGCCATCTTGACAGGAGCTTGAGAAAGACATCCACTGACAGCAGAGCAGAGAAGTAGAGAGAAAATGCCACTGGCTAATGGCTCATTCAACCAGCCTAGGAGCTGCCCTGCTCCCTGGAATTCCTGATATGTGAGATAATACGTTCCCCATTGTCTCAAGCCACCTTGAGTCAGGGTTTTGTTTCTGGCCTGCCATCAAAAGCATCCTGACTCACGGAGGATTCAAAGAGAACTCTCCTCCTCCATCCAGTAGGTAAAATGAAATGCCTCACAAGCCACTGTAGAGGCTGCACACAAGAGAAAGGATTGGAGGGAGAGAGAGGGGGAATACATGAGGTGGAAGGAACTGCGGAGTGGTGAGGAATGGGAACAAGCAACAAAAGCATAAAGGAAGGAGGCAGAAACCTGGTATGTGGTTAGGTCTGGGTTTACTATCCATGGACAAGCTGAAAAAATGACAGCTGCCGCTGCTGAAACCCCAACAAACTCGTTACTCTATGGTGAGCAGTAATGTTTGGAGTGGAAAAACACCTAGAGTAATGGATTTAGGGAGGAAAGGATAAATGAAGACACGCATATAGATAGATGGATGGATGGATGAATGGACGGATGGATGGACAGTAGGAGTCCTAAGCTAATGAAGACTTGTTACATGAGTCAATACTTTTTCTTTTTGGCTAGTTTGAGTTTCAAAATGATCAGGTTTTTGTGGATGTTTTTGTTTTCATTGTTGTTAATATTGAGGATTGACAATGAGCCCCATATTCTGGTGACTTACTACAAAAATGACTGCACTGTGCTCTCATGTCAACTGAGACAGACTTGAACCCTGGATTCTTCTCTTCCTATTCAGATCTTCTTCATTTGCCTTCATTCTCAGACCCAGACTGAAGGAAGTAAAACCATGTGGTGTCTACTTGGTGTATGTCAAGAGGAAGCTCCCCTGGTAGAGAGTGAGGAGGTAACATTGTCCAAATGAGTACAGAATGAGTACAAAATGAGTACAGAAATGTACTCATTACCTGACTTATGAAACTGTAACCCCTCTGTATATTACCTTTATAACAACAACAAAAAAAGGGGAAACTCCAAAGAGCTGCTACAAAGTCGCTTGTCAAGACCTCAGCCTGAATCTGGCTCAAGCTACTCTTCTTGCCAATGCCTAGAGTAAATGAGGAAATAAAGTTGTTTCCTGCTTTCAGAGAAGCCAAGATGAAATCAAAGAAAAAAAGAAATATGGACATTTAAAATACACCAGAAATTGCCTCTCGTATGCCTTACAATCCAGAGTTCCGAAAGATTCAGTCAGCTAGTTAACTTGAGGGTGTCTTTTTAGTAAAAGGCATTTTAACCCAAATACTGCATAATAAAGTGCTTGACTATTCCTCATTCCAAAAGCATTCCTTTCTCCTCCACTCATTCTTGCTTCTACCTTCTCATCAGATCTGACATAAAGTATTGTTTTTCTTTGGTATGCTCAGCACAGACTTTTGTAATTGTGCAATGAATAATTCCAGCTATCTCATGATGGAATGTCCCAAGAGACAACAGCTCAGTGTTGACAGAGTAGCTATATTTCCACAGTGAAGGTTGTTTGTTCAACTATTTGAATGTCTCTGTTGCATTCATTATTTTCTGGAAATTAGTTGCTCTGGAAAGAATGACATTAACAATGAAAAGCATACATCTCATAAACTTAAGACATTTGGAACATAGACAGGCTCTACACAGGGTATCTTGAACCTCAAGAGGATTGACTCTAAACTGAATAATAAAGGAAACAAATAAATGCAAAGAATATGTCCATGATCCCGAAACTGTACTGTTTAAGACTGTTATAAAGAGAGTGGTAATCAGGGATTCGATTGTATTTTGTAGTCCTCTTGGTGATATATGAAGATAGAATGTGACTTCCAAACATTGAGTTTCAGAGGCATTTCTGGGAAGCATAATAAAAGAAAGAAAAGACTTTCTGCCTCTATCTATAAAATATTTAACATGAGCATGGTCATGTGCAAATCAGTGAACCCCGTTGGGAGAGCACATTAACCAAAGGAATATAGCGTGGTACATTATTGCATACAGAGGTGTAGTTCCAAACCTCAGCTGTAGGACTCTGGGCAAATTACTTAACCTCAGTTTCCCCATCTGAACTATCAAGGATAAAACCACTGACAACTCATGCTTGTTGTGAAGTTCACATGGAATAATAACTAGCTCAATCTTCTTGCAGTAATCAATATATGAATACATTACTCACAGCACTCTCTAAATTGTCTCTTTCAGAGAAGAAAACTGAGTCATGAAGAAGGTTAAATGACAAATACAACTAGCTGGTTGCAGAGCTCTGGGTGTACACACAGCACATCTGGCTCGATATCTGGCTCATAATCTATGCTCCTGTATGCTCTGTTACCAGTTTTCTTGACAGGGTAAGTGTATAAGATGAGACACTACTCAGATTCTCAGGAAATACGCACATCCCCTCCCCCCAGGTCACTGAAGACAACCAGAGGCATTAAGCAACTGGTAGCTTAGACTCTACTGCATGTGTCTTACAAGACTTGTTTATCTCCTTGCTGGTACAGGCTGGAACAAATGTGGGAGATTCTGTGGCCTTTAGCAAATCACCAAGCTCCATGTATCTCCACCTCTTCACCTGTCAAAAGGAGCCAATAATATCTGCCCCTAATATTTTACAAAACTATTGTGAAGTATGAAGAGTTAACAAGCATAAAAAGTCGCTTAAAACTTTAAGACCTCTGCAAACACTAGATTTGTTCTATTATAGAAGAGGCTTTGTCTCATAATGTAATATAACAGACCTCCCCTCGCAGTAAGAGGTGGTCCTTCTAGTGTTCTCTTTCTCTTCTGCTGTGGTTTACAGCTTATTCTAATGATATCATTTTTGCTCAAGATACGGTTGGAATGTTTCTGGGAAATCACCTTTGTAGCTGGTTTGCAAGCCAAGTGAGAAAAATCCATTTTATGGCCCCACAGACAGCACTCTATTTCATTTTAGGCCAGCAAAATGGTGTTATAGAGTTTTCTGTCTCATCTTATACATAAAAAGAAATTCAGAATGCATTCTGTATATTTAAAAAATAATCAAATCCACCCTCAGAGGGGTGGGAAGATGTGCTTCATGGAGACTGTCAGAAGAATGTAATATAAGAAATGTGAGAGCAATATTATCATGTTACAGTCACATTTCATACGCATCAAACTCAATTAATGGCTGTACCCTCCTTGTACCTGCTGGGTCTGTGTGCAAGGGCTTGGCCTGTCAACAGTATCAGGAGATTCATTCCGGAATCATTTGGGGGATGAAAAGCATCTTAGTAGCCATGTCATCTAAATCAATGGACTCATTCGTTCAATGCATTCATTCCTTCAAAACTGCATTCATTAGCCACGTTTCTAGAGTCTAAGAAAATATACATGCCCTCAAAACTCTACATTCTAACTAAAACAAAAGCAGACCGGGATTCTGCAAAACGTGTCTGAAGAAGACCCGGGACTCCTGGGAGACCAGGCTTACGAAGCCAAGTGTAGGAAGGTCTCTCGGGATGAAGGGCAGTGTGGCTGAATTTAGAAGACCCAGGGAGAGTTAGAGAGAGGCAGAAGGAATGGACATCTGGGAAGAAGGACTTTCGTGTAACCAACCAGTCCCACAATGAAGAAGGACATGGCTCCTTTGAGCAGTGAATCTGGTGTGCTACGTGGCTCCGAAGGCATAGATTGACCCCCACGGAATAGACCAGCCTGAAATGCTAACCCACGTGACAAGATTTCACACTGCGGAAGGAAGGAGACGCTTAGCAAGTGTTTTGATTCCCAATGACCTTCTAGAAGATACTCGTGAAATACCCCTGCTTTTCTTTGGACTCACTCCTGACTGACTATCACTTGCTCTGTGGGGTTGGGACTTGCTCAGCCTCTCGAGTTTGAATTTGGGGAGCACAATTTTCGCTAATAATTGTTCACTGCTTTCATCCACTTTGCTCTCCGGTTCCTGTTAATACTGAATTGGGCATCTTGCTTTGTGGCTAGTTAGTATCATTCATGTGCTTATCTAGAAGTTTTCTTTTTTTTTTTAATCTTTTTATCATCTTGAAGTAGTTGTGCAAAGGGGCTTCATTTCAACATATCAATTTACGAGTATGATGCACCTTGAAGAGGGATGTACAGAGTGTTATAACGTAAGTGTACATGGAAGATCTATTTTTCGATTCTTGAGGAATCTAAGAAAGATGATCCATTCGGTCAGAGTAGAGGAAAGAAAGGACTGTGAAGAGCCTAAGATTGGGAGATGTTAGAAATGCATCCTGTACAGGTGTGGTCCCCACCATCCTATAGCTATGAGCTTTATTAATAATCTAACACAGCCCCCAGGTTCTTCACCAAGCATGTGCATTACAATTGCTCCATTCCATTATCTGTGTTCTTTCTTGCCCTGACTACGCCCTCCTCCTGTGCTCATTTGCCTAGCAGACGTAGGATTGGCATGAGGTCAAAACTCAATGTGCACGAGCCATGCTGCCTCCCTGCTCTGCAAAATCCACTCAGCCTCCCTAGGGACGCAAGAGCCACTTCCCAAGTCCACTCTGCTTTGTGTTGACCTCCACGAAGCAATGACCAAACTACCTCACGATCATTTATTTCCCACGTAGGATGTGTATTCCCAGTAGATACTCACAAATATACATTGAAACAAATGAATAAATAATATGTTCATTTGCTCCAAGATCTATATTCAACAATTCTACAAGGAGTCAGGTTAGATAAGATTTCGGTCCCGTTAAGAAGAAAACTATATAAAGTCCTTTTCCACCCCACGCACCCATCCTAAAAAATAACCTCTACTATTTATTGAGTGCTTAATCAGTGGTTGGCTGGAGACTGCCATTTTAAATTGTATCGCATCATTTAATAGTAAGTATAAGAGGTTTGATGGCTTTCCCAAGGTCAAGGCCAAGCAGGCAGCAAGCAAGGGGCTGCACCTGGAAGGAAGGTCTCCCCCTGGCTAATCAGCGGGGCCTGTCTGGGGCACAGAAACTCATAGGGCACAAAGCATAACCAAAATGCACAGGTTGGGATTTGTAAACAGGAGCGTGCTACCATACGGAGTCTCTTCACAAAAGGAGGATAAGCTCTTCTAATTATCGCCCTCCCTGTAGAGAACCCTTTTCCTCCCCAGCTTTGCAGAAAGGTGTTGGCAGCACCAAGCAGGGTGGCTGCTCGCTAGGGCACACAGACCTCCCACCCGGCACCAGGAGCTGGAGAGTGTCCTCAGCCTGGATGAGCCGTTATCTAGATCCTCCACCAGCCCCTGCCGTCCTTCCCCCACCCCCACCCCCACTTCTAATTGCTGGGCACTCGCCTTGGAGAGGACCACAGTGCGTGCTTGGCTCCGAGAGGTACCCACTTTAGGTCAGGGGCTGCATTTTGCATTTGCCTTAATTCCTGGGTGGTCTTTGGGGTCGGTGCCAAGGAGCACATATTGCAGCAATTTAGCAGGGAGACCACAGAAGTGGGCAAGAGCAGCAGATCAGCTCGACACTCCAACCCTGCCAGCCGCCTCCTGCCACCCACAGAATGGGAAGGTGCTCGCGGCCCAGGCATGGGGTTCCTTCTAGGGGCTGCTCTCTGTGTTGGACAGCCAGGCGCCAGGGACTCCCATCCCTGACCTTCGGATCCCTTGGATATAAAAAGAGAAGCAAGAGTGTCTAGCGTGCACTTCCGCAGGACAAGATGGCTCCTCATTCAGGCACTCGTGCTAATGGAGTCCACGACAGGAAGGAGGCTGAAGGGCCATGCCGTTCTTTTCACCTACTGTAACTTAAGTTCAATAGCTGAACCATTCCAGAACCTTCTGCAGAGTACAGAGAGATGGAAATAATAACAGCCACAGCTGTGGAGTGCTAACATGATCTTGGCTTTTGTTCTTTTCCCAGGTGGAAGGGGCGAGGAGAAGGCCTTCAATATGAAAGAGGACAGCGTGCTGCAGGGAGGAGGAGGCTGCTGAGCCCAGCCTCCACCCTAGAGGCTGGAACCTGAGTCAGACTAAACCTGAAGCCATCCTGTACTAAGGGCTCCCCTATAGTGCGGGCAGCCATGTGCCAGCCCCATGCAAAGCACATCCAAGGCATGATGGAAACACATTCAAAGGGACCTTGGACTGAATGATGCCCATCTCTAACTCCACAGCAACCATCCTGGACCCCATTTGAGGGGGCAGCCAACACGGTGCTGTGTGCAGGCCAAGGGTATGAGCTTCATAGTCCAGCAGCTGGATGACTCCTGGAAGTGCTTTAGCACAAGGCTCTTTTTCTTTGTCTCTGAACTGAAAATGTTGCATGGCTCTCCCCACTTTTAACCTAGGGAGGTTACTTTTAACCTCCCTAGGTTAAAAGTAATAGACATGGAACTGCTTAGGGCAGTACCTGGAAAACAACTGTGGGTAACTGCAAGGTAATGGACACTGTGGGTGGTGGGCAAAGTTTCGTTTTCTGACCACCATCCTTCCTGACCCCAAGCCAACCGAGCTTTCTATACCTAGTACTGGGCACAAGGTAAGCAATTCCAAGTTCATTAGCTGAATGCCCAAGAGAAGGGAAGTGTGGGGCGGCCGGCACATTTCCTCTTGATCTGTTTCTCTCTGTTGTTGGCATCTTTCAAAAACGGGAGCATCACCTTTCCTCCGACCACATACACACACACACACACACACACACACACACACACACACATACTCATTTTCATTAACGTCTCCACAATCTGTGGATTCCAAGAGAGAGAGAAGATCAGCTCTGAAAGGCACCTGGGCCAGTAGCCCTTGGCGACAGTGCAATTATCTGCTCTGACTGTGCTTAGGAGAGAGCTGAGCTGCAAGGCCAGGATGGATGCCCTTCAGGCCACCCCAGCAGGCCCCAGGCCTCCCTCTCCTTCATGCCATGGTGACACAGTGATTCTGGCCACCCTGGGCGGGCCAGACGTAACTGTGTCTGCAGTCAGTGAGGCCACATTCTGGTCGTTGGAAGGATAACAGGAAGGGTGCTAACCTGAGCAAGTTTGTTGTTAGTGGACTTAAGCTTCTCATGGCAGCTACATAGGGAGAAATTACTACTGTGAAGTACTTTTCATTGAAGTACCCCTTTAGAGAGAATGATTCATCAAGCCTGAGTCCCTCTGAGAAGAACTATCACTGCACAAGTCTTGAGATAAGAGATTTGTGTGCTTCTGAAAGCATGACCCCAGAACGTCTATGACCAGAAACTATTGGAGTTGGGAATATAAACACCTCAGAACCCGCCTCACTCCATACACACTTACATAGAAATGGGTGTTGGGACTTTTGCTTTCTCCCCTTTGCTTTTTTCCCCTTCTTTGGATCTCCTCCTTGTAGCAATAGATTTGCTATCCTGTAGGTCTGGAACTAAGAGATCATGCTTACCCAGGCACTGGAGTTCTTCTCTGGCCCTGATTGAAATGAGAACCTTGTTTCAATGCAGCACACTTTAATTTCAATCAAATCAGGATGCAGGTCAGTTCCAGGCCTGGTACCTTTGGCTGGGTGCTTGGGGACAGATGTACACTGTGCTCGAGTAACCTATGTTCTTAGTAATTCTCCTTTCTGGGTGGCCACAGGAGGGAGCCCACAGGACTTTTCCAAAGGCCTCCCCAGTACGTTGGACGTCACTGAAGGCAATATCAACACAGCTCTCGGCTCTGGGATACAGGCCAGCATTCTGAGCCCCTCGAGTTCCCTTTATGTTTTTGAGTGCTAAACCACTGGAAAACTCACCCCTCACCATAGGGAGCTTGTTGCTTTGTCTTCTCCCACATTTGTGATTTCTTCCCAGCCTATACATAAGCCTTCAGTTTTTCTACTTCCTACTTCTCTGCACTATCCATTCTGAACAATCTTTCTCTAATATAATCTTCACAACAGCGCAACCCAGACCTGTTAAATTTCCACTAATACGAGGGATTTCATGTTTAATTCGAGTTCCCAAGGTGATAGCCAATGTTGAAGCAACAGAGGCAAAAGGTAGAGTGACTGAGACCCGAGGACCAAGGCAGAAGCCTGGTCCAAAGTTTGGAGCCCTTTGTTCCTCTCCTCCAGCCAAACTGCATGCTTCAGAAATGGCGGTTCATCTATTCTTCCAGTTCATGTATTCCTATGATTATGAGGACCATTATACATTTTACAAATGTTCTGTACTGCTCTTTGTGCTCTTTGTGCATGTTTCTGTGTGGAGTTGTTACTATGAAATGCAGCTCTGTATTATTACTGTAAGCTCATTTTTAAAAGTTTACATTGCTTATCCATCTTCAACTCAGGCTCAGAAGTGTGGTGTGTTTTGGAGAGTGAGCAGATGTAACCTGTGCTAATTCTAGGGGAAGCCTTAAAAGTCGGTGCCAGACATCACAATCTCCAGTCCTCAGTCCTGGCAGCTAACAGTGCGCCTAAAACCCAGCAGAATCTTCAAATGAGAAGGCTCTGAGGCTCCCTCACCATAGAGTGGTTCCATCATCACCACAGAGCAGATCCATCATCCTGGCACAGCTCCCTCATCATAGGGCCGCTTCATCACCAGAGAGCAGCTCCTCTTTGCCGAGGAGCCATAGGCAAGCAGTACAAGCAAGGAAGAAACTTTGGTCGTAACAAATCCAGAGACTGTGTTGGTTCAATAGACTACAGTGACTATAGTGGTTCCCAAAGGAAGTAGGTCGTCAACCCATCAATAAGTCCAGCTTTTGCCCTTGACTCTGTCTCCAAATTCAAGAGCCTGGTTCAGGCACACTTAAAATGACAGAAGAGGTATTGTCCATCTCTGCCTAGGGTAGGGACAGAGATGAGAGGACTTACTTTGTGGCTGACATTGTTTAGAACTGCCTTCACATGCCAATCATGGTGTCCCATCTACTTAGTAGGCAGAGATGGGTAAGACAAAGGTTTGAAGCCATCCAAGGTGAAAAGTCACCAAGAGTCCATCTCCACAGGCAAGCTTAGCAAGGTAGTATACACCTGAAATCCAGGGTACACAGGAAGTATAGGTAGGGTTACAGTCTGAAGCAGCCCAGGCAAAATCATAAGACCGTGTCTGAAAAATAACTGAAAGAAAAAATACTAGAACAATGCCTTGTGTGGTAGAGTACTTGCCTAGCAAGTATATACAAGGTTGGGAGTTCAAACCACAGTACTCACTGAAACTCTATTTTGAATGAGAAGAAAAGGTAATTTCATCTTCACAATAGTTGTATATTTCTGCCTTTGGCTCCCCAAAGGCTGCACCTTGATGCTTTGTCAGCACCTGCCTTTGTTCCCACCTGTCATGGTCACAAGAAATGAGCTGGATATCTCAGAGAGATGGAGAGTTTTTGTTTTTAACTATTTGTCTGTTGCAATATTTTTCAATCCAAGTATAGAGTTATTATGTTATGTGCTTTCATATAATAATCAGTATTGGCTTTCTTGCATGGAATTCTTAGGTGACAGGCTTTTGCACACATTTGCCTGGTGATTGCTTACAACTCCATGATGTTCATAATGACTGTCATAACCCCATTTTACAGATGAGGAAACTGTGATGCACAAAGATTAAGCAAGTTGCCAAGCTAGTAAATGATAGATTCAGAAACTGAAATCGATTCTGGTGCCATTAAAACCTAGATACATAGCATCCATTGTCCCCTTTGGGCGAGCAGCAGAGATGGGCTCAGAACCAGCTCTCAGTGGAGGCATGGCTTTAGCAAGCCTTGTAGAGAGGAGATGGACTGAGATGGACTGAAGGCTGAGCAGAACTTTCTAGGGGTGGGAGTTAGTAAGGGGAAGTCATTAAAGCAGAGGAAACAGCCTGCGTGGGTAAAGAGCCAGGTAGGCAAACCGTTAGTGTCTCACGTGTTTAGGAAGGTGTGATGATCTATTGTGACCAGAGCTCAGAAATGGAAGGGGGTGGATGAGGACATGAGCTGCTCACACTATCAGGAAGAGGTGCCATAACTTCCTGACTTTGTATACCACGGATATTAGACCTCACTCTGAGAGCAATGAGAATCCGCATAAGCAATGGATATGCCACAACAGGACTGGTGCTTTAGATGTCATAGCAGGGCAGATTGGGCTCTGTTAGAGGAGCAGCTGGAGAAGCAACCCCAGAGTGTGGTGTGAAAGGCACAAGAAAACCTGGCAGGAGGACAGGAAGTACAATTCCTACCCTGCCCTCACTCTCTCCCCTGCATCAAGGGGAACAGAGAGGTTTGTGTCTTCTAAGCATTTATTTATGTGTGCATAGATATACTCAGTAACTTCAAAGGTGAAAGTGTATGTTAATATATATAGCAAGCTGAACCTCAGAGGTTCTGGAATTAGTTGGTGAGACATAGACACATTACAAACCAGTTGGGTGCAACAGAAAGACACTTAGACTGTGATTTGGATTCCTAAGGATTCTGAGCTGGACTTTGCCACTTACTGAGTTTGAGGCTGAACTAGAGAGTCTTCCAGATGGGCCTTTGTTGTCTTTCCATTCCATGTCTAGACATTCTTCGAGCAATTCCATGTTAATTATCTCTATAGACACAACACTTGTTGCACACTCAAATACTATGAGAGGAGTGGATTTAATCCTCAGCTGCAGTGGTACACCTTGCAATCTGTCTTGAGCAACTGGAGCATCAAAATCTTCTGGCTCCAGGGACAGGCTATGGGTCACCATGAGAGCTTTCCTCAATGCCTCCGCACCAAAATGGACAGATTTCACCAAAAATTCCATCTTGGGCAAAAACGAATGTCCTGGTGGGCAAGCCATCCATTTCTATCAAGAAGGGATGTAGAATTTCATGAAATAATTTTTCTCTCCCATGGTGATGATAACATAGGGTCATAGACTTAAAAGTTTCATCTCCTCTCATTCATATGCTGGTGGTCCACCCTCAGTGTGAAGGTTGGACCTTCCAAGTTAGAAATTAGAAGACATGACATTAAAAGAAATCATGAGATGGTACCCTATTATCATTCATGTCTTCCCAAAAGAGAAACCAAATTAATCTCTCACCTCTGCCTCCTCCTTGTCTTCCTCCTCTTTCTCTGACTCCCTCCCTCCCTCCCTCCCTCCCTCCCTCCCTCCTCCTCCTCCTCCTCCTCCTCCTCCTCCTCCTCCTCCTCCTCCTCCTCCTCCTCCTCCTCCTCCTCCTCCTCCTCCTCCTCCTCCTCCTCCTCCTCCTCCTCCTCCTCCTCTTCTTCTTCTTCTTCTTCTTCTTCTTCTTCTTCTTCTTCTTCTTCTTCTTCTTCTTCTTCTTCCTCTCTCTCTCTCTCTCTCTCTCTCTCTCTCTCCCTCTCCCTCTCTCTTTCCCTTCACATGCACAAGCCCCTCACCAGAAACTGAACCATCAGAATCTTGTTCTTGGGATTTTAGGCTCCAAAACGCTAAGAAAATTGACCTGTTATTTAAGCCAACCATTCCACATGATATTGTTAGGGCTGCCCAAGTAAAGTAATGCAAGTGGTTTGGTTTTTTTTTTAAGCCTTTTAATGTGGTGAATGCATTATTTAATGCCAATGTCTTTTAATGCCAAGCTAACTTTCCATTCCTGGCATAAACTTCAGTTGGGTATATTGTATTATGCTTTACATATCTTTGTAATTTTTTGTTGGGATGTCATGCTGTATTGCAGGAGGGCAACTCAGAACCTAAGGGATCTGATTTTTTTTAAGGTCATGAGAGATAGTTGTCCTTTGTTCCAGAGCAGGCAGAGAAAAAAAAAACGTATTCTTTGCTCTAGAAGAGGGTGCTAGAGCTCCCAAGACTGGAATTAGTACTTGATAACAAAGTCCAGGAAAAGCAATCAATGCATCTGTTTATACAGCATGGAGAACCACAAGAGATCATGGAGAGTTACCTTCTCAAAGATATTACAAGACAGAGTCTTTATCTCACCTCTGTATATTCATTGCAGAACATTCTAGAATGCAGGAAAAGCACATCGCTTTTTGGATTGTTTATGAACTTGACTTTCTCTGTGTGAAGTGTATGTCTTATCAATTTGTTTCTAGTACTGATTCTATCCTCCAAGGTGTGTCTGTCAGGCTAAAGGAAACCAGTAGTGGTATTTTAGCTTCTCTTCTATGATTCACGTAGAGATGCCTGTTTCAACATTATTTGCCAACGTTTGACAGTGATTAATCCCTATAATGGCAGCAGTGGCTCAATCTACAATTGGAATATTACTCCAAGTTTGAAGATGGTAATAATCTCTTGCCACATTCTTGGAAATAAAACTCAAGCCATATAACTATGATTCTTCATGTCACTAATAGTAAAGGCTGCCTTTTTTTTTTTTTACTGTCTATATAAAGTAAAAAGAAATTTTTTTCCAACTTCCATTGTTCTGACAGGAAATTCCAAAATTCATACCATACTTGTGAATACAGGAACATAATGAGATGATATTAATTTTTGAAACATTCCAAAATTTTATGACAGCATATGTCTCATATGTCTGGAGTAAAAACAGAGAAATATGTATAACTTTTATTTATTTAGACAATGTGTAACTTTCTTTAGAAATTAGCTAATAAGAGCAAGGTTCTTTAAAAGAATTTTAATTTTGAGTCATTTGTGGGTATATAGGATATTTCCATGGCAGTAACACAGCACCAATATCCAGTTAGGTATTTTTGTTGTTGGTGTTGTTGTTGTTGTTGAGTCCATACTGTTCAAAGAATATTTTTATGTTCCTAGAAATTGTTGGAAATTGAGATTCTTGTTTTTTATTTTTACTTATTTATTTTGGCCAGTCCTGGGCCATGAACTCAGGACCTGAGCACTGTCCCTGGCTTCTTTTTGCTCAAGGCTAGCACTCTGCCACTTGAGCCACAGAGCCACCTCTGGCCGTTTTCTATATATGTGATGCTGGGGAATCGAACCCAGGGCTTCATGTATAAGCACTCTTGCCACTAGGTCATATTCCCAGCCCAGGAAATTGAGATTTTTAAAAACAAAATCTCTCATCCTGATGTGTTTTTCCTTTCCTCTTTGAAGTTTCAAGTCTTCTGTTATCATTTCCTTTCTGGTCAGAGAATTTGCTTTAGTTACTCTTTGAAAGAAAATGTTGGAAATAACTGTTCTTCGTTTTCTTTCACCTGAGATGGTCTTTGCTGCCTTTTCATTCCTAAAGAATAGCCTCCCAAATGGAAGGACTTGGAAAAAATTATACTAAGTGAAGTGAGCCAGACCCAAAGAAACATGGACTCTATGGTCTCCCTTATAGGGAATAATTAGTACAGGTTTAGGCAAGTCATAGCAGAGCATCACAAGAGCCCAATAGCTATACCCTTATGATCACATAAGATGATGCTAAGTGAAATGAACTCCATTTCATGGAAATGATTGTTATATCACAGTTGTAACTACTTTCAACATCCCATGTGTATCTGTAGTTTCTACTATTGATGATGTTCGTGTATCACCTTCTTGTGATTGTATCTACACTATCTCTGTAATCTTATCTGAGTGTATGGGAAACTGTGTACTGGTATTAGAATTAGGAAATTCAAAGGGAATACCAAAATTGAGAGACAAAGGGTAAAATAAGAGAAACAACAACAAAAGCAATACTTGCAAATCTGTTTGGTGTAAGTGAACTGAACACCTCAGGGGGGGAAAGGGGGAGGGGGAGGGGGTATGAGGGACAAGGTAACAAACAGTACAAGAAATGTATCCAATGCCTAACGTATGAAACTGTAACCTCTCTGTACATCAGTTTTATAATAAAAACTTTAAAAAAAAAAAGAATAGCCTCCCAAAGAGACTCAGAAGCTAACAGTTTTCTTCTTTCAATATTTTCAAAGAGCTCTACCACTTCTTCCAGGCAGACATAATTCCAAGTGAGAAGTCCTCTGTTATTCTAGTGGGTTTTCCCACATACATAATCCGGTATCTCTCACTGGCTGTTTTCAAGATAGGTTTCCTTTGATTTTAGTTTTCAGAATTTTAATTCACAGTGTTTCTTATATAGTTTGTGCTTATACTACTTGGGGTTTATACAGCTTCTTGAATCTATAAGTAATATATCCCAACATGGGAAGGTTTGGGCTAATATTTTCTCTAATTATTTTCCACTTTCACTCTGTCTTATGCTTCTCAGAATCTGATGATACAAATAGAAGTTCATGGTTGTTGAAAAGGCTCTATCCACTTTTTTGTGTACGTGTGCTGGTTCTGGGGCTTGAACTCGGGGCCTGGGCACGGTCCCTGAGCTTTTTTGCTCACAGCTAGCACTCTACCACTTGAGCCACAAGCTCCAGTTCTGTATTGGGTGGGGGTGGGGGTGGGGTGGGGGCAGTTAATTAGAAATAGGAGTCCAACACACTTTTCTGCCCAGGCTGGCTTCAAACCTCAATCCTCAGATCTCACTCTCCTGAGTAACTGGTGTTACAGACGTGAACCACCAGCACCAGGCTTCTATCTATTTTTTTCCTTTTTAATCTATTTTCTTCTGTTGTAGGGCAAATTCTACTGAGCTGTTTTTAAAATCAAGTTTTATGCTCTATCATCTCTGCTCTACTGTCAAACTGATCCAGTGAGATTTTTATTCTAGTGATGATTTTTTAAATTCTGTAATTTCCATCCTTTGTTTTTCTTTCTTTTTGCCAGTCCTGGGGCTTGAACTCATGGCCTGAGCACTGTCCCTGGTTTCTTTTTGCTCAAGACTAGCACTCTACCACTTGAGCCACAGCACCACTTCTGGCTTTTTCTTCTGTATATGTGGTGCTGAGGAATAGAACCCAGGGCTTCACGTATGTGAGGCAAGTACTCTACCACTAGGTCATATTCCCAGCCCCAATTTCCGTCCTTTCTTTTATAATTTTTGTGGGGTTTTTTTTTGCTTCTCTTCTCTATTTTTTTCATTTGCCTTGAAAAAATAAGTATGTAGGAGTTAAAGCTGAGGAGGATGTTACACACAATCCCAGCAAAGAGAAAGCTGAAGCAAGAGCATTGACGTGTTTGTGACCACCCTGGACTCCATTGTGAGACCCTATCTGAAAAGAAAAACAAACCCAAACCTACTCATTAAAACATAGTTAAGTAGATCCTTTACAATCCCTGTCAGGTAATTCCAGTATCTGATTCATCACAATGTTAGTGTGCACTGGCTGTTTCTGTCATTCAAGTTGGGATTTTCCTAATTCACGCCACACATTTTGAATAGCATATTACAAGATTCTGGATCCTATTTGATCTTCTGTTCTTACTAAATGGTTCCCTGTTGAGTTGTAGAAGAAGTGTCTGGTGTGTGTGTGTGTGTGTGTGTGTGTGTGTGTGTGTGTGTGTGTGTGTGTGTGTGTATTGTGTTGTGTTGTATAAAATGTTGGATTTCCTGGACTGGGCCTCATCTGGATGATTCTCATTGCTTCACTGGAACAGGTGGAAAGGAACACGAGCATCTGATAGGTAATAGTGGGGCACCATCTTACCTCCAAAGTGAGGAGTAAGCTCCATTATCCATGAGGCCTCACTAATACCAGAAGAGAGTAAGTGGGGGGCTGATTTGTGCTGATTTGTTGCTGCAGAATGGGAACAAAAGCTCAGCTCTTTGCTAGTCTTTACTGATCCTAGAGGAGAACACAGGGTTAATAGAATGCCATAACCTCTCATACCTTGCTTTGCCTCATTGATGTGAGGTCTGCCTTACAGAGGGAGTAGGGGAGGAGGATAAGTAGAGTCTTCACCATTAGTGTGATAGGAATAATGATGGTTTACTGTTTGTGTAAATCACCATTAGTGTGATAGGAATAATGATGGTTTACTGTTTGTGTAAATCACCATTAGGGTGATAGGAATAATGATGGTTTACTGTTTGTGTAAATCACCATTAGTGTGATAGGAATAATGATGGTTTACTGTTTGTGTAAACTTAGTGAGATCATATTTTAGGGCCTATTGGACAATAAACATTTATAGGATGCTAATTGTTATGATAACAGTTGGTCTAGAAAATTAGTCAGTTAATTAATTCAGCACAAACCTAATGCTAAGAACTGGAATAATGGATGAATTAAACACTTCTTGACCTCCAAGCAGACAACTGATGTGTTAAATATGAGACTAGCGATTTTAAAAAAAAATAACATGCTACTCAAGCACAGACAAGAATATATTTAAAGGAAATGATATTGGATGGAAGGCCTTGGAGAATCAGTGGTTTTTCTAGGTGGCAAAATGGGTGTGGGAGTGAAGAAAATTACAGGCAGAGTGAATTTTAAGATCAAATTCACAGAACGGATCTTGCCATTTTAGAATGTGGCTCCCTGTTTCTTTGTCACATAAAGAGGTGGAAATGACATCATCTGCCCTGGAGTCTGAGCACTGTGAGTGCTTGGGCAGTAGAATCCAGTAAAAGTGGAAGAAGAGCTGTTGACAAGCCCAGTCCGTTCCCTATGTTTTTGAATATACTTTAACTCACTTGGAATATTACGAGGAAACCAAGCAGCCAGAGGGAAAGGCTACATATGGATGATCCGGCTGACAGCCCAGCTGAAATCTCAGCCACCAGCCTTCACCAACTATGATATGTGAACGCAGCACATTGGAAAGAATCTCTTGATGCAGAAGCCCAGCAGATGTTGCATGGAACAGAGAGGATCTTTCCTTGCTGAACCCTCTCCCAATGCAGATGCATGACTTAAAGTAACAATTATTGCTGTCTAAAACCACTGAATTTTACCATGCCTTGCTGGAAAGCATCGTTAAGAAAGCTGGTGTAATGTTTATGAACTGTGGGCATTCTGGGCTTAAAAAAGAATAAGGATTCAGTATGCCTTGGAGGTACCCCATGAGGAAGATTTGCTCAGCTCAAAAGTGGGGACACGGAGCCATGGAAACAAACGTGTGAAGTTGAAATTTCAAAAGAGCTACAGGGTTTTTCATGCAATCATCCAAAGAAATATGTGACCACATAAGTTCCATGATCACAAACAAAATGCATTAGCATATTAAAGATCCTTTCCAAATATATTTTTCCTCCCACATGTGCTTTTGTTTCTGTGAAATCATGTTAATATGGCTGGTAATTGTATTCTGCAAAACTCACTTTGAAAAAGTGCTCTATTCCCTCCATCCAAGGGGGTTGAGGATTTCAGAACTCATTTCCATCTTTGCTGATTTGGAGAAATACTAATTACCCAAAAGAGTTAATGCACAACCCACAAAACACTCTCCCTCCTATCCTGTTATATTGGGAGAATCTGACTAAGAGATCAAGCACAGTCAGACAGAGGACTGGGCTGGTGGGGGGCGGGGGGGTGGGGAGGAGACTTTATGTTTTCCAAGAACCAAATCAATGCCAGCAACACTTTGGCTTCCATACTTCCACACCTTCCATGAAGATTGTCAGACACAATCTGTTTACTAGCAGGTAGGTTCCAGGCTAAACAACCCCTTATAAATACATGGGCTTCATCTGTTTCCTTTATTTTAGACAGGTGGGTTTCCCAAATTTTCTGTACGTTGAATATCTATTAATCTCTTATAGAACCTGAGTGTAGAAAACCATGTGTGTAACGTCAGCAAAAGTCATCCCTGGTGGACACAATGGTAGTCACATCATGAACAGTTTCCCTTCATCAACAAATGCTGAGCACGGATCCAGGTACAGATCACACAGCAGAACACAGGAAAAAATAAGGCACCTGATCTAACTGGAGCTCCTGGTCTCACAAGACCTGCAGTCCAGAAACAAGCAGTCAGAGAAACAAGCATCTATATAGTAATTACACTTAGTATGACTGTGAGTCCCAAGGGAAACTAGATGTCAAATGGAGAATCCTGGAGCACCTGTACAATGTGTATTTTAGACATTGTAGTCAGGAAAGTTGACTTGAGAAGATCACAGTTTGAAGATGAGCAAGAGCAAGCTTGTCCCCAGAGGTTTTGACAGCTGTAGATTTGCTGTAATTGCCACATTATTCTATAAGGTCCTACCGAAGGCAGACTTGGATAAATACTGTCGGTGGGGAACTAACAACTGGTTTTAGAAGACTATCTTCCCAGTTCGGTTGTAAAGTGTTTTCATAGGTTGAATTCATTAGAAGCAGCTCTGACATAAATGTGAACATGGAAATGATGTATTAGGAAGAATTTCTAGGGGAAAAAAAACCCCAGAGGTTGAGGATATGGGAATCGAAGCTCACTATCAAACACAGGGTGCCGAGAGCAATGCACAGGCCAGTCCCATGGGGACTCAAAGCTAGCATTTCCCAGGCTTTTCTGAGCTCTGGCATGGCTCAGGCCACACAACTCCGAGCAGCCGAAAGCATCTTCCCACCAGAGACTCAGGAGCTGGTTCTGAGAACAGAGTTAGAGCAATCTTCACAGCAATCACCAACATCCTCAGCCTCCAGTTTATGTATCTGTTTGTTTCCACTGAGATTTCCAGTGTTTATTGCACTCATTACTGCCTGTTAGGAGGCAATCGATATCTGGTTGGACCTTCAGGTATCCATTTCTAACCTCAGTCAATACCGTCTCAGAATTAGGAACATCATGGAAGTACTGAGCACAGGCTTAGCCCATTTCTTAGCACAAGCGAAGAAACGATCTTTCTCATTTCAGTGGTAAACAGGCCCAAGGCAATACAATTTCTAGGAAGTAAGAAGACTTTTCATCTTTGTGCCACATTCAAGGAGAAGTCAAATAAAATAATGAGTCTATATAAAAAAAAATTTCAACAGCATCTATCCTAAAAAATCACAGCACTAAAACAGCCAATACTAGCAATTGAGGAAGATCAGGGAAGATAGAAATATAAAGTCACCGTATGGTACACGACTTTCTTCTCCGGTAATAACTCTTCATAACAGTTCTCAGATAGTGAACTATTCATCTATTTGGGCTACATTAGTGTCTGCTAGTGACGCTTTGGGAGAGCTAAGATATCTAAATTCCCTAAATACTATTAATCTAGTAATAAATTAGCTCACCTATGGTCTTTTTTTCTTAAATTCTATGTCATTTTAATATTATTGGAACATGCATAATTTATTCTTTTAAATAGTTTATTGTCTTTAAGTAGTTGGACAAAGGAGTTGTCACTCGACAAAGCAGTTTATAAATACACTGTGTCAATCAATGTCACCCCTTTCAACATTCTCACCACCACCACCACCACCACCACCACCACCACCCCCGCCACTCCTTCCCTCGCTTTTCTTTATTTTGTAGGATATGTATTGAAATTTTTGACATTTAGCAAAACAGTTTATGTATACAATGCTTCCTGATCTGTGTCACCCCTTCAACATTTTCACCCCCTTCAACCCAGCCCTGCCCTTAATTTTCTTAGTTTTATGATATATGCAGTGAATTCTCCCCCTCCCAATTTCATTCCTCTACCCTTCTCCCCTTGGGCCCCTCTTACAAGTACCCATTTCCTGGTACTTTTGTTGTTGGGCCTTGACTTAGTCCTGGGCATTTATCCAATAGAGCACAATTAAGGCTACAGGAAATCCATGAGCACAACCATGTTCATTGAAGCACTATTACCATAGCTAAAATATGTCATCCATCCAGATGCTCCTCAATGGGCAAGAACATATGGTAGATATACACAAAGAATTTTACTCATCCATCAGAAAGAATGATATTGTACCATTTGTAAGGAAATGGAAAGACTTGGGAAAAAATTATACTAAGTGAATTATGCCAGACCCAGATAAACAAAATTTCCTTCATTTGGGGTAGCTAGAATGTGCCTAAAAATCTTCAAGTAAGCCTACTAGGTTATATGCAAGTAGCTACAAATGACTTAACTGAGGTATACTAGATTCCATAGAATGCTCAAATAGTATAATTCTTTAGAAAGTCTAAATTATTTCTCACGTGTGTTAGTCAGCTTTGCTATCACCATGATAGAGTATCTGAGGCCATCAACTTAAAAGAAAAGAGGGTTTATTTGATTCACAGATGTGATGATTTCATTCTGTGGCTGGGTGGCTCATTGGTTTGGGCCTATGCTGATACAGAACACCATAATATGGAGGTTATGGTAGAGTAAAGCTGATCACTTCAAGCTGAAAAGGGGTAAAAAGAGAGAAAGGATGAATCTGAGGGGGCCCAATAGCCCATCCATGAGCCAGTCCCAATGATCTAACTTCCTTCCATATGCCACAACTCCTAAATGTTCTACCATCTCCACACAGTACCACAGATTGACAGCCAAGACTGGAAGCCAAGGCTGTAACCTATCAGACTTTATGGAGGAATTCAAGATCCAAACTAAAGCACCCTGGGAAATTTAAACTGAAATATGTTTTCAAACCCAAACAAATCGGAAGTAAATCCATTGCTGTCACAAAGAATTCTACATCTTCCTAGTCTGTAAGGCCTTCTTTGATAATGGAGGAAGTGGGATTCAAGCTCAAAATAATGATGGATCTAGACAAACAAGACTCAGTGCCCAGTACTAAGCTAGGTGCTGAGGAGATTAAAGAGAAAACCCAGTGACTCCCACCATAGAGCTCAGCCTCCAGCCAGGTGAGATGGCTTAATAAACAAAGTAATAAAACACATTGCATCCAGACTGATGCACTTTGTTAATAATGGCAGAGGTGAAGAGGGAACGCCCTGAAACAAAACGTTGACCAAGGGAGAAGAGTGGGGCCACTCTTTCAGAGGGAAATCTTAGTTAGAGATCTGGTTGTCAATAAATGAAGATCATGTCATTGGGAGGGAATGGAAGGAGTAATAGCTGGAGAATGTCCACCGTGGCAAAAGGTGGTAAGAGCAGCTTGGCAGATACTACCTTTTGATGGTTCCTGGCAGAAGTTGGATTCAATCCTGAGTAAAATGTGGCCGTTGAAGATTCATTTTACATGGACATGTTGGGAGTCTCCTTGCATTCATATTTAAGCAAATATACAGTAGAGGGAAATTCACTTGCTTTGAAGCTAAAAACAGAGAATTTACTGCTTAATGCAGCCTCTAACTGCCTCAATCCTTGGGGTTACTTGGGTGGCAAAGTTTAAAAATCACAGCCTTAACGCCTATCAGTCCTCCTACAGAGGAAAACCATCAACCATCTGTAAATTAGGAATTTGGAAATCTTGGAAGATAGAGACCAGATACCAAATGTTCCCCTGTGGTTTTGTGCTTTGATCTCAGGTATTGGACATGGAATCTGGCTTCCCACTGTGAAAAGTCAAAGCCTGTGAAATTCCTGCACATGCTTGTGTGAGTCAAGCATGCTTTTTAGCTATTTTTTTTTTGTTGCAGGAAATAGGTGTTGGTCCTAGCACTTAGTATATTCTAGGTATCTACCACTCTACCACTTGAACCATGCCTCTGGCCATTCAACCACACTTTCAATTACTAAGAGCCGCTAATATGGCAATCCTGAAGATCAAAGGCTCTATGTATTTGAAAAAGAAATCAAGCACTTTGCGTATTGAAATTGAAAATGAGAGTAATTTCTGTGTTTAATAAATTTTTACTAAGTTCTATTTTACGGTCTAGCACTGTTCTAGGCACTTGGGATGCATGAGCAAATCCGACTAAATCTCTGCCCATGCACTAAGCTTATTTCCCTAAGGCAGATATTATTTTCTTCCCAGATGCTGGGACAGGAGCCAGGGAAGATGACACACTTCTATGCCCACACTTTCATATATTTGTCTTTGGAGATATTATTGTCATTGGATAAAACAAGTGTTAGAGCCTTGTTAAACTGTGCAGGATCTCTAAAAATATGGGGAAAGTAGACTTTATTCTCAGCATCATTTTTAGCCTTCTAATTGGTTTCTAAACTTGCACTTCAGATTTGTCATAAAGTGTGAATAAATCTAGCCACAGCATTTGAAAAGCAATTAACAATAGACTACCACAGCCTAACCGAAATATGCTACTGCAGCCCTCGGAGACCCAGCTCATGTGAGTCTCTGATCTTGAACTGCTAGAAACTGTGGAGACTCGGGCTAAGGCCTCACCCCGGACTGCACTTGGTTTTTGCTATCTATTGAGTAATGTGGACGTGTTAGGTTATTATCTCCTCAAGTTGATTTTAAGATCTTTCAGAGAATGTGCCTTACCAAATACTTCTGGCCCTCCAGCAGCTGAGCAGAGGGGCCTGGCGTTTCCTCCTCTAAACAAAGGAAACGGTCCACACTGAAGTCAGTTCCACCCATGATGCTGTTGATGATCGTAATGATGACGTCAATGATGCGATGACGAAAACAGCAATGGCCTTCGTACCCCTTCACTGGTGTATAGCTCCTTGTGTACGACAGTGCTTGTTATTTCTTTTCTTATGATTTTGATCAGCATATATTCATTGCACAAGGTAAATGATTTCATCATGACATTTCTATACAAGCATCTCATGTACCCCAGCCAAAGGTACCCCCTAGAACTCCCCCTCTTGGCCCCTCTATTCTTAAAACAGTTTCAAAGGGTTTCATTATTCTGTGTTTTAGATATACATACAAAGCACTTTGGCTTCAGTTACCCTCTTTGTTGGCCCTGCCCCTCCCCTGCCCTCCTCCCACTGGTAAGGACCCTCCCAATAGAGCCTGTTTTACCTTCCTGACATTCCTTTCTCCATTTTTTGTATATATTAATTTTATGAATGGATTTCACTGGGGTGTTTCTTACACATGCATATATTGCAATTTAGTCAGCTTTTCCCCCACACCCTCTGCTACTATCGCTTAACAGCCTTCAGTGACATTCTTATGCCATCTACATACAATGTGTTTCATCACTGTTAATCCCCTAGCATTGCCTCTTCCCCCCTCTCCTTTACCTCCTCTCCCACCCACCCCCACTTCCCACCCCCACCTCCCCCTCTCTACTCTCCTACCCTTCAGGCCCTTCCCCACCCCCCACCCACCAGTAAAGGATTCCCAACAGTTACAACCTTGCCATTTGTTTGTGGTTTTCTTTTACTTTATTATTATTATTATAACGGGTTTTCTTTTCATTTACTTTATCCCACAATTCGTTGTAGATTAATTCATCTCTCCTGCCTCCCTTAAACGGTCCCTCCCACTCCTCCCCACCTGGGTGCCCCGCCCCCTGGTCTGGCCCAACCCCCCCTCACCGGCTCCGCCCCCCATCCCCAGGCGGGGTCTCATTGGTGGAGAGAAGTGGGAGAGGCCACAGCCCTGCCCCTGAAGCCCAGCTCACCTAGGACCAGGATATGGGACGCCTGGGTCCCAGGCCTTGAACCTGCCCTGCTGTTCAGCCTGCTGGCCGGCCTCCAAAGAGTGAGCCCCTGGGAGGTCAGTAAGATGTGGGGATCCCAACCTGTGGGCAGGGGTCTGCCCCAGAGCCTGGCCACCACCTTTCATTGTTAGGATGTCCTCCTAGCCACTACAGGTAGCAACTGTTCTGGTTTTTTCTGGGGGGGAGGGGGTTGGGGGGAGGCAGAGAGGTAGAGGTGGAGGGAACAGCAGAGGAAAGCCCTAGGAAAGTCTGAGACCCTCCATCTCTGGAGTACAGTTATTATGGGATCCGGCACCACCCTCCACCTGTCTGACACTGAGAGCTTCTTTTGTTGTTGTTGTTGTTGTGTGTTTGTTTTTAGGATACACATGGTATTTAATCTTAAATATAAGCATTGTAACACCAGGGTCATTGATCGTACATGATAACTAATCATTAATTGTTAGTTAGCATTAACAGTACATGTGCAGATTCAGTGAAGCAGACTGTGGATGGCCTTCAACCTTGCTGTTTGTAATAGCTGACAGTGGTTGGGCTGAGGAAAAGATCGCATGACTCAAGCAGGGCTAGTTTTCCTCCCTGGGATTTTAGCTGAACTCCAGAAGAACAAGTGACATTTTCTCCTTCAATCAAGGTTTCCAGGTTGGACTGGTGTTAGACTGCTAGTAGCCCTCTTCTGACAGCAAGGAGGATCTGATCTGTGGAGGAGAGAAGAGACGCAGAGACACAGAGGGGAAGGCAAGAAAGAGAAAGCCAGGGAAGCATAGCAATCCCCATGAAGTTGGGACGCCTGCCTGTTAGGTCTCTCCAGATCCTCCTCCTTAGAGACCACCACAAACAAACATCCCCGCATCTAACTCTGCCTGGTGCTTTCTCCTCCCCAGCATTTGACTGACCGCGTGGGGAGGGCCTGGTAGCCATTATTACAAGTCTCTGCAGTAGCCAGTGCTGAAGTGTTACCTGCTCTTGTTTCCACATCATCTCCCCATCTCTCCATCTTCCTCTCTACAGAACAGAGACAGCCTCCTGGTAGTTTTGCATCCATGAGTATCTAAAACATGTCCTTATCTGTCTTTCTTTTATTGCATGTCAGTCATGGGAATTGAACACTGGGCTTGGGCGCTGCCCCTGAGCTCTTTCGCGCAAGGCTAGTACTCTACCACGTTGAGTCAGAGTTCCACTTCCGGTTTGGGGGTAGTTAATTGGAGATAAGAGTCTCAAAGACTTTCCTGCCCAGGCTGATTTTGAACCATGATCCTTAGATCTTAGCCTCCAGAATACCTAGGATTACAGGCATGAGCCACCAGCGCCTGGCTTCAGCCTCTCTTTCTGAGACCGCCGGAAGTACCTTGTCTGTTCTGGTAAGTAATAATTTTGCTATTCTGTTTCATGACCTGCCTAAAATCTTCTCTCCCCAGCTGCCAGAATTGAGATAGCTATACGGACCTTTTGGGAATACTTGAAGACCAGAGATCCCACCCTGCTGGTCTTCGAAATCCCAGCTTTTACACAGTGGTGCCTCCACGTGGAGGTAGGAGCTCGGAACAGAATGGAGTTCAGTAATTAAAGGAATACGTGACTTGCCTTGGCATGTCATTCAACTCTCCACTATGCTCTCGGGAGACAATGAACAGTTTTCTGGTAGATTTTCCTGGGCTGTGGCCTTTGTGGACTTAAAGAGCAGTTTGCATATCGGGAAAAGAACCCCGAGACTGGAAGTAAGGTTTCACTGTGGTACAGAACTTGCTTTATCTAAAATGAAGTTCAGATCATCATTTGCTGTCATTTAGCAGATAAAGTATTTGTGTGGCCCCTCTGTGTGCAGGTTGAGACACAAATTCCCTCGTGTCCCCCATAAAATGAATGTCACCTTTGAAAAGGGTCTACTTATTCTGATTAGGTAAGGCTTTTAATGTCTGATCTGCCCTTCCTTTGATGTATGTGTTAAAGTTATCTGTCACCAATAAATGCATTGATGATTAATTCATAGTGCATTAGGAGCTTTCCACTTGTTCATGCTTGGTCAGATTTCTAGCTATTCTATTGTTGTGAATTTTACATTTTCCATCAACCAATGTTGCATTATTATTTTTTATTAAGCAGCACATATTCAGTTTCCCCAGTCAGCATTTCTGGACGTCTCTTGGGCAGTCTGTTGTGTTTCGGTGGATACAGATAGCCTCAGCAGTGTCTGGGTCGTGGAGAATGTTTGTTTGCACAGAATAATGAGGAGACAAAAGCTCTGCATCTCACTGAGTAATGGGACGTGAGCAGCATAGTGTCCAATCTTGACCACAGTACAGTGTTACATGGATTACAGACACCCATCTGCAAGATAGGAAATTGACTCATGAGAAAGATAAAGACTTCTGCTTCCACCATTGCTTGTGTCAGCAACAAGCAACTCTGCCAAATTGCTCTACCAAAAAGCAGAGTAAGTACTGCTGTGCCCTGTGGGAGAAAGATGAGCACCCAGAGACGTGGGATCTGATACGTTCTAGCTTTTGGCTCACAGGAAGTGCTTCTCAAATCCTGTTGCCTTCTTTGGCTCCTAGTTTTCCTACCTGTGAATGAGGAGTTGGGAGAGGAATAATCTTTTCATTGGCCACGACTACAAGGCTAAACAGCATGTTTCTTTCCCCCTCATCAGTTTCCCCGGGATCGTAAAGATGCTGGATGGCCCTTCCTCATTTCCCTAATCAGATTAAGTCACTCACTCATTTCACACTTGTTGAAACCCAGAAGAGTTCAGTGATCAAAAACTGGGAATAGGGAATATGGCCTAGTGGCAAGAGTACTTGTCTCCTATACATGAAGCCCTGGGTTCGATTCCCAAGCACCACATATGTAGAAAACAGCCAGAAGTGGCTCTGTGGCTCAAATGGCAGAGTGCTAGCCTTGAGCAGAAAGAAGCCAGGGACAGTGCTCAGGCCCTGAGTCCAAAGCCCAGGACTGGCAAAAAAAAAAAAAACAAAACTGGGAATAAGCCAATATCTCAGTTCAAAAAGAATAAGGTAAAAGGGGCTGGGGATATGGCCTAGTGGCAAGAGTGCTTGCTTCATATACATGAGGCCCTGGGTTCAATTCCCCAGCACCACATATACAGAAAATGGCCAGAAGTGGCGCTGTGGCTCAAGTGGCAGAGTGCTAGCCTTGAGCAAAAAGAAGCCAGGGACAGTGCTCAGGCCCTGAGTCCAAGGCCCAGGACTGGCCAAAAAAAAAAAAAAAAAAGAACGAGGCAAAAGGAATTCTCTATCACCCCCTAAGGAAGGTCAGCTCAGCTCAGCCTTTTGGTCTATTCAGGCCTTCACATTATAGAGTGGATTTTGTTTTGCTACCAATTTAAGTCTCACCAAATTATACCCAATAACAGGAACAGCAGAATAATGTTTGACAAAACATGTGGGTTCTTTGTAGCCCAACCAAGTGGACGCAAAGTTAACTGTATCACAGTATTGTTTTTTTTAATTTACCTTGTTTTCATATTTTTATCACTATATGTTTTTTTCATTATCTATTTTTTTCAATGAAATCTGAATGAGTATTTCTATTTTACCTTTCTATATTTCTCACACAGTACCTGGTCAATGCATACTTTCAGTGAATAATGCAATAGTGTGTGTGTGTGTGTGTGTGTGTGTGTGTGTGTGTGTGTGTGTGTGTGTGTTCTGATGCTGGGGCTTTAACCTAGGACCTGAACACTGTCTCTGACCAACTTTTGCTCAAAGCTGGTACTCTACCAGCTACAACTCCACTTCCAGCTCTTGTAGTTTGTTGAAGATAAGAGTCTCACCAACTTTCCTGACCAGGCTGGCTTCAAAATGCAATCGACAGATCTCAACCTCTCAAAAAACTAGGATTACAGACATGAGCCTCCAGTTGTACCCAGCTACATGAAATTTATTTAAGGATAAGCCTTCCATTGTCCATAATCACTGTAAAAATTGTGTCCATGGTCTTAACTACTATCAATAAGACTATCGCAATTTAATGATAATTAGCACTGCTCCATTGACTGGTACCTCACTG
Organism: Perognathus longimembris pacificus; assembly: GCF_023159225.1. Classification (NCBI taxonomy): domain Eukaryota; kingdom Metazoa; phylum Chordata; class Mammalia; order Rodentia; family Heteromyidae; genus Perognathus; species Perognathus longimembris. The sequence goes on from NC_063172.1 coordinate 8,385,392, forward strand.
GTACTGTTATATAAGTGTATTTCATCTATTAATTCAAGTATTTTCAAAGCACTGTTGAAGGCAAGTGTTATTATTATTCCCAGTTCAAAACTCCAGAGGCTGAGGCACAGACAGTTTACCTGAACTACCCCAAGTCACTCGGCTAGAGAAGAACTCTGTCTTACAACATCTGTCTCATCCCACGTCTTTTCTACCTCCTCCAAGGACTTACTTGGGTTTTCCCTTCCAAGTCCTCTTTACTGAGAAATTTGGAGGTTGAGATACCAGGTTGGAAAAACCAAGTGTATTAGTTATTCTTTGTGTCTGACACAGAAAGCAGACTAGAGTTTTATGAGGCCATTTGCATGTGGCTCAATGGAAACTGCTCCTTTCCCAGAGAGAAGGGATATAAGTAGCATGTTTGAGAGAGAATCACTGAGCATGCAAGGCCCGTATTTTTGTCTCTCCCCTTTTCTCTCCTTCCTTCTCTCCCTCCTTATCTGTTTCTCTCTCTTCTTCTCTTCCTCACCTTTTTCACTCTTCCTCTCTCTCTTTTCCTCCCGTGTGTTACTTCCCTGATTTATGTTTTCTAAAGTAAGTGCCCACAGCATTCTCTACCCCAAGGTTGGCATGGAAACCAGCCTGCAATTGTACACCTGATAAGTCTATGGGCCAGTAGTAAATTCATTTCAAGGGGATGAATTACAGGTTATTTAATTCCTGAGTCCAAGCTATATTCTCTAATAGTCTTGTTAGAGTTAAAGTTAGTCATTTTGATCCCCATGTGACTCTAGGGCCTCTATAAGGGAGATCAGAGCAGATAAGGCAAAACTGATAACTTCATCGGAATACATTGCATCTATTCTATACCTCATTCCATCATTCATGTATCTCTAAGCCAGGTCCTATCTATTACTGACTCTCAATTTTTCCTAACACAAAGAAGTCTTTTTAATATCCAAAATTGCCACAAAAAATACCCACATGAAAATTATTATACCACTGATTCTATTGGTTATTCAGCAATGATTTTGAATGCATTTGCGTTTAATTATACCCAGGACTATCTTTATTCACTTCAGGGATATTTTGCATATAATAAGCACTCTAAATTGTTTGACAAACAAATGAACATATATGTGACAGGTTTATTTATTAGGTCTAATGATAAGGTCTGTTGCACAAACAGATCTTCAGCTATGTTACAAGAACACCATGGCTCAGCCTCGCTCTTCCCTGCCCGTAACAACTGCAATTTGTGAATAAGATATCATAATTTTAGACTCTTGCATGTCAGCATCTAGATGAGCATATGTATGTGCTGAGATTCTCAATGAGCTTGGCTTTGTGTTTTGTTTTGGTTGGGGGGGGAGGTTGTTTGTTTAATTTGGACTTTATCCATTGTTCGTGGCCACTGTTAATAGTGAAGTTTCTCCAGAGGACCAGTAGGATGTGTGAGTATATGTATGCTTGTATATGTAGCAATAGAGAAATTTATTCTTAAGACCTAACATGATTGTGGGTGACAAGTCCACCATCCGCGGGGAAAGTTTTAAGGCAATGTGTCTTCTTCTAAAAACCCCTTAGCTTTTGTTCTGAAGCTTTGTCAACTGATTGGATGGGGCCAGCCCCTATTACATCAAGGGAAATCTGCTTTACTTAAAGTCAGCTAAACAGATATTAACCTAGATTAGTGTTTGATTAAATAACTGTGTGGTACAGAAAAATCAAAGCCAAGTTGATTTATAAAACTAACCACTATGGACATTTTTCTCCATCACTTTATGCATAATACATTTACTTAATGCATAATGCATATGTCCATCTGCGTCAATATATAAAAATATAAAGATTATTTAAGCCCTGTGTCTGCTTGTCTTCCTTTAATCCATTAATGTTTCCTAAATTGGGGACTATGAATAAAGTAATAAGCTACTTGGAATGGTTCAAAAGGAATGACATTTTCTGACTAAAATAGCCTTTTACACTTTTACCTCAAAGTACCTCCACTCCCCCTTAGCAAGCTAGTTATTTCTTGCGGAAACAAAAAAAAAATAATGTGATTTAGTAAATTTTCTGTATCGGAAAATATTTGGAAACATGCAGTTCTCTGGGAAAACATTTATGGGTGTCACTGGTGGGGAAAACACGGGTATTAAATCAATGCATAATGAATGCTAAAAGCTTTTGCTTTGGGTGGTCCCATGTCAATATCTTGGATGAAGCATAAAATGTGTCATGTCATGCCCAGCCCGTCTGTCATGTTAGCAAGAGGAAACCCATAGACCCCTCAGACAACCCCCACTCCCGCATGCCGCAGAGCAAGGCCCACTGTTTGCGTACTTTGAACTCATTCTGCCTCCTGGTTTCCTCTCCTCCTGGCTCTATCCATTCCCACCTCGTAGACTCAGTATCCCCTCCCACTTCAGCCAGCGGGTGCAACCATCAGAATGGACTTTTTCAGAGGGTGGACTACTTTGGCACTTAAGGTCATCTGTTTCCTCCTCCATCCTCCTAATCCCTCCATCACTAACTCCAGGAAAGCTGTTCTCAGCTTCTGCTCCCAATCCATACTCACAAGCTGGAAGCAAGGCCCTACCTGGAAGAAAGTTACGTTGACTGACTCTTCTGATTCGAACCCAGAGGCACAGCGCTAAAAGCCCTGTGTTACACAACGATAGGGTTTGTTTCATAGCTCTGAACTTGGTACTTATGCTTAGATCTACTCCTCAAAGTAGATATTTCTTTTCTCATAACGTGTGGCATTCTCTCTCCCGCCAGCAGCCATATCAGCCTCTCCTTGGGCCACAGTTTCTGCTAGCTCCGTGATGTGTCCTCAAAAGAGTCCCCAAAGCGACTTCCAAGGATCCTGTACCACCAATATTGAAGCCAAACCACCTCAAACTGTACACACTTAATAAAAATACATCTAGTCACGTGTAAATGTGAGAACAGGAAGAATGTACCCATCATAGATCACCACGTATACATAAATTTGATATATAAGCCTGTATACATGTATGTGCGATATCATGTCTATGCATATATCATGCTTTAAAAGGTAACTATAAATTAATAACTGACTTCTGAGTGCTTACATTTCTGTCAGGCACTGAGAGGCGAGATCTATATGCCTTATAATGAAATCTCTATAATAACTCAACATGGCAGTTATTGTTTTTGTTGGTTTCATAGGCATAGTGCCTATGCTCAAAGAATTCAAAGAGTGGCAGCACTATGTCATCATACACAGGGGCTTGTGAGTGTATGTCCGGGTGACCTGCCCTTGCTGATGGAAGCCATTGATCTTTGCTTTGTCTTTAGACCAACTTGCCTATGTGCTTTGCAGTGAAAGAAGCAGCGGACGAGTAAGATATGAGTTCTGATGGCTCCCTACTAGCTTTGGATCCAACCCCACCACTAGCTAGCCAAATCACATTCCAGAATTCTCATGGATTCTGTTTTGCCATCTGTGCAATGGGTATAGCAGGAGAGCCTGCCATAGCCTGGAGTGGTCTTGGGACACGATAAATGTCAAGGGTAATCACCTACACTGCCTGATTATACTCTCCTTTAAGCACAGGCGGAGGCCAATAAGTCCTGCGGCCATTCCAGAAGAGGTAGAGGTAATGCAGATTCGCGAGAGATGAAAAAAGCCAGGGAGGAGCCAGGGAAGTTCTACATCTCAAATAAGTGGAGAGGATATCAGTCCAAGAATAAAAGATCACGTTATTTGGCTTGTTCCTGTAATTTCAGTTACTTTGGAGGCAGAGAGCAGGAGATTCACATTCTAAGGCCAGGCTGGTCACAAAGCTCACCTCAACCAATAACAGCAGATTAACCCCATTATGCAGAACTTATGCAAAACAAGGAGCATGGTTGAGGCTGGGCCAGGCATAAATGCAAGACAAAACTCAGAACTAACTAAAGCAAAAAGGTCTGGGAGCATGGCTCCAAAGGCAGAGCATCTGCCTCACACGCACGGGTTCTGAGTTCAAACCGTCACACTAGGAATAAAAACTTATAGAAGGTTTTTGTCAAATACCATTTGCTTGTCTACAAAATGGCAACTGATAATTATGACCATCAATCATTATTTAGGATTATGAAAAATAATGCAAAAGTACTTGGTTCACAATACAATAGCTATTATTATTATTATATTGCATTTGTTTTCTGTTGCTGCTGTAATGGTCACAACCACAGGGACTTAAAGCAACAGGAGTTCAATTTCTTCTTTTCTGGAGGACAGAAGTCGGATCTATTTCACTAGCCTAAAGATATTGTCTGGCTGGATTTCCTGTGGAAGCCCAGAGGGGACAGAATTGGCTTCATTGACTTTCGCAGCTTCCCGTGGCCACTTGTCTTGCTTGGTTCGCGGCCCCATCGCCTTCAAAGTGCCACACTCCCTCAGCAGGTCACTGCAGGAAGCTGCACTTACTCTGAATCCAAATAATCCAGATAGTCCAAAATCTTTAGGCTAATGAAAGCTGCAAGCTACCTTTGCTATCTATACAAGTAACAGGTTCTGATGTAAGAACATGAACATTTGGGGTGTGCCTCGTTCAGGGAACAGTATAAATTAATAAAGTGTCACTAGGTGAATATACAACAGTGAGAGGAAATATGACATGTGAAATAGAGGCAGAGAGTGATAGTTGCATTCACAATAATGTACCATGGTGGATTAAATGAGATGCTACAAGCCCCATACAAAACCACACCTTTAGAACTGTGAGATTAAGGATTGCCTTCATAGTCTTACCTGTGGTCAGATGGTTCATACAAAAGCTGAAAAATATCTAACAAATGAAGACCATGGCTGCCACCTGCAGACCAGCACCAGGTACCCTGGAGGCATCGGTGACCCCAGACGCTGTCACCGGCCGTGTATTTCATGTCCTCCTTCCCAAGGTGATTCTCCTTCAGAGATAATTGCTTAAGAAATATTGTCCCTTGGCTCCTCATGGAAGCAAACTCAGCTGCATTTTAATTCTTTCCAAACAAGATGTTATAATAAAAGCTCAAGGGCAGTGGGAAGTAAATTGACTTTTTTATTTTGTGAGTTCTAGTGAGTGCCGTGAATGGCTCTAAGCAGCTACTTAGCTATTTCATTTAATCACCATCACACTGATAATATCATTACACTCATCGAGCTCCTGGGAAACTGAGGTACTTCAGGGTCAGGTCATTTGCCCAGCGAACAAGCGGATGAGCCAGAGTTTGAATTCCAGGCACGGATGCTGACTTTCACACGCTGACACGTAGACTCCTCTAAAATGATCACAGATGGGTTTTGTGAGATGTCACTCAATGCAATGACCTCAGCACCACGGGGCACGAAATCCTCTCCAGGGAGAGAGAGAGCATGAACAAGACAATGCCAAAGGTTCAGTGGCAGGCAATGCAGAGGCAGCCTATAGGATGCACAGGTGAATTTGTAAGTGATCATCAAAGCCTACTAGGTGCACAGGACCAGCCGGCACAAGCATGTACAGCCATGGGCTCAGACTCGGCCATTTCCATGTGCCCAGAACAGAGGACAGTCATACAAGTTGTGTGACTCGGGCCCGCAGAAAACTAAGTTATTGACGGATCACACAGAGGCCACCAGGCTTTGGGGCTTTGATGCTAGGGCAGAAGTACTGCTGGTGAAAAGACACGGCATCTGCCCATTGAGTCCTTGCTTTGCCTCTGAGTAAGCCAGCAGCCAGTGTGAGAGCAGCTAGTCTCTCACACCCACCGGCCCCAGCACGTCGTGATCTATGATCCAGAACCAGAAAGAACACCTGCTCATCTGTCGCCCACCCGCCTGCCTGTCTGCCTGATTCCTGGGACAGAAAGAGAGTTGGTGTGGTTTCCATAGGTCATGTTCAAAGCTGTTATCAATTCTAAATTCCACCAGAGGGACCTAGGCTCAGAGGAAATACGTCAATAGCCTGGGGGTTCCAGACGCCTTTGCCCTGACTATCAGGAAATACTCCAGGTTCTTTTCAGAGTTAAAAGGGAAATGTGTGTTTGAGGATACAAACAAAGCCTGGAAGATTAGGGGCAGAAGAAGAAATGTTCTGAGGCCTCGGGTTGGTGGGAAGGAAGGCACAGAGCTCTGGGGCCTGAGCAGTAAGGAAGCAGGTGAAGAAGAGTCAAGGCAAACAAAAACAAAATACCTGAGTTTTATATTTAAACGGCTAGAATTTTAAGAACGCATTTTTTGTGTGATTTTCCAGAGAGACAAGTAGTGTGAATCAAATGCCAGTTCCTCTGCTTGTATTGCCTGCCTTTTGCCTGCATCATATATATTCATCAGTGAAACCTGGATTGGTCCAGCAGGACTGGCCTTCTAGGAAGCCAAGGCTCTAGGCCTCTAAGAGGTGGATTAAAACTGTCCACTGTCCACTGAAACATCTACAAGGACTTAGAAGGGGGTTAAGCTATTGCTTCCTGGAAGTTCTGATATTTAACTTATGGCATTCAGTTGTCCATTCATTCATTTGACAAAAGTCATTTGAGAGCCTGCTTTGAGGCACACAATGTCTTGGGGGCTATTAACTTTGTGAAGTTGTTTTTTGTTAGGGTATATGATGTGATAGTTGGTGGTAGTAACAGGATGGCAGCGGTGATAATGTGCCAATGGCAATATAGCTAAAGAGGAGATGAGAGTGCAGGAGGGAGACTTGCTAACCATGACAGAAGAGGCAATGCTGGGTCTGTATTGCTTAGGGTGGGTTCCAAGATGAATCAAACAAACCAAGCCCAGTGACTCATGCCTGTAATCCTAGCTACTCAGGAGGTAAAGTCTAGGAGGCTTGTGGTTCAAAGCCAATCCAAGGCAACACTTCTCAATGCCCTGTCTGAAACACTATAAAAGCTGGGTACCATTCCAGCTACATGGAAAGTATAAACAGAGGATCTTGGTCCAGTCCAACCCAAGCATAAATGTGAGACCCTATTTGAGAAATAACAAAGGCAAACGTTTCTGCAGATGTAGGTCAAATGGTAGAACAGCTGTCTGGCAAGAGGGAGGCCTTGATTTCAAACACTAATGCCACACACACACACACGCACACACACACACACACGCACATGCACACTACATGAGACAATGTATACAAAATAATGTTAAATCCTTTGACAAATAATTGATATTTCTTTCAGTTATTTTGTGACTGCAAATGAGAAATGGTCTGGTAAGCATTTTAGTGCTGTGCACTGGTATTCATCTTGGATATTATCCCATCAATTCTCTGGACAAGATTAAAATACAAATAATTGGCACCAAGATGATGTCAGTTCATTAAAGCTGAATAATGTAGTAATTCAGTGTATCATGCTGGCCATAGCCATGAAGAGTAATTTTCAACTTTTAATGTTCAGTGATCTTTCTAGAGACAATGCAGATTCCTCTATGCCAGGTCTACCTGTGATTTAAGTGAGAAGGGTGAATAAGATTAAATGGATCATTGGAGTGGGGCCTAGGTCCAATCTGACTGGTGACTTGAAGAAGAGAGAAAGTTTAGACACAGACAGAAGGAACATGGTGTGCAGACACAGGGAGAAGATGTTCCTTTAAGATGCGTGTCTTCAATCCAGGTGCATTCTGAGACGCTGGAGGACTTCTGCAGTGAATTTTTTGAGGTTGTCAGGAGTCAGGAGAGGCCAATCCAGGGTCTAATTTGCTCCAGGAAGACATTGGAATGAACACAGTGTTGGAGGCAATTACCTATAGACCAAGGTGCACTGGGAACACATGCAGGCTTATTCCTTAGGCCGCAGGGAGTTGAAGAAGACTTCACAGACAAGGTGGCAGAAACACTGGGGTTGAAGGATAAAACTGTTTCCACAAGTGGAAAAGACTTAGAAAAGAAATTTGAAGCCCACAGAACAGCATGTCCCAGAGCTTAGGACCGTGGAAGAGCAGGCCCATTGAGGAAAACCAGGTGGGAAGGGAGCAGTGGGCGAAAGGCTGGCTGAAGAAAGTAGACAGACAATGGGATGCAAAGAGTCTCAATGCCAGGGCTCCATATTGGAACACTTGGCCTTCAGAGTTGGTTGCATGGACATCTTTTCTCATAGAATCATTAAGACCCAGAAAGTGAGATATGAGAGTCCGTGGAGAACCTCGTATTCAAACTCTTCCTGTTACAGATGAGAAAACCATGTCTCAGAAAACACAGTTAATGGTTCATTAGCTCGGCCTCATCTGAGGTACATACATTCAAACACACCATGGAGGTACCTGAATCTCAGTACTGGACCTTATATGTCCTTATCCCCTGTTCATATGTACCAATGATAGAATTTTGTTTATACGTTAGTCATATCAACATGGCTGTTGTTTGACTATGAAATGCCTCCCACGGGATCCTGTGTTCAACACTTGGTCCCCAGGTGGTGGCACTATGTTGGGGTGCTCTAGGAATTTTAGGAGATGGGAGGTTGGAGTAAGTAGTTCCCTGGGGACAATTCCTTGAGACTATCTTCTCCCTGGCTCCTCCTGTCTTGCTTGTGGTTTCCTGCCCTCCAGGAGGTGAAGAAAGTCCTCCACCACTGTCACGATGTTCCGCTTCATAATTCTGCTGAGAAACCTATAGCCAAGTGACCATGGGCCAATCCCTCTGAAACCATGAATCCATGAACCAAAGTAGCATCCTTCCTTCTGCCTGTATCCTGCCCTGTCTGTCAGATATGTGGTCACAGTGATGCAAAAGTACCAAAAACAGAGATCAACCATAAAAACCAATAGTCAAATGGAACAATGATAACAAGAGACTTAAAAAAGCAACGTAGGTGACGTGGTCAGGGTCGTACAGACGTGATGTGAGGCAGAGAACTTGTCCCAGCATGCGGCAGGCACCATTTTCTAGGCATTCCATCACATTACCCATGATCCCCACTACCTGGAAAGTAGAAATCGGAACACCCTGGAGGTCAGAAGTGCAGGAAATTCCCTTCCCCATCATCCTTCCAATCTCAACATTATACTGTGTCAGAAGAGAGGCCAGGAAAAACAGTTACCTCCCATGATTTATGCTGCAAGAACTGAGACCACCTAATGGGTTCTGGCCCGAAGCAGCTTTAGCTTCAGTTTTGAAAAAAAAAAAAAAAGCTCAACATGCAGCCCACCTGTTGGCCCTATGCCTGCCCATGTCAGGACCCAGTAGCCCTAATGGCCCCATATTCATGAGGTCTTGCTATTCATAGGGCATAAAAGACGCCGGCTGACCGGGAGTAGGGCATGATTTGTTTTTTTGGCTCTTGTCTCTGGGAGGAAATGAATCCCAGACTATGCGGTCAAGATGGAGGGCCAGTGGTTGAGTTCTTGCCTGGGAAGCAGGACAAATGCTGATCCTGGAGAGGGGATGGAACAAGGAGCTTGAGGACCATTCGGGACTCTCCCTTGGGGTGAGGCCTTGGCTTGCAGAGGGTGTTCCTGTGATGAGCGTGGTCTACCAGAGCGTCACAGAAAGTCACAGCCGGAAAGAACTTTCGAGGACCTCTTGGCCACCTCTCCTTTCACCTGGGGCCGAAAGGAGAAAAGTAACTTGCACCAGATCCAAGTTAGGAAACTGTCAGAAGCAACCTCAATGTGTTGCTACTCTGCTCTCTCGCACAATAAAATCTGGTTACTCCATCTTCCACCAGGCAGTGTGCCTGGGGTAGCTAGGAGCTGCGGAGCTCATAGAGGCTTCCTTGGGCTACAGAGGAAAGCATCGCACAGAATTATCAGGACGGAAGTGTGCTTCGTGGGGATTTACCCGGAAGCGGGTGTGAAATCAGCCTGGAGAGCCAGGAAGAGGACTGAGGATGGGAGGGCTCGAGGCACAACTCAGCTAGCACGCTATGGAAACTGTCTTGGGAAGAGGTAATTCATTCCACTCAGCTGTGTTCTCATCGTCCACGCTTGGAATGATAGGGTTTGACAGCCACAGTCCTGCCTTGCAGAAGGAGGGGTAAAGTCAGTCCTTCCTCAGAAGAGAAGAGGCAAATCGTTTCGTCTCATTGATCCCTAAGTGTCTAACTTTTGCCTCCGCCTACAACACTGCTGTCCCTGACCAATACTCTAGCCATCCTCTCTCCCCTCCTTCTCTATCCCCCTCGCCCTCCCCTCCCCTCCCCACCTACTGTCAGGCTTCTCCCTCTTCAGGGACAATAGCATGCAAGGAGTTTTCTTTGGTGTGTGTGGTGTGTTGTTTTGTTTTGTTTTGTTCGAGACAAAATCTTGCTATAGCCTAAGCTGGCCTCAAACTCATGACCCTCCTGCTTCTTCCTCTTAAGTGCTGAGGTTACAAGAATACGCTACCATGCCCGTCTGCTACATAGTTAACTTGTGCGATGCCTGTCCATTTGTACATGCAAATAAATCCTGACACCGGAGTGATTCTCTTCACCTTTATCAGCAGGTTGGTTAGGCTTCCCCGATCTGATCACATGGTAGCAGAAGGAGCAAACACCTTAGGAGCCCTGAGTGAGACTACGGCAGCACTAACACATTCCTCACAGAGCATCTCCTCAGCTTTCCTCGATCCTCAAGCTGAGCTGCAGAACTGGTTCTAAACCCCAGACCCTGTCACCTTGGACGCTTCACGTCCCCTCTCATAGGCCTCAGCTTCCTCATCTGCGGGCTGGAACTTCATTCGTGATGACCTCGGAAGCCCTCTCCATCCTGAGAGCCCGTTCTCTCCATCTGAACGCTGGCCTCGCGGCCCTGCCAGGGGTTGAGGCACGGGGCTGATGGAGGCACATGGACAATGACAGCACCAGCCAGAGGCACGCGGCACACCTGCATCTCCAGGGCCCACCAAGTCCAGGGCACCAGGTCTCTTGGATGAGTCCCCATCTCAGCACATAGATCTTACAGTGAGCAGAACAGTGCCATCTGCCTGGAAATTGTGAGCAGCGGTCTGAGGTAAACAGAGGCAAGCCTTACACGGCAGAAGGTCCCGCCCTCCCAACCCCACTGAGTCTTGCTGCTCAGCCTTGTGGCACCCTGAGGCCCCAAAGACCACCCTCACACCAAGTGCTTCAGTTCGTTTGGGTACACAGGCCTAAGAGCTGGCAGAAAGAGAGTCGTCTGCAGCCAGAACTGGGTTTTCCTTACCAGCCCACCCAAGTGCTACTTGGCTGTCATTGCCTCTGAGCTTTTCAGGAGTGAAAAGAGAGAAGGGGCAGAGGGAGCCTTGGCCAGCTCAGGAACCCTTCTGTTTTCTCAAGGGTGTCGCAGTAGATCCAATATAACTTTGGGTTTGAAAGTGAAATACCGGGGCCCGGTGGATTCCTGAAGAGTGTGGCCCAGATGTTTCTGAGCCTATTTATTTTGGTTAATGGAAAATGGCTGAGCTAATAACTCTCAGAAATATTGCTGTAGGGAGAGTTGAAGTTTGCTTTGCTTCTGTTTTTCTTATGTCTACTTCTGAGGATAGAGAGGGGGGAGAAGAAGAGCAAGCAAGGAAGGAAAGAAGGGAGGGAGGGAGGGAGGGATGGAGGGAAGGAAGAAAAAAGAGGAAGGAAGGAAAAGGAGGGAGGGAGGGAGGGAGGAAGGGAGGGAGGGAAGGAGGGAGGGAGGGAGGAGAGAAGAAAGAAAAGGAAGGGAAGAAGGAAGGAAATCAGATGGAGGAAATTAACAACTTTGTTTATGTGGCTGTTGGTATCCAAAACCCAAGCCTATATTTTCTTATGTGATGCCTACCCATTACTGAACTTCACTGAGAAACAAGCTCTCATCCTAGTCTTATTTAACCTCTGTGACAAGGAGGAAGCCAAGACATAGGATAAGCAATGATGGTTTCCTGCACGAGTCACCGAGCCAGTAACAGCCAGGTAGAAAATTGAAGGCCAAGTCTCTGCCTCTGGATCAAAGCCATCTTTCCTCCACCAACCCCAGTAGGGAACTGAGGACACTTAAAGGCTTCAAGGGACCCTAGGAGGTTGTCTCACTAGTGCATCTGTTTTGTGTCAGCACCTCCATTTTATACCCTAAATGTGATCAGAGGCCTAAGGGGGTTTCCTCTTTCTTAAAGGACAGGCCCTGCTTTCTGGCTAGCAAGAGGACGGTCTCTGACATCCCCACTCCCGAACCTCACAGTGGCTCAACTGTGCTGTGTCTAACGCTGTGCTCAGGTAAAGCACTGAAGTTATTGATGATGATGATTTGATGTTGCTGATGTTAATGTTGATGTTTCTAATCAGGTAAAATTTGGTGTAGAAGACACTTTGGCAACAGAGGAGAGTCACAAGGAACTAACTCTCATTTCTTTTTATTTTCTCTGCCTGGTTAGTGTTACCATATTAGCTTACAGGTGAGAAAGCTGAGCTCCAGACAAAAGGCAACTCGCCTAAACTCACTGCGATTAATAGCAGGCATGAAGTTAACCTGGTCCTTGTACATCTAGCTGCACTTCCATTCAAATTCCAAGATGCAACCAATACCCACTTAACTGTGAGTTAACTGTGCTTAACTGTGCCCTCATGGGAAAGGCAAAGAAATGGATATTTCTAGAAGACTCAGATTCTGAGGAGCTCACATCTTAGTGGGAGAAACATTTATCTGGAAAATGTGGATTTTGTTCCTGTTGTAATTTTTTGGCGCTACGGGAAATGGTCGACATAGAGGAGTAGATAAGGCAGAAACGACTCTAGCCTTAGAGAATGGACGGTGCTCGGGCAGACATTGCACATGTATTAAAATGGCATGCGGGGAACACTGATGTTGGGGATTATTATGGCTTGGGAAAGGCTGCCCTTCCACCAGCCTTGGAAGTCCCTCCCACCTTCTGGCCTCCACCCCTTGGGAGGTTAACACGTGCGTGCCACCATGATGGGGTTGTCCTGCCCACAAAGGGAAGTTTCGTGATGTCACTTGATGAACGTGACCCCTAGCCTATGACTGACCCTTTGGCCAGCCCCCTTTCTTTCCCGCCATTACCTCTATATAAGTGCCCTTCCATATTAAAGTCTTTGAGACGCTTTCCACCACCGCAGCGTGTCCCTGATGCCTTCCTTTTCGCCTCCGCCCTCGGTAACATGTGGGGGGACTGGGGGGAGGGGAAGCTTCAGCAACCCGTCCTCAACTTAGCGTTTGCCCATGTGAGCATGCCTTTGGCCTTCCGCTGGCGGAGGGCCAGGCTGAGTGCTCTTTCATAGAGTTTGTGGTTACCATTCTCCCCGTGGGGGGAGAAAGGGATCGTCCAGATCCCAACACACTCCGCCGCAGGAATCGTGCCATGGTGAGACTCGTTGAGGAAGCGGCCTCCGAGGAACACTGAAGGGGCGGGGCCTTGGTTGATCAAGGACAAGAGTGGGTTGGAAAGAAGGGATTATGGTGCCCTCCAAGAACCAGAGAAGTCTGGTGTGGATGGCACAGAGTGGGAGCAAGTTAGGGGCTCCGGTGAGGTTGAAGGGAGGCTGGGCCTTAAGAAAGCCTTTGAGACAGGCTCGCAAGCCTGAGTGGTTCAATGAGACCATGGCAACGTTTCTTAACTATCTTTTTTTGTTGCTCTTTTTTTCTTATTTATTGTCAAAGTGATGTACAGAGAGGTTACAGTTCCATACGTTAGGCCTTCGGTACATTTCTTGTACTGTTTGTTACCTCCTCCCTCATTCCCTCCTCCCCCTCTCCTTTCCCTCTCCCCCCATGAGTTGTTCAGTTGGTTTACAAGAAATGGTTTGCAACTATTGCTTTTGTAGTTGTTTGTCTTTTTATCCTTTGTCTCTCGATTTTGGTATTCCCTTTCACTTCCCTAGTTCTAATACCAGAATAGACGGTTTCCAATGTACTCAGATAAGATACAGTGTTATACTAAGTGAAGTGAGCCAGACCCAAAGAAACATGGACTCTAGGGTCTCCCTAATAGGGAATAATTAGCATAGGTTTAGGCTAGTCACAGCAGAGGATCACAAGAGTCTAACAGCTATGCCCTTATGAACACATAAGATGACGCTACGTGAAATGAACTCCATGTTATGGAAACGAGTGATAAATCACTGTTGTAATTACTTTCAACATGCCATGTGAAACCGTAGCTTCTATTGTTGATGATCCTCTTAACTATCTTAAACAAAGGAGCAGTAGGATTTGCATTCTCAAGAGAAACTCCGATCACAGTTTGGATAAAAGACTGAAGGTGAGGGAGACAAAGAAATAAATGCTGATCAGTAAAGCAAAGTTGAAGGCAAGGGAACACTTAAAATTTCAATATTCAAACATCTGGACTCCTATAATTCTAGTTATTCAGGATGCTGAGATCTGAGAGATCACAATTCAAAGCTAGCCTGGTCAAAAAAATTTTCAAGACCCTATCTCTTAAAAGAGAGGGGGGAAAAAAGCACAAAACTGGACTAGAAGCATGGCTCAAATGTCAGAGCATCCGCTGAAGGGTCAAGCTGAATAAACATGAGGACCTGAATTCAAACTCTAGTCCCCAAGAACCAACAAACAAAAAGGTTTACCAAGTTATTAGCAGGATAGGAACCAGCCACATGGAAGGGTGGTGGCTGACGAAAGTCCCGAGGACTGCCTGCCAGGCCTGGGCCCCGCAGAGGGCTGGACTGCTGCGTGGCCAGGTCAGGTATCATGGGAAGGACCATGTACGGAGCCCCTCACGGCGAGCACGAGACAGGGCAGGGCTACGACTGGAGTGAGGCATCAGCAGTCTCCGTGCATCCCACCTGACAGCCAGTGGCAAGGAGAGGATGATCCTGTTCTCCTAGCGCGAATCCTGGGACTCCTGGTGAGACAACACGGCTGTGCAGGGTGGGTCCCTGTTGTGCTAAAGGGGATGTGGTCTCACTTGCGGTGAACTGACCACTGACCCAGACACAAGGAAGGCTTGCCCAAACTCCCCTGCTGGGGCCAGCCAGACTTTATCTTGGATTCAGCCACAACAGCCTCCATTCTTGAGACTCTCAGCATCCTTTCCGTGGCCTGACCAAGCCCCAGTCCTTGGTGAACAAGTTTTCTGACTTCTCTGTTTCTGTTCTGTGAACACTGCAAAGGCCAAAACTTCCCTGCTCCTTCTGAATCTCTGTCTGTATTTTGAAGTTTCCTCTGCTTGGCCATTCAGCTAAATGCACACCCTTAATTCACCACACAGGAACTTCACTTTCCTGCAGGGGAAGTAGCATTTCCAAAGAAACCTCAGGTTTGAGTAGGGCATTTGCTACTTTGCAAACTACGGCAGTCAAATCAGGAAAGCTTGTATTCATTCTTCCAATTAATAAACCACATTTTCTTATCAGGGCAAAGTAAGTGCTTACAGGGCTTCATCACTATTTCCTTACCTCCAATACTCTCCCTAAACCTACTGCATACCCAGAGCCGCTGACAGGTGACTGCCTTCAGCAGCTTAATGAGCCGCTGGCTATGCACCTGTAGTGTACCCTTCCTTTAGTGAACTTTATAAATGAGTCCATTCATTAATTCACTTAGCCACTCCACCGTCGTTCATGCACATACTCCACTTTGTGTGAGGCACCACAAACAAGGAGCCATTTTGAAACCAGAGCAGATCCTGATTCAAAGTGAGAGATAAAGCACAGTGCAGAGGTTCCCATCACTGAAAGACTGTGTCATGATAAATGATCAATGAAGATGGGCGGAAAACCATCTCCAATGAGCATCTCAATATTGTGTAGCTTTAAGCACTGGCCTTGGCAAGAGGAAGGGAAGTAAGAGGTTCTACTTGAATGATGAGGCCCTAAACCCTATGAAAGAGTTCAAGAATCTATCTTGTTTCAAAGGTTAAAGTCTAATGGGAGAAAAGAAAATAACTGGACTTGGACTAGGAGCCAGGACTTGCACTGCACACTCAGACACTTGGCAGTTTACAGGCGAGCTTTGCATAGGGTTATTGCATTGGCTCTCTCTCTCCTCTGGAAAGACGGCAAATGAAGAACAAGGGAAGATGCTTCCTCCACAGTCGTGGCCAGACACACGACAGCATCAGTGGACCACATGTTAGACCACAGCGAGCTGCCAGAGCCACGCCTCTGCATGTGGTATGTGTTGTTTTGTTTGTGTATACTAGACATTGTGTTAGGAGCTCAGTGTATGGGAATGAAGTACAGTCCCTGGGGTCGTGGGCTTTAAACAAATTATAGGCCAAGTGGCATTCAAAATAAAACATTTACAGGGACACAAAGACAAGGCAGGGAGAAGCAACCAAATTGCCCAGTGATACCTTGTTAGCAAAACACAACTCAAATCTGAACCCAGGCAGCCCCATCCCAAAAATCACTTATTCTGAAGTAATTCTCCAGACACATGAACAATATGGGAGTCTCAAAGACTGAGCAGTCCAGTGGAACAAAACAGGCTACTCGGGAAAGAGTTAGGTAAGCAGGGATAAATAGAATACACAGGGGTCAGAGAAGGCAGTACTCCAAGGAGACAATTAGGACAGAACTTAAAACATGGAGGACCCACAACCCTAAACGAAAGAAGAGCATTCTAGGCCCAGGGATCTAAGGGGCAAAAAAAAAAAAAATGGTATTCAGGGGCCATTCAGGGTATTCAGTTAGGAGCTCAGAGAACAAGAGAGGTAGTATGAGTGGGCCATGGATACAGGCGGGACTGGTCGAGGGTGTTGCATGGAAAGTAAGAGATAGAAAGATGGGCAAAGTCAAATCACTCAGTGTCCCCTCCCCCCCCCCAATAAGGTTAAGGTGTGAATTCCACAAGGATTAGAAACACAGGCTCAGAGAACAGGCAGCCTGAGTTCAAAGCCTTTCCCTTCCCTTGAGCAAATTATCATTTTCATGGCTGGGCCTTCTTCCTCTATGAGGAAAAGATAGGAATGGTTCTCTGTGCGACTGCGCTGAGCGTGTAAAGAGAGATCACACTCAACACGCTTAAAACATTGCCCGCCACGGGCTCAGCAGTCTGCACATTCATGCTAGTACATTGCTTTACTTCCTACTAAATATAGATCATGGCAATAGCATCTGGCAGACTGTAATTAAAAGTAATAAATGCTCGATTCGGGACCCTTGGAAAGCACAGAAAAGCACAAAGAATTAGCAATTATTCTTATCCACACTACCAAAAGGAAGCCAACATTAATATATTACACTCCTGTCATTTCTCGTTTTCAGTGCACCTCATACCGAGTACAAGAATGTTATTATGTTTACATATGGTTCTATAGAATGGTTTTCTTTTTAACTCAGCAAGAATGGCAGAACCTCCAAAGCAGACCCTGACTTGGAAGCCTGCAGGATGGTTGCTTTACAGATCAGCACCTGAGGCAGAAGGAAAAATCAAGACAGGTTGGGGAAAAGAAGTCACTCCCTCCAGGAAATTAAAACAAGGATTTTTCTTTGTTGCTGTTTTTGTTTTCCTTTCTTTTTGCCTTGTTTGTTCTTTTATCTGTCTTTGGGAAGGTAAAGGAGGCACAAAAATGGAGAGACAAAGGGTGAACAAATACAGCAGTAGACACTATGTTGGAAATAAACTATACAACTTGTGGGTGGGGATGGGAGGAGAGAACTGGGAGGGGGGTGGGGGAAGGGTGACATTGTTCAAAAAGAAATGGAGTCTTTACCTGACTTTTGGAACTGTAGCCCCTCTGTACGTCATCTTTATAATAATTAAAAACTGAAATTGAAAGAAGTCACTCCAATGCAGTTGGCAGCTGTGAAGTGTGTGTGTGTGTGTGTGTGTGTGTGTGCATGCACCTGTATACCCATATACTTATACACACCCATCTATCCACTATGTAAAAAGTGAAAAAGAAAGGAAGAGTGAGAAGAAAGAGATGGGAAGGTATGACAGGAAACATGAAATTTCTGGGTCCGAATCAGACAAATTTTCACACACAGACAATACTAGTACTGCTTCCCGGCACAAGACACTTCAATAAGGCCAGATGTTACCCTCTGCATTCAGCAAGCTGTAACACAAAAAGTCTGGAAGTCCAGAGATTATCCAGGGGGCTGGAAATCCAGCGATCCTCTCCTTTGAAGAAAGAGTTCTTGTGTCTGGAATGTACATGTGAGTTTCCACAGAACAGAGGGCAGCATCTCCAGATTTACTACCCTAGAAAATGAGCAAATGTCTCAGGGATAGATGCCTCTTTAAATTTCTTTGAAGCAATATCATTCCTCACTCCCTGCCCCTCCCTCTGTCGCTCATGCTCTCTCTCTCTCTCTCTCTCTCTCTCTCTCTCTCTCTCTCTCAGTGCATGTTAGCAATGCAGTCATCTTTTAACCAAGTGTACCTGTCATCTTCACTCAGAAATCTTGGTTCCTACAGTATACATGAAAACGCTGATGGAGAATTGTCTCCTGAGCAGCAGGCTTGACACAACCCAGGCCCATCACCACAGAGAGCTCTGGAACCCAAATGCCATGCCAGAATATTATGCATTGGGTTGGTATGACAGTTTTATATCCATACCTCAAATAATCACTGGATGGGGGGCAGGTCAGAAAGCATGTGGTCGTGGCTAAGACTTCTCTCTTAATAGGACCAACCTAGTCCTGAAGGAACCGATTCACCTCGTCACGAGTCCTTTCTTGAAGCAGATCTCAGGAAGATCTCCATGCCCGCCAACCACACAACACACCAGGAACATTTACCACATCAGTGACTCGTGATCATTGCATGGTATCTCATTGTTCTGGTTATCCGGGGTAATCCATGCCCTATTCTGTTATGACGCATTTGGCTAATCTGAATTCTGTTATTGTAACTAAATAATACCATGAATTTCCTACTCTGTATCTTTGTGTCTTTCCCTTCCAGTCTCCCGTTGGATAAAGTGGAATTATAGGCCAAGGCACCTGGATATTAATTTGTATCTTAAGGTCTTTGATTCCCATGCAAACTGGTGTCCATTAAGATGAGGATGTTTCTTCCGCTCTTCTGAGTCCTGCCAAAATGGATTCTCTGAAGCTTTAAGCCATTGTTTGTTTGCTTGCTCGTCTTTTCTGCAAGTACTGGGTTTTAAACTCAGAACTTTCTCTATAGGGCACTCTAGCCCTTTATACTTCAGTTTGTTTATAAATAAAACCAACAAACTTGCCTAGGTCCAGCCTTGAGCCTCAATCCTCCTGACCTTTCCCCTCCACCTCTCCTAGAGCTAGAATTACAGGCGTGGACAGCCACGTACGGCATTCCTCTAAGTCCTTGTAAGTCTCATAGGAAAAATCAAAATCTCTTTGTTTTTATTTATGCCATTTAACATATTTTGGGCAAACATTTTCCACACGCTATTTGATCATTTTGATTTCTTATCTTCTGACCTGCTTGGGTACCTTCACTGTTCATTTTGATAATGGGGTGTTTTTAGTTTCCTCATTGATTAGAAAGACCCCTTAAATATGTCAGCCCACTCCAGCTACCTTACATTGCCATTATTCTTCCCAGTTTATAGTTTTCCTTTCCATCTTGTTTGTGGTGGTTTTGACATATATGGTTTATAGGCTGTTAGAGCCAAATGCATCCATCTTTTTTGTTTGGATTCAGTCTTTGTCATTGTTGCGAAGCTTGATTCCTTTAATCATCTAGATGCAGGGTCTTGATTTTTTTTCCTCCCATTAAATTTGGCCCCATTCATTTCAACCCATGGTGACAATTATGATTACGTCACCAGCCCTTCAGTTCTCCTTCTTTGTCCTGAGTCAAATGCAAATGTGACCAGCACTTTCTGTGACTTCATCCAAGTCATCCATCACCCCTTTTATCCGTCGCTAGTGATGTGCCTGGGCCTTGTCTGAAATGGAGCCAAATGGAGCCTTCTCTATCAACAGCTCAGTGGCCAACTGGCCCTGAGACAGATGAGAAAAGAGAAAGAGACAGCTACTGCCAACTGGAGGCCCGACCTGCTCCAAGAGGCCTCTTTGAAGCATATTGTCACAAAATCTGTCACCCTAAGAACCTTCACAACCTTCACTTCATGCTCATAATCACTCATGTATAGGTTCTTCCTCTTTCTCCAACCAAAGCTCTGTGGAAGGATAAGGGACATAAGCATGTAGAAAATAATCTGGTAGTTGATGAGGCGTGAAACCGCAATGCAAAATGTCCACTCATGTTAGATATTCAATTCATTTCCTTGGCCTATTGAACAAAACATTGGAGGTGATCCAGACTCAACAGCATCATCCTCACCCATGTGAAATCAAGACCCTATTTGCATGGCATGGGTTAATATTAATAATAGACACTGTGATGGAGACCATTTAGGAACCAAGTCGTTTTTAACCACTTTGCAAACAGGTATTATTTCTCTTATAGAGCTCAGAGGACTCAAACTGTTAATCCAGGGCCACATAGTTTGAAAGTTCTGGAAATTATTTGAACACATTAGATGTCAGGATCCAAAACCCAGCCAGGTTGCTGCTACCAGCTTGCCCTCTGGCATTCTTTGAAGACAATCCAGAATGGAAAATTACTTCTGAAGATGCCATCTATAGAAAATTCCAGATGCTGGCCTACATTTTTTTCTGTATCTTCTTACCTTTCGTTAGGATAGATCTTCTTAAGATCATACTCACCTGTGACCTCCCCTCCAATCTGTAAATCATTCCTCGAATGGCTGGTGGGAGGGTGGGAGAGACTCACCCTCTTGCTCCTCTTTACCCCTGAAATCTCTCAGGGTCTGTTTCCTCTACTTGATGAACATGATCATAGGTGGACAAACAGAGCTGGTCCTTCCCCAGGGGAGGCTCACAGCAACGCTGCTCACCTTTCCTCTTTTTGTTCCACCCAAATGCTCCTTCATCCTTTCACCTGTAAAGATTTGTTGCAGCACTTCCCATGAGCCACTTTCTTTCTTTCTTCCTTCCTTCCTTCCTTTCTTTCTTTCCCTCTTTCTTTCTTCTTTTCTTCAGTACTGGGGACTAAACTCAGGCCTTGTGCCTTGGCAGGCAGGTGGTCTACCATTCAAGCCATTCCTTCAATTCCTTTCTCCACTGGTTATTTTTGTGGCATGGCTTCCCTATATGCCAGCGCAACCTGGGCTGTCATCCTTCTTATCTGCGCTTCCCACCTTACTGCACCGGGCCATTGTGCCTCCCTCATACCTGGGACAACAGATACAGTGCCCAACCACTGGTTGAGAGTCTCACAAACTTCTTTTTGCCTAAGCTGGCCTTTAAGCTATAATCCCCCAATCCCAAACTCCCAAGTAGCTATAATGACAAGCATGAGCTACTATGCCCGGCCTGTGAGTGATGTTTTTGATGCCGTATATGGAACTCCCCCACCATTAACCTGGCTGCACAACATCATCTCCAGGAGGTTCCCATTCCCCTTTAATCACCTTGCAAACACATGCTTTTCTCCAGCAAGTCCACTAAGACTGCATCCTAGGAAAGAATCTGAAATGAATAGAATGGCTCTTCTAAGGATTAAATAAGTAAATACAAAGTCTAAGACCCATATTTCACTCCACATATTTTGCTTAAATGCTCAGCTTAACTTTCTTATAAGTGAAGAGAACAAGCTGAGTCTTTAAATAACCTAAATCTTCACAGTAAAAGGGCTCTTTAAGTGAAGTATAAAGCAGACCTAAAATAAACTGTAATGTTTAGGATACAGAGGAAATGAAAGACCATTACATTAGCTATCACAAAAACTTGATAAGCTAAAAAAACACAGGTGTGTAAGAATAAATTAATAAATATATGAAGATCTCTTTTCTGAAAACTATAAAATAGTAATTTCCAGAAGTTTACCCAAAGACCTTGTTAAGAACGTAGAAACACAAACCAAAATGAAGAGAAATTATTCACAATGTATGAATCTAAAAAAGGAATTTTATCTAGAATATATAAAGAACTGTTGTTAATAGGAAAGTAAAAACAAAGGCCCGGTGAAATCAAAGGGGCACCTCATGAAAGAAGCTATTTGAATGGTTAGTAATCCCATGAGAAGATGTCGCATCTCACTGACTGAGAAATTAGATGGTAAAACCATAACCAAAGGATGCTGGCCAAGTGAGTCAAATGAGGAAGACTGACAGTCCCAAGTTGGTAAGTGTGTGGGGAAATGATGAAAGCTGGAAGCCGTGGGATACACGGATACGACCACTTGGGACATGTTTGACAATAAGCACAAGTAAGAAGGATCCCAGCTCAGGAGTAAAATAAGACCCAACCTCAAAAATAACAAGTGCAAGTTAGCATACACCCACTTGGGAGTTGCTATGACCCAGTTGCACTACTCCCTAAATATATACATGAGAATATACCTATAGAAAAGGCTTTGCACAAAAATGTTCCTAGCCCCTGAAAGTTCACATTGCCCAGAACTAGAAACAACTCAAATATCTACTGATAGGATATGAGAAACAATTCCTGGTAGTCCATTTCAAAACTCGGTATCTGACCCTAGGTGGAAAACTAGAGATGATAATCACACACCACTACTTCCAGCTATTTGTTAAGATGGACTCTCACAAACTCTTTTGCTCCAGAGGGCCCATGAACCGTGCTCCTCCCATTCTCAACATCCCATGTAGCTGGGATCACAGGCATGAGCCACCAGCACTTGGCTGTCATCATTGTTTTTGTTTTTAAATAAACTTTAGATAGATTCAATAACAAGATGAATCTCAAAGACATTGTAGTGAGAGATCAAAAGAATACACATTACATATTTCCATGTGAATGAAATGGAAAAACAGGCAAATGTCCTCTATAGTGAGAGAAGCCAAACAATATGATTAGGAACCCAGGATGGGAAATGGATGAAAACGGAAGAGCATGAGAAAATGTTCTACAGAAATACACATGTCTCCTATTTTGATATAAGTTGTGGTCACATAGGAATATGTGTCATACATCATTGAACTACATACTAAAGATTTGTGCATTTTACTGTATATGAATTTTGCCTCCATGAGGGACAGAAATAAAACCATCTGACAGATACTGGCAGAGGGAAGAGTTTATGACATATCATTACATTTTTAAAAATCAACGATTTAATCAAATGCAATACGATTTCAGTTCTGTCAAGCACTCAGACGTAAATCTATAAATTGTGTATGCTGTGTGATGTGGGCGTCTTATCTCCTCATCTAAATCTTCTTTTCCTTCCTGGTAATTTGGTAGGGCTAAAGAACATCTTGCTAGCACAATAATATCACAAAGTAATGCTATGAGGAGTTTCTATAAGAGGAAAGATATGTAGATATGGCTATATCTATGGATATGTACGTACATCCATTTATATAAAGAGATGAGTTTGCCTCCCTTGCAGATGCTCCTCAAAAAAAAAGAAAAAACAGACTCTGAAAGATCAAAAGGCCTCCCCAGGCAAAGAGAGGAGGAAGAGAGAAGAGAAAGTAGGAAAGACAGAAAGAGGAGAGAGAACTGGAGAGGGGGTGGAGGATGAGGAGAAGGAGACAGGCTAGGGAGGAAGCCAAAATTACAGCAATAAAACAAGAGATTCCTGGTTCCTGGTCCCCCATTCAAGCCAGCCTGTGGGAGGACTGAAAAGTGACTCGCTCAGGGAAAAAAGGATGGCCTCACCTTTGGGACTCTACTTTTTTGTTTTTTCTGATCAGTTAGTTGTCTTGTTTTCCTTGTTGGCAATGAGCTGTTCCTGCAGGCCTTCTCACAAATTTTAAGTATAAGCCAAAAGGATCACACGCATAGAGAACCGTCTGGAAACCCAAAGGCTAAGGTGCTAACATGCTCCTACTGGCCGCTCTACCACTCACAGGAACTGCCTGACCCATTCCTAAGCTGCAGGGAAGTAGCTAGGCCCAGGTTCTGCTGTGGGTGGGTCTTCATTCTGCACTGGCTCCCCCTGGCAGAGACACCCCTCAGAGCTCTCCTCCCTTCCACCCACCTTTAGAAATGCTACTCTGCAAATTCCAAATGCTTCCCCAAGAAGTCTGTTGACCATTCCACAGCTAGAATCTTACAAAAATTGGGTATTCCGGCTTTATTCATCCAGACTCACATTGAGAGAGCAGCTCTTTTCTTCGTGGAGAAGCAGAGGAATGGAGGTCAGTTTTCAGGACATGATTCCCTCTACCGGCTGTATCCCCCTACTCTCCTCGAACCTCCAAGTTCAAATTCTTTAACAGCTCCATTTAATTTCAACTCCAGAGACCACTGCTGCCGAGATGCTTCTAATTCTGGCTGGTATTGACTCTCCCCCACCCCCAGCTGCCTACAGCTATTATAAATGCATGAGTCAGAGCATTCGATCGCCAGGGCCAACTGCTCTACAATGTCCTCCCTCAGCACCCCAGGAAGAACTATATAGCTCTGCCCTCCCTGGTGGAGTAATCTTCAAACTTCTGCTGATTTCCAAATGAGCCTGGACCAGGCAGTCCTACCGCATTTGGCAACTGAGGAAACAGGCTCATGAATTTCCCTGGCTGTGCCCCTGGAGGGATGGGAGTTGAGGTCCGTGTTCCTGCGCACTTGCCCATTCTTTCTCACAGTGCTCATTCCACTACCCAAACAATATTGTCTTCCCTACTCTCTCCCACTGGGACTTGGGATTCTGAAGGTCAAGGACTGAATCCTATCCATTTTTTGCACCTGCCAGTCCCTAAGATCGTGCGGGACACACACCATCTATTATAATCTGACCCGAATGCAGCCATTGCCTCGTTGTAGTTTTTTTTTTTTTTCCAGTTGTCCTTGAAGTAACCCAAAGGCCTACAGGTTCTCCTAGCCTTGGACATATCGACTTGTGATTCTTAAATACACCCGGTATGGTTCCTCATATAGTGTAGTGTGCACACAAGTCACCCAGAGATCTTACCAAGGTCAGGATTCTGAATAAGTAAAGCAGGGGTGAGGCCAAGTTAATCTGTGTTTCTAATAGGATACCAGTTGATACCAATGCTAACGGCCCATGGTCCATACTCGGAGCACCAAGATAGACGGGACCAGAGGCTCCCCACTGCATTGTGATGTGGATTCACATAAGAATCACCTGAACATTCTTTTCAAACTTATAATAATGTGTAAGAACTCCATAAATTGGCAAGCTACTGATGAAAATTGAATCACACATCTATCTGACTAAAGGCATAATGCAATGAGCTCCAAGAACACAGTCATTAAAAGATCAAGCGTAATAGTTTTATAAATGAACAAAAGACTGGTTGGGAAAACTCACATACTGTTCAGGTCTGAGAAGGGGCATGAGAACTGTAACATGAGGCCAAGAGACCTGTAGCTGTATGTAGACCAGAGGAAAGGGAACTTCATTCAGGCAGAGGAACATTCAGGGCACACATCTTCAGAGAAGGGGAATGAACGTGGTGTGTTCGTGGGTGGGGTGGAGTGGGGGGAGGAAGTAGTATGAGACAAGACTGAAAAAGAAATGGAGATTTGCGACTTATAATGTAAGGAATTTGAACCCAATCTGATTCCTATTTAGAAAGAATTTTTAGAGGACTAGACACAGGAGTTCAGGAGAAAAGGAGCCACTTGGAAGCATTATCACAGCAGAACAATCCAGAGAAACAGCGGCCTGGGTTTCAACAGGGTGACAAGAAGATGATGAGTTTGAGCTGCAAATGAGGAGATGTCCAGTTGTCCTGGTTTGGGCTGGAGGTGGACCTAATCTTATTCATTTATTCCTCCAATGGATATTGAGTTATTCTCTGTTCCATGCACAGGGCTGTTTGTGGTGGATGCTTCAGTCAATAAGACAGTCATAGTGCTTGGTCTAATTGAGTTTCTACTAGGAAACAAATGACTAAGCAATCAGTCTGCACAGTTTAAAATCACAGCACTTATTTCAATAGTCCCCATGCACACACTTCTCCAAAAGGGATATATTCCAAGACCCCTGTTAGGGTTGAAACCACAAATAATGTAGAACCCAGTAAGGACTACATTTTTCCTATACATACATACTTATGATAAAGCTTAATTTCCAAATGAGGTATAGTTAGAGATTAGCAATGATCACTACAAGTGAAATAGAACAGTTGTGCTACTTTGGAGATAGTATTAAATAAGATAGTATTAATAAGATTATTTGGACACAAGTATTGTGATACCATGACAGTCATTTGAAAATTAGGAGGGAGATTAAGTGACTGTGGGTGAGGTAATAGATACAGCATGGCTATGCTGAACAGGGAGACTCGTACCCTGGGCAGGACAGAGAGGGATAGCTTGAGATTTCCTCAGGCTACTCAGAACAACACACAATTTACAACCAATCAGTTGTTCACTTCTGACATGTATTTATTATTTTTTGGAGTGCCATGCACCCTAGTAACCAAAACCACAGAAAGTAAAATTACAGATAAAGGATGCCTACTTTATGCAAATAATGACCCTGTTTCCATCCTGAAGTGTCCAATCTAAAAGAGCGAACAGGAGACCTCATTTTTCTAGATTATCAGGGAAGGCTTTTCTGACCTAGCACTCTTGGAGCTATGCTGATGAGAACTAGCTGGTGACAAGATCCAAGCAGAGGATCCAATATGGGAAAAGCCCCCACAGTGGAGTCAGCTAGGCTTGTGGGAACCCCTACGAGAAGTGGAATCCAACCTAAGGCCAAGGACGGGGCTAAAACACAGGTAGCAGTTACAGACTTTGCATTGTCCCCCAAGCTTCAAGGAAGCCGTCATCTGAAAACCAGAGATTTGTTAAACCACAATTACAGATTCTTCAGAAAAGCAACAGCTTCTTAGGTTCTGAGTCTGTCAACTCCTGTCTATGAGCTGTCAAAAATTAATTTAGATAAGAATTTAAGAATTGGTGCAACTACACGTTTTTGGAAATAAACAAAAAGTTTCTCTTCCTGATAGTATTCCATTCCCTCTTTGATATGCACCTCAAAAATTGCCCATTACATGCTTAGATTGCTACTTTCCTTGCTGTGTAAAATCCTTCCAGGATAGGCCCTCTGGGCGCCATGGTATTTGTGATGCTGACAGATACTCTCCAATGAACTCTGAAGCACAAGATCCAGTTGATGCAAGACACAATAGATGCCATTAAAATTTTCAACTCATTTGCACTCTCCTGACTGACATGTAGTAAGCTTAATTCTGCTTATTCTGGGTGTAGGTCATGTGCTCTGGAAGGTCCTAGAATGGAGCATCAATCCTGGGCTGGTCACTTGTATCTATCTTTCTGAGCAGGTGATTGTAGACAGCACCTTCCAATGCCCTGAGACACTCATGGACAGAAGGAGGGCCACAGATCCCAGTGACCCTTCCCAAACTGTGACCTGCACCTGAGGAGCCCAGGAGTTCCCAAAGAGTTTTTTAGGATATCTGTAATATTAATTCCTTTGTAAAGCCATGTTCACATTTGTAAAACTAGTGATGGATAAAAGTACTGAAACGTGGATTGGAATCAAAAGATAGACATCAACCTGTGTTGTCACTGTGCCTTAAAATCATAGTGAAAATGATGATGATGATGATGATAATTACGATAGAAAAAAGTTTGAATATTTAAAAAGCCAGTGCTGTTGGCACCGGTGGTGTATGCCTGTAATCCTAGCTACTCAAGACTTGGAAATCAAGAGGATCACAGTTTAAGACCATATTGGACAAAAAAAAAGAAAAAGCTCCTAAGAGCTGGTTGCAACAGAAAACATTGGGCATGGCAACATGCTAGTCATCCCAACTAGTCTACGAACTGCAAATAGGAGAATCCGTCCAGGCTGGCCCAAGCAAAATGGGAGGCACTATCTCAAGAACTAACTGGAGTTAAAAAAAAAAAAAAAGGGGGGGGGGAGGGCAAATGGGGTGGCTCATGCAGTTCAATGCCTGCCTAGCAAGTGGAAAGCCCTGAGTTCACCGCAATACCTCAGAACAACAGCAGTTCCCTTTTAGAATATGTTTGATGGAGATATAAAAATAAAAAGCTGTTAATTTTATTTCCCTGTGGCCATTAAAATGCATCTTTCATGTTCCATGCAACAAGACAGGCCGTATATATGAAACACTTCCCTCACCTGGTGCTGTACGATGACCATCTCTATGAAAAGCACTTGTGCAATCATTGGAGTTGCCAGCTGAAAGAGCTGCATCTTTCATGAAACACCATTTTCCCTTGAACAAACCCCAACAGATAAATGATGGTTATTCAAACTTGGGGATTTGGCAGGCATTTCACTGAGGATGAATGAAGTAAACCAGTCATTTCAAGAATTAAAAAAAAAAAAAAACCAGCTGACAGTGTTTGTTGCCAGCAATAAAATTCAGTTTTCCAAGTGAAGTTTTATGTTTCAGGCCATTTCCCAATGCTTAATGACTCATGATCAAATCAGTGGCGGTTGTGGTAATGACTGTAATTTTTTTTGAGATTGTATAATAAAAAATGTCAACAATTAAGAGATCTGTATAACTCAGTCAGCTGATATTTTCCAAATGGCCAATGCATGTTCTTCAGAGCGATACATGGGTAGAAAGAAAATCTATTCAAATATAAGATAAACCAAGCTGTTACTGGAGTATAATACAGAGGGGTATTAACTGCTAGGTAGCTGAGCTTTCTGTGGGCTCTAGAGTTCAGGGGAGTTGTTAACTCTAGGCAGTGCTAAATTGACTGTCCCAAATTTCATCTTGCATTTGGGGCCAAAATGGCAATTTTAAAGAAGCTAAATTTGGATCCACATGTCATGCTCATAAATTCAGGAGTCATGCTCTATGATGTGGTCCCAAATTGGGTTCAGACTTCTTAATTATACATGAAGGATGAATCTTCCCTATGAGCTAGTTTCTTCGGACAAAGTAACTCTGTGATTCCACTGAAACAGTACTGCCGACAGTCACCTGTGTTCGTGTGGATGGCTGTACCACTCAGTGTCCATTCCACATGCTAAGAAGCAGAAACCATCGAGAACATTCAGCAATTCGACAATTACTTCCTAAGTTCCTACTATGTGTACGGCAAGGGCATATTGGCTAGGAAGGCCATCAAGTGAAACTTTTCAAGATCCTTAGCTGCCTTCTCATCCTTGCAGTTATACCTGTAAGTCACCTAGCTACTCAGGTGACTTGTGCAAAATAGATATTGATCCACACTGGATGAGGCCTTGTCTCTTTCTACTCTAGCCTTCTCTCTTTCATATCATCCGTCGTGTCGATGTGGAAGTGGCTGTGTCATTTTGGAGGCTCAGCTTAAGTTGAGAGGTGGATTCCCGTGGCGTGGGTTTGCTCGGATGGATTTCTGTGGTGGCAGTCACTTCCATGTATGGTCACGTAAGTGTTAGCTCTCACCAAAAGAATGACTTTTAGAAATACTTTCACTGCCCACTATTTTAAGCCACAGAGAGACATAATATAAATAATGTCCCAAGCCAGATATTGTCTATCAAGATCTGAATATTTTGTGGTTTCTGGCGTCAAAATGATGGAGACAAAACAAAGGTGCCAAAGCAAGTCAGTGGAAAAATCCCTCCTTTTATAATTCACATTGGAAAGAAATTTGGTAAACATCTCTCTAACTTGGCATTACCAAATACAGATGTGAAGCTGAAAGGAACTTTCTTGAAATATCATTAATAAACAAATTTCAATCAGTCATGCTAGAGAAAATGAATCTTCTTCATGTGCTCTCTGTAGAAAATATTGCAAACATGGGCACCATGCACTTTGAACAAATTCCCCTGCTCCACCATGCTCCCATTCCATACTTTCCCTCCCACTTTTCAAACAGCACTTTGCAGGTTTCATCATGCTATTGAAATTCAAAGCCAGCCCTGACAGGAAAGTCTGTGAGACTCATCTAAAAGCTGTGTTCCAGTGGCTCATAATCCTATCCACTCAGGAGACTTAGATCTGAGGATTGAAGCTCAAAGCCAGCCCAGACAGCAAAGACTGTGAGATTCATCTCCAATTATCCATCAAAAAGCAGTAGTGGAGCTGTGGCTCAAGAGGTAGAGCGCCAGCATTGAGCAGATAAAGCTAAGAGACAGGTGTCCAAGTCCTGAGTTCAAGTCCTTCTACTGGCACAAAAAGAAATTTAAGTAGTAAGTTTTTTTTTAAGTGGGTGCTTAAAAAAGACAATATAAAAAACTGAGATCTGAGGATGAACATTTGCTCAAACTCCAAAAATCATCAGTAAAATAGAGGGCTAGTATTACGGCTTAAATGGTAAAGCACCAGCCTAGCAAACATAAGGCTTTTAGTTTGAACCTTACTACCACCAAAACAAATGGCTGTAAACCTGTATGTTTAATATTTTTGTGTTAGTGCAATTATTGCACATATACATACATATGTATAAAATCTCTTACTATGTGTGCTAAAACTTTTCATTTGTGCTTTCCTGAACATTTCTTCATTTTGTTTTCCCTGAAAAAATATTTTCAATTAATACAATATTTTTGGAAAGCATGCTGGTACAGGCTTATATTCTCATCTGTTTTGGGGGTCATAAGCAGGAGAATCATCGTTCAAGGCTAGCCCTGAAGCAATCAATAATAAACAAATAAATAAGTCTATGACACATTAACTAAAAAAAGTAACTAAGAAAAAATGTGCTAAAGGTGTGGCACAAGTGTTAGAACTATGTGCAAGGCTCTGAGTTCAAACTCCAATACCACAAAAACGTATGGCATTCTTATTACATGGATTGATTTTCACCTTTTCTGTTCTTTAAACTTGTCCTTCCTTTGTCTTTAGCTTCTATTGTTTCATTGACACATCAGACTTCAGTCTTCTTTTTCTGTTTTGCTTCTTTTGTAAGCAATAGGTCATTTTGTCTAGCTACTTTTATGATTTTCTATTTGGTTTGACTTTCAGATGTATATTTTCTTTGTTTCTGTCTGCCATGTTAGAGTTTACAAGGCTTCTTGACCCATAGTTTCATTTCTTTCATAATTTTTGAAATACGGCATTTGTTGTCTTTTTTTGACATGAGCTCAAATATCTTATTGATTGAGCCTGCTCAGTTTTGTTTATAGCTGTTACCTTAGGAATTTTTTTTTTTTTTTTTTTGCCAGTCCTGGGACTTGGACCCAGGGCCTGAGCACTGTCCCTGGCTTCTTTTTGCTCAAGGCTAGCACTCTGCCACTTGAGCCACAGCGCCACTTCTGGCCATTTTCTGTATATGTGGTGCTGGGGAATTGAACCCAGGGCCTCATGTATACGAAGCAAGCACTCTTGCCACTAGACCATATCCCCAGCCCTAGGAATTTTTTTTTTAAATCCTTTGCTTCCTCTGGTTTCATTCTGGATATTTTCTTCTATACAATCTTCCAGTTTACAATCTCTCTAATGTGTTTTTAGCTCAATCTATTGAGTTATTTGTCTTATTGGTTGAATTTTCAGTTTTCTATGTAGTTTCCAATTTCCTGCTTGTGTTACTCACCATGTCTTTTATCTTGTTTGTTGACTTGCTAGGTTTAGTATTTAAGAGTCTACTGGAGGTCCATTGCTTGTGTTGTTTTTGCTGATCTTCCTTCATGTTCCTCATGATGTTCCTTCCCTGTCTGCTTGGATGTCTAAATGTTTCTAACCATGTCTCAGACACTGTTTGTATAAAAATATTTTAAAATAATTACAATAATAAATATGAGTATAAAATTAAATATTAGGCCAGGTACCCCAAAACACTAGTACTCCAGTATTACCTTCAAGGATTGAAATGTTTCAAAGCTGACTCCCAGTCCAGAGAGGACCTATTTCTAGATCATCTTCACCAGAAGATGTTCCCATCTTATTCTATTACCTTTTAGCATCAATTAAGCCTCCTACCTCTCTCTCTGCCATTAACCTACTTTCCTAGAGGTAAAAGAAGCCCACAAGTTGTGGTCACTTACCTGGTTCTCAGTACAGTTTCCTGAATGTGGGCATGGTAAAACTTTCACTCTTTTGTTCAACCTACAGTGCCCAAAAAGATTTTTTTTAATATTTTGTCCGAATTTTCTAGCTGCTGTCAGTAAAAATGAATGGAGACTGGCACTTGGTCCCATTATGTCATATTTATTGCTTTGCTAAAAATCATGTTTCCTGATATTTAACAGAGTTGTCCATGGGAGACAAAAAATATGTACTTACTCCACTTACCTTTTTTAAATTTTGTGATGTATGATTCATGTCAATATCTAAAATGATATGCATAGCATGCAATGGGTAGCAACGAATATATACTGTGTGGCTGACATTTGTCTGACCAATGCCTGACCCCCAAGAGGAAATATTCTTTGCTTGATTTTATAAAAGTCACTTCAAATCATGATTTCTTGCCAAATAGTTACAATCTGTCCAGTGCTCAGTGTTGATATTTTGTAAATTAGGGCTCTACAAAGGAAGACCCACATTCCCTTCTGGGCTCCTAGAATGGTAAGTTTATGACTGTGGAGCAGGTATTTAACAATTAAATTATTTTTTTTAAACATCTACTTTCCCTTTAGTGACAATGTCTCAACTGAAAAGAAGAGAGAGCATTTCTGTAAACATATCCAGTCTTGAGTTTATGAAAGCCATAGTCATAATTTTAGAAGGGAAAAGTCTTACCAAAACCACTGAACTGATTACAGCAGTAACTGGAATTTCTTAAAGAATAATGCTTTATCTTATTCACTAAATTAAAATGTTTCATTTGTCATTTATTAACAAATGAACTGTTAAATATGTGTCAGGCAGGCACTTTCTTAAGGTTTGAAAAAAGTTAATTTGTCCTCCAATAGTCCTATGAAATATTACTACTATCAATCTTATTATAAAGACTAGAAAGCTGCAGACTCTGAATATTAATGAGTCACTTAAACTCTTACAGTAAGTAAAATCTGGATTGAAACCCACATATCTAGCCTCAAGACAAATTCTCAACCACCATGTATGCTTCCTCTCCACACAAGTTGGAAAACATTCTTTAAGCAAGAGAGTTACTTCTTTACGCTAGGGGATTGGTGTCACCAATGTTCAGTGGGTTTATGCAATCTTTGATGTGCAGAGTCAGAGAGTTACACAACACTAATCTGCTCTCAGTTCAGTGCATTGACCATTCAATCTATTATGCTTACCCTATTTGCATTTACCAGAACACAAATGTTTCATGCAAGCATACAAGTGCTCATGCACAGTTGACTCCCAAGCCAGTAAGCTCTGAAACAAAAGTACCAAAATTCACAAGGTCCATCTCTCTGAGAGGTAGCCAGCCATTATTTCAACTTTCCACTCAGTTTCATTAAGTAACTCAAGGACATCCATTAGTTATCTACCACTGAGGATGGAACTTTAAACAAGGTATGTCCTCCCTTTTGGGGATGCTGTGTTAAATGTAACAGTCTCCAAATACTTTCACCCAAACACCTTCAATATAAGTTCCAGCGCATAAAGTTTTACTTCTCTCCAATGATAAAAACTCGCCATTGCACCAAGATAAAATTATTATGAATAATAATGTATTATTTCATTAGAACAATGAAATTGAACACACTAGTTTACTTTTAAGTGTTAGTCTCATTTTGCAGGTCTGTCTTTAAATTCAATATAATACTTGACTTTACTGACCTTCATAACCAACCAAGATACCTCTCAAAGACTCATCAGTCCAACCAAAGGATATCACAATATTAATTTCCAATTCAGCCTTCAACTTTGCAAAGATTTTTTTTATAAAATTTAACTTGCAAAAATGTATCTTCTATGTGTTGGAATTTGAAAAAGTGATGGAGGGGTGAGTTTGATTAAGATACATTGTATATACCCTGCCAATAGCTCCTGCCTATAATCTTAACTACTCAAGAGGCTGAGATCTGAGAACCAGTGTTCAAAGTCAGACCAGGCAGAAAGTCTTGTGAGACTCTTATCTCCAACTAACAACTACAAAGCTAAAAGGTGTGGCTCCAGTGGTAAAGTCCTAACCTTGAGTAAAAAGTTAAGAGAAAGTGCTCAGGCCATAAGTTCAAGACATAATACTGGCACAAAAGAAATAAGAGAGAAATTGCATGCATTTACGGACATCTCAAAATGTAACCAAATTCTCTTTGGCAACTAATTGATGCTAATAAAAATATGAAAAAAAATCATCTTCCAGTATTTTAATAGGAAAATGTTCTGCTCCTTTATAAAAGGGGGTGGTGGGAAGAAGAATGAATTTAAAATCCAGTGAGCTCTTTTACTTTATATCTTAATGTGTTAGAAAATATTGTTTCCAAGGTTAAGCATACGCAAGAGACTTTTTAACCAGTGACACCCATGCTATCCACTGACAGAAAGTCATGCACTGATAGAAATGTTTCCAATCTGTTTCAAAATGTTTCAAGAAATAATGTGTTCTTTTGAAAGTTAACTTCTCAATGTTGGTAAATTTTCAACTTTGTAGAGGAAATCAATGGGAAGGAGGAAGGAGTAAAAAATAAAATAAAATGAGGGTTGAAGAGGAGCAAAGGACATATGTGTGTGATATACATATATTATAAGTGAAACCCATCAAGCACTGTTTGGAGATGGGAGAGAGAGAAGAGGAACAGGAATATGGTAGGGGTGGTGAATTTGTCGAAAGTGAACTGTATGCATGTATGGAAATGTCACAAGGAAATCCCCTCATGTTATGAACATATACCAATTCAAAAATAAATTAAAAAATACCACTGTGATGCAGAAAGATTGAACATATTTTTTGTTAGTTATTGTTTCATTTTGTTATCTGTGCTTGGTTGGTTTTTTGTGCCTTCACTAGGGCTTGAACTCAAAGCCTGAACACTATTCCTTAGCTTTTTTGCTCTCAGTGGGTGCTCTACCACTTGAACCACAGCCCCACCTCCAGCATTTTGGTGGTTGAGACAAGAAACTCATGGACTTTCCTGCCTGGGCTGCCTTCAAACCATGATCCTCAGATCTCAGAATCCTGAGTAGCTAGCATTGGAGGTGTGAATCGTGGATACCCATGATTTTTTTTTAATACCAGATGAGTAGTAGATTAGTGAGAGACACATCACAGGAATGTCAGTAAACATGACACACATGTTTTGCATAAAGGAGAAATTGACAAGTCATCTTTATATTTGACTGCTTACACTTTGCCATGAGATGATGGATGAATCACATTATTATCACATTACAAAATATTGGAAAGATTCTACTTTTTAATTTAGCATAAAAAACCATAGAGCCATTTATTTGGCTCATGTTAACACCAAAATATCCCAGGATGCTGAAAGTGAGGAAATGATCACTCTGAATCTGCAACATCCATTCTCATGATACAAAAATATAAGTAGAAGTCCCCTTTGGTTCCCAGTAGCTTCCCTGGTATATGACCTCAGACACACACAGTCCACTCTGGGAACAGCTGAAGTGCAGGAGAAAAGGCAACCAGTTGTTTCTGAAACAACTTGCAAAGTGTGTACATGCATCATGATATATGATCCTCTCATGTGCTCAGGGAAAAAGAGAATGATCACCCCCATTCACATATGAGGAGCATTCTGAAACCCGATGACTAAATTACCAAAGGTTGATTAATGTGGAAACTCAAGCCTATGGCTTTTCCTTCTTTATTTTATAGCACAGTGATATTGGCCTCCCTTTTGTGCTGAATATATGTCAGAGAGATAAGGAAAACATCATATTGAACCTTGGGCTACAAAGACAAAAAAAATGTACTCTTTATAATCTTCCTTCAAAAATTCAATTCAGCAACTTGAAATGAAAACAACACAAACTCAATTGTTACTCTCTGGGAGAATGTTTTAAAGTATATAATATTTTCCACCTAAGGAAATAATTTGGAAGTCTCCAGCCCAGCCCAATTGCAGTGTGTGAGAACTGGTCCCGATGTGTTGTAAGACTAAAGACAGACTGGGATTGTGGAGTACAACATACTAATGATTTACTGATGCCCTAAGTAGCAGCAAGATCAGGGGATTGCCCATGATTTGGGTCAGGAAAAGGAAATATGTATACTACTCAGAACAAATGTGATTCCCTCTAACCCAGAAGTGTCTGAGCTACCCACTAAAATCCAAGACATGAAGTGCATTCCTGAGCTCATGATGCCAGTCTAGGTCATAAATAAAGCTCCACAATAGCATTCTAATGGTTTTGACAGCTTATAGTGTGCTGGAAAACTATGCAGGGAAAGTCAACTGGAATTACTCAGGGGTAGCCACGGTGGATACAACTCAAGATGGCTGCAGGCAGAACTAACTGAATCCCCACAGGAAAAAAAAACAACAACAACATAAAACCCTCTTACTCTGCTATTAGGGAGATGAGTATTAGGAAGGTGAGTAGCTAAAACTTCCATCGTAAGGAATGGAGGAGGAAAAAAGCCATTTATCTTCACCATTGCAATTATAAGAGGTGACTGCAATCCCTAGCTGGGGCCAAGAAAAATGAGTATGTGCTTATATTTATGTTTATACCTGTAGTTCTGGACTCTGGATGCATATCAGAATCACCTGTGATGGGTTTAAACTTATTCCCAGGCCCTATGTTGAATCTCTTGAGGCAGAATCCCTAGAGGGGCTTCTAAGAAACTATCTCTTTAAAAGCTTTGTCTTTCTGACATACAATCCAAGTTGAGATTGTAAAACTTAAAAATTGACTGTGAAAAAAAAATAACACTAGAAAAAGACACAAAAAGAATCAAAAATCACCTTGATTGAACTATAGAAACACAGTCATCCTTCAGTATTCATTAGAGATTGGTTCTGGGACCCTGGTGAATACCAAAGTCAGAGGATGCTCAAGTCCCTTGTATATTATTGTGTGCTGTTTGCAAACATTCCTCTGTATATTCTGTTTTATTTTATTTATTGTTTGTAGTACTACTATTTGAACTCAGGGCCGTGAGCTTGCCAGGCAGGTGCTCAACCGCCTGAACCATGCTCCTAACCCCCTCTGTATATTTTAAACCATTTCTAGATTACTTATAAAATCTAATATATGTTACTTAGTTATATTATTTAGGGAACTTAAACAAGAAAAAATGTATACATGTTCAATTCAGAAAAATAAAAACAATACTAAGAAATATTTTCTTTCTTCAATTGTTTGGCCCCATGGATATAGAACTCCTAGATACAAGGGATCAATTGTAATTGTTTTCTTTTTATATATCCAACATTAATATAAGTACATGACATAAAATTTCTTCTTTGCATTAGCTGTAAAGAAATCTGTCTCCTCTCCTTAAGTCTGAACACTTATGGTTTTATATAGTCCATTACATATCTGAGGAAAATCAATAATCCATTAGCTCTCTTTAAAGAGTTTTGTCCAGGATGGATTTGGCCATCATGAGCACGGAATTCCCTTACTCTAAAGTGGTAGCAGAGGGAAAGCGGTGGGTTCCTGTGAGGTTCCTGTTACCAGGTCCTGTGCTGTGAAATCTGACTATTGTCATGAGAGAGACAGCCAGAGGTCACAACCACACTGTTAGGAGTCTGCCTGTGAGATGAGGATCCAAGCCTGCTGATCAGGACTAAAGTGAACCCCACCTAAGCCAAAATGCGCCTGCTTTATTTCAGGCTAAAATGAAAGACATCGATCACATTCCTAGTGCTCATAGTATCAGTCAGGACTATTCCAGAAACCTTTCTGATGGTTTTTCTTATTGAGAATATTCTGGAAAACTATGCCAGGAAAACCAACCAGAGCTGCACCGAGGCAACCATGGTGGTTACGATTCAAGATGGATGCAGCTTCAAAAGGGCTGACACACGTGCTGTCTACAGCTCTTTGCTTTCTTTTCTTTTACTTGATGCTGATACCAAATGATGAGTCTCAGCTCAGGTTCCCTGAGAGACAATGAGATGTCTCTGGTTGATTGTGGGGGTCCTTCAGGATCACTAACTGGGACAGAGACCCCAACAGTATTGGACAGGAATAAGAAATGGAGCTGTCTTCAGCTGAGAATAATTCTTGGAGAGGAATTTAGCTGTGACCTACAACAGACAGTATTTTTGCAGTGCCTGGAGGAGTACTGCATTGTGCAGAAGGAGGTGACAGCCCCCAAACCAACACACACACAAACACACACACACACACACACACACACACACACACACACACTACTCCTGTGCAAGTTGCTGTATAAATAGACTCCAATTAGGAAGGTGCATGCTAGTTATACCCAATTTTTTAGTCAAAAATCCTAAGTATGTTGGATCCAGAAATGGGACTCTCATTTTGGTGCTTAGAATCTTTGAGGTACCTCAGAGATTTTTGAGCCCACTTTCCTCATGTTTAAAATAAGGTACATAGTCTCACAGGGGGGCAACCTATTCATTATTTCAGGGTGGCTCTGGTAGAGCTAGATCTAAAACTTGCTTTTTTGATTCTAGCCCTGCAGGAGTGTCTGTCTAGCAGGCTATTATGCAAAAGTTATGTAATCTACATTTATGATGTTTAAATCATCCTGAAAAAGTATCCTCAAGAGGTTCACTTAGTTGTCAAGCTTTTCCCATGTACATCCCATTAGCATAATTGATTAAACTATAAATGCCTCTACAAAATTAAATATAGTCCTTTGTTATCCAAGAGCACTTACGTCCCTGATGACAAATAGATTCAAAATTTATTCAATCCCAAGGACAGTAACTGGTTCTAATAAAGGCTTCATCTAGGTAATTAGTTTATGTTCATTAGTACATTGGAATCTCATAGTTTTGTATCATCCATGCATGCATGATGTCGTTTAATCATCCCAGAAACTAATGTAGGCACAGAGTGAGCTATTAGCTCTAATTGAGAAATCAAACTACATATGGGGAGATGTAAAATGGCTCCTTAAAAGACTCACATGCTGTCTCATGGCCCAGAGTGGCAAACAAGGTGACCCCTGGTGTAATTCCTCCCCTACTGCTCAGGTAGAATCCATGACTTGCTTAGAATATGGTAACAGTGATGGGCTATCACTGCCTTGTGGAAGTCAAAGATGTTGATGTCATGCTTATGCTTATATTTTGTTATATCTGATTCTGTAACTGGAAAAGGCATTTGTACTGGCCTTGATGAAACCATCCACCATGCTGTGAACAATTTTCTGGAATGACACTGTAAGAGCCGTGAGACCTGACAGCGGCCTCTGACCAACAGCCAACCAAATGCTGTGTTGAACTCTGTCAACTACTTGGATGAGACTAGAAGCAGCTTCTTTCCCATTCAAGCCTCCAGATGATAATACAACCCACTTGACATGTTGGGTACAGCCTTGGAGAACTCTGAGCAGTCTCTGTCCTCCCAGTTACATTCGAAACATACCCAGATTCCTGAGGAACAGATACAGAGAATAAACCGATGTTTACTGTTCAAAGTCGTCTAGCTTGTGGTGATTCGTTACATAACAAAAGAAAACTATTATCCCTAGCATTCCCTTCCAGATAACCTAATCAAAACTATATATTCCTACATGCCATCTTCCTAGGCTCTATAATTAACCTCTTCAATTTAACCTAGCTACTCTAGGCCCTTTCACCCCCATCTCTTCAGTAAAACAATGATAATAATAGCGCATCATGCATACCCTTGGTGCTCTGAGGACGGACTGCTCATCACGTGCATGACCCATACAGCAGGCTTCAGTCTAGGTTGAATATGAGTACTGTGGTCGTGTTGTGCAGCTTAGTATTCAGTTGTTACCAACACTGCTTTCCCCTAGCATTCTCCAACTTTTCTGTAGTAATAGGACATGTTTGAGCTGAACATGAAACTGCCCATCTAAAGATTACATTTCCCAACCTGCCTGTATTTATTTGGATGGGATCACATGACAAAGTTGTGGCCAAAAGAAATTTGTGCATGAGACTTCCATCGTGAAAACTGCTGACTCTCCAAACCACTATAAAAATAACCTGTTGATAAGGCAAAGTCAAGTTCATTGCCTGTCACAGTAAGAGAAACCACACCCTAACAAAATCTTAGCGCTGGGAAGTAGGAAAGATCATGGTAACAAATTTACAATAATTTGAAATCTGGCTTCAGGTTGCTCTTTCACTGGAGGGAAATTAGAGGCAAGAACTGGGTAGGAGTAGGCAAAGTCTACAACCTCATAGTTAGGATTGGCAGAGACATAATCCCCCAGGATCACCAAGCCACCATCAAGTAGTCGATGAGCCCATCGGGCATGACACTCTATTGAGTGGAATTCATACAGTGAGTATCATATTGAATATAGACTATATATGAATGTTTTAGTTTACAGCGAGGGATTTGCGGAAAGTTTCCTGGAACCAATTATAAACATATATGCAACCCCAGTCTTCCTTAGAGTTTGCTGAAACGTAAATGCAGTTCACACGTGGTAAAACTGTGTGAGGAACAGTTCGCCATGCTTCCTCTTTGTCTTTCTTCTCCCCTCCTCTTCTTTCCCTCGCTCTGCCTGGAATGCTGACACAAGGTAGGAGCTGTTGTAGCCATCTTGATCACGTGAAGGAATATGAAAGCAAAAGATGACAGAACCTTTATCTGAGAAAGAAATATAATTCCACCATCTTAAGAACATAAAATTTTTTAAAACATGACCATTCACCCTTTACTAGAGCAGGAAATTAACAAGGAGAATGAAGTGAGGACTGTTCCACACTCTTCCATTCTGGACTCACATTTCTGCATGAGTGGAACCCTAGGCCCAACATCAGACGGATTCTCAGGTTGTAGCTCAGGTTTAAGAGACCAGCAATATACACATAAAGAGTGATTCATCTACAAGTCTTGCAAAGGAGGAAGGAATGGTTAACGATAAGGCAAAATATGCAGCTAGAAGGAGGTGTAGACTCTCATAAAGAGTCATAATACTTCTTCAGAAAAGTAAAAAGGAAAGATAATATTAGAGAAGTAAAATACTAAGATGGTTCCTTGGGTTTTTTGGGGGTTTTTTTTTAGCTTTTCTCTTTTAGAATAAGTACAAACTAAGTTCTCTTGCTCTCACACTGTGGATAAATAAATCCACACATCAGCAAAGACTGTAGTGAGCCCCACTTGGCTTGAGCTCAGTGGTTTCAAGTTTCATGACAGCCATCCTGAGAGCCACTGACCCTGTAACTTGAAGTCGTTCTTCTAGACTTCGTTACGAAATCTTCGGCTAGCTTGAGATGCCCAGGAGCAAATTTTTTGGACCTTACAGTTCAGAGCTGCCAAGAGTGGTGACAACTTAGACTATTATGTTTAAATATTGGCAACCTGCTAAGAGGTTAGGTTCACCTTGTTGGAGTAAAAATTTACAGGTAGCTATGTCCACTGGGCTCTGACTTCATAGCAGAGAACAAACTTGCAACTCTTCAACACCAATGTACAGAGCACAACCCGTCTGTGTGTGAGACTGCGTTTAATCTAAAATTCCTTCATGTGGACTCAATCTCTGAGCTAGAATGACTGGCTGGCTGTGGAGTCAGGCCATGCTGACAGATCACACATAGGATTCAAAAGAATTGGAGTAGAAATGTGTCTTAGACAAAGACATTAATGTGTCCTCCAGGGATTGCAGCCATCAAAACTGTCCCTCGATGGTGTCATCTGGTCTGAAGCCTCTTGGTCCTTTGAATTACAGCTCTCATATTTGTCATGACAATTGGAAAGGCTTAGGGCCACTTCAGGCCTGCTTTTTTTGTTTCAGTTGGCTTCAAGGGAGACAAGGGAAGGGACAAGCTGCCTGTATTCTTGTTTGTGACCCTGTTTCTGAATGGCAACATCAAGTCAGCTCACATTCATAAGGATCACTCGAAGTCCTTCCTTAGGGGCCTCCTCAAAGGCTGCGTTTTGCTAAGCCCAAGCCAGTACTCAGAACAAGGTGTTTGTCCTGTACATGATTCTCTTCCAGGGCTCTTCCTGGACCCAGTTCAGGCAGAATCAGCACCCCTGGTTTTTCTCCAGGAAACCAGAGCAAGGAGCCTGCCCAGCATTGGCTGCACTCCCCTAATTCTCCAAAGAGCAGCTTCCTGCCAATCCTGCCCAGAGTCATTACAACAAAACCACAGCATTCCTTTATAATCAGAATAACAATACAGCTCCCATCTGTCAAGCACCTAATTGGCAGGCAAGGTGGCTTTATTGTCCTTATGGTAATACTAATAATGGATAGCACTTAAAGTGCTTATTATGTGCCAGTCCCTGTACTAAGTATTACCTTTCATGAATTATTTCATTCACTCCTCACATCAACTATATGAGAGGTAGTATTGTTTCCATTTTTCTACGGAAGGATTTGAGGCTTAAAGAGGTTAAGCAATACAACTGGGATGGAGAGAAGCCAAAACATGAAAATAGTTCTGTCTCACTGTATGTACCATGAAGTGGTAAGTATGGCACACCATGCTAAGGATATAAATGGAAAAGATAGCATTAATAGCCAGGCATGATGGCACATACTTCTAATTCTAGATTTGGGAAGCTACAGCTGAAGGATCATTAGTTTGAGGCCAGTCTGGACTAACAGTAGGTTAACATCTTTAGTATTAGAAAATAACATTATCACCAGGCTCCCCCAGTTAAATTGAATCATGAGAAGGACTGAATCCCAATGAAGAAATTCCATCTTCTAATACTACTGATCGCCTAGTTTAATCATATCTTTTGCAAACAGCATGATAATGTGCTAGATGAAATGTGCATTTTTCAGTTCCAATATTAAATGAACACCTGCTGTGGTAAGCATTGTTAAATAGCACCATGAGTAAATAATGGAGTTCCACACCTATGAACAAGTTTGTGGTCTACTAGAAGAAATAGATAACTAAATAATAAGTTAGAATAAAACAGGAAAAATGTGTCAGATGAAGGAAATACACAGAGATATACCTGGCAGCCTAGAAGAGTGTGAGAGGACACTCCAAAATGCATGATGCATGAGACAAGACCTAAGATTGGCTGGAGAAAAAACCAGACATATTTCTAAGTGATATATTTATAGCTAGGAGTGGAGCTCATGTGAAGGCCCAGAAGCAAGAAAGAAGACTCTAGAAACAGAAGGAAATCCCTGGAGGAGCCAGGCACCAGTGGTTCACACCTGTAATTCTAGCTACTGAGGTAGGCTGAGATCTGAGGAACATGGTTCAAAGTCATCCCCAGTAAGAAAGTCTATGAGATTCTTATCCCCAATAAACTACTAGAAAAAGCTAGAAGTGTAGAGCCAGAGTGAAGGGCCAGAGTAACTCCATATTGTACTAAGACCCCATTCTGTACCCGACTGACCTTACCGTAAGTCCTATCCCCACCCCTCGCTTTCCGGTAAAGACCATATCCAACTGTGAGTGTAATTTCCAGTAATTATGAGTGGGATTTTCAGTATCTAATCGTGAGCGTGATTTCCAGTATTTGTGAGAGGGATTTCCAGTATCTAACTGTGAGTGCAATTTCCAATATCTAATCAAAACCCTGCAGCTGTGCACATATCCCCCTTGCTACACCCCTATGGCTTAACCAATCAATTTTAAATGTGTCGGTCCCTTGATCTGACCAATGACCCTTTCCAGATTCCTTCCCGCCACCAACTGCACCAAACATGCTTTAGGATTATTTTTTAATTTTCCCGCGGTGTGTGTTGATTTGTTAAAAGATGCTATGATGTATGCTAAGTCCCTGCCTTCCCCAATGAATGTATAAAATAGCTGGAAGCTGGAAGCTCAGGGCCTCTTAGTGTCACCACGTGCTGAGTGCACGGAGGACGGAGCTAGCTCGAAATAAACGCCCTTTTTGCTGCTTGCATTGGTCTTGGTCTCTGGAGGTCTTTCGGGAATCCGAACTCAAGCATTTCAGAAGTACTGCTGTGGCTCAAGTGGTAGAGGCTCGGGGACCGTGCTCAGATCCTGAGTTCAAGCCCCTGGACTAAGAAAGAAAGAGAGAAGGAAAGAAAGAAAGAAAGAAAGAAAGAAAGAAAGAAAGAAAGAAAGAAAGAAAGAAAGAAAGAAAGAAAGAAAGAAAGAAAGAAAGAAAGAAAGAAAGAAAGAAAGAAAGAAAGAAAGAGAGAGAGAGAAAGAGAGAGAGAAAGAGAGAAAGAGAAAGAGAGAAAGAGAGAAAGAGAAAGAGAGAGAGAAAGAGAGAAAGAGAGAAAAAGAGAGAAAGAGAGAAAGAGAGAAGGAAAGAGAGAAGGAAAGAGAGAAAGAAAGAAAGAAAGAAAGAAAGAAAGAAAGAAAGAAAGAAAGAAAGAAAGAAAGAAAGAAAGAAAGAAAGAAAGAAAGGAAGGAAGGAAGGAAGGAAGGAAGGAAGGAAGGAAGGAAGGAAGGAAGGAAGAAAGAAAGAGAGAGGAAGGAGGGAGGGAGGGAGGGAGGGAGGGAGGGGGGGGGAAATCCCTGGAGGACAAAGCCTTGTCCTAGATAGCAGTGGAAAATGTCCAGCTCATACAGTGCCTGTAAGGGATTCAGGGGTCCTGCATGTGCACAAGAGTGTGGGTGCCATCAAAGGCATTCAGTCA
Source organism: Perognathus longimembris pacificus (assembly GCF_023159225.1). Lineage (NCBI taxonomy): Eukaryota > Metazoa > Chordata > Mammalia > Rodentia > Heteromyidae > Perognathus > Perognathus longimembris. The sequence continues at coordinate 8,429,621 of NC_063172.1, forward strand.
GGAGAGCAGTATAAGCAAAATTTTGTATCTGAACTCTCCAAACGAAGTAGGGAATTGTCTTAGTCTATTTATGCTGCCATAACACAACACACAAGACTTGGTTTTTATTGGAGGGGGGGTTCTTATGGGTCCCAGGGCTAGCAATTCCAAGGTTTGAAAAGCTCACGTGTCACGAGGACCTCCTGGCTATGCTACCCATGGCAGAAGACAGAAGGGCAAGGGGAATAAAAGATTGAATTTGGTCTTCAGCGATTTTATAATCAATATTAATCCACACATGATGGTGGAGGATTCCCCATGACCTACACACCTCCCAATAGACCCCACCTCCCTGCTGCACTGGGAACTGAGTGCAAACAACAACAGGCAGAACACAGCATCCCCTACAGCCATTTATGATGATGACATCCCAACTCTGCCATTCTCTAGCTATGTGACTCTTCTCGTATCGTTCCCCTCTCAGAACCACACGTGGTATGTGAGTTTAATAAGATCCGACCTCAAAGGATTCTCATTGGAAGTCAGTAAATGGGGCCCTAGTATTATGAGGAATCATTTCACGGCACAAGCACAGTTCCCAGTATGCTGCATTTTACAAGTGTTCCCTTGGGGAGCAGTGCTGTGAGCTGTGGCATTTCGTGCGCCTCCTGCACAGAAGCAGAGCTTGATCGTTTCACAGAAGTAGGCCCGCTCTCCCTTAGATGCCCTGTGCTTCTTCTGCCAGGCCTCACAACGGGGCAAGGTCATTGCAGGGATACAGACAAGATGGAACTATGGAGGAGAAAGTGGTACGTTGTACAACTGGCAGACACTGGGAGCACTGGGAGCACACAAGGAAAGTGAGGATAGAATGAGGACCAAGCAGAGAAGGCAGACTTACAGTTCATCAGAAGACAGGATCGAGTCTCAGGAGGGATGATTCAAAGCACAGGAGTCCTACTACAGCCCAATGGAGTAAACACGGAGATCAATGTGAGGAAGTAAAAATAGCAAAGGGAGGCCAGGCACTGGTGACTCATGCTTGTAATCCTAGCTACTAAGGAAGCTGAGATATGAAGATCTCAATTCAAAACCAGCCCAGGCAGACACATCCTAGAGACACTTATGTCCAAAAGAGCAAAAACTAAGAACTGAGAATGTGGTGCCCGTGACATAGGAAAGACAGAAAAATTGTCCTAGGACAGGATTTAATGAAGTTTGAGGAACTGAATATAAACAGCAGGAGGGAAATGGACTAGTCAAAAAAAAAAGTTCCCAAACTTAGAAGAAATTAAACCATCACATCTCTTTTGTTCGGTTTTGTGTTTTTATAATAGCTTTACAGAGATAGAACTCACATGCCATACACTCCACCCATTTAGGTGTACGACTCAATCTTTTTTTAAACTACATTTACAGAGCTGTGCAATCACCCTCACAAGCTATTTACAAGCAGTTTTTAATCTCCTCAAAATGGAACCCCATGCCCTTAAGCTGTCATTCCCCACCCCCACCTCCCACCCCCAGGCCTCCATGTCATTCCCCAACCCTCCAACCCCAACCCCAACCCCACCCCCCACCCCCACCCAGGCCTCCATCCTCTCCTGCCCTAAGAAAACACTGGTCTACTTTGCATCTCCCTGGGTGACTTTTCCAAAAACTGGGCGCATTTCATATAAATGGAATCACATGGTACGTGTTCTGGTGAGACTCACTTCTTCTTTCACTCAGTGTGTTGATAGCATCACGTGGCCACAGTCATCTGAATAAGAAGCATCTACCAGTGTGGCAATCATTTCACTGTCGAATAATATTCTCTTGGGCAGATATACTACATTTAATCCAGTTACCACCAATAGATGAGCAACATCATCTATCCCCTGAACTATTAGGTTTATCACCTCATTTATCTTGAATCCAGCCTGCTCTGCCATGCATAATATGACGGTGCGTATTATAGCCCGCCATAGCCCATTAAGAAATTCTCATTGCTTTGGGCATTAATCCAAATTTCACACATACATAATCTATGGCATCATGTAGCCAGGTTCTTAGGGGTTTCCCAACCTTCAACATTTCTGGCGCGTTTCTGATTTCAGCAGGCACCCACATCCCCCCAAAACAAATTTTTTTTATTTTTTTTTTTTAATTTTTTTTTTTGGCCAGTCCTGGGGCTTGGACTCCGGGCCTGAGCACTGTCCCTGGCTTCTTCCCGCTCAAGGCTAGCACTCTGCCACTTGAGCCACAGCGCCGCTTCTGGCCGTTTTCTGTATATGTGGTGCTGGGGAATCGAACCTAGGGCCTCGTGTATCCGAGGCAGGCACTCTTGCCACTAGGCTATATCCCCAGCCCCAAAACAAATTTTTGCACAGATCATTTCCATTGGAAGGACCTGCAGTCATCTTTCTCTGTCTTGCTCATGAATAGATCCCAAGCACCAAGCATAAAGGTATTGCATTCTAGTTTAAATGTATAGACAGCCTCAAAGATGTCCCCCAATGACCCCTCTTTTGTTATGAAGGCCGTTGAGTAACCCCCTCCCCTTGAATGTGGCCTGATTTATTGATTCATTCCCAACCAATAAAATATGAGAGAAGCTGTGTGACATCGTTTCTGCAATGACATTGTAAAGAAAGTGGGTCCCCCTCATTCTCCTTTGGAGCACTCACACTAGAACAAGCAAGCTGCCATGTATGAACAGACTTGTGTCTTCAAGACTCCTGCAGGCTCGGTGAAGAACTCAGACTCCCTCCAGCACCTCAATCGCCCAGGGGAGAATGAAGCTTGCCAACGGCACATAGATGAGCTCATCAACTCGTTCTCTAAGCACCAGCTTGAAGAGTTGCATGAAGATGACACAGAGGCTTAGATGACTGGTAGACTATAGTCTCGTGTGTAATCTTGAGCCCAAAGTATCTGATAGCCACTCAGGGCTTCTGGTCCCTAAGAACTGTAAGATAGGAGTGCTCAGTGCTAGGTTTGGGAGTGGTTTGTTATCCAGCAGTGACTCACACGTACATTGAGCTTCTGAATAAGATATCCTTGTGGGAAAGCATTTCCAGACTAAAGGATGCTAAAAAGCAACTCTAGGGAAAGTCTGAGCAATGAAAGTCAATCTGCTCATCAGTGTGTGAAACACGCGTTGACACTGAAAAGGGACACAGATGTGCCGGAGCCAGTGCCTGCCAGCTGGGGTCACGAGGCTTTTCTTTCTGGGGACCAGATGTGCCTTTTTCTGTCCAGGCTCCACCTTATTTTTTTTACCTGACTCCTTGAATATTTTCTCCTAACTCAGTTGGTAAGGACTCCAGGCCATGGATTCGACGTCTCCCTCCTTCAGCTTCCTCCTTCTCTGACACCCTAGAGCAGCTCCGTGCAGCAGCTTGAGCCAAGTTCCATATAAGGGAGTTACCCCGTTGCATGGAAGAGGAAAAGCCCCTCAGATCATCTTCTCTTCACACCACCCTGGGGCTAAGTGGATCCAAGAGAAGGAGCTCACATAGAAGGGAGGAGGGAGGAGGGAAGGAGAGAGAGCATGTGAGGACTCTTGTTTTGGGAAAGCCTTGGAGATGATCCCAACTTACTTCACTATTCAGCCACAGCCAAATATACAGTCAACAGGTCTCCTTTATGCTAAGCCATCCAGTTCTTTCCTCTCGTGCCCACCCTGTTCTGACTAATCTATTAAATGCCCCTTCCCTCGTTCTCCATGGATGGTGAACGCTGACTTGCAGAGACATGAGTACATTGCAACCCATCAATGTGTAGCTCTAAGAGCATACACCAATGAAGAAGATTACAGTCATATCATCCTTGACAGAGAAGTGTTTTGGAATGTCCAGCCTATGTCATATGTATTGTCTCCTTGTTCTCCATCTGCCATCCAACCTGATTTACTACTACTATTGATTGCACTTTGTACACCTGAGAAGGAAGAAGGAAGTGGAGTCAGAGGAAGCATGAGGGAAGGAATAGGAAGCAAATTTCTAATGGTTTATATAAGCAATAGGCAGAGAAATTAATCTCACACTTCCAAAGAAGTCAGATTGAACATACCCGTATCCTCCCTCACACCCACGGAACAGTAAGCAACACAACACATTCCAAGAGGGTTCACTACTACAGAGGCAAAACAGACTGGAATCAGAAGCTCTGGCTTCACACACCAACTTATGCTACTCACACAGAACTTTCCCCAGCTCTTAGCTTCCTCATTTGCAAGCAGGGTGTGTGCAGAAGGTCCAATAAAAGACTAAACTTAGAATAGTGCCCGCTTCTAGAAAGACTATCTACAGGCTTCCATCTCATCTTGCACACTCTCAAATCATGTATTTCTCTTTTGTAGGCTTTCCAGAGGATTCAATATGTCTACTTAGGAGCTACTATTGTCTATTTCCATCTGAGCTCATCTCTCCCCTTAGACTGTGTGTTCTAGAAGTCTAAAACTGTGTTTTGTCCCCAGCTGCCCCAGGGACTAGCATACAGTAGGTATTCAATATGTGCTTATTGCCTACATTCATGAAGATGCTTCCAGTTTCTCTAACATCAGTCCTAACAGTTAAGAGGGATTCCGAGAGAAATGTGAGAGGAGAAATCTTTTTCTCCGTCCCTCATCCCTTCCCAACTTCAAGGGGTCATCTGGATTTAGAACAAGAATAATGCAAAACAAACTTTAAAACTTGTATTTAAAAGGATGCCTTGCATTTTCACAGACCAGAGGAAAATACACCATAGCAATTTAGGGCTAAAAAGCAGCTGGTACCGTTTCAGCATGTGGAAATAACCACAGGCAAGGAATTGGAAAACTATGATAGGATACAATCCACAAAGCCAGAGGGCAGAATTCAAATGCTGAATCAACCACAACGGCCTTGCTCTGCCACAGACTTGTCATCACGAGGCCAGCCTGGCAGGAGCGCTGGGGATGTAGCCAGCCAGCCAGACGTCAGTCACTGCAACCAGGTTAAACGAATCTGGGAAACAGATCCTGGGCAAACACTTTGGCCAAGCGTTTTTATTTAGCCAAACTAATTGTCCTGCAAATGTCTTGTCTTTTTAAAACACTGTCAGGAGCGAAAGATACCTCACACCATATCCCAAAATAAACTCCCAATGAACCAGAGATCTGAATGCAAAAAATAAATAAATAAAGCCACAATTTCTAAGAGGAAAAATGGTGCATTTCTTTATAATCTAGGAATAAGTAAAAGTTTTCCAATTATGACTCGTAGTTCATATACAATAAAAGAGGACTAATTTGACCAGAGGGGAAAAGTTAACTACAACACCATAGACAAAGCAAAAGCACAATTGAAAAAAATGGTAGAAAATATTTGTACCTTTGTCACAGATTAAGAACCAATTTCCCTGACACAGACTCTGAAAATTGAGGGGAAGGAGGAGGAAAGGCCAAAAGCCTGACAGAAAAATGGATACACTTTAAAATACAATTTATGAAGAAAACTTCATACAGTTTCTAAACATATGAAAAGATATCCAATCTGATTCGTGACTTGAAAAAATGAAATTTCAAAGCCACAATTAGATAATATGCCTCTGCTATTGGACTAGCAAAATTAAAAAGAATGACAACACATTCTTTTGGCAAAGGAAAAACCCATACTCTAACACATCGTCATGAAAATAACATCTGACAAACGGCATGTTTACCTTTGAACCGGCAATCCTAGGTCTAAAAATTTACTATCCAACATTGTGAAAAATACATCTGTACAAGTTATTTATTGCAGCAGCATCTGTGACTGGGAAATATTGGAAACAACCTAAATGGGCATATATAGAAAACTGATTGAAACTATAGTATGGCTCACAATGGAAGGCTATACAGCTGTTAAAAAATGAAGAATGATTTCCAGAAAATATAATTCAGTGAAAAAAGCAAAGTGCAAATGGTTATCCATAGTATGCTATCTCTTGATTAAGAAAACTGTGATGGTTAATTTTAGGTATCAGTTTGACTGGATTAAAGAATCCCCAGGAGTAATTAGCACAGGTTTAGGCTACTCACAGCAGAGGATCCCAAGAGCCCAATATCTATACCCTTATGAACACATAAGATGATGCTAAGCGAAATGAACTCCATGTTATGGAAACTACTGTTATATCACTGTTATAATTACTTTCAACATGCGATGTGAAACCGTAGCTTCTATTGTTGATGATCCTCCTGTATCCCCTTCCTGTGGTTGTACCTGCACTATATCTGTATCTTATCTGAGTACATTAGAAACTGTGTATACTGGTATTAGAACTAGGAAACTGAAAGGGAATATCAAAATCTAGAGACACAGGGTAAAAAGACAAACGATTATGAAAGCAATACTTGCAAAACTGTTTAGTGTAAATCTAGTGAACAACTCATGGGGGGAAAGGAAAAAGAGGAGGGGGGATGGGGGAATGAGGGAGGAGGTAACAAACAGTACAAGAAATGTATCCAATGCCTAATGTATGAAACTGTAACCGCTCTGTATATAAGTTTGACAATAAAAATTTTTTTAAAAAAGGGGCTGGGGATATAGCCTAGTGGCAAGAGTGCCTGCCTCGGATACACGAGGCCCTAGGTTCGATTCCCCAGCACCACATATACGGAAAACGGCCAGAAGCGGCGCTGTGGCTCAAGTGGCGGAGTGCTAGCCTTGAGCGGGAAGAAGCCATGGACGGTGCTCAGGCCCTGAGTCCAAGGCCCAGGACTGGCCAAAAAAAAAAAAAAAAAAATTTAAAAAAAAGAATCCCCAGGTAAGTGGTAGGACATTATTTTCAAGTATTGCTATGGGAATATTTCCAGAAAAGAATGGTATTTTCAGTCATTAGATTAAGACGGTCTGTCTTCATCAGTGTTGGGGGCATGATCCAGTTGTCAAGGACCTAGATAAAGCAATAATTTTTAAGGCAAATTCTTTCTCACACCTTTGCTCCCTCTCCCTCTCCCTGTTCCTCCCCCTCTCCCTCCCCCTCTCCCACTCCTCTCCCACCCCTCTCCCTCTCCCTCCTCCTCTCCCTCTCCTTGGTCCTCTCCCACTCTCTACCCTCTTTCCTCTTTCCTCTCTTCTCTTTCTTGGAGCTGGAGACATCCAGTCTTTGAAAAACCAGCACTCACCTCCATAATTTCTTAGACCTTTTGTTTCAAACTGAGAATTGCACCATCAACTCCCTTGGTTCTTAAACTTTATGTTTTGCACTCTGCCATACTACCAGCTTCCCTGATTCTCCAGCTTTCAGACAGCCCATTATAGGACTTCTTGGTCTCCATAATTATATGTCCCAATTCCTCTAAAATCTTCTGTTATACAACTACATATAAGTCCTATTGATTCTGTTCCACTGAAGAACCCTAATACAAAAATAACAATGTACACAAACATATGTACCCACATCTAGTAAGCAAAAAGACTCATCAGAAGGATAAATCAGAAATTGATTTACTGCTAATGGAGGACAGAAAGGATATTTGGAGAGGAAAGGAATGTAAAAGTCATGAAAGTATAACATATGTTGGGACATGGTTTTTTTGTGTAGTTTGACTTTTAGAACCATATTGCATTTCACATACTCAAGAAAGAAAATCAATGTGGTCATGGGAGGAAAATAAAGCTGGAACACAAATAGAAATGCATGACCAAACTGTATTTCACAACACAATCAAACTTAAGAAGGACAGTAAAAACAAACCATGTAAATCTTGAACATAGTGATTTGACTAAATACCTTCCGGCTTAAAAGAAAGAAGAACTTGTAAACAAATGCTGAATCTCAAGTGGTGAGTTTGTTTTTCACAGACATATGGGTTGGTAATTCCAAAATTATATGTATGTTCTAAGATCAAACAAGTGAGATACAGGTTATGTGTTGCTGGAGAGAAAAATGCCAGCTATGGAAAGGAAAGCCTAGAATGAACCAACCAGTGTTTAGCTAGTGTTGGGAACGTGCAAACTTGTACTTTTAATATAGAGGGGAAAAGAGGTGGGGTAAGAAGGGAAGAAATGAGAGAAGAAAGCGAGGAAAGAAGAAAGGTAGAGTTGACCAAACAACAACAACAACAACAACAACAACAAAGCTGGAACAGAAGGGATTCTGTTGTTTGAGAATTAGCTGATTAAACTGAATCAAATAGGACCTCATTCCAGGTCCCTCAGGAGTTTAACTTCCAAATGCAAAATCTGAATCTCCAGTCAAACGAGTTGATTCTGGACTCCTTTCCCCATGGAGGGGATACAGGGCTAGAGTTGACACTAGACTGTTTCTAAAAATGAGAACCAAGTTGAGTGCACCACTCCACTTTCCAGCTGGGAGATTTGGGTAAGCTCCTCCCATCTGCAAGGACAAAAATTAGGAGAATCATGTAATGGCTAAGATTGTATGACATCACACCTAGGCATGTATAATAGGTTGTTCACTTTTCTTTGTTCTCTTCCCAGCTCCTTTTCCTTTCCCTCACGTTTTTCCTCCCATGTGCCCATCCTGTTCCCTCGAGTGCCAATTCCTGCCAGAGCCAACCTCCAAACACAACTAACGGAACACCTGAAAGCAATTAGCAATGCGGAATGCTAAGGAAGGCCTTTTCTTTCTTTCTTTCTTTCTTTCTTTCTTTCTTTAGAAATTGCCTTATGCCTGGGCCCTGCACCTGGCTGACAGGTTGCATTTTCTTTTAAAAGACAAAATTAAAGAAAACAAAAAAGGCAATTAGTATGGCTTTCGGAAAATTAGAAACCTTTCATTCCTAATCTTCAGGAGGCAAAAGGAAAGGCAAGAGTGCTGAGGAAGGCCATTGTGTTCCTTAGCCCTCTCTGGAGACTGTTTTTCTAAGAAGGGCAAAGATTGCCTTTCTTAATCTAACAAAGTCTCTTACTAGCCTAGTTGTAGCTACAGGGCTCCAGTTATAGGCTGAAGACTAAGGTATTGGCTATGATTTGCTAGGCAACCCCAATCAACTTAAAATAAATTTCAAGTTTGTCAGACCAAAAAAAAGCCCGATACATCTTCTGGTAATCTGACTGCAAAAGAGAAGATAAAGACCCATGGACTGCAAGGAGACAACAAATTGCTTCCTTTTTTCTGCACATTTTTGTAGGCAATGGTGAGGACTCTCCAATGGCACTTAACTCTAAATAACAAGCGAGGAAAATCTGTCACATTTTTAGTGATCCATGTACATTAAAGGGCAAAGCTAGAGCTCCAAATAATGGCAGACCCATGATGGTATGTGAGGCATGTTTGATTTTTCTGTGACGCTGTTCCTCTTTTTCTTTCCTTTCCAGTCTCCACAATAAGACTTTGTTCATTGCCTTCCTAATCATGAAAGCTACCACAGAGGTATTTTTATAGTCACGTCTAGGCATAAGATCTGGAGGCCCAAAAGAAACAGAAATGTACCCGTGTCCTTTCTCCTCTTCTGTCGTCAAAGGCAGCAACTAGTCTCCATTGTCCCAAAGCTAGATCATAGAGGGATGACTCAGAAGTGGCTTGTGACATTAGCCAGGGTTCAAGACAAGAAAGCATATGAGAGCCACCAGCCAGCCTGCTCTGCAGAGGATCCCCCACTTTCCAAAAGAATATGGGCACCAGGCTGTGAGGTTCGGAGAGCTGACTGCATTCTAACCCTGAACCACACATGGCCCCCAACTGGGCTCATTAGTCATATTAATTACTAAGAAGTTGTAACCCAGTGCATTGTGGAATGAGAGAATACGGGGCTTAGAAACCCAGCTACCTTGAGCTCCACACACAGAAATCCCTCCGCCTCATGTTTTCTTTGCCTTTAGCACAGTACCAGGCACAGAGGAAATGTGGTGCTGTGGTTATTGAACCCCATCTCTTGTGTTGGTTGTTGGGCATCTGTTGCTCCTTTTCTTGGTCACAATGTCCCAGTTTCCCTCCTTCACTCTTAGTGGAAGAGACAGATATATGACCTGCTTTCTCCTGATCCTGTAGTGGGCACTGAGGTCAGGCAAAGTCCATCACATGCTTGTTTCCTAGTGACATCCTGGATCCTTCCACCGCCCCCCCCAAAAAATAAACCTCATCATGGATTCTTGTTGGACCAAAATTGGCCGTTTTCTTTTTAGAGACCAAGACATGTGGCTTTCCATCACATCTGAGAGCTCCTTCCAGTAAAACTTTCTTTAAAAAACATCATCTAAGGAAGCCAGAGTCCTATCTCTGTTGCTTGTGTCCAAATGCAACCTATCACTAAGGAGAAAAAATGAAACCAATGAGAATAATGACTACAGATTCAGACATCACTGTTAGGAAGTTATTGTCACACCCACTGTCTCCTTGGGTCTTACAGCAAGCCAACTATTCAGAAAGGTTTATTGACTTAGCTAAAGCCTAGAAAGAGTATGCGCATTGTGTATCCATTGTGCATTCATCGTATATACTCCGTGACACACTGAGAAGAGGCCCCTATAACCACAGAGGGGCATGAACAAGGAGACCACAGCTCAAATTCTCTGACAAAAGCCTATCTTCACCAAGAAAGAATATTAGGTTATTTGAAAATAATCGTTCATTCAGGAAAGGCAGGATACATATTCATTTCTTTCCTTTGTCACATCTCTTCTAGAGTGAGGCAAAGGAACCCAGGTTTCTTTCCAGTGGTGACCACTACTTACAGTGTTTGTCTTAATTGTTATTTGGATTTCTCTTCTAATGTATCTATTATGAATCTTGCATTTTAATGCATTAGATCTCATTATATATTATATTATAAATTATGTATATTATATTATAGTCTATTGCATAGTATAATATATAATTATATATTAGGTGTTTTTTTGTTGTTGTTTTTTTTGGCCAGTCCTGGGCCTTGGACTCAGGGCCTGAGCACTGTCTCTGGCTTCTTTTTGCTCAAGGCTAGCACTCTGCCACTTGAGCCGCAGCGCCACTTCTGGCCATTTTCTGTATATGTGGTGCTGGGGAATTGAACCCAGGGCCTCATGAATACGAGGCGAGCACTCTAGCCACTAGGCCATATCCCCAGCCCCCCTATATATTAGTTTTTTATATTAGGTATATTCAGATAATTGTGTTCATTCTTCTCAGTAATGCTTAAATTGTTCTGTTTTTAACCAATTGGGGGCCTTTTTTTTTTTTTGCAGACATGGGACTTGATCTCTGGGCCCCTGAACTCCTCAGTTCAAGGCTAGAGCTCTACCACTTCACTAACAGTGCTACTTCCTGTTTTCTGGTGGTTAATTGGTGATGACTCATGCTCATGGACTTTCTTGCCCAGGCTGGCTTTGAACTAGGATCCTCAGATCTCAGCCCCCCTGAATAGCTAGGATTACAAGCATGAGCCACCAGTGCCTGGGTAGAGGCAATTTGTTTTTTTTTTGAGCCAAGGTTCAGGCTGACATTGAACTCATCCTCCTCCTGACTTGACCTTCCAAGTCCAAAGTGCTGAGTGACGGGATTATAGGTATGCTCCACCACACTTGGTGCCCTTCTCCTGTGTTTTGGATATGACTAAATATCTCCCCTCACCCCACCCCCCCGCCCTTTCTTCTTCTTCCTCCTCCTCCTTCTTTCTCCTCTCCCTCTCCCTAGTAGTACTGAGGATTAAGCTCGATGCCTCAAACCACACAGGTAGGCTTGCTACACTTGAGCCATGCCTCCAGCACTTTTTTGCCTTCGTTACTTTTTAAGTAGAGGCTCCTGTCTTTGCCTGGGCAGCCCTCAGATCATGATCCCTTACCTAGGCCTCCTGGCGAGCTGGGTGAGTCATAGTCAAGAACCACCACACGTAGCCTATTGTTTGAGATGAAGTCTTGCTAACTTTATACTTGGAATCTCCTCAAACTGTGATTAGCTGGTATTACAGGTAGGAGCCAACATATTTCGCCTGTGACAAGTGATCTTTTGTGGGTTTTTCCCCCTTTCTTGTATCAGAAGGTATCTCGGGTTTCTCTTTGTTTGCCCTTCCCAGGTCTAGATATGCTATTCCTCCATGGTTTCCCTTAATGAGTAATAGTGTTTATAGTGTGTGAAAGCCTTTACTTTCAGAGAAAAGCCAAGAAACCCAAGAAACATTTAGTCATGCTTAGGAAACAAGATCTTCAGGATGGAGACATTTCCAATGTATGACTGACTTTCTGTGCTGTTTGAATCTGTTTCAAAGGTACACAATATTTTTTGTTTGTTTGTTTTTACTACTGACAACATTATTTTAACAAATGGACTCTTTGCAACAGACTGCCCGAAGGAACAGAATTTCAGAATTCAGGGAGGACAGGGGAGGGCAGGTTTGTTGACTTAGCTTCGACTTCCTAGAGTGCAAGGAGAGACAGGGCTTCCTTGGCCGTAAGGGACTTCCGTCTACCTGAAGCAAATCCCTGGTAGACATAAGGGCCACTTCTGGTTTGTCTGCTCGGCTCTGTTTGTTGTGGCTTTGGAGATGATAGGGAATTAGAGACTGCTATTTCAAATTTTAATCTTCCATTTCCTCCCTGACCATGAAAATACCTACACACTATCTTCTCTTTTTTCTGAATAAGTACTTATTTATTGTCAAAGTGATGTACAGAGGGTTACAGTTTCATACATAAAGCAGTGGGTACATTTCTTGTACAATCTGTTACCTCCTCCCTCATTTCTCCCCTCCTTTCTCCCTCTCCCTCTCCCCCCATGAGTTGTTCAATTGTTTTACACCAGATGGTTTTGTAAGTATTGCTTCTGGAGTAGTTTGCCTTTTTATCCTTTGTCTCTTGATTTTGATATTCCTTTTCCCTTCCCTAGTTCTAATACCGGTATATACAGTATCCAGGGTACTCAGATGAGATAGTGATAGCGCGGGGACAACCACAGGAAGGGGATACAAGAACACACTGTCTTCTTTTGTGGTGATAGCCACATTTGGTCTCCATAGGATGATTTGAATGGATTCAGAGGGCATTATATCCCAGGAGAGTGGTGATCACCCTCCTAGAAGTCGTGGAGAATCAAGGCTAGTAGCTGAGCCAGCAACTCACCGAATGTTCCCACATTTAAGATGGTTCCCTTTTTATGCCAGTGGCAAGGTTCTCAGGTTACTGGTAAAATTTATAATACTGTGAAAATGGCTATACTATATAGAAAGCACTCCACACCCAATGCAATCCCCATAAAAATTCCAATGCCACTTCTCACAGAAATAGAAAAATCATTCCTAAAATTTATATGAGAGCTCAAAAGACCCCAAACGTGGTACTAGCACAAAACCAGACATGTAGACCAACAGAATGGAAGACCCAGACAAGAGTCCACACAGCTACAACCATCTGATTTTCAACAAGGTGGCGGGAAAATAGACCCTGTTCAACAAATGTTGTCAGGAAAACTGGATATCTATGTATAGAAGACTGAAGCCAGATTTCTCTCTCACACACACTGTACAAAACTTAATCCAAGTCAGGTGCCAGTGGCTTACTCCGCAACCTTAACTACACAGAAGGCTGAGAGAGTAAGGATTGTGACTTGAGGCAAGTCTGGGCAAAAAATTCTAGAGAGCCTACTAGCAAAAAACAAGGCTGGAATGAGGCACTGAGGGTACACACATATAATCCTAGCTACTCGGGAAGCTGAGATCTGAGGAGCACAGTCTGAAGCCAGCAGGAGCAGGAAAGTCCATGAGACTTATCGCCAACTAACCACTACAAAATCAGAAGTGGTGCCATGGCTCAAAGTGGTTGAGCACTTAACCTTGAGCAAAAAAGCTCAGAGACAGTGCCCAGGCCCTGAGTTCAAGTACCATAACCAACATTAAAAAAAAAAACCAGAGCTGGAGATGTGGTTCAAGTGGTACAGCACTTGCCTATAATTTATTCCAGTTCAAACACAGTAATGGCCCCTCAAAATTAATTCAAAATGGGTCAAAGGTCTACATGTAAAAACTGAAACTGTTAGTTAAAAACATAAGAATATAAGAGCAAGAATTGACGATAAAATGGCTTGAAAATTAGAAGATTCTGCATATTAAGAGAAGCCTATGAAATGGAAACTTTATCAGATAAAGAAATACTATCCAGAATATATAAAGAGCTCCAAAATTTAAATACTAAAAGAACAAACAATTCAACTAAAAAATGGACAAGTGAATTGAAGAAACAGTTTTCAAAAGAACTTCAAATAGCTAACAAACACATGAAGAAATGTTCAATATTCTTAGCCATAAAGGAAATGCAAATTAAAAGTACAATAAGATTCCATATTAATCAGTCATCATGAAGAAAACAAACCACAACAAATATTGGTGAGGATGCAAATAAAAAAGAACCTTCAGGGCTGGGAATATGGCCTAGTGGCAAGAGTGCTTGACTCGTATACATGAAGCCCAGGGTTCAATTCCCCAGTACCACATATATAGAAAATGGCCAGAAGTGGCGCTGTGGCTCAAGTGGCAGAGTGCTAGCCTTGAGCAAAGAGAAGCCAGGGACAGTGCTCAGGCCCTGAGTCCAAAGCCTAGGACTGGCAAAAAAAAAAAAAAGGAACATTCATGCAATCCTGGTGAGAATGTAAATTAGTCCAGCCACTATGGAAATCAATACAGAGACTCCTCAGAGAAAATACCTATAACTACCAAATGATTCTATTATACTACTTCCAGACAAAGAAATATAAGATGAAAATTGACACACAACGGAACTACTGGTACATCCACGTTTATTAAGCATCATTCACAATAGCCAATGAAAGAATCAGCCTAGGTGTCCACCAACTGATAAAGAATATATATATATATATATATAAAATATAGAAGAATAAAATTATGTCCTTTACAGAAAAGTGGATGAAAATAGAAATAAAATAAGCCTGACTGAAAAAGATAAACATGTGTTTTCTTTCATAGCTGGTATATAGATCTATTTTTTTTAAAGGAAAAGAAAAAAAATGAATGACCCAAATATATAAAGGGAGGGACTGGCCTGTGAAATGGAATGAGCAAGGAGGGGAGAATGACAGGAGAGGGTAAAGGGTAGAGAAATAGGATCAAAGCACTTCATACACATATAAGAAAATAGAAAAATAAAAGAATTTTTTTAAGGAAGAGAAGAAAAAGCAATAGAGTATGTGAATTAGACCCAAGTACATTATATGCATGTATGGAAACAGCACAATAAAAATCCCTTGTATAATTAATATAAGCTAATAAAATGAGAGAGAGAATTTACTGATAAATCCCAAAATAGGCAAAAAAATCCAACAGGGGCAAGACCCTGCCAACGGGTGAAGAACAAAGGTTCTGAGCTAAAGAGAGCGGCTCTGGACAAGTTACTTCAGCCCTCTACGCCTCAGTTAACTCTTCTTCAAATAATGACTCTGATATGAAAAATCATTAACTCTACTAATAGAGAATTTGGTACAGCAGCTCTAGCCGGGCAAGTGACCGATGTTAGAAATGCTGCTAGTCTGGCCAATATGATGGTCATGAGGCTGACTTTGATGACACTAGAAATGCTTCCTCTTTTCTTGCTGCACCCTTGTTTCTGCCATGCTTTCACACATTGGATTTAGCTATTATTTCAGGGATTGTGGAACTAGTTGTTGCCGTTGCAGTGGTGAATGGTTGTTGCTGTTGCTATAGTTGTGGTGGTGGTTGTTTCTGTTGTTTTGTAGTACTGGAGTTAGAACCCAGGCCATATCTATGACATGTGACTGAGCCACATGCTAGCCCAGTTGCTTCTAAGATCCAATAACTATCGTACATGAGGGAGAAGCAAAAGGTGGGCACTTTTGGGAGATAAAATGAGCTTCGCCTTTATTGACGCAGACCTGAACCTTTATTCCTCCTGAGCATCCTTTGTCAGTGAGGGAGCTACAAGATGTTGAAATCCCGAGATTTGGTTTTCTTACCTCGATTTTTCTGTTTTTAAATTTTTTATGTTTATATGGTACCAAGGAATCGAACCCAGGGCCTTGTGCGTGCTAGGCAAGCACTCTATCACTAAGCCACATTCCTTGCCTGGTTTCCTTACCTCTAAAGCAGGCATACAGTATGCAGGGGCTGCATATTGTGCTAGGTGTTGGACACTGTGTAAGTGCAGCCTGTGTTAAATGCTGGATACTATGCTGAGTAGTATGTTAGGTACTATACTAGGTACTAGGTACTGTGCTAGGAACTAGGGACAGAAGAGCTGAAAAATCTATCCCTAACTTAAATGCTCACTAGCTGGAGCAGCGAAGTGACTAGAGACCAGTGGTTAAGAGCACCGCTTTGGAATGAGACAGACTTGGTTGCAGTGTGTACTCTCTGTGTGATCCGGGTCAAGTTCATCCCCTTTGTTCACTGACCCTTGGCTCCCTCCTCTCAAAATGGAAATGATAATGACAACACCTGCTTTAGGGAAGGCTCTGAGACTTCAAACCAACCATGATGCAAAGCTCTTAGTTCAATTCTGGCACCCAGCAGTCGCCCAGCAAGGGTGAGCTGCTATTATGAAGTGCATTCAAGTGTTGTTGGCACTGTGCAGAGACTTTGTACTGGTTCCAATGGTAATTACACAAAGAGGCAGGGATGTGGGAGTCACAGAAGGCTTCCAGGAGACCATGATGCCTGGGAAGAGTCTGGAAAAATTGGAAATTGTCTTCCAAGAAGGGAAGGGAGGCACAAGCAAAGCATCCAAGGAACCACAGGAAGGCCCAAATAGCTAGAGTGTGGGTCATAGGGCAGGGAATTGTGCAAAGTGGAGGCAATGGGAAGAGAGCGAGCCAGACCTCAGCCCTGGCAGGAGCCAGCACACAGAGAATCCACCAGGGGATTCCAAGGAACTCGAGCATGATTCCCAGAAACACGAGGGACTGTGGAAAACTCTCTAGAGTAGACAGATAAGGTTTTCAGATGCTTCTCTTAGAAAGGGTCTGTGACCACAGGTTGGAGGAAGGACTGGAAGGGAGCAAGGTTGGGGTCTGCAGCCCAATAAAGAGACGTCTCCACAGCTCCAGGAAAAATGAGGAAGAGCAGTAGCAGCCAAATTTAAAAAAGAAAAATAGACATGAATGAAATCCATGAGGACTTGGTTTGCATCTGGAAGATTTGTTCTCCTTTCTCCCTTTGCCCACCACCTACTTACTTCCCCCTTAATCTCCTTCCTTGACACTCCTTACTTCTCTGCCAGACACCAAATACTTTTTGGCTTTGTTTGACCCAGTGTTCAACATCTCCGGGTTGCAGAGAGGTAGAGAGAGGAAAAAGGAAGACACAGAAACTGAGCCTTTCCTTTTGCACCAGAGCAAAATCCCTATGAATAAATTTAACAAGTGTCTCGGGATGATTTTTCCCCCCTCTACATATCACCTTGATCCTGTTATAGTTTGAATGTGAAATGTTCTCATAAAGGGTCATGTGTTGAAGCTGGGTCTCAAACTTGTGGTGCTATTTTGGGAGGCTCTAGAAATTTTAGGAGATGGGATGGGACCTAGCTCAAGGAAGTAGGTCACTAGGATTGAGGCCTTAGGAATAGTTTGCACTGGACCTCTTCCTGACTGACTATTCTGCTTCAAGTTTGCCATGATGTAACCTGTTCTACCATACTTCTCCACCATGATGCACCCTCTGAAATCATGAGCTCAAATCCATCTTTCCTTCTTTTGAGTTGTTCTGTCAGGTATATAATCTTAGAGACTACGAAAGGAATTAAACCAACACCTTACTTGGGAAGCCACTTCTGTATCCAAAGAGCTGATAGCTCTTAGGCTGCAGTCTTCAGCCATACCTCCTGGCCATGAAAGTGAGCTCCTGCCGGTCAGGCATCTCTGCCTGCAGGTTCTGGGGCTACAAGGTCATCTAAGACCTTGCCCCACATCCATAGTGCCTGTCTGGGTAAGATAAGCCATGGCAACAAAGAATTTCAGTATGACACACTGATCTTAGAGCAGAATGTATGAAATCCTACTGGACAATGATCTTAAGAAACAAGCTATTGAGTTTTTAACCAAGGTTCAAGAATGATGCTAAATCCTCTACAAAAGATTGCTTCATCAAATTCTTAGAAAAGCTCAGCTTTAGTCACGGAGCGCTTGGCACAAAGGCTGGTACACAGGGGGCACTCTGGAAGTATCTGCCTGAGAAAAACAACACTGGGAGGCAAGTTTGGGCATGGTCTCAAGTATGCAGCTGTGGAGACTTAGACTGAAAGAAATAAAGTCTCTGATCCAAGGCTACACAGGGTAGTAGAGATGGGAGCCAAACCAGCTGTAACTCGGTCCACCATCTTAATCCCTGTGCGTGTAGACTGACCACAGAAACAGAAGCACTAAATGGAGTGGGATCGGGTGTGCGGAGGACAGCTCTCCAGTGAGATCATTCTTCAGCCGGAGCTCAAAGAATGAGCTTGGCAGCAGACAGGCAGGGAAAGCACTTTGGAGAAGACAGGGTAAGGATTGGGACATAGCCTATGGGGTAAACATGAGCTGCATCTGGAAAAGCCACAGCAGCAGATGACATTGAGAATACCACAGGAGGCCAGATGGTCACTGGAAAGACCAAAGTTCCCATCTTCCTCCTTCCCTTCTGTGGCTCTGGTCTGGAAGGTCCCCTGGAATGGTACAGGCAGGTCTTACACCTGCGGTTGATTTCTTATACAGCTGGAGTTCTGGAGCTTTTGTGTTGGGTGCAAAATAGAAGCTGGAATTTCTCTCTCAAGCAATGCTTATGCCTGGCAACCCACTGGAGTGTGATTCTGGCAGTGTGATATGGCAGGGGTTCCGCTCCTGTGAGCCAGGCGCTCCCCCCATGGCTGGCACACCAGCTGCTCGGCTGAGGAAGGTGCCAAGGCTCCTGCTAAAGGGACTGAGGCCACCACCCGTCCCAGCAAGGTGTCCTCTTCATTGTCCCAATTTTGCTTGTGGTTACTGCCATTGAGAACGGGTTGCCATGCTTGTGTTGCTTCAGGCTTTTGTCACTCCTGGAATAAGTGTATTTCTCTCAGAATAAATATGACTTTCTACCTGGAGGTCACAAAAATGTCAGTCTTCAGGGTAGGATTCCATTCCCAGATTGCCCAGACTGACTTGCTGTAATGACGTGTGGGAGGAAAGTACCAGAATCTCTCTTAAGGATCACTTTCCTCATCTGTAAGATGGACATGCCATCCCTCAGAAGGAAGTGATGGGTTTAAACGTAACCTGTGTAGCTCGAGGCATGTGGTAGATACTCAGTGAATATCAGATCACTTTACATGTCTTTTTACTCTATAAGAGCAAGGTCCATCTTAAATCTTCCAGTTTTCCCCCATAACGCCATGCTTTGCCCATAAAGAGTAGCTGAAGAATCAGCGAATCAGTGCGTTCCCCTTAAAAAAAAAAAAGTGGGAATTTCATAAAGCAAGCCTTGAGCTCAGCGTATTTACCGAGGGTCCTTGAGTTCCTGGCCCGCTCCACAGCTCTGACCGCCAGACACTGGCATCAAGCCCTGGGCAATGTGTCTTAATTATACAATGCTTCTGTTTCTCAGTTCCAAGATATGACCTTCTTATCTTGTCTCACTCACCTAGCCCTTCCCTCGTTTGCACACAAACACCCTTTGAGAGAGCCAGTCTCCCAACGTTGGCACTGAGCCACAACCGTAAAGTAATTGCGCAATTAGAACTTAATTGCTAGATTTAATTTCGATTTCTTTTGTCCCTCTTTGCATCCCAGTTGTTATAAATGTGCAGTTCCCGCCCTTGCATGTCTGATGAGTTCCTGGTGTCTGCCTGCCCTAGGGGTGGGCTTGCGGGGGAGGGGGGCAGGAGGGAAAGGGAGAAGGGGGAAAGGGAGGGAGAGGCAAAGACAGCCTCTGCCCATCTCAACTTCAATGAAAATTTTACCAAAGTAACCTTCTTCCGTTGGTGACCATGAGCCAGTTTGAAGGGAAAGATGAACTCTGATTTGGTGGCAAAGAGTCTTTCCCTTGGGGTCGGAGATCTGGTGACCCTTCTGATGGATGTGTAAAGAACCTTGACCACTCATGCAGAACCCACTATGTTCGAGGCTCATAAAAATGTGCCATCTAAACATCCCAAACCCTTCTACTGCCTGAAGATAGCTGTCTACACAGGAGAACATTGAGGCTCAGAAATGTTCAGCCACCTGCCCTGGTCACAAAGACTTAAAGTTATATTGAAGCTGGCTAGCGTGTGTTCCTTTCTTTTATAAATGTTTTCACAGCTTTAGTCAGGTCTCGTGTACAGACCATGAAACGTATCTATTGTTAGGACACAATTCTATGACTTTTAGCCAAAGAAATGAGCCAGGGCAAACTAATCGGAAAGAGTCTTATCTCTAATTAACCAGCAGAAAGCCCGGAGTAGAGGTGTGGTTCAAGTGGTAGAGAACCAGTCTTCCGTGGAAAGCTAAGCAAGTGCAAAAGATCTAGAGTTCAAGCCCCAGTACTAGAACACATACAGGGGGAGAGAGAGGGAGGGAGGGAGGGAGGGAGAGAGAGAGAGAGATTGAATTGTTTCTGTGTATCTCCCCCTCCTCCTCCTCCTCTTCATCTCCTCTGTCCTCCTCCTCTCTTCCTCTTCCTCCTCTTCCTCCTCTTCACCTCCCTCTCCCTGGCCTTTCTGCCCCTGAGTCTTCTGCTTTCCCCATGGGAGACCTGTTTCTCTTCACTCACCAATTTACTCTCTTGACTGATCTTCAGTTCCTTCCCCACCCTGGCTTGCCATCCCATCCTCCAAGTCCCCAAAATGGGCTACCAAGGGGTCTCCTCCCTCCAAGAAATGGGGCAGAAGCACTTTGGAGGAGGCTTCTCAGAGCAGTGCTGGAGTATGCTAATTAGAGGCTGGGTTCCCACCCACAGCCTCGCCCCCCTCCTGCTGTGCCTCTGACAGCCGGCTCCTCCTACAGACTGTGGGAAAGGGAGCTGAATTCTTGAGAAGATTAAATGCCAAAATCTGCACTCCCCCTGAGGCAGTCTGGGCCAAAATCCAGTGTGTGTGTGTGTGTGTGTGTGTGTGTGTGTGTGTGTGTCTGTGTGTGTGTGTCTGTGTGTGTGTCTGTGTGTGTGTCCTGGCCCAATGGCATTGTCAGTTTCAGGGTCTGACTGTCTATTGAAAGTTACAGCACATAATTGTAATCTGGATTCCTGGCTCAGGCTGGAAGGACACTACACAATAGTCATCGGCACTTGGAGCTCTGCAACCTCTCCAGCAAGCGACACATCCCGGAGAAGGCTGAACTGCTCCAGTGAGCTCTGTTTCCCCTTTCCTCTGCCCCAGGTTCTCTTGCAGCTGAATCCTGCCCCCTGACTCCTTCCTTCAGCCCAAATGAGAAGCCTCTCCTGACCTCTTCTCCCAAGCTCACCACAACCTTCTGGAGGGTCTCTAGTGAATCCTTTCAGTTATCCTCAAAATTCAACAAGACTTGTTTTGTGCTTTGTTCCTTGGTCTACGTGGTTCGAGTATGCCTGTCTCTCAACCCCCCCCCCCTGCCCCAGGTCTGCTCCCCCTCTGCCCCATTCACTCCTATACCTCAAAGACCAGATGAGAACTCAGTAAATGAAGCTCTAAAAAAGTAGGTACTTGGAATGTGGCTTTGCTAAGAGCATTGGATTCACTGGGCAATGGAGAACTAAAAGTAGAAGAGCTTGACATCCCTGCCTCCGTTTTGCCTCTGTCTCCTTCTGACCTGTACTCTCTCCTGCAGACACCTTGTAACGCGGAAAGGGAAGGAGTGATGGATAATGACAAGGGTCAGAAACTGACCCCAAGGAAGGGACAGCAGAGCCCTGTAGGGCAGACTATCCCCCAGAAGACAGCCTCTTACTGTGGCCACAGAACAAATTCTCTGGATCCCCCCCTTTGCCAAGGGCTGTTTAATAATTCTGCATGCCTTGCTCTACCTGCTCCAATTCTTCCTCTATTTAAACCTAAAAGCTCATGTCTGGATCCCCAAAATGGGCTGAAACACTTACTTTGCTTCTTCTTGCTGCATGCTCCAGTCACCTAAGAAATCTTTCTCTGCTACTCATCTCTTTACTTGGTGTGTTGGGTTGAATGACTGGACCTATAAGTGGAATCCTAGGGCTCAGATCTGTGCTCTATAACTCAACTTACACTCCTCATTGGCTTTTTCCTTATCCGCCCAGGTTTTGTATGCCCCCTCTGCATCCCTGTAGTTAGTATCCAGGCTTGATTTTTACCATGCACCTAGAATATTATTCTCCCCTTGGCTGAGCTAGCACCACATGCCATTGAGTTTCAGGCATTTAGCTGTGAGTGACAAGCATGGTCTCTGTAGGATGGGTAGCAACCAGAGCCCCAGATAACGAATCAGATCATGCATCTGCCAAGGATTATCCTTTATTTGGGAAAGTAATAATGCCCAAGAGTTATAAAGCAAAAGGATCAGATTCCTGGAAAAAACAAATAACATCAGATAGTATGAAAACTTCAACCAATTTACTCAGTTCTGAACATTCAACAGTAAATGACTGTGTATACAAACAGCCACCCATTGTGATTGATTTAATCTGTCACATGTAAGGGGGTAAGGGGGGGGATACAATATTGAACCACATGATCAATCAGAAAGCAAGCAAGCAACAGGAGATTAGAGAGGACGCTCCTCTTCTCAGGAGGAGATTAGGGAGATCTCCCCAGAAGGAGCCAATGTTAAGCCTAGAACTGAGACTTGATGAATAATAGGACTTGGAGAATCCAGTATGCTTGATTGAAAGGATTATGGAAGAAGCTAGAAGAAAGTAGATAGAACAATGTACAACAGAATAAAGGGTGAAGGGTCAAAAACAAATATTGACCAATGAACTATCCGTGCTGAACCAGCTGCTAAACACATGGGATCTGCCACTATTTCATTACTCAGAATGCTCTCCACAAGACCCAGTTCTCTCCCCAGCCTCCTCAGGGACCACCCCATGACCCCATTATCTAAGAGTCAAGCCCACTTGAGCAGCTAGCTTGCTGGACCATGGAGGAAGCAAGCAGCAAGGTGTCTGAAAAAGGCTGCAGAGCTTGGTAGCAAAGCCTGGCACTCCTCTAGGGACAGGGCAATATCACCCAAGCTCTGGGAGCTGGGAGGATGGACAGCCTTTGAAGAGGCCATGCTTCTTCTCCATGGAGAAGGCATTGGAGGAAGCTGCATGGTCCGCCTCTCAGAGATGAGAAGTGATGAAGAGGGAGGCAGGGCCTGACTGCAAAAGTCCTCCGAAGACTGTCAGCAGGACACCTGGTCAAGACAAGGGAGGTACTAAGGGTGACTGGAGATGTCTGGTTTATAGGACTGGAAAGAGGGAGCGAAGGAACACTTCGCAGTGTTTTTGGAGTGATGGATCTCCAAGATATACATTCCTCTTCATGGAACTAGCATCAAACACTGTTAATATCAAATCATAAAAGAAAGATAATCCCCTGGACATAGTATTCCCCCAAAATCAAATTTCAATTTGATTAAGCCTCTAGACCTCTGAACATCAAATAGAAGATTTTACAATGATGGTATGCTCTATAAAGTATATTGTCCCATATTGAAGCAATAACCCACAAGTGGTTATTGCACACTTGAAATTTTATTTCATTTAATTGATTTAACTTTAAATAGCCATTATAATTAGCTGGTGACTGCTGCATTGGTTGCTCTGAATGGAACTACCACCTTCCAGCAAACATGAAAGAAATAAGCTGTCATGGATCGGCAAGGACCAAAGCTAAACAGGAGAAATTCTGTAGGATCAAAAGTGAAGACTGTCTCTCAAACAAATTGCAAGGACTAAGGGGGGGGGTAGATAGACAGACAGACAGAGACATGGAAACAGAGACAGAGTGAGAGAGTGGAGGGAATGCAACTAAGGGATACTTAAAAAAAATAACAACGACATTAAGCCAATCAGAGTGGATGGCTCTTGTCTAGCTCCTGAATTAAACAAATATGGCATGTGCAAATAATATTCTATCACCACCTGTATACTGGATAATGTTAAGAAACTATTATTAAAATGCTTTAAGATGACAATGGTGATGCAGTTATGTGAATGAAAGGTTCTTTTTGGTTGCTTTATTTTTGTCCCGCAGTGCTATGAATGGAGCCTAAGGCCTTTTGCATGGTAGGCGAGCACTTTACCCCTGAGCCACACCCTCCACCAAACGTTCTTATCTTTAAAAGCTACATGTTTAGGAAGAGTCCGCATGCTGAAGCATCGGTGCATAGTAAGGGTTATTTGCTTTAATATATCAGAGAGATGAAAGTAGATGGGACCAGAATAAGGCAGGCTGGGCCAGAAGTTCACAGCTGGGGCTGAGGCAAGCGTAGGAGCCCATACTGTCGACTTTTGTAAATGTTAGAGCTTCCTGTGATTATAAGGTAAAAATCAAACTTAGAAAAATTAAATGCCACCCAATAAAAGGCATGTTAGGCATAATTGCAACCTTGCAAATATGAGGCTCCTCCCCCATGAATAGACTCAGGATCTCACTGTGCCAACCTGGCAGCTCTTCTCTCAACCTACCAACTATTTTCCCATTTGGTGAAAGTCAAACAAAACTCAATAGAAGGTGTTCTCTACTTTTACCTGTGAGGAAAAGCTACCCAAAGCTTTGCAAAATCATTGTACTTGTCTCCCAGATTGTTTCTAACTTGGTCAAAAGTGTCTTAAAGCTGGGCTTGGTGGTTCACACCTATAATGCCCAGATACTCAGGAGATGGAAGCAGAATTGTGAGTTCTAGACCCTCCTAGGCAAGAATAGTAACATCCCGTTTACACACACACACACACACACACAGGATGGTTGTGGTGACACACTGCAATACTGGAAGTAGAAGTAAGAGAATCATGATTTAAGGTTGGATGGGCAAAGCAAGAGATCCTATCTGAAAAATAAGAAAAGCATAAAAGGACGGGGGTTGGGGGGGGGGGCGATGATCAAAGTGCTGAGTGTATACCTGGTATGTTCAAGTACCTGAGTTCAATCCCCAGACAACAACCAGAGAGAGAGGAGAGAGAGATAGAGAAAGAAAATAATTTTGACTTTTATATATATATTTTTTATCAAACTGAATTACAGAGAGGTTACAGTTTCATACATTAGGCATTGGATACATTTCTTGTACTGTTTGTTACCTCGTCCCTCGTTCCCCCCTCCTCCCTCCCCCTTTCAATAATTTTGACTTTTAGCTTTGGCTTCCTTACTATCCTGCCCACTTCAGCTCCTGCCATCTTGGACTGAGCCACTTATAATCTCCCAGGATGCACCCTCTCTTTGGCCTCTTACAGAAGCAGAGTCCAGCACCAGGCAGAAAAGAACAGATGACAAGTTTGAGCAAACTCAGGAAACAGAACTGCAAAGCTGAGGTTCTGTCCCCTGCGATATCCTTCATAGTCTGTCAGCCTTTCCCAGCAGTACTTCTGGGCTGCGCATCTGTGATTATTAGTTAAGATATTAATTGATGGCTTGCTTACTTCTCACTTGGCAGGAGGTTTTCAGGGAAGATGGTACTCTGTTTTCTGTTGCTAATAACACAGTCCCCAAACCCGCAGGATAAATTGTAAGGAAAGGAGTTTATGTTGGGTCATGCTTCTGGGCCAAAGTCTAGGGATTGCATCTGGTGATGGCTCTCTTGCTGGAAGAGTAGCAGACTCTTCACATCGAGTGGGACATTGCTTGTCAAGAGACAGAACCTGCAAGACACTCAGCCAAACTGGCTTTTGTTACAGGAATATCTCATGAACCCACTAATCCATCAATTCAGTAATCAGATGGAGAGATTGAACTGATCTATTCATAAGGACAGAGCCCTAATCACTTCTTCAATATCCCACCAGCCCCCAACTCTGAATGTAAAACAGTGGAGATTAAATTTCAGCCTGAGCTTTGGAGAGGTCAAGCAACAGCAATGGGCAGATTGCGCCACGGCTCAACCCAGGTAGATCACCTACCAAGAGTGAAAGAGTTTGGATCAAAGCTACTTTCAGGTTCTGAGTCGAGGGGAGACTGCTGCGTGGGGACCATGTCTTTGCTCACCTTGCCTTTGGATCTCAATATTGGGCCTATTGCAATGCATCTGGCCAACCCATTGCTTGGGATACAAAGTATTTTGCCTATAATCAAGACTCAACCAATATGAGCTTAACTGATTTAAATATATGCGTGCCTGCAAATGTATTGGCGTGTGGATACATGTAAACATGTTTATACAAAGATCCCTACCAAAATGGCATATGGGGAACTGTAATTTATATTAAAAAATATGAGACAAGGGAAGAGTCAACCCCACCTCCTCCACTGTGAAAGTCATTCTCTGTCCAAGTCACCTGGGAAAGCAAACTGTTCCCATGTGAAGAGGAAGTTATCTGAGGTTTGGTCTATAGCTTTCATGGAATAGTTGTGCCACCTCCTTCCCAGTGGTTGCTATCTCTCTAACTGCGCTTGTATACGAGTAATGAATGCTCCCAGGACTTACAGACCCAACTCTCATCTCCTCAGCGCACACTCTCTTCCCTAGTCAGCTCAGTCACTCCTGTGGACTTGCTCTTCATTTCTGTGTGCTTATATAGAGTATCCCCACTACCTGCCATGAACCTTAGTCCTTCCCCAAACTTCCCACCCTGAACCTCCACCAGCCATGGTCATCTCCACGTGCAGAGGTCATATCTTGGCATAGTTCCCTCCTTGGGAGCCCTTCTCCAATGGGGCACCCTTTGGAGCTCCTGGCTTCTCATCTTCTTCCCTTAGCCTCTTATTTTGGGGGCTCTCTGGCACTTGAGTAACAGCTCAAGCACTGTGCCCTGCTAGGCATCCACCTGGCTCATGGGAATTCATGTATCTTGGTGACTTCCCCCATACAAGCAGGCAGAGGACTGAGCCAGGCAGGCTTCTCCACCAGCAATGTTCAACCGGTAGGGGAGTCTCCAGAATCAGCACATAGCACCGCCAGCCCCCGCCCCAGCTCTGTGAATCCCCTAGTCAGGAAAACACTAAGCACGGCAGCAGATGCTAACAGGAGAATGGGAGAGAGCCAAGCTTGGTGGTTCAAGTAGTTTGTTGCTATTGCTAATATACAAACATCTTTACAAGTACATACACATTCCTGCAGACATTCTATGAATATGTATTCATGTGTGATATGAATCGCCTTTTACTTGTGCCAGCAGTTTTCAAACTCTGGATTGCAGGGAGTCTGTATTGGTTATAAAAATCAATTTATTTAATCACAATAAATTCGATATTGTTTGCTCCACTTTGTTGGAATAGAAAGAGATAGGATAAAAGGAAGAGAATCAGAGTACTTTGTAGTATGCAGAAAGATCATATTGTTTCACGAAACTTGTTTTATTTTTGCGATCAAGTTTATTGGGGCATAATTCACAGCTGATAAATATTTGCCTTTTCTCATAAAAGTGTAAGATTCAGTAAGTTTTATCAAGTTTGGCTAGGTGCATAATCCCTCTCATAGTGGACGCACATGCATTACCATAACCCCAGAAAATGACCTGGGCCCCCTACAGTCAGACCCCTCCCTCTTCTACCACCCAGGTAACCATTGATTTCCCCTCTGTCACCAGCATTTTGTTTGTTCCAGTGTTAAGCATTTTTGTAATTCTCTGATGACAGAAATTTTTATAACCCACTTTATTCTCTTTTGTCTTCATAGTCCCAGTTTGTGTCTAACAGCATTCCAGCTACTAAATATTTGCTGAAAGAAAATTAATGTATGAACCAGTTTGTGATGTCATTTGTAGTTCATAGTATGGTAGGTTGTGATCAAAACAAGTTGGAAAGTGCCAGCAGTCATAGAAATCACAGATTTCGGCTATTTGGGAGGTCAATTCTATGTGGTTGTAAACTGCCATGTGGTATCTGAAGGGTGCAGAGCATTTTATATAAGAATGTGTCCCCCACTTCTTTTTTTTTTTTTTTTTTTTTTTTGCCAGTCCTGGGCCTTGGACTCAGGGCCTGAGCACTGTCCCTGGCTTCTTCCCGCTCAAGGCTAGCACTCTGCCACTTGAGCCACAGCGCTGCTTCTGGCCGTTTTCTGTATATGTGGTGCTGGGGAATCGAACCTAGGGCCTCGTGTATCCGAGGCAGGCACTCTTGCCACTAGGCTATATCCCCAGCCCCTCTCCCCCACTTCTTGAAATGTATATATTATTTCCAGGTCTTTTCTGTTAGAAATGCCCTCATAGGTGTGTCATTAAGCAAATATGTGGATGTACGTATAAGTTGCATTCTCAGACATGGTGCTATAAGTCCAGGAACATGTGGAGGGCATTCCTAAATGGCCTTATGAAGGGGTTAGACTTGTTTCTAGTCCCACAGTAGTAACAGCCCAGATCTTTCTACCTATGCTTAATTAGTGAATATGGCCCACATAGATTTAAGCTGGCATTTATTCTTAGTAGTGAAAATGACACCTTTCATATATTTAAAAGCCAGTGTCATTGATATTTCTATGAACTTGGAGTTGTCTGCTCATGCCTTTTGCTTTCTGTGTGAATTGTCAGGCTTTGTCCCAGGCTCCTGGAGAAGTTTGTAGAGGAAATTTGCTTTTAGTGTCTCACATATTGGAAACATCTTTTTCAACCATTTTTATTGCCTGTCTTTTGATTTTGTAGTATTTGGGGGAATGCAAGAAATTTTAATTTTATGGTATCATTTTAATCAATCTTCTTTTATGACTTCTGGAGTCTGTGCTATGTTTTAAAAGACCAAGTCCTTACCCATTTGGATATTATTTAAATAAAATCTCCTGTTCTCTTTTAATACTTTCATGGATTTCTTTTCAACTTAAATCTTTGCTGCATATGGAACTGATTTTGATATAAAGAACTAAGAAGACATAAGCTTTGTTGTAGATGGCTACCACTTTTTTAACCACAACACCAATTATTAAATAATCTACTTTTTTGGACTGCTCTGAAGTGTCCATTTAATCACAAACTGCCTGTCTAGGTCTATTGCTGGTCTGCAATGTACTGCTTTATTGGTCTGTCTATTCATGTACCCTCACCAAACTGCTTAAGTCGTTTTAGTTTTGTAACAGGCAATCTCACATTTGTCAGAATTTATTTGATTGTTTTCATGTTTTTTCCCATATTTATGAAAAAGGAAAAGTAGATGATAATAGCATTTCTGACTGACTGATATACCGGGGCCATCAAAGACAGGGTGGCTGCTTTACATGTCAAGTTAGACAAGGATCTTGACAGCCATGGGGGAACCGCTCATTTCAGCCAGCATCAAGTTCTGTCAACATGCCACCTCTAAACAGACAGCCTGATACTGCATCAGGAAATCGGCCGGGCAGAGAACCAGGCCAAGAAAACTTGGACAGTCACTGCCAACCTCTGGAATCACTTTTAAAATGAAAACAACAAATAGCAAATTGGAAGAGGAGAAAAGATATCTACCACCATTCACAGCACAAGTGACATCATTCTTAAACCAATTGCTATGGAAAACATCAAGATTATCAGTGGATAAGGTCATGAGCAATTCCTAAAAGAAACAGCCAAGAAAGATAGGAGGTTTTGTTCTACCTTCTTACTTATATATAGCATCCAAGTGTTCTGCAAGTAGCCTTGGTATTGCACTGGCAATCAAAAAGAATTCTACTAATCTAGAGAGTTGTTTATAAAAGGCCTAAGGCTTCTTTCTTGCTGTCTTGCTTTACAGAAAAATGTATGCTTAAAAAAATCAGAGGCCAACTGCTATTGGAACATAGATCAAGCCACCATGGGCACAGAGGGAAACACACCATGTTCGGATAGGGGAAGAAACAGAAGAGCCAGGAGAGTGAAGGAACAGGATGCAGGCTGTGGGTTTGGGGCTCGCTGCCAAGTACCCAGGTCTGTGGAGCAGCTCAGAGGAGTCTCCACTCAGAGACACTGACCCAATACACTCTGGCTTGCTGAGATTCATTACCCTGTCCGCAAACCAGAGATAGCACTATGTACCTGTCATACAGGAAGAAATGACTAACTTAATGTGTGGGGAAGGATCCTCACTGTGCTCTGCTCAAGGTAAGCATCCAATAGTGTTAGGATTTCATAAGAATTGCCTTCAGTAAAGAAGATTCGTTGTGGGGCACTGGGAGGTGGGTTACTAGACAGGACCTTGGTCCTAGCCTGTGGAACATAGGGACCTTGGACAAGTTCTGTCATTGCTCAATCCAAGACAGTCTCTGAAGTGTTTTTCAGCTAGGACATTCTGGATCTTCTCCTGGTCTTTCTTTGCCCAAGATCTAATGCCCCTAGCCCTTAGCTCATGGCACCTGGTAGCATGGGAGTGGTGGGGAGGACTCAGCTCAGAGCCAAGACTCTACTGGCAGGAAGTTCTCTGCAGATGGCCAGCCCACCCTTCCTGAAGAAAGCCTACTTCTTGTTTGGGCCTCTCAGGCATTTCCATGGAGACAAGGGACAAGAGCAGAAGGAAGGCCTAAAGTCCTTCCTTCCAGAAAGGCTCCTCCCTTCCCCAGGGAGCCCACACTGCAGTGACAAGCTTCCTAGATCCACTGAAACTGAAGGGACTTCCTTTTCAGACTGCCTTGAGGCCAAGTGACCCCAAGGAAAGCCAGTCCTACCTGAATCTTCCTCTGTCCTTCCCCCCCCTTCCCCACTGCTCCTGTCTGGCTGCCTGCACAGCTCCTGCCTCCTCATGTACCTGCTTGTCCTTGAGATCTAGGAGGAATTTTCCACCAAGTCTGCTCAGGCAGCTGAACCCCAGAGGGCAAGGAGACTAAAGCTCACAACTTCCACGGCTTCCTGGAGCCACGGTCCTCTGAACTGGGCAAATGACTTCACTTAACAATGGTTAACGTGGTGCCATATGCTTTTGTGTTCTTTCCATAGTGCTAGACATCTTTTTCTTTTACTTTCTCGTGTGTGTGTGTGTGTGTGTGTGTGTGTGTGTGTTGGTCCTGGGACTTAAGCTCAGGGCCTGGATGCTTTCCTTGAGCTTATTATTTTTCCTCAGCTAGTGTTCTACCACTTGAGCCACAGCTCTACTTCTGGTTTGTTTTTGTTTTTTTTCCTCTGTTTGGTTTTGGTTTTGTTTTTTATATAGTATTAGCTAGAGATAAAAATCTCCCATCTGGACCTTCCTGCCCAAGCTAGCTCTGAACTACAATCCTCAGATGCTAGCAACTGGGTCGACTTCATTAAAACAAACAAATAAAAAATAAAATAAATTCTTAGGAAAAGATAAATAACAAAAAAAATTATTGTAAAGTGGAAAAAGCGAGAGCGCGCGAGCGCACACAAGCAAAGACAAACAGCACAGCTCGATGCTTATTAAAAAAATATATATATAGACAACTGGTCGACCTCAGGACTTTGTTCAGTTTGTCTCGGCGACCACAGTGACCAGGCAGGCAACTGGTCGACCTCATTAGAAATAAAAACAAAAAGATTAGATAAATACATAAACAAACAAATAAATACATGTGGAGAGAAGGACAGTACGTGCAGGAGCAAAGGTAAACAGCAGACAGACCTGAATCCTTATCTTTACAAGATAGTAAAGAAAGAAAAACGAAACCACAACAACAAGCCTCCTGAGTAGCTAGGATTACAGGAATGAGCCACCACCACTCAGCTCCTTTGTTATTTTATAGTTTTGTTTTGTTGTTGTTTTTAACAATACTGAAGCTTGAAATCTGGGCTTGCTAGACAAGTGCTATAACCAAGAGAGCAAGTAGCAGAATTGATCTCAGAACTAAGCCTTATAATGAATAACAACAAGCCTTATTACTATGTGTAGTTATTTCCTCCATCCAGTTAGACCTCCAGCATGAGCCAGTTAGGTTTTGCTGCCTGATTATGGGACCCTGCTTGTTTGCAGATGTTTCTAAGCTCAGAACTGGGCTTTTAAGCCTATGCTGCCCACCTGAGTCTGGAAAATGCACTTCCCCAGAGGCCTTACCCACAAGTAGGAACCCCTACTTTAAGAGAAAGGGTATTCTAACAGGATGTTGTAACTGTTATCATCCTTTAAAATGTGATGGTACTTTTTACTGTTTACCCAAATTAAATCAAATAGCATATGACAATCAACTGTACCTTGGAAACAGTAAGTCTTTATTAACTCTCAGCACTCCACAACCCATGCAGGCAGAATTATCCAGTCTTCACTCTTTTCCCACATCCCTTCACGCCTGCCTCTTTCATAACCCTTGTCACGGAGCATCATCATTGTTTGTATGTGTGTCTTACCCAGTAGACAGGGAGTTCCTCACGGGCAACAGCTCTGTCAAGTTCAGTTTTACACTCCAGTGGCTGGCATTGTAGCCAGCAATTAGTAGTCTCTCTGAGGTTTGGTTGAAATGGAAGAAACTGAGTTCAGAGACTTATATAGAAGAGACACACCTGTCCCAGGACCGAAGGGGTTTTGCTGGTTTCATTTGGTTGTTTCCTTTTTGTTTTCCCCAAATCTGTGTCTCTTCAAGTAGCTCAAAGTGCTTGTCTTGGAATGAAATGGTGCCAACACAGATAAATTTGTTGAGCAGTCCAAAGAAACTTCAAATTTAAGACTTATGCTACTTACCATGAAGGGTTCTCTGTGTGGCGTGAAGCTCACAGTAAAGAAATCCAGTCGGTGATTTACACTGGAAATTAGAAGGACCAAGATCATATACCATGGAGCCAGAAGCAGTAATTATGTCATTGATTATTGAGCCACCAGGTTTTTGGTAAGATCTTTAGGGATTTCCTTTCAGCCAAATGACCTCATGTTGAATGTACTTTATGGCCTCTTGAATGAGAAGTAAGACTGTGAGGTATTACAGACAAACAGTTTTAGTATTCCATGGTCCTTAATGAATCAACCCCAGGTTGTGGGAGAAAAAAAATAAAATATTACAAATCACCTGCTAACTTACACTCTGTATGTGTGTCTGTCTGTGTGTCTGTCTCTCCCTTTCCTTTACTTTTTTTAGCAGGGGGGGATGGTGGATAGGAGGTGACAAGGTCTTGCTATGTAGCCCAGGCTGACCTCAATCTAGCAATCCTCCTGACTTAGCCTCCTGAAGCACTGGGTTTACAAATGTGTACCACAACAATTGACTTGTTCCATTTTAATCATTTTAATATTGACCAACATGTGTATTTTTTTATGTGCTAGATATAGTTAGTGGCTTACAGTTGCACTTGGTAAGTTTTGTTGTTTTTTTGTTTCTGTTTTGTAATCAGTCATGGGGCTTGAACTCAGGGCCTGGGTACTGTCCCTGAGCTTTTACACTCAAAGCTAGCACTCTACCACTTGGAACTACAACTCCACTTCCAGTTTTCTGGCTACACCAGTAATTGCACTTGTAATTCTAACTATTCAAGAGGCTGAGACATGAGGATCGTGGTTCAAAGCCAGCCAGGGCAAGAAAGTTGGTGAGACTCTTACCTCCAATAAAACTACTCCAGAAACTCCAGAAGTGGTGCTGTGGCTCAAGTGGCAGAGCACTAGCCTTGAGCAAAAGAAGCTCAGGGATAGAGCCAAGGACCTGCATACACCACACACACACACACACACACACACACACACGCACACACACACACACGCACGCACGCACGCACTGCAAATCATTGATCTATACTCATATCACAGTCACATGTGATAGATCATGAAGGGGAGGAGAAGAGGAGGAAGAAGAGGAGGAAGGTGGAGGGGGAGGGAGAGGGTGTGTCACAAGAAAGCCAGGAGCATGTCCTTAAGAACTGCAGTCATTTCAGGGTGTCCAGTGTGGATCTTCTCCCAGGCTTCTTCAAGTAGTAGCTGACAGGATTGCTGCTCTGGAAGTTGTAGGGATGAACACTTCAATCCTTGCTGCCCACTGCTTGAGTCCCTCCTCCCCCTCTCCCTGCCAACCAGTCCCTTGCTACCTGGGCCTCTCTGTTAAATAGTGTAGCAACTGGGCTTTCTCAGAGCAGCAGAGAGAAAGAGAGAGAGAGAGAGACAGAGAGAGAGAGACAGAGAGAGAGATGAAAGAGAGAGAAAGAAAGAGAGAGAGATTACAATCTTTGGTAACTTAATCTAAACATGAAGTTACATCACACTAGGTTCAGCCTGAGTCCCAGGTGGAAAATTCCACAAGGGCGTGGGTACAGGGGGATGGATCCTTGAGAACCATTGTTGGCATCTATCAGTCTATCACCTGCAGGAGTGACCCTCTCTCCACTGGGACACGTAGGTGCCAGTGCCCCTTGCCCCCTCCTCCCAAGGAAGAAATGTCACCTGCAACTGGGGAGCTTTGGGAATAGGACCTGAATGTGGAGGAAGCCCTCCCTTCCTCTTCCTTCTCTTACACATCTGTCGGTGGCGAACCAGCTCTGCTAGGCTACTGGCCACGGCAGAGGCTCAGCAGGAAAGGTGCTGTCTCTATGAGGGGCAATGCTCTTTGGTCTAGAGCTCAGAGGCCAAGAGCCCCCTGTGACCACACCCATCCTGTAATCTCCAGCGCAACTTTTTCCAAAATTAGGTTGGCATTTTCTCATCATCTGCCTGACAATATGGGTTCTTTCCATTGGTGTAGCATGAGAAGCTCCCTCTCAAACACCAATGTGCTTCTGACAGAGTTGGTGGAAGTATAAAATGCCATTACCCCAAATAAGGCTGGCTTATTGAACTGGACATATCCCATGCAAGCAGAAGTGGATCCTACCCTCAGGCTGAGGCTCTACTACCACCTTCTTGAAATTCTTAGTAAGTTTTGAGCAGGAGTGTCCATGTTTCCATTTTGCCCTGGGACCCAGTTACTTCCCTAAACCCGTAATCTACTTGATTTTTTTATTTTTGCCAATAGTTTCTCTCTGTCTTGGGCCAATTGACAACCCCTTCTGTGGTTTTCTCATCTACAAAATAAAAGGACTGTAAGCTATATCCAAAGGGCCAGCATAATTGAGATTCCCACCCACCCCCACCGCAAAAAAAGCATTATGAAGTAGATGTACTGTGCAGTTTGAAAACCTGTACCCAGTGGTCTAATTCAGAGTATCTCCATCAACATCCAAGGTGTGACCAAAGATGGCAGGAGGAAAGGACGGGGCAGCCATGTGATTTCCAAATCAAAGCATCCACCTTCGGTGACAAGGCTACAAACAAAGGCTCCCCAGGGTATGTATGGGTGATTCCCATCATGCATTGCCCACGTGGCTGCTCAGAACCTCCATGAACCCGAAGCTGGGATGGCTCGCGAGACCTCCAGAAAACTCAGAATTCAGAGAATGATGAGCGGGGCAGATACAAGAGAGAGAATGGGTACCTTACTCGCTCGTGTTGTGACCTAAAAGGAAATGGTTACAGACATCAGACCATCCAGTAATTAATCACAATTTGTGGCCTAGGGAAAAATCCAATGCCCATGTCTCATTAATATAGTTCGTTGAAAAATGCCAGAGAGAGATGCTGTGTTTGCTACTTGTATAATTTACTGCATTTCATGTTTAAACTGAAGTATCTAATTATACGATTATGAATCACCCTGATTCAAATAAGGTTCACCAAAATAATCTCCTTATGTAACATTATCTTCCAGTATACCTGCGATCTTCATTTCATTATGTATTCTTATTCTGACAGAGTCTAAAGATCTAATTGTATTTTTAAAGTTTCTCATAAAGCTTAAATAACCATTCTGCTACAAAAACTAACATAAGATAGTCAGTCCTGACTTGTATTACATTTGGAAAATGTCATGCTTTCTTTTATGGTTGTTTTCCCAGGACATGTTATGGCTTTTGCAATTAAGCAGCCTTGCAAAGCATAGCTTTAAATGAGTTTAATGTTTTGAATCAGCTGAGCATTTCATGCACCAGTTTCCTTCACTCTTTTTTTTTCAATTTATACTTTTGTTTGTTTGTTTGTTTGTTGCAGGAGCTCTACCACTTGAACCATACTCCCAGCTCTTACTTGCTTTAGTTATTTTTTCACATAGGATCTTGTACTTTTTACTTAGGCTGACCTCAAACTCTGATCCTTGCAATCTCCACCTCCCCAGGAGCTGGATTTATAGGTGTGAGCCACCAGACCCAATCTCCCTTGCCTTTTAAGAACTACTACTATTACTATTGATAATAATAATAACATTTTCTGTATTCTGGTTGTTTAAAATTTACAAAATGCAATTAGGTTTGTTGTTTTATTTAATCTTCTTTCCCAGAGACTGCTTGTTTACGTAAAAAGGTTAAGGTCACCAGCAAAGAAGGCCATTGGAAAGAGAGGCAGGGGTGGGATGGGAGGGCAGAGAAGGGAAAATAAAGGGATTATATAACTTAAACCATTGTTATGCAGCCATTCAATATTTAACTTGCATTTGATAATTTCTATAGCATTAAAGTGGAATTCTTTATTCTTTCGTGTGTGTGTGTGTGCGCGCGCACGCCAGTACTGGGGCTTGAACTCAATAGCTTGAGTTCTCAGGTGGCCTTTTTGCTCAAGTCTGGGACTCTACGTCTTGAGAAATACCTCCAGCTTCTTGTTGCTTAATTGAAGAAAATGCTTCATGGACTTTTCCACCTCAACTGGTTCAGAACCTCTGTCCTCAGATCTCAGCCTCCTGAGTTCCTAGATTACAGGCATAAGCCACCAATGAATGCCCAGACTGAAGGGAGCTTCTTGGTAGTTTCAGACCCCACTAGAACTTCCTCACAATATTAGCATAGCTGAGATGACAGCCCCGAAGACAGTGACGTCTTCTAATTTGAAGGCAACTTTAAGCCCGCCAGCTTTTTACCAAGCTCCTAAAGGGCTGAGCAGAACCCTGTGTGCTCAGTACAACCACAGGTCGGAACTGGAGTTCCTGATCCTACGCGCTTCCTCAAGGCAGTTAGAGACTCTGCAAACAGCGTAGACTGACTTGAGCCACTGTGAGGGTGAAAGGAACTTACTGGCAGGAAGGCAAGCGGGCTGCTGGACACTCATCAGCCAGACTAGAAAACCTGCCTCCTGCTGCAGGCACAGATAAAGGGAGGAGCGGCTACCGAGAACAAGGCCAAAAGCATGTCACAGCAATGTTCTAACTAGAGGGCAGATACCAGGGCTGGCAGCCTGAGAATTACTCAGGCTACTGGGCTTGTTTCCTTTTTAATTGAGATGCAACAGAGTTAAGCCCACAAACCTTACCTGTGCATTTCGAATGCATCTATGTCCATGAAGCCACCACCTTGCTGAAAATATAGACTATGTCTAACACTACAGAAGACTTTTTCAGGCATCTTCCCGGTCCATGCATCCTCTCCCAAAGGCAATCATTTTTCTGGAATCTATGACTATAGATAAGATTTGCCTGTTTGTAACCTTCATGTAAATAAGACTGTGCAATATCTCTCTGTGCATTTCTTTGTGTCTAAAGCTTTTTTTTCCTCATCTGTGAGATCTACCCATGTGGTTGCTTGTAGTAGATTACCTTTTATTTTATTTTTTTTGCAGTAAGTACTCTGTTGTATGCTTCTAATGGAATGTCTTTTCCATTGTACTTTTTATGAACATTGGGTTATTTTTCATTCAGAGCTATGATGAGCACTTCCCTATGAAAGTGCTTGGTACCTATCTCTTGGAAGAATTGGCACTCATTTTTCTGAAGAATACTCATTCCAGTGGAATCACTAGGTCATAAACAGGCACATGTATCTCTACATTATCTCCTCCTAGGGACACTGGGGCAATCCCCATCTCCTGCCTTAACTTCGGGGTCTTGGGGCAGAGGAAGGCTGGTCCTTGTCAGCCTCCATAGAATGAGAGGGATACTGACTTCTTCCACAAAATGTACCCATGATTTTAAACATTTTTCTCAAGTAAAGTGGAGTTCGGAACTCAGCAGACAGAAGTTTGTCAAATGCTAGCAACAATACAGAATCTTCCAGAAGTGTGTGTGTGTGTGTGTGTGTGTGTGTGTGTGTGTGTGTGTGTGTGTGTGTGTGTGTGTTGCTGAGGATCAAACCCAGGGCCTTGAGCAAGCTAGGCAAGTGTTCTACCCCTGAGCTACATCCCCAACTCATCTTCAATATTTTCTCCTAATCACATATCACATGCATCATCACATAATCACTGACTGCTTTTACCTATTTTTTCAGCATCGGTAAGTTATACAGGAGATTCGGGGGGCAGGGGGAGTTGGGTGTTTTGTTTTGTTTTTGCCAGTCCTAGGGCTTGAACTAGGGGCCTGAGCACTGTCCCTGGCTCAAGGCTAGCACTCTGCCACTTGAGCCACAGCGCCACTTCTGGCCGTTTTCTGTATATGTGGTGCCAGGGAATTGAACCCAGGGCTTCACGTATACAAGGCAATCTCTCTTGCCACTAGGCCATATCCCCAGCCCCCAGGAGATTCTGTTTTGACATGTCCATAGATGCTTACAATGCCCCTTGTTCAGATTCACCTCTCCACTCTCCCTCATTCGTTCTTCCCTTTTTCCAAATGAATTTTAACAAGCTTCATCCTTCTGTTTTTATACCTTCACATAAATTATTTTAACTATATTCACCTGCTTTCACCCTCTCGATTCCCCGTTGACTTAGAAAAATTTCAATAGTTTTACGTCAAGGGAGTTATAGCAGTATGATAAATAATAACTTTTGTCATTTGTAAAAAAATGATTGTACAAAATACAACAAATGAAACAGTGCTATTAACTTCTATGTATTCTACAAAAGGCTATGAATCTCAGACTTATCGTTAAAAATAAACCACTAACTGGGGCGTGTCTGCAAGTGTTTAAGAATCTGATTTACTACTAGGAGTCAGAAAACAGAGACTTTCTCTTTGAGATAAATAGAACCATTGGGAGAATTAGAAAGGGAATGGGCTCTCTTACCAAGTGACTGCTTTTTGATATGAGGAAAATGCAAATATATTATACATGTGTGAGATAAATAGTCTAAGATAAACTAAGGCCCCAAAAGGGAAACTGATGTGCTCAGGTCAGATAGCAACATAGGGATTGAGTTTGGAAGATATTTCTTAATGAAACTTTAAAATCTATCTGATAGATGTAATAATTCTAAATTTATAAGCCTCTAATTATGCAGCCTCATAAATGTATACATGCAAAAATTGATGGAACTTACAAAAGAAAGAGACAAATCCATAATCATTGGGGAAGACTTCTTTTCATTTATTTAGTTTGGTGATACTAGGGTTTAAATGCAGGGCCTTGCCCTTAATAGGCAGGTACCGTACCTCAAGCTCTGAGGAAGACTTTAATACATACATAGACACCCATATCTGTTCTTGCTATGCTATTCTTATTGTCAAAAATTATTCATCATTGCTTTCACTTCAAAAGGCAATCTTAAAATGTTAAAGAAAAACTAGAAACAGTATTTACCACATCAAATTTTAAATAATTAAGCCAAAAAAATGCAAATTATAATTTGCCACAACCTAATGGTTAGCACAAGTTACCTTGGTATTTTGAGATGAGGTATAACAGATCTAAATAGGAAATAGTATCCAACAAAACAGGTAACAGATTCATCCCACCTATTCATGTTCTCACCAAAGAGTTATTAGAATCTCCTGGTTAATTTGTATAAGAAATATTTATTAAATATCGACCATGTGACTCTTCTTGGTACTTAGAAAGTCCCAATGGAAGAAGAAGGAAAAAGAAAAGGAAGAAGAAAAAAGAGAAAAAGAGGAATAAAAAGAGGAAGAGGAGGAAGGGAGGGGGAAGGGAGGGGGAAGGGAGGGGGAGGAAGAAAGAAGATGAGAATCCAGAATACCTGCCTTCATGGAGATCAAACTCTAGTGGGAAAAACAGCATAAAGTAAACTGGGAATGGCACAGTGTACTAGAGATAAGTCCACAGAGAAGAAAACTAGTAGAAGATATCAAGAAGACTGAGTAAGGTGGAGACAAGTCTCCAATTTAAAATATTTTTAAGTGCTAGTCCAGGGGCATTATACGCTCCATCGTTACAGAACTAATGCCACTTTCCACTCCCAGAACTTTTGCAACAGAACAAATGGAAACTCTAACCCATAAACACTAAGCCCTATTGCCCTCACCCAGTCCCTGGCAAGCACATTTCTGCCTCTTGTCTCTAGCTGTGACCACTCCAGGGCTACGCTACTCACTGCCAACCACCAGCAAGCAAGGGTAGACTTGGGTTTACTCAGTAAACAAGGATCATTGATCAACTGATAGACAAAACCATGCTACCAGCACACATGCGATCACTTGGAAATAAGAACTTACAATTACTCTCTGAGGTTGGTTAAAATGCAGATTTCTGGGACCACTTTCAGACTTCCTAGGGAAGAATGTGGGAAGAGATTTGACTGGGTAATTAAAAGAGCTAAAAATGAGTCTCTAGTATTACTTTTTTAATTAAATTTATTTTTATTATCTTTAAGCAGTTATACAAAGAGATTTCAACTCAACATGTCAATTTATGAGTACAATGTACCTTGATCAGAGTCCTAAAGTCACTTGTATGTGTGGAATGGGGGGGGAGGGGCGTGTATCAGTACTGGATCTTGAACTCAAAGCTTGGGAGCTGAGCTTTTTAGGTCAAGGTTGATGCTCTACCACTTGAGCTAAAGCTCTACTTCTGGCTTCTCACAGACATTCCTGCTTGGGCTGGCTTCAAACCGTGATCCTCAGAACTCAGTCTCCTGAGTAGCTAGGGTTACAGGCATGAGCTACAGGCTATTCTTAAATTCTTAAGTGATCACAGTAAGATCTTTAAGTCAAACAGACTCACACTGGCAAGGATGTCAGTAAATTGCCTTTCCCTTCATCCTTATTTCCCACAGAGGGCCTCCTTTTGAGCAAAGTGCTTGGCCCTTGCCCAGGTGATTGGCAGGTGACAACCACTGGGTGGAGTCAATCAGATAAAAAGCTCTGAACACTGGGGAGTGTTGGGAGGCAGCAAGCCCAGGCGGGCGGGCAGGCCCATGCCCAGCCCAAACTCTCCTGAGGCTGGACTATCCCTGGGACCAGACTGGAGGGAATAAGGAATGCTAAGAGGCCCTTTGGCCCAGACGTGTAAAACCATGATCTTTCATTCTTTAGATCAGTCATCAGGATGACGCTGTGATTTCCACGTGCATCGCTCAATGGGTTCTCCACTCAGAAGAGGAAGAGGAGGTGGGTTCATTGTCCTCTAAGGCCTGTCGTTGGTCGTCAATGGCAGTGGGGAAGGGCTGTCTTGCTGTTTGCACCCATTCTCCTTGTGACGCCCCTCCAAGGTGCTTCCTTCCACAGGTGGTTTGAACACACTCTGGGCCAGAATGCAGCTCTACTGTCTGCTGCTCTAGAAAGACAGAAGAAGAGTCACAGTTCTCCATTTCCCTCAGACGGGCCAGCATTTTGCTGGGTGTGTTCCATGACATTATTCGTGTATGTATGCATATGTGTGCGTGTGTGTGTGAGAGAGTGTTCGCACAGACATGTGTGCATGGCAGGGAGGCCAGTCCTGGGGCTTGAACTCAGGGCCTGGGTGTTCTTCCTTAGCGTATTTCATTCAAGGCTGGTGTTCTACCACTTGAGCCATACCTCCTCTTCTGGATTTTCTGGTGGTTAATTGGAGATAAGACTCCTACTATCTTTCCAGTCTGGGCTGGCTTCAAACCACAATGCTCAGATCTCAGCCTCCTGAGTATCTAGGATTACAGTCATGAACCACTAGCATCTGGCCTACGGCCTTATTTTTATTCTCATAATAAATATGTTTTATTGTCCCCAGGGAAGGATCATGAAGCGGGAGATGAAGTGACTTGTGTAAGTCTCTCCCCTCTCCCACTACTCGCCTGACGTGATTCAAATCCCCAAGTCAGTGGCATAATTGATTGCTCACTGAGGTCGTCTAGCACCAAGAACAATGACTCTTACATGGTCGGTGATCACTAAATCAATTGGACGAATGAACTTGGAAGATGCTCAGCACTTCCTTAAAGAGTGCAGGAATGGATGGGATGATGGTTGTGTCATGTGCTTTACGGGGCACCATTTTCCATTTAGAGGGCCGTAAAACCACCACGGATGTCCATTTCACACATGAAGGGATTGAGGCCTGGATAGGAAGTTACGTTCCACAGTTCAAGCAGAAGCTTGGGTCAGAAACCACATCCACGGGAAACAGCAAACTGTAATGGGAAAGAAACATCAGCTCTCAATCTGGGGGGGGCGGGGCGGGGAGGAGATTCACTTGCTCATCTTTTTTAGCATTTACCCTCAAGGAAAACTTGTTCAACTTAACAGGTTGTTTGTTGTTGTTGTTTTTTTTTTTCAAATCATGTTTTCTAGCAATATCCCTGCTGGATTTTGTCAATCTTTTCCTACCTGAAACACACTTGTTACCTAATGGGAAGGAACAGTGAAAGGCTGGGGAAAAGGGAGAAGCAAGGTGCTGATGGCTCATGCCTGTGCAGTTTCAACAGGCGAGGACTGTTTATTGAGGCACAGCAGCACGGCACAGCAACCTTCCTGGGGTATAGAGGTTGTGCAAGGGAGTGGGGTTAGAGTTAGGCTTTGATGGAGTCTGAGCAAGGAGACAGAAGTTACCAAAAAGGCAATGAGGGCTGGAGAGGCAGCCGATTTTCTGTTGGGCTCACCACGGAATGTTGACAGCCAGGCTTGTGCATGGCAAGCAAGTCCACGCATACCTGGGTTTTGGCCTGACTTCCGTATGCACCTGGGATAGCGGGGTGAGGGTCGAGCCTTCGTATTCCATCTTTAGATGCACAAGGAGATTGGGCCAAGAGGGGAGAGGTCGGTCCTTCATACAGGGTCTGTTGGATAGATAAAAAGATTGGGCTGGAAGAGGAGACTGGGAAAGAGGTCGGATTCTTCTTTGGCATTTTTCCGTCCTGCTGGGGATTTATTGTCAGAACTGTTCTGTTGTGGATTTGTGGTGCAAGCTGTCCCATTTGGGGTTTTATGATAGGGTTGTCATCCTGACGCTGGTGGTCCTGTACTTTCAGATAAGGCCCATCCTGAGCGTTTAGGTAAGGCCAGGGATGAGGTTTTCCTGAGACCTGAGCGGGGAGTTCCCAGGGCGAGGGTGGGCCATGGAGCCTGGCTCTGAAAACCTGCTTTCAGCCTGAGAGGCTCTGACTAGTTGGCAGACTCGGTGTTCTTGGTTTTTGCCTCGGGGGAGCAGTTTTGGGCCAACTGAGGGCCATCAGGGCCTGGAGCAGACACACCTAAGAGGCCTGGGTAGAACTCACATCCTTTTCAAGGATGGATAATACTCTACTGTATATGCATTTTTTAACCCATTCATCCATTGCTTGACACTGATTAATTGGTTCATTTCTGCACAGGTTCTCCCCACAGCCTGCCTTGAATATGATCCTTGAGGGCCTCACCGTTTTCTCGGAGTTGGGGAAAAGGCTGGGAACACAGAAGAAAAATAAGTCAATTTTAGCAATATATTTTGAATAATACTATGATTTTAAAAATCAGTATATAGACCAGGATGGTGGTGCATAGTTGTAGTCCTAGTTCTTTGGAAGGCTGAGGCAGGAGAATTATGAGTTGATGGCCAGACTTAGCAAAATGGTAAGGAGACACTATAGACAGACAGACAGACAGAATGATAAATACATACACACATACGTACGTATGTAGAACCAGAGCATAGCCCGAGCCAGACTTCTGTGACTCATGCTTATAATTCTAGCTCCTCTGGAGGATGAGATCAAGAGGATGAAGGTTCAGGGCTAGCCTAAGCAGACACATGTTTAGGAGAACCCATCTCAACCAACAGCTGGGCTCTCATCCCAGTTACATTACAGGATGAGATCAGGAAGTTCACTATGCCAGGCCAACATGGAGGAGGGGGAGACCAAGAGATCCCCATCTCAACAGGAAAAAAGCTGTGTGTCATAAGGCATGCCTAGCTTGACGGCTATCGTGGCTCCCCCAGCTGGGCCAGTTGTACCTAACTTCTGAGAACCACTTCAAAAATATACTGATCCTAGTTCTCCCAAGCAGAAATGTGAATTCAGTGAGACTCATTGTACCCCTAAACTTTCCTAATAATTCTGATGTACAGCTAGCCTTGGCAGAATCAGGGAAATACCGAAGGTTACAAGGATAGTTTTGCATTTTCAATAAACCTCTCTGATCTCACTGTGAACAAAGCAAGAAACAGCGTTAAAAGAACCCAAGGTAGAGAAACCACGTTCAGTCCTGGACAGGAGGTGCTCAGATGAACGTTGTGATAAACTTATTTTTTCATCCATTCAACATTAGATTCACACCTCCTAATGCCCTGGAAAAATTTTCACTTTCCATTTCTAAGACTCTGTATCCTATTGGTCTTTTAAATCAAATGTGGCAGTAGTTAATGAGTTCTGGGCCCTGGAAGACCTGGCAGCTTCCTGTCTTGCTCCTCTCTGAACTCTGCTGCCAAATGAACGAACTGAACTACCTGTGGATGGAT
Organism: Perognathus longimembris pacificus; assembly: GCF_023159225.1. NCBI lineage: Eukaryota > Metazoa > Chordata > Mammalia > Rodentia > Heteromyidae > Perognathus > Perognathus longimembris. The sequence goes on from NC_063172.1 coordinate 8,473,905, forward strand.
GAGCTATCATAAAATGGAGACACATTTTGGCTCACCGGGGTGAGGATCACATTGTATGAGTAAGGCCAAGAGAGATTAGAGGCCAGTCACCAGCTGATCCCACTCAAATTGCCAATCCAGAAACATAAGGGCTAGTTACTAGAACAGTGTCTGAAGTAATTAGGATTTGAGATGCTTTGTTATGCCGCAAAAACTAACTGGTACACTTTGGCTCTAAGGCCTTTACATATGATGTTCTCTCTGCAGGAAACACTCTTTCTCTTTCTTTGTCTACTTAATTCCTGCCCATTGCCACTCAAAAAAATGTTGTCCTTATCTTAATTAGATAAAATCCCTCCATTTTAGGCTGAGATTGTGCTTTTTTTAGCTTTCTAATAGATGTGAGGCAAGCAGATAAAACGGGGTCCATGTTGCCACTGGTACTTGTATGAACTTTTTTTCTTGTCAGTTGTGGGGCTTGAACTCAGAGCCTGGGTGCTATCCCTGAGCCTCTTTGTGCTCAAGGCTAGCATTCTACCACCTCCCCCCCTCCCCAGAGCCATAGTGCCACTTCCTGCCACTGGTACTTGTAAGATGGCCCACCAATCTACCCCTACCTGAGCTCCACCCCACAACTCCTCTTAATGCTCTACAGCAGGTTGATCAAAATGTACTGATAAGGCTGAGCGCGATTGTTCCCGCCTGTAATCCTAGCTACTCGGGAGGCTGAGGTTTGACGATCATGGTTCAGCCTGGGCAGGAAGGTCCATGAGTCTCTTGTCTCCAATTAACTACAAAAAGCTGAAAGTAGAGCTGTGGCTCAAGTAGTAGAGCACAACCTGGAGGACAAATGCTCAGAGACAGTGCCCAGGCCCAGCTCTAGGATCAGTACAAAGAAAGGTACCGATAAATGTCTTATACAGACAAATGAGCACCACATCCCAAGAATAAGGCCACTTTCTCAGTAAAATAAAATTCTCCTAAATGGTAAATGTATGCTACTGTGCTTGGATGTCCTTAAGTGAACTTTTGGAAGAGACGCCCCTAATGAAGCTCTCAATGCTTAAACAACGGGTATTATTAATACCATTATGACAGACTGCATTGTGGGACTGGGCATGAACATTTAAAAGAAACCGAAGCTTATATAACCACCACTAGCCACCCAATACTGCCCAAATCAGCCTTAAGTTGTCCCAGACGCCATTCCTTAGACTTTGGAGCCCTCTTCCTCCGCTCTGCTCCCATGCATTGGGCAGATTACCATTTCAATCTTACATTACTTTCATAAACCTTGTTTCTCTCATTACTTGTATGTGTTCCATTCAATTCTTTCCTCAAGACACCAAGAACCTGGGATGGGGCCTCAAAGAGACCATTGTCCAGTAGCAGATGTAACTTTACATTCGTTCGTGTGCATGACTTGATTATAGTCTTTTTCTCCCCCACTAAACTATAAGTTTCATTGTCCAAGGACTGAGTCTGTTTTGTTTACCATTATATTCCAGCCTCTAGGAAAGCTCCCAGCACATAGTAGGTGCTCACTGAGTATTTGCTAGATGAAAGCCTGTATTTATGCTTCGGTCTTCGGGGAAATGGGCCTTTGGGGGTTCTTTGTTTTGTTCTTTGTTTTGCTAGTACTGGGGTTTGCGGGTAGGCCCTCTCACTTGCTAGGCAGGTGCTCTAACACTTTGCCACACACCCTAGGTGAGGTTTCTCATCGTCATACTAGTCCTCTCCTCCCTGCTAGCACCTGTAGGCAAGCCACCTATATGGGTATGTCTTGTAGGTTTTGAAGGAAGATGCAAATGTTAGCTCTTAATTGTCAGTGTTGTTGTTCTGGTGGAGGGGGCACCAGCTGACTTTGGGGGGATTCTCTCCGTTTCTTATTCCTCAGATAGGGCCCCAAACAGTTTCCTAGCTGCTAGGATTACAGCTGGGCAAGCAATTTACAGCCTGGATGTCTTGCCTAGGGTTAAATGTGGACATGTAAATATCCTCTAAGCTGCAACCTAGCAAGCAATCTCCTGGCTGGTTAATAGCAGAACTTGGTGGTAATGATACCAATGCTTAGTTCAATTAAGGATTGTTTACAAAAGCACTAGGGAATTATTTTCTGCTTTTTTCCCCCCTGAAACAGTAGATCCAGATCAGAGAGACTATTATTTTATATTATAAATCTGGTTTAAATGTATCAAAATCTCCCTAAGATTTGGAATCTACAAATGCTGTGCCTAATTTTGGTCCCTGGAGCTAGTTGGCAAGCAAGAAAACCCGAGGGAAATCATGAATAGATAAATCTGTGAGCTGCTTTTCTGAGACTCAGTTTCTTCATCTGATAATATATTCATGGTTTTGCAGCACAGGTTTGAGATTAAATGAGACAGTCATTCAACAAGGCCTTTGGAATCATTTTTAGAATAGTGCCAGGAACAGGGTGAGCATTTAATGATTCTAGAAATTCTTCTTCGCGTACATCATCACCGTCATCATCATCACCATTGTCATCGTTATCATGTGTTCACACCATCACGTTATCATGGTCGCCATCATCTTTATGACTGTGATCAGGATGTTCTTTAACACCCTCACCATCATCGTGGTTGTCACCATCTTCATCATCATATCACGATTATGTTCAATGCCACTGTCATATCATAGTTGTCCCTGTCATCATCGTTGTCATGATTGTCACTGTTACATCATCGTTATCACGATTGTCACTGTCTTGATCATCATTGTTATGACCATCATGGCTGTCATCGTCTTTACCTGGTCATCATCATTGTTTTCACACCATCATCATGGTCATGCTCACCATCGTCTTTATCATCGTCGTCGTCTTCGTGATCGCCTTCAACACCGTCGTCATCGTCGCGGTCATTATCCTCTTCACTGTCATGGGTGTCATCGGCTCACAGGGCCTCCATCCTGACTGCACGCCAGTGGGAGAGGCCGCTCCGAGCTGCTCCTCGCCTGGTTCTTTGCAGACTCAGGAACTCAGTAGGTTTTCCCAAATAGCTGATGAGAGCTATGTTTGGGGGTAGGGGGGAGTGTTCGCTCGAGAGGCCCGGGCTGCGTGCACACTGTGCCCGGGCACTCCAGTAGATTCAGGGCTCACACAGGGGAGTGCGGGAGCCTCTGTCCTCACAGACTAACTACAAGGGGAGACACCAACCAAGCGCTGTGCTAAAGGCTCCCTGGGTATGGATCCTAGAAAGGCAAAGGACAGGCTCTGTCCTGCAGGGGGCAGAGCGAAGGGCAGGCTTCATCCTGTAGGGGAGAGAAATCTCCCTGGCACTTCCTGTGGTTCTCAGGTGGAGATGAGGGCAAAGCCCTCATTCATTTCACACAAAACAGAAGACGACTTTTTTTTTTCCTTAAGTGATTGTTGTACGATCCATTTGTCTGACCCTTTTATCACACAGGTCCATTATCGCTGAAAATGAAGCTTTTAAAATTAATAACCCAAGGGCAGGAAGCATTTTTCCTGACTCTCACAGTCCCTGGAGAAAGGTCATTGGGATTTTATCTCCCAGGCCATTCCAGCAAGCATTGGCAGAGAGGGTAGGCATCAGGGAGCCAGGGGCAAAACCTCACCGTGGCTCACAGACCTGGGCACTGTTCTGGCCACCTTGACAGGACACGTGGGACCCTGCTCCAGTCAGCAACCTGACCAGCTCAGCTCGAGGAAGGTTTCCTCGGCTCTGTTGGAGCCCACTGCACACTTCTGTCAGACCTTCCTGGACGGACCCTTTTGCTCTCCAAACAGGAAGAAATAAACTCCCAAACACAAGTTCCCTTTGAGGGCTGGGAATATGGCCTAGTGGTAAAGTGCTCGCCTCGTATACATGAAAGAAACCCTGGGGTTGATTCCTCAGTACCACATATATAGAAAGAGCCAGACGTGGCACTGTGGCTCAAGAGGTAGAGTGCTAGCTAGCCTTGAGCAAAAAGAAGCCAGGGACAGGGCTTAGGCCCTGACTTCAAGCCCCAGGACTGGCAAACAACAACAACAACAACAACAACAACAAAAAGTTCCCTTTGAGCCTCATGTTACTATTCTATTTCTCCTACTTGCACGATGCAGTGCTTGACAATTAAGAATAGTTTAGAAAATGCTAATAGCTACTTCCATAGTCTGTTGTGTCTGTATCAAAATACCTGTAACTGGGTAATTTATAAAGAATATATTTTTTTACAGTTCTGGAGGCCAGGAAGCCCAAAGTCAAAGGCACCTCATTCACTGAGCGCCTTCTTACTGTGTTACAACATGGTGAAAAGCAACAGCTACGGCATGGAAAGGGGTGGGGCGGGAACCAAAGAGGCAGAGACAGTCCTTCAATAGTGCCATTCATCCAAACTTGAGGCCAAAGCTTTGGTGACTAAATCTTGGCAGTGCTGAGACTTGAACTCAGGGCCTTGCACTTCCTAGACTCTACCATGTAAGCCCTATCTCCAGCCCACTTTGGCCCTAGTTATTTTTGAGGTAGGGTCTCGGCTGGGTTTTGCCAGTCCTGGGGCTTGAACTCAGAGTCTGGAAGCTGTCCCCGAGCTTCTTTGTGTTTGAGGCTTCGTGTTCTACCACTTTGAGCCACAGCACTACTTCTGGCTTTCTGGTGATTCATTGGAGATAACAGTCTCACGGACTTTCCTGCCCCAGCTGGCTTCAAACTACGACCCTCAGACCACAGCCTCCTGGTAGCTAGGATTACAGGCGTGAGGCACGTGTGACCAGTGCGTCTCAGATGTTGATGACTGGACAGTGATCTTTTTACTTGTGTTTCCCTGGGTATGATAGGCAGGCACCACCTTGTCCATGCACCACTTTGGTTGCGATGGAGTCTCCTGAATTCCTACGTCTGGGCGGGTTTTTGAATGAATTTGTGAACTTCATCTCCCTCTCCACCTTCAAAGTGGCGAGGATTATAGGCTTAAGCTACCATGCCTGGCCCAAATCCTCTTAAAGGGCCCACATCTCAATACTGCTGCATTGGATATTAATTTTCCAGCATGATGAACTCTGGGGAAACATATTTAAGCCACAATTTTAGAAAAGAAAAAACGAAGTTGAATCTATGTCTAAAGCTTGAATTATATCTATTTTTCCATAGCTCAGGTCATTAAATCCTTATAAAAGCCTCAGGAGAAGAATATTTTTATTATCTCAATTTCATAGCCAGGAAAGTGAGGCCCAATACTTAAAGGCACTGTGTAAATGCACACTGTTGGCAGGCGATTGGTCCAGAATGTAAACCCAGGATGCCCCACTGCAGGGCAGGTGTTCAGTCCGCGGGCTCTGTATGTGCCAGTGTGCTGACCCGTCTCTCCCTCTTTCTTTCCATCTTTCCTCTCTTCCTCGCCCTCGCAGCTCTCCTCGTCCTCGCGTCTCTGCACTACTGTGGGCTCGGCAGCTGGCCCGAACAGAATCTCATCTAGTGGGTGTTTGTTAAGTTTGACTGCTCTTTAGTTTACAGTTTCCTCTTCCCGAGAGCCCCTAGGGATCCCACGGGGTTCATGCATTCCATTGGCTCTTGTCCCAAGAGGCTGCAATCACCAGGCTGAACTTCTCCTAGCTAGGGAAGGGGCCGACCAGGCTGGAATCTGAGTCATGAACAGGAATCACATAAACTGGGCTGTCAAGGAGGCAGGAGGAATGCGGTATTCTGTCTGATCCCTAGTTCGGCAACTAAGACTTTTAAAACTCCATTGGGGGAGAAAAGGAAAGGTTCTGGGATTTGAACTCAGGGCTTTACATTTACTAGGTAAGCACTCCTACTTGAGCCATGGCTCCGACTATTTGGGGTTTTTTTTAGATAGGGAAGCCTGGACTGAGATCCCCTATTGATGCTCCCTCGCAGCTGGTGCATACTACCCAGATTTTCCCTAGAACATTTTTTGTCCTGGCCTGACTTGGAATTGCGATCCTCTTAATCTCATCCCCCTCCTATCTGGGATGGCACCAGGATGGTAGGTATATCATTCAACAGACGGGTTTATCACCCCGCCCAGCTGTTGGTTGAGATGGAGTTTCTAGACTTTTCCTTTTTTTTGCCTAAACTGACCTCAAACCATGATTTTGATCTCTGTCTTGATCTATCAAGTATGACAGGTGTGAGCCATTGGTACCTGGTTCAATAAAACTTTTAAAAAGAGAAGCTCTTATGAAATTCTCAGATAAACAAAGCACGACAATCTCTAATAAAGACACCAGTATGACTTTGCCTCGGGCTTCCGTATGGCCGGATGTGGCAGAGGGAGCCACACCTTCCTGCGAGCCTGCATCGGGCTTCCCCATGCTTTGTATCTACCTCACAGTCCTGATCTGTGTTTGTTGTTGTTGTGTTGGGTATTGGGGGTCGGGGTGGAGAGGTGTCTCTCTATGGAGGCCAGGCTGTCTTTGTTTGTTTGTTTGTTGTTGGTTTTTTTTTTTTTTTTTTTTTGCCATTCCTGGGCCTTGGACTCAGGGCCTGAGCACTGTCCCTGGCTTCTTTTTGCTCAAGGCTAGCACTCTGCCACCTGAGCCACAGCGCCACTTCTGGCGGTTTTCTGTATATGTGGTGCTGGGGAATCGAACCCAGGGCTTCATGTATGCGAGGCAAGCGCTCTTGTCACTAGGCCACATCCCCAGCCCCGCCAGGCTGTCTTTGAATTCATGATCTGCCAGCCTCAGGCTGAGCACTGAGATTACAGGTGTGAACCACCCCACCCAGCTCTATATCATCTTGTTTGTCTGAGGTTGTTTTGGCTCTCCACCTCTTTTCACCCTTTCTCCTTCTATCTCTGCAATGGGAATGATCAGTCAACACAGTCCCTCAACACATACAACACTGGACCTGACTCAAGGTGAACACTTGGTAACGACCAGTTATCTACAGTATCCACATGCCATCATTCCACAAGATGCTCTTCCCACTCACCACTAAAGGTCAGGAATGTCCCTTCATGCTGTCTGCGTAACACTCATCTATGTTTATAACCACCCACATTTCCATCGCCCATTTCTGCATCTGCCTGGTAAATTGTAGATGATCCCTGGGCTTCCCCCCACCTCCCTTAACTTCTCTTCTTTCTCTCTGCTGTCTCTGTAGGTCATGTATAGATGTCCACAGTTCAGCGGGGGCTTCTTGTCTACGATATGTCTGCGAGGTTCACATCTGCAAGCCCCAATTTCCAAATACTTGCTGGATGGCTCAACAATGCCTAAACATCACTGTAAATATTACTAGTGGTAGTAAGCAATCACTAAATGTTAATGATGTGCTCTAAGCCCAGCACTTGACATGAAGTCCTTCTGCTCATGCTCCCAACAACTCCATTTTACAGATGAAAACAAAACAACAAAGTTGAAACCCACAGAAGGGAAGAAAGTCATGTAAGGTCGTGAACCAGGGGAAGAGGAGGAACCAAGATTTGGAAACTGGGAAAGGTAATCTGAAGACTTACTTGGCTTTGATTTGTCTAAAGACACGATCCTAGCAGGCACTGGTGGCTCAGGTCTATAATCCTAGCTACTCAGGAGGCTGACATCTGGAGATGGAGGTTCAAAACCAGCCCCGGCAGAACAGTTGGAGACTCATCTCTAAGTAGCAAAAAGGTGAAAGTGGAGGTGTGGCTCAAGTGGTAGAGGACTAACTTCGAGTGAAAAAAGCTAAGTGAGAGCACAGCACAAGGCCCTGAGTATTGGTCCAAAAAGACCAGGGTCTTGTTATGCAGCCCAGGCTGGCCTTGCAATCCTTTTGTCTCAACCTTCTGGGTGCTTGGATTGCAGGTTTGCACTACCAAGCTCTGCCCACAGGTTCACCTTCGGATCAACTCTGAAGTGACCTGAGGAAATGATTATAGAAGGGCAGTTCTCAACTGGAGGCAATTGTGCTGCCAGGGACGTTGTGCAATGTCTACATTTTTTGTCGTTCCAAACTGTAGGGCTCCTACCTATGGCATTCCGTGAGTAGTGGCCAAGATGCTGCCACACTTTGCACAATGCCTTAGAAAGCCCTAGAACAGGGATGCTCCGGCCCATCATGCCAACAGCGTCAAGGATTGGAAACCGAGCATTGAAGAAGTCAGTGTGAAGTAAGACGGAACCGTGAAAGCGTTGTGGCCTTTTTAAGGCGCCGACTCCCCACCTCTCCACCCTCAAGACTGCTTCCCACCTCAGCCCCATGGAGCCCGAGACGCCTCCGGCCCTCCACACTGCCTTGCCCGCACCAAGCACAAGTAGGAACTCATTATCTTCTCCACAGAACCTTCTCCTTTATCATGGTTCTTTACCATGGTTAAAAATACCACCCTGTTCCTTCTCCTCCTCCTCCTCGTCCTCCACTTCCTCCTCTTCCTCCTCCTCTTTCCAGAAGGACCATTGTGCCTTTGTGAGGGCACCAGCCTCCCATCAACCAACGGGTGCCACCCTCCCAGCTCTGCTCGGTGTCGCCTAGGCCAGCTACTTTCCTAACCTGCCTGGGTCAATAGAGCTTCTCACACCACCATCTCTTTGTCAGTCATCAAGTGGAAGTCACTTTATAGTCATCCATATTTGATTGTCTGAAGCATGAATTTCATGAGGAATTAAACTAGAGGGACTTTAAGAACCCTCCTACCTCCTGGTTTATGAATCCCAGATAAATTTAGAGCTTTACCTTCCCTTTTACCTCTCCCTTCCCCTACATGCCCTTCTCACCTTCAGGACTTGCTCCATCTCTGAGCCCAACCCTGGCCTTGAAATGCCTCCTACTCGCCTGGGACCCTCCCACCACCCACAGATCCTGGCGCACCTGCCATCTTTAGAGCACGCTCCACCCTTGCCTCCCACTTGCTAGAGAGCCATATTTCTGAAAAGAGTTGTCTACGCTTGCCATCCCCCACTCACTCCTCAACCCACCACAATCTGGCTTCCGAGCCCAAGGCTCCCATCCCGTCCACACAGCTCTGGTAAAAGGTACCAGCCTTGTAGCCGGAAAGCAAAGAACGCTTGCTCTCCAGCCCTTACTAGGTTGCAATTTTCTGTGACATTTGTGAGTGTCGGCCCTCCCATCCTCAAACAAGTCATTCCTTCCCTTGAGAGACCTGTAGTTCTCCCACTTCTCTTCCCATCCCCCAAGGGTGAACTCAGCCGCAACCTGCCAACCTCATCTTCAAGTGCCACGACAAGGCAAGGCAAGTTTCAGAGAGCCCAGATTCTACATCTGTAATTCCCTAAGCATTTATTTAGCTTTGGGCAAGTTACTCAACCCTTCTGTGCCTCGGTTTCCCCAGCTGGAAAAGGATGCAAAAGCTGTTTCGTCTCATTGCTTTCCACTCTGGGCACACCCCATTTCTTCAGATCATGCTGAAACCTTATAGCCAAATACGCACATTCACTCCACCTCGGCACAAGCAGAGGGAGTGTCCAGCCAGTATCTGTCAATAGATGATGAATGCTAGTCTGCACTGAGTTTCTTCAGAAGCCACCCTGAGGACCAGGAGTGGGGTGTAGTTACTCTTGTTGGGAGGCTGTCCCAGCAACAACAAAGGAAAGAGGAAGAAAACAATGCAAGGGAGGGTGGAGAGGAAAGAATGAGCTAACGAGAAGATCATTTGGGGGAAGCAATTGGATTTAATCCCATTGAGATTAAAGGATTAAGGAACCGTGGCTAGAGTACGTTATGAGTGTTCCCCATTAGGGACCAGGAAGCTCAGGAGTTTATCCATGGAATGGATGAGGCTTACTTAAGGGCTTCTGGATACTTCCAGACTGGGCAATATCCCGCACTCCTAGAGGAAACCCCAGACAGAGAGGACTGCCTATGTTTCAGGTGGACAGAGGACACCAGATTGAAGTGACATGTAAACTGACAGTTGAGCTCAAGCTACAAGGAGTCAACCATCACCCAAATTTGTTTCCTGCTCTGCTTAGCACACCTGTGCCCTCGTTTACCTAGATGCCCCCCACTTCTTCCTTGAAACTTTGTTAGAAGTATACCCACCCACTTTTGGGAAGTGTTCGCTAACTTCTTCCTACCTCCCAACCCACCAGCTCCATGCACATCCTGGACAAACAAACTCTCCATATTCTTACCTCTCTGCTTCCTAAATCGAACCTTTGGTCTGTCTTTTTTTCATTTAAATATTTTATTTATTTACTTATTGTTGTTGTTTAAAAGGAGATACCCAGAGGGATTTACAGTTATATAAGTCAGGTTGGTTCGTCCTTATTGGGAGAATAGTTATTTATGCATGCATGTACATGTACCTGTATTGGGTCTTGAACTCAAGGCATGGGTGCTGTCCTTTAGCCTTTTCACTCAAGGCTGGCATTCTACCACTGGAGCCACAGCTCCACTTCTGGCTTTTGGGAGTTAGTCAATTGTAAATAAGAGTCTCACAACTTTCCAATAAGTGCTGACTTCAAACCTCAGTCATCAGATCTCAGCCTCCTTAGTAGCTGGGGTTACAGACATATGCCACCAGTACGTGTCTGAAAATATTTCTTTTTAATCTGCAGACATAACGCTGACTTGAGCATCCTATATGCACTTGACTGATGTTAAAGGGATCCATTTTCACCTTGCTCTCAGGGTCTGGCTCAGAGAAGTGGTCAGTGAATGTGGCCACTTCCCTCCACCGTCACAACTCTGCCATCTGACTTAGGAAGGTGCGTTCATAAGCACAGAATGTGACAGGTAAGGTCTTTAGTGAACAGAAGGAAATTCAGAGGAGGCACAAGGAGGGAATAATTAACTGGGGTTGTACCAATGAGACTGGTTAGCTTGCCTGACAGTCTTAATTACTTAAGAGTTTAAACTTCCCAGAACCATTAGCAGGGCTGGCTGGCAATTCCTCCATTATTATGAAAGATACAGGGAGCTAAGGAGTAGAGTGAATTGCCCTGCTTAGGTGGGAATTGAATCTGCAAGTCTGGTCTCTGCCTCATTCATTCATTCATTCATTCAATATCTTAGTAGAAGGTCTCCTGTGGACCAGCACTGTTCTTGACACTGGGACACAGAAGTAATGAAGACAGGCAATAATTGAGCTTCAAAGCAGCTTCCCCAAGGGGAAATGATTAACTAAGCAGCTAGGGTTACGAAGCAATAAAACTGGGTATGCGGTGTGTGGAAGAGGTGGTGGTAGGATTATGGGTCCTGAGACAAGTAGATCAAATGGGTGGAGAAAGCTCCTTTGAGGAATTCTCTTCCGGGCTATGAGTTGCTTGCCAACAATTGTTGTGTAGACATATGTCCAGATGGGATAGCAGCTTGCAGAGGGCGGGGGGTCGAGGACACTCTGGACTCCTCCTGGCCAGTCTAGAGATGGTCCAATCCACCGGTGGTCCTATCCACTGAAAGTGAGTTGCAGAAAAGTGACAAGTCTAGTCCTTGGAGAAGTAGAGATGGTGCCGCGTTTCAGTTCTCAGAACAGACAGTTCAGTGTTTACTCATCTCTAGTCTTGTTCCTTCTTCAAAGTCCACGTTTCAAAGGACACTGAAACACTTTCAGCAAAACCATAAGACTGCATCCTCCAGGTAGAAAACATGGCATACCACAATGAATAACTCCCCCTGGCCAGAGACTGACTGGTTCTCCTAAACTTTGTGAAGCACCTCAAGAACTCACTAACCTCCCTCCCCATACACATACACACACAATCCCGACCTCCAGAACGAAATCCCAACTTTTGTGCGGCTTTGGTGAATTCCCAACAATGGGGATCAGCCACAGCCACAAAACTTGCAGAGAGCAGTTTTGAAGCCCTGCAAAGGAACAAAAACCAGCAAAAAAAAAAAAAAAACAAAAAACACCCACCCACAGGTTAGAAGGAAAATGACATTCTAAGGGAAGACCAGGGTCGCTGGCAAGCAGGCACAGACAGGCACCACATACATGCCACGAGTGAAATTCCTCCTTTCTTGATGATGTCTGTTAGTCAGCATGGCTATCATCCATCCAATGGGCCCTGTCAAAACATTTACTTTCCAAATCAGGCTAACATTCACTTCTCATATTTGAGGAACTGAGGCTTGGGGAAGTTTATAATGATTTCCTTAAAGTATGACTGGAAAAAAAAAAGGCCAAGGCTATCCTATCCCAACTCAGGTCCATCCAGACGCATGCTCATAGAGCCCTGCTCGCAGCCTACACTGTTCAAAACAAGGAAAATGAGGAAATCCCCGCCAAGGAAGCCGTGCAATGGTACTGGGAAATGTGTGTGTGTGTGTGTGTGTGTGTGTGTGTCTTTTTTTAATTGGGAAAATAAAAATCCAGGAGATTTGCAAGCCCATCCTCCGCAGGATTGGAGAGGGGCCGAGCTGACCCCCTCCCCTCAAGGCCAAGGTTTCTGTGAATCTGGCCCCACTCTCCCACCTCTGTCTGTCTGGGCGAGGAGGAAGCGAGGCCGGCGGGAACGCGGATCCCAGCTCGGATGTGAGGACCACTCCACCCCCCCCCCCCCCCCCCACCCCACCTCCCCTATCCCACCTCCCCCCCGCCCCCCGCGTGCGCCGGCGGGACAAGGGTTAAGCGCGTCGGGAGCCCCCGGCGCGGGGTGGCCGCCGGCCGGGAGTGCTTAGTCAGGATGCCGATTTCCTGTCGAAGTGTTTGGATTTCCTGAAGCCCGCGCCCTCCACCACCACCACCACCACCACCACCACCACCACCACCATCGAGCGGGATCGTGCGAGCCGCTCGCCCGCGTCGCCGGCCTCCTCCCCTCGGCACATGGTCGCCCGCCCCTTCCTGCGCCGCGCTCCGCTCCGCGCTCCGCTCCCGCGCCCGGCCGCGCCCGGCCTCCGCCTCGCCGTGCCGCGGGCCGCCGCCGCCACCCCTGCGCTCGGGCACCCGGCCCGCGCCTCCCGCCAGCCGGCCGCTCCAGCCGCCTTTCCCTTCCCGAACCCAGATCGCCGCCGCCGGGCCCGCGATGGAATAATGCCCAGCGGCCCGCCCGGTCCCGGTGAGTTGCGGGGCGCAGCGGGCGGGGGACGATCCCGGAGGGTTGGCGCCCCGTGCCCGGCCCCCCCCCCCGTTCCACCTCCGTGTGGAGAGGTGATGGACGGGGCACCGGGGTGGGCGCCGCTCTCCTCCAGCCGCGGGAGAGGGGGTGGTGGAGGGGGAAACGCAGGCTCCGGGCTCGGAGCGTGCGGGGCGTGCGCCCGGGTTTGGCGAGGCCGCCTGGGGGTGGAGGGTGGGTGGGTGAGGGGCTCTGAACGCCCCGATCCGATCCGCCGAGGCGGCGGGGGGCTCGCCCGGGGCCCGAGCTCTGTGGAGGCGGCTGGTGGGGTGGTGGGGGGGGGGGGGGCGAGGGCGCCCGGGATGGCGCGGAGACTCAGCCCGGGGACAGCCGGGGCCGGCGACGGGCGCCACCGCCCCCCTCCCGCCCCCCGCCCCCGCCTGGAGATCGCGAGGACCGGCGACGGGCGCCCCCCGCGCGGGCAAGGCGGGCAGGGACAGCCCGACGGGCGCCCTCCCGGCGCTGGCGCGGAGGCGCGGGCGCCGGCCGCGGCATTGTCTCCGCAGCGGGGCCGCGGAAAGTTCCCCGCCGCCCGGGCTCCGGCCTGGACGCGCGCGGCGCCGCCAGGCAGGCCCCAGCCAGACCCCCCTGGCTTTCATGCAACCCGAGGGGCGATTCCCACCCGGGACCGGGGGCGCGGCCCGTGTGTGGCGCTTGTACCGTGCGCGGACCCGATGCGTTTTCTGAGAGCAACAGGAAGTTTTCAAAAGAGTGGGGGGGGGGAGGTTCGGAAAAAAGTCGCCGGTGCCCGGTTTTCTGTGGTTTCCTGGGTCCCCGGATCCCCGGAGCGCATCCCCTGCGGCGCTCCTGTAACGAGGTTGCTTTTTAATAATGTATGGTTGCACCGGCGCGGGCAGCCGGGCAGCCGGGCGGGCGGCCGCCTGCAGACGCGGTTCACTTGACCTCCGCTTTACCTCCACGCACCCGGCCGGCCCACCCCTCTCTCCCCTACTTATCTTCTCCCAGGGCTCAGTCAGCTTGCCTTTGGCAGAATTGATGCTGGCATGACAGCCCATCACGGACTGCTGGGTAAAGTGCTGGCGGTTGTAAAACACATACAAGACCCGAGTTGAGGCCACTTTTTAATCTCGGTGGCCACCTTCCCTGCGCAGGTCTTTTTCTGCTTGGCAATTGGAAGACCATTGGATGACCTCAGGAAGACGCAGAGCCGCTGGAACCCCCCCCCAACCCTCCCTCCCCCAAGAAAGTCTAGAAAGGAAAAGATCTAGAGAACTGCTGTGTACAGTTCCCACGCCTTACTTGTTACATAGATGAAATCCACGGGGGGGGGGGGGACCTGACTCGGCCAATTGGTGGCCAAGGCCATGAATAAACAGTTTCCCCACCATTGCTCCATGGACTCTGTGCGCCAATGGTCTACCAGCCCTGAAACAAGATTTGGAAATTAGTCTTCTCCCCGCTTCTGGGCCTTCTCTCCTTACCTGACTTACCTCTTACGTTTGAGACGTGCAGTTATCTCCAAGTCCGTATTTTCAGACGGCTAGTGCAAAGAATTACCTCTCCCCTAACTGGTTAGCTACCAGACACATTTGTGATTCAGCCACCAAATGGGCTTGAAATATTAAATGGATGGTTTTTCATGTGGGGAATTACTTTTCTCCACACCCTTTGGGGGGGATATAGGGTGGGGAGGAGGGGAGGTAGTATCTCCCAGAGACCAGAAAAGATTCTCTGCATGTCCTGGGTAGTGTCCTGTTGCATAGATTTACCTTTTACTTCCCCACCCCACCTGTTTTTCTGCTCATGAGGGCTCTGAGTAGCTGGTTTTTCATGGGTAGTATGTGATGTTAGAGAGAAAGGATTTTTTTTTTTTACAAGTTTGCCATTTGGTGAAGAAAATTGAAATTCTCTACACCTCTCCAGTCCTCCCAAGCCAGATTTTCAAAACCAGTGTGAGGCCCGCAGGCGTAGAGATGAATGCACGCCTTGGAACACAGCCTGCTCTGTGAAGACCTTCCTCCCAGATGGCCTTTCTAAGCCATGCCCAGGTGGCTGGAGAGGAGGGGGAAGAAGGACGGAATCCACATTTCCTGGAACTTTCCCTCTGAGTTCTCACAGTATCTGACTGGATCCCACGGTTCCCTCCTTTCTCATCGTCTCCTCTCTTTCTCATTTTCTTTCTCACTGCTGTGTCTGCCATGGACATGAAAGGTCTTTTCTGGGGGTGTGCATGAATGATTCCCTATATAAGCGATGGTGATGGTGACAGCTTGCACTTATCGATCACTTACTGTATGCCTTAGAAGTCTCCAAGGAGAAGGAACCCCTTTGGGATATTTGCCCAGAAAGGACAGCACTTCTCAGATTCATCTAGAGTTGAGTCACTCTTTCCTGCATTCAGTAAACATTTGCTAAGTGGCTCTGCTGTGGGAGTGGCCAGTCATGGGTAGATAAGTCGGACCTGTTTTCAAGGCCTCAGCCTTCAGTGTCATGCTTTTTCATTTGGTTAATCATCGTAGCAACCCTGTACTGGACACCTACTCTGTGATGTCCCCACAACACTGTAATGAACAAGCCAAGATCCAGCCCCGCCCCCCTGGAGCTTGCATTCCACTGGGGGAGAGGAGAGGAGGAGCTGTGAAGATGCTTTTTTCTAATAAAAGTTTGTGATGATTGGCGCTATCAAGGAAAGCAACCAGAGAGACCAAAAGAGGAGGGTGTGGGGACAATGTTGGTTTGTAAGACAGCCTGGAAAAGGCTGTCCTGGGAAAGAAGTGCAGAATGAGGCAGGCAGAGAGGGTTGGGGAGAAAGGGTCTTTGAAGCAGGGGGATGGGAATGTGCAACGTCCTTGCACAGGAGAGTTCTAAGTGTTCCAGGGTTTGTCGAAACAGCATTGGGACAGTGGGATAAGATGAGGCTGGCGAGTGTGTCAGGGCCACATCACTTAGTTGTGAATTCCCTCATGCCAAGTGCAAAGGAAGCATGGATGAGTTCACACAGCAGTGGGATATGATTTGATACAGTGGGATTGAGTTGTTGTTCTTGTTGTGTGTGTGTGTGCAGGTACTGAGGCTTGAACTCAGGGTCCTGCACTCTTGGCTCTTGTTGGTGTTCAAGGCTGGTGCTCTGCCAGGAGACACACATATCACTGCTATTTTTTTTTTTTTTTTTTTTTTTTTGCTGATTAACTCGAGATAGGGCTCTCAAGTTTATCTGTCTGGACTGGCTTCAAACCATAATCCCCAGATCTCAGCCTTCTATAACTTCGTAACTTACAGGCATGAGCCACTAGTGCCTAGCTCCCGAGTGACTCTTTTATTTCTTTATTTGTGCCAGTCCTCCTGAGGCTTGAACTTAGGGCCTCAGCTTAGGGCCTCCGGTGCCCTACCACTTGAGCCACAGCTCCACTTCTGGTTTTTTTAGTTATGAATTGGAGATAAGAGGTTCATGGACTTTTCTGCTCGGGGCTGGCGTTGGACTGTGATCCTCAGGTCTCAGCCAGCTGCATAGCTAAGATTCCAGGAGTGAGCCCTTGGTGTCTGGCTGATTGACATTTTTAAGAGACTGCATTGACTGGGGCATGAAGAGTGGGTCACAGGAGCAAGGAGGATGCTGGAAGGCCACTCAGGAAGCCTTCTTGCTAATCCAGGAAAGCTGGAGATGGTTTCGACTAGGTGGAAGCGGTGATGGTTGGAAAAAGCATGTGGATTCTAGTTAGAGCTTGGAGACAGAACGGAAGCCATTTTCAGTGATGCAGGGGGAGAATTCAAGCATGACCCACCCCTCCCTACCTTCAGGGTTCCAGTTGAGTAGTTCTGTATTCTATATTGGTGTCATCTAGAGAGAGAGAAGCCTAGAAGAGTAATATGTTTGTGGAGAAAAAAAATCAAAGTCCCTGAACTGGCCATAGTAAGACTGAGATGTGTAGGTGCATTTCCAGGAAAATTGGAGGCAGTTTAGGGGTGTGAGATTCTGAGGAGGCAAGATTGAGGGGATGGAGACATTCTCAGCCTGAAGCTGAGTCACTGATGTCGTGCTAGCCTGTGTCCCGCTCTGTTATTTTTCTGAGCAACTGCTGATGGTCCTCCTTGCCTAAGGTGCTCTGCCTTCCTCCACAGCTGACTCTTAAGCCTTTTTAAAAGCATACCTGTGCCTTTATCTCCTGGAAGATACCTCAGACCCCCATCCCACAGTGCCTACTGTTCTTCTTTATCATATTGTTCAACTCTTTTTTCTTTTTTGTATCTTACACCTTTGAAAAAGTTGGTGCAGCCCTTCCACATAGTACTGAAAATGAATATAAGCTCAACAAATGTTACCTATTCTTTTACTATTATCATTACACAGTCTATTTAGCAATAGATGTATAAGTAACAATGACAGGTTAGCATGGGCATGGAAATTTAAAAAGGTATAGTATTAGGACGAGCTTAAAGATGGTATGCTAGTTTCCCAATTGTGGCAGCGATAGACTGCCCTAGTTGCATAACTTACACAGCACTCATTTAACCGTTGTCTGTTTCTGCAGCTCGGAAATGGGTCCCCTTAGTGTAACATCAAGGAGTGAGCAAGGCTGCATTCCTACCAGAAGTTCTAATCTGCATCCATGTCTTTGCAGGCTTTCAGAGGCCACCTGAGAATCTAGGTTTGTGCTCCTCATAGTCAGCAGAATTGGCCTTAGTCCTCTCTTTGGCCGCCATTTTTTGGTTCTCCATTCTGACTGCCTCTTCTCCCTTTAAGAACCCTGTATAATCTAGGATACTGTGTGTATTGTAAGAACAACTGATGAGCAACCTTCATCTCTTTTTGCCGCCTAACTACACATCCGTAGATCCTGGGCATTCCTATGTGGACATCTTTGGGAGCTGATGAAGGAGATGCTAAGAGAGAGCTGGGGAGAGTCTCCTGACCCAGTAGGGTGGGGAAGTTAGGACACCTCCACAGCATTAGTGATACAGCATGCTTTCCGTTGAATGTCTGCTCAGGCCATGGATCTCTTTTTCCTGCCAGGTCCATGTGGGGAATTGGGCTGAGGTTTTATTCCCTGTACAATCAATTAGAAGCAGGCTTGGGGTTCACTTTCAACCAGGGGATACTAAACTCTTCTCACCCTGCCTCATAAGTAAATTAACTACCGGCCATGAAAATCTTCCTTCAATTCACCTACCCTCACATCCTCTCCCAGGGAAGGATGGGCAGGGTGGGGGGTTAGAGGGGATGGGAAGCTGCTCAGGATTCGTTTATCGGCAAACATGAAGCCCAACAGTTGTGCCCTTTGCAAAGCTAATAACCTAGCTCCAAATCCCAGGTGGTGTCCCTCACCTAAGCCGGCCCTGTTCCAAGGTCACTGGCCACTAGAGAGGTCAGGGAAGAACATGTGATTGGATCAGATAACTCTATCTGGATCCTTAGGGAGACCACTGTGTGCCTGATTGTCTGGTGGCTGTGGTCAGGTGGCCCCATCTTTCCAAAGTCGGCCATGATGAGCGTGTACCCACCCCATGTTGCTGTGAGGATATAATTAAGACCAGATTTATATCCAGTGCTAGTGGCTCTTACCTGTACTATAGCTACCTAGGAGGCTAAGATCAGGAGAATTTAGGTTTGAAGCCTGCCAGATGATAGCTCCAAGAATAACCAGCAAAATGCTGGGGTAGAGGCATGACTCAAGTGGTAGAACACTAGTCAAGCCATCGAGCAGAACAAGAATTCTAACCCTCGTACCAGAAGGGGTTGGAAAAAAAAAAACCCATACAGAAGCTTTACAGAAAACAGGCTCAGGGTCACAATACTGGCAGAGAATACACGGTTTGGAGAGCCGCATGAACTCTCCTCTTCATCAGGATGATAGGCTGCAGAGAGACAGAGTCATTTGCTACCTGCGGTCCGCTGCCAGCACCGTCCAGTTTTGTCCTTTGGAGATGCCACAAGCGAATCTCCTCTTGGGGTCTCGCAATGTTTCTGGTGCTTCCTCTTCCTCTGCCACCCGAAGTCGGGAAGTGTGAAGGTGCACAGAGTCAGAAAAACAGAAGAGCTGGCTGTGGCGTGGCCTTGCCTGTCGGGCCCAGCTGGAGTGCGGTTTGGAATGGAAGAGAGTGGTCAGCCAGCCCTGCCCCCGGTGGTGGTTGGAGTTCTGCAGAAGCAGCTGGGGGTGGACAGTCTGTAGGCGGCAGGACAACGCCTACTCCCTTTTGCTGAGTGCCTACTCCCTTTTGCTGAGTGCGACTTTTTGGTCAAGTTTTCTTCTGCCTTATTCACCCTGCCTGTGTGGAACAATATTGCATGCCTGCTTTGTGGTTGTCTTATTTCTCCTTTAGAGGATCCACTGGGCCCCGCTAGTCTTAACAGGTCTCCCCTGAGTTCTGTGACCTTCACGAAAACAGCACTGTTTTGGAACAGGGGACCAGAAGATTGTGGGCTCCACTCTCTACCTAGCCTTCCCCTCCATTCTGTCCTGAACATCATTGCTGTAGCCTGGCTGAGTCACTAACATAGGCCATTGTTCAGACCACCTTGCAGGCACTTGCCATTTCATTATCCCACCTGTGAGACTGATCAACTTGAAGGGGCTAGTGAGTTGGGGAAGGAGCGTCTCTTTTATCAAGTCTGGTTGTTCCTGGCGTTTAGCCTTGTGCCTAGCAGAGCGGATAGTAACTGTTTGGGAATGAATGGAGGGACAGGAGGAGGAAGGACATTCACATAGTTGAAGAAGAAAAATACTGCACCAAAAGACATCCTAAGCGCTGAAATGCGACTCGGAAGTCCTGAGTTCTGAATTGATACTGATGGTGACTCGTCCTGGGGCCGTCACCCCACTAAAGGGTGTCTTGATTCCTCCTCCCTGCCAGGCTATGAGGAGACAGTGTGGTGTAGTGGGAAGGGAATTTCAGGGGAGGGACTACAAGCTTTTGGGAGCTTCAGCGCTTGTTCTCTCAGGTGTGGGGCTGTGTTGTGGTGTGTAGTTAGCAGTGGGGCATGAGGGTGCTAAACTGGCTCCCGGATCTTGTGACAGTGTTTCTCTAGTAATTTTCCCAAGGTCCACCCATGGCTGAGCTGCCTCCGAGAGCTGTTGGGGGGTGGGGTGGGGCGGAGGCACTTGGTAGCCTTCTTGATCTTTGACCCGCTGTTCTGTGAGGCTAATCCTCTGGACAGCTGTCCTTCCGGCCCATCCATTCTTTCTTGTCTAATGTGATTTGGAGAGCGGGGAGGAGCAGCATTCACAAGGATGCCCTGGGAAAACACTGGACTCAGGGGCAGCAACGACGGCCCATATTTATTGCGCATCAACTAAGCCTTTCTTGTTTATGAGCTCGTTCACTCCCCATAATATCCCTGTAAATGTGGTACCATGTTTATGTACAGCCTGACTATCTCCCCTCAAGGCCATATCTCCTCCTCAATGGCACGATTTTGAACAAGGAGATCTGAGCCCCCTGCCCACATTGTTGAAAGCAATGACCTGTGTTTGAATCTCATGTTCTAATTCCTCCTGTGACCTGGGGAGGGTCTATCCTGAGCCTTTCTCTCAGCCTTCCTGTGCTTCAGTTTCCCCTTCTATATATAGTGAAAAAACCTCACAGATTTTTTTAAGGTGTCAAATGAAACAATTATATAAGGAAAGTAGCTAAGTGAGTGGCTGGCATATAATTGGTATAAAACAAAAGTGAGTGGGATCCGAAATGCCATAAGTTCTCATTTGCATGATCCGAGAGGAAGCATGAAAGAGCCAACTCAGTATGAAGAGTGTTCAACTAGAGAAGCTTTTCCTGTGTGCCCTGCTCCGTGCCAGGCACTTACAAGCCAAGAGGAAACAGCAAAGTGTACATGCTTAGGTGCAGTTGGGCAGAAGAGAAAGGTGTGTACCTGTGGATAAGTTTGGATTGCTGTCAGTCCTCTCCATAGGAGAGCAGTGAGGAGAAGCCATGGCTGTATGTGTTGTGGGGTTCAGGATTGTGAAACAGAAGTCATATCAGGGCGCCAGAGAAAGCCTGGTGGAGAGGCTCAGTCTGAGTTCGGGGTAGGGTATCTGTAGCTCAGATATCTGGAGAAGAGCCGACCAAAGTCTTGGGGGTGGGAATGTGTTGGTTATTTTGAGGGAGGGCTAAGGTCCAAACCATTGGCTCAAGGGGAAAGGTAGAACTCTTAGTTGAAATATACTGGTATTCAGGGTGTCTCTTTGGAATTTACTTGTCCCTGCTATTTCCTGTCCCCCCGCCCTCACAGGAGTGATATAGAAAAGCAAGCAGCAGCTTCGTTTATAGCCCTTCCCGTAATAGTCTTTAGCAAATTTCCTCTCCTAGGACAGCTACTTCCTTAGACCCAAAATAGATGTGCAGGAGGGTGGAGGTGTGGGCTATTTGCAGATTGCACTCGGCTATGGTTTGCATTTGCTTTGTGTCCCCCCCCCCAAAGATTATGTATTAGAAGTTGGGGCCTCAGGGTAGTGCTATTGGGAGGTGCTGAGACCTTCGAGAGGCAGAACCTGGTGAGAGGCCTTTAGGTCATTGCAGGTATGCCCTCAGAAGGTAATTATGCTGCCACTTGAATTTTGAGAGGGTTGTTATCAAAGGAGCCAGCCTGGCCCCATCTGCTTCATTCTGCCCTCTGATATCAGAGTTAGTTTGTACGTGCTTCTGCCATTGCCAGACCCTCACCAGAACGAACCCCGCACAAGTACCAGACCCTTGAACCTCCCAAACTATGAGCTAAATAAACCTCTTGTCCTTCCTAAGTAGCTTGGGCTAGGTATCATGCTGTCGTAATGAGAAGGTGACTAAGACATACTGTTGCAGAAGAATCGATGCCGTGGAGGTGGGTGAGAGGCAATGCGTAGCAGAAGACATGGTGGTCGTTTACCCAATACCTTTGCTCTTCTTTCATGTTGACAACACTCTGATCTTCAGAAATCTCCCTTCCACCGACTGTAAGGGAGATGAAGCAGGTCCTGGGGTAAATCACCATGGTCTTCCTCCCTTGGCAGTGATCGGTTCAATCATAGGCACATGACACAGTTTTGGCTAGTGAAATTTGTAGAGTGTATGGTGGGGGTTGATGGGGTTGAAACCTTTTTCTTTATCTTAAGAAGAGTCTAAGCTGGGCATGGTGGCTCATGTCTGTCATCCTAGCTACTTAGGAGACTGGGATCTGAGGATCACAGTTTGAGGCCAACCGGCTCTCATGGCCCAGCAAGGAGGCTTCCGAGCTTAGGGAAAGAACGCTCAGGGTGTCAAGAGTGGACAGATGTTTTCTGAGTTGGTTTTTCTGTTGCATGTAGCCAAGAAAACACCTTAACTAATACTCCATGGAACGGTCATTGACATAGGGCATCTCGATGATTCTGGGTCTCCTATCACCTCTCCACTGAGCAGCTTACCACCTGGTTTGAGGTTCACTGTTGCTAATTCTTACCTTTGAATTTTCCTTAACAAATCCACCTTCCCCAAATTCAACTTAACCCTCACATCAAAGCTCAGGCGCACTTTCTGGGCACAGCCTTTCCTGGTGGCTGTGAGTTTCCTTTTTGAGTACTCATGGCGTTGGTTGATCCCCTCCCTCCTCCCTCTTCTCTCTTTATCAAATGCCTACCGTGTGCAGCTGTTGTGCTGCCCGCTGGCGTCATCCCTGCTCTTCTACGGCCTGTGTGTGAGTGCACAGACACGGAGGAGCACCCGTGCCGTGTGTGTCACACAGGCACACCAAGGTTGATGAGGAAGAAGGGGAGGAGATGACGAGGTGTCAGAGCTGTGCCGACGAGGATGTGGTGGTGGAGATTGCATGGTGCACGCTGGGACCCGTGAGGGACTTGGTGTGGCGGAAACCTGCTGTTTCAGTAGACTTGTCTTGAGGGGAGAAGGCGAGAGCCACATCTGGAAGCTTGGGTCTTACCGTAAGGCTGTTGAAGAGCCTCTGAAAGATCAAAGCGGGAGTGATGTGGTCTTTGCTCTTGGAAAGATGTCCCTAGGTGCTGAGTAGATCAGGAGGGAGAGGACAAGGACAGGAAGCAGGAAGACCAGTCAGGGTGCCCTGGTGGGAACTGGGAGGGAAGATGGAGGGGAAGATGGACCGACCGGTGGCAAATATGGCTGCATAGGGATTGACTGGATGGGGGCATGAGGAGGGAGGAGGGCCACACCTAGCCTTCTGGCTTGTGGGCGAGGCTGAGTCATGTCCTGTCTCACAAGATTTTGGCCTCCTGGTCCTGCCATCCCCTAAAGTGCTCTTCCCTGGCCCCAGTGGAAGTCACAGTGAGTAAGGTAGTAACAAGCCTACGTCTTTTCTGTCTTCTTCTCTCACAATTGCAGCTCTTTGGGTCCTGTCTAAGGGTCAAGAAGGAGCTGTGATGTGGCTTTTTTGGTGCCCTTGCTTCCCTAGGACTGAGCCTGGAGAACAGGGAAGACTTTCGAAATGGGTGTCCGTGGCTCTTCTCCCACACCAAGCAGTGTAGAACAATGGATTCTAGCATCTCCAGCCCTGCTACTTCTGCAATCCCTGCCCTATACCAGGCCTCTGTGTGTTCTCTCTCTCTTTCTCTCTCTCCTTCCCTCCCACCCTCCTTTACACACACACACACACACACACACACACACACACACACACACACACACTACCTTTCTTCCCTATGGTCTTATTTATCTTTGTGAGGCCTTGACATCCACTTTAGCAAAGTGTATGCCCCACGGTAGACCAGATGCTTAATTCGTCTTTGATGAATGAATTATTCCTTCATTCCTCTTTAGCTTAGTGTTTGGAAATCCATGGTATGCTAAATTTGAAAAACTGTTTTGAAATTGTGTCTGAAGACAAGAAGGTGTTGGAGTCTAGGGCTCAAGGTTCTTTGGATAAGGAAACAGAAGGAAAGACATAATCCCAGTGCTCTTCTCATGGCTATCTTGTTACTTCTGAGATAGGTTGCCGGGGTCCTGGACTATATCATCCTAAATCAGAGTGTAGCCCTGCAGGCCCTAGAGGAACTATCACAGAGAACAATAAATGCAGGTGTTTGCATAAGTAAGGCCACATGAATTAATCAAGGAAGCAGATAAGACCTTGTTCTTCAAAAATTCATTTTTCAGAACAGGGCACTGGTAACTCACATCTATAATCGTAAATACTCCACAGGCTAAGAGCTGAGGAGCACAGTTCAAACCCAGCCCAGGCAGGAAAGTCCATAAGACTCTTACTTCCAATAAGCCACCCCCCCCCCCAAACCCAACAATACCAAAAACACAAAAACAAAAAGAAAAGAAGCTGTGGCTCAAAGTAGTAGAGCCTTAAGCAAAAGAGCTCAGGGACAGCGGTCAGGCCCTGAGTTCAAGCCACACAACTTACAAAAAAAAAAATTCATTTTTCAGAAGAGTTTTATTTTGTTTGAGCAGTCCTAAAATTGATCTTGCAGCCTTGTGAATGCTAAGCAAATACTTTTACATTTTGGGCCATGGCCTATCCTTTTTCTTTGTATGCATTTTGTTTTTGAGACAAGAGCTTATCAACTTTGCTGGGCCTTATGTCTAGCCTTACTGGAAATAATCTGAATGTGTGGGATGTGCGTATCAAACCAGGTGAGAGTTGGTTGGGATAAGCTGAATTCTACACTGAAACTTTAAGCTTCCAGTTTGAATGAAGTAACAGAGTGTAGCTGTCAAAACGTTTGGGGTTCACAATCCAGGGCCCTGTGGCCACGTACAGAGCGATCATCAGAGACAAAGCTTTTTCCGTGTATAGATAGCTGGGAAGGAATTTGAATCCTGGATTCCTGTGTGAGTCATAACTGGGCCTTTTGCTGGCTGTTTGCTGACCCTGACAAGTGCAAGGCCTCTCTGAGCCTCAGTTTGGTTATCTGTCAAGTGCTATTGGGAACAATGCCCGGCACATGGGCACCTGGGGGAGTGGAAACGTTGGCGGTGCTGGCGCTGGTGCTGGTGCTTGTTAACGTTGACCCATGTCCTTCCCGGAGTGTATTACTTTCTCTGTGGGCATCCAGTTAAAATCAGATCACTTGGGTGGGCCCTAATCCAGGTTGACTGGTGCCTTTATAAAAGGAATTTGGACACAGACAAGGAAAAGAGAATGAGAAAGAGAGTATGAGAAAGAAAGAGCCAAAGACAGACAGACAGACAGACAGACACACACACACACACACACACACACACACACACACACACACTCACACACTCGGAGAAGATGGCTATCCAAGCTTGGATAGCTGGCAACCCCCAGCAGCTAGGCCCAAGGCAAAGATTCTTCCCTTAAACATCATCAAGAACGTGGCCACATCTTAATTTTGTAATTCCATCCTCTATACCTGTGAGGGTGGAAAATGTTTTCCGCCTCCTAACTTTTGGATTCTATGTGATGCCGGGTCTAGTGAACTAATAGGACAGTGATGATGACAGTGATGGTGATGATAATGACAACTTAGCACCTGGCCCGAACACCGGCCTAGAGGAGGTTCCTCCTGTGGGGCTGTAGCTAGCTTGTAGCATTTGTTCAGCCGGCACTGGTAGAGCTAGACCTTCTAGTTCTGTCTTCTAGGCATGCCTCTGGTGACAGTTGTTGGGGGATCCCTTGGTTACAAGGAACAGGAGGCTAAAGATCAGAGCTCTCAGTCTGGAGGGTGAAATGGACAGGGAGGAATGGCTGCTCAAGGGGTGATGTGGCTTTTGATCCGCTGTGGAAATGTGTTGCGGACCCCAGTGTTCTCAGAGATGGCGAGCTTTGAGTAGATGAGAAACAGGATGCTTTGGAGCCACTGAGAAGGAGGCCGGCTTGAATCTTGAGGGATTTTTTTCCTCTCTTTCTCATCTAAACCCTCACTAGTCTGGCAGATGGGCTGGACCTGAGGTACTATGACTGAGTCTGCTGGATGGTGAACCCCTTGAAATCAAGACCGAGTCTTCTTTTCTTCCTATACTTCTTATACTTAGCCTGACATTGAAGGCAGCTGTTCTTAGTGCTGCTATTTCCTAACCCTAAAGTAGACTTTTTATCTTATCTAGACATTTGTCCTGCTATTGTGTCACGGCTTCTTTTTCCCCCCTGCTGGGCCTGGAGTTGCAGCCTAACACTGTTTTGTCCACTAGTCTACTCTGGTAAGTACAGTGCTATCTCAAGTCCTCAGAAGTGCCGGAGTGACTGGAAGACTCCACCTGGTTCCTTTTATCACCTGCTGAGAAGGGCATCTGTCCCAGCCTGTGTCAGAGCTGCTCACAGCTTGTCACGGGGAAGATTGAATTGCTAAACTCCCTGAGCTACGAGGTGGCCCCTGGGCCTTTTAAAGGGAAGAGCGAATACAGAGGAGAGGTCTGCTGGCTGCGCTGGAGGGCCCTCGTAGAGTGGAGGTGGCAGAGGCGTGTGGATGACAGTGACGGGAGAGGGAGCCTTGACTGCCAGCCCCACAGGCCAGGAATTTCTGAATCAGCCCCTTGGCTTAAGAGATCTAGACTGTTCCAGACCAGGTCTCAAGAACCTGGCTTAAGTAAGGTTTGGCTGTCCACAGTCCATGGGACACCATTGTGGGACCCAGCATTGTGGACCCAGCATTGTGGGACTCCTTGCCTCACAGCTCAGCTCACACGTAGCCCTCCCCTTCTCTCTCCTTTCTCTCCTCTCCTCCCCTCCTTTCTCTTCTCCTCCTCTCTCATTTTCCTTCCCCTTCCCCTCCTCCTCTCCTGCTTTTCCTTTCCTTCCCATTTCTTCTTTCTATTCCTTTTTTATTTATTTTTTTGCTAATCCAGGGGCTTGAACTTTGTCCCTGGGAGCTGTCCTGGAGCTTCTTTTAAAGACTAGCACTCTACTACTTGAGCCACAGAGCCACTTCCAGCTTTTTCGGAGTAGTTTATTAGAGATAAGAGTCTCATAGACGATCCTGCCTGAGCTGGCTCGGGCTGAGATCCTCATCTCAGCCTCCTGAGGAGCTAGGGTTGTAGGCGTGAACCACAGGCACCTGGCTTCCTTTTTTATTTTTAAGTTATATTTTTGGTCACTGCTTTATTTTACATATGATGAAATTCACCCATTGAAATTGCAGAGGTCAATGCTTTCCTTATATCACAAAGTAATTATCATGGTAGTCTGTCCTAGACTATTTTCTTTACCCCAAAGAAACTCCATCCAGACCCATTAGTAGTTAGGCTCATTTCCCCTTGTTCTCTCCCCGTTCCTGAAGTTAACCATTAATCTTCCTGCACACTCTCTTTCTTTCCCCCCACCTTAAGCGTCATACATACACAAAACACAAAATCAGGAGGAAGAGGCAAAGACAGAAAAAGACAGTGGTCTCGGAAATGACCCAGCCAGTGAGAGGAGCTACAGTTCTGTGTCGGTGCAGTTAGACTCACAGATGGAGTTCTGCACTGACATCCTCTTACATATTCTGTTTAGTAATCTTATCCTCCCTCCTCCCTACTGTGTTACTGTGTTGGGGCTCTTTTTCCATGTGACTAATTTTACATAATCATTTCTCATGGCCATAGGCATCAACACTTTATTTAGACTTTTTTTTTTTGATGGATTGCTTCTAATTTTTGCAGTTACATGCATGCCTAGATATTTACTGTGGATGAATTCTTAGAGGTCAAAGGGTAGGTACATTTTCAGGTGTCACACACATACACACACACAGCCACACAAAGCCACGCACATACATACACAGCCACACGCCTAACCACCTCCCACAGAAGTGTTTCAGCCTGTTTCAAATCAGATTTTTGAAGATGCATATTTTTGCAGATCTTTGCCAGCCCGGGGCATCGTCAATTACATTTATTTTGGCAAAGCTGGGAGACTAAAAAGAAATGGCTTTTAATTTGCATTTTTTTGATTTAGTACGTGTTTACTTAGAAATTAGTGTAAATATGGACTTTACTGATTGTTGCAAATAGATCTAAAGCCATCTGAGGCAGTTTGTTTGTATTACCTGCAACTATTTTTGTATAGACTCTGGTTCCAGACCTGACTTTGTCATCAGGTGTGAGTTCAAGCTGCCTGCTTAACTTCAAGTTTCTTCATCCGTAAAGTAGGAAAGGGAAGCAGAGGCTCTGTCTGTATTATTCCTTATTAAGAAGCTGAGCTATCTCTGAGCTACCAGTAGGGACTGACATGTTTAAGGTCCCAGAATCAAAGGTAGCAACTGGGATTCGAGTCAAGGACATGTGCATCCAAACCTCCCACTCAATCCCAGTTTTAAGCCCCATTATGGAATTTTCCATGTCAGTGGTAAGCCACCAGGCCTACTTCTGGTGGTGTGAAGACTTCCAGGAGACGGACCCATGGGAAAGAGCTTTGTGGACCCAGCGAAGGAAGAAGGACAGATTCCCAGGAAATGTCTGTGTATCTACAGACAATTGGAGTGAGTGTGGATAGAGAATTTAGGAGGAGTAGCAGAGAAACCCAGATAAACAAGAGGACCGGAAAACAGCCTGTGTGAGAGAGAAGCTGAGGCCAGAAATCAGGAGCCAGGAAGCACTAGGGAACCTCAAAGGTTACCATTGTGTCAGGGACCTAGAAAGCTAGGGCCTTGTCTAGAAGGTTCGGGCTTAGGTCATATCAGGTTTTCCCATGTCACACAGTGACATACTCCCCGGCGATCACAGGTGCCTGTGACAGGAGCCCAGCTCTGCATTTCTCCCCCACCCTCCACTGGCTTCCGGTGAAGCCAGTGCTCAAAGCCCCCGCCCCTGGTGCTCTCTCCCTCCACCAGGTCACACCGAGCTACAGCTGTTTCTCTGTCCTGAGTACCTGTCTCGTTGGTTTACTTAGGAAACTCCTCTCCTGAGATGCCATCCTTCACTCCTGTCCTGGCTATGCAGGATGCTGCCTTATCATAAGGCTTTCTCAAGGCCTCGGATACTTTCCATCTAGCTTGCTCTGTGCGTACCCGTCTTCCTAAGAGCACATGCTATTAGAATTTGTGTTTGGAATTCACAGTCTCTGGCACATCTTTGGCGTTCATTGAGACTATGCTTTGGATAAATCCCTGAAACCTTATATAATTCAGATCAATGGACATTTTCGACTCCAGGGACTTGTAGTAGTGAGTGGTATTAGCCACAGCATTCAGTGCTTCACTCATATGAAAGTCCAAAATGGGTTTTTCTAACACTGGGTGACTTTCCCATGGTGGTCACAATCAAACCTAGCCCTCTTACACTTTTTGTGGCCCTGTCCTGCCTTAGGGTTTTGTCATTCTCCCTCTGGGGGCAGGGCAAGGGAAAGAGCTGGAAGAGTCACACCCACTTCTGAAAAGCCTAGGCCTTCTGTGGCTTGCAAAGGTTTCTACTCTCCTTCCTGGCTACAACCCTGACAGATCCAGCTGCAAGGTCATCTGGGAAGTGTCGTTTGGCAGCATGCCCAGGAGGGAGGAGTCAGTAGTAATGAGCCAGCAGTCTTTGCCCCAGGGGGTGAGTGGGCCTCAAAATCCTGGTAAATATGGTTTGGTTGACTAACGGATATACATTGGGTTTGGAAGCAAAATTCCTATTAAGTACTACTTGGGATCTAGGCCATGGTCTGCCACCCTGTATTCTAGAGAGGTCTGAAGTCCCTCCCAACCTGAGACGCTGTGACTCTTAATTTCTTAAGTACTTGGGGTATACAAAACACTCTACGTGTTGTTTCTGGTGGGAGAGTGGGAGGGAGGCCAAGGATAAAGGAAACTTGAACTCGGGTGCACCAATTTCTGGGCCCTGTACTTCTGTTCTGCGATAATGACGCGTTCACAGTGCTGGCCACCGAGACTGTGTACCAGGAGCTGTGCTGAGGGCTCCGTGTTCAATTCCCACCTGTAATTATCTCCCTGCTTCATAGAGGAGCAAACTGAATGTCAGAGCAGTAATTTTCTAGGGGTGGTGCAGCTGGGCTCCAGGGAGCTGGTGACAGACAGAGCTACCTCTGTCACTGCTACACTGACATCCCCCCTCGTGACTCTGACACCAGTTCTACCAGGTAGATATTATGACTACCACTGAGTCATAATGTGTATTGGAACAAATGAATGAAGTCACTTATTGAGCCCCGCCTCATGTTGTAACTATAATTTATATGTTCTCCCAAGTAGCTGTCACACTAGTCCTAAACTAACCCAATGACATCGGTTACGTCATTGGTATTAGGAGCCCTGGTTTACCGAGGAGGAAATGAAGACTCAGAGAAACTGAGAAAGAGTCTGAGGTTACCCCGCAGGAAAGCTTTTGGGTAGCAATATCAATTAGGTAGCTTGTGGCTTCACCAAGACTGGCCTGAAAGAAACTCACATATGCGCTGGTCCAAAGGTCAGGCGAGGCACCAGTCATCCTTGGAAACACACAGCATACCCGAATTAAGACAATTCAAGGAGAATTGGGTAAGGGGATTTTTTTTAAAAATCATGGTAAAATTGAGATTTTGAAAAAGACGATGAGTGTAGTCCCAGTGTTGTATAACTGTCATCTCTTTCTAGTCCCAGGGTAGTAAGCCCTTGCTTATCACCTCCTCTCCCAGCCCATGGGGGCTACTAGCCTGCTCTCTGTCTCTGCATTTCCTTATTCTGGATATTTCTTATTAGTGGCATCCTACCATATACAGGATCTTATGTTTGACTTTTACTTAGCATAATGTCTTCACACAGTGTTTTGGGGGGTTACCTAAGGTATGGCGGGTTAATACTTTATTCCTTTTTATAGCCTGTAAGTCCACTGTGTGGATAGACCACAATTTATCAGTTGATGGACATTTGGGCTTTTTCCACTTGCTGGCTATCATGGAGAACGCAGCTATGAATATTCATTTATGGGTATTTGTTTGATTATATGCTTTCATTCCTCTGGGGTATATACCTGAGGATGGAATTGATGGGTCACCTTGTAACTCTGTACTTAACTTTTTGAGGAACTGCCAAATGGTTCCAAAGGAGACATGCCATGTTTCATTCCCAGCAGCTCCAGTTTCTCTACATCCTTGCCAACATTGTTTCTTCCATTGCCACCCTTGTTTCTTCCCATTTTCTTGATTACGGCCAACTTAGTGGGTATGAGTCCATGTTTCCCTGCCAGTGAGTTTTGCATTGCATCTTCCTTTGTGCTCTCTGGCCATACAGTCTTCAGGAAGATGTGGGCAGGTGTGGGGAAGCCCTGGGGTAACTCAACATCTGGGGCACTACCCCGGGGGGATTTGGGTATGTCCAGTTTAGAGGTGCAGGGAGGAAATGGCTCTCAGAATCTGGAGACAATGAAGCTCTGTCCAGGGCTGAGGTTATGGTAGAAGGTGGCAGCTGGCTTACAGTAACTTCCGAAGAGAGTCTCTAGGGGATGAGATTGAACCTTCAGCTTCTCTCTTCTTCTTCTTGTCTCCTGCTAAAACCACCTTGGAGAGAGGGATAGCTTCGCAGGTCAGCTGGGCCCCAGGGGAGGGTACCGTGTGGGTGCCGAGAGCCGTGGGAATGGTGGGGTTGAGGCTTCACTTATGTGCTGGGAGCCTGTGCTTCGTGTTCTCGTCATTCTTTAGGTCTCTCCTGGCATGCTGGCCTCTCTCCAAGGCCGGCAGTGAAGCTGCCAGCAGCCGTTTGGAATGCTACACCTTTGTTGTAAATTCTGGAGGAAGAGAAACATTTCAAACACGTCTATACCATTGAGAAAGGATTTTCGCAGAAATCTCCTACTTCATGTCCCGGTGCCCCAGTCTGGATGACATATCCCTTTAAAATTAATTACTAGCAGATGACCTGGATGGTGTGGAGCCAGTTGAGCTCATACTTGGGCCTGCAGAATCATGTGCTTGGAGAAGACAGATCCCATGTGACATCAGTAATGAGGAGGGATGCTGGGTGGAGAGCTCTCTGGGGACTCCTGGTGTGTGTGTGTGTGTGTGTGTGTGTGTGTGTGTGTGTGTGTGTGTGTGTGTGTTGACAACCGAGCAGGACCCAGGCCTCTGGGCATGTTGTGCTCTCAGCATAGCCTAACCTTGGCCTGGGCCTCTGGGCCATCTCTAGTCTCTGTCTTTGAGGCATGATAGACTAGGGAAACTGAGGCATGGTAAAAAGCGAATACAGAAGGTGAAAGTCATTTTAGGGGGAAATTGAGTCAGGATAAATTGAGGACCATGAGGCCTGGTGAAGGCAACTCAAAACACGAAGCACCATCTACGTTTCCCCCCCCAAAAAAGCAACAGGATGCATTCCTTCCTGAGAGCTGCATTGCTCACCCCAGGAATTAACATTTGCTTGGCAGGATGTATGCCATCCTGAGAGAACTGCTCCCCCAAACCTCCTCCCCAAAATATAGACAACAAGGTGTCTTCCTTATCTCAAGAATGAACATCTGTTTTATGGCAGGATGCATTCTTACCTGGAAGCAATGCCCGAAACATCCAGAAACTGAGAAAATGCAACACCAGGAGTGATTAGAGCAAAGATAAAACGCCTATCTTTGCTTTAACTTGAAAGTCAACCCCCCTGCTTTTACCTTGTGAAATACCCCTCACCGCTAAGGAAGCGGCCTGTCTCTCTCTCTTTGAGAGCACCCCCCCCCCGCTAGAATGTGCCCCCACCTTTTTGTATACGACGCAAGCTCTTTTTTTTTTTTTTTTTTTGCCAGTCCTGGGCCTTGGACTCAGGGCCTGAGCACTGTCCCTGGCTTCCTTTTGCTCAAGGCTAGCACTCTGCCACTTGAGCCACAGCGCCACTTCTGGCCATTTTCTGTATATGTGGTGCTGGGGAATCGAACCCAGGGCCTCATGTATACGACGCAAGCTCTCTTGCCACTAGGCCATATCCCCAGCCCCCCCCCCGCCCACCTTTTTGGTTGTCTTGTTTCTCTGCTTTTTGTCTGCTTGCCAAGCTTACTCCGTAAAACTCTGTCAAGTTTTCTTACCATTGTGGCTTGTCTAGAAATTTTATTCTGCAACTGAAGTCAAGGACTCTCAGTGAAGAGTCCTTACTTTTAGAGGGAAACTTCACAGACCTTCACTTGTCTCGGGTGACATCCTCTCTCGGCCTTCTGGCTGCTGCAGTCTCTGTTTTCCTCCCAGGCTGTGGTCACCTTGCTGAGGGAGTGGTGGTGATGAACAGAAGCTCCTTTTATCCTAGTGAACCCCTCAGTACGGTTTCCATTCTACCCAGAACCACAAGAGGCTGAACTCAACCAGAAGTTCAGGAAAAGGGATCTTTGATAGTTTTTACTACAAAAGAGAGATCTGGAAGAAAAAACAAACACACCAGCCTGCCAACTATTGTACAGTTTTACTGACATACAAAAAAGAAATGTCCAGAACAGGTAAATCTCTGGCGACAGAAAGTTATCCTGTTGTTTTGGCCGAGGTGGGTAGAGGGGTGCTGTGGATGGCGGTGGATGGTATGGGGTATCTTTCTTAGGCGATGAAGCTGTTGGAGAAAAATGTTATAGAATGAAGATGTTGGTAGTTGCGATGGTGCCACGGTTCTGTGAACTGCGTTAACAGAGCGTGGACGATTTTTACCATCGGATCCATATAATGGGGAATTTGATGGTGTGTGAATTCTACCGCAACAAAACTCTTACAGCCTAGAAGAAGGCTTGTGGAAAGGTGGTGAGCGGGACGTGGCGCACAGCTCCTCCCAGCTGCTTAGCCAGCGGAAGCAGGTGGATCGCCTGGGCCCAGGAGTTAGGAGAGCAGTCCGGGAAAAGCAGTGAGAGAATACAGACAGAGCAGTACACACAAAACCCAACCCCGGTCTGTCCTCACCTTTGTTTCGTTTAAGGTTGAAACTGGTTGCACCTCTGTTCTCCAGTAAGAAGTATCCAGTTTATACTTTCCCCCTCTTCCTTCCTCCATTCTCTTCTCCCAATCCCTCCTCTCCTTCCATCCCTCTCTCAGCTTTTGTTCCTTCTTTGTCTTTTCTGTTATCCTTTCCTTCTTTCTCCCTTTCTCCCCTTTTCTTTCTCTCTTCCCTCTCTTTTCCCTTTACTTCTCTCCCCTACCCTGGTGTCCTTCTGGCACATTCTTTCCCCACCCCTAGTCTTCCTCATGCCATGGGAACATGGGCAGTAACCCAGCCAGCTGCCTCAGTGCCCAGCCTGGCCACAGGGAAGATTTCTGGATGGCTCGAAGTCCACCCTGAGGCTTTACCTAGACTTGCCAGCTTTCTGCCTGGCCCCCCGCTCCCCCTAGAAGCTGCACTATGTCTAGACCTCAGCCTGAGGGCCAGGGACCCTTGGGGAAAACCCTCCTCTGACTCTCCAAGGAGAGAGGAGCCCCTGCCAGAGCACCCTTTATTTGCCCTGAATCTCCATGTGGAAGTTCCATGCTGCCCTACTTGTCCATTTTGCCTCCCATAAACAGCCTCTCCTCACTCCTCCCTGCCTATGCTTAGGAATTCTTTAAGGCTTGTGAAAACCCGAGCTCCCACGCCGACCGACTCCCTTCCACAGCAAATCCCAGGGCAGAGTGAGAAAACTGCTCCCACGGAGGAAACAGGCAGACACTGGGGTGTCTAACCCAGAGCTGGAGGACCTTTGTCAGGGCCCCCAGGAGCTTCTGGAAAGCCCTCAGCCTCGTCCTCCTCAGCCACAGGGAATGATCCTGCTGCCTTCTGCCACACTTCTTCTGAGAGTCCATGTCCCAGCAGCTGAGGCCAGAGTAGAAGTCTCGGATGCGCTTTCTGCTCCCAGAAAAAAGCCCACAGTGCTGGTAGGATGGGGACAGTATGGTTCTCATTTCACCACGGTGGCACCTGGGGCCTCCGGGTGCACACGAACTTTTCACTCAGTGACAGCCAAAGCAAGAGCCAAGGCCACGTCTCCTGCCCACTGGGGCACTAACACATCCATCTCAGCCTAGCACCCCATAGTTCTTTGCCATTCAGCAGGAAGACGCTGGGGGAGGTGAAAGACTTGGGTGCTTTCTAAGACCGCTTTGGGTTTGCATTAGGCCCCGCAAGATGGCGGCTGTCAGGGAGCCCCATTCTGGAGAGGTGCCAGCAAGACCTGTGCTGGCCGCCGGGGGTGCTGATAACATGGCGTTATCTGGTTGGCAATTGGGGAACTGGACTCTCATGGGAGAGGAAATGTTCCTGGAAAGGCTTGGTGTGAATGAATTGACTTAGGCAGTTACTTAGTTACTTATTCACCAAACACTTTCCGGGGCCAGGCGTGGTGCTAGCTGCTGTGGGGTCTTCTTATTCCCCAGTCTTTTTTTTTTAGGAGAGGAAGGAGGGGTACAATAGGGTGCGGCTTTCTTTCCTGTAATTCTGTTGTGCCTGCTAGAGTGCTTTTCCCAAGTGTACTGCGGTCCAGGCAGCACCCTGAAATCTGTAGCTTGTCCTCTAGGGAGACGATATTGAGTGATATGGGAAGTGGCCCTAAAACCACAGTGAGTCAGTGCATCCAGGCCCAGTGTCCTGCCCAGGTATTGCTACTGGCTATACATGGAGACAAGTGGCTGTTAACATGAGAGGCATTTAAAACCTCTTTAAAAGGAAAGAGTCTGGACTCTAGAAGAACTTCATTTTAATTTTTTAAGGGTTCCATAGAAATTGACTGATCCTGCCCAGTGGAAAGGGATTTGAGGCTTGCACTTGCCCCGCCATGATGGTGTTTCCTGGTTCTAAGACTTCTGCTGATAGTCGTGTCTTCTTGCCCAGCTGGTGGAGGCAAAGTGAGAAGGCCAGTGTGAGGTCCCTTGAACCTTTCCCCGTAGAAGAGAAGGTCTCCCCTCTTCCTACAGAAGTAGTTTGCTATTTCCTTTGTTGTTTTCTGGTTCAGATAATGCATTCTGGCAACAAGTGTTTATGGAGCATCCGCTAGGCAGTGGGCATTCTAAAGAGCTTTGGAAGTGAGCGAAGCAATATTCTCACCCTCATAAATACAACATTGGATGCATTATCCTACAAGCAAAAAAAAAAAAAAAGCCTCATTGTTAAATAAATCATGTCTTGTGGCTTCCCAGGGAAGCCAAGTTTGTATATTGAGATGAGCAGGCCAAAGGAATGGCAAGAGAATCTTTAGTTATCTGTGAGCCTCTAGGTAGAAGAAACACCCGGTCTCATTTACAGGGGGCCTCTGAAGCGTCCGTGTTATGCCCGTTTTTCAGGCATAAAAACAGGTTCAGAGAGGCGAGGTAGACTGCCCACGGCTGGTAAGGGAGGAGCCGGCAGCGTGGATCCTTAGCCCCCCTCATTCTGTTTCCTTTGGCGTCACTGAACTTTCAGATCTAGAGCCCTCTTAATGCAAATCCACGTATTTGTGTAGGTGCTAACAAGACTGTAGGTAGAAGCACATACTTAGTGGTTTGTAAGGGCATGCTGATCCTCTTACCGTTCTGCAGGTGTCATCGCTATGCCTTGGATGTGGCAGATGACGCAGCAAACAGCTGTCCAGAGGAGGTCTTTCTTTTCCTGTGGTGTGCATTCCGATTTCCTCCCTTCTGCCTTTTCTTCCCAGGATCCTCCTGTTCACCCTCAAAGCTAGGTGCTTGCCTCCCCTGTGAAACCGCTCTATCTTTCTGCAGTCCCCTGCCTTATTTCCCGGCTTGTAGCAATTTCTGTCTTTGCAGATACTATTGATCCACCAGGCTGCCTTGCACCAGGGGAAAGTGCCCGATTTGGCTGGGCACTTTATAGGCATCTGTCATGCTGTTGTAGGCATGGGTGAATGAATGCATGAATGAACCCGGCAAACTATCTAGTTCACATTTTTACAGTACAGCAGGTACTCATTCGATGCTCTTATCTCTAGACTGTCAAGTGAGAGATCCACTGTATTTTCTCCGTGAGAAGTGCAGTGATGGAATTTGTGAGCCACAGATAGAGAGCAGGCTATGTGGGTGAAGTCTCATTCAGGGGCAGGTGTGTTCTGAAGGATTCTTTGGGCAATCTGAAGGAGAAGATTTAATGGCTCCTTACCGCTCAAATTGACAGTCTATAAGGACCGTGCTGGATTTTAACCGAATGAGATTTGAATGTTGTTTAGACATACTTGATTTCTTTTTATTCTGAGATACTTTTTGATTACAAGATGAATTATTGATATGTCCTTACAGTGTTGGGAAAGAAAGCACAACTTGAATTGCATTGATGGGAACACACATTCCGTTCCAGACGTGTTAAAATATGAAAATATAGACATTGTAGAGTAGAGGAAATGAGGTGATTACGAGGACTGTAGTTGAGCTGGGTTGCCGGTTGCTTGGTGCTGATTGGAATGGGGATGAGTTTGAGTGAAGCTAGCATGATTAGCCTCTTAAAGATTTAAAAACAAACTATACTAGAGGTGATGGTATACATGTGACTGAGTCTTCCCAGGCTGCTCCTGGTGTGAAAGCCTGATGGGAATTACAGAAAAGGTAGGACTTAGATCTAGGTCCTGTTTATTAGCTGTAAAAACTAAGGAAGTTGTCCATCCTGTATTATTAGCCCATTTCCTTCTCTGTGAAATGGAATAATAATAATAATAATAACCCCTGTCCATTATGGGATTAAAACGCTGTTGTTTGTGTACTGTGTGATGCACAGAGTAACCATGCTGTATACACCAGCTTTTTGTCATTTTTCTTTCAGTTATGACTCAGTCTGCTAGGGCTGCCATCTCCCATCTCCTCCCCCGAATGGTTAAGATTAAGACCGTGTTCCTCTCTGCTCTGAGCTGAGTGAAGACTCGGAGTGATTACAAGTGCTGGAGTCGCTGATACCACCCAGGCTTGGGAGGTGCATGCTGGGGAGTGACCAGCAATGAGGCCTCCTGCTGAAGGAGTCAATCCTCCCCTGTAAACCTTTTCTATTCTGATTCTCTTGTCTTTGGACTCAGTGAAGCTGAGACACTGAGGCGCTGCTCCTGGAAGGTGACCTGCAGGCCTCAGTTACATTCTCTCTGACTGTCACCTGGGCAGGACACAGAGGATGCCACCAAGGTGACTGACGAGCCACATGACACATGTCTGTGCTACAGGCCTGGCCTCATTTGGGTTTGCCACCTTAGTGGCAGTCTCTTTTATCATGTCACTACTCAGTAGAAGGTTCCTTTGCTCTATTCAGATGGAAATCATCATGTGACCAAGTGTCCTGTGTCCAAGCTGAGGAGACTGAGACTCAGCACTCAGTGTTCCTGCTCGGTGCTTTTTAAGTGCCAGCAGCCTAGCTTCCAATAGCTGGTGTTACAGTCCTGAGCTTGGAGTGTTAGGAACCCGTCACTCTTAGTGCCACAGCTCCTTGGTGGCCAGAGCTAATACTTACCCTTTGGGAGTTTTTCTGGCGGCTGGAGCTTGTATGTCTCCTACAGTCTCAGCTCCTCGCAGCTCTTCTTCGCCTTTCCCAACCTTGGCTTTTCACAGCTCTTTGTCTTCTGAGGTCTTAACTCTTCACAGCCTTTTCGCCCACCTGCTCTCTGAAACTCTTCAACGTGGTGCTGTTGAATTGCAGCTCTTCCCGTTCCTAGCTCGGTCCACTCTACCTGTGAACAAGACTGCAAGTGGACAATGAAACTCTGGGATGAGGCTCTTATTGGAGCCTGGACTGTAGTACCAGGAGGACTACTACCAGGAGAACGAGAGCGGAACCCTGTACAGTCAGTGAAGTTGTTTTGAGTCGGGGAGGTGGTCCTCTCCATCCGGATTGGGGAGTGCGTTTTGGTTCAGATGGCTGTGGATGGAGTCATCTGGAATAGCTGAAGGAGGGGGTGTTACCTGAAGTGGTCATAGCCAAAACAAAGTCTCGGGAGGCCTTGAAGGAGGTCTGAAGTGGCTGTGACTGAGCAGAGCCTTCTTACACAAAACTGGGTGGGAGTGACAGCCATGGTGCTTGCGTGACTGATTGAAAGTCTCCCCCGGATGCTGGTGGCTAGATGTGTCTCCCTGCCGCTGTAAGGCCCCCCAGAGACAGCTACAGCTCCCACTGTAACGAGGCTAAGGACAGGTCTGACAGCTAGCTCTCGAGCAAGCAACCAAATTTCCGCACCAGACAGCTTCAGGCATTTGAAAATCAAGAAGGAATAAGGTGTGCCTGCATCAAAGATCTAAAATAAAACTAACATTCTTTGTCAGAATATGTCTGAGAAGTACAAACACCCCCAGACAAATACCCTTACGGAGGGTTGGTTCCTCCTTCTCTTGTCTCAGTTACGCACATGCCCTGTACTGGTCTTCTCACACTTCTCCTCTTCCTCCTAACCACACTGCATCAAAAGTGCCATCAGCTTTTATCTTAGGGTGCGTTCTCCCTTAAGCCACCCTGAGGAAATGTATGAGCATGGGTGCTTTATTCGGGAGGCAAGGAAACATAGGTGAAGGCATGAGGAAGTGAGACAGAGAAAACGGTTGCTACAGAAGGGTTTTTTTTTTTTTCATCCAGCTGGGCTTCATTCTTTCTAGGGGCTACTCAGCATCATGACAGTCCAGGAACAAAGGCTGGAGATTGTTCCTTCATTCCCGCCCATCCTGGTCTGCGGGATGGCACTTCTAGCCTGCTTCTTGGTGGCAGAGAGTGGCTGGTGTTGCTCTCAGCAGGATGTTACCCACCTTTAATGACCTGTGAGCTTTGACGTGGGATGCGTGGACATCATCTTTGTCTTCTAGAACCTCGATTCCCAGGGGAAGACAAGGCTCGCTGTAGGGACCTTTATCACGGAGACACAGCCATTGGGTGGGAGAGACCGTGTTGGATTGTCAGTCTCTGCTACCCCTCTGCAAGTGCTTGGGAAGCCTCCTTCCCGAACACTGGGCTGCCTGCTGCTCCCTTCTCCTGCTCAGTGAGCACAGGGGACCAGCCACACAGATGGCTCTGTCCCCCGTGTGCCCACACGTGAGAGTTAGAAAGCATCTTGATCATGCTACGCACATAGCAGCACAACAAACTCCAGCTACCCCAGGTATCACCTGCCGCACCTGCACTTCTTCCCAGGAGACCCTGAACGAAATGTGTACTCTTTGATGGCACCCAGTGAGTGGACCCTGTTCCTGCCAGAGCGAGGAGCAGATGGTGTATCGGGTAGGAGAGATCAGCCTATCTTCTGGCATGCAACTCTCGAGATCGCTTGCTTTCTCTCCTCGACTTCCTGAGGCTTTTCTCTAGCACTCACGGATTTGAAGATGCCCGGCGTTTCCAAGATATAACTGTTTTGAAAATACCAAGGATTTTTTTTAAACCAATGATACCCTGTATTATATGGGGTTTTCAGGCACCAGAACCTGAAGCAGAGAGTATATCTATTTTACTAACCAGTATGTTCTTGACATTTGGTTTAATATCATTTTCAGTATATTAATGGATGAGCAGATACATTTTCCTAGAGCATGATGCTCATTATGGGATGCTCTAGCTAACAGAAAATAGCATGTGGTCAGCACGTAGAAATACTTGTGAGTCATGTCCTATGGTGTCACATTCCGCCAGGTCACATCGCGACGCTTCTGTCTGCCTGTGTCTTTGTGCAGGTGCTCTACCACTCGAGCCTCTCTGCTAGCCCTTCTTGCATTTCCTGTGACACGGGTTAGGATCTCATGAACGTTCTACTTCACCTTAACCTTGATCTTCTAGATCTTTGCCACCCAAGTAGTTAGAATTATAGATTTGAGCTACCATGCCCAGCTATGAATATTTATCTTGTGCTGGTATTAGGACTTGAACTCAGGGCCTCATATTCTCCCTTAGGTTTTTTTTTTTTTCTCAAGGCTGGTATCT
The DNA here is from genome assembly GCF_023159225.1 of Perognathus longimembris pacificus. Taxonomy (NCBI): domain Eukaryota; kingdom Metazoa; phylum Chordata; class Mammalia; order Rodentia; family Heteromyidae; genus Perognathus; species Perognathus longimembris. Next base: position 8,514,447 of record NC_063172.1, read on the forward strand.
CCAATTTGGGTTATGCCTTCATTTCTGAAGATTTATTATAGGAGCTGGACCTCAGGTCCTTCGTCCTTGCTAGCTAGATAAGCAATCTACTTGAGCCATGCTCTCAGCCTTGATTCTTTTAGTAATTGAAATTGATTATGGAGGCTGAAAGGCCAGAGAATCAGAACAATCAATGGTCTCCATCCTGGTATATGTTTATAGGCCCTAGAACAAGAAGCATGAGTAGTCAAGGGCAGGAGAAGGTGCATGGCCCAGTTTAAGCAGAACAAATTGACCCTTCCTCTGCTCGTTTGTTGTTTGGGGCCTTGAAGAGATTGGATCGTACCCACTCGTACTGGAGAGGGCCGTCTTTATTCAGTACTTACTGGCTATCTGGGCATCCCTTAGTCAAATCAAGTTACACATAAGGGGTAGCTTTTGTTATTATTTTAGTTCCCTAAAATTTCAGGAAAGGTTAGATTAATTAGGCTGGAAAAATTGGATCAAGCATCCTGGAAGGGATAGAATTTCAACTGAGATTACACAAGCTGGACTTCAAATTTATTTGCAGGCATAGAAGTATAAAATGTATTTGGTCTATTTTCTTTAAGCCCCTGCTTCTCTAAGTACAGCTCCAACAGAACAGGAAATGAGTGCATTGGGAAGTAGGAAAAGTACTTGACATGATTTTATGGGAGGAAACCAGTGTCGGTGAGGTAGCCAGCTGCAGATGACTTAAAGGGGTCAGAGCATCCTCCATGAAAGCAGTGAACCTCAATCTCTGTGAGGCCCCTAAAGAATAAGACTCAAACTTCTCTGATGAGGAAATGAGAATGGCCAAGAGACATATGAAAAAGTGCTCTACATCACTGGCCATAGAAGAAATGCAAATCAAAACAACATTGAGATTCCATCTCACCCCAGTACATATATCAAGAAAACTAACAATAACAGTTGTTGGAGGGGATGTGGCCAAAAGGGAACCCTACTTCATTGTTGGTGGGAATGTAAACTGGTTCAGCCACTCTGGCAAGCAGTATGGAGATTCCTCAGAAGGCTAAATATAGAACTCCCCTATGACCCAGCAACCCCACTTTTGGGTATTTATCCAAAAAACCACAAACAAAATCACAGTAAAGCCACCAGCACAACAATGTTCATTGCAGCACAATTTGTCATAGCGAGAATCTGGAACCAACCCAGATGCCCCTCCGTAGACGAATGGATCAGGAAAATGTGGTACATATACACAATGGAATTTTATGCCTCTATCAGAAAGAATGACATTGCCCCATTTGTAAGGAAATGGAAGGACTTGGAAAAAATTATACTAAGTGAAGTGAGCCAGACCCAAAGAAACATGGACTCTATGGTCTCCCTTATTGGGAATAATTAGCACAGGATTAGGCAAGCCACAGCAGAGGATCACAGGAGCCCAATAGCTATACCCTTATGATCACATAAGATGATGCTAAGTGAAATGAACTCCATTTTATGGAAATGATTGTTATATCGCAGTTGTAACTACTTTCAACATCCCATGTGTATCTGTAGTTTATACTGTTGATGATGTTCTTGTATCACCTTCTTGGATTGTATCTACACTATCTCTGTAATCTTATCTGAGTATATTGGAAACCGTGTATACTGGTATTAGAATTAGGAAATTGAGAGGGAATACCAAAATTGAGAGACAATGGGTAAATTAAGAGAAACAACAACAAAAGCAATACTTGCAAAACTGTATGGTGTAAGCTAACTGAACACCTCAGGGGGGGAAAGGGGGAAGGGGGAGGGGGGTATGAAGGACAAGGTAACAAACAGTACAAGAAATGTATCCAATGCCTAACGTATGAAACTGTAACCTCTCTGTACATCAGTTTTATAATAAAAAATAAAATAAAAAAAGAATAAGACTCAATGCCCGTTTGAGGGTTGTCAGTCAAGAAGGGTTTGTGTGCCACGTGATCTGTGCTGCTTACGGTGGCATCTGGGGTGACTGCCCTGAGTCAGATACTGCCATGTCATGTCAGACTTTGAGTGGAAAGGCAAGATGCATGGCCGTTCGCACGTGGATATTTAAGGGTGCCGGATTCTAGTTCACTTTAGCGTGTAATTGCTTCCAGCCTTCCATCTCTGGGGCCACAGGGATAAGAGGCGGTGGGAAGGACATGTTTGCCCACTCTTTCATCAAGCACCTGTTTATAGATGCTTTGGCTTCTTTGCCCGTATCTTTGAGCAACTGCAAGTTTCTGCTCATGAGGAACTTTCCTCCCACATCCACGCCTGAGGCCGTGTTGGATCTGCGTGGCTGCTGAAGGTGGCAAGTCGGTGGGTCAGCGCCCCAGCTGCCTTTCTCTAGATGAGAGTAATCCACCATGTTGTCCGCTGTCTGCAGAAGGCTCAAGTGGTGGCCACTTCTTAACTTCTGACGCTCCCCTCTTAGAGCCCGGTTATGAGGATGAAATGAGGTGACCTCACTTTTAGATAGCATGTACTCGTCAGGGGCCGCGTTTGTTCATCCCCCGTGCCCTGAGCACATTATCTTATTGATTCTCACAGTGACTGGTACTGTGGTTCTCCCAACTCTGAGGACAGAGAACCGAAGTGTGTAAGGACAAAGAGGTCACCCGAGCCACCACCTACCTTCTCTCCCAAGTGCTTTTGTTCTGGAGGCCAACCCGTCTAACGATAAGTCAGGATGCAAGACCTAGCACAGGATGCGTCATCTTTACCGTCATCCTTCATCCAGTGCCCAGCATTTAGTAATTCTTTGTTTATTTATTTTTTTAAATAAAATGAATGAATAAAGGTTAATTCTTGGCGATCAACATGATTCTTGTTTTCTTGGCCTTGTCTTCTGACAGCCAGAACAGTTTCGGGCCCTTGAGAGGTGCAGCTGGGTGTGTTGGTACATACCTGTAATCTCAGCACTTGAGAGGCAGAGGCAAGAGGAGCAAGAATTTGGAACAAATCAGGGCTCTACCATGTCTAAAAGGCCAAAATAAGAAACTAATAAAGAATTAGAGTCAGATTGAAAGTTTGGCTGGGGATATTATAACTCAGTGGCAGAACATTCGCCTCTCAGCAAGGCCCAGGGCTCGATTCCTGATGCTACAAAAACAATGCTGAATGAATGGATACAGATGGATGCTTCTTTTCCCACTTACTCGTACGCTCTGGTCCTTAGAATATCATGTTAATGGAACTGTATCCTTTATCACCCCTACCCTTGCATAAGCCAGTCCCAGAAAGGGAATGGACTTAGAACTCATCTCAGTATTTGTCTTCAAATGTTCACCTATTCTTCTTTTTCTTTTAATGTCTTAATACTTTTTCTGGACCCCTCGATTAATGTCCTAACTGAAAACACATCATATGTGTTTGAAAAAAAAAAAAAAGGAGTCTGAAATCATCCTTGGGCCTCAACCCACCCGAGTGCACGAGCTCCGTGGGCCAGACACAGGCCTGGGAGGAGAGGCTGGCCCGGTTCTGCTGGGCTGAGTCGAGGGAGCCGGGTGTGAACTCACCTTGGTGTCCCACCTCGCGCAGCTCTTTCACACTCCACCTCTCAGGAGGTTCTTGACGGTCCAGGGATGCAGGCGAGCCCGAGACTCATGGCCTCGTTTCATAAGCAAGGACATGAGAGGTTCACCTGGGAAGGGGAAGCTCCACTGCAGAGCAGGGTGAGACTGGAACCCTGGTTCTTAGGATTTGAAGCTCAGTGCTCTTGCCACTCCACTCAGCAGCTCTCACAACCCGTCAAAGGAATGGCCAAACTTGGAGGTGGGCAGGGAATGAGGAAGTCCTGTGATACCTGCGGTATCTTAGGTAGAGGGAGCCTGGCTTACCATCCTTGCATCAAACAGCCTGGGTCTGAGGTTTGCTTCTGTCATGCGTGGTCTGGGACACATGGATTCCTATGTTTGAGCTTGATTTTATGCTCTAGAAACAGATCCATTATTTTCTATCTTACCTGTTTCCTTCTCTCTCTCCCTGCTTTACTCTCCCTCTCCCTCCCCCTCTCCCTCTCCCTCTTTCCTTCTCTCTGTCCCACTCCCCCATTTGCTGTCCCTGTTTCTCCTTCTCTCTCTTTCCCTTTCTCTCTCTCTTGCGTACTCATTCATGTGTGCACGCACACATTTTTTAATATACTAGGATTTGAACTCAGAGCCTTACATTCTTTATGCTTACAGCTCCAGCCCTTTTATTTTTAGGTTATTTTTAAAAGAGCCTAAAAGACTATGATCCTCTTAGCCTGTTTTGTAACTAGGATTACATGCATACCACTGTACTTACCTTTTTTCCCAGACTGGTCTTAAACTGTAACCCTCCCAATTTCTGCCCGCAGAGTAGCTGGGTTTACAGGCATGGTCCACTTTGCTTGGCCTCCTGTAGGACTTTGTGAGGATCAAAATTGGCACCAAGTAATTCTGTCTGTACTCACTGTCCTTTTTCTGGGTGCCTGGCTTTCTTTCTGTTTTTCTGCCAGTTGTGAGGCTTGAACTCAGGGCCTTGGTGCTGTCCCTGAGTCTGCCTGCCTTCCTTCCTTCCTTCCTTCCTTCCTTCCTTCCTTCCTTCCTTCCTTCCTTCCTTCCTTCCTTCCTTCCTCCCTCCTTCCCTTCTTCCCCCCGTCCCTTACTTTCCTTTCTTTTCTCAAGATTAGCACTCCACCACTTGAACCACAGCTTTACTTCTGGCTTTTTGGTGCTTAAATGGACCTAAGAGTCCCATGGACTTTTCTGTCTATGCTGGCTTTGAACCATGATCCTCAGATCTCAGCCTCCTGATTAGCTAGGATCACAGGTGTAAGCCACCAATGCCTGACCGGGCTTTCATTTTTTGCAACCAGAGGTCACATTCGCTTTTGTTTATGAATTAATATTCTCATGTGTACTAGTAGGTTTTTCGAGATGCCAAAAGCCACAGAGTTTCAGCAGTGAGTCTGGGGGACAAGATGAGGCCAGAGAGGTGGACATACGTCAGACACTGCTAAATGATTTCAGTTTTTATCCCAGAGCACTGAGAAGCCACTGAAGATACTCAGCTGGCTGCAAAGAGGTGGGAGGTGACAAAATCAGGGTCATGTTTTCCACCTGTCACTGTGTGTATCAGCCAGCTGTAAGGCGTGAGCCTTACTTGGATGCTGTTTATTTTCCTTCAAAACAAACATTAATTTTGGCATTTATATGAGACTACTAGGAACTTGAACACTGTATGGGAATTTGATGATATCAAGGGACTATTATCATCTTTTGGAAGTGTGGCAATGGCATTGCAGTTATATTTTTATGAAAGACCTTATCTTAGAGATATGCGGTAATGACTACTGAATTGATAAAATGTCTGGAATTATAATGTGTTGGTGAAGGAGAGGGTGTGGGTGGGTAGCACTGAACATGGGTTGATGGTGATTGGTGCTGCGTTCATGATGCAGTTGTCTGTTATTGTGTGTGTAATAAAAGGAGAGAAGCAAGGGGAGAGAGAGGAGAGGAAGAATAAAAAAGAGGAGGAGGAGGGAGAGGGAGAAAAGGAAAGGGGGGAGGAGGAGAGGGGAGAAGAGGAGAGAGATGGTTCTGACTTCAGCGCTGGCGACCAGATTTCCGGGGGAGTGGTGGAATTGTTCTTAGGGAGATCAGGTGGGAGGTGCTCGCTGTGGCTCAGGTAAGAAGAGTGCTGGGGCTTGGTCCCAGGCTGGGTCAGTTGAGATGGAGATCTCTAGCAAGGAAGGTAGACGTAACTAGGGACTGGAGTGGGTATAGGGATGAGAGAGCAGAGTTTCTCGCCCGGATACAGGTACGAGGCTCATCCCTGGGAAGAACCAAACAGGCCCCTGGCTCGTAACGTGTCCCATATACCTCTGCCCCCTCTATTCTGCAAATATTGAAACCATTCCCTTACGCAACACCTTTCATCCCAGACTTCCTGCGCTCAGTGCACTCAGCAATTAATTAAGCTTTGGTATGCACGAATTAATTTAAATCATCTCCCAGGTTCAGAGGGCCGGGCCTGGCCTGGGGTAGGTATGTTCACCTATCTCTGCCTCCTTCGTGGGGCTGGTTCTTTGGCCAAGGGAACATCTCTGCCTTCCCACGGGCACGCGGCTGTGTCTGTCTGTCTGTCTGTCTGTCTGTCTCACCCCCAGCAGCACACTGTTAAGTTCATGTTTAAGAGCTTTCCTTCGTGTAGAGAAGTTAATGACTTGTAAATTGCTCTCCAACGTAGAGCCAGAAATAGAAGAGCAGAAGGATCCCTGAGGCTTCCGACACAGAGACGCCGATGTAGGTGACGGCTCCTCCGTGGGGTGCACAGGGTCTCCCTCAGAATACTGGACAGCCGTTCCAGGGCGCAGGAAGGCAGGAAGGGCTCAGCACCTCCAAGCAGGGACAGCGCCGGCCTGAGTCAGGATCTGGCCGATGATGACCTGTCACCTTCTCTCCGGCCCTCCTGCAGGTCATTTTCGGATGTGACGGCTGAGACATGAGATCTTCGGCCTCCAGGCTCTCCAGTTTTTCCTCGAGAGATTCACTATGGAATCGGTGAGTGCTTCTGCAGTGTGCCGCGTCCAGACAGCCCGGCCGGCCGGGGACGTGCAGAGGGAACCCGGCAGGCGGGTGGGGGTCGGGGAGGAGGTAGGGAGGGGTCAGAACGCAAAAGGCCACAGAACACACAAGAAGCAGGGGAATCGGGCACAAACGCAATCCATGTGATCTTGGTGGCCATGAGCTCGCTGGTGTTGGTGGATTTTGTATTTTCTATCCTAGCCATAACCCATGGTCTCCATTCAGAAGGAAAGTCAGGACTGCGAAGGTTCCAGAACTTAGGGATATTGTTGGTGACAAGGACGATGATGCCACCCACAGTAGCAGGTGGCATGTCAGCCACGCCCACGTGTACCAGGCATGAAGCCCTCTGGTAAAACTTCATTCAGCGCGCCCAGCAGTCTTGCTTATTACCTGCTGCATGTAACATCATTTTTCCCTGACTCCCCCGGCAGGGAAACCCTGTCGATTTGAGACCCTCAAGCCGATTGAGAATCAAACTCAATTGAGCCTCTCTGGCCGCCGTTTCCGAGAAGTCAGCTTGGGGTCAGTGCCCTGAACTGACCTGCTGTGTGATTTTAGACAAGCCATGGGGTGTCTCTGTGTCTTCTTTCCTTATTCAACCAGAGAGAGTAATTATTATTTTTCAGGTTGTTTTAGTGCAGGTTAGAGAAGATGTACAGAAAAGGGCTTTGAATAAGCTAGGCATACAGAACACAGTGATTATTTCATTTTTAGCATGAACATAGTTTTTTGATGTTTGTGGTTTTTTTGTGTGTGTGGCATAAGGGTTTGAATTTAGGGCTTTGTACTTTGAAGGCAAATGCTCTACCACCTGAGCCACACCACTAGCCCTTCTTGCTTTAATTCTTTTTAAAACAAGATCTTGTGCTTTTTGCTTAGGCTGGCTTCAGACCTCTAACTCCTACCTATGTTTTCTGCATAGCTGAGATTACAGAGTGAGCCACCATGAAAATAGGATGTTTTGGTTTTGTTTTTGTCGGTTGTGGGACTTGAACTTAGGGCCTGGTTACTGTCCCTGAGCCTCTTTGTGCTCAAGGCTAGTGCTCTACCACTTGAGCCACAGCACCACGTCCGGTTTTCTGGTGGAGATAAGAATCTCATGGACTTGCGTGCCCAGGCTGGCTTCTAACTGTGATCCTTAGATCTCAGCCTCCTGAGTAGTTACAGGTGTGAGCCACCCGTGGCCAGCTGAAAGTAGATTTGTTTTCCCTTTAAAAAAAATGGTTATTGTAAAGGTGATGTATAGAGGGGTTATAGTTACATAAGTCAGGTAATGAGTACATTTCTTTTTGGACAATGTCACCCCTTTCTTTGTTCTCTCCTAGTGTTTCCCTCCCGTCCCCACCCACAAGTTGTATAGTTCATTTTCAACATGGTGTCTACTACGTACCACTGCTGCATTTGTTCCTCCCACGTACCTCCATTTCTATTTCCCGCCCTTATCCCCTCTCCCCAACATGGAAAAACAAACAACAAAAAAGACAAAACATGTTCTCATTTCCATTTCCTGGAGTTCATTTTAATGAGTATTATTTTGTATGATTAGAGGCAAATAGGCATTGTACCTTTGTGTTCCTCTCCTCAGAGTCTCCTCGTTTGGTCTCATTGTGTGTGAATGCTTAGAGTCCTGTATAATTTACCATGTATTTTAGATGTAGTTGCCGCATAGGAGAGAAAACATGCATTGTTTGCAAAAATAGTTTTTTTTGTTTTTGTTTTTGTTTTTTGCCAGTCCTGGGACTTGAACTCAGGGCCTGAGCACTGTCCCTGGCTTCTTTTTGCTCAAGGCTAGCACTCTACCACTTGAGCCACAGCACTGGCTTTTTCTGTTTATGTGGTGCTGAGGAATCCAGGGCTTCATGCATGCTAGGCAAGCACTCTACTGCTAAGCCACATTCCCAACCCCACAAAAATAGCTTTTAAAGATGATTTGTTGTTTGAAAATAACATGAACAGGAGAGAGTGGAGAGAGGCTAGAGTTGGGGAATCAAAATGAAGGCTGTTGAGCCGGGCCCTGGTGATGTGCATGTGTAATCCTAGTTTATTCAGAAGGCTGAGATCTGAGATTGCCGTCTGGAGCTAGCTGAGGCCGGGAAGTCCATGAGACTCCTATTTCCAGTTAACTGCCAAAAAGTCATAAGTGGAGCTGTGGCTCAAGTGGTAGAGTGCTAATCTTGAGTGAGAAAGCTAGGAGACAGTACCCAGGCCCTGAGTTCAAGCCCCATGGCAACTATACTGGCAGTGGGTTGTGATTTTAATCATTCATTCATTCATTCATTCATATATAGTTTGAAATAGCAGTTGCCTATACTCAGGTGGTAATGAACATAGGGAAGCTCTAGTCCTCCTTTAGTGAGCTCTGTGGTTGCTAGCTAGTAAGCTGCTTACAATTGTGACAGTGACAGACCAAACAAGGAAAGCGGACCCCTTCTGCCGGTCAGCAGGGGTGGAGAAAACTGCTGTCTAGCTCTGGATGGAGTCTGCAGGTGGTCAGCTTGCCCGTGTGTGGGGGAACTTCCATCTTTAGCCAGTGGAGACGGATCTGGCTGTGTGGCTGAGTCTTTCAAGTGTAATGTTCCCCTTGAGCCTCATTGCATGGCTGTCAGTGTGTACAGTGTTGGTGTTGACCTCTCCCGCCTCTTCTAGACAGAGCCTCGCCAAGCAGGGCACGTCTTCTTCATGCATCCCGTATCCTAAGATCCTCGATGGTTTTGGCGCATGAGTACCACGCAGCAGACAGATCTGTCGGGTGTGGAAGCCAGGCAGTAGGAACACAGACCTAAGACCTCATAGTTGAGGGCAGTAGTGGGGCTGCTCCGGTTCTATCACCCTCCAGGTGCATGATGGGTTTTTATGAAGTATGAGTTGAACATGTTGTGTTGTTTGTCTGAAGCGGGAGACACCCAAGGATTTCTTTTTAATTTAGCAGTACTGGGGTTTGAGCTTAGGGGCCTTGACTTTGTGAGACAGGAGCCATACTTCTAGCCCTCCTTTTGTTCCACGCCTTATTTTTGAAGTAGGGTCTCAGAGCCTGCCTGGATATTTACCTGGATCCAGAGCCTGGCACCTCAGGAGCACACCACCACACTTATGGGGGCTTCTGGAATTTTCTGCCTGGACTGGCCTCAAACCACAATCCTCCTAACCTCAGGCTCCCTAGTTGCCAGGATCACAGGTGTGACCCACCAACACCTGCCTGCCACCCAGTGAATTTTTACAACCAAGAAACCAGTCCCCCAAAACAGGAAATGGAAGAGCAGCAGATCTCAAGGCCTGCCTCATGCCCCCTACCAACCACTTTGTCCCCACCCAGCACAATGTCCTCTCGAGGTCGCAGTGACGGGGACCATAGACGGGGTAGTGCCAAGGGAAGCAGCAGCAATACCAACAGTAGCAATGGTGGCGGAAGTGGGAGGCAGGGGCAGCTGTGGTGGTGTGATGCGGAGCAGTCAGTAGATGTGACCGTAGTTGACACCTAGGCACCACCTACTCCGTGCTGGGCATGTGCCTCAACTCATCTAATGCTCCGGAATCCCTTGCACATAGTAGGGATTTTACAGATGATAGACAGAAGCACAGAGAGATTACGTAGCTTTGCCAAGGTCATGGGACTGTGGACGTATGGATCTAGGACGCGAAAGTGTGAACAGTCAGCCTACAGAGCTATCCTTCAATAGCAAGCTTTCAGTAGGTATTAGCGTGACACAGAAAAGCTCCGTTTTCTTCCGTGATAACACCCAGGCTGGTAAGCGCTTTCTTGCACAGAATCAAGTTTTACTTCCTCGGCTTCTTTTGTTTATTTGGTTGTTTTGTAATGAACGACTCAATTCAAACTAAGTAGAAAGCAGCAGGTGTCTTTCCCAGGAAGCATCCTTAAAGGGAAAAGGCCTGCTTTCCTTCTGGTCGTAGGTGTGATGCCTGAAGCAGAAGCAGCTAGATAGAAAGGGACCATGAAGTAATTGCGGGTCTGGAGGATCATGGCACAGAAACAATAGAGAAAAGGTCTGTGGTTCCCAGATGCCTGTTGCCTTTTTTTTTTAACCCAAGCATCAGCAGAAAGAAGGCTGCCACACACACAGCAAATGGAAGCTTGCAGCCAGCCATAGAGCATCTGGCCTTCTGGTTAGGGTTTTTCTCCATCGGTATGAACAAGCCGACCTGAGCGTTAGACCTTCCATAGCCAAGCCATGGGAACCTCGGCGCCCTCCCCCTGCCTTTCCAAATGTCACCGCAGACGCCCTGTCATTACCACGCCGCCGGCTGTCAGCCCAAATTGAATTTCCCTGCGCCCAGCTGATGTCCCATTTTGGTTCCAGGGCAAGGGTCAAGGAATGCAGGCAGCACATGGCAGGAAGCGTGTCCCTGGAGCCGGACATGGAAGGCTGACCTCTCAACTCTGCATTGCTGACATAGTTGGAAGGGTGAGGAAGCCCTAGGGTTCTGGATGGAAGAGGAAACAGAAATGGGCTTTGGAAAAATAGTATTCTCGTTCACCATGACAGCCCTTTCGATGTAATGGAAGCTGGTTAAAATTCCCCTGGCCGCTCCCCAGCCGTGCTGTTCACCAGCTAGAAACATCCAAGAATGAAGCTCACCCTAAATTTAGAGATGGGGAAGACCATCCCGTCCTGACTCCCATCCCGCACGCCCTCCTTCCCGCTCTTTCCCCCCCCTCTCTCTCTCTCTCCTTGATCATTTTGTTAGTTCACTTTTCTTTGCTTTTGTTCTGGTGGTACTGGGGTTTCAACTCAGGGCGTCATACTGTCATGCTGACCCGTTGCCACTTGAGCTATGCCTCCAGCCTGGCTTTTTGCTGGTTATTTTTGGAGATTCGAGTCTTTAGGACCTTTCTGCTCGGGCTGGCCTCAAATTGTAATCTTCTAGATCTCCACCACCTGAGTCGCTAGAATTATAGGCACCGGCTACTCTTCTCTCTGGGCTTGGGTCACTTAACCTTTTATTGTTATTGTTGTTGTTTTATGGTGTGTGTGTGTGTGTGTGTGTGTGTGTGTGTGTGTGTGTGTGTGTGTCTTGAACTCAGGGCCTGGGCTTTGTCCTATATTTTTTTTTGGGGGGGGGAGGGAGTTGCTCAAGGCTGGTGCTCTGCCACTTTAGTCACAGCTCCACTTCTGGCTTTTGGTGGTTAATTAGAGGTAAGACTCTCTGACTTTCCTGCCCAGGCTGGCTTTGAACAGTGATCCTCAGACCTCAGCCTCCTGAGTAGCTAGGATGATAGACATGAGCCACTGATGCCTGGCTTTTGTGAGGAACCATTATACACTGTAACATGGCAGCTACGCCAATTTATTTTCCCACCAACAATTAGGAAAAATTCCTATTTTTTCACATCTTCCCCATTATTTGCTATTTTCTGTGTTGGGGACAGTAGCTTTTCTACTAGTTATGAATGCTTTGTCAGCTTCCTGTTTCATTTATGTCCTGTAGACCAATTAAGTCATTCCCAAGTATTTCTTTGAGCCTATGGCCTGGAGAAAAATCAACCTTAGTCATTGTTACCTAGTCTTGGCCTTCAAGGCAGGTAGAATGTCGTAGACAAAACAGATGTGCAGACAGAGCCTTTCCAACTTAATAGGGTGGGTAATAGTATCTCCTTAGCGTAATGAACATTTATGCCTGGAATACCGATAAGAAAAAAGTTGACCAAGTTTTCTGCCTTGGTTAAACATACAAGGGTATATCCTCTAAAGGAACATTGATAGAGGCCTAGGATGTGTTGCCAGACAGGATTTCTTAATGGTTTATTGTGTACTTGTGGGTTTTGTTTGCTTGTTTTTATTTTAATTTGTTGTTGTTTTAATACCAGTATTGAGGCTTGAAATCAGGTCCTGAGTGTTGTCCCTTGGCCTTTCACATAAGTCCAGATGTCTACTACTTGACCTACAGGTCCACTTCTGGATGGTTCTTGTTAGTTACAGCTAAGAGTCTCACAGACTTTCCTGCTCTGGCTGGCTGGCCTCAATCCTTAGCTCTCAGCCTCCTGAGTAGCTAGGACTATAGGCGTGAGCTCCCGGCCCATGACTGTATTTGATTTTAATGAATTGAAATGAGCTGTGAGCCATGGCTGCTGTGTCAGGCAGGACAGTAATAGCTGTCATGAATCTGTGCCTTGGCCACAAGGGTAGCTGGTTAAAGCACACATGCTTGCTTGGTGCCGGTAATCCTAGCTATTCAGGAGGCTGAGATCTGAGGATTGTAGTTCAAAGTCAGCCCAGGCGGGAAAGTCCATGAGACTCTTAACTCTAATTGACCACCAAAGGGTAAAAAAAAACCAGAAGTAGAGTTGTGATGCAAGTGGTAGAGCACTGGCACTGAGCAAAAGAAGCTCAGTTGCGGAGTTCAAGCCCCAGGACTAGCACATGTGCACACACACACACACACACACACACACACACACACACACACACCCCAAATAAACAAACAAAACCCTGCACACCCTACTCCCTAGGCCTTCCCCCAGAGAGGTTCTTGTATCTTGAATCAGAATAGGGAATGTGCATTTTAACCATCCGAGATTATTCTGAGGCAGATCCATTTGAGAAACACCAAAGCTTGTGGTTTCTTCACAGTCCCATCTGCATCTGTAAGATGCAGAATAAGATATTGGTTGTTCTGTAATCACCACAGTCAGAAGCTGGACAGTCAGTCCAGGACCAGGTGTGTAATGATTCCCTGGGAACAGGAGAATTTGTGTTGTGGTGTAGTATGGTGTGTTAGGCCCAGAGATGGTGGTGTGTCTGCAAAAAAGCTCAGCAGAGGAGAATGCGTGGTCTATACTCCTTGATGGTGGTAATGAATAGCTATACCACTTGTTTATGTATTCATTATACTTTTAGCTACAGTGCCCTTCTAATAAGGACAGTCTTGATTGTAAAATCTCCTCTTGACTCTGTTTCCTGATTACATCAAAAGGAATGTGTGTGTGTGTGTGTGTGTGTGCGCGCGCGTGCACATGCCAGTACTAAGACTTGAACTCAAGGCTTGAGCACTCTCCCTTAGCTTTTTCCACTCAAGGCTGGCACTCTATCCCAGCCCCTACTCTTTGGTGATTAATTGGAGATAAGAGTCTCATAGATTTGTCTTCTCTGGCTGGCCTCGTGATCTTCAGATTTCAGCCTCCCAAGTAGCTAGGATTACAGGTGTGAGCTCACAACACCCTCTTAATAAGAGAAAAGTCTTGTAAAACAGCATGACTGCAGTGGCCTTATAGCCTCCTATTTACTATGTCTCCTGATTGTATCACAAGGGATTTTCTGCAGTGATTTTTGACCTGTACCATCGAGGTGTGTGTAAGCACCCTTTAGGATGTGTGCATCACAGTGAAATCACCCCGTACTGCAGTTTTCAGTAGCACCCCATCATTAAGCCAGGCATGACTGTCTAAGCACGTCAGCACCAATTTAAAAGCAACGATTACCTGTGGAAATGCAAGTTGAAGCAGAAGCTCAATTAGTGCATTAGTCAGCCATTCTTCTCCCCGCACTGGACATAAACCAGCCATCTGGGCATCACTGGGCAGGACTGAACAGCCGTAATTAGGAGCAGAGGCTGTCTAGCTGAACTGGATGGGAATTCTGGCTCCACCTTAACACTGACTGTGTGGTCCTGGGCAAGTTTCCTTATCTTTAAAATGGGTACAACACAGTCTCCTACCTAAGACAGTGCACATGAAATGCAGTGCTTGGTACTCTGCATAAATTACTAACAGCAGCAGAAAGAACAGTTGTCCCAAAAGATATGTACTTGTTACCTGATAGGTAACTGTAATCCCTTTGTATATCGCCTTTTTAATAACAATTATTGTTTTTAAAAGAGCATAGAGTTAACCCTGAGTATTTGGCATGAGCCAGACACATACTCTCTCTCAAGCACTTGCTATTTATTAATTCAAGTAATCCTCACAGCAATCCTGGAAGTAAATGGCATTGCTATTTCTGTGATAAAGACAACCTGAAGCTCCTGGAGGACGGGAAAATTGTTTTAGGTTATTTTGGTGGTAGAATGCAGAAGGAACTCAGTTGTAAGCAGTCTAGCCCAGAGCCTCTATTCTCCTCCTTCTTTTTATTTTTTTTTTCTGATGGTACTAGGGTTTAAACTCAAAAGCTTGAAGCTTGATAGGAGGTGTTCTACCCATCCTGTCAAAAAGAGCCTACAGCTCTGGTTATTTTTGCGATAGGATCTTGTCTTTTCCTTCAACCAGCCTGGACTTCAATCCTCCTACTTTCACTTTATACCACTATAACTGGGACGACAGATGCATGCTACCGTGCCCAGCTACTGATTGAAATGAGGCCTTGAGGATTTCTTTTTGGCTTGGGATAACTTGGATCTGTGGTCCTCCCTATTCCCACCTTCCAAGTGGCTAGAATTATAGGCACGAGCCACTGGCACCTGGCTCCTACACACTATTTTCTAATTATCCTAGATTCTAAGGAAAGCCTTTTAAGATGAACTCCCTACTGCCCCTGTCCTATACCTTGCTTGTAGTCCTAGGTCCAAATGTCAGAGCTTTAGAATCAATCTACAAGTCAGCTGCGCTGAGTTTGGCCCAACATCTCATTCCCTGTCTAAAACCAGTTTTTTAACCCAGATGGCTTCTTACCGCTCTTTGTCTCAGTCTCTCAGACGGTCCACTTAGCTCAAACCAATCTAGATATGTTTTTGAAGATGCTCATGACTTCCCAGTTCCATCTCCAGCCAAATCTTATCCTCTACTCTCTAGTCCCCTCATCTTAAATGACAAATGCTTATCTCTATTCAGACTCGCACAAACCCCTCAAATCCAGTATAGGCTGAGCATGCCTCAGCCAAAAATCTGAAATCCACAGTGCTTCAAAGTCACCATTTAAGTACCAACTTGATCCTGTAAGTAGAAAATTCTACATCATGAAATTTTATGCATAAATTTTATGCATATTTAAAAAAAACCTGTGAAACTGCCTTCTGGCAATGTTGATTATATGTGTCAATGATAATAAATGAGTTTTGGATTTGGACTTGAGTCATGTCCCTAAGATACCTCATGATGCATATGCAAATAAGCCTCAAATAAAAAAAGTTTCATATGTTTTCTTAAGTTATCTTTTGGCTGCTATGACCCAGTATTTGAGAGAACAACCTAAAAGGAGATAAGGTTTCTTTTAGGTCACAGGTTTGGGAGGTTTTGATCCCTAGTTGGCTGGCTCATTGCTTTGAGGACTGTGGTGATACAGAAACCTGGAAGAAAAGTGTGATGGAGGAGGTTCCTCCACTCATGGCAGCCAGGAAACAGACAGCAAGAAAGAAGGGCCCAGGGGCCAGAAATCCCTTCAAAGGCACAGCTCCAGTGACCTTCATCCGGGCCCCACCTCCCAGAGACCCATTATCCACGGAAGAAAGCACCCTCACGATGCAGTAGCCCCAATGGCTGGGAACCAAGCCTTGCATGCATGAGTCCTTGGGGGGAAACTTCATACCAAACCCTAACAATCTGAAAGCTAAATTATGTCTGGCCCTCCTCTCCCCTGCCCCTGTGCTGTGTCACTGTTTAACCCTCCAATGTCCCCAAACACCCTCTACACATTTTCCTTAGACTGAAATGCACAGTCCCGCCCCTGACCATCTCTGTGCCCAAGAATCTCCTTTCTCCATCACCATCCGGTGCCCTCCTGGTTCTGGACAGCTCCCTGCTGTTCTTCTACATACAAGGGCCTTGTTCCACATCTCTAGCTCCCCCACCACCACCACCACCATGCCTTGCCCCTCACATCCCACAGTTGCAGCTTATCTGCAAGTTCCACACATAGATCATTCTTACCCCCTGGCTGTTCTTCTCTGTGATGTGTTCTCCTTAGTGCTGTAACAGTCTGGATTGACTTGTCCCCTTCGATATGTCTGCCATCCCCCACTAGGCCACAAGACCACCATATCTGCTAGTGCTACTGCTCCAGTGCATAGTGCTGAGCCACAGGACAAAGATGTCCAATAAACAGGTAGCGCCACCTCCAGCTATTGGTTGAAATGGGCTTTCTAGAACTTTCTGCTGGAACTGGCCATGAACCACCATCCTCCTGAGTTGCTGAAATCACAAATACAAGCTGCTTTACCTTCCTTCTCAGTTTCTCCACATGTGATTTCCAAAATCCTATACTAACTAGCACAATTAATCTGGTCAGTTCTCAAACCAATTCTCTGAATTGATTCCCATTGGCCCACCTTGGGTCACATTCCTCGTCTTGAACCAATCCATCACTGTGGACCAAGCGATGGGATATTCTCTAATAGGACAGGCCTGAGTCACCTGATCATGTTCAGAGTTGAGGATGAAGTTGAAGGTCAGACATATAGCAACCAAAGGAATGAGTTGCTTTGCCAATGGGAACTGGGAAAGTACTCACCAGAAAAAGTGGGTATTGGGTTGCTGGGAGGTAAAACAACAAATGGACAAACAACTTCAGCACTTTCCAGGGGTGTTTAAGAGTCTCTGCTTTTTTAAAAATGAGCCTTACACACACCTCCATGAGTCAGCCATGTCCAGCTCCCTCCGGAATTGGGCAGGCCAAGTCTGAATAAGGCGGGAGGCATGGACGTTCTCCTCCTCTACCTGTGGCTCCTTTGTGCAGCTTAGCACACCATTTGCACATTGAGTCTTCCCCGACACATTCAGATGTGCGTCACAAAGGGCAGTCTTCACCCTGAGCTCTCTACGCCCGGCCTGTGGCCAGCTCTGGAGCAGAGCCAGGCACCTCAGTCCTTCTCATGAAACCAGACCGCCAAACAGATCTAGGCCATCCCTTTCCTCTCTGGGAGACTGTTTTACATTTCTTGGTCATCTTTCGGAGACAGGTGTTGGCTTCGGGCCTTCCTGGCTCCAGCTCTGCTGTGGGTGACATTAAGCCTGGATTCCCCCCCGCCCCCTCCCATTGTAATGCTATATACCCCCGGAGAAACTCTTCCATCTAACTGACATACTTTGCTGCTTTGTGACCCCTCTGAGACCCAGCTTTCTCCCCCAGGGCTAATAATACATGCCACAGGTAGCTGTGTTGAGGATGAAACCAGCCTACCGACCACAGTGTTTCTCATGGTGCCTGGTACACAGCAGGTGTCTGAGGCCCGTGGTCCTCCGTGCTGGCTGTCTTCTGAGGCAGGCTGACTCACCCATTGGTCCCTGGTAGTTCTGAAGTTAGAGCCCCCTGTGCATTGGAAATAGTTTCTCTTTCCTAGAGAAGCTCATTGGCTGCTGGCTGGGGAAGAATTTGGAGAGTGCTTCAGGGAAAAGGTCTGAGGCATGAACTGAAGAGAAGAGAGCAGACGGGGGAGGGGGGCGGGGGGCAAGGTGTCATTCCCAGGGTGCTAGAACAAATAAGGAGCCTTGTAAGCCCATGTGTTGGAAGGGCAATCAGTAGAGAAGGAAGGCATGTTTTGCGACACAGGGCCCTTGCACATGCCGTTCTCTATGGAAGGGATGTCTTTCCCACCATTCACACTCCCACTCAAACCCAGCCTCTGTGTGAACCACTCTGCGGTGAAAGCCTCCAGTCCCTTTCCTCTGCAGTCATCCATCAGTTTCTTGTTTCCAGTTGTGAACAGTAACATGCCGGGTGACAGCACTGTGTCTTAGAAATACAAATGATCATATCATCTGTGTCAGGGTGATCTTGATTACTCCTCATGCTCTGTTTCTCCTCCACCAGAGCAGTTACTTATTTACTTATTTTTATTTTTAGCAAATATTTATCCAGTGCCTGCTATTTTGCCAGGCATTGCTCTAGAAGATGGGGATTCAGTGGATGGTAGGGGGAGACGAAGGAACATCAATTAATAACATTAAAGAACAAGATGGCAGGGCGCCCTTGACTCACACCTATATAGTCCTGGCTACTCAGGAGGCTGAGATCTGAGGACTGAGGTTCGAAGCCAGCAAAAGAGCTCAGGGATAGCCCCTGGGCCCAGAGTTCAAGTCCTGGGACCGGCACACAACAAAACAAAAAAACCCATATAACTTTTTATTTTTTATTCTTTTCTCCTCTCTCTCTTTCTCTTTTTTTCTCTCTCTCTGTATGTGTACACACAACTTGGGGCTAGGCAGGGACTCAGGGCCTAAGTGCTATTTCTTTTTCTTCTCAATTCTACCCCTTGAGCCACAGCTCCACTTTGGTTATTTTTGGTGGCTAATTGGAGATCAGTCTCCTGGACTTGCCTGCCCTGGCTGGTTTTCAACCCCAGTCTTTAGATCTCAGCCTCCTGAACAGCTAGGGTTACAGGTGTGAGCCACTTAGCACTTAGCTTTGAACAAGGTAATACGCCAGGGTAAAGGGAGAAAAGGTATTGAGAATGGAGAGGTAGGAAAGTGGGGAGAAGAAGGGGCCCTATGGATTTAATCCTTAAGGATAACCGAGCAAACATGCGGAGGTGTGGAATGTTCCGGGTGAAGGAAGATGGCATGTGCAAAGGCCGCTGTTCCTCAGTGGTACTGGGCCACCTCTACTACCATCCAATACGACAGCCACCAGCCACAAGTAGTGACTAAGAAGTTGAAGCATGGCTTTGTCCAAATGAAAATGTGCTGGAAATATGAATAGATCTGTTTTCATATGAAAAAACAAAAGAATGGAGATGGTCCTATGAGTAGTTTCTCTACTGCTGACACAGGGAGAGGGTAATATCTGGATTTGTGTGGTTAAGTGACCTATATTATTCCAATCCATTTTATCCAATCCTGTTGACGTTTCCCCAGTGGCTGCTAATGATGTGGACTGAGGCTGGCTTCTGTCACTGACGGAGAGCTGTGTCCAGGGGGGACCTTGAGCCTTTGCTTTGTGTCCTGTGTCCAGTGGGCCTCACTCTTCCTGAGTTACCAGGACTGGATCTGCTTGGCAGTTCCTCAGGCTCAGCAACAGCTCTCCACCTGGGTTCCCTTGGTGCATGCTGTTCCCTGCATGCCGGTCCTGGGGCTGGGCCAGGTCCTGGCCAGAGGCCAGAGTTAACATCCTAGAAGTAGCCCTCAGCCAGCAGGGGACCAGAGTGGAAGAAAAAGTCCTGTAGCATCCTTGTCCTCATGGGAACGAATGTTAAGTGCACACGACATCCTCTCCCCATGGCCCCCCAGTGCCTTTAGTGTGACATCCGATATTGCCTTCCTTCTGGTCCCTGTCTTATTTCCTCAGTTTGTCAATCTGGGATCAGTTCCCAAATCACCATCCTGCACTCAGAGCTCTGTCTCAGGCTGTACTCCCTAGATTTAGGGTACCCAACAGGTACATTCTCAGTAGAGGGGAGGGGCCACCTCCCCAGGCCACCAGGGGCAGAGCAGGGGTGAGGCTGCAGGTGGTAGACTTCCTGGCTGGTCTTTCTGGTCTCTGGACCTCTGAGCGCATGGACACGGGGTGTGCCTGGTTTGGGGTGTGGCGTCTCCCTGGTCCCAACTGCTGCCAGTGGCCACACCCAGAAGGACAGTTGAGTCAGTGGCTGAGTCAGTGGGGCAGTGGCCCAGAAGAGTGCTGTCCTCTTAGGTCCCCCTGTTTGTGGGGCCCAAGGGATGTCTCAGATCAGAAACGAGGCAGGCAGTGTCCCCTAGTAAAGCCGATTCTTAGGGGTACCATGGATTTTTCTGCCAGTAATTCTAAATTTAAATGTACGGAGGTTTCCACACCAGGCAATTTCTGTACTTTTCTGTCTCTCTGTCTGTCTGTCCGTCTCTCATTCCTTTTGTCAACTGTAGGGCTTGAACTTGGGGCCTGGGTGCTATTCCTGAGCTTTCTTTTGCTCAAGGCTAGTGCCACTTTGAGCCCCAGCGCCAATTCTGGTTTTCCGGTGGTTCATTGGACATCAGAGTCTCACAGACTTTCCTGCCTGGTCTGGCCTTGAACTGCGATCCTCCGACCTCAGCCTCCTAAAGTAGCTAGGATTGCAGGTGTGGCCTACCGGCACTTGGCCAATTTCTGTGATTTTCTAAAACCAGCTTAGCTCAGAGATTCACTTTAGTTCTGACACTTGTTGACTGAGCATACTGATGACAGTCACAAGTCCCAGAGGTTACCTGGACTTCTGACCAAACAGCTCTGAATCTAGGGGCCCCCACACCTCCCTTCTTGCTATCAGTGATTTACTAGAACTACTGGTAGGACTGAGGAAAGCACTTCACTTTCATGACTGGTATCTTGGAAAGGATACAGCACAGGAAGGCTAAGCAGATGGATGCCCGGGGTGAGGGGTAGGAGACAGAAGGGAAGGGGCACTGTGCAGGCCCCCAGGGATGCCGCCTTCTAACCATCACTGTGCTCCCAAGCATGGAAGCCCCAGGTAGCTTATGAGGCAGCGAGGGATAAACCATTGGCTCCTGGCAACTGAAAGCTATCGGCAACCCCTCTTCCCCAGAGCTCCTTCTGGAGACCACCTGAAACAGTTTGCCCCGCCTCACTCCCAAGGAGCCGGGTAGGTCATTACTCAACAGATGACCAGAGTTTTAGGAGTTGTGTACCAGGAAGCAGGGGCAAAGGCCAAAGACATTTTTATCATACCACAATCATATTAATTTATTAATGAGGTCAGATGAGCAAATGTGGAAAAACCTGTGATGGTGACTTGCCTGGATCACGGCATGCTGGATGTTGGTGTTTGTTGGAAGGAAGGAAAGAGGCAGGGTGGGATGGGACCTCTGAGTGTAGAGCCTTTGAGGTACATTCATTCATTCATTCATTCATTGAACAACTTGTGTATATTACTTCTGGTATGGCGTGTCAGTCAAAGGCAACTTCATAGGTGAACCTTTTCAGCATCAAAATTGTTCATATCTATAGCCAGCTTAGAATCTCTTCCTGGCTTTTAGAATAATGGCCCAAATACTTGCTAGAATATCCAGTACCTGACCCAGCTTCCCCTGAACCCCTTGGGCCTCAGTGATCGCTCATCCTTCCTCCTTTGAGCCTGTTGTCATGGCACTGAGCTCTCTCTCTTTGTGTGTATGCAGTGCGTGTGTGTGCGTGCGTGCACGCATGTGTGTTTCATGCCCTGTGTGTTGGATCTGCTGTCTACTCTGCCCCAAGCAGCTTTTGCCAGGTATCTGGTAGCTGGCATTTGCTCTTTAGAGACCTTCCCAGTTTCCTTATCACTGCCCTGTTCCTTCCTCCCCATTCACCATGCCTAATTCACCTGGCACTTGAGTCAGTGAACATATATATATATACATATATGTATATGTATATATATATATATATATCGGTCTGATATTTGGAAGGAATTCATAGTTAACTTAAAGCCACCAGGAGTGGCTCTTGTGTGTCATCCCAATTACTTGGCATGTGGGTGTGGTGGTATGTGCCCTTGATCCCAGCTTCCCTGTCGATGGGCAGGAGAAGGATCCCCATCTGACACTGCTCCCCCACACTGGGGGAGGTGAGGTTCTCTCCACAAAAAGAAAGAGACCAAAATGAGCTGAGGGATGATGGCTCAAGTGGTAGAACTCAGCACCCCTAGCAAGTCCATGAGTTCAAATACCATACCAAAAAGGAAAAGAAAAATCCTGCTGTTGTCTTTGCACTGACAAAATGCCTGACCAGTGTCAGGTATTCTAGTAAACTCATTCCATACTCTTCCCCACGCTCTGAAGTGTGCAGCCACGGGCCTTAGCGCCATTCCTCAGTGGTACACACTGAGGAGGAAGCCGAATGCACAGACGCCGGTGCTCCTGGCACTGGTGGGAAGCAATACTGTCTCTTATTGTTCTGCACTAGACTGTAATTGTCTGTTTACACGGCTGCCTCCCCGTGTCAGTCAGGGTCTCAGCAGGAAACAGATGGCATACTCAAAATAGGATAAACTGAGAACGGCATCCAGGAAATGTGGGGGAAGGAAACAAGGAAACTGCAAAGGGGAGTGGGACATTGGGGGGGGGGGAACTCTATTGACGGAATGAAGGGAAAAGAGGGGACTCCTGTGGAAAGTGGGAGCTCAAGAGGCTGTGTGTGGGGAGGGCCTTCAGATGGCATAGCAGCGCTGGAGTATACAGAGGAAGGGAAGAACCCTGCCCCCCCCTTTTACCCAGTGTCTTTCCTCCAGCCCCATGCCTGGACCCAACCAGAAGCTGAAGAGCCAAGAGGTCCTGGATGTGTCCAGAGCCGGGCAGGAAAAAGCAGAGTGGGCGTGGCTGCCCCCAGCACCAGGTTACGCCCTACTGACCATAGGCTTCCCCAGAGCTGGCCTGCTCTTACTGCTTACACTTAACACCACAGAGGGAGGTAGATAGCCTGTGCTCGGGCAGCGCAAGTTGCTGAGCTTTAGTAAATATTGTTTCCTTAGTGTCTGCTTCATATTCATGTGTGGGCTTGGGAATCTAAAGTGTATGTGCCACACATGCATATATGTGCGTGTGTGTATGTGTTTGTGTGCGTATATATGTGTATGTGCCCTTTGTGGGGTTGTTGGTGGAGAAAATGATGTCCCTTTGGTGCCTCACTTGGACTCAGTTTCTTCAAGGGCTCTGAAAACTTTTTACACCTCCTGCCCCAATTTGCCCTGGACATGAACATGGAAAGTGCGACTTATATTTGTATTTTTCTTTTCAATTTAAGAAGCAAGAAGGTGTTAGGCTGATCTCATATGGACTACATGTAGCCAGAATTACTGAGATGGCTGGGCCTTGCCCCTCAGCCTTTTCCTGGTTTCTTCAGATAAGAGCAGAAAAGCAGCCGGAGTGCGGAGTAGTGACAGAGTGCGGAGTCCATGTGGGCCTGGCGGGTGGACTCACCCTGCCCCACCCTGCCCAGTCCACCCGAGAGGCCACTGCTCCTGCCTCTGGGTGCTTCCAAGTGAAAATCCTCTGAAGGAGAGCAGAGAGAGACAGACAGACAGACAGACAGACAGACAGAGACAGAGAGAATTTAATAGACAAATTATGGAGAGAGAGAATAGACAAATGAGGTAGGAAAACGGTCCTGCTCGATGTACTTGTTAGGACATGGACAGAGTATTTAACCTTTTCGTGCCTCCATTTCCTCACCTGTGAACTAGGGACCGTCTTACATCACTCACGGGATTGTGTAAGGATTAATGGAGCCAAAGCAGAGGTCAAGCTATGAGCAATGGTAGGTGAGCAGAAATGCGAGCATCCTCCCCTTTTCCCATGTCCATCTGCCTGTGCATTTTGTTTGCCTCCAAAGCCTCCCTCCCTCCATTCTCCCCCTTCCTTCCTCCTCCTTTTGTAACTTTTCTTCCTCCTCCTCTCAGCTCCCCCCACCCCCCAGCCAGTCTTCCCAGCCCCTTCTCTGTGATCTCCTTCTCCACACTGGCCAATCGAATGAATATTAACCAAGGAAGGTGCATTATGGCCTGAGCACAGAGGGTCCAAAGGTTTAAGAGTTCTGAGACCAAACACCAATCAATAACTCTTAAGTCACCCCTGATCTGGCCCTAGGTCCTTTCTGCCTGTCAGCCCCCAAGTGCTCACCAGGGAAGGCAGCCCTCACCTGAGATCAGCATAAGGGGGCAGTTAGGAAATGGGGGTGGGGAATGTTGGGGAGGTGGGGCAGTCAGAACTGATGGCTGGCTGAAGTGACAAGTGACTCTTGGTAGGGAAAGCCTCTTTAAAGTTCACCTTGAAGTTTGGGCTGAATACTTATAGAATTAAACCACTATCCTTAAGTCATAATACTAGCTACTCAGGAGGCTGGAGTCCGAGGATCACGGTTCAAAGCCAGCCTGGGTGAAAGAGTCCGTGAGACTCTTAGTTCCAATGAACTATCAAAAAGCCAGAAGTTGGAGGTATGGCTCAAGGAGTAGAGTGCCAGCCTTGCGCAGAAAAGCCAAGCTTGAGAACAAGGTCCTGAGTTCAAGCTCCACTACCAGCACAGAAAAGATAAAGCAACAGGTATGAAAGCTTGGAAAGCAGTTACACAAAACAGTATACCTCTCTTAACTAGAAGTTAAGTGCTTTTTTTTTTCTCCATTCTGAAGAGGAGACTGCATGTCATAGGAATTTAATTCTAAAACTTGGTGTTGTGTGGGTTGGTAGTAGGAAGATCTGGGATTTGAACACCAGAGTACAACAGTATCACCCAGATCTTAGGAATCAATGTCCTGTGTAGCTGGGATTACAGGCATATAATAACACCAGAACCAGTTTATTCTCTAAGATACGGTCTCACTAACTTTGAACTTTTTCCTTTGAATCTGACAGATGTTATCAGAGCAGATAAGACTAGTTATAATAAATTCACTGAAAACAAAAACCCAAGGATTTAGAGCCAAAGTAAAACCTCAGTAGCACCAGTTTAGAAGTGAGGAAAATGTGTCTGTGCCAAGGTGAGTCTTTTGCTCAGTGTCATGCAATGTGTAAAGTTTCCGGGCAGGCACCCATCCTAGATCTTGAGAGTCCTAATATCTGTGTTGTGCTGGTCCACCATTACTTTTTAGAGAGAGTTGCCATTTTCTGCAAAGCCTTTGAACACCAAATATTTACTTTTATTGTTTTCTTGCTGGTGTGATGGGAAACCCATCTAAATGACTTGTAGCTACTACTTGGTACCTCGAACATACCGTCATGCCTCAGCCCTTTCTCAGTCACCAAGATTCATCAATTTTGACACAAATCAGATGAGTGGAATGTGGTGCCTTTCTAAGCAGGCCTCTGCATTTAGAACATATTGTACCAAATGTTTCCTTTTGGTAGCATAATGTTTTAGCAAATTCGTAGTTTGTGGTTGGTAATGTCTCCTTTTCCTTATAGTCCCTTGCTATTATTTCCATATTAACTGCCCTGTCTAGTAGCTGACAGATTGAAGTCCAGTTCTCTTTTTATTTATTTTTTTTTTTTGCCAGTCATAGGGCTTGAACTCAGGGCCTGGGCACTGTCCCTGAGCTCTTCAGCTCAAGGCTAGCGCTCTACCACTTGAGCCATAATACCACTTCCAGTTTTCTGGTTAATTAGAGATAAGTCTCAAGGACTTTACTGCTCAGGCTGGCTTTGAACCTTGATCCTCAGATCTCAGCCTCCTGAGTAGCTAGGATTACAGGCGTGATCCGCCAGTGCCCGGCAAGCTCTCTGTATTTTGTAAGAGTTGATGCAAAGCAAGAGAAAATGGGCCAGGGAAGAGCAAGAGGTGCACCAGTGATTATATATGTAGATTCTGGTAGTTGGATTTTTGTAGAAATGAATTTGCACTTAAGGATCTTATGTTCTAGAAAAGATAGTTTGTGCACATGAGTGTGTATGTGTGTGTCTACAAATACATTCTTAGAAAAGGCGAGATTAGGGTAAAAATGCCACCCAAAGTTTAGAGGAAAACTTAGTATTTATTTGAATTCTCTCTTAGACAACTGTTCCTAACATAAGATAAAACTAGAATTTTTGTCTTCACAAAGGAGACTTGGGTTACCAGCTCTAGTCTTCCATAATGTGTGCAAAATTGGCTCAATCAAGCTATAGAACAAACTGGAACAAAAAAAAAAAATCTTCCTTTCTGCTGGGCACCAGTGCCTCATAACCAATAGTCTTAGCTACTCAGAAGACTGAAATCTGAAGATCATAGTTCAAAGCCAACCCAAGCAGGAAATCCTATGAGACACTTAACAAGCAAAAAGCCAGAAGCAGAGCTGTGGCTCAAGTGGTAGAGCACCAGCCTTGAATTAAAAAGCCAGGAGAGCCCAGGTCTTGAGTTAAAGCCCTGATACTGGCACACACACAAAAATACCTTCCATGTTTTACCTTCACTAACTTCATTGTGGTTTGACTAGTAAAGAACCCTGGAGAGAGGAAGATAACTAAAGGGAAGATGTTCTTGAGTCAACAATATGGTCTCAACCTGCTTCTGGATTATAACTATTACCCTGGCTGATAATTATCACATAGATCTTAGGTGAACAGATAAATAGCAAAACAAGGTTCTTTACTCAGAGGGCTGAGATCTGAGGATTGTGATTCAAAGCTAGCCCAAGGCAGAAAAGTCAGTAAGACTCTTATCTCTAAAAACCTACTCAGAAAAAGCCAACAGTGGCACTGTGGCTCAAGTGGTACAGTGCTAGCCTGGAGCAAAAGAAGCTTAGGGACAGTGCCTAGGACTTGAGTTCAAGGCCTAGGACCAGCACCAAAAACAAAAACAAAACAACCCCCCCCCCCAAAAGAAAGTAACAACAAACAAAACCAGAATTCTGTCTCAGCCACAGAAAGGCTGCTGCTATTTTTCTGGCAAAGAGAATAAATCTAGAATTTTAAACGATTGCATTGGAAAGATTGGGTGGATCAGTGATTTTTTTTTTTTAAAGCAAAGAAGTCTTTACACATAATCATCTTACTTTTGTGTCTGGAATTTGCCCTCTCATTTCCCTTAACCAAACTGGACAAAGGTTGCATAAATAAATTTGCTTCTTCGAAATCCACCCTGTAGGAGCCTGTTGGGGGCTCCTCTGTGGCTGATTTTCTGAAGTAATTTCTGAGATGAAATTTAAGTGCATATAAATATAATGTCTCTTTTTGATTAATTGAAGCCATCCTTTTAAGAGATTTCTTAATTCCATGAAATACTGAGTGTCTCAGAATAATTCAGTACCAAGTACTGACTCTAAAATGTGGAGGATAAGTTGGGAAAATGACTTTGGCAGGATAATTGTAATTTGACCACTTCTGAGATTCACTATTTTCTCACATTCTTCCTATAGCCCACTGTGTAAGGCAGATTCTATGTAAACTGTATTTACACAAAACCCAAATAACATTAGTGATTAGTTTTTACCCCCTCCTCTCTAAAGCCAGATTAGTCTGGAGAGAGCCCAAAGCCTGATATACTCAATGGTTTATCAAGAACTCAAGCTGGTTTTGTCTGTCTAGTTCTCCCATCCTTAGTACATTGCCTCATGATTCAAAATGGTGACTGGAGTATCAGCCATCAATACATCCACATTACAGGAAGCAGGATGGGAGCAAAGGGAAAGGAGAAAAGGAAGAGGGGGGGTCTTCTTCTTCCAGGTTTGCTCTTTTATATAAGTCGGTTCCTCAGAAGTTTTACATAGCAATTCTACTAAGTGCCACTTGCCACAAAAGAGGCTAGAAGATGGGTCTTTTGACTGAACCAGATCCAAACTGAGGGCTTTGTTAATGAACAAACAGAGACCAGATAGAGGGTATGTATCACATCCAGCAATGTACCAGTGATATAATGGAAAGGGTATGAACTTTGAAGCAGACTTGTGTTTGAATCCTAGCTCACTACTTACCATGGCGGGACCCTGGGCCTGCTGTGTAACTTCTGAGCCTGATTCCCTATGCATTGGACATGAAGGAAGCAATAGATGCCTTGTAGGGTTTTGGTGAGAATGAAATAAAACCATGTGTATATAAATAGTCTTGTATGCAATAGATAGTAAATCATAGCCTTTTCATGGATTTTTTTGTGTTGTTTTGTTGTGTTCCTTTCACTGAAACCAGGGTTTGAAGTCAGGACTTTGTGCTTGCTTACTCCGCTTACTTATTTTGCTGGCTCTTTGCCACTCGAGCCATGTATCTATTCCTGCTTTCTACTGGTTATTTTGGAGATGGGAGTCTCAAAGATTTTTCTCCATGGGCTATCCTTGAACCAAGGATCTTTTAGATCTTAGTAGCTAGGATTATAAGGCATGTGCCTCTGGTGCCTGGATTATAGTTCTTTTTAATGTAAGTCATTCCCTCCTCCATCCCCCTGTGGAGAAGGAGACGTATGATTGGCTGTCTTTGGAGAATCACATGGACTCAAGAAACTGCTTCCTAAAAGAAGAGGAAAATGTAATTAGTGTCATAAAGGCTTGTTTGTACTGCTGATAATTTCAAGATGCTAAAATGAGTTGATGGATAATGACAGTTCTTAAACTCAAATGCTGGGGAAGAGTCACTTTACACACACACACACACACACACAAACTTCACAAACACATACACACAAACATCCTAATTCTCTCATCTATCATTTCTCTCTCTTACCACACATTCTCTTTTACATACACACATATACACACTCAAACTTCACATACACACAAACACTAATTATTTCTCTCATCTATCATGTTTCTCTTAGCACACACATTCTCTTACACACACACACACACACACACAGACACACACAGATACACACAGTGATGTTATTGAAAATAGCCTAGCCTTTGGAGCTAATCAACATTGAGTTGTCTATTATCCATTAAAATACAGTGGTTTATAAATTAGTGTATAATACTTATAACCATCTAAGGCAAGAGCAAAAATACTTGTTTTCAAAAACAAAGCAAAAAAATAAAATAAAAAAACAGAGAACAGCAGTTAGATACATCTGTCAGAAGGTTTGCTAGCAATTGGAGAGATTTTTTTTTTTAAATTAGAGCCCCTGGTGTGATTTGGAATGTTCACATTTGAGAAAGATGTTAACCAATAACATATGCTAGGAAGTGGGTGGGCAATCTTCCTTTTTCAAATGAAGCAACGCCCTACATTGGACAAAATGATGACAAAATGCTGTTGTGCCACAGGTCATTGCTAGTGGGTTCAAACACATTACAGGTGAAATCATGGTTTTACAAACCAATGGGATTTGGTGACCAGCGTCAGTGAGGTTCACAACTCAGAATGGATGACCTTCAGACAGTTCCTGGTGTCTCAGTAGCCTCTGAAACAGAGTTGGGAGCCTCTTGTGTTTAGGGTTGTCACTGATGTTAAAAAGGGGGGGAGGAGGCAGGGCTGAGAATGTGGCTTAGTGGCAGAGTACTTGCCTCCCACACATGAGGCTCTGGGTTTGATTCCTCTGTAAATAAATAAAAATTAATCTAAAAGAATCATCCAGTTATGTGGTGTTATAGCCCTAGCGCCCAGAAGGCATCTGCCCCAGGGTGATGGTTTTAACCACAGGGAAAATTAGGCCAAGAGAGGGGATGTGAATGAGTTGAGACTAAAGAGCCCATCTCCTTGGCATTCCACATGGCTTACTTCTCAGTGCTGAAGTCCTAAATAGCTACCATTTATCAAATCTTCTCTTCAGATAATCAGTGGATTTTGAAAAGTGCTCATAAAAATAGGTCTCACTGGGCTTTGAGCAAATCTGAGAGATAGCAATTCATCAAGTTACCTTTCCTTGCACTTTATATTCATAGTTCACATTTTCAAATACCCTTGTTTTTCTCTGTTTGGATACTTGGATCATTTCATCAGCTATACTGAAAAATGATCTATACCCACATGTGAGCTTTGATGACAGGGGCGACGTCTTACATTATTTTTTTTATTTTACTTTTTGCTTCTGGAAATATTTATTACCTGTTCAGAATGCAAAAATAATGATCTCAGTAGCTAACATTTATTGATCATATATACCAGGTAATGTGCTAAGCATCCTGCATGGATACTCTATCTCACTTAAACTTGGGCCTTGAAGTTAGGGCCTGAGTGTTGTCCTTAGCTTTGTTACTTAAGGCTAGTGCTCTACCACTTGAGCCACAGCTCTACTTCCAACTTCTTGGTGAGTGACTGGAGAGAAAAATCTCACAGGCTTTCCTGCCCTCCCTGGTTTTGAACCACTAGCCTCAGCTCTCAGCTCCTAAGTAGCTAGGATTATGGACATGAGTTACTAGTACTCGGCTCCAGGCCCACTTTGCCACTGGAAAGGTTCGAGGACTGCACAGGAGCCCGCAAGGTTCCACTCAAATGCCACTCTACCCATTGGAAAATGTCCTTCAGGACCTAGAAGATAATGGCCTCATTTGGGACAATGTCATTCACAAGAGTACAGGGGGACCTGCAAAGGGGAAATTCGACATGCTCTCTGCGTGTGCTGGAGGGGCCCCCTGGATGGGGGAAGGAGTGGTTTTCTTACAAAAAATATTGCAGTAGATTCCCAATGCCAAGGCCACAAACGGTCTGCTCTTTTATCCAGTAGCTCTAAAAGAAGAACAAGAGCGGCATGGAAAGGACTTAGAATTAATGAATGGGTTTTGGAGAACAGGGAAGAAGAGGTGTGGTAGGGGGAGAAGGTGGAAGTGAGAGAAAGAAACAAGAAGGTGAGTTCCACGGGGTTCCGTTTTCTTGTTCAAAATTAGGGAGGGGTGTCAGTTTCGTGATGGTGTGCCAGAGTTTGTATGGTTGTCACTTTTGCATAGTAGACAAATGTTCATAGAAATTCCTTGATATTGCCATGCAAAAGCTAATGAGTTAATCTTCTCAAAAAGGGGAGCTTCTAAAGACAGGGACTTGACTGAAAATACAAATGGGAATGGTGGAGAAGTGGGAGCCCCTCGGTTCTCACATAGCTGCTAGGAACTGTTGGGCAAGTCACTTGACTGCTGGGAATCCATTGTTGACCCACTTGAAACATGCAAGGTTAGAAGGCACCTCATCCTTGGATTTCCTTCCGGCTCCAGGTGCTCATGGTGATAGAAGGCAATGGAAGTGTCTCACTTCTCTCTGGTTTCTGGGTTCTACCTCTGCTCCTACCTCTTCCTGTAGACATTTGCTCATTCTTTCATCCATTCTCCATCTGCCCCACAAAACCTGCATAAGCAGCTGGGGTTCTTGGGCTATAAAAAAATGAAGAGAACTCTCCTACCTCCTGGTCTCAAAGAGCTTGCCAAGTGTGTGCAGAAAAAGGAATCATTGGAAAATGGTGCCTTGGAAAGGGGCCATGAAAGGTAAATTCTCACTTCAGAGATACTACAAAAAATGAACAGCAGCTACATGGAAAACCAAATAAATTCATCAAAGGACAAGAAAAACTTGGTTGTTCTGTAAGTTTTCCTCATGTTTCAGGGGAGTGTTCCTTTTGCAAAAATAAAATAGGATTTAAAGTCTCTTACTCCTAGAGATGGCAAGATTTTAGGAATCTTAGAAACCACTACAATTTTTCTTCTCCGGAGGTTGTTTCACTTATATTAGAAATGATGTAGCTCATAAAAGGGAGCCAGCTCAATTCAAAACACATTTATGGGGGGCCTTCAGGGGCCTGTACCGGGCAGAGCCTTCTGTGGGGAAGGAAAAGCCTGCGGGGCTGGGATTGGGACCGGCTGTGAAGAGCATTTCTCCATTTATTAACTGTTGACCTTGAACAAGCTGTACATGTCTCCGAGTTCTCAAAAACATGCCACCTCACCAGGTTCCTGGGAAGATTTCAGGAGATGCTTTTTGTCACATGTCATGCCTGAGGCTCCAGGAACCTTCTGTCCTTCCTTCCAACTCTACCCCCCCCCCCCCGGAGGGGATAGGGGAGAGAGATGGACAGGAGAGTCCCTAAGTGCCCTCAAGGATTGGCAGTCTGGAACTTGGTATTTAAGAAACTCAGTAGGAAGCTGTGAGTTCTCAGCCAAGCCCTGACATTAACAGCTTGATTTATCGCTGTGGAAATTCACAGTTTGCCACGTGTACCTGGATCTGAAGTCCCTCCAACTGTGCCAATATCCCCCACTTACTGCAGCAGAGGGAGAAAGGTCAATACTGGGAACACCTGGGAGAAAGTTAATCTCCAAGGAATGGGGTGGGAGGGGGAGTCCTCCCCAAGCCGGTCAAGCTTGCATTGGAATTGGGCTCAGTCCATACACATGGTCTGCAAATGATCCTGGGGCTGGGAACCCAGACTCATGAGCTGGGGAACCTGCTCAATGGTCAAGGTGACCTGAGCTTCAGGTTTCCCCTACATACAAAAATGGCATCATGTAGCACTTGCTGTATACAATCACTGTGAGCCTTAAGTGAGGTCCTGACTGAAATGACTCAGACTAGTGCAAGATGCGCAGTAAGGACGTCATTTGTTAGCTCATATTCATCATTCACAGGATGGAACAGAAAGATATTTCTGAAGCCAGGTGCTGGTGGCTCATGCTTGTAATCCTAGCTTCTACTCAGGAGCTACTTAGGAGATCTGAGGATTGCAGTTCAAAGCCAGCCTGGGCAGAAAAGTCCACAAGACTCTTATCTCCAATAAAGTGCTCAGAAAAATCCTGAAGTGGCAATGTGGCTCAAGTGGTAGAGTGCTAACCTTGAGTGTACAAAGGGGCTCAGGGACAGTACCCAGGCCCTGAGTTTAATCAAGCCCCAGGATTGGCAAAAATAAAGAAAAGAGAGAAATATATTCCTAAGTTACTTTATTTGGTATTCATACTGTGTCTTCTGGCTCCCAGCATTCTGCCAGCTGGTCTCATAGGTTCCTACCTCCATCCGAGGGAAGGGGAATGGTGAGGTTAGAGACTGCCTCTACATAAACTATGTTCTTTACTTACAAAGAACACTCTGGTGGTTTTATGTAAAGTATTTAAATTAAATGAAGTACATTTGGGATTAGAATGGGCCTTTAAAAAATGCTACATGAAATCGCACAAGTGTACTTGGGAAGCACTCCGTACAAAGAACATGAAGAAAACAAGTCTTCAGCCCATGTGGAGTAGGGTAACATGAGCCTAATAGCACAACACTAGAAGTCAAGCACAATTCTCCCTCCGCCTGCCCCTTAGAGGGTCTTCTTTTCTTCCACTGCTTCTTTAAGGCAAGGAAACACATTCCTGTTTTTTAGGAAGGAAACTTCCTTCTGTTGCCTGGGTTGGAAAACAGTGTCTAAAGTAAGCAGCACTCACCAGGTACAATAAAGACACCAACTGTGATTTGGCTTGAATGTCGATAATGTCTACCAGGCTTGGGGAGGTTACTGTGCATTGAGATTTCATTGTGTTCAGTTCTGATTTCATTGTGTTCAGTTTGTGCTACTATAATGTTTGTATCTCAGGACTGTTCCATGAATGATTCAGATATTACATACACATTGCCAGAGCAGTCCCTGGCTCAGGGTAGGAGCTTAGAAAGTAGAAGCTGATAACCCAGCGGTCTAGCTTTCTCTTTGGTACCTCTGGAATCATCATTCTTACTTTAGAAACTTGTGAGGTTTAAAGAAAGGCACGTGGATCCAAATTTACATATTTAGCAGTGTCTAGTACATAGCAACTTCTTTTCCTTTTGTGCCAGTACAAGGAATTCAGCTCAGGACCTAGGGGCACTGTCCCATAGCTTTTTCCACTCAAGGCTAGTGCTCTCCCACTTGAGCTACAGCTCCATTTCCGG
The DNA here is from genome assembly GCF_023159225.1 of Perognathus longimembris pacificus. NCBI lineage: Eukaryota > Metazoa > Chordata > Mammalia > Rodentia > Heteromyidae > Perognathus > Perognathus longimembris. The sequence goes on from NC_063172.1 coordinate 8,548,035, forward strand.
CTTTTTAGTAATTATTTGGAGATAAGAATCTCACACTTTCCTGTCCAGGGTGGCTTCACACCATGATCTTCAGATCTCAGCCTCTTGAGTAGTTAGGATTACTGGCATCAGCCATCAGGAATGACTGATCACTAGCCCCTTTTTGAGGCAAGCACTCTTGCCACTGGGCCATATTCTCAGCCCACTAGCCCCTTTTATAGATGTGAAAACTGAGACTCACGGAAGTGAATATAGTCTTTGTAGATTCTATGCAGCAGAGAATTGAGCCAAGTAGTTCTAATTTGAGAACAGCCCTCAAGTTCCTATAAAATAAATGCCTGGCTTAGAATAGCCTTCCTTACAAGAGCTATGTTTTATTTTGTAATGGGGCTTTGATTTTATGATTTCAACTCACTTCTGATACTGATTGGAATCCATCATATTTGATTCTAAGTACTGTTTGTTTATTTCCCTAGTCTAAAAACATCACTAATGGATCTGACCTCACAAAGTATACTTAAGGGAATAAACAAGGTCTCCAAAGACTATATTGATTCCCACATCCCAGATCCCAACTCTGGAAATTGCTTAACTATGCAGTCTTCCCTTCCTCTTCTTTTCTTCCTTCCTGTAGGTGACTAATTTCAAGATAGCTGAATTGTGAGATAAAAGGAGATGTATTTATAGTCATACTTCACATAAGAGAAGATTTCAGAGGAATTCACGATGGCTGCTTATTCACTATGAATCAACGTTTTTGTCCATATCATCTCATCATCTGAGACACACCTTTATTACGACCATTACCTTTGTTTTTCAGATGAGGAAACAAGGCTAGCAAGTGACAGAGTGGAGATTGAGACCCAGTTTCACCCAGCATGAAGCATATTCTCTCTCTCTCTCTCTCTCTCTTCTCTCTCTCTCATCTCACTGCTCTGTTGCATGAGAGGATTTTGCTGTGTGATTTTGCTGGCTATCACTGTGGTTCAGAGCACATAGGGCTCTTCGTGATTTCTTGGGCTTGAAGAACCTTCCTGCTTCCCCACCCCAAGTCCATGGTCAATCACCTTGCACATGTGCCCCCTTGGTTATAAAGCAGATGGGAGAGTGAGGTCTATGACTGGAAATGGGACCCAGAGCTCATTCCCCACTGGCAATGAGGTCACTTACGCCATCGCTGTCCAGCCACTATTACTCTGGTTGCCTCTATTTTTTTTTTTGTTTGTTGCCAGTCCTGGGGCTTGGACTCAGGGCCTGAGCACTGTCCCTGGCTTCTTTTTGCTCAAGGCTAGCACTCTACCACTTGAGACACAGTGCCACTTCCAGCCTTTTCTGTTTATGTGGTGCTGAGGAATCGAACCCAGGGCTTCATGCATGCAAGGCAAGCACTCTACCACTAAGTCATATTCCCAGCCTCTCTGGATGCCTCTGTTGAAGGACACAAGAGCATTCTGCCATGTCCTGTCCCTGCAGATAAAGCTCGGCAACATGATAGGTACAAGGGTGAACAGTCTTTGAGGGGGAGTCCAATGATGACAAAGAAGATGATGCTTGCTTTATAAAAAGCTGGGTGCATACAAGCCTAAGGACATATGCATGTATGTTTTTCCTGGCTTTGAAAAGGATGGTGTATATTTCTGGGCAGCTTCGTGCAAAGAAATCCAGCATTTAAGTTTTACTCACGTCAGACTCTATTTGCTTTTAGATATCCAGGGATTTTTTTTTTTTTTAGGGCATTTGAGAAAAATGAGAGGTACAGATGGTTTCCACTAAGGCATGGTTTCAAATTTAAAGAGGATTATGGCCCATGAACCCCAGAAATGGTGGGTTGAGGTGTGAACCTTTGAAATTCTAATTGCAGGTCAGTCTGAGGGGTATACACTTACGAGTGCACAATATCTCATTGTTCCAATATTCCTTTCTCAGGCTGGGGAGGAGGAGGGGGAAGGAGCAGGTACATAACATAATCTTCAGATGAAACTGAAACAGAATTGATGGCAGCAGTTTGAGCTCTGGTGGATTCAGTCAAGAGAGAAATCTCATCTCAGTGCTGGTAGCTCACACCTGCAATTCTAGCTTCTCAGGAGACTGAGATCTGAGGATCATTGTAGTTAGAAGCCAAATGAGGAAAGTCTGGGAGACTCTTTATCTTCATTTAAGCACCAAAAAGGTGGAAGTGGAACTGTGGCTCAAGTGGTAGAAAGCCAGCCTTTAGCAAAAAAAAAAAAGTCAGGGATAATACTTAGGCCTTCAGTTCAAGCTCCAGGACTAGCACTCCTCCCTAAAAACAAAAACAAAACCCAAACTCCATATTTACCACTGCAGTTAGCAATTATTATTGCCTATTTCAATAATCTTTATTCTTTACATCTGCAGAGCTGAGCATTTGCCGCTGGGATGACTGTGTGATCATTTCGACCTATCTGCCTCTTTATTTTACAAGTGACAGCACCCAGCTCCAGGTGATAATACCTGTGGTTAGGACAGAAAGTTCTAGAACTGAAGGTGTCCCCAAATGCAGGCAATTATTCAACAACGCCAGGCCTTTAGTACCCATTCTTATTTGTTAACTATTTGCCAGTTAGAGATGACAGGACAGCTACCAGCTCAGTGGAGGTGACAGGTACTAGATAACAACTTGGAATCAAGGGAAGACTGGAATAAAGGCAAAACATGCAAGCCTGAATTTATTTCCAGCCTAGAGGAAGGCAGGCCTTTTTGGAGCAGAAGGAAGTCTGAGTTCTCAGTCTAACAATCTCAGTGCTCTGTGGGGAGCACAGGATTACTGAGGCTCAGAGAGCTTAATTAGTCCAAGCCAGTAGGGTCCATTTTTCTTCCAAGTTACAGAACTTTCCAGACAGAGGTAGGAATTCCTCCTGGGTGGTTCATACTTAAACACACACACACACATTTTACAACCACAACACATGAATGAATGACCTCCAGGTATGGGTTTCCAGCTGCCTGTTAATTCCATTTGTCCATTCCCCAGAATTTCATCTCCAAGTGTCCCAAACCAAACTTTTAAAGTATTAATAACAAGAAACTTCTCCTGTGTAGTGCCTTATTATTACCTTTTTAAATAATGCCTCTTGAAGTGAGTTTATTCTGGCACTTTATTCTGCCAGAGGAGCATGAGCATTCCCTTATGAAACTCTGCCTCTATATGACTAAAACACATTTCCTACCCGAAGCACATTCCTCGGAGGATCATTGATGAGCATCTTCCTGGAGCCACTGTGCTGAGTTCAGCTGGGCCAATCCAGAGATGTGCATCTCCCATTTTTTAATTATGGCTTTCCCGTGGATGATCACTTCCTCCCCCCATTGCCCTGTAATTCCTAAAATCCTCTTGGGGTTGGTACCCTTTATCATCTGCCACTATGTGGGTCCAAGATTCAACAACCAACAGGCCATCTACGTGATTGACTCTTCATTCTTAGAAAAGGAGGCTCACCTTGGCCTTCTTTCTCTGGGATTTGTTGCTATGCTTTCATTGCTTTGTATCTACTCCGCTCTATGCCATCTATTGTGGGCTGCTCATTTCTTTACTAGCATGATAGGCAAGGGCATTGCCCAATCTCCCCTGCACATAGTAGGCTCTTGATAAATATTTGTTGGCAGTGAGTGAACTGAACAGCCACCCCACCGCCAGACATCCTGACAACGGCTGTCGGAAGGAGCCCAGGATCAGGGAACAGCCTTCCAGCCACAGAGGAGGGCCAAGGGCCAGGGTACCAACAGAGGTGACACTGGGAAGACCAAGGCTTAGGGCTTCTATACTGAGACACTGCTCTTGGGTCTAGATTTTTATTTTTCCTTTTCTTAAAAAAAGAAAAAAACAACTTCATCCATAATCAACGGTGAGCAAGTAGAGACGGACTTTACAGTAGACCGGACTACTTTAAATAATACAGTAGCCATGTGCTGAGGCTGAGGAGTGAGTTATTTGTTGGTACTTTTTCAGCTTTGGTTTTGCATCTGGGACACACACACACACACACACACACACACACACACACACACCCTCCCTCCTTGACTTTCTTCTGGGTGCAGAAGAAAAATGCAAATGAAAAGATGAGGAAATGGCAAAAAGACAAGAAGAAAAAAAAAAGAGAACCTCAACTTTCATTTGTCTTCACATAGCATTGCAGCGACCCGGGGCATCTGCACACAGCTGGCTTTCGGAGGGCGGGAGAGCGGGGCGGGCAGCTTCCCGCCTGGCCCCCGGCCGCGCTGCCCCGCGCCCGGCCTGCTCTCCGCCCCCCCCCCCTCCCCCGCACCCATCCACACGGGACTGAAAAAGAACACGCACAACTTTTGCTTTTCCGTCCCCTTCTTGCAGAAATGCTCGCGCCGGTAACCAGCCGGCTGAAGCAAGCGCTCCCCGGTTCCGGCGGGCCACCCCCCACCCCACCCCCCACCCCCCCCCCCCCCCCTCCGGCCCTCCCGCCGGGCCAGCCCCCGCCGGGGCCCCTCGCACGCCCGCAGCGCGCAGCAAGGCGGGGGGCGGGGCGCGCGCGGGCCGGGGGCGGGGCGCGGGCGGGGGCGGCGCATGCGCAGAGCACTTCCTTGTTTGTCCCCGTGACCGGCCTCGCGATCCCGCCCGCTCTCCCGCCCGCCCGCCCGCCCGCCCGCCGCGGGACTGAAGGGTTCAGTCAGCCCGGCCTCGCCGCCGCCTGTCAGAGCGCTCGAGTTGCCGCGCCGCCGCCGCCCGAGCCGCCCGGCCGCAGCCTCCGCGCCCCACCCCCGCCGGCATGAGCACCGGGAGGCGGGTCCTCGGGAGCCCCCGGCCTCGCGCGCCGCTCGGAGTTTGAAGGGGCCGAGCGCCGCCCTCGTCCGCCCGCCCCCTCCCCCCCCCCCCCCGCTCCCGCGCCGCCGGGCCGGGGGCGCCGCGCCAAAGGCCGGCCGGGTGCGGGCGCCGCGCGCGGGGCGTTCATGCGCCCGCGCCGTGATTCACCCTCCGTCCCCGCTTGTGTCTCGTCCCCCCCGGCAGGATGCCGGACCAGATCTCCGTCTCCGAGTTCATCGCCGAGACCACCGAGGACTACAACTCGCCCACCACGTCCAGCTTCACCACGCGGCTGCACAACTGCAGGAACACCGTCACGCTGCTGGAGGAGGTAGGCGCGGGGCCGGGGTCCCCCCCCCCACCCTGCCTTCCGAGATGGGGGGGGGGACGCACACCACCCCTCTCCCCGGCCCGGCTCCCCGGTGCCTGGGGGGACTTCGGGTCTGCAGCCCCCGTCCTCGTCTGCCGGCCCTTCTCGGGGGGGGGGGTGTCCTGTGAGTTTCAAGGCCCCCCCCCGGGGGATGGGGTGGCGGCGGCTGGAAGTGGGGAAGGAGCGAGGGGAGCCCTCCCTGGACACCCCCGAGGGAGGAGTCGGTCCGAGGAAGCTCTCCCCCGTGTGACTTCCAGGCGGGCGGGCGGTCTTCGGGGCGCTTCCACCTCGCCGTGACCGTCTCCTCACCCGCATCGTAGGCGGTGGCGTCAGGGCCACCGAGGTCAGAAAGGCGAGGCGTCGTGGCCAAGGTCGCCCGCCAGCCGGGGACTTGGGTGGATGGACAGCGAAGGCGAAGCGCTTCCCCGTCGCCGCCGCCGCCGCCGCACAGCCTGGCAGACTTAGCCGCAGAGATCAGGGCCGGTGGAAAATGCCCGAGGAATTAGAGGGGACCCGGGCTGAGCCTGTCTTCCTCCCCCAGGACGCCCTCCTTGCTGGTGCCCCGAGTGCAGACGCCTAGGCGATTCTGTGTACTTAGGTCCCCCCACCTGGCTCCCCTGTCCCCCACGCCTTTGGTAATAGGGTTCTGGCAGCTGTGCCAAGCTAGGTCTACAGGGCACTGAAAGGCTGGGAAAGGAGATCGGAGGCCCGAGCAGCCTGCAGAGCTGATGGAACTGGAAGAGGGGGGTACTGGTCGGGGGGGGGGTGTTATGGAAGGAACAGCCCTCCCTCCCCTTTAAAAAAAATAATCTGGACTTCTCAGCCCAGTGTCCTGGGTGTCCAGAGGCAAGGTTAAGGGCACAGCGATTTCCTGAAAAATTTGGAGTGGATTAGTGATAAGTTGAGATGGGTAAAGAAGGGACTGGAAAGCCCGGGGGGCTACCGAAGCCCGAGCAACCCCGGCACCGGAACTCAGCACCACCAACTCTCAGTAAGGTAAAATAGTACTCTTCTCCAAACCGCCGCCTACCTACTCCAGCAGGAAAAGGCAGGGTTAGGTGCAAGTTAGAGGAATGGATTTCTCCCTAGGGGAATTATGTGGTTGGTTTATTGAGGTTTGGAGAGCCTTTTCTGACTTAAAGCTACCGTGACCCGCCCCCTCCGTAATGTTGGGAAGCTTGTGGTTTTGTAGGTGAATGGCTTTCAATGCTTCTTTTGATACTGATTCTTTAGTTAATATATAGGAAGAGCCAGTATTTAGAAACATTGGGGTCCTATGTTTTAGGAAAGGGAAACTTCTGTTCCTGTTGAGTCCTGCAGTTCTGGGTATTAGTATAAATGCTTCATTCCAGTTGAGATGCTTCTAGAGTTCTTCTCTCTAGAGTCTTTGTTGGGTGCTTAAATTGATTTGAAGTAGGTGGAAGAATACCTCCTAAATAGGTTTGTTTGAAACCCAGAGATAAGTGGATTGAGGTGTTTTTTTGTTTTTGTTTTTGTCTTTTTGTTTTTATCTTTGTGAATGTCAGTCCGTTGTGTTACCCTGACAGTGCCTGGAATTAGAGTTGCCAGGCATTCCGCCTCGTGATGAGTCCTTCAAGTATTATGGTAAACTGGAACATGCTGATATAGCAGTATTCTGTATCCTTTTCCTGTACCTCTAAAGGATATGACATTGATTAGAATGCAGCATTATTTTCCTTCTAGGTAGGTTCTTCACTGCCAGCTAATAGAGTTGTCAGTTACTTTTAACTTTCTCTTTCTGCTCATATAGATAGTATTACTGTAGTCTGCAGCACTTGATAAGGGTTTGGACAGTAAGGATAAGGGTTTGGACAAGTAGGAATAAGAGGGGACCCAGGCAGAGCCTGTCTCCTCCCCCAGGACACCCTCTTATTCCTGTTTGCAGGGGTATTTGTGCATATTGAAGCAACACCTTCAGATAGGGTTAATGTCGTACTTCAAGCAGTTGCTTTGACCTTAATTTAAAATTAAGTGCAAATGTCAGTGATTTTTTTTAAAATTTCATTTTATTTTTAAATTTTCATTTGCCTGTATATGGTGATGAATGCTGACTTGCAAGGTTGGGCAGAAAAAGCAATGCAACAATAATCATTCAAGTGTGCATGGCCTGAGCCATTTGGGGATAATTGGAACCAGGCTAGAAGCTCCAAAGTGTCACCTTAGAGTAATGTTGATAATACTGGCATTCTCAAAAATGTAACTGTAAATGTTTCATTCAAGATGGGTTAATAGGATTTGTTTTTGCTGAACTTGAGTACAGTGTTGGTTACAAAATGATTGTCTCTACTTTGTAGCTTTTAACTTTTATCATACTCCAGGAGATTGGACTCTCAGGGTTAGCTTGCTTTTTCATGAATGCTTTAGTTCCTTAGCCATCATAGTTGAGTTTCTTCTTTTCCTTCAAGCTAACATATACAAAGAAGATACACTAATATAAATATCTTGTGAGTCACAATTCAGTTTTTCCAAAATACAAGGCTTCAGGTTACTGCTCCCAAACTAAAAGGAAAAAAAAAATGGAGGGCATACCACAGAATTTTGTTGGCATATACTTTACAAGTGAGATATTTGAAAGTTGTAAGAATGTGGCCTGGGTTGTTCTGTGCTTATTCTTAGGAATAGAGTTTTGGGTACTTTTCTGTGATGTGGAAACTCTGTAATAGGGCTAATTTGGATCACTTGGAATTTTCTCTTAAAAAAAAGCCTTTCCCTAGTTCTCCTAATGAAGTACTTCCTGTTTATTTGTGGTCCTTGTTGTTTGGATTCCTGACATATATAGATAGAAAGAGGGTAGCTAAACTGTTACATCTCCAAGCTTGGGGCTCCACATTAACCCACACTCTTCCTTTTGCTGTCTCCTTGGCAAAGAGTATGCTGTGCTTTGCAGATGTTAGTGCTTTTATTTAAAGTCTCCGTGATGAGCTCTCTAGGAAATGAGTCAGAAATTTATGGTAAGAAGAGGCAGAGTTTACTTCTAGGCTTCTTTGGGGGTAAAAGGGGCACATATGGCTGTGGGAGTCAGAGCTTGGCTGGCACACAGTGAGTGGAGGCTGTTTTGGGGGAGGCAGGAATGGATCCACTGGTGCTCTGCCAAGGTTTCATCCTGGTGTGTGAGTGTTTTCCAAGCAAAAAAACAAAACAAAAAAAAAAACCCAGTAGTTTTGCTTAGTCTGCAACTGAAGCACACTGCTGAATGCCATTTTACTTGTGAACGTTTGGAAGTTATGAGTAAATGACTGGGAGATGGTTTTCTGCAGAAGGGAGTAGGCCAACAGTTTAGGACCACTAGAAAGTGCCAGTAGAAAGGGATCTTCCTTTTAAAGATTTACAGTGGCAAATACTTAGTGCCTTTTGAAAGAAGGAGAGTCCCCTGTGGTTAGCACCGGTCAGTTCAGTTACTTTAGGTTGAATCCATTTCGTTTGGGGGCTGATGGAGGAGGAGGTGTGTTCCATCCATTTGCTGAGTAGCTGCTCTGTACAAGGCCAGTATATGACGTGCAGTCTTCATGTGAGCACTAAAGCAGGGATGGTTACTAGCTGCGTTTTATAGAGAAGAAAATTGAAGCCCCAAGATGTGAAGTGATTGGCTAGAGAATAAATGGATTCAAGAAACCCTTGAAGCAGTTAAAGTATAACATAGACGTTCTAAATGTCCACCAAGACCTATTTTAGTGACTTTGTAGAGACATACAAGGTCTTCACTTTCACTGAGCCTTCTAAAGTCTACTGTTCTTTCTTACGTCCATGTTCCAGGAAGTTCTTAATAGTTGAGCTTTGATGTGCTGATCTTTACCCTGTGCTTTCAAAGGTTTGGATATAGGTTTTATAGACTGAAATGTGGGAACTTCTGTAGGTATAATCTACAGACAGCATTCACTCAACAAAGTTTTGAGGAGTACTTGCTACATGTATGTCACTTTGCCAACCCCATCTGAGCTATTGGAGTTATTGTTTGAATTGTATTATGGAAGCTAGTGAAGTTTGAGAAAAATAAAGCTGTAACTCTTAGCTGGGTAGAGCACATACATTCATAGCTAGGAAAAGCAACGCAGAACTTTTATTCCAGCAATACAAACTGGTTCACTCATTTATTCCCCAGGTAGTTTACAAATTGTTAGTCCACAGATGTGGAGATGAGCCACCCTACCCTTGGAGTGTCCTGTTAGAGTGTTCCTAAGGGAGCTCGCAGTCAGGTGTGATTCTAGCACCTGAGACTTCTCAACTTATGTAGATGCTGTGTTCAGTCGTTTCTGAAAGCATAGAAATAGTTAAGTGAAGAATGAGGATATGAAATGCAGATTCATTATCAAAGAAGAAATTGAGGATTACGATGTCTTGGTCTGAGGTCACAGTAATAAGTAATTAGCTTGGGAGTTAATCCTATTTCTGTAGTCTTCCTATATCTGCCTTGAGTAGTTGGAATTCCAGGCATGCACCTTCATCCTGCTTCCCTACTTGATTTCTTTGGTTTGGGGGAAAGGAAATAAAAATAAAGCCATTTGGTTTTCTCTGATTTTTATGAGGCTTGTCTTTAAATCTCTGCCTTTTGTGGTTAAAGATGGTGCTGCCAGCTGGGCTGAGCTGAAGTGAATGGGCCATGTGGCTTCCAGCTCCACCCTGGCATACACAGTCTGAAACTGCAGCAGACCAACCTTTTGCCAGTGGGCTGCCCACAGACCGGGCTGAAGAGCTACTGCTTGAAGCGGGTGTTGGATCAGGGTTGGCTCTGGCCTGCCTTCCAGCTTCCTGGCCATACACAGCCTGCCTTTTTGGGTGCTAATGAAGGGCTTACTAACTATCTTAAGTTAGGAATATCTAGTTTGAGCCTTGCTAATCTGGGAAACTGATCTCCAACTGGCTAGCAAAAGCTGTGATGGGGGTCTAATGGCCACTTGCAGTATTGCAGAACAATCAGTAGTCACCTCTAATAATGTGGCTCAGCACAGCTTTCATGGCCATGTGTGTTTGATTTGGACTGTAACTGATCAGCACAGTGGTATAGCACTGGTAATCTTGTGACCACATTCTTAGGGACTGCCAATGATAGAAGTCTAAAAGTGGGGAAGCAAAGTGGTTATTTTACTAGCTAGTTTGCTAGAAGAGCCTTCCAGCAGAGAGAATGCGCATGCGTGATAGGAACCCACACAAGGTTGAGTTTAGTGTTCTGTTCCTTTCCATTGTAGAGACTGAGGCATACAGAAAAGAAAGATTTAAATCAGGGCTCTTGTCACCCCATCTAAGGCTTTTTTGCTCTGATCTCCCAAAAGTGTACATGCTAGAATAGTTTTCTATACCACTCCCTGGAGCTTCTAAGGAGGAAGAGGGAAGTAAACCTGCAATGAGGAAGCTCACTTTGGTAGTCTAGCCTGCTGATGAAAGTCCTGGTCTCATATGCTATGCTCTGTGAGGCCACCGTAGCCCTCCTGATACCAAGTGACAAGGCTTTCATCTGAAGTCAGTTGTGGTGTTGCATGTTCAAAGTCTGCGTTCCTTCATGGGTGCAGGTAGTCTCAGAGAGGTGGTTTCCATTTATGTAACCTAGTCATTTGGGGCATTCTCAGCCTTAAATGTAAATAAGGGGTAGGGATGGAGATCACTCCATGTATAAGTCACTGAATTTGATTATTCAGCCCTCTTCCTACAACAGGGAGGAAGATGAGTAGGGGGACAGGATCCCAATGTGGAACATTGGCAATATTTGGCTTGAGGAGTGTGACGCTCCCTTGCCTAGGTTAATTGCAGCCTCCTTTCTAGGGTGTGTCTGGTAAGTTACTGAACCTTATTGTATCTTAGTTCCTCATGGAATAGTACCTACCTCTAGGTGAGTGACTGTAGGTAAAGTGCTGACAAATGGTACCTAGCATGGTAATTGCTCTATCAGTGGCCACTCTTATTATCCTCATTATTATTGCTGTTCACTATTATCATATTAATCTATTAGATATGTAACAGAAGACAAAGCATGGTGCATGCATTTTGGAAGGGTCGTGATGGCCACATGACACCACCAACTTGAAGGAACCTGGGTGGTGGAGGCACAGATGGGACGAAGTTGGGGGCCAGTGCAGTAGGAAACACTTGGACCATACTGGGTTGTGGTCACAACTGCCTACTCCCAATAGCTGTACACTCAGCTCTTGGTGGGTGCTGCTGTGGGGTAATGGAACCAGTGGCAGTGCTGATGCCTCCACCCTAGCTGGCCTGATGGGCTCTACCAGTGCAGCCTCACTGTCCACACTTCTTCCAGTCACTGCTGATTCCTTCTGTTTACTTACACAATCCCTGCTGTGTCCCACACCGTGGTGCATCAAAGTAGAGGCAGCACTTGTCCCTTTTGGTTTTTGCTGGGGTTTGGGGAGAAGGAGCTTGGTTACACAGTGAATGGCAGGTATTTGATTTGCTTTGTTGAGAGAGGGGGTTGGGGCCCATAGCATTTTGCTGTGGGTCCAACTGGAACTGAAAGCGTGGCAGCTTAGGTTGTGTGCTCTGCTGATTACAGCTTGGAGCACAGACCACAAGGAATTCTATTTTGGTTTGGAGGCAGATGCCTTAAAGTGAAAAGGATCTCTCCTTGAATTGGCATTTCTATGGGCTTCAAGCTCTTTTCATTGTCAGTGAAATGAGTTTTAATTATATCAGATCTGGAGGTGCTTGACTTGGTCCTTCTTAACTGACCGTGGGAGTCCACAGGGGTTTGTTCTGGTCCAGAGCCCCATTTGAGCAGCCCTGTGTCATGGTGCTGTCTGTGGTCAGTTACATAAGAGATAAATTTTAATGCCGAGGCTATGGTATAATTTTCTTCCAAAGAACTGGAATATGTGCCCCTTTGATAAGACAACACCCAATTTAGCCACCCAGAAGCTAAGAAAACAAAATCATAACCTTATGTGCCAGGGAAGTAAAGCCCAGAAGACAGTTGCGTTTTGGTGCCAACTTTTGCAGAAAGCAAAGAGTTGGCTAAGTTAATTAAGGCCATCTCTGCCACATGAGCTTTGGGTGGAGGGAAATAACAGGCTCTTTCCAGCTCTGTTAAGAATACAGCCTAGATATCTTGACTCAGGCCAGGACAGTTATGGCGAATGTAACACCTAGCACAGAGTAGGCTGGAATAAGTAGGGCGATAATTAAATTATTATGACATGAATGTGACAGAACTGGAAAAGGCCTTAGAGATTATGTAGTCCTTTGTGAATGAGGAAGCCAAGGCTCAGAAGACCCTGTAGTGTTTGGCTCTTTTATTGTAAGTTGCAGATCTCCTATCCCCTACCTATCCAACAAACATAGCTACTCAAGCAGCGTGAGTATTTTTTGGGAAGACCCAGTGTTTTATAGGAAGAATGATAGGAAGTGAAGGTATGTTGGGGGAGGGGGCAGTGGTAGATTTTGACAGTCCTGACCCTATATTACTCCTAGCTGCAGTGTGCGGCACCAGTTGAGTCTATGTGCCTGATTCTTGGACAGATACATCTATAAGAGGTGGTCTGATTGGCTATCCTTGTGTCAGGAACACTCCACTAATTCTGTCAGCCTTGTGCAGGATGATGGTAAGGTTAAAAGTACTCAAATTCAGCACTCCTTTTCTGTGGTCCTTGGAGAGGGTAAGAGGTCAGGGAAACATACAGTGTACCCAAATCACATAGCAAAGCTGGGATTGGGTTCCAGCATTCCTGAAGAGGTTAAGATAGATGGATGTGACTGGATATTACATTGGGAAACCCGGTAGATTATATACAAGGAGGGCAAATGCTGGCACTAGTGGCATTCGGGAGATGTTTGTTTCTCTCCCCTTCCCTGGACAAGTCTCACTTCCCTTGATGCTACCTGCTCTATGTTCATTGGGATACTTTGAAGGCCTGTGATTGGAGCACTGTGCTATGTAGTTGCAGCTTTGCATGTGATCAAGGAAGGCCAATGTTCTTCACAGCATGGGTAGAGTTTAAGTGTCCATTACTATTAAGTCCAAGGTGATGACATGATGTCTTTGAATCATCTTTCATGATCTCATGGATAGATGAAAGGACAAGTCAGAGACACTCTACTGTCTTTGGGGAAATGTCTGGCTTAATTGGCTTTCTCTCATGGGGAATAACAGATTGTGTAAAGGTCTCATTAGGGCCAACAGCTTTCCTTCCCTGCAGTGATCTCCACACTGCCCAGTTTACACAAAATAAAATTTTAGTGTCCTTATTGTTTTGAGATGTGGGAGCTTTCCTTTATGTTTCATTAATCACTTCTTTTTTTAATGAAGCCTATTTCCTTTTCCTGGTAATGCTTATTCATGTTAATAGCATTTCCATAAAATTAGATACTCTTTTATTTCTACCAAGTGCGAATCAAAATAAGCATTCTTTGCTGGCCCAGCAGCAGCTGCTGCTTTAATAATAGTAATATTTTTCATAGCAAAGCAAACAAATGCACTGCCTCCCAGTAAATAAAACAGTGCCAAGTCACAGTGTTGTCAGTGCCGTCACCTCCAGAGGCTCCTGTATCTGGTGTATTGGAGAGTCTATGCAAATTCAGAATCTGCCAACACTACAATTAGCACCTACTCTGTGTTATGCTCTGGGTCAGATGCGCTATAATCATCTCACTTGATTTAATCTTCCCAGCTCTAAGTAGTAAATGCATTTTTCCCATTTTACAGATACTGAGTAGGCTTAGAAAAGATTCAGCCTATCCATCCTCTTTCTGTTTGTGTACTATCCTGAAGAAAAATGCGCTGTGTATGTGGAGGGAGGGAGGGGGAGAGAGAGAGAGAGAGAGAGAGAGAGAGAGAGAGAGAGAAAGAAGGTGTACATGTGTGCACCTGTGTGAAATAAGAAAATAGGCCAATGCTGAACATGAGGAGTTAAGTTTGACTTGTAAAAAACCAACACAACAACCAACTTTCTAACTGGGTAAAAAAAAAAAAATACCAGCCATTATTTTTTTATTTACCTGGTTAATTGGAGATAAGAGAGTTTCATGGACTTTTCTGCTTTAGCTGGCTTAGAACTGTGATCCTCAGATCTCAGTCTTCTGAGGAGCTAGAATTAGAGGTGTCCAACTACCTCCTAGCAGAAAGCACTTGAAAAGCATCAACACTTAGTAAATTTCCTGAAGCACCAGCCATAGCTGATCTGAAACTTGAGCTGCATTTAGAGTCTTTGTACGTCTTTCTGGTATCTGACTTGTAATCTTTGTTGTTGTTGCCAATATTGGGGCTTGAACTCAGGGTACCTTTGCTTGGATATTTTTGCTCTACCACTTGAGCTGCAGCTTTACTTCTGGCTTTTTGCTGATTAATTGAAGTTAAGCTTCTTACAGACCTTTTCTGCCTAGGCTGGCTTTGAACCCTGATTCTCATATCACAGCCTCCTGAGTAGCTAGGACTGGACGTGACCCACCAGTCAGTGCGCAGTTGAATTACAGTCTTTTGTTGGGCTAATGGTACCAGTGCTAGCTGTCACTTTCCTGGTCTCAGCTCTATGTTGAGGGCTTTCCTATGGTATTTTAGCTTTCACATCAGCTAGAATGTGGTAGATTAGGGATCTAGGCTGGGCTCCATGGCCCACATTCCTCCCTCCCCTCTACCACCCTGTGCTTGCCTTGTTGATAGTGATTTGCAGCAGTCAGTTTGGTGAACATTTAGTTTTCTTAGTGGAAACAAACACAAACAAGGTCTGCACCTGCCAATCTGCCAGCAGAACAGGAACGCATCATTCCTTCCTGATTTGCTTCCTTTAGATTGAGTGGGAGGCATTTAAATCTGGATAATTTTATATCAGTCAATGTGGTATAAGAAGGATTAATGAGAGAATTGATACTTTCAAAAAGGGTTGACCTCCCTGATTTTTGTTTACCCATGGCAAGTGGTGAATCATATAATTTTTATGAGCAATCATGTCCTGGGTTTACTCTCCAGTATATTTTTATTCTGTTATGTTGTCTCATTTTTATCCACACAGACTTTTGTTAAGCAATAAAGCCACCTCATTTGACAAATAAGGAAAATGAGACTCAAAACATGATTGTTTTACTGAGAAGGGCTTGAGACTAGTTCTGCCCACCAGTCTCATGCCCCTCTGCAAATTCCCAGGCCTATGTAAGAGGACTTTTGTAAAGTAATGTGTAACTTAAAGAATACCTTTAGAGGCCTGGGAATATGGCCCAGTGGCAAGAGTGCTTGAAGCCCTAGGTTTGATTCCTCAGCACCACATACATAGAAAAGACCAGCAGTGGCGCTGTGGTTCAAGTTGGCAGAGTGCTAGCCTTGAACAGAAAGAAGCCAGGGACAGTGCTCAGGCCTGGAGTTCAAGCCCCAGTACTGGTAAAAAAAAATACGTACATATTTTAGGTCGTGGATTCAGTAGTGCATGCCTGTAATCCCAGTACTCAGGAGCATGAGGCAGGTCCAAAGCCAGCCTGAGCCGAACTCAAAACAATAAGACAACAAAAAAAGGTTTTATTTTTGGCTAATTTTGTGATATTTTACATTGTTAGATCCCTATCTTCCTCACCTATCATTCTTTCTGTGGCCCTTTCTTCTTAGTAGTTGAGTCCCCAAGTAGTTTTTTTCTTTGACTACTGGCTTTTCCAGTTTGTTTTTCAATTAAATTTTTACACATGTACAGAGGGAGAAAGAATTTTTTTTAAAACAGTTGACTTAGCAATTACCCCAAAGTGCAACCTTTTGTTACATTGGAGCCTTTGAATATTTGAATGCATCTGTCATTGTGTACTAGTGTGGGTAGATTGCTAGAAGAATTATTGAGTCAGAGGCCAAGTGTATTCATAAATTTCTGATGCATTCGTTGCAAATGTCAGATTGTTCCATTAGAAAAGTGGCCTGTGTCATGATATACCCTCAGTTCCAGGCAGTTTGTGGAAGCACTGTAGTTCATATGGGAGCAGGTTTAAGGAAACTTTGAATTGAAAGATCTATATAGAAGGGAAATGCTGGATGCTGGGTGTAATGGTTGCCCTAGTGTGTGTGTGTGTGTGTGTGTGTGTGTGTGTGTGTGTGTGTGTGAGAGAGAGAGAGAGAGAGAGAGAGAGAGAGAGAGAGAGAGAGAGAACAGAGACAGAGAAGTAGGAAGTAAAGGGAGAAAAGGAGTACATGTGCTGTTATCCACCTGCCTGCTTAGCCGAGAGAACTGGAGTGTGGATGTCATCTCAGTGTTGGGGGGAAGTGGGCAGCTCTATCTTATCAGCTTCCAGCCCTCTTACTGATGACTGACTTCTTTATCTGCCCATGTAGCCTTTGTTCTGAAATATCTGCTAAACATGGAAGTAAGTTTGCTGAGGTCTCTGTCTTGTAGGCTCAGAAATGAAGAAATTATTTTCACCACGAACAGGGCAAATGTGTACACTAGACAGTGCAGCTTCTAAACTGACCTTAGTTCACTTTCTATTACTAAGTTCATAGGATTTGAAACACCTTTGGATTAGGCCATGTTCTGTTATTATAGCCAAATACCTGAGGCGGAGTGTCTTTAAACTAGAGCAGGTTAATTTAGTTTACAGTTCTGGAGAGTCAAGGGTGTGCATCACCTTGACTCTGGTGGAGATCTCCTGGAAGATGGCAGTATGATGGTGGGAGCATGTATAAGAAGAGAGGTCTCATTGTTAAGTGGTAGCCAGGCTCAGTTTCATGACAACTAACGCACAGTCTCAGAATATTACCTTAGTCCCTTCTAAGAGTACCACCACCATTTTCCTACTTACCATTCACTAAGCCTCACCTCTTAAGTTTCACCACTTCAATGCCACCACACTCAGGACCAAGGTTCTAACACACAAACTTTTGTGGGTCACGCACCAAATTCAGACCCCAGCAGTGCCTTCTACAGCCCCAATAGAACTGCTACTTGTCTTTCCTGAGAATTGGTGTTTTTTCTGTTTTTTTAATTAAGCCAAGTTATATTTCAGATTTTGTGTTTGAGCCAATTTTTGACTAGGGAACTCCATCAATGTTAGCATGTGATTTTAGAATGTTTTTAGTATGTGGCAGTGACATTATTTTTCCAGGGTGTGGTGCTTTCATAGTTCCAAAAGTTGCAGGGAGGCCCTCTTAAGTCTGAAATTGCTCCTGAAGATGTTGAGCCTCTGCTTCGCCAGGGGTGCAAGTAGTAGCCTCTGGAGCATCTTTGCTGGTGAGAGTTGTGCTTACATATGCTTTTTTGGGTCCCATGGCTGGTGGGAGAGTCTGGGTTCCACATGGGGTTCATTGCATGCACTATGTTCTGGAACCCTTGCAGATGAGAAGAAAGTTCAGACAACAACAGCCACTCAACCAGTTTGTGGAGTCAGCAAGGAAGCTGGAGTTGGTGTCTCTGAGGCCCTGGGCTTTCCTTGATTAGGCTCATTTTTACTGCTGGGTTCCTTACCCCTTGAGGGTGTATTCTGTCCTTTTTGGGTCCCAGAACATTATCTTGCCCACCTCTTCCTGAATGCCCTGGGACTAGAACCCAAATCTTTCTTTCCAAAGTCTGCTTCAGCCAAGTCTCTTGAAGAAAAAAATATTAAAAAATATTCAGATACTAATGTGTGGCAAATATACCACAGCATCAGGCCCCCAGCATTCTTCTAGCATTGGTGATGTCCTACACCAACAGAATGGAGACTTTCAGGTATTGTAGGGAAGAAGAGTTTGGAGGCAGCTTTAGGTGTTGGCATGGGTAGCACCTCAGACTTCATGGGGTTGCTGGCTGTGTTCTCCTCTGAGAGCAGTGAGCTACTAGAAGACAGTGCTAAGTCCCTCCAGTCCTGGTGCCTCTTCTTACTTATTAATAATGAGTTATATAAATAAGTGCTTTCCCTCTTTGCCTCTCTAGTGCCATTACTTCCTTCAAGTCTCTAAAGCCATTGGTGGCTGAATTTTATCACCCAGTGTGTGTCTAACCCTGGATTGGGAAGTTAAGTTAAAGAGGTTGCATTATTTTATCTTTGTAGCAGCCTTTGCAGGACTTTCTTGTCCTCACTTTGCCATTTGTGGAAACATTCTTGGAAAGATACCAAGTTCTTCACATACACAGATGTTCCTATATTTTAGGGTAGGGATGGGAAGAATGCATTCGACACATCAAACCTACCAAACATAGCTTAGCAACATTAGTACACTGAATTATCTATTACATACCAACTAGCCTGAGAAAAGACCCACATTTAAAATAACAAGTACAGTTTACTGAATGCATATTCCTTTTGTACCTTCAACTCAAAAATCCAAAAGTCAAGCCATCATAAGGCTGAGACTATTTCATCATTGATCCTTGTAACAGTTGTGTAGTTAAAATATTTGCATGCTCAGATTGCCACCCGAGTCTTGGCAGCAGGTAATCTCCTGTCTTGGTTATACTGCTGAAGTGAAATAGCTAAGACGTGCCAGTTCAGACTAAGATCTGCCAGGCTTTGAATCTCCAAGTCTCTGCTCCTAACTACCTGGCTTATAAGTTCTACCCAAGATGCCCCAGCTGGTGCACAGGCAAGTATTCTTTAGTTTAGACACATAAGCCATGGGAACTTCGCTTGGTTTATTGGGAAAGCTCATGAGAAGGAGATTGACGCTGACAGTTGAGCTATATATCAATATTGGAAAACAGGGTGGCTTTTATGATGTCCTGTGCCCAACTGTGTGTTCTGTGAGTGGTAAGTACACTTCACCCTGGAGCTGTCAGGTAGACGTTTAGTATAGACTTCTTGCTGCATAGCACATCCTGTCACATGACTTGATTTTGGTCTCTTAGACCCCGTAGTCATACGCCATTCTAAATCATGTTAAATATCGGTCAAATGCACAAAAATGTATTACTATGAAGACTTGAAAGTTTCTTATTCATTGCAGTGATTGAGCTGTTGGAACTTTGTATGATAATAGCCAGTATTACGTTTGAAGCCTAATACTGTGCTAAGTTCTTCATGTTAATATTTTATAATCCTTAAGTTGGCTTTATAAAAGTTTTTCTATTTTACAAGGAAGGAAAATAGATGCTTAGAGAGGATTAGTAAATATTCAAGTTGTACAATGCTAAATGTTTTGCCAGTACTAGGGCTTGAACTCAGAGCCTTGTGCTCTTGACATTTTTGTTCACAGCAAGTGCTCTACCACTTGAGCTACACTCTAGGTGCCATCTTTTTTGCTGGTTTTTTGCTTCATATGTAGTATAAATTGTCACATAGAACTAATTTTTGTTTCTGAAGCTGAAGTGATGTTTTCCAAGGGCCTAACCTTGTGTGACTCCTTTGTCTTCTAGCTTTCTCTGTTAGTCTGTGTCTGCTATGTCTCAGAGAGATCCAGGCCAATTTTCCCTAGGAACTTCCTTCGCCTTACATACAATCCATGATTTCTCATAATTTCTAGTATCTGTGGAAAACGCTCCCTTCTCTAAGTAATCCTTTCTGTCATTTATTAACATGGAACCAATTTGAGCTGTTGGGTCCAAGCCTATGGAGTTCAAGTTTTAAGGGTTGGATTTTGACTATCTTCAAAGCTTGAGACCTATAAAATGAAGCCATTTGAAGGAGCAGATGAACACAGCTGCGAGCACACACTATGGGGGATGGGATCTTGAGCTCTAGAGAAGAGTTGAAGATAAGGAGAGCAGAAGTATCTGTCAGATCAAGCAGACAGACGGGGAGCACTTGTTGGAATATACATGATTTCAAGAGGAATAATGTTTGCAGTCTTGAGTTTAAAGTCCAGAAGTAGTCCTCAGAGGTCACGTAGGTCAACCACCTCATTTTACAGATCATTACAATTGCTTGTCAGCCCTGCCCTGAGTTTACATTGCTGCCCACTGACCTTCAGGGACAAAGCCAGATGGATCTCTTTAAATTCGTGCTTTCAGTGATTTAAACACCTACTGATCCTTCACAGTGTGCTCTGTGTTCTGAGTGGTTTTGAGCCCTGAGATATTTGTCACAAGGGAAACTCTTTTTTAAAAAAACCACAGAAGCCAGTCAGATGGAACCCCGCTTTGAACTCGAACAGTCTTGTCCTTTGTGCCAGCCATTGGGTCCTTTCTGTTCTGTGCCATAATCTCCTCCTGGCTCCCTGGATCTAGTCAAGAATACTTGCAAAATTGCAAGGTCCGAGGCCAAAGGGACTGAGCACACACAGGTGGAGAATGGAGCATCATGTTGACATTTCCCATCATACCACAGTGCATCCTTTTCGAGCAGACTGAAGAAAATTACACAGATGTGCATGACCCCTGGAGGCATTAGACATACTGCAGTGTTTGCTGAGGTGACTGACTGAGCACCAAAAATACGTTGGAGAGATTGGGATAATGTTCTTTAAGGGAGGGTACTCTATTTATCATATATAATCTCTTTCTTTGCTGCTAGCTATTCTTTATTGAATGCTTTCTGTACGCAGGGTACTTTTTCAAAGCAGCTCATTTTTCCCTCCTGGTCCTTAAGCTCTGCACCTGAGTGCTGTCCCTAAGCTACTTTTGCTCCAGGGTAGCACTCTATCATGTGAGCTATAGCACCACTTCCGGCTGGCTTTTTCTGTGATTAATGGACTTTCCTGCCTGGGCTGGCTTCAAATCTGTGATCCTCAGATCTCAGCCTCTTGAGTAGCTAGGATTATAGGTGTGAGCCAGTGGCACCCAGCCAGCAGGTCGTTTTTATTGCTTACTTACTCTGTCATGTAGTTAACTGTGTCTTCTCATTTCAATCTCTCAGCCACCATTTAAGGTAGGCAGTATTCATTTTAGCTACCTATGCTATCTGGGGAAAATTGCTTAACTTCTCTGTGCCTTAGGCATCTTAGTAGTATTCATATTTTACTATTGTGTGTGTCATTGGGAGAGTGAAGTGAATGAATACACAGGAAGCATCATGAGCTCCTTTGACCTCTTATCCCTGGATACCTGGTCATATGATCTGAGGAAAGCTATGTCCCCCAGCCATTCCTTCATCTCTTAAGGCATAACATGCATTTAAAGGATTTTGGCAGGGCCCAAATGATGTAATGACTGTTTATGCTCTATTTGGTAGATGATATGTGTTCACTTGAAATGGCAACTACAAGTTGCCCTCATAGGCAGCTGATTCTCACAATTTTTATGTATATAAGACTTTAAGAACAAAGAAGTCAGGCCTGGGAATATGGCCTAGTGGCAAGAGTGCTTGCCTTGTGTACATGAAGCCCTGGGTTTGATCCTCAGCACCACATATATAGAAAAGGCTAGAAGTGGCGCTGTGGCTCAAGTGGCAGAGTGCTAGCATTGAGCAAAAAGGAGCCAGGGACAGTGCTCAGGCCCTGAGTTCAAGCCCCAGGACTGTCAAAAAAAAAAAAAAAGAACAAAGAAGTGTGTTACCAAGTCTAGCCACTATCCACTCTGACTTAGTGAATGTTTTGGTGAATGGTTGATATTTCATGTCGAGGGTAGAGAAAAGTTAAGTCATCATTACAAATCCAAACAAGTCACATGGAACAAAAAAGACTGAATAGCAAAAGCAATTCTTAGCAGGAAGAACAGTGCTGGAGGAATATCAATACCAAACTTCAAACTCTAGTACAAAGCTGTAGAAATAATAATAATAATAATAATAATAATAATAATAATAATAATAATAAAAACAGCTTGGTATTGGCACAAGAACAGGCCTGAGGACCAGTGGAATAGAACTGAAGACCCAGAAATGAACCTACAGACTTATGGGCACCTAATCTTTGATAAGGGAACCAAAAAAATAGGATGAAAGAAAGACAGCCTCTTCAACAAATGGTACTGGCAAAATTGGTTAAACACCTGTAAAAACTAAAGGTAGATTCTTATATACCACCCTGCACCAGAATCAATTCCAAATGGATCAGCGACCTCAAAGTAAAAGCAGATACCCTGAAAACATTGCAGGGAGGAATAGGAGAAACACTAGGGCTCCTTGGGATAGGTTGAAACTTTCTTAATACAGACCCAGAAACACAACAAGTCAAAAAAAGATTGAACAAATGGGATTGCATCAAACTGCAGAGCTTCTTCGTGGCAAAGGACATAATTTGCAAGATAAATAGGAAGCTCACAGATTGGGAGAAGATCTTCACTGGCCATAGAACAGACAAGGGCTTCAATCTAAAATATAATTAGAACTCAAAAAATTAAGTTCCCCCAAAACAAATCCTCAAAGAAGCAACTGTCCCATAATAAGTGGGCTAAAGACTTAAAGAGAGACTTTTCTGAAGAGGAAATGAGAATGGCCAAGAGGCACAGGAAGAAGTGCTCAACATCCCTGGCCATAAAAGAAATGCAAACCAAAACAACATTGAGATTCCACCTTACCCCAGTAAGAATGTCCATTATCAAGAAAACTAGTAACAACAGGTGCTGGCAGGGATGTGGTCAAAAGGAAACACAGTTACACTGTTGGTGGGAGTGTAAACTTACTCTGGAAAGCAGTATGCAGGTTCCTCAGAAGGCTAAACATAGAGCTCCCTGATGAACTGGCAACCCCACTTTTGGGCATTTACCAAAAGGATTACAAGCAAGACCACACTAAAACTACCAGCACAGCCATGTTCATTGCAGAATTATTTACCATAGCTAAAATATGGAACCAATCCAGATGCCCCTCAGTAGATGAATGGATCAAGAAATTATGGAATGTATACACATGGAATTCTATGCTCCTATTAGAAAGAATGACATTGGTCTATTTGAAAGAGATGGGAAGACTTGGGAAAAAAATCATACCACGTGAAGTGAGGCAGACCCAAAGGAACATAGATTCTATGTTATCCCTAGTTGGTAATAACATATGTCTAGGATAGTCCTAGCAGATGACCACAATAGCTCAGTAGCTATGTACATATGATCACATAAGATGATGCTAAGTAAAATGAACTCCAAAATATGGAAACAAACAGTTTATCATTGTTATTTTTTAACATACTATGTGAAATTATTTCTTTACTTTTGTTTATCTTCTCTATGGTTTAGCTCCTCTTGTCACTGTATTTGATTTTGGTACCCTGGGTACTGTAGATATGTTTGTCTGTATTAGGGAAAGGAAGTGGAACATCAGAATGGTGAGATAAAGGGAAAAAGGTGAACCAATGCAATAGCAATACTTAGAAGACAATATGTTGCAAACTAACTGTACAACTCTGGGCAGTGGGGATTAGGGAAGAGGGAAGATGGGAGAAAAATGAGGGAAGAGGTAACAAGTTTGGCAAGAAAAGTACTTACCACTTTATGTATATAACGGTAACATTTCTGTACATCACCTTGACAAAAGAAATTTTTAAAAATCCAAAGAAGTATAGAAATATAGGTGTGACATAGATACTCCTTGAGAACCAGGGGTGAAGTTCAGCTAGCTTTTAATTTTCCTAAAATGAACAGCAATCTCTCTCTTCACACCTAACTTTCATTTTCTGAGAGTATTTTCTGTTAATTATCATGGACAGGTTAGGATTTGATTCTTTGTAGTGGAAAAGCTTGCTTAATTAGCATTCAGAATTTATAATGGGTTTCTTTGGAGTCCATTCAATTTCATTAAACTGGAGACTTCTGAAAAAGCAGCTTGTTGCATTGATTATCAATGAGAAATCAGAGGCAAGTGATTGGTGGCACAGGAATTTAATCTGATTACTAGTTTTAGTATGGGAGTTACAACGATTGATATTCGATAATCATATTTGAAGCATGTACCATTTGATTGGAGTTAAGATGATAGTTGTAAATAAGCCAAACTTTTTAAAAAAGTGTATAATTTAACTTGGAAAACACATAAATCTTTTAAATATGTTGGAATCAATCCTGTCTTTTTACCAGGTTGGGCTATTTTTTTTTTTTACATTGACTCACCATCCCTTTCTTTATTCGCTAGCATAGATTCTGGAGTGAGCTTTTCTGACTGGTCCGAATGCAGAGGTAATCTAAGTATAGTTTGGGGTTCTCCTTGCAGGGGCTCTCAAGAGATCAATGCTGCTTTCACACTGCTGCTAATAGTGTCATCTACTGACAGCTCGTCAAATGTGCATGGATTTGGGGGGACTGGAAACTTTTCTTAGTTATTTCTGTTACTGCAAACACCAGTAGATACAGCCTACTTTAAAATCATCCACAAACCTCTTTGGGACCTTTTAAGTTTTTAAGAGCTCTAAGGAATACTGAGACTTGGCCAAAAGCTTAAAAACAATTGCCCAGTGGGCTTGATGTTCGTCACTTCACTGCCTTTGGGCCAGCGAATGAAGTTCTTCTCAACAATCAGGCGGCCGTCCTGGGCAGAGAACATATGGACTGAAGTGTCACATACAGCCTTTTCCTTTTCCTTTACACCAGGAGATTTTTGTTTCTGTACATGCAGTGGGTTCAGCTTGTCTTCAGTGGAGCATGACATCCTTTTTCCTCCCCTTCTTTTTTTAAAACCGTTTTAGTCAACACAAAAAAATTGCAGATCGACTGAGTGGCAGAGTGGGAGTAGGTCCTTTTGGGAAGTTGTTTTGCAAATGTTGTTTTCAGAATGAAAGTTAACTAGGAATTGAGTTGGCACTTTGTTCAGAGATTCATTTGTATGCCTCTGAGAGGAAATGTTGGACATAGCATTTTCTTCTGGAGGATTTTCACATAGAACTTGAAATGTTTCATTATGCAGCTGGTCTTGGTCGACATGGTAGAATTTTAGTGTCACTATCCTTTCCATGCCCTCTTCCCTTTTCGACTCCTGCCTCTCAGTGGTCTGTCATGAGCCCAAGTCATTTTTCTGGACTAAAATTCCTACTTCCTTTGGCAAGTATTAGTGATCGAGATGGCAGAAGAAGGCAGTGTGAAAGGGCTGGTCCACATCTGATAAGAGGGGATGGTATAGGATGGCTAGGAAGCCTGTCTCTGACCCCTTCTTGTATCCTGAGACCTAAGACTCAGATAAACATCAGGGTTCCCAGCACCCTCCATTTTGTTGCTGCTTTGCAGGTCCCACTCCATCTAGACTAAAATTAAAAACTACATGTTTATTTGCTGTTCTTTGTTTATGTTGATGATTCAGCACTTGTTAAATGAATATATATGGCTCATTAAATATTTAAAGAATGTGTTATTTGTCTCTTTGTCCAATTGAGGGTCAGCCTAAATCTAGAGTAGCCCCCTCAAAAATGATACATTTATTCATATACATTATTCAGTAGAGAGAAGATGACCAAGAGCCTGTGGCTGACTAAACTCACTTTTCTTACAGACACTAATAGTGATGTATGTGGTGAATCTTACATGCCTCATGGTGTTCTTACCATCTTATACTGGGAACTTGCTGCATTCCTTCCAGTTACATTTGGGACGTCTTTTAGGAAGAACACTATGATATATTTTTCTCCATCTAGTTATTTACAAGTATATTTTGGTGCTCCATTTGTACTTGTAGCTTGAGTAGTAGCCTAGGTCGCTTACCCCTTGTGTGAGTCAGTTCTTACTGGGTACAGCAGAATGCCCACACACACGGCACTGTGCATCTTCACTTCTCTGTATCTGAGTTTCTTAGGGCAAGGATTCCCTCCTCTACTCTTAGCCCAGCATCAGTTAGGTAAATAATAAGATCACAAAGCAAATCTGTACTGAACAAATGTGCATATGTGTTACTTGAGAGCATTGACAGACAACTAAGCTTTTATCACCATCTCACTCCTGGAAAGTTGATCTGATTAGCTGTGTGGCACTTTGGGGAGACCTTGACCCCTGAAGAGGAGAGAGAGAGGGCAGGGGGGAGGAGATCAGTAGTAACTCATTTTAGAATGAATTCAGTGAGACAGCAACAGTAGATCCTAGACCCTCAGCTATTAAGGACTTGAGACCATAGTGTCTCTTCCCCCCCCCCCCATTAGTGTATTGAATATAATAACAGTATTTGCCTCCCTTCGCCCTCTCTATTCGTCTGGGTGGGACCATGGTATCTTAAGGGACCGAAGAAGGACAATTTTGCATCTGTGCAGTTCTTTTCCATTTATGGGAGCCAGTTGGGGGCATTTTTCTCTTCCCTTGTCTTTTAAATTTTTCCTGATTTTGGCTGCAATGGTGGATGCAGTTGTCGTTATTAACTGATGAGTAATCTGGAACTTGTGGGTATTGTGTACATAGTTTCAGTATAGGAACAGCTGGGATAAAACTCTGGTCTCCTAATCCTCGAGCTAGCGTCTCTTTCTGCTACCCTTGGGCGAAAAGCCAGCAGGAAGAGATCCATGGACCAGTCATCCATCTCCAGTCCCCTCACTCATATCCCTGGAGAGATGTGAGTGAGGAGAACTTGTTGAGGGAGTGGAGAATGATCTGGCCACCAGATCATCTCCTTGGAGTTGACCTTAAGGGTAAATTTTGCTACTGTGCGTGCGTGCGTGCGTGTGTGTGTGTGTGTGTGTGTGTATTGTAGTGATATTGGGGTTTAAACTTAGAGATTTACACTTTTTGGACAGTGTGTTATTTTTGGAGAGAGTCTAGCATTTTTTTCCCAATTCAATCAGCATCCTACTCCTCCTGCGTATGCTTCTCACATAGCTGAAATCACAGGTGTATGCACCATGCAGGTCTTCTTTGTTGTGGATATTGCTAACTTTTGGACCAATCTGGCCTGGAACTGTGGTACTGCTGATCTCTACCTCACAAGTAGCTGGGATTACAGGTCCTGACATGTTGAGTTGCTGGTAGCTTCTATTATGGTGAATTTGGCGGGGGGGGGGGGGAATGGCTTATTTTTAATAGCCAGTGATTCCCTCCCACCCTCCCTCCCTTCTTTGTGCCAGTCCTGCGGGTTGAACTCAAGGCCTGGGCATATATCCCTATGCTTTTTTTTTTTAATTTTTATCCCTTGCATATCCCTATGCATGACTAGCACTCTACTACTTGAGCCATAACTCTTCTCCAAGATTTTTGCTGGTTAGCCTGAGCTGGCTTTGAACTGTATTTCTCAGATATCAGCCTCCTGAGTAGCTAGGATTATAGACATGAGCCACCAGCACCCAGTGAGCCATTGATTTCATAATAGAAGTATTATGGGCTTTTCTTGTTCTGGTGCCAAATTGTGGACTTGGGTAGACTTATCTATGTTTTGTGTTTGCTTTCACTATGATAATCTCACCATTACTGATAACATTTTAAAGCTACTACAGGGCATTTTTTTCAGGCTCTTCACAGTAAGAGGGCAGCTCCCCATAATAGTTTATTTATTACACTTAGTTTTTAGTTGATTGTTGTTTAGTTATTAGGTTTTATGGAAGGCGGGCTTGGGCAGCAGAAGTAAGCAGATGGACTGGGAAGAGATCCTCTTGTCCCTACTTGTAGGCCCCATTATAGCACTGTTACCTCAGTGAGCTCAGCAGCTGTCTTCAGGAATCAGGTGTCCTGCAGCTTTTGCTCATGTCCTCTTGGTTATCTCTTTAGGTGAGATGTGAGCTTTTTGTCTCTGACTGGAACTGTCAGGGAGAAATCGTTCCTTTTAAATGTTCCCCTGTGGTTTCATTTGGAGTTTCACTTCATCCCAGCTTTTCTCCCATCTTTTAATAACAATACGAATTGTTACATTTTGTTGTTTTATGATGAATATTGAAATGAGCATTGCCAAAAAGTGTTCATCATTCCCCTTAGATGGGTTTATCATGTTCTTCCCAAATTATGAGTGTTGCATGCTTTTTTATCTTTTTGATGACAGATGCTGACATCTTTCATCTTGCTTTACTGCTGTTTCTTCTACCGTATACATACGGTTTCTGGTGTAAGGAGATATTCAGCATGTATTAGTATCTTTTTTTATTGCCTTCTTTTTAAGCCAATTTGCTTTCTGTTGTATAGACCTCAGCCAATATTTCTTCACCTTTCTTGAGTCATTAGAAGGGCATGTTAAATGTTGACCCTGAATTGGTAAGGCCTGTGTTCTGCATTTCCAACAAGCTTTTAAGTGATACTGCTTGCTGGTGCACGATGACACTGGACAACAGGTGCAAGAACCGGTGAGAACCAGTGATCTACAGCATTACACCAGGTGTGCATGCGCACGCACACGCGCACACACTTGTTTAACTTTTCTCCCTTTCTGTGGTTATAAGTGCAAGGCAAGGATAGTTGCCTTTCATTGATTGATTATTCCATAAATAACGATATTGAGTCTTGTGATTGCTTTCAGAGAGCTCAGAATGCTTTCAGAGAGCTTTTTCTGAGCCTCCATTTTGCCTTATTTTAATTCCAGATGTCTCATGGGTCATGATCAGATACAATTTGGAGTTTGGTGTATCCATTGCACACCATTTGGCTTCATCTTGTGTCTGACTTGGAAAGCTATGTCCTAAGTAATCATATTTTTATAACCATTAAGATGCCTGGATATTGTACTTAAAAAAAACAAACCAAACTTACTGTAATCATTTGACTGACTCATTAGTACCATGAAGGAAATGTTTCCATACAGATTTCTTAAACTTTATTTAGGTTCAGTCCTACAGAGTAGTGATTCTTGATGCATTTATACAAGTTTTATTTGTGAGTTGCACCTTCCTGACCAAGTAGCCTCAGGAGTCACCAGTGGACTGATGACACAGCCACTTCATCAGGTAGTATTGGACCCTTCCTCATCTGTGAGAGGCAAACTCAAGCCCAGAATCTGCTTCCCCATGTTGTTCCCCCCCCCCCCCCACTGTTTCTCACTGGGGTGGGTGGTCTCTCTCTCTCGGCACTGTTGATTTCTGGCTTTCAATACATTTTGTCCTATTCTAGTATCCCTGTAAATGGTGATTTCTTTCTCTGCTTTGGTGGTTTGAGCTAAAGCAAATGTGATCCACCAACTAGGATTTAAATCTCCTGGACCTGGGATCCATTGCCTACCAAGTTGCTTACTGTTTACTACAACTTTCTCTCTGCTCCAGTTTTGCATCTGTAATGCAGGGTAATGACACTGATAGAAATGAATTGATCTATTGGCATGCCCAGCTAAATAAAGGTCTTCTACATGATAGGTGCTTAGTCATTTGTATGGTGATAGAGATGACTGACCAGTGTTAACTAACTCATGCAAAGGAAAGGAATGAAAGGCAGCCTGTGATAATGAGGGAGAGTGCTCATAATTGAGGAAGGAATGGATGGGACGTGTGCTCTCTCTCTGGACACTGGTTCACTCTGGAAGGGGAGTAAATAAGCCATAGTTATGCTCTTCATGTCCATGACTGAGCAGTGAACAGGAAGCAGAGGAATGTAGTGAAAAAAAGGAGAGATGCTTAATATTCTGGAAGGTAAACTTGATGATCCCATTTGTATTTGGTTAATTTAAAGGAAGTGTTTATTTATGATAAAAGTACATTGTCTGCGAGATGATGGTTCATAATTACATTGCTGTTGTGTATTATTAACTGGAGAGCTATTGGCGTTTGAATGAGATGCCTAGTTTTTCCAGAATCTTCAGAGGAGATTTTTGTTGATGTTGTAGTATAAAAAGTGCTCTGTGATATGGTGCCTGGCTGCCAAAAGTATGAAAGAAACAGGAAATCACTACACACTTGAAGCATAATAGGCCTTTTTACTGATTTTGTTTTTTTGTTTCCTCTGAATTATTAAGTAAAAGTTTATTTTGGTCACATATTGCAGCTAGAAGTAATTTGTAAGCTATCGGTATGATTGTAGGAATAGAATAAGTATCTATTTCATGGCACAAAGTCCTTTTCAAATTCGCTAACTGGCTCTCATGACTTAAAAGTAAAAGATAGACCATCAACGCTGCCTTCTCAAATGTGGCTGAACTTGAGTGGAATGCGGGTAGTCTTTGGGAGGCTTTAATGAACGAGTAAGAGCTAGTATTTCTGGTAGTATTTCATCATGTGCTTTTCTTTTTTCATTACCCAAGAACCATACTTGATACCCTTGATTTTTACCTGGAAATGAAAGCTTACCTTTTTGTGGATCCCAGTGATTTTCCATGGCCTACAGGATGATGTCCATCCTCCTTAACTCTACCTGGAGCCTTGTCTTCTCTGTGTCCCCTCTAGCTTGTCTGAAAGAGTACATGCACAACCCCAGAGCACTTGCTTGCTGGTTCATGTATACCTCTTCCATACCAGGTGAAAACTCATTCATTTTTCTGGTCTCAGTTCAGACATTACCTTCTTGAAGAGACCTTGCCTAACTTATTCCTTGTTTCCCCTTCCTGCTGCTGGAAGTGGACTCCCTCTGGCCCAGCACCTGTGACCCTGCTTGTTCTTGGCTATAGATCTATTCTGTAAGCTCAACTTCTGTGGGGCAGGTGTGCTGTCTTGAGCACAATGCATATCACAGGTGGCCTTCTAGAAATACTCCTGAATAAAGAACAGACATCTTGCTGTCTGACAGTTTGGTGATCAGTGAGAATGTTATGGCATTTTGACTGTCACATTTAAACCTTTCTGTTTCATTATGGGAAATCTTCTGCCATAACTTAAAAAATATGTTACAGCCATGGTTGCTTATTGTAGAAATAAAGAGGAAAATTTTAAATCACTGCCTCATTATCCAGTTTAACATTGTATAGTATAACCCTTTGGAAAATAACCTTTTAAATAATCCATCTGGAGGTGTGTGCTTAGGAAAGGGAGTAGACAGTAAGTCTAGAGTAGGGAGTGAATCTTCTGTTGTAATGTGGGCTTTGAATGGCAGCCAACTTGTAGTTTTATCTGACCTTCTGGACTCATTTCCTTCAGCTAGTGAGATGAAGTAAACTGACCCTTTTGAAAGTAAGGAAAGCCAGTTCTTTTCTTGCTCAGTTTCAGTGTTCTTCCTTCTTGACAGGCTGCTCCTTGGAATCCTTACCCTGCTTTGGCATTTTCATCATGGCTCTGAGGGATGAGTCTAAGAGCAAGGTGACATTGTGGCATCAGCTGCTTTCCAGGGTATGGTCCAGGCCGTGATAGGGGCTTTCCTTGCTCTTTCCCCTTAATATCTGTACCCCCTTATTTTTTCTGTAACAGGAAGCACAGCACTTAGGAATGGGACAGCTAACATTTCGTGTGTGCCTGCTAGACTTAGCACTTCCATCTGTTCTATTGTCTCTGTTTGCCTAAAGGAGAACTAGTCTCACTTCTGCTCATAGCTTGTTGGGGAACAAGCCCTGGAAAGGCTTGTCTGGCCAAGGGCACTGCTGAAAAGTGGAGAGGTAAGAAAACCCGAGCCTAGATTTTATGATGTCATGGTCCATTTTTGGTACATTATATTATGTGCTGAGGAACAAAAAGAAAAGCAAGATGAGTGGAAGAGAGCCACATAATTGGATTCAGCATATTCTTCATGGCTTCTTATATAAATTTCAATTTGAAATACTTCTATAGGCTCAGTGATTGTATGCAGACAGGCACAATTCTCAGAAGACAATAAAAACAACAACAAACCATCCACTTACTTGATAGAACTGTCTTCTTCTTTCCCTACCTTATAGGCATATATGCGTTTAACCTAGAAATGGAAACCGATCTGTCATAAAACTTACCCACAGGACAAATTGCTTCTGGCAGTATAAATCTTAAATGCCCAGAAAGGATTCTCATCTGATTAGAACCAGTTTAATTTGATTCTGACAGTGTTTGAGCACCTGCTATATGCTTGTTCTGTCATAGTTGCTGAGCAATGGGTGATAGAATGAATTTGATCTGACCTCCGCTGCCAAAGTGCTCACAGGTGAATGGGGGTGGTACAGAGTTAACTAACTCAGCATAGACTGGCCATTGCTGTGCTGACATTTCAGATGGCTTTGGGAGCAGCCAGGAGGCCATGACTAGTTGCCCTGGAGAGAGCATTTCCTGATTTGACCATGAAGGGTGTAGGTGAGTAAAACATTCCAGGTAGAGAATGCCACAAGCAGAGGCCAGAGGCAAGAAAGTACAGGGTGGAGAGGGGACTTCCATTAGTTGGGAAGTCTGGGTTAGCATCCCCATTGGCAGTAGCACTGACTTTATTTCATGCTTGTGCAGTCTGGTTTGATGAAGCAATCAATCTCTGTGTGCATGCATTTTTCTCTGTTAAATGTCTCTTATGTTTTATGTTTTGTTGGGAATATGTGTAGGAGAGATTCATTTCCAGCTGGGTCCAGCTGCAATGAAAATGTCCTCTTTGACAAATTGAGGAATTAGGTCACAGCCAGCTCTCCCTGAGAGCCAGGGCCTTGACTATAACATCAGACAGCTCTCCCTGTGTGGGCAGGACTGGAGGGATGTTGTGATTTAGAGCTGCTGAGTGTCCTGACTAGAAAATTATTTGAATAAATAAGACTTTCTGCAGTTGATTAATAAATACTTCTTCTCACTGAGCCATGTTCTTTTCCTTCCAAGAAGATAGCATGGTGGCTTAGATTTCTCCATTGAAGAAGAACACATAGTAGGTGATCAGAAACTTTTTATTGGAAAAATGAATGCATTTGCTTAATTTTCTATTTGGTTACTGTTTGTGAGCTCTTCACTTTTTTTCTTATTTGAGAACACCTGGAGCTTTCAGGTAGCTCTGTGTTTATTATGAACATGTTTGCAGTTGGGGAGACCAATGTTCCTTATGGACCACTGAGCAAAATAGCCAGCCCCTCTGGGCTACATTAGTGACATAATGTACTTGAAACATCTCACCTCCCAGGGCCTCAGACACCTTACCCCTTCATAGATAGAATGAGCAAATCTAGAGTCTTGGATCCTTGTTGTATTTTTGGCAATGCACAAACCAATGCACCTATGCATATTTGTAGTCCGAAGGGAAAAGGGAACCACCAAGTCCAAACCCTGAAGCTCCATAGTGTCCCCACCAAGGGAGGCACCCACCCCATGTCTCCCCTACACTGATGTTGTGAGAGGAATGATGGAGACCTGAGTGGTAACAAGAGTTGGAAATCATCTCCTAAGTGAACCAGGAAACTATTGTGTCATCTAGAGAAGAGACAGCATAGTGGGAAAGGGGCCAAAGCTATACTTTTGGTAGGTGGAGAGCTCATATATCCTTAGTATTGAGTTCATTATGAGAAGGAGCCACCCACCACATGGTCAGAGATGAATTGAGGTGCTTCTGAGAGTAGCACTGGCCTCAGTGAAGTGTTTAAGCAGATGTCATATTCTGACTCAGAGATGTTCAGGCAAAATACTGCCATGATGTCCATGAATCTTAAGAGGACTTGCCTTTTCCAGCTGTCAGAAGGCCACGAATAATGATCCATAGCTTATTAATTAGGCTATCACAGCACTCTGTCTTATTCTGACCATTATTTCCTCATGGAAGTAATTAGGTATAATGTTGTGTGGTCAAAGTAGTGTCGTACCTCGTTTGATGTGTGTGTGTATGCCCAGGGCCCATAGGAGGGCAGGCATTTGCAACTTCCATTTGGCAAAATTATAATCATTTCTCTTTCATCCTGTAATTTGAAAATCAATTCAAGTTTATTGTGACAAAAGTAGTGTAAGGGTGGTCATTACATGTGCTTCACTGTATTTAAAACTGTTGACAAACATCTATGGCATGGTAGTTAAGGCCATAGGTCTTGGTTGGATGGTCAGGTTTGGAATCTCCTATGCCAGGTTCCAACTGTGAATTTGGTAGAGGTTTTCCTTGTTTCTACAAGTCATGGTTGTTTGTTTATCTATAGTAGTACCAGACTCAAAGAGTTATTATGGTGATATATGAAAAATATGCATGAAATACTCAACAGTGACTGTGACAGAGCTTAAGTACATAATAAATGCTATTTAAACTACAGTAAATGGTGGTAGAAGTAGAATCAGTAAAATATAATAGAAGTTTTATGTAGTGTTTTGACTTAGCAAAAGTACAATCCTATTAAATAATACTTAAAACTTTCCATTTTCCCTTAGTCTTCAATAATACTATGATGTAAATAATGGCACTGCACTTAAACCATAAAATTCATTGTTTTTGGTATTTTTACAGAACTGTACAGTGAATTTTAAAATATTTTTATCATCTACAAAGAATTCCGTACCCATCCCAGTCACTGGCCCCCCCCCCTTTTTTTTACAAGTCCCCTCATCATTCCAGTCTACTTTATATCACTGGATTTGTATATTCTGTTTTGTAGATATGCCTTAATTTAGCATTTATTCCATGTTGTGGATTATTGAGTTGCCTTCATTATTGTAGGTAATATTCATATGTGTTTCTTAACCCTCTTCATGGAAGTTACCCAGTATCTATATGATTCATTAAGAAGTTACATAGGGGACTGGAAATATGGCCGAGCAGTAGCGTGCTTGTCTAGCGTGCATGAAGCCCTGGGTTTGATTCCTCAGCACCACATGTATAGAAAAAGTCAGAAGTGGTGCTGTGGCTAAAGTGGTAGAGTGATAGACTTGAGCAAAAGAAGAAGCCAGGGACAATGCTCAGGCTCTGAGTTCAAGCCCCTGGACTGGCCAAAAAAAAAATTTTTTTTAAAAGAAATTACATAGGTACGAGGGCCTTGTAACTGCCTGCAATCCCAGTGACTCAGGAGGCTAGTCTAAGCAAAAAGTTGGTAAAGCCTCTCGGTTGACCCAATAGCTGGCTGCTGTAGAGTATACTTTGATCCAGGAGGGTTGTGATACCAGGACAGCCCAAGCAAAAAAGTTTGCAAGACTCCATTTTAGTGGGGGAAAGCTGGGAATAATGGCACAATCCTAACTTAGCTACTACTGGAAGCATAAAATAGGATCATGTTCCAGGTGCAACCCCAGGTGAAAAGTAAGATCCTGTCTCCACATAAACATTGCCCCCCCCCCGCTCCCCCAAAAAGATGGAAGCATGACCCCTTGGTAGAATGCCTGCCTAGCAAGTGTATGGGGCCCTGAATTCAAACCCCAGTCCAACCACTAAAAAAAAAAAAAAAATTCTAGCTGTATCCCATCTGTGTTGTGTGATATTTCTGGAGAGCCTCAGGCTCCTGGAGCTGCTGAGGAAAACCTGAGCTTGAGAGCAGGCCTGCACCACACTGAGGAACAGGAACAACAGCTCACCTGACATCCTGGATGCAGCTGTTAGGAGGTGAGTGACTTACCCTTGTGCAGACCTGTGGAAGACAAACCAAGCACAGAGCCATAGGTGTTAATGATTCTGCAAATAGTATCATTCTCAAGGTCAAGTACAAACTCTGTTGGGACCTGAATACATAGAGAATTATTTTTACATGTGTATAGAAGCTAGAGCATTCACCACTAGTACCATCTTTGTTTGTTCTCAGCCTCTGATCATCCTGCCCGCTCTGTGGAAACTTCCTTGGCGGCTACCTCTTGGGGGCATCTATTTAGTTTCTCATCAAAATCATGCTGTAGGAAGTCCAACTAATCTGGCAATGGGAAGGAATAGCTATAGTCAGTATAGTGTGCCAGTCTGAAAGACCTAAGATGACTTAGAAATAAGAGATTGGAAGAAATAGGCTACTGGGCACCTCTGTATCTCTTTCATGTGGTCATTTTCTATTCCCAGGATTGGGAAGCATCCTCTAGAGAAATACATTCAGTTCATGCTTTGCTTTTAAATGTTGGGATTATTGGAAGCAAGCCTGTTTCTGCTCATGTGCTGCCTGGCTATCTTAATGCTCAAGTGTTGAACATTTGCATTTCACTTTTTTTTCTGGGTCTTCACCCTTTGCCTACCTCCAGATGGACTCATTGTTCATTCGCTCTCATTAGCATCTAGTAGTTTATTTACAATGAAAATGAAACTTGTGCTGTATGCACTCAGTAATGTTACACTAACATTCACATAACACCGGTCTGTTTGTGGTATGTGTTAAAACGTGTGTTTCATGGGGGGGGGGGGGTTAAATTGCTTAAGGCATGTGAGCTTCCTTATAGTTAAGTTAGGGATTTGATGATAGCACTGATTGTTCATAAAATAGAAGGAAGTAGGAAGGATAGATGTTGCCTGCTTTGCAAGTAGGCACATGAGTGCTAGAAACATGATAGTGGGCATGGCCTGCAAGAGCACTATCCTGTTCTCCTCCACATTAACATGCTTGGGGTTTGCTTTTTCCTCAATCCCCAATTACTGCAAGATGCACACTGGGTGGTTGGTAGTGTGACTTATGTTGATATCACAGATCACCCCCTCCTCTGATTTCCAGAAGCACTGCTTTTAGAAACATAGATGGGATTAAGGATATAAGCTGTGAAGTCAGCAGACCTCTAGGCTTCTACACAATCCTGCCATAGCAGGTGATTTAAATTTTGTTTCTTCTGTGGATTGAGGATAATGATAGGTACTCAAGGGATTGTTGGAAGATGGAGTAACAAATTCTAGAATAGGTGCACAAAGTACTACTAGTTTAGGGCATTGTAGTGTTCCATAAAGTCTCAATCAATACTACTAGTTATTGTACAATTTGGGATCAGTTAACCTTTTTGTGCCTTGGTTTTGTCATATACAAGTGAGGTTGGGAGTCTGGAGTCCTATTAGCCTACATCCTCGCTCACATAGAGCACTTGGCTTCTCAGCATGTGACAATAGTTGGATACATATACCACTTCGAATTGCTGATTCCTTGCACTGCTGTGCAAGGTGTTTCTTCTGTGTGTACTCTGATGCCTTGCTCAACAGGATAGCTGAGCGGTCATTCATTCAGACAGACAGAAGTATTTGAACTTACAGAGCAGTAAGAACAAAGATCTCTTACTTTGTTTATAGAGTGATCAAGATATGACAAATGTTCCAGGTTTCTTTCTTCAACTTGACCAGGATGCTTGTGGTGTGGTTACTGGGTTTACCTGGTCCTTTCTCACCATGAACTGTTAGCAGTCTCACTTCTAAAACCATCTGTGTCATCTAACTGAATGTTTAGGCATTCTCATTGCCTTTGGATAATTTGAAGGGAGGAAATTCTCTTGATTGGTCACTCAAGAAAGAGTTAGATGTAAAGAAAAAAAGTTAAGAAAATGGGAGGCTAAAAGCTCACTCAATAATTGCTATTGCTACTCTTTTCCTGTGCCCCTCACCCTGCCCAACATGTCAGAGCTGAAATCTGTTTCCTAAGTTAAGGAGAGTGTTAGGGGGCAGAGTAGACGCAGTCTGCTTCTGAAGGGGCCTGTGAGCAGCCTGGGGCTCTAGCTTCTGGCAGTTGGGTTTGTGGTTTCAGCCATAATCCTGGATTAACAGGAAGGACTGTCACCTTTGCTTGGCTTTTGAAGAGCTCAGGGGTTACAGAGCTAGCTGTCTACAGCACTTCCTGCTCCTTGTGCTGGATGCTCAAGTTCCGCTGCTACTCACAGAGGAAGCAAGGGTGTGCCTTTTTTTCTCAAAATGGGTGCTACGAAAATGAGTAGGTAAGATTTGAGCCCTGTGAGTGATCCTTACAAGAATCTGAAATGTCTGAATAAAACAGGTGAAGTTGTGCATTTCATTGAGTTTCATAGCCTTGCTCATGTATCTATAGAATCACAGACCTCATGTTTTAATTGTTACCAGCTGACTTCCTAAGTTGACATACAGTTAAATCGGGATGTAACTGATTCTCCTTGAGTCATCCAGGATGTATACTGTTAGCTCCTGGCCATTGCCTGTCCCTGTTGCAGCCAGGTTTTCCCCTCTAATACACCTAAGTCAGTTCACTTCACCGTGCCTCAGTTTCCTTTTTTTGGCATAAAAGGAGCCAGACTTAGATCACCTGAAAGCCCCCTCCTCTTTTTTTAAATGACTATTCTCAAGTGGAGCCAGTTCTCCAGTTGGATATGAGACTTAACAGTCTTTTAATCCTTACTCATCTGCTTCCCTGACAGTCCAGTGTACTTTTGGCTGCTCTCCTAGACCTTCTGTTTCCTTACCTGGCTTGCCTTTGCATTACATTTCAGAAAAACAAGGAGGTGGGGGGAGAGGAGAGAGAGAGCGATGCCTAACATTCCTGATGTTCAGAGAAAGCGTGTAGCCCACCAGCCTGAGGTGAAGTGGGGCTGAGTAATGATCCTTCTTCAGGACTAAACTGGTCCCACCTTCCCTATGAGAAGCTTCCAGGCTCTTATAGAAAGTTGTCTCTACTGATTTGATGATTAACTCAGGCTGTTTGGCTGGCTGATGTCTCACAAAGTTGATGGGGGAGGAGAGGGCTGACCAACATGTTTTGAAGCCCTAGAGGAATCAATGCTTGCTGAAGGTCTGGCATTGTAGGGAAAGCAAGAGCAGCTGTGAGCTAGAGCCGGAGAGAAAGCTTAGACATCCTCCTCTATGCTGTTGATATTGACTTACCCAGGAGTGTCAAATAAAGATGCTCTTAAAGGCCTCCTAAGCAGGAGCAGAGCTGCCCACTCTTTACTGATGTTCTGCTGACTGCATAGTCTGGGTCTTAGGTACTTTACATGCATATGGATGTGTTATGTTAAGACCAAAAAAAAATGGTATCCAGGAAAGGGCTAAGGACACACAGAAAAGGCAGAGAAAAGCTCTGGCTGGTGATGGGAAATATGGGAATAGAGACAGTAGAAGAAGCTAGAGGGGTCAAAATTTGTGTGTGTGTGTGTCTCTGTGTGTGTGTGTGTGTGTGTATAATAAACAGGAATCTCAGTTCCATGTTTTTTGCCCAGCAGTGCAATTAGCAATAGAAATCCCTGCCTTGAGATGAATGGTCTGAACTGGCTCTAAGCTTGTCTTTGTTAGTGTTGTTATTACCTTCTAGTAGATCTCAGAAAAGAAGAAAAAGAAACTATGTTCTCTCTTGCTTCTGTGCACTGGTACTTGAAATATCAGTATGCTCCTGTCTGTCAACCCACATCCCAAGCAATGTGAAGCTCACATTTGAGTAGAGTGGCTGAGCAGTCCTGCTCTCCAGCATTGGAGCTTGTCCTCCAAGCTTATGGTGAGTAGCCAGCCCAGAGCATACTCTTGGAATCCACCATGACAAGGAAAAGTTACAGTTGATTCCAAATATGGGAATAGAGACAGTAGAAGAAGTTAGAGGGGTCAAAATTGTGTGTGTGTGTGTGTGTGTGTGTGTGTGTGTGTGTGTGACACAGTTATCATTCACAAGGACAGACTCATATTTTCTTCTTTTTACCTATTCATGTCCTGGTCTTTCTTATCCATTCTGATCCCACAGATGCCTAGAATGTTAGGTTGGAGGATAAACTAACCATTCTTCCTGGACAAGATGGGTTGGCACGCTACATTCAAGTTATTATTCCTTGCAGTTAGAGAATTTTAAAATCCAAAGACTCCTTAGGTCTTCTAGACGAGTACCTTTGCTTTATGTGGGATGTGACAAAAGATTTTCTCAGATTTCTAGTCTTATTTAGCTGATTAGCTTGGTGGTTTATTTACTTGTTGTTTTATTATTGTTCATGACTTTAAAGACTATCTTGGCACAGTGAATTGGGGCAGTGGTATTGGAGTTTCCTACCTGATTAGTGGTTTGAAGTTATTATTTTACTCTTTACCATTGATAAATTCTACTCTACAAGAAACCATGAGAAGCTGTGAATTTTCTGTACTTTCACCAAAAGAATACTTGTCCTTGGTATCATGGAATGCTAAATCTAGGTTGTTGTGGTCGTTTCTGAACACATGCACATATGATATCTTACCTCTTCCTGCCTTAGGTAGCCCTGATCTCCTTCTAGGTGTGAGCTTTCCTCCCTGCCTCGGACTTTCCTCCTTTCTCTTTCTTTTGAGATAGGGAGTCACTTGTCTTGAACTCTTGGGCTCAAAGGATCCATTCATTCATGTCAGCTTCCCAACTAATAGATGGAACTCCAGGCACATGGTACTGTGCCTGATTCCCTGTATTTCTTAGGGTCATAAATCCTAGTCATCTGACATATTCTTAACTAGTACTGTTATTGAAATAAAACCAAGTAGCTTGAAAAGCATGAGAAATTTGGTTTTATGTTTAAATGTGCTATTTTCTGACTCAAAAGTAGTATCTTGAGCTATGTGGTACCTATGGCTCATGCCTGTAATCCTAGCTATTCAGGAGGCTGAGATGTGAAGAATTGTAATTGGATGCCAGCCCAATTAGAAAAGTCTTCAAGACTCCATCTCCAGTTAACCAGCAAAATAAATGCAAGGCTGGACTCCAGTTGTGGCTCAAGTGGTAGAACAAGCTAGACAAGCAAGGCCTTGAATTCCAACCCCACCATTTTAAGAATTCATTTATTAACTACATAGGACTATATTAAAATATACTCCTTTATGTTAAATGGTTATAGTTGGGATGTTATAAACACATGTAAATAATTACTGTATGGAGTAATCTGTGTACAGAAGAACGTTCACTGCTGTGTGTCATAATATGGCTGTCTTCTCATGTTGTTAAAAAAAAGACCGTTATCTTGCCTGGTGCTGGTAGCTCACGCCTGTAATCCTACCTATTCTGGAGGCTGAGATCTGAGGACCACGGTTCAAAGCCAGCTTGGGCAGGAAAGTCCATGAGACTCTTTATCTCCAATTAACTAACAGAAAACCAGAAGTGGCACTGTGGCTCAAGTGGTAGAGCACTAGTCTTGAGCTGAAGAGCTCAGGGACAGCGCCCAGGCCCAGAGTTCAAGCCCCATGACTGATCAAAAAAAACAAAAACAAAAACAAACCTAATTTTCTGTTTTTGGTAGGTTCATAGTATTTCTTTGTGTAGTCTTTGTAACTAGTTGATTTCTATTCCTGTTAGCACTGTTTTTTCCATTCCTTTACTGTTATACACTTTTCTCTATTCATCTTTCTGCTGGCTCCTAGGATGACATCTTAGGAGCTGAGCTGCTCATTCTAAGGCTTTCACATGTTGCCTCACCCATTCCTGAATTAAATGTAACTTCAGTTAATGCTCTCACCAGAGGGTATGAGGGAACCTCACCCTCGCAGGGTAAGCTCTGACTCCCTGTTCTCTGGGTTTGTGAAAGAATTGCTTAGTTCCTGACTGCATCATATGGCCCTGCCTAGAGGAAGCTCACTGCCTCTTTGAGGACTGGGACAAGACTGTGCTGCCTTGTGAACTGAGTTGTTTGTGGGTTGTTGTTTTTTCCTAGCATTTTCTTCTTACTTTTTACTTAGTGACTCTAGTGTTGGTCAGGAAAGCGCTAGAGATTTTCCTCAACATACTTTCTTTCACATCTTGTTTTTTTAAAAGGACAGAAATGGTTGTGTTCAAATTGGCAACAGCTGGAGGCTGCTTCTGTCACCTGTTCTAATGTGACAGTACCTTAAGTGAGAGCACCATTTGACTTCTGGCCACACAAACGACCCAGCATTTTTGGGCATTTTGCACAAAGACCCTCAGCAACCCTGCCACACGACAGCAGTGGTTGCTGCAGAGGCAGTAGGTATTGTAACACTGCAGATGTCCAAGGGATGGCCATGCCGATTGGAGGACTGAGTGCTCATTGCTCTTATGAATTGTATTAGTTCTCCTTTCTCTCCATTAGAAAAAAAAAGTTTAATTCACACACATTTGTTATATAAGGTGATGTTTCATTGTGACATTTTTGTGTGTGCATGCAAGATATCCCCATCAAATTCATCCCTCAGTGATACCTTTCTTAC
This sequence comes from Perognathus longimembris pacificus, assembly GCF_023159225.1. Lineage (NCBI taxonomy): Eukaryota > Metazoa > Chordata > Mammalia > Rodentia > Heteromyidae > Perognathus > Perognathus longimembris. The sequence goes on from NC_063172.1 coordinate 8,589,601, forward strand.
TCAACCACTCACATACAGCTGCTAGTTCTGCTTGTAGGTTCTGAACTGCCTGGTTCCTTTCCTTCTCCACTCTCCTGACCTGGGCCAGTGGTGCGACCAGGGAATGTGCTGGGCCCTTCTGCTTTGTCCTGCGGGTCTTTCTCACCACTGCCTGCTTTATTTGGCATTTTCACTCACTGTCTTATTTCTGAGGTGGGAAAAAGGTTTCTTCAATCACCTGGTCCTTATATGAAATTATGTGACCATGAGTCTGAACCCTATCTCTGTCACATATATATGTTAAGACCTCAGGTAACTTGGGAGCCTAACTTGGAGTTTCCATGTCTGTGAATGACCTATGATCCAGCCTGGTGGGCCATGGGACTGATGCTGTGTTGAAAGCACAGAGCTGGCGCAGAGTGATCAGTGTTTCAGTTTCCGTGCCAGTGGCCCTTGGCCAGGTTCTCTCACCTGCCGACACTGTTGCTATGAGGGTGAATGCAATGCTCTGGAAAGGCCTGCTACCTAAGCTTGCTTGGCAAATTGCAGTTCTCCTGGTCTTTCCTCTAGTGGTCCTCTCCTCCCCCCACATAGTGAATGCTCCTCACCAGTAAAATACCATCTGCTCTACCAAATCATCAGACTATGAAGTACTTTTCTTTTTGTCTCAGCTTAGAAACAGTCAGTAGCTAATTTCTCTATACTCATTTGTAAAGAGTTTCCTGTTCCTTATTTTAGCCATATCTATAAAAGTGACTAATAGTGCAATAAGTATTTCTTCACCAGCCTTTCCTCAGTTCTCCCCTCTGCCTTCCTCTTCCAGTGCTATAGGGCTGTAATTCTTGTTGCCTGTGTTGGTTCAAAGCTAATTAGGTCTTTAAGGAAACTGCCCTGACCTCATGTTCATCTTCACCTGGTCCACAGAACTCTGTGGCTGGCTCATTGATTTGTTTATGCTTATATTCATTTACTCATTTAACCATTTGTTGAACATCTAGTATGTTCCAGTCGATTTTTAAAAATTCTATTTCAGCCATTTTTAGCACTGCCACAGGCAGTGGCAATAGGGCTCAGGCCTCAAAAGCTCACTGTCAAGTTAACTGGCTTCTGGGCTGTGGAAGGTTCTCTGTATATGGGCACTCTGTAGTATCCGTATAGGTGCCTAGATGGCGTCAGTGACAGCTGTGGCTTTTCTGTTCTCACACTGGACATGGGCTGGTCACAGAGTGGATCTAACTTCACCCCTTGCTGTCAAGTACCCAAGGTAGAATCCCAGACAGAGGAAATTCAGTGAATACGACTCAAACTGATACTGGCTTGTAGGTTGTGACATTTTGATTTATCACAGAGGTGGTGGTTTGTTGTCTCAACTTCTTCAACCCTTCCACACCCACCTACCCCTCAACATGTTGCCATTACTACTTCTTACTATATTTTAGCTTAGGAGACAAGAATGCTGTAATGTGCAATGAGTTGGGGAATGCCTGCCTGAAGAGTAATACAAACCCACTAGCTTAGGTGCCCATGTCTTTGAATTACATATGACATAATAAACAGCTTATACATACTTTGCAAACTTTTTTTGTGGTACTATCACCCAAAGGATTTTATAAATAATTACACCAATTTAAAAGAAAAAGTAAAAGATTAGAAACAAAAAGCAAAATCATCTGACATATATAATGTACCAAATGATTCTAGGGTTTGAGACATTCCATAGTGTATTCTGTACCAATAGAAGGTTAGATTTAGAAAAGGTTGACCTTCCCATCTCTTTGGACCTTCCATGAACTTTGTTGGTGTATTTCAGATTCTTATCTGTTTGCTGTCACTTGATCCTTGGTCTGGATGAATTGGGATTAGGTGAAGCTGCACCATGTCAGGGGAAGAACCCCAAATGAACAGAGACTTAAATGTGGAAGTGTGTTTGTCTCTCACCCAACAAGAATCTGGATTTCCTCAGGATAGAGTTTGTGTCCTCAAGGTCACACCTTGGTTGGACGGCTGCCAAAGCTCCTGCTGTCATTTCTAGATGGCTGCCAGAGCTCCCGCTGTCATTTCTGAAATGCAGTTCTGAAAAGGAAAGACAACATTGAGCCATCACAACTGAGTCAGTCGCTTAGTGCGGGAACATATTCATCACATCTGATTGCGATTTAGGCTGGAAAGTATAGTTTTTTCTTCTCAGTGGCAAAATGTCATACTACAAACTAAGATTCTGATATTAAGGAAGGAGAAACGAAAATGGATGTTGGGGCAGGCAATCAGCAGACTATTACTAGTCCAGTCAGCACTGGGAGAAGAAAAGAGATGAGAGCTGGGGAAAGTTATAATGAATTAAAGTGATACAGAAAGCGGAATTGCTGAGAGTGTTATTGGGATGAGAAGAATTGTGTTCTGGAGCTCAAGAGAAAAGATGGCTGGCGGATGAGTAGACTGTAGTGTGGGGATAGGCTAGCAGTGGTCCACATTGGACTGGGGATGGGAACAGACACTAGCAGGAGGACTAGTGCTCTGATAAATAAGGACAGGGAAGTTTTTCTTTTCCAGACATGGAATAGCTAATGGGTTGGACCTCAGCAGGAAAGGACCTAAGGGCCCCAGGGACAGATTGGCTATAGCCAAGTGAAGTCATTAAACCCAGAAGGAGGAAAGAGGTATATGTCACTAAGCAAAAAGAAACTGGACACTTGGAAGTTAGGGAGACTGGAGATGATATGTGGGCAGAAGTGTTAGTGAAGCAATTTGGGTACTCTGTCATATTTTTTATGTGCTTTTCTATTTCTCAATTGTGCCATACACTTTATTAGTTACTAGCTGGGGAGGTGACATTCTCTTCTGTTTCCATTTTCAAAGTGTGGCTTCTAGTTTGGCAGCATTAACTGTAATCTCAGGATACCACAAGCTAGTGGGTTTCCCCCTGTAGATAAACTTACAGTAAATTTGCATGAAGGTGTTAACTAGGAAACAAGTTTGTTTTTTTCCTTCCCTCTGAGCCAGTATTGCAAAGCAAAATAGTAATTTTGTTGTAAGGCAAAGGATTGGGAGGCAGGGTTACATTTATGATCTAATAGAGAGCAGCCAAGATGAGGGAAGAAACTGGTCCTTCTAGAAATTTCATTAGGAGGTAGTTATCTTGATTAAAAACAGGGTTTCTTACTTTAGGGAAGAGATTCATTAGAAGTACTTAAAAATTATCTGCAGGCCATAAGGATATTTGCTCCTAGTTTGGCTCCACTAGTCCTTTAGCCCACCTACCTTCTCCCATTGTTCTAAAACACTGAACTTGGAGAATATAAACATTTGATTATGTGAAGGTGCACTTAATGGTCCTCTGGTGATTTGGTGCCTTTCTCAGGTGCCCACGCCCCGATCTTACTTGGTTGAGAGTCACTTAGGCATACCCCAATTCCAGAACCCTAAAACATGACTAAATGGCAAAACAAGCTAAGCAGTTATTTTTTGAGGAGGGAAGAATACCAGTGCTGGGCCTTATTTCCAATGTGATTAAGCATAAACATTGTATCACAGATCCGGATTCCAGTCCCCGTATTGGAACAGACAGTTGTTTTATAGTAATTTGATTTCATGTAGCCTTATAATACAATTAAATATTATTTGAAGAGGATGCTTTGATGATGATCCCTAGGTCTTGAGAGAGGTCAGACATTGACCTAATGTACAGTGAAAGAGACAAAAGAAATCTCTTTCCACAGGGACGAAAGACCCTCACTCAGAATTCCAGTCATCTGTAGGTCATCCTCTTCCTTAAATAATTTGATTTTGATCCTGACAGTTCAAAGGATGACTCATTTTAGCAAGTGAATTGGAACCGTGTTGGCCTCTCAGAATATTTTAAGATGAAGCACTTTTACATTCCCTAAGGCATGGACAAAGAGAAGTCGGATAGCTCAGGACAGCTGGCAGGGCTGGTGTGCCGGTACCCTCTTCTCTATCACAGTATGGTGAGAGCAGGGAAGCCAGAGTGGTAGGAGCCAGGAAGAACTTAGGCTGTCATGTCATCTTTGTAAGTTTGTAAGTCCACTTCATTGAACCTTGGTTCTTCCTATATAAAACCAGCAGAGTTGAACAGCCCTAGTTTTAGATTTATATCATGTCCACTGCAAAGTTCTTTGACTACTCAAACCTTGTTTAACCTTTCCAATAGCTTATCTTCAAAGTTAGGCAACTGGACTGGCTGGTCCTGTTACACTGTTCTGGAATTGTATAAATACACCAAGAAATAAGGTAGAAGTGTTCGGTAAGCCAGATCATTCTGTCCTGTTGTTGATTCTTACTCTGACTACAGGCTTGCTTTTAAGTGACGATCAGTTTAGAGTTAAAAATTAAAGCTGCAGCTGGTGGGTCACGCCTGCAATCCTAGCTACTCAGAATAAGATCTGAGGATCATGGTTCCAAGCCAACCCAGGCAGAAAAGTCTGTAAGACTCTTTATCTCCAGTTAACCACGAAAGCCGGAAGTGGAGTTATGTATGGATCAAGTTGTAGAGCACTAGCATTCAGGGCAAAAAATTCCAGGACATAGCATAGGCCCTAAGTTCAAGCCCCAGGACTGGCACGCACACACAAATTAGAACTGCGAAAATGGATGGTAGCTAGAGCATTTGTTTTTGTTATGATTTTTCAGTAAGTGTAAGAAACGATGTTGACAACCATGAGGAAGGGATGATGCATTCGTTGGGGCTGGAAGTGCCCCAGAAAGTGGCACTACACTTCTCTGTTTGCGTTCTAGACTGAGTTGTAAAATATGACTAAAGAAGAAGGTAGATGGAGGCCATGTAGACTATCCATCTTACTGGGAAGTGGAACTTCCAAGTAGACATCTTGTTTCTGTCTGTGGAGCAAGTAGATTTCCTAATTCTGAGGATTGAAATGCATACCTGCTTAGTAGTAGCACTGGAAAGGCAGAACAGAAAGTGAACAGCCTACTTCCAAAGGGAGCTGCAAGAACAGGGCTAGGCAGGAGGACAGGGGAAAGATGTGTGGCACATCAGTGGCGTGCCGCCATGGTGAAGGAGACACTTGCCAGAGTGAAGATGAAGCATTGTTTCTGTAGAAAGATGTGGAAGCGGTCTCTGCAGGTAGTCTCCTTGGTAGCCTGGGTTGATGACTGAACTTCCATCATACTAACAACAAATTGCTATTTTCATACCACAGTGAGGGAGCCAGGGATGAGTAAGCCTTTCTCATTGTAACATGTATCTTTGGAGAAGTATTTTCTTATACCAACCACTGTGCAAGGCAAATAACCAAGAATGTTCTTGCCCAGACATAGTCCAGGATGAATTCGGAACTGTTCATTTGGAGGGAATTCAATGCAAATGTTTGTGGGTCTACAGATCTGTTTTCTGCTGTTATAAATAGCCTATCACATATTACGTATATATCTTTTTAAAATAATAAAACGTAGTGTCATTAGCACTTGTCTTGGGGTGATAGAATTGGCCATCATTATTTTAGGTTTACATTTCAGTGCTTTCCAGATTTTCCTATCATTTCCATTGGGAAAAAGTTGAAAATAGAGCAAAACACAGCAAAAGAATCTAAATGAGACCACTCAGATCACCATGGTGGGCATTTTGGTGTGTCATCAGAGAATTGGCCTTCATTATTTTAGATGTACATGTTTGTGCTTTCCTCCTTTCCCATCTATGTGAAAATAGAGCAAAACACAGCAAAGAGAATTTAAACATGACTTGTACCAAAATATGACTTGTAACTCTACCACTTAGATGCCCACAACTGGCATTTTGTTGTATCACTCATATCACTTGTAGTCAGAACAGAGGATGTACTACATTTCTCAGGCCTGTGATTCATTCCACCAGCATTGCTGACAGGGATTCCCAGACAATGTTTCCACAAGATCACTATCCTCTGCTGACTCAAACCAATAAGCCTTAACAGAAACCTCATCAAGGATTATCTCCCCCTTCCTGATTTTGGCCCATGTTGGCCTTCCCTCCCAATCTTGTACTGTGTGTCCTCTAATAAAGTATAATGTATACGTATGTTGGTGTCAAGTAGAGCTTGCTTGTTTGTAATGAAGCTCAATGTGTAAGGGAATGGAGTAGTTTCTGCAATGAGATTAACTAAGAACACTTTCTGTCACATGTGGATAGAACCTAACAGACTATTTTCTTTGCCAAGGCATGAGTGGTCCTGTTTAACATGCCTCTTCAAGGAAGATTTCAGACTACCCCTCCCCCTTTTAAACTAACGAATGTGTAATTTCATGATGGATTCTATATATAGTGTGACCTATTTCAAACTAAATTGCTAGTGTGTTTTTCAACAGGATTTTGTGGTTTGGCTAATGAAATCTTTTCAGAGATAATCTTCAGAGCCTTCTGTCTAGTTAATATCACTACTGATGCTTTTATGACTTAATTGCCTTTGTGGTTAATTTACTTCATGACACATTCATCACCATGAAGTTTACACTCTTCACCCTGACTCTCCTAGTATTTGCTTGATGACTCGGGTCAAGGAGAGGTTGGTAGGTGCTTTCATGTTGTTAAAGATAAGTGCTGTGGGCTAAATCTGTCTTGTTTAATTAAAATAGTCTTTTTAATTTGATTTAATGTACAGTATTGCATTTGTTTCCTTCTGATAAATTCTCTATTCCACAGTACTAGTACCATAGCCTGTAATGGAGTATTTGTATTATTTGTAGAAAATTAATGTTTATAAAGTCCTTTCATTTCTTTATATTAATTCTATTATTCTTTTAATTGTCCTCAGCACCGCCTCTATTATGATGCACATTAGGATGCTCACTTTGCAGATGGAAAAACTGAGGCAGAGCCAAGTCATTCAGTATGGCCTAGCGTATGGTGAGACTGGAACTTTGGGCTAAAATCAAACAGTTGTGATATTACAATATAGAAGAGAGGCATTGCCTTGCTATTCACATCTTACAGATTTCTGAAGGCTCCTGCTGACTTCTCGATTTTGAGCAATTTTCATCTAAACTAGTATATTGGCTTAGCTGAATCTCTCCATTTTTGGTATGTGACCATGAGTCCATGTGGCAGTATAGCTTATGGTTCACCAGTATTAAAAGTCTAGTTTTGGATGGGTGCTGGTGGCTCACCTGTAATCCTACCTGTTCAGAAAACCAAGATCTGAGGATCAAGGTTTGAAGGCAGCTAAGGCAGGAAAATTCTTGAGACTCTTTTCTCCAATTAACTACCAGGAACCCAGAAGTAGAGCTCTGGCTCAAAGTGGTAGAGCACTAGCTTTGATCAAAAAAGCTCAGGAACAGCACCAGGCCCTAAATTCAAGCCCCATGACTACCCCCCCCCCCCCCATGCACAAAAAGTCCAGTTTTGGAGGAATCAAAGCCTGTTCTTACTAACCTTTGCAGCCTCCCTCTAGGGCAGATTATATGTACTGGGGGAATGAAATTATGTTTCAGTTGGAAATAAGCATGTTGATGACTGGGCATTACTCAAGTGGTTGAGAACTTTCCTAACAAACACAAAGCCCAGAGTTCAGAATCAAAGAAAAGTAGACATGCTCAAAAATCTCATGATTTATTGCTGAAAATACTACAAAAATGACATCTGTGTTATGCATATTTAGGAATGCCTTCTTTTCTTCCTCAATGATACTGTTAATAAACTTGACTACATGCTATTTATGAAAAGATTACTAATTACTAAATTTTTATTTTAAAAAGAACATCTGTGTCTACAAAGAATTCAGTTATTTTGGAGAGCAGACATATCAATTCATAAATATACAAGTTGATTTTAGTCTGTTTGGCTTTAATTTACTTACTTGGTAGTTGACTCAATCCCTTTAGCCACCTATGCTCAGATTGCTCATTTTGTCCTAACATGGTTTGGATTTGTCTTGTTTAGATTTATTTATTTTGCCAGTCGTGGGGCTTGGACTCAGGGCCTGAGCACTGTACTTGGCTTCTTTTTGCTCAAGGCTAGCACTCTACCTCTTGAGCTGTTACAGCACCACTTCTGGCCTTTTCTGTTTATGTGGTGCTGAGGAATTGAACCCAGGCTTCATGCATGCAAGGCAAGCACTCTACTGCTAAGCCACATTCCCAGCCTGGATTGGATTATTATTGAGTTCAGGACTGAGACTTCAGTTTTAAAATGCAATGGCAGAAAACACTCTAGCATGTTATATTTTAACTATGAAAACCCAAATTTGAGGACTGCCTTTTATATTTGGGGTACAATTTTGAAGCTATACCTTGTCAGAGCTGGGTCATGAGGGGATGGGGTGTAGCTCAGTGGTAGGGACCTTGTCTGCCATGCACAGCCCTCCTCCAAAGTGATGTGCACTTAAAATTTTCATATAAGAATTGACAAAGTTTGTAATAGCATTATAAATTTTAGAACATATTGCTAGGAGCAAAGGAACTAGTGACTTTTTTATTGTAAGGTTGATGTACGGAGGGGTAACAGGTATGTAAGTCAGGTAATTAGTACATTTCTGTTCAGTGTCACCCTCTCTCTCATTTTTCTCCCAGTTCTTTCCCTCCTGGCCCCCCTCACCCCCAAGTTGTATAGTTCTTTTACATCATAGTGTCTACTGAGTATCACTGCTGAATTAGTTTGCCCTTTGTCCCACCATTTCTGTGCTTCCCCTCCCCAAATTAGATAAACGTAGGTACAAGACAAAGGGTACAGCGCTGGGAATATGGCCTAGTGGCAACCCTGGATTCAATTCCTCAGCACCACATATATAGAAAAGGCCAGAAGTGGCGCTGTGGCTCAGTGGTAGAGTGCTAGCCTTGAGCAAAAAGAAGCCAGGGACAGTGCTCAGGCCCTGAGTCCAAGCCCAGGACTGGCAAAAAAAAAAAAAAAAAAAAGACAAAGGGTACAGAAATCAAAAACAGTGACAAAAGGGCGGGGGGGACAGAAAAGGAAAGAAAAAAAAAGAATGGCAGACAGTATACTAGTGACTTTTTTATTGCAAGTAACTTTTTACTAGTGACTTATAAATGTGAACATTTCCTACATTAATTCAGGAAATGGAGAAACATCTAAGGGAGGAAACTGCTCTGAAGCTGTGGGGAAGTCAAGTTCTTTTAATGCTAACGTATAAGAAGTTAATTCACTGTTTTAAGAAAGTCAGCTTAACTACAATAGAAAGAATTAGGGTTTGGAGCCAGAAATAACTGTTTTCATGTTCCAGTACCATCACTTAACTCCTTTGTGACTTTGGGCTGGTGTTTTTTGTTTGTTTGTTTTTCCCCAGAGCCTCTGTTTCCTCTCTGGCCGAGTAAAACATAGGAACTGGGAGATGGAGATGCTTAGCCCTGTCCCCTGACCTCACAAGGCTGTTTACAGAGGAGAGGCAGAAGATAGCATCCTGTACAGTTGTATGTTTTTCCCATAGAGAAGTTTCCTGTTAGGAATAGGAGAAAGGTTTGGAAAGAGAGAGTAAAAGAAAAACTAAAGGCACACGCCTGATACATTCTTATCATTCTAAACTTAGGGACAGGAGCAGAGACATCTTTGGTCTTGTCAACTTGGTATAACTTGGAACAAAATTTCCTAGTCCATGCTAGAGTTTAGGCATGTCATAGTTCAATGGCATCCATTTTGGGATACTCTTATTTTTTTTAACACTCGTGATTAGATAAAAATTCATGATTTTCAATTAAAAAGTATTTTCTAAACACAATTGTATTTATATAGTCAAGAAATGCTAACTTGAGGTGCCTAGTACTTGATCATAACTGTCCTAGGTCTATGGTATCAGGCTCTGAAACTTCCCATTTTTGTGGAGGGTCCTTTTTAGGTGGGAACTGACAAAGCAAGCAAATGTAAAGGTAGGTTTAGTTAATGGCAACTGTTATGAGGAAAACAGCAACAACAGAGTTGATAGGGCAAGGATCAGGTCAGCTTGTTAAGAATGGTCCATAAATAGTTATTGAAGGAAAATAACTGAGTTGTGTTCTGAGGTTGAGAAGAACCGGGAATGAAAGGAGTTGGCCAGGCCCAGTGCTGCTGACCGCAGAGACTCTGGTGCAAGAGGCTGAGCTGGATGCTGGGAACCACAGGTTTCCAGTTGCATTTGGCTGGATGGTCTGAAAGACTTAAATTCTTAATAAGAGGAGAAAAGTACCACAGAGATAGAAACAGAGATGATGAATAGAAATAAATGAGAGGTGCCTTGTGAATGCTAAGAGATTTATTTAGTTGGCTGGAATTTACTTTGTACATACGCTAAGTATATAAATCAAAACAGCTTTTGAGCTCTCAGCATCCTTACTTCTGCTAATTTAATCTTGTGCAAAAGCTAGTTTGGTTCCCCTGTGCCCTAAGGTTATTGACCCCTGTCTCTTGGTTTCTGGAGTAAAAATTTCAGGAGATAAAGGACCGGCTCTACTCAGGCCTTTGACCATATGGATCCTCAAGGGATATGTGCTAATGACATGGATAAGGTTTTCTTTCTGTTTCTGTATTGATTTAGCTTTTTTTTTTTTTTAAGAACATTTATCAAAAGACTAAAAGGATTGTCAATAAGGAGATTGGAGTGTTAAGAAAGGAACCATTATCCAAGTAACCAATGACAGGGAATCACTTATGGTTTACATTTATAGTGACATGCATAAATAGAAGTCAGTTTATTTTATTTTATTTATTTAGTTAGTTGGTGTCATCCACAGACTTGAACTCAGGGTCTGCTGTCCCTGAGCTTGTTTGTTCAAGACTAGTACTTTACCACTTAAGCCACAGCTCTACTTCTGGCTTTTTGATGGTTAATTGGAGATAAGAATCTCTCAGACTTTCCTGCCTGGCATCCTTTAGATGTCAGCCTCTTGAGTAGCTAGGATTATAGGCACGAGCCACCTGTACCCACTAGAAGTCAGATTTTCTAATGAGTGATTGCCTTGCTAAATAACAAGTTAAAATGAAATATAACACCTTATAATTGCTTGCCTTTGCTAGATTATCTGTGGTTCTAAGGTCTTTCTTTGCTTAATTCTCATCTTCCCAAGGACTGCTTAAGGTTGCTATCTTTGTTGCCATTATTCAAGTGAGAGACTTGAGTCTAACTGGGTTAACTTCCTTTCTAGTTATTTGGTGTTTGAATGAAGTTCAGACCAAGGTTTTCAGGTCCTACAGTCCTAGTTAGTGACACCTTATTGCTGGACCCGATAATGGTAGAATGAGAGACATGGAGTAAATGTTGTCTGGGGAGAAGTAATATCAAGTAATCAAGAACTCAAAAATGCACATGAACTTGATGCTGTTGTAAATTATCGAATCTTTAGTTTCCTTGAAACCAGAGTTGTAGGCCCAAACCCAAACTGTGGACTTTTACATGTCGGGTTTGGCCAGCCACCCTATATGCAAAATAAGAGGATAGGTTGAAGCAGAGAAAGGAGATTGATTATATGGCATGAGCACTTCAGCTCATCTTAACTCATTTTGGGGAGCCACAGATACAAGCTGTAGATTCAAATAGACAAAGAGCTAGGTAAAAAGAGCAAAAGAGGGGCTGGGGATATGGCCTAGTGGCAAGAGTGCTTGCCTCGTATACATGAGGCCCTAGGTTCGATTCCCCAGCACCACATATACAGAAAATGGCCAGAAGTGGCGCTGTGGCTCAAGTGGCAGAGTGCTAGCTAGCCTTGAGCAAGAAGAAGCCAGGGACAGTGCTCAGGCCCTGAGTCCAAGCCCCAGGACTGGCCAAAAAAAAAAAAAAAAAAAAAGAGCAAAAGATATGTGTAGTTTAACAGTTTCAGTCACAGGCATGTTCAGAGATAGCCAGTGGGAGTATTAAGGTCCATTCATTGTCTCAGGATAGGTCTGGTGGGGCCTTGCGTATGACAGTTACAGAACCTGTCTTTTGGACGCTCTATCCTGGCCATCCGAGATGGCTGCAAAGTGACAGCAGGGGAGAATGGCCTTGAGCAAAAAAGACACAAATGCAAAATGGAGGCAGAGATGGCCTAGCTTTTCTTCTTCTTTTTTAGTAAAAGTAGTTAGAGCACCTGCTATAGTCTCACTTAGAAGATGGTGTTTTGATTAGGTGATTATAAAATAAAGTAACTCAAACAAACTAATAAATTGATACTTAACCTCAGCCCTAAATTACAAGTCCTGTCAAATCATTTAAGCCAGTACACAAAAAATAACAGTATTTTGATTAAAAAATTAAAGAATCCGTATATACCCAGGTCTTTATTGAGTGTCTACAATGTGGCAGGATCTCCTTGTTGTTTCTTAAACATGCCAAACATGGTCCCCTTTCAGTTCCTTTGCACTGCTGGCCCCCATATTGCAAATTCTGTCATTGCTCACTTAGTCTTGGGGGCGGGGGTGGGGTGGGGTAGAGTTGTAATAATGCAGTGGTAGAACACTTGTCTTGCATTCACAAAATCCTGCATTCTATCCCTAGCACCCTAAAACCCTCAAACAAAACCAAAAGTTTTCTTGCAATCTTTTTTTACTTTAATTTAGTGAAAGTTCTTAGAGTCCACAGCTAAGTTCCACAGTGTTGTGGAAACAAGCCTAAGGAAGTCCTGGTTCCTAGCCTTAGGGAGAAACTTCTGGCCTAATTGTTCTCTGGTTCTATATGACCTGCTTGCTTTTCCCCTTCTGTGTGATGTGGTGTCCTCCAGGGTAAAGGTGCAGTGACTCAAGTCCTTTGATGACTCAGCTCTCCCTAGCCCCAGAAGCAAAAGCCTGTTTTTCCCATTTGCTTGCTGGAGAGAATGAGACTTCAAATATCCCTCCCTCTGCTCCCCTTCAGCTGGTGGCTGTCTTCTTCTGTGGTCATCAGTCTAGTGTGTCTGCAAATGACAGCTGATCTGGATGAAATCGGTTGTCCTTTTTCAGTGCTTATTAGCAGCGTGCCCTCTTGATCTGTTCTTCCTGTTTGCCATGAGGAACAGCTGGCAGTGTTAGTTTAAAAGCCAGCATTTTTATTTGTTTGGGAATTTGTTTCTTCCTATTTAGCATTTCTCTGTCATCTCGATCAGACTTTGAGATACACAGATTCTATCTGAAAAAGAGTTTTCTCATATGGTTAGTGCCCCTTTTTACAGTGTTAAGTGGAAAGATACTTAAATTTTTTAAGAAAATGCTTTGTGCAAATGAATATATCAATCTTTACATGTAAGTACATGCTATACCTAGCATTAGACCAGAGCCACATGCAGATTATCACATGCAGATATTTATCTACATGTTTTCCTCTCCTTTTGAGATGTTTATTCCTAGAACACAGATTACTAGTATTTGAATTCTTTCCAAGCAGCAGACTCTGTGCTCCAGGTTTTGGGGTAACCCTGCCTTTCATAGAGGTTCAGTCTTACTACAACTCTGACCTAGTCATTCTGCTTCACTGAAGTTCATCAGACTACAAGCAAGCTTTGTTCAGAACTGCAAAAAAAAAAAAAAATGGTGAGACACTTCTACTAAGCAGCATTAGTAAAATCTGCAAACGCAGTTCTCTAAACAACAAAGCATACACATATCTGTTGATATGAAAAGATAGTCTTGATATATATATTTAGCAAAAATGGTATGTTATAAAATAATGCAGACAGAATATTATGCCATTATATAGCATGTGAAGAAAAATTCTGGTTCTGTTAGTTTTGTCAGATTGCTGGAGTTTGAAGGCTTTTTGTGGTCATCAGTGTGTATTGCAAGCCAGGAGCCAGTCAGTGGCTCACACCTGAAATCCTAGCTACTCTGCTACTAGAGGCTGAGATCTGAGGATGGGATTAGAAGCCACTCCAGGCAGGAAACTGTGAGACTCTTACCATCATTAAACTTATTCAAAAAAGCTAGAAGTGGCGTTGTGGCTCAAGCACCCAGGCCCAGAGTTCAAGCCCCAGGACTGGCCTCCCCCCCCCCAAAAAAAAGTATTATGTACTTAATGTATATGTAAAGAAATAAACAGAGGTAGTGGTGCTTTCTTTGGCCTAGAGGGGATCGTGTAAATAACAGTGACCATTCAGTTTAGAAGATGTTTTCTCAATTTATTCAGTAACTACCATATGGAACACTAGCTACATGGTGAACATGTAATGGTGTGCACAATATATAAAGAAAAATCTGTCTTTGTAGAGCATCATTTTAAAATGTACTTTATATTCATAATAATGGAAATATGTATGAAATATGTATGTTCCCAAACAACAGGAAATGTATGTGGACCAGAGTCACTCCAGAATTTCCACGTTTTTCCAGAACACATTGTTTTATTTGTGAGCACACTTCTTGAAGCTGCTATATGTTCAGTATGTACATTGAAAGAATGAAGTTTCCCTCAAAAGTGGGCATTGGTCTCTATCACTGAATAGGAGGTTGGGAAGGTAGGCTAACTAGTTATGCAAACCATTTATCTTTAAGATAAAAGTGGATAAAATATAAGGCACTATTCCTTGTCATGTCCTGTATTTATGCTGTTCCTCGTGCATCCATCTGAACTAATGGGCCTTTTGGCATCATCTCTTTAAAAGCCTTCTCGAGAATGGATTTCTCCACAAAGAAGCTGCATCATAGCTTTGTCAGACTGAAGTTTGATTTAGTCCTAGCACTGCTCGCCTTCCAGACACAGGATGGCAAAAGGAGAGGGCTTCTATAGCCCCTTTCTTAGAGACCAATCATCATTGTGACAGATGTTCTACCCCTGAAATCTGGACCAGGAGATAAAGGATTAGATAACATCTTGCCTCTATTTTGGCCAAAGGTGGTCAACCTACTGGTGGGTTTTTATTTAAAGAATGTAGTTGTTTAGGAAGGGGATAAATAAAAGCAAGAAGAGATGTTATTTTTTAAAAATTAAGGTGGTGCTTTCTAATTTAACAATTTAGTTTGTTTCTTCAACCTTATTATTATCTGTTTCTAGCTATTGGGAGGTGAGATGACTGTGGTTTTCTACCTTTGCTGTGCTGGAATCATGCTGGGGATATTTAAAAATTCAAGCTATGCTCCAGAACAATTAATTCAGAAAATCAGACGATGAGAGAGCAGTGTTTTAAAGCTTGGGCATTCCAGTGTGCAGCCCAAAGCTTACATCATACAGTTATAAGCAAAGACATGAGGCAATGAGTTTTTCATCTTTTAAAAACCTAAATAAAGGAGCCCTAGTTGCCTAATGGATAAGGCACTGGCCTCCTAAAAACCTAAAGAAGCAGGGCACCAGTGGAGGCTGAGATCTGAGGATCACAGTTCGAAGCCAGCCCAGGCAAGAAAGTTGGTAAGACTCTTATCTCCAATAAAGCTACTCAGAAAAAGCAGGAAGTAGCACTGTGACACTAGCTCTCAGCACCAAGAGGCTCAGGGACAGAGCCCAGGCCCAGTTCAAGCTCAGGACCAGCAAAACAAACAAAGAAAATCAATAATATAAAGTTTTATTCTTTCACTAAGAGGAAAAACAAAACAGGATGACATTTATATGTCCTTCCTTGATTTGATTTTAAGCTTCAGTACTTAATTAAGTGTTAAAACACCACATCTGTTGATCACTGTGACATTCTGGGAACTTGTAATCCTTATGTATTGGTACACACATCGTGTGTGTGTGTGTGTGTGTGTGTGTGTGTGTGTGTGTGTGTAAGAGAGAGAAACAGAGGGGGGAGGGAGAAGGAGAGAGAGAAAGAGGAAGATAAAAATTTCTATTGTTTGGCAAAGATGCTGTGTTACAGATTGCTTTTCATTCTTTGTTTTGGCTAAATTGTTTTTCTAGGAGTCTCCCTACTCCTTGTCTAATTAACTTCCATACCCTCCATATGTGGTCCTGTGTTCACAACAGGACCTTTCTTTAGTGGCTTTCTGGTCCACTGACAAGGTTTGTGTGAAGAAATACTTAACCTATTTAAAGTACTAGTTTATCTTAATGATTTTCTTTGTTTCTCTGAAGTGCATTATTTCTGATCTTGACCTGAATGTTTTTATTTTTTTTAATTGGAATTGCTTTTCCTCTTAACTGCCTTTGTTGTTGTTCCTTTTTGAATCTTGAGCTAATTTAACTCTCCTCTGGAAAACTTTGCCATTCTTTATCTTCTCAATGTTTATCTCTTTAAATCCTAAATTATTTTACACGCTTCCCACTGTTGAAGTACCTTTTGTCCTGTCTTTTCATCTTGTCAGATTTATGAGGAGTAATATCAGTGCCTATTACACTATTACTGTTATTAATAGTATTGCTGCTTGACCCATACATATCTCATTGTTTTCTAGCCAACAGTCTGTATGGATATATGGCATTTAGAAAGATGAGGTTGAAAGTAGGGGGATAGATGCTTTGTCAGAGAATGCTCTCTGCTGGGTAGCACATAAACCACGAAGGGAAAAACCATGATTTTCAGTGATACCCAGTTAATGGCATTGCGGAGTTTGATTGTGACTCACCTTTATTTCTACATACATACCACACTGACATAGCTTTCTGTTGCCAACACCTTCAACTGCTGGAAAGATGACCTGGGGTTTTCTGGTGCCCCGGGGCTCCTGAGTGTAGAGTGGGCACATCTGCATGTAGCACAGGGCATAGCTTGCCCTTGAACGCTTCACAGCATCTGCTTTTGCCACTGCATGAGCTGGCATTCTCACCTAGCCCCTGGGCAGATGTACAGAGGCGCAGACCCACCGTTGGGCACCCAGCTGGCAGCTCCTCATTCTTCCTCCCAATTTAATTTGCCTTCTTTTCTGTCTTCTGAAGTCCCCTCAGTTAAGAGACCATATATTTAATCAACAAAGATTTTTTTTCTTGTTTGTTGAGACAAACTATTGAAATTTTCAATCCTTCCATTTCTGTCTACTAAATACTGGGATCGTAGGTGTGTACCACCATACCTGGCTATTGGTTTCTGCTTCTGAAGTACATACTATGTGCCAAGCATTATGCTGGAGTTGAAGGCAGCTACAGTCTGGTTGGGGGATAGACAGGAGACAGACATCCAGTGGAGTATGGTAAGTGCTAGGCTGGGAGTAGTGCAGGGCTCCTGGGAGTCCAGGGCAGGGGGCCCAACCTAGCCTCCCGTATCCGTGGAGGAGTTTGGGAAGAAGTGACCTATCAGCTGGAATCGGTAGAGAACCTGTTACTTTTGGGAGATGAGATATGTTTGTTACAGTGGAAGCGTGGTGAGGAGTGGGTCCTGACAGACCTGGAAAGATGCTCAAAGTAATAACAAAGATAAAGGTGTTTTAAACACAGGATTGCCATGCTCTCATTTGCCTTTCAGAAGGACTGCAAGATGGAGATTGAAATGAAAAGAGTAAGCATATGTGAAAGGAAGTAACACATGTATATAGACTTGTCCAGTGACAATTATTGGTGGCCTGGCATAGGAAGGGGAAATGGAGAAGGCTGGAGAGATTGATTCAAAGAAATGTTTAACCCCTGGCTGCTTTCAAAAGACTGAACTTGCTTGGGTCTTGAAAATGAGGCTTTTGCATGCCTGATTGCCACCACTGTTAGACATCATGTTGGAACAGATGTGTGGTCAACTTTCTAATCAAGGAGTCTCCATGGATGTAGCCATGAAGAGGCCCACTGCTGCTGCTTTCTTTTGGCTAGCTGCCAGACCATGGCTAAAGAACCTATATTAGATGTGGCATGAAGTATCCATACTCACTAGCTATTTCTGTCATTTATGTAGAATCGAAGAGTGTTAGAGAAGAATAGTTTCTTAAGGCTCATCCCTATGAAACCCCCACATTTTAGCAATGAAATCATGGTTGTCCAAAGAAAGGCAGTGATTTTCCCAGACTCCCATTTGGGCAGTTCTTTGAACCAATGACCACTTCGCCAGATGTATTCTCCCACTGTCAGCCACAGGAGGCTGGTCTAGAAACAAGTGGTAATAAAGTGTGGCATATACACACAATGGAATTTTACTCATCCATTTGTAAGAATATTGTCATGTGCAGGGAAATGGATGGACCTAGAACACATCTTGCTAAGTGAGAGGTGTAAGCTAAGCTCAGAGAGACAAACATCAGGTTTTCTCTCATATGTTGAAGGTAGGTCTAAAATATACCTGCACATGATAACTTATACAGGACTGTAAGCATTCATACACAGTTAGACTAAAGGATGATACCCTTAGGGGAGGAACACAAATGTGTAACTCCTCTGAACATTTAAATGACTATTGATTGAAATGAACGTTAGGAAATGGAAACATAAGAGTTTTTTAGTGGTGGTGGTAGTGTTTGGTTTTCCTTTTTTTTTTCTTCTGGGGAACAAAAGGGCACAGAAAGGGAAGAAGGAAGGGTGAACAAGTGCAATCATTCTATTCAGTATACACTGTGTAGAAAGGAGGCGGGTGGGGGAGACTGGAAGCTGAGGAAAAGTAAAGGAAGGGATGCCATGTCTAAAGAAAGAAATGTACTCATTACTTTACCTATGAAATGGCTGCCCCTCTGTAAAAAGCCTTAATAATAACAATAAAATGATTTTTAAAATTTTGGGGGAAAATGACAGATAAGCCGATCTGGGGGTTCCCTTCCCCAAAAGCAGTAGCTTTCTCCAGAAGGAGCCATTCGAGTGTTTCTTCTGGCTTCACCTTTCTATTCAATGTTTCTACCTCTTTGCTTTCTCTTTACTCCCCTCAGACAATGAAGTTTTAGTATGAACCCTCGTGTTATGTGATAAATGATAGCTTATAATGTTTACTTCTCCAAGCTTTCAACCCTTTTTGAAAAAAAAATGTGTAAGTTTAGTATTAGCTTTCTTTATCTCTGGCAACTTTGGACGTAGCATCTGGATTTCCTTGTATAACCTATTAGATAGGTAAGGGAGCACAGGACTCTGGGAGCTTCTAGAGCATTTTACTGTGGTATGGGAGGTGGTGTTGCTGCATTGCTGAAGAGAACAGTCCAAGAACCAGGAGCTGGACTTTTTGAATAAGACTAAGTTTGAATCCCAGCTCTGCTACTTGTCCACTGGGTAGACATGTCCTCGTTTTCTCACCAGTGAAACAGAGTGTGAAAAAAAAATGTCTTCAAATCTTGTACAGGTCCTCACATTTAGTAAATATTCACTAATGATAATGCTGTTCATAGTGCATTATTGCTGTCTGTACCTTTACTACAATTTCCCAAATCATAAATTTAACTACCACATAGATATCTACTATGGATTGCACTGATATCAGTTCCTTGATGAGATTACCAGGGTGTGGGATTCTTTTATTTCTGCCCTTCTGGTTGATAGCTGTGAACTCTTCCTGTCCTGACACCCTCATCAGTTAACCTTGAAATAGCTTCCCCTTGCTACAATAGTAAGGAAATCACCAGCTGTTTACTAGTGCCTAAAGCAGAAAACCATATATAAATTGTCTAAGAAATTTTACCCACTTGCAAGTTAGCTTAATTTTTTCTTTAATTATGTAACTTAGCCTTGTGTTCTTCAGAGATAGATGAATGATTAAAAAGAAAGAGGTGATTTAGGGGAGCCAGAAGAAATCCGTTCAGAGCTACAGAATCAGTCCTAGACCAGACCTTAGGAAGCAGAAGGCTAATCAAACATTTGAGGCACATAGGGAGTTGTCTTGTGGTGAATGATAAACTACCTCCCTCTTGGCAGGACAGCAACATGGGTTTTTAATAAAAGCAAAAGGAGAAGAAGCTAGGAGGTTGAGATGACTATTTAAGCACATCTCCCATCCTCCCACGGAAGTTTGTTCTGACGTGAAAAGATGCTGGGTTTGAGAGACCTCGGGCTTCTTCATGAGGCCTAGGCTTTATGTACCTCGGAAGCAGAGTATCCACAAAACTCAGGGTGACTTTCATGTACAGAGATTACCTGATTGCACTTGAGTGCAGTCATCTGGTGTTCAACCAGATAAGCTCAGCTGGATGAGAGTCATCTGCAGTGGGAGGAGCGGCTCCTCCAACAAGCCTGAGTGCGGCTGCTAGGAAGGAGGTCAGGTGTTGACAGGTCTGTGGTTCTGAGCAGTGATGAGCTGGAGGGTCCCCAGAAAACCTCAAAGCCAATTTTTCCCCCCCACTTAATATAGCCCAGCTCCTGAACTTAAAGTAATTTAACTTAGAAATGTAGCATAGCTAAGACCTGGTCCAAAACTGCTCTTGCTATCTATATGAAACATGGTTGTGATGAGGGGGAACATTTTTGCCACAGTTTCATCATACTTTCAGAAACCTTTATGAAACCAGTGACAGCAGAAATAAGAGCCTAGCATCAAATCCATCTCTTGCATGTATAAGTCATTTACAAGTTATTACAAAAGCCTTCGGGCTCTCTATTTAGGAGCTTCTAAAGGCCAGACATACAATTAACAACTCCATTAACTGTGTGCTTACTTCCTCTAGGTTAAAGGGAGCCCAAGGGTTTTTCCGTATAGTTTGCCCAAGGCCACACATTCATTAAGTGCTGCAAGTGTGACCTGAACCCAGTTCTTTCAGACTTGGAAACCTTTGTTCTTTCCACTGAGAATTCCCAAGTAATCAGTGAGAGACTCAGTCTTTGGGGGAAAAAAAAAAAGCTACTACCTTAGGCTTGTACTACCTTAAGACTTGTTTATTTTTCCCTTCCTAGTCACCTGCTAGATCCTATCCACATTCTTGTAAATTAACTTTGTTTGTCTTCTGGCTTCCAGACATGCTGATTTTAAAAAGAAAGCATCTCATCGCCTTATTAATGGCTTTTTTTCTTTTCCAAGTTAAGCCCAAAAGTTGCACATAAATTGCCTCAGTAATTGGCCTGTGACTTTTACTACTAGAATTGGTCTTTTTCTGACTTTACTGTTGTTCAAACCACTGTCTGTTATCAGCCAAGTGAAAAACTTGTAACTCTTCTGAAAAAGCAAATCCAAGGTGCCAGTAAAGGACAAGAGAACTGAGACTCGTAAGCAGTCCACTGTGCAAGACAGTTTAAACACACTTTCAGTACATACTCTCGTATTACTTTTACACACACACACACCCATGTAAAGGTACTATTGTTGACAAGTTGTCAAATCATTCCTGACTACCTCATGATACCTCTTCTGTGTCACACTTCTCATTTGGGCACGATGATGTAGAAGTGTGGGCTTGGACACAGGGAAAGTACCATCACCTTTTGGGGGCTTTGTGACTTTACTGTGAGAATTTCCCACTAACTGCTTTCTGTTAGTACCATGAGAGTCTCATGAACACACTGAGAACTGTTTCCAAGCCAAAGAACTATTGCATGGGTAAAAGGCGGTCCATGTTGATTACTGGGGTGGAAAAAACCCTCAGTGGTGATTGACAGAAACTCAGTATTCTGGCCATGGGTTCTATGGAGCATTGATTCTTTTGTCCCATTTGCTCCCCTACAAAATTGAGGTATTAATACCTAGTTGGTATGTTTTTTGTGAGAAGTGAGAAAGGGTAGCTGTAAAGTATTAGCAGAGAACCTGGGGCACAAATGGCAGGAGTAGCAGCAAAGGTATGTTTTAGTCATTGTTTCTCTTAGTTCTCAGGCCATTGCAAAGCACCTTTATTGCTGGTTACACATTCAGTGAATGTTAGTTATGACTTTATTATATATGATTATTGTATGTGGGTTTATTATGAGTTATGGATTTATATGAATATTTGTGCAGCCACCTTTGTGCCAGACAAGAGAAGGGGTTTGTCACAGCAGAGGCATTTGTAGTTTTGTGACTATATGCTCACTTACCAAAATGATACAAAGAAAGTGACCCAGCAGTGAGTGGTAGATAGTGACTCTTCAGAGTCATCAGCAAAGCTGATTTTGAAATAACCCATAGCTCTGTGGCTGATTGTGGGAAGGGAAGGGGATATCCTTCCTACTTTTAACTTTGTTTTTCCGTTGCATGTTGAGTTGGATCTGGTCATTTTTTTGTTGCTCCTCTGTGACTGGAGGATAATTTGTCCTGAGGCACTGTGGTTAGGGGAAATGGTTTGTAGAGGGAATCGATGTTGGAAGTTAGGAGCCAGAAATTAAAGTGTTGCTGCCTTTCTTGGGTGACTGAATCCACTCTTACTGGTGGGTAGACACTTAACTGGTTGATGAAGGACCGTCAGTTTTTTTGGCTGCTGTTATTGAGGTGTGGGGACAGAAGCATCAGTACCACCTTAAGAGCACCTTGGCAATACTGAGTCTGAGCCTCTACTCTGGACCAGCTGCACCAGCATCTGGGTTTTAAGATCCCAAGATCTATGTGTGCAGTGTGAGGAGTGAACTCTTGGGGAGGTAGCTGGCATTATAGAACTGGAGCCTTAGAACCAGAGTGTTCTTTTGGTGTCACCAAGTGTCACTTGCTGAGCTGCACTGATAATCTGGACTAAACTTCCTAACTTTTTATTTCTTGCCAGACACTTGAACAACAGCATCCCAAACTGAGCTGCTTATTGCGTACAGGTGGTGCAGTTACTGATAAAACTATCATAAAAACACTGTTCCTCAGCAGTCTTGTGAGATGACTACAACTCTGCTTCATAGATAATAAAACTGAATAATAATAAAACTAAAGCCCAGTTATAAAGTAAAATCAGTAGTGGGTATGAACATTGTCTTAAAACTCCCAAATTCAAGGGTTCTCTCCTCCCCCACCTCTTTTTTTCCCCCTTTCCATTCACTATTTGAAGTTTGCACATTGAGGTACTGGAAATCCTCCCGTGGCAGTCCCTTGTGTAGGTGCACTTGCACACATGGGGACCACAAGACATGGTAGGTGGAAAAAGAACATGGACCAGGAGTGGAGGTTGTTGTAACCAACTCTTGAATAATCAACGTTGCGGGAAATTTCCGAGGTATTTCTGACTGACTTAGAGCCTGGAACAGAAGCCATTTTCCTTGTCTTCCCCTTTGGTTTACCATTCATACATCTTCTCACTCACAAAGCTCAGAACAAAGGACCCATACTCTGTGACTTCCTCCTCTGGAGTGGTTTTGGGGCTGAGTCAGGCAGATAATTGGTTGCTTTGGTTACATAATTTACCACTCTCTTCAGAGCCTGATTTATTACTCAGGGTACACACATAGCCTGTAAGCTGACTGAGGACCTAGAAAGGGTTCTGCTCCTCCTGGAGCCCTAGAGCCTGGCATTCACCCCCTTCATACATGTTACTTACGCAAATGCATGAATACTTCTTTGTGGTTTGGTCCTGCTTTCTTCTCTTCTGTCTTTTTATAGATTTTAAACAGCTTTTGAAAGTGAGAGGTATTGGAAGGGTGGGATATGGAGCTCATGCTCAGCTTGGCTCTTCTTCAGCAGCTTTTAGGAATCACTGGAGTCTCACTTGGAGCTTGATGGTGACTCGGTTCCTGACAGTGAATGAACATTGGCTGTGATAGATACGTGACCATTGCTTCTTTTTGTCCCCATGTAAGTACAAGCTCTGGAGGCAGAGCTTGAAAGCTACCAGGCTTTTTCCACAGTTTGGAAAATTCTAACATGGTCAAATGGCATGTAAGAGGATCATTCCTGCTAGGAAATGTGGATGAATGAGCCTCACCTCCTACTATATAGATGGAATTTGGGCTGCTTTTATCCAAGTGAATGAGAAATACACATCTCCTTGCTACACTGATTCATACCCCATATTTATTCCCTTCATTCTGTCTCTCATTTGTCAAACTTACCTACTTCCCCTTCCATGTTCTCCTCCCTCTTCCTCTCCTCTTTGTGCTCACTGTAGGAGATGTGGAGATATGATAAGCTTTATAGTCTTGTAGGTGTTCCCATTTCATACCTCCCGTTTATCTTTTCTGAGTGCAGTAGATGACTCTCCTTTATTGAGGGCAGTAAGTCCTACTGCAGAGGATGTGAGGGGGCAGATGAACCAGAAACTGGCCTGTCTTTAGGAATTATTTTTCCTGGAATTAATTTACTTGGAATACGTACATTAACTATTTCTGGGTGTCACTGTGCTTTGAATGTCAATCCTGGTTTCATCTGAGTTTTTCTAACAGTAGGAGAATTTGACATTCACGTTCTAAGCATGTTTGGTAATGTTTCCATTTACATTCCACTTTCCCTCATTTCTGGCTGGAGGGGTTTGTGAATATAAGAATCCAAGGTTCATTTTTAGTTGCACCAGAGGCACGTCCTGGGGGGAAAAAGCAAGATAATTGGATTCCTAAAGTGGTAGCCTGGTAACTTGTCTTTTCTGTTTCTCAGCCCACAAAACATTCTTTGATTTCAGAAGATGATGATGGATTGAACATAACCCTTCTCATTCTTACTCTCTAATTCCCTAAGATGCATCTCTAGAAGGACTGTTATGGCATTATATAGGATCTAAAATTGGTCATGTGAACCCAGTATGAAAAAAGGAGAGATGTCATCCTGTATGTGAATGCTATGTTGAGGATTCATGTTTTTTCAGAGCATCTGCAAGGAAACCGTCCACAAGTAAAAATCAGCAAGCAGTGGGTTTGGTGGAAATGTCGAAGGGCTCATAAATGTGACAGTGGCCGAGAGGAATGACTGCCATTGGGAAGAGAAGTAGTTGGCAGGACTTAAGGAGTTCTTTATGAAGTCAGGCACACTTTCCCATGGGGCTTGGCCCAGATTCAGGCAGAATGGTAACCCTATTTCAACTAGTATCTCCTTCTAACAGGGGTTCCCAGCTAGGCCTTGAGATACTATAGTTAGATCTGGAGAGAAAGCAGTATCCTGGATGTAGGTGAGGGCTGGTTTAAATTATGTTCCTGCGTTCAGATCTCTGCTTCCTGTGTAGCTAGGATTACTCTGCTGGTGCCCTGTGAGACCTGTGGTCTTACTGATTTGGCCTGAACTCTGGAGCAACCAGGTAAACTAAAAACTCTAGAGAGTGGGCAAGGCCTGACAGTATTCCAGTGAGCCGTGGGAGGGGGGTGAGGGGAGACATGGAATTGGAAGAACCTGGAAGTAGGACTTCCCTTCTCAAAAATGGATGGATGGATGGATGGATGGATGGATGGATGGATGGGTAGATAAGTAGATGGAGTCACTTAGTATTCATAAGGAAGAGTGTGTCTTAATAACTAAGTGCATGCCACTGTTTCATTTCTTTCTATTAAGGTTTTTCCTAGTCTGAAGTAATTTTACTTGCCTTATCTGTTTTCCACACTATCAAACTATCTTCAAGCTGTCCTTCTGTCCCTCCTCCATGCCTTCATCCAGCCAGGTAATCTATCATAGGCAGGAAATATACAAAAGATAAATGAAATTGCATTCTGGCTTCTTGGTGATTATATACTTCATTTGATAAGAATGAAGTAATTCAGCTGAACCATCTCTAATTTCCTGTGTTCCTCTGGCCCCATTACTAGAATATGCTCCTCTGGCAAGCACCTTCAAGCTCTCCCTTCAGGTCAACCTTCCGGGATATCTTCCTATATAAATTGTGTTATTCTTCCTTTTGATCTTTATAGGCTTTCATCTGTATCATTCTCTGCTCTGAAATTCTGTTTTCTTATTATAGCAATATATCTTGGTAACAAATAGGTGTTTAGTTTAATGTTCCCTGAGGATGTTGTGAACTTGTATTTCCATATCATTTCTTAATCTTCCTCCTCTTCTTACTCTTTTTGTGGAAACTGGTGTTTGAACTCAGAGCCTTGTTTTTGTTAAGGTGGTGCTGTACCACTGGGCTGGACCAGCCTCCAGCCCTTTTTTTCACTGGCTAGTTTTGAGACCGTCTTAATTTCCTATCCAAGCATGAACCTAAATCACAATCAGCCTACAACAAGCACATGCTACCATGTCTAGCTGTCAGTCAAGAGTGAGTCTCAGACTTTTTTGCTGGTACTGGCCTTGAAATGTAATCTTCCATATCACAGCCTTTCAAGTAACTGGTATTACAGGTTTGAGCCACTTGCAGTCTGCTCCTTTCTTCTTGTTTTGCTTTTTATCCAATGAGGCAGTTTTGCTCTGCCACATATTCCCACCATTATACATTGCCTTGTCACAGACCTGATGCATTGGCGCCAACTAAACATGATCTGGAACCATCCAAGACTGTAAGCAAAAATAACCCTTTTCTCATTATAAATGGATAATCTCAGGTGTTTTGTTTTAGCAACAAAGCTAACCGAAACACTACAATTTGCCCATTTGTGGAATTGTTTGAGGAAGTAAACATCATTTTTAGCTCAACAAATATTTCAGATGCCATAAATCTTGATCACTCATCTCAGTTGTGGAACAAATATGTATATTACGCTGGAGATTTGGCTCTGTTTTAGAATTCATGTGTAAGATATGCGAGACACTGCATGTAGCCCCCAGTGAGCCTGCAGGGCATGATGGGAACCTCTGTTGCATACTCCTTGTGTATCAGGCACTACTAATGCTGTGTATGCTTCCAACTGCTCGGTGTCACAGCAGTTCTCATTTCATAGAAAGAAAACCAAAGCACAGAAGTTACTTGGGCAGGACTAAAAACCCAGAAACTCTGTAACTACAGCACTCTCAACTCAACAAAAGGTTCCTTGAGCTGTTAAGAGACTGTTTTGTGAATGATGTTTTTATCTGATGTCAAACTAAATGATGGACTTTGAAAATAAAAATAGAGATAGAAGAGCAAAATAAATGCCAGCCTTTTGGGAAATTGTAACTAACTTTGCAACTTCAGTTTGTAGTTGTGTTTTATTTTGGTCCCAGTTTTGCCAAATTTCAACCATTCCTAGTGTTTGCTGGATTTCTAAACCTTGCTTTGTTCTTTGGTACTGCTGTGTTTCTCTGCGTTTGGATCTGGGAAAAGAGAGATGGTAATCCTGCCTGGAAACTCTGTAGCTTGCCTAGTGCTGCTCTGATATAGAGCGTGCTCTCCATAGCAGGTGGCTGAAAGTTGTATATATTTCAGAAACCTGTTGTGAGCAGGCAGTGATTTTCTAATTTTCGACAGGCACCAAACTTTTTAATTATATATGTGCCAGTAAGGCTTGGTCTCACTGTTTTGTTTTGATTTACTTTCAATTAATATTTGAGGCATGGTAAGATTACAGCAAGAACCAGAATCAACAAGCCTTCTTTTGTGACAGGCATAAACAAATACTTCCTATTTTTAAAGATAGTTGGGCTATGGCCTGTGGAAGACAGAAACTAATACCAGCTTTATTCCAGCTATATTTGAATGCCAGATTGACACCCATCATGGATGCTTTCCCAGAGCTTTGAGAAAACAAAACCACCTGTTGTGTTTGTTTAATTTCCCAGAGATGTCAGGATTACCACTGGCTGGGTATTTTAGCTGCTACACATATAATGACTTTCTTCATCTCAGTAATTAAAGCACTTTTAAATAAATAGCTTTTGAACAGATAACTATGATTGTAATTATGTTTTTCTTGGTTTTAATTAAAGGCTATCAAAAATGTTCCTAGTGATAAAGATCATTTTGTTTGACTGAGGTACATGAGAGTTTCTTCATTCATGAAATTCTGGCTTTGCTGGTGCCTACAGGCTCTACCAGGTCTATTTTTTTTTTTTTGTAATTTGATGGTTCAAAACTACTTGAATATTCTATTTTTGTGTGTTTCCAGAACTTTTTCAGGAACGTCATCTTTTAAAAGTCATTACTTAGTATATCCTAATGTCCCTCGTACTGATGGTTTTCCTTCATGGATCCCAAAGGCAAATCAGTGTGGGCTGTTGTCAGTCCTTCCTTTTCTCTTTGCTACAGTATTCCCTGAAGACATGTACTCCAGATTTTTCCATCAAGAAAAGACACAAATGTTGAGAAACCAGTAGGAACAATGATTGTTATTAGAAATTCATCTATTTACATCCTCAGGTCTTGAATGGTTTTCTGGTTCCTCCTTCCCAGGCATTGGGACCAGTCTTTGTGGGGAGCCTTCCTGCCCCACCCCCCCAAACTGGTGGGTGTATAAAGAGAGAAAATGGGATGGTTCATTTGGGTACTTCAGTGGGAAGGAGTGTCAGGAGCTTTCCTGCTTAGTGGTTGCTGTGATACAGCTGCATAACTGTGCTCCCCCTCCACCGTGACCACATGCTATGTCCATGGGGTTCATTGGCCCAAACATAATCGGGGAAGCCATTGACCATGTCCAGTGGTGACAGTTGTCTTTATAAATCCTGGGATCTTCTGGGATCTTCTTCCATCTTATTTTCAGACCAGCCCCTTAGAGCAGTGGGTTCTTCATAAAACACAGCTCACCTTCCCTGCTTCAGATCTTTTTGGGCTTCCTATTACCTTTAGGAGGAAGTAGAGTTCCCGAGATTTGGCTCCTGGTTTTGCCCTCCAGGCCTTGAGTTGAGCTTCAACTTCATGGACTAAATTACATGATGGCCACTGGAATACAGTTATGTCTATAATTTATGGACTCTGGGAATTTCCTAAAATTCTTGTTTGCTCATCCTGCATTTTCCTACTTTGATTGTTTCAATAGTTTGAGGTTTTGGGTTATACTTACTAGATTTCTGAGTTTTATGCTATCAAGTTTTAAAGGCCCTCTTTTATGACTTCCACATTTCCGAGGAATCCTGCACGTGTGGTTGGCTGTGTTGATCCTATTGCAGAGATAAATGTTGTCTATGAGCACTTCTGCCCTCAGAGGCAATGAACTGGGAGTTTAGGGAGGGTGGGTTGGAGAAAAAGAGCTGTCTGAATTACATTCTCAGTCCTCCACTAGCTTGTCAGGAAGTAGGCAGTGAAGTATCCTCTCCTGGGCCATCCAGGTGAGTTCCTGATTTCTGATGATTTTCTATATAGAAGTCTCTTAATTCCTTAACATAAAGCTCCTGGGATTGATGTTCTGAGAACTTTGCCTTCTATCCAAACATGGGTGTCTCTGGAGACACAAACCCATTTCTTTAGAAATAATTTCTGGATTGATTATTGGGTTGCTAAAATACCATGTAATTGTAAGATTTTAATACCTCTATTTTGACAGAGGCATGGATTCAGAGATGAACATAAAAGCATACCATTTTTCTAAACTTGTATAGATAAGAGCTATCATTTTATCCTGATGAGTTCCAAATGCATGTTCCAGGCAAGGGTTAAAGTTTGGCAAGAGAAGGACAGCAGGAATATTAGAAAGGGCATTGCACTATCTGGTGAGGTTATCTTTGTTCGAGTCCAGCTCTGCTAGTCACTGGCATGTGACATTTATTTAAAAGCCCCTTCATCTCATAGGAATCTCAGTTTCCTTGTCAGCAAAGGAGAGGCAAGAAAAAAAAATCAGCTCCCCATGCTCTTTTTGATGACTGAATAAATAGAGGACATACATGTGCTAGCTTGAGATACTCTTGTAAGCAGTAAAACAAGATACAGAGTTAAATTTATTTACTTTTACCTTCAGTAAAGCACATACAAGAGGCACATTGTAATATATAATGGGGGAAGTAATTTCTTATTCAAGATCCTACAGCCATTCAACACCAGTGGCTCATGCATGTAATCCTGCTCAGGAGCCTGTGATCTGAGGACTGAGATTCAAAGTCAGTCTGGGCAGACAAATCCTCAAGACTCTTACTGCATTTAACTAGCAAAAAGCCAGAAGTAGAGGTCTGACTCGAGTGCCAGCTTTGAGGTAGGTATGAGAAGCCAAGCAGAACTTCAGGCCCTGAATTTAAGCGTGTGCGCACATACGCTACGCACACGCGCGTGCGCAAACACCACAGTGATCACATAGATTCATGACATGGTGGGTCATGACTGTAATCCTAGCTACCTGGGAGGAGATCAGGAGGATTGCAGGTCCTGAACTGCCCAAGCAAAAAGTTAGTGAGGCCTTCATCTTAGCAAGCAAGCTGGTTACAGTAGCACATGCCTGGGATCCTAGATACATTGGAGGTTTAGGTATGATTATCATGCAAGGCTCAAGACTGGCTAAGGCAAAAGTGAAGCCTTACCTGCAAAATAACCACAAAGCATGGAGGTCTGTCTCAAGTGGTAGAGCACCTGCTGAGCAAATGTGAGATCTGAATTTAAAACTCAGTACTCTTCTCCCCTAAAAGGAAAAAAGATCACACAGATAATAAGCAGCCAAGCTGGAATCTTGGTTCAAATGCAAATGTGGATTCCTATCTGCACTCTGGCTCTGTCTCCCTCTTCTGCCCCACTCTCTTCTCCACATTACTGAAAAACCCGTCTATTTCCCCCTTTCCTGCTGGCTTCTTGTCTTCCTGATAAACTAATAATGTCCAAAGCTACAGATTATTTGTCCCTCTCAGCAAAATATTTCTAAGCAGGCATTTCTTTTGGGTTTCTTTTGTTCTTTTTGTTTTATGCTAGTATGGGGGCTTGAACTCAGGACTTTGTACTTAATGGCTTTTCTACTCAAGCCTGGTGGTCTACCACTTTAACCACAACTCCACTTTCTGCTCTGTTTCTGGTTAATTTAAAATAAGAGTCCCTTGGATTTATCTGCCTTAGCTGGCTTTGAACTGTGATGATTATAGTCATGAGCCACCAGCACCAGACCCTAAGAAGGCATAACAAATAAGATGCTTATTTGTAAGTTATATACTTGTGCTGTTTAGTCTCTATGAATCAATAATCAGCAAAGCTTAGCATCATTTCTAGGCATTCACAGATTAAAGAAGATACGTACCGAAAGCTTTCTCTTAATATTTTCTCAGGGCTTTTTGTTGTTTTTTTTTAATTTGAGGCAGAGTCCAGGCTTCTCCCACCACTTGAGCGATCACTGTTCAAAACAACTGTAAAATATCTGCAACAAAATCCAGTCACAATGTAGACTACCTGGAAAGCCCTGTAGTTACAGTCCACAGCTTTAACTGTGATATGAACCTCAAGGCCCTTCACAACTTCCTTTCTGCCCATTACAACCTTACACCGCACTACAAAATTTAAAAGCCTTCATACATCTACCCTCTTTATTCCAGAAAAAGTAAAATAATTTTTTAAAGCAAATATGTTTTCACTGTACTGTGCTACTTTTTAAGATTTGTGTTCCTATGGAATGGGGCACTCTGCTCCCATTTTAAAACAGACATTCCACAGATGGGGTCGCTAGCATACTGTTGGCCATACCCTTCCCTGGTAGTGGTGCTCGGGTTCCACAAGGAACAGCTAATAGACCTGTAGACAAGCAGCTTGTGAATGAATACCTTCTGACCTCAAGCTTTGGGTGTCTGATTCCTGCCTGGCTGGAGAAGGGACTGACTTCCTTCGCTTCCACAGTTCAGAGAAAGGTGCTGAGTCTGTATTGCTTCTGTTTATTTCCCTCTCAAAGTCATTCTGGATCAACTGCCTGAGGTTTGCTTTCTCCTGAGAGCCAGAAACCACCATCTATTCCATTCCTTATTTCTTGTATGAATTTCATTAATGTCTTGCTT
The DNA here is from genome assembly GCF_023159225.1 of Perognathus longimembris pacificus. Lineage (NCBI taxonomy): Eukaryota > Metazoa > Chordata > Mammalia > Rodentia > Heteromyidae > Perognathus > Perognathus longimembris. The sequence goes on from NC_063172.1 coordinate 8,620,813, forward strand.
CAGCTTTTTCTCTTCTGTGAAATAGGTTCCAGGGTCCTTTCCTCCTTTGTTTCTCAGGATGGCTTTGAACAAGCAAATGGATGTGTAAAGGATTTGAAAACATGTCCCTCCATTTGTGAGGGCTTTTATGAAAAGATGGACATAAGCTATAAATGACCTGAATTTGAATTCTGTTGCCCCAGCATGGTTTCTGAGTAAATAGTTGTTGGGTGGCCTACAAACAGCTGTCTCTTCACTGCTCTGCCCTTGTGTATTTATATTTAGAAAGGATATTTACTGCATATAGATTAAAGATTCTAGGAATTATTTAGGCTTTTTTTTGTTCTCTTACTGCCCAATTACTTGATTGTTTATCTGAGTCTAATGTGTAGATTCTTGACAAACTGGATGCCATATACTGAAAAAGATTGGTTGATTTGCATGTAAGACTTTCTCAAAAAAACAAACAAACACAAAAAAGAGGGGAATGTTTCCTCATTGGCAGATAATGTCTTCATGTGTTTCTAATGAAACAGAAGCCAGTGGGTCTCTGGTTTATTTTTTTGTTTCCACCCTGACATTGTTAATGTCAGCAAAAAAACAAAAATGTGATTCTTCTTTGGAGAAGCTCATGTTTTCTTTTCCTTTTTTTCATTTAGCACAGAAATACTGAATTCTCCCTCCCACACCTTTCTAGTTTAATGAAATCTGTTTACAATATGGGATGTCATTACAGCTTTCTGTAGTTGGTCAAAGCCACTCTAAAAGATCTGATTCCACGGTCCTTTTGAAAATGCTCACACTACCACTCCGAGAAACACACACGACACAGCTTACTAAGTATCTAGCTTGGGAGCTGGGAATGTGGCTGAGCAGTACAGTGCTTGCCTAGCATGCACGAAGCCCTGGGTTCGATTCCTCAGTATCACATAAACAGAAAAGGCCAGAAATGGTGTTGTGGCTCAAGAGGCAGAGTGCTAGCCTTGAGCAAAAAGAAGCCAGGGACAGTGCTCAGGCCCTGAGTCCAAGGCCCGGGACTGGCACAAACAATCTAGCTTGTTTTCTCAGTACTGCTTACTATCATGTAGTTAAGCATCTCTTCATTTGAAGAAGTTGGTGTGGACATAGTTTCATATGTCCTCTCACCATTTTCTAGGCCTTCCACATACATTCTCACAAGGCGTGGGTTGTAAATCTAGTTGAGAACTAGCCTGCTTGGGGTTTCTTGCTTTCATTGCTAAGATGACATTTGCCCACTTGAGCTCCTCCCACATGAACCTAACTCTAGAGGCTCCCTGACACTCCTCCTACATCTCTGAACACCACTCAGGTCAGTGTGATAGGTCCACAAATGCTGAGAGCTCTCAGCAGATGCAATGTGAGCTGCAGAGGCATTTATGTGATGTAGAGTCAAAATGTGGAAATTCCTGGGAGAAATCTCACAAGTCATTTCCAAATGTGAACTAATGGCTGCTTGATGTGATGTTTCCCGAGGTAGTTGAAAATGACACCTGTATCTGTGCTTCCTTGTGTCCCACTTATCATACCCTTTCCATGCCAGGTTAAGTGTGGAATGCTATGACACTTATATTTGTATTTTTGTCTGAGACCACTTTGTATAACATGGCTTACTTCGTGTGCTTTGGGGACTTTTTGTTTTTGTTTTGGCTTAAATTTTAAAAGATGGGACAGTCAAAACATTTTCACATGTGGCAAAAATGGAATTCCTACTTTGGATTTGGTTTGGTTGTGTTGGATTTTCTGGTTCTCTAGCCTCAATTTCATTTGCTTTATTTCTTTATTGTCTTAAACTCACAGGGCAGGGAAAACCAGTGTGGCTTATTAATGTTTTTGCCCTGTTCCCTGTCCTGTCCTCATTACAAAGTGGCTGTTACAGGAAGTCTCCCTGTAGGTGACTGGCCAGACAGAGACAATTTGATTCTTCTTTCTTCCTGTCCTGTGTGGCAGCTGCTTTCTTCCTCGGTCTTCCTCAGGTTACCATGGCCTGCAGTCCTCAGCTGGAGTGTGCATCGTGATCAACTTGAAGATTCTTATCTGGAGGGGCTGGTATAGAGCCCAGGTGTCTGCACTTAACAACATAGTGTGTCTAATGTGGAGGGTGGGGGTGGGGGGTGGGGGGGGGGGGGGAGCTAAGAAAATAGGACTGGACCATCAGCCCCCTAGGCCTTATCTAGGTGAAAACACAGCCGAGAAATAGGGAGGATTCATTCCTCCTGTGGGGCTGACCTCTCCCACAGCCTGCAGAATCCTTCTGTCCTCTGCTGTTATGGTCACTGACCTTCCCCAGTCTACTGAGACATTCCAGCCCTACCGTGCACTGCCTGCCTGGTTCTTCTGCTTCTATTACAAAGCTGCTTTGGACTTGGCTTCTTTTGAGTTTAGGGTCACATGTACTGCCACAGGGCTTTTTTTAGGGCACTGAGTATGGGTTTCCATTTTGGGTTCACAAAAGTCAAGTGGCATATTCTTTGTGTTCTTCTGTTAGGTTTGCCAAAGTATCACAAATCTGATCAAAATTTGAATCAGGTGCTTGCCCCAAATAAGCCCAGCTGTGGTGGACAGACTGTCACAGGAAGCCTGGGATAAACCTATTAAGGGCACTCCTGCAACTCTTCTTTCTCAGATGACTGTCACTCAGCACAGACCCTACAGTCTGAGCAAGCTCACTTTTTGTATTCTGTAATTGACTCTTGTGGGAAAACAAGCTAAGTTTGGATTAGGAGATTAGAAGTTCTAGTCCTGTTAGCATTTGTTAGCAGTATGATTTAGGACAAGTCATTGAATATTTATAAAATAGGACTGGGAGAGCTTTTGTCACAGTGATAGAATAAACTGGAATGTATATGGAATTATTTCCTTATATTTACACAAATGGAGGAGATAGTGATGACAGCAGTGCCCCTGCCCTCCCTCTATCCTGCTCTGCAGGTTTCCTGTGCCCAGAGGCATTATACTTTATTAGCAATGCCAGGCTTAGAAAGCCAGTCCCTGGGGTTCTTCAGTTGTGTCTTGTTACAGTTCAAAGCATCCCTTCATGAAATTGCTGAATCTTTCTCTCTTGCACCCCTTAGAGAAACATGCCTCTTTCTGGAACACCCTGTTGTAGGATCTCTTGCCTCTGATGATGTCCATCGTTATCAGTACCTTATGAAGAAATGTAGCCAGTATCAATTTCGGTTGGTTCTAAGTAAATATGCTTCCTTCCTGTTCTGCTGTTCTACTCTTTGAGTAGAATTTAAGGATTATTCCCATGTGATTTTTTATAAAAAAATAAAAATAAACAAACAATATAGCTCTATCTGGGCTTTGCTAAGGGATGAACTTTTAGCTTTGTGTGCTGCCCTGTTTTAGATGTGCTCTCAGGTTCCTAGACTGTGAGTAAGGAGAGCTCCTGAAGACTGTCAGGAGGGGCGTGCCTCAGGGGAATGATAATGGAGAGGGTATTGACCCTAGACCATCCATCTCAAAATGCCTAAGTGCTGCCAACCCAAACCATTATTGCTGTTTTCCAGGAACATTTGATAAATGAATTTGTGGAAAGCTCTAAAAGAGCTACTAAGCAGGTTTCTGTGTTTCCTTGGTCTAGGACCTGGAGCCAACCTGCTATAGGCTTCCTTTGTTCACTGATTTGTCATTTCCTTTGATTAGTGCCAGGAATGTAACTCTACATGTAGAAATCTCCCAGCTGTGAGTTTCAAAGCACTTAGAAAATAAGAAGCTACTATGTGTTGGCTGTCTTCTGCGTGCTAGGAGCTTTGTATACGTTATCATTTCATTCTAACCTTTATCATTTCATTCTAACCCTTTCTATTTTGTAAGTGAATTGACCAAGTCGAAGAAAATTAGAGAAACAGTTACAAAGCAGCATAGCTAAGATTTAAATGTGGGGCTATAGTCTTAATAGTCTGTACTCATTAGAACTTAAACATTTTCTGTTCCAAGTTAAGGTAATGAGCAGAGAAAAGAGTTTGTCCTCCATTTTCCCTTACAAGTCTAAGGGAAATAAGAGCAGCAATAAGTGTAGATAAGAACCAATCAAATTGTGTAGGTGTGGCTTTTATGAAGGCTTTATAGAGAATAGTACTCTATGGGAAGGACATCTGTCCTTCCTTTACATCATCACACGTGTGCCCTGTGCCCACTACTTATGTACGTGCTTCTACAGAAATGATTTCCTGATAAACAGTGAGACTTGAATGAAATGAAATGTCATCAGGTATTAATGATCAAAGATATGTCCCCCAAAGTGAATGCAATAAGAAGAGGGATAGAAGTTACCATATCAGATTGATAGTCTGTGGCACAAGTAGGGGATTAAGCATCACTTTCCGTGTGTTAATATACTGTCACTCCTTCCATTCTCATAGAATTAGAAGTCTGACATCTTCCAGTGATCTTGAGGCCTGCTGTTATTTGGACATGGTACATCCCAAGGGAGAGAAAAGCCTAACCTAGACTCTAGATCTCCTTACTCTATGACTTTAACTCTGTCTCCCTTACTCCTTATCCAGTGGAGGATGCTGTAACTAACAGGAGCTTGAGGTGGTCTTTGTTCTCAGAATAGGTTAGATAACCAAGTTTCTTCCTCGTACTAACCATCATCATACATGACCATGCTGTCTGTCCAGGGCTTCACCTTGCTGTCACCTGAGGAGTTTCAGTACTTGCGCCTTACCACAGGTCAGTGGAAAGCGCCTCATTGTACTGCTGCAGGTCCTTTCTTGGTTGCTCTGTATGTCAGTTTTTTATCATGACATTGTTAGTCACATCTTCTGCTCTGAGATCTATAGATGATCTCTCTGAGGATCCCAAGGGTGATAGGTAAAGACAAAGATTCACAGTCCAATTGCTTCCCCCTTAAAATAGATTCCAGTAGCCAGGTACTAGTGGCTCACACCTATAATACTACCTCAGACCTAGAGGATCAGTTTGAAACCAGCCAGGGCAGAGAAATCCTTGAGACTCCATCTCCAGTTAACCAGAGAAATGCCCACACTGAAAGCTTGGCTCAAGTGGTAGAGCTCAATATGGACACAAAGAAAATAAGAGAATGAAGTGGGGAGGCAAAGGGAGAGGAGAGAAGGTAGAAGGAAGGGAAGGAATTTAGTAGGAAAAACAAAAACAAAAAACTTTGAAATAAACTCTGTATCTCCTTTGAAGGGATTCTTTTTTTCCCCTAGCAGCTTCCATTTGCTGGACAGAAGTGATGTTTCTATTTTAAATTTAGATACTAGAAACCTTCTTTGTAAGAATTAATATGGAGTAAAGATCAGGCCCAGTTGGTGGGATTGTGTCCTTCTGTATGCTTGAATTTGCTACTTTTGTGCACATAAAACAAAATTACCATCAAAAAGCTTTGACAAGACTTACAAACTTGCATGTTGAATTGTAACCCCTTTGTACAACATCTTAAAATACAGTACAAATATAATTTTAGGAAATGAAAAGCTTTGAACATATACTTGTTTCTACAACCCATTATCCATTTAACTTTTTAAGCAGGGAAAGGGCTGTATTCTTTTATATAGAGAGATGAGTCTTTGTTGGAGATCATGAAGATCAATGACTGAAAGACTTTCAGAATCTGGTCCATCAGAATGACAGAAATGTAGGAATATTCTATTCAAACTGCAGGTCACAATCTTGAAAGCAGTTTAGTGTCATCCTACACATGTGTACACACACACACATGCACATACACACAGATTTTAATATAGTAAGGGGATGATATTGGTATTAGATATTAGATGTTTGGAAACTTCTCGTACTTTACAGTAATGCCTCAAAGTACTTCGTTTCTGGAACATGATATTTTTATTATTGACATCCTTTTTAAAGGATGTATAAAAATGTAGTGTGTATATATATATGCATTTGCATACAGTTATGCACATATCTTTATTATATCTTGACTTATAGTCTTGGATACATGCCCAAGAGTGGTAACACTAGATCAGAAGGTGCTGTATTTAGTTTTATGAGGGGTCTCCAAACTGGTTTCCATAGTGGTTTGTACTAATTTATATTCCCACCAACAGTGTAGTAGGGCTCTACTCTCCACCTCCCATCCATACCAGCATTTGCTATTATTTGCATTTTTTGGTAGTGGCCATTCTTACTAGGATGAGATAGCATTTCATGTGTTTTCACACATAAGTCAGGCTCAGAGAGACAAAGGGAACATGTTTTCTCTCATAATGTGGATCTAAATTACAGACATATATGAAACCGTACACCAGGCCATTATATACATATATACCAAGTATATGATATACCTTTGGATTCCAATGATATGACTCCTTTGGTTGAATAATTATGACAGTTTAACAAAACGAATACCAGGAAGCTGGAACCATGTTTGATCAGTGTGTGGGATGGGCAGGCATAGGGCTCAAGGGAGGAGGAAGACAATTGGAGAAAGGGATAGTGGGTGAATGCTGTCATAATATTCAATGTACACATGTGATTGTGGAAGCAGGACTTGAGGGGACGGGTTAGGTTGAGGGGGACTGACAGAAGGGGAGACATTGATTAAGATGTTATATATTCATACATTGACTTGTTGAATTTAACCATTGTATAATGACTTAAAGAAATTTAAACACACACACACACACACACACACACACACACACACGCACACGCACACGCACACACCCCAACAGTCAATTACCCTGACTGAAGGCAGAGGTATATTCTTAATAACCCAAGCCCCACCTTTTTGTATGTGCCTTCAGACTTTTCCCTGGATGGAGACCTTTATTTAAGTTAGTGAGGAAGTCATCATGCAGTTTTCAAAGCCTATGCTTTTCACTAAGCTGAGATATTCACCTTATCAAGCTGTAGCTTGGTAAGGGAACTCTGAATAGGTGGTTTGCGTTTGACAGTTTTGTGGGTTGGCACATAGATTTAACATTCTGTTTTCTCTGCTTCTATTGACCCTCTAAGCATGTATAAACAGACATTTGGACTCACTCACTGCCTGTATTCCCAGGATGTCTTGTTAGCAGATTTTTTTGGTCTGTTTCGTTGGAGCTAGAGGTACATTCAGGTCACACAATGGCCATTTCATGTGGAAATTTTATCACAGAAATCAGCATCAGCATTCTAGCTCTGGCCAGTGGGTAATTCTGGAAACTTCAGATTTTACTTTCAAATGCATCCATAGCTAAACCAAACTCTGCCTTTTTTCCTGAGTCTGAAGAATGCCTGCCAGACAAAAGGCCAGTTTTAGTTGGCCTTAATTCTCTCTCTGTGGCATTCCTTTAGTTCTAAGTATTTGAAATTCAAGGCCTGTTATGGTTTCAAGTGCACTTTTTTAAAAGACTGAAACATAAATATATTATTGGACTGATAATGCTTTGTAGAGGCCAGTAATGGTTTTATGTGCGAGCCACAGTGCTTTTTTGTTAGTGGCTTATGTGCCTTTGACTGTTCGTCTCTTTCACCCCCTTCTCTTCCCTCAGATTTCTCCAGTCCTGTTAAGTAACTTGATATTGCTCTTGTCCTGCATAATGTATGCTAACATTGGCAAGATTGTTGGGAGTGCTTCAGGGAAAGAACTTAGTTTAACACACAGTAGTATAATTTTGTGGAGACTGCAAATGGTTCTTGAGTTGGAGACTGATCAAGAAGTCTGAGTGCCTTTTTTTTTTTCAGAGTTAGTATAGTGTACAGTCAATGGATTTTTTACATATTTGGAAAGAAAGAAGTCACCCATGATCCTACTGCCTTAACTCAGCTATTTTCAGTTGTTGCTTTTCATTCGTTTTTTGCATATATGTTTTAAACACTTGCAATCCTTCAGCACATACCATGATGAATTTTACGTGGGTTTTTTTTTTCAAATTTTTATTATCAAACTGATGTACAGAGAGGTTACAGTTTCATACGTTAGGCATTGGATACATTTCTTGTACTGTTTGTTACCTTGTCCCTCATACCCCCCTTACGTGGTTTTTTAACTTTATGAAAGTAAAAATATTATTCAGTTGTTTTACAGTCTTTTCTAAGAGTCACGTAATGATATCACCATACAGAATTGGTCCTTAATTTCCTAAACCATTTTTGTATTATTGACATTCTGAATCTTGCCTGTGTTTGGCTGGTTGCCATCACTGTCATAAACCACTTCTTTGATGCATTGCCCATCTTCCTCTACTGAGTAATTTCCTTGGGATGCTTTCCCAGGAGTGATGCTGAAGCAGTGGGGTTGGGGTGCTATCTTTATGGAACACATGCTACCGTGTTATGTTGTTGTCAGTGGGTAGACCTCTAGACACAAAGAAGAGCTGTGGTTTTAGGAAGATTGTGCTACCTAGTTCTGGGCTGTAAGTTTCTCTGTACAGAAAGGACCTCACTCACTACCTCCTTTAGGAGACTGTTTAAGGGCATTTCTCTAAAGAGATAATATGTCACTCACAGCTGGCTCACTGTTCTTGTAAGGAAGTCTACACAGTGAGCTTAGGAGGTGCCCCCCTGACTTGGTACTTTATAAGAATAAGATCATGTGTTGGTGCGTGGGTTTTTCTTCTGATATCACTATGCATAAGGAATATAGCCCCTAGTAACTCCACTTCTAGGAGAAAAGCTGTAAGTTCCAGCTTCTTACCTATGAATCATCTTATGTTGTGTGGTGCAAGGCTATTGAAACCTAAGACCCCTGAGGTTACAAAAAAAAAAAAAAATTTTTTTTTTAAATACAGTGAAGCCTCTCAGGCCTTCAGCAAAATAGCCACATGCTCATCCATCTGGTTTGGCTACATTGTCCATTTCTTGCTAGCTATTCTTTAGTTCTAAGTCTCTTGAATTCCAAATTAATTGCTTTCTGTCCTTGCTTCTTTATTTTGACTGGGGAAGATAGGAATGGTCTTTTTGAATTCTGATTGTTATTTACCTATTTATTTTTGAGCTGGTCCTGGGGCTTGAACTCAGGGCCTGGATACTGTCCTAGATCTACATTTGCTCAAGACTGTCATTCTATCTACCACTTGAGCCACAGGTCCACTTGTGGTTTTTTTGTTTGGTATTGAGTGGAGCTAAGAGTCTAATAGACTTTCCTGTCTCAGCTGGCTTCTAACTGCAATTTTCAGATCTCAGCCTCCTGATTTACAGATGTGAGCCACAAGTGCCTGGCTCCTTACTGTTATTTAAATGTTCACTTCTAGAAACATTTGTGCACCTTCCTGCCATTCTGCCTGTACTAGGTGCTTGGAGGAATTATAAAGGAAACAAAAGTTGATCTCGCCACCATTCTTGAAGTTTCCAGTGGCTTTCTGAGCCCTTGAGTAAGGGCTGAGTGGATGGCTCAGTTTGTACTATTTTTTTTTGCAAAATACTTTCTCCTTCCTAAAGCCATACTCTGTGTGTGCGCATGTGTGTGTGCTTAGTTGAAGATAAGACTTTGTACCTGGGCTGGCTTTAACCCTTGATCCTCAAATCTCGGTCTCCTGAGTAGCTAAGATTACAGGAGTGAGCCATCAGTACCTGGCTGTGCGACTCCATCTTATTCAAGTGCATGCCTGTTAACACAGCTGTGTGTGAAGCACAATGACTGGATACAGTGGCATGCGCCTGTCATTCCCAGTGGCCTGGAGGGAGAAGTTGGAAGGTCACAGCCCAGGCTGGCTTGGGCATAAAATCAAGACCTAATCCTGACAATAACCAACATAAAAATGAGTTGGAGGCGTGACTCCAATATTAGTGTCATGTGACTCCTGCCTACCAAGTCAGAGGCCCTGAGTTCATTCCCTAGTACTTCAGAAAACAAACAAAAAATTCAAAATATTGTGTGCAAGAACATCTGAGTAAAATTTTAAAACTGCAGTGATTTTTTAAAAAAAAGTTTTCAGTAACAATTGTTTGCCAGTTTGAGAAAGAATAAGCAACCTGCACCATTACAGGTTGTGGTCTGCAAGCTTTCATACGGGCAGAGAGAGGGATGATCACCTGTCCTGCCCCTCCCCTCTGGAGCTCATGTACATGCTGGTGACACCTTCCACCAGGTGAGCTGTGGAAGAGTTGGGAGGGGAGGCATCTGCACTTTGCTCACCCCGTTTCCCCTTCCCATAGTTTTAGAGATGTGATTGTCTGATGTTCCTGTTTGACTAGCATTTCTTATTTGAGTTGCCTTTAACCCCATCTTTGATGTTTGTAAGTTTCCGTTTCTCATTTGGAGGTAGTACTCAGGCAATGCATATGTGCTTATCTATCCCCATGGTTCATCGTATTCCATATATATGAATTTCTGCCTTTCCCAGGTGAATATAGTTTTTTTCTTCTCATTAGTTCTAATAAGCTAGAATTTCACAGTTATCAGTGTCTTTTCCACAGAGGTGTGTATCAAGAAGAGAATGCATGTAAACTAGACCGACATCTACTACTGTGTAACCTCAGACAAAGTCACTTGGCTTCTGTGAGCCTCAGATTCTTCATCTATGAAGTAATTAATATTGCTGACCTTGAAAGGTAAATCTATTGTAAAAGATTGATAGTATATGTATGTCAAGGGTCTTTGTGTGTTGCTCAACATCAGTAGTTGTTGTTAGGGAATGTGCGTAGCTTAGTGAATACTGTATGCATGGGCTGGGCATGGGAGCAGGGCTTGCTGAGAGCTTAATTCCCTGACATTGCTATTTAATAGGTCTGCGACCTACAGAGGTTAATAATCCTCACTTCATAGGGTTGTTATGAGACTTACATACAGTAACAAAGGGCATCATTTCAGCTTGGCCACTTCAGTGAATAGAGCAAGCAGGTCAGCTTGTCAGTAGTAGTACTGGCCGAGGGATTGATTCTTACACCTCTTGACTACTCATGGGGGTCTCTCTGTTTTGTTTTGTTGGCATCTGTTTCATTGTCTTATCTGGCTTCTCTGTCTTTTCTCTCTTGGTTATTCATAGTTGTACATTGCCCCTATTAGCCTCTTCTTTCTTATTTTTCTTTTATCTCCTTTAAGTTCCTGAGAAGACAGTATCCATCTGGCCTGGCTCATCATCTTTCTTTTCTCCAGCCACATCTTGGGTTGCTGGATCAAACTGTCTTCTCTGGTCCATTTAGTTGTACAGCCAAGAGGATGAAAAAAGTGTGATTCCTGGCTGTGTCTAACCTGATGTTTGGCTTGGCACTTTTTGAAGGTGGGTGTTGTAATCTACAACATAATCTACACTATATGCCAAGTAAGTAGGAACTATTCACGTTAATAAGTGTTAAGAATTGGAAGGGATTTTTTTTTAATGCTTCTACATTATACAAAAGCAGAAAATTTGTCAGGGAAAGGGGCGAAAGAGTAACGTTGAGGAGCCATTTCTTTTGTCTTGATGCACAGCAGACCTTTGTTTGGAATGTAGCAAATGGCTACAGTGAGTCAAGACTTCCACTGGCTTGCATTTTTTATTAGCGTGTCATTCAGGGAAATCCTTTCAGGGTCAGGGAACAGGCCTCTCTGTTTATCTTTCCGTTGAAGACAAAAATTTGAAACATTTAATGATGCATCAGAAGATAAACTATATTTGACAGCTATTCTTCTAAAGCTCAGAGGGGGATGTCCAATGTAGCCTATTTCATAAATATTTTCAAAATTTTGTGATAGTCTTTACTCCCAGCATGGATCATGGGAAATGAAGGTTTTTTCCAGTCTAAATAATAAAGACATTTGGTGACCTAGGAATTCCAGTTGATACCAGCTGACCACTAAATCCCAAATGTTTACTGAAAAGGTCAATGAACAAACCTGTTTGACCTCTTTTTATTAAGCTGCATGCACTAGAAACATTGAAACTGTATGAAATAATTTTTTTCCTTACATGCTGGTCATTAACAAAGGAAAATATATGCAGCTTATATCGTATGTATCTATGAATGCTAAGTTTTTATAGTAATTGTAACATTTACTTTTAAACTTTTATATCTATTATTCATACTCATTTATTATGACTACGCAACATTAAAAATCCTAGCTTACCCAGGATGCTGAGATTAGAAGGATTGTCATTTGAGGCCAACCAGAACAGAAAAGTTTGCTAGAGTCATCTCTATTTTACCAGTAAAAATAATTTACCATAATACCCTCATCAATCCTTCTCCATATTCATTATATCATCAATCTTTCTTGTCTTTAAAAACACATTTTTAAGAGATGAGAATCACTTGTACTTTTTATTGGTCTTAGGGTAGCTTATGGCTGATGAATAAGTGTGTTTAATTTGACTGACTTAGTAATTCTTTATCCTCACAAGAACTATCCAAAAACATAGAATTTGCTTGTGTTGGAATTCCAGCCTTGTAAATATAAGAGGCATTGAAATAAAATTAATCTAGCCTTTTGTAATTTCGTTCTCAGAAACTCCAAAGTGTGTGCAGAAGTCATAGAAGGCAATAATGCATAGCTAATTAGTGAGTAACTGCACTATGAAGGCAGTTCATTAGGTTGGATATTAAAGAACCATATTTATAACTCGTGTTGCTTTTTGTGTGAAAATTTTTTTTCTTTTTGGCCAGTCCTGGGCCTTGAACTCAGGGCCTGAGCACTGTCCCTGGCTTCTTTTTTGCTCAAGGCTAGCACTCTGCCACTTGAGCCACAGCACCACTTCTGGCCGTTTTCTGTATAGGTGGTGCTGGGGAATTGAACCCAGGGCCTCATGTATACGAGGCAAACACTCTTGCCACTAGGCCATATCCCCAGCCCCTGTGTGAAATTTTTGTGTAGTCATCAGCATCCCATGAGGGAGCTATTGAATTAGACCCCTGGTTTTGAAATTGTTCAACAGTTTCACAGGTCTGTCCCTTGAGTGAAAAGCCAGTGGGCAGGAGAGTCCCTGCCCTCTGAATGATGTCACTATAGTTTCACGGAATGGGTCTGGTGAGAGTTGGACATGAATTTTAAATATTTCTTTCCATAGCAGTGACTCATAGAAAATTATTTCTGTTATTAGCTGAAATAAAAGGAGGCAGATTTAAAGGAAGTGGAAACTAGGAGAACGTTTGAAGCTTGTTGGGAGCAAATAATGACTAGGGAAATCCCAAGGGAGATTATCCGATATTTAGTCATCCCAAGGCTTGAAGAAAAACTCCAGCCCATTTTAGTGAAGGAGTCATCATTTTGTTCCCCTAATTACAGGCAAATTGTTATTTTTTTTCTTTATAAAGTAACATTTTATTTATTTACTTTATTTATACGTGTGCTTGCTCATAATGTTTTTTAATAGAATTATTATTATTTCTACTTATTATAATGACTATTCTCCTCCCTGGCTATGTTATAGAAGTAGCTGAGAAACTTTGGAAACATACTGATGTTCTGAATTAATTCATCTGTATTATTGTGTCAAGTGCCTGAATCATCACTTATTTAGAATTAAAAAAATCTTCCATTTAACTGTATAGTTTCATGTTGTTTGGTAACTTTGGTAACAGCCATTATAACCACCATCACAGCCAAGACAGGCAAATTGTTATTAAATCAACTCAGATCATGGATTTTGTGAAGCATATACTGTGGGAACTTTATTTTCACAGAATTTCCATCTTTTTTTCTCCCCACCCCTCAAAAACAAACAAAAAAAAACCTTGAGCCAGAAGATAGATGTTCTTCTGAAATTTTATTTTTGGCATTTATAGGGGCAGAGACTCCCTGCCATTTGCCCCAAAATAGAAAGGTGGGGAGGACCGGAGTAAGAAACAGAGAAATTGAGACAGGGCATTTTTTTTTTTAGTATTTGGGGAAAAGAAATCAGCAGATCAGTCAGCAACCACCTATTAGGTCATCTCCTGTGAGAACTAGAAACTGCATTTGAATAGAACGGTGACAGTGGAGACGGACAACAAGGACTGTTTACTGAGCACATGAATATGTCAGGCAAGTAGCTGCATCTCTGATCCTCCCATTTATCTACCTGTCAACAGTAGGATGAAGCTTCTCAATCCTAGAGGGCTTGTGAGACACACCCATACTCACAGTCATCCAGAAGCACCTCTTGAACTCCTGTGGCAGCAGGGCTCTGGCAACTGTATTGTTTCCATAGAACTGTGATGAAGTAGTTGGAAAAGAGTAAAGTCTATATAAGAGTGCTTATCTGTCTGTGGAACTTGTGCTTGGGTAGGTAATCTAGAAGGCGTTACAGCTAGATTGTCTGTATAACTTATTCAGTGGGTTGAAAGTGGGGATGGCTGTGTTAGTATTCCAGGGTTGCAGGTATAAATAGGAACTTGTTTTGGGCAGCCATCCTCTGTCATGCTTCTCACAGAGGAAGTAGGCTCAGGTGGCTGAATTTCTCCTCAAACATCCTGTGCATGACCTAACAACCTTCTTTCCATCCTAGAACTGTTACCAGGCAACAGTTACCTGTGGCAGCCACAGGGGAATCTTGTGACACTGGGACCAGGCATCATTGACTTGTTGGGCGTTGAACTTCAGTGGAAACTAGAGAACCTCAAGTTCTGTCGCTTTGTTAGGCTTCACTGGTTGGTTGTTACTGGGGAAAAGTGAGCTTAGCTCAGTTAAAGCATTGTATAGAAAAGGAGAGGCTTGTGAATTTTTATTCCAAGACTTCCAGGTTAATTTTTTTATGCCAGTATAAGTGCTTGAACTTATGGCCTGGCACTTTCATTTGGCTTTTTCTCTTATAGCTGGCATTGTACCACTTGAGCTACAACTCCAATCAGGCATTTTATTGGTTAATTCAAAACAGTCTCAAGGACTTTGCTGCCTGAGCTGGCTTTTGAACTGTCATCATCATCAGGTTGCAGCCTTTCCCGAGTAGCTGATTGCAGGTGTGGTTACAGATGTAAGCCGTCATTGCCTGGCTTTTACCATATTTGTAAATGTGTAAAGACGATTAAAAAATTATAAAAGCTATGTGTGCTATGTAACAAATACATTTACGTTGGGGATATGGCCTAGTGGCAAGAGTGCTTGCCTCACATACATGAAGCCCTGGGTTCAATTCCCCAGTACCCCACCACATATACAGAAAATGGCCAGAAGTGGCGCTGTGCCTCAAGTGGTAGAGGCTAGCCTTGAGCAAAAAGAAGCCAGGGACAGTGCTCAGGCCCTGAGTGCGAGCCCCAGGACTGAAAAAAAAAATACTTTTTCTTGTTGAACTAACAGATTTTCTTGAGTATTATGATCCAAATCTGTATTACCCAAACTGAATCATTCAAAGAACTAGTTCTGATTCTAAGCCTGGTGGCTCATACCTACAATCTTAGCTACTTACAGGTTGAAATTGGAGGATTGTGGTCTGAAGCCAGCCAGCCAGGAAAGTCTTTGAGATGCTTACCTCCAATTAACCACCAGAAGTGGCACTGTGGCTTAAAGTTGGTATAGTGAGAGCCTTGAGCACAAAAGCTCAAGGACAGTACCCAGGCCCTGAGTTCAAGCCCTATGACCAATAAGAAAAGCCTAATGATAAGGTAAAGCCTTTGTTTCAAGTTTCAGTACTGGCATCAAATTTTTTTATTAAATAAAATAAAAAACTAGTTCTGAGATTAATAGATACTAATAAATGGGATGGCAGGGCTGGGGTAGGGGTGGTGTACTTTTGAGTCCAAATAAGTTGGGAAACACTATGACTAAACAGGACATGAAATCTTAAAAATAAAGTAAGGGTCTTGTGGGCTTTTAATATTAATGCTCTGTGAATCTTCAGATGTAAGTGTAATGTGAAGCATTCCAAACTTAGTGAGTTCCTTTTTTACTCAGCATTGAGTTAGTAGGACACAGATTTTGGGAAATAATACTCTTATGTGAATATAGTTTGCCCTCTGTATCCTTAGTTTCTGTATATGTAGATTGAAAATACTTGAGAAAAAATAAGCCATATGCCTATACTCAACATAGACGTTTTTGCTTGTCATTTTTCACCAAACTAATTAATATAAAAACTGTTTTTGAGATGACATCTGTCTATGTTGCTTAGACTGGCCTCAAACTTATATCTTCCTACCTCAGCATCAGAAGTAGCTGTAATTATAGACTTGTATCACCATACCTAGCTCAAGTAACAACTGTTTACATAGCATTTACACTGTATTAGATGTTACAAACAATTTTGTAATTACTTAAATATATAAAAGGCTATGCACACGCTATATGCAAATAATACATGAACATCCTCATGGTCCTGAAACCAGTCCCCCATGGGTATAGAGAGATGATTGCAATTTTCAAAATTAAAGCTATTCCAAGTAAGTAGAAGTCCTTAGACAGTGAGTGTGGTTAAATTTAGAAAAAAATGAGTAGAATATTCATCATAAAGCACTACTGCTCATGTCTAGACCTCCAGAGCAGAGTTTGGTGAAACCTTAACCAAATTATGCATAATTAATTGTGGTTCAACTGTAGCTAGGTTTGGACTGCTTGTCTGTCAAGAAAAGATGTTGTCATTGAATAATGAGTGGACCATTCACTTACTTTTGAAAAGCAATGTGGAGAATCCCTGGGTTATGTACTTGCCATTGTGCTACATGGCACCAAAGTAGCTGGATTATGTTTTAGAAAAGCTAGATAGCTTTACTTGAAGGTTGTCTTTAGTTTTTACTGTTTTGGCCTCCTCAGACTCCCAAGGCAGGTCTACTTAGCCTGATCCTTTGCTATTCTACAAGCATGGGTATTTGTAAAGCAGTTAACTGTATGAACTGCTCCCTTAGCAATCTTCAGCTCCATTTTTTTAGTGTTGGTATTAGAAATGGAAGCCACTTCTTAAGATATTAATATTTCCTTAGTTTTATTCCCAGCAATAAAGAAATCATTTGGAGGAAATCCATCCTCTCCTTTACAGTAGAAATTTAATCTTCCAAGATATAATTTACAAACTTTTATATCTATGTCTGAAGAAAATGGAATTTTCTTAAAATCCTTCTTATTCAACTATTTTTTCTTAACTATTTTATAAAATTTCCTACTTGCTACCTTTCTGAGTAAACACATTTTTCTTCCAATCCCCAAGTGTCACATTATAAAGAAGCATGTATTTGACGACATTATGCGTCTAACTGCTAGTAAATGTGTGATTAAAATGACCCATCATGATCCCCAGGGTCAGAAGCCTTTCTGTGTTCCTCAGCTCTAGGATATTGTGCCCCTGGAAGTTTGTCATCAGTGCAGGATTTTGTAGAGCTGGAATTTCTTTCCAAGTACTCTGCCTTGGCATACCTGGTTCAAGTAAGTTTGGTATGCTGGCAGTATGTACCCTGAGCTAGGGGCATGAGAGAGAGGGAGAGACCACGCTTGCTACCAAGCACTCGTTCTCTTGAAACAAAAACCTGACTTCCGAGGAAACATTTCCAAAGTGTTTATGTGTATCTTGAGGAAATAGGGCTAAATTTCAGACATTTGATTGATAGAAAACTTCTTTGCTGGTGAGCAGGAAGATTTACATTTAGGGAAATAAGGATGGTGGGTAATATTGGTTGTTGCTTCTAGGCAAAGTCAAATACCTCCTCCCTTCTTCCTCAAGTAATTCATCAGTAAGTGCCAGGGGCTGTGAACATCCCTGCTAACTAGGTATTCTGTCAAGGAGCTTGTATGATTGGGGATGTGTTGAGGACCAGAAGTTGGGGAGGGGGAAAGGGTGGACATTACACATTAGCCATTGAACCCTTTTAAGAGGCTTATACTTTGAATTGACCATTATCTGACATTACACATTAGCCATTGAACCCTTTTAAGAGGCTTATACTTTGAATTGACCATTATCTGGAATTGCACGGAAATGTAATTTACAGGAGCATTAGTTATGTCTTTATGACATTTACTTAAGAGTTTTTCTTGGTATTATGACGTAGGGGCATCATGAATTATTAATACACTAAAAATATTAGTGCCTACTAGTACATCATAATCATGTTTAAAAACAAATACAACTTGAAAGTTTCACCATTAAAAGCAACTTTTTTCACGGTAATAAATACCTCTACTTAAGAAAATGGAGAAACTGGCCATGAAGCTAACTTTTAACAACAGCAGTGTGTGGAAAACAAATGACATAACATTGTGTTGCTGCTGAGGTGCTAATGCTTGCTTGTATGGGAGAAAATGTACAAGTGAAAAAAGGGACCTACTGTTGCCCTTGAAAAAGGCTAAGTTACACAGACAGCACACAAAGATGGGAAGTAAAGAGAGGGAACTAGTATTTGAGAGAGTCATGGAGTTAGGAGTGTAACTTTTTTCCCCCAATGTGCATAGTATTCTGTTTAGAAAACTAAGAAACTTGTCTAGAGTTTTTGTTTGTTTGTTTGTTTCACCAGTAAGACAAGTACTGTAAATGCTTTGTGGTAAAGAAACAGACTAGGAGATGGGAGGGGAGTCGTGAAAGAGAGAGGAAGAGAGAGAGTGTGTGTGTTGCTGGGAACTAAGCTAACCCTTATGCCAAAATACTTATTTTTATTTGCATTTAGCAGCATATCTTTAAGGATATGGGGCACCTGTGAACAAATATTTTAATTAAATTTTTATTTGGAAGATGAGTTTCAAGACATTATTATCATTTGGGCTTAAGACAAAGTTACTTTGTCTCTATAGAGAGTTAATTTCCTTGGAAAGGAAAGATGGTAGTAATATTTGAGTATTGGGGAAAGTCAGAAATGGACCTCTGAAAATGACAAGAGAATATAAACACTTGTTTTATTTTTTAATATATGAATCCTATCTAATGCTATGCAATAGTCTTAAGATCAGAGTTATAGATTAGTTGTACTGTTTAAGAAATAGTATCTTGGACATTGGATAGTGGCATCACTATCTCCCTGTATGGAGAGCAGACAGCCCCTGGGCTGTGTGGTTTTGCCAGTTCTGTTTATTGCATACACCTTTCTTACAATGCTATAAGCATGGACAGCCTTCAGAAAATATTTGTGAAAATATTTGTTGAGTTTATCTGTATGTATAAGACCAGAATGTTTTTATCTTCATGTTTTTTTTCTGAAATATTTAAGAACATGGAATACTTGGGAGAAGTAGAACCTTATGCTCATTAATAGAAAGATGGTTTTCAAATGTTCTTGCATGTTTCTCTATCTATTTGAGCATGCATTTCATCTTCATATGTGGACATCTAAATATATTCTCAGTGCTAATATTGTGTAATGACGTGACATAAGGATTGCCAACAGAAGTCTTAATACTTTCTCCCACTGCAGCAGATTGTCTTGTGTACTTTCTAGGGAGATCACCAGTGTAAACAGCTAGCTTGAATAGAAAGTTTTGTATATGTATCTTTTCTTTTCCTACCCTGATAGTTTCATCTAAATAAAAATTGTTCTTGCTAACTCTCTGCTTGCCAGAAACCACAAAAACAGCACCACTACCAAAATCAATGAGCCTATGCCCACGTGTAACATTTTTTGAGGATTTGCCCTGTAAAGTACCAAAGTATCATTGGAAGCTCTTTGTTTGCATGGGCCTATGCCCACGTGTAACATTTTTTGAGGATTTGTCCTGTATAGTACCAAAGTATCATTGGAAGCTCTTTGTTTGCATGGATTTCTTCATTTAACCTGAGATTGGTTATTAAAAATCCCCCTTTTTACAGATGAGAAAACAGTACCTCTAGGTTATCTACCCTGGCCAGATCTTGTAAGTTATTAAGTACTATTATTAAGGAGAAATATATAATGTTATATATAATAATAATAATATTATTAAGGAGTTGAGGTTTGACTCCAGCAGTTTGATCCCAGATTCCAGGCTGTATGTAAACGGTTGCCCTTAAATTCAGGTATCTATTTGGTAGTGTGCTTCTCCATCTGAGATAGAATTTATTGATCTAACATAAACGAGTATGTGCCATTAACCTCACATTCTGAGTCATCGGGTCAAGAATATGACATACAGGGTTGTTGTTTTTTTAATTTTTTGTTTGTTTTTAGTTTTTATTTTTTCATATTTATTGTCAAAGTGATGTACAGAGAGGTTACAGTTTCATACATTAGGCCCTGGGTTTTTTTAAAAAAAATTTTTGTTTGTTTTTTGCCAGTCCTGGGGCTTGAACTCAGGGCCTGAGTACTGTCCCTGGCTTCTTTTTGCTCAAGGCTAGCACTCTGCCACTTGAGCCACAGCGACACTTCTGGCTTTTTCTATATATGTGGTGCTGAAGAATCGAACCCAGGGCCTCATGTATACAAGGCAAAGCACTCTTGCCACTAGGCCATATTCCCAGCCCCGACATACAGTTTTATTAGTAAGATCTTAACTGAGAAGAAACCAAAAGGCCAGCTAGCTCAGTAGTTTCTGATCTCCACAGCAAAGACTCTGTTCTCTTCTGTGGTGGCTCCTGGTAAGTTCTCACAATCCCAAGAAAATAGAACTCATGAAACTTCTCTCTGGTCTAGTTTTCAATGTTCTTAAGGAACTTTCACTGTGTTATAACATGGCAAGGGTGTTTTGTGACTATTTTTTTGTCTTTAAATACCTTGCTGTACCTATAATTATTATTTTCCCAAGAATAGAGCTGAAATTGCTTCTAGATGAAAAAGCTATAGTGTTCGTGGGTGGGTGTGCTACTCCAAACTTTAGAGCTACAACAGAAATTAGAGGTTCACAAGGTAATTGCTGTGATTACAGTTTTCTTCTTGGCCCCAGACAGGAGCTCTTGAAACACAATATTCTACTAATTTTTTAAATGTACAATTTGCCAAGCGACAGAAATTACTGAGCGGATGTACTACTTCTCTTCCATTCTTCATGACAGTTAACATGTCATTGGGTGTTTTGAAACTGAAGTGGGCAGTACATGAATTACAAAACTTGGGTAAAACACCTAAAAATCTTTTATGTTTTAAGTTTTCACTTTGTAATATTATATAGGGAAATTATTTTTTTAATTTCCTCATCGCATGCATAGTAGCAACTTTTAGACATCTCTGTCTTTCTAGTCATACTTTCTAAATGATGATATTTCATAAAATGTGTACAACATCACCTAATAGTAAACATTCATAAAGGCTATTCTTTTCTTTTTAACTGTTAGAAATAATAATTTTTAGTGACCGCATAATAAGGCCTACTATTTGTACATTACCATTTCTCTGTTGTTGAGTTTAGGTTATTTCTTTCTCTGTAAACCTCTATCTACAAACAATCATGTAGAACATATGATAACAGTATTTTTTTCCCCTCTATTACTGAATGTCAGCAGTTGTATTGATAGGAATGGTCAGAAGTGGGATGAGTATCTCAAATATAAACAAGTTTTGTTATTTAGAATATAATTTTTCTATTATCAAGTTGTGTCCATTTTTCAGAAATTTCTCCATTGTTGTTCTTCACATTTTCCTTCTACTTTTTTTGACAGCTTTATAAAAAAAAGATTTAAAAGGCATTGCATGACAGTATTGCTTGAAATTTATAATTGTCGGTTGAATTTATTTGTATGCGTTTGCTATTTGTAGTTTATTGCACTAGTGTTTTTATCTCTCTGTCCTGCATCTCTATGGCCACAGTAGAAGTTAAAAATAATAGATTTTATGGTAGCGAAGTCACCCTTTGTGATTTTTATTCTTTTTCTCTCAGTTTTTTAAATCTTGTTTTGGTTCTATGAATTTGATTGCAGTCATTTGTCTATTTCCCTGTAGTATCTGATGTCAACATTAGAAAATTATGAAACCTCTCTAGCTGATAATCTAGTGCATATTTTGAGGCTTCATTAGACTATTTTTAGCTCAGTTTTCTACTGAAGACCAACAAATATTGCAGATGTGCAAAACTAAAACTAAACATATTATACTTTTAATTGGAAATTTTCATTTTAATTGGAAATTTCTTGGTTACTATGTTAGAGGTATTTTTAAAGCACTCCAGTCTCTGATACACTAATACACATTGAGTAAATCCAAGAGAAAAACATAATTATTAGCATTGTTGTATTTTCCAGACTCATGGGCTATTTTTCTCCCAGTTTTCTGTAGGCCACAGTACTGGAGCTCTACTGCCTTAATTCATTTAGTTGGTTGGTAAATTCACTCAGGATTTATTTTCATGGGAGACAACCTTCATTTCTAGTTAACATTTTTCATGTATATGCTGAAGTTTCTTCATCTCTTCTGTCAAACAGTGCTGTCTCTCTTGAAAAATACTGCTTAGCAGTGACCAGAGATCTGCCTTCATTTATTATCTGGGAGGCCCATTTTGCTGAATAAGCAAGAAACCTGAAGTTTCAACTGAGACTATCACTTGTGGATTCGATTTTATATTCCCTTCAAACTTCAGTGCTCAGAAGCAAGAGAGGGAAATGAGCCAGCTAGCAATGAGAAGCTCAATGTATGGCACACTTGGGCATCACAAGAGCTGGTATTAGTTAGAGAAACAGATGTGGCAGAAAGAACACAGACCTTGGAGATACGCAGGAGTTTAAAAAGAAAACTAGTTTTTATTTTTTACTAGTTTTAGACTGTGGACCCCTGCCTTCGGATCCAATATCTATGCCTATAAAAATGACAGCATTGGGCTGGGAATGTGGCTTACTGGTAGAGTGCTTGCCTAGCATGCATGAAGCCCTGGGTTCGATTCCTCAGCACTACATAAACAGAAAAGGCCGGAAGTGGCACTGTGGCTCAAGTGATTGAGTGCTAGCCTTGAGCAAAAGGAAGCCAGGAACAGTGCTCAGGTCCTGAGTTCAAGCCCCAGCACTACCCCCCCCCCAAAAAAAAAAATTACAGTATTAGTGCTTTCCTTGTAAGATTCATTAGGTTTTGGAGTTTTCAGAAAATTTCTAGAGAACAGAAGTACAAAAAGCAATGCCAAGGATACTGGAATTAGGAACAATGCTATGATTGATTCTTTAATTGCATAGAAATCTTAAATGTAAGAGCCTTCCCCAGGTCTATGATGCTAGTTGTACTCCTGTTTTTAAATTAATATTTCTTTTATTTAAAATGAAATCTAGCATACTAAGACACGGAAGGATGGTATCTTAGGACTTGAAAATACTCAATTTCTAGAAAATCAGAGCCAGAAGAGCCTCAGGCTTGGTCTCTCTTAGAGATGTCCCTGTTAGGAAGCTGAGAACCCACAAGTGAGAGGCAGTCAGCTCAGAGGCCTGGGGTTGCAGATCCTTTCTGGGATTCTTTCTGGGCCCTGTGAACATCCCGACCTCCTCACACATTACTTTTACTTGTTGGAGAGAGAAGGATAAGGAGGACTTCATAAGGCTTCCTGTGCTTTTGACCTGAGCTTGAGGGAGTTCTTTGAGGGAAATAGGCTTCATCCAGATCCTAAGCATTCACAGGGAACATAAAACAATATCATCATTAATACATCATAAATGTCCTGACCTTCAAAAGATAGGATGGGGCTTGGAGACCCTTGGAACCATGATGAGCCCTGGGGAGGTTAGAAATTGAGTTTGTACAAACACCACCTGAACAGAGAAATCATTGCTATTTTTGCCTCAAGTAAGATGCCAAGCTGTTGGACTAAATAGCAAGGTTTTAAAAACAAGTGATACAAGGGAAATAAACAGCAGCGTTATAGAGTACAGATTATGTCCTATACTTGTTTAATTTTAGATACTTAGAAAATCACTTAACTGATCTGTTAAACCCTTCTCTGGGTCTCCCATCAACTCTGCCTTCAGAAGGCGTAGGTGATAAGTAATTTGCGTTTATTTGCACGAGAAAGCAGAATTTAGTCGGTTACAATTTTATGTAATGCCTTTCTTAGGCCTAGAAACTTGATAACTTGGTGACAACTTTATATGTATGTATTAGATCCTTAGAGTCATTCCAGATGTAGCACTGAAAATGGTACATTCTATCTTTGCCATAGGACAAAATGTGAATTAGGACCCATGGGAGCCTAAACCCTTAGCATCTACAAATCTTCGCTGTCCAGGGTATGGTACATTCTATCTTTGCCATAGGACAAAATGTGAATTAGGACCCATGGGAGCCTAAACCCTTAGCATCTACAAATCTTCGCTGTCCAGGGTCACGTTCAACCCCATTCAGCAGTAGGTACAAGAGACGGTAGTATAAAATGCCTGTGGTTGAAGTCTGTGTGAACAGTGCAGCAGATTCTTGAGTGTTCATAATACTTTTTATAGTTTACAGAGGCACTGATAAGCAACTTACATCTTTTATTTGTATATGACACTTTAACTTTCCATTTTTTGCTGTGTTATGCAAATCAGGTTTTATTTCAGGTGAATCATTTCCCCCTGATCTAGCAACCTCATTCAACTCCTACTAATTGTGAAACTAAACACATGATAGCATCTCTGCCAGTTTTTTTTTTTTTTTCACAAAAGCAGCTCTTGCTCTGTCCCTTTTTCTCAGAGGCAGCAGGTCTTTGGACCTGCTACTTCCTGACTGAGCCCTTCAGGTCCTGCTGGTGTCTCACTGGCATGTAGGACGGGTTGCAGCAGCCCAGGCTCCAGCTCCTCATGCTGGTACAAGAGGGCTGCCTTCAGGTTGCAGTTTCCCCTTTGTGCTTTGCTGCTTTCTTCCTCCAGTTGTCTTTCTCTGATCCTCTGTGTTTGGTCCAAGAACAGTGGAAGGAAGTGGCCAGAAGTCTCATCTCTCCATGATTGCAGGAGTAGACAGTGGGGATGACAGCTCACACACTGACTACACTCTGATGTCAATTTTTTTCTCTCCCTTTCCCTTCTTTTTGTTACCTCTGCAACTCCATGCAATTTACTTAGCTATTCCAAAGGTGTGTCACACAGACCTACATTTCATCCACCTTTGTGATCAAAGTGAAGTAAGTGTGGATAAAACCCTGGTTTGTAGGAAGTATTGTTTTATGGATAACTTCCTTTATCAGTTGTGTCATCATGAAGCGTTTTAGGCTTAGTTTTACTGTGGTGAGTGGAGCTATTTGAAGGGGCATGTAGTTGGTAAGTGAAGATCGGTGCAATGCTCACACTTAGGCATCTAATGAAATGCCTGGCAATTCATGTAAATATACATAAGATGTTTGGGGATCAATAAAACAAACTCTTGTACAGTCTGCCCTCCTCTTCTTGAGGTATTTGTCATTCTTTCCCTTGATGCCTTTATCCACTCCTTGTACCTCGCCCTCTTATCCACCACTTTCCTGAGGATCACTTTGAACTGCTTTTTGAGCTTTTGCTTTCACATTATAATCCACATCTTAACATATGGAGTCGTACAGTAGATCATTTATAGAGTTGCTGTAAGGCCGCTCTTTGGTCCTTGAGGACTTTCTGTGAATAAAATTAGGCATTCCATCCTGCAGCCTGAACACACTGCTCAATCCTCCCTCCTTCCCCCAGGTCTCATGCTTGTCCAGCAAGCAGGCATGAACTAAAATTCAGCCAAAGTTATCGTCCCTAGTAAAAGAGTAATGCATATTAGAAAATGTTTGCTTTAATGTAATTTACATTTGGCATGTGCAAGTCCTGGGGTTCATTCCCCAGCAGAGCACGTGCTTTTGTGCACATACTACACACACGTAATTTTTTTTAACTATTTCTGAATACAGCTCAAAGCAATGTAAGCACAACAATACCCTCCATTACCCCTCCTCCTTCCCTCCCCCTCTCTCTTTATTCTTTTCTTCCTCCTTCTTTCTTCCCCTTTTCTTCTTTCTCCAAGCAAGTAACAATACATTTCATTAAAGAAATCACTTGGGAATAGGAATGCTTGTTCCAACTGTTTCAGGGATATCACTCTTAGAACCAAATGCCTTTAGGGCAGTTATCGCTCACCTTTTTGTTGCTTTGAGGACTGAACCCCCAAGGCTTCACACATGGTAGGCAAGCACTCTGCCAATGACCTGCATGTGCAGCTCTGCTAGCTGGTTTTAAGTATCTACTCTGTGCAAGGCTTTGTATTAGCCACTTCTGTAAGTACATTAATGTAGTGGGGGGCATGGGGCCTCCCTCAAAGGCAGCTGTGATTTCTCTCCATCTCCACTTATCTCTGGGATTCTATACTGTTACTGTATTGTTAGTGCATTTGTTCATTTATAATATCACTTAGGCTTCATGTCATAATGCATTTTTGAGGCTACACAGGCCCCTGCCTTCTTAAAAACTTCATCTAGTAAAAAAGATAAATAAGATAAAAGTAAATAAGTCACAAACCATTATTTCAGAGCATGGTAGTACTTTGGAAAATACCATATGAGGTGTGTTTGAAAGGAACTCTTATTGGCCCAAGGTTACCCAGCTTTAGGATGTCTGTTAAAAGCTTCTCAGAAGAAAGAGCTTTTAATCTGAGGCCCATTAAGAAGAAAAAGCCAATCATCTGTGAGCTTGGGGAAGAGAGTTCAGACAGAGGACTCAGCTAGTACAGTTGCCCCAAGCAAGGAGTTGGGTGGCCAGATTTGTGTGCATGTCTCAGACTAGCAGTTCTTACACTGCTATGATTAAGGGATCCTACTTGGTCTAGAGGCAAGATCTCATATCCCGCCCTCAGTGGTGTAGGCACAAAGAAGATTTCATTTTTATGTCCCACTTGTATGATTTTTCTGAATCTTTCTAGCTATCAGTTCTCCACATAAAATTTTTTTGGTATGGTTTCTTAGTTTTCTCTTTTCTGTCCCTAGAATTCAAATGAACAAACTTGTTGGTGGGGTGGGGGTGTGTAAAATAAAACATCTCCATACTAGGGTTGGAAATACTTTCCTAGGTTAAAATCCATACTGTTACATATAGGATGTGGAGTTGCTGTCTTTCCAAATTTAAGACAAGTCAGCTACTAGTTACTCTGTTACTAGGGATGAGCATTATCTTCTACAAGCATTTGTTTTATTCTCTATCCCCTTATCTTTTGATGTGATCAACTTCAAATGTGAGTAAATGCAGCTGTGTATTTTATCATATTTTTAGTAGTTTGAAGAATATCATTGTATAGCCCACATATGTGCCATTTTTCTCTTAGGCCTTGTCTAATATTGCATATATGACATGTTATAGGAAGTTATTGCAATTGTCTGGCACTTGAAGTAATGGAACTTGGTGGCACATTTAGATGTATTATTTCTAGAAGGAGCCTTATTTGATTGAAGGACAACATCCTTTCCCTAAGTTGTGGGGCTCTTAGAAGTTTAGAAGTGCCTTTCATTTGCCTTCTCTTCACCACTAGCCAAACTCTAGACCTTTTCTTTTTAAGTGCCACTCAGATTTAACTGTTTATAACTGTTAGATGAAATGCTGTTCATAACCTTTAAAAGAAAGTATATGAATCTTATATCCTATCAGTTAGTGCATGCATGAGTTGAGAAAACACTTAATATCAAGTCTACAATTTTGCCTCCATCAACACACCCAAAAAGGATGTAGAGAGATAATCTCATAAAATGTAACTGGGGGGAGGGGAGAATGTGGGAGAGAAATGAGGAGGAGGCAACAAATTGGATAAGAAATGTACTCACTGCCTTACATATGAAACTGTAACCCTTTTGTACATCACTTTGACAATAAATAAATTAATAAAAATAAAAAATATATAACTGAAAATTTCCATGGGTCTTTGCTCACTTGGAGTCATCAGCTCCAAAGATGCACAGACATTAAAGCGCATACATTAATTTCTGTCAGAGTAGTTCTGTCTTTATATGGATATTACCTATCCAAGCTGAACTTACAGGTGAACTGAAAGCAGATCGTTTTTACTTTCTTGGGAATAAGTTAGAAGTAGTTAGATCCACTGGAAATGTGGACATACTTCCTTCCAAGACCAGAAATCCCAGGAGGAAAGACCTTCAGCCCAGCATGGGACCAGGTGTCTAAAGAAGAGGAGCCAAAGGGAAATAGCACCTGAACCACAGTTAAACTACATGGTTTAAATGTATCACCAGTTGATTGTGTTTGTTGGCACACACCTGTAATTCCAACACTTAGGAAGGTGAGGCAAAAAAATTACAAGCTAGAGGCCAACCTCGGCTACATTGCAAATATTTTTATTATCTTTAGTCATACAAATAGATTTTTAGCACTGAAACCCTGAAATTTAAAAGCATTATAGAAAAGGGTAGTCCTACTTATTAAACTCAATGTATTTTTCTGGGTGAAATTATCAATAGATGATAGATGTGTTTGTTCCTTGAGTATCATGCCTTCTTATTTTATATCTGCCTTTCTCCCTATTGAGCTGTATAAACTTATGAGGGAAGGAAGTCTTAGGATTTCCTACATGTCCTATGCTTTCTTTTGGTTATTACTAAAAAGCTGCCATGTGATTCATTTCACATAAACTGAGCTTTGTATACTGCTTTCGTATTTATTCGTAAAACACAGTCAAAGCCTGGACATTGGTCTCAGATATGGTTCATTGTTAATTTAGCAGTTTGTTGCTTGTTTGGGTACTCAGCAAAACAAACTCAGTTGTGAATGTTTCTCTTACTTTTTGTTAGAAATGTTCCAAATTTTCCAACATCATTTTCTCCTTTTTTCTCTCTCTCTCTCTCTTTTAGGCTCTAGACCAAGATAGAACAGCTCTACAGAAAGTGAAGAAATCTGTCAAAGCAATATATAATTCTGGCCAAGGTAAGCAGTTACCAAATCAGATAACATGTCTTCAGAGTTGTCTCTGTTATTTGTAAGGTGTTTATAAACTATGTGATGAGGTCAAATAAATTCACTGCTTCTCTTTTTTTGTCTCCTCCTATGCCTAGCTAAAACCTGTCAGCATTTGTGCAGCAAAAAGAAGAAAACCATGAGTGGCGGGGGTTTCTGTTAGGCCTTTAAGAATTTAATAGAGTATTAGATACTCTTATCACAGGTGACATGAAATATTCAGTAGCTCTTTGTGTGGATGGTCAGCCTGGAGTTCAGCTCTCTCAGCTAAGCACAGGGGAATCTTTTCCTTTTTTTCCTGTACACATTTGATGATCAGTACTGACTGTGGCCCTCATGGCGTTTAGAGAGGGCAAGGTTAAATTTAAACATCCATTTAGACCTCTCTCTACTACTATATTTTCTTTGGTCCTAGAAGATGCCATGTAACTTCTGTAATTAAATGTTTAAGCTTTGGAACAGTAACTTTGTCAACTTAGAGACAAAAGTATTTTGACAGTGACTAAGAAGAAATTAATCAAATTAAGGTAAACAACCCAGGGAAAAACGCTAGGCTCCAGCCCCACAGGGAAGGGAGACTTGGAAACAAAATGTGTTGTTGGGTATCTGGCTCACACGTTTTTGTTGTTTTTGCAGTTCCAGCTCACTTTCCAGAGGCCATTTCTCTAAGAAATTAGTTATTGTAACTTACTTTTATCCAGCGACAGGGAGGCAGCAGACTGTAAGGCAGAGGTTGGGCAGAGTTCTGTTTTCATCCTTACTAACACACTCAACAGGATGACTCTGAACTAGTTACTTCACTTTCTCTAACCTCTGTTTTCTCATCTGTAAATGAAGATGGTAGCATTACAGATTTAATGAGCTAGTACCTATAAAGGGCCTACCACATTATAATGTTTAGTAAATACTTGATCTTCTTAATTTGTTCTAGAAGTATAGAGTTGGAAGGAACTCAGTGCACAGATGCTTTATCTCTCAGTCCCTTGGCCATCAAAGCTAGGAATCACTGGCCTCGGTGGAAGACTAATAGTTTCATGTATTCTTTGCCCCTCACCGTACCTCAAGAAATTTCTAGAGTATCAATTACCAACACATTTTTTTCCAGGTTACTTGATACTGCCTTCTAATTTCTTTATATTCAGTTAAATAAAGTACTAACATCTACTTAAGGTGAATAAGTAATGATTGTCTAGTTATATAGTGGCCATATGTTGTAAGTTTTGGCCTTAATCATGTACCTAATTTGTAACTTCTCTTTTTTGCTTCATTTTTATTATGATTTAATTCTACATGTTTATTATTATTTTTGAGGAGTTGTACAGAGGGTTATAATTCTATAATGAGTACAGTGCTCCTTGGACAATGTCACCCCTTCCTTTGCTTTCCTGTTTTCCCCTTTCCATCCCTGTCCACAAATTCCATAGTTCATTTTTTATATAGTATATATTGAATACAATGACTGCATTTGTTCACTTTTCCTCCCTCTATTCCTGTTTCTCCCCCTTTGCTCCCCTAAGACAAGAAAAACAAGTAACATCAAAAAATTCTTTAGATACTAGCTCTTTGCAGAGGCAAGTGGAGAAAATAACTACAAAGTGCCACTGAGAGCTTTTGAAGGGCTTATGCTGTTGTTTTTCCAGACATGGATGATGATTACACAGTCAAGTTTACTTGATGATCACTTATCAAATGCTGCACTTAGCGTCAGGCCCTGTTAGACATGTCTGTTGTACACCAATAAAAACATACTGAAAATGTAGAAACAAGGAGCTTCACAGGAGCTTTTTTATTGGACTTTGGAAAAACAGAAATCGGGTTTATTAATAAGGAAGTATAGTAGAGCACTGAACATGCTTTTAGAAAAAGACACTCAAGTTGTGTGGGTCTAGCTTTAAGTGCTAGGTTTTCATACTTCTTAAAGTCAAGTAAATAATTTAATCCTCATGAGTGTTCAATTTCCTCAGATTTAATAAGAAAATGGAAAATATTCAAGTATTTAAATAAGAAACTTATAGTTATTTTATGCACAAAATAAAGCTGCTTATATTCTACCTGCCATATATTAGTTGCCTAATAACTAGTAGAAAGGAAACATGTCATGCGTGACTTTTGTTTCATTGACCCTGGAGCAGTCTGTTACAGACAGCTTGAAGATCCTTTATCTGTCACAGCTTGTTTGCCTGAGAGGAGACTGTTCCACAACATGTGCCACCAAACTCCATGTGACTCTTCCAAATGACCCAGACCTCTTAGGTCATTCTTTGCACTGGTTATTCTTAAGATAGGGTCTCACTCTCTGTTCATGTACAAACCTAAAGCACAGTCCACCTACATTAGGCTTTATATCATAGTTAGGAATACAGATGTACACAATTGAGCCCAGCATGTTTCTTTACCTTAAGTTAGACTCACAGACTTTTTTGTTTAGGCAGGCTGAAACTGATCTTTCCAAATTCACCCTCCTGTATAACTTAGGATGGAGGAGCACTCTTTAAAAATAAATAAATAAATAAATAACAGGCAGACAAAAGAGAACTCATTACATTGTTGGTAGGAATGTAAGCTTTTTTAACCACTTTGGAAAGCAGTGTGGCAGTTCCTCAAAAGACTAAACGTAGAAGCTACCCTATGACCCAGCAGTTCTTCTCCTGGGCATTTATCCAGTAGAGCTCAAATAATGCCACCCTAAAGCTACCAGCACAACCATGTTCATTACAGAATGATATACCATAGCCAAGAGATGGAATCGGCCCAGATACCCCTCAGTGAATGAATGGATCAAAAAAATGTGGTATGTACACACACACACACACACACACACACACACACACACACACACACAATTGAATCAACTCATCCATCAGGAAGAATGATATTGCACTATTTATAAGGAAATGGAAAAATTATATTAAGCAAAGTAAGCCACACCAGTTGCATGGTTTCCCTTATTTTTGGTAACTAGAATGTGCCTATAGTTCTACAAGTAAGCACACTGGGGTGGTAAGCAAGGAGTAACAAATGAATTAACAAGTATAATAGACTTTATGGAGAACACAAATAGTATCATTCTTTAGAAAAGACTATGTCAAAGCCCAACAAAATAAGTACCAGGAAATGGGTGCTTGCAAGAGGAAGCCAAGAGGAAAAGAGTAGAAGAAGGAAGGGCGAAAAGGGTAGATTGTGGGCAGGCATTCATCGTGTATACCACAAAATTGAGAAATATAAGGTGGGAAGTAAGTACCATCAGGCCCACTTACTACGTGAGGAAACTAAAGCTTAGAGAGCCAGAACAGCTTGCCAAGAAGCCATACTTAACAAGAAATGGGAGAAGAGGCTACCTGAGTTTGGAACAGCTGCTTTGTACTTGTTTTCTACCTGACACATAATGGGGCTCAACAATACATAGTGAATGCCCCATGTTAGCTGGATAGAGACCAAGATTCTCAGGAATCTTCCTGAAAATGGCTGTTAAATATTCACTAATTATGAATAGTCATGAATGAGTCATAAACCCCACTCCTATAATCTATTTGATGCTTTGGGTGGCTCCCTAATGGGAGCCTTGGCTTAGAAATGTCGGGATAAACTCAGATTCCCTCCAGCCCCATTAGGGTTTTGCACTCACAAACCAGTATAGTATACTCAAGGCTTTGCTTAGCTTGTGTGGGCAGTGCTATGACATTTAATTCTTTGAAAAGAGTTAGATGAGTAAAACAGTGGTGTTGCATATCTTTCCATGATTCGTGCGCAGTGGAATCCAAACTTCCCGTCCAAGGGCTTTTGGCTTCATCCAGAAGCCACAAGAGGTCGAAATTTGGTATCTGTTTCCCAATGTGCTTTCCTGATTTTCTTGTTTTCTCACAGTGCTTAAGTGACAGAAAACTCATGTGATGCTCTTTCAAGATTTAAGAAGCATTTTTATATTTGTGGTTGGAAATTTCCAGCCACCCACTTTCCCTAAGTAATTTGAAAGAAGGCTAAAAATCGTGTATTATTTTTACAAAGTTCTTTCATTATTCATTGGTAAGCAATGTAACAATAAGAGAGATTGGTTTTGAATAGCAAATTGTTTTTCTGCAAGCTGTTTAGCTTAAAAATTGCTTTAGGAATTTGTCTTTTACTTGTCCCTGTTGTGGATTAAGACATTTTAAAATAACAAAACAAAATTCAGAATCTGAATTTCTTTAGACCAAGGCGGGGAGCCTCCAAGCCATTTGTTTTCCTGTGTTGTTTCTAAGTTTTGAAGTCTTAGTGTTATTAACCTAGGAAAGATATTGATGTTTAAAACATATACTTTAGTAGTCTCTTCAAACCTCTGCACTCCTTCCCTCTCTCTTTTTTGCTAATAGGTGCTTAAAATAGCTAATAGTTTATTGAACACTGAGGATAAATCAAAGTGTGTTACAATTTTTGGCTTTTTTTTCTTTCCAGTGGTAGAGCCTAAATACCCTTTTCTCTTTTGAATGTGCACCATGTTTCTTAACTCCCAGTGAATGAAATGCAGAACTGATGCCACATGATTTCCAGGGTGCACGGTCAGTTCATAATAGAGACATTTTTCCTTGCTAGCCACCCTGAAGATGCTCTGGCAGCCCCATACAGAGAGATCTCTATCAAGAGCCAGCACTGTGTTGTGAGTGTACCAGCAGGTCTGCTCACCCTAGGCAGGCAGGTGACCACAGTCTTGACTGGCATCTTAACCCCAGTGTTTGTGAGAGATTCTAGGTTAGTAGGGTATAAATGGGGCTACCAGCCACAGAATTTCTACCTTTCCAATGATGGCATGTGTGTACATGTCTGCTTTTCTCCAAAGACGGGAGAGAGTTCTCAGTGCTATTAAGAACTAAGTGAGCCAGGCCTCTGGTTGCTCACACCTGTAGTTCTAAGTACTTGGGACCTGAAAAATGAAAGAATTGTGGTTCAAGGTCAACTGTGGCAGAAAAGTTCACAAGCTCACTTTTTGACTCCTAGCTGGGTACATCTGTTATCCTAAGCTATGTGAGAGCTGAGAAATGTCCATGCAACTCCATCTCGAGGGAGGGGTTTGGATGTGGTAGCATGTGCTTTTCATCCCAGCACCAACAGGACACCTAAAGGTCAAGGTGGGAGAGTGCAGTCCAGGCTCAACCTACCTATCTCAGAAATAATGAGTGCAAAGCAGAGCAGGAGCATGGCTCAGCTGTAGAGAGCCTGCTGGAGCAAGAGTAAAACCCTGAGCTCAGAGTCTTGCTGTCCCCACACAAAAAAAGTAATACAGTAGTATACTTTGCAAAGTGAAACTAATCATATAGTAAGCATGGTAGACTGAATTTGTTTTTCTACAAAATCCTTTAGGTAGGTTGGAAAATCTGTTAACAAGTTAGGACTTAAACAGACTTACATGTGTACACATTTTTTCTGGGAGTAAAGACCCCCAAATCTTCCTCTTCTATGTTAGAGTATATGTCTATGTATATGTGCTTCTCATCCCAAAATGTATATTTTATTATTGTATGATGACTTTCTTAAAATTTTTTCCAAGATATATTTTGAGTAAATGCTAGCTTATTAATAACACATGGTACTCCTTAGAAATTGTTAGTCTGAAAGTTGGGGCTCTTAAACCCTTTCATTTTTCTGGGAGGAAACTGACAGTGGATGTAATCCAGTGACAAGTGAATGATGCAGAAGTCTTCTTTCTGAAGTGCAGCTAGGCCCTTGCAGTGTCACAGCTTTTGCTGCAGGCAAGAAAGCCCTAGGCTTTCTCAGCCTCTGTTGTTTTTTCTCTTACTCTCTTCTAGTTAGAATTATGTAATAAGTAGTTTTATAAGAGAGCATTTGTGCTTCTTGAAAGAAAATTAGTGTGTGGTGTTCTCTCCACATTTTTGTTTTGTTAAACTAATTCTATTTTAAGAAATAACTCACACTGTGTAGTGAAATCTACTGTTTTAAAAGTGAAGTAAAATTTGTCCATGGATAGGAAGCAAACAACTTCATTTCAGTTAATTTTCTCAACATTTCTTTTTTTAATTTTAAGGTATAATGTGCAATTGGTTGTAATAACTACAGTTAATAATTAAGTTTGATACAGTTCTATGGCTTTCCTGTATCTTATTCTAAATTGTATTTCAACCATGCTTTTGCATGGTTTAAGTTTCACTGAACTAAGACTATTTTCCTGCATTATAAAAATGTTGTACATAAACTACAGCAAAAAGTCTATAGAAGAGGGCTGGGAATATGGCCTACTGGTAAAGTGCTCGCCTCATATACATGAAGCCCTGGGTTTGATTCCTCAGCCTCACGTATATAGAAAAAGCCAGAAGTGGCACTGTGGCTCAAGTGGTAGAGTGCTAGCCTTGAGCAAAAAGAAGCCAGGGACAGTGCTCAGGCTATGAGTCCAAGGCCCAAGACTGGCAAAAACAAAACAAAAAAGTCTATAGAGGAATGCCTGGTGTTTGGTTTTATTTCTCTGTGTGAAATTCTCCAGGAAGTTGTTGGAAGTCATCTTATCTCTTTCCCACACACATAGGGAACAAACCTGTTATAGTCCCTTCACATCTGTGTGAAGACATCTGCAAATGGTCCTGTTAGCCTCCAAAAGGTTTTTCATTGAGAGTATGTTGAATCCATTCATAGTTTGCAGACATGCATCTTCGAGTGTCCATGTCCAGGACTGAGACAACTTTCTGGTTGAGCCTTTAGCTGGAGATACAACTACATTTTAATTCTGATGACCTGTTCAGGAGGGGAACTGAGTTGTTACTGATTCTAAAGTGTTACTCACTGGAGGTTAGTGTCCCATCACAGAGCACTTAGTGGGTGACAGAAAATGGCTTTGTTCAGCCAGTTACTAACTTGTGCAAACAACAGGATTTTCTCAGATCTCTATGTCTCAAGCAGTTGATCAGATGTGTTCTTTTTCATTATGTGGAGAAAGATGTGTATTGGGCAGGAAGTGGCAATTAGGAGTCTCTGGACCATCTAGGGATAATTTTTCTCCCTGGCATTTTCGGTGGGTTTTCCCCATTATGAGTCTTGTATGTATTCTGATTCAGGCACTGCTTGGAGCACACAGCGCGTTTGTGCTCTGCAACCCTGTTCTCATACTTGTCTGTACTGAAATGTGATCTCAATCTAGGAAGAACAGTTTCTCTAGAGTTCCTTCACTTCTCACGACCTCGGTTTTCGCTAATGAAAAGGTGATGATGATGCCTCCTCTGTCCCTTCATACAATGGTAGTTGTGAATGAGATAAAGAAACACAGTGCACATACCCCCACAGAGGGTTCACAGGTTGAGGAGATACAGTATTTCCCCGGCAACTGAAACCAGAAAGACCTGTCTCCTTTTGAGCTGGGCATCCAGAGGTGGCAGGGAGCTTAGTCTTTAGGTTCAGCTGTCTCCTCTGTGATCCTGATATTTTGTGCATATAGACTTCTAAATAGTCTCAGAACAGACCTGAATTTTGAATTTTACAGTATCAGTAGTTTGTTCCTGCAATTCCAGCTGCTTGGGAGGCTTAGAATGGGAGGATCATGGTTCCAGGCAAGCCCAGACAGAAATTCAATGAGCCGTCCATTTCAACGAAAAAAGCTGGGTATAGTGATACACATATTATCCCTGCTACAGCAGGAAGACTAAAAACAAATAGGAGGATCATGTGCCTAGGCAGGAAGTGAGATAAAAATAACCAGTGCAGCTGGGCACTGGTGTAATCTTAGCTACTCACAAATCATAGATCTGAGGTTTGTGGTATAAAGCCATCCCAGGCAGGAAAGTTCATGAGACAATCTTTATCTCCAGTTAACCACCCAAAGTAGAAGTGGAAGTAGAGCTGTGAATCAAGTGGTAGAGTACTAGCCTTGAGCAAAAAGTTGGACTGGAATTAGGGCTTAAGCAGTGGAGTACCAGCAGAGCAAGCAAGCTGACCAAGTGAGAGACTCTTGAGTTTAAAACTGGTACCGCGGGGCTGGTGATATAGCCTAGTGGCAAGAGTGCCTGCCTCGGATACACGAGGCCCTAGGTTCGATTCCCCAGCACCACATATACAGAAAACAGCCAGAAGCGGCGCTGTGGCTCAAGTGGCAGGGTGCTAGCCTTGAGCGGGAAGAAGCCAGGGACAGTGCTCAGGCCCTGAGTCCAAGGCCCAGGACTGGCAAAAAAAAAAAAAAACTGGTACCGCCAAAAACTAAATATAATCCGTGCAAAAAAGGGCTAGAGGTGTGGCTTAGGTATAGAGCACTTGACTAGTACACATGAGGCACTAAGTTCAAACCTCAAATGCCTCCTCAAAAAAAAAGTTACGAAACAGAATTTTTCAGTCAACTTCATGTATTTAGAATCCCTGGAATGGAGGTCAGAACCACTCATTTATATGAGTAATACATTAGAAGATAATATATTACAGTATATTCATATAACATACATAGTATGTACATGATTTAAACAGATCATCAATAATTGGAAATTATGCTCTGAAGTGCTTTACTGACAGGGATGGATGGTCACAGAGTTTGGAGAGCACTAGCCTCGACTTGTGTATGTTTTTTTTTTGTCCAGGCTGTGTCCTGGATCACCACATTTACCAGGACAAGAACCCAGTAAGCTTTCATTTTATCTCTGAGCCTTTTGTACGTTATTTATAAACCAAGACACTAAGGCTTAGAATGAAGGGGTGCACCCAAAGTTTCAAGGTTTCCCTAAATAACCCTTGTTTCCTAATTTAACAGCTTGACAGAGGTTGATGGGTTAATAGTAAAATGAGGGGCCGTATATTATCAATAAAACCTGTTTGTAGGAAGGTTTGCCTCCTTCTCTGGCTAGTCAACTGAGGGGCTGACATGGGGGCATAATTGGCTGTCTCCTTGCTAGTTGTCATGGAGGCCAGATCCCACAGCACTGCCATTGCCTTCACAGCCACCAGCAACTCAGATGTTCATTTCCTCTTGCTACCGACAGCCCAGTGATAAAGCCGAGAAAGAGGCCATTTGTACTTGTGCCCTAGGATGATGTTCCATATGGATTAAAGGCTGATTAACAGCAGTTTGGAACTCTGCAGGTGTCTCCATGGGTCTGTATTAGGTGATAGACTTGACGGGACTTCAGAAATGC
The DNA here is from genome assembly GCF_023159225.1 of Perognathus longimembris pacificus. NCBI lineage: Eukaryota > Metazoa > Chordata > Mammalia > Rodentia > Heteromyidae > Perognathus > Perognathus longimembris. The sequence continues at coordinate 8,658,386 of NC_063172.1, forward strand.
GAGGCCAGTGCTGAGTTTCTAGATAGCACCCCATGGTCTGGGACAGATTCTTGCAGTTGCTTGGTGAGAGTTTTGAAAGAAGAAACCCACATTCAGTAGCCTTGAGGAATTAAAGGGATGCGTCATCCACAGTGACAAAGAGAAAGGCATTTTAAGAAAATATGTACAGAGGGCTTTTTTACCCGGAGGACTTTGTCTTCGTTCCTAACACTGGACCTATGCTGTGAGGGGTTGTGGGGACAGAGAAGAATTCTTGGTGGAGGCTTGGGACTGAAATGACTTACTCACCATCTAGTAACTATTGTGTCCAAACTAGTCAGTGTTGGAGCCAAGGAAATGAATCCACCCTCACTTCCCCATTAAAAAAGTTACCATTCCTGGGAAATGACTGTGAAGTTAAAACAAAGTATTATCAGAATCACCAGATGAGTAGTGATGATTTTGTAACAAAGATCTGAGCCCCCAGACTGACAGCAGAAGAAATAAGGAACATTGCTTATAATAGTGTAATCATCTCATTCCTAGTGCTAGACAGTAACCCCCCCCCAAATTATTACATAAGTTTTAGTATAGTGTATTGTAAGTTCTAAGCACTGTTAAAATAAGATGTATTTGTATTAGGCCGTGCTTGGTGACTCAACCTATAATCTCAACTACTCAAGAGGCAGAGATCAGGTAGAGTTTAGTTTAAGGCCACCCAGGCAAAAAATTAGTAAGACCCCCATCTCAAATAAAGCAAGAGTAGTGGTATAAAATCTGTAATCCCAACTGTGCAGGAGTCTCACAGAAGAAACTAGCTAGGCAAAAACAGGATCCTCTCTATAAAAAAAAATAACCTAAGGCAGAAAGGGCTAGAAGCATAGCTCAAGTGAGAAAAAACTTGCTAGAGGGCCTGAATTCAAAGCACAGTAGTACAAAGAATAAGTATTTGTATTGAATTATTGAATTTCTTGATCTTTTGTCAGTGGGAGAAAAGCAAACTTTAATACTTTTTATTGAGAGTAGACTGAAAACTGCTATGTGTGTGAAAGAGAGAGAGGGAGAGAGAATCGGGGACATTTTTGCTGAGATACACTCAGTTTATGTGAGCTTATCTTAAGGAAATAGGATTAGGAAAGAGGAAAGGAAATTATAATTTTCTTTCTCTTTATATAACCACCTGAATGATTTGTAATTTTAAAAACAAATAGAATTAAAATTTTTAAATGATGGGTGCTACAAAGTGTGTCTAGAATGTATGAGAGCGCTATTGCTATCTCTTCATTCCAGCACTGAAGCTTCTGACACCTAGGAAGTCACTATGTTGTTGCAGTTACAGCTGACTGTGTTTTCTGTGCATGGCACATGGCTGGGGGAATAAGAATCACTCCCTGCAATGAGCATCTTACTGAGGGCTCACTGTGTGTTGGGCCTAACACTGCACAGAAATATATCCCAAGTCCAGTAAAACTGAACACTCCAGCATTCCTAGACATGAATGAGAGGGGAGGTTTCATTTGTATCTTACCTTGAACTAGGTAGGCTGAAGCTTGGAACCATGGTGGAGCTTATGGACAGGAGAACTCTAGGATGGCTGTATGATCACAATATTAGTGTACATATCTAAGCTCTCAAGATGTTCCTGCGCTTGTGGAGATAGATGACAAACACATGTCCCTCTGGACCCTTGGCACACAAGACATGCGTGCAGACCCTGTAGGGAGACTGTGGTCTAGAAAAGAGATGGGAAGGTACGGAAATGAAAGTCACTCTGGACGGAAGGACTGGGCTAGGCATTTTCTAAACATCTACCATATGCCAGAAACTAGATGGCTTTTCTCACCTATTTCCCATAATAACCCCATCAAGTAGGTATTACAGTTAAGAAAGCAGAGCCAGAAATGATACATAAATTACCCTTACTTGAAAGTTGATCCCAAATCCTATTTTTCCAAGAATCCTCAGAAAATATGAGGATACTGTCAGTTCCATTCGCATTAGAACTTCAGCCCTCTGTCTCATGGAAGATGAAATTAATAAAAGTAAAGGTAATTTTAGAGATTGACTATAAATTACGTAGGATTATCCCATTTCACATATGAAGTCAAGGCCCAATAGAGTTATGGACTTTGTCACACAGGGCCCTTTGAAACCAAGCAGGGATTCAGATCTGTGCCTCTGTTCTCCTCAGGCCTGCACTTTTCCCTCTACCCATGTGCCTCAGTCAAATTCCCCTGGTTTGGGAGATGAGCTGAAGGTCTTCCTTATTAAATTCATCAAGTGGAAATGAGTCAGTGTCTTTTAGAAGAGTTTTTGTTGTCCTTCCAAAAGAGCTTTCATGTTCATTATGGTGCCTTTATCTCTTGGCAGTGACTGAGATGGGCATTGTTTTATATAGATGTGGAAGCTAAAGTCCCTGAGAGGTAGTCATCTGACCAGGGTGACATGATAGATGCTAGAGTTGGGCTCCTTCCCTTTGAAGTGGTTGAGATGAATATCATTGTTCATTGGTCTCCAAAGGCAGAGAAGAGTGTTGGGAGAGATTGTCCGTGGTGAGTGTCCCAGGTGGTGCTTCATTTGTCTAGAGGGAGGCATGAAGCTGGCTGCCACCGTGCAAGGTCAGACACGTGTATCCTGTCTCGTCAGCTGATGTGTCTTGCCTTTTGTTTTCCTGTGCAGCCTCTCTGCATGAACGTGAACAGTAACCAGAGCTGCATTTTATCTTCCTTTTTTTTTTTTTTTAATGTCAGCCTGAACTGCTGCCAACCACTGCAGGCCCCATGCATTTTTAATGTACTGATGATTAGGAGGCCATGGGGGTCTCATTTCATGTCATTCAACTGCTGGAGATGTGTTTTTCTCAGCTTATTCCCAATGTAGGCTCCTTTCTGTTTCAGATACCCATGGCCCCTCAGCTCTTACTAAGGGGGTAAGAAAGTGAATTTCTAAGCCTTTGATTTGCTGAATAGCTAGGAGATTTCAGAAGGGGGTGCTTTTCAACTTTCTGAAAAAGAGATCACGAATTTCAAGTCAACAAATATTTACTGAGCCCTGGCTCTTGTAGTCTAACTCACTGGAAAAAAAACAAAAAACAAAAAAAAAAAAAACTCTACAGTAGGCATTTGTTAGTGGGGATGCAGAAGTGATCCAAGGTCCCTCTCATGGTCTGGTGACAGGGAAAGATGAAAACATGTATAAATATACTATGTGTATACTATGTGTATTTATAAGCCATTAAGTGCAGAAGAGCCATTAAGTGCAGAAGATTGTAGACATGAATGGTTATTTCTAACCAAGGGGGAAGACTAGCTTAGGAAGGAAGTGCTGTTTGAAGGGAGCCTTTAAAGAGAGGACTTGGAAAGATACTCATGTGTCCATTATTTAGTCCAGTAAATGCTGAGCCCATGCAAGCACATGCTTCTCTGTACACCGTAGCAGAGGAGACGGGAAATGAACAGGTGAAGATAGATCCTCCCCACACACACACACAAAGACAGTGCCAAGTGCAGAGAACAGTACTGCTTTCCTCAGGTCTGCAAAGATTGGGACCCTGGGTATTTCTGATGAGTGGCGATGTCAGCAAGGGGCTTGGTAAGTGGTTGTCAGACTTGAGCTCTATTTTTAAAAATACAGGCCCCACACTTTGTCAGTGGGTTGCATCTGGGGCATGAGAAATGAAAACCAAGTATGATTTGAGAGTTTTCAGCATTACAGCTTCAAGAATATTACTTGATGTTAACTGACCAAGGGAAGGGATTGTGGATAAAGGGCTGAGAAAGAAGATCAAGGATTTGTTGTTCACATATTCAGACTGAACTTTATTATCAGGCATCCAAGTAGAGATACAGAATCAGTTTGAAGTGTTTGTTGTTGGTTTTTTTTATGGAGGAGAAAAAGGTATTTGACAGTTCTCAGGGCCCTGTTGCTTCCTAGGCAAACATGCTATCACTTAGGCTTCACCCCCAGGCCTGTTGGTTTTGTTGTTTTCTGGTAAGATCTCATGCTTCTGCCTCAGACCAAACTTGGACTGTCATACTCCTGCCTATACCTCACAGGCTGCTAGGGTTATGTGCCATCGTGTCCCAACTCATTCTTGGAGATGGGTCTTTTTGATTGGCTTGGTCTCAAACTATGACTCCCTTTCTGCCTTTCAATAGATAATTAAATGTATAATATTTAAGTCTGTATTTTAGGATTGAGCTCTGGGCTTGCAATATCAATTTTAGAGTTGCCAGCTAACAAAAAAACACTTAAGTTAAAAAAAACACAAACATAATTTAGATCCAAGGGAGTGATCATGGGTAGAGAATAATAAAGTACCAAAGACAGACAGGAGGTTTTCCAGTGTTATGAGGTCAGAAAGATGAAGAGCCATCAACAACAATGGAGATTGATTGGTGGCTGGAAGCTACAAGGACAACTGAGTGAGTGTGGGGTCCTGGAAGCCAGGTGAAGGAAGATTTGTATGGAGTTAGCATTCACTGTTGAGAACATCTCATATACTTCATGTCAACTCAACACCACATTCCTTTACCATAGACTTAGACTGGAAAGCAAGAGCTTAGGGAAGAGAAACAACCTCTCTAGGAATAGAGTGTTGAGACAGAATCTTACTGTGCAGACTAGGCTGACCTTGAGTTTGTCATGTGGCCCAAGCTACGGAATCCTCCTGCATTAGCCTGCTGAGTACTAGAATTACAGGCATATGACACCCTACCAGGATATGATTAATGCTCAAGTGTCAGCTACAGTAATAAGTAAGGAAATTTAAAAAAATAAAATAACTAAATAGAAAGCTCATAGGTAGTGAAAAACAAGCTTCAAATAATTTTGTCTGAGCCTGCACATTTTGTATCAAGAGATAGTATGTGAAAAGTATTTTCCAGTGCCTTTCTCCGTCAGGGGCTTAGACAGAATTAAAGGAAACAAAGACTAGTTGCAGAGAAAGAAACATGTTAAAGCACATGGATTTCCCTTTGGCATTCCGAGAGAGAGAGAGAGATTGTGTGCGTGTGTCTGTGTGTTTAATGAGAGTTTTCATAATGCTACAGTTGCTTGAGAATGTGACAGAAAAAGATGTGGGCCTAAAGCCAGGAAGAAGTCAATGAGTTTGGTAGGATGTAAGAGCTAAAGAGCTAAATTTTGTGCACGGAACCAGGAAATCTCCAAGAAAGTGGAGTGAGACACCTGGATGTGTTGGCACCTACCTTTAATCCCAGCACTTAGGAACCTGAGGCAGGAAGATTGCATACTGAGGCCAGCCAGCCTGGTTTGCTTCATGATAGAAAAAGGAAAGCAAAAACCTTCAGTATGTTGCTAACCTCTGGACATGTTGGACATGTTTAATAAATAGTTGATGCAAGTTCTCTCCTCTTTTGACAGTTTTCAGTGATCAGTAGTTCAGAATAGCTATTCATTGTGGCAAGTAATAACTCACGCTCCTTCTCATCTTCTCTTTTCAGACCATGTACAAAATGAAGAAAACTATGCACAAGTTCTTGATAAGTTTGGGAGTAATTTCTTAAGTCGAGACAACCCCGATCTTGGCACTGCTTTTGTCAAGTTTTCTACTCTTACAAAGGAACTGTCTACACTGCTGAAAAATCTGGTAAGCCTTGTCATTGTCATGCATGGTGGCAGAAAACTACAGCCTGATGGGGCCAGGGTCTCACAGAGAACAGCCCACTGCTTTCCCCTCAGCCCTCAGAGCTGGAGGCAAAAATAAAAATAGACGGCTTTATAATCCATTTGCGAGGGTTATGAGTTTTATACATATGTATATATGAAGTTTCTAGGATTTGTACCTATATCTCAGCAGATAGCAGAGTAGAGTTGTTGAGTCGAAACTATTCCTTTTCTTTTTTAAGGTAACCTTGTCCTCTTTCGTCCCTCTCTCCTTTCTCCTCCCTCCCCCCTCTCTGTACTACCCTATACATCCAGTGGCTTATGCACTGGTTATTTTTGAAGAAGAGTCTTACTTTCTGCCCAGATATATAGCTGGCTTGAGCTCTTCCTGTTTTGTTTTTCTTACTGTTGTAGCTGGGATAATAGCCAAGCGCCACCACACCCAAGTGTTCTTGCAACTATTGCATCTCATTTCTGTGCAGATAACTGCACATATCAGATAATGAAACTCCTTCAACTCCACAAGGAGAAAAAAGAGTTTTGAGATTTCAGGAACCTATGGTTTCAGTGGTTGAAGACAGGAAGAATATATAAAAAGCAGCACACTTGAAAACACTGATTCAGAGGTTGGAGGGTGGAGCCTATAACCGGGCATTGCCATATTGTTGCATCTTCCTCCTGTGCACACACATGGAAAGGTGTATTCTGGGTAACACCGCATGGCTGACGATGTGAATTGATTGATGTCTGGGTGAAAAGTATTTCTCTAAGGACCACTACACTTCTTTGAGAATTAGTTTAATCGAGCCTGCATCTAAATCTGGAACCATGGAGTGACGACTGAAAGGAGGTCCAGTGGTACTAGAAGAAAATGATTCATATCCTACTTTTCCTCAGTCCTGCCCTGGGGAAGAGGCCTTGTTTCCCCTTCCTTTTCCTCCCCTCTACCACCCCCAGCACATTTATCTCCTTGAAGGATCCAGATTCTAAGCTCAAATGGCCTTACCCTGAGTCACTTACGTACCCGATGAGTTTCTGTTACCTTAGGGTATAACTTTGTCATAAATCCATTTGCCATAAATAGCTTTCAGGTGTAGACACATACTTGAAAAATACAGCTGTCTTTCCAATCTTATTAACCTGAATATTGATCAGTCAAAATACTTTTTTTTTGTACTAGGATATATATATATATATATGTATGTATGTATATTCTTCCAAGCAGTTTAATTCCTCTGTTCAAGGAATCATGAATCAATGTTGTGTAGTAAACCAACTGACCTGAAAGAAAACAATGTTCAATATGGTATTTTTTTTTATTTCAAAAAGGATAATTTTGAACATAGAACCAATGGTTCCCGTAAGTTTTGGTTTAACAAATCATGATGTTGTGAATTTGAATCTCTTTCATTTAGAAAAAGGCCCTTTTATTTCCTCTTCCTTCTGGGTATGACCTGCCTTTCTGCCTCTGAGGTTGCTCAGGAGGTGGGGGATGGCAAGAAAGGAAGTAAAAGAAGACTCAGACACTTGGGTAATAACTGACAAAAGATTCAGGAAGCTCTTTTTTCTCTTAGGTAGGTATGTCACAAGGTTCTCTTGCTGTTTTTGCTTCCAGAAGACTTAAAAATATTTGTCTTAACTCAAAAATCACCACCCCCAGGTTTTTGCATCATTCCACTCCACATCAGTTGACTACAAGTCGCTGTTCTTTTGCGTGCATGTGTGCTCACAAGCCAGTCAAGCAAGCAGTCAGAGGCTGTATGTACTTGACTTAATATGTTGGTTTGCAACTGATAGATATTGAAGACCTTTAAACCAGGCAATATGGTGGGTGCTATGTATAGTAGATTTAACACATTTATACAGTTAGCAAGCAGACTTGGACCTAGTGTTCTGTCTCTTTTTACCTACTCAGTGTTTGTCTCAGATATGGAATCCCAGCTTTTATTCACTAGCTTTATAGGTGGATTACTTTATTTCTCTAAACAATTTCCTTATCTGTAAAAAGAACCAATCATCTTGTCTTTATTGCTCTGTTGTTGTTGTTGTAGCCATACTAGGGTTTGAACTCAGGACCTTATTCTTGCAAGGCAGGCTTGAGCCACAACCCCAACTCATTTTGCTTTAGACATTTTTTTAAAATAGGCCAGTCTCGATCATAATCATCATATTCATGCTTTCCATGTACCTGGGGATGGAAAGTGCCTTCCACTATAATCAGCTTTATTGTTTAAGATGAGGGTCTCTCAAAACTTGTTGCCCAAACTGGTCTCCAAGCACTTTAGCTTCTTAGATAAGAGCCTACCTGGCTAAACACAGAAAAATCACCTATTTCCTCAGTTCCCTCATTCTAGCTCTGTTATGCAAGTCCTTAAAACCAATATTCATTCCCACAACTTGGAGCCTGTGAGGTAGAGAGGATTTGCAGGGTGTTGAGCTGCCTGAGGTACCCTTCCTAGTCTCAGTGCGAGGCACTTCACGCTATTGCTACAGATGAACACCTCCTCCTGAGACCTGTGTGCAAGGACATACCTACGAGGGGAAAAAAGGAGCACATGAAAAATTGAGTAGAATTTGAAGCAAATTCTGTAGTCCAGACACTTAACAATTTCTTAATTTTCAGTAATAAAATTTGGGGGTTTCTTGCTGCTAGAGAGTGCTGATGCAAAGAAACCTTCTGTAGTATTTTTCAGCTTTTTTTCCTTTTGTTGTCAGTACTAAGACTTGAACTCAGGGCCTGGGCACTGATCTCTTAGCTTTCGCTCTCCAGGCTGGTACTTTACCATTTTAGCCCAGCTCTACTTCCAGCTTTGTGCTGGTTAACTAGAGATAAGAGTCTCACAAACTTTCCTGCCTAGAGTGGCTTTGAACCATGGTCCTCAGATCTCAGACTCATGAGTAGCTAGGATTACTTGAAGTGAGCCACCAACACTCAGCTTATTTTTCAACGTTCTTGTGAGTATTGGTTTTTGTTTTGTTTTTTTTTTTTCAAAATAAAAATTTAAATCAGCATAAGCCATCAAATTCTAGTCTGGGAGAAAATATAAAAGGAAATGTTTAATAAAACATTAGTTGAAAATTTCATTATAAAACAAATGTATAGGACTGGAAATATGGCTTAGTAGTAGAGTGCTTTGCCTAGCTTGCATGAAGAGAAGCCCTGGGTTCAATTCCTCAGCACCACATAAACAGAAAAGGCCGGAAGTGGCCTGTGGCTCAAATGGTACAGTACTAGCCTTGAGCAAAAAGAAGGTCAGGGACAGTCCCCAGGCCCAGAGTTCAAGCCCCAGGACTGGCCCAAAAAAACCCAAACAAATGTATAGAGCAAAAGTCAAACTCTCTTACTCTGGTATCCCTTAAGACAACTGTTTTCCAGTCCTTAGCTCAGTTCCTTTGTGCTTTTCTAGGTCTTGCTAACAAGTTTCTCTTCTTAAAAACCTTTTTGCAATCCCTGTTTTGCAAGAATAGAGAGATTACTGCTTACTCCTAAAAATGAATGTCTAATATTTATTTTAAAAAATTAACTCCAGGAAACGGAAACAAGAGGTTCTTTTCTTTGTTACTGTTTCTGTTTTCTTTTCCTTTTGTTTGGTAGTTTATTTGTCTTAGGGAAGGTAAGGGGGGGATACAGAAATGGAGGGACAAAGGGTGAACAAATGCAGCAATGGTACTCACTGGACACTGTGTTGAAAATGTACTGTACAACTTGTGGGTGGGGATGGGAAGGAAAAACTGGGAGCGTGAGGGAAGAGATGACATTGTTCAAAAAGAAATGTACTCTACCTGACTTATTTAACTGTAACCCCTCTGTACCTTTACAATAACAATAAAATTTTATGCATTAAAATTTTTAAAAGGAATATTGAATTGAAGTACCACTAAAGCCATTGGAAATGTTTAAGCAGGAGAGAGGGAGGGGAAAAAAGTGAATGTCTTGGAAAATGCTGCCTCTTAGTGGCAAGAAGCCAGGGAGCTGTGGACATAATCTACTTCACTGTTGCCTTCAGTATACCTGTGGTCTAAGGAGACCCGGGTATAAAGAATTATTCAGCAGGTTCTTACCCATGTGGCCTTGGCAGGTTACTTGGGCAACTTCTGACTCTTGCTTTCATCCCTGTTGTAAAATAGGGTTAATCATCCCTTATTACTGTGGTTCATTCAAATGTTTATTAGGGTTCTGTATGAGCACTGTGATTCCACAGGAGAGATTCCACAGTTAGAACAGACAGTGGCCTTGTCCTCCTGAAATTTTCATTCGAATAGCCCTTTACAACTGATATTTGTGAAGTACCCGGGTAAAACTTGGTTGGCATTATATGCTTAGTTAGATAGTTACATTTTTTTAAAAAGTAACTAGATACATTTCTTTAGTCAACTTGCCAATCTCTACTCCTCCTTGCTGTGGTTACAGGTGCATCCTAATGAAAGTCAGCTCCAGACATGCAAGCTGTCATTCTTGGCCTAGGCAGTGTTCCATGCTTCATGTTCTGGTACAGCCCTTCTACTGGGGAGCCCTCTAGCACTTAATGTGTTAACAACAAAGCCTTTCTTCACAGTGAAGCTTCCTTAAAAAAAAAATAAGAACAAATGTTAGAATGTTCTTGTCTTCAATGTTAAGTGTTTTTATTGTTTATTTGATTATATGGTATCAATATTATGTCGTTTTATTTCAACCATTGGAAGGAAAGGCACAAAATAATTACTTGCTGAACACAAGTGCTGACTGGGCCTTCTCAGTTCCCAGCATGCCATCATTACCTGTGATCCTGGCAAAGAGGTTAAGAAGTCAACAGACAGAATTATATCCATTTAATTTTCCTGAACCACAGTGGAAGAGGAAAGGAGTAAATGGATGAATTGAAAGATTTTCAACAGGCAGAGAAAACCATGTAAATACCATGCCTGTCACCAGTTGCAGCTTAGTAGTGGTTTTAGAAAATACTTGTAAACCTTTCTTAGCATACAGAAGATAGAGGAGTTCTAGTCTAGCCAGAACTCATGATCATCTGGTTTCTTCTGTGCCCTATGCCTTTGGTTAGCTCTGAAGCTTGCCTGCACGCCCAGGGTCATCTAACAGTTGGAGGACAGTTATTGCTTCACAGCTTTTGGAACAAAGCAAAAATTTCTCCAGCTGCAGGGCATTTCCTGTTTGTAGTTTCTCCTGCAGAATCTTGTGGTTTGGGTTAAGAAAAAAATATTTTTTTAGTTTCTTCTTTTCTTTCCCCTCAAATGAGAATAGCTAGAGAATAAGCATGTTGGGTCTAGAATTTTGTCAAGTAGATTATATCTCACACTCTTTGAAATACTGAACATGTGGAGTGAGTGGCTATACACAGTAGTATATTGAACTCTTAATACATTTTTTGGAAACCTTGTCTTTCTGCAACATGACAATCAGAATGGTTCAGTGTTTGGAGCATCAGAATCCCTGACCTGCTTCACTACAAGTGAGGTCTATTTATGTGGGTGGGCAAAAGGGGAAGAGTCTTGTTTTTTTTTTCTCTTCTGCTCTGGAAGTCGTACAGGCTCAATGTAAAAAAATGTAGAAATATTAGAAAGTTTAATAAAGATGATTGCATAATTCTATGATCAGTTAATAGTTAATTATTCCGTTGGGAAAATAGTTTATAGATTTACATAAATACCAATAATTTACATATGTGTCTGTGTGTACACTATATTGATATTTCTTATCCTTTTCAGATATAAAGATATACATCTCACCTAGTCCATGATCTCCTATCTAAAACTCTAGAGGTTGCTTCAGAAGTCAAAGTGTATTTTTATACGAGGATAACACAGTGTATATGTACCATGTTACATAATGCATCCCATTTTATATAATACATGCCAGTGACTTCTTTAGCCCCTTCTTACGATTAAACACAATCTCTCTTGTGCACTATTTGAATGTTCATATGAAGTAAAATGAGTCATATATCATGGAGAATCTCACCTCAAGTCAGAGTTTAGCCAACCAAATGGATTCAGGCCAGGTCAGCTTTTAGTGTGAAATGAATTTTTAAAAATAAAAGGAAAAGAACTTGTATTAAAGTGTGTGTGTGTGTGTGTGTGTGTGTGTGTGTGTGTGTGTGTATTGTGGTCATCTCTTACAGGTGTTTTGTAAAAATTTTTGAGGTGTGGTAGTTCTCAATGACCACATAAAGTTTCAAAAACTTATTTTAACAGACTACATAGTATTTCTTGAATTTTATTCCTAACTAATGGGTTAGATTTTACATGCCTCAGTCTAGTGTGCCTTACTTAGGTAAATGTATCCAATATACAGAAAATCCTAGCTTACCCGGGTTGAATTTAAAAGTAGTTCATCCTGAGTTTTTTTTAAATTATTTTAAGATTTTTATTTATTCTATTTCAAAAAAGGGTACAAATAATGCATTTTTAATTAGAATTGAATCTTCTACCTATAGCGGGAGTAATTCTTTTAATTTAAAACAGTTGTGTGTGTCTAGTGTTATTCAATGTGAGACACTCACAGAACAGTATTTTGATACTAGGAGAGACTTAAGTTTTAGAGCTGTGAGTCTGTGAAAGGAAAGAAGGGAGAAGAAGGAGAAGTGATAGACACTAGTCATTTGTTAGTAGAGTTTCAACAGCCATAAGAGAGGATTGGATTACAATGAGAATGGTACTCGGAAATGCTCTCTGGTATTCTTAGTATTTGTTTATCAATCTTTAAAATAAAAGAAGAAGAAGAAGAAGCCAGGCATGATGACGTATGCCTGTAATCCTAACTACTCATGTGGATGAGATTGGGAAGATAAATGGTTTAAAGCTGGAACACAAAAACTTCAATAGAAAAGGCTGGGCATCACTTTTGGCCATCTACCCAAAAGATTACAAACAAGACCACACTAAAGCAAAGCCACCAGCACAGCAATGTTCATCACAGCACAATTTGTCATCACTAAAATATGGAACCAACCCAGATGCCCCTCCGTAGACAAGTGGATCAGGAAAATGTGGTACATATTCACAATGGAATTCTATGCCCCATTCATAGGGAAATGGAAGGACTTGGAAAAAATTACACTAAGTGAAGTGAGCCAGATCCAAAGAAACATGGACTCTATGGTTTCCCTTATAGGGAATAATTAGTACATGTTTAGGCTAGTCATAGCAGAAGATCACAAGAGCCCAATGTCTATGCCCTTATGAACATGTAAGATGATGCTAAGTGAAATGAACTCCATGTTATGGTATCAAGTGTTATATCACTGTTGTAATTATTTTCAACATGCCATGTGAAAAAACTGTACCCTTTGTTTTTCTCTTGTATTACCTTCCTGTGGTTTCACCCCCCGCTATCACTGTATCTGATCTTAGTACCCTGGATACTGTATATACTGGTATTGGAACTAAGGAAGGGAAAGGGAATACCAAAATCGAGAAACAAAGGATAAAAAGACAACAATTCCAAAAGCAATATTTACAAAACCATTTGGTGTAAACCAAATGAACAACTCACTGGGGGAAGAGGGAAGGGGGAAAGGGGAAGTAGGGGAAAAATGAGGGAGGAGGTAACAAGTTAAATAAGAAGTGTACTCCAGGGGCTGGGGATATGGCCTAGTGGCAAGAGAGCCTTCCTTGTATACATGAGGCCCTGGGTTCGATTCCCCAGCACCACATATACAGAAAACGGCCAGAAGTGGCGCTGTGGCTCAAGTGGCAGAGTGCTAGCCTTGAGCAAAAGGAAGCCAGGGACAGTGCTCAGGCCCTGAGTCCAAGGCCCAGGACTGGCCAAAAAAAAAAAAAAAAAGAAGTGTACTCCACTGCCTTACATATGAAACTATAACCCCTCTGTACTTCACTTTGACAATAAAGGGGGCAAAAAAGAACTATTCACAATAGCTAAACTATTGAAACAATCTAGATGGCTTACAAATAAAAAAATTTATATACATATATAAAAAAAAAAAAAAGGAAAAAGCTGGGCATGGAAACCCGTACCTGTCATTGCAGCTACATTAGGAAACGTAAATAGGAGATTGAGGTCCAGGCTTTCCCAGAGGTAAACATAAGACCATATCTTAAAAATAAAGCAAAGAAAGGCTAGTGACATAGCTCAAGAGATAAAGTGCCTGCCTAACCAAGTATCAGGCTCTAAATTCGTACCTCAGTACCACCCAAACGAAGGTACTCAGTTTTCCTACTCCACACTTGAGCAGCACAACACTCTATCTGAAAGGGCGGGCGGGGGGGGGCGGGGTGGAGAAAAGAAGGCTTAAGACAAAGCTTTTAAGACAGATAAGGATATCATTATTTTATGCTCAACTTTTCCTTATACAAATTTAACAATAGTTGTAGTGTCCTAACTATGCCACACACTATTTTAAATTAGAATAGACAGGGCTGGGAATGTGGTTTAGTGGTAGAGTGCTTGCGTAGCATGCATGAAGCCCTGGGTTCAATTCCTCAGCACCACATGAACAGAAAAAGCCAGAAGTGGTGCTATGGCTCAGGAGGTACAGTGCTGCTACCCTTGAGCAAAAAGAAGCCAGGGACAGTGATTATTCAGGCCCTGAGTCCAAGCCCAGGTCTGGATTAAAAAACAAAATAAAATAAAAATTAGAATAGACTAAGATGTGCTGTGGTAATAAATTGGGTCCCATTTCCCCATGGCTTAGTTTACTAGTACTGGAGGGATTGGGAGTCTGGTTCATAGATTATCAATAAGTTAGGCACTAAGACACATGGAGGCTCCTCCTTCTCTATTTGGTCTGGCTATGGACCCAGGACACTGAGGACTTCTTGTGGCTTTCTGGATATTTTAGTTCTTGTCTCCACCTAGCTGCAATGGACCAGAAAATGGAAAAGAAAGAATGGAGTATGTGGTGAGCGAGCGTTACTGTCTGCTGTCTGTGCCTCAGCCATAAGTACATTTGGCATATTTACTCACAGCAGCCTATCAGGTCACTGATCTTAATTTTTGTTGGTGTACAGCAGGAAAAAAAACAAAAAACTTAGTTACAAGTTCAGGTCTAAGAGCCATTGCTCTAATCTAGAAGTCTACATTAGAGAACACTTGATTGTCCCAATATATGAGCATCTGCTCGTGGACATAGGCTTACTGCTAAACCTGTATTATGTGGAACAAAGCAGTGGTGCAGATGTTGCAAAGACAAGGCAAAAGCTGCTTTGAGACTTTCTGTCTTCATTCTAGAAGCCTCCAGAGTTGTTTTTCCTAGCCCAAATATGGAGATACGTTACAGAAAGCAAATCCAGATGTTTTCATTAGCTCAAAAGATTTCTGTCCTACACTGCTCCACATCTGCTCATTGGAGCCCTCGCACTCTTCCTTACCATCCCATTTCCCATCCTAGGCCTCTTGTCCTGATTCTCCCATTCTTCCTGGCTGCTTCACATGAAATGTTCTGTCTCAAACTGGTGGTGGATTCCTTTGCAGATGGCACCTCTCGGTCTCTCCTTACCTCCTCATCCCATTACTCTCAGAGCCATTTACCCCAGCCCAAGGAGAGGTTGGCACCTTCTTGTGATCTCATGGCAGCCAACCCTGGCATCACAGATTAGTGAGGGGACCATGGCTGAGTTCCAGGCTCCACTTGTACATACTAGGTGTGTGCTTTGAGCTGTCCGCACCTTGCTGCACACTGTACACAGAAGGCATTGCCTAAATCCCATGCCTGATTCTTCAATATAAGTTCTGCACTGAGAAGCAGTAATGTTTCCTATGACATTTGCAGTTCGCATTTATATGTTCAAGGCTTAGACATCTCACCTTAAGGTGGAAAAAAAAACAACTGTTCAAATAAACCCACAGACTTGCCTGTTGTATAAGAAGCAACTTTCCATTGAACCACTTTGAGAAAGGCTGAGATACTTGCTGAACCTGGGGATCTGTTTTCTTTTTTGTGCTTTTTAAATAGTATTCTATTTTACTTCTGCCCTTCTAGAATTTATCTCAGCATATGATTTCTGGTTTTTTTCAACATGTTGCTTCTTAGACTTTGCCTCTTTCTATTTTAGGTTTTATGGTAGTTAAACATGAAATATTCTGCCTTATTAGGTCTTAAAGTCTTGTTACATCTTCCGCCAGAATTGAATAGACCTTTTTATTGACTTATTCCTCCAGCTGTACTAAGAAATTAGGGGAGGGGGGGTGAGGAAAATTCAGTTGGGAGTTCAGAGAGTTGGCAGCTTCACTGCTTTGAAGTTAGATATGACTGAGTTCAAATCTCTGATCTGCTGCTTCGCAGGCTAGGTCACCAGAGACAGATTTGTTCATTGTTATTGAAGCACCATTGATCTGAGACTAAGTAATTAATAGGTATCTAGGAAACTCTGTTCTCTTCAGCTTTGTATATTTTCCTTAGGTAGTAAGTAGAAACATTAAGTAGTATTAACAAGTACTTGAAACACTATGTAGAGAGTCAGGTGAGTTTAAATGAAAGACAGTATTTAAAAAGAAAGACAAGACTTCCTAAAGCCTATCCTAACTTGGCCAGCACTTACCAAGTGCCCATTGTATCTCAGGCTTTGTGGTACGGCTTACTGTCACTTTCTGTGATGCTTATACAAAACATTTTGAAAGTTGAAAGTACCATCTAATTTTGCAAAGAAAAAAAAAACATGGTCATGGTTTAGAGCCAGAGATTTTAAATGAAGGCTTTGTGCTCTGCAGATTCCACAATGAGGAAACTTTTTCTTGGTTTCTGGAAGCAGGTGACATCTTGGTAGTTCTAAGAAGATCCCTTTTTGGTGGCCTAGAGACATACCTGTTGCCTGATGGTGAGAATCATGGTTACCATTTAGGTGGATTCTTTCAGTTACTAAAATCTCAGTGAGAATCAAAGGAAGTCAGTCTAATAACACAAAATAAGAGACCAAGCAGATGGGGGTGGGGGGGACAGAACAGTCTAGTCCAAGACAGCAGGTGACTCTATTGACTCATCAGTTGGATGAAGGATTGATGTTCACTGGAAATTATTGCCATGTCTTTCTGTTACATAGGAAGTGTGTATATGTTTATTTTATTAAAGATATTTTTAATTGGGTTAAGATACTGAGTAAAATCAGTTGTAAAACATGTATAATAATGTGTGATAGAGATGCTCAGAGAAGGCAAGGAAAACGTGATTTGATGTCACTTACAATATGGTTTTGTTCTAGGTAAACATTTGCAAATTATAAGATACATGCACGGAAATGAAACTAAAGATCTGAAAATTGATCGTGAGCTAATTTAACACTTCAAGTACACTAGCAAAATGTTTAGTGTTAAGATGATTTTTTTCCCAAACCACAGCCCAGCTCTATAGCTTTCTTCTCCCTTTGCTTTCTCATTTCTTAAGTTGACAGATCTTAGCTCCTCCCCCTTTCCATAGAATTATCCTCAAAAGAATCAGATGCTACACATAATGCAGAGGGAAATAGTGCTTTCATTTTCACTCAGTGTAGGAGATGATGGTAAATCTAACCTACCATTTACTTAAATTAGACAAAATATGATTGCATTATTTTAAGTTAAGGAATTCTCATCTTCCCTTTCACTCCCACACATACCCATTTTTGTCTGTAACACTTCTGCTTACATTCCATCCTGTCAGTTGCTGATCCCTTCAGCTGATAATATCATTTGGTTTTCACTTTGCTGTGGAGCTTCTCCAAATCCCCCAGAGCAGTCCTTTACCTCTGTTCTTTCTTCCAGCTGATTATGGCTCAGACTGGGCAGGTGATTTTTCTTTCTCTCCCTCCCCTGGGAATTTTGGATTTTCTTCTACTTTGTACAGCTCCTTAGTCCAAGGCCATGGTTCTCAAACTTGACCTTGATCCATTTCATGCCAAGAATTAATTAAAATTTAGACCATTTGGTCCCATCAGTTTCTGATCAGTCAGGACATTATGACTCCTAAGTTTCCCAGGGGTGCTGAGATGTCTGGTCCCAGGACCACGCTTTGAGAACCACCAGGAGGGATTACAAATGCACAGAGGTCTGCAATTCCTTCGTGGTGTGCAGAAGCTACAGCTTCTTTCCTTTGAAGTTTCCACCTTGTTACTTTTACTTTTCCAAGTGTAGCCTGGTGCACATCTTACATTAATAATCCAAGAACAAGTTGAATAAAAAAACAGGTTGGTGATGTCGCCCTCTTGTGTTTCTGTGTCATATTACCTTTTACTAACTTTCTGAATACAAAAGTAGTATTAGTTCTTTGTTGGAAACTTGGAATATACAAGGAGAAAACCTGAAAATTAAAAATCTATTGTTCACTGTTAAAAGGGTGTGTGTGTGTGTGTGTATAACTACTGTAAATGTCCTTTTTCCCTTCATGCATATGTTTTAACTCAGAACTTTTTAAGTGTTTAGTCCATAGTGGTTATTTTCCACTTAATTATTTTTAAAAGGTTGGGCTATCCCTGAGCTTAGCGCAAGGCTAAGTTTATACCATTTGAGCTATAGTCCACTTGCAGCTGTGGGAGGAAGGGATAGTTTATTGGAGTTAAAAGTTTCACAGGCTTTTCCTGCCTGGGCTAGCTTCAAACCATAATCCTCAAATCTCAGCTTCCTGGGTAGCTAGGATTAAAGGTGTGAGCTACTGTCACCTGGATAGAAAGCATTTTTCTGTTTTCTAAAATATTGTAGTCCAAGATCCTTTGCTGATTGGAAGCATAAAATCCTCTGAAGCTGAGCTGCCCTGTGTGAGGCCTGTAGGAGCCAGGCTCCTCGCCCTATCACCACTGGCAAATTAGCATACCCATCTTATATTTGTACTGCCGTTATTCAGTCTCCCGTTCTAAGCATTTCCATTGTTTCACTGTCTAAAACCGAATAGTTAAGGCCTGTCTGAAATCTTTATACATTTAGGGGTTATATCTTGTTTAGATACTGGTTCATTGCTGTGTGAATTCAGTGTAGACCTTCTGTTTGGGTCACTTAGGACAAGAGGAACTGAAAACCAGACTGTTCTGGTCAAAGTAATCTCAAGTTGTGCAGATAACCAGACTTTCTCAGAAGGGTATGTTTATGTTCTACTTGAGCTTTTACATTGGCTGTGTGAACCCTATTGGAAGTCAAGGATATTGAATGGGATTTACCATTTGGCCCTTCTAACTCCAGCTTTATTGCTGAACTATTCCAGTCTTGGTTTTGTGTGTTTCTTTGGTGGCTGAGGACCAGGGCTCCTCTCCCCGTTCCTGTCTAGTGTAAGCATCTCCCTGTTGGTGTTTCACCCGCTTGGTCTAGACCTTTTGTCACTGTGCTTAGTTGTGTCTCATAGTTGTTATATGATAAATTATCCAGGAAGCCACATTTTGAAGGATGTAATCTTGGAGCCTTTAGCAGTAGCGGTCTGCAGGCAGCCAGATGTTACAAAGGCCTGCAGCCTGCAAATACCCTTAACACTGTTAGGAAACCGATCAGAGAAGAAGGATAGAACAAAAACAATACCAGCAAATCAATTCAGCTCCAGTGGAGAGCTGACTTGGGACACCTTGGTGACCAGAGACGAGCCAGGAAACAGGATGCAAACACAGAGCCGAGGCATGGCGTAATGGCGCCTGGGGCCGGTCTGACACTAAATAGGGTCAGGTCAGGGGCAGAGTCACAGGAAGCTCCCCGTCCCAGGCACTGTCAAGGCCAAGTGCCCACCCCTGTCTCTAGGAATTCAGGCACACCCATGAAGACAAAATGCCAGACCATACAATTCATCCTGTGGCCAGTGATGGCGCTGGCCAGATCTGACCCCCTTCCTTCAGTAGCTCATTTTAAACTAGGAAGTATAGCTTTGTCAGTGCAGAGATGAAAAGTGACCTGCATTGACTGTACCATCAGGTATAGGCAGCTTCCCATCTGGAAGAGGTCTCCTGATCTCTAAAGCTTTCTTCCCCTCGTTGTAGCTAGTCTGACAAACACCTCCTGTGAACTCACTGCCCAGCCTTTCACCTTAGTCCTGTCTTCCTGCTTCTCTTTTCTGGTACTCAGCACCAGAAAATCTAGGGAGACCAAAGCTTCAGATTTTATAACACTTTAGATCTCAGGACAGCTCACTTGATTTAGAGATTTCATTAGTTCATCCATTGATTCAATTTACAAGCCTTTTATTTAGAAGATGCATGTCAGCTCTGTGTCAAGAGTTTGAAGTGATCAAGAAACAGATAAGTCCAGGCAAATTGCAAAGCTTGGAGCTCTAGTAAGTGTGTGACAGATCAACATAGGCTGCAGAGATCATAAACTCATACAAATCCCTGAGTAGCTAAGGTAATAACAACTCTCTTAGAAGTGCCCTCAACCTGTGAGCAAGTAGTCCTTCTTTACCCTATCAGTGTGTGTGACCAAATAAAACCTGACTTTGTTTAAAAGGAATAGTGGCTGATAATAATTATATAATAATATTTGTATCTGTAAGAAGATACTATTATAAATAGTTCATTGACTTTGGAGCAACACTTGGTTCATGGCTTCATCGTTCCCCTTACTGAGCTGTGTTTGAACAATTTATTTAATAATGCCTTCTAGGGCTATATGAAGTAGCTGCCTTGAGGCTTTATGTAATAAACTGAATTTCACTCAATTTCATAATTAGAAGAAAAGACATGATTTGGAGGCTGAGTGTCAGTTTCACATTACCATGACCAAAATACCTGAGAGAACAGCTTAATGAAGGAATTACTTCTTTTGGCTCATGGTTTTAGAGAGTTCAGAACAGGGAAGGGAAGTGGAGCCGTTTACATCATGGTGGACAGGAGGCAACAAGAAGGACTACAGGAAGGGGCTTGGCACAAAGACAGAGCCCTGGGAACCCACTCTAGGTACTTCTACTTTATGCAATAACGCTATCATATTATGACTCCATAAAGAGATTCATCCATTCATAGGTCAGAGCCCTCCTGAATAAGACATTTCTTAATACAGTCAAGTTGACAATGAAGGTTAACTACCGCTGACTGAGTCATGGAATCGGTTAATCAGTGTTTGAGTAGGATGAGTGGGACGCAGTGGAGCCTCACTGGTGCCAGTCTGGCTTTGGCTGGTTGAGGAAGGTGCTGGGGCACCAGGAAGGTTGAACAGTTTGCCAATGTGGTGTATGGCTAACTTGCCTCTACACTTCTTTGTTCTGGACAGCAGCCTACTGACAAGTCAGCCATTTGAAATCACTTCAGGGTAGATGACTGCCTGAGGCATGAAGGAGTTAACACTGTAGACTGAACACCTAATTTATACCAGGGAATTGCCAGCTTAACTGCTGGGAGCTGGCTCATTATTTTAATTGGATTTTCCAATGTGTTGAGCAAGTCAGCAGATTTGCATTAGCTTTACTTTCACAGAAAGTGTTACTGTCTGCCGAGGGGAAGGAGAGGGAGAACCAATAGCTAGTGGAGAGAGACAGTCAGGAATTAGTGCCTGATGACAAAGCAAGAAAACTATGTCCTCTTTAATTAATACAGTCTAAAGTGCGTGTAGGAACCGTGGATATCTCATCTACAGAGTGAGGCTAGTCTCTCCCCTCTCCAAAGCAAGAAAAGGGAGCACTGCTGCCTGTGCCCCTTCGCCACCTGCTAGACAGCACAGCCCATTGAGTGGCTAAGGGTCAACCAGGCACAGTTCAGGCAACCGGAGGTCATGGTATTCTTGGATTCCTTTTTGGAGATCTGGCCAGTTAACAAGCTAAAGCATGTGAGGTCCTCCTCCCTACAGAAGTTTACCTTCAAGTGAGAAGAGACAGGCAATATATTCATAAACAAACAAAAAGATCATTTAATTGGTGGTGAAGTTGTAAAGTGAGTATAAAAAATAAAATTATTAGCCAGGCACTGCTAGCCCATTTCTGTAATCCTAGCAACTCAGGAAGCTAATATTTGGAGGATCACAGTTTGAAAACAGCCCATACAAGTAAAGTCTGAAATACTCTGTCTCTAAAATAAGAGCAAAAAAGACATGGTGGAGGTGTGGTTCAAGTGGCAACAGGCCCTGAGTTCAAACACTGAGTAACTGACAACAACACAAAAAGAGTCAAGGCAGAATATGTGTTTACACAGACAGGAAAACTGCCTTGAACTCATCTCCAGCAGCTGG
Organism: Perognathus longimembris pacificus; assembly: GCF_023159225.1. Taxonomy (NCBI): domain Eukaryota; kingdom Metazoa; phylum Chordata; class Mammalia; order Rodentia; family Heteromyidae; genus Perognathus; species Perognathus longimembris. The sequence goes on from NC_063172.1 coordinate 8,680,041, forward strand.
AATGGTGGGGCTGTTAGTAGACTGTCTGTTGTAGCAATTGTCAGAAAAATAGTTATTTTTACCAATGCTAGTCTTAATTAGTTATTTGTTTAAACAGTCCCTTTTGCATATTGGAAGGATACACTTCAGCTTCCATCTGTCTGACTCCTTATTTCTAGTTTGGGTTGATATATATGTTCTGGCAGAGCAAATAGCCCTTTTATAAGGGAAGAAGTTAAACAGTAACTTGTTTGAAAGCAAATATATTTGCTGTACCTAAACATCATTCCTGAAAGGGTTTTTAATACACTGCTTATTTAATACACTTTTTTTTTCTTTTTCCAGTTCTGGGACTTTAACTCAGGGCTTGGGCTCTGTCGCTGAGCCTCTCTAGCTAGGCTAAAGGCTAGCACTCTACCACTTGAGCCATAGCATCACTTCTATCTTTTTCTGAACAGTTTATTGAGGATAAGAGTCCCAAGGCTGGCTTTGAAACATGACTCTCAAATCTCAGCCTCCTAAGTAGCTAGGATTACAGGTGTGAGTCATTGGTGCCTGGCTAATAATGCACTTATTTTTAAAAAACATGCTCTTCACTTTGAAGTCTTGAATCACATGAACAACTTAAATACCATTCCATCATTAGAGGAAAGAAAGTGGTTTGGAAGTTGAGTAAATGAGAATAGAATAATGACTAGAATTTTAGTAAAATGGGTGGGAATAAGTCCACAGTAGATTTGACAGGCTTTCTAAAAATTTATTGAAGATGACCCTGGGAAATTTTGTTCACTGTATACATTGTGTGGATTGTCTGTAACTGCCTGCAGAGGGCTTTGTTACACCACAGTGCAGCAGAACTTGGACAGGCCATACAAAGGATTCCTGAAGGAACAAGAAAAGAAAATCATGGAGTTCTGTGATTGTAGGGTCCTGTGACTCAACTCTGTCACAGAGCAGCAATATCTAAATTGTTTTTTTCCTCTTCATTTGGATTACTGAGATAGAAAGTTTTCGTTTGGCCCTCAGTGAGTACTTTCTAAAGACTTCCTTTTGTTGAGATGGTTCTGATTCCTCTTTGACCTCTGTATATCTCTACAATGGTATTCAGGTAGTTCTCACTCACTCATAATTCAGGATGGCCTAATTTATAGGTCCTTTTTTAACTTCTTCCTGGGAAGTAAACTGAATTAAGTTTGAAAAGTTCAGTGGCTTTCTTTTTCCTAGGCAAGTCCATGAAACTGCTAGATTTCTAATTCATAATGTTTTGCTGCCTTGCCTTACCAGTCCCTAATGATACATGAGTAGATAACCACAGACAAATTCCTAATTCTTCGGGTTTGCCATCACCGCAGCCTTCATCACATACAAGTCTAACCACAGTGATGACAATGAAAGGTTACTTTGTTGGCCAGCTCATGGCTGTGGAGGGACATTTCTTTCAGAACAGCCCTCACAATCAGCACAAACCACAGGTTTTGCAATTCCTTTCTTGATTTGTAATTCACCTTCAGATCAAGGTAGCAATAACAATGTTTGGTTGGTTGGATGCGTTTTGGGTTTCAAGAGTTTTCATTTCAGAAAGATTTAAGGCACTGATGAAAACCATAATTTAGGACTAAGAGGGAAAAACGGTAATCACTGTCTTTTCATGTTTTCTTTTAAATTTTGACTTATTTAAATAAACATATTACCTATTACTGATGTGTTTTCCTTGTGAAAAGTCTTTAATTCCCATCCTGTCCTTTTGCCTAGTTTCCACCTCTGGAGGAATCAGCAGATTACTGTGTTCTTTAGAAATAATTTAAGTGTAGACTTTTTCCCCTCTTCTTTCTGTATAAATCCTTGCATACCACTCCTTGTATATCCTGCATTTTCACAGAAATTTACCTTGGTCATATTTCCAAAGTCAGGCATGAAGAGCTTTCTCATTTTTATGGCTACTGTTTATAAGTTCTGTAATTCATTTAGCCAATCCCTAACCCCTACACTAACCCTGACTCCAACTCCCAACCCTAACCCTACTCTAAGTCCAATTCCTAACCTCTGACCCTAACCTTTACCCTCTAACCATAGCCCATATTGACAGGAACTTCACTTTCCATCAGTATGAACATCTGTGTAGAGCAGTCCTTCGTGTGCACAGATAACGTATTTAATTTCTCCTACAAATCTCTAGGACTGCAACAGTGAACACACAACCTTCTCCCAACAGGCTTGCCTGCAAACCAGGGAGAAGGACAGCAAATACATGAGGAAGCAAGCACATACCCAAGTGGCCAGGGAGGCAAGCCAGGTGCTTTCTAGAAAAGAACCTCACCCACCATCCGTACATGCTCTCATAAGATCCACAGCACAGGGTGCTTGTTGGAGCTGGTACCACAGAATGAAATTGAGAACTGAGAGAAGTCTGATTCTAGCGGTCCATCTCAGCACAGGATATGTCTTCCCTGTCAAACTCTAAGCCAGTGTATTTCAACTTTTATCATTGTTGTTATTGTCACTACTGCTGCTTCTGCCACTGTTGCTACTACTGCTACTACTATTACTCTTTCCTGCAGCTACCCCCATCCAAGAGGCTTTGTGGACATTTTCCCCTCTTTTTCCTACCAACATGAAATTTTCATCACTTTATATCCTGTGGCCATTTAGAGGACCACAACATTTATAAAACCTAAGTGATTTTTCACCCACTTTCCCCAAACGAGTATCCTGTCCCATAACATAACGGACAGCCTATATCACTCTGGCCTGCTAGCCAGGTTGTTCCTGTAGATTGTGGCAAAGTCACAAGGACATGATTATCTTGGCAGGAGTCTCTTGGCTTTGAACTAAGAAAGAAGTGGTTGGTAGTGACCCAGTCCTCTGGTGGCATGCATTGTTAGAAGCCTTCTTTGTGGGTAAAATTAGAGTTGTGAACATGTGGTTGGGAGGACAAGAGAGAGAATGACTTAGGAGCTGCAGGAATTCTAGGATGAGAACACAGGAAGAAGCACTAAGGAGAAGTTGGGAACCAAAGAAAAGGTCTTCTCCTCTCCCATTGCCTTATTCCTATTTATTCTATAGCAATTTGGAAAAATAAACATTTATTTTGTACTTTGTAGATATAAACCAGTACTGTCCATGTTCATTATCTCATTCCACCTTCACAACAGCTTCTAGTAATAGAATGTAATACCCTCACTTTTCCGATGTGGTTAAAAGGCCCACACAAAGCCATAGGTCAGCACTAGATGTTCTCACACTATACTCTCCTCCATGTCTCACACACATCATAGCACCATGTGTGACTGTTGGCTGTGTGCCTCTAGACACAGGAGGTGTCCTTGTCCCTGCCTATGTAACTGCCAGCATAATGTGAGGCACAGAGTAGGTGTTTAGTGAGTAATGATGGACAGATGGACAGACTGACAGGAAAGCATACTTACATGTGACTGAAATCGCTTCTAGAATTAGTTGCCCTGCAAAGCCTTTCTATCCTTCATCTGCAGTTCCTGCTGTCTTGGTTCTACTCCACTCAAACTGACTTTACCTGGATTATTGAGATCTCACTGAAGAAGGATGGTGTTTTAAACAGTTCTCAGTTTGTGATGGAACCTAGCACTGAGGTACTGGGGGACAAGCAACCCAGTCACTGCCTTCCCTGAGTATCCATGCACAAGCAGGCCGTAAAAGAGCACAAAATGAAGATAGAAAGCCAGTTGTATACTTTTCTCCTTCCTCTGACAGAGGCAGCTGAAGAAGATTCCCATAAAGAGCTACAATTTTGGTACAAATGGTAGTGAGATGCTGCGATTACTGGAGGAATCAGTGTCCCGTATACTATGTATGCATGGTGCCCAGGCTCTGGAGCCATGCACCACTCTCTGCTGTGTGGTACCTCCATCTCTGTCCCCATTTCTTCTGCTACAGAGTGGAGGTGGTTATGTTGCCTAAGGCAGGGGGAGCAGCAAGGTCACTGGGGTGACTCAAGTGGAGCTGCATGCACAAAGCCTGTGTGGGAAGTGCTCTGACAAAGGGGGCTGGTATCCTCCTTTTGTATAACTCTCTCCTATCTTTCTACAGCTGCAGGGTCTGAGCCACAATGTGATCTTCACCCTGGATTCCTTGTTAAAAGGAGACCTCAAGGGAGTCAAAGGAGTAAGTGTTTAGCCATTTTGATTTCCACTCCTCTCTTGAAAGGATTGACTTCCTTTTCCTCTTTTAAGATCACAGTAGCACATGTATTTGAAAGACACCCTGAATGTTTTCAAATGAAAAAAAATGTTATTGGCGAAAACGATCATTTAAAAAATGATACCACTTTACATAGTGATATCAAGAAAAGAACAAGATTGGACACTTTCAGGAAGAATGGAGAGCCTTGTGGGTAGGGGATGGGGAGGAGAGATTGAGAGAGGACAGAAGGAATGGAAAGAAGGAAAGAGAAAGAAAGAGTAGGCCTGTGACTTGACTGACCACCATGGACTGGCCTCTCAGAACCTCTGGAGCCTGTTTCATTGGTAGAACGAGGAGCACTCACCTTTCCTACCTGTCTCAGGCTTCACATGTATAAGGTGCACCAAAGCATCTTGGGTAAAGTTTCAAATATCCTATAAAGGAAGGTCATTTTCACTCAGATGTTATTTCAGAATTCTTTAGCAAAAGTAAATTCAGTTTCATTTTCTTCTTTTTAAGGATCTAAAGAAGCCATTTGACAAAGCCTGGAAAGATTATGAGACAAAGTTGTAAGTGGCTCTTTGTTTTGTAGATTTTGTTGTTATAAATTCATTAAAAAATGTAACTTGGGAGTGATATTTGATTGAAACATTGTAAACATATATGGAAATGTAGCAATGAATTCCCCCTCTGTATTACTAATGTAAGCTAAGAAAAGAAAGAAAATGTAACTTAGAAAAGGTTAGAGTCCTTAACTACTATCTTCCTAACAAAAAGCCATTTAGTATGTCCTTGTGGGAACTGAGGTTGAATGCACTGACCTTGATAAAAGTGGTTTATTACCTGGCTACCAGTGGCTCACGTTGTAATCCTATACCTTCTCTGGATGGTGAGATCTGAGGATAATGGTTTGAAGCCAACTCTGACAGGAAAGTCCCTGAGACTGGTATCTCCATTTAGCCTCCAAAAAGCCAGAAGTAGGCTGTGGTTCAAGTTGTAGAGTGCTAGTCTTAGTGGAAAAACTCTGGGACAGTGCCATGACTGGCAGTAAGAAAGAGCGAGAGAGAGAGAGGAAGGAAGAAAGGAACAAAGGAAGGAAGGAAGGGAAGACTTGAAGGCTAAATCAATCTTTGCAGTAATAATCAGAAAGTGGAGTGTTTCTGAAGCCCATTTTCAAATAAATGAAATTATGGGTGGAAGGCTGATCTTTTTTTTTTTTAAGGGACAAAGGATTTATTTTGATTCACTACTTAATATTACATTATCAAAACACAAAAACATGAATATATTCTATTAAGCAAATTAAAATCACTCTACATACACAAGCACATGTGAAACGTTTTTGAAAACGCTCGGTATCTTGACATTTGGTCATTTATTTCTAATTTTAAAAATATACATACATCTTACAGCAAACTGTAATGCTATTTAATATACTTTCTAAGCACCTTCTGTTACTTGTAAAGATATGCTCATCAGTAACCTGAATATAGGTAATTTGAGAAGGTATATTTAAAAGCACACTTTTTCCACATTATTGAAAATATGACACCAATGACTACTTACATAAAATCGGTAAACTCTTTCATTAAGGAGCTTCTCATTTTGTTTCTTGTCTTCTGTTGATTCCTTGGGCTTGAGCTCATGGTCAGTGTGTTGGGCCTGAGCTTCTTTGCTCAAGGCTAGCACTCTACCCTTTGAGCCATCATTTGCACAGCTGACTTTGGGGCAGTCAGTAAGAGTCTCATAGACTTCCTGACTGGGCTGGCTTCAAAAAATAATCTTCTGTTCTCAGCCTCCTGACAAGCTGGGATTCCATATCTGAGACACCCAGGCCAGGCAATTTTGATGTGAATGATATATGTTTCCATATATTTTATGTAAGTTATCTCAGGGCTATCAGGATGATTTGACTTAGAGGAACTCCCACCATTACTCTGCTCAAAGGAGATGTTTAAGGACAAACATCAGGAGTATTCTGAGGGCCTGACCAACAGACATGGTAACACCCATGTACTGAGGAGGACCAAGGAGCCCCAAATGCCTTAGACTGAATACCCAGGCACTCACCTATGACATAGTCGTGGCATTCCTAGACACTTGGGAAGGAGAGAAAACCCTGTGCTGTGTTTCTCAGCACATTTGGGGGTTTCTGCTAACGTGAAAAAGTTGGAAATTATATCCGTGGAAAGGATATTGAAGGAAGGGATGGCCCAAAATCTTCACACCTATCAAGGAGCTCAGATCCAATGGTCTGGGTTAAACTTCATGATAAAAAGTAGAACAAGGCTGGGAATATGGGCTAGTGGCAAGAGTGCTTGACTCGTATACATGAAGCCCTGGGTTCGATTCCCCAGTAACACATACATAGAAAAAGGCCAGAAGTGGCGCTGTGGCTCAAATGGCAGAGTGCTAGCCTTGAGCAAAAAGAAGCCAGGGACAGTGCTCAGGCCCTGAGTCCAAGGCCCAGGACTGGCAAAAAAAGAATACATGAGCAAAAAGTAGAACAAAATTAAATGTCAGATCTTCTCAAACTAGTCTCTCAATTATTTGAAATCTGTATTCCTAATTCTGTCTGCAAATTAGGTTCTGTGTGGTTGACCTTTAGATTGGATTGCATGTCATCCAAATGTACATGTGATGATTCCGCTCATTAAATTATGCAATCTCACTATTGTACATATATATTCATACATATCTATATATTGTTTAAAGATACTTTGACATCCAATAAATCAGAAATGACTCCACTTTCTTTTTAAGATCAAGCTTCCCCAGTGAATCTTACTGTTGAAAAATACATCGTTATTCACTCAGAGATTTTCATCACTCATGACACTAAACATCATACATAATATGGAACATTACATATCCCAAAAACTTGGATGTTAAATAAAAAAGCTATCAATTATAAAAGTTCATCATTCATTTAGATGGAATACTTAAGTGTTTTTAGAACTTGATACTTCAGGGTGTTTAAATGCCATACCTGGTGCTTAGATGAATATTTCTTCACAAAATTAAAGACAAATGAGGTATGTCAAGTGATGTACTCTCCTATTACTTACAAATACATTGTATCCAAGTGCTGGTGGCTCATGCCTGTAATCCTAGCAACTCAGGAGGCTGATTATCTAAGGATCAAAATTGAAAGCCAGCCAGGCCAGGTAAGTTCTCCCTTTAACCTAGAAAGGTGGAATTGGCTGTGGCCTCAAAGTGGTAGAATGCTAGCCTAGAGAGGGCTGATCATTGATGTACTTACCAGAATACAATCGACAGTAGCCATATTGTAGCCTTAGGTACTATCAGTTTAATGTGAGCCTGCCTTCTTTTCCCTGGCTCCCCTCTGACCTCCTCACCTCACAGGAAAATATTTTCATACAATTCCATATTAGATAGTGGGCTATCTCCAAGTCCTAATTTTGTATACTCCAAGGCCAAGTGGCTATGTTGATTAAAATATGGTTGTTGGCATGGGAAAATATCCCAAGTTTAGAAGCTGTTAGAAATTACCTTTAATTTTCATGCATACCCATAAAGACCTATTATATAGCTTAATTGTCTTGAAATAATTCTGTTTTACCATCCACCAATAATCAAAAAGCCTCAAGTCTCCAATTTTATGCTTCTTTTTCATCATGAAGTACTTTACCCAAGAAACAGTAAACTATCAAAATGTCTTCATGCCAAACAAAATGAGAATTTTTATGAGTCTGTTACATGTAAGATCAAAGTTGAAATATACATGAAAATCCACAATGTATGTTTGCTAGATTTTCTACTAATGATTGATTCTGTCAACTTAAGAATTCTTACGTCTTAACCCTAGTAATTAAGAAATAATCAGTGGTTTTCACTAAAGGAACAATATCAGTATGATTTGTTTTCAAAGATTATTTTTTTGCATTGCTAGAATTGAACTCAGGACTTTGTACATATAGTAGGCAAGTACTTTACTCTTTTCTTCTTTTCATTCTTTTTATCAGTTATGGGACTTGAACTCAGGGCCTGGACACTGTCTCCGAACTTCTTTGCTCAAGGCTAGTGTTCTACCACTTTGAGCCACAGTACCACTTCTATAGCACTTTTTTTTTTGGCCAGTCCTGGGGCTTGGACTCAGGGCCTGAGCACTATCCCTGGCTTCTTTTTGCTCAAGTCTAGCACTCTGCCACTTGAGCCACAGCGCCACTGCTGGCCATTTTCTGTGTATGCGATGCTGGGGAATTGAACCCAGGGCTTCATGTATAAGAGGCAAGCACTCTTGCCACTAGGCCATATCCCCAGCCCTCTATAGCACTTTTTGAACTATGTTCCTTACTCAATAGACTTTCTTCTTGAGCAGATGATACAGAACGTTGTCACACATGTCACATAGTCCAGAGTATGCTTTAGGTTCACTCTTGGTGTTGTACAAGAACAAGTGATTTTACTAAAATGATTATAACAACAAAATAAAGCACATCTGCTCTTATTACAGTACAAAAATTGAGAAGGAGAAAAGAGAGCATGCAAAGCAGCATGGGATGATCCGCACAGAGATAACAGGAGCTGAGATCGCAGAAGAAATGGAGAAGGAAAGACGCCTCTTTCAGCTTCAGATGTGTGAAGTAAGATGTCCTTTTCATCATGAGCCTGGAATTGTGATGACTGTTGGTCAGCAGGCTCTATGCTGGAGTCAGGCTGTGTTTGATTATTAGAGGAGGGGACTGTTTCCTAAGGATTCTAATCTCCATTTTTCTCCAAGCCTTTTGGGATCCATCATTGCACTGTTGTCTCATATTTTGAGCCTTGGTCCTATGGGGCTCTATAAGCCAAAACAGGATTCTTTGGTGAGAACCTTAATGTTGCTTGGGAGTGATTGAGTTGTGGGGAAATTTTTGATGAGTAGTAACACTGGTGAATATTACAAGTTTAGAGCATGTGTTTTTTATAATGGGTTTCATTGGAATGAAAGCTTAAAGTAATCATTAAGGAAGTCTTAAGATCGTGAAAGAATGCATGCTGCCTTAAACCTAGCGTAGTGGTTCTCAAACTGAGTTCCCACAGAACACTAGCCCTCCTTACCCTATAGAAAGACCTATTCTCACTGGTTCTAATCTGCTTTTGAGTAATGGAGGCACTTTTGTAGTTTTCAGAAATACTAAAATGGAGATTTTGCTTCATCTTAAGTTTTTTGAGCCAAACTTCCCCCCCCCCCCCATAAGCCTTAGGCTTCTTCAACTTGTTGGCTCCTTATCTCTTTTACATATAATAAAAATAAGTGTGTAAGTCACAAACACGTCCTTACAAAATCTTGACCATTGATGAAAACCATTGCCAATGCTATTTAATTAGCTGTCTAAGTTACTTTTTATTCCCTTATTTGGGGGTAACAAAAATTCCTTCTGATTCACTACCGTGGTTTAAAATTTTCAGTGTCTTGTACATTTTTGAAGAGAATATTATTATTGTTTTCTGCAAATAGCATTTGTCTTTTACATGAACTATAAGTTTGAGATCCACTTCACCATGGGGAAAAAAACACCTGTTCTTTTGCTGTTTTATTTCTGCATTGTTTAGTCAGCTGATTGTAAGAATTTATCAAGTGCTAACACTCTCGCCCATTTGCTGTGTACATCATGACTGCCACATCAGCTTCTCTAAGTTAAGCTCACCCTGTCTAATGACCACTGAGACTAGCTGACTTGCAGAGGTTTCTGAATATGTTCTGTCACCTGAACTCATGACTCAAGAGCCCTATCTGGCGTTCCCAATCTAAAATTCTGCTTTATTTTCACAGTATCTCATTAAAGTTAATGAAATCAAGACCAAAAAGGGTGTGGATCTGCTACAGAATCTTATAAAGTATTATCACGCACAGTGCAAGTAAGTAAATTGTTGCAGTCATTATTATTAGACCCCTTCACTTTTACTGGTTTTATTTTCTCTGCATATTGTTTTCTTCTTTAGTTCTCGGTTGAATGTTTTTATCTTTTACAATTTGTTTCATTGCTACGAAGCTTTTACCAAAATATGAGAATTGGTAACCTGATTTACAACACCTTTGTGTTTTATTCAGGTAACCTAATTTTACCTGAATTTAGAAATCTCGTTCTCTCAAATTGTCTCAGACCATTGGGACTCTTCAATCTGAGTGACTGATTACAAAAGCATGAATTTTCCAAGATACAAGGTGCTTTGTAAATTACACATATAACAACTTGTTAGTAAAGGTGCATGTATGGCACTAACTTCCATGGATAAGACCTCTTTCCCTTATTCTTCTGTTCTTTGCTGTAATACTTGTTAACTTTCTGTCTGTCAAAGACCAGCTACTTTCCTAGGTCCTATGGTAAAATAAAGCAAGTCGTCTTCTTTCTGGAGTTAATTGTCTAGTACAGGATATACAAAAGACTCATCAGTAATCATAAAGGGATAGATAATAGCTGGTGCCATGAATACCAAGAGAAGGAGAGATTCCTGGCAGGAAATCTGAGAAGCAGGAGGATGCTGGACTTTGACCATTGTTGCATAGATCTATGAAGAAGGAAACCCAACACAGGACAAACCAGAGATTGTAATTCATCCAGGGGCAGAACTGGTTATAATGGACCTCATCTGTATGGTGCCTCATGGTTAGATCCAGGAATTCTTTTTTTGTTTAATTAAATTTTATTGATAAGATGATGAGCAGAGAGGGTATAGTTACATAATAAGGTAGTGAGTACATTTCTTGTCATATTTGTTACACCCTCCTTCATTTATCTTTCCCTTCCCCAGTTCATATAAGCATATATACAATATCCAGTGTACCAGAATCATATACAGTGACCACAGGGGGTACGTCAAAGGAAATTCACCTAGTACATTAAACATTGACAACAGTAAAATCCTCCTGTTTCCATCTCTTGGAGTTCATTTTTTATCACAGCAAGAGGCTAGGGATATTGTCTTTCAAGTATTTTGTTTCTTGCTGCAATCTCAAAACCCTCAGTAGATATAAGGTGGACCTGTAAAGTATTATATACTCAGATTTGCGTTTAAAGGATTTCTTTTTCTGGGTACTTAATCCAGTTCACAAATGATTTTTACTACAGAGTCAGCTGGTACTCAGCAGTGAATTGGGTGTGGTAATGCCTCCATGTGGATACTGCTACTCAGTGAAGAAAACAAGGGCAGAAAGGTGTTTTGGGGTTTTTTTGTTTTTGTTTTTGTTTCTGCCAGTCCTGGGGCTTGGACTCGGCCTGAGCACTGTCCCTGGCTTCTTTTTGCTCAAGGCTAGCACTCTACCACTTGACAGCGCCACTTGTGGCCATTTTCTATATATGTGGTACTGGGGAATTGAGCCCAGGGCTTCATGTATACGAGGCAAGCACCTTTGCCACTAGGCCATATTCCCAGCCCCAGAAATGTGTTTTTTTACTTTAAAAAAAAAAATGTGTTTCAGCTCATCCACACTAATTACTCTTCACTCTCAGACCTAAATATTGTCAGCAATGAGCTGCTTTCAAAACAAGCATGCTCTCTTCCCTCTCACCAACTCCTTTACACCTAAGTTATCAGTATGATCTACACAGTGAAGAGCATTGACACACTGACGTTAATACCATTCATTTCACAGATCATTGTGAAAACTAACATGTACAGTGAGTTTGCTTTACAGGCCAAGGTACCGAGGCCCTGCCAGAGTTCCTTATTTATGCTTTCTCACTTATATTTACAGCATTCAAAACTTTTGCTCCAAAAGGATCAGTTTAACTTGCCCAGTCTCATTTGCTCATTTAGTAAATAAATACTCAATAAATACAAAACAGATAAAGACAGGAAACCACGGGGTGCCCCCCCGCAGTTCAAAATTTAAAATTTTTGTTTATAAAAGGATACTGTCAAGAAAGAGGGTAATTTACAGAATTGCATAAGACATTTACAAATCATGTATCTGATGAATCCAACATTCAGAATATATACAGATCTCAACAGTTTTAAGAATGGACATAACCCAGTTTTTAAAATAGACCTAGTTGAGGCCCTTTTTCTCTACAAGAGAAAAAAAAAGCCAAGAAACACATGAAAAGATGCTTCAACAGTAATTCTTCAGGAAAAATGTAGATCACAGTAAGATATGTAAAATGTAAATCACAGTGAGTTGCCAGGTCACATCCACTAGGATGGCTGTAATGAAAATAGTCAGCAAACCAAAATAAAAAGGAAATCTTGAGGAGAATATGAAGGAATTGGAACCCTTGCATTCAGTAATGGTAGGAATATACAGTGATAGGAACTCTGCTCTCCAAAAGAGTTTGGCAACTCCTCAAACAATTAAGCATAGTGTTCTTCTGACCCTTCAGTTGTCCTAAATTTGTGTCCAGGAGAACTAAAAAGTTACTCAAACAGAATTTATGCATAAATAACTTCCGGATCCATTATTCACAGTTGCCCAAACATGGAAGCATCCATCAACTGATATGGTGAAATATTATTTAACTATGCAAAGGAATGAAGTACCTACCTATATACTAAAACATAAGAGAATGTTTGAAACATGCCAAGTGAAAGAAATGAGATGTAGAAGACCAAAAGATTCATATGTGTGTAGAAAAGACAGATCCACATAGACAGAAAGCAGACTTGTGGTTGTTAGTGCTGAGGGGAAGGGCAGAAGTAATGGTTAGTGCTAATGTGTATAGGGTTTCCTTTGTGGGATGATAGACATGTTCTAGAGTGATAGTCATAGTTGTACAATATAGATACACTTTAAACCTGAATTTTAAACTGCATGAACTCTATTTCAGTTTTTTTGGGTTTTTTTGTTTTTTTTTTTGGCCAGTCCTGGGCCTTGGACTCAGGGCCTGAGCACTGTCCCTGGCTTCTTCCCGCTCAAGGCTAGCACTCTGCCACTTGAGCCACAGCGCCGCTTCTGGCCGTTTTCTGTATATGTGGTGCTGGGGAATCGAACCTAGGGCCTCGTGTATCCGAGGCAGGCACTCTTGCCACTAGGCTATATCCCCAGCCCTATTTCAGTTTTTTTTTAAGTACAAAAACATTTGCAAAAAAAAAAAAAAAAGTGCCTTCCTGCAATTTACATCTAGAAAGTGATGGAACCACATATACAACAGAAATTGTTTTTGTGCTGATCCTGGGCTTGAACTCAGGGCCTGGACTCTATTCCTTGGCTTTTTCCCACAAGGCTGGCTGGCATTCTGCCACTTGAACCATACCTCTGGTTTTGGCTTGGGGGTAGGGGGTAGTTAATTATAGATAAGAGTGTCACAGATTTTCCTGCCTGGGCTGGCTTCAACCCACAGTTCTCAGATCTCGCCCTCCTGAGTAGTTAGAATTATAGGTATGGGCCATTGGCACCCAGCCAGAAGTCTTTAACTTTTGAGAATGCATGCCAGGATTTTTTGGTTTGATAAACCTGAGATTGGGCCTGGACATCCGTGTTTCTAAAAATCTCCAGCTGTAGAACCATACACCATTCTCTATCACTTTGACCTTAATTGTTATCGTGTATTTACAGTTAAGCAGTAGTGAACATTCAAGTTGGTTGAACTCTGCAGAGTTATATATCTGGGGGAATTTTTTTAAATCACTGTTATTCAGGATGCAGAAAATAGTATTCCTGACTCAACCTGAAGCTGGAAAAATAGATTTTTCAGAAGTTATCCACTGCGAACCAAAGTTTTAGAGCATAGGGGTTGTTTGCTTGGATGGTTGGTTTGGGGTTTTTCTTTTTTTTCTTTTTTTCTTTTTTTTTCATGAGTTGGGAGGTTTGAACTCAGGGCCTTGTATCGTGTATTCCATCATTTAAGCCATGTCCCAGTCAGGTTGCTTTTAGTTTGTTTTTCAGATTAGGTCTCAAGTTTTTACCAGGGACGCCTCTACTACCTTTTTCTGAAAGTACAGATTGTGGAGCTCCTCACTCAGCTTGTTTGTGAATGATGTCTCCCTAACTTTTGTAGGTACTAACCTCAGGCCAGGATCTTCCCACATCTACCCGTCCTCATTCGCTGTTTCAATAATTGGGAAGATAATCTCTGTGATCCTACAACATGCCCAAACTTCTTTTGGAAATAGCATTCAGCTATCTGAACTTTTCAGCCTTTGTCCAAACTGCATCAAGGCAGGCAGAAAATCATTAAGAAGGGGAAATCAAGGAAGCACTCATCTTGCTTGGTTTTCCTTCCCTGTCAGTGTTGGGACCCAGTGACTTAAGAGGGAAGTGAAAGGGTATAGCGGCTGCTGAGGTGGAAGCCCAGCTTTATCCTGGAGAGGATGTTTCCCGCTGATGGATGGATGTGGTTGGACTCTCCTGAGCTTGCACTTTGCTGCAGCAGCTGTTTCCTAGGCTAAATGTAAGGTCCCTCCACTCTTCAGTTGTGTAACTTACATTTTCCTGCCATCACACATCATTAAAGTAGAGCAGTGTTTCTTCCAGGCTGCTTATTTAGGACCTGAAGGTCAGATGATCAATGAAACCTCTTTTATTGGTCTGGAGCCATCATGCATTGAACTTCTTCTCTAAGCCTGGCATGTTAATAAGTACATTGTGTCCAGTGCTCACAAGAACTGACCCAGGTACATGTGACTGACTGCACTCCCTGTGTAAACTGATGGTAATTACCTATTATGTTGAGATGCAATAAGATTTTTTTTTAACTTTTACTGGCTTGCTTTAAAGGATGCAAATGAACAGCCAATTGAAGAGGCCGCATAGGTCTTGAAGGCAGGAGTCTTGTTCCCAAGGAATTGGGATTTGCCATTCTCTTGGGGTTTTTATGGAAGTTCCATTATGTGTAATAATCAATACAGTCATTGACCTGGAGGTGACAAAGAGAAGTCAAAAGTTCTACCCCTCTAGCCACATGGATAGGTCCATAATAAGCCTTTTCAAAAGATATTCCAGCTGGGTTCCAGTGGCTCACACCTGTAATCCTAGCTTCTTAAGAGGCTGAAATCTGAGGCCCACAATTCAAAGCCAGACCAGGCAGAAAAGTGTATGAGAATCTTACCTCCAATTAGCCACCAAAAACCTGGAAGACAAGCTGTGGCTCAAGTGGTAAAGCACTAGACGAGCAAAAATGCCCGGGAGAGTTCCTAGCCCAGGTTATATTCATCTCTCTCTCTCTCTCTCTCTCTCTCTCTCTCTCTCTCTCTCTCTCTCTCTCTCTCTCTCTCTCTCCTCTCCCTCTCCCTCTCCCTCTCCCTCCCTCTCTCTCTCTCTCTCCCTCCCTCCCTCTCTCACACACACACACACACATACACACACACCACAAATGGGGTATGACAGTGACTGACACAGAGAAAATAGTCACACACTAGCTCACTGTCTGCTTTCTGAAGATTCCATTGTATTTCAGAGAAAGTGACTGGCAAAGACGTAATTTCTCCTTCTGTTTGTAGAGCTCCCATGATAAGTTTGGTACTGAGAACATGACTTGTGTTTTACTTCCTGGTTCACAGAACACTTTTCTCTGTATTCCATTCTGATGCTCCTTAGCATAAAATGTCCTCATGTAGGTACCCTACGTGGTTACTGTATATGATTTTGGTACACAGGATATTGCATATATGCCTACCTGATCTAGGGAAGGGGAAGAAAAATGAGGGTGTAACAGGTATCACAAGAAATGTACTACTACCTTATTATGTAACTGTACCCCCTTTGTACAACACCTTGTCAATAAAATTTAATTAGTATAAAAAATGTCCTCATGTAGAGATGAGCATTCTGCTGGTCACACAGGACCAAAACCTGCCCAAGATTGCTCATCTGGTGAGGTTTAGAGAGAAATTTCTGACTCTTAAGTCCCTGTATTTCCTCCTAATTATAGCTAGCTACAATAGAGGAGGAAAGAAAAGTCTTGCACTGCTGCCTTTCATGAAGTTTTGTGGCAAGTAATGGCTCTGTGCCACCTGGCACAGCTGGAGGGAAGAAGTTTCCAGAGGGATTCTGTAGCCTGTAACGAGTCGGCATTTGCTTTTGGTGGCATTAATAATCCATTACTAATGACCTTCATGGCCACTTTATTTCTCTGCAACTTATCTTTCATTCCTGCTCCTGCTTCTTACCCAGAGCTGGGAAGTTTTTAAGGGAAAATGTAATTGATAAAACTAGGAAAGTGTGTCAGAACACATGAATGCTCTTTAATTCTATACAGAGAATTTCTTTAATTTATTTTTATTATCTTTAGATGTTCAAATGTGTTTCAGTTCAACATGTCAGTTTATAAGTACAATGTATCTCCATCAATTAGCCTCCATCATCATCCTCCCTCATCTCTCCCAACCCCACCATCCCCTCAAGTGACCTGGTTCCATTTTCACATATGTACATTGACTAGTAGGACTTCTATACAGATAAATGAATTTGCATCCCTGTAGACAGTGATAAATGAACACCTAAATGTTAGAAAATGAGAATTTAAATATATTTTCCTATTAGGCAATCAAAAAGTTCTACTTCGCTCCCAGTCCTATTGATAGAAGACTTTCTAAACTAGTGAGAAAGGCTTCTCATCAGAGAGGTTAACCTTAAAAAATTGCCAGGTACTGATGGTTCACTCCTGAAATCCTAGCTACGCAAGAGGCTGAAATTGGAGGATTGTGGTTCAAAGCCATCCTAGGCAGGCAAGTCCATGAGGCTCTTGTCTTCAGTTAACTACCAAAAAAGCCAGAGGTAGAGTGGTAAAGTGCTAGCATTGAGCAAAAAAACTCAGGGAGAGTGCCCAGGCTCTTGAGTTTTCAAGCCCTAGGACCAGCACACACACAAAAAAAAGTACTCGTAGAACTCCAATGAGCACTCTGAAGGCCAAATCTGATTAAATGCATGGTTAATAGTGAATGTATATATTAAGCTCAAAAGAAATATGGACCCCCCATATAGACTCTTAACATTTTTTATACTATTGTACTTGTAGCCACTTAGCCATGTGCATTTGTGCTGAGGCTGAGCCTCCTGTGATGTGAAAATGAGATGGTAGTTGTTAGCTATGGGGAGACAGTCAGATAAGTACTACAAGGACATGATTAGAGAGGGGTCCAGAAGGACAGTGGGAATTTCCGACTCCTGTGTCCTGACCTTATTTTGTGTTTCTCTGTACTGATTTCACAGATGGGCCTCCTGAATGGAGTACTCAGCCCTGGTTTCAGAATCAGGCATACCTGAATCTGAATCCTATTTCTGTGGGGACAGAGCAAGTCAGTGTACCTTCTGAAAAACCAACATGATACCGAAATGCTTAATTCATGAGAGTCAAGCAAATAAAATAACTTTGGAAAAGTATCTTCTTCAGTGCTAGGCATGTGACCTATGCTCCATAAAGGTTAACTCTTCTTATTATTCAGATGAAATATCTATGTGGTAGGATACAGCTTTCCCAGTCCATTGATTGGTCCAATGTTTTTTTTTTTTTTCTTTTTTCTTTTTTGGCCAGTCGTGGGCCTTGGACTCAGGGCCTGAGCACTGTCCCTGGCTTCTTCCCGCTCAAGGCTAGCACTCTGCCACTTGAGCCACAGCGCCGCTTCTGGCCGTTTTCTGTATATGTGGTGCTGGGGAATCGAACCTAGGGCCTCGTGTATCCGAGGCAGGCACTCTTGCCACTAGGCTATATCCCCAGCCCTGGTCCAATGTTTTTGAAATCCTATGTTTTGAATATGTGCAGGAACTCATTGTTCTCTGGGGACCTGGGAGAAACACTGGGCCCCCTCCTGCCTCTACTTCTAGTTCAGTCACATCTCTCCTATGTTTCTACTTTGACTCCACATATGCCATTGGCAGTTGTATTTCTCTTTAACTCAGATGTGGCCCAACCAGAAGGAATTGTGCTATGGATGGATGGGGAACCACTGTTAGGAATGCCACTGTAATTTCAAGTGATTGAGAGATCTATCGAGTGTCAAATAGTAGGCTTTGCAAATCATTTGTTATACCTCTCTATAAAATACTGAAAGTAGTTTTATGGTTATTTTGTGAAGAAAATGGAGTGGTAAATAATGTGTGTGTGTGTTTTCAAATTGTGCACCTATTTCTAATTCCTTTCCTTTTTAATTGCTGGTAAACGCTATTGCTTTCCATTGTAGTTTCTTTCAAGACGGCCTGAAAACGGCTGATAAACTGAAACAATACATTGAAAAGTTGGCTGCTGATTTATATAATGTAAGTATCTATGTGGTATGTGTATTTCAGCTTGTGTTAAATATCACTATTATAGAAATCTGCGATAGAAGGCCATTAGGTTAGGTTAGGTGCTGGTAGCTCAACACCTGTAATCTTAGCTGCCCAGTAGATTGAGATCTGAGGATTGAGGTTCAGAGCCAGCCTTGGCAGGAAAGTCTATGAGTCTCTTATATCTCCAATTAACCACCAAAATCCAGAAGTGGTGCTGTAATTCAAAGTGATAGAGTGTTAGCCTTTAGTGAAAAAACTCAGGCCCTGAGTTCAAGCACCAGGACCAGCACCAAAAAATAAAAATAAAATAAAGAAGGCTGTTAGAAGTAGAAAAGGTTTAGTGATGAGTCAGTATAGTGTAGTCAGACAAGCATTCAGTCTAACTCAGGGAGGTCATTCATGTTCAGATCTTCCAGACTGAGGGGATAGAGGGGGAATATAAACCACCAGTTCTAGATGATTTTATGTACAGGCAGTAGCTACATGACTAAAGTAAATATCAGCTATCTCTTTCTTCATGTAGCACAGGATAACCTTTTGTGTATAAGCATTGGCCCACAGGATTTTTAGGTATTCATATGATTTTTTTCTGGCCCTCACTCCTCCTGCTCCCAACTCTTTGAAAAACCAGAAACACATAATCTTAATGCACTTCTTAACCTTGTTTAAAATAGCGCTTTAGAGTTCATTTTCTGGCCTAGAGGTGTTCTTCAATAAGAAAGCATGGTGCACTATTAAGTAACTTCAAAACTCATTGGTATGTTCTTTGGGTAACACTAGACACTATGAAGGCTTTTAGTAGGAAAATCAGCTATGTAATTGAATTATTTGATGAATGGTATATTTGGATAAATTACACTCTGTCCCTAAAAGCATAAATGATAAGTAATAGAAGTAATTTCTTCCTTCATAGATCAAACAGACCCAAGATGAAGAAAAGAAACAGCTAACTGCACTTCGAGACTTAATAAAATCTTCTCTTCAGCTTGATCAGAAAGAAGTAGGTGGCTTATATGTTCCCAGCAGGGCTAACAGTGTAAGTGAAGCTACTTGTGATACTCTTGTGTTTCTGATCTGTGAAACAGGCACATTGATAGCTTCCTGTGGGGTGGTTGTGGGGACAGATGAAGTGGAAAGTAGAAGTGTGGTAATGCCCAGGGTAGAAACAGGCTTTAGCTCGTTCGTTCTCTCTCTATATAAACACACACACACGTGCTAAATGTGTGTGTGTGTGTGTGTATTCCTATAGAAGCTTTGCCTCAGAATTAGGAAAATTGACTTGAGATGGTCCTTGGTACTTGAATATTTGAAACAGGGGCTATAGTTTATGGTAGGTGTTAAGAGAAGGTAGTATAGGTTCTTAATTGTAAATGTTGTCTACTCAAACATTAACTCTTTCTATGTACCAGGCTTTAGTCCTTTGCATTGAGCGACTCACTGTATAGTAGTGAACCGACTAAGGAAACAGTCATGTCTGAGTTGGTATGGGTGCTCTTAGAGATGGTGGCTGCAGTCCGAGGAGGCCTAAACCACTCAGAGGTAGAAAACACTGCCTGCTGTCATCAGGGGCCTCAAACAGGTTAGAGCAGGAAGGGTGGAGGAGTAGAAATGGATTTCTTAGGTAGAAACTCAGACCTGATTGTGGAAGACTGGCTGTTGCACTGAGGGTAATGGATTTCCTAATAAGGGTAAATTAGGTAATAATTTGTTACATGGAAGAAAGTCACATGTGCCTGTTTGTATTATAAAAATATTATGGATTAAATTTGAGTGCAGTACATAAATGTAATCTTTTATATTGTGAATTTCTTAGGCTATGTCACACTAGTGGTATACTTCCTTTTGATTCTTAAAATTCTGAAAGGTGTTCATGAATCCAAACAAAAATAAGCCAACCCTCACCACAATCAACAACAGCAACAAAAATCCTTTATCAGCAGAACTGGCCTTTATAGCAACCTGGAAATTGTTCTTCACTAAGAAGCTAAAGTTCTCTATTCTTCTGCTCCTCTTACTACGGTCTATATATGCTTTAGGCTTGGGTCCAGTCAGAAAAATCTGTAGCCTTCTGATACGACATACCTGCTCACCTTTGGCATAGGTGTGGTATCCAGGAAGATCTGTGTGTTGAGGTACCATATTTATACCCAGGCAGCCTCATGCCATGGCTGCATGTGGGGTTGGAAGCCCTAGTCTGTGTCAGAAGACATTCTAAGTAACACTCTGAAACACAAACATGCTGCTTTCCTGAGAGTCTATTGGTGACATGCAAATCCCAGTGCTTCTCCATGTAAGAGCAATAAAAATACTTAAGTAGAAAGAAAGAGGGGTTAGATTTACTTACTGGTATGCACTTAAAGGCTTCCTACCTTTGTTTTGTCACACAAGGTTATTACCTCATTTCTACATATATAGATAATTTCTGAGAAAGAAAAGTACATTTTTGTTTTATGCAGTGATTGATGTATTCTGCTCGGGCTAACTAAAGAACAAAGGTTCATATACCAAAGGAGAATAGACATAATTAAGTGTATTTGATTTTATTTATTTTTAGCTCCACTTAAAATTAATAAATGAGTTATTGTTAGCACAGTGTTAAGGATATTTTGCTACAAAAATTATCCTTCACAGCGAACCTGTCTTTTCTTATTCTGTGTATCATCCCTTGTTGGAAAATGTCTTTAGAGGGTAAAGATTTTTAGTGACTTAGATTAAATGTGAAGACACTCTCTGTTACAGAGTTCTTACCATAATCTTATTGTTCTGAAAGAGAGTTATCTAAAAGACAACCAAGAAATTAAAAGTACTCAGTATCATTTAGCCTAGTTAAAGCACCAGGTTCTTTTTTTTTTTTTGGCCAGTCCTGGGCTTGGACTCAGGACCTGAGCACTGTCCCTGGCTTCCTTTTTTGCTCAAGGCTAGCACTCTGCCACTTGAGCCACAGCACCACTTCTGGCCGTTTTCTGTATCTGTGGTGCTGGGGAATCGAACCCAGGGCTTCGTGTATACGAGGCAAGCACTCTTGCCACTAGGCCATATCCCCAGCCCCATAAAGCACCAGGTTCTAACATGGCTACATTACTTAGTTGTAGCCAGGCGCTGGTGGCTAGCTACTCAGCAGACAGATCTGAGTATTGAGATTCTTAGACAGCCTGGGCAGGAAATTCCATAAGACTTTTATCTCCAATTTACCACTAAAACGCTAGAAATGGAATTGTGACTCAGATGTGGTAGAGTGCCAGCCTTGAATTTAAAAAACAAAACAAAAACCTAAGGGATAGCTTAGCTTTGGTTGTAAATAAGAGCCCAGATCTTCTGAAGGCTCATTTTTTTCTTTTTTTTTTTATTGTTTTTTGTTATTTATGGCAAGTGCTCTATAAAATTAACTATCTTAACCTTTTGTGTTAGCCTTACTTCCCAAAAGAACTATTTATTACATGGTTATGTTGGGGATTGTAATTATTCTATTCCTAATTGTGATATCTATAAATTATATTTAGGGTACACAAAATAATTCAACAAATTCCAGGTTGTCTGCTCCCATTCCCCTCCTTGATGGGTTCTGAATGGGATGGCTTGTGTGTGCTGTCCCCCTCTCTCCTTTGTATAATGTGACACATTGCCTAGTACCCAGACACCACTCCAATGTTTAATAAGACACAACAGAAGGAGTCCTTTACCTGTCCTTTCACACCTTACATATTTGTAACTCCTTTAATGAGATTAGGTTTTAAGAGGGGTAGTAGAAACATTTATAACCCCATTAAATCAGTAAATGTGTAATTGCTTGCACTTTAAAGAAATGTACCATTTTATTCCTTAATAATGCTTTTTGTGTGTTAATACATTTCAAATAAAAGAGTGTTTTGTCTATATTGCAAATCAGCTACAGGAAATGGAATGGAAAATTAGTAGGATAGTTTTGCGCTATAGTTTACACTTCCTCTATCCCATTATGAAATTTCCCCAATGTTTTAAGTTATTTGTTTATTTTTAGTGATAGTTATTTTTGCTTGAATGAGTTTTTCATGTGCATTTCTCTTTTCCTGAACCAATGATTGATTTTGATTATGCTGTCAAAGAATTTAGTACCTATTTCATCTCTTCAGTTGTGATTTAAACTATTATTAGTGTTGAGAATTCCACTTTCTCAAAAAATGGAAGTCCTCTTTTCTTTCACTTCTAATACTCTGTTAAGCAAACTTAATGATGTCTATTATTGTCAAAGTATACAAATAACAATTAATTTGACCTTATTAAGCCATGAAACTCATTGATAGTATAGCATCATTGATGCTGAATTCTAAAACACATTTCTTCCTTTCTGGCCATTTTAATGAGGTCAAAGCGTACAACTCAGCTATTGTTTCGCCTGTAAAAGCATATTTGTCTGAAGTACAGCAAACCCATTTAGACTAAATACTTTCTCTGCAGAATTATATTAGTCTAAGGTTCACAGAATCGTTTTCAGTAGTCATCGGGATCCTTACTTTAAAAAAAAAATAGTTTTAAAGAATTGGTGTCCTAGGAGATTTTAGATTTGGTTGGTTGGTTAGTTGGTTCATGGGAGATAGAGGAAGTCCCTAATTGTCAGTAGGTGATTTTCCTGCAGTTTCCTTGAGTTAAAGCAGAAAAAGTGGGCTGGGAATATGGCCTAGTAGTAAAGTGCTCGCCTCGTATACATGAAGCCCTGGGTTCGATTCCTCAGCACCACATATATAGAAAAAAGCCGGAAGTGGCGCTATGGCTCAAGAGGTTGAGTGCTAGCCTTGAGCAAAAAGAAGCCAGGGACAGTGCTCAGGCCCTGAGTCCACGCCCCAGGACTGGCAACAAAAACAAAACAATAAAGCAGGAAAAGTCCAGGGAGTACATTTATCTCTGCCCCTACTTTGTCCCATGCTTCAGTTCCCTACCTCCTCATAAATTTTCAGCCCTAATGTCTTTTCTTGGATTATGGACATACTAATGCCTCCCTCAAGAAAACTTGCTTCTGACTCTTGTTTCTGGGCACTCATAAATTGGGGCTACTCTTCTTGCCCACCTGGTACTTATGCCAGTCCCTCAGTGCCAGGGCTATGTAAAAGGCACTAAGTTACCCACCAGAGAGAACTTAGTAAACCAAGTTACTGTGCCGGTTAGGGCTGTGGGCCCTGTTTAGAATTAAGCATTAGAGTAATTTTGCTAGATTCCTTAATAACAATCCATGCTCCATCCCTCCATTTCCACGTAGTTGAAACTGTCAAGTTAGGTCGAAGGAATCTAGCCCACAAAGGAGAAAAACTATTCAGATTAAGGAAGTGACTAGAGGTTAGAGTAGAGGCATAGCTGAAGTAGTAGAGCTGTGGTCCTAGCATGAGAAAATCTCTGGATCCAGTGCCCAGTACCACAAGAAAAGCAGTAGGACTCAATGTTGCTGGGAAAATGTATAGTTAACTATACAAGTGAACAGGAGGGTGATATTAAGAGGTGTGAGAGAGTTAGCATCCATCTCATGGTCTAGGCCATGTCCTATGCTCTGGGCCCTCAATCCTGGACTTTAAGAGTGGTCAGGACATGATTTTGAACACAGAACTTGTATGATATATAGAATCGCCTGCAAAGTTGCACTGTGCTAACAGTTTTTCTTCAGCTACTGTTAGCATTCGTTTGCATCACTAAGGACACAATTTGTCCAAAGAGACCATTCTGGTTTTGGAAGTTATGCTGTACACAGCAATCAGTAAATAATATGGATCATTTGGCTTCTTCCCTCAATACCCTCATGTTTCAAGCATTCCTTATGGTATAAATGAGTATATTTATTAAGTTCTCTTTGAGAAGTTGGATAAGCAAAACACTTCTCAGAGAACGCCTACCATTTGTGACTCGGTAGATTTTTCCAAGTACTTCATGTTGAGTTTCTCCCATGTACTAATTCCTATTGCACACACATTTGTCAACCATCTTACCTTGGTAAAATGCGTACTCGATCTCCCTTTCAGTTCAGTCTCTGCCCTCTCTCTGTTCTCCCTCAGTATGATCTGACACAAACCGTGATAGGCCTAAAAATACCTACTGTTCCATCACCTAACATTATCATGATTCTGAAGGTATTATGATGTCTTCCTGGTATATTTTTATAACAATGTTTGCTGTGTACATTATATAAGTGCTTAGATTATGGTGATAAAGTTTTCAACAAAATTAACAATGTTTTCAAATGTTCTGCCTTTTTTCTCTGTTGCTTTTGCCCTTCCTGATCGAAGTCTAGGAGAGTAAGTTAATGCTTTTTGTGAGAATGCATTGTCCTACCTCTGTGTCTAGAAACTCATGTTCCCATGCTGTAATTCAGCCCCTGTGCATTTGTGGTGTACATTAGTATAATATAATGTCTGTTCCTATCATGCAAGAAACTATGAGTAAACAGCAATGAAGTGCTGATGTGAAATGAAGCTTGTTTGCATCTGTGTTGTTGGTATGGTCCTGTTACCACTTCACACACTTCTCATGCCGTGGTGTCATCACTTTAAACTAAAACTTGTTGATAAGTGCATTTTGTAGCCCTCTGCAGGTTGAATGGGCCTTATCTGAATGCTTAGAACCAAAAGTTTTTAGAATCAAGAGTTTTTCTTACAGATTTTGGATTATTTGTATAGGGTTTACCAATTGAGCAACCCTCTTTTCTTTTTTTAGGAAAATCAAATTTGAAATGCTTCAAAAACTTTTTGGACATCATAACAGTATTCAAAAAATGTCAGATTTGATTTAGGGTTTCTCAGTGTATAAGAAGAATTTTATACCAGTTGTTGATACCTCACTCTGAAAGGAGGTTCTCATTTATTTAGAGTCCTTTAGCAGAATACAAAAAAAAAAAATTAAAGGGTATGCTTTAGGGAAAGAGCACCCCACATCCCATGTGACCAGGTACCTAGTCTACTTCACTCATCCCGTTGCTTCCCCTTTGCCTCTACTGCTAGTGTGAACTAGTTTGACTCAGAATCCTCCCAGTGCCTTGTCCTTGAGCTCTGTTCAGAGCTTAATCGGGTTCTGAATTAAGAGTGAGGAGGCCTGGAGTCCAGGCCCCAGCTCTGCCTTGGACTCACAGATCCATAAGGCTCAACGGCATAATAGAACTGAGGATTCAAGAGTAGTCTCCAGCTTTCTTGTAACCACAGTTTCTGTTTCCTAGGACTCCCAGAGCCGACAAGGCGGGTACAGCATGCATCAGCTGCAGGGCAATAAGGAATATGGCAGTGAAAAGAAGGGGTACCTGCTAAAGAAAAGCGATGGGTATGTATAGCCCAGACCAGCCCCCCTGTGTGTGCCAGCATGCCCACTAGGTGCCTCTTCCAGTCTCTCAATTAGAAAATGTTTCCTGATGTGCTGGTTTTCTTCAGCTAAGTCTGAGATTTTACCTATTGTCTTTTTTAAAAAAATTTAATAATCATTCACTCTTCTGCAGCCCCCACATGGCACCTGTGACATAGAGCCTGCTCATTTAGGAAAGCATTAAGAGGAAAAGCCACCTCTCTGTATTTATTTATTGCAGCATTTTCTACTTGGGATACCCATCCGGATACCTAAACCCCCTTGGCCTTTCCTCTATGTCACAAGTTATCTGGCAACAGCCTTTCTTTTTCTGATTCTGAAATAACACACTTATTGCCATCTCTGCTGCTCTGGCTCCAGGGATCTTCCTTCTACTCCTCCTGATCAGCCTGCGTCTCTGACACTCACTCTTCTTCTCTCCAGCTCACATCTACATAGCACTCAGTTGTCTTGTCTAAAATGTAAAGCACATGGTATCGTTCCCATACTGAAAATGCCTTGGTGACTTTCCTTTGCACTAGTACTTTACTCCCATCTTCTGTTGAGCCTCATCTTGTACCTTTCTTCCCTTGGCCCTGCCACACTGGCCCCTTTTTGTTGCATAAACAAATGATTCTACTTCCCAGCAAGTACAAGTGCAGAATCTTGATGATTTCCGTTCGACTCAGTGTCGTCTTTTTAAAAAGAAAATTCATTGAGCTGGGCACAGGTAGCTCACCCCTGTAATCCTAGCTACTTGGGAGGCTGAGATCTGAAGATGGTGGCTCAAAGCCAATCTTGCAGGAAAGTCCATGAAACTCTTATCTCCAATTAAGTACCAAAACAGCCAGAAGTTGAACTGTAGCTAAAATGGTAGAACACTAGCCTTGAGTGAAAAAGCTCAGTGACAGCACCCAGGCCCTGACTTCAGGCCCTAGGACCAAAACACAGAAAAAAAAGCTCTTTGCTATTTTGACTGCTTGTAGCTATGTGACATTGGTCTCATTTATAATGCTTATATTTTTGTTTAAATTGGTTGAAATTTCAAGTATTCATCTTATAAATACTCCCCATCGTTCTGTACATGCATTCAACAAGTATTTGTGAACTCTCTTATGTTTAAAACCAACTCTTGAAGGCACTGGGAATATAGTGTGAGAGAAAGAAAGACCTCATTCTTATAGCACGTGCATTCTAAGGTAGGAAGGGAAAAACATTGGTCATTGGTAGGAACGAAGATAATGAAATGAGTGCTGTAGGAGAAGCACAAAGCCAGGAAGAGATGTTGGAAGTGAATATTGGGGCTGGAAATGGTTCTCGATGTGACTTCAGTCGTCACCGAAGACTCCTGAGGTGACAGAAAGTGAGGGAATGACCTGTACAGACAGACATGGGAAAGGAAGAGTGTGCAGGAGCATGCTTTTTCCATTATGATACACCTGGGAGTTGAGCAGACCAGGGGACGGGGTCTAAGACACAGGGTTTGGAAGGGAAAGAAACCATAGGGTTCCTTTGGATGCTCTTGAATGAGATGAGGAATTACTGTAGATTTGTAGCAGAATACTGATATCATCAGATACATGGTCTCTGGCCCTTGTCTAAGAGCAGAAGCAAGACCAGTTAGGAGGCTGCTGTATATCTCCAGTGGGAACTTCTGAGTAGTGAGAAATTCTGAGTAATGAAGGTAGGGTCAACAGAATGCTCAGATACCAGGTGCACAGAAACAAAACTCATCCTTGGTACATTACATGATGCCTGGCTTCATGACCACATAGAGGAAAGTATGAAATCCCCAATTTGAACCTGGGTCTCCTGATCTAATAATACCAGATATTTACAAAGCGAAGATGTTGCTGCTCTTGACTGTGTTGCTATCCACCTTCCTCTGCGGATCTGAAAGCCTCCTGTTAGTCATCTCTTAGCAGAAAGATTTGTGCTTTTGTGTTACTCTCCCTCATCTTCATAAGCTGTGAAAGCACGTATAAGTATTTTGTTTTCTTAACACATGAGTTAACAAAAACAACGAATGAATGAAGTTTAAGTAAAATAAGTTAGGCTGGTTGTTGGATTCTGTAAAATATATCATTAGAGGAAAACCATGGTTTTGGCTTAGTGCATACAGAGAATAAATACCTGACCCATCTCAACAGGCTTCTGAGAGACCAAAATGAGATGCAGACCACTTGCACAGAGCTGATTACTCTAACCATGTATAGATATGATTGTTTGGCAGCTATTACCTCTAATCAAACTTGTCCCTAATCAGCACTTGCAGAAGAAAGCAATTTAGCTGTAATTTGAGGACATATTCTCAATTAATGGTTGCAAATTGCCTCCTGAAGAGACTGGGATTTCGAGCAATGTTGGAGTTCACATCTGGTCAGGTGGTGTCAAATTCTCCCTCTATGAAGTGTGCTTTGGAACAAACTATGCCTCTAGTAGTTACATACACAGGAAGACTTGTTCGATGCTGGTTTTCAATTTAGGCTGTGACAGTTTTCTCACAGGATGAATTTAAGAAGGAAAGGAAACACAAGATAATGTTTTAAAGGCCTGGGGAAACTATAGTGGTCTCCTTTGATGTCATTTGTTTCCATGGCAACAGAAAGCCCACTGCCTTCTCCCAGCCCAGGAAGTCTCTGTTCTCTGTTCCTTTATACCTACCTGATGGCAGTAGTTCCATATGGTACAGCTGTACCTGCCGGCAGGTGTGCAGATCTGCCCTGCATGCACAGTCACTTGCCTGTACCTGGGGCTTCCCAAATACAGTTCAGATCAAGTTTTTTGAGGTGTTTTTCACAACCTCTTGTCAGTGATTTGGGCATTGTTTATTTTTTTTATAACAATAAAAGTAGTTCTTCTAGAGGTTCTGAGGAATCAGTTGGGTTCTAGAAGATCTAAAAGAAGGTATACAAGCCACTAAAATCATAGCACATTTGTGTTGCCTGGAGTCTACACTCCATTCTGTTTCCTAAGGCATGGTCACCCCCACTTTGTCTTGCGTGTTAATGTGTGTGTGTGTGTGTGTGTGTGTGTGTGTGTGTGTGTGTGTGTGTGTCCGTCCGTGTCCGTGTCCGTCCAAGTACTGGGGCTTGAACTCAGGGCCAGGGCTCTCTCCCTTAGCTTTTTCACTCAAGGCTGGCACTCTTACCACTTGAGCCACACTTCCACTTCCAGCTTTTTGGTGGTTAATTGGACGTAAGAGTCTTGTGGACTTTCCTTTCGAGACTAGCTTCAAACTGTGATGCTAAAATGTAGCCTTCTCAGTAGCTAGGATTACAGGTGTGATCCACTGGCCCCCAGCAATGTTTTTGAATCTATTCTTGTAACTGATTTTCAGATACTAATGAAACTCTTTATTAGCATTGCCATTGGCACAGGCCTGGCTCTTTCCCAGAGAGGACCTTAACCTGTGTCATGTACCCATTCTCCTGCTTTTGGATTGCTATTGTTTCTATTTCATATTTTCAGTGCCCAAAACAGTGTTACGCTGACCAACTTTTTACATGCCTACTCCCTGGCTTACCTTTTTTCATCCAGAGTAGTAAGAGGCAACAAGAACTTTCCGTTTGTGGTGGTTTATTGAAGAGGGTTGGGTTTCTGTTTTAATGTGGAGGTCGTTCTTTTTTGTGTGATTAGTTTCTTGAGTCATACTGTAAGACTGCACATCCCAGAGTGACTCAGACACTACATCTAGTTCTGTTTGGCTTGCTCCCTAGGATCCGGAAGGTGTGGCAGAGGAGGAAATGTGCCGTGAAGAATGGGATTCTGACCATCTCACATGCCACCGTAAGTGTCTGATTTCCCTGCCCATAAATGAGGTGATATTGCCAGCACCAGATTTTTACCCACATTTCCTTTATATGTGGATTTGGGTCAGGTTGGTTGTTTAGGATATTCTATTATGAAGCATTAGATTGTCTGATATTGACCTCCATTGTTCTACATTTCTACTAGAAATGTTTGTGTTTTGCTGCCTTGAACTGAATTTTAGGTGTTTGACTTCATAATCTTCTGGGAAATGTTATTAGTGACTGTTCTGGGGGGGAAAAAAATCCTACTTTTATGAATTATAAAGATGGTGAAGGGCTGGGTGCCGGTGGCTCACACTTGTAATCCTAGCTATTCTGGAGGCTGAGATATGAGGATTGCAGTTCAAAGCCAGCCTTGGTGTGTCCCAGTGGTAGAACACCCATTTAGCAAAAACAAGGCCCAAACCTCAAACCTAAGAATCACCAAAGAGGAGGCTGGGAATATGGCCTACTGGGAGAGTGCTTGCCTCATATACATGAAGCCCTGGGTTCGATTCCTCAGCACCACATATATAGAAAAAGCCAGAAGTGGCGCTGTGGCTCAAGTGATAGAGTGCTAGCTTTGAGCAAAAAAGAAGCCAGGGACAGTGCTCAGGCCGTGAGTCCAAGGCCCAGGACTGGCAAAAAAAAAAAAAAAAAAAAGAATCACCAAAGAGGGGCCAGGAGTTTGGCCTAGTGGTAGAGTGCTTGCCTAACATGCACTACTCCCTGGGTTTAATTCCTCAGTACCACATATACAGAAAAAGCCACAAGTGGCACTGTGGCTCAAGTAGTAGAGTGCTAGCCTTGAGCAAAAAAAAAAGCTCAAGGACAGTGCCCAGGCCCTGAATTCAAGCCCCATGATGGACCAAAAAAAAAAAAAAATAGAAGAATCACCAAAGATTAAGTGAAAGATTCTTGAGTAGAAAATAAGGTAAACTCAACACTTTTGACATTCTCAAGTTTAATTCCACATAAAATTTTACGTGTGTGCAAGAGTGGAAATTTCTGGCTTTTTGACTTTATTTTGTTTGTGAGTTTCCAAACAAAGATTTACTTTCTGTACTCTTCCTGTGGATTTGTCTGGCTGTGATCATTTCAGAAAGCATTTTGTCAGGCCATATAATGTCCTTACCATGTTCTATTTGCTGTGGGCGGCAGTGCAGTATAATGGGATGTCATGTAGATGAAGGTATCTCAACACTACTTCCTTACATGACCTTGAGCAGTTTGCTAAAAGTAAAAAACAAGTTCTCTTCCCCATCCCTTTTCTTTCCTGCCAAAAGACATTATTCTGGTTAAGCCAACTGTTTATGTGTATTCTCTCTAATTAACAACAAATATCATATTGGCCACATTGTTTGATGGATAAGGAAATAGACAGTGGCATCTGTCAGATTTGAATCTGAATCCCAGCTTTGATGTTTATGATGTGACCTTGAGAAGAGTGTTTAGCTCAGAGATTCTTTGGGAATTAAGTGAGAGAACATGCCCTGTGTGGGCACAGTTAGGGGTTGGGGGCTCATTGATGTCACTGCCACTGCTGACAGTGGGGGAGAATGTGTTCCTCCCCTAATTCTGATTCCCTCCCACTGAGGTATGTTATTTTCCCCTGCTTCTCACTGGCTGTAAGCCAGACTTTTTGCTGCCAGCTCCATCACTTGTAATCACATTACTGCCCACACAGAAAGATCGCCATAGGCAGTTTTAAGTTGCTTTTCTTGACTTTGCAAACGCCATGGGTTATGTAGGATGATTGAAAATGAAGGCTGTTGGTTTCCTGAGAAAGCATAAAGAGATCCCATGATCTTATAAACAGTAGGGAAAGAACCTTTGTTACCAGAACCTTTGTTACCTTTAGGACTCCTTAACATGTACAGCATCCTCTGGCTTAACCCCCATCAGTGTCATTTTTGCTATTCTTTTTTTCTTTTGGCCAGTCCTGAGCCTTGGACTCAGGACCTGAGCACCGTCCCTGGCTTCTTCCCGCTCAAGGCCAGCACTCTGCCACCTGAGCCACAGCACCCCTTCTGGCCGTTTTCCATATATGTGGTGCTGGGGAATCGAACTGAGAGCTTCATGTGTAGGAGGCAACCACTCTTGCCACTAGGCCATATTCCCAGCCCCATTTTTGCTATTCTTATCAAAGTGGTTCAGACTAGGATCAGGGCTGCGTTCCTTCAGGAGTAGGAATATCTGCCCCCAAAATCATCTGGTACGTGCCAGAACAACCATATGTGCATCTCATAGGCTCTGCTTGGCCTGTCTGCTTCTACTGATAATTTTATATGGCCCTGGAATGATGTTATAACACCCAAGTGCCCCTTGGCAAAAAAAAAAAAAAAAAAAGGTTCCTCATCTCTGATCAATGAAACCTTCAGAGTCTTTTTCCTTGACCACCTGGGTCAGATCTACTTCACCTCCTCCAGTATACTTTTCTAGAGACAAAAAAAAACATTTCTTTTAATACTATACTGTTTGGAAGCAGAGCCTCATATTTAATTAGGCAAGTGCTACACCACTAAGCCATTGAACTATATAGCCCAGGTCCATCCAATAAATTTAAACAGTGTGTAAGATCATTTCATTTTAGAATTCCATGTCTAACAAACCAAAAAAAAAAGTCTGTATCAAGTCACTAAGTTATTTGAAGTAGATTTCTGTGCCTGGGGTTTCACTGTGATAGGAAGCTTTCAAGACTAAGACCTGGACTTAATTCCAGGCAGGAGGCATGTGCACACTGCCACTCATAGTTGGAATAAGATGACTTGGGCATCCTTTCCTTTGTGCTTTCTTCAGTCCATCTGTTGTACTTCAGTACTTTTTGTTGTATTAAAACCAGGCACTGTGGTCTCAGCTGGCTTCTTTGGCTCTTGTGAACAACACAAATTGTTGTTCAAATTGGTGTCTTTCAAGGGAGATATCTTACTCAGTTGCCACATGGCTTTCAGTTTCTCTGCCTCTAGAGATAGTTTGCTTTCCTCTTTAAAAAAAAAAAAAACAACAACAAAAGGCATTACAGTATAAGTAAATATAAACTGTTTCATTCTTTGTCATCTTAAAAGATAAATTTCTAAAGTATAAGTACCCGTACTCTTTAAAATCTCTTTCTTCCTGAATTAATCAGTGTCATACACTTTTTAAATAATGGGTTAAAACAAGAAGTAAATCCAGGTATGTTAGCCCACTTTTATAACCCCAGCCCTAAGGAGGCAGAGGCAGGAAAACCAAGACTTTTAGAGTAGTCCGGGTTACGTAGCAAGACTGTCTTAACAACCAAAGAAGAAATGGAAATACCGCTTAACTGACGGTTTGTGCCTTACACTTAATTTGGCAGTGATACAGAATAAGTAACATCTTCATTTCTCATTAGGCTGGGAGACAGGGAGACCTTGTCTAGCTCATCTTTGAATTCTAGTTCTTAATACATTTCCTGACTTGTAATAAATCCTCAATGAATTCCTTTTCTTTTTTCTTCCTTCCTTTTCTTTTCTGGGATTGTAGTAGAGTGCTTGCCTAGCACTCCTGGGAGGCCCTGGGTGAGGGAAAGAGAAAAGAGCACTGTCTGTGGAGACTACCTGCAATTAAACGCAGTCAGCTCCTCATTATGTGTACACCTTTACTACTTACTGCCACTCTCACCTTTAAACTAGGCTAGTAATATGCCTATTTTTCAGAGTTATGAAAAGTAAATATGTTGCACTTAAAGCTTTGTAGCAACTGGACGTTGATGAAAATTCCCAAAACTTAGCAGTTATTATCATTTCATTGAGCTGAGAGGGGAATTTCAGAATTCTGCAGCCAGGCTGCCTGGGTTAATTCCATCACTGGGTCCCTGGTGCCCCTTTCCCATGTAGATAAGGGAGCCATCAGTAGTGCCTGATTCATAGGTAGTTGTAAAGATTAAATGAGTTCATTGATTATAAGTAATTATTACAGGATATGGGATACAATTAGGGCTCAATAAATGTCAGCTATTATTATTGTGACTATTAATCTTCTTCCCTAGTGTGTTACTATCTCCATTTAGAAAGTAGCTTATTGTAATTTTTGCATTGCTCTTCCCTTTAGTACTCAATATTTTTTTCTCATAGAAATTAAGTTTCTGCCTGGTAGGGATTAATAGCAACTCTTTTACCTCTTGGGGCAATTTACTAAGGCAAGAATTTGATGTGTGTCTCTCCTTGTCCTTGAATTCTTGAATCCCAACTACTATTGTTTTCAGTCCTTTCCAGGGCTTTAAGATTCACTTAAAGTGCATTCAGAAAGCACAAAGGGTCTGCAAATCCTCCTACTTTCCTTTTCTGTTTAGACAGAAGATCTGAGTTGACCTTCACATACCAAGACCCTTTGAAAATGCAACTGTGGGTCCAAAGGCACTAATGTAGAACCTTCAGTGTAGCCATGTTCAGCAGCAGAAGGAATGCAGTTTTGCTCATTCTGATGTTTATTTGGGCATTTGAAACAACTAGTGCTGTTTCTAATCTCTGTGGTATGTCTTTGCAGGCTTCTGCCACATTGTAAGCAGAGAACTGGGACATTCATGTTCATTGTAGATCTTCCCGAAGTCAAGATCTATAAAGCATACATTTAGAAATATATTCACTTAAACTTTGTAGGATTTTTTTTGTTCAATAGTACATTCAGTGGGGATTTTTGCTGTTTTGTCCTGATGAAAGGTCTTCCCCATTTCACTGTTTGAATCTCAAGATGACATACTTGCAGCATCAATGTAGAGGTTATTACAGTCCAAGTCTGCCATTCCATGTGAAGAAACCATTGCAAATGACTGCAAAAGGCTGTAGTTGATTCCAGTGATCCTTTCCTCTTACCGCACAGTAGAGAAGTCTGGAGGTGAAGCCCAAGAACTTCTCCCCATGTAATTCTGATGTTCAGCCACAGTGGAGAACCACTGCGCTGCTGCCCTCTTCTTGACCAACGTCATAGAGAAACAAGAAAGGAACTATGCAGTCTACTGCAGTGCTACTGGTCATTTGTGATCTTGTTTATTGACCCTACTTGGCTTGCATCACCTCCTTTATAAATGTATAAAAATGTTCACTTGTATGGATAGCTTTGGTACTGTTTAGCATTGTCCTGTGGTGGAACAGATTTGAGAAGAAGGGAACAGGCTCCTTACTGTAACAAGAGATCTTCTTGGAATTCTCCTTTTTTAAATATTTCTTTCTTGCACATGCACATTCTTAGCCAAGTGGAAATTAGCCCCAGGGTTAAAACAGTAGAGAAAGGTTAGGGCCCTATAGTCACCCATAGTCTAGAATGAAATACTTCAGCCACTTCTCAGTTTAGCTGACAGGATGGCCAGCAGGAGAGGCCTTGAGCTTGTGGTTTGAATGTGGAGCATGACACAAATGGGTGGGACGCCTTACCAGATGTACTCAGTGGTTCAGCAGGAAAATGGGGGAACTGGTCAGGAAGAGCCAGAATGGGGAAGCTAGAAAGATACCCTCGCTTGCTTTACTAGTGCTTCAAGTCTTGCTTTTGACAGGGAAGCAACATCGAAAGTGGGACAGTATTTCTTCTGCTCTCATCCTTGCCCAGGTTACTCCATCTTCCTGATCTTCAGTTTGCTCATCTATGAAATAGGTTTAGTACTCATTTCTATACTCAGTGCAAGAGCTAATAATACAGTTTATACACATTACTTATCAGTATAGATGATCCCTGAGGGGAAAACTATTTGGGATTGCCCAAAATAGAGCAAAACACCTTTCCCAAACCAATAGTTTTCATGCACTAATGCTTTGGAGCTGATCTTTCTGCAGTGCTGAGTGCTCATCGAGTACTTCATTTCCTGCAAGGACTTCATTGCAGTTGATGACCACATGCCAGATTCGTCACTCTTTTGGGGCAGAGTATGTTTCTGAGTATTTATTGAATGAGAAAATTGAAATAACTGTAATGGTTTAGACAGCTCTGTTTCCAAGCACTAGTGGAGGAAGGAAAGAGAGCATTATCCTTTTCTTTTCATCTCTTCCTACACATCAGCTTCAACGTGGTGGGGTCAGGCTTATTCCAGACATATTACTAGTGTTCACTTCTTGCTGCAAAGCAGAGCAGTTGGACAGGATGATGGGTGGAAATGATCCCATATCTGAATACCAGTTCCAGCAGCAGCTGCTTTCTGCTCTCAGAGAAAGACGTCTGTTCTAATGCATCTACGTTTCCAGCAGAAACAGCACCATGCTGCATGCTAAGCTGTCTGAGGACAAACATAGGGCTTGTTTTCTTTTGGTAGATACAGAAATAATTCATCAGAATTGACGCATGCCATTTCTTCCTGCGCTTCTCTCTGCCTTTCTGCTGAATGGCCAGTTTGTTTTGAGCATGAGAGCGTTATGGCAGAAGGATAATGTCTTCATCACCTCTATTTCTTGGACTGTACCAGGGTTTCCTTAATTAAACCATTTTCATTTTCACAAATTAGAAATTTAAATGTGTTTGCCATTAGTCCATGTGTAAAATAAACACAGCTGTGAACATTGTCAATTGACAAAAACCAATTTAAAAACAGTATGTATAGGTTTAACCACTGCAGGATTAAAAAAGATTTTTTAAGAAAAAAAACAAGGGGCTGGGGATATAGCCTAGTGGCAAGAGTGCCTGCCTCGGATACACGAGGCCCTAGGTTCGATTCCCCAGCACCACATATACAGAAAACGGCCAGAAGCGGCGCTGTGGCTCAAGTGGCAGAGTGCTAGCCTTGAGCGGGAAGAAGCCAGGGACAGTGCTCAGGCCCTGAGTCCAAGGCCCAGGACTGGCCAAAAAAAAAAAAGAAAAGAAAAGAAAAAAAACAAGCACACAGGGCTTCTTAAAATTAAGATAGTATCAGGTATAGTGGCCTGTTCCTGAATTATAGCTACCAAGAGGCAGCCATTAGGAGATGCACACATGCTTATGGACGTGGACACTCTCTCTCTCTCTCTCTCTCTCTCTCTCTCTCTCTCTCTCTCTCTCTCTCTCTCCCTCCCTCCCTCTCTCCCTCCCTCCCTCCCTCCCTCCCTCCCTCCCTCCCTCCCTCCCTCCCTCTCTCCCTCCCTCCCTCCCTCCCTCCCTCCCTCCCTCCCTCCCTCCCTCCCTCTCTCTCCCTGGTCTTTCAGGGCCTGAACTGTCAATTCACATACCCTAGAAAGGTTACTCTTTCTATCTTCATCTGTGCCTTGAGTCTCCAGCTTATGCTGTAGCTTCAATTCAGGTGTTCATCAGTGGTCTTCTGTCCTATTCCCCTCACCCATTCTGCACAAGCCACCCCCTGAAATGCATGTCACTACCCTGATGAGCAGCAACTTCGGGACTTGAGTTAACAGGATTTCACAAGTGTGGACTCCTTAACACCACATTCTGTGTCTTTCCTACTCCTCTGTCATTGGTACCTGCTCCCAATAGGCCCTTCTCCCACCCAGGACTTCTCATTTGCTCCTTTGCACCCACCTAGCTTGTTTCTAATTCCTGCTCGCCCTGATCCTTACTGGAAGGGCAAGACTGCCTAGAGCCTTGTCAGTGTCCGTGGTGCATATGAGAGCTCAAGCCTGCACTCTGTGGGCACCGGGCCAATTCTTCATGCATGCGTAGGTCCATTTCCCAGAGTTGTTAGTGGTAGTGACCACATACTTTTACATGTGCTCAGAATGTGAAAGAGGCCTAAATGCCAAATGTATAGTGAAGCAACGGAGTGCCTCAAAGACTTTCTTCATCAATTAGGGAAGTAAAGCACTTAAATGTGAGTCAAAGTTAGTATTTGGAACTTTTGCTTGGGAGGGAAGAAGATGTGTGGGGACCACCCACCATTCCTTGAGGTATATGGTCACCCCACCATCTTCTGAGCTGTACCACACAGTGGAAGCAGAAGAAAAAGAGTAGAAGCTCTGATCGGTTCAGACCATTTCTTACTGAGAGATCTTAGAAGCCTTACCTAACCTCCCTGTGCCTCCATCTATACCTAGTGAAAGAAACTAAACTAGCTGTCTTTCTCAGAGGGTCCAAGAGAGTGATCAGCATAAGGCACCCGAGAGGAGTCATTTCATTAGATATTTGAATGGCATACTTTTATGAAAAAAGAGAAGTATGCCTTTACTGAGAAGAAAGACACGGTGCAAATAGAGTGGTAAGAGCCAAGAAGGAATACAGCAGGTCTAAGCGAATGGACCAGCATACTGGGGAGTCAGCCCAAGAACTGATCCTCCCCACTCCTCTGGGATATAGTGACTGGTGAGAGACTTGAAGGAGGGAGTCAGGGTAAGGGCAGCAGAAGAGCCAGAGCCCCCCTTACCAGCAGAGGGTGCTGTGATCCAGTGGCAGGACCCAGCATTAAGAGATCATGGGTGGTACCTAGAGCTCCAGGTACAGATGGGCTGAATCATCAACAACAAGGCTCACAGCACTAATGTTTCTTGAACCTTGATTTCTTTTAGTTTTTTTCTCTTCTCCTGTATTTAAACAATATGAAATCATTTCCTTAACTGGCCCAGGACAAGTCATTTTGTTTCTCTTTGATTCTAGTCGATTGAAACCCCAGGAAAGATTATGTCTTCTTTAATCAATACACCTATAATTTTGGTCTAAATGTCAAAGTGCTTTGAAATTTTGGAAAGCTGTACAAACATCTGGAATTGCTATTTTCGCATAGTGTTTTCCATGCTTCTGGCCCCTGAACTTTCGTTGAGTTCCATTGGACATTCTCTCCCCTTTCTGGTGTTCCTGTGCTCAGCACTTGGGTATGTCAGCTGTTTCAACAGTCACAAGTTGTGCTGTTTGCTCCCAACAACCCATGTTTGGATTGATATGTCAATACCTCACAGAAGCTCAGCTTCAGAAAGAGGACTGTGTATAGGCAAAATGTGTGTGTGGCACACGAGGTTCGTGTAAATGAGACAAATGCCAGTGCAGGCAACTTGGCAGACTTCTGAGGAGTACATCTCACATGTTAGTGAGTTGGTCATTTTTATGACTTAAACTGTACAAAACCCTTATCATCAGAAACTCCATCAAAGTACTCTGATACCATCAAGGCTTAGAAAAGAGATGTCATTTTCCTTCACTTCAAGCTTTTCTAGCTGTTGTTTGCTATGTCCACTGGGAGGAAATCTGTAAGAAATACTAGATGTGTGAAATACAAGAAATTGTAGCATTAGCCCTCTGTGACACTGAGATGTGCATAATGTCTAAGTTACTAATTTGTTCACAGAGGTTTTCCTATTTAAGAATCATGAAACTTATTATGCATAATCAACTTTAGTTTGGGAAGTTCTTCCTTGTGTCTGGCCCAAATCTTCTACAGTTTGAAAGCATTTCTTTTCATCTCTGCAAATGGAAAACAGATGCCAGCCTTTCCGATAACACGTTTGTGTACTTGAAGATGGTGATTAAGTTGCCCGCAGCCTTCTTCCTCTGGACTAAATAATGCCTCCAGCCCATCTTCAGAGTTTCCACATCCGCCCCCTTAATCATCTCCTGATCTCCTTAAGCTGTTCTACATTCTTCTTTAACTGTGGATTCCAAGCATTCTAGGAGTTGTGTGGTGGTCTTGTGTCATTGGTATAGAAATGAGCAATTTTACCAGCATCCAGAAAGACAAGCTATAGGGCTCACATTCTCCCAGTGGACTGGGCTTAGCTTTGTGGCTGCAGATGTGAATTTGGGAGGATCAGGCCTTTTGAAGTCAACCCCAAGCTCAGCTCTAGGAAACATGTGCTGGCCCACACCCTTCTGCCTCCTCTTCTGGATTTAGCAGCCAGGAATCCATTCCCAGTGGTTTCCTCCTATGTTTCCCAGTGGTTACCCGTGCTTTACATTTCTTCTATGTCTGAATCAAGGCCTGTGCAATGATAATGAGATCCCTTAGACTCTCTCTTCCTCTTCATAGATAATTTGCTTTGGAATGACCACATGGGGATAAGGGACATGGTTTTCTGTGTCTCCTCTCATTAAACCATGGAGCAGAGAAGCCCTCAAAAGGAAAGCACAGAAAGTTAGACAAGTTAGGTGTCTACTACCTGATATTTTAAGAGGTGCATTATGTCTTTGAAACAGTCATGATCATATTCCATCTTCATTGCTTGAGGCTTTGATTCATTGATACCATCTCTACCCTCCTCCTCCTCCTCTGTGTCCCCTAAAACCGTACGTTCCTTGGAAACTGAGAGATGTTCAGTCACCACTGTCAATTGAGGCACAGGCAGGTCTCACCAGAGTTCTATTGCTCACTCCCACAGGCTTCCAGCTCATTCTCCGGGCAGCCCTACAGCACCCAGGGAGCATGGCATGACCGTGGCCAGCACATGACCTTGGACAAGTGTAGGCAGTAGCACTGCACCCGTAGTTGGCTTGACTAGATATGGGGTCAGCTTTGAATGTGTGATCAGAAGTGGGCTGATACGTGATCGGAAATCCTTATCCTATTTCCCTCTCTAGATAGGGGGCGTGTGAAACAGTGGCTCCCAGGAAGCAATTACCACTTTTTTTTAATTAAATTTATTGGTTACTATTAAGCTGTTGTACAGAGGGGTTAACCATTCCGTAAGTTAGGTAATAAGTTCTTTTTTTTTTTCAGGGTGGGGAGGAACAGTGTGCCCCCTTGCTTTCTCCCAGTTTCCTCTTCCATCTCTGCCCAGAAGTTGCATAATTTATTTTCCACATAGTGTATACTAAATACCATGACTATGTTTGTTCACAGTTCCTCCCTCCCTTTCTGCACCCATTTTATACCCCCAAAGGAAAAAAAAACTAAAAGTGAAAACACCACCAGAAAAATACGTTTCCATCTCCCAAAATTCCTTTTGGTAAATAGTGTTTTAACTGATGAGGAGATGCCTTAGGGTTCCTCCGCTAAGACTACCCTCCTTTAGTCTGACTGTTTTTGTGTGAATGCCTAGGGTCCTGTACAACTTATCATGTACCATTATACTTTACGTCTAGCTTCCATAAAAGAGAAAACATGTACCATTTGTCTCTTTGAGCTTGTTTTAGTCCATCCATTTCCCTGTAAATTGTAATGTTATTCTTTCTAGTGAATGGATAAAATTCCATTATGTATAGGTACCACATTTTTCATTCTATCTTACGACTTCATTTTTTTGTAATTTATTAATTAAACACAAATTTTTTGACAAGGTGTTGTGCAAAAAGGGTACAGTTACATAGTAGGGCAGTGTGTACATTTCTTGTGATATCTTACACCCTGTTTTTCTCTCCCTTCCCTAGGTCAGGTAGACATATACACAATACACAATGTACCAAGAACATATACAGTAGCCACGTGGCCTACGCCCAAGAAAATTCGCCTAGGGCTTTAAATGTAATGTCTACATTAGACAATATGTCGACAGTAGTCTTATGAACGTATATACATAGCTTTGGAGCTATGGTATTCCACTGAGAGGTCAATTTTTGACCTTTATATGTTGAGTAGTTGTTTGGTTTTAGTTACATAATGTTGGGTCGCTGACCCAGTCCTGTGGGAAATACCATTTGACAAGCAATTTTTGGTTTCACAGACCTGGTCTCTACTGTCTCTCCGTCACCCCTTCTTAACAGTCATATATCAGGGAGATCATGCCCCTTTGTTTTCTGTGTTGTAGGCTCGTCTCACTCAACATTATTTGTTCAAGTTCTGACCATTTCCCTGCGAATAACAGTATTTCACCATTCCTAATCACTATGTAGTATTCCATTGTGTATAGGTACCATATTTTTTGGATCCATTCATCTGTGGAGGGGCATCTGGGTTGTTTCCATATTTTGGCTATTGTGAATTGTGCAGCAATAAACATGGAAGTACAAATGTCTTTTTGATATCTTGGGACCTGCTGTTCAGGATAGATGCCTAGGAGTGGTATGGCTGGGTCATAGGGTAGGTCTATATTGAGCTTTTTGAGAAACCTCCATACTGTTCTCCAAAGTGGTTGTACTAATTTGCACTCCCACCAACAATGGAGAAGGGTTCCTCTTTCCCCACACCCCCTCCAGCATTTGTTGTTGCCTGAGTTCAGAGTATAGGCCATTCTAACTAGGTGGTATCTCAGGGTTGTTTTTATTTGCATTTCCTTTACTACCAGGGATGTTGAACATTTCCTCATATGTTTCTTTGCCATTTTTATCTCTTCTCTTGTGAAGTCCCTCTTTAGCACCTTTGCCCATTTCCTAATTGGTTTATTGAGCTTGGAAGGGCTTAGTTTTTTGAGTTCTCTGTAGATGACAGATATTAGGCCTTTGTCTGTTGCTGTGCTGGTAAAGATCCTTTCCCATATGGTTGGCTGTCTTTCTGTTTTGGTGGCTATGTCCTTAGCTGTGCAGAAACTTTTTCATTTGTAGTAGTCCCATTTGTTGAGTCTCTCCCCTATTTGTTGTGCCCCTGGTACTATATTCAGGAAGTTCCTTCCTGTGCCTATAAGTTCTAGCGTCTTTCCTACTCTGTCCTTCAGTAGTTTCAAGGATTCAGGTCTGATATTGAGGTCCTTGATCCATTTTGAGTTGATCTTGGTGCATGGT
Organism: Perognathus longimembris pacificus; assembly: GCF_023159225.1. Classification (NCBI taxonomy): domain Eukaryota; kingdom Metazoa; phylum Chordata; class Mammalia; order Rodentia; family Heteromyidae; genus Perognathus; species Perognathus longimembris. The sequence continues at coordinate 8,721,909 of NC_063172.1, forward strand.
GATAGGCTTGGGTCTACTTTGAGTTTTCTGCATATGGCTGCCCACTTCTCCCAGCACCAGTAGTTGAAGAGGTTCTGTTTTTTCCATTGTATGTCTTTAGCTCCTTTGTCGAATATCAGCTGACTGTAAGAGTGCGGTTTTATTTCTGGATCTTCAATTCTAATCCATTGGTCTTCCGGTCTGTTTTTATACCAATACCAGGCTGTTTTTGTTATGATGGCCCTATACTAGGGCTTGAAGTCTGGTATTGTGATACCTCCTGCACTGCTTTTTTTTGCCTAGAATTGCTTTGGCTATTCTAGGTCTTTTGCTGTTCCATATGAATTTATGGATTGCTTTCTCTATTTCAGTGAAGAATGTAACTGGGATTTTGATAGGGATTGCATTGATTTTGTATAACAATTTGGGCAATATGGCCATTTTCACTATATTGATTCTGCCTACCCATGAGCATGGGAGGTCTTTCCATCTCCTTGTGTCTTCTTTGATTTCCCTTATTAGATTTTTATAGTTCTCATTAAGTAGGTCAGTCACGTCCTTGGTTAGGTTGATCCCTAGGTACTTTATTCTTTTTTTGGCTACTGTAAATGTAATTGTTTCCATAATTTTCTTTTCTGCTTGTACATTGCTGGTGTACAGAAAAGCTGCTGACTTTCGTGGATTGATTTTGTATCCTGCTACTTTGCCAAAATGGTTTATTAGGTGTAGGAGTTTGGGGACTGAGTTTTTTGGGTCCTTCAGATATAAGATCATGTCGTCTGCGAATAGGGATAGCTTGATTTCTTCTTTGCTGATGTGGATCCCTTTGATGTCCTCCTCTTGCCTTATTGCTATGGCTAGGGATTCCAGCACTATGTTGAAAAGAAGTGGGGAGAGTGGGCATCCTTGCCTTGTTCCTGAGTTTAGGGGGAATGATTTAAGTTTCTCTCCATTTAATATGATGTTAGCAGTTGGTCTGTTATATATGGCTTTTATTGTTTTTGAGGAATGTTCCATCTATTCCTGTTCTCTCCAGAGCTTTTAATAAATATGGATGTTGTATTTTGTCAAAGGCTTTTTGGGCATCGACTGAGATAACAATGTGATTCTTGATTTTAGTTCTGTTTACGTGGTGAATTACATTGATTGATTTACGGATGTTGAACCATCCTTGTGACTGTGGGATGAAGCCTACTTGGTCATGATGTATAATTTTTTTGATCAGTTTCTGGATCCTGTTAGCTAATATTTTATTGAGGAGCTTTGCATCTGTGTTCATTAGTGATATTGGTCTATAGTTCTCTTTTTTTTGTTGGGTCTTTGCCTGGTTTGGGAATGAGTATGATATTAGCTTCACAGAATGAGTTTGGGATTTCTCCCTCTGTTTCTATTTCGCGGAAGAGTTTGAGGAGTATTGGTATTAGCTCCTCACTAAAGGTTTTATAGAATTCGTTGGTGAGTCCATCTGGGCCTGGGCTTTTCTTTGTTGGGAGTTTCTTGATTACCCCCTGTATCTCACTGTAAGTTATTGGTTTATTTAGTTGATTTATTTTTTTCTTGGTTCAGTTTGGGCAGTTTATACTTCTCTAAGAATTGATCCATTTCTGTAAAATTATTGTTTTTTAGTGAGTAGAGGTTCTGGAAATAGTTCCTTATAATTGTTTGAATATCGTGTGTACTTGTTGTAATTTTTCCGGTGGAGTCCCTGATTTTACATATATGAGTATCTTCTTTTTTTTGTAAGTCTTGCGAGGGGTCTGTCAATTTTATTTATTTTCTCAAAGAACCAGCTTTTAGTCTTATTTATTTGTTGAATGGTCTTTCTATTTTCAGTCAGATTTATCTCTTCTTTAATCTTTGTGATCTCTCTCCTCCTAGTCATTTTAGGTTCGATCATTTCTTATTTCTCCAGTTGTTTTAGTTTCCTCGTGAGGTTATTCACCTGCTCTGCTTCCATTCTTTTAATGTGAGTGCTGAGGGCAATGATCTTGCCCCTCAGTACTGCCTTAGCTGTGTCCCATAGGTTTCTTTGTGATGTGTTTTCATTGTCATTGTGGCTTATGAATTCGTTGATCTCATCTTTAATTTGGTCTGTGGCCCAAGTGTTGGATAACAGTGTGGGGTTTAGCCTCCAAGAATGTGTATAGCCTCTGTGTTTACCGTTGTTATTGAGGGTTACCTTTAATCCACTGTGGTCAGATATAATACATGGGATGATGTCAATACTTTTGTATTTGCTGAGGTTCTTTATGTGGGCTATGACATGGTCTATTTTGGAGTATGATCCATGTGCTGCTGAGAAGAAGGTGTATTGGGTCTCTGTAGGGTGGAAGATTCTGTATAGATCTGTCAGATCCATTTGGAAAATGGTGTTACTTAGGTCCTCAGCTCCCTTGCTAATCCTCTGGGTGTTGGATCTTTCTCTTGGAGAGAGTGGGGTATTAAAGTCACCCACTATGATTGTGTTTGGGTCTGTCTTGTTCTGTAGTTCTATGAGAATTTGCTTGACATATGTAGGGCCTCTTTTGTTTGGTGAGTATACATTTATCACCGTGATGTCTTGATTCTGGATTTTTCCTTGTATTAAAATATAGTCTTTTTGAGTTGATTTTAATGAGAAGTCCAACTTGTCTGAGATCAGGATGGCTACTCCTGCCGTTTTGGTAGGTGCATTTGCTTGGAAGATCTTGCTCCATCCTTTCATTTGGAGCCTGTTTTTATCCCTTGCTGTAAGGTGGGTCTCTTGTAGACAACAGATGGCAACTTTTTGTTTGCGGATCCATTCTGCCAGTCTGCTCCTCTTTATCGGAGAGTTTAAACCATTTATATTTAAAGAGATCAAGAATAAGGGTGTTTGTTCTCCTTCCATTTTCTTGTTGGGCTGTTTTTCCTCTTTTTTTTCCCTTGTCTTTAGTGAGCTGTTCTTTCTGTCAGGCTCTGGCTATTGTAGTTTCTTTCTGTTTCTGTCTGTGTGTCCTGTACGATTTCTGTTGGGTGGGATTCCCCTCTTAGAATTCACTGTAGGGCTGGTTTTTTATTCACATACTCCTGTAGATCCTCTTTGCTATGGAAAGATCTGGTTTTCCCCTCGAATATGAACTCCAGCTTCGCTGGATATTTAATCCTAGGTTGCATATTGTTGGCCTGTAGAACTTGGATGGTGTTCTTCCACTCTCTTCGCGTATGGTAGGTTTGTGTGGAGAGGTCTGCTATTATTCAGATCCTCTTCCCATTGTAATAAATTTCTTTCTTCGCTTTGGCTACATTCAGAATTTGCTCTTTATTCTTGAGATCTGAAGTCTTGAATATTATATGCCTTGGCGTGGCTTTTCTGGGGTCTGGTCTGCCAGGTGTCCTATAGGCTTCGGTTACCTGGATGGGGTCCCTTGTGAGATTGGGGAAGTTTTCTGCAATAACTTTATTGAAAATATGTTGAAGCCCTCTGCTAGTATTCGGCTTTTTCTTCTATTCCAATTATGTGCAGATTATATCTCTTGTCTTTGTCCACTAGCTCCTGGATTAGTCTGCCCTGCAGCTTTACCATTTCTTGGAGTGTGGTAATTTTCTGGTTCTTATCGGCTGCATCATCATCCAAGAGAGAGATTCTAGATTCAATATCGTCAATTCTTTGTGCTGTGGATTCAATTGCGGAGTTTATGGATGTCAGAGAGCTATTTATGGTTGCCAGATCAGCTCTGATCATGGAAATTTCTTCCTTTAAAGAGTTGTATTTTGAATCTATTTTTTCATGCATTTTGCTTCTCAGGATGTTAAGGTCTTCTTTAATGGAGGTTTGCACTGTATCCATTTTTGCTTCCGTTTCTTTCTTGGCTTCCTGGATGTCCTTCGAGACTTCCACTCTAAACTCCTGGAATTGTTTTCTGATTTCGTTTCTGAGGCTTTCCATCATTTCTGCTAACATGGCCTCAGTTGTTTTTTTATTCTCCATCTCCTCTTCAGTCGTGCTGCCTTTTTTTTTGGCCAGTTCTGGGCCTTTGACTCAGGGCCTGAGCACCGTCCCTGGCTTCTTCCTACTCAAGGCTAGCACTCTGCCACCTGAACCACAACGCCCCTTCTGGCCGTTTTCCATATATGTGGTGCTGGGGAATGCAACCAAGAGCTTCATGTATAGGAGGCAAGCACTCTTGCCACTAGGCCATATTCCCAGCCCAGTCATGCTGCTTTTTGGAGCTGGCGAGTTGGCTTGCCCTTTGACGAAGCTCATTATATTTCCTTGTGATTTGCGCATCTGGAGATCTGTGGGTGGCTTCCCTGGTTTGGCTTTGTGCTGGTTCCCGCTGGTCCATCAGTGGGAGACTTGTCTGTGTCCTGGCTCTGGGTTTGAGCCTGGCTGTTGATCCTTACTTCCCAATGGGTGAGTGTGACCGTCTCGGTTGTTGCCGGGGTGGTCACCCTCCCTGCACTTGGGGGTGGGTAGGTTCTGTTTCTTTCTCTGCGGGGCAGTGTCCTGCCGCTGTGTTGTGCTGACCCTAGCGTGCCCCTGGTGGGGGTTTGCTGGTCGCTGATTCAGCGTGGCGTGGAGGCTTATCTCTTCTTTGGTTCTTTTTTCCACTCTGTATCTTGATCAGAGGACCTCACCTCTCAGGCGGTTCGCCTTCCTGTGTGGACCGCTTGGGGGCCGGTGTTGTTGAGGTGCGGCCCACCCACTTGTGCGAAATGCTCCTGAGTGGGCCCTGCCGCTGGTGGGCTCTGCCCTCATGTGCGATGTGCGCCCACCACAGCGGGCGCTGCCGCTGGGGGGCCCTGCCCACCTGTGCGGGGCATGCCTACCAGAGCGAGCCCCGGGGTGTTGGGTTGTGTTGCGCCCTCCCGCCAGTCTGCTGTGGGGGGCGGTATGTGTGGGCCCAGTGGGATCAAGTGGGTTAGCGCCCACAGACTGCGCCTCCGCTGTGAGGAGGATGCGTGATCGGGCCCAGGTGTCCCTGCTGGGCTGGTATTGCCCACCAGCGCACCTGTGACTTTTGTTGAAAAAGTCCACGAGGTCTAGGTGCCTGGGGTAGGGCTTGCACTGCCGGCTGTCCCCTGGCCTCTGTTGGGAAGGGGGCGGGGCCCGTGCTTCCGGTTCAGGCTCCTCTGCTGCCTTGGCACTGCTCTGCCCCTCCCCTGCTAGCTCCTGTGTCTTCCCAGAGTCTGAAGGGACCTTTTGTGGCCTGATTTAGGGGTTCTTTGTTCCCTCGGGGTGGGAAGGGGGAGGGAGGGAGACCTAGCTTCTCTGCAGGGCTTGGGTCTCTGACAGCTGGTCTCCCGTTGGGGGAGGGGGCAATGGGGAACTCACTGGTCCTGGATTGTGTGTGTGTGTCCCCCGCTGCCGTTGGCCTTTCGGGGGTGGGGTGCAGCGAACGGTCGTTTGGTGGTGGTGACCCCGGCTCTCCCCTTCTGCACCGCTTGGTTCCCCTGCCACTCACGTCCGATCCCAGCTGTGCGGTCCCGAACTTCCCGTCGCCCCCGTCTGTCTAGGTCCACGCTCCCCCTGGGGTCCGTGGAGTTCTGCTGTCTGGACTCTGCGCTCCCGGCGTGACTTTTCGGCAGTCGAGTCTGCCGTTCGCCTGGTCCCCTTTCCCAGCCTGGCCCTTTTCGGGCCAGGGTCGGTGGGTGGGAGGAGGGTACCCCGGAGATTCTCCAGCTCTGTGCAGCTTATAGGCTCTTCTTTTTTTGTTCCTTTTCATTTCCTGCATTTCTCCACTGCTTCTGGCTGCTGGTTTTGCTGGGTTCTTGATGGGATGTTGGGTGCTGGAGTTCCCAGCTTGCTATTCAGTTGGAGCGAGTTGGGGTGCCTCCCTACTGTGGTGGCGCCATCTTCCTCTCTCCTATCTTACTACTTCTAAGAGAAGTAATGTATATTGTAATTGCCACCAAATTTGGGGAATACTTGGAATTCCAAGTTTGGGATAACTGATCACTGGAATCATCGTGAATTAGAATGAATCACAGCATGGCTACGTGTCACAGTAAGATACGGTTTTGGAAGTGCCAGCTACTGCTTGAATTGTGGAGCTTCCCATAGTGCATTTACAGAACTTTCCCAGTCTTCACTGCCAGGGTTGTTATTGATTCCATTCTGATCAACCACCAGGAAATTAGGTACAATTAAAAGATGTTATATAGAGCACATAAATTCTTTTCCTCCTTTAATGAGATGTAGAATTCCAAATCTAGCTACAGTGTATTCTTGTGGCCATGAACAGTCCTTGTGACCCTGGTATGGTATAAGACAGTAAAACCACATTAACTTCTTGTCTCTTTTGTCCAGTCTAACAGGCAGCCAGCTAAGTTGAACCTTCTCACCTGCCAGGTGAAACCAAATGCTGAGGACAAGAAGTCCTTTGACCTCATATCACGTGAGTTCCCTCCCTCCCTCTCTCCTTTTCTGGGTTTTCTGTGTGTGCATTTGGGTTTGTGCCAATTCCAGGGCTTGAACTCAAGGCCTGGGCACTGTCCCTGAGCTTTTTCGCTAAAGGTTAGCTTTCTAATACTTGAGCCACAGCTCCATTTTCAGTGGTTAATTGGAGATAAGAATCTCACAGACTTTCCTTCCCTGAGCTGGCTTTGATCTATGATCCTCAGATCTCAGCCTCCCAAGCGTCTAGAATTTTAGTGATGAGCCATCGGCACCTGACCACCTTAGTTCTTTTTCAGAACATTTGTTTAGTGTGGGTTCTGAGACCACATTTCTCTTCTCTACAGATTAAAGCAGCAATAGCTTTCCCAAGCAAACCTCCTCCTTGTCCTCCATACAGCTTCTGGTTCTTCCTGCATGTGCAGCTCTGGGAAGACCCCTGAAGTTTCTTTTTCTTGCTTATTTGGTTTGTTTTGAGACTGGGTTCCCCTTGGGTTGGCCAATCTAGTGTTGAATTCGTGAGATCAAAGAAGCGGTGTTCCTGCCTCAGCTTCATGAGTAACCAAGCCTCTGGGTGAGCACCCTCTTACCCCACTTCCTCGGATCTCAAGTGTGCTGAGCCCATATGTCGCTGGGAAGACCTGGCAGTGTCCGATTTGACATTTTTTAGCATTTCTGGAGGTTTTGCAGCTGAGGGCCTTGTGCTTGCCATGCAGGTGCTCTGCCACTTAGTGTTGTGGTATCCTGGCATGCATACTGTCTGCCTTGGGAAGGTGAGGGTCTTAAAACAGATCACATAGGAATTGTTGAGTAAATGTTCTCCTGACTATGCTGAAGCCGCCTTGAAAACTTCCTTGGGGTTGGAGGCATGACCAGTTGGTAGAATACCAGCCAGTGACTGAAAGCATTGGGTACTAAGCTCAAATCCCCATCTCAGACCAAAAAGAAAAGAAAGAACTTCCTTGTGAACACACACCTTCCCAGCCTTCTCCCTCCTGTCCTTGGTGACAGAGGTTGAGCCTTTCTTCGTGGAACCTAGTTCAGCAAGAGAACAGCTTAGCATGGGGGACAAGGGCAGAGTTAAGCTGCTTGTGGATCCTCAGGGTCAGAGTAATGGAGGCCCAGTGATTTCTGGTAAGGAGACACTGACATGCTCAGTCTCTTCCCTTCTTCCCTCTAGTTAAGAAGAGGTGCCTAAGGTGTACTCAGTAGTTGTGGTATTTTATTGTATTCCTGTTGTACTTAAGAAAGAAATACTGACAGTGAATTGTTTACCTGCTGAAACATAGTGGTATAAAAATAAAATGATACCAAATTACTACTTTTACTGCATGTGTTTTTTGTTTTTCAGGAACTTAAAAATCTGTATTATTCTGAAGGTTCACTTTGTTTTTTCTTTTGTATTTCAGATAATAGGACATATCACTTTCAGGCAGAAGATGAGCAAGATTATGTAGCGTAAGTAGTTTCGAAATAATAGCGTAATGACATAAATTGAAAACAGTGTTTGGAACTGCTCTGAGTGCCTGTCAATCTCCTTTTCTGACTCTGGACCTTCCTACTATACTTCTTTCTGCTGGTATCTACTGCGAGTTGGGCTTAATTAAGCCTTTGCACCTCCAGCTCTGACTTCCTCTCTCGGCCTGCAACCCCTACACACTGTCTTGCACTTCTCTGGTGCACATCCTCAGCCTCTTGAGACTGAGAGCTTCTTGAGGAAAGAGAAATCACTGTGCTTATGCAGCTTTTAATCGTGCTACCTGCACTTGCCAAATACCTGAGCCTGTCTACCAGATGCCCAACTGTTCCCCTGAGGGGAGTAGAGGAGCCTGGCCCGGTGCTGCACAAGTAAAGGGAGCTGTGCACAGTGAGAAAGAGCCAGGTTAGGCGTCACCAACTACTTGATCTCCATCCCAAGCCAGCTTTATTCGTAGCCCAGTAGCCTACCACAACTGCCAAATGCAGTGGTATTGCTATTAGGTTCTCAGCTGCATACATTGGTAGAAGAGCAGCAATTTAAGCCTTTTGCTTGGTTGTTTTATTTTGTAGTGTTTCAGACCTGGGGTTTGAACTTGGCCTCTTGCACTCCTGCTTTGCTTTTTTGCTCAAGGCTACTAGTCTGTCATGTGAGTCACACCTCTACTGCTGTTTTTTGCTCATTAATTGAATATAAGGATCTCTTGGGCTTTTCTGCCCTGGATGGCTTCAAACTATGGTTTTCGAACTAGGATCTCAGCCTCCTGAGTAGCTAGGAATACAGGCATGTATCTGCAGCACCCAGCCCACATTTTTCTTATATCTAGCAAGTTCTTGGAGTAGTTTGGGTCAACTGTTACGAACATTAATTACTCTTCCTTCCTTAATTACATCCAGAGCACTACAGGTGATGGTCACACCCATTTTGCCTTACAACCCATCTTCCTTCTCTCTATATCACGCACATACTCACTTCTCTTGAGTGTTGCACAAGGGAACAGAAGGAGAATAGGAAATGGATAGAAAGTATGTAGGATTGGGAAAATGGCAAAGAAGAAAATCACTGAGAAAGGAAAGAAAGGAAAAGGAAGAGTGAGATCCATTATCAGCTCCTCCATCAGGAGTGCACCAGATGGCCAAGAGTGCTGCAAGCACTGAGAATACCACAGTAGATTGCATGGAGCCCTACCCTGAAGGAGCACTAAGCCAGGATCAAGGAGGCCATGTGCTGGGGCAGCCCACACTCAGGTCAAACACCCTGATGGGCTCCTGGATTTGTTGCCCAGAAGTGACCTTCTAGAGTATGATGGATCTGAGCTGGCTACAAAACATTGTAAATACTTTGAGATCCCAGTGTGGAGGAGCCACAGGACTATTCCATGTTACTAATCAAGAGCTGACAGATGGAGTGGCAACTAGGAACCAAATGGGAAAGGAAGACAGGGGAAGACTGTCATCCAGATTCTCATGATACTTACTGACATCATACCGGAAGTCTATCTTCTGCCTTATTCATTCTCTCCCATGGGAAGCAGAAGCCTTTACCCCTATGTGCACCTGAGGAGACAGGCACATCGTGCCATGTTCAGACAAGTCCTGTTTAGCTAGGATTTCAACCCAGACCATTCCATAACCACATTGGAATATTGCCTACCCTGGTTCCACTCTTTCCTCTTTCCCCTTCCTCAGAGCTATAAATCGAAGACAGGTGAGAGATGTGTAAGGCAGAGGGCAGATCCACTTCATCTCTGTGCCCTGTGTCTCAAGCCCAGGCCTTCAATATCTTATTTTTGTGATTTATAGGTAATTCTGTACCGGTTTTAGTAGACACTGCTTTGCCTGTGGGCTGTGCTGCTCTCTGGGCTGGGGCTGCTGGACCCATATGGAAATAAGTGCACATTTTGTACTTTGGATCTCTTTTGGTGCCGGGAGGGAAGCCCCAGTTTCTTCTTTTGCCTCCAGGTCTACATGGGGCATCATTGAGTGCCCTGTCTGTGGGAAAATGTCCACTGAAATTAAGTGAGGAAATTCCTTCTCGAGGAAGAAAGAGGCAGGTACAAAAAGGTACTACCTGTGTTTGAAGGTCACAGATGTGGCTTCTAATGTAGGCTCTGCACACCCATGGCTTTTGTGCTTCAAGCAGCTCATCATATCAGTGTGCAACAGTGGATGGGGATTTCAGATCTCACTTGGGGAATTCAGAGAGAGTAAAGTGTAGGAAACTCCTAGCACAGCAGCAGTTTATTCTTGTGCCTTGAAAACTCTTAACCAACTTTTCAAGTATGCTAATAAAATTATGTACTATATTGTCTTTTATACCTTATGGTATGCATGTTACTTTAAAAGAATTTGAATTTTTTTGAAATAAATGTAGCCATTGCATCTCACCAAATTTGAATTGCTTCCTCTAGTAAATTAATTGTTCTTTAAGTGTATGTTTTCTGATTTTCACAACAAACTTCATTTCTTTTTTTTAAATCATGAGTCCTGGAAGAAAGAAGCAAGTGTATAATGAAAGGAACTTTGAAAAGGAGGTCAAGAAAAGTAGCTTTTCTTCCCAGTCTAGCTTAGAACTGTGGGTTAGATCAGAACCTTTCTGGATTCCTTAAGAAGGAAGGTCTTTGTAAACCCTAGCCTGGTGCCCTTGGAAGGGTCTGTTTCAAAACTTATAAATAGGGCTGGGAGGTGGCCTATTGGTAGTGCTTGCCTTGCACGCATGAAGCCCTGGGTTCAATTCCTCAGCACCACATAAACAGAAAAGGCCGGAAGTGGTGCTGTGGCTCAAGTGGTAGAGTGCTAGCCTTGAGCAAAAAGGAAGTCAGGGACAGTGCTCAAGCCCTGAGTGCAAGCCCCAGGACTGGCAAAAAGAAAAGAAAAAAAATATTACTTGGCGTATGGAAGATACTAGTCCATATGACTGATAGCCAAAAGTAGTTTTTGAGGAAAGCAAAATGGAGAATTTAGTCAAGGGAGAGGAGAATACAGTATAGTTATTTATTATTTGAACCCAGTTTCTTGAATTGTTTTTAATAAAAATAATTCTTAGATTCTAGTTTGAAAGAAAATAGGTGTTTTTGTTTGGTTGGTTTTTGCTAGTCTTGGGGCTTGGACTCAGGGCCTGAGCACTGTCCCTAGCTTCTTTTTGCTCAAGGCTAGCACTCTACCTCTTGAGCCACAGCGCCCACTTCCGCCTTTTTCTGTTTATGTGGTGCTGAGGAATCGAACCCAGAGCTTCATGCATGCTAGGCAAGCACTGCCACTAAACCACATTCCCAGCCCCAACAATGTTTGTTTATGTATTTGTTTTTTGTCAGTGTGGGGCTTGAACTCTGGGCCTAGGTGCTGTCCATGAGCTCTTCAGCTCAAAGATTAGTGCTGTGTCACTTGAGCCACAGCACCACTTCCTGAAAGAAAATAGTTTTAAAAATTATATTATTTAAAATGTATTAACTGACTCAGGCCCAAGCTGTTGGTTAGGATGTAGTCCAGTTTCTGCATCATAGTAAGAAAGGTTTCTCATAGATCACTGAAGGTGAGCGCCACCTAGGGTCAAAGGTGTGCCTTGCACTCGCATGTTGTAAGCAGCCTGGTTTGTCTTTCAGTTCTCATGCTGTTTCTGTCAGTTACTCAGAAGCTTGCCATAGAAAGTGCTTTTCTTAGTAAACTTGCCATAGAAAGTGCTTTTCTTAGTAGCCATCGTAGTGTCCTGTCTATTGCATACCAAGTAAACAGCACTCCATCTGAGTCTGCACTCCATCTGAGTCTCACTGTTTTCACTTGAGAGCAAATAGCTATCCATTAAGAACATAAAAACAATGGCTTATATTTTTCACCTTCTTTCCAAAAATTACATTTGGTTTTTTTTCCTCATTCATGAAAGTAATACAGATTCATAGATTTGGAGAATTACAGAAAAACATGTAATTAAGCAATCCTCCATTAGTTTCTTCTTTTTTTTTTTTTTTTTGCCAGTCCTGGGCCTTGGACTCAGGGCCTGAGCACTGTCCCTGGCTTCTTCCCGCTCAAGGCTAGCACTCTGCCACTTGAGCCACAGCGCCGCTTCTGGCCGTTTTCTATATATGTGGTGCTGGGGAATCGAACCTAGGGCCTCGTGTATCCGAGGCAGGCACTCTTGCCACTAGGCTATATCCCCAGCCCCATTAGTTTCTTCTTGAAGAGAAACAGAAAAACCATACTGATAGTTTGTTGAAACTTCCTTCAGCCTTTGCTCCCAAACACAAATACCTAATATATGCATATCTTTGAATTTGAGATTATATCATGTAACAGGTTTTATCTTAATGTTTGAATTAAACTTTATGATTATTTCTTGTGTCATCAAAACATTATTTGAAACTTAGAATATCTATCTTATGATTATTTTATCAGAATTTTTCCAGGCTCAAGTGGCTCACACCTGAAGTCCTAGTACTCAGGAGGCTGAGATCTGAGAATCATGGTTTGAAGCTAGCCTGGGCAGACAATTCTATCAGACTCTGATCTCCATTTAACCACAAAAAAGCCAGAAGTAGAGGTGTGCCTCAAGGTAGAGGGCTAGGCTGGAGCAAAAAAAGCTCATGGACAGTACCCAGACCCTGAGTTCAAGCCTCAAGACTGGCGCACACACATAAAATATAATAATCAATGCCCTGTTGTTAAGCATTTGATTTTATGCATAGCTTGGTGTTCCTGTAGACATGGACTTCCAGGGAAGAGATGCCTTTGCCGAGTTCTCAGATTTATTTCTCACATTTTTGTCTCATTCTTTACATTGGGTTGGTCCTGCTCTGTGCCCTCTCCTCTCTGGCTTTCGCTTTATTCTGTCCACACAGGAACACGTGTGTGTATTCGTGCAAGTCCCGGTTTAACACTGGCTTTTTCTCATCTAGTCCACTTCCTGATGTTTTTCTACGTGTTGCTTTCGATTCCTTTTTGCATGAGAGTACATTTGTTTGTATTGTTGAGGACTGAACCTAGTACCTAGCACACATTCTTTATGTTGTCCCGTCAAATTTAGTCTCCCCATTTTCCTCACTTTATTGCTATTTTTTTAAATGAGGACAGAAAAGAATGGCCAGTCCTTTCTAAAGGCCTTCCCCGATGTGTTGATCACAGGTGGATATCAGTATTGACGAATAGCAAAGAAGAGGCTCTAACCATGGCCTTTCGTGGTGAGCAGAGCACAGGGGAGAACAGCTTGGAAGACTTGACAAAAGCCATCATTGAAGATGTCCAGCGGCTCCCCGGGAATGACGTGTGCTGTGACTGTGGCTCATCAGGTAGCCTTCCCCATACTTGAACTGGCCTGTCGATGGCCTCTTTTCCTGTCGTTACTTAAAGTCTCATCTCCTGTGGACACACTTAGACACGCACACAGTGTGTGCTCCCAACACGAACATTCCCTGAGCTGCTCTTACATACACTGTTCTCTCTACCTGGAAAGCTCCTACCTGTCCTCCAAAATGGTTGCCTGCCACAGGGCTCCCTTTCCTACCACGTTCAGTTAAATAAAAACCATAGGCGTAAGGGGGACACATAGGACTTGGTGTCCATGTTTTTCAGTCATAAGTCTGCTACTCAAAGCAGGACAGTCTCCTACCAAGCTCTTGTCTATTGTAGTCTGCAAACACTTCACCCTTAAAAAGGAATAATATACCTCCATTATAAGTAGTTGACAAAATAATGGGTAGGGATTGGTTGGGATGTGACACATGACTCTTCTTCCTTCTTGATGCCATAGGAGTGTCACCTTCCCACAGACTTCTGTATTACCGACACACTGACAACAGCTAACACTTGTGGTTTGTGTCCATTATACCAGGAATGTGCTAGATGTTTTGCTTATATGATCATGTTGTAGCCTCAGAAGCTCTGTGAGCAAGATACTAATATCCTCATAAAATGAGAGGTTACTTGTTTAAGATCACACACCTGCAACTGGGGGTTGAACACAGGTACAAAATGTGGTGTTCTTTTGTTTTTGTTTTGCTTTTTAAAAAAATATTTGTGATGCTTAGAGATTGAATCCCAGTTCCTTATGTATCTTAGGCAAGCACTCTACCACTGAGCTAATTACCCAGCCTAAACCTAGTGTTCTTAAGCGTTATGGTATGCTCATTGTTCTACCTAGTGGACTTTACCACATCAGATGTCACAGCACCTCAGAAAAGAGTCTCAGGTTGACTGTCATGTAAACCTGATATGTAAACCCTAGTGCTACAAGACAGTGGCAGAGGAGTAGTGAATACTGAGGTGTTGACCAATCAAAAGAAATGACATTCGTGGGGCAGAAGTAATTGTGCCACTGTTCTGGGGGAGTCCTTTGAAAAATGTCATAAGGCACTGGAAGACACTTAATGCTCAGTATTTATAGCTGTCTTATTGTCAGGAAGAATGTAAGGAGAAGCCATAGCCGAGACTGGGGGGGTAAAGCTTTTGTTCTGCTGAAACTGGACTAATGGCAGCTGCAGAATCCAGGCCCCAGTTGCAGGACTGAAGGCCTTCGCCTCCCTTGTCAGGGATTGCAGTGGCATTAACCTTACTGTAAATCCTGAGGATGTTGCTGAGGATCTCCTAGGAAACAGGTTTCTCAGATAATCTACAGGGATAAAGGCAGGATTGTGTTTTCAATTCAGTGTGGAAGGGAAACTTTTGTATTAGTCCCTAGGCTAAACCACAAGCATCTATGTCTTCCATTTAAAATCTTTCCCTCTTAATAATTCTTAACAAGTCTGACTACTATTTTAGTTTTCTCTATATTTGGCATACAAAGTTAAATACCTTATTTGTTTCATTAAATCTTTTCTACAGAACCCACGTGGCTTTCAACCAACTTGGGTATTTTGACGTGTATAGAATGTTCTGGAATCCACAGGGAAATGGGTGTTCACATTTCTCGAATTCAGTCTTTGGAACTAGACAAATTAGGAACTTCTGAACTCTTGGTAAGTCTTGGCCTGTACTTCAGAAGAGAACTTTTGTTGTCCTGAATATATTTAAAATATTGCTTTGTGGTTTTTGTTTGTGTTCAGTACAAAGAATTCTTATTCCTAAATTGCATGTATTTCCTTAAATGTTTAAAACTTAACTTGTGTGATGTGTAAGACTTACTAGTTCCTATTTCCTGTTTGAAGAAATAGTGACTCATACTGCAACTGGTTCTTTTCTTTGGGGATGGACTTCAAAGCTACTTTTTTCTTTAGGAATAGGTTTCTTTTTTTTTTTTTTGGCCAGTCCTGGGCCTTGGACTCAGGGCCTGAGCACTGTCCCTGGCTTCTTCCCGCTCAAGGCTAGCACTCTGCCACTTGAGCCACAGCGCCGCTTCTGGCCGTTTTCTGTATATGTGGTGCTGGGGAATCGAACCTAGGGCCTCGTGTATCCGAGGCAGGCACTCTTGCCACTAGGCTATATCCCCAGCCCCAGGAATAGGTTTCTTTATGGTTCCCTGTAATCACAATCACAATCACATGCTCCCTTTACCACCTATTGGTTTCAGTTATTAAAAGTAGTGATTGAAAGTTTTTCCCAGTTTTGTTTTCAGCTTGTGTTCTAATAAAGTACCCATGAATTGAAAATGACCTGTTCCCAACTACCACAAGATTAGTTACTTCTGAATCTATGACTACTTCTAGTAGTAAAGAAATAAAGTGTATGTAGAATTGTGGTGCTTAGTGTTACAATATATGAAAGAGGCATGGATAGTTAAACTTGTTTCCTCTAATCACTTCCCCGCCCATCATGATTCAACCAAATTTGAAGTCCTCTTAAGGTCCAAGTTAAATTGATCCTGGTAATAGGCCCACTTAGCATTGTCTTCATTGACAGGACTTTAAGAGTGAAATTTGTTAAGGCAAGTGGAACTCCTCAGTGTCCCTTGAGCAGAATCTGAGTGAACTGGAGCTCACAAAAGCTGGAGAAAAGGCTAGGGCAATTAGCCACCAGCTGCAGGGCTTGCCCTGTTGAGCACCCACTGAGCAATGATGTGTCTTGTGTCGTATGAGCCTTCTCACTTGGCAAGGAGGGAATTATGCTGCTCCTGACCTCTTCATTTCACTTTAGCATTTCAGAGAAAAGCGCAGGCCTAATTCCTGAAACACATTTTCCTTTGGTATAGGACTGGTGCCATACCATCTCTTTGACCTGTGAAAACAAGATCTAAGTTGACATCTAGACATAGAACAATAAAATACTAAGCATTTGCCACATCATAGACCCAGTTTTCTACCCAAACACCCACTTGCATGAATATTCCTTACATTTTGCATTAATCTTAGATAAAGGCCCTTCAGAACAAATTTTCTTGGAATGATCTTGAGCCCAGAACAAAATCCTCTTCCTCTCTTGCTACCCTCCCCAGCATCTTACCATGTGCCCAAATAGGAAGCAATCCTGCTTTCTCCTTTGGTCAATATTAAATGAATGTATGAAAATGAATAGAAAAGGTGTTAGTGTTTGTGCCCATTGGGAGTTTAGATTAGACTCATGTGGAGCCTGCTCTGTGTGATCTCAGATTGTTTGTATGACTTTAAGACCAGCTCCTTGTCTCTTCTGGCATTTAGCACATATTTATAGACATTATTTCTTGTCATTGGCATGATCTCACTAGACTCTCTCTTAATACCTGTGGGAAGGGAACATGGTTTACCTTTCCTAAAAGTTCACTGCCTGGCACATTAATAAATGCTCAGTAAATTTTGACTGAACAGAGATCAGTGAGGGAAAATATATCTCCAAAGTCTCAAAAGCAAAATAATAGGAAAGTTTTAACTATAGTAAAGAGCTTGTGCTTACCATAGTGTGTTTTGTTTCTGTTACAGCTGGCCAAGAATGTAGGAAACAATAGTTTTAATGATATTATGGAAGCAAATTTACCCAGCCCTTCACCAAAACCCACTCCTTCAAGTGATATGTAAGTACTTGTAATATATTGAATATTTGACCACATCATAATTGGTTTTCTATCCTCCCCAGTATTTTAGTGGTTGTATTTCTCCCATTATCAGGGAATAGCAAATGTTTTGAATGTGTTTCTGGAACACAGATTATTTTCACCAGCACCTTCCCTTAGGTGTTTGCAGGCAAGCTCATGCTATGTAGAGCACAGACCTTTATGAGGAGAGTTATCTCTCAGTCACAGTAAGTTGTGATAAAATAATACGATACAATGACAATAGTAGACTCCCACGAGATTGGAAAAATTCCAAATGTTCAATAGTGCACTCAACAAGGCTCTGAGGAAACAGATTTCCTGCCCAATATGTAGCAAGTAAAAATACAAAATGATAGAGTATGAGAAACAAATCAGCCATACTTAACAAAGCTATAAATCTATTAACTCTTGAGGTTAATTATCTCACTTCTGGAAATTTATTCCTATTTTATGATAGAAAAAGATTAAGAAAAATAGCAAGTGACCATTGAATAACTAGTCTGTAGTATAGCCAAACAGTAGAATGCTATCTATGTAGATGTGAGAAAAATGAACCTTCCATTGTTTTCATTTGAGACGATTTTTAGGGTTATTGTTTAATTTTTTTAAAAAAGACAGTATAGAAAATAGATTGCTTTGGGGAAAGGAGGTACTAAGTATGGAGAAGTATGCATACTCCTTTGATCCAGAAACTTAATTTTGTCTAAATTTGATGATAATCTTTTCCTAATAGCACTAGGTTATGGCTCAAGTGGTGAAGCACTTGCCTACCAAGTCCAAGGCCCTGAATTCAATATCAAATCCTACCGAATAGATTTGAGATAGTACAGAAGGCTTCAACAAATATGTTAGACAGTTTCACATTGCTGTGACAAAATATATAAACAACTTAAAAGTGGAGAGATCTTTTGGGGTTTCCAGTTTCTGGGGTTTGCCCCCTCCGTTGCTATGAGCCTGAGTCAAAATATCATGGTATCAGTGTGGTAAAGGAAAGCTGTTCACCTCATGGCAGCCAGGAAACAGACAAGTCAGGGACAAGACGCATACCATTCAAAGGCACACTTCCCTATGACCCACTTCCTCCAATCCCATTTCCTGATAGACATTCAGCCATGAACCCATCTATGGCTTAGTCCATGATGGAATCAGTCACCCCTCATTAGCACTAATATCTGGCGACCATGACTTTGAGTCCAGGGGAACATTTTATATACAAACTATATTCTGTCTCTGTCCCCTAAAGTCTTGTTCGTTCATACAGCTTCAGTTTCACCCTCACAACCTCAGAAAGCATTGCCCTCTCAGGGGCTTCTTTCAGGAACTCCAATCCTGCCATCCCTTGCCTGACCTCCTAGCCTGCCTTTGAAGTCTGGGTGGAATCCTCCATCACCCTACCTAAGCACTTGCATTCTGCATGCCTGCAAAACTAGCATCGCATGACTGAAGCCTAGGTCCACTAACAACCTGAAAAGTCGCCAGGCCTGCTTGGACTAAAGCTGCGGTATTTACACTGCCTGTGTGAGCAGGATACCCAGAACTAGACCTCTCTTCCCAAAGCAAACTCTCTAAAACCCATTTTACCTTCAGATCCCAGAACCTGTAATGGGCAGGACCTGATCAATTCTTGAGATACCCCCAAGGCATCTTTCCAGTTACTCTGATGAGAAGTACAAGGCTTCATTTTAATGTCACTAATCTCTTTAGCAATCACACTTTCCCTATAACTTTCAATACTTTTCCTTTCCCAAATTGCAGGTTTTTAAAAACCCTTATGCTCTGCTTTTTACTACCAGTTCTCAGTGTAAACCTAGCAATATTCATGCCACTTCCTGACTGCTGCACTACCTAGAAATTTCTTCCAGATAACTGGTTCATAACCTTTAAATTCAACTCCTTAGGATATGGACAAAATGTAGACAAGTGTAACGTGAATGGCCTCTAGCCCAGTTGCCAGCAGATTCCTCAGTCCCATCTGAACTGTGTGAATACAATCTTTACTCTCTACTGTCATTCTGATCTTCTGAGATCCCACCAGAATTATCCTTATTGCTCTGCTTATATAGCATTAGCTTTTTCTGGCCTGCTTCTCCAGACTTTTCCAAATTCCTCCCTCAAGCCAGTTCAAACGGCTTGTGAACCAGATGGTCAGGATTAGTCACATTTTTTCAGTAGATTTTCTATGCTAGTCACATTGCCATTACTGTCACAGGATGCTAGGGAAAACAGATTGGTGGAGGGGGGGTATCACAGTTTCAGAGGTTTCAGTCCACTGTCACTTAGACCCTTATTTTTAGTCTGGAAGGTAGGTATGGCTTTTAATACTTTAAAGAAGACAAAACTGAGGCACAGTAAGAACTTCATTTAGCCAGGATCCCTGGGATGGCAAGTGATATCAGAGCCAAATCAAGCATTTGCACTCCACACAATCACTGCCTTTCTCACTGTGGGAGTCACTGCAGCAGGACCTTCAGAAGCCAGGCTTGGGACCTTCTTTCTGCTCTCTGGGGCCTCTTTACAGCTTGGGCTGTGGCTATCCTGAAAGGGCTCTGACCTAAGTGTGAGTGTGACATCTTCCACAGAAGCAACAAGTCACCACACAAAGGTGAGAAAAGACCTCAAGTCTTGTGCCCTTGTCACCTAGCTTGTCTCTTGACTACCAACCAGGAGGGGAAGAAAAGGCACTAGCACCGTTTTAAAGAGGGCTGTAGAACGTGGGAGATACCGGCCACTACCACAGGTGCAGTGGCTGTTTGTGAGTGAGAAATTTTTCGTATCTCATGTTAGAGCTGCCTTGTAAGGAAAGAATTATGAATAGATGCTGTAAAATACACCAGTGAGATGTGGAAAAAACTGAAGCTCAGGAAGCTGAAGTATTTTGCCCAGGCTCACACAGCTGGCATACTGCGGGTGTATGATTTGAATGCAAGCTCCCTTCAGTCTTTTTAGTCGTGGTTCTATATTACCGGGCAGTTCAAGGGGTGAGCTTCAGGTACAACAGTATCTGGAATGTCAAAGCAGTACCATCTGAACCCTGGTTCTCTCTCCCTGTCTTGTCTGCCATTTTCTCTGATCTGACTTCCATTTTCCTCTTCCCTACAAGGTGATAGAGTAAGTACTGGACTACTTCGGTTCTGTTCTCACACTTATGTCAGTTCTCCTTAAGACCTTTTGAGCTGAGGTAGAGGGTAGTTATGTACAAAAACATGCCTCTCTGAGCCTTGTGCCTCCTGTTGGGAACTTGTGCAGGGAGGAAGAGCTCGTCTCGCTTTGGGGAGCTCACTGTGGGCCTGTTAGCATGGCAGCCTTTCTCAGGCCACTCACTCGGGAAACAGGAGTTATATTACAACAAGACTAAAACCCTCTCTATAGGGCTCTGAAAACTTTTTATTTGCCTCTACATTTTTAAATATCTTTATATACTTGTGTGTTTCTGAGTTTGGAGTTTTAAGAGCATATTTCTCATGCTGTTGATTGAGGTAGAAAAGAAATCTATGATTTGTGTACCCATTAATTTTGTCAGTGTGCCTTTATTGTAGTAACTTGGTCTAAAATCTAGCTTCATTAAAATAACTCCTGGTGAAAAGAAATATTTGTCGGGAAGATCTGAAACTTTCTTGGCTCTTGGAAAATGATTCTCTGGTGGTTTGGTTTTGTTCTCTTTTAGGACCATACGGAAAGAGTACATCACTGCGAAATATGTGGACCATAAGTTCTCAAGGAAGACCTGTTCCTCCCCAACAGCTAAGCTGAATGAGTTGCTTGAGGCCATTAAATCCAGGGACTTACTTGCACTGGTTCAAGTCTATGCAGAAGGAGTAGAGCTAATGGAGCCACTGCTTGAGCCTGGGCAGGTAAGGCCTTGCCAAGATCATAGAACGTAAAATAAAAATCAGTTTAAACCACCATTTTTGTTACTCTAACAGCATATAATGAGGTTTTTGTATACTGATTGGGTGCACGTGTCTAAACCAAGAGAATCTGAGAGTGAAAGGTGCTTTTATTACCTACTTAAGGTATCTGATGTTAAATGAAGCTGCTAGGGTCAAACAGGCATTGTGAATCTCCATGTTTCTACTTGTCCTTCCCCTCCCAGGAGCTCGGGGAGACAGCCCTCCACCTCGCCGTCCGAACTGCCGACCACACGTCTCTCCATTTGGTTGACTTCCTTGTACAAAACTGGTAAAGTTTTTCTTTTCTCCATGGAATTAAGCAAATATGACTCATAAATTAGTACACACCAGACCTATTAGTGGCCTGGATCATAACATAGTAGACTTTTTTTAATTAGCCATATAGAATCTAAGGCTTTGCAGACCATTGTGGTATAAAAACAGCCATAGACAATATGTGAATGAGTGAACATAGCTGTGTGCCGGTAAAACTTGGTTTACAAAAGTAATGCACCTTCTGTGTCCTGCAGGTTATAGTTTGCTAATGCCTGGCCACAGTAAATGTGAAATCCTATCCGTGTGCCTAAAAACCAGCTATACTGCCTATCACTGGGGGCTATTGCCTGTAATCCTAGATACTCAGGAGGCTGAGATCTGAGAATCGAGGTTTGAAGTCAGCCTGAGCAAGAAAGTCTCTGATACTCATCTCTAGTTAACACCCACCCCTCCAAGAAAAAGGCCAGAAGAGAGACTGTGGCTCAAGTGGTAGAGTCCTAGCCTTGAGCAAGAAAAGCCCAAGGATAACACCTAGGCTCTGAATCCAAGGACCAAGACTAGCACAAAACAAACAACAACAAAATACTACTGTGTTAGGAAAGACCGAAAGAGAAGTTTGAACAGTACAGGTCAGCTATATTTGTGTGTTATTTAATAGAAGATAGCAAGCTAGTTCAAATGAGAGACATGCTGTTAGGCCTGTAATGCTGAACTCAGGAGATGTGCCTCTGCTGGATTCTTTTCATTTTCTTCCTTTTTTTTTTCATCTGTAAAGTGGGTGTAAGAGTTTCAGTTGAGTTGCAACTGAACAAACTCGTTAGTTTGTAAGTACAGTACATCTTGATCAATATCACCTGTTCTGTAAGAGGAAGATTGAGGAGGAGTGGAGCTTATCTGGGGCAAATAATCAATAGGGAGGGGAGTTGAACCCAAGTAGGAAGAATGGTTCATGGACACAGCCTAATTATATATAGGTCCAGGCCTCTTCCTTAGAGGGAATAATGGCATAGTGGTTAAGAGGAGCATTGGCTTCAGAGATAGACTATGTTCAAATCCCCATTCCCCTGTCCCTGTCTCGATTACTGATAAAGCAAGCACTTCAGCCTCTCCATGCCTTAGGTTCTGCATCTGTAAAATGGAAGCTATTCTTAGTACCTTGTCGGGTAGGTGTAAAGATTCACTGAAGTACTTCATGTAAACACTACTCTCTGTGATTTACTAGGGACTCATATCAATTCTGAATGTTATTACCATTATATAATGTTTCTTATAAATTTGGATATAATGTAGAAACATTATCATTTGCCCTGTTTGTAATACGGTTTTAAGTTTGTGTCAGTTATTAGCATAGGAAGAAGCACCCAGCTACATCGGCACACACCTCTTGTCCTAGCTACTTGGGAGGCTAATACAGGAAAACTACCAATCTGAAGCCAGCCTATGTTGTATAAGACCAAGTTTGACTCTCATCACAAAAATAAGTAAATATAAGAATATGATATACAGGGGCTGGGAATATGGCCTAGTGGCAAGAGTGCTTGCCTCGTATACATGAAGCCCTGGGTTCGATTCCTCAGCACCACATATATAGAAAAATCCAGAAGTGGCACTGTGGCTCAAGTGGCAGAGTGCTAGCCTTGAGCAAAAAGAAGCCAGGGACAGTACTCAGGCCTTGAGTTCAAGCCTGAAGACTGGCCAAAAAATAAAAAAAAGAACATGATATACACACCTATATTCCTTTATTCATTCACACTTTCACATTCTGAAGTATCAGTTGTTACCTGAGTTCAGCCCTGCTCCAAATGTACTAAATGGAAAAATACAGAAATAAGCAGTTTATACATTTTAAAATAGCAACTGTCTCCTAGAGTTGTAGAGTCATTTCTTTGTAATATTGTGATTTTTTTCAGTGGGAACCTGGATAAGCAGACATCCTTGGGGAACACGGTTCTACACTACTGCAGCATGTACGGCAAGCCCGAGTGTCTGAAGCTGCTGCTCAGGAGCAAGCCCACTGTGGACATTGGTGAGAGCGTGGCCACGTGTCACCAGCAATCATCTTTTAACATCTGTTCAATAAAACTGAGACTTGCATGTTACCTGCTGGTCAATTATTGTTCTTCCCTAGACACTTAATGCAAGCATAATTTTCCTTTGTTTCAGTTAACCAAGCTGGAGAAACTGCCTTGGACATAGCAAAGAGATTAAAAGCTACCCAGTGTGAAGATTTGGTAAGAGAATGTAGATTTAGACACTTACTGGTCATCACCTCTCTTTAAAATGTCATTCTGAGAGACTTGAAATAAGCCAGGAAATAGTGGTTCATACCTTTAATCTCAACTATCACCTATGGAGAGATTTAGGTGAAGGGATTATGGTCTTAAGATTTTTTTCCCCAGAAAAAAAATACAAGATTCTGTCTGAAATGTAAAGCAAAGAAAGGGCCAGAGGCACAACCCAAAGGGTAGAACACCTTAGCAAAAGCACAAGGCCCTAAATTCAACCCCCTGCACCACAAAAAGCAACAAACAAGAAAGCAAAATAATACCTTTGTCATCCACTTGTGTTTTGAGTGCAGTTGTTGCACTGGAGATGGAGTGCATTTGAGAAGTGTTGTTCACTGCACAGGACTGAAAATTGAAGCCATGCTTCATATTTTCCAGGCCAATAGGCTTTTTCTATATCTTCCACCATTGGCAGGTAAAGCTCAGAGGGGAATGGCTTTGAGAGTGTTACACACTGTTCTCCCAATTCTGTACACTCACCTCATTTGACTCCAACAATTCTTGCTGAATAATTGAGACCTGGAGTTAGGATGATTCTAATGAAAAATGTAACGTGAGTGTCAGAGTAGACAAACAGAACCATCACTCATGGGAAAGGAAGAGATAGTTTTAAAAAAAATAATAATAATAAGGTCACATTCTCTCTCGATTTTTGCTGAGTACCAGATTCCAAGCCTGACCGTTGTACTTTTCATTCTGTGTTTTCTTTTGCTCTCTTTTGCTTTGCTTATTTGTGCCAGTACCAGGGCTTGAACTTCGGCGTGCTCTTGTCCAGCTTTCTTGTTCACAGCTGGCACTCTCCCACTCAAACCACACCTTGAACACATCTTTTCGATACTTGATTGGAGATGAAGTCTTGCAGATTTTTCTGCAAAGCTGGCTTCTCACTGATCAGCCAGGTCTCAGCCTCCTGAATAGCTAGTGCCTGCCTTGTTTTGTGTTGGAGATAGGGTCTTGCTATGTAGCTCAGACTGGCCTCAAAATAGAGAGTCTCCTGTCTCTGTCTCCTAAGTACTGATTAGGGGCATATACCATCTTTCTCAGCTATACTTTTTCTTTTCCTTTTTTAGTGGTACTGAAATTTGCTTCAGGACCTCATGCTTGCTAGGAAGCCACGTCTCTAGCCCTAGTTTTTTATGCTTATTTTTAAGATAGTGAGTCTCACTTCCTGCTTGAGATGTGCCTGTACTACCATCTACTTATTTGAGGTTTTCCATCCTAGATGAATGACAAATGTCTGCAGATTTTCATTAAGATTGAGATAGAGTCTCGTGGTCTTCTGTCTAGGCTGTCCGGAAACTTTAAGTATTCCAGTCTCAACCTCCCAAATAGTTACCACATGCCACTGCACCCAAGTACGGGTTGAGAAGGAGGCTTATAAACTTTTCTTCCCAGGCTAAGATCTAACCATGACACTCCCATCCTCAGCCTCTGAAGCAGCTAAGATTATATAGGCATGAGCCACTGGATGTTTGTGTAAGACTGGAGTGTTCAGACATTGCAACTAAATGGTGTATACCGGCCATTCCTTCCAGCTTTCCCAGGCTAAATCTGGCAAGTTCAACCCACATGTTCACGTGGAGTATGAGTGGAATCTTCGACAGGACGAGATGGACGAAAGCGATGATGATCTGGATGACAAAGTGAGTGTGAAGAGAGGGCACCCCTCCCCGCATAGACCCGAGCCACCTCCCTGTGAGATGGATGGTTTGAGTCCTCTGACGGATATACCAGGACCATTGTCATCACTTGGTTTCTGACAGAGAAACTGAAGCAATGGGATAGAAAGAGAAAAAAACCTTGTCTAAGCTTGGCTCACATGATTGAGAGGGCTGCTGGACCAGCAGGCAACAAATCCCAGCAGGAATTGTGGCAGAGCTCAGGCCGAAGGCAGAACCCTTCACTGTCCAGGAGGCCCTTCGTCTTTTTTTTTTTTTAATTTTTATGTTTTACTGTTAATATAAAGGTGATATGTAAGTCAGATAATGAGTACATTTCTTTTTTGACAGTGTAACCCCTTCCCTCACTCTCTCCCACTTTTTCTCTCTCATCCCCACCCACGAGTTGTATAGTTCATTTTCAACCTAGTATCTTGTGAATACCACTGCTGCATTTTTTTGCCATTCTCACCACCACCACCACCACCACCCACCCACCTCCCGCCATTTCTGTGCCTTGGCCCTTTTTTTAAGCTCTTCACTACATGAAGCCCACTCACAGGCACTGTAAACCAAAAACAGTAGTCTCAAGCAATAGTCATATCTAAAAAATACCTACAGCAACACCCTCACTGATGCTTTACCAAATGTGTAGGACATTGGAACGTAGCCAAACTGCCACTAAATTAACCTTGAAAACAGCTAATGACTAAGTACTAAAAGTTGTTATTTATTGAGTACTTAAATTGACTAGGTTGTTCAACATCTATGTAATCTCAGACCAGCTTTCCCAAACACCAGTGGGAGTTACTGCTATTGTTCCCATTTCACAGAAGAGGAAGTTTACAAACAGAGTTTAACAGCTTGTGTGAAGCCAATGAGCTTGTAAAAACAGACTCTAGGATTAAATGCAGATAGTTTTGACTCTATTTGAAGTCACTCATAGTGATCGCCATGTGGCTGGATGGTCCCTCGGTGCCGGGCAGGTGGGAAGAATCATTAGACAGAGGCCCTGAAGCCAGTTAGTACTTGAAAAGGGTGTAATGGTCATCCTGTATGACAGCTAATATCCTGGAAAGTGTGGAGGATTCCCACGAAGTATCCAGAAGACTGAGCTCCACAGCCTTGGCAGACTGCACAGATGGCTGTCGAGGGAGTAGCACTGAAGACGGGTTTCTCAGGGTAGGTGGGTGTTGACCAGGGGGAGAACGGTATGGGCCATGGCTAGGGGCCTGGCAGAGCCTGGAAGTCTGGATAGTGAGAAATACCATGTGTAAAGACTGTACTCCTGGAGGGCGAAGCTGCCCTGTGGCAGGCCAGGTCAGGAAAGGAAACACTAGGCCGGGCTTTTATGCAAGCTGACGTTTAGTATCAGAAGAGCGAGGTTTCCTACAGGCTCAGGGCCGTTTAGGAAGTTGGTGCTACAGTGAGGTCAGTGAGTCCCTCACTAGGAAGGAGCTTGAGGACCTTTTGGCTTCTGGGCAGGCCACAGGGGCTCCAAATGTTGGCCAGTTGCTGACGTGGACAGGTGAGTGGCAATGACATCATCACAGCATCCTTTGCTGCTGCAACAGCAACAACACCGCCTGAGCAGTGGGAAATGGTTTGCAGTCTTAGAACTCGGGTGGGATGTTCACACTTGCGTGGTTGGCATGTAAGAGGACACCTCGATGCCATGCTGCGTATGAGTTGGCCTCCTAGAAAGACAAAGTGAGAAGAGAAGTGAAGATTGAGGGGATCTAAGCAGGGGTAAGAAGGTAGGAGAACGTATTACAGATGGGTGAGAACACTGGAGTGCGGGGTACGTGTCCTGCACAGGGAAGGTATTCATTCCTTCACTGTGGCCTTAGACTGCTTCACATGCTCTGCTTGCCCCACCCTAGTGTTCCCTAGTGGTTGCCAGTGATGAGGATACAGGAAGTAAAAGGGTAAAGGCCTCCTTGTCGTGCATGGCTGGGAGGCTCTGGGACAGTTCCTGACCTCTTCCTACAGCAGAGCTGCCGGAGCCCAGGTGACATCCAGAGCCCGTCCTGCGGCCTCCTTTGCATAGTCCCTGGTTATACCTCATCCACTGTTGTCTCATCCGCCAGCCGAGCCCAATCAAGAAGGAGCGCTCGCCCAGGCCCCAGAGCTTCTGCCACTCCTCCAGCATCTCACCCCAGGACAAGCTGTCACTGCCAGGGTTCGCCACTCCTCGGGACAAGCAGCGGCTCTCCTACGGAGCCTTCACCAACCAGATCTTTGTCTCCACGAGCACAGACTCGCCCACATCACCCACTTCAGAGGCGCCCCCTCTGCCACCTAGGAACGCCGGGAAAGGTATGACCGGAGATGGGCTTTGTGGCTCCCTCTCCAGAGAGCTGCTGTTCTGCCCAGCTTCTCAGCATGGAAGGAAGAATCTGAGGTCCATTTGAGTAGCAAGGCGTGGCCCACACTGTCAGGAACAGCATAAAGCAGGGACCTTGCCATCTGCCCGGCACCAGCAGCAGGACAAGCAGTGTAAGAGGCACACTTGGTGCATTGCCTCTTGATAACTTCACATAGGTCCTGTGAAGTGTGTATACTTTTGTGCCTGTTTTAGAGATGAGGAAACTAAAGCTTAAAGAGTTACAATGGCTTGTCGAAGGCCACACCACCATAAGAGATCTAGAGGTAAAATATAGTCTGAGATTCCCCATGGCTTCAAAACCTGTAGTCTTTGTAGTATGGCTGGAATGTGAGTTCCCAGGAAGGTTACCTACTCCTCCACACCAAGATACCTCTGCTGAAGTTGCTGATGTGCATAATCGTGATTAATGGTCACAAAACACTCACCTTACAGAGGCCTTAAGCCAAGCTCTTCCCATTCTTTGGACACCAGATGAGGTGGGTACTACAACTGTAGCATCCATGGGGACTGCCTAAGGTTCTCAGCTACTTGGGATTCTTCTCCAGGTCTTCTGTGAACCAAACCTGTAGTACTACACTCTTGCATGAGGTTTGTCTTCCCTGAGACAGGACCTGATCTAGAGAGAGCTCTCTTCCCAGAGGAGTGTTACGATACACATTATCAAATACCTCCACAGGGCTAGCTCCTTGAGCCAACGATCCAGCACCCCATTCTCAGCCACAATGTGCTATCTTATGTCTCCAGTCCGAATAGTGTGCACTGCTCAGGAAGTCGGTGTGCTCCCACTTATGCAGGGACAAGTTGAGGCACAGCAATGTTAATATCAAGTGTCACCCAAGTGAAGGGGAGAGTAGAGAGGTGCCTCAAGCTGCAGCTTTGAATTTGGTCTCTGCCAGTGAATTCACATACAGGATTCTCCCCATGTGCTCAGCCTGTGCTAGCCCAGGTTTGAAAGGCCTCATGGTGCACAATGCCATGCCTATTTGAATCACACTGGAGCTATTTTCTGGGAAATGTGAGCTTTATTCACAAGTGTTTTTTCAGAGCTTATTCTCCATTGAAATAGTGTTATAAATGGAAGCTGTGTTCTTTAGACCCCAAATGGCCTCATGGATCATAAAATAAAGCAGACAAGTAAAAATAAGGCTTTGCATGAACAGATCTCATCTAAGATAACCAGTGGCCTAATGGTAATAGCACACATAAGCCAGGGGCTGAACCTGCCAGTATTTCTTACCATCCTAGAACATTTTCTCTTAAATCACTAGCATATCACACTACAGGTGCATAGTGCTTAGCACTGACTGGGCTGCTGCTCCCCTTTGGGAAAGGATGCTCCCCAGCAAACAGGAGCAAGGGCTCCTCACTGTATCCTCCGGGTCACAGTGAGGAATCTCCAGGCCTAATAACATCAACAAGCAACTACCCAAAAGATGTCATATTCTCTAGTTATGATCACCAGCACAGTTCAGTAATCTCCAGCAGGCAAGGCTGGTCCCGGGTCGCAGGACCCCCAGGCCACGGAGAAACTGGAGCAACTGACACCAGAGTCCTGAGAGCCAGTAGATACTCACTTCCTTTCACCCCCCCTTCTGTAATTGTATCTCAATGTGGACCCAGAAACACATAAAATATTCTCTCTGGCTCAGTGCCATGCATATCTCTCCTGCCTTGAATAAATCCTAACCAGCTCTTTACCAAAGACCCAGAAGACAAAGAGCAAATTTATTTAGTGAGTCAGCTGCTGGAACAGGAGCTTAGAGACTTGGCTATAGCAACTATGGTCAACTAAGGATAGGCAGCTTATCCTTTCTCCTGAAAAAGAAAGCCCATAATGAACAGAAAAATCCCTCCCTGCTAACAGAGTCCTCCTGGCTGTTCCATTCAGAGCGGGACATCCGATTGAGAGCTCTGGCCTGTCTGCTGGTGAGACAGGAGCAGGGCAGCCTCTCGTGATGGTTATAAGGGACCTAGTGCCCTTACATGTGAAACTGGCAGTGTGTAGAACTGTGTTGTTAGAGGCATTGTTAACCATCAGCTGATGCTCTGTGTACAGACACGGTCCTTGTTTTGTGGCTTCCTATTGGAGCCACTGATCGAGAATGAGACTGTCTTGAATCCTGGTTTGGATTGCTCATTCTCCAAGCAAGTAAACCCTGGTCTCTATTTACAGCAGAAGTCATCTCCACAGCCTCAGATTTATGAATCTAAAGGGTGGTGGCTTCTTTGATGCATACAGATACTCGTGGCAAAGTTCCCACAGACAAGCAGAGTACAAAAAGAATGATAGAAAGAATTCTTCTGAGCCTAGCTTCGAAATATTTTCAAGAAACTCCAGCTGGCTCATCAAAATTCAGGATGTTTGGTCTAAATTACCATTAAGCAAAGCCCCCTTGTGTTTGAGCAGTCCTCGTCTCAGAAGAACTCAGCCACTCAGTCCCAAATTCACCATTCTTTAGGCTCATACAGAAACATTATGCTGCCTAACCCCTCTTCAGATGGGGAGGGGGCCCAGTCAGAGTAAATGAACACTACAAAATGAACTGTGTGTAGACATTTGTTGCTGGTGATCAACTATTCTCCGCCCGCTTACTTTGTTTTAAAGACTAGAAATAACTTTGTTTTTATCTTTACATTAAAGTGTTATAGAGAGCCAGATAGGGTGGCCTGCTGCTACAATCCCAGCTACGGAGAAGCATAGGTAAGAGGATCATGGTCTGAGGCTGGACCCAAGCAAAAATGCAAGATTCTATTCCAAAAATAACTGAAGCAAAAGGCTGGAGGCATGGCTCAAGTGGTACTGCACCAGCCTAGCAAGCAGGTTCGAATTCCAGTACTGTCAAAAAAAGGTTGATGCAAGATTAGGAGTCTGTGTACCATCATGTACGTAAGGAAACAGCCCCGGAAAAGTAAAGGAACTTACTTCAGGTCACTCGGTGCTGAAATGAATGGCTGTCAGACCAGATCTTCTAGTTCCTTCTTTCCCTTGTTGAGGGAGATGGTCCATCTTTCTCCTGCCTGGCTCATGACATTATCGTCAGAACCCAGTAAGAAAAAACAGGAAGAAAGCATTTTGTAAGAAGCAAAGCTTTCCATTGTTCTAGGAGACTTGAGTTGGGATTATTGGGCTATGACTAGAAATGTTTTTGGAGTGTGGAAGACTAGAGGGCAGCACAATGCTGCACTACCCTAGAGCAGGTGCTTGAAAATACGTTACTTCTGTTTGGTTGAGTTGATTTGACTACACTTTTAGGCAATTCTAAGCTTGAGAATTGTGAAGATTTTTTTTTTCAACCATTGTTCAACTCAGTTCAATTTAGTGCTCCCACCCACCCCCAAAATCCTGGGGCTTAACCTCGGGGCCAGGTACTATCCCTGAGCTCTTTTGCTCAAGGCTAGTGCTCTGACACTTTGAGCCACAGCTCCACTTCCTATTTTGTTTTGTTTTGGTACTTCTTTGGAGATAAGTCCCTGCGTTGGCTGATTTCCAATAGATCTCAGATCTTGGCCTCCTGAGTAGCTAGGATTACTTGGTGCCTTGTGTGTAATCATGCAGACATGAAATGACTACCTCACATTAGAGTAAATGAGAAGTCTATGAGACATCTCACTCAGCACCTGGTCTCTAGTACTCCACAGGGGATACTATCTGTCCTCTGCTGGGCCCAGTACCTCTGCAACTCTTGTGCTTTTAAGGAGGGAGTCCTTTCAATTATAGAGGCCGCACTGAAATCATACACCTACCAAATTAACACGTGCATTAAGTAGTGAAATCAGGCAGTTATAGGCCCAATTAAAGGTTTTATTAAATCTCATGAAACTGATTCCAAGAAGCACGACTTAAAAGAACAGTTTAAGCTTTTAGGAACATGAATGCAAATCATAGTTTTTTATTCCTATTGTTCATGAGATGAAGCCCTAAAATCAGGAATTATCAGCAGTGAATACTAACTCCATTTCACACTTGTCCAGTATAATGCAGACTTGTACCTCAAATAGCCTCAAGCTTCAGTCTGATAAAGCAGCAGTCTAGACAGAAGCAGCATGGTGCCTACCGTCCTGACATCGCAGTAGATGCTGATATTGACGAAGCCTTGGTGCCATGAAGAATGCACAGCCAAGGAGCTACTGTCGGTGGAGACAGCAACTAGATATCTTCATTAATCAAACAAAAGCAGTTTGATCTGTAGCAAGCTAGACAGCAGTGACTGGGTAGCCATGAATCTGAGAAAGCCTTTCAAACCTCATCTTCTCTTCTGAGAAATCTCCTTTCTCCAACCCCATGAGAGACTGGGATTTCTCCTCCATAATGGTCAGTATATATCTCATCCTAACATTTAAGTGATCCTGTTCAGTTTCAGGATCTTCATCTGGAAAATAAGAACTAGAGTCTGCCATGTGAATCACTGAATAGATCCCACACAGTAAAGTCTGTGATATGTCAAACACCTAACAAGCATTCCGAAAACATGAGTTCCATCCTAGGGCAGGTTTGGAGTTCAGAAAATATTTCAGGAAGAGTGATGGAATAGCTGCTCTTCCCAGAGCTGGTCATCAGGAGAAATGCTGAAATATACTGTCAGGCCAGTAGGAGGTACTGCAGAGCAGGAGCCAAGAGGGAAAAAAAAGAGGCTGCTTTCTCCTCTGCAGAGGATTCGTTTCAGTCTGACCTGGTTAGAGACAGAAGCCCTTGAAGACCGTAGGCATGAGTGAGTTGTCTCAGCATTCATAAAGCAGAGAATAATAATCTCATCAGTGTCAGAGCATGTCCCAGAAATATGTGGCAGGTTAAGGAAGGAGCATGTGTAAAACTGAACCAGATGTCCTGCAGAGTGAGGGTTGACTTGCTGAAAAATCTCTGTGTGAAATGTCTGCACCATTATACCAAATGCAGCTGTGAAAGCATTTTATACAACTGCTCCCAGTTTCCCCAGAGGTCTGTAACAGTAGAGGACAAAAGCAAATGGAAAGGGACGAGACTTCTCAGCTTACTGCAGCCACCTGCCATCAGGAAGGACATGGATAGATGATTCAGACAAGCTTAGGAAGCATTTTCCTATCACCAGCATGATTCATACACTGATGGCTTTAGTTTCCTGGTTGTTGTTTGTTTTAATCCTGTGCAAGACAGTTGAGTACAGTAGTTTGTCCTTGGTTCACATTGGATTTCTCTTTTGTGGAGGTGAGGGAATGCTTTTGTTTTGGCCTTTCTCAGTTTCTGGCATTCCTTTTTAAAGCACTGCACAAGCAGCCAGAGCATTGTACGTGAGCTTTGCCCTCGACAGTGGCCACTGCCCAGTGACATTGCCTGACACCAGGGTGGGAAAGGGGAAGCAGAGGAAATCCTGGTTATGCTTCTTGCATTCAGGGGTGTATGAGTAATTGTTGAAGAACTAGCCCTGAGCCACCAAGGTTCAGTACTTTGCTCTTGATCATGAGTGTCATAGAAAGATTGAAGGACCAAGGAATAACCAGTGCTGTTTTCCATGTCGAAATCAGCCAGCAGAGTAATACCACCCTTTGTCCTGCCCAGGCACAGTACAACACTTCCATGTTAGCATCCTGCCAAGACCTGCTACTGACTTACTGAAGTGCCCCAGCACTGTACTCGGTGCCTCTGTTTCCCCATCTGAATGTGGAGATGATGACATCCTTTGACACAGTTCTTATCCCCATAATTACACAGCATTACGTCCTCATCTACTTAAAGTGGTTAACATTAGCTTCTCATTCTTTTAAGCTCTGTATGTAAGTTAGGAGGAATATCTCCATTAGAAGATAGGTTGTACAACTTGGTGATTGTAGTACATCATATATTATTCTTGAAGTTTTCTAAAAGAATGTTTTAAATGGTCTCACCATAAACAAATTATAAACGTATGAAGCAATGAATGTTAGCTCAATTTAGCTATTCCAGAGAATATATATTTCAAGCAACATATTGAGCATGGTAAATAGGTGCGGTGCTTATTTATCAAAAAAAAATTTTTAAGATCAGTAAGAAATGGTGGTTGAAATTTCATTCATATTATCCGGAATTTTCTAGCTGTCACCACTCCTCCTGGGTGGCATGTGAAGGTTGGTAATTATATACTTGTACAGACAAATCTATCTAAACAGTCAAGGTGATTTTTCAAGCCATTGTCTATGAAGTTTCACAGTTGTACTTCTACTGAGTCTCCCAGATGGAGGACTTGATTTTCTGTGTTATTAAGAACCAGCTGTTCAGGCATTGGAAAAGCATCCTGGTTGCCGGCACCATGAATTGTCCCCATGGCTGTACCATGTGCCATCCACCAGCACTGGTAAAGGCAGTCTGCACCCCTCCCCTCCCCCCATGGCCCATACGATCTGGAGACTATCCAGAGCTTTTTAATCCTGTGGAAGTTCAGAGATGGGAGCAGTTCCTTCAGGACATAGGGGCTTGATTAGAGCAGGAATCTGGACAAGATTGCACCTTTTGCTGACCATTGAAAGATGAAGAGGTGGGGAAAGATACAGGTGAGGAGCTTGGTGGTGTCTTTGAGTGTTCAACACAGAGAGGGCAGGATGCCATTCAGAGAAAGAGAAGCACGCTGGTGCCGGGGCCAAGACTTCAGCCTTGAGGTCAGCAGGGTCTCTCCTGGATGTCACCTCACGTTGGGTCTGGCCAAGTTCCTGTACTCTCTGAGGCATATTCTGTTTGTTCTTTGTTGACTGGGTGACTCGAGGGTGTGGTTACTCTTCGGAATCATGTAAAGATTCAACATCATTTTGTTAGCATTTTGTCTATGGCGGTTTTTACTTCCAGATGGGATTTGGAACCTCAGTGACCTTTCTGGTGCACTGCATCAGAAAGTCCCTAGGTGGCGATAAGAAGTTGGTGAGAATCTCAGCATTGTCTATTATGTATTATGCATTTACTTCACAAGGAAAGTTAGACTTCTCCATAGTAAACTTACATTGTTTCTCTCCTGTGCCAAGCATGGGAAATGCTACCCTGGCTTTTAGAAAAAACAGCAGCATCTGTTGCTGGAATGAACACCTCCCCAGTCTCTGTCCCAGCACTGCCCCAGCTCCATCCCTCGTGTCTGTGGGCCCTTGATCTATATGCACAATGGTAACAGTACTAGACGCAGGTACCACCAAGGTGCTCATGAAAATCAAAAGAGGTAGCATATATACCTGAATTTTGAAAACTACAAAGCATTGTACAGATGCCAGGCCATAAGTTATCAAAATAAAATAATTTCTAAATTGTAGTAACTGGAATTATACTTAGGCATTGATTTAGAATAACCATAAGACTTTCATCATATATCAGTGAGACAAAAGAATAAACTATATAGCTATGACTATGCAATCCCTATGTAGATTATCATTTTACTGAGATTAATAGTATTTACTGCCAAGACTAGATTGCCTTTAAGAATT
Source organism: Perognathus longimembris pacificus (assembly GCF_023159225.1). Classification (NCBI taxonomy): domain Eukaryota; kingdom Metazoa; phylum Chordata; class Mammalia; order Rodentia; family Heteromyidae; genus Perognathus; species Perognathus longimembris. The sequence continues at coordinate 8,756,562 of NC_063172.1, forward strand.
AAATCAACATTATTACTAACTGGTAAATCGATCATGAGAAATACCTACATTTATCCAGAAAAGGACACTCGCAATAATTGAAGTTTTTCTTTCAATACACAGAATGTAGAAAGCTCTTATGGAGCCTTTCTGGATCACCAGGTATCTATTATCCTGTGTTAAACATTTGGTGTGGCAGTGTTCTTAGCTTTTCCTTGTTTCTTTTTTTTTTTCTTTCTCTAAATGTCTGCAGAGGTAATTATTAATAGACATGATTAAAACATTCACCTGGTAATATTCCATAAAGAAACAGTTGTCCAACAGCCCAGCAAAATGCCTCACAGACACCAGCCACTTTAAGAGTATATACACTATTCATACGTGCTATTCCCATGGTGCTTTTGAAGACAGACTCCCTGTTGTTCACATTCAGTACACAGGTAGCTTAGGATTGCTAGAACAGTTGAGAACTAGCACACAAAATTGTTGGAGTTTTTCTTCCTTTTTTTAATCAGGTAATTTTAGATCTTTCAGAATTCAGAGAAGTCTCATTTAAAAATGAAAAGAAAATTCCAGTATGGTGACTAAAGAAAAACCTGGGGACATGGCGTAGTGGTAGAATGCTTGCCTAACAATTGCAAGGCCCTGAGTTCAAACCCCAAACTGTCTCCCCAAAAAAAAGTAGTTGGGAGGGGGGGGTGGGCATCCCATGATGAAAATATTCACCTGTTTGAACCTGTGGACTATTTATGGATCCGTTCCCACAGCTCCACTCTTCCTGGGCCGATTTTCCTGGTTGTGCTATATCCCTTCTTCCTTGGCAGGTTTTGTGATGATTCCAGTGAGTGGATAGTTTCAAATGTGTTTGTATTAGTTTGCCCATGCTTGGTGAATGATTATCTAAACCCCCTAGCCTTCTGTATGGATTCGCATTTTTACTGTTTTGTTTGTTGTTATTTTGGATTTTGTTTCAATTTTGTTCTTGAGACGATATCTCAGAACACAGCCCAAGTTATTTACAAACTCATAGTCCTCTTGTCTCAGCTTCCCAAGTAGCTTGTATTACAGGCCTTTGTCACCCAGCGTGGCTAAAGTTTTGTTCCTTGAACGCACACATTCTCCTTTTCTTTGTATCAGTTTTTAACCATCAAGTTTTTAGACTTTGTAAGTCACTGGATTGGTAAACGTGGCTTGCCCCGCCTTTGGCTTTTTGTCTCTGTGTCGTACCACATTTTGATGTGTGAGATTGCATACTGTCCGTTCATGTCTGTGAGCCTGGGATTAACCTTCCTGCCCCCATTCAATTTCCTTTCCAGGTCCAACTGGCCCACCTTCAACACTCCCTCTAAGCACCCAGACCTCTAGTGGCAGCTCCACCCTCTCCAAGAAGAGACCTCCTCCCCCACCACCCGGACACAAGAGAACCCTGTCTGACCCTCCCAGCCCACTACCTCATGGGCCCCCAAACAAAGGCGCAGTTCCTTGGGGTAAGTTTTCTTGAAGTCAGAGCCAGAGCTGCCCAGGGCCAGGCAGAATGCGGGGGGGCTCCATTGGGCACTGAGCAGTTAAGCGTATTCAGAGAGTGAACCCAACCCCTGCCCACTGGATGAAGATTTAGATATGTATGATTACGGTTATATCTGCCGCATAAGGCCAAGGAGCATTTTGAAAACATTTGGGGACATCAAAAGCTGATATTAGCTATAAGTACCGTTGTGCTTAAGTCCCTCATATCAAATGGCACGGCACCTGCTTATAACCTAAGCACATATACTTTTAGTCATCTCTAGATAACTTATAATCTAATGTAATTTAAGTGTTGTGTACAAATTCTATACACATTCCATACAAATGCTTTTGATCCCCAGCTGATTGGCTTCACAGATACTGAGAGTCCAGTCATCGTAAGAAGTGCTAAGCACATCCTAAATCTCCAACAATCCTAACAGCAGCTCTGCGAGGCGGTGCTGTTAATCCCACAGGAGAGGAAATGCAGGTCCATTCTCACAGTAGTCAGAAGGGTTTTCATACAAAACAGGATCAGGTTATAGTCACTCTTCGCCTTCACACCTTGAAGAATTTCCTACTGAGCTTCAGTTGGATGCACACTCCTTATGCCAGGGCCTCACCCCTCTGCTCTACCACGGGCTGTCCTTCCCATCCTGGCCACCTCCCCGCACTTTCCCTCCCAGGGCCCCCTCACTCCCTGCACTCACCCTGCTCCTTGGAAGCCTGGCTCCCTGTTGGTCTTCTGCTCTCAGCTTGCATCTCTTTCCCCTGACCCTCATCCCTCAAATTGCTGACTTCTTCCCCAGCACGGCGAGAAACCCTCGAGGTTGAAAAGCCCTTGTTGTGTCTGTCTCCCCATCTAGAATGTGCGCTCACACATGCAGCCCTTGTCTGTCTTGTCCTCACCTGTGTCCGCTGAGCCTGGGAGGGTGCCTGGAGCACACGAGGTAGTCAGGAATCTCCTGAGAATGAATACCTCATCCATCAGCTTCCTTAATAATCAGTTCAGAGCCGCCGACTGCAAAGGAAAGAGTTTTATATACAAAACTGAGTCTTCCTGCTAGCTTGCCACTGCCCAGCAGGGTCTTGGCCCACAGAAGTTCTGCGGAATGAACTTGCGGGCCTGTGTGTCTCATTTCTTCCTGTCCAGGAGTTTCTTTTTTTTTTTTTTAAGTTGTGTGTAACAATGTAGATGAGTAATACAGCCTTAATGTTTTAAATGACTTACCCAAAAACATACCTCAAGTATTTTGAATTTTTTGTTGTCAGGAAAAAAGACAATCTACTTACAAATTGGCAAACCTTTTCACCCAAATTGTGTGTGTGTGTGTGTGTGTGTGTGTGTGTGTGTGTGTGTGTGCGCCATTCATTATCTGACTCAGTTTATTTGAGATGCCTACCATTCATGCGGCTTGGCCTTCTTAGTCCATGTGCTCACAGGGCTCATTGGTCCAGTGAGGTCCCATGGAGTAAACAATTGAAGTGCATGTTGTTTGCTGTCAGGGCAGCCATAGTAAGCAGATACTATAGAGATGCTGGAAAAGATGCTGCAGAAGAGGAGACATTTGAGGTTGGTTCCTTTTTAGTTTCGAGGAAAATCAAGGCCTGTGGGCACATCTGTACAGAAACACCGGCCACCTCTTCGCCACACTTAGAGCCTTGCATTCAAGATTCATCAGTTTGTCAAGAAGGTTTCCCCCAAAATACTCCACCGAAAGTCACAGGTTTCCTGTATAGATTTTCATATCACAATTTAACCTTTCCAAATTTAAATGAAGTTTGATCCTCTTTAATGTTTTTGTTTAGTTTACCGTGCTTGTATCCACCTGGCAGAGGCCCAAACACTCTCAAATAAATTTACCAAATTCGTATTTTCTGGCTTAAAAATCATGGCTTTTTAAAGTTTCCCCTTTCTCTCCATTCAGTAGCAGAACTGGCATCTGGCCTTCCTTCATCTCCAGTGTTGGCAGAGCGGGGGCCTATTCCCCACAAAACAGATTGTTACCAACTTTAATAGAAGTTATTGCCTGCATATCTGGAAGCAGTGGAGCCTTTCATGAATGTGGCCCAAAAGTATCTACTGTACACCCTTGCCTGCAGCCAGCCCTAAAGACTGCCCTTAGCAAGAGTGACACTTGTCCACATGACACAGCCTTGGTGACCATTCACAAATAACCCTGTTAGTTCTGGAATCATCATCAAGGCTGCTGTTTGTGCAGCACGTATGAGAGGTAGACTCACCTGCAGACACAGGTTAGAAATGGAAGTGTGTCTGTGGCATGTGCATAGCTGGACTTCTCATCAGCAGGTTAAACTTGGCTCTGATCCTGATGTCTGTACTTTATTGAGCTTGTCACCTGTGTTGTGTTAACTTTGTGTTCCATGAGCCAAAGGCAGAGATCAAACCGGTCACTGACGACACAGAGAAGGCTAGTCCCTTGGGCAGCATCTTCCCTGGGTTCCTCCGTTCCTTTGAACCCTGCCACCTCTAGAGACCTAGGCCTCTGAGGTACACACACAAGCTAAGGAGATAGCAGAGGACGAACTTATTCATTTTCCCCAGACCTCACCATCTACCTCCAGAACAGGGTATGTGTGCCAGATGAAATATAAGCAGGTTCTCAGACCATGTTCTTTTCTTGCCAGGCCAAGTGCTCACTCATGCTATGCCCTCAGCCTAGAATGTCCTTTCCTCCGTCTCCCTGGGCTGATGCTTATTCATCATAGCCCTGCTGTCCTGGGACTTGGTTAAAAAAAAAAAAAAAAAGGTCCAGCCCAATACCACCCCCTAATACCAACACACACACACACACACACACACACACTTACTCACTGCATCTGGCCCAGCTTAAATAGCAAGGAAATGAAGACAAAGAAAGAGTAAAGCTAGCAAAATAAGATGAAGTCTGGGACTGTGATCTCAGTGTTCATAACATCAGGTCAGATGCTGTGGCTGAAAATGGGCTGCGGATAGGACAGTGCAGGAGGCTCACAGGAAAAAGCAGAGGAGGAAACACAACCTTTCAACTTGTTCTTGCACCTGAGATTCTTGGAATGAACACCAGACAATTCCCCCTGGGGATTTTTCACCCTTCAGCACTGAGAGACATTCCTGCAGCCCACATTATTGGAGACCATGTGTGCACTGAATGTTCCCGAAGCCTGCGTTCTGGCCCACATTCTACTAATCCCTGCCTAGTTGACCACTGGCATGTAAAAACTGTAGACACAGACATAGATAGATTTTTAGTGGAGATAGAACAGGTAACTTGTTCTTACGCGTTTGTGCCATTGCAGCCATCCTTAAACATAGGGACTATTGTCCTTGTTCCCCAGTGTACAGATAAGGATCGGTATACGTGGAAGACAAACGATTTGCTTACTAACACACCCTGAGTGACCTCAGAACTGAGATGCGATTCTGATTCCAAAGCACATAACTAGCCCGCTGTTAAACCTTTCTGGGATCTGTTTTCAGTGTCTTTCTGAGCCGATGCTCTGGCTTTCTCCATCAACTCAGCCTGCAACTTGTGAGCTATGTAAGTGGCCAAGAGTCATACACACATCTGTATGGCATACCAAGGACCTTTTCCAAGTTGCGTAGAGGAAAAATCACAGGAGGATTTCACTGCTTCCTTATTTTTGCTCTTCATCTTCTTGTTCAGCACCCTCGAATTTTCTCTCAGCCAAGCTTTTCTTCCCCAGCACAGCAGGTAGCCTTTGCCTTGCTGTGAGAATGGCAGCATTACTGTCGGTCCATCGCAGATGGCTTCCCACCCAAGTGTGGAAGGTCACACCGTGGGAGAGGTTGAGTCCTTTCTGCCACAGGAGCCTGTCGGTGCTGGGAAGCTGGGAAGCAAGGTCACACAGGAGGAACTGTCGTGGAGCTGCTCACCCACTGAGTGTGTCAGCACCCAAGAGCTTCGGGGAATGATTCATGTCACGTTTCCCGTACTGTTTCCGGCACTGTGCCCTACAAGCCCTAGTCCGTCTCTCTGTGCTCACAACCACCTGGTGTCGTGGGCCCAGTTGTTAATCCTGCTATGTAGACGAGGTGATAGAAGTTAAGCAGCACAGTGTCCTGTGTCGTCAGCGGCACATCTGGAATTCAAGCCCTGTGTCTCCTCCAGAGCCACATTGGTAACCTTTCCCCAGGAGGGCGCTGTCAGGAGAGACAATTCTCAGAAAGTGACTTTGAGTCCGTGGGAATTCACCAAGAGTGAGCAGGGGCAGGCCCTGGGGTAGGGGAGAAGAGTGGCAAAGTTACACTGGCATTAAAATGGTGTCTTTGGCAAGTCACTGTAAGTGGCCAGGTACACGAGTGTGTTAAACGTCACCTGTTGGAAATGCCTCCTGCCTTGAAAGGGATCAGCCGGGCGGCTAGCTGTGCATTCCGCAGACATTCACTGCGAGGCATCAGTCCAGTCTGAAGCACGCGGATTGCTGCTCAGCTATGTGGACTCAACATGGAGCACAGTGCCAGAGATGTCTGCCTTTCAGTGGCTCCTGAGAGACCCAAAGATGTCCTAAGTGCTGGGCTTGGGGCATGTGGAAGTACATAGATGTTAGGAGGAGTATCTTACTCAAATGAAACAGAATCAGGTGTAGAGAGGTCTTTGGTGCTGGTAAGGCAAGCTTAGCGTGTTCCTTTTTGTCTCCACGTCCTGGAGCTGACAGAACAATCTGCTCGGGAGCTCATCAGCATCTCCGCACTGCCAGCCTCTCCCATGGAGAGGGCTTGGTCAAACTTCAGTGGGACTTCAGAGCTCAGACCCAGGAGGCAGCTGGCTCTGTGTCCCAGCACTAATTATTGAGCACATTACTCTCCTTCTCTATATGTTTATTCATGTATGAAATGGAGGAGGTGATTATTTCTCACGAGCACAATTACCTGGAGCTTCTGGCACAAGCACACAGACTTGAGGTCAGGACTCACATGCCTGCAGCCACTTGTGCGTTTGGCCTCATTTCCTTGTCTTTAAAAAGCCGAACACCAGGCCAGTCTCCTGTGCTGCGAGCAAGAGCGGCAGGCCCGATGAGAAAGTATTCTGAGGGCAGCTGATGGTCAGCTTCTCCTGTCCAGCTTCCTCCAGGCACTGGCAGCAGAGGGCCCCAGTCTTGCCCGCCCTGCCACCCCCACTCCGGAGCGGTCACAAGAAAGCCCACTGTTATTCTAACTCACCTTTTGCCCTTCTCCTGGGCTCCTGGGCTCAGTGCACGTCTGCCTTCCTGTGTCTCTGGTTTCGCTACTGTTCAGGCTCAGTGTCCTGCAAGGACAGCATTTCCTACCCCCTCACTGGGTAGATTTTACACACGATTTCCTCCTCATTTTCCCAGCGGCCAACCCGACTCAGTGCTCTTGTGACTCCATGTGATTGTGTAGTTCCTGTGTGTCTCTCGAGCCAGATCCAAAACTCTTTTGAGTATAGTGTCACTATTCCTTCCTGCCTGCCTGCCACTTGGCATTCATCCCTTGCACATAGTAGATGCTTAGTGAATGTTAACATACCAATGAATGGTAAGCTAGTGAGCGGCAGAGGTGAGGACTGCCTGTGATACTATGATATTGATTGATGCCTGGCTGATACTAACCACACGCATGCCCACACTTAGGGGCTGGGCCTGTCATCTGATGGGCTACTAGAGGTGAGTCTCAGCATGCCAGTCTCTGCTGAGACCAATCCAAGCATCAGACACTGATCCAGTGATCTGAGAGGCCTGGCCAACAGGAAGGCTGCTCACCTTGCTGATATTCTTTGCCTACAATTAAATGAAGAGCAAAGCCCAAAGCAGTTCTTACTTTTTTTATTATTCTGAATTTAAAATGCCTCCATGGGCATAAGGGGCACGATTCCACGTCCCCCTCCCCCCCACCATGCTTCCTGTCCATGTCTGAGGTACAGCTTTCAACTTTGCATTCTCGTTGTAGGTAATGATGTGGGTCCGTCGTCTTCAAGTAAGGCCGCGAACAAGTTTGAGGGGCTGTCTCAGCAGTCAAGGTGAGCTCCCCCCGGCGCTTGCTCATAGTTGCAGTGGACTGAATTCTAGAAGTGGCTTTTAGTTGTTTTCCCGACAGTACTCCAAGTGTGGTGAGCTCACAGTGCAGGTCATGATGGGACAGTGAATGCTCATTGGGTTTGCATCAGGTTCCTGGGCTGTAACAGAACACCCTAGCTTGCCATAGGTCTGCCACCCTGCCCTGTCCATAGAGTGACTGGCAGCAGAGCCGCCATTCCCTGCTGGCGAGTCAGGCCTATAGTGGTCTGGACCGAACCCCGGTTGAGCCTTAAAAGTGTATTCGTGATGTTGTAATAAAGTAATTTTGTTCCTTTTCTTCTTGACCCTTTGAAAGAGTGAAATGGAAAGGTACTCCCCCAGACAATCCAATGCCCTGGAGGTCTTCACACAGACATGGGGACTCCTTCTTCCTGGGTTCCCAGTTCGCAAGGTGTTTGTGGCTGGGCTGGACACTGTCCCTGAAGCTGGGGTGCCTTGGTAGACCTTCCCGAGGCAGTGTTCACAGAGCTCCATCTCAGATGGTTTCCTCTAACAGTGGAACTGAGATCAGGACCCAGAGCCACTTCTAGATAGGAAACTTCCAGCTGGGGCCAGGGTAAGGGGCTGATTTGGGGCGCCTATTGAATATATGAAAAGAAAGAAATTTTATTTTTGATAATACTAAGGTTTAGCGCCATGCACTTGTTAGGCAGGTGCTCTACCACTTGAGCCACACCCTTTTACTTTAATTGATTTTCTTTTTTCAGGTAGGGTCTCAGGCTTTTGTGTTTCTTAAATCCTCCTTCCTCCGCCTCCTGTGTAGCTGGGATTGTAGGCATGAATCTCTATTTCCAGCTTGTTTCATGAGATAGCTACTCACTTACTCTTTTCCCAGCTTGTCCTCATGCTGTGGTTCTTCCCTCCCCATAGCCGGGACTGGAGATGTACACCACATCCGAACCTCCCTTTTCTTTCTCAATGCTGCTGTTTTCAGCTGTATACAGGTAGTTCAAATTGCCATCGTCTTCAGTTTCACCAGTGAGAAAAAAGTGGTTCGGAGGCAGCATGGCTGTCAGAACTGTCTCTCCCTCCCTCCACACTCCATGTCCTAGATCCCTCCCTACCCTTGGCCTGAGTTTGTTCTCAGTCCTCCAGCCCTCAGACATGCATCGCCTCATCTCCATGCATGTTGAGAGCCAGGCAGAAGACGATCACACAGGTGTCGCACCTCCCCTGAACTCTTGAGGGTTGGCTAGTGGGTTGGCTTGTTCTTAAGCAGTTGGGATAAAGAAGGATGAGTCCAGAGGCCCTAGGTCATGGCATGGCCACTTGATTCTGCTGCTCCTTGTGTGCACAGCCTGGGACCGCCAAGTGCTGTCCTGGCCTCTCGTTAAAGCCAAATCGATGCTTGAGTTTGATTATTCGAATAGGAAGCCTGGTACTCACTTCGACGACGGATTTGGGCTTTTTTTTTTTCCTCCTCCTTATTTACATGTCCTTCACAAGGAAGCCCCAGCCACAGCAAGCCTGAAGGCTTGAGAACACAAGCTGTGTGATGTGGAAGGGAGCACTCAGGGCCCACATCGCTTGATTTCACTTCCACCACTGACCGGCCTGGAGACCCCCTGCTGGGCAGTAACACACTACACACCTCAGTTTCCCTACCTGAAAATGGGGGATGAGGGGCTGCTTTGTGGAATCAAAGGAGAGAGGGAGTACTGTACAATACATAGGAGCCACATTTTCACCTCGGGAAAGAGCCATGGTGTAGGTTTGGCTTTATCATTAGTGGGTTTCACACACACACACACACACACACACACACACACACACACACACACACACCCTTTCCCTATATTTCACCAGCAATGCAAACTGAAACACAGAAAGTAGACACTCATTTTTTGTTTAAAAAAAAAAACGCTGAAAGGAGCCTCTCTAAGAAAATTTATCAGTGCCTTTCGTTAATTTAAATAATCATTCTCTGTTTGTGTTGTGGCCCACTTAGATTGTAACTGACTGTTGTTTATTAATTAGCACCAGTTCTGCAAAGACTGCCCTTGGCCCAAGAGTTCTTCCCAAACTACCTCAGAAAGGTAAGATTCATCTTCTTTGTGTCCACAGTAACTAAATTGTCGCCACATCGGCTGGGGGCAGGGGTCTCTTCTCTGTTGTTCACTCGTCTTCCCAATGTCTAGAGCAATACCAGGCATGTAGCATGTGGTGGAGGCCCAGGAAGAAACAGAGAGCCACCCTACTTACAGATTCCTTACATGTGGTTTCAACCAAGCATGGTTGAAGACAATAACTCTTTTAAATCAAAGAAAACTTGAAATTCCCACACACATGCTCACATGCTCTGTACAGCTCCAAGGATGCAGCAAAGCTCCTAATCCCACATTATTTCAATTGTGTTTAAATTGTTGGGTGAAATATGCCTTCCAAAAATCAGTGTCCCCAAAACAAGGTAAAAAACAAACAAACATGTTAACATGTTTAAGTGATAAAGTTAAAATCTGAGATTTTTATTTTTTCTGAAAAGGCAGCCTGCCTTTAGCAGAAGTGGGATTATGGGAAAATGAGTCAAGCATCTAAAGTACAGCACTGAACTCTGAGCATGCGCGGGTTTTTTTTTTGGCAGCTGTCTTCTTGGAACTGGAGTCCTAGATATCATGGATCTGTTGTATTTATAAACTCAAAAGTCTGTGAGTTGTAAGACCCTATACAACACATTGTTAGTACCCCCAGGGGCCTTTCTTTCCCCTGTTAGTCTTGATCAGAGAGACTTAGGAGACAGTCTGAGCTCTTGCACTCATTCACTTTTGCCACAGCTTCACTTTCTGGCTTTTCAGTGGTTAATTGGAAATAAGAGTCTCACTGATTTTCCTGCCTGAGTTGGCTTCAAACTGCAATCCTCAGACCTCAGCCTCCTGAGTAGTAGGATTACAGGTGTGAGCTACCAGCCGAAGCAGCCCCGCTGCACCTCCCTGACAGCTTACAGCTGGGCGTTCTTCTTCATGTCTCCTCTGTCTTCTACGGGTTGTTTTCTAAGTGTGTTTTTTTTTTTTTTTTTTTTTTTTTTGCCAGTCCTGGGGCTTGGACTCAGGGCCTGAGCACTGTCCCTGGCTTCTTTTTTTGCTCAAGGCTAGCACTCTGCCACTTGAGCCACAGCGCCACTTCTGGCCATTTTCTGTATATGTGGTGCTGGGGAATCGAACCCAGGGCCTCATGTATATGAGGCAGGCACTCTTGCCCCTAGGCCATATCCCCAGCCCCTAAGTGTGTTTTGTTTTTAAGGTGAAGTTTTATTTGATTCACTCCATATCCCTTGTTTGGCCATTTCCTCCTTAAGTGTAAGCTAAATGCTTGTTCTATATTCAGAACAAGAGTTCTGATATGAGGAATCTTGGCTCAAGGAACCCTGCTTAACAAAATAATGATAGCTGTATGCTTAGAGAATGCTTGCAGCCTGCTAGGTCCTGTCAGTGAATTCTTTACATAGCTTAACTCGTGTAATTCTCATGACAGCTGTTCAAGGTAGAGTTAGGGTTGAAGAAGTTGAAGCCCACAGTCATACGGCTAATAAGAGGTTGAGCTAAGTTGGCGATGTCCTGAGTATCTAAAGTGCTCCTCTCCAGAGCGATACAAAGAGCTGTGAAAATGGGTCAACTTTGACATTGTGGCAATGGGATAGGATGCAGCTGGTAAAGAGAATGACTTGGCAGACATCTTAAGCAGGGAACACAAGCTTTCAGACCATCAGTGTCTGCATTGTACTCTGATACGCTCATTGGCATGTGTGTATCATCACCAAAAGACAGGGGTTACCTTGCAGGGGGTGATGGAAGAAGTTTTGTATTTCCTGCTGCATGAATCATATAAAATGGTTTTGGGGGTTTTTTTTGCCAGTCCTGGGGCTTGAACTCTGGGCCTGAGCCACTGTCTGTGGCTTCCTTTTGCTCAAGGCTGGCAGTCTACCTCTTGAGCCACAGCGCCACTTCTGGCTGCTTCTGTATATGTGGTGCTGAGGAATTAAACCCAGGGCTTCATGTATGCAAGGCAAACACTCTACCACTAGGCCACATTCCCAGCCCCGAATAATATAAAGTGAGAAATACCTTACGGTACAGCTGTAGAAATGGATAGGGCACCCCCTTCAGAATGTCCGTTCTTCCGATAAGGAACTTTAAAGCATGGCAGATGCTCTTGTGAAAGCCATTTGTAGGGGGAAAAATGGAATCTGTAGAAAAATCAAGAAAGAAACACATAGAGATAGGAGGTTTAAATGGCTACACAGAGATAATGGGCTTGTGGGAAAGCTTCTTTACTGTGCTTTACGACCAGAAACAATTGTTCATGGTTTTTCTTTTCAATTCTGATTCGTCGCACCTCTCACCCTTCCATAGCGCAGGGAGGATGGGGATATGAGTCGGTGGAGCTGCTCTGTCCGCTTCTGATGCCAAGGGCTCACCGAAGGTCCACTCTCCTCAGGGCACTTGGCTTCTTTTGGGGGGTCACGCCTTTACCCAGTTCTCTGACCCCCCTTGCTCATTGTCTCCCACAGTGGCACTAAGGAAAACAGAAACGAGCCATCATCTCTCCCTGGACAAAACCAATGTCCCACTTGAAGTTTTTCAGAAGTCCACACCATTGGCAGAGTTAGCACAAAAGCCACCGCCTGGAGACCTGCCCCCGAAGCCCACAGAACTGGCTCCCAAGCCCCAGATGGGAGACTTGCCACCTAAGCCCGGAGAGCTGCCCCCCAAGCCGCAGCTGGGCGACCTGCCGCCGAAGCCCCAGCTCTCAGACTTACCTCCCAAGCCACAGATGAAGGACCTGCCCCCAAAACCACAACTGGGGGACCTGCTGGCAAAGTCCCAGCCGGGCGACGGCTCCCCCAAGACACAGCCCTCAGACATCACTCAGAAGTCACACCCAGGGGACCTGTCCCCACACGTGCAGTCGAGGGACACTGTCCAGAAGCAAGCGTCCGAGGATTCCAACGACCTCACACCCACTCTGCCGGAGACGCCAGTGCCGCTGCCCAGAAAGATCAACACGGTGGGTGGCGCCGGGGCTCAGGCATTCTGACCCTTGTCTGCACATGTCCTTTTCTTCTTTTCCTTTTTTTTCCCCCTGCGTGCCAGTCATGGAGCTTGAACGCAGAGCCTGTGTGCTGTCCCTGAGCTCCAACGTAGATGAGGAACGGGGTGCTCACTCCCCCAGCTGGCTGCACGTCCGTCCTGTGCTTCAAGCTTGATGGGTGGGATGCAGCCTCGTGGTTAGTGATGCGGGCTTTGCACTCCAGCCGGCCTCAGACCTGGCTCGGGGCCTCATGCGTGGCGCAAGCACAAGTGCATCACACTCACCTCTTAGTCTGTGTCTCATAGAGAAGCTGATACAATGCCGGACTCACAGGGGATATAAAAGGCAAGACCCCTGGGGCTGGGGATATAGCCTAGTGGCAAGAGTGCCTGCCTCGGATACACGAGGCCCTAGGTTCGGTTCCCCAGCACCACATATACAGAAAACGGCCAGAAGCGGCGCTGTGGCTCAAGTGGCGGAGTGCTAGCCTTGAGCAAAAGGAAGCCAGGGACAGTGCTCAGGCCCTGAGTCCAAGGCCCAGGACTGGCAAAAAAAAAATAAAAAATAAAAAATAAAAAAATAAAAGGCAAGACCCTGGGGAAGACACAGCTTCATTTCCTGGGGTCCTCAGAAAACAGTTCTGAGTTGCTTCTAAATCTGCTTCTCACTGAACCTTCCTGAAGCAATGGGGCGGTGGGAGCGGGGGGGGGGGGGGGGGGGGGCGCGGAAGGAAAGCCCGGTGACCTTCACAGATAGAATTTTGTGAAAGTGCTTACATCCTGTCACTGTTCTAAGATGGTTCACAGAACCTTCCTGAAGCGATGGGGACCGGGGGGAGGAAAGCCCGGTGACCTTCACAGATAGGATTTTGTGAAAGTCTTCACATCCTGTCACTGTTCTAAGGTGGTTCACATTCTCGTAAGGCATCACCTTTATCCTAATGTAAAAACGTCAGTTGTCGGGCTGAGCAAGAATGTCTACCAGGCCCCAGACACGGCTGCACCCCGTAAGGCAGGAGCCACTCCCAAGTTGAGCACAATGGGGGGGAAGTGAGAAGTCCTGTTACATGAGACAGCTCTCATTGTAAACCACTGCTGCCAGAGAAGTGTAGCACACAGAAACCAAAGAGCAAAGCAGTGAGCTCTGTCCTCCTGTGCAGCCCGTGGTCAGTCCAGGGGTGCTGCTCTCAGGACCCCCTCCCTTGCCTCGCAGGCACTGGGTGCGTTCTACTCCTCTATTTTCTCACCTAAACCCGCATTGTAAAGGAGCACATCAGAGTCACCAGGAGATGAAAATCTGCTGCCACCACGGTTCTCCCGTACCCCGTGGGCTCCCCAGGGAACTCTGGAGCTGGGATCATCAGCCAGGAGCAACTGGGGACAGACAGGGACAGTCCCCATCCCAGAACATTTGTGCATTGGCTGGTATTGCTAAGAAGGTGCTGCCCCTCTGTGCATCCCCTTGTCTTCAAAGAACCAGAAGTCCGGCCAGTACAAGCCCACGTGGAAACTGGTCACAAATTGCCGCTGTTTGGGGAACTGTGCGGGACCTCTGGTCCTCTGGTTTCTCCAGCGCGCCCTGACCTCCTGCTTTGCATGAGGGAACAGAGAAATCTGTTTATGCTGCACATTCAACATGCACAGGCTGCACATTTTGCCTTTACATCATGTTTCCTAAAGCCATTTTTAGCCTCTGCTGTCATGTGTGCTGGGGCGGGGCGGGGGGAGGGGTGCTGCCCGCCCCCTGCAGGGGGGACGAATATGAGTGGTGATTGCCACCGGCACTGGCTGGGCCAGATGCCCTGGGAGGAAGAGGCTGTCAGACACTCTCCCCGCGCTCCAGTCGAGGAAATCTGGGCTCAGCAAATAGAAGTCACCTGCCTGGGGTCACTCGCCATCTAAAGACGGCTTAGCTCCTTTCTCTCTTACCAGTCTGTTCTGTCCACTGAAATGCAGGTCTTTGTTGTTGTTCTTATTGTTGAAGGGGAAAAACAAAGTGAGGCGCGTGAAGACCATTTACGACTGCCAGGCAGACAACGACGACGAGCTCACGTTCATCGAGGGGGAAGTGATAGTTGTCACAGGGGAGGAGGACCAGGAGTGGTGGGTATGTACAGCACCAGCCCCTTCACCCTGCCAGCCAACTGTTCCACACGCCCTGGGCGCACACTGCTCATTCAGCCCGCCAGCCAGCCTTGCAGGGGTACGGTGGGGAGGAGAGTCCTCTCAGCTGCGTCACTTACCTAGTGGTTTAACCTTTGCTATCTCTACTACGTGCTGGAAAAATCACATCTACTTCTTGCACCTAGCTAAGAGCGCTGACTCTTGTTTTGGAGTTTAAGCTCAGGAGCTTCGCCTGCTAGCCCAGGCGCCCTACCACTTGAACCACATCGCCAGCCCTTTCTGCTCTCATTTTAGGCTCTTGCTGCTTTGTTCAGGCTGGCCTAGACTGCAGTCCTCGTATTTATACTTCCCATATAGCTGGGATGATAGGCACACACCACCACACCCAGTTGTTGGTTGAGTTAATTTTTGCCCGAACTAGCATCAAACCCCAATCTTCCCAATTTCAGCTTCCTGAGTGGCTGAGATTATGGGCATGATCTATCTACCATGCCTGGCTGAGAATTCACGCTTATCTGTGCTTTTTCCCCCCCATGGTATCCTCTAATCATTAAATAGGTTGAAGGTGTTTTCTAATTTTTAAGATGCAAAACTCAACTTTCTTGAGCCTGTCCGTGTCTGTGGCCATACAGCTGCCAAGCAGGCAAAGTGGAGCCCCCTGAGCCGGTCCCGGTCTGAAGGCCTGCGTGCTCCACTCGCTCCACAGTGCTGCCAGCCGCGGTGGGGGCCGGGGGAGGCTCAGCTGCTAAGCAGTGCCGAGTTTACCACTTCACAGGATGAAGTGAAACCCTCTACGCATCTCCTTTTGTGTTCAAATCTGCTCCCCCCACGGGGCTGCCACGAGACCAGCAGCTAGACACAGTGCCTGGCATTAGCATGGAGCTCTGCCTGGTGGCCTGAGTCCCCTCATCCCAAGATTGGTCAGTGCCGTCCATGGGATGGGAGTCCAGCAAAAGCACGTGTCCACCTGCAGAAGGCTTTCTTCATACCCGCAGCACGGCGGGATTTGCTGGCTGAGACACGTGTCCTCCAAGGGGAACTTTTGCTCTCTAGGGGCTTCTAGCAGTATCTGGAGTTACTTTGACTCTCGGGACCTGGGGAAAGCGGGGGCTTTGTCCTCTGGTGGGTAGAAGAAGCCAGGGTGGAACCCCCATCGTGCATGGCACCGAGAGCCCCACAACAAATGGTATCAATAATACCAAGGTTGAGAACCAGGGCTGGAGTAGCAGTGCTGGGCGGCTCTGGTCCATGGGGCAGGTATACGATGTGCTCAGGCGGGCAGTAGCTTCTCTGGCTTCTGCCAGTGGAGGTGGGCCTGCTTCCTCCCAGCCCCTGCCAGACAGCCTGTGTAGGACAGTGAGAAGGAGCAGGACATGCGGTCCCCAGCCGGCATCCATTACTCCTTCTGGGGCCTTGATAAAGCATGTCCCTCTGTAACCTGGTCCTACAGAGCAACTGAGGCATCCCTCACAGATAGCGACATCCTCACAGACAGCGGCATCCCTCATAGACAGCGGTATCCCTCACAGACGACGACACCCTCACAGACAGCGACAGCCCTCACAGACAGCGGCATCCCTCACAGACAGCGACACCCTCACAGACAGCGACAGCCCTCACAGACAGCGACACCCTCACAGACAGCGGCATCCCTCACAGATAGCGACATCCTCACAGACAGCGACATCCCTCACAGACAGCGGCATCCCTCACAGACAGCGGCATCCCTCATAGACAGCGGCATCCCTCACAGACAGCGGCATCCCTCATAGACAGCGGTATCCCTCACAGACAGGGACACCCTCACAGACAGCGGCATCCCTCATAGACAGCGGCATCCCTCACAGACAGCGACAACCCTCACAGACAGCGACACCCTCACAGACAGCGGCATCCCTCATAGACAGCGGCATCCCTCACAGACAGCGACAACCCTCACAGACAGCGACAACCCTCACAGACAGCAACACCCTCACAGACAACGGCATCCCTCAGTGACAGCGACAACCCTCACAGCGACATCCTCACAGACAGCGGCATCCCTCAGTGACAGCGACACCCTCACAGACAGCGGCATCCCTCACAGACAGCGGCATCCCTCAATGACAGCGGCATCCCTCAATGGCAGCGGCATCCCTCACAGACAACATCCTCACAGGCAGCAGCATCCCTCACAGGCAGCGACACCCTCACAGGCAGCGACTCCCTCACAGGCAGCGGACACCCTCACAGACAGCGACAACCCTCACAGGCAGCGGACACCCTCACAGACAGCGACACCCTCACAGACAGCGGCATCCCTCACAGACAGCGACACCCTCACAGGCAGCGGACACCCTCACAGACAGCGACACCCTCACAGACAGCGGCATCCCTCACAGACAGCGACACCCTCACAGGCAGCGGACACCCTCACAGACAGCGACAGCCCTCACAGACAGCGGTATCCCTCACAGACGACGACACCCTCACAGACAGTGGCATCCCTCACAGACAGCGACAGCCCTCACAGACAATATCCTCACAGACAGCGACAACCCTCACAGACACCTACACCCTCACAGACAGCGACACCCTCACAACAGCGGCATCCCTCAATGACAGCTGCATCCCTCACAGACAGCGGCATCTCTCAATGACAGCTGCATCTCTCACAGACAGCGGCATCCCTCACAGCGACATCCTCACAGACAGCGACAACCCTCACAGACAGCGGCATCCCTCAATGACAGCTGCATCCCTCACAGACAGCGGCATCTCTCAATGACAGCTGCATCCCTCACAGACAGCGACAGCCCCCACAGACAGCGACAGCCCTCACAGGCAGCGGACACCCTCACAGACAGCGACACCCTCACAACAGCGGCATCCCTCAATGACAGCTGCATCTCTCACAGACAGCGACATCCCTCACAGCGACATCCTCACAGACAGCGACAACCCTCACAGACAGCGGCATCCCTCACAGACAGCGACACCCTCACAGGCAGCGGACACCCTCACAGACAGCGGTATCCCTCACAGACGACGACACCCTCACAGACAGCGGCATCCCTCACAGACAGCGACATCCCTCACAGACAGCGACACCCTCACAGACAGCGACAACCCTCACAGACAGCGGCATCCCTCACAGACAGCGACACCCTCACAGACAATATCCTCACAGACAGCGACAACCCTCACAGACACCGACACCCTCACAGACAATATCCTCACAGACAGCGACAACCCTCACAGACAGCGACACCCTCACAGACAATATCCTCACAGACAGCGACAACCCTCACAGACACCTACACCCTCACAGACAGCGACACCCTCACAACAGCGGCATCCCTCAATGACAGCTGCATCCCTCACAGACAGCGGCATCTCTCAATGACAGCTGCATCCCTCACAGACAGCGACAGCCCCCACAGACAGCAACAGCCCTCACAGACAGCGACAGCCCTCACAGACAGCGACAACCCTCACAGACAGCGGCATCCCTCACAGGCAGCGGACACCCTCACAGACAGCGACACCCTCACAACAGCGGCATCCCTCAATGACAGCTGCATCTCTCACAGACAGCGACATCCCTCACAGCGACATCCTCACAGATAGCGACAACCCTCACAGACAGCGGCATCCCTCACAGACAGCGACACCCTCACAGACAGCAGCATCCCTCAATGACAGCTGCATCCCTCACAGACAGCGACACCCTCACAGACAGCGACATCCCCCACAGACAGCGACAGCCCTCACAGACAGCGGCATCCCTCATAGAGAGTGAAATCCCTCACAGATGGCGACATCCCTCACAGACGGTGACAACCCTCACAGACAGCGACATCCCTCACAGTGACAACCCTCACAGACAGACAGGATCCTCACAGACAGTGACATCCCTCATAGACTGCATCCTCACAGACAGTGACATCCCTCATAGACTGCATCCTCACGGACAGCTTCCTCACGGCATGCCGTGCCGCATGGCTAACATAATTATTAGATCAGCCAGTGATCCTCTTCGTTACTGAGAAACTGGTGGTCTCAGTGAAGACATGGGGAGAAAGAAGCATTTCCTGGACGTCTCTAGCATCATTCGCAGAGAAAGTTCTGTGGGCCCCGCAGCCTGATAGAAGTTGTTGTCATTGCATCACTTATATGTCACTGCACGATGCTAACAAAGACCTCCTAAGATGGCTAGGCCCCGGCCCTAGCACTAGCTTCACTTCCTAGTAAGGAAACTGTGAGAGTGAATAGCTCTTGTGAGCACAGCCCTGGGCTAGACATAGCTCCTCTTCCCAGACCCCTTTGCTCCCTTGTGAGGGAGAGGAGGCGCTGGCCCTGCGCTGAAATCCACTTCCTCTGTGTATTTCACTTCTCAAGCCAGTGCACGTGATTCCGTTATTCCTTCAGTGGAAGTTTCATGTGTGCTGTGATTGTTTTTAATGTGATTGATACTGACTAATTGAAAATATTTTTAAAACTTAAAGAAAACTCTGCAGGAGGCATGGCTTAAGTGGTAGAGCACCACCAACCTAGCAAATGCAAGACCCTGAGTTCAAACTCCTATACATGGGCTAGATAGAGGCCTGGCTCAAGTGGTAGTATACCAGCCAGGAGGAGAAACACACACACACACACACACACACACACACACACACACACACCACTGAAACAAAAAAAACTTCATTACAACTTTTTTTTTTTTTTAAGGAAATACCTTTTGAAAGTAACTGTAGCTTTGAGGCTACAGGCCACAGTCAGACTTAAAAGTTTCACCACATTCTTTCCCCACAGTAAGGAGAAGAGTAATCAGTACATAATGGTCCCTTCCAAGTACTTTTTTTTTTTAAATCAGCCCTGGGGTCTTGGGATTCCGGGCCTGAGCACTGTCCCTGGCTTCTTTTTGCTCAAGGCTAGCACTCTGCCACTTGAGCCACAGCGCCACTTCTGGTTTTTTTCTGTTTATGTGGTACTGAGGAATTGAACCCAGGGCTTCATGCATGCTAGGCACATTCACTAAGCCACATTCCCAGCCCCCAAGTACCCATTTTTTCTGTTTTAATCTAAATACACGAGCCATATAAGAGTTGGAGTTTTTGTTTGCTTTTTGTTTTGCTAGGCCTGGGGTTTAGACTCTGGGCCTGAATACTGTCCCTGAGCTCCTTTTGCTCAAGGCCAGCATACTATCACCTGAGCCACAGCTCCACTGCTGGTTTTCATTGATTAATTGGCGATAAAAGTCTCACCTGCTACGAACCAGATCCTCATATCTCGATCCCTTGAATAGCTGGGGTTACAGGCATGAGCGCTGTGCATGTTGGAGTTGTTTTTAAACCTACGTAGCCTCATTTGTTAGAAGTTACCCTACTGGAAAGGCAACCAAGCCTGAACCTGAAGTCCTGACCACTGGGCAGGTTTTTCCCCCTCTTTGGGCCGTAGCACGGGTACAGTGGGGTCCATGCTCGGGTGCTGAGCATCTTTGTGATCTCTCCATGGCTGCTTTGTGCGTGTGGCTCTGTTAGAGCTCTCTATGACCCGCGAGCTCTGCGGCTCACCACAGGGCAAGCAGGAGCCAGCCAAGAGCTCTGGGCAGCCAGGGCCGGGCCGTCCCTCACTGGACATGTCCATGGTAGCAGCCTGCTGCCTCCAGCCTGACCGGTCTCTCTCCTCCCTGCAGATTGGGCACATCGAAGGGCAGCCTGAGAGGAAGGGAGTCTTTCCCGTGTCCTTCGTTCACATCCTGTCCGACTAGCAGAAAGCAGAACCTGAAGACGGTCCGCGTCCTTCGTTCAGACCTCTGCTTCTATGTAGTCGCGTGCACAACGTGTATATAGCTGCTGTTACACAATAGGAAGCTGGAGGGAGGGCCACTCAGGAGGGAATATAGCGTGCGTTGTAAATATCCTGTGGTCTCTGCCTTCACCAGTATTAGGGCGGCCTCGGGGCCCGGCACGCCTTACTGGTTTGCCAAAGCCATCCTTGGCATCTAGCACTTACATCTTTCTCTCTCTGTGCTGTTCTCCAAGCAAAGAAACAAAGCGGGAATGTAGGAACTGCTGGCTGGCTTCGTGGGCTCCAGCAACCATTGAGGGGTCCTCACAATGCAGTATTCTCCGTGGTGTCACTGAAAAGACAGCACTCATGGAGGTGGGTTCTGGTGTCCAGCCTGCAGTCACCGGTGTGCACTGTGTACAGCCCCCGAGCCCACGCTGGTGTTTATTACAGAGAAGTGCTTTGTTCCGTGTAAGTGTTACTCCTTCAGCAAATACCCACTGACCCGCACTCCTCGTGCCCCTTGGCACAAGTGGAGCTCCGCGGCCACCTGGTGACCAGTGCCCACCCTGAGAGATGATTACCTCATGATGCAAAACATACCCTTCACGACTATCTGAACAACCGTGTTAAGCCACGCCTGAGGAAGTTCAACTTTCAGGAACCAAGGACTGCGAGAAAACATTAGCCTCTACATTATGCATGCACCTAGAAGCTTTCCTGAGATTCTGCCTTTTATAAAGGAATAAACAGTATGGATAAGTTGAACTGTACATTTCTAAAACCTGATTGCCATTAAAGCAGAAATTATAAGGTTGCACCCATTTTGTTTCCAGTCAGTCATTTGGCCTTGTCCGGCTTACACGCTGGGCTTCGAGTCGGCAGGAAAGGTATAGAGCATCTGAAGTGGTAGCTTTTAAGTGGTTTAAAATGGTTTTCATTCTTGGATAAATGTAAACTTTTAAACGATTGTGTGAAGAATTTAAAAAGTCAACCCTTCCAGCATAGAATCCAGGTGCTGAAACCAAGCGTTTGTTTCTCCATTTCCTTCCTTTTAATCCCGGTCAGTGATGCTCTTCCTACCTTAAAGTGCTAGCCGGCAGACTCACCCCTTGTAGTCCACTCAGAACCCGGATTTGGAACGCTGCTATGACTTGCACTGTGAAAAAGCGCTCTCCCTACGAGGAGTGTGTGGGGAGTGTGTGTGTGGTCTGTCAGGTCAGGTTTTTGCTTCCGTTTTTTTCCATCCTTGCCATACTCGTCAGAGCGCTAAGAACATTTCAGTGTCCGTGTTTTACATGAGTCTGGGTCTTGGAGAAGTGCAGCCCTTGTGCCCTCCGCCCGTGGGCCTTCGGTGACTCAAGGGCTCCCGTGTCATTTGTATCTTACATTTGCATGTACTGTGGTTGTGGCAACAGCACAGAAGACTAATCCTGTTAAGCAAAGAAGGTGGGCAGTGAATGAGAGGCGTTCATTTCGCAGAAGCACAGTTTCCCGCAACGAGACCCCGGCGGAAGCTTCCTTCATAGTCACAACGCCCGTTCTGCTGCATGTGGTCACCCCACCAACTGAGCGGCCGGCTGGTGTGACCACCCCGCTGGGAGTGGAAATGGATTGAGAGCCAGTCTCCCTGTTGCCGGTGCCCGGGACCCTGCCTGCGGCAACGCCGGGCAGAGAGGCCATCCTCTGTCAGGTTGCAGCCGCCAGCCGCTCGGGGTGTAGTGTCCACTCGCCCAGCGCCCCACATACTCATTCCAGTGTTGTTCAGATTTCAACGAAAGACCCTTCTTCTGTGTGTGTGAGTGGCCTAGAGTCTTTTCAACTGATGTGGAAATAACATGGGTTTCGAGAAGACAGATCCCAAATTCCATGAGTGACGTCTGCTCTGACCGCCGGCTGCCCACGCCACGCAGATGCAGCTTCCATACCTTGCTTTTCTGGTTTGGTGTTTGTTTCACATTCAGAATTTGTGTCTTTTTCTTTCTCTGTCTCTCTCTCTAATCCAGCTTACCGTGGGACATAGGAAAATAGAAAGACCTTTGGCGGTTGCGTTGAGTTGGAATCTGATCTTGTTCTTCAACTCAGCCAGCCACTATCTGCAATTTTGTACATGATATAGTATTTTGGAGGTATGAAACCTTAAGAA
Organism: Perognathus longimembris pacificus; assembly: GCF_023159225.1. Taxonomy (NCBI): domain Eukaryota; kingdom Metazoa; phylum Chordata; class Mammalia; order Rodentia; family Heteromyidae; genus Perognathus; species Perognathus longimembris. The sequence continues at coordinate 8,779,173 of NC_063172.1, forward strand.
AAAAATAGCAAATTAGTTCTCCCCCCCCCCGAAAGGGAAAGTTATGTTCAGCAAATAGTATGTGTCTTATTTTCCTGTTGAACAACAATTGCTATTTATTTTTTTATTGCCTAGAACTTCAACATGTTGTATAGGAGCCCCATAGCTAGTTAAATTCTGTCAAGCATCAGTACCTTTTTCATTTCACATGTATTTAATGTGAGTTTTTCAGTACTGTATGTGTTAATTTCTACTTTTTTAATATTTAAAATTGCTTTTAAATAAACATCTTCTCCGTTGATCCCAAACATCTGAAATCGGGCCCTTTTGTGAGTTGTCCGTGACTCTTCTGACTCCTCTCTCCCTGGCTGGCTTTGCTTTGGGGGCTGGATAACACGCAGGAGCGACACGGCTGGACCCCCTTGCCCGCCTTGCCCGGACTCGCCTGGGAGCTCGAGTCTCCTCCACAGCGCCTGCTTCCTTCCGCCCCCATTCCCGGGGCCGGGTTCCCTTGCTGAAGGCGCCAGCGGCGGGTGAGTGCCTTGCTGCCCATCGGGTGGATGTGTCTGCCGGGCCGCGGGGACCACACTTGCCCTGCCTGCAGCATGTCCCAAACCCAAGGTCTGTACCCCTCACTGGGCCCGTGTGGGGATGAGGTTGCTGCACGTAATGGAGATTCACATCCGGAACAGCGAAGAGTCAGGATTCTGCGTGCTGGTTCTGGCCGGGGCCTTGAGATGTCCCCACATGGAGGCCAGAGAAAGGCAGCGGCAGAAAGTGGGGCGAACCCACGATACTGCATTGAATGCTCACCGTAGAGGTTACACCTACTCTGTCCGCTCCGAAGCTCCAAGTATCAGCCGCATTTATTTGATTAAAATGCACCCACAAAGCCACCATGATCTGTTCAGAGCCACCTCTGGTGACCCCAACAATAGCTCTGTCCCTGTCTACCCCTGCTTTTCTCCCCTTACCTGTGCACCCTTGAACTCGGGGCCTGGACCCTGTCCCCGAGCTTTTGTGCTCACATGAGCCACCATCCAACCACCATCCTGAGATCTCAGCCTCCTGAGTAGCGAGGATCACAGGCCTGAACCACCAACACCCAGCCCTGCACGTGTTTCTAATTCTCACTCCCACGGCAGGAGTAGGGTGCAGAGCCACATCTGCTACAATAACCCAGCCTCTGCGACTTCATTTCCCACGTCGTTCCATACATCATAAATGTAGATCTGCTCTTCCCCCCATGTGGCAATACGTGGACTTTCTGAGTAGATGAATCAACTTTAGGATGACGGTATAGCGACCAGGGCAGTTCCTAAGAGCTGAGCCCGTGTTGCGGAGCTCCTGTCCTTGTGTAGCGCGCCAGGATCTGCGTAGCCTCCCTTTGGGTGGCAATTCTAGACTTTGAGGGGCTGCGCAGTGTGGTGCAGGTGTAGCTGAGACCTGGCTGTGCACAGGATTTACCTAGACCTAGGTGTAAGGCAGACTCCTGGGACCTTCCTGAGACTCAGTCTCCAGGAGCTGGGAGCAGGTCTCCGGTACTGAACTTAACCAAACTGAGACGTTGGCTCTAGGGTGTCTCCAGGCATGCGCACAGGTGGCACGTGGTTTGTCCCTTGGCTCTCATAGCCGCTTGGAGCCATTTACGGAGCTGAGTTCTTGCAGAAGCGTGAAGCCGGGGGCTCCTCACGGTGGCTTCGCAGCTCAGCTTGGGCCTCCTGCGCGCTGATGGGCGTGGGGGGGCGGAGCCTCTGATGGGCGGGGCCGCGTGTGCAGCTCAGCTGTGCCTCCGAGCCTGAATCCTCGGGTTCCTATGTCAGTATACCGGCCACTGTGCTCACAGACCCGGCCCTCCCCGCTGCCCTGTGTCCTGAGTCCATGAGGTTCCCCCACAGCAGGACCCGCCTCGTCCGGCTCCCGCTGCTCATTGCGGGGCCCCTGGGCCGAGGACCGTCACGTCTCAGAACTTCATTTCCTGGTGTCTTCCTCCCTCTTGGCTGACCTGCTGGCAGAAGGCGGGGGAAGGCCAGCTTGGACTCAGTTTCTCTTCACAAAGGGTCATGAACAGGGCAGCACTGGGCCGCACCAGGGTTCAAATTTAGCTTCCACCCATCATCGCAAGTGGCTGGACTTAGGGCAAATGGTAATTCAGCATCTGGGCACCAGTGTCGTCATTCAGGAAACGAAGGACGCTTAAGTTACCCCTTCAGTACCTCAGTACTCAGTTCCCCCTCCTGAGAACTCGGCTCTGTGTGGCAAAGCTCAGGCTGGGGGGCGGCCCAGGTCAGTTGTGGTCAGCTTTGGGGCCTGCTGCTCTCTCGGGCAGGGCAGTGGCCCCTGCCACTTAGCAAATGGTCACATGATCTAAGCACTCAGCCTCAGCTTGCGTGGGACTGACCCACCTTGGGCCCTCAAAAGGGGGTACAGCACTGGCCACCCTCCGGCTCCGTGGGGGCTCCCTGTGCACAGTTCCTCAGGCTAGTCCTGCCCTTAAGGCTTTTTAACCTGGCTACTCCTTTGTGATTCCCATCCTCAAGATGACATTGGGAACCAACACGCTACAGAAAGCACCTGTTAGTTCATTGCACAGTCCCCGGGCTGAGACGGAGCTCACTGGTGCATGCCTGGCTCGTGCAAGGCATGGAGCTCGGGGCATGTGCTAATCTAATCTAAGAAGCCACAGAGCCAATCCCCCCAGACTGAGCCGCCGGCCTCTTCAGTCCCGTACAGGCCAGGACGCAGCTGGATCTGGGGGTTCTGTCCTGAAGAAGAGGCTGAGATTAGGCTCGGAAATGAGACTGACATGGGCACTGAGCCTTTACCTCCCCAAACTTTTGTCCCTATCTGCCTAAGTGGGAGAGGGGTTAGGGTGCCGGGGTGTGAGAGACGTGAATGAGGTCATGAGGTGGTGCGTGCCCAGGCCTCACTTAGTAGTGGAAAGCCTTAAGTGTGACCACGGATCCTTTCCAGAACGTTCAGAACCGCCAGCCCGGGCGGCTCGCGCAGGTCATCCCCGCTCCTCAGGAGGCTGAGATCTGAACATGAAGGCTTGAAGCCAGCCTGAGCAGGAAAGTCCATGAAAGACCAATGAACCAGCAGTGAAAGGCAGACGTGGAGGTGTGGTTCAAGTGGCAGAGCACCATCCTTGAGTGAACAGGCTCAAGGGGCAGTGTCCAGGCTCTGAGTTCAAGTCCCGGGGTGAGGTTGCACACACACACACACACGTTTGCTGTCAACTGAAAGCGGTGTCACTTGTTGGCTCTGCGGGGAGGTGGCCGTAGCCTCGGCAGGGATCGCCCGGTCTTCCCTGTCCCCTCTGTCCTCTCCGTACCCGGCTCGCTGTGTGGGCCCCAGCTCCGCGGGCCTCATCTGCCGACCGCCCCAGAGACCCAGCCCGGCTCTGCTTCCTCAGTCAGGGTGCTGCCCGCCCTGGGGAGCGCGGTGGGGGCTCGGCCCCCACCTCGGAAGGCTCAGAACCCCGCTTCCTGTGGGGACGGCCCTGGGCGGGCACACGGGGCCCCTGAAGTGTGAGCCTGTGGGGGTTAGAAAGAGAAATGAAACTGCTGTGCGAGTTGTGCATGGCAGCACCCCCCACCCCACAGCCCCGGGTCAGGGCAGCCGTGGCCCCCCTCAGACAAGCGCCCTGTGCTGCTCTTCGGTGTGCACACGCGTGGCAAGTGGGTGATGTTTTGCTCTCCTGGCTGCGCTGCTGGACGGCACCCCTGCAGCGAGTCCCCGCCTCTCCCCCTCCGCGCTGGGCAGAGCCGCCCTGCGGGGGTCCCCGGGCAGGGCCGGCCGGGCCTCCTCCTGGGCAGGAGGCTGGGTGGAGCCATGTAGCCATCTCTGTCTCAAAGAAGAGAGGAGGAAGGGGAGGAGGACATAGAACATACAATATTCTGGAGGTTTCTGGAGGATCCTTTTATTATTATTATTTGTTTTGTTTTGCCAGTCCTGGGCCTTGGACTCAGGGCCTGAGCACTGTCCCTGGCTTCTTCCCGCTCAAGGCTAGCACTCTGCCACTTGAGCCACAGCGCCGCTTCTGGCCGTTTTCTGTATATGTGGTGCTGGGGAATCGAACCTAGGGCCTCATGTATCCGAGGCAGGCACTCTTGCCCCTAGGCCATATCCCCAGCCCCTTTTTATTTCTCTTTCTAGATCTAGGTATCTCCATTCCTTGCAGTTCCTTCTTGTATCTTCAAAGCACAACATGTCACCCTCCGCCTGTGTTCACCTCCTCTGAATCCTCTTCTGACTGTGACTTTCTCACCACACCTTCCTGGAGGCCCCAGTGACGGCACGGGACCCTCACTTCCTGACACTCTTCTACGTGCAGACCTACCTGTCCCTCCGTCCCAGAGGACGCGTAGGCGCCCTTGGGCAGTGCCCGAGGTGGCTCCCCCCCGCCCCGCCCCGCGCGTGAGCTCCCTCCCCCCCACCCCGCCCCGAGTGTGAGCTCCCTCACCCCCGCCCCGCCCCGCGTGTGAGCTCCCTCACGCCCGCCCTGCCCCGAGTGTGAGCTCCCTCACCCCGCCCCGCCCCGAGTGTGAGCTCCCTCACCCCCGCCCCGCCCCGCGCGTGAGCTCCCTCCCCCCCGCCCCGCCCCGAGTGTGAGCTCCCTCACCCCCGCCCCGCCCCGCGTGTGAGCTCCCTCACCCCCGCCCCGCCCCGAGTGTGAGCTCCCTCACCCCGCCCCGCCCCGAGTGTGAGCTCCCTCACCCCCGCCCCGCCCCGAGTGTGAGCTCCCTCCCCCCCGCCCCGCCCCGAGTGTGAGCTCCCTCACCCCCGCCCCGCCCCGCGTGTGAGCTCCCTCACCCCCGCCCCGCCCCGAGTGTGAGCTCCCTCCCCCCGCCCCGCCCCGAGTGTGAGCTCCCTCCCCCCGCCCCGCCCCGAGTGTGAGCTCCCTCCCCCCGCCCCGCCCCGAGTGTGAGCTCCCTCCCCCCGCCCCGCCCCGAGTGTGAGCTCCCTCCCCCCCGCCCCGCCCCGTGCGTGAGCTCCCTCCCCCCCACCCCGCCCCGAGTGTGAGCTCCCTCACCCCCGCCCCGCCCCGCGTGTGAGCTCCCTCACCCCCGCCCCGCCCCGAGTGTGAGCTCCCTCCCCCCGCCCCGCCCCGCGCGTGAGCTCCCTCCCCCCGCCCCGCCCCGAGTGTGAGCTCCCTCCCCCCTGCCCCGCCCCGAGTGTGAGCTCCCTCCCCCCCGCCCCGCCCCGAGTGTGAGCTCCCTCCCCCCGCCCCGCCCCGAGTGTGAGCTCCCTCCGCCCCGCCACGCGCGTGAGCTCCCTCCCCCCGCCCCGCCCCGAGTGTGAGCTCCCTCACCCCCGCCCCGCCCCGCGTGTGAGCTCCCTCCCCCCGCCCCGCCCCGCGTGTGAGCTCCCTCCCCCCGCCCCGCCCCGAGTGTGAGCTCCCTCCCCCCGCCCCGCCCCGCGTGTGAGCTCCCTCCCCCCACCCCGCCCCGCGTGTGAGCTCCCTCACCCCCGCCCCGCCCCGCGTGTGAGCTCCCTCACCCCCGCCCCGCCCCGCCCTGAGTGTGAGCTCCCTCCCCCCGCCCCGCCCCGCGTGTGAGCTCCCTCACCCCCGCCCCTCCCCGCGTGTGAGCTTGTGCGGTGTGTGAGCTCCCTCCGCGCGCACACACTTGGCTTTCGCCCACACGGGTTGCCAGGCCTCGCGAGGGCTCTGCCCTTGCCGGGTGTGTGCCCGCGTCGCTGCCCGCCCGCCTGCGGGGCGATGCGGAGCACAGCCGTGCACGCTGGCACCAGCCTGTAACCCCCAACTCAGGATGCTGCGGCGGGAGGAACCTGAGTTCGAGGCCAGCGTGGGCTACATAGCGTTGTTACCTTCTGAAAAAGAGGGGAGAGGAGGGCAAAGAGGGAGAGATGGAAAAGAAAACAAAAAAAAGGAGGGGGGGCGGGCTGTGTCTGCAGGGTGTGCGGCCAATGTAGACTGCAATGAGGTGAACCGGCGACCAGGTGCGGGTTCTGGCAGCCGGGAGAGGAACGAGCCCCCCGGCGGGGGGCTGTTCTAGGACCTTCCGGGCTTAAAAAAAAAACTCCTAATGAAGGCATATCGTTATTCCCAAAGTCACTAAGGCAAGGGCTGCAGGAATTGGCTCAAGCGATAAAACCACTACGCAGCGAGCGCGGGGCTGAGCCCGAGAAGAAGAAGATGATGATGATGATGATGATGATGATGATGATGATGATGATGATGATGGGTAACCAAAGCCCAAAGACGTTCTCTTGAGACAGGGCTGTGGAGCTCTGTAGCACAGACTGGCCTCCAATCCCCATCCTCCTGCCTCTCCGCCTCCCCGAGTGCCGGGATTGCTCACTGTAGAAACCCCCCTGGGAGCCACTTACAGTGTGCTTGCCCATCACTGTCCTCGCGGTGCGGGCCGCGAGATCGGGACCCCCGCAGGATTCAGGGGGACACAACCCAGCCCCGAACAGGACTGGAGAGAGCTGGAAGCTGGCCCGTGCTCCCCTGTCACGCTGATCCCCCGGTCTCTTTGTCTGCATTCGAGGTGTGATCATTAAAGAAGCCCAGTGGGATTGATGACGGCCCGGTGGGAAAGATGCCCACAGCCCCAGCGGGGCCGCCCCGGCTGCCCCCCCACCCCACCCCCGCAAAGCACTTGTAGGACTTTCTGAGGCTCCCAGCCCCACCTGTGTCACGGGACTCCGAAGCTTAGGCTGGGGTTCAGGTGTAACCAGTTCCAAGTGGTCTCAATAGCTACGGCCAGGGCTGAGCAGCGTTGCCCCCTGGAAATGCAGCTCCACAATCCACCAGAGGGTCCCCCCCACCCCCCGGGGTTCGGCTCTCTTCAACAGTCCCCAGGGTGACACTGTGTGGCTGACCCACAGCTCCTACCCCATCCCCCCCGTGGTACTGCCCCCGAGAGGCTGCACCAGCGCAGCCTGCACGCAATGGCGAATCCTGTCAACAGGGCCGGCTTGGTACCCCAGGGGCGCAGAACAGGGCAGGACCGGCAGCCTTTGAGAACATCCCGATGGAGGGAGAGTGTTGAAGGAAGGCAGGGACTCTAACCCGCTAAATCATTGCGAACCATCGCGGGCATCAGCACCCCCAGCACCCCCAGGATAGCTGCAGGTGGAGGGTGGGCAGAAGAATGGAGCAGAATGAAAGCTTGTCATTGGATTCTTTGGGTGCCATGCTAAATGTCAGGGGAAAGACATTTCTAGAATACTGGCTGTATTCCTGAGATCGCTGGCCAGAATGTACAGATAATGGGGGGCGGGGGGGTGAGCTTGAGGGCTGGGGAGCAAAACAGATGGTCCCCCATCACCCCCTGTTAAGTGGAGGGAGAACTGCATTCACCATTGCAGACAAGGGAGAGGTGGGGTCTCCCCCCGGGGGAAACTGGGGTACACGGAGGAGGGGGAGAGCTTTCTGATTGGAATTTTCCGTGCTAAGGGACAAATCTTGGGAGAGCCATTTAGGATAGCGCCCACTCTGTTCCAGTTGGACCCCTGGGGTGTTCGGAGGGTTGGGGGTGGGGGGACAAGGGCCGGGGTTCCAGCCATAGCTTAGGGACTGGAACGAACAGGCCTGGCTCTTAGTAGGCCCTCAACAAATATGCTCCGAGGGCTGGCTGCGAACGCGCTTCCAGACGGACCGTGCACATTGTCTAATCCAGGTGAGGGGCGCGGTCTGGGGGCCCCTGTCTAATCCAGGTGAGGGGGCGCGGTCTGGGGGCCCCTGTCTAATCCAGGTGAGGTGGCACAGACTGGGGGTGTTGTCTAATCCAGGTGAGGTGGCGCAGGCTGGGGGTGCTGTCTAATCCAGGTGAGGGGCGCGGTCTGGGGGTGCTGTCTAATCCAGGTGAGGGGCGCGGTCTGGGGGTGCTGTCTAATCCAGGTGAGGTGGCGCAGACTGGGGGTGCTGTCTAATCCAGGTGAGGGGGCGCGGTCTGGGGGTGCTGTCTAATCCAGGTGAGGGGGCGCGGTCTGGGGGCGCTGTCTAATCCAGGTGAGGGGGCGCGGCCTGGGGGCGCTGTCTAATCCAGGTGAGGGGCGCGGTCTGGGGGTGCTGTCTAATCCAGGTGAGGGGGCGCGGTCTGGGGGTGCTGTCTAATCCAGGTGAGGGGGCGCGGCCTGGGGGCGCTGTCTAATCCAGGTGAGGGGCGCGGTCTGGGGGCCCCTGTCTAATCCAGGTGAGGGGGCGCGGTCTGGGGGCGCTGTCTAATCCAGGTGAGGGGGCGCGGTCTGGGGGTGCTGTCTAATCCAGGTGAGGGGGCGCAGTCTGGGGGTGCTGTCTAATCCAGGTGAGGGGGCGCGGCCTGGGGGCCCCTGTTTAATCCAGGTGAGGGGGCGCGGTCTGGGGGCCCCTGTTTAATCCAGGTGAGGGGGCGCGGTCTGGGGGCCCCTGTCTAATCCAGGTGAGGGGGCGCGGCCTGGGGGCCCCTGTCTAATCCAGGTGAGGGGGCGCGGCCTGGGGGCCCCTGTTTAATCCAGGTGAGGGGGCGCGGTCTGGGGGCGCTGTCTAATCCAGGTGAGGGGGCGCGGCCTGGGGACCGTCTGCGACCTTGGGGACCGGGTCCGCGTCCCCAGGCCCACACGGGACCGAGCGGCGCGGTCCGCGCCCGGGCCCGGCAGTGACCGGCCCAAGGTGACCCCGCGGGGCGCGCAGTGGCGGGGCGGCGGTTTCGGGGTGCGGGGCGGGGCGCGGGGCGGGCGTCCTCCTTTGTGCGGGCGCGGGCGGCTCGGCGGGCCCCGCTTCCTCTTCCTCCGCGCGGCGCCGCTTCCTTTTATAGTGATTTCTCGCCGCTCTCCGGGCCGCCGCTCGCGCTGCCGCCGCGCCGGGGCCGCCCGCGAACCTGCGGCGGTGACGTGAGCCCCGCCAACCCGGAAACGGCGGCGGCGGCGGCGGCACCCGAGGCTCCGAGGCTGCTGCGCTCCGGCCCGCGTCCCCCGGCCCGCGCGGGGCCGCCAGGTACGTGCGGGGCTCCCGCCGCCGCCGCCCCGCAGCCCCCCGCGCGCCCCGGGGCTCTCGGCACGCACTGGGGCGCGGGGTGGGCGCGGGCTGGGGGTGCGATCGAGGCCGGGCGCCGCTGCGGGCGGAGACGGGGGAGGGCGCCGCGGGGCGAGGGGTGCCGGGCGGGCGGGGCGGCGGGCGCGGGGCGCCTGGGGCGCGGGGGGGGGGGAAGGGGCCGCGGAGGACGCGCGGGGCGCGCGCGGCGGTGTCGGAGGGGCGCGTGCGCGCGCGGCACGGCGCCCCCCCCCACCGTCCCCTGACAGAGCGCACCCCATCCCCCATGGCTCCCCCAAGGAAGGGCGCACCCCACCCCCATTGCAAGCCCCCAAGCAGGGCGTCGCGACCCCCCGTCGCATCCCCCCCCCATGCACCCTCCAGGCAGGACGCACCCCCACCATACCCCCAGTGAGGGTGCAGTATCTCCAACCCCCACGCAGGCTGCACCCCCCAAAGCACCCCCAGGAAGTGTGCACCCCCATTCTACCACCCACACAGGATGCATCCCCACTGCACCCCCTAAACAGGACGCACCCCCCCAGGCAGGACGCACCCCCCAGGCAGGACGCACCCTCCCCAGCCCTCAGGCTGGGCGCCCGCTACCCCACCACCCCAAACAGTGTGCACCCCCCACATCGCACGCACCCCCTCAGGCAGGACACACACCCCTAGCGCACCCCCATACCGCACCCCCAGACAGAGCGCAGTCCCACCCACCGCACCCCCAGGCGAAGGGCCTGAGCCCTGCGGCGGCGCCCGCTTCCGCCTCTCTTAACCTCACCGGGTGGGGAGGGCAGTGGTGGAGAATTGAGGAACTCGCGGGTGCACAGCCTCCAGGGCTGCCCCCCCAGACTTCCTCCCGGGGCGCCGGGGCCTGTGTGAAGGAGTACTTCCTCTTCGCCCTTGATCTTTTCATTTTTGTTTCAAATGAAACTGGCATGAAGGGGTCTGTGTGGTCTGGAAGGAACCTGGTGACCTGTGTCACGGTGGGAGGAAAGAGGAACCCCCACTTCCCCTGCCGGAGACCCCCCTATACAGGGAGTGTCTCCCATCCCCACCCTGCTGCCAGGAATAGAGGGGGGCAGGGGGGCTGAAGGGTTAGGAGGCGCCACGGGGGACTCTGGCCTGGCCTGTGCCCCCTTGGGCCAGTGACCCATCCTGGGAGCCTCTGGAGGAAACCGCGTGGAGGCCCTGGCGTGAGTGGGGTGCTGTGGAGGCCGCTGGCTCTGTGTGGCCCTTTGGGGTGCCTGCCCCCCCCCCCCCCGCAGCCACTCCGCGGAGCTGTGACAGCACGGTGGCTTGGAGAAGTGAGCCACTGTGCTTCCTCCTTGGGGCTTCTTTGCCTGGTCACCTCCAGCCCACGGCCTCCCCCCCTCCCCAGCACCCCACGCGGCCCCCGGGACAGCGTGCAGTCCCCCACCTGGAGGAGGGGCGGGGGAGGGGTGCCCTGTGAACAGGAGCGGCAGCCCAGGCGCCCACTCGCTCCCATCCTCCCAGTACCGGTGGTCATGTAAAGAATGGATCGTTTGGATCGCCGTGGCGGATGACCGGCCTGGGCGCTGCCAGGGCCGCCAGCTGGGGCGGCTCGCCGGGCCTGGCGCGTGTTGGAGCGGCGGGAGGCTGGGCACAGGTGGGCTTTCTCCCTGGCGTGCGGAAGTCATCAGCTGGCCTCCGCTTTCTTCCTGGGGCGGCCTGTTGTCGTTTGCCTGCCCTGGGGGCCTTTGCAGTAAGTGTGTGTGTGTGTGTGTGTGTGTGTGTGTGTGTGTAAGGAGGTCAGAAACAACTTGGAAATGGCTTTTTAAAGAGCTAGCCTGTGTTTCTGCACTTTAGGAAATTTTAAGGAAATCTTAGGACCTTAGCCAGGCTGGGTTTACACACACACACACACACACACACACACACACACACGGCAGATGAGTCTTACTGTTAATTGTAAGAGGGAAGAGCAAGCAAGCACATTGGTGCGGCTCCATCCCGCAGGCCTGTGCGGGTTGGGGGGTTGGGGGAGATCATTTCGCTCTCCTCCGCCTTGCTGGAGACCCTCAGCCGGTCAGAAGCAGATTTAGGGGTCTCGCCTGTCTTGGGGTTGTAAAGCTGTTGTTTGGCTTTTCTTTTTTAAGTTTTGGAAAGGTTGTGATTGCAAAGGCCGTGCGAGGGGCGGTTACAGTGCCCTAAGTCAGGCAGTGAGGACATTTCTTCATGGACAATGCCACCCCTTCCCTCTCTCTCCCCCAGTGTCCCCCTCCCGCCCCTTCCCCACCCACAAGTTGTCCCCTTCATTGTTCTCATACAGTAGTGACCAGCGAGCTGCCCAGCTCCCCCTTTGTGGGGTTCGTGGGGTTCCTTCTTGTGGGCCCTGTGGCTTGCTGACTGTCCTTGTGTCTCCTGGCACCGGGCAAGCGGCCTGGCCGGGCCTGGCAGCTGGGCTCGGGTTTTTTGGTTGGGTTGTGTATTCTCTTCTGTAACAAAGTGAGTACACGGGAGATGGTCTTCCCGTGGAGCGTTAGGAAGCGCGTGCTGCTACCTGCATCTCAAGGTCGACACCCTGGCGTGGAGGTGACCTTGAAATTGTTCCCTGGGTCCGTGCAGTCCCCGGCAGCTCTCATCAGGATCCAGAGCCCGGTGCCCGGGGGGGGGGGGGGTCATGAGGGTCGCCTTACCGCCCTGGCTTTGATTGAAGAGGCCGCCATTCGTGTGGCCTTGGTGGTTGCGTACCTGCAGTTCCAGCACTTCGGACTCTGAAGCCGGGGGATCGAAGGTTCAAGGCCAACCTGGCTACACTGTGGCTCCCGCCATCCTGCGGGGCGAACGTCCTCTGTAATGACGGTGGTTTACCCGGAATCCGGCTTTCTTAGAGGAGCGGGCTGGGGCAGAGGTAGCCCCCCCGCCCCCCAACCTGACTGGGGCCCTTTGAGAAAAGCCTGCGGACAGACTCAGCGTGGCCTTATTTTATTGCCAGGTTGTTTGGTGTTTCAGTTGCTGTGCAAAGGAGCCTCAGCTCCGCCCGTCAGCGGCGGGTCTTGAGAACCCCCCCCCCCCAGTTTTTCCAGGGGACAGAGACTCTTGTTGGTTTGGTGGAACTGAGGGAGGTCTTGATCATCTTAAAGGAGTGATTGGCTCGCAGATTGAAAGATGAGGGGGGTCCTCGGTAGCCAGGGGTGCCAGGTGTGGGGGGCTGCTCACACCTAGCTGGCAGGCTACCAGCCTGGTGACCTACAGCTGGACGCGCCTCGGTCCTTCGTGTGCCGGGCGGGGCGCCGTCACGGCCTCCTGGAGCCGCTGGTGGGGTGGACCGGGCGGTTGTACCGTGCGTGGCGCTTGAGCTCTCCTTTCTGTTGGTGAAGCTTGAGCTCAGGACCCGAGCTCTGCCCCTGCGGTCTGTCTCTTGCTCGAGGCTAGCGCGCGGTCCCGCCTGGGTTTCCCGCTGGCTGATTGGAAGGAAGAGCCTCGCGGACTTTCCCTCCTTCCCGCCTGGCTTTGAACTGCGATCCTCAGGTCTCGGCCTCTTGAGGAGCCGGGATGGCAGGCTCGGGCCCGCCCCTAGCCGCCCCCCAGGGAGCCTGCCCTTGGCTGGCGGGTGGTCCCCCAGTCCCAGGGCTGCTGGGGACTCACCCAGTCTCCCTCTGTCCCATTCATGTCCTCCCCCTCCTCCCCCAGGACTTCCCCGCTGCCATCTGCTCCTGAACATCGCCTTCGTAAATAGATAAATAATCGAAGACGCAGAGGAGCTTTGCTGAGAGTCATTTTTTTTTGCTCAGAGTGATTTTTTTTCTTTAAAAAAATAAATATTTAAGACAATCCAAAGCCATTAAAAATGTACAAGGTTTGCTTGAAACGCAAACAAACAAACACACTGGAAGTGCGGCTGGGGAAGGCGCTTTCTTTTCTCTTCCCCTGTGTGGACTGAGCCTGGGCCCGGGGCTGGGGGGAAGGGAACCGTGGACAGCCACACTCGTGGTCTTCGCCCGTCCCGTTGGCATCTCACCTCATCGTGGGGGAGGGGGGGGACAGGGAAGTGGCCACGTTCCGTGGACCCCTCAGGCCTCAGCTACCCAAAGTAGGTTGTGTGGGAGAGGGGCGGTCGTGGGATTTGAACTCCCGTCCTTTGGGTATGTGTGTGTGTACGTGTGTGTGTGTGTGTACTGGTAGTAGGGCTTGAACTCAGGGCCTGGGTGTCATCCCTTAGCGTTTTCACACAAGGCTAGCACGTTACCACTCGAGGCACAGCTCTGCCTCTGGCTTCTTGGTGGACATGAAAACAGTTCACGGACCTTCCTGCCCCGGCGGGCTTCAAACCGCAAACCTCCGCTCTGGGCCTCCTGCGTCGCTAGGATGACGGGGGTGACCACGGGCCCCTGGCCTGCCTACGTTTCCAATCCAGCCTGGTGGGATGGGGTGCCTGGGGTTTGTGGCGACACTTGAAGAATGGGGGGGGGGGGCGTGGAAGGATGGGAGGGACATGGGGGGGACTTGGGGGGCATGGGGAACCCTCAGGAGCTCGGAGGCCTCCGTTCTCACGTGGTAGACATCTCCTGTCAGCCGTCCGGGATGCATGGGCGTCGATTCCTTTTGGGTGTGCGTGTGTGACAGCGGTGGGGTCCGCCCTCCGTGCTGGCCCCCCCCCCACTGCACACACACCCCAGAGTGAAAGAGGAAGCACCTCCCAAGGCCAGTGTCTCGGCGCAGTGTGACCCCAACATCAGGTCCCTCTCGTAGGCAGCACAGAGGGGACCTGAGCCTCCTCTTCAGACGGCGAGGGAGGCCTGAGGGGTGAGGCTGACTTGCACGCAGAGCCTGCGTGTGCAGTCTGAAGTGAACAGCACTCGGGCGGAAGTGAGCACCGTAAGAAAAAGAATGACCGGGACTCGTGCGAACACTCCTTGTGTCATTCATTCGCTTGTTTATTAACTGATTTTGGTTTGTGTGTATTTATTTATCTTGTGGTGCTGGGCCCTCGGGACTGCTCGTTGGCGGCTTTCTTATTTGTGTTTTCTTGGTTGTGGGGCTTGAACTCTGGGCCTGGGCGCTGCCCCTGAGCTCTTCCGCTCAAGGCTCAGACTCTACCACCTGAGCCACAGCGCCACTTCTGACTTTCGCTTGTTAATTGGAGATGAGTCTCACGGACTTTCTGGCCCGGGATGGCTTTGAACCATGATGCTCAGATCTCAGCCTCCTGAGTGGCTGGACTCAGTCCAGTCCAGAGGATCAAGTGGTAGGATGCTTCAATTAGCCAGAGCTAAGCCTTAAGTTCAAACCCCAGTACCAAAAACAACTGGAGGCCAGCCTGAGTTACATAGTAGGAAAACACCCTCCCCCCCCCCCCCCCACACAAGAGGCTGGGTATTGGTGGCTCATGCCTGTAATCCTAGCTCTTCAGAAGGCTGAGATCTGAGGATCACAGTTAGAAGCCAGCCTGAGCAGAAGTCAGAGAGACTCTTTATCTCTCTAATTAACCACAAAAAGCCAGAAGTGGAGCTGTGGCCCAAATGGTAGAGCACCAGCCTTGAGCAAAAGAGCTTGAGGGGCAGCGCCCAGGCCCTGAATTCAAGCTCCAGGACCAGCACAAAACCAAATACATAAATGAATAAGAAAAAAATTTACCCCTGGGCATAGTTGAATGAATGAATATGCTAAGACACGAGCCCATTGTATTTTGTGACCGACTGAGAATATTTAAAGTATGTACAAGGTTATGATGACCAAAGGTGGGCCGCATATGTGTGTGTGCATGTGTTCGTGTGTGTGTGTGCGCATGCGTGTGTTCGTGTGTGTGTGTATGTATGTGCTCGGGTGTGCTGGTGCTGGTCCTGGCCTGAACCCCCAGGGGGTTCAAAAGCTATCCCTAAGGGCTGGGGATATAGCCTAGTGGCAAGAGTGCCTGCCTCGGATACACGAGGCCCTAGGTTCGATTCCCCAGCACCACATATACAGAAAACGGCCAGAAGCGGCGCTGTGACTCAAGTGGCAGAGTGCTAGCCTTGAGCGGGAAGAAGCCAGGGACAGTGCTCGGGCCCTGAGTCCAAGGCCCAGGACTGGCAAAAAAAAAAAAAAAAAAAAAAAAAGCTATCCCTAAGGTTCTGTGCTGAAGGTTGGCACTCTACCACTGGAGCCGTAGCTCCACTTCCAGCTTTTTCTGGTAGTTAATTGGAGATAAGAGTCTCATGGACCTTCCTGCCCTGGGCTGGCTTCGAACCGTGATCCTCAGATCTCAGCCTCCTGAGTAGCAAGGGTTACAGGCTTGAGCCCCTGGCGCCCAGCGATGCGGCCATCTTGAAATGGTGCAGAAACTCGCACCATTCGCGGGGAGGGGCGCGAGCCAGGGCCGCTGCTGAGCCAGAGGCCGGGCGTGCTGTTCCGGTGACCCGGCTCGGTGACCCGGCTCGCCAGGGCCAGGGGGGAAAGGAACTTGATCCAGGAGGTGGGCGCGGGGGTGGGGCTTCGGTAAGTACCTGCTTCCAGAGGCGGGGTACAGCCACCCTGCGGGGGGGGGGAGGGAGGTTCTAGAACCCTTCCCAAGTTTCTCGGGAGTTGGGCAGCAGGGAGAAACGCCTCCGATCTGCCCGGAGAAGCAGAGGGCGGGCGGCGCCCCTCTAGCCGGTGCGGGAAGGCTCCTTGCCCGACACGCGCGCTGCCTAACGCGGAGTAGCCCTCCTGCCGCCCTTGCCGTGAGTCTCAGGGGAGCCTCAGCCCTTACTTCATTTTTATTTATTTTTTTGTAGTACCAGGCTTTGAACTCAGAGCCTATGAGGTTCATGCTTGTTAGGCAGGAGCTCTACCCCTGAGCCGTGCCTCCAACCCTGTTTTGCACTGGCCAGTGTGTGTGTGTGTGTGTGTGTGTGACAGAGAGACAGAGAGACCTGTGGGGCTTGAACTCAGGGCCTGGGCACTGTCCCCGGAGCCGTGTTTTGGTTCTGGTTTTGCCCAAGGCTGGCACTCTGCCACTTGAGCCACAGCTCCACGTCGGGCTTTTTTTGGCGGCGATAAGGCTCTTGTAAACCTTCCTTTCCCCGCGCTGGCCTCTAGCTGCGATCCTCAGCTCTCAGCCTCCCGCGTAGCCGGGATGGCAGGCGACAGCCACCGCGCTCAGCCGAGGCCCCTGGCGCCGTGGCCAGGCGTTGGTTCACTCCACTTCGCCTTTGCCTCCCTCTCCTACCCAGATGCTCTCCTGTCCCGGCCCCGGTTCCCCGGCTGTGGACTCCAGGAAGAGATGGCCTCCAGCCAGGGCCGAGGAAGGAGCCTGGATGGAGACGGGGAGGGCGGGTGGCCCCCGGCCCCATCCAGACCCCGCCGGAGCGAGGGTGTGAGTTCAGCCCCCCGAGGTCACGTGGAAAGGGCTCGGATGCGTTCCACCTGGGCCTCCCCCGCCTCGTGTCCCCGGGGAAGGCCATCCTGAGATGACCTTGGGAGGGTGCAGCGAGCGGGCCTCCCCCCCGGCCCCGCCCGCCCTCCTGACCCGCCCTGACCCCGCTGCCCCGCTGCGCCACGCCGCCGTCGGTGTGGAATCCAGCGGGCGCGTCCTGGTCCCCGCGCCGGCCGAGCGCAGGGTCCCGCGTCCGCGCAGCGAGGCGGGCGCAGTGCTGGTGCCGCATGCCCGTCGTCCCGGTGACTCGGGAGGCTGAGATCTGCAGATCGCAGTTCAAAGCCAGCCCGGGCAGGAAAGCCCGTAAGACTCGAATCTCCGGTTAGCAGCCGAAAAGCCGGCAGTGGAGCCGTGGCTCAAGTGGGAGGGTGCTAGCCTTAAGCACAAAATCTCAGGAGCAACACTCGGGCCCTAAGTTCAAGTCCCAGGCACACGCGTGTGCGCACACACACATACACGCACTTACTCAGAGGCTCACAGGCACTGGTGTTTCATGCCTGTCATCCTAGCTGCTCAAGAGGCTGAGCGCCCAGGATCATGGTTCAAAGCCAACGGGACAAAAAAAACAAAACTGTGAGACTCTTATCTCCAAATAACCAGCCAAAAGCCAAAAGTGGGAGGTGTGGCTCAAGTGGTAGCGCACCAGCCTTGAGCAAAATAGCCAAGCTAGGGTGGGAGACCTTGAATTCAAGCCCCACTACGGACCAAAAAAAAAAAAAAAGTCAGCGAGGGGGTACAAGGTAACAGGTGAGGTACAGTGAGAGTAGCTGGCGTCCATGGGGTTTGTGTTTGTGCTCTGGCTGTGTCCTGAACCCTGCGCAGCTTAGTCCCAGTCATTCGCTGGTGAGATGTACAGGCCTGGCTCTTGGGAAGGAAGACTTGTCCAAAACTGTGGAGTGAGTACAGACATTGATTGTGGAGAACACTGGAGCTCAGAGAGGTTGAGAGATTTGAGCAAGGCTGCACAGCTGGTCAGGACCAAAGCTGATTTTCTTAGTCCTGATGCCCAGTTAAAAAAAAAAAAAACAAACGCCACTCAGCTGGGAGTCCGTGGCTCATGCCTGTAACCCGAACTACTCAGGAGGTTGAGATCTGAGGATCTCCGTGTGAAGCCAGCCTGGCCAGACACACCTGTGAGACTCTCAATTCCAAGTGACCAGCAAAGAAGCCAGAAGTGGAGCTGTGGCTCCAATGGTAGAGCACCGGCCTTGAGTGGAAAAGCCGAGGGAGAGGGTTCAAGCCCCTACTCGCACACACAACAAACCAAACTCCAGTGGGCCGAGAATGGAGCCGTTGCCCACGGCTTACTTAGTGTCTGACAAAGAGCAGTCCCCGAGTTCTAGGTTCTTTTTTCTTTTTCTTTTTCTTTGCCAGTCCTGGGGCTTGAACTCAGGGCCTGAGCTCCATCCCTGGCCTCTTTTTGCTCAAGGCTAGCACTCTGCCACTTGAGCCACAGCGCCACTTCTGGCCTTTTCTATATATGTGGTGCTGAGGAATCGAACCTAGGGCTTCATGTATACGAGGCAAGCACTCTCGCCACTGGGCCATATTCCCAGCCCCAAGTCCCCGAGTTCTATATTATGAATACTACACAGCAAAAAAAGAAGTGTGTGTGTGTGCGCGCGCGTGCGTTCCTGGGGCTTAAACTCAGGGCTTGGGTACTGCCCCTGAGCTTTTCTTGTTCAAGGCTCTACCACCTCCACTTCCAGCCTTTTGGTGGTCAAATTGGAACTAAGTCTCGGGGACTGGCTTTGAATCACGATCCTCAGAGCCTCCCCAGCGGTTCCAAGTGCGGGCGGCTCAGCGAGAAACTTTGAATGGTGGTGGGGGGGGTGTTGTTTGGAAAAATCTCACCTGGGAGGGGCTCTGGGCGAAAGGGCTTCTCTCCCCGGCAATCCTGGTCTGCAGGCCAGCTCAGCAAACAGTGCCTGGGGCCGGCAAGCAGCCCTGTGAGCTGTGTTCTGGGCAACTTTGCAGCCGGAGGGCACAGCGGGTGTGAACAGGCAGGCGGGGGGGGGGGGGGGGGGACAGGAATGACCAGTGGGGGGGGGGTGCCCCAGCTTTGGAATAGCCCCTCCTGAGCCCACGTTTCCCTGGCCCCCCTGCCCCCAGCATGGCTCCGAACCCCAAGCTGGCATGGCGCTGATTCAGGGTACACGCCAGTATCAGCAGAGCACGTGGGCATTGTTTGGGGTTTGGGCATCTGGAGAGACTGGATCCAGGGGAAGGAGACGGACGGCCAGGTCGGGAGGGCTGCTGAGAGCGCAGGGGGCGGTGGGGAGGGTCTGGGGGTTGCCGTGGTACCACTGGAGACCATCTGGGCCTCGGCCTGCTCTCTGCTGGGGGGATGAAGTCCATTCAAGAGGCTTTGCTTTGAAAGCCTTGCAAGGCCCAGGAAACACCCTGAGGAGCCAGATGCAAGCCCTGGGGGCCAAGAGGGGGGGTTGCTGTCCAATCAAAGGCGTCCATTGTGCTGCTGTCTTTCTAGTGGGGACCTGCTCATTGGTTTTTCATTAAGGCCCGCCCTGGGAGTCCCCACCCCCGACCCTTTGATCTCTGGGAAGCCACCCACTTCCTTCCTTGGGGAATCCTTTGGATCTCCTCCCTTCCTTGCCATTCCTCCAGCCGCGCAGTCCGGTCTCACGCGTGTTTGAGGTTGGGTCTTCTTCCTTGTGGTAGCCCAGGCTGTCCATGAACTTGTGATTCCTTTGCCCGCCTCCCAAGGAGCTGGGATCACAGGAGTGCGTCACAGTCCTAGCTTCTCCCACCTCTTGGGATCCTTGGGAAGGTTACCTGGTAGTATTGCAGGCTGCCTGGCAGGGCTGGGTGGCAGCCCCGGGAGTCTCTGGCCCTGACCAAGGCTCTCTGCGAGCCTCCCGAGCGGTTCGCCGTGCCGGGAGCTGGGGTTTACAGTCCTGGAAGCTCCAGCTCTGTACGCTTTGCCTCCTCTGGCAAGTACTGTTTCATTGCAGCTGTGACTGCGCGCTCAGAGCCACCGCCGGGGTTTATTAGCTGCTCCCCACCCCACATGTCATCTGCTTTCTCTTAAACACTTTGTGTTGGGAGAGCTGTGTTTATGGACCCTGAGTAAACACAAATTAGGAAGCTCGACTTTAACGAGGAGGCCAGGGGTAGCCAAAAAAGGAGGCTCAGTCTGTGTCGCCGGAGCTGCAGACGCTGAAGGAAATAGGACAGCCCCACCCAGGGCCCAGTCCGGCGGCCTGGGTGAAGACGGCATCCAGCGGCCCAGACCACGCGACTCACTCGGTGTGGACCCGCTGCTGTCATTTACTCATTCATTCGCTTTGTGTGTGCGTGCGCGCGTGCCAGTCCTGAGGCTTGAACCCTGGGCCTGAGCACTGTCCCGGAGCTTCTATTTTGCTCAAGGCTAGCCCTCTACCACTTTGAGCCACAGCGCCACTTCCGGCTTTTTCTGTGTGCATGTGGTACAGAGGAATCGAACCCAGGGCGCCGTGCATGCTAGGCAAGCTCTCTACCGCTAAGCCACATTCCCAGCCCTCCTTCACTTTTTTTAATGAGCCGTAAAGAGTGCAAATATTTATCTCGAGAGTGTCTCAAATGCTGGTGTGTGTGTGTGTGTGTGTGTGTGTGTGTGTGTGTGTGTGTGATTACCTTTGGTTTCTTATTTCCAGTTGGCCAGGGAACAGGGGTGCCTCTGACCATACGGCCATCAGCCATCAGTCCATCGTAGCCACCAGGGCAGGGCAGGGCAGCCCCACCCCCTCCCCCAGACGGGAGGTCCCCCGGGAGGGGGTGACCGGAAGAGCCGCGAAGGCCCGGGTGAGCACCGCAGTGAAGGCGATGGGCACGCCCGCCCCAATGGCGGTCTCAAGTAGCAACACCACAGTGAAGCGACTATCGGGGGGGACTGTCGGCCAGTCCTGGTGTGAAGATCCTCCCGGGGCACTTTAGAAACGAAAGGGTCTTCGATGTGAAATTGCACGGTGCTCTGGGGAGGGGGGGAGGGTCCTGACATCCTCCTGCGTCCTGTGCTGTCCACGGGGAGCAGGGGTGCGGGGTCCTATTTGCATAGCTCCAGGGGAGAGGGGAGACCACACTCTCGCAGCTCTTCTTAGAGTGCGTTGCTATGATGCTTCTGTTGCTACCCATTCTCGCTCACCTCTACGGTGGGTGCCTCATTTATAAATTAAACTCGGCCAAAAGGGTGGGGATGGATGCATGGATGGATGGATGCATGGATAATGTATGTATGGATGTATGTATGTATGGATGGATGGATGGATGGATGCATGGATGGATGCATGGATGTATATATGGATGGATGCATGGATGGATGGATGGATGGATGGATGTGTGGATGGATGGATGGATGGATGGATGTGTGGATGGATGGATGGATGGATGTGTGGATGGATGGATGGATGTGTGGATGGATGGATGGATGGATGGATGGATGTGTGGATGGATGGATGGATGGATGTGTGGATGGATGGATGGATGTGTGTATGGATGGATGGGGAAAGTCATGGTACCCATATTCTGTCCCGGGGAGGTTTCAGGTATCCCCTGGGGTCGGGGCGTGTGTCCTTTGTGGTTGAGCCCCCGCGGAACCTAGCCCCTGTTGGTGACTCTCTGCGGCTGGCTTAGGTGCTACTCCCAGTCCTTCCAGTGATCTCACTTAACCCTGACTAAAACTTGTACTGAGTGCTCCTGTTTCCCCCATTTCACAGCCGAGGATCACTGAGCCCAGAGCAGTTGAGAACCTTGTCCTAGCCGGAGCACGAGGCTCATTCCTGTGCTCAGGGGACTGAGGGGGGGGGAGGATGGTGGGTTCAGGCTAGCCTGTGCCTCTGCGCCCCCCCACCTGCCACCCCCCCCCAAAAAAAGTTAAAAAATCGTGACATCTTATGTCAACAGGAAACACTGGCTATGGCCGTGTATGCGTTTCAGCCCAGCTGTTTACCGTAGTAGGAGTCAAAAGAGGAACACTGTAGACCAGTCCCGGCCATAGCGAGACCCGAACTCGAAAGCAACCAGAGCAGAAAGGACTGGAGGTGTGGCTCAGCCGTCGAGCGCCTGTGTGGCCGTCGCGCACAAAGCCGGGAGTTCGCACCCTAGCCCGGCCTCTCCAGAACACAGCCCACTGCCCGCTCCCCTCCGGAGAGCCGTGGGGGGGACACGGGCTTTCCCTAACTAGAGACTTTGACTGGGCAATTGGATTTCTGTCCTGACTGGCGGAGCCCGCTCTTGGCTTCAAGAGGGAGAAGAGAGAGGGGAGGTGGGGGGACGGTGGGGGGACGCCAGTGGGCGGCATGCCCGGGTGGAGGGCCGGGAGTGGGTCTGGCCGTCTGGGATCCGGCCCGGGCCCCAGCATCCCATCCCGGCCATCCCAACCATCTTTCCAGCCGGCTCCTGGCTCAGGGCCGGGGCGGTGGGGGGCGGGGGGGGCGGCTGCCATGGCAGCAGCGACGCAGGCCACGGGGTGAGAGGGCTTCCCGCCACCCCGCCCTGAGCACCCCCGGACCGGTGGGCACTGGGCAGGGGGAGGAGGGAGAGCAGCTCGTGCCGCTCCGGCTTCACGGCCCGGCGGGGAGCCCCTCTGCCGGAAGTCCTCCCCATCTTGGCTGCCCTTCTCTGCATCCATCTGCTACCTTCACCCAGGCACCGGGCACCGGGCCCCCGGGAGCTGTCTGCAAGCCCCATTCCAAATTCTGGGGTGCAGGGCTTTTGACAAAGCTCCCTGGGTGATTGCAGATTGGGCTGCTTTCTCCTGAGACCCGCCACCCATGCCTGTCACTCGAGAGGTTCTGGGGTACAATGGCTGCCTGGCCATTGGCTCCCCAGCTCACCTCAGCACAGGAAGGTGCAGGCTGTGTCTGGCTCCCTCCCTGCGGTTCCTGCCCGGCCTGTGGGTGGAGAGAGAGCCTCCTCCAGCCCTCCTGCCTCACCCCTACCTGGATCCCTGCAGGGCTTGTGGGGCTACCACAGGGCCACCTGGCCCAGCAAGTCCCCGCACTGTCCCTATGACATAGCCTCTGAAAATGCATTTCCTCCTCATGCGGGAAGCCTGCGTGGCTTTATTAAGGTGCGCACCGTGTAACCGTTGCACACGTTTAGTGCATAGGTGTGGATGGTTTGGGACAGCTGCATTCCACCCCCTCCCCCCCGCCTTGGGTACTTGAGGCTGAAGCCAGGTCCTTGCACGTGAGGACTCGGGCACTTGAGACAACCCCAGCCCTTTTGGTTTTGTTCCTGGGAGAGAGTCGTGATGGCTTTGCTTGAGCTGGCCTGGGAGTGGCAGTTCGCCCTCCGCCTCCGTCTTCTGCAGCTGGGATGGTAGGCGTGAGCTGCCAAGCCCCACCGGACGTGTGTGTGTGTATGTTTATTATCCCCAGAGGTGGTGATCTGGGGGCTCCTTCCTTCCTCGTGCATCAGGATGAGAGCCTGGACCCGACCGAAGGCAGAAACCAGTGTGCGGCCAGGCTGGGGGGTGGCCGTGACGGTGGCAGTTGGAATTGAAGGCAGGCTGCGATTGTGCGGGTCCACGGATGCTTACGCGTTCACGTTTTAGTCCAGCAGTAGGTTGTTTTTTTTTCCCCCCTAACATTTGAATGTAATTTGCGTCTGGCTGTTGTGTAGAGAAATCCTATTTCTGGAAATTGGCACAGGGTCGGCTAGTCAGCCTGCAGGGTGACAGATGAAGCGGCGAGCGTCCCCGAGAGGTCACATGGCTTGTGAGCGAGTGATCAAGTCAGGTCTGGGCCCAGGTCTGCCTCACCCCTGACTCCGGAGCAGCTCCCCACGCTTGGAGAGTCGTCGCTTAAATCCGTCATTCCTAACACGCGGTTCCTCCGCGCAGCCGTGGGCTACTGGGGGCTGAGTGCACGGACCAGGATGAAAGCCTCATCTACCCACTGGCAAGGCTGAGGATCAGGATGAAAGCCTCATCTACCCACTGGCAAGGCTGAGGATCAGGGCTTGCAGCCTGAGGCCAGGCCGGGCAGAAAAGCGAGCGCTTCCCCCAGCACTGGCTACACTCGCGGGCCAGGAACCGAGCCATCTTATCACAAAGCTCTGGGCTTAAATAAGTTACCTGCTGCTCTTCAATGACTGCATGGCATCAAGGTGTTAAAAAAGCAGATTTGGGGGGGCTGGGGATATAGCCTAGTGGCAAGAGTGCCTGCCTCGGATACACGAGGCCCTAGGTTCAATTCCCCAGCACCACATATACAGAAAATGGCCAGAAGCGGCGCTGTGGCTCAAGTGGCAGAGTGCTAGCCTTGAGCGGGAAGAAGCCAGGGACAGTGCTCAGGCCCTGAGTCCAACGCCCAGGACTGGCCAAAAAAAAAAAAAAAAAAAAAAAAAAGCAGATTTGGGGCTGGAGATATGGCCTAGTGGCAAGAGTGCCTGCCTCATATACATGAGGCCCTGGGTTCGATTCCCCAGCACCACATATACAGAAAATGGCCAGAAGTGGCGCTGTGGCTCAAGTGGCAGAGTGCTAGCCTTGAGCAAAAAAGAAGCCAGGGACAGTGCTCAGGCCCTGAGTCCAAGCCCCAGGACTGGCCAAAAAAAAAAAAAAAAAGCAGATTTGATTTGCCCGAAAGGCCAGCTTCTTCGTGTTTGTTTAAATTGCTCTTACCGTTTTGTGCTTTATGGCTAAGTCCTCCTAGGAGTGGGAAATAACCATGGTTCAGCCGAGTTTAGAAAAAGGACCATGAGTCTTACATTAAAATAATTCGGAAGAGGCATTCACATACATATTTACTATCTATTAATCACTGTTCCTGGGAAGGTTTTATTAAATAGATGATTAAGGGTTGTTGGAAAGCTTACAGAGCTCTTGTAAAGGGACAGGATTATGGGTGCAAGTTTACAATTTTCTTAATCAGCATAGAGTGAATCATTTTCAATAAATAAAAAACAACAACAACCAAGTGACAAGCCAATAAAATTACAAGATTAATTCAGGGAGAGGTAGGAGTAATTATTTGAATGGTATGCTCTGGTTTAATTAACATTTATTGTCTTCTGGGTAATAGGGGCCGTTGGGTACTTTTACATCTGCTGTGTTATTTAATTACGAAGGCTTCTTCGCTTGCGGATCAGATTTCCCGGGGGCTCCTCTTGACTAATGACTTGTCCTGGCCTGGCTTTTCTCAGCCCCGTCCCTCATGAGAATCACCTGGAGAGCTGGGGACAGCTGGCACACCTGTCCAACGGTGCAGGGCTGCCTGACCTGTGGCTCCTGCCTGCAATCTCAGCTACTCTGAACGGGGAGATCTTGCCTGCCTGGACTGCTTCCCCCCGGATCTGAGGCTGGGAGTTCGAGGACGCCCCGTTGGTGGTGGCACCCAGGGCATGCTGGGAGCCCTGTGTTGGATGAAGTCAGCCCTCACGGCACCGCAGGGGCAGGTGACCCCCAGGCCGGGCGGCTCCGGAGCCCCTGTGGTGTCCTCTGAGAGGCCGGAGGGGGTCCGGGGCGACGGGCCGGTTCTCTCTGTGCCTCTCTTGGGATGAAGGACAAGGTTGTCCCGCTTTTCGGTGTTACCTTCCGTTCCTCTCAGCCCCGCCCTCCCCCACTTGGTCTCCAAGCAGCTGGCGCCTCCTTTGTGTTCCTCAAAACAAAGCGAGCCCCATGCTCTTCTCATTTTTAGGACTTTGCCCAAGGCCCTGAAATAGTTCCCAAGAGAACCACTGTCCCTGTTTTCTGCTTTGGAAATCTGATCAAAGAATCAGACGGGAGGAGCCATCCCAGCTGTACCAGGGAAACACACTAGGACGGGGTCCGGGAGACTGGACTTGGGGGTGTGCGTGTGAAGTGTGTTCATGGTGTGCAGGTGTGGCCTACGTAACCAGTGTGTATGTGCATGTTTTTGAACGCCCAGGCTGTGTGTGGTGTGTGAATGCGTGTGGCACTCATTGTGTGACATACATGTGTGCGTTACGTGGCGCACATGTGTCATGCGTGTGCAGTGTGGGTGCATGTTGTGTCAATGTGCATGCTTGTGTTGTGTGTGGTCTGTGGAGGATGTACGCGAGAGTGTGTGTGTGTGTGTGTGTGCGTGGTCTGTTCAGTGTGTGTCATCTGTGTGTTCTGTATGCGAGTGTGTGTGCGTGCATTTGTGTGAGTGTGTGGACTCCATACGCACACTTGAGGACACAGAGTGTGAACTTGATTTGGACTGGCCTCCAGTTGAGTCCTCGTCTTCTCGGGGCACACACGCCGCCCTGTGGCTCGCGTTTGAAGGAGACCTTTCCAGGGCGGGGGTGCAGCCCGGTGGTGGGGCACTTCCATGGCGCGTGCACGGGCAAGGCCGCGGCTTCCAGCCCCAGCACCCAGGGAAGACGAAGGACAGCAAACCTGTTCTATAGAGGAAGGAGGAGCAGAAGGCCAGCCCCAGCTACTGAGGGACACTGTTTCCAAAACAAAGCCCACGTCAGAGGCCCACGCCTGTAATCCCAGCCACTCAGGAGACTGAGACCTGAGGATCACAGTTGGAAGCCAGCGGGGGAAAGAAAAGTCTGTGAGACTCATCTCCAGTTATCTAGCAAAGAGCGGAAGCCTGAGTCTGTGGCTCCAGTAGGAAAGTGTCACCTTGAGGGAAGAAGCTCGGGGACAGCGCCCAGCGCCCGAGTTCAAGCCCCAGGCCCGGCACAGAAACACAGAACCAACCACCACAAAATAAAGGCTTAAATCCCACTCGTGCAGTGTGAATAAGGAAGCAACACCCCGCAGTGAGGAAAGAAAGGGGGCCGCCAGGGCGCAGAAGGGGAGTGGGAAGATGGCAGAGAGGGGTCTCCCTCCAGCGAGGCCGGTGAAGGGGCTTCCAGAGGTTTCCGAGTGCTCTGAGTGTGAGCAGAATGGAGGGCAGAGAGGCTGCGTCCTAAGGGCACCAAGCCCCCGCAGCCTGCACCCCCAACGACTCTCAGCTCTCTTTGATTTGCACGCTCTTGTGGCTCTAAGCGATTTTTGAGGGTGACAGGGCTGGCTGGCGCATGGGTGCACGTTTGCTTTCTTTTCTCTGCAAAGTGGACCTCTTAAACCAGGAAATGATTCGGGGGGGGGGGCCCACAATGACTAAGCCCAGCGCAGGGCAAGTTGAGCCGCGCCTCGCTTTTGGTTTTGCTTTTCCTTTGCGGTGCTGGGGTTGGAAGTCACCGTCTGGCTTTGTCGCTTGAGCCATGCTTCCAGGCTGAGCTGAGTATTTTGCCGGGCCCGTGACTTGCTGTCGCCCAGAGTTTCCAGCTCCCATTTAGAATTTGGAAGCGTAAAGGCCAGCCTGGTCCTGCCTTGCGCTTGGGGGACCACACAGCCAGCTGTGTCCTCGTGCCAGGAGTCAGGTGTGGGTCTCTTGCTCTTGCTGTGCCTTCATCAGCAAGTTACTTCACGTCTCGGATCCACTGCTTGTTCATTTGGAATGCCTGGATTGTTTTGAGCATCGGGTGAGATAAGTGTGGGTGAAACAACCCTGTAAACTACAATGGGCTGTGAAAATGGGCATTTCAAGAGGCATGGGAGGAGAAAGGGTGGCTGGGATTTTAACAGAGAGCTCTTCGCTATGCTGGGCTGCTAGAACTTGGTTAACTTGCCGTCACTCTTTCCTAGGAGAAGACACCGAGTGCGGTGCGGAGCTTGGCCCTTCGTTCCAGGTGACCGAGTTGGTAAGTGACGGAGCTGGGCTGTGCCTGAGACCATCTGTGACATCGCTGTGTCACTCAGCGTGCTGGTGGCTCATGGGGAGGACGAGATCTGAGGAGCCCAGTTTGATGCCAGCCTAGGCAGACAGATCAGAGAACACCTTCCCTTCCGTTAACTAGCGGAGATCAGGAAGTGGAGGTGTGGCTCAAGTGATAGACTGCCAGCCCTGAGCGAAAAAGCTAAGCAGGAGCCCGGGCCCCATTTATGGACACAAAAGCAAGAAACCAACAAAGCCCCAAAGTGTGCATGGGGGGGGGGGGTGGATAACAGCCAGGAGACGCACTGTAGCTCAGCAGAAGCCAGCCTGCAGGTCTCATTACATTCAGAGCACATTTGCATGCCGTCCTTCACTCTGCACATATTCCTGAAGAATCTACCGGGTCACCGGGTCAAGTGATGAATGTAAGTAGACAAGATGCCATTTCCAGCCTTCCTGTCGTCAGGAACAGTAAGAGTGCGTATTTCGGGAATATTTGCTCTGTGCGGATCGTGGGCTGCTGCCACACTGCCAAGGTGAAGTTCAAAGGTGGGAAGCTCCTGGCCCGAGGTCCAGCTGTGAGGGGAGTGGGCATTCTCAGCCCTGAGCTCGGCCTAAAGGCTTCTTCTCCGTGCCACTAGGAGTTTGTATCCCTAGAGACCCCCGGCTGCTCTCGGAGCCCGGATGTCCTCGCGCTCACAGGCGCTGCCATCCCCTCCGGTCTCCGGTGAGACTCCTCCATAGGGAAGAGCCACTGCAGGTGCTGGTGGCCATGCCTGCAAACCTAACTACTGGGGAGCTTGAGATCTGAGACTCGACGTTTAGCTTCTTACCCCCAGTGAGCTAGCAGAAAGCCAGATGTGTCAGCTGTGGCTCGAGCGGTAGAGGGCACCCGCCTTGAGTGGAAAGAGCTAAGCAACAGTATGAGGGCCTGAAGTTAAGCCCCAGTACTGCTACCAACGGGGTGTGTGTATGGGGGGGCCCTTTAGTACAATGCCCATGGCAGCCTCAGTTCAGGCATGGTTTTTATTTTATTTTAATGGAACTCTACGTAGCTATTAAATGCGCAGTCCTAATTATCCAGCTGGATGAGTTTTCAATACGTGATAGCCGTCAAACCACCCCTAAGTCAGAATATTCAGTATTCCTCTTTTAAGTTAATATAGCCTGAGGGATAAACCACTATTTATTTGACTTTTATCATTGTAGATTTGGGCTTCTAATTTTCTGCATCTGCACATACTTGCTCAACAACAACCAAAGTAGAGATAAAAGCTCTCTAAATAGCATGGGTGGTTATTATGTCCACTTCTACCCAGCATGCATCTCCCTCAAAATCTGTTCTTTCTGTTAGTTTTTGTTCTGTGGCCTTTCAGAGCATGAACATCTCACGCCACCCAGTATTCCATATATGTTTGTATATATATATATATGTATATATATATATGTATATATATCCCACAACATAGTCCCTAGATCCACACCAGTTATTTCTAGTTAGTTCTCATGGTGCTCAGCTCAAGAAACCCCATCCGGTATTGGAGGAAGGACTGGCTACGTGAGATTTGGCAGTCTCCAGTGTGAGAGCCTGCTGTAGGAATTTGGCAGGAACTTTGGCTGTCCAGTTTTCACATGACGTGCTAACTGTAGATGCTAACCCTGAGTCAGAACACATGAGTGGTTCTACTGAATTTGGTGAGCTACAACACTTTGGCAACATGGGGGTACTGAGCTGATTTGCCTGAGTCCTTCCTAGTAGGAATGCCAAATTGATGGAAATGGAAGAATTGTATGCAGGGAAGTCATTGTGAGAAGGCAAGCCACTAGTGTCAAAGATGAAGAGAGGAATGGAAGCCAGCCTTTCAGGGGGTTTTGTACCCAGATGATGCAACCAAGAGGCCGGTGTGCTGAGGTTTTAAATGTCTCAGTGAGTCTAGAAATGAGACCTAGGTTCAAGGTAGAATTGTGGCCCCTGAAGCCTTGAGGGTCTGACTGTCTTTAAGAAAAACATTTTGTACTCATAAATAGTTAATTGGAGCCTCTTTGTACAACTACTTATGGATACTTTAAAAATTAAAAAAAAAATTTTAAATGAAAAAGGGCTAGAAAAACTCCACAGTTTAGAAGTTTACACTGAGCCAGAAAATGTTACCAGCATGAAATTTCAAATCTGTCGCGGTACTATAGATAGCTGCAGAATGCACATATATTTTGCTATGTATGAAGTACGACACTCTTCAAACTTACCGTAAAAACTGGTTCCAATGAAACCCCAGTGCAAACACAAAGTCATCGCGTGGGGACATTTCAGTATATCTCGCATACAGCTCCCATGACGTCCTACATTTTCTGAAGATGGGTTCCGAAGATGAGTTCACAATTAAGAAACTCTAGCCACTATGGCTGCACACAGTACAACTCTGTGGAAAAGACTATGAATGGTATACTTAGAATGATTGAGAACTGACAAAACTCCAAAAGATCAAGAAAGATGGCAAAGGAATAAGGATATTTGAAAAGTAACTGAACTAAAATGAAAAACAGCCATTACATTTAAGCGTCTAACAAAAGGGTCAAGTGGGAAAATAGCTGAAGAGAGAGTAAGTGAACTGGAAGATGAGTTAACACTGGTGGAGTGTGTTGCATTCACTCAGAACCAAATTCCGAGGAGGTGTTACTTCCATCCTCACTGTTTTACAGATGAGGCGCTAAGGCCATTTAAACCACTGCTCACATTCTCCCTCTGGCCCAAGGAAGGCAGGAGAGCTGGGGTTTGGTTCCAGGATGGCTAGTGTAGAGTCTGTTTCCAATTACTACACTCAGAGGACATGGGTTCCAAGGTCTTGTCACCAGATCCGCGTGGAGGGTAGACTATTCAGTGAAGAGCAGCAGAGCCTTATGTTGCATGGCGGATTGCATGGTAGGCTGATTAATGTTTATGTCAGTCTCTGGGGAAAAAGCTAACAAGAAAAGCTCCAAGTTGCAGCATTTGCTGATTCTTGTGGTGTGACTGTTTCCACGTTGAGCAGTTGTGAGCTCTTACTGTGATATCACTAGGCTTGGAGTTGGGAAGGGTAGTGTAGGCGGGTCTCTCGGGGCCTTCTGAGCTTGGCCTCCAGAGGCAATACTGGCTCTGACATTCATCCGCTTATTTATTTATTGTCCATCCTGGGGCTTCAACTCAGGGCCTGGGCTCTGTCCTGTAGCCTCTCTGTGCTCAAGGCTAGCACTCTACCACTTGAACCACAGCGCCACTTCCGGCTTTTTCTGTTTATGTGGTGCTGAGGAATCAAACCCAGGGCTTCATGCGTGCTAGGCAAGCACTCTACCGCTCAGCCACATTCCCGGTCCCCTCTTTTTAAATAAAAAAAAAATTATTGTTATTATAAAGGTGACATACAAAGGGGTCACAGTGTCACAAAGTCAGGTAATGAGTACATTTCTTTTGGACAGTGTCACCCCTTCCCTCGCTCTCTCCCAGTTCTTCCCTCCCCTCCTCACCCACAAGTTGCCGAGTTCATTTTCAACACTGTGTCCAGTGAGCACCACCGCCGCATTTGGTCACCCTTCGTCCCTCCATTTCTATGATCCCCTTGGCCTCCCAAAGACAGATAAACGAACAGACAAAACCAAACAAAAAGAACTCTTGTTTCCATTTCCTGGAGTTCATTTAGATAAATATTACTTATTTTATTAATTATTATTTTATATAAATTTAACCCCACCCACAAGTTGGATAGTTCATTTCTTTTCTTTTTTTCTGGAACTTGGGGCCTGGGCGCTGTCCCTGAGCTCTTTTTGCTCAAGGCTAGCGCTCTACCACTTTATACTACAGCACCACTTCTAGTTTCCTGGTGGTTAATTGGAGATAAGTGTCTCACAGACTTTCCTGCCTGGGCTAGCTTTATTCCCTGCTTGGGAACCATGCTTTGAACCATGATCCTTAGATCTCAGCCCCTCAAGTAGCTGGGATTACAGGTGTGAGCCACTGGCACTTGGCTTTTTTCCCTTTTTCTTTATAGCTTATTTTCAACATAGTGTCTAGTGAGTACGACTGCTGCATTTGTTTATGCTTTGTCCCTCCATTTCTGTGCTCCCCCCTTTGCCCTTCCAGAGATAGGTAAACAAGACAAAGAGAAAATGAAAAAACAACCTCAAATAAAAAGCCACTTATTTCCATTTCCTGGAGTTCATTTTGATAAGTATTATTTTATGTGATCAGAGGCACAGTGGCATTGTCGCTTTGTGTTCCTCCCTTAAGAGTATCTTCTTCGGGCTCGCTGTGTGTGGATACTTACTATCTGTCATGTCCTGGTGTGTTTTAGCTCTAGCTCCCACATACGAGAGAAAGCCTGGCTTTCTTCATCTTCTTACACTCTGATCTGTGTGGTGTGCCCCAGGGCAGAATTTGAAGGAAGTAGTCATGTCGTAGGTGATTCATAGGGGCAAGAAGAGACAACTGTATTTAAGAACAAAAATGCCACAACACAGCAACCTTTGTGAAGGTGGACGGAGAAACTGCCATGTTCCTTGTACTGCGGAGAAACTGCCATGTTCCTTGTACTGCGGGTGAGAGTGGAAACAGTGAAACCTTTTCCAAGAGCCATTTAGCGCTACCTACCAACATTTTGTATGACCCTGCTATTCCATCCTTTAGGATTTGGGTTGGGTTTTTTTTTTGAACATTGCCTAACTCAGTTTGGTCTCAAACTTAAGCTCCTAATGCCTAGGATTACAGTTACAATACCATGCTTCAAAGTGTGTGTGTGTGTGTGTGTGTGTGTGTGTGTGTGTGTGTGTGTGTGTGTGTGCAGGCCCTAGGGCTTGAACTCAGAGCCTCAAGCTCTTGTTTGGCTTTTTCTGCCCAAGGTTGATACTCTATCACTTAAGCCACAGCTCCACTTACGGCATTTTGCTGGTTAATTGGATACTGGTTAATTAAGATTACAAGCATGGAAGCCAGGCAATGGTAGTTTAGGCCTGTAATCCTAGCTACTCAGGAGGCTGAAATTTGAGGATTGTGTTTTGAACCCAGCCCAGGCAGGAACATCCATGAGACTCTTATTTCTGATTGGCCACAAAAAAGCCAGAAGTAGAGCTGTGGCCCAAGTGGTAGAACACTAGCCTTGAACAAAAAGGCTCAGGGACAATGCCCACACTCTGAATTCAAGCCCCAGGACTGAATGGCACCAAAATATAAAAATAAAAGATGAAAAAAGTGTAGGCATGAGCAACCGAAGCACAGCTTACTTTGAGAACTTACCTAATAAGTCTATTCTGTAGTTGCACATGCGTACAACGTTAACTTGCTGCATCATTTGCAGTAGCAAGACCCGGAAAGCAAATTGCATGTCTATCAGCAGGAAATGGATGGACTATCCATGGAGTAATGCTATTTGGGCTGTTTTGCAGAATAGTAGACTGTACATGCAAGAAAGAGTGGTTTTGAGGGCATATTCTCTTTTTTTTTCCCCACTCATTTATGTTTGTGGGACTGGAGATTGAATTCAGGACCTCATGGTCAGGAAAGTGCTCTACTGCTTGAGCCACGCCCTCAGATTCTTGAAGGTTTTTTTTTTTTTTAACCAACTACAGAAAAGTGTAAGTATTATGCTTTCATGTGTACAAAAAGGGATATTTATGCTTTCCTTTTTTTTTTTTTTTTGCCAGTCCTGAACTCAGGGCCTAAGCATTGTCCCTGGCTTCTTTTTGCTCAAGGCTAGCACTCTACTACTTGAGCCACAGCGCCACTTCTGGCCTTTTCTGTTTATGTGGTGCTGAGGAATCGAACCCAGGGCTTCATGCATGTGAGGTGAGCACTTTACCACTAAGCCACACTGAGCTTTTCTATGCCTGACCACATGTACCCATACACGTGCTTACATAGGTGATGTAGAAAGTAAAGAAAAGTTGTTTGGGGAAAGATTTATACCTCCTAGGAAAGGCCTTGGGGTCCCGCGGGCCTGGGAAGGATGGAAGGTATCTGACTACATGGCTTTTCATATTTCCTTGAAAAAGAAATTTTGGCCAGGTATCATCCTAGCTACTCATGAGGCTGAGATCTGAGGTTTGAGGTTCAAAGCCAGTCTACACCGACAGATCAGAGAGCCTCTTATCTCCAGTCAACCAGCAAAAAGCCGAAAGTTGGAGACATGGATCAAGTGGTAGAGCACCAGCCTTGACCGGAATAGCTAATCGAGAGCATGAAGCCTTGAGTCCAGACCCCAGTATTGACCGCACACGCCCACCCATATACACTTGTGCGTGACACACCCACATACACACATGCACACGATTTGTTTTGAAATTCGTTATTGCTATGTAACTTAGGCTGGCCTGGAACTTGCCACAAAAGCACAGAATGGCCTCAGTTTTCTGATTCTCACCTCATCTTCCCTAGTGCCATGTAACCCCTCTGTACATCCCCTTTATAGTAACAATAAAAACCATTTAATTAAAATTTATTAAAACAAGGCGGATATGGTGGTACATGCCTGTAATCCCAGCTAGCAGGGTAGTGGAGACAAGACAAAGAGGTTTGAGGCTAGCCCAGGCAGAGTTAGGCCCTATCTGAAAAACAAAAGCAAACACATGAAAAAGCAAAAGCACTGGAATTGTGGCATAAGCGGTAGAGCACCTTTCTAGGAAATTTAAAACTCCAGTACCATGTTTGAATACACATACTCAGAAGTTGGTGGGAAAAAATTGCACGAGGAGCCTTCAACAAGGCAGCCCCTGCCAGCTTAGCGGGGTCAGCCTGTCTCTTTGTTAGGGTTGTTATACTCTTGCCAGAAATGGAAACCATCATTTCTGAAGCTCACACCTAAGGCCAAGCTACGATGCTCCCCTGTTTTACTCTAACACACCAGAAGCGCTGCTCTGTGGGGCTCTCCATGGCTTGGCGCCGGGTAGACCCCAGAGATGCCCAGGAAGTGGGTGAGAAATGTGCATCTGTTTTCCCAATGAGGGGGTGGAAGTTGGCAGCAGCCAGGCGTGTTTAAGAAACAAAAGTATTTTAGCTGCTCTCTTTCTCCTGCC
Organism: Perognathus longimembris pacificus; assembly: GCF_023159225.1. Lineage (NCBI taxonomy): Eukaryota > Metazoa > Chordata > Mammalia > Rodentia > Heteromyidae > Perognathus > Perognathus longimembris. The sequence continues at coordinate 8,813,197 of NC_063172.1, forward strand.
ACTCATCCCCGAACCTCCCTGGGGCCTTCAAAGATTGGCTTGTCCCAACTGTAAGATGCTTTTTGCTCTGCACCATTGGAGCTGTGTTTCTGGACCACATACATTTCTGATGTGTTTAGAAAACATCCAGGCGGGGAGATTTTGTCCTGCGGTGCCCTCCTTTTCTGACTTAGTTTCTTCTCAAGCTAAGCAGGGAGGAAGGATGTGTGATCAAAGGGCCCAGACACACTAGCTTCTGCCCTCTGAAAAACTGCCACCTGTGGGGCTTTTCTTAGCAGAATGGATGTTTGCAGAGGAAGGCTTATTGTTGTTATTGTTGATTTCTACAGTCAGCGCTGTCTCACGCAATCATGAACTGCTCTATAGCATCTAGAGCCTCCTGTTTTCCTTTCTTTGGTTATAGCCTGGAAATAAATTCTGAATGTGGGTTATTCCTCTTGAAAGGGTTTTTGCTTTGCTTTCTGTTTTTGGTTGTTTTCTTTCTTCCTTTTTTTTTTTCTTTTTTAAATGGTGCTGCAACGATTGGATCAGCAGTAATCCAGAGGAGCAGGGAATGGAATAACAGCTTAGTTTATGGAGTCGGCATCACTAACACTGACCTGGGTGGTGTTTGAAGTGTCCGTCTTCTGTTACTTTTGGAGGACGCTCTTCCAAGGGAGGGCTGTTGGGTCCTGCCCCTTAGTGGACGGATCTCTTGGGATGGTGTTGAAGAGCATGGTACGTGCTTTTCAGGACCGTTGCTCAGCCTGCAGTGAGGGGTCTGGTGGTGGCTGTCGTTTAGGAGGAGAGGAACGTGAATCCCCCGTGTTCACCGACTCCCCTGAACATAGGCATTTTGTCTTCACTTCCTGCGGCCAGCTGGAGAGGAGCCGGGAAGGCTGTGGCCCTTCCTGCGAGCACACTGCACAGGGTAGAACTGGCTCAGGCCAGTTACCTTCTTGGCTTTACATAATTGTAGTTGTACGTGCCTGTCTCTACCTCAAACTGGAAAGATGGCGTGGGTCATCTTACCTCCACGTGCAGCAGCGAATATACCACAGCCTTTCAGACTTCCACAGTCAGGATTCTTCTCAGCTCCACACAGAACCCCGCCGTGAAGCGGCTTCTGTAGACAGAGCATCGGTTGGTTGATGTGTTGTTAAGTCTATGGAAGGAATTTAAGGTGTGGAGACTCTAAGGCTTAAACAATGTGACCGAGTTTTGCACTTTTATTTTTTTAACCTTCTCTCAGTGCTGCCTAGATTCTATCTCCTTTTCAGACTGTAGTACAACATAGTTGTTAGGAATTCCAGCTGGAAGTAAAAGAAGGCCAATTAATTCAACAAAAGTCTCCCAATTGGGACTCAATCTCTGATTGGCCTTTTCTGAGTGACATACACATTCCTGAACCAATCCTTGTGGCCAGGTGAATTTGAAGCTCTGATTGGCCATCTTGGATGGGATACCCGCCCCTTGAAGAAGTTAGCCTGGGGTCTGTACCTCCCAGTGCAGAAGATTGAGAGTGAGGGAAGACACTCCTTCACCAAGGAAGTCGTGAATGGTGGGTAGGGTGTCCCATATAGTAGCTTTTTAATCAGTGTTTATTCAATGAATGAATTAGCAGATGAATGAGCAAGCGAGCTCATGCTGCTGATTCTGTGAGCCGGTTATACAATACTTGGAGTGGAGGTTTTAACAGATGGAGCCTGTGCAGAGAGCGGGGATAAAAGAGAGCCTTGAAATCAAATCTTTCAATTAGCTGAAATATTTAACAAGTAATAGGAGAAGGATGAGACATACGATAGCTATTTGCAAATGTCTGAAGGGCAGCCACAGGGAAAGACTGCTTTCGGACCTTACTTCATATCCTCAGTGCATGCCTAGATAAATGTTTTATCACCTCACTTTTATTTTTATTAGCTTATTTATGTTGATCATAGAAAAATCCAAAAAATCTGCAGAAAAAGAAAAATGAACATCTTCGTAATAACCATCTAGGGCTAATCACAGTTAATATTTTGGCACATGGCCTTTGATCACTTCTCTTTCTACTCACATTTCAAAACATCCTTATTTAATCTTGAGAATTAAGTTCGTCAGCTAAAGAAACTATGACGCAAAAACCTTAAGAACTTAAGCCCTGTGTTTGTAGCTCATGCCTATAATCCTATTTACTCAGGGGGCTGAGATCTGACGATTAAAGTTGAAAGGCAGCCTGGGCAGACAAATCAGAGAGACTCTCACCTCTACCCAACCAGGGAAAAGCTGGAATTAGAAGTATGGGTCAAGAGGTAAAGTGCTGGCCTTGAGCAAAAAAGTCTAGGGACAGCGATCAGGCCCTGAGTTCAAGCTCCACTGCTGGCACACTCAGCAAAAAATAAAAAGAAAGAAAGAAAAGGAAAGGGAACTTTGTCTTAGGTCCAAGGCTAAGGCCCTCATGGGGTCAGAGTTCATCCCAGTTCTGTCAGGATGGGCCTCCTCTCTTCTGTTCCAGGCCATTGATTTGGCTGCTGTAGACACACTGGAGTTTCATGGTAGCTCTGAGACTCTTCATTTAATCACTGTTCGCATGTCCACCCACTCATCTTCATTCATGTATTCAGAAACCATGCCATCCGCCGGGATAACTGGGTTAGTCCAGTGACTGCGGCAAACCCCTGGCCCCTCAGAGCTTAGCCGTGGAGTACTACCTCGCTTCCAAGTGAATTAGGTGTGCAGAGCTGTGATGCTGCTTTGTGCCCTGGCCCCCCACACTTACCTGTCGGCAGTCAGCAAAGCCCAAATGCTGGGTGACCTGGCTTCCTGCCATGCTGTTTAGGGGCATGGATTCATTTTCTCCTAAAAGACCGGCACGTGTTTAAAGCAGATGGAGCAAGTGACACGTTTATTTAAAGGGGAAAGAAAAGCAGTGAAAGGAAAGTGGCGAGCCTCTCCGAAGCAAGAGGATCCAACGAGGAGTCTGATGGAGTGCTCTCGGGTAGCTTTTGCGGTATGGCTCTTCCCTGATCCCTTGATGGCTTGCGTATGCGCTGCCCTTTCTCCTCCCGTTGGTTGAATGGGCACCCAGGGCATTATGGGAAGAAGTGTTTGAGCAGAAACTTGAGGCACTGTGGGAACAAGAAGCGTCCTGACGGGTCACATGTTATTGGTCAGGTCTTCCATCTGCCATTTTGTGTCCCTGTGCGCCGTTCTGTCCCTGTGAAGGGGCGGGAGGCTCAGGCATGGCTGCCTCCTCCCACTTCCCAGGCTTTGCCGGGGCATCCTGTGTTCTACCACTACCTCTCTACATGGCTTCGGCTTGTGAACACCAGAGCAGAGTCCACAAAAAGAGGAAAATATTCAATTTGTGATCGTGACCTCCCCTGGTGCTATGACAAAGTTCCCCTGGCCCAAGGAAATAGGCATTAGCTCCATTTTGCAGGAGAGGAAGTTGAGATTTGGTGGGAGCAATGATTTAAGCCCACTTCTATGATGTCATCAGAGATCATGAACTTCCTCTTGATGCTCCTTTGCTTCAAAGGTGTCTGGAGTCTGGGGCTTTAAACGCATCTACAAGCCAGATGCTGGTGGCTCACGCCTGTAATCCTAGCTACTCAGGAAGCTGAGACCTGAGGATCGTGGTTCAAAGCCAGCCTGGGCAGGAAAGTCTGTGAGACTCTTTATCTCCAATTAACCATCATAGAACCAGAAGTAGCTCTGTGGCTCAACGTTGTCCAGCGCTAGCCTTGAGTGAAAGAGCTCAGCACCTAGACCGTGAGTTCAAGCCCCACGACCACCACCAATAACAAAGGCATCTATAACCTCACAAAAGAATTTGCTGATGGTCTGTGTGCAGAAACTGCCATGTCTTGGTACTTAGGGTGACTGCAAACTACAGGGGCTCCTGTTTCTAACTTGAAGCCTCAGTTAAATCACTGGCTGCGCGATGATGATGTTTCTGTCCAGCCTCCCCGCCCCCCCCCCCCCCCCCCGCTTTTTCTTTTTTCAGTGATTTCATTCTGCTGTAAACCAGGATGTCTCAGTTGCGAGTGACTGAACGCCCAGCTCACATGGAATAGTTGGCAGAAGCAGTTAGGCGATTCACATAACCAAAGGGTAGAGAGGGATGATAGGTTTCAGGAATACTTTGATCAGGGCTTTGGCTTCGTGTCATTGTAATTCTCTGGGTTCTGCACTTCCGCAGGTTTTGTTCTCAGGATTACTTCCTCCATGGTAGCATAGAGGAAAGAGCCTCCTTATCTCCCCAGAGCTATTCATCAACATTTCTGAGTTTCCCTCTGATTGGACCATTGCCCAACCAATCATGGTGGTGGAGGGTATAGCATAGCACTGATTGGCTTAGACCATTCAGGACCCCCATGGAGAGGGAGAAGAAGGCTGTATGACTGAGGGTTGCTCCTTGGTGCAGAGGATATGGAGACATAATGCCCATCTCTGCATGGTCCCTGGATAGAGTTGAGTTAGGAAGGCATTTTCTCCGAAGAAACTCATCTAAGCAAAGACGCACGTACATTTCTTGAGTGCTAAGCACTGTACATAGATTTTCAGTGTTAGTCCTCAGAATACTATTGTCAAGTAGGTTATTATTTCCACTTTTCAGGTAGGAAAAACAGCGTAAAGAGTTTAGATCGCTGCTGGCACTCACCGTAGAAAGCCCAGGGAATCTGTGTCTGAGGTTGTGGATTCAACTTGCCATTTCCTCTCCCTGCTGTAATGGTTGTGGAGAAATGGAGGTTGTTAATAGAGACCTTAAAAACGATTGTCTAATAATTCCTCTCCCACAAGCTAGGCCCAGGGAGTAGTTACTGCTCTCTTTTTATTTGAAACTTTCATTAGGGGAAATCCTGCCTGCCTTTTTTCTTTAACCAACTATAAATGGGAGGGAAACTCTAGAAAATTCAGGTAAGCAAGAGATAATTGAATGAGCTTCTGAGCAAAGCAGACTATTGTCATCCAGTAAGGCTTAGAAAAGATGGTTTCTCACACCTTGACGCTCCCGCCCGAGGCTGCCATCCGCTTTAAAGTGATGAATAACTACTCACATACACCGCCTTTTATTCCTCGGGACCCAGTTAACCTGAGTCTTCAAAATACAGAATACCTTTTATTTTGGCACAGAGTTTACGTAAAGCTAGTATGTCTGCTGAATTAAATTGCCAACATGAGGGCAGAGAAGCTGTGTTTCCTGGTTTTCCTTGGGTACAATGAGCAGAGACAGGGCAGAACAATGATTTACTGGAAATCATTTGTGTGTTGATGGCATTTGTGTTCATACTGTGTGACTAGTATTAAGTGACTAAGGAAAGGGAACTCGTGGGCCTGGGAATATGGCCTAGTGGCAAAAGTGCTTGCCTCGTATACATGAACCCCTGGGTTCGATTCCCCAGCATCACATATATAAAAAAAGGCTAGAAGTGGTGCTGTGGCTCAAGTGGCAGAGTGCTAGCCTTGAGCAAAAAGAAGTCAGGGACAGTGCTCAGGCCCTGAGTCTAAGGCCTGGGACTGGCAAAAAAAAAAAAAAGGGGAACTGGTTGGTTTAAAGGTCTCCTGACCTTAGTTACTTCTACTCTAATAAACATAATTTCATCCGGGGAGAATGTAAATGCAAATGGGAAATCCAAATGGTATTTGGTAACCAGTTAGCAAAACATTTTTTGGATTCGATGTTCTGCTTTTGGAGTTCTTGTGTTTCTTTTCCATTTCCTCCCAGTTTATTGCTGATGATGATCAAATAACCCATCTGAATTTCTGTGATATCGTCTAATATGCCATGGGTCTTGGGTAGAGAGTGGATGAAACATAGTGTTCTTTACTCATAGCTGTAATAGCCCTCCTCTGTTTACATCAGTATAACTGTGGGCTCTGATGTACTTGGAGCCTGGTAAATTTCTTCAAATGGACCCTGAAAAAGTAGAAAATAAGACCGAGACCTGAGGATAAAAGGCCTAGACTTAAAATGTCAGGTAAAGATAGGAAAAAACAGGCTTGGCACTGTGGCTCTTGTCTGTCATTCTAGCTGCTCAAGAGACTGAGATCTGAGGATGGAGGTTCCAAGCCAGCCCAACAGAAAAGTCTAGAGACTTTTATCTCCAGTGAATCAGTGAAAAGCCAGAAATGGAAGTGTGGCTCAGTGGTAGAGCACTAGACTTGAGCACAAAAGCTAAGGGACGGCCGGGTGCTGGTAGCTCACCCCTACAATCGTAGCTACTCAGGAGGCTGAGATCTGAGGATCGTGGTTCCCAGCCTGGGAAGGAAAGTCCATGAGACTCATCTCCAGTTAACCACCAGAAAACCAGAAGTGGCTCTGTGGCTCAAGTGGTAGAGCACTAGTCTTGAGCTAAAGAGCTCAAGGACAGCGCCCAGGCCCAGAGTTCAAGCTCCACGACCCATTGAAAAAAGCTAAAGGACAGAACCCGGGGCCTCCTTAAGCTTTACTTCTGGCACAAAAGAAAAAAAAAATAGAAAAACAGTTGTTGTCCCTAGAAGGTGACTACTGTGATTGTATGAGGGCTGAGATCTGAGGAACTCCAGCCTATTCGTTCTGGTCCTTCCTGTGCTCGCAGGAAGAGCTTTGGGAGACTGGACAAAAGGAGAGAGGGTGACAGCTGTCCAACGTAGGCTAGCCAGGAGCTGCTGACCCAGACGCCCCATCTGCTACAGACTACAAGGAGGTTTGCCGGGCTGGTTGTGTTGACCCCACGGGGACCACAGTGGTCTTTCTGAGGCTGAGATTTTGTTTTTGTTACCACAGCATAACCTAGCCCATCCTGATGGATCTAACCATCCTTCTAATGAACCACAGCAGATTCAGGCATCAACACTGAAAAGCATTTTTCACGGAGTTATAAAGTGAGGGTGGATTTATTTCGGCTTGTGGCTTGGAAAACGGAAGGAGGGCAGTAAAATGAGGCTATTAATCTTGGGTTAGTTGATTCGCCCATGAAAACCACTCTATATGTGCCTCAAGGAACCAGGTTAAATACGTGAATAAAACAGTGCTTGGTATTTTTATGGCTCTTTTCTCCATAGAGTACACAGTAGCACTCATCAGACCTCACGCCATTGGGTACGTGGGACACCCAGGATTGCTAGGTTTGCAGGTTACTGTCGGGTAAAAAGGGGGAGCTATGTCCTGTTGAAATACTTAGCCAGCCTGCAGAGGTTTCTGACTGGGTCCTTGGCGCATTTGTAGGAGGTCATCTGGGACATACGAGAACTCTGGGAAGGTGTTCCTAGGGGAGAAAAGAGCTCTGACCAAGGTGTGGAAGCAGGAACCAGCCTCCACCAGAACCCTGTAAGCAGTGTAGTGACAGCACCGCTCCCCACTGCTGCGCATGGCCGGGAATCCCCGGCAAGCCTGCATCTCACTTCTGTTTATATCATGCGGCACACACCAGTCCTACGCGGTTTTCAGTGATGGAAGAGATCTGTGTGTAAATGGGAGGCTGACAAGGGTAATGATTGAATTGACCCCCTTGCACCCTGAAGAATAACACCAGACACCCTACCAACACCCACACACCATTTATTAGTAGAGGTTTTTTGTTTTGTTTGTTTTTAAGTAGGACTTTGTCCATGCCTCAGGGATCCAGACTGACCTTTGGAAATGTGGATCTCTGACTGTAGCTGGAAACCAGTGACCCTCACCTTGCCCAGAAGGATTGAGTATGTGTTACCAACGTTCATGGTATTTTAGAGTAAGGTAGTGTACCTTTCTTTCATCCCCAGTATGAGACCGATGCTGGTGTGTTGGCCTTGGTTAGGGCAGCTCATAAGTAGACCTTATGATCTTATATATCTTGGTTAACAACAGTTAACATGCCACAGCCCCACGCGAAAACTTTCCAGAGCTCCTTTCCAGCTGTGCAGTAGTGGGGGGGCGGGAATTCTACCCACCCAGGAATCATTCAGTAGATGTTAGCTTGTCCTGAGACGTTCCAGGTGAATTGGCTTTTATCAGCTTCGTGATACTGGCTTCATCTTCGTCCCTGTGGTTCTATTTCTACAAAGAGTAGAGACGGCCATGAGTCGTCCCCTCTGCTCCGCATCTGCCTCCCGTCCTTCCTGTTCTCCATCCTGCTTACGGCATGGCCCTTCGGCAGCCGTTCTCTTCTGCTTTCCTCCTGTTGAAACTCTTCCCCTTTCAATTGCTTGGCTTTTGAAACAAGATGGTTCACATCCTGAAAGAAAAACAAGAATATTATTTCATCTCTGTTCTCTTCCTGTTATCATTGAGTTTTAACTTGTCTGGACCTTTTCTCTCTCTCTCTCTCTCTTTCTTTCTTTCTTGCATTTCTCTACAGGAGTCCATATTTTATAAGAACAGCAATCAGTACATAGGCAGACTGCTACTTTGTTCTTACAAGTTAATAGTCACAAAATTTTAATCCCTAGATGCTTCCTATGAGTAAGGCATTGTTTTAGGGACTGGAAATATATCTGAGCAAGCCAGACATAGGTCCCTGCTTGTCTGTCATGGAGAGAGACAGTCAACATTATACAAAGTAAGGAGGAAGGTATTAACTTACAAAGAAAGCAGTAGGATTAAAGACGACTACAAATACTGAAGTCTAAAGCATTATAAAATATGTGTAGTGTTTCTGCTATCTTTCTGTGGTACCTAGTAGGTATATATTAATTATCTTGATGTCAATGGATTATGATTTATTTAGAACCTTAGAATTATCTACAACTTTACAGCTGGAGAAAACTTGTGGGTTACTGAGCACAAACCCTCTATTCTGAAGTGGGGAAGCAGGGCCATGGAACAGAATAGATATGCGTAAGATCTTATAGCTCCTGAGTAGCAGAGCAGACACTTAAATTTTAGTGAAAATATTTTGGGTTTTTTTTTGGGGGGGGCAGTCCTGGGGCTTGGACTCAGGGCCTGAGCACTGTCCCTGGCTTCCTTTTGCTCAAGGCTAGCACTCTACCACTTGAGCCACAGCGCCACTTCTGGCTTTTTCTATATATGTGGGGCTGGGGAATAGAACCCAGGGCTTCATGTCTAGGAGACGAGCACTCTACCAGTAAGCCACATTCCCAGCCCTGAAAATGGTTTTTATTCTTTGTATAAACAGTTCTTTCAGATTTCTATGGCGCTGTTTGTGTACTGTAGAAAATTTCATTTGTTTCTGGTTTTTGTTGTTGTTATTGGTTGTGGGGCTTGAACTCAGAGCCTAGGATGCTGCCCTGTTCTTTTTAGCTTAAGGCTAGCACTCCACCATTTTAAGCCACAGCTCCACTTCTGGTTTTTAGGTGGTTAATTGGTGACAAGAGTCTCACAGACGTTCCTGCTTGGGCTGGCTCGAACTATGATTCTTAGAATTTGGCCTCCTGAGTAGTTAGGCTTACAGGTGTGAGCTACTGGTGCTCAGCTTTGTTTCTGATTATTATTATAAATGATGTTGTGTGTCAGGCACTGGTAGCTTATGCCTATAGTCCTAGTTACTCGGGAGGCTGAGATCTGGAGGGTCATGGTTCCAAAGCCAGCCAAACCAGAAAGATCTACAAGACTCCATCTCCAAAATAACCAGCAAAAGGCAAGGCTGGAGATGTGGCTTAAGTGGTAGAGTGCCACCTAAGCCAAGCAAGTTGCACAAGCACAAGGCCCTAAATTCAAACCCTAGTACTGCCAAAATAATAACCATAATGCTGTAATGAGTATCTTTATAACATACTGTCTTAATGAAGTAGCAAGTTTTCTAGTGTGGAGCATTCACATTTCTAGTACACTAGCATATGCTAAATGCTTTGCATGAAATAATTTCCTTGTGCCAGCACTGCCATTTCTTTCTTCTCTTTATAGGTGAGAATATAAAGGGATTCACATGACACCAGGGCTTAGCCAAGTCTGACTCTCAGCCTGTGTGATCTACAGCCTTCTGACTTTAAATGTTAAAATAGCAAGTGTCTCACACCTGTAATCCTAGTTACTCAAGAGGCCGAGATTGAAAAGATTGTGGGTCCCAAACTTCATCTAAACAAACAAACAAAAAAAAAGCAAGGGATTAAAAAAACAATCAACTGAGTTTGATGATGTACGCTTTCCATCTCAGTTATGTAGGGAGTATAAACAGGAAGTTTGTGGAGCAGACTGGCTTAACAAAAAGTGAGAACAGGGCTGGGAATGTGGCTTTGTAGTAGAGCACTTGCCTAGCACACACAAAGCCCTGGGTTTGACTCCTCAGCACCACATAAACAGAAAAAGCTGGAAGTGGCGCTGTGGCTCAAGTGGTAGAGTACTAGCTAGCCTTGAGCAAAATGAAGCCAGGGACAGTGCTCAGGCCCTGAGTTCAAGCCCCAGGACTGGCAAAAACAACACCAACAACAAAAAACAAAAAGTGAGACCATATTCAAAAGAATAACAAGAAGCAAAAAGGGCTGAAGGGCCTGGCTCAAGTGGTAGAGTGCTTACCTAGCAAGCACAAGGTACTGAGTATATAATCTAGTTCATAACCCAGTACTACTATGTTCAGTACAGCAAATGGCAAAACCCATTATAGCTGGGCATAGTGGTTCAAACCTATAGTCCTAGCTATTCAGGTGGTTCACCGTCAGCTGGTGGTTCAAAGTCCTTGAGACTCCTTAGCTCCCATTAACCACCAAAAAGCTGGCAGTGGCACTGTGGCCTGAAGTGGTAGAGTGCTAGCATTGAGCAAAAACAGAAACCAAAAAAACCCAAGTACAGCACCCAGTCCCTGAGTTCAAGCCTCATGACTGACAAAAACAAACCATTATAGTCAGTAACATACATTTATTTAAGAGTTCATCAAATATTTAAGCTTTGGCAAGCTTTTACCTCTTAGGCTTAACTATAAGTGATTACTGAATTTTTTTTCCTTTTTATGTCCAAAGACAGTTGGAATATTGGCAGTTTTATGTTTTTTTTTATTATTTTAGTTAATCTTAAATATATTTAGGTGTTTAATGGGCCTCTCCCTGGGGAATTTAGATGATGTTCACTGAAAGAAAAAAAAGCAGAGGGAAAACAAGGAAAGCAGAGGAACTTACACAGGCCAGCGGTTGCTAATATGTAGAGTCAGATCCTGCCTCTCCTTCCTATTTGCTTTGTGACCTTCCTCAAGAGATGTGAACTCTTTGTCCTTTACTTTTTTTTTTTGGCCAGTCCTGGGGCTTGGACTCAGAGCCTGAGCACTGTCCCTGGCTTCTTTTTGCTCAAGGCTAGCACTCTACCTCTTGAGCCACAGCACCACTTCTAGCATTTTTGTATATGTGTGGTGCTGAGGAATCGAACCCAGGACTTCATGTATATGAGGCAAGCACTCTTGCCACTAGGCCATATTCCCAGCCCCTTTATTATTTTTTTTTAATCTGAAAATTGGGAAGAATACAATGTCTACAACAATGTTGTTGTAAGGCTTGACTTATAAATGGGTGGAAATCATGTTGTAATTCCAGGAGAAACTAAGTAATCTATTGGGTCTTTCGTGACCATAGCTCCTTCCTTCTGTCAGTATATCTCATTTTCAAAATTTTAACTTATTGATTTGGTGGTATTGGGGTTATTTTTATGCCCAGGTTGGCCTGGATTGTGACGTGTCTCTATGCTTCCTGGCTGATCTTGAATTGTCATCCAACCAAACCAGAAAACGTAGCTGCTTTAGTTATTTTTCAGGTAGGATCTTGAATTTCCCCCCTGCCCCCTGGTCATTCTGGACCTCAATCCTCCTCTTTATACTTTATAGCTGGAATGACAAGCTAGTACCCCCCTTCCCCGGCCTATTTATTAAGATGGTTTCTTGTGAACTTTTTGCTTGGACTCACTAGTCTTGAACCACAGTCCTCCTCATGTCTACCTCCCAAATAGCTGTGGTTACAGACATGAGCCACTGGGCCCAGCTTCTGTCATTGCATTTCAAACTAAAACCTTCTCAAGCTCCCACTTGAGCCACAATAGAGTTGTGGCTTTGTGCTGCTTAACTGGAGATAAGACTCTCATGGGTTTGTCAGCCTGGAACATGGCTTCAAACTGAGATGCTCAGATCTCAGCCTGCTGAGTAGCTGGGATTACAGGCGTGAGCCACCAGAGCCTGCCTTTGTTTTCCCTTCTCCTGGGGGGCTAGTGTACCAAGGCAGAGATTGCACTGGGCATGGTCACTTCAGTCACCTCTGCCTTCGCAGAGCTTCCATGTCTAATGTAAAGGATAGTAAGATGAACTGCAGTTTGCAAAGGCTGTGCTAGGGAGTGAAAGAAGGAAGAGGGCTCATCTTCAGGCAGGACGATGAGGAGGAACCCATGGCAGGCGGAAGTTGGGACAGAAGGGTGAGTGGGGGGAGGGCGTTTAGCGAGGCCGTGGCCAGTGCATGGCGGCGGTGGACTCCTTGCCCCCTCCTTGCAGGTCACCCGAGAGGCTGGAGAAATTCCTCTAGGAGTTTCCTTCCCCGCTGAGGAACGCCCTCCACGTGGAAACGTGAGCCTCGTCAGGACCACCGATTGGTGGTTCCTGCGGGATTGATGAACGTTCCGCTGAGTAGCAGGAAGGGGTCGAGTTGGATTTGTTGGCTTTATTCTGTGGTCCTTTTTGATGTCATCTATGAGGGTGTGTGTGTGTGTGTGTGTGTGTGTGTGTGTGTGTGTGTGTGTGTGTGTGTGCTGTTCCTGGGGCTCTGAACTCAGGACTTGACTGATATTCCTCAGTTTTTTGTCTTTTTGGGTTTTCTTTCTTTCTTTCTTTCTTTTTTGCCAGTCCTGGGCTTGGACTCAGGGCCTGAGCACTGTCCCTGGCTTCTTTTTGCTCAAGGCTAGCACTCTGCCACTTGAGCCACAGCGCCACTTCTGTATTTTCTATATATGTGGTGCTGGGGAATCAAACCTAGGGCTTCATGCATATGAGTCAAGCTCTCTTGCCACTAGGCCATGTTCCCAGCCCCTGTCTTTTTGTTTTTAAACCCAAGGCTTAGAGCTCTACCACTTGAGCCACGGCTCCACTTCTGGCTTTTTGGTGGTTAGTTGGAGATAAGAGTCTCATGGACGTTCCTGTCCAGGCTGGCTTCAAATTACGTTCCTTAGATCTCAGTCTCCTGAGTAGCTAGGGATTACAGGCGTGAGACACCTGCGCCTGGCTGTCTTAATTTTTACAACCCATGTGTTGGGAAAGTGAGATTCAGAGAGCTCGGATAACTGGTGTTAAGTCGCAGAGCTGGTTTTAGACCCTGATAAGGTTCTCTCCTGAGCTTTGAAGCGGCTTCGGTTTGGGTTTCACCGCGCTTTGTGAGTTTTCATGGCAGAGGAGCGGATGAGTGACGGAATGAACGAACAGATGGAGGGTGGGCGAATGGATTGGAGGGCTTAGGACAGGAAAAGCAGCTTCCACAGAGAATGAGACGTCAGGGGTCCCCGGGGTGACTGGCTCTTCCTCGAAGGTCGGTGGCTTCCATGTGCAATCCTCAGTTGCCTAAGCCACTTCCAGGATGGCGCTTGGCTGCCCGGAGGCCACACTTTTCCCAAAGCCTTCGCCTCAAGGCTCTCCTTGCTGGCTCTGCTCTGCTCTTGCAAAACGCCCTTTGCCGAGTAAGGCCCAGGCCAAGTGAGGCGCAGAGGGCGTGCGGACTTGAGCAACGGAAGGAAACCGCGCTGTCTCCACGTGAGGCAATATTCTACAGCTATTAAAATAATGCAAAACACACAGCACGGTGTGGAAATCTGAAAAAGCATTGGGAAACCGTTGCGCACAGCTATCTGAAGATGCCCGTGAAGGCGGTGGGAGTTGACTCGGATACAAGTCAGAAGCCGACAGGAAAGAAAATGGGGTAAAGGTCTTCGGATTGGATCTCACCCACTTAGTCCACCCGCCTATCCTGGTCCTTCTTCTCCAGATCCATCCAGTCCCAGACTCTTGTACACTTTCTGGTGCTTCATCTTCATTGCTATTACCAGACTCCTCTTTTGGGGTCCTGACTGGGGTTCATGTTGGACACTGTGGTTCAATTAGGTTTAGGTCTCCTTTTCTTCTTTTTTTTTCCTTGCCAGTACTGAGGCTTGAATTTGGGGCTTCACACTCTTCTGCTGGCTTCCCCCATCCCCACCCCCTCTCTTTCTCAAGACTGGCACAATCACTTAAGCCACAGCTTCACTGTCAACTTTTTTTTTTTTTCCGGTTAATTGAAAATAAGAGCCTCAGGGACTCTAAAGCCCAAAGATGATCCTTGATCTCAGCCTCCGGAGTTGCTAGGATGACAGGCACAGCATACCAGGGGGCCCAACCGGAAGTGGTTTTGACAGGAAACACATCTGATTCTGCTACTTTCTTTTTCTTTCTTCTTTTGTGTGCCAATCCTGGGGCTTGACCTAAGGGTCTGAGCTCTGTCCTTGAGAATTTTTGCTCAAGGCTGGCACTCTACCACTTGAGCTACAGCTCTGTTTCTGGCTGTTTTGGGGGGTTAGAGATAAGAGCCTCTCCCAGTATCCTGCCCTGGCTGGCTTCCATCTGTGATCCTCAGATCTCAGCTGTTTGAGTAGCTAGGATTACAGGCATGAGCCACCAGCGCCCGAATTGCTTGTGTTTTTCCCCTTGGTTATAAGCTTTGGTTTACTTACAACTGCATTGAGGAGTCAAGTTCATATAGATGTCTTACCATATCTTACTGCCTCCGCCCTGTACCTTATTTATTATTATTACTAGGTTTCTTCCTTCTCCAATCTCCTCTAGGCTGAAGGTTCAAAGGTTCTAACCTCCGCAGCTTTCACAACTGTCCCAGGGAGAGTTTGGTTCCTCTGCCCTCCTCGAGTACCGCAATTCATGCCGTCATATTGATGAGGTTCCCGCCTCTCTAGAGCAGGGACCTCATCTAATTACCCTCCACCTGAGGCTCTCAGCATTGTGCCAGACATATGGCACCATGGGCAAAAATGGGTGTTGATAGAATGAATACATGGTCATGTGAAACAGTATCCTTTATGATGTTTCAATTGTGTGTGTCCACATGTACACGTGTGCTAGTACCGGAGCTTGAACTCAGGCCTTTGTGTTCTTACTTGGCTCTGTCACTCAGGCTGGTCCTCTACCACTTGAGCCATACCTCCACTTCTGGCTTTTTGGTTGGTTAATTGGAGGTTAAGGGTTTCTTGGATTTATATGCCTGGGCTGGCTTTGGGTTTTGGTCTTCAATCTCACCCTCCTGAGTAGATAGGATAACAGGCAGGAGCTAAATAATAGTAAATAAAATTGCAAAGAAAACAGCCTTTAAAAGAAAGCAACAGGATCTTTTGATATGTAGAAAAGCAGAGGCAGTGAATTTAAAATGGAGAGGCAAGGAACTATGGCGTGAGTAGACAGATTGGGTTTCTTTTTTCTTTTCTGTCCAAGACTGTGGGACTTGAACTCTTTCACTGGCTGGCACTCTACCACCTGAGCCACGCCTCCAAACCCCAGTTTGGGTTTCATTCTGGGACTGCCAGCTGAGCCCCCATGCTTCCGGTGGAAGATGGGTGCAGAACAGAAGCGCGTGAAGTGTTTATGGCAGGCCCAGGAGGATGTGGCCTTTAGTGGACTCCGTACAGGGCAAAGATCACATTGTCACTGAGAGCCTGAGGCCTTTGTGTGAACGTCTTTTGGCATCCTTCTGCTTGGTTTTGTAATCTCAAACTTGTGAAGTTTCAGCCTCAGCTGAAATTTGATTATACTCATGCAGACTAATGAAAGAGGTGAAGAGCAAGTTCAGCACTTCTGATGGTGTCTCATTTTCTGAGCCAGTTTCCTTACCTCTACATGTCTACATGGGGAGTGGTGTTTAACCGTAGGTCTCGCAGTTAGGGGTGGCTCTAAAATTCATGAGGAGAAAGGAGCATTTGGGAGGTGCTCCAAGTTCTGCACAGGAGTAGTGTGTGTGTGTGTGTGTGTGTGTGTGTGTGTGTGTGTGTGTGTGTCCCAGGGCTTGAACTCAGGGCCTGGGTGCTATCCATGAGTGTTTCTGACTCAAGGATATTGCTCTATCACTTGAACCACAGCTCCACTTCTGCCTTTTTTGGTACTTTATTTTCTGGTTCGGGGGTACCCACCATCCTCATATACCTGTCCAGGGCCTCTGATTTGAGCTCTGAGTAGCCACACATCTCTACTCCAACCTGCCAGCAAAAGCAGAAATCTCTCCCACAGTATCCTCAGGACCTGAACTTCCAGTTTAGCTTAAATGTCTTCCTAACTGTAAATGTCAGCTTCTTCTATGAGAACCTCTTCTTTTACATCATGCAAGAGCTAGAGCCTCTCTATTGGTACTGTTGATACTAGTTTGATCTCGGATGAGCAACAGAAGTGTGATACCAACCCGGGGAGCGCAGGGCCCCTTGGATACTGGTAATAGTAAAGTGGAATCCCCCAGGTGCTGGCGGGAGGCGGGATCTGAGAATCAAGCTTTGAAGCCACCCTGGGCAGAAAGTCCCTGAGACTCTGATCTCTAATTAACCACCAGAAAACCAGAAGTGAAGCTGTGGCTCAAAGTGGGAGGAACCTGAGCCCAGACCCCGAGATCTATGACAGACATTAAAAAATAAATAAAAAAGTTATGGGATCTCGAGTCTTCCCAAAATATGATTACGGTACAGAAATGTCTGAGGCCCAAGACTCTTGCTTTCTATGTGCCCTAGCTACCTAGGGCAAAGCTACCTAGATTATGTATGGGTCTCCTAACATGTTTGTATACCATGTGATCATTTGGCCTCCTCCTAACTCCGGAGGAAGCAAGCCAGAAAGAGGGACTTTTTAGTATTTGGGGTATGAAGTGATTTTATTGGCCGCATAAGCTAAGGCCAGTTGCTGAGATAAGTCTGTTTGACTAGAGGGGTCAATTCATGAATCAGGGCTTTATACATAGGCTGGGTTCATAAAGTCACATGACCTTCTGAGATCAGATGCAAATTTGAATTCCTATATACATTTTCCCGAGGGAGAAAAAAAAACACCTCTACTTTTATGGGATCTTTTTTTCTTCTTCTTTCAGTTGGGCCTTGGCCTCCAAGTGTTTACATCCATTAAAATGGTGAGACCTGGGGGCAGTAATCACGAAAAAAAAAAATAAATCTGGGCATTTTATAACAGGATTGGAAGGAGCCAGTTAGTTGTAGAGTGTGAAGCGAGGCGAGCGTGGAAGGTTGCCCGAGGTGGCAGGGGTGTTTACTCCCTCGGGCCCCACACGAGCCCCTCATGCCCGAGGGGAGGGGGGGGGACCCCGAACACCTGGTTTTACCTGGACGCGCGCGGAGGAGCCGCAGGCCCGGCTCTCACACCCATCACCGAACACCTCCCCAGGGCGTCTCCCCGGTGCCATCGCGGGCGGGGACGGTGCCTCCGGGGCTCTGGGGAGGCTGCCAGGCTCTTCTGCCGCCCCGGGGAGCACGAGGGAGGCGCGCCCCGGGGAGCCTCGGGCGTGCGGCCGGGAGCCCAGCCAGCCGCCCCAGGTGTGGGGTGCTGGAATGCGGCATCCCAGCGAGGTGAGGCTCAGCTCCGAACTCGCAGACCCGAGGCCGGCCACCAGCGCCCGCCGTCGAGCTCGCCTTCCCTGGGCCGGACCCTAACCCTCCGCCGCGGCCTCGGCGCGGAGGCGGCTGTCCCTTTAAGGGGGGGGCGGGGAGCCGCCGGGCTGGCCGCGCCCCCTCCTCGCTCTCGGAGCCGCCGGACCACCTGTCTCCGGCCTGGCCACGCCCCTTTCTGGAGGGGCGGGGGAGGAGGGGGCGGGGACGGAGGGCTCGAGGGTTTACCTTGCGGGGCGGGCGCGCGGCGCATGCGCAGCGCCGGACAGGTCCGCGGCGCCCTCACTTCCTGGCATTCCCCCTCCCCCCGCGCTCGCCGTTACCCTGTACATCCGGGTCACTTGCCCTCCGCTCCGAGTCGCCGCCGCCGCCGTCGCCGGGTTCGTCGCGGCTCCGCCTCAGGGGCAGGTGCGGAGGGGGCTCCCGATCCCGGTCGCCGCCGCTCTTCCCCCCCCCCCCTCCGGGCCCGGGGCTCCCCCTAGCGCCGCCGAGGAGCCGCCGTCGCCGCCGCCGCCGCCGCCGCCGCCGCTCGAGGAGGGCGGAGGAGCGGGGCTGAGAGCCTCGAGGCGCGAGGGCGGGTGAGTGATTGGATTTGGCCATTTCCCCCCCGCGCGCGCCCCTCGCGTGCCGGTGCCGCGACCCCATCTTGGCGGCGGGCGCGGCGGGGCCCCCGCGCCGGCCGCGGGGGGTTTCCTGGCGCCCCGGCGCGGCGGGGCCCCGACCCCCCGGCCCGGGCCCGGGTCCCATCGTCCGTCCGCCGGCCCGCGGCCCTGCCCGGGGCCCGGCGCTCATTCATTCCCGGCCGCCTTCCCGCCGCCCGCCCCTTTCCCCGCGCCCGGGCCGCCCGCCCGCCGCCGCCGCGGGCCCGTGACCTCCGCCTCCTGCCGCAGCTCCCCCCCCCCCCCCTCGGCCCGGCGACCCTCCGGGCCTCCCGGCCACCGGCGTCCCGTCGCGGTCACCTGTGCGGCCCGACCCGCCGACTCGCGTGGACCGTGTCATTCCTCGCCACCCCCCACCCCACCGGGGTCCCGTTGCGCGGCAGCCCAGGGTGTGGTCCTCGCTTCCCGGGCTCGGATCTCTCTGGAATCCCGAACCCGTGGCCGGCCGGCCCACCCTCCTTCCCCTCCCTCCCTCCCCCGGGCACGGACGCCGGCCTGGCCTCCGGGGCTGCGCCTGGGTCCACCTCGTGGCTCGGGCGGGACGTCCCAGATCCTCCCCCCCCCCACCCCTTGCCCTTGGGGCATTTTATTTTGATGGAGTCAATTTTTCTCCCAGCCTAATTTTTTTTTTTTTTTGGACAAGGTGATCAAAATCCCCCCACCCCCCGACTCCTCGATTCGCGGCGTTACCTGTTCATTGTGTTTGCGGATGAGACTTTTTCTCGTCTCCCGTGTCAACATTTATGGAGCGCCGCCTGGGCGGAATGCTGATGAAAATCCTTGTGCACACTTGCTGTTACCACAGAATGCCTTTCTGAATAAGGCAGGGGGGGGTGAATTCTTTTTAATATACCCGTCTTTTTTATCTCTCCCCCCACCCCGCGCCCCCTTCTGTAAAGTGTATGGAGTTTGGCACAGGTTTAACTCCTTCAGTGCTGCGTTGTGGGCCTGGGTATCAGATCGGTTCTGCATTCCTTCTGCCTTGCAGTCAGGCAGACTGACGTTCCAGAGGAGTAATCCTCCCCCCCCCCCCCCCCCGTATCTGAAGGAATTTCAATCGCTTCCGTGTTTGGGGGCGTCAGTGCAAATCATTTTTAGACTAACGTACCTCAAGAAAAACACACCCTTGATCCTTTTAATTCTTTAATTGTGCTTAATGATAGGAGCCGGAGCTTTGTGTCTCAGGATGACTTGGTAATTGGAGCTCATTTGATAGCCTGTTTGTCGTGTTGCAGTGAGCTGAAGAGCGACTAGTCCTGCGTCCATAGATGAAATAACAGCATTTTTTTCCCGTGACTTCGTGTGTGTGTGTACGTGTGTGTGTGTGTGTGTGTACCAATACTGGGGCCTTGAACTCCGGGCCTGAGCGCTGTCCCTTAGCTTTTTCCTCTTCAAGGCTGACTCAGATAGTCAGTGGAGACACAGCCTCACTTCCTGGCTTTTTGGTGGTTAATCGCACCAAAGTCAGCCTTTCTTGCCCAGGCTGGCTTTGAACTGGGATTCTCATATCTCAGCCTCCTAGTACCTAGGATTATAGGTGTGAGCCACTAGTGCCCTCCTTCTTTGTGATTTTCATAGTTTATTTCACCCAACCCCAGGGGAGGTTCTAAAGCACATCATACCTACTATTTGCATGTTGGTTAGTACAGTGATATTGATGATTATTTTTTCTTTTCTTTTTGTGCTGATCCTGTGGCTTGAACTTAGGGCCTGGGCACTGCCCCTTAGCTTTTTCTGCTCTGAAGGCTGACACTATTAGCACCTGAGCCACAACTCCACTTCTGGCTTTTTTGCTAACTGGAGCTAAGAGTCTCAAAGACTTTCTTGCCACCTGGACTGACTTGGAAGGTGTTCCTCTGATCTCAGCCTCCTAAGAAGCTAGGATTGCAGGCGTTGTGTTTTCTGATAGTAGGATTACAGGCATTGTGATTTCTAATAGTAATTGCCTTTGAGGAAATCCTTGGCCTTGTGAAACATTGTATATATAATATACACTATACATACATATGTAATTTTGTAGAGGATGGGTATTTTTGGTTGGTTGCTTGCTTGCTTGTTTATGATACTGGGAATTGAACTCAGGGCAAGTGCTCTATCACTTGAGTTATATGTCCTTAGCTGTTTTTGTTTTTGTTTTGTTTTGTTTTTCCTGAGGCTTGAAGTCAGGGCCTGGGCTCTGTCCCTGGGCTTTTTTGCTTAAGGCTCGCCCTCTACCACTTGAGCTACTGCTCCACTCCCAGCTTTTTTGGTTGTTAATTGGAGATAGGAGACTTTGCTGCTAGACCTGGGCTTGAACCATGGTCATCAGATCTCAGCCTCCTGAGTAGTTAGGATTACAGGCATGAGCCACAGGCATCCAGCTGTATTTTGCTCTTCTGAAATCAGGTCTGCTAGCTTTACTTGCTGAGGCTAGATTTTTCTTTCCTAAGAAAGTGGTTGGTTGGTCAAAGGGAGATGTGATTAAAATTGATTCTAGTTGCCCCAGCAAAAATATTATTTCAGGTGCCAAGTAAAGTTAAGTGAGGGCAGTTTATTTTGGGTAGATTAAGGTGCTATTTAGTGGAACTTAAAACTAGTTTCTCCAAAACAAAAACTAGTGAAGATATGACATATTAAATTGTACCACTCTTAAAATTATGACTCATTAGCCAATAACAATTGATGAAGAAGTAAAGAAAGATGCCTATTTCACTTCACTCCTGGTCTCCTTGGGGAAAGGGCTGGATTATCACATGAGATTGCTTTACTCTTATTAAGTATTGATGATGCATTCAGCTGTCAGACCCTATAATTTTCTCTTTGGCTGGTTAAGGAGAGCAAGACTATAACACTTGGTGTATTTATTTATGGTGTTGGTAGCGTGTGCCTTTTTTTATTTCTACTTTTCTGATAACACACAGAAGTTAGCACAGTTTCTGCCTGATGCCGGTGGATACTCAGTTAATATTTTGAACTGCTAAGTGAACACCAAGGTCAAAGAGTTTTGGACAGTATTGTGTTTTGTAATTATGTGGCAAAAGTTTTTGAAAAAGATGTTGATTGCTCTGAGTTTCATTATCGGCAAGTATTTTGCATATTTTGATTATTGCTGGATTAGGTTATTTAAATGATCTTGAGAAAGTCATGTTATTTTGTGTTATGCTTTAGTTCATAGAATGGGTTCATTTACTTGGAATAGGTCTCTGCTATATGTATATGTCTTGTCAACATTTGTGAACAATAGTCAATTTATGGAATTGTACATTTAAAAGTTTCTACAAGTCAGCATAAAATTCTTCAATGTGTGAGCTCATGCTATATTATACCCAGTTCGTTAAATAAGTTTAACATTTCAAGTGTTGGGTTTTTTTCCTTTTTAAAATTTATTTATTGTTGTCAAAGATTATGTACGGAGGGTTACAGTTACATAAGTCAAATGATCAAGCATTGTTTTGTATAGTAGTTTTTTAATACACAGTGTAATGTAATGGTGACTTAACTGTTTCACTGGTGGTGCTGATGATAATAATGGTAGTTAACCCTTGTGAAGTGACTACTACTGGTCAGGCAGTGTTGTAAGACCTGTTTCAATCTTTTCAGCAACCGTGTGTGTGTGTGTGTGTGTGTGTGTGTGTGTGTGTGTCCTGCTTGAACTCAGGGCCTTACATTCTCACATGGCTCTTTTTTGCTGCAGGCTCTATCTACTACTAGAGCCACAACTCCACTTCCAGCTTTTTCCAGCTTTTTGGTAGTTAAGTGGAGATTAGAGTCTCATGGGCTTTTCTGCCCTGACTAGCTTTGAACTGCCATTCTCACTGCCTGGCCTAGCATTTGTATTCTTGTCTAACAGAAGAGGAAACAGATTAAGTAACTTCAGTAACATAGCTAGTAAAATGGTAGGTCTGGGACCTGGCTCTTAATTATTGTGGCATGATATATTGGACACTTAACTCTACCTCAGCTCTTTATATGTACCGTTAGTTTTTGATAACCCTGTAAGACATTGTTTATTTCTATTTAATTCCTGATTAACACTAGGAGCTCTAAGAGCTTATGTAAGTTGAGATACACTCTTAAGAGAAATGTGGAAGACTGGTATTTGAACTCAGGCCTGTGACTCATACTTTACTAAAATTGTATTTCAAGGTACCAATTTGAGGTGTTATATTTTATATTATGTATGTAGCAGGTATACTTAAGACAGGGAGTCTCAATTTTTCAGTTAACCACACAGGAAGGATAATGTTCACTTGCTCTGAACTTTCCTGTGAGTTCGTACAATATTATAACTTTCTGCTAACCACTTATAACTCTACCACTTTTCCACTCAGGTAAGGAAAAGGAGTGGCATTTATAAAACTCTTTTAAACAAGGAAATCATTCCCAACATTTTGATTCTTCATATACGTTTCGTATTCGTATCTCCAAAATGTGACTGTAGATAAAAATAGCTTCTCAATGATGTATTATTGGGTAATTTGAAGTGATTCATGCAGTCATAAAGATATAATCTTGAAGCTATTTATTTTGAAAAGATAAAGGTACATATTATTCAAGGTACAGGTACACAGGTACATTGTTATTCTTTATACAGGGCACTGAAGCTTTGAATCCTGTACAGTTATTTCCTTTCCTGCGGTATTCTCTACTTGATGTATTTATTTAGTTAATGCATTATGTATGGTGTATATGAAATTTTGGGCTGCTACTAGCTTCTTCACTGTCCCTGGAATACTTCTGTTCAACAATTGCAATGTTCATACTGAGTACTAGTTTAGATTGAAGATTTTTAAAAAACATTTAGTAGGAAAAAGAGTGATGACATATTCCCAGATGCTGTAACTGGAGGATTATTTATGCCATGTCTCTGTCATTGGTGTGGAAAAAAGAGAATTGAGCACACTAGTTTAAGTGAAATCTGAAATTTAAGTGGGTTTTAAAGCAAACGCTTGGTGGTGGCAGAGGATTAGACCTCTTAAAGTACACTTCTTAACTTGTACTCTAATTATTCAGAGATGCATTTCATTGAAGTATTATATGAAAACTTTGCATTTACTTTCTGGTATGCTCTTGTCTGATAATGTGAAGGTCCTCTGATTACAAAAGGGGAACAACTGTTACAAGCCTCATAACACTCCAAATTTTTCTCTTTTCTTTCAAAGACAAGGTCTTGCTATGTAGTTTAGGCTAGCCTTGAACTTGTATGCTTTCTGCCCCAGTGGCCCCAGTGCTGAAATTACTGATGCGCACCCTTACACTCTATACTAGAAAATTTTTGTATTGATTTTAATGCAATATATAAGGAAGACAGGATATAATTGCCTTAACTACTCCACTAGTTACTGAGCACATAAAAGCAGAGTTATATATTAATGAATGATGAACATGAATATTGAATCAATTAATGAACATTCATAGTCCCTCTTTAGAATAGAAGATAAAGAAAAATAGTGTGATTTAAGTGTTCTGTCATATAGATAACATATCTTAAGGTGAAAATAAACCCTCTTGTTTGTATAAATCCATGTAAACCAAGGCTTGAAGAGTAGACAGACCATTCAGTCCCAACGAAGAATACATAGGTGGGTAGTGAAAGAAGGGCTAAAAACTTGAAGGGGAGGGCTTGAAATGTACAACACAGATAGATAGTCCTGTTGGGCTATAATGCTAGGTAAAGGAGAAGTGGGAAAGAGGAAGCTAAATAACCCTAAGGTCATCTATACACTCTCAACAAATCCTGTTCAGTTCACTTGGGGCCAGTGGCAGTGGCGGAACCTGTACAGGATTTTAAGGGAGAGAATAAAATACTCACGTTCAAGTTACCTTGTTAAGAGTGCTGGTAGTATGGCTTAGTGATAAGAGCATTTGCCTGACATGCATTTGCAAGGCCCTGGGGTTCTGTACCCACATACAGATATGGGAGAAGGGGAGAAGATTGTTCTGTCTGCCTTTTCCTACTTTTTTTTTTTTTTTTTGGCCAGTCCTGGGCCTTGGGCTCAGGGCCTGAGCACTGTCCCTGGCTTCTTCCCGCTCAAGGCTAGCACTCTGCCACTTGAGCCACAGCGCCGCTTCTGGCTGTTTTCTGTATATGCGGTGCTGGGGAATCGAACCTAGGGCCTCGTGTATCCGAGGCAGGCACTCTTGCCACTAGGCTATTTCCCCAGCCCCTTTTCCTACTTTTAAAAATAAATTTTTATTTATTTTATTTGTGGGGTATAGGGACTTGCTATATTGTCCAGCCTGGCCTCAAATTCACTATGAGGCCCAGGCTGACCCAACATTTTTTGGCCTCTGAAATATTAGAATTATAGTTACGTACTACCACATCCAGTCTGTTCTGTCTGCTTTTAGGGTGTGGGTTGACAGTGAAAGAAGATTGAAACAAGATCAACTGTAGTGAGACAGGTTAGAAGGCCATTAAATATATATGATGCAATGTATAAGATTTGCTGATTGGCTGGATTTGGGCTTCATAGAGCCTGTAACTTTGCTTAGAAAAGCAGGGAAATAAAGTCTTACAGCAGTTGAGATGTTGCTGCCTGAGGCTAAGGTTAAGCCAGATGTGTTTTCAAGTGAGCATTTTCTGTTGACTTAATGTATTGTTAGTCATTGGGTATGAGCTGACCCACCCCCAAATAGGAATGCACCCAGAAGTGGTCCATGCATCCATGTCATTTAAGTTTCCACAATCAAGAAGCTAATAGCTTAAAAAAAAAAAAAAAAAAAGAAACTAACAGCTGCTTTTCAAAAGGAATATACCTGATAGTTGTGTTACGGAGGCAGTGGGTCCAGAACTCTGAAGTTTCACCATTAGATGATACCTAAAATGAATCCCAGAGACTTATAGCCACGAATGGGCATTACAATGTGGGGCCCCCCAAATAGCACTTTTGTACACATACCTACCTCTTCCTTATTGGGAGAACCCTCTCTAACACAGAGTGGGAAATTACAAGCAAGTATCTTCAGTTCCTACTGTTCACTAAGATGTGGCAGTAAGCAGTATGTTTGTTTGTCCTTTGCTCTGGAAAGAGGCATTATTTTTATTTTTCATAATTGTTGACAGTACAGAAATCCTTGAAAGATTCTCAAGAGCAAAGAGCAGTTGGTACTTCTTACAAAATACGCAAAATATCTGTAGAGAATTGTTTACCCACAGATGTAAATTGGCTTTTTCAAAAACTCTGATTTTAAAAAGGGTTTCTTACATGTAGTAAGAAGACGGTAACATATGATTGATCTGGTTTTTGTAGCAACATATAAGTAATGACTACGGCAGAAGTTTGACTAAATTTCTTTAAGGTAAGTGGACAGCACCAATAACATTTAATCAGAAAGTAATGACTGGCATGTTTAGACATCTTTCTGTTTGGAAGAGATCCATATGTGTTCTTCAAGAATTTCAAGAGCATTAAAGTGAAATATGAAAAAAACTGCCTTCGAGTGCAAGATATGAGGTAACTTTGTTTTTATTATATCAAACTACAGTTCTCAACTTAAAATCCTTACAAGTTCTAACAAATGATGGTAATTAAATACAATTTAGAGGAGCCTGCTTTTTCTGTTGACAGTACAGATTCAGAATTGTAAGACCAAACAGTGATGGGGAGGTTTAAACTTGGAATCTTACCTTTCTTTCTCTTGCTCGCTCTCTCTCTCTCAGCCTATGACTACATTTTATTTTTAAAATCTATCTTCCTAGCTATTTCTGTAAACAAGTATTTAAAAATGTGATTGGAATTTTTGTGTTAAATATTACTTAATGTCTTCATGGTGTGTGTGCATGCATGGGTGTGTGTGCATTGCATGTGTATGTGCGCACGTGCTGATCTTGAGGCTTGAACTTAGGGCCCGGGCACTGTCTCTGAGCTTTTCTGCTCAGGGCTACCCCGAGTCACCGCTCCACTTCCAGCTTTTTTGATACGTAATTGGAGATAAAAGTCCAAGGTAACAAACAGTACAAGAAATATATCCAATGCCTAACGTATGAAACTGTAACCTCTCTGTACATCAGTTTTATAATAATAAAAAAGAAAAAAAAAAGTCTCCTAGACTTTCCTTTCCTGGCTGGCTTCAAATCGTGATCCTGAGATCTCAGCCTCCTGAGTAGCTAGGATTATAGCCATGAACCACCAATGCCCAGCCATACTTAATATCTTAATGGTGTTTCATAAATGTATATACCGAGCTAATTTTAAAAGTCAGTTTTACTTATTCCGTTCATTTGAGTCAAACCATATATGAGTTTATAGACTTAAAAATGTAAACTAATCTAGTGATGGCAGAACTCCACTTTCAGTCACTGACTACTAAAAGTAAATGCTTACAAATCATGGATCGAAGTATTTTGGAAATAATCTGTACTAAAATGTGGATGTAGTTGAAGCTTCCTCTTTATTTATAGAACAGTATTAAAGCAAGTCAAAACTTGTAGCCAGAGTTCCACTGTGGTATGTGTGATGGTGGCAACTGGCCAGTGCCTGTCTTTGATATGAGGTACTGTACTGACCCTTGTTAGTGTCTATTAGCATATTATCTTTTGTGTCTTTTAAAAACTTTTTCTTAGCTGATTGGCAGTATTCTTTCTTTTTTTGGTTTGTTTTTGCCAGTCCTGAGGCTTGGACTTGGGGGTCTGAGCACTCTCCCTGGCTTTGCTAGCACTCGACCATTTGAGCCACAGTGCCACTTCCAGGTATTTGTGTCTATGTGGTGCTGAGGAATCCAACCCAGGGCTTCATGCATGCAAGGCAAGCACTCTACCGCTAAGCCATATTCCCAGCCTGGCAGTATTCCTTCTTGTGTTCTTATTTTATTTTTATAAACTTACAATTAGTTATGGGGGGGGAGGGTGGCGCGTTCACTGTTAAATTTCCATGTTTACAAATATATTCCAATCAGTCACTGTCTCCTCTGCCCTTCCTTCCCCTCTTCCCCAGACAATTTCAACAAGGTCTTTGGCTCGGTTTTATCGCTGGAAGCAATCTATTTTTAACCATATTTACCCTCTTTCAAAATGTATTTCAAAGCTATTGGGTTCTTTTGTTTTTGTTTTTTGGCCTGCCCTGGTACTTGAACTGGGGGGTGTGGGCACTGACTCTCAGCTTCTGTGCTTACAGCTAGTGTTTACCACTTTGAGCCACAGTACCATTTCTGGCTGTTTGGGTAATTTTCTTGGAAATAGAGTCTCATGAACTTTACTGCCTTGGCTGGCTTTCAACGGAGATTCTGAGATCTCAGCCCTCCTTAGTGGCTTGGATTGCAGGCGTGAGTCACCAATGCCTTCTATATTTTATTGTAAGTGGTTTTTATTTTTGTGTTTTTAGTGCTGGTTGCTGGCGGCTCAGCAAAAAGTCAGAAGTGGAACTGTGCCTCAGTGGTAGAGCATAAACTTTTAGCAAAAAACTAAAGGATAGTGCCCAGGCCCTTAGTTCAAAACCTAGTACTGGCACCAAAAAGAAACATTTTTCAATTTAATTTTACATTTAGGTATGCAATCTAGTCTTAATTTTGTGTCTGAGGTAAGTTTTTGAGTTTGTCTTTTGCATATGGGTATCTACGTGTATCAACACTATATAAAAAAGGCTATCCTTTATCCCATTGAACTGCCTCGGCATAGTTGTCAATATGTGATTGGAGTTGAATAGGCTTATTTCTGGACTTTTAGTTGTTGTTTTTTTTTAATTGTTCTGTGTCTTGTCTTTTTGTTAGTCCCACATGGCTTAGTAACTTTTAGCTTTGCATATTACATTAGTAGCTTTCTTACCAAGATATATGCTGAAGTTTATAAAGAACTGAAACGATAGAGAGCTGAGTCACTACTAGGTAGTCTCAGTTTGAGTGACCACTTTCTCATGCATCTTTAACATAGTCATTTTACATGAGTATATATATGCAAATACACATCCAATTTATACATAAAGACACATCATTATTTGCCCACACACACATTGTTCTTGTGTGCTTTTCCAGTGAATACACTTATTGTCAACTTTGAGAGAACTGATTATTTTTCTGCAGGCACTTTTGTAATTCTATGAATTTTTACTGACATAAAACTTTTGAGACTGCAGCTTTTTTGGACTAAACTGTGAGTCCCTTTTTCTTGGTAGTATGTTTAAATGAAAATTTGCTTCTCATTTTATCTTTGGAAAGATGATTATAAAACAAATGGGTAACAAATCATGTATGATTTAACAAAATGGCTACAGTTGCTGCATGAATCCTCATGTCCAATTTTAAACATTTTCATAAATATACTCTTAAATATTAAATTTGGCAGTTGGTGGCAAGTGTGTAGAACCGGAAAATATACATGCTTGGTGATAGAGAATTTTATTTGCAATCGTATGAGAACTAATATCTACCATAAGCTTAGTTTACAGTACTAATAAAGAAATGTCAGCCTTTGCTCTTTTGCACTTTGTGACTTAATCCTGTAACCTAGATAGTGCCTGAGATATGTTTAGCAGCAATCATGGAACTTTGGTGAACTCTGAAATTTGTCTCATCAGCCAGTGAAGGATAAATCCTATTATCAGAAACTCCCTTGACATTCACATTTTTATTGTATTAGGATTTTATATGATGAATACATGGTTGAAAATCATCTTTAGAGAAGTAACAACTATAAGAGACTGTACAGATTATACTGAAGGTTAAAAAAGAAGTTTAATCTCTGGCAAGGGGTATAAGTTAAAGGACTTGCTTAGGAGATGACAAAATGAGGGTAGGTGTCAACACAGTAGAAATAGTGTTTGAAGAAAATGTTCAAATTATTTGAGAAATTGAGTTACTCGATGAAATGCTAGAAATGAGGTATTTTTGCACATATTATTTATTTTTGTATTTAATTTGTGAAGCTGAGGATGGAACTGAATGCACATGCGAGGCAAATGCTCCAGCCCTAGGCTACATGAGAAGTTAACATTTTTAAACTTAGGAAAAAATTCAGATGACACATTTGTAGAAAGTGAAGTGATAACAGTGTCCTCTGGTGGAATTATGGATTTTAATCTTCTTCCTCCTTTTTATGGAACATTGGCAAGTATAACGTATCATACATTATGTGAAAAAGTGTTTAAACGAAATTTGTATTGAGTTTGGCCCTGCGTCATACTGGGGATTAAGCATTCAGCTTGGTAGACAAGAGCTCTACCACTTGCGTCATGGTTTTCCTAGAATCTTGAGCTTTTGTTAGGCAGGCAGGCAGGCCTAGGATCTCAGTACTTCTACTTCAACCTACTAAGTAATTTGGATTATGGGAGTGTGCCATCATATTAGGCTAATGTGAGTTGTAAGAATGAAGACATTGTACAAGAAATGCCAAGAAATTCCTGTTACTTTGAATATTTACTGTATCTGTTGATTAAAAACAAAGAAATCAGAAACTTGAAACTTGGAACTTAGAAGTGTTTGACCCAAGTTGTTGGAAATTAAATGGCAGAGTTTTTTTTAACTGAGTTTTTTGTTGGTATCCTAAGTTCCATCTTTGTGGAAGAAATAGGGAGTGTTCTGTCAAGCAAAAGGAAGGTTTTGCGGCGAACACATGGGAGCCATTTGTGGGACACACTATATTCATGTCTACTCTGTGTGTGTATTTGTTTGTTTTTGCCAGTTCTGGGGCTTGGACTCGGGGCCTGAGCACTGTCCTTGGCTTCTTTTTGCTCAAGGCTAGCACTCTACCTCTTGAGCCACAGTGCCACTTCTGGCCTTTTCTGTTTATGTGGTACTGAGGACTCAAACCCAGGGCTTGGTGCATACTAGGCAAGCACTCTACCACTAAGCCACATTCCCAGCCCTCATGTCTACTCTTGTCTGAAATTTTAGCAGAGGAGAGCAGGGTTGCTGCTAGGGCCCCCCCCCCCCAAATAAAAAAGCTTTTTGAACAAGTAGTGTGTGTTATACAGGCAGCTAATGAAAGTTCATCTGAGGAGGCTAGAAGTTAGGGTGTAGGATGAGGGCAGAGGATGAATCCTCAGAGATGTTCCAAATCTGTGGAGTTGAGATAAGAGATCCCCAGGGCTTTGGTGGGTCAGAACTTCGAGGGAACTTCTAGACGCAATCCATTATACTTTAAACAGTTTTTCTGAGTCCTGGAAGTGCCTGTTCTCTAATTAGTCCTCTATGCAGGGCTAGAGTGGAAGGGGCAGGGAGAAGTCAGTCTCCTGTGCTGCACAGGCAGACCTGGGAAGATGGGGAAACTAACTTTGAATGGAAATTCTCACAGTTTGGAATGGAAAATCTGAAGACGGTTTTCACAAGAGTGACCAAATAAAAGTTCAGAGACATTAACTATTACCACAGAATAAATTTGAAGGACAGTGGCGGAACAAACAGAACTGTAAGTTCCATGTATGTAGTAGTTACAGTTGCTTTTCTGTTTTTTTGTTTTGTTTTTGCCAGTCCTGGGGCTTGGACTCAGGGCCTGAGCACTGTCCCTGGCTTCTTCTTGCTCAAGGCTAGCACTCTGCCACTTGAGCCACAGTGCCACTTCTGGCCATTTTCTGTATATGTGGTGCTGGGGAATCGAACCTAGGGCCTCATGTATACGAGGCAAGCACTCTTGCCACTAGGCCATATCCGCAGCCCCTACAGTTGCTTTTCTAATATGAAAAATAAACGGAATTTTCAGAAGAATATTCTCTTTTTTTTAAGGGTGAGTGAGGGTTTTATTTCTTTCTTTAACCCAGACTCAGCTTTCCCCCAAGTTTACTTTATTTGTCTTGTTTTTGTTGCCAGTCCTGGGCCTTGAACTTAGGGCCTGAGCACTGTCCCTGGCTTCTTTTGCTCAAGGCTAGCACTCTGCCACTTGAGCCACACCGCCACTTCTGGCTTTTTTCTATATATGTGGTGCTGAGGAATGGAACCCAGGGCTTCCTGTATATGAGGCGAGCACTCTCCCACTAGGCCATATTCCCAGCCCTCAGAAGAATACTCTCATTGAGGCATTTTTTTTGATGAGTAAAATGACATTGAGATGGTCAGTTTTGTTGTGGGGTCAGATTCCCCTTACTGGTACTAAGGTAAGTAAACTTGTTTGTTTGAATTCATGCTTGCTATGAATATGCTCTACCATTTTAATCTTTTATCTATTTTCTGCTTTTGTTCTGTTTTTCAAATAGTATCTTATATATTTTCCCAGAGGGTCCCTATAGTACGGTCCTCTTAAATATGGCCTACAGTTCAGCTGGGATCACCGATGTGTGACCATGCCCAGCTTATTTGTGGAAGTGGGGTCCTGCTAACTTTTTGCCTTGGCTGGCCTCAAATTGTGATCCTCTTGGTCTCAACCTGGGATTTTATGTGTGTATCATCACACCTATCCATTTAATTTTTGAGATTTGTAATATCACCTGTGTTTCAGTGCTTTATGAAATAAAAATTATGATCTCTAGCAAAATGTATTGTACACACATAAGTTATATATTATTACTCTCTTTAAAGCAATTGTTTCCTTTTAGTTGTTCTTCTTAATGTCTGTTTTACTTATATATTTCTTAAAAATACTAAGTAGAGGTAGAGGATTTGGTATGAATATAGGGTATACTTAACTCTCAAGGATAGGAGAAATGTTGGTTTTCAGTGGAGTCCACTTTCTGCTCTTGAGTTGAAACACGAAAGGTTTTCAAAACAAAATTCAGTGTTGCTGATGTGCATGAAGAAGCATGTGAATTAGGAGATTTAGTCTTGTCCCCAAGTGGAAAATATACATTGTTCTTGGAGTAATCTGGAATACCTGAAAAAAAAGAAACTGGCTGTAGAGAGACTTTATAACAAACACCATCATTTCTGTAATGTACTTTCTCTCAAAAGTTTTTAGTTATTTTACTGACAAGACAATGATCTTGGTGTTTGGTCATTTTTCCTATTTATGTGATATTCAAACTTGATACTTTGTAAAGTTTTCCTATAAATCAGCTAGGTACAAAGATGTCTTGATTTATTCTGTGTTTAGCTTCTGTCTTTATTGTTTATATCTGTACTACAGATTTAGATTTATAAAATAGCTACACTCTACTTTAGATTAGGAGAGACATTATAGTTGACTTTCTCTTTGAGACCAGAATTTTTGGTTTTTCCCTCTTCTTTCTTCCCTTTCTGCCTCCTTTCTTTCCTTCCTTGTGCTGGGGTTTGAATCCATAACCTTGCAGATTATTTCATTTTTTAAAAATTTATTGCTAATATTAAGGAACACAGGTGGGCTACTGTTTCATAAGTCAGGTAATGAGTACATTTTTCTTTTTGGGATAATTTCAGGTGGCTCATAGAACTGGTGAAGAGATGAGGAATCCAGGTTCACTGAGTGAGCAGTAACCAGGTCTGGCTGGGTCCTGTGGCCACTGGTCTATTGTTATCACTGTGAATCATTTTCCAGGTCTCCCTGATTTTTGGACAGTCCTGTCAAGATAATTGCCTCAGTGTTTTGGTGTGGCCTCTCTTGTGAACTCTACATTCCTTTGTCTTTCACCTCTCAACATCTACAGTTGGTGTTTTATAGGCTTCTCAATTAAACATGTACAAAACTGGACTCCTGTTCCTTTTCAAATCCCACACCTGCTCCTTCCCTCCCTGGCAAATGTTTTGTAAGTATTTTGTAGGAAAGCCTATAATGTGGGTTTGTTATCTTATTATTTTCTTCATAGGTTATGTGTACTTAATAGCATATATGCTAATGTCGAGTACTTCATACTGAATCTCATGAAGAGGCCCTCTCTGTTGGGTTATGTATAGTTTTGGTGATAGTAAGTTTGATTCCTCATTCAGAACATAATCTGTTAGATCTCCCTGGTGTAAAGGGTCTCTCTGTTGTAATACTGTCAGACTGTGTTGTCTAGTTCCCCCCAAACTTATCAACCATGAGCTTAGTATAGGAAAGGGCAAGCACTCTAAAAATGGCCGCTAATCTGATTAGCAATAATCAATTATCAGGAAATTCAAAGAACAGAATTTTTAATGTTTGTCTTCTTTTTTTAGCATGGGAGAAAAGATAAGTAATTCATCATAAATCTGAAATATTGGAAAGGTGATTCATTCAACATTAAGAGCCCCGTAATTTGGAATACAAAGTTAACAGTTTATATACAATTGTTTTTATTTTGTTTTCTTTTCACTATGTGACTAATATATGAAAAATGGACATTAGGAACAAGATTATATTACTGGCTGATATAAATATGATTATTTACCAGTGATCAATAATTCCCCCTTGCCTTTCATTAGCATAGATAGTCAACATTTTTTCCATATTTACAGTTTCAGTATCCATCTCTGTATATCTATATATATTCCATTTTTACTGGTATCTTTAAAATATTCTTTCCTCTTACAGTGGGAAGAACAATGGAAAAGGTGACATAGATCAAGAAAGATGCATTATACTTATAACCTGACTTAATGGAATTGTAACTTCCTCATACATTGTAATCTCTTTTTTAATAATAAAATAAAATAGTTTCTCTCTTAATTTGAGAAAGCACAGTCTAGTTCTCGAGTGGCTGAAAATTTGTGTTTTGTTTCAGGAGCTTTTTCTCTCTAGATAGAATAAATACCTGCCAGATGCAAGTGAAAACAGTGAACTATATAATGAAACAAAGTCTAGGTACTTTTATATCTGATAGAATTCAGATAAAAGAGAAAAGGAGATAATAGCATAGAGATTTTGGGAAATGAAGTTTCTCTGAGCTGCATACTTGTGGACATTGAGCACATTGGC
Organism: Perognathus longimembris pacificus; assembly: GCF_023159225.1. Classification (NCBI taxonomy): domain Eukaryota; kingdom Metazoa; phylum Chordata; class Mammalia; order Rodentia; family Heteromyidae; genus Perognathus; species Perognathus longimembris. The sequence continues at coordinate 8,847,014 of NC_063172.1, forward strand.
CATTGAGAATTTGGGGACTAACAATGAACATTCAGAAGGACATTATGCTGGTGAATTCTCAATGTTGTTTCAGTCTTAGTTGAACAAAGCCTTTTTTATTTTTATTTTTTTAAAGATTCAACTTAGATTTATTGCATTGTCAACCCTATGAAAGTAAATTGTAAAACAATTATTTAAAGTAAAAACATTTTACTAGGCTTAATTAGTGAAGGTTACTGAAGATGTGACATTTAAATGAGAAGTTAAGAGGTGAATGTGACTGACATAAAAATAGCCCTCTATACCATGTGATTGAGTTTGCAGTATGCAGTGGAGATAACAGTGCCTTTTTCTTAAGGATTTAAGTTTTATTATGTATCTCTTTGTTAAGAATCAGATGGTATTTTTCTCTTGCTTCTTTTAGAAGAAAATATTCTCCTTTTCCAGTTTGGTGGATATACTAATATTCAACCTTTTTAAAAGTTGTTTTACTTAGTTCAAAGCATATGAAAATTGTCTTTGGAAGTTGTTAGTGCCAGTGGTGCTTTTTAATATATGAGACAAAGTCCAACATCATCACTCTCTAGCTTTCTCTGACACTCTCCTCTGGAATTAAATCACTCCCTCATCTGTTTCTCATAGGATCTTAACCGCAGAACTCTGAAGTAGCATCTTATTTAATTATCCTGTATTGTAGTGATTTGTTTACAAGTCATCTCCTAGACTGTGAGCATCTTGAGGGCAGGTCTTGTTTCACTCTGTGCTTCATACTCTGTCTTGTATATAACATCTAGCCTTTTGGAGCTCCTTTCTTGATCTTTGTTGAATATTGAGCATATTATTTTATATTATGTGAAAAGCTATTTAATCTGAAATTTTTATTAGTTTGATTGCTACTAATACACCATCAAGTAGACAGTACATAATAATCTGTGCTTACTGTTGTGAGTTGATTTGTTTTGCCACTATTATGTTGTTGTTGTTGTTGTTATCATCATTTTGGTGGCACTGGGGTTTGAACTTAGGGCTTTTTGCTTATTAGGTGCTTTACTGCTTAAGCTATCCCTTCACTCCTTTTTTCTCTGATTAATATTGAGGTAGGTTCTCACTTTTTCCTGGGGCTGGCCTGAACCTTGATCCTCTTACCATAATCCTTTCTGAGGTAGCTAGGATGGTCTCAAACCACAATCTTCTCTGTCTCTGCCTCCTTAGTAGTTAAGATGATAGACATGAGCCACTGGTACCCAGCTTGATTACATTAATTTTCAGTAGAAGGTACCTGTTGTCATAGATTTGATCAATTGTCTAATATCTATATATTGATTTCTTATCTTTTCCAAACAAATCCTTTTAGCACAATGATTGATTTTTTTAACTGTAGATGCATTATTTCAGTCTCCTATCTTTAAAGATGTCTGCTTATTTATTCACTCAACACAAAACACACAGACACAGAAAGAGAGAGAACTTGATATATCAGATATTTGCTTATTTCTGAAGAGAACAGTACCAATAGGTGCTGTGATTTCACTGTTCACTAGGATTCACTAGGAAAGGACTGACATTTCAGTGAGTGATGTAATGTCTTCTGGGGTCCATCGTGGAGAGCTTAACCCACACTGAGAATTCATTCTGCTGGTACTATCTTCACTAAATTTCTCTTGTAATTGTAGGCTGTAACCAGTAACAATCTAGTGTTGATAGGTTATTATAGACTTGTTCTTACATATGCAAGTGTTGTTTCCACAGGAAGTCATTACCTCCTTTCAGGATAAAGATCTTATTTCTTTTGTTTCTCAAGCACTGCTAGACATAAAACAGAGATTGTAATCATGGTGTTGAATTGATGAACATAAACTCCCTGACATTCTGATACTACTTAAACTGGGTCATTGTCTGTACAAAGATGGTAATGATAGGGCCTATGCAGAGAAGTTACTGTTGTTCCCAACATGATAGGTGAGGCTTGGCAAATAAGCTAGTGATAGTGTGGTATGTCCTTCATTCTTTGAGTTTTGAGAGAGAGAGATTGAGAGTATGTGTGTATGTGTACATGTGTACACACAGGTTCTGAGCCTTATACTCTTAATAGCTTTTTTCCCTCAGGGTTGCTGCTTTGACCTGACCCACACCTCCACTTCTGGCTTTTAACTGATACATTGGAGATGAGAATCTCTCATCTGCTTGGACTGGCTTTCAGCATAATCCTTAGATCTCAGCTTCTTGAGAACCTAGGGTAACAGATGTGAGTCACATGCCTAGCCTCAAATGTTATGACTAGATATTGTCTGCCTTTCTAAGAGCATAGAATACTTTGTGAAGTTTGTGTTATTGTTTTCTTATTTCAACTCTTTCTACAAATGCAAGAACCAAGAACCATTCTTCATGTGCAGGCAGAATGAAGTCAAGGCTGTGGGGTGAGGTGTAGCCCTTATTACATGGCTAACAAACCCCTGTATGCAGATAAAACATTACCATATCTGGAGTTGCTCACTTTTACATAAAATGTGTTTCTCAATCTCGGATTAGACAATCCTGACAGAATAGTAGAAATGATGCGTGGGCATCTTAAAAAGGCAAATGTCTGGTGAACCAGTGTCTGCTTGGCTCTTTGGCTTGTGTAGTTGAAAAAAATGGGTCAGTGGTTCATAGATGACTGTGCTGAGCAGCTATTTTTGCTGATGGTGCTGGGCAGTGGGGGCTGTTAGTATTCTATACAGATGGAAGTAATACAAGGGAAGGTGGATTTCCTAAAAAAACACAGCTAGGGCTGGGAATATGGCCTAGTGGCAAGAGTGCTTGACTCGCATACATGAAGCCCTGGGTTCAATTCCCCAGCACCACATATATAGAAAACAGCCAGAAGTGGCACTGTGGCTCAAGTGGCAGAGGGCTAACTAACCTTGAGCAAAAATAAATAAATAAATAAAAGCCAGGGACAGTGCTCAGGCCCTGTGTCCAAGGCCCAGCACTGGCAAAAAAAAAAAAAAACAAAAACAAAAACAAAAAAAAAAAACAACACAGCTAGAGATTGGTTTTATTATTGCTATTTTTTGTTGCCAGTCTGGGCCTTGAACTCTGGGCTTGGGTGTTATACATTAAGCTGCCTTGACTCAAGGTTAGCACCCTGCTACTTGAGGCACAGCTCCGTTTCTGGCCATTTTGGTAGTTTTAGAAGCAGAGTCTTACAGACTTGCTTGACCAGGCTGGCTTTGAATTGAGGTCTTGAGATCTCAGCCTACTATGTAGCTATGATTACAGGTGTGAGCCACCACTACCTGGCTTGGTTTATTTATTTTTTTGAGACAGAGTCTTGCACTGTTGCCCATGCTGACCTGGAACTTAAGGTCCTCCTACCTCAACTTTCCAAGTGCTAAGATTCAGGTGTGTGCCACATCCTGCTAACATGAAATGTAGGTAGCAAAGCACTCACCGGTGAAACTGCTTTAGAATTGCACAGATGCAATTCTCAGTGTTGGGAGTACTAGAGAAAGGCTAGGTGAAAGTGGAAGTAGCTTTAAACTGGACTTTGAAGGATAAAGATATTTTAGGAGGCAAGGAGTTCCTTTCCAGAGGGAAGTGGATTTTAGGGCTGGAATGGGCCTAGACTATGAAGGGGCTCTACTCAGATCACTAGCAGGATGTGTTGTGGTTATAGCCCAGAACCAGAATGAGGATTCTTAAATATATCAGTTAGAGAATGTATCCTGAAAGGTATTGGGAACAGTTAGAAAATTTTCAGATAGGGCAGTCTTCAGATAAAATTAGTGCTTCTCGTGGAGAAGATGTATTTCAGAAGAAGGTGAAGTAAAAGATTTGCATTTTATACCAGCTGCCTAAAATTTAATTTTCTTAAGTTTCGTCTTTTTCATTTGTGAAATGAAGTTGAAACAGGATATGCTTTCCAAGGCTTTATTTGTAGCTTTTTCAATTTCTTTGACTCTGTGGGTGCTTTTTTTTTTTTTTGGCCAGTCCTGGGCCATGAACTCAGGGCCTGAGCACTGTCTTTGGCTTCTTTTTGATCAAGGCTAGCACTCTGCCACTTGAGCCACAGCGTGACTTCTGGCCGTTTTTTATATAAGTGGTGCTGAGGAATCGAACCCAGGGCTTCATGTAAACGAGGCAAGCACTCTTGCCACTAGGCCATATTCCCAGCCCCTGGGCTTTTCTTTTATTGAATTCTTAGAGAGTACTCATAGACCAGGTTTCAAAATTAAGTTATAAAGATGAATTTAAGAGTCAAGATATCTTAGGTTAAAAGCTCTGAAATTAGGGACTTCGTATACTACTTTAAATATTTCATCTAGGACCATGTTGGCCTAAATATTAAATAAGAACATGTCAGACTAATTAAATGAGTGCTGGTGTTATATGAAATTTGATGGGCTGAAGTCCTAGGCATACTTTTGTAGAACGTAGAGTGGTAACCTTTGAGAGACTGTGTACATTAGATAATCTGGATTATAGAGGAGCCACTAGTACACATTATAGTTGCCTGGTTCTTAGAAATTGCAGATTCTTAACCCCCAGAATTTAGTCAATAGTAGCAACTCAGGAGCTACATTTATAGCAGGCTCAGATATGGATAGTTTATGAGTCATCTTCCAAAAATAGCTTTTACTTGTGTCCAGTTACCAAACCAAACAGCACATATTTAAAATATAGAATTTGATGAACTTTGCTATAAGTCATCATCCATGAAACCATCATTAATGAGCAAACCCATTACTCCCTGAAGTTTACCACCCCTGCTCTACCACTAGAGCCATAGCACTACTTCTGGCTTTTTTGTTGTTTTTTTTTTTTTTTTTTTTTTTTTTTTTTGGCCAGTCCTAGGTGGTGAACTCAGGGCCTGAACACCGTCCCTGGCTTCTTTTTTGCTCAAGGCTAGCACTCTGCCACTTGAGCCACAGCGCCACTTCTGGCCATTTTCTGTATATGTGGTGCTGAGGAATCGAACCCAGGGCCTCATGTATACGAGGCAAGCACTCTTGCCACTAGGCCATATTCCCAGCCCACCTTTTTTGTTGTTTATGTGGTACTGAGGAATTTAATCCTGGGCTTCATGTATGTTAGGCAAGCACTCTACCACTGAGCCACATTCCCAGCCCAGTGCTTGCTTTCTTGATGTGGAGTAGCATCATTTCTAGGCTTTGGCCAAATGGTTGGTCTTCTGTGTGGATCAGCTTCCAACTAATTTAATCCTCACTATAACTCAGGTAGGTAGGTATTACTGCTGTCCTCAAGTTTGTAGGTGAGCCAAGGTAGAGGCTAACTTGTCCAAGGCAGTGCCTGACAGTGTGGTTCCAGAGATACTCAAAGTGCATTTTGCAAGCCAGCATTTCTTTGTAAACTGATTGTTGGCTGTCAGCAGAAAGTTCGAATTTGTAAGCTTTTTACAATTTTAATTTTTGTTTTTGTTTTTGTTGCCAGTCCTGGGGCGTGGACTCAGGGCCTGAGCACTGTCCCTGGCTTCCTTTTGCTCAAGGCTAGCACTCTACCTCTTGAGCCACAGCGCCACTTCCAGCTTTTTCTATATATGTGGTGCTGAGGAATCGAACCCAGGGCTTCATGTATACGAGGCGAGCACTTTACCACTGGGCCATATTCCCAGCCCTACAATTTTAATTTTTCTAGCAGTTTTTTTCTAATAATTTTTATAAATGTGTTGGATCAGGTTGGACATAAATAGTCTAGCTATACGCTGGATCTGTTTTCATCTTCTAAAAGAAGGAGCTTGTGAATACTCAGGTGTGTGTATGTGTGTGTATTTTGAATGTTTCTGTCAACAATTTTTCAATTGATGGTTATGATTATGAAAAACAACTTTTATTTTTAATTATAATACTTAGGGAAGGACAAAGTTTATTCAAAATCTGCTGGTATATTTAGGCAACAATTGAAATTTGAAGTAGAGCAGAGCTTGATGCTGGTGTCTCACACTTGTAATCCTAGCTAGTCACGCTGAGATCTGAGGGCCTTAGTTCAAAGCCAGCCCAGGCAGAAAAGTCTGTGAAGACTCTTATCTCCTAACCACCAGAAAACCGGAAGTGGTATTGGGCTCAAAGTGGTAAAGCACTAGCCTTGAGCAAAAGAGCTCAGGGACAGTGCCCAGGCCCTTGAAAGAAAGTAGAACAGATTCCTATAAGTCAAAGTATTGTAGGATTCAAGCTTATCAGTTTCTCTAAGAGTGATGGAAAGCCTACCTGTTTCTTGTCAGCGTAAACATGACATGGAAATTAGAAATTCATTGAGTCACTGTCCTCGAACCACTTTTTACATGCCTCACCACTTCATCCTTTCCCTAGCATATAGAATTGTTGAGGGGGGTGGAGAGAAGATTTAGGAGGGGAGAAAAGCCTGGAAGGCTTTGTTTTCATTGAATGCAGCTTCTGTTTCCAGTCCTCCCCTTTCCTAGCCACTTCTAGCCTTTGAATGCTTATTTTGCATAAACTAAGACTTTAATCCTTAAGAACAGGTGAAATACATGAACCACATAGACAGGTTACAATGAGTTGAAAAGCATGAAGTTAAAGTCCATGAGCTTATCATCACTAGTTTCAGAACCAGGTTAGCTACTTTGTTCCTTCCCTACCCAGTCATGCTCTGTGTATCTTTTATAGTTAAAAAAAATCATACACACATACTTCTCTAAATAATACTATTACTTCTCTAAATAATACTATTTTATTTGGGGGGGGGCTATAAGTCTTATGTTTTCTTCTGAGACTTTGTAACTTTGTTATTTCAAGATTCTTGCAGGTGGCTGTATTTTTTTTTTTTTTTACTGTTTTGTAGGTTTTCATAGAGGAGAAAGTCACAATTTCTTCTTTCTCAGTTTTCTCCTTAGATAACAAATAGGGTACACTTTTTGGTGTGTGTGTGTGTGTGTGCGCACATGTGTGTCTGTTTCTTGGCTATAAGCTTTTTTGTTTTTTAATTTAATTTTATTGTCAAGGGGATGCACAGAAGGGTTACAGTTACATATATAAGATAGTGATTACATTTCTTGTCAAACTTGTTACCCACTCCCTCATTTTTTTCCCACTTTCCCTTCTCTACCCCCCTTGGGTGGTATGTACTTGACCATCAAATAGCTACTTATTTCTAGGTGTCTGTAGTGAGTTTTAGGGGAAACATTTTGTTAGCAAACAAAACAAAACAAAAGCAGAAAGTATTAGTTCATGTCCATTTATAAAGACATAATTTAAGAGAAAAATTTGAGGAAAACCACCATGGTCAGACATTGCACATAAATAGCTTCCTTTTATATGCTGAAAAAAGTGAATGGTGCCCCACAGTGTAGACAGCTTGAAGTTCTAGAGCATAAGTTGCAAACTGATGGGAGTTGCCACATGCAACCTTCCAACTCTTTTGTTTGGCCTGCTGAGTATTTCTTAAACTTGCCTCATTAAATTCAGTTACAATTAAAATCTATTTGATATGAATATGTAGCACTGGATTGCCTGTCTATAGCATGGTATGTTAATCGCAGTGGCACAGTTTGGGTGAAATGTTAGTAAGCCAACCTCATAGGCATTCATCTTTGCAACCTGTGTTCTGGAACCTGTTGAATAGAGAAGAAATAATAAAGTTAATACTGCTGGTGTAGGGGACCCTTCTTCAGCTTTTAATAGGAGATTGCAACCATGAGGATTTAGTCAGAGATTAGGCAGAACACAGAGTGGATGAGAAAGAGTACACGGAAGAGGTATGAACAGGAGTAAAGGGATAGAGTTATCTCCTGAGATGGAGGGGACTGCAGGTAGATCAGATTTGGGGAGGGAGGATGGAGGAGTTCACTTTTAGACAGCGTGTTGGAGATACTGAGTAGTCATTGGCCATGACTGAGTAGTCAGTGGCCATGTGAGTGAAGCTAGAGAGAAATGACTGGACATGAGAACTTGAGGTTTGTAACTGGTACAAGAGTTGGAAGACAAATGTGATCATACAGGGAGCCTTGGGCAGGTCAGCTTTAGGAGTTTGAGGGACAAGAAGGAGTTAAAGGAGATGGAGAAGAATGTGCTGTGAGAACGTGTGAAAAAGAGTGCATGTGGCATCCTGAAAACTAGTGGTGTAATCTGGTATCACTGTAGAGAGCAGAGCCGGAGAAAGGAGCTTTCTTGCAGATAACTTAATTGGGGATTTATTGGTATGAAAAAGAATTGGGAGTCAGGGGCAGCAAGAATTTTATTGAGCTGATTACTCCTTTGAACAACTCAAGGAAGTCTTGAGAAAACAAGATTGTGCAAAGCAGAAGGGAGTATTGATTTACCAGGCCCATTCCCCACTGGTCAAGGGTTTCCCGTTGTGCTAACATTTTTCTAACTGCAAGTTGTGTATGATTGGATAGCATCTCTGAGAGTCCCCAAGTACACAGTGAACTAGAGGTCTGCCAGGGGCAGATGCCTGCAGGGGAGTGAAAATGAGAGGTAGCACAGAGGTGTAACCTTAGTAGCTAAGATTACAAGTACCTGCCTTGTCGGTTTATTTTTTTTTAAATATTTGCTAGACACAACAACACATATTTCAGCCTATAGAAAACAGTGTAAAATTATGTACTATCCCTTCAAGATGCTGCCCAATAATTTTGTAAATGGAAATTGTGTGTTAAATCCAAGACTTTGTTTGTTTTGTCAGTTGTGGAGCTTGAACTCTGTCCTTGGCCCTGCCCCTGAGCTTTTTTGCTCAAGGCTAGTGTTCTACCACTTTGAGATACAGGGCCACATTTGGTTTTCTGGTGGTTAATTGGAGAGGAGAGTCTCACAGACTTTCTTGCCTGGGCTGGCTTTGAACCACGATCCTCAGATCTCAGCCTCCCGAGTAGCTAGGATTATAGGCATGAGCCACCAGCACCTGGCTTGGACTTTATTTTTAAAGTTATCTGTAATAGCTTATTTAAAAATATAGTAATGTTTTAGACTCTTCCTTTTTTCTTTCTTTAAACAGATAGAAGGACAAGAACAGAATCACCAGCACTGGCTGAAGGTAAATATGTCTTTGGGAAATGATATTCAAGTATAAATGAAAAGTCATTATTTAAATTAAAATCCAGCTTGGCTAAATGTGTTGTAAGGAAAAATGTATGTTTTGCTGTACTAAAAATGTCTGTAGAAAATACTGTCTATCTTCTGGTTTAGAATAGGAAGTAGTGGAGAGAGTGTAATTAATTAGAACTTTCCTTTACAGCTCTCTTTCAGTAGGAGAGGTGAGTGGTTTTCTTTAGATTCCTTTTTACGTCATTTTAATTATCACTAGTATCGTTGATCACTAAGGGTCTAAGCTATAATTTTAGTAGCTTAAAAAGTGAGTGCATGAATATATGTGTATATGAGTACATATGTGTATACATAATATCCTCTCACCTTGCAAACAAAACACACTTTAATACTTTTTTTTTTTTTTTTTTTTTTTTTTTTGCCAGTCCTGGGGCTGAAACTCGGGGCTTGGGCACTGTCCCTGAGTTTCTTTTTGCTCAAGGCTAGCACTCTACCATTTGAGCCACTGCACTACTTCTGACTTTTTCTGTTTATATGGTACTGAGGAATCAAACCAGGGCTTCATGTATGCTAGGCAGGCACTGTTATCACTAAGCCACCTCCCCAGCTCTGTACATTATCTTAAGTAAGAAGTTTACCTACTTCTGGGCTTGGTCCTTTAAAAAAACAAACCCAAACTTTAGAAGTAAAAAATTCTTAGCCAAATATATAGTTATCATTACAAGATCCCGAATATGTTTGTAATAAATTACTTATTGCTTGCAGCAAGTTAATAGATAGTAAAACATGTATTTTTAATAGAAGTACATTGTTTTTCAATTAAAAATGATCAATTCTGAATGTCTGTGTTTGTCCAAGTCAAAAACAGGGTGCATTAAATTTCAGAATCAGCCTGTCATTTTATTACAGCTGATGCAATAAATTTTCCCAGTGGTCCTTCAGAGTTGTCACCACCTACCTATTTTGTGTTACTGGTTCTTAACCAGTTTGTATATGGAGGACTTACTTGGTAATCAGTGATGTTTATGAATGCTACCCCAGAAAAATGGCTGTGATAATGATTCATGATTGACTAAAATCAAATACCTGGAATTAAGGAAAACAGTTAGATTAAAACAGTTACCAAAATAAAAAAAATGACAGAATAATATATTTCACACTAGAATATTAGTTATAGGAACAGTTGTGCTACTCACTAATTTTAATTAGTGATGAGCCTACAACAGCTGCAATATGAAAATATATGTAATTTCAATCAATGACAAATTCATAGGTCCTTCAGGTATGACTAGTTTGTTTAATAATCTTGATAGAATTACACATTTCCATATAGAAGTTAGCATAAAGTTTCCTGCTTAGAATATTAGAACATTGCATTCTTTCCGTAGACCCCCAGATTAAGAACCAAGATTGAGAACTTCTGTTAATGGAAAAAATCAAATCAATCTTATTTTTACCATCATACTTGAATAAATGTTTTTTGTGTCATATGCAACTGGTCGTGATTGTGCATGCCTCCCGTTCCCAGCACTCAGGAGTTGGAGGCAGGAGGAATTAGTTTGTGGCCAGCCTGGGTTACACTGAGAACTTAACTCAGAAGAAAAAATAAAGCAAAGCTATATACCCATTTTGTAAACATATCCTAATTAATCTTCATCTTTAAAGTATGAAGTTTGTGAAATAGCTTTGAACAATTTTTGGTTGCTGGCCAATAATAGCAGGAAAAAGAACAGTATTTACTGCAAAAGAGAATTGAAAATAGATGTTGAACTTTGGAGTTCCCTGCCTGCTTAGAGCTTGCATATTAGCTTGAAGGTACATGAAGTAAATATGTAAACATGAATGTATATATCTTCATACATGTATCATCACGAGATACAGGAAGCTTTTTGTTTGTTTGTTTGTTTTTTTGGCAAGTCCTGGGGCTTTGACTCAGGGCCTGAGCACTGTCCCTGGCTTCTTTTTGCTCAAGGCTAGCACTCTGCCACTTGAGCCACAGCGCCACTTCTGGCCATTTTCTGTATATGTGGTGCTGGGGAATTCAACCCAGGGCCTCATGTATAGGAGACAAGCACTCTTACCACTAGGCCATACCCCCAGCCCCTGAGATACAGGAGTTTTTAATGAGAGAATTGTCATGATTGTTATTGGAGGAATGCAGATATAAAGTACATTGATGCTTACGATCTGGAAACACAAAAATGGTACAAGTTTCCGGTAGCCCACTGGTGCTTTGCCGTGCCTTCAGTAGTCTGAATCTAGTACTGTACTCCACAGTACTAAAAAAATAACTATTTTTGGCCATTGTGGGGCTTGAACTCAGGGCTTTGAGCCCTTTTGCTCAAGGCTAGCACTGTACCATTTGGAGCTACAGTGCCACTTTTGGTTTTCTGGTGGTTATTTGGAGATAAGAGTCTCACAGGGGGGACTTTTCTACCCAGGCTGCCATTGAACCTCAATCCTTAGGTCTCAGCCTCCTGAGTAGCTAGGATTGCAGGCATGAACCACCAGCACTGGGCAAAAATATCTTTTTTTTTGATAAATGAGACCTTTTAAAAATCAGCTTTAATAATAGTATTTAGTCGATGGTGTTAGGCCTTAGTGTTTATTTATTTATTTTTTGCCAGTCCTGGGCCTTGGACTCAGGGCCTGAGCACTGTCCCTGGCTTCTTCCCGCTCAAGGCTAGCACTCTGCCACCTGAGCCACAGCGCCCCTTCTGGCCCCGTTTTCCATATATGTGGTGCTGGGGAATCGAACTGAGAGCTTCATGTGTAGGAGGCAAGCACTCTTGCCACTAGGCCATATTCCCAGCCCAGGCCTTAGTGTTAAAAAACAATTATGGAATATGCTTTGAAATTTTACCCAGGTGCTGAGCAAGTGGTATATGCATACCAGCACTCTTAGCACTCGGGAGGGTTAGTCCAGCCTGGGGAGAGAGGGAGGAAAAATATTTGTCATAATGACCATCTGTGTGGTAAGATCAGAATGTCATGAATAAACCCCGGCTAGATTTTTGTTAGCATTATATGAAGTGTAGAAAATTACTCAAGTACATAATTTAAAACTTCTGATATAAAGAAGAGAAAAATATATTTACGTTAGTATAATTTTAATATATTTTTATTATGTGCGGGAAGTGATACATTTAGAATATTAATTTAACAAAGAAACACCTGCCATTTTATTTTATTTTACTTTTTGCCAGTCCTGGGGCTTGAACTCAGGGCCTGGGCACTGTCCCCGAGCTTCCACTTGAGCTGTCACAGCCCTACTTCTGGCCTTTTCTGTTGATGTGGTGCTGAGGGATCAAACCCAGGGCTTCATGAGTGCTAGGCAAGCACTCTACCACTAAGCCACCTTCCCAGCCAATCTCTGCCCTTTTGCAGTTTACTGTGATACAAATGATACAAACCTTGAAAGCGATCTAGTTAAGATATTTTCTTAATTAACATTGTATGTTTTTACTAATGTTCATACTTTAAAAAGACTTTCTCCTTTCCTCTGAGGACGGACATTTTGCCCAGTGTTGAAATCTTAGTATTCATTTCTTTCAGGAACGTGAAGTTTTTTACAATTATTTTGCATAAATGACATGAGCTTTTATGACTGTACATACTGCCATTGTATGTGAAATGCAGTAGATTTTGTTCATCGACTTAATCCCTTTTCTCAGGCCCTCTGCAGGATACTGCAAATAGAAAAATTAAGGGAGAGTCAGGCTTTTAAAAAATGGTCCTACTTCCCTTTATATTCTTAGTCTATGATGTTGAAGATGGTTCTAGTGATAAATGTTTACTAAATAACTACTTCTAAACTTTTTGTTCTCTTTCAGAAGCTAATCCTCATAATTACTAGGTTCATAATTTTTTGTGCATATAAATATCTATAGTCTGATGGATGACTTTCTTTTGATTTTAGTGTGTTTGGAGATATCAAGTATTTAATAGTTTGTCAAGTGGTGCTGGGATTGTTTAGTTCTGGGAAGCTCTTCAAAATTAGAACCAGTGAGAAAAAGTGATTGCATTGAAGATAATGGAAGGCCTCTATACTTGTTTTTTTCTTTTTCTTTTTTCCTGGTAGTAATGGAGTTCAAACTCAGAGCCTCACATGCATTAAATAGGTTCTGATCAATCACCCAGCCTTTACAAACAAAAACAAAAAACTTTGGTTTTTAATAGGATCTCAAATTTTTGCTCAGGGAAAGCCTTGGACCATCCTCCTACCTTTATCTAAGATTATAGACACATGTCCCAGCTTGTTGGTTGGGGGGCTCGTGTGGGGGGAGGGGTGTCTGACCTTGAACCATCATCTTCCTGATCTCTGGGCTGGGATCACAGCCACAGTACTTGACAGTAGTTTGTGCTTCTTAAGGACAGGATTATTTGAAGTTTGTAAACATTTTTCCCCAAAAGTTAGCTGAAGTTTTTAATCAGTGGCTAGATAGCTTACTTGATGTAAATATTTTAGAGTAAATTGACACTAAAATGGTTGTACTTGAATCTTCCCTTTTAGTATAGATGGTCCATTCCAGGGTTAAAATTACTTACTAAAGATATTAAGCCATTCTACCTGATGTCTCCTTTTCAGAGGAACATTAAAATAAGAGCCCTTGGTCCACACAGAAAATTAAGCTTGATCTTAGGGATAGATTTTGGCTATTATTGCCATAGAGCTTAAGAACAACTATTGAAGATAAATTCAATTATAGTGAAGAATATTGTGAGGGAAATATTACTGTGTAAACCAGCTTTAATATCTTACCAACAAATCTCACCTTGCTAATATTGCTCTAGATTTTTCTCAACCATTGTGGAGTTTACATTTGAATTATACCTTCATAGGTAACTAACACATTCTGTTGTGTTTGACCTAAAGATAACTTATTTTATGAATGTTGTTGGTTTAAGTATTCTCTTTTGTACTTGAAGTGCTCATTCATTAATTAACATGGTAAAAAAAATGTTGAAACTGGTTGTGTGACAGAATGCTGGAGACTAGAGTTTCAAAGATGAAAAAGCTGTAGACTTCTTCAGACTTTAATTCACCTTTCCTATAACACTCACTGAAAAACTAACACGTATTGTTTGTAAATAGTACCAAGGAATACAGGGGCTTATGTAAAAAGTAGATTTGAAAACAAAACTATTCCAGTACAGAGACAAAAGATACGGACCATTCTTACAGCATGATCCAAAGTGAAATATTAGAAAACCAAACATAGGACTTGGCCTGGTGATGCAGGCTTGTAATCTCAGACCTCCAGAGGCTCAAGCAGGATGGTATTATAAGTTTGAGGCCTACCTGGATGACATAGCAAGACCCATGTCCCCAATGTGAACAGACAAAAAAGGAAGGAAATAACTAAGTAAACCAACTTTAGAATTTAGTTTGTGTGCATAAATAAATAAAATGAAACTAGGGTAAAAGGGTGAAAAGTGTAGCAGTGGAGCTCACTGGACACTGATGAAAGTGAACTATGTAAATGAAAATGTTTATTTGTTTTGTTTTTGTTGCCAGTCCCGGAGCATGGACTCGGCCTGAGTACTGTCCCTGGCTTCTTTTTGCTCAAGGCTAGCACTCTACCACTTGAGCCACAGCACCACTTCGGGCTTTTAACTATATGTGGTGCTGAGGAATCAAACCCAGGGCTTCATGTATAGGAGGTGAGCACTCTTACCATTAGGTCATATTCCCAGTCCCTGTAAATGAAAATGTATGGGTAGAGATGGGAGGGTGGGACTGGAAGAATGAGGGAAGGAAGATGCTGTACAAAAGGAAACCTCATTACCTGGCGCATGTAACTGTTATCCCTGTACATCACCTTTATAATAACAATAAATAATAATTTACATAAACAAAGTGGCCAAATAGATGATCCCAAAGATGAAAGGATGGTTTAATGTTAGAAAATAATCAGCTCTGATAATTGTTACTTCTTATATTTTGTAAATTAAGTAGCAAAATGACAGCTATTATAATGATAGCAGTTTTGCCTCAGGATGACAGATACATTTTATGCAAAATCAGACTTTTTTCCAATAATTTTTGTTGGAACTTCACAATTACATGAAGCATAAAAGGCCAAGAATAGCTAAGACAATTATAAAAAAAATTATTCATTTATAGTATAACCACAAAGATGAGAATTGTACTGTTATCACAAATGGTGCCATAAAGAGACTATTTAGATGTGTTAGAGGCCACTAGAGGGAAGTATTTCCCTTGTATATAAGCATCAGAATTTCTGTTCAGAATTTCTTAAACTCTTGGGAAGAATGGTAGTATGTCATTAAGAGGATTGGTTACAAAGGTATTAGGCTGAAAGAATTAAGTGAAGAAGGGATGGAAAACATTAAAAACAAATGAAAGAGATGAGTTCCCACTATCACTATGCTGGAACCCATGGGCTGTACCTGCCTATAATCAGGGCATTGGATAATACTGTTCACACTACTTGAATAACGTCTCACCTATCCCAACTGGCTTCCTCTTCACCTGCCAGTGCCTCCTATAACACAGCCTAACAGGCACTCGGGTGGCAAAGATGTCTGTGAAGTGGCACTTAGAGATGATCAGTCCCAGCAAATACAGAGTAGTAGTAGTATAGCTCTGAAAAGGCAGTTAGGGGATTGAGAAAGACTAGAATAACAATTAGCATTGGTGACAAAGGAAATTAATATACACTTGAAAGTTGTCTATAAGCACGCAAAAAGATGCATTTATTTTTACTGATTATCAGGAAAATGGAAGTAAAAATGTCAGCCAGAAAGAAAGTCAAAAGAACACATATCTTTACAGTAAAAAACAAATCTTAAGTGTTGGAAAGGAAATGACTTTCAGGTACTGGTGGCTTTAGGAGAGGGGACGGGAAGAGAAGTTGGTTGGGGATGTTGAGAGTTTAGCTGAACAAAAAAGTAGAGAGGCCATCTATGTACTCAGCTAGTATTGACAAAAGAATTCAGGGTGATAATTTTATCTATACTAAACATGTGCCAATAGTTTTCCTTACTATTCCTTAAGCATTTCCATCTTGTACCATTCTGAATACTCCCATGTTATTCACTGATGGACTTTCACCAGCCCTTCCTACATTCTTAATTGTACCCAGCGTACAGCTCTGATTATAATTTGCATTGGTGGCCTAACCTTTAATGACTGGAGGTCAGGGAGAGTACCAGTAATCTTTAAACTAAACTCAGATGCCATAGCAATGTAATACACTGTTGTGGTTTACGTCCATGTGCTGATATCAGTTTATTATATTTATTGTTTGTGGCCTGTTACGCTAGTCTTTAAAATATCTTTCAGTATGACAAAAGCATAGTTAATTTTGACCTGCCTTTGTACTTCGATTATTTCTACTTTGGGATTTTCTCTGCATAGATTGTTCAGAATGTTTTAAGCACGATTTATGTATTTCTGTTAGTGCATTTAGAAACCCTGTTGATTTGGTTAGTTGAGCAGGTGAGAACAGGCACTTGGTGAAGTGCTTCTTATTGGAAGGTCTGTGGAAAGAGCTGCATTGAAGAGTGCAGGGAAGCAGGTACAAAGGTTCCCAAGAGAAAGGGCACTGGCTATGGCATAGAAGGAACTACGAGCAAGTTTGGGTTTTGTTCTGTGTATGACATCCATTGCATAGCTTTGAACAGGGGCAATGTGGTACCATTTATATTTTTACAGATTGCTTTGTTTTTATATAAGAGGCTGTAGGAGGAGGTGAGGGTCGCAGTGGGGATCTTGAAGTAGTCCTGGCAAGAAGCAATGGTGTCACAGACGAGGGTGGTGGAACAGGGAAGCCACAGCCTCCTTAGACCTAATGACAAAACTGTATTAAGGAGGAAGTGGCCATTGGGCTGATGCTTATGACGTGTGGTAAGATGAAGATGGGGGGATTGATCATTGAGCATTGCTAAGAACATGTAGAGTCATTGCCCCAGTGATTTCAGTAATGTGGGGTTGGGGCAAAAGCCTGGAGATGATGGAGAAGGAGAAAAGCCTCTTAGTACCAATGACCTTTTTAAAGGAATTTTGCTTGCAAATAGAAGCAGTGGAGTAGAGAGAGTGCTGGAGGGGGAAAGAGAATCAAGATATGTTTTTGCTTTATTTTAACATGGGAGGAATAAATGTATATAGTTCAAAGAGGAGGGGACTGAAAAAGAAAAACTCAAGTGGGAAGGAAACAGGAAATTTTTGGATAATGTCAAATGAAGAAAGTGTCTTAGGAAGGAGTGAACTGAGTCCAAAGCTGTTGCTTTTGTGAAAGCTGCCCTTTGAGTTGAGATTGATGCAAGTTCTACTGACCTTACAGAGACACCTGCATAGTTGTGTGTATAAAAGACAAGACTGAAATGAGTTAGGAGAATTGGAATTGAAAATGTAGAAAGCAGTAATGACCATTCATTTGCCAGTCTTACTATAGTGAGGACAGGAAAAGCAGTGAAATATGGTGGTAGGTTCAGGGTGATAGCTGTGTTGGGCGTAGATGCATGGCAATAGGCACAAGGTTGTAGGCACATGGGAGTAGGTGTGCGGTTGGAGGTGCATAGTAGTCATGAGGTGGTGGCAGTGTGGTGGTGGTGGCAGTGGCTGTGTGATGGTAGCAGTGTGATGCTGGAAGGTATGCAGTGGTGGCCACATGGCGGTGGTAGCCGTGTACAGGTTGAGGTAACCATGTGGTGGTAGCCACGTGATGCTAGTAGGTACATAGTAGTAGTAGCTGTGTGGTGGTTGCCATGTGGTGGTAGTAGGCACATAGGTAGTAAATAGTAGGTGTGTGGTGATAGCAGTGTGATGGTGGTAAACAAGGTAGATGTATGGTAGTGGTAGCTCTATGGTGGTAGGCAGGCATGTGGTAGTAGGCGCATGGTATTAGAAAGTGGCTCTGTGGTGATTAGAGTGTAATGGTGGTAGGCATGAGTTAGTAAGCACATGGTAGCAGTGTGATGGCATTTGATGTGTGGTGATAGTCAGCACATGGTAGATAGGTGTATAGTAACCATTTTGTAGTAGCTGTGTGATGGTAGGGAGCATAGTGGTATGAGGCACATGATTAGTTGTAGCTATGATAGTAGTAGTAAACTGGACAAGAGGAAAAGTGACACTAAACAGTAATGCTGTTCAGATTGTGATAAGTGTATCAGAACAGTAAACTGAGTGATGAGCTAAAAATTATGTCACCTTTTCACTTTATATCACAAAGGTATACTCTTAAAAAAAAAAGTATACTCTTACCTCTGCTTCCCCATGTTCCTGCAGATGATACATATACCACTGCATGCAGCCATTGAGTGAGATGGAGACTCATGAACTATTACACCCAGGCTGGCCTGGAACCACATTCCCCTGTTTCCACTTCTAAACTGGTCAGGATAATGGGCATCCGGCTGTCGAAGACATTTTTGATTGTATGTAGTGGGTTGACTCCCAGCAGGCCGCTGAGTATCCTACAGGGTAAGGCAGACCTCCACATAGAGGAATTATCCAGACCAAAACATTAACAGTGCAAGGGCTGACACACACTTTGCCAGACAGTCATCGTCAATATAAATGTTGGTGTATGAGATAAACTAAAGAAATTTTAAATTATTGAAGACTACAGAAGGAACAGGTCATTTTCTCTGGGTGTGTATGTGGGTAAAAAGATAATAAACTCTATAATCACTCTTTTCTGCCTCTGATACCTGTTGATAATCTCCTGTTCTGAGGACTAATTTTAGGACAGCATTTCAGCAATATTTTATTTTTGGTGCCAGTCCTAGGGCTTGAACTCAGAGCCAGGGCACTGTCCTTAAGCTTTTCCAGAGCTCTACCTGTGGCCGCCTGGGTGCTTACTTGGAGATCAGTCTCACAAACTTTCCTACTCCAGCTTTGAACCATGATCCTTAGACCTCAGCCTCCTGAGTAGTTAGGATTGCGAATATGAGTCACCAGCACCCAGCTTTCATCAATATTTTTGACACAAATGATCTGATTTGGAATTTTGAGACTCATTGAAAACTATTGCATTAAAAGGAGTAGAGCCATGTTATTTTTAGGAAGAGACTTTATAATCTCTTGTTTGCAATATAAAAACACCTGCCATTTATTTGTTAAATGCTTTTTGTTGTTGGGCACTTCAGGGTCAGTGCTTAATCTGTCAAACCCTCCTAATAACCATTGATAATGATAGGCAATCATCTCTGTTGTGCTAGTCTGAAAATGAGTCCCCAGAGAAGCTACCTATCATCCTTGAAATCCAACAACTACAGCTACAGTTGGAATCTGATTTGATTCCATAGATTAAACTCAACACTGAATGATGTACTGTTTTTTTTTCCTAGTAAAAACAAACAATGCTTTTGCAGATAGGGTTGTTCATCTAGCCATAGTTTTTTTGTCTAGGCTTGACTCAGGGCCTGGATACTATCCATGAGCTTTTGTGCTCAAAGCTAGCATTCTACCACTTGAACCACAGCTCCACTTCAGTTTTTTGGTAGTTAGTTGGAGATAAAATCTCACGGTCCTGCTTGGGCTGTCTTCAAATGCCTGTCTTCAAACGGCAGTCCTCACATCTCAGGCTTCTGAGTAGCTGGGATTATAGGTATGATCCACTGGCACCCAGTTTAGCAACAGTTCTGATGATATGTATCTGATTTCAGTTTTTATTAGGAAATTTGTATTTAGGAACAAATATTACACATATATTTGAAAGCTTTTAAAACCACAGAATGCTGCGTTTCCAGAATTTCAAAAATTTATTGAATAAAAGTTTTGGAATGAATTCAATGTAATTTGGATATGATGATATAGGGGGAAAGGCTTTTATCTTTTTCTTAGCTATGGAAAGTTTGCATGAAACTTTTAATAATATATAAATATAATGAAAAATTAAATATTTCCCTTATCTAATCTATTTTACCATACCCACATGGGTAAAACGTTGTATATAGTCAGAACATTGAATATTTAATAAAAGTCAAATAAAAAGATAGATCTCAAGGTCATATTTGCAAAGAAGGATCCTTTAGAATTTATCATTTACATTTATCAAACACATTCTGAGAAATGTGTTTTGTCTATTGGACTTTGATCTCTAACAAGTTACTGTTCATTTTGTTTTGTTTTTGTGCCAGTCCTGGGCTTTAACTCAGGGCCTGTGCACTGTCCCTGGCTTCTTTTTGCTCAAGGCTAGCACTCTACCACTTGAGTCACAGCGCCACTTCCGGCTTTTTCTGTTTCTGTGGTGCTGAGGTATTGAACCCAGGGCAAGCACTGTACCGCTAAGCCACATTCCCAGCCCACAAGTTACTGTTAAGCCTGTGTATTTATTTGTTTCCTCTGGGAAACAGAAGAACATTAACCAATGTTAGGAAGTAGTAGAGGAAGAGGGGCTAGGCAGCCCTGGTGACCACAGACCATGGTGCTGTTCAGACTTCTAATGGAGGTAATAGGAGGTCTCTTCTATCATTAATAAAAATATTGTTGCTTCTAAGTTTTTGTTTAATTTGCATATGGCTGCAGTTCAGTTTTTGGAGAAAACTGCATCAGTTGGAGGTAGGGTGGGGGTGGGCAGGGAACGAATATCTCTGATACCGCAGCCTGCCTTCCCTGTTCTTCAACTTCCAGCTTTGAGCCTGGTTTCCTGAGTGTTCCTGACACCACTCCTACTATCTTCACTGAGCAATGGCATGTTCTCAGGCAAGAGTTATGCCAGTGCCTTACGCTACTTTTTTCTTCTGCAGACTTTTAAGTTTTTATAATTGCTGGCTCCTTACATGTTATTTGCTGTTAACTTTTAAGTTACATACCATATATAGTTGCATATTCAACCTAAGAGTTAAGCAATGTTTGACTAATTTTAGAAGATGGAAGATATAAGCAATATCGGTGTTTGTATGTAATTTTTAAATAGATCATTAATTGGTAACTTTCTTCAGTCCTAATGGTTAAAATGGTTTGGATACTATTTTCTTTTTATTACCAATAGGGTTTGATTCAGCAAGAAGTAAAATATCCCTATTTTAAAATAATGGTCTCAATATTTACTTGTTTGAAAGATTGACTATTGTTGTAAACTTAAATTGGCACAAGTTTTAAAGGAGCAGCATTAACAATAGACATTAAAATGTAAACTTCACAAATTGTATGTAAAAATTAATCCTTTTTTCCACTTTGATTAATGTAACTTTTTGATATATGGAAAAGAGAGACAAGAGCTATGAAGTCAGCCAAATGTGCTTTTGTTGTTCCAAATTTTCACTGCCAGAAGCATATAAACCCGCACCTGTTGGTATTTATGAGCAAGCCAGCCTTTGCCGAATCCCAGGCCTCTGCTTAAAATTTTTTATTGGAACTAAATGATGTTGCCATTTTTATTTTTAGGTTTGCTGGCATGGGTAATCTCATTAAGGTGCTAACCAGGGACATAGACCACAATGCAGCACATTTTTTCTTGGACTTTGAAAGTAAGTCTCTTTAGCCCTTCACAGCTGGTGCTTATGGTAAAGGTGAAAGATTAATTATACTCACACCACAGTGAAGGCCAGTCAGAGTATTTGTTAATTAAACTTGGGGATCAAATTTTGCATGATTTTTTTTCTTAATCATAGGCAAACATCACCATCATATGTATAATTCTTCAGTTTCTCATTTGCTAAAATCATGTTGAGTCTGTAGCCAGTGATGTCTTTTCATTAGTCCATGAAGCAAGTAGCCTTATGATGAATATTCTTAGTAGTATGCTTTAGTGACTATGCCAGTCTTTTTCTAATCTTACAATAATCTTTAAAAAATAAAAATTGTGCTGCATATCCAAATCAATACATTAACTTTACAAATATTACTAGTAACCAAATTTGATTAGAAACACATGCTATATTTATAAGTATTCAGGAAGTAAGCTTTATAATTCTGCTAATTTAAGATGAGATGCAAAGGTGAGCTTTGGCCAAACCTCTTAATATTTAACTTTGACATTCTGTTTAGTGCTACGTTACAAAATCAGATGTGAGTAATTCTTGATCAGAAATTTCTTTTTCAGAATCCTAGCACTATTGGAATACTTAAAGAATTTTTCATTATAAGGCCATTAATGAAACTTGTCTTTGGAGAATTTTGAGAGGAATTAGATCAACAGTTGTGCCATTGTGTACAGGAAAAACCATATTTCACCTGTAGGTCCTACATACCAACATCTCGAGACCACAGTATGCTGCCTCCGAGCACAGTCTGGGTAACCTCAAGGATGAATTCATGGCCTAATGAACGTTTTCCGTTACCTTTCTTTCTTTCTTTTTTTTTTTTTTAAAGTAAATTTCAGATGTTCTTTTTTATAAAGGGATATTTTCTCTTTTCTCATTCTTG
Organism: Perognathus longimembris pacificus; assembly: GCF_023159225.1. NCBI lineage: Eukaryota > Metazoa > Chordata > Mammalia > Rodentia > Heteromyidae > Perognathus > Perognathus longimembris. The sequence continues at coordinate 8,869,334 of NC_063172.1, forward strand.
TCTTGACAGGTACCTTAACATGGGGAATCTTCTTAAAGTTTTGACATGCACAGACCTTGAACAGGGGCCAAATTTTTTCCTTGATTTTGAAAGTGAGAAGATGATTTTATACCTATTTCTCTTTGCCTGCGGTAGACTGCGTTTGTCTTGCACTAAATGAATGTTTCCACTTCACCATCTTTAATCGCTTTGCATGACTGAGCTATGAATTGTCTGAATAAAATTCTGGTGCCTTCTAGAACTGGAAGTCATATTTTATAGATTTAATTATGATAAGATGACTTTGATTTTTTATGCGAGATTTTATATCTCTTAATTGGAGATTTTATGATTTGAGACCAGCTTTAATGAAAATATTTTCATGGAAAACACCTTAGTGAAAAGGACAAATACTACCTCAACATTTGTTAATCAAAGCAGTGTTTGGGGAAATGGTTTGCAGTTGAAAAAATTGACTAGGCTTCCATTATTCTGTGTATACTAAAGTATTTTAAGTAAAGTTCTGTTCATGAAGGCCATTCAGAGCTCAGTAATTTGGGCATAATATTAAAAGGTAAGTGTGAACCTAAATTATTAAACCTTCAGATAATTTAACAGTTAAAAATTAATTTTATTTATTTTAAGCATTTACTTTTTATGAATAAAAAGAAAAACATAGGTTCACAGACCTTTAAGTAATTTGCCTTCTGTTTGTTTGTGTTGCATGACCTATTGTAGTATGGTCTAAGATTGGCAGGTAAGTGTCATTGATTTCTGCATGCTGCAAAGCTTTTGCTTCTTTTTGGCTGTTGGTTATTGCTTTTAGCTTGTCTGGTTGTCAAATTGGAAAATAAAAATAGATATTGGTGTTTTAAGTGAATGTTGCTATTTTAACTGATCTTAGAAAATTGTTAGGAAAGGGTGAAGAGATAGCTTTTAGGTTTTAAATTGTGTGCTCCCCTGCATTCTTCAGTTAAAACATTTGAAAAGACTTTTAAATACTTAGTTTACAACTTTTCAAATCTTAATGACAAAACAGATCCTTTAAACGCCAAGAGGCATTATCTTTTCTACCACCCTTAATTCAGTTTTTGTGATTAAAAAAATAATTTTGTGAATCATTTAATGTTTTTATCTTTAAGCCATGGCATTTTTATATAAAACTGTCAGTTTATGGCATTATCCATTTTACAGAATATTTTATGATCTCTTATGTTTATCTTCTTGTATTATATTACTAAATGACTGGTTACTGTTTGGGGGTTGTATGCAGGCTAGTAAAAGATTAGTAATGCTAATATCAAGCCATATTAAATTGAGAAAGATGTTATTAAATGATTATATTAGTTTTCTTGACCCTTCTCAACAATTTACCACTGCTCTTTTAAGTGCATGTTTAGCATGAATTTTAATCAGCTTGGGGATGTTGAGCAAATTGCTGACTTGAAGATTATTCTTTCAGATGAGGCAACTTACATTAAAGCTGTATTTTAGCTTATTTGCATTTGTTTCAATCTTGGTCTTGTATATTTTTCTGCTATTTTGTCTTCCTTTTCTTCCTTGTCCCAAATTCCTTTACATTTGCAGAATCTTGGCTTTGATACAGTCAAGATCTTGTTCAAGACTTGGCACTTGATCTTTTTATAAAACTAACATTAGGTTGTGGTCAAGTGGGAAGCATGAATTTAAATATAAAAACCTAAAAGATTTTTTAAAATCTCAGCTTTTCAGTCTTTTCTGGTTAGACTATTACTCTTGAAACTTAAATAGTTAATTTAGTGGTAGGAAAAGGTCAAAATTACAACATTACTAGCTAATAATGTAGAATTATACATAAAATGTTAACTTTTTCAAAGGCAGACATAAATGTTTAAATACTTGTTGGCTCTTACCAGCCAACACCAAACTTTTGGTTGGTACTGATACATTACAAGTGAAATTTAGTGAATATATATATATATATTTTAGATTCTAACATTGCTGGACTCTTTATTTTTATCACTCACCAGTTTACATATCTTTTTAAAAGAAATAACCATTTCGTGTGAATGTGGTGTGGGGACTTTGGCCCATTAGATGAGTCATTTCAAATTATTTCATACCAGACTCAAAATTGCCAGACCTATTTGTTAATTTAAAAATAAAACCACTTTTTCAATTATGTAGAGTAGTTAAGTTAGATATACCATTTTCATCATTCTTAGTAGCTAAGTTTTGGTGATTACATTTCCGCCATTGGGGAATATAGATCTATCTATATCTGGATTCTTGCATCAGATTGCATACAAATTTAGTATCTGTTTTCACTTGAAACATGATTTCATGGATTCTATGAAATAAAATTCTACTTAGAGTTTATAAAATGGACTTCCAAGTTAAGTCATTACTTCCCTAACTCTTCCCCTTTCTTCATCCTTCCAGTCACGAAGCACAGTGACCATAGCTTGCTTGCCTCCTGCATACCAGCCAGTTGGTACTGGAGGAATGTAAAGGTACCTGGCTAACACCTGCCTTGAGGACACTCTAGTAGTCTAGTAGAACAGATAGAAATAAAAACTCACAGTTTTATGTGCATTATTTACATTCAGAGGGTAAAACAAAGGATTAACTATGAGTAGAGAGTGGCCATCACAAAGGCTTTTCTGATGATAGTGTTTTACTAGTATTTTGAAGGATGAATTCAGATATTTCAGACTAATTTGATGAGAGACACTGGAACAGGAACTTGTACAAAGGTCTTAAGTTATGCATTGCCATTCTTTGTTCGGTGAAATGATCTTTAGGCAGAGGGATTTTTTTTTCTTAAATTCTACCTATGTGATAAGATTTTATTTGTATTTTATGAAATAACAGTTCAGTTATAAGCCCAGAGTTGTCCTATCAAACATAGCAGCTATGAATCTAATGATACTTTGAAAAAAAATCACTAAATGGGGCCTGAATAGCCTCTTCTAGTTCTTGAAATGTTATACTATTTTATGAAAACATTGTTAGTTTCTAACTTATTCTAATGAGCAATTACTATTATCTAGTATCTAGTAACTTACTGATTCTGGTTCATGAGAAGAGAGACTTTGATTTGTGCCCATCCAAACCTTAAGAGTGCTTTATGCAATATAGAAGTTCAATATTATATCCAGGTAGATGAGAACAGAAGAGTAATAGAGAAATGGTCATTTGAGAATAGAATAGTCTCCTCTCTGATTCTTTGTCAGCTTTGCCTTTTCCATTTAGTCATACATTTTCTCCTACTTACACCTTTTTGTGCTGCCTGTCCCCCTCCCAATTATTTAAAAATATTGGCATACACTCTTCAGCTTTTCTCTTTTATCTCTTCCATATCTTCAGTTGTGTTTGTTCTGTACTTGAAATATCTTCATTCTGGTAGCATAATGTAATTTTCCTTCAGTAAAATTGTGTACAAAATTGATCAGAGATTAAAATACCTTATGTCCTCTTTTTTTTTTTTTTTTTTTTTTTTTTTTGCCAGTCCTGGGGCTTGGACTCAGGGCCTGAGCACTGTCCCTGGCTTTTTTTTTTTTTTTTTTTTTTTTTGCTCAAGGCTAGCACTCTGCCACTTGAGCCACAGCGCCACTTCTGGCCATTTTCTGTATATTTGGTGCTGGGGAATTGAACCCAGGGCTTCATGTGTATGAGGCAAGCACTCTTGCCACTAGGCCATATCCCCAGCCCATGCCCTCCTTTAATTATGCCTGTACCTTCTCATTCCTTAAATAACTTTATTGTAGAAAATCTACTCATACTGAGTTTGCATACTATACCAGTGGTATATAATATATAATACTCATCTTGGTCCCTGCTTTAATGAAACTTAGGGAGATAGGTTGTAAATAGTTATAGAGGAATGAATGTAGGATTAAAGCAAAAAACACCTCTTCCCACAATCACACATTTTTTTAGGGGAGGGTAGTCCCGCCCTGCGTTTTGCTCAAAGCTGGCACTCTCCCACTTAAGTTCCCAGCTCTACTTTTGGCTTTATGGTGGTTAATTAGAGATAAGAATATCACAGACTTTTCTTTCCAGCTTTGGCTAGATTCAAGTTACGCTCCTCCAATCTCAGCCTTTTAAGAATAGCTAAAATTACAGGCGTAGCCACCAGTGCCTATCACAATAGTTTTTTGTTCTCTTAAAATGTTTTTCTTTCTGTAGCCAGTTTTTTATTATATATCCCCCAACTTTCAGTTACTTTTTTTTCGTTGTTGGCTGTGGGGCTTGAACTCTGGGCCTGGGTTGCTGTCCCTGAGCTCTTCAGCTCAAGGCTTGAGCCACAGCGCCACATCCAGGTTTATGGTGTTTCACTGGAGATAAGAGTCTCGTGGACTTTCCTTCCTGGGCTGGCTTTGAACCGTGATCCTCAGATCTCAACCTCTTGAGTAGCTAGTAGGATTATAAGTGTGAACCACCGATGCCCAGCTTAAGTTACTTTTTAACTATAGTTTCCCTAGAGGACACTGGTGTATATTTATTGTAATATTTAATTTTACTGGTAAGAGCAGTTAAAACATTCCTAATTTCTCTTCAAAAGCCCTTGAAACTTAAGTTTGATAAAAAAAATCTATGTTTGCTCTCAGTAGTAGATGCATTATTTTGCAATCAACTGAGTATTCTTTTGTTAATAGGCTGAATGTTATGTTTTCTTGAAGTAAAGCCATCTTTGCAATGAAAAATCAAAGTGACAAGTCTTGGTTACATTATGTAATGCCATTTTTTGTGGGGGAAAGTCTTTTTCCTTCCCTGGCATCTCAGCCTTTTGCATGACTTGCTTTCAGTACAGTAGTGCTTACTTGTCTGCTATTTCTGTTTGTCTTCATTTCTACAGCAGTCTTCAGCAGCTTTCAAAATTATACATGTGACTTTCCTGTGACAATCTAAAAAAGGCTTAATCAATGTGGTTCTGGGTGTTTTCCCACCCTTGGGGGGGGAATGTGAATCTCCTTTATTTTTATAAATTTCTTTAGTGTTTATTAAACTTTTACTAGTCATTAACTACTTACAAGGTCTATTTAATTCTACCTGATAATGTTTTGTTTGTATGTAAGTCTCAGTGTCACATTTTTATGTTAATAACTAGTCACCACACCCAAAATACATATTTTATTTACACAAATTCCTTTGATATATAATGGCTAAAATATTGTCCTTTGTCATGAATTCCCACTTCATAAATTCAAACTATAATATGTTTCCACTATTGATGTTATGTCTATAATTCCACAATTCCATATGAAAAAGTACAAAACTGTCATTTTTGCATGTAGAAAGTATTTTCTCTGCCGCATCTGGTGTAAGTATAACGTTTTGTGATTGCTTCTTTCAAGTGTGTGTCTATTACTTTGGAAAATATAGTCTGGCAGAATGTGAAAACATATTAAAATGACAGACCCTGAGTTTTAAAGCATGTAGTCATTTAGCTGCAACACCCGGTATTTGCAGTAAGCTCTGGAACCAGTCTTAGCTTACCAGTTCACTTTTCTTATGCAATTGTTTTATCAGAGTGTTTTTATGTAAAGAAGGTAACTTCTGAAAAGAAATTTGGAAAGCAGGGAAACAGCTAGATATATGGACACAATTTTTAGAAGTTGGCTTTACATATGAATGTTTCTCCTGTTTGATATACTGTTTTATCTGTGTTGACTTCAAATTTAATACTGTACTTGTTGAAGAAATATGTTGTGTACTTTGGACTCATTGTCAGGTTTAATAGGTAGAGAACTGAGTTATAAACTGCCCCAAGTAGAAAGTTACAGTAGAAGGCATCTTTTCTCCTCATTTTGTTTGTGGAGTAAGTTTCCTAGGAGAAATTTTCCCAAGTAAACGAGTAAATATTAGATCATTGTGTATTGTGGAGAAGTGAAGTAAAGTAAATACAGAAAGTCTAGGCACTAGTTTTATATGGTTGGCAAACAAAGAGAATTCTCAGAAATACTCTTAATCTAACGTTACGAATTTGAGCTACATTTTTTTCCTCTTTATGAGAAAAAAATTAAGTTTTTACTAAAATATTGTTTTAAGTGCTTTATGCCTTACTTGCAATTTTGGATATGGTTCTCTTGGAAAGATTTAGGAAAGAAAAATGTATTAAGATTATCCTTAAAGGTAACATGTCCAAGTTACTAAAAATAGGATCTCTGTTACCTTAATTCTAGCGGAGAGAAACCCAGATTGAATCGCTATTAGCATATGTTCTGTGATTAACACCACAGATGGTGGAAATGCTCGTGTGTGTCCCCAGTGATGATTTTTGTGCAACTGTAATTCTCCCTTTGTTTCCTCACTATAAATATCAGGTACTTAGGAATTTGTTTTACTTCAGCATTTCAGAATTCAAGCAATAGTCTTGTAGTATAGTTTGAAGTATCTCATTTTCAGCATCCTGGAAATTCTGGAGCATTTTGTAATTTTAACTCTTTTACACAGGAATCCCGACCTTGTATTCATTGGTAGGGAAGTACTGCTATACTACTGCTATGGGCTTAGTCTTAAATGTCCCTTGTCATATTGTCCTTTGTTTGCCCTACAAGATCCTATTTGTTGAGACAATTTAAATGAATCCTAGAAAAGAGGAACATGTAAAAACTACTTGTTGAAAAGTTTTTACATTTTTCTATCAAAACCTATTGTTATGAGTAAAATAAACTTTATAGGAAAGTAGTGTCAATCTTAAAGTATAGATGACCAAGATAATTTTATAGACTTGTATTTCTGTTGCACTGAAATGTAATTCATTTTTGGAAATTGGGGTTGTTAATTTCTTAGTGTTATACATGTATTTAAAAAATTCATGTCACTGTAAATTTTCTTGTGCTTTCCTGCTATTTAGATGCCCAGCCTACAGAGTCTGAGAAGGAAATTTATAATCAGGTGAATGTAGTATTAAAAGATGCAGAAGGCATCTTGGAAGACTTACAATCATACAGAGGAGCTGGCCATGAAATACGAGAGGTAAAAGCCACCTACTCGCTGTCTAGTAAATGAAATTCTCCGTGTCTCACTTCTTACTTCCATTTATTTTCTAGACATTTGAAGGAGGGCCATTTGGCCTTTTCAAAAGTGACTGCAGTGATGTGTGAGGGTAAAGGAAAACAATACTTAATAACACATGTTAAAGGGTTTTTTATTTTTTTAATTATAATTTACTTACTTTTGCTGGTTGTGGGGCTTGAACTCAGGGTCTGGGCGTTGTTCTTGAGCTTCTTTTGTTGAAGGAAGGCTAGAGCTCTACCACTTGAACCACAGCTCTGGTTTTGGCTTTTTTGGTAGTTCATTGTAGATAAGATTTTCACTGACTTTCCTGCTCAGGCTGGCTTCAACACTTGATCCTCAGAACTCAGCCTTCTGAGTAACTAGGAGCCACTGGCACCAGGCAGTTTTTTTTTGAGGAACCTCTAGGCTGTGTTCCAAATTGGCTGCTGCATTTTATGTTCTCATTTTGTGCAAGAGTTACAACTGCTTTACATTTCTCCCGGCAATTACTGTCTTTTGTTTTTTGATAATAGCCATCCCAGGAGCTGTGAGATATCTCATTGCAATTTTCCTTTTCCCCCCATAGTTTTATTAGCATCATTAGCTGTGCAATTAGGTTTCATTTTGACACATCCATATTTGCATACAGTGTATCTGTCTGTCACTCTCTTATTCTCCTTCCCTCTTCCAAACCAATTTAAAGTTTTATTGCCTTGATTACAGTCATATTTGAAATGAAATCTCTTTTTCATAGGGTACTATTTATTTTTGCTTTGCTTTTTGTGAGGGTGAGAGAACATAACCTGTGACTTAACTCTGCCTCTTGTGCTTTGCTTGTCCTAAACTTTCTAGGAACTCCGAGTGGGGGGGCCACCGCCTCCAGCCTCCTCCTTGCTTCCTTTTTTTTTTTTTTTTTTTGCCAGTCCTGGGCCTTGGACTCAGGGCCTGAGCACTGTCCCTGGCTTCTTCCCGCTCAAGGCCAGCACTCTGCCACCTGAGCCACAGCGCCCCTTCTGGCCGTTTTCCATATATGTGGTGCTGGGGAATCAAACCGAGAGCCTCATGTGTAGGAGGCAAGTGCTCTTGCCGCTAGGCCATATTCCCAGCCCCCCTTGCTTCCTTTTTCTAATGCCTGATGCTAGGTGGAGAGTGGTGTACCCTTCCACTTTCCTCTCCCAACCTCTGAACTTAGCCAGATTTCTAGTCCTTTCCTTTTCCATTCCTGCCATTTCTCACATTGTGCTTCTCTATAAGACAAGCTTCATTACCTTTGTTCTGCATCCTGTTTTGGAGATGACTTTTTTCCTTTATCCCTTCTCATAATTATATCTTCAATCTTTTTTAACTCCCTTTTACTGATTTCTTCCTCCAAAAGGAGCTATGTAGCTTCTGGACTTAAAACTAATTTTCTTATTCTCATATTTATCTTTTGGTGGGGAAGACTACTGGGGGTTGAATTTAGTTAGGGCCTCCAACTTGTTAGAATAACACTGCCACTTGAGCTGCACCCCTGTGCCTTTTGTTTTTAGTTGTTTTTTTTTTTAGATAGAATTCCACTAACTATCTGAAATAGCCTCTATTGTGAAGGGCTTCAAAACCACCTGTCTCCCTCTCAGCCTCTTGAAAAGCTGGGATTACAGGCTTGTATCACCATGCTTGGCCCTCACACTTCATTTTCCATTTTGCTTCTGCTGTCGTGAATAACAAATAGTGCAGCACTTATCAAGTACAGATCTTTTGGGCTTCTAGTCCCATCCAGTTTGATTTCTCTTCTGACATTAGGTGAGGTACAGAACCCGGAAGATGACACTATTGGTGACCAGATGTTCAATGTAAGGATGAAAGGGAGAGTTTTTAGTTGAGAATAGCAGCTGTCCATGTTCTTTACATTTACCTTTGTACTATATGGTACTGTCGTGTAGTGCACTAGATATGGCCTGCATGTCTTACACATGCATACTAACTTCTTTTTTGTTGGGAGTGCTCGTTCTTCTTTTCCTGTTGAATGCCTATCCGCCCTTCAAATGTCCATAATTTCCCCTTCCTCTCTCTCTCTCCTAGCACTTTACACGCATTTCCCTTCCTTCCTTCCTTCCTTCCTTCCTTCCTTCCTTCCTTCCTTCCTTCCTTCCTTCCTTCCTTCCTTCCTTCCTTCCTTCCTCCCTCCCTCCCTCCCTCCCTCCCTCCCTCCCTTCCTCCCTTCCGCTTGAGCTCTGCACCTGGGCTTTGTGCCTGAGGGGTTTTTTTTGCTCAAGACTAACATTCTACCACTTGAGCCACAGCGCCACTTCTGGCTTTTCTGAGTAGTTTATTGGAAATAGCTTCACAGACTTTCCTGCCCCAGCTTGCTTCAAAGCACAATCCTCACATCTGAGCCTCTTGCGTAGTTAGGATTATAGGCATGAGACACTGATGCCCAGCTTCAAAGTTGATTGTTTGGTTTTTTTAAGCTGTATACAAGGGGCTGGGAATATGGCCTAGTGGCAAGAGTGCTTTTGCTCATAAGCTGTATACACATACATATCAAAGTGAAGAGAAAAAAGGAAGAGGTAAAATGTGCCATCATTATAAACTATTTGATAAAGGAATTAAAGACCAGGGCTGGGAATGTGGCTTAGTGGTAGAGTGCTTGCCTAGCATGCATGAAGCCCTGGTTTTGATACCTCAGCACCACATAAACTGGGGGGAAAAAAATCCACAAGTGGCGCCACAGTGGTAGAGTGGTAGAGTGGTAGAGTGCTAGTCTTGAGCAAAAAGGAGTCACGGACAGTGCTCAGGCCCTGAATTCAAGCCCCAGGACTCCCTCCCCCCCGCCCCCAAAAATATTAAAGACAGAGAAGTTGGTAAATAAGATATATAAGCTCAAACATTCAAAGTGCATTTTAGCTCATATATATATACATATATTGCTGAGAGTCAGATGCTTAAACTTCTAGGGACTGAAGAAATTTTGGTTTAAAAATGTATATATTGATGTGTAAATGATACAGCTAGAAAGTTTCTAAGTACAAGAAAAACTAAAAAAAGTGATACAAATAAAAGCTGAGTATACATATCATACATACAAAGGACTGTCATAGATCAGTGGTTATAATAATATTTTAATAATAGTACAGCAACCAATAAGTAATAATAAGTACATTTTTTAAAAGTTTATTATAAAACTGATGTACAGAGAGGTTACAGTTTCCTAAGTTAGTCATTGGATACATTTCTTGTACTGTTTGTTATCTTGTCCCTCATACCCCCCTCCCCCCTTCCCCTTCCCCCCTTGAGGTGTTCAGTTCACTTACACCAAACAGTTTTGCAAGCATTGCTTTTGTTGTTTCTCTTATTTTACCCGTTGTCTCTCAATTTTGGTATTCCCTTTCAATTTCCTAATTCTAATACCAGTATACACGGTTAATAAGTACATATTACATCCAAGAAAATTGGTTGATTTATGAAAAGATACTCTCAAGTAATGCGCGTGATAATACTGTAAGCTGGTGGCCTTTTTTGGAAGTCAGCATACCAGTTGTAGAGAATAAGAACTCTACAATGACTATATTCTTGTGTTTGGGGAATTGTATTCCAAGCAACTATAATTCAAGAGAAAGTATGAAGGTGCAAACCTTTATAGCTCCCTTATTCACTGTAGCAAAAATGTGAAAGCAACTCAGTTGCTGTGGACATAGAAATAATCCATGTAAACAATGTAACAATTCCTGATATAAACTGAGTTTCCTATTGATAATCTAATAATGTAGAATTAAATATATGCTAAATAATACTGTTTTAAAATAGAATAAGATAGGATAGCAGATATAATCTATAAAATTACATACATGCATGAAGACCTATATAATATACTCCTTTGAGTAAACTCCAAGGGAGGGAAATAAGAACTTCCCATTACTGTTCTAGTAATGTTATGTCCTTACAGTACTAGTGCCTTAGGAAAAGCTAGACATGCTAATACTTGCTGATGTTTATATTTAGGCCCCTTTGTTAATTGAATTTCAGCTTTCCAATAGTATGGCTAGTTTGTTTGAAGTTGTTAGAGAAAGTGAAACAGGTTATTAAAAAAATGTTAAGTTCTATAAAGGATTAAGAAGGCATCTGTAGGCAAAAGGATTATTTGTGAATAACCTCTAATATTCAGAAAAGAATGCCTATGAATTAAAAGATAGAATGTAGACAAAGGCATGTTTATGTTAGGGTTTCTAGCCTCTGTTTTGTTTTTTTTCCTCCCAGATTTCAACCTACTTGGTCATCTTGTTCAGGAAAGCCTAAGGAAACTTAACATCCAGAATAGGAATTGAGTTATATGCAGTGTGGTTGTTGTATGTCATGATTTCTGAGTCACATTTTTTCACGTCAGTTTAAGTTTGTTAAATATTTGCCAGGCTTCTAGGAGCTTATAGCTGTTTTTGAACCTGTTCCTGGAGTTGGCATATTTATTGCCCTTTTGGCTGCTTTTTTGAAGAAATATTAAGCATACTGTCCATGATTTTGTAACTAATATAAAATGTTGTCTTTTTCAGATCTAAATGACACCATGGTATAATATAATGTTAGCAAACATACTTAGTGTGTTTTTATTATATATATAGTATAATATATATATCAGTATTGCAAGGAAGCTTAATGTATACTATAATAGAGTTAAAGTAATTATGAGTTTGAAGATGCTCCTTTGGCATTCCTGGGTCCACTATTGCATGTTTTATACATTTGCTAGAGCTTGTATTTTAGTGTAAAAATGACATGATGGTGATTTCATTTTGTCTTGATTTTTTTTCTTTTATTCTTTGGATTTAAAGGCAATCCAGCATCCAACAGATGAGAAGTTGCAAGAGAAGGCATGGGGTGCAGTTGTTCCACTAGTAGGCAAATTAAAGAAATTTTATGAATTTTCTCAGAGGTTAGGTAAGTGGGAAGTTTTCTAAGTATGACTTAATGGTGACAAACAGGTATATTAGAGTCAAAGGCTATCTAGAGTATTTTACATTCACAATACTGAATTTGGTAGAATGTTTGCTATACTTAAAACAGGTTATATGACTACATTGTAATCTCATCATCTTTATTATCCCAAGGCTTTGGATTACTTAGGCTGTTTTCTTCAACAAATCATATTTTCAACAGAAAGTGCCTTTGCATGCTAAAGGATCTTAGTGTACAAATCCACATGGTAGAGTTTGTCTCTAAGTGTGCAAGTCTGGGAGCCTTGTATCTTGAGTGTTGGCACTCAAACCCAGGGCTATGCACATGGTAGGCAAGCACTCTACCATCGAGCTTATGAATGCATGCATAGAGTAGGTAGAAGTTTTTGAATAATCTTTTACTTATTACAAACAAATATTAGTTTATTTTCCTAAGCATGAAAATTAGTTCTTTCACAGTTGATCAAGTATCTTGCTTATCTAGTTTTACAGTTCTCTTTTACCTGTCAGCCAAGGTCTTTGCATCTTGATTATATGGACTATTGTGCTTTTAGTTTCTAGCTGCATTTGAAGTTAACATTCTCTAGGTGGCTCTGCTTCTCTACCAAAACTCAACATATTTCAATGAAATAAGAATAGCTAGAGGATAGACTCAACTGGTTGGACTTAAATGTCTTCCTATGTTTCAGCTGTTGGAATGAATTAGTCTGTGTAGTGTGTCTCATTAGGAGTGCCATACTGTGCCATTTCACCAGAGGGGTATGCTAACAGGATAGAGCAAAGCATTGCCAATTTTCCTGTTGTCATTGGGAGCCTTGAGCCTTCCTGATTGTACCCTAAGGACTTTCTGTAAAGTTATGATCCAGTGGGTTACCTTATCTCCTGGTCAGTAACCTGGTTAAGAGTGTTTATTGTTTTACTTGCTAACAGGATACGCATTTCTTAGCCTCACGTGAGAGAGGCTCAGCGACTCAACATTTGTTGAGTTAGCCATGTAAGAATATATATGCAAACCTGGTAGATTAGAATATTATGTGTGGACTCGAGAGCATCAATAATAATAGATGTGAGGCTTGGGAGACATCATAGCTCATGCTTGCTACAAATTACCCTCTGTATTGCTTAGGTCATATTGATAGTGAAAGTTAGCTATTACCTGGGTTCTAATCTCTTTTGAGCTTATTTATCTGTAGTGCTTAGGTCATATTTGGTAGTCAAAGTTAAATAAGAAACTGTTAAGTGCACAGCTAATATTGGCTCATATGGTCTTTATAGCTGGTATTTTTAAGTCAAGGTTGATTATCTGAAATTAGTTTGTCATTTAATATTTATTAATCAGGCATTTGTCCATTCATGTCATACCACTGCTTAACTCATAGAATCTAGCATTGTTTTCTTATTTGTAGCTCATAACGGAATTAGAGTTCTATTTGTAAATGAATTATTAGTATTTCCATTTTGAAACACAGTATTAATCTTGCACTCTAATAGTAGAGTTATTTCAACTCTTCTGCCTGAGTTATATTTTTATTGTGTAAAGCTTATTAAATCAGATATTTTTTATCTTAGTAGCTAAGAGAAAGCAGTTTGTGTTTGTAAGTAGCATATTCAGAGTATGAAAAATGGTTACTTCACTCATAGTCTGTATAGATTTGACTAAGTGGACTCAGTGCCCCTGAAGAAGCTGTTGTAAACAGTGAATAATAGTTCATTAAACAACATTCCTCAGTGCGTGAAATGATAGAAGTAACTGCATTCACCCTTTAGCTTGGTCCTTAATTCATTTCTATGTTGTTATTAAATCTGCATTTACAGTTTATAAATGGAATTTAGAGACCTTAATTTGGGGTTTCAAAATTACATTTATGAATTTTTCGCGTTTTAATAAATGCCAGCAAAATACAAGCAACTTAACACTTTTCTCTTTTTTCCATTAGAAGCGGCCTTACGAGGCCTTCTGGGAGCCCTGACCAGTACCCCATACTCCCCTACCCAGCATCTAGAGCGAGAGCAGGCTCTTGCCAAACAGTTTGCAGAGATTCTTCATTTCACACTCCGCTTTGATGAACTCAAGGTGCAATTTTCTATGGGCCCCGATTGTTAGGAAAATCATGTTCTCAATGAGTATTAGCAAGGGGAAAAGCCTGTAGACTTTGTTAAACTATGGTTAGGTGATATATCATGTACTTCAGCAAGAATGGAAAATTGATTTGGAAATATAGCATATCTTTGACATATGGTAAATAGCAAATCACCCAATATGCAGTCTTTATTTTCAAAATCACTAAAACAGAAATTTTGAGCTTCTTTTCTAATATTTTCTAATGTTCTTTCCTATTCAGGTGGTTCATCATTATATATAAAACTTACCCTTTTCTCTCTCCTCCCCCTCCTCTACCACTTTCTCCTCTTCTCTCTTTCTTACTCTCATTCTTTTATGCTCTGGCACAGTAATGAATTATGAGACCTTGGGCAGGTCTCAATTCCAGGACCTTGGGTACCTTACTAGAGATTGTATGAACTGGATTTCCTAACTGCCTTTTCATGGTTGTGTCACAGACAGCTGTTATATTATATATTAGTACTTGGAGCAAAAATGATTTGTATATAAAATCTTAGCATACTGGAGGGTTATCTTATTGACCACATGTGCATTTATTCAAAACGAATGCCTCCACATTTCTGTCAGGATTTGTTTGATAATCTTAATTTTCTTTTTGTGATAAATGAGATAATTTTATCTGTCATGAAATTATTGTAAAGATGAAGGCAGTATGCTGTCTAAAACTGAGAAGAAACCATTTGTATGGTCTAATATGTTTATTAAGAACTGAGTTCAATTTTGTAGGCCTTCATGGTTGATAATAGGTTAGTTCTTAAAATGACATTACAGAATCTAAAATGGTACTTATTACTAAGAAAAACTACTAGGTGTTTCACTGAATTTTTTTTACAGTTGGCATATAAAATTTTTTTCTAAATACCCTCTTTAGATGACAAATCCTGCCATACAGAACGATTTCAGCTATTATAGAAGAACTTTGAGTCGTATGAGGATTAATAATGTGCCAGTAAGTTAATGCTATGAATTACTGGGTGGTATGTTCCTTCCTTTGCTTCTTTGCTTCGCCCCATGTATTAGATGTCAAAGCTAGTGTTTTCCCCCATTAATTCAGATGTGAAAAGCTAGTGTTACAGGTAATAACTATACACAGTCACAGCTGTGGGACAGGAGAGCACAAACTGTAGCAAACCATAGGAGGGAGTTGGTTTGTTTTCCTTTTCAGTCTTTTATTATCATGATTACTTTAATAAAATTGCTTTTTGTCTGTACAATATTGGATATTGTAACTTTCTTTGTGTTGTCTCATTTTAACTGTACAGAATTTTTTTGAATCAGTGACTTACGATGAAGGCCTTTTTGGTCCCCATAGTCTTAGAACCAATAAATTCTGGAAAGAAAGTGACCTGGAATAAGAGAGATAAACTGGTATTGGCAAGACGAAAGGTCAGGGTCATGGATTAAAAGTACATCTGTGTTTGTCATCCTACTTTTAAGCTATTTAGTACATTTTCCTGCCTTTAAGGAGTTAAATGCTGTAAGTTATCCTTAGATATGAAGAAAATACTGTCTTCTCTGTGTAGTTTGAGGGCCTGCATTGTATTAATTGGTGTGAAAACTAGAGAAACTTTAAAAAAATGAACCCAAGCCTCAGTTTAATAAAGAAATACTAGAACTTTTTAAGAATGATAAGTAGCATCAGATTGTTTCTAAATTCCAAAGAAGCCATTTACTTATTTATTTAAAAAAAAGAAAGAAATACTTATAAAATGGTTGTGCCACAAGCACAGGATTGGAGATAAAGATTTCTAGAAAATAGGTTATTTACATCAGTTTGTTTTATTTTTTATTTTATTTTATTTATTTATTTATTTATTTTTATTTATTTATTTTTTTGCCAGTCCTGGGTCTTGGACTCTGGGCCTGAGCACTGTCCCTGGCTTCTTTTTGCTCAAGGCTAGCACTCTGCCACTTGAGCCACAGCACCACTTCTGGCTGCTTTCTATATATGTGGTGCTGGGGAATCGAACCCAGGGCTTCATGTATAAGAGACAAGCATTTTTGCCACTAGGCCATATTCCCAGCCCCCTGTGTAGTTATTTTTACCATCACTCTGAGACTAAGGATATTGAAGATATCTTTGTACTATTCTTCATCCTTAATAGTTAAAGCTAGAGCCAGTAGTTTTCAAGTGAAGTTTCTCTGTTTTTTTGTAATGTTCCTTTCTCATCTCTCACTGCTTCTATTTCAGCAGAAAGCCCAATTCCCATTCTCTTTGGACATTGGATAGCAGCATCACTTATTTTCTAACTATCAGGATCCACTTTCTTTAGAAATATGACATGCTGTTGTTATCTTCTAATGCTAAATTTGGAAAGAAAAATATGAATGTAAGCTAGCATTTAAGGCACTCTACAATCTGACTCCAGCTTCACCTTAAGCTAATTGCTGGCCCTTAGTACATTAAAAATGCTAAAATGTACTAAGTTATTTGAAAGCATACTCCCCTGCCAGGTAGGAATGAATACCTGTCATTATCGCCTACGACCGTCTAGTTCTTCCATAGTCCTCCTAGTGTCTTCTGCTCTTGCTTAATAATCTTTTCCTTACTCCCCCTTTCTGCCATTGTCTGGTAGCATTTTGTTGCAGTAATGTGTGGATGCTTCTGTGTTCATCATGAGGGACCGGTAGACTTTCATAAGCATCCTCCTTTTCTTTACAGCCTGTGTAACAATTTCTTGTACAGTAAGAATCCCTCAAGATTTTAATATCATTTAGATATGTAGATGTGAGTCCATTTTTTAAAATTGCTTAATGTCATTTGCAAGCTTGTTTTTAAGGAATATTTTAGCATTATGTGTACATGAGGGTCTGTTTAAGGGTATTTTTTAGACGAATAAGCATTAGTGAGATAGGCTCTCTGTCTTGGTCTTTTTGTAGATGTTTTCATATTTAATAATTCATGAACTAATAGCAGGTGCGCTTATTTTCTACACAGGCAGAAGGAGAAAATGAAGTAAATAATGAGTTGGCCAATCGAATGTCTTTGTTTTATGCTGAGGCAACCCCAATGCTGAAAACCTTAAGTGATGCTACAACAAAATTTGTATCAGAGGTAGGTATTGCCCGGGAAGTGATTCTTTGGGTTGGTGCTCTTCCACCCGCTGATTCCAGCACATCTCTGTCATTACATACCCAAGCTGAGTACTAGTTTTTCTCCAAGATCCATGTGTGTACACCTGTTCACCTGTTTGCTGTCTCTTCCTGAGGTACTGTCACCACCATAGTAATGAAGTGGCCCAATTGAATTCTTGATTGTCTTTTCCATCTTGCCTTTTTCTCCAGTCTTTCGCAATACCACTGTGCAAGCAAAAAACTTAGAGGTTATCCTTTTAAATTCTGTTCTTCACTCCCTAAGTCTGCTCTATGGAAATCTCATTGACTCCCTCTGAAGTAGCATCAGAACTTTCACTCCTCTTGCTGCCTGTGGAGATGTGACCATCTCTTCTGGGTACTGTTTTGTGTCCCCGCTGGCTCTTAGGCTCTTGTTCCACTGTGGCGCTCTCGCCATGGAGCAGCCAAGTAGTCTGAACACACAGTTAACTTCTCCCCTCTGTTTAAAGCGTGTCCTTAGGGTAAATCCAAATCCAGGCTTCATGCCTCTGCATGACCGTGCCCACTCTCAAGCGGGTTATTTTACATAGCTGTGTCTCCAGAGCTTGCTTAGAACACAGCATAAATCTAGGGCATATTTAGGAAATTATGAAGAGACAGGTTATAAAGTTGCAGTGTTTTAAAGTTTTAAATGATTAAATAATTTTCCCCTTTTGTCCTCTATATACTTGCAGAATAAAAATTTACCCATAGAAAATACGACAGACTGTCTAAGCACCATGGCGAGTGTGTGTAGAGTCATGCTGGAAACACCGTGAGTATTTGCTGGGTTTCTTTTTCACCCTAACAGTACTGATGAGATAATAATATCATGAAAGCATACCCAGCTATAAAATATGTCTCAGTATCAGCAAGTGGAGTCAGCTCATTAAATCCGTGATGTGCTTCATCCATCCACATGTTTTTTTGCCCTCCAGGGAATACAGAAGCAGATTTACAAATGAAGAGACAGTGTCCTTCTGCTTGAGGGTGATGGTGGGTGTCATCATACTCTATGACCATGTACATCCAGTGGGAGCATTTGCCAAAACTTCGAAAATTGATGTAAGCTACATGTTGTTTCATATAATTCCAAACCATTTTCTTCTCATGATAATCAATAGGCTTTTTGTTTTAAGACCTAGTAGACTGAATTCTCACAGAACTCTGGGTTTATTGTCTGCAGTAATGGAAGATTTTCATCTTCTCTGATCTCTTGTCTTGTTAATGGTAGCATGCATGGAGTTAAATAAAGGAGGGATAACTATATTGTCTACAGACCACCTCCTTGTGGGGGCCTCCTATTCTACATGCTTGGCAGTGTCACTAAATGAGACAAAATAAAATTTCTATTTATTTCTTTAATTCCTTTGGCCAGTGCCACTTCAAAGAAAAGATTCATCCCAAAGTTATATGCAAAATGTCAGTACTGGTCTGCCCTATTTCCTCTGCCCTACTAACTCATAGTAATTTGTGACTATAACCAGATTTTACTTGTTTCTCTGGAAGTTTCTATTAGAAATAAAGGAGCATTCTAGATTCTCTATTTTGTAGTTTGTCTCATCATCTTCCCATGGTTAGTTTTCAAATTGGAATTAGTACTTGGAGAGAACTGTCTTCCAAGTCCTTCATTGCTAGTTCAGGCTTCTAGCATGTTGGTACCTTACACAATCAGTAAGATTTCTCTAGTAATGAACTATAGGTCTTCTCTTAGCATTTTGGATCTCAGATACAAATATCTTGCCAGTCTTTGTGCCTTCATGAGCGTGTGTTTTACGCCAAGAGAACAGAGTTAACACTCTATTATTCCTTTATTCTCCCAGGTGCCTGTGGCAATGCTAGGGTGTTGGTCCTACCCCCACCCTTTGCTAGCAGCAACTGCATCATGGGAAATTGAGTGTTTGCATTCTGAATGGTCCCGTGGGAGGTTTAACCCACGTCTCTCGGGCTTCCAAAACCTGTGGTCTTTCTACTCTGCTGTGCTTTCTCCCTGCCCTCATTGAATTCTTCCCTTTTTCTGACATATGGACCGAGTCTATGCATAGACAAGTTACCCTGACCTTCGGGGTTTCCCTGTCCCTTCTCACCTCTACAGAATGCCAGCACACCCATTCTGTCCCTGAAGTTCTTAATCCCTTTCACATCTAAAACCCTTTCTTTTCTATCAGTAGGGATATGCTTTTGGTTGACTGATTTGGTTCTCCAAACGACTGATTTAACTGACAAACTGAAATTAATAACACTTGGTAAATTTGTGTTTCTTTTATAAAATTTCCTTCATGTAAAAGTGAATAATTTGACAGTCTGTCAAGTTCTGTAACGTGGTTCTGATTCCAGTTTTACTTTTTTAAATATTTAGGCATGGCTCAAGTGGTAGAGTGCTTGACTGGCAAGTGTAGGGTGCTAAGTTCAAGCCTTGTACTGCTCACCCCCAAAAAGAAAATGAATATTATGTAAAAAGCAAGTGTTTTACTTTTTCTGTTTTCTTTTTTCCTTAGATGAAAGGTTGTATCAAAGTTCTTAAGGACCAACCTCCTAATAGTGTAGAAGGTCTTCTAAATGCTCTCAGGTGCGTATCTGCACATACTTACATATAAAAGATTTAGGTAAGGAAATACATGGTGTATATGTGCAAAGAAATTGTTTCAGAATCTGGCAGCACCTAAGAATATGAAAATAAATGTTCACTCTGAGATGGGAAGGTTTCAACTTGCTGACAGGTAGTATTGCTTTCATTTAGTTGCTACTGAGTTTTATAATGAGTGCATGAGAACAGCAACCTTATCTTTCCTTTTTTAAAATTTAGAATCAGCATTTGCACTGTGAACATAAAGTTTTGTTTTTGATCCAAGATTTTGGCTTTTTGTGGGGTTTTTTTGCCCCTTCGAAGCAAGGATTGCTTATACTTTGACTTAGTAAAAGTAATAGGTACTGAGTGCAAGTAGAATTCAGAAAACAGTGGAGAATTTAAAGACAAAGAATTGATGTAATCTCACTCTGTTGAGATAAACGACTATTAACATTCTGATGTGTAGCCTGCTAGAAGTTTCTCTCTATACATGTAGATAGCTGTGGCCCTGTATAGTAGTATTCTACTAAATGTTTTCTAACTTGTACTGTAGTGTTACTGCAGTTCTGCTTGTATCAGTACAAATCTGTGACACTTTTGTGTATTTCATATAATGGAAGCAAATTGATCACTCATTTGATTTTTGTTACTGTTATTCTTACCTGGTTTAATTACTAAAACTGCTGAGGATGCTGGAATGTGCTTGGATTAAAATCTCAGTACTTTGTAATGTCTTGCCACAGAAATTTACTTGGTAATAACATTTTCATGACCTGAAAGGTGATTTCCCACTTCCTGATTATTTGAGGCTTACATACAACAATGGTATGAACACAGAAGTATTTGTTACATAGTGATGCTCATGTCATGAATTGCTCCTTCAAATACTTTTCTCATGAAAGGTACTGCATAATCAGTCATCACCTGAATGGAAATCTATTCTAAATGATATTAAAGGAACTTAATTTAAAGTCTGCATGATGTCAGGCTGTTTTAGCCATAAGCCTGGTATGTAGAATTATCTTCTTGTGGTTCTTATAGTGCAAAGCATGTTTTTTTTTTTTACCATTAGTGTTGTCAGGCTTTCTCCTTGATTGTTTTCTGGACGTGGCTTGTGTGTCAGTCAGCCAGATTTTTCTTTCAAGCCCTCCTGTTTCTTGTGGGTCAGACTTTGCAAAGCCAGCATGTGGCAACAAATATATTGTTTAGTGTGAAGGTAATTGAACTTGAGATTTAGTTCTATTTTACCTTGAAGGAAATATTCTCAGAAGTTACTTTAGGAACTGATAATATTGTATTTTCTTTAGAGTTTAAGGATGATTCTGCCCCCCCCCCCTTTTTTTTATAAATTAAAGCAAAGGAGGGCAGTGGTAGAGGAGGAAGATGGAGTAAATTCCGCTGCATTGGAGTCTTTACTGAGGGAAGGGAAGGAAAAGAAAAACAGGCAAAGACACCTGTTGGTTTTAGTAAGCCACCCCCCCCCCATGCAGAGTGGTAATTAGAAAACAAAATCTTGTTGTAAAGACAAGCCTTGAGCTGTTTCATTCATAGTGACTAAGATTTTTAATTTCACATAATTTCCATTTCATCGCCAAATACTATGATTGTTTTGATTCTGTTCCCCTTCCCCCAGTTATCCAAAGCATAAAAGTGTAGCTCAGACCAGGTGGTGGGTTTGACTTGTAGCTGTAATGTGCCCACCTCCGTGGTGAAACAGCTCTTTCCCGTGATTGAGATATAGCTAATTGTTCATGTGAGAGCAAACGTGCTATGAGAGGAGGTGTGACGGGCTGCGCGGTGGAGGGGCGCGGTGGAGGGGCGGGAGGGCGGCTCCTCTGGCTCTTCTGGCTTCAGCCACGCATCACTGGATGAGAAGATTCGCCCAGCTCATCCTGGCATCCTGATAGAACGCAATGCAGACTGTCGGTAATTTCTTAAAATGGATCCTTTTTTTCCCCCTTTAGGTACACAACAAAACATTTGAATGATGAGACTACCTCCAAGCAAATCAAGTCCATGCTGCAATAACAGCTCTGGAGCGAGCGCCTACTGCAGACGGAGGACAGTGTTCTGCAATGACTAAGAATGCACAGTTTTTTAGTGATTGCAATTACGATCTCATTTATTCTGGCTTTTATTTCTTTCCTCTGTTCCTCTTCCCACTTTTTTAATCATGTTCTTGTTCTTACAAGTTTTTTTCTGTGCCAAAATCAGTAAAGTTATCCTCTGAAGGGACGCAGTCCCCTCACCCAGGCCATCTAAGGCAGCTAATTATGCATTGCATTGGGGTCTCTACTGAGAAAAATTCTGTGACTTGAACTAAATATTTTTAAATGTGGATTTTTTTTGAAAACTAATATTTAATATTGCTTCTCCTGCATGGCGAAACTGCCTATTCTGCTATTTAAAAATCCCTCAATGACTTTATTTTCTACTGCCGCTTTTTCCATGTGCAGCCAAAATGAAAATGTTTAAATTAACTGTGTTGTACAAATGGTACCCAACACAAACTTTTTTTAAATTAGACTTTTGTTTAAAGTTTTAAGTTTGCATTTTAACTTTTTTGTAAGGATGTATGTTGTGTGTTTAACCTTTATTAACGTTAAAAACTGTGATGTGTGCGTAGAATATTACGTATGCATGTTCATGTTTAAAGAATGGCTGTTGATAAAATAAAAATCAGCTTTCCTTTTTCTAAGTGTGGCTTGGTTTACTGAGGTTTTGTCTTAGGCTTCTGAAGTTTTTCTCATGTATATTTTTATGGAATGCAAATACACATCACACATTTTTCCTTCTAGGGGATAAGTGGGTCTTTTCAGTTGTGTATTTCTTCTTTGTCAATGTACATAAGTGCTTTTAATACTTTGCTTTGTATAGTAAGACCAGTGATCGTGTTATGAACTTGAAACTTCTGTTCTGATGTATTCTTGTATGGAAGTAGTAATAGAAAGACAACCACACCTGCTTGATCTCGTTCAGGAGTGAGAAGGCAGCATCGGGAAGCAAATGATATGCAGGAAAAGCAGCCTTTGGCCTCGGAGAAGAGGGGGTGGAAGTGGGACTTCCCAGGCCATGATCTCAGGCCTCATAGAAAACTAACATGTTTTCAGTTAAAGGTCATAAAAACGAAATCATGAAATCTCAATCTCATGGTGAGGAGAAGCTGTGGTTTAGTGACTGGAGTACAATTAAAATGGCTTACATGAAAGAAAATCCCAGAAGCTTCCATCAAGACCTAGATGGATGGTGCCGTAACACGGCCCATGCCATCCTTCCCTCGCGATCAGATCCCTGCTCACCTCTCTGGCCTCCTGCCCCTCTCCTCCGTCACACTCTGTTCTCCAGCCAAGCTCAGCTACTTGCTGTTTACAGATTGTCCCATGTGGTGTCGTCTCATAACTGTGGTCTGGCTAAACCTAAACCCGACTTTCCCTTCTCTCATCTCCATCTGACCAACGGCACCTCTTAGCTTTCAAGGATCAGCTTTCTGGATAACGTTGGTCCTGTCTTCTAGACGTCTTTTGCAAGTAGTGAGCTGCATGGTGGCCCCCAAAAGATAGATCTGCCTGGAACGTGTAAATATGACCTCCCTTGGTAAAAGACTTGTTTGCAGAGAAACTAAGGAGCTAGACATGACAGAATCTTGGATGCCAAGTCTTTGTAAGAGTAAAGAAGGAAAAACAGACACAGCAGAGGCCCCGAGAGGATGCAGGCAGAGGCTTGCCCTGTTCGATCCCCGGGGTCGTCAGAAACTGCCGGGCTATAGCAGCTAGGAGAAAGTCATGAGATGAGTCTCGCTCGGAGCTTCCAGAACAGACCAGCCCTGCTGTTCTCGTTCAGACTTGGATCGTCTAGGATGGTGACGAACTTCTGTTGTTTTCGCCACCTAGTGTGTGGTACCGTGTTGCAGCACCTCTAAGAATCTAATATAGCTGTGTCATAAAACACCCCTGGTGTTAAACTGCACTTTCCTGATGCTGTGTGCTGAGATTGTGTGAGAACTTGAGTGTAGAGCCAGGTCTCGGTTTCCCGTGTCCCAAGGAAGGACCTTGCACAATACACAAATTGAATAGGTGCCAAGCGAGTGACTGAGTAGCGGGAATGGATGCAAATCAAAGCAATTTTACTGAAGTAGATGTAGAGATACTGCCATGGCCTGTTGAGGTGACCCAGACTCATGCTCTGCATGTTGAAGAGTAGGTGGAGGATCTCGTCGCTAATCGTAGCCGGGCAGTCAGCGCGCCAGCCCATCGTTCGTTTCTACACAGCCTGTGAACTAAGAATGATTTTTAAAAGGTTGAAAAAAAAATTCAAAAGAAAAAGCAAATGTTTTTTAAAAAGGTTGAGAAGATAATATTTTGCAGCATGAAAAAAGTATATGAAATTCAGATTTCAGTGTTCATAAATAAAGTTTTATTGCACATACCCTCATTTGTTTCTATATTATTTCTGGCTCCTCTGCTCGTAGTGGTAGGGTCTAGCTGGGACAGGGACCGCGTGGCCTTCAGGCTCAAGTGCGTAGCGTTCTCCAGTCACCGGGGGCCCGTGTACCCGAGAAGCTGCCATTGTAGATGCACAGTGCTGTGGTAGCAGATAGGCTCCACACCAGGCCTGAGTTTGCCCTTCAGATAGACACCTTAGCCTCTGCCACATCTGGCCTCTGCCCCAGTGTCTGTCCTCGGCATGCAGGGTGGAGGATGGGCTCATCAGAAGCGAGGCCTGTTGGGGATTGTTATGGCCTTGGTGGAAGGCTGCCCTTCCACCAGCCTTGGGACAATGGGAGGAAGTCCCTCCCACCTTCTGGCCTCAACCGGAAAAGAAAGCCTCCGCCCCTGGGAGGTGAACACGTGCGTGCCACCATGATGGGGTTGTCCCGCCCACAAAGGAAGTTTCGTGATATCACTTGATGGACATGGTCCTTAGCCTAGGACTGGCCCTTTGGCCAGCCCCCTTTCTTTCCCGCCATTGCCTCTATATAAATGCCTTTCTCTATTAAAGTTTTTGAGACGCATCCCACCACCGCAGCGTGTCCCCGATGCCTTCTTTTTCGCCCCCGCTCCTGGTAACATGAGGGGACTGGGGGGAGGGGAGGCTTCAGCAATCTTTCCTCAACTTAGCGCAAGTCCATGAGAGTACGCCTTTGGCCTTCTGCCGGCGGAAGGCAAGGCCGACTGCTCTTTCATAGATTTTGGGGTTCAGCCATTCTCCCTGGGAGATCGGGGAGAAAGGGATCGTTCAGATCCTGACAGAGGCCGGGGTTAGTGAGCAGTGAAACACACTCTTAATAGTGATCCCACTCGTGTAGCGTGCGGCTTGTCCAGGCCTCTGTCGGCAAAGCTCTGATCTGCTGTCAGGTGGTGTGGTTGTGGTGTTGGCCCTTGCTGCTTCAGACTGCAATGCCAGCATTAACCTTGGTTCTCTAACGTGTGTAGTGAGTCGACTGTCGATCTTGTGTTTGCTTGTTCTGGGGCTTCAGTTCAGGGTCCTGTGCTGTCGTTCAGTGTGCTTGCTCACCCTACCACTTGAATTATACCTCAAGTCGAGCATTTTTGTAAGTTAATTGGAGATGGAGCCTCGGGGGCTTTCCTTTGAACCTGAAGTCCTCATCCCGGCCTCCTGAGTAGCTAGGATTATAGACGTGTGTAGACGTGAGCTAGCAGCACCTTGTCTTGCTGATATTTGTCACGTTTAAGTTGCACAAGCGAATGCTTATCGGTTATTTTTCTGGTTTGGGTGGAGGATGTGGTGCCGGGGTGGGAACGTAGCTGGTGCTCAGCGGCACTGCTGCAGACCTGTCTGTCGTCTGCTCGACAGCAGCAGAGTCCTAGGGCAGGGAGCTCTGAGGCGAGCAGCCTGCGGCTGTCTCCGTAGTAACAGCCATCACGGTGTGATTTCTGCCTAGCACCTGCCTCCCTGCCTCCCAGATGCTTGTCCGCTAAGAGCTGGGGTCGTCTGGCCCTGCACTGCTGAGGACGCGGAAGCTCGGGAGGCCTGGGCGGCAGTGTAGCCGGGTGGACATGGGCACATCTCTACGAAGGGAGGGGCCGGGGCAGGAGGAGGGCGGGCAGGCGTCGGCCGCGGGGATCTGGGAGGGCGGCCCACAGAACCCAGAGCCCTGGAGGCTGCGGGGCGCAGTCAGGTCCCGGCCTTCCCAGCCACTTGGAGTTAAGCAGTTGTCACGGAGGCCAAAAGTGGCTACGGGTGGTTGCGGGGAGAAGGGCCGGGGGTGGGGTGGCTTGGGAAGGCAGGACCTCCAGGCCTCCCTGGAGAGCTGGGGGGGGGGGGGGCTTGGCCTGAGCTCCTGGGAGGATGGAAATGGATGGGAAGGTGAGGGGGAGACAGCTTCTCAGGCCCTCGCACATCGGTGGGGCACTTGGTGCGGACACAGAGGATGAACTGAGCTGTCCAGTCGGGGGGGGGGGGACACCAGTGTGCTGTAGCCCCCTTCCTGCAATGACTGAGTGTAAAGATGCCCCCCCCACTTCCACCCGTGCAAGAGCCCCGAGCTGTGCCTCCAGGGTGAGCTGCACACCCACAGGTGGCTGCTGCCTGCGGTCGCCCTGGCTCTGCGTGCCCCCGGCACCCCCGGGAGCCCTTGCCTTGACTGCCCTGGGAGCCCCGGGGCTCCTCGGAGGGGCTTTCCTGCGGCGAGGGGGAGCTGTGTTCTCCTCCACGGTCCAGTGTCGGGGAGCAAGGTGCTGTCTCCAAGGCTCCACTTGCAGTGAGAGCCGAGCGGCCAAGAAGCATCGAGACGAGCACTTGCCTCCTAGGAGCAACTTGGGCTCCGTGGGCAGAAAAGCTGCCCTGCTCTGGGCCTCCGCTTCTGGACAGGTGCTGACTGCCATCGAGCTGAGGAGAGGCTGAGTGAACAAGTAGCTGAGCGAGGAGAAGGGACGCTCTTCCTGCCCAGGTCCTGGGCCAGCTTTCCTCTGCGTGGCCTGGGGGCTGGGGGTTCAGGAATCAGGACTTCGTGTGTCTCTGGCCTCATTGCTTCTTCTGACCCAGTCTCTGCAGGTGTGCGGTTGAACCTGCTGGATGAACTGCTAAGAACATTAGTTTCTATGGGATGAGACTTCTGTGTGTCGGCACTTCTGAGGCTCTGGCCAGAACAGGGGCCTCACCTTCCCTTTCTCCTCCTGAAGCTCCCTCCCTCTCTGTCCCGCAGTTACATGTTCCATTGAGCATATTTTCCCAGACAGAAATGGCCTGATAAGTTCCTCTCCCAGTTCCTGAGAATTCATGAGTCAGACACTTGCCCAGCTGGTTTTCTATGTGAAAAGATAAGGCACGGCATTCAAAGGACCTGCTCTGCTCTGTTCTGGGAGAACTTTCCAGATAACATGAGCCAAAGCTACCTGATGCTGTCACATAGACTTTCAGCTGGGGAGGACAAGAGGGGCAGAGTTCAGTGACCCACAATCAATTCCACAAGAGAAGAGGGCTCCCCTCCAATATTCATTGGAAATTGAGTCACAGACCTCCACCGAGGAAAACCACAGTGAGAATTTCTCCAAATCCCCTGTGGTATCGGAAAGTCTGAAGACTGTGAAGAGCCCTTTGCTACAGGACACAACAACGTACAATACGCTGGTAAGTGCTAATGTGGAGTAGAGAGTAAAGAAGAGAAACGACTATGGCCAGAAATACAGATGTGCAGATGTTCAAAATGGGGTTGTGACATGAATAGAAGATCTTTTTTCCTGCATAATTTGATCTGTAATGAAAGTAACACTTCTTTCATAAGTTCTTCTAAGGAGACAATAGGGAATTTTTGAGAGTATGTATGCCCAAGGTACAGTATTTCGTCTCTGTCTGTGTGTGTGTGTGTGTGTGTGTGTGTGTGTGTGTGTGTGTGTGTGTGTGTGTGTATAATTGTAGGCCCTTACTAGAACTTAATTCCAGGTCCTGTGCTCTTACTCAGCTTTTCACTCATAGCAGGTACTCTGCCACTTGACCCCTATCTCCACTTCCCCTACCCCTGCCCTGCCCCGAAGGATCTATCTTTGATATATCTTTGTCTGGTTCTAGAGATGATTCTTTTCTTCATCATCGTCTCTATTTTCCCATGACCTCTCCCATAGCCTACAGCAGACAGAATCAAAGTGATCACATCAGGACTTTTTCATCAATCATTGAAAAATTTGTCTCTTGTTAAGGACTGAACATTTTCAGAATGTTCAAAAACAGAATTCTATGTAGCTGGAAAACTTGTTCTCACTTGCTCGGAATAAGTAGATTGTTTTTCTTTAACTGGATCTACAAAATGCTGTTATATATTTATATTCCTATTTGATATTCAAATTCATAACTTTGTACACGCACAAGGCTTCAATTTCCACCTGTCTACAGATAGCTCAAACGTTTCTTATTTCACAGTTCCCTGCTGTGATTGTTGATCTGTCTCACTGTCTGTTTTCATCTGATCTCAACACCAATGTTTCCAAATATGAATTCATCTTTGTCCTTTACAAATAAATCTCCTTCAGAAAATGACACCACTATCATATTATTACTCAAGTCAGGAACACAGAAATCCATTTTCTTCATGACCTACATAAAAGCCTTTACCTCCTTTTGATTTTATAGAGCTCTTCAATCTTCATTCTTGCGTAAGCAACTAACATCTCTCACTCAAACATTGCTATAAGTAACATCAGAATTAGTTTAAGTTCCTTGCTTTTGATCCTTTTCACACTAAGGGATTCTTCTGTATCATAAATCTGTTCAGGTCACTTCCTTCCTCAGTAATGCTCTCTTTTGCTTACTAGGGGAACAGTTGGCTCTTGATATCCAGGGTACTTGCAGCTATAGACTTAACTAGAATGAATATTCTGAAAATTCAGAATAAAAGAGTCTATACAAACATGCATGGACTTTTTCCTTGTCATTTCTCTAAACAATGCAGTCTAACTATTTATATATCATCTAGATTATAGTGTGTATTGTAAGTAATCAAGAGAGGTGCATAGGTTATATGTAAATACTATGACATTATATAAGAGATTTTACTATCTGAAGATTTGTATGATGGTAAAAACACTTAATATTACACTTACTCTCAAAATAAAATTTAAAATGTGTAAGAATGAATTGTTAGTTACAAGTCTGAAGCAGTGCAACAAATCTCTAAATTTATTTGTATAACTAAAACTGTAAGCCTGCTGGGCACCAGTGGCTCATGCCTGTAATCCTAGCTACTCAGGAGGCTGAGATCTGAGGATTTCGGTTCAAAGCCAGCCAGAGCAGAAAAGTCCGTGAGACTCTTGTCTCCAATTAACCACCAGAAAACCCTAAGTGGCCCTGTGCCTCACGTGGCAGAGTGCTGGACTTGAGCTGACGAGTTTAGGGACAAAAATAAATAAGTGAGTAGCACCTAAATTATTCCTGATTGCAGATGACATGCTACATACAGAAAAAGTATGGGCTTTTTATTTTTCAGTACTGATGGGTGAACTCGGGACACAGACATGCTGAACGTGGCTTTACCACCCGAGCCGCGAACCCGGCCGCGCGGCCTCTAGTTTGACGAAACACTTCAAACTAGCATCTGAATTCAGTCAAATTCCATGACAGGAAATGAATAGGTAAAAAGAAAATATATTTCTGTGTAGTAGTAACAACCCTTCCAATAAAGGAATTAGGAAAACAATAGCATCAAAAACAATAAGATACTTAAGAAAAACGTAAATAAGATAGTAAAAGACATGAACTCTCAAAACTAAATAAATCGATGGGAGAAAAACAAAGTTGTTCCCCTCCCCCCCAAAAAAAAACCCACACACTAAATGGAAAGACACTTTATGTGCATGAAATTAAGTTTTTAAGTATTGTTGGGGGAGAATAAAGGAAGGGTGACATTGATCAAGAAGCATCGTAGCCATCATCTGACATATGTACTTGCAGCACCTTTGTAAACACTACTTGATCATTTAAATTAAAATAAAATGAAAAATTCTGATGCCCGGATCTTTTATTCATGTTTATTTCTTGATTTATGCAGCTGTGACTTCTAGTAACGTATGTGAAGAAATATTTGTGTGCACAAAACTCTTTTTAAACTCTTGAACAAATGCTGGAAGTGCAGTTGCCCAAGTACCTGGCAAGCACACACTTGGATTTCTAACAGATCATCAGGCTGTCTTTCAAAGCGAGTCTGACATCTTGTACTCCCACCAACATTCCCACTGGCATTTGATGTTTTCTGTGTTTGGGATGTGGGCTATTCTAAAAGGTATGATCAGGGTCTTATCTTTTGTTTTAAATTTCAATACCTAATATAGGATGTGGAGGATGTTATTTGTTGGAATTGTGTTAGAGAACTTTCTGGTGCCTTGCTGAGTATGACAGTCCAGAAGGTCACCTTGTCACGTTACCCATTTTGTAGATGCTGCCTTCAACATAGGGATCTCACCACTTCTCATCACTTTGAACACGACAACCTGGATAACTCTGTAATCATCTCCTACCTGAGTTACTGCAAGGGCATCGGGACTGGACTGTCTAGCTCTCCCCTACCTGACTTTCTACAGTCTATTGTCAACGCCGGCGTGCTGCCCAAAGATGCACCGGACGGGCTCGCCCAGGACCTGCACTAACCTGCCCTCCGTGCCTGCCAACGGCCTCTGAGGTCCTTCTTACTTACTTAGTCATGCTTCGGAATCTTTAAACTTGCTGATGCCTCTTCCTGGAGTCATTTTCTCCGCAGAGTCCCCTAGTTTATATTTACCTTTTCCAAGTGTTTGTTCCAATCCCACTTCTCAGTAAGGTCTTTTCTGAAAACTTTGTGAACTTGCAAACACCCTCACCACCTCTACCACTACCCGTGTCCCCTGAACATAGACCCGACCTTCCCTCTAGTCTGTCAACGAGTGTGAGAATCGAGCCTTTCTCCTTCTTGTCATGTAGAGAATTCCGAGGTTTCCGATGAGGTCTTAGCCATCTCTATTCTAACTGTAAGGAGCAATAACTTTTACAGCCATGCTTCCGTCGGGATCCCTGAGGTTCTCTGGGACATCAAAATCGAAAGAGATCAGAGCAAGTGGCAGTTCTAAGTTAAGACCTGATTATCTTACAGGTAGATTCTTCCCTTTATGAACAGCATCAGAGGTCGGTGACGACTTTCTCTTCTCAACTCAACTTTGAACT
The DNA here is from genome assembly GCF_023159225.1 of Perognathus longimembris pacificus. Classification (NCBI taxonomy): domain Eukaryota; kingdom Metazoa; phylum Chordata; class Mammalia; order Rodentia; family Heteromyidae; genus Perognathus; species Perognathus longimembris. Next base: position 8,900,154 of record NC_063172.1, read on the forward strand.
TTCTTCTTTCCCCTCCCAGCAACATGCCCTCCCTCTTTGAGTATGTGAGTAATAAAATGGTCAAAAAGCTGGGAGGCGAAGACCTGAAGCCTGTCCAGTGCTTGTTGGATGCCAACAAATTCCGCCCGCTGAACATCGTGCGGAAGAACTCTCAGTCGAGGTTTTGGGAGCGGCCCGATGATAGCCCAATGGAATACTCCCTCGTGGACATCCTGAAGGCAGGCACTCCAGTACCAGGTATTGTCTGCCAGTCCTGGGCAAAGGATTCGAGGTGTTGAGCATCCAGCCTTAATAGAATTAGTTCAGCACCTAAGAATTGTGCAGACACTTAGAAGGGAAGATCTCACTTTGCTTAGATGCAAGAGACAGGGAATGAACACTATTTGAGAGTCTATTAATTTTCTGGATGTATGTATTTATTTGGTCATAGAATAATTACAGGATCCTCTCGAGGTAGAGATCCCATCTGTATTTTACACACGAGAATTGAAATTTATAAAAATAACTCATTTAAAGTTACATAGTTAGGATCTGATAGAACTAGAGTAATAGGCCAGACCTATTTGACAATCCAAATCCCCAAGTGTTCTGCCCCAGTGAGCTGCCTTCTGGGGGTGGATTCCACACCTATCAAAATGACTCAACGGGTTTCCTGGATATTGTGCAAGCAATGTCACCATTTCTTAGGGTTAAGAAAACACATGCAAGTATCTAAGCATTTGCTTTCTGCAATAATTTACTTTTTTAAATAATATTTCCTTTTTAAAAAAAATTGTCAAACAGATGTACAGAGAGGTTAGAGTTTCATATGTTAGGTATTGGATACATTTCTTGTACTGTTTGTTACCTCCTCCCTCATTCCCCCCTCCCCCTCCCCCTTTCCCTTCCCCCCATGAGTTGTTCAGCTCATTTACACCAAACAGTTTTGCAAGTATTGCTTTTGTAGTCGTTTGTCTTTTTTACCCTGTGTCTCTCAATTTTGGTATTCCCTTTCAGTTTCCTAGTTCTAATACCAGTATACATGGTTTCCAATGTACTCAGATAAGATACAGAGATAGTTCTTGTTGTTCTTGTTCTTCTGCTTTTTGTTGTTCTTGTTCTTCTGCTTCTTGCTGTTCTTGTTGTTGTTCTTCTTTTTCTTCATTTCTTCTTGTTCTTGTTCTTGTTTCTCCTCCTCCTCCTTTTCCTACTCCTCCGTCTAGTACAGTTTATTTTATTTTTATTTTTGCCAGTCCTGGGCCTTGGACTCAGGGCCTGAGCACTGTCCCTGGCTTCTTTTTGCTCAAGGCTAGCACTCCGCCACTTGAGCCACAGCACCACTTCAGGCCATTTTCTGTATATGTGGTGCTGGGGAATTGAACCCAGGGCTTCATGTATAGAGGCAAGCTCTCTTGCCACTAGGCCATATCCCCAGCCCCTGCAATAATTTACTCTTTGATCATTAATTGGTTAGCTCCCCACCTCCCCCTTCCCCAAACCAAAAACAATTTTAGCAAAGCAGAACAACATAGAACAAAATAAAAGGGAAGGCAGAATATCACTTGATAGGCAGAAAATTGGAGCTAACTCCAGTTAGCTTCCTTTTTCTTTCCACTATTTGAAAGGTTTTATTTAGTAAAGAGAAAGTAAAGGACACTCAAGAGCGTGAACAGCAAGAACTGGATGCCAGCTGTCTAGGGCCTGCTCAGGGACAGGCTGTTTAGTAATGGCCTCCCTCCCTCCCCCCAAACCTGCTGTTTTATCCTCCTCGTTGGCAATTTGTGGACTGATTATATTTGATTAAAATAAGCCAGACCCTTCCCTGGGCAGTGGCTTGTAAGAGAGATGGCCTGGGTTATGGCATGACCCAAGACCCTCCCCTGGGTAGTACAGTTTGGAGGGGGAAAGTTAGCCTAAACTTGTTCTCTACTGTTTTCTTTCATTTCCCCCCTCCGAGCTTTCTCCCTGGCTGCTGCTTTTGGGGCACGGGGGGCTTTGGCCTCTGTGCTGGCTACTTCCTGCTTCAGCCAAAGACAGCTACCAGAGGAGACTCGGGGGAATGGAGGGACTTTTAAGCAGTTGTAGTGATGTCTGTCCCGAGGTCCTCCATGATTTGTTTTATGTCTGAGAGATTTAGGTAAGCAGAACAGTTAGGATGGAATCAGTCTTGCTTTCCCCCATGTCTCACGTGCACAGTGACACAGTGGATTCATGGTTCACTCCCTGTCACCCTTTCTTTCCCCAGAAACCGTCATGGAAGGACCCTTTCTCTTCAGTGACCCAACGGTCCAGAAGTGGAAGGCTGGCATAGACGTTGATGCTGGCCTAGAACTAGGTGTGTCAGGGGAGGCTGCTCACACCCACGAATCCACTCTTGAGTTTCAGGCCATTAGGATCCCATTCAGAAACCTGGAAATCCTTCAAAACAGGTGAGGCCACAGGAGGGGAAAAGGTAGGGTGTTGGAGCCCAAGAGGTACTCTTGTAGACAAAAAGGATACATTCCAGATTTTCCACTGGGCTTCAGACAAAAGCAGTGACATCCTCCCTGTTGTCTGGAACTCAAAGAAGCATGCCTCCTTAGCATGAGGACACAAATCCAATACCCAGGAATACAAAGTCAAAATAAAAACTCAAGTTACATAATTCCAACCGTGGAGGGCAAGGGTGGGCATTCCCTTTCCATAAAGGAGGAATAGGAAAATAGCAAAGAAGCAGACCAAATCGAGCTCAAAATCCAGGATGGCGATCATGAAATCTTGTAGCTCGCTGTGCAGCATCCTGGGCACATTTTGGTGTCATGTGACCTTCGAAGGGCTTGAGAATCCTCACCCCATGGCTTTGCTGGCCACAGCCCACAAGGCTCTCTGGTGCTCACTCCACTGATTGATTGATTATAGCCTTCCTTGGGTGATAGTTTTCTCACTTCTGGCATCTCCAACTTCTTTGGGTCTCAGTTGCCTCTTGGTTTTACTCTCACAGCATCTTGTGTGCCCTGTCAAGTTTTGTGTGCAGGGTAGCCAATCCCCCATGCCCTCATGTTCTTCTGGACTTCATTGGTGTTTATTGATTTATTGTGATATCCCCATTTTCTTCTTTATTCCTTCCTTCCTTCCTTTCATTCTTTCTTTTCCTCCCTCCCTCATTCCCTTCTTCCTCTCTCCTTCCCTTCTTCCCTTCTCCCTCCCTCCCTCCCTTCTTTCCTTTCTTTTCCCTTCCTTTCTTCTTTCCTTCCTTCCTTCCCTTCCTTCCTTCCTTTCTTCCTTTTCCTCTCTCCCTCCTTTCCTTCTTCCCTCTCTCCTTCCCTTCTTCCTCCCCTCCCTCCCTTCTTTTCTTTTTTCTTTTTCTTTTTTTTTTGGCCAGTCCTGGGCCTTGGACTCAGGGCCTGAGCACTGAGCACTTCTTCCCGCTCAAGGCTAGCACTCTGCCACTTGAGCCACAGCGCCGCTTCTGGCCGTTTTCTGTATATGTGGTGCTGGGGAATCGAACCTAGGGCCTCGTGTATCCGAGGCAGGCACTCTTGCCACTAGGCTATATCCCCAGCCCCACTTTTCTTTTTTCTTTTCCCCCTCTCTATCTTTCCATCTTTCCTCCTCTCCTCCCTCTTCTCCCTATTTCCCTCTCTTTCTACCTCCCTTCCTCCCTTGCTTCCTTGCTGATACTAGTGTTATCAGGGTTTGCACTCTCAGCCTTTGAGCTTGCTTGGCTTGGTTGTTTGTCAGGTACACTACTGTTTGAATCATGCCTCTAGTCTTCTTTGTAGCAGGTTATTTTGCAGATTGATCTTTCAACTTTTCTCCTCAGCGTTGGTTTCAAACTACAATGCTTTGAATTTCTCCTCTCTTGAGAAGAGTTAGAATTACAGGTGTGAGCCACATTCCACTCTAATTAACTCAATTTTTGTCTCTGGATGTGTTCAGACTTTGAAAATAGGACCTTGTAAGGCGTGTTCTCAGCTCTTGGTACGTATTTGTAATCATTTGTCTGAGGCATCCAAAGGCTTGGAACCTATAAATTATCCCTCAATCAAATTAATGGAAATTAACAAAAATACAGATATCCTAAACATCATGCTATATTACTCTCACACCTGTAACACAATTTCCATCCTGCATATCAGAGAATATGTTCTTTCCCTTAAGCACCTTAGTTTGTCATCTAGTATCTTCCTACCTCTGAGGCCTCACTCCCTAAAGTCTAAAGGCACTGCACCCCTTCTGATTCTCTTTCACTTTCTATTTGGTCTGAGAGCTGGACTCAATCTCAGTAACTGACACTTTCACTCACTGGCTAGAGCCCTACCAACTGAACCATGCCTCCAACCCCCTCTTCTGTTCTTGAACAGAAAGGAAGCACAGAGTATTTGGAAAATGCCTTACTCTCCAATTCTAACATTTCCTTTTCCTTTTCCTCCTCAGAAAGCTGAGGGATCCAGAGCCGTCATTTTTGAAGGCCTGCCGGCGGAGAGGGGACAACCTGTATGTAGTGACAGAGACTGTCGAACTGATCAACAAGACTGTGCTGCGAGATGCAGATCGTTATAATACTCTGGGGAAACTGTCCATTCGCTGGAACACTGTCAAGGTATGGATGAGGACACCAAGCAAACAGCCAACCCAGCCATCCCCTTCTCATTTCCCAGGCCTCTGTGGACCTAATCAGGATGTGATTTTCGGGGACAGAGGGGTGGGTCATTATTTTGTACTTCTCACGTTTATCTTGACTGTACTCCAACATCCTCACTCAGACTGTTTTAACATATGGAATTATTTAGTATTTATAAAATTAGACTTATATTTAATTATTTGGTATTATATTCCATTTTGGGTAAACAATAGATTTGCAGACTGTACAGGGGGAGGATTCGGTACTATACCTGTCCAGTTTTATGCCTATGAGAAACAAGGAGACACTTTCACCAAACCTCAGCAGTTAAAGTAACCGAAATTCTATGATCATCTGATAAGAAAATTGTCTTTCTCTTAGAAGTACTGGGATTTGAACTCAGTCCTGTGATTTCTGAGTGCATGCTCTATCACTTGAGCCATGCCCCAATCTTATTTACAATCTCTATGTTTTGGATAGGGTAATGCATTTTTACCCAGGCTGGTCTAGACCATGGTTCTTCTATTTACATTTCCTTGCCGGCAGAATGGCAGGTGAGCACCAAAGTGTCCAGAATTTTGTTGGTTGAAAGGAGGTCTTGTGCTAACCTTAAACTACAATCTCTAGCTCCCATCCTCCTAAGTAGCCAGGATTACAGGTGTGTGCCGCTGCCCATGGTACAGTTCTTAAAGAGTGAAATATACACACTTTCAAGCATGTGTCATTTACATATTTCACTCACCATAACAAAAGTATAGTTTTTAATTAACATAAAATTCATGTGTCAAGTATAAACTCTGATCAAATATAGACTAGGGACATGCACAATTAGTGCCCTTACACAGAGTATGAAGAAACTAAAGAAAGAACCTGGGTATGTGTTAACTTTGCCAAGGAAAGTGAATTATTCCTAGAAGAGATTCAGGTCATTTGATTCCAAGTCTATTAGGTCAATGTAGATAGGCCAGTCATATCAGATAATATGTGAATTCTCAGAACACTTACCTTGAAAAGAAATTGTACATATTTTTAAGCAGGAAAAACAAAGACATTCCAAGGAATTCTAGCTTACATTTCTGTGTCCAGTCAAAATGTTAATGAAATGCTAGAATGAAAATGAAGATGTCTTTAAGTATACATTGTCTTAAATCATGTGTCCTCCATATTGTCTAGATAGAGTGATGACAAGACAGAATGGGGACAGGGTCCTGTTGAGTGATAAAAGCCACACCCGGATTGAGTGAGGAACAGGAAAATCCCTTGACGGTAAACAAAGAAGAGCAATGGAAACAGACATTCCAATTTGAGTATTTCAGGAAGACAGAGGAGGAGAAGGGAGGGGTGAGGAAAGAGGAGGAAAATGAAATCCTCAGTGCTAAAAGGAGAAAGCAATTCATACACTTAACTTGAAAAATCAACACTACGCGATAGGGCTTCAATGGTGGGTAATGGCCTAGTATTCATGATGCCTGGGACGTGAACTCCAGAACTGAAAAAAAAGAAAAAGAACCCTCAAAACCAAGTGAACATATGATCGCAACAACAATCTTAATACAGTAGGAGAAAATGCAGTAACTGGACATCAGATTGGGGGTGGGGGCAATGGAGACTGCTAGTGCTTTTTCATGGAGCTTTCTAGAAAGATAGATTTGACTTTAAAAGTATAGACTTTTAAAAATTAAAAGTTACAGCCCTCTCTGTATACCACCTTTAAAATAACAATTAAACATTTAAGAATTTGTAATGGTGTTATCGGCCAAATCTGGAGATGTGTGTTCTCTTCCCAGGTTCAGGTTCAGGGTGAGAGTCATAAGGAGACAGAAACCAAACTGACCATCCCAGGCAGCACCGTGATGGCGTATAAGAAGAAGCAGCTGGTGGTCACAGACAGAAGCTGCGGGGTGTGTGTGTGTGTGTGTGTGTGTGTGTGTGTGTGTGTGTGTGTGTGTGTGTGCGCTGATCCTAGGGTTTGAACGCTTGGTCTGGGCAGTATCCTTGGCTTTCTTTTCTGTTTTGTTTAAAGCTAGCACTCGTCCACTTGAGCTACAGCTCCACTTTCAGCTTTGCCTTGGCGGTTGATAGGAAATGAAGTGTTTCACAGACTTTTCTGCCTGCCTTCGCTTCCGCGCAGATTCTCAGATCTCAGCCTCCTCAGCTGCCAGGGTCACGGGCGTGAGCCACCAGCCACGGCACAGGATTTTATCCGCCTTTCTTCCTTCCTTGTTGATTTCAATGCGCACGCGTGTGTACTGCCCCCCGGCCCCCCCACACCTTGGGTGTCACTCTTCCACCAAGGTGTGACATGAGCGCTCAGAGTCCTGGGCGTCTCCCCAGCTAGAGAGCAGCCGTGTCAGCAGAGGCCGAGGGGGTGCCCGGTACCCCTCCCCTCCCTCCATGCAGTACCTTCACTGTGCACTGTGGTTGAGGGAGGTCAGAGAGTCGCTGACAGGGGCAGAAGGAAGTGGGACTTCCCAGTCGGGCTCAGTTAGGGGACTCAGTGGACTCTGGCTTCTAGAGATAGACAATGTCAAGCAGTTCTCTGTGGAGGCCAAGGAGTGGGAGCAGGAAAGGCAGGGAGAGGCCAGCCGACGGTGCTTGGACATGCTGGCAATTTTAAAAGTCTTGGTGAACAACCAAGTACGTCTGGGCTGGGAATATGGCCTAGTGGTAGAGTGCTCATCTTGTATACATGAAGCCCTGGGTTCGATTCCCCAGTACCACATATATAGAAAAGGCCGAAAGTGGCTCAAGTGGCAGAGTGCTAGCCTTGAGCAAAAAGGAAGCCAGGGACAGTGCTCAGGCCCCGAGTTCAAGCCCCAGGACTGGCAAAACTAAACCAAACCAAAAACCAAGTACACCTGCTGACAGGAGACTCCTAGAATATGGTGTGGCATTCAGAGAGAATTAAGGCCCTGGTCACGGGTGGCTGAATCCAGAGGAATTCTCCTCAGGGTCACTTTGCGATGTCTAGGTGTGAGTGAGAGGAGAGGAAGTGAGGACACGGTGGAAAGACCCTTGGGGGAGTATGGCTGAGAGGGGACAGCGGGCGAGAGGCAGCCGTGGCTGGAGAGGGCCCCCAGTGAGGGGGGATCTAGGCCAGGGAGGGAGCGTGGTGAATGGAAGAGGACACTTCAGCTCCATTTCTCACACGAGCTCCGTGTTACATAGGAGAGTGCCGACACCCTAAGTCTGGCTGGAGTTACTGGCCGTTGCTATGGCAAAGTAGTGAACAGCTGTCCATGTTATTTCCCTTTCTGATTTGTTATGAGGGTTCATTCTGTTCTGTGAGGTCAAAGGGTTCACTTCCAACAGGACTGAGCTGTTAAGCAGCGACACCTACCTGCCCTCTAGTGCTCAGCACGTGAGTTGCAGGCACTGCTTTGAAATGAGCATCCTTTCCAACAATCATAAAACTATTTTGCCTTCTTGTAGGCTCTTGTCACCTGTCACAAGCTTAAGCCTTCTTGTTAGGCAAAGTTTCAGACTTCAGCACAGTTCTATACATGAACTCTGAAAGCTCCCGAGATTGCATGGTTGGGTGTGATGGGTTCCCAAACTTGGGAGTGTGTGTGTGTGTGTGTGTGTGTGTGTGTGTGTGTGTGTTATGGTGGGAACTCCTCCAGCAGGCAGAACTGTAGCTCTCCTAATGGCACTGCGTTTCCTTCCAGCCATTGATCTCATCTCTGGTGATGCCAAGCAGAAAACCTTTCAAGATGAGAAGTTCAAGCATCAGAAGTTGACATTGCGCATAGTTCCTTTTGGGATGCCTCAACTTCACAGTGCAAAATTATCCCGTGGGTCCCCTGAAACAGAACCACTGTCTGATGACTTTGAACCAGCCTCAGACTTTTCTTCTGCAGATATTGAGATACGGCCCACAGACCCTTGGATAGACCGTGTTGTTGTCGTGGTGGTGGTGGTAGTGGTGGTGATGGTGGTGGTATATGGTCAATTATTTCTGGAGATGTCTCTTGATTGGAGTAGTAGTACAAGGTAAAAAAAAAATAAGGGGAAGAAGAGAAAAGGAGAAAAGTGAGAAGGAAAGAGGTGGGACTGGGGAGGGGAGGGAAGAATGGTTTCTGGTGAATGAACATTTCTTTCTCCTTCCATCTGGGCTCCTCCTGGGAGTTGAGTGAGTGATTTGGAGTTCTGAAAGTAGAACTAGACTCCTCCGTCAGCCACTTTACACACCCCAAACTCACCTGATTGCCTTTGCCAAAGTCTTTGGGGTCTGGTTTCTGTGCAAAGGATGGGGGTTGCTAAAGAAGGAGGTCAGGGGAAGAAGAGGCAGAGTCTGGAGAAACCACGTCTCTCTCTAAGACTCAGTTGGGCAATGTCTTTTCTTTCCTAGGCTTGGAGATAAATTCCATCCGCCCAACAGGTGAGTGTCGGGGTTTGCTGACACAAGGGTGGGAATCCATTCACATACACATCCAATGAGCAGGTGGACTGACAGGCTCGGCTGCCCCCGTCCTCTCCTTGGCTCTGGGTCCTCTGGGAAGGGATGGGAGGAGATGCAGGGATGAAGGGGATGGGAGCATGAAGAGGGAGGAGACAGAGCAGGACGGATCTCTCTAACGTGTCTCAGAAGCAAATGTGAAGATACGGAAAGATGGTTGTGGTTCTCTTTCTGGAACAATCAAGGAACCTTTTTGGCTAGGTGAGTGTTTATGAAGTGGGAATGCAGGGCTTCTGGTGGGAAACTGAAGGCCAGGTGAAGGTCAGGTATCCAGGACGGAGGTTTCTGTGCAACTCTGAACGCGAAAATCTTCTTCCGTATTTCCACTCTGCACTCATTCGTGCATTTAGTGAGGACTTAGGGAGGGGCAGCAGGTGTTCTGGCACTGGAGATAGGACAGACAGAGAGATGCCCACCTCTTTGGGGTCCATGGTGGTCGCCCCTCGCTCCCAGCTGATCACATTAGGCCGCTTGGGAGAACCAGGGAGCCTTCCTCTCTAACAACCGCTGCTCAGGTTCATTCTTCCTAGAGATACCGGTGCAGATCTATGACAATAGAGATGATGCTTGTGAGCCAAGTGCCTTACAAACACACACTCACTTATCCTCTCACGAAACCCATTTAGCAGGGGTAGAAATGGATTCGACGTAATTTTTCTTTAGAATAGATTCTAGAGCCCAATGCTAGATTTCCCCCATTCCTATCCTATGCCAGAGATGACCCCTCGGTCATTTTTTCTCCCACTTGCCATGACCCGCTTAAAGGTCTCTATCTCTGCTCCCCGCATACTGTCTTCTCTCAGGGCAGGGATGGCTGTCTTCCCAGGGTGGGGGCAGGCAAGATCAAGTGTCCTACCGTTAGTGCACTCGCCCTCTATCAAACGAGATAGGAGGGCTGGGCTTATGGTGATGGGGGAGGGGCTTAGCCTCTCAAAGACATTCTTTTTTTTTTTTGTGAGTCCTGGGCTTGAACTCAGGGCCTGAGCACTGTCCCTGGCTTCTTTTTGCTCAAGGCTAGCACTCTGCCCCTTGAGCCACAGTGCCACTTCTGGCCGTTTTCTATATATGTGGTGCTGGGGAATCGAACCCAGGGCTTCATGTATATGAGGCAAGCACTCTTGCCACTAGGCCATATTCCCAGCCTGAAAATGTTTATTTATTTATTTATTTATTTTTGCCAGTCCTGGGCCTTGTACTCCGGGCCTGAGCACTTTCCCTGCCTTCTTTTTGCTGAAGGCTAGCACTCTGCCACTTGAGCCACAGTGCCACTTCTGGCCATTTTCTATATATGTGGTGCTTGGGAATGGAACCCAGGGCTTCACATATACGGGACAAGCACTCTTGCCACTAGGCCATATTCCCAGCCCCTCTCAAAGACATTCTCATGGGAGAATTGTCTCCACTTCCTGGTGGCAGACTTCCAGCTCCTACAACAGGAAGTTTCAGAGAAAGCGTTGGCACTGGCCTGGCTCACCAAGGACATTCAAGGTGTCATCTTCCACAATGTCTTGTCCCTGCTCGGGGACAGAGGGGCTCTGAAGGATCTGACGGACATGGTGAGGACCCCGCAGCTGCCTAGGGCTGATGGTGTTCTAAGGGGTGCTTAGGGGATGAGCTGTCCAAGGTGCGTGGGGGTGCGGAGGGAGGACCCTAATGCTAGGGGAGAGGAAGAATCGTCAGAGACTGGGGATGGTGGTCTGGAGCACAATCATGAAGGGCTGGCAGTGCCCCACCCCACCCCCACTTTCTGAGGCTGTTTGGAATTCCTGGGGGAGGGAGAGAGTCTTCAGTCTACCCATTGGCTATCACCGACAGACACATGGGAATTCATTCCAGGAGCCTGATGATGGCATTACTGTCCTTACTAACAAAAACATCTGTTTCCGGTAGCTGGAATTGGATACCGGGGGTCATTTGGATGGCCCCGGAGGAGTTATCCTAGAGGTGCTTCAACAGAACTCAGGACCTTTCTTGGAGACCCCACAGCAGCTCATTGTCTACCTTCTGCAAGCCCTAATGGGTAAGAGCGTTTCCAGGGAAGCCAGGGAGAGACCTCAGCTGGTTCTTACAGCTCCTGTCAGAAATGCATTAGATGCCCCTTCTCCAAAGTCCTCCTCCTCCTCCTCCTCCTCCTCCTCCTCCTCCTCCTCCTCCTCCTCCTCCTCCTCCTCCTCTTCCTCCTCCTCCTCCTCCCTCCCCCCCATCCTCTCCTAAGTCAGGAGGGGTCAGTGTGATGACTCCATGTGAAGCCTGGAAAGTGGGCGTCCATTGATCCTACAGCACACCCTGGAGGCAGAGGACTGCGGCCTCCCCCCTGCCTAGACACGGACAGAGAGCCTGCCAGGCGGGTAGCTTGGCTTTCAAGCCCACGGGAACTTATTCCCTTACCTGAGAGCTCTCCTTTCCATGGCTCTCAAAGTTCAGGGCCAGAGAAGACAACCAGGCCGCTCAATGGTTCTCCTTTCCCACATCCCCCCCCCCCCCCCCGCCCCCAGTGCTGAGTGACACCCAACTCCATCTGCTGGCCCAGTCTGTGGAGAAGAGGATTCTACTGCAGCAGTGGGAGCTGGTGAGAAATCCCCATCAGTCTAGGGGAGGGCAGGGAGCCAGGGACTGAATAAAGGAGATGATGTGGGCTTCCACTGGGAAGGAGGGAGGGAGGGAGGGAGGGAGGGAGGATCCCCTGGTGGCCAATGGGAGGGAGATCGATGATCCCCTGGTGGCCAATGGGAAATCCCAGCAGCATCCTCTTGGTGAGCAGCCTGTTAAGAACGAGCCCATGTCAGAGCACCTCTGTTTTCTTGGCCACGCTTGCAGGAGGCCCAAACAGGTGAAATAGCTGTATAGGAACACAGGTCTTTGGGAGCTAGGGGTTATGAGGAATACACACACGCACACATACACACACACGACTATATTACATATATTATGTATATTACATATAACATAATATGTATATAACATATATATTTTATTTTACAGTATGTATTTTATATATTATACATAAAATATATAAAATATTACATGTTTATAATAGAAAATGTATACTATAGACTATATGTAATATAGTGTATTATATATAGTAGAATATATATAATATATGGAATATATATTATATAGAATTCTACATATACACAATTATATTCTCTATATATTATATATATTTTATACATCTATACATGTATATTATTATATAGATTCTACATATAATCTATTCTACATATATTCTATATTGTATTATTTATTTGTATATTTTTAATATAGATTATATGTAGAGTATATATATTCCGCTCTCATTACTAAGTTACCATTTGCAGATTGATCGACCTATGAGTCTATCATCGATCTTTTTCTGTCTAGCTCTATAAACACGTTACTGATGTGCACAGACATGCGTGTGTCCATATGTAGATGGATAGCCAAGTGCTGCTGTTGTACAAGTTAGCTTTATGATTACCGTTCTGTGGATGAGGTTCCAGTGATAGTTGGAACCAATGTAATTTGATCACACCAAAGCTTGGCCGTAAAGCTCTTGGCTCCTTCCATTTTCCCATGTGGGCTCTGACTAGTGGGACAGGCTTCTTTCCCGCCCATTAAGGGCTGGTCTGTACAATCCCATACTTCTTCTTCCAGGTGAGGAGCATCTTAGAGCCAAACTTCAAATATCCCTGGTGCATTCCCTTCACGCTCCAAGCGGAGCATCTTGCACAACTCCAGGCCGAGGGTGTGGCCATCACCTATGGCCTGCTAGAGGGGTGTGGCCTGAGGATGGAGCAGAAGAGCCCCAATTCAACCTGGGTCCTGGAGGCCAAGGAACCCCTGTCTGCCCTCTATGGGACACTGTCATTGCTGCAGCAACTGGTGGAGGCCCAACCCTTCTCCAAGAGAGAGTCAGTCCAGGCTGAGAACTAGGCCTGCCGTGGATGGGTGGGCCCAGTCCACGCTGCGTCCCGAGTGATCGGAGGAGATGGTGCCCTGCCATTTAGAGAAGAGTGTTCCAGAGTGAAGGGGAATGCTCTCTACTTTCATATATCTATCCAAACTCCTCAGAATAGTATGCTAAAGAGGGAGACTTTTGACACCGTGCGACTCTTAACTTCAAAATAATATGAACATTGAAAATAAAATTTTGAGGGTTTTGTTTTGTGGGGGGAGGGGGGGATGGGGTTTAAAGCAAAGTGATGTTAGTTACTTCCTTGGAAATAGGAATTGGGGACCGGGTGTGGTGACACATGCCTGTAATCTCAACTACTAGGTGTGAGTCAGACTGCCTACATCTCAGATTAGTTAAAGAGAGCAGAAGCCGACTCCATCTTCACTAAGATCTCCCTCACCCCTGAGCTTCAGGGTTGAGAGATGTGTGCTCGGAATCCAGGGCAGGTCCCCTTGGCTGTGATAGGATTGTGTCAATTGCTTGACCCCCTGCGTTGTGGGATGTTCAAGGTTAACAATAGTAAACCTGTGTCCTTCCAGGAAGGATAGGTCTAATTGCCTCCGCTCCCATGAGCCCCCCATGAGTAAGGACAATAGCCGAGGCTTAACAATTCCACTCACATCTGCTTGCCTTGTGAGGGGACTCTGCAAACACTTGTTTACCAAACGCCAGAGATACGTGCCAATTCAGACCACAATGATAGGTTAGTTCAAACAGATACCATGTGGCAGGTTGTAACTCCATTGGCCACCTGCGTGTGGCCAGGCTTGACCAGGTAGTACTTGGATTTATAAACCTCAACTTGAGGACTGCTCGGGGTCACGGAGTCTGCACTGTGTCCCTGGCAGGTCAGCCTGCTTTTCACTGTGCTTTGTCCCTGGTTTTCTACCAGTATGTAAATTCTCCAATGTGGGAATTTGGTCTCCTGTTTGTTGTACCCTGAACTCAGAGCAGCACCTGGAGAATATTTACATAAGCTCCTTGCTGAATAAACAAATAAAAGTTTTCAGACATGCGGGTGCAATGAGGTAATTAACTCAGAACCAGTTTCTCTGATAGACAAAGGTGTGAAAACCAAGGAAAAGTTCCTAAAAGCAATAGGGCTGTCTATTTCACTGTCTTAGAGTTTATTCTTAGCTTCTATAACTCCATTTTGGTGACTCCATGCTAGAGGGATGTACCTCCACCCGTGAAACTAGTTCCTTGTAGTTTGACATTTAAATATATATGTAGCCCTTGTTCCTCTCTGTATCTAGGTAGCAACTATAAGAATGGATTATAAAAATGATCATAGTAATAGATTGTAGAAATAACCATAGTAGTAGTTATAGAAATGCCATGGCGACTGTCAGGTTAGTCCACTTATGATTGAGTCCTGTGTTGTTTTAACCCCCTCATGATTGCTTGTTTGATATTAGGGGAACATGGTAACAATTGTTAAAGTAAAGTTGATATTAGGTCAGCATGACTGCAAAATTCTGCTTCTATAAACGGCTTGCTTAACCCATTTGTGACTTGCTCTGCCCCCCTGCATCTGTGCTACATGACCACCTGCTCTAGAATGCATAGCTTCTACCTTTAAAAACCCAGCCCCGCGGTGGATCATGGCTGTTCTTTACCATCCCAATGGTGGAGAGCAGACACTTTGCACAGCTAAATAAAGACTCCTAGCCCTATTGACTGAGTGCTGGTGATTTGATTGTCATGAGTTCGAGTCCTCGGTGGCCAGGATACAACAAAAGGCTCCCACTGTCTCCTGTGTCCCAACCTTGGTCCCTGGCTTTGAGGATGCCGTGAATATTGTGATAAACAGACAGCAAAGGATCATAAAGTTTGTATAGTTAGTAAGCAGCAAGGCTTCTATGTCAAATTACTGTAAATTGGGAGGCCTCAAGCAGAGATTCACCCACCCCATCTCTGGAGGTGCTCTGCCACTTGAGTCACACCCCCATTCCAGCTTTGTGCTGACTATTTTTGATGGGAATCTGCTTTATTCTCATACTTCAATATTGCTCCCAGGACTTGGGCAACTGACTACCCTCCCCCCAGGGGATCTTTCCTGAGATTCCCCAGCCCACTCTCTAGCCAGGAGTCTTAAACGTGATAGCCACCCCCCACCCCCCACCCCGCCCCACCCCCAAGCAGACCACACCTGGCCAATCCATTAACCTTCACAATAGGCTCCCAGAACCAGGCCATGGCAAGCCATTTCCATGAACTCTCCCTGGGCTCTCAAGGCACATCCCAGAATTCTTTGCCACTCTCCAGCTACCTTCCACCCCATCCCCACCCGGGGCCCTACTTAAGCCCCACCATGCCCATCTCCAGTTGGCCTCCTGTCTCCTGGCTCCCTTCAGGTTACCGGGGTAGCCCTCTTCAACTTTCCATCGAAGTTGATCTGGTCTATTGAGTTCGCTTTCTGCTCTTTCTTTATTCTAATACTCTTGTGACTCAGTTTTCTGACTTTTTAAAAATAATTATTTATTGTCAAAGTGATGAACCAGAGGGGTTACAGTTTCATATGTTGAAGAGCCAGACTGAAGCCATTTTGAAGTCAGGCTCCATTCTGTACTATGGCTGACTTTAGGCTCACATAAATTCCAGGAAATGACTAAGCTAGCCTAAGATAAACAGGTCCTGTGAGCACCCCCAGACCACCAATTACCCCACCTAGCAGAACAGCTTATCAGGACCCAACCGGTTTGGAAACTCCCTGCTAACTCTAACCACCCTGGAATGTCCCTAGCCCCGAGCCAATCAGATTTGTACCCGTACCCAATCTTGCTTAAACACCTGGTTGCTGTAATTTTGTGGTTTTTGCCTTTATAAGCCCTGTAAAATTTCAGCTAGGGCCTTCCTCCTAACCTCTGCTGCGTCAAGAGTGTAGGACGAGGTCCAAGCTGCAGCCCGCCTGATTAAAGCCTTTTGCATTTCGGAACATCTGGCTCTCAGTGGTTTTCTTGGTGGTTGTCTCACAACTTGGGCATTACAGTTGGGGGCTCATCCGGGATACCACAAAGACCCCCAAGATCCCAGACCCCTAAGGTAAGAAACAGTGCTGTTCATTTTGTGTGTCTGTGTCTGTGTGTCCTGTATTTTCGTTTTCTGTTTTGGCCAGCCGCCTGAACCTGAATCTGGGTAGTGAGGGACCAGCCTTAGCGGACGCGCTTGTATGGCAGTCCTGGAGAACTTGGGGGACGCCTCAGGCCCTCCAAAGGAGGCTCAGGGAGCTTCCCACTACCAACCTGAAGTGACTGACCAGGAAGGCCTTTTGACAGGCGCCCGCCCAGTCTGCTTGGTATTCGGGATTGTCTGGCTCACTCCTACACAGGAACAGGAGAGAAACAGTCTCGAGGCCATGTGGTCTGCCTCTTTACAGGGGCAGGAGAGACATGACCCACTCTGTAAGCTGCAGCTATCTGCAAAATTTGTCTGTAGGTGTTGTCAGTTCTTTGTGCCTTTGATTATCTTTGTGTGTTTCTATATTGCGCTGCGCCTGACTGACAGACGGACAATGGGGAACATCCCTTCCACTCCCCTGGACTTGACTTTAGCCCACTAGAAGGACCCCCCAAGTCCTCCATAGTCTCTTTGCAGGAAGATCGTGGAGAAGAAAATCCCCCAGTGTTCCAGGGAGGCTCCGAGGAGGCTGAAATCTTTCCTCTGTACCCCCGCTTGCCGGCGCCAGCAGCCCAGGACACAGACGCATCAGCCCCAAGTCCTGACCTGCAGCCACCGACAGGGGTGGACGCGCGGCCAGCCCAAGCCACCCACAGGCAGCGGGGAGTGACCTCACCGCGCAGCGCTGTCGTCTGTGTTGTTTGTGATCTGACAGTCTCTTCGCTGTCGTTTCTGTGTCATTTGTGATTCTGACAGTCTCTTTTGTGTCAAACCTGCATAACCTGTTTTGTTATCTTGTCCTGTGTTTGTTGGTGCCATCAGTTTATAAATTAGTAGATTGTTTATGGCATATTTAGTTCCTTTATGTGTTTTGCATGTGGTCTGTGTGTGTGTCTAATCTCCTCCACACTGGCGGCAGAAATTCCTCCTAGGCACGGGGACTGAACTGAGAACGTGGCAAACAGAAGACTTCCAGGAGTGACTCCTTCTCTTTCTCTTTATGTCCCCAGTGGAATTTTCCTCCCTTCCTTTTCTTAGCAGCATTGCTTCTCCAGATTTGTCAAACTGCTTTTACTTTTGCCACTTTTGTATGTTTGTTTTGGTTTATGTCAAATGCTCTGAGTTGTCTGAATGATGTGGTTAATTGGGCTTTGATGTAAAAGAGAAAGTGAAGTTGAAAGCAAAAGGGCCTAGGATGAGATTGAGTACTGCGGAGACTAGGTCTGGTAGTGAATTAGGAATGAAAGTAAAAGTAAATCCAATTGGAAACTAGAAAAGATTGTGTTGCAGAGAAGGAAAAATTGCCTGTATTGTTCTTTGTGGTCTGGACTGTTCTTCTTTGTTTTGTGTATCTCCTGATTGTGACAGATGAAATGGGACAGACTCCCTCTACCCCCCTGGATTTATGTTTAGCTCATTGGAAAGATGCACAGGCGACAGCTCACAATCAGAGTGTGAGTGTCCGCAAGAAGAACTCTGGGGACCCTCACCCAGCCTTCTTAAGCAGAAAATTATTTGGTGTGCTAAAATGTTTTGTTAAAACTATCAAGCCCTGGAAAATGAGGCTGGAGAATGCTAAAATCATTTGTTAAAAGCTTTGTCTTATAATTTGGGTGTTGCAGGAGTAAGATTGGCAAAAATATCTCTTGCCACTGGAAAATGTACAGCCGATGTTTATTTTGCGTGCTTTAAGATCTTTTGAATATGTATGTGTGTGTGCATGTGTGAGTGTGAACATGTTCAAGACTGTAGTATGATGTAAAATTGAGTGAGTTTAAGTTTAAATTCAAATGATCATCAAGTTTGGGCATTACCAAATGCTTTAAAGGATTATTGCATTGTTTTAAAGGGGAACTATAGTTAAAAAAATGTTTCTTTAATTAAAAAAAATCAGGGTTAAGTGTCAAAAATTTGGATGTAAAGGTTTATCACTGTTAAAAAAAAAACCTGCTTGGATTTCTCAGTCAGAGACCAATAGGAAAGGACAGGAAAAACCTGGGATGGGCCTGTGTGCCTATCCTCAGGAGTGAGGGGTGATCTGGCAAAGGTGCAGCTTAGCCAGCCCACATGGTGGCACAGGCCCTGGAGGGAATCCACGTGGTGGGACAGCCATAAGGGGGGATCCATTCATGGTGGAAGAGGACAAGCCGGCACCAAGACAGTTCATCAAGCTCTGAGGAGCAGGATGGAGATAGGCTGTTCGCTAGGACAGGCCAATGGAGGCCTTTCTTTTGTCTCTTTTGTTTTCAGGTGAACTTTGGAAACCTGGTGGTAAAAATGAATGATTTGACTGGAATTTCTAAAACTGCCCCTTGAGAGGTACTAAGAATTGGAAAAGTTTTTTTAAATGGTTAAAAAGTGTATTTACCTGATGTGATTTGATTCCTGTGTTTTTTTTTGCAATTTGGATGTATTGAAAAAGCAAAGATGCTGAGACTGGATTTCTTGTGTTTGTGATTCTGGTGAACACTGATACAAGTACTTTTGTTACAATTGTTTTGGCTATCAGCTTAATGATTCAGGTACTGAATTTTATGTGTATACTGTGATGTAATAGTAAGACTCTTAACTATCTTAAGTTACATATAATCAGGCAAGTATTTTAAAGGATATATATTAAACTAATGGGAATAGAAGTGTCGGGCTCGGGTCACCTCCCCTGGCGCGGGGACTAAGGCGCTGCTATGCTTCTCACAACTCCCTTTCTCACCCTCTCCCCTGGTCACCCGGCCCGCAGGTAAGGCCAGGGTGGAGCAGGGGAGCCAGCACTGACCTCACGTGCACGCAGCCGAACGAGAACGCTTTGCCCACCTCCTTACCAGTAAAGAAAGCCAGGTGTACGCGGGTCTCGGAGAAGCTTCCAGAGCAATCTGATTTATTAAGGCGGGGGCAAGGGCTAATGATAGGAAGAGAAGAGGGAAAGTTGACCGGCCAGGACGCTGATAGGCTGTGGGCTTGTCATATGACCCCCTCATGAGCTAACGTCACTCGAAAGCGCCGAGCCAGGGAGAGACTGGGGGCGCATGGGCTGGCGAGAAAGTTGGGGGCTGGGTGCAAAGCCGGTTCTTCTGGTTCCGGAACCAGAGAATTGTGGCCTGCTTCCGCATCCCCCAGGGCTGGGGGAAGGGCGGCGTCTCGGGAGCGCTCTCCGATGCCCATCCCCTATCAAGTCCAAAGGCTGGACCCCAACATAGAAGTAAACTCTCATTAACTCTCTGTATATAGGAAGAAATGGCAAAATGGGCTAATGTTTCTCACTAATTTATTGAAAAGCTGAATGGATATGTATTTCTAATTTTGCGATTATAATTCTCGCATTAAGGAAAAATTGTCATTTGAGTTCAAAGGTCTTCATGCCATGCGGTAACTGGGACTGAAGAAAAAAAAGGCTTTTTTAAAACAGGCAGCCCTGAGGCAAAGGGCGGTACCTGGTTTCAGAATGCCTGTAAGCTTCAGAGTTTTTCCAATGTAGATAAAAGCTAAAGTGTTAATGTTAAAGCAGAGGTTAGGAGGAAGGCCAGAGGTTAGTAAAAGGCTTTGGAAATCAAGAATGCATTTCTAGATAAGAAATTTGGAAGCAAAATTGCCCTAAATGATTGTTGAGAAAAGGAAAATTATGGCTACCAAAATGAGTATTTAGTTGCTGTTCAGTTTGTTTGTAGGGTTTTTTTTTGTAAGAATTTCCAGCTGGCCCACAGAGAAGGATGGGTGATTCCTACAAGTTTGTCAAGATGTAACATTGGTCCTTAATAAGTTCCAGGTAAGAGCATGCTTAAAAACTACTTCTGTGTGGACCACCTTGTTGCTTTTAATTGGAGTAAACTGGCCTCTTGTAAGACTCATTGATCTGAAATCTGCGGTTCAAAGCCAGCCGGGCAGAGAAAGGTCCCTGTGAGAGTCTTCGTGTCCAGTTGGCCAGCAGAAGTGCTGGGAACAGAGTCGTGAGTCTTTTTGAGGCTCCAAGTGGTAGGGTGCTAGTCTTGAGCTGGAGAGCTGAGGGACAGCACTCAGGCCCTGAGTCCAAGTCCAGTGACAGACCAAGAGAAATGCCGAAGGTGCATTTACACCAGCATGGAAAAGTCACTCCTGGGACAAAAGTGATGGAGCATCCAGAGGCAGTAAGCCACTGGTTGGATGGCAGAGATGGTGTCAGATCTTAGAGTCACTCCTGTTTGGCCTTTCAAAAGTTAATCAGAGCCAGGAGGTCCTAGAAGAATAGTTGGTAAGCATGCCTTTTATTGCCCATGTCTATCTACTTTGTAACTGGACAGGAACTTGCCAGTCATCTGTGATAGTGGGTAGTAAAGCTACCCATTGTTAAATGGGGGATAGTTTAAAAATCCCAACCCCCTGCATCTGCTCAAAGCCCTAAGTGGCAGTGAATTTTGAGCTGGGACATCTGTTCAGGAAAGAAAGCTTGTAGACCTGAGATTGTGTCCTTATTGAGATCTGTTAAAGGCCTGCAAAGGTAATGTAAGCAGTGTTTTAGGTCATCAGAGCTCAGTTCCCCAGCCAGTCAGGAAAAAGCTTTTATAAACTAGAATGTTAAAAGGCTACACTGCTGAAGCCCCAAAAGAAGTCCGTATAGTTGAAAGTTAAATGTTGAATGTAATTTCCAGTTTGGAGTAAAGCTCCTAATGGACATTTGATCCTGCAGCCCCTTGGCAAAGTAGACTAAGGTTATAGGTTCGTGGCTAGGTAAGGTCAACGCCCCTGAGTCAGCCTGAAGAAGTTACAGAAGATGGATGATCTTCGCCCATCAGCCCCCCTCTAGGACCAAGGGACCAGAATTGTTTTTGGGAAGATGAGACAGGATAAACTAGAGGCATGGAAAACAGAGGTAACAAATGTATAGAGACTGCACTTGTGAGAAATGGTTATAGGCCAAGCCTTCTATGTTGGATTAAAAAATAATAATCTTAGCCTTATTGGAAATATCTGATTACTGAAAATTATTGCCCTGGAAAAATTATGGCCAAAGGACATTGCCTAAAGCTGTCATGACATTCAGTGTTGTGCCAGCCTACAAAAGCTAGTGTGCTTAAGAAGGAACCAGGAACTGCCATCAGGTGTGCCAGTTACCAAGGTAACTGGACAGAGATTTAAACTGCTGGGGGCATCTTCATGGAGCCCTCCCAGATGCCACTGGCCAACCTTAGGCACTTAGAGGCACTGGAAACTGGAGAAATCCACCTTAAAATAGTAACTCATGGTATTTGGCTCTGGTCTGGTTTCTTAGGAGCAGCAGTCCCATTGGACTGACCCTGGCCCCATCTTTGTTTTCCCCAACAGCCTGTGGGTGGAGTCACAGTAAATTGCCTTGAAGTAGTTGAGATAAACTGGATTCCACAAACCAGAGGAAAAGAAAATGTAGACAGTTTAAAACTCTAGCAGCAAAGAAGCCCCAGGAAATGTAAAGAGGAAAGTTAGTATAGAAAGCCTTGGAGAATGGGATAGAGGAAACAAAATGGTTTCCTCTGGATAAGAAAGGGATTTGAAAAATAAGAATTGTCATTTGTCACAGAATGTTCAAGTAAGTCACTGATGGTCTGAGTAAGTAGAAGAAGGCATGAATGGGGATAAGGAAAGACATTAGAAAGAGAATTGAGGAAGACAAGTGATTCCGTTTAGATTAGAAAAAAGGAAGAAAATCCCTAGAAAGTTTGAGTATGTAGCAAATGATATCAGTATGTCTTAAAATTAGAGCTTATGAGTAAAGTTGGTATGTAATCAAATTGGCTATAATATGAATAAGGTCAGAATTGGGGCTTCGGTGTGAAACTATGTTTATCTGTGCCTGCATCTTCAGGGCTAAGGGACTTGTGTGATGTCATCTAAATGTAAACCAGAAAGATCTCATGTAAATATCTTTAACTGCTTGATTCCCTTGCTGAGATGGTTTTGCAAAGTAGGTAACGCCTGGATTTGCTCATCATGTGTAGTCTTAGAAAAAGGGTGCGCAACTCCCCTGATAAGATGGGACTAACCCCCTTTAAAATCAGGTTTGGGATCCCCTCCCATATTCCTAACTTGCAACTTGCAATTGCATTTGTTCTGAGCTTTTATCACTCCTCAGAGCCCTATAGCAGGAAGGCCCTTTAGGAGACTGGACCTCCTCGTGAGCCACACCCGCTACTATCTGAGTAAGGCGCCACCGACAAGGGAACCTGGGACCATGTTGGAAGGCACCTTACATCCTGCTGCTGACAACTCCCACCGCACTCAGGGTGGATGGAGTTGCGACCTGGATTCTCTTCACCCATGCCATAGAAATGACTGGAGCTGGCGGATCCATTAGCAGTGAGAGGGAACATTCTACCCCAGTGGCGGATTAGGCACAACAGAGGCCATGTACCAAAAGATGGACTTGGCTAACTTTACCTTGCTAGGCCTGCTATGTATGGTTGGTGCTTTGGTAGCTAGGGAGCGAGCCTAGACACCCATAAACCCTACATATGGGTGGTCTGGCGGCTTGGGGATGATAGAATAGCGGGCACCAGATATATCTTCCCCAGTCTCCAGCCCGAGATACTGTAACTACCCTGGCCACTATTATTGCTCCTACTGGAGTCGTGAGGCCATGGCCCCACTGTGAAAAAAGGAAGACGAAATTATTCCCCCTGGCAACAGCACTTTACTTTCAGTTGTGACCGGACCCTTGTTTGTGATTATGCTTGTCCTGATTGTGGGACCCTGTATTATTAAGTTTTCAGCTTTTTGTTAAGGATAGGATAAACACTGTGCAACTTATGGTATTGCGGGCACAATACCAACCTGTCCCTACCAATTCTCAGTCAGAATCAAATTTAAAAGCAAGGAGAACCAGGATTGGTTCTTGAGTTACCTATCAGAAGGGGGGAATGAAGAGCCAGACTGAAGCCATTTTGAAGTCAGGCTCCATTCTGTACTATATAGCTGACTTTAGGCCCACATAAATTCCAGGAAATGACTGTGCTAGCCTAAGATAAACAGGTCCTGTGAGCACCCCCAGACCACCAATTACCCCACCTAGCAGAACAGCTTATCAGGACCCAACCGGTTTGGAAACTCCCTGCTAACTCTAACCACCCTGGAATGTCCCTAGCCCTGAGCCAATAAGATTTGTACCCGTTCTCAACCTTGCTTAAACACCTGGTTGCTGTAATTTTGTGGTTTTTGCCTTTATAAGCCCTGTAAAATTTCAGCTCGGGGCCTTCCTCCTAACCTCCGCTGCGTCGGAGTGTAGGACGAGGCCCGAGCTGCAGCCCACCTGATTAAAGCCTTGCTTTTGCATTTCAGAACGTCTGGCTCTTGGTGGTCTTCTTGGAGGTCATCTCTCGACTTGGGCATTACAATGTAAGGCCATGGGTACATTTCTTGTACTGTTTGTTACCTCCTCCCTCATTCCCCTTCCCCCCTCCCCCTTTCCTTCTCCCCCCATGAGTTGTGCAGTTGGTTTACACCAAATGGTTTTGCAAGGATTGCTTTTGTAGTCATTTGTCTTTTTTTTTATCCTTTGTCTCTTGATTTTGATATTCCCTTTCCTTTCCCTAGTTCTAATACCAGTATATACAGTATCCAGGGTACTCAGATGAGATACAGTGATAGTGCGGGGACAACCCTGACAATTTTCTTTTTTCTTTTTTTTTTGCCAGTCCTGGGTCTTGAACTCAGGGCCTGAGCACTGTCCCTGGCTTTGCTCAAGGCTAGCACTCTACCATTTGAGCCACAGCACCACTTCTGGCCATTTTCTGTATATGTGGTGCTAGGGAATCGAACCCAGGGCTTCATGTATACGAGGCAAGCTCTCTTGCCACTAGGCCATATCCCCAGCCCTAATCCTGACAATTTTCAAGATAGAGTTTAGTGAACTTGGGGCTGGGGATATGGCCTAGTGGCAAGAGCGCTTGCCTTGAGTTTAGTGAGCTTTTCTGTCTGGGGTGGTCTTGAGTTGCGATCCTTCAGATCTCAGCTCCCTGAGTAGCTGGCATTACGATGTGAGCTGTCACACTCCAGCTTTCCTTCCCATGTCTTTGTCTCCATGTCTGTCTTTAAGTCAAGGACAAATCCTTTTTTAGTACTGGTATTTGAATTTGGGATGTTGACCTTGAGCCACATTTAAGCCCCAGGACTGCCTCTTCTTAAAGGAAAACATCTGTAGAAATGTTATTTCCAAATAAGCATACATTCTGAGCTTCTGGGTGGCTGTGAACTTCCACATGAATGTCACAGACTTCAGAGGCTGGGTGATTCAACGATGTGAAAGCAGTTCACATGTGTGGTGGAGGCTAGAAGATGACCCGAGGAAAGGTCCTCCTATAGCCAATAAAAGCCTGGCTTTCAAGACACACACACACACACACACACACACACACTTCAAATTAGGTTTAGGTTACTATCTTAGGGTCCCTCATGGCTTAGAGAAGCGTGTTTTGATTATTCCAAGTAAAATTAGAAGCTGTTGGTGTCCTACGGTGAGAAAACAGCGAAGCCACATTTTGAGGGGTTGAGTTTGGAGTCTGTATGAAAAGGCTGATGACTGACCGCACAGTAGACTCCTGTCTCAAAGACCAGCAGCCAGCAAATACACTTAACAGGGCTAGGAAACAGAGCCGTGAAGGCCAGAAAGGAAAGAAAGAACAAAAGTAATAGCAACAGACCAGTTCAGCCCCGGTGGAGAGCTGAAGTGGGGTGCTGTAGGAGAAGAGCCAGGAGACAGGATAGGAACACAGAGACACAAGACATGGTAAAATGGTGCCTGACTGAAATAGTGCGAGGGACAGAGGGTAGGGCCACAGGAAACTCCAGTCCCAGGCACTGGACTGACAGGTTTAGTAACCTATCAGCCAAGTCCCCGCCGCTGCCTCCGGGCATTCCCCTTACCTGGGAGGTGGGCGCTTCACCTTCCCCCCCACCCCCATAAAGACAAGATATCAGACCCAACCATTCACCATGCAGCCATGACCATGGGGCCAAGATGGCGCCAGGCCCGATCCTCCCACTTCGTTGGAAACGGCGGTGGGGGAAAATGGATTTGGAATAGAGTAATAAGGGTGTAGATGGAGCATAGTGGAAGTTTGTCTAACTGCCCAGGCTCTGAATGGTGTCCTTTAAAAAGTAAGCCCTTGACAAGTGGCTATAATGGATTTTAATTTAAGTAAATTCCAAGAATACCTTAGAGTCCATGAAACAAACACACGAAAAACTCCAAACGTTTATTGGTGCATGAGATAACAGATTTGTAGTTTATTTATTAGACAGGCAGCATTGTGTAGTTTAATTCCCAGTCTGCACCAGCAGATGGCAGCATTGTCCAAGAGCTGGATGCTGGCGGATGCTCTGGGTTTACTTGGGGACTTTTACTAAATTCTGGGAAGTGTCTTCTCTCACCCTCTTCAACCTCCCCACACCCCACTTCCCTCTTCCTCTCCTTTCCAGTTTCTTCCCGATGGAGCAACACAGGTTGGGCTGGGAGAAGAGGGGGCAATGACAGAGGGGTACCCCTGACTTTCTTCCACAGCCTCAGAATGGAACCTTCCCCTGACGTGACATTGATCGTAATAATGGCTTCCTTTAAAACACTTGGAAGGGGAAACCTGAGCTAGGGGGGACTTGGAGCTCTTTTCAACATTTCAGAAAATATGACCTAGAAAGATGCAGGCATCTTGTGCTGGGATTTTATGGGTGCGGTGATAAACTGGACCATTTCATGTGGAGGCAAGACCTGGGCTGCAAGTTTTCAATGTCTTACAACAAACAAGGAAATACTATTTCCAAATATTGGAAACCTGGTTGGTACACTAAAAAAAGGGGTGTGAAAATGGAAATTATCTTTAAATATTAAAAAGTAAAACAGAGTAAAATACTATCAAACAGTTGATTCTGTCTGGGCCAGGGATAGGATGGTTGGTTGGTGGATCCCTTGATATGGTATTGTGTGTGTGTGTGTGTGTGTGTGTGTGTGTGTGCTGGTCTTGGAGCTTGAATGCAGGGCCTACGTGCTGTCCTGAGCTTTTCTTTCTTTCTCTCATGGCCAGTACTCTACCACTAGAGCCACGGCTCCACTTTCAGCTTTTTTGGTAGTTAATTGGAGATGAGAGTCTCACAGACTTTCTTGCCTGGGCTGGCTTTGAACTGCAGTCCTCAGATCTCAGCCTCCTGAGTAGCTCGGATTATAGGCACGAGCGACCTAGCAGCCAGCTGTGGCCTTGCTTTTACATGGCACAAGTTCTCTGAGTTTCATTAGGATCGTGCTATCATTGTCGATTGAACTAGACTAAGCATGGAACATAAAGAACCCGTCTCAGCGCCTGACACACACAGGCTCAGGAAACTTCTCTTGAATGCCTTATACTAGAGGCCAGAGGAGCACTGAGACTGACTTACCTGCTGAGAACCTTGTATTGTAGCCACAGGGGAACTCCAAGCCAAGGGTTGGGAAAAGCCAACCAAACAAGCAAACCCATCCCTGGTCTTGGATATTCAACTTTCATAAACCTCCTTTTTTTTTTATCAGGGAATTAACTATACCCTGCTTCTCTGTGTGGGAACCAGGTGCGCCCAGGTTTCCATAGAGGATTCTGAAGACGCTGGTTTCTGGTGCCCGTTGAGTGAATGCAGGATGCCCAGTGGGTCTCTCCACAGACAGCTGGGTGTCCTCATGACACGGTGGCTGGCTTTACTTGTGGTGACTTATGTCAACGTGCTGAGAGATAGAGAAAGAGAGATGAGAAAGAGGATGGGAAGATGGGAGACAGAGAGAGAGAGAAAGAGAGAGAGAGAGAGAGAGAGAGAGAGAGAGAGAGAGAGAGAGAGAGAGAGAGAGAGAGAGGAAAGTTGTAGCTTCTTTTATGTCCTGGATTTACATGGTCAATTCTGCCATCTTGCCTTTTCTAGAAGCAACTCACTGAGTCCAATCCCCTTGCAAGTATCATTGCTTAAAGAAATGGAAATACCAAAGAATTTGTGGGTTTATTTTGAAACCACAATATAGATGTATAACTAAGTTTTCTCAAACCTCTAGAAGCGGTGGTGCTCTCGGGATGAATAAACAGCCCCTGTGCCCACATATTCTTATGATAGATAGGAATCCTAAGCGTTGAGGCATGCCTCTATCTTCATCGGGACTCCAGGGGAAAAATATTATATGTAGATTATCTAACCCAGGTAAAGCTGCAACTCAACCAGTCACAAATTAACAGTGCAATTGTACTTGATTCAAGTGTATTCTGGGTCTCTTTATATTTTGGAAATCCTTCTGCTTTTATAGCGGTTGCCTAGCAACCAGAGCTCTGTTCACACCAGGAGGGTTTGAACAGAGTGGTTCAATAGCATTAACATTCCATGGGTTTCCCAAGTAGCAACACTGCTCTGTGCTCAGGCCCCAAGCCCACCTCGCTGTGGCGGTGGGCGGACCCACCTCGAGTGGCCTGCGCTTAGGGTCTGGGGACTGACGTGCACGTGTGCCAGTTGTCCTCCCTGTGGGAGCTGAGAAGGACTCGATCCACCTCTGAGGAGAGATAGAATGTTCTTCCTACCTGTGTCAGCAGCAGGAGCGCTAACATGGAAATGACACCGAAAAGATGGCTGGCCAGGCCCTCCCCTGCGGGACCATTTCACAGCTTGGTGACTGGAAGCGATCCATTTCAGGGCACTGTCACAGAGACAGATGAGGCTGCTTCCTCAAATTCGCATTGGCTCAAAACAGCAACATAGGAATTGGAATCCTTTCCCAAAGGATGGGTCGAAATAAATTTAACCCGATGATCATACAGTAAGTGGTTGTGAATTGAAAAGACCAATGCTGAACACCTATCATTCCTTCCTTCATTCATTCACTCCACAAGTACTAAGGTATTGATAATTGGTCAGGTACCTTGTTAGACACTGGGAACACAGGCAAAATAAAGCAGACACATTCTCTGTCTTCCAACAGTACATTCTAGAAAGGCTCATGACGCAAGTAGAGAGAGGGGTGAGCATGTGCCATTCTCTTGGGGGAGGAAAAGACTCTAGCAGGTGAAATGAAGAGTTTTGACAGCTACAGCGGAAACCAGAAGCTGCCCAGCCTCGTCTTTCTGGGAACTTTGCTGTGAATCCCGAATTACGCCAGCACAAAGCAGGCATCTCGCTGGGCTCGCGCAAACCATAGCTCCTTTCCACCCACGCGGACGACATCCTGAAAATGTCACCTCTTCCTAAGTCCCTGTCTGTCACGGAGCGAGGCGCTGCCGTGTTCCACGCGAGCTGGCTATCGCGTCCTCGGGCTCAGTGACAAGTGGCAGACGTGTGGACCGTCTAGCAAGCAAGAGGATCACAATTATCTTGAAAAATAATCCACTGGCAGCACAGAGAGTGGGGATGCAATTGGAATTCAAAAATACCATAAAGCGGCAGTCTGGACGTAGTGTAATGACTACGTTTGGTGATGGTTAATGGCTGTTCCCTAATTTGGAGTGGCAACTCCTCAGTTTTCTTTGGGGGGAGGGCATCCTCCCCAAACTCTTTGTCACTGTGACTTGGGGTGTGTGTGTATGTGTGTGTGTGTGTGTGTGTGTGTGTGTGTGTATGTGCTGATGTAACCACAGTGGTAAAATAATTGAAATTAAGGGTGGCTTTGAGAAGACCTACCGAAGAATGTACCAGATAAAGGACAGTAGGACTTACCAGTTTGGACCGGCTGATTGGGAAGACAAGAGGTCCTTCATGGAGAGAGCCCAGGGAAAGGGAGAGAGTGAACCCCACAGGGAGGCAGGGGCACGAGGACTGTCTGGACATCAGTTGGTGGATAGCAACCTACAACAGAGGCAAAGGGACGAGTGGTTTCTCACATGAGGATAACGGAAGACGATGGTGTAATTGAAATGAGGAAGGGAGATGAGGGGGTGGGGGCCGTCACAGGACTCGAGGCGAGTTCTGGGGGTGAAGAGTCGGCCAAGCTGGCGGAGGGGTCTCCTGCTGCTCTGTGTCCCTCACTTCTGTGGGGGCACTTCAGATAGCGCCTCCCTCCCCAGGCGGCCTTCCCTGCGCCTGACCTTCCCACCACCGGTTCCAGTCTCCTTTGTGCTTGCCACATTGGATTGGGCCCGTGTTTATGAGCCTCCTGCTGCCGTGCACTGGGCTGTGATTTGAAACCAAGTCTGCATGGTTCTAGAAGGCCCTGGAGGTCTCCCACTGTGCTTCACTTCATTAGCCTGCCGACAGTGGGGGAACAACCAAAAGTATCCCATGGGCTGGTGGAGATGACATTACTTTGCAAAAGTGTAAACTATCGTAGGGATGTGTGCTGACATTACTATCGTGAGTCTCTTAGCTAGGAGTACAAGCGCGAGCCCCCAGTGCCTGGTGGTAATGCGTAGTTTTGGTCAGGGGGCTTGAACTCTAGGTCTGGGCACTGAGCTCTTTAGCTCAAGGCTAGCACTCTATCACTTGAGCCACAGCACCACTTGCAGTTTTCTGGTGGTTAATTGGAGATAAGAGTTTCACAGACTTTCCTGTGCAGGCTGGCTTTGAACCATGATCCTCAGATCTCAGCCTCCTGAGTAGCTAGGATAACAGGCTTGAGCCACCAGTGCCCAGCCAGAATTATTCTTGTAAATGTATTCATGAACTATTTACATGTTTCTTTTAGTACTCAGAACACAGGTTGCTGGTTTAAAAAAATACTCTAAGAACAATTTAGACAAAGAAAGAAGCATACATAGTATATCCCATTGTTAGAGCATTGTAAGTGCTCTCATTCATCGTCTTGGATGTTGAAAATAATAGTGATTCTTCTTTAAATGTGATTCTGTGTGTTTTTGGCCTATCCTGTCTGTTTTCTAGTTCTAGTTTACGTTTGCAAAATGTTCAGACATTGGGCAGCTATATTTATTTACATATTTTTTCTAATCATAAGAAATTCCATTTATAGCTGGTTCTCAGACAAGTTATATGGCTTGAATCATTTAAAGCATATTGCAGGATGGCTCTGAATATGACTTATTTTGGTGTTCTATGTATTCTTGGAATTAACTAGTACCATGCTGATAGTTGGGTATTATGTGCTATAAATGTCAATGAAGTCAAGTTGGTTGATGGTGTGTTCATGTCTTCTGTGTCGGTACTGATTTTTCTGTCAGTTTGTTCTTTCACATACTGAGTTTTAGGTATTAAAATGTCATTCTATAATCATTGATTATTGTTTCTCTTTTTAGTTAATCAGCATTTACTTCACATATTCTGAAGCCTATTATTAGATGTATAAATATTTGGAATCATGTCATAATGAACTCTTAATGAAATGATCTTTATAACCTTTGCTCTGACATTTATTTTGTTTGAGTGTCATACAATCACTCCAGATTCTTTTGGATTAGCATTCACATGTAATTTTCATTTTATGTTAATCTATTTCTGTCTTTGTATTTAAAGTATGTCTTTTATAGGCAAAGTATACTTGGATTTTGATTTTTTTACATTCTGAAAAATCTCTGCTTTTCTTTTTATTTTTTGCCAGTCCTGGGGCTTGAACTCAGGGCCTGGGCACTGTCCCTGAACTTCTTTTGCTCAAGTCTAGCATTCTAGTACTTGAGCCAAAGCACCACTTCTGGATTTTACTGTTTATGTGGTACTGAGGAATCAAACCCAGGGCTTCATACATGCTAGGCAAACACTCTACCATTAAGCCACATTTCCAACCTTCTACTTCTTAAAACAACAACAACAAACATTTTTATTATCTTTAAATACTTGTACAAAGGAATAGCCATTTAACAAAGCAGTTTATAAATATAGTGAGTCTTGATCAGTGTTACCCCTTTCAACATTCTCACTCAACCTTCCAAACCTACTCTTTCCCTCACTTTTCTTAATTTTATAGGGTTATGTATTATTTTTTTTGCCATTTACCAAACCAGTTTATATATATATGCAATGCATCTTGATCTGTGTCATCTTTTCAACATTTTCACCACCTCTGTCCAAATCTCTACTTTTTAATTGAGATGTCTAGCCTATTTATATGTAATGAGATCTTGGTATGGTTGACCCATGTAAGCCTGTCGTGTTGCTGTTTGTCTTTTAGTTGGCTCATATGTTGTATATTCCCGTTTCCCTGACTTTTTTTTTTTGCAATAAATTAAAAAAATCCTTTTTATGTCATTTGTTGGCTTGTTTCACATTTCTTATGGTGTGGCTCTGCCTGCAATAAATTTTATAGCTTTTATGTGTCTATAAAAGTTTTTATTCTAAAAATCATTGCAGTTAGGTATAGAATTCTTTTTTTTTTTTTTTTTTTTTTTTTTGGCCAGTCCTGGGCCTTGGACTCAGGGCCTGAGCACTGTCCCTGGCTTCTTCCCGCTCAAGGCTAGCACTCCGCCACTTGAGCCACAGCGCCGCTTCTGGCCGTTTTCTGTATATGTGGTGCTGGGGAATCGAACCTAGGGCCTCGTGTATCCGAGGCAGGCACTCTTGCCACTAGGCTATATCCCCAGCCCAAGAATTCTTAGCTGATAGTTTTTCTTTCAGTGATTGTACTTAGTTGTTGAATTTCTTTTTTTTTGTTATTATAAAGGTGATATACAAAGTGTTCGCTATTTCATAAGTCAGGGAATGAATGTATTTCTTTTTGGACAGTATCGCCCCTTCTTTTGCTCTCTCCCAGTTTGAGATTCTTATAGCTGGGTTTATGGAGTTTAACAAATCTGGACAAATATTTTTCAAGTATGTTTCCTGCCTCCTGTCAATTTCCATTGTTGGGTCCTGGGTAGCTTTGTGTTCCTATATTCTGAGGTTTTATTCTGGGATGTAGTTAAGTTACTTGCAAACAGATTCTTTGAGTGTTGCTTTTAAGTCTTTTTGAGCTGTATCAAAACTATTCAGCCTATGGCGAATTATTCCTAATGAACTAGGCAAGAAGACTCTACACAAAATCTACTCAGTGCCCAGAAAACTATAAGGCCTTTTTGGAAATCAGATGATATTTCTGAGTGTAACTATAGGCTCTGTTTCATGTCAATGTTTTTTGTGTATACTGGTCCTGAAGCTTGAACTCAGGACCTGGGCGCTGTCCCTGAGCTTTTTTTTTTGTGTGTGTGCAATACTAGTACTTTACCACTCGTGCCACAGTTCCACTTCTGGCTTTTTGGTGGTCAATTGGAGATAAGAGTTTCACAGACTTTCATGCCCTGACTGTCTTTGAACCATAATTCTTAGAAATTACCCTCCAAGTAGGTAGGGTCACAAGTATGAGCCAGCAGTGCCCAGTGTTCCTGAAATTCACATTCTTATTCTGGGTTGTTATTCAGGCTTTGATTTTAGCTTCCAATCTGTTTTCATTTCCAAGTCTTACTGTAGTTGCTGAATGTTTCTATGCATGTATCAGTGGAAGGAATAAGCCTGGCTCAGCTTAGCCCATCTTGACGGACACTGGGCGTTTCGCTTGCCCTTGACCCCTCGGCCAGGGGGGGCCTGTCCGTTACTTATCCTGATGTCCAGGTGAACTCGCTAGCTGTATAAGGGCACACGTGGGCAAGGATCTTGACTTATTAAATGTGCTCCTTTCCTAACCAGAACACATTATCTAAACAACACACAATTGCCACCTGTGAAAAGGAAGAGTCGTGTGTGTGTGTGTGTGTGTGTGTGTGTATGTGTATTCACCCAGTGAAGCACTATTTCTCGCTTGCTGGCTATGCAGAGAGCCTGAAGTATATTCTCTCTTTGTACCAGTTCCCTTTGGAGACATAGGATGGGTGGTGGAGAATGAATGGATGAATAGGAACAGACAGTTCCTCTCTGTGTGTTAATGGAATACAGATGTCTTTTGCCTTCTTCTCGGCGATCAGGGGACAGGTGAGATGGAGGTCCTCGTGGTACTCTTGTCTAGCAGCTGCCTGGGAAGGGAGTTGATCCACTCCTCGCCTGAGAGTGGGTTTTGATGGGGTCTAAGGGCGGCTTGCAGAGCTGTGAGAGGGAGAGGCGGGGAGAGAGCGAGCTCTGGTCTCCGTTGTGCGGGCTGCCTCTCCCGGCGCTTCCTCTCTTCAGCTCGCCTTGAAGGATACATCCGCTGCCTCCTGTTATGTCTGGTCTCATCTCCTGGTATTACAACTGTCTGTTCTAAACATCTTTACTTAGCGCTCAGGGAGAGCCCGACCTTTCCCCACCCCAGCCCATCCGTTATATCAGTGGACTCTGTGTGTGCCTCTGGTTGGAATAAAATCCCCCCTGAATCAGGGGCAATAGATCATGGGCCCCATCATTTATGGCCTATAAATTAAAGGATGGCTGGGAAATCTGGCCTCGGTGCCTGGCTGCTCACTCCTTAGATACACAGTGTCAGTCTTTTATCAGGGGAAGGCTGTTTGGTCTCCTTCGGAACCCCTTGAAAGACAGTATTTACGGGTTATGGAAATACCTTCACCACATGTTTATTTCTTTGAGACAGTCTGCCCCAAGCTCATTGGCTCCTTGTTCTTGTCTCTGTCCTGAGCTGTCTGGGCATTTAATGGCCTTGGGTGTATACTTTCCACATTTCCAAGACTCCTCAGTGTAGCAGAATATTCTTTTTAAGCGCCCTCCCCCCACACCCAGAGAGTTTGGGGTTTCATAATGGCAAAGAGTGACTGTCTTTGGTGCTTGGGAGGTTGCATTCCTGAGACAGGGTGTTCCTCTCTTTCCACGGAGGCTACAAGGCTCCATTGATGGCCGGGACCATCCCATCCCTGCTTCTCGAGAGACTTGGCCTTCCTCTTGGGGCTCCTACCTCTCACATCAACTCAGAAAACAGACATGGGACTGTGGAACCCCAGATTTCAGGAGAAATGTTGCAGTTACGGGGCGATAGTTCTCAGAGACATCTCTGCCAGACACGTCTGCCATCGTCATCTTTGGATTCCATAGAATTGTGCTGTTTCCGTGTTAGGCGTGGAAGCGTTTCTGTGTGAGCACAGTTCGGGGAACGCGTCTCTCCAGCCCATGGCGACTGCGTCATCACACAAGAGGAGGTGGTAGAGCAGGAGAATGGGAGCCCGTTGCTACACTGGGATTGCAGGATGCATGAAAAGCCAGCCAGCCCTTGATGCAAAAATTCTCACCTTGACATACACGACAAGCGGTCATCGGCCTTGGTCTGCAGAGGTCAGACTCTGCGTGAACCCCAGAAATTGTAAGACCTTCAGAGCCAAGGAGAACATCTTGGCCTTCTCCATTCCTTTACCTCCAAGTCTTACCAGCCAAGCTTTCAGGGCTCACGAAGACCCAAAGACAGGAGAATTTTAAGATAACTCTAGATGAGTCAATTGAAACTGGGCTTCAAGAACCACTTGGACTGCTCATTGGGCTGCCATCTCTTGCCCAGTTATGGGGTAACTGAGATGAAACCTTCTCCAGGCAGCAGCTACTCATCCCTTCTTTACGCTCTATACCCAAGCTCTTGTTTTCAGAGTGTGTTTATGTCCCATCCTTCCTGACCTAGTGAGATCTTCTCAGGAGTGGCACACAGCCTTGTCCTTGAGCCTGAGTCCAATGACGAAGCTACGCTGGTCGGCCTCTGTGTTGACTTCCCATCCATGGAATGGGGCTGCCGGTGCCCACTTCAGAGGTGTGTCGTGATGAGGACAATCCCGATGCCTTTAAAGCACTGGGAATGCTGCTTCACTAGGCTCGGAGATGTGACAGAACTCGCCCAGCAGTCACAAAGGGGAAGTCAGGGTTGGCAGCAATGCCCATATAGGCCCAAGGCCCGTACGGTATTTCTCTGCATTTCCCACCCTGTTTCGGCTGCGTATTTAGCCTGGGCCATTCCTCAGGAGCTTATCATTTGCACCAAATGGCCTTTGTTTTGTTGTTCCTGACTTTGAAATCACCCTTCTTCTGTAAAGACCACGGCAGTAATCTGCACGTGAAGAACAAACACTGTTTCTGGTGTCATGGTTCAGAGGATGGGACTGACTTTCAGAACTCCTAGGTAGGCCTAACATCAGGCTCTGCTATATCCCAGCTGGGTGATTGTGGGTCAGCCAAGAAATATCTGCCACCCTTAGTTTTCTCATCTATCTACTTTTCTATCTATCTATCTATCTATCTATCTATCTATCTATCTATCTATCTATCTATCTCTATCTGAAAAAAAAAAAAGAGAATAAAATCCAAACTCTCAAGATGGCGGTCAGTTCAACCAGATGGCATGGATAGCACAATAGGTGTGAAAGGCTCTTGTGTAATTGAAGCTTCATTTTTCTCCTTTATAAGGATGACTTAATCCTTCCCAGTTTATAAGCATTTAGTGAGAAAAAAAAATCTCTGTAAGATACTCAGCAAACCACCAGGCACAAAGTTAGGTCTTAGTATATACTTGCTATCACCACCACCGTCACAATCATGAAGGCATCTGTGCAAATGTAAACTATTTGGATGTTTACCCCTGAATCAAGGGTGTCAAGGGTGGCATTCATACTCTGCTTTCCTCTTCTGGGTAAATGCATGACTTGGCAAGATGGTTGCTCGGCACTGGGGTGTGGAGTATGGCTGTGAAACAGAATTTTCTCTTGCCTTCAGATAACTAGTCTTTAGGGGGCCTCAAACCTGTGACCCTGTCTTCATTAGCCATGTGAACTTGCTGGCCTGGTCTGCCCTTGGTAATAATTCCTGCCAGGTCACAAAGAATATCTTACCCCATGAGCCTTGGGTTCATGCCAACCTTTGACCCTATTCACTTAAAAGGTAATAAGCAACAGAAGCATTCATTCATGTATCCAGCAGACATTTATCAAGGGACATTCTTGAGTTTCTTAGTTCATCATGACACAGTATGCCTGCTGCAGTCTATTTCAGGCTGCCACATTCTTCCCAAGATAAGAACAAAGTCAGGTATCTGACTTCCCTTGTATTTGGGCCATTCATCACCTTTTCTCTTCTCTCCACACCCAATTGAACCAGGAACTCCCATTAAAAAGGCTTTGAGCTGATGACTCTGAAAAAGCCCAGGGCTTGACTCCCCTTCCTTTATGATCCCATTAGCAGGCTGCGGGGTGACAACCATGTGGGAGAACTAAACCCAAGGAAGCATCACTGACAAACGCGGAACACATGTTTGCTGTGGCGAGGATGTGGGCTTCCTTGATCCCTGCAGGTTTACTTAACTCAGCTCAGTCCAGTAAGGCTTGGATACAGGCCGTTTGCTCATTCTTTCAACGATGCCTTCATTCATCACACATTTTTTTTGAGTGTTGTATACAAGTGCCATTCTGTTCCGCGTAAGAAGCTGGAAACCAAAGAAATCCATAATGCTTACTTTGTATGCATCTAAATGGGAGACAATGTCCACATTGGCAAAATACCAAGACAAGAATAGCGTGTGTAAAGAAGAAATCATTTGCTTTATGTATTATTTATTTATTTCTTCATTTTGCTAATTACCAGCTGAATGTCACGCAGGATGGTAGAGGCTGGTACCCAGAGACAAGCAGCAAAGGCAGAGATTCTGTTCTCCTGGAAACTTGGGGGACTGCGACAGACTAGGTCATCAAAGAACACTAGAATTAAGCTGATCTATGCCTGATGAGAACGAGCCGCTTCTGCGAAAAAGGGGAGAGATTTAGAAACGTGTCCGAGGCTATTTATCCCTCTTTCACAGCAGCGTTCAGCAAACCAAATGGAGCCACTTGCTTAATGTGTGGCATAGAAAAGCTCAAGGAAGGAAATTTAGTGAGAGCTCGAGACAGGAGTCTTACAGGTGGGTAGGACTTGGGAGGGACTATCTTGGATTCAGACAGCAGGAAATAAATTCTGCACGGAAGACCAAACAAGGAGAATGAGTGGGAGATGCAGGAACAGGGACAGGGTAAAGGAAGGGAGAAGAAAGACGTTAAGGAGGAGAGGAAGGAAGGTTAGGAGGGCAGGAAGACAGGGGAGAAGAAGAAAGAGTAGATAAGGAAAGGGAGGAGGGAGGAGAGAGAGAAGAAAGAGGAAGAGGGAAGGAAGGAGGGAGAAAGAGAAGGAGCAAGGAACAAGTGAGAAAGGGAAAGAGAGAGGAGGGAAAGGAGAGGAGAAAGGAAGCAAAGCAGAGGGGAAGGAATATGAGTTCAGGCTGCTCCTTTGGGCCTTCCCTTTCTCCCAATCCTCACCCTTCCTTTAGGACAAGCATGTGGCACAGGTGTGAGTGCACATCATATATGTGTGTACACATATTCTATCTATCTATCTATCTATCTATCTATCTATCTATCTATCTATCTATCTATCTATCTATCTATCTATCTATGTATCTATCTATCTATGTATCTATGTATCTATCTATGTATCTATGTATCTATCTATGTATCTATGTATCTATGTATCTATGTATCTATCTATCTATCTATCTATCTATCTATCTATCTATCTATCTATCTATCTAACTCAGGTTACCCTCCCTTCTTTAAATTCATATTATCATCATCACTATAACTATTCTTATTAATTATAGGTCTAGCTTCTGCAGGTGAGTGAAAACATGATATTGGGTGAAGCTCTTTGCGGCTGTAGGGAAACTAGGAGGGTGAGGTTGGGGTGAGGGAGGGAAAAGTGTCAGCAAGGGAGAAGGAAGTCTGGAGTCATGTGAGGGAGGACTCAGAAGCCAGGATCCAGCGGGTCACAGGGGAGGCTGGTGGGGCTCAGTGTGGATCTCCCCGGCAGATGCCTTTGTGGGATACAGAATCCCGTTTACCGCACCTGGCAGCTGTACCCCTGGCCTGTTCAAATGGGGACTCTGGAAGCTGGACTAGATGCCAGGGTGAAAGGTCAGAGTTCAAGGGCATTAGGATGCTGATCTGAGGAAGGAGGGGGCCCCCCGAGCTGGTGACCTGGAGACTCCCTGCGAATGCTTCTTACACACGCAGATCCCCATCTACCGTGATTCCTAGTGATTCCTCCCTCCACCGTCCACTGACGCTTTCAAGCCAGTCTTGATCTGGGGAGGAGGAGGGCATCGTCAGGGAGGTATGGACCAGGCCAGTTGGAGGAAGAGACACAGAGCTGTCAGGCTCTTGGGGGACCTGAGAACAAGGAGACTATGGACAACTGAGGAGCCTGTCATTCCGAGACGCCATGTCCGATGACTCATGGCTTGGTGCCCCTGCCGCACAAGGCACTGGGGCTCATCTGTTGCCTGCAGGTGTGCCGGGAGGGCCATGGGTGTTTGTATGTCGGCCTCAGTTTCAGCTGTCCCAGCGCTCTGAGGCGGAGCTCGAGCCCCATTACGACCTCCTCGCAGCAGCTGCCTCGCATCCTGTAACTACCAACAGGGCTCTCTCAGCACTCTCCGTTGGCTTTCTTCCAAGATGCTGTATTGGATGTGCTTCTGTGTGTGTGCGCGTGTGTGTGTGTGTGCGTGTGCGTGTGCATGTGCGTGTGTGTGTGTGTGTGTGTGACTTCATCCTCCCCCTCAGCTGGGCCCAGCTGTTCTAGCTTGGGAAGGATCCTTTACTTTCAGTTCTTCATTTGTTCCAGGATCTGGACCATGGAGGGCTGACAGGAAGAGGCCCCAGGAATGGTCTTAGTGGTGGCTATCATGTTATTGGGAAGGGAAGCCGGGAGTAGCAGTCACCATGGGCAATGGACGCTGGAGCGGGGCTGAGACTGTTGGGGTCCTGGCTTTGACTAATGGGCTGTCATGGGCATGGACTCGTCATCTCTTTTGTATCTCAGCATCTTCTTGTTAGGGCTAGGGGAAGTGATGTATGTGTACGTAGCACCTCCCATGTGTCTATAATCATGGACAGATAAAGTTCATCCCCATTCTGCTGTCCACACCCACAGGTCCCGCCTTCCCTGCGTCCTCATACCCGCCTCCCTCCCCCGCACCCTGGTCGTTGAGCCAATGGTTCTGTCTTGTTATGTCTCCACGCTTAGAGTGGGGGCGGGGCGGAGATGGAGCAGAGGTGGAGAGGAGACACCTCTGCGAGGCAGACTTAATACATTTTTTTCTAATGTTGTCCACCTCCTATTGTGTAATTCCAGTATGTTGCTATGCCAACCTTGGAAAGAGCCTCCAGGGAAAGAATGGCAGGGAAGAAAAAGACCCCATCCTCTTATACAATCGCTCCCTGGGGCAGCGTCCGGTAGTCAGCCCACCCCCACCATTTTGATAATTGATAACTATCCTAGTGGTGGTGCGGGTATTTCCTGTGGGAAGGTGAAGGTGAACTTACTTCTCTGGCATTCTAGGTAAAGGGAAATTTTTGGTGAATTAGTGTACAAGCTGGTCAAACACTGAGGACAGACTCACAGTCATGGGTTTTTGACTCAGGACTGAGGAAGGGTGCAGAGCATGGTGGTGTGAGCTACAATGTCAGCAGGCCCTGGTCATAGAAGCAGAAATATTATCTCTTGGGGAACTAGGTTTTTCCAAAATGGACAGCTACCCAAGCACAAACGAGCAGCCTTGGCCAAGGCTCTGAAGAACTGGCTCCTTTAAATAACCAGTCCCTCGAGGAAGAGCCAGGGCGCATCACGAATTCCTTATGAAAAGAATGATACAACTCTTGAGTGCCTGTTGTGTATTGTGACAGCTCAACACTTCAGTACGTTTATCTTTATTTCAAGAGATGGAACTATTAGGCCCACAGAGATTAAATAACTTATCCAAAGACGCAGAGCAATTCCTACAGCAGATTTCAAACGGCAGGCCCAGTGCACGCTTGTCTTCCCTCTCTGTCTTTCCGTCTCTCATCCACCATGCTGCCTTTGAAAAGTGACATCTTCGAAGGAAATGGCCTGTGTTTTTTAAAAGAGGGGTCATTATTCAGCCCACCACAATAGCCAAGCAGTGTTTGGCACCAGTGTATTCTAGGCCAGCCATCTCCCTTTCCAGACTGTAGTTTGTGTTGTTCAGGACAACTCCTACGTTAGCACGAGGACCCTCAGGATTTGCGCAGCAGTGACCCTAGCTGATGCTGAGCAAGTGCTGGCTGGGCCTCTGAAAACTCTTTCCCACGACTTCACTCAGTGCTCGTTGAGATGAAGGGCGTGCGGAGGTGAAGCAGCCTCTACCGGGCCACTGAGGGGGACGTAACAGATAGGAACCCTGACTGGTCCTGGAGCCGAGGCCCTTTCCCACGACGTCCCTGCCACACTGTGAGCCCTAGGCTGACCGAGGGTGAGTCTGGTATACCCGGCACCGTGGGTGGGTCGTACCTGCTCTGTCCTGCGGCTGATCGCACTAGGCCAGTACATGAACGTACTGTATCAGTGAAAGCATAGAACGGCAACTACCAGTGACTTGATAGTTTTTCTCAGTGGCATCAGCAAATGAAAAAGAATTAGATAGGTGAGAGAGAATGAGTGTTGATCCCCAGAAACAAACTGGCATTTTTGTTTACCTTTCCAGGTGGCAGAACATTGACTATTCTCTTTCTCTTTCCCTCCCTCCCTCCCTCCCTCCCTCCCTCCCTCCCTCCCTCCCTCCCTCCCTCCCTCCCTCCCTCCCTCCCTCCCTCCTTCTTCCCTTTCTCTCTTTGCCAGCCATTTTCATTTTCTGGTTAATGTCTGTGTAGACAACCTGGAGATGCTGAATTGTGGTGGGGCGGAGGGCTCTGGCCCTTTAAGAAGGGGTGAGTGAGGGTCCCTGGTCTTTTCTCCCTTTGCATCCTTGACTTTGCCCGGTGGAGCTCCCTCCCGGTCCCCTGGCTTCCTCCTTTGCTCCAGGCAGCTGTTAGGCCTGCATCTGTCTACCTAGCTGCAGGTTTGGCTCATAGGACCATATTAGTCTCAGTGCGTATGTTTGGGGAGCCAAGCTCATTCCACGTCTATAACTTACCAAGTAATTGAAAGAGGAGGTAGGAAGTTGGAGGTTAAAAAACAACAACCGTTAAGACTATACGCTGGACACGTGTCCCGAGTTCTCGTCACCCCCAGTTCTCATCGCCCGTCATGAGGCCGCGTGCCCCTATGAACCTTGCCACAGCGAGGTAGCCCTAGGCCTGAGATACGGGAGTCCTGAATCCCACACCAGTGCCTGGCACTGAAATCAGACCTCGCCTCCTTTGCATTTAGATGGGGCTCCGGAGCCTGTGATCTGTGGAACTATGTGCAGTACTTCATTCATTGTGACCAGGGGTGGCGGGCTATTCAGTGAGGGATTGTAGGTGGAAGCACATCTGTGCTAGCTTGCTACAGGGGTCCAGGTTGGGAGACCCCCCTCTGATCTCTGGCAGGGTTGTGACAACTCCCATGTGCTCTGTGATGATATCGTTTATGCCCAGCAGATGGAGATGGTATTCCACATAGGAGAGCTTTGCATAGTGGCTTGTCAAAAAAACCTTTTTTTTTAAAAATACTTTTTTAAATTGGGAAAGTGATTTGTGTACTCCTAAGAGTTAGATAGATACGGGTTAGAAGAAGTTTGAGAGGAACCATCTCTTTCTCAGGCTTATATTATTATTTATTACAAAGGTGATGTGCACAGGAGTTACAGTTACATACGTCAGGCTTCCGGTGTGTACAGGAAGTCTCTGTAGCCCACCTTCTGTGAATCCCCTGAGCCAGAAAATATGAGAAGCCAGCTTGGTGGGCTTCTACCGCGGTCGTCTGCAGCTCTTTGTCCAAACTTCCTTCTCAGGACGATCCGATACCCCTGGCGGATGGCTTACAGGATCCACAACCAGATCTGCTCCTGCCAGAGACAACTGGGGCAAAGGATTTCCACAACTCTACAGCCTGTCACTTTCAGATGCAAGAATTAAAACAACAAGAACCGTTCAGGTCAAGAAGGGCTAGAGAACGGCTAATAGAACCTTTGTGTCGCAGCTTTGAGGAGATAAGGATTCTAGCTCTGGGGCTGGGAGTGTGGCTCAGCGGTAGAGCGCTTGCCTAGCATGCATGAAGCCCTGGGTTCGATTCCTCAGCACTACATACACAGAAAAAGCCAGAAGTGGCGCTGGAGCTCAAGAGGTAGAGTGCTAGCCTTGAGCAGAAAGAAGCCAGGGACAGTGCTCAGGCCCTGAGTCCAAGCCCCAGGACTGGCAAAAAAATAAAAAATAAAAAAATAAAAACGTTATCAAGATTTTAGCTCTGGGGCCAGGACAAGGAAACTTAGTGCTTCCCAACCTCCCAGTTCCTCGTGGTCAATGTAAATCTTAACGCTCACCCCACACATGAGGATTTGCTGTGGGTACTATATTTATGCCATCAAAGACTTATCTGCTCTGCCTTCTCCATCCCATAACCCGTGAACTCCTTAAAGTCGAGGGACTGTCATCTGCCACCATGCTTCTTTTACACAAAGAAGCAGTTGAAATACCGCCTATTCAGGGCTTCAATGCTTTCAAAATAAATACAAAAATAGTGTCTTCTAGGATCCTGAAGATGAAGTCATTCATTCGTTCACTTGTGACACGAATCACTGTTTCAACGACTGCATGCTGATCGCATACTGTGTACCAGGCCACGCGTGGATTCTCGGCAGACCACGATGAAGAGCCACGCCCAGCCTCTACTAGAGAAGACGGAAGGAGTAGTGGGGCACGTAGTGGTGGCACACACATATGCACACACGGATCACTTGTGTCGAGATGTGTGAAGGAAGAGGGAGTATGGGTAGCTATGTTAAAAAGAGATGGGTGGCCAAGGATGGGCAGGAAAGGCATTTCTGAGGTGGAGGCATCAAAATGGAGACGGGCAGGATGACTCAAAGGCAGGCAGGGTAGTGGGAGGTGAGGAAAGTTCACCAGCATCCCCAGTGGAGTTTATCCTAACACAGCCGCCATGCTGATTTCCCTTGAGGGAGAAGGCCCTGGAGCTCAGTGTTCATGCCAGCCTTTCGCATCGGGTGCTCTAGCAGGAGCCGTGGAATGGGACTCCAGAGCATGAGCCGGCGGCGGGAGAGGTCGAAGGTCTTATACAAGGAGAGCCACATCAGGACAACTTATGTCCCAGGGGATTCCGAGGAAAGGGGGGGGGGGGCAGTCTCCTTCAAGGGCTTTGGGGGTGTGTGCATGAGCTGTTC
Organism: Perognathus longimembris pacificus; assembly: GCF_023159225.1. Lineage (NCBI taxonomy): Eukaryota > Metazoa > Chordata > Mammalia > Rodentia > Heteromyidae > Perognathus > Perognathus longimembris. The sequence continues at coordinate 8,943,190 of NC_063172.1, forward strand.
TTCCTGGCCTGGCCTGCTGTGTGAAGCCCAGAGGCATGGCCACCCATTCAAGCCTCCTTCTGCTGCAGCTCTGTGAAGACCCCCGCCCCAAAGCACTTCAGTGGCAGGGAGGCGGCGGGGAACAGCTGGGATCTGTTGCTGCCTTTTGGCAAAGTCTGGGAATTTCTTCCCATGGATCCTGTGCCCTGCTGTGCTGGGGCCCGGCCTTGACCCGGAGATGAACTTCACTGTAAGGTCCAGGGCGAGGACTTGCCTGATAGCAGCAGCAATAGCACAATCGCTTTAAGAAAGCAGGGGCTGCCTTTCTAGCCCTCCAGAGGTCATCCATGTTTCCCCGGGGCTGGGCAGTGTGTGAGAGAGGGACCAGATAAGACGCTTGCTTTTGTTCACCAACACCCTCAGGAGGTCAGGGCCCAGATAGAGGGCTCCCGGCGGGGATGGGGCCCAGAAAGGACCCTTCAGATAAGAGTTGCTGGAGGATAAATGTTGTTTGCAAGAGAGGAGATGCAAAACATCCGTTAATGCGGTTTGTCCAAGGACATCTTTTCATTCACAGAACTGGAGTGCAGGAGAGGCAGGCATTCTTGTCTAACTCACTTCCTTCCTTCCTCCCTCCCTATCTCCCCCCCCTCTCTCCCTCCCTCCTTTCCTTCCTTCCTTCCTTCCTTCCTTCCTTCCTTCCTTCCTTCCTTCCTTCCTTCCTTCCTTCCTTCCTCCCTCCTTCTCTCCCTCCCTCCTTTCCTTCCTTCCTTCCTTCCTTCCTTCCTTCCTTCCTTCCTTCCTTCCTTCCTTCCTTCCTTCCTCCCTCCCTCCCTCCCTTCCTCCCTTCCTTCCTCCTGCCCTCTCTCCCTCCCTCCCTTCCTTCTCTTTCTCTTTTTCCTTTCTTTTTGGTGCCAGTCCTGGAGCTTGAACTCTGGTCCTGGGTGCTATTCCTGAGCTTTTGTGTCCAAGGCTAACACTCGACCACTTGAGCCACAGCTCAATTAATTGGAGGTTGGGACCTTCATTGTTCCTGGCCTGTGGAGCGATGAGCTGGACGTGGCTCCTGTCTGAGGCCACTGAGGACAGACCACGCCTTCTTGCTGCTTTCCCAGGAACCTACCGAGGGGAAGGAGAAACTCACCCCGGGCTGCCCTTCACTTCCGGGGGCAAGGACAGCTCCCTTCCACTGCCTTGTTGCTCCTATGGCGATCAGTCCACCTGGTTCTAGGCCCAGAAAATGGGCTCACTGTGGTTGGAACTCAGCCACAATGAGTCCCAAGTTCTTTTCCTATGTCACTTACAAAATCCTTTTCTATCTCTGCTCTACTGTTAGCATTTATTTATTTTCCTCCTGGTATTGCAGAATGGACTCCAGTCCCTGTTTACATCCCCAGCCTTCTCAAACTCCTGGACTCAGGGAAACCTCCTGCTTCTACCTCCAGAACACTGGGATTACAGGGGTGTACTGCCACCCCTGGCTTCTCCATTGTTCTTGTATCCATGTGGTCCTTCCCACACTCAGCCTTTCCCCATCTCCTGGTAAAGATTTGCTGTCTTTACCTCTGTACGCTTCACCTCTGGCTTGAAGAAGCCAGTGTTACTCAGTCTTCCTTCTCATCCGTGGCTCTTGTCTCAGCCAAAGCATCCTGTACTTTGATCATGGGATTACGGAGGAAGATGGAGAGGAGGATGAGGGGGCTTCTGCCCTAAACAGCTAGGCTTTGTTCTGGTGGACAGCTTCTTGACTTGGGTGTGTCTTCAATGACTAGTTTGTTTGCTTGATTATTTATCTGCAGTGCTGAGCACCTAACTCAGAGTTTTGTAACCCCAGTCCTTACTTTAAATTATTTTTTTTTATTTTTAGTTGAGACAGAATAATTGCACATATTTATAGAGTGCAATGTGACATGTATATAATTTGTAGTGATTCCATCAAGGTAATTGTCATATCCATCACACAGGCATCTGTCATTTCTTTGTGTTGGGGACATCTCAAGTCCTCGCTACTGGATGATGAGGATTCGATGAAGGGCAAACATCTGACATTGAAGGCAGTGCTCTCCTTGAATGAAGCTCTTCCATGACAAAATCTGTGTAGTGATTCGGTGCATTGACTTTCAATCCAGACGGTGTCCCAATCCTAGCTCCATCACTGACTGTGTGATCTTGGGAAAGTTACGTAACTCCTCTGTGTTTCAAAATCCTTTTCTGCTCTCCAAGAACGAGAATACGCCTCACTCCACTGGATTATTCTGAGGGTACAATGAGAAGGCATTTAGAACGTTCTTAGTATTTCGTCTACATATCCAAAAATCTCAATACATTCCAGAATCTTCCATGCTACTTAAAAAACCCTATCTCTGTCTTCAGCGACCCTGTTTTCTTTTGCCTCTGTCTTCAGCGATCCCTGTTTTCTTTTGCCTCTGTCTTAGTTCTCTTTGTGCTGCATAGCTGAGGACACTTGGGAAATGGCTGAAGACCTGGACTCACGCAGAACCTCACTTCCCACTGTGGCCCCCGGAGCAGAGTTTTCTTGGGAGAGGCCACTTTCCTGTCATGTTTCATCTCCACTCTTTGTGAGGTGGAGATGCTTATTCAGACATTATGAAGGTTGGAAAAGAAACTCCCAAATCATATCAGTAGGGGATGACAGATCTGTTAAACCGATTGTCTTGCTAAATCTCTACTACAAATTCTTCTAGTAATGATTGATTCTACCACTGACCTGGTCTTTGGGGCCATTCATTGGCCATAAAGTACCCGATCTCCCTCTCTACCTCCTACTTAGAATGATCATTGAGGTCTTGGGCCAATTAGCTGTTCACACACACACAATGTCCTCCTGTGAACTGAGGGTCCCAGCCACCACACAGACATTCCACATCTACCGAAGCTCAGTGAAAGCTCAGCCAGCCTCGCTTCACGTGAGGGGCACTGCATGTTGCTTCCACAGCATGTCACTGGCTCCAGTGCAGGCCAGTGGTCTGGTACAGCCAGGACTTGGGGTGTTTCATGTGGGTGTTTCAACTTGAGCACCTTTGCATGTGAGAGATGGATTCTCCCGCTTAGGCTTGGGTTTCACTCGGGTCTTGTTGACCAGTTGTAGGGCTGACAGCAGCCCTTGGGCCCAGAGCTGCATCTCAGCAGATAAAGGCTCCTTCTCAGAACGAGCTTGGTGATCTCCTCCTTTTTCTTCTCCGTGAAAACACATGCCTTGCCATTGGTTTCTGAGAAATACCTCAACAGTCCTGAGTCCTGGACTTTCCTCCACTAAGATAAAGCGTGGGTGGTGAATCTAGACAAGGGGATGCTAGTGTGGAGAGGAAATTATGATGAACAGGAAGATGTCCCAGGAAGAAGAGACCATGTATGACAGCAGTGACCCAGAAGCTGGGCTGCCTTGGGCGACTGGGGTCCACATCAACTTCCAGAGGAGGTGCAGATGGCACCATTGTGCATCTTCTCCCATGCCAGGCATAGACTTTCTGGGAGGAGCAGTTGCTCCTGGATAGATGCTAGAGCCCAAGGGTTCCAAAGACCTGGAAGTGAGAGTGAGTGGCTAAGGGGATAGCTCATGGAGCAGCAGACCTTGCATGAAAGTCCAGAGTCTAAGCTTCTGGTCTTGGCTCTCAGTCCCTGGTCATGTCATTCAGTCCTCCTTGGAACTCAGATGCTTGCCTAGAAAATAGGTATATCAGATCAGCGGGTTTACAGTCAGATTGCTTTCAGTTCGCCCTTTCTTTAAAACATGATATGTCTAGTCCCATTTAATAAAACACGAAAAGCACAGCTCTATGTGAAGCCCCCTGGACCCCCACAGTGCTATGCTCTGACTTCCCTGCCATCCTGATGCGTGTTGTCCCAACAGGGTGCCCAGATGCGATGCCAGGCCTCAGGATGGTTTCTTGCCGTAGTCTGTGCTGGGTCTACCAGTTGGCCTCAGCAATTCTCACTGTTAGTGGTGATGGAGAATGACAATGCTGAAGCAGACCATCCTGTCATAGAGCAAGGAGGTTGCTGTTCGGGGTGTACTGACTGAATATCAGCCCCGTTTTTGTATCGCAATCAGCCGATCATTTTGATACATTTGCCCTCAAAAGTTTAGCATGCTCAGTCACCATTTTATTACTGTGAGGAAACACCCAAGAAAACAAATTTAAAGAAGAAAGGACCTGTTTGGGGTCATGGTTTCAAAGATTTCTATCCGTGGTTGGTATGCTCCGTCACTGTGGGCTTGAACTTGATAGCAACTAGAAGGTATGGCAGGGCTAAGTTGCTCACCTCATGGAAGTCAGGAAGAAGAGAGGAAAAACAAAGGGATAAGAGAGGAGAGGAGAGAAAGAGAGAGTGAGAGAATGAGAGCACCTAGGACAAAGTACACCTTCCATCTAGGCCCCATTTCCCATCACTCCAATGTATCCAAATAGTTATTCATAGTTTGAATTCATCAGTAGATTAAACCATTGATTAGATCAGAGCCCTCATGATTTAACAGTCACTGGAAATACTCTCATAAGCACACCAGAGGGGTGCTAATTTCCTCCATGTCGTCTCAATCTAATCAAGTTGACAATCAATGCTAATCATCACAGGCACTCTTAAGTTCTGTCCAGTTTTACCTGAATCCAAATTTAAGGCTATTGTTTCAAAAAAAAAAGGTATATTCACACTGTCCTCCTAATATATAACCAGACACTCCCAAATCCAAACAAAAATAGTTGATTCTGGAGCTTTGGGTGGGTAGGTGGTCTCTAGGAGGAAATGGTGGAATGGGGAGGGGCTGACATTTGCTTGGAGCACAGTAAGGGCAAAAACAACAGGAGAAGTCGATGAAACAGCTGTTCTGGGATACGGTTCCATGCTTAACATGCCATTCAGTAGAGGTGTATTAGTTCCAAGGGCAGTTTTCATGAACTCAATAGTCTAAAAACTCCAAGAAATGTCGTATCTCTCATTTCTCGAGGCCAGGGTCCTCAGTCAAGGTGTTGGAAGGGCCACGCTCACTTGGAAAGCTCTAGGGAGACTTTGTCCCCATCTTTTTCAACTCATGGAGGCTCTAGACATCCTTTGTCTTGTGGATGCACTGCTGTTATCTCGACCTCTGTCCACACCTAGACGTTCTCTTCTGTCTCTTATAAGGTTACTTACCATCGGATACACAGATTTTATATCAAGATGTCTAACATAATTGTTTCTGCAAAAGCCTTGTCATGTTCACAGGTTCTGAGGGTTAGAATGTGGAGTTATCTTTTGAGTGGCCACTATTTAACCCATTCCAAGGGGTTTCCTCCAATTGAGAGATAAGGAAACCATGGAAGTAATTTGTCAGTGGACCCACATGGCTGTTGGTGGCAGGGTTGGGCTGGAACTCCATTTGGGCCTGCTTCCCGCTCTGCTGATGAGTCTCACAGAACGCCCGGAGTGTGTGCAACAGGCAGATGAAGTCATTTAGAGAGCCAACGTCGTAAGGCTCGCCCGGCCTGCAGAGGGCGCTCAATGTCTGCCTGTTAGAGAGTTGGTTATTCATTCCAGGACTTGGACCTGCACTTCTTCAGGGTGATGAATGAATCTATACTCATTAATATCTCCACTACAGTGCAGAAAATGCCAGAAAAACAGAACTAAATGCTTGTAAGAAGACGATTCCATACATCTGTGTACCTTTACAATGTTGATGGCTTATAGCTAGTAATACTGTGTAGATTCTGCAAACAAGTCTTTCTGGGAAGGTAGAGCTTCCTGTGAGAGAGCCAGGATCTTCTCTCTCTCTTCCTGATCTCTCCTTCAGCTCAGTTACCCTGCTTTGGGTTCCTACAACAGAGAGTAGGGTGAATGGTCATCTTCCTATGGTTTTCACAGGACATTTCCATGCGGTGCTGATTTAGAGCAGTTCTATCTCATGGAAGATCAAGGTAAAATAGAAAGTTTCCAAGTTATTTGCAGCTCTTGGGTTTTATATCACATGGTGTAAACGCATACTGTGACCACGAGGGCAACGTGGATGAGAGAGGACAATCACCTTCTTTCAGTTGGATTTTGCTTAAACGTCATTGAGAAGAATGGAAGTTAGAAATAAACCTTTGTGATTCAAGGAGTGTCTTTCATGGGACTGGAATCTGAGAGACTTCTCAGGAGGAAGTCAGAGGACTGTGGGGGTACAAAGAACAGCAATCAGGGAGTGGTGAAACCTTTCTTCACGGGGGGGGGGACTGGGGGGCTTCTCAAGCCGTTACAGCCATTGAACCTTGCAGTGGATGTGTGTTAGGAACACAGCAATCCCCCTTTATCTGTGATTTCAGTTAACCGTGGCCAACCACAGTCAGAAAATAGCACATGGAAAATTTCAGAAATAACCAATTCACAATTTTTAAATTACGTGTCATGGTGCATAGTTTTGTTAGAGCTTTCTCCATCCTGCCCTGGGGTTGAACAACCCCTTTGACAGACTTATGCATGCTGTGTATGTAACCACCCTTAGTCAATAGCCATCATCAGACCCACTGTTGTGGTATTGCAATGCTAGAACATGGGGTTCAGAACTATCTTCAGTTTTTGGTATCCATAGGAACACTGGAATACATCCTTCTTCTTTATATATAAGGGGCACTCTTATATAACAGGGCCTTGGAATCAACCAAACAGAGGCCAAGTCCTTCACCTTCGTTGTTAGAAAACCACTTTGCCTCTTATTGATCTCACCTTAAAGCCTGGGTTGGAATCACCAGTTATCATTTACCAATTTTTGACCACGTACCACTTCCTTAACTACCCTGAGTGCCAGATTCCTTGGCTTTCAGAAGTTCTGATGAAAGTCCAAGAAACCTATTTGCCTTGTTTCTGCCATGTTAACATTGTGGGAAAGCTCTAGGTTGGGCTTGAAGAGTCCTTAGCAAATGCTTTCACTGAGGGCAAATTTGAAACTTGATATTTTATCTCCAACACTAAGTCAAGGAAGGTTTAGTGGAACATCAGAAAATCTCCCTTTCCTGTGAAGGTGGATCTTGGGCAGGGGATATAGAATATCCTTGCCCGATGACTTCCTTTTGTTGCTTTGGTGACTGTCCGCAGTCATCTGAAACACCAGTCAGAAGGCAGGAATTTGTAATCTGTTCCAGGCTGAAGTGACTTTCATGTGACACGACGAAGCTGCATTGCTCTGTGACTCTGCAACTCATTTTCCTTTCCCAGGCAGCTCTCCAAATCTCTGGGCTCCGGTCCATTGACCAGAGTCAGAAGAAAGCCATATCTGCAATCTGATCTGAAGCTCCCAGCATGTGTGCAAATCAGGCCCGAAGATGATCTTCTTCTCAGGCAGATGATCTTCTTTTTCAGGCAGTTCTTATTCTTGGAAGGAACATTCACAAAGAAACCCCAAGTTGAAAGGAGTAGGTTTCAAGCAGAAATCAGAGCTGGAATTTGATGACCGAAGAGGTTTTTGTAAGTGCTAAACATTCAGTTGGTCTTGAACCTAAATACACAGAACTAAACAGCAGAGCTGTCAACAAATTAATGTGAGCACATTTGAGACATTTATCACTCCAAAGGTCCTCTTAGAACAAGAGTATATGTTGTCACGTGATTCCAGATACTGGCTTCTAACTTTAGCTGTGTTCCTCATTCACTGTGAAACCTTTAGCAAGCTGCCTAACTCAGCTTAGGAAAGACAGTTTCTCTTTTTCTAAAATTAGTTGGGCTTAGCATTTCCTTCCCTATTTATAATTCTTTAGTGTATTTTAGGATGCTAGAACTCACCACTGGCGAATGGATCATTGAGCTCACAATGGTCCCTTTTCTAAATTTATGCATTACTTTATTGTTTGTCACCTGTCATTTAGATTCCATGGAGACTGGCGAGCCAGTTGTGTTAGCACAGCTTATAGGTTAGGAAACCGAGGCTCCGAGAAAATGAGTGATGGGGCCGTGACTTTGGGGCAGGTGGATGGAGGAGGTCAGAAAACAACCTGGGTCTCCTGACATCTCAACTCAGAGTTCTTTCCAACCTTGGTAGATAAGCTCGTTGACGGAGGAGGAAGCCATAGCCGGCGAGCCTCCCTCCCCTCAGCCCCCGTGTGTCAGGTCATGCTGCTTTCTCTCTTTATTTCTTTCTGATTTGCCTTGCTGAGTGGGGGATTTTCCGAGTGGAGAGCAAAAGCTACATCCCACCGCATCCTACATCGCTCGTAGAAATGTAAATTAGCAGCCACCAGGGACAGTGATATGGACGCTCCTCAAAAACTGAAAGCAGATCTGCCGCATAACCTGGAGACTGATTCCTAGCTATATTTCTACTGGAACTAAAATCACAGTGCTGGAGCTCACTCCACATCTTTATGTATTGCACAACTAATCACAATAGCTTAGATAGGGTATCAGCCTGGGTACCTACCAATGGATGAGTGGATAAAGGAAATATTATCTCTATCTATACAAATGGAACTGGAGGATGAGGAAATCAGCCAAACACTGGAAGATGAGAGCCACATGTTCTTGCTCACACGTGGACACTAAAGGGAGGAGAGTGATTAGCAAAGACACAAAGAGGTGGAGGATGAAAGCAGGAAAAAATAAAAGGATGGATTTGAACACTGCATATGCACACAGGAGTATCACTAACATAGATAATTAATATGAGTTCATAAAAAAATCAGACGGGTATTATAGTATTAACATTTCAATTCTGAATGCATTACTTCTCTCCAGTTTATTGTAACCATTTGTAGCAGGATATTCTGCATTTGTTACAAATGCTGTTGCGCGAGAACACTGGAGTTAGGAAGGAGAAGCACACTTTGTATGAGTTCGTTTCTGCATGAAAACACAGAATGAGCTCCACCATGAAGGGAGACCATGCATAGGGTAACTGGCTGTGATAGGAAGTGGAACTGAGGATGCTTTCCATTTCTTCTTTATTCCTTTTCTGCGTTCACCTAAATGTCGAAATTGGCTACATTTCAGTGTGGTGATCAGTTTAATAGAGATCTTCTAAATATGTGAAGGTGATGATTTTGTTTGATTGGGTTGGTACCCAACCAAATGCATCACTAGCTTTCTTCTTTCTAGCTTTCTTAGGTAGCTGTGGAGTGGAGTGATTCCTAAACATTTTTAAAAAGCCATGACTCTTCAGGAGTGACGGCTAATGAATCCTCCTTTTGTTCGTTAAAGACAGCCTGCGGGTCAGTGAGATAGAAGAGGACACACTTGCTTCTGTCAGACAGTTGTGTATGAGCAAGCATTGATGACCCTCACGGGCAGGAAAGGAAACAGGGCCATGGAGTTGCTCTGCAGGCGAAGGGCAGGGCTACAACAAACAGGGTCCCAGGGTTCCACTCTGACAGTTGTGCCGGCCAATCAGTGAAGCCGGAGCAATGCAGCAAGAATGCAGCTTTCAGTCATTGGCTGAGGGTACCTCCTGGATAGGATACTGCCCCAGTTTTGTCTAGGACCCATGGCCTCTGGGCTTAGGACTTGAAATGCAGAAAACCCACCAAGCTTGGTAGTAGAAACAAATAAGAGAGTGCGTGGGAAAAATGGTGTCCACACACATATAGGAACGTGACTACTTTCTGCTCACAGGTGTATTTTTTGTCACCTTTCTCTCAGCCTTATCGGGAGCCAAGAGGGGTGTCTTTCTTTGCGATCAGGAAACAATGGTTCCCTCACATTTGAAAACAAGATAGTTTTGTTTGTTTTGTAAGTGGGTATACATTTTTATTTTAGTTTTTAGAGTTCAAAGGTATTTCTGCTTAGCCTTGATTTTTTTTGTAATGAGTGAAACTATTTTTCCATTTCTGAAAGTCACCATGTTTTAAAAATGTATATTGATTTTTGAAAAAACAACTATGGCCAAGGTACAGCTGGGTGTCAGTGGCTCATGACTGTAATTCAGGAGGCTGAGGGCTGAGGACCACAGTTCAAAGCCAGCCCTGGGCAGGAAAGTCCCCGTGAGACTCTTATCTCCAATTAACCACCTAAAAGCTGCAAGTGGGGCAGTGGCTCAAGTCGTAGAGTGCTAGCCTTGAGGACAAACAGGCTCAGGGACAGTGCCCACACTCTGAGTTCAAGCCCCACAACTCACCCAAACCCAAACCCAAACAAAACCCCACAAAACAAAAGCTTAAGTCACTTGCCTGTTATTACTTTCATAGTTAATATGTGGAATTATCAAATTATCTTTAAAGTTACGTACAAACAACTACAGTATAGGTGGGCTTAGTTATGCAGGGGCTATCCTATCCTTCGTGGTCTTAAACAACAACAACAACAACAACAGTAACAACAACAACAGTAACAACAACAATGGAAACAAAAGAAAACATACAGAGCAAATACAATATATAAAGGCAGGACAGACACAGTTGATGTCTGTTTTGACAAGTAAATGGTTCAACGTTTTCTCTCTGGGAGGAGTTTGCAGGGTCCCAGATGCAGGTCTAGTCCAGCACGCTCAGCCTCAGGGAGAAGATGGAACAGAGGCGAGGAGAAAGAAGTATCTGGTTAAAGCTCTCCTTCAAGCCAGCTTGAAATTCTGTGGGGATAGGGCAGCGTGAAGATTTGGATTCAGGATGAGAGGGCAGGCCAATGGGTCCTTCTGTTGCTAACCTCCCACTTTCTTTTTCTTTCTCTCGCCGATGGATCCCCCAGGTCGGTAGATGGCAGTAGAGACTTTTGAATTAGGACTCAAATTGCTGGGCCCACCGAAGCCCCCTCCTAGCCAGGCACTGCTGGGAATGCTGCCTTGGAAGGCTTCTGCATTGCTGAGTTGACAGCTGCTGCCTGAATTTACTCCTCTTTGAGCCACCAAGGGATAAGATTTAAAGTTACAGCACTTCTTAAGGGTTCATACCTTAGCTCAGGATCAAGCTGGCTTCAGAAGTCAGCTACTTCTTCCCTTGGTCACTGGAGCATGCCTGATCTGTTTCTGGTATTTGGCACATGTAGGTTTTTTGTTTTTTTTAAAGGTACTTTAAACAATATTTATTTATTTTTCATTATCTTTAAGTAGTTGTACAAAGGAGTTGCTAGTTAACAAAGCTGTTTATGAATGCAATGCGTGTTGATCAGTGTCATCCCTTCCAAGATTTGCACTCTCTCTTCCCATACCTACTCCTTCCCTCGCTCTTCTTAATTTTGTAGGCTGTACACTGAATTCTTGACTATAGTCTCCCATCTGTTTATTTTGATTTGAAGGTGAACAGAGAGGTTACACAAGCCAGGTAATAAGTACATTTCTTTTTGAACAGTTTTGTCCCAGTTTTTCCCTCCTGTCCCCTTTCCCCACAAGTTGTATAGTTCATTTTCAACATAGTGTCTAGTAAGTAGTACCACTGCTGTATTTGTTCACTCTTTGTCCCACTATTTCTGTGCTTTCCCTAAAGAGATAAACTTACATTCAAGATAAAAGGTACAGGAATCAAAAACAGTGACAAAGGAGGAAAAAAATTCTTGTGTCCATTTCTTGGAGTTCATTTTGATAATTATCATTTTATATAACCACATGCACATTGCTATTGAGCCTTTGTGATCTTCTCTTAAGAATGTCCTCCTTTGATTTCACCGTGTGAATGTCTAGAGTCCTGTATAATTTGTCATGTCCAAGTGTAATTTTTTATCTTTTACCATCCAGTTTGCTTACTTGTAGATCTATAGGCACATTCTAGTTACCACAAATAAGGGAAAATATGCTACCTATGTTTTTTTTTTGGGGGGGGAGTCTGGCTTACTTCACCTAATATAATTTTTTCTAAGTCTTTCCATTCCCTTACATATGGTGCAATATCATTCTTTCTCATGGGAGCATAGAATTCCAGTGTGTGTGTGTGTGTGTGTGTGTGTGTGTGTGTGTGTGTGTGTGTGTATCACATTTTCTTGATCCATTCATTCACTGAGGGGCATCTGGGTTGATTTCATATCTTGACTATGGTAAACAATACTGCAATGAACATGGTTGTACTGGTGGCTTTAGTGTGGCCTTGTTTGTGGTCTATTGGGTAAATGCCCAGGAGTGGGATTTCTGGGTCATAGGGGAGCTCTATGTTAGGCTTTTGAGGACACTGTATACTGCTTTCCAGAGTAGTTGAACAAGTTTACATTCCCACCAACAGTGTGCTCTTTTGGTAACATCCCATCAGCATCGGTGAAGAGGTAAGGGAAATAGGGGAAACACTAGGGATTCTTGGCACAGGTCAAATTTCCTTTGAGATCATTAGAAGTGAAAAAGTCAGTGTCATTTGTTGGAGATGGGAGTTAATCTTAGGGTAGGTGTGTAAGTGTGCAGCAGTGTGTAATGTGTTTGAGGTTATTCTGCTAGGAGTGATCATTGAGGCTCAGACCCGTGTCATTTTATTTTAGTACTCTTCTACTAATAAAGGCATATTTATGGAGATGTCCCTCATTTGGATTTCTGATGATGTTGGATTGTAAATCTGAAGAAAATCTTCATCATTTGCTCACTGTAAGGCACAGACCACATTCCGAACACAGTACTGAAAAAAAATAGATCACTATGCTTACGTATTGCCTTATATGTTCTGGGAACTGTTTAATTATTTTAAGATTGACTCCTTACAGATAAGTGTGGCTTTAATTCAATTTGCAAGTGGAAAAATGGAGTCACAGAGAAAGTGCGTAATTTGTCATATTGCAAGTAGTAAATCTGGGATCTAAAGGAAGGCAGGCCACAGTATTCTTTTTCCTTAAAAAATGAAAGCTTAAGATGTAATTCATACACTCTGCATTTCACTCATTTTATAGTACACAATCCAACAGCTTTCAGTATATTTGACAGAGATGTGCAAACATCATTGAAGTCAATTTTAGAACATTTCCTTCACTCCAAAAATAAACCCTGTACCCATTAACAGTTGGCCAGTGGTATTCTATTTTCCACAGGGCTTCTGCCTTGCAAGAGTGCTGTTGAGTAGTTTAGGGCACTGGCATGTAGGTAGATTGTTACACTATAGTCCAATAATTGCAGCAGTGGGTAGTTAAAGAGCAAATAGCCTATAGAGTAATATAGACTTATAAAGTATGTGTGTGTGTGTGTGTGTGTGTGTGTGTGTGAGAGAGAGAGAGAGAGAGAGAGGCAGAGAGGCAGAGACGAGGCAGAGACAGATACAGAGCGAAAGAAAGGGAGGTGCTTTGGTGTAGGGCTTGTGTTTTCTGCTCATGATAAAGCCATGTGTGGATTACAGCTTTGAATATTCTTGGACATGTTCAGAGGGGGAACTTAGAGCTAATGATGTCCCAGGGCTCGTTACTATGTTTTGGACTAGTCAGAGCCCCTTTCTGTTCTTGGAGAACGGTTGGGTGGGAAAGGGGTATGGGCTCAATTTGGGATAAACAGGGGTAGGTTCAAAGTCTTGAGTTGCTGGCATTTGAGCAGCAAACTTGAGGAAACTTGGTCACTGTTACTCCCAGGGCCGACCTGCGTTACACACATGCTGATCCAGCAGTAACATTTATCTAGACTATAATCACCTTGGGAGTCTCAGAAACTTCCACGAAGACGCAAAAGGCCTGAGGAAATCTCAGGCGGGTTTCACTCGGCCTTTATATAGCGGTTTGGAATTGGCCTCTCAACATTTTTAGTTTCTGAAAGTCTACACATTTCTGGGAGAATTCCAAAGGCTGCATTTCAACTTCAGGAAAGGTGAGAAAAGAACAGTTAAGCAGTCTCTTTATCATAATGTCATGGCAATGGCAGACAGTTGCTCCTTACTGAAATCTTCCCGGTGGTCAGTTGGCCGTTTCTTCCCTTCCTGGGTCACATTCTGAGGACCAGGAGGAGAGAGACTGGGGGCCTGGCCTGGCGGCCCCCGCTGCAATCCCAGCTAGTTGTGATGCGGAAACTGGGAGGATTATATACTTTGAAGCTAACCCAGACTAAAAGCTATCAAGACCCTGTCTCAACAATTAAGCCAGATACGGTGGTGTGTCTGTCATCCGAGTGGCGCAGGAGATAGAGATAGGAGTCTGCCATTTTCGGCATATTAAAATAGAAGACCTTTTTCTGAAAAATAACTAAGACAAAAGAGGGGTTAGAGGCGTGATTTGAGATATGGTTTGAATCAGAAAGCACTTACCTACCAAGTGCAAGGCCCGGTACCCTAACAAAACCAACAGAGCTGGCGTGGAGGCCGTTGGACACAGTTCACATAACTAGAAAGTAAGACGAGGCTGGGATGCTCACCAATGTGATCTACTTATCCCACTTTTTGGAGAACGTTTCCTGGATTTTGGATAGAAAGTCCCTTATCTTGACAACTACCTTAGTCCTGGCAAGCTGGGGTGTGTGTGTGTGCGGGGGTGTTCTCTGTTCAGCCCACTCTCCAGATCTGCTGGGTTCATCTGCAATCCCTGCCGTGCCAGGACGCCTCCTTAGCTCTTCTCTGGACAGTCACAGTGGTTTGGGTCCCTCCTGGGCCCCCTTTCGCTGTGCCATGTCCCGCCCCCGCCTCATCCTCAGGCACTTGCTTCTTCCTTCTTCTCGAAGGTTTGTCTCCACCCAGCTGTTTCCTGGCCTCCTCGATTGCCTGCTTTCTGCGGAGATAGTTGCTGTTGTTTTTTGAGACAGGCCCCTTACCGTTTATCTGTTGGGAGCTTCCCCTAGCACTGGAACCGCGGCTGGCTGTGCAGATCTGGAGACCTGGACTGGAGTGCCAGCTGATGTGCTGGGCCCTGGGAAACCTTCCGCCTCCTCAGAGCCTCTGCTTCCTCCTCTGAGACCAGCATAACAACCACCTCATCTCCCAGTACTTCCATGGGCTGAGCTTATATGCAAGATAGGAGAACCCTTTAGCAGAGGGAAAGGCCCTGTATGTGGTGTCTGTCATTACCCTTGTCTGGCCTTCTGTGTCCCCTGCCTCCCTTGAAAGGATGAATGAATTCAGTGGCTGTGTAGACAGTGGCTTCCCATAGCAGTTTCTAGAATCTGCTGGCATGATTACACATGGATTGTGTGTTTTGGGTTTCCTCTCTGCATTTTTACAGGCTTATAAACGGACGAGTGTCTGACAAGGCAGTTAAGAGATGCTGAATCTTATATCTGGACTGCCAAGCTTGACAAAGAGGTTAGAACCATGTGTCTTCAAGTTGGTCTTTTAATACAATATCTGGACGATCGCTTCTCACCGGCAGTAAGCATTGGTGGCTCAAGTGGATGAATGGGCACAACATGCACTTAACATAGGGAATGTACAACATGCACTTAACTTAGGGAATGTACAACATGCACTTAACTTAGGGAATGTACAACATGCATTTAACTTAGGGAATGTACAACATGTACTTAACTTAGGGAATGCATTGGAGCTGAAAGTAGATAGAGCTGTTGTGTAATATTAAAAATGTTCGATGCAGACAAGCTATTTTCTGACAAATCACTTTAAATCTTAAATGAAGTGGCGTGTGGAAAAACACATTAAATAATTAATTAAATAGTATCATACTTACGTGTTTCCCTCCCAGCTTTTTTTTTTTTTTTTTTTTTTTTGCCAGTCCTGGGCCTTGGACTCAGGGCCTGAGCACTGTCCCTGGCTTCTTCCCGCTCAAGGCTAGCACTCTGCCACTTGAGCCACAGCGCCGCTTCTGGCCGTTTTCTGTATATGTGGTGCTGGGGAATCGAACCTAGGGCCTCGTGTATCCGAGGCAGGCACTCTTTTTTTTTTTTTTTTATTTTTTTATTTTTTTATTTTTTTATTTTTTTCTCAAATTTTTATTTTCAAACTGACGTACAGAGAGGTTACAGTATCATACGTTGGGCGTTGGATACATTTCTTGTACTGTTTGTTGCCTTGTCCCTCATCGAGGCAGGCACTCTTGCCACTAGGCCATATCCCCAGCCCCCTCCCAGCTTTTTTGCCATGTCTGTTCTTTCTCTTTAGAACACTCTTCCTTCAGCGATATACCTGGCTCACCCTTTTATCGCTGCAATAGCATCCTATTAATTAACTTCATTGCAATTAAGCCGCAAGTGACCACCGATCCCAGAATTTCTCATTCTCACTTCTATTTTTTTTTAAAAATTTACCTAGCATTTCTCACTGTGTAGGACAGATGACCATTTACTTACAAATAACTTGTCTTGCCGGACCAAAATAAAGCTTCCTCAGGGTAATTCTTTTCCCATACTGCTTTGCTTCCTCTATTCTATCCCAAGCACTAGAGCAAGTTCTCATGAATATTAGCTGAATGAGTGACTCATTTCAAATTCAACACAAAAGCAGTGGAGGGTAAACAGGCAGGCACACAGCTTGCAAACCCTGGCATGATTGGGATAACGACAACAAATACTCCCCCTCCCTTCTTTTGAA
Source organism: Perognathus longimembris pacificus (assembly GCF_023159225.1). Classification (NCBI taxonomy): domain Eukaryota; kingdom Metazoa; phylum Chordata; class Mammalia; order Rodentia; family Heteromyidae; genus Perognathus; species Perognathus longimembris. Next base: position 8,959,482 of record NC_063172.1, read on the forward strand.
ATAAGACACCTAAAACTGAAGCTATTATTGAGAGGGGGTGGGAAGAAAGGCTCATGAAAAATAGTAGAGTCAGCATCTCTCGTGAGCGTAGGCAAGTCAGAAGTTGGGCGGTCATGTGTGACTTTCATTAATCATCCTCTTCACACCACATCAACATAAGTGACAACTTTTTGTCTGTACCTCCTGACTCCAGGGCCGTGATGTATGGCCTGGGGTGAGTCCTGGGCACTAATAGTAGAAGAACTCTAAAAGATGGATGCTCTTGTCCTGGTCCTTGAAGGAATTGTTAATCATGATGAAGGGCAAAGGGCTACTACACACACCTTCCTTGGCACTGGCTATTCACGCCTGTCCTAGTAACCACGAACCTGGAATAAGAGATGGCACTGAGGTGTAGATTTGTGAGCATGAGTTGCTGGCATGATCCTTTGAGAATTCAACTGGATAGTGGATAGATGGGGTAAAGTTATACAATGGAACAGCGAGGTTCAGACCTGTCTTCTGGGCATTTCCCTCCTTTCCATTTACCTCTACTCCAAAGGGCCTCCAGGTGAGAGTGCAAGATAGAGACAAAGGTGAGAGTTTGGTTTTTCCATACCTTCACACAAAAGATAAATGATCTGTTCTCTTTTTAATAGCTTTTCCATGTTTTATAAAGTGACAATCTCTTGTGCCTCAATAAAACTAAAGCTGAATCATGTCTTGTCTGAGGGGAAAAGCGAGACTAACAGGGAATAGGGTCAGGTGAATGGAGAGATGATGGTGGGGTAGATATAATCATAATATTCAATGCACATAGGAGAAACTGGCACCAGGCATCATGAAGGGATGGGTGGGGTTGGGAGAGATGGGGTGTGAAAGACAGAAAAGGTGACACGGGTAAAATGCATTGTACTCATGAACTGACATGCTGAATCAAAACCCCTTTGTACAACTAAAGACAAGGAAGAATTAATATAAAAGAAAACATTATGAGTAGCTTTAATACTTATTAGATGATATGATTCTAATAAGTCATTAAGGTCAGAAAGGATATGATTATCTTTATTTTTTTTTTTTTTGGCCAGTCCTGGGCCTTGGACTCAGGGCCTGAGCACTGTCCCTGGCTTCTTCCCGCTCAAGGCTAGCACTCTGCCACTTGAGCCACAGCGCCGCTTCTGGCCGTTTTTCTGTATATGTGGTGCTGGGGAATCGAACCTAGGGCCTCGTGTATCCGAGGCAGGCACTCTTGCCACTAGGCTATATCCCCAGCCCCTGATTATCTTTATTTTATAGATAACCATTCCTGTAAAATTCTGACAATTCAGGCAATTTTTTTTTCTGAAGCTACTATGTTTAACAGTGGAGATGAAAGAAAAAAATAAGCTTTTTTCTACCATCTAATTTTACAATATTCTCCCCAGCATTTAGGTCTAACTCATTGACAGCGGGGTTTAGTAATGAGTAATAACTAGCCCACAAAGTGTTTTTGTAGAATAAAAAAAATAGGGGAAGGGTATCAAGTCAATGTATAGACCCCGTGCTTCTCAGTCCCAAGTTACATTTGTTCATTTATTCATTCCTGAATTTGATGAGCATCTTTGCTCTGTGAACCACACTAGGTATTGGTGGTTTACATCCTTAGGCACTTGAATCTTAAAACAGCTTTGTGAGGTGAGGGAAAGGGTTTTTAAAAATATTAAAATAAATCATGTCACACGAGTGGGCCATTGGGAACAGTGAACCAACCCAGTGTGTTTACAGTTCTCAGGAAGGGCTACACCTTTGTTTATGTTGCGTCTCCCTCAAGGAATGCTTTTCCCTAAGCTGGTTGGCATCTACCTACTGCTCCCCTTTGAAGACTCAACTCATGCATGATCCCTAGGTGAAGACTGAACCCAGGACTGTACACACGCTAGGCTATATCCCCAGTCCACAGAGGAAATCTCCTTACCTGTAGGGAAGCAGGCCCCTGCCAATTCCTCAAACCCTGCAGACACCGGAATGAACTTGAAATCTTTCTGCACTTTGGCTTCTGTGTGTGTCTCTCTCCTTCTACCAGGCTCTGAGCATCTCAGAGAAAGACAGTATCTTTCTGGGAAATTTTGTAAAGTGGAAAGGTAGAAACAACAAAAATAGAGATAACCATTACCGACACTTCCAAATATTTCATTGTGTTCTCTATTCTAATATATGCCTAAATATCATTTGTCTAAATCTTTAGAAAATTTACAGTTTGGTGTCTTCTAATAAAGACAGATCATAGCCCATTGTAATGCTTCTAAAATTGGAATACATTTAAAAGGTGCATGAGCTGGGCACTGGTGGCTCACCTTATAATCTTAGCTACCCAGGAGGCTGAGGTCTGAAGATCATGGTTTTGAAGGCAGCCTGGGCAGGAAAGTCCAGGAGACTCTTATTTCCAATAAACTACTCAAAAACCAGAAGTGGTGCTGTGGCTCAAAGTGGTAGAGTGCTAGCCTTGAGCAAAAGAGTTCAAGGATAGTGCCCAGGCACTGAGTTCAAGCCCCAAGACAAAAAAAAAAAGTGCATGAAACCATCTTTGATAGCATATCTATCAATGCCCAAATCTGTTATGAAATAAATGGTGACTCTAAAAATTGATGGCATCTAGAATTTCAGAAATACCATGTTTACGTTGTTTTTTGAGTGTATTATCTGTTTTCAAACGCATGTCTTATTTTAACCAACGCACTTGTATATACATGTATATACACACATATTTGTAGATTACAAGTATATTACACACATATACATAGGTACTTTATTTATGTGCTTTTGTTAGATCATGCCACATTAGCGGCATTTTCTCATGACAGGAAATATTCATTGCAAACATTTTTCATGCTTAGCTGAACTTTGAGTCTATGGATGAATCACATGTTCTTTGATAGTAGTTTATCCTTTGGGCTGTTTTCTAGTTCTACCCCTATTATGTAAAATTCTATGATGAGCATCTGTGCACATGTGTCTGATCATCTCAGAGATAAGTGAGATAAATCTCAGAAGTAGAATCATTAGTCCAAAGACACATACCCTTTAATTTGGTCAGTCCAGGACAGATTGTATATACAATCCCTTTCTGATCCAACACCCGTATTCCACGCTGAGCCAGCTTCACAGAACAAGTCAAGGGGTAGCTACCATGTGGAGTCCCATAGAAGTCTTCAGGACACTTACACATTTTTCTTTTTCTTTCTTTTTTCCTTCCTTCCTTCCTTCCTTCCTTCCTTCCTTCCTTCCTTCCTTCCTTCCTTCCTTCCTTCCTTCCTTCTTTTTTTTTGCAGAAAGACAGAAATTTTAAAGGAGCATGTTTTATCTTTTATACTAAATAAAATGGAAAACTATAATCAGAGCGAGATCACGTCAGGAATACCCTGTCTTTGAGCCCATGCCACTTAATCCTGAGTACTACAGGCCCCACGTTCAGTCCTGAACACTTGGCTTAAGGTTGTCCCAGCATGGACATGAGGTAGACAGGGAATTATCCATCTAGGCTGACCTGGGCCAAGGAAACATAGTAAAAAACGGGAGCCACTTTCTTTCTTTCTTTTTTTTTTGGCCAGTCCTGGCGCTTGGACTCAGGGCCTGAGCACTGTTCCTAGTTTCTTTTTGCTCAAGGCTAGCACTCTGCCAACTTGAGCCACAGCGCTATTTCTGGCTACGTGTATATGTGGTTATTTCTGGCTATGTGTATATGTGGCTATTATATATGTATGTGTATATGTGGCTATTTCTGTATATGTGGTGCTGGGGAATTGAACCCAGGGCTTCATGTATACGAGGCAAGCATTCTTGCCACTAGGCCATATCCCCAGCCCAGGGAGCCACTTTCATTTTAAGGAAGGCATGCTTCCCACATTTAAACATTAACTAAACACCTTCTATACGGTCATATAGCATTGGCTCTAGGAAATCAAAGATAACCATGATTCAGGTGTTTTTTTTTTTTTTTTTCCATCAATGGGCTCACTTGTGGGGGCTTCAAACTGGTAAATGCAGGGATTTACTGAATCACGTTGTTTTTTTTGGTGGGGGGTAGGTAGACAACAGTACGGGCAGATGGGGGAAGCATTAATTGCGGATGAGAAAAGAATTGCAGATTGCATCAGGAAAGAGTCAGAGTGAAGCTGGCACAGATGAGAGGGTAACGCTTAGTGAGTCCCTGCTGCTGATTTTCTCTCTCCTTCCTCATGCCTGGTCCGCAGCCCTGAACTCTCCCTATAATGTTTGTAGTGAAGGTGACTGTGTGCTGTTTTGGGGCGGGGGGCACTTGGATATCCTTCATCACATTCACACCCCAGCCTGTGGGGAGTGCCAACCGGTCCACATCCTTTCTGGGCTGTCAGGAAGAACCAGCCCAGACACATCTCAGAAGCTGGGCTGACACGGATTAAGAATGACTCCTTTTTGCAAGATGACAAGACTTCTCCTTTCTCAACACATCTGTGTCCCCAAATAATTCAGTTTTGCTAAGAAAGCAGAAAGGGAGAGAATAACCTTCTGGAAAGTACCCCAGAGGTGTGGGAGCAGATGTGAACATTAGTCTGAGTAGTTTAATGGGCCAGCTCGAGGGATCACACCCAGGAATTTACCAAGGCATGGGAAAGAGCTTCCTCACCCAGAGGTCACGCATCAACCGTGTGATGCGCATCTGAGAACCAGGCAAGGGGAAAAAGACTCAGAGATGCCAAGGTCAACGTGAAAAAGAAATCCCCAAACCTATAGAGCAAAACAATGTGCTTTGGTGCAGAGCTTATTTATTCTCACTTAGGAGGCATTTCTAACTTGGCAATCTGGTTTCCCAAGACACAGAAAATGAGATACTGAAAATTAAAATCATGAACAGAAGGGCTGGGCAAGGTCAGCCCAGAGAAACGACATCAAATCCAGAGAGAGAGAGAGAGAGAGAGAGAGAGAGAGAGCGAGAGAGAGAGAGAGAGAGAGAGAGAAGGGGGAGGAGGGAGGGAGGAGGGAGGGGGAGAGAGAGAGGGAGGGAGGAAGGGAGGAAGGGGGAGGGAGGGAGGGAGAGAAAGAGAGAGAGGGAGAGAGAGAGGGAGAGAGAGAGGGAGAGAGAGGGAATGAGAGAAAGAGAGAGAGAGAGAGAGAGAGAGAGAGAGAGAGAGAGAGAGAGAGAATGAGCGCACACCAAAGCAGAGAAGACTCAGAGAATGGCAAAACCAGCATTTTGAGCCAGGACAGCAGCAATTAAGGCTTGGTCAGGAGTGTTTGTTTGTTTGTCAGGAGTGTTTGTCCAGAGATATTGCCTGGCGACGCCCTCGGTCACCACACAAAGCTGAAATATGTTTCTATTCTCAGTTTCCTAGGCCAAGAGGGATGAACAGTCTTTTGAAATGCCTCTTTCTTGATAAAAGTTAGTGAATGAAACACGGTCATACTATTGGCTCAGAAGGTAGCTTCTGTCCAGGGTGGAGAAGATGTCTTCTGTATGGAGATTTGTAGAGTGTGATAAAGCGGAGAGCAACAAGGGAGAGGAAGGGAAGAGAAAGGACCGGGCATGGAGGCAGCTCTGAGTAGTGCTCCGTGTAGGTGCTTCCAGGAGCACCGGGGGAAGTGAGTGTGGAGGTGTGAGCAGCTAGGAGCAAGTTGTAGGAGGTCCTAGGAGGGGAGTTGAGTAGTCAGATCCACATTTGGGATGAGCATTTTTACCATTACAAGGTGTCGAGTGCTCTGAGCATAGGGCACGTTTGACCATTCTGTCCATTCTCCAGAAAGTCTCCCTTGTTACCAAGTAGACAGACCAACAGAAGGACGAAAGAGGTGTCCAGTCTTAACTGTAGTTGGAGCACTGAATAGATGAAAGTGGGACACACGCCTTCAGTTGTTGGCACTGTTATGTTGCACGTCTCTCTCCTTGAGCTTGCCCTTCCTCCCCTCTTCTCCTTTTCCTTCCTTATTTCCTGTTCTTTTCCCCTCCTCTTTCTCCCTTCCTTCCTTCCTTCCTTCCTTCCTTCCTTCCTTCCTTCCTTCCTTCCTTCCTTCCTTCCTCCCTCCCTCCCTCCCTCCCTCCCTCCCTCCCTCCCTCCCTCCCTCCCTCCCTCCCTTCCTCCCTCTTTCCTTCCTTCTTTTTCTTTCTTGGGTTTTGGTCTGTAGCAAAATGACCTTTATTTCTTGACCTATTATACTATGATGACTATCATTCTTCTTTTCTTATTGAAATCATTTTTTCCTTTTTTGAGAATCCAGTAAACAGAGTATAGAAAAACACATCATAAAAGAAAATATTACTCATTTCCCTCTCCAAAATGTCTCTTGTAGTCCCAATTACCAATAAAAAAGGAGACCTTGCTCTCTGGTTTGTGGCTGGGTACAGATGAGAGGAGAATAGAAAGGGAGACACGAAGTCAGGATCCTTTGCTCACTTGCTTATGCCTTGTGGCAGCTTCTCTTGGGTGGCTTTCCCCCAGGCGTGTACTCTCACTAGGTTTTAGTAACTCACCCCCCTGCTGGACCCTGGGCTTCCACCATCCTTTTCTGGATCTCTTAACTCTGCCTACATCTTTGTAAGCAGCTCCTTCCTTTCTTTCTGAAACTTGTTTCCGTCTTATGACTAGAGCATCGTCTGTTTATGGCAGGACTTTCAGTGAGTAGACCTCAGAGGTCTTGGCATTATATCTTGGTTTGTGCTCTTGGGAACTGGTTTCAGGATTTTCTTTTTGTGGGTGAACTTCTAACTAGTTTAATGCTCTGTAATGATCTTTCAATTCTCCCAAATCTATAGGATTAGAAGTTGACAGGTTCAGTAATCAATGGTTTAACACACCAACTGTCCTTTCTATCCTCTTAAAAATGAGGTGAAGTAAGCCAGACCCGAAGAAACACAGGTTGCATGGTTTCCCTCATTTGTGGTGACTAGAATGTGTGCCTATACATCTACACATAAACACACTGGATGGTAAAAAAGAAATACAGTGGGACACGACAAGTGATACGGGTCTCTAGGCATTCAAACACAATCAGACCCAGGAGAACACTCTCAGGAAGGGAACGCAGAGGTGCAGTGTCTATGTGCATCTCATCATATGAAATGATACTTATCAAAATGAACCCCCGGAAATGGAAACAGGTTTTTTTCTTTGTTGCTGTTTTTTTCTTTTCTTTTAATTTTCTCTTGTTTGTTCATTTTCTGTCTTAGGGAGGGAAAGAGAGGTGCATAGAAATTGTGGGACAAGGGATGAGAACAAATGCAGCGTGGTACTCACGACACTGTGTTGAAAATCAGCGATAGAGCTTATTATGGGTGGGGATGGGAGGGACACTGAGTGAGCAAGGGAAGGGATGACCATGTTCTAAAAGACACGTAACCTTTATCTGACTTACGTATAACTGCAACCCCTTTGTAAATCACCTTTGCAATAACAATAAAAATGCAGACATTGCTCTAAATAGATTTTTTTTTTTTTGCCAGTCCTGGGGCTTGAGCACTGTCCCTGGCTTCTTTTTGCTCAAGGCCAGCACTCTGCCACTTGAGCCACAGCGCCACTTCCAGCCTTTTCTGTGTATGTGGTGCCGAGGAATCGAACTCAGAGCTTCATGCAGGCTAGGCAAGTGCTCTACCACTAGGCTAGGCCACATTCCCAGCTTCTAAATACATCTTTTTGAATAAAATTTCCATGCAAACGAAAAAAAAATCTGCATCTATTTGAAAGATAGTTTGATGAATTTTGCAAAAGGTAAGTGCCTATAGAGCCGTGACTATTGAGATAAAGAACATTTCTACCCCTATAAAAGATTTTCTTGGTCCTCTTCCATTCTGTCCTAGCCATATGCACCCACGGATCTGTTTCCAGTCACTCTAGATTTGATTTATCTTGTCAGTGATCCGTACTAATAAAATCATATAGCACTTAACTGTTTCGTGTTTGGCTTCTCTCACTCAGGTAATTGTTTGGAGATGATTCAATTCTGTCGTGTCAGTAGCCCATTATCGTGTTGATTCATTTGTCCGTCGGAAGTTGTGTTTTTGTCTGTCATAAATGGAGCAGCTATGATCTCTCCTGTACAAGTCTCTGTGTGTGCTGATGTTTTCATTTCTCCTGGGTGATTATCTAAGAATGGGACTTCTATATTTTATGACGATGGCGTGTTTAGTGTTGTATGTCACCTAGTTCTCTAATGTGTTTGCCTCATTTTAGGCTTTCATCAGGAGCATGTGAGAGCATCAGTTACATCCTTGCCAGTGCTGAATATTGACAGTGTAGCCAGTGTTAGAAATTCTAATAGATGTGCAAAAGTGTCTCATTGTGTGATCTTATATTGCATTTTATGATAAGCACTATTCTTTTTTTTTTTTTAGCACTTGTAAATAGTCTTAGTGGCCTTTGCTGGATTTGGTTTTTGCAAGTGTTTGCTCACGTTTTGTTCAGTTTGGGGGTGGAGTTGCTTACTATTGACTAACATGAGCACTCTACTGCTTGAGCCGCAGCACCATTTGCAGCTTTTTTGAGTGGTTTATTGGAGATAAAAGTCTCACTGACCTTCCTGCCCTGGCTAGCTTGGAACTGGGATCCTCAGATCTCAGCCTCCTGAGTAGCTAGGATTACAGGCGTGAGCCACTGGTGCCTGGCTAGGAGTTTTACATTTTGATGGACTCTCTCCTCCTTTTTTTCTTTTCTTTCTTGATGTTTCACTTTTTAGGTTCTAATAAATCTTTTAAAAAAAATCCAATGGAAGAAGAAAATGTTTTTTTTTTTCCCCACATATTATACACACAGAACTTTTGCAGTGTTAGTGGTTACATTAAGTCTTTCATGGATTTCAAGTTAATTTTTTTGGTGACTGGGCTGTGGTAGAATTTGAGCGTCATTTTGCTCCTCCTGATAAATACACAGTTGGTTGAAATGACTGTTGCTTACCATTAATTGCCATGGCTTGTTGACTTAGTAGCAGCTAAATTGAGAGGTCTGTTGGTGTCTTTCCATTCTCTTCTGTTGATTACTAGGTAATCAATATGTCAGCACCCCACTGTCATTTTATAATTCTTTAACTCCTACATTGCAAATGTCTATGTCCCTTTGCTGTTCCTCATGATAGGTTTGATGGTTTCAGTTTTAGAACCAGTGTGTCAGTTTCTAGAAACACAAAACTTTCTATGATTATGATTGGATTATTTGACTCTATGACCAGTTTGAAAGGAATGAGTGTTTTAACAACGTTGATTCTTTCAATCCATGAACATTTTGAGCATATTTCTGCATGTGCTTGGGCACTTTCACAAATGACAGTTTTAAGGTGTATACGTTTTGCCTATAGTTTAAATGTATCCACATGTTCTGGAAACCACTGTGAATGGTATTTAAAATACGTCACCAGCCGTTGTTGTTACTGATGCATAAACATGTAATTTATTATTTAAAAAATGAAGGCCAAACCTGGGGCCTTGCTAAACTTATTTCTCAGTTTTTAGTTTTGTAGGGTTTTTTTTAAAAGAGATTTCATTCATCTATAATTCAGTTATGTGTAAATCAAGAAAATCTTGCTTTTCTGTTCAAAATGTGTTTAGCTTTTCTTTCTTTTGTTGTCCTATTATACACCATCTAGGACCACTAGTAAAATGTAGAAGAAAAATGTTATCTTGTCTTTGCTCCCAAACGTAGAAGTAAATATTGGTGTGTGTGTGTGTGTGTGTGTGTGTGTGTGTGTGTGTGTGTGTGTGTGTGTGGTGTTAAGGATCAAGCTCAGAGTTCTAATACGCTGGGTCAGTGCTGCATCTCCAGCTGTTTTGTTGATATTGTGCATGGATGAGCTCAGGCTTAGGTACTCATGATTGGCTTGAGGAATTTCCTTCTCTTCGTAGTTTGTCTGTAGTTTTCATCATGAGCAATTTTTATAATTTTCCCCCATCTCTTACTGGATGTGCGAGGGGGTTACAATCCAGCATGTCCCTGTGTCTAGCGCTCCTGGATCATGTTCGCCCCTTCCCTCGTTCTCCGGAGCCCACTCAGCCTTTCCTCCTGACTCATGTTCTCACTGTAGCCAAATGCTCTTTTCAGTATCAGTTGTGTTGCCCTTCCGTCTTCCTTCCATCTTTCCTTCCTTTCTTGATAGTATTGGGATTTGTACTTAGATCTTTGTGCTTGCTAGGCAGGCATTTTCACTGTGGTTCTGGCCCTTCTTCCCTTCCCTTCCTTTCCCTTCCTTTCCCTTCCTTTCCCCCCTTCCCTTCCCTTCCCTTCCCTTCCCTTCCCTTCCCTTCCCTTCCCTTCCCTTCCCTTCCCTTTTTCCCTTTTTCCTTTCATTTCCTTTCCAGTTATTCTTTAGTTAGGGTTTCCCATTTTTGCCCAGGGTCATCCTCAGATCATAATCCTTCTACCTGTATCTTCCTATTGGTGAGATTACAGACACATACCATTATGCCCCACTTGATGGTTGAGATGGAATTTTACTTTGTGTTTTGTTTCACCAGTCCTGGGGCTTGGACTCAGGGCCTGAGCAATGTCCCTGGCTTCTTTTTGCTCAAGGCTAGCCCTCTACCACTTGAGCCACAGTGCCACTTCCGGCCTTTTCTATATATGTGGTGCTGAGGAATCGAACTCAGGGATTCATGTATATAAAGCGAGCATTTTACCATATTCCCAGCCCTGGAATTTTACTTTTTTCTAGGCTGTCCTTGAACCACAGTCTTCCTTATTTCCACCTGCTGAGGAGCTGGGCTTACAGGAGTGAAACACTGTACTTGGCCTATATGCTTTTTTCTTTATCCCCTTGGTATGATGAGTTGCATTAGTTTAAGTATGAATCTTAAAGGGGTTTTGAATTCCTGAGGTTAGTAGTTTGTATGCCATATGTTAGCCCTGGTCTGAGGTCTCAAACCCTTTTTTAATTCGGCTGTAAGATTGCTTAATTTGAGGGCCTTCGAGCAGTGTACGTACATGACATGATGCCACTTCTGGTGACAATGGCTGACTTGAGTTACGAACTCCTAATCTGTCCCCAGCTATCTTATTATTTTTCACAGTGTGTGTTCGAACTACATGATCATGATTACTTTCTTTTTTATCTTGGTATCTTTCCCTGCTAGATTTATACTTTTTTTTTTTTTTTTTTTGGTGCCAGTCCTGGGGCTTGAATTCAGGACCTGGATGCTGTCCCTAAACTTTTTTGCTTAAGGCTACCACCTCCACTTCTGGCTTTTTGGTTGTTAATTAGAGATCAGAGTCCCATAGACTTTACTTCCCAGGTTGGCTTTGAACTGTGATTATCAGATCTCAGCTTCCTGATTAGCTAGGATTGTAAGCATGAGCCACTGGTGCTAGCTAGATTTATGTGGTCTAAGAGATGCTTTGTTTTTATTCTGATAATCTTAGAGCCAAATTATCATGCTTGTTAAATTCTCACGAGATGCTTTGCCTCTGTTACTTTCTATACTTCTAAGAACTTCATTAGGTTGATTACCATCGGCCACAATACAGATCAAGTTCAGAAATTTGAAATACTTTGCCTTAGTTCATCTAGCTGGCACATTCCAATTCACTATTTGAAGCTCAGAAGCCCTTTCAAAGTATATGAAACAATTGGTCATTGTCTGAATGAGTGAATGAATTAAAGTAGCCTTGTCTCCCGCCTACCCCCACCCCTTTTAATGAATGGAACAGGTCTACCTGATGGGAGAAAAATTTCAGCTTGGTAACTGGCATGTTGAGAAAGTCTGAGTGAAGGGGAAGTGAGCAGATGGGGAGTAGTTGCTAAAAAAAAAAAAGAAAGAAGAAAGGAAAGGAAGTCTCAACTATAAATTCACTTGACAAGGTTGCATCTCTGTGGTTTAGACGTTGGCCACTTCATCTTGGCATGATTATTATATAACAGGAGGATGGAGAAATGGCCGGAAAGTATTGCTTCCTATTACATAACTCCTATTCTGTGCCTGACAGCATTTCTGATAATGAAGAGAACAGAAAGTACGCCTCCTTCTCGGTGAAAGTCTGGAGGCTTTTGCAGGGACCCAGCCCCATCTGTAGCCGTTGAGTGTTACAGCACGATTTCTTCAGCCAGCCAGTCTCTCGGCCACTGCCCTCCAGTATCCCCATTCATGTTCTTCACAAAGATGTTTTAAGATCTAAATATGGGGTCCTTTAGGGTCCAAGCTGGGATTTCTGGTGGAGCATGCACTAGGATATTGGAGTATTTGTTTCTTTTTTTTCTTTTTCTTTTGCCAGTCCTGGGCCTTGGACTCAGGGCCTGAGCACTGTCCCTGGCTTCTTCCCGCTCAAGGCTAGCACTCTGCCACTTGAGCCACAGCGCCGCTTCTGGCTGTTTTCTGTATATGTGGTGCTGGGGAATCGAACCTAGGGCCTCGTGTATCCGAGGCTGGCACTCTTGCCGCTAGGCTATATCCCCAGCCCCTATTTGTTTCTTGATTTGCATTGGGTACCGCAGAGCTGGACCAAGTGCTCTTGCTTTTTCATAGTTTGACACTTGGCGATGATGAGAAGCTGGAATAGTCATCGAAGAGGTCCTTTATTTTTTTCAATATTTTATTGGGTATCTTTAAATAGTAGTGCTAACGAGTTGCTATTTAACAAAATAGTATATGATACAATGAATTTTGAACAATGTCACCCGTTTCATCCTTCTCCATTATCCCTCCCAATCCCACCCCTTCTCTCAATGCTCTTAATTTGCAGAATATGCGTTGGATTTTATGACCATCTTTCCCCCTCTTTTTCTTCATTCTTCTATCCCCTGTGCTGGCCCCACCCCTCACTTTCAGTATCCGATTCCTGATGTTTATTTTGTTGGGATGTGGGTTAGCCTTTCTGAGGAATTACATGGTTTTGAGGGCTCACCTGAATCTACCGTATTTGTTGTGCGGCCTGCGTGTTGCCAAACCTGTATCATTGCACAGGCACTACCTGGCAGGCCACCTTGTGCCGCGCCTTGATGAACAGTGAAGGTCTAACCTGCTGTGTGTTCCGCTGATGTCACTCTGCTTCCACACGGCAGGCACTAGGCCCGGATCCTCCATTGTCTTCCCTCCTACGTGAACTGCCAGCCATCCTCGTGTTGTCCCCCCCAAGTCTCTCTAGAGTCCCAACAGTCCACTGCTTTGTCATGTCCCGGCAGAAGCCACCTTCCCGCTTTTCCTCTTCTGCCCTTGCATTTCCAATGGATCTTCACCATGAAGGAGATGGAGTTGATAGATTCCAGCAGAATGAAGTACGGGGCAGTACTGCTGCAGTCTGTCCCAAAATGCTTCCTGTTGCACTTGGAAGATCCTACCTTCTCCTCCTACCGAGCGTGTGATGTGCTCTAGTCCTGCTCACCTTTTGGGTAGCTATGACAGCCTTTTTCCAGTTCTCAAACGTTCTGTCACTGACTTTCTGTTCTAGTTGTCCGCACTGTGAAGATGGGCTCTTCCTGACACGTCTCATGTCATCTATGACCCCCTCTCTTGCTACCATGCCTAAAGCCACCTCTGATTCCTGCTTTACTTTGTTACAGGCTTTATTTTCTTTATTGATTTTACCTTTATCTCTGTACTTTTGCCTACCACCCTTGCCTTCCCTGTTTGCTGTTTATCTCTGAGTTTCCTAAACTACTGTGGGTCAAATCAAGCCAGTATGTTTTTAGATAAAGTTTTATTGGAACACATTCTGATCTACCTCATTTTTTTTTTTTTTTTTGCCAGTCTTGGGGCTTGGACTCAAGGCCTGAGCACTGTCTCTTGCTCAAGGCTAGCACTCTACCTCTTGAGCCACAGCGCCACTTCTGGCTTTTTCTGTTTATGTGGTGCTGAGGAATCGAACCCAGGGCTTTGTTTATACAAGGCAAGCACTCTACGGCTAAGCCGCTTTCCCAGCCCCTGATCTACCTCTTTGGTGTATCATCAGGTACACTGGCTGTATAAGGGTGCTGCTGAAAAATTGTGGCAGAGATCTTCTGGACTGCAAAGCCTAAGCTGTTTATCATACAGCACTTTGCAGAAGTGACCTGTCTTGGCATCGCTCTTCCCCAGGACTCAGCATGATTCCAGGCCTGTCAAATGCATGTCGTCAATGAGGCATCACCGGCCATTGTGACAGGCAGTGACTGTAGGTGTTTATGTCTTTTGAGCTCATACTTCTTGCCAGCACAAGCAGTCAGGTGTGTGGGTTATGTTAGTGTGCCTATGTGCTTGTGTGTCTGTGTGTGCACATAGACACACACATTTGCAGGTCCAAGAATGAGAAAATAGGGAGGCTAAGTGGACGGTATGCAGATTCTGTAGTCACACTGGTGATCTCTCCCTTAGTGTCTCTGAGGGATTAGAAAAAAGAAAAAACATCAACCTATTCTGCCTAGTCTTATAGTTGAAGGGGAAGATGAGGAAGTGTGATTATTAGAAGTGCATCTGTATTTTTCTTCTTTAGAAAGAAATTGGAAAAGCTGGTTTTGGCTCTTGGTTCACGCGTCAGTCACACGCGGCTTACTAGGCAGGCTGTGGCCATCTGTGTCTTTCACTCACTCTAGGCTTTATGAATTAAGTGATCAGTGATCACAGTCATGGAGTCTACAGAAGAAACCTTCCTTCCATCTCTTTTTTTGAGAACATAGCAAATAACTTAAGGATCCAGCGAGAGGATCAGAAGACACAGAGAAGAGCAGTCGATATTTTATTTATTTTAAAATTTCCAAGTCATCACTAAGTAGCTGTACAAAGTGGTTTTGATTCAACATGTCACTTTATGAGTACGACACATCTTGATCAATGCCACCCTTTGTGTCATTCTCCCCCATCTTTCCCAACCCCACCATCTCCTCAGTTCAGTCCATATTCTAAAACCAGCTCTTTGAATATGAAGTATTTTGTCACTCTAAGCTCATTCAGTGCTTGATTAGTTGTGCATAAGTAAAGAATTAAAATATGCAAGCTAAACTGCTCACATCTCTCAGCCATTCGTTAGATAAAGCTATATGTAATACACTACATATTACTCTATTAAGCAAAGTCTGACATACAGGAGCTTGTAGGTGTTTTTTTTTTTTCTCTTCAGATATTGACTACTGAATTGTCAGTGTTTGCACTTGGAGTTTTATAACCAGGAGTCTGTATATAGGAGTTTCTGGGTTCAAATATCGGGTCTGCTCCACAATCTAGCCATCAACAAGTAGACATAGAGCTCATGATGTTGTCTAACTCATAGTGCAGGTGAGAGGTTTGCATGAGCAAACAGTGCTTCACACAGAGATGACCAATAAACATCACCCTGGACAGTGGCGGAAGCATGCAGCAGGGAGAAATACAGTTTAGAGGGTGCAGAAGCTCAAACATAGCTTTGTATTTTCAGGAAGGATCTTCTTGAACTCTTCCCTTGGGACTCAAGAGAAATCCGTTCATTCATTGTCTCCTCCTCCTCCTCCTCTTCCTTCTCCTCTCCCCCCTTCTTCTTCTTCCTCTTCCTCCTCCTCCTCCTCCTCCTCCTCCTCCTCCTCCTTTTTCTTCCTCTTCTTCCCCTTCCTCTTCCTCTCACTTGGATTCTCAGTGAGCCCAATGGGCTCAATATAATTTTGATTCTGCCTAATGGCAAGCATCTGTAGCACTGAGATGCCAGCTATTTACAAAGTTAAATAGCCATTGTGTCACTCAAGTTCCATTAGCAAAGCCATTTGAGACTTTAATATCCCCTAAGACAGAGGGGGCCGGGGACTTGCAGGTAGAAAACTACACTCATTCTACATATTCATCTGGGAGGGAGGAACAGTAAGGCAGCATTATGTCAGCTTCAATCATAGTTTATTAAGCCACAGTGCCTTTCATGTCCCATGTAACTGAGTACAATGTGTTTCCAGCAAGCCATGGATATTCATTCATTCTCTGGTCATTGGGTTGCAACTACTCTGTGTCAAAACCATGTGCTAGACATTGGCTGTAATGTGCCATATGGTAACTGACTGACACTTCATGTTTCCTGCCTCATGGTAATGCAAGGGTCTAGCTAGGCCTTATTGTGACTGGGGCAAAAAAATCAAGTGGCATTAATTTAATACCTCCTGTGTTGAACTCATACGTGGTGTTCCAATTTGTGACAATTCAACCCAAATCACGTCAAATCAGTTCAGTCCAATCCATTTCAGACGAATTTAAGTCATTACTTGCTGATAGCCCAACCTGATCCACTTTGAGCATGAGACAGGTAGAGGCTGGTTACATGGCCATCAGGGTTTTCTCACAGGCTTGGGTCTGGAAGGGGATTTTTTCCTACAGAAAACCAAGCTTGGAGTCTTTTGTTCACATTGACCAAAAGGGAAATTTCATCTGTAGCACATAACTAGTGTATTATGTATTCAGGATGGAGATAAGTGGGACATCAACAAGATTATTTTTTCTCTTCAGTTCTCTTCTCCTCTCTCTTCTCTCAGCCAAGTAGAGGACCGTTGCTTTGAAGTCTCTCCTTCCACCACTGGAAAACACCTAAGAATTCTTAGGCCTAATGTGGTAAAATATGGAGGAAGAGCTCTGATTGGCCCAGCTTTGGTCACCTGCAGCCCCTGTTCAATTAATAAAAGGATCATTTTGCCTTGTTGTAAGAAATATCCTGTGTTCTTCTGTGGCATTCACAGGACACTTTAAATGTGAAAGAGGAGGTTCCCGAACATCTGATTATGCGATTTGTTGTTTATTTAAAATTGTGTATCCACAGTCAGGTGCCCGTGACTCATGCCTGGAACCCTAGCTACTCAGGAGGCTTGAGATCTGAGGATTATGGTTTGACGTCAGCCTGGGCAGGAAAAGTCTATGAGACTCTTATCTCCGATAACCACCAAAAAGCCAGAAGTGGAGCTGTGGCTTAAGTGGTAGAGACCTTAGGCTTGAACAAAAAAGCTCAAGGACCTCAGGCTCTGAGGTCAAGCCCAGAACCAGCACACACACACACACACACACACACACACACACACACACACACACACAATTATATCCACATCAGAAATTTAAGAGAAAAAATACAAGTACACTATCTAGAAATAACTGTTAAGATAGTTAAAATTTATATTTTGGAATACTTTTAGATTTACCAGAAACTGTGAAGATAATAGGTAACATTTCTTTATATTGCATTTGTAAGTTCTCCTAATGTTAGCAGCTTGCCTAGTGTCAAACCAGGGAGTTAAAATAGTATAGAGCTATTCATTAACTACAGATTATTTGAATGTCTTGTTTATCCACTAATGTCATTTTTTTTTCTGTTCAGGGTCTAACCCAGGATACCACATTATATTTGTTAGATTCCTTTGATCTTGATGGATTCTCAATCTTTTCTTTTTCTTTATGGCCATGACTGATTTGAGGAGTATGCATTGAATATTTTGTGGGGTGTCTCTGAATTCTGACATTATTTTCTCATCATCAGACTGGACTTTTGGAGTAAAATACACAGAGATGAACTCCTTTTCTTTGCATATCACTTTGGTGCATTCAATTAAGATTCTCCTTTTTCCCTTCCTTTCTCCCTCCCTCCCTCCCTCTCTCCCTCCCTCCCTCCCTTTTTCCCTCCTTTTCTTTCTCCCTCTCTTCCTTCCTCCCTCTCTCCTTCCATTTCTTCCTCCTTTCCTCCCTTTCTCCCTCCTCTCTTCTTTCTTTCTCTTTTCTTTCTTCATCTTCTCCTTCCTCATTTCCTTCCTTTCTTCTTTCCCCTCCTTCCTTCCTTCCTTCCTTCCTTCCTTCCTTCCTTCCTTCCTTCCTTCCTTCCTTCCTTCCTTCCTTCCTTCCTTCCTTCCTTCCTTCCTTCCTTCCTAGATTAAACTCAGGACCTCGTGCTTTATAGGTGGGCACACTACTAGTTGAACCATACCAGAGTCCTTTTTTGCTTTAGTTTATTTTTCAGATAGTGTCTCATGCTTTTTGTCCAACCTCAGACTGTGATCGATCTTTCCACTTCTGTCTCTTGAGAAGCTGGGGTTACAAATGTGCACCAATAAGCCTAGCTTTTTCTTGAAATAGTCTTGCTATTTTTTTGGGGGGGGGGTTGTTGGATTGTCTTTGAATTATGATTCATCTCCCTTCTGAACTTATTCTTCATTAATAGTTTCTCCAATGCAAATTTAAACATATGTATCTTCCTAATTCTGTTCTCTGGAAGTGAGCAACTAAACCCAGCCCATACTCAAGAAGTAGTAGAGCTCCATCCTCCTGAGGGAGAATCTATCTACATCAGCAAAGGCAGATTTTAGTATAAATTTTTCTTGAACAAAAAAGAATCACAGTATTTGTTTTGTTCTGTAATCTGTCACTTTCCTTTTAATAGCACGGCATGCATACATTTTCATATCAAATATTCTTTTGTGGCATGCTTTTAAAAACTATGTTATTAGTATATATTAATAATACAAGGGGAGATCTTATTGTGACAATTCCGTAGGTATGTACAGTGTACTCGGGACAATGTCTTTTAGAAGCTGTTTAGTGTTTGGCTGTCTGGATATATTGGAATACAACCCTCATGTTAGTTTGAATGTTTAACTTGCTCCCATTTATTGTTTTCCAGATATTTTGGGGAAAAAAATCACTGTTAGGAACATACTTCTAGCTCAATCTTTGTGTAGTTACTTTATTAAGGTAAGAAGCTAGTAAAAAGTAGATGTCTTAAAGCATGTGTGTGTCAGGATATATCGATGCAGATTTTGTCATGTTTTCTATCATTTTCTGGTCCCCACATACTTCCTGTTGGATTGTCAGGAGCCTGTCGGTTGAGAGTTAGGCAGAAAGGGGTGGTGAGCAAGCCAGGACCATACTGTGTTCTTCAGGGCAGTGTAAGGGAGAGGAGGTAACAGAGATCACAGGCCCAGACCTGATCAAAAACAGCACCTCCTTATTGAGAAGAGCAGCTACACCATTTGTGTGTCCATTAAAAAAGTCTTATTAAAAATGTATGGAAAAGTGGAATACACATTGCATAAAACAAACTCAACTAGTATAAATAATTCAGAAGTGATCATGCATGAGACTCTTATCGATTCTAATGGGCATTAGGAGAAGAGGAAGGGGAAATCAATGTCTTAGGTTGAGTATCTAGACCCAAATATCCTGTTCTCAGTGATGCTTCCAGAACATTTATCCTCTAAGAGGACAACTTGACCTGTTCTAATGCTAATGTCTTCTCTGTTCTTGGTGGGGACACCCACAATGAAAACAAATGCTTACAGTAGTATGGATAAATAGTGCAGATATTTACAGAGCCAAAGTCCCTCCAATCCCCACTATTAACCATGTATATAGCTGCTGAGATCAGTGCCATTGTCTAGGACATTCTGCAGTAACAAAATATACTGTCACAGTGCTGTTTAGCACAGTAGGTCCTGGCCATGGGTGACGAATGGGCCTCTGAAGTATGGCTTCTGTGAGTCAAGAACCAGATTTTCATTCTTACTTCATGTTAATTAGTTTATATTTGATTAGGCACCTGGTTGGTGGTTCCTTATAGGACGGAATGGTTCTCTACTCTGTAACAGGTATTGCTTACATTCATGTACCCAGGGGAAGTCATATATCTTCATGAGATGCGGGACTAGCTCAGGTCTCCCAGCTAACATATATAGGGGTCCTTTCCTGGAGCCACACCTTGCACTAAGCTCTAGATTTATCCACCAACATTACAAAGACCACCTGGGCATCAAGTCTTAAAAAAAAAATGTGTCTCAGCTTTACAGTCTCCGCTGGAATCGGAGCTATTCCTACAGGGTTCTGTGTGGTTTAGTCTCAAAAATGAGAGTACGTGTGTGTGTGTGTGGGGGGTGTAAGATCTGAGACTTGCCTCCCTCAGGAATAAATTTCCTTTGGGTCTACATTTCCACGCAGCTAATTTTGAAAGCTGAATTTTGTGTTTAGACCTGTGTTACCATCAAAATGTCCTCATCTTACAAACAAATCACTCTCATTTTGAGACTGAGCAAGCATCAAACAACAAGGGGAGGGTAGTACTTGTACTTTTTTTCAGTCATAGGGCTTGAACTCTGGGCCTGGGCAATGGGCGCTGTCCCTGAGCTCTTCAGTGCAAGGCTAGTGCTCTACCACTTGAGCCACAGTACCACTTCCAGTTTTCTGGTGGTTAATTGGAGATAAGAATCTCATGAACTTTCCTGCCAGGACTGGCTTTGAACCATGATCCTCAGATCTCAGCCTCTTCAGTAGCTAGGATTATGGGTGTGAGCCAGTGGCTCCTGGCCAGGGTAGTACTTTTTTGGGCATGAATTAAATGGCATATTTTAAAATCTTGGGCTTTTTGATCTTTCACTTTTCTGCCATGAGGTCCATATTGTGAGAGTCTGGACCGGAAGCCAATCCTCAGATGAGGATCCCAGGATTGTCTATTAACTCAGTGGGTTAGAGAGTGTCGGGGAAAGCCCCATCTAAAGTACTAGCTTGAAGGTGCTTAATAGTTACAGTTTACTCCAGATTCTGTGCATAATTTCCATCTCTTTTTTATTTTTTTGCCAGTCCTGGGGCTTGAACTCAGGGCCTGAACACTGTCCCTGGTTTCTTTTTGCTCAAGGCTAGCACTCTACCACTTGAGCCACAGCGCCACCTCTGGCTTTTTCTATATATGTGGTGCTCAGGAATCGAACCCACGGCTTCATGGATGCTAGGCAAACACTCTACTGCTAAGCCACATTCCCAGCCCAATTTCCATCTCTTTTATAACGCAGTTGAGTTTATCTCTCCTTGCCCAAGAAGGCAAAGTGCTATAATGTTGGCAAGAATAAAGAAAGAACGAAGGAAAGAAAGAACGAAGGAGAGAGCCAGCACCTTGCCAGAGCATGGATTGAAATGTGTGTTCCATTGAAAGAGACAAGAAAGGAAACAAAACAGAAAAGAAGCCAGAAACACAGGAAGGAACAATAGCAGAGGGAGGGAAACAGGAAATAAGCATCCCAGTTACTAATGAACTGCTTTCCATACCTTATCTCATACTTACTTCCTCCAATAACTGAGCAAGAGGAAGGCACCCAGGATTCGAGATGTCACATTACCTTACTTAAAGCCACACAGTTGCCCTACATTAGAGTTTCTGCTCTAGAGGCAGCTCCAAAAGCTACAACCCAGATTCCAGATGACCACGCCCATTCCCAGAATAGGGGAAACACAGTGAAATCGCTATCCTTGCTGAGTACCTGGGCCCCAAGCGAACTCCAAGGATGACTTGAGAAACACAAAGAGTTCAGATCAATTCTTTCCTGCAATCCTTTTTAAATTCCTGCCACCAAGCACGTCTCAAACCAGGCTCCTGGGCTGACATTCTCATGCATATGGATTGACAGGTTGCAGCTTTCTCAGTGGGCCTAGGGAAGTGTATTAATTTCACAGAGTTTCCCTCAGCAGCATGGGGCCCTAAACCATGTAATCTCACTCTTTGTCTGAGCTGAATATGGGCATTATTGTCACTTTAAATATCATCCTCCCCCCGCCCCCCCTCCGATTCCCCCTCCTCAAATTCTTTGTTGTACATGATCCAGCCAGGAAGGGAGCAGGCTTGGTGGCCCACTGAGCTTGGGAAAGACCAAAGCCCTTGTGGGAGGTGACCCAGCCAGGGGAAGCCCTGAACCCTGAGCCCTAATCCCCTGTAATGACCTGTGTTGAGTGTCTTTGTGAAACCCATGAAAGGAAGTGGGCCTGCGGAGGGGTTATGCCCTTCTCATCCATGATGTGGCTGGGCTTGGGTTGCTGCTAATGACTAGGTAGGGAGAGGACACTCATTGCAGGAAAACAATTCCCTGTCACCAAAGTGGGATGGAGAGAGAGGGAGAGGGAGGGGAGGAGAGGGAGGGTGGGAGAGTGTGTGCCGAACTCCAGCAGTTTAGAAACTGTCCTCCCTCCTCCCCCTAGCCGTGTCCTTTGTAAGGGGCTAGATGAACGGACACTGTGAAATCAGCCCAGTGGTACAGTGGCATGGTCTTAAGAGCACAATCCATCTCTAGAAGGGGTCAGAATTGAACAGTGCATTGAAAAGACTGTACTTAAAAGGCATGGGGTGGGGTCAAGGGGAAGAGGGTACACCAATCAAGAGGAGAAGGGGGAAATGCAGACAAGAATCTAATGGGTAGCTTACAAAATCAAGATGACTGAGGCAAGGGGTGGGCTGGGAAGGATGGGAGAGAATGTTGAAAGGGGTGGCATTGATCAAGATAGATTGTATGTGTTGTATACTGTGTTTTGAAGCCAGCCTGGGCAGGAACGCCTGTGAGACTCCTATCTCTAACCAGCCACCAGGAAACTGGAAGTAGAGCTGTGGCTCAAAGTTGTAGAGGGCTAGCCTTGAGCAAAACAGCTCAGGGATGACACCTAGGCCTTGAGTTCAAGCCCCATGACTGGAAAAAAAATATATATATATATGGTCTCCATAAAGTGCTTTGTTAAATGGCAACTCTTTTGTACAACTACTCAAACAATCATACATTTTTAAAAAAATGTGATAAAGTCGGGGCTGGGAATATGGCCTAGTGGCAAGAGTGCTTGCCTCGTTTGCATGAAGCCCTGGGTTCGATTCCCCAGCACCACATCTATAGAAAATGGCCAGAAGTGGCGCTGTGGCTCAAGTGGTAGAGTGCTAGCCTTGAGCAAAAAGAAGCCAGGGACAGTGCTTAGGCCCTGAGTCCAAGGCCCAGGACTGGCCAAAATAAATGAATAAATAAATAAGTGATAAAGTGTAAATATTTCAAGATAGTAAGTGAATTTAGGGGTCAGTATGTTGCCACACAAATGAGTGTTTGAACCCAGACTGAAACCTTCACTGAGAGTCACTTCCCTCGGTTTGTAGTGAGAATCAGAGGTAAATGTGGCTGGCCCATTGTACATTCTCAGTAAGCAGTGGACACTCAAACGGCTCTGAGCAAGCCACTAGCAATCATTGCCAGAGAGAAGAAGGGGTTTCGTGGAAGTTGCATAGCAAGTGAGTCGCAGAGCTAAGAGGAAAACAAATTGCTCTTGCTGTTCAAGTCAATTAGCAGAGGAATTCTCCAATGAACGCCCATCTTCATTTTAAAAGCTGAGTTGGCGCTGTGTACACACTGAGATGGAATGACGCACCTCCCCTGCCCCTCTCCCACCATGACTTATTCAGTTGGTTTACACCAAACAGTTTTGCAAGTATTGCTTTCGTAGTCGTTTGTCTTTTTATCCTGTGTCTCTCGATTTTGGTATTCCCTTTCACTTTCCTAGTTCTAATACCAGTATACACAGTTTTCAATGTACTCAGATAAGAAATAGTGATAGTGCAGATACAACCACAGGATGGAATACAAGAGGATCATCAACAGTAGAAGCTAAGGTTTCACATGGCATGTTGAAAGTAATTACAACAGTGATACAACAGTCATTTCCATAACATGGAGTTCATTTCACTTAGCATTATCTTGTGCATTCATAGGGGCATAGCTATTAGGCTCTTGTGATCCTCTGCTGTGATGAGCCTAAACCTGTGCTAATTGTGCTGGAACTTGAGCTCAGCATATTTCACTTGGGAGGCAGGCAGGTGCTCTACCGCAAATCTTTCTTTAGATGAACAAATCAAGGTCCAGAGGTGATTTGCCAAGTGTCCCTAAGGAGAGGAAGTCGCTCAAGTGAGCACAGAGACCCCAGTCGTGTGACATAACCTGAAGTATTCCTTATAGTTGCCTCAATCATGCAGCCAATCATTTGGGCTCACCGCTGCAAGTGGAGACAGGGTTTTCTCTGTCCTTTTGGGCAACAGCTAGGGTGGGTTATGTCACTGTGCTACTGCCGTTCCTCTCTAATTCAAGACCCGGAAGTTGCGTTGCACACCGTGCACATACATGCCCATTTCAGCAAGTTGTCTCCTTCATTTAGCCTTGACTGCTGGGGTTCTTCTTTGCCCTTGGTTACTGGGGTCCTGGTTTCTTCATTATGTCTTTGTTTCCATTAGTGGGCTCTCAGTTCCAGAACTGAGCCTCGTGGCCTGCCTTGCTAACAGAGCTGTGCTTTGTTCAGGTGTCCTCTCCGGGGGACTGTGGAGGGTGGCTGGCCCTAGCGCTCAGGCCCTGTGGGGACTGAGCCCACTCCTCATTGGCTCTGCCCATCCTGCAGTGAACTCATTCATTCATGATCCACCCAGTTCGCTCAGGGGCTTTTAGCAATGATTTTCTTTGTTTTCAAAAAAGGAACCCTTTGAATGTTCTGTGGGTTCTAGGTACAGATGTGCTTCCACGTAATGGTTGCGGCGGGAGACACCATTGTTGGGGTTATAAGGATGTAATCCAGAGGAGAGGCCGAGCATGGAAGGGTGGAAAGTCGCAAATGCCTGGGTTCTTCATAAAGCCCTTGCACCATAGGTTGATATCCTCCTTCTATTTATCTTCTAGTGTTTGAGTCATTCGGACTTTTCTTCTCTATTACTTGTTGCTTTTATAGCTACAATGTTTCAATAATCCACTGGCTTTTCTGGAACCTTCCTGGAACTCTGGTTTGGATAGCTTCATGTTCTCCTTCCTCCTAGACACTATCCAATATGGTGGCTCTATTCAATGTCTCAGGAAGAGGAATTGTCAGTCAGGGAGGGGCTCACTGGGAGGAGAGTGAGTTCACAAACAAGTGCTACCTTTCTAGAACTTTCTTGTGTCTCACAAATATCTTAAAAAAAAACAACAACAACATACCACACTAACTTCTCAAAGTTGAATAGGTCTAAGCCTTAAGTCCTTACTGTCCCTGCTATTTTCCATCTGCTCTTTTTTTCCCAAGAAAATTTCAGCCATTGCTTGGGTTACTAGATCAAAGTACCTTCCATTGGGTAATTGGATAACAGCAGAAATCTATTGTTTGCACTTCCGGAGGCTGGGAGATCCAAGATCATCAACATCATTGGTAGATCTGGTGTCCAGTGAGGACTTAGTCTCTGGTTCAGAGATGGCCCTGTCTAGCTCTATGCTCATATGCAAGCACCCACAAGTGTCCTTTATCAGAGCACTGGTCTCACTTGGGGGAGTGGAGTCCTCCTTGTGGACTGACAAGTTCACCTCTCCAAAGCCATACCTCTTGATACCACCACACCGTGGACTGTGTTGCAATAGATGAATTGTGTCGTACACAAGCATTCAGAACCCAGTCCTATTAGAATGTAATCCTCTGTCTTCACTTCTGCGCTTGCTGCCTTTGCCTCTTGTCATTTGTTAGTACAGACAAAATTGTGCTTCATCAGATGGGGCCTTTATTGTTACTTGGGTACTGATGCCGTTCTCATCACCAATCTTCTTGGATGGACTGATGCTTAGCATCTTCTCACCTTTTCATCAGACTTAGATAATGGTGCTATAGACTGAATTGCATCCTCCATTCATATCTTGGAGTCTTCCCCATCGGAGTGCATTTGGTGATGTGATTTTTCAGAAGGTTGGTGATATGCTCATTCAAGAGATAATTAAGTTGTAGGGCTGGGGTCCTCATTCAATATGACTGATACCCTCATAATAAGAGGAAGAAACACTGCAGTGTTGTATACACAGACAAAAGAGGACACAGTATGAAGGGAGCAAGGCGCCAGCTAAGGAAAGAAGTTTTAGGAGAAACTAGCCTGGCTCAAATCTTGATGTAGTAGCCAATGAGGAAATAAAACCCTGTTTTTTTAAACTACCTACTCTGTGGCATTTTGTTACAGCCGCTGTCATTGGCTAATACATGAGTCATGTTCCACATACCAGATGTCCCTCAACTCTTCTCATTTGATTCAGCTATTAATCAGTCAGAGTGAAACTATAGCAAATTATGAGATTTCTCAATATATGTCCCACTGACTACAAATTCTGTAAGAGATTCTGGGATTTGAGGTCATATTTTATGCCACATTCCTGCTTGTAGAGTTACAATGCAGTTTTATATGAAAGACTGAAAACGCATTGCAAGACAGTAATTTGAAAAATGTTGTTTGAGCAGCTATTCATAGCACTGGGATTTGACTAACTTTGTTGACGAACCTCTGCTAACATGTGGTGAGAAATGCTGATGGTTTTTCAGAGCAAAGATTTAAAAATCAGCCAGTTCTGCCACTTGGCTTGTGAAAGCTGGTTTTGACATGTGCTGAAGAAAGCTCCAGGTCACTGAATAGGGGAATCAATGTGAAATGTTAACTCAGTGTGGTGCTATTTTCATTCTTATCTCCTTAATTCATTTGTTTATTCAGGAAGCTAGTTATTTGGTATGTTCCAAAATGTACAGCCACTGGTGGATGGAAATAGTGCTGCCATCTTGATTTCCCAGTTACCCCAAGATGGGCTTAGGTCTGGAAGACTTAGGAAAGCTTAGCTTCTACCTCTTAAACTCTTTTTCTTTGCCTTTATGAATGATAACTGGTGGTTCCAGGGCTCCTTTGGATTTTCCTTGGCCGGGGAGGGTCGGCCGTGTCTTACCGAGTGTTGCAGGTACTGAGTGAAGCTCTACATTAGTGAAAAGTAAAGTTCAAACCTTCAGAGCTGCTGATAGGTCCCAAGGAAGTGGAGTGGCAGGTGAGCCCACAGCGTCACTTGAGCCAGAACTCACAGACAGAAATGGACTGAGGGGCAGTTCTGCTGTTGGTCTCTTACCTTCAACATTCTGGAAGCCTTTGGAACCTCTTCATTAGCACATTCAGAAACAACTTTCTGAGTCAATTTTACCTACCTATGAATCACGAGGTAAATTCTACTAAGTCAAAAATTTCTGTCTTTACCAAATACATTTGTTACAAGAGGCTCTGGTTAAAGCCTTTTACTTAAATGTCTACCACCGAATCTTTACCAGTGACCCAGTTTATTATCTTCATTTTGCGGAGAAGAAACCAAGTTAGACAGCTATAAGAAGACACTTATTTATTTATGGATTTATGTATGCATTTATTTATTATCTTTAAGTGGTTGTACAAAGAAGCTGTCCCTTAACAGGAGCAGTTTATGAAGACAACGTATCTTGATCAATGTCACCCCTTTAATATTCTCACCCTCCCTCCCGCTTCCCTCACTCGTCTTAATTGTGTAGGATATATACATTGAGTCCATCACTGCCTTTTCTCCCTCTTCTCTGTGTCATTCCTCTTCTCCTTTCCCCTTGACCCCACCATACCCCTCTCAAGCATCTGCTTCCTGGTGTTCAACTTTGATTTTGCCTTTCTCAGGAATTACACGATTTGAATTCTCTCTTGAATCTACCATTTTCCAGTTAATACATTTGTATACACTTGCATGCCACCCAGCATATTTACCTACAAGTTTATAAGCTAAACGTAGCTTCCATGGAAGACTCTTCACTATCATAGTCTTGTTATAACTCATGACTATCTTCAGTTTTTGAAGTATGAACAATGAGGCTCAGAGAGGTGAAATTATCTAGGAAATGGCAGAGTCCAAATTATGTAACAGTGCCTCCCTGCTTCAGGGAGCTCTATGTCACATTGTGTGTGACATGGAATATCTTATCTGGTTGCAGCCTGGAAATGATAGCATGCACCCAGCTCCCCTTTTTGCTGATGAACTTACACAGTTAAAGTAACTTACCCAAAGCATAAAGTTCTCTGGGTGGGAGGCTCAGTTCTCGCCCTTCCCCCATGTATTGGCCTCTAGACTGAAGAAACTTCCCTCACTTCTTCCCTTTGCTAAATCCTATTCATCATTCAGATCTCCACTCAAATGCCACTGCCACAGGAGACTTTCTCTGGCTCTTCAGACTAGTTTACTACCTCCTTTGTGGAGATTTGTAGCTCAACCCTTTAATTTTCTTTTTTACTTTTGAGTGATCTATGTGGTTATTTTTTTAAATGAACATTTATTTTCTCTTAGTTGTCCACAGCAAGGACAGAACACACGTTAGTATTGTTCAATAATACCAGTAGTACTTACCACATTGTTTGGCAGATATACCTGATAGTGTAAAAATGGTAGTTATTTGTGTATATAGCAATATACGTAATATTTACCCGTAAATCATCTCTATCTATCATTTATCCATCTGTATGTCTATCATCTCTCTCTTCTTTCCTTCCTTCCTTCCTTCCTTCCTTCCTTCCTTCCTTCCTTCCTTCCTTCCTTATAGAATTATAATCATTAGGTCCATCCAGTTCCTTCTAATTAGTGCATTAATCACAAGATGTCAATTAGCAGCATGAGCTTGGCAGTTCTCTACTTACTTACTCTTGGAAGACATTATCAATCAATCATCCACATTCTCTTCTATTGAGACCCAGGGGATCCTTAAAATCCTTCTCAAGGAAGTGATTCAGGCAGCTACTATTGATGGGAATTGGCCCCCCAAAATGAAACTTATACATCTCAAGAAAACTTTCTCACATATGTTCAGCCAAAGCTTTCTGTAAGTGAAATTACCAGGGGAACTAAGAAATGATGAGTTTTGGTGTCCCCTCCTAGAGGTTCTGACTAACAGATGGTTCTAATGAACCAAAACCCATTGGTTAACCAAAAGATAATTCTGATCAGTTCCTAGCAGACTCTGTTTATATTCTCTTATTTGTAGTGTGTAAGTACTCTCCTATGGAAGGCTGGGAATTGATTGCCTAGTGGCTCTCATACTAATGAATGAGGCAGACAGGCAGGCATGAAGAATTCTTGAAAGAGACACATGTTTATGAGTTAATTTGCAGATGCCTGAAAGTACCAGGGAGGTGTGGAAGAAGAAGAAGTAAATTCTACTTTTGAGGTGCTGAGAGATGTTTTTGGAGAAGGTTGGTGTTAAACTCTCAAAGGAGAGGTGGCTGGAAGACCATGTTGAGTTCCAATACTGGAAGGCTTTCAGTACCAGCCAGTGATGATATGCAACTTGACTTTCAGAGTTGATTTTTAGGAAATAAACTTTGATAGTATGAGAGAGGGTGACTTAGAGAAAAATGATGAAGACTAAAAGTTTGGTGTAGGTCTTGAGTCTTATTCATAGCGTGTGGTTTGTGTGTGTGTGTGTAATCATCATATGTAAATTGGAAATAGAATAGGATTTTGGTAATGTGGCACTAATATTGAATAGAACTCATAAACAAATCCTGTGAAAATTAGTTTTATATTTGTGAGCTCCTTGGAAAGCTATTGTTTATTATATTCCTAATCTAGCCCAAGTACCTTGTTAAATATTTTATCCATGCTTCCTCATTATTCCTTACAACAATTACAGAGTAATCTCATTCTTTTGGATGGAGATATGGAAGTTAGAAATATATGAAATATTTTCCCCAAAGTCCAAACCTAATAAATGGCAAGATCTAGATGTGAACACAGCTAGTTTAACAAGAAAGCGCACACATTGAAGTGTTAGGATGTGGTTGTAATTATTGCTGAATACTTTTAGTTGGGGAGAGGTATTGATACCAGCATTGAAGTGGTAGAGGTGAGGTGTGCCGCTGAAGGTTTTGCAATGTGTGGGACAATGTCCACTCCAACCTCTTCGATAAGAAAGAATAATTTGGCCCCAAATGTTAGCAGTGTGCTGAATTGAAAAGCTCTGTTTTATTCCCAGAGTCTAACTCAGTGCCATTCACAGAGTAGATCAAATCCGCATTAAAAAAAATTAAATAGGGGCTGGGAATATGGCCTAGTGGTAAAGTGCTCGCCTCGTATACGTGAAGCCCTGGGTTCGATTCCTCAGCACCACATATACAGAAAAAACCTGGAAGTGGAGCTGTGGCTCAAGAGGTAGAATACTAGCCTTGAGCAAAAAGAAGCCAGGGACAGTGCTCAGGCCCTGAGTCCACGCCCCAGGACTGGCAACAAAAACAAAACAAATAAATAAATAAAAAAACAAAACGAAATAGCACCACTTAATGGGCATCCCTATGCAATGTATTTATATAAATTTAAAATATATGGATAAAGATCCACTTTAATCCTGACCTAGTCTCCAGATCACAGACATTTCACTGTCTTTGTGTCCTGTCAGATCTGTAGCTTTGGAGTGATGCGTCTCATTTGTTCTTTCCCAAGTCTCAGCTCCTGTAATGATCCTATCTCCTGGCTTGGCCATCATCCTATAACTAGGAATTTCATGTTAAATCCTCCAGTTGCTGTAGTGATTTAGAAAAGATTTGGGGTATTTCAGTGCTTTTCTTTCTTGTGTCTACCCCATGCGGTTGGAATTCCATTGCATCATCCCTCTATGTTCTTCTCATGATTACATGGTGTGGGTTATTCGGTAGGGTGGGGGGAGGGGGTCAACATTTACTTTGGACAATGGGTTGCCTGCTTTGGCCCACCAAAGACACTCCCTGACTAATCAGATCCGTGCCAAGCTTGCTGAGTGAAGGGCTTGTGGCTTAAAGCCTTGGTTCCCATCCAGAAGACTACAGATTCCTGAACTTGGCTATGTGTGCTCACAAAGTCCTATTCCCTGTTGTAAACCAAATGGACTTTGCAAATCCGACCCGATTGATTGCATTACCTAGATCAGCTTTCCAGCTGACAGCTGCTGCTCAGTCTTTTCCTGCCCCTGCCCCCACCTTTGCTACGCTCTTGGATTTTTTTAATTAAAATTTTTTTAAATGATGGCCACTTAAGGCCTTTGCTCATTTCCCCAATACGTAAATTCCTCATTTTAACCATTCCCACCCCGCCCCATATTGCCTTTGGTGGGGTTGCAATTAAAGAGAAGAGAGAGGAATACATACCTACACAGTCTGTTTTAGCGATTCAGACATTTTTAAGGAAAGAGCTGGGGAGCAGGGTAGTCTTAAGGATCTGCTGAGTGATGAGAGAGAAATTAGCTTTCTCCAGTGAACCCTAAAGTCTGTTTGGAAGGGTAGACTGGGGCTGAACTAGCCGGCTTTTCTGAAATGCACAAGAATAACTTGTGAGAGTAAAGTTTCCTTCACTCATACCTGCACCTTCACTTTTGTTTGACCTTCCCAGCCTTTCAAGCTGTTGGGCGCCATTGTGCGTCAGGTATCTTCTGGCCCATAAAGCAAGCATGGAGGCCAAAGGATGGTGAGGGTCACTACTGGAGGATCTCTCTCTCACCTCGAACTCCGGAATGCTTTTATCTGTTACGTGATAGTAATATCAATATCAAAAACAATGGAGAAACATATTCCTGACTTTTTTTTCTGCCAGTCCTGGGCCTTGAACTCAGGGCCTGAGCACTGTCTCTGGCTTCTTTTTGCTCAAGGCTAGCACTCTTCCACTTGAGCCACAGCACCACCTCTGGCCGTTTTCTATATATGTTGTGCTGGGGAATCGAACCCTGGGCTCCATGTATACGAGAGAAGCACTCTTGCCACGAGGCCATATTCCCAGCCCTTCTGACTGGTTTTGCATTAAGTAACCTTCCTGGTTCCCACCAGATTTACCATTGGGTTCAACATGTTTTTTTCAACCTGATCATGGTGAAAGAGTGACCTACAAGTGCCTTTATGTTTTTTTACACATTTGATTTTTTCTATACATTCAGTAGAAAAGTGATTTTCTACATATTCTACAGAAAACATACTTCCTTCCAGCAGTGAGTCACAGGGATGAAAAACAAACCATACTCTAGAGTATACTGCATTGCTAAGCTGTGAGATCCTGTAGGTTAGGGTCATTACATTTATCTTTCTTCCCTCCCTCCCTCCCTCCCTCCCTCCCTCCCTCCCTCCCTCCCTCCCTCCCTCCCTTCCTTCCTTCCTTCCTTCCTTCCTTCCTTCCTTCCTTCCTTCCTTCCTTCCTTCCTTCCTTCCTTCCTTCCTTCCCCCTTTCTTCCTTCTTCTTCCGTTCCTTCCTCTCTCCCTCCTGTCCTTTTGCCATTCTAGGGATGGAACCTAGAATATCATATATGCTAAGCAAATGCCCTAAGCTTGAGTTCTATCTCCAACCCTATTAAATGTAATTTTGACTTAAAAGATTTCAACTTACTATGGATTTGATTATACAGAATCTTGTTTTAAGTTGTATTTGTATTTCATTTGATTTTCTGTATTATTTATTCTCTCTCTTTCTTCTTTCCCATTTTTTCCTTATTTTTATCCAAAATAGTCTCCTCTCTATAAGTATGAGACATGGGGACCTGAGCGAACAAACCAGCTTTAGGAAGTATTTTAGCTTGTTTTAGATTTTGCTATTTATTTTCTTTATTGTCAAAGTGATGTACAGAGTGGTTACAGTTTCATATGTAAGGCAGTGGGTACCTTTCTTGTTCAACTTGTTCCCTCCTCCCTCAATTTTTCCCCACCTTCCTCTTCCTTTTTCAATCTCCCCCCATGAGTTGTGCAGTTGGTTTATACCAAATGGTTTTGTAAGTATTGCTTTTGGAATTGTTTGTCTTTTATCCTTTGTCTCTTGATTTTGATATTCCCTTTCCCTTCCCTAGTTCTAATACCAGTATATACAGTGTCCAGGGTACTCAGATGAGATACAGTGATAGTGCAGGTACAACACAGGAAGGGGATACAAGAGGATCATCAACAATAGAAGCTACGGTTTCACATGGCATGTTGAAAATAATTACAACAATGATATAACACTTGTTTCCATAATGTGGAGTTCATTTCACTTAGAGATGATGCTATTTATTTTTAAAGTTATCATGTAGTTAAAAAAATCTGAAACACACATGCTGTGGCTTATATATTTTTTCTCATTAATCAAGTATGTCACCATGAAAATGAATAGAACAAATGATGAGCTATTATCTTCTCAAAGTGACATATTTTCAACACCCATAGAGATAGAAAATGAAGTTCTCAGCTTCCCAGTTCATACTTTCCTGTGTAACACTAGCAGAGCCACAAAGAAGTAATTGTTGTCATCAGTGTGATGAAATAAAACATCTCTTCAGCAGTATGGAACTGTGCTATGTGCTTTCTGCTTTCACATGTATTTTTTAATCCTCCCTAATAAAATACCTTAGATTCTTGGAGCTCCATGTCAAGAGAAGAATGAGATATTGCTGTTGCCTCTGCAAACTTTTCTGTTTCATGGTGGCATTTTCAGCAATTGTGGGAAATCTCCCCAAATAGCCAGGCATAACAATTGGTAATGCTTCACACATAATGGGCCTATTTGCAGATGAAGTTACAATTTCCTTCTACATTCCTTCTGAGAAATGCAAAGATTTACATGTCCTGTTTATTTATTCCAACTTCCACCTCTATGTTCATTATGCAAAACCCAAATTTAGAACAATATCTAAGCATCTATTATCTTCACAAAGTACTATACTTGCATAACATTTCCACTCAATTTTCAACCACTTTTCTACAAATAGAATAAATTCCAAGAATTTAGCTGACCCTAAGGTTCTATGATTCTTGCTTCTTAAAATACTTCTAAATTCATTCACTTCTTCCCGTTTTTTATGCCACAGTTCTAATCTCCTTTGAAACTCTCATTTCTCATGGGACAGTTGCAAAAATTATGCCAGATACTCTTTGTGGATCTTTATGCATAGAATTGCATTCAATCCAACCAAGACTTTTGAAGATAGAAAGTATTTGTATACCTATTCTTGACATAGAAACAGAGGCACAAATTCAACCTTCCTACAACTTGTACTTGTCAGAAGAATCTACCCAGGAAATCCTACTTTACAGCCCATGTTTCAACCACCATCCACTCTTACCACTTAAACATTTATGCAAGGGTCTCCCAACAGATTTCCTTTCATCTGCACATTGCCTTCCACAAAACTTCTCCATTCTGCATTTTTCTCAAAGCTCATTCTATATGTAATATAAAATCATTAATATTCTCATGCTAGCCTCTATGTCTCTGGATTTACTCATCTCTCTTCCCATTCCTCCTCACATAATGAGTAGGTATAGCTGGTATTACAGAGATAACTATGAAAGGTGATGGATGAGATAATTGTCTTGTCGGTAGTAGTCAGATTACTATGTGTATGTATATCAAAACAATAGCTTGTATATTGTGAACATGCATGATAAAGTTTCTTCTGACCATACTATCCTCTTGTTTGAAAAATCTAATAGCTTTCCTCTGCTCTAAGTATGAATTCCAGATTCCCTCTATGTGTCTGTAAGCATGAATCCCTTATCGCCTCTACAAGTCTGTGAGTGGGCTGGCTTTGCCCACCTGCCTGTTTCATCTCACTGTGGTCACACTCGCCTTGTACATCATTGGTCCATCTATCAGTTGCCTGACTATGTAGTAAGATTGTGCTTCCACCAGGGACCTTGACAAAAAAGTGTAATTCCACTTGAATTACTTAGTTGATTTTCCTTGTATTGAGATCACACTGCCAATGGCCTTCTTCTAGTCTTGGGCATTAATGATTCTTCTCTATGTGTGTGTGTGTGTGTGTGTGTGTGTGTGTGTGTGTGTGTGTGCTTGCATGCGTGTGCGCACCAGTCCTGCCTGGAGCTTGAACTCAGGGTATGGGCACTTTCTCTGAGATTTTTCCTTCCCCCCCTCCCCCAAGGTTAATGCTCTACTGTTTGAGCCACAGCTCTACTTTCAGCTTTTTGGTGGTTCATTGGAGATACGAGTCTCATGGACTTTCCTGCTTGGGCTGCCTTTGAACCATGATACTCATCTCAGCCTCTTGAGTAGCTCGGATGACAGGCCTGAACCATCAGCATCTGGGCCTACTCTGTTTTATTTTTATCTCCTTGATTCTTCCCTCCCATTTTCTTTGTGGCTAGTTGCTCTCTGTATGCCTCAGGGTTCCATGAGCTCGTTCTAACTCATAAACCCTGTAGCAGCTAATGAAACCTATAGCTTAATACTGCCAAACCCCATCCTCAAACTCTGTTGGCCTTCAGATTCATATATCCAGCTGACTTTTTAGCTTTCTCTTCCAGTAATGTGTCTAAGGACTTGAATGAAGTTCAGTATGTCTAAAAGAATATTGATTATATCTTCTTCCAACTGCTGTTGTATTGCCACTTCTCCAGTCATCAAGTTATTTGTACTAGAAATCTCAAGGTCATCCTTAACCTTGTAGGATGGAACAGGTCTTTATAAGTCAATCTTTTCAAGATTATATTAAAAAAAGATTAGGAATGTATATTGAATGAACCTTGTCTTCTTCATTCCTATTACTTCTGACCTGGTGCAGAAGTCTATCATTCATCTGGCTTACTTTCTGGGTCACTCTCTCTCCCCTCTCTAATTTGGAAGAATCAAGCCAAAGGGCTCAAATTTAGTGGGATCTAGGTATCTGTGAGGCACCTCCTTAAAGTAGAAGTGATAGGTATTGATCTGGCTGTCAGTGCCATGCGCAGTGGATTCTCCTGGCTTCATCCGGGCTCCTCCACAGCCTCCTGGCATTTCTGTGTTGAGAATGACAACAGGAGAAAAAGCAGCACTTGCAGCATCTGCCACCACCACCTTACTACACAACAACCCCAATCTATGGCACACAGTAAGCTGGGTGCAATTCACACTTAAAAAAAAATGTGATCTATCTATTCATTTGAAAGTGACCTTGGGGGTAGTAGTGGATGTTTAAAGATGCCCATATTATCCTAGTAGGGCTTAGCTTCTCTTTGCACCTGCAACCCAAGCACTACTGGCGGGATTGTAAATCGGGTCCTTGCTCCTACTGGCAAGGAAGGTGGACTCATACAAAGACAAGTGAACTTTCTTCTGAGACTTACAGGTAAACATAAGACTAGAAGAAGATTTTTGGGGCTCATTGCCCTCGGTGGTGGTACCTGTAATGTGATGGCTTAATAATCTTTTCAAGCAGACCCCCTTGCTCCCTTGCTGTGCTAATCCCAATCTATTTTTTCTTTCCGGGTCTGAAGCCTTGACCTTTGGGCCTGGGAGTCCCTAAGCTCTTTTTGCTCAAGGCTATTGCTCTACCACTTGAGCTAGAGCATCACTTCTGGCTTTTTCTGTGATTAATTGGAGCTAAGAGTTTTCATCAACTTTCCTGCCTTGGCTGGCTTTGAACTGCGATCCTCTGATATCAGCCTCCTGAGTGGCTAGGATTGCAGGCATGAGCCACCCATGCCCAGCCTGATTCCAATCTTGATGCATGGTTACTTTTCCAATCCTGGGTCTCTAGTCTCCCGTCTTCTGGCCAGCTGGCTAAATATCTTTTGCCAATAAATTCTTCTTCCTTCCATTCCTTCTCGTTTTCCTTTCTTCTCTTTTGGTGTTCTTTAAACAATGTGGATTTCAGTTTTCTATAAGTAGAGACCCTAATGGGACACCATCTCAGGGAGACTATGGTCTGTCAGCAACTTGTGCCATGCCTTATAGTGAGTCATGTGGATAAAAGGATATTTCAGAATGCCTACTCTAGTATTCCTTGTAGCACAGCAGTTCTTGGAGGGTCTCTTAGCTCAGGACCCCCAGAATAGGTGCTTATACCCCCTGTTTTTCTGAGTGTATGATTTTAGGAAGGCTGTTTAATCTCTTTCTGTTTCCTTACTTGTAAAATAGGGGCAATAATAGTACTCATACTGTGGCTTGTCATTTAGATGGTATTTCTTCATATTGCACACATAAAGCATGCATTGTTAATGCCTGATATATAGGAAGAGAGACATAAATGTTATTAACTACTACTATTATTATTTTTACTGCATCAACTGGCCATTATCAGTTTAAAACTTCAAGTGCAGAATTCCTTCATTGCATTACTCAAGTATGTCTTAGTTGAAGAAACTTAATTCACATGTCTAAAGTAACTTAGCAGCAACCAGGAGAGGTGCTTGAGGCTTGGTAGTCTTTTTTACTCTGAAAAAATAAATTGAAGAGATTGTTCTTTTCTCTTTTTGCCCCTGACCAATGAAAAGGACATCAAAGTAAGTGTTTGACAAGAAGACCAGTTGGTTCCATTCAGGGGCACGTTAAGAATTGTTCCTTTCTGACAAGAGGAACAATTCATCACATTTTGTTTATATAGCACCTCCTGAGGGTCCATTTCTAAGTGGTTCACAAAAGGCGTGTTCTCACTGGAACATACTTGTCCTCCGGGGTTCCCAGGGAATGAAGATCGTGTGTGCAAATAAAATAAACTCACCCTGAAGGCCAGTCACTTAGATTAATAAAGAGCTATGTTTATATAACTCTGTTAACAAAATTCTACATGGCAAGTCAAATCTAACTTTCTCAGGCTGCACTACCATTTCTAAACAAGACTTGATGAAGAATGTCTAGTTTGTGGGCATACAAAGTAAAGGGAAAGTCTTTTCAGAGTCCTTGGACTCTATCCTGTGACTCTTGTTTCTCAGGAGATCACTGCGAGGCTGAAGCAGCTTGAATGTGAAAGATTTCATATTTGTGGGAATTAAGTGAGTGCTGTAGACACATCCATTTATCTTTCTAGCCTCTGTCATCCATCCATTCATTCATATACTTATCCAACGGAACAGCTCTCAGGTACGTGCTAATACCAGCTCTAAACTCTTTTGCTTCTATTTGGCTTTTCTGGTGAGGGAACTTGGACAAAATAAAGTGTTGTCAGTGTTGAGAGGCAGCTAAGCTATACGAGACCCAACAGTTTTTATAGTTATACTCCTAGCAAATGTGTTTGGTAGGTAGCGTTTAATATTTTTTTTTCAAAATTTTATTATCAAAATTTGCTCTTTTTTAAATAATATTTCCTTTTTTAAAAAAATTGTCAAATGGATGTACAGAGAGGTTACAGTTTCATACGTTAGGCATTGGATACATTTCTTGTACTGTTTGTTACCTCCTCCCTCATTCCCCCTCCCCCCTCCCCCTTACCCTTTCCCCCCCTGAGGTGTTCAGTTCACTTACACCAAACAGTTTTGCAAGTATTTCTTTTGTAGTTGTTTGTCTTTTTTTACCCTGTGTCTCTCAATTTTGGTATTCCCTTTCAATTTCCTAGTTCTAATACCAGTATACACGGTTTCCAATATACTCAGATAAGATTACAGAGATAGTGTAGGTACAACCACAGGAAGGTGATACAAGAACATCATCAATAATAGAAGCTACAGATACACATGGGACGTTGAAAGTAGTTACAACTGTGATATAACAATCGTTTCCATAACATGGAGTTCATTTCACTTAGCATCATCTTATGTGTTCATAAGGGTATAGCTATTGGGCTCTTGTGATCCTCTGCTATGGCTTGCCTAAACCTGTACTAATTATTCCCAGTAAGGGAGACCATAGAGTCCATGTTTCTTTGGGTCTGGCTCACTTCACTTAGTATAATTTTTTCCAAGTCCTTCCATTTCCTTAGGTAGGGGTTACTTATATCTTCCCTTTCTTCTAAAAGAAGAGAGGCCTTGAGCACAGAGTTATAAGACTTACACAAATGAAAGAAAGCTCCAATTTGTTTAGTACTATTATATACTATGTATGACCTGAGAGATTTTTATATTCATAATCTTATTCTATTGGCCAGAAAATGCTGGAGAGAGAGAGACAGAGAGAGACAGAGAGAGAGAGAGAGAGAGAGAGAGAGAGAGAGAGAGAGAGAGAGAGAGAGAGTCCATTTGACAGATGAATGAGGAAATGGAGACACTCACTGAGATGTTATAGAATTGCTGTGGTCCGCCGGAAGTGGGAGGCTGAAATTCTGTGGTCTTCCATGGCCTTGGACTCTCTCCCTAGAGACCACACAGGGTCAAGATCCTCACCCAACCCAGTGTCTTTGTGACATCCTGGCTTTCTTCCCCTTTCCCTCCAAAGTTTCAATGGGGAGGATCAGAAAGGAAAACCACAGTACCAACACAAATAGACGAGGAAGGACTAGGGTGGGAGAAGGGGGTAGTGTGTGGTAGCATGAAGATAATGTTTGACTTTAGGGCTGAGAGCCCAAGGATCATGGCTTCCCCGGGCTGCCTTTCCCATGGGCATTTCCTGACCAGTGGATCCGTTTTTGCCTCCTTTTCTGTGACTGATATGAGAGCCGTGTGCTCTCTATTTTGGTTTCTGTACTGACTATCGTCATTCTCAGACCTTCCTTGCTGCATTTGCATTCAATTATCAGCTCTCCATTGGTGATCCCAGATCTGTGCCTCCATCCTACACCTGTCCTGTGAGCACCACCCAGCCCATTCACAAAAATGTCTGATGGTCCTTGTATGTGTAGTACCCTATTCTTGCATTTCCACCCACCAGATAACAACAGCACTCTGAAAGCTTAACTCACTGAGGTCTGATTTGTTCCAGTGTCTTTTTATTTCCTTTTGAGTACCTAATTTGTCATCAAGTAATGTGCTAAATGCTGGTGTACAAACAAAGAAAGTTTTAGTTCTCCTGTAGCTTCCAGTCCATGATGGCCTATTGAGTGTATGTATGCATAGAAGGCCTAGGGCAGGAAAGAGCATGCTTCCGTACTGTGTAACTGGTGTAATGGTAAAGGCGAAGCCAGGGCATATGAAAGAGATACGAACGCAGATGTCAGACGCAGTTGTTAGTGACGGTAGGATGGCTTCTTAGGGGAGGCAGTTGGATCACCTGTTCTTTAGAGGAGTATTCTCATCATTTTCTCTCAATATCCTGTCATTTCCCAGTCTCTCCCATTTTAAATTTAATATTACTTTCTTAAAGCCTTTCCCAAAGGAAGAAGGCCGAGTCAGACTTCTCTCTGCATGCCGTTTATTCTTCCGCTTGAAGAATAGGCTTTCTTCTGCCCCTCACATGGTTTCTGCACATCTGTCATGTCTGTTAGCGAGTAAGCCTCAAGGCTCATTCTCATTCATCTCCATGGCTCTCCTGCTGTTGCACTGGCCTCAAATTCAGACACATTCATTGCTGTGTGAGTATGAGAGGCAAGGAGTGAACACCGATCCATCAGTATCTTTTCCCACTGTAAGACGCTATAAACTGGAAATCAGTAATAGAGTAGACAGACTGATGCTACCTGAGGCAGTGAGAGGTTCAATCGTGGGATCCAAAGCAATTGAGGTGCTGGCTACCATACGGCTACTTGTAATCCAGTGGCTGGTTTACAACAGGTGCTCAATAAATAAATGTTGCTTGAATGAATTAATGCATGTAAAGGCAAAGGTATGGATGAGTTAAAAAAACAAAAAACAAAAAACCTCTCACGCTAGTTTCTAGAGCAGGCTACCTATTACTTGCTGTCTGCTACTCTTACTAATATTGTCCTAATCTTAGGTGCATTTCAAAAACTCTGCATAGTTGAGACTCCCTCACTGGAAGAAAGAAAGAATTGGAAACACAGGTCACATTTTCAGGATTATATTTACTTTTGGTATTCTCTAAATACCTTAGAGAGGGTCACTTTATCTTCCTGCAGTTGTAGGAGATAGTGTTATTTTCCTTGATTTAGAGGCAAAGACACCGAGGTGTACAGAGACTATCAAAACCACATAGGTGACATGTAACCGAGCTGGACTTTGAATTATGGATTTGTCATCATCTAGTATCCAGGTAAAAAAAAAATTCCAGCTGAGATATATACCTGGCTAAAACTTTAAGCATCGCCTCATTCCAGTGTCTCTCAATGCGGTTTAATTCCATATCTTCCAAACACTTACATGGCGAATGAAATCTCAAACCTGTTAGACACGGGTGTGTTATTTCTCTATTTTGCACGCTTTCATATACGAGGTCCCAGGAATAAGGTAGATGTGTCTGTGGTTTCTGAGGAGACTGTGGTTTGCTCTGGAGGATACTGATCTCTTAGTGTCCATGGGGTGTCAGGCTCCCTTCCCCCAGGCTTGATCTGTGGGTGGCGACCATCAATAAAGCCCTTTAAGCAAATCTGTACATTTGGGGGCCGGCTGGCCAGGCACGTGGCGTGGAGCACCCCCTTCCCAATAATCAAACTCTTGTAAGCGGCATTGAATGGGATTCTTTCTCTGGGGACCAGTATATGTTTGTTTGTTGGCATGGTCCTAATGACTTAAAGGAAAATGCCGGAAACGAGCCCTGTGCTCTTCCCTGAAAGGAACATTGGCCCTTTGTTCAAGCAATGCATTTGCAGAATGGCTTCTGAGTTAATCCTTGGAATCCCTCATGGTTTATATGTCTTTGTAAGCTCCTGGCATTGAAGAAGTAAGATTTTTTTCTTTTGCTTTTTTTTTTTTTTTTCCCTTCCCAATGAATCCAACATTGTATTGAGAACACTTGCACTCAATTTTGATAAAACCAACAACTTACAAAGCCAACTTGGGTGGAAAAAGCAGGAACATGAGTAACATTTGAATTGATTATAAACTGTTCAGTCTCAAAGATGAAGAATGTGAATAACAAAACTGGAACTCCATTTCACTGCTATGTTCTTTCATTCTTTTTGTCCAGGAAGAGCACCTACAATGGTGCTCAGATGCACAGGGGTTAAAATGTTTTTCAAGACAATTACATACCCTTTATATTTTGATAGTTTTCCATTTTGAGAGAGGCAATAAGGATAGTATAGTGGTTAGGGATTTATGATAACTTGATTTAAGTGACAAACCAAGGCCTCTTGTTTTCTATCTTCAGGATACAGGACAAATCCTTCATTTCCCTGAACCTCATTTTCTTCTCCATACAAAATGAGAATCAGAAGGTTATTTACCCTACACGATTGTGTTGGGATTTAAATAAGATAGTGTGATTTGCCCAACAGCTTCTCATCCCCATACTTAACAAACAGTTGCCACCTTCCTTCTGCTTTTTCTTTCTGGAGAGCTAGATGCTCAGGGTGGTAATGAAGTAATAGGCAAATTATCCTGTTTGCCAAGGTTACTATCACAAAGCACTATGGACCAAGCGATTTAACCAACAGACATTGATCCCTTTGTAATTCTGGTGGCTGGAAATCCAACATGAAGGGCATTGGTAGGGTGGCGTTTTCCAAGTTGTCTTTCCTTCTAAGTTGTGGATGGCCATCCTCTCCCTGTCTTTGCTTGGTCATCACTTTGCATTTACCTGATAAGTCTCATCATCCCAATTAGATTAAAATCCTTTTGAGGCCAGAATACTCCTTTACGTTTGTAACACTGAGCACATTTCCTATGATGATTACAGGAGAAAATGTTCAGTCTGTTCATTTGGTTCATCATTAGATCACATATACATACATGCATACATGTAGCTAGAAAACAGCTAGATTCTCAATGTTCATGTATTCAGTATGGGGTATGAATAACACAGGCCTTTGCCCCTAGGGATCTCGTGGTCTATTTGGAAAAGTCAGATGGCCACCATTTCTGATGCACGATTCCACTGTAGCATAGCAGAAGCCCTAGAGAGGAGGACAGAGCACAGATAGGAGGGGCTGGAGTTTGGGACGAGAGGTACCTGGTTGGGGAAGGCTAGAACTGGAGAATCTTGCCACTGGAGGGACAAGGATGAAAATCACAGATGAGCATTGTCAGTTGTCACTCGGGAGCTCACGTTGAATACAGACTCTCAGGCTCAAGCCCAGACTCATGTTGGCTTCAGAAGTAAGTGTTTCTTCTTCACATCCCATAATTACCACCAGAGATGCCTATCCAGTGGGAACTTAGAGTTCCTTGTCTACCTTGCATCTGGAAAGACCATGAGACTAGTACACTTCCTTCTATTTGCGTATGAGGAAGTGGATTTTTTTCTCCTTTGGATCAAAGGTTTTAAAAACATAGCTGAATTGTTTACCATAGCCAAGATATGGAATCAACCCAGATGCCCCTCAGTGAATGAATGGCTCAAGAAAATATGGTATCTATCTATATGTATATACATATATATACATACATGTATATATGCAATAGAAGTCTATGCTTCAATCAGAAAGAATGATAATGCCATTGCCCCACTGGTAAGGGAATGGAAAGACTTGGAAGAAAATTATACTAAGTGAAGTAAGTCAGACCCAAAGAAACACAGACTACATGGTTTCCCTCATTTGTAATAACTCTAATGTGCCTATAAATCTAAAAGTAAACCCAATGGGCAGTAAAAAGCAAATAATTATACTTGGACATGATTAAAGAGCAATCTAAACATTCTCACAGTGAGAACAAAGGAGGATATTCTTAGGTGAGGATTAAAAGGGCTCAATAGCTATGTGCATAAGATCATATGAAATGATGCTTCTTGAAATGAACTCCAAGACATGGAAGTAAGAAGTGTTTTGTTTGATTTTTTGTCTCCATTTTTCTTTGGTGCTATCCCTTCTGTCCCTTGTACCCTTTGTCTTGTATATAAATTTATCTGATTGAGCGAGGAGAAGGGGAAGCACAGAAATGGTAGGGCAAAGAGTGAACAAATTCAGCAGTGAAACCCAGTAGACACTACTCAACTTTGGGGGAAGGAGATACAGGAAGGGAAAACCTGGAAGAGAACGAGGGAGGGGGTGTTCAAAAGGAAACATACTCATAACCTGAATCATGTAACTGTAA
Source organism: Perognathus longimembris pacificus (assembly GCF_023159225.1). NCBI lineage: Eukaryota > Metazoa > Chordata > Mammalia > Rodentia > Heteromyidae > Perognathus > Perognathus longimembris. The sequence goes on from NC_063172.1 coordinate 9,002,654, forward strand.
CCCCTCTGTATATTACCTGTACAATAAAATTTAAAACAGAGAAGGATAAACAGCTGAGATTTTAAAAAATACTCCCTGTACTCTAGTTGAAGGACAGACATCAAAGCTCCAAAGGATGATAAAAGCACAGATGGAAGGAGCTTGCGTAGCTGAAGTGCCGTGAGGAGGAAAGACATCCTCATCAACTAATGTAAGACAATGAAGTAAGCGTTTATTGCATTGAGTCACAGACATTTGGGGGCTTTTACTTGCAGAGCTAGCGCTCCCCTAATGACGATCCACAGACAGAATCTTTTCTATAAGGACAATGACGGTGGAATCACACTAACAGGTGGAGCCGCAGTGTAGAGGAGGCCATGGGGAATGGTGAGGAACGGCGGGGAACGGTGCAGTAGGCTGGAGAGTGCCCTGCCTCCAAAGCTTAACATGTGCCCAATAAAACACCCAGATGGGATTAGTCATATCAGCAACCAGAGTGCACACTCAGCAACCGCCCAGTTATACCTCCCTGCTGGCAGACAGGAAGCGGAGAGGATTCTGGGAAACACATGTGACACGCTGGTGGCTCCGTGCATGGATGTAGAAGGTGACTGCTCCAGGTCAGCAGGCTGTTAGAAAGACAGCTCGAACCGCTCCAGCCCTCTGCCGCCGGGATTTGTGCAACAGCTGCTGCTCCCAGGGCATTGTTCCACAGAACTCGTCTCCCCCAGAGCCGTTGCTTCCCTCCACTTCCTCCCTGGACGCCCTGACAGGTGTCACCAGCATCTCCATGCTGTCAGGGGCAAAAGGGAGGCACAGAGCAATGGCTTCCTGAACGTCCCTTGGGTTTTCCTTTTGCCATGTCATTTGAGGCTGGAGAACTTTCCAGTCCACCCTGCGTGGTAAAGTGAAGGGCAGGTCGAACACTTTGGAGATGCGGAGGTTCTGCTAAGGGTCAAGGCCAGGTGACCTTGACTGTCGGCCTGGGACAAACTTCATTTTCATCAGCTGGGCGTCATTTGATGTTGAAAGGGGGAGCGTGTGTGTGTGTGTGTGTGTGTGTGTGTGTGTGTGTGTGTTTTCTCCTAGAAGAAGGGGGCGTGACTCCAGCTTCCGTGATGGGGATAGTGGAGTGGGTTCTGTCTCTGCAGTGCAGCAAAGGTGTCTTGGGGGGGGGGGGGCTGTGAACCTCTCTGAAGCTGTCAGCACTGCTGGATAGATTTCTGGAGCTTTCCAGCTGTGTGGCCACATGCAAGTCCTTTGGTTGTTTTTTGAGACTCAGTTTCCTGAAAGGTAAAGCGAAGAATCCGGAGCAATACTCAGCAGAGTATGACTGTCGAGCTAAAGAAGCCGTTAAAGGTGAAGCCGGTTAGGCTGAGGCCTTTGTAGGGGGACATAGGCTGCACACAGGCCAATGATAATAACTCTGCATGGTTGGGGTGTCGCCAGATCACCCATGAATCTGTCTCCCATCTACCAGGTCTGGGCTGTGGGTGCATTTCTGATGGCCAGACGTCGGCTTTGCAGGGAGAGGCAAACAAGGGCATCTATTCACAGCCTCCCTGGCCGGGCCGCCAGCGCCCGCGAGGGGCTTGGACTCAGAGAGCTATTGAAGGCAAGCCACAAAGACACGCTCTCTCCCCTGCGGCCTGGAGGGGGGACCGAGAGGCCTGGCACAAGAAGAGAGTTGTTTCAAATCAGCCGGCAGCCGGCACATTCTGTCAAAGCAGCTGAAGGGGAGAAAGCATCCAAAGGCCCAGGGAAAACAAGCCTGGTGGCTCGGGCAGGAGATAGAAGATAAGGGGCGGCCGGAGGCACAGTGGGGCCTTCACACGGCGCTGGCAGCCACGCTCCGGCCATTGTCGCCCTGTGTGCTGGAAGGATAGGGCCTTTCTTTTGATAATGTCTCTTTAAAGACAGGATTTATGTCAGAGGAAAGAGAGTGCGTGTTGTATGCACAGTGTGACTGCTGAATGAAAATCCGCGGGGTTCAAAAGAGTGTGGCCGGAATTCAAACTGGTGCTTTATCTCCGTGGTGGTGGAGAAGGTGGGGGGGGGGGTGGAGGGAGGGGTCTTCTCCCCGCCCCCCCCCCCCAGGGTGATGCCCTCCTTTCGGCCCCTTGCTGTGCCTCTGAGGTTCTGGGTGATTTCTTCTTGCTAAATGGAAGTCAAGGTGGATGAGTGCGCATGACATCCCCTTGCCCTTCCCGGGTGCACGCTCTGTCCTTGCTCTCCACCTTTGGAACCTTCTAGACAGAAGCCCACCAGCGTCGCACACTCCACCTATGGAGCCAGAGCTAAGAGATGACGTCTCAGGTTGGTGGGGGATTGATTCATCTCACACCTGTGCACACCACCCCACAGCTGTCCGTGTCAAAGAATGGGGCAGGGGTGGCTGGTGGAATGGCAGAGGGAGAAAGGAAGGGGCTCCTTCTAATGCCTTCCATCGGAAAGGATGGGCCTGGATCCATCATGGCTCCTCCTTGGTTCCTGTGTTGGATGGTGATAGTGATTTGGATAAGAAGTGATACAATCCAAACTTGCTGAGTGCTGTTATCTTCTTTCCTCCTGCCCTCCCTCCTCTTCCTCCCCGGTTTTGGGTAAGAAGAGGGTCTATACTGTCTGGGTTGCCCTCCAATCCGTGCAGTCCTCTCGTCCTAGCCTCTAGAGTATCTGGAACTCCAAGCACATGCCACTGGGTCGCACACCCGGGGCATTTGAACAAAGACTTGTTACGTGAGCACGACCCTCGGCCAGAGGACATCCGCAGACTTGTAAGGAAGACCTTCTCCCTGGTAAGTCAGGTCCAGCCGAACTCACGGAATCCTGCTTCCTGTCCATGGAGAGCTCTTTTTCTGTTGGAGCCCAACTGCCAGTGTAAAGAAGCCCAGGTTGTCATGAGGATAAAGATATGGAAACAAAAGATCTCTTTTTTCCCTTTTTCTTTTTGTTGATGATTCTGTCTTCCTTATGTACACATTCGCCCTCGTATCTTTGAGATGGTTGGGGCAGGGAAAGGTGAACAAGTGTAGCTCATTGGACATAGATGAAAGTGAACTATCCAACTCGTGGGTGGAGACAGGAGGGAGGGACTGGGAGAGAGTGAGGGAAGGGAAGAAACTGTATGAAAGGAAATGTACTCATTACCTGACTCGTGAAATTGTAATGCCTGTGGACACCATCTTTATAATAACAATAAAGTGAAAAAAAAAATCATGTGTGGAAGGCAGCCATGGAAAGCGAGAGGTGATGTAGGGAAAACTCAGGCCCCACCCACCTGCCAGCCGGCCGAGATGCTTGCAGGGGAGTGCATGTTAGCAGAAGATCGAACCCACTCAAGTCTTCTCATGAGAGTACATTCTATTTACAGCTTGGTGGCAAATGTTGGAAAGACTGGAAAAGGAAGAACTAGGTTCTTCTATTCATACTTGTAATTACAATCTCTTTCATGCATTAAATAGTATTGGTGGACCTCCGGAAGCACTGGGAAGTGCGACAGATCTGTATCAAGCTTCACTGAGTATCTGGACTTCCCTAAGTTAATAAATCATCTGAAATCTCAGCCATCTTCCTAAGGAGGTGGTAGAGAGTAATGATCAATACTTGGCAAACTTTTCAAGTACCTGTTGAAAAAAAGCTTGGTTATATCTTGCAAGGAGAAAGACCTATTTCTTTAAAAAAATTTATGAACACATTGGTTGAATACAGTTATGGATTTCCTTGTGGTAATTTCAAGCATCAACTTGAAGTATTGTAATCATACTTACTCCTTTCATAGGTCTCTGTTATTCCTCTTTATCCCCCTCTCTTGACCTCTCCTCTTTCCAAATCATGCTCCTGCTATTTTAATGCCTTTTTGTTCATCTAAATTCCTCATATGAGAGAAGACATGTGCCATTTGTCTTTCTGAGTTTAGTGTATTTTGCTTAATGTGATGATCTCCAGTTCCACTCATTTTTCTTGAAATTGATGCATTATATTTTCCCTTATGGCTGCATAAAACGCCAAATGTGGATATATGGATATATAACGCATTTTCTTCATCAGCTGATGGTCACTGAGGGTAACTCCAAATCTTGGCTATTATGAATAGTATTGCAATGATCATGGCTGTGTAGATATGCAGGATGCTGATTTTGTTTCCTTTGGTCACTGAATAAATGAAATTAAATGGTAGAGCTGGATCATGTGGTAGTTCTACTTTTAGTGGTAAGAGGGACTTATTTTCCTACTGGCTGGATTGATTTGCATTCCACGAACACTGTGTAAGGGTTCTGTGCTTCCTGTATCCTCAGTAGGATTCGTGTTTTCTGCTTTCATGACCATCGTCATTCTGATTGGAGGGAGATGCAATCTCAGTGTAGCTATGATTCGAGTTTCTCTGATGGCTAAAAGATGTCCAGCATTTTTCATGTAATTGTTGCTAATTCGAGTGCCTTTTGAGAAACGTCTGTTCAGCTCATGTGCCCAGTTATTGAAGGGTTTGTTCTTAGTTGTTATTTTTAAGGTGTTTTTTTTGTATATTGTCGATACTATTCCTTGTCAAATAGCAGAGGAAGATTTTTCTTCCTCACACTGTATACTTTGTCTTTTCATTCTATTAATTGTTCCATGTTCTGTTTAGAAGTCTTTTAACGTCTGCTATTATTTCCCTGTGCAATTGGAAATCTTCCCCATGCCACTATCCTATTTCTTAGAAAGTCTATGTTCTGTATTTAAAATAAGATTTTGATTTCAGCTTGGATCTAAAAACCTCGACATCCGTAGTATGGAAATATTATTAACATTATGGAGACAGGTGATCTGAAACTGAACTGATGAGAGACATTTTAAGACTGATATTACACTATATGTTTTTATACTCAGCTATATTCATTATAGCTTTTCCAAATAGCATTTTTACCTTTATAGACAAGGAAATTAAAACTCAAAGAGATTAAATAACCCCTTTAGAGTTCCAGAACACAGAATATTATAGGCCAGATTTGAACCCCATTCTGCTCAATCCCATGTTCTATGTGTTTTTTCCCCTTCCCTGGGCTGCTTCTCTCAATTAAGACAAGCATCATTAATGTACCACATTTAAGTATTACTTGCAAAGCAATGTTCTAAGCCACTGCTCTTTCTCCAGATCTTTGATTTTTAGTTGTGCATAGGTTTCCTTTTAACAGCAAATCTTGCTTTGTTCATCAGGGTGAGGTAGAGAGAGTGAGAAGAGAGAATGAGTTAACTTTTGCGTTCATATGGCTCTAGAATAGCTAGTTATAAATTTCTTCCCATCCTTTCCCCTGAATACTCTTTGAAAAACAAAAGATGGCAATTTGATCCTGCCTCTTCCTCTTTGATTCTTATTGCATTCCACTTGGATTAAGGGTGTTCCGTTTCCTTGGGAGGAACAAATATGGCCATCTAAGGGAGTAGCGGATAAGCCCTTTCCTTAAACTCCTCAATGGGGTTTTTTTATGGGATATATTTTCACCTCACTGAGCTTTTTATTTTACTAAGATTCTTTCATCCATGCAAGCAGGTGAAGAAAATGGGAAAATGATGGCAGAGAAAAGAAGAGCTTTAGGAGCTTGAAAAGAAAGAGAAAAACAAAGGAATCTGTCTCCACATTTGCTTATTATAAGGTTTTAAACTCACAGCCCCAGATCAGTAACAAAAGAACAAACAATTTATCCTTGACTGACACTGTAGGATATAAAATAGCCCATTTATGAAGAGAATAGGCCAGTTTATTTCGCCATGCATTTCAGCATTCATTTATGCGTCGATATTCATTTATTCATTCATTTCTTCACTTACTTGTTTGGTCACTTGCACCAAAGGTCCTCTCTCTTCAGTGAAGAGGATCTGTATGTGAAAGATTAATCGATATAAGTCATAAAATGGATTTACTTAAGAAAGTATATAATATACTTCAGCATTTTTTAGACTATGAAACATTTTCCTGAACATATTCGTTTATCCATCTTATGATACAAGGCCAAGGTTATAATTTGTATTGGTTGTTATTCCAAACAACAATGAAAACCACACTCATGCTGACAGTACATTATGTGTTCTTCTAGGTCTGTTTTTCTTTAAAGTAGATGAGGAGCTTGGAGACACTTGCAAGGCAATTTAATTTTAGACTTTGAACTTTTACTTTTTTATTTTTAACTGCAATATTTTGCGGTCATTTTGCTCTCAATTAATTCCACACAAGATTGTGAGGTAGGATAGTGTGAGCAAGAAGTTGACATTTCCATTTTATTCAATTCAATTGAAAGTGTGGATAGTGACGCTCATGGCAAGTGGCTATCAAATGTGACAGCATGGCTTTAGAGCTTCAAAGAAGTCTTGGGAGTAGACAAATCCTCCTCCTCAAGGTAATGGCAGATTTCAGTTTTCATATTTGCTTTGGATGGAGGAAGATTTTAAGTAGTATAAGGTACAGATGGAGTCCAACTTAATTGAATTTATGAGTAGGACAGGGCTTTACACTAAGAGGACTGTGGATATAAAGAAAAAAGCACTCAGAGCTTACAAGTAAATGTTAGTTATGTGGACAGATATTGATTGTAACTTTGGTTGAGCATACCTTGCAACTGTAAGAACTGATGGAGAATATGCTATCTCCCATATATTCAGTACAATGATAAAATAATGCAAAGAAATGTATGCATATATTTAAAGTAATATTTTATTTTAAAGGTGATGTACAGACAGATTGCAGTTACCTAATAAGTGCATTTCTTGTTGAATAGTGTTACCCCTTCCCTAGTTTTCTCCTGCTTTCCCTCCCCCACTCCCGAGTGCCCTACGTCCCCAAGCTGTAAAGTTCATTTCCAGCATGGTCTCTTGTGAGTAACATTGTTGCATTGGTTCATCATTTGTGTCACCATTTTGTTATTCTCCTTCCCTTCCCCAAATCAGATAAACCTATATACAAGACCCAGGGTACCAAAATAAAAAACAATGGCAACAGAGGATAAACCAAAGGAAAAAAAGTGAAAGAAAAAATAACTTTACACAGTACATTTAAAAAAACAACAACAACAAAAAACCCTTCTTGTTTCCATATCTTGGAGTTCACTTTTTTTTTTTTTTGCCAGTCCTGGGGCTTGAACTCAAGGCCTGAGCACTGTCCCTCGTGTCTCTTTGCTCAAGGCTAGCACTCTGCCAACTTGAGCCACAGCGCCACCTCTGGCCTTTTCTATATATGTGGTGCTGAGGAATCAAACCTAGGGCTTCATGTATACGAGGCAAGCACTCTTGCCACTAGGCCATATTCCCAGCCCCTTGGAGTTCATTTTGATTAGCATCATTTCATATGGTCATATGTACATAGCCATTGTGATCTTCTGCTAGGATTATACTAGATGTATACTAATTATTACAAATGAGGGAAACCATGGAGCCTATATTTCTTTGTGTCTGTCTCACTTCACTTAATATGATTTTTTCCCAGGTCTTTCCATTTCCTTATGAATGGGGCAATATCATTCCTTCTGATGGAAGCATAGAACTCCATTTTGTATACATATGACATTTTCTTGATCCAAATTTAAAGAAAGTTAATTATTATATAGCATTTAGTATGAAAGCATGCTATATATGGTTAAAAATTTTAATTAGAACATGCTTAGGGAAAATAACATATATAAACATATATACAACTACAAATACTAAATGTCGTTATCTCTGAGTTTACTTTTCTGCCTTGTTGTATTATCTATAGTGTCACAGATCTTCTGAAATATGTGTGGGTTACTTTTATAATAAGACCAATAAGAAAGCAATAAAATAGGCTTTTTAAATTAAGAGTTAAGCCAGGTAGTTGGAAATGTCAATGCTATACAGACAGAAGGAATTCCAGAAGGTAAGGCACGAGGTAGGCAGAAAGGTTTAAATCACACCAAAGATGAGTCTTAAATGGCAAGAGGGAGGTGAAGGCAGCAGAAGGAGCAAACATGCCTTCAGCACTTGCTCTTGGGGTGATGATTTATCTTAACTCTTTTATTTCTCGTTATAACCAGATAAGTGGGTGCCATCAGTGTACCATTTTACAGAGGAGGAATTCAAGCCTCTGGTAGGCTCAATGATACTGTCAGTAAAACCAGAGGCAAATCCTGGGTTTTAGCTTTAAGACTTCGCAATGTATGGCTGATTCAAATGCACCGAGTAGACCAGGAGCTTTTAGGGGCAGAACTCAGTGGGCTAGCTCACTGCCATGTCTACACAACACAGCAGAGCACTGGACAGATGACAGTCTGTTGCCAACTGACTGTAGCTGTACCACGAATCACCCATTCCCGTACTTTAGCCTTATTGATTTTTGTTGAGAGAGTGAAATGAGCTAATAGGCATCATCCTACTGAATGTGTTCCTATCATTTTTGCACCAATAAAAAGTAAAAAAAAGTGGTTACTTGATACTTGTAGGTTGGAAAGTGCCTGAACTTCCTATGAAACAATGTACAGAGATGTTCAAGTCCAAGGGCAATCTCAAAAATTAAGTCAGAGTAAATCAAAGATCTAAGCACAGGAGAAAAAAACTATAGGAAAAAATGTAGGACTACACACATACCATCACTAATTTGACACCAAACCTATGAGCAGCAAAAGAAAAATCAGATAAAAGGGTCTACATCAAAGTTACACACTTATATGTTTGGAAGGATACTATGATAAGTACAAAGGTGAATCACAGAATGGGAGAAATGTTAGCAAATTAGAAATAAGTTAAATCTATACTATATAATGAACTCTTACAACTCAAAATTGACAAAACAATCTAGGTAAAATGGGCAAGGGATATGAACAGACATTTCTTCCATTAATATATACAAATGGTCCCAAAGCACATGCAAAGAAACTTGATGTCATTGTCCTCAGGAAATGCAAATTGAAACCACAATCACCAGGATGAGGAAACTTTAAGAAGTCAGATATTTGTAAGTGTTGGCGAGAACGTGGAGAAAGCAGAACCTCTTCATACTGCTGGTGGTATTGTCAATGATGTAGTCACTTTGGAACAGAATCCGGCATTTGCCCAAATGGTCACACATAGAGTCACTCAAGGACCCAACGATTTCATTTCAGAAGTAACCAAGAGGAATGCAAACATTATTTTTAATTGTCCAAAGGAGGAAATAACCCCAGTGACAACAATTATGGAATAGACAAGGCAAATATGGTAGAGCCATACTATGAAATGTCATTTAGCCATGAAAAGGAGTAGAGTACTATGTACTGCAACATTATTAACTTTGAAAATATTATGCTGAGTGATAAAGGCCAGCCACAAAAGGCCACCTATGTTACGATACCATTTATATAAAATGCTCAGAATAGGCAAATCTATAGACACAGAAAGTAGATTAGTGGGGGAAAAGGGTGTAGAGAAGTAATTGCTTAGAGTTGGAGAGAGGAAAGACAAATATCTAGGGACATAGGCTTCCTTTTGAGTTGATGAAAAATTCAAAATTTACTGTGAGAGTGGCTGCTAATATCTGTGCCTACATTGAAAATCACTGAAGTATATCCTTTAAATGGATGGTTTATACAATATGAGAATTTTTGTCTTAACAAAGCTACGATGATGATAAAGGTCCAGAAAAGGGGCTGAAAGGAAATAGCCAATGAGGTAAAAGAAAATCCAGATCAAGGAGTTTTTATTTTTAAAACTTCATACTTTATTCTAACAATGACAAAGTGTATCACCAGATTAGAGCATTACTATGGTTTGACTAAAGTCTGTCCCTTCCAAAAATCATGTCGAACTTCGGTCCCCATTATGAGATAGTAAGAGATGGACCGGATGAGACCATTAAGCGGTGGTGAGGGCTCTTCTGTCTTGAATGGATAAACCTGTTGTCGCCATGAATGGATTAAGGTGCTAATGGGTAATCTGGAGATAGTGGGTTCTGCATAAGAGCAGCTGAACTAGTTCTTTTATGTGCTATTTGTCTCTTGAGAGGTGACGTGTTGGGATTCTTTCTGAAAGAAGAGCATTGCCAGAGGTGGCTTCTCTTGTACTGGAACTATGAACTGAGATAAATTTCTCCTTCTTATAACTTGCCAAGTTGGTGGTGTTGTGTTATTAGAAACATAAAACAGACTTGAAAGTAATTTTAGAGTATTTATCTTGAGTTTTGCTGGAGATGGTAGAACAGAAGCTGGTAGGGAAGGGATTATGTCATTGACACACTCCCAACTTTCTTGGTTCTTTCGTGTGCTAAGTGTTAATAAAAAAAAGTACACTGGGTGCTCCTGAGTTCAGAAGAAGGCTGGGGATTTATAGAAGGCTTCCTACAAGAAGTCACTTCTGAGCCCACTCTGCAAGGCTGAGTGGGAGTTTGCTATCCAGGAAGTGTGAAAAAAATATCATGAGCAGTGATGTAAAGTAGGAAACATGCTGACATTTCTGAGAATTAAAAAAAGCTCAGTGTTAACAAGCTATAAAGAGCAACTATTTAAAGGAGAGGAGGGGGAGGGCAGGTCAGAAAAGGTTTGCACTCCAGTATACTCCAGTATATGAAAATATAAAGGACGCATCCTGGTTTTAATCTGAAAACAACGTGAGCCAAGCAACATGTATCCCCTAGAGAGACTGAATAGACCAATGGTTCTGAAGACTACAAGTGGGCAGAGGTGAGCAGCGGTAGCATAAAACTACTAAGGGACTTTTTGTAGGATGCCCTAAACTAGGTCAGTGGGTTAGTCAATAAAAGAAAACAAGCGCAGAGGAAATTGTTAAGATATGGTGATTAAGAGCAAGGAGAGGAAAACTGGGTGGATGATGACAGCTTTGCTGGAAATTAGAAACATAAGAGCATAAGCAAGTGAGGCCCAGGACACCAGGGTCCAATCAGGGCTGCTTAAGAGAAGGAATAGTTCTGAGTACAGTGGTAATGGAGAAATGGTTGATAGAATACAAGCTTGAAGCCCATTTTTAGCTTTTCTTGACAGATCTACTTCCTTTCACAGAAACAAATGCTTAAAAACTGTTCCCAGTAAAACTGTGTACAGCCTAGGGTAGATCAAGCTAGACAGGATGGAATGCACGACTTAAGGTGAGATATTTGAGCCAGACATAGGGATGTACGAGACCATAGAACACAATTGGCTGTTAAAAGGATGACTTTTCGAAGGGAAGAAGGAAAGTCAAGAGTCCAATTCTAGTATTCAAGAAGTGAAAAGAGGAGAAAAATCCTAGGAATAACAGTGGGAGGGAATAACTAACAGAAAGAAAGGGGACCAATGAAGGGAAAGAGAATTTGAAAGAAACAGTGTGTAATACACAATGTAAGTGTGTAATACACTGTGTAAGTGTGTTTTACTGCCATTGCAGTAGAGGGAGTCAGAAGTAGGGCTGAGAAGCGTTCATGGTTGTGCCCATGTCATTGTCTCTGGAGACTTTGCTAAGAGTAGTTCCAGTGGAGGGTTGGGTTGGGAGAAAATGGCCGCCGAATGGGCAGTGAGACGTGAGGACCACACGTGAAGAGCCCACTTTCCACCACAGTCCAGAAGAAAACTAGAGCAGAAATCAGTGAGAGGTTGGGGGAAAATGTCCGATCCAGAGAGTGCTAACATTTTAATATGGAAGGCACATGACTGTGTTCGTTGACTCGGGGAAGAGAGCTGGGTGGGGGTGGGTGGAATGGTGGAGGGAGAGAAGGAAGAAAGAATGTGGTGGCCAGAAAAAGAGGAGAGGAGCAGAGCTCCTGAGGAGAACAAGTAGATGGGTGGGCATGAAGACACTGGGGTACATTTCATCTTGCCTGAGACCACAGCGTTGCAGGTTCGTTCTCACTCTGGAGTACGTGGCCGAGCCTTGTCCCCTGGGGTCCCATAGCCAAGCACTTAGGTGGGTTGTGAGTCTATGGTCCTCCACTGAGTACAGAGCTCACAGGGCCTGTCTTAAGTCAGCTGACCTTTGTATATGCTGTGTGGTCTCTCCAGAACGGCGTGGTGCATTCACATCTGTAAACCCAGCTCTGCCATCATCTCCTGTAGGAGACAGCCCTGCTGGTCTCTTCCTGCCCTGCGGAGAGCCTTTGCACCTGCTTTCAACCTTTCGGGTGAATACATGCAATGGCAGTCTTCTCTGCCCACTTTTTCTCAGCTCTCTCTCTCAACCCTAAGCTTGTCACATCTTAGGTCTGCTGCCTGTCCAGTACTTGGACATGATCCATACATTGCATAACCATTGAGGGCTGCTTAAGAGAAGGAAAAGTTCCCCGCCTAGTGGGAGTGGGAATATGGTTGAAAGCGTATGAGCTTGGAGGTCATTTTAGCCTGTCTTGATTGAGCTACCTCCTTCCCGAAAAGCACTGGCCTTAAGACTGATTGTCGATAGTACATACAAACACGCAAAACACCCAGAGCATAGTTGTCCTTCCCAAGGCCAGCTCTGTCTTATTGTTTTTGTTTTTGTTTTTTGCCAGTCTTGGGCCTTGGACTCAGGGCCTGAGCACTCTCCCTGCCTTCTTTTTGCTCAAGGCTAGCACTCTGCCACTTGAGCCACAGCGCCACTTCTGGCCTTTTCTGTTTGAGGCAAGCACTGTACCACTAAGCCACATTCCCAGCCCAGCTCTGCCTTGATTGCTAGGAAATTTGAATTCCATCTCCTCATTCCCACCCTTCACCGTGGCTGAGCCAATCGTTCATTTACTCGTTCTTCCATCAAGGGGATGATAGCTCCCCCATCCTGTTACCCTTCTAGATCCTGCCACCTGTTCTTCTAGACGTGAAAGAGCTGATGTTTGGAGAGAGGCCCAAACTCTCTCTGTGAACCCCCTGTCAAATCACACGGTTTCAGAAAACCCAGAGGCCGTTTGAAATTACAGTTGAAATCCCATGGACAATAAATGGCAGGAGCAGCTGAGCGCCCCTCCCCCATCGCCTCCTCCCTGTTTTTTTTTTTTTTTTTTTTTTAATGGTTTCTTCTCATTCCCTGTTCAGAACAAAATTTGTTCATTGCGGACATGAAACCTGACCCTTGCACAAGAGTGGGGTGATGATTTGGCGCATCCAAGGCCAGCAGCAGCTGCCCGGGGGGGGGGGCGGGGCAGGGTGGAGGGGACCCGAGAGGAGCCCCTGGGAAGCCCTCAGGAGAATTGCTGTTGGAGGGTCCTCGGGGGCTGCCTCCTTTCTGTTTTGCGCAATCTATCTTTAGAGAACTGCAAGTTCATTTCTCAGAAGGGCCCCAGAGCTGAGATGACTTCTAAACGGACAAACCACTTCCTGCAATCTTTAACTGAATTGGGGCTGGGGGGGGGTATGACCACTGAAGGTGGGGGGGAGCCCTCCATTCAGCCCTGTCCACCTTGTGTCTTTCCATGCCCACCCGTGGCTCCTGGCTGAGAGAGATGGAGCAAAGTGTGGATCCTGCAGTGAAAATGCAGGAGATGGGAGTGTGTGTGTGTGTGTGTGTGTGTGTGTGTGCGTGTGCGTGTGCGTGTGTGTGTGTGTGTGTGTGTGTGTGTGAAAATCTAGAAGCACAGGCTTGCTTCCAGGGCCTGCTCACCCAGGGCATGTGGAAGAAAGGCAGAGCTCTGTCTGGATTCTCCACCTCAGCCTTCTTCTTCCTCTTCCTCCTCCTCCTTCTCCTCCTCGTCCTCATCTTTGTCATTCTCTTCCTTCTTTTTGCTGGTCTTGGTGCTTGAACTCAGGGTCTGAGCACTGTTCCTGAGCCTCTTTGTGCTCATGACCAGCGCTCTACCACTTGAGCCACAGCGCCACTTGCGGCTTTCTCTGAGTAGTTTATTGGAGATAAGAGTCTCACAGATTTTCCTGCCCAGGCTGGCTTCGAATCATGATCCTCAGATCTCAGCCTTCTGAGTAGCTAGGATTACCGGCGTGAGCCACTGGCCCCTGGCTAGCCTGGGCTTTCTTACACGTAACTTGTAGGAGGCAACCTGAGACTGTCCTTGTTGCTCCCATGATCTGCCCCAGTGAGGCTGTCCAAAGAGGCTGTTCCAGAGAGAAACAGCACGAAGCCACTCAGAATGGCTTTGTGTCACCTCAGGATATCAGTGTCCAGTGGGTTTTCACACATGAAGGTCCCTGAGGGATTCTTTCAGGCCATTTGACTCAGTGAAACAGCAATGGGTCCCAAATGTCTCTCCACCACTTGCTTTATGTCTGCGAACACTTGAGTAGGTGTCCGTTTTCCTGCAACCCAGTTTAAATTGTGACTGAGGAAAGAAGAAACTCCCCAAAGGATTGTGTGTGAGAGACAAAGAGTGTACGGTTATAGAGTATGTTTAAGATGTGCCACTTTTTGCTTTCTCAACAACAACAGCAACAATAAGAACAACAGCAATGTAGAAGTTTGTGAAAGGTCTTCACGTGCCTTCTCCCATTGGTCGTTGCAGTGGCTGATGGGAGGTGACTGACTTTGGTGTGGAGGTCTATGGAGTCCCAGGATGGAACACTGTTGTCCTGAGGTGTATGGCTGCAACAAAGCACGGTGCCTTCCCTCCCACAGGAACGGCTCCGCTTCCCACCTGTCTGGGTGCCTCTTCCTCCCCATGTGGGCAATCTCTGGTGGATTCAGGGATCCCGACTTTTCTCCTCACTGGATCACTTTCCTTCCTTCGCTCTCTCTCTCTGTGGCATTCATAAAAAAGGCCCCTAGGCCTCCAGCCCACACCTGCTGGTGCCCAAGGACTTGATCCTCCAGGTGATGGGCACTGCCTGTGTTGGGGTCTGGGAATGGGGAGTGTCAATTCAGACAAAAAAAAATACAAGACATTGAGTGACATTTGAATTGGAGATTAAAAAAACAGATGCCTATCACAAAGAAGCACAGGTGTTTGTTCTAGATGGTGCGCGGGACAGATTTTACTGTGCATGTATTTTGTTGTTCCTTTGCAGTTCCTATTTAATCATGTAAGAGCTGTGGGAGGAGGGAGATATTTCGTATCTTAAATTCCAATGAAGCCGTGCTGGCCTGGGGTCCAGAGAGACCCCAGACCCACTCTGTGCTCTGCCGTCAGCTTTCTTTTGAGCAGCTAAATATCCTTGTTCCCATTATAGAGAGAAGAAAGTCCAGTCACAGAGGAGTCTCTGTTCAAATAATTCAGTGAGCGATGGAATGGGAAAATGACTTAAAAGTTCCCTGTTGTCACTGTATTTGATTTTGGTACCCTGGGCATTGTATATATGTTTATCTGAATTAGGGAAGGGAAGGGGAATATCAAAATGGTGAGACAAAGGATAAAAGGCGAACCAATGCATCAGTGATACTTACAAAACAGTATGTGGGAAATTAATGGTATAAGTCCAGGGGGTGGGAATCGGGGAGGAAAGAAAGTGGGAGAAAAATGGGGGAGGGGGCAACAAGTTTGACAAGAAACGTACTCACTACCTTCTGTATGTAACTGTAATCCCTCTGTATGTCACTTTGACAATAAAAATCAAAAATCAAGACCTGAAAGTGCTCATGAAAATACAAAGTCACTAAGGTTTTCAGTCTAGCCTGAAAACTATAGCCAAGAGGAAACAGAAGGGCTGAGGAAAGTTTTTCAAACAAACTACAAGTGGAAAAAGGCAGCTGGGTGCTGTCTGCTGCCTGAGCTGCATTTCTGAGCCAGTATCAGAAGTCCAACGTGGAAAGGTGGAGGCAGGAGCTAGTGGCGTTTACGGTATGATGAAAGGTTATTTGATCATATTAGTTATTGGGCCACAAAACTCTCTGATGTTCTCCTGTGAGACAGAACTTTGGAAATACAGAAGACAGATCCAATTGCAAGCTTGACCTTTCCTATGCACAAAGTGCTGATGGAGAAAGAAGCTAGACTTGCTCCTTAAAGACAACTCAAACTACGGGCTGCTAGCTGAGGTGTGGAATGGGTTAGGACCAAGGAAGCTCGCAGTTTCCAAAGACAGGTGTCTGGCATCCGTATCTACTCGGCAGCTGCTAACGTAATGATTATGGGCTTGCTTTTGTCTCTGGTCTACTCTCACTTTCCCCATCTTCTGGCCACACATACATGAGTCGCAAACACCACCTTAATTCGTGCCTAGGCATGAATATTTGAATATCCATGTCCAATTTGGGGGAAATTTTGACTTTAGGAACTCCGGTCACTTGTGTTCAAAGCATGACACATTTAATTATTTAGTAGTATTTGCAGCTGGACTGGTTTGTTAGTGTGTTCACTCCTTGATCCAGAATTGCTCCATTTGATATGTAATGCATACCCATCATGGTGCAAACTGTCCAGTGAGTATTGGAAGATGGGAGCTAGGGATAGGTAGAATAAAAAGAACGGATATTCAGTTCATCACATCAGAGGGTGCAGGCAGCAGGTAGCAGGGAAAGACCAGAGACTGTACAGTCACAAGCACTGGGGTTTGAGACTGGGCCTTGCCACTCACTAGCTATGGGAAATTCACTTAACCCCTTGCATCTCAGGTTCCTCATTTGAAGACATGGGTTAGTAACCATTTTGTTCATTTTCTATGACAATTGTGTGAGTAGTCGCTTGTTAACATTATATACATCTTACATATGACAGGTTTCATGTATGCTTAAGGCTACCACATTACTGAGTAGCAGAAGTGAAGAAGAACCTTGATCTTTGAACTCTAAAAGCACAACTTCTTTGACTTCTTCCCGAGTTATTTTGTAAAGCCTAGTTAATTCCTTCCACTAGGTTCTACAGAAAAATATCTTGGCCCCACTACCATCATCCGTTAGGAACAAACCCTGTGGACTATGTTTGTTTTAAATAATCAAGATGACAATTAGCACCCCAGCAGTTAGCTTTGCTTTTCGAGCTGAGCAGGAGTTGCAGAACATGAACCCTTTCCTGTGACAGATACATACAAGTTGGTACCACATGATGTCTGGGACAATGTGGGACGTGGACCCCCACTTTCTTCCTCCTGTAGAGTGCCAGCAACTCAGTGTCTCCATTTAGTTTATCTAGCAATTCACCTTGGGGAAGTATATACTCAAGACTCGAGTAAAGGAATGACAGTTTTCGGAAGGTGAATCTTAGACAGTTGGGGCATGCACCGGAGTGTCTGCGTGTCCAGAAAGATAATCAGCCAAAAGTCTCTATGAGACCACGTTGCCTATCTTGTTAGATACACAGCTCACTCTTTGCACCATCAACACCAAAGTTTCTCTTTGAGAAAAGCCAAATGTGCATGAGGGTGCTCCCCAATGAGTTAGTATCAGGCCTTGACACTGTACAGACACTGCTACAAACTTAGCTCCATGAAATATTAGCTAATGCTCTGACTGATGTTCGAGCTACCTTTCTAAAATCCATCAACTATTATGCCTCAGTTGACATTTGAAATGTCCAATAGAAAGGTCAGTATTGCTTACTTAATAGATAAATATTCATTTTTGTATATGTGCTAGTACTGGGGGCTGAACTCAGGACCTTGTACGCTCTTACGTGGCTTTTCATTCATGGCTGGTACTCTGCCACTTGAATCACAACTCCACTTTCAGCATTCTTGTGGTTTGTCAGAGAGTAGAATCTCTCAAATTTGTCATCCGGGTTGGCTTCCAATGAAGATTCTCACATCTCAGCTGCCTGATGGGCTAGGATTACAGGCATATGTCACCAGCCGATCAATACACTTTTATATGGCAATATAGAGAAATACTACAAGTTGAAGATCTCTTCACATGTTTTTGAGGAAATTGCTATTAATGTTTTGGTGAATGTATTTCTAGAGTTTATCTATTTCTATGTACATGTTTAGATACCTCAGTATGTATATGTTTTGACAGAAATTAATTTCATCTATATCATTAAGGCTGTACTTGAAATTATATAGATATCTATCACATTCATTTGGTTACTTTTTATTTCATTCTTTAAAACTGATCTCTGATGGGGATGTCATGGTTTATTTTAACACTGGTAAATATCTATCCTCTTGTTTCCTCCTATGAAAAGGATCCACACTCTCTTTTTTAAAAAAAAGAAATATGCAATAATAACATTTAAGTCTTTAAAATATTATCTAAAGTAATATAGTCAAGTGTTGATTTCAATCAAGTAGCTGCCTTGATTTTGATTCTGCAGTGTCTCTTGCAAGCCAATATACCTGTATGTTTTAAGAGTACATATGGACAGGTAGAATTCCTGTTTGATAAGCCAGGCACTGGCAACTCATGCCTGTAAAACCGGAAGCTGACTTGAGGCATGCTAGCCTTGAGTAAAAGAGCTTGGGGATAGCTCTCAGTCCCTGAGTTCAAAACCTGGGACTGAAAAATTAAATTCTTATTTTACTTCTGTCTGAAAACTTGAGGGCGAGGAAATTCCCTGCCCCCCGCTCACTCCCGAAATAGTATTTTTTCTTTCCTCTTTGCTCACCAGATGCATGTTCCTATAGTGAGCTAAGAGCCTTGAACCTTTGCTCCTGGATCTATGCTGGGTGTGGCTCAGCTTTCCTAAGTTTTGCTTCAAATTGAATAGTCATTTCTGTTTTGTCAGCTGTCAGCGAGGGGAGGAAGAGAACAGTGGATTTATGGAAACCAAGAGGTACAGCCCTAGGCAGGTAGTACCTCTGCAGGAAACGTTAACCAAGTCTGTAGTTTTGACTTACAAAGATCTAAGTCTTGGGATAGTTCCTATGTGTATTTCCCATTCTTCTCTCACCCTATCCCATAGAAAACACAGCACATCAGCAGTATTATTAGAGGTGCAGGCATTTTAGAAGTGAATCTCTGAGGTCCCTGAATTTTGAAGATGGAGTCACTTTAAGGGAGTCTTTCTGACCTTAGATAAGACAGCGTTTCCACCAACGCACCTCTTTGGAACCATTTGTTAGTGTGTGTTGTGATCGCTGCCCTGCTAGGCTATTGAGATGAGAAAGTAGAGGTGAAGTTCCAGCTCAAGGGGAGAAACCGTGGCACAGTGTTTTAGACTCGCATGTTCTGGAAGCCTAAGGATTGACTTCAAACCATCTGGAGGCTGAAGGGCCAATAGAACAATACCATCTCTGGGCAGTAGGGGGCACTCATGCACTTCCTCTCAATGTTCTGAGCTGGCTAAAGGGAGGCAACCGAATTAGTTTCTATTGTCCAATTTAGTTTTGGGTCATTGTGTGGGGCTGTAGGTTACATTGTGTAACCGTGTCACCATTCCTGAAAATTCAAATGGTTCTGGTCTAAGTTGATTGTTTTATATATCTATCTATATCTATATCTATATCTATATATCTATATCTATATATATCTGTTCTGTGCAGGGCAGGTGGAAGTTGACCACATGACTCTAGTGGCGTAGGCAGAGCCCATCTCTACAAAGAATCAACATGTGGTGCCAACAGCCCTAGGGACCAGTGTCTCCTGATGTCTGTGTGAGCTGTCTGTGGTGACAAGATGCCCTGTATTAGAGAAGGTATTCTGCTGCCTTCTGTCAGTGATGGAGGAGATGAGGTGGTCCCAGGAGGTATAATTTTAAGAGCAGCTGACCAGGCAATGGCAGCTCGTTGTAATGACCCTGCTGATGGGTGGGGTGGGTGTCTATGGGAAGCCACCAATGGGGGGACAGGCCAGTTTAGCATCGTCTCCCATCTTGGCATGACTACTGGAAGCCTTGAAAGTGCAGGAGACATGGGCATGGCATTTTGCCACCTGGGATTCCCCGAAAGCTCAGCCAAATGGCTCTCTGGGCTGTATTTTGTGCCGATCCTGACCTGATTAAGGGTATCACTTTTTTTTTTCTATTGTTGTAAACATGTTGTTCTGAGAAAATTTTAGGTTTATAAAAATTGAAAGAATAGTACAATTTCCCCAATTTTACTTAATTATACATTATAATAAGATATGCAATATGTTATATTACATCTCCCTCTCTTTCTCCCTTTATTTCTCTCTCTCTACACACACACACACACACACACACACACACACACACACACACACATAAATACAAATATATATAACTGGTCCTGGTCTAGGCACTCTCCCTGAACTTTTTAATTCAAGGCCAGCACTCTATTACTTAAGCCACAGCTCCACTTCCAGCTATTCTGTGATTAGTTGGAGATAGGAATCTCGTGGACTTTCCTGCAGTGCTCAGCTTCCTGAATAGGTTGGGTGACAGGTGCGAGCCATGGAATCCTGGGTATGTCACATATATTTAATAACATTCCAAACTTCCAATAATGCCATAATTTCTGTTTTCATTTAGGAGTGAGTTATAAACATAGTGTGATTCAACACTAAATTCTCCTTGTGTATTTCTGAAATTAAAGACATTTTCTTACATCACTAACCACTGTTAATAATCAAACCTTGGAAAGTCGGCATTGACATATAAACTGTCACCTAATTTATGTATCTCATTTGGATTTCACCATTATATGGTGCGTGTGCTATGTGGCAAAAGAAAATACTGAATGACACATTGAATTTCTGTCTGTTTAGCCTCCTTTAATCTGGAAGAGTTTTTCCGTCTTTTGTAACAATAGGATTTTAGAAAGTATAGGAGATATTTTGTAGAAAGGATATACTTGGTGGGTAATTTTTTCAGTTGAGTTTCCTCTGCGTCGCTCTACAAGGAGACCCAGGTTATGCCTTGCTTGCTAGCTGAGATATCATGCAAATGGACTGAGGCCACTTCTGTACGTTGTAGCAGGACACACACACACACACACACACACACACACACACACACACACAATGACCACTTCCCTTGTTACTGGTGGGGCTGACTTTGAGTAAGGCAGCACCTTCCATGTTTCTCCATTGCAGAGGTTCTGTCTTTCCCCTAGCAATGAGCCAGTATCTTGGTGGAAGATACTTCATACTGTCCACATTGAAGTCCTGGTTTAATCCTCCATTTATGATTCTATTATTTGTTGAAGTTTGGATGTCAGGCACCGCTTACCTAATGATTCTCCTTGGAGTATATTTACCCGGTTTCTTTTCCCCTGGTTTCACGCCTTGAGAACAATGGACTTCCTC
Organism: Perognathus longimembris pacificus; assembly: GCF_023159225.1. Lineage (NCBI taxonomy): Eukaryota > Metazoa > Chordata > Mammalia > Rodentia > Heteromyidae > Perognathus > Perognathus longimembris. The sequence continues at coordinate 9,023,570 of NC_063172.1, forward strand.
ATCTTTCAGAAGCTAGTAGCCCTGCTCAGCGTGAACTGATAACCTTAAAAAGAATTCCCCTGAAATAACAGTGTGCCATGTTTGTGTTTTTAAAAAGAGATTGCACTCCATTAAGCCATCTGGATGGCCAGATCAGAGAGCTGTAGCATGAGTTAAAGCCGCCAGGATCCATCCAGAGCAGCTTGGCTTTGCTCTGATACGGCTCACAGTCTGCAATCCTGGTGTCTGGACACAAGGAAGTTGAGGAAGGAAGAGGAAAAGGGCTCATGGCAAAGCCATTCCTTCTGCAGAAGAAACGCCAAGTCGCTTTCTCAGCTGTTGCTGATGCCTCCCTCGCCAGAATCTATAAGGAGGCTCCATGATGGACAGCCATGGGTCATACTTGGTGGATCTTTCCACACCCTCATCCCAGGGGAGCTGGAGGGTGAAAGACCCAGTTCTGTCACTCTCCTGGCAACAGCAATGGTACACCGACACTAAACAGCCAGTACACCGACACTAAAAAGAACAGTCCTGGCAATCACCTCATTGTAGACAGGACTCCCCGTGCTCCTGACTTAGGCTTTGGTAGGCGGGTCCCCCCAGTGATGGCCTGTCCTCAGCTCTGATGTCCTCTCCCCAGGGAGCCCTCCTTTGTAACTCTGCCATTCAATACCCTGGCCCATGGCTGGCCCTTTTCCCCCCACTCCCTGAACTGCCTCTCCTACTGCCTTGCCTGATTTCATTTGTCACCTAGGAACACACCATGTCATTTGTTGATCATTAGGGCTCTTGTACTAAAACAAGAGTCCCCCCCTCCCAGCCTGGGGTAGAGTTCTCTGTGCTGTTTACTGAGGTTTTAAGAATGCTTGGCATGGCAGGCACTCTCTAAACACGTGTGGAATGAGTGACAGGATAGCATTTCCTCTCTGCCGGCCCCGCAACCTGCAGCTGGGACCATCCTGCTGCTTTCTTTCTAGGCCCAGGCCCCTTTCCCGGGGAAGGCGCTTATGCAACCCGGAAGCTCTTCCTCATCGGTTGTACCCTAGAAAAGGTTGAGAAACTTGACTGGTCGGAAGAATGTCTCCTAGCTGTACATGTCTCCAGCTTCCTGTTCTAGGAATGCTCAGCCGCAGCAGGCAGAGAGAAACCAACGGAAAAACAAGTTCCTTGCAATCTGCCCCTGCACCTTGAGCATTGAGGTTTGTGAAGAGGACAGTAAAGCTTATCCGAGACCACGGTGGCCCCTGCCAGGCCTCCCCTCCTTCCCCTGCTTGGGGGTGATGCAAGGGCCAGGGCTGAAAGGAGGGTGCTGGGGTATCCGGCCTGGGGGGGGGGGGCGGCGAGGGAGTCTCAGAGAAAATGCATTTTAGAGACCCAGCCTGACGGCTTCCTGTGCAAGTTCCCCATCCTCTTGCTGTCTTTGTGCTTTCCAGCCCTCTTCCTCTGCTCCCCACAAGCCCCCCACTAGCACACAGCCATTGCCACTAGGGCCTTCTTTCCAGACGGGGTTCTGGGGTATTAAAGATAATCTGCGAGGCCAGGATGGGTCATGGAAGGCGAGTGGAATTTTATTCAGGTGGAGAGGTTGCACATCTGTTTGGCAGCCGAACAGCTGTTTTTTGGGGGGGCTGTCCGAGGGGGCAGAGAGCACAGCAGAATTTCACATAAAAGGGCAGTTAGATGCTCATGGGGTGGTGGTTCTGCTTTCACATGCTTGCTAGTGGCCTGTTCCAGGACCCGGAAATTTAGGATTGAGGGTTCTATCAGGGAAAGGGCAAAGGAGATGATCTCCTGACATTGCTCTCCTTCCTCTTGAATTTTCAGCCAGTTACATCAGGGGAGTTGACGCTGAGGGGCTGTAACAAGTAGTTCAGGGAAAACCGGTTTAGTACCCTTAACATTTTCTGTGTAGTGTGTTCTTAATTTCCTAATATTTGATTATCTGTCGAAGTCATTTTTAGTTAAATCTTAGTTTTCTGTTTTTACAGATATCACTCTTCTTTTTTGTAGTATTTCTGATGCATTTGGCATTTGAGGTATTGAGCAAGATTTATGCTGGGTGGATACGGTTCCATTCTTAAACCCTTTCTTCTGCTCAATAATCACAAATCAAGAGGGTATCTGGGCAAGTGGCTCAAATAAACCGTATTAGCAAATGGACTGACCATTAAATAGTCCCAGGGACTTGAGGGTAGATTTGGCAAGATTTAAAAATGTTGACATAGCTATGCTTGTTAGTAAACCACTTATTGAAAACATTTTTTTTGTTTTTTTAAACAAAATTTTAAATTATTTTTAAGTAGTTATACAAAGGACTTGTATAACAAAGCAGTTTATGAATACACTATATCCTGACCAGTGTCAACCCTTTCTACATTTTCACCCATCCATTCCCTACCCATCAGTCCTTCCTCTCAGCCTCCCTCTTCTCTTCATTGACTCCACCCAACCCCTTTCAAGTATCTGATTCCTGGTGTTTCATTTTGCTGAACTTTGACCTTTCTAAGGAATCACACTATTTGAGTTCTTCCTTGAATCTATCATGTGTCAGTTAATATATTTGTATACACTTGCATATCATACATTGTATTTACTTATGAAGTTTATAAGCTAAATCTAGCTTCTATGAATAAAGGAAAACAAGTGTCCTTTGTCTCTATGGGCCTGACTTACATGGTTTTTACTAAACATGATTTTTAAATTGCCAAGATCTTTTTTGTACATGTACATAAAAATGTACATGTCATAAAATTCTAGTCTGATGAATCTTCAACTATCAACTCTCCCCAGTACCTGGCACATAGATAAGCAAACTGTCTATGACCAAAGCTCTAGATGTCCTTTCAAGCTCCTTTCTCTACTTGCATCTTCCAAAAGGGGAAAAAATCAGTAGCCTGACTTAATTTTGCTTGTTTTGGAGCATATATAAATGAAATCATAGAGCCATTCTTTTTGGTGTGTGTGTCTGATTTGTTTTGTTCAGCTTCATGTCTGTGATACTTAGCTATGTGATATATAACAATGGTTTTGTTACACACCTCTTTGCTATCCATTTCATGTATGAATATACAATGTTTTACAGTTATCTGTAATATTGCCAATGACGTGCAAGTCACTTCCAGTTTTTCCACAGTTTTCAGATGCTCTTGCTCATGTCCTTTAGGCTGTATATAGACCCATCCCAGTTGGGATAACGTGATGTAGGAGGTGGAGCTTCTACCTGAGTGCTACATGTGTGCTCTGCTTTGGGAGGCTGTGCTAAATTGGTTTTTGAAAGTTGTACTTGCGGTTGTTTGTTCTTGATGAGGGTCATTCTACCTGAGGGAGATGAAATCTCAACATCCCTTTGATTTGCTTTTCCTTCATTGGCAAGGATGTTTGAGCATCTCTTCATGTACTTATTGGCTATTTGTACTTCTTTACAGAATTGTCTGTTAAGTTCATTTGCTCATTTTTTTTTTGCATTGGGAGTTTAGTTTTTTGAGTTCCTTGTATATTCCTTGTCAGATAATTGTTGGCAGTTCCCCCCGTCCCCATTCTTCCGGCTGTCTCTGTAGTCCAGAGAGTGTTTCTGTTGCTGTGTAGAAACTTCTTAGTTCGCTATGATCACTTTTGCCAATCCTTATTCTTATTTGCTAGGACCTAATGAAAGATAGGGCTCCAATATTAGTTGTCTGAATGTGGATATCCAGTTTTCCCAACACCATTTTTTGGAGAGGCTGTCTTTTCTTTAATATATATTTTGCCAAATGTCAGATGACTATTGTAATGTGGTTTTACTCCAGAGCTTTCTAGTTTGTTCATTGATCATTGTGTCTGTTCTTATGTCAGTACGATGCTGTTTATGTTACTATGATTCTGTGGTATTGCAGTATCTCCAGCATTGCATTTTGTGCTTAGAGTTTCTCTGGATATTAGGGACTTTTGTGCTTCCATATAGTTTTAGGATGGATTTTCCTATTCTGTGCAGTATGACATTAGGATTTTGATGAGGTTTGTATTGAGTCTATAGGTTGTTTTGTTGATATAGCCATGTTTTGCTATTTTAATTCTGTCGTTCCTTGAACATGAGACCCCTATGCTCCTTTATAAAGGTTTTATAGTTTTCATTGTAGAGATAGGTCGCTTCCTCAGTTACGTTTATTCTGATGTATTATTTTTAGGTCTATGTGAGATGCACTGATGTCTTCTACCTGCAGTCCTAGCTTCTCAGGAGACAGAAGTCAGATCACAGTTCTGGGTTAGTCTAGGAAAAAAAGTTTGAGAGATCCCATTCTCAACCAATTAAAAAGCTCGGTACTGTGGAGCACCTGTTTTCCTCCATGTTTGGGAAATAAAGCTAGTATGATTGCAGTGAAGGCCAGCCTGGAAAATAAACGTGAGCCCTTATCCTAAGAAAAACAAAAGGGCTAGGGAGGAGTATGGTTCAAGTGGAAGAGCTTGCCTGGCAAGAGCAAGGCCCTGAGCTCAAACCTCAGTACCACCAAAATGACAACAAAATGACTTTACATTTTATTAAAACCAACTTAATTATGGTATATGCTATCTCTTCTTTGGTAAATTAATTTGCTAGTATTGTTTTGATTGTATTTTAGGAAGGATTTTGTATCTATATCTATCTAGGATATTGTTCAATAGTTTCTTTTTATTTTTGTATCCTTGTTAAGTTTTGGTAATAGTGAAGTGATGGTTTTATAAATTGAGTTTTGCAAGTTTATTCATCTTTGGATTACTTGAAACAACCTGAGGATCACTGGAGTTAGTTCTTTATAAGCATCCAGTCTTTGCTTTTCCTTTTCTGGAAAATCTAATAGCTGTTACTTTCTATTCAGTTTAAAAATATTCTGTGTATACTAGTTCTGGTAGGTCGTATATATCCAGAAACATTATTTCCTGCTAGATTTTCTAACTTGTTGGCATATAACAGTAGTTCATAATGAATTTCTGTAATACCAGTTGCAACATCTCATTTTTTTATATCTAATTTTGCTTATTTAGATCTCCCCATCTCATTAGTCTACCTAAAGCTTTCACAATCTTAGACAGATTTGGCATGGATAAATGATTACTATCCATTAATATCCATCCAAGAGCTCAAAAAACACACTAACCAACAAATGAACAAATAATACAATCAATAGATGGGCAAACGAATCATTTTTCAGAAGAAGAAATACATATGGCTAATAGATACCCAGAGAAATGTTCCACATCATTAGTGATGAAGGAAAAACAAACCTAAACTACACTAAGATTTCATCTCACCCCAGTCGGAATGGTATCTGTCAAGAAAACAAGCAACACATACTGGGTGAGAATATGGAGGGAAATAAAAATCCTCAACACAGTTAGTGCAAACCAGTGCAACCTCTTTGGAGGTGAGATATTGTCCTCAAAAATTTAAAAGTAAACCAACTATTGACCCCACCATGCCACTCTTAGGAATACATCCCAAGGAATGTAAATCGATACATAAGACATAGGATATCTGCATATCTATTTTTATTTTAGCTCTGTTTATCTTCATTTCAGGCCCATAATAACCAAATTGTGTGTCTGGTGTAAAAGATTAATAGATGAATGAATAAACAGATCAAACAGATTGTTAGGTAAATAAAATATGGTATATACAATGGAATGTTACAGAGCATTAAAGAAAAAAATGAAATTATGTCACTTGCAGGAAAACAAATGAAACTGGAGATCATTACGTTGAGTGAGATACGCCAAACTCAAAAAGCCGAAGAGGGTATGATTTTGCTCATCTGTGGAATCTCCAGTGTCTGTCTATCTGTCTATCTGTCTGCCTATTTGTCTACCATCCTCACGGTTTTAATGTTTGGGCCGTCTGAGCGGATGAGGAGAGTGCGGGACAGAAAGCTGGAGTATGATCTATAGGTAGATACAATATGCTTGGCTATGAACATGGCGCAAGGAATCTCACTGAAAGCTGTTAACGACTAGCAAGCATGGGAAGAAGAAAGTGCACAATGGGCATTCACATGATTGAAAGAGAATGTATGAAAGTGTGAGTTACCCTGGCAAAATGCTGTGGTATAATTCATATCCACAAAGAAAAGGGGTCAGATCTTAGCAGGAGTGGAGGGAAGGTGAATGGAAAAGGTGAATGGGGACGCATGTGGTCTAAGTTCTTAATCTGCATCTGTGAAAACAAAACAATAAAGCTTGCTGAAATGTTCTAAGGAGGGGTGAAAGAGGAGGTTGACGGGAATACACTGTGTGCAGTCATGGAAATGTCATGTATACAATGAATATATGCTAATAAAACATATTAACATAAAACTTCTGTTAGTCTCTTCCTATGGTTAATTTTTTACATGTATGTTGCTTGATCATCTTTTTCTATCAAAATATTATTCTAGGTTGTCTTGATTACTATTTAATCACTTTTATCTAGATCTACAATATATCTGAAATTTTTGAATCCTTTTATAGTAATGAATGCCAAAATGATCAAGGTATCATTTATTAAAATGACCATTTTCCATACTAAACTGTAGTGTCATCTTTGTTATGAAGTGAATGATTGGGCTAGGAATATGGCCTAGTGACAAAAGTGCTTGCCTCATATACATGAAGCCCTGGGTTCAATTCCCCAGCACCACATATATAGAAAATGGCCAGAAGTGGTGCTGTGGCTCAAGTGGCAGAGTGCTAGCCTTGAGCAAAAAGAAGCCAGGGACAGTGCTCAGGCCCTGAGTCCAAGGCCCAGGACTGGCAAAAAAAAAATAGTCAACTTGCCTCACAACTTGCCTCATGAAGTAAATGATTATTGTATGCTATTTTGAGTTTTACTGATCTTTTTGTTTATCTTCGAATTGACTTAATTAACTGTAACTCTATGATCAATCTTGGTATTTGGTAATGTAAGTCTTTTAACTAAAAAAAAAAATTATCCTGGTTATTTTCAGTCCATTTAATTTCCTATAGATTTATAATCAGCTGGCTAATACTCATAAACAAATTTGGAACTTTTATAAGGATTGTGTGAAATATCAATTTGCACAAATTGTTATTTTTACATGCTGAGTGTTGTATTACATATTTATTGTCTGGCTTTCTTTCTTTTTTCTTTTTCTTCTGTGTGGAGGGGGTGCCAGTCCAGAGGCTTGAACTCAGGGCTTTGGCACTGTCTCTAAGCTTTATTTTGCTCATGTCTAGTGCTCTACTACGTGAGCCCAGCTCCACTTTCGGCTTTTATTTTGGTATTTAATTAGAGATAAGAGTCTCATGGACTTTCCTGCCTACGTTGGCTTCAAAGTGTGATCCTTAGATCTCAGCCTCCTGACTAGCTAGGATTACAGGAGTGAGCTACTGGCACCTGGCTTTTCTCTGCTTTGTATTAAAGTGGGAGCAGGCAGTAGTAGAGGTTGAAAGTAGGGCCTTGTGCTTGCTAGGCGGGTGTTGTACCATTTTAACCATACCCCCAGCCCTTTTTTTTGCTGTTATTCTTTGAATAGTGTCTGGTATTTCTGACTTAGCTAGTCTGGACTCAGATCCTCTTATCTGTGCTTCTGGCATGGCTGGAATGGCAGATGCATGGCACTGAGCTCCATCTTCTCATAGTGTTGAGGTGAAGATGAGGTCTCAGGAACTTTTTGCTTGGGATCGCCTTGGAGTGTGGTCCTCCTGACCTCTGCCCCCCAAGAAGCAGGGATTCAAGGTGGGATTCACAGTGCAATGCTCTTTACTCAGCTTACTTTTCTATGGAAGGATTCAAAACATTCTCTAAGTGCTATTTTGTCTTTGCCGGGCCATAGTAAGTCTTCTTATACCTCCATGAGTGATGATTTTGGAGGATGCCTTTACATTTTTAATCAGCTAACAAAATCTAGTGTTTTAATAGTTTCTTTAGTTCTAAGGATTCACACCATATATAATCACATCATCTTTGAACGATTATGTTATTTATTTCTTTTTAATCTTATATCATCCAATCATTTTCTGTTACATTCTCTAGAGTTCTACTCCAATGAGGAATAGAAATATAGTGAATAGCTCTGCCTCATCTGTTTTAAATCCCAGGGAATATCTTTCAATATCATTCAACAATATGTTTCTCTTTTCATATCAGAATGGTAGAGCTACGAATGGGTTTTTCACCAGAGTAAAAACTATCTTTCAAAGCTAGGTGTGGTGATGAATGCTTGGTGGTCTAATACTCAGGAGGCTGAGGCTGCAGGACCATGATGACTTAGAAATCAGCCCAGGCTACAGAGGGAAATATTTTTTTTTTTTGGCCAGTCCTGGGCCTTGGACTCAGGGCCTGAGCACTGTCCCTGGCTTCCTTTTTGCTCAAGGCTAGCACTCTGCCACTTGAGCCACAGCGCCACTTTTGGCCGTTTTCTGTATATGTGGTGCTGGGGAATCGAACCCAGGGCCTCATGTATACGAGGCAGGCACTCTTGCCACTAGGCCATATCCCCAGCCCCAGAGGGAAATTCTGTACCAACCAACCAACGAGCGAACCCCCCGAACTAAACAGACAGAAACAATGATAATCTTTCATATTTTCAGTTTAACAAGAGATTTTATAACTTGTTTCTAATCTGTAGAGATAACCAGTTTTTTTTCCTCTTCTTTTGTCAAGGTGAATAACATCGTCAATGAACGGCAATGATTATATCTCTGGAATAAGACATTTGGTTGCAATGTAATACCTATTTTTGGTACTTTTGAGTTTGTACTTCCCACACATCTTCCTCCATGAACTTGACTTCAAGTCATCACCAATTTCCTGGGTACACACTTATTTTTAGGATAGTTCCTCAGTTAGCCAGTGTGTCTGTGTGGAGATAGAAAAATTCAGGGTCTTCTGGCTCTCACTAGCAGAAGGATTTGACTATAAGGCTTTTAACGTGATTCCCCTACATAGTGCAATGAGAAGCTGGGATGGCAGTATCCTGCATTTGCAGAGTGTCAGCTTGTATACTTGTAGAGCTTCCCAGGCTTTCTGTTTCTCTGTTTCTGTTTTTCTCATTCCTGTTTCTTATGCTTCTTAGTAATTATTGGCTGAATTGTGGAACATTTTGTCCAAGAAATAGTACAAGTTGCAATTGCGTATTCAGTTTGTTTTTCTTTTGCTTGGATTTCTTGGCAAATTTAATAGTGGGCTTGGTAATGTTGCATCACACAGGAAGGTGACACTTCAATCAATTCTGGAGATGTAGCGAAGTAGATTTATTTTATTTCTGTATATTGCAACCTTTTTCTATTTTCATCACTTGCTACCCTTGATTGCTACCTAATTACATCTTATCTGGATTCTCAGCCAACAATCCCACCTTCAACCTCTTAATTTATTGCAATTTTGCTGCAGCCATTAGATTAAAATTTGCAAAATTCCCCTTAGGTAACATTACTTCTGTAGCTCAAAGCTTGCAGTGACTAAATTCAGAAAACAAAGATTCAACAATTGTACCAACAAAACCTTTATATTTTCCTCTCCAATTAACCTCCATTTGTAAGAGAGAAATTAAAGGAACAGAAGTCTTATTGTCTAGCTTTACTTTGTCCATACAATCATGAATGGTACTTGATAATTGTGCAATGATTTCTCATTGTTCTTCATCTTATAGATTTTATTTTTAGTTATAATGAACATTATTTCTACATTATAATCAAATAAAAATTCCTAGTAAAATGAGGAAATATCAATCAGTCTGTAGGTGCAAGTGTGTGTGTGTGTGTGTGTGCGTGCCAGTACTAGGGCTTGAACTCAGGGCTTGGGCACTGTCTGTCCCTCAGCTTTCCCCTTAAGACTACTGCTCTACCAATTTAACCACAACTCCAGTCCCAAATTTTTGGTGATTAATTGAAGATAAGAGTCTCATAGACTTTTGTGCCCAGGCTGGCATGAACTGTCAGCCACAGATCTCATCTTCCTGAGTAGCTAGGATTACAGGCGTGAGCCACAGGTACCTAGGCAAGCAATCTTTTTGAGTTATACAGAGCACATGGAATCTGGAAACTTTATTTTATTATTATTATTTTGAATTTAGCACTTCAATTTAAATACCTTTCTTCACTCAGTTAAAGGGAAGATCAGGGCACAGTGAGAAAGTAAATGCAATTCAAAGTAACTTTTTCCTTTTAATAAATATATGCTCTTTTCTTCACCTTCGCGGCTATAAATTTGATGCTTTACATAAATGTGCCTTGTAAACTCTATAGCACTATAAAAATGAAAGCTATTTTACTTAATAATTAACATTAATGCAAATAAAATATTGTCTCCTATTAAAATGCAAATGCTCTTTGGAGGCTGAGACATTAAACCAATTATGCATGACTTGGTGAGAAATATTTCATAAGCAAATTTCCCATGCAATAAATGAGGTGGTGTGATGATATAAAGGAGAGACAGACTGTGTGTGTGTGTGTGTGTGTGTGTGTGAGAGAGAGAGAGAGAGAGAGAAAGAGCGAGAACGAGAGAGAGAGAGAGAGAGAGAGGAGAAAGAGAGGTGAAGCCCACATGTCCTTCTTCAGGGCAGAACTGAACTGAGGACCTTCCTGGTGACAGGGTTTATTCTGGTCACTGTGAAAGGCACTGGAACACATAGCCTGCATGACATGGCGCTAATACCTTTTGAGAGCTGCCTTTTGTAGGAAAACCCTGAGAAGACAGGGATACTGTTTTCCATTTCTGAATGTTAATGGTGCTGTACAATAATCCATGAAAGGAAGTGGCAAAATTTGATATTTTCTTCAAGTTCTATTGATGGTGAATATGACCCAAGCTCCATGCACGAAGCAGACATTGCAAGATCGAGGTAACTTCAGGCATGAACCAGTCTGACATTTTTATTTTATGGAGGAGGAAAGTTAGAGGCAGGAGGAATGCATATCTGGCAGTCAATGCCATGATGGAACTCAGTGGCAGAGTCAGAATTGCAATTCCTATCTCCAAGTTATTTGAACAGGTCCACGAGTCACTTGCTATAGCTTTGGGGTTTCTGGTTTGGAAACATCCACAAGGGAGGCGTAAATGCAAGCTGCTGATTGCAAAGAACTCCACTTCTTTAACGTATGTACCTTCTCGCCTTCACTGTTCACAGTCCTTTCTTCATGACTGTACTTGCTGTAGTTTTCCTGCTTTTCTTGATACCAAAATACAGCAGGTGTCTGTGGGCAAAATAGGGGCGCCTAGGGGTGGGGAAATCAGACCAGAGAGATCAGCTGAATTATTCTGCTCTGACACCACCTTCTCACAAGCAGGGAAGTACAGAGTCCAATTAGTTTTGGAGTGGTGGGGAAGATTTACCAAGGAGGAGAGAGGACAGTAGAAGGGACAGGAGGGGGACAGGAAGGGAGGAAAATTGGTAACAGATGTGAGGCTGGAAAGATAACGAGGACCCAATCATATCAGCTTTCTGAGCATCAGAAACACTTTGGTTTTAGTCTAAAAGACATAGGCAACCATGTACAGCATAATACTTAGAAATATATGTATATGTATATATATACACACACACACACACGTTCTGTGAAAGTCTTCCTGCTCAGGATTGATTTGAAGCTTTTTGTGTGTTTGTGAATTAAAGGATAATTTTTTTTTAGTGCTTTGAAGATGTCAGTGGAATTTTGATGGAGAGTCCATTGATTTGCGTCCTCCAACTTTTGTTTTGAGTTTTCAATATTACTGAAATATTTGGCTTACTGCCCTTCTATGTGAATCTTAAGGTTAGTATTAACTTTTGTAAAAGGCAACCCAAGGATTTGATAGAGATGGCATTGAATCTATAAAGCAAGTTGGGTAAAGATGCCCTTTCAATAGTATTGGTTTTTCCATATATTAATGTCTTTCTATATATTAGATGTTGAATTTCTTTTTCAAATGTTTTATAGTTTGAGCTGTACAAATCACACACACTTTTGTCTATAGTTTATGTATTGTTCTTTAACATGGTTGTGAATTAAAATTGTTTAATTTAACCTTTTCATTGTTGCATGTATACATGCGGCTAATTTTTGTACATTGAGCTTCTTTCATCTAGTCTTGATGAACTAATTATTGCCAGTATATCCTCTCTGGTTTCATTAGTGGATATTAATTGTATATGATAATATAGTTGATCAAATTATTTCTAGAATTTTTAAAGATCAACTTAGAGTTTCTATATACTGGGTTATACTTATTGTAACTAAACTATTTTACTTTTTTCTTTCCAAGCTAGCTATTTTTTAAACTTCATTTGATTGTCTGTTTACAATGGTGGGACCCTCTAGTTCAGTGGAGAACAGGAAGAGGAAGGGCATACATTCTTGCTTTGTGGTTTGTGCAGTCTTTTACTAGTAAGTGTGACATTGTAGCTTTTCCTGTGAATGGCTCTTTATCAAGATGAGGAAGTCTCCTTCTATTCCAAGTTTGAAATTCTACTAGAGCTGCTAACCAGGATCACTTTAGGAACATTTTTAACAATGACACTTGAAATCAACAACATATTTAGTTGATGTTGAAGCAAGACAGAAATGAAATGCACCACAGTTCTCCCATCTTTCAACCTCTAGCTAATAACCTTTTGACTTTAAGGAGAAGCACGTTTGTATTTCCTGCCATAAAGCATGGCTTCCCAGGTCTCTGCAGTCATTAGCCTTCACTTGACTCAGTGAAAGATGTTCACACTCATCAGAGAATCCATCACTTTCTTCCAATCTCCTGGTTGCTCTTTGGTCTCATTTATCTGGCCTATAGGTCCCGGAGAGCTAATTTTAGTTTGTGTAAGACTAAACTATAGGGTAGTCTCTGACCTTGTGGATGATTAATAATTTTTTGAATAAATGGATCTGTGCTAGGTAGACTTGAGCATTTGGAGATTTGTCTTTAGCAAGTAGTTGCTCTTTTGATTCTACTGCAGGTAGACTGGAGTGAATGACCACTTCCTGGCTCCATTTATAATTTCCACCACTATGGTCAGTTGTTGAGAAGAAGCAGTAAGTAGTTCCTTCATTTACCCAGGGGAGCTTAGCAGGAACCAACTACTTCTCATAGACCAACTTTCTGTGTAGTTGGAGAATCTGGATCCCATAGACACTCTTTTGTACACAGGGCTTTAAAGATAGCACCCCACCTCTACGTTCAGATCTAAAACTTTGTTCAATTCATGTGCTGCTTGGCCTCTCCTAGAAGACCTAAAAAACAAGGTGGATTTAAACATACATTTAAAGGGCTGCCTCCTTTCTGCACTGAAATCCCCACAGCCAGCAGGCATTTTTCAAGTCTTAATGCACCATGCCTTACCTGAAATCCTATCCAGTGCTTTCCTTCCATTCCATTTTCTAAGCCTACCCTGCTTAGTTTAGCAGGATATCTTTTTTTTTTCTTGGTTGTGGGGCTTGAACTCAAGGCCTCGGTGCTGTCTCTGAGCCTCTTTGAGCTCAAGGCTAGCACTCTACCACTTGAGCTACAGCACTACTTCCCGTTATTGAGTGGTTAATTGGAGATAAGTGTCTCATGAGAACTTTTCTGCCCAGGCTGGCTTTGAACTGTCATCCTCAGATCTCAGGTTCCTGAGTAGCTAGGATTACAGGTGTGAGCCACTGGTGCCCAGCGAGGGTACCACTTCTTAAGATGACAACTGAGCTATTCTCTAGTGTGGTCTCCCCATTTTCTTCCCATGTCCATTTACATCATGTTTCATGTACAATATAGGATAGCTATGTGGATCTTTTCAATTAAAACAGAGAAAGAATAGGAGTAGAGAAAGCAAGAGAACAGCAAAGGATATAAGCAATGCCAACAATGGGGTCTGTCTGCTGAACTTGCCACATGGCCTCTTGGATGGGAGGTAGGACTCTTGTTTCTCTTTCAGTTGGATTCCATTGGGAGTGGTAAATGCGGACTTTATCATTCTAGCACTCTACCTTTATAGCTTACCAGTCTTCTAGAAAGCAAATCTTTCCATCATAAATGGATCCATTTATCCCAACTATACTTGCTACTGCAAAGAGAGGACAAACACCTGATTACTTCTTAAATACTATTTTGCAGAAGTTGTGTTCATATCCACTTCAAATGGTGATAGGTGAATTTTTGTTTCATTTTTAAGTGGGTATTTGTAAAATTATCTTTAAGAGGTTGTACAAAAGGAGTTAGCATTCAACAAGTCAGTTTGTAAGTACATCTTGGTCTGTATCATCACTTCTATCATTCTCCTCAAGTCCCTCCCAACCTAGCCAATCCCTTCAATTGAACTTTTTGTTTCTGCTTCTCTGTTTTGAGTGTTACCGTGGACCCATGATTTTGTATAACTAGTGTATGTAAACCCTACACATTCACCGCCTTTTTTGGTGCCCTAACAATCACAATTTGAGACTGGATCTTGCATTCATTTGCTGCACATAATTATAATCTTCATTTTTGAGTGTGGCGATGTCTTCGAAGCTCACCTCTTACCTTTTGCAATCCAATCTCAAAAGCAGTTGGTTCTGCAAGTCCTGAATTTTTAACAAAAGAGAATCTGAGTGCCAGATGTGAGGGTTGCGGTTACAGTAACATTGGTATTACGCCATTTCAGTGGAATAAGGTAGAAAATACAAAACACTACAAAGACTAGTACCATATGTTCACTTAACGAGGATCGCGTCCACATTAGCTTCATGCTTAAACATTTCAAAATGAATGTATACGCAAACATGTATGGAACTCTTCAGATTCCGAGTTAACGGGTTAAAATGCTTCAGCACCAGGAGCAGCAGGAAGCAGCAGTGTCCCCTCCCTTCCTCCCAGCAAGGAACGCTTCAGTCCTGGAGGGTCCTTAGCAAGATGGACTCTCTCCATAACTGCAGTTAATATGTAGACTTGTGACTTTACTTTTCCTGTCCAGAGATAAACAAGAAAATGTATCTGGAAAGGAAAACACACACCATCCAGATTAAGATGTGGAGGTCTCATAAGAAGTTTGAGGAGCTTATTCTGATGAGGAAATTCGTACTCGGATGACTTTCCCACTGCCATCACCACCACTGTCCCAACTGACTGTCACTAGGTGAAGACGAGCAACCTTCCTGAGCTCATCTCAAATACATGGAGGCCAGCATCATACCCTACACTGTCTGTGGATTAAGTTATTTAATAGCCACAAAGCAGGGATAGTTACTACATTCCTATAGTGATAACGAAACTTAGCTTTAGAAAGGTTAAATAATGCCAGGTACTGGTGTCTCACACCTGTAATCTTACCTACTCAGGAAGCTGAGAGTTAAGCATCAGAAAAGTCCATGAGATTCATCTCCAATTAATCAACAGAAAACTGGAAGTGGAGTGGTGGCTCAAAGTGGTAGAGTGCTAGCCTTGAGCAGAAAAGCTCAGGGACAGCCACCCAGACCTGGAGTTCAAGCCCTGTTGACTGACAGAAAAAGGTTAATAATGCCCAACATTATCCTTTGCAAACAATAGCTTATGTACCACTTAATATGACAACATGAGGTGGAGTCTAGTGCTATCTCAGTTTTACCAGTGAGGGCCCTGGGTCTCATAGTTAAAGAAACTTTAGGACTGGCGTCTGGACTCAGATCATTTTGACCAAGGTCCTTCAAAGCCTTGGCTCACAGTGTAACAAAGCTGAGAAGGTGTTCTTGTCATTGTTGCGGTGTGTGAGGGTGTGGGTTCTTCTCACACTCCTAATTGAGGACATCTTTTGCTTCTGACCTGCTGGTGATAAAGGGCTCATGTGTGGTACATGTGAAGGAGGGTTTAAATGGCTCTAACCCTTCTCCTGTATGCTCTGTGCCACCATATGTAAATCTATAGGACTCTTTGCTACTTGCCCATTTCTTGTCACATTTACAGAAGCCTCTGCAACAATTCACGAGTTAACAGCGGGAAGTTCCTTTTTGGTTTCTGTGAAATCTCATTTACTTAATCTAGCACTCCTTTTATGAAAAACAGTCCACTAGTATGTGCAGAGGAGATTCATCATGATGGAGGAATTAAGACACTTGTTCCATCCTACTATGCACAGGAACTAGGATTTGTACCCCAGCATTTCAAATTCTCACCTGCGTCATGAATACAAGGTCCTTGAAAACAGACAACTCCAGTTTGGAATCTAGCCTTTACTGTATACTGGATGTGTGCCAGAATAAGCTGTTTAACCTCTCTGAGCTTCAATGTGTACATCTGTAAAATACTGGGAGTAATATGGCCACACGGAAGAGGAAGGGAGGGAGGGAGGGAGGGAGAGAGAGAGAGAGAGAGAGAGAGAGAGAGAGAGAGAGAGAGAGAGAGAGACTATGTAAATGCTGCACTTACTGCCTAGTGTATAATCAGCTGATAACAAATGTTAGCTCTCTTTCAGTGGGAACTTGGTGAGATGAATTGCTCCCTAAAGGCCGACAAAACAAGAACTGCCTACCTTAGACCACCAAATGAGGCTCAAGGCGTTAAACTGGTCAGCTTTAATTGATCACCTCGTGATTTCCACAACTGGGTGAAGATTAGCTGCACTATATCATAGCCTAATTACATTCATCACTCCATGGGGCCTGATGGGATATATTGTAGCTTTGCTATTAAAATAGGGTTCATCTCACTGAAAAAAAACAACAACCCCCAAACCATGGAGTTCTGCAAACAGCCCATGGTGATTTAATCCTAGCAGGGTGTATTTAATCAGAACAATGGCCCATGTTTGTACTGATTATGTTTCTTTGGTATCAGATTCTTCAGTTACTATGTCATAGAGTTGCACTATTGACTGAAGTTGTTGGGAGATGAGTTAGGGAGGTTAGAACAGTTTGCTGAAAGCAGAGTGGCTCCTATTTGGGCTTTCCTTCTCACTATTTAAGTAAAATGTCAATAAGGACGAAGCAATTGTCCCTTTCCCCGTTAACTAGCTCTCTCATGCATTTATTCACTAACCTGTCATGGATCTCTAAGTTTTCCTGCTTAGTAGGTGGCATCTGAGACACTGGTTCACAACGAGTTATTGCCAGTCTCCGATGCTGAGGAGAAAAAGAACCCAGGATGTAGGTGATCAGATAGACATAAAGCAGTGAATATCAGTATTCCTGTAGACTTGAAATTAAACATTTGCATGATTTATGGCCTAGAGAAAAGGAACAAACTGGAGTTGGCCTGACTCAGGTCGATATTTCTACCCCTCTGGTTTTTAACACCATGTTCTTGGGAAGCTTATAACTTTCAGATCCAGTTTCCTCTCTAGGGTTGGGATAATAACGCCTTCTTTATACTGTTGATCTAAGGAGATGTATTATGCAAATGTTAAGATTAAAATTTGCATACTGAAGCAGGGTGTGGGGCAACATGTTCTGTATGCTTCATTCTGTAAGAGATGCTTCAAAGATGCCTTTTCTTTTCCTTGAGACACATTGACCCCTTGTGTGGGCTCACCAATTAACTGTGAGTCCAGCGGCTCGGCATGCCAGGCTCCTCCCTTGTGTACCTATGTGCTTTGTCACTTTGCAGTCATTTTGGAAGCCAGGAAGGAGTGGATAGAAGATGGGCTTCACTTCCAGCCATCTTTTTTTTTTCTTAATCATTTTTGTTTAATTTTCAAGATGATTTTTAAGTAGCTGCACAAAAGATCTCAGTTCAACATCACAACTTATGAGTGCAAGTCATCTCAGTCAGTGTCACCCCTTCCATCATTCTCCATCTTTTCCAACACCGCTCATCCCCTCAGTTTACCTAGTTCCATTTTCAAAGGCATACATTGAATCCTATAGCTGTATCCACCCACGAGTCTTCTCTCCACTCATTCACTATCCCTTTCCTTGACCTTTTCTTCTTCTGGCAACACATGTTTTAGCTTCTAGTATTTAGTTTGTTAAACTATGAGTTAGTTGTTCAAAGGAGTTATACCACTGCAAGCCTATCCTGCACACACTATACTTTGCTTTTTACAATTATCTTTAAGGAGTTGCATCAATGATTCTTATTGTGGAAAAGCCTCACTTGGTCAATGCTGAGTCAATGGACTCTCAGACCACCTCTGATAACACCTTTCCTAGCCACTCCAAAACCATCCACACATATAGAAACAACTGTATCCTTTAATGGATTTAGAGCCCAGCGAATCTATTCTACCTTTGTGTGTGTGTGTGTGTGTGTGTGTGTGTGTGTGTGTGTGTGTGTGTGTGTGCCGGTCCTGGGGCTTGAACTCAGTGCCTGGGCATTGTCCCTGAGCTTTGTCTTTTGGCTCAAGATTAGTGCTTTACTATGTGATCCACAGCCCCAGCATTAGCTTTTTTGGTGGTTAAAAGTGCTTTAGTGTGGCATTATTTTGTCCAGAAGTAGGATTGCTGGGTCATAGGGTAGCTCTATGTTTAGTCTTTTTTCTTAGGAACCTCTATACTGATTTCCAGAGTGGTTGAACAAGTTTACATTTCCACCAACAGTGTAATAAGGTTTTCTTTTGGCACTTCTACATCAGCGTTTGTTATTGTTAGTTTTCTTGATAATGGCCTTTGTAACTGGGGTGAGATGGAATCTCAGTGGTGTTTTGATTTGCATTTCTTTTATGGCCAGAGATCTTGAACATTTCTTCATGTGCCTATGGGCCATTCTTTCTTTTTCCTCAGAGAAGTCGCTAGCCTATTTATTGATTGGGCTATTGAGTTTTTGAGGGCTTATTTTTGGGGATTTAATTTTTTGAGCTCTAAGTGCATTTTAGATATGAGGCCTTTGTGTGATACATAGCTGGTAAAAATCGTCTCCCATCTGTCTTTTTAGCTATCTTTTTGGCTGTGTCCTTTGCTGTGCAGAAGCTCTTCAGTTTGAGGCAGTCCCATCACAACTTTCTTTGATTTGTTGTGATTTTGGATTTTTGCTTAAGAAGTAACATTTCTATTTCCAGACACCTTTTTTTTCCCTTCTTGGGTGTAGTGACAGCTCCAGCATTTTTTTTTTTAAACTGGGTGATTCCAGGTTGATAGACCACTGACCCCCAAGGACCTCAATTTTCTCATTTGGAAGAAGTTGTTGAAAACGAGGGACCCAAATTCAATTGAGGCGATCAGAGGGTAAGCTGAACGTGGGGGCTGTCATTAAGGAAAGCTGTAATCATATTGTCTCTCTTGTCTGATAGAGTGTTTCCGGAACAGGCTTTGGGATAGTGCCATTGACATATTGCCTTCACCGTGGCTGTTTCGTGATTTCATGTGGATGGCTTCTTGCACTAGCCCCCTGTTAATCGTAACTAGAGGTAGGGTATTGGCCATAAAGCTTAGTAAGGCCAGTGGACTTAGAAGTGGACTTGGATTTAGAAGCTAGACAGAGGGAGAAGTGGTTTTTCTGCTGGCTTCTTTGTCTTTTCTCACTCTAGCACATGACAGGATCTGGCTGAGGTAGTGGTCAGGGGAGTTGTGATGGAGGAAGTAACCTTTTCTCTCATTGGGGAGATTTGCTCCATTGAAACATGAAGTACAACTTCAAGGACTGGGCCCTAGCTGTCTGGCAAAGGGCAGTGTGTTGGCAAACAAAAGTGCTCTTATTTTTTTGTCAATGAAAATTCAGTTAACCGCAGGGAGAGATGACAGCACTTTTCCCGCTTCATTCATATGCATGATAATGAGCTCCATTGTAGACCAGGCCTTTGGGCACTATCCGATGCTGCTATTTCTGCCGGCCAGAATTTACACATCTCGCACATGACTCAGGGTTGTGCAGACTCTTTCCGACCGGGTAACTCACTGACAGACCGTTCTCCTCTTCTTAACTCTGACATCGATATTCAGCTTTTCAAAATAAGCTAGCCACATGAGCCTCAAATTTATAGTTGGGGGAGCATTTAAGGACCTCCTTTTCAAGGGGCTTTTCTTCCAGCTTTAACTATCCAGTGGCTATAGAAATTCACACATATATGCATGTGCAGCCAACTCTGTCTCTCTTTCCTTCCTCTCCCTTTCTTGCTTTGGAGTAAGGTTAGCATTTCCAATGAACCACAGCTTGTAAACTCAGTTCTGTAGGGAGAAGGGAAGGTAATCAGGTGTTAGGGTACCATTAGCACCACTTTGCATACACCATCTTCTTTACTTCTTCCAAAACCTTATTGCATTCTGATTGCACTAGTGGGGAAATTGAGATTCAGAAAAGTTAAACTGTTGGCCTAAGATGACTACAGATGAAAAGAATGTATTCAGAAGCCAACACCAATGGAATATCAATTAAGTGCCTGTCACATTGCTAAGCATGTCATGGGCAACTCTTTTCTGAGAGTACAGAACAAATGTATGTGATAAATAGTATTATTTTCACTTATAGATGAAAAACCATCAGTGTGCCAAGAGGGTAAGTATAGTTGTCCTCTGTCATAGTGGAACAACGTTTGTGTCCACATCACACTGCTCTGTGATTCTGATTTCTGGAGCCAGAGATTGTTGATAAGCAAGAAGCTTATCTCAAGCTAGGATGAAAGAAGGAAAGGCAGCCAGTGCTGACGGAGCACAAGCTTCCATCCATGTCAAAAACTCTGTTCCAGCTTGCTTTTCTTCCTTAGAAGAATGATGAAGGCATACTGTGTGAAGCATTATGGGGCATGGATGTTCAAAATAATGATTTTAGTGCTTGTGCAACAAAGTGAGATGCATACACGTTCACTATGCGAGTCAAATAAGCAAAGTAATTCCATCTTAGAAATGTGCGAAGGAGTGGCTGTCTATTGCAAAATATCTTGATAAGATCCTGTCTCCTCTCCAAGCACTTCAGCGCTTGCTGGTGAAGTCTATGTACTTGGAAAACTGTCTCGTCTTACCATGCATGGGATAAATTCCAAATACAAGCTGTCGATATCTTTTATCTATGTTGTATACATTTGTAGACATAAAACGACCACCTACCAAACACCAACTTGGAACCAAGACTGTGCTGATTGCACGATCTCTACTTTTTGTAATTATCCGGAACGTTGGTATTATTTTCTACATTAGCCCAAGAGAGGAAGCTGAGAATGAGATATGTCAAGCCACTTGAAATAGCAAGCCTTACAATTACTAGCTGGTGGAGGTTGAGATTGTCAGGCCTAATCTCATCTCCACTTCTCACTGGGTATTGCTTTGCAGTTCACAAAGCACTTTTGCAAAGGTCTCAACCATTTAGGACCCTAGTTACTACACTTCCAGTATTGATTCAAATTTTACTTATGATTCTAGGTTGTGATCTCACTAGAGATCACAGAAATATGCTTCCTCTATTTACATTTTCCCTTCTCTAAGGATCTGGGGTGCTTTATATATAGTAGTTACCCAACAAATAGTTGCTGACTAAAATGGGACTTTTTGCTTCACTATTTTTTAAAATTTTGTTAAAAGAAGACTAGAAACTGATACTATAAAAGAAGAACACTCTAGATGGTAAGATGCGATAATTAAATGGAAGAAAACAGAAAATAAAAGTGACCATGGAGGCAGCCCTAAGATTTCAGAAGCATGAAAGTTGATGTGAACGGCTCCAGGAGTGTCAGGAGTTTGGGTCAAGTTCTCCTCACCTGTTTTGATGTGCAGCATGACACTTGAGGAAGAGATGATGTTTGTTGAGCCTGTTGGGATAAACAGGTTCACTCTTTGGTTAATTATCCTTTTGCGCTGGTCAGCGCAGCCCTGGTCTCCCTTAGTACTCCATGGATCAAAATTTTAGAAAACTGTGTTGTGAATCCTGGCACATAAGTTAGAAAGTACTTGCTTAGAAAGTGCCCCCAAAGTACTTAATAAGGGACCCTAGCTTGTTTTTCACTTCCGCACCTGAACTGCTTGGAACATCCAGTAAGCCTTCAAAAAGTGTTTACTGAATTGAAAGGAATGATTATTTTCTTTCCTCCTCCCTCTTTCTTTTCTATGCCAGTCCTGGGCCACTGTACCTGAGCTTCTGTGCTCAAAGCTGGCATTCTCCATTTGAGCTACAGCTCCTCTCCTGGCCTCGTGGTGAATAATAGGTGGCAAGATGGACTTTCCAGCTCAGCCTGGCTTTGAACCACCGCCCTCAGATCTCATACTTCTGAGTAGCTAGGATTATAGATGTGAACCACTAGTGCCTGGCTCAGAAATGATTACCTTTGATTTTTCTAAGACAGTATTTAGCATTCTTCATTGAAGATGAAGCACTGTGTAATAATGATGTTGAAATTATTTTCAAATGAAAGCTGAAAGAATCTTGTCCCAGTGTGGGAATTAACCCTTCTCTCAGATAGTTAATGGCAAGACAGGGAAAATATACCTTCCTTTCTATTTTTCCAGGCGATGGCACACTTGCTTGGAAGCTTCACCTTGAGTGACTGAAAGCTATGAGATACTTCTAGGAGATAGACCACTGTGAAGATGTCATGTATGTAGGAGTGCTTTGTCTGTGGGCTAAGATAGGTAGGAAGGAAGTCATTGATTAGCATTATACATTGCACAGGCTGTATTCTATGTCAAGTTTGAGATGTTTATTATATTGGTTTGTGATTTGTGCTCATTTTAAATTTAAGGCGTGTGTGTGTGTGTGTGTGTGTGTGTGTGTTTTCCATGCTGGAGAGTTACTTGAAAACCATTGCAGGTTGCTGACAGCTGCCGTTAAGTTTTGACTAGTCTAGCATGACTTTTTACCAAACAAATGCAACACTGGCCTCTCCGCTACCCAGAAAAAGAAGAAACAAAGAGAGACAGAATGATCATAAAGAAAAGAGCGGAAGCAAGCTTGCGAGGGCTTTCTACGCCCCCACATTTTCTTCTGCAAAAGTCACCTTCTTGAAAGTGATACAGGAGAACTGAGGTTCTATTTTTTTTCCTCTCTCTTTCTTTAAACCATACTCTTGGGAAGTTGCAAAAGCTGAACAGAAAGTATAAAAGCTGGAAGTTTAAAAAAGGCACACAAATCTCCTCAAAGTGGCCCTAAAGCGTCTGGTTCTGAGAAACAGAGGAGGACATTTTTGCTCACTTTTAATTGTTCCAAGTTTTACTTGGTTGAGTTTTTTCCTTCTCATATGGAAAATTAAAATGACGATTGATTATTGTCTCACATGATTGTCTCATGAATTCTGTTTTTATATCATACAAATCTTCTTTTGGTTTATCATGTTCGGAGGCTTGAACCCAGGGCCCGGGTTTTTGCTCAAGGCTAGAGATCGACCACTTGAGCCACAGCTTTACTTCTGGCTTTTTGATGGTTAATTGAAAATAAAAGTGTGATAGGCTTTGTTGCCCGTGCTGGCTTTGAACTGAGATCCTCAGAGCCCAGCCTCCTGAGTAGCTAGGAATATAAGCCGGAGCCACCTGTGCTTGACTGTGATTTATTGCTCATAACAGATTTCCTGAAAGGCCACTGTAAACAGAACAAATCCCATGGATATTGCTTCTAAGGCTTTGGAGACAATGTCAGATGTAATATCCTGGGGCAGTGTCTAGCATCAAACTTTATAGGAGTCTGATTCATTGAGTGGACTGGGATCACCTGCAAATTAGCTCTCTGAGGTCATTGTAGACCAAGCGCTCAGCCCCTTAACTAGCTAAATGATATTGAGCATCACTTGGACTCTCGGGGAGGTTTGTCAATTGGGAAATGGACCTACAGTACATGAATTCTAGATCTTTCATTGAGTTGTACAACTTGAATCAGTAAATATGTCAAGTATTTGGCTCTGATGATCAGTCTTCTAATTTTTAGAGGAAACAGTGGAGTTCTGGGGAGGCTGACAGGTACTTAAACGACCAGAGCAACCATTGTGCACAAGATGTGGGCATTGAATTCCATCCAGGACTTCCAGGAGGCCTGGGAGGAGTGGAGGGGAGGGGCTCACTTTTGTTCATTTCCTGCTGTGCGGCAGGCTCTTGCTCAATCCTCTTACATATGTCATATTTACTTCTCCGGAAAAAAAAAATCTTCTGGAGTGGGTTTTATCTCACATTTCATACAGTTTATAGATTCAGAAACCGAGGCTCAGGGAATACTTTACCATTCTAAGGTCGTGATCCTTAGTGTCAGATTTGCGGAAGGAATCCTGCTTTTCTTGAAGTTGAGCATGCAACTGACCAAATCCTAAATCCTAGACAAATATTTTTAGGAAGTTGCCCACCGTTGGACCGCGTCTCATTGCTTTCGTTTTTAACAATCCTTGGTTTTCTGTGCTGCTGATTAACCGTGGCTCTCTTTGATCTGAAGACGCTGTCTGTGCCCCCTGCCACCTGGCTGTCTTTTAAGGTCCTTACCATGAGTGCACAAGGTGAAGGAATCTTTAGGCATCTCAGCTCCACAGGGTCACACTCTGCTGGGCTAGGCGAAGCATTTGGAGATAACCAAGTTCTGTTTTGAGTTCTTGAAGAGCGACTTCACGTTCATTGCTTTGTGCTTTTGCATGAACTGCTTTCCTTGTTTTCTATTGTTGCTCACCCTTCTAGATCCTGCTTGACTATTCACTCCTGCGTCAAGGCATTCTGTACTCTTGAGGAGAATGTAGTGCTTCTTATTTTTCTTACAACTTAGAGGCCATAACAGTGCAGAGTGTTGAACTGGGTTCTCACCTAGCTCCAGTAAGCTGAGAGATTCTTGAAGGCTCCTATTTGATTTTCATATTTCCTCTCCTCTAAATAGCATGCACAGAATTTGGTACATCAACAACTAATAAATTAGTGACTCAAAGAAGACTAGCACTGGCCTCTGAATGATTATGTTGCATCTGAGAACAATATCTTCTTAAGAGGCTAGCTTTTTAGGTCTGTAGCACCCCCCCCCCCGCCTATTTTTTTATTCTTCTGTGGGCAGAGTGAGCTCAAAACATTTTCTGTTGATGGCTATTTTGATCCAAACTATAGTTTTTTGGTTTCTATTCTCTGCTTAAGACTCTTGGGGATTGATTCTTACTTAATTGGTTGAGACACATGCCTCATGCAGTGAATTGCTTAAATATAATTAGTACAATACTAGATGGCAGCTCTGTGATCCCAGTATTTGAGGAAGAGACACACATGCGTGCAAGAGAGAAACCATTCATGAATAGTCTCTCGGGGAGTGGGGCAGGGGGGATAGCAGTTGGAAAGGATATGAAAGCCACTTCCCTTTCTCATGTGAGTAGAAACCTCAGCAGAAGTTCTGAGAACCACTCCTCTCTACGGGCATTTAGTTATGCATTCATTCATTCATTCGTCTCAGATGACCTGGATTATTGCAGGAGACATTCAATAGTTTCTCTTACTTTCTTCTGGCCTCTATCCAGACTATCTTAGGCAGAAATGACCATGACCTTTCTATGGTTCTCTGTTATTTAAAAGATAAAGTTCAAGTTCCTTAGCATGGCATGTGAGATTTCTAAGCTGGACTTTGCCTACTGCCCTACCCCACTGCTCGAAGCTCTAACAATATTGGACACACAGAGTTACCACTGAAATGCCATGTGTATTTTTCTCCCTTTATTTTTTGCTACTTGCTGTTCCCTGCATTTCCTCCCAGATCTTTCCATATTTGGTTTTCAAAGTTCAGCTTAGCTTTATCTTGACTGTAAAGGTTTTCCTGGAGCCTGCCAATCAAAAGGAGATATGAGTCCCTTTTCCCTGCTACAGTGTTGTAGGTATATACTTCGCATTCATTGCTCTGATTACAGTGCACTGAATCTCATTGATTTTTTTCTTTCTACTTCTCACCACCGCCCCCCTATCACAGCCCATTGCAGTTTCTGTCATAGAGCAGGGGACTAAATAAATACAGAGCAAATGTACACATTAACTGTATGCTATGGGGTTATGATGTTATTCTGAATTCAGATAAAGTTATTTGTAGATTTTAAAGCAGAATTCTTTTTGTGCTTAGGCATAGCCTGCGGAGGGCATGGGGCTGGGCAACACCACAGGCAAAACCATCAGTGTAATTTTTCACTCTCCATTCTGGTCCTTTCTAATTCCAACCACCTTGGAGAGTGTTCACTTCCTCAAAAGAGTCACAACATCACCTTTGCCTCAGTGTGGTGCCTCATCCGTGTAATCTGGGTCACTTAGGAGGCAGAAATCGAAAGGATAGTGGGTTGAGGCCAGAATGGGCAAATTGTTAGTGAGAACGCACATTTCAGCAAATAAGCCTGTGATCCCAGCTGGGCAGGAAGTGTAGATGGCTATGCTAAGAGGATTATAGTCTAAGGACAACACACGCTTGACCTCATCTGAAAAGTAACTCAAGATAAAAACTGCCCTGCGTGTAGCTAAAAGGATAGATTCTGTATATACAGACATCTGAGCAATTCACTACAACCATGATCATCTCTGAGTGCCTTCTCCTTTATCCTTCCCTTCTCACACTGATTTCCTCCTCCCCTAGTCAGCCTCTTGCGTCAAAGTCCTTCATAGCTTCATTTTATCCCCAAACATACATAGCATTCAAGATGGGCAGAGACGCATGGAATAAATAAATTCAGAGAACAAGTCCACATTGAATCTATAAAGGACCTGTGTATTCTTCACCCGCTTGTACCCTTCGTCTGACCAGTGGCCACTCATTGCCCATCTTTCATGTTGAGATTTATCTTTTCAACCCTTTTTTTCATATTTAACCCAAATCTTACTTAGAATTCTCCTGACTCCTCAGACCTTGATATTCAAACCACGCTTTGCATGGCATGTGTTTGAATATTCAGTGGCTTAGACTGGTGCCGGATTTAATTTCTCCGATGTCCATCGCTGCTTCCCCCATTGCTTTTGACAGCATCCAGGCTCACCACATCACACTTGGCTCGCTGCAAAGGGTGAAGACGTTTCCCCAGATTCAAATACTTGGTGGCTGAGCTGATGTTCCTTTGCCTTATGAAGCCTTTAATTGAAGATAACTCATGGATTCTTTAAAATATCTCCAAGCCCAGGCATGAATGGAATGAGACTTAAGGCCCGAAGAGCTATTATCCCCAGAGAAACACAGCATTAGAGGGGACAGAGCCTTAGGGTGGAGAGATCCATAGAATAGAGAAGTCTGTTAAATAAATGGCTCCAATACTCTGTGAGGTTTGGCAAAAACCAGGCCTCTCGTAGCCAGACACGTTCTGCATGAAGTCTAAACTGACTTAACATTGCAGTAGAGGAAGTCCTTGCTTGCAGGTTCTATTAATTCATGATTCATGCCTCAGGATTGTGTTTGAGTAAAGAGTCCAAGATTTGTAATGGGCCTTGCTAAAGTAAGTGACTCCTTTCCTTTCCTTTTCTCTCATTTCTTCACATATTTGGTCAAACTGAAACAGTATTCGAAACTGGCATGACTTGATTTGCATTTAGGTCTTGGAAACCAAATCATCTGACACCATATAAAACTTGGCAGGATCTATTCCCCTTACTCTCTAAAATGACTAATGCAACAACCTTTTCTTGTTGTTCAGTTGAGTTCTGCAGTTAGGCTCAGCTATTTTGTGCAGTGGAAATCTCAACCATTTCCTTTGGCTATTATTCCAAATAGCATCAACAATGACACCTTTCTGAACTTCAGGCCTGTACATTCTTAGGGACACACTCTGGACATTGGGAAGGCCTTATCTTGTGGAATGCTCCATTAGTCACCAATAACTCATGTTGGAAAGTTGGGAGTTATTCTTGACTTTTCCCTCTCAGGGTCTAATCATTCCCCAAGACATGCTGATTCCATTTGTACCCACTTCTGCCAAGTTTACAGCTCAGGTTCTTGCCATTATTTTCCAGAATGTTGCCTTAGCTAGCTGATTCGTTTCTTTGCTCATACTCTTTTGTCTTTTTGTATTCCATCCATGAGTCAGCAATTCTACAGAGCTATGTAAAGAATGAATGTAATTACATCACTCAGTTGCACAAATATCCTTAGAGGTGTCCTAGGACAACACCCCAAATAATAGCCATAATCTACAAGGTCCAACACCAAAGCCAAACATCTTTGCCTTTGACTTCAGCTGGCTTATCCCCCATTATGTCTTTACCTTGTGATCTGCCATGCTAAACCCTTGGCTGTACCCAAAGAGAAGCCACAGATTTCTTACCTGTATGCCTTCAATGTGGTCCTTCTGTCTTGAAAGCTTTTGTCTTGGTCTGACTTTTACCAGTTATATTTAGCTTTTAAAACTCAGCTTTGCCACTACTTCATTCCCCTACTCCCCGGCCCCAATTCCCCTTTGCTTGGATTCTAAACTCTTTCATTGTCATTTTTCCAGCATCTTGGACTTCTGCCTACCATAACACTCACCAGAGATGATCATAAGTACTTCTTTCCCTTTTGGTTTAAATGATTGTATAGTAAATTTCCTGAAGAATAATCCACATCATGGTCACCATTGTATTTCCCATGCCCTAGAATATGTTTTAAGTAAGAGGAATAATTTTTTTTCTCTCTCTCTTCTTCCCTTGCAGTGCATATATGGGGATTTTCTTCTTTTGAATATGCTAAACTGGATTTTTCTTTTCAAGACCCTGTTTTGATTTTTGACGTTTCCTTAGCCAGAAATGTCTTTTTCCTCCTTCTTTTTCCATTTGAGTTTATTCTTGGATAATCACATAATGTTGGCTTTTAATGTCTTATTTTACATAATTTATGATAGGCAGACAGTTAAGATGACTCTAAATGTCATCTGGAAGATGGAAATAGCCCTGCATGGGCAGCAAGAAACATCTTGGAAAAAACACTGAGATGAGTCAGGAATCCAGAGCCCTGGTCACAGCTGTACTGATGAACGTAAGCAAGCAATTCTACTCCTAAGTCTTCACATCCTTTATCTTCGCATTAGGAGGTGTCAGAATGAATGTTCTTTAAGAATTCTTCCCATGAGAGGGGAAGGGGGACAATGAGGGAGGAGGTAACAAGTAGAACAAGAAATGTACTCACTGCCTTTCATATGAATCTGTAACCTCTCTGTATCACACTTTGACAACAAAGGAAGAAAAAAGAATTCTTCTCATGATAATTCCCTATAATATTTGATATTTGAGATGGAAAAAGTAAAGACCCTGTAGGGAAAGGCCTGCCAACCCCAAACAATGAACTGAATGCCCACAAACAAATCTATTAGTGAACCACTTTATTGATCATTCCTTTGCTACTCCATGTCTCATGATGGACTGTAGGGAGACAGCATCCAGTCCAACTTCCATCACTTACTTGTTGTGTGACTGGATCAAGTTCCTTTTTCTATAACTTTGGTTTCTTCTACAAATTGAGTATAAAGGATGTGAATTTCTTAAGGTTAATGGAGGGATTGTATTTAAGAAAATTCCTGTAGAGCACTTAGCAGAGTTTGCATAGTAATTACTTAGCAGTTAGAACTGTGATGTACTAAGCTGATATATATAGAGTGCCATAGGCAAAATGGGGATTAAGAGAGGAAATACTTAAGACAGATTACTCACTTTCACATGGTGAATATGAACAATACTGTTGATTTTAACAGTGCATTACACCTTCTAAAAACTCAGTACTTGCTCAGTAAGCAGGAGAGAGGATTTTCCTTGCATGTGGACAAGGAGAAAACAGTTCTGAAGTTTAGCTGGGTCTGAAGGATTGGGAAATGATGCTTCTCTGCTGCAAATGCTTTGACTTCTTACATGAGGGACCAAGGGATCAGTTTCATTAGTCCCTTGGGAAATAAAGCCTAACGTTGTCTCCGTAAACATTTCTTTTCTGTGTTTGTTTTCCAAACACAAGTAAAACCAGGTCTTTCTAATTTTCAGTACTTACGTACTTTTCAATTAATGTAAGACAATGATAAAATGATTAGGAAAGTCTGTTTCCTGGAAATCAATTTACTGACATAGTTTCAGTAAAATGATATACATTTCTCAGTTTTGAAGGATGTTCTTGTTGAGTCAATCTTTCTTTGAAGAATGAACAAAAGAACAAAGCAATTCTTCAAAGGTAGGGGAAATGCTGTGTTCACTCAGGATGTGGGGCTTTAAAAAGTGGGAGAATTAGCTCTACATATATCCCCATTCCTTCCTTTCTCTATCTATCTGTCTGTCGTCTGTCTATCATCTATCTATCTATCTGTCTATGCATCCCTCTATCATCTATCTGTCTTCTGTCTTTCCTATGGGAAGCTAAGAGCGAATTCTTAACAATCCTACAAAATACGTAGTATAATGTTCACTGTAAAAGGAGAAAGTGTGCACTCAGAGGATGGAAGGTAAATGATTTATCCGAGGCAATGGATATATAATTGAATTTTGGGTCTGTTTGTTCCTACAATGCATCCTGTTTTCCTTCTGACCCATGGGTCCCTAGCTAGGATCGGGGCATTAGCAGTTCCATTTGGCTCCTGAGTGAAAAGCTTGGAGGAGTTAGAGGGTGCAAAGGATGTAGGTAGGAAGATTATCTCTTGAGACAATCTTTGGGTCCAGGACTCACCCTTCACACTGTGGATGGTTCATGCACCCAGCTCCTCCAGCCAACTTGAAGACATATAAAAGACGTAGTCTGATGTGAAGGAGGAGCTGCACATTATTTAATGATGGTTTCATCACAGAGTCAGAGATTACTCATGGGCATGCTAGAGAGCTTGACCATCACTAGAATACTCGAGAAAGTATGGTTTTGATGTTACTTCAGAAAAATCTTAAGAACTTGAGTTAAAAAATGTCCTTTGAGCATCTGCATTCTTGGATGTTTCTATACCCAGAGTTGAGTCTTTGATCTATGAAAGAATAAGGCCCGGCTCCAATAATCCTAGCTACTCAGGTGGCTGAGATCTGAGGATGGTAGTTCGAAGCCCACCCAAGCAGGAAAGTCCATGAGACTTTTAAACCCATTTAACCACCCAAAAGCCAGAAGTGGAGCTTTGGCTCAAGTAGTAGAATTCTAGCCTTGAGCAAAATAGCTCAGGGACAGTAATCAGGTTCTGAGTTCAAGACCCAGGAATGGCACAAGGAAAATAATGGGAGAAATATAGGAAACATGAAATAATCTCAGTCAATTCTAGATCCCATGCATGACATTTGGTACCTCTATATGCTCATTGTGCTTTTACTTCATATAGGATTCTTCTAAAGCTCTTATCTTTAAGTAGGAGTTTTTATAACATACAAAATTTGAGAAACTTGAGATGTTGTCATTGCTGGCAGATAAAACTCAAGCATAAGCAAAAACAAACAAAAAAGCTTACTTACAATTTACACATAATATCCTAATATTGGTAAGGAAGCAAGAAAGTGAGATTTATAGATGGGTATGAGTTAAAATTCTGTTTCCAGGCTCATCTGGATTCCCCTACACCAGGCACCATGCCTCTTTAATATTATTTTCCTTATATCTAATAGAACCTAATAACAATCTATTGTGTAAGTTTTTTACATTATGTAAAAGAGATCATTCCAAGAAAGTGCCTAACAGTGTTGGGCATTCTGGGAAAATACTTGGCTCAGTGATGGGCATTCTGGGAAAATGCCTTGATCAGTGATGGGCATTCTGGGAAAAATGCCTGGCTCACTGCTGGGCATGTAGGAGATACTTATAAATTCATAGCTTTTGATTGTACTAATGGTGATATTTCCTGCATAAAACTTATGACTAGAAAGAAGGGTCATGTAGTGGAGTGGGGGTGGGGAGGAAATGTTTCAAGGATTGAATATGGTTGATCAAAGTCTTAAAAAGTGATTAAAACTGCTCTGAGGGAATGGTATGGCACCATAGAAGAAATCCTATGAATTTGGTTTTGTTTAAAAATCAAGTTGGTGAATTAATTATTATTCAGGATGTCATATATGTCTGTAGAGAAACTGAATGTACTCCCACAAGTATCTGTGCCTCCGTGCCTTGGGACCTTTTTCCAGCTTAGGATCCAGTCCTGGGACAGGAGGTTCCAAAGGCAGCTCTTTCCAATAATTATGGTCAGATTTAAAGTTGAATAGGTTTTTCTATCGTCATGATGTCGATTTTTCTTGCTAGTCTCTGGCATGCTTCTTCTGGAGGATCCTCAAGCATCTTATGATTATTTATATGAATACTTACTGCCTTGTCTAGATGTTGCCTGGCATAATTTCTGACAGATTGCTTGTGGAATCAGTGACAAATGACTTGCAATGATATACTCGGATGGAAGCATGCAGCTTTAATAATTTTGTTGGTCATTAATAACTGTGTCTAGTGCCCAATGCATTACAAATTAAAGACTTCATAGATATGCTTTTGTCGGTAATATTTTAAATGGATCAGCAGGCTGATGGAGTACAATTATTTTTTCCCACTTATTTGCTAAAAATATTCAACTAGCACTTTTTTTTATACTAGATGTAGGGAGTTCTTGAGATAAATAAGAATTTTCTTTTACTCTACTCAAGAAGCTAGAGATTTCCTTGGTATACAGATAAGTCTCAACTGTTATGAAAATAGATAAAATGAGAACAAAAACTAAAAATAATGGCAAAATACCTTGAGTCAACTACTTAAAAATAATAAAAATACATAAATAAGAAACTATGCACAAGATAGTATGTCTATATTGAGAGTAAGAAGAAAAAGCTCATCCCAAACTCAGCTTCCTTCCAGAGCTAATTAGTCCACCTTTTCCTCTTTGATGAATTCATCATATCTGGATCTGTATAATCTGGAAGTCATGCAAACTTCATGAGGGCAGTGGCCTTGGCTATCTTGTTGGCCACCATCTCCTCAGAGCTTTTCTTAGCGCACAGCAAGAGCAGAATGTATGCTTATTTTTTGACTGCGTGCATGAGTAAACACTGATTCAGGTGCCAAGTATGACATAGGTCTGAACAGGGTACAATGTTGGAACAACACATATACTATTCTAGAGTACATGGTTGCTTCTGGAGAGAAGATTGCCTTTCCAGATCAATGACTTGAATTGTGTGTAGCCACATTGCCATCTTTCCAAAAGCTAAGAGACCCTTAGACTATAAGCGTAATTCCAAATGTACAGACATTCCTGGTAACTGGAGGAACACCCATGGAAATCAGAAGGGCTTTCTGCAAGCAGACCAGATTTACAGGGTGAGAGAGCTATGTGAATCTAGGCCAGAAGCCAAT
This sequence comes from Perognathus longimembris pacificus, assembly GCF_023159225.1. Taxonomy (NCBI): domain Eukaryota; kingdom Metazoa; phylum Chordata; class Mammalia; order Rodentia; family Heteromyidae; genus Perognathus; species Perognathus longimembris. Next base: position 9,056,469 of record NC_063172.1, read on the forward strand.
GTTTCCTCACTTATTCCATTGGTTGGCAAGTAGGGGCCTCAACAAGATATTAAAATTAACTGACTTCTGAAAACATGCCCATGAAAACTGCTCAGTCCAGTCGTCTCTGCCCGTACCACTTTTTGGCCTCTGTGTCTTGGCATCTGCTTGCTCCAGGCATGGGTCAATCTCTTGGTGTGTATTAAAGAGAACACAAGCATTGCAAGAGTGGCTTGTTGGTTCAGCTCAGCTACTTTCTATCTGTGAGGTCGTGGTCATCTGGCTTTGCCTCCCTTTGGCTACAAATGAGGGGCAAGGCCCTGTGAAGTCCGATTCCATTTGAGTACTCAGAAAGTTGCAGTCGAAGCCTGGAGAAACAGCCTCAGCTGGGTCACTGGCCCTCTTGGGTCTGTGTGCTTCACCAGTGGGTAAATTCATCCTGTATTATTGCAGGAGGGTTCCTTCTCCTTCCAGAAACTAGAAGTCAGTCTTATTCTGGACCTTAGATTGGGAGTTTGCTGAGGGCAGAGGTTGTGTTGGGCTGTGTCACTGCAATGCCCCCATTCATGGTAGATCCCCACCACACTGTTTCTCAGTGAAGGAATGGAGACTGGTGCTCAGTGTATCTCCCCTGAAGTCCCGGTGGGACCTGCCTGTGTGTTGGTATCCTCTAGATGGCAAACTCAGCCTAGTTTTGGACTAGTGTCAGGGAGATACCCTGGCATGGAGTTGTTTGTTGGAAATCCAGCTTCACCCATTGCACACAGAACCCTCGGACTGCTGGTGAGGCTCTAGCAATGCCAGGCAGCCAGGGAAAAATCTCTCCTCTTTACCAGGGAGATATTGGGGCGTGGATTTGTCCCCCCCCTTATTTGCCTGCCAAAGCTTGATTTGAACAAGAGAATTGAGTCTGCTGCTTTCTGAGACATGAGGAAGATGGAGAAAGGCGTTATTGGATGATATCGCATGGTTTTCCTATTTAATTTGAATCCCAATCTACACAACAGGAGTGTCGTTATTTCACCTTACATAAGTGACATTAATGCTTCTGATTGATCAAGCAGTTATTTTGATAGACTTGGGCCACCAAGCCATGCTCATGGCCACTCCAATGTCACAATCAATTTATTTTATCACTGTTTTCCTCAGGCAGGGAAAAGGTCAAAAATCAAAGGTGAGGGAAATAGAAGTATGGCAGTTTCAATGAATTCTTTGTATGTGATGTAAAACAGGAAGAATAGCCAGCTTTTAGCATAGGACCAGTGCCTTCCAGTCCTGGCAGTATGGGGTTTTATGTCGGTGGAATTCTGCCACGGCTTGAGCTGTTTTTGTGACACAGTTCACTACAGAAGTTATAGATGCTTTCTGGCTTGGGAAACTTGTCTGAAATAGATCTCATTTGCTCCAGAAACAGATTTCTACATCTTTCTCTTCCACATATTTTAGAGTTGGCTGGCCCTTTTGGGAGAAGGGTAACTGGGAAAATTCGTCAGTCATTTATTTAACAGATATTTATTTATTGTGTTCCCATTATGGTTTTGGACCCTGTTCTGTCAGGCATAATCCATGCAAAGTTGAAGCATATGGAAGCTCTGCCTTAATAAAAAGAGAACTGAATACATGTGCAAAAGGAATTAGAACTCACAGTGGGAAATGCTAAGAAAACTTAAATGAATTTCCAAATTTTGAGACGGCAGAAATGACATATTCTTAAATATAGACTCTGGGAAAGTTTCATGGAGGAGGTGCTATTTGGGCTGGTCTTTGGAAATTATGGAATATAAAGATTTTCAGCGATCCAGTGGGAGGAGCAGAAAGAAAATGGTTTGATAAACCCCAAACACCTACAGATGGGGAACCACGAGTCCTGGAGTTCACCAGGGTACAGAGAAATTTATTTCTAGACCGGGAAGGCAAATCTCACCTTGAAGAGTTCCTTTGGCCTCGTTCAACAATTATGGTTGAGTTTCTCTTCCTCCCCATTTCTATAAAGTTTTGTTTTATACCTTTGTTTTATTATTAGATAAATGCAAATGTACAATTATTTTATCCGGTGAATTGACTCTTGTATCATGAGCTATGCCTTTTTAGTCTCTTTAAATTCTTAAAAACTGACATTGGGTAGTGTTGGTATAGTTATATCAGATTTCTTTTATGGAGATTTTGCATACTGTTTTTCAACTTTGTCCTTTCTGTGTCCTTATAATGAAGACATGTAAATATATTTAGTTTGGTAATGCGTGCCATTTAATTAGATATTTGGTCTATTAGCATTAAATGAAATGTCTGATAAATTTGTGTATTTGAAATTCCTATTTAAAAGAATTTTCTGTTTGATTTACTTTCTGCCCTGTCCCCCCCTACCCCCACTTTGGTCATGGGGCTTGAACTCTGGGCCTGGGTACTGTCCCTGAACTCTTTAGCTTAAGTCTGGTGTTCTACCACTTTGAGCCACAGCACCACTTCTGATTTTTCTGGTGCTTAATTGGAAATAAGAATCTCATGGACTTTCCTGCCTGGGCTGGCTTGAACCATAGTCCTCAGATCTCAGCCTCCTGAGTAGCTAGGATTACAGGCGTGAGCCACCAGTGTCCACCTTGATTTACTTTTTAAAGCCTATTTTTCTTGCTTGCCTTAGAATCATGGAAGTATTGCTAATCTCACTTCTCTTTATTAGAATTTTAGCAATGCATTGTTTTGTTATACTTCATGTACTTATTGAAGATAATTCAAGATTTATTGTAAATTTTTTTTTTTTTTGGCCAGTCCTGGGCCTTAAACTCAGGGCCTGAGCACTGTCCCTGGCTTCTTTTTGCTCAAGGCTAGCACTCTGCCACTTGAGACACAGTGCCACTTCTGGCAGTTTTCTGTATATGTGGTGCTGGGGAATCGAACCCAGGGCCTCATGTATACAAGGAAAGCATTCTTGCCACTAGGCCATATCCCCAGCCCCTGATTCTAAATTTTTTAAACTTAGCATAAATTACTATTTTGACCACCTTCTCAACAATGCTTGGACTTCAAATGCTTCACTTTTATTCTCCTCTTTAAAACATCATTTATATATTTTAAATTCATAATATTTTATTTTTGTGGCCTCTGTAGCCATTTCCTCAAATTGTTTTTCTCACTTTTATTTTTAAAAACATTTGCCTGAACATCTGGAATCATTTCATTTCTCTCTGTGAAGCTCCACTGAATATGAATTATTTCAGGTTTTTCTGTGTTGTGTAGAAGTATTTTTATTGTACCTTCACCTTGCAGGTATTTTTTCATTGGCTGTAAAGATCAATTATTTTTCTTTTTTCATTCAGCTGTTTAAAGACATCCTTCCACTGATTTCTGGATTTTATTGTTTCTGTTGAGAAATCAACCTAAGTCTTATTTCTCTTTTAAAATCAATGCCTTAAATTTTAAACTCTATTACAGAGCCATAGTAATGAAAACAGCTTGGCACTGGCACAACATTAGGCCTAAGGACCAATGGAACAGAATACAAAAACCCAGTAATGAACATACAGACCTATGATCATCATCTAATATTTGCCACAGGAGCCAAAAATACAGACTAGAAGAAAGATAGCCTCTTCAACAAATGATGCTGGCAAACTGGATATCCACATGCAGATATATGAAACTAGATCCCCATATATCACTTTGCACCAGCATCAATTCAAAATGGATCAAAGACCTCAATGTAAGACCAGAAACCATAAAGCGTTTATAGGAAAGGGTAGGGGAAACACTAGGACTCCTGGGCACAGGTCAAAAATTTCCAAGTAAAAATCATAAAACACAACAAATCAAACAAAGAATTGATAAATGGGATACGGTACATCAAATTTAAAATATCTGCACAGATAAGGACATAACTAACAAGCTAAATAGAAAGATCACAGAATGGGAGATTTTTGTTTTTAACCAGCTATTCATCAGACAAGGGCCTAATAGCCAAAATATACTTAGAGCTCAAAAACAATTAATCCCTCAAAAAGTAAACCCCCAAAGTAACAATGGTCAAATTAAAAAAGCTTATGATTTAAAGGGGAGACTTCTCAGCAGAAGATATAAATATGGCCAATAGACACACTAAGAAATGTTCAACATCTCTGGCCATAAAAGAAATGCAAATCAAAGCAATCCTGAGCTTCTACTTCACTCCACTTATAATGGCTATTTATCAAGAAAACTAACAATAGCAAATGCTGGCAGGGTTATGGCCAAGAGGGAACTAACTCTATTACACTGTTGGTGGGAATGTAAGATATTTGACCACTCTAGGAAGTACTATTGAGGGTCCTTGGAAAAACTAATCATAGAACTACCCTATCACCCAGCAATTCCAGTCCTTGTCATTTTCCCAATAGAGCACAAACAAACCAGCACAACCATGTCCACTGCAGCATTATTTACTGTAGACAAGATGTGGAAGCACCCCAGATGCTTCTCAATGGATAAATAGAACAAGAAAAAAATATATGCAGTGGAATTCGACTCATCCATAAGAATGATATTGTACCATTTGTAAAGAGATAGAAAGACTTGGAAAAAACTTACATTAATTGAAGTAAGCCAGACCCAGACAAACAGTTTGCATAGTTTCCTTTCTTTGTGAGAGCTAGAATGTGCCTATAAGTCTAGAAGTAAACACATTGGGTGGTACCCAAGCAGTTATAAATGAGTTAACTGAAGTATCATAGGTGCTATGAAGAGAGCAAATAGTATAATTCTTTAGAAAGAGTAAGTCCAAGCCCATTTATTTAAGTACCAAGAAATGGATCCTTTCAAGAGCTGGATGGGGGACAGGGGTAAAAGAATGAATGGGAGAAATGATGAAAATGCAGGCAAGAATGCATTGTATATGCCACAGAACTGAGAGAAATAAGGGAAGGGGTGAGTTGTTGAAGTGATGATACTTCAACATGCATTGTATACATGAATTGCTTTGTTAAGTGGCAAAAAATTCTGTATATAACCTAAAAATCAAGAAAATAAGGGAAAGGGTGAGGTAGGGGTGGGTGAGATTGTTAGGGTCAAGAGGCATTGTACGCATAAACTGCTCTGTTGAATGGAAAGCCCTTTGTATAGCTATTTAGAAAAAAATACATTAAATATAAATTCAGTGCCTTTTCCTGTTGTAAGTTGTTTTTCTCTTTGATTTTCAGTCATCTAACTATAATGTGCTTAGTTGTGATTTTATCATACTTAGGTTGTTTAATATACTTTTTTCTCTTCAGATTCTTTTCTTTATAATTCTCTTCTTAATCTTCTAGGACTTCAATTCCATTACATCAGAAAAATATTTTACCGTCTATCTGTGTTTTCTTTGTTTTGGTCTGTCTTCTACTGACATATTCTATTTGACTAATTTTTTCCTTTGCCTCATCTAATATGCTGCTAAACCCATCTATCCAGTTCTTAATTCCACTCTTTAGTTGTAACATTTCTGTGTGGATTTTCAGTTTAATTTTTGTGATGAAATTGTTCGCTAAGAAAAGTCAGATCTGTCATAGATAAAATCAATGTTTGGGTCCTGTGGCAGGCATAATTGTAAGATAGTCCCTAAGATATTTCTTGTTCTCGTTGTATATTCCATGTTTTACCCCTAAGGAGTGTGAGTGTTAGCCATGACTATTATGAGGTAGCACTTTCTGATGGGTTTATGGTATTTGCTAAAGGCCCTGAGAGTCATTTCTGGGTAATGCTCCTTCCAAGCAGACTAAAGAGAGATCCTATTGCTGGCCGTGCCCTTTTGTGAGAGGCAAGGATGGCGTCTAAGGGCTGAGCAGACAGCATGAAAATAGAGGTAAGAAATCTACAACCACAAAGATCTGCATTTTTACAGCAAGCAGAGTGAGCTTGGAGGAGGACCAAAGCTCCAGATAAGATGCAGCCTCACTGATTTTAGCCTTATGAGATCCCCGGCAGAGAACACAGTTGTACCCTGCATGGTCTTCTAACCTTCAGCAACTGGATGAGATAATAAGTGGGTCTTGGGTTAAGTTTCTGAATCTGTAGTAGTTTGTTAGATGAGAAAAGAAATATGGGCTATTTGTACTTCTATTTCTGTTTCCTGTTCATCTTGTCATTGTCATATTGAAAACCTAGTATTTTATGGGAAAAATTATGTAGGCCCTTGATAATGTTCTCCTCTTAGAGTTCAGCTCATTCTTTTTTTTTTTTTTTTTTTTTTTTTTGCCAGTCCTGGGCCATGGACTCAGGGCCTGAGCACTGTCCCTGGCTTCCTTTTTGCTCAAGGCTAGCACTCTGCCACTTGAGCCACAGCGCCACTTCTGGCCGTTTTCTGTATATGTGGTGCTGGGGAATCGAACCCAGGGCCTCATGTATACGAGGCAAGCTCTCTTGCCACTAGGCCATATCCCCAGCCCCAGCTCATTCTTCATTGAGGGAAACTCATCAAAATCCAGCTGAGAAAGGATCCCATTTAGGGTTGGGCTGCAGTGTTTGCCAGGGTATATCTGAAATTGTATTTATTCCCACTGCTAAGTGTAGCCCTTCCGAGCTTCCGTCTCTCAGCTGAAGAGGCTTTTCTTAAAGCAAGTCCTAAGCGTAAATGTTAGATTTTTCAGTATCTTGGTATTGAAAAAAAAATTTCTGGTCTTCATTGCAAAGGCTATTTACTTAACTTTCTGTTCTCTTCAGCAACTTTTTTTTTTGCCATAAAAATGTTCTTCATTTTGAAATTCTCAATAACAAAAAATCTGTGCATCTACAAACAATATAACTTTTTATAACTAAACAATATAATTTTTTCTTACTATGCACCTTATTCTGGTTTTTACCCATTGCCCATTTCCAAAGCCATTTTCACATTTTAAAGTGTTTATAATACCCATCATCTCACTTTTAGATAATCAAAATTTGACATTTAGTTGACCTTAATTAGAGTTCAAGTAGAGGAGCAGGCCAGTTGGGAATAAATATTGAGAGATTTATTGCATTAGATTGGCTTATGTGATTTGGGAGGCTGGATAGGCACATCTAAAGTTCATAGAACAAGTTATCAGAGAGAGAAGATTGGACATTTCTGCCATAGATTGAAGTTTCTGCACACATTTTTTTCCTTTCACAAGCAAGCTTGACTACTGATTTTTATTCAGTCGACTGAATTACAGTTACTCAGATCATGTAGGATAATATCTCTTACTTAAAGCCAACTGGTTATGGTCTTTCATCACATCTGTACAATACTTTAATGATAATCCCAGATTATCATTTTATTGGATAATCTGAGAAGTATAGACTAGGCAAGGTGATACATCTGACAGGCCTTCAGTGAACTTATCCTACATTTGCAAATTATGAAGGTTGGTATGGCTTTCTTCATTTGATGAAATAACTGCATTTACGAGTATTTACTAGTTTCTTTATAATGGCATCTAGCTTGCTATCTACTTACTTAACTATTAGTCCTGATAGTCAGGGACCATGACATTATATTCACTGTTTCATAAATCTCATTTAATGTTTACTGATCTTCACTCAACTAAAATTTTGTTCTTATTTTAAAATTTCAGCAGAGTAGTTGATTTTCTTGTGAAGGTTTATTTCAATTGGCCACCTAATTATGCAACTACATCGTGAGAACATAGCCACTGTGTTGGAATAATACACACAAACTGAATAAATTTTATCAGGAGTGCTACTCTATGTCAATGGTACACAGTATTGGTCTCTGCAGAAAATAATATGAATAAATTGTCATGAGGATCTCAAAGAGAAGTCACAGCAAGCCTGTCCTCTATCCTGGAGATTCTAATTTAGAATTATTGGAAGGAAGTTGGGGGAACTGCTAAAGAAAGGCAAGAAACTCTTCAAATAAAGTTTCTTTTTAATCACGCTAGATGACCATTCATAGCTGAATGGATAAAGAAAATGGCATAGATAAGTAATGGAGAATTATTCAGCCATAAAATGAATATGTCACTGTCATATAGAAACTATTTACAAACCACAAGTTTTTCAAATTCTGCCAAGACCAGGGATGAGAAATCAATGTGTGGAAAAGCGTTTGTTATGAGTATACACAAGAATCTGTTCTCCATTCAGATTGAGTGTGAGAAAATTACCATTGCACATTATCTACAAAATGCTACTTCCTCTCTACAGCTGGAGTTGTCTTTTTCTGTCAAATGGAGACAGCAGTTGGATCAAAGTAGGACCGAAAGTCACAAGGAAACCAAATAGCTGAAGAGAAAGTGCTCTCAAAAAGGAAGTAAGAAAATGGGAGGCTCTAGATTGTTCAAGGTTCTGGTTTGGGGTATTAGAAAAATCTATTTAGATAATTGTCCTTTTTACCTATTTTCTATGGGAAAAGTTGATAGAAATTTGCTGCACACAAGAATTTTCTAGTAGAACTGAATTCACTATGTGACTGGATCTTAAATTGATATGCTTATGGTTGTTATGGCTTATTATGTTCTCAAGATAATGGAGGCTCCAGAAAGCTGCCAGGGGCTGTGTTTACCTTCTTGATTATTGGGTTCACAGACTCACTCATTCACACATATCTGTGCTCCTGTATATTGAAAGGGCTGTTATACGCATGTAATGAATAGGACCAAAATACCTTGCTCAATGGTAATTTTCTCACACTGAGTCTGCATGGAGAACAGATTCTATGCATACTCATAACAAATGCTTTCCCACATGTTGATTTCTCACCCCTTGGAATTAGATAATGACTAAGAAAAACAAAATATATTTTCTAGTATGATATCTTAAAAATAGGAGAGGATTACATTTTAGGGGATGCTGTACTTTAGAGTGCATCTTCATGGGCTAATGGCTTATCACAACATTGTCACGTCACGATATGGTGAAGGGTGAGCAGTTAACTAAAGTAGGGATGGGAAAATCATTAGGTCTATCCTGGTTTAGCCTAGTAAGTATGAAAATGGTGATTCACTGATTTTGTTGAGAGGATCTCTGTCTTCTACATTTCACATGACCTTAGACTGTGATAGGTGTTTGGCTCTTATGTTGAAAGCCCAAGGGCCAACTGAGAGATGGGAGAAGGAAGACCTTGAAAAATTACTGGAAGAAGGACTTAACGACTTAATACCTATCCTTAATCCCTATCTCTCTCTCTAGACTTCAGCTCTGTTAAGCCATCAATTTGATTTGTTGCTTAAGACATTTTTGAGGAATGTTTTCTTTTATAAGTGCAATTCTGCATCTTAGTTTTGGCCTTATCTGGAACATTTTAATGTGTGCCACTAGGTTCTTTTTCTAAAAACAATAGTTAAGTTTACAGAAGATGTATTCCACTTTCCATATTGCTCTAACAGTTTAAATGTGTCTAATCAATAATTCACAATAACCTTATGAGGAAAATATTATGAAGATAGTTTTACAGACGAGGAACCTGATGCCCAGAAAACTTAAGTGATTTGACCACAATCACCTAGCTAAAATACAATAACATGTGTATTACTTGGGTACAGTTGCAGAGCAAATTATCACCATGTCCATCAGCTAAAAAAAGCCAAACACTAGTTCATCATGTCTATGGCTGAGGAAGCTGAGAATAGTTTAGCTGGTTCAAGATCCTGATCTCAGGGTAAGATCTCTCCTGGGCTACAGTTGATTAACTGTTAGCTGGGGCTACAGTTTCACCTGAAGGCACAGTTTAAATCTTCTTGGTTTAGTTTGGGTAATACTGGTGTTCTCTAGAAATGAGCCCATTTCTCCCAGCGTATCCAATTTGTGGACATAAAGGTTTTCAAAGTATTCCCTTATAATGTTCTGAATTTTGCTTGTTTCTCTGATAATGTTCCCATTTCCATTCTTGATGTTATTTGTGTACGTTACTGTCTTAGATTTGCTAAAGGTCTGTCAATTTTGTTAATTTTTTCCAAAAGCATAACTCTTTGTTTTGTTGATTCTTTTTATTTTCTGATCTTTTATTATTTTTATTATTTCTGTCCACTGGTTTTGGGGTAGAGTTGTTTCTGTTTTTCAAGGAGCTCGAGGTGCATCATTAGAATGTTGATTTGAGATTTCTCTAATTTGATGGAGGCACTCAAAACTGTACATTTTCCTCTTAGTACTGCCCTTGCTGTGTTTCAGAGGAGTTGTTATTTTGTGTTTTCATTCATATTAAGTTCCATACATGTTTGAGTTTCCCTTCTTATCTCCTCAATGATCCATAGATCATTCAGCAAGTGTTGTTCAGGCTCCGTGAGTTTGATAACTTTCTGTGATGACTCTTTCTGTTGAGCTCTAATTTTATTCCATTGCAATCTGACAGGATACAGGATGTAATTTCAATGTTTTTGAATTTCCTTTGTGAGCTAGAACATGATCTATTTTGGAGAATGTTCCATGGGCTGCTGAGAAGAATGTATATTCTGCTGCTGCTGTGTGAAATAGTCTGTAGATGTCTGTTAAGTCTAGCAAGCCAATGCAGTTACTTAGGACTGAGGTTTCTTTGCCGAGATTTTGCCTGGCTTTTAGCCTGGCTGGCCTCAAACCACAACTCCCTGATCACTGTCTCCCAAGTAGCTAGGAGTGCAATATTACTGGGTTCAGCATAACTGATCCTAATCAGTTATTCTTTCATCCTCGAATATGTTTTCCTTTTTCACTACCTTGTTGGCTGTTTGCCATTGTTTCTTCCTTAGAGTCCTTGGACACTTTTTCTTCATCATTTGTGAAATTCCCATTATTCTTAATGCTTCTTCCACATCCAGTCCCTTTCAGACAGCGTCCCAGAGTCCCCATCGCATTCTTGTTAGCAATCATCTCCTTTAACTATACTGTGGCTCTTCCTGTCCCTTCCTGAGTTCTTTCACAGTCTTCCTGCTGTTGGAATTTCCTGGCCATATGTTTATTCTTAATAAATTCCAAGGATGTGAGCACTGTGTCTACTGAGATCAAGGTAGGAACAGAGTTACCTGTGTGAAGCAGCAGCTTCATGGAGCTATTGTAAGGATTAAATGAGCCTGGGTTATCGTATAAACACAATAGAAGGATGCTCTTTGCATTAAAAGCAAAGTAGAAATGAAGTCTCACACTGAACTGACTCTTTCATTTGTTCTGCTCAGAGCTTTCACTTGAAATTTCCCCAGGGATTCTACTGCTTATATTTACCCCGTTCAAATTTTAGTGTGTTTTAATTAGATTCTCCTCAGTGTTTCAGCTTTTTTGGTCAGGTTTCGCGTATACATTTTTTTCCCTCCTGGAATCAAGACTTGCACAATAGAGGTGTATCAGTCAGGGGAGGTTGAGTTCCAAATTACAGTGACTTGGGGCAATAAAAATATATTATTTACCTATACTGAGTATCTGTTAGGAATTGGCTCCATGGTGTTTTCAGTGGGGGAACTCAACCTAGATTATTGGAGGGAAACATGCAGAGAGAAAGATTACATCCAGTCTTGCAGCAATAATGAAATGCTATAGGCTGGCAAAGATACATGTCATTTCTGCTCTCTCTTACTGACCAGAACCATTCATCTGGACTGATGTGAGCTGGATAGTGTGCCTTGAGATATGTTGCTGTCCTAACTTCCAGTGCTATGAGTAAGACCTTGGTAGGTATAATCAAGTTAGAATGAGGCCATATTTTTTTAGGGTGGGCCTTTGTCAATAGGAGTGAGGTTTTTTATAAGACACTTATTCAATAACGTATGAAACTGTAACCTCTCTGTACATCAGTTTTATAATAAAAATTTGAAAAAAAAGACACTTATTCAAGAATGCAATGATTTAATAGAGGCACAGCTTTGGGGCAGCTGCTGAAAGCCAAAGAGTGCTTGCATTTCAATGCCATTCAAAAACATTCTGATACTAATCAAACTAATAGCAACCGGAAAGAAATCAAGAAGGGATTCTCCCTTTTAGTAGTGACTATTTCTCCCTCCAGTGACCAAATACTTCAAAGAAGCAATCTCAAGGAGAAAGGATTATTTTGCTCATGGTTTTAAGATGTTGTTTGGCTCTATTCCCTTGAATTTGAAGATTTGTATCATGGTATGTTGGTAGACAAATTCATTCTTGGAATAGATATGCATGAAATTATGCTGAAAGTAAAACCTATTTACTGACAGTAGATACAAGAATCCTTTCTGGTATTTTGTTTTTCTTGGCATGTTAAAATTATCAAGAAAGTCTGCCTCCTTGGATTTCCTGGGATAGAATACCATAACGTCCCAAACAAATATCAAGAGACTGTTGCAGATATGATTTGAAATCAGGTCTCAACACCGTGGCCAGGTGTCAAAGGGGGTACAGGAGAGATTACTCCTCTCCTTCATACTCTCTTCAGCATACAAATGTTATTAGCACATCTTTAGTTGAAGGGATAGCTCAGGGGCACAGAATGCTTTAATTTCTCCAGGTAGCACAGAGTGCATAAATATTTCATATGTACTAAGTAATCACAACTCATTGCTTCTTTCTAGCAAGTCAACTTGCATAAATTAGTTCATGTTTGGTTTGGATTAATATTTATTGGATTACCATTTACATTAAATCATATTAAAATATCAATTTAAGCATACATCAAGCAGATCCAGTTCTCAACTGTGGAATATTTGCAGTGTGTTTATCGAGTAATAAGACATTTATAAATCATTACAAATCATTCCTTTCCACATAAGAATATAAATACTAGATATGCCAAAGATATCCTTTGAGGAAAATAAATTATATTCATTCAAGGTGATTTTTGCCTCTTGGTGTATATTAGAAATCTTGGAAAATCAAATTATGAAATTGGACTTTACTTCAGCTTCTTTCCCTCCCTCCCTCCCTCTGTTCCTCCCTTCCTTTCTTCCTCTTCTTTTCTGCCTTCCTTCTTTCTTTTGTTCCTTCCTGCACCACCAAGAGCTTAATGCAAATATGAGTTTATATATAAAGGCCATATATGAATGAATGAACAATATATGTATAGGATGCATATATGTGATGTGTAGATATATGATATGGATAATACACACAGAGAATTCACATATATTGGAGTCTGTACAAAATCTATGCCATTTGCACATTCAGTATTTCCATGGGCTAAGCTTTGCTCTAGGCAATTCACATTATTTTCACATCAAATTCCTTCAACATCTCCTCAAGGTAGATATTGATGGTTTTGTCACTGAAGTTTAGAAAAGTTGAGTAATTTGTTAAAAGATAATTAGTGATTAGCTGTGAAACTTGCCTTTGGACACCATCCCTTTAACTTCAGAGTTCTTACTTTTAGGCACTATATAACAAAGCTTCTGATGTCAAGTATACTCTTCAGAATAAAGGGAATAGGTGAATGAAGCCATTTCTTTTTTAGGTTTCTTTGATGATTCCTTATCATCTTTAGGACAAAGTCCTGATTTTGTATACAAGTGAATACTGTGGTCAATGACTGTCCAGTACTACTTAACTTTCCAACTGACTGATGGAAGAGTGCTCTAGCTGAAGTATTCTAGTATCAGAGTGGTGAGCTGACCATTCACAGAGCATGCAATATTTGTTCCTGAAGTCATTGCACATGTGATCAATGTCTTCCTTTGTCATCATGTTGGGTTGGTGAAGTTGTTGACTCTTGGAAATGTTTCCTAGAGAGATCTTCCTTCTTCAATGTTCCTTTTATGATTTCAGTGCCAGTCTTTTCACATTGTGAACAAGTCAAACCACTTGACCAGAAGTTTATAGAGGGAAGAGTCCAGGACTTGGGTAATAACTATGTGTCCTACTTACTGCATTCTACGGTGTTAAGACCTCTACATAAATTATCTTATTTTATTCTCTCAAAAATAATGAGATCTGCCAGGCACTGGTGGCTCATGCCTGTAATCCTAGCTACACAGGAAGCTGATAACTGATTGTTGTTTGAAGCCGGCCTGGGCAGGAAAATCTGTGAGACTAGTACTAAGCTCAAGGATAACTACTATATTCATAATTATATCTTTAGAATTTAGCTTGAAATGTGAAAAATATTACTGTGTAAGTGAATTAATGACAATTAACTTTTTACATTTTTCAAATGCCCTGTGCCAATAAAGACTGGTACTTTCGTATATCTTAATTGGATATAATTCTATATTGCCTAAAATGTCTGAGAACTGAGTAATTGACTTATGTGATTATGTGGGATCAATACTAGAACAGTCATAATGAGAACAGCAACTTATTCATTTATTTGTACTTTTAGTTGTTCTAACAAAGACTGAATGCTAAGATCACATTAGGCTTTAGGTTAACCATCAGAGATATAGCTCTCTCCTTTCTAATAATTTCTCATCACATATAGGGAATTTCATAACCATAATACTTCTGGATTCTGTTCTATCTCTCTTTTACTCTTCCCTGGGAAAGGAGTATTCCAATTGGCAACTTTAGATTACCTTAGTAAAATCCAACTCTAATTTGAGTGTCGCTAGCAGCTAAGTTTTGCCACATGGAGCCTCTGAGAGGGCCCAAAGAAGAATCACAAAGCTGATCTACTGAGAGCTTTAAAACAAACCATGCTCATGTTTACTTATAACAGTTTCCTTTGAGACAAATTTATTGTCTTGAAACTAGTGCTGAGATACTAAACATTGAAGCAAGGTCCCAAATGGGAACTGCCAACCACTGTAGGCTGTAGTGTGATCCACTAAGATCTAAGTTTAAGTGCATACAATATAGCCCATCATTAAGAGGAAATGGTAGACATGACAATGGGCTGGTGAAGGTGAAAAAGGATATGGAAATTGCCTGAACCCATAACACAGACTCCTCTGACATTTGCTCTGGTTGTACTGTTGTTTCTTTCCCCAGACTTCTGCCTGGAAAAAAGTTCCTTGTAATCAGCTAGATTTGATTCCAGAGTTTCATCTCTTAAGGAGGATGAAGTAGCTTGGTTGAACAAAATTTCCCACAGGTCACATTGGTAAAACATAGGCCTCAAAAAAGTACACCCAAGGAGGTGCTTGATGTCATTCGTGGGTAACGGAATGGAATAAAGTTTATGGAAGAGGAGCAGAACTCATAGCTGGCAGAAGAGCCCGAAAGGTAGAAGAGAAATCCTGGGAAGGGGACAGCTCCAGAGGAATAAAACCCTAAGATCTGTGTGTGGCACAGTGTTGGCAGACTGCTAAACCACACCAATTAGTGGTTGGGAGAAGGGTGGGGTGGGGGAGGGGGAAGACATCAGAAAACCAAACGAAGTGCTCCAGCTGGAAGTTGAAAGCTCCCAATAGAAATTTTAGTGGCTATAAACAGCAGGGAAACGGTTGGGGATTTGAATCCAACCTGGGTAACTGCCTGCTAGAAAAAAAATAGTTATACAATCCAGAGTGGCAAAACATTATTTGCTATGTTTAGTATCTAATCCGGCATTCAATAAAGCAAGAAATGTGCTACTTAATGTGGAAGGAAGCAATTGGTAGAGTTAGGTTGAGGGTTAGAGTTAGGTTAAAGCTTGCATTTGTGTTTGGGTTAGAGATAGGATTGGCGTTAGGGTTAGTGTTCAGATTAGAGTGATATGCAGATAAGGTGAGAATAAGTGTTAGGTTTTAGATGAAGGTTGAGGGCTGGAGTTTGTTGCCCTAGACAGGCTTAGTGCTGTTGAAGAGTAGCAATAGCTAACATACCTGTTCACACTCAAGTGTGGAATGACTGAGCAAAAGGCAAAAGGATAAAACAAGTGGGGAAAAACTGCTATTAATGAAAGCCGGCACGTTGGAAGAGGCTTTGTTCTTCTGTCCAAATGTTCTTGCTAACATGCTACTACTCATTCTAGTGCAAGAGCTAGTTCTCTTGCAGAACTAGACAGACTTGCTGTAGCAGAGGCTGTTGGTGCTTTGTAATCCAGTTCCTTTGTCCACCATGACTTCAACTGATGCCTTTTGACCATTGGTACAGGGTCTCCCCAAATGAGTTACATAGTTCTTTACACTCTGGGCTGTACCTGTGAACTGACTGGTAGCCCATAACTTCAAAAAGGCCCTAAGGCAACAACAAATACTGGAGGGGGTGCGGGGAAAGAGGAACCCTTCTCCATTGTTGGTGGGAGTACAACCACTTTGGAGAACAGTATGGAGGATTCTCAAAAAGCTCAATATAGACCTACCCTATGACCCAGCCATACCACTCCTAGGCAACTATCCTGAATAATAGGTCCCAAGATATCAAAAAGATATTTGTACTTCCATGTTTATCGCTGCATAATTCACAATAGCCAAAATATGGAAACAACCCAGATGCCCCTCCACAGATGAATGGATCCAAAAAACATGGTACCTATGCACAATGGAATACTACATAGCGATTAGGAATGGTGAAATATTGTTATTCACAGGGAAATGGTCAGAACTTGAACAAATAATGTTGAGTGAGACAAGCCTAGAACACAGAAAACAAAGGGGCATGATCTCCCTGATATATGACTCTTAAGAAGGGGTGATGAAGAGACAGTAGAGACCAGGTCTGTGAAACCAAAAACTGCTTGTCAAATGGTATTTCCCACAGGATTGGGGCAGCGACCCAACATTATGTCACTAAAACCAAACAACTACTCAACATATAAAGGTAAAAAATTGACCTCTCAATGGAATACAATAGCTCAAAAACTATGCATGTACGTTCATATAAGACTACTGTCAGCATATTGTCTAATATCAACATTACATTTAAAGCCCTAGGCGAATTTTCTTGGGCGTAGGCCACGTGGCTACTGTATATGTTCTTGGTACACTGTGTATTGTATATATGTCTACCTGACCTAGGGAAGGGAAAGAAAAACAGGGTGTAAGATATCACAAGAAATGTACACACTGCCCTACTATGTAACTGTACCCTTTCTGCACAACACCTTGTCAAAAAATTTGTGTTTAATTAATAAATAAATTACAAAAAAACAAAAAAAACAAAACCAAAAAGACCCTAAGGCAGAAAACTTGGCAGAGGTTGCTGGGAGCAAGATGGAAAGCCTTTGTTATGCTCTCATATTACCCTTGGCTACAAGCTGAAGTCCTCTACTGGCATCTCCCTAAACATATCTTTTCCTTGACAGTACTAGGGGTTCAAGTCAGGACCTCACCGTTGGTAAGTAAGCACTCTCAACACTTAAGCCACCTAGCTAGCTTTTAAAAAATGTTGGTTATTTTTGATCTAGGATTTTGCCATTACGTACAAATGTTAATAAAAATGTGTGATATTTTCTAGATTTCATCAAACATCAACCGCAGATGTTTGAAGAGCTGGGTGGGGTCAGTGACAGATTATCTTAGAGAGTTCTTACCTGATTCTTGGTTGTTTGGGTGAGCTGAGGGCAAGGGCATGAGAGGGAGGGGGATACATTAAGACAAGAGAAGTACTGCGGCCAGTGGTTGATTAAGCTCCCGCCGTGTAGACCCATGGAAACATGGTTTGTGTATTGTGTGATGGGCAACAAGCTGAGGAATATGGAGATTAGACATTTAGGATTAGGAGTTGAGGCTTCTTTTTAAGGAGAACTTCATTTTAGTATCCATTTGTTTTCTTTGATATCAGTAAATCAAGTTTTATTGGCCTGTTTGATTAACAAGAATCCTTGGGCTCAGTGAGTTTAAAAATTTGTCTTAGATCTCCCAACTTGTTAGTAGTGCTAGGCAACAAATAATAAAAGTAAGCGAGTCCTCATTTTCTGATGCCTCATTTCCCAGAGGTCTGACAGACATCCTCGTTCTAGCCAGAGAAAAGTAGCAGCTCTTCTCTCTCCTGCCAATGCTGCTGCAGAACTCCTCCCGTATTTCATAAACAGCTCTGGTGAGGCACTGATAAACATACTCACCTAATAGAAACTTATTTTACTAGTGCTTTCTCCTCATCTGTAGATGCTGAAATTTACAAGGTTTTTGACACGTACAAATGGGGAAAACATTCTCTAAATTCAGTGCTAACTGTGACTCCAGTGTGTTTCAATGATAACCAAATATAGACAATTACGAAGGGTCAGATCAGGGTAAAACGCGACACCATCTCCTGGAGCGGCTCCAGGGATAGCAGTTTCTCTGCAATTGCAATTAATATTGCAAGCTGAAAGGGCCAAGATAGCAGGGTTCTGTAAAATAATAACATTTTTCAAAATCCACTAGGTTAACACCCTTTGGCTGCACTTTTGGGAAATGTGGGAGTCACAGTGGCTGTCAGCGTGGAGCCCAGGTTAAGGAAGAGGAGACGGTGTTTTGACCTACTTCTCTCCAGTTCCCGTCCACGTCTCCCTTTGGCCATTTTGATGGTCAAAGCCACCTTCATAGATTGACAACTTCAAATCCTATTCTCTAGTTTCTAAGTTTGGTTATTATTATTTTTTCCCATTGCCCTTTATCATTTAGGTCTCCAGGTGCTGATTTTTTCTGTTTTCTTCCTGCTCCAACCTCCACATCTCTTGTTATGCAGTTTAGCTCTATTATGTTCCTTGCATCAGCATTTCACTCATTTTTTCTTGATCCCCTGTGTTTACTGTGACCCTGCACCAGTCTAGCTTTCCTGAATCCCCCTTTTTTCTCTTTTCTCTCTCCTTATTTCCTCCCTTGCTTCCTTCCTCCTCCTCTCTTTCTCTCCCCCCTTCTTTTACTCCTCTTCCTCAATCTCTTCTCCTCTTCTCCTCTTTGGACTCCAATTACATATATATATATATATTTTTTTTCTTTTTTTCTACCATATTGTTAGACCTCTTCCCATGACTGACTCTCCCACCAATGACCTTACTCCTCAAATAACTTATTGGTTTCTGCTTTTAATCTTTCTATTTTTGTAGCTTGTAGGGCTTTTGTTATTAGGTAAATCAATTAGGTTGTGAATAGATACCAAATTCACAGAATTAAAAAGTCAAAAAGCGCTATAAAGGAAACCAGTAACAAATTCTTGTTAATGTTCTCTGGTCACTTGCTTCCCATTTGTGAAAACAACAAATGTTAATCATTTGCCAAGCAGTGCTTGTCTGCAGGAATAAATACACGTACACACACACACACACACGCACACACACACACACACACATCTGTCTCCTCTAAATTTTTTAAAGAGAGAAGGATATCTGTCAGTTTAACATTGTACAATTGAATGGCTAGAAGGCTATATAAATGAATCACCTTAATAAAAGTTAAGAAGAATTTTAAGGAAGTTCTCTGGTGATAGAGAAAAGCTATTACCTTTCACAGGCATTAATTAAACATCATAATTTTTTAATTTTTTTCTGTATGATTAATATTTCACTCCAGTGTGCTTTCAACTGCATTTATTTCTATGCAGGAGTAAAATAATTTTCATGCATTTAAATACTGTTTATATTTTTCCCATTAAATATTCATAAGTCTTTTCGTTATCTATATAAGTTCACATTTTTCTCATGGATGCATAAGAGATCCTCAGGAAAAGTAGATGCTTATGGGATTTCCTAAAGAGTATTCCCCCCATCCTAACAGTAGTAAGGATGACTTCTTCTTTTCATTGGCCTAGGCTCTTTCTCTTGTGCTTCTTCTTATTCCTTTTTGGTCCCTCCAGCCTTCCCTATTTTGATTGTGTGTGCTTCTTCACCATTTGTGGCTTAGATTGTAGCCCTCAATTATTATGCCCTATAAAGCTTTCAGAATGACCTTATAAGTCATATCATTTTTATAACTTCAATACTGTCTTATGTGATGCTGATATCATTTGAACCAAGTGTACAGACCTCCTTATTCAGAGTTATTTCACCAACTTTCTACTGAATATCTGCCTATCATCATGAGATGTTTTCCGCGGGTATTTAAGAGGCAAATGTTACATAAGAGAACTTGTTTTGAACTCCTTGCCCCCTTCCATAACTCTCATAATTAGCCACAAGCCTACTCATCTCATCTTATTACTGGTGATCTTGACAGTAACCTGTAGTGTTCCCAGAAGTTTGCTTCTCTTTATTAGCTAGATTCCACCAGTTTTAGGTCTTCTTGTTCCAGATGTACAGTCCTCATGTCAATTCTTTCTTTAACTTCCATGCCCTTTCTTATTTTATTTCCTTTGCACGTTTTAATCAAATGATGAAAAATCTAGCTTCTCCGTTTCACTCCTTGGTCCCTTGGTTCATCTTCCACCAGTGGTTCTCAGAGCATCCTGAAATCTATTTCCTCACTCTCCTATTTGCCTTCTATGGCTCTATTCCTGTGCATCTTTAGGTAAAAATTCTCATTTCAAGCTCACGTAGTTGTTGTGGTAGATGAAATTAAGACCTTTGAAGACAACTAGATCCTAATCCTTATAGCTTGTGAATTCTATTCTATGGCAAAAGAAACTAGTTGTGAAAGTTAGGATCTAGAGATGGGGAGATTCCTGTGTGATCACAAGTTTCTGACCACAGGCAGTCAGAGGGGGGAACTGACTACAGGAGAGAAGGCGATGTGGTCACAGAAGCTGATAAATGTCAGCAGCCTTAGAAGCTGGAAGACACAGAAACGGTCTCTATTCACACCTTTGTTTTGGATTTCTGACTTCCAGAAATAAAAGAAGATATTTTTTAAATCATCTAAGTTAGTGGTAATATTTTTTCTAAATATTCTATTTTGAGATCAGATTGCACACAAGTTTTTTTTTTTTGGCCAGTTCTGGGCCTTGGACTCAGGGCCTGAGCACTGTCCCTGGCTTCTTTTTCCTCAAGGCTAGTACTCTGGCACTTGAGCCACAGTGTCACTTCTGGCCATTTTCTATATATGTGGTGCTGAGGAATCGAACCCTGGGCTTCATGTATAGGAGGCAAGCACTCTTGCCACTAGGCCATATTCCCAGCCCTTGCCCACAGTTTTAGAAATAGTAAGAATCTCTATGCCCTTCACTTGTATTCTTCAAGGTTATCTTTTTAAAATAACATTTTTAGTAGAACATATTAGTTGTACAAAGGGGTATCATTCTGACATTTACATACATGAATACAATGTTTCCTAACCAAATTACCTCTTTCATTCTCCTTCCCTTCCTTTTTAAAATTAATGAATTAATTTATTGTCAAAGTGATGTGCAGAGGGATTACACTTTCAT
This sequence comes from Perognathus longimembris pacificus, assembly GCF_023159225.1. Lineage (NCBI taxonomy): Eukaryota > Metazoa > Chordata > Mammalia > Rodentia > Heteromyidae > Perognathus > Perognathus longimembris. The sequence goes on from NC_063172.1 coordinate 9,077,439, forward strand.
ACATAAGATAGTAAGTACATTTCTTATCAAGCTTGTCACCCCTCCCTCATTTTTCTCCCACTTCCTTCTTCCTCAATCCCCCTCCCCCTCAGTTGTACAGTTAGTTTACAACATATTGTCTTGTAAGTATTGCTGTTGTATCACTTCACCTTTTATCCTTTGTCTCACCATTTTGATGTTCCCTTCCCCCTCCCTAATTCAAATAAATGTATATACAATACCCAGGGTACCAAAATCAAATACGGTGACAACTGGGGCTAAACCATAGGGAAGAAAAATGCAAGAAAAAAGAAATAATTTCACATAGTATGTTCACTTTCTATTATTTTTCTTTCCCTCTTCCATCTTCTGTTCTTCCAAATATTCCCACAGTTATAACATGCTTTATGTGTATGTATACCTACACTCATGTAGGTATTAGTATGTATATCTGTGAAAATGTTTGTTTCTTTGGTCTAGATTCCATAAATGGGCAAAAGTACATAATATTTGCTGTTTTGAGTTTGGCTTACCACACTCATCATGATTTCCAGTTCTATTCATTTTCTAACAAATGACATAATTTCATTGACATAATTCCATGGCACAAATGTATCCTATTTTCTTTATCCAGTTATTGGTTGTTGGGTATGTCAGCTGATTCTACAGGCTGGCTGTTGTAAGTAGAGATGAAGTAAATACAAGTATGTAGGCATCTTTCTTGTATATTGATATATACTCCTTCCAGATATATGTCCAACAGTGTTATGGTAGGGTCATTTTACTAAATTGGGGAAAATCAATCAACATCCTACTAACTGGGGAAAAGTGAATTCGTTTTTTCTAAAGTTGGGCAGAAGAGTGTCCACTTTCCCTACTCTTAATGAAGATAATATCGGAATTCCTAGCTAAGCAATAAAGCAAGGGAAATAAGTAAAAGTTATTCACATAGGGAAAGGAGACGTTAAATTATCTCCATTTGCTGATAATGTGTTCCTATACTTGAAAGATCCTAAGGTATCCATCAAAAATCTCCTTCATCTGATAAACACTGTAGGACACACAGCAGGATATAACATCAACATACAAAAATCAATAGCTTTTCTATACCAACAACGCTATCATTTTTTTTAATAGCAGCAACAGGAAACTTTGAACAGCCTGTTTTGCTTTCAATTTTCCCCCTTTCCTCCATAAATTCATTAGTGCAGCCATATTGGGTTTCTTTCCAATTTGTGAGCACAAATGCTCTTTCCAGCCTTTTCTTTGTAGAGACAATAAATTTCCTTGTAGGATTTCCCTAATTTTATCCAAATAAACTTTCCTTCAACTCTAACTCCAACCCTAACTTAAATTCCCTGAATCCATGTTCCTGGTGAACGATCTCCCTGTCTGTTCTGTAGTCAATGACTAATCTACCTACCTCTTCTGCTGCCCTGGAGTCTTTCCTCCCTAGATGGTGGCGCTCTTTGTTGCTTTCTACCCTCTGTACTTTTATACAGTAAAGAAATAGATTATGAGTTGGTTATATTATGGAGCTGTGCTTTATGTCTATTGTCATCATTTCTTTGCCCAGGTAGACAAACTGGGAATAAGTCAGATTTAACATAACTCAATTCACTTTCCTCCTCGTTTCTCACCTTGGCAAGCAGTTACAAGGCCGTGAGATTTGGTTAACACAGAGGCAGTCTGTTGTCTGGAATGTTGGTGATCTAGTATGGAAGTGAATGTGTATTATTCAGTATGGATGGAGTTAGGTAGGGAAAGTATTGGGCTACAAGCCAGGAGAGCCAAGTTCTAGTTGTGAATTTGCCACAAACCTTCTGAGTAACTTACTTGTATGAAAATGGCGTCTTTGTTCCTGTACAGCCTATTATTTTAATCTTTAGGTAGGATATAATTTCATCAAGACTTAAGATTTAATTTAGATTTAATTTATATTTATTCCATTTATTCAGCCAGCCCAGGCATCTGGATGAGATTAAATATTTACATATTTTCCCCAATGACTTTAATAAGTATAGCACAGTTGCCCTTTGTTTATCAAATAGTCTAGCTTCTTCCATTTCCAGTAAAGCTTCGTGTTTCACCTCCCTTTTTACTTTATACTTTATACCATTGGGAAATTTGAAGAAAACCTCTTTCTTTCTTTCTTTCTTTCTTTCTTTCTTTCTTTCTTTCTTTCTTTCTTTCTTTCTTTCTTTCTTTCTTTCTTTCTTTCCTCTCTCCTTCCCTCCCTCCCTCCTGCCTCCCTTCATTCCTTCCTGAATTTCTTTCTGTCTTTCTGGGTCTCCTTTGTTCTCCTACTACAAATCCTAATAAGAACTTATCTCTCTGAAGTAATGAATTGGCTTAATGCTCTTGTCCTTCTTTCATGTATACTGGCAGCAGTATGGTTTATTATTAGTGGTTTTCTTTTGAATTTTTGTAGTTCTATCGTGGTAGGATGTTTCCAGAACTGCTCACAGATTTCTTGCTTTTATGCACACAAGCCCTTGTGTAAAACTCTCCTCTGGCATGAGCTGGACCAAGGTGACTTTTTTTTTTTTTGCCAGTCCTGGGGCTTGGACTTAGGGGCCTGAGCACTGTCCCTGGCTTCTTTTTGCTCAAGGCTAGCACTCTGACACTTGAGCCACAGTGCCACTTCTGGCTGTTTTCTGTATATGTGGTGCTGGGGAATTGAACCCAGGGCCTCATGTATACGAGGCAAGCACTCTTGCTACTAGGCCATATCCCCAGCCCCAAGGTGACTTTCTTTTAATGAACAAAGATAGGAACCACTTCTAAGATGAGGTTCTGGAATCAATCTAGATGCCTATCAAGTGATAAATGGATATATATAATACATATACATAATGAGGCCATAGGAAGAATGAAATTATGTTGTTTGTGAGAAGATGAAAAGAACTAGAGGTCATCATGTTGAAGGAGATACGACAAATTCAGAAGACAAATATTTCATGTTTTCTCTCATATGCAGACTTTTGCCATATAATAATAATATAGATTAAATATTAATAACATTCCCAGGGGGAAAAGCTAATGGGGAGTGAATATAATAGCAGTATGTAATATGTATATATGAAAATAATACAATGAAACTTAGCAAAAACTGTTGAAAAGACGGGAGTGAGCCCAGATAGAGGGGTTAAGAATAAATAATAGAGATGGAACAAATTCTATGAAAGTAGATTTTTTTGCAGGTATGGCGATATCACAGTGAAACTCATTTGTACAATTAACTTGTGCTAGTAAAAATTCAAACCGCATATAAAGCCTATTAACAACTATAAAAAAGTAGATGAAAGAAGCCAGTGGAAAGAGAAAAAAGAGCAATAGGTTGAATTGGACCAAAGTGCACTCTGCATATGTGTGGAAACAACACAACGAAACACCTTCATACAATTACTTTATACAATTATTATACACTAATAAAATTTCTCAAAGCAATAGATTCCAAAAAGATGGAGCTCCTATCTTGCCTTCCCGCATACTCTAACTTGTTCCCCAGCTCCTTCTGTGAGAAGTCAGGTATCAAGGATTTGCTTCCTGGTGAAGATGCCCACGCGGCAAGGAGCTGATGCCTTTGGCTCACAGTCAGGGGTGCACAGTCATCTAACCCCTGCCAAGGGCCATGGGAACAACAAGCTCAGAAGTGCATCCTCCTCCCTCCATAATGAGATCACTGCAGCCTGGGCATGGTTCCTGACTCGCAAAAGCCTCTGAGACACTCACTGTTGATTGAAGCCAGTAAGGCGGTTCTAATTATTTGTATGCAAGGATTGTTACCTAACATGTATTGCAGTGCTTCTAAGTGGGCGCAAAAACACAGGATCTTATTACGAAAACACATCACCTCGGCCAATCTGTATGCTTCATTTTTTCTGAGAGTCAGGGTTAGGGCATGAAGCAGAAAGAGCGCTCCATGGGAGACAGGGAAGCAGGATGGCTATCGCTGTCCTGCTCTCCACAGGGCAGTCTCACTTTCCTCACCAGGAGAATAAATGGACCGCATAATGGGATCATTCGGGAAATGTTAAGGATCATTGTTTCCACCTACATTCATTCTGATTTAATTCATCTGATGTGTGACATGGGCAATACAGTTAGAAAAAACTCTTTCTAGGTGGTTTTAATAGGTAGCAGGTGTTAGGAATGATTGCTCTAGACCAGTGGCCCTTGAAACATGGCTCCTCTATCCGGAAGCACCAGCACAACCTAGTGACCTAGTTATAAATGCAGACTCTTGTGGCCCCCTCAGATCTTGGGTCACACATTCACAGGGTGGAGGAGCAACCCGTGCTTATCAAGAATTCCAGTTGGATCTAAAGCGTTCTAAAGTTTGGGGGTTACCGTGGGGACCAATAAATGATTCCTCAATGTTACTCCAAATCAAAGTGCTTCCAGGTATACTGTCCTGCTCCGAGGTATACTGCCTTGCACCTATCAAATGTGTATGTTCCTGTTAGCTTCAACTCGAAGATACTAGTTTCTTGAGACACTCACAGTCCAACAAAATAAACACCAGGAAATGAGTACTTGAAGAGCGTGTGGACCAAGGGTAGGGGGTAGAGAAACAAAGGGGGAGAATGAGCTCTTCAAATTCAATGTGTAGCCTTCAAAGTTAAGAAAACTGAGTGGAGGGGTAGATTGAGAGGGGTAGGAGGGAATGATGAAAGGGAAGATATTTGACCAAGATGCTTTGTATTCATAAACTGCTTCAGCGAATGGCAACTTTTTTGTACATCTACGTAAACATAATTGAAGGAAAGGTGTGAATTTTCCTAATGTGCCGGTTGTCACTAATCTGTTGAGCAGTAGGCCAACCTGGTTGATATTGGGGTTAAAGTTTCTAAGAATGCCAGAAGGATGTCAGCCAGTGAGGAGGCAGGCTGAGAGTGTACTTTTCTTCATCATAGGCGAATCAAGTGTGCTCTGAGAAGCCTGCAATCTCTGCACAGAAGAACAAATCCAATGACTTTGAAGGCAGAGGAAATGAAAACAGAGGTAGATATTGAGATCCCAGTTTGACATGAACTTATCAGATTCTACTTAGCTTCTTTGTTTACTCACAGTTGATACTTGGCTTTTCACAAAGAGAAAAAAATGACAAAAAAAAGCAGTCCTGGAAGAAACAACTCCAGTGAGTTTGATAGGAGTAGATTTTTTTTTTTTTTTTGCCAGTCCTGGGCTTTGGACTCAGGGCCTGAGCACTGTCCCTGGCTTCTTTTTGCTCAAGGCTAGCACTCTGCCACTTGAGCCACAGCGCCACTTCTGGCTATTTTCTGTATATGTGGTGCTGGGGAATCGAACCCAGGGCTTCAAGTATACAAGGCAAGCGCTCTTGCCACTAGGCCATATCCCCAGCCCCAGGAGTAGATTTTTATGGTTTACCAAGGTCATTGCTTACTATGTTCATCAAGTTAGTCAACCCTTCCATTTGTGAATTTACAGTTACATCGAATCTCAGAAAAGAATTTTCACCAGAAATTACCATTTTGCAAGGACTTTTCCATAGCCACAAAAGCAAATTAATATTAAAGTTCTTTGATTGAACTGTAGTGTGGATTAAACTGACATTACAGAGAACAAACACACATAGATTTATCTATGGATGTTATGATTGGTAACTTCCTTCTTATGCACGTTTTATTTTTCACATATAGATATATCTTTACCCATTTTTATGTGTGTATGTACATGTGTATTTCTCCTTATTATATTTATAGCCATTGTTTGGCTTTTGACAAGCTTTGCGATGTAGCCGAAGTTGGCATAATAGAACTAATAGCATCCATTATGTACTATGTGTTAACTACATTGGCACTCAGAAGTAATTCAGGACTCCCTGTGTATCTAACCCTTATATTTCTTTCCAATGTAATTAGGGTTCCATTTTATAGATGAGCAAACAATCTTAGAAAGGTGAAGTGATTATGACAGATAGTAAGAGTCAGATACCAGATTGGAATCTAGATTTTTTTTCAGACACCTCTCCATTGTCCAGTCCCAGGTTAATCATGGAGATGTTGAAGGGTCTTGAGACAAGCAGTGGCTCTTCCCCTCCCCTCTTCCCCTTCCCATGACCTTTCTTTTACCTTCCCTCTCCATCACAAGAAATAATGCAATCATTATTTAATGATGGCCCTATCTTTAGGTACATTGTCTTCTATCCCTTGATCTGAGATGTTGTGACAGTTAAATGACAGAAGATAGTGGAATGAATAGGAAGCCAAGGCATTCATTATCCACCAAATTGGCTTCTTAGTAGTAAGGTAAGAGACAGACATCCTTAACATCCTTAGGCATTTGGCCACTTTTGAGATCCAGCACGAGTTTACTCCTTTGTGTGTGTTGGTCCTGGACACTGAACTCAGGGCTTGGGTTCGGTCCTGAGTTTTTCTTGGTCTAGGCTAGTGCTCTACCAACTGAAGCCACAGCTTCACTTCTGGTTTTTTGTTAGTTAGTTGGAGATATGAGTCTCATGTGCTTTCCTTCCCAGGCTGGCTTTGAACCATGATCCTCAGATCTTAGCCTCCGGAGTAGCTAGGATTACAAGTGTGAACTACTGGTGTTGAACACCTGAGCATCCTTCTCATAAAAACTTGTTTCTTGATGGCTTTTCTCCTCTCCTTTCCTCTCTTCTCTCTTCTCTTCCCCCACCTCCCCTTCACTTCCTCTCCTTCCCTCCTTTTCTCTCTCCCCTCCCCCCTCTCCTCTCCTCCCCTTCCTTCTCTTCTTCCCTGTCCTCTCCACTCCCTCCTCCCCACATTCTCCTCTCCTCACACATCTCCTCTTCCCCTCCCCTTTCTCTCCATCCCCTTTCCCTTCCCCTCCCCTCCCCTCTCCTCCCCTCTTCTGCTTCTTTTTGTTGTCAGTCTTTCACTGAAATCGAATTTTCATTCTGTTTTGTTTATTAACATGTGGACTAGCGTCCAGCACAAAGTAGGTGCACAATAGATATTGGTCACATGCATGTTCACATATAATTAAGAGTACATATAGTTATAATTATGGTTTTAGAGTAAATCATGAATTTTCTAAACCTTGACAAATTAAAAATAATGATCTAGCTGATAAATGTGGGAGGGAAGAGGATGGGTCAGGATGCAATGTTAATTATGCTAATGCTCTGTAGGACTAAGAGGGTGACATTAATGTGCAATGTTTACTTTCAAATGGTTTCTTCCAGTACAATTTGCAATCCTCTAATTCTTAAATGTTATAGAAATCTCTCATTAATTAAACAATCTTTCAGGTTATTGGGAACAATTCTCCATTGGTTCCCATTTGTACTAAATTCATATAAGTTTAAATAAAAGTATTTTTATTAAAATAGTGCTTATGGCGTCTTATATTAGTTTTTACATTAAGTTGTTTTTATTAGCATATATTAATTCTACAAAATAATGGGCTTTATTGTGACATCTCACACACACACACACACACACACACACACACACACACACACACACCCCACACACAGTTTGATTATATCCACCCCATCACTTCCTTCCATTAGTTTCTCCCTGCTCCCAAATATTATCCTTTATAAGTTTTTTTATCTAGGGGCTGGGAATATGGCCTAGTAGCAAGAGTGCTTGCCTCGTATACATGAGGCCCTGGGTTCGATTCCTCAGCACCACACATACAGAAAATGGCCAGAAGTGGCGCTGTGGCTCAAGTGGCAAAGTGTTAGCCTTGAGCAAAAAAGAAGCCAGGGGCAGTGCTCAGGCCATGAGTTCACGGCCCAGCAGTGGCCAAAAAAAAAAAAAAGAAGAAATAAATAAAGCATTGGGATTAAAAATTTTTTTTTTTATCTATTAGTACATATTAGTTCTACAAAGTAAGAGGTTTCATAATGACATTTCCATCAGTGTGCACAATGTACTTAAATCATTTTCACCCCTTCCATTCCACTTTATGATCCTCCTCCTTCTCCCTTTTCCTTAGCAACCCTCTCTCTTGTAGTCCATTGTTTACTTTCATGACCTTCTCCATCTACCCACCACCCTGGCTCCCACTAATGAGGGAGAAAGAAATGTGATACTTCTCTTTGGTGGGACTGTCTTGTTTCCCTTAACTGAAGAAAACGAATGATAACCAGTTCCATTCATTTTGCTTCAGATAACATAATTTCATTCTTCTTTGTAGCTGAATGACACTGCATTGTGTGTGCATACCACATATTCTTTATCCATTCTTCCAATGATGAGCTAGCTCCTTGGCTGATTCCAGAATTTGGCGACTGTGAACAGTACTGAGAACATGGCTATGCACATTACGAATGTTCTCCATGTCAGTCAGCCGTCTATCTCCTTTATCATCTCTTAAAAGTTTCTTTCTATTTATAGTCATAGCAGAGTGGTGACTGAATTAATATTCACCAAGTGTTTCTTTCTTTCTTCTTTTTTTTTTTTTGTATGAATGTGGCCATGGCTTGAATTTTTCATAATTGGCATGCTTAAAAACAAAATGTAACCTAAAACCTAATCTAAAACAAAGTCTAAACTAAACTAAAATGTAAATTAAAATCATTGTTTTAAGAAAACATGCTTAGGGCTGGGAATATGGCCTAGTGGTAGAGTGCTTGCCTCGTATACATGAAGCCCTGCGTTCGATTCCCAAGCACCACATATATAGAAAACGGCCAGAAGTGGCGCTGTGGCTCAAGTGGCAGAGTGCTAGCCTTGAGCAAAAGAAGCCAGGGACAGTGCTCAGGCCCTGAGACCAAGGCCCAGGACTGGCAAAAAAACAAAAAACAAAAATAACACGCAAAAAGAAAACATGCTTAATTTATGTAACCAATGCTCCCTAGTGAGAGGGCATGGGGAAAGCACTTGGCTTTCTGGGGTCTGCTTGCATGGGTCTGGCTTCCTGAGTAGAATTTTTTTTTTTTTATCATATTATGACATGCTGTTATAGTAACCTGAAATCATACAAAAAATGAACCGTGATATTTCTGGAGTGAATAAGTTGACAAAACTTGTTTTTTAAAACAAGTATTTCCCCTGTCAGCTCTGAGAAGAATTTAAAATGGCAGGAGACCACAGGCCTGAGATACCCTGGGATTTGCTCAGGGTCCCTACGTCATTGAGTTGTCTAGCCAGAGGTAGGCTTTGGGTTTCCTCATTCCAAACAGTCGCTTCTTTTCTTATATCCAGTTTTGGGATGTAGGGAAGTATTTGGAGTATTGTAAAAGATTTGCATGAAAGTACTAACCATGGATGACAGGGTTGGGCTTTTGATTTTCTAAAACCTACACACACGAGGAAGACCTCATTTCTGGTATGGGTAGCTTGTGCTTATGTCGCACTTCCTGTGTGTCCCCTTATCAATTTTACACCACACAAAGCAGGTAGTATGACTGGGTACCCCATCATAGAGAAAGAAAGTCAGGGTTGGAGAAGAGTAGGTCAAAGACAAGAGGCTATGCCAACACTGAGATTTAAGCCCAGGCAGTTGTACTATTTTCCTATCCTCAGCCTAGAAAGGAATCTTACCTCATTCAAGCCACAGCTGTACCTGGAGAGTGCAATGTAGAACTTCATTCCTCATAGTAGTAGCTTGGTACCAACTCATTCTGTTGGCAAAGTCTGGGAACATCTCCACTGCTGGCTCTTAGCGTTCTCTTGTTTGTAGTTCAGAATCTACCGGTCTTCTTTCCTAGGATCTCTAATAACCTATCCAGGTCTTTCCCATCGTGTCAATGGCAGTGATGACAACGGAACCAAACCCAAGCCCTCGGCACTGCCTTGAACTCTGGAGAAATGCTTGCTGTAACAGCAGGTATCTACACTGGCAGGCTCCTTCTAACTGCCAGGACCACAGTCTTGTATGGATGGCTCTGATTTGTGGTGCTTCCTGGCCTCCAGGTACAGATCAAATGCAATTACACAATTTATTACTGTATAATCATTATTTACCTGGGGCTTTCCAAACAATAAACTCTTAATTTCATTTCCCAAAGGTCAAAAGCAATTTTTCTTCTCTTTGCAAAGTGCTTAAATCATCCTGTACAGAACAGAACTCCTACCTGTGAAGAGTTAGTTAGCATGGAAAAGGATTGACCGTTCTGAAATGTGAATTTACTTAATCCCTTATTTATGAAAAACCCTATAAGAAATCCTTTATCAAGAAACATCAGGCTAGATCATACTGTCCATATTTATTTATTACAATATAAGAATGTCTTCACATTATGTTAGTGAGTTGTGATTATCTAGTTTAACGTGAGCACACGGATCTAGGTGAAAGAGCAGCCAGGAAGAAAGCTGGAAGTCACAGGCAGGGACCACACCAATTTGCCTTATTGATAGTTAGACCAAGTTCTGAATCTTCCAGGATGGAAGTGGCCTAGGTTAAGAGAATATAAGCATGGGCCTTTTCCTCCAAAGAAGCCATGAATTCAGGATGGAACACTCAGGTTCTCTCAGGCCTCCGAGTAGAGAATATCTTCAGAAGAAAGGGCAGAAATGGAAGCGATGTGTGTTGCCATTCTTTCATATCATGCCTACGAGAGCTACACTCTTCACCCTCAATCTCTAGACAGCCTCAGTCATTCTCAATGCGCTTCTCCAGTTGTGGTTACATAGCCATTAGAGACAGCAGGTGAAGCGTCCCGGGTACTTACGGGCCCCACACTGGGCAAGGGCAGGCCAATTCAGGATCATTCTATATGGACAATTGGGTGTGAGCATTTGTTCAGAATTCTGCCCTTCTGATTGCTTAGCGGAACGCCATGATGGTGTACTTTCACCTTATGGTCTCTTGACTTGGGGTACCTTGTACTCTCATTTCCAGATTTGAGGAAGGACCATCCACTCTCTTTGAATGAGTCGCTGCTCTCCTTACACACCTGGATGTTCACCTGTTCGCACGTTCACACTCATATCAGAAAATAACCAAGCCATAGGGATGTTCTTTACACTCCCACCCTCCACCCTCTCCCCTCTCTTCTTCCCCTTTATGGGGAAGTGGAGTGCTAGTAGAGTACTAGTGAACAAAGAAAAGGATAATAATGGACAAATACAACAGGTGAATCTCATTCACTGTGCTGAGTGAAAGAAGCAGATAAGAAGAGCACATATCATTTGATTCCACTCCTACAAGGTTCTGAGAAGCAGCAAGTAATCGGTGATGAGTTGAAGCCCTCTCACTGTCTTCCTGGAGATGGGAGGAGGGGCAGATAGGGAGAAGGAAGAGAGCACAGAGGGTTGGCAGAGAAGGATTGCAAAATGCAGGAAGAAATGTGGGGTGATGGTTATGCCCCTTATCTTCATTTTAGTTATGGTGTACATATATGCTCATATATGTACATATACACACATATGCTAACAAATAGATCTTTTATAACTCACATGCCCTTCACTGGATGAATGGATCAAGAAAATGTGGCACATATACACAATGGAATTCTATGCCTCTATCAGAAAAAATGTCATTGCTTCATTCACAGGGAAATAGAAGGACTTGGAAAAATCATACTAAGTGAAATGGCCAGACCCAAAGAAACATAGACTCTATGGTTTCCCTCATTGGTAATAATTAGTGGACATCTAGGATAGTCCTAGCGGAAGATCACAATAGCTCAATAGCCATGTACATATGAACACTTAAGATGATGATAAGGGAAAGGAACTCCACATTATGGAAATAAGTGGTTTATCCTTGTTGTTATTTTCAACATACCATGTGAAATTACGCCATTTTCTTTTGTCTTTCTTTGTCAGGGTTTTACCCATGTTGTCACTGTTACTGATTTTGGTACCCTGGGTATTGTATATATGTTTATTGGAACTAGGGAAGGGAAGGGAACATCAAAATGGAGAGACAAAGGGTAAAAGGGGAACCAATGCAGCAGCGCCACTTAAAAAAATGATATGCTGTAAACCAACCGAATAATGGGGGAGAGGGCAACGGGGAGGGGGGAAGGTGGGAGAAAAATGAGGGAGGAGGTAACAAGTTGGATAAGAAATGTACTCACTGCCTTACATATGAAACGGTAACCCCTCTGTACATCACTTTGACAATAAAGAAATTAAATAAAAAATAGATCTTTAGGGTTTTGTTTTTTGAGAAAAACTTTTTAGGTGAGACAGACAGTTTATCTAGGGCAATTTCCCCCCATTATTGAGATCTTATCCGGTACTGTATAAATCAAGTCTACACATTTCCCAGTTTTGCGCCTGGGAAGAGAACTGTTTCTGCTGTGAGAGGGAGGACAGGGAATGTTTCCTCTAATCCCGGTTGGTACTCTCTTCCTTCCCCCAGTCTCTCCTTCACTCCCTCCACTCCTCCCCTTTCTCGTCCCTCTTGCTCTCCTCATAATCCCTCCCTACGCACCACTAGATTTCTCTATGCTGAAGGCTGTGCATAGGGCACGGACAGCTTCTCCACTCACTCTATTGTCTCAACTCAGAGACCACCGGGCTCTGGTGGGATCCTCCTTTCTCTGCAAGGCCTAGTGACTTCCCGGTCTGGAAGCTCTTGTGATTAGGGGGCTTGTCTCTTTATTCCGGTGTCTTACAGATCACTGTCCTATATTTTCTTGTATATAAAGTCTAAGAAAACATTGTGTGCGCATGCGTGTACATGCTATACATAATCCATTTGTCTATCATTATCATCTATCTATCATCATTTATCTGGTTATCTGTATTACCTGTCTCTATTATCTTTCTATCCATCATTATCATCTCTATCTGGATATCAGCCATCTATGTTTATTCTTGTTTCATGTGGGGATTAAACCTGGTCCTCATTATCCCCTTTCTATTAGAGGCATACATCTCTTCTCCCCTTGGATTTATGACATGCTTTGGATTATTTGCTGAGATACTCCCTTTGGCTTCTGCCCTTAGAAATTGCCTCTCAATGGTCATTTCTGGAATGCTTTTACCTTGGGCCAATAGCACATCTTTCCACTTTTCTCTCTCCATCTGTTGCAGAAGAGAGTCTGGACATTGACCTAAAAGTATCCTTTCTCTTTAAACATTCTAAATTAGAGGTCTGTGGACTAAATCTAACCCCAAAATATGTGTGTGTGTGTGTGTGTGTGTCTGTGTGTGTGTGTCTCTGTGTGTGTGTGTGTGTGTGTGTGTGTGTGTGTGTCTAGCCTGCATAGCGATTAATGAGACTGAATTAGTTTTCAACATGAAAGCCCTGGAATTTTCCCATGGATATCTGAATTTCTGGCTCCTCTTGAAAAGTCAGAAGACCTGACATTTTTGGCTTATGTTCCCACACAGGGCCATTTATCTAAAATACACCGGCAGCTGCCCCTTTTGAAAGACTGTATGCCCTTTACTTGATACTGAGCTCTCTCGGCATCCAATTCTCATTTCTATTACTTGATCATTCCTAGGAAACATGAGGACCTGTGGCTCCAGGGTGCAGGTCAAGAACACAGACTGTGGAGCTCCTGGGGCTCTGATTCAAGACCCTGCCCTGACATTTTGGTAATTTGCTTTCAGTTCTTTTTCACCCTACAGCTATTACCTCATCTGCCACAGATAGATATTTTCTTCTTCCTTGTTATTTCTCCCTCTGCCTTTCCTTCTTTTTTCCCTCCCAACTCTCCTCCTTCTCTTTCTCTTCCTTCTCCTTCTTCCATGCCCCTTGTATCTACCTTGTTTTCCCTTAGAGATTCTAGCACCACTGTTCTATAGGCCTATTTCTTATCTAGTGTGTACTTTGGCTTCAGATCCTTGATTTTCTTTTAGATATTACACATCTAAACTTTCTTAAGAAAAGTTTTGGCTGGATGCTGGAGGCTCACAACTGTAATCCTAGGTACTCAGGAGGCTCAGATCTGGGGATTATGGCTCAAAGCCAGTCTAGGCAGGAGAGTCCATGAGACTCTTATCTCCAATTAGCCACCAGAAAATCAAAAGTGGCACGGTGGCTCAAAGTGGTAGAGTGAGCAAAAGAGCTCTGGAACAGTACCCAGGCCCTAAGTTCAAGCCCCAGGACTGACAAAAACCAAAATAACAAGAGTAACAACAAAAACCTTTCTGACCAGGCACTGGAAGCTCACACCTGTAATACTAGCTACTTAGGAAGCTGAAAGCTAAATGATTGCAGTTCAAAACCAACCTGGATTAGAAGAGTCTACAAGACTTCATCTCTAATTATTAACCTGCAAAATGCTGAAGTGAAGTCATGGTTCAAGCTGAATGAAAGCTCTAGTCCTTAGGTTCAAGTCCCAGTACCAGAAAGTATTTATGATGGATTCAGTAAATGTATTGTCTATTTTGTGCAAGTTCTTGGTACTAAGAGAACTCAGAATCCAGAAGCCATCATAGGCGATGGCTCCCAGATGCCATTTTTATTCTTTGACCTCTCAACCATGCTCCCAGCATTGTGGATCATGACATGACCTTTCTTTGGAAAATGCTGTGAACTGGCCAGGTGGTCAAAGTGCAGTAAATTTCTTTTTTGTTTTTCAATGCTGGATCGACTTTTTATTCATTTATTTAATTTTTATCATAAAGGTGATGTACAGAGGTATTGTGGTTACATAAGTGAGGTAATGAATACATTTCTTTTTGAACAGTGTAATCCCCCTCCCTCATTTTCTCCCAGTTTCTTTCCTTCTCAAATCCCATCTTCTCCCCAAGTTGTATAGTTCATTTCTAACATTGTGTCTAGTGAGTATCACCACTGAAATAGTGTTTCACTCCCCTTGCTTACTGTTGGAGACCGAATGAGCACCAACAATACAGCAATGATGATAAAACAGTGTTACCTGACAGTAAAGGATAGTAATAGCTAGCCTTTGTCCATCAGTTGCTATTTTTCAGGGATCCCATGTACATAAAAACTATCATAGTTTGTAGTTATACAAACTATCTTACTTTTTGCCATGAATAACTAATAACGGCAGATTTTTGTTCCCCATTGTAAATAGGGGAAAATTCTCTGGGAAAGCATAAGTGACTTTCTCAAGCTCTATGACTTGTCATAGACAAGTCTGACTCCGGAATGTTTTGCAAGAAATACAGAAAAAACTCAAGGACCATTGGTGTCAACTTGTGAGCTAGGACATTGTTTTCCTAAGGAAAAAAGGGAGAGCTTTGGGACAGGAAGAGTAAAGGGCAGAAAGGGTATTCATGGAATCAAAGTGTCTCCTAGGAAAGGCAGCTGTTTTACATCATAGAAGCCACACTGCTTCTGATACAGGGATGGCCCAGACCA
This sequence comes from Perognathus longimembris pacificus, assembly GCF_023159225.1. NCBI lineage: Eukaryota > Metazoa > Chordata > Mammalia > Rodentia > Heteromyidae > Perognathus > Perognathus longimembris. The sequence goes on from NC_063172.1 coordinate 9,092,616, forward strand.
ACCATAGACTCCCTCCTCAATGTTTTGAGAGTCTCTTAACCCCCGTGGACCCCAGCTTCTTCCCTTAAAACAGAGAGGAATAATATTCTGCTGTACCCTATGAGGCTCCTTTAAGATGGTGTAGGGGATACAAACCTCTACCAGGTAGAAGGCTCAGTACCAGAGGAAAGAAGAGTTTCCTTTGAGCATTCTTTGGACGGTGAAAGTTGCTACTCCAAGCCAGTTGTCTGGACGTAGTAGATCTTTAATAAATGAAAACCAGTAGAGTTCTATCATCGTAGATTTACAGTTCTCAAATCCAAAAGCCTTTGAAATTCCAAGCTTGCTGCCAAAATGAATTTTCAACACAAAACCCCACCTGAACTGGCATAAGTCTGCTTGTAACGTTTAAATATATAATGTACATCAAGTTGTGTCTCTGTGGTCTGATAATCCCTCCTTAAGGATTTCGGCTTATGGGCTGGAGATTGGTATTAATATCCCATCTATGTTTCCTTGTTGTTTGGGGTGGGGGGGGTCCTGACATAAAAGCCCCCCCGTCTTGTTTAGCTTGTTCCTTCTACTTCTAATATAAATGCCGGGAGCATGGAAGATAACTTACAAATATGTATTGGTGATGAAATGAATGAAAGGAAGAGAAGGTCTTGGTGATGAGGAATATAAAAATGGAATCTCAGGGAATGAGAGAGGAAAGGGTGCATTGCATCCCTCTTTATTTCCCTTAGGCCTTTTAAAGGCTTGTGCGCTGCTCTAGGGGCCCACATCATTAACCAGTGGGTGGGAGGAGGGGCTGGAATGGGCTGCAGAATCCCGAAAAGGCCTCTGCTGGAGGAGTGGAGCTGGCAGCCCAGCCTGTGCTTGTGCTGCAGGATTCTACCCGAGCACAATTGCCTTTTTTGGAGGGCTGGCTCAGACACAGCTGGTGGTACAGGCTCTGCAGCCATAAGGCAAGGAAAAGCTGGGAAAATCCCACAAAGTGAAATCATATCTGTTTGTGGTCAAGTTGGGACTCCAAATTTGGACAGTGGAATTTGGTGGGAAAAATGTGAAATGCAGCAGGATGAATCTAAGATTTATCACTCAGGCAAGGGGCTATTTCCAGAAGAGCCAGCAGTTATGATATCTGTGTGAGGGAGTGGAATTGGGGAGGGACCTGTAGCTTACTGCTGATGCGATCAACCTGCAACAATCTTGGAGCGAATGGAAAAATCAAAGTTGTTCCATGATACTTTTCAGATCAGTGCACACCAGGAAATAGATGAATGTTTAAAAATCATGAAAGGGATTGATTAGAACATAAAACACCAGAGGCAGTCAAAGCAGTTGGAGTAGGTGCCAAAACTGTATGATACTAAGCCTCTGTTTTAAAGTGACTTAAATATACCCCAGTGAGAAAGTTGGAGTCCAGATACAGTCAACTCAAACCAGGCTCTTAATGGACTGCCCAAGCCTTTCAGGTTACAAGGAACAGAGAGAAAGCATTGTAGTCGAGGCCTCTTGAGACCTGACTTATAGTCCGACTCAGCTGTTCTATTACTGTATGATGTTGAGCTTAGCACTTAACCTCTCTGAGCCTCAGAATAGAATCCTCAACTCCCACCTTACCTCTTTAAGGGGAAATAATGATGGTATCTGTGAAAGAACTTTGTTAAATGATGTCCAGATGTCGTCCCCAAAAACATCTGGGGAAGCCACCCCATATAATTTAGAAACACCTTCCTTATACATGTACTTTTAAGGGGCTGGGGATTTGGCCTAGTGGCAAAGAGTGCTTGCCTTGTATACATGTACTTTTAAGCCAGAGGTGGTCGGCACAGGTACTGGCTGAATTTGGTTCATAGCATTAAAGAAGCCAGGTCTGTCACATAGAATTCTGGAGTTCTGGTTTGACTAGAAGGCTGGATGACCTGGAGCTTTTCATTGCAACACAGCTATGAATTCTGTCTAGGAAAAGAGGGGATGTAGCAAGGACCAGCCCCAGACTACACACATTTGTTCATCCACGCCTTCTGTTTAGCCTAGGAAGGGACTTGAGGATTTAAGGGGCTGGAAACCACCAAAGCCTAAGCTATCCAAAGGTTATGGAGAGAGTAAAAAACACCATGGAGAAAGCATGGACATCTGAATTCAGATCTACTGAATACAAAGACTGGTAGCTTGGTTATGGCGGTCACAGACGCAGGAGGAATGAGAAAGCCTAGGGGTTACAAAGGGTGGAAGGAGAATTTTGCCAATGGTCTATTTAAAATTCTAAGCAGTGGTGGCAGATTGCTGACTGTATAGTGAATAGCTCATGCTGTCTCAGCTTTGGAGCCAGGCAGAAAACATTATTTTTTATTATCTTCATATCAGAATTTTATTTAAGAATTTGAAGTCAGCAAATATTCCTAGCCCGCAGAAGCTGCTAGAAGCTAACAAACACCTCTGGCCTTGTACCACCCACAGTCCTTGTGCTTTTCCTGGGCAGCAGCCTTCCCTAGCTGTCACCCTTGTGAAAATTCTCTGCTTCAGAGGTCCTTACCATTTGCTCTCTGGAACTTTTTGGTGGTCAGGGAAAGCTAATGAACCACTTTTCAGAAGAAAATAGTTTAAATGTACTGAACGATATCTATGGCATCATAATACGTGTGGAATTATATCAAGTGTAATATGCATCCTATTATTAAATAAGCACGGTAAGGTTCACAGAAAACCAGTTAATATTTCAATACAGTCATCCAAAGTAGGAGTTTATGTGATAGTAACACATTTATTTCTTTTTGAATGGGTGAAATAACAGGACTAGAGGTAAGCTGCATGATTATCCTAATTTTGAAGTGGTTTTGGGTACAAGTGACATTTTGTGATATTTACAGTATTTTGTGATGTTTGCCGTATCTGGTGGGATATAAACACACATATGTGTACAGCTTGGACATACCTTGTCCCAAAAGTTCATGGGTTGGAAGCTTGTTCTTCAGGCCGGACCTTCTAGGGCTAGAGCTTAGTGAGAGTTCTTCAGGTCTTTGGAATGGGCTACGGTCATCCTTGTGAGATCCTAAGTTAGTTCTTGCAAGAGGATTGTTATGCAAGAACAAGGCCCCAGAAAATCCAGTTAAGCCCTATTTCAGAGTTTGACAACTGTTAATATAAGCACACAACTCACAATTTCAATAATAACAAATAATGAATACTGATAATCAATAAACAATAAATGCATCTTAATAAATAATAAATCAAAGTAAAACCATTTTCCTTTGCCAAATATGTCAGTAAAACTGACTCAATTCAATGACAACAAAATCTGAACCAATCTGATGGTGGTTTGAATATTCCTGTTATTATAAATATTCATGTTTTATTATCAGAATTTCCATGCCTCTCCTCAGAGCATTGCACACTGGGGATCTGAGGCAATAGGTGTTGGCTCATTGTGTCATCTTAGCTTCCGAACATCTAGAGGGATGCTGAATCCTGAGAACACTTGGCCCTGAGATTAACCTTTGAGGGAATCATGACTTCCATCTGCCGTACCGCTGAACGGGTGCTGAGCTGGGGGTAAGAGAGTTCCAGGGTTCTCTTCATGGGTCACTTTGGCCGGGCCATCTGATATGAACACATTTGGCCAAACATTGGAGTGTTTTTCTGGGTGAGTCTGATATTTGAATTTGAGGTGAAGGAAAGCAGATTGCACTTCCTAGGGTGAGTGGACCTCTCTAGTCAAAAAAACTGAAAAAGCCTGGGTCAGAGTAACACCCCTACTGACTTCTGAGCTGGCTATTGATCGTTTCCACCCTTTAAACTTGGGTTGAGGCATTGGCTTTTCATGGATCTTAAGCCTTTTGTCTGTCAAATGAACCACATCGTTGACTCCCCTGCATCTCAGAGCTTCAAACATGAACAGGAAGTGCACATGGAGTAATTGAGTCTCCGCTACAATGGCTGTAGGTCTGGGAAAGTTAAGCCTCCAAAATGGTACAAGACAATTTGTTACATCATTTTTCATCATGGCACGTGACAATTCCATATATTGTTTCTCTCCCTATTCTGTTTCTGTCTGTTGGCGTCTGTCTTTCTGTCTACCTGTCTATTTCCATCTCATTTCTCTCAATTTACATGGTGTATGCATATGTGTGTAGGTCATGTGAAGCCTTAGAAAATATTCCGAAGAGTACTATGCAGCTCTGTAGCTGGGCAAGACTCAGTTGGAAAGTTGCTGGGATCTAAACTGTGGGAACCAGACCTATGAGAACGCAGTGAGGCATGTATAATTCACTTGAACGGGTAGGAGAGGCATCTCCTGTTCCTGATAGATGTGGTATGGTAGTATCTCCGATGTTTCAAAGATAGACATAAAATATATCATCAACAGCACCTGAAACATATTAGGTATTCAGAACATGGCAAAGATTATCATTGTATTTTATTGAGTGTAAGCTATGCTATTTTCTTGTTTGTCACTTGTACAATGATATGCCTGTTGTAAATAAATGTCTCCGGCCATTTTTTCAAATTCAGCATTTTTTTTTTTAAATAGGAAAGCATCTCGGAATTGATACTGTCTTACATACAATGAAATATAGTATTATTATATGGGTTGCACCAGGAGAAACTATCTAGGAAAACAGTGGTGAGGAATACTCTTGAGGTGCTTATAAACAATAGGAAAAAGATTCTCTTTCTGTCTCTGTTTCTGCTTTTCTCTGCTCCTCTTTCTCTGGAATTCTATATTGAATCTTAAATTTCTTTTATAATCATTCAAATTATATCTAAGTATGTGTATAGATCTTTATCTTTGGGCAAGTAAACATATAAAAATAGCTGATTACATACCATATATATGTGGTATATGTGGCCCTGAAAAGGATCTAGGAAAACTGCTTAAAAGCATTTTTTTTTTTTTTTTTGCTGTACCACAGTGTTAGGATTTGAATATTAAAATGTCTCCTACTCAAAAGGTTTTCACTCTGGAGAATTGGTTCTCTGTTGGTGGTGTTGTCTTGGGAGGCTCTGGACACCTTAGGACTTAAGGTGGAAGTAGGTGACCATAGCTCACACCTGTGATCCTACTCAGGAGGCTGAGGTCTGAGGATAAAAGTTCAAAGCCAGCCAGGTCAGTGAGACCCTTATCTCCTGCGAACAACCAAACAAGTAGGAAGTGGCTCAGCAAAATGGTCTAGGGATAGAGTCCAGGCCCTGAGCTCAAGCTCTAAAACAAGTGTGCATGGGTGCGAACACACACACACACACACACACACACACACACACACATAGAGCGAGAGTGAGAGATAGAGAGAGAGAGAGAGAGAGCAATAAGGCAGAGTTGCCTAGCTAGAGGCAGTGGGTCACGCATGGGGGAATGTTCTTGAGGAGGGGATGTGTGTCTGATTCTGGGCCCCTCTTTGTTGCTCCCTCTCTGCTTCCTGTCTGCCAGAAGCCAGAAGACGTTCACAGACACCGCCATCACGGTGGTCTTCTTTGCTGTGGGTGAAAATCAATGGTGCCAGGAGCTTTGGACTGACATCTCTGGAAACATGAGCTAACACACATCTTTTCTCCTGTAAGTTTTGTCATAGCAACAAAAGAAATCATCTACCTAACACAGAAGATGGACTTATAGATAAAATTTGCTCTCTAGTTTATATTCAATAAAATATTGTTCAGTGATTTAAATAAGTGCTTAAAATGTCCCCAATGTAATAATTCTTACTTCACATTATAATTTAAGTGATCCTACTTGCAGATTTTAATGACAGCTTGATCCTAAAGGTTTGACCTGTTTTCCACAATCTTCTTGCTTATTTCTTATTCATTTCCTTCCTTTGACTTTTTTTCCCCCTGTTGTACATTTTCCCTTGTAACTAAGTCAACATATCCCTACCAACTGCAGTCCTCAACATCTCTCTGGAGTGTTTCCGTAACTCCCCATAACTTCAGGTTAGTTTTGAGTCAGGGCAATGAAGATAAAATATGAATGGTCTTAGGAAATGATCTTCTACTCTCATAAAGGGGAAAGAAATCTAACATTGCGGCCAGGTCACCCAGAACAAGTTGCAATTCCCAAGAGTCAGGGAAGAAATTTGAAAGTACAAAATCAATGGCTATGAAATTACACATTAGTCCAGAGGAGAGTTCTCAGCCTGTTTTCCCAGAGAACATCCATCTTGCTATACTAATAGTGGCACAGACAATTTGCTGCAGTGAAGTTGATCTATAAGTGTTTTAATTAAAGTTCTGACAACCAATTGAAGCCTTTTGTAATTTTTGGGGATGCATCCTATCAATCTTCCTCTGTCTGGGAGTGTCCATGCCTTGGATTTTAATCTATTCATAAGGTATAAGTTATTGTCTTAAACATGCAAACTGATCAGGAGGGCAAGGACAACCTTGGTTGGCTCCCTAAACTCAAAGTTCCATTAGGACAAATCTTAATAAGTATTTGTTGAGCCTAAGAGTTGATAAAGATTGCCCTGGGACTCTGGTAGAAAAAGGATGTAAGATGGAAACATGGTCATTATAGGCCTGTTTGCTGGCTTTTTCTTTAATAAACTGCATGATCTTGGGCAAAACACAAACATCAGAATTTTAAATGGGGACTGTTACTAATTTCCTGCTAGAGTTATACATTTTGCCCTTCCATTTTTGCCATTGTTCTTTGCTTCCAGGCCACAGAAACTATGGGCTATCCCTTGGAGAGACCACATGCCTCAGCTGCCATGGTTTGAAAGATTCTCTTTCATATGTGAAAAGGTTGGTTCCCAGCCCACGGCCCTAGTTGGGAGAGATACAGGGACCTTTCAGATGGGGGACCTAGTTGGGGAACATCCTTGAAGAGGATATTGGGAATGTGGTTCCTTCCCTCTCTCTACTTCCCTGCCTTTAGGTGGTGACCAGCTTTCCCTCTTCATGCACTTTCCTTGACTTGAGGAGAGTCATTGCCTTGCACTTGCCTTGCCTTGCTTACCAGAGTCCCCAAAACAGTGGAGCCTAGGGACCATGGGCTCCGATACTTGTGGAACCATGAGTCAAAATTAACCTTTCTTCCTTCTAAATTGTTGATCTCAGGTTTTTTTTTTTGGCCAGTCCTGGGCCTTGGACTCAGGGCCTGAGCACTGTCCCTGGCTTCTTCCTGCTCAAGGCTAGCACTCTGCCACTTGAGCCACAGCGCCACCCCTGGCCGTTTTCTGTATATGTGGTGCTGGGGAATTGAACCCAGGGCCTCATGTATACGAGGCAAGCACTCTTGCCACTCGGCCATATCCCCAGCCCCAGATCTCAGGTATTTTTGTCACAGTGGATGGATCTGATTAATATATCATTCCTACCGGAGTTACATAAAATAAAGGACAATGGCCTCAATGGCCCAATCAGTTTTTCAAGAATTCTGTGTGATCTATATATTCTGTATTATAAGGGCTAATGCTATTTGGATACTGAAATTCCTTGGATCACCCAGTTTAATCAACCCAGGTTCATCCTTGAATACTTCCTTTGTCAACGTGAGCATGTGAACTACACATAGGTTTAGTCTTCCATCTTTGTCCTTTGGGAAACCTTTGATGTGATCAGTTGTAAACTTTGCTTTCGTCTCCACTCCTAGGATAGCCCATATGCTTAATATCTGTGGTGATTTCCATTCTTACCTTCTGAGAAAAGACAGATCACATGGATCTCTTTATATATAAGTATATAATCTGCTATAAAAGTCAACTAGAGGGAATGGAAATGACTGTCATTGTCTGTAGCCAACCATTGCGTCTCTTTTTATATCACATTAGCCAAAGGTAGTCTACTCTTCCTCTGAATGTTATATATTTCTCTTATTTCCACTACCTTTCTATGTTTCAAGAAGATGGAATGAAATAAGACATGTTATGGACAAATGAAAAGGAGAATAGGGGGGAACGCAGTCAAGAATTCAATGTATATCCTACAACATTAAGAAGAATGAGGGATGGGGTGGGTAAGGGAGGGATGGGTGAGAAGGTTGGAAGGGGTGACATTGATCAAGATAAATTGCATTCATAAACTGCTTTGTTACATGATAACTCCTTTGTACAACTACTTAAAGATAATAAAAATATAAGATGTGAATGCGTCATATCCATTTGTCTTGTATATAAGTTTATCTGATTTGGGGAAGGGAAAGGGAAATCACAGAAACAGTGGGACAAAGGGTGATCTCACAAGACACTATGTTGGGAATGAACTTGACAACTTGCAGGGAGGGGAATCCATGGAGAGGGAATGGGAGAAAATGAGGGAGGGGTAACATTGTTCAAAAATAAATGTACTTATTAACTTACTTATAGCACCGTAACCCGCAGTACATCATCTTTACAGTAAAACAAAAATATTGGTTGAGTAAATAAATAAGTGACTTTAAACTGTGAAGTGGAAAAAGTAAATTGAGGTAACTGTGACTAATGGTGACAGGAATATCTGAAGACAAACATTTCTGCCTCCCATGTAAGGCCTTAGAATTTTCTGGCGCTTGCTAAATGGTGTGTGTGTGTGTGTGTGTGTGTGTGTGTGTGTGTGTGTGTGTGTGGAGGGGGGTGTCTTTACTTACCAAATGGCTCCCTTAGACAACTCTATCCTTGTGGCAAGAAATCAGGTTTGATCCAATGATTGGGCCAACTCTGCTTTTATCAATCAGTTCCAAGTACTTGATGTCATTACCAAGCTTAGGTTTCTGGAGGACATTTGGAATTGAATTTGGCTAGTAATTAAAGGAAGCTGGAAGGAGTTAGTCACTTTTCTAATATCATCAAGGACATCAGTTTGGTGCCAGCAAGTATCCCACATCCCTGGGCTTACTATGGTACAAACTGTTGCCAACAAATAATTAGACAACAAAAGACAGCCAAATGGATAACCAGTGCCCCAGATACAGACTTTTGATTGAACACTGGCTATATTTTTGACTGCTGAAATTAAAACAAGGATTCAGATAGCCATTTAATAAATATTTATTAAATAAGTGAATATTATATAATAGGTACTGTATGCTTTCAGAATGATAGTGGACTATTTTTGGACTTAGCAATGTGTGCCAAGAAGCAGGGCTTCTGGAATAAATAACACAGGGTGTTCATCTGGAGACCCTCCTTAGAGGCTACATCTCCACCGTATGATTCGGTGCTGAACACTGCTTGAGGAATGGGGATTGTCTCTATGAGTAAGAGCGCCTTCATAATCTGACTTTCCATTATTTCACCAGTATTAATTCTCTGTGTCCAACTTGTTAAAGACAAAGGAAGTTTTTGTTTTTAATAGATGGAATCATTTAGAGTTTTGCACCCTCTGTGGTGATAAAAAATCAAAGAAACAAATAAGTAGAACTACTTCTGAGGACTTTTCTTTAAATAGGAAAGATTAGTGTTGGGAAGGGGCTTTCCTCACATTGTGGAGATAGTTTAGATATAGACCAAGGACCAAGGGTTTAAAAAATATATTCAACCTAAGATTCTCTAGCTTCCCTCTATAACAATAATCAATAGCATTGTGTTGGAGAAGGTCAGAGTGGGATGTACAGAGGTCAAATGGCTTGTCTAAATGATATATTAGTCTCTGTAACCTCAAATGAATTGGTTGTATGTTGTGGAGATCTATTGGCTAATTGTCCTCATGGTTATTTCATTCCTCATCATGCGGCCAGTTCACCATGGGTACTAGATATAAGTCTGTAGCATCAGAACACTGGAGTAACCAGAGCACCAGTCTTCCCAGGCTGAGCTGGATCTCTGGTACCATGTTTAGTGTGTCCTGTAGCTCCAGACTACATGGTTTCCAGATGTGATACTGACCAGTTAAGTTCCTCAAACCCTTAGTTCTGATATAGGATGAACTATGACTTAGAAAATTGTAAAAGATAGAACTTTGCTTCTGAGGTTCTGGTGGAGTTGACACAATCCTTTGCTTAGGGTTGAGATCACTGGTCTATCTGAGAGCAACCCATTTGGATATCAAGACCAAGAGAACACAAATTCATCTTTGGTTTGTTGACTTTCAAATATATCTTCAGTTCAATTATACAAGTGTATGTTTGTAACCCACATAAAATTCAGATCATCTAATACTTAGTGAACAGAAAGGAAAACGAAGAGGGATGTTTCATAAAATAAAACCTTCAAAAATATTATTCAAAGGGTTCCTACATACAAATTTGTAGTTTCTCAATTAGGCTAGAGCCAGAAGGACCTGGGTTTTTATTCAAAGACTATATTTAAGCAAATTCAATGTGACAGACGCAGAAGAATATAAAGGAATGTGCTGGAGAGAGAAACTAAATTCAGTGCTCAATAGCACTTTGGAAAGTATTCTTGGAAGTGAATTAGAACAGTTTCATGTAAAGGTTAAGTGTATAAGCCAGGGTTCAAAAGTCTTGAAATCTGTCTGAGTTTGAAGAGATTACCTGACCTCATTTTTCTGGCTCATAAAATAAGAATAATGATGGGTATCTGCATTTAGGGTTGTCAGAATTAATAAACCACACTATGTTCTGAAGCATTCAATAAATGTGAGCTATCACTAGTAATATTTTATTTGATACAATAGCTTTCAGAACAATTATGCAAACTTGCTTGAGAAAACTAATTTGGATGGGAAAGAATAAGCTGATTTTTAAGCTATTGTCCACCATTCAGTGTTCTGCTGAGCAAAGTTATGGGATTTGACTCCAAGAATCTATTTCCTTTTTGCTAGTGACTGTTAATTTCTCCCTGTGGAGGCACTAGAGAGACAGCAAAAGGCCAGCGGAGGGAATCTGCACACTTTGCATATGCTGCTGCCATTGGTGCATTATCTCAACACTTAATTTTTTTTTTGTTTTTTTTTGTTTGGTGCTGGGGCTTGAACTCTGGGTCTGGGCACTGTCCTTGAGCTCTTCAGCTCAAGGCTAGTGCTGTACCACTTTGAGCTACAGCACCACTTCTGGTTTCCTGGTGGTTAATTGGAGATAAGAGTCTCATGGACTTTCCGGCTGGAGCTGGCTCTGAAGCGTGATCCTTAGATCTCAGCCTCCTTAGTAGCTAGGATTATAGGCATGAGCCACTAGTGCCCGGCTATACTTAAATCTTATATAAACATTTTAAATAGAAAGAACTGTCTCCTTAAAAGTTATTGGTCCTCCAAGAACTTTAGTTTTGCTTATGAATACTTCTTTTTATTTTTAATTAATTTATTTGTTGTCAAAGTAATGTACAGAGGGGTTACAGTTTCATACATAAGGAAGTGAGTACATTTCTTATAAACTTGTTACCTCCTCCCTTATTTATCTCCCACCTTCCCCCCTCCTCAGTTCCCCTCCCCAGTTGTACAGTTGGTTTACAGCATATTGTTTTGTAAGTATTACTGTTAAATTGGTTCATCTTTCACCTTTTACCTATCCATTTTGATGTTCCCCTTCCCTTCCCTGTTTCTGATAAATGTATAAGCAATACCCAGGGTACCAAAATGAGTTACAGTGACAGAAGGGCTAAAAGTATGGGGGATGAAAACAAAAGAAAAAGGCATAATTTCACATGGTACATTGAAAATAACAACAATGATAAACCACTTATTTTCATAACTTGGAGTTCATTTTGATTAGCATCATCTTATGTACATCTTATGTAGCTATGTACGTATATAGCTATTGAGCTATTGTGGTCTTCTGCTAGGACTATCCTAGACATGTACTAATTATTACCAATGAGGGAAAACATAGAGTCTGTTTCTTTGGGTCTGGCTCACTTCACTTTGAATGATTTTTTTGCAAGTCTTTCCATTTCCTTAAGAATGGGGCAATGACATTCTTTCTGATGTACACATAGAATTCCATTGTGTATATGTTCATCTACTGAGGGGCATCTGGGTTGGTTCCATATTTTAGGGACGGTAAATTGTGCTATGGTGAACATCAACATAGTTGGGCTGGCAGCTTCAGTGCAGTCTTGCTTGTGACTTGGGTAAATGCCCCAAAGTGGGGTTGCTGGTTTATAGGGGAGCTCTATGTTTAGTCTTTTGCAGAACCTCCACACTGCTTTTCAGAGTGGTTGAACAAGTTTAGACTTCCACTGACAGTGTAGTAGGGTTCCCTTTTGGCCACATCCCTGGCAGCATCTGTTGTTATTAGTTTTCTTGATAATGGCCATTCTTACTGGGATGAGGTGGAATCTGAATGTTGTTTTGATTTTTCATTTCTTTTATGGTCAGTGATGTTGAGCACTTCTTCATGTGCCTTTTGGCCATTCTCATGTCTTCTTCTGAGAAGTCTCTCTTTATATCTTTAGGCCACTTACTAATGGGGCAGTTGTTTCTTTGAGGATTTGTTTTGGGGAAACTTAATTTTTTGAGTTCCAAGTATATTTTAGATCTGAAGCCCTTGTCTGTTCTATGGACAGTGAAGATCTTCTCCCAATCTGTGGGCTTTCTGTTTATCTTGCAAGCTGTGTCCTTTGCTGTGCAGAAGCTCTGCAGTTTGATAGAATCCCATTTGCCCAACCTTTCTTTGATTTGTTGTGTTTCTGGGCCTTTATTAAGATAGTTTCATCCTGTGCCAAGGAGCTCAAGTGTTTCTCCTATTCCACCTGCAATGTATTCAGAGTATCTGTTTTTACCTCGAGGTGTTTGATTTATTTGGAGTTGATTCTGGTACAGGGTGATATATAAGGATCTAGCTTTAGTTTGTTACAGGTATTTAACCAATTTTGCCAGCCCCATTTGCTGAAGAGGGTGTCTTTCTTCCATCATATCTTTTTAGCTCCTTTATCAAAGACTAAGTGGCCATAGTTCTCTGCGTGTTCATTTCTGGGTCTTTAGTTCTATTCCAATGGTCCTCAGTCCCGTTCTTGTACCAATACCAACCAGTTTGAAAATAGCAATGCTGCCAAAGGCTATCTATAAATTCAATGCAATCAATATCCCAACACCATTCTTTAATGAGATAGAGGAAGCAATCTGAAAATTCATATGTAACAATAAAAGACCCCAAATTGCAAAAACAATTCTAAGCAGGAAGAACAGTGGTAGAGGAACATCAACACCGAACCTCAAGCTCCAAGAACTTTTGTTTTGAGATTTGTCTCCTTATGTATCTTGGGCTGGATTTGAACTCCTGATTCAGCCCTGAGTGTGGAGATCATAGGCATAAACCACCTCATCAAACGCCCAAAACTTTTCTAATCAATTTATCATATCCATTACTGCCAGGCTCGGGTCGCCTCCCCTGACGCGGGGATACAGGCTCTGCTCTGCTTCTAACAGCTCCCTTTCTCACCCTCTCCCCTGGTCACCCGACCTGCAGGTAAGGCCAGGGTGGAGTGGGGGGCTCAGGAAAGACCTCAGGTGCACGGGGCCGTAGGAGATCGCTTTACCTCCCTCCTTACCCGTGAAGAAAGCCAGGCGTACGCGGATCTCGGAGACGCTTCGTGAGCAATCTGATTTATTAGTGCGGGGCAAAGGCTAATGGTAGGAAGGGACGAGAGAAGGGGGTTCGGCCAGAACGCTGATGATAGGCTGGCGAGCTTGCCATAGGACCTGCCCATGAGCTAACGTCACTTGGAAAGCGCCATGCCAGGGGTGAAAACCCGCGGAGACTGGGGGCACATGGGCTGGCGAGAAAGTTTGGGGGCTGGTCGCAAAGCCGGTTCTTCTGGTTCCGGACCCAGAGAATTGTGGCCTGCTTCCGCATTCCCCAGGGCTGGGGGAAGGGCGGCGTCTCGGGAGCGCTCTCCAATGCCCCATCCCCTGAAGGCCAAGGGTGAATGAACCCCAACACATTACTTTTCTGCAAATATAACTGATGTGGCTCTGTTTTCCCTAAATTGCCTAACTGATCAAGGTAATATTACAGACCTAGAAGGAACCTTTGAATTCTCCAATTTAACCCGTTGGTATCCTGTTGCTTTCGGATCCTAAACCATGAGCTGTATATATGCTACTTTTTCTTTATTGCTACACAGAACAAAGTTGCTATCTTTGCATAAGAGTATGAAAATACTCCAATGTTCTCTTTCATACCTCATGATCACCACTCTTAAGTATCTATTTAGCTTATTCTGTGATTTCCATGGGTCATTTACCCTTCTAAGCCTCAGTTTTCACAATTTTCAACATTACATAGGTTACTACATGGCAAATACCCAATACATTTCACCCATTGTAATTAATATGTTCGCCTTCCCATATTCTTCATTTATTATAGTTTGGACTCAAGTCCTGTGGTGCCAGCTGTTCTAGATTTTATCTTAAGCAGAGAAAAGAGTTATTCTGATGATGCAATTAATGTTTCAGAAATAGTAGCTTAGGCTCAGTTTATCAAGTTTGGGTTCAACTCCGCCTCTGCGGTAATGAACGTATGTGGTATTTCAAATCCTTTTCCTCTTGTGAGGCCTTGGCAGACTTTGCAAGATTCAAGCTGGGTCTGCATAACACTCGCAAATAAATCTCTGCCTTTGTCACACTGTTGAGCTGCTAATAAAGAGAGCAGGCAGGCATTGTAGCTGTGCTTTCTGTGGTCAGAGAGCCCTAATGGCGTGTCAGGATTATATAATTCACCCTCCAAAAGCATCCAAAAGAGAGATAAATTGTTTAGTTGGGAGAAATTAACCATGGATTGATCCTATCTGTTTTAATTTAACGCAGGACGGCTTAGGCTACTGCAAAGAGCAGATGGGCTATTGATCTGTCAATAGGATAATCAGAGCATCAAAGCTGGGGTAGGGGAGTGAGAGGAGGAGAATTTGAAGCACTTGGGACTTTGCCAGGGTAGCCTTCTTGGAATAAAAGCCATCTTTTAATTGAGTGTGTGCCTTTGCCTGCTAACAGGTCTTATTAGGGACAGGCGATCCAGAGGCCTGGAGTTCTCAGGGAAAGAGACAATGTTATGCTGAATGTGTTGGCAGAGATGCATCTTGGCCAGGTATGGGGTAAGCTGTCTGATAGGCCACTGTGAAAGGATGTAGAGATAGAAGGATGGCTGGAATTGTATTCAGCTGTCAAATTTGGAGGCAATGGGTTCTCCCTTTGCATCTCATTTTTTTTTGTTGTTGCTGTTTTTCTTAAAACAAATGTTCAATTCCCCTCCCACCAATTTGCTTCAGTTCTTCCTTGGCTCTGGGTTTGCTGCCACCGATAGCTATTGCATAAAGGGAAGCCCCATTCCTGTCTTATAGAGAATATGGTCTCTTTGGGAGCCAGTCAAAGGCGAGTGTCTCCAGGGAGGTCGGAGTCCTGGTAGGAGTTGGGTCCTTACTGTCGCATTGTCCAGACACTTTGTGAGTTAGGCTTGTCCTCTGGCCCACAGAGAGTTAGTTAGAAGCCTGCTACTCTGAGGATCTCCCAGATGGGTCAGGAAGAGTTCTTGGGATGCCACAGTGACTGCTAGGTCAGGATGCCCTGACATATGAATGAGCTGAAGACCCAGCCAACACCCAAGTATCAAAGGGTAAATGGAGACACAAGAGGCCAGGGAAAGGGCAGAGAAGTCCAAAAGGTGACACTGGGGTGTTTTATAAGCTTCCTGGACCTGACTGAGACCCTGAGTTCTCTAATCCCACAGATCTCTTTCTGAAGATGGAGAACATAACAGGTTCTGGAAAACTGTGGCCTGTGCTTGCCATGCTCTTCCACAATTGGGCCTCTGACCGAAGACTGTCTGCTTCAGCAGCGATGTCCAGGCATCTGTGTATCTCTAGGTGGAAACAGGTCTGAAGAAGCCTGGCTCAACTGTGCTTCCTGAAGAAAGTGGCAACAACAATTAGTTTGGGGCAAGGAAATTGGGGCATGTCCTCTTTTGTTTTTTTTGGTTTTTATTGCCAGTCCCGGGGCTGGAACTCAGGGCCTGAGCACCGTCCCTGGCTTCTTTTTCGCTCAAGGCTAGCACTCTGCCACTTGAGCCATAGGGCCACTTCCGGCCTTTTCTGTTTATGTGGTGCTGAGGAATAGAACCCAGCACTTTGTGCATGCTAGGCAAACACCGTACCACTAGGCTACATTACCAGCCCGAGAAAGGCTTTTTTTTTTCTTTTTTTTTTTTTAAGATTCTAATTTTGCAGGATTGGTGCTCTTCAAAATGAAACTTTAAAAGCAAGGTTCAGGTGGCTGGCAATGGTGGCCTATCATCCTAGCTACTTGAGAAGATGAGATTGGGAGTAACATAGTTTCCCACCAGCACTGGAGAGAAACATTCATGACTCTCCCTTGACAGAAGTTGGGTATGGTGACTAGTACCTGTAATCCCAGCTATTATGGGAAGCTTAAAAATAGGTGGATCACTGTCCAGGTGTGTGCCTGAGCAGGAAGCAAGGCTCTGATGAAAGTAATCACCATCACCACCACCATTTACAACAACAAAAATGGATTAGAGGTGTGGATCAGGGAAGAACACTTGCCTAGCAAGCAGAAAAACCCTGTTCAAACCATAGTATTAACCCCTGATCCCCAGCAAAGGTCACTTATTCTAAGTGACTTATATCTCTGTTGGTATATATACATACAGGAGGCAATTTTGCGAATTTGTTTTCAGATTTTCATAGACAGCACAATAGAATCATGGTTTAACTGACACATTCTGTTTGGCACTTTTGCCTAGCAAATCCTGCATTTTCTTGCTTCCATTTTCTGTTCATCTGAAGGAAAGTAGGATTTCTGATGCCTGAAACGACAATGATTTCTTTTTTTCCATCTAAGAGAAATATCAATGAGAGGAACAGCTAGGTCCTTGCCACAGTGGAAAAATAATAAAGTATAT
This sequence comes from Perognathus longimembris pacificus, assembly GCF_023159225.1. NCBI lineage: Eukaryota > Metazoa > Chordata > Mammalia > Rodentia > Heteromyidae > Perognathus > Perognathus longimembris. Next base: position 9,109,330 of record NC_063172.1, read on the forward strand.
TAATAGCTGAACAAATGGATCTTGCTGGGAAATATGTTAGACTTTGAATGGTCTCACGGAGATAGAATAGCCCTTGAACTTAAAAAAAAATCCTTTTTACCCCCCATTTTGGTATTTTTTTACAAAAAGACTAAAATGCCTTTCAATTAAAATTGCCGGCTCATTTGAAGTGCAGCTTTCGTTCCCGGAGGAATGCAGGCCGAGCGTGGAGTCGCGCGGGCCCCATGAGGGTGTCCCTGTTGTTGGAGGGCTGGTGGGGCCTCCCTCCGCTTCTCCTGCATTTCCAGTGCTGGCATACTAACCCAGGATTCACACTCCACCTGTGGCTACAAAGACAATTAAACTCACACGAGCATGGCAGATACAAATCAAAGGCAGATTTTATGTTTCATCGAGGTGAGAGGAGAAGGAGATCTGTCTGATGCATCTACGCTTTCTTTCTTTCTTTTTTTAAAAAAAATGCTAGTCAGGCACATGTATATTTTAAAGACTGTTCTCCAGGTAGGGGTTTTATGTACAGTTGTGTCACCTCGCGAGAGGAGGGTGCACAGATGGTTGCTGGGTCCCAGTAGATTGGGATTGAGCTCTGACTTCACAGTGGCAAGTAACACGACTCAGGCTAAGTGACCTCTCTTGCTTTCAGTGACTCCTATCTCTCTCTCTCTCTCTCTCTCTTTCTCTCTCTGTGTGCGTGCTGGTCCCTGGGGTTGAAGTCAAAGCCTCTCCTTAAGTTTTATTGCTCAAGGCTGGCCCTCTAATACTTGAGCCATTTCTCTACTTCTGGCTTGTTTTGATAGTTAATTGGAGTTACTCTCACTGACTTTTCTTCCTGGGCTGGCTTTGAACCACAATTCTCAGATCTCAGCCTCCTGAGCAGCTAGGATTATAAACATGAGTGACCAGTGCCTGGCATTCCTTCACATTTTGAAAATTAGCATCAATTAGTTGTACAAGGTTTTTTCTTTTTAAAATATATTCATTTATTTGTTATCAAAGTGATGTATAGAGGGGTTACGGTTTCATATATAAGGCAGTGAGTACATTTCTTATCAAACTTGTTACCTTCTCCCTCATTTATTTCCCACCTCCCCCTCCTCAATTCCCTCCCACATCCCTTCCCTCGAGTTTCACAGCTGGTTTAACATCGTATTGTCTTGTACGTATTTCATTGGTACATCTTTTATCCTTTGTCTTTCCATTTTGATGTGCCCCCTCCCTTCCCTAGTTCCAGTAAATGTACATATATACTCAGGGCACCAAAATCAATTACAGTGACATTAGGAATAAAACCATGGGGAAGAAAGACATAAGAAAAAGGCACAATTTCACACAGTATGTTGAAAATAATAACAACAATGATAAACCACTTATTTCCATAACTTACAGTTCATTTTGCTTATCATCATCTTATGTGTTCATATGCACTAGCTATTGAACTACTGTGATCTTTTGCTAGGACTATCCTAGATGTCTACTAATTATTACCAATGAGGGAAACCATAGAGTCTGTTTCTTTGAGTCTGGCTCAGTTTACTTAATATGATTTTTTCCCAAGTCTTTCCATTTCCTTATGAATGGAGCAATGACATTCTTTCTGATGGAAGCATAGATTCATTCTATTGGGAATTTGCACCACATTTTCTTGATCCATTCATCTACCGAGGGGCATCTAGATTGGTTCCATATTTTAGTGATGGTAAATTATGCTGTGATGAGCATAGTTGTTCTGGGAACTTTAGTGTGGTCTTGCTGGTAATCCTTTGGGTAAATGCCCAAAAGTGGGGTTGCTGGGTCATAAGGGAGCTCTGTGTTTATTTAGCCCTCTGAGGAACCTCCACACTGCTTTCCAGAATGGTTGAACAAATTTACACTCTCACCAACAGTGTAGTAGGATTGCACAAGAGGGTTTTAATTTGACATATCTCTCTCCCCCTCTATATATTTGTGTGTGTGTATATATATACACATTTGATACATATGTATATATGTCCACATATATCTTGACTCATCCTTCTTTTACCTCTTACTCTCTGTCATCCCCATAGCCCCATCTCAACAAGCTTTATTGTTGCCCTCCCTCCCTCCCTCCTTCCCTCCCTCCCTCCCTCCCTCCCTCCCTCCCTCCCTCCCTCCCTCCCTCCTTCCTTTTCTCCTTCTCTCTGCTTCTTCCTTTCCTCCCTCCTTCCCTCCCTTCCTCCCTCCCTCCTTCCCTCCCTCCTTCCCTCCCTCCCTCCCTCCCTTCCTCCCTCCCTCCCTCCCTCCCTCCCTTTCTCCCTCCCTCCCCCCCTCTCTCTCTCTTTCTTTTTTTTTTTCTCAAATTTTTATTATCAAACTGACGTACAGAGAGGTTACAATATCATACGTTGGGCATTGGATACATTTCTTGTACTGTTTGTTGCCTTGTCCCTCATGCCCCCCTCCCTCCCCCCCTTTCCCTCCCCCCCCAGTTGTTCAGTTCACTTACACCAAAGAGTTTTGCAAGTATTGCTTTTGTAGTTATTTCTCTTTTTTTACCCTGTGTCTCTCGAATTTGGTATTCCCTTTGAATTTCCTACTTCCACTACCAGTAAACACGGTTTCCAATATACTCAGATAAGATTACAGAGATAGTGTAGGTACAAACATAGGAAGGTGATACAAAATATTATCAATAATAGAAACTACACATACACATAGGACGTTGAAAGTAGTTACAACTGTGATATATCACTTGTTTCCATAACATGGAGTTCATTTCAATTAGCATCATCTTATGTGTTTCTAAGGGTATAGCTATTGGGCCTTGTGATGCTCTGCTATGGCTTGCCTAAACCTGTACTAATTATTCCCAATAAGGGAGGCCATAGAGTCCATGTTTCTTTGGGTCTGGCTCACTTCACTTAGTATAACTTTTTCCAAGTCCTTCCATTTCCTTACAAATGGAACAATGTCATTCTTTCTGATAGAGGCATAAAATTCCATTGTGTAAATGTACCACATTTTCCTGATCCATTCATCTATGGAGGGGCATCTGGTTGGTTCCAGCTTCTCGCTATGACAAATTGTGCTGCGATGAACATTGTTGTGCTGGTGGCATTACTGTGATTTTGTTTGTGGGCTTTTGGATAGATACCCAACAGTGGGGCTGCTGGGTCATAGGGGAGTTCTATATTGAGCCTTCTGAGGAATCTCCATACTGCTTGCCAGAGTGGCTGAACCAGTTTACATTCCCACCAACAATGAAGTAGGGTTCCCTTTTGGCCACATCCCCTCCAACAATTGTTATTATTAGTTTTCTTGATATATGACATTCTTGCTGGGGTGAGATGGAATCTCAATGTTGTTTTGATTTGCATTTCCTTTATGGCCAGTGATGTAGAGCATTTTTTCATATGACTATTGGCCATTCTCATTTCCTCATCAGAGAAGTTTCTTTGTAAGTCTTTAGCCCACTTGATGAGGGGGCTATTGGTTCTTTGCAGTTTTGTTTTGGAAGAAGGTAATTTTTTTAGTTCTGCATATATTTTAGAGATGAGGCCTTTGTCTGTTGAATGTCTGGTAAAGATCTTCTCCCAGTCTGTGGGCTTTCTGTTTATCTTGAGAGCTATGTCCTTTGCCGTGCAGAAGCTCTGGAGTTTGATGCAGTCCCATTTGTCCAACCTTTCTTTGATTTGTAGCCTTTCAGGGTCTTTGTTAAGGAAGTTCAGTCCTGTGCCAAGGAGCCCAAGTGTTTCTCCTACTCCTTCCTTTAGTGTCTTCAGGGTGCCTGTTTTGATTTCAAGGTCTTTAATCCATTTGGAATTGATTTTGGTGCAGGGTGATATATAAGGATCTAGTTTTAGTTTGTTGCATGTGTTGAGCCAGTTTTGCCAGCACCACTTGTTAAAGAGGCTATCTTTCTTCCATACTATTGTTTTAGCTCCTTTATCAAAGATTAAGTAGGCATAGTTCTGTGGGTTTAATTCTGGGTCTTCAATTCTGTTCCATTGGTCTTCAGGCCTGTTTTTCTTTCTTTCTTTTGTTGGTCATGGGGATTGAACTCAGGGCCTGGGCGCTGTCCCTGAGCTTTTTTGCTCAAGACTAATGCTCTACCACTTTGAGCTACAGTACCATTTCCAGTCTTCTGGTGGCTAATCAGAGATAAGAGTCTCATGGACTTTCCTGCCTGGGCTGTCTTTGAACTACGATCCTCAGATCTCAGCATCCTGAGTAGTTAGGATAATAGGTATGAGCCACTGGAACCTGGCTGTTTTTTTTCTTCTTTCTAAATATATAATTTCTTTATTTTTAAGTATGGTCCCCAATATATAAAAGCACATGCATTTCCCCCAACAATTGAATTACTATTCAATTAATTAAAGGAAAAATAACTCAGATTGGCTCCTGTCTATCTTAATGTTACTGGTGGTTAGCCCTGAGAGACTTTAGAAAAAATATTTTTTATTAAAAACATTATGAAAAAAATCAATATGTGGCATTAAAATAACTATGAAAGCCATGACAAATGAGTAAAACAGATCACTATTTATCAGTGGACTTGAGAGGTAGGGGAAGTCCTTTTTGAACATTTAGAGACAGATTACAGGAATAATTCAGTGCAATGTGATTCAATTTAATTGACATAATTATTGTGTGTCTATGAAGTATCACACTCGATTCTGGAACTCAAGAGGCTCACATTCAAATTCTCTCTTCTTGAAGAGTTCTGTTTCAGAGGGAGATTAGAAAAATGACACATGTTAAATATACTCCCAGGCAGCGCACAGGGGACCTAATTCTCAGTGAGTTCACTAAGTGAATGAAAATATAACCTTAGGGGTTTTAAAGCTGGAAGAGAATTTACAGGTACTATCACTTCATTTTCATGACAATGGAAATTCTTTCCATTCATTTATTTCATCATCAATTTATTTGCTCATCTGTTGTTAATTTCCCAAGTAGGTGGGGGAAACAGCTCAGTGGGAAGGAAATCCTGCTAGCTAGGTCTCTTCTTGCTCTGGGGAGGCCAGCTTTTCGCTATGGAGGTGTTCAACTGAGTGGTCAATGCTCACCCCCATTTTGAGGTTATTTGCTTCACTCAAAGGGTATAGTTTTAAATGTTAATCTCCTCTAAAAATACTTTCCTCTAAAAAATACTCTCCTCTAAATACTTTCACAGAAATGCATGAAAAACTTGGGACAACTTCAGATATCACAATGGCAAGACTGAGTGAGATACTTACATGGAACAAATAATGAAATGGCCAGACCCAAAGAAACATAGACTCTATGGTTTCCCTCATTGGTAATAATTAGTGGACATCTATGATAGTCCTAGCAGAAGATCACAATAGCTCAATAGCTATGTACATATGAACAGATAAGATGATGCTAAGTGAAATGAACTCCAAGTTATAGAAATAAGTGGTTTACCATTGTTGTTATTTTCAATGTACCATGTGAAATCATGCTATTTTCTTTTGTCTTTCTTCCCCATGGTTTTAGCCCTGATGTCACTGTAACTCATTTTGGTACCCTGGGTATTGTATATATATGTTTATCTATAGTAGGGAAGGAAAGGGGGGCATCAAAATGGAGAGACAAAGTGTAAAGGCGAACCAAAAGCAACAGGAATCCTTATGAAACTATATGCTGTAAACCAATTGTATAACTCATGGCAGGGGAGGGAAATGGGGAGGAGGGAAGGAGGGAGAAAAATGAGAGAGGAGGTACCAAGATTGATAAGAAATGTACTCACTGCTTCACGTATGGAAATTGTAACTCCCCTGTACATCACTTTGACAATAAATAAATTAAAAACAATGAAATGCTCTTTGTGAATGTTTGACAGATTGAAATCCTAGCTTCTGTGAAGGCACAAAGAAAGAGGCAGTGATTCTAACCCAAGGGAGGACTCACAGGGAGGACTCCTCATAAAACTGCTGTCCAAGCTGGATCCTGAATGTGCAAGTGCATAAAATTCTGTCCAGATTAAGAAGAACACAGTATATAGTGAAACCATAAAGAGCCAGGAAGGAGAAAGAAAGACACACTTTAGGGAGACGACTATAGTCATCAACCATAAGTTGAAAGTTGGCAATGCCTCACCATGGTGGTAGGCTATTATTTATGTGGATTAATCACTGAGACTCTAGTAGTAAGTAAATGGTCTTCCATATAGCCCATGTTGTGTAGACCGAAACTGTTCTATCTGAAAATGTATTTCCCACTCCTTGAATTTCTCCCATTATTCTTACTTGATGCCATAATTTTCTTTCTGTATATATTCCAATTCAAACCACGGAGGTCCTTTTGTTTGCCTGTTCATTTGTTACGGCAAAGTCTAAGTCTGTAGCCCAGGCTCGACTTGAAGTCACTGTGTAGCCCAGGTTGGCCTCAGGCAGGTGATGCACCTGCTTCAATCACACCAGCGCGTGACATCTTCTAATGTTTATACATATGTATATGACACATGACATGGACATAATATATAACTCAAGAATGGACATAATATATATCTCACAGAAGTATACATCTTAGACATTTTTTTTTGTCCACAGCAAAGAAGTGAGAAAATGAAGAGTCTCAGAAAGGTTAATTACTAGCCCACAGTTACACAGGCTTTAAATAGAAAAGCCAGAACTCCCACTTAGGGTTGTTTTCACTCCAGTGCTTTCAGCTACACCAGAAGTGTCACAAGAAGATTGGCTATTGGACCTAGACCAAGTAATTGAAATTAGTGAGACGGTGTGTGTGTGTGTGTGTGTGTGTGTGTGTGTGTCCATGCACACTTACCTGTGACAAGTGAGGACTGCATCCAACTATGCTGGTGGTGATTTATCCAGGAAGATAAGAGCTCCTCAGCTTAGCCCGAGTGCTGCTTAGAAGAGCAAACCCTGTGATACCACATTCCCAGTTTTCAAGAGAAATTGAAAGCTCGCTTTTTTCTTTCTTCGTTCTCTTAAAATACCAAAACATCTTTATTTGAAAGTGCTGGCCTCAATACATAAAAGCATAACACAGGCCAAATAACACATATCTACTGGCTGAGTGGCTGCCATGAGTCACCAGTTTTTGACTTTTGATCTATACTATCATTTCCCCCAACATGTAAATATTTCTGACACGTTAACATTGTAGCAAGCCCGGAGTGTTTAAATATGTAGTAATAATATTTGTGAAGGTAAGTGTGGTCTCATCTGACTTTCCTTGTAACTGTATGTGGCAGACAGGGAAATGATGATCATAGTGTTATTGTCCTTGAAGAATTGGAGGGTAATGGAGATTATTAGTACACCTATCCTAATACACATGCCAGAAAATGAATGTCTGACCTTCAGTTACAGGCAGTCCTCTTGATGCTACGTATATTTCCTCAACGTTAGGAAGAAAAGAACTAAACTAATCAGGTATTTAGAATGGAAGAGGAAAAATGGCTTTTGACAGGCTGGTGTAGAGTAATAGGAAACCAAGGAAGTATGAATCTGAAAGAAATGATCAGGAATCAGAATAAAATTGGGGGGTTTGGCCCTAGCTGCCCTCAGCTTTCATCTAGACATTAACTGGAGCCTCATCTCCATGGTGAATATTGGAACCCCCCTGATCACAGAATTGAAAGAATTTAAGATCATCTCATGATTCATTTATTCAATACACAATTACCAAGAACTTACCATCTTTTAAGAAGCTTCCATTGTCTCGGTGTGTCTCCTCCCATTCTGAAACGAGAGGTAGAAACTATGGTCCTAGGATCTGGTATTTTGAAAGTAATATATTCATCTGGGAATACAAACCAGTTACTTATTTTGTTGATTATAGCTGTGGAAATAGTCCGTAGGAAGAAGAGAAGAGATTTGAATTGGTTTCTAAAGGTCATCTATTATCTTTGAGACTGTGGTACCTTTAATAGCTTTCTATTAAGTCCGTCTAGCCCAAATGAATAGACAGATGCCTAAAACTCTGAATAATATATGAAAGGCAATAATTCATATCATTAATTGACATATGCTCCCATCTCTGCCTTCTGTAAAATGTAGTACAATGTAATGCCATACAATTAATACAGAATGGCACAATATGGACTTTGATAATGTGGGCTATAGAGTTTGAGGGGTCTAGACAACAGAGTCAATTTGGGCCTCTTCTATTTTCCAGGTGCTGTTGCAGGCTCAAGCATGCAGAGGGTGGCAAGACTCCCCTCTTCGTGACAGTAGATGGCAGACCTGAGATGGTGACTTTTCAAGCCACTAGACCCATGTCTTGTGGGATTATGCAGGAGACTGAAAGAACAAAAGGACCAGGGGAGACCCTTAGAAGAGGTCACTCTGAATTTTGGAAATGGTGGCTGTCTTCATTTAAAGCCTTGAAGGGAAAAGCAACCCGTAGTGTGCTTTAAGGTAGAGTTAGCCTATAAACAGTGATGCCTTCCAGAAAGAGTAAAGGATGCTGGGCCAGGGTAAAGCAGGGATGTGGAAGTAAATATGAAGACAACTCAGGCAGAATAAAAGAAAGGTGATAAAGGGTGGGGGGAGCTGGGTCTGAGTGTGGGGCTCTGGTACACTGGAGTGCTATGGCTAAGGAACAGAGAGTAAATGAAGGACACAGGACAAAGTAAAGCAGTGCCAAGAGACTAGTCAAGGGCCAGAGATCACGGGACAGGGAGGACGTATGATGAAAACCGAATCCAGAGCAGGTATCTGCAGGTGATGCCTGTGTCGACACCTCTAGGAAATGCTCCCTCTTCGTGCCCTTCTCCATTGGAGAGGAGAGGAGAGGATCAGAGGATATCTAGAGAGAAGTGTACAAGAGAATCAGAGGACATTAGGAGAGGTTGCTTGGGACACTTGACTGGCATGGACCAGGAGTGAACAGAAATGAAGAGTTTCTTAATGTTAATTATCTAACAGTAATGAGTGATTGCAGGATGTATGGAACACCTCAAAGGTTATCAAATAGTTTTGCCAATAAAATTCTTTGTACACAACATGAATTTATTCATGGACTATGCCACAGAAGCTCAAAAAATTATACCCAAATATTTTTTTAACCATAAATACCTACCAACATTAATAAAAGCATGAATGTTGTCTTCTTGGGCTGTTGGCAGCCTTTCTTCTAGTTTCTAAGCATGTGCTTAGAGATGCAGAGGCAAAGCAAACGGATGTTTTCTTTTTGTGTGCCATTGCAGAGGAAAACTTCAGGAAACATACAAAGGAAATTAAAACATTGAAAAGCTTGAAGCATGGTCAGAGGAAGCAGAGCCTGCATACAAAATACTGTCCTTATATCTGCGATTTTTTTTTTTTCAGTTCTGAGGGCTGAACCAGGTCCATGTGCTTTCCACATAGACACTGCCCACTCAGTTAACTCTCTTTTCCTTTCAATTATGATATTTTTGGGCTATCTTTCTCTATGTGGATGGTTAGCAGTCGCTAAGAGGAGAGGTTCTTAAAGCAGTTCCAAGTAGTTGGAAATCCTCTGCTAAGACAGAGAGGTGATGTAAATAATGAACATGAACAGCCAGCGGTGCGGTTGGCATTATTATGTCTGAGGCACAGATAAGGAGGCCGGGGCGCAGAAGCAGTAGGGGACACAGTCCGTCATGGCATGTACATGCGGGGGGGCTGTGAAGTGCCCACCACTGATTAGAATCTCAGTTCTGCCACTTACTGACCGTGTTGCTTACCCTTGATTTAGCTTCCGTTTTCTTTTCTGGTCCCCACAGTCATTTCTTCTCCCTCCATAAACACACTCTGCTGCGTGTCTGGAATGTCCTGTGTCCGTATATGAAAAACCATGAAATCCACCTTCGTCTCATTTTCGAATGTCATTTCTGCATGTTGCCTGAGACACAGTATCTGCTTCCTGATTTCTCCTGCCACCAATCAAGCCCTCCTGCTTCAGCATCATGGAAAGTTCAAATGCGTTCTTCTCTCAGTCTTCATCACTTCCGTCATGATCTGTCTTCTGCTCACTCTGGTCCTCTTACATTATCTTTAGCCTGCTTTGCGTCTAATTCATTCTGTCTACACAGCCAGAAGAGTTATTTTTAAACTTTAAATTTTGTCTCCTGACTCAATTGAAGCTCATTTCGTGGCTTCCTCGTTTTGTTGTCTTCACAACGTACGTTTTTATATGGTTAACAGGTTTTTATATGGTTAACAAACCTTATGCCTGTATTCCCATAACCTGTCACGTCACTTCTTGTCAATATTTCAGCCACGTTGGACTTTTTAAGTGTCTGTTACGGCAGTACAAGAAATGTACCCAAGACCTAACGTATGAAACTGTAACCTCTCTGTACATCACTTTGACAATAAATATTAAAATTAAAATAATTATGTAACCCCCTCCCAAAAAAAGAAGTAATGTAATGCAATGAGTACATTTCTTGTCGAATTCACTCTTCCCAGATAGTAATCTCACTTTCTTTTTCCTCTACATTGAAACTCCTCCTACAATTTTCTCCTACAATTTCTTTTGCTCAGTTATTGGGTCTTACCTATTGTCCAGTCATTAGGGAACATCTCTTGACTTTGAACTGGCTTAGGTAAGCTTCCTATGTGGACCCATAGAACTCTAAATTTCTACCTCTCGACACCTACTGCATTTGGAGTTTCTCTTTCTATCTGAATCTTCCAACTAGATCGGAAATCCTAGGCCCAGAGCCCTAGTACCAGTGCCTGCCACCCAGTAGTTACTCAGAAAATATTTACTGAATGAATGGATAGTTAAAGGAAGGCATTGTGCAACTAGCTAGGTAGAACTTCATAGATCCTAGGACAGAGTCAACATTCACTGAAAGGTAGCTCTTACATAGAGTACTCTGAACTCAAAGTTTATAAGTACAGAGCTGAGATGGCAAGTGTGTTCTCCCTGGGTTGAAAAAACACAAACTTTCTACCACACTGCTTGATTTTAAAGATCGAGTCTTCTACTTTCAATTTTCCAAACTTAGTGGAGTATAACTTTATCTTGCTGTAGACTTTCCCATAAATCTGATTATTTTATTGAAGAAAACAAGTGATCTACCTTTAAATAAATTTCAGCAAAGTGAATGGCCCAGGTCAAGATGACCAGACTCCCTAATGGGCACAAAATATTGTGGTATTGTCCAAAACTGTGGAAGATGGAAGTTAGACCTATTGGCCCAAAGAAAAATTGAGTCCAGGGGCTTGAGGTCAAGCTGAATAGACAGAGTGGTGATAGAGTCTCCAAAGCGAACACATGGATAATTCACACATAGCTGAATGTGTCTGGCTCCCATCGTATCCAGCAAAACATCTTCTCTGACCTGTCTTGCTGTGGCTTAATTGCTCCATAAAGCCTGGCTTCTCTCATTCTTGACAAATGTGAAACCTACTGACAAACGTGGGTTAGTTAACCCAAACCCCACCAGCATGGCAAAGACATGTGATATGTTTTAGAAGCTGTAAAGCCTAAGGAACATTGTTATCCTGCTTGTACTCAGCATTGTTTTCAATTATAAATGAAAATCTGTTTGTTTGTTTGTTTTTGCCAGTCCTGGGGCTTGAACTCAGGGCCTGAGTACTGTCCCTGGCTTCTTTTTGCTCAAGGCTAGCATTCTACCCCTTGAGCCACAGCACCAGTTCTGGCTTTTTCTATATATGTGGTGCTGAGGAATCGAACCCAGGGCTTCATGTATACAAGGCGAGCACTTTACCACTAGACCATATTCCCAGCCCCATAAATGAAAATCTGAATTAGGTTTGTATAGTTGAAGGAAATTTAGTGGCCATTACTCTATTACTTATGGCGGGGTAGAGTTTGTGCAGTACAGTTGAAAATTATGGGATGAATTTACAATTTGAGAAAAAAAGCATTTGAAACAGAGCCTAAAGATTTGATTTTCCTTCTTCTCTCCCTCCCGCCCCTCTCCCTTTCTTCTTTCTTTCCTTACTTTTTTTCATTCCTTCCCCGATAAGCTCTGCTTTCAAACATAATTTCACCTCTCCGAACTTTTTTTTTTTTTTTTTGAGATTCGGATAATTTACTGAATGAAAACTGTCTTCCTTACAATGGTTAGAGTACTACCTTAAACTCAAATATTGTTGTAGTGATTATTAATAGTTTACAAGACCTATCATAAAATGTCAATTCTTGTTAATTCATAAAATGACTTGAAATAATATTATAATTGTGAATGTTGATCAATAGCAATCATGAATTATTGCATAAAAGAAAATGAAAAGGCAGGGCTCACCCTTCACTGATTGGAGGCAAGCTGAATGCTCACATTTTAGCGAGGGTGGTTTATCCCAAGAGAGAAAGATGGGATTGCTGAAGAACACAGCCTGCCTGTGAGGGGCCAGTTGTGCATCTTTCCGAACTCACCACTCTCCTTGGTGATGGGGTAATGGGAAGAGAAGAGAGTAAATGACAATTAGAGAGTGGACAAGGGCTATCAAAACGATGTCACTTCTTATTGAAGGAGACAAGGGAAATAAGGACTGACAGTTTCTCCCATGGTATTATTTCACGTGTTTGCTCTTCTCTTTACATCACACTAATTGTGAATGGAATTTATTTCATGGACAATTAGAATTCACTACACCATCAACTTTCTAACTTGGCCCACAACAGCAATTTATGTTGTTCCATATGCCCTTACTCACTGTCTTCCCTCCTTTCTTCCTGCCTTCCTTTGTTCCTAATTTCCTCCTTTATTTTCAAAGTATATTCAGTTTAATTTGATCCTAGTGACGGCCTCAGGAGAGAAAAATAATAACCATAGATATGATCCCTGTTTTTATAGATGAAGAAAATGAGACCGAAAGTTGAGTGATTTGCCTCAGGTCAGAGAAAGTGGCCATGGACAAGTTGGAACAAGAATATGAATCTCTGACTTCTGGTTCAGAGTCCTTTTCGGTAATCACACCACTTCTGAGGCTGTGGTTCTGGCTTATAGACAGCAGTTTGAGCTCTGATGGGAAGAATCATCTGTACTTGAAACGATCTTAGTCCCTCTAACTTTGCATCGGAAAGCACAGTGTATCTTTGGACCACAGTATTTTACTTTCAGGGGTTGACATCCCTGCAGCCCACGGCATCCTCATTCACAAGCAGGCCTTACTGAGAGGTAGAATGAAGAAGGGCAGGAACATTAAGACAGTAAACACTCAGAGACTGTGTGTTCTAGGACCTGCTCAAAATGGATTAGCATGCATTATCTCATTTAATCTTCAGAGTCATTCCAGAATGGGGGTACTTGATTGTCTCCATTTTAAACATGGGGATTAAAGTTGAAATGGCCAAGCATCACATTATACAGTTGGTGCTTGTTAGGGTAGGGAGTCCATTCCAGGAAATGTGGATTCAGATTTAGTAAACAGCCACTGAGCTGGGCCGTATGTGTGTGTATTTAGTTTTTTCCTCTAATACGTTTTGGTTAAAAAATTCATTGTATTTACAATGTAATTTTCTTCTCAGTTCTATTATTTTCTGTTTTAGAGCCCCAGTCTTTGATTTTTTCTTTCTTTGAAGATAATTTCTTAATAACAATTCCTACATCAGGGCAGGGATGACCTCTTATTTCTCTTACAGTTCCTCTAGCCCTCCTGTGCCTATCCTGTAGTTTATGTGTATGAAATATTTCTTTCTTTCTTTTTTTTTTTTTGCCAGTCCTGGGCCTTGGACTCAGGGCCTGAGCAATTGAGCACTGTCCCTGGCTTCCTTTTGCTCAAGGCTAGCACTCTGCCACTTGAGCCGCAGCGCCACTTCTGGCCATTTCTATATATGTGGTACTGAAGGATTGAACCTAGGGCTTAATGTATACGAGACAAGCACTCTTGCCACTAGGCCATATTCCCAGCCCCTGTATGAAATATTTGTAGAATGAATTTCTGACAATTTTTTCCTAGGATCACTTTTGCAGTCTTTAGGCGAACACATAAATATATTTACTGGAAGTGTTCTTAGCTTGTAGAAAGCTTAATTAGAAGGAAATCAGTCCTTCTCAGAGTGGTAACTTCATTGATCTCTGAGGTTATAGTTGTATTAGTGTCATCACATCTACCTGAATATTTGGGAATAAGCGTATTCAGGAGAATCAACGAACATTTGATCATTTAAAAATATCTGGTCCCAATGTATTTTCTCATCTGCAAAAGAGGAAATTTAGATTCAATGATATGCCTTACCAGCATTAAGATTTTATTATCTTATATCATTTAGATATTTACAAAACCTCATTTGTTTTTGTACTCAAAGCTTGGCTACCGGGGTATCAAATTTATTCCCCAAATTTTCTATACATTATTAATCAAGTTACTATCTCTAAAGGACCTACAATGTGGCTTCTGTCCTGATGCCATGTCTCAACAATCATTCTTTGTGATCCAGGTCTAGTGCCACCACTTCTGGAAGTCTTCTCCCAGTCTTCTTTCCTCCATCCTGTGTACCCTGCCATGAATCCTCTAGCTTAAATGACTTGTTGTTGTTGTTTTTTTAATTATTCAGACCTCACTGTACCCTGAACCCTTCTGTGTTATTAGATGTATATGTGTGATTAGTAATTATCATTTAATCTATTTTTTTCTCTCTCTTTCCCTGCCTCCCTCCCTCCCTTCTTATGCCAGTCCTGGGGCTTGACCTGGGTGCTGTCCCTGAGCTTCTTTGTGCTCAAGGCTAGTGCCCTACCACTTGAGCCACAGAGCCACTTCTGGCTTTGTCTGAGTAGTTTATTGGCGATAAAGGTCTCAGGGACTTTCCTGCCTGGGCTGGCTTGGAACCACAATCCTCAGATCTCAGCCTCTTGAGTAGCTAGGATTGTAAGCCTGAACCACCAGCAACCTGGATTAGTCCGTTTTCTCCATTAGTCTATGATCATTTGGAAAACAGAGCATTTCTTTCTTTTGATACTTACTGAGTCATTTTTCTTTCTAAAAATGAAGATTTACTGAATAAAGCAGAGGCAGGAAAGGAAAATATGCCTGAGTATAGGCAGCACATCTGAATACCTGTGAGTCTACCAATGGCTTCAGCTATACATTTCCAGTCTCCACACCACATCCCGTCTCCTTTCCTCATAGGTTCAGTTAGGTTCTTTTCACTGGCATGGGAAAGAGCCATTGATTTGAATCTCAAGGTTAGAATCTGTCTAGTGGTAGAGTGGGACTTGAAACTGAACCATTGTAGAAGAATTCTAGGGGGCCATCAGTGGACAGGTACCACAAGAGCTCAGCAGAGGTGTCCCTTGGCCACAGGGTCTTATTACTTAAGGTAAGACCTATGGATCAGCACATGGATAACAGGAGCAGTTACATTCTAGGTCAATCTTCCCTATTAACATATGAACAAGATCCTCCAGATGATGTTTTGGGCTGGTTAGAGAAACGCTACAAAGGACATGGGGAAGGTTAAATTTAGGGATATTTTCCCATAATGGGTGACTTCTATGGGAATTGGAGAGGTAATCAAGACCCCTTTCTGTAGGAAATAAGAAATGAGTGTCCATGCAGACAGGGTAGTGCTAAGAGAAATGAGTGGTAACAACTTTTCGTATAGGTGAGCAGGGGATATTGAGAAGGAGATAGAAGATGAGATGGAGTTTTCTTGGGAGTTACAGGAGGACTTTCACCAGAGCAACATGTTATTTTGAGGAGTCTTTCAGCCAGTGTAATGACTTCAGTGACTTCATGGTAGAGGGAGGAATTTACTCTTTAACTCTTTACAGCCATTACCCTGAGCAATGATTCACTTCCTGGATTCCTCACTGCTGCAGTTAGAAGACGCTCTCTCTCTCCCCCCCCCTCTCTCTCACACACACACACACACAACCCCATATGACTGTCAAATTCCACCTTTGCCAAGGCTGCTGGGGCATGCCTTTTAGTGGCCTGCACTGAGTTGATTCAAGACAGCCACCAGCACAACAATGTTCATCGCAGCACAACTCGTCATTGCTAAAACATGGAACCAAGCCAGATGCCCCTCAGCAGACAAGTGGATCAGGAAAATGTGGATCAGGAAAATATACACAATGGAATTCTATGCCTCCATCAGAAGGAATGACACTGTCCCATTCATAAGGAAGTGGAAGAACTTGGAAAAAATCATACTGAGTGAAGTGACCCAGACCCAAAGAAACACAAACCCTATGGTGTCCCTCATAGGGAATAGCTAGTACAGGAATAGGCCAGTCATGATAGAAGACCAAAATACCCCAATATCTACACCCATATGATCACATAAGAAGATGCCAAGTGAAATGAACTCCATATTACAGAAAAAAGAGTTATACCACTATTGTAATTATTTTCAACATGCCATGTGAAGTCGTACTATTTTTTTCCTCTTTTTCCTTGTCTCTTTGTTTGTTTGATTGTTTTGTTTAGTTTTGTTTCTCTTGTACTCCCTTCCTGTGGCTGTACCCTTGCTACCACTGTATTACGTCTCAGTACCCTGGATACTGTTTATACGGTTATCAGAACTGGAAATGGAGGGGAAATGGAGAGGGAATATCAAAATCGAGAGACCAAGAACAAAAAGACAAACCATTCAAAAAGCAACACTTACAAAACCATTTGGTGTAAACCAACTGCACAACTCTTGGAGGAGAGGGGAAGCGGGAGGGAGGAGGTGGAGGAAAAGACAGAGCATCAGGGCTGGGAATGTGGCTTAGCCATAGAGTGTTTGCCTAGCATGCATGAAGGCCTGGGTTCGATTCCTCAGCACCGCATCAACAGAAAAGGCCAGAAGTGGCGCTGGAGCTCAAGAGGTAGAGTGCTAGCCTTGAGCAAAAAGAAGCCAGGGACAGTGCTCAGGCCCTGAGTCCCAAGCCCCCAGGACTGGCAAAACAAAACAAAACAAAACAAAAAAATCAACAACAAGACAGGGATCAATGGCAAAGCTTATGTCTCCTGGGAAGAGTCCTGCCCATGGTATTCTGATATGAACACTTGCCAGTTGCTGCATTTCCTGAGTCATCTTCATCGTTTCCTAGGTAGATGGGTAGGCAGAATGTCTCTTCCTAAATTCCTTTGGATTTCGGAGTCTGTTGTGAGATTGGAGAAAATGGAAGGAGGAATGGAAAAAGGGAATCAAGATAAATTATGCTAAATTTATGATGTGACAAGGAAGGCTCATTTTTCTTTGTGAATAATGGTTAATCATTATTGGAATTAGAGACTATTTACTAGCTAGTTCTCATAAATCAGGATGGGGGAGTAGAAATATTTATCATGGGCTAGTGTCATGAGATTTAAA
This sequence comes from Perognathus longimembris pacificus, assembly GCF_023159225.1. NCBI lineage: Eukaryota > Metazoa > Chordata > Mammalia > Rodentia > Heteromyidae > Perognathus > Perognathus longimembris. The sequence continues at coordinate 9,126,514 of NC_063172.1, forward strand.
AAAATATAGCCAAATATTTTAATAAGATTGAAGATTTTAGTCACAATTGACTTAAATAATGACAGATATGAAGACATCAAGAGAAAAACCTGAAGATTTCTAAAGTCAAGTGCTTCCCTATGAAATGTGAACTTTAATGATGTCTTTGTGCTCCTCCATCCTGCCTCCTCTGCCTCCCAACGCTTGAGATGTGGCTAGATTTATGGTACCTGGGTCATTTTCTTGAATACCTATTCCATTTTATACAAGCAATTAAATATAATTAATGAGAGTGAAGAATACATTCTAAATGTGAACACATTTACAGCTGTTGGGTGGGTCACATGAAGGTGATAGCTTGATGCAGAGGAGAAAGCCTTGCTGGTCAGTCTACATTTGCCAGATTTGGTTTTTATTCTAAAACTTGATGTACGATCTTGAGCAAGTCACTGCCCCTCTATTAGGTTCACCTCTTCTCTATTAGATCCCCTATGCAATTTTTATAACAATAAGATGCTACCTTTTAAGTCCTAATGTTTTGCTCTAATTCATTTTAGAGGGAAAGGGATTGATTCCTGGATAGTGCTCATCAGATTAGTAAATGGTAAAAATATGTGTCTTGGGATTTGTAGAAAAAAGTGTTGAAGATTGGATAAATACTATATCAGTGACTGAACTAATTGTCTCATTATTCAAAATATATCTCTGTCTACCTGCTTGCTATGGGCAGAGAGCTAGATGAATGAGGCAGGGATTTGTGTGTGTACAATATAAAGAAGTAATTTACATGTAATATATATTATTCACATAATATACATATATAAATAATGTATATTATTATATAATATATAATAGCAGTATTTATTTAACAGGAATCAGGCTTCTTTGGGAACTAGCAGCTCATCCTGGTGGGACTGGGGTATGTCTTAATGTTTACATGAAAACTGAAACTTGTTCTTGAGAGAGGAGCAAGAGTTTGGGAGCCTAAGCTGCAATAAGGGGAAGGAGTAGGGAATGGAAAGAAGGAAGTAGAAAGGTTTAAACCGGTAGCTAATACTTCCCTCCCTGCCAGCTCCCCTAGTTAGGACACATGTTCACGTGTAGAAATGGACTTGTGTTAGTGTAAAGGAAATGTAAAGGTAAAGGATCTTTAGATCTTCATCAATTTGCGAATCCTTCATTCAGTCAAGTCAGTTTTCCCCTCCTGGGGTGTTGAAGGCATGGTGGTTGACGCAGCTGACTTACCTCAGCCTTGATTCCTTTCCTTCCTTCCACAACTTACCCTTCTCAAGGAAATGACTTTCTGGCAAGGACGTCACTATATACACAACAAAGACAGAATTTGAAAAATTCATCTATGAAGGGAATATAATAATGCATCCTTACTGGAAGGGCTTGTAGGGCTGAATATATTTGTAAAGATGGGAGATATATGTGCACATATATATGTGGGATATTTATGGGAGATTAATATGCATATGTATGGGATGTATATATAAATGGGATATGGGATATCCCATATGATTATCTATCTACCTATCTATTTATGTAATATATCTCATGATATATGTCCCATATAGAATATATATTACATATATATCCCACATGTATCTCATCTATGTATGTATATATGTTTCTATCCAAATTTATCTATCAATGTAAGATATGAGAATATATACTCAAATTCTGATGGATCTGGCAGGATGGGATTTTATGAGGGGAACACACAGATATGTTTAGTACTACAAATTTGCTAAGAGATGTGTGTGTGTGTGTGTGTGTGTGTGTGTGTGTGTGATCAGAAGGGAACGTGGTCTTTGCTGAGAGCTGCTGCCCCTCAGTGATATCAGGAGTAGTATCACAGAGGATGGCTTAGATAGATAGCATTTGCTGTTTTTCCACAGACATATTGCGACTGTTATTTTTGTTTTCTCTGAGAAACCAGATGCCAGGCTATTTGCAAATAGTGGGAAAGCAGAGGGCAAGGGGGGTGTCTTCAAGACGATAGGGTCATTTTGAAATAATTGTGAAAATTTGGAGAATGGGTTAGTCAGAGAGTTGTGTATTTTCAGGGTCTAATTGGGGGTGGCTATTATTAAGGTAGCATTGTAGATTGTTCCATTAAGCTGTGTTTGCTAATTTGTGTGACCCTCAAGGTCCGCTCCTGATTCTCCAGAAGGTGACAGTGTAGCTATGTCGACCATTTGCTTTACTCTCTGGGAAATAGGATCAGTAGAGCCGATGAACACAAGATTACAGAGAAGGGGGAGTATGACGTGATGTTTATGTCATAGACTTTGTCCTTAGGAGCTGCTTCACAGGGGCTGCTGGAGTCTAGCTATGTCTTTCAATGGAAGGTCATAGATCTTACAAGGTTGCTGTGCCTCTGGATTTGAGTATTTGTTCCTGCTCTGTCTCCTCTTAGGACTTGGGGTAACAGATTTACCATGGCTGTTCATAGTCCTGGCACTGCTCAATATTCCGTGGTTTTCCCAAGCATCTGTTACAGCTTTGTAAACAATTCCTCTATTTAAGCTTTCACATTTTACCTGATTTTGAGTTTGCTATATTTTATTTGCTGGGATTTTGATGGATATATCATATTGTCTATTTCTCTCCAGCAATGCTCGACTGTCTGTATGAAGAAAAAGCTAAATTCATGTACTTAAATATGAAAAAAGAAAGGCAAGGAGGGAGGGTAAGAAGTATTTGGAATATACTTTTGTCCCTAAGTTATTAAAACAATGATTCAGGCAAGTAGATTCTGGTTTGGGGCAATGGGCCAGTTTATGGTAAGTTTTAGGACTGGAAAAATAAGTAGAACAACCATTTGTTCCTGCTATACTTTGGGGGAATTTATTCAAGGAATGCAGGTTAGCATACATTAAAGATACCTACCTTTACAACCCTGGTTGTTGTAGCACTATTCATAATGACCAAACTGTGAAACTAACCTAAGTACTTATCAATCAGTGGTTGAAAATGTGGTACATATACACAATAAAGTATTATTAAGCCATGATGAAGAATGGAGGTATATGACTTGCAGAAAACACATGGAACTGGAGATCATCTGCTAGGCAATATTAGCTGGAATCACAATGATAAATAGCTTATGTTTTCTCTCATTTTAAAGGTCTAGACGTAAAAAGCAGACAAGAATATTAAAGGGCAACTGTTTGGGGAAAGAAACCAGAAGGAGTGGGGAGGGGAAAGGTAGTAAAAAAACAACAACAACTTCATGTGTATGTGTGAAAATAGGACACAAAATAGGAATAGAGAAGGAAGGATAAGAAAGACTAATAATGGTGAAGGTGAATTAGAGTGCACAGTATATGTAGGTATGAAAATATCACCACAAAATTCCTTTGTACAATTAATATATACTAGTAAAAACCCAAACCTAGGACCTGGGAAAGCAAGAGAAAGAGTCCAGGGGATGAAGAATAGTGTATTTACTTGTCTACAGCTATGGAAAACAGTAGCTGTTGAAGGAATGGTGGATGCCATGTCCTGTGGGGAAAGCCAGGTTTCTGTCAAGGTGAGAAGGTCACAGAGGGTTTTCTGATTATGAAGCTGTGTTTCCAGAGGGCAGAGCAGGAAGATGTGAAGGGATTAAGAATTGCAGAGAGCTGGACTGCGGAGCCACTGTAGGGGCTGGAGTCTGAAGGCGTTCCTTCTGTTTGGAGCTTTCATATAAGAAACTGGTCTGTGATTTGAAATGTCGGGGGGCAGGGAGGGGGGACTGGAAGCTCCCCGTCTTAATGTCCATGGGTCATATTGTCTTTCCAGTTTGTGTACTCTACCTCCAGAAAATGAACGCTCTCAGCTAATTTACATTGGGATTGGGCACTCATAAATCACTCTGTTTGTTCAGTTATTTACAGGATGAGTTGTATTAAGTGGGCATACACACGTTAGTTCCTTAGGAGAAATTATAGAGTGAGTCCAACTCACACCAAAGGGTGCGCTGCCTCAAGTGAGTCCTACTCAGTGTATGGAGCTACAGAACCAAAAGTGAAACAAAAACAAAATCACCCAGTTATTATGTTAGGCCATTTTTTTGACTCTTTGTTACACAGCAAAGCAGGCAGACACAAAGAAAGAATTGCGAATATAAATAGACTAATTATAAGAGCAGAAGGGACAAAAGGTAGAAAGTGAGCATCAAATAGGACAGAAGCCTGTTAGCAGCAGTGATAAACAGTTTGCTGGACATCTGTCCTTGTGTCTATATGATTAAAAAAAATTAACCATTCGATGTGAAAAAAATATTTTAAAATAAGAACCTAAAACTACCAGATAGAATAAACTAAAATATTTGAATAGGAACTAGCACTGTGCTAGACAGATTGGACCCCTATTATAATGGGTCCATGTCCTGATCATTTGCCAGGACAGGCTGCTGTATTAGGAGAGGGTCTAGGGTGATTTGCAGGAGGGATGGGAATTGCCCTTTGCTGAGCAATTCACCAATGCTGCTTAGCACAAGGAGGCACGGTAATGTGCTCCTTAATGTAACACAGCTACAATGTTGTTTACTCCTCAGATATTCTTCCACGTGGATTGTCCCAGCTGTTTTCCATCTCCAGGCTATCTACTGCCTACCGGAGCGTAGTAGCAGGAAATTCTGTCTTCTTCTCCACAACAGATAGATGGGCAGACAAACAGCTGCATCTGCCTGGCGCTGAATCTATCATTATCACCTCCATTTGGGAAATGTGTGCAGCTACTAAATGCCTTCCATACCCAGTTCTAAGAAGGAGATTAGCATCTCCATCAGAAGGTTTTTTTTTTTTTTTTTTTTTTTTTTTTTTTTTAAACCAGGCTTATGTAACAGCACAGAATAGGTGTAAACTGCCGTTGTGGCCTGTACCACCCCTCTACTCCCCCTCCCCCCACTTCTTGACTTCCCCCCAGCAGACAGATGAAGACTATTGGCCCAGCTCTCTCCTCCCAGGCTTCAGATCCTTCTTTCATCAATAGTAACTCCAAATGCCTCAGCGTCCTGAGTTGTTAAATGGAGACACTAGTACATGTATGGTTGTTGATTGAACAGAGGAGACAATGGATATAGCTGCCCGGCACAGAATGGTCTGCCGTCTGTGTTACCACTGCTCTGACCCTCATCATAATTCATATGGTTATTGTTATTATTGGTTGAAATGCATATTGATGGGTATCTCTTTGCATAGCACGTTTCAGTCACATGGGCTTTATAAAGAACACAATCAAAAGTGTCATTTTCACACAGAGAAAGTAAAAACCAGCCTTTCCAAGGTCACACAGCAGGTTGATGGCTGAATCTAGGTGGCTGTGAATTACTGTGTATATTTGCAAATTCATGCGCACACCCAAATTCAACAGAGAAAAGTAGACCGTGAAATATACCCAGGAAAGTGAGGTTTCTGCTCATGACTGTGTGGCAGAGCAACTGACAAGTACCATAATTGTTACATGCCCCTGCTGAAACTAGAACACAGGCCACCAAGCTTAGAAAAGGCCACATGTCAACAACTTCCTATTTTTCTCCATTCCAAGAGAAGGACTTTCAAGTTATACATCACCGTGGAAAGGCCATCTGTCTAAAATGGCTTAGGCTTGGGGAAGAGGTTTTTAGGTCAGATGTATTACTCTTATTCCACTTGAACTTAATATTTTTCTTTCCTCTTGAGATCAGGAGCGCAGTGATCTTTGTTGTATCTCATGATCCCAAGACTGAAAAAAAATACCCTTACTATATAATAATAAAGAGGCAGAAATTTTAAGCAAATTATATATATGTACTTTTATAGTATATAGAGCATATATGCTACTATATATGTATATACTATATATACTTTTATTTTATATATATAAACTTTTGAGTGGCAGATGTAAATATCTATAGATATATATCTATAATTATCTAACACTTAGGTGTCAACACAAGGGGGAAAACAGGGTTATCTTCAGTTGAGATGAAGACAGAGAATGTTTCTGTCTATGCCCTTGTATTAGTGTGTGGCTTCCTTTGGAAGGCTGTACATTTCCTAGCCTATCAGACAAATAATGGTCCCTGGTAACATGTGCACACTGGCAACTAGTCTTTGGTAGCCCTCGTTACTTAAATCCAAGGAAGTGCTTGACATCTTCTCCTTTGGGGACTTGCATTCCTTTGGCAGTGAAAATATCAACTGATGGCTGCTTGAATGAGAAGCTGAATGGCCTCTATTTTCTTTGAGAGCAAAGGGACAAGAGGATGATTAGAAAAGGAGAAAATATGTTACATGTTAAGTCACCATAGTTATTTTTAATTTTTAAAATTACTTATAAGTAGTTGTACACAGGAGTTGCTATTTAACAAAGCAGTTTATGAATACAATCTATCTCGATCAATGTCACTCTTTTCAACATTCCCACCCTTCCCTCCCCTCCCTATCCCTTCCCTCACTCTTAATTTTGTAGTATATACGTTGGATTCTTGACTGCATTCTCCTCTTCGTTTGTCCACCCCTTTCCCTACCGTAAGTCACTATAATTCTGAGATTGTTTATCAGCATCCTAGTATGTTCTCAGTAATACAAAAGTAGAGGGTGAGTATGCTTTTAACCTGTGAACTAAAGATACTTCTATTATTAATTCAACAATTCCATTTCAAGGGTACATACCAATGATCCAAAATTCTAGGTATTCATACATTTGTAAAAAATAGATATAAATTAGGTCTACACGAAAACAACAACATGAATCTATGAAAGAACAAAAACGAATCATGATACAAAAAGATGACTAGCAGTTAAAAATAATTGAAGCCGAAGTGTGCATCTAGCCACACAGATAATACAAGAAATATAATATTGAATGAAAATATAATATTGAATAAAAATATGAATATGGATGTTCACTATACTATTTTATAATTCAAGAAACAAGAATACTATAACATTAAATTTAGTAAAACTGTTAAACACTCAGTGTTACTTGAAATATTTCACACCTAAAAATGGACAAAATTAAGTTTTTCTCAACACTATCTGGACTTGTCCTTAAGTAGAGTATAGTTAAATTTGGGTCATATCTTTTCGATTTTACTTCTGTATGCTTTTAAATAATTTTTAGCAGTAATGGAAAGAGTGGCTGCAGAGTCAGATCTTAGGCACACATGAATACTTTGTAAGGATTTAAGAATTTTTTTTAACTGTTCACAGATTTAATTACTAGCTGTCTCACAGAATGTTTGAAAGTTAAATATTGATAAGAAGATATAAGCACATAATTAGACACTATGCATGTTATATATGTGAATTATAATTGACACGTATGTTCAGTACAATATAATATATTAATTTTTCTCCCCTAGTAAAAATTCATTACTAGTGTTTCAAATACTTAATTCAGGGTTGGGAATGTGGCCTAGTGGTAGAGTGCTTGCTTAGCATGCATGAAGTCTTGGGTTTGATTCCTTAGCACCACATATGCAGAAAAAGCTGGAAGTGGCGCTGTGGCTCAAGAGGCAGAGTGCTAGCCTTGAGCAAAAGGAAACATTTGCCCAGTATTGTATATTTAATGCTGTACTTCTTATCTGTTGCTTTACACAGAAATTAATTTCCATACAGATAGGGGTCTGATTTCTCTTGTTCAGTGTTGCTTCTCTAGTGCTCTAGAATATATCAGTCTTGTTAAAAGGTGCTGAATTAATATTTGATGAGCAAATAGATAATGGAAGCTTTTCTCATACGCTGCAGCTTTTGCTAGTGATTAGAATCACTTTGCTAATAGGAGTGGTTAATATGAGGCTCTTAATACCTTCTGTACTATTGCTTCCCTGAAGAGTTTGAAGAAGTTTAAATTTCTACCAGCCATTCTGGAAAGTGACTCTTATTTACCCTGTAGACTACATCCAATCAGACTACAACCAAGAAAAATTTTACTATCCTAAGTAAAATCTCATATATACTTATTTCCTTTAGAAAACTTTTCTAATTATCACCTGTGACAACTTGTACCCTCCTGCCCTCTAACCTTCTCCAGGAAGGGAGAGCAGGACATTCAATTTGGATTGGGAAAAGGGTAAAAGGATAAACATAGTATAAAACTCTGGTTCTAGATTAAAGCATCAACTCTCCGGGTTCCAACTTCTGCATTTGGAAGTAGAGTACAGTCTCCTTCCTCTGATTTTTACTTTGGTTGTGTGGGGAATAACTGCAGTCATACGTGAGATTTGTAGTATGATGACAAGTTTCTATAAGCCTATTATTTACCTAAGAATAAAGATACAAGCACCCAGCCCAAAGAAACTTCTGAGCAATTTCTTTGGGCCCAGCTAGTTGTCTGCCCCTGTTACAGATGGCAGAAAGTGTGTGCTTTCTCTGCTGCAAAGCTGGCAGAAGGGGCCAGTGCCCAGGGAGGAGACTGTTCTGGTGACTCCTTGTAATGGAGGAAGGACACTGGGACAGTGACAAATGGACAGAAACAGGAAGTCAGAGAGGCCTGACCTCTACAGGAGACCAGAAGAGAGGGCAAGGAGAGGAAATGGAGTGTATGCTGTACTGCTGAGTAGGTGAGTCTTTTAATAGAGTTTTGTTGAGTAGGGAACTTCTCTAAACCCATGCTCTTAAATATTTCAACAGAAGATTTTGAAAGCTACTTTCTCTGGCTGGTCCTAACAGTGACTGTGGTAGCATCTCCTTTGTCAGTATTGTTAAGTTTCCTCCTTCCAAAAAAAAAAAAAAAACCCTAATAATCATGGGTAACTCTGAGAGTTTACTCTGCAGGATAATGTTCATTTTAGATGTATGTGTTCATTGCAGACACATTTCCCAGGCTCCTACTATGTATCAAGTATTGCAGTGAATGCTGGGAGGCAGTGTATCTATCATCACAAAGTATATGTCCCAGATCCTCCAGCCTGTAGCAGTAACATTGAAAATGACCTTATTTTAGTTAATCATGTCTGTGCCAGTACTAGGGCTGGACCTAGGACCAAGGACCATACACCATGTCATTTACTTGGCTTTTTTCCCCCATTGCAAATGATGATCTATTCCTTTCAGCCACCCCACTACTGGTTAATTAGAGATAAGAGTCTGGCATACTTGTCTACCCTGGCTGGTTTTGATCTACCATTCTTAGATCTCAGCCTCTTAAGTAGCTAGAAGTACAGGTGGGAGGCACTGACACAGAGCTGAAAATAAAATTTAAATAATGGTATTTGTAGAATGAACTCTATAAAACTATGTTGAAGAGTGTAGTCCAAATGTCCAATGTAACCCTGTGATAAAGGGGATAAAAATGCAAAAGTGCTCTTGGGGTAGGGAACAGATGGAATGAATGCAGGAGAAAGACAGAAGGGGTGACTTGGGCGATAGAAGCACTGGACACTTAGAGGGGCATGTTAAATGGTTGCCTCCTTGCATAACCTTTGGCAGTTCACAAAAAAGTAAATCAAAGAATATAAAAAGAAAATTACATACGATTTCACTGGATTTATGCATTGCAATTGATCTAATCCTTGCTTTATTGATGAAAAAAAAGTTATCATTGTTGTTACCCCTATCAATGTCGTAGTCAATATCTTTGAAAAATATTTCTTTGCCAACTGCGTTGGATGTTTATTGCCATATGAAAAACTATCCTTTTTCTTCCTCAAGAGATTGCGTGAGTCTGCTGTGAAGTACTTTTGTGCTGTTCCCACAGCAAGGTCCAAATACTGCTTTTCATTCTGAACTGTCCCTCTCCTAGTAATTCCCTGAGTCTTTAATTTTATCTAGTTTCATAACATAACCCTTGACCTTTCTAGTTAAATTAATACAGTATTATTTCTTTTGTCCAATTATTGTTTGTATGGAGGATATTCTTATAGTGATCTAACAATGGTCTCTTACTGACTTTAATAGTATGGTGCTTTCATTGAACTTTTTAAACTTTCCAGATACACACACACAGTGAGGATGCCTATAAATAATGCTAACCTGCCTCTTCCTTTTATTTGAGCTTTAACGTTTTTCTTTCCTTGTCAATCCTGCTCATTGATATTAGGGTGAAATAGAGCTAAGCAATGGATCAGAGTGGCAAAAAATGGTCTGAACTATAGAAGATAGACCCCCATGTAGAATTGGAGGAGATATATCTGTCTAAATTGAAAGACCTGAGGATAAATGATTACATGATTTAGGAAATTTTTGATGTTTTTGAAGAATGGTTTGCACACAAAATGCCTAAGCTGTAAGCTCCTGCTATATCCTTTTATGATTATTTCATCAGACTTGCCAATATTAAGTTTTTCAATTAAGAAGTGGACATTGTGCTCCCCTAGGGTAGGAACTTGTTTTTGTTGTCTATGAATCTATAGTTGTTAGCAGGATGCCTGGAAAAGAATAGGCTAATTGGTAAATTCTTGTTGGATGAATTACTAAATATGTGAATATATGCATTGGCCTGTGTTTTGGGGTGCTGAATGAACAAGAAGAATCATGTTCCCTTTAGGTTGCTCACATCCCCAAATGGAAAGACTGAATGAAGATGAGACCTTCTCTTTCTGTGGGTTCAGAGTTGAGGCATTCATGAGATAGAACACACTCAGTTCCTCTGTTGGACTTCCTTTCTTTGGGGGATTGATGGTGTGGGGCAGACATGATGAAGCAAGAATAACTATTTCACATATTTCACAGGAAGCACTTGTTCTGGTTGAATCAGGCATTTAAAGGATCTTAAAAAACAATTCTTGCAGATTATATTTGCTAATAATACCAGTGAAAATGGTTGGTATTCTTTAGAGATTTTTTTCAGGAATGGAACATCAGTTCTAGGAGTGGTGATTCTGAAAATATAATCCTTTACTGTTGTTCGTGAGGACAACTAGATAAGGACTTTGTAGTTACTCAACAATCTTTTGGTAGTAAATATAGGTTAGTCATATAACTATTATAAAGACACTCATATGATGGAGGGAGAGAGACAAAAAGACAGACAGACAGAGAAATTAATGCTTAAATTGGGTTTCCCTGAATCTCATCAATTTTTTAAAGAAACCAAGTCAAAGAATCAATAATAACAAATTCTGGTGGGGATTCTGCCAAAAGGAAGCCCTATTACATTGTTGGTGGGAATGCAAACTTGTTCAACCCCTCTGGAAAGCAGTGTGGAGGTTCCTAAGAAGGCTAAACATAGAGCTCCCCTACGACAGGCAGCCCCACTTTTGGGCATCTACCCAAAAGACTACAAGTAAGACTCTACTAAAGCCACCAGCACAGCTATATTCATCGTAGCACAACTTGTTATTGCTAAAACATGGAACCAACCTAGATGCCCCTCAGTAGATGAATGGATCAGGAAAATGTGGTACATATACACAATGGAATTCTATGCCTCCATCAGAAGGAACGATACTGTTCCATTCATGAGGAAATGGAAGGACTTGGAAAAACTCATATTAAGTGAAGTGACCCAGATCCAAAGAAACATAAACCCTACGGTGTCCCTCATAGGGAATAGCAAGTAAATGATTAGGCTAGTCATGATAGAAGATCAAAATACCCCAATAGCTATACCCATATGATCACATAAGATGATGCCAAGTGAAATGAACTCCCCGTTTCAGAAACAAGAGCTATACCACTATTGTAATAATTTTCAACATGCCATGTGAAACAGTACCTTTTAAAATTTTTTTTATTGTCAAACTGATGTACCTGAGAGGTTACAGTTTCATATGGTAGGCATTGGATACATTTCTTTTTTTCCTTTTTTGTTGTTGTTATTTAATCTTTTTTTCAATTTTTTATTATCAAAGTGATGTACAGAGAGGTTACAGTTTCATAGGTTAGGCACTGGATACATTTCTTGTACTGTTTGTTACCTCTTCCCTCATTTCCCCCTCCCTCCTCCCCCTTTCCCTTTCTACCCCATGAGTTGTTCAGTTCATTTACACCAAACAGTTTTGCAAGTATTGCTTTTGTAGTTGTTTGTCTTTTTTTTACCCGGTGTCTCTCAATTTTGGTATTCCCTTTCAGTTTCCTAGTTCTAATACCAGTATACACGGTTTCCAATATACTCAGATAAGATACAGAGATAGTGTAGGTACAACCACAGGAAGGGGATACAAGAAGATCATCAATAATAGAAGCTACCGTTACACATAGCACGTTGAAAGTAGTTACAACAGTGATATAACAATCGTTTCCATAACATGGAGTTCATTTCACTTAGCATTATCTCACGTGTTTGTAAGGGTTTAGCTATTGGACTCTTGTGATCCTCTGCTGTGACTAGCCTAAACCTGTGCTAATTATTACTAATAAGGGAGACCATAGAGACCATGTTTCTTTGGGTCTGGCTCACTTCACTTAGTATAATTTTTTCCAAGTCCTTCCATTTCCTTACGAATGGGGCAATGTCATTCTTTCTGATAGAGGCATAAAATTCCATTGTGTATATGTACCACATTTTCCTATTCCCTCATAGGGAATAGCTAGTAAATGATTAGGCTAGTCATGGTAGAAGAGCAAAATACCCCAATATCCTCACCCATATGATCATATAAGATGATGCCAAGTGAAATGAACTCCATGTTTCGGAAACAAGAGCTATACCACTGTTGTAATTATTTTCAACATGCCATGTGAAACCGTACCTTTTTTTTTTTTTTAAATTTCTTCTTGTCTGTTTGTTTGTTTGATTGTTTTGTTTAGCTTTGTTTCTCTTGTACTCCCTTCCTGTGGTTGTACCCCCGCTACCACTATATCTCATCGGAATACCCTGGATACTGTTTATACAGGTATTAGAACTGGGGAAGGAAAGGGAATATCAAAATTGAGAGACAAAGGACAAAAAGACAAACCATTCCAAAAGCAAATACTTACAAAACCATTTGGTGTAAACCAAGTGCACAACACTTGGGGGGAGATGGAAAGGGGAAGGGGAGAGGTGGGGGGGAAATGAGGGAGGAGGTAACAAGTTGAACAAGAAATGTACTCACTGCCTTACATATGAATCTGTAACCCCTCTCTACCACACTTTGACAATAAAGAAAAAAGTTTAATCAAAAAAGAATCTCTTTAGCAATTGAAAGCCTCAGTTTTAAAGCTTTTTTCTTGTGTGTTAAATATGACTCCCTGCTCATTATTGAAAATTTCAGTTTTGGAAGTTACTGGAATTGAGTCTGACTTTAGTGCAATTTTTTTCCTATGGTTGTAGATAGAGAAAAACATAGCTTATATTAGCCCTGCAGATCAAAAATTTATGAAATCCTGGACTGAACTCATTGTCTCTGTGCCTATAATGCCTATAATGTTCTAGAATTTGAGGAACGTGAAGTTCTCAATACATTCCCTCTATAAGTCCTGTACCCATCCTTCCTCAAAGGATGTGATTTGTCTCCAAGCTCATGCATTTCTACTGTCTTCCTGAGTGGATGATGTTGAAAATGAACTTCAATAGATCTTTCAAGATTCTGGTAGAATCTTCATTCTATCATTTAATGCTATATTCATTGAAATAAGTCATTTAACATCTCTAAGTCTTGGTTTATTTATCTGTAAATGCCCTTCTAGAGTCCTCACACAGTCAAGAGAATTAAATGAGCTAATGTAGGTATTTTGCTCACAGTACACTTTCAAAGAACATTGTCACGTTCCCCTTGAAAAAATATAATGGCCTTTGTTTAGACAACACATGATCATAACTTGTTTGAACAGAGATTGGGAAAAAGAGGAAAGCCTTAGTTAATGTTTGTGTTTCTTCTGGTTTCTTCTGTAGGGCCATTGGTAAAGTTCCAAAATAGACTGTATATTTTGATCTAACTGGTACAGTGGGGATGAGAATACATCCAGCATTCTTTTTTTTTTTTTTTTGCCAGTCCTGGGCCTTGGACTCAGGGCCTGAGCACTGTCCCTGGCTTCTTCCCGCTCAAGGCTAGCACTCTGCCACTTGAGCCACAGCGCCGCTTCTGGCCGTTTTCTGTATATGTGGTGCTGGGGAATCGAACCTAGGGCCTCGTGTATCCGAGGCAGGCACTCTTGCCACTAGGCTATATCCCCAGCCCTCATCCAGCATTCTTAATGGAGGTCAATAAATCATTTCATCTCTTGACTCTTCTGCACTCGATTCCATGCTTACTAACCTGTCTTCATATTATGTTCATTCTTATATAGAGAGAAAATAGTCTTTTGATGGGAACACAGGTGTTCTGGTTACTATGACAATTGTTAGGTTTTAACAATTGTTAATGTAAAGGTGATATACAGAAGGGTTACAGTTTCATAAGTCAGGTAAACAACTCCCTTTTTTAAACAATGCCACCTCTTCCTTCATTTTCTCCGTTTTTCCCTCCTACCCCTCCTACTCCAAGGTATATAGTTCATTTTCAACATGATGTCTAGTATCACTGCTGCATTTGTTCATCGCTTGTTCCACCATTTGTGTTCTTCCTTACCTTCCCCCAAATAGATGAACTTACATGCAAGACAAAAGGTACAGAAAAAAAAAAAAGAGTGACAAAGGAAAAAAAAGCCAAATAACAACAAAAAAACCCTGGTTTCCATTTCTTGGAGTGCATTTTAATAAACATCATTTTATATGACCATATGCACATAGCTTTTATGATCTCCTAAGAATATGCCTCCTTTGGTATCATTATGTGAATGTCTAGAGTCCTGTGTACTTTACCATGTCCAAGTGTATTTTTTGGACCATGACAATTATTTGTGACTGCAATTTTGGCAATGGTAGAACAGGATGGTAATGAAAAGTGTGTACTGTAGCTTGTAATGGTAATTCTCATTACAAATTAATGAATTGTCATTTGGTAGTTTCACAAGCTCAGCTAATATATAATCCTGTGTGATGGATTCTTTTTTCCCCTTGCTGTAATAAACTGACAATGATGTGAGCTAGACTCTGAACTATGATGGATTTATTAAGGTACTAAACACAATACTATGAAGATATGTAAGGCTGAATCTCGGGTCTTCACTTCAGTAATCCAGTATAGCCATAAAAAGAATTTTTTTTTTAACTTGGGATATCTATAGGGCATAACTTTTTGAGATCCTGGACTGAGTTTGTTGGCTTCGTGCATTTGCTTTCTCTCTCTGGAGATTTTTCCTTCTTACTTATTACTTCTCCCTAAAGATAAAGCAGTTATAGAATCAAAATTGGATTTAGTATTACAGAGGCACATTGCTTCTTCTTGCTTTTATGAAGCTTCTAGTCTAAGAGGAAGGGTCTGGAAGTATTTCATATGTTCTAGATTACCCTATGAGTGTAAGTATTATTAGAACTGATCTTTCACGAACCAATTCAAATGTCAATAGTACCATTGTCTTAGGAAAACTGAAGTCTTTTCTCAGTTTCTGCAAAATCGTATACTCCTTTCAAACAGAACTGAAAATTCCATAACCTGATTATTTATATTCTCCATTAGTTTCTTCTGAATTTTTCTTATTATATTATCTTTAAGTTAGTTGTACAAAGACATTGCCACTTAAAAAAGTAGTTTATGAATACAATTAGTTTTAGTTTTATTAATGGCACAGACTCTGCCTTGTTTTTATTAGATCACTATCCAGCATAGTTCCAGGAAACACAGTAGATGGTTTCCATGTTTGCAGCAATGTTTCAGGGTGGGATTTCAGTTCTATCATGGTCTATGACCCAAAGACTTGCAAATCCTGTGACTCAATCACCACATTACCTACAGAACTCATGAGAGCAAATAACAATTTCAGTCTTATTGGGAACAACAAATAAGTGTTTGATTCCTTTCAGTAGGGTCGTCTAGTCAAATGAAAATGGAATAGGAATGAAATAGGCTACATAGAATTGAAGCTGCTGTGGAATTTCTTACTTCTACCGGGATGTATATATTATTAATCATATCTTAACTTTAAACATGGAAAAGAAAATATTTATTTGTATCTATAGAGGAAGATAAAAGTCTATCCTCTTGAGAATCAATAAATGCAAATACTGACCAGATGGAATGAATGGAAGAGGGAAAAGAGAGACCAACAAACCAATCTTTCATGGCTACAAATGTCCTGAGATAGCAAGCCAAAGAAAATGAAAAGCATCCAATGGATGTCATTTTAAAAGTAACATCGTATGACTACAGTTGCATTTCAGCCAATGACTCTGACATTCATTGGTTAGACTACTGACACTTATTGATGCTAGAGCCACCTATATGAGCCACTTCTGACCCTCTCAGTTCTGCTTATGTTAGGGTATTGGGTGACTACCTTAAATTAAGCTACAGTTAGGTTCTTATCAATTTCACATGACACAATCTAGAAGTATTATTGGATATTATGCCCCACTGCATTCCTCTTGCTTTCTATTTCGACTCTGAGGTTCCACAGGCCATGAAGCAAAAGGATCGATTATTCCTCCAAACATGCACTGTATTAAAAGGCAATGTTTATATAGCTTCTTTTAGCACAGTTCCAAAAGTGAGTTAGTAGTTGTCCTTCACGCTAAATGGTAGCAAGTTCAGGAATAATTTATTGGTTCTCTTTCTAATCTTCAGCCTTAAACTTGGAGGATCTATAAAAAAAAGTAAGTCTGGCATGGAGTGGAGAAGTCTAGATTACCTTTCACCCAGGGCTGGTGAAATACTTAATGATAAGATCAATATTTAATCGAGTTCTTGAACTTGTCTACATATTATGAACCACCTGCTGAGACTTTAGAGCCCAGGAGACCCCCAGATGATTACAATCGCAACTCATGGGACAGGAACTCAGGCAGGGTTTCCATTGTGCTGACAAGCAATGGAGCTATTCACAAGAGGAGGATTGAACCAAAATATGGAATCCCACGCAAGTGTCAATCAGAGCATCACTGCTCAAACAATTTGAAAGGGATAATGCCTCACAGTGTTGTGGTATCACTGTTTATGTCGTAGGGAGAAATGTACTGACCGGTAATGGAAGAAAACTCTTTAGAGAGGTAGTAAGGAGAATACATGTCTGCAAAAGCCTTGAGCTACTGGGAGAAAGCTATCATTTGTGCCTTTCTCAGGGTCACCTTTGGCATGGATAAAGGAGGGGACTATTGAAAAAAAATTAAAAGCCTTTGGGTGTGGGTGACTTTCTTTTAGCATTTAGAAATGCATATTTTTGCTCATTTCTTATATTTGGCATTCAGGGAGGAAATATGCACACAGAGTTATTTGATAAGGCCTCTTGGCCAGGTCACCAGCTGCCACGTCTCCTTGGCAGCTGGCGGTGCTCAAGACAACATTTGAGATCTGAGCTTAGGAAAGAGAAAGAGAGAGGTCAAAGCAGAGAGGTTGAAGATGACATTTTCTATTTGTGGACTGGTAGGCCTGGGAGGAAACCAAGGTCATTTTCTCCCCTTCACTGCCTTCAGGGGATTTCTGAAGTTAACTATAATTTCTCTAATGATTAATGCATCACCTGTGTAGGGCATCAACACTGTTGAGGGTGGAGGTGACAGCAGAAGGTGCAAGCCCCACCTCATCGTACTGTGAGAGCCTTCATTTCCTGTGAACTTCAGCAAGTTCCTTGACCCTCCTGGGCTTCAGTTTTCTCATCTGTCAAATGGTTTTGATGATGTTAGCTTTTTCCTTAAAGGGTCATGAGGATAGTTAACTAGGTCAACCCTTAAAGCACATGGAGTGCTTGATAAATGGTAACTCGGCCTTATGTGTTACCGTGTGTGTGTGTGTGTGTGTGTGTGTGTGTGTGTGTATTAAATAAAATGTGATTTATGATATGAAAAAGTTGATCAGCTATCCAGGACTCAGGAACTTCTTGCAGTCTCAAAAAGGTTATGAGTTCAGAAGCCATAGTGGAGGTCAAGAGTCTTTCACCTGATACTCATCATGTGACTTTACAGAATGAAACAGTGGGTAGGGAAAGGCTTGGAAGTCTGACTGAGTGACTCTTCTGCCAGGCTCTTCTGACAGAAGTCTCAGTTCAGGGAGGACATCCTGACTTAATTAGAAAAGTTGACAGAAGAGTAGGACATTTGTCTCCTAAATGTGAGGCTGTATTCTTCTCTTTTTCTTTTTTCTTGGTGTGGGGCTTGAACTCAGGGCCTGGGTGCTGTCTCTGAGCCTTTTTGTACTCAAGGCTAGCACTCTACCACTTGAATCACAGCGGCATTTCTGGTTTTTGAGTGGTTAATTGGAGATAAGAGTCTTATGGGGACATTTCTGGGTGGGCTAGCTTTGAACTGTGATACTCAGATCTCAGCTTCTTGAGTAGCTAGGATTACAGGCATGAGCCATTAGGACTTGGCCAAGGCTGTATTCTTGCTCCTTATTCCTTTCCCCTGTTCCAGTTCCCTGGTCATCCATACTTTACTCAAATTTTGATATTTATTTCTAGTCTAAATATGTTGGGAGGATTGGGGAGAGAGAAAGTGGGAGAAAAATGAAGCGGGGTGGGGACAAATTTGACAAAATATGTACTCACTACCTTAGGTATGTAACTGTAACCCCTCTGTATATCACCTTGACAATAAAATTAAATAAAATATTTCAGTCTCTAAGTGTTCACAAACATGTGCAGCTTCTAAGGGAAAAGATGTTTAAATATAATAAACATATAATTAAAAATAAAAGCAAAGTGCTTTCTGATGTCACTGAAAGAAATAGCTTTATAAAGATATAACTCAGATATTATAAAATTATCTTGTTTACAATGTATAATGGGGTGGTTTTTGGAATACTCAGAATTGGTGTTTTTTTCAGAAATGACTCCAATTTCTTTTTAAGATCAAGCTTTCTCAGTGAACCTCACTGTTGAAAAATACATTGTTATTCATTCAGAGATTTTCATCACTCACGACACTAAACATCATATACAATATGGAACATTACATATACCACAAACTTGGCTGTTAAATAAAAAAGCTATCAATTATAAAAGTCCATCATTCATTTAGAACTTGTCACTAGAGGGTTTTTTTGCATGCCATACCTGATGCTTAGATGAATAGTTCTTCACTAAATTAAAAACAAATGAGGTATGTCAAGTGACGTGCTCTCTTATAACTTAATACATTGTATCCCAGTGCTGGTGGCTCATGCATGTAATCCTAGTAATTCTGGAGGCTGATTATCTGAGGATCAAAATTGAAAGCCAGCCGGGCCAGGTAAATTCTCCAGTTAACCTAGAAAGCTGGAATTGGGGCTGTGGCTCAAAGTGGTAGAGTGCTAGCCTCGAGAAAAAAAGAGCTAAAGGATAGTTGACAGCCCTCATGCCAAGTTCAAGCCAGAACACTAACAAAGAACCAACACACACACACACAAAAACATCATAGATGGAAAGATTTCTCCATTAAGTACGGATTAGGCATTTCCTTCCTGCTAAGGCCCTTAGGGTATTTGAAACTAACATTGTAACTACAGACTCCTACGCTGGAATCCAAGCAGATTACACACATACATCTTTAAATGTGTTTGTGCATAGGGACTGACTAGCCAAACTGAGTTTGGGTCTCTAGGTCACTTTTCTGGTTCTAGTTCATCATATTTAAATTTACATTAAAGGTTGAGTCATAGTCATAGTTCTTATGTGCATACTATATAAGCAAGATATAATACCCCACACAGGTATATTCTTTCCTTTTTGGAATACTCAGAGTTGTATAAACTTATCTGTGATTGGCTTTGGAATACGTTTATCTCCCAAACCAAAGAACTGTATCTATCTGCAATCATTCTCCACCTTTGCAGTAACTTTGTAAAACCATTCTTGACACTCTCTGTAAAGTAACTATTCCAGGAATTGAACCCATCATGGAGCCATCCAGTAGTTCTTTTTTAAAATTCAAAAAAGATTCTATTATCTTTAAGTAGTTGTACAAAGGAATTGCCATTTGACAAAACATTTTACACATACAATGCATCTCAGACAATGCCTCCCGTTTCATTATCCTTAACCATTACTCCCCTACCCATTCTCTCCCTCACTCTTCTTCATTTTGTAGGGTATTCATTGAATTCTTGCCAGCCTTCTTCCTCTCTTCTCTCCGTTTGTCTGCCCCTCTCCCCTTGACCCCACATCACCCCTTTCAAGTACACATTTCCTGGTGTTCATTTTATTGAACTTTGCCTTTGCCTTTCAAATACTTTGAGTGGGAGGCTTTTTCTAAGCTCTAGAAATACAGAGAGAACTAAGGGAGACCACCAAACAATCTCAGCTCTTGAGGAGCATGTGTCTTATCTTGGGGCCAACAGAAGGTCCCCTCAAAGAAAAGCAGAGCTGAGTGATAGAACGAAATCCATTTGTGATAGAAAGAAACAGGGACGTCATACTCCTACTCCGTGAGAGTCTTTTTCCAGTCTCTAGTGAGTGTGTGTGTGTGTTGGGGGGGGGGGGGTTGGCCTGTCTGACTTCAAAGCTTGTATTCTTCAGAGGAGAACATGAATACATAAAAACCTCACTGAACGAGACTACTAGATATTTTACTTCAGCCAGCTGTGCAAATCCCTGGATTTGCTGTCTCCCAAGCCAGCTGCCTCCTGAAACATTATTTCCTGTTGTTTTGAAAAAAATATATAAAGTAAACAAGTCCAAGACACCAGCCACCAATGTAAAGACTTTTCAGCCCTGGATACAGTCAGCTTACCCAATAGCATCTTTGTGAGTAGAATTATGGGGTGGGAGGAATGGGGAGAGAAGAGTCAAAGGGTAATTAAAGTGACTTACATTTCTCTCTCTTCCTGCCATAATCCTGAGGATTTGACTTCTCCAACAAATCAAATTCAGTTTGAGTTTTAACCTTCTTACATGAAAAGCCAGGTTTAAAAATAGCTGTTCATGCTCCGATGATTGTAAACAAACATTGGAGTATGGAGTCGGCTGAAGGGCAACAGACATTACATATCCCTGTAGGAATGTGGAATTTAATATAAACAGAGTAACTCTAGTACATATGTGCTATGTCTTTGCTCTGTATTGCCAGCAGAGAGTTCTTTGGGGAAAAGAATCATCATAAAATGTTACAGCTGCAAAGGGTTTTGGAAATCATGTAGGTTTGCAGCTTCATTATAGAAATAGAGGAACTGAGACCAAGAGAAAGCTAGCTGGTGCCAGAAATGAGCAGAATTTAGTGGTCCAAGATCTCTAGTGATATTTTCAAAACATACATTTTAGAAGCCAGGTCTATAATCCTAGCTACTTAGGAGGCTGAGATCTGAGGACTGCTGTATGAAGCCAGCTAGGGCAAGAAAGTCCCTGAGACTCCTATCTCCAATTAACCACCAAATAGCTGTAGTGGAGCTGTGGCTCAAATGGTCGAGCACCAGCTTTGAGAAAAAAAAGCTCAGCAATAACACTCAGGTGCTGAGTTCAAGCCCATCCCCCAACTATGTTATTCATTCATATGCCTGTCAGTATGTTCCTTGATTAATTGATATACACGGGGGATAAGTTTGAGATCCAGGGTACCTGAATTTCAATCTCATTTCTGCACTTTACCATATGGTGAATTTGAACAAATTAATTTCTCTGAGCTCCCATTAACAATTATCTTTTTTTTTGGGGGGGGGTGCATTATCTTCCATATTACTTGTTAGAATGTCTCAATGGGATAAACAAATGTTCTGGCTATTGGTGTTTAATAAGTGTCAATTCCCTTCTCTTACAACTGTTCCTTTTCTGTCAGGATAATTTGCATATCTCTCCAGTTTCCCTTGAGTCTTAAGTAGATACACGGAGACAAGCACTGCCACACTGCACGATGCAGGAAAGGATGGATTATAAACTGCAATTGCACTTGATCTCACTGATTGGGTACCTGCTATATCCAGACATTTTATGAACATTATTTTTGGCTTTCATTTACATTATCAACACCTTATTTTTTTTCCACCTTAGGGTTAAAGAAAATGAGGTCTTCAGAAGGGCTAATAAACAATATGAAAATACCACAACTCAGAGACGGAACTTCTCTCTGTCCTTATGCAGGCTCACAGAGACGATGATTACAGACATATTGATGTTTTCAATATTCACCTACAGTAGTTAGGAAGATTTTTGTACTGATTTGGAGCTAGAGTTCAGGATTTAAGATGTCAGCTCTTCCATATCAGTGGTGGGGCATGAGGAATGTTCACTTCAGTCTTCTGTCCCTTCTTTCTCAGTGAGTTACTAACAACAATAAAAAAGACAAAGCAACGTAATTGTAAATGAATGATGGTATAAACAACATTCCCAGCAAGGTTCTTGATATCAATGTTGCTCATTTAAGCCATCATCTTGCCCTCTGCCTGTGGGCAGGAATTGGTGTTTCTTACCATGACCACAGGGAGGGCAAGCATTTCAGATTCTCCCACATGTAGTATCAGACTTGATTTGACTGCTATCTGAGCCTGACAGAAACATGGTGAGCTACTGCCATTGGATAATGAAAGGGGATGCATTTTGTGATTTCTGGAGCACCTTGGGTATGGTAGAGAAATGGTAAAGAAAATAACTGTCATGAGCAAAGTATTGATAGTTTAAGCAATGAAATCTGCCTGTACTTGTCTCTTGCTGTTTTGCTATCTAGTCATCTCTGAAGGGCAGGGAGAAGGTCAAGGTGAGCTGGCTCACGCATGTAATCCCAGCTACTTAGAAGGCTGAGATCTGAGGATCAAGGTTCAAAGCCATCTTAGGCAGGGAAGTCTATACAACTTTGATATTAATTAATCAATTAATTAATTAACTAGTAAAAAGCTGGAATTGGAGCTGTGCCTCAACTGGTAGAGTACAAGTCTTGAGCACAAAAGCTCAGGAACATTACCCAGGCTCTCAGTTTAAACCCCAGGATTGGCATAAAAAAAGAGGTGTCCTCAGAAATAAAAAAAAATCAAGGTGAGCCGGTCCCAGTCATCCTCTGAATCGACTTTCAGGGCCTGCTACATGAGAGATGCTAGAAAAATGTTGAAAATTGTTGAAAGAGTGAATAAAAATGGCAGCCATTTTATAACAGATAAGGTACTCCCAGATTTCATGCAAACTAACATATTTGATCTTTAAAATAATGCTATGAGTCAGGAACTAACAAGATTGTTGCTACCCTTTATAGAGGAAGAAACTGAAGTACAGCAAGCCAAGTAACTTGGTATTAGTGACCATATATATTCAGCCAGAAGAAAAGTAAAGCAATAAAAGGGTAAACGAATAAATAAGTAAACTATTTATTTCCTCTTTGATACCATGAATTGGTAAAGATGAAGATGTCTAGGATCTACTGGAGTGATACAATGTGTTATTACCTATGGTCCTCAGGGACTTAGAAAGGGGACTCAGTGAGGGAAATTCTTATCAGCAGAGTTGTCCTCAGAAATAAAAAAATTAAAACTGTCAAAAAAACCAAATAGTTTTTTTAATACACAATGGAATTTGGCTCATCCATTAGAAATAATGATATTGTGCCATTTGTAAGGAAATGGAAAGACCTGAAAAAGCTACAGTAAGTGAAGTAAGGCAGGTCCACAGAGACCAAGGATGCATGTTTTCTCTTACATGTGGAAGCTAGATTTAGCTCATAAACTTTTCAGTAAATACGTTGGGTGATCTGCAAGTGCGTACAAGTGTATTAACTGACTATGGTAGATTCAAGGGAGACCTCAGATAGTGTAATTTTTTAGAAAGGCAAAATCAAAGTTAAACAAGATGAAGCACCAGGAAGTGGGTACTTGAAAAGGGGGAGTTGCAGTCAAGCAGTATGGGGTAGACAAATAAAGAGGAGAAGAGGGAGGAGAATGTAGTTAAGAATCCAATGTATATCCTACAAAGTTCAGAAGAGTGAGGGAAGAGGTGTGTAAGGAATGGGTGAGAACATTCAAAGTGCTAGCACTGATCAAGATATATTGTATTCAAACACTGCTTTGTTAAGTGCCAACTCCTTTTTACAACTCTTTTTTGCTTATTATTATTTTTAATTTTTATTGTCAAGGTGAAGTACAGAGGGGTTACAGTTACATATGTTAGGTAGTGAGTACATGTCTTATCCAATTTGTTACCCCTTCGTTGATTTTTCTCCTACCTTCCTTCCTCCCCCATTCCCAGCTCCAAGTTATTCAGTTAGTTTACAACATACTGTCTGCTAAGTATTGTTGTATTGGTTTGCTTTTACCCTTTGTCTCACCATTTTAATGTTGCCCTTCCCTTTCCTACCTTTTTTGTTTTGCCAGTCCTGGGCCGTGAACTCAGGGCCTGAGCACTGTCCCTGGCTTCTTTCTGCTCAAGGCTAGCACTCTACCGCTTGAGCCACAGCGCCACTTCTGGCTTTTTCTATATATGTGGTGTTGAGAAATCGAACCCCAGGGCTTCATGTATGCAAGGCAAGAACTCTACCACTAGGCCCTATTCCCAGCCCCTTCCCTAACTGCTTAAAGATCATAATCAAAAGAAAAACAAAGAAATCCCAGTGGTAACTATAATACGCTACATATATGTATCATAATTATATACAGACAATTATATATATAAGTATATAATAATTTCTGTACAAGTTACTCTTAAAAAGCTATTTGAAATTTCATTCCATAGCTTCCTTACGTGGATCTTTATGGATCCTGCACACATGCAGCCGATTTCCCCTTCCGTTTCTTTAGTGTAATAACCGCAGGTGCATTTGCATAATCTCACTGCTCTGTCTCAGTGAGATGGGGGAACTCTGGAGAGAGCCGAGCTGCTTCTTTCTCAACGGTTATGAATCTTGTGCAATCCATTTATTCAGGGGCCCATGAAAGGCATCCACATTCAAAGGACGGCTATAAAAACGAGTCCAACTGCACCTGGTTCGAGGTTCCTACCCACTGGGCAGCTCCACTGCCGTTTGGCTCCCACTTCACTTTGCCTTGTTTCAGGGACCCCAGCAGGCAGATCCCAGCGAGCCTCATCCGTGGAAAGCACCCATCGGGGCGCACTGCATCTGCCGATGCTGTGCCCACGAGCAGAATGTCCAGCCGAGGAAGAGGGATTGTTTCTCAGGGTCCTCGCTGTGTTGCGGGGATGGGGGGGGCATTGTTTGCATTGAACAAATGGGACCCATGGCCAGCCCTTCCATCTCAGTCACCTTGCTTCTCTGCCTCTGTCACCAGCAGCCCAGCACAACGTATTGTGTGACAGCATCTCCTCCTGTCTCCCATCCCCGGACCATCTGGCATGTCCTTTGTCGATCGCTTTTACAATCGGCAGCCTGGCTCAGGAGCAAATTGTCTCCGGGCAGAGCCACTGACAGTGAGGAGGAGGTCTCCTGGCTCTCTTGCTGTATCAGCAGGGTGACACCTGGGACAGTCCCCAGTAGAGAGCCTGGCAGAGCAGGGAGTGGCGCTCGGTGTGGGGCGGATGGGTGGCAGCTTTGGAGCTTCATCACCTGACGTGCAGGGATGAACCGGGTCTCGCTGAACCGTGCCGACCTTCCTCGTAACAATACGCGTTCATGTTCCGTGACAATTTCAATTTGTATCAGCCCGACAGGTTAAGCCTGCAGCTCTGGTGACCTTTAATTTATAAGGAGGGTTGGTGCCATTTCTCTCCAGCCATACCTACTAGGAAAACAAGCCATATGAAATCCGATTTCCCCAACGCCGAGAGACAACATTAATTCATATATTCACAATGCCTATTCTTCAAATGCGATCAGGACCTAGACTATTTGCAGGAAGGGGAGATCTTTTGCTATTTGGGGGAGAAGGTACTCTATGATGCTAATGAGGTCAGTCAAGCAATCGGAGTCTTCCTCTAGTAACAAAATGAGGCACCCATAGGTGCCTTGGCCAGAAACAAAATCTCCAGTGTAGTCTGCCATTGCCTGAAAGTGGTGCTGACAGGTGCTTTAATAAACAAATGATACAGAGCTCAATCCGGGAATCAGGAAAAGCCCAGTTTGAGTGTTAGGTTTTAATGATGATTTGGCTCTGGTCTCTGAGCACTTCTGTCAGCATAGCTGAGGCTCTCTTCATTTGCCTCAAAATGTAGGTGATATTACCTGTGCTACCAGGTGACTTCACTCATGCGTAGAAGACATTGTGTGGTGTAAGGCCCAGCCAGCTCCTCTTCACAAGTGGGCAGGTGCCCATTCTGCAGCCCGTATGACTCTGAGCTGTCAATTCACAGCTCACAGATCTGCACTCTGCTAAAGGAAACTGTCTCCACTAGGGAGTCCTGGGATGTGATTCTCTCTTGTTGAGTTTGGAGAAGGTTAGCAATAGCCTATAGCTAATGACTAACTTTGGGGGGTCTATAAATGCCAGTCCTTTTTCTTTAAGGTGAACTTGTGATGATGAGGATGATGATGATGATGATGATGATGATGATGATGATGATGATGATGTGTGTGTGCGCGCGCCTGTATCAACTAAAATGGCACTAAACTTCTCTCTGGGCCATGGGCCATTCTCCTATCCCTACTTTGCCAAAATCCCCAATCAGTTAGTGACTTCTAGGCAACCAAGAGGTGTAGCTTCACCATGACGCAGATACTAAAATGCGATTTTCCCTTCCCTTCACCTCTGCTGTAGCAATGATTTCTGTGTGCTAGACCTGTTTTGTATGTGCAGAAATAACTCCAAACTGTTAGAAAGTTTAAAAAATAGTTTTGGGTAAGCAAAAGAGCTTTTAAAAGGCAGGCAACAAATTGTATTAAATTATTTACCACACATAAGTACAAGATTTATTTCCAACATAAGGAACTATCACAAGCAAAGGAACAACAAGAATAACAACAAACCCAATAAAGAATTGAAAAAATGGCTTGTTGATTCAAAGAAGAGGAAACTGGAATGGCCAATATATACAGTGGGAACAAAGAGAATTCTGAACTCACTTCTTGGAAAAACATTAAAATATTGGGTGTTATTAATGTTGGCAAAATGTGAAATAACATAAATGCTCACAATCTTTGAGGTGAGAGCTCATTCGCATAACCATTTTAGATACAATTACTCAAGATCTTATGAATTTGAGGATATGCATATTTTATAATTTATTAATTATATTTTCAAGAATGCACCACATGTGTCTATGGCAAATGCTCAAGAATGTTTCAGGCAACATTGTATAAAGTTTGGAAACAAAGTAACAAAACTTAGAAACAACTTCAACTGCTTACTGTCAGGAGAATGAATAAGGCAATATTAGTGTATTTGTGGCATTGATACCAGAGAGCCCCAAAATGAATGAATTGCGATGAATGATAGATACTAATTTGGATAACCTGTGAATCATAATGTTGAGGAAAGAATGTAAATCCCATAGGGATCTCTCTCTCTCTCCTCTCTCCTCTCTCTCTCTCTCTCTCTCTCACACACACACACAAACACACACATACACAAACATACACATATATACATAAATGCTCTCAAATTCAACCGATCTTAAAAGAGAATTGTAACCAATTCGAGGAAATAATGTTGTCCTAGCAAATCAGGATGCAGCCTTTTTATCCTGAGTAAATTAGATTCATCCACCCATCCATCTATCTATCCATTCATCCGCACCCATGCCATCTAACATTTATTGCACATTCGATGCTCATTAATTTGATTTTCAGTCAACGTTTCTTGAGGCATACCTCATGCTAGGCACTAATGTCATGTTTTTAAAAGCTTAAATATATGTTTATCCCGTGAGACATTGTGAAAATCAAATAAGCTAATATAGATAGAAAGACTATATGTATACTTTGGCATGCTATTAAGATATGAAGGATTATTATTATCCAATCTTTAATATCACTACTTTATAATCCAATGTGCTGATATTTTTTAACTCTCTGACAGGCACAAATATTTCCCAGGACTCCACAGGCCTGCAATTAAGAAACTGGAAGCATTCATAAATACACAAGTTGACTAATTAGTTCCTAATTAGTTAGCAGATTGAGTATTGTAATCACCCTAAGATATATTGGTTAATGTCATGGAATGGAAAGCAGAGTTTGGCTACATTATATTATGTCAAAATTTGCATAAAGATTTCATTAAAATATTTGATGAGATATGCCAGTCTCAACTATAGCCAGCCAGCCTGATAATGGTGTTTATGAAATTTTGCTCTCCTCTGGCTGTTGGGATGTCACTTTATCAGGTGAGCTTTTCATTTAGTTGACAAAAATTCAAAAACATTTTGCTTGTTTTCTGAAATAGTATGGCCCGAAACTCAAGATCCTTCTTCCTCAGCCTTGAATGGTGAGATTATAGGTTTGATTGAATATGCCAACAAAATGAAATGGTTTGCAAACACACAATATTGCAAAAATCTATTTTTCACTTAATAATGAGACACAGTTGGAAGTATTGCATTTGAAGAGACTTGCATAGAAATGTCAAGAAGCTAGCCTGAGGTTTAAGAGAACCCAGACTGGCAGTTACAATGCATGGCTTTTTATTTGGTCAGTTGTGGGGCTTGAACTCAGGGCCTGGGCACCATCCCTGAGCCTCTTTGTGCTCAAGGCTAGCACTCTATCACTTGAGTCACAGTGCCACTTCCAGTTTTTGACTGGTTAATTGAAGATAAGAGTCTCTTGGGGACTTTCCTTCCCAGTCTGAGTAGCTAGGATTACAGGTATAAGTTATCAGTTCCTGGCTCAATGCATGGCTTTTAATCTCTTCACGCTGAGACCTCTGTTTCTTCCCAAAGTGCTGGAGGAGTACCAAGAGCTAGATTATAGTTCTGATGTCATTTTTTGGAGGTCCTAGGGTTTGAACTCAGTGTCTGGTGTTTGCTAAAGAGATGCTATACCACTTGAGCCACGCTTTCAGCCCCTTTTGTCCAGAGTGGCTTGGAGTATCATCCCGTGACTTATTCTTCTTGCTTAGCTAGGATGACCAGGATGTGAAACCATGCGTCTTGGGATGAAATGAGGTCAGGCTTTTCTGGAACTGCCTTCTGATGTCCACCTCCGGAGCTGCTGGGAGTCCAGGAATGGACCATTATGCCTGGATGGTAGAAGTAGAAATGACATTAACTTTTACTGAGCTATGTATGATAAATTTGAAATTCTCACATTCATATTCAACTCCATCATTGTGACTTCTCCCAAAATACCAGAGAAAGTCTAAAGGAGAGGTTGCCATATATTTATATGTATATATACATGCATATTCATGTATTTAGCATTCTTGTAGGAGACTTTGAACTCACCCGTTTCTCAGTTCATTCCTTCCTGGTAACATTATTAGCTTTCAGCCTAAAACATTTATATGCAGTTAAAGCTCAAGGATGCTTTGATTTAGTTTATATGGTTCCGTGAATCTTGAATAATCACTGACCTATTATAATTGTCTTGAAAGGCAAATCATATACCTGTTGATTTATTGTGAAATAACAATCAAGCTGTTGCTTGTAGACCCTGAGTGTCAAGGCTTTATCTCTCACTGTGCTGCTTTTTCCTTACCTCAACATCTAGTTCTTGGATTTTCACCCTGGGAGATTTTGTTTATTTGTAATGTGTACCCATGGTAACTCTGAGAGAGGCACTTAATAATTTTCAGTGAAAAAGGAGCAATGTCATGAGCACATAAGATTCTTGAGTCTTGTGGTGAATGCGTTTCTTGCTGAAACAGAGAGACAAATAAATAAATGCATGGAAATTCCTTCATGTGTTTTTGGTATCTCAATCTCTCTTGTTTTGTAGGTTATGTATATGTATATGTGCATATACATATATGTACACAGTTTGGATATGAAATGTCTCCAAATGCTCATATATTGTCCCCAGCTGGTGGATCTAATTGTTGAGAGCGACTGATTGATGGGGACTCTCCTGTTATCAGTGGGTTAACTCATATGCTGGATCCATAATTTGATCAAATTATTGGGAGCTGGTGGAAACATTCAGTGGTGGGACCTACTTCGAAGGAGCAGGTTCTTAGGAGCATGCCCTTGGGGATATAATTTGAGGTCTTATTCCTGGCCCTTCCTTCTGTCCCTCTCCCTACTTCTTGGCTGTGTTGAGGTGGGCAAGCCTCTGTCATATGCTTCTTCCAACAAACAAATTCTGCCTCGCCTCAGGGTTAAAGCAACATACTGAGCTAGTCTTGGACTGAAACAAAATACTGAACAAAATCAGGTATTTCTTCTGATTTGAACATAGGGTGCTCCTCTGTAGGCTCAGTGTTAAAACATTTGGTCCACAGCTTTTGGTGCTATTTTGGAGAAAACTTTAGGAAGTTGGTTGTAGCTAGAGGAGTCAGGTCACTGAAGGGGTGGCTCTTGTCTCTTCTTCTCTCTTTGCATCTTGTCCATCATGATGTGAGGAGCTCCTGGCACCATAATGTCCTGACTCATTATGGGACCACAGTCAGCACAGCTAAGGTTTATGGACTGAAACCTCTGAAACCATGAGTGAAAATAATAATTCCTCCCCTTAATTGTGGATTTCACTTGGTTATACCTCAGTGTTTAGTCATTCTGGACTCTTCTCTTGACATTGTGTTAATTTAATAATGAGATGAATAGTACCTTTGAAGATATTCATTTATGGTTTACAGAGTGTTTTCATGCCTGTGTTCTCAGCTCCTTGTCAGCATTCACTTGAGGTGGACAAGATCATCAGGCAGCAAGCACACACCTCATTTCAGCAAACATCTGACTTTCCCTATTACATGTGTACCTCTGTGACTTGACTGGAGAAATCAGAGAAAAAGGACAGGAGCCACATAGTATCTCCAGACAAGTAGGTTAATGAAATACAAAAGAACCATGAAAACAAATCCAACAATAACAAGAGTGTAATTTGCAGAAGGAAGACAGAAGGCTGGTCCTGGGACAGGGTGGTTCTGCATGTTGATCAGCTTCAGAGAAAAGCTCTTTTGGCCAAAGACATAGAATCAGAACCTTTGTCCAGGGGCTGCTCAAGTGAGACTTTTACTAAGCAGTGGCTTTGCCCAATGAGCCATTGCAATGTTGTGTTTTCTGGCTCTGTACATATGCTCCTTTAAAGGTGAATTTTTCTTCAACTCTCAAAGCTTGGCTTTGATGGTCCTCAGGCTGTGCGAAGTTGGGCAACATTCTCTATTGTTGGCTATGGTTTACTATCACACTCAGGCCCCCATTGGGCTGGTGCTGTATCCTCTGTTTCATCTTATTCTGTAGGTCAGTGGTCTCAGTTAATAATGGCCACTGGAATTGTTGAGTGTTCACAAGGTCCTGCTGGCCCCCCAAGGGAAGCCACATTCCACTTTGACACTCTCTGTGAGTGAGGTAGATGTTTAATTCTAGTTTCTTTTCTTTTTTCTTTCAGGCACATTGCTTTAACAATATAAACAAATGCCAGGAAATGGAATCAGTGTTTTTTTTCTTTGTTGTTTCTGTTTTATTTTGTACTTCTTATTGGTTTATCTGCCTTTGTGAGGGTAAGTGAAGGCCCAGAAATGGAGGGACAAAAGGTGAACAAAGGCAGCAGTAATATTCACTAGGCACTCTGTTGAAAATGAACTATACACCTTGTGGGTGGGGACAAGAGGGGAAATCTGGGAGAGAGTGAGGGAAAGGGGACATTGTCCAAATAAGAAATGTACTCATTACTTGACATATGTAACTATAACTCCTATGTATGTCACCTTCATAATAACACAAAAAACCTTAAAAAAACAAAACAAAACAACCAAGTGTATTTTTTTGTTCTTTTACCACGAAGTGTATTTACTTGTAGTAGGTTGACATGCACTTTCTAGAGAAATCATTCAACATATGATTCTTTGGATCTGGCTCAGTTCACTTAATATAATTCTTTCAAGTCTTCCTATTTCCTTAAGATTTCCTTTCTGATTGAAGCATAAAATTCTCTTGTGTATATGTATCACATTTTCTTGAACCATTCATTCACTGAGGGGCATCTGGGTTGATTCCATATCCTGGCTACGGTAAACAATGCCGCAATGAACATGGTTGTACTGGTAACTTTAGTGAATGATCTCCCAGAAATGGAAGCAAGACGTTTTATGTTACATTGTTTCTTGTTTTTTTTTTTTCCATCTTCTTTTTCCCCCTTTATCAGTGGTTTATATTTCTGTACCTTTGGTCTTGTATATAAGTTTATCTGTTTGGGTGAGGGTAACAAGGAGCAGAGAAATGGTGAGACAAAGGGTGAACAAATGCAGCCCTGATACTCACTAGACACTATGTTGAAAATGAACTATACAACCTCTGGAGGAGGGGAGTCATGAGGAAAAAAAGCTGGGAGAAAATGAGGGAAGAGATGACACTGTTCAAAAAGAAATGTACTCATTACATAGCTTCTGTAACTATAGCCCCTCTCTACATCACCTTTACAATAACAAATTTAAAAACCTACAAAAATGAAACAAAGAATAAAGATACTAATAAACAACTTTCCTGATCACATTGCTTCCATTTTCACTCATCTTCAGTGACTTTACACTGACTTTAGGCTTGGGCCCAGGGCCTAGGCTTGAAATAAGGGCAATGGAAATGTGTAACAATGAGTTTCCATAATGCTAATAGCACCAAAAAAATAAGTGAAGCTATGGCCCAAGTGGTAGAGAGTTAGCCTTGAGGAAAAATAAAAGTATGTTCTTTGGCAAAAGCCATTCCACATCCTATGTGGTGCTGTTGATATAAGAATCCATTCCAGCCATCCCAGGGAACCATGCGGAGACAGTCACACACAGGAGAAGAAAGTTGATAAAGCGGTTTGTTAGTAGGGCCAGATCTCCCATGGGAGAGGGAGCAATATGACTTCTGTGCCTTACCCAGGTGACAGCTTGTAACTCTGGGGTGGGGGTGGGGTTCTCAGCATGCACAGGTAGGGCTGGGAGGAGAGTGGGAGTGCTCAACTGTCTTGGTGGGAGCTCTAAGGCAGGGAGGATCCTGTTCATGTCTGGGTGGAGCGGAGGGGCTACAAGCTGCTCTAGGAAATGCAGTGGGAGGGGCTGAGGACCTGAGGTGGGGAGAATGCTAACTTTACCCCATATGCTGTCTAATAACTAGGGGTACTGGGCCAGGAGTATTGGCAGAGGTTTTCTTCCCTGTTGCCCAGCTTCAATCCTCTTGAGGGCTAGGTCTGTGTCTGCATGTGAGATGCAATCTACTGTTTCTCCAGCATCCCCAGAGCTCCTGACTGAGAGCAGATGCTCAGGGAATATTTACTGTATGAAAAGAAGGAGTACGTTTGTGTTGTAACGTCTTCAGTCTGAGCAAAATGGTTTCACCTAGTGTTGAATGGCCTGGATGATTACTTTCCTTTATATATTCTTTTACTTGGTGAATGCTTTTTGAGAGCAGAAAATAATGAAGAACAATAACCTCAAAGAATCATGTGCTCCTTATCGGAAACTATTGGAAATATATTTTAAAAGTCTCGAAAACTTTAACAAAAGAAAGAAAGCATTTCAAATAAATGTGACCCTTTGTCCTACATCATACTGTACTTGCTTTGTTCCTCCAAGGTATTGGTTACTGTGAAGCTTATTTTTATCTTTTCTTGCACAATTACATGCAGAGATATGCCTGGATCATACATGGTGGGAGTCAGCGAAGTATGACCTCTGGGGAAAATCTGGGCCACAGTCTGTTTTTATAAGGACTGCATGACAAGAATGTCATTTTTATAGGCATTCTGCAATTTGATTTAATTTCCAGACCTATATTTCCTTTTCATTTCTTTTCTTTGTTAATTCTCCTCTTCTTTTCTCTTCTCTTCTCTTCTTTTCTCTTCTCTTCTCTTCTCTTCTCTTCTCTTCTCTTCTCTCCTTTCTTTCTTTCTTTCTTTTTTTTTTTTGGTGCTGGTCATGGGGCTTGAATTCAGGGCCTAAATGCTGTCTCTAAACATGTTTTTTTTTTTTTCTCAAGGATAACTCTCTACCACTTGGGCCATAAATTCACTTTTTTTTTTTTTTGGTGTTATTAGCTTTTTGGTGGTTAATTGGAGAGGAAAGTCTCATGTACTTTCCTGCCTGAGCTGGCTTCGAACTTTGATCCTCAGACCACAGTTTTCTGAGCAGGTAGGATTACAAGTATGAGCCACCAGCACCTGGCAAGCCCCATATTTCTTAAATTATGCCCTTATGTATAAGATATATATTCCTTTGTTATTTTAATAACTACATATTAATGGAATATTAACTACATATCATGGAATATTAACTACAGATTAATGGAACACAGTTTTGCTTAGCTCTAAAAACTTTTTTATTTTATTATCTTTCAAAAGTTGAAGAAAGGGTTTTTCTATTCACTGTGCCATTTTATGAGTATAATGCGTCTTGATGAGCATTCATGCCTTCCCTTTGTTTTTCGCTTTGCAACTATCACACCTATCCCCTCAAGTTACCTGGTTTCATTTACATATGCACATTGAATATCATGACTGTATTCATCCATCCTTCCTCTCTCCATCAATCTACTGCCTTTCTCCACAATTCCATCACAACCCAGAAAAACATGATCCAACTTCCTGGTATTCCTTTGGCTGAACTGTGTATTGATTGTCCAAAGGACATACACCACTGGAATCCTCCCCTGAGTGCATAGTACTTTGGTACTTTCATGAATTTCTTTGTGTATGTATCTATATGATCCTATATATATTTTCATTTATACTTATAATTTAGATCTAACTTCTATATCTGAGAGGAAACCTTTGCCCTTAGGTTCTCTGACTTAGTTTCTTTGACTTAACATAATTTTTTTCTAGGTCCATCCACTTCCCATAATACCCATGCAGCATTTTTTAACCCATTCCCTAAATGGATGGACAGTTAGGCTGCTTTTACATTTTTTTTCTGCTATGAAAAATGGAAGAAACACGGTTGTACCTGTGAGCATGGGAGTTCCCCAAGGAATTCTTTTCTGGAAGTGGAATCACTGGTTTGTAGAGAACATGCATTCTTGTTTCTGGACAGCAGCAAACAGTGCTTCACAGTGGTGATAAATATTTCAACAGTGATTTTTGAGATAAAGACTCCATCTTTGCAAGCCCCAGCTCTCCCATTGTTCCAGGAAATGGTAGCGATAACCCCCTGCCCTAATGGCCTTCAGCTTTCTACTGCCTCTATGCAGAAGCCAAAACATTGTGAGCAAAAGCCATTTAAAGAGCTATTAAATGCTAGTAAAATGAGAGTGCTGTAACTTTAAAAGAGGTTGTGTGCAAGAAGGCCTCCCACAGGCCTGAATAGAAATGACAGAAGCAAAAGGCCTTCTCTCAGGGCCTTTGCTCAGAGAATACTGCCTGACATTGGACTTCAAAGCAACATCTTGTGACAGGTGTTCTGTTCTGTGGCAGCCTGGCCCACCGTATATTTTCTCCAGGTGCTGTCAGACAATGCTGTGGTCCAGGGCCACTTCCTTTGGGGTCCACCACTCCAAGAACAAAGACTGATGACAGAAAGCGCCCTCGAAACCCATTGGGATTGTGCTGAGGAGTTTCACGAGCTTACACTGTAAAGCTCACTCAGCGCCATAGGCTTAGACCAAGTCAGAAGAAAGGAATCACACAAAGACAAAGGAAAGAAGCACAGACCTCTTTCAAATGATTAGTGGACTCACTATTGCCCAGTATGAAAACCAAAATGTTCTTGTCTCTTTTGGCATCATCGTGCTCTCTGTGACGTGAAAGGGCATTCCATACGATCTGAACACAGTATATAATGAACACACATTAGTGTTTCAGTGGTGTTCAGTTTGGGGCATATGCCTTAGGTGCTGTGGGTATCTCCCTCACCTGCAAAATGAAAGAATTGATTTTCTTGCCAAGTACACCTATTCTTTATTCTATGCCTACCTCTCTTGAAATTGGAGTCCATCGCGTCTCACCTGAATTATTGCAAGAGGCTCCAATTGTTTTCTCTAACTGCAGTTTTTGCAATCCTGCCAGAGTGATATGTCTAGACTAAGGAGCTGCGTCTCTTAAAAGCTCATCCTCTATTTGAAGTCCAATCATGTAATGCAGAGAATGCAGTTTTGGTATCACTTCTGTTCCAACTCTCGAGACTCAAGGCAATCAGTTATCCAACTCCTAGGCTGTTTGTGGCTTCTAGAGGATATCACTCTCCCTGTACTTGTCCTGATTCTTCTCTCACTCCCGTTATAAGGAAGTTGAGACCCAATCAGGGACTATCTCATAAGCATTCCTGTAACCAAAGCAACTAATGTTGTCCCCAAACCATTTTCTTACAATAAGGAAGTCATGTAACATTGAATATGTATATTGTATGGTTTGGGCCTTTTGGACACTTGGAATTTATATGCTAACTAAACCTGGTGTTAGAATGGCAGTAGATGAGTTAATAGCTTATCATTCTTTCTAAATGCAACTGTAATTAGAAGGGCCTTGAGGAAGAGGTAAAGCTATGAGTGGAGTTGGTAGGACAATTATGATACAGCGGAAGGGCCACATGGGAACTACAGGGTAAAGATAGGCTCAAAGACTGGCCTGCAGGGAATTGTGTTTAATGTGGCTTTGACTTCAGACATAGGAAGGAGGAAGAATAAGATCAAGGCCTCTTGAACATCATTTCCAATCCCCTGGCAAAAGTTGTTAAGGAGAATGCAACTGCTAAAGAATCCACTCTGGTAACTGAAATTCCCCTAAATGGTATAAGTGGGTGGCATGAGGAAAGAACTGGCTTAGAAATCAAGGGGATGTGAATGACTTGCTCTTGTAGCCAGGGATGGTCCAATGATCTCACCCTACCTGCCTCTCCTTGGACTCCATCTCAGGTATCCACTAGTTAAAAGGGACAGGGTAGGTGAGAAGGCAAACAGGTCCTTGTTCCCCTCCCCCATCTTGGCAGGCAGACATCTTTAATTGACATGGGTTTGGTTTCACAGAACCCTTCCAGGAAGCCATTATGAATTGATCATAGATGGCTCATGAGATGATCCTATCCTTGACTTAGAGCTCTGGCAATCTATGAATATCATCATCTGCTTCGTTAGAATGATGGGCCCTTTCCAAATTGTCACTCAAGTGTTAGATCGGAATGACAGAGCAGAAGCCTGCTCATGGTACAGCCAGGGATTTGGGATCATTTTCGCCATCGGACAAAGTGCCTGGTCTAGGTCTAAATGACATTCAGTGCTGATAGTGGATTTAGAAATGGTCTTAACAGCTACCATTTGCTAAAACACCAACTAAGGATACTACATAAAACCAATACTCACCCACCCACTTACTTCCCCAACCAGCCAGTCAACCAGCGGAACACTTTCAAAACCACCAAGAAGTACAGGCTAGAGTTCCTTTAAAAGAGATACAACTTAAAAAATTGACATTTTAACAAGCATCACTCTATGAGAAGATCCCTTATATATAACAGGTTTTATTAGCAGTAACAGGAATTAACCTGAGTGCTTATTGTAATTTTATTTCTCTTGGGTTACAGCATGCAGTATGGACCCCATTGTCTGCTCTGGGAAATGTTTATGCATTATGAGGCTGGAGAGAATAGAAGCAATAGAGAACAGACCCATGCTCTAATTTATAGCCAGCCTTCTCAGAGCAATAATGCTTCTCAAGAGAGTACTAGACAATTTTCTAGCACTTCCCAAATAATTGACTCCTGTAACACTCTGGCAGAGAAGGCAGAGCGAAGAGTGTGTGTCTGCATTCGTGAAAATTAGTTCTCCATTTACTGAGGAAAGCTGATGGGGACTGACCATGTGGTGGGTTCTGGGAATGCACGACAGGAACAAGCTAAAAGCCCAGGGATCACAGTCTAGAGGGAAGAAGAAATGGTACACATCCTTGTGCTGACCAGAATCTGGTAGAATCAGTCAATATTACTACACTATTACTACACCCACAAGGGTGGGTGAGTGAGGTCGAGGCAGCGAACACTAGGACATGAACCAAGTGGGAGTGACAGTGCCTTGGCCTCCGTTATCAACCATCTCCCTAAGGCCTCTTATGCGCTCATTCTTGTCTCAGCTAGGTTTGAATTCCAAGGCATGCCTGTCTGTTTCGTATCTTCATTTGTCTCCATTTTTCCCGCACTTTTTACCTGTCTGTTTTATTCTGACTGAAATCCTCTCCACCCTACTACACTTACCATCATGGCAAGCCTCTTACTGATGACCCATAAAATTTTCTCATAAAATGTCCCTTGATAACTGGGTTGTTGACTTTTTTTTTCCTCAACTCTGGTAAGTTTGGGAGTTTCTTCAGTCCTCATATTACCCCATACATCGTCTCAAAGCAAGGAGTCATTTTCTGGATTAAGGAATTATTTTATGACAATCCTTTGAAGTTAGGGCTTACACCAAATCCACATTTGTGACTGACTTCATTACAAAGTACAGTACTCAGTCATAGTAAATGGCCCTGCATATGTATATAAGTACACATATATATAAAAGAATATATGGATATATGCTATAAATATATATTTATATCATTAATATAGATGCAATATGAATTATAAGGAAATAATCCATAGCGTGGTAATTGAAACATTTCTTTCATTGACTGATGTCTGTGAAAATGTCTTCTAGCTGCTTTGGAAAGGCTGGAGCACACGGGATGGCTCAGCTGTTACCAAGTTAAGTTTTATAACTAACTGAGGAGACGCAGAAAAGGAAACATCTTCCTTGTACATGAATCTAAACTGTTAGTGCTTCATATGTACTGTGAAGAGAGGCTTCTTTGGGATCAAGAGAACAGTTTTCAAAGAACCTGTAAGCCTGGATCTTTTGTAGAGTGTTAGGAGAGACCCAGCATGGATTTTTATTACTTAGTTCAGAGGACACTCGTGTGGGTAATCTGTGCCACTTCAAAGTCATTTCTTCATGCCATGGAGGAAATAGTAATTCAAGAGGAGAAGAAAGGAGTTTGAGTCTCTTTTATTTCCTTGCATTTTTTTTCCCACACATTCACATCTCTCCACATTTCCCTTCTATCCTAGAGATTTGTTAGGACACTTCACAAAAGTGTTCTATTTCCCGAAAGAAGAATAAAGAGGAGGAGGGAAAAGAGGAGGAGGAAGAGAAGGAGAAGAAAGAAAAGGAAAGGGGCAAAAAGGAAATGCAGAGCATGAGATGTGTCCCTCTGTCAACATTGTATGAACACTAACTGAGCCTACAAATCTTTCCTTCTGATTCTGGATGAAATCTGAAGATCTTTCCTAGCAATGATAATCAAGCAGAGTTGATTGAAAACTGTTTTCATCCTTTGTTCGAGAGCCTTAATTCCTGGGTAAATGTTAGCAATCTAATATGTGAAATGACCGTTTCATCATCACAAACTCTGGTAAAATATTTGGGATTTTATACAGCTCCTTGTAATAGAAATCTGACCTCATGTTTCAGAGTTCCCTGGATGGATGAGCAGATTGGGTTTCTTACTAATGCTTATTAACATATGCGAGTGTAATATCTGCGAATTTGAAGACTTCCCTGAGTGTTCTCAGAAAGCATAGCCGAATTTGTTAAGAAAGAAATGTGTCTTCTGTACTACACAGGCAGTCTTTAAGGTGAGAACAATCAGGGATGAGCCTTTAAGATCTGGATTCAAGGTTCCCCAAGAGTCCTAACTTTGGGTAAGGCTCCAGCCAGGCCAGACTGTAATAGCCAACAGTTCCTCCCTAAGGCAGATTCAAAGATTAGAGAAAATAGGTCAAAATGCCTCCAACGGTGACTGCATTATTGTAAGTAAACAGCTAAGTTGGGCCCTTTTTTTCAGTTCCCTGTAGGTAAACTTTAAATGAAAACCAAACACATAACTAGATCGTTCTAAAGTCAATCCTCAATTTAATAAGTAAGAATATGGAATAGGTCCCCAGAAATCTTTTCCTCATTTTTGCTCAGCTCTAATATTGTGTGTGATAGATCTATCCATTTAAAAACTACTGGAGCGCTGCCAGCATTGAAATATGAAGAGGCAGCAGTTTCAAAATGTGACTTAACCATGTTAGGCATTTAAACAAGGTTGATTGGACGCTTTAAGCGTTGAGCTCATAAGGTTGAATATATACATTGACAAGGAGCCAAGCTAATATAATAACTATTTTTATGAGAAGATTGGATAGGTCATATATGAAATGTAAAATTCTAAATCTGCAGGCACAGACTTCAGGTTGTATCGTGTGCTTCTGTGATTGCTCACCTTATTTAATCTTCACAGATTACTATGGGGCAGGTGTTAGTGTCTCACTTCTGTGGTATTAACTTAATATGTTGCTTTTCTCTAATTTGTGTGGTGAGGGAGAAACAAACTAAGATGCCAGCTCCCTCAGAGTTTTGACTTTTGAGTTGACTTCTATGATATCCTCCTGCAATAAGGGGTTAGCATCTCTACATTAAAGAGGGTTGTTTCTACATTTAAACATTTTGTCATTGTTTATTAATGATCATATTGCTCAGCATTGGAATGCAATGCACTGTTCTTTTTTTCAAATCTATTCTTATCTGAGATTCAGAAGCAGCAGAGTGGGTTGTACAGGGAAAAGAGGAGAAAAGTGTGTGTGTGTGTGTGTGTGTGTGTGTGTGTGTGTGTGTATGTTTGTGTTGAGCTGATGTGGTATGTTTTGCAAGGCATGCAGTGAAGCTAGGAACATAGGAGTGAAGAGCGAGCTTCATATTCTTGTGAATGGCAGAACTTTCGTTCTTTATGGGGGACTCCAAGATATAACCTGTGCCTTGCCTACCCCCATCTGACCACCTGTTTATAAAATTATGGGTGACCGCTTACTTAAGGAGTTGTAACTGAGAAGCTTTAACTCTGAGAAATTTCACTGGGATTACTTCTCAGGGCTTCTGAGAGGTAAACTGAGTAACATGATGTCACTTTTTGATCCTCTCAACTGAGACTCGGGAAAATCTACAAGAAGGGAAGCATGCCACAGGCTGAGTCTCATTGGCTAGACACACCAGTGAGAGGCAGGCTTGTCATTTCCCAACACAGAGACACCTGTATGTTGCAAATTGTGAACCTTGAGATCAGCGATTAACCAGCAGCAGTATTAGTTTTCTATTCTTTGTAACAAAGTACCACAAATCTGTGGACTTAAAGCAACATGTGTTTATATCTACAGCTTCTTTGGGTCAGGAGTCCAGAAATGGCTTAACTAGGTCTCATGGGCAGAGTCTCAGAAAGCTTGCTCACCATCATGGTGTTGGTTAGATTCTCTTCTCGTCTAGAATTTATGTTTCTTCCAAGCTCACTCAGGTTGTTTACAGAATTCAGTGTCTTGTGGTGGTCAGTGTGAAATCCCTGAGCGAAATGCCTCTGCTATGTAGTTCATTTACAGTACCACCTCTTCCTGAGGAGCTTGAACCCTCTTTAAGAGCTCACCTGTTTATCCTGCTGGCTCACCCAACAGCATCTCCTGTAGAGTTACTCAAAGGCAACTGACTAGGGACTTTAATTATGTCTGCAAAATTCTATCTCTTTTTACCACTGTGTTTGCAAAATTATATAACCATGATGACATTCTCATTTTAGAACACTTAGAACACACCATTTTCTTATATTTGGTCTACAGATGAGAAAATGGTACTCTACCTGTTTCCTGGGCAAAGTTGTAAATGGGAATAGTTGCTCAATATATGTTGGTTTGAAGAAACTTCAAATCAGTATGCTATGTAAGTATTGGTTGGCTATTATAATATTTATGATAGATTTACCTAAAACATGAATATTGCAGGGGCTTTTAGTATTCCATTCCTATATCACCCTCATAAAACATTTTAAAATGGTGACTTAGGCTCACTCTTAATATTCTACTAATGAATTTAACTTACGGAATGAGGAAGTCTGTGGATTATGCATGGTACAGCTATTGGGGATTGTCAATGGTAGAGTGCAGGACTGAGTCCTTCGATACACATGGTATAGGAGAAGTAGGAGAGAAGGCTCTTCCTGACTTGACTTTGAGCCATCTTAGGAGGGCATGCGATGAAAGGTCTTTCTGCTACCTTTTAGAAAGAGGAGGATGGAAGAAGAGCTCATAACCAATGTTCTGAGGACCTGTTTCAGATCCTCAACCATGTTCATCTCCTCATGCTGTGTGAACACTGGGCCTTGATATCTAGCAGTGCTGCCTCGTGGGCAGCTCAGCTGAGGGTCTTCTGTGCCTGCTTCTCTCACCTTGGGTGGCTTTCTTAATCATATTGCAATGGAAAGAGTCAATCTTGGTAGTCAGGTACTGGTTACACCACCAACAAACATTGCAATGTTGCACAATATATTTATTTTCACTGGAAATATTCTTATTTTATTTTATTATCTTTAAGTAGTTGTACAAAGGAGCTGCCTTTACCAAAGCAGTTTATGAACACAATGCATCTTGAGCAATGTCACTGCTTCCAATATTCTCACCCATCCCTACTCAGTCCATCTCTTCCCAATTTTGGAGGTATAGATTGAATTCTTGAGTGTATTTTCCTTCTCCACATTCTCCTCTTCATTGGTCTACTCCTTGCCTCTTGACACTATTTTACCCCCTTTTAATACATTGCTTTGGAACTTCTCATGCAACAACAAAAACATGGGAACAGAAACTAGATGACATAGATTGTTAATGCAAAGATCATAATCCTGGCCTTGAAGCATCTACACATCAGACACACTAAACAGTAGATGTAGGTCTACTTCATGCCATTAGTAAGTTAATACTTAACAACCAATTTATTTGCTAGCCCAACTAATTAGTGATCAGAAAGTTAAATTGTGGTTCGTGTGAGGCAAAAAAGGACCATCTTGTTACTATTCAAACCAAGTTCATTAAAGACAGGACAGTTTGTAATTGAAACCTAAAGCTCTTAAAGAAAGTATAAAATATGTCTATTTTCTCAAGGGTCACAATAGTAAGAATGTTTGGGGTGATGATGGCAAAGGCTATAGACTTAAGAACAATAAAAAGGTATTACAAGAACAATAATGCTCTGTTTGTTTTGTCAATTCTAGTATTTAAGTAGAACATTTCAGTTACTTATTTTTTTAATTTAATTTTATCATAAAGGTTATATACAGAGGTGTCACAGGTATATAAGTAAGGTGATGAGGATATTTCTTGTCAAACAGTGTTACCCCTTCTTCATTTTCTCTCACTTTCCCTCTTCCCACACCCCTCCTCTGCAAGTTGTAAAGTTCATTTCCAACATAGTGTCTTGTGAGTATCACTGCTGCATTGGTGTCACTCTTTGGCCTTTGTCTCACCATTTAATTATTTCTCTTCCATTCCCCAAATCAGATAAATGTATGCATAAGACACAGGGCACTAAAACAAACAAACAAAAAACAAACAGTGACAACAGGGGATAAAGCACAAGGGAAAAAAAGAATGAAAAAATAATTTCACATACTACATTGAAAAAAAAACACAGAACAAAAACCCTTCTTATTTCCATTTCTTGGAGTTCATTTTGATTAGCATCATTTTATTATTTACCGTGGCTAAGATATGGAGTCAGTCCAGATGCTCTTCAGTAGATGAAGGATCAAGGAAATGTGTTATATATGCACAATGGAATTCTATGCTTCCATCAGAAAGAATGACATCGCCCCA
Source organism: Perognathus longimembris pacificus (assembly GCF_023159225.1). Lineage (NCBI taxonomy): Eukaryota > Metazoa > Chordata > Mammalia > Rodentia > Heteromyidae > Perognathus > Perognathus longimembris. The sequence goes on from NC_063172.1 coordinate 9,169,910, forward strand.
TTCACTAGGAAGTGGAAAGACTTGGAAAAAAAATCATATTAAGTGAAGTGAGCCAGACCCAAAGAAACATATGCTCCATGTTTTCCATCATTTGTTATAATTAGTGTATGTCTAGGACAGTCCTAGCAGAGGCTCACAATAGCTCATTATCTACGTATAGATGACCTTATAAAATGATGCTAATTGAAATGAACTCATTTTTTAATTTTGATAGTCATAATTTGTGACAGGGTTTGAGAGTTTGATTGTTTACTTTTACATTGCCACCAATTTTATAGTTTATTTTTCCTCATTACTCTATGCAGCTCCTTAATTGGCACCTTCATCTTACCTCTGAATTTATGATTCTTAAATAAAAGTCTAGTAAATAGAAGATTTACAGAACACCCTCACCTCCTCCAAATCGCGTTGATGCTATCCAGTTCAATATTAGGAGTCACAGTTCACCTTAGGATGCTAACAGATTTTTCCTTTAGCAAATACCTTGCCAGTGTCTTTTGATGATAAATTCAATGCAGCCTCCTGCATGTCACAGAAAAGAAAAGCACTTGAAACTGAAGAGCTGAGACGAATGGGTTTTGGGGCCTCTTTCATGCGACTTCTCCAAGTGTAGTTCAAAGGAGCGTCTGATCATTAACAGAAACGACAGTGACAGAACCCAAGCCAGGTGAAACATACAGAGCTTCTTTCTGGGTGCACTTGTGTGTGTGAGAGAGAGAGTGTGGGACTTCCTGAACCTGTCTGCTAACGTCAGGTGGAGCCTCCTGTTAACAGCCTGCTCCAGCCACAGACAAGGACTGGTGCCTCTTTTTCATCGGTTCTAGCCCCGTGTCCGCCTTATTGAAGACCTTTGAAGTATTACAACACATTTGGCTTGACACCTGTTAGAACAACAGTTAGGCTTTCATGGAAGGCGAGTCTGTTCAATTTTGGGGTATGGAGCTCCACCCCATCTTTATTTTCCTTTGCTTCAGTTAAGTTCTGGGGAGGAAAATAATAATCCCATCTTGCTGACTGAAGCATACCATCTAGAAATACCAAACAGAACGACAAAACAAGATCACTGATAACTTTGAAATATTGTCTATGTACTCTTCAGACATGTGTTCATCTTTCCAAATCAAGACCGATTGATTACCTTGTAGCTCAGGCCCAACATACTTAATTTTTTCCCTTTATTGTCAAAGTGAAGTAACAGAGGGATTACAGTTTCATAGTAAGGCAGTGAGTACATTTCTTGTCCAACTTGTTACCTCCTCCCTCAGTCCCCACCCCACTTCCCCCCTCCTCCTTTCCCTCCCCCCCCCCCACCCCAAGAGTTGTGCAGTTGGTTTACACCAAATGATTTTGTAAGTATTGCTTTTGGAATGGTTTGTCTTTTTATCCTTTGTCTCTCGATTTTGGTATTCCCTTTCCCTTCTCTAGTTCTAATACACGTATATACAGTATCTAGGGTACTAAGATCAGATACAGTGATAGCAGGGGTAAAGCATGCCAACATACTTTAAATTTTGCATATGAAGGACCCTGTTGGGTTTGAATTTTCTCCTGAAGCCTGTGTGTTGAAGGCTTGGAATCCAGATGATGGTGCTCTAGGAACTATTCAAAATGTAGGCTGTGGGGTCCGTTTGGGAGGAAGTTAGTTCATGGGAAGTCCACCAGTGAGGTGCAGTCCGTATTAGGACCCTAATCCCCTTTCTCTCTGTCCTTTGGCTGTCTGGTGAGCACAGTTGCTCTCCTGTATCCTTTCTGACATGTTATTTTCTTTTTCCAAATATCTGGTAAGTCAGTGAGCATCATTTAAACTTTTGTTCCCACAAAACAGGTTTCTCTTAAGTTACCCATGCTGGCTAAATGCCTTTTCTTGATGTAAATCAATGGCTTTTTTTGTCTTTTGGAAGTCTCTTCTATTTAAATATGCTCTGCCCAATTTGTTCATTCTACTGTAAGAACCATGGTAACTACATTTAGGAGATAACAAGTTGGATAAGAAATGTACTCACTGCCTTACATATGAAACTGTAACCCTTCTGTACTTCACTTTGACAATAAAGAAATGAAAAAAAATTTAAAATGATAGTAATCATTTTAGAGGAGGTAAACGTTTGATGAACAACATAGTCAAATATATTAAACTATGTATCATATGGCCTGCAATAAACAGCTACATGATATCTCTAGAGATGCCAGTATCAAGTTTCACACAGCACGGAGCTTGAACATTTTGTCCTTTGAGACAGAGTCTCACACCACACCCTTAAACTCATGATCCTCTTTCCTTAGCTTCTTGAGGACTGGGAGTATATGTGTGTACTACTATACTCAGTTAGACAATTACTTGTTTTTTTTTTTCCTTTTGGAAAACACACTGTTTCTTTTGGCACAATGTCAACCACAATGCCATACACTCAATTTTCGTGTTATTAAAATATATTTCAGGAGCAATATATACTATAATTATCGATGTATAGGAATGTCTATTAGCATCATATTTCACAAGGGCTGTTTGATTAAATACTGCATGTTGCTTCAGCAACAATGATGTTTTTCAGACTTATAGACAAAGACTCACAATTTTACTTTGCAACCTAGTAGATGAATGCATATGCAGAATTGTATATAATCGGAATAGAGAAAATTTAAAGGCTGCTTTTATTCTTTCTATTCTATTCTCTATTCTCTCATTTTATTTAAAGTAATGCTGATCAAAGCCTCCGACAATGATTTCTAGACCCACTAGTGGACAGTGTTCTCAGTTTTAAAAAGACCTAGGATTGAGTTAGGGAACGCATGGAGCTTGTGGCTCTCCTTTTCCCAGGTGGGAGGATTTTATAGGTTACATCTCATGCGTATTTGAAACCAAACCTTCTTTTGCCTCCACGAAGCTGAAGGGGTAACATTACCTGGGAAGGGTCACGTTGCCTGGCTTGAGGAGAGGCAGCTGACGAGTCCCAGACGACAGAGAGGGGAGAAGATGAGTAAGTTCGGGCCTTCTCCATGGATGGCAGGGGGCGCTTCAGAAGCCAGGCCATCACCAGCTTCCACAAGCCTTGTAGGTCTTTTCCCAGTGTGGCAATTCCCATCACTGAGCTCCCTTGACCTATTTGTCCCCGGGCATACAGCCTGCCGCTTTTCTTTTGCCATGTTTTAGCAGACTCCCACGTAGGTTAAAACTCTTCTTCTTTCTCAGGTGCTTTCTAATGTCCATATCTAATCCCTGCTGACGTTGTGTTTTCTCTGAAGTTACTATTCTCAAATCTCCAGTAGGACGCTCTGCTTCCATCCCATCAAGCCACCTCTTGGTTCATTCTAGGCTGTGATGTGTCTCCGTGTTTTGGTCATTGTCACATGGACACATTACATATGAATTATCCAGTTAATTTTATTTTATCTTCCTGTAGGACCTGCCTCCTTATTCTTTGGGTACCACTTCCTTGCACAGTTCTTGGCCTATTTTCATGTTCAAAATATTTGCTGTACAAGTCAAGCCATGAATCAAGTGTGTCTTCTAAATTGTTCACCGTGGGCTAACAAGATGCGTTAGGAGCCACGTGCTATTATGTAGATGACTTTATCCAATCATTATAAAATGATTATGGGTGGGGAGGGAATACACGATCATTTGCTGATTATCAATTATGAGGCAGGTTCGTGGGGGTGAGAGAGAGGACTTTATAGATGTTACAAAGCTGCCTAGTGGAGAAGGAAAACCATGGAAACTTTAGGTTCTAAGTCCTCCACACTCCGCACGTCCAGGGACCTCCCATCCCTTCCTATTCTCATCACGACCATCAAGCACCTCCCAATCTGTCCCCTTTATTGGAAGTTTCTGCTGGAAGTGTGAAGAAAAGTTTGGCTCCTGACACCTAAACTTGGGTTCAAAATCATTCACATGTTACGGATCATGGAAATCCTAGTGATGCTGAACAGTAGGAGGAATTTAGAGCAGTAGGAATTTAGAAATAGAATTTCTCCTTCAGATTGGGGTTAACCTCCACATCGGATCACATAGAATTTGGAGCACCCCTACCTGTGAACATTAAGGGGAAGAAGTGCATTTGTGCCGACACACATTCAGAATCAGAAAGTTTAGATGCGTTCAGAGATGTTTCTGTATAATTCATGCTATTTACAAGCGCGATACCACTGGCCCTTCAAACATCATTGTGCTCTCCACTATAAATATGCATTCAGCCCCTTTCCAAACCACTAGTCATTTGCCTAGCAGGCCATAAAAGCAATATATCATGTAACCATGTATTGGATGAAATTTCAAAAGCTCTCCGTCTAGGCATCAAGCCTTAGTGGGTTTAGGGAGCTGTAACATTATCCATTTAATTATACATTGGACATACTGAAAAAAAATCACCCTGTATTATTTACACAATTGCCTATAATATTCTCTCCAAGCTGTTAGACTTGAGTCAGAATCCGTTAGAATGCTAATCAAGAGAAGAGTATGAAATATATTTCCTTGATGCAATGGCTGTACATCTTTTGGACACTTATTTCAGTCATCTGTGCTCCCATTCCAGTTTTCCATCTGAAGAAGACCTTCACAACGTCACAGTGTTGGTAGGGAAACTAGCCTGATTTGCAAGCAGAGTAAAGCCTCCTAATATTGCTTTTATTTCTCAAAGACAATATCTTGCACAAGGCATTGCAGGTAATGTTTGAGGAAAGTCAAAAGTTTAGAACAAGGATGTTATTATATTTTGGAGAAAAAGTCATTCAAAAGGTATTTTTCCCAAGGATGGACACTGTGTTCATCATTATTATTCAGATTAATTACCCAAGAGACACAGGGAAGGTCTCCTTCTGGGTTTTGCATACTCCAGAGTGGGATAGAGAGAGGGTAAGTGCGTGGAAGGACCCCCCCCCCCCCCGCAGTGCCTACAGTCTCTTTTGCCAATATTTTCAACATGAAGTCTTGGAGCTGGAGAATCAGAAATACTTTCAGTCTTATAGGATTGTTGCTTGAAAAGCAGACAATAATGTAGATTGATTAATGCTGTGCAGAAAGGCTAAGATGCTTCTGACGTTGCCCAAGCCCAGATGTGTGCAAAGGAAGACATCCTTGCTATCCTTCAGTGTGCTCAAGATCTCACAGGTAAGATTTCACTCTTCATTGCTTGCATCCTTGCCCATTCTAGAAAATCAGCATGTTGGATTTATTCCTCACGTGTAGTTATGGCTCTTTAAAAGACTTCAGACCTGCCCTGACACGTTTTTCCATCCTAGAATTCAGTGTTGTCCCTTTTATATTTACTCTGAAGAATATTCTGTACACCGAGCTTGCACCAGTGGCTCACGCCTCTAATCCTAGCTACTCAGGAGACTAAGACTTGAGGATCAGGGTTTGAAGCCAGGGCAAGAAAGTCTGTGAGATTCTTATTTCCAATAAGCTAGGAAGAAGTTGGGAGTGGAGCTGTGGTTTAATTGGTAGAATGCTAGCCTTAAGCAGAAGGATCTCAGAGACAGTGTTTAGGCCCTGAGCTCCTGCCGTAGGTAGTACAAAAATGCATTGTTATAATCATGCTTCACTTGTCAAATAGTATCCAAAGTTCTGTTTATGACTATGAGAGATGTTTTTGCTTTTCCACACTTTTCTCTTTATAGGAAAGAAGGAAGAAGAGGCACTGACCAGCAATGAGGACAGAATATTTCAAATGGTGTGAAATGTCCTATTTCTTGGCACAGAGCTCAGTTCCACCAACCTTTGGGGCTTGTGTGAAGGGCTGGCTGGCTATGCTGTAGAGATCAGAACCCCGGTGTTTATTTGTTTAATCCTCACTTCTGTTGGCAGCTGCTCCAGTCCAGGAATTTTATGGCAGGAAACATAAAGTGCCGTTGGATCTGGGTGCTTTAGAGTCTTGAGTAGAATTATTCCTTCTTTGAAAAAAAAGTGACAATCAGCTAAGGACTATTAAGCTTCATGGCCGTGATCTTATCTTATTGCATCTACTTTTACCAGTTCTTAATCATTACAATGTAATAACACTTCTAAAATTTATTGAGACAATTACCAGCAAACTGTTCTTTTGACCCCCCTACCCCGTTCTTTCAAAGGCACATGATACTACAAAAGAGGGTAGAACTATGAGACCCAAGTGCTTTGCAAGATGTTTACAGTTTATTGTCCATTTTAGACTTCAGTGTGCCAAGAGGAGAAGAGAGTGATATTGCAGGACCAAGACACAATACTGTTCCTCTCTCTCAGCTTTCCTATTAATTTGTGAGGCTGTAGCTTGGCAGCCTGAGCCATAATACGGTCATGTGTAAAAGAAAATGGACTCAAGGCCCTTTGTCTCTGTCAAATCCCTAGTTTAGAAACGGAGTGAACTCTATTTGGTCATTAAAAGCAAATACCATAGTGGTGTTGAGTGCCTGCTCTGTGGACTTCATACACACACAGCTCTGCTGTGTCTACTTGCCTGGAAGATCTTGCTGCCTTTCTCCTCCGTTCCAAGCCATAGCCACCTGCACTAGGACTAAGGAAGAGACTTAGCACCGGAGTGAAAAGTGGTCTCCACCTCAGGAGGCTGTGACTTAGGGCAGGCAGGACCTGGTCCTACCTGAGCATTCAAGGCAGTGAAATTATTCTCTAGGGAGCCTGTAGTGACGAAAATGATAGAAGCGATGGGTGCATTTGAAGTCAAACCCAGAGGCCATATGGTCAGTTCAGGAGTGAGGCAGACGATGTTGGATGCACAGATACGGAACCCCTTGCAGACCAAAAAGGTACCCTGGCTGGGACATCTGCACATGCAAGTTTGGGAATGATGGAAGAGAGGCCATGGAGGAATTCCCAAGGATTTGAAGCACTGGAGCTCAGGTGTGTGTGTATATGTGTGTGTGCCCGAGTGCCTGTGTGCACGTGTGCGTAAAAGTGGCTTTGGTTGTCAAGTCGCTCAAGTTATATCTGTGACTTAGAGATGTCAGGTGATATCGCTGAGTTTGCAGTTTTCAGGCTGACCCTGACTTAGTTTCAGTGTTCAGTGGGTCACTTACGTATTCTGAGGCTCCGTTCACCCAATGTAACACATTCTGCCACTTGACGTGAGTTCATGCCTCCAGCTCTGCGTGCTGAGAGCCCATGCTGGTTGTAGGTGTTGTGTGGGAAGAAGTGCAATTAAGTGTTGTTCCACATCACCAAATATTGCGTTAAAAATGGAGCCCGCAAAGCGCCATTTAGAAGTTGTTGTCAGTGGACTATGTATAGATAGTTTCAATGACAGCAACGATACAAGTATAACAGTAATCATCTTTTGAGAATCTACCATTTGCCACTATTAATTTTACATATGATACATATACATATTCTTAATCATAACATAAACTACCATTGTGAGATAAATATTTCTATTATTTTTACTATGGGGAAGATTACAGAACTTTAGAATAGCTAACAAAATTGGTAACTGTCACACATAAGTGTAATTTGGAGACTTGAATCCGTTTATTTTGGATTTTTGATGTGGAAGTACTAGAAGGGCAACAAAACTGAAGAGCCTGGAGATCCTGCAAAGTATACAAAATAGCTACAAAACCATAAGGAAAGAAATAATGTCACAGTGACATTATTAGTCAAACAAATAGGTATTTGCACACTGGCGGGTTTGAGTGACTGCCAGCTGGACCCGCTTCTAACACATCTATTTTCCACTTACCCTTGACCTCTTCGTATCTTTCATGTTAGCTTTGGAATAGAACCACAGTGATAAAGAGAGACTCTATTATATTCACAGCAGCTGTTGAAGATAGATGCATAATTTCCATGTTGCCTAGGAGAAATTGAGGCTTACAGGGAATCGAATCTACCCAAGGTCACCAGTTGGCCATGAATAAACCAGCATCCACACCTCACTCCGGCTCTTTACCCACGCGTGCTTCTTCCTCTAAAGTCGCCCCCCCCCACTTCCGCCCCCTCTCCCCAGCCGTGTCCCCATTCTCACGGTCAAGCAGCTCTGTTTCTCCAATTTGCCAATTTCTGTTTGAAAGCAATACCCTCACTATTATACTGAAAACAGATACCTGCATCTCCCAAATGAGAGCATTCAATTCATGCCTAATGCTTAAAACTCCATTCAGGTGTGCTCAGCCACCACCCCTGGCCCTGAAGTGAGACACCTATAAGCATCTCTTCATTGTTTGCTGGTTTTATGAGGCCCTGGCCCACCTCCCTCTCCTCCCCGCTGCCATCAGGAATTCACAGCATGGAGGCTCCTTGGCGGCGGCATGCGCAAGCATCTCAATTTCCTAACATCTGGCTGGTTTCAATCAATGGAGCTCTGGACACACTGCTCCTGGGGCTGCAGTGGTACTTGAGGGGATAGTTGAATTCAGGATGCAGAGCCTGTAATAAGCTACCAGACGGTTTCTGAATCCTTTTGTTCGTGAAAACCTAGATACTTGCAACTGATGCTGGGCTAGATGGATTGAAAAATGGAAACAAAGCCTAACCCAGTTAGCAGGTTCAAAATTCAAGTGAGTGACCCCCAAATAAAAGAATCTAAAGAGATCAATGAGCAATCAGGGTGAGAATTGGATGTCCAAAGTTGAGGAAATATGTCTGCCCCTAAATAGGGATAAGTAACCAGAAATTCTTTTATTTGCATAGTGCTTGGTAGTTAATAAAAGGTTATCATACATGTGGATGGAGTTAGCAAGCAGGTGCTTTGTAGACAAGTACCTGGGTCCAAATCTCATTCTTTTTAATACGAAGCTGAAGGGATTTGGTAAGACAATGACTGAACTCATTGGCATGCATTTTTATGCAGTCGGTCCATAATGTGGCTCTCATACCATAAAGTTAGATAAAGTCAGATGTGCAAAGTGCTTACAGCAAGCTTGCAATTTAGGAAGTGTCGTAATACCTGGCACAGATGTCTCTCCTGTAATCCTGGCTACTCAAGAGGCTGAGATCTGAGGATCACAGTTTGCAGTCAGCCTGGGCAGGAAAGTCTGTGAAACTCTTAGCCAATAAACTACTAAAAAAAAAGTTGGAAGTGTTGCTGTGGTTCAAGTGTTAGAGTGTTAACCTTGAACAAAAGAAGCTCAGGGACAGTGCCGAGGGCCTGAGTTCAAGCCCTAGGACTGGTAAACACACACACACACACACACACACACACACACACACACACACACGCAGAGAGAGAGAGAGAGAGATGTTTGCGCTATTAATTGTTGGTTACCTTCATTTCGTTCATGTATTAATCTTTAGCATCCCACAAAAGGGGTTGTCTTGCGAAAAGCTTGAAATGAGATTGCGGTGGGTGGGGGTTGTCACCAACATCAGACTTTCCTGGGAGTCACTGGGCTATGGATTCTCACTTGGAAGTCAAATGTCTTGCTATTCTTTGGGGGAATATCTTGAATTCCTTACCTGCTTGAATAATGAAGGAACCATTTTCACATTCATATTATCAATGAAAGTTCAGAAGTTGAGGTTTCTGGCTCAAGAGCTGAATTACTTGGATTTCAAACCCATCTTACCTTTTACTTGGTGGGTATTTTGAGTGCGTGACTTAATCCCTCCAAGTCTCTGTTTAGGGTTCTATTAAATGCAGATAGCAGTAGGACTTCCTATTGGGGATTAAATGAGATAGTAGAGAGCTTTCCAAAAGGCCAGAAGTAGAGCTATTAGATCAAGTTGTAAAGCTTTGAGCAAAAATAACTGAGGAACAGGGCCCAGGTTGTACGTTCAAGCTCCAGAACCGGCACAAAGGAAGAACAAAAAGAAAAAGAAATTGGTATGGTTGGCCATACAGCTCCATGGACGAACCCTTGCTTAGCATGGGTGAGACCTGGCTGTTTCACTCCAAACAAACAAATGCAACCACAGCCACAAAAACCAAGATTTGGTGTTTGTAAGTCTTTGGAGTCAAATGTAAACTAAAATCATCTATCTGGTACATTTTTTCTGCAGGTGACAGGGCTCACCATGAGCTAAATACCAGTTTTGACACTGCAGAAACAAGCAATTGAAACTGACGAGGCCCATCTTCTCCAGAACTTATACTTCGGTGGTATGGCAGATCACAGTAATTTAAATCAGTAATATATACATACATGTAGTCTGGAAAATAATACTGACACCCCCTGTGTGATGAAGAAGACAGTAATCATGGTTACAGACAGCGAGAGATGGCTCACTACGGAACAGAGAGCAGTCTACATGCGTTCATTTATCATAACGCTTTCTTTCCACAGAGCACCTATTAACATCTCTTAAAACCGTGTTCCTTGGGTTGTGATTTGGGACGCATTGCTGTTTACTTTGAACCAGTATACCTTGCAGCATGAGTGCTGTTGCTGGGTGCAGAGCCCAGGGAAAGTGCACACCCAGTCCCTTTCCACAGTGCATGACCAGCCGAGCTAATGAGCCTAAATTAAGTCTATCCTCTTACCTTGACAAATAACATGTCATAACAACCTGGGAGGCCCAGGTTCAGAGTTAGAATTCTCAGCTTCTTGGAATGTGGGCCCTGAGATTTACCCTCCTGTTGTCACTTGAGCTGTTTCGCTCAAGGCAGGAGGGATGTGGTCTCTTTCGCACTCTCAGCTTCTCCTTGGGCAGCTTTTTCTTTTTGTTTTTTTTTTGGTGTGATTCTCTGCCTGTTTGAACTACAATTTCTCATGTTCGAAGTACACAGTAGAGAAAGTGGGAGAAAAATGAGGGAGGGGGTAACAAGTTTGACAAGAAATGTACTCACTACCTCACATATGTCACTGTAACCCCTCTGTACATGACCTTGAGAATAAAATTACATTTAAAAGAAGAGAGAAGAATAAGGTGCAGATGCAATGGCTGAGCTATCATCATAGTCACTCGCATGATTCTGTTCCTCACTCTGGAATTTGAGTGATCTAAAACCTGGAAAATATTCATACTAGGCTGTACAGGGCCAGAAATGTTTTGTCTAGGAAGAAGTGTGTCTCGTGGGAAATTCTAAACAATGGCATAGGAAAACACAGAAATATTATATAGACACACTGATGGTATTATTAGTAATTGATCACATAAGGCTTTAGAAATCCAAACAAATGTCAGATCTCCAAGCAGGTACCAGGAATCAAGTTCACAGTTATGGAAAAATATTTACTTTCCTTGGGTTTCAGTTTTCTGTTTGAAAGTTTGAATTCTAAGTTCCTTTCAAGAGAAATTTCTCTCTAACAGAAAACAGGAATATTTATTATGGCAAGCGGTTTGAACTATAAGATGTTGACCAAGAGCAGTAACGACCTCTTATATTCCAGTCTTTTAGCTTATGTAAAGGGTTTTAGGCTGGGTACAGGTGGCTCACACCTGTAATCCTAGCTACTTAGGAGGTTGAGATCTGAGAATCACCTTTCAAAGCTAGCCAGGGCTGGAAAGTGTGTGAGACTCTCATCTTCAATTAACCACTAGAGAACTCTAAGTGGCGCTGTGACTTAGAAGTAGAGTGCTAGCCTTGCGCCCAAGAGCTCAGGGATAGCACTCAGGCCCTGAGTTCAAGCTCCACAACTGACAAAAAAAAAAAAAAAAAACAAAGAAAGTTTCAATGCATTATCTCCTGAATTTCCACCCTAACAATGTTCCCCATTTGCTGTTGGAGAAACTGAATCAGAAAGAAGAGAAGCGAACACCTACAATTTTAAAACCTCTGAATGATGAGTCCCTGTTGCTTCCAGTTTTAATAAGGATGTTACAAAGTTTTAACAGAAAGGGTGGGATGAAGCGTGAACAAATGCAGTGGTGGTGCTCACTAGACACTCCGTTGAAAATAAACTATACAACTTGTGAGTAGGAATGAGAGGGGAAAACTGGGAGAGAGCGAGGAAAGGGGTGATACTACCCAAAAAGAAAGAGACTGACTTATGTAACTGTAGCTCCTCTGTAAATCTTTACAATAACAATATATTTATATGTGGGTGTGTGTATATATATACATAAACAAATTACATTTGAGAAAGATAGTATTGTAGGTGTAGAAACTCTTCATTCTGAAGGATGAAAAAAATACGCTAAAAATGCAAAAAGAAAACTGTCAAGTAGATATTTGCTGCTATATGTACTTGATTGCAAAAATGAAACACACACATGCACACACACACCCCTCAGCCAGCGCGCACACCTCTCTGATGACTCATTAGTCAACATAAGGAGGACCTTTATTGCAGAATGGATGGCGTTCGGGCAGCTGCTAGCAGCACAACCCACTGGCTGCACGCGTGCTGGCTGCGCCCTGGTCCCGCGTGGCCCCCAGACACCCAGGCTCTGGAATAATGGTACTAGCAGGATGCTCTCCCTGCGCAAATGTTCGAAACGCATAAAAGCGTGCGCGTGTACAGTCTGGCTCTTTGCCCAATGCATTCTACCTGCCACGCAGGGCGAGGCCGAACAGAGATGGAGGAGGGAAAGACGGGCCTCTTTTCAAGAGGTTCTCTCTGGGCATCTCCCTGAGAGTCACTCTGGGAAGAGAACAGAACCATTCTGATAAATATGTATTAGAGGTGAGTGGTGAGAAAAAAAAAAAAAAAAGGAGGGGAGGAGGTTGTATGGAAAAGCAAACATGCGGGGTTATTTCAGAGAAAGCAAACCCGAAATGGAGGTATGCTGGAAATAACTCAAGTAAAAGGCAACGAGACGACACAATTGGAGAGCTGAGAGAGAGGATGACCAGACAGACAGACATAGGTTGGGGACAAGATGCTGTTGCATTCAGCGGGAGTCAACCTACCTGCAGGTCAGTCTGCTTTCTCCACAGGATTTGTATGATTTTTCATCAGTCAACTAAACTTTTGAAAAGCCTTACTTTCTCTGCAAAACAGTAATGGGGATACCAATCTTTATGGTGAATGTGTTCGATATCATGTGCAAATTGGCTCAGTGAATGTTTGGAACATAGTATGTTTTTGGCTGGAATATAATGGCTGCTGTTAGCAGTATCATTATTATTTTTCTATATTCAACGCTTAGCACAGATTCTTCAGTAAGTGTTCAATGTACATGTAAAAAATGTTTACATCAAGTATAATGGGGCATATAATAAAACACCCATTTAAAGTGGAAAGCTCAATTAATTCAGATAATTTTATGTTTCTTATAATCACAAACACAACCAAAATACAGTGAAAATTCCCATAGCCCAAAATATATTCTCTCCTATTCCTTTGTGGTCAGTACTCTACTTCTGGCCGAAACAGCCTCCAATCTGCTTTTTGTCACTCTAGATTAGATATTCAATTTCTAAAATTTATATTAATGGGATTGTGAATTCTACATTAATTTCTTGTTCATGGGATCATGTGCTCCTTTGTGTCTGGTTTCTTCTTTACAATGTAAGTGGATTAAAATCCATCCATGTGGTTACTTGAATTTACATTTATGTCACTGCATTGTGGAATAATAGGTAAAGCCATATCAACATTCATTAATTTACTTGTTGAAAAAGTCTTGATTTTCCTTTTTCTCTCCCCCCAGTTCCCCCCCCCCCCCCCCCCGCCGCCAATTTGGCTTTTATGGGCAATGCTACAGTGATCATTCTTGCACAAGCCTTTGTGTCAACATATGTTTTCATTCATCTTAGATAAACAGTAATGGACTATAATGCAACTGAGGAGTTATATAGTAAATGATACTCACTTAAGATGATATATAAGAAATTTCCTTACAAAAAGTTCCCAGAGTAATTGAACTACTTTAACATTACCAATAGCAGTGAATGAGGTTTCCAGTTTCTGTTTACCTTCACCAAAACAAAATGGTGCTTACAGAAAAATCATAACCATTCTAGTAGTTACACAATAGTAAGTCCTGATTTTGATTTATATTCCCTTCATGCCTAATTACACAGAGAGAATATATTTGTAGTCATCTATAGATCTTATTCTGTGAGCAAACTGTATCTATTAAGATATTTGGATTAATATTATGTTTATCTCATCTTTGTTAAATTCTAAGAGCCTTTATTCTTCTGAGTCTTTATTCTTTAGTCTTTATTCTTATGAGTCTTTCTGTCAGTTTTATGTTAGTATTTTCATTTTAATTTTATTTTCTTGAATAGTATTGCAGTATTTATTTGTCATTTTCTTGATAGTACTTTTAAAATAGTATTTTCTTAATAGTACTACATAAAACTTAGTTTTATAGTTCTTGAGGTAAATTTGCAGTTAGATTATTTCTGAGTATATATGTATCATCCTAGAACCATTTTGCTTAATAATTGAATTCACTGTGTGCTGTTGTTGAAATCAATTGACTTGACCCAGAGAAGCCTATTGAACACCACAATTGTAACTTATTGATAAGTATGTGTGTCCTATGACAATATCACACTGGTAACAAGTGCCTAGAAATAAAGCAATAGTGCAAATCATCTAACATTTTTTCTTCCAAGGTTAGTTGGCAACTTTAGTTCCTTTGAACATCTATAAAATATTCAGTTTTAAAATTTCTACAAAGATATTCAGAATTGTGAGAAATCTACAAGTTGAGAGAGAATTGATATTTTAACAAGACTTCATAGCTACAAATACGTACATAAATCTATTTAGCATTTTAGCTAAGTGTATACCAATATTAAACACACATTTTTCTTATAGTTTAGTGCTTTGATGCTGAAGACAATTTTATATTTCAAAACTTCGAAGATTTTTTATTGCTGATATAGAATTACAGATAACTCTATTCTGAATCTTAATATTCTTTTTTGAGTTTATTTCTATTGTCAGTGTGATGTACAGAGTTATTACAGTTGCACATGTAAGGCAATGGGTACATTTCTTGTCAAACAATATTCTTATAAACTGTTATCTATAAATAAAGATGGTTTTATTTGTTTCTATCCAATCTTAATGACTACTAAATTTTCTTGCCTTATTGAATTGGCTAAGATATCTGGCACAACATTGAATCTGTGCAATGAGAGTGGACTTACTTGAATTTTTCTTAGTTTAACAGAGAAAATATTCATTATTTTGCCAAGAAGCTTAACCTAAAATTTTAATGTAGGTGATATTGATCAAAATGAGGAATTTTCTTCCTCTTTGGAGTTAGCAGCAGTTTTAATTTTATTATTGTATTTATTTGCCTATTTAATGGTCCATCCATCCATCATTTATTTCATCATCTACCTCATCTATCTATCTATCTATCTATCTATCTATCTATCTATCTATCTATCTATGTATCTTCCATATCTATCTATTATTTTGGACATCAAACGCAAGGCCTTGTTAATGATAGGTAAGCCCTCAATCACCTGAAGTCTCAACGTGATAACATGTAGGGCTTTTTGTTTTCATCCACACATATCATAGTCCTGTTCATTTCCCCCCAATCATAGTTCTTTCTCTATTGCATTACGATAGTATTTCTGGCTATAGGGTTAATGGACATTTAATCCTTTAATGTCCAATCACCTGTTAATCTCACTGGGTGAAAGTTCTGTTCCAAATGTGGGTTTCTTTTTGAGTTACACTTGACTTCTTTTTATAGTTTCTATTTATTTCTTTATTGTGTCTTTATTTTCCTTAGATCTTTGAGCATATTGAGTGTATTTACAATAGCTACTTAAAGTTCTTGCCTGCTGTTTCTATTGTCTGCCTTCCTGGAGTCTGTTGCTTCTGATTGCCTTTTCTTTTGATTGCTGATTCATTTTCCTGTGTCTTGAAATGCCTGACAAATTTTGAGTAGATATTTAATGCCTGATATCTTGTGTTACTGAGTGCTTGTTTTTCGTTGCCTTCTTTTTCTCATGGGTGTTTAAATTTTTCTTCCATTGGCCAAGTTGCTCGTAGATCAAAATTATCTCTTTGTGACTTATTTTAAGTCTTTATGATAAAATAAATGATAAAATACTCTTTACTCTGGCTAATGCATTTATCCTTACTAATACATTTTCTGGGATTATTTCCACATGCTCTCATTTTCCTTAAGGACTTTCCATTATGGCTACTTGGAATTTGAACATATCCTAGCCCCTTGGGTAGTAATATTTAGCATATAGTTTCATAGTCATTCTTCACCTTGCTTCTTATAATTTTTAGTATATATGCATATTAAAAAATATATATTTCTATTTACCCATTGTGTCAAGGGAGTGTTTATGGACCTCCAAGGTATAAAAAATTCACCAACCTCACTAATTCTAGACATATAAAACATTTTTTGAACTCCCATGTCATTCACCTGAACTTCAGAATCATCTTCTTTTTAGGTAAGCTAAATCTAGCTTCCACATATAAGAGAAAACATAGGTCCTTTGTCTCTCTGAGCCTGACTTATTTCATTTAACGCAATTTAAAAAAGATTTTGCCATTTGTGAATAAATTAAAATTTTTACCAAGTTGAGTTTCAAGAATGAAGCTTTCACATTCCAGCCTAGGACAAGCCCCGGATCTTTCCTGTTTTACTATTGGGTGGATTCTTCAAGATTACCAGCAATTACATTTCCATTGCTGCTTCCTTATGTCTGAGAAAGCCAACATGGCTGATAAATATCAGAAATCGTAATAGCAATCTTTTGCATGATTGCAGCAGCAATGGGATCTTTTACTATTTGAAAATTCCGATTGCTGTATTTTTACTGTTTACAAGTAAAGGAAACTGAGGCTTGAGAGTTAATCCATGAGTTACATGGGGACTGACATTCACTTCATGTTTAACATCTAGCAGAGTTTTTCAAAATACACAGACTCTTATTTTCAACTTGGATAATTTGGTACTGGCCTATGATTTAGAGGGGAATGATATAAGAATACTAGCCATGAGAACTGTCACTCACAATCTAGAGTAGATTGTAAACAGTTTTCACAATAAATTTCCTAGGTGGCCACCACCACCTTTTATCCACAGACTTGGAACCTGTGGCTCAGAAAAATGGAATACATTGCCAAAGTCATGCATCTGGGGAAGAATTTCAGACACGGATATGTTGCTGTTTAGTTCCAGTGAGCAATTAAATTGTCCACTCTTTTTCTTCCTGTGTCTAAAATCCAGTGACCTGAATTTTGATGAGCTGACTAAACTATGAGCTGTCTTAAATAGAAAAACCAAAAGAATCATTTCTAAAGTCTTATTCTCTTTGTTTTTCAGAACTTTAACCTGTAATCTGAGATTGGCTAATTCAGTATGATTATGACTAATCTGAAATCCATTTCTGTGTGGCCTGATCCATCATACGGTGGCTTTGATTCCTATAAAGAAGATAATGACTTTTCCAATTCAGTGTGGCATCATTTTCTTGCTCACTCATGGCCTTCTGGGTGATTAATCCCTGGATGTTACGGCAGGAGGAAGGAGCAGCTGGGGTTAGGGAAGGTAGGGAGGCCATTCGTGGAGCTCTTCTGAGAAGTAGCGGAGAGCTGTGTGACTTGGGGTTTCCACCTTCTCATTTCAGTCTGTAAGGAACTTCCAGTGGACCCTTGATGACTATACCGTTCATTCCAACCAATAGAAGATTTTGCCAGATGTCAAGGTGAAATAAAAAAGTGACACTAAAAGTTGGTCTATTAATACTAGGATTGTCATTAAGCTTAATGAAGAACATTTTTTTAACTCAGTAACACATCTATCTCTTTGGGAAAATGAAGTAACACTTATTTCAATGAGGTCTCTGGGAAAAATGCTGATAATTTTAGAGGGACAACCAAATGAAAATATCATTAGAGGTTAATGGTATTTAAAGTTAGTATTTAAAAGTTGTTCATAGAGGAGTTCGGGATTTAGCTCAGGGGAAGAGTGCTTGCTTAGCGAGTGGAAAGCTCTGAGTTCCGTCCTCCGAACTGAAGAAACAAACAAATGTTATAGAATGACTTTTGTTTTATACTGAAACTCAATCACCCACACTGACTATATCTAATAAACATTTGTTGAATGAATGAGACAGCGAGGGAAACATATTTGGACTTCTTTTTCTGGAATGGATGGTTTATTCATGTGAATGTGCACTTATCACTTTCATAGGGACAAAGAAAGAACGGGTTCACATTTATTCAGATTTCTGTTCATAGATCTCAGCATTTGCTTATAGCTCCAGACTCTAAACAGGCTAGCAAATGGACACAGTTATTTTAATACAAGGTGAGAGAGCTACCTCATTACTAAGAGCAAGGTCCAAGAACCTTCCTGGCTGAAGGGATAGTTGGGTTGAGTATTTTAGGGAGAACTGAGGAGAAAAGTGCCCAGGCATTGAAGGGCTCTGGAAATAAGATCTATGTCAAGATTTAAAGAAACAGAAATTAAGAGGAGAGGGTTTGAGGTGACTGAAGAAGAGGTTTGTGGAATGTCAATCAACACTGCCATCGAATTTTCACATGCAACCAATGATATTTGAATGCCAACAATTGTGAGTCATTCTGCCAAGCACTTAGCTCAGATTAAAGTGTTGTATGTGGCTTGTAACCTCAAATATTCTTTTAATCCAAAGAGAAACATGATAAACAAAGCAAGTAATTCCAAACCATTATGTTGAGAACCAAGGTGAGAAGTACGGGGTATTTGGGGAGCTCATAACCTAGAAAATCGACCTAATTTGCTTGTCAGAAGGGATGCAAAGAGTCAAAGTTGGTACTTGAAGGGTATGTAGGAGCTCTCCAGGCAATTAGCACAGACTAAAGCAAGAGAGAACATGAATGTTCAAGGAACCATGCTACCAACCATATTGGTGTTTAAAGTGAAGCACAGGGCAGAGTGCTAGCCTTGAGCAAAAAGAAGCCAGGGACAGTGCTCAGGCCCCAAGTCCAAGCCCCAGGACTGGCCAAAAAAAAAATCACGATGATATGAAATAAGTTCCACATTAATGCAGTGTCCTTAATGACAGAAATGCATATCAAAGGCTGCTAGTAAAGTGAAGCCCAGAAGAAATGAGGCTGAGGAGATAAGATGGTCAGATCATAGAAGGTATTCTTAGTCACGGATTTAGTGATCATGACTATTACCACCAAGAGCTTTAGAGATCAAAATAGCCATTTAAAGGCATTGTGCTGGGGAAGGAAATTAAGTTTTCACTTTTCTGTTTTAGAGTGGCAGAAGGTTTCTTTTTTTTTGTTCATAGCCTCAGGAATTCAGTGATGGAGTGGGCACAGATTCTAGCCTTGGCATGTCAGGAGCCTTCATGTCACTAGCCACATTGCAATGAAGTGAACTTTCCTGCCTTCAAAATGCCTTCGTGTCTGTGATCTCTTGCAGTTGTGAAGAAGTCAAGAGGGAGCATTATTACCCACTTGACTGATGAACAGACCACATCTCTGGCTGGTTTAGACACATGGCCACAATTAAGTACTATGCGTTGGTTTTGTAGTTGAGGCAGCCCCAGACCTCTGGCTTTCTGCCTTGGTGCATTGCCTTTTCCTCAGCATTTACTGTGTGGGTTTTTCAAAGGCCCATGAAAGCCAAGTATTTCCATGAAGAATTGATTCCTTTCTCTCTTTCAGACCTCAGAATGACACAATCTTCCATCTTGATTGCCCAGGCTTTTCTCAGTAATAGTTCTGTCATGTTTGTAAGTGTTACAACATGTGGAGTAGGAAATGTCCCTAGGTGTTGGAAATTAAGATCTCTGAGAAGGTATCACTTCCCTTATCATGCTTCCAAATGATCTCCTAGAGTAATGAAATATTTTGCCCAGTTTTCTTAGTTTCACAGACAGTGGTAATACCAGCAGTAATAATCCTGCAGTTATCTTTTGTCACCTATAGTAGAAGCCTGGAATTCTGACTCTACCCATGACAGATGCCAGACAATTAAAAACTTATAGACAGTCATGAGAGAGCTGGAAAGAAATGTAGGCATCTTTGTTTGATCTCATCAATATGCAGAGAGTTAAACTGAAGATCGGAAGGAAGAACGCATGAAGATTCTTCTAGATTACTGGTAATATGTATTACTAGATCTATGTAATCTGTGTAACATTGTGTACAGATCCCCAAATATGCTTGTCCTTAAGTACTGTGATATGACACTGAGTTTCTAAAACTTATAGAAATGGCAAACGACACGACACAGCTAGAACATGATCCCAGAAGCCTGGCACAGTAGCTGTATTTCTTATCCAATACAGGGGCATAAAAACATTTCTGAGGCAGGCAGGTTTATTGGGAGTAAACAATACCCAGAAGATACAAGAACAAAAGACAGAGTGTATCTAAAATACACTGAGCTGACTTAATCTTCCTCAAACTTTTGCTAGTGCTTTCAAGTGACCATTAGCACTTCGATTCTCAGATCTTTGCATATAGGCCTTAGAGGAAGAGTAAAGTCTCAAAGCTGACCACAGGACCAAACGTTAAGTCAAATATGTGCCAAAGTTGCTAACACAAGCAAGCAAACAAAGAAGCAAACAAAACTGAAACTGATTAAGGCAACTTTAATGGAGGTGAGATACACAGGTTAAAAGAGGTGGCAACTGAAGTCATTTTTTTCTTGAACAAGTAGTACTGCAGGTACTGTTTTAAGCGCCAAGCATCTTATTTAAGGGTTTACAGCGGTCAGGGGGTAGCACTTTGAGAATCATAAGTAAGATGGTTTAGGAGCTAAGATTCATGGCCAGCCAGAAATGAGGAAGGAATTCCATATGCTTAACACGGGAGCAATAAGACTTAGGTGATAGGGGAGCTTTACTGGCCATCCCCCTTAAGGGACAGCAGCACAGCTACATGACAAATGCTTCCTGGCCTTGCTCTAGCAGAACTGTAGCGGTGTCCTTCATTCTAGTAATTGGAGCTGTGGTAGAACTCAGAATGGGATACATCATAAAAAATTAGAGTTGTAGTTTCACATCTGCTGGTGGATTCAGCAGTGTCATAGGAATCTCTCAGGAATTATTTCCCGGGTTGATGAGTTGCTGAGACAAGGGAAATGAAGATAGAAGGGTGGCTTACACCAGTAAGCAAATGTCTTTGAAAGTTTTGGAGGCTGCAAAATATTCTGCAAATGTGATTCTTTCAGAATTTACTCTCAGTTACTTCATGCTTGTTATTGAAAAGCATAGTTAATGAACTGGCTGTTTTGGGTGGGATTTTTTTAAAATAGTGCTTTTATTTGTTTGCCTGGGATACTGAAGATCAAACCCAGGGTCTTGGCAGGCAAGATAAGTCATCTGCCACTGAACTGCATGGCCAGCCAGGAATTCACATTCTACTGTGGGACAGCATGATATGTAGCTTCGTGTGAAGCACTTAATTAACCACCACTTATTCCTAGACATGGGGTGGCTTCTGCAGATGATTGGGTTTCATTTTTGTGGGTGGCAGAAACAGAAAAGGAAGAAAGAAAAAAAAACCCTAGCCCAAAGCTATTCAAGTAGATGCAGCAATGGAGGGAATTGCTTCTTTTTCTCCCGCTTTTATTCTCTTGGGAGTGGAAGCATCCTCATGTCAGTGGTGAACAGAAGCAGATGTGAATTATTATTATGGTCTCTTGCCTCATAATTTCTGTGTCACTAAGATGTGCTCTGTTTATGACTGCACTTAGAAAGCTTTGCAATATTAGCCATATAAAGTCTCCATCCATGGATTCGATTACCACACTCTTCACTTGTTCCAGGAAACTGAGACTGTAGAATCGTATTTCTGGTGAGAAGGAGCTCTCAGTCTTGTTCATTTCTGGTTGTGCATTCCACTGGGAAGGCTTTGTTATAGGTCATTAAAGCAAAGAATGGTCCTTGAGGATCCTCTGGCTCATGTCCTCATCACCCCAATGCACACTGAAGGAACTGAGGCACAAAGAGACAAGTTCAAAATAACAGCAGATATTAGAGTTGTGGAGCTCTGATTGTATCTACACCATTCAATGGATGAACTTTGCAGGCATGTAACCAACTTCCTTTGGAAGTTCTGCACACACGTAACGAGGGGAGGGAAGGGGTAACTTGCTTAAAGATGGACCAACTTTGTGAAGCATGAAATGTCCTAGTTTCTATAGGATAAACACCAGGAAAGTACATTTGGAAACGTAAACAAGAAGGATAGTTTGAAAATGGTTCAAGTTCTACTAAATCTCCTTTAGAAACTTTTATGTAAGGAAGACAAACAGATCTCCCAAAAGAAAACACAGAAAAAGTCATTTTCCTCATCTGTAGAAATGGGTGTTGTTCTTGCAGCACTGTTACTAAGACAAAATGAGATTAGAGTACTCATACCGTTCTTGGGACCAGGGTCTACTAGTATTCCCCTTCTTCCTTTCTGACAGAAATGAAAAACAGAGTCTCTAGAGACTGGACATGCCATTCTGATCTCTGTATCATTGTAGGGGTGGAGTTTGGGGTAAACTTTCTGGGGGGATAAGACACTGCTCTGAATCTAACCTCTTTGTTAGTAATTTTTTAACAGATCCCTAAGGAAAAGGAAGAAAACAGCACTCTTTTCCTTGTAGTGCATCTCCACAGCATTTAGAACTACAACCCAAAACCTAACCAGGGCCTCAAAGGTCTTACGTGTCCAAACCCTCATCACTTCTCTTTTCTGGTACTTCTTTCTTGTGGTTCTTACTGCATGGAGGATGAATGAAGATTATGCTCAGGAAAGATTTATTTAGGGGAAGGGAGAGGGAATACCAAAATTGAGAGACAAAGAACAAAAAGACAAACCCTTCAAAAAGCAACACTTACAAAACCATTTGGTGTAAACCAACTGCACAAGTCTTGTGGGGAGAGGGGAAGGAGGAGGGAGAGAGGGGAAATGAGGGAGGAGGTAACAAGTAGAACAAGAAATGTACTCACTGCCTTTCATATGAAACTGTAACACCTCTGTATCACACTTTGACAATAAAGAAAAAAAAGAAATATACTCATTAACTGACTATGTAAATGTAACCCCTTTGTACATCACCTTTACAATAACAATAAAAATATTTAAAATGATAAAAAATAAGAGCTTTCCCCCCACAGTCCCAATATGATCTCAATTAGTAGTGGTGAAGTAGTTGATTGCGGTTAAACTTCTTCAGATAATTTACGTTGCTACTGAATTATTTAACAATTTAAAATATCCTCAAACATTGTAGCACCAAATGTAGGGAGGGCTTGGTGAAATTAATATGCTAATATACTATTGGAGTGTACCACTGGAGTTCATTACAACTGGTCATATATATGTATATACATATATACATATATATACATATATATATATAGCAAATTCTTTGATCTAGTAATGTTACTCTTAGGAATTATACAGAAAAAAGCAACTAAATTAAGAAAGAAAGCCATGTTAATAAGGGTAGACACTGCAGAATTATAAAAAATGGCAAAAATTGAAACTCATTGAAGGGAATGTCACAGTAATTTTATTTAAGGAGAATAGTAAAATTATTTACAAAATAATGTTGGAAGGAAATATTCAGCCAATATGAACATGACAAGAATTGTATCAATACCAATTTATATAAACAAAAATAGTAGAGACCTATGAGAAGCAAAAGTGGCAGCTCATGCCTAGCTATTCAGGATGCTGAAATTTAGGGATCATGTGAGACTCTCATCTCAAATTAACCAGCCAACAGCTGGAAATAGGGTACGAACCAACTGGTAGAGTACCAGCAAAAAAGCCAGAAGCTCAAGGCCTGAGGTCAAGCTTTAGTGCCAGCACACACACATACTTGTTCTTGCTCTCTCTCTCTCTCTCTCTTTCTCTCTCTCTCTCCCTCTCTCTCTCTCACACACACACAAAGAATTATTCCAATTAAAAATCTATTATGCTCACTATTTTTGCACAGTTTAAATCTGGACAAAGAAGTAGAATGACTAATAAGTAATTAAATGTTATATGCTAGAAAATGGCTTTAGGAACATATACATTTGAAATAAAATTGTGCTTCTTTTATTCAATGTGAAAATGAGGACAGTTATGCCCTTCCTATGAGCAATGAAATTGTAGTTTTTAGCTCTTTGTGCCTTTCTTTACCCTTTTCCTCAATAAAAATTATCCCCTCCCCAGATGTCATTATAGTTACTTGTTTTTCATTTTTATCATGTCTGTTCTCTGAGAAGCTTGAAGCTCTTTCAGTTACTACTTTATCAAATTATTCAAAGGAAGTAAACTATCTGAACTATTCATCTGTCTACTCATCCATTATCCATCATCCATCTATCCATCCATCCATCCTTCCATTCATCTACCCACCTACCCATCCACCAGTAAGTAGACTGAGATTCCCTAATTCTTTACTGATCATTTGAAATTTAAGGTATTCGATTGAAACTTCAAGTCTATTTTTCAAAGATATTCGCAAGAAGGAAAACGGCAGCAATCTGTTTTTTCATTATCGTCTTTTTTTTTAATGACCACTTCTTTTAGACACAATTGCTGGTGGTGCATTCGTGTAACTCAACCACATTTGTCATACAACCATGAACCAATGGATATCTTAATTGTCATTCTTTCACTGGGGTTCAGCTCTGATATTTTCAATAGCTGGCAAAAATATCTATTCACATAAACAGAAACTCCATAAGAGTTACATGTGGAAGTTGTGAGGTAATGTCTCTTTTCTCAAAAAAGCTTCAACTTGGAATTTTCCAGAGTGACCCATGGAGCAGCTGGTTTTATGTCTGAGATTCTCCATTTCCATTGGAGAGCAGACAGGGGAGATTTTGAATCACTGCCATATTCCAATCAGTGCAAATTTCTAGTTTCTAGTTCACAAAAGGACTCCTAATCAGATTCAAAAGGAAATTAATAGACCCCAGGACAAGAGAGTAGAGATGAATAAAGTAGAATTCATGAGTGACCACAGCAGGTCAAATCTATCTGTATAATTTTTAAATATCACATTGCATTCTAAAAAATACACCCAAAAAACTCATGTATTTTCTCAAGTGCTGTTCCACAATCTGGAAAATTAGAGACGAAAATAGAAAACCATCATTGTTAATTCTCTGTGTCATCTTGGCTGGATTAAGGAATAGATACGTGGTAACATCTTTCCTGGTGTTTCCATAAGGATGTTTCTAAGGAGATGGTATTTGAATCAATGCAGTAAGGACTATCTGTCTTCACCAATGTGGGGAATCGTCGTGCGATCCACAAGGGTACCAAACATAACAAAAGAAAATTTCATGTAAAGCTGTTGTATAACTGGTGTGTGTGTGTGTATGCACGCGCGCGTGTGTGTGTGTGTGTGTGTGTGAATGGTAAATCCGACCGAGGGTATTTGCATGCGAAATTGTATGGTAAAGCCCTTTTGAACAGTTAATATACACTAAAAACAGAACAGATGGATGACAGGAACGTAAAACAGTCTTTACTGTTGGGTGAGTACCATGAAAAAGAAGGCTGAGAGATGAATGAGGATGAGTGTTATTCAACTATTTTATAAGCATGTATGAGGTAAGCAATGAAACTTACTGAAACTGTTTACAGAAGAGGTGAGTGGAGATAAGTGACAGAGGGAGTGAGCTTGTACTATGTATGTATGCATGTGTATATATATATATGTATATGTGTGTGTATGTAAATGTCACAATGAACCTCCCTAATCATCAGATAATTAGAATTTTTAAAGCAGAAAGACATTGAAGTAAGAAACATAAAGGGACTAGATAGAAACAATTATGTGTACAGTGATGTGTAGTAAAAGGGTATGAAGGGAAGCCAAATTTGGAGCACATTGAGGTAGGGAGCAGGGTATGAGTAAAGAGTCAAAAAATACAAGACAAGCTTGAACCGTGAGCGAGCAGCTTTCATTCAGGGGAAAGACATAAAAAGATTGCAAGTCAGCTATTGGTGGTGAGTCTCCTGCAGAGAATCACACCTCACTCTTCACCATAACTAGACTCCTCAGTTGAAACAGAAAACCCATAGCTGAGACGAAACAAACAGTGATGAAGAAATGTGATTCACACATTTTGGTTAGAAGTTGAATGCTCAGTGAATATTTGCTGCATCTCCAGTGCCTTCTTATATGATTTTGATGTCACTTTTTGTTGTTGTTAGTCATGGGGCTTGAACTCAGGGCCTGGCCGATCGATGTTCCTGGACTTTTTTGCTCAAGGTTAGTGCTCTACCAATAGAGCCACAGCACCACTTTCTTTATCTGATTTTGAAGAGAGCATGCAGAGTATATTTACATAGCAGTGTCTTCAGCAG
The DNA here is from genome assembly GCF_023159225.1 of Perognathus longimembris pacificus. Classification (NCBI taxonomy): domain Eukaryota; kingdom Metazoa; phylum Chordata; class Mammalia; order Rodentia; family Heteromyidae; genus Perognathus; species Perognathus longimembris. Next base: position 9,195,980 of record NC_063172.1, read on the forward strand.
AGTCTAGGAACTTCCACCCATACAATTATAACACTTGAGCTCCGTTAGTTCTTCTGTAAGATGTGATCTGTCTAGTTTTGTATGATTCTGTTCATTGTTTTCATGTCCCTCATGAATTGTTTTCAACTTCCAAGGTCCTTAAGTTATTTACAAGATACAGTTTCAGGCAATTATATGCACTTTGATTCACAGCACTAGCATTGCAAAAAGATGTCTAAAAACACTACATCATGCCATGAGATAATAGGTCATATATCAATCAGGGATTAAAAGCTTTGTTCTTCAGGATCAACACATGCAAGAATGATTTTAATGTGGTAGCTATTCTTATTGCTCAAGATGTATCTTCTAAAGGTGAGTTAACTTTAGATAATACCATTATCAACTGTTTTAGAGTTATGGTCCAATAGTATTCTTAGAGCAAAATATTGTGGAAGGACATCTAAAAATAGCACCAGAAAGTGGTCATCCTACAGGAAAATGTATACTTTTTTGTAGTACCATGGTCATATTCTGGGATGTGTTGGACTTTCTAGTATTCTTCCCAGTTCCTTATAAAGACTTGTTTTTTGCATGCGTCAGAGCACATGCTCAGTTGCTTTGTCACTCACTTATTTAGCCAGATGGTTCTTGGGTACATCCATTTAAAAGGCAGCCACAAAAATGAGCAGTTGCTGTTTATAAACTCCACGTTGTTGTGTAATCCAGATGACAGAGTAAGTGGGGAATGTGGCTAATATTCAGCTTTAATCACAATTTTAGCACTTGTAGACAGCAAATGTGTGTGGGGTGAGTATCCAGTTCTACATTAGGCAAAATCTTGGTACAAACAACAATGTTTTGAGATGGGTCTAATTGCATTGAAACATCATGCTGGTTACAGGCTGGGACTTCAAGGGGCCAGGCATTGAAGCGTGTAAGAAGACCAAGTTGATTTTTCACACAACCCTTGATTGATTCTGCCATCATTCAGCCCGCTGAGATATTTAGCTATGTGCTTATTATGGCAAAGATTCCTGTTCCAAATATAAAGCTGAATAAAACTGTGATGGGGTCATTGAGAAAGCGAATTTTCATCTCTCATGGGATCACCAATAGAAAAGTCATCTAAAAATGGTGGGGGAAAACCCATTAACAACTAAAACATAAGCCATGAATCATTTATTTTTACTTGTAATAATTTATACTATCAACACTTCCATCTCTGTGTTCATCCGTACTTAATGCAGTTTTGTAGCTAGAAACACGTGTGCATCCAAGCAACAGGAAATGGGACCAGTAGTGGGATTTTTTCTCACATAACAGGAAGATTAGAGGAGTTATTAGGTCAGTGGTTTAGTTATGTCCAATTTTAACTATGATTTGCTTAGCTTTTCTCTGCTGGGCTCAGGTAACTTACAGAGAATACAGGCATCATTTCTGGATTCATGTTAAAATGGTGGAAAAGGACAACTCTCTCTCTCTCTTTCTCTCTCTCTCTTTCTCTCTCTCAGATACTTTGTAGGTTAAAGTCTGACTGACCTAGTGGCAAGGAAAAGGATGATAAACACTGACTTAGACCAATATTGTTTAAGCACCTGTTGACCATATCATTTTACCATCCACAGTGACCATGTCACTATTTAGAATGAAATTCAGGACTTAGTAGCAAAGAAGGCAGCGGAGGATGTAACAGTGTCTGCCAACAGACTTTTCTGGGCCACTAAATATCTTCTCTCCTTTAAGCTCACTGGTTTCATCATCTTTTACTTCTTATTTATCTGAGCTGCCCAATACATTTCTCAATGAATTTTTAGCATAGTGGCAACACCAACAACTTCATAGTGAAGGACTTATTTATTTAAAAAATACAAAAATTTAAAGAGGGGAGAGGATTTTTTTTTTGTGTGTGTGTGGGGCTTGAACTCAGGGCCTGTGGGCTGTCCCTGAGCTTTTCCACTCAAGGCTAGCACTCTACCACTTTGAGCCACAGCTCCACTGGGACCAGGGGCTTTGGGTCAGTAGTAAAATCTTTCTTGATTCCAGAGTCTCTTATTGCAAGTGTGATTTCAATTTAATGTTCTTAAATCACACTTTTAGTATTTTTAAATGAAGGCAATTATAATAATGCCCAATTCAGAAAGTAGTATTGAGGATTAATTGCACAGCAAATGTTTGCCAAAGTGCCTATCCCATGATAATGCACGTAATAAATATTAGCTCTGTTGGCTACAACTTGAAAATTTTCTCCCCAGTACTGTGGTTTGGACTCAGACTTGTGCTTGCTCGTCAGGCAGTTGAGCATTTAAACCATGTCACCTTCCCTTTCTGTTTTCGTTAGTTACCTTGTTAAGTTTCTTGATTTTTTTATTTTTTCTCAAGCTGGTCAGCACCACACATCTACTCTTGCCTCTTGTGTGGTTCAGACACTAGGATGGTGCCAGTATGTCTAAGTTTTTAAATGAGCAAAGGTATCTTGCAAAGTTTTGTTTGGGCAGGTCTCCAGTTGTGATCCTGTCTATTTATAGGCATTTGTAGGCGTAAGTCACTACTCCCTGCTCTTGAAAACTGTGGGGGTTTTGTTTTGCTTTGTTTTTGTCTTGGGGTTTGATCTCAGGGCCTGGGCACTGTCCTTGAGCTTTGCACTCAAGGCTAGCTCGACCATTGTGAGCCACGGAGCGACTTCTGGTTTTCTGGTGGTTAACTGAAGATAAGTCTTATAGACTTTCCTTCTGCTTGGGCCGGTTTCGAACTACAATTCTTGGCCTCCTGAGTAGCTAGGATTAAGGGCATGATCCACTGGTGCCTGGCTTGAAAACTGTTTTGATGACACTACGAATCCAATTCTAAGAAATATCTAAGCTACGATTTTCCTAGACATATAAATACCTAGGATTTTTGTGGTTCAAATAACTTTTTTAGTTTTTAGATTTGGCATGCACGATGGGCATGACAGAAGCAGGCTCTGAACCAGGTATTAGAGACTCAAATGTGAAGTTATTTATGAGTTTAATAGTATGGAAAAATACAGACAAATAAATATATAAACATAAAATAGTTCATTTATATGCTCATATTACAGTGGTTCAATGTGATGTGAGCTGAAAAGATCAGTTCTATTTCTAAGCTGATTTTTATACCCAGGTTGGTTAGAAACACATGTGGAATATATACTTTTCCCCTTGTAACTGACTGAAAAATCTGCCTACCATTACGCCCTTCTGCCTTATTTTCTGTTTACAGATATTTAATCTCAATACATATGAGGATGGTACAATAAAATTAACTCCACAGAATAGTAATTAATGTCAGAAATCATTCATAAAAGGAACCAATACAAATAATGGTGATCAAATGATAATCAAATATTGCCGTTCTGGCTAGTGTGAGATGGAGTGTTTGATTTACTATCTTTGATTTGATGGTGGCTTTGATTTACATTTCTGTTATGGCTAAAGATGTTAAACATTTCTTCATGTAACTGTAGCCATTTGTACACTTCTTCTAAGAACTGTCTATTCAATTTACTTGTCCATTAACAATTAGATTATTTGTTCTTTTGCTGTTCAATATTTTGAGCTCTTTGCATCGTTTGGATTTTAATCCTTTATCTGTTGAATAGCTGATGAAGGTTTTCTTCTGTTCTGTGTGTTCTCTCTTGGTTCGGTAACTGTTTCTTTTGTCAAGTAAGTGCTTGATGCAATTTGATGCAATTTTATTTGTCAATTCTTGCTTTCTTAGCAATTGGGGTTCCATTCAGAAAGTAATTACCTGCGTCTGTAAAAATAAAATGATAATAAAATAGCTAAAGTTTATTAAATGAATATGGCAGTACTTTACAACATTTTTTACATATTTATTTCATTAAATGCTGTTTTCTAGCTCTCTGTCTATCTAGCTATCTACCTACCAACCTACCTACCTGTCATATATGTTGAGTTGGGTTCTGTTATCCTACAATTTTAGAAGTATGAAAAACAGTACGGAGGGGGAAAAAAAGCAGTCTGAAGGGAACTCACAAAACCAGACATAGAACTACCCTATGGCCCAGCCATTCCACTCTTGGGCATTTATCCAGTAGATTTCAGTTCTTAGTACGATTGACTTCCTGTTCCCCTGCTGCTGTCAAGTTTCATTTTCCAGTGGCTTCTTGCATAGCTTCTTATGTGGCCTCCACTCTTCACACTCTTTGGCTTTCTCCTTCCTGCTGTCAGTTGAAGAAAACTCTCTGCTTCTAATGGGCACACATGTTAGGTCAGGGTCACCTTCATACTTCTTTGAAGTGGACTAATGTGGAACCTTAATGACATTGCCAGGATCCCTTGATAGTATCCACACTATTGGATGATTGAACAAATAGGTATGCATACACTGGAGACCAGGAATCATGGATGCCAGTTTCGAATTTTGCCTACTACATCATTATACAACAAAAAGTGAGAATTTGTAGAATATAAGCAACAAAATTTGGTGATGAGAATTGGGGTTAGGTGGAGGAAGATATGCTCTTCTTCTTGAAGGGAAATCTAGTTTTTTGATAATATCACTGTGGTTATGTGTTGTGACACTTTTCTGTTGGTTAATTAATGAATGTTAATTGAGGGGTTCACTTTTAGCTTCTGCTTCAGATTTCACGAGTCTTGGTTCAAAGTTTCTAATTGTTCTTTGACACATTTCTTCAGTTTCTTCATCTTTCTTCATTTTCATTGCCATTCAACATTGATATAGTTTTTAATCATGATCAATTTTGAGTACTCATTTTGTGTCATTATAATAGGGTGGTTATGTCATTTAATTCCTTAATAACCTTTCACCAGGTGTGAATATGCCTGATTTATAGCTTTACTCAGGATTATTCAGTACATAAGTATCCAAGGCTCTGTTTGATTCAAAACTGTTTATGTCATCCCAATATTATACATGTATCTTTGAAAAGGGAAAAGTCCAGTCCATTCAGGACCATGTGTTTGGAAAGGAAGGATTAGAACTCGGTACTCCAGACTCTGAGCTTGTCCTTCTGCTGGAGAGATGCCCTTCCTGCCATGGGTAAGTAACACAGTACACATTTATTTCCTCTGACATTATGAGTTAATTGTGAACTAAATGACCAAATCATCTGAATAGAATTGGCCTCTAAATGGCAAATTGTAAACTGGCATGAATCAGGATCATGTGTCCTGGAAGAATGTTTCCCGTTCTCCTTTAATTGAGTTTCACTCAAACATTCTCAGTCCCCTGTAACAATGGGATACTCTGTGTCAGGAGTTAGTCAGACCCAGCTGCTATGAAAATAATATGTTTGAGAAAATTGACTTGACATTTGATGGCCTTATGACTCTTCTGACAGGATATAATCAACTCATTTGGGAGAAACAGAAGCCTTCCTTGTACAGCTACGTTATTCTGGGCATGATGGAATTCTTTCAAAGCGGGGTTGGGGAGCTTTGGGGACAAACCTGGGCTTCGTAGCCTGGGGCCATAGGCAAAGCCACCAATTTTACTTCTCTTCCTCTGTCCACTGCCCTTGATCTGATGAAAAGAAACATTACTTTCAAAGCCAATACATTCCTTTCTTCTTTCCTTCTTCTTCTCCTCCCCCTCCTCCTCCTTCATCTCCTCCTTCCTCCTCTTCCAACTAAATTTATTCCACGAGCTTGAGGTTTAAGAGATTCTACCAGTCTTTCTGCTCACGAACAGCTGGAGAAGATCTCTTGGGAGCGACTGGAGGCAGGAAGTACTAATTGGGATTCTTGATTCCAGTTCCCAGGCCTGTCCTGACTGAGTGTTCTGTGAGACACAGGGGCTCATCTCAAAGTCCGCTTATTTGGGTTCTATAAAATTGCAGCCTCCAGGTGCCTGCTGCTCTATCTCATTCCTCCAGCAGGCAAAGAGAGTGAAAGGAAAGAAACCATCTTTTCAGTCTAAGTCCTAGCTCTCTAGGACCTAGGAAGTGTTGAGATATTGTTAGGCCAGTTTTCATAGGAATAAAATTGAGCCAATCATGGTTACCTTTCAAAGGTATCATAATGTGTCAGATGAGAGTACACATAGACAATACCTAACACAATTCTTGGTGTGTCTTCTAAATACTCTACTGGATTTATATTTGCCCAGAGGTTTTTGGGTTGTTTTTTTTTTTTTGTATTTTCTTTAAGACTTTCTATTCTCTCATCAGGGAATGTGTGCTTCACATTAAGATGATTAAAATTGTTTAAATACAATTATTTTAAATATCAAATAGAACCATTCTAATGATGATGTTTATTTCATGAATTTCCCTTCATACAGATTATGTTTAAGCTTCTTCTCACTTCATTTTTCTGATTCACTGTATTGTAACCTCCACCAGAAAAGGAATGCGCCTTTCTTCTTGGCCCTGTGTCCCTTACATAAGAGTTTCTACCACGTAGACATTTGCAAGAGATTTGTTAAGTGATTGCATTAAGTAATTAATGAAATGGTTTTTCCGAATATTTTCTGGAGTGCATGTTTATCTTCCTCCTGTAAACTTTACAACTCCAATTTGAATACAGCTATTCTATCATCCAGTTAATACTGTTTATGTTTGCTTTTACATTACAATAGCATAATGGAGAGTAATGGTAGAGACTATAAGGAGATACAGCCTTTGGGAGTATATATTTTGCAGGATACAAAATTTGTGTCATCTAGCCCTTTGCAAAATGATCTGCTGGCCTCTGCTTTTTATTGGTGATAGATTATTAGCAAAGTATAAATCTATGTATTTTTTAATCCCTGCTTTAAACCCTCTTATAAAGAAGTCTAAGATTATCCTGTAAAGACATGATCCATACCTTGTTATTCTCTGCAGACCCATCATCGGCTACTTTTTGCTTCAACATGCAGGATTTCAGCCTGGCAAAAACACTGAATATTTTTATCAGTAGGTTTTGAGACTACTTACGATACTCATTTTTCTTGGTAACCTTTATTCCTTGATTTTAAATTTGTTCCAACGTTGTTTGTAGTAGAATGATTTCTTTGAAGTTTTCCAGACTACTCACTCCTTGTCTCTGGTCCAATTGCATTTTGTACTTTTCTTGCTCCATTATTATTCAATGCTTTGTAACTGATTAAAAGCCAATTTTAAAGAGATTGTTCAATTTGACTGTGGTCACATTAGTAAGTAGAGAGGTTGCACTTCAGATTGAGATCTGTCTGAATTCCATAGCCACTTCCTTTCTACTACACATTGCTTCTGACTTACTCATATATAAAATAATATTCACAGCACACAGAGACAGTAAGATGGTACTCAGGTCTAATAAAACATGACATTTGATTTTTCAGTACATGCATCATGCAGGACACAACAAGGAGAAAATATTAACAGTGAAAAAAATGCAATTGGCATTTTTATTGGCAAATGGCACAATTTGGGGATACCACTGCCCACATAAGTTACTGTGTAAGTTATCTAGTCTTCCAATGTACAGTAACTTCAGAGAACAGACAGTTATACAGATTGAAACCTTGGACACAGAGTCTGCCATGAGATTTTTAGCCTAGTTGGCATTCAAAGCTATGGTCTCATCTGCAGGCAGTGTGGGGAGACAGCAGCTGCCAAGCTTCATGGGATGACTGTGGGCAGATCTCAATTCACTCAACTATGGGTTCCCCCACAGAACCACCTTATCTTATGTTCGATGACTTTCTCTGAGGCAAATGATCTGCATGTTGTTATAGTTTATTAGTTATTATTGTTCATATCTTCCAGGGCTTAATTTATAAATTAAACTCTATCTTAGACATGTGTGTTTAGGAACAGTAATGGTATACGTAGGGCTTGGAACTACCTACAGTTTCTGGTATTCATTGGGCGTCTTAGGACATATCCTCTTCAGGTAATGGGGCCCAACTCTACTGGGAATTAGAGACCATTGGTGGAGGCTGCTCTCTGTGCTGTATTGTACCTCATTCACAGATTTCTATGTAGGTCTAGTTCTCCTAGTTAGGTTTGTTCAGGCTTCTTTACAAGAATGCATAGGATAGCTGCACATTGGCATTTTCAGCCAGACGAGTCTTTTTTTAAATGGACTATTTTCACATTACAGGATGTATAAAAGTACCCTGTTGTCTATGCATTAAAAGTCAGTTGTACCTCCTCCTCTAATTTTAACAATTTACCTCTAGACATTGATAATGACTTAGCTTAACTAGGTGTCATTAGCTGTGGAATTGATGCTGACCTACTGAGGGATGTTGAAAGTATCAATAAAGTCAGGCTTCTAGCAAGAGAGGATAATAGGTGTTAGACAGACAACCAGTAATGTCTTCAAACATTCTAAAATCTTTCATGCACTATTATGAAGTTATATGAACTATGTAGGTAAGCTTATGAGGGATCCAGTGTTTTCTAAACTTTTGGAGGAGGTAGGAAGATATGAGAAGCAATGTGTATCTATGCTATAGGCCAAGATTTTGCAATCATTATAAGAAATTTTGACTTAAACCAAAATTCTCAGATTAACTTCCTCTACTTTCATCCATTTAAAATTGGTTTTCCCAAAGAATTCTGACCTTTGTGTCTTCTGTTCCAACAAGTCATCTAGTACTTTGTGATATGTTCCACGAACAATTAAAGACCCCTTGGCTTTTATCCCCGGTAGGTAAACAGTGGTATTCTATGTCCTAAAAGCCTTCGTGTGCTCCAGGCCCATTCTTCTTTGGGTGGTGGTCTACATTTGTGAATGGAGATCTCCCAGACCTTTAACACTGGTATTTTTGCAAAGAAGTCCAACTCTTCCCTAGAATCTTTGTATATCCCTGAATTTTTATTTTACTGATAGAGTAAAGGTATGAAATCCATAATTCATTCATCCCTTTCCCCAATGTCAGCTCTCATAACGTTCTATCACTTCAATTATATGACTGATAATTGAATATGAACATTTATTTATCTCATAATTATTCATTGAACATCTGGTATGTATTAGGGGCTGTGATACTTCTCTCCATTGCTATGGATGTTGCCTTCCTGTAGACTGATTACATTTTACCTGGAGGGGTGGTACTATTTTATGAATGGCTGAGACTATTTAGAGGGCTCAGATTATATGAGTAGGTATTAGCTGACAAGAAAAACCAATCAGACCAGGTCATTCTGTTTATTCGTTTATCTTGAGTTGTTGTCTTTCATTTAGAATTAGAACCATATTTACTTCTAGTCTATTTATATAGAACAAACGATGAGGACAGTATCACACAGACATTGAATTACAGAGAAGAGTTTAAAATACAATCCATTGCTTTATGGTGATTGAAATGCAATGCTTACTCAAACACAGCATTTTCCACTAGTCATAAGCACCATAACAGACAAATTGCTATAGATTTCTACCTATCCAATCCTAAAACATACATTACTTTGATTGAAACAGATCAATATTATGGCCACTTTCTTCCTTTGAGTTATGAAAGAAGCATTTATCTTTATTTTTCCCAGGCTTCTGTGGCTGTCTAAGAATAAAGTAGGTACAGAGATCTCATGTCAAAAATAATAACAATAGCTGAAACAACCTGTTTGCTGTGAAATAAGGCCACAATATGTAGTAGATTTCCCCACAAAAGTCATATGACCAGTTAGTATTCTTTGGTAGTGAGTTTTTGGTGACTATTAACAAGTCCACTTAAGTCCGGTGTGCCTCGGTTCTGCCACCAGGAAACTGAAGATAATTTCTTGACTTCTTTGTAACATTAGTTTGAACATGATATAAATTGTAAAATTATTTGGGCTATAAACACTTTACATAAGAAAATGATGTATCTTTTCCTAGTGTTGTTATTAATTGTGTAAATTTAGGCCTCCAGTTGCTTAGCTTCTCAACTGATGTTTGCCTTCTCTATTTAATGAGGATAATATCTCAAAATTTTGCAATGCAGATTAAGTATGAGATTTGGGACTCTCAGTGAATATCTGTCAGTATTTTTTCTGTCTTTTAAAGAACTATTCTTATAAATATGAGTGGGAAAAATATTCAATGCAAGATTTTAGCATTACTTTAATTGTATTAGCATGTACAATCCATTTCCAAATTAGAACAAAGATAGCTTTAACAAGTGGAATTACAGTTATGCTTGCTTTATTGGTTCTGAAAGATGAAATCTAAATGAAGAAATGATTACAAAGCCATTTGGCTTTGGGACTAGCTGAAGTAGACTAGGAGCTAGAATATGTAGCCAACTATTAACTTTACTATGGAAAGACTATTGACTTAGATGCACTAGCAAGCGACTTATTCCACCTGTTTTTGTCCTTGTATTTTGAGACCCAGTCTCACTATGTAGTTTACCTGGAAATCTCAATAGTTCTGTCCTAGCCTCCTCCTGGACAAAATATGCCACGTTCTGAAATTATAGGCATATACCACTATATGATCTGATATTTCACCTTTGAAATAGAATTATTTTGGCATAGACACAAGTAGACAACTTCCTGCAAAAGCAGCTTGTACTCAGGGAAATCTCCAGTAAACTGATGGCATAGAAAAATGACACTTATCAAAATCCAGGGAGTTTTCCATGATCATAGAAAAACTCAATCTGAACTTCCCATTGAGCCACAAAAGACTTTGAATAGAAAAACCCATCTGAAGCAAAAAGAAAAAAGTATGGAGGACTCATATTACCTGATGGAAAACTGTTATAAAGCAGTAGTGATCATGACAACATTATACTGGCTTAATCAGACACATTGACCCATGGAAACAGATCAAGAGCTCCAAAGTAAATCCACACATTTAGGGGAATTGATTTTTGGCAAGGTTTCCAGAAATCTACAGTGGAGGAAGGATTGTCTTCCCAATAAGTGGTGCTGGGTAAATACTGTCTACGAGCAGAAAAATGGAATTTGACCCCCATGTCATGCCTTATGTAAAGATCAATTCCATGTGGATTAAGGACTTTAACATAAGATTGAGAGCTATAAAAATACTCAGAGAAACCATATGGAAATACAGCACAACACTGGTCTACGCAAATGTTTCTAGGACATGTTCCTAAAACAAACAATAAATGTAAAATAACCCTATGATGGGCGGTATCATACTGAAAAGTGGTACACAACAAAATAAACAATGGAGTGACGTGGATCATGAATCAGGAGAAAATGATGTACAAACTGTACATCTGATAAGAGTCTAATGTCTAAAATACACAAGAAATCAACCAATAGCAAGTAAAAAAGTAGCCCAACAGAAATGGGCAAAGGACTTAAATAGACCCTTTCAAAATAAAACAAGCGAATAATCCAGAGAAATCAAGAGAAAATGCAAGAGAATAAGGGAAATCAAGTTAAAACCACAATGAGAGATCTCCTTCTATCTTTTAGAATGGCTGTCAAGAACAAAATGAAAAACACAGTTTGGTGAGAATCCAGAGAAAAGGAAACATTTGTGTACTGTTGCTGGGAATATACATTTTCCATGATGGGAAACAGTACAGAACTTTCTCAGAAAACTAAAACTATCATATGATCACCATATATATCATATGATATATATGCTATCATATATGAAACTATCATATGATTCAGCAATCTTACCACTGGGTATGCATCTAAAGGAATTTATACCAGTATGCCAAAGAAATATGCTGTACTCCTTTTAATTATGTCTAAGAAATAGAAGCAATCTAGGTTTTTATCAACTGATAAACAGGTACAAAATTTTGGTGTGTCTATTCAGAGGAAAACTAGTCAGCTTTAAAAATAGAGAAATCCTGCCACTTGTAAGGGAATAGATGAACAAAGATAAACCTGGAGAACATTCTGTTATGTGAACCAAGCAAGATAGAGAAAGCAAAATACAGCATGGCTTCATTTATGAGTGAAATTTTATAATGATTCTCACCAGAGGCTCCAGGAGGGATGTCTCCAGAAAAAGAGAGTAATTTTCTTATAGCTACAAGTTTAATTTTTAGAGGAAGAACGGATATAGCGATCTAGTGTACAGCTGACTACAAAAATCATGCGTATTTCTGGGCTGCAAAAAGTGAATTTAAAACGTTTCACTATACGAAAGGGGCAAATATGGAGGATTTGTTGACAACCTGATCACTCCACATTGTAAACATGTATCACAACTACACAGTTGGCCAGATGCCGGTGGATCACTCTGTAATATGAGCTGCCCAGAAGGCTGGGGTCTGGAAGACTGAGATTTGTTTGTTTGTTTGTTTGTTTTTTGGCCGGTCCTGGGCCTTGGACTCAGGGCCTGAGCACTGTCCCTGGCTTCTTTTTGCTCAAGGCTAGCACTCTGCCACTTGAGTCACAGCGCCACTTCTGGCCATTTTCTGTATATGTGGTGCTGGGGAATTGAACCCAGGGCCTCATGTATACGAGGCAAGCGCTCTTGCCACTAGGCCATATCCCCAGCCTGGAAGACTGAGATTTGAAACCAGCGCAGGCAGACAAGTCCACAATATTCCATCTGCAATTAACCAGCATGAAGCAAAGAGCTGCTGAAAGAATTCTTCAGTAGGACTAAATGATAATGAATGTAGTAGAAAGTCAGGAGGGAGATGATACTTAATAAAAAATGTCCATCCACACAGGAAAGGAGGAACAGCAGAAACCTTATCTACATGTGTAAATGTACTAGCTTTTCTTTAGCATTTGAATCTCTTTGAAAGGAAATTGTCTATTTAAAGAAAACTAACTATACTGCATGAGATGTATAACATGTAAAGAACAATAATGCATAGGTAGAGAAGGAAAAATCATAATTAAACTACTGTAAATTCATCATACTGTATAGAGAACAAATATTGTTGGAATGTATGCTGTAATAATTCAAAGAAGTATGTTTTGAGCCCTAAAGGAGCCACACACATAAAAGGAGGTATAGCTAACAACTCCACAAAGAGATAAGTGGAGTTTGTAATTTGGTACAAAAATATGTAGTTAGAAACTGACTATGATGATAAATATGAATCTAAACATATGACTATCCACATTAAATTTACTTGTCTAAAAGCAGCACTTACATCACCACCAGTATGGTTGGAGAAAGGGACCATACAGCATTAAGAGACTATTTTTCAGTTCATAGTACAGGGCAGGTAATATATTAGGCAAGGATTATGTCACTTAATTCTCAAAACAATCATGATGGAACATTTGTGTGAGATCAATAGACCTCTTTACAAAAAAATTATGTAAGTAATGAAAATGACCATATCTGGACATTTTCTTAATGGCATACAGTAAATGAAACATCTAGTTAAGAAGGAAAATTACCAAATCTAGGTAAGAATTGTGAGAATCTGTGTTATTGGATTGATGATCTGCATAGACATCTCCAGTCACATCTTAGTATGCTAGAATCTTGGTTCTGGGTGGTAGAACCCAACAGTTTCTCTAGCTATTTCCCTGGTTCCCAGACTAGGACCATGACCTCATTCCAAGAGAAGGAACCATAACCTCTTAGATCATCTGGGTTTATAAATGTAGGATTGTAAATTGGGAAAAATAATGAAGTAGGAAGTAAGAACTGTTTGTGGTGGGTTTTTTTTTTTTTTTGGTACTGTGATTTTAACTCAAGTCCTTATACTAGCTAAGTGGACAGTCTACCACTTGAACCACACTGCTAGCCCTTTTGGTATTGGTCAATTTGGGGGTAGTTTCTTGCTTTGTACCTGGGCTCAGTGTGGGATCTGATCCATGCAGTTCTGCTTCCCTTTGTTACTGAAATGATGGTTCTCTGCCATTGCACCCTGCTAGTGAACTTCCTCCATACGTTGTTGGAGTGACAGACACATACCATTCTGCTGAACCGTTGGTTGAGATGGTGTTTCATGAATGTCTATGACTTGAACCACAATCCCCCCATCAACACCTCCAGAGTAGCTAGGATTACAGGCTGGAATCAACCTACGTGGCTTAGAAGTGGAGATTCTTAATATCTAACCCCTGACACAGCACTTGGCAAATCAGTTCTGAGCTGCGGGTCACAACTTTCCGGGTGAAATGATATTGAACCGGATTACCTTTCAGATCATTTCCAGCACTAATGGTTTATGGGTATAGGAAAATAAACCATACTTCTACATATTGGGATGGTTTCCTGCCATGCTTGGCAAAGACAAATGTAGATAGGAAAGTGACCACATGTTCATACTAAGACCATCAGACAGAATGCCTTGGGGAAGTAACATTTTGGAAGTATGGACCTGGGACCATAAAGATACCTCAATTGTATGAAACCCTGGCATTCGTATCCCATTTCCCAGAAAAAGATTTTATGAGGCTCTCCTGACTCAAAGATCCTGTATAAGATCAGCCAGTCTTATGACTCAAGTCTGGTCAGTTAATAGGAGAAGCAAGAAGCCAAAGGCAATGTGAAAATGAAGATCTTCAGTGTGGACCAAACCCTAAGCCTGGCTCACAACATGGAGCAGTTAAATCAAATGCCCTTCCCTGACAGAGACTAAAGAGAGTAAACCCTTTATATAGGCATGCTGGAACCTTCCTTTCATGGTGATAGTATTCTGGTGTATTGAGAATGTGTGAAATGAAAATAGCCTTCCTTCAGACTTCTCTGTGTTGTGGAAAGGGTCTTTGCACCTTGTTGATTGTGTGATGAGGGTTCTTTTGGAGGCACAGTCAAAACTGGAAAGTCAAATGAGGGAGGGGGTAACAAGTATGACAAGAAATGTACTCACTCCTTTACCTAAGTAGCTGTAATCCCTCTGTACATCACCTTGAAAATAAAATAAAAATTTAAAAAACATGGAAAGTCAGAGAGAATATGGTCCTCGCACTGAATCTTAGTTCCCAAACTTTACAGGCTCTCGGAATTGACCACGTTGGATGTGAAATCTTGAATTTCTTGATCTTTGAAGAAGGAGGCATGGAATTCTGGAGACTAGAATCTTCTTTCAGACATGGTACTACATCCCTATAATAACAGTGGCTGCTAAAAGTTAACTCTGAGTAGAGAGGAAGGTGGTAAAAATCCATTAGCAAGTGAATTTTACTCTCTACCTGAAACTGATTCCTGAAGAACATAGAGACGATTGTTTACTCTACATTTCTGTTGAAAATTTAGATTTCAGCCTCTACCAAATTGCAGCCTCTACCAAATTGCAAATCAACAACTATCTTTATACCTTAAGTAATACACACACACACACACACACACACACACACACACACACACACACACACCCCTATTGCCAGCCCTGGGGTTTGAATTCAGGGATTGAGCACTGTCCCTGGCTTCTTTTTGCTCAAGTCTAGCACTCTACCACTTGAGCCACAGTGCCACTTCTGACTTTTTCTGTTTATGTGGTGCTGAGGAATTGAACCCAGGGCTTTGTGCATGCTAGGCAAGCAGTCTCACTAAAGCACATTCCCGGCCCCTTACTATATTCTTTCTAAAAACAGCTTTGCATGTTAAAAAACTATTATTATCTGTAAGTAGCTGGGATTTCAACAATTAAGTGGCAGGTATATTTTTTTAAGCACATACGTTTGTGTATTGGCAAAGTCTTAGACTTTGACACTGTGGTTTTTTAAAAAATTTAATTTTATTGTCAAGGTGATACAGAGGGTGGTACAGAGGGGATACTATGCTTTTTAAGTGGCCTGTTTTTATTAACATGTAAATCTATGGCAGATGACAAAGGGAAGACCACATATAAAGAAGCCTACATGAGGCAGTTCTTTCAGGACCTCTCAGCTTAGGGGAGGAACTTCATCTTATCACAAAGCAAATCTCCATTCTGATGGACAGAGATGATGATGACCATGATGGCGATGATGATGATGATGATGATGATGATGATGATGATGATGGTAACTATTGAGTTTTTCCTTTTATGTGTCAGACACTTTGTGCTAACTACCACACTGAGTCACTACCACAGGTTTATACTCTATTTGGATTGTCATTATTGCTGGGGAACTGAGGTTGAAAGAAAACAACTTGTCTGTGTTCACACAGTTAAGAAGTGGTCAAAGTCATAATGTTAGTGCAGATTTGTCTGGTTTTGGAGTCTCAAACTCTGGATAAGAATTAATTTGGTGTGACTAGAGGAACAATTTGAAAGAGAAGAAGAAAAGTGGCAAGAAATATAATAAAAATCCTTAAGCAAGTCATGATATATTCATGTCATAGCATGCAGTGTTCTAATTGCCATTAAGAATTACATTTTAGAGTAACAACAATAATAACGGTATTACTGGTAATAATAATATTCCAGGGATTTTAAATAATAATAATAATAATAATAATATTGCTATTCCAAGTATTTGAAAATGCTCATGAAGTATTGATAAGTGGGAAAAAATAACAAAAAGAGGCAAAATCTATTATGCAAATTCAACTTTAAAAAATAATTACATGCATTGTGCCTAAGGACATATACTTAAAAAATATTTGTGTAGTATATAACCAAAACATTAAAATTAATTATGTCTAAATGTTAGCATTCTAGGTCCTTTTACTGAAATTATCTGGTCATTATTACACTTAGCTTTGTATATGCTTTTCTGACTATATAAGAAGTTTGGTCCCTGCCTCTGTGCATGTTTTTACTTGTGTGCTACTCTATGTCTAGATCTACTGTAGAAACTGTAATTCTGTTGAAGTGAAAAAAAATTCTTGTCTCTTCTTGCATTCCCTGCCCTCTTTCTTTGTTAAGTTTCTGAGACAGGGTCCAGACTAACCTTGAACCCACTGTCTTCCTGCCTCTATCTCCTGAATGGTGCGCTACCACTAAATTATTCTTGAATCCATTGTCTTCATCCCTGAGCCCCTTGTCTTCTTGTGTCTGTCTCCTGAGAATTGTGCTACTTTGTTATTAGTGCAGACTGTTCTTGAGTCTATATGTTCATCAGTAGTCTACTATCTGAGAAGTGAAATCCACTCAAACTCATGGGAGAAGTCCTAATTGGTCTGAGCCAGTGAAGGTAATTCCTTTCATCCTTGTAGAATGATTTGGTTCAGACACTACACACTGAAGCTCACTAATTATTAGGATTATCACGCAAAGAATTGGAATTCTGATTGGGCATGAATTAGACAAAAGAAGAGGATTTCTTAGGGATACCTGGAAAAAACCTTTCCTTTTTTCTTTCTTTCTTTTTTTTTTTTGGTTAGTTCTGCCCCCACCCCTGCCCCTGCCAAGACGTTGTGAATGTGAACCCTAGAATTTGTACAGGCACTTCATCATGGTTAGGCCACACATGGGATGAAGATGAATCCACAGAAGTGAGAGGAAAGAAGTAGGCATATGGACACACACACACATATAGACACGGGACTTTGGTGATATTGCTAACTCTCCCAATCAAACCAACCATGAGTAGTAGGTATCGAGAATGGGGAATGTCACAGATGATGATGGGAATTTGCACAGCCATTACAGAAAAATGTACCTTGTATCTGGACTTCTAGCTTCTCTGAAAACAGTGGACTAGAAGTTGGACACAGGGACTTGTATTTGTTACGCAAGTGTTCTGCCACATGGTCTTGACCCAGTTCCTCAGTTCTTTTAGTGTTAGCTGTTCTTTTGGACTGGGTCTTTCGCTTTGGCTTGGGAAAGGCTGGACAGCTATCCTCCTATTTGTCACTTCCACATAACTGAGATGATATGCACGTACTGTCGGGTCCAACTACTGCTTGAGATGGAGGCTGTACAATTTTTTACAACCGTGGGCTGGCGCTGAACCAGGATCCTCCTAATTTCTGCCCCTGAGTAACTGGGATTATCCAAGTGTGCCACAGTGCTCCAAGTGGACTTTTAATAATAAGAAAATGTAATTTCATCTGTAACTTAAGTTAGTCTGAGTTGTTTTGTTCTATCTTTGGAACAAAAAGTACTGACTAAAATAAACATTAAATAAAATACATCTATGGTGTTAATTCTATGATTTCCAGAATACCACGTTGAAAATGTATTTTAAATGGAAGATCTGGATATTCATTGAGATAAAAATTATAATCATGGGCCTGACAGAAAGTCAGCACTTAGTATTTATTAAATTATTGTTGCCTTCACTGTACATTGAAATGTTTTGAAAAAAATGAAGTGGGGGAAAAGTTAAAAGAGAGATTCTCCAGCATCTATAAATCTACAAAAGATGCATTAATCCCATTTTATATTACTGCCACCCAGATTCTCTGCATTCATGATTCAAACTTCCCTTTCAAAGATATAAAAACTATTGCTCAAATAAGTTATGGAGTTTTCTCAAAATCCAAGACTGAACTTGAATACTTTGTTTTATCACGACCGATATATTTTGCCTTGTACCATATTTTTTCAATCAAGAGTGGAAATTCTAAAGAGCCAATGGTTTCCAAAAAAATAATTACATTCCTTCAGTGTTGGTATATTATCCAGAATCTGACAAGAAAAAGGGGGCTGGAGGTAACTCAGGATGGAGTTCAGGGTTCTTCTTGCCATGTTTGTCTGAAGGTATTTTTCAACACTTCGTTATTTACTCCTGCTTAAATGTTTACATGTACTATATTTCAAAGTAGCTTAGTATTTTAAAGAGGTTGTAATTAAAATTAACTCACATGGACTTATGTTCTAATTCCAACTCTCGCACTTAATAATTGGTTATTTTAGCCAAGTCGTCTACACTGAGCTTAAATGACTTGGATAAAATGCAAGAGTCAGCATAATGATACTGATTTTAGTTTGAGAATTTTTAAGGGACTGTTTGGAAATCCCCAGATGGAGCTTGACATGTGGAAAATTCTCAATAAATGATGGAGAATTAAAAGGTAAAGTCTTATTGCATGAAAAAATTTAAGCATCAATCGGATCACAAGTACTAGTCTTCCTACTTTAGTTAGCTATGCTCATTATTGTATGTGGCAATCAGATTCTATAGGAGAGAAGGTTTCATGGAAAATTCATGTCCTAATAACTCCAGTCTTGCAACTCAAAATATGAAACCACTTGGAATGGATGGAAAGTTCTTCTGTCTAGTTTTCATTTATGAATTCATTTGTTTTAAATGAAGTGCCAACTCTATGACTGGAATGCTATTTTTGGTCCCCTCGTCTATTTGAAGCATGCTATCATTTAGAATCCTGTTGGGAAACCTCAATGCACCATTTGTTTCTCTGACCTATTGTCTGTGGTGTCTAATATGCTCATTTAGTTATTCCCCTCATAGACAGTGTTTAACTCTTTCGCATGCTTATACAGTGACTTCGTTCTCCAAAGGTATTTATTAGATAATTGTGATGGGTTCTCTGAGAGGAAAGAATAAAGGAGAAGTAGAAACAGTATCTGTTTACAGGGATCTTATTTTGTCTACCCAGTTTGGGATGCTGAAGTCATTTTGTGACCACAACAGATGTTAGCAGACGGAAACCAAAACATCCAGGGAAGCTGAGTCCCGATGACCTCAGAGAAGTGTAACTGATGCTTCTGCATTACACCGACCCTTGTCTGTCTCACCTTCAGATATCTATTCCCAAGGGTTCCAGAAAATATTTCTGTACACTTTAAGATGGTAATTTGGTAATTGGTAATTTGGGCTTTTGTGTGAGATTCTAATTTCCTGAAGAATATTGTTTCATGAGCTCCAACATTCATTGACTTTGCTTAGGAACTAAAAGTATGGGTGCATAACTTTAATCCAGACGTTTGCCAGTTCCACAGACCAAGAACTCCTTCTATATTAAAATAATGACTAATAATGTTTTTAGAATTACTTACTTTTCAAGAACTAATTAAAAATATATTTTCTAACACACACACACACACTTCCACATTCAACCACCAATTATTTGTTGTATATAAAAGGAAAGAACTCCCCCCAGATTTAGAGTTACCATGATTTGAAAGGTACTATCCTTTGTCATTAATCCTGATAATGCTAATAAGAGTAATAATAATAACCATGATGATGGAAACACAGCAATAAAAATTTGCATGTTGGGTTTCAGTTTTCAGAGCCCATGTCTCAATTTCATTCTACACAACCTTCTGAGGTAGCAAGAGGAGGCACTGGTTGATTTATGATTGTGCAGCATCCATTAATTGGAGGTATCTAACCAGCCTCCCCTTTACACATTCTCTGAAGGACTATACATCAATGTCCACTGGGCTCCTAATAGAGAGCTACGGGTCCCTGGAGGCTGGCACATTGTCCTCCCTGAAGACTTTCTCTCACTGATTCACAGAGGTGTGCCATCTACACTTATTCAATCAATTCTTCCTCCTAGAACTTTGCATGCCAAGTCAAGTGACTTAGAGTACAGAAAAATGGCTAGAGCCTTCTATTCCAGGTGTGGCCTTCAGAAGATCTTAGTCTGGCTATAGTTACATGGATCCTTTTGTGATTATTTTTTAAATTCTGGCATTTGCTTTGTCTGTAAATTTGGACACTACCCTATCAGTTTATTTCTTGAGATCTTTGACAACATTCCCACACATTACATTTCTGCTTTTGTTTTGTTTAAAAAAATTATTTTATTTTCAAGGTGATGCACAGAGGGGTTACAGTTATATACAAAAGGTCGTGAGTACATTTCTTATCAAACTTGTTACCCCTTCCCTCATTTGCTCCCACCTTCCCTGCCAGCCCCCCCGCCCAGTTGTATAGTTAATTTCCTACATGTTGCTCCTCTGTAGATGAATGGATCAAGAAAATGTGCTATATATACACAATGGATTCCCATGTTTCCACCAGAAAGAATGATGTTGTAAGAAAATGGAAAGACTTGGAAAAGATCATATTAAGTGACCCAGGCCCTAAGAAACATATTACATGGTTTCCCTCATTGGTAATAATTAGTATATGTCTAAGATAGTACTAGCAGAGGTTCATAATAGCTCAATGGCTATGTACATATGATCATATAAGATGATGCTAAACGAAATGAACTCCAAGATGTGGGAACAAATGGTTTTTCATTGATGTTGTTATTTTTAATGTACTATGTAAAATTATTTCTCTTTTCTTTCATTCTTCTTTCCTATGGTTTATCCCCTGTTGTCACTGTATTTGATTTTGGTACCCTGAGCATTGTATACACATTTATAATTAGGGAAGGGAAAGAGAATTATAAAATTGTGAGACAAAGGGTAAAGGGCAAACCAATGCAACAGCAATACTTACATTTCTCTTTAACTAGATTCATACTGGATTGTTGTTAGGAAAGAACCATTACAATGTAGATGTTAAGGATGTTGAATTGCAATTTATAATTATAAAAAAGTAAATAGTGAAAAATGGAAGACAAAACTTTAATAAAATAAATATTCTGTGTGGGTTCCTTTTAAATATTCAATTACTCTTTTAGGTAGTTTTCATTTGAAAATGTTGTGTAAAGAGTCAGAGATAGTGGCTCACACCTGCAGTCTAAGATATGTGGAGGATTAAAGTCCAAAATCAACCCAGACAAAAAGCAAGACTCTACATGAAGAATGTACTAAGAGAAAAAAGAATTGGGATGATGTATGAAATGACAGAATATTTGCTTAGCTAGCATCTCAATAATGAAAAAATAGATAGCTAAATGTGTTACTTGGGTTTTCTAACTATGAAAGCAATTCTTTTCAAGAAAGGAATTCAACATTCAGTCTTGGCACAACTGATCAGTGAGTATGAATACATTAATAGGAAAAACAACACATTGGATTAACAGTGCTTCAAGCAAGATTATTTTCTCTAACCTCGTGGAAACTAGAAATAGAGGTTTAAGAGTGAAAAGTTCAGCTAGGGCTTGATTTCTTTGAATTTACTTCCCAAATACATATCCTTGAATATAACTTCTGACCTCCTGATCCAAGAGAGTTGGTGCAGCAAATGTGTTTCCAACCTTCAGTGTTCAGAGGGAATTAGAGAAGGTCACGTTAACATCCCTTTGAAAAGAGTTATTGACAACACGACTGCGCTGAATTAGACAGCTCATGAATATTACATCCCTAGCTGCAAGGGATGACTGTAAGTCAGGCAAAAAAAATATGTCCAGAGAAATGCACGTGGTAAAACATTTTCTCAAACTGTCTATTTCTGACAAACAATTGAAAAATCACAAAACAGAACATTATCGGCACCCCCAAATTAACGTTGCTTTGGTGCAGAAAAGTTGGAGGGCGTGGTAGATTCTTGATGGCAATTTGACGACAACTCTGCCACAAACCCCAAACCCTACTGAGCCACAGGAATTTGCTGAATATTTAATTTAAGCAGCCGTTTCTTCTAAATGAACCAGTCTTCAGTCAATATTTTTATCCTTGCATTTCCAATGGCCAGCTTAGAGAATGATACAGAAGAGATGCTTCATCAATGTACCTAGAGTAACTGAATGAATAAACAAACTTCGCAAACCTTTCTAAGCCAGAAATACTGCATTAATCAACTTGTACCTGGAAACCAGAAGATAAAGTTAAAAATTACTCAAAATTAGCACTTTAAGCACATTGTTATTTAATTCACTCAACCAAGAAGGCAATTGTAGTTCGATTCCCCAGCACCACATATACAGAAAACGGCCAGAAGCGGCGCTGTGGTTCAAGTGGCGGAGTGCTAGCCTTGAGCAAAAAGAAGCCAGGGACAGTGCTCAGGCCCTGAGTCCAAGGCCCAGGACTGGCCAAAAAAAAAAAAAAAAAGAAGGCAATTGTAATTTTTGCTTTTTAAAGAAAAATTTAGATAGGTAGTTTTTGTTCATGTTAAAAAAAAATAAATGCAGTTTGGAGGAATTAGTTTGCCAAAAATGATTTGATTAGTCATATCTTCCTGTCTATATCACTTCCCCACCTCAAGTTATTATGTGTTGTTGATGTCATTTACCAGTAAGAATTCTCTCCAATTCTTCTTCTTCACTTTCATTGAAATCCCCGATGCTCTTTGTAATCTAGCTTCCTTGAATACATGATTTCTATCCCTCATTTCATCCCTATATGAGTAGACACACACTTCCATTTGCCTTCTGATCGGGGCACCAAGAATCCTGCCTCTATCTACCCTCACCATGAAATCTCTTCTCTTATTGCTGTCCCTCTGTGCGTACCTCTCATCACACCTTTACCTTTGTTACTCTGCCAGCTTTCTTCTTTAATAAACCCTGGTGAGGGGCTTGAGAATATGATCTTGTCTCGATCATGATTTGATCTTCAAGCACATAGTCACAAATGTTGACTGTGAAACGAGCAAATGAGGCAGACAAATTATGATTCAGAGATAATTCTGGGCAGTTCCACAGCTATGTGGTCACACGTGAGACCTGCCCATCCAGAGAAGGAAGTGGTTTGGGTACAGAGAACGCAAGATGAGCTTGATCTTCTCCAGAACAGCATCTACCTACCTGCCTTATTTTCACAAAATTGAGATCCTCGCCCCCAACCTACGAAATGGGTTCTTTCACATATGATTTCACTGACACAGATGATCATGAGAAGCCTCACCACTTAACTTTTAACATGATGTTTCCTTCTGTTTACAAGCACGATGATTTTTTTTTTTTTGAGCTACCGAAACTATAACAGTGGGCATCAAGGTAGACAAATGGCTGTGCTACTACTCCAAATATGGCATAACAGACACGGACACACTTCCTATGGCAAGAAGAAGGCCGGAGCTGCCTCGCGAGGACAGTCCCTTGCCTAGCGGTGTGCTCTCCGTCTTTATGCCTTCAGATTCTATGAACTGAGTTAGGCTGAGGTTTGATTTGATGTGAAGAGTAGGTAGATTCAATAGATACAGGCTATTTTCCAGCCTGCTTGTTTCATTTCCAGTGCAGCCCCGTGCAGGCGTGACAGAGGCCATTTATTGTACGTGCAGAGCAGTAACGGTGGCTGCCGGGCGCTGTGATATACGTTCTCTGTCTCTGCGTTTATAGGGCAGCTGTTTCTTGGAAGATCAAGCTCAGGTATCAGGAGTGTGAATTATGAGTCCTAATCAACTTGGTCATGCTTTGTGGCCTGGGAAAAGCCAGACTGTTTCCCTTTTATGATTTGAGAGTGCACTTTTTGCAGTCTGTCGCGCAATTAGTCAATCTTTGAAATGGATATGTTGTAAACACATCAAGTCCTTGGAGAGTCACATTGGTGGCTTAGTGTGGGAGGGAAGGCCATAAGGTGGTTCCTGGGACAACTGCCTTAGCTTTAGCTAGAAGATTTGCAAGCAAATGGAAGAACTGGTGGCAGGACAAAGAACACAAACCTTTCAGTTGGGCAGAAATATCAACACATCCATGGCTGCTCAAATCGATCCATCGCTCAAATCACTAAAGTGCCTGGGATCCCATTCCATGAAGACCTAGGTTAGAAAAAGGTAAGTTATCTACTTTAATCTGAAAGTTCTCAGCCTTCCGAGTAGGTAGGATTACAGGCATGAGCCAGCAGCGCCTGGCTGAAGTTGATCTTTTTGAAGTGAACAATGACATTTAATAAACTCACTACATTATACAACAGCCATTCCTATCTAGTTTCCTCATATTTGTGTTTCTGAAACTGTAAGACAGTCGCTCCCTGTCTTCTTTTCCTCCAGTTCCTGGCAACTACAAACCAGTTGGCTTTTAGTTTCTTTGAATTTATCTGTTCCAGGTATTAAGTATAAATGAAGTCACATAGGATGTGAATGTTTGTGTCTAGCTTCTTCTTTATTTACTTAAGGAACCAGAATTAGATGACTTATCTGGCAAGAAGATGAATAGTTCCAGAAGTCTCTAGGAAGCCTCTGTCCAATTGAGTTGTTTGGCTTAAGGCTGCTTCTATACCTATTTTAAGTTTGGCTTAAAGTTTTATCTGTATGTAACTGTAACCTAACTTGATATGTAAATAGACTGTAATCTACTCTGGTGAGAGTAGCTGGGTTTCAGCCAATCACAAGTAGCCAACTGTTCAAACCATGCTCAAAGAAAACAGATGTAAGCTGTAACCAATTACAGTAGTCTGTCTCTGTACCTTATTTCCATTTTTAGTGTATCACTTTCTTTTCTCTGGTGGAGTGGGCATTCTGAATAATGATTGATTCCTGATTCCAGAATTGTTGATAAAACCCCCGTGAAATCTGCAAACCTATATTAGTTGTAATATTGTCCTTTAATACCTCAGATTGACCCTTATATGTGATGAGGACTGAAAATATGGAAGAAATTTAAAACAGCTACAAATCCATAGCAACCAGAATAGTATGGTACCAGTAAACAAAACAAAAGAAAATAAAACAACAACAACAACAAAAAACTCATGCAAAAGAATGGAACAACATGGAAAGCCTAGAAACAAATCCATACATAGATAGCCAATTGGTTTTTAACAAAGTTTCCAGGAACACAAAATGGGACACGACATTTTTTTTTTTCAATAAGTGATCCTAGAAAAACTGGAGATCTGCACAAGCATGAAATTTAGCGTTTGTCTTATGCAATCTACAAGAATCCACTAAAATATGTTTAAATCTTAAGTAGTGACATGAAATTTCAAAACCACTAGGAGAAAGCTCCATGACATTTGTCTGGGCAGTGATTTCTTGGATGGAACCCCAAAAGTGCAGGCAATAGAAGCTTTTTACTGAATTCATTTTTTCCACATCTTATTCTGTGTGTGTAAGCACTTGCCAACAGACTTATACATGCCTGTTAATGGTACTTTACCTATTTATTACAGTTTTTCCTGTGTGTTTTATTAATCTTTGCAAAATAGAACAAAAATGTACTACATATAATTCAGATCCAAGTACGATCTTCTGAGTAATCACACTTAATAAAGCTAATTAATAACATGAAGAAAATTTGCATTTAACAAAATAACTTCTGTAGGGCAACTATTAAATTGAGATGAGTATATATTTGCTAAATCATTCAGACAGCAACTGGGTTTTGCGTCAAAAATAAATATTAAAATGAAGCATTGCTGTTCTCAGAAATAGAATCAACTATGTATCCAATGTTAAAGTTCCTAACTTCGACAACCTCCTTGATTTTGTTCTTTCATTTAGTCCCCATATCCACTAATCTAGGGATTCTCATCTTGAACATCCTAATATAGTAATATACACTAACCTGTGTTTTTTTCCCCCCTTAGTTAAATGTTCCATAATTTCCTTCCTGGACCACCAAAGCATTTCTCGGCATCAAATTCTATTTTCAGTCTTGATCACCTTCAGTCTACTCTCAATCAACTTTTGAAGCCCTTTACACACACACACACACACATGCACACACACATGCACACCTCTGTTAAAACCCTCAAATACTTTGCTGCCTTCACAATCTGAATGGACTAGCAGATGTTTCTAGCATTACTCCACTCTCAGTCATTTATGGCTTCCTCACTATTTTCCATCTATTTTGAATTCCTTGAGAGCCCTGGCTGTACACTGCTGGATTTTTTTTCCCTATCCATAGCCCTTTGATTTTGTTGCATCTTTTGCCTGTACACATTCTCCCCACACCCTCCTTCACACTGATGAGTGTGTTAGAGAACCTAACTGAAATACTTAGGAAGTATTTCCACCATCTACCTCTCCATCTCCAGCCCCTTTGCTTTGAAAGCTGCTCAGCATGCTCTGCACCCTGACTCCCACTTTGCATTGCATTTAGGTACCTGCACCTTCCCTACACTGTACAATTCCTTGAGATGGAAAATATGAAACGTTTGCTACTGACTTCCAAGCACTTGTAGGTAAAGATTTGAAATGGATAATTGTTGAATGTTCATTCACAGGTGTTAGAAAAGCTTAACTGATCTCTGAAAGCCCAGAGGTTTACCATACAAAATCAAGTCATTGTATTTGCTTCTTGATTCATTGGCTGGAATGATGCACATCTATGGTTACATGACTAAACCCCAGAATGCTCTGGTTTGGCTGGCTGTCAGAGTCTGAGTCGGAGCAATTGCAGTTCTTGTCTCCTTTGAGGCCAGTGGGGCTCTTACCTTCCTGAAATCTGGCCCAAATAGCATACATGCAATTATCTTTTCTTCTTGTGAAATGTGTGTAAGACGTAAGAATTGATTTAGTCACATTCTGACTGGCTTCCTGACCTCAGTTTATAAAGTGGGAGGGAGAGAAATGAATTCAACATCTCTGAAGGAAACCTACCCAAGGAAAGCAATCTTATGCCCAACTGGGATAGTGGCTAAGTAAGTCTATGTGTCTGTGGTCTCTGAATCAACCACTGCTCATTGAGCTAGGGTTTAGGAGACCATCTCAAAGCATTGAGACGGCTTGATCTTACTGGCTGTTCCAATAGTTGCAGATGTTCCTGGAACTTCTTTCAGAACTCTGGTCGCTCATGTACAATTGACCATCTTCATCTCTGTCCTCACCATGCTATGCAGGGTTGATGTTTTTAAAGAAACATATCTTCCCCCTGTTTGAGCATAGAGACTGTGTCTCAAGTAACTTTCTATAGCTTTTGTATTTAAACAGAAACCTGAACAATTAAGTAATCAAGCTGATTGTTTAAATAGGATCAAATAGTTATGAGAGAGAAATTTTGTCAGATCCTTCTCCTCTTCTCATGACAACTATGGTTTCCTAAAACTGTTCTCAATTACTATTGGTATTTTACATAAAGTAATAAGTACCTTTGTTCTATCAACATAACAGTGCTAATTGATGGCATTACCACCTTCCACAATGATGAGAATATAATTTTGTTCCTGTACCACAGTTGCATTTGGAAACAATACAAGTGTTTTTCTAGTTAGCATTCTACATTCTCATAACTCAATTACATAATATAGAATAGTAGAAGTAACTCATTGTGAATGAAATTACCAAGGAATTTACGTCTCATATATCAGATTGGTCTGAGGCTGATAAAATGTTTGAAGATAAATCAAGAGCTGTCTGCCTGAGCAGATGTGATGACTAGAATTCAGACAACCTGATTCACAATCATTTGTAGTTCTTAGGGTTCTATATCCCTGGAAAGATCAAGACGGCCATCATGCCTGAATTCTATTCTTGAAAGATAGAGAGTTGTCTTCTTCCTATGGGACTCTCAGAATGTCAGTCAGAGAATTTCACACCCAGTCAGTTCAGAGGAAAAAGACTATCTTTCCATGTTCTTTACTTGACTCTGTTTCCCAGAGAGGATATATCTACTTACTCCAGTGAGTCATGGAAAATCCCTGGAGGAACTGTCCTTTTCAGAGTTTTGTACTTTCCTCTAACAACATTTTTTCCTTGGGTGAGAACTAAGGTAGAAAATGAAGGAGTGATGATTTTAAAAGAAAGGAGTGTTCTTGGATGAAAACATTCATGGAAAAAGGCCTACATATGCAATCTCAAACATTATGCAACCATGTGGCCTTGGGCTAATCATCTAGTTGTTATGAGCTTCAGTTTCTTCATCAAATTTTTAAGTTTCTTCTTCAAATTTATGAAAGTAAGCTCTGCATTTTTTCTCCTAAAGCCTGAAGATAAGGAATAGGAAGTCTTTAATAAATTCTACATTATTAATTTTACTTATTTTGTATTCATTTTATAAGAGATCTGACATAGAAATTAGGTCAACTACTTCGAAAAGTCTTTATCAAATACAATTCATATATTCTAACATACTCAAATTTACAGATCACTCATAAGTCAAAAAATACAATAAATCACTAATAAACATGAGGTAAAACTGTTAATAAAATTTCATAGAACTAGTATATCCAAACCACCAATAACATTGAAAAAATTAGTCTAACTTCATTGGTAATTAGGGAATTGAAAATTAAAATTCTGGCTATTCTGGAGGCTGAGATCTGATGATCACAATTTCCCAGACAAGAAAGTTTGTGAGACCCCGATCTCTAATCAAGCAACAAAAATTCAGAAGTGCAGCTGTAGTGGAAGTGGACAGAATGCCCCAAGACTGGCATTAAAAAAAAATCACACTTTCAAGTCAAGGTATTTTCAGTTAACAGGAGGTTCATTGGAATGTAAACCCTTCATAAGTCATCAAAGTTAATCTATACTGTCAACAGTTTTCTGAAACATTTGCAACAATGTATATTTCCACAAGCAGTATGTTAAGAGATAGATCCTGAGTTCAAATGCTAGCACTGTAAAAACAAACCAACCAAAACAATCACAGGGATCAGGACAATATTTAATTTTTCTATGTGGAGATGAGCAGAGGGCCTAAAAAGTTCTGGAATGCTGCTGTTAAATTTCATGACGTGCATACTGGTTGTTAAGGTTGTTCAGACTGTGAAAATCCATTAAGCTACACCTATGAGATTTCTGAATCTTTTCACATGTATATTATTATTCAATTACATTTGACTAATTCTAACACAACCAAACCTAAAGCCAATTGGACATAATAAGTGTCTCATATACTGAGGAGACAGGTGACTTGATGAAAAAATTGGGGTGCTTGCTTAAAATGTGTACAAATAAGGAAGAAACAGGAACAAAAGATATGTTAGCATGTGAACACACCACTGCCAGATACTCAGATAAGGAACCTGATTTTGGCGCAGTAAAGTGACAAAGATCTACAATTTGTCAATGATTCTGCTGGAATTCTAACTAAAGTTTTGTATTCCATTGGCCTTCAACTATAACATCCCAGGAGGCAACATTTAACTTCGCCCTTTAAAAAGTCAGGTACAGGAAAAAGCAAGAAAAAAATTTAAAAAGCTAGGTATAATCCAGAAATAATCTTAAATATTGGTATGAAGTCAGTTTTTCACCACGAACTCAATAAGCACGTTGTCTATATTTGACTTGGTAGTTCCTCTGCACCCTAGTATAATTTTCTATTTACAAGAATGAGAAAGTGAGGGAGGGAACGAGGGAATGAAAGAAAAGAGGAAAAAGAAAAACAGTCTTGGGAGGGCTGCCACACTTCATCAGACTAACAATTTTTTTTTTTTTTACAGCCTTTGGGGTTTGTTCCTTTTAGTTTATAAACAAAAATTTCACACATAAATCACATATATCTATTTGTAAGTGTGTATAATAATACATGTATATATATATATATATATATATATGCCCCCCCCCACCAACACACACCTAAGCAACACACTTGGCCTACATCTTCGGAGACCTCCATGTCCCTAATTACAGCTTACATTGAAGGCTACACAGAAGCACTGCTGATTCCAGGCCTGGCACAGCTCCTGTTTAAACATACTTCCCAGAAATCTTGGGCAGTTCGCCATGGTAAGGAAACAATTTACGTCAGACTTTGAGCAGGGGAATCCGTCAAGGGTGGAGAGGAAGGTGGAGGCGAATCGTTAAAGGTGGGAAGAGTGAAGCTTTTCATGGCCCTACAGCTGACCATTATTCCCCTGATCCTGAAAAGGAACAAGGTGGTTATTCTTCGTTTTTGGCTTGCCAGTGCCTCAACCTCTCTGTTCTGAAAGCCAATGGCTGCCTAAAGATTCCTTTGGGAATACTGAATGAGTCTGGATACGATGCTGAAGGATTTTTTTTTTCTTTTTGCTAGCTCTTGATAGTTTCTCATAGTTGAAAGGTTTTTTAGAAAATTAATTTACAGATGGCCTTTCATGTTCCATTCAGTTCCAAGACTGGGTTTGAAATGACATGAGAAACAACGTAGTCAAACTTCTTTCCATTGGAGGAATTCTTTGTGTAAAGAAAAAGAAAATCACTTTCCATTCACATTTATTTAATGTGGCAGATGTTGTTAGTATTCTACCTAATGTCCAAACAGCCTTCATTTGTCATGCTAGCAGCTCTGTCATGGGATTTTCTTAAAGTAGGAACATTATGTTCATGCCCAAGCAATAAATTTTTATTGGTGTCAGTCAATTATGACAATCCTATTCTCACTCGATATTCTTGGAAGCCCTAGTGTACCTTATTTCTAGCCAAAAAGGATCACAGAAAACAAAGGTTTTCTGAAAAATTCTTAAAAGAGTTTTGATTTTCCAATAAAAAGGGGGTCAACCTCTGTGGGATCATCTCATTCTTGTGCTGAATACAACATGATAGCCTGAAACTGTGTCTCTAATAGTAAGACAGCTATCAAAATGATTGAACTGTTGAAGCGCCTCAAGTAATGCATTACCCCTAAGACATATTATGTAAGGAAAATAGAATAAGTCGCCATGGGTAGGTTTTCTGTTAGTTACAAAAGAATTTTATAAACTTTGTTCAGGCACTATGTTGAGGAAGACTTATAGTAAACAAGGTGTTTTTTTGCCCAGTGTATCCATTGAGGAAGACTTGCTGCTGCTGATTGGTTACTAGAATTAGTAGACAGCCGTTAGTCATCTGTTCCTTCGAGATCTGCCTCGCTTAACCTGAGGTCTTACCCTTCCTTTAGAAATCCCACATCTTGTGACTAAGTGAAATAAGAGCATAAAGACCCAGTTATTTCAGGCCAACATGGGACACTGTAACAGGCAATGCTTCCTTCAGAATGCCTTACCAGGTTGAATGAGACTCTGTTTGACTAGTATTGTGTTACTGGCCAGGAAAGCAAGATCAAGGAAAACAATTCCAATGAGCAGAACCTTGGGTGTTGCCCCTGGAGACCGACAGGAGGGAAGAAGAAGCGGGGGGAGGGGGAGAGCCAGAGAGAAGTGGGGGAGGCAAAGAGAGATAAAGAGAGATGAGAAAGAATGAAAAAAGAGAGAGGGAAAATGATAAGTAAGGAAGGTGGTTATAAGAAGAAACTGAAAAATAACTTAAGCTACTGTTTTAACTGAAGGCTTCAACACTTTTCTGTCAGAAACAGACAATTTCAGTGGGCAAAGAAATCAGTAAGGCCATCATTAAACTCTCTAATGCCATCAACACAGTTAAATACAATAATATAATTTATGTTGGCATGCCAATTTGTCTAGCAATAGCATCTCACATTTGCCAAGCGAGATCATATTTTGGATCATAAAGTGTATCTTTACATGTTTAAAAGAGTACAGATCATATAATGTCAGAAGTTGAAGTTAAGCTAAAAAATCAACCCCCAAATAGGAAAATTCCCCGCACCTTCCCCCACAACTTGGAGATTGAATAATATGCTTCAAAATAATACACAGGCAGCTGGGCATTGGTAGCTCACATCTGTAATCCTAGCTATTCAGGAAGCTGAGATCTGAGAATGGCAGTTCCAAGCCTGCCCAGGCAGAAAAATCTGTGAGACTCTTATTGCTACTCATAAAAAGCCAGAAGTGGTTCTGTGGCTCAAGTGGTAGAGCACAAGTCTTGAGCTAAAGAAGATCAGAAACAGAGCCCAAGTCCTGAGTTCAAGCCTCAGGATGGAGACAAGGGTTATACCACTGTTGTAATTATTATCAACATGCCAAGTGAAACTGTAATTTTTGTATTTTTTTCTTGTCTGTTTGTTTGACTGTTTTGTTTAGTTTTGTTTCTCTTGTATTCACTTCCTGTGGTTGTACCCCTGCTACCACTATATCCCATCTGAATACCCTGGGTACTGTTGAAACAGGTATTAGAACTGGGGAAGGGAAATGGAATATTAAAATTGAGAGACAAAGGACAAAAAGACAAACCATTCCAAAAGCAATACTTGCAAAACCATTGGATGTAAATCAACTGCACAATTAGGGGGAGAGGGGAAGGGGGAGGGGGGAAATGAGGGAGGAGATAACAAGTTGAATGAGAAATGTACTCACTGCCCTACATATGAATCTGTAACCCCTCTGTACCACACATTGACAATAAAGAAAAAAAGTTTATAAAAAGAATAAGATCAATTTTCCCAGAAAAGAAAGAAAGAAACAAAAACCCCACAAAGGAAGAAATGTTAAGAGAGAATGAAAAAAAAAATAAATTGAATTGAAATTAAAACACAATGGATCAAAATTTATAAGATGAGGCAAAGTCATCATTAAGAAGACAATTTATTGCGCTGAATAGTCATATTTGAAAAGAACAACCTAAAGTCAACCATCTAGGTTTGTACCTTGGAAAACCAGAAGAAGGTGGGCCTAGTAAATACATGTAAGGATTTGGAAATGAAATCATAAAAATTAAGGCAGAAACCAGTAAAAAATAAAAAATTAAGTAATAGGGAAACAAATACTGATGGTACCAAAACCTATTTCTTTAGTAAAATTAATAATTTCCTATCAATGTTAAGTAATCTAAGGGGATACAAACTAGTGATATAAGAAGTTATAGAATATGTATCATTGTGTATTCCAAAACACAGAAAGTATAGTGAAGGAGTACTATCAACTCCATGCTCAAAAGTTTGATAAGCTAGCTGCATAAAGCACCAGTGGAACAAAAACTCGTGGAAGTAGGTAATCTGATACACCTGTATCTACTAAATAAATGAAAAGGAACTAATAATTAATTTAATTAATCTAGCAAAACAGATAGCCCCAAGATCAGAGGTGTGCACTAGTGAATAAAGAAAACACCTAAGAAAGAGTTTATACCAATCCTTTGCAATCTTGTCAAAAAGACAGAAGCAGCAATTTTTTCCAGAGACCAGCATTTCCCTAAGTCCAAAACCAAACGAAGCCTTATTGAAAAGAGATAAGAATAGACAAAAGTTCTTTTATTGCCATAGATACAATATCCTGAACAAAATGTTAGAATCAAATCCAATAATAAAAAATCCTATAACATGTTTGACTATGATTTAATCCAGGTAAGGAAAACTGGTTCAATATCCCAAAAGATCAAATAATGTAAACCATCCATGGACAGAACCAAATGAAAAAAAAAATCACACAATTTCAGGTAGGAAAATTATTTGCTAAGATCCAATAACCATCTATGGTAGATAGATAGTAAAGTATAATATATTAGGTAAAACAGAATTAGAGCAGAACTTCCTCACAGTGGTGAAAACATCTACCAAGAACAGTGGCTAAAATGATATTTAATAGTGAGAAATTAGTAAAACTTCCACTAAGATCAGGAGCAAGACAAGAGAGGTCCCTCTCCCTGAAAGTCCTAACTAATGCAGTACAGCAAAAAATTTTTAAAAGCACCAAAATAAATTTTAAATGCCAACAATTTTTTTTAATCTGTGGTCTTAAGGTCTAAAATTGATTTGTTCAGCTACACGTCTGATGGGCCAAAATTTGTCTCAATACAGTGCTTTTTCTCCCATCCAAGTACTAACCAGGCACGTCACTGCCTAACCTCTCAGATCAGACGAGATTGGCCGTAGATCAAGTACTTTTTCTTCTTTGTGCCAGTCCTGGGGCTTGAACGCAGGGTCATAGCACACTGTCCCTGAATGTCTTTGCCAAGGCTTGACTGGAGCCACAGCTCTACTTCTTGCTTTTTGCTAATTAATTGGAGATAAGTTTCTTACAGACTTTCCTGCCCGAGCTGACTTTATACTGTCATCCTCAGATCTCAGCCTCCTGAGCAGCTATAATTACAGGCATAAACCACTGACAAGAGACAATACAAGTAATTTGAAGTATTGGTAAGAATAAAACATTACTCTATAAGCAAAAAATACTTATGCTGAAATAATGCAAAAACACACAGATAATAAGACTGTATTACCAAGATTTTAAATACTAGGCATTAGTAAATGCGACCAGATTAAATTATGGCACTCTTTCCATTCTCACTATATTTATTAGATTTTCTGAGTAATTTTGACAGCCAATAAGATGCTCACAAAAGAGATAAAGCTATGTTTCATTTTCTTTTAATGACCAGAGACTCACACAGAGTAAGTATATATTATTAAGGCATCATGTCAGATTTTCTTGCTCAAGGGAGTCAGATTTCTCTTTCCACAGTTACCCAGTTGACTGCTTTAGAATGCCTTGTGCCAAAAGCTGGGTGTGGTAGCACAAAAGACTAACCAATCAGCCAGACATGGTAGTTCACATCTGCAATCCCTAGGAGCTGAAAGTAGGATTGGGGTTCAAGGCCAATTTTGGCCAAAGTTTGAGAGTAACTAAAAGTAAAAGGGATTGGGGTTATGGATGAAATGGTAGAATGATTCCTTGAATTCATTCTCTATTACTTATGAGGGGGAAAAAACAAAACCTAGGAAAAAGCGATGCAAAGCAATAACAAGGCATCCCAGCATGTCTACTGATTACCCAATTACCATGCAAGACTCATTCCAAAAGCCACATCCTCTAAGGTCCTTCCTTGATTACAAGAAGGATATAAAATCCTTTTATTCAATTATATCAATATTGAATACTACCAATTCATTCATTTTAGCACAAAAGGACCGGCAATCCTAGCTCTATCAATTCTTAGCTCAATTTCTAGTCATTGTTTCCACAATCCTAGTTACTCCATTGGCAGGTAAATATAAACTTCCTCAATGGAAGGGTCAATCCGTGTAGCGTTATGGATTTATTTAAGCAGAAGAATGTGTATATTCATTGGATAAGACAGCATTTTATATCCTACAATAACAAAGTACTCCACATGAGTTGAGAATCTCAAAATGTCCAGGACTGCATTCTCATCGTGAAAATATTGACAGTCTATTGAGTAGAGGGATGTTTCCACAACTCACTACAAAGACGAGCCTCTGTT
Organism: Perognathus longimembris pacificus; assembly: GCF_023159225.1. NCBI lineage: Eukaryota > Metazoa > Chordata > Mammalia > Rodentia > Heteromyidae > Perognathus > Perognathus longimembris. The sequence goes on from NC_063172.1 coordinate 9,231,375, forward strand.
ATGCCCTGATATCCCAGATGGGATCCAAGATGCTTACTTTCTCCATGGTGCTCCTGAAGCTACCCTGTGAAGGCATGGCAGTGCCTTTGTGCCTTCTGTATCCTTGAGCGTTCTCTCTCTCTCTCTCTCTTTTCTTCTTTCTTTCTCTTTCTGCTTTCTCTTCTCTCCCTTCCTCCCTCCCTCCGTCCCTCCCTTTCTTCCTTCTTTCCTCCCTCCCTCTCTCCTCCCCTCTCCCCTCCCCTCTTTATCTCCTCCCCACTTCTCCTCCCCCCGCTCATCTGTCCTCTCCTCTCCTCTTCTCCTTTCTTCTCTCCTCTCCTCTCCTCTTCTCCTTTCTTCTCCTCTCCTCTCCTCTCCTCTCCTCTCCTCTCCTCTCCTCTCCTCTTCTCTTCTCCTTTCCTCTCCTCTCTCTTTCCTTTTCTTTCATATGTGCCAGTCTTAGGGCTTGAATTTAGGGCATAGGCACTGCCCCTGAACTTCCTTTTGCACAAGGCCAGTGCTTTACCACTTTAGCCTACCTATCTCCATTTCTGACAATTCATTGGAGATAAGACTCTCACAGACTTTCCTGCCCAGGTTGGCCTTGACCTTTGGTCCTCAGATCTCAGCCTCCTGAGTAGCTAGCATTACAGGCTTGGGCCAGCCATGAACACGCAGATTACCCTTGATCTTTCAATTTCAGCCATAGCTTACTATAGGAAGACAGTAAGGATGTGTTAACTACTCAGTGACTGAAACACAAATGTCACTCATTGACTTCATACAGTGAAACATTTATTTCATACTCTTGTGGTGGTAGTGTAAATAGTCTGAAATTTGTTTCCAATTAACTTGTTTTTACTCAGCTCCACTGATTATTGAGCATGTCAATCTCTGGCTTTGAGATGAATAATGCCTTCTTTATTCATTGAATGCTAATAAGTTTCAAATGAGATAAATTTATGAATATTTTGTTCACTGTGTAAGTGCTCTGCAAGTATTATTATTAATTTAAACAATGAATATAATGGAGCAAGGAAGATCTGAGTTCAGAACAATTTTTCTGCTAGCATTAGCTGAGTGGCTTTGTAAGGTCTTCTCTGAAGCTCAGTTGGTTCATCTAGAAAAAATGTGTCCTGGAATAACACTAATCTCATTGCATTATTATGAGAACTATTGTGAACATCTAGAACACTGCTGTGACTACAGAGAATAGGATCAAATATCTATAAAACCTGTGTTTGACTATATAGAAATTGTTGACCCTTTTGCCTAGCTTTAAAGCTCACTCAGTTGTAACAAGTACAAAAGAATCAAAGTGACTTTATAAAACAGTGCTGTGTGAGTAAATTGCAAATGTCACAAGTGAAGCAAGACAATTTAGTTGTCTTTCTTGGGGGGACCACGAGCCCCTTTTCCTGGAACACTTCATGTTCAAGGTGGCACCAGTTCAGTGGGCGTTAAGGGCCAGGGTGGACTATATGGCCTTGGAATTGCCATCTATGTGAGTTTGAAATTTTATATTTTGTTTTTGTTGTTGGTGGTGGTGTTGGTCATGGGGCTTGAACTCTGGGCCTGGGCACTGCCTCTGAGCTCTTCATCTCAAGGCTAGCACTCTACCACTTGAGCCAAAGCACCACTTTCAGTTTTCTGGTGGTTAATTGGAGATAAGAGTCTCATGGGCTTTCCTACCCTGGCTGGCTTTGAACTGTGATCCTCAGAGCTCAGCCTCCTGAGTAGCTAGGACTACAGGGATGAGCCACTGGTACCCAGCTAAGATATAATGTCTTTCTTTTGCTTTTCTGATGGTTCTAGGGCTTGAACTCTGGGCCTGGGCACTGTCCCTGAGCTTTTATGCTCAAGGCTAGTGCCACAACACCACTTCTTGAAATTTTAGATTTTATCATTCACTTATTCATCAAACAATGATTTATTATGTTAGGTACTTTTTACAATCACTCTAACTGTCGGGGCCTCTGGGGACCCCTTCCCCCCCTATCTCCAGGGGGAATGCTGAACCTCGATTCTATGGAAGAAGCTCCGCCCTACCCCTCATACCGGCAGAAGGAGTAAGGCGTGTCCTTTCTGGACTGCTCTAAGCTGAAGTGGGATGACGAAATCCCTTCCTCGGCCCCCCATAATGTGTCAGGAGCCGCAGTACAAAGATATCGGGGAGACGGTTGGATGAGTCTCCAAGGATTTAATTGGGAGGGAGGTTTATATAGCGGTAATGGCGGGAAAGGAGGGGGACTGGCCATTGGCTAAGCCTGGCTGCCCATCAGGTGATGTCATGAAACTTCCTTTGTGGGCTGGACAACCCTATCATGGTGGCACGCACGGCACGTGTTCACTCCCCAGGGGCGGGGGGCTTCTTTTCCGGTTGAGGCCGGAAGGTGGGAGGGACTTGCTGTTACACTGTCCCAGGGCTGGGGGAAGGGCGCCAAGAGCGGGGAAGGGCAGTGTCTCGCTCTTGGCACCTTTCCCCCACCAAGGCCACCAAGGCCAAAACTGAGTCCCCAACATCTAACCTTGTAGAAATTATTTATATTAGAGACTGCCAATACACAAATAACAGAGTCAATAACTTATCTAATGATATAGGTGGAGAAAATGTAGCATTTTCAGTTTGAGCTGAATTTAAAGCAGTACCCATTTTAACATCTTAATGGCAAGAAGGCAGAGAGTTTCAAATTCAAGGGCCTCTGCAGTCTATATGTTTCCTTGTCCTATAGACTTAGCATCATCTGATACCGATGGACCCCGTGTCAATTGTATGAATTAATTAATGGTTGATATGTTTCAGGCGGGGTGAAATGATTTCTATTGTTGAAGCTCAGTATTCTGCATACAAGTGTCCAGGTGACACTGAGAAAGATTCCTCTGTGGTTCATCAGGAAGGCTGAATTCAGAAGGAGGCTAAATAGCCACAATTTGCATTTATACAAACTTCCAGGAGCACATGGAAGAAAGGCTCTGGCATGCATAAGAAAAGAAAGATCCTAAAACAAAAATACGAACCATTCAGTTCACTAGGAGAAGACAGCAATAAGTGTCTACTGCTAGGTAATATTAGTTTCTTTACATCTTACCATCAGAAAATGTTAGTACAACTTAGAATAGCAATTTCAAATTTTGGGGGACCGTTTCAAAGACAAGATTACAGTGACTTTGAACCAAAATGTAGAGTATTTTTCAACTGAATCTGTTATATAGATAATTGCTAAAATAATTTCCCATCTATTATTTGGCAGATTCACTCTTGGTAACCCAATTTAAGAGCTACCCCAAACAATCTTAGGATCTCAGGTAGCTGCAGAAAACTGTGAGTGTTGCTGTCCCAGGTTTTCATGCATGGTTAAGCTCTAGAGATGAAGAGATCTCTTAAGTTCTAATGGTCAAGAGCAAGAAATACAGAGTACAATGTGCCATCTATTCAATACCAGCCCTTCCATTCACCTACCCTTTGTGTAGTTCTTCATAGACAAACAGAGCAGTCACTAGCATGGGGTCTGAGGTTCTCAGTGCAAGACAGGAAGGAAGACAAATTCCACAATAACCATAATAAAGAACTGAATTGGGAGAGCGGCACCAGAAAATTATGGAGTGTTACAGGTGTTCGGAGGAGGGACACATCACATGCATTTTCCGGTCAGAGGATTCCAGTGGGCTTCCTGGGCAGCGGCACTGAGTTCAGCTGGAGTGGGTGTGGGTGGGGCAAGGAGTGGGTGGAGGCACAGAGTCACTGTTGTCTATTGTTCCAGGCCAGGGACCCAGGACTTCACAAAGGTCAGCCTTGCCAGCTGCTGAGGGCAGAGGTTTGCTGTGTGGGATGAGCCCATGGGACCCATCCTGCGATGAGACTATGGTGCTAGGGAAGTCCCAGGCTAGAGAGACCTCCTTGGGAAGGGGGTGTCTTGGAGAAAGGCGTTCCTTTGCACTGGAGCAGTTTCTAGAGGACCTGCCAGCTAGAGACTCTCTGCTCACCCTCCCCACCTGAGCACCAGAGTTTTCTGTAGTGAGAATCTGTTGGCTGGGTTCTCTATGTTCGCCTTTGACTTGGGTGTTATATTCTTCTATAGTTAAAGGAATTCATTTGCATACAGTTCAGAGCCTTGTATGAGGTTTGGAACTGAGGAAAATCAAAATACGAAGCTTCTGTTTTACCCATGTAGAGAATCCTGACTCTCTTCTTTGGGCTTTTCTATTGTAATTAGCTCCAAAATTCTTCAAGGGGTCAATAGCTTTGTCTTCAGGGACAATGTTCACTGGAAACAGAAATACTTTTCTTTGGCAGGTTTAAAGAAGCATGGTTGTGGTGGCTGCCTAGGTTGCAAGAGCTTGAAGTAGGGAAGAGGAGCCATCACAGACCTTGGGGTCTACAGTGGGAAGAGGCTGAGTTCTGCACCTGGCTTGAGTAAACCAGTCACCGCGAGGGAATAGTTATAGCAGGACTCAGTGGTTTCATGGGCAGTTTTCTTTCGCCCTCTTTTCTTCAGCCTATATTTTGTAAGCTAGCAGTGAACCTGTGCTGTCTTCTGAGGAATTGCTCGCAAAAACTGTCCTACTTGGAGGAGAAGAAAAAAAAAAACACATGAAAGAGAGGCCGTTCTTGGCGTGAAAGAAAGTGGTTAAAGTGAATCCCACAATTCCTTGGCCTTTTTAAGGCTGAAGATGACTAGTTAAATTACTTTATGTGTAGACCCTGACCACTATTCTAATGAGCTCTTGGTAAGCTGGCACAGAAAATTAATGATAATAAATTAATTCCAGAGAATGCCATTTTATGTGCTCAATTATTAATGGTATTACAGTGTTATTAATGATGTCAATTATTAATGGCATGAATAATTAAGAAATCACCTCCACACTATGATATACAAGGGTTCCAGTGTTGAGCAAATTGCTCAAAATAAATAACTAAGCATAACAAGGCTTGACCTGCAACATATTGTTTTAGAAAATACAAGCATGACTGTCACCATCGGGTCCTCTCTCTAGGACTTTTTACAAAATCCTTGTGTTATGGTAGTAAAATAAACAGGTTAGGATTGAGGAGCAATGTTTCCTTTTCTGTTTCGGTTCTTCCAGGGTGTGTAAGTCCATCTGTGGAGTGGCCCTGTCTGAAATAGGGAAACTAGGTAGATGGTAAGAGTGAGCGAGAAATAGAGAGGGTGGGGAGTGAAGAGCTTCCTAGAGAGCTGTGCAGGTAAGTCTAAGCTAAGTCATTAGTGTTGAATTTCATTCAAGTAATATTGGCAGCCCCAAAAAACTACTGTTACAATGAGCATAAATCAGTAAATCAGATTAAGATTATGAGAAGTAAAAAATGTCCAAAGAATAGCAAATGGAGTATGAATGACTGTGCTGAAATGTCTTCTCTGAGCCTCAGTTTTTCTTTCTCTGTAAGGGGAATAGTATCTATTCTGAAGGCTATGTGACATGAGCGTGTAGGACATAATAAGGGCTCAATAAATAATAAGGTCAGTAATAAATAAGGTCTACTGTTGTTGTTACTGTTCTAGTTGTTATTAAGAAGCGTTTATAATCAATCAAACTTGTCCAAATTAGAGATGGAGAACTCAAAGACTGAAGGAAACAGGTTGCTTGTCACTTCCTTCATGTCTGGGTTTTCCCTGGGGTCCCTCTACATGGCCTTTCTCCCATCTCATTCAGATACCCAGGAGCCAGTGTCTACATGGGACACTGAAAGAGCTCCAGGGCCATAGTTCCATCATGAGGGTAATCTAGCAGAAGATGGGAAGAGAGAAGAAGATGGGCGGTCACTGACTTTCTTTGCTGCTAAAAAATGGCTTGGTATACTGTACTATCCCCTCACGAAAAATATGAGCCAAATTATCCTACTTGGAGTGTACCTGTCAGACATTTGGTTATAATTGACACAGGTGATATTGGAGCCCAAGACTTTGGCTTATAAGGTAGCATAGAGCTCTTTCTTCATAGCCATTTAACTTTGTTTCATACGTCCATTAAATTGTCTGCTAAGGACCAGGCTTTAGACTGAGCACGTGAGTAACCCAATCCTCTGAGATACCACATAATAATATTCTAATTCAAGGATTACCAAAAGTACCAATATGAAGAGCCCTGAAGAAAGTATTTTAGGTATCGTACCATATGTTTTTGTTGTAATTAGTGAATTCTGTCTTTGTAAGTGCTACCACAGACAATGCATCAGTAAATGAGTATAGCTGTGTACTAATAAAACTTTACTCACTGGGCACCAGTGACTCACACCTAAAATCCTAGCTACTCAGGAGGCTGAGCTCTTCGGATCGCAATTCAAAGCCAGCCAGGGCAGGAAAGTCCATGAGATTCTTATCTCCAATTAATCACCAGAAAACTGGAAGTAGCACTGTGTCTCAAAGTGGCAGAGTTCCAGGCTTGACCTGAAGAGCTCAGGGACAGTACCCCGAGTTCAAGCCCCACGAAGGCGGGGGGGGGGGGAGGAATAATACTTTATTCATGTCGATTGCAATTTGGACTGTATATCACAAATATGCATTTTTCCTCCAACATTTAAGAACATAAAAACTGTCCAAAGCTAGTGGACCATACAAAACCAGTCATCCGGCCCTCTGTTCGCAGTCTGCTAACCTGTGCAATAAAATGTGTGCTTGGTGCAGAGGGAGCAGTGTGAAGGATGGCAGGAGTTGGAAATATAAGGCCAGGAGAGGATTCGTGGAGGGGCATTTGCACTGGGAACCGATGAATAACAACAGTATGTGTGGCAGAGCAGAAGAAAAAGTGTTTTTAAGTCACAAGTAATGTGCAAAAGCAAAGTATTTTAGGAGGGTGGGCTGACATAGTAGGGCTCGTCTATGGCCATCTCATCCTGCAAGTGCTATCTTTTACCCATTTCTTGGAAGCAAAGCAGGGCTAGGTCTGCTTAGCAGGATGAAACTGGTAGGGAGAGAGAAAACAAGCGCAGGAGTGATGAAGGGGCGTCCCTGGCAGGGAACTGTGAGCCAGTTTCTGAAGGATCAGGATTTCCGCCAAGAAATTGAGCTTGGGAGAAAGAAAGGATGAGCAATGCTGGTGTCTTAGGCTATAGCTTTAGACAGATACGAGTGCCAACGCCAGCTCTACCAGTTGTAAGCTGAGTGATTGCAGGTCAATCATTTACCCTCTCTGAGCCCATTTGTTAACACGCAAAATGGTCACGCAAATAGGCCCCAGCTTCCCTGCAGCAGTGGAGATTAAGTGGGGAAACACAGACTGCTCTCAGCAGTGCTGGCTGACTCTCAGTGCGCAGTGAAGGTTTGCTATTATTAGCATTATCATGATTAGGCTCATTGACCAGCCTGGCTCTCACTGCGTCCCCTCTAGTCCAAATTCAGAACACTCCTTTGCCATTTGTTGATGAGGATGGCAGCTGGAAAGTTGGCAGCCCTGAGGTGAACATAAGGTTCTCCTTCTAGCACGGTGATAACATCGACACTAATGAGTCTGAACTGGCAGAAATCCATTTCTTTGGACCTGGACCTTATAGACCTTCAGCTCATTGGATTTGGAGCCAAGACTGCATCGCCTCATTTTAGACAATACCTTCATAGTTGTTTGGGCAAACAGCATGCCTGTTATTACTTAGCAAATGAGTTTCCTTTCTTGTTTAGAGTGCAAATGGAGAGGACGGTGTTTGGTTAGCTCTCCTTCTTTGAGCAGTCCCGTCTTGATTCTCCTGGCTAGTGGCCCTCAATGAATCTTCCGGTGTTGCATCCATCCTGTCAGATGAGAAAAAAGACAGACAAGCAAGCATTTTGGGGAACATCACTTGAGATAAACAAGTTCTGTCTTTCCTAAGGATGCCAAATGTATACATTTGGTGATTCACTTAGCAGATCCTTAAAACACTTCAGATTGGATTTGAATCGAACTGTAAATTACAGAAACCATATCAGTTTACTCCTGAGACACTCTGAGAAAGAGGACTGATGAGTTAATTTTTTTTCAAAGGAAAAATATATAAATACAATTCAGGCTGTTAGTTTTAAATCGTTATTTTAGGACTGAAAAACTCTTTGATAAAATAACAAATGCATATTCAATGACATTTGGGGGAGAAAATAAAACTATAGAAAATTATAGCTGTTATCAGTAGCTTAAACTCTTCAGATATGTTTCTATGGATGTTTTTTTCAAAAAATTTTTGTTGCAGTATTATTCCCTATAGCCAAGGTATAGAATCACCCCCAGATGCCTCAACGGACAAATGGCTCAAGTAAATCTGGTACACATAAACACTGGAAGTTTACTTGTCTATTAGAAAAAATTATATTGTACCATTTATAAAGAAATACAAAGACTTGAAAAAAATTATGTTAAGGGAATTAAGTTGGGCCCAGAGAGACAAAAGGGTGCATGTTTCTAAGCGAGCTTTAGCTTATAAACTTACAAGTAAATATGTTGGTGATATGCAAGTATATACAAATGTCCTAACTGAAATGTAGTAGATTGAAGTACAAACTCAAATAGTGTTATTCCTTAGAAAGGCAAAGTCAACCTCAACACGATAGACACCAGTAAGTGGGTTCTTGAAAGGGTTGGGGTGGAATCAAGGGGAAAAGGATAGGTCAATGAAGAAGAGAAGAGGAGAATGCAGTTAAGAATCCAATGTATATCCTACACAATTAAGAGTGAGAGAAAGGGTGGGTAGGGGAAGGACGGGTAATAATAATGGAAAGGGTGACATGGATTAGCATGCATTGTAGTAATAAATTGCTGTGTTTTAAATGGCTACTCCTTTGCACAGCTACTTAAAGATAATGATAATAATGAGGATGAGGATGAGGATGACAACGATAATAATGATAGACTATTGACACATAATGAACCTAGGTAAAATGCAAGGAGTCACCAAAAAGAAGAGCTGAGAAGAGACTTTAAATGTAAAAGAGGGTTGGAGCTGAAGTAAGCTGCCTGAGAACTCAGTTGTAGGGTTGTCAGTGTGTGCTGTGCCCCAGGCTGGCATTAGGAGCTTTGCATTTATCCCTAACTCTAACCTGAATGGGACAAGCTTCCAAAGAAGCACTTGGGGTGTAGGACACAAGGAACTGTGGAGTGCGAAACATGGCCTGTTTATAGCCCTAGGAATCCTAGAAGGGAACTGTCTTTTGGAGGGTCATGGGGAGTGGCAGAAGTTCACAGTAGTCATCAAAAGAAAGATGAGAACAATTGAAAGATTTGAAAAGGAGGATGTACATCAGGATCTTTCTTTCTCAATACAGGTTCTCTCGTGGGAAGTAGAACCCTCAGTTGGCGTAGAAGGGAACTTTAAAATTTGTTAGTAGATAGTATGACATGGCATTTGAATTATTGGATTAAACATATTAAATTGTTGACATGGATATTTTAATTAATGAAATGGAGAGTGTTTACTTTTCGTGCTTGAATGTAATTGGACGACATGCACATCATTCACACACATGTATGTATGTAAATGTACGTTTAGAGATGGTCCTGGACCTACCCTACTATATTGTGACTTACAATTTTTCTACGTTAGGATGTGGGAGTGATGTGTATCCACTTCGTACTTATTTGGAGGTTGAGCTCAACCCAGCTCGCCTTGTGTAATGGGGTGCTTCCAACACCCCGCTGCCCATGCTTTCACCAGGGAAGACCCCTGACTGTCTACCATATTCTGGTGACCAGAATTCTTTTTTTCTCTCAAAAAAATTACATGAGATAGCCAGCTACTCTCTTTTTTTAGCATTTAGTTTCCTTGTCAAGGTGATGCACAGAGGCAATCACTGACTTATACGATGAGTATCTGTTGGGTGTTTCTGACCAACTCTGGGATAACGTAAGTGTTCTGAGCACATTTGAGATGGGATAGGCTAAGCTGTGATGGTATACATGGTCACAGGCTTGGTGCATTTGGTGCCTTTTCTACCTGTAATATTTTCACTTTAGCATGTGCACGCACTTAGCTCATCTCAGATGATCTGAGAGTTAGTAGGAATAGTCAGAGGGAGGAAGAAAGTCCTTTCTGATGACAGAGTGCAGTGGACTGTAATCCACAAAACATGCCTACAGTTGGTACAGTACAGAATCTTTAATCTTATGTAAGATTCATTGAAGATGCATTTTCATGAATGATTTCACATGTGTATGGTCATCTATTCCACGAATGTGCTTCTGCGATGACGGGTTGGCCGATCAGGTTGTTTCAAGTAGTTTACATTTGCACTCAGAATTATTGCACGCACAACCATACAAGCCAATGAGAAGAAGTAAAGTGGAGTTCTAGCTTATTTATTTTCATAAAGCAGTGGATTAAGCGAGCATTACTGTTCACCTGGGGGAATGAACCTGAAAATTAGATTTTTCAAGAAACTTGGGTTTCTTTCAAGCAGTGGGCCGGATTCTCACATGAATACGTCTCCTCAGAATAATTCTGGGCAGGAAATGGGAGAAGGCTTTGGCCAGCTCAGAGCAGGACTCTCAGTCCTCTGATGAGCTGTGCTTCAAGTACTGCAGACTTCACAGTGAACAAATACTCTTTTTTAAATCATAATTTTCATCTTTAAGTAGTTGGACAAAGGAGTTGGCATTCAACAAGGTAGCATTATCACTGTATTTATACACAATGATTCTTGATCATTGTTCCCCTTTTCATCGTTCTCCCTCATCTCTCTGAACCTCACCCCTTCCCTCAGTTTTCTTAATTTTGCAGAATATGCACTGAATTACATGAGTGCATTCACCCATTCTTCTCTTGATTTGTCTAGCCCCATCCCCTCGAGCCCATCCCCACCATTTTGAGTACCTTGTAGTGGTGTTCATTTTGTTGGACTGTCAGTTAGCCTTTCTAAGGAATTATGACTCAATATAGGTAATAATATTCACAAATATTTTCTCTAAAAAGTCATCAAATATATCCACTATCATTAATCCCTAGGACCCAAATAGTTGCACTGAAGCTATAAAATAACTGGAGGAGAGTAAGACAAATGCAGTTTCCCGTTTAGCAGATGAGGAAACCTAGGTGCTGAGCTCTTACAAACTCATTCTATTGCAGGGGAGCAGTGTGTGACGAGAAGACTCTAGGCCATCTATTATCTATCTTCTATCATCTATATTTATCTATCTCTCATATATTATCTAACATACATATATATATGCATCTGTGTATGCACACATTGTATATTAATATATAATCAGTGCTGTTTGCAATAACCTAGTATGTGTGCATAGAGATATAAAATCATTATACCATTTGGAATAATTCAGGACCCAAATGGTTGGCTTGGATAATGAAGGCCCAGGATTGTGGTATGGTCTGATTTCACTGGTGTAATGTATGTTCTGTAATTCTTCAAATTCTTTAATTTCAAGCCAGAGAGGAGTATTTAGCAATTAGGAAAGCTCAGTGAAGTATGGCCTCAAACAGGGAGAGAGCTCTATTCAAAGTGCTTCGTAGAATATGCTGTGCTTCCTTCCTTTAATGAATACAGTGATCTAAGCATTCCGTTACTCAAACATGGGGAGAATAATAACAAGGCACTCGCTAGAACTATTAAAAGGGGAAAATACTTGGAGGGATTTATAACTCTTTTCATTTAAACTCATTCAACTTCTCTTGGAGAAAATGTTCTAAAGACTTGATTTAGCCATTTGCTGCATGCTACTTTATGTTCTGTTCAGGTTAGTGTTGCTATGAAGCTCTGGCTGTGTTCAACATAAGAGGCAGTAGGCTATAGAATCATTAAAAATAGACATAAGGAATCACTGCAAGGTGATTGCCTTCTGTCTGTGAGGACAAATGCCGGATTCTACCCTCTAATACGTTCCTCATGTAGCCGAGTCTGATTCCACTGGGGGTTGTAACCAGAGACCTTTGCCTCCCAACTCATTGCAAGCGACTCAGAACAACATAGACCAATGACAACTGACAAGGGGTTCTTCTGGAATCAGTGTAATCCAAAACCCATCACAGGATTTGATTATTAGAACCAGGGAAGGTAGCAGAAGTTTTGCTCCAAGAAGTCATGCCTCCAAAGAAGTTAGAGAAAAACCCATGGGCCTTGGGGATGGGTGCAGAAGTTATGTCTGAAGACAAAGCCTCCCGTTAGTTTTTAAAAGTTTGCTTTTCACTTTTGTTTCTTTGATTGACAGCTGGAGAAATGAATGATATTGAATATTGATCACTTCTCTCTCTTTTTTAAAAATTTGTTTTCCTTGTCTGACCTTTGGGGGGAAAACATGATTACACATCTTTCAAAGCAGAGAATATCTTTAGTTGTTGTTTGACTTACATCCTCCAGTATAACCTAAGACCTTAATAAGGTCTTAGTAGATTGATAGTCTAGCTTAACTTGTTTCTTTCTTGGAAATGTTCATTTATTTGCTCTTTTTAGAGGGATAAGACAATCTCCCATGAATGAATAAAGAGCTCTAGAATGAGAGTCACAACCCTAGCATTTGTCAGCTCTCAGGATAGCACTCCAAGGAAAGTTCTTAGCTTCCCTGACCCTCGGTGGGCTCTGGGGTAATGATTGTAACTTGAAAGTCATCACTTTTATTTCACTGATGAGAAAATAATTTAATAAGAGACATTCAACACTCTGTACAAATAAGAGAATTAATGGATGGGGCTGGAGCTTAGCTCTGCCATCTCATCATACAAGATCAGTGGCTAGGTTCAGCCTGTGCCACAATATTTCCTCTCTTTAGAAGGTATTTTCTCTAGATCACACTGTACAACTGTCATCTACTCCTCCTTCTTTAGCTGCATGCTTTGTCAGATTTTGGACTGATATATAAATATCTTCTTGAAATAAACACAACCTGCTAAATCTGTACACTAATTTGCTAGTGATCACCTCTCTTGTATTTCTTGCTCTGCTGTTTCCTTTATACTATGAACCATGTGAAGGAGAGGCCTCTTGATATTTAGAATATGAGTTCTCTAATATACTATTTCCAGAAATACACAAATCTCTGACCCACCCCAAGTAGCACACTAATGGGAGCATTAGAATAATTCTGTCTTGGTAGCATGTATGATAATACAATAATACATTCTTTCTTACTTATGTGTCTATCAAATTAATTGGATTTGGAACTCTAAGAAGCCATGTGACCAGCTTTGCAAATTTATAAGTACATTTATCATGAGATACAGGGACTGATTGTAGGATTGTTTTTCTCTTATCCAACTAAATGAAAATTCAGATGGTATCTGAGTACAAAAACTCACCTGAATATATTCACACATCAAACAAAAGCACATTTAATGAAGCACTTTCTCCACAGCAGCCAATTTGCCAGACAAAGAATGTTCATATCTCTGCCTTCAAAAAGTGTCTGCCTTCAAAAAGCTTTCTGGATATTTGGGGAAACATGATTATATAGAAAAGGTGAGTGCCTGAGTTGGGCCAGGAGTAAGGTGGTTGATAGGTAAGCCAATGGCTAGTTAGTTGAGCAGCGATTACTAAAGTTTCTATGAAAGGCACAGCATTTAGGCTAAAATCTAAAAGACGATTAGGAATGAACTAGTCCAGGTACAATGGGGCAAAGGTCCATTCTATGTTACCAACCTCTGGAAAGCTCTACGAGAAATCCCACATGGCTGAGCTCCAGCAATGAAGTCATGGTGTGACCATGAGGGGACACTGAAATGATGGGAAAGAATTTGTATGTATCATGTATTTTTAATTTTGGAGGAAAAGGCTATGAGTAAAATGGTAGAAAGAATGCTTTCATGTTCACGTGAAGCATGGATTTCATGGGCACCGGCAGGGCCTTAGAAACCATGGTGGAAGCAGAGATGCTTATGTCCTGGTGAAGATGGAAAGGAAACCACAACAGGGGTCAGAGAAAAGAATATTGGAGACATACTTAGGGGGTGTAACTCCTCAGCTATTGATAGGTTTTGTTTTATGTAGGAGGATGACAAAATGTAATTCAGGAATAGGTTGCAAATTCTGAAATTTAATAACTACTAGGTGGTAGTATCACTTATCAAAATGTGAAGATCGGGGGAAGCACAAATCTGGGCTGTGATGGTCACTATATATACACTACCTGGCATTTATTTATTGAGCATTTACTATGGACCATGACTGTTATGTGTGCCTATTCATTTAATTTACCAATGACTCTGCAATGAATATACTTTCGTATAGCGTATATAATCTTTCCATGGGAATAGAGCTGATCCATGGAAGGACTGAAATTTCAATATGGACATTTGAACTCCAGAAGCCTTGAGTTTACTTCATACTCCATTTACGATTCACTTTGAAAGCCTGAATAGCAAGTAAAATATAGTCCAGGAGCTCAGAGGTGCAATCTGAGTAAGAGAACTGTTGGGGCTTAGTCAGGAAAGGCTTTAACATCTCAATGGTTAAATGTAATTGTGTATTTCTTGCTTACACAAATCCCAATGTAGAGGCCTCAGAGTTGGTCAGGCAGCCCCCTTCCAAGCACTGGCTCCGAGATCTTCCTCCAACCATTGCTCTTCCATTTCTTGGGATCTTCTTGGACTCTCCTACTGGTTCCTCTGCATTTATCTAGCTGATTGCATAAGGAAAGAGAACAGAGGATTTCACGCTTACCGTGTGTGTGTGTGTGTGTGTGTGTGTGAGAGAGAGAGAGAGAGAGAGAGAGAGTAGGACTAGAAGGGCTGTGAATTATTCCTACTCACATGACAGTGGCCACAGCAATTCATGTGACCTCAACTGGCCACTAAATTCAGATATAGGCTCAAGAGGAAATGAAGAAATTTCCCACAGAGATGGTGATTCAAGTGAAGAGAATGAATAGGTTAGAGTAGTGAATTAGAAAGATGGCCTAGGTCAGAAATCTGACAAGATCTTTATGATAATGATGATGATTAATCTCAGCTAAAACTTTTAGAGCACTTAAAGTCCTCTAATATACATATATTAGCATACATATATTAATTCATGCACTCCTTACAAAATGCGATTGATTTAATGCTATTATGATATCTTTTTTATATAAAGAAATAAAGCTATAGTGATGGTAAATAACTCTCTTGAGGTCACAGAAGCTTGTAAGTGGCAGAGGAAGAGTTTGAATGTAGGCATTCTGCTTCCAGAGTCTATGAGTTTAACCTATGTCACATGCTTCCTAATTACTAACTTCAAGTACTTGAAAAATGTCACATTAATATGTAAGTATCTTTGCTAGGGGGTCCCAAGGGATAGGACAAATGGAATTTAAATGACGGTAGTGTTCAGGCAAGAAGAAGGGAACTGGTTTTAACAGAGCCCTGTGAAGGGAAGCAAACTGTGGCCTGAGATAGTAAGGTTCTCATCAGTGGAGGAACTCAAGCATATGAAGAACAAACTCTTGGTGAGGATTGTTATAGAGAAGATTTAAACATCAAATGAGTGCTTGCAAGAGATAACAATGATTGCTCTCATCCAGTATACAAGAATCAGGAGTTTGTTAATATGTATTTATTAATTTCTTCTGGTGAGTGCAAAGCCCTCTGAATCTGCTCAGGTCTAATGCCTTTATCTTCAAATAACTGGGTATGCAAGTAGGAGCAGAAAAGATGGCAATAAAATCCATAAAGGATGACTCAGTCCATGTCCTCGAAGATATTCGTTCAAAAAGGAAAAACACTTTGCGCACTATCCTTGTGAATTAGTGGAGAGTCTTCTAGTTAGAGTCCAGTGTGGAAGTGATTGAGAAGTAAGATGGCAGAGATCTCAAAGCTGGATAGGGTATGTTGGCTTCCTGTTCCCTAATATTTTTTTCTTTCCATTATCAAGGAAGGTGGATGTCTAACTTTCACAAGTCTCAGAGTCATAGGAAGGGCTTGATGAACCAATCTCCACTTTGTCACTCAGCAAGCTTCTGCTGGAGGTTGCAGATGAGCATCTCTACCAAGATCCTTGGTGATACTGCTGTGTAGTTCGAGGGATCACACTTGGGCATAGCTGCTCAAGCACAAGGCTGATGGCTCAATCCCATAATCCTCCGGCTATGGATCTAGTTGCCTTCCGAACTAGAGCAGGGCCTGTCTTGTTTGTCTTTGTGTGCTCAGGATCTAGCTCACTGTGCCTCAAAGTTGCCTTGAGTAAGTAATTTGAAAGAATGATGTCCTTTTTCTAGACACACAGAGGAGAAAAGAAACAATGGGAATTGCTGTACTGGGGAGGAATTCTATGTCCCATCCTCCCACATATTTGGAAACATGATGTGTGCCAAGAGCTGACTATACTGAAAAGGAACCCTTCACCCATACACTTTCATAAACACACATATCCAACTACTGTCTCTCCACATGAGAATCAGAATGTTTTCTTCTCACCTTTCTTCCTGGTCGTTTTCTTTTGTCTTCATATGGTCACAGCCACGTCATGGAAGGAACATATTTCTGTCTTGTGCATGGAATGCAATTCGCCTCTTCCTGGAGTCCATTCCCTTTGGACTGTCTTTGGCTGAACTTTGCAGTCTTCACTGAAGGGGGAACCCTTTCCCACTGTTCTCTGGGAGAGCAGCCTCTTTGAAGTCACAGCTGGCTTGACTAAACTCATTTCCTCCTTCCACAATGTGTGTCTGATGCAGTGTTGGCTGAGGCTCCCTCTTGCCGGCTCCTGCTATTGAACCAGACCCAAGTGCAATGTTTAATGTGAGTGTTTGGCTTGGCTTAAATTTGGCCAAATCATCTGTACTTTGTTTCATTTGAAAGCCCTACTTTTTCTCTCTCTCTTTCTCTCTCAACTAGTTCATTCCAGATGTTTTTGATTTGTCTTTTTGTGGTCTGCTCCACCCAGTTCCTAAATCAGTAAATCATTTTCATGCTTCTTCTAAAATTTAAGGAAAGAAGAGTGCTCAATTAGAGAGAGAGAGCGCGAGAGAGAGAGAGAGACTGTGGGTTCGTAGAACTGATACTTGAGGGTGTTTGCTCTGCTTAGGATCTATCTTTCAAAAGTAGGAGAAAAATGGGATCAAGAATACACATACTTAACTTTGGGAATAAGAGAGTAGACTTGATGTGGTGATGCTAGTACTATAGATACACGCTCACCAACTGCGTCAAGGCCTGATGCAATTGCTATTCTTGTTGGAAAGCTGCTACTCAAAAGTGCATGGAGATCCCCATCCTATGAAGTCCTATGTGAAAATATTAACTATATTTTAATATTTCTTCTCTACTCTTACCCTTTGCCTTCTCAATACAGTGAATATGACGAGGAAGAACAGGGTAAATAGGATTCAGGAAAAGACAAATGTTTTCTCTATTGTTATTAGGACTAGTAAAGAACTCGTTCTTGGAGAGAAATCAGAGATTTCTAAAAGTGCTAGTGAGGCAAGTTAGAGAAAATAGTGAGTACACTGCCTGAACTTGGGAAGAGAGCTCTGTACGTTCTGAGAATGAAGAGATAGCTAAGTGTTTCACAATTTAGAGTTCTATATGTTCTGAGAGTGAAGAGACAGCTAAGTCTTTAATAGTTTCGAGCTCTGTATGTTCTGCGAATGAAGAGATAGCTAAGTGTATAATAATTTAGAAGGAAGATGGAGAAAGTTTGCTTTGTTATAAATTTAATTTTTTTTATCATCCCTTTACTTATAAGGTCCCTTCCTTCTTTCCTTCCTTCCTTCCTTCCTTCCTTCCTTCCTTCCTTCCTTCCTTCCTTCCTTCCTTCCTTCCTTCCTTCCTTCCTTCCTCTTTTTCTCAAATAGGGTCCTATACTTTTACCTAGGCCTAGGCTTGGAGCTCAGTGTTCTTATACCCACCTCATATGTAAGGAGCACAGGTATGTGTCGCCACTCCTTCTTCTTCTTCTTTTTTTATTTTTGCCAGTCCTGGGGCTTGCACTCAGGGCCTGAGCACTGTCCCTGGCTTCTTTTTGCTCAAGGCTAGCACTCTGCCACTTGAGCCACAGCACCACTTCTGGCCGTTTTCTATATATGTGGTGCTGGGGAATCGAACCCAGGGCTTCATGTATACGAGGCAAGCACTTTTGCCACTAGGCCATATTCCCAGTCCACGCCACTCCTTATTCTCCATTGTCTTTTTCAGTGACTTCATCACATTTCTTTTAAAGAGTTTTTCTAGATATGTCCTTGTGTTGTTGTTGTTTTATTGTGAAGTCGACTTCTAGAAGAGTTATAGTTACATAAGCCAGGTAAGTAGTCCATTTCTTTTTGAACAGTGTCACCCCCCCTCCTCATCTTCACCCAGGTTTTCCCTCCTGACTCCACCCCCACACAAGTTGTAGAGTTCATTTTCAACTTGGGGTCTAGTGAGTATCACTGCTGCATTTGACCACCCTTGGTCCCACTCTTTCTGGGCCTCCCCCTTACTCTTCCCAATGTGTGGCATTTTTTTTTGACATTTAGATGAGACTTATTTTTCAGGGTTTATCAATAAATGCACTTTTCTCTTGCTACTTAATTTTATTTCATCCTGCCCTTTATTTATTTTCTAACAATGAGTAACAAAATAAGACAAATGACCTTTGGGTCCATACAGATGTTCTTGTTTGGGGAGGAGTAGTACTAATTACTCATAGAATAATGTGTTTTGTTAGATAATTTAATTCCTGTGTACTATTTCCTGAAAGTGACCACAGTGATCTGCCACTTGCAAGATTTTGGAATTAAACTGGAATTAAATGAGATCATATAAAATACTGCATGGAATGGTAGAAGTTGTAACTGTTATGTTGAACAACCATGATTCATAGAAGGCAATCAAAATAGCTTCATTTTAACCACTGATGCGAAATTTATTATTTAGTTATTCAGATCAGTTACCCAGATCACTGGTGGAAAGCAGACCACACCATTTTCTGAATATTCTTAGGCAATAGAAGTGTATCTGATCATTTTGTTTATTAAAACATCTGAGTAAGAAGAACATATTAGACATCCGATTCAACATGATAATCTACAAATTAACATTTTAAGTTTCATTCAAAGATAATGCCTTTCCCAAGCCCTCTTTGAGAGGTTGAGTGACTTAAATAGAACAATCCACCTCCTCACCCTCTCTACCTCTCTTTCCTCCTTCTTTATGACCACTTACCTATTTTCTAAAGCTTACATTAGCAACCTACCCAGTACTAAATGCATGAGAGAAATGAAATGAGAAAACTGTTTGGTTGTAACCGCCCCTGTTCATTGTCTGGCCAGTGGGTTTGGTTCTTTTGCTGATGGATATGTATATGGATTCTTTGAAAGTTCTCCTGATGGCTGTCTCTAAGGAGGAACCCCAGCACCTGTGGAATGCCTCGAGGTTTTGCTCATGTGGTTCTGGGTCACATTTAACTCATATTTTTGGTAGTTCACTCAACATATATCCTGGGGAAACTTTTGCTGGTTGGTGGAGCCCCCTTTGGCAGAATCCCTGCCAACTCACCTGCAACCCACCTGGCCCTCACCTTATATTCTGCAGGCACATATTAGTCCCTAGGCCTCTGCATTCTCCCAACACTGGGATTTGCATGATATAAAATTCTCTTCAGCAGGAGAGATGCTTTAAGGATCAGGTAAAATGGAAGTGTGGGTGAGAGGCATAGAATCATGGCATAGTTTTTTCTCAATAGTTTTGAGAAAACCATTCTTACCATTCCCTATTATTTGGACACACTTATATTGCTTTGTGGTCGTTAGATCAATATTATTCTCAGAGTTGTTTTGAAACTTCAGCAGGTGGCATGGCATGCTAACTTGGAAGTTTTAGATTTATTTTTCTTGCCGCTCCCACTAAAACTTCCAAGCCGACGTCTTGTAATACACTCAGTGGTCACTATTTCAGCATTTTATGACATGGCATGAGTCATAGACTAGCTCTATAAGAAAATAGTTTTAATTCAATTGACTTGCATAAGATTTTTCTAATTAATATACAGAGATGCGCTGTGTCCAATCGTTCTTTAAATATATGTTGAATGAAAAAAATATATATGTTGAATGAAAGAGACTGAGTTGTCATGAACTCTTACTTTACAAGTTGGCTGTTAACATCAGACAGAATATCACATCAATGGACAACTTCTCTTTTAACTAGTAGAAATATCATTCTCACCTTTAAGCTCCTGTTGGCTTTAAAAGTCCTGCAGTTTTGTCACTCTATATATGATTTTTTCAAATATGAATAGTTTTACATAGATGCCAAGGGAGATGTGGGTAGGGACCATCCTGATAGTTTATTTGCAGGTGGAAGAGCTAATAGAATTTTTTTTTTTTACATTCCATTTTTTAATGAAGAATCCAAGTGTTGCGAAGAGAGGTTAAGATGGATGAGGGTCAGTGCTAGGGATACTATTGTTGGGTGACCTTTCTCCTTGTTGGAGCATTGGGTAATTAGCAAATCATTGGCAAATAGAATGCCATTCTATTGTGGGTTCTTTGCAATCTTAATTTTGGTTTCTCTTCCACAGTTTATAACTTTGTAAAATTTGTGCAGTTCTATAAGCAAAGTAGATTCTATAAGGTTGAATAATTGGTAAGTATAGTATTGAAGATCTACCCATGATAGAGCATGTATATTTCTTGCACTATCTTCTGATGTGCATGTGAATATTAGTTTCAGTGAGCCTAGGGAAGCTTTTGGAACAGAGAGGATCTTGGTTGAGTCTTAGAAATGGTTAAGTATTTATGAACAGAAAGGAGAGGGTGAAAGATTACATTAAAGAGATAAAAGAGAATACACTGATCATCTTTTTCCCTCCTGTGTGATTGGTAATTCCTAGGAAAATGTAGAAGAATCTTAGCTAAATATCACTTTAGCAATATGTAGTAGCAAGGAAAGTAAAACTCCTATACACCCGCCTAGAGAAAGATTTCACAAAATATTCACAGAAGCATTATTTGACACCTTAATGCTTGCCCATTTATATACACATATATATTATACAGCACATTAATCCATGTGAATAATCAGTTAAATGAATTATCAACAATGTATCTGTCACTGTGAATAATCCCAATCAAGGAAGCTTTTATAAGAATACTCTAACATGATTCTATAAATGTGTAAAGTTTATAAATATACAAACAAAATTTTATATTGTTAAATTTTGCTTAAGTATATATATGTATGTATATATATATATATGGCATTCATAGGAATAATAAACACAAGTTTGATGGAGCTTTTCTCTGGGATAGGAGGTGTTTGTGAGAACGAAGTGAACAGAAAAGCCTATACAAAAACAGTCATATTGCTCATGTTTAAGATCTTTAGCCAAATGATAGAGGTATTTTTCCTTAGTCACATTCTATAAAATTGTCTGAATGTCTTGGGTACCTGAACAATTTTTATAAATGTCCACAGAAGCACAGATACAGACGCATAAACTTCTTTTCAAAAGTATAACTTACACAGCTGGTAAATATAGCTTGGACTCTATGGCTTAGGCTCAAGACCAAAATGAGATCTCTCATGAGCTGAGCTCACCACCTGCCATAGAGCCAGTTAATCCCTGCCTTCGAGAACTTTTCACAGGCAGAAGCAGCAGAGGAAATCCCTGACCCAAGTGGTGAGTGATGGGTACACAGGGTTGATCTGTACTTGTTTCTATGTCCCATTCAGCAGACAAAGCAGAGACATGACCAAGAAACTCAGAATTTGATTTTCCTCTGAGAAGGCAGAAGTTTCTATTGCAGGACCCATCTTTTCTCTTCCCAGGTTTAATCATTTGAATGTTCTATGTTTATTTATGTATTTTAGAAAAGGTCTTGGGAATATAAAAATTTACCCGACTTGCCATATACACTATTTTACTTGATTCCTGTGGCAATGGAAAAATGTAATCAGACTTCCAAAGAGAATCATGACTTCCTATTTGAAAAGATAAAGGCTGAAAATATCTTTTGAATGCTCATTATGGGTAGCTTTTTGCACCCTTGAGAACTTCTGAGGCTCCACTGTGCTGCTCTGAAGAAACATCTCCAATTGCTAACAGCCTAGAATAGAACAGACAATGGAAGCTGATTAGACTGCCCGGGTCTGTCCGGGTTACTAACACACCACAATGTACTTGCAGAGGACTGATGGCAAGCCCAGCAAACAGCCGACAGGGTTAGCCGTTTTTAATTAATTCAAGCATTGCTTTAGAGTCTGAAAGACTTTCAATACTCAGCATATTACCATCATGTCTGACACTTATAGATCATATAAATAGTCTGTGTGTAAAAAAAAATAGCTTGCTAGCTGATAGTAATCGGGAGGGAAAAGTGGTACTTGGGAGTAAGTGTTTTGAGAATTTCATTCTCTTTGTAAATTTTTTTTAAAATTTAAATTTAAGTAAATTTAAATTTATTTTATAGTTATTATAGAGGTGACATAAAGAAGGGTTACACATAGATTATTCAGGTAAAGATTACATTTCTTTTTGGATAATGTCAGAAAATGTTATTCTATGAGGTTCTTAAACCTCCTGTTAAGCATTAAGAACAAGAGGCCGGGAATGCAGTTCAGTGGTAGAATGCTTGCCTAGCATGCAGAAGGCCCTAGATTTAAACCCAGGTAATAAAAACTATGGCAACAAGGTACTGGATGGAGGTAAGCTATTGGGGGTATCTGGGTGCACTTTGCATGGGTACCGAAGAGCAGTAAGTAGAATTGAAATCAGGGATTCTGACTGGTACCTCATCACCAATAAACTCAGAAGGAGGGATAAACTGGGACTGTGAGATAAATGACAGATGATTATGTGAATTATAAAGCATTAGTTTTTGTTCTTTTTGATTTTGTGTAAGAGTAATCTTTCTTCCCACTCAGATGTAATACAAAACACAGACCAGGCCCTTTATTAGAGGAAAATCTGTAATGATCAGTCAAAGTATTCTATGAGCCTTTCCCAAATATTTTTTCTGTTTATTTCTTTTTATTATCTTTTAAGTAATTGTACAAATGAGTCCCAGTTTAACAAGCTGTTTATGAATACAGCGCACCTTCACCAATGTCGCCCCTCTCCACATTCTCACCCATCCCTCCCCTACCTACTCCTTCCCTCACTCTTCTTAATTTTGAAGGACATATGTTGAATTTTTTGCCCTTTAACAAAGCAGTTTATAAATATGATGCATCTTGATCTATGTCACCCTCTTCAACATTTTCACCACCCATTCAACCCCCCTCATTGCTTATTTTTCTCAATTTTGTAGTATATGCAATGAATCAACGCTATGAAAGCCAATCAGTGAGTTTAGAAGTGACATGTCGGCTGGGGATATAGCCTAGTGGCAAGAGTGCCTGCCTCGGATACACGAGGCCCTAGGTTCGATTCCCCAGCACCACATATACAGAAAATGGCCAGAAGCGGCGCTGTGGCTCAAGTGGCAGAGTGCTAGCCTTGAGCGGGAAGAAGCCAGGGACAGTGCTCAGGCCCTGAGTTCAAGGCCCAGGACTGGCCAAAAAAAAAACAACAAAAAAAAACATTAAAAAAAAAAAAAAGAAGTGACATGTCACAGAAGGTGGTGCTTATCAATATGGAGTCCCATTGGGATTGTCAACTGAACAGTTCTGAAATCTTGGGGGACAGCTACTTATTGTTACTAAGCCCTAATAATACTGCTGATCTTGAGTAGTTAATATGATAACACTCACATGCATGTACACACATAGACACAGACACAGACACACACTCACACATACACACATATATCTTTGCATGTATGTCTATGTATACCCACATTTATGTAAGGACATGCTAGGTCATTCCAAAAATGAGCTTTATCTTGTACCTAGAATGGTAGTCTCTATGCCTCAGAGCAGAGTACTCAAAGCAGAACTATCTAGTATTGTCTGAGAGTTCTAGACACATGTTCCCAGAGAGGTCTTTTTCCTAGCATTCCTGTGTTTCTGTGTGCAGTCTTGACTAGTAGCCAAGGGGAAAATCATTACAATATTTCAGTACTGCTTCTCCAGTTTTACTTTTCTCCTAGTGGTGGGTAGAGCTGGGTTATTCATGTCTCTGTACGCATCTGCCCTGAATTTGCATGTATAATGAAAATGATTCTTTGTTAAAATGTTTTTGTTAAGTTGTGTTTAAATTTTTATTTCAGAATTTTCTGTTGTGGTCAGGATACACGCTTTGCTAAGAGAAACTCTTATTTTAAAAATATGCGGATAACCCATGGTGGGTGGCTGTTAAAGGAAAGAGCAGTAGACTAGAAACACCACTGTATATATAATTCCAGCAATTTCCAGCTGTTGGGAGGAAAAGGCTGATTGCCATTTAAACAAAATGTAGCTTTGAGGTGTAAATACTTACAAATCCAATGTGCACAATCAATGGATATATTTTCTGCAACCCAAAAGGGTCCTTCTGTCTTTTCATAAAACCATATCAACACTTCCCCCCGTTGTTTTTTTTTTTTAAATCAAGGACTCAATACTCTGACTTCTACCACCAGAGTTTAGTTTTTGCTCTTCATGGATTTACGTAATTGAATTATACAATGGAGAGTCTTTTGTGGCTGTCTTCTTTCATTCATTACTTGCTTTAGCTTTAAGATTCAACTGTGATATTGTTTGCGTCAGATCCTCTCTTATATTGGTATATGTTATTCCATTTTATAAACATTTGGCAATCTAGACACTTGGATAATTATAGTTTTAAGGTATTGTGAATCAAACTGTGTTGAATTTCTTATATTTTAAGAAAGCTTTGCGACAGATGCAGGTACTATACAAGATGCTCTGCACATTGGTCCCTATGATCCCTCAGTTACAATGGTCTTTGAAGTGTCAAGACTAGATAGGGATGCTGTTTGGGGTTTGGGGAATGCTCTTAGATGTGACATTCAGGTCCACAGAATCTTTTCACAAAGCCCTGCCATTCACTGTAGATGACTGTGTTCCTTTGTGAAACATGATTTGACCTGTTACTTAGTCTTAGTAACATCCGAACACTTGCCCACAGTCCAACAAGTTACCATGGAACCTGAGCTGTCTGTCATTCACTGTTACCTGGACCACCAAACCATCAACATTTGACATGCATAAGCAGCAGCACCTATCACCACACAGAAGTGACATATACGTGATTGGGTCTGATAAGGTCCTGAAGGCACCAATTCATTATGCAATTTAGTACATCAAATATTTTACAATAAGATTAAAATATTATCTAACAAGTGAGAACTTAATAAGTGCTAGATTCTATTATCTCTACTAAGACTATTGTGTTATCACCATTGCTCAATCAATTGTTACTTGTTCAAAAACTTTATATGAAGAAGCAAGTGCAGGGCGCATGATCTCCATTATAATACCTTTCCTCTCCCAGCCTGCAACTATGGCCTCATGGGAGTTACCTATGTTCAGTTGAGAGAGGAAGACAAGACTCTGGCCTGGTGTACAGGTAGTTTTCCATGATATGCTGACACCCCTTAGAAGCAAACAGATGCAGCACTCGATCTCATTTCTGGGACATCTCTAAAGACTTGATGTGGAGGAAAACTTTCCCCGTATACAGAGCTTCAGGCAGTGCCCCACTTTACACTACTCTGGTAAGCAGAGATGGCAATTCAAGGAGCCATGACCTATGGCCAATGGGTTAGCTGAATAGTCAGAGACTTGGAAGAAACATAACTGGGAGGTGGTGATAGAGCTGTGGGGAAAGAGTATGCAGCTAGACATCTATGGATGACAAAGGATTAAGGTATTTGTTTTCTATATGAATATTTATCAAAGGATGGCCCAAGTAGAGAGTAGAGGACGATAATAATAATCAACTGAATAGGGTAAACAAACTTATGGATAAAAGTCCTTCTCCAGACACCCCTGTTGTCATTGCCCAATGCACATATGACCGTAGTAACAGAGATACATGGGCTTAGCAATATGAGTTTCCGCTTGCCAATGCTAACCTGTTGATGGCCACTGCTGAATGGCCCACACTGACCAACACTCAGTCCCTGTTACACACCGTTCCCCAGGGAGTTTGGCTGCATTGTAGCAGGTTCATTGCATTTCTTATGTTATGGAAGGGGCAGCATTTTATTCTTTTTGGAATAGACATGTAGGGATATGGATTTGGTTTCTCTAACCACAATGATTTTTGTCCAAATTCCCATCTGTAGAATTGTAGAAACATTTACCTGTCTGCAATGGCATCCCACATAGCACTGCATCTAATCCAGAAACTCAATTACCATCATCAAGGGAGTATGGCTGAGGGCCCATGCTGAGAGCATCCACCAATCCCACCACATTTCTCACCATCACAAAACATTCCATTTAATAGAATATTGGGGTACTTTGTGGAAGCCACATAGTCATCAGCATTCAACAGACAGGGCTGATTCTCACACAGCCTAGATTCACAGAAATTGAGGAGTAAGCATGGCAGTGGTACCATTCGCTGAGAAGGGGTTATTCACAGTATAGTTGCATTGTACCAGGAAGGAGGATGAAGCTTTTACGTGGAGATCAGGTATGGTCAGGAGATGTATATGAGGTGCCAAGTTGACAGGAAGTGGCTGTCTGGTGGTTAATTTCCTATGCTAACTTGGTAGGCCAAGATATGTAGGTAAACATTCTTCTGGATATGTCTGTAAGAGTAATATTGGGTAATATTTGTGTTTAAACTGGTAGACCAAATAAAGTAGAATGCCTTCTCCAGGGTGGGGGTGGCTAAACTTGCCCATTGTTCTTAAAATGAGATACATATCTTTATTCACATTCAGAAGTAGATTCAGAATAGAAGTTTGGCCACCAGCTACAGGGATACAGGTTTGTCATTTCTCTACCCACATAGCTATGTGAACTAATTCTTTATAATAATAGATCATTTGTGTGAATATGGGTGTATAATTATATGTGGTGTGAAAAACTGTCTTGTGTTATAGGATAGACATTTATTTAGCTTTTGAAGTACAGTTTCATAAAGGCTTCCAGAGTGATATTTTTACAGGGTTGGGGAGAGAGAGAGAGAGAGAGAGAGAGAGAGAGAGAGAGAGAGAGAGAGAGAGAGAGAGAGAGAGAGAGAGATTGCCCCATCTTAGTTATGCATGAAATTATGAGACTATCTCTCAGATTTTCTTCTGTCTACATAGAGACGTTGGGGAAATTCATTCTTAGAGAAAGATGCTTCAGTCTCTTGCCCTCATTCTTATCCCTTCTTATCCCTTATCCCTGTTTACTGCCTCTTGGTAAAGACACAGATCATAGCCAATGTATGGAAGACTATAATGAAGATGTCAAGTGAAATCATGGAGCTAAATTTTAAATCATTCTGAATAATTCTGAATGCTTTCATACTGAGTCAAGTGACAGAGACAGTTCTGCCTTCTCTCAGATATGCTGTGAGAATGAATAGAACTTCTACAGAGATCAGTGAATAAACTATAAAACCTATGTGTCACTTACTCTGAAAACTTAGAATGTACCATGTAAAATAGTGTCTTCCAAACTGAAATAAATGCTCTTTTTCTTTAAGATTCAGCTTCCAAAACTCTACCACAAGAGTGCTAACAAGCATTAAAAGTTACTGGCTTGAATTTTTGCTTGCTTGCTAAAGGGAAAAACAACTAAAGTTAACCTTTATTAGGAGCTGGGTTGTTTCTTACTGTGATACTACAAATCACTATCTTGTTAATTATTCACATATGTTCTTTCGCAGGGCTTGATGAGTCTGTGCCATGAATATTTACAGGAGAGAGTCCCTTTCAGTTATTCCAAATATCTCTTAGGATCAGTGATATAATTAGATTGTTAGCTGAAAACTTGAGAAAACATCTATTATATAGGGGTTTGGGGGTATTTTTTCAATTATTTGCTTCTATGCTTCAGTGAAAGTGGGGACTTGGCAACTACCTGCCTTGTGATCAATGCCAGAATATAAGACTGATAACTCATGTCCCTGCAAGAGAAAGCTACAGAAAACATTTGGTAATGTGAACTCGGGCATGTCACTCTCTCTCCTTGGCTCTCAGCCTTGTCATCTGGCAGAACTGGAAGCTGGAGGAGCTGATCTCAGAAGGCATCTGCCAGATAAACTATTTGATGACTTTATAATTTTCATCTGGTGATGTGAGTATTTTACTAGTGGGCATCAGGGAACCTAGATTACCCATACTTCCCAAAGGAAGTTCATCCGTTCAATATAAAGAATAGTGAGGGGTCTCTGTTGGGCTGAGCCTCTTCAAAGATGCCAATGAAGTATTGCTGAATAAATGAATGAAGAATACATCGATCATCAAACTAGAGAGATACATATCTTGGAAAAGGCAATCGACATACCTAACTCAAAGAAAGATGTATGTTGAGAATATATACTAAACCAAAGTGTCATTCTGGGCAACTTTCCTAAAATCTTGGATGCTGTTGTTTGCAATAATCAAGGTGGCTTATGGGAGAGAGCACTAGGTCAGCCATCTTGGCCCCAGAGTGGTAACATTTGTCCTTGCGAATCTGACTCCTAAACTACAAAATGGTTAGTGAACTTGATAGTGTAACTCTTAAGGACACAATTTTATAGTGTCAATTCAAGAATTAAAATGATTGTGAAGAAATTCTGTTCAAGTGTTTATCATTGTTGCTGCTAAGAGTTGGGGGGGGCATTGGTGCATCCTTGTGACGGACATCAGAAGTGTGGCAGAAATGACAAATGGTACGTCTAACCACCATGATTTTTGTCTAATCCAATTTTGGGTAGAAATTTGGTAGAAATACAAGGGCTCAACTCAAATTGAGCATTCTTTATATGGCCAACTTATGCTGTGTTTTAAAGATCTAGGAACACCGATATATGGTTCTTGGTCTTGAAAAAGTATTCCTTTAGGATCCCTAAATATTTACCAAGAACTCTCTCTGTGCTAGGCATTAAGTGGCATAGACTATTAAGAGGCCTAGAAGGCACTTGTCTTTGTCTGTTTCTTACTTTAATCAAGCACCACAGATGGAGGCATTAATGAAGAATAGGAATTTATTTAACTCACATTCTGGAAGCTGAGAAGTCCATGCCCTTGGTGCTGGCATCTGTTGAGGGCTACCTTGCTGGAGCTCTTTATGGCGGATGGCATCACATGGAACAAAACAGTAATGTGGTTACCTCAAGCCTGTTTCTTCTTGTAAAGCCACCAATGCCACCATGAAGGCTCTACTCCCATATCTTCATCTTATTAAGTCAGCTTTAGAGGCCCCACCTCCAATCACCTCACACAGAAGAATTTGAGAAAGAAATTCCCAAACCCATAAACTTTTGCAGGCTTTGTTCAAGCCATAGCAAGTTCTGATATCATCTTAACAAGGCTCACCACCAGACAAAAAGTCAGGCCTTTGAGCATGTAGTACCATACCACAGTGCTGGGGTGACTGAACTGCTGAGGAAACAATGGGAGAGAGTGATGACCTCAGAATGATGGGAAGAGAAAGGTAAGCGGTCTTAGTGCAGACCAGTACTTGTCAGAAGCTGAAAGCATAGGAATTACTGGAAGACCTTGTTGAAAATGCGAGTTCTGTTCCAATAGAACTGAGGTGGGGCCTGGGATTCTGCATTTCTAATGACATCCAAGGTAACGCCAATGCTTCTAGTTGGTTATGCTCCCATTGAGAACTATGAGTAATATAAGTATGGGAAACACAATGATCAAAATAGATCATTTATGTGACTTCAGTTACATAATTAGCCTGCCAGATCTTGCTTTCTTTTAAAAAATAATTCATTAATTTTCGAAGTGATGTACAGAGGGGTTACATTTTCATATGTAAGGAAGTGAGTACATTTCTTATCAAACTTGTTACCTCCTCCCTTATTTTTCTCCCATCTCCCCCCTTCCCTAGTCCCCTCCCCTCCCCCCTGCATTGTACAGTTGGTTTATAGCATATTGTTTGGTAAGTATTGCTGTTGCATTGATTTGCCTTTTTATCCTTTGTCTCTCTACCCTGGTGTTCCCTTTCCCTTCCTTAGTTCCAATAAACATATATACAATATCCAGGGTATGAAAATCAGTTATAGTGACATCAGGTATAAAACCATGGGGAAGAAAGACGAAAGAAAAAGGCATAAATTCACATGGTATGTTGAAAAATCACAACAGTGATAAAACACTTATTTCCATAACTTGGAGTTCATTTTGCTTAGCATCATCTTATCTTATATGGACATAGCTATTGAGCTATTGTATCTCCTGTAGGACTATCCAAGACATGTACTAATTATTACCAATGAGGGAAAACATTTAGTCTATGTTTCTTTGAGTCTGGTTGGTGGGAGTGTAAACTTGTTCTGGAAAGCAGTGTGGAGGTTCCTCAAAAGGCCCAGAAACTCAAAGGATTATAAGCCAGACCACACTAAAGCCACCAGTACAACTATGTTCATTGCAGCACAATTTACCATGGCTAAAATATGGAACCAACCCAAATGCCCCTCAGTAGGTGAATGGACCATGAAAATGTGGCACATATACACAATGGAATTCTATGCTTCTATCAGAAAGACTGACATTGCCCCACTGGTAAAGAAATGGAAAGACTTGGTGAAAATCATTTTAAGTGAGTGAGATCTTTCTTTCTTTACAAAAGGAAAAGCAACTATAAGCAGCAAAATAACAACAGCAGCAAACTGAGCATCTTATACACTGGTTGGGATCCAAGACAAGAGTAGCCTTAATAGCATCCAACATATTTGTAGTGTGTGATGAGCCCTCGAAAACCCACTGATGGTTTTTCCTCTAATTCTTTTGAGTTTAAACACCTTTCTTTATAAGGTGGCAGGATGAGTAGATGAGCCGAATAACATACACGACTGCAATCCTACTGAACACAGACAATTTTGTAAGGTGGTCAGGTGTCAGGCATATTGGATCTAAGTGCTGGGCGTGCTATTCTCACTTTTACCAGATAACTTTATTTTTTCTGAGTTGTAATAGCCAACGGTTAAGGTAAGGTCAGCAGTGCAGAGCTGAGAGAGCCAGGCCCAGCATTCAGTGGGATGATATGGATGGAATAGTTGGTGGGTAATAGGTTTCACTTTATTTTATTATTCCATCACTGTTAATGTTCTTTCTTTTCCCCGTGTACTTGGAAGGAAATGAATTTGAATTTAATGTTCTGTTTTCACATCTGTGGATTTTCCTTTGCTACCAAAAATGTGTGTGCAAAGGTCAATGCACTAAGGAGATAAATTAAATCTTCCCAATTCAGTGTTTATAATTCCAATGTGGCTAGGTAGGGATTCTGTGTTTCCAGTGAGTCAGGCTTATAGTTGAGGTCCATGGTTTATATACACAGATGTCTGTCCATAAAACGAGATCAGCATGACTGAGGAATATGTCCAATAATTGATAGATTGAAGAAAATAAATAGATTTTTAAATAAATAAGTTTTTCTTCAAATAATTAAAGCATACTTCAGTAAAATGAGTTATCACAGATGCTAGTGGATTTTCTAATAGATAATTCTCTAATTAGGTAGTGAAAATTGATTGTTTAATTTATTAATTAGTTTATTCAATACTCATTAGATACCTACTATGTATTAGTCACTTTCGTCTATTAGGATTAAGAGTAAAAGTTGGAATTTTATGTGGTCTCTCATGTTCTTATGTCCAGTTCCTTCAAATGAACTCTGTATAGAAATATTCAATTTGTAGATGGGGATTCACTTTTATGTTTAAAATAAGGAACTTGCTAAAAGTCCTGGGCAAAGTATTTGAAATTATTTTAAATTGTTTTGAAATTATAGTTTTGTGAGCTGGTTTACTTTATTGGGGCCATATTGAAGAGCCTAAATGATATATACTCTGATAAAGAGAGAGACACAAATCTGAGTCGATAGAACTAAGTTAGGCAATATTTTGTTTGGAGATCGTAGCTAATTTGTCTGACAATTAGTACCCACTTCATTGATGTTGAGGACAGAACTTACTAATGCAATTTACACATATATTAGATAAAAATGTCACACTGAAAGAGAGAGAGAGGAGAGAGAGAGAGAAGGAGGATCAGGTATGGTCTCTTAGATTTTATTTTATTAATAGTGTTGTGAGATTAGTATGAATAAATGAATTAATATGAATTCAGTGGATGCCGTATTTCAAGGTTGCTACAGTTTCATTTTGCTCTTATTGCTTTCCACAGAGACTACCTGATTGGCTTCGTGTGTGTGTGTGTGTGTGTGTGTGTGTGTGTGTGTGTGTGTGTGTGTGTGTGTTGGTCCTAGGGTTTGAATTCAGGGCTTGGGCATAGTTCCTGAGCTTTTGTACTGAAGGCTTGTACTATACCACATGAACCATACCTCCACTTCCAGCTTTTCTGGTGGTTTATTTGAGATAAGAATCTCACTGACTTTTCTGCCTAGGCTAGGTTTCTACCTTGATTCTCAGATCTAAGCCTCCTGGGAAGCTAGAATTGTAAGTGTGAGCCACTGGGATCCAGCTGGCCACCTCTTTTTTTTGTTCTGAATAATTACTTATGTATTGTCAAAGTGATGTACAGAGGGGTTACAGTTTCTGGCCACCTCTTAATTCATCACTGCTGCTTGTTCTTGAGAAGCTTAATAATTCTTCAAACAGACATGAAGACACTAACAAGTAATTGTTAAAAATATTGTGACAAAAACCTAGTGCAACATAAGATGAGACCAAGGAGAACTCTAGTAGTTTCCAAAAATATTGGGATTGTTCTAGGTTTGAAGAACTTTTTTGTTTAATAAGATCCAGCAAATGTTTGGGCATTTTGAGTACCAGGCAGGTTTTTACTCCATATTATTCTTTCATTCTTTTCAATAAAATCATCTGTGGACTACAATTTTAGAGACTGTTGCATGTAAGCACAGCTAGTGAAGAAATTCTCAAAGGGAAACCTTTACTGCTTCTCTTCAGAGAGTCTATTGATTTTTTTTTTCGAAAAGAGAACCATATTCTGCCACTTGAGTTGTAACAGCTATTTTCTCAGGGAGGTTGTTAATGTTCAGAAAGGGATTTGCTTGAACTCCTGGGTCTAATAATACCCCTAATTAGATGGTGTGAGAATGCTTTGCCATCTTCCCTCAGCTCATATGCTTGGCTTGTGATAACGACATAGGTCTCAATATGTCCCAAATACCCGGAAAGGAGAATAGGGCTTGGGAATAGAATGTCTTTGTACAACACCACCTCCAGCATCTGTTGTAAAATCCTTCAAGACAACATTTACGGGGCATTTATAATTAGCCTTGCCTGGTTGCCAGTCTAGTAGGAGTTTCCCTTTCACTTCCATTTCACAGCACATCCTCTCTCCCGTCCTCTCTTAGTAGATGCTGCCCTTTACAGAGTTTCCCAAACCAGAAATCCAGGGCCCAGCCTTCACGGTTTTGCACCTTCAGTGCTCAAGTAAGTATTGTTGATTGGCCGGCTTCATAACTTTTAAATAGTTTCTTTTATTTTTGTTACTTTTTTTTTTTTTACAATACTTCATGAGTTTTGTTATCCTATTTTTTTTACTTTAAATGTTATCACAAAGGTTCCATTTTCATAATGCAAAATAATGTACATTGGTTGAAGTTAATCGCCCATGACCCTCTCCTTTGGCTGAGTTACATGTAGCTACCCTTGTACCACTACCTTATTCAATCTCTTGAATGACTGAAATGACTTCTCTTTAGCGGTGAAACATTTAAATATACAAAAAATGACACATAATATAACAAGCATCCCTACAATTACATCCCATTATTAACAAGTCTTGACTGTTTTACACTACTAGATAGTTGAATTTCCATTTAGAATCTCTTTGTCCTTTCTTCTCGTCTTCTATTAAAGACAAGAAGTCTTACATGGGTTATGCATTTTTCTAATGTCTACTTTTAAAACTATGTATCATGCATCTGTGCATTTAGAAACAGCACTGGATATTCTGTGTACTAAAATATATTAATAAGACATTACGCTATCTACATTATTTTATAATTGTACACCATTTTTCTTTTACTTGTATGTTTTGTTCATTATGAAATTTTTATTATTCATACTTTATTTTATGGCTCATTCTTCCTTTCTCCTTTTTTATTTCCAATGTAATATACAGAGGGGTTACAGTTACATACATAAGGAACATTTCTTACCAAACTTTTTACCTCCTCCTTTGTTTTTCTCCCACATTCCCCCCTCTCTGGTTCCCTTCCCACCCTCCCCTGAGCTATACAGTTGGTTTACAGCATATTGTCTTGTAAGTATTACTGTTGCATTGGTTCGCCTTTTACCCTTCATCTCTCCATTTTGGTGTTCCCCTTCCCTAGTTCCAATAAACACACATATAATACCCAGTCTATCAAAATCAGTGACAGCAGGGGTAAAAGCATGGGGAAGAAAGACAAAAGAAAAAGGCATAATTTCATAGTATACATTGGAAATAACACCAAAGATAAACCAATTATTTCCAAATGTTGTAGTTCATTTCTCTTAGAATCATCTTATATGATCATATATACAATGCTATTGAGCTATTGTGTTCCTCTACTAGGACTATCCTAGACAAGCACTAATTATTTCCAATGAGTGAAAACACAGTTTGTTTCTTTGGGTCTGGCTCACTTCACTTAGTATGATTTTTTCCAAGTCTTTCCATTTCCTCATGAAGGGGCCAAGTCATTCCTTCTAATAGATGCAACAATAAGAAACCTGACTCCCTTCTCAGACATCCATTGTCTTAATTATTCACTTTCAGTATATGTGTTGAACAGTAACAGTACTATTAAGCTACATTGCTGCTGAAGCAACTTTATCTTACTTACATGCAGTTAATTCTGCCTTTAGTTTTATAATGTGTTTTTTTTTAATTCCTGAAGTCAGTTGGGCATCTTTCCTTAACCACCCTGTAAGTAATGATGCTTGATACATTTGTAGTACAGGAAGAATGTTTTGTTTCATCTGCATTTTACCATTGTTCTGAGTGAGCTCCCAGCTAATTTTCAAAATTTGTTTATGTAGAGACTCAATCTGGACTCTAAAGTTCTATAAGGTCCTATGGATTTCAAAACTGAACAGCATCTATATATCCATTATGGCTAGAGCACAGAGTAGCTTCTTTATCCTGCAAAATCCCGTGTTTTACCTATCCAGCTTGCCCCAGGCAACAACTGGCCTTTCTATTGTTGCTTATGGCTTTCCCTTTTCCCAAATGTC
This sequence comes from Perognathus longimembris pacificus, assembly GCF_023159225.1. Taxonomy (NCBI): domain Eukaryota; kingdom Metazoa; phylum Chordata; class Mammalia; order Rodentia; family Heteromyidae; genus Perognathus; species Perognathus longimembris. Next base: position 9,266,423 of record NC_063172.1, read on the forward strand.
ATATAATTTAATCAAATATAACCTTTAAGACTGACTTATATTACTTAGGTCTTTATATGTAAGACTGTGTACATATTTTGGTTAAATAACTTATTTTTGTGCATTTTCTGTAGAATTAAATGTTTTCTATTGTTTTCTTTTTCTCTTATCATATGAATTTTCTTTCTTTAAAATATTTTTCCCAAATTGTTCAATATATGCTTACAGTTAACATTCACATTGAACTATTTTCAAATGACAATACCAATCTGGCCTTGAACTTGTGATCTTCTTGCCTCAGCCTCTAGAGTTCTGGGATTAAAGGTTTATGCTATCACACTTAACTCTTTTTTCTTTGCCTCTTTGCATTTACATCTAATCTTATGAATTCTTTTCTATATTTTCCCTAGCTTACTGGGGTACCAGCCCATGAGCGGCATTTTTTCCTTTGTTACTTTTTATTTCTAGTGTTATATACTAGTTTTGTATTTCTGTCTCTGTGCTCACATGATCCAACTGATTTTGTGTATTTTCTAGGCTTTGGTTCATAGTACACCAAAGTATGTGAATCACTGTATTATTTGTCCATTTATTTTATTGGCTAAAAAATTTTAAAATAAAAATATTAGTGCTTCTTAGTTATAGTAATGGGATTCTGTATGATATGTTCATATATACATACAACATACATGAATTAAATAAAACTTTTCCTCCATCTTTCCCTCATTGCTATTTTGATGTCTTGGTCTTATAATTCTGAAATCTATGTCATATCTGAGTCCATTTCAACTACCGCTTTATCTTGTTAGATTTTCTTATATTGCCATTAATATGTCAAGTAACTTCCTGTTAAAAGTTGGACATATAGTCTTATTGTTTGGTAGTGACTGGCATACATTATGTCAGGAAAAAAGAAAACACATTAAGTTAAGGCAGGCCCAGAGAAACAAAAATTGCATGGTTTCCCTCACTTGAGGTAGATAGAACGTGCCTAAATCTATAAGCAAACACACGGAATGATAAGCAAGTGGTTACAGATGAATTAACTGAAATGTAATAAACTGCATGCAGACCTCAAATCATATAATATTTAGAAAAACTAGGTCAAAGTCTAATAAAATCAGCACCAAGAATTAGGTAAATCCAAGACCAGTGATGGAAAGAAGTGTGTGTGTGTGGCGGCGGGGGATGGGGGGAGGGTGGGGGGGGTGGGGGTGGGGGGGCGGAGATGTAGTCAAGAATACATTGTATATACCACAACACTGAGAAAAGTAAGGGAAGGGGTAGGTAAAGGGGGGGGGGCGGTGAGAATTTTGAAGGAGGTGACACTGATCAAGATGTAATGTATTGGGGCTGGGAATATGGCCTAGTGGTACAGTGCTTGCCTCGTGTACATGAAGCCCTGGGTTTGATTCCTCAGTATCACATACATAGAAAAAACCGGAAGTGGCGCTGTGGCTCAAGTGGTAGAGTGCTAGCGTTGAACAAAAGAAACCAGGGACAGTGCTCAGGCCCTGAATTCAAGCCCAGGACTGGCAAAAAACAAAATAAGCAAAAAAAAAAAAGATGTATTCATTGAACTGCTTTGTTAAATGGCAACTCTTTTGTTAAACTATTTAAAGACAATTTAAAAGATTAAAAAACAAGGAAAAAATGGACATAGCACACTGGATAATAAGAACTTGGGTAAATAGATGCTTAGTGTAAATTTTCCTGTTAAACTTGACGAGAACAATATCAGGCTTATTGTGGCTACAGGTGTAGATGCTGTAGCTTCAGATCCCTTTAATTCCAGGTTTGTCTTTCTTCTCTTGTCCTTGGGCTCCCTTAGCAGGTACTTCTTGGATAGAGTCTGCTTTTTGCAACTTTGTCTCCTATCGCCCATACTACTGTTTGCTGCAGCCATGGTGTTGTTTGAAGGTGTGGGCTAGTAGAAACCTTCTATAATTGGGTGATCAAGTCTTGGTATTTTTTCTGGGCTCATTAACTAGCTATGCCATTTAATTTTTTAAAAAATATGCTATTCTGTCCTTCTGTTTCAATATAGTTAATTTCAAATATATCTATTTGTTCTATTCCATTTCAAATGGCTTTGTCTTTGCTTTCCTTTATGAAGAAATCACCCCATTTCTTGATTTAGCTAATATTCTTAAGTCAGTTTATTTTCTTGACCGCCCCCCTCCATTGTTAGCTAATTTTTAAGGGGTATCATGATAGGCAAGCTGATTTTTCTGAGAGAGAAAACTTGATTTCTAAGCTCAAAGGATTCTAAGAACTTTCCTTTTCTTAGAATGAATATAAAGTTATACACATGAGCCACAGTTTCCTAGCTTATAACGTAATCAATTTCTTTTCTTCCCACATCGCCACATTTCATTCATTTACTTTCCATATTTCATTCTCTGAATGAGTTCCCATTTCCCTCTTTTCTCTCTGCATCTGCAAACTGCTTTTACCTCTGTATACAGTAACTTCTTTCTTTGCTTCATCTCACTAAATTCTCTCTGAAAAACAGGGTTTTTACGAAAGTGAGAATTTTGCTTAAAGACTGATTTTCTTAAGACCTTTCTAGTCTTCGGTAGATCATAAAATGACATTAATTTCTGTGATTGTGATTATTTCTATCAAGGCATCTGTAAGTCTGTCATAGTTTTGTTTATTTTCAATCTCCTCTTACTCTACTAACTCGCAGGTTTTTCAGATTGGTGACTGTCTGTATGCATACACAAGTGCATTGCATACAACAAGTGTTTTTGGATATTGGTGAAATGAATTGCCAGGTGAATGGTTTTTGCATGCAAGAAAGAAGGGCTGTGAATGTAGCTTAGTGGTAGACTGTTTGTCTACCATGCGTGAAACCCTGGGTTCGATTCCTCAGCACCACATAAACAGAAAAAGCCAGAAGTGGCGCTGTGGCTCAAGAGTTAAAGTGGTAGTCTTGAGAAAAAATAAGCCAGGGACAGTGCTCAGGCCCAGTCCAAGCCACAGGACTAGAAAAAAAAAAAGTAAGAAAGAAGTTGAGAAGACAAATGTAATTCAGATAGATCAATAGAAAGACAACTGAACTTGAGAATATAGAGAGGCAAATGAATTTAGGCTGAGGTTAAGTTTTAATAATAGTGATAGCATGGATACAAAGGGGGGCGAACTTGAGTGAGATCGCAAAGGGTATTTTGGTAGGTGTAAAATAACAGAATCTGGTAATGGCAGCATCTTCAACAGAGAAATAAAAGGGAAGATTATAGCAATACTTTATAGTAGAAATAGCTCAACCTAACTGACAGATGCATTTCAGAGATAAAGGGAGAAAAGACGAAAAAAGTTAATAACAATGAGAGTATATCAGACACGCACTTTTCACATTGCTGGTGGGAGTACAAATTGCTATGAACTTCCTATAAACTATATGAACATTATTTCTCAAAAGCTTTCACATTCTAATACTATTTGACACATTATTTCTATTTCTAGGCATGAATCCCAGGGAAATAATAAGAAATGGGGATAAATATTTATGAACAAACATGTGCATTATTTATGATAGCAAGAAACTGGAAACCACCTAAAATTCGGTACTATGAAAATGATTATATAAATTATGATATATATATATTCATGTGAAGGAATATAATGCAATCATTAGCAATTATGTTTCTGTTTGTTAAGGATAATGAAAATACTTAAGATATAGCATTAAGTATGGAGAGAAGATTGTAAAATTATACTATTTCAATTATGTACAGAAAAAATGCTTAGGACAGTCTTAAAGAAAACATGTCTAAAATATTAATGATGCTTTCTTCTAGATATAGAGAAGAGGCAATTTCCTTCCCTGCTTTGGGGGAGATGTGGGCAATTAATGAATTTTTCCAATAAGTATTAGTTTGCTAACCTGAAGAGATTTTAAAATAATCTTACTAGGATATTTTGGAAGTAAAGATAATTTTAAATCCAATCTAAATACTCCTCCTGCACTCTATCTCCTTAAATCCTCAGTGTTAAGAACTCTTCCATGTTGCATACTTTTATTCATTTATTAGTAAGTCCATTCAACAACTCCAGTAATATATTCTGTTTAAAATAGGACATAAAATGTATTCTGTGCCCTAAAGGATACCCTGATTTATTGGGCAGGTGAGTATATAATTAATGGTAGCTTTAAAAAAAAAAGCCTGCACAATACTGATGGACTGACTTATATAATGGTTTGGAACCACAGCACAGATAGCACCTTTGCTTTCCTGATGGTGTGAGATATTTTATTTAATACAAATTTCCTTTTCTTTTTTAAAAAAAAAATGATGACTCACACCTATACTTCTAGCTACTCAGGATGCTGAGATCTGAGGACTGTGGTTTGAAGCCAGTCTAGGTAGGAAAGTCCATGAGACTCTTAACCTCTAGAAAACCAGAAATGGCTCTAGGACTCTAGGGGTAGAGTGCTAGCCTTGAGCACAAAGAGACCTAGGGGTGGTGCCCAAACCCTGATTCAAACCCCACAACCAACAAAACAAAGCAACAACAACATAAAAATAATGGTAGCACAGTAATTTTACATAATAGTTTCATTTTTGAATCTCTGTAGATCTGTACAGTGTACTTTGAAAAGGTTTGCCCTTATTACACCTTAACTACCCTCTCCTTTATTTCTTAAATACTATTTAATGAGTTTACGTATGTTGCATACACATATACACAAACACACATATATGCATACATATTCAGATCCTGTTTGCCCCTCCTAGTATCTTTCTTTTCCTTCCACTGATCCTCCCCCAAAAGTCTTTCTTTCATGCTCATATCCAATCATTATCACCACCACCACCACCACCATCATTGTCGTTGTTATTGTCATTATTATCATTGGAGGTCTAGATTCCCCAAAACATGTTATTTTTGTCTTTTTTGAGGTTGGCTTATATCAGCATTATTATCTCTAGGTCCATCTATTTTTTCTGCAAGTGTTCATTTTGGCCGAATAATACAATGCTTCATTGTGTATATATGCATACAGATACTGTTACATATACAATGTGTATACACATACACCCACTCTTTCTCTTTCTCTCTCTCTCTCTCATACACATATACATTCTTTATCAACTCATCAGTTATTTGGACACTTAGACTCATCCCAGTGCTTAGTTATTGGAAACAGTGCTGTAAAATGCATGGATTTACATTTCTTTGGCTATATGCCTAAGGCTGGTGTGGCAGAGTCAATAATAAATCTAAAGACAGATTTTTTGGCTTTATGAGGTGCTTCCATACTGATCTCCATAGTGATTGCAACTTGTTTACATTCTACCAACTGTATAAGGAGTTTGTTTCCCTACATACTAACCAGCATTTGTTGCTATTGGTTCTCTTGATGATAGCTAGGGTGAGATGTAATCCCAACGTTTTGATTTCAATTTTTGTTAGGCTATGGATGTTGAACATTTCCTCATGTAGTTATCTGGCTCGAACTAGGTTTCGATGGTATTTATCTATTCAATAAGCAGTAAAGAAACGTAGGAGTCTATAATCACAAGGCAATGGGAAATTCAAGGTTTCCAGTAAGCTTCTCCATGGATGGAAGGTATTCTACAACTGGAGAGATTTCTGGACTCATCTTAGATAACACAGTGCTTGGCTTTGTAGTTTTATATAGTGTTAGGAATCCATTGAATGTTTGATTCAGCAGGGAATTGACGTAACTCCTTTCAGGCTGTGGAATGTCACTTTTCTCCTCAGCACAATCCAGCTTTGGCACCTAAATTTGACAGATTTAGTGCCTGACAAAAAGTGGTTATGGAAGAGGACTCTGTTGTTTGCAATGCCTCAGTGGGTACAGAAGGTCACTTGTATGTGTTTGGAAACTGAAACCAGAAGTCCAGACAATGATTTAGAAAAGCAGTTTTCTACATTTTGTCATTATTGCCCTATAGAAAGATTTTGTGAAGAACTACTATTATTTATTTACATTTTTTGTAGGTACTGGAGTCTGAATTCTGGGCCTGGCACTTGTTAGTCTAGCTTGCAGACTCAGCTGGAACTCTACCACTTGAGCCAGGCCTCCACTTCCGCTCTTTGATAATGGTTATTCTTTGAGGTGGAGTCTTGTCTTTTCTTCCAGGACTTACTTTGAACCCTGATCCTTCTTATCTCAGCTTCCTGAGTACAGGCTTGCACTCAGTTGCCTGCCTATTTTATAGATGTTTTAACCCATAGTCACTACTTCTTCATAATCCACTAATATTTCATTCTTCCTCTCTCTGCTACTGGCAACCACCATTGTGCTTTCCATAGTTGAACCTAACGAACTGTCTTTTGTCACTGTGCTACAACTTAGGGAAAGTGGGAGGTGGTAACAATGTTTGACAAGAAATATACTCACTACCTTACTTATGTAACTGTAACCCCTCTGTACATCACCTTTACAACAAGATAAAATAAAATTAACAAAATCACTTGGTGTTTAATTTTTCCCGTGGCCTTTGCTATTCTCTTTCTAATTTTTCTCTATCTGGGAACTAGGAGTTTGAAATCTCAGTGATGGTTTTGTGGCTCTGAGCACACATTGAAATTCAACCTCCAATCTTGGATTTCTGACCTGGTGGCTATAGAGTGTCCTACACAGAGGATCATATGGGTTTCTGTATTATTTATGGAAAGGTAGATAATGTTAGCTTGTTCCAATCCACCCAGAGCATGACTGGAAGAATAAGTCACAATGCTAGTCAGAGGTGAGACAGGAAAAGATGCATGAGAAGATTAGAAGCTAAAGTGCCTCGATGAGAGCAATCAGTCCCTTCAAACTGCCTTTTCTATTTCCTTCAGTAATGCTACAAAGAGTGGTAGCCTGAGCGTCTCTCTACTGTGTCAACATAATCAAGTTCTTAATCTTTCCATCTTAATGGCATTTGCTTGATGAAATCCAGAAAATGTGCCCTGAATCGTGTTTTATATTTAGAGATTTGGTCAGGACCAACATCAGAGCAGGTTAGTTTCTCGGTCACCAGCGCGCGTCACAGCCAAGGCAGGAATTTAATTTCTCTCTGGAAGCAAAGAGGTACTGACTTCATTCTCAATTTATGTATCAGCCCATCACCTTGGATGAAGATTAAACTTATTGTAATAGGAGGAAAACATCTTTCCTGTTATTCCTATGGGATGGAGGTAATGCATTTAAAATCTTCATGATGCCATGATCATGAGATTAATGCTTGTGTAATCCAGTTTGTTATCTGTCTGCTCTGTCTGCTTGTGTCCAGGATAAGTCAATAGAGCTTTGCTTCTCTAATTGAAATCAGTGTGCTGATGGAGTCTTTCTGTGGAAATGAAAGGTGGCTACCATAATCTACTGAGAGTTGAATTAATCCTCCAGGAGAAAGGCCAGCCTGATTATTCTACTCAGCAACACTGAGCTTCCTTTTGCTGTTTTAGAATATAGCCACGGGAAAGAAGCCAACTTGCCATTTGGCTAATCTTTCCCTGAACTGACTTAAATTCACCTAACATAACATTGTGAGACTCTTCCTTGTGAAAGGGCTGTTTCTTATAATTTTCAAGTTTCTAATATGGCTGTATTCACAAATAAAATTTAAAGACCAATTAGCAAATCACCTGTTAAACTATTTTTGTCCTATATCTTTCACATGTAAATGTTTTATATGTGGAAGTTGTGCCCTTGATGCTCAAATGTAGTTCTGTTCAGAGAAATCCTTGGGATACATTAGCTCCAGTCCTCTCAGAAGTCATCTTGTTTCATCCAATTACTGTAGCAACAGCAACACTAGATGGCTAATTTACTGCACACATATCATGACTTAGTCACTATCTTAACCATGTTGTAAATATTTGCATTTCACATTCTCAAGTGCTTTGAAAATGCCGCCACTAATATTTCCATACATGCATTTTACAAAACACTTAAAAATGTAAAGAATTAAAGAATCTTCACAATTCTACATAAATCTCAGAAAGAGGATTCACATTGATATCTTCCACTTCAGTTTCCACAGCCCAAATCTTAGAGAAATAATTAAAATGTTATATAACATATGACATAAAATGTTATATGCATATAATTAAAATTTGATAATTATATAGAATACATATCATATATAATATATTATAAATATGTTACATTTCAATTATATTTTATATTACATAGATATATAACATATATTTACATATTATATTGAAATATATCAATATTAGATTCATATATATTTGTATAATATAAAAATATATAGAGAGACATATATTATATATTATATGACATATTATATATAGATACCAAATACTGTAATGGACATCCAAGTACTAAAAATTTTAATTCATCCAAAATTAATTGAGTTTTTTTTTTTTTTTTTTGCCAGTCCTGGGCCTTGAACTCAGGGCCTGAGCACTGTCCCTGGCTTCTTCCCGCTCAAGGCTAGCACTCTGCCACTTGAGCCACAGCGCCGCTTCTGGCCGTTTTCTGTATATGTGGTGCTGGGGAATCGAACCTAGGGCCTCGTGTATCCGAGGCAGGCACTCTTGCCACTAGGCTATATCCCCAGCCCTGAGTTTTTTTTTTTTAAGTTAGTAACCCATTCAACATCCATGTTCTTTTTCTTTTCTTTGTATCTCCTTTTAAAAACTTTATTGAGAACTAACTTACCTTGGATGTATATATTTTGATAAGCTTGTTCATGCTCACTATTGGCATGAGTGCCATGATCAAGGCACTCAACATAAGAAGCCATCTTCTTTTTAAAAAAGTTTTTGTTAATTATCTTTAGTTGTACAAAGGAATTGCCACTTAGCAAAACAGTTTATGAATGCAATGCATCTTGATCATCCCTTCCCAACCTATCTCTTCCCTTACTTAAGTCTGTAGGGTATACATTGACTTCTTGACCACACTCTCCCCACTTCTCTTGCTCTGTCTACCCCCTTTTTTCCCCTTGATCCCACCCTATCGCTTGCCTGGTGATTATTTTGTTGAACTTTGACTTTGCTTTTCTAAGGAATTACACTATTTGAATTCTCCCTTGAATCTACCAGATTTCAGTTCATACATGTGTATGCACTTGTGAACTACTCAATGTATTTACTTGTGAGTGTATAAGCTAAATCTAGCTTCCACTGATAACAAAAACATATTTATTATTTCTTTGGGCCTGATATACAAAAACCATCCTCTTTAAGTCCTCTGTTATACTGCTAATACACCTGAACAGATGAGGATTCTGAGTCTCAGAAAGAAAGATATGCTGACTACTGGCAGGACTACCTCTCTCCATCCCAATGTACCCTTAAGAGCAGAGTTAGTTTCATCTTGTTATTTCACATCCTTGGTTAGGAGTCTTACTTGGCATCAACTTTAATTATATCCCTATATATAGTGGATGGACTTAGGCATTTTGGTCCCAGAGTAGATAAAACTTTGCCTTTGCCCATGCTGTGTTAGTAGTCACTGGAATATATTGGCAACACAGGAGGAATGAAAATCATGAGGGTAGACATTCGTCACTAGCTATACATCACATTTGTAGTTTTATATTCCTTTGAACTCACTGTAGTTTAGACAGTCTAAGTTTGTCACCCAAATGCGTATGCTCTTGAGTAGAAGATGGTTAGGTCCTTGGGGGTACTTTCCTGAGAAGCAATTAATGAAGTTATTGAAATTGGGTGCCACAGCAACAAGTTGCTAAAGAGTTGTCTTGCCTCTCTCTTGTTTTCTGTATTACAGCACATACCCACCATGTGACCATCTGCCATGTTGTCATATAACCAGAAGGCCCTTTCCAGGGCCAGCAGATACTGGTACTGTGCTCTTAAATCTCTTATGCTGGTAGCTAAGTGAACATCTTTTCTTTACCAAATAAGCAGCCTCTATACCAGTACAGAAATAGAAAATGGATTACCATGGAAGTGTTAAACTTATGTTGGAAAATTGAAGCAACCGTAATATCACAGCTTAAGAGAATACCAATGTAACACAACATGTTTAATAAAGGTTTGGGCTCTGTATTTAATTCTTTCTCTCTACTAGGCCATTGAAAGTTTTGAATCCCCAGGGAAATTTTTCTCTTCAATCTTATTTCTGTGAAAAATGAGATGGAGTGTTTTTCTTTTAATGTTCCCATTGCCCTTGATATGCTATACTTTCAAGACTCTAGAGACATGGACATAGTTATTTCATTACTGAGTTCTGTGGCTAGTATCATGATGGCATTCTGGGAACTGTCTTTATTGTGTTCACATTATGAGTCAGTTTTTTAATTGTATACTCTGCCCTGAATTGGCTGATTACACTAGACAATGTGACCACTTTCCTTCTTTATGGACATAAGAGTAGTTCTCTAACAATTCTATTATCTTTGCTACCATGTTGAGCACAGTGCTGAAGATGTTACAAGGAAGGCAGAAGGACGAAGGCTAAGGAGAGGAATGTTACCTTGGAAACCAGGGTCACAGAAACAGAGAAAGAGGTTTGGACATGCTATATAGCTTGCTCTTAAAATGGGAGGAGAAGTCACAACCCGAAGAATTCAGGCAGCTCCTGGAAACAGAAGAAATCAAAGAAACAGATTTTTTTTGGTGGAAAGCCTCCAGAGGGAAAGCAACCCTGAAACAGCTTGACTTGAGACTTATGACCTCCAGATCTATGCAAGCATACATCTCTGTGTTAATTTGGTGTTTATAGTCATTCATTATGTCAACCATTGGAAAATAATATCTTCTAAAAAGCCCATCTGAAATGATTCTCCTGTGAGACATCTAGAGGAAAGTGTTGGTTGCTCTTCCTCTGTGCTCTGTGGCATGAGCCCCTTCATAAAATTTGTTGTCATATGCCTAATGGTTTATGTGCTAGTTCTATATACACTGAATAGATATTAACCTTTGATTCCTCTTCTCCTTTCCTGTTGCCTGATATATAAACATGACTCCATACATATTATCTGTCTGATTACATAATTAGGTAGTTCAGAGAGCAGAGTATGGTCTAAGGATGATGATAATAAGAAAACTCAGGGGAGAAGACCTTTACCAGCCATACAACAGACAAAGGCCTCATATCTAAAATATATGTAGAACTCAAAAAATTAAATTTCTCCAAAATAAATCCTCAAAAAACCAATGGCCCCCTCAACAAGTAGGCTAAAGTCCTAAAAAGAGACTTCTCTGAAGAGGAAATGAGAATGGCCACGAGACGCAGGAAGAAGTGCTGTACGTCACTGGCCATAAAAGAAATGCAAGTCAAAACAACATCAAGATTCCACCTCACCTCAGTAAGAATATCCATTATCAGGAAAACTAAAAACAACAAATGCTGGAGGGGATATGGCTAAAAGGGAACCCTACTACATTGTTGGTGGGAATGTAAACTGGTTCAGCCACTCTGGAAAGCAGTGTGGAGAGTCTGCAGAAGGCTAAACATAGAGCTCCCCTATGACCCAGCAGCCCCACTCCTGGGCATCTACCCAAAAGACCACATGCAAGACCACACTAAAGCCACCAGCACAATTACGTTCATCACAGCACAATTTGTCATTGCTAAAATATGGAACCAACCCAGATGCCCCTCAGTAGATGAATGGGTCAGGAAAACGTGGTACATATACACAATGGAATTTTATGCCTCTATCAGAAAGAATGGCATTGCCTCATTCACAAGGAAATGGAAGGACTTGGAAAAAATTATACTAAGTGAAGTGAGCCAGACCCCCCCCCCCAAAAAAAAAGGACTCTATTATTTCCCTCATGGGGAATAATTAGTTTAGGCTAATTAGGTTTAGGCTAGTTACAGCAGAAGATCACAATAGCTCAGTACCTATGTCCATGTGAACACATAAGATGATGCTAAGTGAAATGAACTCCACATTATGGGAAGAAGTGTTATATAATTGTTGTAATAGTTTTCAACATGCCATGTGAAACTGTACCCTTTTTTTTCTCTTGTATTCCCTTCCTGTGGTTTAACCACCTCCCCCCCCTCCCGCTATCACTGTATCAGATCTTAGTACCCTGGATACTGTATATATGTGTATTAGAACTAGGGAAGGGAAAGGGAACACCAACATTGAGAGACAAAGGATAAAAAGACAAATGATTCCAAAAGCAATACGTACAAAAACTATTTGGTATAAACCAACTGCACAACTCATGGGGGGAGAGGAAAAGGGGACTGTGTGGACAGCAGGATTCATGTCAGCTTGAGGAGTAAGCTACAAGGAGCCAATGGCATGGCTGTTCCCACAGGTCAACTCCAATTCCTCCAGTGGATCAAAGGCACGACAAAGACAAACCCACAATTCTCAACTCGGTCTCTCTCCGGGAGCTTTCCCTAATATCACTTCTGATGCTGACTCCCTTTAAAAATTAGGGCCTTACAGTCAGATGAGACTGTCAGTCACTGCTCTGTCCCCTTTCACTAGCAACCCAGGGACCACAAGAGGTATCAAGGAGCAATGAAGACAGGAAGAAATACAATTTGTCCTGGAGAAAGGAGAAACAGCAAAGGAAAAGGAGCCATGCAGCAGGGGAGGCGGCAACTTTCCTTTTGATTCTGCTGTTGGTGCTGGTTCCCTCATTTTTCCCCAAGGGCAGTGGCTCCTCCTCTCTCCTCACTTGTTTCCAAATACCCAATGATGTCTCCTGGGGCAACCTCTCAGCCAACTGAAGTCAGTTCTTCCTGCTTCTCTTTTCTCTTCTTGAGAAGCTAATTTGATCTTTTCTAAAATTCTGTTTCTTTTGATATAATACTAGTATGATAATATGACTTACCTAGGCTTCATGAAGTGCATAAATAACCCCATGCTGGCAAAATATTGAATTATGGTCTAGAATATATGCTTAGTAGGCATTTAATAAATATTAGCATTTGCTATTTTTGCCATTTTATCATTTATTTATGTTTATTTCTATAAATCATGTAATGTTTGCTTTTGGAAATTATGTCCCTCTTCAATTAGGAGTTATTACCAACATCTCTTTACTTTTACAAATGTGGTCGCACCGTTCTGTTTTGTTTATAGTTTTATTGTAAGGGTAATAAACAGAGTGGTTACAGTTCCATGAGTAAGGTAATGAGTACATTTCTTGTTGAAAGGTCACACAGTCTGAGCATGCTCAGATTGCACTGGTGTGTCTATGGCATCTACAAGGATTCCCTGGATCATGTTCATGTGGCAGGAAGCGAAGTACATTCTGTCATCTTCTCTGAAGAGGGTGGGCCAGCTTGCCTCCATGCAGGGCTTTGGGCCCCATAACTTCATATGCTCTTTGAACAGGCAAAGGGCAATACAGTGCCCTCCAGGACCTTGGCTCTTATTATTATTTTTTTTTTTTAGCTCAGCTCAAAGGGCTATGGCTTATTTTAGCCAGCCTTGCATGTCCTACAGTAATCTGAGAGATTGATGCTTTGGCTGCAAATACCTCAAATATTCCTAATGAAAGAAAGTCATCAATTTCAGAGGGATGACACTCATCATTAGACCAAGGGTAGTGTATTGTTCTAATGGCTGGGCTTTACTTGAAACCTTGGTCATAACCAACTGTACTCTACTACAAATGAAGATTTGCCTTCCAGAGTAAAACTTGGGCTTCAGTTCTGCCCCTACAAGTGGTGGCCTATTTAATACTGGGTAAAACAACGAAATTTTCTGTACCAGTTTCTTCATCTATGAAATAGGTTGGAGCATTCTGATTACAATGTTTTACTGTGAAAAATTAAAAAAAATAGGATAATAAGACACATATTTGGTACTCCAAACTTTGGAGACTTTCTTCCCAGTAGTTGGTGGCTTCTGGTATAGCTTTGTGGATTTTTACTCATTGTATTACTGCAACATCACATTGGATTTGGTGGCTAGCAATAGGGGCTAGGAAATCAAGGCACACCCATCCTCTAGACAACAGAAAATACAAGTATGCTATGCTAGCAGCCGAGATCCATAAATCTATTTTTCCTTGCATATATTCCTACACAAATTAAGCATTCTCAATTGGTTGCAGTCCTTATGAAAGGGTCACTCTGTCTTTCCACATCTGCTCCTCTTCTTCATTTGAAAGGCAGGGCCAGCATATTGGAAAGAGCTGCATCAAACTGCCTTTGATACAGAATTTTCATGACTCAGAGTCTTGTTCATCATTAAATCCAAATTCACATTTTAGGACAGATTCATTGCTACTGAATTTCCTTTCGGTTAAGTCTTGCTTAATGGTCAAATTTTGCTTACTTTTATTTTACTTCATAAATTCTTCTGTCCTAAGCTACCTTATGATACCTGTATTATTTCTTACATATCACAGTGCATTTCTCATGTTAATGTGCTATCTTATGTTTGAAGTGACAGATAATATAGGAACCATTTCCTGTCAGAATTATAGGTAGGTCAAAAGTAGGAAAAATGTGATCATGTTTTCTTTTCTACAGTGCTGTCTGGCATTTGATGAATCCCTAGATACAGAAACAATTAGCAAAATTACCATGTAAATTTCAGATGAGAGAGAGAGCTTAACTCCTCTCATAGCATAAAGTAGCATGGTATTTGTGCTTGGAATATAAGTGATTTAAGATAAGAAAACAAGAATTTATTGAGTATATAGTACATTGCATGGACCCTAAGAGACTTCCCCAATAGTCCTAAGATGTTAACATAACTGTCCTTATTTAAAATGGGGAGAGTGAAGTTGGGAGAGATTAAACCAGCTTGTCGATGTCTGAGAGTAAGGAAGATAGAATCCGAAATTATTGGTGTTTACCTGTGTTAAACTCACCAATCTGGATGACAAGCAGAGTACAAACAAAGTAGAAATCTACATTCTGCTTTACACTATTTTTCAAACCCTCTGTTCTTCAAAGTTTAGTACATAATCTTCTTACTGCTTTTAAAATACCAATTGAAGCTGGATGCTGGTGGCTTATACCTTTAATGCTAGCTACTTGGGAGCCAGCTCAGACTAAAGTCCATGAAACTCCATCATCTACTAATTAACCAGCAAAATGCTATGTAATAGAACACCAGACATAAGCAAGAAAGCTGAACAAGAGCATGAGGCTCCAAGTTCAAGCCCGGGTACCAGCACCACTCCCCAAAATACTAATTGTGTTTGAATATGTGTTTTTCAAACATAACATACTTTCTGCTTGAACAGGTCACCAGCTCTGCACAACAGAAAACAGTAATCTGTGCTCAGCCATTTTTCTATGACTAAGAGGGAATTTGGTGAACAAAACAGATCCTGATTTGAAGCTGTAATCGTCGACATATTTTTCTTTCTTGAGTTGACAAAGATTTTATGTGGTAAGTAAGTATACATTTGAAAATAATGTTAAAATTAGGAAGTATGTTATGTGCTTCTATCCTAACATCTTAGAAAATGTGATTCTCAAGTGTGAGAATATTCTCCAACAGTGAGAGGTATGTTAGTTGCTATTGACTACACTGAGCTGTACTCTGATAGAGATTTTGAAGTTGAAGAGTCTTCCTTATGATCTGGCATTTTGTTAAAAAAAAAAAGCAAGAATCCCAGGGTATATAGCATAATCTTTGGGGCATGAGATGGAAATAAAAGGATAGAGCCAGAGAATGGTAAGTCTTTAATGCAAGGAGATCTGAGTCAGGTAGAACTTTGTGTACAGCAAGATTTTCTAGATTTCTACAGAGAACAAGCCAGGCTTCCTTTTCCAGTCACTGACATTTTCTTATATTTGGGGGCTTTTCTGCCATAACTTAACCATGTGAGCCAGTTCCTCAGTACTACCTTCCTGTACTTTTCTAGAATGAGCATGTGATCCTTACAAAAGTCAATCGTGTTCTTCCAATTCAATGGAACATGATGCTATGAAAATGGTCTAAAAACTTTGGAGCACTAAGTTGTTGTTATTATTATTATTTTAAAAACTGGTTCCTGTTCCCACATTTTTCTGCCTAGGTTTTATGCCTACATTTATTTATGTGGGCTCTAGGGAATATCCTTGTCTGTTTTTGATAAATGCTACCTTTCCTACTTTTCTCTACTTAAAAGAGATTTAATGATTTTTACACTTGGTTCCAGAAGAACCTTGATCAAAACTCTAGGCTATCACCCACAAAAATGCCAACCCAGCATTTTGTTTCTGGAATGGCCATGAGCCATACTATTCTAGAAAGGAAGTGAGCCAGAAACTTTGTTTGCAGCTTCAAGGCAAAACACATGGAATGTCATGAACCATAGGCTCCGCTGAGGCTGAGAATCAGGAAGTGCAAATCAAAATGGAGTCCAAAGGAAAAATGCCAGAGAGTTCCTGGAATTGCTTGTTCCTCATCTCTCAGGATTATTGTGAAGTGGGTGAGACAATACACACCATAATGTTTCTGGTTTTTCAATGGAAAGGTGCAGCAGGTTCATGATTGTGTTCCCCAAATACAATCAAAATTCCTTGAGTTAAAAATATTGTGTCTGTTGCTTCCTGTCTCAGGTGATTTTAGGTAAGTTAAACTCTTGGGCTCAGTTCCTTTCGTTTGCAAAATGAAGATGATAATCGTAGTTTCTAACCCATAGGGGGTCCGTGTTAATGAAGTGGGGTCACTATTCGTAAAGAATTCAGAACAGCTAGCGAGGCCTGCTGAATCCTGCAAGTATTTGTTTTCATTGCATTTATGCAGCTGTATTATTGGCTTCCACCCTGACAATGTAATAATTACTTTAGAAATTATGATGGTATTCTATACTGTAATTTTAGAGCATGTCATATGCAGCATAAATTTGCCTAGGGCTAAGGTTTTGTGCTATTAAATAATAAAGTAAAATGAAAGCATTAATTACGTATCCACCTTATGCCAGGCACTGAGAGACACCACACACTTAAGGATGCACTAAATGTCCTGATTGTATTTGTTCTTACTTACATTTTCCTAGACCAGAACACTGAACACGAACAGTTGCACAACTAGATCAAGGCCAAAAAGATGGGATAGGGCAGAGCCTAATTTGGGCTAATCCCAAGACTGACTGATTCCTGTTAGAAAGCCTATTTCTTTAGTCTTAACGAACAGATATAAGATCATTTGACAAACTTTACTACTGGTCTGTTTCTTCTTGAAAGTTATACGCAAATTCCCCTGCAGGCATTCCATCAAGTACATTAGACTCTGCAGCTAGTTGCCCTTTCCTTTCCTTTATTTGACGACAAACAAAAAGTGCACAATTGTAATGATTGTGCAGTTCTGAGGAAGGCTGGCTGGGTGTGAACAAGGGTTGTGGCAACTGGAGAGGATCAGAAAGGCTGGTTGTCACTCACACGGTGGATAGACATGGAAACATTGACGTTTCACACCCTTTCTGCCTGGAAGCAGTCATTGGTAACTGTTAGGAAGGCCTATCTGATTAAGACAGGGGCTGGGAAACTTAGAAGACATGTGAGAAACATGTTTTAGATTCAAGAGTGGATGTTTCTGCAGGTCTACAATTTGTAATGGAAAATGGCACCCATTTATAAACGGTAGGTAGAGTAAACGTTTTCTTTTGTGGAGAACGGAATCAGTTGATTGTAGAACATTTTTTCTCCAGCAGCACTGCATTCCGTGAGTTGCAAAGGAATCATACGCACCCAAGGAAGGCGTTCAACCCGGGCTTCCTGAGAGCACAGAACATGATTACCAGTTGACTTCTTATGGTTCTATTAATTGGTCAACCTAGTTTATTGGCTCAATTTTTAGTCAACACTTCTTTCTATGTGTCACCCAAGATACTCAAAGGATAAATGATACTTTCTTTAACAATGTAGCTGCTAATTGATTATGTATTCAGTCATGTAAACGAAAATCAAATCAGCGTGCTTGTCTTCCTTCCTTCCTTCCCCTTCCTTCCTTCCTTCCTTCCTTCCTTCCTTCCTTCCTCCCTTCCTCCCTTCCTTCCTTCCTTCTTTCCCTTACTCCTTCCCTCCTTCCCTTCCTTCCTTCTTTCCAGAGTCCCTTTATGTAGACCACAATTCTGGCCTAGAATTCATGACCCTCTTGCCTCAGACTCTAGTGCTAGAATGAAAGAAATATATCACCAAACCTGGTTAATTTATTATTATTATTGTTGTTGTTATTATTATTACTATCATTTGTATCTTTGTTTTTTAATGCTGGGGATCAAACTGATTTCCTCAGGAGTGCTAGGCAAACATTTTTCCATAGAGACACACCTTCTGTGTAAGCCAACTTTATAGCATTTGATGGTCATTATTTTGTGAATACGTCCTTATGGCTGGTTTCTAGAATGGCTGCATTTAATAACTGGTTAGCAATATTTCTGGCTAGCAAATGTTCAGTACCAGAGGCTCTAGCAATTCCCTGACCCTTTTAGTGTCCAGGAAGAAATTCTGGAGCTGATGTCATCAAACATTAATGTACAACATTCTCTCCTCTAAGATTTTTTTAGACCAGGAAAGGATGCAACTCAGAACCAGCTTACCCTAGACAAATAAGATTTGCTTAGCCCTTTTGAACTTTCTCTAGATGGAGAAAAAAATTAAAATTGTGAAATAAAGAATTTGGCCAATTTAGTTTTTTTTCTTCCTTAAAGTTTCTGCCACCCGCAGATAAAGTACAGCAGACATACTTAACAACACATTTTAGCTGAATGACTTCTTGTGAGTGTGCTGGTCCTTTGCCCTTGAAGCCAGGGCCTAGGTGCTGTCCCTGAGCTTGTTTGCTTAAGGCTCATGCTCTCTTGCTTAAGTCCCAGGTCCACCTTGAGCATTTTCAGTGGTAAATTGAAGCCAAGAGTCTCAAGGACTTCCCTGCTAGGGCTGGTTTAAAATTTTGATCCTCAGATCTCAGTCTCCTGAAGAGCTGGGATGACAGGATTGAGCCACTAGCACAGGCTAGGAGGATAACTTTTATTTTTGTAGTTAATGAATAGTTGCTGTGCTCCTACTGTTAGATGTAAGGTGGGGCATTGGATATGAAATTGGGGAATGGAATATATCTGAAGTCTTCCTGAATCCTAGTTGCCAGACTTTAATGACCCTTACCATCACCAAACCTAGGGGTCTCTTTCTTGGAAATCTGTTTCGTTTGTGATCTCTAGTTGGATTCCTACTTCCTAATGAGTCTGTTTTTGACCAGTAACATCTCTTGTTCTCATTTAGCAAATATATACTGGACACCTATTATGGACTAGACATCACTAAAGGCACTCAAAGTGAATCAGTGGAAACATATTCCAATGACCACAGATTCTACCAGCTCATTGTGGCCTCATGAAGTACTTGTTTTCCTCAAACTGTCATTATTTCTAACTTCTTGTCTTTCCTCCATAAAATCGTATCTATCTGATAAGCATTTAGTAATCTTTAAGACTCTTCCAAGGGTTGTTTCCTTAAATCCTTTTCTCTAAACAAAGCTAATGCCTCTTTCTTTTGCGCTTTCATGGCTTCATAAGATGCTTTCTTGTGTCTTTTCCACTTTAGACTGTGAGCTTTATGTGGTAAGAGATTGTAACTGTATTGTTGTGGTCACTTTATTGACCGACTATCTACTTTTATACTGAAACAAGGGTTAGAGAGAGAATAATGAAAAATCCTAGGTTTCTGGCTAAGGCAAAACCTTGTAGTGTTAGAGGATTTAAGAATATGGTGATTTGAAACATTTTTGATTATGTTAATTTCACTTGCAAAGTGCTCCAGAAGAGTACTGATCATTTTTTGAATTCAGAGAATATCTTGAGAAATGTGAAGATTTGGCTAAATCTGACACCCTTCATTATAAAGCTGTAAGAAACTCTCAAGGATTTGCATTCATTGAAGTTAAAAGAAAAGAATAAGTAGCCCAAAATATAGAGGTAGGTGGTAATCTTGAAATTTCCGTGGAACGAATCCTTGAGCAGCTACTTGTTCCCATCCTTCTTGGACTCCAAGGTGCAGTGTCCTCTTCAGAATTAGAATGTCCAATCTCTGCCTCACTAGCAGCTACTATAATGCTAGCATTCTGTGAGTGCTTAAATAATGGATGGTACACCAGTCCATCAACAGGTTTAATAGTGTTTATTAAATTGACTAGCTATTGAACATAACAACCAAATTGCCACAATGCCTAATTATACAGTCTCTATTGAAGGCATTGCAAACTGCTGTGGTAGGCTAGAGTAGATTATTTTAGAAAATCACAGATGCCAAAGAAAATGAATTGCCATAGAGAAAAGATGCTTACTGCATGAAATATGAAATGAAAGGCTTATTTGATTTTATGCTTAAGAAAAAACCTTGAAGGAAGAAGGGACAAAATTTTTGACGGACCAAGTCTCTCACTATATAAACAAAAGTACATTGTTTATCTGTCCATATGTCTGTTTGTCTGTCTGTCATCTATCTGTCTGTCTGTCTCTCTGTCCTTTTGTTTTTTTGCCATTCTTGGAATTTGAACTTAGGGCCTAGGTGCTGTCCCTGAGTCTGTTTGTACTCAAGGCCCGTGCTTTATCGCTTGAGCCATATCACTACTTCCAGCTTTTTCTGAGTGGTTTATTAGAGATAAGAGACTCTCTGACTTTCCTGACCAGGCTGGCTTTTAATTGGGATCCTCATATCTCAGCCTCATAAATAGCTGGGGTTACAGCCCTGAGGCACCAGTGCCTGGACCATCAATATATTTTGAAAACAGCTTGGGTTTTTGTACCAAATGTAACTTACGACGGTGAACTATCGTTTCTACCAACCAATTCAATGCATTCCAGCACATAAGGAGCATCCACAAGTTAGTTCATGTCATGGAAAGCTTAATGAAACAGTTCCTTCACTTCAGAAATGATTTTAGAATAACGCAGTTGTTCTTTGAAGGTGTGGGTTTGGTACAGAGAACTGAAAAGTGATTGACAGAACTAGGTTTCATCTCAAAGCACGTGCAACTATGTCTTTGTCTTTTGGGTTCTGTATGTCTCTACTTCTTATCTTGTGCCAGATATTGAGTGATTCTCTAGGCTAGTCAATTCCTGGGACATAGTAGGTACTCAATCAATATTGACTGAATGTGTGAACAAATGAATGGAAGGCTACAGAAAGAGAGTACTGTAGAACATAGCACAGTTCTTTGTTCTTGTCTTGTGATAGACAAGATTTGACAGAAGATGTGTGGAACAATGAAGAATGAATTATTCTGCTTGAATGGAAGACTAAGGAAAACATGAATGTCAGCCTGTGCTATGTTTTTAAAATGCTAATTTCTCATTTGGCCTTGTCAGCCAGAATAAATACAAATCTAAGAAGAAAAGCCACCATGACTGACTTCTTGAATATGAAAATCCTTTCATGTGTGTGGGTAATGGTGGGAGATGCAGAAGGGGTTGAAGCTGCCAGTGACAGACAGGTGGCAGGTAGGTAAGGAAAGGTGTCTGAGCTCCATGTATGTAGTCACTCAAAGATGCTTGTGAATGGTTTATCCACCTAGAAAAATGGCCTGGCAGCTTCTTACAGAGTGAAACATACATTCACAGTGTGACCCACACCTATGACCTGAAGATATAGGCCCACACAGATCTTGGCACATGAATGAAGGTACCTCTTGTATTCATAATAAAGTAAAAGTATCAGTGACCCCAAATGTTCTTCAAAGATTGCATAAGCTGTAGCATATCTATACATTGGAAATTTGAAAACTGTGGAAACGAGTGTTATATCACTGTTGTGATTACTTTCAACCTGCCATGTGAAACCGTAGCTTCTATTGTTGATGATCCTCTTGTATCCCCTTCCTGTGGTTGTACCTGCACTATCACTGTATCTCATCTGAGTACCCTGGATACTGTATATACTGGTATTAGAACTAGGGAAGGGAAAGGGAACAGCAAAATCAAGAGACAAAGGATAAAAAGACAAATGACTCCAAAAGCAATACTTATAAAACCATTAGGTGTAAACCAACCACACAACTCATGGCGGGAGAGGAAAAGAGGGAAGGGGAGGGGGAGGGGGGAAATGAGGGAGGAGGTAGCAAATGTACAAGAAATGCCCACTGACTTAAGTATGAAACTATAACCCCTCTGTGCATCACTTTGACAATAAATAAGTACTTATTCAAAAAGATGAAAAATTAGCAAATTAAAAGTGGAATGTATTGAATGAAATGTTGGGCAAGGTAAAGAAGCCTGCCTCAAAAAGTTATGCACTGAATAATGCCATGTATATTTTATTGTCAAAAAATAGCAAATAACACAATAATCACTGAAAACCTATTATTTGATTTCTAGGGGCTAGGAGTGGAGCAAAGAAGAGACAATACATGCATAGCCCGGAGGAGTTTTGGGGGCCAAGGAGACGGTCCTCTATGAGGCTTGTGCCAGTGATTACAGGAATCTATACAATGTTTTAAAATGCATAGAACTAAATTTGCATAAAAAGCTAATTTTACATTATGATAATTTAAAAGCTAAGAATTCAGAAATACTTGCAAATGAGATTCAGACTGTTCAAGACACTCTTAGAATTTCTAAATTCCATAGATCTAGTCATTTTTATTCCTTTACCACATAGCATCCCGAGTGCTAGTTCCACTAGAAATATTCTCCTGAGTGCCAGGTATTATGTTCTATTTCTACTTGATGATATTTGCATTGATGTTACTCATGTTTTTCTCCCTGGGAGGGATGGCGATGAAAGGGGTGACACTGATTAAGATGCATTGCACTTACAAACTGATTTCTTAAATGGTAACTCCTTTGTACAATTTCTTACTGATAATAAAAGGTAATGTGTTAAAAAAAAGGATATAAATTATACTTTTGGTTTGTAAATTTATAAGTTCTAAGAAACTTCTTTCTAACAATTTATAGAGGTACAAGTGTATAATACTTCCCCCCCCCACCCCCCTGGGAAATGTTAGATTTGGGCCATGCAAAATTATGTGCTTACACTGGGTGGAGATTGACAGTCAGCCAGGAATGCTATTGAATTTTCCCTTGCTGTTCCTGTTGCAGTTGGCTGGAATAGGAGGAGGAGCCAGGTGAGTGCCTGTGTAATCTCACATGAACCCTGACTTTCCAGACCAAAAATGACATATGTTTCTGGGTTACAACTCAGCTTTGTCTAGATGGTGTAGATTCTTAATGTAGAAATTGTAGGAAAATGGCAGCAGGAGGGATTTGGTCTCATCTTTTTGATGGTGAGGAAATCACCATCGATGAGGGTCAAGTCACTCGGCTAAGGTCATGTGCAGATCAGAATTGAAATTTAGTTACCTGGACACCCAGATATGTTCTATGTTTAGTACTCTGCTGGCTGACACTTGAGTTGTTTGCTTGTATTCCTGTATCCTCTTCACTTTCACGAAGTAGCCGTAAACATGGATGGGAATTAGACAATTCATTAATCTTATGCTTTATAGCCATAAAATAAATGAAACTGGCATCCTACACTGTTTGTGGGCATTCGGAGGCAAAGGTTTCTAAATGTGAAAATTCATGGGTAAGGTAGAAAAAGGATTGATAAAAAGTAAAATCAACCTGTCTGGTACACATGCTTTCTTGGAGAAGGTCAAGTGCTCAGCTCTTTTATGAAAGGCAGGTCCACAGAGATGGAATCTCACACCTAATCTTTTCTCTCTTTTTTTCTGTGGCTTAAAACAACTCAGATTTATTGTCTCATCTTCTGTGAGTCAGAAACTTGGGTGCCATTTAGCAGGTTTCTTTTGTCAGGGTCTCTCATAAAACCTTCAGGGAAATCATTCGGCTGAGGTTCAGGTTCTCAGAGCACATGTGCAGGGGCCTCACAGTTTTTAAGCTGCTATGCAAAGTTCCTTTTGGTGCCTTACCAGCTGAACTTCTCCCTCATGCTGTTCACCATGCAACAGCTAGCTTTAAAAGCAGACAAGGGGGAAGTCAGAGGAGTACACTCACACTCGTGTTGATCATTGTGCAAGGTGCTTTCTAGATGTCCTTCCTGAGTGGTTATGAATAAGGATTGAACTCCTAGGAGATGAAGGATTAGTGAATTCCTGGCTTGTCTGCTACTGTCCCCGATCTTGGGGACCAATGCCCATAGTAATACTACACAGCTACAGCTGCGAGGTACAATTTTCCTTTTTTTCTTTTTCTTTGGTGGTGAGGGGGTGTCTTTTTCTTTTTGGGTACTGGAGATTGAACCCAGGACATTGCACTTGCTGGGCAAGTGCTTTGCCACTGAGCTACATCCCAGTCCACATTTTTTTCATGTATTAACTAATTAATGAGCTTTGTTAAAGAAAGCCTAAACAAATGAATTGATATCTGTGAGGAAACTAAGATCCTTCTGCGACACCTTGCTTGACTGTGCACCTGGAGTTGCAGGAACACTTCTCACTGTCCCCTGGAACCGAATACTCACCGTCCTTACACTCATCTAACTTCCCTGAGCGTTGTACGAGCTGAATCCATTCGTAGGTTTTCATGTTTCTTCAGATCTTAACGTGAATGAAGTTGATATTACTGGAACAGAAACTGGCATGTGGGAAAGCAGCTCATCATTATTTCTACAGTTGTTATTAACAAATTTGAAAAAGGTTTTCTTTTTATGTATTCTCTTCTTATCTATTAAGGATTATGTTTGCATAGGTTTTCTTGCTTTTTTATCTTTTGGACAACAAGTAAACACCTGTAACTATCAGATTTGAATGTTTATTCTCTACTTTGTACTTGGTTGAGCCAACCTCAATTGCATTCTTTTACTGGATTATTTCTGGTCTTTGACAACATAGTGTGTGAAGCATTGTTTATGATTCCTTTTACATGGGACAGTACATTTTAACTGAAATAAATGAAAGAGAGAGAGCGAAAGAGAGAGGTGGAGGAAGGTAGGGAAGGAGAGAGGAAGACCAATAGAAATGTGGAAAGTGGAAGGGAAAGGGAAAGGATAAGTCCACATGACCCCACCCAAAAGTCAGTTCATTGTCTCTTAAAAATGCCCTCACCCTTAGAGGGACACTTCATGTGGTCCCAATCCCATGTCATAGAGACCTTGCTATTAGTTTTCTAGACACGCATTTCCTTTATGATTATAATTCATTAATCACATGGGGGGATGTGAGTTTCCTATTTTAAAATGTAATCTCCAGGAAGACCAGAGTCTTTCTATCTCCTCTTCTCAGATTAGCATTACTTGCAGCAGAGATAGCACTTCTTTCTGGGTAAACCAATGGCTCCTAGGATGAGGTAAGGAAAACAGTTTAAGAAGCTGTTTCTTAGGCTTGAGTAAGAAGAAATGTGTCAATATCCTCCCAAGAGTTAGAGGTAAAAGGATCTACTGAACTCTTCTGCGTTACTATCCACAAATTCCTACTGCAATTTTTAAAAAAATGGCTACTATTCTTTTAATTATTGTAGTTTATGGGTGCAAGTCATCTTCCTTTCCGACTCAGATTATCATTAGGTGTAGTTAAAATTTCAAATGATACAGAGGTAAATGATGCTAAGCAATATAACCACATCTTTCCACATGAAACCACCAGTAGATTTAATACTTTCAACCAATGCTTTTGAAATGTCTACCTATTATCTATCTATCTATCTATCTATCTATCTATCTATCATCTATCTATCATTTATCTATCTCTCTGTCTATCTGTATGTCTATTTATCTCTCATCTATCTATCTGTATATCTACGTACTTATCTATCCATCCATCCATCAGTCTATCACTCATCAATATACCTGCCTACTTACCTGCATATCTAGTGTGGTTTGCTGCATATCTAGTGTAAGGTGCTGGTATTCCTCTCAAGACAGGGAACTTTGAGGCTTCCTGAGCCTTGGGGCAGCAAGACCAAATCATATCATGGTTACTTCTGCCATGCTCTATGTTTCTGTTTTCATACATTCCTTTTAAACCCTCATTTTAAACTCTGAGTGATAGGTTTCATTCCAATTTTGCATCTATCTAACCTGGGAATCCTTAAGGACAAGCAACGTGGGTCAGGTTCTAGGTCTGCCAGTGGTGGTTCTGGGATACTACCCACTGGGGTCTGCTGTTCCATGGAATTCCCAGTTGTTCTTCTAAGCTTTGCTTCCCCCTTAAAGAGCTGAAATATGAAGGAATCAGGAAAGGGCATATGAACTGTTTTTATTGTTTAAGTATCTGAAAGACTGAAGAAATGAAACGTGTCAAGCCCTGGAATGCTCAGAAAACTTGGAGTTGAAGTTATATGGAGAAATATGTCAAAAAATGAGGTAGAAGGAATTCTGTGGATATAAACACTTTTTAAAGTATTGCTGTTAGTACCATGCTGTTTTCTTTGAGAACAAAGAGGGTAAAAATCTGCTTATTCCTGAGAGCCTACTGCCTTTTCTTTCAGACTTCAGCTGTGTAATTGATGATAGAAATAATTATCTCAGGCTTTGGACCAACTAAGATTCATAGAAGCCCCTCTAAAAAGGAATTCCATAGTAATCCATGTTATATCCACTCTCTGAGTGGATTCGATGCCAATTACTGCCACCTGCCCCATCTTGTCTCAGTTACAACACCCCAGAGAGAGCTGCACTTAAGGTCCTGTCAAAAATGTCAGCTCTGCTTCTGGGGCCAGATGCAATAACTTCCCTTGAAGACTGCCGGGGCTGGGTCCCCTGTGAGAAGCAAACATTAAATCTTCCCGTAGGCAAACCAGGGGCTGCCAGTCTAGCACTCTGTTTTCAGCTTGCACAGGAAGGCTGAGCCTTTCCCAGTAAAAAAAAATGGGCCAGATGTTGGGCCAGATGCTCTTGACAGGTTATCTTAGTTAATCCCCAACACCTGAGAGCCTATTTTATTATTGTTCCCAATTTATACATGAGAATGTTGAGGCTCCAGAGTCACTTGCCCTATGTGGGCAGGAACTTTTCATTAGAGCCATTCTACAAGCAACATCTATTGTCCACTTTTCTCATTATACATGGTTAAGATTTTGCTGACATTTATTTTGTATTCTTTACTGAAAATCCTTATATCTCCTAAAATCCCAGAAATGCATTTTTAAAAATTTCAAACACCTGATTTCCAATGAAGCAAGTACTCCCTTGCCTCTCCGCCAGGAAACATAGATACAAGCTCAACAGGATGAGAGTTGTCAATGAAAAATACAGAACCAAGAAATTAGCAAAACTGCAAGTGATTGTTGCCAGTTTCTGGAAACTGACAGAATTCTCTTTCTCTATAAACTCAAACACTTGAGGTGCACTTAACAATATCAAGTTATATTCACAAAAGCCCGGGTACACAAAGACGAGGAATTGTTAAGAGTCCATGTGCGAAAGTCCTTCCCGAATATTTCAATGCCATTGGTAGCAGATCTAGCATTGAATTTTGAGCACACCACTCTTCTATTGCTATTCTTTCTTTTCCTCTCTTCAAGTGTTTTTTTTTTGACTAGCATATAATAATTATGTTTACTTGTGTTTCAGAGTGTGTTATTTAAAAACGTGTTTACAAAATGTACTGGTCAAACTAGGCAAATTAATGTTTCCACTTCCTTATCATTATTTGGCTTCAGGGAGTTCTGAGTTTCTTGATTCTAGTCAGTCATAAAATAGGTGAGAAGTAAGAACTCTAGCTGTCCTACTATACAGTAGAACAGTAGAACTTTAAAGCCACAATCAAATTTTTTTTATCTCCTACCTGTTGAGGTTTTAGCAATTATTATTTTTAAGTTTACTTTAATTGTCAAGGTGATTTACAGATGGGTTACAGTTATATCACATAAAGTAATGAGTATATTTCTTATTGAACATGGTTACCCCCTCCCTCATTTTTTTCCCACTTCCCTTTCCCTCCAACTCTCCCCTCCCCTCCATCCCCCCTCCATGTACTGTGTGAAGTTATTTCTTTTTTTCTTTAACTTTTTTTCCTCCTTTGGTTTATCCTCTGTTGTCACTGTTTTTGATTTTGGTATGCTGTGTCTTGTATATATGTTTATTTGAATTGGGGAAGGGGAAGGGAACAGCAAAATGATAAGACAAAGGGCAAAGGGTGAACCAATGCAACAGTGATACTCACAAGACATTGTGTTTGAAATGAACCTTGCAATCATTATTTTTTTATTTATCAACTTTACGAGTTTGAACTCAGGACCTCAACAGCTGGAGACACATCTTCAACCTTTTTCACTCTGATTTTTTTTTTGTTCTAGATTTTACAAGGAAATCTTTTGGGATTTTTTTCTCCATTTGGTGATTTGGCTATGGATTTGTTGCGTATAGCCTTCATTGTGTTGACATATGTTCATTCTATGTCTAATTTGTTTTTTGTTTTTATCATGCATGGATATTGATTTTCTAAGTGTCTTTCCTTGCACCTGTTGAATAACTCATATGATTTCTGTCCTTCATTTTATCAGGCTGATGTGTTGCCTTTTGTGATTTGCCTATATTGAACAATTCTTGCCTCCAAATATAAATCCATGTTGACCATGTGGATTAATAGTTTTAATATATTGTTGGATTCCACTTGCAAGTATTATCACGAGAAATTTGTTATCTATGCTCATTAGTGATATTTGCCTATAGTTTTTGCTTTCAAAATTGTATCTTCCTCTGGTTTCAGTTTCTGGGTAATGCCACACTCACTTAATGAGGCTGGAATTCCTTCCCTTTCAATGTCTTTAAATCCACTGAGAAAAATTGCTATTCCCTTTTTAAATAACATTGTGGGAGAATTCAGCTGTGAAGTCATCCAGTCCTGGGCGTTTGTTGAGAATTTTTACTAAATTCATTTTTATTACTAGTTATTGATCTGTTACTGTTACTGGTCTGTTATTCACTGTTCAGAATTGGCAGATAGTATGTATTCATTAATGTATCAATTTCTCCTATATTTTTCTAATTTATTTTGTAGAAAGTTGTTCATGATATTTTTGTTTCTGTGGTATCAATCATATTATTTCCTGCTCCTACTTTTAATTTCATTTATTAGGGTCTTCCTTTTTTTCTGGATTTAACTAAAAGCTTGTCAGTTTGTCTTTAAAAAAAACTCTCATTGATCATTTATATCTTTTTCAGTTTTTATTCATTGTATATTCTGCTTTCTTCTTCCTTACTTGTTTTTATTATTTTTAGGGATTCTTTTCCTAGATCCTGGTGACAGATTATTATAAAATGTTTATTTGAAATCTCTCTCTCTCTCTCTCTGTTACAGAAGTGCTTATTGTTTGCTTCTTAGGAAAATTTCCTCTTCATGGTGTTTTTGTTGTATCTTGTAAGTGTTTGTATGGTGTTTCTATTATGATTTGCTTCAAGAAATGTTTAAATTTTCCTTTTGATTTGCTGGAACATCCATAGTTTATTGACGACCATATTGTTAAGTTTGTGTATATTTTCTCAATTTTCTTTTGTCATTTGTTTCTAGTTTAACTTATTTTCATTCAGAAAGGTGACATAGTATGCTTTTAATTTTTTAATTTACTGGTATTTGTTCTAATACGTTGTATAGTCTAGTGACTATTTCATGTACAATGTAAAGAACATGCATTGTGCTTTGTTGAATGGAGTGTTTTATAAATGCTTGTCAGGTTCACTAGATCTTTAGTACAGTTTAACTCTAGTTTCTTTGTTAATTTGTGTCTAAGTGGTCATTTCATTGATGGAAAGGAATTGTTGAGATCTTCCATTATTGTTTTAGTGGCTCATATCTCTTACTTTGGGTCTAACAATGGTTCTTCATATATAAATATAAATATAAATATATATAAATTAGGTGCTCTAGAATTAGATGCAAATGCACTTATAACTTTTATATCTTCTGGCTGAATCCCTCTCTTTAGAGTTCTTTTCTTCAAGTCTGTTATATCTGGTATAAGTATAGAAACTCCTACATGCATTTGGGTCACATTTATATGGCATTTTTTTAAGTCTGTCTTTACTATTAATGCCAGTTTATTTTAAGCAGCATATCATCGGGTCTTGTTTTGTATTCATTCAACCTGTTTGTATCTTTTGTTGGGGAATTAAGTATGTTTACGTTCAAGGTTATTGATGAGTGAGCACTTACTTCTGTCACTTTGTAAAATCATTTCTTTTTGTTTTAAATATTCATTCCCTATTCTTCCTCCTATATTCATCTGTGTTGTGTGGTGATTTATTGTATTGGTAAGGTTTAAGTCTGAACCACGCCAAACTTGAAGGGCAGAGCACTGGATATGCCTATGTACTTACGTACTGGAGTAATACTTGTTCAGATGGGCCAAATTAAATTTGTGTGGTTCCAGTCTCCCCTACTCCTGTGAAGTATTATCTTCAGGTTCTTAGGGCTAGTGGTATGTGAAGGTTTCTGATCATGACAGATCTCGGAACCCATACACTACCTCCCTTCTCAAGATGCCATCAAGCTATATCTCTCTGAGCTTTAGGGGTTGGAAGACTCCCTAAAAAGTGTGGGTTCCTCCTCCAAAGCAAAGGGTAGGCAGGTTGCTACCCCTAACTGATCTGCAGGACTGTGTGGATGAAACTTTTCAGCAGCTAGATGGAGTGATTTTCTTGCTGACTGTAGAGTTTACTGGAATGCTCCTGTTCATCCTTACCTTGGGAGGGTTTGAAGTTTTCCCTCATCTAGCTTTAGAGCTGGGTCAGAGTCATCAGTGATCCTTGTTTGTTTCTCTCTCATCTCATTTCAATTGCTGAAGTCCTACAGATTTGTCCCACAGTCACTTAGCTCACCTTTTGTTTTGGGTCTTCTTCCCTTTGTCCCTCTGGGTAGCCATCTTGCAGTCTTCTCCAGTGCTCTTCTATAACTGTATAGTTGCCTGTTAATACGTTATCAACATCAGCCTACTTGTGCGTCCAGCTTCATGTTACTTCATACTCCCTTTACACTCCTTTTTGATGGGCCAACATTACATTTGTTTTATAAGTTTCTCTTACCAAAAGGTCTGAGGATTATCACTTGTAATCTTAATGGAATTAACCAGTAAGTAACAACAATCTTAATATAGTGAAATGTATACAATGGTTAAGTCTGAGGTAGTTATTGTAAGCTGCAAAGATAGTTGCAGTTTTGTTGAAAGGCTCTACAGAAGCTGTTTGATGTGGATTTTGATTGATAATCATGATAAGATATTGCCAGATGGCTTGACATGTAAAACACTTGCCACGCTAATTTTGTGTGCAAAGCTTATTATCATTTGTTTTTAAAAGCCTTGGCTTCAAAAATATACAATGCAACCATTGCCCTAACTACAGTGTTAACTTAAGAAGTTATAATTTGCTTTACTGGATCTCAGGGTCGTAATTACATTGGGTCCTCCTTGTGTCTAGAAGATATTCTAGTTGCTGGCTATAATTTTTACATATTTACAGATACTCACAGCAATTTGTGTAAGGTGTTAGTCTCTTTGTTAATCATTTAACTAATGGTTTATTTTCTGATTGTTGATGTTAGGAAGCATGCATATTCTTCATACTTTGCAGGAGTATTTGAATTACACCTCAGGGAACCAGATAGTTCAGGGTACAATTTCTTGCATTCATCACATTGATTGATAGAAAAGCCATTCTGGAAGACACTAGTATGTGTTTGGAAATAAAAGGGTAAGCAGAGCCATGAACAGAAACATAAACACATATGCCGATTGTCCAGCACTTGTTGTGTGAATTAGCTGCTGCTCAGTCATATGTCTGACATAATTGTTGCTTAGTAGATGTCCACATGAAAGTGTTACAGAGTATGTAAAGGTCAGGTGGCATTCTTCCCATCACCCTTACATAAGTGTTTAAAAATATCCCAACTAGTGTCAGACAGACAGCTTGAATAAAATGGACCACAATAACAGGGGAAGGGTGTTCCTTTTCCATCCTGTCACTGCGAGTCAGCAGCAGTGGACTGTGGCCATGCAGGAGTATGAACCACACTCCATCTTCTGATATGACTTTCGCACATACTTTGGGAAACTAAAGAAAATGAGAGTAGTGGAATTGCTGAAAATCTCCTAAGGGTTCCATTTTAGTATATTATTTACACAGTATTTGTTTGTTCATTTATTCAAAAACATTGAGAGCCGGGTAAAACATGCTAGAGGAATGATTATGAGGTACTGGACATTGGTTTATGAATTTAGCTTATCACTGTGACCCACATCACGCAGAAGTTAATGCTTGGCCTCATAAGACAGCAGGTGGAAGAGAGAGAAGTCATTCTTAAGACAATCTAACACCACTGATGATTCTAATTCTATGTCTGATTGCTTGCCATAGTAGCTCACCTTCTAGGCACAGACTTCTATATTTCATGGAGAGTCACTGCAAGTCCCTGAGTCGTAAATGCCATGGGAAGAGCTGTTAGTTAGGGTTAGTTGAGACAGCTGGATCTACCTCAGTGCTGACCTGCAGGGCATCCTCTGCTGCTCCGGCTGGTCAGAAGAGGCCTTTAACCACCTCTGATGGCTTATGGAAATGATGCCATAATTATGCACATGCTCCAAATAGCACATCATCTCATTCTGTATCTTAGGTAAGTGTGAACAAATCCTAAACCCTGCTCATTTTTAAATAAAAAGACTAGGAAAAATAACTTGATCAATGTGTTGTTTAGCTGACTGAACATTCAACTTATTTGACTCACTCATTTGTCTGCACTCTTGTATTGTGTTTACCCTAAGAGAATAAAGTCTAACATTTGTCTTTTTTTGAGTGTGTGTGTGTGTGTGTGTGTGTGTGTGTGTGTGTGTGTGTGTGTATGCCAGTCCTGGAGCTTGAATTTAGGGCCTGTGAACTGTCCTTTGTGCTTTATGGCTCAAGGCTATCTTGTCTAGCACTTGAGCCGCAGCTTCACTTCTGGCCTAATTGGAGATAAGAGACTTTCTTGCTAGTTTCAAACCATGATCCTCAAATCTAGGCCTTCCAACGAGATAGGATTACAGGCATTTGCCATGAGCACCTGGTTTATCTGTTCTTTTATTACTTTCATGTTCTCTATCAAGTTCATCTGTGTGCTGTAGGAGAGTTGCATTGGTTCAACATCCTAGTTTCTCTTCCTCATTCTATCATCCTAAGGCAGAATGCGATTAGCACACTCTGCACACTGTACTTGCTGCAGGCTCAATCACTATTTGTAGACTTCCGGTTCAGACACTGGGCATTTGGGGCATCTCTTTTAATGGGTCTGTACCTCAGATTTCTCATCAGCAACATATTAAGATGTTGCAAGGGATATAAAATAAGTTAAGAAAAATGCTTAGAACAGAGCTTGACACACACAGAATAATCAAATATTACTGAGGGGAAGATCCCATATTCTATTTCTTCTTATGTATGTCATATTCACAGTGGCAAACATTTGTAAAACAGCAACCAAGGCAAATTTTCAGCAAAGGCGATTTTTCTTAATCGGTAGGAAAAATAACAAGTATAAATATTAAATATTATTTATTTATAGCTCTTATCTTACAATAGATCTACAATGAAAATATTTCTTGATACTTACCATACACAAAAATAAATTCTGTGTATGAAATATTTAAACAAGAAAGTAAAACAGTGAAAGTGTAACAAATACTAAAGGTAAACATACAAGTAATGTGGCTTAGTGGTCGAGTGCATTCCTACTGTGTGTGAGGCCTTAGACGTGATCCTTAGTACCACAAAAGAAACATCCCCCCAAAATATTCGCAACACAAACCTGGGTATTGGGTAAATGATGTAAGGGGAGAGAAGAAAAAGGTAATATAAATAAAACAGCATTCTTGCATATTTTATGGGCATGCTACTTTGGGACAAATGATAAATAGCCAACCAATGTGTCAGAAAAATAATATCCTATGTATGTAAAATATACTTACAAATCAGTGGGAAAAATGTACATATCAAAAGAGAAATGGAGTAAATACACAAATAATACAAGGTAAAACCCGATAATGAGATAAAGCATTCACACTCTCTGGTGATCAGAATGGAAACTGAGCAAACCCTGAGAGAAAGTGAAAGTCACTTTGCTGCTGTGTTTTCAGAGCATAGGCTGGGACCGTGTACCACAAAGACGCCAGATCCCCATATCACTCCAGACCTGCCATGAGCTGAAGTAAAGATGAATGCAGGAGGAAGCGGTAGATTTGCTTGACAGCAATATAATGGCAGAAATGAAACCTCTGTTTATTTCTCTTCCTTTCATTAAAAAATATGTATTTCCTCTCTTGGAATTACCTACACACACATACATATACACACATACACATATTTACGCATACATATACACATAGAAAATTCTTAATTGAAAAATGTTGCCTCTATTTATCCTTGTATTTATCTATATGCCTATGTGCGCATGTATCTACACTTGATGGCACATACATATTTACTTTTGGGAAAGTTCACCTCATTGTTTTGTTAGTTGGTATTTTTCTGTGTCACATACATTATTTTTCTGATCCAAGATCATAAAGATTTCCCCCACTTCTTTTATCTATGTATATTGGCATTTTTACCTTTCCACTTTGTTTTGACCTAACTTTGGTTTATGGTGTGTAGTTGTCCCGCTATATTTCTCTTAATGTTGATATGTAATAGTTCTTACCTCTTTTGCTGAGAATCTACAGTTTTGAAATTGTTTCCTAAATATGGTTTATAGCAATATCGGAGTGATCTTTTTTTCCCCCTTTTCCCTTGTATAAGTCTATCTTTTCTTACCCTTTTGAGAATCAGAAGCCTGTTAGTCTTGTTTGCCTCTGAGGGCATGAAGAGGGTAGGCCTATGGAGATTATTGATCTTTAAGGGCTTAGTCTACTGGAAGAAGGACTTAGCAGACCCCTGGTGGGAGGGCAGGAAGATGGGTGACCTTACTCCTTTCCAACTGGTCCTGCCTCTTATCTACAACTGAACAAGGCCAACCACCAGCTAGGTAGCAAAGAAGCTCACTCAAGTCAGAAGCTGAGTAGGGAAGACAACTGGGAAGAGGAGAGAGTGACGTGGGTATGAAGGCATGAATGGTAATACTCATAGTACATGTAATATCACTAACACATCTGAGGTAGTGAATTCTCTTCCCAATGAAGTAAGAAAAAGACCCAATGACTTCTGTTATCCCAGGAGGAAAAACTAAGTCTGCAATTTCTGGTCCAAAAAAAATTCCTAATAATTTGGAAGTAGCCAAGGATGCAAGTCAGCGGATTTTTCTTCTTTTTTCCCAGGTGCAGTCTTGCCTCAGGCAAGGCCCTGCTCCAGCTATGGGGCGCCCCCTCCTAGGCCAGGGGCCTCATGGAGGCTGTGGGTGGCGGTTCCTCCTACTCTCTGAGTGCCTGCTAAGGCTGAAGGAAGCCACTTCAAAAAAACACCATTACCACCACTGACAAATGGAATCAGAAGGGCTCTGTTTCTTCCAGATTGTTCCTAAGCAGTTTTCTCCAGGCTGCATTCCTGAGAGTGCCTTCTACTCCAAGTGCATCCTGTAGTGATTGGGGATCTAATCACCCGGGCAGCCATTTGTTAAATTCAAAGTCTTCCTTCAGTATTATAGATGTTAGGAAGATGAGCAGTTCAGTGTGAAGAGAAGATAAATGGGTTTTCTTCCATGGCTTGTCTGTGTGTTTCCTCCAGTTTATATTTGTCAAATAAGGTTGGATCTCTTTTCAGTTTACCCTTGACCAAGAAGATAATTCATAATCTCTGAATGCATTAAAAATAAACAGACTCAAGTTAAATGTACATTTTCCTTCCATAGTTTTCAAGGGAATTCAATGACTACAGCACTGCTGAGGCAAAGAAATAAAAATAGGTAAATAGTAAATAAAATAATAAAGAGTAAATAAATAGTAAATAAAACCAAGGTTTAACTTTTGTGACCTATTGAGGAAACACTGAAAAGGGAGCTCAGTGTCAGCTGAATTTAGAGGAACAATTTCTCAGGCTGGGAATATGGCCTAGTGGCAAGAGTACGTGCCTCGTATACATGAAGCCCTAGGTTCAATTGCTCAGCACCACACATATATACAAAATGGTCAGAAGTGTCACTGTAGCTCAAGTGGCAGAGTGCTAGCCTTGAGTAAAAGGAAGCCAGGGACAGTGCTCAGGTCCTGAGTTCAAGGCCCAGGACTGGCCAAAAAAAAAAAAAAAAAAAGAAGTGATTCCTCCTATTTTGGGTTCTTTAGTCAGTGTGATGCTGTCATAGTCTTTGTGAATATTTTCATGAGGTCAAAGGAATAAAGGTCACAGGTAAGTTATTTGGCTACTGAATGTTATTCACCAACAATACTTCTTTTTCTGTGTGCCTCCTTTATCTTTCCAAAAATTGTTTTTGCAAAACCCAGAATTTTCAACCTGTGCTTTTTTTCTACTTTACATAAATCCCAAATCAGACTACCCAGGTCCTTCCTGTCACGTCTCTTCTCTATTTGAGAAACTCAAGTCATCAATTAGCTAGAGACCAGTAACAAAAGCAGCAGCCACTCATAAACACTCTGCTATCCTATGTCAAGTGCTTCTGTCTGGTAACTTCAATCTTTATCAAGGAGACTGCTCTCGTCCCATTATTACCAATGAGAAAATGGAGCCTTAAGAGACCACAGTAAACAGTATAATTTTATGTAAACAGTGCCTTGTATTTTCTTGTGGGTCATGCATTCATTCTCTTGTGTATTCTTTACTTCAATATTTCATCGTACTTTCATAGTAGCTCTATGGAACCATAAAACTTGGAGCTTCAACTATAGTCAAATAGTAAAATAAAGCTTCATGTAATTTTCCATCAAATAATCTTTCCTACAGGACAGATAAACCCACTTACTCCAACTCTCTCAAATTGGTATAATTTCCAAATTTCTTTTCCTAGATATACATTCTTCTTTGCCAAGGACATTGTTGAAAGGCAACACTCTGACTTGAATCTAATTCCCAGATGTGGACTATGCAGCAAAACCAGAACAAAAACACAAGTCCTAATTGATAAGACTATCAGTGCATAGCTACATGAAAGAGGATAACTGCTCTTAGTTGTAAAAAAAAAATTGCATTCCTAGCTCCATGTGTTAAGTCTAGCATAAAATGAATATTGAGTTTTTGAAAGAGCACTGGTTGTATAGTTTAAAGGTGATTATATTCAGTGGAATGCAAAAACTGCAGACAGACTTCTCTGTGGAATTGAGATTAGAATTACCTCTACTGCTAGTACTGACCTTTTACTACTAATAACAACCATTATGGAATTTTCTTCTGAATATCAGCTACTGTGGTAAGAACAAGCCTGTTGAGATCCATTATTTTTCCCCTGCAATAATTTTATTACTTAGGAATTATCATTTCTATAACAGGTGAAAAGTAGCCAAGGTTTGGAAAGGTTGACAAGACACTTAGGGAAGGTTAGGATAAACAACAACAATGAGAAGCAAATTTATAGCTCTGCTGATGGAATCCAAAGCAGCAAAATTATTGAATTTTGGACCATTCCCAAGTCTCCCCTGCCTCAGTTTCTCATCTGCAAAATGCACAGGACCAACAGGATTGTACTGAAGCTGATGCCTACCACAGATGTTTGTATATGTACACTTATATTTTGTACTTGGGTTTGGCATGAAATGTTTACTTGTATATTTACCATACTTGGATAGTACAAAGACAATGAGATTATACAAAGTTTAAATTAAACATGTCACATTGAGATAGTTGAGAAAAACGCAGTTGGAACTCATTACTGATAATTATTTTACTTCATTTTCTCTGTGTGTACATGTGTAGAACAGTGCTGAGGCATGAACTCAGGGCTTTTCACGCCTGCTTGGCTTTTTTTTTCTAGAGGCTGGTGATCTATTACATGAGCCACACCTCTACTTCTGGCTTTTTGCTGGTTAAATGGAGATAAGATTCTCACGGGTTTTTCTCCCAGACTGACTATGAACTACAATCCTCAATTCTCAGCCTGCTGAGTGTCTAGGATTTTAGGTGTGAGCCACCAGCAGCTGCTCTCCCTCTGTACTCTCAAGGCTATTGATGCCCGTTGTACCTGTGTGGTGAATCTTAAAACTTCATTATCTTTCACATCTTTTCCCAGCTTTAGCTCAAGGAAGACATGTTGGTAGCTTGGTATTTTCTAGGCTAGACTATTTACACCATGAAAATTAGCAAATGCTACAAATCAGGTCTTAGTTTGTTATTTAGTTGATTACATTGTTTTGTGCAAGGGGTGAAAAATTAATAATGCAGATTGGAATTAAATGTGTGTCATATTGATAGCCATTTCATGTAACTCCAAAATGAATAAATATTCTTCCATTGTTTGAAAGCTAGTATTTAATTAAGAAGCCACTCAATGTCATTGATAAAGAAATTCTAAGATGTTTCATTGTCTCATGTTTGTCTCAGATATTAGCATAAATGAAAATACCAATCAACTATCATTTGTCACCTGAAAGAGTGGGTTAGCTATAATTAAGAGTTCAGTAAAAATAATTGGAAACATTCAGCATGAATCAATTGGCTATATTGCATTTGTAATAAATATTGTATTTTTGCCATTTGTTAAGCTGTGGTAAATTTGTTTTACAAAAATAAAATTAAATATTTTAATTTAATTTAAGATGAAAGTAAAATACTTTTTTAAATATGAATGAAAATATAAATGCAAGTGTACACACCCATAAATATAAATGGAAAACTCTGTTGGGGAAATTAAAGAAACGGCTGTTAAGGGCTTACAGCCACACCACTATCTGCAAGGTGTTTTTCTTCTCTGATTTTTTTTTGGGGGGTGTAGCTAGGATCAGTAAAAACCACAGGCAGAGATCATAGTGGAGAGATTATGAGAAACTTGCATAGCTTCTAGAAATACCTGGAGTTGGAATGGGCTGCTTAGGAGGAAGGCAAGGTCCCTATCTCTATGTAACGATCAAGCCACTTCAGAAGAAAAAGTGATGCAGGTGATGCTGAATGCCCTTCCTCCCTGGTCAGAAAGTTTCAGAACCATCCAGCAGAAGGACACCCAGGTGAGAGGTGGGAAGAGCAGATCAACGAGGCAGGAGCCAATGGTCCCTAATACACAGAAGTCCAGAATGTGCCAAAACATAGATGTCCTTGTTGAGACCTCCTCCTAACTTGAAACTTAACAGTAGTGAGAATCAGAACATGCTATTGTTTGAACCTGAAATGACATCTAAAGACCCATGTGTTACCAGCTCCATTTCCAGTCCATTACATTATTGTGACATGGTAGGACATTTGGGAGAAGGGGACTATGGAAGGAAGTTAGGTTGATTTGGGGGAATATCCTTGAATGAGATGTTGGGACCCTATCCCTCCTTTTTCTTCATATTTCCCAGCTGCCATCAGGTGGATTGTTTCCTTCCCCACACATTCTAGACACCAGGGGATGTCTTGACACAAGCCCAAGAGCATCATCCCAACTGACCATGGACTGAAACCCCTAAAACTGGATCAAAACAAATCTCTCCTCTTTATAAGTTGGTTATCACAAGTATCTTGTTGCAGTAATGGAAAGTGATGCTAGCTAGCACTCCTGTTCATTTCTCCAGCTCCTGTGATGGTTTCCTTAATGACACTACTGTTAGGTGATTTTACCCTCTGCTGTGAGCTTATGTTTCTTTGGGCAAGTGACTGTGTCTTGCCCTTAAAATTAGAGTTGCTCAAGAAAGCTTCAGTTTTCTTCTTTATTCTTTTTCTTTTGATCTGAGTGAATTTTGAAAGAAATCAATACAAACTCAATTTCCCCTTTCTGTGATCTTCAGAGGTCTAGGATGGTACAGGAGTTTAAAGAAAATCTCTAAATAAATTCCATTAAAAGCACAACTTCTTTCTACTGCTCCATTCCTAAAAACAGAGCTGTTTCCTTTCATCAG
The DNA here is from genome assembly GCF_023159225.1 of Perognathus longimembris pacificus. NCBI lineage: Eukaryota > Metazoa > Chordata > Mammalia > Rodentia > Heteromyidae > Perognathus > Perognathus longimembris. Next base: position 9,306,110 of record NC_063172.1, read on the forward strand.
TTGAAAGAATCTGGATATGTGGTCTGTGGATTACAGTGTTTAACTGATAATTTCCTTGGAAATTCAAGACTGAATTAAACTAACAGATCGAATCACAAATACCAAAATCAACTGAACCGAAGAACCAAGTGGTGAATAGACCTTTTTCTCTTTTTGAGGTGCCAATTTTGGGACTTGAACGCAGAGCCTGGCTGCTGTTGCTGAGCTCAAGACTAGCCAAAACTCCAGTTCTAGCTTTTTTGGGTGCTTAATTAGAGACAAGAGTCTTATGGACTTTTCTGCCCTGGCCAGTTTCCTGAGTAACTAGGATTACAGGCCCGAGCCACTGGTGCCAGGCTGAATAAATCTTTTTAGTAACCGGATAGTGATAATTCTTTATCATCAATAAAAATATGAAGAAGCTTGGATGTAAGGATGATAATTTTGGTCCCATACTCACTTTCTTCCAGAATTATACTAAACTAAACACATTATGTTGTACACTATTTGCTTTAATCTTCCTCATTCAGTAGAAAAAAAAGCCAGGCTAATAGGAGGAGCAGACTTACCCTTGTCTCGTAGATGAATCCTACTACTTCCTTGCATAAAGCTGCTGCTTAGATAGCAACTGATTCCACAATGATTTTAAGAGGAACTAACCACAGTGATAAATTCAAAGGGAAAGAGCTGTTTGAAAATGGACACATATTGATCTGACTCTTCTTGACTGTCTCAATGACATCCTATAAAAGGGAACCAAACACAGAGAAAGCATACCCATTATAAGCTGAGTCCTAGGGTCAAAATGACTCCAGTTCTTGACATACTGGCTTTCTCCAATCATCAGAGTTCTACTGTTTCCTTGGACCTGAGGACTGAGGGCAGAGTTTTTCCCCTTCTCCACCCATGCTCTGTGGGTAGAGTTCTGCCTTATCCTCTGGTTCTTCTCACTCTTCTCTCAAGAGAGTCTTTGACACCACTGATAGAAATCCAAAGCTCATGGCTCCTGGAAGGGCGTGAAGACACCAGCACCAACATGCCTCACCATTTTTCTTTGAATAGATTGTCTCTCCAGCTTTGCCAACACCACTGAGGAAATGATGTGGGTCCTTTGCCAAGACTTCACATTAATCAGAGCCTGCACAAGAACCCAGAGACAAGACGCATGAGGCTTAAGAGGGTTCACTAGCATGGGGCAGGTCTCTACCTTCTCATAACTAGTTTTTATTTATAGCCTCTGGCTGCATTTTCTCCAAGTAAAATTAGCCCTTAACATCTTATAAGTGATATATGTGAGCCCATTATGAACTGAAGTATCAAGAGAAGCAGAAGCTTAAAAAATATGTGGTATAAAGTTAAGAAACAAGACACCCAAAGTGCGTGACTAGAATGAGTACATACTCAAGTTCTCTCTCTCTCCCTCTCTGGAATTCACAATGGGACAAACATTTTTGATCTACTTAAAAATCATCTCAAAATAACCCTATATACCTTGTTCAAGTATAAAATAGGCACCATTATAAATCAATATTTTGGCTATCCTCCACATGTACAGCTCCTTCTGCTGGGTTTCAGAACATTTCCCTGAGAGAATTAAAAATCCACTGAACATCTTTAAGAAGATTGATCATTTGATTGATGCATTTAGTGATGGCAAATGATGGAGAGGGCCTAATTTTGAGTAATATCCAGAAAGTGCATGCCTGCAGAGCTTTAAAAATGATGGCTGTTTGAAAGTCAGATGCTGAGCTTTACTAAAACGATTCTTTAAAAAGTTTTTTTTTTTATGAGAGGCACAAAAGAAAGTAGAAAAGGAATGCTCTCAAAGCCGTCAACATTGTTCACTCCCTGTGCATTTAAAGAAAAAACACTCAAAGTACATTTTAAAATATAAAACAGCACTATGCGTTGAGCCTAGCTGACCATTTAAATTACCTTCTAAAGCAACATGGATTTCCTCTGGAAAAGAATCTGGATTGAAGGGGAGAGATCACTTGTAGCAGTTGTTTTTGGAAATAGTGAAAGTCTGAACTATGAGGGTAAAGGCAATGAAGGCAAGAAGAGAAAAAAAAATGAGATATTTACTAAGTTAGTACCATCAGGTCTTAGGAATAGGGAGCCAAAGGAAATGACCCCAGAATTTACAGGCCACAGGAAAAATAAACTCTTCACTCAAATTAGCTTTTTCACTTCTATCATTGACTATTGACATCAGCACCCTCTAACCTTGTTGCATTGCTCTCTGCAGTCTTACAATACCCTTGTGAAACTCAGAAAACTGCGGCTTCTGTGAGTGAGAGAAGCCTTGAGCCAGCAGACGCATTTCTGGCTCATCCTCTTCTGCAGGAAGCTTCGGGTAGAACCATGTGTGTGGAAGTTTCGGCTTCCCTCTCTAGACTGGTAACCAACTCACTTCGAAATTCACTTTAGTAATGTCCTTGCGTCCCCATCTTTATTCTTTTCTCCAAATGTTTAGCACAGGCTTTCTAAACCCCTAATCTTCCCAACTGAAAGAGAGACAGAGATGCTTGACTTTAGGTGATGCTGAAATTAAAGTTCTCCTTTGGATACATAAAGTCAAAATAGATCATCATTGACTCATTCTGATGAACTATTTACTCCGCATGGCAGCGGAGTAATACGAGATAAATACTTTCTCTAGGGAAAGTGTTGCTTTTATAGAATGTGGTGCTGTGTTGGAGAGGAAGAACATACACAGGAACAAAGTAGTGAAACCAAAATAGATGGCAGCGGTGGGTAGTAGAGGAGGTTTGTAGGCCATGTTTAGGAACGAGGGAGCAAGTGTATGTACAATTGATTTACAATGGGGTCATGAGGAGACTCTCTGCAGAAAAGATACTTATGGTCAAAACTTTTTAAAAAGTGAGAGAAAAGTATAATGTGAATAGCCTGAAGGCTATGACTATAGAAATCTGTCACCGACCAGAAGTAAAGGCAAACTTGTATATCCACTCTCCCTGTTCCTTTAGAAAGCTAGAGAAGTTGTGAAAGTGTAGGATTTACCGTGCCATGTGTGGAAGAGGTCCCTAATTTTTTTAAGAATCTCGGGTCCTTCTTGTGAGGACAGCCACACAGAGCAGAGAGATACCACAACAGAGTTGTCAGCAAAACCCAAAGGACAAGATAGTAACAAGCTTAGACTATGTGCCACAATGGTCTCCACTGCTGCTGTCAACCCTGCCACGGGCTCAACACAGAAATCACAGGCAATGCAGAAGCCAGGAATGGGCCTGTGCTCCAACTGCATTTCACTTACATACATAAAAGATTTTTTTTTGATTGAAAAAACCCACAACTATAATAGTATATATTCTTCTCTTGTAGACTTTATAAAAACAAGGCTGGCCTGTATTTGCTCAGGAGACCACAGTTTGGGGAGCCTCCTTCTTCATTGAGATGGTTAAAAGTATAAATTCTTATATATCTTGATCGGGTTTGTTCCCAAACCAGGCCACTCTCCAGTGGTATATTTATATGTTTAGGTCAAAGAGAATTTGCTTTGATCCTATGTCCATCTTTTTACTTTTCTTCTAACCGTCTCAGTCAAAATTGTTTTTAAAAATGTAAATCAAGGTTCCCTTTCTGTGGGAAGATATATTTCCCTAAAATGGATTCAACAACATTTCTGTTTTTCAAGACTCTTCCAGAATCCTGTCCCACTACCCGCTCTCCTCCCACCCACCTGCATCAAGATGAAGCATTGATGAGTCGCTCCTCTTACACCTGGGAAGGTTTGCGTGAATATTGAAGCCACTAGAATGCTGCAGGAAATAATGCTAGGAGACTGAGAAGCCAGTCCATAAAAGGCTACACAGCTTCTCTCTGTCTCTCTTTTAGGACATGTGTAGCAGGGGGTTGCTATATAAGAAGTACTATTTTCTTTTTTCTTCTTCTTTATTGTCAAAGTGAAGTACAAAGGGTTACACTTTCATATATAAGACAAGTACATTTCTTATCCAATGTGTTACCTCCCCTGAAGTATTATGTTCTTATATGATCATTCATTGTGCTTCTGCAAAGAAGATCTGTGCATTTGCAGAGGTAGAGGTGGGGAGGGAGGGAGAGAACGAGATCTATGTATATTATAATGGCCGGAAAATAAACTTCAGGTAGCAGAAAGGTGGAAACTTGGACCAGGATGTGTACAGGAGCCATTTCATGGAGGAACTTCATAATAATTGCGGATCTTAGATGAGATTCGAAGGGCAAGATGTGGGCATTGGGGCAGTTTATTCATGCCAGTAGAATTTTCATATTCCTGTGTAAAAGGGACCCCTCTGGGTGTTGGGTTGGAAGGAAGCATCTAAGGGCTTGAGAGACTTGGTTAGATGCTCTTGGTATAACCTACATGATGCACACTTAAAAGACCAATGTGGTAACAGATGTGGATAAGGGACCAGAAACAAGAGAGACCCAGGATGCTAGCACTGGGTGTCTAACTTATAAACAGAGAATAAAATCATTGGTAGTTTATTATCTCCTATTGTTGTCCTTTATACAGCCAGGCTGCCTGGCCTTGCTTTTTTATCTCATGACTTCTCCTTTTCCTCCTGTCAATGTGTGGTATGTTTCTCATGGGGTTCACCTCTTCTTTTTAAGGCAGGCTGTGGGCAACCGTTCCTTGAAAGCCAGATGCCACAGATAAGCTCACAGCTGGCCTGAAACTGGTGGAAAGGACTCCTCGGTGCACCCTCTGTGAAGCACCTGCCTCTGCAGGCCCCAGACCAGTTCCCTGAAAAGAGCCTGGGAACCCCAGCTCTGAGCAGCCCCCAAGCTCTTATCTTGTCACAATCACTGTGTTCTGGGTTTCTAATCCAGGAGATGAAATCTTTACATGCCTGAGTGGAAAGATCCTGTCATTGTAATTTTTCACCTATATAATTTGTCAGCTGCCTTAGTTTAACCTATTGTATTTTATGGCCCAACTGTAATTTAAGCGAAGCCTTAGAAAATGCCAGTTTCAAAGGACAGCTCTGTCAAATTGCCTCTAAGAACAGCTTTCTGGGTAGGTGTAGTGAACTGTAGTAAAACTGATCCTTTCAGTCAATTAGACTTTTAGGCTACTCATTTTTTTTTAAAACTGCTGTGAAAGAGAGCAAGCAAGCATTTGAATGCTAGAATCAATCAATTACAGTCCAAATTTAGATGCAGGAGGAAGAAATACAGAATGCCGAATTCATGCTTTATTTCTGAAGGTATGAATCTAGTAAAGGTCACATGAGTTCTTTTACCGAGTGCTCATTTTGTATGGAGTAGAGATAGCATTTTACATATCTTCTTGAACGGACCTCTGGGATAGAATTAGAAGGTTGAGATGGGACAGGCTGTGTAGGATTACTCCCAGTAGGAATGTGAAGGCTTTTGCAGGGAGTACCTATGTATGTGAACCATGGGGCTTTCTTTGATTGAGATTTTATTGACCTTGGATTCAGAAAGGTCTGAATAATTGAAGGGATGGCAGGAGAACACTAGTTTAGAAAATGTTTTGACTCTGTTGGGACCTTTAAAAATGTTCCCTTATTCAACCTAAAAGTAGATGACGATGTTGAGTGATGATAAACCATTTAAAAATGTGCTCTCCCCTAAGGCAATTAAAAATCAAACCATGAGCCATAGTAAAAATCAAATTAAAGAACTCTGAGAGCATTCTAATTGCTCACAACACGAACTTGGAAAATTTCAAATTAAAAAAAAAGTTAAAGTAATTGCTCACATTTAAGCAAAAATACCTAGAGACAGAAAGAGGAGAGGCAGAAGCAGAGAAGAATTTAGTCCACACAGATGCACTAGCCACAGTGGAATCTTAACTTGCAGGGCAATGCTGCACTTCCCCACACACCCTTGACTTGAGACGTGGTTTAAATGACACCTTTTTCACAGAGCCATGTCTGACACTTTTACAGCATCACAATTCTTCATCCTCTTGGTCTTGCCTAGACATTATCCATTCCATCCACCAATACCTTTTAAGCATCAATACTTCTTGTGTGATCAGTACTAGGACTGGTCCCCTTCGCAACATTGTGATCTAGCACATTTAGGTTAAGAGTAACCAGACAAGGGACCATCAGGAAAACAGAGTCTACACCAGAGAGACAAATAGAGGTGACTTAATACACAGCTACAGTGAGGATGGTGGAGACAAAATTAGATGAGGGCTAGGAAATCCAAAAGCAGCAACAGAAAGGAGGTGCTGAGAGGGAAACAGAAAGACGTGGTAGACAGATGTGAGAGGCTAGAGCAGCCAGGCATGAATCCTATCTGGTAGGGTTACTGTAGGAGCTTAGACCCAAGGGAGGAAGAGACTTGGAATCAACAGCCAGAAGAGAAGGCAATCCTTGTCAGAGATCATGCCTGAAACAGAGCATGGGAGTAGAAATATTCCGGGTTTTCTCTTCTGCCAACTTTCAGTGTTTTACCAGTATCCCCAGTCCGTGTGGGAGCTCACTGGTAAAGGTACCTCAAAATTGTAAACTTCAGTAGTATGAAGTAGGTAGCAACAGAGATGGATTGGAAAGCAACGTGCAAATGATTGCCGCAGTAGGTCATTTGCCTGCTGAACAGCTGCCCTCCACTGTCAAAACGTAGGCTACTGTCATCTCTAACTCACTTTTTAATAGTATCAGATGACAGTATTTTAATTTGTTAATGGGACCGAAGATGTAACCTTTTTGGGAACACTTCAGAAAATTATTTCAAGGATTTAAAGTGTTAGATAATGGTAATTTCATATCTTGGGAAATAGGAGGTCATAAATATGCATGGAAATTTAGGTACAAAAATGTGTATGCTGCTGTTTATAATATTGAAGGCTGGAAGCAATCTAAGGCAGATATGATCTATTCCATGGTTTTTTAAAGACAATTTTCTTCTTCAAGGATATCTTACTTTTTTGAGAAGGGAGGATACACAAAGGATAGTGTAAACAATGAAGGATTGTCAGGATGGAGAAGAGAACATGGACCGAAAGTTAAGACTTAGGGTATGGATTTCTAGCTGTGTGTCATATGGTGTGTGTATTGTAAGGAATATGGATTTTTTTTAACTTAATATCCACATAGAAAAATTCTTCCAGGTGAAAGGGGAGAATGAATTATTCTGTTTTCAGATTTTCTAAATTTACTCCAAAAAGAAACCCAAACGTTAGAGGGCTGGATGTTGAGGTAGAGGTTTGTAAGGTGTGACATGAACATCATTAGAATTTAAGGGACTCAAGTCCAGTTCAATTCTGGTTCTGATTGTGAGGGTGACTTTGGATTCAGACCTTTGCTCCACTTTTCTGGTGTGACTAATAAAGGTCAAAGACAGACCACAAACAAACACCATTTCTGAGCAACTTTGCAAATAAAATGAGAAGTCTCTCTCAGGAGCTGAGATTCCTTGTAACTCATTCCCTAGCCAAGCTTGCTGAGTTCTGGGTGTCTACCCTGCTAACCACCAAGGCAAAGTCAATTTCAATCTCATATATAAATCATGCTTTAAATTTTCCTCAAAAAGTAAACTCAACTGACTAACTAGAATTCGGACCCCTGCTTGTCTATGTCAGAGTACTCTATAAAATTTACCTCATACAGTTCCACACGTATTGTCATTGGAATGGGTCAGAATGAACTTGGGAATCTAGCTTCACTATTTTGTAGCTTTAGATCTTTTGCTATCATCTTAATCTCCCTGGTTAACAAAAATGAGTGACACAAATGAGGACCTAAATGCAGGTTGTAGGCCACAGGAGGTGTTTGATAAACTTTGGTGTACTTCAACACTTCAAAAATTTTTTTAGCATACACAAAGACATTGTTTATTTCCTTACAATACATCCTGGCCTGTTTTTTTCCTTCATATCTCTGCAACTGCCATTCTGTCCTATTAGAATGTCCATTACCACCTTTCTTGAGCCCTTCAGTTATGGTTTCCTCCAGGAGGGCTTACCTCAATTGCTAAAATAGAAATGACATTCGAAAAAGAATCCAATAGTACTTTTCTGAACCAGAAGAAAGCATGAACAATATGCTATGAACAGCTATGAACAGCTATGAACAATATGCTTTAAGTCTGTATTTGTTTCTCCTTCATTCCTAGTTTCCTACCTACCACTCACCCTAAGCTAAAATTTATAAACAATGCTAACATAAAAGAACAGACCTGAGATTAGAGAGACATCTCTGAGTTTGGATCCCAACACACAGTACATGTTTCAAATATTTTTTGCTGCCTTCTGTTAAAGAGAATGTTGTTTCCCCGTTGGCATGCTGGGATCGTTAGCCAGAATGAGAGCAATGCCTTAGACAAAGGAAGAACTATCCCAGCACCGGCCTCAAGCTGGAGCATTTTCAAGTCTGTTCCCTGTTCTTGCTTAGCAAGCACTGAGCTTCCTGCTTCTGGTTTGAGCCTGAAGTGGAAGCTCCCAAATACCAACAGGAAGGTCATACTTGTGGTCTCCCTTCCTCCCGAAGCCTGGACCACTGTTATTCCATGTGGGTGTCATTTTCTCAAGAGATTCTCAGCTGCTATTCCCAGACCAGAGGTGAGCCACTTAGGCAAGCCACGATGTCCTGTTGTCCACGTGCATCCTCCCTTGTTTACCTTTACTTTGAGACTTCAATAGTATCTTGCCAATTTGGGGCTCAGTAATTAAAAAGCATTCTTCCGGTGGGGAATGGTGGGATATTTAAAAAATTAGAATGCCATCTCATTAAGTTAAATTGACTAGTAGATTTCTACATGCAGACAAAAGAGGATACAAATTTATCCAGCCACTTGTTAGAGAGAGAGAGAAAGAATGCGCCATACCATTGATTGTTCTGAAGGAGGTTTTTTTTTTTTTTCTAAAAAGAAGCACTGGTAGAGTGCTTCCTATATGCTAGAAACATTTGCATTTGTTATCTTCATTACTTTTCACAAAAGTCTAATAAGGATAGAATAACCTTGTATCAGAATTAATAAAGTTTCAAGAGGTTTTCCAGCTTTCATAGAAAACAGAGCTAAACTGAATCAGAGTTGTGCTTCCACTCATTTGAATAGTGGACATTTGGATGGTTTCCAACTTGGAGCTATTACAAAAAGTTCTGTGACTATTAACCTTGCTCTTTTGTATAGATGTAGACAAATGCATTTCTACTTGTTTCTAACCTAGTAGAATTGTTTATGTATGTACAAGTTCAGCTGAAATACAACTTACCAGTTGGTAAATTTTCCCAATGTCATTTTAACTTTTATTTTTGAGTTTACATACATTTGTAATATGAAGGGGTTTCACTGTAATGTTTTTATATATGTACACAGTGCACTTTGAACAAATTCACTTCTATCATTTCTTATTTCTCTCCTCCTCTTGCCTATTTTCCCCAAAACATTTGTTGAGTCTTGTAGTGATATATATGTGTGTGTGTGTGTATACACCCCCCCACCCCCCATATATATATATATATATATATATATATATTCCTCTCTTCTTCCTCTCAAAGTATCCTCTCCTTTGAATTAATGTAATGAACTATGTTTCAAAGATGGTCACAACATTTCCCATTCCAAATCGTTCTTAACTTGAGAAGGTCCTGGTAACTTCCTAGAAGAGTTGTGTAGTAGATGATTTGAGGGTCATTGAAATGTCTTATCAATACTGCTGGTAAAGTAAAAACAAGCCATAATGGGCAGTGAACTATAACTAAGATGTTTGTGTAGCTATAATTTAATTTTATTTAATTTCAATTATGCAGGACAGACCAATAGATCTGGTACACTGGCATTACTGTGTAATCACAGAGAGTAGCTCATTAAAATGCCATGCAATCTTCCCCGCTCTCTTAGGCCGAAAGAACCAAGTTCTGAGAGGGTTCCTGTGGGGAATGAGGGAGGAGGTAATAAACAGTACAAGAAATGTACCCATGGCCTAATGTATGTAACTGTAACCCCTCTGTATATTGCTTAGACAATAAATAAGTAATTTTTTAAAAAAAGAAAATACCTTAGGACAAAGGTTCATGATAAGCTTGACTCCAAAGCAGCAGACAAAGGCAGCTCATAGCCTATTTAGGTTTAGGCTCATCTCATTGAAAGTAGAGCCCATGGCACCTGCTGAAGCTGCCCTAGCAGATGCTGGTGGAATAAGAACGCGCCATGCCTCCAGAGCCTTTCCTGATTGCAGATTCATAAGTGAAATAAATGCCTTTGATTCTTTTAAACCACAAAGGTGTGATCCTGAGCTTTATAACCAGTTAGACTACAGCTTCCCAGAGGTACCCTTTAATTCATCTCACTCCAAAAAGATACTGCTTCTGCTTTATACCCCCACAAAAACCCGATAGTTCAAGAGAAGTCCTAAGAGTTAGTGAATTCATCTTAAATCAACCAGAGACGATGCAGATAACAGCATCAATAATGTTTTGCACACTTGACATTTTCTACGTGTCCGGGATGTGTTTGAGACATAGGACAAAGGGAAACCTTTTTTATCTCAAGTGCTTAGATAGTATCCGTAGAGTTGAGGGTAACACCGAAAATGAAGATCAATATTAAGCGAAATAATTGGCTACATATAACCTGGAATATGATTATTCTGTGCAGATTACTATAAAATTGATGTTTGATACTTTAAGATTTCATCAAGAAGCCATGATTTTTCAATGGTGTAGCTGTTGGTGCTGGTTGGAGAAAATATTCAGGAATGTTTTCCGGTCGCTCCCATTTTGTTCTCTTGTGGGCCAGCATCGATAGTAATATTGTGAGGAGGGAAGCTTTTCCTGAAGGGCAGTAGGGATGTACTGTTCGGTGCTTTGGTGGCAATAGAGGATTTAAAAATGTTCTCAGGTTTGTCTAATTGGTCCCCATGTAGTTGAGAAAGTTCTCTGTTGAGGGCTCTTGAGGGGGAATGTGTCCCAGGAGACCATCCTTTCTTCTGTTTAAATCTTGTGTCTTACATTCAGCCTTGCATTTTCCTTCTAGGTATCTATCCATACACTTTCCCCCAAGAAAATATTTCCTTTAAGCTTCGTATATTGAACACATCCCCTCACTGGTGTCATTCCCCTGGTCTAAACCACTGCCCTACACTTAGAAGCTCTGTGGGTGCTTACTGGCATTTTGGTTGGGTGGGGAAGGATAGGTTGGAAGTGGTTAAAACCACACTTGCAAGGCAAATGTATTTAGTTTGTGTATTTGTCTCTGTTAACTGAGCCTGGTACTACAAAGATCTGGCAAATACATCTATACAACTTACATTATCACATACAAATTCCTCCATAAAACCCAGTCTCTAAATTGTAGAGCAGTAAGCTTTGTAAAACATGAATCCTAGTGTGTAAAACTCTACACTGTTCTATCTATCTATCTATCTATCTATCTATCTATCTATCTATCTATCTATCATCTCTCTATCTCTATCTCTATCTACCATCTATTAATCATCTCTATCTTTCAATCTGTATCTATCATGTATCGGTTATCTCCCCCCTTTCATTTATCTATTCATGATACTAATACCCACAAACCTCAAATAACCTGTTCCCTGCCTTATTTCAGGTTTCTTCTCTGCTTCAATACTAGAAATAGCATAATGTGTCATTTATTCCTTAAAGAAATATCCTTTCCCACTGCTGAGCCATTGAATATGGTTTGTAAACTGCTTCAAATATCTTCCCCAATCCCCGAACTGTTGGCTCCTTTTAATTATTTAAGCCTGAGATCTGTACTAACCAACTTTCTTTAAAAAGACACCTTATCATCTATCTCTTGTTTTTTCTTCCAAATAATTACCATTTATTAGTTATTTGTGTACAGTTAGTTTTCACCATCTTGCCACTAAAGTATAAGGACATGAACATGCAGAACTTATTTGTAGGGTTTCTCCAGCACCTAACAGCTCTTATTCTGCAAAAATATTTAGGAAACATCTGTTGAAAGAATGACTGACCAAATGAATGAAAGGATATTGTGCAAAATGTAATTGTGGGCAATATAAAAGAAACAGTGGATACATAAAATGTAGAGAGGAGTCAAATTGCTTCAGATTTCACACATATAGACGTATATAATAAAGTACACAAGCTTGTGAAAATTAAGAAGGAAATTCCATGTGAAGTGGGTGGCTTGTAATAAGATCTTAATAAATGTCAGTTGTCATTTCCTTGTTGTTTTGTTGTTAAAGCATTCCAATTTTATTGCTCTTTTCAACTTAGACTCTATTATATTTTCTTTTTAAGTTTATAGGGTGTTTGATTCCTAGAAAGCGCCTAGAAAAAAATTACTGCTAAATGGGTCTCATAAGTATTTGTGAGAACAAAAAGAGAAACGTGGCCAATTATAGAGCCCTTCATGCAATGATCCAACACACAAATTACTCAGGAAAAGTACTTTTGTTTTTGAACTCTGTGTGCACTAACATTTTTATACGGTGACAGAATATTTATTGGTCTGGTTCAGTTTTGAAAGCAGAAGGGAAGGAGTATTTTTGTGTATTTTTGGTTATTAAGCATGTCTGATTCACCTTCCCTCAGTTGCAGTACGACGTAAGTTGTGAAAATAGGGATGCTGACCATCCCTTTATTAATTTCAGAGAAAATGACATGCTTATTGATTACTTTGCATTTGTTTCCACATTTATGAATGAGCTAGCCACAGTGTTGAAAAGCAATATTATAATACTGCTGAAATATTTTTCCTTTTCCATGAGAAAACCCTAATGGTTTTGGGAGTGGGGAAGTGAAATTTGGTTCAGTTTGTTAAAGTTGGCAAAGAATTAATTTATTTAATACTAAATAGGTTTCCAAAGCAGAGAAAATCTAGGAAAGAAGTTTATGACTACAGAACATAGAAATTAGTGATTTAATAAAATGAAAGGAATGCTCATTTGAAATAAAAGAGGATAAAGGATATTGGAAAAGCTGGTTCAAAACATCATTGCTGCTGTTCATCTGTCTGACATAATGCTGAGCCCATCAGAAGTAAATAAATTAAGATGCAAAACACACTGTATGAAATAGTGGCAACATGGTTACAGAATGAAATGCACTTGTTAAAACCATACAGAAAGGGGCTGAGAATATGGCCTAGTGGCAAGAGTGCTTGCCTCCTACACATGAAGCTCTTGGTTCGATTCCCCAGCACCACATATATGGAAAACGGCCAGAAGGGGCGCTGTGGCTCAGGTGGCAGAGTGCTGGCCTTGAGCTGGAAGAAGCCAGGGACAGTGCTCAGGCCCTGAGTCCAAGGCCCAGGACTGGCCAAAAACAAACCAAAACAAAAAACATACAGAAAAGTTAAAACTAAGAAAAATGATCAGGCCATTTTTCTTTGGGAAATACCCTGAATTAGACATAATACTATATTATTTGAATCACAGAAGAGGGCAGATGTTGAAATACATACATTGCATCAGGATAAACATATTTGGCTACTTTGCTGAACTTTAGGCAAATGAATTTTGAAATCTTGACTGCAAAGCATAATATTCTAGAAAAGACATGAAATTCAGTAAAAATAGTACTTGAAACTTGTCAAAAAAAGAACTGAAAACTTCAACATTTTTGTTTAAGTTGTTTAAAACACAAGATAAAGTTCATTTCCAACATAGTGTCCTTTGAGTATTGCTGTTGCATTGGAAGGGAACTTTACAACTTGTGGGGAGGGACTAAGGGTGGAGGGAAAGTGGGACAAAAATGGGGGAGGGGTAACAGTGTTAGACAAGGAATGTACTTCTTACCTTGCTTATGTAACTTTAACCCCTCTGTACATCACCTTTACAATACAATAAAATATTTTTTTAAAAAAGGAAAGAAACACATGGTAAATATTTCTGAAGTGTTTTTGCAAATGTAAGAAAATATTGATCCAATTTTTAAAAAAAGAAGTACCATAAAATGAGGCTCCAGACGGATCTGTGCATGTTGAGGCAAATTTAAAAAAAAAAACATTAGCAAAGTAGTTCAGCAGCACGTTAAAAGAGATGGACACTACTCAGATGTGAATTCAAGAAATTTAATATGTCATTAATTCTGGGTCAAGGGAGAAAATAACATGTCAATAATGCTGGCAAAGTACTTGTTAAAAGTCAATGCCATTCTTGAATGCAGATTGGATAAATTGAAATAGATCAATAATACTTAATTAGCAATATATCTAAGAGCGAAACACAGAAATGTTCCCATTAAATTAAGAAACAAGAAAAGAATATTGATTATAGCATGTATCATCTAATATACTGTGAAAAATTGTTTCCAATAAATTGGGGAAGGATAAATTTATAGAAAGTTTAGAGAATACCAAAATCAAGAGACAAAGGATAAAAAGACAAATGATTCCAAAAGCAATACTTACAAAACCATTTGGTGTAACCAACTGTACAACTCATTGGGGGAGGGGGGAGGAGAAGGAAAGGGAAAGGGGGAGGTGGGGAAAAAATGAGGGAGGAGGTAACAAGTTGAACAAGAAATGTACTCACTGCCTTACATATGAAACTGTAACTCCTCTGTACTTCACTTTGACAATTAAGGAAAAAAAATAAAAGGAAAGGTAAATTATCAGCTATCCATAAAATTTCATAAGTCTGGAAAACTCAAGTGGATTAACTGGAAAAGCTGCTAAAAATAGAAGAATTTAGTGAACAATATTTAGGAATTAATTTTTACTTTGGATGTGCTATTTTCATATGGTGCACTTATGTTACAGCCGTCAAATGAAATTTACAAAGTATGTTGTAGGTGCCTAGAAACAAAAATGAGTACAAATGTGCTAGATTTGCATGAATAAATTTTAATAATGCCCTCATAGGCCATAGAAAGAATTTAAAAAATTTAAGAGTGATCCAAGAATCATAAAGTACTATTTGAATTAATGAGAATTTATGCCCAGTTCTAGTTAAGTTAATGCGAGATTGTAAAGATGCTAATTTATCCTACATTTATCTATAAATTGAATGTGCTTCCAATAAAATTACCAATAGAATTGTTTTTATGAAGCTAGACATATAAAATCTATAGTTCAAATAAAGACCAGCCAGGAAAATTCCTGAAAGGAAAGATAAGGGAGCAGACTACATTATTACATATCATTATAAAACTTTTATAAGTAATAACATTTTGTATTGGCGTGTGAACTGAAATTTCAAAGGGAAAGAGAAAAGTCTTGAAGAGACTCATATAATATGGATATTCAGATTTTGATAATGTCAGCAATATAATTTATGTGCTAAAGGCAGAATATTCAATAAATGCTGTCAGTACACCACAATAAGAAAGGAATAAATTATTACTTGCATAAAACTTTGATCTAGATGAATTGACATTCAAACCTAAAATGAAAATGATATTTTTTCTCATAATCTTACAACAGTAAGCCCTTTCTAAGCAGGATACATAATTCCAATTTCCTCAAAGGCTGATAAATAAAACTTCATAAAATGTGTAAACTTCCTTTTATTAAGTTATGCTGTAAAATCTGTCTGTATGGACAGTGTATATAGAATTCACAGAGACCTAAGATCCTTACCAAACAAAATGTTCTTAAGAACAGAATGTTATCAGCTTGACATAAATACAAATAATGTTCTATAGAAACAAATATATACAATTGGCTGGCATGAATACATTTAGCTTCCTTCAAAATTAGAGAAGTATAATAAAATGAAATAGTATTTTTACCTAATGGAGTGGAAATGCCGAAACATTGTTAACACAGGTGAGCTCATGAGAATTTTCCATTCCACACCATCCTATATTATTACTGGGAGTCTTAATTAGTGCAATTGTTAATTGGCAGAACAATTAGGCAATATCTATCAAATGATAACTGCCCAGTCTTTTGCAGAGTTCATAATGTAACAATTTCTATTTCACCCTTCATTAACACCTGATAAAAGAAGTATAGACAATGAATTTTCTGTCCATTCTAAGAGGAAATGCTTAGAAGACTCATGAGCGTGAGCCAATATTGGAATTGTTAGGATGCATGCTGGAATATCCATAATATGGAAAGATTCATGGAAGGACTTACTTGGGATAATCTCCATTACTAAAAAAAATTAGAATTTATTCAATAGAATTTGTGCTGTTGAATTTATTCAATGTCTGTGTTAAAGAGATATGTGTAAGTGTGCATGTTACAATGGAATATTTCTGATGGGCATGAAAAATGAGTCACTCATTATTCAGGAGAGGGGCATAAGGAGAGATAAAAAGGTCATGATCACTTTATGACCCTTTTAACTGCTTGAAATATTTACCAAGTGGTTAAAAAAAAAACAAGGTAAAGAAAAGTCCTCTTTCAAAGATCTCCCTCCTTGGACTGGCATGGGAAATTCATTCCCATGAATCTGCCTTTGGGGGCGATGCCTGTCTCTGCTTCAAAGGGCATGTTAGAAAAAGCTGTGAAATCCAAGCCTCCACTGAGGCCCCTCACGTAGCAGCTGCAGGAAGATGCTTCGTGTCCAAAACTTCCCGGGTCTCCAAGGAACACCATCCTTTCAGAGCTGCCTCTGTGCTGGCTTTTATGAGGTGTGCCCCTCCTATTTGCCTTAAAGAGGCTCTGTGAGCCTCTGATCGGCTTCCTACCTGCTTTCTCCCACTGGGCCCTCAAAGCACCTCTCTAAACTCTTTTATATTGTATAATTCAATAAAGATATGGATGGAAGAAATAAATTAAAACAATCTAGGGAAGAAAACATTATTCTGTACTATCCCCCTAACACCATATGTCAGATAGTGTTCTAAAATGTGTATGTGTGTATGTATGTATAATGTGCACAGGTGTGTGTTGCACCCTCTTAGTGTAGAGGGTAGGGAATCTTGAAAATCATTACAGATGGGAAAACAAAGGCAGAGAGAGGCTGCTAACCGATTTTACCCAGCTAGTATGAGCAGAGTTTGAACTTGAATCCATTCTGTGTGAACTCTTTTAAACTACCAGGTTTCCCCTTTCCTCTGCCTATCATCTTTCAAGTGTTTGGCCCCTCCTTAACTGGCCCAGGTTCCATGACACACCATTAGATTTCCTTCTCCACCAAGAGCCTTGAAGTTGCGTCACTGACCCCCTTATTTACACGACTGTGCAGACAAAACCAAACTCTTATGCACTGTCTCTTTGTCACCTGCCCCGGAGAGGCTACAGGTGCTGGATGAATGCAGCATTCCTGCTCGGGAGCCACACATTGCAGGCAGGACCAACATCTCCAAGAGGACTCAGTTTTATGGTGCCCTTCCTGCACCGGGCCTTTCTGTTCTGCCTGTCCTGATTGTAATATATCCTTTCTTCCTCGAAACTCCTCTACACCTCCTGACCTCCCACTTGGTTGGTGACTTTGACTCTTATCTCCCTAAGGAACTGTCCAGAGTAATCAGGGAGCTGACATAAAATGCTGCCCTGGGGACACTGCGTTAGGCAGTGATAGGGACTAGCTGCCTGCCAAGGGCAAAGTTCACCAGAGCAGTGGAGGGACTGTGGGTCCCAGTTCCTCAGGACCGTGTATGCCAGGCTGGTGTCACCAGAAAGTGTGATCTTCTCATCTGTGTAAATGCAGACATGATTTTGAATTTTCTTGCTTTTAAATACCTTACTGGAAAAATATGTACATTAGCAAGTTGGGTGGTAGCTTATGACATCTCGAGTTCATTACACCATAGAATAGTTTGAAATCGTTACTATCCTGAAAGGGAATCATGTAATCTAGGCTTAGTTATGAACTTACCCTGTCATTCTAGGAATATAGCTTGTCCATTAGACCCTCAATAGAAACCAAAGTAATCTTCCTTTTCTCTTGTTTTTTCTTTTTGGTGATATTACACTTGGGGCTTCAAACTTGTTAGGCAGATGCTCTATTTTTTTTCACTAGTTGTTATTATTATTATTATTATTATTATTATTATTTGGCCAGTCCTGGGCCTTGGACTCAGGGCCTGAGCACTGTCCCTGGCTTCTTTTTGCTCAAGGCTAGCACTCTACCACTTGAGCCACAGCGCCACTTCTGGCCATTTTCTACATATGTGATGCTGGGGAATTGAACCCAGGGCTTCATGTATACGAGGCAAGCACTCTTGCCACTAGGCCATATCCCCAGCTCTCACTAGTTATTTTTGAGATATGATTTTCTTTCTGGCCAGGCTTGTGTCTGGAACACAAGCTCCCACTTGTAGTTGAGATTGCAGGTACATAGCATCACACCAGGTTTTCCTTTAAGATGAGGTCTTGCAAAGTTCTCTGCACAGGGTGACCTCAGAATCAGAACCTTCCTCCTCTCAGTCTTCCAAGTAGTGAGGATTACAGGCATGAGCCCCCAGCACACATCTGAGGAATGGATATTTTTATTTAGTTCTTCTTCCTCCTCTATGGGTAAAATTCAAGTGGAATCCAGAGGACAAGATGAACCATTACTATGGTCAGCACATATGGTCCTGCCAGGGTGAAGGACAGTGTGTGGATGAGTGGGAAGGAAAATCAAAGATCAAACAAACACCTCATCATCACCCTTATGAAAGCTGCAGTATACGTCTGTCAAGAAAACTAGGACAGACTCAATGATTTAGTGACTATTACAATCAATAATTGGTAGAATAGAGATTTAAAGTTGGGCCTCCTAACTTCTGAAGCTTAGAAAACATCCTATGGTCTTTCTGTAATGTTAAATTCTACAGTCTATGTGAAATTTACTTGCGAAAACATAATCACTTAGAAAATTCAACGTCATCTATGTTGATGACATCATTGAGAGGAACCAGTCTGTTAGAAGTCTGTAGATTCTCACATCCACCATGTAGTAACTGGCTATGTTTCCATACATGGGGTGAGCATGACTGAAACTGTACTTGAATCTAGCATAGACAAGGCAAAAGTTCTATAAGTGTGTAAGCCCATTCTTTTCAACAAAGAGACAAGTGACACTTACCCTATTATTCAAATTTAGTATATAGTCTGGTTTTCCATGACCTATGATCCAAAGGAGAGTTTTCATATTTTTAAATGGACGGACAAGTGTCAGAAGTAGAATAATATTTTCTCACCCATGAGAATGTTAAGGAAATTCAGATTTCAGTGTCTGTAAGTGAAGTCATGTGATATCACTGTTTAATTCTTCTCTCTACCTGTTTCCAGAATGGCATTGTGTGTGCTTGCTTGCCTAACATATTAACCATCTGTCACTTTGCAGAAAAATGTGTGGATTCTTTAAAGAAAGTGACCTTTGGAGACATGAACTATTTAAAATCCAGTTGTCATGAAAACTTCTCTGCAATGAATGTGTATTTTGACATGGAAATCAGGGAACAGGGGTCAATTCCACATTAAGTTTGGTTATCTAACAAACAAACTTTTGTTGAAACAAAATAGTCTGACGAGCACTATGCCTATTCGACTTCACTCCAAAGGAAAATAAATGGCTTACCTCAGCCACCATCCATCTGTATGCCAAGTTTCCAAAATATAGAAATTTTGGCTCCAACAGGAATGTTTCCAAAAGGTTATATATGAAAACAAGAAGAGGAATTATTGTTATAACACCACTGGTGAGCCTTTTCAGCCAAAGATTACATATGTTATTTTTACTTTAGACCATTGGATAGATTCAGACCCCCCCCTCAGAAGTACTTGAACCAAAGAAAAGTAGACCTCTGTGCCAAATGTCCAATGAGTCATTAACAGAACATAATAAAGATCTGAGGTTTTCATTGCAGAAAAGTTGTCATAACAGCTCCATCTAGGACTGTCTGCAAAATCCACCAATAGTTTAACTGGGAACTAGATGAGGATGTGGGGTCCACAGAATAAGAACTGCAGAACCTACAAGGACATTATTTGTTCTCCATCATCTAATGTCTAACTCAAGATACTGACCTAGACTAAGGCAGAAAGAATACAATCAGGGATTGTATGGGATTCTTTGAGATTTTGCTATACTTTATCTGAATGAGCAAGTACCATATAATCTTTACAATACATCTATATAACTATCAAACAGAGTCAAGGAGTTAGATACAGAGAGAGGGGAAGTAATTGTCATTTTTATTGGCATAAAAATGGATGTTTATGAAGGCTAAATACTTCACCTATGACCCAAATCATAGCTCTTGCTATATGAAAGGCTGAAATTTGAATCCACAACCTCTCGTGTAGTTGAAGATATGGATTTTGTATGACCTAGGAAGTTTTATCCTCTCAGTGTTACAGGAAAAAAAATCCTTATTGTTGGACAGAACACGTGTTTTAGAGTATGTTGTTACAGTATTTGCAAGGAAACAATCCAGTTCATATTCACACAATGAGACCAAAGGAGGATATTCTTAGAAGAGGATCACAAAGGCCCAATAGCTATGAGCAAAGGATCATATAAAATGACATTTATCAAAATGAACTCCAAGAAATGGAAACAACAAATTTTTAAATAGTTTTTTTTGTTTTATTTTGTTTTTCTCCTTTGTTGCTGTTTTTGTTTTTGGTACCTTTCATCATATGAAAATATATCCATTTTGGGGGAGAGAAACGGGGAAGAGCAGAAATGGTGGGACAAACGGTGAACAAATGCCACATTGGTGTTCACTAGATAATATGCTGAACATGAACTATACAATTTAAGGTAGTTGTGGGTGGTGTCAAGACAGAAATTAACTGCACTTAAGAGGTACTCTAAAGAGAAGAGAATGAAAAGCTTATGCAGATGGCTAGGTGTTAGAAATATTTAAACAGCAGAATTTTGCCTTATTTGCAGTTAAATCCATGCCCAAACTCCTATATGGAAAGGGCATGTAAAAGAATCTGCTGTGCCCTGGGGAATACCTTCCTCATGAAAAGGATCCCGGATTACTTGAAGAAATGGCTGATTCCAGTCATTGTCGGTGACTTGGACACCTGTCCCGGAGAGCAAAAATACACCCCAAGACTCATGGAGTCACCTCAAAAGACACAAGAAGTAATTTGAAGAAGCTCCTATTGACCTGAAATGGGATATTTCGGGTCCATAAAGAATACTGACTTCAGTGAACTCAAACATACCCATTGTATCACCACTACAAGTCACAAACACTACTGAAAGACAAAATTAAATCCTCACCAGTCACCAGTACTCAAAAATATTGTTGGCACTGTTTATTTACTCTGAACATCAGCAATAGCAAAGAATTAAGCAAGTAGCAAAGACGCTAGCAAAAAACAGAAAAACAAAACAAAACAAAACAAAACAACAACAATAAAAACCAGTCAGAGGCCCAGATGTTGGCTCAGTTCTCCTGTTCTGTCAGGTTGTAGTTTGACAATCATGTCAGAGGCCATTCTTCTGAGTACCATTCACAAGCTCACTAAGGAAGGCAAAGCACAGTTCACAATGTCAACTCTACTAGTGATAAGTCTACTCCCTTGTGAACTTTCTACCACTTCTGTCCATTGAATTCTTCCCAATCAGGTGTTCAAATAAAGAGCTTTAACATTTTTTCTTTCTTTTTTGCCAGTCCTGGAGCTTGGACTCAGGGCCTGAACACTGTCCCTGGCTTCTTTTTGCTCAAGGCTAGCACTCTACCACTTGAGCCACAGTGCCACTTCTGGCCTTTTCTATATATGTGGTGCTGAGGAATCAAACCCATGGCTTCATGTATGCGAGGCAAGCACTCTTGCCACTAGGCCATATTCCCAGCCCAGCTTTAACATACTTTTCCTTCTTTCAGGTGTATGTAGGAAGCATTCATGAATCAACCCGTTATTCACCTCCAGGCTCCATAAACTCTTGTCCATATGACAAATTCTGCTCCCTTACCATCTGGGCCCACTAAAGACAATATATTCCAAATTATCTTTTCCTCTTCTATATTATGCACTTACAATTTAGGATGGACCAATTTCCATCTGGACTGTGACCAGTTCTGCATAATGTGGAATTATTGCTAATAGCTGTTAACATATCCCATACGACCATTTGCCTGTATAATAAGTTCACAAACAAGAAGTGCTGTGGGTAACTTTTTAGGTTTTCAAATCTGGTGCCACACAATAATTGTTGTACAATTTAAAAAATTACCAGTGAAAAGGATGAAGGAACCCATCATGGATCCATTTTATACATCTTGCAAGAGGATTGAAACCGGATGTTTGGAATGCAGTTTTGTTTTCTTGCATGCCATGAAATTAGGGCCAGAGACGTAAAGCTCTCTGAGACGCAGTCAATGTAGCCATCTTCTGTACTTCCTGAAAATAACTTGGCAGGCTGCTCATGAAACAATTCCTGTATTGCCTTCTTGAAAAATTCACTGGTTGTATTTTATTATTAGTTTTTAACATGCATGAGTAGGAAACAAGAACAGCATGTAATTGGGCTAATTGTACGATTGCTGAATATTCTCATACTGGGGACCTTCAAGATTTAGGTTAGTTTTGGAAGATGGCTCATTCTTCACAAAACTTTTCAAGACCATGGAAAGCATGAAGTGTTGGGTTCCTTAACTTATGGTCTATCCAAGAAATATGAGCTCCCTTAGGTCTGAGAAGGAAGTGAGAGCAAGAATAAATGGCCTCCCCCAGAGGACACGTTTCATACATGTGATGTTTTAGGTTTTATATTCTCATTACAGCATAAATAAAGGTCACCAGCAAAGAATCACTTAAAAACCATTCTTAATCATAATAGATTGTGGTCACATTACTTTTTATATAAGCCTCTTTGAATCTTCCAAGTACTTAAAGTTATTATTTAATACTGTTTAAGCACTGAGTGTTTTCCTAAAATAACCACTGTGACTCAGGTGGTTAGAAAGAAAGAAAATAGGCCTAGGGAAAACACAGGAATAGCAGAAGAAGAAGCAAATGGAATATTTTGAAGGTCTAAAGAATGAAAGGTTATAGTATCACAGACATGTGAAAATAAATGTTTTATATATTCAACAGTTCTTAAAATTAAATGCATATCCTAAGCCAGTTACTGTGCAAGATGTGGCATATTCTAATGAGTCAGACAGATTTGGTTTTGGATCACACAGTTCATAGTCTGGTGGGGAAGACAGACAGTGAACCAATAAATTACATGAAAAGTTAATGAATTGCTGCTTCTGTACCTGACATGAATGATCTCCAGATTTCTGCTGCAAGGGAAAACTATAAGCTTGAATCTAATCTGAAGGATAAAAAGCAGCCTTCTCCTGGGCAATAAGATTTAGTTTAAAAAGCAAGGCTGGTAAGGGAGACGCACAGGAAGGGAAATTTTCTTTAGCAAAAAGGAAACTGATCTCTGCAAGGCTAGAGTCCAGTTTGGCAGGTCTAGAAAAGTGGAAGCAGTCTGTAACTCTAGGACAGAGAGGAAACCTGTGAGAGACACAACATGAGATGGAAAGACAGGCAGAGCTACATTGCCCAAGTTTTCTAGACCATAATAGATTTTTTTATGTGTGTGCGTGTGTGTGTGTGTGTGTGTGTGTGTGTGTGTGTGTGTGTGTATTGGTTGATGTTTCTGAGCCTTTTTGCTCAGAGAAAGAACTCTAATACTTGAGCCATAACTTCATTTCTGGCTTTTTGAGTGGTCAACAGGAAAGTCTCACAGACTCTCCTGCCTGGGTTGACTTTGAACTGTGATCCTCCAATCTCAGCCTCCTGAATAGATAGTATTATAGGCATGAGACACTGATGCCCAGTTGTCGTGATGGATTTTGCAATTCAAACAATGGCAGTCAATAGAAATTGTGTAGTGAGTGACATGGTTAGTTATGCTACTATAGCCTGAAAAGTATTGTTAGTTCTTTATTAAGAACTTGTGCAAGTTCAGGCGAGTTAGCTTTGAATATGCATTGTGAAAATAATTTGATGAAACAAAATAATTTTAACAACACTGCCGCTCTTTCAGTCTATGACCTGAATTACCCTAACATTCTTACTTTGTTCCTGTACCTTAGCAAATTTGATTTCCTTTAAGTGATAGCAATAACTCCTACACTAGCTTTTAAGATAATTTGCTTTTTGAGAATCGTGTCTTAAACTATGAATGTCACATGCAGTTATGAATTGAAAAGGGAGGGAATGAAATTATCTATGTAGATGATGTGATTGTCTCTCTAGAAATTTTAAGCATGATTTTAAAAAGCAAGAACTAAAAAGGGAGCGCAGAAAGCAGGGTATGTAAAAATAAATCTTGAAATCATTAAGATTTTTCTATGGACCAGCAGTAAGCAGGCAGAAAGCAGATAAAAGCAAAAGCACCTTAGGACAGAAAAAAATACGTATCTGTGGTGCTCCAAAGTTACATCTAGCTACAGCCTGGGAGACCTCATTTTGAGAAAAATGACTTTGTGAGTAGACTTTTTAGATGAAGTTCTCCTGCATTAACCTTGGTGGTCTCTAAAGGCAATGATAAGTGTCTTTATAAGGGACAGAACAGAAGACAGACACTGAAGGGGAAGAGGCTGCAAGGCTTACTTCTGTTCTCTTTCCGGGATCACTTGCTGTTGAGAGGGACTAGCAATTACCCATCGGGGATTCTCACATGGTGCTGTTGCGATGTCCATAGATCCGGAATAAGATTTCCTGCTACTATGCAATACTACTACTACTACTTTCCAGCCAGCTGAATGAGCCATCCTGTACATGGGTCTTCTAGCTACACACAGCTAAGCCTACAAACGAACTCCCCATTGGATTGCACGTTCTTGAAAGACCCTGAGCCAGGCTTAATCAGCCATACTGTGCTGCAGCCCTGTGAGAAAATACTTATTGTTATAGCCATTGAGTTTGAGAGTGGCAACACTTTAAGAGATAATAGCATCAATTTCCTTCCATTCTATGCTTTCCCTCCTCCTTCTTTTCTAAGCATTACATTTCTTTCCTTTCATTTAACTTTCATTTTTTTCCCTTTCTGCATTTCCTCGTCACTCTATGCCTTTTTTCTCCTACCAATGTCCCGCTCCTTACTCCTTCTTTTAGTTTCTTCTCTTCATGTCACAAGGTTATAGGGTGCTCACTTCATGCTGGATACCACAGAGTTATGGAAATTTACAAAAACACCCCTTCTCCCCAGGGAAGATTCACTTCCTATTGGTGTAGACACAACACAGACATTACAAAGTCACTTGGGAGATGGTATCCTGAATGCAGGTAGAAGAATAAAGGAGGAGGAGAATCCAATTCTATCAAATGGGGCAGTCAGAGAAGGGTCATCGGGGATGGAGAGGGGCAATGGAAGTATCCAGGGAAGCCCTTTCCAACCCAAAGCTAAACTATTTACAGCGTTAATGGGGCCACAGAGAGAGAACTGAGCAGTTGTTCATTTTTACATCATATGAGTCATGAAGGAAAGAAATGTTGACTTGGAGGAATCAGTAAATGAGATGGAGGAGAAGTTGACTCATCGGTATGCATGTTTTCATACATAAAAGTATTAAATCGTAATCGTCTTTTATAACCATTTGAGGATTTCACCTGGATATACATATTAAGAGTAAGGGCATCATTGAAAGGAGCTTGGACTTGGATTGCTACAGCAACCTCTCTGAGCCTCCATGTTTTATAACCATTTGAAGATTTCACCTGGATATGCATGTTAAGAGTAATGGCATCATTGAAAGGAGCTTGGACTTGGATTGCTACGGCAACCTCTCTGAGCCTCCGTGTCACGGCATAGTAGTTACCTCATAAAGCAGGGTAGGAACATCTGCTAGGACAACTAGGCATTTAGTTGGTGTTGGGCTGAATCAAGACCATGATCATACCTTTGATGAGCCTTTCAGTCTCAAATTATCCCCTAACACTTCCACAATAACATTGTGTCAAAAGACCCATGCCCTATGAGGGGTGGTGGAATAAACCACTGCATCTTGTCCTTTGAAATAACTACGTGGCTAATTAGACAGAAAGCTTTGTTTCATTTGACTCTGGAGAGAAAGCAGTTAGAGGATGGGAAGAAGATGAATGTCTTTTCGGGGAAGTCCTGGATCAGCAAGCTATGCAATCGGGATATCCATTCCCAAGCATAGTGGCCCTGATTCTTACTCGATTTTATTTAGTATCTCTAGGATGTTCATGCTGAAAGTATTTCTTCTCAATAGTAATGTCCCTGAGAGGAGTGAATTCTGGGTCAGCAAATCCCTTATTTATTAGAATCCACAAAGGTTGCATTAGAAGTCTGTTGCAACTTTCTAGTTTTCAGAAGGAAAGAAGTATCAGGAAAATGCCATCATCACTGAGGTTTTCTATAGGAGATGCCTATCTGTGCAGAAGAAAGTAAGCATGTGTTACGCCCTCTCTTCAAATGCCCTTCCCAGTTCTGACTTCCAAATACTTTTAGCCAAGTTTTCCAAATCTGTCTTCTCCATCTTCTGTCTGCATAAGGTTTTATTTTCTGGCTGCCAGCCACTCTACCTCACTGAAAAGGAATTTAAGAAATTTATGTATTTCCCAATCAGGTGGAGCTGTGTTGAAGGTTTCCCTGGATTTTTCTCATATCTTTATGGTGGAGGGAAATCTTAGCAAGAGTTCTTGTATTGGCTTTGAAGGAGAAGCCAGAGGGACATCTGTTCCCTGGTCGGTTGTCAGAATTGATTCATCTGATTGGCTGATCTGGAAGGGTTATGGGTGAGAGACAGGGTGGGTTGTAGCCTCTCCGCTCTAATGTGCAGTGTCAAAGGATGAATATCTGATCCCCCCAAACTGATACCAAGGGGGTTGGGTATAGGCTTGTCCAAACTTTCATCAGCAAAGGAATAAAGGTGATAAAATTCTTGGTTATTTTAATTCCCCTTTGGTGTGAAAAAGTTAGACAGGCATGGCTTTGATCGCAAGCTTGGCTCCCTTCGGGTGACCTTGTTGATGTGAACTCATTGACAAGGCTGTGGCATAGATTGCAGATAATTTATGCCAAACTTCTCACACATTATAGACCCTCAATAGACATTAGCTCAACAATTGGCCAAAGGGATAATGTTGACAGAAGAACTCTGTGTGCCACGCAGTGCAAAACCAATATGAGGGTACGATGATCCATTTAGCTAATTGATTAACAGACCTATGTTGAGAAGATTATAAATGCTTGCTGGGAAGGGTGTGTCTGTGTGTGTGTGTGTGTGTGTGTGTGTGTGTGTGTGTGTTGCTGATTTTTTCCCTCATCTCCCCTTATATCTTTATGCAGTTGTACAAAGGAGTAGCCATTTAACAAGACATTTTATGAATATGATATGTGTTCATCAATGTCAACCCTCTCAACATTCTCACCCATCCTTTCCCCACCCATCTTTCTCATATCTCCTTAATTTTGTAGGACATACAGTGAATTATTGACTGCGATGTGTTGACTTTTTTTTCTTTATGTTGTAAGGGATTTTCTTGCTTGACGACTCTATATTTCTATTTAAAAGAAAAAAATAGAAAAGAAAAAAAAGAAGAAAAATGAAGGTGTAAGCTATCACAAGAAATGTACTCACTGCCCTATTATGTAACTGTACCCCTTTTGCACAACACCTTGTCAACAAAATTTAGTTAATTAAAAAAATAAAACTATGAGTGTTCTTTCACTATCTTCACAGATAAAGATCTTGCAACTTTCCTCTCTCTTCAAAGAGAAAATTGGGCTATGGCCAAAGTTCTAAAGTGAGAGTCACTTCTCTAGTTATCTAAATATCTCTCAGTCTTTCTGCAACCAACATGTCCCTGTATCGCCTGAGATACTGGTAGAGATAAATTTCTCTTGCCTGTTATTCTCCAGCTTCTGTGTAAGAACTAGCTGTTCAAAAAGCACTTCAATTTGTATAGGCTTTCCCCTGTTTTTCCAAATGATCTTGTGAAGTAGATAAGATGATTACTTTCCTCATGTTGCAAACAGGAAGCTCCATAATCCTTATTAGAGCAAGTACTCTACTGATTTTGTATTGTTGCATTATATTATTATTTTAAGTAATTATACAAAAGAGTTTCAATTCAACATGTCAGTTTATGAGTACAATGAATCTTGATCAATGTCTCCCCTTTCATTGTTATCTGAACCTAATAATATTTGTTAAGGATTCTGTGATCTGAGCTCTACCTCCTCTTTGGCTTCAGTTCTTGTATCTTTCTACCTCACACTTCACAAAGTAGTCACAATGAACATCTTGTATACAAGGCTACTGTGTGGACTAAATAAAATATATATAGTATTATATATGGCATATAAGGCATATATGTTGTATTATACATGTAACATATATGTTATATTTATTATACATGCTTATGAAAGTGTCTGGTATGTAGTTAAATTATTACGCTATCTTTTACTTTGTATATAGTTTATCTAAAAAATCTTTATTTTTGCTTTTAACATTGGGCAAATCTCATACAAGAAGTGCAATTGCTGACTTAGAGCACAAATGTAGAAAATCATTCCAACCCATTCTTGCCTATCTAATACTACATATCCTTCAAAGTTCCCATGTGCCACCTTTTGTAAGAAATTTTAACACTATACACAAACTGGGTTACCTAACCTTGTGTATTTTCTCACTCTTTCTTTTTTTTTTTGTATTTCTTGGCAATCTTAGTATTTGGTCTCTATTATCACTTCCTCTGTTTCTGAATTCTAATGAAGAGCTAGCTGAGTCTCATGTGTGTATGCTTGATTCTAGTTCAACTCTAGGCTCTTATGACTCTCTTGTTTCTTAGGAACTGCTGAACAGGAACTCTGGCTTGAAGCAAATCATCTTTTTATTTTTCACTAAATTGGATGCTCATTGAGAAAATAAATTGCATGTGGTCCATTTTAAATTCCCCATAGCTCGTATCTAATGCAGGGCCTAGATTTATTGGCAACTAGTCTTTCTGGTTTTCAGGCTCCAAATTAGTTTTCTATCATAGCAACCCATGAAGTTCAGGCATTCTCTATCTGGGCCTTTGTGTTCCCAGGCAAGTAGAGGTCATGAGCCAGGTATCCTCTATCTCCTGGGGAGAGGAACCAAATGCTTCCAGTTTCCTTCACAGAGAAAATTCAGTTTGTATTTCCTCTTTGCTTCTTCCACCAAGAGAAAGCATATGCCCAAGACTCCTGCTCTGACAGCACTACTCCTCAGACTTGTCACTGCCTAAGTTACTTTATGTGCCCTAGAGGAGATTAATCAGCCACAAAACCAGCCTCTACCTAGGCTCCCTGATTTTGGTTCAGTCATGGTATTTTGGGACTAACTGGATGCAATCCAATTGATTTAGAACATATGTGGATTTCTCAGGAAATCCTCTTTAGAAGTCATCAATAATAATAATTAAGAAATTCTCTGCTTGCTGGTTGACATAAACATAATTACATAGGTGAGTTCAGCGTTAAACACGAATGTGCTTCCTGCTGGAGACCTCAAAACAACCTGTGAGTTATCCATCTAATGATTTCTTGTAAAAGATGCCAGGAGTAATTAAATGATTTAAACAGACTTTCAGAAGGACTTGAATGAAGAACATGATGAGAGTAAAAACATGCTAACCAATGTTCTCCCCTTAAGGATCAATCAAAAGGAACAAAAAGTGACAGTAAATATATATATATATATATATATATATATATATATATATTAAACCCAGAAAGAAAACATAACTTTGAGTCCAGAAAGAGTACTTGTACTTATTACCTGACTTATGTAACTATAAACCCTCTGTACATCACCTTTACAATAAAATTTAAATTAACAAAAGAGTAGTTCTAGGAGATTAACTATAAAGAATGTTTTCCAGACATGATGCTATTTGAATCAAATGGACAACATTTTATGCTAAAATTAGCAAGAAAGAAAAATTGACTATGGTTTGCCATTGTTAAAACAGACAATTGTAAAGAAGAAGAGATAATTCTAGAGGTTAGAAAGAAAATTAAAGTATTATTTGTATAGAAAATGATTCTGTGTCTAGAAAGGAACCATCTACATCTATTTAAAAGATAGATTAGATATTAGAACTAGGGAAGTGAAAGGGAATATCAAAATCGAGAGACAAAGGATAAAAAGACCAACGACTCCAAAAGCAATACTTGCAAAACCATTTGGTGTAAACCAATTGAACAACTAATGGGGGGAGAGGAAAAGGGGAGGGGGGAAGGGGAAATGAGGGAGGAGGTAACAAACAGTACAAGAAATATACCCAAGGCCTAACATGAAACTGTAACCTCTCTGTACATCATTTTGACAATAAATAGGAAAAAAAAGATAGATTAGAAAGGAATGAATGCATGTATTAGAAATAATTCAGACAACCTTTTCTTTAGAAAGATTCAGTGATATAAAACTTTTACTTCTTGGGGCTCGGGGTATGGCCTAGTGGCAAGAGTGCTTGTCTCGTATATATGAGGCCCTGGGTTCAATTCCCCAGCACCACATATACAGAAAATGGCCAGAAGTGGCGCTGTGGCTCAAGTGGCAGAGTGCTAGCCTTGAGCAAAAAGAAGCCAGGGACAGTGCTCAGGCCCTGAGTTCAAGGCCCAGAACTGGCAAAAAAAAAACAAAAAAACAAACTTTTACTTCTTTACTAAGATGGCATATAAAAGTGTGAGTTCTATTAAATAAGACTCCAACAAATATAAATTGAACCTTTTTGTCACACAACTGGTTGGAAAAATAAATAACAAATAGAGAAATTCTAAGCTGAACCAATATTTGTTTGTGCTACAAGGACATGCAAAATTCAAATGTGTTCTGGTTTATGAGCAAGAAGAAAGTTGCTGAATCACAGGAAATATAAAGCCGATAAGTAAAATACCAATGTATAGAAAAATAATGCATGAGAAAGAAAAGGCATTGTAAATTAATGAAGGAAAGAATAGTTAATGAAGAGTGTTTGGACAACTAATCAGCTATCTGATTAAAAAATAAATTAGCCCAATGTGATAGGATATACCTGTATTCCCAGAACTTCAGAGGCAAAGGCGGAAACACTGTGTTCTGAGGCTGGCCAGGGCAAAAGCACACAGCCTGTGTGAAAAACAAAGTAATAGTAAATGGACTGGGGTTGTGTACAAGTGATAGAACACAGAGTGAGGCTCTGAGTTCGATCTCTAGTACCCCTAAGAAACATGAACGATAGGATTAAACTATATGTGTTTTCAACTGTTTGTGCTTGTTGGTGATAAGTATCTAAGAGAACGACCTAAAGGAGGCAAGGCTTATGTGACTTTAGAGGTTTGGGATTTAATCTTTTCTGGGCCAACGATGAGATAGACTATCACAGCAGAAGATCGGGTAGAGCATAGCCATTCACCACAATGCAATCAAGAAGCAAAAGCAAAGACTTGGAAGGGGCCAGCACGAGAAATAGCTCCGGAGAACACATCCACAGTGACCTCCTGACCTGGCTGGGCTTTACTTACTCATGTTTTCAGCAACTCCACAAGAGCTTCACCAGGAAGGACCAAGGCTTCAAACACATGAGACCGGGGGAAGCATTTTATACTCAACCCATAATAGTATACATCCCTACTCACATTCATCTTAAAATCATTTTTTTTCTGGCTCTTAAGATTAAATCCAGATCCTTTTGCTTATAAGCCAGTGCTATACTCACTCACTTGAATTTTCCCTGTTGCCTCTTCTAGAGGTAGGATCTTCCTAACGCTGCTTGTGCTCGCTTCTTTCTACTTCCTAAGTAGCTGGGATTATATGGCTCCCTCCTCTTACCTGATTTTAAAATAATTTTGTTGAGAAGTTTTTAGAATTCAAGTCTAATAACCATAAGTGTAGCATGAGGATACAGGGCAAGGCCATCATAAGAAAATGTAGCCCAAAGTCCTTGAAAGAAAAATAAATAAATACTATGAGATAATAATTAGAAAAGCTTTCTCTATGGATAAACCATAAACCAAGTCAAAAGATGAACAAGAAATCACAGACAACTGTTTATAATACAGGAAGAAGGGGAGAAAGAAATTTATTTTTTATGTATGCACATTAAGATATTTAAAAAATACTTCATGTATAAAATCTCTTCAAATCACTGAAAAACTACCAGCTAAGGAACAATCCAGGGAAATTAATTAAAAATTGGTTCATCTATCAAAAGAAATGTAAACAATTTATGCAAGCTTCAAGTATACACAGATGCTCAGTCTCACCCAACAACTATGAGCTGATACTTTCCACGATCAAACTGGCAAAGATTGGGTCATTTAACAATGAACTGTAGTGGTAAGAACTGCTGAATGTTCTGTTTATGAAAGTATAAGTTGATATAGTTGCTTCAGAAGATAGTTTTCTATTATCCTCAACCTGAAAACTTTTTAAGCAATGTAACCTTGAGAAATCAACTTACAAGTAAAAATTTATATTAGCCTAAAGTCATCTATAAAACAATGTGTGTTGCTATTCTGTTTGTAGCTTAGTTATAGAAATGCTTTCTTAATTGGATAAGCTACTAAATCAACCAATAAACACAAATAGCTTATTGTAACAGAAGTTTAAGTGTTTTCAATTGTTAGGGGCATTCTTCCAAATAAATAATGGAAGACGTGTGCTTATTCTCCAATTACTTTGATACTAGGCTTCTTAGATCTCAAAAGAAGAGAATAATACATAGTTAAATATGTTAGTTATTGAAAGAGAAGATAATTGTTAAATGTTGTCTCTATTACATAGGCAAGATGTTAAACACATAGGCATATTTAGTCACTAGGAAATCTGGGAAATATTGCTTAATTTTCTACTCAGGAGGAAAAGAAACAAGTGGGCTAAAATACTCTCTACTTCATTCCACAACTAATAATAGGACATTAGCTGAATAGATTTTATCACACCTCCAAATGAAGCATAATTTATCTATAAAAAGAAGCCAGACCTGTATATTTCTCTAATGATAAAAAATAAGCTTAAAGAAATGTTTTAGCTAGAGCAGGATGAAAACAACTAGGAAGGAAGGATTTTAAAAGTCAATAAGTTCTTCAAAAGTACTCACAAAATAGATGGTACCATTTGCCTTTCAAACCTGACCAAAAGCAGATATACTAATATTATCCAATATAAAGAATGAAGTAGTAAAAGTCATAAAAAGTATGCTTTCTCTAAGAGACTTTATAAGACATTTATTCATCTAGGAAAAACTACCAAGTATACTTAATAAGAAAATAAAATTTGAACAGGCAAATGTTGGTGAAATATGAGAGATAATTAAAAACATATCTGGGCAAAAGTGTAGCAGAGTAAGACAGTGTTACAGTTCATTTTTAGCTTACCTTTAAAGAACACATACTAGTGAAATGATTTAAATAAAACCACAGAGATACAGACAGCATATGAAATGCAATTCTAAGAGTTAGGCAAATTTCAATGAGAAAATACAAAATATTGAAAAAAACCTTCTTAGGGAACTGATAAGTATGGAGCTGGGTAAGGAAAGGGAAAACTCTTGCTTTTCTTACTTATTATCACCAATAATCACTTCCTGAACAAAGATGTCCAAAGTTTATCTCACTGAGAGTAAATGTGTATATAGGGTTGTTTTCCTTCAAGAGTCTCTGGATAGATGTAGAAAGAGTTGCTTTGTTGGTTGTTTGCCTTCTCCAGCTTATAGTCTCTTCCCATAGTCCTTGGTTTGTGGCCTGTTCTTATCCTCAAAGCCAAAGATACTTGTGTTCTTTCATTTTATGACACAATACTCTTAACACTTGTGCCTCTCTTCTTCACTTACAAAGACTCTTATGATTACATTAGGGCCACCCAGATAATCCAAGATGCTTTCTGTGTCTCTAGATGGGATAATTAGTCATCTGAACTTAAACATCCCCACTGACCTTGTCATGTGATGTAGCATTAATTCCTAATTGTTAGGCTTTGGATATCTTTGGGGGTGGGGGTAGGGTTGAGGGTAGGGCTGGGCAAAGGAATATGTATTATTCTACCCAGTTTAACTAGAAAATAGGATAAATATTCTGATATATTTTCTTAGCATTGGACAAAGCAGTAGCCTATGAAACACTGAAATATTATCCTTTTGAGCAGAATTTTTTTAAAAACACCCAAAATGTTTTAAATATTCAGCCTTGTTATCAAAGAAAGATGTAAAGAATTATCCACTTTCAGAACGACTTCAGGATTAGCATTAGGAGCAACACGAATTGTGCAAGTGATTATTGTATTTGCCTTCAGATTAGTATTTGGGGAAATTGAGAAGATGAAAACTGGGAGACAGAGTTTGGTTGAGAAGGTGTTCTACTGAAATATCTCACAGGTGAAAGGTTAAAGGGTGCAGGTTTTTCTAAAGCTAATAGTTGCAAAGTCATATTGATGTAATCTCAAGCTGAGGCTCAGCACAACTAGAACCACCAAGTATTCAAGAACCTCAACAGTGGAATGTTACTTCATAAGTATTTTATTGAATAAAATGTATTCATTTGCTCAATTCAAATGGATGGGTGATAGAATAAGTGAATGAACAAATAAAAAGCTGTGGTTTAATCAAGAAACTTCCTCCTTTCCTACATCCAGTGTGCATTAGAAGTATAGCCACTGAGCAGCCTTTCATGGGTGGGCCAGCCATGAATACACATTATGGACAAAACAGTTTATTTCTTCTGTAGATCAATAAACAGATTACTAGATGCATTTAACATTGTTGTGGCCCCATAATTGACTGTGGCTGGAAATACCTTCTAAAGGTAGATTCATTCATGAAAAAATTTCTGAATTACTGTCCTAAGTAGTCTAACTCTGAGACTATGTTCCATAAAAGTAGGGCTCCTAGCTGGCTACTGCCAGCTCACACCTGTCTGCAATCTTAGCTATTCAGGAGACTGAACTCTGACAACTGTGGTTTGAAGCCAGCCCAGGGAAGGAAAGTTCATGAGACTCTCATTTCCAACTAACCCTTATAACACTGAGATTTGAGCTGTGGCTCAAGTGGTAGGGTGCTAGCCTTAAGTAGAAAAGCTCAGGGACAATGCCCTTGACCTTGAGGTCAAGTCTGAGGATTAGCACATACACAAAACAGTAGGGCTACTGTCAAAATTAAATAACATGTTCAATGCTATCCCTCCCCACACAAACACACGCAGATGTACACACACTTCAAACAATGACCGCTTACAATAACTTGAGTGTAACCTATCCTCCGAAATAAAAAGGTAGAGTAGAAAACATTATGCTCCTATAATTAATGACATATGAATATTCAGATGCTTATAAAATGTTTATAGTACTGTGTATGATTTGTGAAGACATTGACAATGCTTTTTATTTTTAAATTTTTGAAAGGTAACATTTTTTTTTTTTTTTGCCAGTCAAAGGAGTTTGCACTCAGGGCTTGGGCCCTGTCCCTTAGCCTCTTTGTGCTCAAGGCTAGCACTCTACCATTTGAGCCACAGCACCACTTGCAGCCTTTTCTGTTTGGGTGGTGCTGGGGAATCAAACCCTGGGCTTCATGCATGCTATGGAAGCACTCTACTACTAAGCCACATTCCCACCCTCGAGGTAACATTTTTATTTCATAAGAAAAATCAGATACATGAAAAGAAAATAATGACCCTTTTATTTTTTTCTTATTTATTGTCAAAGTGATGTTCAGAGAGGTTACAGTTTCATACATTAGGCATTGGATACATTTCTTGTACTGTTTGTTACCTCGTCCC
The DNA here is from genome assembly GCF_023159225.1 of Perognathus longimembris pacificus. Classification (NCBI taxonomy): domain Eukaryota; kingdom Metazoa; phylum Chordata; class Mammalia; order Rodentia; family Heteromyidae; genus Perognathus; species Perognathus longimembris. Next base: position 9,341,607 of record NC_063172.1, read on the forward strand.
TCATTCCCCCTTCCCCCTCCCCCTTTTTCTCTCCCCCCATGAGTTGTTCAGTTGGTTTACACCAAACAGTTTTGCAAGTATTGCTTTTGTAGTCATTTGTCTTTTTATCCTGTGTCCCTCGATTTTGGTATCCCCTTCACTTTCCCAGTTCTAATACCAGTATATAATGACCCTTTTCTGAGAAGTGCTTTACATGAAAAAGTTTTTACCCACAAAGCTCAGTGAATCTTTACAACAGGTGTATATTTTCATGAGCCTTCTAGACTTGCCTTCCCTCAGGTTCTTTTCCTGTCTCCCAGAGAAAGGAACTTTATCTCCTGTGAACTTCCATATTGAAATTGGCTGCCCACACAACCAGTCTATTGGGAAAAGAATTTTACTGATTTTTCTCTGTTTATCATTTAATGGCGCATTTTCAACGAAGTAAGAATTAATATCTGTGTATTCAAAGTACGAAAAGGCTCACTTTGTGGTGTTTTTAGTTGGGAGCCCATTTGATTGTTGTCTTTATGTCTTCAAACTCATAAGTTTGTCCTAGCAAGATCATCAGGGATAAGTTAACTTTATAGAGTCTGGGCAGGAAAGGGCATACTGGATGACTTCAGTGGAATATAATACAGAACTTGCTTTCAAGTATGAGCTAAGAGTATGTAAAAGCCACAAGAATCTTGCTGTACCAAGCACCAATGATCGCCAGATTCCTTTCTCACACTCAAACTAGAGGACACAGGCTAAGGAGCACTCAGGGAACAAAAGATGTGTCCACAGAGAAAGGAGCTGTGGCCACTAGGATGAGGATGTGATGTGTTTACAAGAGGGATACAAAGAAAGAAGATGCTTTTTCTAGTTTCCAATGATGGTTGTTTATTGCCCTGGACATAACTGGAATCCAGGGAAAAGGAAATGACAGGGAGAGTGTGAAGCATGGCCAGGATGAATGGAAGAAGCCCAGTGTATCACTGTAAATCACTGCACCTTGATTCCCATTTCTAATGGGGAGGGGGTAGAGGGGCAATGATGGCACTTTCCTCAAGTAATTTTGAGGACTGCACCAGTTAACATAGGACAAGGGTTTGGAACAGAGGTTGACCCATAATAAGTATTGAATATGTTTGTATTAAAGCATATATGTTTTCTGTGCACAACTTGCCCTCGTATACCACACGTATTCTGTGCCCTTTTTCCAGTTTATTGTTTGAACTTCCACTTATATGTTCTTCAGACCCTTTGTTTTCTGACTAGTGCCTTTTTTACCCTCATTTTCACACCACTGGACCTATCTTTTGTCCCTTTCTACAGACCAACATTTCATTCCATTGTTCTGGCATAGATATTGCCAATCTCTAGCTCTCCAAACTGAATAGTCTATTTGCTAACTAATATTTTTTTTTCTATAAATTGATTAGAAATTAGATAAAGCATATGTAAGAAATCTAGTTGCACAGAGATTATTTTAAAGACTTAAAAATATCCTATCTCTCATGCGGCCAGACAATTACAATGACCATTTATGTTCTTAGCTCAAAATTAATGTGTGAAAATGTATTCACCAAGATATTTAGTTCAATCTTCAGGAGTATCTTTAGTGGTGGTCAAGTGAATCATATCTACACCACTTCCAGGTAAGAAAATTGACATTCGGAAACTCCTAGCCTGCTATTTAATGATACACAGTAGAATGTATAACGTTATGTTCTAGAATTAGGTCTCTTAATTTTTCTTCACTTTCATGGATTCTTGATTTAAAGCTAATGTAGGCTTTAGATATTTTAATAATCACTTATATATACTGTAATAATCATATACATATGTCTTATGTCCAAGTTACTATATTTTATATACTATATGCACATCTTACATGATAATATATGATGTGCATGTATTACATTATATATGTATACACACACACATATATGAGACACCTGAGACATAGCTCCACTTCCAACATTTTGGTTGTTACTCGGAGATAAGGGTCTTATGTATTTTCCTGCCAGGTTAGCTTCAAATAGCAATCCTGAGGTTTCAGCCTCCTGAGTAGCTAAGATAAAAAGTGTGAGCATTTAGTCTGAACTGTGTAGTTTTATATATTTACTATAGTAAGTTTATTTGCGTACATAAATTCTTAATGTTATTGCAGAGATAATTTTTATAAGTAACTTGCAAATGCTCTAGAATTCAGATGCTCTAGAATTCAGACTTTAGCAGTCGCTACTGAAATCTACATATTTGAATGCCTAAGTATGGCTTTTTTGGTTATTTTCATATATGATCATATTTCTCATTATTTTTATACTGTAGACAATTTCAGGTTCCACAAGTATCTTTTAGGGTTCATTGTACACACCACCTAGTGCAATCTGACATGCTTATGAAATATCAAGTCCAAGTAGGAGCTCATTCATTTCAAAGCACTGGAAGTTCATAAAGAGACCCATCCACAGTCAAATTTAATTTTACAAAGTTATGAAGGCAATTTGATTGAACAAATATAGTCATTTTTTATTGGAACATGTATATATCCATTTGCAAAAATATCTGTCTCTGACCTTCATCCTGTACAAAATGCAATTCAGAATGAATTAAGTTAAAAAATTCAGAATAAATTAAGTTAAAATCGACGACTAAAATTTACATGTGAAAACTTAAAGAAAATTGTTGTGAGCTTAGTGGAGGCAAATACATTTTCCACATGATGCAAAAAGCACAATCCAATAAAAGAACAAAACCCAATACATTGAATTCAGTGACTATTAAGGACTTGTGTGTCTTTAGATATACCATGACAGAATGAGAGAAAAGCCATAGACAAGAAGATAATGTTTGCAGGTGTTGTGAGTGAGGTGGACAGGAAGACCTAGGGACAACCCTGTCCTCTCTTTCCAAGCACCCTGCTCTGCGGCAGTGGGTAGCACACTCCATCTTGATTTTGATTTGTTACAGAATACACTTGGATTCTAGACTTTTGTGTCAAATTCCTTTAGTTTTAAAAGTTGTTAACCATTTCCATTTTTGTCAAGAATCTTGCATTGATACTGGGCCTTACTTTGTAGCCTAGGCAAGCGTTTGGCAGCAGTCAGGATCCTTGTGACTCTCTCAAGTTCTGAGCTACATGCCCGGCTCTCCCTGTCCTAATGAAATAAAAGTCATCTGCCTGTGTGTTAGAACTGGGTGCAGACCTCTGGTTTGTGTGTCCCGAACTGAACAGGACACTGAACAGGACTCCTAAACTCATGCTTCATGTTTTACCCAATGATCATAGGCCTCATTTAAGCTCTGAGAACATGAAGTGAAATGTAGAGGAGCCTGTGTCTTCAGAGCCATCTGAACACTTACTCTCACCATCAAATGGAATGTAGAGTTTCTGGCTCCACTTTCCTTTTCCTCAATATGCCCAAGTAGTTCACATTCTCTCCTCGTTGTCGTGCAAGTCCTACATGCTTCAGTGTACCTACTAGCTATGAGTTAAGATGACCAAGCTCTCGCACATAGAGACCCTCTCTTCTGATTTTCCTTTCAATGGCAGTGGAGAATTGTCTCGCAACTTCTCATTAGCATTCAATCTTGGGAAAATTCTAAGACCTCATTTTTCTCAACTATAAAATAGGATGGAGGCACCTAAGCCATAGAATTGCTGTAAAGGTTAATTATACAATATTTTGGGCAGTAGTTGACCACTTCATTTTTCACATAATTTTTTGTATAATTATTTGAATGTTGTGATTGTAATCACTTAATTCTGATGATTAACATGTGGACTAGTTACTAGGTGAGTGCTGACAAGTCCTTTAACCTCTTTGAATTGGTTATCTCTGCTAAAAAGAAAGAGCACAAAGAAGAAAGGAAGGAAGGAAAGAAGGAAGGAAGAAAGGGAGGGAGGGAGGGAGGGAGGGAGGGAGGGAGGAAAGAAGGAAGGAAGGAAGGAAGGAAGGAAGGAAGGAAGAAAGGAAGGAAGGAAGGAAGGAAGGGAGAAGAAATACAATATATAGCTCACAAAGGTTTTGTTTGTCCTTGGTAGTGGTATTATTGCAATGGAGACTAGAAATGGTGTGAAGCTACAGTAGCTATCAATAAATAAATTTTATGAATGTATCACTGATACAGAATTCTCTATCAGTCTCACTTGAGAATGTCAATTATTTGCTTAATATTTCTGTGCTACAAGGGATCAGGCTGTGCAGTCCGTCTGCAGGAAGTTAAGATGACGTCCAAGTACTTATTTCTCAAATAAGCGATGTGTTGGCTCTCTGCCTGGACATCCAACCTTCAGTGGCTGTCAGGAGAAAATCACTTTGGAGCATCTGTCTCTTTAATTGTGAGACTGAGCCAGTGCGTTTCTCTCTACCAAGATCCTAGACTGCTAGAGAAGGCCCCTGGAGACTCCTTAATCTCTTGAAGCTACTAAACTGAGTCCTTTGCAGAGATGTTCCATGGAAATCTGAGGTTGGGTAAAGTCCATTTAAACTTTTAAAGCTCTCTGTGTGGGACAGCACAGAGCTCTTAAACATTTTATGGACCCCAAGACAGCTACTTAAAGCAACAATGGCTCCCCGAGAGCCAGGCACAGCAATGAGTTGAGAAAACACAGCTCAATATATTTCTTCCATTAATTTTGGCATTTAATCTGCCATAATCTTAGGTCATCTACAGTGTCGCTTTACATTTTTCTTGACTCTTCATGAGACTTCACCTGATATCCCCAATTGGAGCACAGAGCCAAAGAACTAATGCCCTGACTTCAGACACCATAATCATGAACACATATAAGAAGAAATACCTATTCCTTGTCTACCTTGATGCTGTGACCACACATTAGCTTTCTTCTTCTGCATCCTCCTCCTCCCTTTCCTTCCTCTCTTCTTTGTCTTCTACTTCATCTTCTTCTTATTATATTTTCATGTGTTTATAGTTGAAGGAATTCGAGCTAAGAAATACCAAGTGACTTTCCAGGAAATATGTTTAGACAATGCAGCAGTGTAAAGTTTTGACTCAGGTCCAGTTTCAAAGCAAATGTTTGAGCTTCATAGTATATCAACAGCTTTTCTGATGTGTCGATCACTAATTTTGTTTACTTGTTAGTTGGTTGATAATTTGAAATGGTTTTGCTATAGATGTCTGGTGATTGGGGTTGAGTTTATTTTTTTGGAGGTACATATGTAGTTTCATACAGATTCATTTCCTGTATTAAGATAGTTTAATCTCTAGTATGAACCCAAGGGCATGTGGTTCATTTGACTTTTATGGCATTCCTTTTGCTATTTTCCCCATAATTTCCATAATCATTTACTTTCTTGTTCAATAACTTATCCTTGGATATAATTTCAGGCAAGCAAGGTCTTCAAACTCTTACAAATCTCAGAAGGTAATTATTAACAAGAAGAGATGATTATAAAGACAAGGAAGAAAGCATCTACTTAAACTATGTATACAAAGTAGGAAGAGTTCAGAATTAGTCACTTGATTGAATACGTATATAAACCTCTATTGTGTATATGTATTCACACAGTTTGTGAGTGTGTGTGTGTGCATGTATGTGTGTGCATAGTGAATTTTTCTATAATTGAATTCCTTCCACCTGACTCCAACTGCTCGTCTCTCAGTTGTTGTGGGTTGGGAAGTTTTAGGATTAGCTATTACATAGTTAATTCACAAATACATATTGAAAGCCTTCTGTGCATAGGTCATTTGCTAGAGACAGGAGTTAAGCATACAAATGAATTCAAAATATCTGTCCTCAGAAACTGTCTCACTGTCATTAGCTTCATTGTGATAATCATTTCATGAAGTATATGAACTCAAGTAATACTATACATTGTGAATAGATACAATTTGATTTGTACACACACACACACACACACACACACACACACTTTTGACTTTTACAGCAATAAAGCTGGAAAGAAGTTCCTGGCCAACTGGAGTTTAAACCAGTAGTACAGGGTTGAGAAATTACGGACAGAGTCCATATTCAAATATTGAAGCATAAGAAAAGAGGGAGAGGAAGGCAGAGAGAGTGAGAGAGAAAGACAAAAGAGAGAATGGGGAGGGAAGAGAGTTTTTCCAGGGCCACATCATTTTCAAATATGAGTTCAGAATATGAATTTCGGTAGCCTAGCTACCCCAACACAATGTTATTGCTATTTCACCCCACTGTTTCTTAGACATTCAGTAATGCTCTGCTGAAACCATGCATGGAATTAGAGGCCAGGAAGTGTGGAAGTAGAATCAAGAGGAGAGATTAGAGAAGAGAGATGTTCCAAGCTAGTGCACATGTGTTTGGAAAGTAATGTAGGGTTTTGTTTTTTTTTGCGGGGAGAGGAGAGATTTTCCTTCTCTACACAAGGATACCGTTGAACAGTGTATTTTTCATCTATTTCTCCAAATTAACACATTTGCAAAAGTGAGGGTTTTCTTCTCTACATTTGCACTAATGAGAATATAATCGTTTACTGCCTTATCCCGAGAGGATATTTGAGAAACTAGGTAGCAAATATTGTAAGAGCTACCAATATAAAAACATCAAGAGAATAGGAGAAAGAGATGGAATTTAGGGGAGACAACCTCTTTAATTTCCTCTATACTGGGCACTCATGTATTTTATGAATGAATCATTTGGCTCCTCAAAGAAAAGAAATTAGAAAGGATGTCTGAGGCGCAAAGTTGTGCTGGGTCTGTGGCCATCTCTTTTCATCTTGCAAGAAAAAAAACTGCCTAAGTACTTCATGGAGGGTGTAGTGTTACTCTTAAAGGAGGAACTGACAAACCATTGAGTGAAGAACATTGAAGAGCTGGCATAGCTCCACAGATTTCAAGCAAGCATTCAAAAGGAAGTGGCTGAATAAATTACTCAACATCTGTATCCTCAGCCCAGTGATTGTGGGGGATTATTTTGTACCACTGTGTTTTACACTTGAATTAATTGATATCTTAATCTTTTCCCTGACACTACACAATAGCATTACAGAGCTCAAAGAGGCTCAGAGAGCAACTGTTCGTGATTTCATTTTGTATAAAGGAAAACTGAGACAGAGTCTAGAAAAGGGACCATTTTATCACAATAGATTCATCATGTGACAGAATTAGAACTAGAACCAGGATGATTGGTTCAATTGTGCATGAATACATTTTGTTTTCACTCCAAAGGCATGATTAACAATTTCAATATCTTATATTTTCTTCACTTTTCTTTAACACCACAGTGTACAACCCTTATTGAATACACTAGTAAATAGTTTAAGTAACAGAAATATTAACATTAAATAATTTTAAGCTGAAAAGAAACGTTAGAGATCATTTAAGCCAAATCCCTAATTGATAAATGGTTGCATAAAGGTTGGGCAGTAGAAATAACTTGTGCAAAGTCATATACTTAATTAATGGTATAGGTCTGCATTATTGCTAGAATGTAGTATCCAGATTTTAAAGCAAGTGTTAGCTGATGAATAATGGCTTCTTTCATCATAACCCAAATATTCATATATGATGTGTTTATTTTACCATGGTTGCTTAATAGAGAAAATTGATATCATGTCAAAAGATTTACATTTGCCTCTTAAATAGCAATGCCATTTTATGGAAGTCTGAGCCTATGTGACCAATGTTTTCACTAGTCAATATGGATTTTCAGCACCCAGAAACTAAAGATATCGTGAAATTTGTTGCATGGTCTTGTGAAAATACCATAGAAGAAGAAAAGTTTATGAGGCAATAGTGTAGTGAATGTTGGATAACAACTTTAGAATATACAAAGAAGGATATTCAAAAAGAAGAAAAGTGGGCTGGGAATATGGCCTAGTGGCAAGAGTGCTTGCCTCTCATACATGAAGCCCTGGGTTCAATTCCCCAGCACCATATATATAGAAAATGTCCAGAAGTGGCGCTGTGGCTCAAGTAGCAGAGTGCTAGCCTTGAGCAAAAAGAAGCCAGGGACAGTGCTCAGGCCCTGAGTCCAAGCCCTAGGATTGGCAAAAAGAAGAAGAAGAAGAAGAAGAAGAAGAAGAAGAAGAAGAAGAAGAAGAAGAAGAAGAAGAAGAAGAAGAAGAAGAAGAAGACGACAAGTATGGATAGTAAAATATTATGATGTCATCAACATATATAAACATTAAAAATATTTGTTCTAGGATATAAAAATGGGGTGAATCAAATCCCAAAAACATACAAGGACTCATCAAACAAAGAGAACTATAGACCTATTTATTTGATGAACATCGATGCAAAACTTCTCAACAAAATTCTGGCCAATCAACTTCAACAAATCATCAAAAAAAATTATACATTATGATCAAATCAGATTCATTCCAGGAATGCAAAGCTGTTTTAATATATGCAAGTCAATTAAGATAATTCACCAAATCAGTAGGAGCAAAGAGAAGAATCACATGATTTTTTCCATAGACACAAAAAAAATCATTTGACAAAATCCAACACCCAATTATGATGAAAGCTCTGGAGAAACTAGGAATCCAGGAAACACTTTTAAATATAATAAAGGTTGTATATTACAAACCCACAGCTAGCATTATATTTAATGGTGAAAAGTTGCAGCCATTTCCTTTAAAATCAGGAGAAAGACAAGGATGTCTGCTTTTCCACTCCTCTTCAACATAGTAGTTGAATTCCTAGCCAGAGCAATAAGAGGCAGCTATAAAAGGGGATCCAAATAGAGAAAGATGGAAGTAAAACTCTCTCTCTCTCTCTCTCTCTTTGCAGATAACATAACACTGTATTTAAAGAACCCCAAAGACTCTACTCCTAACTTAGTTGAGCTGATTCAAAACTTTGGCAAAGTAGCAGGATATAAAATAAATCCTCAAAAATCAATGGCTTTTCTGTATGCCAACAATGTGAACAGCAAGGTTGAAATCAGGAAAGCAATAGCGTCAAAAAAATAATAGGAATAACCTTAACCAAAGAAGGGAAACAGCTGTACAATGAAAACTTTAAAAACCTGAAAAGGGAAATTAAAGCAGAACTGAGGAAATGGAGAAACCTTCCATGCTCCTGGATTGGGAGGAGTAACATCGTGAAACTGCTATTTCTCAATGCTAACTCCTTTGTACAACTACTTAATGATAATAAAAGAATAAGCTAGGAAGTAGGAGATTCAGTAAGGCTTAGTGTTCCGTGCAGTGGAGATTGGGAGCTGCTTTATTTATTTATTTATTTATTTTTTGCCTTTATAACTTTTTTTTCAAATTTTTATTATCAAACTAATGTATAGAGAGGTTACAGTTTCATACGTTAGGCATTGGATACATTCTTGTACTGTTTGTTACCTTGTCCCTCATGCCCCCCTCCCTCCCCCCTTTCCCTCCCTCCCCCAGGTGTTCAGTTCACTTACACCAAACAGTTTTGCAAGTATTGCTTTTGTAGTTGTTTCTCTTTTTTTACCCTGTGTCTCTCAAATTTGGTATTCCCTTTGAATTTCCTACTTCCAATACCAGTAAACACGGTTTCCAATATACTCAGATAAGATTACAGAGATAGTGTAGGTACAACCACAGGAAGGTGATACAAGAACATCATCAATAATAGAAACTACACATACACATATCAAGAAAACTAATAATAACAATTGTTGGAGGGGATGTGGCCAAAAGGGAACCCTACTTCATTGTTGGTGGGAATGTAAACTGGTTCAGCCACTCTGGCAAGCAGTATGGAGATTCCTCAGAAGGCTCAATATAGAACTCCCCTATGACCCAGCAGCCCTACTTTTGGGTATCTATCCAAAAGCCCACAAACAAAATCACAGTAATGCCACCAGCACAACAATGTTCATCGCAGCACAATTTGTCATAGCGAGAATCTGGAACCAACCCAGATGCCCCTCCATAGACGAATGGATCAGGAAAATGTGGTACATATACACAATGGAATTTTATGCCTCTATCAGAAAGAATGACACTGTTCCATTTGTAAGGAAATGGAAGGACTTGGAAAAAGTTATACTAAGTGAAGTGAGCCAGACCCAAAGAAACATGGACTCTATGGCCTCCCTTATTGGGAATAATTAGTACAGGTTTAGGCAAGTCATAGCAGAACATCACAAGGCCCAATAGCTATGCCCTTATGAACACATAAGATGATGCTAAGTGAAATGAACTCCATGTTATGGAAACAATTGTTATATCACAGTTGTAACTACTTTCAACATCCTATGTGTATGGGAGCTGCTTTAGAATGGGGAGAAAAATGAGTCTACAACTGTACAACCCTGAGGAAGCCAAATGACGTGTGATGTCAGAAGCTATACAGAGTTAGTGCTGGGAAAGAGAGAACGGGAGAAAATGAGAGAGACTTAACGTGTGGGATAAAATCCTTGAACATCGGGATTTCAAATGCCATGTTTGTTGAAGCATGGCATGGCTATCACATTTAATAGTAAACATGAGAAACCCCAGGAGGAAAGCAGAAGCCACCCAAGTGTGTTGGAAGAAGAGATGGCCTTCACCACACACTGGTCCTGTCAGCATCACAATCTTGGCCTTTTCACACTCCAGAACTGTGAGAAGGAGATTTTTGTTGTTTATAAATTACATACTCTCTGGTATCTGGTTACGAAATCGAGACTTGACTCTTTTCCTCAACCAGAGGAGATGGCCCAGTATGGCCATGTAACTGGAGTCTTTCCCTGGTAGTACTACATACGTTCTAGATTTCATAAATTTGGAAGAATAGCAATACGCACTGCTTGGCTCTCCTCCAGATTTTAAGCTCCAAGAGAGCTGATAAGGCTTCTTTCTTATTCCTTGTATTTTAAATATAGTAGATGTTCAAAAATATCTATAGATGAATACATAAGCTCACAATGTAATGATGATCTTTATTGAGCTCACCAGAAACTGTACAAAGTATTTACACTCATTCATTTGATATGTTCATAGTTAACAAATGCAAGCTTCATGCATAATATTTATTTTATGAGGAAATATTGCTTTGGAATAAAGGTGCTGATCAATTAGGAACAAAACTTCAGACATATTCAGTGTAATACACATGTATGTTTATTACCATGTTTTAGGTTTTTTTTAAGGTGAGATATTTTATAAATATAGCAAGAAAGATATATACTTTCCAAGTGTGAGAAGATGGGTGATACCATTTTTATATTATTATCTAAATGTTAGAATATGACCTAATTGTTACCTAAATATCAGACTATGACTATATTTTTTTTTTACAAAGTGTTCATGCCGGATGAATGACAAAGTTGGTTGGTTATAAACATATTTTTGCTCCTCTTATCAGCATGGGTTTAGCACAGTAACCTTGGGGAGGTATGGGAGTCTTTTTGCTAAGGTAACATGCTTGCCTCAGTAAGTATCAGTACCAAGATCCACAATCAGAATGGAGTTCATGCCTGTCCTATCTGCCCAGGGGCACATTGCCAGTGCATACTCTGTTTGGTGGGCACATGTAACCCCCTATTTATCTTGAATATACCTTGGCCTTGTTTGATGAAACAACTGGCTTGTTAATGATCATTTTTCAGCAGCAACCATGCAAAGGATATGATAAGAGAAAGGCCTATATTTTATTCATTATGAACTGAATTTGTTCAACTCTGCTAACCAGGTACTGCTTAATGATATTCAAACGGGACAGGAGTGTTGAAAAGAAGGTACATAAAACTTCTTTTAAGGCCCATTTATTATCTAGCGCTTTGGAGTCCTTCCTATTTTGCACATTTGCTTTCCCCTCTAAAAGTCTCCATCCTTGAGACGTGCTTGAAATGAAAGTCAGTTCTCGCTAGGCTTGCAAAATTGCAGCTCAGGCAGGCAGGGCTCCTGGGAGAGGCCATCTCATCCATCAGACCCACTGGCTTTTGAAAGTGAGAGGCCTGTGAATAGTCAAGATGATGAATCCCAGAGGCCGGCAGCATCCAGGTTGTATTCTGGAGGATGCCAGTGCAGATTGTGGTAACTCTTGGCCTATGATGCTGCAGGAATCCTTTGAGAGATCAGCTCTAGCTGACTCTGAAGCTAGGCACACAGAAACGGGGTATGGATTGTGCTGTTTCCATAGGCAGATCACAGCATCCGAAGTAGAGGCAGAACCAAAGTGGAAAAGACAAGAGCCAATGGAAGAGCCAGGTGTTTCAATTAGCAATGTTCTGCTTACATCCCAGGGAAATTCAGCATTAAAAAAGTTCTCTGTGCTAATGTCTGTCCTCTATTTTGTGTGTGAATCAAGTTGATTCACTGATTCAACTGGGGAAAAAAATTGGATATCTTCTATGTGACAGGTACTGCATTTGATGCAAGGGATAAATTATGAGCAAGGTAGACATGATCTTGATTATTATGGTTGTAATTTACAAGTAAAAATTTATGAGACAGTGCAATGAATGTTATGAGAATGCTGAAGTAGGTATCCAATGGGCAGAATATAGCCTGCCTGTCTTTGTCTCTGGAGTTGCACATGTGGACCCTGAATTTCACTCTTTGCTTACTGACGGCTGGTGTTCTTGGATCATGCTTTTAACCAGCTTGTTGCTGGTTAATTGAAACTTGTACCATAAGGACTTATCTGCTTATGCTGGGTTCCAATCATGATTCTCTAGATCTCTTCCTACTAACTAGAATTGTTAAGTGTGAGGACCAGGGCCTGGCTTCTGATTACACTTTTGACCTGAATTCATTTTCTAGCTAATCACCAGGTAATGATCAAATTTATGATCCCAGTTTTGAAAGCCTAACATTGGACTGACAAATGTCTGCCATCAAGATGCTAGCAGAGCTATTGTTCCTTTGAAGAGTTTTTTATTTAATTTTATTTTTATTGTAAAGGTAATGTACAGAGGGGTTACCAGTTCATATGTAAGGCAGTGAATGCATTTCTTGTCAAACTTGTTACCTCCTCCCTCATTTTTCTCCCCCCTTCCTCCCTCCACAGCCCCCCCTCCAAGTTGTGTAGTTGGTTTACATCATACTGTCTTACAAGCATTGCTGTTGCATTGGTTCACCTTTTACCCTTTGTCTCACCATTTTGATGTTCCCCTTCCCTTCCCTAGTTTAGATGAACATGTATACAATACCAAGAGTTTTAAAGAAGGATACTTCCTGCTTCTTTCAGCTTTCACCGGCTTATGGCAATAAGCTATTTTCTCTGTGCCCTTGTCTCTTCCATAACAAGCATAAACACAGATGTCATTGGAGTTGGGGCACAACTTTATTCATTATGACCCTCTATTAATTTGATTGACTGTGCAAACACCTATTTCCATATTAGTTCACATCCGGAGTTACCTTGGGTTAAGATGTGAACATATTCCAGGGGACCCAATTCAACTCAAAACATAGCCTAAAAGGTTTTTCATTTTTGGTATTTGTATCATTGTCTTTTTTTTTCTCACAGAGTCAGTTAGCCTTTGGGGGAATTTACCTGGCTTGATATTCAACCCTCCTGAAATATTTGGAAGTTGGCTCTCAATTACCATTATCTCTGTGCTTTGGAATGCTTTGAGTGAAAAAAAATTGCTTTCACCCTAAAAGGGAATTGGCGACTCATATGAGGCTAATAACTAAGACAGGTATACGTCAGCTCCTTGTGGGGAAACCAGACACTAGGAAAACTGGATAAAGAAAGGAAATAAAAGGTAATAATCTCATAGGGACTTCACAGACAACCTGGAGTGGCAGGTAAATTCCTAAGGAAGGGGGTCTTCAGAAGGGCTCTGACTTCAGCCTCCTTTAAGGGGGTCTTAATGTTCCTAACAGCCCACAACATCTATCTTATAAACTCTTATTTCAAATTCTGAATCAACTCTTTCCATTTGGTGGAGAAGGCAATCTATTAACTATAATAATAATAATAAACCTCCAAGGGTTACCATGGAAATGCAAGGGGAAAGCAATGTTTGCCTGGAATGCCAGGCAGTGGGGAATCGAGAACACGATTTTTAGGATTGATTTCCATACCCCTTGTAAGTTCCAATTATAGGGAAGTCCAAAATCTTTTCCAAGATTTTAGCAAATGCTTAAAAACTTAACAGTTCTATTTTCAGAGACTGCCACTGAATCCATCCCATGTAGATGTAAAATCAGAACTAAGCCATTTTGCCATTTTCTAAATGGAATCCCATGTCACCCAGAACTGGGCTGGAATTGCTTTGTATGGGGTCATATCACTTAGCACACAGAAATCTTTGCCTGCCTCTAGCTCTCCTTCTACCTCTGTTTATTTCTCTATCCTTTCTCTATGTCTTTTGCACTGTCAATCTCTTTTTATTTATTTTTTCGTAAGGGATCTCTTTTCTTTTAAAAATTAGCTCTTAAGTAGTTGTACAAAAGAGTTACCAGTCAGCGAAGCAGTTTATCAATACAATGCATCTTGATCAGTGTTACCACTTTCAATATTCTCACGCACCTTTACCCACCTCTTTCCTTTCCTGTCTTAACATTATAGTATATACTGCACAGTGAATTCTTGATTACATTTCTCTCACCCCTTTTCTCCTTCATTCATCTACCTTTCTCCCCTTGTGCTTGGTGTTCTTTGCTTCCTTTAAAGTGGTTAAGGGCTGGGGATATGGCCTAGTGGCAAGAGTGCTTTCCTCGTATACATGAGGCCCTGGGTTCAATTCCCCAGCACCACATATACAGAAAATGGCCAGAAGTGGCGCTGTGGCTGAAGTGGAAGAGTGCTAGCCTTGAGCAAAAACAAGCCAGGGACAGTGCTCAGGCCCTGAGTCCAAGCCCCAGGACTGACCAAAAAAAAAAAAAACAACAACATAAAGTGGTTGAGGTTCCCATCTCTGAAGTCACAACACTCATGCCTGTACTTCAGGAATGAACTTACCCCAATGGGATTTTAAAAAAATATACATATATATCTATATATATATATATTATTCAGTGTGCTGATTGGTCTTTCCTAAGTGGAATATTATGCCAGACAACATTTTCTCATCTCATTATCCTATGATGGAAAGTCATTCTGATTTTAAGGAGCTTAATTAGCCAGAATTGGTTGTTTTACTTTACATTTCCAATGATGTTTGAAAGGAATGAGACTTTTAAAGACTCTACTAGCATTTACTAGCATTTTGGAAATTTGGGGGTAAAATGTTTAGAAAATGTTACCCATTCTCAATTTCATCAGCTCTGGAATATGAAAGAAAAGCCAACCAATCTTTGTTAGTAAAGGGGTTCCTATTATCAGAATCAGGGTGAGTGTATTTATAGGAAATAAGGCACAGGACTATTATTCTTAATTCTAAGTGCTACTGGAGTAACTTGGGAGATGGTTTTCTAATGCACTCTGTTGTCCTAGTCACCCATAGAGATTATGACTTCATTGGTCTGGGGTAGTATCCAAGAGTGGAGATTATTTTAAAACTCTCCAAGTGTTTCTCATGTGTAGTCAAGGAATGCTGATATAGTCCAATATGGCTCAATCTTTGGCATGTTTATGACTGACTGACTCAGAGAGGAGGTCTGCTAAGGCTCTGTCATTTAGCATCCACCTCCCTGATGATGTCTATGCTGGAGGCATGAGGACCATCCAGGTAAGCAACAAGGCCAAAGAGAATTGGCATTATCTGAAAAGCCCATAAACTGCAATCTGAAAATCAACATATTCTTTGGTTTGTTCATCTTACTAAAATGCACTGAACTTTAATGCTGTTTTCTAAAAGAGAAATAAAATGGTTTGCATTTCCTGGTAAATGTAAGGAGTAAATGTGCTATAAAAGGCAGCCTGAAGAAGGCCTGCGCAGAGCAGCTAAATGAAAACTACTTCATTTCAGGTTCCTCCCTTCCACCTTCTCAAACACCACCTCCCAATCCCAGCCCTCAAAAGATACAGGGGCCAGGGCTAGAGTCTGGACCTGGTTACTATGGTAACTATCTTTTGGAGAAAAGGGAAAGAGGGTACCAAAAATATTGTGGCCATCAGTCTAGGAGTCTGACTAAAACATTTTACACACACACACACACACACACACACACACACACACACACGCGCGCACACACACACACACGCACACACACTATGAGGTCATAGTTTTTCATTGTTTAATATAAAATCTGCTTGCCAGGCTCCTTGTCTTTGATTATCCTATTCCTAGTATCTAGGATGCCTTCTTCTTTGTTATAAGTCAGAACTCCTGGTTCCAAATTGTAATCATCATTTAAAGGTAATGAGAGGTTGCTAGGCAGCTGCTGAAGGGGTGTAGAGTGTGTGGGTTATCACAGGTGGTCCTATCTGGGTGATGCACCCAATTGGTCTGGAAAGGGCATTCATCGAAGCCAGAGCTTCAATACCAGGTTGAATCTGGACCATTTTTCCATAGGCTTGGGAAAGCCTGAAAGATTTGAAAATATTGGAGTACTGTCATTGTTTTTACTTCTTTTTTGAAATATTTCTATGTTTATTGGGAGTAAGTAAGCCAAAATGAAAACAGGAAAAGTAAAGAAAGGAATGCTACTCATTTGGATATACTTGCATGGTGGTTAATAGTTGGGAGGACCCATGGACAAGAAAGAAGATGGATGGTCAACCAGATACAACTCTTTCTGCCCTAGGGAAATGCTGTTCTCCTTTTAATTTACATCCTGAGGCTGACATAAGAAGAACCGATTAGTAATAAAAATGATAATATTTAGAATGCAATGGGAATAGATGGTAGGGGAATGTGAGCTCTTTGTTGAAGTTCAGAGAGTCCATCAATTCAATGACTTTCAGGCTGACATCTTAAGGGTTAAAATTAACTCTGTAAAAGTGGGGTGGGGGAGGTGTGTTGTTCATCTTGTGATTGTGCCAGTTACTAAATGAGACCACATATTTGTGATGCAGTTAGTCTCTTATAGAAGAGAGGTAATTATTCAAGTTTAAGGATTGCTATGATGTCAAATGAGACAACGTATTACTGAAAGTAGAGCATTTTGGCAAAAAGTATGAGATGAAATCCTTTGATTTTTAGTCTGCTTTACTGAGCACCTACTAAATTTACATTGGAGAAACAGTTATTGTTGATTACATTGAGTTTTGTTCTGTAGACACTTGTAGAGAATCAGGTGCCTCGTTCTGCTTGCACGGCTGCATGTGCCACTTTTTAAAATGGGATTTGCCATCACCTCCCCCTCTGTAGTGACACATGAGTGTTGAACGATAGAGAAGTCATAGTGTATCTATGTTTTCCTCATGAGGCATGACATCAGCTCTGTCCTACAACATGCATCTGGAGCTTGAACAGGGAGGAAATCCTATGGACTGATCCTCCAGGAATAGGTTCTTGACAGCAAAAGATCGCCGACCATCTTTCCTGGCAATATCCCAAGAATTTCTCATACATTACTATTTAAGAATATGGTAGGAGCCAATTGTATTTATGTGAAGTTGGGTGACAAATGATGGAAAGAAATGAAATGCGAAGCCATGTTTTAAAGTACCAAGCGCAAGACTTGAGGATCCACTCTGCTGCTAACGTTTGTGCAGAAGTTCATCTCCAATTCAAGAGGCATGAGGAAGAAGGCCAGCAATGTGTGTACTCTTTAGAACCAACTGCTTTACATTTGTGCTGCTTTCTGTTTTTGCTGAGGGATTAGACTTCAGGGTGACTCAACAACCCACACTCATGCCACACACATACAAAATGTAACCGCAGATTCGGATTTGCTCCGTTTCTTCTTCGGAATGAATTCAGCATGGTTCTGACCTTGGATACACAAGACTTCAGCCTTCTCTCTAGGGGAAGCTTTCTGCTCCTGATACCCTAGTCATCTTGATTTGTAGATATTCTTCAAGATACCTGCAGGGGCTGCCCATGGTACAGGCTCCTCGCAATAGCTGTTCCACTAGTGATGGAGGGAGCACAGCAGCCTTTGTTGATGTTCTTGAGGAAAATAAAGGGATAGGTATTTAGTGGAGAAGTCTACCACTGCCTTGTCTCAAGCTCCAGCCCATTTTTCCTCTCCCTTTCCCCTTGTCTGTTTCTCTCCTCACTTTTCCAGTTGATACATTTATGCTGTTTGTAGCTGACACAGACATATTTTAGTTGGCTGTGACAATTCCTTCTCTGCTTGTTGCAAAAATCTGTTGCAAATTTTGAAGCAGATTTCTAAGTTTGAATTTCTGTCAAACTCCTTCTCACCTCTCCTGAGCATTATAAAACCAGCTTCAAAATACATTTATGCTCAAGTGATGGAGTTTTGTTATGCTTCCAACATTATTGTATTCAAATCTTTCCCTTCCTAGAACTAGAGTAAGCATTTTCTAAGTATCTTCTCCAGAAAAATGATACACAAATACAGACACACACACAAACACACACACACTCACTCCTATTGTTATAAATATATATTTTGATGTATTTGTGGCATAGACCCATGAACACACACACAAACACACACATACACATACACACAAATACACCAAAGGGTGGGAAAATCAATAGTTTCTTAAGTGGAATATAAATGATTTAACTCTTGATATCAGCCTATTGGTACTTTTTCTTTGATTTAGTATTTTTTTAGCCATGTCATAAAAGGAAATAGATCTAGACAATATGAAACTATTCTGGTCCTAACTTTGTCTTGGATGTCAAGTAAGATATGGTAATCATTTGTTCACTCATTTATCAAACCGTCAGTCTCAAGATCCGATCTAAGTGCCAGGTATGAACAATATCAGAAGATGCACCTGTTTCAAGGGGCTTTCCCAGTGGAGACGAACTATAAAGCAGTGTTTCTCAAACTCCAGTGAAGATCTTAGTCAGTTGAAGGTTACTCACCCCTTAGATTCTGATTTCGTAATTCTGTTGGATCTCCCACCCAGTGATTCTGAGTTCCTACATAGAATAGATCCCAAGAACTTACATTTCTAAAAATGTTCTGAGGTAGTGCTAACGGTCAGAGACCACACTTTGAGAACAATCCATATAAACAAATAGATAAAGTGCTAGTTGTCATAAAGATAAAATAGATGGAAAGTTAAACTTAAGCTACAAAAAGTTATCACTTGGCTTCAGTATTCTAAGAGAAGATTCGTAACACCATTAGAGCTGCTATGTGGATTTTTGTCCAGTAGAGGAGAGAGAATGCCATGGGGAGAGGGGTTCAGATGAATGAAGGTGGGAGGAAACCAGGACTAGTAGGAGTGAGACCAGCTGCATAGCATAAAATGAGACTGGCCAGGTAACAGGGTCTCAACTACATGAAAGCGGGACTTGTCATTGGAAGCTGGAGGGCAAGAGAAAACAGATCCAGCAAATCCTTCTTCTTAAGGGATTTAGACAAGTTGTGTTTTAATCTAATTAATACGTTCAGGAAGTTGGGCCAAGAGGACTGTGATTATTTAATTGTTTTTTTTTTCAAAGGGTATGAAACAGGCTATTAGTCTGAGGTCACGACTCCAAGGTTCATTTCAGGTTATTACCAGAAGGAAGGTTTTGGAAAAAGAGTGGCTGATTGATTCTTTCCCGCTGTTACTCTCATTAATTTACAAAGATTCATTGTGCTGGTGCTAATTTGCACAGTCTGGAATAAAATGTAAAACAGATTCAGGCTGATAAGTATTATTTTCTATCTGTGTTTCTACCTTGCTCTTTCTCCTACATATTCCCCCCTCTAAACATTTTCAGGTCCATGAGTTTCTAGTCTGATTACAATTAACTCCTTTTTTCCACATGACCAAATTGTGTCTAATGATTAACCAGCAAGCAGGAAGTAGATATTTGGCATTTTATTTCCAGTGTAGCATAAACTTAGCTATCTTAAAACACTCCCTATGACCTGGGAGAGTCAGGTCAAACTACCCCTCTGGGAAACAGAGAAAATAAAATGCAAGTCTGAACACCTTACACAACCCCAACCCAATCACATTATTTTTTTAATGGTTCCTATGGCCTGCAAGATCAGATTCAGTCCTGATGCTTCTAAATCCTCTGTGATTAGTTTCAATTTTCATTTCCAGTCTCAATCATCTTCTGCCACTAACAGTGTTGTCTGTGTTATGGTATCAAACATTTGGATTCTCTTCCTTTTTCTGGAAAGGCTTCTGCTATCTTTGGATCTCTACCAGATCCTTTTTCTACCTTCAACTTGTCATCACTTTCACAAACCTTGTCTGCTCCCATAGGCAAAGCACTCAACAACTTAATGTGATCTCCTGTTTCTTTCATTAACACTTTCCATATTTTATTGTAATTACTTGTCTCAGTGCATATTTTGTTGTAATTACATGTATATCCTTCACTTGGGTTTGAGCGTCTGAGGATAAGGGAGAAGATCACATTAGAACTTTGTGCCTAACTGTAACACTATGAAAAAAAAAAAAGAAATTTAGGCATGAATAATAATAAAAAAAAGTCTGGCTTGTTCAACATGCAGGATTATGATGATCAAATCACATGCTAAATGTTAAAGTTTTGGTGACCTGAAAAGCACAGAATAGTTTGCTTATGATGGGAATTATCTTTGAAACTGCTCTGAAAACAGTTCCTAATTCCATCTTGATCATGGAGATTTAAGCCTACTTTTTCCTCTCTCTCTCTCTCTCTCTCTCTCTCTGTCAGTGCAATCACTTATTTATTCTATATTGGTCATGAATTATAAAATATTGTCTCCTTTATGTCAGAGGTAGTTACTTATTCATTCAGTTTCTTATTTATGTTATCAACAGACATGCTTGCCAAGCAATGTGCTCGACAATGGAGATAGAGTGAAAAGTAAAAAGAAAAAGAAGCCCTATTTCTTAGATCACAGAAAAACACAATGTATAAAGCATGAGATTCCACCAGTCAGGGCTGACTAAGCTTTGCTGTTTGGGTTTCACTTCAGTGCCTCTCCTGGATACTGACTAGAGATCATCTTCTATCAACTTGGCCCTCAACTCATGGTGATGCTTTGATCCTTGCTGGACTAGACCTTGAACTTGTTTCATTGCTTAGGGGTTTTGGATCCAGGCTATTTGCAATACCTTGGCAGGGGGTGGGGGGTGGGGATGGGAATAAAAAAAAACGGGAGTGGGGGATGAGAGCAGGCCAGGCATGGTCTGGGCTTTTTTGATTGTTTGTTTGAACTGCAAACCAAAAAACAAATGAACCAGTGATCAGAGGATTTGGCCAGAGACCTGTACCTCCGAGTCTAGGCACCATTTAGCTCCATTCAAGCCTTTCTTTACCTTCCAGTCCCCCCAAACTGCATGGGTAGAGAATGAAAGTATTTACATGAAAGGGCTAAACTCCCTTTGGTAGTCACAATACGCTGAGAAAAGCATACAGAATAGAATTTTTCTTCCCAGGGTCTAGTTGCTTATCAGAAAGAGATGCTTCATTTCTGTAATCACTAGCAACAGCTATGGGTTTCTGCAGTTAAAATTGTCCAGTTCAGCACCTCACTAGACTTAAATATTCTTGGCAGCTTCTGGCTGTGACCAATGATTTCTGATGATTGTTTTCATGAAAAGTGGTCTGTCTTTCATTGCCTCAGTCTGGCCCCCTCTTCCACCATTGCCACTATCTGGAGGCTGGCTGAGAAGGAGGTGGGGAGAGACAAGGGGTCAAATCTGTTACTTTTTATAGAGGCAGAGTGAAAATAATTTCCTGTGAAAGCTGAGGACATTCCTTCATTAGTTTTGCTTCCTGCTCTGGGTCTTATAGGCTGGGTGATTTTTTTTTTTTATTCTTTACTTTTGGAACTTCTATGAGCCAACTTCCTGTGCCTGAGGCTTCTGAGAGATAGAGTTTTATGAGCTCAGCCCACCTACACAGAAGTGAGCTGGGGAAATGCCATGAAGGAACAGAAGAGTGCAGCTCATGCCATCCCTGAACATTTTGGACATGAGTTCAAAGGTGATGCCTCCAAGAGGTGTCCTGGGCAGCAGCCAGCCGCAGAACTTTCAGGTTGAGGAAGACATAGTGGGGAAAAGGAAGATGTTCTGACTCCCTGCCCTCTGGAGCTCAAAACTAATGATGCCCAAATTGTTCTTCCATACCCTAGCCAGCCTGCATTTGCTGAAAGCCAGCTGTGTGTTGTAGAGAACTTTAGATGGCGTGAACACCAAAATACAACCCAAACACACTTAGCCAGTAATGGAATGGTTCACATAATGATTACAGAAGCAAGGTTGTTTAGCTTCAGGAAAGGCTGGATCCAGGTTTCTGATATCTTGAGAAATCATCTCATTGTCTGTAACTCAATATTGAATTTTTGTGTTATTTATTCTTATACAGGCTTTTCCAACCAGAGAGCCATAGGCAATTCCAATGTTTTATTCTTAGCCTCATCACTGTACAAGGCTCTGTATTTCTTAGTATTTCAAGAAAAGTCCAGTACTTCTTTTTTTGTGGACCTAAAATAGATCTTATGTTCTATCCTGAATCAATCATTTAGGCCTTCAAGTGACCAGGCCTATTTCCTATCCCCACTCTACCCTTATCATTGTTCCTAAATATAGAAGCACAAGAGAAAAGCAAATTCTATTCCTGAAGTGGAAGTGAATAATACCTAATAGAAACGACATTAAAAATAATCCATTTAATGAGTGAGGAAATAGGCTGATTGGTAGCAATTAACTTGTCCAAACTCAAAGAGCTAGTAAGGATTTTTTAAATGACCTTCAAATCCAGGTTTTATAACCTTGTGACAAGGTCCCTCCCTCAGTACTGGTTCAATGTTTGTATTTCCTTAATCACTCTTGCATTCAATATGCATTTCAGTGATGTGACATTCAATATGCATATCAGTTGTGTGATATTTAATCTGCATTTATGCTCTTGTATACAAATTTTAAACGGTCCCCAGTAATGTCTAACTCCTGGCACTCACACTTTGATGTGCTTTACAGAATGGGTTGAATGTGGTTATGTAGTAAGCCTATAACCGATAGAATATGGCAAAGGTGATAGGACTCCAGTGTTGTGATTTGGTTATTATGGGTTATCACTTCCATCTTCTTGGCATATTCTCTTCCTCTCTTTGATGAAAAAGGCTATTGTGTTGGAGAGATTCATGTGGCAAGGGACTGAGGGCAGCTTGCAGCTTTCAACCACTGAAAAAGACTAGTCAGGTGCTAGTGGCTTTTGTCTGTAACCATAGCTTTTCGGGGTGGGGGGGGGCGAGATCTGAAGATGCAAAGCCAGCCCAGTCAGAGAAGAAGGGCAGAGTCGATCTCTAACGAATCAGCAAAATGCTAGATTGGAGGCACAGGTCAAGTGGGAGGATATCCGCCATGAGCTAAAAACAGGTGAAGTAAGCATCCAAGGCTCTGAGTTCAGAAATAAATCATAGAACAAACAAACAAAAAAAGACTCCCTGTTCAGCAACTTCTGAATGAGCTTCAAAAAGATATTCACTATGGATTTCCCATGAATACCAGCCTGGACTATCACCAGTTCAATACTTACTACTAACCTGAGATAATGTGCCCGTTCAATTCATATGATATCACAGCTTGGCATGATTTCCTGGATGCCTAGCAAAACTCCATTGAAGAGAGTGAAAACGCCCACGATTAGGGTGAAAACTTCCAGAAGGTGATGAGGAGATGAGAAGGAAAGACACCATATGCTGTCGTGCACATCTGTATTTATGTTTACTCTGCATACTTAGACCAATCCAAGTGAAGAAAATGCCACCAGCCCTTCCTTACCTCTGGATGAAGCAAAGCAAAACCAAACAAATTTATAAAACATACACCCTGAAGGATTTCGTGTGATGCATGACCTTGCTTTATACACTCTACTTGCTTACAGTTCTTAAGGCTGAAAAGGAGGATCAATCCTTATTTTAAACTCTATCATGAAGCGATCACCTGCAACAGAAAATGTTCTCCAGTGAAGTGGAAGGATGAGGCTAAAATTAAGGGGTAACTGTGAAAAGCAACGTGGATTCCTACATGTCCTTTTCCTTTGCACAGGAGGTCAGTTCTTCCTCCTTCATAATATTTTGGCAGTATCAAACTAGAGATAAATTTCTTCCCATTTTTCATGTCACAAGGATTTGGCCAGGAAAACAGATTTAATCACAAACCAGCTCAACTCAAATTCATAAATAATGATGTTTTAAAAGATAAGCCATTCTTATTCTACATAAATGGCAAATCCTTGCATTATTCATATTTGAGTTGATTTTATGGGAATTCTTAAACTTTCCTCTGGGTGGTTAATTTTTTTTTCAATGTCAAAAACTGGTCTTTCTCACAAAGGTAATGTTCACAGTGTCCTCTGGAAATGTTTGGAAAGACACTGAAATAATATGTCACTTGATTTCCTTTATGCTCATACTGGTTATTAGGCCTATTGTATAAATAAAAAACTGTAGTTTTCACATTGGAAATACTGGAAAGGAGGGTTGGGATTTTCAATTTTGACAGTGAGATGATAAGCCTATGAAAAGAAAAAAAATTTCCTCAATTACACAGCTGTAATTATGGGTCTAAATTCTACTTTTAAATCTATAAACTCAGCAGCTTTTGTTGGTTTTGGAGGGGGAGGGGAGCAAAAAAATGTCTAAACCACTAAGAACAACTTGCATTCTCTTCATTCCAGGCTACCTCAAGTGAGTGAAAAAGACAGAAAAAGGAAACCAAAAATGTGTGGAAACGTGGAGAGAGGCGGTGAGGTGAGACTGGGCCATGGAAGAGAATGAACCACACAATGATTGCTGAGTTCTATCAAGAATAGCTTGGCAATGGGAATCCTAGTATCATAAACAGTCTAGGAGAATGTGAGAAAAGCATGACTTTTTAGCTGACTGTCAGTGTTTATTGGCTCTGTTGTAGGCCTCAGTGTCTCCCCACATATGTTTAACACACGCACACAACTACCTCCTTAGGTGAGTGACACAACCATGAATGTGAATATGTCCTGTAAATTATAACTTGTGGGATGTCTCTGGTATCTTGAACATTTAAAAACAGCCCAGGCTTAATAACCCACTTGGGAGCAGGAAGAAGCCAGAGAGGAAGGAGGAGCTTTTGAAGATAACAGAGCAAAGATAGGAAACTACATACCACTACGGAGATTGGGGTCATAAAATGGACTTGTGAAGAAGGCCAGATGGAGAGTGCAGGAGCACCTGACCTTAAAGGAAGCAACTGCTCCTCAGTTTCAGGCCATAGCCACTATTTAAGAAACTCAGCCAGAAGGTCCCTATCTTCCATTATTCATCAGAAACTGCAAATTCTGGTTTTCATGTGATATATATTTGTCTTAAAATTGCAATGGACAGAGGAGTAGACAATTATTACTACATAAAGAAAGGCAGTAGAAGGGGGCTGGGGATATGGCCTAGTGGCAAGAGAGCTTGCCTCGTATACATGAGGCCCTGGGTTCAACTCCCCAGCACCACATATACAGAAAATGGCCAGAAGTGGTGCTGTGGCTCAAGTGGCAGAGTGCTAGCCTTGAGCAAAAGGAAGGCAGGGACAGTGCTCAGGCCCTGAGTCCAAGCCCCAGGACTGGCCAAAAAAAAAGAAAGAAAGGCAATAGAAGAGCATGAAGAATCCTTTCTATAAAATAGAAATAGAATGACTGATCCATGTAGAAAGAATTCACATGACCCTCAACTTAGATGTACTTGCGTCTACCTAGTATGTGCTAAGCATGGGCTAGGGTCATATATATATATATATATATATATATATATATATGTATATATATACATACATACATATGTAACCATGCATCACTTGTTCCTTCCATACTAAATTGACAATATTGATAATAACCTTTGGACATAGCAGACTTTCCATAATTATCTTCACAAATTATTTTTTCTGCTTAAAGTTCCCTTCTGTATAGTACATAGAATATCTAAGAACTGTATTTCATTGTTCAACTCAGATGTACTATTTCTCACTCCTTTAATGCATTCTGTATAGAATTCCTTGTTGTATCTTATACTTCTGTAAGTCTACTCATATTTCCTTAAGAGTATTTGCTAAGTTGAATTAAAACACAACTCATGTTTTTCCCCTCTGACCTATGAGTTTCTTGAAGACAGGATGTTTTAACTAGGTACTCAGCATGTAGGTAGTTATTGAAATACCATAAGTTCTCCTATAAGTTTTAGTAAGAGAATAGAGATCCATTTCAACCTAATCTGTAGGAAACTGGAAAGAACATTGTTGAGCCTACCTTAATAAATAGTGAAGTGCTGGGTACAATATAAAATCATAACTTCTCTTTAACACAGTGAGACTTAAAGCCAGTGTTCTGCCACACAAACATGGACAGAAATGGAAGAAAAGACAAATCCTTCACAAGGGATGCAAGACAAATACTAATTTATTAGTATGAGATGAAAAAGACACTGAGCATCATCTATGTGGATAGGAAGAATTCAAGTAGACAATTTTAATAAATTACTAAAATCCAAGTTAATGTGAGTACATAAAACCAGTAGTCAAAGAAATGCTGTTACTATTTACTTAAGTCTGCAGTGTTCTCAACATAAAATTCTTTGTTCATTTAAAAATTGAGAGACATAAAGTAAAACAAGAAAAAAAAAACTCAAGAGAGACATTAACTAACAAAATCAAGTTGAGTAATAACCCAGATGTTGAAGCTATCTAACAGGCACTTGGAAATAACAGTGATTGAAATATTCAACTTTCTAAAGAAAACATGAACAACACACATAAACAGGAAATTTTCAGTGGCTATGGAAACTATCAGCCTGTGTCCAATAAAAATTCTAGGACTCAAACCAGTAAGGAAAACTTCTGACAGGTCTCATCTGTAGACTCCACATGACCATGGAAACAATTATTCTACAAGGTAAACCAAGAGAAAGGATCCAAACAGAAGCATAATGAGAAAACATGAAAAAGAGGAGTAAACAAAAAGAAGAGACCAACGTGAAAAAAGTAGAATTCAAGAAGGGAAAATGAAAAAAAGATAAATGTTTTATGAAAACATTAAGTGATTTCATAGACTTTCATGAATAAGCATTCTGATTTAAGAGGCTATATTGCATCAAGGACAGTGAAAGAAAGGAAGGAAGGAAGGGAGGGAGGGAGGAAGGAAGGAAGGAAGGAAGGAAGGAAGGAAGGAAGGAAGGAAGGAAGGAAGAAGGAAAGAAGGAACAAAAGAAGCTACCAAAGAAGTTAAGATTTCCAGCATGAGCCATTGGTGTTTGGATGAAAATTTTAAAGGAAGTTCAAATAAGAGATACAAACAGTACAAGAAATGTATCCAATGCCCAACGTATGATACTGTAACCTCTCTGTACGTCAGTTTGATAATAAAAATTTGAGAAAAAAAAAAAAGGCAATACAAACTTTTTTTTTTTTTTTTTTGGCCAGTCCTGGGCCTTGGACTCAGGGCCTGAGCACCATCCCTGGCTTCTTCCCGCTCAAGGCTAGCACTCTGCCACCTGAGCCACAGCACCCCTTCTGGCTGTTTTCCATATATGTGGTGCTGGGGAATTGAACCGAGAGCTTCATGTGTAGGAGGCAAGCGCTCTTGCCACTAGGCCATATTCCCAGCCCTAATACAAACTTTTAATTAAAATTGAGCAACATCTCTACCTCCAGCTTTTTGGTGATGAATTGGTGATAAGAGTCTCACAGACTTTTCTGCATGCACTGGCTTTGAACACTTATCCTCAGATCTCAGCCATCTGTGTGGTTTTTTTTGTTTGTTTGTTTGTTTGTTTGTTTTTTGGCCAGTCCTGAGCCTCAGACTCAGGGCCTGAGCACTGTCCCTGGCTGCTTCTTGCTCAAGGCTAGCACTCTGCCACTTGAGCCACAGCGCCACTTCTGGCCATTTTCTGTATATGTGGAGCTGGGGAATTGAACCCAGGGCCTCATGTATACAAGGCAAGCACTCTTGCCACTAGGCCATATCCCCAGCCCAACCATCTGTGTTTTGGACTACAGGTGTGAGCCACCAGTGCGCAGCTCATTTCTCATATTTTAATGGATATGTAACTTGACAATATATTTATGAAAGATAGAAGGATTGTGAGTTGATATTATATAGAAATTTACAAAAGAATTCTTTAATAAAGATATATAATCTTGCTATTTATACAATCTTTTGAAATGAAAGAAATTAAATTTACTGAAATTACAAAAAAAATAAAATAAAAAAAAAGAGATACTTTGGATGGCTTTAAAAAGAATTGATTACAAAGGAAACTGTAGCCATGCAGTGTGTGTAGTGATTTCCCACAGAGGTAGCCATGCCCCAGGGCTTGTCCATCTGTGTGCTAGCAGAGGTTGTGCCACACAGGTTCTATGGAGTGCCTGAGTCTCTGAAGGCATCGCCCCTGTGGCTCACCTTGCACCTGGTCTTGTGGGAGCCACATGTGGGGGTGGCTGAAGAACATGGTGGTGCCAGAGTTCAGAGGAGAAGCTGTGTTTTCACTGTTTAACTACAGAGCTCCAGGCCCACTTGGTTTCTCCTCTGACAATCTGTGAGGATCTCTGAGTTGCTATAAAGTGAGTGGTGTGTGTGTGTGTGTGTGTGTGTGTGTGTGTGTGTGTGTGTGTCTCAGTGAGGGAGGATAGTCATACAATATCTAAGACATTCAATCTTGGTTTCTATTTCAATGACTAATAAGGTAGGTTGGCCAAGTTCCTGAGTTCTCTCCTGAAGAGACTTTCTTATTTTTTTTTTCAATATGGGTAGGCTCAATATTTCAAAAAATTTAAATTCTCCTTGATTTCTTTCTTCTCACCTTCTATTAGCTGTTGAGGGATGTGAGGTCATACCTTCAACACTTTGCTTATTTATTTCCTCTAATCTGATTTCACTATAAGCAAGTTCTACTTTAGAGGATAAGCACAATTCTGCTAAAATTTGACCTTCTGCAGCAAGCTGGACATTCCTTCTTGGCTCTACAACTTGTTTCTTATTTCAGCCCGAGAGCTCATGGAATGCTCTTTTCCGTCATATTTCCACAAGAAATCAGTTCAGGATTAACTAGACATTCACCAAAACACTGATAATTCTTCTCCCCTCCCCCCTCTTCACAGCCCTTTCTTTTCTTTCTAAGCTCCCACCAGAATTACCTGTTAAGGTCTGCTGACAGCATTGCAGAAGATTTTCATCAAGGACCTCAAAGTTCTTCCAACTACTCATGGTCCGATTCCAGATCCTTTGGAACAGCCATATTTGCTGAAGCACTATTTCACTATTGATGGATACTAAGTTTCTCTTTTGGTTCATTTTGGAGTCTATAACAGAACTGGCAACTTATAATCAACAATTCATTATCTCAGTTGTGAATATTAACACAGATTTGGTGTCTGGTGAAGTTTCCTTCCTGATTCGTAGAGGCTACCTTCAATAAGGCAAGGATAAAGGTTTCTAAGTCTTTTAAGTTCTACTTTTTTTGATTAACAGTTTCATATGCTTCAATTGTTTTTTTCATTTTCACATTTTACTAAAAGAAGTAAAGAAACATACAGCTTTTCCTTGAACATTTTTTTAATATGTGTGCCATTACAGCATAGAAAAGCTAGCTAGTTCTGTGATGTCTTTTCTTAAAATAAAGACATTAATTTCAATCATGAGGGCTATTCTCACATGAACTGATCAAAGGTGCTCTTACCTTAGGACAGGGATACTTAGACCATAGTGGAAGGCTAGAGGAGCATGCAGTGAAACCAAGTGCCCTTTATTCACAGGGACAATCTGTAGGACAAAACAACTGATGCAGAAACAGAATGAAAACTTATGTCAACTAAGAGGATTCAACTTAACTCTACAAGGACAAAAGCAGAATGCAGAGTTGATGCCACAGGAGTCCCTTACCTTCCAATAGCACACAGACAGACAACAACAGATGGAAACAAAGAGACTGGCTGTGGAAGAGAATGAAGACAGGCTTACTAAGACAGTAGACTAACTGTGACTTAGCCATGGAGAACCACTTAATGCTAGATGTAAATGACACTTGGAGGGCAAAGCTAAATTTGCACGTCTATAGCATCTCCAAAGGAGTGCAGTGTGTATAATTTGAACATCTGTAATAGCTTAAATACCAAGTGCGGTTTGTCTGGTAGGTATATGGTAGCTCTACAGTTGATGACAAAGACTTTGATCTTTAGAATTGAATTAAAGTCCATCAAGAAGAGGAAAGATATCTAAGACTGTACCAGCAACACACACACACACACACACACACACACACACACACACCTGATATTCATTCAGGGCACCTGACACAGCTATACCATAATTTACATGTTACCTCATGCTCGCTAGTTAGGGATCTTTACTGAGAGGTTGTGCCTGTGACTTTCTGTTTGACAAATACTTTGGATTACCTATGTGTACACACACATAGACGATTTGTTTTCTGGTAAAGGAAGAATAGAATTGGGAACAATCAAGGGTTTTAGACACAAGTAAATTGTATTTTTAATACAGGGTCTGACGCTAACCTGTTATGGCCATCATGAAATTTCTTAAATCACTCTCAGATTTTGCATTTAATGTTAGGGGAATAATTCCACAGTTTGCATTACATCATTAAAAAATATTTTTAGTGTTAATGTGGTTTGAACTCAAGGCCTCTTGCTTGCTGTGTAGGTGCTCTACATTTTGAACCATACTACCGACTCTTTTATGGACTAGTTATTTGTTTGGATAGGGTCTTGTACTTTCCCCAAGCACAGCTTCTGTCTGTGATCTTCCTATTTAAGCTTCCTTATGGTTGAGAGGCATGTAACATCAAACCCAGTTTATAGGTTGAGATGAAGACTTGCTATGTAGTTTTTTTTGGATCTGGGCTGGCCTCTAGCAGTTGTCTGCCTGATCTTCACCTCCTGAGTGGCTGGGATTGGAGGGATGAGCCACTGCATATAGTCCCTTTATCACATTGTAGTGAAGCCTGCATTATCATTGGTGCCAGACTAGAATGAAAGGCAAACTCCTATTTTCTCATTGACACAGTTCAAACAATATTTGGAAGCAATTAAAGATATCACAGATATGAATTTTAAGGTATTTAGAAATACCTAATATCTATTCATAGAACTAACTTTAATGATTCACTACACATAAATATTTATACCATATGCTATGTAAAATAATCTAGGAATTTGAAATTATTTTTTATTCAATCGGTTCACTTAAAAATCTATTAACGTTTTACATATACCTTTGATCTCAATAACCCCATTTTCTTCAGAGATATTTTGAAGTCATTCAATACTTTTTCCTAGAGCATTCAATTTTCCTCTGTAATGTTTAAGTATTATACAGATCATTATGAATCTTCACAGTGTGATGTTATTCCAGATTTTTACCAAGGTGGAAAAAAATACCTAACCATGTAGCATTGAGAGGATTTTCTATTCATGTTATGAAGGCATATTTAGTAGCTTTATCACAAGAGTCGTTGAGTTGTTTTCTGTCTTTAGAGGCTTCCTCATAGCATTCGATACAGACAATTATGAAATAATATTGTCTGGACTGTTACCTTTATACTTTAGTTAACTCTGGAAGAGAGCCAGTGTTAATAAATTAAATACATGTTAGGAGCATACTGAAATGTGTTATGTTATCATGTGTAAATTAAAACATGGACAAATAGACCACGAATAGAGAAAGTATTGTAGACAAGTAGCTTTTAACATCAGTGATGTATGCAGAGTCATTCAAAGGATACTCATGCCTTTAAAAAAAATTATTGTCAAAGTGATGTACAGAGAGGTTAAAGTTTCATATGTTAGGCCTTGGGTACATTTCTTGTACTGTTTGTTACCTTTATCGTAGGTGAAGGAATTGCATTAAGAATGCTGGAATGCAAGACACATGTTTGATCAAAATATATTACATACATGTAAACATTGAAGTGAAAACCCCCTTATATTTAATTGATTGATTTTTCTCACGATTTTGTATGTGTCTTGGCTTCTGGCTTGTTCCTCACACAATTAATTTATTTAAAAAAAGGAAAATCTGAAAGCAAACATAAATGAGGTTTAGTGGGAGAAAATAAAAATAAGAGAGGAGGACAAAATATATTTGGAGAGCCGGTGAAAGGGTGAAAGTTTGAAATGTGTCCACTTTCATTCTGTGAATAAAATATAGTCATATCCACCAATATTGCTTGAAAAAGATGGGAAGAGAAAAGGGAAGGGTACAGGAATACAGTGGCGTTCATGGAAACACTGTGCATCTATGAATTTTTCACAGTGAAATTCCCTGTCCTATTAATGAATCCTAAAATAACTTTCAAAAAGTACATGTGCTCTTTGCTCTAATTTGACTTCTAACTACCTCCAAATTAACTGACAAAGCATTACTTTTGATTCTTCGCGAGTCCATTTAAAATCCCTCTGAAACCTCTAGAAGGGAGCAAATTACTCTTCCTGGAATCTTGTCGCTCCTATCATCTAGTCACATTTTCCCTTCAAGCCTATTCACTAACTATTACTTGGATTGGCGTCATAGGGAGACAGTGTGCGAGGGACACATGGAGATGATATTGGACAACCTTAGGACATCTTCAATATAAAGGGCAAGATTGCCATGCACATGACCAACTAATGATGCTCTTGGGAGAAGAGGTCCGAAAGACATCGTGGGCTTTCCTGTGTCTGTTGTTGTGTTAGCTGTCTCTTCATTCTCTCTGATGGGACCCAAACACTATTAATCCTATGCCACTCAGCAGAATACAAGTCGTCTACCAATGAACATCTCCTCGAAGGGAACTGGACTCAGGGTACCTTTCTCATAGTTGCAAACATAAGGGGTCTATTTCTTTAGTCTTCAGTTTGCTGGCATCCAGCATAGTTTTAATTTTTTTAAAAAAATAATCTTTCATTAAGTGAGAAGTTCAGATCCCTTAGGAGCTGGAAGAGAGGAAAATAATGAAGAAATAAGGAAGATTATGCAATCTCAGGGGGCTTTGTGCAAACCTGACAAGAACCTGTTTATATTCAAATTTTATAGAGCTGCAGATATGAGGTGAGTTCCACACGTCCTGAGACTGATAAATGACAGAACTCGGATGTGAACACACAGCAGTGTGTGTGTGTGTGTGTGCGTGTGTTACATACTATATTTCTGTAGTGTGACAATTATCATTCCACTTTTTGTCCTCTTTTTAATCTTTCTCTATCACAACAGAGACAGACAGGAAACAAGAACCCAATGCTAATAGAGGTGCTGACAATCAGTAAGACAAAATCTTTCTGAAATTTTTTTTTAAAAAGCCCATGATAAGGAAGCGTGCTGTATATGGTTTAGAAATACTGGAACACAATAGTGGAATCCAATTCTCTCTGTGTACTTGACATCACGTTAGAGATAGCATTTCCATCCGACCACATGTGAATTTCATTCGAATGCCAGAGATTCAAATGAAAGCCTAGGCCAGTGACATTCACTTATACAGAAAATCAGCCGAAATCAGCAAATGCCAAGTGATGTAGTCAGAGGTCTCTGGCACAGACCCCCATGGAGCTTTCATCTGCTGGAAGCATGTCACTCATCATGGCATTTTGTGGGGAACCACAACTAAAGGGCCAAGGCACATTCCCATAAAATGGTTATCAGATGCAAGTCTGCACTTTCTCAGAGAGCACCCTGTGGTTTCAAATTAGCTGTTCACCAGAGAGCTAAAGACAATTCCAGAGGCCTCCTTCTCCAATTCTCCCCAGAAAAAGGAAATTAGTCAAACATAACTGCGGAGATAAATAGTTCATTCCCTGTGATTGTCAGCCTCGCTGACTTACCAGAAGGAGTCTGTTAGAAATGAAGATAATGCAGCTTCCTACATGAGTGAGCTAGACAGTAATAAGGGCTTCCAGTGACATTTGTGGTATACAAAGTACATTTGCATAGAGCTGGAAGAGACCTGGAGAGATGAATAGCCATCCTTTGCCCCCATTTGCAAATGAGGAAATGCAGGCTCAGCAAGGTTACTTGAATTGCTAAAACCTCAGAGTAGGACTTACAAATATGTAAACATGGCCCACCTGACTTTTAATCCAATGTTCTGTCTACAGTGAATCCAGGTAAGAGGAAGAAAACTTGAAATTCACCTTTGACTAGAGAAGAGCAGGAATGGTCCCTAACCTCCTCAAGCTTTAGATTCTTCACCTGCAGTAAAGGCAATTCTTTTCAAGACCATTTTATGCATTATAGACATGGAATGTTTAGTATTTTCACTTTTCTCTTATCCCCATCCCTTCTTTGAGAACCTGAAAACCAAATACATGTGGGGTTCCCAAGACCTGTTTTTATATTAAGTGGTTAAGAGATTTTTAGAAAATCCATTGTATTTTTATAGATATAGGTAGTTGATGTACTATTTTGGTACTTTCTAGTTGGCTTACTGGTTTTGACATGTATTCCTAGTTCTTGAGATGTCTATTCTTGTGTATTCCTAGTTCTTGAGATGTCTATTCTTGTGTATTCCTAGTTGAGCTCAAAATTCAGCTATTGGAATTCAGGGGTATGATTGGTATGGTTAATCATGCCAGTATCTATACTCATCATTAATTAAAACTTACAACTCTTTTCCCTTAAATTTCAGTGAAATAATTATTTACTTTGCTTCTCTAATGGCACAATACAGATTTTAATACAAAATACACACACAGATTTAATACACACAATACAGATTTAATACAAAAGACACAAAGTGATGGGTCTTCTATAAAGTAGGAAAAGGAAAGTTTCTAGTAGGAAATGATAACAACATGATTCCTGAATAGTATTTAGCATTTTCATAGTGGTTAAAAAAACCAAGATTTGTGATGCCTGGACCTCTAGGTGACCTCTGTAATTTTGCATGCTCAGTTATAAAATGGGATGGTAATCCTTCTTATCTCACATGGTAGTTGTGATATGTAAGCTTAGTATCACACACAGTAAACACCATCATTTTACTGTCATGGACCATGCACCATTTGCTTAAGGTACCTTAAGCACTGCTGTTTAGGGTAGTTATTTAGGGTACCTTTTTAATCTTTGCAAAATCCCTCTAAGGGAGACATTGCAACAGCTGTAGTAAACCAGGTAATGGTAAGCCCTGAAAACTGAAGTGATTTGCTTCAACTCACAATGTAAATGGTAAAGTTGATTTCTGTACCTAGGAACTTGAATTTGGGGAGCACATGTTTTTTTTTTTTTTTGGCCACTGTATTTCGCCTACTTTGTGGCACAAAGCAAAGCTCAGCAAGTATGTTTCTCTTTCTTTCCCACTCAGTTATCTCCTTAATACCCTGCTATTTTTCCCACTTCTCTCTATTAGTTGAGGTACAGGTTCAAAGCACTGGAACTGGAAAGGAAAGAAGGAATCTCAGAAGCTTGGCTAAGTTGGAGATGGAGACATAAGTAAAATATATGACATAGTCACTGTAACAGGAGATGTCTTGGAGAGAGAATGTGGAGAAGTGATGAAGAGCAATGGTTTCATAGCCCAACACTAAAGTAGTTCATGGATTGTCCCCAACTCATGGGAAGGAATGGGGGAAGAACTAAGAATGGAGGGGCATTGAGTGTGAGTAACGTGATTCTGCACAGCAGAAGATGTGAAAATTTCAGTACCAATGAGAAAATATTTTGAAGTGAGTCTGTTCAGGCTTCTCTCATTTATAGAATTTATTTTCAGAAATTAGCCCTGAGATGAACTTAAATCATGGCTACATGTCAGGGATGTTGTAAATAAAAACCAAAATAGCATCCTGGA
Organism: Perognathus longimembris pacificus; assembly: GCF_023159225.1. Lineage (NCBI taxonomy): Eukaryota > Metazoa > Chordata > Mammalia > Rodentia > Heteromyidae > Perognathus > Perognathus longimembris. Next base: position 9,377,210 of record NC_063172.1, read on the forward strand.
AATTCATAGCAGTTATACTCATTTTGTTTTATGCTTCATGTCCTCTAGATATTTAATATGCATGTAAAATATTAGAGTCTACCATTTATCAAGTACTAGATATATACTACAAACTGTGCTAAGGGCCTAATATGTAGTAGGCAATAAATACTTGTTGAACATTACTTTATATCAGGCTTTTCCATGTACTGAAGATTGAACAATGAGTAAAAGCATCTGAAATCCCCTGCTCTTACAATGTTCTCACACTTATAGTCAGGAGAGACACAGCACACAAAATAATAAGTATTTTGGAAGAAAAAAAAAACTAAGGGAAAGGATAAAGATTTTTTTTTTTAGGTGGGAGGTTTGTAGATGGGGTGGAAATAAGGTTGCAGATTTAATAATTAGATGCTCAGAGAGGGGCTCTTCACTGAGAATTGAATAGGAATGTTAGGAATCTTAGGATGTCAGTGGGATTGGTGGCATCTAGGTGTGCAAGTCTGGTATTTCACCAGGTGAAAATGCAAGAGGTGGAGGGATAGCAAAAGAAAGTAAAATAGCAAGTTTACTGAAAGCAAGAGTGCAGACTCTCTGCAAAGAAGGATCCCAGAGGGGTTTCCCCGGAAGGCAACTTCTATGCTTTGTCAATTCTACTCCTACCCCCAGACGCAATTGTTCACTTAAAGCCCATTGCTGACTTAGGTCATTTTATGGTCTCTGCCACTGGGCATAAGGGCAGAAGTAAGTCCTATTGGTCACGGCTGATCATGCACCAGGCGTTACCTCCTTACTGACTGATCTGAGCAAGAACTCCAGGCATTATGTGAAAGTGGTACACCCTTTGGGGCAGGAGCCCACAGCACTATGAGAAGGCCATGAGGGGCTCCAGGTTGTCTACCACACATTGCATTATGTTCTCCTATCCACCTAGCAGTTCCCCATTCTTTCCCACACAATCTAAAAATAGAGACGACTCGAATGAATGATAGGAAATGATATCACGGAGATCAGAATCTTGTAGATCACTGTAATATTGTATTACTCTCTTGCAAGAGACAGGAGCCATTGGAGGTGTTTGAGGGTGAACTGATCTGATCTGGCTGATAATTTACAGAATTAAACAGTAGCAGGACAGATGACAAAGGTCAGAGAGGAGAGAGGAGGTTCTGTCAGGCAAAGGCAGCACACTCTAAACTCTAGACAAGAAGTCTCGGGGTAAGTGACAAGTGGTGTAAGTTCAACAGGCTCAAGAAGAAATTAGAGGAGGAAAACTGGAGACAAAATGCAGTATGTCTCAAAAATGGAAGAAAAATGGGGCCATAGATGGTGGTGTAGAATCAAGAAAAGACTTTTTTAAAAAATATTTTTCATTTTGAGATGAGTCTCAGTAAATTGTCTAGGCTGTCCTCGAGAAAAACACATTTTTTTAAAATAATAATTATTTATTGTCAAAGTGATGTACAGAGGGGTTACAGTTTCATATGTAAGGCCATGGGTGCATTTCTTGTACTATTTGTTACCTCCTCCCTCATTCCCCCCCCCTCTCCTTCTCCCCCCAATGAGTTAAGTGAAGTGAGCCAGACCCAAAGAGACATGGACTCTATGGTTTCCCTCATAGGGAATAATTAGCACAGGTTTAGGCTAGTCACAGCAGAGGATAACAGGAGCCCAATAGCTACACCCTTTTGAACACAAAAGATGATATGAAGTGAAATGAACTCCATGTTATGGAAACGAGTGTTATATCACTGTTGTAATTACTTTCAACATGCCATGTGAAACCATAGCTTCCATTGTTGATGATCCTCTTGTATGCCCTTCCTGTGGTTGTCCCCGCACTATCACTGTATCTCATCTGAGTACCCTGGATACTGTATATACTGGTATTAGAACTAGGGAAGTGAAAGGGAATACCAAAATCGAGAGACAAAGGACAAAAAGACAAATGACTCCAAAAGCAATCCTTGCAAAACCATCTGGTATAAACCAAGAAAAGACATTTTTTATTGCAAGGTTTAGCTGAAGGAAATCGCCACATGGTTCAGGCAGAAAAGAGTTGATTGGGGGAGAGAGCATACCGCCTGCCTGCACTAGAGGAAGGCATGGGGAGAGAGGAAGGGAAGGGAAGAGAAGAAAGGGGAAGGGGAAGGAGAAGAAGGGGAGAAGAAAGGGCACCTTCTGGCAGGAAGGGAGTGGAATGGCTAAAGTGGACGTGGATGTCGATGTGACCTCAGAGCCTGGGAACCTGGCTCTGGGAACCAGGGAGGCCCAGGATGTGACCTCAGAGCGTTACCTGGTCACCTGGGTAACACAGGCGCTGGGTGGGGGGCTTCCAGAGAAGATGCCTGCCATTCTGGATGGAAAGCAAAGGAGGAGGGGAAGTCTCTGGCAGATTGACATGGAGAAAACTAGGCCTTTTCCTGGGCAGACCTAATACTTAAATTCAAGGAGGGGCAAGGTAAAGATTACTAAGAAGTGAACAGAATTGAGGAACCATGTACGTGGACATGGGTATGTGTATGAGCACAGCAGAGTGAAGACTTCCAAACACTGAGCAGAGGTGAGGAGGAGGAAAGAAGAATGAGAAGATGATAGACAGAATGAGGATATTCCAAGTACACTGTATGCTTTTCTGGAATTACCACAACACTCCTAATGAACACTAATTAAAAAAAAATAAAAATTTGAAAAAGAGGAATGTGCATAATCAAATCTCCCCCATAGAGCAGGACTGTGAAACCTTGCATAGCAAAGACACATGTTGAAAGCCAAAGAGCTATAAGACAGTATGATCAGTATTTTGATTTGGGTTTCCTGTCTCCCTAGACCATTTGCAATTCTGAGAAAGCCATTTAGCAATATGAGCTTCTAGTTCCCCAGCCCTTGAATGAGCCCTGTAATGACATAGACTTTGCAAAACTATGAGAATAGAGGGATTCTCTAAACTCCTTAATTCTGCCACCAGAATTTCTCCCCAAATAGTTGTTTAATGAGAAAAGCGTATAACACCCAGCAGAGTGAAGGGGGCTTACATATGTTCTTTATGAATACTTACAAAGTATTTACTGACAGTCAATGCTTGTGATATCTCATGAGCTCTACGTGAGATTCAATTATTATTGCATTCAGTCTTTGTTTTAAATTCACTTCCAGGTCTCCAATAGGAAGGGAAGACAGAGGAAACCATTTCTGGCACAGGGTCACTATCAAAGCCACCCAGTTTTAGTAAGGATTCTTAACTTGGAAACACTGAGTTAGCTGAGTTCATAAATGGGATGAAGTCATAGCAGGCACATTCTCTAGGAGCTGGAAAGGAAGTGGGAGGAGGGATTGTTGTTGGCTTGTGAGAGAACTAGGCATTTTTCTACTTAAGGAATTAAGTTCAACCTAGAGCTTTGGGATCATTGCTAGCACATTCTCCTAACCAAAGGAATTCTCCATTCCAGTAGGCAGCTGTTGTCACCTCTCCAGCTGCACCTCCTCAAACCAACTCAGTTGATATTCATGTGAAACACAAGCTCTGATTTGGGGATAATTACCAGATTAGCTAATAACAGAGGTCTCTCTTTCCTGTGTCTATTACCTTTTGAATAGCGATTCTGATTGTTCAATTCATTTTTATTCCAAACAGAAGAACAAACTCCAGCAATTAGTGAACACTTTGCAGATCTTGACCTGTTTATAAGAGCATGTTTCTGTTGTACATATTATATGAAAAGTCAATAAGGAGGGCATGCTTCATTAATTGCAGCTGTTTTGATGTGTGCCAAATTTTTGCACCGTATGCAGTGACTTAAAATGCAGTAGCACAAAGGACAAAATTTGAAATGCTTATTATTTATAGCCAAAACAGAACTGCTAAACAAAATCATTCTAGAATTCAGTATGATATTTTTGAAGGAAAAGCCTTTAACTTCAGTAATTGTTTAGGGAAATACAGTAGTCTTGGTTTATAAATGTTCTAAAGGTGTATCTGTTCAGTCATTTAATAGTGACTTTGAATGTAATATAGTATTAGGTTACAAGTACAATGCCAAAGTGTCATTCATTCTATTAGTAATGGATTTCCATATCTGTACTAAGATATAGCTCATGTAACACAAAATTTATTTATTAGAAGTGAAGCTCAATGATATCCAAAAAATATTAATATAGATGTACAACTATTCCCAAATCCAGTTTTAGAACATTGCCCATCCATCCCCTGTCCTCATCCTGATGCTTATCTGTAGCATCCCCTTACTGTTACCGCTGGACAACTATTGCTATATTTTGTGTCTCTACAGATTGCCTATTCTAGAAATTTCAATGAGCATGTGTCCAGGATAAGCAGCCATTCAATGCATAGGTGTCCAATTTCTTTCATTTAACATAATGATTTTTAAATTCATGTGGTAGTATGTATTAGACTTTTATATTTTATTGCCAAAGAATATTCCTTTATGTGGGTATGAATTTTTAAAGTCCTTCCACCACTTAATGGACATTTGGATTGTTTCCACATCTAGCCACAAGAACAAGTCTGCTCTGAATGCTATGACTTGCATTTGTGGGGTGTATTTACCTATAATTGTTGGTGAGCAGAATGTACTATCTGGCCCTTGACTTTGGGCTCGTCTGTGTGGCTTGCTTTGGCCTATAGGGTACTAGCAAGGGAGAAGCAGGCAGATATATGCTGGTATGGTTGATTTTCTCTTTGTACCTATGCCATCACTGAATGAGTGTAGGAAGGGGTGACACTGTCTAAAACTAAGCATGTTCTTTATCTGACTTATGTAACTGTAGCTCCTACATCACCTTTATAATTACAATTTTTTAATTTTTTTTAAAGAAAAAGAGTCTTCCAGGTATCTTCTGCTCTTTCAGCCTGGGATTAAGTGTAAAAATCTGCAGAAAAGACCAGAATTCAGACCACGGTGTCGAGCCAAAGCTCAGACTCTCTGGTGTCCTGAAGCAAAGCTGGAGGCCTGAGCCCAGCTTAGAACAGCTGATTCCAAAAGCTGATGGCGGAAGTGTGATGGGGTAATATTTGTTTTACAGCCAGTGAACTCAGGGCTTGGTTACTATGTAGCAATATTGCAGCAGAAGCTAAATTGGATATGGAAATTCAGAGTAATTTGGTTATTCCTACCTCACCAAACTAATTTTATAACATTATCATTTTTTGGTTCCAGACACTCTGGCATTTTCCACATCCTCTCAGGATCACCACCATCTTCTTCCTGCTTCCTATGCTGCTTCATTGACTTTATTCCTTCTCTCTGGAATAATGCTCTCCACCTAATTATCTCCAGTGGCCCTTCCTATCTCTGTTTCACCCTCTTCCTATCATAGAAGACACACATGACTCTGCTGGGTAACAAAATGCTCCAGAGCCTCATCTTTGAAAACAACCTTCCTTATTGTTCACCATTTGTATTATCTGGCCTTTCAGTGAAGCAATGTATTCTCAGAAAGTCAGCTTGGGATTCCTCGTGTAGGTCAGGTCTCCCAGCAGTGAAGAAGACAGCACAACGCCAGTGCCCGAACACCCTGTGAGTGACTGTCTGCATCGTGACTTTGGATGTTCTCTAGGTGAAAACAAATCGCTTGGCCAAGCAGAGGCACAATGGGAAGGAAGAATCCAAGGGCATGCACCGAGTGGTCTAACACACAGGACTGTACCAATGGACCCAGTGGTTTGTGCTCCTCATACTAATGGTCCTCAAATATCTGCTATGATGAATTAAAAGCCTCGATCTCATCATCTGCATTTAGTCAAGACACAGAAACTCTCTGAGTAGAACTCCTGGAAGATGGATCCTACTTTTTTTTTTTTTTTTTTTTTTTTTTTTGGCCAGTCCTGGGCCTTGGACTCAGGGCCTGAGCACTGTCCCTGGCTTCTTCCCGCTCAAGGCTAGCACTCCTCCACTTGAGCCACAGCGCCGCTTCTGGCCGTTTTCTGTATATGTGGTGCTGGGGAATCGAACCTAGGGCCTCGTGTATCCGAGGCAGGCACTCTTGCCACTAGGCTATATCCCCAGCCCCATGATGGATCCTACTTAATGCACAGATCTGACACGAAAATTAAGACAAAATTTTATACATCTGTATATCTATTATACAAAGCTAACATAGTAATGCATCATTATAATAGATACTTTCACTGGAAATGGGAAGGAATGGGAGCTAAAAAAGAATAGTTGGTGGTACCTAGAAACCATAAAATATAACATGTCTTGTCAAAAACCCTTTACTGTTATCATGCTCACTGGGTCTGGTTCTTTAGAATTCTATTTGTTTCTGTTTTTTTGTTCTAACCACAATAGTTTGTGCCTATTTTCCAAGAGCACCGATTCACTGCAGAAAATTCAATACAATGCTTGTTAGCCCGTTTCTTATCCAAAGGGACTTGGGAGAGAGAGGAGTCTCCATTTCCTTTCATCTCAGATAGTATAACTTCCCTTAAACCTTTGTGGGGTTGCTATATATCACATAGCATCCACTGTATTAGTCAAGATCCATACCACCAATTCTTTTTTGAAATAGCCTTCTGGAACTACACTTACTCAGAGCTGTTTGGGACCAGGCTTTCATAAGAACATGCCATTAAGACTTTCAAAAGCAATTTTGTCCAGCCGAGAGAGTTATTAGGTATAAATTTAAAACTTTTAAGGATCTTAACAAATAATTGTACAGCTACACTCTCGATTTGATCTTTAATCTTTGGACATTTCTTACTACATAGCTAGTTGTTACTAGCTGGAAAGACTCAAGATTTTTGAGAGACCAAATCGGTGAACTAGTTTTCTCTTTTCTAACTCAGAAATTCCTGGTTCCATGATAGGTCCTCTGAACTCTCCTTTCAACCTAAGTAGATCTAGCTCTCTTTAGCTCAGTTTTCTCCTCCTACATCTTACCATGTGCAGATATACACAGCAATCAAGAATTCCATCATGCTTCCTGGTAACCTTAGAAAAACCCACATCTTTGCCTCGTTTCTGTGTTAATTCAGTCTGACACTGTTACATAACACAAACCAACTGTTTTATCACTCATTATAGCAGTTTTCTTTAGTATTTCTCCAGACCCTATAAAATCTTTGTTTTATTTGATAAGCCACGGACAATAGTTTTCTTGGTACTTTTCCTTCCCCCTCTGTTCCCCATTCCTGAGGCCCCTAAGGCCTGGGTTGGGTTTTTCTATGACAAATCCACTTCTAGATATCTGTTCTTGTATCAATAAGAATTTGCTGCATAGCAAACCACGTGAGAACATATCGATTTAAAACAATAAATTTCGTATTTGTCCATGATACTTTTGGTCAGCAATTTGAGCTGTGCTGGACTGGATACACACAGGTTTTCTGGTCTCACCTGGGAATGTTTATGCACACACATCTTTTGCATCTCAACTGTGCCTAGATGGCCATGTCTGTCCTACAGATCAGCCCGGGCTTCATGAAATAATAAACCTTTCAGCAGCAAGGTAAGGTAAGCTCCAGTGCGCATGTGTTTCTTATACCTCCATGTACTTTAGGTTTGTTCATGCCCCCTTGACCAAAGCAAATCCTATGGCCAAGCTCATGGTCAATGTAAAAGGGGACATCATAAGTGTACAAATATTATAAAACGTAATTTCTATTACTATTATTCTATTACTATTAATCTAGCTGTCTACCAAGAAGTATTTCTTGGCTGCCTGGGATTCTCTTGCCTGGCTTTTATTATAGCCTCTTAGCTCCCTAATACTTTCTCTTGAAATACTTTGCTATATCATTTTGATATTCAGCTTTTATTTCTTGTCCCTAGTTAACTATATGTTTTTCCGAACAAAGATTTTTGTTGTTTACGGCTCTGTCTTCAACACATGGGTAATGTTTATGCACTGATGAATGCATAACTAGATTAAAAATACTTAATGAGAACAATCTGAAATAGCCGGGAATTTTCTCCAGGGCATTTATTTAAAAAGAGTTGGAAACAAGTATATAATCAATAAATATAGAAATGAAGAAAAATTTGACTATATCAAGATTACATTAATAATACATCTTGCAATTTAAAGATAATGTACTTTTATTATATCTAGGTTAATAATATAAATATATTAAAATAACATACTCAGGCTCTATTCCTACCAGGCACTCGGATTGAAAGTGAAAGGGTACCCAAGCAATCTGTGTCCAGACAGAGACAGTGTAGTTTCCTGTTAAATCTAGTTCAGAACGAGGTCTTCCTCTAGGATTGTGCATTTACCGTAGGGAGGGAAGAGAAGAGGTGAAAAGCTACCTTTCCATGGAGTCACACAGGGTTTTCAGCTCCCTGGGAAGAACATAGATGTGGACACAAAGTTGATGGCGGTATTGTATTTTTATACCCTAGCAATGGGGGGGGGGGGGTTACAGGGTCTTCAACTCTTCCTTTCAAGACCTATGATAGATCAAACTCCTAATGGTAATATTACCCATCACCCACAGGAACCTGAACACAGCGTATGAGGATGGGGAGTAGTTAGAGGACACACGAGAGTCTCAAATTATTTCAGTAGTTTGTTGACACTTAGATTTGCTCATTTATTTATTATTTCTTCAGTCTTTGCTGTAGCAGGAGACAAATACTTTTTTTGTTGTTGTTGTTAGATTAAGAACTACTTTTCCATATTCCTTTATTGTGGCACTCACAATATCTGATTATGTATTCTGGATATGAAATGGCCCAGGACTACATAGGTGGCCTCTTCCCAGCTTTGATGAAGCTAGTGGCCTGGGTGACAGGGACAATGGAAGGGTATTAATGCGGTACATCATGCACCCCCAGCAAACAGTGTTCAGTCCACTTGCTCCAAGCTTGCTTGGGCTCTTCTACAAAGTCAGTACCTATACAAGTTTGGATTCATAAATTTTCAAATGATATAGCTTCTATAATCGTCTAAATTCCAAATTTCCTCCCATTTATCAGGCTGACTACAGTGCCCAGTCTCTGTATATCTGCGGCATACAACTCTGGAAGTAACCATTATGATCCCTGCAATGCATAGGAGAAACTGAAGCTTGGAGAATGAAGGAAAAGCAAGATGGTGGAAAACTATAAGAAAACTCTTTTCATTCTTTGCTCTTTTCTGATTGTCTGCAGTACCCCAGGCTTGGAGATGGGCCTGGGCTTGAAGGCTATGGTTTTGCTGCCAGAATCTGAGCTATTTATTCCAACCCAGTCCTGCACTCAGAAAGGAAGTGCGGAGATATAAAAAGGAGAGGTAGGCTGGAAGCTGTAGTATACAAACAACCCAGGTCTATATGTGTACCTAGCCCACTCACTTCCCTCCCATCCTATCCCATCCCATCTCTTCTCTTCCATCCCATCTTTTCCCCTTCCACCCTCTCCTACCCCATCTCATCCCTTCCTCTCCAGCCCCTCCCACTTGATCTCCTCTCATCCCATCCCATCTCCATCCCAGCCTCTTCCTCCTTCCTGTCCTGATCAGATCACATCCAAATCCTCACCTCCCTGACTCAGGCAAGAGTTCTTTCTGGAACATCTCCTTGGAAAGGATAACAAAAGTGTTTTCACTGGTACTGTTGTCATGTGATCAAAGCATAGCTCAGGAAATGGGGTCCCTCCAAAGCTGTTTATCTAAAATCTCCTATTTCACTAGTTGGAGGGTTTTAAGAGAACATTCTGTGCCTTTTCTCCCAAGGGCAAATATTTCAGTTACCTGTGTACTGGCAGCCAGGAGGAGGCCACACATACTTTGTGCAGTAAAGAAAACACAGTTCCCCCGGCTGCAGAATTCCCTTTGTGCTCCACCACCCCATTCCAGCACTAGCCCAGAACGGTATGAGGAAATCCTGATCTGGTCTCTCACAGGAAGTTTGAGTGATTGTAGGCCGGGAAGATTTCAAGACAAAAAGCTCTAAATCCAGGCTTAGGTGGGAGTGTTTTTTATTACTGACAAGAAACAGAGTCTCCTTTTTTGGGCTATTCAGATGAACTCAGAGTAAATATTTATCCTTTCAGCTAATAGGTCTGTTTTGAGGAGTTCTGGGACTCCCAGACAACCGGGCTGATGGATCGTTTCTTGCTTTCCCACTCTGGGGAGGACTGGGCAAAACTATTTGGCATGGGGAGCCCTTTTTCCTGTGGCCTGCCTGCTGCTATGTATGAGGCATAACACCCGTCTTTGTGCCAGAGCAGGGCGGGTGTGAGGGAAGGCCTTGCTAGGACCTCCCAGCTCCACCACTCTGAAATGATTTAATGGTCCTATCGTCAGTGTTCCCAGAGCAAACAGCCGCCCACCTCTGAGGAGGAGAAAGATGGATGGCAGGACCTGCAGCCCCCTCCTTCTCCTTGTGTTTCAAAGCAGTACTTTGTTCTTTGGAATTTTCAGGGAGTGCAGAATTCACACCACAGGCCCTCCAAACACACAGGGCACACACAGAGGAGAATTTACATACATGAATAAATGCAAAGCATACATATGGACGCCTTGCACAGAGGCTTGGGAGGGTGGAGGCCGGTCCTTCGGCTACTCTTTATTCATATTTGTATTCTCACATTGCCTAGCAATGCCTGGCTCAGAGAAGATGATTAATACATATTTTTTGAATGAATACATGAATAATTGTAATTATAACCATTTAGTTAGCACTTAATAGGTGCCAGACATTTAAAACAAGAGCTTCCTAATGTATTCTGCTATTTAACCCTTGAGATAGATTATTCCTTTAGAAACCGTTACTCTTTCCCCATTTCACAGCTAGGCAAAGTGAGGATTGGAGAGGTTAAGGGTTTACCCAATTTTATTTCCCTGGCTTGAAGAAGCAAAAGACATTCAATTCCAGAGCAAATGCTCCTACAAAGTCTTCTCCTCAAGTTATAAGTTAGAAATATTTCTACAACTGCCCTCTGTAAGTAGCAGAATGTTATTACAAAGTAGCAAGGTCCTGTAGGCCACAACTGTAGAGTGACTCTCTTAGACATTTCTTTCTCTCCTTCCTCTTAATCCCTAAAGAAGACTTTAGCCTCAGTGTAAAGACAGTGCACTTTCAAACAACAGGAAAAACAACTAGGTTTAGTGGTCTTTGGGCTGAGGAGAAACTTTGTTGAAGAATTAACTGACAAGTCTCTGTCTGTGTTTTCCTTTTCTTCCCTTCCTTTCTTTGTGCACAGAGTCTGTGTGGCCCAAGTTGGCCTGATATTTGAGATCAACGTATCTCCTGAGTTCTGGGATTACATGTATGTACTACAAGGGATGGTGTTGTACTGATTGTCTATCACTTGAATGGAGAGAGAAAGAGTGGGCAGCTATGATAGTCAATGCATATATGTGAAAATGGAACCAGGTAAATTGAGGCATGGGTGGGACAGACAAGGGAGAGGGATGAAAGGAGTGGCATTGATACAGTACAACTCAAACTGACATGGGAAGTGAAACTCCTTTGTATAGCTACTTAAAGATAACACAAAATTAATTTAAAAATTGTATTTCATCACCAAAATATATTGTCACTGAGTTAGCATTTGTTTTTATTGTCGGTACTGGTGTTTGAACTCTGAGCTTCGTCCCTGCTAGGCAGCCACTCTACCCATTGAGCCATATTCCCAGCTCTTTTCACTCTGGTTGCTTTTCAGATGGGTGCCACTTTAAGACAGGGCTGCCTACAATCCCCCAATTTATGCATGTATCACAATGTCTACTTTTATACAGTACTATGGAATCTTTTTTTTTTTTACAATATAAAGCTTTTTAAAAATTAATTAATTTTTTGTCAGAGTGATGTACAGAGGGGTTACAGTTTCGTACATAAGGCAGTGAGTACATTTCTTATCCAACTTGTTACCTCCTCTGTCATTTTTCTCCCCCTTCCCCCCTGTCGAGTTCCCTCCCCCTTGAGTTGCACGGTTGGTTTACAGCATATTGTCTTGTAAGCTTTGCTGTTGCATTGGTTCGCCGTTTAACCTTTGTCTCTACATTTGGATGCTCCCCTTCCCTTCCCTAGTTCCAATAAATGTATATACAATATCCAGGGTATTAAAATCAGTTACAGTGACATCAGGGGTAAAACCATGAGGAAGAAAAAGGCATAATTTCACATGGCACATTGAAAATAAAAACGATACACCATTTGTTTCCATAACTTGGAGTTCATTTCACTTAGCATCATCTTATGTGTTCATATGGACATAGCTATTGAGCTACTGTGATCTGCTAGGATAATCCTAGACATGTACTAATTATTACAAATGAGAGAAAACATAGAGTCTATGTTTCTTTGCATCTGGCTCACTTCACATAGCATATTTTTTTCCTAAGACTTTCCACTTTCTTATGAATGGGGCAGTGTCATTCTTTCTGATAGAAGCATAAAATTCCACTGTGCATGTACACCACATTTTCTTTATTTTTCTTCTTTATTGTCAAAGTGAAGTACAGAGGGGTTACAGTTTCATATGTAAGGCAGTGAGTACATTCTTATCCAACTTGTTACCTCCTCCCTCATCACCCCACGCACCTCCTCCAGCTTTCCCTCTCACCCCCCATGAGTTGTACAGTTGGTTTATACCAAATGGTTTTGTAAGTATTGCTGTTGGGAAGGTTTGTCTTTTTATCCTTTGTCTCTCGATTTTGATATTCCCTTTTCCTTCCCTAGTTCTAATACATGTATACAAGGTATCCAGGGTACTAAGATCAGTTACAGTGAAAGCAGGGGTAAAACCATGGGAAGGGAATACAAGCGAAAAAGAAAGCATCTGGTTTCACATGGCATGTTGAAAATAACAACAACAACAATAATATACCACTTGTTTCCATAACTTGGAGTTCATTTTGCTTAGCATCATCTTATGTGTTCACATGGGCATAGCTATTGAGCTATTGTGATCTTCTGCTATGAGTAGCTTAAACATGTACTAATTATTCCCTAAGATAGAAACTGGAGAGTCTGTTTCTTTGAGTCTGGCTCACTTCACTTAGTATGATTTTTTTCCCAAGTCCTTCCATTTCCTTATGAATGGGGCAGTGTCATTCTTTCTGATAGAGGCATAGAATTCCATTATGTATATGTACCGCATTTCCTTGACTAACTCATCTACTGAGGGGCATCTGGGTTGGTTTCATATTTGAACAGTTGCAAATTGTGCTGCGATAAATATGGTCGTGCTGGTAGCTTTAGTGGGGTCTTGCTTCTAATCCTTTGGGTAAATGCCCCAAAGTGGGGCTGCTGGGTCATAGGGGAGCTCTATGTTTAGTCTTTTGAAGAACCTCCACACTGCTTTCCAGGGTGGTTGAACAAGTTTACACTTTCACCAGCAGTACAGTAGGGTTCCCCTTTAGTCATAGCCCGTCTAGAATCTGTTGTTACTAGTTTTCTTGATAATGGCCACTATTACTAGGGTGAGGTGGAATCTCCATGCTATTTCGATTTGCATTTCTTTTATGGCCAGTGATGTGGAGCACTTCTTCATTTCCCCTTCAGAGAAGTCTCTCTAAGTCTTTAACCCATTTATTAAGGGGACATTTGCTTCTTTGAGGATTTGTTTTGGGGAAATTTAATTTTTTGAGTTCTGAGTATATTTTAGATATGAAGCCCTTGTCTGTTGAATGGCCAGTGACGATCTTCTCCCAATCTGTAGGCTTTCTGTTTATCTTGCTAGATATGCCCTTTGCCATGAAGAAACTCTGCAGTTTGATGCAATCCCATTTGTTCAACTTTTTTTTTTGATTTGTTGTGTTTATGGGCCTTTATTAAGAAAGTTTCAACCTGTGCTAAGGAGCCCCAGTGTTTCTCCTATTCCTTCCTGCAATGTTTTCAGGGTATCTGCTGTTACCACAAGGTCTTTGATCCATTTGGAATTGATTCTGGTGCAGAATGATATATAAGCATGTAGCTTTGATTTGGTACAGCTGTTTAACCAATTTTGCCAGCACCATTTGTTGAAGAGGCTGTCTTTCTTCTGTCCTTATTTTACCTCCCTTATTAAAGATTAAGTGGCCATAGGACTGCAGGTTCATTTCTGGGTCTTCAGTTCTATTCCATTGGTCCTCAGGTCTGTTCATGTGCCAGTACCACCCTGTTTTTATTACTATAGCTTTGTAATAGAGTTTGAAGTTTAGTATTGAAATTCCTCCAACACTGTTCTTCCTGCTTAGGACTGTTTTTTAATTTGGGGTCTTTTTATATTACATATGAATTTTTGGATTTGCTTCTTCCTCCATTTCATTAAAGAATGGCGTTGGAATATTGATGGGTATTGCATTGAATTTGCAGATAGCCTTTGGCAGTATTGACATTTTCATGATGTTAATTCTCCCAATCCAGGAGCATGGGAGGTTTTTCCCCTGTACAATAGAATCTTATACTCTGTTTTTCCAGGGATGGTGTGGAACCTTGATCCTATCAGTCTCTGCCTCTCACATAGCTGGCCTCACAAGTACAATCACTGAGCCAGTCTTTATTTATTAGTTGATCTGGGGTCTCTAACACTTTGCCCTGGCTGGTCTATAAACCTCCTCCTCCTCCTAATCTCCACCTCTGGAGGGGCAAAGATTACAGTAATAAATCACAAGTGCCTTGCTTGACTTAACATATTAACTCATGCCTACTTGTATAGTCTTGCAGATTTCTAGGTCAAGGTTTTCAGGTCAGATCAGCTAGATTCTACTCAGGAAATCATGAGATTAAACGGAAGATGTCTATCAGACTGATTTGGATGCTACAGGAAAGCACATTCATTCAGCCACTGGCAGTTTATTTAGCAAATTTACTAAATAAATACAGTGAGCATTCCTGTTTCTTTCCTAGTTTCCATGGTTTGAACATCTGTCTTCTTGCCAAATTCATGTTGAGATTTAATCCTGAATGCAACAGTATTCAGAGGAAGAGCACTCGCACAGACTAGAGAAATCTGGCTAGGCTGTCCTGGATAAGTTTTGGAGATCCCTTCTCAACCAATGAACACGGTTGTCTCAGTACTGTCTGCCTATCATCCAGACACAGGAGAGGCAGAGATTAGGAGGATCATGGTCCTATTCCAACCCAGAAAAAAAGTAGTTTCCAAGAATCCATCTCAGCACAAAAAAAGTAGATATTGTGCTTCAACCTAAATACAAGGATTGTGGTCCAGGCAATGTTCAATGTGCCATCTTGGAAACAGATACTGAGCCTTCACCACACAAGAATCCTGCCAGCATTGTGATCCCAGGCATTTCATACTCTAGAAATGTGAGAGATACATTTTTGTTGTTTATAAATTATCTAGTCTCGGGGCTGGGAATATGGCCTAGTGGTAAGAGTTCTCACCTCATATACATGAAGCCCTGGGTTTAATTCCCCAGTACCACATATATGGAAAATGGCCAGAAGTGGCTCTGTGGTTCAAGTGGCAGAGTGCTAGCCTTGAGCAAAAGGAAGCCAGGGACAATGCTCTGGCCCTGAGTCCAAGGCCCAGGACTGGCAAAAAAAAAAAAAAAAAATTATCTAGTCTCAGGTATTCGGTTACACAGCGTGACAAAGCTCATGCTGTCTGTGAGCCAAACAAGTGTTCTTTTCTCTTAGAAGCTACCCTAATTCCTTCCTACATGGCCCTTCAATCTTTCTTATGCTTATATTTCACTGACTCCTTCTACCTTTACCTTCCTTAAAGAGCTAAGGAAGTTCACTTCTTTCAAGAACTCGGGTGATTAGATTATGACTCCCTGGATAGTTTGCTTTTAAGATCAACTGATTCATAAAACAATACAATTACTAGATAATTACATTCACACGATTCTAAAGACTAGGGTCATAGGTGGGGCTGTTACTAAAATTTCTCTCTTCCACTGCCCCTGACTATAACTGAGGACAGTGATACAAGAAAGATTTACAAGCTAAAGAGAATTAAGGCAGACATTTTGGTACTGGCGGTGACCACGTTAAAGATTATGCCAAAGCATAGTGGAGGAATTGTACCAATGCTTCAAAATCAGGCAAAGTATATCAAAAGAGAGTAATTAAAATAGGACAGTATGTAGTAGGAATTGATAAATGACACTGGCTCTTTCAAGTCCACTCTACTGTGACATGGAGGAAGAAACAGGAAAGGAAGCCTTTCCTTGCAATCCCTGGTTTTGTAAGAATAATTCCTATGTACAAAGTTCTTACTATCTGTGCTTTCCATATGATAATTCATTGTTATCTTCACATAAATCTTTGTTCTTCAGATATCATTAGCCTCATTTTATGGATCAACAACAACTGAGTTAAAGAACTTGCCAAATATTGCAGTTATGTGTGATACAACTAGAGTGTTGCAAACAGGCTTTGAAGCACTCTGTCTCCTGAGACGATATAGTCAGTCTCACATTAAGCTAGGAATGTCATAACCTTAAAGAGATTCAGCCATAGAAGATAGGACTAAGGTAATAGGGCACAAAATAGGGGCCTATGGCATGGACTAAGCAATGAAAGTCATCAAGATCCATTGGAATTTGCTTGGATGGCTAGAGTAAGATACAGTGTGCAGATGCAATAGTAAAGTGATGAAGGTTGTGACACTGTGCAAGTCAGTTCTCTTCCCTCAGCCTCAATCCTTATCAACAGAACGAGGGCAATAGGCCTGGCACTCAGTTGCTAAATGTTTATCATATTATTCAATAGTGTATGATTATCATTTTAGCAACTTATATAATTCTGATTATTCTATTATTGTCATCTAATATTTGTGTTTCCATTTCTAATTATTCTATTGTTGTCATTCTAATATTTGTGTGTTGTTTCTTCTAAATCCTGGGTCCTATGTACATCCAAGGAGAGTGATCATTTGTTAAGAACACTTTTTGAGATCTTGGATCAGTGTTTGTGTTCATTTATGAATGAACAATTGTTCATTTTTTTTGTTATATTTTCAATTTGTTTCTCTTCCCACATGTGATACAAATAAGAGTTAATGCTCCTGAGAAATTCCATTGTGGCATTATCATGAAGATGAAGGTGTAGAAGAGGAACTGGAAAGGGGGGAAGGGGTTAAGTGAAGTCTAAACAGTGAAAAATGACAGGAAGCCCTAGGATGCTTTGTGAGTGGTTAGAGAGGAGAGAGAGTTGGAGGATGAAGAACTCAAGGGAAAAAGTGATGCTGGAAGCAACTGTTTTGGAAGAATGAAAGGCAATCAAATAGACATACATTATATGATTATCAAGACTTACTTAGGACCTGGCTACGACTGGAAATTATAAATTTGTTATGAAGTCAATTAGCATGATTATGCAGTTTTCCCCTAATAGCCCACAGCAGTTGATCAGAAGCAAAATAAATCTCCAGAGTTCATTTGAAACTTATAAACTAGTATTTATTGAGAATCAATAATTCATCTGTTTACTCATGATGCAAATGTTCATCAAATGCCTACTATGTGCCAGGTGGTTTTAAACACTTGAGAATAGACCAATATCCAAGGCAGACTAATTCTCTTTCTTTTTGTTTGGTGGCAAGAAACAGAATAGTAGACAGAAAATGAATATACAATGAATATTAATACTGGTTGTAATTTATATGCCATCAAGTATATTGCAGATAACAACATGTGTCTCTTTATACATCCGTATGTGTATATGCACAAGTATAAACTTGTATATCAATATTGATCATATAATCACTAATTTGTAGTAATGACTTTTGAAATACTATTCCCTCATTTTATGGATAAAAGTAAAATAGATTGTAGATCTTCCTTAAGGTCACACTCAGATTTGTTTGCCCCAGTTACGGTGTATCCTAAAGTAGCACAACTGACGTCCTTAACAGAGTGAGAGTGAGCAGGATCAACTAAGAAGGACTGACTAAAAGCAAGATAATGAAGCAGAAAAGTCAGGAGGGTGCAGTCTAGGGAAGTAGGAGTAAGACAACAAGGGCCTACACCTTTCCTTTGTAATTTTCAGGACGTCGAGAGATGGATGACAATGTGGGTAGAGACTGTGATCAACCCTTTATCTCTGGATTGTCCTGAAGAAACATGATTTAACACAAGCTTCTGTTTTAAGACACTGGTTTTCGATGGAGGATAAGTATTCCTATATGTCTGGTTAAGTTTCTGTAACAGTACAGTGCATACGTAATAAAGCCTTCTATACATTGTTAATTGAATTGATTAATTAACATATATACACATACATATACTAAATCTAGAAAAATGGTAGGAGATCCGTACATGTTGCTGCTGTTGTGGCTTTCTTATTCCAATTATCTTTATGATTCAGAATTGGAGAAGCCCTGTCATTTCTAGAAGGGAAAGGGCCAGGTGACTTATGTACCTTCAAAACGATTTCCTGGCCTATAAGCTGTTTACAATTAGAGAGAAAGAGAACTTTGTCAAGGGTAAAACTCTTGACAAGGCATTTGATGAACACACACCGGTTGGATGGTTAAAGGAGCTGAAACCGCAGCCTCCTCAATTTTACTGACTGACTTGCGGGTGGAATCGTGCTGTCCCTTCACCCTCCAAGACCTTCATGTTAGCATTCCACTCACTCAGCAGCACCTGAGTCAGCACAGCACCTCCAGGGACAGCCACGTTCAGGGAAGGAGCGAAATGGTTTATTTATAAGCTGCTTTCCCAACTGGGATCCCAGGAAAAGTGCTGTTCTCAGAAGTAAATAAAGGTCAAGATGTCTTCATAACTACATGCTGCAATGGCTAGGGATGGTTTGTTTTATGATGGGCAGGGCTACAGACTCGAAAGATTGCTGGGTATGCTGCCATGGAGTGCTCAAGGTAATGGTTATGCCAATTGTCCTGATCCGGTCATTCGCAATATATAATGCACCAAAATATCACATTGCACTCCATGGATGATGCATAAATTTTATGTGCTTGAAATTGAAATTTAAAGGAAGAATTAAAAGAAAATTCTCTAGGCAAATGTGCCAGGTAGGCCTCATCCCGTCAGCATTTCTATTTTCCCATGGCCCCCACCGTGGCTAATATTTTCATTACATGGAATACTGCCAAGCTCTCTGCCCACTGTTACCCCACCCTACGCTCATTCAGGGGGATAGATCTCTGCTCCTTAATCACAATTCTGACCACCTCCGCTCATAGCATAGAGTTTAAACACCGAATCCAGACCTGTCACTTATTGATTACTTACTGGGTACTGGACATATTCATCATGGTTGTCTATTTGGCTTACGTTCATAACTCAGTGCCTACTTTTGCATTCTATATGTCTGATAGAAAGCAAACACCAAGAATATTAGGAAAAATAAATCTCATAAATAGTGTTTTGTACCACCTCATGTGATAGACATTATTTACAATAACCTCAGGTTGGTGAAATAAATCCATTTCTAAGAATGGAGGAAATCCAGATCCAAAAGTCTGTGTCTTGTCTGCTTTCACAGTGCATCTGTTAAATAATATTGAGTTCTGGCTGAACACAGCATGTTAGCAACTGCCCTGAAGAACAACCAACCCGGTCTAGTCCATATGTTCCTCAAGGCTTTCAGAAAGACATAGGACTTTCTAATTATAGCCATATTATATTCAGATCTTAACCACCTTTAAAGGATCAGCATGCTCAATATCTTAGCTGGAAAGCTAACACACAGAATCTTTATACCAGAATCTCCTTTGAGTTCCTGGCACAAACTTATTCTTTCAAATTGTGTATGGCGAGTTGTCAAGGTGTAAGATCCATCTTGATTTTTTTAAAGTGCTCTCCAGAAGGTCTAATCAAGCACTGGATACTCTGGAGATTCTTGGCAAGTGCTTTGAAGACAACATCATATTCAACACAATACCAACTCCCTTCCAATTTCTGGTTTCTCTCAACACCAGGAGTGAAGGGAGTACTGACTGGAAAAAAAAATCTGTCTTCCAGTTGGAAATAATTCTGTAAGACAGAAGATTGCTTGGACCAACCCGAAGAAGTAAAAAGTGTTTTCATGCCTGGGTAGGGGGTAGGAAAAGGAGATGCTAGCAAGGCCTTTGTGCTTCTAGGCATGACTTCCAGGTACACTTGATTTTGCAGATTGATTTTCTGGGATCACTAAGACGACCTTTGCTGCTCCAATCCCCAACACACAGGTGTACATACTTATTCCATGGAACTCTACCACATCCAGACTTGTTTTGGTCTTTTATAGGTATTTTTTTTGTAGTTTTTGTTTTTATTTTCCAGAACTGAGGACTGAACTCGGGGCCTTGCGCTCACCAGGCAGGCACTCTTCCTCTGAGCTAAATCCCCAGCTCCCACATCCAGATTTGTGAACAGGAGTCCAGGCTGGGGTGAGGGTGGAGTGGAGGAGAAAAGCCAAATTGCACCACACCAGTACTGATTTCAGCATGGATTTTTGTGCTACTGAAAAATGAGGTCAGAGAGCTGCCACTATAGTGAAATGTTGGAAAATTTCTGGTGCATTGATTTGGAAATCATCAAATAGAATCCCAAATGCCAAGGCCTGAAAACCTATCTCTACTGTTCTTTCCTTCTCTTTTAAAGTTGGCAGACCCGCAAGCTGAGAGATAAAGCCAAGGTATTTTTAGCTCTGTATATTGATTTTTTGTCCTTGGAAGATACCATATTCTATTATAACCTCCAAACAACAAATGAGACAAGCCAGTTGCAACAAAATCGCATTTAAGGCAGCAGTATAATATGTTAAAATAATAACATATTAAGAAGGAGCTAAGGCTATACTACGTGGATGTTTTAGCATTCAAATATGCCTTTCGTGCTTTGCTCTTTAGATAATGCTTTTTTGATTGTTTAATGGCAAAATTATTAGATAAGTAAAAAATTTAAGACACGGGACATGTGCATGCTCAGGAGGTGCTAAGCAGAAAAGAAGCAAGAAATCAGCCAAGACAGACAACTGCCACTTAAGAAACACCAGGGGAAGCTGAAAGTGCCTATCTTCATTGCCTAATGTTTGCACTATCCAGAATTCCATTGGTGATGATGTGGTCTGTGGTTTGAACAATCTTATCTTCTATGTTTGCTACTCTGTACCTGAGAATAGCTAGATTTTCTTCCTTTTCTTGTTCTACTAAGTACAGTGAATATTGATCAGTTCTCTTTACAAATGAATACATGCACTAGCAAAACTGGATTTGTGTCCAGCATGGAATATCATACCATTCTGTTTCTTTTTACTTATTAACTTTTGTATTGGAGGAATTATTTCTCCTACTTGAGTTGCTGGATGAGACCATAAAATAGACTCATTGTTTTATTCCCTTGGAGGTAACTTTGGGTCTTCTCTCTACTCATAATCCTATCTATCCTCATGGGAGGAAAAAGAGTGTTTTTAGTAGGCTCCTGGAGTTGGTAAGATATTAAATATGAAATAGTGAAGATTCTGTCCTTCTTTGGTATTCCTAGTAGCTTCTTATTAAAACTCATACATTCATACTTCCTCTATATGCCAGATAGATTGTTGAGGGTTGGACAACTTCTGGGCCGGCCTCAGAGCTGTCTGTGTTTCAAGAATTTTATTGGAAAATATGATAACTACAGTGTCTAACTAAGATTTATTGATAGCAAATAAGCAAATTTGATTTCCATCCACCTAACTACTGTATCAATATCTCAATGTTAAAAAAAAATCACCTTCAATTGATATAGGAGCTTATGAAACCCTGTTCCTTCTCATTGGGATCTGGGGTTCAGAGAAGTTTAGCATGTTCCTCAAGGTCACACAGATGTGAAGATCTGAACACAACTAGCTACCCAGCTACATTCCCCAGGCTCACGTGCTGTTTGGTAAAGGTATACTGCTGAGTTCCTGATGGGGTGGAGGAGTGGAGGCATGATCGCAGCAAGGAGAGAGAAGCCTGGCCTTGAGAATGTCTGGGAAAGAACTGTATTCATTGCCTTACTTATGTAACTGTAAACTCTCTGACATTACCCTTACAATAAAATAAAATATTTTAAAAACAACAACAACAACGAATGACTGGGAGAGGTCAAGAGTTTGAATCTGGGCACAGGTAGGTCACACCTGTAATCCTAGCCACTCAGGAGGCTGCTGTGGGGATTCTGGTTAGAAGTCAGCTCGGAGAGAAAAGTCCATAAGATCATTATCGCCAAATAACCCGAGAAAAAAACCTACAAGTGGAGCTGCAACTCAAGTGGTAGAATACGAGTCTTGAGTCAAAAAGTGAGAATAGAAAGTCTTGAGTTCAAGCCCCAGCACCAGGACACACACACACACACACACACACACACACACACACACACACACACACACGTCTGAAATTTCCCTGAAGAATTTTCAGGATGTTCAGGGGGCAATATATTGGTAGTAAGGTTGTTCTGATCAATTCGCATCTGGATGTAATGGAAGAGTGTAGTCCTGCATTTCCTTCTGAGCTTCTACTTTGAGATGTATTGATCCTTGATGAAAGGTATTCTCTCATTCCCAGTCGGTTCTATATCTCATCACAGTGTGCCGCATGAAAGATCCTCTATATATTGTTAATTGAATTAATTAATTCAGACATGTAAAATGCATCCAGCTAGTGGAAGGAGCTCTGTAAACACTGTTTGGTATTGCTGTTAGTTAAGATCTAGTCAAGCCTGGCATAGGTAGCTCAGGCCTGTAACCCTAACTACTCATGAGGCTGAGATCTGAGGATCTCCATTCAAAGCCAGCTTGGGCAGGAAACGCTTATCTCCAATTAACCACCAGAAAACTGGAAGTGGTCCAGGGAAGATGGTGCCGCCACAGTAGGGAGGCACCCCAACTCGCTCCAACTGAATAGTGAGCTGGGAACTCCAGCACCCAACACCCCATCAAGAACCCAGCAAACCCAACAACCAGAAGCAACAGAGAAACACAGGAAATGAAAAAAAAAAAAAACAACAAAAAAGAAGAGCCTATAACCTGCACGGAACTGGAAAATCTCTGGGGTACCCCCCCCCACCTGCCGACCCTGGCCCAAACAGGGCCAGGCTGGGAAAGGGGACCCGGCGCCGGCAAGCGGGGCCACAGACCTTCAGCCACCAGAGAAGCAACAGCCGAAAAGTCACGCCAGGGGTGCAGAGCCCAGACAACAGGAGTTCCACGGACCCCAGACGGAGCGCAGACCGACTGAGACAGACGGCGGCGCGGGGCCGAACGGCCGGGCAGCAGCGCGGAACTGAGTGGCTGGGAACCGGGCGGCGCAGATGGGGAGAGCCGGGACCCCACCACCAAATGACCGATCGCCACACCCCAGCACGCAGCCCTGAAAAGCCCACAGCAACACAGGACACACACACAATCCAGGACCAGTAAGTTCCCTATTACCCCCCGCCCCCCAAAACGGGAGACCAGCCCTAGCAGAGACCCAAACCCCACAAAGAAGCTAGAGCTCCCTCCCTCCCCCTCCCTACCCTGAGGGAACAAAGGAGCAGGGCCAAGGCATCCCCCCCCCCCCAATTCCCCAGCAGAGGAGCCAGAACCTGGCCGCACTGGCCCTGCCCCCTCCCCAGCAGGGGCCTGGGGTCTGGTAGGCATTGGAAGCCCCACCTGAGGTGCCTGGTCCTCGGGGTCATTTGGAACAACAGTCACAGGCTTGCTGGGGGGCAATACCAGCCCAGCAGGGACACCTGGGCCCGATCACATGCCCCCCCCCCAGGGGAGGCGCAGAGTCTGTGGGCACCAACCCGCCCCCCGGCACTTGATCCTACTGGGGCCCACCCATACCGCCCCCCACAGCAAACTCGAGAGAGGGCACAAACACTCTCCAACAACTCGGGACAACACGTCCCCAAAGGAAGCACTAGAGTGCACACGCTCATGCCCCCCCGGAGGGCCAGCGTGGGCCAGTGTGCTAGTCCTCCAGCAGGAGGATGGTCTGCCCAACCCCCTGTAGGAGCGCACAAGCAGGCAAGCTGCAACGTCCGCTCTGATAGGTGTACTTCACACAGGCGGGCAGGCCCCCCAGCGGCAGTGCCCGCGGTAGGCGCACTCTGCACAGGGGAGCAAGCCGCCTCTCAGTGGCAAATCTCAATCTGAGAGGTGAGCTCCTCTGACCAAGGTACCAAGTGGAAAAAAGAACCAAAGAAGAGAAAATCCTTCATGCCACGCTGAATCAGCGACCAGCAAACCCCCACCAGGGGCACGCTAGGGTCAGCACAGCACAGCGGCAGGACACTGCCCCGCAGAGAAAGAAACAGAACCTACCCACCCCCAAGTGCAGTGAGGGTGACCACCCCGGCAACAACCGAGATGGTCATGCCCACCTATTGGGCAGTAAGATTCAACAGCCGAACTCAAACCCAGAGCCAGGTCACAAACAAGTCTCCCACTGACGGTCGAGCGGGAACCAGCAAAAAGCCAACCCAAGGAAGCTACCTACAGATCCCCAGATGCGCAAATCACAAAGAAATATTACAAATTACATCAAAGGGCAAGCCAACTTGCCAGCTCCAAAAAGCAGTACGACCGAAGAGGAGATGGAGAATAAAAAAACAACTGAGGCTATGATAGCAGATATGATGGAAAGCCTCAGGAACGAAATCAGAGAACAATTTCAGGAGTTTAGAGTGGAAGTCTCGAAGGACCTCCAGGAACTCAAGAAAGAAATGGAAGCAAAAATGGATACAGTGCAAACCTCTGTTAAAGAAGACCTTAACATCCTGAGAAGCGAAATGCATGAAAAAATAGATTTAAAATACAACTCTTTAAAGGAAGAAATTTCCATGATCAGAGCTGATCTGGCAACCATAAATAGCTCCCTGGCATCCATACTTGAATCCACAGCACAAAGAATTGACCATATTGAATCCCGAATCTGTCTCTTGGATGATAATGCAGGCGATAAGGACCAGAAAATTACTACACTCCAAGGAACGGTAAAGCTCCAGGGCAGACTAATCCAGGAGCTAGTGGACAAAGACAAGAGATATAATCTGCACATAATTGGAATCGAAGAAAGAGCCGAATACCAGAGCAGAGGGCTTCAACATATTTTCAATAAAATTATCGCCAAAAACTTCCCCAATCTCACAAGGTACCTCACCCAGGTAACCGAAGCCTATAGGATGCCTGGCAAACCAGACCCTAGAAAATCCTCGCCCAGGCATATAATAATCAAGACTTCAGATCTCAAGAATAAAGAGCATATTTTGAATCCAGCCAAAGCGAAGAAAGAGATTTATTACAATGGGAAAAGGATCCGAATAACAGCAGACCTCTCCACACAAACCCACCATGCATGAAGAGAGTGGAAGAACACAATCCAAGTCCAACAGGCCAACAATTGCCAACCTAGAATCAGATACCCAGCGAAGTTAGAGTTCATATTCGAGGGAAAACCAGATCTTTCCATAGCAAAGAGGATCTAAAGGAATATGTGAATAAAAAACCAGCCTTACAGCAAATTCTAGGAAGGGGAATCCCACCCAACAGAAATGATACAGGACACACACACAGAAACAGAAACTATAATAGCCAGAGCCCAACAGAAAGAGCAGCTCATTAAAGACAAGAAAAAAAAGAGGAAAAACAGCCTAACAGGAAAATGGAAAGGGAAAAACCACTCTTATCCTTGATCTCTTTGAATATAAATGGCATAAACTCTCCATAAAGAGGAGCAGACTGGCAGAGTGGATCTGCAAACAAAAAGTTGCCATCTGTTGTCTACAAGAGACCCACCTTACAGCAAGGGATAAAAACAGGCTCCAAATGAAAGGATGGAGCAAGATCTTCCAAGCAAACGCAACTACCAAAATGGCAGGAGTAGCCATTCTGATCTCAGACAAGCTGGACTTCTCATTAACATCAACTCAAAAAGACAAAGAAGGACACTACATTTTAATATAAGGAAAAATCCAGAATCAAGACATCGCAGTGATAAATGTATACTCACCGAACAAAAGAGGCCCTACATATGTCAAGCAAATTCTCACAGAACTACAGAACAAGATAGACCCAAACACAATCACAGTGGGTAACTTTAATACCCCACTCTCTCCAAGAGACAGATCCAACACCCAGAGGATTAGCAAGGGAGCTGAGGACCTAAGTAACACCATATCCCAAATGGATCTGACAGATCTATACAGAATCTTCCACCCTACAGAGACCCAATACACCTTCATCTCAGCACCCCATGGATCATACTCCAAAATAGACCATGTCACTGCCCACACAAAGAACCTCAGCAAATATAAAAGTATTGACGTCATTCCATGTATTATATCTGACCAGAGTGGAATAAAGATAACCCTCGATAACAATGGTTACCACAGAGGCTGTACATAGTCTTGGAGGCTAAACTCCTCACTGTTATCTAACACGTGGGCCACAGACCAAATTAAGGATGAAATTAACGAATTCATAAGCCACAATGACAATGAAAATACATCACAAAGAATCTGATGGATACAGCTAAGGCAGTACTGAGGGGCAAGATCATTGCCCTCAGCACTCACATTAAAAGAATGGAAGCAGAGCAGGTGAATAACCTCACAATGAAACTAAAACAACTGGAGAAACAAGAAATGATGGAATCTAAAATGACTAGGAGGAGAGAGATCACAAAGATCAAAGAAGAGATAAATCTGATTGAAAATAGAAAGACCATTCAACAAATAAATAAGACTAAAAGCTGGTTCTTAGAGAAAATAAATAAAATTGACAGACCCCTTGCAAGACTTACAAAAAAAAGAAGAGAAGAGACTCATATGCGTAAAATCAGGGACTCCACCGGAAAAATTATAACAAATACACACGATATTCAAACAATCATAAGGAACTATTTCCAGAGCCTCTACTCACTAAAAAACAATAATTTTACAGAAATGGATCAATTCTTAGAGAAGTATAAACTGCCCAAACTGAACCAAGAAGAAATAAATCAACTAAATAAACCAATCACTTACAGCAAGATATAGGGGGTAATCAAGAGCCTCCTAACAAAGAAAAGCCAGGCCCAGATGGATTCACCAACGAATTCTATAAAACCTTTAGTGAGGAGCTAATTCCAATACTCCTCAAACTCTTCCGCAAAATAGAAACAGAGGGAGAAATCCCAAACTCATTCTACGAAGCTAATATTATACTCATCCCCAAACCAGGCAAAGACCCAACAAAAAAAGAGAACTACAGACCAATATCACTAATGAACACAGATGCAAAGCTACTCAATAAAATATTAGCTAACAGGATCCAGAAACTGATCAAGAAAATTATACATCATGACCAAGTAGGCTTCATCCCACAGTCACAAGGATGGTTCAACATCCGTAAATCAATTAATGTAATTCACCACATCAACAGAACTAAAATCAAGAATCACATTGTTATCTCAGTTGATGCCCAAAAAGCCTTAGACAAAATACAACATCCATACTTATTAAAAGCTCTGGAGAGAACAGGAATAGATGGAACATTCCTCAAAATAATAAAAGCCATATACAACAGACCAACTGCTAATATCGTATTATATGGGGAGAAACTAAAATCATTCCTCCTAAATTCAGGAACAAGACAAGGATGCCCACTCTCCCCACTTCTTTTCAACATAGTGCTGGAATCCCTAGTCATAGCAATAAGACAAGAGGAGGACATCAAAGGGATCCACATTGGCAAGGAAGAAATCAAGCTATCCCTATTCGCAGATGACATGATCTTATATCTGAAGGACCCAAAAAACTCAGTCCCCAAACTTCTACACCTAATAAATCATTTTGGCAAAGTAGCAGGATACAAAATCAATCCACAAAAGTCAGCAGCTTTTCTGTACACCAGCAATGTACAAGCAGAAAAGGAAATTATGGAAATAATTCCACTTACAGTAGCCAAGAAAAGAATAAAGTACGTAGGGATCAACTTAACCAAGGACGTGACAGACATATTTAATGAGAACTATAAAAATCTAATATGGGAAATCAAAGAAGACACAAGGAGATGGAAAGACCTCCCATGCTCATGGGTAGGCAAAATCAATATAGTGAAAATGGCCGTATTGCCCAAAATGTTATACAAATTCAATGCAATCCCCATCAAGATCCCAGCTACATTCTCCACTGAAATAGAGAAAACAACCCATAAATTCATATGGAACAGCAAAAGACCTAGAATAGCCAAAGCAATTCTAGGCAAAAAAAAGCAGTGCAGGAGGTATCACAATACCAGACTTCAAGCTCTACTATAGAGCCATCATAACAAAAACAGCCTGGTATTGGCATAAAAACAGACCTGAAGACCAATGGATTAGAATTGAAGATCCAGAAATAAAATCACACTCTTACAGTCAGCTGATATTTGACAAAGGAGCTAAAGACATACAATGGAATAAGCAGAGCCTCTTCAACTACTGGTGTTGGGAAAACTGGGCAGCCATATGCAGAATACTCAAAGTAGACCCAAGCCTATCACCATGCACCAAGATCAACTCAAAATGGATCAAGGACCTCAATATCAGACCTGAATCCTTGAAACTATTGAAGGACAGAGTAGGAAAGACACTAGAACTTATAGGTAAAAGAAGGAACTTCCTGAATAGAGTCCCAGGGGCACAACAGATAGGGGAGAGACTCGATAAATGGGACTACTACAAATTAAAAAGTTTCTGCACAGCTAAGGACATAGCCATCAAAATAAAAAGACAGCCAACCATATGGGAAAGGATCTTTACCAGCACAGCAACAGAAAAGGCCTAATATATGCCATCTACAGAGAACTCAAAAAACTAAGCCCCTCCAAACCCAGTAAAACAATTAGAAAATGGGCAAAGGAACTAAAGAGAGACTTCACAAGAGAAGAGATAAAAATGGCAAAGAAACATATGAGGAAATGTTCAACATCCCTGGCAATAATGGAAATGCAAATAAAAACAACCCTGAGATACCACCTCACTCCAGTTAGAATGGCCTATACTCTGAACTCGGGCAACAACAAATGCTGGAGGGGGTGCGGGAAAAGAGGAACCCTCCTCCATTGTTGGTGGGAGTGCAAATTAGTACAACCACTTTGGAGAACAGTATGGAGATTCCTCACAAAGCTCAACATAGACCTACCCTATGACCCAGCCATACCACTCCTAGGCATCTATTCTAAACAGCAGGTCCCAAGATATCAAAAAGACATCTGCACTTCCATGTTTATCACTGCACAATTCACAATAGCCAAAATATGGAAACAACCCAGATGCCCCTCCACAGATGAATGGATCCAAAAAATATGGTACCTATACACAATGGAATACTACATAGCGATTAGAAATGGTGAAATATTGGTATTTGTAGGGAAATGGTCAGAACTTGAACAAATAATGTTGAGCGAGACAAGCCTAGAGCACAGAAAACAAAGGGGCATGATCTCCCTGATATATGACTGTTAAGATGGGGGGAGGGGGAGACAGTAGAGACCAGGTATGTGAAACCAAAAACCTCTTGTCAAATGGTATTTCCCATAGGTTTGGGTCAGCGACCCTACATTATGTAACTAAAACCAAACAACTACTCAACATTTAAATGTCAAAAATTGACCTCTCAGTGGAATACAATAGCTCAAAAGCTATGTATGTACGTCCGTATAAGACTATTGTTGACATATTGTCTATTGTAGACATTACATTTAAAGCCCTAGGCGAATTTTCTTTGGCATAGGCCACGTGGCTACTGTATATGTTCTTGGTACATTGTGTATTGTATATATGTCTACCTGACCTAGGGAAGGGAAAGAAAAACAGGGTGTAAGATAGCACAAGAAATGTACATACTGCCCTACTATGTAACTGTACCCCTTTTGCACAACACCTTGTCAAAAAAATTTTGTTTAATTAATAAATTATTAAAAAAAGAAAAGAAAACTGGAAGTGGCACTGTGAATCAAAGTGGTAGAGCACTAGTCTTGAGCTGAAGAGCTCAGGGACAGTTCCCAGGCCCAGAGTTCAAGACCTTTGACTGACAAAACAAACAAACAAACAAAAAACCTAGTCAAAGTAGTTAAAATTATCAATCAGAAAGATTTAATTATCTGAATCCCTTTGTAATCTCCTGATATGTATCCCTTTTCTAATTAGCTTGAGTACCAGACTTTGCTTTGAGTGTAAAATTGGTTGAGATATTATCTTGGATAGTATCTCATGTGATAAAAATCAATGAAAGTACACTGCTTCCCACAACAGTAAGTCTGGAGGTGAGTATTTATTTTCAAAATTTTTGACAAAAATTTTATGGGCTTACGATATATAACATAATATTTTGAAATAACAACACATTTTGAAATGCCTGATTAAGCTTATTGGCATATTTATTACCACCTATTTACTTTTTCATGATGAAGGTACTGACAATTTCCTCAACAAGATTTTCAAGTACATTGTATATTGACAGTACTTATCTTTAAAAATATAAATTTAAATAGTTGTACAAAGGAGTTTCCATTTAACAAAGCTGTTTATGAATACAATGCATCTTGATCAGTGTTATCCCTTTCATCATTCTCACTGATGCTTTTCCAGTCTACCTCTTCCCTATCTCTTCTTAATTTTGTAGGAGATACTTAGCATTCTTGACTGCATTCTCCCACTCTTCTCTTCATTCATCTGCCTCATCTCATCTGTTTTATAATAGATGTTTTGAACTGATTCCTACTCTCTAACTGAAATTTTGTATCCCTTGACCAATAATTTCCCAATTCTTCCACCCCTCAAACTTTAGAAGCCACTATTTTATTCTCTCTTGCTCTGAGTTCCAATTTAAAAAAATTCAATATGTAAGTAATACTATGTGATAATTGTCTTTTTATACACTGCTCATTTCCTTAAATGTAGTAGGACATTTGTGCAACAGGATTTTGTTTTTAAAATGAGGAATATTATTCCTTGTGTATCTATACCACATTTTCTTCCTATCCCCTTTCATTGATGAAACTAGGCTTGTATCTCATACTCAGTACAAAAGTCAACTCAAATAAATGCAATTGTTAAACAAAAGCCATGAACGTGTAAAAGCACTAGAAAAAATGTAGATGAAAACTCCATGACATTGATCCACAAAAAGTTCTTGTGCAGGAAAGCAACAAAGTAAAACCAGACAAATAGAGTGGCGTTAAACAAAAATGGCCTTTGCACTGTGAGAAAAACAAAACCAAACAATCAACAGAGCAAAGGGACAACGTATGGGATGAGGGAGTTGTTTATGAAATGTCCATCTGAAACAGATTACTATTCAAATTATACAAGAAACTCAAACAACTCAATCGCAAGAAACTTTGTAATGAGTTTCAAAGCTGGGCAAAGGACATGGACAGACATTTTTTTCAGAAGATGTGGGAATGACTAACAGCTTTGTGCCAAAGGCTTAATGACACTAATCCTAGGGAAATACAAATTTGAAACTAGAATGAGGTATTACCTCATAAAATAACTATTAACAAAAAATGGGAGACTAACAAGTATAGTTTAAGATGTAGAGAAAAGGGAACCCTCATATGCTGTTGGTAGGAATGTGAATTATTGAAGCTATTATTTGAAAGAAAAACAGTAAAGAAGCTCACTAGAAAATTAAAAGTAGAAGTATTATATGACACAGAAACCCTACTACTTGATATACAGTCAAAGAAAAGAAATCCATATATGGAAGAGATATTTGCTCTGACATGTTAATTGCAGTACTGCTCACAATTGCGAAGATTTGGAATTAGCGATAGCTTTAAATTTTCCAGGCTTTAATTATTAGAGTAAATTTTCACATTTTGAACTGAAATTTATCTCTGTGTGTCACTCATGGGTCCTGGTTAATATACTTGGAAGAACAGAAATGATTCATCTGCTTTCAAAATTAAGTCATAATAATGAGTTTGCACTGTTGGTTTGTTGTGAGTCTTACATTCTGGCTGGCTCCATTCTTCATACTTCAGCACTATCTGCCCCTTGCACTGTTTTAATCTCACAACCTGTGTTACGTTGTGTAAGAACATCGTGCAGATAAAAATAATTTACTATTGATATTTGTCTACCCGTAGTTTCTAGTCCCTTCCTTCCTTCCTTCCTTCCTTCCTTCCTTCCTTCCTTCCTTCCTTCCTTCCTTCTTCCTTCCTTCCTTCCTTCCTTCCTTCCCTCCCTCCCTCCCTCCCTCCCTCCCTCCTTTTTTTTCTTTCTTTCTTTCTTTCTCTCTTTCTTTCTTTCTTTCTTTCTTTCTTTCTTTCTTTCTTTCTTTCTTTCTTTCTTTCTTTCTTTCTTTCTTTCTTTCTTTCTTTCTTTCTTTCTTTCTTTCTTTCTTTCTTTCTTTCTGTCAGTCCTGGGCCTTGAACTCAGGGCCTGAACACTGTCCCTGTCTTCTTTTTAGCTCAAGACTAGCACTCTGCCACTTGAGCCACAGCACCACTTCTGGCCGTTTTCTAGATATGTGGTGCTGAGGAATCGAACCCAGGGCTTCATGTATATGAGGCAAGCACTCTTGCCACTAGGCCATATTCCCAGCCATACTCATGCTTTCTACTACAGAACAGACATAACAAATTTAGGAAATATTAGTTAAGTGAATAAGTTTAGCTGTTTCATTTTTTGGCAAATATTTGAAAAGTATTCCGGGTCTGTCTAGATGTGTTTGAATACTAATTCTGTCACTTCCCCATTCTTTTAGTTTTGTGGTGCCTAAAATCTTGACAAAAATCTTTCAATAGCTTATAAAGAAGAGAATCACATAGTGACATAGCTCCTAGACTCTACAAACAAATTGTTTGGGTTTAAAATATGACTCCTCCTATTCGTGTGTCATTTTCAGAGTAACAGGAAACAGGATCGTCTTAGGGACTGTATAATGGCTTTGACCCACTCAGTGTAGTATACACTTTGCTAATACATTTACAAGACTTAAATAAGGGCTTAAGGTTTCCATTGTGAACTTCTCCATTTCTACTTTTCTGACACATTTCCAATCTACAAAATGGCTTGCAGAATCTTGGTACACATATCAGCACAATCATGTGATGTAATTTGTCTGCATCTGGGCACTTGGATGAAAATAAAGAATATAGGGCTTGCTTCCTAACAATCACCTTACATTTTGTTGTCTTCAATTCCCTATTAATAGCATCTGTCTTTCAGTGTGAAAACCACTCACTTTGATTTAAGCAGTAGGTACGTAAGAACTAAGGAGTTCTGTCTTTGTCATCTGTTAATGTGTCAGCTGTCACAAGCTTTGTTTGACTCTTTGTGCATCCTTTAGAACTACTGACCAGGAAGTTACTTTTTCCCTTATTGTATTTCTAACTATCACGAGGCCATTCTAAGGAAGCAGTGATTTAATGATGTTGCTTTTGCAGATCTGTGGGAAAGAACCTGTTCCATTCTCTTTATTGATTTCATTTCAAAGTTTAGCAGACTCTTAGGAAGCATTTTCTTACATCTCTCCTGGCCCTCCATGTTTGTAATGAGAAGAAAAGTCTAGGTCATATAGGAAGAACCATGGCATTTGTTGTTCAAATTTAGGTAATCTACAGGAAAAAGGAATACTTTGACCACTAGACTCAAGGAAAGATAGGAGCTCTTCTAAGAAAAATGAAGAGGATGTCACCTCTGGGTATATATAGTAATATTTAGAAAATAGACTGTTTTTTACACCAGAGGAAAATCTGGGTGCAATAGATTAAAGGCGTAGAGACAATGGATTAAGATCAGGATTTTAGAATCATCAGTGGCAGCCATGGAGTATGAATCTTTTATGTAGATATTACTGGTTCCTGGTATTTCCAATCTCTGTTCTTAGTACTAAGAATGCAAAAACCCTACCATCATGAAATCTCACCACGTCTCAAAGGACATTGTCTATGCTATTGCTGTCTTCAGGTGATGGAAGTTGTTGGAAGAGTAGGGGAGTCTGAAACGGCTTACCCCAAATCCTAAGTTCCACTCTCACAGGCATGTCTGCTCAAGGACTTGCTAATTGCACAGAAAAATAATGTAGAGGTATTTCTCCAGGCTCTTTTGCTCTTGGACATAGGGATTCCCTTTTCTTCAAAGTGTTGGTTTTGATGATTATTAATACAGGCATATATTTATTTATGTGCATGAGGAGGGGATGAGAATCTTCTATGATCATGGTGGAATATCACTTTGTGCCTGCATTGGAGTCCAACAGGCTGGCTGTGGAGATTTTCTGTGCTATATGTCAACTCTGTTAGTTTTAATTGTAGTTTAGTTTTGCTTGGTATTGGAGATCTAACCTGGGGTATATGCTAGGTAAGCACTCATCCACTGAACTATATCCTATGTCAGGGATTTTTGAGATAAGGATTCCAAAAGTAGCTCAGGATAGCCTTGAACTTCTGCAGTCTCCTAAGTGCCGGGTTATAGGCATGTGGCCACACCATATGTTCCAACTCATTGAGTAAGGCCGCTATCTCTAGTCTTCAACTTCTTCATCTACAAAAATGGAAATAATGATTTTTTTCCCCTCATAGTATTTCCATGAAGACTTAGTGACCTGATGGCCATAAAGCACATAAGCCCCCAAATGAAACAGAACAACCATGATTGTGTCAGAAAATTGTAGCTATTGATTTATTTTTGTCATTTTAGACCTTTTTTGGTTATTTTTCTTTCCTTCTCCTCTTGATAAAAACCTCTGAGAACATACACATCTGTTGATTCTGACTTTCAAGGCTCTCATTTTGACTTTCATACCTCTCATTTATCCAGGGGCTACTGAGGAGTAGAGAGGTTAGGTGACTTGTGTTAGAAAATATAGCTAAATTGTGGCGCTAGAGTTAGAAACCAGGTATACTGCCTCTCCATCTAGTAATCACTGGTCTCTCCCTGAAGGCCCTTGAATGGAGTTTCAATTGCGCTGAAGCTTAATTCCCAAATGAACCAATCTTTTATAACCACCACAGAACAACAACAAAAAAAATGCAGTGGATTTTTTTTTCACTCAATAACCTTCACCCAGCAAATGCCTCAAATGCTTTAATTTCATTAATCCAGAAAAGATCATGCTCATTAAATTAACAGTTGTAAAACCTCTTCCACTTTTCATGATCATACTAGAGTAAAAATGGGAATGCACGTATTCCCACAGCAGGGACAGGAAATTACACCCTGCTGTGGCTATGAGATTACATCTTTTGAGTTAATAAAATTGCCTGTGGTGCTGTGATTCCCTGCTAAAATCGTACAGCTTCCTTCTTGTACCCTTTCCCTACCTTCCACACTCTGGAGAAGACATACAATAAAAAACAGTCCTAATTATTTTCCATATATTTTTATTCTTTTAGCAATTTCTATAGTAAAGAGATAATACTGGGCAGAAGTGGTTTCCATGGAAACTGACCATGGATAAACAGCCTGGTGGGAGGTAGGAATAGTCAGCAGACTGCAGCTCTCAGGAAGATGAAGACAGCCACAGGTCACTATGTTCTCCCAGTTCTGGGTGCCTGGTTCAGGGGCCCTAACAAGAACAATGTACACTTGTCCAATTGCTGTGACCTGAAGGTATGAGGAGAGGGTGTTATGACATACCTTTGATTGTGCTTGACACAGAGAACTGCTGCTCACTGGTTGTGTAGACTCCACAGAGTTACAGAGTATCGTGTGAAGATGTGTCCTAGGCTAGAGCAAAATAACCTGGGGATTTTTGTTCAAGCAGACTGGATACAGGCAGATTTGATTCACAACTCCACTCCGTTTCTTGCCGGTTAATACAGTGTATAAATAGAGTAGTTCTTTCTTTTTCTTAGGGGATAAGTTCCCAGTTTCCTGGTGAATATCTGAAACCCTACACAGTATTAAATTGTACATAGATTGCACTTATTTTCCTATATATACACATCCATGACAAAGTTTAACTTATAAATTAGGTACCGCAAAATATTAGCAATTAATGATGAATAAAAATAGGAAGGGGGGCTGGGGATATAGCCTAGTGGCAAGAGTGCCTGCCTCGGATACACGAGGCCCTAGGTTCGATTCCCCAGCACCACATATACAGAAAACGGCCAGAAGCGGCGCTGTGGCTCAAGTGGCAGAGTGCTAGCCTTGAGCGGGAAGAAGCCAGGGACAGTGCTCAGGCCCTGAGTCAAAGGCCCAGGACTGGCCAAAAAAAAAAGGAAGGGTGGGAGAATGCAGCATATATTCAATGCATATCTTATGAGGCTAGGATAATTGAGGGGAGGATTTGGGGTGAGAAAGATGGAGAGAATGCTGAAAGGGGTGATACTGATTAGGATGATGCATTGTACTCACAAGTTGACATATTGAATGAAAGCACCCTTTGTACAATGACTTAAAGGTAATTAAACAAAGATAAACTAAAACCCTTGTATCAAGAAACTGTAGTCGAATTAGTTTCAAATACTGTATTATTAAGTTTTAGAATTTGCCATGTAATATTTTCAGACCATGGTCAATCTCAGATACTTCAGAGTTTATAAACTTTAGTTCAGTTCCTAGCTCTTGTCTCTCAATCTAGGCAAGTTATTTTATCTGCTGTGATCTCCAGTTTACCTGAAAAATGTAAAATGATGATGAACTTTTATCAACTTTTAAAATATTTAAACAGTGTACTAGTTAGTATAATCTCTGCTATATTTATACTAAAAATGGTAGATATTGTTATCATTTTTAAGTAGTATGATTTCGGGTAAGAGATAGAGAATAATCTTGTGTGTCAAATAATAACCATTAATTATGGATAAATCTAATTAGAGCATAACTTTTATATATGATTAAAAGTCCCGGCTACGGGGCTGGGGATATTGCCTAGTGGCAAGAGTGCTTGCCTCGTATACATGAGGCTCTGGGTTCAATTCCCCAGCACCACATATACAGAAAATGGCCAGAAGTGGCGCTGTGGCTCAAGTGGCAGAGTACTAGCCTTGAGCAAAAATAAGCCAGGGACAGTGCTCAGGCCCTGAGGCCAAGGCCCAGGACTGGCCAAAAAAAAAAAAAAAAAAAAAAAGTCCCGGCCACCATGTATGAAAATTATGCATGAGTGTATGTATACATGTACATATATTAGACATGTATGCATCAGTATGTAAATTAATCTCAGAAATATTATGTATATTACTTAAAGGTTATTTGAGGAGTGTTTAATGCATCTGTAGGAGGAAAACACAATGTGAAAAACAGCTAAGTCTAGGTGGGATAAAATAGATTATAAAATAAGTTAAATGGTGTAACTTATTATTATTAGCTTGGCAATCTGTTTTCTGGCTTGATGAATATCTACAGCCAGGCCTTTAGGAGGAAGTCCACAGAACAAGTAACTTTTAGTGAAGAAGCTAAGGAAAAGTATAAACCTTCCATCCAACTGCTATTAAGGGACACAAATATAATAGTAAAGAAGACATTCCAACAAATCTCCAGTCAGCTGATCTGTGAGAGGGAATGGCTGATTTCAATAAGTATGCAAGTGTCACCTTTTTTAACCCAACATTGACTGTTTACATGTGATTGTGTTTATGTGGTTTAAATTTGCTAGCATAAGGTATTTTGAAGAATAGTATATAGACAGTGAACTATGAAAGATACAAAAAAGTAGGATAATAAGAGCATGCTGAAGTTAATTTTCTTAACTTTGCCTGGAATCACATTCAACCATTTGCTGATACCTTTTCTAAACCGTCCCTGACCTAGGTTTAATACTGTTACTTTTAGAAGTAGTCCCAAACATCATCTAGCTTAATTCCCATTGTAGACACAGGAAAAAGGGAATGCCATATCCAACTTGCAAATAAAAAGAGCTGAAAGTTAGTGGACATAAAATGATATACTCAAGTCACTGACACTATAAAGAGGAAAATTAAGACTGGTCTTTCAGCTGTTTTAAGTACAACATTTTATTTTACATCCATAGATAAAAATAAATAATTCTTTGATTTATACTATTTGGATTACTATGGAGGGTTCTCATTTAAATTTTTGGCTCCTCACCAATATCAGCTGAGGCAGGCCATCTTTTCTGAAGTGAAAGAAATAGCCAAAATTCTGAAAAAATGCTCACAACCCACAAATTGTTATGGATAGTGATGAAATAATCAATGAAATAAGAAATGGTTTCTGGGGCTCAGAACACATGCCCTTCCTTATTGCTATTAATGTCTTTATTTGAGATTACTTTAATTATCAATGTAACCTTGACACTTTATTTCATACAGAGGGCAAGACAATATGGGAAGGGAGGGAGGCAAAAAGGAAAGTGAAAAGGAGAAGACAGACTAAAATTGTACATCTTTTATATGTAGAGTTTGGAGAAATTTTTAAACTTGTCAAGTTTTCTCTAATATCTCAATGAGCAAGTAGCAACTTAGAAAAACGGATTGATTTGCCTTGAGTGTTATAAAGGAAATATTAAGTATTCTGTGGGAAAGGGAAAAAACATTTTTCAAGAAATACGGAGGAACACAACTAGTTTTACAAATCCAATAGTAATTGCAGAGTATATGAGTAGACTCACTGAACATGGTCACTGCTCAGATGGAGCTTATGGTCTAACTAGAAGAATTACAATAGGCAACCAACTACGTGTGGACAAGTGTTCTCTATAACAGAAACAGGTACTCATGGGACATGCAATAGGATAGAGCTGAATTAGTTCCTTCCCACAGAACTCTCTGCAGTCACAAAACGTTCTAGAAAGTTATGCTTTCTGCTAAAGTAACATCAATCCACATGTAGTTCTAATAGAACTACAATTGCAGAATGCCCTAGAAAGCTACACTCCAAAAAAAGTAACAAACCACATGCAGTTCTAACTAATAGAACTCTGCATTTGTAAAATATTGTAGAAAGCTAAGCTCCCCAGCAGAGATGATAAGCCATAGGTAATTTTTGAATACTTGAAACATGCTTAGTGTAACTGACGATACAAATTTTTAAATTCATTTTAACTAAGATAAGTTGAAACATCTAATTGCTGCCAGCAATAGATTTGACGCTAGCAATATTGAAGCCACTCTCCACCTTGAGATGCTGCTGCCGCCAGTCAGAGCAGCTACTGAACCAAGAAACCTACCCTGTCCTGTTAGAGAATGCTCTGCAGTGAGACCTGCCCTACTCACAGCTGCCTAGAAACTTCGCGAACCACCAGCTACCTTACTAGGGAGGCCCTATGGACTACATTGGGCCCCATGGGCTTCATTATGCCCAGAGAGAAACCAGAAAAGAAATTTGGAGATCCACTGGCAGAACTCTTAGGTCCAGAGACTGGAGAAAAACATCTGCTCCCCTTACAGAATCCAACTGCTATACATTTTCCTCCTCTTATTTTATTTAAAACATGCTTGCAGTCCTTCTTT
This sequence comes from Perognathus longimembris pacificus, assembly GCF_023159225.1. Classification (NCBI taxonomy): domain Eukaryota; kingdom Metazoa; phylum Chordata; class Mammalia; order Rodentia; family Heteromyidae; genus Perognathus; species Perognathus longimembris. Next base: position 9,416,382 of record NC_063172.1, read on the forward strand.
TAAGGGAGAGTGCTTTTCTCTTTCCTTGACTGAATTTTCTTTCTTTGTAAAATTAAGCCAGGTGTTAGTGATTCACACCTGTAATCCTAGCTACTTAGGAGGGTGAGATCTGAGGTTTGTTCACTGTTCAAAGCCATTCTAGGCAAAAAAGTCTTTGAGACTCTTATCTCCAGTTAACTACCAAAAAGGCAAGAAGTGGACCTGTGGCTTAACTGGTAGAGCACTTACCTTGAGCAACAAAGCTCAGGGACAGAGCCCAGACCCTGAGCAGTTCAAGCCTCAGGACCAGCAAAACAACAATAACAACAACAAAAATACACACCTAGCTCTCACATACCATTGTTTCTAATCATTTCATCACACACATATCTCTTCATTCATCTTATCTTCTTTTTTCCCCCAAATTTTCCTCATTTTACTAATTAATTTTAATAACCATATATTTAAGGTCCATTTTTCTATAATCATATTGGGAGTGTAATGAATGTTTCCAATTTTCTTTTCCACATTAAACCAGATTTGGCTTTGAATTGCCTATTTTATTATTGCTATATACTTTCCTCTTGCAAATGGTAGTAATAATGTACTTCAACTCTGCTATTGCACGAACAACCCTGCTTGAAAATTGGGAACACTTCAAGTGAAAGACAACAGGTAATTAAAACCTCCAAACAATGACATGGCCCCGGCTGCACAAATATGCAGAAACACAAAGGATATAAGAATGACCACTGTATTTCTCAGAAGCCATAGTAATGGATACAAACAATGGTGTGAGGTGAATAAAATCCCACACAAAGCACTGGAATAATCCAATCAATGATTAGTAATATTAAAAATGAATTAAATGGATGTCTCATTATATTTAAAGTCTATACAAATAAACTGTTGAGAGCAATAAGGAAAACAATTCAGGGTATGAAAATGAAATTCAATAAAATTATAGAAATCATAAAACGCTTTTTAAAAAAGTGATCTAAATGAGATACTCATTTTGACATCAACATTGTTTCAAATGGGACAATGGCTTGAACTGGATGCTATGAGGCTCATTTATATGGAGACTAATATTAAAAGAGTTCCTGAAAAAAGGGGGAAAAATGAGTGGGGAACTGTGAGAAAACCTGTCTTTTCTATCAAAGTGTGTTGCTAACAGTTTCTGCTTTGGCTTAATGGGTTGGCTTTCCTTAAGAGAAACTGGAACTGCTTTGGGATAAGAAAGGGTTTTTCAATTGTAAGGTTTTGTCTTAAACTTAATTCCATCTTGAAAAGATGGACTCATCTCAGATTGTTGAAGAAATAGCAGAGGGTACGAGTGCATTTTGAGATTAGTTCAATACAGTTAATCGTATTTCAAAGTAACGTTATGTAAATACATTTTACCCTATTCAAACTAGTCCATCTCCATCATATTGTGAACCTGAGCTCAACATGGAGCAAAGGGGCCAGGCCTGCTGCTTTAGGGACAAATAGAGGAGCAGTCTGCCTGCTCTATGTGCTTGCTTGTCAGACTTTTGGCTGATGGTGCACCCTTCTGTAGAATTAATTTACCCTGTCTGATACACAAAAAAATTCCCAAAGTTGAACTCTTGAATTAAAACATCTTCTAATATGCATGCTTTGAACCTAGGCATGCTCTGAAGAAGTATAGAGAGTATACCAACTCTATGTTCAACATAGAAGATCTTCATAATTAGAATTTGTAAATCAAACAAAACATAGACAGCATCTGACTCTTGGATACACACACACATACATACACATATATATGTATATGTATATATAGTCCTTTGTTGTAAGTCCCAAATATTGCATAGGACACGCATCTAAGACATTGAAAAATATTTTAAAAAATCAGTTGCCTGACTAATGAGAAAACCTGCACATTCATTTGCTAACATTTGACATCTGGTGACTAAACCTAGCCTTGCAGAGTTTGGGAATCAAGAGCCATAATGTATTGGCAGCTGAGAACTCCAGAAGGTTTTCCCGAGAGATTGCAAAGATCTTTCTTTCCATAATGTATGGCATATTTTATCCCTGAAGAAAAAAAATGTATGGATTCTGCTCCTTGGAACCCAACAGAGTGACTTCAAAACCATGAGTGTGTTGCCACTAATTAAGGAGACTCATTTCCTTAGTTTGATTTTAAGCAACTTTTTCCTGAAGGTTATCGTTTCTGAGAATCTTTTGTTATACAGTTTCTCAATTGCACTGGATACTCACTACAACATGAAAAGCCCCCTTTCCATATCTAGCTACATGAGTAACTGGCTGGCTTGCCCTACTATCCAAGTCTTCATTAGACTTCACTATGTTACAAGACTATTCCAGGTACAAGAACTGACCTGACTTCTATGACCAGTAATGCAACTTGCTACAGGATATTTTTCTAGATTCCTTGTGGATTCATAAATCATGAACTCAACCTCCAGGACAATCAATTTTACATGACTCATTCAGAATCATCTATAAAAGACAAGTCAAAATGTCAAATACAGTCAATAAGTAGGGAACCTATTAAGAAACTGAGTCTGTGCACAAACGATTGTAATAAAATGCAAAAGAACAATGCATAATTTGTCAAATATTTATTAACTAGCTATTAATGTGTCAGTACTATGTTAAATGCTGGGGACATAGGGAGGTTTTATTGTTTATTTTCTTAAAGTTTCAAATTGCATTGTAGTCACAAGTTGACAAGTTAAATTCATACAACTACTTAAAGATAAGTAAAAAAGGAAAGAAATTTATCATCTTTGAAGTGACAGGCAACAGAACACAACAGAAGAATAAGCATGTTGGGTTCAGAAATCCGAATTTGCTTCTATATCTTAGAAACTACTTTCAATAGTTTATTAACTCTATTCTGTGACTTTGAGTAACTCAATATAATGACTCTGAGACTTAATTTCTTCTCTACAATTGAACATAAATATAACTATCCTATGTTATTAAAAGTGATGATATATCACTTTGCATATAAAGAGCTTTGCAGGGCTGGGAATATGGCTTAGTGGTAAAGTGCTCACCTTGTATACATGAAGCCCTGGGTTCGATTCTTCAGCATCACATAAACAGAAAAAGCTGGAAGTGGCACTGTGGCTCAAGAGGCAAAAAGAAGCCAGGGACAGTGCTCAGGCCCCGAGTTCAAGCCCCAGGACTGGCAAAAACAAAGAGATTTGCAATTAGAAGTCTTCAATAATTTTGTTCACTCTCTTTTCTTGATCAAATCATCTTAGTATTGTGGAGTTCAGTTTCTGTGATTAGGCAATTGGATATCTAAGAAAAAAAGTTTTAGACATTTTATTTGATCTAAATTTAAATGTTTAAGACTATAGGGCTAATCAATCTATATAAATAGGTCTATCAATCTATATGAATTTTCTAAAAAACATGAAATATTTCTGTAGAAATTAATATCTAAGCAAAGCAAAATAAATCACAACAACAACAACAACAATAAAACTCCACTAAAATTTGCTCAGAATAAAAAGATCCATTGCTGTCTGGGTCGCTGTGTTTCCTGTTACTAAGGCTACAAGATTTGTTTACAAGAGGAACACATCTTTAACCATTTTAACAAGTAAAATGTAGGGACAGACTGTACTCCACTAAGATAAAAGAAATCTCACAAATCTGTCTGGGAGGCTGGCTATGATAGACATGTGAATTTCAAGAGTAATTTGGTCAAGGAGCTCAGTCAAAAGAGGACTTGATTTTATATTTGAAGGTGCAAATATGTACTTTTCTACATCTGTAGAGGAGCACAGTGCAACCACATGCTCTTATAGGAGATATGAGAAAAATATAAGCAATAGTCGAGTACTATTGAGTCTTTTGTGGACTCAGTCTTACAAACAGAGAGAGAAGAGCACTTTCTTGTTGTCTCTGAGAAATCCGTATGAGAAGGTGTTTGCTCAAGATACATGTCCTCCTGGTATTAGTTTGCCTTCTGTAATCTTGTTCCACTGAGTGTGGGTTGGAGCTGCTGATTTGATTTTGAAGAATAAAATATGACAGAAATGATGAGATGACATTTCTGAGATTTTATGACATCTATAGTTTCCATCATGAAATCCCTTTCTGTCTCTCTCAATCCCTATCTTTCTCTTTATCATTTTTCCTGTGAAGGCTAGACGTCTACCATATATGTTAATGATACCCACACCAAGCCATTAGAATCCCACACTATGAAAACTCAAAGCCCTCAGTTCAACAGACTGTGAAAAACTGAGAACCTACAACCACATGTTTGACTTTGGAAGTAAATTTTCTAGCCTGTGCAGATCCTTAAGATAACTAGAGCCTTGGTTGGTGGAAAGTTGCTTCAGTGTCTGGAAAGACTTTGGAGAATAATTACCCAGGTAATCTACTTCATAATTCTTGAACCATAGAACTGTCAGATAATAAATGTTTGCTATGTAAGGAAATTAGATCTTAGGTAAACATGTTTCATAAAAACTTACAATTATTACAAAGTAAAGATGAGAAAGAAAGAATGGATATCTTAAGATATGTTAGGGAAAAATGTTAGAACAGGTAAAATCACCCAGGCAATTATAACAGAGAAAAAGAAAGTCATCTTGAAGTAAGAATCAATTCATCGCAAGGACATAATAATAATAATATCTATACCCCAAATAGCAGAGTTTAAAAATTCTTGAAGGAAGTATTGATATAATTATAGGAGAATTCAATCGTTCTATAAGCAAAGATTTTAATTGTTCATAAGTGACTAGACATTCTAAACAGGGCTTTTATCACTTAGAAGTAACTAAGCACTATAGAACCATACTATACTTGTCTGCACAATATCTGGTCATCAAGTAAAAACACATACCTAGCCATGAAGAAAATCTCAATAAATGTATGAAGAACGTTCTTTGAGTCATATTCTTTATATAATATAATTTGGAATCTATACAAGCTATCCAGGAAAACCCAACTATTTGGAAAGTAAGCAAAACAATGCTAAAATAATCAAGTAAGAAAAGATGGGGGAACCATAACACATAGAATGGAATTAAAAAATTAGTGTTTTAAAAAACACTAATTTATAGTTAAAGTGAATATATTAGAAAAGTAAATAGTTTAAAACTTAGCTCTAGGAAAGTAACTGCAGAAAGAAAGTAAACTTCGTAGAAATAAGAAAATATAAACAAAAACCAACAGCAGAAATCAAATATAAAGCAAACAAAAAGATAGAAATCAAAGAGAAAAATGAGCACAGAAGTAGATTAGAGAATAAGCAATATTTAATGTTCAGAAGAAATGAGTGAAATCAATAAAGTCTTAGTTAACTGGAAAAGAAAAAAATAACTAATTTATAGGAAGGAAAGAAATGCACCACTAGAAATTCAATAAATGTTACAAATATTAGATCATTATTGATGACTCTATGCTAATCAATTTTATGAGATCAAATAAACTAATATATTGGAATATAGGATGAACTCAAAATGACAAAAATGAAACTGAAAACCTGAGTACCTCTATATTTAATAAACACACATTTGCACACACACATACACACTCACACACTACACATTCTGAAGCCAAATCACTTCCCTGGTCAATTTTCTTAAACACTTCAGGAAGAAAGGGTATGAACCTTGTTCTAATGCTTTCAGACAATAGAAAAGATGGGAATCCCTTTTACTTGGTCTCATAAAACTAGAATTATCTTGCCCGTAAAACTAAATAAGAATCATTATCCAAAGAGAAATTTATAAACCTATGTTCTCTGGTCTTAAGTATGAAAAGTCCCAACTATTTTATCATGTTGATTTCATGAACCTATAGAAAGAATTGCACACCATGATCAGTAAGGTTTTTCCTAAGAATAAAAGTGACTAAACTTTTAAAACAATCAGTACATGCAATTACAATAATAACAGAATAAAGAAGAAAAAATAATTCCGACTAACATTTAAAAATTCATCTAACACAATTCTTATGTGTACATCTGGACATAACAATTGAGCTATTGTGATCTTTTTCTTGGACTAATGCTACTTGAAATGAACTCCAAGTTATGGAAACAAGTGGTTTATCATTGTCGTTATCATTGTGGTTTATCTTTCACATACCATGTGAAATTATGCCCTTTTTCTTTTGTCTTTCTTTCCCGTGGTTTTTACCCCTGATATCACTGTAACTGATTTTAGTACCCTGGGTATTGTAAATATGTGTACTAGAACTAGGGAAGGGAAAGGGAATACCAAAATGGAGAGACAAAGGATAACAAAACAGACCAATGGAATAGCGATACTTACAAAACTATATGATGTAAACCAACTGCACAACTCATGGGTGTGGTGAGGGAAATGGGGAGGCAGGGGAAGAATGAGGGAGGCGGTAACAAGTTGAATAAGAAATGTACTCACTGTCTTAAGTATGATACTGTAACCCCTTTGTACATCACTTTAACAATGAGGAAATGAAAAAAAGTTATCAAATTTCAATACTCATCTATGATAAAGGTTTCTGGAAACCTAAGAATATAAAAAAATCCTACTCTTTCCATCTGATAAAGATTCCCTCCAAATATATTTACATTTATTTCATTATAAGAGTACAAAAACTAATTATTTTCTTCCTAAGATGGTAAATAAACAAGGAGATCTGCTCAAGTGATTACTATTTCATGGAATTAGAGGTTCTAGATACTGATTGAGACATTTTCTATTTGGAGATGACGATTCTTATGTTAAAACCCCTTGGTCTTTATTTTAAAAAAACTATAAAAAGTAATCAGTGGGTTTGGCAAGTCCACATGAAACTAAATTTCAATAAACATTTAGTATCTGCAACTATGTATGTATGTATGTATGTATGTATGTATGTATGTATGTATCTATCTATCTATCTATCTATCTATCTATCTATCTAATTATAGTAGGAAGTTCTGTGGTCTGACACCTTGTTCTAGGATACCCTTTTAGGACCACCATTCTGCAAGATTCTAAAGTGGTGACTCTTGACAGCTGATTATCTCTAATAATTGTTCTGCATGAGAAAAACTACATTTGCATATACCCGCTTCAGTTCCAGCTCCCTCCTACAAACTAGTCCATTCAATGCGAAGAACTTTCTAGTCCCTATGCTCTAATTCAGAATATTGTTGAGGGGCCATCAGCATGTTAAGAGTTTCATAGAGGTCAACCAAGGCCTCTGTTGAAAATACCAAAATTCAGCCTTAGCTGAATCATGTTTTTCTTTTTCTTTTACAGACATTATTCCAGTGTACACTTCCCAGTAAACAGCCTGGCAGTAAACACCACTGTAGTATTTTTTCCCTGTGGAGCATAACCTAACTCTATTACAGGAGTCATCTGAGGAACAGATGCAAAAATAGAATACCAGAGCTAGATTGTCTACTTGCTTGCTGAGAAACAGGATTCCATCAACAATGATGAGTGGAGTTCAGAAATCCCCTGGCACAGTACTGAAGTGCTGTTGTTAAAATCTCACACTCCCATTAAGTGAGAATGGTACACAAGCGCTGAGGCATGTCAGAGGCAATATTTCAGGCATTTAAGATATTTGGAAAGAGACCCCGCTGAATCCCAGCTACTCAGCAGGAAAATATGAAGTATATCACTGATGAACACAACAAATACAAATGGTAGGCGTAGAGACACTCAAGTTACTATTCTTACTGAGCTTTCAATTATTCTACATTTTCACTCTATACATAGCAGTCAAAGAAAACTTTTAGGAAAACACAGATACTCTAGACCATAGAAAAGTCAAGAGAGACCACTTAGCTCAGTAATGCATCTCCTCTCAGGGTAATGGGTGAAGAATGAATATATGGGTGAGAGATACTTGCTGCCCTATAGCTTTACTCTTCCCATTCAATCAAGAGGACTTGATAGAGAAGATAGCTTGAGGTATTTGAACATGGTTTACAACTATGTTCCTAAAATGTGGTTGTCTTGTTTTCTGTCTTTGTAGATTCCAAATGTAAAATACGTTTCATCCCATCATTTTGAGGTACAGATCGTTAAGCCACACAGATAACAGCAGAATATCAAAACTGTAGAAGGAAGGAAATTGTTGTTAGGTGGTTCAAAAAGTAAGAAAGGAGACATGAGCCTAGCTACTCAGGAAGCTGAGGTCTGAGGATCACAGTTCAAAGCCAATCCCCAGCCCTTTGGAGTCCACAAGAGACTTTAGAGAATACCTCCACCAGACCACCCCCTGCTTTGAGGACGAAGACTGAAGCACCAAGAAGGGCACTCAGCAGACTGTCAGGGGGATGGAGTCATCCACAATGGGAATGAACTTCATTTATACTTTTGTGGATCTGTCGCCTTCCCCTTTTTAAATATGTGCCTTCTCCTATGCCAGTGTTTCCTGAGACAAAAACCCAAATCAGGACCCAGTATTTGTGTTCATCTCTGGAATTTGCCTGTTTTCATGTTTACCACATGCTCTTCTTCAGGTTTCCAGCTTTCTGTTCTTAAAAGGACACCTTTCACTGGATTTAGGGCTCACTTGAAATATAGGCTGATGTCCTACCAAGAGCCTCATCTTAACTTAATTGGCAAGGGCTTTTAGTTAAAATAAGCTCATATTTAGTGGGTCTAGTAGGTGAATAGTTCCTATTGTTAACACTAACTCAGAGCATGGAAATAGATTTAAAAGGTATCTTAATGAAGTCCCTTTTGTGCAACAATGACAACATGCTGAAAACTGGATGTGTGCAAGCAGCAGGATGATAAAGATGGCTAAGTGTTTTGCATTAAAGTCTGTGCTTTAATGTAGAAGGAATTGGGTCTCTGAGGTCCAGAGCGATGACATCTGGATGTGTGGTTGAGAATTATGAAACATCAGATTCTCTTGTACATTTTACCTGGCCCAAGCATCCTACTCCTCAGTACTAGAGAATATCAGAGAGATTTTTGCAAAGACCAAACCTGAGGGAAGAACTCTATTCCTAACTCAGGAAAAGAAAGGTTGTTCATTAGTGCTTTGGAGCTTCAAGACATTGGTAACTGGAAAAGCATTTGTGGGAGCAGATGTTAAAAATCTTTCAGTAGGTGTGCAAAGAAGTTGTCATTCAATAAAACAGGCTATGACGACAGTACATCCGGATCAAAGTCACCTCTTTAAACATTCTCACCCATCTTTTTCCAACCCACCTCTTCTCTCTTTCTCTCTCTTCCCATGAGCACAACTCCTGAGCACATGAATTGTTCCACTTCGTACACCTGTAAGAACCAGAGAATCTTGAAAGATGAATAAGTATCAGTAAGACTTAAAGACATGAAAACTGTTCCAACATGAGAGGACCACGTCATATGAGGTAAAGTCAGGAAAGTTCATAGGAGAAGGCCGAAGAGAGAGGGATGGAGAGAGAGAGAAAGAGAGAGAGACAGAGAGAGGGGGGAGGGAAGCTGTTGATTTGGTTGAGTAGCATGAAATTTTCTTCCAGTCTCCAGGAAATGCCTTAGAGATACCAGAGGAATCAAAGTCCTTTCTCTACCTAGGCTGCACCTGTTATGTCATATGGACGTCAGGGCTCTGAGTGTTACCTGGATTGAATTGAGAAACACTGCTGCAGGGAAACCTGACTTCTGTTTTCCATCCATCCCCCCGCCCCCGCCGGTGATTCACCCTGCTCTATAGCACTAGGTGGAGCTCTACGGAAGCAGTGGGAGAACTGCTGGCAAGAGGAGCCAATGAGTTTGTGGGACTGGAATTTCTCCACTGGAACCGGTACTGCTCACTTCCACATGGCACGCACTGATGGACGGCTTCTTTCTAGACAACGGACTCCACAGTTTATACATAGAAACGCCTAGAGAGTCGGAGCACTGTAAGGATCTTCCTTTGGGTACAATGTGTGAGACAGAACAGGGCTCTGAAAGTCACAGGACAGATCTAGGGTGAAATTTCACTTCCCGCACATCCAGTGTCATCCTCGATAAAGGAGCAGAGGCGATGCCTCCTTTCTAAGTCATCCTAAAGACTAAATGAAATGGTCGGGAGGTACGTGAAAGGCTTCTGGAATATAGGAATCAGTCAATATAGCTGGATCTAAACTAGCAGGGTTTGAATTAGGGTGATGAATGTATGTACTAATTAACAATATTCAACAATGCTAATTCGCTCATTAAACTCCTTGATCTTTTTTTAAAAAAACCTAGCAACAAAGTGTCAGCCATGGGAATAAAAGAGAGACAGCTAGAGAAAAAAAACAAGGGATGTTATATGCCAACCAAAGTTTTAACTCCTCCAGCCTTCTTTGTACATATCATCTTTTGACCTTACAATTGAGAAAAATATTAAGAGTTACACAAATATTATGAGTGACATATAACATTGAGTGTGAGCAATTTTTCTAAATATTTTGACTATCCAAAGCTTTTGATTGAGGTAAGCTTCTCAAAGATCCTATACAATAGGTCCTATGGTCATTCTTACTGAACGTATAAGGTTAAAGAACCATGCATACAATAAATAATTTTTCAATTTCACATGCAGGGAAGGAAGAGTTTCTTCAACTTTTGTAGAGTTCCTAGCTGGATTTGAAGTAAAAACTGACAAACACAGAATGTCTTCTGCTGAAATTTAGTCAAGCAGAATTTCATGAGACAGAAGAGGTTTCAGAAGGAAGACCCAAAGATTGAATGTCCTCTTTCTAATTTTATGTTCAGGTTGGATGAAGAGTGGGCAGCCATCTGCAAACATGGCTGGAAAAAAAATGGCATGATCTAACCAATGGTGTTAAGCCAAATAAGACCTGTCTGTTCAGATTCTTCTTGTGCTCTGTGTGTGTGTGTCTCTCTCCCCTGGGGGAAGGACTTTTCTGGAATAAGTACCTATGACCACCTATCACACAAAGTAGGTAACAGGATTGCTTTGTGGCTAGTTGTTCAGGTAATATTTCTAGGTTTGATAGCTGGTCTAGTAAGGAGGGGAGGTCTGCTTTCTGTGGCCTGCCTTGGATAAAGGAAACAGGAGAAAGAAGGAAGGCTAGAAAGATTGACTGGAATCCCTTTGCTTCAGCTCAAAGTGCTCAGCACGTTCAAGTGTCATACTTTAGGAAATTATATTTCTACCCCAATGTAAAATAATGTTAATGAGCTGCCAACGTGCGACCAGAACCCCTGCTCATAGCTGTCTCAATACTCAATCAGCTGAAGGTGGTTCAGAGACTCTGCTGGTTATTTCTTCCATTGATTCCTGGTGTAATGATTTGTTTTAGAATGATTATTTCTTCTCAGGTTCTGGCTTCTGCCCCTCATTCTTAAGTATTTCTTCTTTCTCTCTAGAAAACCACAAGGAAACACACTTGAGAACTGCCACCCTCCCTCTGTGGCACAAGGCACTGCACTTGCTAGTTCTGATGTCTGTGCAGAAAGCCAGGAGTCCTTCCGATGCCACGTCTCTCTGTCCTCACAGAAGAGGGTGTCCTTGTGGTGGTAATGTCTAAATTCTATTTTAGATTACAAGGGGCCAGAAATTCTGTTTTACCTCTTTGGGTATTTTTGAACAAAATGTTGTTTTTTTTACAAAAATAAAAACAAAAAAAGTGCATAGCTTGTGAACAGATAGTTGATCACATACTCAAAAAGTGGCCATTGTAAATTAGCAATGATAGTGAAGGAAATGAACAATTCCTAGTCATAACATATGATTCAAAATTTTTTAGTGGGTGGTGAGGAAGGGAATCATGGAGAGCATGCTCATGTTTCCCCAGGGACAAGGCAGTCCACTGGTTTAACTAGCAAGACCACTGGACTCTGTGGTTTTGCTTACCCTGAAGTCAGAAGACATGCTAAAAGCTGAACTACCAGTTAAAAGGACAGAAACAGAAGACAGTGTTGGCTATGGAAAAATTTAATAAAAAGAGCTGTTGACCTTAAAACTCTGCAGTCACCCACCCTGCCCAGGCTATTTTCTATTTTATAACTTCCCTGAATAACCCCTTCAATGTTATCTTTATAACATGCCTCTATCTGTCTCCTCTCTTTACCAAAGAGCTTAGAACTTTCACCTGAATCTTCCAACATAATTTGTTAGGATGAAAGAAAAACAAGCAAGAGAATAGAAGAGGAGAAGGACAGAAATGGAGAGGGAAGGCAGGGAGGGAGGGAGGGAGGGAGGAAGGAAGGAAGGAAGGAAGGAAGGAAGGAAGGAAGGAAGGAAGATAGTGCAGGAAATATTAATATTTCAAAGTTTATGAACAATATACTGTATATACAGTTGCTTATTTAATTCTCATGAGACCATATGAGTAATCACAATTTTGTTTACATGAGTAAACCAAAGCCAAAGCTAAATTCTGGTGATTTTTTTATGCCCATCAAAATACCTCAAGAATGTTTTCATTTGATCATTGTCTTGGATTAACTAGACATTTATTAATGAGCCTCCTACCCTCTCAATGGAAGCAAGTGTGCTAATCAATCTCTTTAAGAGATAAAGATGCACATGAGATATGCTTAGTCATTTTTGAAGTGAAACAATACCAAGACAAGTACAAAAATAATAGTGACAACTTGCCATGAAATAAGCCTGTATGAGAAATACTCTTAGATCCTACCCATGTTCTGAGAGGTGTAGCACATCTGTGGCTGTGTTTTCTCTTTTTTTCAACTTTGCCATGAGATACTGCCTATCACTGTAAAAAATGTTGCATCACATATGTGTGTGTTTGTGTGTATGTATATATATACACACATATGTGTATGTATATATGTATGTATGCACACACATATATTTATGAATACAATACATCTTGATTGATTTCACTACTGATTAGGAAGAATGATATTATTTTGCTTCTTAAAAATAGTTTAAAAATGGATGGTATTTTATTTACAATTTTGCATGTGAAGGTTAGGTATCAAGCATAATTAGTCTCTTCTGAGGACAGTGCCCCCAGTGACTCAAGGACTTTTCATTAGGTTCCATTTTTTAGAAGTTCTATCACCAACCATCATCCTCAATACTAAGCTTACAGCACTTGGATCCCTGGGAGACACTTAAACCACGGCAACCAAACATCTTCCACATATTCATCTGGTGACATTTTGCTTGTTAAGGTGAACACACCATTATTTCAATGCTGCATTCCAAATTATGATGCATCATTCTACGTTCTGGGTCATTAGCATGAGAATGTTTGAGACCAAACAGTAAGAACCACTGATGTGCAGGATGACAAGGGCATAGAAGCATAGAAGAATGGGGGAAAAAAACAACAACCTCACCAATGATCCATGGGAAAATATAATTTTATAGCTCTCTACAAAATATCCTTTAGGTGGTGATCCCATTACTAGAAATTTATCCCATAGAACATAATTCTAAGGAAGGAAAAAAATTGTGAAAGCAAAGGCTTTGGACAGAGTTATCTATTTAGGTGGTAGCCACAAGATCACAAAAAAAGAAGAGTAGGAAAAGAAGGAAGACGAAGAGGAAAAAACCTGAAAATTCTATACAGGGAATAGTTAAGCAACATGCAGTAAGTGAAGGAAGTAGATGTTTCTATTAGGAGTTGGTCACGTAAGAGTCATGGGCCAAATCTGGCTCCCCTTCTTTTTTTTTTATTGAGAAAGCTTTACTGGAACTTATCCACACCCATTTGTTTCATGCTACTGTAGTAGAAATCAGTAAAGACCACATGGCTGAGAAGGCTAAAACAGTATCTGGCTCTTTATGGAAAATGTTTGTTGATCTCTGGTTTGGACCACCGTGGAAACAACCTCACTTTTCTTTGTTTGCTGTGGCTCTCATGCCACTGAGTAACACCATGGGAAGGGCTAGCAGAGGACCGAGTTTGAGCATTAGCTCTGCGCTTTCTATGTCATAAATCTAGGGACAGTATTCTGCCACCAGAGTATCTGGGTTTTCTTTTTTAAAATGATCTTCCCTGGTTGCTGCAAAGGGCACTGTAGATCCTGTGTGGATCTACATACAGTTGGATGGCTTGGATATAACTGAGACTCCGCCCTGCATACTAAAAATGTCACTTATTCTGGGTTCAAAGTGTAACTGAAGCCCTGGATAAAATTGTGACTATGGGTGGAAGTTACTTATTCCCTAAATTTCTCAATCTCTTCATTCTGTGAAATGAGAGTGGCGATGAGACTATACCAGAGGTCACAGTTCGTGGGGGAAATGTTTGTAAAAGGTTTAGCACAATGTCAGAGTCCTGTGATAGTACTCCACAAGAGGTCCTTAATATGGGTTGGGGCATGGCTCAGGTGGTAGAGCATTTGTCTATCAAGTATGAAACCCTGAGTTCAAACCCAGTACTACCCTCCTCACAACAATGTAGGTAACTGATATCCTATTCTTTCTTTCATCTCATTTCTACCACATCATATGACAATGCTCATTCTTTTGCTTAATCATTTTGATTACATTCAAAGAACAGACTTTGCAAACTAAGACCTACCCCTTGTGTCTGGTTCCTTCTATCCTCTGCAACTTTATCTCATTATGCCTTCTTCTGGGTAGCACATGCAACCTTTTAGCACAGTTGCTAGCAAATAATAACTCTGCAACTACTACTTTGACTTTTTAAAGAAGTCAGAATAGTAAATATAGTTGGAATTGTGAAACATGTAAACAAGATACTTTTTTATAAAAAAGAAAAATGCCTAGCACTTCTATGGTGTTTCCAATGTGATTTTCTAACAACTACCTACTGTCCATTCAATCCTCCAATCACTGTGTGAAGTAGGTATGCTTCTTAGACATATCTTGAATTAAAAAAATAATACACAGAAAAAGGTGGAGTACCTTAGCCAGTTTCATATGGTTAACAAGTAATAGACCTGGAATTAAAACTCAAGCTTCCGGGTTCAAAACATACCCCATTAAATATCATAGTAAATAGTTGTGAAATTAGAGTTCACAGAGTAATTGGAAAGACCCCTCATTCTCAGCTCAGTTGAATAGAAAACCATCATACATTTCTGGTACATTTATGGGCATGCAAATTGATACAACTACTTTGATACAGCTCATTAACAATGCCTCCTAAAACAAAGGATGAGATTACTTTATGAGTCAGCAATTTTGCTCCTAGGTATAGTCCTTTGAGTGTTTGTATCAACCAAAAGAGATGGACAGAAGTATTTTGTTAGCTTTTTCAGAACACACAAACAAGTGTCACAACGACCTCTATAGAAAAATGATCTTAAGAACATGTAGAAAGATAAATACGTTATATCATATTTACACTGTGCCATGTAGAGTAAGAAAGCAAATTGTGTTCTCAGACAACATACTGAATAAAATAAACCAGCCAGGTCTGCATGCTGATCAAGAATACTAGGTACTTGAAATACAGAGGCAAGAGGATTGCCACCAGCCACGCAAAGTTCATTCAGAAACAAACAAAAGAATGGAGGTGGGGCTGGGAATATGGCCTAGTGGCAAGAGGGCTTGCCTCATATCCATGAAGCCCTGGGTTCCATTCCTCAGCACCACATATATAGAAAAGGCCAGAAGTGGCGCTGTGGCTCAAGTGGTAGAGTGCTAGCCTTGAGCAAAAAGAAGCCAGGGACAGTGCTCAGGCCCTGAGTTCAAGCCCCAGGACTGCCAAAAAAAAAAGAAAAAAAAGAATGGTGGTGTGACTCAAGTGGTAAAGTAGCAGAGTACTTGCCTTAAACTCTAGATGCCCTGGGTTCTGGGTTCACACCTCATTACTGGAAAAATAAATTAGCCAGCAAGCGTATGTTCTGTAGAATTCTGTTAATGAATTTCAGGAACAGGTAAGCTTAATGTAGATTGACAGAAGTTAAAGTGTGATTGTATAGGAACAGGTGTGGGGGGAGGGAGATAAGTGACAAGATGGCTGGCTTCAATCAGGAAACTTTTTTGCTTGAACTATAAAGTTTATATCTCTGCAGAGATATAAACACAGATAAAACTTCACCCTTAAGTCTGTATACTAATGGTGTAAGATCTTATAACTCAGCAAACAAACCCAATTATGTTGTCTTAGAGAGGTGAGTGCAGTCCTTTCTCTTTTTCTCTTATTCATGCAAGCAGCTTCCAGGTTGCACTGTGTGTAGAATGTTAGAGAATCTCGCAGTGGACTTCTCCAACACAGGAGCAGGGCTAGCCTTGAGTTCTCACACAGACTCTACAAAACCAGAAGCCACTTTCTTTTCTTGAAACAGTTAGAGAGTCATTTTCTCCCATCATGGCAGCCAGCAACCAATCAGGCAATTTTGGTTGGCCCAGGGGCAATGGGGTTGTGAAAAGTATCCAAGAATGGAGTCAGTGTTTCAAGATGCACCCCAAGCCACACGCTACTGCACTAAATCAATAAAAACCATCCACAGATTTTTGGACTTACTTTAATAAAGTAGCAATTCTATGAACCTCCTAGACAGACAAGGAACAGCTTGTCATTGGGTGCTGAAACATCTTGCACATAACAATTCTCCTTGTTCAGAGTCATTGTGGAGGGTGAGGTGGACACACGCGTGACACTGTGCATCTAGGTATGGAATGGCTTTGTACTTGGGAGAACCTTACGTTTTCTTCTTGAGGAAAATTTGGATCATAAAGTAAATGAGAGTCGACCATTTTTGAGGTTTGCTGGTGTGTGTCAATTGCCTGGGGAGAGGGGGGCAGTTAAGCACCGAATTCTACCACGGTGACTTCACTATTACACATCTCTCTTGCTACTTTTGAATAGAAGAGGCTTCAATATTTGATTTTTTTTATAAAATCGCAATTGTTATGCCATTGCACATTTAGCAAATCTTTTTTTTTTTTTGAGATACTGCTTTACTATGTAGAATAGGACAATCTTGGATCCCTGACTCAGCCTCCCAAGTATTGGGATTATAGGTGTGAACCACCATGCCTGGCTGTCACAGATTCAGCCAATCTTTATTTAGCATTTACTGTGCTTCTTAAAATCTTTCTCTGCCTCTGTGAGGGTAGTGCTTGGGTTGAAAGGGATGAAGGAAAATGATGAAAGGGATAATATTGTTCAAGATGCACGATACATACAAACTGAATTGCTAACTAGCAATCCCTTGGAACAACCACTCAAAAATAAAAATATAATTTTTAACTTATACAAATGAAAAATAAATTAGCTTCACAGAATATATATATATATATATATGCATATGTATATAAGCTGCATTTGTAGCTGAGAAACTGAGTTAGCTAGGTTTCCACATACTCTATTCTGTTAAGGCCAGAATTTGAATCAAAAAGCTCCTTCAATGTCTACTCAATTATGGTTACGTCTTTAAAATTAAATAATGAGCTATAAGGTCCAGTCATGGTTTTGCTTTTAAATAGGCCTATGACCTTGGAATTAATACTTCAGGACTCTAGCTTTTGTTTCTTGATCTGAAGAATAAATCAGTGTATGAAGTTTTCTCTCCAAATGTGGCTTTGTACCTATGATATTTAGGTTCAAAATGTGTCCTTTCCTATTTCCTGCCATGGTGCAAACAAAACCACATGAAAACCAAATACAGTTTTATTTGAACTAGAAATCTGTTGGGAAATAGTAATTCAAACCACTTGAGCTATTCTTTCTCCTAATAAGATTATTTAAAAGTGCTCAGTCTCACAGAGAAGGAATTGCAAGGAAAGGCTGGAGCTACGTAACTGAGTCCAGGCAATTAAAATTACCACAATTGAAATGAACAATATAGTAAATAACTTGAGAATTTTAGCACATAAAAATGAATGTTAAAACAAATTTACTCAATGAATATTCTTATGGAAAAATAGTAATTTTTGTTTATATATAGGAATAAAAAGAGAGTGTTGTATTATTTATTTATTTATCTTTTTATTTATTTATTTAATGCCACAACTACTACAACTTGAACTAAGAGCCTGACATTCTTATTTGGCTCTTTTGATGAAGAGTAGATCTCTACAACTTGAGCCACACCACTGCTTCTAGCTTTTCACTGGTGAATTAGAGATAAAAATCTCACAGACATTTCTGCTCTGGCTGTCTTTGAACCTTAAACCTCACATTCTGTGTTGCCTGAGTAGCTAGGATGACAGGCATTAGCCAGCGGGAGAGTTTTGACTTATGATGGCGTGTAGTTTCATGAAGCAGCTGAGTATTTGAAATGCCTAAGACATTTGTTCCTGACTACTTATTGACATAAATTCCTGCCTTGCTTTTCTAGTGCTGCACATTTTGTTTTTCTGTCTTAGTGACTACTTCTGGCCTCTCTTTCTATATTTGTTCATAGTTCCATTTTTATACTTATTAGCTCACCTCATGCATGCCTTCTGAGTATGATTCCTGCTCTTTTTCTTCACCTCACAACCGACACCATTCATACAAACTAACAAGCACTGTGTCCTTCGATAACCTCATAGGGCTATCCTTGACCTTGCCAGCTCTCAACTAACCACCAGTTTAATGTTGAATTTCCTTGAATAGGACAAGCTATTTTTCCAATAAATGGGAAAAAGGAGACTAGTAACTACTTAATTTCAACAGTCAGTCAGTATGCTAAGTATGTGGTAGAGTTTATTGTTGCCCTCCACTATTTTTGCTCTTCCTTCAATGAAATAGCACATCTATGTAGTTCTATAAAGAACATTCCATCAGAGCGTGTGTACTCTGTTACCCCAGCTCACTGGCCAGAGGTGTGCTTTGACAATTGAGATGTTAGAGACATGGAATATCGTTTCATATTCATTTCCGTAATTATACCTGACCTCATACTTCTGCCTAGACATTAAAGCAAGAGTCCCTGGGAATAAATGGCTCACAAGGAATGAGGAATTAACACTAACTATAACTTGTTTTTCAGCTGAGCCTTAAAAGTGAATCAAATGGTTATTTTTATTAGTTGGTCCATGAATCTGTTCAATTTTACTATCACAAGGAGGGAGGGTTCTCATCATTGGATGTTTTCCACTTTCAGAGAAAACCCCAAATATTTCCAATGGAATGAGTGAATAAGGAGTATTAAAAATATATAACTTCTAAATGCTGTGTTTAACCTACACCTTACTTTTAAAAAGCAGATGCTAGCATCATTTCTATATTAATAGATGAATAACCGATTGTAGACTTGGAAAGATTTAGTAATCTGGTCAAGGACAAACATGATAAGCCTATTTGAACTCAGGCTGGCTCTGGAATTCATGGCTTGCCTATACATATAATGACTATGCCTTGCTCCACTTCCATTATCTGTGAAAGAATGGTGGAGGTGCTCTACAGAAAATTGAGTACAAAGGAAAAATGTGACTGTCCAAACTAACAGTTTGGAGTTTGTTTTTTGGGGTATTTTTTTTATAATGCAGGCCAAATTTTTAATACGATCTTAATTCCTCTTCAAAGTTACCTGTAAACATCAGCAAGGCCCAGAGAGACAAGCTTATGTTAATATTCATCACGTGAGCACTCTTGCATTTGTTCTAGTTCTCCTGGGCTTTCTTCCATCCCAGAAGATGAGAAACTCAGTTTT
Organism: Perognathus longimembris pacificus; assembly: GCF_023159225.1. NCBI lineage: Eukaryota > Metazoa > Chordata > Mammalia > Rodentia > Heteromyidae > Perognathus > Perognathus longimembris. Next base: position 9,435,836 of record NC_063172.1, read on the forward strand.
CAGAGTAAAACATGCACAGATAGGGAACATATAATTTATGTTAGACCCCTCACAACAGGAATCCGAGAATGCAGCAGGCTAGAGGAAAGAATGACAGATGTTTAAAGCCATTACCAGACAGTGAATAAGACACGTTAACTAGTGACTATGCTACCTTTTTCCTGTACCTTAAATGCACCCAAGGCACGATAAGAACTGCTATTTTCGGATTATTTCCCATGCACCCTGTATGCTACAGTGAATGGTTACATCAGATTATACGCATCTTGAAGAAGGTGCAGTTGCTTTCACACACTCTCGTCTGTGTCCCTCACTTCCACAGTCTCATCTGCATGAAGTTATTCCTCTGTGGGATCAGTCATATTTCTTTCTCAAGTGTAGCCCTCATCAGAGAAATTGTATATCAATTGGGACTACTCAATAGTTGAAGCAAAATTACTTGTTAACTATTAGCGATGTGCCAAATCCAGGCAAAATGCGAATAAAATAACTTGGTTTCTGCCCTCCAGAAGCACACGCTCTTCTGGTTGAGCAGCATTGTGAACTGAAACTATACTCCAGCATGTTCCATATTATCAAAGATTGTGGTCAAGCTACCATGGAAACAGATGGGGAAGAGCCAATTCTGCCAAGAAACTCAAGACATGTTTACAAAAAGAAATCCTGAGGAGACTATTTAAGGTATGTATCATATATTGACATTCCCACACATGGTATATAATGCATGGTTATGGTATTGTATCAGGTAGACTAGAAGAAGCTTCTACAACAGAAAGAGGAATATTTTCAAAGCACAGAGGCATGAACAGATCTGATCTGATCAAGGATCCACAAGCACATGGCTGGACCAAAGCATCAGTTGGAGAACAGGGAGCGATAAAAGAAGAAAGGCTAGATTTTCAGCAAGATAGCTTTGAATTGCTAAGGGAAAGACTAGTTCTGATCTTTATCAGATAGGGATATTTTCCACTTGTTCAATACTGTTGCAAACATACTCATGAAGAATTTCTACTCATTTGTTCACTGGACCACATTAATCAAGCCTGGGGTATAGTGTATCAAAAAGTGTTAGGAAGAATTCAAACATATCTTGTCCATTTGTTCCAGGTGCTTAGCACTCCGACTGTCTGCACTCTTTTGCATGAGCTCTTTCTCATCTTTTTTTCATCTGAAACAAAAATCAGACTGTCAAAGAGAGCAAGTTATGTTGTCAATATAGATAAATAATATCAGTATAGATTACATATCAGGATAGTATAATCAGTATAAATTAATAATATCACATTTAATTTCTACTAAACTTTTAAGTAAGGTATATTTCTCAAAAGAACCAATAAGAGGAGAGATGAGGAGATTTATCTGGCAAACCCCTCTCCCTTACAATGTGAAGAAATTTGAACTGTGATTGGAGGCAGTATGGAGTTTTGAAAGTACTTTTCAAAGATGTCCCATCTGATGTGTTTTACAATATGTACACATGTAATGAGAGAGCTCATGAGAAGATATTTTACTCCAGGATGAATAAATAGAAAATCAGTACAGGCAGGAAAAGTAGAAATGACAGCTGTAAGCAATGTGATAGAAATTAAAGTAGTGGTATTGGGAAAAAATTGGAAAATAAAACTTAAAGTGGAATAGTCTAGAAAAGCTATCAAAAGCATAGAAAACTAAGGGCTCTGGTGGGTTTTTAAACAATATAAACAGGGTTTCACTAATGGGTTTTATAAACAGTAACAATAAGATTTTTCATTATTGCATACCCCTTCCATAACAAAACTTGTACTGTGTGTGGTGCCTGTCTGAGTACTTGTGCATGCTTTAGCTGATGTTGCTGATGTTAAAAGAGGTTCTGTCAATATTATTCACTGAAGCTCAGACTTAGTCGAAGCCAAAACATATTTGCATGTGTACCTGTGAATATATTTATGTGTGTAATTGTGCATGTAAAAATAGCAAGCTATTTATAAACATTCAATATTTTAGCAATTATTGCCATACTTAAACATTTAAGAAATTATTTTCAGTCTCATCAGTTCTTTAAAGGAAGAGCAAACCTTACTAGACTATGGTATTTTTCAAATGTCTTGAGCCTTTTTTTTTTTTTAATGCTTTGGGTTTGGCAAGTCCCAAAGCCTATGTCTGCCAAGTCTTTTTTCCTTTAATTTTTAAACCCACATGTAGTTCAAGAGAACTTTATACATATGTTTTTTATTCATTTACACTTAACTCATCAAAAAAGTTTTAAGGACATTTAAAGCCCAACAAACCTTCAGAATCTCTGTTATTAAAGCCCTGTAAATGGTAATAAATCCTAGTTACTTGCGATTGGTATTTATGCAGTCATCAGGGCTTCTAGTCTCATGGATGTATCTAACCAAACGTTTGTTTGTTTAATGCACTCATGTTTTTAGGTTTGTTTCTTAATATAAGGAGCTGGTGCTACCAAGGCTACCAAATCCTGCATCTGTTTCCAAGTAGTAGTGATAGGCTTTCATTGGACCATCCACATGACTCTCGTTTCTCCCATGACCACTGAAATGTCCTTGTGACATGGACTGAAGAGGTTTCAAGTACTCAGTTAAATCAAGGGGGCTTGAAATCATGTTATCCTTTTGACATAGTGGGCTAGCTCTGGGTGGGAATTACCCTCAAGCAGCACCACATTCATTTCCTGACACCAAGAGCTAAGCTTGAGCTGTCAAACAACAGCCAATGCTGGATAATGAGATTTTTGATGTCTGGCTGATTCTCTTCATCTGAAGATTTTTTATCCATTGCCAACATTGAACAAAATGGACTTTTTTCCTTCTATTTGTTTCATGTTTGATTAAAGGAGATGGCAAATTTGGGTCTGGATTTTATTTTTGGATGAAGGGGAAAAAGTAAGTTTCCTTATAACATTTACAACTATGAAGTGAAAGAAGTGGATGATGCTAGGGGCTCTCAACCTAGGATTAGTCGTCAAAGGATTTGACATAGTCCATTAGATGGAAGGCTCATGAGGTATGTGTCAATAGATGGAGTCATGTGATTATCAATACTGATGCTACCCATGTTACCAAAAATTTTAAATATCGACATCATTATTTATGTTTCAAATAGTATAAAGGAAATGTAGTAGTATATTTGCTTTTAATACTCAATGGTTGGTCATCAGAATTTAATTAATTAATTTGTGACTGTCCTGGGGCTTGAACTCAGGACCTGGACGCTGTCTTCTGAGCTATTTTTGCTCAAGGCCTAGCACATTACCACCACTAAAGCCATAGCTCTACTTCTGGGTTTTTGGTGATTAATCTAGATATATACATCTTATAAACTCTCCTGCTTGGGCTGACTTCAAACCATGATTCTCAGATTTCAGCCTCCAGAGTATTTAGGATTACATATATGAGCCACTGGCACTTGGCTTCTTGTTTTTCTTTTTGAATAAGATATTTATTGATGGCTAAAGTTGGAAACCATTAGGAACAGTGACTTTTCAGAGATAAATTAGAGACCACTTCCACTTTGAGGGTTCTTACTTTAATATTTAGACTATACTTTGGAATGCAAAGTTTTTATGTAGCAAACATTTTGTGAGGATATTCCTAACTGATATTTTTCTTTTCCATGCAATTTTCTCTAAATGTCTATAAGTGGTTCATCCAGTATAGTGTCTGCTTTATCACAATTTTCTCTTTCTTGCTACTCAGAGCTGACTTGTTCAAATATGACCATCTGATCCCAGTATATTAATTAAATTACCTCTTGAAATTTTGAGGGCAAGAGAAACAGACTGTATGTTGTTAGTGCCAGTAGTTACTGATGACAGTTTTCAGAAAGAAGATTTTTATATAGCCACTCACTGAAGTCCTGTAAAGTTGTCTAAGATACATTTATATGAACTGTATATTTTTTCTGTTGCTGTAGATTTTTCTATAATCACAAGCTTCATAAGCAAATATCATGTTATCTAATTGTGTCCATATTCTGTTTATCAGGAACCTGAGTACAAGTCTAGGGTGTTTGGTGTGTCCTACAGCAAAAATCAATGGATTAGAAGAAAATATATTCTCATCTTAGACAATCCCAGGATTATGCAGGTTATCAACACAAATCAGTTCCCTGTTGCTGTAGGTCATTTTATTCTTTTTTGTTTACTATTGGCTAAAAGTTACTCTCGCACCATTGACGCCTCCTTTAGGAAAGAGCCACGTAGCTCACCACAACACATTCCTTGGGAACCAACAGGAAACTTGTGTCTGCTATGGTGGATTTGGATGTCATGAATGGGCTATCCATCATATTGATAGCACTAGATCATCTTAGAATCCAAGTTTGGTCTTTAGGTCTAGTAGTTGACTTGTTCTTTGGGTGTTTTTTTTTAAACAGCCTGGTGCCCTTTCAAAATGCATACACGTGCATGTGTGCATATGTGTGTAGATATGTGAATGTGTGTGTTCTTTCCTAGATCTTGGTTCGGTTTGGTTTTTTTCAAAGTTATGATAAAGAAAACTAACCAAGAATCTACCACAAGAATCTCAGCAAGTATCTGAAAGGAAGGGAAAGTATTTTTAGTATGGAATCATGTAAATTAACTTACCTGCCGGCAATATTCTGATCGTTGATTTGCAAAGATGGAAAGATTATTTTCTTATTCATCTACCAAGTTCTTGGTCTTGTAAATATCTAAGACATATTTAAGAAGAGTGGGAGTTGTTTCTAGTTTGTTTTCCTCAGCCACACAATATGTCTGGTTGATGTTTATTTTATGAGGAACTTAGTGTAGTCTCGCAGAATGCTTACACTCAACTCTATTGGAAACTCTTTTACTCAGTATTTAAGCAAGTGCTTTGATAAGTTAAGTGATGTGCTCAGTTTCTCTACAAATATTCCTGGCTGAAGCGATTGACATCTCAGCCTCCAAAGCAGCAGGCTTCTCTCTGCTATACATTGTTCCCCCTTAGTGAGTTGTGTATTTAGGACAAATTGATTGTGTCTGCTTCCAAACCTGTTGATAGCAGATGTTCTTGTTATAGCAATCATGTGTTGCAATTAAGAAATATATGAAATGGGGCCATGTGTGCACAGGAATAGATTATTCTGTAATTTCTAGTTTTGCTAAAAAAAATGAAGCAGAATACATTAGAAAGGTTCAGTGTACATAGTTTGCTTTCAAGAGAAAATTTCATTAAGTAATTGAAATAGACCTAGGTGAAGTGAGTTTTTTTTTTAATGTAGAAAAATGATGACTAAGAATATTCAGTTTTGGTTTTCATTTAAACCAAACTAAAATAATAGATTACGCATAATATTTCTGTACAATGGCAGAACATGGAGTTGTAGGGTGTTGCACATTAGTAGGGTGCTTCTTAGCATATGGGTAGGCCTACGTTGGGGTCTGTCTCTACATTGTAATAACAAATAAAACAAAACTACTTAAGAGAGAAAATCAGCTTAGTATTCCTATTTGTAGATGTAGCATGAATGGTTTTAACTATATAAAACTTTGTATTAAAAATGAGTGTTTTAAGATACATGTATATTATGTTTTATAGTTACCTTTCTTCCTTTTCACTAACTTCTGATTGTCCAACTAATCATATTCTATGCTATAATTCAGATAGCCTTAGATAAGAAGGTTTTTTTGTGTCCCTTTTTAAAAATGTTTTTAAAATAAAGTTGATGTACACATTGCAGTTTCATAAGTCAGATAACAAGTACATTTCTTTGGGGACAATGTCACCCCTTCATTACTCTCTCCCAGTTTTTCCCTCCCATCTCTACTCACAAACTGTATAGTCCATTTTCAACATAGTGCAAATACTAGAAACTAGATAAGAGGATTTCTATTAAGGTAGTTTTGTAGGAGCCTAAATCGTTATTAATATTCAAATTTGTTGACACCATCCTTGGCTGTGTTTGCTGGAGTAAGCTGCCAGGTATCTTATTCATTTGTTAGCAGGTGCATTGATCACCTCCAAGCTCTGGGATGTAGCTCTCTCCACACAAGACACACTCCAATGTACCATTATTCTATTGTATGTTTTCTGTTTATTCCTTGACATTTCTCTGTTCTGTCATCTTACAATTGGAAAAGAGTGCTATCAAGTTTTCTGAATAAAGATTTGGGAGGGGAATACAACTAACTGATTAGCTCTGTGGTTTAGTTGTACTATTGAAATTCATGAGTCTCAGCTTCTTCATCTCTAAATGGACTCTACAAGACTCTAACAAACCTTCAAGAACCTTCCCCCAAAACATACAGACAAAGCCACTTCCTCAACCAGAAGTCACAATGAATTCTGTAGGAAATAAATGAACACAGTCACCCCAGACCAGGCTTGAGAGTAAAATAGAAGTCAATATCCGGAATAAGTGAATGTTCTTGGAGGAAATACCAAAGGAAAACTTATCAAGTAGAGAGGGATTTTCTTGAATGATGACAAATAGCTCAATTTAGTCTTCTTTCTTGGAAATGGATAGAACTTGAACCCAGAGCAGAGAGACAGAATGGCTGATCATGAGAACGACAGAGCTAAGGATTTGCTTTGGGCTGAGCAGATCAAAGATGACTCACTCATGTTTTTCTCTCCCCCCAGACATACCTGGTTGAGTTTGAGTGTGAGTGCTCTCTTCTGCCTCTTGGGCTCTCTAAAGAAATCCCCATCACCAAAGATGCCTCTGTTTCTTATTCTGAATCATTCTGCATCAATACTAATGATAAAATAGGATCACACCCCTAAGGACTTGGAGACAAGTTAAGAGTGTTCAGGAAATGTGAAATACAATTGTCACCAAATAGCAACTGTAAAATAGGGCGCAATTGGCCAGAAGTGATGATATTGGTGCTGAAAGTCTTTTTATTCAGTACTTACAAAAACTGAGGGAAGCTGGAACGTTGATTTAATGTCTCTTTAGGAGAAATATGTAGCTTCTAAAATGACTATAAAAGACAATTTTTTTTCTTTTGGAAGAAGCATAAATCTTCCCCTACAGGAATCAAAAACTTCTTCTAGAAAATAGCACTCAAGCTCTCCACCCCACTCTCCCAACAGTCGCCCTTATAATCATTACTAACGCAGGCATAATCAGATCAACCTACTGCACTGCATTAAAAAAAAAAAAAACACCTCATAGATCATTTTCAGCTTAAGACGTGCCTTCAATGAACATAAAACTTAACCTTGCAGAGTTATTGACTTCCTAGGGACTTTGTTAGAAGAAGGCAGCTTGCCCTTCGCCCCAGACAAGGAGTGAGGGAGGGGTGTAGGAGCTGGGAGAAGGATGCAGACAGCTTGGTGGATGATCAGCGTAGAAGCTGGGAGCTAGACACTCATGTCACTTCAGAAGAATACTTCTTGCTGAATTGAGAACAGCTTTTGTGGGTGCTGGTTCTGCCGCTCCTTGGCACCACCTGTTCCTTGTGAAAATGGATGCCAAACTTCAAACTTGTTGTTACTATAGGAAATGGAGGGTCAGCTTTTACTGCATTGTTTGTTTCCAAGAAATAAATCCTTTTTTTCTGGAAACTGAAGAACAGGGCTTCTACCAGAGTCTGGCTTAAGAATATTTGGAAGACACTGTGCCTTGTTGGTTTATATTCTCTCTTATTCTCTATTAGTTCAATTCTGTGTAAAGCACTATACAGATACACAAAACTTAGGTATAGATCCAAAATAAGTGAAAAAAAGTTTCTTTTTCTCTTTCTCCTCTCTCCCTTGTCTCTCTTCGCCCTACTCTCTCCCATTCTCAGTCCTTTTCCCTCACTCTTTCTATCCCATCTCCTCTCTCTGTCTCTCTTGTTCTCTCTCATCACAGCAATTACAGAAACAAATATATGGTTAATGTGTGAGCAACCAAGGAACAATAAGGCCCCAATGGTCCATCTTAACCCAGCCCTGACAGTCTTGATTCCAGTCATGTTGTTCTTTCTTTGGCATTCAGCGGATTCCTCCCTCAGCCAAGCAGAGCCGTCCTCTCCTCAGCATGCTTCCCTGGGATGCGAAGCCAGCACAAGCCATGCACAGCCCTGTGTGGGAAGGTTTGCTTTACCCCAGGCTCCAGGCCAAGACTCATCCTCATGCTGACCTGGCAAAATAAGACCTGCCATACCCAACTGACTGGCCGCAGAGCTCCTCCTCCTTCTTGACGTTTGGAACCAGTTATTTTCCTTAGGATGCACAGCCTGCAAGAGTTTTTTTCCTGCTGATTCAAATTGGGCATAACGGCAGAGCAGGTGGTGCTGGTGAGTTAAGTAACAGCAGAACACAGAGGACAACTTGTTTTCTAAAACAAATGGCTCTTCTTGGAAGGTACACTACAACAGAGCAGACAGAAGTCAGAATCAAATTCAGGGAATTTTTCTTTAAGTGATCTGCAAACTAGCTATTTCCCCCAAAACCATACTGCAAATATTTAGAGGCCCTATAGTTTTATTTCTCTTACTTTCGAAGTTGATGTGCCTTCCAGGAGGAAGGAAGTAGTGAATAACAATCATTGTTCCCAGCCTCTTGATATCACATCATTGCTTTCATGTTGTCTATACCTGATCTCTCAGAATCCTGCCAAGCAAGGAATGAAGAAACCACAGAAAAACATCTGTATTCCTTTTTTTTTCTATTGAAAATAATGGAGCTCAAAGATTTTTCAGTGATGGTTCTAGTTGGGGTTGGGGGGAGGGGGCAGAGGAACAAGGTGGGGGAAGGGAGACTGCAGTCAAGAATGCATTGTAGGTACCACAGGATTAAGAAAAACAAGGGGGTGAAAAACTTGAAGACAGTACCACAGATCAAGATGCGTTGTATTCATAAACTGCTTTGTTAAACAGCCAAAAAAAATCATATATAGCCTATAAATTAAGAAGACTGTGGTAAGGGGTAGGTTGGGAGGCTTGGTGAGAATGTGGAAAAGGACGACATTGATCAAGACACACTGTATTCATAAACTGTTGAATGGCAACTCCTTTGTACAACTACTTAACGATAATAAAAATATTTTTTAAAATAGTGAGCTCAACCTATAGGAGTGTCCTGTTTATTATTTATTTATTCATGTAGATGTGCATGTACACCCTTAGTTTATGTTTTGTGCTCTTCCTGGAGAACCTATCAAGCATCAGAACATCCTGTGTTTACACAGGACTTACAGTATCTAAGTAAGAGTCAATGGTAATAAGATAGTAAAAAAAAAAAAAAGAAGAAGAAGAACAAGACTGACATGAGAATATACTGACCAAAAATGTAGTCTGAATGTGGATTGAGGGATGTGTTGAGAGAAACAATAGAGTCAACAGGTCATGTTGTTTCATCTGAGATCATAAATATTGGTGGGATACTGTGGTAGAAAAGTGGGTGTTGGTGAGGAAGAAGAGAAAAGCAGGAAAATTACACTAGGTGGGGAAGAAAAGGTATGTGAAGATCAGGAAGCTGAGAGGTCCAGGTAGAACCTGGTGGAGCAGTTTAAGTGGTCAATGAAACAGATTTGTATTTGGGTAGTAGAGATAAAAGAGGACTGGATAAACTCAAATGACAGCTAGAGGGTAGAGTCTATAAAATGTGTGGAGAGATGAATGGCATGGATTGGTGTAGAGAGAAAGAAGAGCCTCAGGTATTGGTGGAGTTGTCTAAGTGATGGGGTGGAATCATCACTACTTTTTTGTCTGTTCAGTCTCTGTGCACTCTTATGACTTCTCTCTCTGATTACCACCCCACCACGGAAGCCTGGTGGCAAGGGACATCATTCTCACTGAAGAAAACCACATGTAGCATGGAAGACATCATTCTAGTAAGCCTTAAGTTACTTGGAGGTTAGATTAATGGAAGACTATAGAGCCAAATTTATTTCCCCTTTAAATAAGCTTTGTTTGCATATTGAGGAGATATTTTATTTCTATGCAGTATGAAAGTCCTTCTTGTTGTGGGTACAATAATGCCTCACCAATTAAAAAATTCAGGAAATTGAAGGCCCACTCTGAAATGCTGATTTTGACTAAACACACACACACACACACACACACACACACACACACACACACATTTGAGTGTCAGAACTAAGGACGATTATAAACTCATCTGGTCCCAATACTTCTCATGAAGAAGAATAACAACTAGTTGGGGAAAATGAATTTCCCTGCTAATAGAGTCATTGATCAAAAACATTATTTTCTCTCATATGTGGAAACTAGCTCAAGTTTATAAATATACACGTAGACACACATGGATTGTATGCAACTACGCACAAACATATTAACTGAGGTATGTTGTTTCCAGGAGAGATTTCAAACTGTGTCATTCCTTAGAAAAAAGAACTCACAGTTCCACAAAATGGATACCAGGAAACTGGCACTTGCAAGGGGGGGTGTTAAGAAGAGTAGGATAGATGAACAAAATGAGAAAGGGAGGGGAGATTGCATTCATATCCTATAAAACTAGAAAAAAATGAGGGGAAGGGTTGGGTTGGGCTCGATGGGGGAGAATGATGAAAGGTGACACAGGCCAAGATACATCGTACTTACCAACTGATTTGTTGAATGCTAAGTCTTTTGTACAGTGACTTAGATAATAAATATAATAACCAGCAACAATGGCAACATTGGTATAACTTTTTTCCTAGCCTTAAGACTATGGTTGTTTTAAAATTAACAAACACCACAGTGTACTTATTGTGCCTGCCCTGCAGTAAGTATTCAGTTTAGTGCCCTTTCTTACTGAAAGGATTGTTTTCCTCAGTTGTCTTAAAGAAGAAAAAAATGGAATCTTCAGAATATCTAAGCAACTTGACTGAGCTAGTGATGCAGAACCAATCCAATCAGTCAAGTGCATTTAACTGCAAATTCTAGGTTCTCTTGATTCTATGGTACATCTATGAACCTCTCACATGCACCCCAACCAGAAGAAAGACTCTAAGGGAGGTCACTGCAGATCAAACCCCCTGCCAGGGTCCCAGGCACTAACCATTTCCTCTGCATGAAGATCTGACCACTAGGCAGCTATTGATAATAACTTGGATTTTTGAGATCAACGTGAAATACCAAAGTTTTCACCAACATCTCCTGTCAACCCTAATCTCCAGAGAGTGAAGTAAGGATGTGACATAAAACTAAATCACCTCTTTAAAAAAAACAAAACAACTTATGCAAACATATTGTAATTTGTTTTAATGTTTTCCATTTACAGCCTTTCCTTCGATTGGGGGGGAAAAACTTGTCTTAAAAGGAAAGACGATTTAAGCAGGCTTCACTTCTTTGCAGTCCTCCTGACCCAGGCTACCCCAGCTACCAATTTAGGAATGAAGTTGGTAATCCTCTAAACACTCAAGCAGAGTTGTTTGGCAGACTAGCTCCATGGGGCTCAGAGAGAGTCACAGCCATTTGGCACTGCTAAATTCTGTGACATCTTACAGTTTCATCTCAATGGCCATTATATTAAGAAAAAATTTACAGCTCAGCATCAGCAGCTGTTCCCCTAAATAAAACAATACAGTTTATTCTTTTCCTTTAAGCATGCCAGAGTCCTTTGCTGTGTGAGTCAGAGACATGTACTTGGCACTTTATGGAAACTGCTTAATCCTTGAAAACACATGGGAAATGCTGCCATTTATTTTTTTCTCTTGTTCATTTGTGTGTGTCCATCTGTTCCTCCATCTCACTTGTCCTTGTATTCGTTCAGTTACTCACTCATTTGTGAATTGACTTGTTTTGTGACTTTGTACAGACACATATATGATGCATAATATTTGCCTATGAACAATCTGTAGGTGTACTATTCAGTGGCATTCGTTCTATCCATATTGCCACCCAACCAGTGTGAGTTGTTTCCAATTTCTTCCATTACCCTACATGGAGCTCTCTCACCATTCTCTTTGCCATTTCATGCCTCTGTAAGGCAACAAACATTAGAGATCTACTATGGCCAAGGTTGTGTAAGAGGGTCTGTGTGAGAATGCTGGACTTCATTCTGTTGTCAGTTGTGTGAAAGAACTGGAACTCTAGTGAGGTACACACCCTTCATCGTCATTTTATTCTCACACTTGCTACCTAACCAAAGCATCCCACGCTTCCTCTAATCTGTAGGATAAAGAATCAACACTCAAGTTGCGTTTACTTGTCATGATTTGATCTTAGCTACCTTCGTAGTCCCAGTTACCGCAGCTCCTTTATGATATTTTTTCATTTCATAATCCACTTTACTAGACCAAAAGGCACTTACTATCAGGTGAGTTATAGCAGAACTATTATCTACAACAAGAAAACAACAGTAAAATCACCAACTCACAGCAACTCTCTGCTTTTAACACCTCTGCTAGTTAGGGACACTTTGAAACATGCCCTCTTAGGTAAACAAAATCTAATGCAAGCAAGAAAACCACTGGGCTGCAGGACTGCAGCTTTATGAAGCATCTCATCATTCTAATAGAAGAATAGGAAATTCTTCCAGTCACTGGAGAAGTATCATCCTCAGAAGAGAGAAGATAATATATCAAAAGTTCGAATACTGGCCAATAAGTGAATGAGTTTATCCTAAATCTGCTATTTAGTACCTACCTCAGTGGCTAATCCTATGACTTCTCAGATTTTCAATTTCTCCATTTGTGAAAATCAAAATATAGTAGTCATGAACGCTTTTTATGTACTGTAATGATAAAGTATGATAGGAAAAATATTTGAGTGTTTTCTATATGACAGGCCTTATTCTATGTCCTGCACTTACATTTATTCATTTTATCAACAGAGCATCATAAGGTTATTGTTAAGTCATCCCCATTTCTCAGAAGAGGAAACTGAGTTGGAAGGACTTGACAAAGAATATTTTACTAGTAGGGACCATTCTTCTTACACACCCATACGGTCTGCCTTCGGATTCTGTAATGAGTCATTTACATTCCTATATCCTAAGAATAAGTGAAAGGTGCTACCTATGATATAGATATTAAAATAATTTGCTATAAATGTCTATATATCTTGTTAGTGTTTCCTGTCACTTTCACAACCATAACCATGCTGTAATATCACATTGTCCCTTATTATGCAAAGGTTTCTTAATTCTCCCTCCTTTTCTTTGTCCATTTTCCCTAAAGTAGACTCTAAGGTGGACATGAGGGACCAAGTCACTCCCCCATTCAGAATTCTTCATGGCTCCTCTCACAATAATGATAGTGTCCAGGTTCATGATTATGTTCCAAGAGAATTCTGACACTACCAGATACTAGCGTCACATCCTTGCAACCTAGCTACTCAGGAGGCTTTGATTTGAGGATCATGATTCAAAGACAACCTGAGCAGAAAAATCTGTGAGTTTTTTAAAATCTGAAATTAACTAGCAAAGAGCAGGAAGTGATGGTGTGGCTCTAGTGATAGAGCACTGATCTTGAGTGATAGAGACAAACAAGAAGGCGAGTTCCTGAGTTCAAGTCCCAGTACTAGCATACAAACAAATGAACAGGATTCTGGTACTTTTTATTCAACATCTACCACCAAACTTCCTCAAATCCAGTTTATCCTCCAGATGTAGCTAGGGACATGAGAAGCATCTGTAACTGAGGAATAGACAATCTTTCATATCCCCACGACTGTCCACATACTCTTTGACCCTCTTCCTTAAGCTTACTGTTACTAATCCAACAACCCTGCTAAATTTTCAAAAGACAGGTAAAACATACTCCCTCATTTTCATCTTATGTTTTATTCCCTCAGCTACCTAATATTTGTAAAGAATAGATTTTATAATCACAATCAGATTCCTCTAGAATTCTTACCTCCAACCTCCCCTCTATCATACGTCAAGTACCTCACAGCTAAAAAATGAAATCCAGTGGCTTCTGAGCTCATATTCATATTTTTATCCATTTCCTTATCATTGATTCTAACTAACTTATGCTTTCCCCCTGTAAGCTTAGCAAAATGGAAGAGGTATAGGAGTTGAAGGAATCCTAAGTTATTCAGCCCAAATCTTATCAAAACATGGAGCTATTCCAGAGATCAGTGTGATGGAAAGGAGATTTCAACATTTCCAGAAAAAAAAAATGTAGGTAGCAAGAGGATACATTTATTTTGTATAGCAACAGAGAGAGAGAGGAGAGAAAGAGTTACAGACAGAGACAGATATAGGCAGAGATAGAGGAGACAAAGAAAGAGATACAGAGACTGATAGAAGCAGAGATAGAAACAGCAGAAGCAGAGACACAGAAAAACAGAGACATACAGAGAGAGAGAAAGAAAGTAGAGAAGGAAGAGGAATAAAAAATATTCTTAATTTCATTATTTGTCATGATCAACATATGAGAATTAATAAATGGTTACATGTGCAAACACATTAAGTCATGCATATGTACAGAGAATATAGAGCAAGGCAAATAAATAGATATTTTTTTCCCACAAGAAAAAAAGTACTACATCAGTTCAACATAGTTCCTGTTATCATTGGAACTAAATGTACACATCCTCATGAAATAAATGATTTATCTTTAGGCTGAAAAACATTTGAAGATTATTTTCCTTTTTTCCAATACAGTTTGTCATAAAATATAAATCTCTGTGAGTCACTAGAATTTGACATTATTATAATTAAATTAAAAACTCATAATTCAATGTCAACTTTGAGAGAAAGCTTTCTTTGTCTTTAGTTTCCATTCCTTCCCCAAATTTACCACACTTCTCTTTCAAAACTTCTGTCTTGACTAATGCATAGTAAACATCGTTAATAGTAGTATATGTTCTCTCTTTCACATACACACACACACACACAGACACACACACACACACCGTCTTATTTTGTTTAATCAGTGTGGGAATGTTTATTTTTTGTTTTGTTTTGTTTTTAATGTCGGTCATGGGGCTTGAACTCAGGGTCTGGGTGCTGTCCCCGAGTTCCTTTGCTCAAGGTTACCACTTTGAGCCATAGGATCACTTCCAGTTTTCTGGAGGTTAATGGGAGATAAGAATTTCACAGACTTTCCTGCCCAAGATGGCTTTGAAATGCAATTCTCAGATCTCAGCCTCCTAGTAGCCAGGATTATAGGCACAAGACCCAAGTACTCCAGGCTAGGAGGGATAGGAAAACCTACTGGGAAAAAATGATATTTATTTATACCTCTTTTATTTAACAAAGAAGGAAACAAACAAAAAAACTCATAGGTTTATGCAAGTTTTTTTTTAAATTCTCAGAATACCATCTTTGAGCAGGTAAACACAATATCTCTATTGTACTAGAATCAACAGGATTGATTTTAATAGATTTTGTGAACTTGGATGTTTATTGGGACTGAACAGTCTGAAAAATGTATAATCAAATATTCCCCTTTGTTTACACAAATGCAATATATTCTAATAATTTTTATAGCTCATGCTATCTTCTGTTTCCTGGTAGCATTATTTGAATCCCAGTTCATTGAAGTCAAAGCACTTAACCTTAAGTTCCTATTTATGAATTCTGTGGCTTTGGATGGACTTTGCAGGAATGACATTCAACCTAGACATTGAATCTTATGTAACTACTTGTGAATCCTCCATTATTCACAGATTGTATAAATAGTAAACTCATATTCTCCACTCACTCAACATATATCTACTCAAGTCCTCTATTATGCCATGTTAGTCTAGACTACTCGATCTTATCAGAAATTTTGAATGAATGAATCCAAATAAATGGTTCTTGTCAGGAAAAGATGAATGTGAAGAGCTAGAAAGCTATACCTATTCCAGAAGAAAGAAAGCATAATACAAAAGTTTTATTTTGTTCATTTTTAATTATTTTTCTCTTGAGTGTTATATACCAAACATAGATTCCTTTTAGATGATGGTATTGAAATGCATTTTCCTAGTTTAATTATAGAAAATTTGATATTAACTTTACAAATTCAAGAATTGTACTCCTCGGTCTGCTCCTGACATCAAACCTCTTGGCAAAAATGTTTCATGTTCATGGCCATCATTTTATCCTTTTTATTTGGTTTTTATTTTATTCTGAAAACAGGTAAACTTCAATCATTTAAAAGGAACACACTAAAAAGAATACTTCCTTTTTAAATGTAAAATGTAACACACTGTTGTAGAACGAGCTGTGAGTCAGAAAGACCAGATATAGAGCTCATTTTATTTTCATCAGTAGTAACCTGGAGAGGTTATGAAATCCCTCCCCAGTCTAGTGTCCCAGTAAGTAATAGAAGGAAATCATACCTTCGTACTAGCTTGTAGAAGGAAGAAATAAGATAAAGCATAACAGTTGCCTCATAGTATCAATACCAAAGTTAGTGGTTAATTCTGTCTTGCACTTGAGTCTCCTAACATCTGATCACTGTTCTGTACTTTACAGCATTTTCTGAAGAAATGCAAGCACTATAAGCATCACAATGATGTTGTCACTTCTTTTGGCCTCAGAGCCCACATTTCTAGGCTACTTCAATAGCACCAAACAATTGAAACACACATTCTCAGACATTCAAGGATGATTCTTTGTGACATTAACCTACCACGGTATGTCTTTTCAGATGACCCAGTTATTGTTTCATCTCCCTTTCTGCTCCTCAAGAATCAGTGTAGTCTACTCAAGTCTAGGAAGAATCCAACCTAGAAAGTACAGAGATGACAGTTCACAATTAGCTTTAACCAAACTCATACTGCAAAATACAGGAGCTAGACATCACAGACTTCATGAAGCCTCTTCCTTCTTCCAGCCCAAGTCATTTCCAGCATTTCTTCTCGTTGAAAAAGGGTTAGCAATTCAATAAATATTACTTAGTTAGGCCACCAAGGATGAGCTACTGAGGCATGTTTACAGCAGGAAATAAAAGTAGACATGAACACTTAGGAAGCACTCTGGATCAAAATTTAAAAGGTCCTGTTATTTTCCTGTTATTTTGAATGACTTATAAGTTTTTCAAACTTCAATCACTTGGAAGCTCTGGTCAAAATAGGACAGGCTATCACTATTCTCTTATAAACCATGATAAATAGTAATATATGTTTGGAGTTAGAGGGAATCCTGGTAATGTGTTACCTGACCTTTCTGTATTCTTATGTTTGTGAATTTAAGAGAAAAAAAAAACAGAGATCCAGAAATATTAAGACAGTTTGCATAGTTTCAGATTAAGCCAGGCTTGACCATAAGCCTTCTAAGATGAGTTCAGTCTTCTGGAGTCTCTACCATACTTTTTCTGAAGCAAAGGTATTAGAAACAGGTATTAGAAACATCCCCCAAAGCATTTATACTTACTTTATGTCTTATAATCAATAATTTTAAACAGTTTATGGAACAGTTTATAGAACAATTAAAGCCATTATTTTTCACATTCATTTAGATAATTAGTGATTATTCAAGTAACATATACTCAGGTAGGAGATATAGATTCAACTAATGAACCAAATACCTTTCTATTAAGGAATTGGCAGGATTTTTTTTGTTTCATGTTGTAAATTATAAACAGACTTTTTATTCGGAGCTGAGCAAAAGTGCAATTTTCTTCATGAAAAACAATGCCACAAAAATGTTTCTGACTCCACCTACAAGAGAGTTTGGAAGTGTTTTCTAAAAAGTCAATCACAGCATTTAAGGGTGTGTAAGGACATCTTAAAAAGAAGAGTTCCTCCATCTTGGAATATTTTGTTTATGTCAGCTTTCTGGAGTCTTCCCAAAGAAGAAGTTTAGAAGAGTTTCATAACTGGGTGAGAGGGGATTTCCAGTGACTTATCACATGGGACTTAGCTTGAATTGTGAAGCAATAAATATGGGAAATGGAAAAGCACTTGAGAAAGAGAAGTGATGGCACAGAATCATAACAAAGTATTTATATGGATGCAGACAAAAAGGTAACTCATTTCCTACTTGAAAACGTTTCTTGTGTTACTTATTATTCTGCTTAGACTATAGATATAGTAACATTTACGTAAATCTCTTTTCTCTTCCAGATGCACATCTTTTGGGAATCTTCTCTTCTTCCCTTTTGGTAAGGGATGCTCAGCTGGAGTCGTGGAGTGGGTTTTAGAAAGGGCTCGAGCTCACTCTCCATCAGGACTCCAAAATTTAATTTTAGCTCCAAGTGTTGATGGAAAAGATTACAGAGTTCAGTCCACTCTTCAGTGGAAATGAAACTGGAGAAGGGCCGGAGGCCAAAAATAAGGCCCTTCTCAAGTAGTGAAGATATGAGCTTCAGCACTTCAAGTGCTCACAGTCCTTTTGCTACGGGTCCTACCTCACAGGGCCATGAGGGGCCTACTGTACATGAGCAGAGTTCCGTGTTCTGGACACCAAGCTCAGCAGAAAGGAATGTACCTCAAATAGCCTTGCCCACAGAGAAACTGCTCTGGGGTCTCTTGGTCCTATGGCCCTAGTATATCTGCACTGTCACAGTGCAGGAAGACAAGTATTGATAGCTGAAGGACCTATTAATTAGACCATCTCTGAGATATTTCTTTGTCTATATGAAGGAGGAATACTAAAGAAGCAGAAACTATGTTCTATGAAAAAAAATGTCATATGTTCTGTTGTTTTCCTTATGGGGCAGACAGTGGAGTTTCTGAGATAATTTTTGGAATACATTTGATAACATCTTTGACAGCAGAGATGGTCATATCTATCCTGTTTTTAACAGTATACTTACTGCCAGTAAAACTTAGTAAATTCTTACACTCACTACTTGAATGTTCACATTTATGACTGACCAAATACTCATGGTGCTACAAACTCTTTTTTCCCCTGTACTTTATGTAGGTCAATGAGAATACAGAATTAGAACTATCACTATTTAAAAAAATCTATACTCTTATTTTCTTTAGTACTTGTACAAAGGAGTTGTCATTCAACAAAGCAGTTTGTAAATTGAATGCATCTTTTATTTGATGCTGATAGGTATGTGGGTTTATTTCTGGGTATCTTATTCTGTTCTATTGGTCCCTGGGTGTGTTTTTGTGTCAGTATCAAGCTATTTTCATCACTATAGCTCTGTAGTAGAATTTGAAGTTTGGCACTATTATTACTACTCAAGATTGCTTTGGTAATTCAAGACATTTTGTGATTCCATATGAATTTTTTGTGTTTTTTTTTAATTCTATCTCATTGAAAAGTTGGGTATTGCATTGAATTTGAAGGTTGCTTTGGGCACTGTTGCCAGTTTCACAATATTAATTCTGACAATCCAGAACTGTGGATGTTCTTTCTACTTCCTTTAGTCCTCTTTGATGCCTTCCTCAATTTTTTATAGTTTTTATTGTAGAATTCCTACACATACTTGGGTAATTCCTAGTTTTTATTTTTTTGAAAACTATTGCAAATGAAATTGCTTTTTAAATTTCAGTCTCAACCTTCTCATTGTTGGCATCCAGAAAAGCTACTGATTTTTGTGGGTTGATTGTATACCCTGCTACTTTACTAAAGTTTTAAATCTTATAGAGTCCTTTAACACCTGAGGATAGGCATAGTTTTAGTTCTTCCTTCCCTATTTGCATCCCAATTTTGTCTTTTTCTTGTCTTATTTCTCTTGCTAGAAATTCCAATACTGTCTTGAGGAGGAGTGGTGAGAATGGACATTTTTCTTTCATTCTTGATTTTAGTTGTGATGTTTTTAGTTTTTCACCATTAAGTATAATGTTGGCTGTAGGTTTGTCATAAACAGCCTTTATTATATTGAGGAATGCCCCATGTATTATTAGCTTTTCCAAAGCTTTTCTCATAAAAGGATGTTGGAGCTTTTCAAAAAGTTTTTCTACATCTACTGAAATCATCATGTAGTCCTTTTTCTTACTTCTGTTGATATGCTGTATTAGATTTATGGATCCCCAATTCATATTTTATAAGGGAGACAAAAACATAGACTAGACGAAAGACAACCTTTTCAACAAACTGTGCGAGCAAAACTAGATATTCTCATGCAGAAAATTGAAGCGGGATCCTTATTTATCAATTTGTACCAGCCTCAATTCAAAATAGACCAAAACCTCAATGTAAGATTTAAAACCATGAAACTATTACAGGGAGACACATTAGACTTACTTGGCACAGGTAAGAACTTTCTGAGTAAAGATCTAGAAGCATAGCAAATCAAAGAAAGACTTAGTAAAGGGGATTGTATCAAACTAAAAAGTTTCTGCACAGCAAGAGATGTGTCAATAAGCTAAAAAGACAGCCTACAGAATGGGAGAGTAGTTTTGCCAGCTATATATACCAGACAATATCCAGAATAGAGAGCTTAAAAAATTAACCCCCCGAGGAACCAATAACCTCATTAAATGATCTAAAGAGAGTCTTCTCAGAAGGAAAAGTAAAAAAATGACCAGTAGAGCTGAAGAAATGCTCAACATCTCTGGCCATAAAGAAAATGCAAACCAAAACAAACCTCACCTCCACTTACAATGGCTATTTTCAAGAAGACAAACAACCACAGATGCTGGTGAGGATGTGGCCAAAAGGAAGCTCTAACAAACTGCTGGTGGTAATGTAAATTTGTTCACTCACTCTGAAAAGCAATAGAAAGGTTCCTCAAAAACTAACTATAGAACTACCCTATAATTCAGCAATACTACTACTGGGCACTTAGCCAGAAGATTACAAACCAGGATACAGTAATGCCACTACTACAACCATGTTCACTGTAGCACTGTTCACCATAGCCAAGGTTGGAATCACCCCAGATGCCCCTCAATGGATAAATGGATCAAGAAAATATAGTATATAAGCACAATAAAATTTTACTCTCCCGTTAGAAAGAATAATATTGTACCATGTGTAAAGAAATGGAAAGACCTGGAAAAATTATATTAAGTGAATAAAGTAAGGCCCAGAGAAACAAAGGTGGCGTGCTTTCCCCCACATGTGGAAGCTAGGATTCACTTATAAACTAGTAAGTGTATACTTCAGGTGATATGAAAGTGTATAAACATTTATTAACTGAAATGTGCTATAGCCAAGGGAGAATTCAAATAACATAATTCCTTAGAAAGCAAAGCCCTAGTTCAACAAAATGAACACCAGCAAATGGGTAGGCAATCAAGAATTTGATGCATATCCTACAAAATCTTTCAAAAGTGAGGGAAGGGAAAGGTTGGGAAGGATGTGTTGGAAGAAGTGACATTGTTCAAGACACACTGTATTCATGAACTAGTTTGTTAAATGTCAGCTCCTTGGTACAACTACGTAAAGATAATTAAAATATTTTTTAAATACCACGCATCTCACCCTTTTCTTCATTCTCTCCCATTCATCCCTGCCCTATCCCTCCCCTCATTTTTTTTTTTTGCACTTTTGGAGAAGATGCCTTGAATTTTCTGATTGCATGCTCCCTGCCCTTCCTCTCTTCATTCATCTACTCCCCTCCTCTTGACCCCACCTCTTCCACTTTTCCATTTCCTTGGATTTATTCTGTCGCACTGTGGGGTTTTCCCGAGGAATTACAGTTTCAGGACTTAAATTTGGGATCTTTTCATATAATCCTAAAATCTTTACAAACCATTGCCAATTTAGAATTCATGACTGTAAGAAATGTTCAGTTCAGAAATAGTATTCCCCTTCAATTATACTTTTGTAAATACTACTGAGGTCATTCTGCAGGAGGGTGGGCCTTTAAACCAAAGTGACTGTCATCTGTATTAAGCAGATAGACATAGAAAAAAAGATGATACACAACAGGAGTAGAGAATTGAGTGATTCTGCTGCTAGCCCAGACATTCCAAGGATAATCAGCAACTGCCCAATGCTAGGAAGAGGCACGGAAGGAAGGAAGACCTGTCTCCTGGAGCCTTTGGAGAGAACACACCTAACACTTGGATATAATACTTCTGGCCTCCAGAGCTGTAACAGAGCAGATAGATAGGAATCTTATTAGGATTATTAGGGTAGGAATATGGCCTAGTGGTAAAGTGTTTGCCTCATATACATGAAGCCCTGGGTTCGATTCCTCAGCACCACATATATAGTAAAAGCTGGACGTGGTGCTGTGGCTCAAGTGTTAGAGTGCTAGCCTTGAGCAAAAAGAAGCCAGGGACAGTGCTCAGACCCTGAGTTCAAGCCCCAGGACTGGCAAAAAATAAATAAATGAAATAAAACAAAACAAACAGAAATAGGCACAAATTGTCTCATATTTAAAGTGTCAACAAAGTGATTAGCACTTAGTAGACAGGCAAATTATTGCTATTTGAACTATTTTGAAAATGTTCAAAATGTTCCACTTTTTTTTTCCTTGCTGGCCATCCAAAAGCCACTCAACTAGCTACAAAGGAACACATAAGTGGCTTTCTGCCTTGGGAAAACTTTGAAATCCCTCTAGTATTTTCTCCTCTGAATTCTCTTGTTTTTGTGGTCCTGGAGTTTAAACTCAGGGCCCCATGTTTGCTAGATTGGTGCTATACTGCTGAGCCATTCCTCCAGCCATGGTTTTCATTGATAATCTTAAAGATAGAGTCTCAGTTCCCACCTAGGCATATGCCTGAATTGGAATACCCCTCCTTTGAGGGTTATTATTGTTGGGATCACAAGAATGAACACTACATCTAGTTTCCCTCCATAGAGAAAGACTCTTTTGGAGTTTGTTTTTTTTTTATCTCAACTGGTCTGGTACTGTGCTTTTTCCATTTCAGCCTTCAGTGCAGTTTGAGATGACAGCAGTGTTCCACTGCACACTTGTCTTTGACCGACTCAAGTTTGGGGCCCAGAGTAGCCTCAATTGTGATCCTCCTACTTTTAGTGTCTAGAATTCAGTAACTAGCATTACAGGCCTAAGTCACCAGCACCCAGTTTACCCTCTGGATTCTTGAAACATTTGCTACTTATCATGACCTCAATGTACTTGAATGACATTTGGAATGCACCATAAAAGATAGATAACTTACCCTTCTCAAATGTTATGGATCTTTGAGATGTGGACAAAATTCCGTCACCATATGTAGTAGGGTCAACTGTGCGTGAATCTTATTATGTGCAATGTATAATGAAATCATAACTAATTTTGTAGTATGCACATTTCAAATGATGAAACATAACTCTGAATGGCTGAAATCAGACAGCCAAGCCATTAGTACTAGTAACTATCAGAGAAAGGATTTGATCCCAGCACACCTCTGATTATAGATAGTGCGCTTTCTGCTTCTGCCTTTTAGCAAGACCTCAGAATGGTAACCATTAACCAAAGTCCTCAATTGCCCTTGCTGTCACTAAGGAAATCTGAGAGTTTTGACCAGCAACAAGTACTGAGCACACAGATATTCAGGACATGTGCATAGAGCCAACCTGGAGAGCTGGAAGCCAGAGCCTTCAGCAAACACACAGACCTCTTGTAATCTCCTGAGATTGGGTCCAGAATATCCCAGCTTCCCGTGGGATGGCTCACTCTGATCCAGTTGCTTAAAATAACGCGTCAGCTTTTAGTAAATGCTGGCTGAGTTACATTCATTAGTAAATGAGAGCAAAAGAAGAATGACAGGAAGCGGTTACCACAGCACTTCTTTCATCCTATTTCTAGTCATTGTTTTCAGGTCTTCATTCCTATTTTTTGCCTGAATGAATACAAGGAAATTAAATAAAACCTGGAGTTTTTAAGCTCTACAAGACCTGGACAAGTGCTAGCACTTCTCCCTTGCTAACAGAAGATCACATGCCAGAGACCATTGGTAACCTGCAAAGTGCTACATCAAGCGCTATCATCATTACTTAAAAAAAAATACTGACATTACATTTCTTCCTAATTTTTATCGGCACATTACTAGTTAATTCTCACTATCTTGATTACCTAAACTCTATTTTGGTGCCATAATTTCCCCTAATCCATGCGAAATCAGTTCCAAGACCTAAAACCACAATTAGTACCAAATCATATATATATATATCCCTATCATAAATACCTGGGATAAAGTGTAATTTGTAAATTAGGTATAAAAAGAGATGGATAACAATATAAAATGGAATTGTAACAAGACACTGTTGACATTTTCATGCCTCTCTCAAAAAATCTTAGGATAAAAAGATGGCTCCCTGGATGGACGAGGATGGAGGACAGGATTCCACACGGTTCCATCTTCTACTCCTCATAGCAGCTTGCAACTTAAAACTCCTCAACTGTTTGCTTCGGGGTTTTATTTCCATTTCATCCTCTTGGCACAAGTATTTATGGGTAACTGTCACTAAAGAAATGGATGAAGGGGGACAATTGTATTGATCTTATTAAACCGCTGTCTTAGTCATGTAGGGCTGGGGGGATATTTAGAAAATAACTCCAGAAGTACATATCATATAGTGTCCTTTAGATGAATAATCCCATTATGGGTCAGGAATGGTGTTCTTTAATCCTAATTTCAGGAAGTTCAGGAGAGAATATGAGTTTGCGGGCAGACTTGATTTCATAGGGATTCTTTCTCAAAACAAAAAGGCTTCTACTTTGATCTATTTTCAGATACCATCACACCAAGGGTTAAGGTTTAGCCTGTGAATTTGTGGGAGACTCAAGCATGCAATCCACAGTAAATAGTATATGATTTGAGGCAACAGTTTTTGCTCAGACAACAAGATCCTATCTATTCTGTAAATGAAAGAGCGAGTAATGCACAGTGGTTAATTTTTGAATATTTACAGAAGCATGAAATGTTTGATTTGTTCCTTTTAAAAGCCTAAATATATGTTTTAGAGAACAGTGTGGTAAAAAACATCATTTTTATTCCCTTCTCAGTCCTTCCCAACTGTGTGACCTGGGATTGGGATATGTTTCCTGTCCTCTGTGAAAGTGCTCATACTGAGCAAACCTGAGACAAATTGCACACCAATATACTTATAGTAAATGAGTCTAATTTGCTGAGTAAAATAGAGATGCCCATTCCATTGATAATATTATGAATACACAGAAAGAAGACAAAGCTCTATGTTACAATAGTATAGTAAATAGGGATTAAAAAGAATTAAAGATCACTTGACAGATGTCTTAGAATTAATTTGTATAGGAAATACCAATGGATGTTAAGGTTTGAAGATGAAAACAGAGTAGAGATAAGACTTTGCCTATTATCAAGGAACCCTCTTCAGAAAACATCTGTGAATTACAAAGGCCAAAGAAGTAATTTTACCATCAGGAAAACAACTGGCTAACTTCAAGTTACGAAAATTAACACGGCAGCTAAGGGTAATAAGCATCATGTGTGCCAGTAGGTAGTCGGCAAAGAATTCTCTGTGACACTGATATAATGCTTTGTCTCCAAACAAACAACTGGGTTTAGACAGAACAAATGGAGAGAAATTCCACAAAATATTGTACCATAATCTTCAAAATGTCAAGATCATGGAAGTTAAGAAAAATTACCTGGAAAGAGCTACTCAAGTTAAAGCAGACTAGTGCAGCACACCAACCTATAGCACGGTATCCTGTCAGACCCTTTTACTATGAAGGGAAGTCTTCAGACACATGAAGTTTCAGTGTAAATGGAGATTCTTTCTAGTTATCTCACAACTGTTCATACACTTCAACATTGTTGCAAATAAAATTTTTCATAGAAATATCTTAAAAAGATAAAGCAACTTGAATTCTGAAAATCACTTTTATTATAGTGAGGGTGAAACTAGCTTTGTAAGAGACTTTGAATTAAACATTTGAAAGATTTCAGTTACCATTGTTATTTTGCAGACTAGTAGAAGATCATCATTCTTGTTAGACTAATGCTAGTGCTTACAAAAACGTATTTCAAAACTTAAAATGACCTGTTGCTTTGATCTTCTTAATCATGGCTTTATTTGGAAGAAGCTGGAAAGTAAATCAACTTTGATTCAATCATGTACAGGGTGCATTTAATTATAGGTATTATTTAAGGGATACATGAAAACATTCTAGTGGTATCTTTGGGGCAAAGGAATTGTTATTTATGTGGAAGAATGGACATAGTTTTCTTCCTCCAGGTCTAATGAGTTTAGAGCTTCTAGGTCTTGAATGTTTCTCAGACTTGATTAAAGCCTTGTATTTAGATTGGAAAACTAATGTTCATTTGTCTAATGAATGTCTTTTATTGCATGAATTAAAGTCATAACAGGATTACATAAAGACAGGTGGTATGATAAGAAACACTGGGAAAAGGTAATAGAAAAAGCCTTGCAGAGTTCGGAGACATTTTTGGAGTTGTTTTGTAGGAGATGTTCTTATACTTTAATCTAGCAAATTAAATACTTCTTTGAAATGTGTATGTTTTATTCATCATTTTTTCCAGTTACCTAAAGTAACATCAATAAATATCTGGTGAGTAAGGGAACAAATTGAAACTCGAATAAATGAATACAAATCAGTAATGGAATTGAATTATTGTCTCTTCTTATTGATTACAAACTCTCAACTCTCTTCTATTTCCATCTTTGTAGAACAGAGATGAGTTCACTACAGTTTTCTTATTGCTATTTTAAGGACTTGTTACAATTTCAGATGTCAGCATAAAGGTACAATGCTTCTTGGACATTTTCACCCCTTCCATTGAGTTCTTCCATTTTCCCTCCCCCATCCCTACTCATGAGTTACGTAGTTCATTTTTTAACATAGGGTATATCAAGTACAATGACTACATTTGTTCACTCTTCTTCCCTCTATCCATGGGTCCTCTTTTTAATTCTAAAAAATAAAAACAAAACACAACAAATTAAAACAAAAGCAATAACATTTAAAAAAAAAAACACCATGTTTCCATTTCTTGGAATTTGTTTCACTAAATAGTATTTTAGATGCTCAGAGGAGTTACACATTTGGATTCCTCTTTTTCATATAACTTCCTTTAGTCAGTTTGTTTGTGTGTAAATACATGAAGCCTGTGTAAGTTACCGTATTCAGTTGTATTTTAGATTTAGCTTCCACACGGGGAGAAGATATGTGCCATTTTTTCTCTGAACTTGGCTTACTTCACTTAGCATGATTTGTTCTAGGTCCATCCATTTCCCTGTAAATGATATACTTTTCTTTCTGATGAATGGAATAAAATTCCATTGTGTATAGATACCACATGTTCGGGATCCACTCATTTATATATTGTGGGACAGCTGGGCTCTTTTCATAACTTGGCTATTGTGAATAGTGTAGCAGTGAATGTAGACATGTAGTATGTCTTCATATCCTGGCTTATACTGTTCAGGATAGATGCCTAAGATAGCATGAGTGCATTATAGGGTAGTTCTGTCCTCCAAAGCAATCATACTAGTTTACATTCCCACCAATAGTGAAATAGGGTTGGTTCTTTTATCCCACATTTCTTTTTTTTGGGGGGGGGCAGTTCTGAACCTTGGACTCAGGGCCCGAGCACTGTCCCTGGCTTCTTTTACTCAAGGGCAGCACTCTGCCACTTGAGCCACAGTGCCACTTCTGGCTGTTTTCTGTATATGTGGTGCTGGGGAATTGAACCCAGGGCTTCATGTATAAGAGGCAAGCACTCTTGCCACTAGGCCATATCCCCAGCCTATCCCACATTTCTATCAGCATTTATTGTTGTTCCAGTTTTCTGTGTTGGCCAGTCCTATTGAGGTGAGATGGAATATGAATGCTGTTTTGATCTGCATTTACTTTATGGTCAAGGATGTTAAGCATTTCCTTGTGCTTATTGGCTATTCTTGCTTCGGAGAAATATCTCTTTAGCTCCTTTGCCCATTTACTGATTGGCTTATTCATTTCTTGGAGGGAAGGGTATTTAAGATAGCATGTCAGAATTTAGATAGACTTTATCACTTATTGTGCATATGATCACTAACTAGTTTCTTTACTACAAAGATTGCTGACCCTTGATCTAGAGTATGGTCAAGTGCTCAGTTTCAGTAATTGTAAAGCCACATGAGAACATTGGATGAGGTTCACTTTCAAGATACAATTCTAGACAACTCTTTCAACTTCATAGAGCACATGGGAAGCAACTCATAAGTAATAACTTCCTGTGTGGTGTTCTTTTCCAGGTCAGGAAAACAGGAATCACTGTGGGTATTTCAACTAGAACTTGACTCAGACAACCAATTACAGAGGTGTTAAATGTGATAGAGGGATAAATACTGTATGGGCACAGCTGAGCAACTATAGGAAGCTGATAAAACTATGCCAAATGCTGCAGAAGAGAAAGTACTGTGAGGTTCAGAGCAAATGACTGCTGTCTCACTGATGCTATGAGACTCTCAATGCCTGAGTAGAGCTGCCTGCCTGCCAGCAAGCTCAACTCCTGACACTGCAAGTGGTGCCACCAAAAGATGGGGTTGCACATTTTCCTTCCATCAGGCTCCAATCAGTGCCCTCCCAACCCATGTTATATGCCAACAAGAGGCGAGCTGGCAACCGGGTCTGACAGATGTGGTTTATAAGCTGTTAGCCCCAGGAATTCAGAGAAGTGGAAACAATGTCTGTGCAGCTGAAAGACAGCAGAAACTATCTGCCAAATGCTTGCTTTTAACTGCTTGGCTTTAAAGGGTCTACATTCACATGAAGAGTCTCAAGTCATGGTGATGGGTATAAGGAGGAAAGGTGCCACAAAAAAACAAAACAAAACAATAGGATAGCATAGAAAGATCAGGATGATGGTGGAGGCTGAACGGAGAGACTGAATGTGAAAATGTGGCTGATACCTTAAAAAATACATTATGCCAGCACTGGAGCTTAAATTCAAGACTTCCCTTTTCTTCTTGGCTTTCTTCATTCAAGGCTGGCACTCTACCACTTGAGTCATGACTTGGTTTCTGGCTTTTGCTTTAGTTAATTGGAAATAACATTCTTAGAGATTTGTCTACCTGGGCTAGCTTCAAACCCTGATTCTCAGATCTCCGTCTCCTGCGTAGCTAGGATAATAGGTGTGAACAACCAGCACATAATGGTTGAAGTCTTCATATGTATATAGTAAAAAGAATGATCGAATCTGTTGAAATTATTTTAAGAAGGGAAAATAGAGGAAAAGGGAAACGGGGGCTGTTGATGGAGTACATTATGTACATATATGTAAACATCTCAATGAAACGTACCCTATGCTACTAACTTATGATAATACTAAAGGAAAAGTAATAAATTTTAGTAATATATTTTGGACACATATGCTTGAATACTATAGAGAAGCTTTAGAATTTGTTCATCACTGTATGCCCATAACCAGCAAGGTGGCAAAAACCTTCTCCCATTTCCCATTTTTGCTGTGTTATATCACTAGTCTATTCCCGACAATTTTTGAAAAGCCCCTCCATTTCCTTTCATAACTATGAGGTCAGTATTAATATTTAAAGCCATCAATATCATGTATTTGTTAAAAAAAAATTCACAAGCCAGGAATGTTCTAGAATGGAGGAGCCCTTGTGGATCTCCACAAAAGAATTAGGACCTTGTTCTAGTGACATGGGCACAGCAATGGAGGCAATGAAATGTATCATCTAACCAGACATTGTTCTCTTGCACAGGTATCCACCACTGGGTTGACATTCACTGACCACAGATCACAGGCATGAACTGACTTCTGCTAGTCTATTACAAACTAAGGCAAACTCAGTTTCACAGCATGAGGAAGAACTCCATCATCATTATAACGACCAAAGCTTTCTCAATGTCAAAGATGTGGGCCGCTTACATTATGTGTATTATTTTATTAAATTCCACTGTGATCTTACAAAGTAGGCCTTATCTTATTAAGGATGGGAACGTAGAGACTTGAGTTTATTTAAGCTGCTAAGACAGTGAGAGGTACAACAAAACTTTGAAAGTTGGAATTTAATGCAGAACTCACTTTAACTTTTTAAATGTAATATCCACTTAGACAGCTAAATTGAGTATTAATTTATGTCATAACCCTCTATGGACTATTTCAGTTAGTAGTGAGAACTTAGGCTCAAGGAGAGTTCATTGGTGAGAATAGGGGATTAGCTTTCTCCTATGGCAGGGAGAAGGCAAAGGGAGACCCACAGTCTCAGGAGGTAATAGGTAAATACTCTACAGGATGGCGAAGTCACTGCCTCAACTTCTTTCCAAGCTTTTGTCATATAATTCTGACCCTTAGGCAAGTGTCTCTTAGATAGAATTGGAAGTTGTTTTCCTGTACTTTGTAGCCAGTGACCAGAATATGTGACTCTCATTGGATTTCAAAAATTCTTTTATTTCTCAGTCTGCTTTGAAGTTCCCATTGATGAAGTAAGTCTCTTTATCCTTTCAATGCTAATGATGTTGGACTAATATTTAAATTGTTCGGAAGATTTTCACTTGAGGTTTTTTTTTGGGGGGGTGGGGAGCAATCCTGGGGCTTGAACTGTGGGCCTAGAAACTGTGAGCATCTTTTGTTCAAGGCTATCACTCTACTACTTGAGCCATGGTGTCACTTCTGGGTATTTCTGGGTATGTGGTACTGAGGAATCGAACCCAGAGCTTCATGTATGCTAGGCAATCATTCTACTACTAAGCCATACTCCCAGCCCCTGAGTTCATATATTTGATTCTTTCAGAGGCTAGCCATCAGAGTTGCTACAATCTGGAGGAGAATGCCACAGACCAGGCTAATCCATGGCTTATACAATGTAGTACTACAAGAAAGAATTAGGGCTAAAGTTAACTGTAAATCCAAGATGGCCTCCCAAAGTGATTATGTCAAAACTCTTTTATCCTTATCTTATCTTCCTAACAGCTTATTGCTACCTGGTGGAATATGCCCAGAATCTGATGTGGTGGAGTACCTGGGTTGCTGCAGGAGGGAGAGTCCCTCACAGTGTTTACTGCATTTAAGTCTGACCTGGTTAGGCTGACAGATCTGGGTTATAATTTCTCAGGAACATGGCAGATGAAAAGAAGAGAGGTCATGAATATCATCAAATATAAGTCCTGACATTTACTGAGGACAAATGTTTCATCAGACACGTCTCAGAGACTTTCAACTAAGTCTCCCCAAGGCATCCTGCTTTCTTATGAAGGCAAAGGAAAGGAAAGAATAACATGGTGTGTAACAAGGCCTAGGGGGATGGGTGAGGGACAAGGGGCAGAGATGCTGGCAGATGAGAAGAGGAAGACCAAAGGGGACATTCTTGTGGTTTCAAGAGTAAATTGAGCTCCTAATTCTTTGTGACCAGTAGTGGGATTAAGAGTTCAAAAGGGCAGGTCATACAAGGGCAGGGTCCAGGCTGGGTCTTGCAGAGATGTGAACCAGGAAATTCTGCCAGGCTAGGCCCCCATACTTTCCCCAGCAGGCCTCCAATTAGGATTTAATGGTCAAATGTGGAATGCATTAGGACATCTCAGCAGAAAGACTGTGTTCAAAGGAGCCGGATCTTTTTGGCTAAGTAGAAAAACATTCCTCCATGGTCAGTTTCCTCCTGAAGCGTTTTCATTCTGGGGCCTCCCTAGGAATGCCTTTCAAAGCATCATGTGAAAGTGGACTCCATGTAAAGCCCCTATTTTCCTTGAAGACATCGTGAACAACAACAACAACAAAAAGAGTAGCCCTACTGGCTCATTTAGGTATTTGGGGCCATGTAAGGGATAGGAAGGATTCTTTGACCATGGCTTTTGTTGCCATTATTTGCTGTGAATCTTGCAAATGTGTATTCAATGGAGTGAACATGGATTGAAAATGCATATCCAGCATCCATGGACATAACCAACAGAGAGTTAAAATATATCTATGCCTCTGTGTGTCTCTGTACACAGACATAGCTGTATTTACTTACGTTGTTTCCTTAAAGTTTGTCCTTATATACTGCCTTATCACTGAGGAACATTCGAGAAATCTGTCCAGGTAAACATGAATCTGCAAATAATCTTGAAGTGAGACTGAATGTATTGACATGTTGTATGTTCACATCCATGAGAAGGTTTCTAAAAGTGAGTGTAACACAGCAGCCCTATGTAGATGAGAATGAGAAAGTGTATGTTTGCATAAGTTTCAAAGAATGTCTGTGTGGTGATTCACTTAGTTTCCTATATGAATGTGAGAAAGTAAGCACACATACAGATCAGTGAATGTCGCTGGAGTGCTACGTTCTGCTTTGCAAATGTTGTTTTGTGCGAACATGAGCACTAAATTCCGTTATGTGGTTGTGCGTGTAGTATCTCTGGAAAGTGTGCATAAATGGGTGTGCATGGCACTTTTGAAGTCAGTATTTGTGTGTAAATGTATGCTAATGTGTGAATAATCTATGAATCCAACATAAACTGAGTTATGCATATGTATGATTATGGCTGATGAGTGAATACGTCTAAGTCATGAATGTATGGCTATATAAATATTTATGTCTCTTGCAAAGCTTGGATGGGGATGAGACTTCTCTGAACATGCACAGATTGTAGAGTTGTAGAGTTGTCTGATCTGCTTTGGAATTCCATTGTTTCCCTCACCAGACATGTGACCATGTCAAGGTAACTTCCTAACATTTATGTTCTCATCTGTAAGGCGAATATAACTACTTCACAGGGAAATTTTACATACATAGTAAATGACAAAATATTCATAGATAGACAGTACTTATGACTTTGAACATACTACACATTCAACAAATTATGCAGTTCCTACTCACTCTTACCATATATATATATTTATTGAACAATAATTACCCCAAAGGTATCTTCTACAGGCTGAAAGTATAAAAATCATGGTTCCTGCTCTAAAATGTCTTTGGTAGACTGTAGAAGATGTTAAGCTTAATATAAATAACTGTGTTTTCCTAATTGTAATAATTTTTTAATGGAGGAATACGTCTACACTACAAAGGATGGTAGCAGTACTCACAGACATTATAACAAGCCTTTATCATCTGGAAGACATGGCGGTAGTCAGGAATTTCTGTGGTCCTACAGAGGGCTAGAAGTCAGAAGACATCACACAAAGCAAAGTGACCCTTCCATGGAGAGCTCCTAAAGAACAAGGAAGGATACATGGCCCCAGATTGTTCCTGAATCCACCTTCAAGGCAGCACACTGAGAAGAAATTTAAGGAGGGAGTGAAATTTGCATTCAGTGTAGTAAGAACCTGGTTACCCATTCAAGAAGCAGGGCTAACTGTATTGTTAAGGAACTGATTTCTTTGCAACTGGCACTTTGATTAGTGCCCGACACTAAGAGCTAAGAAAACTGCCCCACATCCTATCATGTGGTTACAGTGACTTTGGAAATACAGACACTAGTACAAATAATTATAATTCAAGGTGATGCATGCTCTAATTAAGGTAAAGAAAGTGGAACAAACTTACCCCTTGAGAGTTGTACAAGCCTTGTCAGAGTCAAGGAGTTAACAGCTTTAATTTGTCTTCTAGGAGAGATCATCTGGCAGAAAGTTAGGATAGGCTGGTGGTTTAGGAGTAAATATAGGGCTTATGTAGTAGGTATTTTGGAGAGGGAGAATAATAAGTAGACCTGAGGTTTGGAATGAAGGAGGTATTATAGGGGAGAGCAAGAACCTCATGATAGCAAGAATATAATATCCAGGATATGGGCAACTCCTTTCCAGACTGGAAATCCTGGAGGACCAGGACCAAGTCCTGAGCCTTTCCTTGGTGCCTTTTGTGAATGCCCACTTAGTAGAAAAGGAAGGGGAAAACATGGCAAACAGGAATGGGATGAATACTGGTTGGCTTACTCAGAATGTTTTCCAGGCTGCAGATATTGAGAAACCAATGAAGAAGACTTTCCAGAGGAGTTGAGTTGCAATCCACATCTTGTTGGACTCGATAGAAGATGGCTGCTAAGAGATAAAGAGGTAAAACCAGAGGCATGGAGATGGGTTGGGAGGCATTTGTAATCACCACCATACTCCATGCTGGAAGTCTGGAGGGGGACAGTGGTGGCCAACACCACAGAGGAGTTGGGGGGTGGGGGTGGCCATGGGGAGTCCTGGAAGTTTATTCCAAGGAAGTTAATCGTGACAAGCAGAATCTTCCCATGGGTTAGCATCATTCTCTTCCCTTCCAAGTTAGGAGCATAACCAGAAAATCTGGACTCTGAATAACAGTTATTTCATGTAATAGGCAAGCAGTGTACAAAGAGAAAAAAATGGTGTTTGCAGCCATGACTAGTGGTGTTATTCCCAGCTCTTCCAGGTAGTAGCAGCCTGACTTTGGCCAAGCCCCTCATTCTACATTCCTATGATGATTATGTAAAATGAGAGCAATGGCACTAGTATCATGGCATTGCAGAGATTTGCTGAGTCCTTTCAAATGTCTGAACGATGATGCATTCATGAGGTATACAGTTCTTCAGTTCCTGAGCAAATGCCTACATTGATGGTTTCCTTGGTTGGGAGGGTGATGTTGCCTAGATTTTCATAGCCTTTGCTGGAGGAAGATGAGATTTTCTTTGAATCTATATCTTCAGGACTCCTGAATTCTTGACCTTTCTTTCAGAGGATGCTTTAATTTCTAAAGAAATTCGTCCCTTTGTCCCCCACCCACCAAGCAGGACACATTAAAAGAGAATGAAGTCACACTGGTAGAATGCTCATTCTATGTCAGTACTGACTGGGCTCTTTCTGGAAGGGGGACATTCTGGAAAGAGTTCTCTGCACACTATCGTGATTGCAACCTGTGAGGACACAGACTATAAAACACCCCAGGACAAAACCTCTCTATTTATTGCTCCTCCCATGTGTGTGACCCCTATGTCCTTGGGCACATGTTTTATTTCAATTAACATTTCACAGTCCCTGTGTCCCCATTTTTCTTAGACTATCTAAGCACTGATTTTCTCTCATCCCAGTAGTTCATGAAGTCCTTGTAGCCCCATTAAAGTCATAGGCATATGTCCTTGATTAAGGGAGAAGATAAATGGTGGGAGGGTTGTGGACACAGTTTAAATCCATGTCATATCTTAAGCTTTTCTTAAAATAGAAAGACATTGTCCAGAATTTAGGGTTTTGCTTAGTGAATGAATGGTGCAGAGGCAGGATGGGACACAGCCTACTTCCTATCACTGGAAAAGATGGAGAATCCAGACTTTATATCACAAAAGTATACTGTTTGGGATGAAATTTGTAGATCATCCAATGTGATTGCTCAGGAAGTGGCTTATGTCAATGTATAGACATAGAAAGCATCTTGTTATCTTCTAGATAATTCCCCCTATATAAATACAGTGCATCTTGATCTGTGTCTCTCCTTCAATAATCTCATCTTCTCTCACCCACCTTTTCCCTTACATTTATTTTCTTTTATTTTTTTTTCAAATTTTTATTATCAAACTGATGTACAGAGAGAGGTTACAGTTTCATACGTTAGGCATTGGATACATTTCTTGTACTGTTTGTTACCTCATCCTTATTCCCCCCTCCCTCCTCCCCCTTCCCCCCATGAGTTGTTCAGTTCATTTACACCAAACAGTTTTGCAAGTATTGCTTTTGTAGTTGTTTGTCTTTATTTACCCCGTGTCTCTCAATTTTGCTATTCCCTTTCAATTTCCTAGTTCTAATACCAGTATATATGGTTTCCAATATACTCAGATAAGATTACAGAGATAGTGTAGGTATAACCACAGGAAGGTGATACAAGAACATCATCAATAATAGAAGCTACAGATACACATGGGACGTTGAAAGTAGTTACAACTGTGATATAACAATCGTTTCCATAACATGGAGTTCATTTCACTTAGCATCATCTTATGTGTTCATAAAGGTATAGCTATTGCGCTCTTGTGATCCTCTGCTGTGACTTGCCTAAACCTGTACTAATTATTCCCAATAAGGGAGACCATAGAGTCCATGTTTCTTTGGGTCTGGCTCACTTCACTTAGTATAATTTTTTCCAAGTCCTTCTATTTCCTTACAAATGGGGCAATGTCATTCTTTCTGATAGAGGCATAAAATTCCATTGTGAGCTTCTGCATGGCAAAGGACATAGCTCGCAAGATACACAGAAAGCCCACAGACTGGGAGAAGATCTTTACCGGCCATTCAATGGACAAAGGCTTCATATCTAAAATATATGCAGAACTAAAAAATTACCTTCCTCCATACAAAACCACAAAGAACCAATAGCCCCCTCATCAAGTGGGGTAAAGACTTACAAAGAGACTTCCCTGATGAGGAAATGAGAATGGCCAAGAGACACATGAAAAAGTGCTCTACATCACTGGCCATAAAAGAAATGCAAATCAAAACAACATTGAGATTCCATATCACCCCAGTAAGAATGTCATATATCAAGAAAACTAACAATAACAGTTGTTGGAGGGGATATGGCCAAAAGGGAACCATACTTCATTGTTGGTGGGAATGTAAACTGGTTCAGCCACTCTGGCAAGCAGTATGGAGATTCCTCAGAAGGCTAAATATAGAACTCCCCTATGACCCAGCAGCCCCACTTTGGGGTATCTATCCAAAAGACCACAAACAAAATCACACTAAAGCCACCAGCACAACAATGTTCATCGCTGCACAATTTGTTATAGCTAGAATCTGGAACCAACCCAGATGCCCCTCATTAGACGAATGGATCAGGAAAATCTTTTACTTTTTTTTTAAAATCTTATTTTAAAGATGAAGTACAGAGGGGTTACAGTTAAGTAAGTCAAGTAGATGAGTACATTTCCTTTTGTACAGTGTCGCTTCTCCCTCATTCTCTCCTAGTTTTTCCCCTTCCAACTCCCCTCCCTTCCAAGTTATACAGTTCACTTCCAACATAGATTCCAGTGTTTCATAGCTGAATTGGCTCACTCTTTGTCCCACTATTTCTGTGCTTCCCTTTCCCCTCCCTAAGTCAGATAAATGTATATCTAAGAAAAAGGGTACAGAAATAAAAAACAGGGACAGAAGTGAATAAGCAAACAAAAAAAGGAAAGAAAAACAACAACTAAGAACCACAAACAGTACAATAGAAATTCTCTTGCTTCTATTGAATATGTTTTAAATTCTGTCTTCACTCAAATTGATAGTATGTACAAACTGTGGTTCAACATCGAGAATGGACTGCTTAAAAGCAGAGATAATTCATTGCATGTTGCATTCAGCTTTTTCTTTCATTTCTTTATTGTCAGAGTGATGTACAGAGGGGTTGCAGTTTCATACATAAGGCAGTGAGTATATTTCTTATCCAACTTGTTACATCTTCCCTCATTTTCCCCCGTCACCCCCTCCCCATTTCCCTCTTCTTCCCATGAGTTGTACAGTTGGTTTACAACATATGGTTTTGTAAGTATTGCTATTGCATTGATTTGTCTTTTTATCCTTTGTCTCTCAATCTTGGTATTCCCTTTTCCTTCTCTGTAACTCGCAGACAGCCTTGTGTAGCATCAAGCCCTGTAAGTTAGATTCAAAAGGTTTAAGTACCATCATTATCACTTATGAAATTGGTGGACTTGGTTGACTTAATCTCTCTAATCTTGTAATTTTTCACCTACAGGATATGGATATCTATTTCCTGAGCTCTAAACATCATGATATCATCACTAAAAATGTCTCAAAGCATCAGCAGTTATCCCCTTTGCTCGTTTTTTCCTAGCTTGGAAAGGTCCCCTGTTATTAAAACATAAGGCTTCAAGCTTTCTTCATTTGTAAGAAAAACGAATAATATTTATTTCTGAGCAACCAAAATAGAAAAAAGAAAAATGTGTAAAATGTTTAGCAATGAATCTGGCACATCAAAAAGAACCATATCGTGTTAAACCATGGTTAGATGTTTTGGTTTATTTTCTTTGCACTTTTTTGTTTTGGTTATTGCTCAGGAGAACTATGGAGGAAAACCATCTGCCTAAAAGAGCTTAACATGTATGGACCTTAACAGTCAATTAATCCAAAGTAGTATGAGTGATTTGCCTGCAGATACAGAGTACATGTCTCTTTAATCAGATCTTTTTCTTAATGTTCTAATGAGCAGACTATCTGGAATCATTAATGTCTGAAAAGGAGTTTACATTCATATTAGCAGAGGTCAATGTGAATTCATTGTTAACAAACTAAATTATCAAATACAATCCTGTCCATTGTAGAGGTGCCCAAGCTATTGTCCTGCTAAGTATTCTGAAACAAAAACATTATGCCCCACAGAGTCAGAACTTAGTAAGCTTGAGCTTCTGTCTTGTCAGCCAAAGAGAACATTACACATTTAAGTTCATGACTACCTTTCTGTCTTAGAATGTGACAAAAAATAATCACCTTAACTTTCAGAGCAACTGAAATATAAATATAAATGCACCTCTTTATAGATACATATATTTTTACAAAGAATAGTTATACAAATTCTGGACATAAAATCCAATATTGAAAGTAGACCTAAAGTATTCAAAAACAATCAGTGATGTAAGGAAGAATATGTTTGACTCTCTCGAGTAAAATTTCTCAGAAATTGTCATTTATAAAATAACTAATGGTAGCAGTAACTAAGAGCAATATTGAAAATATATATATATATATATACACGAACTCCAAATTACAATTAGAAATCCAACTGAAAAGTTAAAGCATTTTTGTAATTGTGCAATTACTTTTGAAATAATGTATTCAAAATCAGTCATAAAATTCAATGCATATCCTATAAAATTCGGAAAATTGAGGGAAGGGATGAAGTTGGGAGGGAAAGGAGCAAATGATCCAAGGGGTACATTGTATTCATAAACTGCTTTGGTAAATGACAGCTTCTCTGTACTACTAAAGATAAAAATAAATTAAAATGAAGAAATAATGTGTTCATCTATGCTCATATGGTATGTAGTCAAGAAATGGTTGATCATTATCTTATAAATGTTACCTTGTTTATAATCACAGCCAATTACTTTTGTCAAGAGAATTATTTTGTCCTGTTATAGGAGCTCCTATCTCTGGAATGATTCCTATGCACAAAAAAAGTAAGTGCATAGCTCTTTAGCTATATATCTTGAGTTGGCCAATGTCTTGGGGAAGCATTGTACAAAATTCAATTTTAGAAATAAATTTCTTTCTCTTTCACTGAGATTTTGGCCACTTTAGTGGCAGGTAATACTGACCCGAGTTTAGAGGAGGGCTATTTGGAAACTAAAGCTATATCCTGCAACTCAGAAGGGGACAGTAGCCAGAATGAAAACTGGCTGTCTGTGCGGCAGATGGGACAGCCTTGTTTCTCCAATTTGGCAGTTTCTATGATGTGAATTCTCTTCACTTTGTCAGTTTCAAGCTGCTAAGGTTTTACAAATGGTTCACAAAATTCCTTGATATTTAGTAACTGGCTCTCACACGCAAACATGGATCACCTTTGGGCCGTTAGTGGAATTATATCATTTTTCAGAAGTCTGAGACAACTGTAGGTAAGAACCTTCTCTCTGAAAATCATCTAATGAAGCCATGAAAGCTTTCACTCTTTTTATGGTACAGCTATAGACCTTACTTGTAGAAAAATGGAGCCTATCCTGAAACTCAACAACCATTAAATAGGGCCCTCCTCTATATTAGACACTGAGAAATTAATGGGCAAATCAATTATATAGTATTGTCCCTTGAAAGTCTTACATTCCTGAAGGCAAAATAAAATAAGTAACATTTGGTGCTTGATGTTTTTCCTTGTATGCATCTGAAATTTCTTGGCTTCTCAGACTCCCTAAATAGCCCTCTGGAAGCTCAAACCTTTCTAGACCCTGTCTTGTAACCAACAAGGGGCATTTACGTCCATCAAAAATTCCCAGGGTATGTTTTCAGTCAGGTAGTACCTTCCTTCATGTTCTCTGTGGTGCAGCTGTTGATTTGATTCCTTGGTAGGAAAAGAAGTACAAAACAAGTCCCCAGTGTCTGGCAATTTCTCTGAGCATTGACCCAAGATAAATGATTCTTGCTTCCTGTCCACTTGGAAAAATGCCAGAAGCATTATGTAAACAAGGACAAGAATACACACATTTTGCCCTCCTTCTCCTGCCCTCATTCATTCAGTAAGGCTTTCCTTGAGTCCTTCGTATAAACTAGAAATTGAGCCAGGTTCCCAGGACACAAAGAAGAAGATCACTATACTTCTGATCCTCAAGAATGACAAGCAAACATTATGGAAGTGGATAGGAAAATTGGAGCAGGGAACTGTAGTGCTTATGGGGTACTAGAGCCTTTACAAGACAGAAATAGTTTGACCTGGACTTTGAATGAAGAAATGTGATCCTTCAGATGGATGATGCTGGAAGTAGCATAGAGATGACTCATCTAGACTCTGGGAGATAGAGGCATGAGAGCTCATGGGAACTGAGCTGTGACTAGACTCCTGTACGAACAGGAAAACTTGAGCCTTTGTTCTTGAAAGTCTATATATTATACATAGACTACTAAGACCTGATGAACTTTAGGTGTATTTGTTTTTCCAGCACCTGGCATGTTGCCTGGGATAGGCTATTCAATCATTATTGAATTCAAGCATTATTGAATAGAGTAAATGACTATGAAAAACTGAGGGAATTTAAAAAGACAAATAGCATATGTAAAACCAGCCAATTCTAGAGAGAAAACAAAACAAAACAAAAACTCCATACTTCTGAGAGGAAGCATTGTGTTCAATTATGAGATTTGTTATGAGTGCCTGGAGTCTGAAAACTATAGTTCAGTTCCCACCCTCCTTATTTGGGCAGAAGTTTTTCTATTTCCTGGAAAAGTCCTGATTAATTTATGGAAAACTTTCTGTTCTCCTTGGAGAAAGGAAATAAATCTAAATAACATTTAAAAATCTTGCAAATATGTGCTAATTTTGGAAAAGCTAGAGAAAAATGGATAAAAATATATCCCAAGTTTTCTGAGGTTATCCTAGTTCCTGGCTGACATCTGTCTTGGTATATTAGTATTGCTACCTTTTCCTGTTTGAAATAACTCATTAGAAATGTTGAATTCTTTCATGAAATTTTAATGAATGAAAAAGTTAAAAAATACAGAATACAGAGAGAAATGTAGAAGCATTTTCTTTGGGGTGTTTTTGGTAATCTTTGAACATGTGAAGTGACATACATGTTCCACAAGAGAAAGAGGAAGATATAGAAGGAATAATAGGGAGAAGGACAGAGAAAATAAGAAGCAAAGAGGGAAGGAAGGAATGAAAGAAGGAAGAAAGGGAGCAAGGAAGGAAAGAAGGAAAGAAAAGGAGTGTGATTTGGAGGCAATGGTGGTTGTATTTAAACTTCTATTCTTTTTATTTAATTACTCAAGGAATTAGCTCAAGGTATCTAGCCCCCCGACTACCAATTTTCCGGGCTGTAAAATTGATGTAGAAATACCAGTCACCTGTTGGTTCCATTAGGAAATGGCATAGTCGATGCACTTGGCTGCACTGGTCTATAACCAGGCAGATTTTAGCTTCAGGCAATGTTTAGAGACATTTTTGGTTGTTTCAGCTACTGACATCTAGTAGAAAAACAGTAATATTGTTAAATATCTTTTTGATATACAAGATAGCCCTCATGACATTTATCTGGTGCAAAGTATCAGTAGTGCTGAGATTAATAATTCACTTGGAAATATAAGCAGTCAATAAGTATAGAGCAATGCATGGGGTTTCTTTTTGGATGAGCTAACCATGATTATTTTTTTATGAGATTCAGTGTGCGTGTGTGTGTGTGTGTGTTGTCATTGTACTTATGTTTATTTTACATTATTGTTTGATGAATATAGATAAGTGGAGTAATATGTTAGCTTTCTCATTGTTGTGACAGAATGCCTAACTTAAACAACCTTAAAGCAGGGAGGATTTATTCTGCTATGGTTTTGGCAGTTTCAGTCCATGGTTGCCTGTCCCCTTGCTTTTTGGTAGAACATCTGTGGCAATGGGAGAATGTGGTAGAGGTGATTCACCTTGTGGTAGAAAGGAAGCTGAGAGAACCACAGAAATGGATCCAAGACAAGATTCAACCTCCCATGACTCCATGACTACAGTGACTGAAATCCTCCAGCTAGATGCCACCTCCCCAAGTTTCCAGAACCTCCCTAAATGACACCTCCTGCTGGGGGCTTCCATACAGAAACACAGAGGGCAGCATTTCATCTCTCAACAATAACAGATGATTAAAAATAACTATTTTAGCACTTGTAATTTTGGGATAAGATGGGACTCCATTGTGCAGATTGACCCTGAATGCCTTGGCTCAAGTGATTCTATGATCAAAGCCTCCCAAGTGCCCAGGGTTATAATATCTCAACACTGTACCTGGCTAGCATGTTGGTTTTTACCATCAACATTTTAAACTACAAAAACAATGGATAATATTTTTGAATCCCCTTAAAGTCAGAAATGAAATCTCATCTGCATGGGACAGGACCTAACACTTAATAATTGTCAAGAAAACCAAAAGAATCAAATTGAAATGCATACACACTAAAGTAGTACTAAGAGAGGGAGAGGAAGCTAGATTGTATGACTAAGACAAATTTTTGTTAGTCCTGTGACAAAGTGGATAGACTAATTTGTAATCAGTACATTACAAATATGTAAATAATGTTGCAAACATCCTGTCTGGAAACATTTGTTAGCCAAACATACTGTATCACTGTGTCCGTGTAGTAAAGAATCCCACACATAAGCTAAAGACACAATTAAAAAAAATTCCATGTACCAAACATCTTGAAGATATACTTCTGTCTTTGTATTTACATCCTTCATTTCCCTTGTATTCTATAGTTTGTATTACTGTGTCTGATTCAATAGTGTTACTCAATTTCCATGCAGAATTGTCTTTCCTAAGACAACAATAAAGAAACTCTATGTTTATCCTCAAGTGACCTTGAGAATTGTATTAAATTGTATAAGTTATAGATTGGCAACACTCCTAAAGCCTCATTATCTAGCTGTCAAATAATGAATTACACCATTTATGGCATGGGGTTGTGTGATTATCCAATGAAACAATGAAATCCAATATACATCATTAGTACTTAATTGTTACTTCATTTATTGTCCACATGATCATTTAGCAGAATGCCCCAATTCATTAAGATTATTGTTTTCTTTTTATTATATTTTTTATTGTCAAGTGGATGTACAGAGGGGTTACAGTTACATATTTAAGGTAGTGAATACAGATACATTTCTTCTCATACTTGTTACACAATTCCTCATTTTTCTCCCTCCTTCCCTCCCCCTAGCCCCTCAACCCACCTCTCCCTTGCTTTCCTCATTTTTTTTTCAAAAATTAAAAAAAAATCTTACCCATCATGTACATTTTCTAGCAAGCCTACAACCCTTATGACCACTATGATTATTAAATTTAAAACAATTCCTTCCAGATTGGGTGATATATACATATACTTTTCTTTTGCTTAGTGTAATCTGTTCCTTCTTTTTCTCTAATTTCTTCCCTCCTCCCTGCTGCCTGCGAATTGCTTAGTTTGTTCTCATCAGTGTCCATTGCAGCTCTTGGGACCTTTCTACTATATTTCACACCCTCCCTCATTTTCCATTCATTCTGTGCCCTCCTCCCAGCTTCTTTCAGATGTGCACCTGAGTATACCTTGTGTGAGGTAAAGGGTTTGTGTGTATCCTAGAAAGCGTGAACACATGAATGTTTGATTTACTGAAAGCTTCGCCCATGTCTAGGCTGTGTATTTGAGTTTATTGTCACTGAATAGCAAAGCTAAATTGGATGTTAGCAATATTTTTCATCATCTTAGTATCTAAAACCTCCATCAAAGGTAGAAGATAATATCACACCATCATACTGATTAATATCAGTTAAAATCTAGAAATAATTGAAATGCAATAACCAACTTAGTGTTGAAGTTTTCTTATAAGTTGCCTTTCCAAATTTCTCATACTCTTTTTTGCCACAAATTCAGATTCTTTATTTTATTATCCGTAAGTAGTTGTACACAAAGGAGTTGCCATTTAACAAAGCAGTTTATGATTACAAAATATCTTGATCAATCTCACCCCTTCCAACATTCTCACCCACTGTTCCCCTTCCCCTTCTATTATCTTCTTAATTTTATAAGATACACATTTGATTTTTTGGTATTTATTAAATTTTATTATAAAGGTGCTGTACAGAAGGGTTACAGTGACATAGGTCAGGTAATGAGAACATTTCCTTTTGAACAGTGTCACCCATGTTTCAAAGAATTATGCTATTTGAGTTCTTCCTTAAATCTACTGCATTTCAGGCAATGCATTTGTCTATACTTGAATATCATCCAACATATTTACTTACAAGTTCTTAAGGAAAATCTAACTTCCATATATAAGGGGAAACATGCATCCCTTGTCTCTTGAGGCCTGAATAACTTAATTTAGCATAATTTTCCCGGGTCTTTCCAGGTCTTTACAAATGGTATAATATAGTTCAGTGGGAATGTAAACTTGTT
Source organism: Perognathus longimembris pacificus (assembly GCF_023159225.1). Classification (NCBI taxonomy): domain Eukaryota; kingdom Metazoa; phylum Chordata; class Mammalia; order Rodentia; family Heteromyidae; genus Perognathus; species Perognathus longimembris. The sequence goes on from NC_063172.1 coordinate 9,479,955, forward strand.
CATCTACTCTGGAAAGCAGTGTGGAGATTCCTCCAAAAATTTAACATAGCACTACCTTATGATCTACCAATTCCATTCCAAGCATTTACCCAAAAGATTGCAAACCAAGACATAGTAAAGTCAGCAGAACAACCATGTTCAGTACATCACTATTCATCAAAACCTAGGTATAGAATCAACCCAGATGCCCATCAATGTATAAGTGGATCACAAAAATGTGATACACGTACTCACGCACATGGGAATTTTACTTTCATTTAGAAAAATTCAGATATTTTTATGTCTCTGTTTATCACTGAGAGCCATACTATGGATAATACCAGAATGCATAGGCAGTGTCAGAGAATCTCTTTTTGTTTGCCTTCACAAAATGAATCAAGCAAACCATTCACAAATCTGCCATTAAATAATCAATCAAATAAAAACAATTGATCTGCTGCAGTCATGTCAGCAATGTATTGATCCTCTTATGGAACTCTGTTCAAATACAATGAAGGTGATGAAAGCAATTGTTATAGTGAGAAATGGCCAAATGAATTTTCCTGCAGAAACATTTTCCCACTCTTTCTTAATCATTGAAGTTATTTTGTAAATTGATGTTAAGGTGATTGAGACATGAATCTATATATCCCAGGGCTGAAGGTAAAGCACTGAGTCAAATCCTCCACTTGTTTGTATGTATGTATGTAGGTATGTATTTATTTATTTATTTTCAAAGTGATGTACAGAGGGGTTAAGTTTAAGCCAAAACTCGTCCCTTTTCCTCTCAATCCATAAAATAAGAGTCCCACTGTATAACAAGAAGCTAAAATGTGACAGTTTGAGATCCAGTGAGTGACAATAGACAATAGGAGATTTCATGTCTGATAATGAAAGTATGAATCTCAGCTCTGCAAATTTCTTGTTTTAAGACCTTAGGAGTAAACTTGCTTTTATCAGTTTTCTTATTTCCAAAATTACTATGAGAACTGGAGGGATTTGTGGATTAAGAATAAAAACCCAGGGGCTGGGGATATGGCCTAGTGGCAAGAGTGCCTGCCTCGGATACACGAGGCCCTAGGTTCGATTCCCCAGCACCACATATACAGAAAACGGCCAGAAGCGGCGCTGTGGCTCAAGTGGCAGAGGCTAGCCTTGAGCGGGAAGAAGCCAGGGACAGTGCTCAGGCCCTGAGTCCAAGGCCCAGGACTGGCAAAAAAAAAAAAAGAATAAAAACCCATAAGAAATTTACTTTAGAGGCATATTATTTGGAATTACTTAGTAAAATTTAGCTTTACTCTTTTTACTTTTTTGAAATAATTTTTTCTGGAAGGAGATGCTTCTCCTTTGTTTGTTTTGTTCACAATAAAAAACATAAAAATACAATGGAGTACCCTGATAATAATGTAGAGAAGTAGGCTAGCATGCTTACATATGATTTGTTATTGGTATAAATATAAATTGATTCAAGCCTGATGGAGGTCAAGGGAGAAACGTATATCAAAATGTTAAATGCATAAACTCTTGCTGAGCTTGATAAATATAAAAATAAATTTTAGTTCATGCTTTCCCTGGGGACGCTGTGACTGTAGCCTAAACAGTAGATGATTTAAATAATTTTTATCATTTCTTGTATGTGCCTTCCAGTAAGTTTTCTATGTTATTTCACACATGCTATCAGCCACTGGATCCTATTACTATCATTGGTTGTCTACTAAAACTCAATCTCCTTGAATATCCTCATTACAAAGCACCTCAATTTTAGCTTAGCCTGTGGGCTCCAAATTTTATACTTTATGTCTAATTCTCCTCTATAGATAGAGGTGTTCATGTGTGTAAGTGCTACAAAATAGGTTGCAAGGTAAACTGGGGTTAAATTTCAGGCAATATGTATAAGAAAGAGTATCCTGTTATTTTCACTTCCCATTCACTTTTGGGTTGGGTACTATATGAACTTTTGGACTTAAATTGAATCTCAACACATATGATGAGTAGAACCATTTAACCTCTAAATGAGAAGGTGAAAATGGAGGATAGCAGAGCAGAAAGAGACTTCTGAAAGTCTAATATGTATGGATGCCCAGATAGTCCTGGCCTTCCTAAGACATAATATGATCATGAATAATTAACAAGAATGTCTTCTTGTAGTTAGGTATGAGGAATAGGCATGGGACCATAGGAACCAGTATAACCTTGATGCTAGGGAATCAAGGGATTTCCATAATGGTGACTATGAAATGAACAGCAATAATAAACAGATCACATTTATAAGCTGGTCTACATCCCTCTTTCTTTAACTACATTCAAGGAATAGTAAAGGAATGAAGCAGGAATTGGAAACACCTAAAAAAAATAAGTACTCTGTTCCAGTGCAATTTACTTCAGAACAGTGTGATTCTACTCCTCTCAGGAATTTCTGGGCATTAAATGCAAATTATCTTGAAACAATACAGAACGTTATAAGACACATAGGGTCCATAATTAATAAACCTGGAATCCACCATGCTCCTTTTGAGTGTGACTCTGAGAATTCACTTTTCCTGAGCTTTAATTCACTTGTCTGTGTGGTCACAACACCAATAGTTATGAAGCATGAAAGTCTAGCAATAGGATGGTGAGTATGGAAGTATCTTGAAACGTTAAAATCTGGACTATTTGTAAGATATTACTACCTAACAGTGGACGAGGATTCGGGGGTTCAATAGAAGAGAACTACCAAGTGGAAATGAGAAGGTTTCTTGTGTGCTACTTGGCAGTACAATCTATTGGGATGGAGAACATGCATTCATGCACTTGGTTCTGCCCTCCACACCTGCCCGCAACCTAATCCCTGCCCTCTGTGAGGAGACACAAGCCTGTTATTTATCATAGTGTTTTCATGCCATGGAAAAATATGCTGCTGCTCACTGCATTGGAACAGGCAGTTGGTTGGCAGAACCATCAGGCACCTGTTGAGGCTGAGTCATCCCTATTCACAGGATGTGCCTCAGAGCCTGGGTGTAGAGTGTTCATTTAAGGATGAGATGCCTGCCCAGCCCAATATGGTGCAGCTGATGTTCTCATTCATTGGCAGCTTTTAGCAGTAACCAGAGAGCCATGGTCTAATTTCACTTGCTCCTCATCTTCTCTTTTGACAGATGGATGTTTGCATGGAGTGGTCATGCACATTCGTTCAGGCTCAGGAACGTTAGAAGGAATTAGGTTGGGCTTGAAGGAAATCTACTATTTCATGGAAATTAAAATGAGTGATGGTGGCATTGATATGGTGCTTTTTCCAATCTCTGATACTTTCTTCCAGCACACTCATCATTGCTAGCATGGCGACTTAAGTAAAAGTCCAGGCCATCATGTCAATTCCAGGATGGACCAGCAGGATTTATAGATCAAAACAGGATTCATACTTCAAGAATCTCTTGATCCTTGCTGACACTTTCATAGTTTGTTTAAGTAATCTATGAATATTAGAGATCTGAAAGAAACCAAGTGGTCATCAGTATTGCCATTTCTTGGATAATCTAAACAATTATCATTTTCCAGTTTCCTGTCCATAATTCTGTAAGGCATTTGGAAGGGAGAATTGGAGACTGTGAAATTAGTTTTCTATTTGCTTCACATGATGTCGAGAGATACCATGTCTAAGAAGTGGTCAGTACCCATAGGACACTGGTATGTCTTTTCTCCCTCTGGATACTGAATTAACTGAAACAGAAAAACATAAAATAGAATAGTAGGAGGATAAAGTTCTGTTTATGATACAGAAATAGCTTATGCAGCTTGTAACTGAGTAAAATAACTTTCTTCTCTTTTTTTCCTGCTGATTTACACAAGCCAAAGTCATAGTTACGCTAATGAGACTGAAGGTTTTACTGCAGAGCTTCAGTGCATACTGGCCATCTCCTTGATGTGATGAAATTCAGGGTCTACATGCAAGCTAATACTACAGGAGATACCCAAGAGAGGTTAATAGACAACTCTTCCAAAAATCTCTAACTGTTCTCCTCTGCAGGGTATTATATCAGAAGTAAAGAGAAGGTTGCAATTCAACATTTGAGATGGGGTAGAAGGTCTTATCTCATGTGCCACCAGTGTTGGCTCCTACCTACAGTGACCAGTCTTAAAGGAAATGGCTGATGAGGTATGGGAGAAGGGAGGAAGCACTCCACATGGAGCTAGAAGGAACTAAATTTGAATCCTGGCTCTAATACATACCAGATGTTGAATCATCTCCTGCAAGGATATGTGTTTTGGATTTTTTCCCAAGAAAATGATAATATGAGTCTCCAGGTTTCCTTCAGAACAGATGAGTAAGAAGCTGTGTGGTAGAGATTCCCCCTTAGTCCAAGAGCCAAGTTTCACATTTGAAAAATAACATTCATATCTTTTATCTTGCAGTCTTAGTTTGGACAGTTGATGAGAGTATATGTGATGAATGTGATGCATAATAAATGCTAGGTCAATGTCGTTTAATTTGCCAAATATGGTGGTTACTGTGCTTATAGATTTGGGTAAATATTAAAAAGAAAGTATCATAAGCTTTGTTTATCTAATAATTCCTAGGATTTTAAATCTAACAAGGTGTATTCTCAACTACCGGTATTAACATTTACCTCTAAGATGGCATCGGTATTACCACATCTGCAGATAAACTGATTCGTTTTGTTTTGTTTTGTTTTTTAAACATCTCAGGGTGACCTGCAACCAATTGCTGCTTCCAGCTGAGAATACTGATGTTCCATCAGGTGGGAGACATTCAGTCTTAGAGAAAGCTGAGGAAATTCATCCTTTTCTGCTATACAATTCACTCCTTTCAAATAGACTTGAATTGAATGGGGGTAATTTAATAAAATCAGTGATTTTCATGTGTTTAATTAAGTAGGACACTCATGAGAAATATAAACACATAATCCAGGAATACAGATACTCTCTGGATGCCTGTTCTTACAGCCACCTTCATGCTCCTTCTCCTGAAGCTCCCAGAATCTTCTTAGCTCTAGAAAACTGTCTGACAGACCCCTACCAGGTTTACCCATATTATTCAAAAGAGAAGTTTATCCCTGGGTCAATGAGTCCATTCTACAGATTGCAATCTGAATTTAACAGAGAAGTTTATGAGCAAAGTGAGATAGATAGTCTATTCTGAATTAAAATAAAGCTCTATATAGATTAACGTTATTGTTCCATTGGTACTAAATTTATTATATAAAATTAATTTTAATTGAAACCCATATGCAAAAGAACTCTGTAACTATAATTTGTATACAAGTAGATTTAATGTTCATAGCAGGTCCTAACATGTTGAATGAATAGACATTTCAATGACTTGGTGTGTCACCAATTATACATTAGAATCAATGGTATCATATTTTTTCTTATCAACAAGCTCTTTCTTGATAAAATTATCCAGACTTGAGTGCTTAAATATCATCCATAGGTCAATAATTCTAAAACTTTTATGCATAGTTCTGAAACCTCCTTATAATTTGAGATATTTTTAATTTGAAGTCTCCAAAGGATGGCTAAAGTAGATGTTAGCATTAGCACAGCTAAAAGTTACTCTTTTTGTACTGTATTCTCTTACTGCAAGGCAGTTTTTTCATATAGTCATTGTGATTGTACACTGCTGCATAAAAACAGCACTAAGAGTTGATGATTTAAGACAGAAACCATTGACAAATCTCTCTTACAAATACTTTACAAGTGTGCTACTCAGGAAGATATTGACAAGAAAAATGTGATTCTGCCTCATAAAGCATCAAGTGAGCAGGTGGAATGATAGTTCGGTCCATTTCCAACATAGCCCAATCACTTGGCTAGCTAGCTGATGTCAGCTGCTAAATTCACCTGGTGCTGAGGGCCAGGAACCTTGGTTCCATATAACATAAGTTTCTAAACACCTTATAACTTTATTTACAGCATCTGTCTGAGTTCCCAGAAGTAGCATCTCAAGAAAGAACCAAAAAAAATTTTTGTATATTTTATTACTATTTTGTATATTTTATTACTACCTAACTCTGCCCATTCTACACTCCAACAAAGTCACAGAGACCAAAACAGATTTAAGGTTTGGAACCACAGACTCTGTATTGGACATTGTGGGATGCTGTGGAATGAAAATACCAAATGCAGCCATCATTGTATTATTATACAATGCAACCATTATTGTAAAGTACCAAGTATATACACACATGTCCAAAAACAAAGACATTGTCTTTCTTCTAGTGAGTTGCTCCATCAAAAAATTCTTTTTCCCAGTTTCCTATTCAGTTAATCATAAAATTCTGAAAACTCAAAACATAGCACAAATTTCGAGTTGTCTTCATCTTTAGGATTAGTATCTTATTACAAATTGTTACTATGTCTCACCTAGCTGATTTGCAGAGACTTGTAACTGATCTCCACCATTTCTCTTTTCATTCTTGCATTTCATTCTCCTTATAGCAATCAGAGTATTTATTGAAAACACCACATCATACCCTTCCCTGCCTAACAAAAATCTTGAGTGACAAGACAGATCACATTCTAGAGATAAAACAAGTAATTTACAAAAGAATATGTGCAAAATCAAAATGTCAATGAATCTACATTGTATGAGAAGCAAAAGCCAATAAAGTAGATTCTATAATTTCATACTTGTACATGGAGAATTGTCATGAATTTCTCAGTACTTGATACATCAAGTGCTGGGGAAAAAAAGCTAATGGCACAGCCTTAATAAATTGTTTGTGGACTGAGAAACCTTCCTCACCGATGAATTGTCTCTGGCCTCCCAATGAATTATTGAATTTCAAATATATTTTATGCATTTTGAAAAAACTTTGCAATTCCTGCCTTAGGGCATCTCTCAAATAATAGATACATATATCAACATGGATAAATCTCACAAATACAATACCAAAAAAAGTATAATATGATATTATATGTGAAAATATTTAAAAATAATCAAATGATATTGTGATCAAGCTGTCTTACACATTCTCTAAAAATATGAAGGCAAGCATAACAATGAATCAGTTTAGAGCTTATGCTTTTAAAGAATAGGAAAGAGAAAAATAAATATAGTAATGGAGTCATAAAAACTAAATAGGTTAGGTTATTTTTTCATGTTTTTCTTTGTAAGGAGCAACAGTACAAAGATTTATTTTATTATTCCTTTTACATTGTGTTTCTTTCATGGAAATGGAGAAGAAAGCGAAACAGAATCCTAGAGTTTATAAAAACACATTCATACATGTGCATTGCACAGAGATACTCAAAGATCCAAGTTAACATTCTGCCTTTGAACATAATCATTTCCCTTGATGACCCTTTGCCATCTTAAATGATCATTTGTTCAGAAATTCTCTGACAATGCTGATGAAAGAATAGCCACCATTTTATTGACCTCTATTTTTATTTTTCCTCATATTATATATGTTTATTGGAATAATCTTACTGACTTGGTTGCTTAAACACTCCAGTTCATGAACATAAGCTCCATGGACAACAGGCCTTACTGTCCTGTTTCTTTTCTTTTTTTTCCCCCCTTCTTTATTGTCAAAGTGTGATACAGAGGGGTTACAGATTCATATGAAAGGTAGTGAAGTGAGTAAATTTCTTGTTCTACTTGTTACCTCCTCCCTGATTTCCCCCCCTCCCCTTTTCCCTCTCCCCCCAAGAGTTGTGCAGTTTGTTTACACCAAATGGGTTCTAAGTGTTGCTTTTTGAATGGTTTGTCTTTTTGTTCTTTGTCTCTCAATTTTGGTATTCCCTCTCCCTTCCCCAGTTCTTTTACCAGTACAGACAATATCTAGGGTACTAGGATGTAGTACAGTGGTAGCAGTGGTACAGCCACAGGAAGGGACTACAAGAGAAACAAAACTAGACAAACTACTCAGTTAAACAAACAGACAAGGAAAAAGAGAAAAAAAGTAGTACCAGTTTACATGACATGTTGAGAATAATTACAACAGTGGTATAAGTCTTGTTTCCATAACGTGGAGTTCATTTCACTTGGCATCTTCTTATGTGGTCCTATGGGTGTAGCTATTGGGGTATTTTTCTCTTCTACCATGACTAGCCTATTCCTGTACTAGCTATTCCCTATGAGGGAAACCATAGGGTTTATGTTTGTTTGGGTCTGGGTCACTTCACTTAGTATGATTTTTTCCAAGTGCTTCCATTTCCTTATGAATGAGGCAGTGTTGTTCGTTTTGATGGAGGCATAGAATTCCATTGTGTACATGTACCACATTTTCCTGATGATCCACTCGTCTACTGAGGGGCATCTAGGTTGGTTCCATGTTTTAGCGATGACAAGTTGTGCTGCGATGAACATAGTTGTGCTGGTGGCTTTAGTGTGGTCTTGCTTGTAGTCTTTTGGGTAGATGCCCAAAAGTGGGGCTGCTGGGTGGTAGGGGAGCTCTATGTTTAGCCTTCTTAAGAACCTCCACACTGCTTTCCAGAGGGGTTGAACTGTTGGGATCCAGCCAGGGACTTGACGCCCTTCCCCCCAGCCCTGGGGGAATGCAAAAGCAGGCAACGGTTCTCTGGGTTCTGAACCAGAAGAACCGGCTTTGCACCCAGCCCCCAACTCTCTCGCCAGCCCAGGCGCCCCCCAGCCTCTCTCTGGCGTGGCGCTTTTGAGTGATGTTAGCTCAAGAGGGGGTCATGTGATAAGGTACCAGCCTATCAGCGTCCTGGCCGATCGCCTTCTCTCCCTATCACTTCCCTTTACCTCCGCCTTAATAAATCAGATTGCTCTTGAAGCTTCTCCGAGACTCACGTATGCCTGGCTTTCTTTACTGGTAAGGAGGTGGGTAAGCGTTCTCGTTCGGCCGCACGCACGGGAGGTCAGTGCTGGCTCCCCTGCCCCATCCTGGCCCTACCTGCTGGCCGGGTGACCAGGAGAGAGGGTGAGAAAGGGAGGGGTGAAAATCGTAGATGAGCCTTGATCTCCACGCCAGGGGAGGCGACCTGAGCCCAACATTGAACAAGTTTGCATTTCCACCAATAATGTAGTAGTACAGTTCCCTTTTGGCTACATCTTCTCCAGCCTTTGTTATTATGAGATTTCCTGATAATAGACATTCTTACTGGGGTGAGGTAGAATCTCAGTGTTGTTTTGATTTGAATTTCTTTTATGGCCAGCGATGTAGAGCACTTTTTCATGTGACTCTTGGCCACTCTTATTTCCTCTTCAGAGAAGATCAACTCCAAATTGATCAAAGACCTGGAAATAAAATCATACACCGTGAAAACACTACAAGAAAACAATAGGAGAAACTCTAGGACTCCTTGGCACTGGAAAAAAACTTCCTCAGCAAAGGCTCAGAAATCCAACAAATCAAAGAAAAGCTGGACAAGTGGGACTGTATCAAACTGCAGAGCTTCTGCAGGGCAAAGGATATAGCTTCCAAGATAAATAGAAAGCCCACAGATTGGGAAAAGATCTTCACCAGTTATACAACAGACAAAGGCTTGATATCTAAAATATACACAGAACTCAAAAAGTTAAATGTCCTGTTTCTTTTCTATTGGGCCTGCAGTACCTGGAAAAGTCTCATCACTTGAGGTTTGGATTGTAATAGAGATGAACATGTGTTTGAAAACTACTGGGAACAATAAAAGATACTAGCATTGTCAGCACTATCACAATAATAAAATTAAAGTATCATCTTATTTCAACATATGAAAGCTTATATCATAGCTGACTATGCCTTAGCACTTGTTTCTTTTTTTTTAATTTTTTTTAAGTTTTTATTATAAAACTGATGTACAGAGAGGTTACAGTTTCACACGTTAGGCATTGGATACATTTCTTGTACTGTTTGTTACCTTGTCCCTCATACCCCCCTCCCCCCTCCCCCTGTCCCCCCCCGAGGTGTTCAGTTCACTTACACCAAACAGTTTTGCAAGTATTGCTTTTGTTGTTGTTTCTCGTATTTTACCCTTTGTGTCTCAATTTTGGTATTCCCTTTCAATTTCCTAATTCTAATACCAGTACACACTGTTTCCCATACACTCAGATAAGATTACAGAGATAGTGTAGATACAATCACAAGAAGGTGATACACGAACATCATCAATAGTAGAAACTACAGATACACATGGGATGTTGAAAGTAGTTACAACTCTGATATAACAATCATTTTCATAAAATGGAGTTCATTTCACTTGTTTCTTATAAAAGTCACTGTATGTTCACAAACTTTTATAGGGAAATGACAGAAAGTAACTGGATAAAGCATTCTGTCCTTAGTCCCTTAACTGCATTATTTAGAATCTTAAGTGAACATAAATTGCACAAGACCCTGTCTTGAATTGAGGCAAGCATGGTGGTAACTGAGAAGGTCACACTGCTTCAAGTCACTACTAGAAATGGATTCATCACACTAGCAGGACTTCTCTAGGGAAAGTTGGTGCTGAAAGTCCCAGGCCTAAACACCAGCAGCTTTGGGTAAGAGAACTGAAGGAAACCTGGTTACAGCTCCAGTATCATTTGTGACCATAACAACAGAATGGAGACAGAGAGGCAAATAGGTGATTGCAAACCAAGGGTGTTGATCAAAGCAAGCAGAAAAGTGGAGGTTCATCACACTGTGAATAGAGTTCACAGAGTGAAGAGAGGTTTCCTGGAGGATGGCAGTAAATAGTGCTCTGAAGGATAAGTGGAAGGAGACCAGGCAAAAAGCCTTCCTTCATAGGGAGGATTTGACGAAGGCCTTCATCCCAAATGAACCCTCTCCTTTCATAGTCCTACCTGCCAAGAAGTCATTTGGTGGTTTCTACTGGGGAAAATGAAGAACTTGTCTTCTGAGATTCATTAGGGTTCAGCCTGACAAACCAAGGTTTGATGTGGTGAATCTAGGAAGACTTTCATTATTCCCAGGCAATCATTCAAACACTGGCTCCTATTACTATTCTTCCAGCAGAGCCCAAGAAGTTCACATTGCAAATGTGTGGATTGATATCAGCATGGCTGGGAATAGCTCTAAATGAAGCTTTCAGCAGTTTGTAAGGTGTGTGTGTGCATGTGTGTGTGTGTGTGTGTGTGTGTGAGTGTGTCTCCTCTGAATTTGGCTCCATAGTATGGAATTGGTTGTTATGAACTCCACTAAATATGTTTAAATTTTATCCTCACCCCCAGTATATTTCTAAAAGATATCAAGTGAAATTGAGGCACAAAGCAAAAATACAGATTATACCAACCCTGTGAAACGAAGAACCCATGCCATCCTTTGTAGGTATTGTCATTTGATTTTGTTTACCAACCCCTCAGGCTAATGGATGGATTGAGAGCATATGACAATTAGGAAAGTGGGAATCAGACACACAATCTTGCTAAAACCTCATCTATTCTATGGATAAAGTTCTGACACTTTAGAAATGAGAGCAAGAGGGAAGGGGATTAACTCCAATCTTCGATGCTTCTAGCTGGGAAGAAGGCATTGACTCACCCAGGAGATTGCTAATAGCAGGTGTGCGTTGTCATGCATGCCAGTGCACAGAGTTGGTTTCAGCCCTGATCCTTTTCCATCTGTTCTTTAGCATGGGATGGAAACAGCAGAAGTTGTAAATTCTTCTAGAACTTCAAGATCCTGTCCCCTCTGGAATGTGAAAGCTACACTCTACTAGTAGTCACTTTCTTGGTTATCTCTGGAAGACTGTGGTCTTTATGGTAAAGGAGGTTGCTAGCCAAATATAAGCTTTCTGGTAACATGTTATCATCCAGGCTGGTAAGGATTCCTAACTGTGAGTTAAGGTGGGGAGTTAAGCTTTTTATCAGTATAGATACAATGGAAAACACTTCTTCTTTTTCTCTACTTACATGATATAATAACAGATCTCTCATCTGAACTAAGTCTCCAGTACCTGCCTAATCAGACGTTTAGTGCAGGGCTGTATAGTTAGATCAGAAAAGGTAAGTTCAGTACACTCAATGAGTTGTCATTGTTGGACTGTGTGTTATTTGCCATGTATGGTGCTTCCCATAATTCTGAGCTTCCAGGACAATTGGGGAACATGGTGAAGGGCTATCAGTGAAATATTCATATGACAAAAAATATTTTTGACTGTTTACACTTATTCATTATTAGTAGGAAAGGATCTTAGAAATGAAAAATCTTCTTGATATGACTGACTGGCAAAAGCAGGAAGAAGGTGGCCAGTCACAAACCCAATGAGCTTAGGGTCTCTCTGTTCCTGTGAATTGCCTGGGGAGGCAAACCCAAGGTTCCATTCTCTCTCTCTGTCAGTCTCTTCCAAAGACACACATTCCCAACAGTAGATGATTACTGGGAATATGACATTAACTAACTCTGAACAGACTACCTGAATATTAGTTTTTCTTTAGTTGTCATGAAAAAAATGGGGATTCATGAAACACAAACACAAAATGATAAATGATATTTTGTTCTTGAGCAAATAGGTTCACTATGAGGTGAGCTGCTGGCAGGACACTTGAGCTGGGCCTTGAGTAAGAGGTAGAATTCTATCAGGTAGGGGGATGACTTAAACGCAGCCCCAAAGGGGAATTGTCTGTTTTAGTTTCCTAAGACTGCTATAAAAGCAGCTATGGCATCTAAATGGCATTTAAAGTAAGAGAAATGTGCTGTCTCTGGATTCAAGAAGTTAAGTCAAGGCAATGGCAGAGTGAAGCTCTCTGTGAAGGTTGTACAGGGGAGGAAAATTCTTGAATTCTCTCAGCTTCTGCTGGTTTCTAGCAATCCTGAATTAAAGACATCTCTCTGAACTTCACCTGTTTCGTCACGTGATTATCTTCCCTGAGAGGCTCTGTCTTTTCAATATGTCAGTAGTGTTTGGATGGCTAAGGAGTGTCCTCATCTCACATGACCTATCATTGGGTTAAGAACAATCTTACTCTCACATAATCTCAATTTCACTTGATTATATCTTTTCGAAATATACTGAGGGTGAGGCTAAGATTCGAACATATTTAGTGGAGTTCATAATTCTACCAATTCAATATTATGGAGCCAAATTCAAAGGAGAGAGGCACAAGATATCTTTAGAAGAGAAGTGAATAAATTATTATTGTAGAGATGTGGCAGGTGAGTAGAGTGTTATGATGGCAGAATTGAATTCCAGTCAATAAGCAAGTATCAGGCAAGGAGCTGGGCATACTAAGATCAATTCGATTCTATCCCTGCTTTAGGAACATTTTTGGTAGTCTGTATAATAAATCATGGATTGAGCTATACATACTACCTATGTACAAGAAGGGGGTATAGATCACAGATTTTCTCTCTGCTTTATTTACCATGGAATATTAAAAACCTAATATGGTTATAACACAATCAACAGCAAATATCATTGAGTAAGGGAGTATCTGCTTAAATGAAAAAAAACAATTGAGAGGGTAACTTATTATTATTTTTTTTGGTTGGTCATGGGGCTTGAACTCAGGGTCTGGGCTCTGTCTTTGAGTTCTTTCATGCACAAGGCTGATGCTCCACCATTTTGAGCCACAGCACCACTTCCAGTTTTCTGGTGGTTAACTGGAGATAAGCGTCTTAGAGACTTTCTTGCCTGGATAGTATTGAACTGTGATCCTCAGATCTCAGCCTCCTGAGTAGGTAGGATTACACGCATGAACCACTGACACTCAGCTTGAGAAAGTACATGATGAGAAGTAAGACTGATATAAAAAAAAAAAAAACAACAGCATCCCTGTTATCTTGTCCACTTCACTGTTCATTGAGCATCTCATTGACATTGATTAGTTCAGTCTTCTAGCCATTGCTGTCTATTTTCTGTTGTGTACTAAGTAATACTCAGAGCGTCTCCTGCCTTGCTAAGATCATGAGGAAAGGTTGTTCATCAGGCATGCCACTTGGTAGCAGTGCCTCGATCTGGCTGCACTCCTCCAAATGACATGCTCACTTTCTTGCCCAGATGTTAAGCAGAGCCTAGAGGACACCCTGACATTTGGCATCTGCAAAAGGCCATTGTAATTCCTCTATCAACAGGCATTGCCATTCATCCCTTTAATATCCATTTAAAATCATGCCATATCCTGACCTTTTGCCTAAGGATTCAGCAGGGTAGATTTGACCCCAGGTGTTCATGACTGATTTGGGAGATAAAATAGAAATTAAGTTTTAATAGAACCTCAGAATCTATAAGAAAATTAAAGTTCATCTGATTTTACTCCTTATAGCCCATGTTTGACTCATCATTCCTCAATACTCCTACATACACACATGCAAGCTTGAGTGCACACAAACACACATATAGGTTTACTCATAGTTATCTATACTACTTTATTAAACATTTATATGTATGTGTGTATATATATATATGTATATATATAATCACATGTAAAATCTTTCTTTGGCTTTTTGAAAGCGAAATAGAACTTTATTTGACCTAATCAGAGTAGGTCTTGTAAAGAGAGAAATATTGGTGAGACGAAGGATAAAGGGTGAACCAATGCAGCAGCAATGCTCACATGGCAATATGTTAGAAATTAACTGTACAACTGGGGAGGGGTTGGGAAGAAGGAAGGTGGGAGAAAAATGAGGGAGGGGATAATGGTATGACATCACTACCTTATATATGTAACTCTAACCCCTCTGTACATCACCTTGACAAAAGAATTAAATAAAAGAGAGAGAAATATGAAAATTAAGCCAGGTACAGATAGCTTATATTTGTATTCCTAGCTATTCAAGAAGCTGAGATACAGAGGATTGTGGTTCAGGACCGGGTCACCCTTTCCCCCCAAAAAGATGGTCAATAGATTCAATTTTAAAGATACTAAGTCAAACACAGGGCTAGAGGTTTAACTTAAGTCGTAGAGCACTAGTGAAGCAAGTATGGAACCCTGAGTTCAAACTCAAGTACCTAAGGAGAGAGAGAAAAAGTGACAGGGCTAATATTTAAGATGTTGTTAGGAAACTATTACCACCATTTTCTTAATCACTACAACATTAATTTTATATTAACTTTTACTCTTTAACAGTGATCTTGGTTCTAAATGGTAAGAGATAATACTGATTATTTACCCTGTTGCTAGTAGCTAATGTCACCATTCCCTTTATTATTACCTATCAAAATAGAAATTCTGACGAAAGTTGGGACTGATGAATAACTACAGCAAATGCTATTTCTACAGATCTGCAAAGTATGATATCTACCAAAGAAATATATTGATTGAGTTTATTTAGGGCATAGCTTAGAATGCCACATTTCCCTTGTCCACAAACCATCAGAATTTACTGTCCTTGTCTTATCTCCATTTGGGAGGTACCAGTGTTAGACAAAGGAAGCCATGGTTAGAGAGATCTGGATGGGTAGCAGCGAAAGCTTAAGTCTTCATTTTCACTGCCTTACAGGGCATTAGTGTTGTGACACCATAGTAACACAATGAAAGATTATCCCTTATTATTGTGGAGAGAAGCAGGGAACCATCACTTTGTCAGCTGACAAAAAGACAAATTCCTCACAGAAAGAAAGATTTCCAGTAGAGATGCTGGGTGAGTGTCAGTCCCTTTAACACCTAGCAGTTGTATTGAGATGCTAATAATAATCACAAATCACAAAGAACACTGAGTTCAAACTCAGTCACAAATGTGTTAAGAGCCATTCAATAACTTTGAACATTAGAATGACATGCTCAGGTCTATGTCTGAAAAATGTCATTCTGACAGTAGCATGCAAGGTACGTGGGAAGTAGGAATACTGGGAGATGACATCATTGATCTGTGGAACAAAGACGAAAAGACAGGTTCCAAAGGCACTAAAGAAGTAGGATGTATAGGATTTTTAAATGATCTGAAAGTGGAGGGCGGGGAAATGCAGTTAGAAAACTCAATTCATGCTCTACAAAATTAAGAAAATTGAGGGAAGTGTTAGGGTTGGGAGAGATGGAGACATTGATGAAAGGAGTGACACTGATTGAGATGCATTGTGTTCATATGTGGCTTTGTTGAATGGCAACACCTTTGTACAGCCACTTAAGATAAAAAAAATGAAAGTGGAGTGTGTTAACTACCAAAAACAACAATGATAACCAAGGGGATAACAGTGATTCTAGCTTTCTAGCTAGGCCACTTGGGTGGGCAGTTACGTCTTCCACAAGGAGATGTAAAAACAAGAATGGAAACATATTTACACAGTGAGTTTGATCAGGGAAATGTTTTGTTTGGAGATTCCGTGGTACTTCTGGAAATGGGTGTCCAAGGTACAATGGATTGGGGATAGGATGATAGCACAGTCAGGAGAGTCCCAACTGTCATGGATGAGATCTGAAGACCACTAAGGGCTAGGATAATCCAGAGGAGAACGCTGACAAGCAAAAGGCAAGCAGAGTAATGATCTGTGGAGGCAAACTTAGCACAAGTGACCAAACAAGTCACCAAGAAAAAGAAAAGGAAAATAAGAGAGTGTGGCAAGGGAAATAGTAAAAAAGACAAGGAAGAAACAGAAGGTAACCAGCGGTTTCAAATACTTAAGAGGTAACAAAGAAGGGGGGAGTGAATCATTAACCTTACAGTGATAGCTGTAACACTGATGTTAAAAATGTCTTTCTCTTACCGAGTAACAAGTCCACTTAGCTCTGAGCTAATAACCTAAACCAAGAAACCATCACTAACTTCTGTATTTCACTGCCATCTGTCAGGCAAATAATTAGAACATCTTATTTCCCCCAGTTTCAATAGATTCCCAGTGTCCAACCTCTTCTCACCTACCTCACCGCCAGGATCCTTTCCAAACAACATCTTCTCTTTCCCCATAGCTACAATCATCTTCCATTCTGATTTCAAGATGCCTTGTTCTTTATACTACAGTTAGAGTATTTCCCCAAATTCTACCAAATGATACCCTTTTGGGAAACCCCAAGAGCTTTGTAACATAGCTAAATTGAATCCCTCTATTCTTGCTACAGCTGACAAGGCTTTCTAATCTACTCTGATGCTGGTGATTCTTCTCATCCATTTCTGTCATCTCATTCCTGGGTGCTTCTGCACCATACATTACTGCCTCTCTCCTTGAACTCTCCACTTGCCTTCCTGCACCACACTGTGAGCTTGTACTTTCCCAGCCTACATGTTTACAGGCTCTCTCCTATATTTAACCTCTGACTTACTTATCAAGTCATTACAAAAATATTTCCTGAGCAGTTAAGCATAAAAGATGAGTCTTCCTCATGTCCTTCTCCATTTTCTTATTTTACTTTATTTCTCAGTAGAGCCGTCATTTCACAGAGAGAGCCCCATATCATTAGTGTACCGGCTTTTGAGAACATGGATATTCTCTGTTTTGCTCACTGCTAAAGCTCCATGGCTGAGGACACTGTTTGGTGATTACTAGCATGGCATCATTAAATCACTGCAGGGTGAATAAATCTGGCATTTAGAATTGATCTCCAGTCATTTCTAGCTTGTTTGTCTTCATTCTCAGGTGAGATTTTCTATGTCCATGAGAAAAGAGTCCTCAGTATCCATAGGTTGTATTTTCCCTTTTCAGGAACATTATTTCAACAGAAGCTTGATGTTTAAGTGTCACTAGAGTGACTTGGGACATTTGTTCCATCGTGAAGTGATCCATCTGGCTAGAAAATTGGAATAATCCGATTGTCTGGCCATATTGTGTTTCCACAATGAAAGATAGGAATGGTCGATCCCAAGCTGCATTTAGGTGCTGCATCTCCCCAGAAGAAAATACATGTAGGTGCAGTTCCAAAGGAGATGCTTACTTTGTGCAGTCTAAGGCATAAATTCATGTGTGTGTGTGTGAGTGAGTGTGTGTGTGTATCTGTGTGAGAGAGAGAGAAATCATTAAGAAAATTATTACAAAACTGTAAATACAGAATTGGAAGTGTAACATGCTATGATTGGGTAATATGCTCTGAGTCATTAACCTTACAGTATCCTCCATGGCATTCATATTCAGGAAGGAAGGAAGAAACAAACAAATAACCAAACAGACTTCCTTACAAAATCCCCAGAAGTCCTTACAAGGGAGCTGAGTGGAAAGTGATTACAAGGATTAGCCATAGAGGATCACAGGAGAAGAAGGTTAGGTTAGGCACATGGAGAAGGACGAGTGTAGGCTGGACCTGACAATTCTTCCCTCTCTTCCGCTGAGCACATTTCCTTCTCAATGCAGGAATCTGCAGAGTGATTTTCAGCCAGGGAGAGAGGAATGCAGAATTTGGTCTTATCCTGTCTGTTCTTACCATTGTCTGCAGCATGCTCTGAAGAGACTTGTGGAGAGAACAGCTGTGTGTCCCCAGTACAGCTAATCCTCTTGGACAAAAAAAAAAAAAAGTTACATAACATAAATGTATTCAGTTCTGTCCTCTCCTCTCCCATAATTTAAAACATCCCACAGAATGCCATATTTGGGTGGAGTGTGAATATTAATGACTGAGTCTGGAGCTATACATCCAGCGTCTCAACACAAGGGAGAAGTGAATTTATCCAGGGAATGGGAACTGACCAACTCTGCTCCTAGTAGCACACACAGGCGCAGTCCTCAGAGTCTGAGAAGTTCTTTCATGGTTAGATTTCTCCAAGGGAGTCAGACTCCAGGGGTAAAGAGAGAAGCAAGCATGATAGCTATCTCATGGACTTCGGCCCCTTGCAATAAAACCCGGTAAAAAGTGTGTTGCATTCACAGTTCTTTTATGGGACTCATGAAAGAGAAGACTCATGGAAAGAAATCTAAAGGCCACCTGGGGCACCTTCTTCAGACAACCAGTGAACAACGTTCACGAAGGTTTCACATACAGAGTGATGGCCATTTGGTGAGCAATATGCCTGGGATCATTCCTGAAATACTTCCAACACTTCAAGCAACTCTGCCACTAAGTAGGGATGTAACCCCACCATAATGCATGATTGCCATGAGCCAAAGATCCACCTGAATATTTCTATTACTATGTTTGTCATCACTTATCTGAGATGTTATAATGAGTACATGTTAAATGCAGTTTGTTTGTGCATGGTGTGTGTATATGTATTCAAAGACAATAGCACAATATTTTTTTCCAGTTATAGGTGACGCTGTGATTTATCAGACACTCTCTCAGATACAGTGACTGAAACAGCAGTCGGTCCCCTCTAAGGCCTGCAGTCTGGAAAGCAGAGCCACTCAGTTCATAACAAGATATCTAAATAAAGAAAGCCACCCCACGGGACAAGCTTATACTTGTCTGGTGACTCCAAGGTAGTTCACTCTGAACAGAAGCAGTAGGGACCCGGAACACATCTCCAGGCTACAGAGCATGGACTTGGCTCACAGCACTGGTCTGTGGAAGTCACCACCACCACCGATGGGTGGGTGGATGGATGGCACATTCCACATCTGGCTTCCTTTCCACTGTCCTGATTGTTAGCTCTGCTGTGGTGGCCAGAGAACCAACTGCCTCAGCATTTAGGCTTCAAAGTACACATTAGCGTCCCACACACTCTGGCCGAGGAACGCATAGCCCTGTCAGTTTTCTACTTCATGTTCATCCAGCACCAGCCCACAATGAGGGCAAAGCAGGGCTCGCTAGATGTCCAGGATTCGTGGAGTGGATACGTGAAACCCTGGAGAGAAACGTGACATGGTCTGAAGTACGGAATCTTGGCCAATACATTTTCAGTAACCTCCCTCAAAAGAAGTGGTTTGAGATAAAAATGGTATCCCGCTTGAGAAAGCCTTGTGATGGTCTGGGAAGGGCAGAAGTCCAGACATTCCACAAGTTTGTGGAAGAAACACGTAGATTTTTTTCAGTTCCTTGAGGCTTGGGTTTAAATTCCCATTTCAAAAGAATACAAGATGAAAGGACCCCACTAGCTAATTTTAGAGCCGGCGATTTCATCCCTTGGTTGACTCAAACTGGCAAGAGGGAAAGGGAATTGAGACAAACATTGAGGTCTTTATTTTAAAACATGCTAGGCTCCTGAAGCCAGCTCATAGTATACTTGTAGTCTTCACTGTGCAAGATAAAGGACTTTATGATTGTTTGGTCCTCTGGAGTCATTTTATATAAAAGCAAATACCTTCCTAGATGTGTGGGGATAATGAATGAATAGAGAGTAATTAATTCATAACTTAGTTTTTTTCTTTCTAAAATTGGAAGATGGAATTTGTGTATGTAAAAAAGGCTTGGAAATCACCTAGTTGTTAAACTTGATGATGTTACCTGTTTAGGAAGCATAGTTATGGGATGGCTTCAGCATTAGCCAATGTTAGTGACAGACAGGACTAGAACTTCAGTGCTGTAAATTCACTGATTTTTCTTTTGTTTTCCTTGGGATAAAAGAACTTGGACAAATACTGTTAGAATACAACAGTAAAATTTATTTTGAACTAATAAATTCTTAGTGCAATAGTTCATTTCATGAAGCCATGGGCAATTTGGAAATCTGAATTCTGAAGCCTTTTGTAGATTTAAGCAGCATTTGCTAAAAAGCCAATGTGTAATGAGGGCAGTCATGCAACTCAGCGGAGGGGAAGCCTGGCTTTGACAAACCAACCACTGCTTCTAGAGAAACCAGGACAGAAAGCCTCAGGCAACTGGTGTGGAGAAGGAGCCAGCAGCAGCCTTCCCTCCAACACTTGACACTGTGGTATTGAGGATGGAAAGAAACAAAATCCCACAGAACCCTCCCTGTCTTGACCACTGTGGAAATGAGCTCCCTTCATCTCGGCAGTGCCTGGAGCCTAGGCCTCTCCAGATGACCAAGGAAAAGATGCTTTCAAAGCATTAGGGAACATGAGCGCTGAGGACTAAAGAGGTAAAGTTCCTTCCTTTGCTTGTCCCTGCCTTTCACCTTTCTTTAGAAAAGGGAAACCTGATGGACAAGCTCTTGATCAAAATACTCCCCCCACCCCACCCCAGTGGTTCCTATTCCCCTGACTTAGCTTTTCTATCACAAGACACACACCTCTGCCACTGAGTTTTGTTGTATTCCTCCATAAAATCTCCACTGTACCTTAGTCAAAGCAGCTCTAACTGCCTGAGGAGGTCCTGTACCTTCTGCCTGGAAACATTATGTGTCCTACCTCTTCACCAACCCCAGCACCACCAGCTGCCATGCACCTACATACATCGCCTCTTCCAGAATGTCTTCAGGGCTCTGACTGGGGTCAGAAGGCCTCCTCTCATCCCCAGGATTTCTTTCACAGAACCTATGACACTGTATTGTTATTTTATCTACTTAACTTGCTCAGGTACCTCAGGAGGCACTATACATTTGGTTCAACATTTTATTTCTAGATGTTAGCTTAGTTGGGTTTTTTTTTTTGCATTCCATAAATCCTTGTGAGATATTTAGTAAATAAGAGTGCTTGGTATTTACTGACCACTTGTTTAAAGGCCCCAAAGAAAAGGACATTATCACTATCTCTAATAAAAGAGAAAATTTAGGCTGGAGGAGGAAGGTCTTTGAAAAAACATCGGAAGCTATATAATTGCCTGATTGTGAGAAAAGGGATGGAAAGCATGAAGTTTTCCCAAGGAGCCCATTTTGTTGGCTTTTCAAACCCTGCCCGCTTTATATGTTCCCTGCCTTACCTCAGTGACTCCCCTAGGATTTGGTACCAAGGGAATATTGCAAGAGAAGAAGGTCTCTTTCTTTATCTGTACCAACACCCTGTCTATGGGTGCCTTGATGTTTGGTAGTAAAATTTGGAGGACTCACAAACAGATGCTTCTTGGACATTTCACTGGAAGATACACACCTGGTATCAGCTTCCAGGCACTCACTTTAGCAAAAGCCTCCTCCCATTTCAGCTGTGATGATTGCTGGAAAGAACACAGTGTTACCAAGGCAAACCCCTGGCATCCTGTGACCAGCGATATCTGGCAGTTAACAACATGCCCAGTCACGTTTGCTGGAGTACACTTCAAAGAACAACCTACTTGCTTCTTATGATATTTGTCAGGGGAGAGAGTACATAGGGATAATAGTACATTGTAAAAAGAAAAATTGGAGCCAGTCCTCTAAATACTAGCTGCATTTCTTCTATGAATGATCAAGACCTTTCCCCATTCTTCCTATCCAAATTCTGCTTAGCCATTTACCTGGATAAGAGTTGGAAGGCAAATCTGCAGAGAAGACTGCAGTAAAGACTGCTGAGAAGTCCTGAAACACCCTTGTCAAGGGACATAAAAACAGTAAGTCCTATAAAAACAACATAGCTGCAAGCAAGCAGCAAACTTCACGGAAGTCAGACAAATCTGGCTGGGTAGATGTGGTAATGCCTAGTTTTACTCTTTCCCCAAAACAGAACAACAAAGTTCCATCTCCATTCTTGTTCGGCACACTTTAGGAGATGAGTTAATTCCCTTTCTAGCTCATTAGCTGGCATCCATCAGTTACTGGGCACCACAAATCCAGATCTACACAAGAGCTGTTTCATTCAACTCATGTTTATGAAAACCAATTTCCTACCAAGGGCACTAGCCAAGAGGAGAGAAGTTGGAACAATGCCCAATTTGGGGTATAATTATAAATGTGTATCCAAGGATGCATTCCTACAAGTAAGCCATGAATTCCCTTTTTGAGACTTGCATTGCTCCTTTTAATTATATGCCAATTTTGTGGTATGTAGGTGGGCCAGTCGGTATTGACTAAGACACCAGGCCACAAACATTTTTCTCACCAGTAATATTATTCCTTGATACTAAAACAATCCATACTTAAAAAAATTAACTAGAGAATAAACTGTTAACAATCATGTACACTTCACTATTAAACAAGCACATTTGATTAGTTATATACAGACACAGAGATAAATCTCCTAAGGATTGAGATAGAAAGCATGGTATCTAGGACCTTGGTGCCTTGAGATGGAAAATGTAAAATTACCTTAGGTAACCCTGTACTGATATAGGGAAGTGATGGCTGTGTGGAGTGTGTGTGTGTGTATGTGTGTGTGTGTGTGTGTGTGTGTAAAATGTCAGCATATTGTATCACATTATAATCAACTATTGCACATTCAAGCCAATATGAAATGTAATGACTATAAAGCTATGTACACAAGATTCATTAGGTTCAATAGAGATAATTTCTTAAAAATCTAAGAAAACAGATACTCCTTAGCACAAAGAATATCTTTCTGAGTGTCAGATTTGCTGCAAATGGGAAAGATGTCCTTGATTGGTGGTGAGTTTTCTATCATAGGAAGTGTCCAGCCATGGCTAGTGACCATTTGGATCATTTCTGGGAATATTGTAATACAAGGTTCAATATTTATGCCCTTTCAGACTAAAACAATATGATAAACAAGAACTAGTGGACTGTTGTTAAATCAGTTAGGATTGTAGCTAATCTGACAAAAACTATCCCAACCTGAGTGTTAGTAACTTGGGACTATAAAGAGTTTCTTCAATATTTCAAGAAGTCCGAATTAAGGTAGTTCAGGGTGATTAAGATGGCTCATCGATGCTATCATAAACTTAAGAAATTGATTTTGTTTTTACTTATGATTATTAATATTTATGCCATACTCTCTTTTACACAGTAATGCTAAAGTTAATAGTTAGGAGAATCCCAATAATGCTAATATTTTATAGAACAAACTACGTGCCAAGATTTTTTCCCTTTTTTTCCTCATTTCCTTTTTCATTAAAAAAAATATATATATGTGTTACATTTAAGTAGTTGTGTAAAAAGTGCCCATTCAACAGAGAAGCTTATGAATGTAATGCATTTTGATCAATGTTGCTCCTCTCATCATTTTCCCCTAGATAATCATTTTTTCTACTCCTGTTTCTGAATTAATACAGTTAGGCTGCCCCATAGATGTCATACGGTGAACTCATATCTATGTTTAATTAAACAATAAAAAAGAAAGGCTTGTGCACATGGGAAAGAGGGACTAAAGATGCTTAAGGCTATACCTTTTAATCAGTATAATGTCAATGTTCCAAAAAGCCCCTTGAGAACAAGTAGTTAGCTTTTGTTTCTGTGGACTGAAAGTATCCCATGACCATGCATTGCTAGAACATGGCCAAGAGAAACAAAATAGGTATGAGCAGACCAACAAACGGGTTTGTGGCACATGAGTTAAACTTTTCTACATCCATAATGCCAATCCATCCTTCCAACAACCATATGTGCTGGATTCCCAAGAAAATGGAAGAAATCAGTGCTTAATGTATTAATTTCTAAATCTGAGACGTGAATCCACCTACAATGACCTTAGAAACCATGCTTGCACATCACACTGCTCATGAGGCTACCTCCTTAGATCGGTTTTAATGTTCTCCTCCTTCCCTGAAATTTGAAAACTGACATGTGCTCATCAATCTGAAATAGAACAGTCTCAAGCCCAAAGCCAGTTCTTCTTCTTTTTCTTTTCCCTGCAATGGCTTTCCATGAATTGGCTGGAGCCAGTAAAGGTCTAATGAGGTGAGTGCTCAAAGCCACTTAACCAGGCCTAAGTTCAGGCTGGCATCAGATTTAAGAGCCAATGCTGCCACCACCGCTAATCAAGGCACAAATTCTCCACAGGGAAAGTCATGCTCTGGAAATAGATCGGATCATTTCAACACTACACTGACTACATCTCAGGTCACAAGAATATCACTCTCACAGCCCCAGATTAATGTCACCTGTAACAGTTCAGAGCCCTGAGAAGGTTTCTCTTTCCTAGGTTGTCTCATCTCACCTGCTAAGAACAGCAGAAGCACTGGGAAAACCCAGATCATTGTAAGACAGAATCATCCCCCTGTGGAAGAGGTGCAGTCATCAGCCAGGAGATTCCTGCAGGATTTATAGGTTAAAGAGCTAAAGGAGATTTGGATGACTTTGTGTGAACTATCTGCTTTGACCTAGAAATAGCTCTGCCCATAGGGAGGCAGCACAGCACAGGTGTAAGTGCAGGCTGCTTTGGGTTTGGATTCTAGTCCCCAATCTCCCTAAACTCTCTCGACCTTTGTGTCTGCTTTTAAGGTAATATCCTCAAAACTCCTTGAAAAGTAAAGGGCTGGAATGAATAGAATGTTGGCTGAAATTCATTGTAGTTGTTGTATTTGCCGTTGACTACATTATTATTTATTTAAAAGATGAAGTCTAAAGTTGCTTATCATTTGAAGGACAAAACTCTTGTGTGATCACGGGTTTCCCAAGGCAAATCTGAGTTCCATGCCTGTGAGCTTTCAGAGTTCAGACATCCAAATCAAGATAACCCCTAAAGATGGAAGCTTATGGCCTCTTTTTGGACAATTTTACAGCAGGGTCTTATGCCTATGAATGCTTGTTCAGAATGCAAAAGATAAAAAAAATCAGTTATCTCTGTGCTAAAATTACCTGGGGCGGGGGTGGGGGGGTAGTACCATCCAGAACTAGGCACTAAGTCCTCAAAATCAACCTCTAGATCTGTCCAGTCTTTTCCTCTGTGGAGGTGAACAAAATATCAAATAACAACGGACACAACACACATACTTCAAACTTGAAAAATTGTATTAAGGCAAAATAAAACCCTATGTACACTAGCACTCTAATACATTTGTCCTGAAATTGAAATATATTTCCACTTTTCAACCTCCTCCCTTGTGTCTCAGAGAATGATGACAAAGTATCCTTCAGAGTCATCTAGGCTATCCATTCATCTGGGGAAAGTTTCAGTATATGAATATGTTCTTGGTGTTTCTATTATGAACATTGCTTTTCACTCTCAAAAGTATCTCGTATTAGAAAGTGAACTAGGCTGGTGATCAGTTTACAAAGTAAGGAATCTAAACTAGTTATAATTCTTTCTGGACAGGTAGCAGGGAAAACAAGAATGTATGTTTTTTGAAAGTCTGGTTGTTCTCATGCCTAAGTGATTATAGAATATTTCCAATGTCCTTATAAGTTATTGTCTCAGAGGGGGAGTCTCTAACACATTTGTTAATGTCATTTCCCTCTTTTTTCATATACTTCTTTTTTTTTCAAATTTTTATTATCAAACTGATGTACAGAGAGGTTACAGTTTCATACTTTAGGCATTGGATACATTTCTTGTACTGTTTGTTACCTTGTCCCTCATACCCCCCTGCCTCTTCCCCCTTTCCTAACCCCCCCGGAGGTGTTCAGTTCACTTACACCAAACAGTTTTGCAAGTATTGCTTTTGTAGTTGT
Organism: Perognathus longimembris pacificus; assembly: GCF_023159225.1. Classification (NCBI taxonomy): domain Eukaryota; kingdom Metazoa; phylum Chordata; class Mammalia; order Rodentia; family Heteromyidae; genus Perognathus; species Perognathus longimembris. The sequence goes on from NC_063172.1 coordinate 9,506,000, forward strand.
TTGTCTTTTTTTACCCTGTGTCTCTCAAATTTGGTATTCCCTTTCAATTTCCTACTTCCAATACCAGTATACACGGTTTCTAATATACTCAGATAACATTACAGAGATAGTGTAGGTACAACCACAGGAAGGTGATACAAGAACATCATCAATAATAGAAGCTACAGATACACATGGGTGTTGAAAGTAGTTACAACTATGATATAACAATTGTCTCCATAACATGGAGTTCATTTCACTTAGCATCATCTTATGTGTTCATAAGGGTATAGCTATTGGGCCTTGTGATGCTCTGCTGTGACTAGCCTAAACCTGTACTAATTATTCCCAATAAGGGAGACCATAGATGCCATGTTTCTTTGGGTCTGGCTCACTTCACTTAGTATAATTTTTTCCAAGTCCTTCCATTTCCTTACAAATGGGGCAATGTCATTCTTTCTGATAGAGGCATAAAATTCCATTGTGTATATGTACCACATTTTCCTGATCCATTCGTCTACGGAGGGGCATCTGGGTTGGTTCCAGATTCTCGCTATGACAAATTGTGCTGCGATGAACATTGTTGTGCTGGTGGCATTACTGTGATTTGTTTCTGGTCTTTTGGATAGATACCCAAAAGTGGGGCTGCTGGGTCATAGGGGAGTTCTATATTTAGCTTTCTGAGGAATCTCCATACTGCTTGCCAGAGTGGCTGAACCAGTTCTGGGGCTTGGACTCAGGGCCTGAGCACTGTCCCTGGCTTCTTTTATTTATTTATTTATTTATTTTTTTTGCTCAAGGCTAGCACTCTACCACTTGAGCCACAGCGCCACTTCCAGCTTTTTCTGTATATATGGTGCTGAGGAATCGAACCCAGGGTTTCATGTATACAAGGCGAGCACTCTTACCACTAGGCCATATTCCCAGCCCCTGTCATATACTTCTTGTTTCCAAATAAGATATTAAGTTTCAGAAATTGACCACCTTCTATTTGGGGATGAAATAAGAAAGATAGGTGAAAGAGCAATAGGGAAAAGGGTAGTCATGAGGAAAGGAGAAGAAGGAGAAAGGGAAGGAGAGAAAGAAGAAAGCAGAAGAAGACAGAAAGAACGAAAAAAAAAAGAAAGCCAAGTTAAATTTCTTGCAATACCAAACCTATGTAGAACTAACCTCTTTCCTTATAAAAATGACTTGTTTTCATTCAAAACAAGGTATATCTTTTGGGAGATATTCTATGTGAAATGGTGAGCAACATGCATTTCTCCACTGAAAAATGGCAGTCTGGAGGTTAATTGGATTTATCTTGTATTAGCTACTTAAAAACAGCAGACGTCTCAGAAGCCCCCAAAATTAATAAAGATGATCAGCAATTTGCTTAGGACCACTTTCAGCAGGGACTGCTTCCTTTAACAATAGGAAGTCTTTTCATAAGCACATAAAACAGTGACATTCTTTTCTAAGCCAAGTAGATTTAGTATGACCTATATCCAAACCTTCTCATGACTTGTTGAACAGAAGTCTAAAGAGCTAGCATCTCTTTCTAAGTTTAACTTACAACTAGAATGAGTCCTTATCAGTTGAAAAGTATTTCTTCCATGACAGTCTTAAGCTTAATGCTCCTATTTACAAAATATAGCATCTATACTGATCCTTCATATTCATTATAGGGCCCTACATTGAATAGACAAATATAAAATTGGGTCCTTTCAATCCATTCCTCTGTAGTATGTATAACAAGTGATGTAAGACTTAAGGAACTGCATCACTTGAACATAAGCACCCATTATTTCTCTTTTTTATTTATTAATTAATTTATTGTCAAAGTGATGTATAGAGGGGCTAGAGTTTCATACTTAAGGCAGTGAGTACACTTCTTATCAAACATTTTTTTTTTTGCCAGTCCTGGGCCTTCAACTCAGGGCCTGAGCACTGTCCCTGGCTTCTTTTTGCTCAAGGCTAGCACTCTGCCACTTGAGCCACAGTGCCACTTCCGGTCATTTTCTACATATGTGGTGCTAGGGATCGAACCCAGGGCTTTGTGTATAAGAGGCAAACACTCTTGCCATTAGGCCATATTCCCAGCCCTTCTTATCAAACGTTTACCTCCTCCCTCATTTTTCTCTCCCCTCCCCCCTCCCCAAATCCCTCATCCACCCCCAAGTTATACAGTTGGATTACAGCATATAGTTTTGTAAGTATTGCTGTTGCATTGGTTCACCTTTTATCATTTTTCTCTCCATTTTGATGTTCCTCTTTCCTTCCCTAATTCCAATAAATGTATATACAATACCCAGGGAACCAATGTCAGTCATAGTGACATCAGTGGTAAAACCTTGAGGAAGAAAGACAAAAGAAAATTGTATAATTCATGTGGTATGTTTGAAATAACAATATCAACGACAAACCACTTATTTCCATAAGTTTTCTTTTTCAACTGTGTGTGAAGCATTGCATCATTGAGCTCTGTTTTCTTAATCTATTAATGCATATGTAAGCTGTACATGGTGAATAACTGTTATAAGCAGTGGGAAGACGTTAAGAGTTGCAAAAATCAAATAAAAATTCAACAACATTTTGTATTCAAGACCAAAAACTTCTTAATAGAACTTCCTCAACTTGACAAAGATCTACAAAAAGTCTGACCTGATGCCTGTGGTATGGAAGAATGAGTCTTTTTCAGTATACTAAGCTCAGGAAAAGATACGGATGCTTGCTTCCCTTGGCATTTCTATGCACCTCTACTGCACCAAAGAGGCTGACCAAAGCAAGAAAATTAAATAAACTACAGTGAGAGAAATAAAATTACCTCCCTGGCATGATCATATATACACAGAATCCAGAAAATCACCAAAGAACTATTAGAAACAATAAATGAGTTCAGCAAGATTTCAAAATATAGGATTGACATTCAAAAATAAATCGTACATAGCAGATATTCTACTATCCTGTTCATGCCCCTAACCCTTTATGTTTTAGTTAATTTTTAAAGTATTCTCTTTGTCTAATCATTACCAGCCAGGACCTCAATCTTCCTATATGTCTTTTGCATATCCAGGATAGCAGGCTCACAGTCACCACAACTCACTTAGTTGAGATGAGGTCTCTCTTAACATTTTACCTGGCCTGGCGTTGATCTGAGATCCTCCCAATATCCATGTCCTGAATAGCTGAGATTATAGACACAAACTACCACACATGGACCCCCAATTTATTATTGTTAGGTTATCAGTACTCTCCAAAATGGCCTCCAGACTCATTCAGTCCTTATTAGAATCAACTAATGAGCTGATTCCAAAGTTCATATGAATCTCAAGGGGCCCAGAATCATCAAAGATAAACCTGAAAAGGGAAAACAAGACGGGAAGAAAGACACTTTCTGAGTTAAATCAAGACAGTGTGGTTGTAGAACAAGTGAAAACACTTAGATCCACAGAACTGAATTCAGAGCCCAGAAATAAAACCATGTGTCACTGCTTGACTGATTTTCACCAAGTGTTCCAAGATGACCAATGTAGAAAGGACAGTCTGTTCCACAGTTGTTGGGAGGACAACTGGAAAGCCACATGCAACAGAGGGAAGTTGGATCTGCAACATTCCTCTATCAGGTTTTTCTGAGTTTGTCTAGAAATAATGAATGTCTCACATAGGAGACATTAACACTCACAGACATATTTACCCATATAGACAAATAGGTCTGAGTTCTGTGCAGTAGCAAAAGACTATCATTTTACTGATTTCAATGATGTATTCATTAAATCATCTTTAGTACATGAATGTTGCATATTCTTAAGAGGATGCATATGTATCAGTCAATTTTACCCAAAGGTTTAATTATAGATAATACTATACATATCTCATAGAAACTGTGGCCACAAACACATGCCTAGCTAGCAGAATCTGACTAATGCACAATGGAGAAGTCAACACTATGGGATTGTTTCCTGTCCTTTCCTTACTGAGGCCAGGGTGCTTGCAGGAGAAGCACCCTTCTGTCTCTCTCCAGAACACCATTTCTTCAAGCACTAGACCTTTGAACTTCAGCCAAATCCCATTTTCCAAGGTGTGAAATCTTAATCATACTTTCTTTATTCCTATTTCACATTGATCATACCAATGGTGCTTTCTCAGTCACACATTTTCCTATGCCAATTGCTCTCTCATGCACAGGAATTCTGCTAAGAGTGAATGGCCCTGTGATTAACTAAAATTCAGACTGAGAGGGGATGGGTGGGGTCTGGAGAGGTGGGAAGACTAGTGAAAGGAGTCATGTGATGAAGATGAATTGTACTATCTTAGTAACAACCTTAAATGTAAGTGTGAGAGGCACTAAATACTTGACAGCCAATGACTCAGTGAATATGTAATGTGTATATATATGTACCATATATAAAATATACTATAATAGGCTAGAATAATATAATATATTATTTTATAATATGATACACATTGCATTGTATATAATATACATTATATATCATGTATAATATGATATGTTGTTGAAAGACTTTGGACATTAAAAAAACTGAAATTATATATATTACCAATAGTCATGCACTACAAGAAATGGAAAGAGAAGCCATAGCAGAAAGAAAAATTACAATGAAATCCATTCTGGATCTTCAACAAAGAATAAAATGATCTAACAGCATCTATTTTGGTAAATAAGAAATATTGTCTTGCTACTTAACCATCCATAGATGATAAAGCTTAAAAGCATAACTGATCATAACATATTATGGAATTTGTAGCATACGCAGCAATAACAGGTAAGAATAAGCTTGCATACTGGGAGGGAAAGGAGAGGTATAGAGCTATAAGTTTGGACAGTATTTGTAAAGTCACATGATATGACTTGAAACTATGCCATAACAAAGATTTACACCTAACCATTCAACAAAATGAAACAATGAAATGCAGGTAAGGAGTTACTATAGTTTGAATATACCTTAAGCTGTATGTTGACACTTAATTGCTATTGTTTTAGTGTAGGGTGAAGCTTGGAGGAGTTAATTAAATGGTGAAGATGGAGCCCTAACACTGTCCTTTGATGATGCAGCATTAATTTTCCCTATTGGACTCAACAGCAGGGCGCCATGCAGAGCAGAAGGCAACCTTCCCAGACTCACAGCAAGATGACGTCATGCTTGCTTTTGGAAGATGCTTGACCTTGGACTACATTATGGTCTGTTTGTGTGCAGTTGAAATTCTGTGGTGGAATGTTTGAATTCCTTTCTTGTCTCCTTTTGTGTACATTGTCAGCATTTCCTTTGTGGTTAATATGAGAAATATGTTTGAAATCCCACATTTTTAATATTTTAATTTAAATTGATACCAGCTTAACTTTAATAACACACAAAACTCCACTATTTGATAGTCATAACCCTATCCCTTCCAGTTGTTAATGTCATAAAAATTAGACATTTTTTTGTCCAAAAGATAAACTAGTGCAGCTTTTGAAGTGGGTGCTAGTTCAAGTAGATCCTGAACTGGGGACCGCCAGCTCTCACTTGGCATGTTTGCCTGCGGCTGGAGCTCTCCCCCTTCAATGAAACATACCTGCACTTTGGGGTTTTGCTAGTTGATTGAAGACAAAAGTCTCACTGACATTTCTGCCCAGGCTGGCTTCAAACCAGAATGTGCAGATCTCAGCTTCATGAGTAGCTAGGATTACAGTGGTGAACCACCAGCACTAGGCTAAATTTATATAATTTTAGAAGATTTTTGTTAGCATTTATTAGATGTGTAAGGGAAGTTTTCATTTGACCATTTTCATATACATGTACAATGAATTCTGGACAAACTCACTACTCCATGACTCTTCTTCCCTGCTCTTTACCTTCTTCCTAAAACAACTTTAACAGATTTTACTGTTTTAGTTTCCTATGTGCACATAAAGCACCTGTACCCTTATTCGCCTTCCTTCATCCTCTTAATTAGCCCATCCCATCTTGATGGTATATCTCAACACAGCCTATTTTTCTTTCCTATCAATTATTTGTTCATTTTGTAAATACATGCTAATTGTACACAGGATTTCAACATATCACACATACATATATCATTATTTAGTCATATTAACCACTATTTCTCCTTTTTCTCCATTATCTTTCCCTACTTACACTATTAAACAGCTTTCAATAAGGTCAACTAATACTTTTGAAAGCATTGGTCTCCTTAATTATGTAGTAAATATGGCAGTATAAACAGTTATAATTGAATTGATTTTTGTATTAGTCTCTTTAATAATCTAGAAAGCAGTTATAATGGAACTGATTTTTATGTTAGTCTCTTTAATAATCTAGAAAGCAGAAAATTACATGTTACTGTTACAATAAAACAAAATTTTACAATTATCCATATATTTAGCTTGACTAAGAATTTTATTTCTTCATATGTGTTTGAGTTATTGTCCATTCTCCTTTCATTTGAACCTATAGGACCCCCTTGAGTATTTTTTTCATGGAAATTAATTAATTATTTCAATTTTTCTTTATCTAGGAATTTCTCTATATCATTCTCATTTCTGAAGGATGTTTATGCTGAATATAGCATGTTGGTTATTTATTTTTCTTATATCCCTTTTAATATGTCGAAATATGGATGAACTATTACCTGATGGTCTTACTAAAAATCTCTTGAATGTGGTAAACTACTTCTCTCTTTGGCTTTTGACAGTTTGGTATCATATATCTCAACATAGCTTTTTTAAATGTTAGTTTATTCCCTTTGGAATTCATCAATCTTATTGAGTATTTGATTTACCTTTTTAAATTAAATTTGGGTTGCGTTCAGTTATTATTTCCTCAAGTTTTCTCTGCTCATTTTACCTCCTCTTATTTTTCTAATAATAACTAAAATTGTTTTAAATAATATTCCAGAATACAGTATTCTGTCTAGTAATTAACACAGTCAGAATCATAAAGATCCAATGCATAAAAGTAGAAAAATCCAAATAAGACACTTGAAAGATGGTATAAACAAATTTCCATAATTTCAGGTAGAATGATCTTTAAAAAAAGCTTTTCTTAGTGCTAGAAATTGGGCACAGGACTCCCTGCAGGCTAGGCAAGTATCCTATTCTATACTCCCACCTTCCAATGGTAACATTTTAAGGATATCAGTTCTCTTTACACCACTGCAATTTTAATTCAAATCCAATAAAAATGTACAACTATATGCTTTTTATACACTTGATAAATCTCGTCTAAAATTTAAATGAACTAAGTATAAGTTAACCTTAAAATAATAAAGAAGGACTGAGAACCCCACCAGATATTAAGACTTCCAGTGAAACCATGGTAATAAAACTAGTATTTTATTGATGTAATAAAAGGCAAATTGACTAATGGAAGATGGAAAGTAGCTCTGAGACAGACTCATTAACAGATGAGATCCAAATATATGATAAAGTTGGTGCTGCCCATTAATGGGAAGAGAACAAATTGTTTAGTACAGAGCATGAGCCATAGTAGTTCATCTGGTTGTAACAAATGAATCCAGCTCACTTACACTGTTGGAAAAATGGGAACTCTAAAAGGATTTTAGACATCCATGTGAAAAAAAAAATCATATTATAAATTTAATGGAAGTTTGGCTTCTCTGTGTAAAAATCAACAAGAAATTGATGACTAGAATACAAATTATTCTCTTGCTGAAAGTACTTATTCAGATTGAATGAAAGTGATAAATATGCAAAAAAGGAAAGAAAAAATTATGCATGAAAGGACAATAAAAATCATTCAGAAACAGGGCTGAACAAATGAAAACACAAGATGTCAGCCAACAGTTATTTTAAAAGCTAGTTATACTTTTAAAATCATATTAGTACTCCTTTTGAGTGATACAGAGTTTTCTGTTAAACTGACTTTATTAAAGTAATAATAAGGTATTTTAAGAGCTGTAAACAAGCTTTTAAATAAATTTACTATGAAGTCTTTTTCTTTACTTAATATGCTTTCCTTAAAAAACATAGTAAAATTAACTTGGTGAAAAAAAGAGTAGGTTGTTGGATTAAGCATTTGTTGGATTAAGCATTTGTTTCCATATAGTTCTTGATAACTTGTATTTACATCATAGTTACATGTGCTATGGACCATTTCGTCACTTATAACAACAGTAAACATTGTCCTTGTCAGATCTGGTTTGTGTTCATGTCTGTATTCTATTTTGTATGTTCCTATTTTATATATATCCAGAGTAAACATATTCCATTGAGTATATTTCTATCAATGGGGTAGAAAAAATATTGATTCAATGCATAATCCCTCCCTCAGGTATTTTGTATAAATTATCCTTATTGATCTTTCTGGCACTTTTCTAGTTCTTATGCTCAATTCCTGGCTGAGAACACAGTGGATCGCAAAGTTTCGGAGTCTTTCCCGTATCACACAGTTCATAAGCGACAGAGTGAACATCTGAACTCTGCTCTGTTGAAGTGTTGCCTACAACCTTATACCAGAATCCATTTAGCCTGCATTTGAATAGCTCCATGGTGTCTTTCTTTTTATTGGCAGCAATGTATTAGATTCCATGAGCTATGACTACTGAAGGTTCATAGGGTAGGGAATGGTGCAAGTACTTTGATAATTAAAGTCATTTTAATTGATTAATTAGTGATTAATTTATTCTATCATTACTTCACTATCAAATATCAATGACTAGTTTTCTAAAACATTAGTTTTAATTCCATGGATTTGATAATAAAGAAGATAGACATGATCTTTGCCTTCTAGAAGTTTCTAATCCAATATCATTAAAAACTTGTCTACAGTGGGGTACTGGTGGCTCATGCCTATAATTCTGAGGAGCCTAACATATAGATAGTGTTTGAAACCAGCTCAGATAGAAAAATTGATAGGACTTTATGTACAAAATAACCAGCAAAAAACTTGGATAGATGCATAGTTCAAGTGGTAGAGTACCTGCCAACAAAGTAAGCTAAACAGGACTAAGGCTTTGCTTTCAAATTCTGGTACCAGCAAAACCAAAGAAATAGACAAGCCAAAAAACCTTGTCTGTAGCATGTACAAGTCCTATAATGTTTGGAAAGCAACATAACCTGTATGAAACCATATATTCTCATCTGCAACTAAAATATAAATTTCTACCTCCTGGGGTGGTGATGAGTATTAATTCATGCTATGCGTCTTATAAAAGAAAAACGTTTCTAGCATACTATCATACCATTCACATTTTATTGTCCTGGTAGGCAAAGTGGAAAAGAAGTAGTCTTTTACTTTAATAAAGTTTAAAGTACTCCTTTTTTTTTTTTTTTAAGAGTTCATGTTTTGGGGCTGGGGATATAGCCTAGTGGCAAGAGTGCCTGCCTCAGATACACGAGGCCCTAGGTTCGATTCCCCAGCACCACATATACAGAAAACGGCCAGAAGCGGCGCTGTGGCTCAAGTGGCAGAGTGCTAGCCTTGAGCGGGAAGAAGCCAGGGACAGTGCTCAGGCCCTGAGTCCAAGGCCCAGGACTGGCCAAAAAGAAAGAGTTCATGTTTTGGTCAGTTTCAAAAGAGTCTAAATTTTACCATTCAAAATGGGACCTGTGATGTATATTCTGTAAAATTCTTCTTTTTTTATTTTTATTTTTTTTCAAATTTTTATTATCAAATGTAAGATTCTTCTTTAAAAATTCCCCACAAATAGTACAGGATTGTGAGAGATAATTTTATGTGTTAATTTGACTGAGATAAAGGGTGCTTAGTACCTGTTAAGGCATTATTTCTGGTACGTTTTTCCAAAACAAGTTAACATTTGCATCAATAGATGGCAGAGAGAAGGGGAGCCCTCACCCAAAGTGGGAAAGCATCATTCAATCCATTTGGGATTGAAAAAAATGGAAAGGCAAGAGAAGGGTGAATTCTTTCTCCCACTTCTTGAACTTGAATATTAATTATTTTTACTGCTCTCACTATAGGCACTCTTTATTTTGAGGTCCTCAGACTACATCTGTTCCCATAATAAATTTCCTTTTATACATTTCTATCTGTAATCTGTAGCCTAGTGACAATCCTGACTACTACAAAGATTAAGATTGTTTCTTACAAGTTTTCCCCCCATAGTCCAGGTTGTTCAACAGAATTACACTGTAACAACCACATTTTCACCTATGGGGCATTACCACTCTTCTCTCTCTCTCTGTCTCTCTCTCTCTCTCTCTGTTTTACACACACACACACACACACACACACACACACACACACACAGATCTGAACTTCACATTACAAAACCCATAAATCTAGAAATGCTTGCAGTGTGTGGACAAGGTGTGTGTAGCTTCTGTTGGAAAGAATAACTGAAAGAATTTCTTTGGCTATCAACAGAGGGAATGATAAACGTCTACTGCTCTCCTCTGCAGGCCAACTGTCTTTCACTAAATACAACAGGAGTGCATAGGAGATTCAACAATCATTCCACACACACACACACATGCATGTGAATGCACATGCACACACACACACATATGTGGTTTTAAGCTCTTGCAGCATAATTATTTTCCCAGGAGCCTCATGAAACAACTTTAAATTGTCTCTTCCATTCTACACATGAGGGATGGATAGTCTATGTTCTAGAACACATTGCAATAATTTAAGCTCATCCACCTTGAGCTTGCTTCTCTTACCAAATCTGTTCCTTAATATAGAAAGTGCATGATCCTAGCTACTCAGGAGGCTGAGATCTAAGGATCATGGTTCCAAGCCAGCTTGAGCAGGAAAGTCCATGAGACTCTTATCCCTAATAAATTACTCCCCCACTCCCCTCCCCCACAAATGTCAGAAGTGGCACTAATACTCAAGTGGTAGAGCACTAGCCTGGAGCAAAAGAAGCCCAGGGACTGCACCCAGGCCCAGAGTTCAAGCCCCAGGACTTGCCAAAAAGAAAAAAAAAAAAGAGAGAAGAAAGAAAGACAGGATGGAAGGAAGGGAGGGAGGGAGGCAGGGAGGGAGGGAGGGAGGGAGGGAGAGAGGGAGGGAGAAAGAGAAAGAGGAAGGAAGGAAAGAAAGAAGGAAGGAAGGAAGGAAGGAAGGAAGGAAAGAAAGAAAGAAAGAAAGAAAGAAGAGAAAAGAAAAGAAAAGAAAAGAAAAGGCAGTTAAGCTTTTGTCCATAACCCTTTCTCTCCCTCTGCCATCTCTGGTGTTTCCCTGTTCGATAGCTATGTTTTGAAGTTCTCCTCCCCCTCAGAATCCATAACAAATGCTTTTCAATGGCATCTTCTACTGTCCCCCAAATACCAAAATAATAAAAGGCAACATTAAAGTACTTCTGGACATATTCTTTGGGCTCAGTTTTCCCAACAAAAATGCAATGGCTGTTATTATCAAAGAAGTCTCCACTCTCCAATAAATATAAGCAAAGCAGAAGAGAATACTAACACTTAATCTATGACTGATAAGATCACAATAAGGATACACCTGTTAGCAGTGACCCCCTACCAAGAGGAAGAAAAGGTGTTGTTATGGCAAAAGCCACCCTTCTCTGGTTCCTCAGAATGTTATGAGCCTATAAATGTTAGGTCCTTGGCTCTTTGTGGCATTTGTGACTACAGTGTTGACTTAGCCTTGCAAGATAAAGAATTTCTTGCAAGTTCTGTGCTCCATTACAGCAAGAACTAACTGGCTTCATTTTCTTCCCAATGAGGCTTGATCTGCTGGAATGTTCCTAGAAGTCAACAATAAAAACCAACCTTGATCCCTTTCATTGAAATTCGAGGGTCATCAAGATTTTTGTTTCAGAACAATTGAAGTCTTAAAAGATTCCACTTCTGCATTGTGGGCATGATTGTGAGCTTCAGTTACACTTGGATAGAGGTCTAACCAGAAACATTGTGACCCTGTCACTATGTTCATGGGAAGCCCATTCCAGTCTTTCTTAGACTCCAGTTTCTTATCTATCAAATGAGAATAAGAATAAGACCCACTTCAAAGCATTACTGATAGACTTAAACCAGTTAATGCAAGCACTTAGCACAATGGTTGGCTCAATCATTCCTCCCATGATTGTTGCCTATCAAGTAAATATCACAAGAACTGGTTGGATACTCTAAAGTAATAAATGGATTGCTATGGATCCTTGGTTATTATTAAGGTACTTTGTTCTGGCTTGGTTTCTTATTCTTAGCAGGATGAGCTATTTAGCATTTCTATTACCTACTGGAGAGAAGTTCTTCTCAAGCAGAAAGAAGAACTAGGACTTCCTGATATTCAACAGGAGAAGTCATAATTTCCCTGTGTGTGTTTAAAGACCCACAAAGCTGTTTCATAAAGGAAATAAAAGCCAGTATCAGTAGCACACAAGTGCAATTTTAGATTTGAGATCTGAAGCAAACCTGGGCAGACATACAATGGATTAATCAGCAAAATGTTGGAATCAGAAGCGTGGCTCAAGTAGTAGAGCACTTTGAGTGGAAAAGGCCAAGTAAGAACTTAAGGCCTTGAGTTCAAGCCCCTGTACTGGTATATGAACATGGGTGCTAGCATGTGTGTGTGTGTGCGCACACACACACACATACTCCCCCACACATACACACACAAAGTAGAAGTAAAGTCATGTACTGACTCCATTCCTGCGTAATGCTTTAAAACTCATGTTTTAGTGTCATCTCATTCCTTCTAATGTTTAATTCCAACATTACTCAGATCACTGAAGGCTAGTTTATTAAAAAGCAAAGCCTAACCCTACACTTTTGGAACACTATAACTCATTTAAATAGAAAAGTTTTCAACAGGCATGCAATATGGTTCCCCTCATATCTTTCTCCAAAGCCTTCAAAAATTACTATTAGTGTCATTCAAATGGGGAAACTTAGTCCTAGTTTTGAAACCTTATGGATATATCCCAGAATGGGAAAGGACAGAGGATAGGACATCAACAGCTGGGAGAGGTTTTGTGGATTTCATAGTGGTTAAAAACTACCAACAAGGAAATATTACACATGGCCTTTGGCAGGAACATATTATAACATCCAGAGCCTTTTGCTAGGGACTAAGTAGAGTATTATTCATGATTATTATTTGATTTGGTCTTCTTCCCATCTTCTTTCCTTCTAACAAAAGACTTTTTCTGCCTTGAAAAAAAGACACTATTAAAAGTTTCTCTGTGTCTATGATTATATGTTACAGAAATTGACAAAAATATTCCTCAAATGAATGCCCACAGGGCCAGTGGAATTTACAGTAGCAGGTGGCATACTGCCCAGCTACAGGGCTAGTTTTTCAGAGGTAAAAAGAGGAACCACCCTCCCTTGAGAAATGCCAGGAAATGTCCACCTTTCCTCCCAATAGGTCAGTTGTGCAGCTTCCTTCATGAATCCCTGGGGTATCCTCCTAACTGCAGGAAAACATCCACCCAGCTACTGTTTATGTCACCAGCCCCATCTCACCCCACTTTTCTGCCCTCCAGTCCTTCAACTCTGTCCGTTATCCCTGACAATGCAGAGGATGATATGGAGTAATAGGAAAATTGATGGATGTTCTTAATTTAATACTTCAGGCTGGTGATCTAAAGGGAAACCTTGAGCTACTGGGTGAGACTAGTTTGCTGCCCAGCTTTAGGTAACTTCACCATGTTTTCTGTTTATGCTGTGCATTTTGCTTGTTTGTGTATGTGTAGCTTGCTTATTTAGTTATTTGTTTATGACAGGGTTTTGTCATGTGACCCAGGATGATTTCTGAATCACAATCTTCCTCCTTCAGCCTTTTAAGTCCTGGAACTACAGGCTTGTGTCTCCACACCCAGCTAGCGATCTATGCTCTCTATGGGATGTAACATTCATTTTGTGCCACAAGAATGTTGTGCTGCCAACAGCCACAAGGTCCTCTGACAACAGAGGGCTGGGAAGAAACATTAGTGTATTCCATCTACGATTACTCCTGAATCTGTATTCAGGTCCAGGTATTCAGCAACTGTGCAGCTCTTCTCTAGGCTCCCATTCAAGTCTGTGGTTGAACACTTGTCAGCTGACCTCCTATTAGCAGGATGACCTTGGCAACCTGGTTCTGCTTCCCTTGTCCTTCACTATCCTGAAGCCCAGTCCAGCTGTGTTCTCACATCAGTGGGGAAACTACCAGAGCAACTATAGACAACTTCTATACACTCAAATCTGTGTATGCAGCACACCTGCTGATACCACATGGATCCAAACATGTTCACACATCTCTAGAGGGAGACATTATGAAGATATGTGATCAAGGGTGAGGAGAGAGAGAAAGACGAGGAATTAGATTCTTTTCTTCATTCACTTTGACTGAGGGAGAACTAGGTACCTGAAAAGACCTGAGAAGGCATCTCTTCTCTTCCTGGTGAATTCTTGGAGTACATTCTGTTGTGTTTCACCCCCAAGCCAACAAAAAGGTGTTTCTGGCTCCCAGTCTTCATACTACCTCTCTTCTCTATCCAATTCTGTGCCTATTTCTGGAGGTGCAGAGACAGAACAGATAAAGCACCATCTTGGATTTAAGAAGATTGTTGGTGACAAGAAAATTGACGCAGTAGAATTGAGTTAGATTGTAGTCAAGTATGGTGGCTCATGCCTGTAATTCCATCTACTATGGAAAGGAAAATCAAAAGGACTATTGTTCTATGTCAGCCTGGGCAAATGTTAGGGATGTCATTCTATCTCAATAAATAGAGTAGGCATTATGGCCTATGTCTATAATCCCAGGATGTAGGAGACATAGGTAGGAGAATCATGGTCCCAGGCTGACTTGAGCAAAATGTAAGACCCTTTGCGAAAAATAACTAAAGCATAAAAGGGAAATAAGGGTAGGTTCTTGTGGTGGAGCTCCTATCTATTGAGTGCAAGACTCTGAGTTCTGAGAAAAAAAAATGGATAATACAAATAAACACAAAAGCACAATACTAGGTTAATATTGAGATGGCGATTGTACTGAGATGGCTCCATCTCATATCTCCACAGTCTCAGATAACACCACTGATGTTCCTTTGAGTTGATACTACTTATCTGCTGCTGGCCCATGACCTTGACCTTCACTGGCTTACTGAGGTCACAGGTTGTTCCTGGTTGTACTAGGGGACTTCTGGGAAAAGCAAGGTGGGACAGAGGTAACCATAGGAACCACCTTGGCACCCGATCACAGATACAGCAACACAGGGAAGTAGATCCAGTTAATCTTCACTAGGTATTCACTTTGGAAGGGAGTTGGATGAAGAACAACCTAAATGAAAAGCCGTGGCAAGCCTATCATAAACACCCACAAGATTGCTTGCTTCTTCTAAAATAGGCCTTGAAATTAGGACATTGGTTCAGTTCTCTCCCAGTAAGAGCAGTGGAAAATTAGGAGATAAAAGAATAAAGAATCAGTAAAGACAAAAGAAAGTGTGCTGAAGCGTTATTGTGTAGACACAAAAGCATGCCTCTGATACAGGAGGAAGCCTGTGTTCAGGAGTTAGGTTGCCCAGAGGCCTACAAAGTAGAGATCACAAGGGCAGCATGCAGCTATCAATTGCAATGGCCTAGACAATTATGGCAAGAAGGTGCTCAATCTGCTGCTGTGAGATAGGATTGGGGTAAAGGCCTCATTCAAGCCTAGACAATTACAACCTGAGGGGCTTCAGCTCTGGAGAGGCGGCAGGTGGAGATAATACAATAGAGAAACTAGTTCAAGAACCTTCAGGGAGTTCAGCCCAAGAGACTTGGGCCTTGGCACTGGGCCAAAGCTGTATGATTTTTTACATTTGTCTCTGTTATACTGAACATTCACACATACACATACACACCCAAGTGCACACACACACACACACACACACACACACACACACCTCTTGGCAGGTTTACCAGCTACCTTTTGACAACATGACCACCTTAAACTTCATTTTACTTAGAACCTGTGAAAAAGAAAGTGGGGATAAGTGGTCCTCCCACCCCAAGGTGAGGGTTACAGTGACACTGAAGCTTCTCCACACACAACACAGAAAGGAGAAGCAGTGGAAATACCATTGGCTTGGGAACCACATACATCTGCCTTCAAACCCTGGGTCAGCTGTAGGACTTAGGGCTCGATTTCCATTGTTCTGTTACCTACCAGTTACAGGCAGGAGTTTTATTTTATTTTATTTTTTTTTGGTGAAGGCTTTGTTAACAATCAAGAGAGGTCATGACATGTTCAGTACCTACTATGGATAGATGATATAACAGGCGTCATCTTCCATAGGCATTCAATGGTTCCACTCTCTTCTTTTGTTATTTATTTTATTGAGGTTTTTGGTGGTCCCTGGTATTCTGGAACTCATTTCTAATTCCTCTTTAGTAATTATTATGGATATTATGTACCTGTTCTCCTTCATTGTTTTCCTTCTCTACCTTGGACCAGTGTGCAGTAGGTAGCTGTATCTTCAGGAAGCTAAAACATGCCCAAAACAAGTCTACATCTAAATCTACCTATCAATTAATAATCACCATTGAGAAATCCAGAAATTTCACATGAGCAATAAACAGAAGGCTCAAAAAGGACAATCTGGGTCAACTACTATTTGCCACACGTGTCTTTTCATTGACCACTATCTTCTTCCTCCCTCCCTCCCTCCCTCCCTCTCTCTCTCTTTCTTTCTTTCTTTCTTTCTTTCTTTCTTTCTTTCTTTCTTTCTTTCTTTCTTTCTTTCTTTCTCTCTCTCTCTCTTTCTTTTTTCTTTCTTTCTTTCTTTCTTTCTTTCTTTCTTTCTTTCTCTCTTTCTTTCCTTTTTGAAGTTATGTTACTATGTAAGTACTAGTTGTCACACATTTATACCCAAATAGTGGGGATGGTCATACTGGCTTGAGATTTGTGCTTTTACTTCCTGGAAATCTAGGGGACTCATGTTGAGATACCCAGAAAAGATGTTCTTCCTTTCATCATCAGCCTCATACCGCATTCCTTACTTCCCTGAGCCTTTCCTCTACTAGACTCTGAACTTCCAGATTCCTCAGTGTCCCAGGAAAGATCCCAGTTTTAAACACACCTAATAGTGGCAAAGTGCATCCTGGTAAAGAGTTCCTGGCCATGTTTTCCCCAGCTTTCTCCCGCACTATGGGTGTCCTTATTTCCTTTGGATAGATGAGATCTTGAACTCTCAGTCTTTACCAAGACAACACTGTGTAGGAATTTTGGCCCTGGAGTCTGGAACAAGTGGCCTCTTGTTCCATACTGACTGTGTCACTTATTAGATATCTGATATGTCATCCATTGGCTTGTTTAACTTGTCTGTTTAACTTGTCTCTCAGTTTTGCTAAGAGACACACAGAAAAGACCTAAGTGATCTTGGGGAGACAGGTGGAGTCACAAACAATTCTTTGAATAGAAGGGACTGGAAAGATAATTGTGAGAAAGCGGGGTACAGATAGGCAGGATGAGCAAAGGAAACACTTCCAGGTGAGGGTTGGGCTAGAATAGAGAGAATGGACAAAGGCCTCCTACACATGAAAGGGTTCATGGAGCTCACAGATCTGGAAGAAGTTTATTTGGATTGGAGTATCTGCTGATTACTTGAAATCACACCAGTTTTTAAATAAATGTCAGCCAAAGAGCCCTAATCCAATGAGGAAGGAATAAAACAGGGAATCAAGTCAGAGTCAATTTCTTGAAGGAGAATGTGCTTTTACCTGGAGCAGTCCCCATGGATATAGTAGTAGCCAAGAGCAGGGCAAGGCAGAGCTCCATACTCAAGAAGCATGTGATTAATCCCATCAAGTCGCTGAAAATGTAACAAAGAAAGTAAACGCTTCAGATTTCATCTCCACTCACCAGCTTTCATCTCCACTCATCATCAGTTTAGCTACTGCATTTCCATAACCATTGTGTGCGTTAATTCCTAGGTCACTGGCATGCAAACATTATTTTGTATAGCACATATCCAGAATCTAAGTTATAAATTGCCTTTCAGCAAGCTGATTCCTCTGCATGGATCATTCTCTAGCCCTTGTGGAAAATTCTGGTGCAGTGTGGGCTCTTCTTTATTCTACCCTTCCCGGGTTAAGTGAAATAATAATGAATTTCATTTTACTCCCATTAGTCCGAAACATGATCCTGGAAGAGAATGAATAAGGATGAAACAAACATTTAGAGGCAGGTGTAAGAATCCCTTTTTCAGATGAAAAAAATGAGGCCTGAAAGTTACATTATCTGTTGATATCATACACAGTAAAAGCGGGAGTGAATACTTAAACATGTTTTTCTCTGAAGTATTATATTTAGTTTTAGTACAATGATCGTTGATGATATTTCCTACATATGACTCTGACCAACCTCTAAATTTGAACACTGGGAGACTTGAGCATCTTCCTGCAAATTTGTCCTTAGTTGAGTTGTCAATGCTTGTTCCAAAAGCCAAACTGTAAGGAGTGTGAGCACTGTTTAAAAAAAAAAAATCAAAATAATGCAGACAGACGGACTCTGACATCCCCAGCTAAGACCTACACGTCTGATGAAAACTTCCTGGTTGGGAGATTTGTTTCTCAAGGCATTGTGGGGAAAGATGTTTTGAAACTAGGGCAAGATTTTATGGTCAATAGTACAGTTCTACATGGTACAAGTTCTTTTATAATTTATTGTAAAGAAGAGAAGACTTCACATTGCATGATCAAATCCTGTAGGGAAACAAATGTCCCTTTTTCTCATCAGCAAATGATAAAACTGTCAAATTTGGTCAAATTGTCCTATAATTCTGCTTGTTTTCTTCCCAGATGAGTCATACTTCCATCTAGCTGACTCCTTGTTAACCTTCTGTTTACTCTTTTATCTACTGATAAGAATATCAAAATGAAGCAATGTTTGTTTTGAAAGAACAACACATAGCAGGGGAAGAGGAGTTCAATGCACCTTAGTCCTGTCTCCTACATCTGAAGAACTCTGAAGCGATTGTGTAGTAACAGTATCTAGCACTTACCTATCATCATTTAAAAGGTATTTTTATGAGTATTATTTCATTTGATCACTATAACAACCATTGAATTTTGGTACTTTTGTGTTAATTCAGTTTTTATAAAGAAAGAAGCTAAAAACTTGAGAAATAACATGGCCATAGATGAAGTAAAAATAAGAACTCTGTGGCATTAAGGTCTGGATTTGAATTAGTTCTGTGATCCTAGATGAATTTCATAATCTCTATGTGGCAGTTTATTCATCTTTGAAAGAATAAGCTTTAGGTCACAGTATTGTGGGGATAAAACTGGATAATACAGTACAGGCTTCCCATAAAGAACAGATATATGCTTACTTATATATGCTTAGGAATTCGATTTATCTTATGCATTATTTTTCCTTGGGGAAAAACAGATTTACCTCTTCAGGTTCTGAGACCATGAAGTAACGCAATACTTGAATAACTAAGTCAATTTTTTAAAAATTTACTTATCATTTTTAAATAGTTACACAAAGGACTTTCAATACAGATCCATGGAAAAATATATGTGGGTGTCTCTATATATTATATATATATATAGAGAGAGAGAGAGAAAGCCTTAGTGTCATTCACTAAGTTGTTTATACGTAGGTCTGCACACAGTAAGAGATTAGTAGGCATTACCTACACTTGAGAACTATGTCCATTTGATTCATTTGGAGACAGCATCCCGCAAAGTTACAAGGCAATTTGACCAAGTCTGACATTCAACCCCCCCATATCTCCACAACGGTTGACAAGATCAAGGGGTTCTTTCCTTCTTTAAAATAAATGATTAAAAATCCATCCTATGGAGAACTGTACTGAGATTTCTTGGTACCCTGAAACCAATCAGGAAAAATTTGTCATACATGTGTCTCTTCTCTTGAGATTGAAGGGCCAGTCTGTCAGTGTTGCTTTTCAAAAATCTACAGACCCAGGTTGCAGTTTTGATTTTTAGAATAAGCATTGGCAACTCACCTAGTGACAAATTAGCAGGGAAGGAGATCAAGTTTCATGATTATTGCCCAAAATGACTCAGGTGACGAGTAGGAAATCTGGCATGAATCCTGAAAAAATAAAGTCTCTGTGGGTGGGGTACAAAGTGACATAGCACACTGAGAGAGGAAGTCCTGTTAGGTGCTAAACATGTGCTTAGACTATCCTAACAACCTCATAAAAAGAGATGCAAGCATTAATAGGGAGTTAGAGGTTCAAATCTTTTTTCCCCCTATGGTTTCTAATTCTTAAGTGAGAAGAAGGCCATGTTGTCTAACTGCCTTCCTGTAATAAAGATGAGGAATGATTTTTTTTACCTGCCTCCCTTGCTCAGTTCTTGTTCCATCTACTGAGCCTGATTCATTTGCCATCTGAATTTTTCTCACTCCTTGGTGCCTGCAACGTGGAGACAGAAACAGGAGCTGCCTTGTAGTACAAATGCCAGTCTTCCTTCCCTGACCCTCCTGTACATTTGGGAGACAACCTTCTTCCCTTCCAGAGGCGCCTGTACTCTGGACAAATTCCACTGAGATGGTGGAAACTGGGCAGAGGAGTCTTAGAGTTGAAGGTATTTTTTGTCAGAGGGAATCTGTGAAGGCCGGGGTTTTGTTGACTTTGACAAAGAGCCTAATTGGCCTTTAACTCTTTAACCACAACATCATCATCTTCAAGTGCAGGGAGAAAATTAACCACCAGCACCCAGAACCACATGGAAGAAATTAATGTCCTTTTTCACTAATCCCGCTTTTAAAACTCAAAAGTAAATATGCATTATGTTCAACAGCTTCCTCTGAGGCTGAATATGGGTTTCAGTGACAATAAATGGACTCTAACATGTCTCAGGATGCTACCCTGGAATCTCATACAGAATTTCCTGCACCGTCATCCTCAACAGTAAAGATAAACCATCTAAGTCCAAGGTTTTTCAATGTAGTCCTCAAAGCCTGGGATGTTGCAGAGGAGATGCAATAAGATATGTATTTAGATATATTTGCATCTACATTTCCACCACGTTACCTGTGATATTTGTGACCCAGCATAGGTAATTGTGTAATTGAGATATAATAGTAACTACTGGGACTATCTTGCATTGATGTGTATAAATCACTTTACACCAAACTTGCCCTATAGTAAGCCATAAAGTATCAAAACAAATGTCAACAATTGCGGTTGACCTATATCTCTATTATAGATAATCATATCAAATGTTAGTACCTGTTAAAGATTATGATTGGGAAAGGATTCTGCTGCCTTTCTGAGGCATGTTCCTAACACATCTGGCATTCTGAATATGTGTGCAAAGGTGATCAGGTTCCGAGGGACATGGCTGTGTGAAGGCACCTCAGAAAAAGGGAAGGCTCAGAGGAAGAATCTGGGAGAGTTGGTGTAAAAACTCAGTGTGACTGGTTTTGAAGTTATTGAATAAAGGGGAATTTAATTTCTTTAATTGATCCTGCTGCCCTAACCCTTTTCCAACTCACACATGGAAGTATGCATGTGCACACTCTTACATGCACACATGCAAACATGTGCGCACATGAACTCACACAGGTTTACTTCCTCATTCGCATGCAAGCACATATATAGTCACGTGGAGACAGAACCATAGCAAGATGCTTCCTTTCTTACTCCCACTGTATGCACTAAGCTTTCAGCTATCCCCATTGTCAGGACTCACCTGTCCGAGCTATGGACCAGTCTCCTTGAACAAGTCCACGTGCTGAGGCTATTGAATCTTACTGTATGAAGCTGCTCACTGGATAGCATTATCTCTGTCAACCTCACAACCACCCAATCAGGTGGAGAGTGGATGGACGCTTCATGCCTTCTCTTTAGACATGTTCAGATTCCCTAAGTCAAGCAAAATGCCCAAATCTTAGGACCACACCAGGAAAGCAATCCTGTTCACTATCTTCAAAGCCCATGCTGTCCTTCAGGGTTTCTTAAAGCTAGACGCTAAGAATCATTAATCAATCCATTAATTTCTCAAGCAAGCCCAATCAAAGGGATTTTAACTCATCATGTAAAAGCATTGACAATAGAAAAGAAGAAAATTCAAAGTGCATTGTGCACCTTAAGTATGATTTTATAAAACTTGTCTGATATGCATGTGTTTATGTCGACAGGGTAGACAGAGAAAATTGATGTTTTTACAACCATAAGTTGTTACAATGAAAACGTAGAACTTTATACTCTACAGCCAGAGTCAGTCTAGTCTTTCAGCACAAGAGCTTGGCTTCCAGTCTGAATAAATTGCTTCCGCATGTGTGCTTCCGAAGTTCAGTGAACATTCCTATCTTATAACCCTAATCAAATGGCACGTTAGTTCCTTCCTCATAGGGTGTCTGTGTATATGTGGCCTCCTTCCTTTCCACCATTCATCTCCATCCTTCCATGCCTATTGTGGCAAAGGGGTGAGGGAATTATGACCTTGCACTTGAATGAACTGCGAACTTGTTGATGTGAGGTATCCAGTGTTTACATCTACCAGATTTAACTCATTTAAAACCTAGCCTAAGATCCTTTTATTCTTCCTTAGAACTCACAGAAAAGTCAGGCCAAGCAAGAAAAGAGAAAGGAAGAAGGAAGAGGAATGAGCTTTATTATGCCTGTGGTGGCTGTTATTTGCAGTGGTGACATTTGAACCCATGACCCTGAGCACGTTAAGTACGCCCTCTACCTCTAAGCCATTCCTTCAGTCCCTTTGTGAGTTAAACACAACTCTGAAGAGAAACTTAGAACTATTTATTGAATGCTACTTTTATATAAAATAGAGAAGAATTCAATTTACCTAATTGGTCACAGTCCCACAGAATGTCAAACACTAAATAAGCTCGGCGTAATTGATCTTATCCACAGGAAGGATACTTGAGCTACTAGCCAGGGAAGAGAATGACAAGGAAGAAATAAGCATCCCCTACTTCCTGACCCATTTCTAGCCCCCACAAGAAGCCAGGCCAACATTGCCTCCTGAGGCTACACAGAGTTAGATTGTACTTTTTTGGCTGCTTATATTGTTTTATTACTCTCTATTTTCACATGCCTTGTCGAGAGGGAAACGGAAATGGTGAGTTCTTAGACTGATTTCTCATGAAGAGGAAGCCGCAGCAAACACTGATAGAGCCAGAAATCCCTTGGGCTATATTTTCTCTTGTTTCGTTGTAAGAACTCACTGGGGTCCTGAGAATATCTCAGAAGAACAAATTCTTCCTTTGCAACCACTGTGGACAAACAAGGTCTTGGAAATGGAAGGATTTTTATCACTCAGTTGCTGTCATAATCCACAGCACTGGCATGAATTAGTAATACCTGCTTCTCAGAGAAAATAACTTAAGATGATTATTCATTAATGGTGGTTTATCCACTTATTTTCAATGATGACTTTATACAAGGATCTCCGATCCTACTTCAAAAGGCTAGCATTGCAACCCTGGTCATAACATAACGGTTATGTAGATGAAAGACAGGGCTGGGGTAGATGTCATAATTGCAAAATACAAGCAGTGGTAAAGCAATACACACTTTGTGAAATATGATGCTAAGAGCTTGAAAAATCCACATGCATATAATACTAGATTTCCAAATTATGCAGCGAACACATCTATTCAAATCTCAAGTTCTTCCTTGTAATAACCTATTGACTTTGCTTCAAAAAGAAAACTCATATATACTGCTTTAAATGATACACATGATCACTTTGGAAGTGTGTGTGAACTCATCTCCCACGACAAGATTCACAAACTTCTCAGTCAGGTGGAGCCTTCCTCTCTCCATTGGGACCATCACTTTCTGGGTTCACATTCCATCTCCTAATTCAAGAATCCCTTTAACAACAGAGAATTTCCTCTGATTGGTGGCAATAGGGGAAGTCAAAGAGAGGCTCAATCATGAGATGCAAGAAAGGTTCTGTCTATGACTGCTGATGTTGAAGTTTCTAGCTTACATGTGAGGATCTAAGTAATTTCAAGTACCTGAGAGAGACTGACAGCCAGCAAAGACCTCAGTCCTACAACCACAGGTCTTGCTCTTTCTCCATCTAATTATCATGAGAAGGTAAAGACATTTGTCAGATTTAATGATCCAAGATTTTGCTATATCTAAAATGTAAAGTTGGAATACATGACCTTCAGAACATCTTCAAATGCAAATATCCCATTATGCTGAATGTTAAAAAAAATAAAGAGTTGACAACAATTGGAGTAAAGAGAGAGCCTAGCTGAGTATCTTTAGAGTACTATTGAATGGGTTGTCCTTGGACACATTCATAGTTTTTATAATGCAGACTGAAAAAAAAAAGGCATAATATATTCTATTACCTAGCCTGCCTCACCATTTTTAATCAGACATCTTTGCAAACTTTCAGGTGATTTTTTTTCCTGTGCTCAACAGTCTAAATCAGGGCAAGACTCTGGTGCCAGAGAGACCTTCACTGAATTCTAGCCTTTTCAGAAAACAACTCTATGACCTTGGATTGCTTGTGTCATCTCTGTGTGCAACAATATTTTAAATGCAGTGGATACTGAACAACTAACAGAAGTACCTCCTGATTCATACAAAAGATGTTCTCAAGCCTGTTTATTTCTAACCTCTTGTCCAAGTTTCATTTTGACAAATAACAAAGTTGCTATACATTTAAAAGCTTACTTGTCTAAGCACTTTATCTCCAGTTCTTTATTAGAAGCTGGAGTAAATTGTGAAGTTACGAGTACACTGAAACAAAGGACAGTCTTTCACAGCAAAGATTTCATTCTAGCTGTATTCCTCCAACAGTTTCCTGAGTATGAAATGTGCCATAGAGACATTTTGACCTAAGCAAGATCATTTTCAGAAAAACAAAGATGTTTATGTGCTGTGTGTAATATTTTGGCATTTGATGCTTGGAGCAAAGTTTAAAAGTTCTGAATATACATGAATATCCTAACTTCATTTAGCAGTATCTCCTTTGAAAGGTGAACTTGATATGCTTTTAAATTTCATGCTGTTGGGTCTAGTTAAGATGGCATCCTTGAATGGAACACATTAAAAAAGAAATCTCCCTGGAGAGGAAAAGTGAAGCTTGAGTTCTTATTCTTTCTCCTCTGTCTTGCTCTCCTTCACAGATCAAAATGTGAATTGCTAAAAAAGACTTTCCGGAGATTGTTATGTAAAAGTATGATTGTTTATTTTTTTAATCACTAAAGAAAAATAAGAAACTATAAGAATAAACATCAACTTCATTAGAAATCAAAGACTACTATATTAAAGTAACTTACTTTACTGATGTTATTGGAAAATTTAGCACCATTAACCAGCCTTGATTTGTATGTTCAGCAAGAGAAGAATTCAGGCAACATGTGATACTAGTGAAAGTGGTGAGAAAGTTTATTAGGGAAGAACTCTGGCAGAGAAAGATCACTTGGCATACTGTAATGACCTGGAAAAAACCTTGCTTCTTAGTTCCTCTTTAACTATCTTCAGGGTACAGCTCTGAGCAATATCTCAGATGCCAGGCTTTTCTCTTGGGTTGAGGGAATTCATGGCTGTACAGTAGTTATAAAAAATGGTGACAGCCAGGACCATCCTGCTCTGTGTTACAGCATTGCATTGCTTATACGTCTCTAAACTGTACAACTCCTTAGGTAAGTAGGATAGATGTGGGTCTGGAGAGCTAAAGAGATACCTGTGCCTTTTGTGTGATAGTTAGAGGGTCTAGGAATTATTTTTAGCCTTCTTCCCCCTGTATGAATTAACTAAGCACCTCTAAGGATATTTGCCTTGCAAGTATTGGTAAGATAACAATTTTGAAAAAAAAACTGTACAATCTTAAACAAAAAATTAGTAGAACTAAATGCTGAGAGTTTCACTACAATGCCACTTCTAGGAATAAAATATATTATGCCTACAAAATATCTAGTGACAAGAGGCCATTATCATCTCTAGTTTTAGAGATACATATGTTCCTGGCGCTGTGTTCAACCCTTCTATGCAGAAAGTCATTTATCCTGATAAATACACTGACAGAACAGCACAGAGTTAACATTGCTATTCAAAAGGAAGAAAACAGATATGAGTTACTAGCTCCCTGCAAAACAGAACTTGAACAATGAAGATATTAAATCTGAAAGCTCCAAGTCTAATATGCAGTTTACATTACAGTGGTGACTTCCCCTTAATGATCTGGGCAGCACCGGGTGTGGCTTTTGGTGGCTACATCTTACACGGCTAGACTTCAGGGTTGCATAATGATGCCTCAGATTTTTCCCAGGTCAGCATTGAAGGATGCTGGTGGCTGTAACTATCTAGAGTCTCAGGAAAAGTTGACCTGCTCCTATGTCTCTACTACTCATCATGCTCATTAAGAGTCTTGACTATGGCTCTGTCCTTATAGCAGGCCAGAGTCTCTGCTTGGATTCTTGATCATTCCTTTGAAATCTCAGTGGATACCGCCATCAACCCATAATTCTTACATTCAAGCCTGCAGAATCAGCAGCACATGGACTATGGCAAAGCATTCCATTTGCTCATTTGGGAGGCATGGAGAACCCACACCTGGGCCCATTTAAACTATGTCTGGTATAGCCACTCCTTGCTTTCTTAAAGAACAACAGAGTTGGGCTGGGGATATGGCCTAGTGGCAAGAGTGCTTGCCTCCTGGGTTCAATTCCCCAGCACCACATATACAGAAAATGGCCAGAAGTGGCGCTGTGGCTCAAGTGGCAGAGTGCTAGCCTTGAGCAAAAAAGAAGCCAGGGACAGTGCTCAGGCCCTGAGTCCAAGCCCCAGGACTGGCCAAAAAAGAAAAAAAGAAAAGAAAAAGAAAAAAAAAAAAAGAACAACAGAGTCAAAACCCGAGGCAGTCCCGGGTAGTAAGCTTGTGAAGGTTGCCTTGGGTTTGAAGAAATCCAGAGGTTGTAGGGAGTTTTGAAAACACTTTTTAGGAAGGCCTTGTAGGACAGAAGATGTATCTTAACAGATTTGAATTACCCTTAAGGCCTTCTATCTGTCATCCTGACTGGTGTCTCCTAGGTCCTATCTATGAAGACATTGTTAGCAGGTAGTCAATTGTTTATACCAGCATTTTATTCTTTCCTAGCACACTTTTCCCCAGACTGAATTTTTCCAATTCTTTCCTTCCTTCTTTCCTTCCCTTCCTTCCTTCCTTCCTTCCTTCCTTCCTTCCTTCCTTCCTTCCTTCCTTCCTTCCTTCCTTCCTCCCTCCTTCCTTCCCTCCCTCCCTCCCTCCCTCCCTTCCTTCCTTCCTTCCTTCCTTCTATCTTCAATCATGCTGAAACTGCTCAAGTTTCCCATTCTGTGTTTTGTTTAGAATTTTCTTTCCCCAGCAAACTAATTGATTGTTCTTAGGCACATCCCTCCACAAAGCCCTAGGATATGAATAGAGTGAAGCCATGTTCTCACTTACTTTGTAACAAGATGGCCTTTCTTCATTTCTCAATAAGACATCTCTCATTTCTATATGAGACCTCATCAGATTTGGGAAATTCCGATTCCTTTTTGAGCCCACTGAGTTCACATCAGTATTACCTGCCCACCCCCCGCTATGATTTTTTTATACCAAGCCTCCAAATTCTTCTAAACTTTGCCCATCATTTCTTCATTGTTTTTCAGATGTTCTTATAACACTATCATGCGTAATAGACAACTTATGTCTACTTTCTGTTATTTAGCACAAAATACCAGAGGTCAGGTGCCTTATAGATCAAAGAATATTTATTTGGTACATAGACTGAAAGCCACAAACCATCTCTCTCTACTTGGTCTCTGGTGAGGATCCACTTGGCTTTGTCATAACCCAAAGAAGAAGCCCAAGGACCTGGACACAAGCAGAGGCAAAGCAAGGGAGGTGGCCTCACTTTACAGCAGCCTGCTCCGGTGAGAACCGACTCCACAAGTCTGATGCTCATCATTTCTGAGTTAGATCCCAGGACCCAAGCACTTCCCACAAGGCCCCACCTCTTCAAGTCTTTACCAGCCTCCAACATCACCACAATAGGAACTGTGTTTCCAGTACAAAACCCATTGGGAGACACAGTCAGACCATATCTATACAGTAGCCACGATCTGAAATACAGCTTTTAAATAACCTCAAATTATTATGTAAAGTGCAAAACTGACTCTTAGAGGATAAAGAAAAGTATCTCATTATTTAAAAAAAAAGTTTAGGTGTGTCTTGAAGAAAAATTTGAAGATATTCCACAAGTGAAAACATTTTTATGTCATTTAATTTTGTTTCTTATAAATTAATGAATTTGGAAATAAATTAGTGAAATAGGAAGCTTATGAGCTTCTAATCTCAAGAGTTGCACTTATTGGTGTGTGTGTGTGTGTGTGTGTGTGTGTGTGTGTGTGTGTGTGTACCAGTACTGGGGCTGAAATTGTTGTACTACTCTCATTGTGAGGGTCAAATCAAATGTGGTACTCTACCACTTATACTTCATTTCTGGCTTTTTGTTGGTTATCTGGAGATAAGAATCTCTAAGATTTTTATGTCCAGGCTGGCTTTGAACTATGGTCCTCATATCTCAGTATCTGGAGTAGCTAGGATTACAGATAGGAGCTGACGGTGCCTGGCCAAGACTTGTCCTTATTGATTGCCTTGTATCTTCACTTTATGCTATATGTTTAATTAAAATGGATTACATGTTACAAATAAGTGTTAAGACAATGCCTTGTTAAGGCCAAAAGCCTGATCCAGCAGTGATGTTTCTCATAGTCTACATTAGAACAGCATGAATACTTCAAGCCAGTGGGTAAAACTTGTCACTTGATATGTTCCGGGACAATGACTTTTATCAAGTACAAATGTCATACTTGCTTCTATAACTTTGCACAGTCCTTATAATCCATGAATCATGTTACTGTTGAATTACTTTTAGGGGAAATAGCTTGGGAAAGAGCATATGTTTTGAAAGTTGTTAAAAAGGAAACTGTTGACATAAATATGTACAGGATAAGATGAACATATGGAAATTTTCACGGTGCATTTTCCTCCAGAGTAAATGAAAAGGAATGTCGAACCACAAAGAATGCTTTCCCTGAGCTTCAGAGAAGGATACCAGCAGTCTTAAAAAGGCACTTAATGGATTCATATCTGGAAATGGTTGAATCATAAAAAGGTGTAGCATTCAATTTTATTTTTGAAGTGCTTGAGAAACTTCAGCTTTCTCTTTGAGAAAAATGAATAAAACTTTAGGCTCCTTCAAGGTGAGGTGAAGCTATTTTTCAAGTCATTTCCCATTTAATGGCTAGTAACGACGGGTGTTGCTTTTTCATCCCTCCACCTATCCTGACACAGAATCCAGGCCAAGATTTCTTCCCCGAAGCTTTGTCTACTGGCCTCTGTTTCATTTGATTTCACTGTTTCATAAAACTGAAAGTGATGGATGTTTGTAACACATAATTTTACATCGACTACAAAAAGTATCTTGCATGCTGTTCCATCCACAAACTCTCAAGACAGAGGTGAAATCATACTTTCTTAGTGTCCAGCTCACTCTTGGCTCCTCTGCTAAAGGCTTAAAAATATCAGCAATAATGGGCCTAATAGTTGGGATAAGTTAACTATAGCCTTATTCTATGAATAATAAAAATCAGCACTGTGTTGCCATTAAATAACAACAAATTGACATTTAAAGATGCTAAAAAATAAAGCCAATAATTATCAATATATTTGTGGAAGCAATAAAATTAACCAGTAAATATAGTTTCTGTCTTTCTGAGATTACATAGATTACTAGAGATGCCCACTAGAGCACTGCTGATTGAGGAAGAATCCCGCCCATCTTTAGGTGGTAAAGATCTCTGGGCTCGTCTCTTGAAATCCTCAAGGACAGATCATTCAAGGTAAAGCTAAATGGCAGCACGTTCCATTTTACTTTGTGTTCCCTGATTCTGTCTTCCAGTTATCAGAGGACACGCATCCATGAAAATAGAAGCAGCTCCCTACCAATGGTAAACTGAGGAGTGGTTTGAAGAACTTATTTCAAAAATCTTCATATGCATGTCCTTATTACTTGACTCAATCTCTTGTGCTTTCTATTCTTTCTTTTCATTGTTCCAAACAAAGAGAATTCATCTATCCAGAGTCTTCTCTGTTGGTATTAGCACTTAGAATCAGAAACATTCCTCCATTCAAGGGTCTTGTGCTATAGTAAAGATGACTGATGTTTCAAGTTGTGATGTAACAAAACCAGTTCGGTAACATACAAGTGGCACTTCCCTTTACTGTTCCAGGGTTAGTGTGGCTACCCAGATAAGAACAACCAACGAATGCCTTAAAAAGGAGATGTTTAGCAGCGTCACCGTTTTCTACACTAAGGTCTCCTTAGTCCGCATTCCCATGTGTGACAACTGATAATGTCCAGATGATGTCAGATGCCCCACAATGGGAAAATTTGCCCTCAGCTGGGATCCATAACCTTAGAGTCCACTTGTGCAATCTTGTTTGGTGTTGCAACTTAACCCTGGCATTACTGGGTCATCTATTAGTACCTGTCAGCAATATCAAACTATGATTCCTTTGGCTCTGAGACGAAATTAGCTACCAAAAGATTCGACATTTGTTCAATACCTGCTTGGATTAATTTCTGAGTATGTTGGACAATGTGATACAGTAGAGAAAAGGCTTTCGAACCAGATGACAATGGACTGAGCACAATCTCATTATTTATTGGCAGTGTTGTTATTTTGAACAAGGCTTCTTCAGTTGTCTGATAAATGTTGATGTTCTGAAAACAGTAGCCCAGAATAATGGTTCTGGACATTCTATAAGAATTGGAACATAAAATATGTTCCACAAGCTCATGTGGTAAATTCAGGGTCTTCACCTTGTAGTCTTATTTTGGGAAGTTTTTAGAAACTTTAAGAGGTGGAGTCAGGCTGGAGGAAGTAGGTCCAGAGCAGAATGACTTCAAAGGTTATATCTGCTATCTGCTTGTATTCAATAAGCATTAAAAGTGCTTTTTATCTTTTTTTAAATGACAAAGGAAAAATAGTATTTTGTGACAGTTAAAAATTACATCGATTCATATTTTAGTGTCCATAATGAAGTTTTGTGGAAAACACCTACATTCCTTCTATTGGCTCACTAACTGCTCATTTGTGCCCCAACAGTAAGAGTTCAGTAGTTAAAACACAGACAAGATAGAAAGTATTTGCTTCTGGGTGCTTTACAAAAGCTTGTAGATCATTTTTATACTTATTGCTTAGGCTCAGAAAACCAGACCCCAGAATATGCCACTTTAGACCTCAAACTGAGGGCACCTGTAGACAAGTCAATGCAGGAGAGTGATTTCTCTGGAGTTCCCTCATATAACTTAAGATTCATCAAACAGAAATATAGTTCCCTTCAATTATCTTATTGAAATATTAACCAAGAAATATTAAAACTCATACCATGAGAGAAAATATTGAAAACTCAAATTGTACATCACAACCCAGGAACATTATCCTTGGCTTTGCTCTCATCTTCAGGTGCCTTCTTTCCTTCTAAAACTCATTTACCATACTTCTAATGGCTGACAACCTTCCTTTTCCAAGAGAAAAAGAAAGGTATGTAAGTATCAGCCACCTGGCTCTCGTTTTAGTTCATTTAATTATTTTATTACAGTTATTTTTTAGGTTATCTTGAAATAGCTGTACAAAGAGGATTTCAATTCCACATGTCAATGTGTAAGTACAGTGCATCTCCATGATCTTCAGACCTCAGCCTTCTGAGTAGCTAGGATTACATGCATGAGTTCCTGAGGCCTGGCTTCATGTGTGAAATTTGCATATTGTATTACAATTGTACAATTGTAATTGTATTTACAAGTGTACATTATGTGAAGTGTACACTTTTTCTCCTACTAATCTGCTATTGTCAGCTTACTTCAGCAGACTCAATTACTGAATACTTGGAAGAAATCAGACAATTATTCTTATTCCCTCCTTGCAGTTCCCCTGAGAGCTTAGAGTCTTTGTGTTGCTGGCCAAATAATCTGTCATTTTTGCTTGGATCTGGAATGTCCTCAAAGACCCATGGATTGGAAGCTTGAGTCTCATCCTATGGTGTCATGACAATATCCATAGGTAGTAGAAACCTTAGATAAGAACTAGATGGAGGAAGTAAAGGGGGGATATTAGGGCCAAGATTCTCTCCTTCCTCTTCTCCCCCATCCCGCCTTCTGTTTCTCTGCTTCATGGCTGCCGGAAGGTAAATGCTGAATAGGCCAAAAATCCATTGAGCCAAACAGCGATGGACTGAAACCATGAGTCTTTCTCTAAGTTAATTTTCTCAAGTGTTTTGTCACAGTGGAGGAACGCTAACCCACTTATTTCCCTAATCTCTGTTATCATTACATGCAGTAGATCCGCTTTTCCTAGGCCTTTCATGACCACAACTGGACTACTACTCTTTTGTTGTTGTTGCTATGGGCATATATTAAGTTGCACGGAATAAAGGGTTTCAGGGTGACATTTCCATAGATACATACAATGTAATTTGATCACATTCACACTCTCTACTACTGTTTCTCTTTTCCTTCGTCCTCCCTCCCCTTGTAACTGATAGTAAGCTTTTCTTTGGTGGTAAACACATTAGCCATTCACTCTGTAGGGTTTGGGTGTGCAAAGCAATAGTGAATCACCACTGAAACCCAAGGCCTGTGTCAGTCTATGAGCCTGTACCTTAATTACCACACAGTTGTTCCAGCAATTTATATGAAGTGGATCAATATGGTTACTTTGTGGATAGGAGAAACCGAGACATGGAGAGGCTGAAAAGCGTCTGCATGATTAAAAAGCTCATAATGAGTATCACAATTTCAAATCCAGGCAGTTCAGTGCTGGAATGCGTGACCTCTTACCCACAGTGCAAGTTGACTCTGATCAAATGGCGCTTGAGAACATGGTATGGAATCAGACAATATTTTCCTCTCATGGGTATACCTAGTGAGTTATTAAATCACCTTTGAGATTAGAGACTACCCGTGTCTTTTTTCATTTTACTTCTTTTATTATCTTTGAGCAGTTTTAGAAAGAGGTTTCAATTTAACATGTCAGTTTATGAGTACAGTGCATCTTGATCAATGTTGCCCTTCCATCATTCTCCCTAATCTGTTCTAATCCCACCCACACCTCATTACCTAGTTCCATTTTTTACATATACAATATCCACTGAATATTATGACTGCATTCTCTCTTAAGCCTCTTTTTGCCTATCCCTTTTTTCATCTTTCCACTTAATCCCTAAGAAAAACAAACAAAACCAGAATTAGAAAACAAGCTTCTTTATAAAGTAACTAATTCTCAAGGCTAATCTGATCATTAAATGGAATCTATATAATTCAGAGCACCAATCTCATTTTGCACCAGGCAAGAAAAAATATCCATTTCTTAAATTACAGTATCAGTCTACTCAGTCATGAGTTACTTAATGACAGTGACAAGTATTGAGACAAATGTCATTAAGGGATTTCAATATTTTCTAAGCATTTTTGTCTATATTTATACAAAGTAAGATGACTATGGTGGCACTAGAAAATGTCCTTTTAGGGGATCACTCTTACGTATGAGTGACCAATGGTTGGCCAAAATGTCATTGTGTGAGCCATAACTATACCTAATCAATTTGGTCCTTATGGGAAAGCAAGTGCAACTATAAAGGCTAAGTAGAATGCCTAGCATAGGGAAAGAGCATTCCCAATCCATGTTTATGCCCATTCTTCTCGCTTTAGCTTTACGAAGGATGTCATCTTAGGTAGAATGGAAGGCCAGTGTGCGATTCTAGTGGCACAGCACCCTCCTTCACGTTCTTTGCATCCCAGGCATAGGAAACCCGTTTTGCTCATGTGCGAAAGCAATTCTGACACCGTACACAGGAGCATAGCATCTGCACATGTCGCCTCCTGATGTAGATGGTAGGAAGGGATTCTTCAGTTCTGCTTTGTGGTCTCTCTGTGCTCCTGAGCATAATCACTTTCTTTTGTGGTTTTGGATTTATGTACACATTGCAGCCACAGGCATGCAGGCATGTATTTTTAGATCATTCTGAAAATGGAGCATCCAAGTTTTTAAAAATAAACTCATGCTGAGCTAAAGCTGGAATCAATGAGGACAGGAAAAAAAAAAACAACAACAACAACTACCAACCCTCCTCTTTCTTTTTTCACTGCTAGCAACCAAGTCCATCATTCCAGCCCCTGATTTCTGCTGATTCTTGTATTTCCTACCCTAAAGCCTTGTGGTGCAGATCTTGGCAACTGGCAAGTGTGGGTTATGCTGTTAAGAATAAATTTCAGGCCCCTCTTGGAGACTTGGATCCTCATAGACCTTCTTGAAAACTTTCAGAATGTGTCTACATATGTTAAGCATCCTCTCCCCTCCCCCCCTTAAGCAATATCAAGTGAAATATGGTTTCTCACAGGGTCTTGGGAGCTAGGAGGTAGCCAAACACCCCTGGTGGGGAGCTGGAGCCAGTAACACAATTAACTCCTATGCATGAACTCTTCAATGGATGAGGAGGAGAACTCCACCCCCACCCCATTCCCCTCCTGTATCCTAACAACCAGGAAAAATGTTTCCACAGCTGATTAGTGTTGCTGGGGAAACTCAGTATTGATCCTTCATCACAGTGATATGGGCAGATCCTCTTGGGGACTGGAAATGAAACTGGGTGGCATTTCTCTACGTGGGAGAGAAGGGTGAGATTTTAACATCAACATTATCCATTCCCAATCTCTTCTAAAATTAAGAAGCCCAAATTAAGAGGGACGCTCAATCTGATAATGATGGGATACCACTAGACATTGCTAGGAAAGACCTCACTCCTAGCTCACCTCTCCAGGATAAGGGTGAAGGGTCAGGAAGAAGAGAGTTAAGAAAAAACTGTCATTAAGCAGCTAAAGGATCAAAGACATCCTCATGGAGCAATCCTTCAATTTTCCCCCTAGGAAAACATAGAAAGATCTGGAGATTGGCAGTGGGGAAAAAAAGATCGTTTGTACATCCCAATAATAATATTAAAGAACAAGAATCTGTTCACGTAGTACCTCAAGGAAAGCCTTAAAGCAGAAGAGAAGATACAAGTAAATCTATCTGCTGTTTTCCAATTCAGGCTCAGACAAGATCAAACTCCCCTGGAAGTTTGATTCGTGCTTCCAGCAGGACAGCGGAACTGTTAGTTCTTCACTCATTTCATGTGCTATTTTACTTCAAGAGAGTTTCAAAGTGCCAGCCTCTCTTACTCCAGCCCACCTTCAAAAAGGAAAAAAAAAAAAAAAAGAAGAAGAAGAACAGTTTAAAAAGCATTCCAGAGGCGAGAGATTTGGTGAGAGATTTTAAAAACGTGATCAACAATTCTTTGTCCTTCCTCTTATTCAGTACTTTCTGGTATAATAGCATAGACAGAGGTACTCTAGTGTTCTCCTGAGTCACATGCTGTCCAACAATGGACTTCTTTGGGCCTCAGTTTTAGTTGTCTCTGGAATGTCCACCATTCAAAGACGCATAGCACTAAGGATTCAGCACAATGTAAGTGCCCAGTGCATTGTAAGCACTTGGAATACAGCACCCATTTATTTTTATTTTTTGCCAGTCCTGGGCCTTAGACTCGGGGCTGAGCACTGTCCCTGGCTTCTTTTTGCTCAAGGCTAGCACTCTGCCACTTGAGCCACAGCGCCCCCTCTGGCCGTTTTCTATATACGTGGTGCTGGGGAATCGAATCCAGGGCTTCATGTATACCAGGCAAGCATTCTTGCCATTAGGCCATATTCCCAGCCCCAGCACCCATTTTTTTTCTCTGTTATTATTTAGTGATTTTCTAGTAATATCTGTGATGATCTAGTATGGTAAGAGGACTTACTAAGAAGTCTACGAACCATTTGAGTGAATGAATTCCTTCCAAGATTGGGGATGTTTTCTTACATTTAGAAGAGAAA
Organism: Perognathus longimembris pacificus; assembly: GCF_023159225.1. Classification (NCBI taxonomy): domain Eukaryota; kingdom Metazoa; phylum Chordata; class Mammalia; order Rodentia; family Heteromyidae; genus Perognathus; species Perognathus longimembris. Next base: position 9,541,768 of record NC_063172.1, read on the forward strand.
ATACTATTTTTTCAGTATCACTTAAACAATGCCCAAATGGTATCTCCATTTCCTGGAGTAGAGGAAGCTGGCCTGGTCTCCCATTGCATGTATATTTCATCTCATCGCTGGTTGCCACAGATGTGTGGGATCTGTGGTTGTGTGTATGTGTTGTTGGTGTTGTTGTTGTTGTTTTTCCACCAAGCAGCACATATGGAAGAACTCATGATGGAAAACAGGAGTGATGTCATTTGCCTGGCAAGATCAGGATGTGAATTCAGACTCCCACAGTGTTGTTGGAGCTACACAGCTACCAGTGTGCTCTAAGGGAAGGAGACTATTTTGAATGTTTCCGGAGCAGAATGCTTTGATTTTCTTCTGAGAAATCACTGGGAGGGTGTAATCTGATTTCCACAAAGAGAAAGGAGTGTGTGGGGGCCAGAAATAGTTTATTCTTAGGGATTCCGAAGGAACTTCTTAAAAGTGTTTCTCATATTTCAGAACAGAAAGGGGGAAAATGGAGCAAATGTGTTCCATTCTTTTTGTGTATAGAGAAGGGAAACGATGTCTCTGTGCTCTCAGGAGTCTTAAGTCCTGAACAGTGTGTGCAGATTTGCATTGCAGCCTGCATTCTTCCCTAACATCCCTGAGCAGATGAGCATGGAAAGGGTTTAGTACTTCTCTAGTGATTTAAGTCATTTTAAACAATGATTTCAGCACAGAATAGATAAAAGAAAGCCAGATATATGGGAATGTTCTGTCCTTGAAGGAAACTTGTTTGCTTATTTTTCTTCTTTTAGAATCAATAATGAAAAAAAGTGTATTCATGAAACTGTGCTAGGATAGCTTGAATTCCGATCATTGTAGTGAGGTACAATGACCTTCATTAGCAATGATCTCCCTATAGAAAGAATTCTCTTGGTTACTTGGAATTCAGGCTCCAGTCTATCAAGAACTAATCCTTATAAACTTGTAGGAATTACTACCTTGGGCCACGCTGAGACAGTCGCCTGGCATTGAAGGAAGGGTCAACTGGTGGTCCCAGAATGGATTTTTTGCAGAAAATGGGTTTCATTTTGGCAGTGTGTGAAAATCATTTGAACTGGAATGTTTCTCCAGTGCTATACACTGTCTTTTCTTCCTCAAACCTAGATTTCCCTAATAAAATGAATGTGTACTTTTGGCCTGATGTAAACTTACCTTCCAGTTCCCAGGTGCATTTGAACTTGAGAAGCTAGGACTAGAAGGGATGCCTCACAAGACCTCAGTATAAATTCCTCAGAGCTCACCAAAAGCCTTACAGTAACCAAAATGGACACATTTTATACCTAAGACCTCACGGTCTCTGATTTTCTATTGTTGGTTGACCACTGCTCTATGCTGTGACTTCACTCTAGAGTACAGATGCAGTAGCTTATATCTGGATGCAGTCAGGTTCATAGAAGAAGGAGAAGAGAACACAGATACAGTGAGAGCTGGGATTGAGATTGGTATGTCCAGGTCAGAATCACCCAGTATCCATGTGACAGTGCAGATTGCTTTGGTTGGATCTTCTTCCTCACTCTCAGAGTCCCAGAGATATTTGGTAGAAATGGAGTCATTGTGCATTTCTCGTGCTTTGTAGGCACACCGGTGGTACAAGGGAACCTCCAACCAGACAATGTACCAGCTGTACAGTGGGAAGAGGTGGAGGGACACTTTGCATTCACTGTATTTCTAGATCAGTGTTTGGATATTACTGGCTTGAATTGACCGGGCCTTTTTGTATTATTTTGTTAGCTTACAGCCCAGCAGGAAAGGGGTGGTGGGGATCAGCCACTATACAACCCTCATCTGGTTCTGAGGAAACAAATTGCCTCCTCCCATATATAGTGAACTCAAAATGAGAAGGCTAAGAGAAAAATGAAATGCTTCTCTCCTCCATATCCTCAGGAACTAAGAGCTAATGGCTTTCCTGCCCCTTACTTTAAATTGTTCTTTCTAAATTTGATTCATATTTGTTTCTCCTTCAGTATTTTTTTGCATTTCATCTCATATCCTGTTTTTGTTTGTTTGTTTGTTTGTTTGCCAGTCCTGGGTTTGGACTCAGATCCTGAGCACTGTCCCTGGCTTCTTTTTGCTGAAGGCTAGCACTCTGCCACTTGAGCCACAGTGCCACTTCTGGCCATTTTCTATATATGTGGTGCTGGGGAATCGAACCCAGTGCTTCATGTGTATGAGGCGAACACTCTTGCCACTAGACCATATTCCCAGCCCTCATCTCATATCCTTTTACCCTCTTTCCATCTTGCTTCTTCTTTCTTCTTTCTTTTCCCCACAACCTCTTTTATCATTTGCTTATTAATGCTTCTATCTTTATTAATATTTAACTTCCTAGTTCACCCAATGTGGTTAATTACTCCTTATTTTTCTCTCTTTACTGGTGCCGTTTTTGTAGTTTAATAAATTTTCAAAGACTATTTTGTCTTTGTGTTATTTTGGTTACTATAGTATGTTTTATCCCTCTGAGTTGGAAAGATTGAGAGTTCACTATTAGGCTACTCATTAAGAATGCCCCATATACAACTCCAAGAGATACTGGCTTCAACAGAAGTGTGAATTACAAAGCTGAGGTACAGGAAATATAGAAAAGTAAGGCAACAAGAGTCTCTCCTCAAAGGTCATAACACTTCAATAACTGAAATCAAGTATATCAAGATGGTAACATCAAAGAATTCAAAATATGATCAATCATCTTCAGGAAATACACATATGTAATGAGTTAAATAGAGAAGTTGAAAGACTGATGTGTGAAAATTCACCAAAAAATGGATATTCAGAAATGAGGCAAAGTAGAAATGAAAAACTTGATAAATAAAAACCTTAATGGGAAACAGCTTGAGTAGACTAGATCAAGCAGAAGAAAGAATGTCAGAATGAAGACAATGTTAAGAAATTATAACATTTAGATGGCATTAAAAATCATGACATGATGGCACTAAGAATCATTTTTAGAACTCTGGAAGATAAGAGTCTGAAGATGTTTGATGTAAAGGAGGAAAGTGAGATTTACAATAAAGGTAGATCAAATATATTAAATAAGAGATATGGACATATATATGTACATATGTATATGTACAGGAGTCATTTAGGATTCTGGATAGACATGATTAGAATAAATTTTTCTTTCATATTATATTTAAAGTGTCAAAAGCAAACAACAAAGAATGTTGAAAGCTGCAAAAGAGAAGCACTAGACAAATATTGTGATATATGCCTGTAATCCCAGTTACTTGAGGAGATCTTGGTTCAAGGCCAGCTCAGGTAGAAATTAGAAAGAATCCATCTTAAAAATAAGATGACTGTAGCAATACATGCCTGTGACCTCATCTATATGAAAGGCATAGGAAAGAGAAGTTTGTCTAACTCCAGCCCAGGCAAAACGAAGAATCATTATCTGAAAAATATGTAAAGAAAAAGGGACTGGAGTATTGGTTCCGCTGGTAGAACACTTACCTAACAAATGCAAGGATCTAAGTTCAGTCATCTGTATTGTGAAGGAAAAGTAAAAAGAAAGAATAGAATAACATAATCATTTGTAATTACAAACATGTCAAAGTAACACCAGTCTTCACTTCAGAAAAGTAAAAATCCAGGACATTAGTGAGTGTATATTCCATGCCTGGAAATAAAACAACTGCCTACCTAACTGCTATATCCACCAAGGTTATCCTTTAAAGTTGAAAGAGAAACAAAAAGTCTTCAAGGTAAGCATAAAGTAAATTAATGAGCATTTAAGTAGCATTGTGGAAGTTAAAGAAATCCTACACCCAAAAGAGGAAGAAAGAATTGAATAATAGTAAGAGGTCAAGAAACAATAAACCTCACTAGAAGAAAAAGAAAACAAATGTTAACTAGGAAAGAACCAAACATAATCAATGCAATAAACCAGCAAACTTCTAAGATAAACAAAAATGGGAAAGAAGGGAAAGCATGCAATTGAAACAGGAGAAAACCAAACAACCCCAGTAAGCTACAGAAATTATCATATACCTATCAATAATAATGCTAAACATAAATGGCTTTACCTTTTCAGTTAAAATATCTAGGATGTATGACTGCATTAAAAATAAGATCCAGCTGTTGTCTGCAAGGAACATTCTTCATTAGCAGAAACATACACAAATTGAAAATGAATTGATAGAAAACAATATTTCAAGAAAACAGAATCTGAAAATAACTTGGAGTAGCTACACACATGTCTAACCAAGTAGACTTCAAAGAGAATCACAAAAAAACAAGGAGGTGAATTCATCAAGAAGATACTACAGTTGAAAACATACATGCACCAAGTGTTAGTGTCTTCAATTCAATAAAATAAACACAACTGAAAAAAATAGGACTACTCTGTGCAAACCCAATAATAGTTGGTGGTTTCAGTATACTACTTTCTGGAGAAAAAACAATAACAAGGGAAGTTCAGAGATAATGTGATGTCATAAAGCAAATAGACAGAACAATTATCTACAGACTATTCTATCTAATTATTAGAGAATGCACATTCTTCCGTGCTGTCTATGACACTTACTCCAAAATAGATGCTACTTCAAGCCATAAGGAATGTCAACAACATAAAAAATTGCAAGAATGTCTTGTATTTTTATCAGAAAATGATGGAAAGAAAATAAAAGAGAGACTATTATAAATATGGGAGGAGGTGAAGGGGATGGTGGGTGTAGAGGCCTGTGAAGTTAACACATGCAAAATAGTTACAAGAATGATTGGTGCTTGGTAGGTGCTAGGCAGAATTTCTCTTAATCTGTTTTCTGCTTCTTCAACAGGATCCCACCATGTGGGGAATTTATCAACATTAGATATTTATTAGGTTAATGGTGTTGGTGGCTCAGAAGCAGAGGAATGTGGTGGTGCCTGTGGTTAAGGCCTTTGTGAGATGTCATTGCATGGTGAAAGGAAGAAATGGGAGACAGGAACAAAAGAAATGGTGGGACTTGTTTTATCAGGAACACATTTCCACCATAAGTAATCTACTCCCAAAATGGAAGCATTTATCCTGTTTGTGAAAGCAGAACCATAGTTATGTAATAAACTGTTTTAAAAATACCTTACATTTTAATAAATATTACAATGGCAATAAAATTTGAGCATGACTTTCAGAGAATTTAGATTCAGCTCAAGTTCATTAATACTTGGCTGCTTTAAATGATAGAGTTTGAGGATATATGATGAAAAGAACTGTCTTTGGCCAGAGTAAATCTCAACCTAGAAAAGTTTGAGAAGACACGGAGAAATGCTTGTCTCTTCTTTTCTTTAATTAATTAATTTATTGTCCAAGTGATATACAGAAGGGTTAAGTTTCATGCACAGGCAGTGAGCACATTTCTTTTCAAACTTGTTACCTCTTCCCTCATTTTTCTCTCAACTTCCAACCCCCCAGTTCCCTCCCCACCTGAGTTGTATAGTTGCTTTACAGCATATTGTCTTCTAAGTATTGTTATTGCATTGGTTCACCTTTTACCCTTTGTCTCTCCATTTTAATGTTCCCCTTCCCTAGTTCTCATAAATGTATACACAATACCCAGGGAACCAAAAACAGTTACAGTCACATCAGGGGTAAAACCATAGGGAACAAAGACAAAAGAAAAAGGCATAATTTCACACAGTACTTTGAAAATAACAACAATAATGATAAACCACTTATTTCTGTAATTTGGAGTTCATTTTGTTTGGCATAACTTTATGTGTACTTATGTATATAGATATTGAGCTATAGTAATCTTCTGCTAGGACTATCCTAGACATGTACTAATTATTACCAATGAGGGAAACCACAGAGTCTATGTTTCTTTGGGTCTGGCTCACTTCACTTAGTATGATTTTTTTCCAAGGCTTTCCATTTCCTTACAAATGGAGTAATGTAATTCTTTCTGATAGAAACATAGAATTCCAATGTGTATATGTATCACATTTTCTTGATCCATTCATCTACTGAGCGGCATCTGGGTTGGTTCCATATTTTGGCAATAGTAAATTGTGCAGCAATGAACATAGTTGTGCTGGTAGCTTTAGTGTGGTTTTGTTTGTAATCCTTTGGGTAAATGCCCAAAAGCAAGGTTGCTGGGTCATATGGGAGTTCTATTTTTAACTTCTTGAGGAACCTCCACATTGCTGTCCAGAATGGTTGAAGAAGTTTACACTCCCACCAACAGTGTAGCAGGGTTCCCTTTTGGCCATATCCCCACCAACATTTGTTGTTATTAGTTTTCTTGATAATGGCCATTCTTACTTGGGTGAGGTGAAATCTGAATGTTGTTTTGATGTGCATTTCTTTTATGGCCAATGATGTTGGGCACTTCTTTATGTGCCACTTAGCCATTCTTATTTCCTCTTCAGAGAAGTCTCTCTTTTAAGTTTTTAGCCTATTTATTAAGGGGTAGTTGTTTCTTTGAGGATTTGTTTTGGGATAAGTTAATATTTTGAGTTCTAAATATATTTTGGATATGAAGCCCTTGTCTATTGTATAGCCAGTGATGGTTTCCTATTCTGACGGCTATTTATTTTGCAAGCTATGTCCTTTGCTGGGCAGAAGGTCTACAGTTTCATGCAATCCCAATTTTCCAACCTTTCTTTGATTTGTTGTGTTTCTGGGCCTTTATTAAGAAAGTTTCTACCTGTGCCCAAAAGCCCAAGTGTTTCTCCTATTCCTTCCTGCAATGTTTCCAGGGTATCTACTTTTACCTTGAGGTCTTCGATCCACTTGGAATTGATTCTGGTGCAGGGTGATATATAAGGATCTAGCTTCAGTTTGTTTCAGGTATTTAACCAATTTTGCCAGCACCATTTGTTGAAGAGGCTCTCTTTCTTCTGTCTTATTTTTTAGCTCCTTTATCAAAGATTAAGTGGCCATAGGTCTGTGGGTTTATTACTGGGTCTTCGATTCTATTCCATTTGTCCTCAGGCCTGTTCTTGTGCCAATACCAAGCTTTTTTTATTACTATAGGTTTGTAATAGAGTTTGAAGTTTGGTGTTGATATTCCTCCAGTACTGTTCTTCCTGCTTAGGATTGTTTTTGGTATTCGGGGTCTTTTTTTTCCATATGAATGTTTGGATTTCTTCCTCTATTTCATTAAAGAATGTGTTGGGATATCGATGGATATTACGTTGGATTTGTGATAGCCTTTAGCAGTATTGCCATTTTCATGATGTTAATTCTCCCAATCCAGGAGCCTGGGAGAATTTTCCATTTCCTTAGTTCGGCTTTAACTTCCTTTTTCAAATTTTTAAAATTTTTCGCCATAAAGGTCTTTCACTTCTTTGGTTAGGGGAATTCCTAACTATTTTATTTTATTTTACTGAGGTTAATGCAAAACGAGTTGCTTTCCTTATTTTAACCTCACTTTTCATGTGGTTAGCATACAGAAAAACCATTGATTTTTGAGGATTTTTTTAATATCCTGTTATTGTATTCTTTTATATCCTGCTACTCTTGTCAACACAGGAGAAAGATGATCAGAAGGCACATGAGGCCTTAAGAGAGAGAATAAGAGGGTAAGAAAGAACAGAGACAAATGAAGAGGGACAGGGATGACTGAGAGGGACAGAGAGATGGCAGAGACAGAGATAAAGAAGCACAGAGAGAAGAAATTGTGATCAAGGATATTGGGTTAATTCTCTGTACATCATTGGGCAACTGGAAAAAGTCACTTAGCCCCATTATTGACTCCATCTAATTGGAACTATCTATGCTCTAGCTATTAGTGAGCTCCATGGGAAGGATTAACTTCCCATTAATCCTTCTGTCCTGTGTTCTATGTGATAAAGACATATAGATGCCTTTGGGAGGAGTTTTTCAAAGTGAACTCTGCTAGAACTTTCATTTGTTTATGAAGAATGTTCTCCTATCTCATCATTAATGATTACATTGGATGGGAAGGTAGATGGTGAGGATTTGTAAAGATTCCCCAGACCACAGAAATGTAAGTTGAAGCTGACGCTATTAGTATTTTATTAAAAATAAGTAATCAATATGTATAAAATCACTTAATTTACAAAACATTTTCCATATGCAGTTCCCAACTTAATTCTGCCTGGCATTTTAATATATAGAAAAACATTACTATGCAAATTTCTGAGGTCACCATTTAAAAACCAACAATTTTAAAATATAATTTTATTGTTGTTATGAAGGTATTGGACAGAGCAGTTACTGCAATATAAGTCAGGTAATGAGTACATTTCTTTTTGGACAAAGTCACCCTTTCCTTCATTTTCCCGAGTTTGCCCCTCCCATCCCTTCCCACAAATTACAAAGTACATTTTCTACATAGTGTCTACTGAGTACCGTGAGGTCATTGTTGACCCTTCTCCCCTCTATTTCTGCTTTTTATAATTTAATCTTATTGTCAAGGTGATTTACAGAGGGGTTACAGTGACAGACCTAATGTAGTGAGTATATTTCTTGTCAAATTTTTACTCCTCCCCTCATTTTCCATTTCTTCTTTTTAAAAATGAAAAAGGGATGAAATTGATCAAGATCAATTGCATTCATAAACTGGTTCATTAAATGGCAATTCCTTTGTACAACTATTTAAAGGTAATAATAATAAACAGTAAAGAAAAATTCATGTTTTAAAAACCAAAAATCAAGAATAAAAAGTTATATACATTAATGTTAATTGTTGTCAAGACAATTTTTACCTATTCTTGTCTATGAAAGTAACATTTTTTTCTTTCAGAAACTTCAGATTTTGTGTATGTGTATTGAAATGTGAACTCATGGCTTTTTCACTCATTACTGGTGTTCTATCACTTGAATCGTGCTTCTATTTCTGGGTTTTTAGTGGTTAATTGGAGATGAGAGTTTCACAGATTTGTCTAGCTGGGCTAGCTTTGGACCTCAATCTCCAGATCTCAGCCTCTTGAGTAGTTAGGATTACAGGTGTGAATCACCAGGGCTTGATATGTTCTGATATCTTTATATTGAAGTAGTATTTACTTGCATGCAAATGAGTAAAATACATGTAGTTGACTCAGCAATAGATTTTTCAGATGTCATACATTCCTTTTTTAAATTTTGAAAATACATACATTTGTTTTAATAAAAAATATTAGGTAAGGGTTGTAAGTGAATGTAGACTTAGGAGTTAGATATAGTTGTATTTCATTTTCCATTTCTGTTATGGTTATATTCATGAAAGAATCTTTCCCCACAAAATAAAAATTAGTGTGTATCTTCTATAATTATTTTGAAGACCAAACAAAATAATGTGTATAAAATTTATAGTGCTGGACTTGAAAAACAGCAAGTGCCCAGCAAGTAATCCTTTTTTCTATTATTACTAATTACATTTCACAAATTTATCTATGTTCATGAACCAGCAGAATTAATATTTAGAAAATAGAGATGATTCGGAAAGACATTTTTGCATTTAAAATAGCTTTGAGTTAATAGTAATAAGCAAACAAAGTGGTTTTGAGAGTTGAGTGCTAATTAGGGAAACCACTGGCCAAAGCTTTAGTGTGATTTCAATGAACACACAGGTAAGAGTAGCTTAGGATCTGGTAAATAAATGATTGGCATCTTGCTTCAGTCAGTGGTCTGTCTGTCTGTTTCCTGTGGCAGCTTTAATAAAACACCACAAACACTGAGAGAGTTAACACAACACAATGCATTATCCTCTAGCTTGGAGGTCATAAGAATTCATTTCACCCGGCTAACTTCAGCAGTGTCACATCCCACAGTTGCCTGTCTTCCATAACCTCAACCTTTTCCTCTTTCCTGTCTCCATCTCTTAGGTACATTTTAAATGGATTTGTGATTATGTTGGACATACTTGTATTATCTAGGATAATCTCTCTATTTCAAGGTCAGTTGATTAGCATTTCATTTCTCTTTGTCATAGAACCTAACATGTTTACAAGTGCTAGAGTTCAGCATATGGAAAGCTTTAGAGGACATTAATCTTAGAGGACATAACACTAGATTAGAAGGCAGAAATTTTAAGTAGGAAAGACACAAGTTTTTTCCTGATTTCATGAAGTGACAGTTATTATGACCCCAGTATCTATATCTGAAGCCTGCAACTTCAGATAAACCTGTCCTACAAGAAGGAACCCTGTTTCTAACTGGGTCAGGCACTATTAAGAAATCCATCCCAGCTTGAGACAGTAGGAATTGACAGTGGATTACAGTTTGTGATTTTTCCTTTTATTTTCTGGTTTTCTGTATTTTCCCTCTTATCTGAAAGCCATTTTCAATGTTTATAGCATCCTTCAAACCAAGAAGGCTAGTAAAGCTTAGTGGCCAAATAATACATTGGTAGGACTTAGGTACTCACTCATTCTGTGATCTCTAGATCACAGGATAGTCTCTATGTTTTGCTTTCTGATGGCCTTCCATACTGCTTCCCAGAATGGTTGAAAGAATTTACATTCCCATGAACAGTGTATTAGGGTTGGCCACATCCACACCAACATCAGTTATTGTTTGTTTTGTTATTGTCTTCTAAATGGAGTGAGGCACAATTTCAGTGTTGTTTTGATTTTCATTTCCTTTATGGCCAAAGATGTTAAGTATTTCTTCATGTGTCTGTTGGCTACTTTTACTTCTTCTGAAAAGTCTCTATTTAAATCATCAACCTATTTGTTAATTGGGTTTCTTTTATTCTTTGAGGTTTTAATTTTTTAAGCTCCCTTTATATTCCAGGGGTTAGAGAATTGTCTGCTGTATAGCTGGCAAAAAAAATCTGCTATTCTGTAGGCTGCATTTTTAGCTGAGAAAAACAAATATCTTCTCAAGGTGAAAGGCTAGAATGAAGTGTTCCAAGAAAACAGCCCTCATAAACAGGCCAGGGTAGTAGCACCATCAGACAAAACAGATTTCAAATTAAAATTGGTCAGAATAGGCAAATAAGGACATATTCATACTTTTTATTAATAAGGGGAAGTCTCCATCAGGAAAACATACATAACAATTCTTAACATCTATGCTCCAAGTATTGGAGCTCTCACTTTCTCAAACAAACACTAACTGACCTGAACACACACATAGATCCAACTACATTAGTTGCTGGTGACTTAAATACATCATTGTCACCTATGGATAAACTTAACCATGCAAACTCTCAGCAGAAAAATCTCAGAGTTAAATAATTGCTAATAGACATCAACAGAATATTCCACCCAGCCAGTGTTATACATTCTTTGTAGCAGTCCCTGAAACATTCTCCAAAATAGGCCATGTCCTTGGTCACAAAGAAAATCTTAGAAAATGTAAGAAAGTTGAAATTACTCCCTGTGTCCTATCAGACCACAATGGAATAAAATTTTGAGTGCCACACCAAAAACCATCACAGAAAATACTCAAACTCACAGAAACTGAATAATGCAGTGCTTAATGAACAGTGCCCTTGAAGAATTGTTTTCATTCTTCTTAGTATCTTTCCATTTGGACATTAATTATGAATACTATTGATTGTTCTTAGTCTTTAAGTCTGAAATGTTCTTTGAAAATTTTTCTGAAATTTTCCTTGAAATGTCCCGATTTGGGGGGGGGGGGAATAATTATGGATCTCATCAGATCCTTAAAATATTTTGTAAAAAGTATAAGAAATGTGGGCTGGGGATGTGGCTTAGTGGTAGAGTGTTTGCTTAGCATGCACAAAGCCTTGGGTTCGATTCCTCAGCACCACATAAACAGAAAAGGCTGGAAGTGGCACTGTGGCTCAAGAGATAGAGTGCTAGCCTTGAGCTAAAAGAAACTAGAGACAGTGCTCAAGCTCTGTGTCCCTGATCCAGGACTGGAAAAAAAGTGTCAATTATACTATATAGTCACTACTCAAAATACCTTCCTAATTTCTTCTGGAATGTTTAAAATTATATTGATATATTAAATATTTTTAGGGTATGAAGCAATAAAAATATCATACATTGAAAATGAGATTATAAATTTGTGAAACCAATTTGTAAACTGTGTTGGCTTTATCTAATAATGCTAGACATTGACACATCCTATAACCCATCAAGTTAACTCCTTGGTGGTATCTGTCTTCTCTCTTGTGAGATTATCTATTTATCTATCCATCTATCATATTTCATCTATCTAGCCATCTAGCTAGCTATCTTTTCATGTTTCTTCTCTAAAATGTACATGTACTTCTACTAAATGAATTCTTATTCATGGCTTCCTTCATAATATTTCCAAAATAGAAACAGGTTATATTTTCCTTGGAGTAGAATGAATGAATATAACCCCCCCCACACACACACACAGACAGAGAGAGAGAGAGAGAGAGAGAGAGACATAAAATTGAAATGAGAATGAAGCTACTATAATATAAAACAACATTGATGAGTGTCATAGACATAAAATTATATTGTAAAATCCTGGCAAGAAATGAAGTTCAAAACTAATCTACAATGGTTGAGGTCCGTGATGTTTGGGAATGGCTATGATGGAGGTCTCTGGGGTGTGTTAACTGTTCTGTATCTACTCTGGTTCATGGGTATATGAGAATAGTCAGCATGTGAAAATTTATTGAAGTATGAATTTATTGCATGTCATGTATAAATAATATTTGCAAATGTGAATTAAAATGTACAAGGACAGATCATACATTTTAAGAATATATGGAAGCTACATACCAGTACCTCTCTCCTATAACCTTAGCTACTCAGTAGGCAGTAATGTCCCTGAGATTCTTAGCTTCAGTTAACCATGAAAGATCCAAAAATGGAGCTGTGGCTCCAGTAGCAAAGTGCTAGCCTTGAGCAAAAGCTCAGGGGCAGTGCCTAGACCCTGAATTCAAGCCTCAGGATGGGCACACAGACACCCAAACACACGCACACGCACGCACACACACACACACATGCACACACACTGAACATGCAAAAAATTTACATCTCTGTCTATCACAGAGATGCAATAAAAAGTGTTATGAAACTCATCTCAATGCAATTTTTTTATAGTTACCTTATTGACATCACAATTGGAAGGTATTATCTCTCTTCTTTCACTGAAGCTTCAGAATGGTATATTAACCCTTTTCATATGTGATTTATTTGCTCTGTTTTCTTTTAAATCTGTGATATACTGTGTTATGTTCTGCCACAATTCCAAAATTTAGGAGTGCTTGGAACTCAGAGATGTAGACTCTATATTGGGGTCTGGACAATGCATAATGGTATATTAAAATTGGTGTCCAGTCCATTCAGCTAAACCTTACAAGAATCCTGGCATATAGGTTCAAGCTATTGCAACAGAATATAAGGTCTGGGTGGATTAAGCAACAGTATTGTGGAAAATGGAAGTGTAAGCTCAATGAAAGTGCAAGCTTTGTTTCTGGTGAGGGCTCTCTTGCTGGCTTGAATGTGGCCCTTATCTCCCTAGTCTCAGGTGACCTTCCATCTTTGGCATGCAAATTTAAAAGTGCTTTCTGATATATCTTTCTCTTCTTTCAAGGATACTAGTCTTATTTGATCAGGACCCCATCTTTGTGATCTCATTTAATCTTAATTAGCTCTCTCAAATCTCTAATTCCATTTGTGGTTACACTGAAGGTTATGGTTTCTACTTATGAACTAGGAGTCTGGGACATAGTTCTAGCTATCATAACTACAAGAACTGAGAACCTTGGTCTACTCCATTTGTCTTGGAATTCTCTATACATGATCTCTTTGTTAACTAGTCTTGAATAGATTTACAGGCCCAGTTTTTCTCCTGGCCCCACAGTCTGATACAATATTCTCTCTTGACTTTCTCCTCAGATGGGTCTGCCTAGTTATGAACTAGAACCATTCTTAGAAGGAATCTTAGTGCAGAACTTTACATAAGACATCGTCTCTGGATTTCTCGGCTGTCTGTCTTATTGTAGTCACAATGTGTTTTCTATGAGATTCCAAATGTGTTCCCAAACAAATAACCCTTCTTCCTCTACAAAACTACTCCCTAAACATCAAAAAACTTATGAGAAAAATCAAGTTAGAATACAGCTATTGGAAGAGTGGAAATCTTATGAGAATCATAACAAAAATAACAATGACCCCAATTAGAAAATGAAAGTGTATAGTTAAGTTTCCACTAGTCTCTGAATCCCATAGTGTAGTTAACTTAGATAGCCTCAAGTACCAGGTCTTGTGCTTAGATATGCAGGTCCTTTGTAGGTCATTGCCTCTAACAGAGCATAATGATCACAATTAAAAGTTTCATCCAGGGGCTGGGGATATAGCCTAGTGGCAAGAGTGCCTGCCTCGGATACACGAGGCCCTAGGTTCGATTCCCCAGCACCACATATACAGAAAACGGCCAGAAGCGGCGCTGTGGCTCAAGTGGCAGAGTGCTAGCCTTGAGCGGGAAGAAGCCAGGGACAGTGCTCAGGCCCTGAGTTCAAGGCCCAGGACTGGCCAAAAAAAAAAAAAAAGTTTCATCCAATCAAGGCTTTTTCCACTCATCCATTGTTTCAATTCAGAGAGAAATGTGTGTGAGATTTTTTTTAATATATTTTTATTATCAAACTGAATTACAGAGAGGTTACAGTTTCATACATTAGGCATTGGATACATTTCTTGTACTGTTACCTCGTCCCTCATTCCCCCCTCCCCCTTCCACTTTCCCTTCCCCCTCCCCCCCATGAGTTGTTCAGGTCATTTTCATCAAACAGTTTGTAAGTATTGCTTTTGTAGTCGTTTGTCTTTTTTTACCCTCTGTCTCTTGATTTTGGTTTTCCCTTCCAATTTCCTGGTTCTAATACCAGTATACACGGTTTCCAATATACTCAGATAAGATACAGAGATAGTGTAGGTACAACCACAGGAAGGTAATACAGGAATATGATGAATAATAGAGGCTACAGTTATATATGGCACGTTGAAAGTATTTACAACTGTGATATAGCAATCGTTTCCATAACATGGAGTTCATTTCACTTAGCATTATCTTATGTGTTCATAAGGGTATAGATATTGGGTTCTTGTGATCCTCTGCTGTGACTAGCCTAAACCTGCGCTAATTATTCCCTATCAGGGAGACCATATAGTCTATGTTTCTTTGGGTCTGGCTCATTTCACTTAGTATAAGTCCTTCCAAGTCCTTCCATTTCCTTACAAATGGGGCAATGTCATTCTTTCTGATAGAGGCATAAAATTCCATTGTGTATATGTACCACATTTTCCTGATCCACTCATCTACTGAAGGGCATCTGGGTTGGTTCCATATTCTAGCTATAACAAATTGTGCTGTGATGAACATTGTTGTGCTGGTGGCTTTAGTGTGTTCTTGTTTGTGGTCTTTTGGGTAGATGCTCAAAAGTGGGGCTGCTGGGTCATAGGGGAGTTCTATGTTTAGCCTTCTGAGGAATCTCCATACTGCTTTCCAGAGTGGCTGAACCAGTTTACATTCCCACCAACAATGAAGTAGGGTTCCCTTTTGGCCACATCCCCTCCAACAGTTGTTATTGTTAGTTTTCTTGATATAGGACATTCTTAGTGGGGTGAGATGGAATCTAAGTGTTGTTTTGATTTGCATTTCTTTTATGGCCAGTGATGTAGAGCACTTTTTCATATGTCTCTTGGCCATTCTCATTTCCTCATCAGGGAAATCTCTTTATAAGTCTCTAGCCCACTTCATGAAGGGGCTGTTGGTTCTTTGTGGTTTTGTTTTGGATGAAGGTAATTTTTTTAGCATATCTACCCTTCCTTGTTATTTTAACAGAGTGGAAAACATTCAGTTTTGGGAAGCCATTAAATTAGCCACCACTTACACTGAAGAAAGACTGCTATTGATTTTCAATTTTCACTCTAGATATTTCTCTTTAATTGTTAAAGAGATTGCAGCAAGATATTCACCTATCCAAAAAATAGTACACAAATCAACCCACTTTTTACACTTTAGTGACATAAGTTCCCAATTTACCAATAGCCAGTCATATAATTCCTGCTCACAAAACCTTTGTTATAGGTAAACAGAGTACAATAAAGCTTCAGGCCTTCCGCTCTCACTTTCTCATGCCACCATCTCTCCAGTATCTATTACTAGGGCATAAAGGAGCATGAAGTTAACCTTCTACTACCCAGCAGGCAACTAAGAAATAAATATATCAATTTCTCAGTTAAAACTTCGGACCAGAGATTTTAATTGAGGAGTTGGGAGAAAGCGTTCAAGACTTTATTCAGGATTCATTAGCCCCTTCATTTACTTACTGGTATACTCATTAAGTATGTTTTCAAGAATAAATAATACATTGAAAGATGAGACAATGTCAGGATTTTACCCTTTGTTCTCAATGCTGCCATTATGTTATCTTACTCAACGTCTACAACAGTCTGGGTAAACGGATGTTCTCCTTTATTCTCTTTGCAGATGAAAAACTGGAAACTGCCTAGTATACAATAGCACAAATATGATGGTAATGTATCCACAGGAGAGGACATGTTTTTATTTTGCTAAAAGTGTCATTGCTACAAATACTTAGGATTAAGGCAGGCATGGTCCAGGCTCTTCACTATCTTTTTTTTTTTAATTTTTATTGTCAAACTGATGTACAGAGCAGTTACAGTTTCATACGTTAGGCATTGGATACATTTCTTGTAGTTTGTTACCTCCTCCCTCATTCCCTCCTTCCCCCTCCCCCTTTCCCTTTCCCCTTATGAGTTGTTCAGTTGATTTACACCAAACAGTTTTGCGAGTATTGCTTTTGTAGTCGTTTGTCTTTTTTACCCTGTGTCTCTCGATTTTGGTATTCCCTTTCAGTTCCCTAATTCTAATACCAGTATACACGGTTTCCAATGTACTCAGATAAGATACAGAGATAGTGCAGGTACAACCACAGGAAGGGGATACAAGAGGATTATCAATAACAGAAGCTACGGTTTCACATTGCATGTTGAAAGTAATTACAACAGTGATATAATAGTCGTTTCCATAACATGGAGTTCATTTCACTTAGCATCATCTTTTGTGTGCATAAGGGTATAGCTATTGAGCTCTTGTGATCCTCTGCTGTGACTAGCCTAAACCTGTGCTAATTATTCCCTATGAGGGAGACCATAGAGTCCATGTTTATTTGGGTCTGGCTCACTTCACTTAGTTTTTTCCAAGTCCTTCCATTTCCTTACAAATGGGGCAATGTCATTCTTTCTGATAGAGGCATAAAATTCCATTGTGAGCTATAACAAATTGTGCTGTGATGAACATTGTTGTGCTGGTGGCTTTAGTGTGTTCTTGTTTGTGGTCTTTGGGTAGATGCCCAAAAGTGGGGCTTCTGGGTCATAGGGGAGTTCTATGTTTAGCCTTCTAAGGAATCTCCATACCGCTTTCCAGAGTGGCTGAACCAGTTTACATTCCCACCAACAATGAAGTAGGGTTCCCTTTTGGCCACATCCCCTCCAACAGTTGTTATTGTTAGTTTTCTTGATATAGGACATTATTAGTGGGGTGAGATGGAATCTCAATGTTGTTTTGATTTGCATTTCTTTTATGGCCAGTGATGTAGAGCACTTTTTCATATGTCTCTTGGCCATTCTCATTTCCTCATCAGAGAAGTCTCTTTTTAAGTCTTTAGCCCACTTGTTGAGGGGGCTATTGATTCTTTGCGGTTTTGTTTTGAAGGAATGAAAAACTTCCCATGCTCCTTCATTGGAAGGATTAATATAATCAAAATGGCAATATTGCCAAAGGCTATCTACAAATTCAATGCAATACTCACTGATATCCAACACCATTTTTTAATGAAATAGAGGAAGCAATCCAGAAATACATATGGAACATAAAAGACCCAAAATAGCAAAAACAATCCTAAGCAGAAAGAACAGTGCTGGAGGAATTACAATACCAAACTTCAAGCTGTATTATAAAGCTATGGTAATAAAAACAGGTTGGTATTGACACCAGAACAGGCCTGAAGACCAATGGAACAGAATTGAAGACCCAGAAATGAACCCACAGAACTATGCCTACTTAATCTTTGATAAAGGAGCTAAAAAAATAGTCTGGAAGAAAGATGGCCTCTTTAACAAATGGTGCTAACAAAACTGGTTCATCACGTGCACCCTGCACCAAAATCAATTCCAAATGGATCAAAGACCTTGAAATTGAAACAGATACCCTGAAAACACTAAAGGCAGGAGTAGGAGAAACACTTGGGCTCCTTGGCACAGGATGGAACTTCCTTAACAAAGACACAGCAAAGAAAGGATGGACAAATGGGACTGCATCAAACTGCAGAGCTTCTGCAGGGCAAAGGACATAGCTCGCAAGATAAACAGAAAGCCCACAGATTGGGAAAAGCTCTTTACCAGCCATACAATGGACAAAGGCTCTTCACTATCTTGCTCTAGTTAAGATTCCTTTCTTCTTGGATTTGTCTAAGATCTTTGCATATGTATGTGCTTTTCCAATCTTCTTTGAGTTGTGATGCAGCTTTTCCTGTACCATGGTACCTCTAGAATGGCCTACTCAGTGAGAAATAGTAATCCAATATGCAAATGACACTCCGGCCTTGTTTAGGGTCAGAGAAACTGTGCTGGGCTTAGACTTAGTGGCTTAGGGTCTCCACTTTCTAGAAGGTGATTACAGACATATAATCTCATGAGAGTATCAGATACCTTTCTCACTCAAAATTATACAGCAGTATCGTAGAGTAACATTTGAGAACTCCTGTCTGTGAATCTAGAGCACGTGTTAATTTAGCCATAGCATGCTTTTCTTCTTAAATAATAATATAAAAGGATTCAAAACACAGCTCTCAGTCTTAAAGTAGTACAACTAATTTGTGAGACGGAGGAAGCCACACCTGCATCCAAAAAAAATCAGAGAGGAATACAAAGATTTATCTGTGTCTTAAAGAAGTGAGTTACTGGGTTACAAATGACCAACTGGGTAATGTAATAAACCCTTCTCACCTTTCTCCACTTCTGCTAGCACAGGTATCTATATTTTTTGAGTTCTCTTATCCGTGACTCAAAAGTTTGTCTTAGCCGAGACAAACCTCCTAGTGTAACTATATTGTCTCTAGCAACCAGTTAACGTCTAAATCACATAGAAATAATCATCTTTCCTAGACTGTCAATTACATCAAGCAGTACTTGCTATTCTTGGCTCAGATGCTCCCCTCCCAAATACATTATATATGGCCCCCTTCTTAAAGCTTTCACTACAGTCACTCATCCATAGCTTTGAATCACTGCAAAAACATATCTCACTCTAAGTCTATCCAGAGCTGTTGGATCTATGTCCCCACAACCTAACCCTGTGGGTACTCACCAACATCCTTTTTGGTTTGAACAAGTAATGATTCATGGTTGAAACTTCTGGGATCCGACTTCATCTCCTCTAAGGCTCCTTGAACACTTGCCTTTCCATTTGCCAAAGCCAAAACCTCTGATAACTGAGAAAATTCAGCAATGTACACATTCTTCCCAAGAAAACATTTTTCCTATATCTGAGAATTGTACTTATTTTTTTCATTCTCCCTTCTCATGGCATACATTTCTTCAGTTCCAAGAGACTGCTATATTTAGGCATTATAGGAAACCTTCAAGCTTCTTGAAAGAGGCACAGCAGGTTTTCAATTTTCTTTTTCTCTGTAATAGTATTGAGAGTTGGACCTCAAAAATTTCAAGCCCAAATCCATCACTCAACCTTGATTCAAATTCCTGTCCCACATTAGCTATATGTGAACTCAGTTGATTTCAAGTTATTTGATCTCTTTAGATTTCTAACTGTAGGTGGGACATGAGAAATTATAAGGACTCTAGTCATTCACATGAAAGGAGATCAAAGAAGGACAGTCAGGGATGGAACACAAAGGCACAATATCTGTGTGTTTCTGGTCATATAAAATAATATTTATTAAAATGAAAAAAAATCCATCTGTTGGTCTATTAAATGAGCACATAACAATAGAATTACTTGCATAAACATTTCAGCATAGTACTTTTCCATACTTCTTAACTGATGATCACTCTTCATCAGGTATTTATTATGAACTCTCTCTTCATTCCACATGTCAAGTATTATGCCAGACACTAAATTGAAATAAACAAATCTAAGCTCTCTCTCTGTGTCGCTTTGTCTCTCTCTGTCTCTGTCTGTCTGTCTCTCTCTCGCTCTCTCTCTTACTCTCTCCCTTTCTCTTCCTCCTCTCCCATTTCCACTGCTACTGCCTATTGGGGAGGAGAAGAAGGATGACATGGCACATTTATTATCTATTTATTGGAATGGACCCATAGATCTTTCTCAGAAGACTGAATACAGTATAAAGTGAGTAAAGGTAGGAATGCAACCGGAGGCATCCTGCCCTGCTCAGTGTCAGTGCATGAACCTCTTCAGAGAACAGACAGCGAGTCCATGTTTTCACACTAAGTGAATCTTGTGGTGACACCACATTGCTCAGCTATATAAACTGTGACATGTGTGACAGCAGCATTCTAATTCTCTGAGAAGAGGAAAATAATAGCAGGGTATTTTTACATTGCTACATAACTTCAGTCTTGGTTTAGCTGGAGACCTATATGAATAACAAGGAAAATAATGGTACCAGTGCTAATACAACAATAATAAAATAGCCTTATATCCATTTAAATAACCAGTGTTCATGAGAGCAAGATATGCGGGGAAGGTCTCGTGTTGTTTATCTTAATTTTCTAGAAAAAATGGAGCTCAAGCTAAGAAAAAATTTTGAGGGACATGCCTTTTGTCATATGCCACAGAATGGGGACTCTTTCTACCACCATTGAAGGCAGAGACCAAGATTGTTCACAGCAATACTTTAAAGATATTCACATTAAACAACCCTAGGACGACTTCTCAGAGCACTTGTGAGGAATAAATAGGAACATAAGGTCAGAGAGCTTAGCCCGTGCATGCAGAAAAATGTCACTAACTGGTAGTCATAGTTTCTTTTCCTCCTTTTCCACATTCTCCTTTTCTCCCTTCTCCTTTTCTCAATATTATTGTATTTTAATTTTTGATGTAACATTACTACTGGTGCTGAGATGCCTGTCATGGAATATAGGAAGTTCTTAGGGTAGGAATATTCTTGATTTTGCTGAACTTGGAGTCAGCAGATAAATATTTCTGGCCAGTTTCCAATCACTACAGCATGTTGGAAGGGGCAAGGATGCTATCCTACACGGAAACAAATAGCCCATTTTCTCATTCACTAATTACTCTTGAATTCAATCAGCTTGACTCTAAATCATATCTTTAAATCTGTATTACATGAACAGGGCTGCCATGTCGTCATGATTAACATGAAAGACTTGCTGTCTGGTGGGCTGATTTGGTGTGGAATCTTGTAATAAGTTACATCCTGTTCAAACAGACAATATCAGCCATTAGTTAATCCAGATCAACCTCTCATGTCCAATATTATAGAGCAAATTGCACAGACTTCCCCATACCAAATAGTCTCCTGAGCTCCAGTGTTATTCTCTACTTGTAGGTTTGTGGCAGTGACATACCTGGGCCAGAGAAATGGATCCAAAGTAACTAATGCAATAGAGGAATGTCTGTGATGCACAGGATAATTCTCCAAGCTGTGATCATCATCATTTTTGACATATTGGATCATAGTGGAATTAGTGAAAACTCAGGGCCCACTGGATATGTGTTTGAGTCCTAAGCATGGTCTCACTTCGTAGTAGTTCTCCAGAAGTTTGTGCTTGCTCAGCTTTAAAATGGAGCTGGCCAAAATAATGACAATTATAAGTGAAACACACACACACACACACACACACACACACACACACACACACACACACACCTTTCATGAAAAATAAACAAAATGGGGTTAACAATACCTAAGTTATTAATTGTGAGACTTGGAAATGCATTGTATGAATTGCTGGGGGTGGTATTTGTTAGAATTTGTCAATTTGTTGAACTATAACTGCTATCATTATAGTTATCTAAATAATTTGTTTTCCACAGAAGAACACAGTGATCACTGACCTTCCAACCAGCTGCAAGGGCTTTGGCACCAACGTGTGACTTGTCACTCTTTGCCAATCTCTGGGTTCAGCTATTCCAATCCCTGATACAGTGGTTTTGCCATCTACTGTGCTAAGAAATTCACATGGCTCTTGATAGCATTCTTTGGTTTGCAGAAGCTTCTCCCTAGAAAGAGTCATGGCTTTAGTCTTTCCCTTTGGCTTCCCCTGCTTCTCATTTACCACGCAAAAGTCTTGCAAAGTGGGAACAAATTCCCAACCTCTGTTATAGCCATACCATATGTGTCACTGTAGCATTGCTACATTTAGTGACACACTCTCTTTTAGAGTTTTCCAGAGAAATAAAACTAATAGAAGATGCCATATATCTATATCTATATCTATCTATATCTATATCTATTTGTAGCATACCTATATATAAGCATATTTATTATGAGGAACTAATTCATAGGGTTATAGAGATCTGCTTCCTGAAAGCTACAGACCCAAGAAGCAGGGGGTATAATTCAATCTAGGTCTGAAGGTCTTTGAGTGGATGATGTGACAACTAAGGAAGTAGAACATGATACTAAATGATTCAATTCACTCATTTCCGTGGTTCTGTTTATACTTGCAAAGGACTAGATGATGCCAACACACATTGGAGAGAGTAATCTGTTTTACTTGGTCCAATTAATCAATTGCAAATCTCATCCAGAAATACCATCATGAACACAGCCAGAGATATCTTTTCATTTGGGCACCCAGTGACCCAGTAATTTGACACACAAAGTTAGCTTTCGCACCTCCTTCATTTATTTATTTATTTATTTATTTATTTAGCCAGTCCTGGGCCTTGGACTCAAGGCCTGAGCACTGTCCCTGGCTTCTTTTTGCTCAAGGCTAGCACTCTGCCACTTGAGCCACAGCGCCACTTCTGGCCATTTTCTATATATGTGGTGCTGGGGAATTGAACCCAGGGCTTCATGTATACAGTGCAAGCACTCTTGCCACTAGGCCATATGCCTAGCCTTCCACCTTGTTCTTTAACTACTTACAAATACCAGTAGAAGAGCTGAATCAATGTATATTTGCCTATAACTGGTTACCATATTTTTTTGTATCCTGCGTTCCTCGTACTGGCTTCTAATCATTAGTCCTTGATAAATATATAAAGATATATCAAGTACCTTTTCTTTTATTGTCTCTCTTTGTGACTCCTTTAGCCCCAATTCTGAGGTTAACATAGATATTTGTAAAAAGGTGAACAGTCCAAATGGACTATAGTTTAAGTCATTAGCCCATATCCCTAAACCCCTGAGAGTCTGCAGTTCACATAAAAATACACTAATTAGGGTGGAATATGGATACAACACCACCCCAACTCAGTTGTCATATTTGGTACTGACTCAGTAAGGATCCATGATGTCATCATCTCCTTCTCCTCCTTCTCCTCCCCTTCCCCCTCCCCCTCCTGCTCTTCCTGCTCCTCCTCCTCTTCCTCCTTCTCCTCCTTCTTCATTGGTGGTACTTGGGTCTGGACTCTGGGCCTCACATTCACTCAGCTTGCTTACCTGTACTGCTTGAGTCACCCTCTCAACAGATTTTTTTTACTATTTTGGAGATCAACTCCATTAGATTTTTCGGCTCTAGACTGGTCTCAAATTTTGATCCTTTAGATCTTTGCTTCCTCAGTAGCAAGGATTGTAGGAGTAAGCTGTAAGTTACTGTCTCTTGAGTTTTTGAGTGCAAAAGAAGAATTGTAGGATGGGTATGGTCTGATCCCTTAACAACACTATATATTTTACTCTTAATCTGAGATTGAATTACAAATAGCAAGTTGTAACACACTTCTAATATGCCAGATACTGTGATCAGTACTTCAGAGGATTTTTCTCAACAAGTATGTACAATTAAATCTCCTTTTCACTGATAATACCCAGATAGGTTAAGATGCTTGCCTAAAACTCCCCATCTCATATAGAAAATATTATGGTTTGTCCTCTTGTACAGCTCAAAGAAATCTCTGTACTCTGCTGACTCTGAATATAAGGGATTTGGTATCATTTTAGACACAGCATAAACTGGCTACATGACAGTCTTGTATAAGACAAGTCATATCTGCAAAGTCCTTGAAGAGAAGCGACTTGCCTTTCCCAGGTATTTGTTCTTATCATTGTCTTATAAATGGCAGGAGGTCAACTGTAAATAACTGCTCAGTTGACAAGATTTTGATGCTCTCCAGCTTTGAAATGGTCACAAGCATATATTTAACCACAACTTTGTGCATCAAGAGGTCAGTTCTGGATTGGAGAGGTGCAGCAAGAAGTTTTTGATATTCTAAGGGAACAGGGAATTGAGAGAAAAATCTTTGCTGGGCTTGCTAGATACAATTCCCATTAAGTTCTTGGAACTTAAGAGTCCATAAACAATAAATGAATAAAGTAAAAAAAATTAAAGAATTTTAGAGAAAAGAATTAGTGGATGGAATTTTCTGGAGTCTGAGATGAATAATTTAGCAAAAATCACCATCTGTGATGTAAGTCTTGCCCACAAAGATTGAATAAATCTGTTAGTACATTGTGTTTCAGAACAGTTTGCTGAGCTTGCACAAAAAGTCTTAAATGAAAATAAGATCAGAAGAGACAATGAAGCAATCTCAGTTAAACTGAATGAATTTATCTGCACAGTCAGCAAGCCTTCTTTCAGAGAGATACGGAGTCTTTCCCTAGTCCTAAGTACTACAAGCTTTTCCCTTGGCCTTTGCTCTATAAGCCAAATGCAATTAACATGAGAAAGTGAACCAGCTGAATGCGTGAAGAGTCAACTTGGAAGATATTAGGTTAGCTGGACTTTATATATCCATGAATTATTTATACTATTTGATCCTGGTTTTGAAGGAGCAAAGTCTGAACATCTTTTTTTTCTGTATTTTTTATTTGCTTTTATTAGAGTGGTTCAATAATTTAATTTTCAAAAGGGGGAAAAAAAAGCAACTAACCATTTCTGAGTGTTTTCAAGTATCACATCTCTCTGTTGTGCAGGGTGATTAAATGAAGCAAGAATGTATTTAAATTTAGACCAATGTAATCAGAAACATACCCAAAGCAATGCCGGGTAACCCTCAGTGGGAGAGTAACAAAGACAGCCCGAGACTTGGAATCTCTAAGGACCTGCTAGTGAATTCTGGCCTGTCCCTAACATGGCCTTACAGATCTTGTATACCCTATTTGAGCCTTCAGTTTCCATGTTGGTGATATAGGATACATATAAGTCATCTTGCAGTCACTAGAAGTTGAGAGATCAGAATACCTATATTGTAGGTGTCACATGATACCAGTAATTATAATTAATACACTAGGCACTCAGGTCTACCAAGGGTGACGTTGTCTTGTCTGAATACTGAAAAACAAATGGAGCAGATTAAATGCTAGACTTGTAAGAACACACTGTGAAAGACCACCATAATCTTGGCACAAGTGGTCTCTCGTTTAATTCTCTTTCTACTCTCTTTCTTTTCTTAAAAGATGCCTCATATTATTTATTATTAGAGATATACAAATGAGAACAATAATGATACACCTCCTCACAACTAGTCGAATGTCCCAAAAGTGTAACACTGTCTGTACCAAGTAATGGCAAGCCTTTCTTACAAACAGAGTCCCACAGCATATTATGAAAGCTGCTTTTATCCAGGCATGATGGTGCCTGCTTCCAATTCTAGCACTTGGAAAGTTCTTTCAGGAAGACAGCAAGTTTGAGGCCAGCCTAAGTACTGAGTAAGACCTTTTCTCAAAAAGACAAAAAATAAACAACAATTAAAGACTAACATGGTTATTTCCTTGATCTCTTACAAGAAGCATGGGTGATGTTTTTTTTCTTTTTTTGATAGATACTGAGAACCTTGGTGCTCAAGTGCTTGGGATAAAAAACAATTTGGTCTCGGTATAGTTTTTATTTTTTATATTTTATGTTGGTCATGGGTCTTGAACTCAGGTGCTGGGTGCTAGGCCTGGGTGCTATCCCTGAGCTCTTTTACTCAAAGCTAGCATTCTACCACTTGGAGCCACAGCTCCGTTTCCTTCTCCTCTCTTTCTACATCACAAAATTCCTTGTAAATTTCTAACAAGTCTATGACCCTTAGAGGTCTCTAAGGTTTCTCTAGCCTCTGTGCTTTTATTTGTGCCTAGAATATCCTGCTGTCCTGTGAGAAATTTCTTAATTAGTCCTAATTAGTGGTTCAAGACCCCTCTTAAGCATGATATCTTCTAAAACCAACTGATATGCATTTCTCCTTCTAAATTAAGTGGTGACCTGCCCTCCGTATTTCCTTTCTGCCTTCTCATGTTTATAGGATGTAACTTTGAAGTTTTTTCATCAGTTACTGTCATTATTTTTTATTTATTTACCTGGCAAGGCAAATGTGAGTTTCCAAGAGCAGACAGAGAGTTGTTCTCTAGCATTCTTAGAAGTCGGTATTTGTATTGACACTGTAGTAACTTACAAAATAAATGTTGGCTAAATGTGTAAGTCTTCTTAAAGTAACTCTTACTAATATAGCAATGCAAAGATAGGACATCTGAAGATAAATACTCATAATGAGGAAGTCTGTACTGTATAGATTTCTAAATGTATGTGCCCAAGTCTATATATCTATTATAGTCATTTATTCATTATGTCATGGTATGAAGTGAATTAAATTATTTTTAAATTAATAAAGAAAGCAAAGACTTGCTAGGAAATATGTTTTTCTATTACTTAAAGGGAAAGGTGTCTAACATATGTATTAACTTATGCTGGGGAAATTGTAACAAACGTGGGAAGCCCAGTCCTTTCTCTCCTTCAGATTGCAGTATGTGAGAAATAGATACGGAACACTAATCACCCAATACAGCTATAATATTTTTAAATAATTGAGCTAAGGGAAATACTTTGAATAAAATTATATCCTATCGCCCAGTGTCTGGGGCTTGGATGGAGTAGTAAAACTGAATGGGAGTGTTAGATTTTGAGAGTTCAAGATGGATGAATGAGCAGAGAGAGAGAGAGAGAGAGAGAGAGAGAGAGAGAGAGAGAGAGAGAGAGAGAGAGAGAGAGAGAGAGACCCATTATTGCTTTACACCAGAAAGCAGACTACAAGAGATCAAGGTGGCTTTCCAAACATTACCTCTACTGAAACCCAAGTCCAAAGGAAACAAACCTAGTTCGTTTCTTTTAGAATGGCTTCCTGATTTCCATTAGTTCCCCTGCCTGCTTTTCATTAGATGAGCTACCTATATTCTATTGGATGTAATCTGATTTGCTTGGAGCCCTGGGCACTTATAGAAAATCTGCATTTGGTATAGTCTGATCAAATAGGAAAAGTACCTTTATATGCTAAAAAGGAAAAGAGGAATTCCAATAATATAATCAAGAAATTGGGTGTGCTGACTTTACTTGGTTAATTTGTGAAGCAAGTCATGTGTGTATATTGGCTGTAGATAGAAAAAAGTAGTAAACTAGGAAGCTAGAGGTATATTAAGGGCAGAGGATGTTGTTGAAAGAGCTAAGTAATAGGAAGAGTATTGAATTTCCAGTTAGATCAGAATTCTATCCTCTATTTCACCAGTGGCCAGGAAACAAATTCTCTCCAGTCTTCCATTTCCTTAGAAGTTCTCTTTGAATGTATGTGGACCATCCCCCATCTGTGATGACTGAACTGACTCCCATGGTAAATATTCAGATGCTGAGGCCTCTGAAAAAATAGTGAATAGGATTTCCTCAGGGTTGAGTTTGTACTCATAGCAGATTCCACTGAGCAACTCTTCCAATTGGGAAAGTCATCTCACTCCTACTTCAGGTACTTGGTTAGAAATCACAGGGTAATGAGATGCTATGACTCGATGACACAGATAGGCTATTACTCTTCAAATCATTGTAGAGGACTTCAATGTAGATAATTAACAGAACTACTGGATTGTATAGACTGTCCCTTCCTTAATTAAGGACATTCATTTTGTTTAATTGGATGCCAGTTTATATTAGTTTTGTGGTCGTAGCAGAATACTGTTGGAGCAAATGTGTTTGGGACTTCTCTGAATCCCTAAACTTGGAGATCCTGCTGCAAGACAAGACTGCAGATGGATGATACTATACAATGCTTCCTTGTTAGAATTGGCCCTATTTTTTATTTCCTTAAGGATATTGAAGTTTGGGGGACTGACTGTTGTTGTTTCATCTAATCCATGAATGACCTCTTTGCAAATTTTGCTGTATGCACGTTATGCATGTCTAGTTTTGGTCTTGGTTCCAAACCACCAATTAATATGTTTAACCTATGGCATGCATATGAATTGACCTCCAATATCCAGCACCCCGAGGGCTTTCAGTTTCTTTAGGTTAGGCCGAGACAGTTTCTGCTGGCTGCCTTCCAACAATTTCAGTATTGTAGTTCCACTTCATCAGTTCCCTCTAGTGCTTCCTCATTTGATATCTCTCCTTTCCTCATCTAGCTATTCACTGGTCTGGTGCCTGTCATTTAACAGTAGAATTACATTGCGTTAGTTTTTGGCTAGGGTGGTCTACTTTGCAGTTAGTCTACAATCTCTATAAAAAATGTAAATACATGATCATCAAAAACATCTGAGAGCTCAGAGAAGGTATCTTTCATGATTCCATGAAGAAAAGAATGTTGACAAGGAGAAAATTCTTCAATAGAAAAGCTATGGTTTTGACCAGTTCTGCTAACTCTGATCTCTGTGCCCATTAGCAAGTCCATTCACAGTACCAAACCTCAGTTCATCCCAATGCAAAAACATAATTATGTTGATCTTAGGCATTGATTAAGTATTAGAGTAAGTGATTTACTTTACAATCCCTTCTTCATTTCTTCCACTCTTCTCTTTTTCCTCTTTTCTACTATTTTTCTCTTTTGATTCTACATCTTGTCCTTTCATTTTTATACAGTTGTATTCATTCTCTCTCTTCATGTCCTCTGTTACCTCAATTGTCATGATGTATGGGCTGATCTGGTGTAGTATCATCTCCCTCTTTTCCTTGTTACATTCACTCTACATTGCTTAAGATTAGCCCTATATCACAGTGCCGTGGAGAGGCACTCAATCAAAGTTCCCTGGATTTGCCTAGATAAGAGATGAGCTAGACATCAGTTTGATAATAAAAACTTGAAAAAAAAAGAAGAGATGAGCTAGAATCCCATTCTTCTAACTAGATTCTAGACCTCTTCTACCGCTCTTCCTCTGGAAGCTTATTCTTCTGCTT
Source organism: Perognathus longimembris pacificus (assembly GCF_023159225.1). NCBI lineage: Eukaryota > Metazoa > Chordata > Mammalia > Rodentia > Heteromyidae > Perognathus > Perognathus longimembris. Next base: position 9,570,928 of record NC_063172.1, read on the forward strand.
CTCTTTAGTCAAGCTATTCGATCTTCTCAACAAATCCTCCTTTTTGTTTCAGTTGGGCAGAGTATTGTTATGGAGTTGACTTCCACAAAAATCCTTAAATGACTCACTCTCTTTCCAGGAAATATCTCTCCTATTGCAATTACAGCTTTTTAACCTCAGTGTACCCACAGAGGCCTGCTATACAGGTTAAAAGTAAGTGGCAGTAGTAGTTGCATCACCATGAAATTCAGCACAGCACTATCCAGAATGACTCTTCTTATGGACCCTACTTACTACAGCAATGGAGAGAGGCTAGGCATCAATCACCCAGAGATGGATAGGAAATCTGACCACTATTAGGTGTTTTTTTTTTCCAAAAAATCAGAGGATATTGAAGGATAACATTGATGGAGATGTGTTGTACTCATAAATTGACAATTGAATTGAAAAATCTTTCACACAACTACGTGTGTGTGTGTGTGTGTGTATGAAAAGTTCAGACAACAGTACTGACTTTTTCATGGTTCAGAGTGTAGAACTTTCCAACCTGAAGCCCTATTATCCCTGAAGTTGCCTTCTCCCAAAGACGTTACATACCATTTCCACCTTCTACTGAAGTTTCAGTCTGTAGACCTTGTACCACTTTATATATGCACACACACACACACACACACACACACACACACACACACACACACACTCCTTCACTCTTGTTCTCTAACCTAAGAAAAATATATAGGAATGGTATCATGTAAGCCTTCACTAAAATTGGAACCCATGCTGATCAACGCTTTCTTAAAAAATTAATTTATTTATTTGTTGACCAAGTGATGTGCAGAGGGGTTACAGTTTCATATGTAAGGAAGTGAGTATATTTCTTATCAAACTTGTTACCTCCTCCCTCATTTTTCTCCCACCTTCTTCCCTCCCCACCCCCCCCCCAAGTTGTACAGTTGCTTTACAGCATATTGTCTTCTTAGTGTTACTGTTGCACTGGTTCATCTTTTACCCTTTGTCTCTCTACTTTGATGTTCTCTTTCCCTTCCCTAGTTCCAATAAACGTGTATACAATACCCAGAGTAACGAAATCAGTTTCAGTGACGTCAGGGGTAAAACCATGGGGAAGAAAGACAAAAGAAAAAGGGCATAACTTCCCATGGTACATTTAAAATAACAACAACAATGATAAACCACTTATTTCCATAACCTGGAGTTCATTTCACTTAACATCATCTTATGTGTTCATATGTACCTAGCGATCGAGCTGTTGTGATCTTCTACTAGGACTATGTGAGACATGTACTAATTATTACCAATAAGGGAAACAATAGAGTCTATATTTCTTTGGTCTGGCTCACTTCACTCAGTATGACTTTTTCCAAGTATTTCCACTTCCTTACAAGTGGGGTGCTGCCATTCTTTCTGATAGAAAAATAGAATTCCACTGTGTATATGTTTCATGCTTTGAACACCCACATTTCCCTTCAGAGAGAAGTATGGACTCCATTTAACCAAAGCTTACCTATGCAAGACCTAGTGTCTCAGTACTAGGCAGAACAGACCTCAGTTACTTTTCATTTTAACTTCACTGATTTATATCCTGCAACTATCTAATTCTGAGGGCATATATTTTGCATGGAGAATTTAAATGAATTGCACACTTAAAGCACACATTGGTCTGGGAAACTTTTGACTCACAAACTCAAGAGTTGTTTTCTGTAGTTTTCTTTTCCTCAATTGAAGGGAAATGACATTTTCTGGTGGCAAAGAAAGAATACAGCACCTTTCTTTGTTGGCCACAAGCATGTAAAGAACTTACGTTAGTCAACTGCACATAAGCAATAATGTGACTGCTCTATAAGCTTGTTGCCTCAAATAGCCTAGGAAAATCGAAAAATAAATATATCACAGTGATGGCATTACCCCTCCCATCAGAATCTTATTTATCTGAGAGGACTGTTAATAGAATAGCACTGTGCTCAGGACATGATTTCAAAAGGATTTGCTTAGAAAAGTCCCAGGGCTTTAAATATTCCCTGGGACATGCTGGCTGCTAGAGCAGATTGCTGTAATCATTTGTCTGCTTATTAGTTTCCAGCATTTGTTGCACTGTAATTGCAGGAGAGAAAAGTGTACAATCCACGTGGGCTCATTCTACCAGTCAATGGTGAGCATATTTCTCTCTAGGAAACAAATCACTATTTGTTCTTTATTTTCTTTCTTTATTTTATTTTCCACAGAAGCTTACAGTGTGATGGGCTATCACCCCTAATAGATACAATACATCTTGTCTGAAGAACTTACAGAAGAAATCAATGGTTTGTTTTATATCCATTGCCAGCCCAAATCCCCCCATACATTTGCCTTGCCTAGATTTGGTAACATAAGAGCAACCACACTTCATAATAAAATGCTGGCTTATAAATGTAGACTTGGGCAGAAACTTTAGTGGAAGGACCCTTTATTTATAGCCTTAATTGTAGGCCAAGCTCAAAAGAGGCTGAAGAAATATCCAAGGGGAGGAAAGAAAAAGAAACAATAAAACTGATGAAGTATTCATTTATACATAGTGTTACTCTGGGAAAAGGTACACTGGAACCATGGAATCTGTTCCTAAAGAGTGGAATATAAACATTAGATTTTAGGCTCTGTAGTAATATTAATGATGACAGTAATAATACTAACTTTATGAGAATCTGACCTACTCAGTGGTGAAAAAGAATGTTTTGCTACATTCTGGGTAACTTCTGTCTTCTGAGAAGAAATGTGTCCTCAATTTGAAGCTGGACAGAGTATAACTGAGCAGGGAGCCACATTCAACAGCCAGATAGACATGAACATAGCGTTAGCAAATTTGAATCTGTTTTTGTCATCTATGAAAGCATGGCAATACTTAACAATGGGATTCTGAACATCAAACCTACATTCTTAACAATGGTTAGCTCAGTGTCTCAGATATACTTACTATTCAGTAAACGTGTCTGTTGTGTTGTTTTCTTCCAGCAAGGCTGAGTGCTTAGTTACTGCTCAGGGGGTGGACCAATTGGCATTCTGCTTCTATTCCCAGCGTCTTCTGCTGTGCGGGTTGCACTGCTGAATATAGCAGGGCCTATATGCCTGCCTTTTCTAGAGTGTGTTACAGCTCAGGTTCTGAATCAAGGTGAATCTTACGTATGATTTATTATTTACTTTTGAAAGGCAAAAGTGCAGTTAGCAGTATAATTCTACAGGGTCAGAATAGCCCCACTGCCAAGCAGGACTGGGCCAGAACCAGTGTCCACTCTCCACTTCTATAGAATTGAGAAGCAGCTCTCGGATGGTGGCCACTGCCTCTGAGCTCCTGAACTGGGGTGGATGTCTGATTTTTAACCACTGCCATGTCAGTCTGTCCTTAACGCAGAAGGAAGTCAGTATCAGGAGGCCACTTCCCGTCTGTTGGGCCTGTTCGTCGTGAAGCTAACTTCTCTGTTTTAAATCTCTTCTTAAAAACTCACTGTGATGGTTTTTTGTATTTTTGTTGTTTTTTTTTTGAAAAGCAACCGTTTATTAGAACCAATACAAGAGTATGAAAAGAGGGAAGGGGAGGGTGTGGAAGAGGGGGAGAAATGAGGCCTGAATCAGATGTCAGTTTTGAAAACACAGAAATGCCTACTTTTAAACATTTACATTTAAAAGGTGAACAGAGAGAGAGAGAGAGAGAGAGAGAGAGAGAGAGAGAGATCACTTAGCCTTGAAAGACAAAATCAAAAGCAGATAGATCTTGCTGAAAGAAAACCAAGAAACACAACCAACCCCCCCCACCCCCCACCCCCCACCCCCCACCCCCCACCCCCCACCCCCGTCCCCAAACCAAAAAGTCCATAAACAGTTAAATTTCTCATTTCCATTCAGCTATCTAACTACAAAGTGGGACTGAGTTATAGGATGGTGTGATGCTGGGAGAAGCCCAGCGCCTTGAGTCTCTTATTCCATCCTGTGTGGGAAGGGCTGGAAGGCGGGGCTCCTTGGCAGGTGGGAAGCTGTGCTCCCCAGCCTCCAGGACCCCACAGAACCGTCTGGTATGCCAGTTCTGGCCGACAGCGGGAGCAGAGTCCACAAAGCAGGCAGGGAGAACTGGAAGGTGACCGGAAGGAGCCTGAACCTGATGCTTTTACATGGGTTTACCAATTGGGGATCAAGGAGAGGAAAGGGGAGAGAAGCCTCCTTCACTTGAGGGGGAAAAGGAGGAGCTGGCTGAGCCCACACCTGGGCAAATTAGAAAGAGGGTCCGAGGTCAGTCTCAGACTGTGGACATTAAGAAAGACAACAGCTACGAAACACAGTGACCGGGATGAAGCCTTAAGGATCAATGTCCAAATTCTTAGAGAGAAAAGAAATCCAATGTTTCTCACTGTGATGGTTTTTGCTTGCTGTCTGCAATCCCAATATAGGTATAAAGAGAGCACCTAAAGCATGCACAGTTTCAAGAAGAATAAAGAATACTTGCCTACAAGTAAAACCTAAGGAAAATTTAAACATAGGACACAACTTGATTAAGAATTTCCGATTTCATTGTATTAGAATAAAGGACACAAGGAAAGTTTACCATTTTGCAAAATAACCATTACTTTAAGCTATGCAGACATTTAGTCTTACCAAAATAAATGTACAAATTACAAGTTTATTATCTAGTTTAGGAAAATGAGTTTTAAGTCAAATATTTGTATGATAAAAATATCAAGGAATAGTTGAGGAAAGCAGAGACATTAAAGTTGGAATAAGGAATTAAGAAGTGACACAGAGTGTTGTACTACTTCTGAATAAGGAATTGTAACCCGTGAATGGAGTTTATGAAGAGACTGTTTTGATTCAACATGAGAAAGAAGTTTCTAATGTTCTGTAGCAAAAAAGGCTGCCTTTAAAGGAGGTAAACATATTATTTAAATAGGGAACAAACAACCACTTTCCAGGGATAAATTACAAGGGTTTCTGAAGTATGGAGCCAAATGAGGGAAACCTCATGGTCTCTTCTAATTTAATATCCTATGATTCTACCATTATTTGTAATGTGACCTTACTTATTTTTCATTTAAAACTGATGTGAGAAAGCAATTTATGCTCAACTTTTACAAACACAGCAATTACAAAATATGAGGGATAGTGTAGCCCATGGAGGGTAGTATAATTAGCACACATCCTTTCCTGTACTTTACTTTTAAGGTTATGCATGTATATGAATATGTGTACATCGCTTTCATGAGACACGCACACAAGTTTATGAATCATGCATCTAATCAATATTTTATACATTTAGTCACTTTTTTGTTTTTAATTTGGATAATTTGGATCTGTGTTATCTCAAAGACCTAACAATATTCACATTATTATTTACTAAGATAAAGAAACAGCAAATTTATTGAATGAGTCATCATAGAAATATATTCACCTAAATGTTAAAAGGTCTATCATAGGTGGCACTGTGGCTTAAATGATAGAGCACTAGCTTTGAGCACAAAGAGGCTCAAGGTCAGCACCCAGGCCCTGAGTTCAAGCCCCACAACCAACAAAAAAAAGGCAAAGGCCTACCATAGATGATTCAAAAAGAGATCTGCTCTGAGCTCCCACAAACTGTTCTTAATCTTATAATAGCATATATGTGTGTACATATATATATACATATTTATCATTGGTTTATTAAAAGCAAAATAGGAATCCTATGATGTAATGTTTATTCTCTCTCATTGTTTTTTCAAATACTACATTTTCTTATCCAGGAAGCTATGAAACCAGTACTATCTTAAAAGTTTACCTCATCCAATAGGAAATTCTTTAAGACACAATTTTCAAAATACATGACAGAAAGGTGAAACTGATTCTGATGAAGGTGAGTACTAGTGGGTAGATGGAGAGTGAATGGAAATGGAAATGAAGGTGAATGTATGCATGTATGAATACAGAACAGTGAAACCTGTTGAAATTGTTTTAAGAAGGATATGCAAGTGGAGAGAGAATAAAGGGGAACAGAGGGGATATGTTGTAAGCATGTATTGGAATGTCACAGAGGAACCTCCTTATAAAACTAACATATACTAAGAAAATGAAAGTATATTTTCAGTTGGATGGACTCTACCTTCCTGACTGGTACCTAAACCATTTTAAAAACTTTTACTGAGTTCTTTCTGTTTATATGCCACAATGCCAGGTGGAGAGAAAAGGAAGTAATAGATATAATTAACATATGTATTGTTTGTTTCCGAATTCACTGTTGGGATCAATGAAATGACAGAAGAGCTTGTTTGGTAATTCTAACTTGTTACTCACACAAATGTTTCTATGCACATCATGGTATCAACCTCCATTTCAGTGACATAGATATGAATTCTGATTTTGACATTACTTAACTTGGATTTGGGAAAAATCTTCTGTGCTTCCATTTCCTTAACCACAAAAGCATTGTAAAACCAATATGACAAGGTAGTTGTAAAGACTAACATGTTGAAAGTGTTTTGAAATGGGGGTTAATTGTATGTTTGCTCCATCTATTTGCATTATTGAGATTTAGTGGAATATGGGAAAGAGGAAGAACTTAAAGTAAATTTGCTTTCTAGAAGCTCATTTTTTTTCCAAATGTAAATAAGGTCTTGGTTTTCAGTTGTCCTGTGGTCCATCTCCAGCAACCCAATGTGAGTACCTTGAAAATTCTTGCCTACGGCTCAACTCCTGTCCAGACTATAACTCAATCCATGTGAAGCTAGTGTGTGTGTGTGTGTGTGTGTGTGTGTAATTATATTACATCTAATATATAAATATATTAACATATATTAATAAAAGTCTGCACTTAGTAGGTAGGGATCTCTAGTTGGCCCTACTGTGTTGTGCAGTTCATCTGAGAGTTTACCACATCTAATAAATTTCAGCCTCTTTTGTGTTTATAAAATTCAGGTTTGAACCAGAGTTCAGAGTTCAAACACGGAAACACAAATTTTCTCACCTGTCTCTGTGCATCACTAGGTGACCCCTAATGCTAACATACATGCAGACTGTGGCCATTTATAATGCACATGTTGAATGCCTTGATTTGAATGACCGGTACCAGAATTTGTAACATTTTCTTTACTTCCTCAAGGTTCATGAGGTCCTAAACATGTGTGTGGCCAATATTTTTTTTAGATTATAAAAATTAAATCCCTAACAAGCAACCAAATGTAATATAACTTCCATAAGTAGGAAGCAGGAAGAGGCTTTAAAAGTCCTGTATCATTGTATAAATGAACCGTAATTTCATTTGAATGTGTGTGCATTCTCTATCTAGTACAATTAGCAGACTGTGGGGAAGATGGATTGTAAGTATGGGTTCACTTTGTGGTAGCATAAATCATGTTTAGAACCTTCTTAGAGTTCTGGGAAACTCCAAATCACTTACTCCCTGTAATTACATTTCATCATATTTGCTTTTGGGTTTGTCTGTTAATGGAGTCTCTTGATCTGCTTAACTGCCTCCTCTGTAATTAAACAGTTGAGGAAAGCATATGGGTAACACTGTACTAATGATACAGTTTTAAAATTTAGGATGATTTCAAAGGAAATTTTAATCTTCTATTAAGTTTGGCCTCGATCTGCTCCACTGTAGTCGTGATGTTTTCAAACTTAGCATCCTACAAAGGCTTCACCTTTCACAAACTCATTCTGCAGCCCAAGAGTCGCAGTCAACATTTGTGCAGGGCTAGAAAAATCTTCACCTTTGCTTTTTTGCTGCATAACTGTTGGCTTTGACTGAATAGGTTCCCATTTCAAATAGGAGCACAGAAGAGCTAAAGTCAGTGTTTGAAATTACCTTAGGTTCCACATTCAAAATATAGCTGATAGGTCATCTTGATCTGTGAGAAGTAGGCGGTGTAATTAATTTTATTACTTAACAATGATCTCTGAATTTTAGTGGCTCTTCTCTTTAAATCACGTTGATGAGCTTGCAGATCACAAAGTGGCCCAACTCTGATAGCCTACAATTCCTCATGTCTTCTCACTTTGGGGCCCTGGTTGAGGGAAGAGCATGGTATGTGTCACACTAGTGACAGAGGCATAAGGTCAGACAAAGCCATATTTGAGAAGCTGAATACAGTATGAACAACATCCACTAACACTCTAATAGCCAATAGAAAGTATGAAGTCAAGCTTAATATCCATGAAGTGGGAAACACCTTTGATCTTACAAGAGAAAATGAATGACTATATGCAAATAATAAAATGTTACAGACCACATAGTATTTTCAGTTGTATTTGCAAAGAACTGTCCAGTATTTTTTTTTTTTTTTACAAATCCTCTAGGCCTCTGATCTTTGCACTCATTTTAAATACTCAGAAACCCATGAATGAGAATGTACATAAGGCTGGACCTAATTGCACAAAAGACTGAAAAATGCAGTCTTTCCCTGTGTCCAGGGAAGTATGAAATGGACTTTAATGAATAGCTATTAATCTGGGCACAAGCTTTACACACAATATTAACAATCAGATTTTGATTGGAATCTTTGCGATTTAAGAGCTCAAATCCTCCATCCCCTCAGTTATTAATAGGATTTATCTTATACCATTGCTGCAATGATTCAGTAGGGTAATGTATTTAATTTTCTTGTTCTTGTCTCACAAATAAAGTATGCTAAATAAACATTAATCATTGCTATCCTGTATTCTCATATCACTAATGCCAGATTCCAATTCACATCATAGAAGATAATGGATCTCAATAAGTGTTGAGCTGAACTAAACTAAACTTCATCATCATTCTCAAGGTCAAAGTCAGATCCATATAAGGAAACACAATGGAATTAGGATCAGTTCATATTCACTCCATTGTTAGCCCACTTATACTCTGCTTTCTTAGTGTTTCCCTGCCTCTGTGCTTGATTCATCAATGAGGCTGATTTATACTTTCTCCTGGGACATACTTTCATGAACTGAAGGCACAAAACAAAAGTCAAGCTCTATGGGCTGGGGATATGGCCTAGTGGCAAGAGTGCTTGCCTCGTATACGTGAGGCCCTGGGTTCAATTCCCCAGCACCACATATACAGAAAATGGCCAGAAGGGGCGCTGTGACTCAAGCGGCAGAGTGCTAGCCTTGAGCAAAAAGAAACCAGGGACAGTGCTCAGGCCCTGAGTCCAAGCCACAGGACTGGCAAAAAAAAAAAAAAAAAAAAAAAGTCAAGCTCTAAATGGACGATACTACCCAGTCTAATAAGTGACACTGCTCTCATTTATTCAGCCCTCACTGACTAATGCAGTCAGAAGACTAGCACAAGAAGAATTTTTGTTGGTCATTCACTGAATTGCCTAGCTCAGTGGTGAACATAAATGGCTTCCCAATGGCTCTCTGCTTTATACACCTAAGTCATCTGACTCAGGGATCCCATAAGCCTTAAAGGTAAGTTCTAAGCCCAGTCAGCCCAATGCAACATGCTATACAGACATTTACTTTCTCTTATTCAAGGCCATTAAATAAAAATCATTACCTCTATGACTGACATGAGCTAATGTGCATAATTCTCCCCAGGGCTGGTAGGACCAAGGTGCATTCCTCTTTATAGTATGCTCCTCCAACTAATACCTTCTCCACAGTGCCATCACAATTGTTATTCTTATTAATTGTCCAAATAGTGAATTAGTGGCTAGGCTGGCAAGTGAAAGGAAGTTGGTTTACAGCGTGTAGCATTTGGGGGAGGGGTGTGGTTACTGGGGCTTGAAGTCCAGCCTTTGTGCTTTTTTACTTGAGGCTGGTGCTCTACTACTTAAGTCACATCTGTACTTTTACGAGAATGCTTTAGACTATGTATGTTTTTTTTCTTATTTATTGTCAAAGTGATGTACAGAGAGGTTAATGTTTTTCTTTATACCAAAGGTATGTAGACATTTTGATGCGCCAAAGCTTGGTGGTAGAACGGTTAGGCTTAAAATCCAAATTGCCTGTGAGCACCAGACTGGATATAAAGTTGAAAAGTCTCCAGTTTCAATTCTTTAAACAATCCTCTATTCAACTTCTGCTTAGATTTTCTCTGTGACTCCCCTCCTTTGTTTCAGTGCTGGGAAAAATATTCCCTTGCAAAAGTCATTAAAACTAGTTATTTAGTAATAAGGAAAATATCTAAAGCATGAATAATTATGTCAATGACTGAACTCTTTTTTTTTCCCCCCAAAGGTTACCAGGGCAAGGATACCAGAATTTCCCTTGCTATTCTTTTAGTACCAAGCAGCCCTTAACACTGTGTAGTTCCTCATCAACTTAGTATCCTCTTTATTTCCAACAATTTTCTTTTATCTTCTTTTTGGTGGTGATGGGAAATATTTGGATAGCAGCCTGTAACTATCTTTCTTGTGATATTTCATATTTAGTCTGTTTGTATAAAAGTTTTCTCATCTTTCTTCTTGCAAGATGTAAAGATAAGAGAGAATAAATCCCAAGACAAAGAATTTGAAACTACTCTCAAAACCAAGAGGATGACTACAGATGAACTAGCTACAACTACTCCATTAAAAAAAAAAATCTCTTTCTTAGCTTCAACTTGTCTAGAGCTTGAAACACTGCTGTCTGAGGTAGAAGGACAAAGGGCTCAGTGTTGGAAAGCGAGTGTTCATTAGTTTCCAGAGTCAGATCTGCCATTGAGATGAGCTTGTGATACCTGCTGTAGGTCACATGAGAAGGACCTATGTTCAGAGGGTCATGGTGTGTTCAAAAGAGCAAGTCCTCTCAAGTTCAGCTCCTGACTGTCCATTTGTGAGCCACTCATCTTGGGGTAAATCATCACCATGTCAGCCTGCATGTTCTCATCTATAAACTGTGGCTCCTAAGTACTTCCCAGGTTGCTGATGCAGATGGAACGTGTCAATGTGTGGACAGGGCTTTGCGAACTGTAAAAGCAGGCTATAAATAGCAATTGCATACTCAAAGCAAACAGTAGGGAAAGCAGTCTCTGATCAGAAACACTGAATTTGAAAGGAGGGCAGAGGAGGACAGGGGTAGTGCTGAGTGGTTTCTACCCAGAAATGCCACTCCCCACCTCCAAAGGCTACAAGCTGCAGAATTTTGACTGACATCTCTATCCCAAGCCATTTCTATTGGCTGGTATGGAAATGAGTCCTAAATAGAGTATGCTGCTGAGATGAAAGAAAAAATTTTAAAAGATGAAGGAAAAAAGTAAATATTTCCATCGTATTTTTACATACAAAGCCCCAAGTCAAAAGTGTCTTAGGTTCTACTATAGAGTGGAAAGAATCAGTATTACATTTGTATGAGGCATGGAAGCCCCTTAAATACACACTCACATGCACGCACACACACACACGCAAAGTGTGTTCATATTGATAAAGAAAAATCACTGAGGAAGAGCAAACTGGGGAAAAAGACAAGTTGCCTTCACTGATAGGAGAAAAATGGGCTATGATTCATACCGTGTTTCACTGACTCAAGTGTTCCTGCTTTGTTTATTTGTTAACATTTTAAGTAACAGTTCATTGACTTTATAACTGCTGCTCTGTCACTTAATCTGCTTCCTGTTTGGTTTCCTGAATTTCATCAAATGGTTCTCATTCTGACTTTATAGGGTTGTTTAAAGAATAGGTGAAAATCACCCAACTCATTCCCAAGTTTCTGATAAAGAATACTGTTCGTTGTGTTCCCTAGAACTTTTCATATGGCATGCAATGGAATATAAAATTTTGTAATCCAAAACTTATATAGTTGTATATTGTGACTTCACTCACTTGCACACATACAAACACACACACACACACACACACACACCACATATTAGTTAAACATACAATGCTTTGGTTTTCTCATTAATTTACATCAGCACTTATGATGTAAGCTTGGGGTCAGAGGAATACCGTTTAACTCACACAGTACAGAGACCAGTAAACGTGCAGTTGATGAAAACCAGAAGAATTGATTGCAAAAAACTGTCTTCCTTCGTCATGAGAGTGCACACCATATCTCATGAGTAAATGTCTTAAGAATATTGAGCTATTTGAATCTCAGGGATGAGGAAATGTAAATATATCTAGTATCATGAGAACATCACCGGGAACAAGAATATTCTTATTTTTGGTCACTTGATAGATTCAAATTCAGGGAGTCCATCCAACCAGACTAATTTGGGACAGATGTGGGATCTCATATGATCCCTGTGAGATAGCTAGGAAGATTATGATGGGAGAAAGGGGTGAATACTGATGGACTGTGTTCTGTACACCACAAATGTATTCTTTTCACATTTCACCTTACTCATGCCCCCCACAATAGCCTCATGATGTAGACAAGGATATGTCCCTTTTATTGATGGGAAAAGTGAGATTCAGGGCTGGGGATATAGCCTAGTGGCAAGAGTGCCTGCCTCGGATACACGAGGCCCTAGGTTCGATTCCCCAGCACCACATATAGAGAAAACGGCCAGAAGTGGCGCTGTGGCTCAAGTGGCAGAGTGCTAGCTTTGAGCAAAAGGAAGCCAGGGACAGTGCTCAGGCCCTGAGTCCAAGGCCCAGGACTGGCCAAAAAAAAAAAAAAAAGAGAAAGAAATGTACTCACTACCTTACATATGTGAGTGATGTAAGTGTAACCCCTCTTTCCATACCTTAACAATAAAATTAAATTTTAAAAAGACAGGTCTACTTTTCTAAACCATAACCCCTGTTAATTTACTTAGTAAGTGAATGAACATTTAGAGTTTGTATGTCTCAGTGATTAACTTTCAGGTGCTAAGGATTTAGCATTAAAAAAACTGAGGGCTGGGAGTATGACCTAGTGGCAAGAGCGCTTGCCTCCTACACATGAAGCTCTCAGTTCGATTCCCTAGCACCACATATATGGAAAACGGCCAGAGGGGGCACTGTGGCTCAAGTGGCAGAGTGCTAGCCTTGAGCAAGAAGAGGCCAGGGACAGTGCTCAGGCCCTGAGTCCAAGGCCCAGGACTGGCCAAAAAAAAAAAAAAAAATTGAGAGACTTACCATATTTAAGTCTCTTCTGACAATGAGAAACATACCACCCACTATTTATATAGTACACGTACCTATTTTCTTACTCTTAGAATAAATATACAAGTTAAATACATAAATTTTAATATTGATAACTCAAGTACACTTAGATTGCTCTGACTGCTATAACAAAATGGTTGAGATTGGTTCACTTATGTTTTTTATTTTATTTTTTATTTACTTTTTGGCCAGTCCTGGGCCTTGAACTCAGGGCCTGAGCACTGTCCCTGGCTTCTTTTTGCTCAAGGCTAGCACTCTGCCACTTGAGCCGCAGCGCCACTTCTGGCCATTTTCTGTATATGTGGTGCTGGGGAATCGAACCGAGGGCTTCATGTATACGGGGCAAGTGCTCTTGCCGCTAGGCCATATCCCCAGCCCCTGGTTCACTTATAAAGATATGACATTTATTGCTCAGAGTTCTGAAGATTGGAAGGTCAAGGCCCAGGTGCCCACCAGTTAGGAGACCTGTTAGGTGCCCGATCCCCAACTCCAAGACAGAGCCTTACTGTCACATCCTCTGGTGAGGAGAAGAGGAAAACCACATCCTCAGATTGTCGAAGGATGTGTGCACAAACAGGAGCGTGGTGCTTTCTTCATCCTCCTTTGTAAATTACTAGTACCAAGCACTTAATCATTTCCTAAAGGCTCCACTTTTAAATACTATTTTATTAGCAATTACATGTCAACATAAACTTAGAGGGACACGCACAGTCCTAATCAGTCCACCTTGACCCACTAAGTTAGTATATTTTCACATGCATATATATTCTGGAACACACAAAAGGATACTATTTGCTTAAAAGATGCACTAGGGAAAGGAAGTTCTCAATATGTCCCTTAGAAGAATCCTGGTTTTAGTGTTCAGCTAACATTACATTTAAAAAAATTAGTCTGAGAAATGTAATCATGTCGCAGAGCATATATAAAGGTGCTGTACTTACTGGTCAGAATACCAGGCTACATTCATATTATGAATGGTTTGCAGTGATTCAGTAAAAATTTATTCAGCAGAGACACTCATATGCTTAGTTTGATTAGCATAGAAATTCAATACTTGGGCAGGTAAAAAGGGATGCAGCTGAGGAGAGGTAGTAATGTTTCCAGAACTGGAGAATGCATGAAGAGTGCAGGCACAAAATCATAAACTGTGACAGAGGAACAACAACTCAGAGTCTAATCAACCTACCATAATTCAGAAATCATATCAACAACTCCAGCCTCACTGAGGAAGAGTATTCCTGAGTCTGCTTGGGGCAGCTATTCATACAACAAAATGTTGGGGCTGCCAGAGAGACTTGCCCAAGGCCTTGAAAATCACTCTGATTATGATATGACTGGTTCCAATAATAATCCTGGAATAATAGTTCAACCCTGTTCCAGTACTTTTGAACTAACTGTAGAAAAGACAGTGATAGGACAGAAAGAGAGAGATGGAGAAAGAGAGAGAGAGAGGAGAAAGAGAGAGAGAGACAGAGAAGTGTAGAAGGAGGAAAAGAGAAAGCCTTCGAAGAGTACCAGGGTATTTGTGCATTTCTGTGTACATGTATATGTGTGAGGGGGGGGGGAGAAATTTTTGATTTCTTAACTATGTTTAAATAGTTACAGCAGATGACAAAGTAAAAGCCTTTTAAATTAATATATTGGGTGCTTTGTGCATTCAGGCTGCTATAGCAAAATTCCTTAGACCAAGGACATTATAAACAACAGAAATTTCTCACATTTCTGTAAATAGAAAGTCCAAGATCAACAGGTAGAAATATTTCCTGTCTGATGAGGACCCTGTTCTTCACAAGTGGCTGACTGCCATCTTCACATTAAAATGTCATAAGAGGGAGTCTTTCAGGGTTTTTCTACGTGTGTGTGTGTGTGTGTGTGTGTGTGTGTGTGTGTGTGTGTGTGTGTGTATACCCATCCTGAGGCTTGAATGCAGGGCCTGGGCACTGTCCTTGAGCTGTTATTTATTTATTTATTTATTGTTAATCAAGGTACGACCTCTACCTCTTGAGCCACAGCTCCATTTGCAGCTTTTTTTTTTTTTTTGGTAGTTAGAGATAAACGTTTCACCAACTTTCCTGTCCAGGCTGGCTTTGAACCTTGTTCCTCAGAACTCAGCCTCCTGAGTTGGTGGCCACTGGTGAGCGGCCAGTGCCTGGCATCAGGACTTTCCTTTTTAATCCAAGGCATTAATTCTGTTCATGAGGGCTCCGTTGATGATTGAAGTGCCTTTCAAGGGCTCTGCTCCAGATGCCATTACCGTCAAGAGGTATTTTATGATGGACTAGTAGCTTCATTTCATGGTTGTATTTATTAGCAATCAAACCCAGGGGCTTGCATATGCTAGGCAAGTATTTGACCACTGAGTTTGATCTCTAGATGAGGGTTAGGATTTTTAATCATGAACTTTAATCATGATGTGAGATATAAAATCTAGTCTATTTTATTGGATGATGCTATATATTGAGCTTTCTGGTAAGCCCATTCTAAAGCAGAGTTGTAGTCATGTAGTATTATTTTTTTAAAGGACGCCTTGATTGATGGGGAAGAAAAATAGTGGGTGGGAAAAGTTTTCAAAAGTCATAGCCAATGTAATGGATTAAGGAGTTAGACAGGCCTGCCGAAGTGCTTCAGGAACTGGCCAAAACTGTATTTTTACTTTGGCCAGTCATTGAATTTGGATTGTCCTGGTGATATCCATGGTTTTGCGTGAAGTGGCTGTCTAGAACCTTGGAAATTCATGAAGGGCCTCATAACTCAGTATTGTATTCCTGAAGAATACAATAAGGGGTCCACTCAGTATTAATCACAATGACTCTGTGTCCATACTCTCATTCTATATTTTAAGTATAATATTTCCTGAGTCAACCACAGACCTATCGTACATCTCTTGGTACATGTTTTATAGCATATTGGGATGATGAATGTTTTATTTCTCAATGAATTCCTTTTCACATTCCATCCCACCACTCACTTAAAGGCAGCTGTTATATTTCAACGTTACCTTTAAATCTCCATACCTTTTTTCTTATCTGGCGTACTATCCTTGACCCACTCACAGTTTCTTGAGATGATGGCAATTTTTAAGTAATCCTTCTTTCTTATGCACCCTCTTCTATTCTATTCTTACTGACCAAAGCTGTTTATATACACTGAACATGGAGTGAAACTATAGTCAGAAAGCCACTTGGAACATTTTTTAGGAGTTAAACATGTTGTTACTCATTTTCACTACATATATGGAGCAGAGGGCTGACGAGAAAATAAGAAGAAAGAAGAGACCCATATTACCCATATTATATGAATCTATCAAAAGAAGTAATACAGATAATAATTAGTATATGTCTAGGCTAGTCCCAGTAGATGATCACAATAACTCAATAGCTATGTACATGTGATCACATAAGACGATGTTAAAATGATCTCCGAGATATGGCAACAAGTGGTTCATCACTGTTGTTGCTATTTTTAATGTACTATGTGAAATTGTTTCTTTTTTCTTCTTTTTATCTTCCTTATGATTTAGGCCCTGTTGTCACTGTACTTGATTCTGGTACCCTGGGTATTGTATCTATGTCTGAATTAGGGAAGGGAAGGGGAACATCAAAATGGTAAAACAAAGAGTAAAAGGTGAACCAATGCAACAGCAATACTTACAAGACAATATGTTGTAAACTAACTGTACAACTTGGGGAGGGTTGGGGAGGAGGGAAAGTGGGAGAAAAATGAGGGAGGAGGTAAAAAGTTTGAAAAGAAATGTATACACTATCTTATGTATGTAACTGTAACCCTTCTGTATATCACCTTGACAATAAAAAAGAAGCAATATAGGGATGAAAATTTTTAGGACTCAAGAAGAGGTCTTCGTAGGCTGTCCACCATTCTGAAGAAATCTGGATTTACCACACAGTTTGCTATGCAGAACACACTTCTGATTCGACACATTCCACCTTGTCTTGGGCCTGCACAGCTTTCTCTGCCTATATTACATTCCACCGTGTAACAATCTAAACACTTCTCATCTTTAACTCATGATCCACTTATACTACTACCATTTTTACCCTTTGGATATGTGAATTAGTCCCATTTTCCTAGTATAGGCTGTACTTTCTTTACCTGTGACTTAAATCTCTTTTCAGATAATGTTTACAAAACAGTAAGTTCCAGAGGGGCAGGAACTGCCCTATGTGACTTCCCTTTCTATTCCTTATGTCTATGTCTAGTATCAAACAAATGCTTGGTGAGACTGTGGATTGACAGCTGCTTTTAAACATCTGTTACAGCATAGTCTGCACTTACAACCCTGGTTGTCAGCCCCTCCCCTGAGCGTGTCATGGACCAATCCTGGGGCCCCCTTCATATAAATAGTGGGACCTTTGCCTTCTCTTTGCAGAGAGAGTATCTCAATATTGAAAGGAATCTAAATGTTGGATAGCAAGCAGTTAACTCTGGGAAAGGGAAAAAGGAGAGGACAAGAGACAAATGGTCTTCATTTCCAGGGGCATCTGCTTCCCCAAAATGAAACATTTGGAAGTTTTTTTGAAGGCTTGTGAGAGGACTCTAAAACGCAACATGTGAAGTGAGGTTATTTAAATTCTGATCTAACTGTGTGGCCTATCTTCATGCCTGCATTAAAACTGTTCAGGCTTTGACCATCCACCCCCGTCATTTTGTTTGGATTAGCCGAGGGCTCCACTTGTGTGGTACGTTTTGATTTCGTCTGACAAAGTGTTCCCATCCCATCCTCCCTCAAGTAGGTCTGGAGGAAAAAATGTACTTAGCTGAGAAGTCACAATCTCTGCGTTTTTATGCTTCCAAGGAAACCTAACAGGAAATGGCTTGGCTTTGCCATATTTAGGCTAGCATGCAGTGCACATTCAGAGAATGTTCCTCAAGTTACATTTTACACAGAAAACGCAAAGACAGATGCAAAGAGAAGAGTGATCATGGAATGCCTAGGGAGCATGATTAAAGCTTTTCATTTGATAATTCAGGGAGTTAATTCCTGATGAGGCAGAAACTTTCATTCAAATCTCCACAGTGAACTATTGATCATTTAAGAGCTGGACTTCAACCCAGGTATCTTGCTAATCTGAGGCATGAGGCAAGCACATTCTTGATCTGAAGACACATGTGCTTTGCAGTGATTAAAAATAGCATTTCTCCAAGTTAGTCTCCCACCTCCTTGTATGTGTGTTCAGGGTGGAAAATAGTGGCTACAGAAATGACCCCTGAGGACGTTCTGAAAAGGTAAGAGATATAATTAAACCAACCAGATCAAGATTTGCAAGACAGTACCAAGTTTTATCCAATTTTTTACAAGTTGGATGTGTTCTCCTTTTCACCCTCTTTACAAATGTGTGAAGAGATCTTGCACAAGGAGAGCAGTTAGACACACACTTTACGTTGTTTCATTCTAGAAGAACAGAAAAGGCCATTGGTGAGCAGAGGGCACTTTTACAGGGCGAATCAATGAAGATAGTTATACAGGACATGGCATGGCCCAGGCTGTGTTGCAAGAAAATGACTGCACATTCTGACAGAATACAGGCCAGGGTGTACATTAACTTCCCCTAGATCTCTGAGGCACCAGGAGGGAAAGGGGGGAAAAACAAAACAAACAGAGAATAAAGAAAAGTGGGAGGATTCATGTAAAAGAGTACTCTGCAATATTCCAAAGATTGCTTTGGTTTCCTCTAAGTATTCCATCAGCAGGCTGCCGCCTATAGGCTTTCATCACTCTCTGCCCCAGAGGAAATTTGATTATAATGATATCTCCTGTCCCACTTGCTGGGATGAGTGGGAGGGAAGAAGGAAGGCCACGAAGGGTGAGAATGATACAGGACAGGCATGCCCTGTGTTTGCACTGTGAAGGTGTTCTAGTTTTCCCTCATCCTCTACATTCAGCAGCCACATCCATGACGACCATTTCAGTCTACTCGAGACCCCTTCATCATATCAGGAAATGTGAATGTGGTAAGTGTTTGTATGTAAAAGTTGACCCAGCAACTATCTCAAAAATACCAATATTATCAATGAACATTCTATGTAAAAGAACAGGAGAGACTGAAAGTTTAGATTAAGAAGGTCTGGGAACATCATTTAGTAAAATATATACACCATGGAACTTCATTCGATCATGGAGAACAAAAATATCATTTTGTAAAACAAGGGTGGAACTGAAGATCATTGTGTTAGGTGAAATAGGCTAGTTCCACAAAAGACAGGTAGGATGTTTTCATCCACTTGTAGAGGCCAGAGAAAAGCAAAATGCAAAAGAAAAACACAAATAAATGAATAATAAGGTGGCATTTAGCCCAAGGTCATGCAGCTGAGTAGTTGTATAGGTCAATGGTATCTGGACAGAACTTCATTCTAGTCTCAGCTTTGCTGTTTTCTAGCTGGGAACTGAAGTAGACAGCCTCTAAAATAGCCCCAATTGATTTCAAAGTCTTTATTTAATCCCCTTGAACAACTTGTTCCTAACCAGTAGAGTAAAGCAACTTTGTAGGTTATCATTGTGGTAATTAGGTTGCAGAATATTGTACCATCAGTAGACTCTATTTCTGGCTTTGATGAAGTGAGTTACCATATGGAAGAGGCCCCATTGGTAAAGAATGCAGTGAAGGTGACCTCCAGTTATCAGCAATGAAGAACTGGGGCCTTTGGTTCTATAGCCCACGAGTAGCTGAGTTTTGCTCAATGGCAAATAGGTTTGCTTGAAACAGACCTTTCTCTGGTTGAACCCTCAGATAAGACCCCAGTCTGAGAGGACATGTCTGTTACCATCTTGTGAAAAACTGTGCAACAGACGACCTGGATAAGCCACATCTTGATTCTGGATCCACAGATAATATGAAGGAATAAATGCAAATTATTTCAAATCCATAAATATAGGAAGCTCAGGCAAGTTACTTAATGGTTCTCTGCTTCCATTTCCTAAAACAGTATAAACAACCACAGCTATTTCATGAGGTTGATGGGAGGGTTCTGTGAAATGTTCCCTAGTTTTTGAAATAGAAAAGATGGCATTGAAGTCTGAATCCTGTTATTCCCTAAGCCCTTTGTCTTGCAATAGGCTCATGCACTGTGACAGTCCATGGAACCTTGCCTTTAGCATATACTGCCCAGTTTTGGTTTTTTTGTTTCTTGCTGCATCCTTAACTTTACCATATTCCCAAAAATTACCTAAACCTATTCCTGACCCTTGAGCACATATTCTTGCACACGTTCTTGACCATGGTGGAAATATATTTCTTATTACCTATGCCCCAATTAATGCATGACCAGTTTCTTAGTGTTCCAATGTCAAGATTGGAACTATTAGAGCACCTGAACACAGTGTCCTGGGAAACTAGAGTAACAATGAGGAGGTAAAAGCAGATGACCTTTGGTTTTAGTTCTACCTCAATGCAGGTCACTGCAACATTTTTTACACTTCAGTTTATCACACAATTCCTGTTGCATAGAAACATTCTAAACATTAAATGTCTTGTGAAAGAAGAAAGTCATGGGCATTAAGTTGGTGCCTGATAAATTGTTAATGCAGCTTTTCCATTTCTCAGCTGTAGGATTCCATGTCTCTTTCTAAACACTGCAAGGAAAAGTCATGGGAAGCCTTAGAATGTCCATCCTTCTCACATGACCTCTTTCCCCATTCTTCCTCACCCCTTTCCCACTGGAAGTACTATTTCTATCTAGGATTAAACAAGCTAGTTCAGAGATCTGTCTTTCAAGTTTCCTGGTTGTGGGTGGGGTTTTCAGGGCAAAATGTCAGCCTGTTTTATTCTCCCAGAGCCCTTTCCCATGTTAACTTCATCTTTGAATCATGGGAACCCTATCCTTCTTTCTCATCATTATACCATCATTATACTTGTTAAGGCTTTGAGGTATGTGACACATGTAATCACCCAGTTTCCCAGATTTTCCTGCTTGACCAATTTTGTCATCATATAATTCTTTTTACTTGCTTTTCTCTTCTCTGTGAGCCTTCATTGGCTTATTTGTATGATGAAGTTAGATTTTCTCTTTTGCAGGGTAATGATAAGGTACACAATAAAACGTTGCACAGGGAGCTTAATGTAAGATTATCATTCTCTTAAATTAACATAATGTAAAAGAACTTGAATTGTTTATCTTGTAGCTCTCACTACACTTACTATTTTTTTTTGTTTGGCCAGTCATTGGCCTTGAACTCAGGGCCTGAGCACTGTCCCTGGCTTCCTTTTGCTCAAGGCTAGCACTCTGCCACTACAGCCACAGCGCCACTTCTGGCCGTTTTCTGTATATGTGGTGCTGGGGAATCGAACCCAGTGCCTCATGTATACGAGGCAAGCTCTCTTGCCACTAGGCCATATCCCCAGCCCCTCACTATACTTATTTTATGTCACTTTTTTTTTTTGCCAGTCCTGGAGCACTGTCCCTGGCTTTTCTTTACTCAAGGCTAGCATTCTACCACTTGAGCCACAGCACCAGCCTTTTCTGTTTATGTGGTGTTGAGGATTCAAACCCAGGGCTTCACGCATGCTAGGCAAGCACTCTACCACTAAGACACATCCCAGGCCTATTTTACTCATATAAACTATTCACCCAAATGTAACAGGGTATTCTTCAAAATGTCAATATTATCAGGAACATATCTCTGGACTCTGTACTTTGGGCCAATAGAGCGGATATGGACCAACATAGAACTCAACCTGAGTTCAGCCTTGGAGGAGCTCACTTCTGCTGCATAGTTTGGTCAAATTCCTTAACCATGTAGGGTTTAAGTTGCTCAGATTACCTTGCAGGAATCTTGTTTCTGTGGACTATTCGCCATATACAAAGAATTTCATACCTGTTAGCTCTCTTTCCCTGGCAATCTGGTCTTTTCCAAATTCCTTTCCACTAACTGGAGATGGCCCCAGCCTTGTTTCATTCAGTTGGGATTTTTGTTAACTGGATCTTCTTTCCTGAATGACAGCTGCCTCACATAGGACACAATACAATACAGGACCGGAAGCGCAGATATCTACCCCTTCACCATCCCACTCCTTCCTATAAACCCAGATTTGTTCCTCATCTAGACAAATCTCTTCAACATTCAAAAGGCCAAGGGGTCTTCGGAGGGAAGTGAAATCTCTTTATACTTTGCCAGAGAACTTTCCCACAAAGAGGAAATTCTACAAATACTCAGATGACATCATTGAGAAAAGGCTCTTGTTCCCCATGGCCCAGCCTCTCTGGAAGATGACAGGGTTAGAAATAGAGAAACATCGGGCCACTTGTAGGATTTGGCAAGCTGCAGCCAACAGCTGGTCCAGCTGGTTAATTAGCCCTGCACTCTGCTCCTGTCCAACCTTTACTGGCAAAAGCAGAGGCAAGCAGCTCTGGCCCGCTTTTCTCTTTCTATTAACAAAGCTCAGTGCCATCAGATTACCTTGGCTCCACGCCAGGCCTGAACACCCTTTGCCTGCCTGCAAGTTGCCATGGTGATGGCAATGCTTCTTTTGCCAAGGCAGCAGCTGGCGGGTGGCAATGGATTACCTGCCAAGCAGATTTGCTAGCTCCAAAATGCAGACTTCTCTCCCCTAAGTGAAAGGGCTTGGGGTGGGGCATGGTTTCCAGACTCAGGAAACAAGGAGGAAGAGCTCCTCACACCTTTTTGCCCATTTCCTCTATCTTAATTTTTCAAACAAAGGATGATTATTCGTCTTCATTTATCCAAATGTCCATCTGCTCAGCTAATAGGCTCATCTCTTGCGGTTTTCTGAACAGCAGCAATAAACAATTTAGTCTTTGTCTTTGCTGCAAGAAACATTCTGCCTGCCCCCCCACCCTCCCTCAATCCTGAGACAGGATGCAGCACCTTCCACACTACAAGGCAGGATTCGGGGACATGAAAGGGTCTCAGACTGAGGAAACAAGCTCTTGTCAAGACAGGAAGAGTATGCTTACAGTGAGAGAATCATGAAAACTTGGTGACATTTTTAGGGTGAGATGGCCATTCCTACAGGGACATTTGCCACGATTTTGCATTTCTGAACTTTTAATACTTTTTTATCTCTTAAGTTTTATTCAGTCACGTCTATTAGACAACAACTGCACGCAGAGTTCACTTTTCCTGCATTTGGAGCACCAGTGTCCTGTTGTCCTCCATGTGTAACTAATACTTGGACAGTACAGAGTAGGCTAAGCTTTAGAACAGAGGTGTGAAGGGCAGTCCAGACAAAGAAGGGTAAACTGAAGGCAAGAGGCAGCCGGAGTGAAGTGTGGAATGAGTGTGTGGGAGCTGACGCTGGGAGAGAGGAGAACGGAGGGTGCAAGTTGAGGGGAGCAGGCTGAGAGTTTCTATTATCGCGAGTGTTCGAGGAACAGGTAATGGAATTTTTATACTGCCCTCCAGGCAGTGAGAAGCTGGCCAAAGTTCTTAAGCCAGGGTAACACGACCAGTTATGTTTTTATGATTGAAACTCATCTGATCTTGAAGATGGGAATGGAACAAGGCAAGAGACAAATGCAGTAAAATGTAAGAAATGCTGGAGTTACATATGGATGGTGATCATGAACAAGAAAGGAGTTTAGGACCGATATCAGCGATGACTCAATACCACCAGATGTCCACATCATCTGCTAACACAGGCAAGAGGGCTTCCATGATAAATGCTGCTTAGCCCTGAGACTTGGTTGTTCTCACCATCCTTATCTTCATGCCATCTCCATCATCAACTCCTACTTTGAGAAAATGAACCTTGTGATGTCAATGTGATTTCATAACTGACAGTATCGGCAAAATTTTTAGTAATTATTGTTGTTTCTCGTTTTAATTCAAAGTAGACACAGGAAACCAAAGTGAACACAGAAAAATGGAATTACTTCCCACTAAAAAGCCTCTGTACAGCAAAGAAAACAATTGACAAAAGAGAGATATAATCCACAGAATGAAGGAAAATATCTTCAAACTACATGTAAGACAAGGAAATGGTATCCAGAACACATAAGGAACAAAAAAAAATCTCAAGAGCAAAGAAGCATTTTCTTTAATTTAAAAATGAGTAAAAGGCATATTTAGACATTTCTTATGAGAAGATATACAATTGGCCAATAGGTAGATGAAAAATGAGCAGTATCATTCATCATCAGGAAAAAAATAAATTGAAGCTTTAGTGAGAAGTCACTTTATCCCAATTATGAATAGCTAGTCTCAAAAAAAATAAAGATAACCATTGCTTGAAGCATACAGGGAAACAGGCAACTTTGCATATTGATGCAGAAAAATGTAAATTAATGTAGTCATATGGAAAACAGTATGGAAGTTCTTCAGAAAGATTAAAAATAGAACTAGCATATGACCCAGTAATCCTACTTTTGGCCTACCAAAAAGAAATAAAATCTGTATGTCAAAAAGATATCTAAACTCCCATGTTCATTGTAGCACTCTATGTAATTGCCAAATGCTCAGGTCTAGCTAAGTGTCCATCAAATGATAAGTGATCAAAGAAAATGTGGCACACACACACACACACACACACAAATTATGTATACACACCTTAGAATACTATTCAGTCATAGAAAAACTGAAATTCTGTTATTTGAAACTACTTGAATGGAACCAGACATCATTATGTTCAGTGAAAGAAGGACAAAGATGAACAAAAACAAGTATTGCATAATCTCACTAAATATGGATCTAAAAATGTTTATCTCATAGAAACTAAATTTAGAATAGTAATTACCAATGGCTAAAGAAAGGATGGGCGGAGAAGCTTAAGAGAGGTTGACCAATGAATAGTGAGTTACACTTAAATTAGCTGAACATCAAAGTATTACGGAAGACTGGGGCCATGGAGTTTATGTCAACATCTCTTAGAGAAAACAGGATGGACTCTGAAGAGATCATCACTAATATATGTTTTGCTTTTCTGCTAAAATCAAGTGAAACGTTAGCAGAATGTTCTTGGTAGAAGTTATGTAAGAGATGAAATGAAATGACATCATAGGATCTCCAGGGAAGTTGAAGTGGACCTATGAAAAGTCTTCAAAGGACCTGTAAGTCTTCTGGGATCATTTCCTTTTTGCTTGCAGATGTGTGCATATGCGCATCCCACCACTGCTGTGCTCCTCCATCTGCTGATGCATGTAATGGATGAAGACACGTGGGTAGATCTAGGTATAAATGTCCTCCATATTAACTCCATTACACCGAATGCAACGTTAAGCTTAAATCGGGTAAAGATATCAACATGTGTAGGAGGTTGTTGATCTGCAGACTAGGGGATGTAAATCACTGTGGCATAACTTAGATAGAAATCAGTATTCAAAGATCTCTCAAGTAGGGTAAGATGAAGCCATGTTTAGCCTTCTGAAGGAGGGTACTGAGGTGGCTCACTGGTGGCAAAGTGAGAATCCAGTTCTTACTTTCCTCACTTGCAAAAAGTGAGGAAATGACAGAAGCCACTTCACTGAACGAGTGTAAGAATGAAGCATGAAGCTTCTCCTGAAAAATATGAAGAACGCCTGACTTGTGGTAGATATTCTCTGAATCTCTGAGTTGGTTGGTTGCACAGATGGTAATCGAGGCTCAGGATATGAAGTGACTTGCTCAAGTTCACACTGCTTTGGGGGCATCCTGAAATGCTGAGAGACAAGTCCAACGTTTCATTCTAAAACACTTATGATTTTTTTTTCACATCAAACTACAGAAGAAAATATTTTGCTCATGGTAAAAAAATTTCTTAGTGCTAACCTGAGGCCAACAGCATGCTAAGTTTTTCACATTTACATTCCAGTTATTTCCAATTACCTTACATGGTAGGTATCATTATTGTCTCAATTTTCATTTGAGGAAATCAAGTACAAAAAGATTAAATAAGGAGATGTAAATGCTAATTTTCCTGATTTGATCAGTACACATTAAATACATGTATAGAAATACCAAACTTCCTCATAATTACATAAAATTATTATAGGTTAATCAAAAAGGGGAAAAATGCTCAAAGATTATAATTTAGCTTAATAACGTTCTACACCCTAATGAAGCTGTAGCCTTTCTACTATGCATCATTCACATGTTTTGGGTGGTGCTGGTGGAAGCAAACCAACTCCATGGTCAGGAGTAAACAAGGGCAGCACAGTACACCATCATGTTCAATACCTAGGGCTAGTGCTTCATAAGGATAAGCAATGGAGTTCCTGGGATATGTAAAACATTGCCTGAGGAACTTTCCCAGGGTGATTTAGTAATGAATGGTGGCCTAGGATTTCTGTAAGGTTAGGCTTCCTCTCAACCTTATGAAAGTAGAGGAAAAGATAATGAAGAAAATATTATATAAAGGTGTCACACCTCCACAGACGTGAGCATAGAGACAAACAGGCCCAGATTCCTCATTAGTGTGAAGACTCATAGTATTAGATGCATCTGTTGGTCCAATCATTCAGCATTGTGCAACATTCACCTTGGTGAATCTTAATTACACCTACCTATCTAGAAAATTGTTTCTCTCTCTCTCTCTCTCTCTCTCTCTCTCTCTCTCTCTCTCTCTCTCTCTCTCTATCTCTCTCATTGACCCTTTGTTCAGACTTTTGCTAAAACATCTGTAACACTTTGTTAAGCATTTCAGGTAATGTTTCTCTGTCCTGTATGGAGGTTCTTAACAGTGTGGGCTTGATTTTAACCATTTTTCTATTGCATAGACCCAGCACAGTACTGGTACAGCTTAAACATCTGATTCGTTTTTACTGATTAAAGACACAAATCTACAAATCAATGGAAGAGGGATTTTTCAGTGAGGTGAAAAGGTGGATTTAGAAGTCATGGTAGGACTTGTGAAAAAAACTACAGTTGTGTAGTAATGAACTTCTCAGCAGCCTGTGAAACTATGGTGTGACTCCCTTCCCAGCTGGATGCTGAAGTGAACGCTGATGTAAACCTTGACTTCTGCTGAGAATAATACCTGAGAGACAGCAATGTTTGAAATCATGCTGTCTCTGCAAGGGTTCCTGAGCGTTTTATAAGACATGGCCCTGGTATGTTTGACTTTCCAAATCCCCTTGCTGAGATCCAAGGGTCTGTTTAAAGAAAACATTTCTTAAACTCGTTCCTCTGTGAGGTTCAAATGAGATTTGCACTACTCTGTATAAATTGGTCCCCTGGAGTGACATTGCATTCTGTTCCTTGCAAGCCTTTCTATTTGATAGAGTGGGAAGAGGAAGCAAACATCATATAGTGCTAGGCAGAAACATGTATCATGGTGGGCTAGAGCCCTCTAACAATAAAACAACAATAACAACCATCATAGCAAATAAGGAGTTAGTGAAAGAAACTACATTAATGCCAGAGGAGAAACAGAACATTAAGTATGATGTTCTAGGCCATAGATAGGAGCTAGAAACATTGATAGATGATTCAGAAACAGAGAAATATGTTGTAAAACAAAGTAAGTGGATTCAGGACCCATTTTGGGAACTTAGGAAAGCCTACTGGGACATCAAGTTTATTGGATTCTAATGTAGTGTGATTAACATAAGAGTCTTGTCGCCTAACATGTGAAACTGTAACCCCTCTGTACATCAGTTTTATAATAAAAACTTAAAAAAAAAAAAGAGTCTTGTCACTGCAAGCACATTATGGTGGCTTTATAGGTTAGTTGTGGCTAAGCTGGACTACATTTCCCAGAATTCCTTTCGCAAATGTTTCTGGTTAGTGGGGGCTACAGTAGAGATTCCTGTGCACATTTTGAAAGGTGCCAACCCTGTTTTGTAGAAAAACTAGATGTCATTTATCTGTTGGTTTACCTGGTTAGTACAAGAACAAAAGATATCAGCATCTTCTACAGAGGCAATTCAGATCAGCCAGGTTAGAAGTAGCAAGAACTGACATATATTTCAGCTCAATTCTGTCGGTTCCAGATTGTGCCTGTAGCTTCCAATTTGCCTGTCTTTATTCTCCTTGCACCTAATTTCCCTTTCCGATATCTGACTTGTGGGCTTCAAGGTCTGGCATGGGATAAAGAGACTTCTAGTGACTTCAGCTTCACAATTGATCAAAATCAAAGCTTTATAATAGATATTTATTATAATACTTAGTTACTATGATTCTACTTTTCTAATTGGTCATAGACTGATACCTTTCAAACCCAATGGAAAGATGTACTTCTTAGCAGAGAAAAAGAAATAGTTCAGATCACATTTTGCACTAGTGACTTCTTGTTTCCAAATGTCCATGCAGATTCTTTAATCTGATGATCACTGGGCTTCTTATTTGTAACAGGATGATCATGTGCACTTCATATGGTTATTATAAGAATTAAACAAAATAAATATGCAATGCACTCACAGTAAGTGATCCATTATGACTACAATAGGGAAAATAGAAAATACTTTTTCTCTATCAATTTCAGTTGTCTTCTTTTCAGTCTACCCGGAGCAGCTATATTAGAATAAATGATGTCTGATATATGCTATTTAGTTAATTTGTGATGAGTGGTCACAGCTGTCCATTTCTGGAAACGATGGAGATGAGGCTGGTTTGACTCAGGCCCTGCTTGCTTCCTCTGCAAGTGTGTCACTGCAGGCGATTTCCTTTTCACTGCAGGGGAACGAATACCTCACTAAGAAGGAGCTGAGCACATGTGTCTCAATTCTAATCTCCAAACATTTCCATATGGCCCATTGGCTGTGTGGATTCCCCCGATCTGACTGCCAACTCATCTTTCCTATCTTGGTTATCAGAGTTTGGGGAGGGAGAATGTTATTGAAAAGGAATGAAGTCCTTCCCATCAGCTTCATGATGCTTTGGTAAACCCCCTAGCTGAGCCAGCCTCTCAACTTCAAGACCACAGAATCCACAGCCTGGCACTATGCACTGTCTTGGGACAAGAAGAACGTCCTTTAGGTTAATGATGGTTCAGATCTAGATCCCTGGTGACAAGCCCTTTGATCAAAAGCTCCCTTATGTTTATTTAAGAAGACAGAAAGTACAGATAGTAAGTCCAGATAATTCACTGTAAGTCAATAGGAAGTAAAAAAAAAAAAAACAAAATAAAACAAAACAGATATTGGTCATAAGAAGAGAGAGAATCTAGTCCCTATCTGTTTCTTAAGGCCAAAGAAGTTGCAGAATGGCACTGAATTTCTCCCATCACAACGTTCTATTCTGTTCCTAACCCTATTCTGAGCTCTGAATATTTACATTTCGTGTTAGAAAAAAGAGAGCTAGACTACCAAGAAATAAATACTTGGAATATTTGCTAGGTGCCAGGCACTTTGCAACATTCTAAGGCATAAACAAATAGACACAATTCATATCTTCATAGGAAAGCTAAGAATTACTCACATAAGTTATTACATAATGGTAAGATAATGATAGAAAAAATGTCAAAGGCAGCAGTGACTAGTTGCCTTCTGATTTGTATAGGAAGGAAAATGTGCTAAATGAAGTCAAAGAAAGCGGATAACAATGGGGATCCAATTGGCCTATGAGTTGTCAAGAAGTTATATAAATGAACAAATAGATATATACAGGGTTATACCAAGTGTACACAAATGCCTTAAGTAAAGTATGAAAATTGTAAGAGAGAATTCAAATGGTGTAACACCTTAGAAAAATGAACACATAGTCCAACAAAATGAATATCAGGAAACTTGCACTTGAAAAGTGTGTAGGGGGAGATCCCAGAGGATGTGGGGAGATGAATAAAATGAGGAAGAGAGGGGAGAATTCAGTCACAATATTCAATGCATAGCCAAAGAAACTAAGAAAATTGAGAGGACGAGTTGGGTTGGGTGGGATGGAATTAGGAAGAATGATGAAAGAGAAGAAATCAGTCAAGATGCAGCCTATTTATAAAATCATTTGTTGAATTGTAACTTCTTTGTAGTACTACTTAAAGAAAATAAAAAATGCAATTAAAAAGTAAAATCATTTAAATGAAAAAAAATTATGTTTTTCCTTGATGAAGTAAAAAATTTGGAAAGCAAAGAAACAAGCTGAATCCAGCAATGGAAATTGGATTCTTTGCCTGAAACTTGATCAAAGTGGCCTTGCTAAACATGAATTATCAGTACACAGACACCTGGGCATATAGAGTGAGATGCACCCAAATTCACACAAATGGTTAACAAGCATGTTGGGAAGATGTGATTCATGGTTAAGGAACTGTTTGCACAGCCGTGCTTTGATGCAGTGTTGTGCATATATACTAAACTGGAGCAATATGAAGATAGGGAGGGAGTCTGGCTTGAATTACCAAGCCAACATCAAATCCAAGCTTTTCAACTCAAATTCCCACCCACCCTGGAAAGAGTGCAACACTGAGAATTTATGCAAGGAGAGGAAAATGTGTGAAAATTATCGCTACAATCTCTTCTCTCACTGAGCCAAACACTTAGTGTCTCTTTTGCAAGTTTGCAAAATGACAAAAAGACTTCTCAGGCTGTTGAGAACAGATTGTCCCTTTGGCCCCATGAAAGGAGGGTGAAGACCTGATTGCTTAGTAACATGTCTGAAGCACAGACATGATATTTTCATTTCAGCTTCAGTGGTTTGAATGGGATGATGGATGCTTTTTATAGAATTATTGTTCTGGCCCTGTAAATTTGCAAATCTGTTTCCAATCAAGTGGGATCTCTGTCTCTTGGAGGACAATATTTCAAAAAGGAAAAAAAAAAACCAATGTGAGTATATGAAGTATATATGTGGGATTCTTGTCATGGAGTTTTACTAAGGGGCTGTATTGGGCAAAGTATCTGATTCCTCCCAAGCTAAAAGAAATGTCTTGGATGCCTGTCAAACAAACTAATTCTCATCCAGTCATGATAGTTCATGCATATAATCTCAGCTACTTGAGAGGCAGAAGCAGGAGAGGATCACAGTTTGAGACCTGATCACCCCTACTCCATAAAAGTTAGTGAAACTCTAGCTCACAGAGTTAGTTGTGGTGGTAATCCCAGGGACACAGGAAACAGAAGTAGATGGATCACAGTCTAGGTCTGTCCTAGGTAAAATCACAGGCCCCTATCTGGAAAATATGACTGAAACAAAAAGAGTAGCATATGGCCCGATTACTATAGCACTACTTGAGAAAACAACAGTGACTTTAAAACCCCAGTACATTTTAGAAAAGAGAGAGGTGTCACAGGTTCTAATGTATAAGCAACATATACAAACATTAACATAATCATCATAGTTCTGCCTTTATTTGGATATGGTTTCTGTTTATAAAAGCTTCTAGAATCGTTATCTTAATTACTCTTTCTTTAACCCCTCCGCTTCTTGTTTTACCTAGTAGTCTGTGGTAACAGATTCTGCCTTTCGTGTTCATCACTGCTGGGAGTAGAGGTAGAGCTTGTTTATCTTGGTTTCTCCTTCAGTACCTGTTACTTACTTTGAATGATTAATAGGTATTTTCCAAAGTGATTTTCACTATGAGTTATGATAGTCAATGATATTAATTAAGCAGAATTAACAGCACCACGCCTATTATTTCCTCATTTTTTTCAAGTGGATAAGTCACAGGTGTCTTGTTCTTCATCTGGGTATCCCTGATCATTCTAAGATTTCTTTAAGGGAATTTCTTCTATAAAATAGTCATGACAAGAGGCCTTGACATATTCTCTTTTATCTTCTTTCAAAATCATTCTCTTTATATACAATGAGAAAAATTCAAAAGCTCCTCTTACTGGAATCTAGGTCTCAAACTCCAGTCAGAAAGTAAAATCCAACATTTCAGAAATTTAAATTCAACAATTCTACTGAGAAAAAATACCTTTGGCAGCTGCTCCTATTCCTCAAGGAAGAAGGAGGGTGTGTGCTACGCACTCCTCATGTAAAGGCCATTTCTTTGGTCCACTAATGCAAAAGAGGATCATTTTCAGCCACTCTGGAAAGCGGTATGGAGATTTCTCAGAAGGCTAAATATAGAGCTCCCCCTATGACCCAGTATCGCCACTTTTGGGCATCTACCCAAAAGACCACAAACAAGAACACACTAAAGCCACCAGTACAACAATGTTCATCGCAGCACAATTTGTCATAGTTAGAATTTGGAACCAACCCAGATGCCCCTCAGTAGACGAATGGATCAGGAAAATGTGGTACATATACACAATGGAATTTTATGCCTCTATCAGAAAGAATGACATTGCCCCATTTGTAAGGAAATGGAAGGACTTGGAAAAAATTGTACTAAGTGAAGTGACCCAGACCCAAAGAAACATGGACTCTATGGTCTCCCTCATAGGGAATAATTAGCACAGGTTTAGGCTAGTCACAGCAGAGGATCACAAGAGCCCAAGAGCTATACCCTTATGAACACATAAGATGATGCTAAGTGAAATGAACTCCGTGTTATGGAAAAGACTATTATATCACTGTTGTAATTACTTTCAACATGCCATGTGAAACCGTAGCTTCTATTGTTGATGATCCTCTCGTATCCCCTTCCTGTGGTTGTACCTGCACTATCTCTGTATCTCATCTGAGTACATTGGAAACCATGTATACTGGTATTAGAACTAAGAAACTGAAAGGGAATACCAAAATCGAGAGACACAGGGTAAAAAAGACAAACAACTACAAAAGCAATACTTGCAAAACTGTTTAGTGTAAATCTACTGAACAACTGATGGGGAGAAAGGGAAAGGGTGAGGGGAGAGGGGGAACGAGAGAGGAGGCAACAAACAGTACAAGAAATGTATTCAATGCCTAAGGTATGAAACTGTAACTGCTCTGTATATCAGTTTGACAATAATAAATAATAAAAAAACAAAACACAATTTTCTGAAAAACAAAAAAAAGACATTCTGATTGATTGGAACTTTTTTGTTTCTGGTGGAAAAGGGATGAAAGATTGGGACAGAGTCTCCTTATGTATCCTAAGATAGCTCAGAACTTGTTAGAAATAGCTCAGAATGTTGGGGTGTCACGTAGGAATAAAGACACCAACTTGAAAAGAATGTGTCAGAAAGGACCTTTGCACAAGGGTGTGCCATCAGCCCCCCATTTGGAGAGCAGGCAGGCTGCTCCCTTTTTATCCCTAACACAGAAGGTCCCATCCCTCCACTCCCATTAGCTGAGCTCACGCTCACAATCTACAAAAGAATGCAACTAAAATTCAAGAACACAGGATGCCTTATTTAAAGTGTAGTGGAGGGTGGGGAGAATGTATGTAACTAAAATATAGCTAACAAGGGCCAAGCCACCTGGCCCTTCAGAAAAACAATCCTCTCAAGATTAATTTGACAGAAAAGATACTTTTCTCACATGTAGTTCAGACTAACATTGGCCAGTCACCACATACATATATTAGGTTTTTTTTCCAAAAATTGAAAGAAGTATCTGTACTGTTTAGATCTTTAGTTTACAAATTATCTGATATATATTATATATAATATATATACATATGTACAAATTTGAAAAAAAAGTGATGTACAGAGGGGTTACAGTTATTTAAGTCAGCTAATGAGTACTGTCTTTTTCAACAGTGCTACCTCTTTTCTCTTTTTCTCCCAGTTTCTCCCTTCCAACCCCCCAACTTGTATAGTTTATTTTCAACATAGTGTCTAGTGAGTATCACTGCTGCATATGTTCACCCTTTGTCCTACCATTTTTGGGTCCCCCTTACTCTGTCCAAGACTACTATGGATTAAAACTATGTCTTAGTATCTGTGAGAAAAAGTAATGCATTCTTATTCTTTGACAGAATTTTCTAAGCTGTTCCTGGATAACTATCCTCTCATAAGAATTTTAAGTAAGATTTTGTCACAGTCCACCAAAACAATTGCCTATGGAAAATATTGTCATATATTGAATATATAGGCTATTAAATACCAGCCAGAACATCATTATATAATTCTCAGTTCCATAAGGTTACCTTTTTCTCTCATCTGACTCAATCTTAGTGTCCCTAATTCTTCAAACCCTTCTACAATGACCTTGAGAATTTATAGGTGGCATTAGCAAATTCCTGATAAACTAAATCTGAGGATAGAACATCCCCTGAAGCACTGTCTATAGATGGGAGGAATGTTGATATCCTCCTTGACTCCTTGATGCTTTTTAATAGTTCGTACTCTTTTTCCCTCTAATGTATCATATATTCATCCCATTGCACTACTTCCTAAGTTAAACAGAATTCCGACCTACTCTTCTCATTTATGTAGCATTGTAGTACCTGTCCCATAAAATTTTCCCTCTCACTTCTTTACATATCCTTGTTGGTGATTTCTGTATTTCTATAGACAGTTCAATTTAATAGCTTACCTTCTTTCTGTGACCTCATTACCTCATTTTCATACACTTATCCAACCATTGCCATGAGTTAGACTTGACTTTTTCTTATAATTATCCTCCTTCAAACAGAGGGAGGCTTCCAGAGTCACCTTTGACCAAGATTTTCTTTTCTTTTCACCTCTCACTTTCTTCTTTTTCTCTGTCCCCTCCTTTCACCAACTAGTTGAGAACTCAAATATGTGGTGGTATGTGATGTGGTAATACTATTGTGATTTTTTTCTTTCATTAATCCTCCTTGATCACATGTTTCTACATATCTTATTTTATTTATTTATTTTTTTCTTATTTTAATTTTCATCCTATGTCCCAGCATTATAATCACATCCCCCCTCACACTTTCCTGAGAACTTGTATTCATTTCCTGTTGTTGCTATTAACAAATGACCACAAACATAATAGCTTAAGACAACATGCATCTATTATTTGAAAGTCTGTAGCTCATAGGTAAGCAAAAAGAGGCATCAGAACTAAATTAAAATATAAATCCTGTAGGAATGCGTTCCCTTTTTGAGGTGATATGAAAGGGTCTGTTCTCTTGCCTTTCCTAGCTTTTTGAGGCTGCTGACATTGTTCATTCCTTTCAGCTTCAGAATTAGAGATGATCCGTCAAGTCCTCACAGTACACCTTTCTGACACTGACTCTTCAGTCTCCCTCTTCTATGTGCAGAGATCTTATGGTTACATTGCTACCAACCAGATAAGCCAGGGTAGCATTTTGCCTCTTAGATAATTGTTAAATTAATTTCCTTATAGTTTCAATTCTACCTTGCCACAAAATCCAACAGAGCCATAGGCTCCCCAGATCTTTGTTCTTTCTATCACAGTACTCACATAGCAAATCTTACTCCAAACTCATATTCTGTGCCCATCCTCTTGGAAGTAAATATGACAGGCCCCAGTAGGCACCTCATGAAAGAAACCCCAGGTATTTCCAAGCAACTCTTACTTCATTCTAATTCCGCTAGTCACACACCTTTCTTTCTCATCTGGGCTCATCTCACCTCCTTCTTTTGGCTGTGACCTTATTTTTGTTATTGAGATAATTGAATCAATTAGAAGAGAATTTCCACTTCCTGTTACCAATGTATGTGCCACTTTAGGACCTTCCCAGTACTCACTTTTCTTCCTGATAAAGGCAGTGAAGTGTCTGTGTTCCCAGAGATCAATTCCTAGAGTTGTGAACTGGACTTTAAGCTTTGTTTATCTCTACTTTAGTCTATATTTTTTCCTCATTCCCCTTAGAATACAAATATGCTACAATATTTTCCCAACTAAAACAAGCAACAACAAAGACTTCCTTTAGAGCAAGTTTCATTCAAGCTATCCCTTCTTTTCTTTGTCCTCTTTGGCATCAAAATGCCACAAAACATTGGGCATACATATAATTCTCTTCTAATTTTTGACCCTTCCTCACACTCACTGCCTTCAGTTCACTCTTATCAAGGTGGACAATGACTCTCATATTCTCCCTCATGGCCAGTTTTCTTTACTCAGTCCATTTCATTTTGTTAATTTGCAAGCATGGAAGGGAGCCAGGGTTCCAGTTTCAGATATGTCTGGCATTGAGGTCTATCATTTTTATACACTGTAATTTGATGGCTCCCATATATATATATATATTCTACCAGCCCAAATCTTTCCCAGGACTTACACACAACACTAACACTTGTAACTTGGCATCTCTACTCAAATGCCTATCAATGATGATCAATTTATCCAAACTACATTCTTCAATATTATCCCTACACTGAAAAGTGTCCTCCTTCTATATCATTCTCAAATAGATTGTTGGTACTACTTTTGAACTCTCTAATGTAAGTCTGACCGTTCCTCACAGTCTTACCTGCTGCCTCCTAGAACTACTTTACATTCAATCATTTTCCTCTTGGACCAAAGTTTCTCTTTTCCATTATCTGCTAGTGTCTCCTCTGCTTCCTATGTAACAAGCCAGGAAATCCATTTAAACTTTTTATCTGCTTATGTCAGTTCCTTGCTGAGTATCGTTGATTGGTTTTCTTGCATAGATAAATATAATTTATGGCTTACCCTCTTTTATAAGGCCCTTTGTACTACGACCAAGCTTATGTCTTCCCACCTGTGTGTTTGTTTACTTTTTCCAGTTACCGTGGATCTCCTTGCTCTTCCTCAACATGCCAAGCAAGGCTCAACCTCAGGGCCCTTGTTCTTATATGTTTAGTGCCAGGAATTGTCTTCTCCCACATTTCCATAGATGTCTCTTTTGTCCATTTAAGACTTCATTTAAATTTCATCTCCCTAGAGGGTATTTCTGGCATTCCTATCTGAAATACATTCTCAAGACTATTGTTTCCCTTTACTACTGATTTATTTTTCTTCAGGATCCTTAAAAAAGGTGACAGAGTATGTATTGCCAGTTTATTTATATTCTGAATCTCCTACTGAAATGTAAGCCAGAGAAAGGAAATATTTTGAGGTTTTTGTTTAGTTCTGTATTCTCAGAGGAATGACTAGACTCACAGAAGGTTCTCTTTAGTTATTTACTGACTAAATTGATTACACCATTGGATTTTCTTGAACTTCTCATTTGTAGTACAGCACTTCACTTCTATCTTCTTATAAATTTCAGCAATGCTTTGCAAACTAAAATGGTTTCCAGTAGTAAAATTTTTAGATCCAAAATGCCTTTGATAGCAAGAGACTGAGAGAGGAGAGGGAAGAAAAGAAGAGAGGAGAATAAAGGAGTTAAATGAGGTGAATAGGGAGAAAAGGAGAGGAGAAAAAGAAGGGAGAGATGAGGAGAGGAAAGGAGAACAAGGAAGTGAAGAGAAAAGAGGCAAAGTGAGGTGAGAAAAGGAAAGGAGAGTAAAGGAGAGGAGAGGAGAAGAGAAGAGAGGAGAGGAGAGGAGAGAAGAGGAGAGGAGAGGAGAAGAAAGAAGAAGAGGAGAGGAGAGGAGAGGAGAGGAGAAGAAAGAAGAAGAGGAGAGGAGAGGAGAGGAGAGGAGAGGAGAGGAGAGGAGAGGAGAGGAGAGGAGAAGAGAAGAGAGAAGAGAAGAGAAGAGAAGAGAAGAGAAGAGAAGAGAAGAGAAGAGAAGAGAAGAGAAGAGAAGAGAAGAGAAGAGAAGAGAAGATTCTGGATTTTACAGCTAAGGTGATAGTACTGCTAATTTTCTGTCATTGTGGAACATATGTGAATATTTTCTGGGATATTCATATTTCTCTCCGTACCATTTTTTAAAAAACCCACAGAGATGAGTATAGACATCAATTGTAAAAGTTAAAGTCTCCCAGATGATTCTTTCATCAGCTAAGGCTGACTGAGAACAAAGGATAAAGAACAGAGCCCTGACCTGATTTCATCTCAAGCAGTCACCTCCCCCCCTACCATCATTCTTAAACCCAGTACTTCTCTCCAGCACTATGCTTTTACTATACTCTGGCCCTATACCTACCATTCCCTTCTATATATTCTGCCTCTCCATCTTTTTTCAACCCCTCTTTGTCCCTCTAGACTCTAATCAGATTCCTTCAAACTTTCTAGGATCTCTTGTCACAGATTGTAAGAGAATCCTCCTTCTCTGGTCACTCAGCATTCCATCCCTACCCCCACCACTACACTCACTACACTGGGGAAATGCTTTTAATCATCTATTTCCTTTCAACTTCTCCCACTAGGCAGAATGCTGTTTGGGGTCAGGGGCATGTTGACTTGTGATTTCTTAGCTGTGGAAGAATGCTTAGTAAGTGTTGGATTGGTAGATGGAATGCATGAGAACATCTGAGAAAAAAACTGACTGTCACTACTACAGCCTGAGGCAGAGTTCAGAACCACTTGGCATAACTAATGAGGAGAGGGTGACCTGTGATTACTACTATGGCACACTGTTGGGAACTCAACTGGCAGGATGGGGTGACACCCCTCTGAGGAAGAAACCCATGAGACTTTCCACTGAGAAAAAGGAAGTTTCAAATAACAAAAAAAGTCCTAAATATATCCTTAGTGGTCCATCATCTGAGGTCCTCAGTTTAATTTTCCTTAGATAGCTTTCTACTTCAGATAGTTCATGAAAACGAAAGATCACCAATGGCTCACTCAGAATTCAGTTTAAAAAATCAGTTTTCATGAAGGACTGGAAACATTCCTCTTGGCCTCAAATCAAACTGTATGGTCAAGAGAAAAAGAAGCTACCACCAGAATTCTAGTCTTTCATGTTGTCATATAGTAATACTAATGGGATTATTTTAATCGACTAACAAACTTTATACTCTATACTATGACTACTCCTCCATGACCATTCTCAGCTAATATCTTGGCTCTATTTATTAATTAATGAGGTTAACAAGTTCTTATAGTATTCTGGATAGATAGCTGAACAAAGATAGCAACTGATAATGAAACAAGGATGATACAGCAAAATGTGAAGAGAAGAGGAAACAAGTAATTCCCAGCCCAGTGTCTTCCAATACAGAGCCCAATCAAGGCCTACCACAGTGGGCACTGAATTCCGATCATGTTGGTAGCACTACTGGAACTATAAAATTAAGTCATATCTGGTCATTTCTATAATTAGAACGAAAGTGACAACAGGAGAGGTGATCAGCATTGCTAATAGCAATAGTTGGTAGGAAGCTACAGAGTATCTGTCTGGGCTCATTTTAGTGCTTTCTATTTTCATTAGGAGAGAGTTGAGATCATTAAATTATACAGGCTTTTTTTTAATTGCAAAAGAAATATTTAGAAAAAGCAAAAGGAAATTCTTCATAAAGAGTATGGACTTTTTCAATCAGAAAAAAACAGCAGAAGTCATCTGTATTTAGATGGAAAAGGCACTCCCATTAATCAGCGAGTCTCCACGCACTGCCCTACTTTCTTGGAACATTGGGGAGTATCTGAAATATTTTGGTTGGCACAACTTCAAGAAGAAACAAATACTGATATCCAGTAGGTAGAGGTCAAGGATGCTCTGTTATGTCTGTTAGCACAAGACAGTCTCCACAACAGTAAATATATAAACTAAAATGATCTAAACTAAATATATAAACTAATAATAATCAGGCTGAGAAACTACTGTTAAGGTCAATATCTTTGAAATTTGAACTCTATTATTAATAATTCTGTGGCTTTGGGACATTTCCCTTGCCCACCTGTACCTCTGATTTCTCATATAAATAATATTTACGTCATGTAAAAATTTCCCCTGCTGTCTAACATCTAGTAAATAGGCAATGAGTTTTATATGTGAATGCTACCATAATTTAACTGGATTTAATTATTAATTCTGTCTTCCACCCAAGAAGATAGTTTCTGTGTAGACAACAAACAACCAGATGGTTATTCGTCTTTTCTGATTCGCCTGATAGCCAAAAAGAAAAAAAAAAGAATTCTTAGATAGTTCTGATTTTTACATGCCGCTCTCTTATTCCTAAAACGTGGACTCGTGATTTTTAAACCATTTGATTTAGGTGTTCTTATGGGACAATATTGCTACATGTCTTGTTATGCTGTCACATAGCAATCCCTCAAATCCCAGCACATGATATAACCTCAGTTTGGAGAATGTAGTTGTCTGAACAGCGTGTGCAACATGAGGGAGGGGTAGGCGTTCTGCCTTTCAGGGCATTTTGTGTTAATAGTATGACTTACTGAAGGCTTCCAGAGCTAATAGGATGACATAATTTGAAGACTTAGAGAACCTGTTTCTTTCTTCAGTTTCCCTATTTTCAAACTCCAATATAATGCCAAATGCTACACTGGTATTCATCAATTGCTAAGAATGACTGAAGCATATAGACTGTCTTTCTATTTTCCAAAGAAGTGCCACTTCACAATTAAAGCTTTAAAATTGCTGTCGGTTCTATAGGAACTTCCTTCCTCCTCTCTTCTTGTCTCATGAACTGATGTTCCACTTCTTCCTTTTATTTCACCCATCTTAGAACTTAAATTGCAAGCACTTCCTTCTTTAATTGATCTTTTCCTCTTCATTCTCTCTATATAGTTACCAGTTCTAGTTTCTCAAATTATCTTGACAGTAGCCATTCATTTCTGTCCACAGTTCTACTCTTTCATGTAGGCTGCCATCATTTGCTCCTTATTTCATTGCAAATTAACTACCTGGTCTCCTGGTTGCATAATTTCAATTTCTCCTTTAATAAGCATTTGTAATTATTTATTAGATGTGAAAATGCACAATGCAAAAAGTTTTCTTTCAATTCTTTGATCATTAAAAAGCCCATCTTATTTTTTCTTAACCATCCAGGACTGCAAGTGATTTTTCTCACAGTTGATGATCAAATTGCCTGAATCCAAAGTGTTTCTATGAATCTGCTTTTTAGGGGGATGACAACGTGAGTTTAACTGAGCTCCAGTCCCTCATGGAGTGACAGATATCTATAACTTTCAGTCTCATCTTAGCAAGTAAAAGCATTCTCACCCATTCTTCCTGTCTATAGTATCCAGGAAGAGTTTGTCTGAAACAGAGAAAATGTGAATGGAAATGTCATTCATAGCTCAGTCATACCTTGCATTTTGCTCTGAGGTCCTTCAGAGTTGGCATAGTTTTTGAACTTAGGCATAAGTCTTCCTACCAAATATATGAACCCAAATTACAGGATCACAGATTTAAAACACTACATACTCAAATATTCCAGGAGAATGTCTACAATGTAAAGGCATCACTGTCTAGTCAGATATATCAACATTTCCAAATAATTTTGAACAGTATGCCAATCTGTCTTCTGAGAGTAAATAAAAATAATACACCATCTGCATTTTGGCTTTAAATTAGACGGTTACCAGAGAATGCTGGTCGGCTCTTTCCAGTAATGTTTCCCACTTTGGCATCATTGTATTGCTTGTTTCATACACAGTCTGCTTTCAATTTTTTTGGAGTTTGGGTGTTTCGTGGATTTGATCTAGTTTCTACAGTATGGTTTATTCACTGTTAGCAAATGTCTTTCCCCATGTAACAACTGAAGAAACAGGAAGAGGAGTCCCTCAAGTCACAGAATAAAGCATTCGTGGACTCCCCGTCAACAGTGATGAAACGTCTACCTTTAACTTTAATTGCACTGACTATGCAGAAGAAGGTCAGTAAGATATGACAAACGAAAACGTTATACACTTCTGCTAATTCTGACTTCTACAAAGTCTCCATATAAATTGTATCCTCTTTATAAAAATCATTTCTGCAACTAAACGTCTATAAGAAT
Organism: Perognathus longimembris pacificus; assembly: GCF_023159225.1. Classification (NCBI taxonomy): domain Eukaryota; kingdom Metazoa; phylum Chordata; class Mammalia; order Rodentia; family Heteromyidae; genus Perognathus; species Perognathus longimembris. The sequence continues at coordinate 9,612,355 of NC_063172.1, forward strand.
GTAGAGTGTTGGTAGACACAGCTCTACTAATCAAGAAAGACTAGGCATAAATATCAGGGAATTTTGACGGCAAGTTGCCCATAGTAATTTAACTTGTGTGTATGTATTTTTTTGGCTTTTTTTTTTTTTGGTACCAGTCTTGGAGACTGAACTCAGTGCCTGGGTACTGTCTCTGGGCTTCTTTTGCTCAAGGATAGCACTTACTACTTGAGCCACAGCTCCACTTCTGTCTTAGTAGTTTAATGGACATAATGATTTGCTGCCCAGTCTGGCTTTGAATAGCAATTTCCAGATCTCAGCCTCCTGAGTAACTAGGATTATAGGTATAAGGCAATAGTGCCTGGCTAACATGTATGCTTTAAGTGCATGTCATTTTTTCTGGAAATATTTCTTGTTTAAATATTTTTTTATCTGTCACCATATACTTGTTGCTGTAGTTTTCTCTTTACTTTCTCTGTATTCAGGCACCCTAAAAATTTGGCATAACTTTCCCCCCTAAAGAAGTAGTATGGGTAACACTGTGGAAACAGATATATACAAAATAGTAATAATTGAATACTTACTAAGGTTTGATGATAGTAAGAATCACAGATAGAAGAATAAAACTATGCTGGATTTAAAATTACATCCTCATGTTTTCTATTTCAAGGATGTGACTTCTCTGAAACTCAGTAGTCTTATCTGAAAAGTCTACCCAACCAATTTTCAAGATTATTCTGAAGACCAGAAATAATTCATACCCTTACCAATTATTTCATCTGTATCTTTTTATTTGCAGGCAATGTAGTAAGCTGTGTATTCAACACAGGACAGGTTTATTGTATAAGTCTGATAGGCCTGATATAGCCTGAGAAGTTCACAGTTATATACAGCAATAAGCATACAACAAATCAAATAATAAATTAAAGGTATCATAGTATCTGTCAGGCTGCAGATATCAGGCATCATAAAAAAATTTCCTGTGAATTTTAAAATTATTTATTTAAAAACATTTTGTAGGTTCCAGTGTTTCACACCTGTAATCTTAGCTACCCAGGAGGCAGAGATATGAAGATCGTGGTTCAAAGTCAGCCTGGACAGTTATGTCCATGAGACGCTTATCTCCAATTCACCGGGTTTTTTTAAGCCAGTAGTGGAAAAGCACCAGCATTCAGGCCTTCCTGAGGTTGAGTCCCAATACCAGCACACAAAATCTCTTATTTATGTCTTAGAACTTAATTTAAATTGAGAATGTATCCGCTAGTGTTTTCCTGAATAGTATGTCCATCACACGGGATTTCTAGGTCTAGGGAGGAAATATTCTCTTCTGTTCTCACTCTACTGGGTGAAAAGGCATGATCACATGTAGTGGCTGCCACTGCCTGGCCTGAGGTGGGGCGCCATGGAATTTACAGAAATAGAATTGCACATGATAGGGATTCCTATTTGGGACCATATTTACTGGTTAGATATTGTGGATATAAACTTTCCCAAGTGCCCTGGATTCCTTCGTCCACAATAACTAGGCCAGTACAATGCTCCAGAGAGCTCTCAGCCTGGAGATATGGCAAAGAAGGGGTTTCTCCCTGCCCTGAAGGCAGCCAGTGTGTAAGAGGAGGTGGCATGGATGAATCATGAGAATGAGATGCGCTCCAGTGGGAATAGAATGCTCAAGAACTGAAAACATCCAATCTCCAGGGTGTGGTTGGTTGATGTTTGCTTTTTCTTCCAAAAGAAGAACACAAAGACATCCTATCTAGCACAGACATGCATCTTTTGTATCATTATTCTGTTTTAAGTAATTTAAAAGCTCATAATCTCTTTTAGCTTTGTGGCTGTTGATGCTACCCTCAGTTTGTCTAGATCTGTGATGGAGTTAACAGTTTCTTGTAGGATAGACATATTGCCCTAGAGAAATGTTTTTAGTAAAGACTGCTTTGACTTTCAACTTTTCTGTCAAATCTATGGAGCAATGAAGAGTCCAAAGTCATACTGAGGCCATCATAAAGATCTTGCCAACTCTGGTGTGGTTTGTATACTCTTCATATGCCCCCAACTCTTTTTTTTAAATTTTTATTGTCAAACTGATATACAGAGCGGTTACAGTTTCATACGTTAGGCATTGGATATGTTTCTTGTACTCTTTGTTACCTCCTCCCTCATTCCCCCTTCCCCCTCCCCTTTTCCCTTCCCCCCATGAGTTGTTCAGTAGATTTACACTAAAAAGTTTTGCAAGTATTGCTTCTGTAATCGTTTGTCTTTTTTACCCTGTGTCTCTCGATTTTGGTATTCCCTTTCAGTTTCCTAGTTCTAATACCTGTATACATGGTTTCCAATGTACTCAGATAAGATACAGAGATAGTGCAGGTACAACCACAGGAAGGGGATACAAGAGGATCATCAACAATAGAAGCTATGGTTTCACATCGCATGTTGAAAGGAATTACAACAGTGATATAATAGTCTTTTCCATAACATGGAGTTCATTTCACTTAGAATCATCTTATGCGTTCATAAGGGCATTGCTATTGGGCTCTTGTGATCCTCTGCTGTGACTAGCCTAAACCTGTGCTAATTATTCCCTATGAGGGAGACCATAGAGTCCATGTTTCTTTGGGTCTGGGTCACTTCACTTAGTATAATTTTTTCCCTACTTCATTGTCGGTGGGAACGTAAACTGGTTCAGCCACTCTGGAAAGCAGTATGGAGATTCCTCAGAAGGCTAAACATAGAACTCCCCTATGACCCAGCAGCCCCACTTTTGGGCATATACCCATAAGACCACAAACAAGAACACACTAAAGCCATCAGCACAACAATGTTCATTGCAGCACAATTTGTCATAGCTAGAATTTGGAACCAACTCAGATGCCCCTCAGTAGACTAATGGATCAGGAAAATGTGGTACATATACACAATGGAATTTTATGCCTCTATCAGAAAAAATGACATTGCCTCATTCGTAAGGAAGTGGAAGGACTTGGAAAAAATTATACTAAATGAAGTGACCCCCCAACTCTTAAATGCATGTCCGTTACCCACATTTCTTCTCCATAGTCCCAGTTAATTATATCGGGCCTGACCTCATAGTTCTACCTGCTTTTCTGACATGTATATCTAAGATGATACATTCTGGTTATTATTCTTTCAGGCTGCCACAGTTTAGAGAAAAGAATCAGCAACCACTTGCTATTTGGCCACGACCGTGAACAATACTGAGTCTCTGCATCTCACAACATATGAGGAAATTGGCCATTCTCCTCAGATAGGATGTAATAATTTGGCTAATGTTATTATTTCCTGCTTATATGAATGTTCCCCCAGTGGAACCTCCCTTCCCATCCATGCTCCATGATGGTTCTCTCCACATCTTCACAACTTCCATTTCAAAACATAATGAGGAAGACTGTGGCTTCTTGCATTGTAATTCTGTCCTACCAAACTTTGCCTTAAACAAAATGACATAGAAGGAACAATCTGTTGGTTGACTAAAATCCTATGATCATTTGTTAATAGATACTAAATTTTTTTCTACCCAACTGTGTAAATTTAAGCAAGTTACCTAACACCTTTTAGACTAATTTGCAAGTCTGAAAGACAAAACTAAAAGTATTGCATCCGTTCACTCATTTCTTCGAAAATGTTTTAGAATTCCTAAGACATATTAGGACCATAATAAGCAATGGTATAAAAATAAAGGAAACATATAAGACTTTCCTTACCTTATTTAAAGTTTATCATTACACACAGTAACAAAAGTTTACTTCCTTCCTTACCACTCTAGGACTCATCTGTTCCAACCTTCTTAATTCAGAGCAGATTATACTTCACCATAATGCTTTATGTTGTTATCTATTATAGCAATATCCATGATCTTTCAAAATCTGAAATTCTTTGTCTTTTGTAGTATCAGTTAGGTTGTCCTCTTGTGAAATTTAGGTAAAAGGATGAATTATCATCCTCAAGGTGTAGCACATCATATTTGTAACTTTAGAAGAATGTCATTCTCTTAAAAAGCTAAGCATTGATCAGGAAGCAATTCAGCTTAGCATAGGAAACTAAAGTTGTTTCTTGAAGGGAAAAACCTAATTTTCCTTCATCTTCATTATTTTGATTGCTAATGTGTGAAATAGAAGAAGTAGCTGTCAAAGAGAACCAGAATAACCTTACTATCCAGAGTGAAAACAAGCAGGACCTCCAAATTCGCCAAAAAATTTTCCTTGGTAGTTAATGGCCAATTCTGAGGTCAAGTAAGATGAAGGAGAGTTTCAGGATTGTTGCTGATGCAGAAGCAACCTTCCATGCAAGCTTCCTCAGGAAGGATGAAAGGGGAAATCATGACAGATCTCCATTAACATGCTGGCAGGACTCAGAACTGGATGCTATCTTGCACAGTGAAAGGCAAGGACATACTGCACTGTGAATGGCCCATCTGCAGTGGAGGTACTGCACAGAAACATGAAGCAAAATAGAGGAGGAAGTAGATTTGTTCAGACTGCATTTCACGATGCCATCAAAGTAGACATGATCTCTCTGCCCAGTGAAGCAAACATAATGCAGGATCAAAGACATAATGAAATTTTGGTCAGCAATCTGAGAAGGAGATACATACGGCTTTCTGCTAATAAAACAGACAGGGTTTTTAAAAAAGATATTTTAAGCTAAGATATGAATATATTTTAACAAAATTGTTAGGACAGATCATCTTGCTTACTCTGTTGAAATAAACTGGTTTCTGTCAAGAACCACAAAGGTCATCAACCATGCACCTCACCTAGTAGACGTGTTAAGGCTCTGCAGAGGTGAATGTTTGCTTTCTGAAGTTTATAAATAAGTTAGTTATATTTGTAGTAAAATACAGGAATTGGGTTTGAGTTACAGCCACAGACCATGCAGTCAGATGAAACCCGTGACCACAAATAAGAATGAAGTCCAATAATTGGAGCAGACTCAACCCTACAAACCACAGCTGCAGCTCTTGCTACCTTTACAGCCACCAGGTCAATGACTCTTGACTCCTGTGTACCAGAATGTGAAAAATGTCACTGTGGCAACTTGGAAGGTCAAAGACCAGTTGAAATGCCTCAAGGCATCTTTTATATATAGTCGGAGGACCCCCATGCCTTGCTTCTACAAAGAGAGCTGCAGCACAGTTCTCTTCACAGAAATGTCAAAAGAATCGCTTTCCATGATTCACAAGCCAATCAGATGTTGTGTGTTTCCAGAGTCTGCACATCTAGCCCTGGAATGGTTCAGTTTGGGGTTCAACAAACAAGCAAATGCAGCAGTGGAGACAGGTAAGCAAATCTTGGAACAGTTCAATTACATATTTTAATATATAGATGTGAAAGCTAACATCTTATTCCCAGGATGCATCACTGGTCCCTATTCATTCCCTAGAATGATCCTCTGAAAGACAAACTTGATCATTGGTCTCTTCCTGAGAAGACTTCCAATGGGCATAATCTGAGTTCATTGGAACTGATCTGAAAGCGTTAGTGTGGTGTTCATTTTTTACTATGTTTTTAAAAATTAATGGAATTTTTAAAAAGGAAATTTCTAGTTTTGTGGGTTTTTTTTAACCATGAACAATCTAGAAAACGTTGCTTTAAATTACATTGCCGTCTGTATTGTAAAACCTAAAATCTTGTGAAATACTATGTCCATATTTCACTGGTCTGACTTCATAAGTATCATAAATATCTGGGAGATAACAAATTAAAAATTGGAGAGGGGTAAAAGAAGGGGACATAGCGCATGTCTACCAAACATTTGCTCTCTTTTAAGCATTTGTTTTTTTGGACTTTTATATGTGTAGGGAAGTAAAGACCATTTGAACCACTGAGTTTCCCTTAAGAATGGAACTTTTGAAAATTTCCCAATAGATCATTTGAGATTGGTGAGGTAACTTCTGTATACAGATAGAGTACTTCAAGACAAATTAGCAGGGAATTGTAAAGATTATAGATAGGGAGGAGGATCTAAATAATCTTAGAGAAACTTGGAGCCCACAATGAGGAAAAGCCAACAACAAATTCAAAAGGTAGACTGACGACAATATTTTGAATAGAAAAAGCCTCATCCATAAATTTCTATTGTTTAAATTCATGTTACATAAACCTTCCTTTCTCCAAAGCATTTAGCAAAGATGCCTACTAAATAAAACCCCAAAATGAATGACCTGGGGACCATATCAGAGAAAAAAAGTATATTTCATACGTAGTTTTGATAGAAACATTGAGATAAGAATGAGTGGTGTTCTCTGGAAGCTAGACTTTTTTTCTAATTGCAAGAAAGAAAAACAAGAAAATGCAAAAGTGCCACTATCATAAGATACCGAAAGCCAAGTGTCTGTGGTGAATGCAAGGAATCTCAGATAATCAGGAGGCAGAGGTGAGTGAGGATTTCAGTGTGCAGCTGTTGTTCAAGTGCAAGTGCCTGAGAGAAGTGCCTAGGCTCTATGTTCAATCTCAGTATTGTCAAACACCTACCTACACACATACATACATACATACTCACCTGTGCATGTACACACACAGACACACAAATACACACACACACACACACACACACACATACTTCATATACACAACAGAAAAAGTTTGGGTAGGACTCAACACTTCCCAGTTTTCATGAGGTATGAAATGTGAACCAAGTTATTTAAGATATCCCCTTGGAAATTTGCCATAAAAATAACACAGACTTGGGTTGGGAATATGGCCTACTGGCAAGAGTGCCTGCCTCATATACATGAAACCCTGAGTTCAATTCCCCAGCACCACATATATAGAAAATGGCCAGAAGTGGCGCTGTGGCTCAAGTGGCAGAGTGCTAGCCTTGAGCAAAAAATAAAACAAACAAACAAACAACAACAACAACAACAACAACAAACACCAGACTTAGAGATTCAAAACAACTGATTCAGAATTCAAACACTGTGAGTCAGAAATATAGGCATAGCTTAGCTTAGCTTGCCCCTTGCTCCAATGTCTCTCCTAGTTAAACAAAGAGAGAAATTCTAATGAATTATTTTATGTGGTTGTGGGAACTGGCAAATTTGAAATTTGTAGTACAAGTTTACAGTTAGGAAATGCTGGTAAGAAGTTGATTTGCAATTTTAAGCTGAGATACCAAATACCACAAGGTTACAGACTGAAAACTTAAGCATGGATTTTGTGCTGTAAATTCTTAGAAAGAAATCATGGTTTTACTCTCAAAGGCCTCTGAACAGCAGAAACCCAGTCATATTAAGACAGGCACAGTATAAGTCTACAACTAGTGTGCTGTCTTCATGTCCCTTATTCCCCAAATCCAAACCCACTCATCATTCCACTTTGCTCTTCTACCATCTCGTCTGAGTTCAACCTAAACATTCACGAGTGTTTGCTAATGAAAGCACTATCATGGGCTGCCTAGAGTCAAGAAGCAAAGACTGCAGCTTTTAAAGGATCTATTGAAGATCTACTGACGTCTCTTGCAACTTGCTCAGCATCTTGCATCCTCCTGTCCTCCCCTCCTCATTTCTAGTCAGCTATGAATTCTGTTGTGTTCTCTTTCTGTTCCAAAGGTTTATTTTCACCTTCAGGCTTTTTGTTTACATTGCAGCTCTCCTCGGCTGGAAGAGCATAGCCTTATGACACTGACATTTGTTTAATCTTCTGGCTTTTGCAAACCTGTATTTATGAGTTTCCTAATGTTCCCAGTACAGGGGACTTTGGCACATGTGACAGAGCTTGTGAGTAAGTGCTCCAACCTGAAAAGAGAGCTGTTCCAAGGTTATGTCATTCCCCACCAAGAGCTTCCTCATCCACAGCCAAGCAAAATAAAAGTTTCCATGGAGATGAAACAGAAACGAATCTGTCTGATTGGTTTTGATTTTTTATAAATAGGAATTCATTCCGACTCTGCTTGTTGCTTGAGCCGCTTGCTTGCCTATTAGGAAGAGGGTGGGAAGCTGTCAAGTAATGTCTTAGCATTCAATGTGTCTACCTAACTCAATATAAGAAAGAGGCCAAGTTCTTGCCCTAAGGGGGCTTAAAATTTAGTAGCACAATAAAAAGTCATTTATTGGATACTGAACATACGGGTATTAGAACTAGGGAAGAGAAAGGAAATATCAAAATCGAGAGACAAAGGATAAAAAGACAAACCATTCCAAAAGCAATACTTACAAAAACATTTGGTGTAAACCAACTGTGCAACTCAAGAGGGGGAAGGGAAAGGAGGAGTGGTGGGAGGGGACTGAGGGAGGGGGTAACAAGTTGAACAAGCAATGTACTCACTGCCCTACATATGAATCTGTAACCTCTCTGTGCTTCACTTTAACAATAAAGAAAAAAATTTTAAAAAACCACACACAAACACAAAGAAAGAAAGAGAAGGTGACTAAAGGTTTCAAGTAGAAAAGCCAGTATTACTGATTATACAAATAAACATATGATAAGTCATTACATAAAGACATAGATGATTAGATTATGAGAGACAAAGGATAAAAAGACAAACCATTGAAAAAGTCATACTTACAAAACCAGCTGGGTAAACTAACCATGCAACTCATGGGGGCAGGGAGGGAAAGGGGGAGGGGGGAGATGGGGGAAAAATGAGGGAGGAGGTAACAAGTTGGATAAGTAATATACTTGCCTTACATGTGAAACTGTAATCCCTCTGTATTTCACTTTGACAATGAAGAAGAAGAAGAAGAAAAAAGAAATATACAATCAGATTAATGAATAAATATGTCAATAAATAAGTAAATGAAGACTTGAACTTTAAGGCTTATATTTTAAAATGTGACAGAGTAGCCAGGCATTGGTGGCCCATGACTGTAACCTAATTACTCAGGAGGCTGAGATTTGCAGAAGACTAAGACCCAAAGAATTGTGGGCTTCAGCCATCTAGGCAGAAAAGTCACAAAAAATGAGTTTGTCCCATGGTTCAAGTGGTAGAGCTCCAGATGAACAAGCAGGTTGAACAAGCAAGCAAGCACAAGGCCATGGTCACGTACCAGTAATGGGGAAAAAACAAACAAACTTGATGAAGTCATTAATTTGAAGCAATTTAAATCTTTGCCATATTTAGCTCGTTAAATATGCATTCTAGGCTATTTGGACAAACACACTTCTAAAAATACGGTTTCTTATGCATTAGGTGTAAAGCAAAGCAAGAGACATAATGAGCAAAAACAATCCCTATGCTAGAAGAGTTCAGTCTGGCTGGGGGATCCAGAATGCAGGCTAATAAAAGTAATTCAGTGTGCTAACTATTATGGCAATAATACAGACTCCGGGTTTTATGAGCTATTGACTTAGGAGTTTTGGAAAGACTTAGGAAGAAAGATAAAGTTGAACCAGGAACAAAATAAACTTTTTAGGAGCACATGGAAGAATACTTTTTTTTTTTTGACAGTCCTGGGCCTTGGACTCAGGGTCTGAGCACTGTTCCTAGCTTTATTTTGCTCAAGGCTAGCACTCTGCCACTTGAACCACAGCACCACTTCTGGTCATTTTCTATATATGTGGTGCTGGGGAATTGAACCCAGGGCTTCATGTATATGAGGCAAGTACTCTTGCCACTAGGCCATATTCCCAACCCCGGAAGAATACATATTAAGACACAGAGAAATAAGAAAGTTGACATTAAAATATAATTTGACATAGACTTGGGCCAGATGATCCTAATCTTGCCATGCAAAGTACTTTGAACTTCATTCCTTTGGTGATAACTAGCCATTTGTTCTCTACACAATAAATCTAGGGGTATATTTAATTATCTTTTTCTTAGCAAAAATTCTAAAGCAGTTTTCCTAGAGAAAACTCTAGACTAAGTTGGAGGGAGTGATCAAAAGAAGGGAGAAAGGGAGAAAGGAACCATTTACTGAGTGATCTCTCTGTGCCCAGAAACACATCAGGTGAATGGACAGATGTATTGATGTCTTGCGGTAATCCAAATGATAACCATGAAAGGAATTACTATGCCCATTCAGAAAGAGAGAAAACTCTTATGCATCAAATGGAAATAAGAGAATGATTCGAAATTGAGAAATGGCTTAAAATTCTAGAAAAAACAGAAATGTATCTTTGTTAAAATAGTCTTGAAGAAAAGAGATAGCAAAGGAGGAGACAGTAAGTAGGTACATTTCATATTCAGAAGGTATGACAAGGAATCAGAAGGCTGAATGAGTAGAACAGTCACTGATTGCATGTGGGCCTGGGAAAGAGAGAATATTGGTAGTGATTTAAAGTCTCCAGATGTCTGGGCAGTTGAAAAACTTGGGATTTCTAAACCCACCTTCCTCTAATGTTTTAATTTTTTCTGCATATTTTACTTAATACCATTACCTAAATATAGGTACCTAAATACCACTACCAAAAATATAGAGATCATTTTCTTCAAGATGCAAAACAAAGTTTTAGAGACAATGGTTCGAGTTAGATACTGTGCAGAGAAAGGACACAAGTACCTAGTTCTCCTCCGGAGATCTGCACATCTTTAAGCTCTGTTGTATTGAAAGGAATGCTGCTTGTAATGTGTTTAGAGGAATTTGGGAGCAAACAAATACACAAGTGTAAAGCAAGGAACTATATCAGATGGGAGACACCACCCAGACTCTTGGCAAGCCAAAATTCACTTGGAAGCAATTAGTGGCTCAAGAGACTGATATCATAGAGGATCAAAGTGTTCATTGGGAAGTGATTTGGGGAGTAGAGGCCACCAGTGACTTCACAGAAAACCACTCAGTGATTATGAAAGTCTCTGTGCATTTTGCAATGCTATACACAGCAGAGGAACAATTCCAAATCCAGCGAAATCCTGCTGACATCCAAAAAAAGCCTCTTTCTTATGCTTCCAAGAACTTCTAGTATCACATATTCTCCTTCCTCTCCCAGGCCTAGTTTTTGGTGGTCTGTTCTCTATTTTGGGAGTTTCTCTAACAACTAACATGATTGTTGGATTTAGTCATGCACAAACCCAGTCTTCTGTTTTACAAAGGAATAGAGGGAGGAGATGGATTAGGGTTGAGAAAGAAAAGACAGACTTTTAATATACCTTCTCAAATTTTCTGTAGTAATTCTCACCACATCTTCTGACCAAAGTAATGTAGGAAAAAATAAGAACAGAGGATGTGAATGACACAGAAAAGAAAAGAGGAATAGGGGAGCAGCAAAGAGATCTTTATGAGACCTTTCTTACCTTGCCCATCTAAGAGGAAAGCCTCCTAATTGATCTGTCTTAGGCCCGATGACATTTTTCCTTTACAGCTTTTATCATTTTATTATTTTTGTGGTGATATTCTCATAACTCATTACCATTTGTGAATCCTAAGGTTCTTCCCAGATAATGGTATTTTGGAGACTGCAGTGAGTGGCGTGTGTGTCTATCTGTGTGTGTATGTATTGTGCACGTGTGTGTGTGCACACATGCAAATAATGATGTCTACTCAGTTGGCAATAGAATCCAAATTCTAATATGAAGTCCTATCTGTGCAGAAATATGAGACTTGTCATTCCTGATACAACACACGGGATGGTACAGCCCAAAGGTAGCTTTTCTAGAAGGATCATAATCTCAAATCATTTTCTCTAAGGGAAAATGTTTGATTTTATCAAATTCTTTAAATTAAGTCCCAAATTTCTTTTCCTGCCATCATCTCTACCCCTAAACACAGACATACACAGATACACATCGTGTATTTCAGTGATTTCCCTGCTGTTATGTTAGTTCCTACTGCTGATAGGACAGTCATCACAAAGTGGCTTCACACAACACAAATTGATTTCCATCTCATACTAGAGGTCAGAGTGCAACATAAATCTCACAGACTAAAGTTGAGGTGCTGGTTCCTTTCTGAGGCCATCAGAAGAATGAATGCCTTTTCCTTTCCTATCTCGATGGCCTGAAGTCATTGGTTCACAGCTCCATTTCTCCCTAATCACAGCCAATCACATGGCATTTTCAATTCTTTCTCTGACTCTGACCTTGTCGTCTCTCCTGCCTTATTTCATAAAAATACTACAGTTAAGTTGGTCCATTCAGATTATTCAGAGTACTATCCTAATTCAGATACCCTTGCAATTATTGCCCCTTGCTGGGCTTTTAAAATTAGACCAATGGCCATCTTTGGAAGAATCATTATTTTGTCTTCCATGTGCAGAACACTAAGTATGTTTCTACTACCTTATCTTCTTTCAAGCTGCGTTCTACGGTCAATTCCTTTTCTCCTGTCTACCTCTCTCTTGACTATGACCTCTTCTCTGAATCTTTAACTCCCTATAGTTCCCTTGTAAGATTGTTTTATTCTTGTCTCCATGGCAACTTGTTACATAAAGAGTTTCTTATAACATTTGCTACATGGTATTTTTTGTGGTTTATCTGCTTCATGTCACAGGGTGAAAGTTTCTCAATGTCAAAATGTACATTGTACTCACTTAACTTGAACTGCTAGTTCTAGAGAAGTGACTTTACTGAAGGTATTTATTTTATATCAAATGAAGGAAGCATATTTTGTTATTGACAACAGGATACTTTGTTGTGTTTCTTCTAACTGCAGTTCAACAACTGCTATTTAGCATGTCTCCGAAAGGCCATCCCTTCATACCTAATAACTGAGTTCAGAATTTGGAAGGATTCTGTGATGGCAGGTCATTTTGTGAAATGCCAGAAGAGAACTAGGATTCATACATTAATAATAGAAAAGCTCTATTCTTGATTCATCATGAGAAAAATGTACCCATGTTAGTAGCTGTAAAGCAAGCATTAGTTTTTTTAAAGACAAGCTATGCCACTGTATTGGGCATAATTAATAGAAGTTGAAGATACATGTGTTGAGATTAGACACATTCCTTGAGTGAATGTAGCTAGACCGATGAAGAGTAACTATTAATCTAAAAACAAACTCAGAAAAAATTTAAAGTAATTATAAGCCACATTAAAAATGCTTCTAAAATTACCTTGAAAATGACTGTATGGGGGAAATAGTGATATAGGATGTTCAAAGAGTTTGTTCTTCCTCTACTCACAGAAGTAAACCAAAAATTAACGGTTTTGGAATTACAGATCTGAATCAAAAACCTGTGTTACTGAGAAACATTGATGAAGTAAAAGTTCATTACAATGCTATTTGTATAGAAGAGGAAGTTTCTGGGAAAAAATTATGTTAAGTGAAGTAAGTCATGCCCAGAGAGACAAAAGATGCATGTTTTTCCTTATATGTGGAGCTAGATTTAGCTAACAAACTTATAAGCAAATATATTGAGTGTTATACAAGTATATACCAATGTATGAACTAAAATATGGCTTATTCAAGGGAGAATGACAAAGTCAAATTTCAACACAAATAAACACCAGGAAGCTAGTATATGAAAGGGATGGAGTGGAATCAAGAGGAAAGGGACAGACAATAAAGAGGAACAGAAGAGGGGGAGAATGCAGTCAAGAATTCAATGCATATTGTAGAAAATTAAGAAGAGTAAAAGAAGGGGTAGGTAAGGGAGGGAGAGTGAATGTTGGAAGAGGTGACATTGATCAAGAAGAATTGTGTTCATTTCCTTTAAGTGAAAATTCCTTTGTATAAATACTTAAAACTAAGAAATGAAAAAGAAAAAGTTTATAAAATTTGACAGTGACCCATTCTGGAATTTTCTTTGTTGTCTCCCATTAACCAGCAGAGTAGTAGTGACCAAGAGGTGGTTTCTCATGCTGCTGGTGCTAAGCAATGACATGAGAATGGTTTGAAAGACACTGTTGCTTTGATCTGTCTTTCAGTTCCATGAAGAACCAGGAACTGACATTGAATTATTTTCCCACACCTTCAATGTAATACTTTTCAGTTGTCCACTGAAGAGTCTCTGAGAAAATATAAATATACACATCCAAGAGATGGATGAAGCAAACAGTGGACAAACTCAAAAGCTTGGCAAGTAGGAACAGAAAAGAAAATCATTTGGTTAAGGATGGTAGAAGACAAAAATTTTCACTTGGTTATGATAAATTAAACAGGACTGTAAACATTCACACAGTGGGACCAAAGGAGGACATTCTTAAGAGAGGATCACCAGGTCTCAAAAGCAATATACATGTGATCATATAAAATGGTATCTATCTAAATATACCCAAGCAATGGAAACAAGAGGTTTTTTATTTTAGTTTTTATGCTCCATTTTTGTTTTTTGTTTTTCCCCTTCTGTCTCTGTTTTTTATTTCTGCACCTTTTATCTTGTATTTAAGTTTATCTGTTTGGGGGAGGGCAAGAAGAAGCACAGAAAGAGTGGGACAAAGGTGGCCAATTGCAGCAGTGATACTCACTAGATACTATGTTGAAAAGGAACTATACAGTTTGGTGGGGGCAGGGATGGGGGGAAAAACTGTGAGAAAATGTGACACTGTTCAAAAGGAAATGTGCTCATTGACTAACCTGTGTAACTATAATCCCTCTATAGATTACCACTATGTGTATCAGGGAGTATGGAGTGGTGAATTTATTCACACGAAGAGAAGTATGCTCAGAAGAGACCTGTGCACACTCCATAGTCTTGTACTTGTGGGAGTTCTTGTTGCTATGCCCAGGCAACAGTCCTGGCCAAGTTAGGGTACAGCCACCCACGAGTCCTATAAGACAGAGTCAGGCAAAGTAACCAGAATAGTAGCAGAATAGTAGTTTTGTTCCAGGGTTAAAACAAATGCACTGTATAATCTACAAAATTAAGATGAGCGAGGAAAGAGGAGGGATTGGTGGGAAGTTGAAAGGGGTGACATTGATCAAGATGTGTTGTAGTCAAAAACTGCTTTCTTAAATGGCAACTCATTTGTACAACTAAAGATAATAATAAAAAATTTTACAAAAAGTAATCTATATCAGTATGGTTCTGTGTCAGAGAGAGAGGGAGAGAGAGAGAGAAGGAGAGAGAGAGAGAGAGAGAGAGAATATCTCTATGATCCAGGAGTTGGCAGACATTACTTGTTACCCAGGGTTCGGGACTGGTAGATTAGCTTAATTGACTTACATTTTTGTACTTCCATTTGGGACTTTTTTCTTCCTTTGGAAAGTCTGCTTCTCGTTCCTTCATTCCTTCCTTCCTTCTTTCTTTCTTTTTTTTTTTTTTTTTTGCCAGTCCTGGGCCTTGGACTCAGGGCCTGAGCATTGTTCCTGGCTTTTTTTATCTCAAGGCTAGCACTCTACCACTTGAGCCTCAGTGCCACTTCTGGCCTTTTCTATATATGTGGTGCTGAGGAATCGAACCCAGGGCTTCATGTATACGAGGCAAGTACTCTTGCCACTAGGCCATATTCCCAGCCCCTCTCGTTTTTCTTAATGTTATTGTTCAATGTCTTTGTAATTTTGAAATCCCCTTTTTTTCTAGCAATTTTGTTCTTTACTGGATTTAGCTAGTACTCAGACCTATGGTTTGATATCTTTTCATCAGTTTGGGAAAAACAGCCCATATGTTTACATGCATTATTTCTGATGCATATTACAGATGTTCTCTTTTATGCATTATTTCTGATGCATATTACAGATGTTCTCTTTGGTTCTTCAATAAAAATACAAGGTATCCTTACTCCATGCCTCATGGATCTTTTTTTTTTTTCAAATTTTTATTATCAAACTGATGTACAGAGAGGTTACTGTTTCATACTTTAGGCATTGGATACATTCCTTGTACTGTTTGTTACCTCCCCTTTTCCCTTTCCTCCCATGAGGTGTTCAGTTCACTTACACCAAATAGTTTTGCAAGTATTGCTTTTGTAGTTGCTTATCTTTTTTTACCCTGTGTCTCTCAATTTTGGTATTCCCTTTCAATTTCCTAGTTCTAATACCAGTGTACACGGGTTCCAATATACTCAGGTAAGATACAGAGATAGTGTAGGTACAACCACAGAAAGGTGATACAAGAACATCATCAATAATAGAAGCTACAGATACACATGGGACGCTGAAAGTTGTCGGGACCTGAAGGATCCCTTTTCCCTTTTTTCCGGGGGAAATGCCTGAACCCAAATTATGAAAGACACTCAGCCCCACCCCTCCCACCAGCAGAAGGAGTATGGCGTCTCTTTGTGGACTTTGCTGAGTTGAGGAGAAATGCCGAAATCTCCTTCCCTGCCCCCCTCACGTGTTCTACACAGGAAGAAAATTCCGGGGAGACAGCCTGATGGTTGAATGGCTCTCAAAGGATTTAATTGGGAGGGGGTTTATATAGTGGTAATGGTGGGAAAGGAAGGGGACTGGCCAAGGGGCCAGTCATAGGCTAAAGACCTTGTCCATCAGGTGATGTCATGAAACTTCCTTTGTGGGCGGGGACTCCAGCCCCCCAAGGGCCAGGCCGCTGTAGAAGTCCCCACCATGATGGCATGGACATGTTCACCCCCCAGGGGCGGGGGGCTTCTTTTCCGGTTGAGGCCAGAAGGTGGGAGGGGCTCCCTCCCACACTGCCCCAGGGCTGGGGAGGGGAGGGCAGCATCTCGCTCTTGTCACCCTTCCCCCATTAAGGCCAAACTAAATCCCCAACAGAAAGTAGTTACAACTGTGATATAACAATCATTTCCATAACATGGAGTTCATTTCATTTAGCATCATCTTATGTGTTCATAGGGACATAGCTATTGGGCTCTTGTGGTCCTCTGCTGTGACTTGCCTAAACCTGTGCTAATTATTCCCAATAAGGGAGACCATAGAGTCCATGTTTCTTTGGATCTGGCTCACTTCACTTAGTATAATTTTTTCCAAGTCCTTCCATTTCCTTACAAATGGGGCAATGTCATAAGATTTTCTTTTTTGTTCTCATTTTTTAATTTCATGTTAATTTTTATTTTCATTAATTTATTTTCAATTGTATGTTTCATGTTTTGTTGTTTTTGTTCTGAATGTTTTTTTCATATTCTCTCCCCTTTCTTTTGTTTTTTCAACCTAAAATACATAAACATACCTTTTAATTAATTATTACTTCATTTTGCTATATCTAACCTGTTATTTATCCTAGTTCTCTTTTCCTAAACAAGTTCCTAATATTACATATTAAGTTGAATTTTCAGTGCTAGATTTCCATATGGCTTGTTTTATAGCTTTTCATAATCATGGAAAATTCTTGATCTTATTCTTCATTCTGTTGAATATTATTCACATGATTTTTTAAATCTGCTTTAAAATTTTTCAGATTCATTTAGCCATGTTGTCCCCTTTTTACCTCTTCTTTCTCAGTGTTTGATCCTATTCATTTGTATGCCAGGAATTTTCATATCAAATAGAAAATAATGGATAAAATTAGAGGTTTTGACAAGTATTTTCTTGCAGAGAATATTTCATGTTCTTTCTGACTGGTTATTAAAGAGGAACATTCCAACATTAAAGCTTTTTAATTTTGAGGCAGATTTTCAGTTATACTAAGCCTTATCGATTTCCAATCTGCTTGCACTAATAGGATCAATTTTAAGGCTCTTTAAAATTTTTTTTAAATGTAAAGGTGATGAACAGAGGGGTTACTGTTACAAAAGTACAGTTGTGGGTACATCCTTTCTCCTTATTGAGAACTGAAGTGCTGTTTTTGTATTCTAAGCACTCAAAGATAGCTGATTTTTATTTTCCTTAGAGTCTTAGCTATAACCTTCTAATTGATTCTTGGTCTCATGAGAACTCTCTTAAGAATTGACAAGTACATTATTGTAAAATTGTAGAAAATATAACTCACTTTGAACGTAAATTTTTTTCTCCCTCAATCCATCAAGCGCTGAGAGCTCTATAAAACCTTTTCTTTTGTGTGGGGAGTATCATAGGAAAGCAGAAAATTTCACAAGGGGGAGAATTTTATGAGACTTTGATCCTTCTGGTACTGGTTTTCTAGTTGCCTTCTGAATGAATTCTAACAGGTGGTCAGGCTTTCACAGGAGTAGATTCCTGAACTCTCTTAGTTGACATGATCATCAGCTATATGTGTGCTACATATTCATTAGTGTTTCTTGCTTTACATGTGGGTCGCAAGAATGGCATATATGAGAATTCTCTGACTAAAAGAAAGCATTTATAACACACAAAGACAAGATTTAAACTAATAATATATGAAGATAAGTTCTGATTCTGAGTAAAGTTGGGAACTTATTTTCTCACATGAGATAAAATAGAAAATCTAGGTTCGTGTTCATGAATTTTGTTTGGTACAATAAACCTTTGGTAAGTACTTAATCTTATCTCTGGCACATTTTTTAGAGTTATATGTGTATTGAATTATTTATTCTTCACAGCTTTATCAACAAGTTGTAAATCATTTCAGGATCTTGGAAAATCACTGACTCATGTGCGCTAAGCTTCAGTTCTTTATCTGTATGGCTTCTTCACAAGACAAATTCAAAGCTATGAAGCAATGTGTGAACACAGTTTTAACCTAAAAAAAGGTAACATGTTATTATTACTTTCAGCTTATTATAATAAAATTGTTGTTGATAGGAATGAGGTAGCACACAAAATGATATGAATCAATGGTGAAACTGTATGGTATAAATTACAAGTGCTTTGTCAAAGGAAATGAACAAAGGTTGATGTATTGAAGCATGTGAGTATAATAGAATAAAATGAATATTTGTGTATATTGAGATATGTGTTGATACACTATATTCCCCTAGCTTATGTTATTATTGTAATACATTTATGTCTGCATATGAGTTTGCTATCTTGTTTGATTATAAACCTCTTCAGGATAAAAACAAACCATTATTCATTATTGATTATTGTAAGCCTTTAAGTAAAATGAAAGAAGCCGAGTGCTGATGGCTCATGCCTGTAATCCTAGCTACTCAAGAGGCTGAGACCTGAGCATCACTGTTCAGAGCCAACCCAAGCACAAAAGTCCATGAGACTCTTCAATAAATGCAAATCAAAACAACATTGAGATTCCATCTCACCCCACTAAGAATGTCATATATTAAGAAAACTAACAATAACAACTGTTGGAGGGGATGTGGCCAAAAGGGAACCCTACTTCATTGTTGGTGGGAATGTAAACTGATTCAGCCACTCTGGCAAGCAGTATGGAGATTCCTCAGAAGGCTAAATGTAGAACTCCCCTATGACCCAGCAACCCCACTTTTGGGTATTTATCCAAAAAACCACAAACAAAATCACAGTAAAGCCACCAGCACAACAATGTTCATTGCAGCACAATTTGTCATAGCGAGAATCTGGAACCAACCCAGATGCCCCTCCGTAGACGAATGGATCAGGAAAATGTGGTACATATACACAATGGAATTTTATGCCTCTATCAGAAAGAATGACATTGCCCCATTCGTAAGGAAATGGAAGGACTTGGAAAAAATTATACTAAGTGAAGTAAGCCAGACCCAAAGAAACATGGACTCTATGGTCTCCCTTATTGGGAATAACTAGCACAGGTTTAGGCAAGTCACAGCAGAGGATCACAAGAGCCCAATAGCTATACCCTTATGATCACATAAGATGATGCTAAGTGAAATGAACTCCATTTTATGGAAATGATTGTTATATCACAGTTGTAACTACTTTCAATATCCCATGTGTATCTGTAGTTTCTACTATTGATGATATTCTTGAATCACCTTCTTGTGATTGTATCTACACTATCTCTGTAATCTTATCTGAGTGTATTGGAAACCGTGTATACTGGTATTCGAATTAGGAAATTGAAAGGGAATACCAAAATTGAGAGACAAAGGGTAAAATAAGAGAAACAATAACACAAGCAATACTTGCAAAACTGTTTGGTGTAAGTGAACTGAACACCTCAGGGGGGGAAAGGGGGAGGGGGGAGGGGGGTATGAGGGACAAGGTAACAAACAGTACAAGAAATGTATCCAATGCCTAACGAATGAAACTGTAACCTGTCTGTACATCAGTTTTATAATAAAAAAAAAACTACTCCAAAAAAGCCAGAAGTGGAACTGTGGCTAAAGTGGAAGAGTGTTAGCCTTGAGCAAAAGAAGTGCTTAGGGATATGCCCAGGTCCTTAATTCAAGCACCCAGTACTAGCAGAGAGAGAGAGACAGATAGACAGACAGACAGACAGACAGACACAGAGACACAGAGACAGAGACACAGAGAGAGAGAGGGCGAGAAAGAAGGAAAGAAGGAAGTTAGGAAGGAAGGAAGAAAGGAAGGAAGGAAGGAAGGAAGGAAGGAAGGAAGGAAGGAAGGAATTAGAAGAATTAAACATAACAATTAAAGATATTTGAGTTGAAATCATTGCTTCTTGAGTTGAAATCATTTCTTCACTCAATTTTTAATCATACAAGTTCCTTTATCACTGAAAAGGATGAGTTTTGAATACGCAAAATTACATGGCTGTAAAAGGAGTAAAGTATACCACCTGCCAAGAAGCAATACCTAGATGTTCGTTATCAGCAAGGTCAATGGAATCAAAACCGTCATCATTTGCATTTTCATCCTTGCTTCATAATCATAGCCCTCTGAAGACACAACATTGCTTTGTGAAATATATCCTTGAATGTTTGTTGAATGGTGGTTCAAATGAAAAAAAGATACTGTTCAGACAGGATACACTAGAAAAAAGCAGGGCTCTAGATTATTCAGATTTTAGAAGTCTCATCTTCAAGAAGTACTTTAAAAAAAAGAAGTGGAGCAATAGTTTTTCACTTTGTAGTCCTTATTTCATATGATTTTCTGATAGCAAAATGTGAATTTGCTTTGAATGGAGTCTACTTAAGTGCTGGAGTCCATGGGTATGACTGGAAAAGAAACTTCTTCTACAAGTCTTAAATACTTTACTTCTGAGAGAAAAGCCAATTTCACTGAATGGAACCCAAGAAATGGCCATTCAGGAAAAGAGAATTGAGAATCCAACTTGCCTCTTAATTAAGTCAATGATGAATTGACTCCCTGTCAGGAATGACATATCTCTATTGAGATGAGTGGTCTTTGAATCCAAATGAGAGGTATATTTCCAGGAGTAAATATTTGTTGCTGGACTTGAGGATGTTATTTTATAGGGAAAATTAAATCAGTCAGTTTTAGTAAGGCTTAAAACTCATGACATTTCTTGTCCTTTTGGGACATTTTGTATGCTAAAAAAGGTCTTAGAACCAAGAATCACTGTTGTTTCAAAATAACACTAACTCTTTGCCTCCTCTTTGTAACTTCTGGTAATGTAGCCACTCATGCTTGGGAATAAAGATACCAGCCAAAGGTAAGGAAAGCAGATGTTGGGAAATGTGTAAGATTGAGAAGAGCATCCTATTTTATAGCCAACTGCTTTTGTGAGTGAAGGAGAAAAAAGAAGTCTTAAGAACTCTTCGTCAAATAGAAGTGCTTGCTCAAGGCAAAAACCAAATAAAGCAAAAAGCCTCCAAAGAACTCTCTGAATAATATCAAGATCTTACTGCTACTGATGACTTAGTTTGCTTAATGCAGTTTCATTTTTGTATACTGTACATCTGTGACTAATTGGATTTATATGTGTGGTTTTCTTATTTTTAAAAATTCTCATCAAAGAATTCTGCATTACTAATGGTAAGTACTTAAATAGTCCCAAACATCGAGACTCTAGGGGTAGAAATAAAACAAAGGAAATGAATAACTCTTCACCATATTTCTTCTTTTGACCTTTAAACTTAACATTTTATCACTTTGCCTGAAGACCTGTGAATTTTCAGAACTGATTTAAACTCTTTATTCGTGGTCATGAGTAAGTATGAAATATCTTGTCGTGCTAAACATAGGGGAGGAAGATACACATGGCTCAGGTTTTCATCCGTGGTGTTATGTATGGTTGTAAGAATATCTAGATTAGGGGCTGGGGATATGGCCTAGTGGCAAGAGTGCCTGCCTCTTATACATGAAGCCCTGGGTTTGATTCCCCAGCACCACATATACAGAAAACCGCCAAAAGTGGCGCTGTGGCTCAAGTGGTAGAGTGCTAGCCTTCAGCAAAAAGAAGCCAGGGACAGTGCTCAGGCCGTGAGTCCAAGGCCCAAGACTGGCCAAAAAAAAAAAAAAAAAGGATATCTAGATTTAAAAAAAAACCTCTGAGTCTTTTTTTTTTTTTCACTTGCTTAGCTTTCTTGCTCAAGGCTAATTCTCTATCACTTGAGCCACACCACCAGTTTTTAAATCTTGAGTCATATTCCTGGAAAATAACTTTTAAATATCATGCAGTGAGTAGGTTAGTTACCTGTGACATTCAAAGGTCAAGAAACATTAGGTGAGTTACTCTTATTTTAAAACTCATTCACATTTCTAAGAGAGCAGGTCAAATGACACTGAGGCAAATGCATAGTTACAAGATCAAACTTTGGGAAATCCTCACTTAACAGAAAAAAGAATCAACATTTTAGTAAGAAGTATCGACTATTTACTCAATATTGCAGTTACTTTACCACATTGTTATTGTTCTCCATTATAACCTTGTGAATAAGTACTGTTATTCCTTTTTTTGAAAGCCAACAGTGTTATCTGATGTGTGGCTGATCAAAGTTTCATATCCACATCCTTCTGACTATTTCTTTCCCTACACCATAACTTTTCCTTTCCTCACAAATGTCTTTTAGTTTTGCGTATCCAGGAATGATTCTTCCTTGGAATGAAAATGTAGTTTTTGGCACGTAAATTCGTTTTTCAGATTGAATACACATCAAAATGCAGCTCAGTCCTTAATTAAAAGTATGGAGAAAAATGTCTAATAGATCCAACTTGGCTGAAATGTATCTTTCCACCCACAGTAGTAGGCCTCTCTAATTGAAATTTTAAAGAATATTCTGCATGTCTTTCTTTTGTCTGAAAATTGAATATTTATCACAAAAGAAAATTTGAAGTGGAGATTATAATGAAGCTTGTGGATAATGATTTGTTTCATTTCACAACTCATCCTGTTATTTCTTATGGTTCCATTATCTTCAGAATATAGAAAGTTGATGTATTTTTCTTTTTTAATTTATATCGGTTTTCCATTCTTTCTTATACCCAGATGCTAAAATTAGATTAGGGCATCATAATTATGCCATAATTACCATGATCATATTTTTCTGCCATTGAAAATTAGTACCAATTTTGATTTTTCTCCAGAACTTCCACAGATGCTCTCTTTCTATAGCCCTGTAAATTAATGGCAGAGCATGTAGAGATGCACAGCCATTTTTTTTCTGAGCTTGCAAATGGTAGGCTGAGCCCACTGTTTCCCTGAAGTTATTTCCAAGAACGATCATTTTTGTTGATAATTTTATTGTGGAAGACTTAATTATTCTCTAATTACAGTGAAAACTACTACATTTTCACTGCTTAGGAAGAAATTTGTTTTCTTTGCCAAAAAAGAAAAGAAAGAAAAGAAAGCCAAACATACTTTCACAGATAAGACCTAGGGAAGAGAAGTGAAGGAAGGCCTCGCCACAGGCCAGAAACAGATAGAAATTAGACCATTTTTAATCCCCAAATCCTTTCATTAAATCACACATACTTAGTTGGACTTAAGTCTTATGATCTTAAACTGTAAAGTTAATTCTAGTTGATCACGTTGCTCTTATTATTTCTGAATAACAGGAGTCCGAAAAGAGTGAGCAAAGACTGAAATTCTTCAATTCTGGAAGAGCAAAGAACCTACAGTCTCAATAAATCTTTGGACAATAGGACATAATTGTTTACACAGAGTTAACTATGTTCCCCTGGGACAGTTCTTGAATAAAAGCTGAGAACGGGGCTTTCCAACCATCCATCCATTTAACAATCATTTACTATTTGTGTGTATAGTTCCAGGACTCAGAAGATAGACTACACCATTCCCTCTCCAAATCCACTCAAGAAAAAGAGGTCCCTTTTCAGTGGCATATTAAATATCAAAGTTAGTATACAATTCATTGTTAATAATATCTTCAATTTTATTCCAAGTTAATTGTGTTTATCTGCTTATCCTTTATTTCAAAGGACATGAGTTTATATTTTATTTGATTTTTATTATGTCCTATGATCAATATAAAATAGAATCAGGCAAAATCCTGTCTTCAAAACTTTTTTCTTTTGTATTTATTATGTTTATTGTAATGGTGATATGTAGAGGAGTTACAGTTTTATGAGTCAGAAAAAGAATATATTTCTTTGTGAACAATTTCACCCCTTCCCTTGTTCTCTACAAGTTTTTCCCTCCTGTCCCTACACAAAAGTTGTATAGTTCATTTTCAACACAGTGTTTAGTGAGTATTATTGCTCCATTTGTTCACCCTTTGTTCTATCATTTCTGTGTCCCCTCCTGGCCCTCCCTTAAACAGATATATAAACAAACAAGACAAAGAAAACAAAACCAGAAAAAAATAAGAATAAAATATCTTTTTCCTATTTCCTGGAGTTCATTTTAATAAATTTCATTTTATATGATCATATAAACATACTATTGTGCCTTTGTGATTCTCTCCTAAAAATATTCTCCTTTTGTCTCTATGTGAATGCTTAGATACCTGTATAATTTATTATGCCTCAGTGTAATTTTTTTTAACATCCAGTGTATTTACTTGTAGATTTATAGGCACATTCTAGCTAACACAAATGAGAGAAAACATGTAACCTTCTTTGGATCTAGCTTAATATAATTTTCCAAGTGTTTCCACTTCCTTACAAATGGTACAATATCATTCTTTCTGGTGTTCGAGTGGAATTCAATTATGTATGTATATCTATATCTATATCTATATCTATCTATCTATATATATATATATATCTCACATTTTCTTGATTTATTTGTCCATTGAGGGCATCTGGGTTGATTCCATATCTTGGCTATGGTAAAGAGTGCTGCAGTGAATACAGTTGTGTTGGTAACTTTAATGTGGCCTTATTTGTGTTGTACTGGATAAATACCCAGAAGTGGAATTTCCAGGTCATAGAGAAGCTCTAGGTTCAGTTGTTTCCAAACTTCTTAATCAAATACAAAATAGGCAATTTTGAAAATGTCAAATTTGAGGATGAGTGTTCATCTTTACTATTAAGGTATTCCAGTGGCAAGTTAGCATTCATATTGATGCTAAAAGTATTGGTAGAAACTGGTAAAGAATGGATCAGGTATTTCAGACATCTTGTATTCAAATGTCCAACACTTCTGTGTTTATAGAGTAACTGTGTAGGAGGAGTGGTTTAGCAGTACCTTCAGTTGGGAAAGATATGTTGGAGCTATAAATGGAGAACCGTGAATAACAAGGTGGATTTTTAAGGCAAAATACTTCGTAATTTAAAACAAATTTATTCATTAAAATAGAGTTTCATGGGTACCCCAAATGGCACAAGTATCAATTGAAGAGTCACTCTAAATATTGAATATGTTTTATTTTCTAGAAAAGCTCAGTTCCTGACCAAGGATTTCTCCTCACCATGATCATGAGTGAGTGTATATGTATATAAGAAGGAGGGACAAAGAAAGGAGCTAGATCGTAGGGATCAACTCTCTGGATATGTTTTTCTGAATTAGCCATAAAAAGGAGCAATATGTGGGATTGGTTTACTTCTCCAACAGGTTTCTTTTTTTTTTTTTTTTTTTTTTGGCCAGTCTTGGGCCTTGGACTCAGGGCCTGAGCACTGTCCCTGGCTTCTTTTTGCTCAAGGCTAGCACTCTGCCACTTGAGCCACAGCACCACTTCTGGCTGTTTTCTATATATGTGGTGCTGGGGAATTGAACCCAGGGCTTCATGTTTATGAGACAAGCACTCTTGCCACTAGGCCCTCCATTTTCCCAGCCCTCCAACAGGTTTCTATATGAAAATAAACTCCTTTCTGAGAAAGGTTGAAGGATGGAAAGCCTTTAGTCTGATCTTCACTTTTTGACATCTCCAATCTAAATTCTTCCACAGAAACAGAAAGTTTCCTTGCTTCCACTTACACTAAATGTGAATGCTGTGTGTGTGTGTGTGTGTGTGTGTGTGTGTGTGTGTGTTAAATGGGCAGGACTTGTGTTTTATTTCAGTTAACTGCTGTCTCATTAATAAACTTCCCTAAAGACAAGCACATCCAAGTGCCCATTGTACCTTAATCACTATTAATTTGACCATGAGCAATAATGTATGGTGATTCGAATTTATGTTTTAGCCTTGATAGAATTGAGTGGCCTCTCATTTGTTTCACTATTTCAGCTCTCCATTAATGGTCAGTGATTCCCAACAGGAAGACACATACGATCAGTATCTTCGATCTCACAGGGAAAAATAAACAAAAATATTTCAAAGAGATTTAATTAGTGTGGATTGTTATACTAAACTCACTGATTACATTACAGTTATTCCCAGATTCTTGTGCCAAACTCCATTTTCCAAAGACAGCCTTACTACTTAGAATCTCCTTTCCTGTTGGACAATATACAATACCTCTGCTTCATCCATATTGCTTGGCCTTAGACACAGTAAGACAGGATGACAATAATTTTCATTCAATAAAGTCTAGATTTTAAGCTGACAAATCTGAGAGGACTCTAACTTGATTCAATTTAGAAAATTTCACTCACAGATATTTGTCCTACATTATGTATCTGGGACCTGATCAAGTCCAACCAAATGCCTTTCGATCAAAATGACCCTTTTATGTCTCTGCCAGATCAGAGAACTAAAATTTATCCATGTTTTTTTCTGATTACTTCGAGGAGTGGTACGATAACTTCTTGTGTTTATTCTTCTCATAGGTTTTACATATTGCATTTCTACTATCTTCTGTGGCTGGTACCAGAATTTGACGTCAAAACCTGAAGCTTGCTCTGTTTGCTTACTCAGCTGGTACTCTACCACTTGAGTCACCACTCCAGCCAGACTTCTGTTTATTCTACTGACAATTGGGTCCTGCAGATCTTTCTGCATGGGCTTGCCTCAAACTGTGTTCCTCCTCTTTTCATTCTTCTAAGTAGCTAGGGTTACAGGAATAAATAAGCCAACTGCACCTGGATAGTTTTCTGTGTTTCACATGATTATCACCACTAACCTAGCTATGTGGTGGTATTTGTCTTGTTGGGGTCAACCTTGAGCCATTGTCCATTTGCAGGAACTACTAGATTGCTTGGAACAGAGTAGGAGCTCAGAACCTTCGTGAATTCTGATAGTGATGAAAAGTCTTCCACAGGAACATTTTGAAGTGAGGAACTGAGTTCTGAGCTTCCAAAGCAGTCTAAGAACTACAGTGAGCCAGAGCAAGGCATTGGGCACTAACTGCAGCTTTCAGATATCTGATTACTGCTCGTGTCCCCAAAGTGTTTACCCATTTTTTTTTCCTGAAGAGATGTTTAAAATGACTTTCTAGGAAAAGAAATAATCACTGACAAATGATCTCTCCAGTCTCCTTACATTAGACTTGCTTGTTTACAGCACTGGCCAGCCTGGCCAGGAGCAGAAGATCAGGACAGTCTGACCCAGAGATCAAGTCATGTTTCTTCTTTTAATAGCCATCCTTTGCCTTTACTTTCCTGATGATGGCCAAGGATCATAATCATCAAAAAATAAGGCCAGGAATTTCCTATTTGTCTCCAGTCACAGATAATGATGTGAAGAAAAAAATGAAAAAGTGCTTGATATCAGATACCTGACATATTGCAAAGGTTGACACATTTAATTCCCCAGCTTTCTACACAGCAGGTTACAGACATTGTACTTTGGGTCTGCAGCCAGTAAATATTTCATCCTTGTTGGATAAGTGGATGAGGTGCTTTCTATTCTGTCTTAGTGAATGTAAGTTGAAAAACTAACACACACACATACCTCAAAAAAGGTTTCCAGGGACTGTAATTATGAAAAGAAAACAAGAAGGAAATGTAGAGAAGAAAGGAGAAAGAATTCAAGGGCATGCTATCAAACTAATATGTGATGTTTCCCAAGAGTCTGCTCCAAATACCACATTTCAAAACAGTATGTTCATCCAGTGAGAATGAAAAAAGGAATAACGTACCTTTGGATTTTTTTCTTGTTTTTCCTGTTCCATTGGTGACATTAGCAGCAGTTGTCAATCACTCCAGTCAAGTAGGATCCTTCTGGCCACTGGATAAGATTAACAATCCCCTTTTATAAGTCAGAGCTATAAGGAGGTGCTTTTCAATTTGCTGTAGCATCAAACAGCACTAGCAGCGAATTGGATCAAAGTGGAGGTATGGTAAAGGTAGAGAAACACCATGTCAGGGTTCAGGGTGATACATAACCTGAGTCCATTGTGCAGTCCTACATACAGTAATTTCCCCCAGGCTTTCACAGCTTATACTTCTATTAGCATATGTTAGATATGCCAAGGGATTCATGGTGTATTCCAGATGTATAATATCAGCCAATGACACTTTCTCCATCGCTCTCTCCTATCCCATTTCTTTTCTAAAACATTTTCAACAGGTTTCATTGCTCTATTTTCACACATGCTTATAAACTACTTAAATTATATTCATCCTCCTTTTCTCTCCTCATAAGCCTGCACCCTTCCACTGACATCCAACTTCCACCCCTAGCAGAACCTGCTCTACTTGCCTGTCAGTATGTAGACTTTCTTCTGTCCAGGTCATGTACCCTTTCGCAGACCCAGCTCCCCATCTCATTGGGTTCATCTTTGTCAGGGACTTCAGATACTCAGTGGGAACTTTCCTCCTTTTAGTTGCTACTACCCTGTACTCAGGAAATTAGGAATTTTATCTCCTTGTTTTTATATCTTACAGAGTAATGACATACAGCCATTCTAGATTCCATTCCCTGACCTTATCACTCACACCTCTTCATCCTTGTTGCAGTGGCAAGCTTTTAATTCAAGAATGCCCAGCAAGTACCTTGACCACCTATTAGTGGTGTCATGGAATGCATTCCAAATCCAGGTTCACTAGAAATCCTGTTGTTATTGATTTGGTTCTCCTTCCTTATGCTTGGAGGTGGTATATATATAGCACATTGAACTTTTATATCCTTCGTTCCATACCCAGACTATTTAGAGTTTAACCTTGTATGATTTATACAAAAAAAAATCAGCTAGAGAAGATTTTATAAATAAAAAATATTCATAAGGATAGCATTTATAAGTTATTAATGTCAGCATCCTCATTCCATGGTTCTTATTCTTTTAAAGTAGTAAATAGAATTCCCAGTAGGTTTATGTTCTTGTATTTTGGGAAAGACTTATTGACAGTCATTCTGCACAAGAATATAATTTCCCTTTTAATGGAATTTTTAGCAAAATCTTGCCCACATTTTCCTACAAGAAAACTCTGTCAAGGATGAAAATAAAATCAAATTGAAACCATAAAAATCCTTTATCTCTACCTGAGTAATTTGTAATTTAAGATATCCACTCACAATTATCTTTATATCTCAAAGAGATTGCAGTATTCTCTTGTAGACCCTGGGTGAAAAAGTGGAAAATGGTGATGTGGGATGAACATCAAGGTAAAAATTAACGACAATGAAAGTAGGTAGTTTCTGGATGTATTTTGAAGACAGCAGAATATGCTGCCTGATGAAAAGTCTAAAGAGAGAGAAAATTCAAGGTTTGGGCTGAGCAACTGAACATCTGAATACAGAGAAAATGTCAACCCTAAATATCTAAATGAGAATTAGTTTACTTCCACCAAAAACAAGCTACTGGGGAAAGTCAGAAAATTACCCTGATAATTAATAAAGGAATTGCATCGAAAATTTCCTGGATTTGTGGTTTCCCTAATGCTATTTCAAATTTTCAGTCCAGAAAGAAGATTATTTTCCATCACATTCGGTTTAAGAAAAGATTTTCCATAGAAAAATAAATAATTTTTATGAGACACCCAGAATGGGTTACTGAGACCTCAAAGAATAATGAGATTGTGTATTACAGTTCAAGAGGTCTACAAATAACAAAGATAGGCAGAAAGAAATGCACAAATAATGTTCAGAAAGGAATTTCATTAAAGTGCCTCAAATTTCAGAGAATAGCCTATTTGCAATTCCAAAGTCCCCTTCATGCTTACTTCCTTGACTGCCCTTCCAAAACTAAACATCTCTACCACCCACTTAGAGTTTTATACCACATATTTCTCTTTTTTTAGTTTTTTAATATTAAATTTTATTGTATAGAGAAGGGTTAATAGTTATATAACTCAGGTAATGCGTACATTTCTTCTTGAACAGTGTTACCCATTCTCTCATTTCACATCAGACATTTCAATCAAATAAGGAATGTATAAAGGAAAGATTACTGCACATCTGCAAAATATGCATTTAACATGATTCTTATATTTAAAAAAAGGAATGTAGAAGCAAAATTCATCAGAAGAAAACCACTTGAATGAAACACAGAGACCAACATTAACCTGACATTAGAATACACATAGGTAATTCATGGAGAAAGGGAAATTTAAATAATAATACTAAGATAACCAAAATGAAGGGAATCTATGATGACAGTGTCTCCCTAAAGTAGTGGAAGGAACATTATTTTTGGTCGTTAATGATTTGATTGTCAAATGTTTACAGTGAATTTAAAATTTGATCCGTTAGATATGTATAGCTAAAACCACATGAGCAAAAAGAGGGCAA
Source organism: Perognathus longimembris pacificus (assembly GCF_023159225.1). Classification (NCBI taxonomy): domain Eukaryota; kingdom Metazoa; phylum Chordata; class Mammalia; order Rodentia; family Heteromyidae; genus Perognathus; species Perognathus longimembris. The sequence continues at coordinate 9,642,796 of NC_063172.1, forward strand.
AACTAAAGGAAAAGCGTGTAAGGCAAAAACTCAAAGCAATATAAAGCACAGTAAAAAAACTAAACAGTCATGGGTCTTATACCCAATGGATTGAAATTCCACCAACACAAACTTTTAAAAGAAAAAGAGATATAATAGGAAGAGAAGAAAACCCAAAACCTTGCAGAACAATTTTTTGAGTTGAATAGAAGTTGTACTTCTCCTGATTAGCACCATGTATCGACAGCTGAAAATGTCAGATGTCCACTGGGCACAAAACTGCAATTTTCTGTTCACAAGGCCATATTGTGGTTGCTGTTCACATTCCTTTTGGCAATGTGAACTGAAAAATGCAAAGTTCCTTTTTGAAATGAAAGCTATTTTTTCCTGAAAAAATAATAAATCCAGAAAATACAAGCAAGGAGATTTATCAGCAGGTACACTTGCAGAGAAGTGTGGAAAATATAACTGAGCAGGAAAAAAATGCATGATACTGAGGCCACAGCTGGTCTTCCAGTGGTTTCCAAACTTTCAACTGCAACAAAAGATTTGACTTAGTTTGCTGGTGTGAGTCAGCCGTTGCCTATCCACCCCTGTAGCCAGGAGAGAGCCCCAGGAAGGGCTTGGCAGACTGCTTTCAGAAGCTAGAGAGAGGAGAATATTAACACTATGGGAGATAGCTAGTACGAACACTAGAGCAGTTGCTAGAAAAAAAAAATAATTTCATACAGGTGTTTTTCTTCCTAAACAGGTAGATGCATGGTGCCAAAATTGGCAAGATTTCTCCTGACCTAGTTTAATTTTATAAAGCATGAATTCAAGAAGCTTGGCATCAAGAAGCTGGCTTTATGATGAGTCTATACCAAGATCGCTCACATCCCTATCAGTGAGGTTCTGCTGTGCTTTTTGGCAATGGTAAATATTGTGTTCTAGTAATATAACTTGACCAGTGATAATTGCTTCAGGGGGCTGAAGATTAGTTTATTTTCCGAATTGTCTGTGTGTGGGCCAGGGAACATCTGTACATACGGATGCAGAAGGTTATCTGAAATATTTTCTTAGTAAAAATGCTGCATGTTTTATTAACTGTTCACAGACTTAAAAAATCCTTTGGGTAACTCCACTTTCAAGAAAATTGAGTGGACGTAGCTCTTATTCCTTGTACTATGTACAAATAACCCCCTGTGCATTACATAGGAACCAAGAAGGAAGATTCTGAAAGAGGAGGAAAAGGTAGTTCTGCTATGATCAATGCACCGTGATGAATGAAAGACAAGGTGAGAACCCTCCCTTCCCCCACACACACATTCATCACACTCAGAACTACTCAGAACTATTCAGAAAGCCATCTTACTGAAGAACCAATGGACACAGATCTGTCCGAAAAGGCAATTCTTCAGAAGCCTCACTGTAACCAACTATGTAGAAATATGTTCAATATAACTAACCATCTAATGCATCAAATGAATGAAAGTGGCTAAAACCACAAGTTGTGACAACACCAAATTCTGGAAAAGACCTGAAGGAACTAGAATGCTTACAGGTTACTCATACAGGGTAGAAATGTAAAGTGGTACAACTATGTAGAAAGCAGTTGACACTTCATTATGTAAACCAAAAATACCCTCCCCAAATACCAAAGGTTGAAATTCCATGTGATATGGGAATCTATTTCTGAGCATTTATAACTGAAATTAATACTTACATTCCCATAAAAACCTTTATAGGTTTTGCAGAGGAGTGAGGGTGGTAAAGTGCCTGCCTAGCAAGCTTAAGTCCCCGAGTTCTATCCCCAGTACTAGTAGTACTAAATACAAACACCAAAAAAAAAAAAGTCCCTACAAGTAAATGTTTAGATCCACAATCAAACACTGCCAACAACTCAGATGTCCTTCCGTCTATGAATGAGTAAACAAAGATCTATACTATCGAACAGCACTCAACAAAAGAAATGAACTATAATGCAAACGACAACCTGGAAAAAAAAATCCCTAGGTTTGCAAAGCTGATTAACTGTTAATAAACGATAGAACTGCATTTGTATCAATTCTTTAAGTAGCATAATTTTTCAACTGGAGGCCAATCCATTGTTTGTCAGAGGTTGAATGGAGATGATCCCACTCAGAAGAACATGTGAAATCATTGTGGAATATTCTATTGTGATTCTTGTATAGATGGTTGTATAGATTCTTGTACAGAAGTTTATCTTGTATAGATAAACTTGTGATATTCTTCTAGAGTGCAAGATGCAGCACTGAGGAGATGAGACAAGGACACCCAGAATCTCTCTGATTTATTTCTAACAACTACATGTGAATCTATTATCTCAAAATACAAATTTTATTCAAGGAAAAATCAGGCACAGTAGAGACTTTGCTTGGAATGATTTCTGCTTCTGAGACCTTGAATAAAAACAGTAAACCACCCATCTTTTTGGAAAAGATATCCGAGCTGAAGCAGCTGCTGCTAACCCAGCCCTCCTGAGTGTTATGAATCCCTTGAGCTAAGAATAAGCAGAATTGGAAGTTGGGTGAGAATCAATTTTAAGCTTCAAATTCTTTGAAATTTAATTATGAATTACTGAATTTCCATCTTTATTCTTGTGGACATTTTTTTAACATGAAAATTTTTCTCTGAACTTTTCTTTTCCCCCAAGGAGTTAACAACAGGTAAGGATAAATGAATTTCTTTCTATTTAAATTTGGAGAAATTGTGCTTATTTTACTATTGGAATATGTTTGAGAATTTTGTCTTAAAGATGAACCAATGCAATGTTGACATGCAGTTGACACTATGTTGGTTATGAACCTTACATGTGGAGGGGAGGGGACTAGGCTAGGGAGGGGTAAGTGGGAGATATTGAGGGATGGGGTAACAGTAATCAAAAACAAATGTACTCAATATCTTAGTAGCCTCCCTTCAACTTTTCAATAAAAATAAATTAAAATAAAAAGAATTTCGTCTTAATAGGTTGGCATTTGTCTCTGATACACTACTGCGATCCATGTGGAAGGAGCGAGTATGTGACCACGAAGAGATTTCATATGGGTTTAAGAAGCGAGCCTGGATCTATTCCTATGCAACACCGCATTGTGGAGACTCTGTAGGGAAGAGACTTTAATGGTGTTCTCACAGTTTTTTCACTGGAACAGTGCGGGATTGTCCTAGTGAGCCACCCGTGACACCTCCATTTAACTGACAGTCACTCCTTTTCCATAGTGGATCCATAGTTCATGTCAATGAGTTGAGAAAACAGTCAAGGATGATTGGGGGGGGGGGGGAACCAAGTTCGTCCCACCCCTCAGATTTTCATGAAGAGAGTAGTTCCAATGTCCTACAATTCTCTAGCTAGCTTTTTTTTGTAATTCTGTTCTGATGGGAGGTGATTTAACCGATTAGAAAATGTACAAAGAGTACGAGACATTCTGAGCTCACTTTTTCTCCTTCAGTCTGCAGGAAGCTCATTCCAGAGCTCCTCCTGCGACTCTCTCACCCCATGCAGAGTGTTGAAAGGAACTGCTCCAGTCAGCTTCCCTGGGCTTGCCCATGGCATCCTTCACCAGCAAGCCTATCAGTTCTCCATTCTCTGCTTTGGCCTTGATCAGTAATCAGGGTGCTTTTTAGACCCTGTTGACTGTTCATTTAGAGTCTTTCCCAGTGCCCAAGAACAGAGGTAATGAAGACTGATGCTGTTTATTGGCAATTCTTTCTGCCGCTGATAACTAAACTAAATTATTTTTGTTTTTAGTTAATAGCTTCTGTTATTATCTGTCATAGCAAAATACTGTCAATTAGGGTGGAGGGTTAGCCAAAAATATACATTTTCCTCTCAGTTAAAAGCTGGTAGGCTTTCTTTCCTAAGGACACCATTCTCTCTGTACAGAATGCTGTACAGAAAGGTCAGAATGCAGTGACCTTGATAAACTTCTGTTATATCTTTAAACACCCCATCTGCAAATATTGCCACTTTGAGGATTAGGGCTTTTACATATGGATTTGGGGAAACAACTCAGTCTATAACAAACACATTAACACTGTAAACATAACCAGGGCTATTTGCATACATACACAAACCTACTAACTAAAGTATGGTGTATGCAAGGGATGATTCCAATGGTGTAACTTGCTTGAACAATTCTAGTTTAAGGTATTATTGAGAAAGGTGAAATGGGGGGGGGCTGATGGAGGAAGGAAAGGTAGACAAATGCAGTTGTAATATTCAATGCATATATGTGAAAATGGAACCAGATAAACTGAGGGGATGGGTGAGGTTGGGAGAGATGAGAAGAATGACAAAAGGGGGGTAACATTGATCCAGACACAATGTACTGAAAAACTGATATATGTAACTGGAATTCTTTTGTACAACTAAAGATAATATTTTAAAAATTAAAAGAGCAGTTTGATGTAGATATTTTACAAACAGAAAATAGCTGTGAGTTATTAAAATAAGATAAGAAAGCGAGTAGTAAAGCATGGAGAAATGTAGTTGCAACACTGAGAAAGCAATACATTTATATTGCTATAATAATGTATAGTAATTGAATACAGTACAAAACATATTTGATATAATGACAGACAGAAATGGAAGGATAAAGAGGGTGTCCTTAGTGGAAAGAATCAAATATTCTAGAAAGATATAACAGTCATGAATTCATACATAACACAGAGCCTTAAAATATATTTGGCAATAGTTTCTTAGGACTGCAAGTAGCAATTTACCATTAATAATAAGCGTTGGTTTTGCCTTATTTATCAATTAGATATCCATCCTACAACAAATAAATTTCATCTTTGTTAAAGCTTTATTTGTAAAGTTGAAAGCATTTACAACCTGTAGGAGAAAACCTATAGAATATGTTTATTCGACATATAGTGGACTATTAATTTTTGCTTTTACTTCACTAGAGTTTTGAACTCAAGGCCTCATCCTGCTAGATAGGTATTCTACCACTTCAGCCACATATACACACCCCATTTTTTTCCTATGATTCTTGTACTTATGACTCCCATGTAGCTCATATTCCTAGGACTACAAGTGCTTACCACCATACCCAGTTCTAGTACATTATTTTAGAAAACTACAAATCAAAGGTTTAAAAAGTGTGCTTACATAAAAGTGCAAAGTCAAGCACACACAACATGACAAATAAAACTCAAGAGCATAAGAGCAGAGCTGTCACTGGTGGCTCACGTCTGTAATCCTAGTTACTCAGGGGGCTGAGTTACGAGGACAGTGGCTCAAAGCCAACCCAGGCAGGAAAGGTCATGGTACTCTTATCTCCAATTAATCACCAGGAAACTAAAAGTGGAGCTTTGGCTCCAAGTGGTAGAGCTCTAGTCTTGAGCAAAAGAGCTCAGGGATAGTGCCCGTGCCCTGAGTTCAAGCCCCACTACTGACAGAAATCGAAAACAAAACTAAACACACAGCAGAAAGATATTTTTAAATAGCTAAATGTAAATGATTCCATATCTAGAATGCACAAGACATGTTCATGTCAATAAAATATTGATAAACCAAAAATAGTAAAAGGTACTGAAGGATTTAAAAGGGAAGCTCACAAATGAGGAAACCGACATAGCTAATCCACATAAAAATAAACTCAACATTGATTGCAGCTATATGAGTGAACATCAAAACAGTAATGTATTTTTCATCAATTTTTTTAAAACATAAATACAAGTGATGAAAAAATAGAGGCAAAGACTGCATCCTGACAACAGGAATGTAAATTGGAATAACCATTTAGTAACTTATCACTACTGGAAAAGAAATAACGATGAGGACACATTTAGCATATGCAGTCATTGTATTTTAGGTACTTAATATGATGAAATGGAGCAGCCAACAGTAGGAAAGAGTTGGGGTGCTGCAAGGCACCTCAAGGGTGCACCTTATCAGGCAGTCAGACTTGGAAGAGCAATAGGACTCCCAAGGTCAGGGCTCAGTAGGTTTCATGCAGATCAGCCCTGTGCATGGAAACCTGCTGAGGTACTTACAAGTCTCTCCCATGGAAACTGGGGAGGAAAGGGAAATTGATGCAAATATGCTAATTCTCATACTGCTTCCTGTACCCTGAGTAATAAAGTCCTCTGCCTTTGACTCAGGAAGTTTCTGTCTTCTACCAAAAATCGTGAAACTGGTAGACTAACTTGTAAAGTTCTAAGCAGAAAAAGACTTGTGCAAACTAGGAGAGTTGTAAGTTTATAACCACAGAGAGAGAGAGAGAGAAAGAGAGAGAGAGAGAGACAGAGAGACAGAGAGAGATAGAGACAGAGACAGAGACAGAGAGAGAGATAGAGATAGAGAGACAGAGACAGAGAGACACAGAGACAGACAGAGACACAGAGAGACAGAGACAAAGACAGAGAAAGAAACAGACTGATTGACAGACACAGAGGCAATTGAATTAGACTGAATTAAAGGATGATGCAAATAGAATTATTATCAGCAAGATTTCAACTATATTTATAAAATTCTAGTTTTCTGAACAAGGGGATATTGTCATATGCTAAGAAGTTTTGATCCTATGTGGATGTCCCTAGGCAGTTTAAATAACACTTCCTCAAATTCTGCTTCACGTGTTACGGAGGCTTTGTATTAAAGCATGCTGAACTAGTCGAGGCTCACGATGGTAACTACAACCTGAAGTCAGACTTCTTGAGCAGCCTTTCCAAATCTCCACAGGCAACATCAGCTCTCCATCCTCCCATTTTCTCAGAAAGTCTAGCTCGGTTTGTAGGGTACTGATTTTTTTTTTCTTTTAGAAAAGGCATTATGAGTCACTGAGAAAGGTCTGAGACTACCATAAAACTTTCACCATATGTGACTAAATGTCATACAGTTCAATAGCAGGAATTTTTTTTTCTCATTGTGAGAAATGTGAAGTCTAGGCTGGTTTCAGGTTTTTATGTTTCTAAATCCTGAGAAAACATTGATGAGTTCAGACACTGAATAAACATGGGTAAGGTCTAGTGACTAACTCACCCTGTGGAACCACCTTTCCATCAACTACAGAAGTATATTATGAAAACTGTTTTCTTTTTAATTTGTAATGTTTCTTTAAAGAGGTTAAAAGTCTCTAAATAAAATTAATGTAGATAATTTTAAATGTCTAGAGCATAGTGACACTTTTTTCCCTTGTATTTTCATTTTATAGATAAAAACTATATGGCTGTCTAGGTAGTGGCTCTGTTCATGTTTAAATGCAGATCTCCTGACTTATCCATTAACAGTATAATTTTCACATTTTAAATGAGGCTAAAAATGATAACTAACATTTACTTAGTATTTACTATATAACAATAGCAAATATAGTAAGTTGTAGTAAGTAGTTATATTGATTATAACTGAGTGTATACTTACTATATAGCAGAAATTACTGTATAACTTATTATATACTCTGCCTTTTTATATTATATTATATACTCTTTTCCCAACCTACTTATTTAACTCTCCTATCAATCTATGAGGAAAATACTTCAGGCTTTCCCAGGCTCCAGGTAAAGGAGCCAGATTCCTGAGAGAAGAAGCACATTTCTCCCCACTGCCACACAGGAACTTGCAGAACCAGGATGATACCAAGTAGTTGTACTTAAAAATTCATTCACATTCGTGTGTGTGCGTGTGTGTGTGTGTGTGTTACTATGGTTTGAACTCAGGACCAGGACCACATGCTTGCTAGACAAGCACTGTACCACTTGAGCCATGTCTCCACCTCTGTTTTCAGATAGGGTCGCTCATTTTTCCCCCTAGCTGGTCTTGTACTAAGATCTTCCTACCTCTGCCACTGGTGTAGGTAGAAGTACAGGGTCACATAGCACCCATCAGTGCTCGAATTACAGAAACATCAGTCTCTGTGTGTGTGTGTGTGTGTACGCGCGCGTGCTCACGTGTGTGCCTCTGCCTGTAATTCCAGTTTGCTTTTCACCTTGGATAGCCTGGAAGTGTGATTCTCCTGATCTGTATATGCTGAACAGCTGGGGCGATAGGTGTATACCACCAAGCCCAGCTTCAACCTTCAGTCTTGACAATGAACTTTTGTACTCTCATCACGCAATCAAGGTGTCGCTTTACTTCTTGTGAATACAAAATATAAGAATGAAAAGAAAGAGTAACTGGAATTATTTGATTGGGAGAATTAAGACATCAGAAAAATAATCTGCTCTGAATTTCAGAACCTTAATGCAACAATAACTAGAATGTTGTACTTAGTGCCATTCCAAAAAAAAAAAAAAAAGTAAAATCAAGAAAGAGATGATACGCTCTTCCAGTTTTATAAGCCATGGCCTTAGCTATGGCTTGGTTTTTTCACCAAGTGAGAAGATATTTTTCTTCTTCATTAATGTCTCAGAATGTTATCTTGAGAGAGGAATCACCAATTCAAGGCCTTTAGTTAGGTATAGAATTAAGAGATCCACCTACATTGTTCTCATTTATGACTCTATGAGCTTGCATAGTCCTTTTGCTATGCCGCGAACTTTTCCAAGAGCTTTATACATGTGACTGCCCTGGATTCCCACCAAGCTATGTAAACTGAGGACTGTAGTTTCATTTACAGGGGAAGGTACAAAGTACTGCAGTCACTATTTAAGCCTTTAGAAATTGGGGTCCAGAGACACTCTTAACCACCAATAAGCTGCTTCTATTTGTTTTCAGGTAACACTGTGGACCAAGCACTGCACATTTCCCCCAGGAGAACAGTAGCACTCACAGGAGCTCAATAAATCGCTGTTGTCCACCCAGCCAGGCTTGTAGCAGAGGATTTGAGCTGCACATGTGACCATTCTGATCCTACCTAGAAGATTTTCTTCAATAATTTCTTTTACAGAAATGTTTCTGTTTTATCATGTGAAAAAGTTTAACATGTATATGTTTATTAACATATGGTTTTGTGTTACTTTATAGTTTTGCAAATAGCTACTGTGCTTTCCCGCTTTTAAAAAATCAAATTTTGTTTATTATCTGTGTCTTCCCTTATGTTTGTCTGCTAATGCTTTTTTTTACTGTTGTTATTGTAAAAGTGATTCCCAGAGGGGTTAAAGTTACATGAGTAAGGTGATGAGTACGTTTCTTTTTGAACAGCAACACCTCTTCCAGCCATACCTCCCTGACCATGCTTCATCTGGTCTGATCTCAGAAGCTAAGCAGGGTCAGGGCCTGGTTAGGACCTGGATGGGAGACCTGGCAGAATTTCTCCATCGCTATCAATCCAATTCTGATGTTGGATTGCCACAGCTCCGTGCCAGGATTCTGCATCTGTGACACACACACACACAAGGGTGGCATCTTTACCTCCATCTGCTCATCTCTGAAGTGGGTGGGTGATGGCCACATCTCAGCTGCCTTGATAAGGATGACAGGTAATGTCAGTGACCAGTGCGTCCATTCAGTGCCTCCTGTCTAGACAGTATGTGAAAACGGCTAGTGATTATCTTTATTGCTATTGGCATTAAAAATTTCAATGGAAATAATATTTGTACATATTTATGGCACACAGTATGACAGTGTTCATTTAATCATTCAATTCATTTATTTTAGTACACTTTAATCCATTCTAAATGTACATGAGTCACTGACTTGCTAAGCATTCATTCTCCACTAACTTGAGAGATTTTTACTTTTAAAATTCTTAATTGAAAAATAATAGTTGTATGTACTTATGGAGTGAGGTTTTTAAGCAGATCTAATTAACAAAACATTTGCTTGATTAATGTATCCAATGCCTAATGTATGAAACTGTAACCTCTCTGTACATCACTTTGACAATAAATAAGAAAACAAATAAAAAATAAAGACATTGACAAATACACTTCAAGTATCAGCTGTTGACAAGATACCTTCAAGAATACTCCTTCGTAAAAGGACAAAACATTTAATGCCCAATTTATATCTACAGTGTTCCTCGGCCATATGTCTCTATTTATATGCCCCAATTGGAAAAAGATATCAAATGAAAGGATGAATGTTTTCTTTTATATGTAGAAAGTAGGTTTCACTTGTAGACTTGTAAGTAAATCGATTTGAGTGATATGCAAGTGTATACAAATGTATAGCTGGGAATGTGGCTTAGTGGTAGAATGCTTGCCTAGCATGCATGAAGCCCTGGTTTCCATTCCTCAGTACCACATACACAAACAAACAAACAAACATATTACGTGTTCCTTCTCTACTCCTGGCTCATGCCATCCTACCAAGGTGTGTGGGTGAATCTAAAGTCCTACTATTCAGGGGTACACTACAACCTTCAAACATACCTCTGACTGTCATTCTACATGCCCTACTCTTGTGTGACCACACATCTCTCTCCCTCTTTCCCACAGTTGAGCACACTATATATTGCTTTAGCAAGATGAAATGGTTCCTCCAAAAGTGTGTTGTGGCTTCCTTGTGTTGAGGTGCTAAGCCTGCCCCAGAGATAGTAAGCTATTCTCTTTTTAAATGCATTCATAGGCTCAGAGGAGCTAGCAGGGCTGAGCTGTTCTACCCTCTTCTCTTTTTGTCACCAAGGAATGCTGCACAATGAAACCTAGCTAAGCCAATGTGAGTGCAGGGAGCTCTAAACCCTGGGAAAGGGAGCAGGTGATCTGCCCTTGAAACTGGTGGGAAGAATGTGTGAAGCTACTGTGGCTTCCCATCCTGGTTACTAAGGAGTGGTTTCACAGAAAAAGGTAACTCTGAACTCACATTTGGCAAAATGCCCATACCACCAGGAGTAGTGGTAATTCAAGTACTCAGTAGTTAGAACTCTGAAAAAATCCTTCCCTATGGGAGACTTCCAGGAAGGAAAAGATATACCTTATTACCAAGAATGGTCATTCATGGATTTATTTCACAAAGACTTAGCAAGCCTTCACCCTAAGGCAAGTAAAAATATGAATGCCACAGGCAGTTTCTTCTTCAAAGGGTTTGTAAACGTGAGTGTATATACATATACACATATATATTCAGTAATTGCAAAAGGGAATAAAAATGATCACTTATCCAGTTATCAGAACTTCTAGTTTTTCCTGGAAAAAAAAGATGACTACGACTAATATTTTTTGTTGTTGTTGTTTTGGTTTTTTGGCCAGTCCTGGACTTTGGACTCAGGGCCTGAGCACTGTCCCTGGCTTTCTTTTTGCTCAAGGCTAGCACTCTGCCACTTGAGCCACAGCGCCCCTTCTGGCCGTTTTTTGTATATGTGGTACTGGGGAATCGAACCTAGGGCCTCATGTATACGAGGCAAGCTCTCTCGCCACTAGGCCATATCCCCAGCCACGACTAATATTTTTACTTCAAATGGTGTTAAACAAAAATGTAAGTAAAATGAGAGATGCAGCCAAAGTCTGAGAAATAAATTTTTTTAATCTAATGATAATTGTTACTTGTTTTCTTATAAAAAAAAACAACAACAACAAAATAATGGGGAAGCAGAGGAAGGAGTGCCTAACACTGAAGTGGAAAAGCTCCTAAAACTGTTCAACTAACAGGAGGCCAGGGAGTTGGGAGCAAGACAAATCGGCAGCATGATTTCAGGGCACATGACCAATACTCAGTAAGTGTTATTTATTATTACTAAAAAGGATGCTTCTGTAATAATAAGTTTTGGAAAGTAACATGAGAACAAAGAGGCTAAAGGAGGGAATTTCGGGCAAGGAAATAAGTTTGTGTGCAAGACTGGGGTACTGTGACCCACTATGCCACCATGAAATGAGCAAAAATCCACTTTGGCCAGGAGGTAAGACAGGAGATAAGCTTGGAGTAGACAGACCACACCATGAAGTCTCTTGGATATCCACTGAAATTAGACCATATCCCACTGATAGACTTTAATATTCTAAGGACAGGATCATTTCAGGACATGTATTTCAGGCAGTAGCATTTGGTCTTCATGGATTTCCTCATTTGAAAGTCAGAATGACTATCATTTGCATACTACTGCTACCAAAATGTTCACATAACACCGATATCATCAGATGAGGAAATCCATGAAGACCCAATGTTACTGGCATCTAGAAGCAGGAGAAGAAGGCTTCATAGCAGGTAGGTACAGACTAGCTACAATAACCAATGGTCTATAGCAGGATGTTAGTCCAGAGGCAGTCAAGAAATGGGACAGCACCTTTATAGCTCCTGGAAAATGATTTCACTTCACTTCCTACCTTCTTTCACAAATGCCCTTGAAAGTGTTTTTAAAAGAGGGATGGAAAATGTTATCATCAGTCATATGTTTTGTGTTGCTGTTTAAATTACAAAAGACCCTTATGGGGAGACATGATAAAAACAAGTGTTATTCAAAAACATGGACAAAATGTTCTCTGAAATAATTTGAATATTCAGTTCAATTCAGGGTGGCAAACATTCCTTTGAAAAGCTTGTTTAGAAAAACTTTCTAAGTACTACAGAGAGTATAAAATAAGGCCCTTGAATTCAGAAGTGCTTCTTCGTATCACTACTATTCAGGAAGTGATTAGGACACATTAGTTATCTTAATGCATTACTAAGTAGCTTAATGATTAAAATTCTAAAGTGTAAAAATCCTACAAAAGTTTCCTAAAAATCAAAGGACTATATGTCATTTTTTTTTGCATTTTCACTGAGTCTGTAGAAAGCAAACTTTTCAGTAAGAAGACATCAAAAGTATACTTGGCTGGGTGCCAGCGGCTCATGCCTGTAATCCTAGCTACTCGCAAGGCTGAGATCTGAGGAGTGCGATTGGAAGGCAGCCCAGGCAGGGAAGTCCAAGAGATATGTGTATCTAAATAAGCACCCAACAGGCTGAAAGTTGGGATGTGGCTCAAGTGGTAGAGTGCCAACCTTGAGTGAAAAGGCAAAGGGAAAGCCCCTTGCCCAGATTTCAAACCCCAGTATTTGCCACTATATGAATTATATATATTTGGAAAGAGAGGGGAATGAGAAAATCCAACTAGAGAGGAATATATTATTTGAAAAGATTCAAAGAGTGCAGTTGGCTACTCAGTATGAGAAGGGCAGGAGAGGAGTGATGAGAAATAAGTAGAATTTGTCAAATATAGAGCACTGAATACCAAGATAAGAAATATGGGCCTTTTGTAACAGACAGATGGTAAGTGCTCAGGAGAGTGTACCTGGGTTACTGTATTTAGAATACTGCTTTGCTAGCTTGGTCCTCAACCACATGCAGCTTCCTTTCTAGCACATACAGAAATCTCCCCTGTGAGAATAAAGCCCTGGCAGTCAGCTGAATGATCTGAGATTTGAGTGGCTGCCAGGTATATGCGTGAGGCAATCCCAGGCTATGAAGGTCATCTTTTCCCCAGATGATCCGATCCAAGCAAGAGGAATTTCCAGTTACCTGTAGAACCACAAGCTAAATAATTTGCTTGATGATTTTTAGTTGTTGTTTTGGTGGTGGTACTGGGGTTTGAACTCGGACCCTTGCACTTGCTAGACACATACTCTACCACTTCAGTCATATCCCGGTCTCTTTTTTTTTTTTTGGCTTTTTGTCATGCTTTTGAATACTTTCTGGTGATCTTGCTTGGGACTGTGCTCCTCCTACCTGCCCCTCCCTCGTATTTGGTATGACAGACTCCAAGGAAGAGTGCATTTTAAATTGCATCCCCCAAGTGTTACATCCCGAAAGTCTATGCCCCCAACACGTGATGGCTCATTTTCCTATCTTGTGTTATTTGAAAGAAAATGGCAAGTTTTAATTCAATGTGGTGTGACATTGATCTCTGTTACTCACTTGAGAATTAAATCTGGCAATGAAGAGCAGCAAGAATCGTGGGACGTTCCAAGAAGCTCTCAACCTAAGGGGAGAGATTGATGAATACAAGGTGGTGAGTACCACAGGGGAAATGGCCTTTTGAAATGCCCCACTGTTTTATATCTCACCTCCATCCTTGACCTATGAGTCAGTCCTGACTGTAATGTCATATGAGTGAGCTCTTACTCCCAGTCTGAGCTACCTCAAATCCAGGCTTTCAGTGTGAAAGTACTCTATGGTGACTGCGTAGAAGACCATCCATAACAGCACGTGCCTGGAGAGTGCAAGGCCCCAAGTTCGGACCTCAGCTCTGGAAAAAAAAAAATCTATAGAAGACCATTCATACACACAGAAACAGAAGAGTCATTGGGGGAAATGGACAGATCCCAATGGAAAACAAAGATGAGAAAATCACATTTTTGTGGAAAGAAGCAAGAAAGACCTACGCATCTTTGTTTGTGTTTTTTTCCACTCTGACTCCTGAATGTGAGTTCTCTTTACAGTGAAGAATTTTCACACTACACCATTCGATGGTTTTTGTGGACCGCTAACATTTTATGCTTACAGCATATACACCTAAGTGGCATCACCATTCTAGCCCTGGTGAGTCTAAACCATTCCCCACAATTTTTCATAATCGACTCTAGTGAAACAATTGGCTGAACATAAAGCCACATATCTTTTCTATTTTTTAGTAATGAAAAAATAAAAATTCTGTGCCTAATAAAGATTATGAAGAACAGGAGAAGATGGTTGCACAATAGGAAAGACATACCAAAGTCAAAATGGGAGCAAATGTTCTGTACTCTTCTGAAAATACCTGCAGAATAAATGGATTTCATAGAAATGCAACATGCTGCCAGTTATGTAAGGCTCACAGAATGTTGCAGTATGCAGATCTCTGCCCTCTGACCTTTCCTTCTAAGTCATGTGGGATTGTTCATGATTTTTACTCAAATGCTCTGCTTTTATCACTTAAAAAATTATTATCTATCAAATTGAAATTCTTAAGTGTTTATTATACTTCATACATTTCAAATATACTTGAAAGCCTTACCTTCTACCACCAAATAAAATTGTGAGGAGCTTTTAATAAATAATGACATTAAGTCCATAGGATTCCAGTATCTAGCCCTGGCCTATAAATAGCAGGTCAGTTTAATAGGTGAAACCCAGATACCTTACCATGAAAGCAGACTTTTTCCTACTACACAGGACTGGGGAATTCTTGCTAGCTGTGTAGGTTTGCCCTGTATGAGAGACAACACCACTTATTAGTTAAAGCACTCTGATACTCAAAAAGCATAAAAGAGAAGCAGTAATACTTAGGTGCCGTTGAGGCCACTCTGGCGCTCATCTCCCCATCTGCAGGACAGCTGGACAAGGCAGCAGCTGCCCATCAAAGCTGTTTTTCCTGGCTCTGGAAGTTCTGTTGGCACCCAAAGTCAGATGGCAGCTGGTGCCTGTTCTTGTTGAATAGACCTTGTTTGGATAAGGGAAGGCCCCAGTTGTTATGCAGGGCAGTAGGGACCCTTAGGCCTTTTAGAATGCAAGGCTTAGCATCAGGCTGAGAGGACAGATCAGACACAGAATGTTTGTTTTGTGGAAGCAGACCCTGGGTTGTTATCAGACACACCAATACATGAACCCCACACTTGTCATTTCTCAAATGAGAGGACTGAGATAAATCACTTTTCCTGGGTCAGGGTCAGGTTTCTTTATTTACCATGGCATGCTTTGCATTTTGATTGGTCTGACCTGATCCAAAATCCACCTTCCTACTGCCTCTAGAGTAAGGAGAAGGAGAAGAGAAGCTCTTAGGCCACTTGGTATCAATTTTCAGTTATCTGACAGACTGGACAATGTCACTCCCATTCCCTTTTATTTCTCTTAGTGAGAACTTTGACCAATGTTTTAAAAATTACAGGAAAATAAATAGCAGATCAAAAGTAGGAGCAGCTTTCCAATAGTCAGGATACTGAAAGATGATCATCAATTTATGGCAGGCCAGATGAGAGATTCTTGCAAGAGACTGAGCTCTCTATTACCAGTGTCACAGCAAGAAGTACCTTCTCCCTCTAGTCTCTCCTTTTGCCTCTCTTTCCTACTTTTGTCACTCTAATTATTTCCTGTTCCAACTTGATTATGTAGTGATAAAAAGTGACTAATGAATATCTTTACAGAAACAAACACATAAGTGAGTACATGAGAGACTATGAGAATCTGCAAGTAGACATTGTGAGATAAGTTAGGTGCTAAGTCAACAGGGAAGAGCAATGTGTACTTCTCTCACACAGCAAAACACTCCTGAAGCAGAGGAAATGATGTTGCTACACGTGTATCATTCTTTTGTGGTGTCATATGTGGCCTACATTCATCTACGGGGGTTGCCAATGACAAAAAACTAAAAACAGTTTGCCTTCAAAAAGAGAAATATATTTTCTCACAGTTTTGTATGAAAGAAGTGTAAGATCTGGGTATAAGCAGCGTTCATTCCTTCTAAGGTTCTTGTGCTTGGTTGGCTATATGTGAGATTGCTCTACCTGTGGAAGCAACTTGTCAACCTCTTCAGAACATCATCACAGGGTCTCTTCTAGTGTATATGTCTGAATTTACTCTCTCTCTCTCTCTCTCTTTCCAGAGTATACTTGGAGTACTTCATTTGAACTAACTGCTTATACAGGATACCCCAATAAAGTTATATTCCTTTTTTTGTTGTTTTTGGCTAGGCCTGGGACTTGAACTTAGGGCCTGAGCACTGTCCCTGGCTTCTTTTTGCTCAAGGCTAGCACTCTGCCACTTGAGCCACAGCACTACTTCTGGCCATTTTCTATATATGTGGTGCTGAGGAATCGAACCCAGGGCTTCTTGTATTCAAGGCAAGCACTCTTGCCACTAGGCCACATTCCTAGCCCCCAAAGTTATGTGCTTATGTACTGAGAATCAGGTCTTTCATAAATGGATTTTAAGGGAACACAAATCAACCCATAACAGGGACTTGCCTATGGTCAACGTTCAATAATGTTCTCTGTACGAATGCAGCACATATTGAATGATAAGACCTGATGCATAGAAATAAACTGATAAAGCAAGCTCTACTTCACCCAAGCCTGGGTCTCCTCTGTAATTCTCACTTTCCATGGATATTTCCTTCACCAAGATTGCTATGACTTATGAGCTCGGTAAGGGAAGCAGCTGTGGAGAGATATTATTAGATTAACAAGTGACTGCTTAAGGAACTGAAATCTCTTTCTTTGCTAGGACATTATTGACTACTTCTAAACTCCCCAAACCAAATGATTAGAAAGTAAATGTTTGCTGAGCAGTTACTATGGGTGCTATTCTTCTGGATGCTTCTTTGATTGTTTAGGAAACATCTCACAATTGTAAAGGAATCATGGTTTCTACTGAGGAATCATGGTTTATGCTCCTTGCATAAAGAAGGCCGAATCCCCCAGCTCAGACCGCTGTGAAGATGATGGCTGAAGCTTTCGGAGAGTTCACCTCTTTATTGACCCTTACCTCACAGTGAAATTCAAGAACAATAAACTTCTCTTTGCTCCAGGGAAATGTTTGTTTACATATCCATGTATAAAGCCAATAAACAATGAATGGGGAAGAAGTAAGGGAACAAGTGGGGAGAGAGATTGGTAGAAAGAAAATCCTTACCAGCTTTTATTATTGTTATTATTATTACTATCTTTAAGCGGCTGTACAAAGAGTTTCCAATCCAACATGTCAATTCATGAGTTCCATGTATCTTGGTCAGTGTCTCGCCTTCCAGCATTCTGCCCCACGTCTTTACCTGTCAGTTTATGTTGAAGGTAGTTGGGTGGGTGTTTACAACCCACTCTCTTCAAATTACCCGAGACAATGACCACCATTAAATAATATGTGAAGCAAGAACCTAAGAACCTTCAGACATTCTGTGTCTCTGAGTAACATGGCCCTCCTCTTCCTGGAGACTGTGAGAAGAGATACCAAGTGTGCTGAGATTTGCCTGATCTAGAATTCATGCATGGGTCCTCACCAGAGTTCCTGAAAATAAAACTTACTACAAATGAATTCATTAAATGAAGGTGCGTTGATGTTGTGTCTGGATTTGCACTGTGACGGTGGGCAGCCATGTGGTCTAACCTGGAGTGCCTACTTCAGAGGCCCTATTCTCTATCCTATTTCTAGAACTCAGAAAGCAGTTCTGGAAACCTGCACGTCAGCCTGGTTGAGAGGGATTACAAGGCCCAAGTCCTTTCCCCTTGGGACCATCACCAGCAAAGTACCACTCCCCAAGAAGGAAGGTGACTGCCCGAACCTGGAAATACCCTCCTCCTGGTTTCCAATCTCCATGCTGTGATTAGATACTTTATTAACATCCTTCCCCTTTCATGAAATCGCATGCAGAGGACTCAAAACACCCAAATGAAGCTTTCCCTACACACACTCTTTATCCATTTAATGTTCTCCAAATCCTTGATACTAAAGTATTTGACTTATTAATAGATAGATAGATACACATACATACACACACATACACAAATGTATGTACACACACTGACTGTATAGGGAAGATGCAGAGGTGATGTAACTGGAGAAATGCCAAGAATGCATAGAGTACCTCACCCGATCTGTTAGGAGAAGCTTCCCTGAGTAAACAATACTGAGGTCAAGACATAGTAAGTGAGTAAGAGTTCAATGAAAGTGGTAGGCAGATTGGCATGAACTTCAGCGGCGAGTGAGAATAAGGAACATGGGTGACTGAGAGGATGCGAGGAAGGGAAAAAGAGACGAGGTTGGAGCGTCAGAATGAATGGAATCATGCAATTCCTCATGTTCTGTATTCTTGGGATAGCAGAGTGCTAATAAAGTGATCATAAGAAAGTGCTGATAGGGCGATATAAGGTCAGAACTAAGTGTACTTAAAGGACCATCCTTGTCAGTACCAGGGGAAGAGGGCCAGAACCGACTGGTAAAGATTTGGGAGATTCTGCAGTATCTTGTGCTTTATTATGGAAGTCAAGATGTAAATATGGAGCTTGATTTAGGAAATAATTATATGAGATGCTGCCAATATTTGAGTGTTCATCAGACACTCAAATAAGACATCCTTATGGTGAGGGTGAGGGAGGTGCACAAAATGAATGAGATAGTTTTTGTAAAGCAAATGAGTGACTGGAGAGTTTACCTGTTGAGATAATCACTGGAAATGTAACCAAAATTTTGGGGAAAAGGGATCTGAGGTCATTTGGGAGTAAACTGGGCCACATTTACCTATAAAATATCCAGATTTCAGCATCAATCTGGAAGTCATAATTTTTGAAGTGTTATTGAAACCTTGTACACAGAAAATATGGCCGAGGGAGAAGTCCCGGACGAAGATGACAGCAGAGCCACGAGGAACCCTGAGTTTTGAAACTCCATAGTGAAAGTTGAGCAGCAACTGACAATGGCTGCGAGCAAAGATGTGCCCGGAAATGGAAGAGAATCGCATCAGGAGAATCAAAGGAGGAGCGCTTCAAGAATGCAAGGTTATCAAGCTCCAAGGAGTAATCAAGGTGGTAAAGTCCCAAGACTGCATAGGATTGGTTTGTGTGCCATTGGTGTCTTCTGGGTAATCAGTTCCAAGGAGTGATGGGAAGCAAAAGTCAGATTAGAATGGAAGGTGAGAGAATGAGGAAACACACAGAAACGTGATCTAGATAGCATAGGGAGCGGTCCCTCTACCCCACCCCACCCCAGTTTGATCCAGACATCACCAAGATACATTCAGGGTTTCCAACCCCCAACTGTGGTTTCATGGTTTTTCTATGCCCACAGTAACAGATGTGAATCTCAGCATCTTTCCACACAAGCATTCCCAACTTAAGACTCAAAGTCAATGGACACTGTAGGAAACCAAATGTTTGCTGCGAACGTAGTGATGATCTGTGAAGCATCTGGTCGATTTATAAAACACCCAAAGGAAATGGAGGAACTGTCTGATTGGAGGTCAAAGGCCAACATCTTTCAACATCTTGCCATCAGAATGACTAAGGGAGCAAAGTGCTGCACGGCTCTTGGTGAAGGATCGCAGAGTGATTGGCTAATAAAACCACCAAGGCAGATAGGTACATATTAGAAGTGATTAATTTAGAAAGTACAATGGCCCAACAGCCAGAAGCCCCTGTGGGGTTTCTTTTTAACAGTCAGTATTGGAATGATCTTTCTCACCCTTGAATGCTATGAAATTAGTGTAGGTCTCAGTAGCTGCAAGGAAATGATTGAAAGCCAGACCAACCAAGTAAAGCTGAAAAGTACCTGCTTGAATTTCTCAAAAGTGTAGAGGTTGATCGCTTATCAATAACTGTTTATTTTACTATATTTGTTATATCATTTTATACATTTGGATATTATTTTATATATTATTTATATCTTTATTTTATTATATTGCAAGTAATTGGGTTTAAAGCCTGAGGTTGGAAATTTTCAGAAAAATATACCAGGTTGATGAGCTTCTCATATGCTTGACATTAGGGGTACCTCAAATCCAAAAAGAAAATTTGTAGTCTATTGTCTTTTACACCAGCTTTAAAACTAGATGATCTAGACTCTCATCTAAAATTAATTATAGTGGCTAGTAAGCAGTTTCTATTCCTCTGTGCCTTTAAATTTGCTGTGGGCTCTTCCTAGTGGGCAGTTTCAGTCATAATAATAGTCCTTAAGTCTTTGTTTAATGTCTAATACTTCCCAAACCCTGGGCGTTTCTAATCTCATGAAACCCTCAAAGCAGTATCCATTTTATAGAGGAAAATAAGTAGGACAAGACAAATGGCCTTCTCTGGACCACAGAGCTTGTAGGTACTGCCACTGGGACTCAAGCTGGGATGCTTGCTGAGAATAACAATGAACCATAGGAGCGCATTCATTTTCTAGGGAATGCAATCCAAACAAACAATATCTAGTTGGAAAAGAGATGCCATCTTCATCGAAGTGAGCAAGGACTGAAGAGTGGAGCAAGGACCCACAGATGGATTCTACCAAAGGGTGAGAATGTTCCCTGATACTCAGAGGTTCCCCCC
This sequence comes from Perognathus longimembris pacificus, assembly GCF_023159225.1. Taxonomy (NCBI): domain Eukaryota; kingdom Metazoa; phylum Chordata; class Mammalia; order Rodentia; family Heteromyidae; genus Perognathus; species Perognathus longimembris. The sequence continues at coordinate 9,663,563 of NC_063172.1, forward strand.
TGAAAAGAATCACAGAAATGCAAAGAAACGTCCATAGTCATACTTCAACCCCCTGAAATATATTCTGTTCAATCTATAGGTATTCCTCTTGTGTTTTCAGAAACTAAGTTGTCACAAGCTGACAAGAAGCTTTGCTTCTTATTTTAAAGATTTAGAGCTTAGAGACAATCTTAGATGAATTACCCAACAAAGAAGAAATCTTCCATTTCTTTGTACTTGTGGGAGTATGATGTGAACTCGTTGTTGCTGCTAGCCTAGGAGCAGCAGGCTTTGGTCTTTTGTCCTCAAACAACTCTAACTGCTATCACTTATCTAATGTACTTTCTCTGATAAAATTCTAGACATTTCTACTGTCCTCAAGCTCTCCAACATTAATGAAAGACACAAAGGAGAACTCCACCAAAAAATTAAGTCACAGTGGTTATCAGATATCAACATCGTGGTGTTCTCTCTCTCTCTCTCTCTCTCTCTCTCTCTCTCTCTCTCTCTTTGCTAAGGGAACTCTTTAGAGTTTGCAAATGAAGAGGCTCAAAGAATAGGGAAATACATGATTAATCTTCAAGGAAAACCTTAATGAGGTCATTTTCTGAGTCAACTTAACTGTAGTCCCATAGAATGTTATCATTGTGAGAACACTTGAGTATTGTGTAGCTACCTCCTGTGGAGACAAGGGGACCAGTGCTTAATGTAGGAAGGAGACATCTAGTCCAGGAATCTTTCAGCTTGTAACACTGCTTGGTGTTTTTATAATCCTTGATTATCTAACTGGACAGTTTTACTCCCAATTTCCTCAGTAATCCCTCATCTATCATCTACCCCTTTGACCATGGCTATAACACATTTGTAACTACTCATCTGTACATTCATTTATTGAAAAGCTTTAGGGCATTTTCTATTAGAAGGCATGAAATGAAGCACTGAGAGAAAGAAGGTTAAGATATAGACCCATCACTCATTGAACTCAGGTCCAGTAAGGGATATGACTGCAAACCCATAGATCAAGTCACACAATCCAAACACAATGATTCCCTTTAGTGATTATGGCATCTAAAATGACTCCCATTATTAGAGATGGGGCAGATGACTGGCCATTCATTCATTTTCCCAGTATATTAACAATGAAAATGTTGCTGCAACAAGAGACGTGATTTAAGAGAGCATACATTCTCTTTGAGGAGATGCATTGCACTAATGCATATACAAACAGTATATGCAGTAGCAGGTTCTTTGAGACAGCAAAAAGAAAGTTGGGTCAAAAATTCCTGTAGTGTTCAGCTTGCTCTGCTAAGTACATAGCTCTAATCAAGGATTCTAGAACAACTGCCAGAGGTCAAATAATGGTGCCCTCCCATTAGTTCCATTATTTGGTTTGAATTAGAGGATTAGTTTCATTAAGGAGCTCAGTGCTTTTAAAAAAAAAGTATGAAAACTACAAATCTAAACTAAGTATTTAATATTCAGAGTGAGGAAATTTAAGATCAAGAAGTTAACTATCTTTGTAAAGGTTCCAATGCTAGTTAGACAAGAAGCCAAAGAAGAGTGAAATAAATATCTTGATTCCTGCCTGGAACTCCTGCCACCATATTTCCTGTTGCCTTCCTTACTCACAAGAACTCACAGTTCCGGTGGTGGAATGTGAACATTATAGGGTCTGGTCACCACACACATGAAGATAGTAGATCTGCAATTCTTTACTGAGTTAATTTGACTTTTGAGTCATTTCACAGAACTAGTCTAGCTTTTTATTGCTAACTCACTGAAATAGGAAAGATTTCCCCCTGTCCTTGGGAGAATTCTGTGAAATTTGACAAGCCTTCATCTTGATAAAGAGAACATAAGTGTAAATCCATGATTCTAATAACCTGGTAAAGTTAGTACAGAAATAAAGTTGTTTTTACTTCCTTGAGCACAACAAAGCCAATATCATAAAGAATAAAGTGAAAATAACAGTCACATCTGAGATAACACTCTAAAGGGCAAGCACATAATACACATGTATATTTATTTAAGAAACAATCTGTGGAAATGAACATTCAAATACAGGTAACATAACATGCACACATGCATCTGATTATCTATAAAAACAATAGTAATAGTGGTTCGGATGTGCTTAATCTTTCATTTTATATTAAATAGCTTTTTCTAAACTTGATCATCGAGCATATAATTACTCAAGTACATGCACAATTGTAGCACTTTATTTACATTTACTTTTATTAGTATAATCCTATACATATAGAGTTTTATAATGTATATGACAGCATATGTATACAATTACAGCTTATGAACTGCACTTGTCAAGCACCTACTCTTGTCAGATTTGAAGATATCTTCAGATAGAACTATGATTCAAAACTTACATGATTTTTAAATGCAATATGTTTTGAAACAATACAGCTTAAAAACTAGACTCAAATACATTAACCCTTTTCAGTTCTGCATTCTCCACAGTACTGCTTTGAAATGTTTTTTTCTGTAAAAGAACAAATGATTAACTGTTTTATTTCCTTGGGTCTCATGGCTCCTATTGCAACTAGGGAACTTGTATTGGAGAGAAAGCAGCCCTAGATGAAGTACAGACAAACACAACAGCCTGTATTTCAGTAAAATTTTATAAAGACTAGTGTTTGGGTTTTATTGCAAGTTTCACATTATGAATGATTCTAATTTTGTTTCAAAAAGTTTAAAAAGTATAACAATCAATACATAATGGGCTATGTTTGATTTTTAGACCATATATAGTTTGTGAACACAGCATCCCATATGTTCTTGGAAAGTATTAAGTCCCCCTGTAATTTAAGTTGTTTACGTGTCTCTGAGTTATTTTGCTATAGACACTGTGACTAAAAGACAACTTTTAGCATCCTTAAATTTGGAGATTTCATATTTTACTTCAAGCATTCAGTGTATAGATTTGATAATAAATTCAAGTATGCAAATTATCTCCCATGTATTTCTTCATGTATATCTTGTCTTCATTATGCCCATATATGAATTTTAATTTCAGAAAAATTTCATTTCCATAATAATAGAAATAATAACATATGATCAGTTTCCACATAGACAAGATTAAAGCCTTCCAGTGAAAAATCACTCAACAAATAATCTATTGAGTTTTTGGGTGCTGAACATCATTCAACATACGGAAGAGCAGAAGAGTGAACAAAGTAATGTGCTTGCTCTCAGAAAGTCTGCATTGAAGTCTAGATTCTGCACTGCACTATTCACCTAGGAAAACATATGAATCCGCCCATTACACATAACTGTGACAGAGTGTCAAGATGATAGCTCAGCAACATTTGAGATAGAACCTAAGTGCTACCAGAAGCCAGTCATGAGAAGAATTTAGGGAAAGGCCTTCTCAGCCAGATGCATGTCTAATGCAAAGGGCATGAAAGGGGTGGCAGTGGAAGTGTTACCATTAGGAATGAAAACTCCCACATGAACAAGATGAAGTAACAGAGAGACAAGTACCATGTGCATGCAGAAAGTAAGATCCATAGACTACAGAGACTTGAACATAGTGACTAAAGATGAGTGCCAGCCAGGTACTGGTGGCTCATGCCTGTAATCTTAGCTACTCAGGAGGCTGAGATCTCAGGATCATGGTTCAAAGCCAGCCTGGGCAGGATTCCTATCTCCAATTAACCACAAGAAAACCAGATGTGGCACTATGGCTCAAGTGGTAGAGTGTTAGCCTTAAGCTGAAGAGTTCAGGGACAGCTCCCAGGCCCAGAGTTCAAGTCCCATGACCACCACCACCACCAACAACAACAAAGATGATTTTCAAATATTTATTCTATATATAGAAGAATGTTTTGTTCTATATATTCTGAGGAGCCACTGGAAGGATCCGTATGCAAATATGACAAATTCAGATTTGCATATTTTTTAATGTAGCTTTGATTCTAACTTAGAAAACTGGGCTGTAGAGAATGAAAGAAATAAAGCAATGGCTCTTGTTAGGAATTCATTTCAGAAATCCGGGTGAGGATAAGGTAGACACTGACTGTGGAGCAGGACAGAGAGGGTGGAGAGCAGTGAATGAATTCAAGTGCATATAGGAGATGGACTTTCTGGTTCACCTATTCTGTAGCTTGAAGGAAACAGAAATGTAGAAGGAGCCCAGTGTGGTACCTTGAGAAAGTACCTTGTGGTGGCAAGTTTCACACACCCAGGAGACCTGCAATAATCATGGTACTGACAGACCAATCCAAACACTTCTCCTGCTTTTGTTACATGTCATCTCAACTACTTTATGTCTCATGTCCTTTAGCCATGAATAATAGTATTTGTCTTGTATCACTGTGCACAACAAAAAAATGAAATGATGCATATGAATGCATTTGTCATAGTGTGTCTGGTGTATGTATCACTAGTACTTAGGACAAATCACTGTACTTAGCATATCCCTTGAATGTAATTGGACTTCACTTACCAAATATAAACTCTCCATTAAAATATTTTATAACTCATTATCTCGTTTAGACCCTCCACCGTCCATGTACTATAGGCATTTCTACAACTACTTTGTAGGTAACACAGCTGGTACCCGAGTGGATAGTGTACACCAAAGTCAAACAATTCATTAGGACAGGCTGGGAACTCGAATTTGGCTTCAATGTCCCTCTCAAAAGTTCTTCTTTCACCAGGCACCAGTAGATGAAGGCTGAGATCTGAGGATTGCAGTTCGAAGGCAGACCGGGCTGATACTCTTATCTTCAATTAACCACTCAAAAACCGGAAATGGTGCTGTGGCTAAAGTGGTAGAGTGCCACCTTTGAGCATGAAGAGGCTCAAGGACAGCGCCCAGGCCCTGAGTTCAAGCCCCACAACGGACAAAAATGTAGTAAACCCCAAAATAAGCAATCAGCATTCTTCTTGAACAAAATCTTTCCTCTCCAGGGTAAAGCAATACAAACAGCAGAAGGGAGGATGTTGGCAATGCTTTCTTCCTTATAAGTAAGTGAAAGGAAATGGAGTTTCAAAGCTTTCATCTACTCTATGAATCCCAGCTAGTTGTTTGTTTAAGAGAAAACCAGAACAAGTGCTTATAAGTCTAACAGTTTTCAGAGATGGAAGCTTGGGTGAAAAATGAATTTCTCAGCAAACCGAAAAAAAATCAAGTTGGTTTTTTTGTTTTATTTATTTTGTTATTTTGTTCTATTTTGTTTTATTTTTTGTTTTTCTCTAAATGAAAGACAAAATAAAGTTAGTGTAGGATTCAAAATAAAGGATGAATAAGAGGAGCAGAAGTCCAAAGGACGACGGCATCCAAGAAGTCCGACAAGAAACTTCTACACAGTGAGAAAGGCCCTTTAAAGCAGGAGTCTGTAGAATTCTGGGAAGTCGAGACCTGGTTCCCTCTGTATGTGTTATTATTTGTGAGAGAAAACTGCCGCTGTACTGTCCACATAAAAATGGCATGACAATAGTTACAATCTGTGCCAAGGGAAATGACTTGAGCTCTTGAGAAATGTGGTGATTTGATTTTATAGTTTAGTGCCTTCTCTCACCTGGCATGTTTATTTCTTATTGTTACACTTTTTATCTTAAAATAATTTAAAACACAGAAAGTTTGGAAGGCTGACATAAAAAATACCTCTATAATCCCTTCATCTAGATCTATCAGTTATTAAAATTTGCCACTTATTTTTATCATCTCCCTTTTTTCTCTCATATATACACATACATTTTCCCTTCCTTCCTTCTTTCTTTCCTTCTATCTTTTCTTCCTTCTTTCTTTCCATTTTTTTATTTTTTAATTTAAAATTATAATCGATTTGGTATTTATGTATTTTAAAAATATAGAATTACTATTGTTATTTGAACAAGTGATAGTAGGCTTCAGAAATTTTGCACCTTTATACCTAAATACTTCTTGGGTATTTTTCAGGAGCAAGAATATTAACTTTCATGACAACAGAAAGACATAAACTTTCATTTCATAGCCATTGTGAAAATCATTAAACTTAATATTGCCACAAGATTATAAATTAACCAACAGATTCTAATCCAATCACACTCATTTGAATGCAGGTATTTCTGGTGAATGGCTTCTGCTGGCAAGCAGAGCACTTTTTTTTTTTTCAGAGAAAGCAGGAAGTTGTATTTCTTTGTAGATAGGAACTTAAAACAGAAGCTATTTATAGCACTTCAGTGAAGTTTCAATCATCAACTTTTACATAAATCTAATTTTTGGTGGGAACCTTTTTAAGCAAATCTTCAAGGGCAATGTCATAAAATGAAAGTAATGGGGATGTGTGTCATATGCTTCCCAGAAAAAAAAAAAAATGTGGCATAGGATGCAACAAAGAGAAGGAGGGTGAAAGGTATCACCCTTAATTTACTTTTGTTTGTGCCAATACTGAGAGTTGTACTCAAGACCTGGATGTTGTCCCTTGGCTTTTCCCCCCAAGGCTGGTGCTCTACCACTTGAGCCACAGTTCTACTTCTGGCTTTTGGTGGTTAACTGGAGAAGAGTCTCATAGGCTTTCTTGCTTGGGCTGGCTTTGAACTGGGATTCTCAGTTTTCAGCCTCCTGAATATCAAGGATTATTTGCATGAGCCACTTTATTCTTGTGCTAGACAAGGAGAATCTGTCTTTCATATTGGGTTTGCAATGCAAACTCACCTGTACATGTGAACCTAGCAAGAAGGAAGAGATTCTCACAATGTTCTATATTTTCTGCTACTAGAAATGGCTGATTTTTTTTTAAATTGTCATCTGAATTCAACAAAGGGGATGACACCCCAGAAAACATGTCCTGATAAAAACTGGATCCACAAATATTGAAGAGATGTTGGAGTCCTTAAAATGTAGTTTGTTATAACTAGTGGGAATCATTCCAAAATATATCATTTCTTCTCCCTCTTTGGTCTTCTGGAGGGTAAGTAGGTATTAACAGTTATTTCATAGTCTGTTCTTCCAATTCTTCTATAGCAAAATTAATTCTTGACTATGTCACTTAGTCAGAATTCTAATTTCAAGGATGCATTATTTGCACCTTGATGACTCAAGAAATTTGACTTATGCTTTTCTCTTCTTCATGCTTGAAATGCTAAGACTCCCTATTTTGACATCTCTTTGATGGAACTGAACTTAGCATCTCCACTTGTCCACTCTCCACTTACTTTGAAGCCTGGGACAACATATCAAATGTTTAAGAGTATGAAGCAACATAGAGGAGGCAGAAACACTAAGAGTTCAGACTCTGGATGAGGCACGGTATCTTAGTTTGTAATTTTAGCTATTAGGAAGGTAGAACTCAGAGGATTGTGGTTTAAGACCAGACCAGATTGGAACTAGGAAATTGAAAGGGAATACCAAAATTGAGAGACACAGGGTAAAAAAAAGACAAACAACCACAAAAGCAATACTTGCAAAACTGTTTGGTGTAAGTGAACTGAACACCTGGGGGGGAGGGGGGAAAGGGAAAAGGGGAGGGGGGAGGGGGGTATGAGGGACAAGGTAACAAACAGTACAAGAAATGTATCCAATGCCTAATGTATGAAACTGTAACCTCTCTGTACATCAGTTTGATAATAAAAATTGGGGAAAAAAAAGGTTAAGGAGACTCTGCCTCAGAGAATAATCAAGGCAAGCAGAACATGGCCATGCAAGCCTGTAATGGCAGCTATATGAGAGGCAGTGATAGAAGCATCATGGTTCAAGACTTGTCCTGGGCAAAAGTGTGAGCTGCTATCTGAAAAATAACTAAAGTAATGTGACACAAGTGGTAGACCATGTACTTAACAAGTATAAGGCCTCACTTCCTCGTACACTCCTTCAAAATAAAAAAGTATCCACATCTGTAGTCAGAAACACCTGTATTTGAGAGGTATTCCCTTTTTAGTAGAATGGACTGATCTTAGCCAAGCCTCTATCTCTCCATATAGAAGATTGGTGTAGGGGCTGGGGATATGGGCAAGAGAGCCTTCCTCGTATACATGAGGCCCTGGGTTCGATTCCCCAGCACCACATAAACAGAAAACGGCCAGAAGTGGCGCTGTGGCTCAAGTGGCAGAGTGCTAGCCTTGAGCAAAAGGAAGCCAGGGACAGTGCTCAGGCCCTGAGTCCAAGGCCCAGGACTGGCCCAAAAAAAAAAAGATTGGTGTAATAAAACTATCCCACAAAACACACCTGAAGTTCTTGACAATGTTAAAGGCAAAACACATTTTACTAATACATTTTTACTAACTGGTATCTCTTCCCCACCACCATCATAATCTTCTTTAGTTGTTATGTGATAGCTAACAAGAAATGAATGTTATGAGTTTGGAGGTCTCAGAATCTTTCTAAATTCTCATTGTACTTTTTCTTTAGGAGTATGTTTTGACCTCCCAACTTAATGGATTTCCCTTACTAGGGACTTTGATCTCAAGATGGGGAGGGTGAGGGGCAGGAATGTAAATTGACACAGAGAAACCACTAAGAAGAAAGCTATCTCAGCACTTGAACAGCTGTGCTCAGGGAAGGAGCTGAAGGAAACTGAGCAGGGCAGTGGCCAAGGGGTTTCCAATCGTTTCTCAGCTCCCCTTTGCCCTGGTTAAAGGTGGGGCACAGGGCTCTGTAGCTTCCTTTGTTTTGGGATTTGCCCTAGTGATTTTTCCTAGGGCCTGTTTCTATCACAGGCACCACTGGAATAAGAAACTGGTTTTGTTGGTCTGCTTGTTCCTCATCCATTGTGTAGTGCCTAATATCCAAGGAAGAGACTCATCAGGATTTCTGAACTGAGGATCTCCAACTCACTCAAACTGGTTTCCTTTTCATCTCCTGTCAGTTGCAGAATCACATTATGTCAGATCATCAGTGTAAATAAATAGCTCCACACTACAAACACACACACGTATGCATTTGCATGCATGCACACACATACACACACAAGAAGGAAGGTGTCATATCTGACATCTCACAAAAAATGAGCAAGGGGCAACAGTAAGACCTGGATGAGGTGTAAAGACTCCACACCCACAGCCCATGTTCTGGGCTGGGGGTCCATCTGGTTGTTTCTGATTTGGGGGAACCCCAGACAGGTGACTCATCACAGATATCTACCTTGTTTCCACAGGAAGGATCACCTGCCCTCCTCTCTCACTGAAAACTGTCCCTGAAACTTAGTGACCACATCCCCTCTTTGTCATCTGCATCTCGCTGGGGTCTTCCCCTTTCTCCTTTCCTACCTCCACTTTCAGAAAACTAAGTTTCCTGGGTATCTGACAGAGGCCAGTGTCTCTAGTCAAAGGAGTGCATTCATTCCTGAGGTTACAAAGCAGACATAAGTGGAGGGATTTCCAAACCATGACTGAGTGTGGGTGAGGGAGCCAGATAGATATTGCCACTGGGCATGATGTAACACTCTGTCGCTCATTCTCTTGCATGTGTTGAGAGTCCAGAAAACTAGTAAGTGGAACATGTACAGTTTAACCCAGATATTATGCAATGCCCCCACCACCACCATTCAGCCCATTACCTGCCTCATTTATAGTAACAGGAAAAAATGCCGATCCAATTGCCATTGGGGTGACACTGATTAAGATACATTGAAGGGAGGACATTGATAAAAAATATTGTATTCATAAACTGCTTTGTTAAATAGAACCCCTTCTGTTCAATTAAAAATCTAATAAATAAATAAATAAACCAATAGATGCCTGTGCTCATAAACTGACACGTGGAGTGAAAAACCCTTTGTATAACTGCTTCAAGATAACTTTAAAAATTGGCAAAGCACACATAATTTTAGAAAGAATTATCATCAGAGTTATCAGGTGTCCATTGGTTACTCCTATACAATGAGTTATATACATAATGTGTTATATCATAATACAATATGTATGTATGCATGCATCTATATAATCTATATTTTGTGTAAACCTCTTCAAAGTAGAAGATACTATGAAGAAAACCCCAAAGTTGACTACTGAGTATTAGGAGTAGCTCTGGACCCAGATCTGCTGTATTCTGAATTGTATTTCTGCATGTCATTAACCACAGTCACACAGTTCTGCTTGGTGGAGATGCAGGAGAATGTAACTTCAGTGATGAGGACAAAAAGAAGGAGGAGCATGGCTGGAAAAGGTTCTCTGATGGGATGCCTAGTCTGTTTCTCTGTATCTCTATATATTTGAATTTAACTAGGCAGGACCAATGGCTACCAATCCAAGTAACTTAACTTTGCACCTTTCCTGGCTTACAAATATATGAGAATGTATTTGAAGGTATTAGCCTGAACCAGAGCTCAGACTGCAGAGCTTTCTGGTATCTGGTGGGGCTCAGAGCAATGCTTAGAAACTGAGACAGGAACACTCTGTATTGTCCTACTTACATAGGATGCAGCTCACAATCCACTAAGCTGTTCCCCGTCCAGCCTTCCTCTTATTCTGATCTCTAAGGGGCTATCATAACCCAGCTCCAAGGACAACCTACCAGGGCATGCTGCTCCTACTTTGCTTCTGTGAAGAGCCTCCAGAGCTATCATAATGAAGTCTCACCACATTGCTGAGAATATTGAACAAAAGTTTCCTCTCCTGCAAGCATAGTACATCTAAATTCACAGATCTGTCATATCCAGCAGTGTATAGTCCTAAAGATTAAATAATAGCTGTTCCAAGAATAATACTCTCCAAGACTTTTTAAAGAGCAGTTGAGAACTGTGCACCAGTGGCAATCTGAACTACTCAGCAGGCTGAGATCATGGTTCAAAGCTAGCCCAGGCAGGAAAGTCTATGAGACTCTTATCTCCAATAAACTACCAAAACTTAGAAGTGGGGCTATTCCTTAAGTGATAGAATACTAGACTTGAGATAAGAGTATCCAGTCCCTGAGTAGATAGCAATCAGGCCCTGAGTTCAAGTCCCAGGACCAGAATACACACACACACACACACACACACACACACACACACACACACACACAGTTGTGACTTGGCTAAATGAAAAAGATGCATGAAAAAAATCAACTTATCTTGAAACTGGAGCTGCTGACAATGATTGAGTAATAATACCTCCCCAGAGCTCTTAAGTATTATCCAGTGACCGAAGACAAATCCTCCCTGTATGGCCCTTGTGAGGAGAGAACTTGCTGAGGAAAAAAAATGACCACACATTAACTTACAGAAATCACCCTCATTTGACAAAGGAGCATGTTGTGTCATTTCTGCTTGGTGGTCCCAATCTAAGGAACTGATCTCTACAGAATTCCCGAAAGCAATTCCTCTTGAAAAACCATAAGGGAAGCTCTTTTCATACACTATTCATTTGCTGGTGGAAATACAGACTTTCAGATACCAGTCTCATATTTAAAAACTTGAACTATGAAGTGGAAAGGGCTTGGTGATGATCTTACTCACATACTTGTAGCTCAGGAAAACGGAGGAAATTATCCAACAGATGTAGTACTCTTCTCCATCTTTGCATAAGGAGCCATCATTATGCATTCTGATTGTGACAGTCATCTCTTATTATCTTTTATGCTCTCTGAAATTCAATTTTTAATTTCTGTCACCAAAATTTAACTAGGACATCTGATAAGTTGTGAAACCCTACAAAGTGAGCATTGATCATCTAGTTAAAATTAAGATGTACTTGGGATTAGGAACACATTCAGAAGTATGCAGCAGCAAAGACACTGCAAAGAATGGAGATGTGCTTGTTCTGGAGATGATGAATCTTTTCGTCATCATTTTCAAATTTCTAAAGGCTGGACTTTTTTTTTTTTTTTGTCAGTCATGGGGCTTGAACTCTGGGCCTGTGCACCTCAGCTCAAGGCTAGTGCTCTACCACTTGAGTCACAGCTCCAAGGCTGTTATTTTTTAAAGGAATCACACATCTTATGTCATAAGCAGTAGAATTTGGAGGCCCTAGAGGAAAATATGGAGCAGCTGCTTTTGAAACAGTTGGAGAAAGAACTTCATAATGGCCACACGAAGATTAACTGATTTGGCCTGGGAAATAGTCTGTTAGGAGGTGCTTACCTGTAGAGTTCGGCCACTTGGTGGAGATGTTGTAGAAGGTATTCAGGTATCACCACAGAGGATTGATAGCTCTGACCTTGACAAGGCCTTTGAACTTTTTTTTTTTTTTTTTTTTTTTTTGCCAGTCCTGGGGCTTGGGACTCAGGGCCTGTGCTTCTTTTTGCTCAAGGCTAGCACTCTACCTCTTGAGCCACAGCACCATTTCTGGATTTTTCTGTTTATGTGGTGCTGAGGAATGAAACCCAGGGCTTCATGTATACAAGGCAAGCACTCTACCCCTAAGCCACATTTCCAGCTCAAGGCCTTTGAACTTAAAGACTAATCTTAGTTGACTGGCGACTGCTGCAGGGTAGGTTAAAGCATTTGGAAAATTTTATAAGAAATAATCATTAATTTCAAACAAAGAAATCACCATATACAATGTCTGAAATCAAACTGAAGAGAGCCCTTCATGGGACTCGCCTCTTAAAAATGGGTAGGCTCAGGCCACAAGAGTTCAAATGAACTTTCCAAGATCAGTCAGCAAACTGACATCAGGTCAGAGCTCTGATTTGAAGTGAGAGATAAGACATATAAGTACATAGTGCTGCTCCTAAATTTCAGAGAAAAAATGGACCTGAAACAGTAAATTAAGATCTCAAGACGGCAGCAGAAGATCACTCTTAACTTGAGTTAATGCCCTGGGAAGTATTTGATAGCAAACTTGAAACTGCTAGGGGAAAATGAAGACGGTGAATTTATGAAAAAGTGGTTCTTTCAGGACAAAAAGCAAAGGGAGTCTTTAAAGTACTTCCCATGGCCCTGGTGCAGAGGAGGAGACACTGGCCCAGCCTGTTCTGATTGTGGGCAGAGTCAAGGGAATTCCCTACCACCACAACTTTTATGGATTTGTAAAATAGCCAAGAGGTATCAAAACAACCGTGAGAAAAATCACTGGTGGAAACAACTTTACAGACTGGAATGAAGTGAGCAAATTGCACACATAGCATCATAAAAATCTCTGGTAAAAGGAAATGATCAATCTGTTCTAAGTCTTCAGGATTAAGTGGGGACTCAAGTCTGAGGACACTAAGCTCCAACCCTCCAGGGCTTCTCATGGAACCCACACAGGGAGATGTATCGGGTTTATCAGCAAGGCCCATGAATGCAACCCTGACACACAGAAACTGCCAAAGCTCATGTCCCCCAAATCAGGGTCAGTCAGAAGCAAAATTCAGACAATTCTCATTGAATTCTCTGTATAGGAGAAAATTACACATTTCATATCCATCTTTAACTGTTAATATAGAAGAGGACCTCAAAATCTAAATCAAGATCACATATATATAACCATGTTATTTTTCTCCCTCCCTCCCTCCCTCCCTTCCTTCCTTCCTTCCTTCCTTCCTTCCTTCCTTCCTTCCTTCCTTCCTTCCTTCCTTCCTTCTTCCTTCCTTCCTTCTTTCCTTCCTTCCTTCCTTCCTTCTTTCCTTCCTTCCTTCCTTCCTTCCTTTTCTTTCTTTCCTTCTTTTGTGCCTGTGTGTGTGTGTGTGTGTGTGTGTGTGTGTGTGTGTCTGTGTCTGTGTCAGTGTCTGTATCTCTGTATGTATGGGTGTGTGCCAGTCCTGGGGCTTGAACTCAGGACCTGGGCTCTGTTTCTAAGCTTTTTCTTTTTTTTCTCAAGGCTACCACTCTACTACTCGAACCACAGCTCAACTTCTGGCTTTTTAGTAGTTGATGGGCTTTGACTTGCCATCCTCACATCTCAGCCTCTTGAGTAGCAAGGATTGCAGGCATGCATGCGCCATAGTATCCAGCTGGCTCCTACCCCTGTTTTTCTCTGTATGAAGCCCATGGTTGTTGATGTGGGGTAAATTTCAGTTAAATTAAAAATAAACATCATTTTCTAGATATTCCCTAGTTTTAAGGACCCGTAAATTGCCACTAGCATTTTCTTCAAATATACTTCAACGCAGGTTAGTTATGTGTGAGAAATGTGAGGTGTTTAAGTAGACAAAACTAAGGAAATCTGTCTTTGGCATTAGCAGTCAAATGGTTTTGCTTCTCCAGGATACAAAATAGAAGTAAATTGCCTCTACTTCCAAATTTCTAGAACTGTAATGATGATTTTATAAAACTATATACAGAAAGTGTCTAGAATAGCTTTTACTGAAAAAGTGGTAAACATTTACTGCAAAGGTGTTTAATATATGATCCAAGTTGCTTTTATAAAAATGATTTGTTTTATTTCTTTATTAAAATTTGAGTTAAGAAATCACTTTTGCTAACTTGAAGAGATCAGAGATCTGAACCGGGCCCTCTGGGGATTCCAGCAGACTCGCAGTTCTCAGACAGAAAATATCTGTTAACTCTAGACCAGCACCTTAATAACTTATATTCTTGTTTGGACTTGCTCCCCTGTAAAATATCATGGAGTATAATTATGTTGTTTAATTGAATATACCACTGTTAACTTGGTGGGTAATTTTCACAACATGTTAATATTTTCTGTCACTCTGTATTTTTTTCAGTTCAGCTTAATTTAGCTGTGGGCTTTCTACTACTGCAACTTGAGGGTGGGGTTTTTCCCCAGTCTCTCTGTTCTGCTGAACTGCATGGTCTTTCTCCATGTCTGTTCAGAAAAGGAGAATGAGAAATGAGAAAGTACAATCAACAAGATCCTTCCCATTTGGAGTTTTTCTTTCTGTTTAAACCTTTTTGCATTATAATAGATTTATTGTTTTTTAGAGTGAAGGTGATGTACAGAGGGGCTACATTTATGAAAGTCAGTTATTGAGTACATTTCTTTTTGAACAATGTCACCTCTTCCATCATTTTCTCCCAGCGTTTTCCCTCCTGACCCCTTTCCCCAACAAGTTGTTTAGTTCATTTTTGACTTATTGTCTAGTGAATATCACTGCTGACTGACAGAGGATTTTAAAAGTTTTTAAAGTACTAATGGAAAGTAAACAAAACTACTAAATAATAATGAAGTGATCAACAATTTGAAGTTAGAATTATCTAATACCCATTTCATTTCTTTGCTACAGATGCCTTTATTCAACTGATTTTAAATATGCATTGAAAAGTACTTCATATGTTCTGTATTCTCAGTAGCCAATAATGGGAAATTACCTAGGGTACTATTGGAATAAATTCTTATCTTCTTTTTCATTTTGGTGGAGAAGAGTGTTTCCATGCTTTCCTTGGAATTGAGTAGCATTGAACATCTTAAATTCAAAGTTAGATAAATGAATGCTTGCTATAATTAAATGCTATTAAAACAGTATAACATTTAGAATAGAGCCAGGCAATGGTGGTTCAGTTCTGTAGCCTAGCTACAAAGGAGACTGAAGTATAAAGATTGCCTTTAGAAGCCAACCCAGGCAGGAAAGTCTGTGATACTCTTACTACCAATTAAGCACCAAAAAGCACAAAGTGGAGCTGTGGCTCAAGTGGTAGAGGACTAGTCTTGAGCACAAAAGCTCAGGGACAGCGGTCAGGGACTGCATTCAAGCCCTAGGACTAGCACAAAAAAATTGTTTTAAATTAAAAAGCAAAATCATCATACACAAAGAATGGTGACACTCAAAGTCTAATCAGATCAATTCAGTTTATGTGAGATGGACTCTTTTCATTTGACAATTTGCAAAGAATGGGAAACTAGTGCTCTAAGACAGGATAGGAAGATGAGCTTATGTATTATAGGCGTTATGCTGTAGAACTGAAATGAAACTATAGGACTGTGCAAGTTTTTAAAATAAAGATTGATACAAATCTTAGAAAGAAAAAGGTCAGTCTAAAGTAATTTATTTGAGTCCATATTAATTGACAACCATGTCAATGTTTGAAGGAATACAAGAATGTCACCATGACACTCTCAACAGGAAAAGAAAATGTTTAATTCTATTTGCAGTTAGGACTGTGATTTAAGGAAATGAAATATTTAATTTTTTATTATCCTTAAGTAGTTGTGCAAAAGAGGTGCCATTTAATAAAGCATACCAATCGCACCCTCCTTTCACCAACCCTTTCCCTTACTTTTCTTAATTTTGTGTTATATACTATGAGTTCTTGAAAGAATTTTTCACACCAAGTTTTCCAAAAATTGTGAACATAATATCTCCTGTGAAAGTGATATTTGATGAATTGCCCAGGGCATTGGGGCTGCTGAGAAAGGTTCTTAGTGAACTCCTGGGTCGGGATCAGGAGAAGTCTACCAAACAAAAGTCTCACCAAAATAATGGACTCCAGCCCTTGTGATTTCCCCCTGGTATAAATGTTCAGTCTACACACCTGAGAAATCTTCTCTTAAAATTTTCCTCACCTTTACAGAAACTTTAGCTGGGACTTTAATAACCAATATGCTCTATCAATGTAAAAGCTCACATAACCATTTCTATTGCTAACATTTTCTTTTTGCCTTCTCACTGAAACACCTCATCTTCAGGTATAGCTTTTCTTCAAACTTTCCAGGGTTTGTTGCTTCACAAATGGTAAAACATTGGTTAGAAATTTTTATAGAGGAAAAACTATGTAATACATAAAAGAATTTAAGAAATAGTTTTCCTATCATTTATTTAGAGATAGTTGGGTTTATTAAAATTATATGTAAATGTACAATTAAACATTGAGAGAGAATACCTTATCAGTCTATTTCTAGTAATAGAATGTCTCTTTGTACATTCATTTTCTCCAAACTTTGTTGTTTTTACCAAATCATTATTGATAGATTGCCAGAAGGAATGAAAGAGGAGAAGAAGAAATGAACTAATATGTATTGAACATAAACTGTTTGCAAGGTTCTGTAACGAATACTTTGCATCCATTATTTGATTAAATCCATTCATATTGAGCAAACCGATGGCCTCCTAGGAGCTAATAAGTGACTAAAAATCAGTCACACAGCTTCCAAAAGATAAAGATGGAGTCTGCAGGACTTTTACCAATGTTTCAGGATTTCCCCTGGATCAGACTCCTTGCTCTATCAAGTGATGACCTTGAATACTAAGCATGTGAGAGATGGAGTGGCTGCAGACTCAGTAATTGCAGGAAAAATAAATGAGCCAAGGTCACAAAGGGGAGAGCTTGTTTCAGAATAGGAACCAAAAGAAGATTTGCACAAACAAAGGGAATGATAGGGCTGAGAACTGAGCTGCATTCAGACCACACAAGACCATATGGACCATAGGAAGAATTTTGTTTTGTTTTGTTTTTCCTCTGAGGGAAATGCGCAGAGATGAATGGCTCCTCCATGATTATGACAGGAACACAACAGAGATATAAGAAGATGGCTCTGAATACCAATTAGAAAATGAATAAAGAAGAAAAGCTATTGAGTTAGAAGTTTCTAACAGAGGTTTAAGGAAAGGTGATGGTGATTTGGACTTTTCAGTTGGTTGGGGAGAAAGTAAGAAGCAGAAAGATTTAAGGTAGAAGGAAAATCATCTTACCAGTGACTGAGTGGGTGGAATAAAGAGGAAGAGGACAATGTCAGCTATGCCAACAGACTGTATCATACCAATTAAATGGAATGTGGAATTAATCATCCTGTTCTGATTGAAATTCTATGAATTTTGAACTCTTGCTCACCCTGAATGATTTTTTAATCCAATAATGCGCAATCAGTCAAAGTAGACTAAAGAATCCCACAATGTGTGTGAGTGATACAAAAGTTCTTTGGACAAGTCATTTGAGAACCAGTGTTCCTATCTAACCCATCATTGGTGCTGGAATTCTTAGAAGCTCAAAAACAGAAAACAAGTGATCTCTTTTTTAACAGTTTAGAAAGATGTGCCATTACCTATGGTTGGATATATTCATGCCATTATTTATGCCCTTCCTGGAAACAAAGCTATAAACTCCAAAGAAATTGGTCAAATATGGTAAGAACAAGGAAAGAACAACTGTCCGTGAATTTAGAAAAGGTTGAAAATGAATGGGAGGAAATAACAAAACTAAGAACTAAGATGCCAAATATTATACAGGATAGATAAAGAAGATTTTTTTTTAAATCAACTAACATGGAAAAAATCCAATTAAGAAATAAGAAAATACATGAATAGAACATTTGCTGAAGGGGATACACCGATGGCAAATAAACACACAAAAAGATGATCAACATCATTAGCTATTAGGAAAATATAAATTACAACTACAATGAAATAACATTATACAGCCTATAAGGACTGATAAAAATTTAACAAGTAATAAAAGTACTAATGAGAATGAGGAGAAACTGAATCACTTTTTATATGGTTAGTAAGAATGTAAATTGGAAAACAGTTTGATGTTTTAGCACAAATCAAATAAAAACAACAAACCAAATGCTGGTAGCTCATGCATATAATCCTAGCTATGCAGAAAGCTAAAGTCTGAGGATCATGGTTGGAAGCTAGCTCTTGCAGAAAAGTCCATGAGATTCTTGTCTCCAATTAACCACCAAAAAGCCAGAAGTGGAGCTGTGATTCAAGTGGTAGAGGGCTAGCCTTGAAAAGCCCAGGTCCTGAGTTCAAGCCCCAGGACCACACACACACACACACACACACACACACACACACACACACTAATAAAATTAAAACAACAAAAATCAGAAAGGACTCCCTCCCAATTTCCCACTTCCCTATTTCTTAGGAATTTCACTTTTGAATACTTATCTCAGAAGACAATGAGATTCATATAAGAAGGTCACATAAAACATGTACAAAAGTGTACATCATAATTTTGATTATAATCACATCAAAATTAAGGGAGTAAAGGAGATTATCTTCAAAGACAAAATGGTTAAATTGAAGTGTACATATCCCATGAAATATTACTTAGCAATAAAAATGATTTTTGATACATTTAGCAGTCTGTATTAATTGAAAGACAATTATCTTTTAAAAAGATGATCCTTAAAAGTTGATCATGACATATTCCAATATATGTAACACTTTTGAAAGGAAAGAAAGCATAGGTATGTAGAACATTTGCAAGAGAATGAGAAGGAGAGTAAAAGTAAGTAGGGTGAAGGCTAGAGGTGAAGACTGGAGGAAAATGGGTATAACAATAAAGGAGCAAGTGGAGGACTCATCAAAGTCATAGAAATGCTTGACTAGGTCTGATTTTGATATTCTGCAAGGAATTGCCATTGGTGTGACTAGATAAATGCTAAGAACTTGTGATTTTTTTCTCCCCTTCTTTTTTTTTTATTTTGGGGCTACTTTTCTTTTTTAAAACAGAGCAAGTAACCATTTCATTGTTTAAACTGAAGTCAAGTCCCATCTTTCGTAGATACCTCCCTAGAATCCAGCTCTTCCTCCATTCTTCAAGATGTCATCTAGTCTTGGAGAACATAGAGAGTGGCCTATGGGGGGTGATATCTACGCTCGGTTCTCAAAGGGAAGATCTCAAAGTACATGCAAGAAAGCAAGCCATATCAGCAATACAGTGGAGAAAGCATGCCAGACATGGTGAACTACAAGGAAAAAGCTCTACTAGGGTCACTGAGGATAATAATAAAAAATACTTGGAAATCCATAATCCTTGGTCCTCAACTAGTTCTGATACTTTACAGATACTTTGAAGGAATTTGTGGAAGTGAATTAACCTCTCTGAGCCTCTGTTCTCTTATCTCTGAAATAAGAGTCATCACATCTCCCTTAAGAGGTTGTTGAAGGCCAGGCATTGGCGATACATACTGTTAATATTAGCTGATTAGAAAGCTGAGATTGAAATGATTACAGTTGGAAGCCAGCTCTGGAACAAAGTGTGTTAGACCTCCATCTCAGTCAATAAAAGGGTACTGTGGCATGTACCTATCATCCACGCAATGTGGAAAATATGAGTAGGAGATAATACTCTAGCTCAATTCAAGAAGAAAATAAGATACTATATAAAAATAACAGTAGGCAAAACATAAGTGGCAGAGTGACTGGCTAGCAAGTGCAAAGTACTGAGTACAACCACAATTTTTTTTTTGTCTTTCATGGAGTTTGAATTCAGGGTCTGAGCTCTTTTGCTTAAGACTAGTGCTCTACAACTTTGAACCATAGCTCCACTTCCAGTTTTCTGGTGGTTAATTAGAGATAAAAGTCTCACACACTTTCCTGCTTGGGCTGCCTTTGAACTACTATCCTAAGATCTTAGCCTTCTGAGTAGCTAGGATTACAGGCATGAACCATCAGTACTAATTTTTTTTTAAGGAAAAAAAGAGGTTGTTGAAGGACAAATAAAATGAAAACAAATGAATACATCAAATAACATGAAATGTATATGCTTGCAAATAGAACTATTAAACCTATTTTAAAATGTTTAAAAGGGTTGGGGGTAATGAAGTTAAGAAAGAATATTAGCTATATTATAGATTATCAAAGTAAGTTGCATGATTACATAGAAAACCATAATGAAACTCACTTGTATAATATATATAATATATGCTAATTAAAGAGAGAAAAAAAGATGAAGTACATGGCATACTGAGAACAGCACAGAAGTAAAGATGTATATGTAGAAACTCTCACAAGTATACTGTGTTTGGGATATTAGTATTGCTGACCTATTATTAATAAGAATATTTTTAAGAATAATTATGAATCATTATTAATAATAATTATGAATATGTTTATTATTTTATATTATTATTATAGTTTGATTATAATTGGGATTGTAACCAAGACTTCAGGTTTGCTAAGAAGAAACCCTACAACTTGAACTATGTCCCCAACCATCTTGCTTTTATTTTTCAGATAGGGTCTCTTCCTTTTTCCTGGGCCGTCATCAGTCTAAGACCCTACCAAGTTTGCCTCCTGAGTAGCTGAGCCTATAGGTATGTACCTCAACTGCCTGGTCCTGGAAACATTATGACTCGACTTGTTCAGCATTCCCAGGACCTACTTTACCACAACAATCTTAAAATTGCTTCTGATCCAATCAAATTCCAATGAATTGGCAAAGAGAGCCACTTATTTCACATTTGGAATATTTCGAGAGCACTTCACAGAGGAGGCACCTTACAAATGCTGTGTAATGTCCTTCGGGTTCTCAGGAAGAACGATAGTGTTGTTCCTAACGCTGCGCATGTGGAAACCTCTTGAAGCTCTCCCTGGTGGGAACAGGAAGCAGTAAATAAGAGAGGCCCTGTGAAGGGGGGTCGCCAAAGGAGGCTGGAGGGCATCTTCAAAGGCATTTGGTGCCCAGAGCTGGCGCTCTGCAGCACAGTCTACCTTTCTATTGTAAATATTTCCTCAAAAGGATCACAAGGTCCTGCACAGAAGGTGGATTGTTAATGACTTTCAGAGGACATTTCCACCACTGTGGGGTATTCCGTGGGTGACCCCTGCATGGGCAGAATGCTTTTTATTAAGAAGAAATGCTCAACCTGCTCCCCGGTCAGGAGGGTTTTGGTCTCAGGGCCCTGCTGCCTCTGCCTTTCATGGCCGGCTGTTTCCTTTTTGGCTGAGTTCCATCCAGCACCAGAAGAGCCATTGATCACCAGTGAGAAGGGATCTTTGATAGGTGGCTAAGGCCAGGTTGGGGTTTGTCACGGATGATTTGACTCTGAAGTATAGTTTATGAATGAAAAAAAAAAGCACTTCCCCCTCATCTGCTTCTTAGTCTGTAAGTGGAAAGATAAACAAAAAGAAAGTGAGCAATGTGAAAATTAATGAAAAATGCATGTTTAAAAAGGATGTGATGTTTCTAACAGAGTTGCTTAGAGCACTCTGTTGGCTCCTCCCTCCCTTTTCTGCCTTATTCATTACTTGTTCGATCTGGAAACTTCCAAAGAGGGCAAACCCATCTGCAGTTTCCTGGAGAACACGGTCCTGTTTAACACTCTGAAGCCTTTCCAGCATGGATGCATCATCTGTTAGCTTCACTGATATCTGACTGCATCTGCGAAGTCTGACCACGATGAGTAGGGGCTGCCTTGCCCATTCCATCTCTGTTGGACTCATTCTGTTTAGGGGGGTTGGGTCTATGAATCTTGGTAGGTATAGCAAGTTCCAGGAATACACAAAAATAAAAATTAAAAAAAAACCTGATACACCTGATACAGTTTCTGGTTTACTGATTATACTGGGAGATTTTTAAGATTTAAAATAATGTATAAAATGGAAAAAATAGACATTACTATATACTGCTTTTAATTTTTTTCTTAAGTTATTGTATAAGACTCATTAAACACTATTTCCTCCTGTAATTGCCTATTGTGGATTCTGGTTCCCTGGATGCAAGCAAGCTTGCTCTTCAAGTTGGATAGGAAAGTTTAAGGAGAACTGGTAGAAACTTTGGAAATGTCATCCCTGCTCTTATGTTTTACCCATTTCTTCTGGTTTATGCTACTTGGAATGCTAAGAAGTGCACGTCGTAGAGACATCTCCCCCATGGAATGGAACTAGTGTGCATCTTCCGAACTAAGACAAAATGAAAAATATAGGAATTCATCATGCATGATAAAGTAAAATAATAACTTGAGATCATTTAGTTAATAAAGCTGTCCTGCAACATGCTGAGTATAGCCATCTAAATAAGAACAGACAAAGATTGTTTTTATAACAGTCTATCACCCAGAAATCTCCATTCATCAATACATCATTGACACTGATCACCATAATGGAGACCTCAGAATCAAGCATTTAAGAGCAGTCAGATTTGATTTCAACTTATTTATAAACTCTTGGGGCTGGAGACAGACTTAGAAATTATCTGATCCTGGGATGGCAAATGTTCCTGTGTTTATAGACACTCTTACTTCCTAAGTCCCTGGCAGACAGTGAGAATCCATCAGAAGACTCTTGTCATTAAGCCTGGTTACACATTCATAGCATTTCTCAAAACCAGTCAAAATGATCATGCCAAGACAATGTCATAGATTTTTGATTCAGTTCATACCAGAAGGACCAAGAATTCATATCTGTTGTAATATGCTCACGAGAACACATCAGGTTTCTGACTGAGCACATCTGAGATAAGATATTTTGTAAGTAGCTCATTTATCACATTATTTAATATGCATGTCATTAATAAGAGTTACAGCAACCAAATATTGTGATCTTCACAAGATTGCTATGTAGGCATGATCTACCTCATTTCATAAGCAGGAAAAATCAGAATATAAAACAGGAACACAGGGGCTGGGAATATGGCCTAGTGGCAAGAGTGCTTGCCTCGTATACATGAGGCCCTGGGTTCGATTCCTCAGCACCACATATACAGAAAACGGCCAGAAGGGGCGCTGTGGCTCAAGTGGCAGAGTGCTAGCCTTGAGCAAAAAGAAGCCAGGGACAGTGCTCAGGCCCTGAGTTCACGGCCCAGGACTGGCCAAAAAAAAAAAAAAAAAAAGAGTACATAAAACAGGAACACAAAAAAGGCAACACATATCCTGGCCTGGTAAATGTTTTAAAAAGAAAATTTAGTTCCTGTTTGAAAATCAGGAGATTTTTGCATTAAAATGAGGCTTCACTGCTATTTTAAAATAATAATGAACTTCTTTTGCCATGGGGCAACAGTTGGCCCATGATTCAAAGAACCTGCACCTGTAAATGGCTGTGTACCTATAAGCTTTCCACAATCTCTACTAGACTTGTACACGATTTGCTAGAGTACATTCACGTTTCCACCTGATTTATGCATGTTACCTGTGGTATCCCCCGTCAACATTGAGTTGAGACTGACTTCTCCAAGTTTCTCAAAACTTTTTACTGGCCTTTCTTTTTCATTTTAATTTGTGTTGTTATTGTGGAATTGATACACAGAGGGGTTCCAGTCACCTGAACCAGGTAATGAGTGGAATTCTTTTTGAACCATGTCCCCCCTTCCCTTCCTCTCTCCCGTCCCCACCCACAATTTGCTTTCATCTGGTTTGAATGCCTTTCTATTCTATTCTCACTTTGCTAAAACAATAAAAATTGGTATGTGTGGAGGGAAATCAGGACTCTGGAAATAGGAAAACTTTGAAAATCTGTTTTACTTCTGCAGCCCTCAGAAACCTAGGGCATCTGCATCCTGTTTTCAGAGACAAGAGCCTTAGGACCGAGGTTAACTTCTGCAAAAGATGGCTGGTAGCAGCAAGAAGGAGTAGCAAACGTTTCAGCAGAAATTCGGGTGAACATATTAAACCAAAGTGTTCCATTTTGATCTAGTTTCCTTTGTTTTTTTTTTTAACATTAGTATATGATCTACTATAAGTCTCACAGCTCTGTTTACCATGTGGGAAACAAGGCCCTTCAGGAGTGAGTCATACTGGATCTCAATAAAATTTGATTGCTTTTATCATAATGTTTTAAACACTTACTTTGTTGTAATATCTTTGTGTTTTGCTCTGGTGCTTGTCCCATTATCTGACACACACAATCAGAGCTTAGTAAACACTTGGCAACTGCATGTTTAGGGGCGATAGAACCTTTGGAAGTTAGGAGCTAGTGAAAGGAAGGCAGGGTAATTGAACTAGGGATTAGAAGAGGACATTGGATCCCAGTCTGCTCTTCCTCTTGTGTCCCGTGTGATGAGACAAATCACCTTTATTCCACTGTCCATCATGATGTTGTGCCTCAGCATAGCCTCCAAAACAATATCCAACTGGTCATGAACTGAAAACTGATACTCCTGAGCCAAAACAATCACTATCTCCTAATAAGTGTAATTATCTCAACTATTTTCTCAAAGAGATGGAAAGCTGACTAATAGTTTGTTGTAAATCTTTAGCTCATCTTCCATGATCTCTTGGAAATTTGATGTCATAATCTATCACCAGATTACCAAGATTTATGTGAAAAATGCCACCCCCTTGACAAGTATGTAGTTCAACCTAAGCTAAGTGATTCATTTGAGGTCTTACATGACATTGAAGGGGAAGAAAAGATGGAAGAATCTAGAGCCAGTTTTTATTAAAGTCCCTAGACCTTGTCTTTCCTGGGTCATTTCTCCTGTGACAAGCAACCCATTTGATTTTGCTGTTACTATGTTTCAGTATCTTTCAGGTACATTGTAATTTTGGTTGATAATAACAACTGCATACAATTTCATTACATTGCAACTCTTATGCACATGGTGGACAAATTGATGCAGTTATTCCGAGCCATCTTTCCCTCTATAACACAGACTCACATCTGCGTGTGAGAGGGTTGCAGGTCACAGATAGTGTAAATCTCCTGGAGGACTGAATACTGTTTCCATGTTTCCAAAGGCTAAAGCAGAATTCTTTTTCTGGATTCTTTATTAAAATAAATGAGATGAATCAATTCTTCTTCGATGATACTTTGAGACTTTTTGGTTTATTAACAAGCCCAGACATGGCTACATGTGAAATTCTAGGTAGAAATACCAAAGCTGGATCATGTTCATCATTGAGATGCTTAGAGAGAGAGAGAAAGAGAGAGAGAGAGAGAGAGCACAAGACACAGACAGAGACAGAGATGTAAAGAGAGAAAGAAACAGGAAAGAAGGAAGAGAGAGAAGAGAGATGGTTGAGACAAAAAGAAAAAGGAGCAGCACTTGATTCTATTAGGGAGGCTGAAGTAGGAAGGGAGACAGAAGTGATAGCAATGAAAAAACGGACACTTCTATTATACCTTGAAAGATGAGTAAAATGTCACTGTGGCAAGATGAAATGACAGGCACGTTAGCCAGAAGAAGACAGAGAGGCAGAGAAGTGAAAAACACCATCATTCTAGGAAACAGTCAGTATCATCATGGCAGAACATACCAAGGATGTAAGTGGCAGGAGCTGTGGCAGGAAATGGATTTTCAACCCTCAGGAATGAATAAAGGAGGAGGGAGAGGGCAAAGAGCTGGAGTGAAGGGCAAAGTAGAGACTGAAACCATTAGGACAGGCCTTGCAGTAAAGTGCACCGATGAGTCTGGCATCCATATCTCCCTGTAGATCTGAGTTCAATGAGAAATATGTGTGCTAGGGTTGAGCAGGGGAAAGTGGAGGAGCTGAGGAGCCGTGTGGGGCTTTTCCATTTCAAGGCCATACTGTGCTCTCATACCACCACCAGCTCTGAGCCATCATGGGCATTTCCAGAGAGAACATCTTTGATGAGTACTTGGTTGCCCCTGGGAATAAGTTCTCCTGTGTTTGCTTTCACATTGGCTTCTTCCTTTAGGCTTAATCTTCAGGAGTTTGAATGACACAGTTACTACCTTACTTGCAATCACCTTCTCCTACTCCCAGGAGACTGGCAAAGGTCTATGTAAGAATGAATAGCACAGAAGACAGTGACTAGAGCCAATCCTGCCTAAATAAACCCATATTTTTATGTTCTTAGTGGTTTTTGTTTATTAAAATATGTGTGATAGGAGTTGATATTGAATATTTAAATGCTAAGCTATTAGAGAGATCTGGGTTATGATACTCTTTGCAGCATCTGTACTCTTCAACTTCCCTGAAAGTCAAGTTTCTCATTTATAAAAGAAGGACATCTGTATATTTGCAAAGTTATATTATAAAGAGTAAATGTAATCACCATTATACCTTCTACTGCACAATCAACTGTAACATCACCATAAGTAAAAAATACATTTACTTTTTCTACACTACATTTCATATGAAGTGAAAATAGGCCCCAAGTACATTCACCTCGGTCGTGGAGCAGATAAAAAGTGACTGGTGGCTTTGGAGAATTTCCCAGGATGGCTGGGGCAGAAATGGGAAACCCCCCAACTACATGTCAGAGAACAAGTCTTCAATTCAGAAAAGTTTCACCGAGCTTTTGACTAATACTTTATTTCCATGATGTCCCCTGCACCCATCTTCATAGAATCCTTTCTTTGCTAGTCCATACTTGGGTCTTTGGGGAGAAAGAAAACAACATATTTTCTCTAATCATAACAAATTCTGCTTCAACTTTATTGCCTGATACACAAAGCTGTTTCCAGGTTAAAGACTGGTAAGAACTAGTGGGAAAAGTCCACTAGTTTGTCATAGGAACTAATTCATCCATCTTAGTGCCTACTGGGCATGACAAAAACCATGATTCCACTTTGAATGGTCATAGATACAACGGAGATGGGGATTTAAGAAACTTCCCTCTGCTTCAGTTTAAAACTGAACCAACCAAGTAGAAAGCATAAGGGAAATCAAAGATCTCGGTAAATGGGCACAAAACTTTCAAGGTGAGGCTGTTTCTTAAGGTGTGCTCTAGGCCCATAAATGAGTGATTCCTTCTGAGGAGGAATTCTAGAACCTGAGGAGCGCATTCTAGAACCTTCTACACTCTGTAGTTCAAGCAGCATTGCCTCTCAAGAAACCGCCACATTGGTGCAATAAGGAAATGTGACAACCCAACTGCTACATACTTCTGAGTCTCTTTCTTGCATCCCTGGGAGTACTTAGCTCCTGGAGGGGTAATTGTGGATAAGACCTTCTTGATGTGATGGTTTGAGTGGGCTGGTTCGTCTAAGCTACACAATTCTCAATGGCTTGCATAGCCAGGTGGCTAGAAGTTAGGATCCTAACTGGGCCATTGGAAACAGCCTGAATTTTAGAGACGAATTATAGGGGTTGGGGGGTGGGAGATAATAGTTTCACAAATTACCCTTGCCACTCCAACTTGAACTCTTCAGCAGTTTCCCAGCGTTTTGGAGGGAAGTGCAAAGTTTTAACTCAGTACATTCAGTTGCTACCACATGGTCCTCCTTGCAGTTCTCCATCTGATTTTCTCTATGTCCTTCCTGGGGCCCTAGCCAAACGTGGCTTTGGATTTCAGTTACTTATTTGTTCTTATTCCTTCCACTCAGGATGTTCTCCTTTCTTAAGGTTTCTAATATTATTTTTAAGTAGTGTGCAAAGGAGGTGCCATTTAATGAAGCAGTTTATGAATACACCGCCTCTGTCTGCTGTCATCCACTCCAATATTCTCCCCCTTCCCCCAACTCACCCCTTCCCTTACTTTTCTCAATTTGTGGTGCATGCAATGAATTTCTTGACTGTATTTTCACTTCCTTTAGTAACTCTCATCTACTGTCAGATATCAGGTCTAGACTTCTCCCAGGAATCTTTCCTGGGGCCCTTCAATTTAGGCTATTTTGTTTTGCTTTGTTTTTACTTGCAATGTCTTTTCTATTGCTAAGACAAAATGTAATGAGTTAATTGGCGGAGATAAAAATGACATTGTACTAAGCCAGTGTTTGTTTCTGTGGCAATAGATGTCATCAAGGAAAAATGTGGCTTCAGCGCTGTCGTTGTTAATGTAATTCACTTCAAGAATATAGCAATTTTTTTAAATAAAGAATTAATGGATTAACATGTTTTTCTTTTCAAATAATATATTTTTACCTTTCCTGACTTTTATACAATAAAAAGAAAAAAATGGCCTAAGAAACTGATTGTAAGCCTGATAGAAAAGCCTAGAAGTTCTTTGTTCTTCTGAATTTCAGTGCATACGACTCATTGGTATGGATGAAATGTCTGAAATTCTTTGCATGTATATATGTATTCTGCTTCTTAGAAGTTTTATTGAGATGTAGTTTATGCACCATAAAATTCACTTATTTAAAATATATGACTAATGGTATTTCGGTACAGTTGCAGAGGCTTACAACCATGATCAATTGTCAAAAGAAGCCTTATAGGCAATTTTAGTACAATTTTTAAAGATTTTTTTAAGTAGTTGTGCAAAGGAGTTGCCACTTAACAAAGCAGTTTATGGATACTATATATCTTGACCAATGTCATCCCTTTCAACCTTCTCATCTGTCCCTCCCCTCTCACCCTTCCCTTATACATTTATGTCTTCTCTTCTTTCAGAGTCTTCTGCCTTTTGAAATTTAAAGCAAACTTTGGGTACCTAACCTGTAAGAGTCAAGTGACTGGTACTCTCTCCCATCCCCATTTTAGGATTTTCTCCAGAAGACTACTGGACTAAGAGGAGATGCTGCAGTGTGAAAAACCACAGACCATAGACTACAAAAAAAGAAGAATGTTCTTCCTCCAGTGAGCAAGCTCCGGGACTGACATGGAGTTTTCCTGTACCTACTCACACCAGGGGGCTCCTTTCAGAATGCCAATCTTGAGAAGCTTCAGAGCAATTCTGCTGAACACCTAAGCTCAGGTGTTCCAGAAAACAGATAGAGATCTGAGACATATGTGCAAAAGGCTATTTGGCAAATGTCATGGGAAATACCACCTGGCAGAAGTGAGGGAAGTAGGATTGGGCAGAGGGAAAGTTTCCACAGTAATTACAACAGAGAACTCGGTTAATCCTCCAGAGGCTGGGGGACTGGGAGGGTCCTTCAGAGTTGTCAGATTGAGAAAAATCATGGGCCCTTTGTCTCTCTGGGCCTCACTTCACTTAGCTTCCTTTTCTCCAGGTCTATATCCATTTCTCTGAAAATGATGTAATATGCTCTCTCATGGATGAGTAAAATTCCATGGTGCATGAACACCACCTTTTCTTGATCCATTCCCCCATTAAGGGGCATCTGGGCTGATTCCACACCTTGACCACAGTGCATAGGGCTGCACAAACATGGCGATGCAAGGAGGAATGGGGCTGATACCTTATCTTTATAAGCCATCACGCTGTGAGGACACACATCTGGACCCAGAGCACAGGCCTGCACTTCATCTGGAGATATGGGTTCTTTGAACAGAACATTAAGTTGTTCCCCAGGAGGAGGAAGACAGCATATTTCATGTTTAAGAGGAAAAATGAAATTGACTGTTGGAGATCAGATAAGATCCGTCAGAGACAAATCTGATCCTTTTCAATCCCATTTTTCCCTTCATGGGAACACAAGAGAACCTTTTCCATGTGATGTGGAAGGAAGAGAAGGAAGTCACTTTGAGATACGGGCCTGAATATCTCCCCTCTAAGCTCCAGCTGTATCCAGGAAGCTGAAGGTGAAATTCTCTCAACTAGGTAGAGCTATTTCAGAAATGGAGTTGCATGACTGAGTCAAAACCCTGCCACCTCCAAGTTACTCTTTTGAAGAAGGACCACCAAATCACAAAACGTGGTGAAGTGAGGGAGAAGTAAACACTTCTTTTTATTAAATCACTGAGATTAGAAATTTTGTGTTAGCTGTTAGTAAATTAACCTGAAATATGCAGAAAATACCATTTTTTGTGTATCCCTGAAACTTAGAGTAGATAAATAACATAGAAGAGATGTTTTTTAAGGCAAACCTTGTTCAATTTCAAGGAAAATACTAAAGAGAATTTGATAAGCGCATTGTACACACAGGTGACAAAGTGAGAAAGATAAGTTTTACCATCTTTATAGGCCTTATATGCCAAGGTAACCCTTAAGATTTTTCCTCAAAGATGGAAAATCACAGCCCATGGGCTTCTTGGAGCTTTAATATGTGAATACACATGGTCTCTCCCAACCTACCACACCAACCTTACTCCTAGTCATCAACCACATTCCCATGGGTTTACAGCTTCCCAGGAAAGCATTGTAAACTCTCTTCTAACTCTCCCCCCACACATACACCTTTGGTTAAGAAAAATCCCAAATATCAACTATCCCAGCATTTCTTGAAACACGGCAGGACAAGATCTTTCCAGGCTATAATGTCTTGATTGCTTTCATCACTAGCGAAAGAAGATAAAGCCAAGTGGGTTTGAGGAATGTTAGAGAGAGGAAAAAGCCTGGCATTTGCAATTACCTCTCCCTCTTCCCAGTACTGAGTCTTCTTAGCAGCTGAGAGCTTTGGGAAGCATCTCTAAGGGGAATGTACTCCCTCTTCCCAGCACTGGAGCCATTCCAGTTATGGATTCTGAGCTAGGCCTACAAACACAAGTTTCCCAGGCTGCCTTGGAGTGGCATTGTCTCCACAGACACATACAGGAAGCAAGTGGCTGAAAGCCAACATGGAGCACCACCTTTATTCTGGAATGTCACAAATGTTTAAGAGCAAAACAAGTGTTGAAAAGAGACCTTTTGCTTAGAGGCCTGAAAAGCAGGAGAAAGGCACTGTTTCTCTCTCGCTAGATCCAAAAATCAATTGCTCAGAGGGTGGGGGAAATAAGCAGATTAAAAATTTATGCCATAATTTTACAATTTATCATTGGTAGCACACAGAGATGAGCACAAACTTATTTTCCAACCACTGGGGGGAAACACATGTGACTGGAAAGAGGGTATTTTTAGCATAATGTGATTATATGGCTAAATATAAACTTTTGTTTCACTGTCCTCCAACTGTGAATGTGATTGTGTTCATATGCTTGGGAAATTTGCATATAATATATGCTATTTGTATCACAGTTAAATCACTTGATCTCAAGCTAATCTTATAGATGAAATGGGGTTAAAGCCCACAGAGATAAATACACTTATCTTATATTTCTTAAGGTCCAAATCCAGAAGAATAACTTTCCTATCTCTAATTTACCTATCTGGCAAATTTGCCAGTAATTGCTGATAAGAAAAGCTGCAGCTGCGTAAGAAGTGATCATCATGACTCAGCTTTTTGAACTGAAAGAAAATCACACCAGAAGTGCGTAGGGATTCCAGTGATATTCCACAATAAATCCAATTTTAAACAAAATAGCCACAAAACAACAACAAAATAAAACATTTGTTTAAATTTGTAAAAAAAAAAAAAATTGGTAGTAGAAAAGGCCTTCAGATTATTTTATGTGAAATATTATTGCCATACCGTGAAATTTGTAATGTATACAATCTGGTCCTTTTTATTGTATGCACAAAGTAGAGGGATCACCATTATGATCCAGTATCTTTCCATCAATTTCAAAAGTAAAGCTGGGCTGGGGATATGGCCTAGTGGCAAGAGAGCTTGCCTCGTATACATGAAGCCCTAGGTTCAATTCCCCAGCACCACATATACAGAGAATGGCCAGAAGTGGTGCTGTGGCTCAAGTGGCAGAGTGCGAGCCTTGAGCTAAAAGAAGCCAGGGCCAGTGCTCAGGCCCTGAGTCCAAGGCCCAGGACTGGCAAAAAAAAAAAAAAAAAAAAGTAAAGTTGCACTAGCCAACAATCACTTCCTCTTCCACCTGCCCTGTAGACCCTGAACGTCACTCATCTACATCCTGTCTGTAGAATTCTGCCTTTCTGGCAAAGTCAAAGCTCAGCAAAATCAAACACCAGGAAGCAGGTACTCAAAAGAGGGTAGGTTGGGGTCCAAGTGACAGGGACAGACAAATGAAGAAGAAAAGAGAAGAAGCATGGAGGTATGTCTTACAAAATTGTGAAGAATGGGGCGGGGGAGTATGAGTGAAAATGTTGGATGTGGAGACATTGATCAAGAGAGATTGTATTCATAAACTCCTTGTCAATTGGCAGCTCTTTGGACAACTACCTAAAGGTAATTTAAAAAATACAGAACAGGGGCTGGGAATATGGCCTAGTGGCAAGAGTGCTTGCCTTCTACAAATGAAGCTCTTGGTTCGATTCCCCAGCACCACATATATGGAAAACGGCCAGAAGGGGTGCTGTGGCTCAGGTGGCAGAGTGCTAGCCTTGAGCAGGAAGAAGCCAGGGAAGGTGTTCAGGCCCTGAGTCAAAGGCCCAGGACTGGCCAAAAAAAATAAAAATACAGAACAACAACAACAAAAAGAGAATTCTGCCTTTCTGGATAGTCTGCACAAATTGTATGATCCAACATGTGTCTTTAAAACAAAAATATAGTTTCTTGCAGAAACCTCACTTTCTGATTAAGATAGGCTCTGTCTAGGGAGGGGAAACAAATTAACTGAATCACAGGGTTTTTTCCCCTGGAATGTACAGAACTGGGCTGTTTTAAGAGAGGTAGTTTTAGCCAAACACTACCTGTGCAATACTGGGAGTTCTAATCTCATGGGAGCTTTTGACCTCATTGGAAATGTCATACATGAAGAGATCTGATTTGTTGTAGTTTTCTAATGAGAATGCTGTGAACATTTGGAAGAACTGTGGTTGGTTCCATGCCATGAGGTTAGGTTGTAAGAAGTATGGGCTCACATCACAGACAATGATGTCTAAGCTACCTTGAGAAAAATGCAGACTTGGAGAAACACACAACATATTTATATTGCAGTAGGTACACAAAACTAGAGCTGAGTCTCAGAAAAAAGTAAGCT
Source organism: Perognathus longimembris pacificus (assembly GCF_023159225.1). Classification (NCBI taxonomy): domain Eukaryota; kingdom Metazoa; phylum Chordata; class Mammalia; order Rodentia; family Heteromyidae; genus Perognathus; species Perognathus longimembris. The sequence goes on from NC_063172.1 coordinate 9,696,530, forward strand.
TTACCCAAATAGAGGCTATTGTCTAACTTCAAGTATCAGACACAGTTCTGTCCTAAAATGCAGGTTAGTCTTTAAAAAAGCTGTGAAGCCTGCTGACAAAATTCTATCATTAACTAAATATGTTATCTTTTCATTTCCACCACTCTTTCTTTCAATGTATAAGCCCTTATAAAGCCATTCTATATACTATGAAATTATAAATCACTTTCTGATTATGATAGGTATAATTTGGTTTGATGATGTGGACTAATGGTATAAAAAGAGACAGAAATCACTATTGGCTATCTCAAATGTTGTTCTGATATAGCTGTAAGCTATTCTACACTCTTCTCACTGTAGCTAGAAACATTTTTTTTTTTTTTGCTTTCTTGCATCTACCCAATACTAAATAGATGGATCATCTGATGCCTCAAGGGTTGCTATTGCTATCCATTACAGAGGGCTAATGGACTCACTGACCGGTAGAAATGTAACTATGACTCTGAATGCCATCATTTCAACAATGCTGTATTTGTGAATCGCAACGTACTTCTACTTCACAGGTGCCTAACATTGGGAGTACAATGCGCTTGGTGCCAGGGCACATATATACAAAGGTAAATAGAGCTTGGGAATGGAGAGTGGAGCCCAGACAGATCCATGAAGAACCCCAGGCTCCCTGCTTTGAGAGTTGTAAGCATAAATAATTTATTTTACTTTCTATGACCTTGGTTTTTCATATGTAGTTTAGAGATAGTTGGGGGGTTGGGATTTAAGAAGGCAGTAGCTAACGTGACTAGCAGTAACAGTTAATGGTCTACATAGTTTAGACATTGAATTACATTAATGAGAAATCATATACAACAAAAGTATAATGATTATGATGATGATTCATAGTTCACATATCCAGACACAACATCCATTATGCTATGTAACTTAGCTAAAGTCACAAAAGTCGTAAGTCTCTGGTTTTGTTTCCTAACTGCAAGCCCCTGACTTCTAGGGCTCAATATATTTTGGGTGAATGAACCTCAGAGAAGAGACCCATCTGTGCCCACAAGAAAAATATCCTCTGCTGAATCCTTTCAAAAAGAGCTCAGGGAGATCGAGTGTCCAATTCCTTCATTCCCATTAGTATCCTGAGAAACAAGACAAGTCTTCCAACCCTGACTTACAAGGATTTGCCAGGAGGAGTCCCATGTTTTATTTGAGTTACTAATGGGATAGCAAACAGTTCCTAAAATTTCCTTTGTACTTGGATAATGCCGTGGCTGAAGGGCCACACACAAGCCTTTCCAAACAGTAACTTATTTCCCCCTTTTGACATTTCTAAAGATTGGCGTTACCCTTACTTTATAGATGACAAAACTGAGGTCTAAAAAGGCCAAGCATCTCACCAATGTCATTCTACCAAGATTGTCCATAAGCCAGTGTGCTAACCAGTCCACAGCTCCTAGCTATCAACTGTCCTGGTACCACACAGGAGGACCTAGGAGGGATGTTTGCCATTTTGGCCATGTGCATTATTTCTTCGTACATCTCAAACTATGCTTAGAACAAGCAAAGCAAGTAGACCTTGTACAAGCCTGTTCTTCAGGCCCAGGGAATGGAAAGAGGTCAATGAACAGGAGCACATCTAAGTACAAAATGTGCATTTGCAGGCAAAAAATATCATTTATATGAAGAATGAGTTGGACTGTTTTATTTCTTTTTAAAACTAAATAGAGCAATGCAAGAAAATATGCACATACCTAGACCAGATTTGAACACCTCTTCTGAATACAAGGAGTAATTTTACTTGCTTAGGGATAACACATTCACTGAGCTCAAGTCCTAGTTTGGAAACTTTCACTTTTGTCATTTAATCACAACCACTCTTTGTGATTACTTTTGTGATGGGGACAAAAGTCCTGAATGGGTAACTTCTTTCAAGTGTTCATTAAACATCACCTTCCCATTCACTCACTCTTTGCCCTCTCCTTTCTTGCCCATTGCTACAGCCCTACTGCCAATACACTATGTTCAACCAACAATTATTAAGTCAATGCATTTATGTTGCCTGAAAATGCAAGAGCTCTTTAAGTAACCTGCAGTTATATCTCCAATTTTAAATGTATGTGCATGATTATTTTACTATACTCCATCTTATACTCTAAAAAAATCCGTGAAAAGAAAATGTTTCTATTTGATCATAAAGTGTATTTGGTATCTGGCATGATGCCCAATAGAAAGAAAATTTTAGTTAATATATTCTTCTAATGGAATAACTAAGTTAGGCAATTTGATCAGGTTCAGGCAATGAAAAAGAGACACGTCAAAACTTGGAATATTTTCACTATTCCATTTGTTTACTATTTATCCAATTTTACTCTTTATTGAAGGATAGATATTAGTGATGCCTTATAAAGGATTACTACCTTGTGACTTCTTTCCACTTAAAAGTTTACAAAATTTGACAGCAAAATGTTCTTTTAAATCATAATTCATTGCATATTCTTTGAAATATCACAGAATCACCATGACATATTCAGATATTTTTTCTCAAGTATTTGTCCTCATACATGTCTTACTAAAATCTGCACATTCTACATTCAGGTTTCCTTTAATTCCACTACCCCTCGATGCCAATTCATACTAACTTAGAGTAAGCATTGTACATCCCAATATTGGATACTCTTTATTAACTCATCTATCTCCTTTCACATTTCCTTCTTCTAAAATAGGATTGAAAACTAAAAGCATCAATGTCTATATTATCCTGAATACAATTGACCCCATTGGATAGGGAAAGTCAAGCATGGTTGGACCTGGTCACTATTTAGATAGGAGACTGCCTAAAAGTAGTGAATGCTATAGCCTCTGACTGGGCATGGAAACTCATATCTCAGGCACTCATCAATCAGTGATTGGAAGGGTTGCAATTCCATGCTAGCCTAGGCAAAAATAAGCTAGGTATAATGATACATATCTGTAATTTCAGCTATATGGGAGGCCTTCCATAGAAGGATTATCACCTAAAACCAGCTCAGATAAACCTGGAGAGCATAGTTGAGAAATAAGTAAACAAACAAAAGAGACTGTGATCATGACTCAGGGGTGATAATGCCTACCTAGCCAGTTCAGGCCCCTGAGTTGAAAGAATAGATGAAGGGAGGGAGGGAGGGACAGAGGGAGGGAGGGATGGAGGGGAGAAAAAAAAGAAAGAAAGAAAGAAAGAAAGAAAGAAAGAAAGAAAGAAAGAAAGAAAGAAAGAAAGAAAGAAAGAAAGAAAGAAAGAAAGAAAGAAAGAAGAAAGGAAAGGAAGGAAGGAAGGAAGGAAGGAAGGAAGGAAGGAAGGAAGGAAGGAAGGAAGGAAGGAAGGAAGGAAGGAAGGAGTTAAAAATAAATGATGCCTGTAGGTTAGATGCATTAGTAACATAAAAATTAAGAAAAGTAATGGAAGGGGTTGGTTGGGAAGAATGGGTGAGAATGTTGAAAGGTGTGACATTAATCAAGATGCACAGTATTCATAACCTGTTTTGTTGAATGGCAACTCTTCTGTACAACAACTTAAAGATCATAAAAATATTCAATAAGATAAAATGAACAGGCTTTAGAGTACCGGAGCCTTCTGTGGTCTTCTGTCTCCAAAATGGATAAGTTGATCCCCAGCAGGGACAACTTCTTAAGATTTAGCTTCTAACTCAACAATGACACAATTCCTTCAGATTTCATCCTAAAGCCGTGGTTCCTAAGGTTTATTTTCTTAGGGAATGACAAGCTTGTTTAAAATAGCTTTCAAGGTTCTTGAAAGTCTGTGCCTCGTTGGCTCAGTCTGTTTGTTAGCCCCTTGTCGTAGATATTGTACTTGTACATTCATATGACCTGCTTATTAATGGATATGCATTTCTCTAAAAATACAATGAGGTAAGAAAGGGAAGAAAGAGGGAAGAAAGTTGCCCTGACATTGACTTCTTCGATACTCATCACAACTGTTGAAGATAAAGAGACAAAGTTCTTCTCATTTTCTTTCATCTCTTTGAAGGCTTTAAGGATGATATCTAAATTTTGTGCTAGTATGCCCTTGACAATGCCCTTGTATTTGATACTCTCCTTTATTCAACAAAGACACAGCAAATCCAGGCTTGGAAAGTTCAACAAACAAGGTAACTGGGTTGAATTTAATCACATTACCATTTTAATTGTCTTGGGTTTAACAGTCACCTTCTATTTATGGCAAATGAGACTGACTTTCCATTAAGCTGACACAAAATTTTTTCATGAAGGTGTATTAAGGCATAAAAGTGTATATATGTAAAGGAAACATCAAATAATAATGCAAACTAAAAGAAACATGAAATAATAATACAGAAAGCACAAAACTGTGACAAAACTTGATGGAACACTTGATGACTTGAGTTTGGAAAATGGTGTTTTCAAGTATAAGTAGCTTCTCATGCAGCAAGGGCCACGTTCATTCATCTCTCCACCTTCCACAATTCAGCATGACACATTGCAGGCCCTTAGTAAACAGTGGTGGAAGATAGGAAGAATGCTTAGACTCTGTGGTTTATGAGACTATCAGCCTTTGTGACAAATTATCTGAGCAAACCAATTTAAGGAAGCAAACATTATTGTGTCTCACAGTTCCAGAATATTTTACCTGTGCTTGTCTGGCTTCATTGCTATGGACTTTTGGTAGTTCAGAATATCAGGATGTGACAGAAGAGATGGCCACCTCATAATGTTCAGGAAGCAGAGTCATGGGATGGAAAGAGGGACCAGGGCAAATATATATCTTCAATGGCACACCCCCATTGACCTACACATACCTCTATATAGGTGCTGATGTCTCTGTATAGTATAATGTATGGGAATAATGAACACAGTCAAGCATAGAAGCAAGTTTTAAATTATCTATATCCATAGCTTCATAAGGTAAGGAAATATGAGAGATATATTAGGGGAAAATGCATGTAATAATACTGATTATAAAGTCATTAGACAAACTCAGCCCCATGGCATGAAGTCACTTAGTTCCTGAAAACTGGGGGTTTTACTGTAAACTTAAAAGTATTTGGAAACTTGCCAACTCTTTAAATCTCTAATTGCATACTATAATTCTCTAGAAACTGAGAATTTTTTCTCTTACTTTGAATACCCTTTATGTGAATTCATTGAGCATTTGTAATTTTTAAAAATATGACTTGTGGTGAAAAGTTGTAATGATATCATAGAGGAAAACGGAAGCCCCAAACAGCAGATACTTAGAAAACAGTCCTAAGCTACCAGGTATTTATATGACAACCATCTAAGTCTGTCTAGCTCCTCCCTCACTTCCTTGCTTCTCTTTTATCACCCATTTCCCAGTGTCTTTTCCTTAAATGCATTTTAATATGCCTTTTGTGATGTAGAAAAGTCAGTGTGCCACTTAAACACTAACAGAATCTTGTGCTAGAGAGCTGTTAACACGCTGTTATTTTCAAACACCACCACAGAGACCACTCTGAGAGAGTTGATTCACTTTGAAACAGGAAGTAATAGAATCTCATGTAGAGCTCCTCCCCATGTGACTCAACCTAGATATATGTTGATAGTTCTACAGGTCTGATCCTTCTTGCCCCTATTACACTGTGTATTCTGAAATAGCATATTAATTATGATAACTAAGAAAGTTTGTTTTTTGTTTGTTTTGTTTTGTTTGCCAGTCCTGGGGCTTGAACTTCACAGGGCCTGAGCACTGTCCCTGGCTTCCTTTTGTTTTTGTTTTTGTTTTTGCTCAAGGCTAGCCCTCTCCCACTTGAGCCACAGAGCCACTTCTGGCCTTTTCTATGTATGTTGCGCTGAGGAATCAAACCCAGGGCTTCATGTCTGCGAGGCAAGCACTCTACCAACTGGGTCATATTCCCAGCCCCAAAAGCTTTTGTTTTAAGAGGGTTCAGAGAGCATTTACAAGTTTTTATTTTAGCTACTGCCAGAGATTATTCAGATATGACTCAGGTTTTTAGAATATGAGTCTGACTGAAATGGGTAGAGGAGTATGGAAGGAATTCCAGAGACAAGTTGCATATGAGTTCACTATGAGTTCACTCACTTGTTCTTCTCCCTTATAAAAAATACTTTTGAGGGGGCTGGGGATATGGCCTAGTGGCAAGAATGCTTGCCACATATACATGAAGCCCTGGATTCAATTCCCCAGAACCACATATACAGAAAACGGCCAGGAGTGGCACTGTGGCTCAAGTGGTAGAGTGCTAGCCTTGAGCAAAAAGAAGCCAGAGACAGTGCCCAGGCCCTGAGTCCAAGCCCCAGACTGGCAAATAAATAAATAAGTAAAAATAAAATAAATATTTTTGAGCATCTTCAAAGCCTTTGTAAAGCAGAGGTGAGTTTGAAGATAGGTGAAAGTGTGGGCATGTAAGAAGAGATTAGGAGAGACTAGAGAGAGGAATCTAGAGTGATCATAACAGTATTAGATTTATTGATCTGATTCTGGATCTAACAAATAAAGACAAGAGTTTTGTATGTACTAACCCACTGAATCCTCTCAACAGCTCTATGAAGTACTGCCACTCTTGTTTGATAGATGGCAAAATTGAAGCTTAGAATAAATCTTGTGCAACTTGCTTAATTCCATCAGTATTGAATAAAAGAACCTGACTCTAAATGCAGTTTTCTAATGCTTCTTTATTCTTAACCACAATGAACCAACTGAGATGCTCTTCACAAATGACTCCCAGGCAATCAGAAAAACAGCTGTCTATGACTGTTCCTCCAAATACATACCTGTCAAAATCATCCATCCTCTAGTTCAGTGCCGCGAGGAGGAGGAAGGCATGAGAAGAATTGAATCATCCTGCAGTTCTTTTTCAGTCACCTCAGGGGCCCAGCAAACACAGGTATTGTTTCCATTTGCTCCATGAGAGAATGAATAGAGCGATTTCTTAAAGTTGCATATATCCTTGGGCCTAAGAAAAGTAAGAGGCTAGAGAAGACATCTGTTTTGGAGGCCTTTGAAAATCAAAACAAAATGCAACAATTTTTCAGAAGTACCAAATGCTTAATGTGTTGCTTATTCTACTTGAATGTAGACCTATGTGCATTCTTTACATATATGACAATGAAAATATTTCTATATGGCACCCTTCCCTACCCCAACCACCCCCATACACATGCATATGGCTGTGTATGTTTCCATTAGTACAAACGAAATATAGGGCCATGACAAAGACAGTCATCTGTTCCTTTTTGGATCAGAGCCTCAAATTTCATAGTTTAAGAGACTCAGTACAGATTACAGACTTGGGGAATAAAAGAGTTTGCGACGTTGAGCCTATCATAGGGACCTCCTAGATCTTTAGCTTCCCCGTCCCACCAGAACAAGGAAACTGCCAAAACTCACTTAAATATACATAAGCCGGGCTTTTGATGTGACTCACTACTTGTGTGCTGAAGTGAATCTGTCCCACTGGTCCTTAGTGAGGTACATGTGAGGTACATGGAGGAGTTAGAGCTATTGTCTGCCTGTGTGACTGAGCAGAGTATGAGCAGAGGTGACAGTATGTATTACTGAGAAGGGTTATCTTTGACACAAGCAGATTCAGAATATAGCATGCCACCTTAATTATGCTTTAATTGAACTACAATATACATCATCACTTAGTACAGGCTCTTTGAAGTCCAATACCACCACCCTGCCTCTTGGGAATGTGTGCCGTTACCACCAGCATAATTGTTGGAGCAACTGACACATTCCCAGCAGCAGGTATTGTAGCAGGTAGGGAAGGTAATTAGAAAGAGATTTTGATCTTGCTGACTTAGAGCAAAAGCAAGGTATCCAGGGATATGAATGTAGAGACAATCAAGTCATATTAAAGTCAGCCATGAGAGTTCACTTTAATATGAGAGATGTAGAAGCAGTAAAAACAAAGCTATTTTCCACTTGCAGAAGGAAAAAAAAAGTTGTCCTTTGATCTCTGACATAGTATGACAAGGAAACAATGCATTCAGACAATCATCCTGTATGGTAATTTTGTTCCTCCTTTGAATTCTTTTTATGTATACCAACCAAGTTGCTGCTGGTTTAGAATGCTCATTCACTGTGGTAATTCCACAAATGTTTAATGTTTAAGTGCCTTCACATGCAACAGCTCATGTATCTTTGCATTCAGCTGTTCACAGACTTCCTGACAAGATGGAAGTAAGTATGGATAGAGTACAGTGTGTTGAGTATCAATAACTTAAGCAAAAGACTTTTGAAACAAGGAGCACGACCTCCCTCTCCTTACTATTATTAGCTTGATGGGGTGAACATATTCATGTGATGAGATCAAAGGTAGATTTCTAGAGGAGGAAGGATATGATTGAATGATCAATTTGGATTCACTATTGTCACAAAGACAAGCTATTCTCTACAGGACAGAGCAATGGAAAGTCTCCAAGGCATAAGGAAGCAAAGGGAATGGCCCGAGTTCAAGTCACCACCATCTTGCTGTAGTGGTAGAGATATGAGAACTATGCTCAGGTGGAATCACACCAGGGATGTTTGCTGGTCTTTACTATTCGGAAGAAAATATGAAACCTTTGAACCACGAAAGCACTCAAATCACAAAAGCAATCTTTGGGGGGGTGGAAAAAACAACAACAAATAGTGTTGTGGGTATAACAATTCCATTCTCCAGACCACAAACTTCATTGGAGAACTAGAATAATGAAGACAACTTGGTGTTCACCCAGCAGTCCCAAGGACCAATGGAACATAGTAAAAGACCCACAGACCCACAGCCATTTCATATTTGATAAAGGAGTCAAACACATAGGTTGAAAAGGAAGATAACCTTTTCAGCAAATGGTGCTGGGAAACCTGGAAACTGGATCCCTGTCACCATATACTAATACCAATTTAAAAGGAATAAAATACCTCAAATCAGACCTGAAACCATCCTTGGAACTACCACAGGAAGGAGTAGGAGAAGCATTAGTACTTCTCAGCATAAGCTGGGACTTTCTGAGTAAAGACCCAGGGACTTAGTAAATCAAAGAAAGAATGGGAAAATAGGATTGCATCAAACTAGGGAGTTTCTGCGCAGCAAAGGATGTAGCTAACACATTGAAAAAACAGCCTACAGAATAGGAGATGACTTTGAAAGCTATATGTCAGACAGTAGCCTAATACCTACAATGTACAAAGAGATCACTAAACTAAACTTTCAAAGAATCCACAGCCCAATTAAAAATGGTCAAAGAAGGTAAATAGGGACTTCTCAGAAGAAAAAGTAGAAATTGCCAATACTTGCATGAAGAAATATTCAACATCTCTGGCTGTAAAAGAAATGCAAATCAAAACAAAACTGAGATTCCATCTCACCCCAGTTGGAATGGCCATCATCAAAGAATACAAACAACAATGGATTCTGTGGAAGATGTGGGGGAAAAGGAACCTTAATCCACCATTGGTGGGAATGTAAACTTGTTCAACCACTCTGCAAAGCAGTTTGGAGATTCTTAATAAAAAAAAAAAAACACAACAAACATACAAGTGATCCAGCAGTACTTGGGCATTTATCCAAAAGATTATAAATTATGATACAGTAAAGCCAGTTGCACAATCATATTCATTGTCTATTGTGAATAGTGCAAATGATTCACCACAAAGTATGGAAACAGCCCAGATGCCCCTGAACAGCTGAATGCATCAAGAAAATTTGGTATATGTACACAATGTAATTTTACTCATTCATTAGAAAGAATATAAATACATCATTTGCAAAACAAGAAAAAAAGATGGACCTGGAAAAAATGATGTTAAATGAAATAAGTCAGGCCCAGAGAGAAAATGGATACTTGCTTTTGCTCATATGTAGAAGCTAAAGAACTAATTTATAAACGCACAAGTAAATATGTATGGGGTTGCATTCAAGTGTACACAAATGCATTAACCAAAGATAGTCCAAATGGTATAATTCCTTAGGAAAAACTAAACTCACAGTCTAACAAAATGGATACCAAGAAACTGGCACTTGAATGGTATCTGGGAGAGGTCTTTGTTTGGGGAGGGGGAAACAAATGAAGAGAGGAAGAGGAAGAGGGTGTGGCCATAACATTTACAGTATATCCTGTGAAGCTAAGAAAATTGAAAGGTGGTGTTGGGATGAGAGGGGTGAGTGATAATGATGAAAGGGTGGTATCAATCAAGATGCGCTGTACTCATCAACTGATTTATTGAAGAGTATCTCCTGTGTACAACTACTTAAACATAATGCAAATATAATTAAAGAAGAAATCTTTGAATGTGTTTGTTTTTCTTTAGGCAGTTCTGGAGCTTAGTCTCAGGATCAAGATATTCTCTCTTAGCTTTTACATTCAAGGCTGGAACTCTACAACTTGAGCTATCACTCCACTTCTGGCCTTCCAGTGGTTAATTGGAGATAAGAGTCTCACTATCTCTCATTCACTATGCTAGTGAATTGAACTTAATTTATCCTGATTACCTTGTCACAAATATTTGGCTAATATTAATTAGAACCGTGGCCCCAAATTAAGATTTATAAAACATTCATTCTTGTGACTAATAATGTTAGGGATGAATGGATTCTTAAGTAAGAACATAGTTGTTAGTAGACAGAATTTATATATTATTAGACCTTCAATAAAATCTAAGTATTAATTTCCTGTGAGGAAATAAGGACTCAGAAAGACTAAATTACTGAGCCTCAGAAATTGCTTCTGGCCTAAAATGAGTTCAAATTCATATCATGTAATCAGTAAATTTATGCATATACCTACTGCATACTAACAATAGATTTCAGATAGATGATTAACTGATATTAGCTTATATTTCTATAAGAAATCACAGCTATGAAGGAGTTAAATTAAGATAATGTTTAGTCTAAATAAGAGTAAATTTTGAAGTTAGAGTATAAAATAAAAGTTCATAAACATAAAAAGGGAGATGAGACGAAAGAGGGGGAGATGAAGAAGAAAAAAAGAGGAAGAGGAAGAGCAGGAAGTAAAGGAGAAAGAGGACTAAGTTGAAGAGAGAAAGGAGGAGAAGGTGGAGGAGGGGGAAGAGGAGAAGGAAGAAGTCACAGCCATGCAGTAGAAATACATTGTCCAATTTAATATTCGCAATCAACTTAGCATTTATGTATTTTTTTACCTCCTTTTTTTTTGAAAGGAAAACATTGAGATTCAAAAAACTTACATGGCATTGCCATCCTCATTCACTCCAAAAGTCTGCGCAACCCACATGGCCATTTCCAAACATCTTCTACTAAAGCTCAGCTTATGCCAGTTAGTTGAATTGGTATTCATATGGGAATACTCACCATGAATATCTGATGTGTGCCATTATGGAACTGTTTTTGAACCTCTCACCAAGAGATGTGGTGGATGTGCTTGCAGAACATTTTTCAAAATGTAATATGTTCTAAAGAAATAGGAATTCCAAATGTGTTTTTAAAAACTCGAGGTCACGTGTGGAGATTTGCCAACCCAAGTCCCATGAATGGATACAGAAGGAGAACTTCCTGGGTCCTACCAGTGCTCCATTCTACCCAATGTGGAGATACGGTGCTGACAGTATGGATCATTTGTCATGTGTGTTAAGATGTGTGTTAGAGGATTCACTAACAACCAAAGCAACCCAGGCTTGTCACGATTACAAATTGTGACTCAACATTGTATCACCTTATCACTATCATTTTGAAATTCATTATTTTAGATGCATGATATTTTGTTGAGTTTTACATCTGCTAACTAAAGAATATTTATGAATAAGTGAAACAGGTCTGGCAGGAGTGGCTTGTTATGTAGGATGCAGAGTATGAGGTTGCTATTTGAGGCTAGCCCTAGCAAAACAAGACTCTTCGCCCTCAAAAAAAAAGTTAATGAAAAAAGTACTGGAAAAAAATATTTACTTTGCATGCACTAAGTCCTGAACCCATTTCCTAGTAATGTTATAAAATTAAGAAATAAAGAAAGAATTAAGGACACCAAATACAAAGAAGTACCACATGATTCTCTGGAGAACCTTTACACCCATCACTGAGTCAGGTAGCCAGGCTTTTTCTAAACCTCCAGAAAAAAGGGGGAAAAAAAGTCTTGTTATCCTGTGTAGGGAGCAAAAACAGCTTGGTTTGATTTGGGGGATTTTCCTTTCTTTTTAGGAAGGAGAGATACTCAAACCAATAGCTCGCAAAGTGTACCACTGGTACACTTTCAGTATTTATAGAGTTCACACAAGATGGCCTGACATTTGAGCCTGTCACCAGTCCCAGTTTAAAAAAAGAATGCTGCCGACAGTGACAGTTTTCACTCATGGGACAAGAATGTGCTGACCTGTTATTTTGTGGCATCAAAAGATTTAGGATGGGGCTGGGAATATGGCCTAGTGGTAAGAGTGCTTGCCTCCTACACATGAAGCTCTCGGTTCGATTTCCCAGCACCACATATATGGAAAACGGCCAGAAGTGGTGCCGTGGCTCAGGTGGCAGAGTGCTAGCCTTGAGTGGGAAGAAGCCACGGACAGTGCTCAGGCCCTGAGTCCAAGGCCAAAAAAAAAAGATGTAGGATGGAGTAAAAGCTTGCAGGAAAACAAGAAAAGCATATGAATTGACACTGAGGGCTAACTCTAGCAGTTCTGTTCCACACTTTTAATCCTTGCCACTTCGCTGTAGGGTAAGTAGAATCTTCCTTTTTTAAGAGATGAGAAAATTTAGTCTTAGGATGGTGTTTTAAGTTGGGATTCCTGGAAAGAAAAAAATACTCTGCAGGTGAGATGTGCACCAGCGGTTTATGAACAAGTATATCTGGGAAGTGACCCTGTAAGGAAGGGATGGAAATGACACTGGGCCGAGAGAGAAGGCAAATAATTATGCATTTATCACACAGGGTTCAACTGATTCTAAAAGAAGCTCTGGGACTGCTCCAGAATAAGACTGGGGACAGAGGGGTATTCCAAATAGTTATGCAAATAGAATTATTCTGTTTATCCCTTATTATAAATGTTCACATGGGAAGAATGTAACTAACTCACATCATTTATTCATTCGTACATTTATTAACTCATACATTCATCCACATGAAACAATCTAACAATCCCCTACTATGTACCAGAAAGTAATAGTGTATGCTAGCTGATGTCTGAAAACTGCTGAAGTATACTCTTTTTTCCTTAGAAGTCCTTGAGGTACAGTCCGGTGAATATCTAACTAAATAAAGTCCTTAAAAAAATAAATTCAGCGAGCATTTGGAAAGGCTGGAGTGGGGTCAAGAGGAAAGAAGTCGGTGAATGACGAGCAGAAGAGTGTAGATGAATCAAGTGAAGAGGAGCGAATGTGGTCAAGAACCCAGTATATAGCCTACAAAATTAAGAAGAGTGAGGGAAGGGGTGTTTTGGGAGGGATGAGTGCAAATGTTGAAAGAGTTGACATTGATCAAGATGCACTCTATTTATAAACTGCTTTGTTAAGTGGCAACTCCTTGATACAGCTACTAAAGATAATTAAAAAACAAATCTACTTTTAAAAATTATTTATTTATTGTCAAAGTAATGTACTGAAGGGTTAGAGTTTCATATGTAAGGCAGTAAGTACATTTCTTACCAAGCTTGTTACCACCTCCTTCATTTTTACCCCACCTTCCCCCTCCCCAATCCCCGCCCCCACCTCAAGTTATACAATTGCTTTACAACATACTGTTTTGTAAGTAGTGCTGTTGCATTGGTTTGCCTTTACCCTTTGTCTCTCCATTTTTATGTTCTCCTTCTAGAGCACTGAGTTAAGGAGATCAGGAACAGTGCATAGGCCCTGAGTTCGAGACCCATGACCGACAGAAAAAGAAAAAAGTATATATACATACATACATCTATTTTTAAAACTCGAGTTAAATTAAAAGAAGGAATGACTGCTTTCCATCAAGGCTACAGGAAAGTCTCTGAGGGAGAGGAAGACACTGTGTAAAGTATTCAAGGATCCTCTTACCCCTTGAAAACCACCCTCTGTGGGCAGAACTAATGAAAGAGTACAGCTCACTGTCTCATCTACTCTGTATGATGGATTTGGCTCTGTACAGAGGTCAGAGCTTGGCTTGGATTGCTTCTGAATTTATCCTTGTATCAACTACATACTCTCCCTCCCTCCCTTTCTCTTCCATTCTCTCTGTCTCTGTCTCTGTCTCTCTCTCTCTCTCAATAATAACCCCCATACTGAGTAACCCTGAAGAAAATAAATGGGGAAATATAGACTGAGATAAATGAAAATATCATGACATGTAACAAGTCCTGTCAGTTCCTTTCTGCTGAGACTCTTGGCCCATTATGCATCAATACTTTTGGACTAAAATTGACAACGTAATTCACATGGCACCATTTGCTGAGAACAGAGACACCCCCTCCCCACAGTTCTGGCGTTGGAACATCATTTTCAAAAGAGTATATGAACAGAGTATCCACATCTAGGAATATCAGAGGCAAGGTAAGGATTTAACTAGTTTGAAACTGACAAACCCACCTAGTAGCTAGTTGACCTCTGATGCTATTGCTCTAATCAATTAAAAAAAAATGTGAGTGTGCCACAATTTTCTTCCTTGAAAAGGAAGACTGAAAAGTAAGGATTCTCGGAGAGAATGGAAGAGGGAATGGAAAATTAAAGAATGCTAAACAGAGACAAACTTATGTTAATCAAATTTCTTAGATGCAACATGCCAAAGAATCCTCTGGGGAAAGTAAGACATACAGCTCATTCATGAACTCATTCCCCCATTCAGCAGTACATCCTGTGCACCTAGCCACATGCTATCCTAGGAACCAATGATCAATTAGTAAATATGAAGAGAGAAAGGGTCTATACAAAGTTATATTTGTGTGGAACTTAGAAAGAGATAATGATTGTGTATAAAAATAATGTGAATACATAATAAGGATTGATAAGGGCTCTGGAGAAATTCAAGCTCAGTAATGGTATGGAAAATAATGGGGGTGGTGTCAAGGTGGAAAGATAAATATGGGCTTCCATTGTTTAAATTATGTAAAGGAAGAGAGGAAGCCTCCTATTAGAGTTTATGGGGAAAGCCATAAGGTAAGCCAGCACATAGTCTTTCACGAACGTATGTGGCCTTCACACAGAGGAAGAATTGCCTGTCCCTTATACCTCAAAAGATGTTATATCAGGCTTAACAGGCACAGGAGCTCAGAAAGAAATACGGAGAATATCCACAGGCCTGGTTTTCAAGGCCAGCCACTACGTCCCTTGAATAGCAACACATTCAACGTTGTATGTCCTGATTTCTGATTTGGAGAGTGCCATGCAATGGGGTCATCCCAAGTTAGGCCTCACTTCTACTGAGGGCTGCAACACTGTATTGGATGAAGTTGATGAGCTGCGCTTGAATCTTCCTGGGGCCCCTTCTCAGCGCATTCTGCACGAATCCATAACTCACTGCCCCAAGTGCAGCTTACATGGAGAGCTGCGGGAATTCCAACCTTGCAAGGGATCACCGTCATGTCATGTCTGCTTCTGTTCGTGGAGGCCAAAATAATGAAATCAATTATGATTTACACAACAACCAGCAAGCAATCGTTGAGCAGGATGAGTAAGGGAATTTGGGGACTGAATGTGATGGAGAAGGATGATAGAGGGCGAGGGCGGGTCTTTTGCTATGAATCAAGAACACTCAGTCCGTTTAGTAGTGACGAACTCCATAGACTTTCCAGGTTTAAAAATGTTAACCCCAATGTATATTGTACAAAATTAAGGAAGCGTGAGGGAAAGGGCAAGTAGGGAGGATTGGATAAGAAAGTTGAAAAGGGTAACATTGATCGAGTCACATTGTATTCATCAACTGCTTCGTTAAGTAATAACTTCTTTGTACAACTACTTAAAGATACTCATAATTTTTAATGGGTAAAAAGAACGTATCAAAGACAAAATTTAACTGGTTGATCTTAGGAACCAATTGCAGATTGTCAGAAATCTTTTAATAAGGTAGCTAGGATGTAATTAGAACATTTGCTGAATGAATTAATATGTCGCCATTTTCAGAGTACTAAAATATATACTTGCATTTAATTTAATTATCCAGATTAGAGGGACATTTACATCGTTATTCTGCAAATGAGCAAGTTGAAGCTCTAAGGAGCTGAGGAGATAGCTGAAAATTGTTGATTTCCAGTGAAGCCAAGGCTAGAATCCAGGTTTCTTGATGATAATTCCCATACTATGAGACATGTGTAATTGAGTGATATTACAAATATCTTTAACGTAACATCACATAGCCCAGGCTCTGGATTTAGTTCCACCGGGCTTCCATTAAATCAAATAGCCCATTTGTATAAATTAGCAAAAATAAATGAGCATAGCAGACATATGCCTAGGTACATGGCTTTGTCAGGCAACCTTAGATTGGGTTGCCACTCCCTGTTCACTGCACTCTGGAAGTCTTCGATATGCGGTGTGCAACTTGTACATCTATCTGCATGTGACTGCTTTGAGAAGGACCAGCCAATCATCTTCTGTTCATTTGGGAACATATCAAATTATACCATCTTTGGAAAAGATATTTTAAAAAGTAAATATTTAATAGAAAAATATAGTAACTATTAGTTACACTTGCTTTTTGCCTTCCAGTGTGGTGAGCTACTTAATAATATTTTAGCTGCTTTCAAGAGCAATCTGCGATGGCTAAGACAGACATTGAGTAGGATATGATGAGTCCCAAAGCTGACATAATTTCTCTACATCCACATAGTCAATAATAAGAGGAAGTGGGTCTTGAACCACCTACCTCAGTGTACCTACCTCATTTCAGAAACAGAACGTGAGCCTATTAGTTCTTTCCTTCTTAATTTTTACAGCTCCTGGATGCAAACTTAAAGACTAGGTCCTCAGGAAAGAAGAGCTAATGGGAGCTGCAATGGGAGGTCTGGTGTCATCTATATACTTTCTTTGGGGGAGGAACCCTCCATTCTCCCTTAAGAGGAATGGGTTAGTCATCCCCACACATAGAGTAGGCTAGTCAGTAGCACACTCTTCCCACTGTACTTAAGGCTTGAATCTGTCCAAGTGCAAGGAAAATAATAATGTTACTAATGAAATACATATACAGTAGAAAAAAAACAAACCTAAAACAATTACATTAGTTAACAGTTGCCCAGTTTGGGGAACACAATGAAGGAGTTTTAAAAGTTGTAATGACTTCATCAGAATAAAGTATTCAACTGAAGAACTAACTTCCCCATACTGTATTATGTTTGCGATGCCACATGAACATTGGGCTACAATAGTCCTCTGTACAGATGTGCAGTGTGGCAGAGGAGAGGATAAACCTTCAGTTCAGCATGAAATATGTGGAAGAAGACACAGTGGTTAAAACCAACCAATGTTCAGTGAGGAATCTATTTATGGCAAATGTTTATGATAGGGAAAAACCTCATTTAATTTCTGTTCCACAGTATTTGGAAGTGTTCTTATTTAAAATCATATGAATAAGCATGCAGTCAATTTGGAAGTCTTGTCAAAAATCTGTTGACTTGATTTGAATCCCTCCAGAGACCCAGAGTGGAAGGACACAATTCTAATCTATCACTCATTCTCAGGAGGCTGATAGGAGGATCACAGTTTGCAGATGGCTCAGGAAAAGTTAGTGGGAGAGCCTATCTGAAGTATGATAAGAAATGTACTCACTGCCTTATGTATGAAACTGTAATCCTTCTGTACATCACTTTGGCAATATATAAATTAATTTAAAAACTAAACTGAAAGCAACAGGACTCTGTGTGTGCATGTGTGTGTGTGTGTGTGTGTGTGTGTGTGTGTGTGTGTGTGTGTGCTGAAGAAGGGATAAAATGCTTGACTAGCAAGTGTATAACCCTGAGATCAACCAAGGTAGAACAATAAATAAGTAGTCAAAGGGACGAATGAATGAATGAATGAATAAAACAATTGCTTCAATAATGTCCATTGCTCGGGGCTATGGTCTGGGCCCCAAGTCCTAACCTCTGCTTCAGAGAGCAAGAACCCTCCATGTGCCTGGACATCTTTCTGGAGGATTGGCCCCTTAAAATAGATGTGTGTAGGGTTGGCGAGGTGGCTTAGTGGGAGTG
This sequence comes from Perognathus longimembris pacificus, assembly GCF_023159225.1. Taxonomy (NCBI): domain Eukaryota; kingdom Metazoa; phylum Chordata; class Mammalia; order Rodentia; family Heteromyidae; genus Perognathus; species Perognathus longimembris. Next base: position 9,714,588 of record NC_063172.1, read on the forward strand.
CTTGCCTAACATTCATGACACCCTGAGTTCGATTGCTCAGCGCCAGAAGTGGTACTGTGCCTCAAGTGGTGGAATGCTAACCTTGAGCAAAAGAAGTTCAGGGACAATGCCCAGGCCTTGAGTTCAAGCCCCAGGATTAAAAAAATAAAACAAAAAAACAGAGGTGTGTGAACTCACCATACTTTCTGGACTGACCTCCACTTCAAACCTATGCACTGAACTCCAATGGGCTCTGTAGCTTAGCACGCTGAGTGCCCTGCCCAGGCCCAGGTGGGAACTCTGCTACCTATGAAGAAGATTTGAGACGAAAGCACAGGATCTACTTGGTGTAAAGTCCCTATAACGCTATGAAAATTTAAAAAAAAAATGAGAGAGAGCACCTATGGTCTTCCTCTGGAGACAAACCTGGATATATTTGACTGAAACACTTTAAATTGAACTTTTAAAATATCATCAAGGGAGAGACCAAGGGTAAAAGGTGAACCAATGCAACAGCAATACTTACAAGACAATATGTTATAAACTAACTGTGTAACTCGGGGGTCCAGGGGGTATTGGGGAGGAAAGGAGGGAGAAAAATGAGGGAGGAGGTAACAAGTTTGACAAATGTACTCACTACCTTACGTATATAACTGTAACCCCTCTGCACATCACCTTGACAATAAAAATTAAAATATTAAAAAAGACCATCATCAAAGATAATTTTATATGAGCCAGGTTTGTCTGAAGCAGAATATTTTCTCTCTTTTCTCTAAAAATATTGAAAAATCACAGTTCATATGAGTGAGCAATCAATTTGAAAGCATAGAAAGACAACTGTAATTTTTCTCTTTGATAGAGAAGAAAATGTAGTCATTCCTTGCTCTTCTATATGCTTGGGTTTAATGAAATCTTTTTGACGACTCCAAATGGGTTTGATTGTCATATTTTAACCAGACTATGGTAGGCCTTTTAACTGTTTCTGATAATATTTGAGAAATATGACAAAATAATAAAAGATATATCATTAATGTATCCAAGTGCACAGGAGACTGTTGTCTACAATTGAATTAGTTAAGTCAGTATACTTCACATTGTTTATACTGATAAAGATTTCTGTTGAGAAGTTTAAGAGCTGCATATCAGTCATCTCTATCCACAGTTCCACCTATTATTTCACAATTTGCATCCAAGACACCAACAATCATTTAGTAGAATCTGACCATGGGCCAATTACTTAAACCAAATGCAATTCTGCTAAGTAATAACTAAACTTACTGATAATTTATTTTTCAATAAAAACATATAAATGACAAAAAATTGACTTGAAGGTCCATCTTGACAATCCTAGCTATCACAATTAACTACTCATTTACAAAGCAACTATGCTTGCAGGGTCTAGTATGTTGAGAAAGAATGAGGTTCCTTGTAGGACTTATGTATGACTGTATTTAGGCAGAGAATAGACACAGAACAATTGATCAAGTGAATGCATACAAATGCACAACAGAATGGCAAAGAGAGCAGAATCAAAACCAGATTACCTAAGGCCATACTCTGACCAGAGCACATCTTCTAATCTGTGTGATGCTTGGCAAAGGCTGATAAGAGCTTCCATTTCCCCATCTGTTAATAAAATCTACAAATTGGCATAGACTTGTTAAGAAAATCAAAGAAAAATAGATGCACAAAGTTCCTAGACCTATTTCAGTCACTCAGTAATGTTAACTTACAATGTTTTTTTTCTGGCTTCAAAGAGCAAAGGCTGATTTGTCAGAGTCATACAAGAAAATTCACAAGAATGCTCTCCAATTGAATAACACCAAACCTCTAATTGGTGAGATGCATGTAGAAGATAGAAGAGACAAACAGAAAAAAAGCTCTGTTCTTACAGGTTTTTACCATGTAATCTGTAACGAGTTGTTTTTTCTCTCTCTGGGTTGCTTTATATGAAGTGGATCGTGCCTACGTCTTTCTTATTCTCATAATAGGAATAAACGAAAGCATGTATGCAAATTAACTATCACCATGCCCCAGGAATACAAAGGTGCTAAACAAGCATTATCCCCTCACACTATGTTTTTCTATCCTAAGTCTCAGATGTCAGAATTTGTATTTAAATTAAAGCCATGGATGACTCCATTTTGCAATGAATGTTTATGTCAAGATCTAAAAAGATGTCTTATTCCAAATGCTTAGATGTTTGGACAGATGAGATAGATTGTCATCACAAGTAGTTTTAATCTTCCCCTGTTGAAATTCTCTTTCAGAATTTAGTTTATGCTCAAGTTCAGTTCATGTATCTAACATGGCTTCCTGGTGATTGGAAAACCACAGAATCTTAGATTTCACATTCAAAGCCTTGAAAGAAAGTGGTTGTGAGTTTTTGAATCTGAGTCATCTCCTCCAGACTCCAGATCTGTCTAGAGAAAATACCACCCCCATTTTTATTGGAAATGTCTGAAGGTGCCAAGTTGTTCTAAGTTCTCACCCATTGACTACAGTCTTGCTTCCTCCTGTTTCTCAGTGCTCTTAGGAAGCTAACTGACAATTTCTAGTCAAATTAAGTGGACCAACCAGAGGGTTTATTTTGCCCACTCTTTTGCTATATTTTAATAATGTAAGGTGATGACTAATACGTTCCAGTTTCAGGCTGGGACAAGATAACTCTTCCCAGAAAGCTGGTTCGCTTTTTTCAAATACAAAATTATGTTGTACAGTTGAAAAAATCAGTTAGGGATTTCCAATCTGGTCAAGAGTCTGGTAAATGTATGCTAATTTTCAAATACAGGTTTGACTTGGACTTCTCTAGTGTAAGGAGATTCTGTTTTGAAATCAATAGAAAGTCATTTCCTTGCTAGTTAAAAAAAATGCATTTACTTATTTTAAATACATACTAGCCAAACGTGGTGGTATGAACTACTCAGGAGGCTTGTGTGGGAATATCACTTGAACTCAGAGTTCAGTATCAGCCTGGGAAACATAATGAGACTGATTCAAGAGAGAAAGAAAGAAAGGGAGGGAGGGAGGGAGGGAGGGAGGGAGGGAGGGAGGGAGGGAGGGAGGGAGGGAGGCAGGCAGGCAGGCAAGCAGGCAGGCAGAAATCACGTTTCCTTTTAAACTTGAACCTGTCAGGCCACAAGAGCTTCCTTAACAAAACTTTTATTTTTCTCCAATTGTATGTAACATAAATGCTTGTCATTGTGACTAGATCTAGCATTGAGGTTGTAATTGAAGGTCATGACATTTTTATTCAGAATTCTCAGAGAGGGGCTGGGTATATGGCCTAGTGGTAGAGTGCTTGCCTCATATAAATGAAGCCCTGGGTTTAATTCCTCAGCACCACATATATAGAAGAAGCCGGAAGTGGTGCTGTAGCTCAAGTGGTAGAGTGCCTTGAGCAAAAAGAAGCCAGGGACAGTGCTCAGGCCCTGAGTTCAAGCCCCAGGACAGGCAAAAAAATAAATAAATAAACAGAATTCTCAGACAAAGATTTATATTCTCCTGGAAAGCATTTAAGCATATTCTCCTACTCTACTTCTAGGATGATATTCTTCAGCAAAGTTCAATGCAAAGGTCTGACTTTCAGACTACCTTAACAATTTAGCTTCACAATGAGCCCGCCAGAGCCCATGAACACATACAGAGTCATCAAAGCACTTCTATCAGAAGCACCACTTCCCAGAATGAGACAGTCAGCGGTGACATGCAGTCTGGTTGTGTGTGCTATTTGATGCTTCACAAAACATGCTGCCATATTCTTCATCATTACAAGAGCTGACTTTCATTTGTTTGTTTGTTTTCATTTCAATTCTTTCCACACAGGAATTCAGATTCAGGGTGGGCAGGCTCTTACTACATACTAAATATTTTGACTGGATTTTGTCTTTCATCTCATTTGATCTTTGCAATGATTATTGAGGCACCATTTTCTTGAAATTCACAGGTTAGATGACTTTCTCAAGCTACTCAACTGTGAAAGCGAAAGATCACATAGCACAGCCACAATGTGAACCAAAGTCTACATACTTGATATAGTTTGAGAAGTCTGTGTACAATAACACACACACAACACAACACACACACACACACACACCTCTTAGAAAAGCAATTCAAACGACCAATAGTTAAAGAAAATTGACAAATAAAGAATAAGATGGTTAAGTGCTAGCCTTGAGCAAAAGAGCACAGGGACAGGGCACAGGCCCAGAGTTCAAGCTTCACGATTGACAGGGGAAAAAAAAAAGAAGATATCGTGAGCTGTTTTTTAATGTAAATTTTTATTTAAAAACAATTTTATTAGATACTATTTCCATGTCATACACTTCATCCATTTAAGTTGTACAATCCCCAGTGCTTCTTAAAACATTCACAGAACTATGATAACAACCACCACAGTCAAGTTTAGAACATTTTTTATGACGTTAAAAAAAGGAATTCCATAAGATAAGATTATATGAGAACCAAGAATTAGATTTTTCCTGTGAGCCAAGGAGCATCTATGGTTGGATTGTGTCCCAAACATCTTAACAGTGAAATCGTTTCTATAAGGAGCCACTCATGCGACTCAACAAATGTTGAAATGTTGCCTAACATATTCTCAGCTTGCCACTGTGTGCTATTTTCTGAGCTTTTTATAATATCTCAAAGTGGCCAAGCTCCTTCTGGCTCATCCTTCTGTCTCCCTTTTCTAGCTATTTGAGGAACCACAGTGGTAACACAGGCTGTACTGGTGTAGTCATGGGAAGCCCATGGAGATTAGAACATGTTGAACAGATTTCAAGCATGTCTGCTTATTTAAAGCACCACAAGACTCTTAAGGGCATGAATTTGAAAATAGTCTATATTGTGAGCTTCAGATTCTGTCTTCCTAGATGTGGTTCCGGGAGTCACAGAGAGACTTCATAGATACCCTGCGATTATTCGTAGCTGAAACCTTATAGGTGTCAATATTTTGGAAAATAAGAAACACCTGTTTTCATAAAGATCTTATCCTCTTAAACATGTAGCTGAAGAAGAAAAAAAATTTACTGGCCAAGTCAATCCCACACTAGCTAGATTGGAGGTAAGAGAGTGGTTCAAGTGGTAGAATGCCAACCTCGAGTGAAAAACAAACAAACAAACAAGAACACAAGGCCCCAAATTCAAGCTCCAGCATCATCATCAATTATCTGGGTAGAAATAAGAGAAAGTAAATGACATCAGAATCCATTTCCATGTGTGACATTGTAATATTTCCCCACTGAATGAAGGAAATACTTTCTGCATCTTTAAGACCTTAAATTTCTGGCAAATAATACCATCTTTGGGGTTATTTTGTGTGCATTTAAGATACATGGTCACTGCAAGTCACAGAAATTGAACTGTTTCTTCATCATTAGTTAGATTAACAGTAAATAAAAATGAGACAAAGAAGGTGAGAGTGACTAATTCTCACACTTTATACTATTTTATTCATTCTAAAGATATCACTGCAGCCACATTTGCTAATGGTGGGTGTGGTAGGTATGGGTAGAGATATTCCTATGCTGCTGAAATTCCCAGGATACCAAGTACATCTTCTGCAGTGAGGATTATTTTTTTGTCATGATTACTGTCAAGGCACAAGTGCATTCACGGTCAAACCTTTGCTGCTGGTGGTTCATGATCTCAGTCTCTTCCTTCCATCACTCAATAGCATGGAGTAGCATGACTGCCATTCTAGCAAACATCATTTCCATTTTGGGGAGTTGCCTGTTAATTCAACTTCTGCTTTTAACATAATTCAAGTTCGGGGAAATACAGATGCACATACAGCCACATACAAAGGGCTTTCAAGGTATATGCCATAAACTATATACATTATGTACATTAATGCACAGTTGTGCATTCTAATTTATTCATCTTGTATAATGTTAAGGTAGAATACTAGGCTTCTGCTTGGCAAAGGACATAGCTGGCAAGACAAATAGGAAGCCTCCACTGGGAGAAGATCTTCACTGATCATAGAACAGACAAGGGCTTGATATCTAAAATATACTTAGAACTCAAAAAATTTAATTCCCCCAAAACAAATACTCAAACACCTGCCCCCTTAATAAATGGGCTAAAGACTTAAAGAGAGACTTCTCTGAAGAAGACATGACAATGGCCAAGAGGCACATGAAGAAGTGCTCAACATCACTGGCCATAAAAGAAATGAAAAATCAAAACAACATTGAGATTCTCCCCACTGCAGTAAGAATATCCATTATCAAGAAAATTAATAACAACAGATGCTGGTGAGGATGTGGCCAAAAGGAAACCCTACTACACTGTTGATGGGACTATAAACTTGTTCAACTGCTCTGGAAAGCAGTATGGGGGTTCCTCAAAAAGCTTAACATAGAGCTCCCCTATGAACCAGCAAACTGCTTTGGGGTATTTATCAAAAGGATTACAAGCTGCCAACCCAGATGTCCCTCAGTAGATGAATGGATCAAGAAAATGTGGTACATACACACACAGAATTATATGCTTCTATCAGAAAGAATGACACTGCCCCATTCATATGAAAATGGAAAGAGTTGGAAAAAATCATATTAAGTGAAGTGATCCAGACTTAAAGAAACATAGACTCTGTGTTAACCCTCACTGGTAATAATTAGTACAAGTCTAGGATAGTCCTAGCAGAAGATCACAACAGCTCAATAGCTATGTTGATGCTAAGTAAAATGAACTCCAAGTTATGGAAATAAGTAGCTTATCATTGTTGTTGTTGTTTTCAATGTACCATGTAAAATTATACCTTTTTTGTCTTTCTTCCCCATGGTTTTATCCCTAATGTCACTGTAACTGATTTTGGTGCCCTGGGTATTGTATATAAGTTTATTGAAACTAGGAAGGGAAGGGAAACATCAAAATGGAGAGACAAAGGGTAAAAGGTGAACCAATACAACAACGATACTTACAAGACAATATGCTGTAAACCAATTTTACAACTGGGGGGGGTGAATTGGGGAGGGGGAAGGTGGGAGAAAAATGAGGGAGGAAAAGGGAAAGGGGGAGGAGAGAGGGGGCTATGAGGGACAAGGTAACAAACTGTACAAGAAATGTATCCAGTGCCTAACGTATGAAACTGTAACCTTTCTGTACATCAGTTTGATAATAAAAATTTGGAAAAAAAAGATTTGATAGAAGAGTTGAAATTGTTTAAGGTATACTTTCTACATCTATGGAATAGTTACAATGAAACTTTCTTATACTATTGATGTATACTAATAAAATTTAAAAAATAGCTTCTAAAAAAATGAGGGAGGAAGTAACAAGTTTGATAAGAAATGTACTCACTGTCTTATGTATGAAACTGTAACCCCTCTGTACATCACTTTGACAATAAATGAATAAATCTCACAAAATAAAAAAGGAAAAACCAAACAAACACCCAACCAAAGAAAAACTAATTTTCACAGTCAGGAATTAATTCAAGGTAACTCAACTGTGAAGCCTCTGGTTTAACTATTATACTCTACAAATAGACGCAGGTACTAATTTTATCACAGGGAATGGTTGCTGAAGGAAATTCATGGTTTAATATTTCTAGAGACAGTACTGGGAAGGTCTTCCAAATCACATCTAATACAGAACAAGTGCATTAAAAAAAACTGTAATGAAAATTTAAAACCTTCTCTAAAATACTAGTCATTACTCATAATCATTTTCTGAAAAACTGAGATAGTGAATTAAACTCTGCACTTAGGCTCAGAAGAAAGAACATGGCTCAAAAATTGCCAGTTAGTCATCACTTTTGTTTAGACACTTGAAACCTCCTTGACATGATTTACAACAGAGACCAGAAGACATTAATTACCACACATCTTACTTCCCCAGTCCACGAGCTGGAGCAGCTGCTATATATGTCTTTTTCTAATTGGTTGTGCTCAGCCAATAAGTCAGCTTCTAAAATCTGAATGGTGAAGCCAGCAAGGAGCCAGCACAAAGCCAAAGGGAGGAGATAGGGGATGAGCCCTCCTACTGTAATAACCTTATTTCTGAGAGGATTCCATTGGATTCCCAGCTGTGGGGGCCCACTCTGCAGACAGTCCATGCTCTACTTTTGATTTCAAATAAATGTGCTGTCTGCTTTACAGAGATTGATTAATCACACTCCTTAATTAATTAACTAAATAATAGCATCAACATTTTAATGTAGGTTCTTACTATGTTGTTTATGCTAGTCTCAAACTCCAGGCTAGTCTCAAGTGATTCTCCTGCCACAGATTGCCAAGTGTTAGACACACACACACACACAAACACACACGTATCACTACTGCCATCTAACAAAATATTTCTAAAAGAATTTCTAGACCATGTTAATATTCTATGCTGAGGAAGAGAAGATCCAAAGATAAACTGAAATTGCCAGCATGGAATGTGGCAATTGAGTTAGGGATGAATGAGAGGAGTATTCTAGGGGTTTCTGGCCCTTTGGGAGAAGAGAGGAAAGGAAGGTGAGATGGGGCACCCATGGGAAGAGGGGCCCAGCATCAAGTCAAGAAATAAAAATATTTCCAATGTATTCTGAAACCTGGTGTGTTTCCTATTCTTATCAGGTTTTTTTCTTGGTGTCCCTGAAGTTATTCCTTTGCCTGGATTACATACAGATTGGTCAGAAAATTAATTAGTTACAATTGCGATCATTAAAAGGTAGAAATACAAAGTGACGTTATTCATCTTTTAAAAGGAAGATGGAGGAAGGATTGCCAGAATTCATGACCGTTGCATGAATTACATGGAAACCTGAATGTAAGAAATGAGCTCTCTAGAGCAGAATGTCCCAACCTTGCCCTATGGATATTTGGGGCCAGATAATATCTTATTGTGTGTTGTAGGATGTTTGGCCTCAATCCCAGACTGTTAGTAAGGTCACTTCCTCTCACTTGTGACTATCAAAAATATCTCCAGACATTTCTGAAAGTCCTGTGGGGAGAGTGGATGATGGATGGATGCATAGGATATGAGTAATATGGAATACTCTGTGGAGAGAACTTCCTGGGTAACTCTGAGGTGGGATCTGAATCAAAGGAGCTGAACAAGATGGTTGGTATCTGCACTGGGAATTCAAGAAAACAGTGGCACTGGGTGATACAAATAAGGGCAGGTTGGTAAAAATATATCTCATGCATGTGAAGATTTTGGAGAGATGAGATGAATAATGCACACAGTACTGCTGCATTATGGGAGGTCTGTGCTTGTCGATGGAGCTGCTTAAGGTTCCCTTTCTCCTTTAAAGTCCAGGTGCATGGTGATCAGGAAGGAAGCCCCTTCTTCAGCAGCAATGAGCGCAAAGAGAACAAAGCTTGTGAGGATCCAAGTAATGAATGCTGGGCCTGTGGGGAAGGGCAAGCAGAGTGTGTGGGTATAGAGGACTCCATAGGCCTGGAAGTCAACACAGATACAACCTCATTCCCAAGTCCAGACACAGCCTCACCATTTCCCCACTTTATCTCCTCACCCTTCATTAGTTCTAACACTGACTTATTGTGTCAGTCCACAAAGGCTGCTATAACAAAATATCAGAAGCTGATAGCTTACAAACAAATTTATTCCTCATACTCCTGGGCACTTAGAAACCCAGGGTCTTTGAACCCACAGGATAGATTTAAGCTTGTTTAAAGCATAAATCTCTCTGGTTCATGAACTATGGTGAGTTTTGCTCCATCTTCAGCTGATGGAAAGGGTGAGGGATTCCTTTAGAGTCTGTTTATAAGGGTATTAATTGGTTTGATAAGGTACTTCTCCAGAAGAAATAATCACTTCCATAAAGCCTGATATCAAAAATCTCTTAAGATTGAGTCTAGGCTTTGACATGTGAATTATGGGCTGCAGTAGGAAAACAAGCATTCTGACCGTTGTATATATTTTGGATGTTACTTTTTTGTGTTATGTATACTACATGAGCTTTTCTGAGGTCCATAGCACAATGGCTACTCCATATGTACATCCATCTAAAATACTATAATGGATTTCTATCAGTTCTTCCTAAGAAATTGTGAACACTTGGAAGGGAGCAATGATGTCTTAAGTATCTTTATACATGATACATAGAGCTCTAGCCCCTTGCATGAGCATAATAACCATGTTTTCATTTAGGAGGATTTATTAGAAAGACCTACCCTATTTTTCAGCTGAGAAGAGTAATTTTACCCAAAGATTTTGCAGGAAAAATTTAGTGCATTTTGAGAAATCCTTCAGTGGCAAGTCTAAAGACAATGGTCTATGTTTAATACTCAAACCTTTTCCATTCTTTGAACTAATGGTCATAAAATTGGAAAAAACAATTGTGTGAGAAAGATATGGAAAAATACTTAACCTCGTGACTAGTCAAATGAATCTAACTTCAAAGCAATTAAGTAGGGTTCTTTTTTTTAACTTTCATTTAAATGAAATGAGAATAATGTTGGCAAGAGTACAAGAGCAGAGCCATTCTCATCTGTGTTCAGTGGAGAAATTGCTAAAAACATCTTTGCAAAATATACTCAATAGTAAATTGGAAGATGCTCAAAAAAAAAGAAACAATAGCAATAAGTAAAAAAAAAAATTGTACAGATTTCACAGAGTAATCCAGAAATATCCTAACTCTTGTTCTTTCTCTGTCTTTTCTTCATTTTCTTTCTTTCCTTTTTCTTCTCTTCCAGGTGACCTAACTGGGAAGCAAGAAGGTAGCTGCCCTTGGAGGAGGTGTGAGTAGAAAAACCTAACCAAAAATATAACGCTAGTGGAAACCCTAGTGACCAAGAAATCAACCTACGTCAAGGTTTCAGGACTAGTAAGTAGTATAGCCCCTTCAATCAGAAATCCAAAAAAAACACTGAGGATAGAGGTTAAACAAACACCTAATTAGAATCTAGCTGCATTGAAAGTCCTAGAGTGAGATTAAAAGTGAAAACATTTTTCATTTCTACTCTTTTGGGTTGAATGTTTTGCTTTCTCTGGAATATTCCAGTACTCCTAAGTTAATCTTTTAAAATCCAACACGAAGACTATTAAAAACAGTCAAGCAATGGATCACATCTGTAATCCTAGCTACGTAGGAGACTGAGATCTGGGGATAGTAATTTGAAGCCAGATTGGGAAGAAATATCCATGAGATTCTTATCTCCAATTAGACACCAACCCCTCTCCCCCCAAAAAAAAACCAAACCAAAATAATAATGAAAAGCAAACAAATGAACACCAGAAGTAGAGCCGTGGCTCAGGTGGTAGAGAGAAAGCCTTGAGCAAAAAGTTTCAGGGGCAGCGCCCAGGCCCTGAGTTCAAGCCTCAGAACACACACACACACACGAATTATCATTCTTTAATAATTTCTGGAAAATATTCAAATTCTTCTCTGTGTTTTACACAGTTCTTACTAGCCACTCTGAAAAGTATGTCTTTGGGCACCTGCTATGTGCCAAACACTGTGCTAGGCCATAAGCTTTTAAAAGCAAGAGTGTCACTATCTCTGTCCTGTGGGACTTGGGCTCCATCAGGAAGGACAGGCACCTATACCAACAATGACAAGGGAATCAGATAAATGACCAATTGACTTGGACACCACGGACCACAAAAATCACAGGGAGGAAGCAAAGTAGCATTGCCTGCACAATAAATTGATGCCTGAGCTTGGCCTTGGAAACCTAGCAGATTTCCAGGCAAATGTCTCTAGTCTGGTTAAACCATTCCCAGTGGCTCCTGTGTTAAAGTCTTTTTCCCTGAGCACTGTTGTCCGCAGGTGGCGTACGCTTTAAGAGGTGAACCTAGCAAAAGGCCTTAGGAAATTGAGGGTGTAGTACTGAGGGGGACAGTGGGACCCTGGTCTCTTCCTTCCTCCGTTTCACTTCTTGGCTTGAGGTGGCTCCCATCATGACATGTTGCATCACCAAAGGCTCAAGAGTGATGAGCCAAGGCCAAACTGGTAGGAACTGGAATCTCTGAAAAGATGGATGAAAACTAGTCTCTTCTCCATGCAAGTTGTGTATCCCAGGTGTTGGTCATAGTAACTGAAAACTTGCTAAGCTTTTTCAGCTGGGTACCAACATAAGTGGTACCCAGACTCAAATAATGGATGCACAGCGAGACCTGAAAAGGGTCATGGAGAATTATAGGCCAGGGAGAGGCTTCTAAGGCCTTACACAAACAGCACCGAGGGATCTGCCTGAGGGCCACGGTGGATTGGGAACTTGAGATGAAATCAGTGAATGCTGTGCCTCTCCCGTTCTGTGAGGGACACAGGGAAGAAGTCAAGCTCTTCCTCTGTGTGCAGCAAAAGCTCCTTGAACAACAGCTTGGGGAAGAGGTGGAGCAGAGGCCTGGGAAGAAACACATAGGCTTGGAAGAAACTGGCACAGAGCATCCTAAATTGATAGCTTCGATAGACACGGTCAGGGTTCCAGCACTGACAACAGATGTTCATGTAGGTAGGGCCTCTCATTATCATTTCGCATCTGGTATTCACACATCCTTCTTCCACAACCCAGAGAAAGTATAGAGTCATGGAAGAGCTGAAATGAAATGGCCTGGGTTCAGAAAGGAAAGAATCCCAGGGTGGACTGTGAGGTAACACCTGACTGTTAGGCTGGGAAAGTAGTGCAGAGGGCTGGTTTTCTGTGGCGCATATTTACTTACCAATGTTTTTAAGCGGCATGCAATGATATTTGTAAAAGGGGAGAATAGAGAGAAGAGGGATGGGACTACAATAGGAGGAGAAGTTGAAGTTGTTCAAATTGCACTGTGTGAATGTATGGAAACATCATCCTGAAACACCCTCATATTACAAGTCTTTGGAAAAAGATAAAAGAGAAATGAGTTTGATTGTCTTTGAATTCTGCATCTAAGTGAGCTCATGGGACATTTGTCTTTCTCTGTCTGGCTTATTTCACCACATATGATGTCCCCATTTCCATCCATATTGTCGCAGGTGACAGGATTTCTTTCTTTCTTTATGGCTGAGTATACTAGTCTGTTGTGTCTCTGCACACATTTTCTTTACCCACTCACTCTTTCATGGGCTCTTAGGCTATTTCCATTTGTCGGTTTTTACAGATGAAGCTGCAATGAATGTGAGAGAGTGGGTATGTCTTCCACATACTGATTTCAATTCCTTTGTGACTATATTCAGTATGGACAGTGATCAAACAGTATTTTAATTTTTAACTTTATAGGGAATTTCAGGCTGACTCTATACTAGTGGTAACTGTCTATACCAGTGCCTGGTTTGTGTTTCTGGAGAGCTGTTCCCATTGGGGTAATGTCAGGTGGCTCCCCCATTAGGAGAGCTGGGCACAGCATCGGTCAATGGGCTGCTGACCACTGCCCTCAACAACTAGCTCTCCTTTAGCATGCCAGCCCCACTACTGAAGCCTGAGTTTCCTCATCTACAAAATGGGCACCCCAATCCAGTGTTGATGTTACTGATACAATTGTGTGCCATTTGTAAAGCTCTCCTCCAACCTAGCAAAGCACATGATAAAAAAAATGAATACTAATAGGCTGAATTGACCAACAAATATTATAGTTGTTGACACTTCACAAACACTATAGCTATTGCAATTTGCATTTTAATAGATCTCAGGCCTGTAGTTGATCCTCTAAGCCACAATGGATCCACAGTGGTCTTCTGCATGGAATGAGCTCTATGTTTCTGCCTACCTAGACTAATAAGGAGCCAAATTCAGAGAGACTAAATATAGATCACAAAGGTTGCACAGCACATACAAAGTACACCTAAGAATAGATTTCATGCACACTAAGTTTAAAGCACTCTGCAATGTATTGTCTATCATTTATTCTGTCTCCTACAAATATGCATTGGGTTTCTATAATGAGCTGGGCTCTATGTTGAATATTATTGGATCCTGTTCTTAAGTATGGAGGCCTTCAGTGGCTTCCAATCCTGCCCTTTCTTCCCCCCCCCCCCCGTCCACTTTTAGGACACAGAGTTTGCCCTACCCCACTCTCTCATTGGAAACTAGCAGAGACTCTTGCACCAAGTACTGGCTAGTCCATGGGGTCTCCAACAACTGGATAATCCTAATGTCATATGGTCTGTAATAACCATCACAAGAATCATAAACATTGAGCAGAAAAGCCTCTGCTCTTGGGGCTGGAGATATGGCCTACTGGCAAGAGTGCTTGCCTCGTATACGTGAGGCCCTGGGTTCAATTCCCCAGCACCACATATACAGAAAACGGCCAGAAGTGGCGCTGTGGCTCAAGTGGCAGAGTGCTAGCCTTGAGCAAAAAGAAGCCAGGGACAGTGCTCAGGCCCTGAGTCCAAGCCCCAGGACTGGGCAAACAAAAAAAAAAAGAAAAGCCTCTGCTCTGAAGAATCCGAGTTACATCATGATGCATGGGATTTGAAGTCAAATCTGCTGGGTTTAAATTCCAGCTCTGTACAACTTTGGGCAGCTCCCCAAATCTAAACTCCAGGTCTTCATACGGGAAGTGAAGACTACAGCACTTGCCTTTGGGATTTTTCTCTGTGGATTGAACATGCCTAATATGCTGTGCACCTAGGAGATGCCTAATCAGAAATAGTGATTATGACTTGTGCAAGGTTAAAGAGAAGGAGAGACTCAGCATTGATTTCAGCTTCACAAAAATGGTAGGTATGAAGCAAGGCTGTCACCCTAGCCAGAAGTATGCTAGGAATACCCCCACTGCGCCCAGCCGCACTCTGAACACAGGGTTCTTTCTCAAACTGAGAGCTTTGCAGCCCTCTCTTCCCCCTGGGTGGACAGAAGGTCAGGCTCTGCCGAATGGCTGTGCTACTCCCTCGTGCTGAATCATGCTGACTGGTGCCCAGGACTACTTGTGCCTGTGCCACTGAAGTTCCAAGGTTTGCAGGCGCCACAAAAGCCGGTCCTGGTTTTTTATTCCCCTGGCTGCAAAGGACAGAATCACAGCAGAGCACAGAAGTGCAAACACACTGCCCACGTTTCTGTTTGCCTTCGCATTGGCCAATGCTGCCTGCCCACCCCCACCCCCTCCCCAACACACACCACCTTCTACCTAGTTTCTAAGCCTAGAAGTACACATGCACCAGGGCTTCCACAGTAACTGATTCCAACCTTGAGGTGGATTCTTAGCATTTTTAAGATTATTTGCAGCATTTTTAGTGAAGACCCTAGACAAAAATTCATTCTCCATGGTTTGGGAAGCGTATAGCAATAATAGTACGTTAACTGGAGCCAGAAATATAAGTCACAAAAAAAATGTGGAGATCTAATAAATAAAAAATAGACATAATCTTCACGATCAATGGTTCAAAAATGATGAAGCAAAACTGAAGCACACTCATGTGTTGAGATATTGGCAACTGCTGTAACTGTTAGTTCTAGTGAACTCAGAAGGTTTCTAAGGCAGGATCCATGAAAACAAAGTTTAGAAAACTGTAGACATCGTGGTTTCAATTATTAAAATGCATATAAAATATGCCTAAGACCCTATAGGGATTCTCTAGGAGAATTTTTTAAACTTTTTTTTTAACTTGATGTGTATGGACTTTCATACAATGCATGCTTAGTGGGGAAGGACGATGGAAAGGATGACACTGATCAGAATGCATTATACTCACACACTGACATGGTGAATTGAAACACCTTTGTACAACTCCATAAAGTCAGGTAAGAAAGCCTTGTATAACTTGGCTGGCTGATTGTTACTCTCTGTTTTCTGTCATTTTATTTTTTCCTTCTCTTTTTTCACTTATTCACTTTTTCAAAAACATTTTCTCCAGGGTCTGGGAATGGAACTGTGGAGAGAAAAGGATGTGGCTTTTGCCCTTAGGGGACTTAACTCCTGGTGGGTGAGATCAAACCACACACAACTAATCAAACCAGTGTATCAACGCGTTCCCTGTGCTGACGACGAAGTCTGAGTCAGGGTCAGGAGAAAGCAGAGGACAACTGGAGGTGATTTGAAGGCAAGTCACTGAATGACACACAGCTCTGTGGGAGTTCGGAGCTGGCATGCGGGGCTCCAGGGGCTGGTGCAGAGCTTTCCCATTGCAGTTTAACCAGAGTCCAGCATTCAGCAGTGTGCTCCCAGATCCCACACTTCAGATCTAAAGTCCAAGGCCTTTGCCCCCGGGGGTGGGGAGTGGGGGCGGGGGGAGGCATTTACAGAACTTCAGCAGCCCAGCTGCTGGGCTTTGAAGGCTCCGCTGAGCAACTATTAACTGATTCCACTGGATAAACAGTGACGCAGTCACCAGGTATGTTTGTGCCCAACCAGGTGACTATTTTCTCTCCAGTCAAGGACTTTGGAGTTCCAGATTTCAAGCTCCAGGTGACGTTGGACACAGGGGGTCAGGTCGGGAGGGGAGCAGGTCACGCAGCCAAGCAGATGACACGATCTGAACTCAGTTGCACGTCAGAGTCTCCTTTTCCTCTCTGGATCAGGAACACATTCGTGTGAGCTTTGTAGTCAGTAGGATGATTCATCAACTTCCAAACACTGGAAAAAGGAAGCTGATGTTTAGCCTTTCCACATATGTTTCTCTAACCCCTACAGGGATAGCGATAGCTCTGGAAGATAAACTGGGATGGAGGTAAGGGCGAAAAAGAAGCAATTACTGTCATCCATAATTATAAGCCTTAGCGCTTACTGTGCCCTAATAGTTGCATTTCCAAGCAGATGTTATTAATTAGTGGCACAACAAGGCAATTTGCATTCATCCTGATTGAGGAAAGAATGAAAACTACTTCAACTACACAGAAAATTCAGCGTATTTACTTTTTTTTGTTGTTGTTTTAATAAATAGGGAAACTAAGGCACAGAGCCTTAGCAGATCATGATAAAGAAAAGAAACTTTGCAGCTTCATAGACATCGGATTGTCATCACAAATAGCAATGGGGTGATCACTGGTGGACATTTGGTAGAGTTAAAAGAAGAGACCAGGGTTATGAAGACAGTAAGCGCAGTCTTATATTGAACGGATCTTTCTTCAAGTAGCAGCTGCCTTGCTTAACAAACTGAATGGGGTTGCCAGAAGCAGGGCCATAAGAGGGTCCACATTTCTGTTCATTTATCAATCAATACAAATAATTTGCGGATGTCGTGCCTTCCCACTTGCAGTGTGTCATGGCTGTAATATTCCATTCGATTTCCTTGCCATTCGAAATAAGAAGGAAGTGCTGGTTATATATTATCTAGCTATACTATCCTTCTCTGAATAGGACACCTGTTAGCCCAAAGCTTCCCTTGCTCTATAATTATTTCATCATCCAAAAGTCATAGCCTGGGCCACTGATAACCAAGTCTCCTCAACAGCCTCGCTTCCTAAAGAAGGAAAAGATTTCTGGCTATGTGCCAAGGCCCTCACCCAAAGCAGTGCTGCTCATGACAGCACAGAGGCTTGCTTTATGGGTGAGAGGAAGGGCAGTGAGGTCTTACTGATTCCATTGGGGACAGGAGGTTCATGCTTTAAGGGGTATCATCCTAGTCATTTTATTCACATTTTAATCATTTTGATCACCCCATGGCTTGAAGTTTATATATTGTCATTAATTTGGTCTACACAAAAATGCTGGTTAAAATGCTTTTGACATAGCACAGGAACCAACTCACAATGCCCTAAATAAAAGACAATGTCATCTCACATTCTGTGGCCTCCAGGTGTGGTACCAGTCCTCGCTATTTGTTATTTTTCTCTTCATAGTCACATGGTGATTGCTGGAATCACATGCTTTTTAAGTTCTTTTTCTGTTACAAGAGAAGTTTCCCAGAGGCCTCCTGGAGGACTTTCCTGAGTGTCTCCATGCCGAAATCCAGCCATTTGCATCCTGGGGACAGGGGACAATTGCCACAACTTAATTAAGTTAGCCAATATCCTTCCCTACATACCCCCCCCCATGCATATACATAACTCTCACTCAGCATTGCATGACTGGGCTTAGCAAAGACCTAGACACCCTTGAAACAGAATGCCAATTAGCCAGCCATGGTTAGGGCTCCATGAGCAAGGAAAATGGGAAAGAGTCGCTGTCAAATAGGTGGCTGTTACTAGACCTATTTTATAAATGAAAATGTAGTGGTTCAAAGTAGCTATTAGCTGTATGAGTCAGAGTAGCTTAACCGCTGTGACAAAGGACTCTAATGTATCAGTGGCCTAACACAATATCAGTTTTATTTTTCACTCATGTAGTCCAATAGCAGTTGCAGGAAAAGGGAATGCAGTTATTCAAGGAGCCAGCCAGACACTATTGGTCAAGTCCTCTAAATCCCTGGAGTCTTCCCTGGGCTGGGGTTAAGGAAAGGAGGATGGTCCATGGGAACAGATAGTGGTGCATCTACTTCATCTCAGAGTCCATTGATTATAGCCCAGTTCCCAGGCTGCATCTAACCCCAGAGGAGGCTGCTGTCCAGCAGTGTGAACAGGAATGAGAGGCATGGTGGCTGAGCACTGGTCTAGAAAGTTTAAATACTGAGACGGAACCATGCTGCTACTTCTGATGTTCTTCCTGTTAGAAAACTTCCCAGTTCATTTAACTTTCCTTTCAGTATGGAGCCTGCTCTAGCTATGTATTGTGAAATACCTGCCTTATTAACGAATCCAACTGCTCTGTTGACCCTCACCTGACTTACATTTTTTCCCCCTTTCAAGCTTCCATCGTTTTGGCTTTTCAGTGCCAGAACATTTTACTGACTTCCTGTCCTAGAAATAACCTTTCTCTTCAGTTTTCAGATGTTTTTTGCTCAAATCTGTCTGTTGGACAATTCTCTTCGCTTTGGCTCTTTCCTCATTCCCTCTCAAATCCAATCCTCTGCCTTCAACTCTCCCCCTGAAGAAGACTGCTCAAGCTGACAGTTTCTCTCAGACCCCTGTGCTGACTTCACACTGTATTCTGAACTCTTTACTTGACCATAGACAGTCATTTAGATGTTCATCTATTACTGTGACATCTCTCTGGTGTCATGATTCCTACAACTGTTGTACTATGTGTCAGATATAACAATACTTCTTAAAAGTACATCTTTAAGCACCTCAAGAGCCCAGAGGTTTGTATCACTTCTGCCAACAACACTAAGACCACCAAACTCCCACTACTACCACTACTACCCCCTTCGGGTTTTAAGAAAACAAATCTAAAGTTTGTAGAGAAACACCAAGTGCTATTAAATGGTAGGACAGGAGCTCAAAACTAGATATGAGGACTCTGAAACCAATATTACTGGCTCACCAGTGTGATTGCCTTTGAAAGTTTCAAGACTCTGAAAGCCTTTCCCGTTCCCTTCAAACATTCCTGAGTTAAGTACACAGGAAGTGCTCAATTGATGTCCATTATACCCCAAAGCAAGCAGAGTATTTTCTGTCCAAAGCCTAACATTATTTTCCCAATTGGATCTCTTCAAATCACTTTACTGCTATAAGTATATCTTTCACCTTAGGCCCCAGATTGCTAATGTTTGTAACAGTTTGACCATGTTCCAGGCCATATTTTATTGTACTCTAATCCTCTGAGGAAAGTCTCATGACTATTCCCACTTTTTAAGGTAGATGAGGTAGAAGCCTTCATTCCACTGTGCATATTCCCATCCATAAAATTCTTCTGCCTGTGGCAATTCTCCCAGCCATTACTGTCAGGGTCTCCAGGCTTATATTCACTCCCTCTTCAATCCTACTGTACATCCTTAGATTAGATGTTCAAATATCGGTAACAGAAGCAGCTTCCTCCCTAGGCTACAACTACCCACCCCCCCCCCCCAAATTTATTTCATTGATTCCCATTTGATATTTGATTTTTAATGGATTTCATTATCCATCTTCATTTTGTCTCTGATCATACCCTTCCAAAACCTTTATTCTTTGTAGTTATCAAGCAAAAAGACTTCCTATAGTTACCTGGGTCATATTTATCATTCTGTCCTTGATTAAACTTTGCAAGGAATATGAGGTGGGCTTGGAAAGCATTCTGTCTGTCACACTGTGTACAAGGTATGCCACAGCAGGGCCCCATCTAGGCAGAACTATTCTCAGTGCTTCGGTCACTACTTCACACACTGCTGGCTCCTGAGAGGCCCTCGGTCACTGTTCATGGGAGGAATGAAGAATGGATAGGTAAGCAGAACAAGAGACTCTGGGTTCACACATTTGTTCAAATACAAAATAAGCTGAAGGTATACCATGATAGTTAAATGAAGTATTTTAGTACGGTGCTTTGTATAAATCCAAGTCTCTAATTCTTCTTAAAACAAAGGAATGTAAATGTAAGTTCTCAAGTTCTTCTTAGAATTATATTATTAAGGCATGTCTCTCCTTTGGGTGGTTGATGCTGCTGTTTCTCACAGATAACCTGCCTCTTGATGAGTAGACTGACTTTGATGCCCAGTTAGTACACACTTGCTAAGTGTTAGGTTTGATTGTGCCTGTCAGCTGGCATTGAGCCTTCTACTCAGCACAGATGCAACAAGTGTTTAAGTGTGTGTCTACCATGTGCCTAGCACTGAGCTAGGCTTTGATAGGTGCAATGGTGATATATAACTCCTTAAGGAAAGAAGTAATAATTAAGTATGGAGGAAGATACATTTAGTAAGTACAGGGTACTATGGGAGAGAAAAGAAAAGCAAAGAAATATGTATTATGTATAAGTATATAATGTCACACACACATACACACACACATATACATATATATATATATATATATATATATATATATAATTCTTATTGGTTTTTTGTTTCTTGCCAGTCCTGGGACTTGAACTCAGGGCCTGAACACTGTCCCTGGCTTCTTTTTGCTCAAGGCTAGCACTCTACCACTTGAGCCCCAATGCCATTTCCGTATTTTTCTATATATGTGGTGCTGAGGAATCGAACCCAGGGCTTCATGTATACGAGGTGAACACTTAACCACTAGGCCATATTTTTAGCACCCATATAGCATTCTTACTACTCACTTTTCCTAATGCTTTGTTAAATCCTGTGTTATCGGGGTACAGTTACTGAAAAGAATAAACAAAGCTGAATTCAAAGTGATATATGACTTAACAGCCTAGAGACTAATTTTAGCGATATCTTCCATCTACTGACTCAAGTCAGGCTCAAAAACTCTAATTGCTCAGCATCGAATCCATTATTGGCAAGCTCCTTCCATAGTGATCCCAAAGTGACTGTCACTAACAGCTGATGATACACACTGCTTGATTTGTCAGGCAGAAAGGAGGAGGGCATTGAATAAAAGTCTGGATTTCTGTCTAATTGGATACTTTGTTCCTGTAGTTATTCTCTGGGAAGAAAAAAGTGTAGGTGTTGAGTAGTGACTACTGAGCCATATAACCATATAACTACTGACCCAAGAACGATGTCAACTTTGCTCAACTATATGATCTGAGAGACAGGGCATAAGCTAGTATTATGCACACCTTTCCAGATTTGTAATTATTGAAAAATTGCTGTACAAATCGATTGTCAGCCCTAGCTTCTGTCAACAGTCGATGAGACCTACCATTTCTCCACATTCTCATCAACACTTGGATATTTGTAACCTATTCACATGGACACAGTGAAAGATAAGGGATGAAATCTTACCATTCTGGTCTCCTTTTCCGCAAATCACCGCTTTAAATACTTTGCCCATTCTATTATTTGTTTGTTTTCTCCTTGTTTGTATGTTTTCAGATTTGCTCCATTGCTTTTTGTGTTGGTGTTAATAATTTCTACTACTGTGTGTCTTTCCATTTTTATATTGCTGCATTTGTCTTGCAGGTACTTTAACTTTCAAGATTTCTAAAGTTATCACTATTTTTCCTTATGGTTTTGTCTTTTCATACCTTATTGAAAGTTTTTTTTTTACCCAAAGATGGTAAAATTAATCTCCTATATTAATTAAATCTCCTATATTAATTAAAATTAATCTCCTATATTTTATATTTTATATTTTATAATTATATTATATTATATAATTATATTTATATTACATAATATAATTATTTATATTATATAATATAATTATATTATATAATTATATTTTATAATCTCCTATATTTTATATTTTATATATAATATATATAATATATTTTATATATAATCTCCTATATTTTATATTTTAAAAATTATTCACCTTTAGGGGCTGGGGATATAGCCTAGTGGCAAGAGTGCCTGCCTCGGATACACGAGGCCCTAGGTTCGATTCCCCAGCACCACATATGCAGAAAACGGCCAGAAGCGGCGCTGTGGCTCAAGTGGCAGAGTGCTAGCCTTGAGAGGGAAGAAGCCAGGGACAGTGCTCAGGCCCTGAGTCCAAGGCCCAGGACTGGCCAAAAAAAAAAAAAAAAATTATTCACCTTTAGGTCTGTAATTTACTCATAACTCCTTTGTACAGATAATGTAAGATACGGATTTTATTTACCACAATCTGAATAGTAGATTTTTCCAGTTCTTCTATTTTGTTGGTCCTGACTTTCCTCATGGTTTTTTTCAGGTACATGCTCTTAACTTAATAAATGAATCAAGCTCCAAATTCAGAATTCCATTAATTATTTCGTGATTTCTGACATCCCTTCTTCTTCCTTCTGTGGTTCTTTTCTTCCTTTCTTACCTTCTGGCATATTGACTAGCTCAACCTTTCCTCATGCTCTGGTAGTTTAAAAGCTTTAGTTTCTACGTTGTTTCTTTTTTTTTTTTTTTTTTTGGCCAGTCCTGGGCCTTGGACTCAGGGCCTGAGCACTGTCCCTGGCTTCTTCCCGCTCAAGGCTAGCACTCTGCCACTTGAGCCACAGCACCGCTTCTGGCCGTTTTCTGTATATGTGGTGCTGGGGAATCGAACCTAGGGCCTCGTGTATCCGAGGCAGGCACTCTTGCCACTAGGCTATATCCCCAGCCCTCTACGTTGTTTCTTAACATTACTTTTAAAAATATTTTTACACATAGCCTTGCTTTATCGGTGCAAATTCCTGTCACTTTATCCATCCTTCGTGGTTTTGTTGGCAACTAGTACTTAGCCCCATCCTCTTTGTAATTCCGTAATTAGTATCTTGTTTTCTACAGTAAAACTTATTGAGATTCCTGTAAACACTTTCCAGCATGTTTGTTCATTGTTGCTACTTGCATTCTTATTCAGCCTGTGTAGATATCATATCATTGATTCCCAGCATGCATTGCGACTACCAGGCTCATTGTTGCATCCTCCCAAGGGAATTGTCTTGTCATTTGGCTGCCATTACCTCACCCAATCATTTCTATGCATTTTGTCGTCTATATTTACCCATTAGGTGTCTAGTTGAAGCTGCGTTTGTTTATCTGTTTGTTTTTTATTATTCACAGAATTTGGTGTTTGTTTATTTCAAACCTAGTGTGTTTCTTCTAGTTTGAAGTCTTCTTAGCCATGACCTTTTAAAAGGTTTGTTTCTGGGCTGGGAATGTGGCTTAGTGGTAGAGTGCTTGTCTAGCATGCATGAAGTCCTGGGTTCCTTTGCTCAATACCACATATACAGAAAAAAAAAAACAGAAGTGGCCCTGTGGCTCAAGTGGTAGAGTGCTAGCCTTGAGCAAAAACAAAGCTCGGGGACAATGCTCAGGCCCTGAGTTCAAGTCCCAGGACTGGCAAAAATAAAAAAGGTTTCTTTCCTCCATTCTCTATGTTCTGCTTAGTTGGATAATTAACTGTATTTGTGTTGAATAAACTTATTCTTCCTTCCATATCTCTTAACTTTTCTTTCATATTTCCTATGTTTTTATTTTTTCCAAAGTGTGTTGTCATTTTTTTTCAGATTCATGTTCAATAAATCCTTTCTTCTCTATCTAGTTGCTTTGAAATCACTTGCTGAGAACCCCACCCCCTTTATCTTCAGAAATTCATTTACTTTGTTTGCTTTTTTAAAAATAAAATGCACTCGGTGCTTTGGTTATATTTTCTACTTTTATTTGATCAATTTAAATTAAAATAAATGTCAGCCCCACCCCCCCACCCCCCCCCCCCCCCCCCGCATGCTTTCGGGCTCTTCCATTATATTGAAGTTTTGGTATCCAACTTCCTCACTGAGCTGAGGTTACTGGATTTCTTGGTGCCCTTTCCCTGTTAGGGTCAATCGGTCCGAATGGTACACACTTTCCATTTTCTTCTTGAATTTATTTCTTGTATTTTCTTCAGCTTTGCAGAGGACTCAGCTCAAGTATTGATCTTTCTAAACCCACAGAGACACTCAAACTTTAGCCATTAATCATGGGCACTTGTGTCAGCAACTAGGAACCATCAAGGGTTGCAATGTGAGTTTATGACCATTATGAATTTGTTCTTCATTTTAGAGATTTGGAGATTCAAAAAAAAGAAAAAACCTTTTGTTTTGTTAGATGTCAGTACTGAACTTAGAGTCTGACACTCTGCCTATGACTGGTGCCCTACTACTTGACCAAAAGTTAGTTTTTTGGTTAGTTTGAGATAAAAGTGTCTCAGATTAGTTTGCCTGGCTTGGCGTTGAACCTCAGTCTTCAGATCTCAGCCTCCTAAATAGCTAGGAATAGAGGCATGAGCCTTTAGCACATGGCTTTAATATTTTTTTAAATGCTGATTTTTTTCATATGTATGTACGTATACACACTTGATGTGAGGTGCACTGATAGAGTTTGTCTTTTGTGTTATTAAAATTAAATTTAAAGGTAATTCTCACCTATCTGTCTGTCTGCCTATCTATCGAACTATGCCACTCAGGAGACAATTCTTTGTATTTTGCATCTTAACTTCTTTTGTTAATTTCATTGTGACTACATTATAACTCTCCTACAATTAGTAATGTTAGTAAGTAAAATTAAATTAAACATTCTGAGTTATGTTTTTTTCATATATAAGTGGTAATACCAATGTACCTCTTGGAAGGTCATTCTAGTGAATTAGTTACTCATGGAAAACAACCCAGCATAATATCTAATATGTAACAAAAGGAACAAAAATGGAGCAAAACCTCAACAAAGGGTAATTCCTGTTGTTATTAGAACCTTTACTAAATATGTATGTAGGTGAAGAAATAAAAATGTCTTAATAGTCCATACATGAAGGGTTATGTATACTAGATTCTGGGAAGAAAAGTGTTCTCCATGTGAGAGCAATGTGATTTCAAGTTACAAGCAAAGGCTCATGGGTAATAAGTCATATCCCAGACCTGGATAGCATCCTGGTGGATTTGCCTAGCCTGAGGATTCGGGAATTCTATGTTACTTTCCTTCCACACCTTTATAGAACATTGTCTCTCTGATACCCTCTCACTTGCCACGTGTACAAGAATTAAATAGGCAAAAGCCTGCCACCCTCCTTTGAGGACCTTATGACCCCCATGCGGTATAGCATGCCTCCTGCATAAAACACCATGCTACCTTTTTCTAATATAAGAACAGAAAAGGGAAATTTGGGTTAACAGGTCTCAAGCTAGAGAGCCAAAGGTGAAGCCTAAAAGTAAGTTAATACTTTCTCAAGAACCAAGATTTGAGGAAGCGGGTCTCGAGAAGAGATCTGAAAAACCACTTCCCATTGCATATGGGCAGGGTTCAGGTTGCACGAGTAAATGTTACCTGCTCATCAAAAGTTTCCGTGCCATGGACCTCACCCAGGTTAAACGCTACAGCTGTGTTTTAAAGCTAACTCTTCCTGAGAGTGGAAAAAAGTCAAGCTAGTGTCTCACAGAACACATCTTGTTTGGAAAACAGAAATGATATTAGGTGACCCTAGGGTGGCGGCAGCCAGGGCGTGGAACAAACCTGAGAATGTTCCTCTGTTCCTACCATAGTGGCAGGGCATCATGCCACATGACCTGTGTCTACTCATGAGAAGCATCTCGAAGAAAGGTGAGGCAGGCAAGAAAAGTCTAGAAGTAGGTATGAGAAAGCGAAAAACAGCCTCCCTTATTTGTAATGTGTGTGTGTATGTGTGTGTGTGTGTGTGCGCGCATGTGTATTGAAAGAGACATATACAGAGACCTTTGAGTATATATTTTGTATTGTATATAATACTCTTTGTACAAAGACGTTTCAGTTTAACATGTCAGTTCATGAATACAATACATCTTGATCAAGGTCATCCCTGCTATCATTCTCTCCCATCTCTTCCAACTTCACCCATTCCTTCTAGTTACCTGGCTCCACTTTTACATATGCACATGGAATATTATGACTTCATTTTCCCACCCTTCCTCTCTACATTAGTCTTCTTCCCTCCCCTTGACCCACCCCTCTTGACAACACAACTTTTCAGCTTCCTTGTATTCACTTTGTTCAACTGTAAATTGGGTTGTTCAAAGGAATTACTCCATTAGAATCCTCCCTTGTGTATATCATACTTGAATCAATGTGTTTCTTCATATCTAAGTACAGCCTTGTATATATGTTTTTACGTATGTTTATGGTTTAGATTTAACTTTCACATATGAGAGAAAACATGTGCTCTTTGCCTTTTTGAGTGTGACTTGTTGGAAGTAAGCATTTTGGGTAAGGTTCTGAAAAAGCAAAGCACATGCCATTGATTATTTAGCTGTCATTTATAGAATACTTCCTCTGTACCAGTACAATGGATAGCATATACCCAGTGTGCAAAGCATTTATTTTTATTATCTCACTTAATTTCCATAATGCTCCAAGAACACTATTATCTCATGTCCTTTAAGAACAAAATTAGGTTACTTCTCTGTTGCTGAAAAGCAGAATTTTGCTCAACATGAAGTCATCAAGATTTAATTGAAAACAATTGGGTTTTGTAGCTTGATAGACCTGGGCTTTTTTTCCTCCCTCAGCTTTGTCATGCATTCACTTTGTTACTATGAACAACATAATTTAAACTCTCTCAGGCTCAATCTGCTCAAGCATTAAAATAGGGGTAATAATGACTACCTCATCGGGTTCTCACAGAATTTAAACAATATGTGTTTACATGAAATATGTTAGAAGTTAACATTTATTAAGTGCTTTCTTTGTGCCAAGCGTGTATTCACCACTTTACAAACATGTTATTTAATTCTCATGATTCCCTCTATGAAGTACAAAGAATTCTGAATTGTTTTAAGGAAACGAAGGTTCATTAAAAATTAGGAGAGTTTTGTTTCGGTTTTGGTCCATGACTCTAAAACAAGTAGGTGCCATAGTTGAAATACCCTACCCCACACACCTTCTGTCTTCTGTCTTTCACTATTGTGGCCTCAATGATTGTTTTTCAAAGAATTTGCAAAGCTTGAAAAATAATAGAAATATTCACCATGGGATTGGTAGTAGTTTCCAAAGCCCTTCCAACTCTGAGCCTTGTTTGCATAAACCACATTTCCTAAACCAGCAGGTAAGAAATAAGTGGGAATTGGCCAAATTTGGTTTGGCATGAACTATGAACCCAGAGTTTGCTAAGTTGCCTATGAAAGACACCTACCCTTGCTCAAATTTTCATAAGATCCACTGATCCAGTTGCAAGCCTTGTTCCTTAAGACTTTTCTGCTTGTGAATTTTCTCAAATCTCCTTGCATTGTTTTATCCTTCCTTTTCTGGACACACCACTAATCTGTGCATATAAATTTAAGCATAGGATGGGCTCTTCTGAAAAGTAACACCTGTGCTTAGACACTTATCTAATTTCTCCTTAGCTAGAGAGCCAGTGGGCAAGACCCTGGGAGCACTGCTTGTTCCCATACCATGCCCCTAAGATGTGGTGAATTTGCTGTCCTTCACCCATCATTGCTCCTTCTTATCCATCCAGGCGATACACATTGCTCATGTTTATGCTTCTGTCATTAGAGCTGAAGGGGCTGATAGCCAGTGATACAATTATTCCGATTCCAATATCACACCAGATATATCACCCAGGAAACTGGCTCAACATGAATAACCTCTTTCAGAACCACAAATTCCCATAGTAGTATGGGTTTGTACCTGGAAGCCAGATCCATAATAGAGGTCCCCCTCTGACTTTTCTCTTGGATTTCATTTGACTTTGAGAGAAACATGGGTCTATAAATACGAGTGAGCAAAATAAGGCAGAATAAAACTGTTCCTTTCTTTACACAGGGGACTATCAATGATAAGAGCTTAAAGGACATTAGACTTGCTCCATACAAACTTTCTATTTTAGAGTTATGGAAACTGAGGCCAGAAAAAAAAGAGGCCCCTTCATTTTCTGTTTGTTTTATATGCTTTTTCTTCAACCATGTACATTTGAATACAACATATACATATTCAAATGTGTGCTCTCTCTCGCTCTCTTGCTCTCTTTCTCTCTCTCTTTCACACACACACACCCCCATACACATGCTTGTTGAATCATACCATCTGAAATTTATTTGGGTAACTAAAACCAAAAGCATTACAAATGTAACTATTTTATAGAGAATTCATCTATATAGTAGACATTTTAAAATAATCAGATGAACTTTCTCATTCGAACACAACACAGTAAAAAGAGGAGAATTTTGAGTCTTGAGACTACCTGACCTCTTGGCTTGGAGGATGGTTTCCTGTTCACTCACTATGTGACATTGGGTAACTTAGCTAATGTCCTTGTGTTGTGTTTCCTTCTGAGGGAAGAGCATGGCCTTCCTCCCAGTATTTGGAGGTCTGGGTGAGTGAACCTGCCTCTCCCCAGGCAGGCAGGGTAAGCTAGTCAACACATTTGTCTTTCTCTGAACAGGTTCAGGAACTGTGAAGGGATGGGGGTTGGGTAAGAGCTGTGGTGAGGTGAACTGAAGTAAACAGGCAGCGACCAATAACCCTCAACAACAGACCCATGTTTGCTGACCACACCCACCTCCCCAGCAGTTTACAAGACTCAGAGGGAATAACAGCATAACTTGTTGACCTCCACGTGATAGAAATTTCTAGAAGCACCAAATGCCAAACTCACTCGGCTTCCGGAGATGGAGGTATGCTGAGGGATGCTAAACATAAGCCCAACACACCTACCCCAATCCCTTCCAGGTCTGCAGTTCCAGGCTTACAGAGCCATGGGGTCCCTGTTCTCATGGACAGCAGGGCTTTGAGGCTCCTTTGCTCATATGAATGAAGCCTGCAAATCTGAGCCATTGCCTCCAGGGAGGTCGCTGGCAGCCGCAGGAAGAGTGATCTGAATTGGGATGAGCCATGATA
Organism: Perognathus longimembris pacificus; assembly: GCF_023159225.1. Classification (NCBI taxonomy): domain Eukaryota; kingdom Metazoa; phylum Chordata; class Mammalia; order Rodentia; family Heteromyidae; genus Perognathus; species Perognathus longimembris. The sequence continues at coordinate 9,743,611 of NC_063172.1, forward strand.
TTGAGTTCCAGTAAAACCCACAGAATGTTCTGAACTTGTGACTAAGCCTGAGCTAAATAAACAAGCCCCAACAACCACCTCAAGAAGGATAGCCACGTGTGGTGTGGCCTAGTAATCTCTTTTCTCAAAAAAAAAAATAATTGAAAGAGCCAAAATGTTCTACTTTGCAGCTTTCAACATTTCTTAACCATTACATTCTCAGCCCCTCGTCGGTGGTGATCAGGGTGTTGGGAGATCTGTCTCATAGGAAGGTTGTTAACTGGCTGTGCTGAGGCCCAGGACCTCTCAGGACCACCATGGGGCAGGGGTGGAGCAGAACAGATGCCGTGCATGCCTACTCCTCCAGCGAGTAGGCCAGAACAGCTCCTTTTTATTGATTTTATTAGCTTGCCTCATATTTTATTGGGAAAAAAAATAAGAGTATAAAAAAGGGTCCTGCTTCTCTTCAAAGGAACAAAAGTGCAAGGACAGAATCTAGCGCAATAATATTAAAAAGGATGCTGGACACTTTGCTTCATGCTAATGCAGGGCGGAGGGGAGAAGAGCTGATGGTTATGGTTTATTGTGTGCCAGAGACTGTTTCTAGTGAAAAATCCTCATGTGACCCCAGAAGTGAGTGCTATGATATCAGTCCTGTTTTACAGAAGAAGCAGCTGAGGTGGAAAGAATCTGAGTAAACTTGTTCAAACCACAAAGGCAGTCAATGACCCAGGAGCAGAGATGCTCGAGCTGTGTGCTTACCTGTCATGCTACGCTGACACTTCAATCAGATCTCATTTTTTTAGCTTGCATTTTCAAGGCTGAATACTAACATCTTTGCCCAGCTTCCCTTCCAAGCCTAGACTTTGCCACACACAGCTCTACTTAAATTTACCTCCACCTTAGAGGGGCTTTCTTTGATTCATCCATCAAAACAGCGCCTCCTCTGGCCAATACACTTACCTTTTCTTTTCTTTCTTTCTTTCTCTTTTTTAATCTTTTTTCTTTATTGTCAAAGTGAAGTACCGAGGAGTTACAGTTTTATATGTAAGGCAGTGAGTACATTTCTTATCTAACTTGTTACCTCCTCATTCATGTTTTACACTTATCTTTTGTTTCATTTTTCTGTTCAGCACTTATAAAAACCTGAGTAGGTTTTTCTTTGCTTATGGTCTTTCATCTATGGACCTCGAGCATTAGAGCAGCTGCACCAGGGCCTTTGTGAGATCCCAGATCATTCTTCATTCCTAGTAGCTGAATTTAGAAAAGAGTCCTGTGGAAATAAGTGTGGAAGAGGGTACAAGAGTTGAAGAGGAAGGGAAAAGATCTGGATTGGGATGGACAATATGAAGTAGGGTGATTAACTTAGAATGTGAAGTCAGGGGCTGGGAATGTGGCCTAGTGGTAGAGTGCTTGCCTAGCATGCATGAAGCCCTGGGTTCGATTCCTCAATACCACATATACAGAAAAAGCCAGAAGTGGCACTGTGGTTCAAGTGGTAGAATGCTAGCCTTGAGCAGAAAGAAGCCAGGGACAGTGCTCAGGCCTGAGACCATCCCCAGGACTGGCAAAAAAGAAAAAAAGGTGAAGTAAGACTGTTTAAATAGGAATCCCAGCTCTTCTGTGGAACCATAAGCAAGTTTTCATTTCCTCATTTGTAGTAGAGATAATAACACAGCGATGTTATGAGGACTAAATTAGATAGTGTACATAAAAAGGAGGTCTTTGTTGCTTATTGATTCATTTTTGCTCTAGAGCTAGCACTGGAATCGTGTCTAAGCACATACAAAGCTGCCAAATATAAGCACATGTTTGAAGAGACAATGTTGGATTATGGCTGATAGATAGGCCCTATTATATTTTGGAAAAAGGAGAAGGAGAACATAGACCTTATTCTGTCCCAAGATGCTGTATATCTTTGGTCAAATTGCCTTACTTCTTGAGTCTACATTTCCTCCTTAGTAAGAGAAGGAGGTTGGGAAAGATAATGTGTACATTGCCTATGTCTCTGACTTCTATAAGATGAAAACTAACTAGACACCAGTGACTTACACATGTGATCCAAGTTACTGAGATGTGAGGATCAGGGTTCAAAGCCAGCCTAGGTAGAAAAGTCTGTGAGACTCTTATCTCCAAATAGCCAGCAAAATAGCTGGAAGTGGTGAGGTTGTTCAAATGGTAGAATGCTAGCCTTGAGTGAAAAAGCTAAGGGACAGCCACAGACCCTGATTTCAAGTCCTAAAATGAGTGGGGGTGGGGGGGGAGGCAGGGAAGGGAGGGGAGAGGTCGAGAAGAGAGTAAAAGAAACAATAGCTGATAGTTGATCTGGTTTTTCCTTGGTTTTCTAATAGCAAATTATGTCTCCATAATTGTTGTCACAAAGCTAGAATGACAAATTATATGTGTTAACTTTCTTTCTACATTCCAGTTCTTGTACCATAATGGCTGGTGGGTTGGCCAAGGTATACCTACACTTACAATTGACAGTTCACTTGATGTGTCATCTGGGTCTCTGGGGCCGTTCTGGCTTGATGAACTTTGACTCATTGGGTAGCAAGGATTCATCAGTCTTTCACTTGCCCTCAGTGAGTGCAAAAGGGGTCAGTTGTATCCAGGTTGTCATGGAGATTTGTGCTCCAGGTCCACCTTGGAGATATGGGCAGTTTTCTTCCTGCTCCATCTGAAGTGTCATTGTTCCCTTTGGCATGATGATGTATTAGAAGAGCTGTTGCCAAGGTTTTTTCTGGCTTGGAAAGTTGCATTGGTATACCGTGATTTCTTTAGCTATCATTTCTTTTTTTTTTAAATTGTATTGTTACTATAAAGGTGATGTACAGAGTTTAGCTATCACTTCTAAGCAAGTATTTTACTTCTGTCCCTTAGTCAAAACAACAGTCCAACCATATTGGTTTCTGAGAAATCAGCCATTTGATGAATAAGTGTCTTATAGTCATTCCTAGCAAATACATCTCACTTGCAGCATATGGTCACCTAAAGATTCACCATGGATCTTGCTCATTGTTTGACATACAAGAACACGAGTAATAGTAATACACTGCATTGTTGGTTTTCAGAGAAATTTCACGTCATACTCATAAAAGCTGCATGTAACTGGTGTCATTACAGCCATATATGAAGAAGTTGAATCTCAGAATGCCTTTAAGTCTTGCCTTATAACACAGATTAAAATATAGATTTTATTTATTTTTTATTTAATTTTATTGTCAAGGTAATATACATAGGGGTTACAATTATATACGTACATTTCTTGTCAAACTTGTTACCCCCTCCCTCATTTTCTCCCCACCTTCCCTCCCTCCCAACCCCCTCCAAGCGGTACAGTTTGTTTACAGTATGTTGTCTTGTGCATATTGCTGTTGCAGTGGTTCACCCTTTATCCTTTGCCTCACAATTTTGATGTTCCCCTTCCCTTCCCAAATTCAAACTACGCATGCCCTGATGCAGATTCTTTTCCAAATTTACTTTCATCGTCAAGGTGATGTACAGAGGGGTTATAGTTACATACGCAAGGTGGTGCGTACATTTCTTGTCAAACGTGTTATCGCCTCCCTCATTTTACTAGACTTTAACTGTTGAATTTTGGTATTTTCCCGAGCTACTTCTATGTGGTGGAAGACTTTCTTGAGGTACTTACTTGCAAGGGTAGCAAGCTCTGGCTCAGTACTGCGGTCACCAGAATACACAGTGATGTGCGTCCATGGACTGTGCTGCTAAAATAGAGTATGTTCAGTAGACTAGTTGCATTAAATTTATTTTCAATTTCTGATATATTGTACTTATAGTGGGTTATTTGGCTAGAACCTTATTGTAAGTTGAGGAACGCCCATCCTTACATGCTCTGAGTTGCATAGAACAGGGAGTAAAAACGAGATAGCAAGGGAAGGGATAACATTCTCCAAAAGGAAATGTACTCTTTGCCTGATTTACGTAACTGTAACTGTAACCCCTCTCTTTTTATCATTTTCAGATAAAAATTAAAAAATAAAAAAAAAGAAACTGGCTTCCGGTCTAAGGCTTGACAAATCTAAGGACGTTCACAGGTAGGTGGCCTCCTGAGTACGTTGAGCCCAGCAACCTCATTCTGCCTTTTTTCTAGTTCTTGCTATATTGTCCTCACTTTTTGGTCACTTTCTCAGGCCAAAAGATTCATCAAAAACTCTTTTTCATAGCTCTTTTCTTCCCTCCTTTGCCCACTTCTCTACTCCCTTTCCTTCCTTTCCGTTACTTCTCTCTTTCTATCCCTAACCCCTTTTGTTTCTTCTCTTCTTCTCTTCCTCTTCTTTTATTTGTCCTTCTCCTTTATTATACTCAGGAATGTTCCCTGGATTCCTAGTTTCTCCAAAGCTTTCATCATAAATGGGTGTTGGATTTTGTCAAATGCTTTTTCTGAGTCTAAAGAAACAACCATGTGAGTCTTGTCCTCGCTTCTATTGATGTACTAAATTACATTAATTGACTTGCATATATTAAGCCAGCTTTGCAACCCTGGAATGAATCCAGCTTGATCATAGTGTATAAATTTTTTTGATGATTGTAGGAGTCGATTGGCCAAATTTGGTTGAGAAGTTTTGTACCAGTGTTCATCAAAGAATGGTTCTGTAGTCCTCTTTCTTTAATGTCTGTCTGGTTTTGGAATAAGGGTTATGCTGGCTTCATAGAATGAGCTTGGTAGTGAACTTTCTCTTTCAATTTCATTGAAGAGTTTGAGGAGTATTGTGAGAGTTCTGCTTTGAAGGCCCTATAGGGCTCTGTTGTGAATCCATTTGGACCTGGGCCTTTCTTGGATGGGAGATCTATTATTGATGTTTCTATTTGATTATTTGATATTTGTCTGTTTAGTTGATTTAAATCATCTGGCTGAAGTTTGAGCATATCAATATTTGCTAGAAATTCATCCATCTCTTCCAGAGTCTCAAATTTGCTAGCATACAAATTTGTGAAATAATCCCTTCTAATATTCTGAATCTTCTTTGTTTCTGTCATGATGTTTTGATTCTCATCTCTTATTTTGTTTATTTGGGTGTGTTCTCTTGGATTTTTTGGTAAAATTTGCTAAGGGTCTGTCAGTTTTGTTAAATTTTTCAAAGACCTAACTCTTTGCTTTGTTGACTCTATGTTTTAGGGTCTTTTTGGACTCTAATTCATTTAATTCTGATTTAATTTTAATTGTTTGATTCCATTTATTGGACTGGAGTTTGACTTGTTGCTCTTTTTCAAGGAGTTTCAGGTGCATCATTAAATGTTTGGATTGAGATTTCTCCAATCTGTTGATGAAAGTACTCAGAGGTATAAATTTTCGCTGAGTACTGCCTTTGCTGTGTCCCAAAGGAGATGGTATTTTGTGTGATCATTTTGGTTAAATACCATAAACATTTGAATTTCCATTCTGCTTTCTTCAACTATGGTTCAACCATGGTTGTTCAGGCTCCACGAGTTGCAGGATTTTCTATGGTAGCTTTCAGTGTTGAGCTCTAATTTTATTCCATTGTAGTCTGAGAGAATGCAGGAATCATTTCAATATTCCTGAATTTGTACAGATTTGCTTTGTGCCCTAAATGTTATCTATTTTAGAGACTGATCCATGTTCTACGAGAAGAACAATGTATTTTTGTGTTGCTGTGTGTAGTATTCTGTAGATGGTGGTTATGTCTAGTTGATCTATGAAGTTTTTAGTTCTGAGGTTTCTTTGTTGAGTTTTTGGCATGTTGATCTATTCAGAGGTGACAGTACTATGTTCAAGTCTCCGACATTCAATGTATTTGGATCTATGTGTGTCTTTAGTCAGCAGTGTTTGTTTGATGAAGTTGAGTGCTCCAGAATTTGGTGTATAGATATTATGTAATAATCTTTTTTGTCTCTTCTCACTGATTTTATTATGAAGTCAATTTTATCTGATAGTAGGATTACAATTCCAGTCTGCTTATGGAGGCTATTTGCTTGGTAGCTTTTCTTCCAGCTTTTCACTTTCAGAATATGTTTGCTTTTGTGGGCATGATGTGTCTCTTGAAGACAGCAGAAAGATGGATCTTGCTTTTTGATCCAACTTGTCAGTCTTTGTCATTTAATTGGAGAGTTAAGTCCATTAATATTGAGAGTTAGGAATGAGAGGTGTTTGTTAGTTCCTGTCATTACACCTATCTTTTTAAGGGCTATGCCTTTTCAATTCTTGCTCTGACAACATGGCTTTCTATTTAGGGTTCATTTCTCTGCCAGTATCATGTTCTTGTTGATTTTCAGTGTGTAGAACATCTTTGAGAATTTTCTGTAATGCTGATTTGGTGGAGATATATTGCTTCAGTTTTTCCTCGCTGTGGAAGGTTTTCATTTAACCTCAGCTATGAATGAGAATTTAGTTGGGTACAGTATTCTTGGTTGGTAGTTATTTTTCTTTAGGGTGTGGCATATCTCATTCTAGTCTCTCCTTGCTTTCATGATCTTTGCTGAGAAATCTAGAGTAATTCTGATTGGTTTTCCTTTATATGTGATTGTTCTTTTCTCCCTGGCAGCTTTAGGGATTCTTTCCTTGGTTTTTATTCATCCTTCGTGGATTACAATGTGTCAGTGGGATGTCCTGTTCTGGTCTGGTCGGTTTGGGATTCTAAATGCTTCTTATATCTGGAGAGGCCATCCTTCTGGATATTTGGGAAGTTCTCTACTAGTATTCTGTGAAATAAACTTCCTATTCTATTAACTTTCTTCTCTGGGTTCTCCTCAATAGCTATTAGCCTTAAATTTGGCTTCCTGGTTGTATCTTAGAGCTTCTGAAGTGACAAGGCTTGCTTTTTAAAATTTATTTTGAATTATTTTTTGTTCTTTCTCCATAAAGACTAGACTATCTTCAGCTCCAGAGATTTGTTCCTCTACATCATACACTCTGCTTTCTAGAATATCTACTTTGCTTTTTCTCTCCCTCCATTAAGATTGGTCATTCTTTATGCTTTTTCCCTGGACCAATTTATCTCCTGTGTGCTCTGGGCAGGCCTACGCCAGAATCAAAGATGGCATGTTTTTTGTTTTTTTGTTTTGTTTTTCCTCTGGTGGTGGGGCAAGGGGTACCTTCCAAATGCTGTTCTGTGAGCATGCGTGAGAATATCTTTTGTGGAGTACTCACTCTTTCTCTGTTTTTTATTTTTGTTTTGTTTTGTTTTGTTTTGGACCATCTGTGATCTGTATCTGTCTGCTGCCCACAGTCTGAGGTTTCCTCTCCTAGTGGCCGATGCATGCTGGAGGTGAGCAGAGAGCTGCGTGCTATGTCTCTGCAGGTATGGTGGTGGGCCATTGCCGCCACTGCTGCTACTGCTGTCAGCGCTCAAATCCATCTTCTCAGACTGGGTGCCTGAATAGTCCCTCGCTGCCCCGGCTGACTGTGGGTCGTTTGCTGGAACACTAAAACTGGGTTCTTGGAGAGAGCTCAGTTAGCGGCCTGTTGCTCCTCCGCCATTTTCCTCTGCGCCTTCTGAGTCCGATGAGTTGCAGGAGCACAAAAGAGGTTCTAAAAGGCAGAAGTCCATTTCTGGAGCAAAGCAAGAGAGAGTGCTGACTTCAGCAGCCTCTCAACTTTCCCACCCCTATGGAGAATATAGAAAATCACGAGAGGCAATACGGCCATTGGAACCAGCAACACACTGCCATAGCTAGCAGAAAAGTAAGGCTGGAGCCACCTCTTCCTCGGTCCTCGCCTCAGAATTCCAGAGTGGAAGGGAAGCTGCGGCTCTGAGGACACCCACTAAGCCACCACCTGCGCCTAGGTATGAAAACTCAACTCTGTTACCTGAGAGAGTTGTATGACCTACTGCAAACTTTCCTCTCCCTGCGGTCCAGTTTATCCAGGAATAAAGTAAGAATAGATGGCTAATTGTGCCATTATAAGAATACAATAATGCATATAAAGTGTTGAGCCAGAGGTCCTGGGACAATGTGATAGCGCTATGTATGGTTGTGAACAAATCACTTCACTCCATTGGGCCTCGATTTGTTTATATATAAAAATAAGGTAGTTGGACAAGTTGATCTCTAAGTTTAATATCCTTCAATCATATGTAGATATGATTTGTGACTGTAATTAATAGAATATATAATGATAGGGCTATGGTAGATTTATTTACTAACATGCACTGGTGTATGCTAAGAGGGGCAGCAGATGAGCAAGTAGAAGGTGATTGTTTTTACATCTCGTTGACATAAAGACAATATTAATTTAAAAAAAAAACACCTCTCTTTTCTTGGTTATCTGCTTAAGTGTATCTCATTAAACCTCTCCCCTTCCCCCATGAAAACCCCTTTAAAGCAGCTAATATTGGCTCATTCTACATATGCAGAGACTGGAAAGCTCAAGGTTAGGATGACTTGTTCAAAATCATCCAGATCACCAATGCTGGATCAAAACTTACTACATTTTTCTTGTTGTCATGCCCTTTGCAGTGTCCTGTGCTACCTCTATTCATTAGAGTAGCTATTTAATCTCTAGCTGACCTTTGTTTTCCATATTCCACATCAACTTCTCTTACTACGTTCATCCTCGAAATAATAACAATATAATGCATATTTTTAAATGTACCTTCTGCTGCATTGTGTGCGTTTGTGTGTGCTCTGTTATTATCTACTTAAATCTATGTCTTTATTGCATAATTCAGCACTTTAATATTCGCTTTGAAAAGTGTTTTGAGTCACTTCTCTGCAAAGGTGCTGTATTAAATTACATTCATTATTCTTGCTAAATGTAGACAAGTCATGGTTCAGGTGAACTAGAAAGTAACTCCCATTATCCTCAGCACATTCCATCACATTCATTATTCTATGTGACATTTATCAACACAGCATTTAGACATTTTAAAGAGAGAGAGAAAAAAATCACTTTAAATTCCAAGGCATTAAACTAACACTGAGCTGAATTGTTCAGGTGAAAGTCACCTCTCTTTTACAAGTTACACATTGCTTTAATCCTGAGAGCACAAGGAAACGACAGAAGGAATCAAGAAGTATAACCTCTACCTTATGCAATTTCCATTACATCATGCTTACTACTGGGGTCATTTTATTCACAACTATAATGGCTCCTTAGATACCAAAACATGAAGGTTTTGTTAGTGTTCTGCTCAATTCCTTTGGCCCACCTCCATCCTTGTTAGTTTTCTATCTTTGTGCAAAAACTCTGTCTTCTAAGGGAAATGCCATCTTGCTATTCTATCTTTTAGCTCTCTCCTTGGCTGGCATTTAGCAGCCTCATTTCCTTTTATTTATGAAGAAATCACAGACTTACTTTCTGCTCTAACTTTAGGCATTGTGAGTAGTAGGGAAGAATCAAGCAGTGTGCTAACCTGGGCCTTTAGATGAAAATTTAATGTGATGCTTCTGGGAACATCTGGTTTCAAATGGAGAAAAGGGTACACAGGTGGATCTTAAATGAAGTGTACATCATCCTTGAAGTTTAGAGGATCTTTAGAGCATAGGTTCCACCTGTGAGGCCAGAGAGGTGATCATTCCCAATCCCATGCCTCTCAACCATTGGTCAAGGGCCACCGGGAATGAGAACGACTATCTGCAAGTGAAAACAAAGCGACTTCAGTAGACTGAGAGCTCTTCTTCAGAGAAAGGCAAAGCCAAAGTTCATGGCAGAAATGCAGGTGAAATACCAACCATGTCCACCAGAGGCACTCACATGGATCCACCATCTAAAACGTCATAGCCTTGACATCTGGGTTACTTTGCCAGAGCTGAGATAACCAAGTAACACAAACTGGATGAACTAAACAACACAAATTTATTGTCTCATAACTATGGTGACCAGAAGTTCAAAGTCAATATGTTGACAGAATTGTTTTTTTCCATAAACTACAAGGGAGGGATGTTTGAAGACTTACTCTGGAGCTTGTAAGTTATAAATAGTTGTCTTTTCTCTTAGTTTATAGCGTTTTCTATCTATGCATGCCTGGTTTTGTGTTCTTTGTTTTTCTCTTTTTATAAAGATACCAATCATGTTAGATAAGGGGCCTGCCTTCTTGCCATAGGTGTATATCATCTTAGCTCATCTACATCTACTTCCAAGAAATATGTCATTTTGTGGTACTAGGAGTCTGGCATTAACATATGAATTTTAAAGGGACACAATTCAACTTATAGTAATATTCTTCCATTTCAAAAGCTTTATTGAATTCCAATTCAATAAACTACATTCATGTCCACATTGAACACCTTACTTTCTGGTACTACTTTGGAATCTTTAATTCTTTACTTTCATTTCATGACATGTCTGCTGTTTGTCTTTCTTATAAATGTCTTGTCTTGAAGAATATAATACCAAGGAGAGAGCTGTAAAATTTAAAAGACCATTTAAAGAAAATGGTTTGTAAATTATAAACTCATGACTATTAAATGCTATTTATTAATATTCCTTTAAATATATATATATATTAATATCCCTTGCTCAGTCTTCTTTTTTTTCTGGAGGTATTACGTGTTAAACTCACAGTCTCCTGTTTGCAAGGGAAGTACTCAGCCACTGAGCCATTGCCCCAGTCCCTCAGCTTTTTAGTTTGTCAGTCCTCATTATTTTCACCCTGGTTGGCCTTACATCAAGACCTTCTCACACTTTCCTTCTAAGTACCTGGGATCATATATGGGCTAGGATGGCTATCTTGTTTTTAAGCTAGAGTCTCTTTTGATCAGACTGGACTTGAACTGTGATCCACCTATCTCTACCTTCCAGATAAGTAGGATTACAACATGTTTGAGATATTATAACCCATGATACTGATGATTTTAGAAAGTTCTAGAAGTGGAAGATGGATTAAAGGGGGGAAAAGAGAGGAGTGTAAAATAAAAGAGGAAAAGGGGGGCATGAGGGACAAGGTAACAAACAGTACAAGAAATGTATCCAATGCCTAACATATGAAACTGTAACCTCTCTGTACATCAGTTTGATAATAAAAATTTGAAAAAAAAATAAAAGAGGAAATAGAGTATGACTAGAAAAGCATTGGCATGATATAAATTCTCAAACATGAGAGTTTAGATTAGAAAGCCACACAGAGGATGCAAGAAAGAAAGAAACGTGAGCCACAGCTCCAGGGATAGTTAATGGAGGCTTGACAATTCATTAGATATTCAACCATAAGGATAAAAGGCAGGTGTTAATTCATTGTCTGTCTCTTTTAAAAAGTGTGATGCTCCCCAAAACACCCACAGTTGTGTCCTGTTACTCATGCTCTATTAAATGCCAATAAAGGAAGAAAACCAGCAAATCCTCTTCCTGATCTTGACCCTGACTAGCCTTATGTATCTTAGGTATTTTCCCTTCACCTCCTTGTCCAGACCTTTCCTGACTTCTTTGAGCCCAATACTTGCTTTTGTTTTTCACTTTCCACCTACTCTTCTCTCTTCCCATGAAAATGCACACCACCACCACCCCGCATTCCTCTACATGTCCAAATCAGCACTGAGAGAGGGAGGACTGTTGGACTTTCTTCTTGTGTGCTATGCTTGTCCCCTGTGATCCCTCCTGCTATCATTCTCTTTTAGCGTGAATTGCAATCCTTCCTTATGTAAGTTTTCCTTACTAGACAGAGATCCTTGAAGTCAATCCCATGTTAGAATCATCTTTGTATCCACAGTTCTCTGGACATTGTCTTGTCATTGAATAGAGTCAGGGAAGATTACTAACTGTATATAAACCCAGGGCTGGGAATGTGGCTTAGTAGTAGAGTGCTTGCCTAGCATGCATGAAACCCTTGGTTCCATTCCTCAGTACCACAATAAAAACAGAAAAGGCTGGAAGTAGCACTGTATCTCAATTGGTAGAGTGCTAGCTTTGAGCAAAAGAAGCTCAGGGACAGTGCCCAGGCCCTGATCAAGCCCCAGGACTGGCCAAATACACACATGTACACACACACATATGTATACATACAGAGTATATGTATATGTATATATACACACACACATATTTATTCACTCTAAATCATATGCTTCCTAGTGTATGTTTGCTTGGGAGGTTTGCAATGTTCTCTGGCCACTGCTGCAGATAGAGAGGGTGGTCTCCTCTCTATGTTCTCAGTGGTTCTAAGAAAACAGAATCCAAATAGGAAAGATACAGGTTATTAGCAAAGTAGGCTCCACTCCAGCTAATGAGTAGTTGCTCACATGTTAAAACTGCTACAACTGCCCTATGAGTTAGCCTTTATTTTTATACTCAATTAAAAATGTGCCCTTAAAATTATGGCAGAAATATATTGACTTGCTCTCAACTATTCATCTCCTAAAATGACTTGAATACTGATACCTGATGCCAATAATCAAAGAAGCAGAGTGTAGCAAAGTAAGTATTAACTTCAGAGCAAAATGTGCATTCCAATCCATTTATATTACATAATTGAGTTTGCCTTAGATCAAATAATTGAAAAACCTCAGTGTCCTCATCTGTTAATTAGAGCTAAGAACAATGAACTGTATGCCAGGTTTGGTCATTATTGAAATTATTCCATTGACAATAGAGTCAAGCTGTGTTTCCCAGCAAAGGTACTATTGACATAGAAGATGGATAGCCTTCCACTCTGTAAGTCTGTTGTGGACATTTTTAGACACTCAGTATTTCTGGAAGATGAGCTCTGAATGCCAGTATGGAACTCTCCAGTCATAAGCACAGCCCCAAATGCCCACAGTCAGGTGGCAATACACCTCTTCTAGTAAGAGATAAAACTGAACGTTTCGCCCGCATGCTATCAAGCACTCTAGGAACTATCTTGGCACATTTCACATAATCCTTGTAAAAAGTTTTATAATACATTGGAAGATTAAATGAATTGTTAGGCTGTATGAACAAAAAGTGAAGGAACTACATTTGTTAGCAGGTAGGTTTGGCATCTGAGACATCAAGACTGGAAGAATAGTAGATTCTCAATAAATGTTCTTTGCCTTTCTTCCTTTACAGACAGTTGCCAGTCCCTTTGGCTAACCTTTCCGAAAGCTACATATAGATTTTGGCCTACACAACTCTTGGGAAAGCCCAGATACATTGCGACTTTTATTGACCAAAGCCCAATCTTAATAAGATTAAAGATTTCTTTTCCTCTTTTTTAAAAGTGTCAGCTATTTCAGTGCCAAATTTGCCTTGTTGTGGCATGCTCAGCCCACTGAGGGCTTTTGCTGGAGATAAATAATTTAGTTGATTTTTGTTATTGCAGCAGTTGGCCAGAGAAGGTTTTAGAATAAAGTTAGAGTAATGAATCATTGTAAATAAAATTAGGAACCCTAGCTCATCACCTTACTAGCACATCTGAGAGATTGCAGAAGTCAACAAATCAGTTAATATTGTAAGGTAAGCAGGTGCCTTGCCACCTGCCACAGGGAAGAGGCACTGTAAATGTTTTGAGGATGAGAGAGAGAGGGAAGGGCAGCTTCTCCAGGATAAGGAGCTGAGGCAGGATGCACCTTACACTTATCCTTGTGCTTCTCCTTTCCAGTATTGTGACCTTGGATAGCTGTTCACTCTCAGTCTTAGTGTTTTCCTCTACAATTGGAAATGACATACTCTAATTTCCAGGGCAGGATGCATTTTGTGTGTGTGTGTGTGTGTGTGTGTGTGTGTGTGTGTAGTGAAATACATAATGGACTACATACACATCCATAAAGTGCTTTGAATATAAAATAATTTCAACATCATTACTTGAGTTAGAAGAACTCTCAGAAATCATCTTGTGTAAGTTTCTCAGAATATCATTTCCCCAATGTCAACCTACCCAAGATTCTTTCAACTCAAGTATAATTTCCCGAAGTTTCAGACCCGAGCTGAAATCAAACCAAGAAACAAATGTGTACTACAGACTGTGCTAGCTCTTTTCACAAATTTTTGAGATAAATAAAGGCCTCTCCCTTTTACAAGTAGATAAACTGGGTCTTAGATCACAACAGCCTGTGTTTGCAAAGTCACACAGATAGGAAACAAGGGCAGCAGCAGGCTCTATCAACCTCCAAACTTGTGTCTCTTCAGTTATATTTTATGGACACAAATGACCATTGTTGGCCAATGTTTGATTTCCAAATAAGGCATATCCTCAATTTATAAAGACTTACATACAGATTGCCTTGATTTGCATCAGAGAGTTTTTCAAAGACCTGCAGAGAAAAAAAGAATCTCTGTCTCTGCTTAAACCCATGTTTCTGTGAAATGCTCTTGTCACAGTTTCAGGGTCATGGGAAAGAAATGTGTACCTACAACACCAAAATGTCTAGAAAAAAATAATTTCTTTGCTTTGTTTGCTTAGCTTGCACAGAGATACCTTTGCTTCTGATAAGTCCTTTGGAAATGTGCACACATGACCATTGTGACTGCATTTATCTGTGAGAACCCAGATAATTTTCTGCAAAAGGAAGCTGGATTCTCAAAAAACAAAAGCTATGAGAGGAAGAAAAGAGAGAGGAGAGGATTCATCTCCATGAATAAGAGCCATGGGATTTTTAATATCTTATCAAATGAGATAGCTCTGGGAAGGGTTTTAAAGCCCATGAAATGAGACTTGTCCTGTCAGTCAGATTTTACTGATCTCAGAATTCAATAAATCAAAAAGCCTAATGCTTCCTAAAATAGACAAACAGACACACCATGACGATAAGAATGACTCTTAGTAAGTACTCAGAATCATTCATCAGAAATGGGAGTACATTACTAGGTCTAATTCATGTTTAGACACCATGTACTGTTCTTCCTGCCCAACTTGCTCACTTCGTGATTTTTTTTTACCTGTGCACTAATATAGAAAATAATTTTCAATGGCCAGAGAACTGAGCAAGCTTTGTGACCTTGGGAAAGCTGGTTCTCCATTGTCGCATTATCATCATCATTTGCAATATCATAGGTGAGACTAGGTGGTGTCAAACATCTTCTAGCATTGACATTTAAGAACTTTGAGCAAATGCTTCCCAGAGAAGGATAAAGTCCATAACTAGAGCCCATTAGGCACTAAGATTGGGGGTCAGTGATACAAATATGGCCTCATTCCATTTATCTGTTCATCAGTCAAACTCTTTCTCACACTCCTGTGGCAGATGGGACCAAGGCAGCTCATCCGTGTATGTAAGGTGTTACATCCCTATGTGGCTAGTCAGCGGGGCAGGACAATGTATACACCATTGACAGTCTGGTGCATGCAGTGTCCTCAATCTATGAGAACAATGGGAAGTGTGAAAGGATAGATATCTTCTTCCATCTGGAGGAAACAAAATAAGCAGAGGGTGAAGAGAAAAATAAAGCAAGAAAACAAGTATCACAGAGAGTTAGGATTCAGGAAGAATTCAGCTCTGTCACCTAACAAGTGAAGAGAAACATGTTTTTCATCCCACTTAGTCTATTTTCCCATCTACTCCCTGAGTAAAGAGTTGACATAGCCTGAAATAACACCTCTAAGAGGGCTTGGGAGGACTCAGTAAGGCTTTCAATGAGAAAAGATTTCTCAGACTATACAGATGTCTAAAAATTATTTCTCTTTATGTCTATCCAGCACTTCTTTCTTTGATTGTTAGTTCAGAAGACAATACCCAAGCAATAATATGTTTATAGGTCCTTAACTGATGCCCTCTATTGATAATTACAATGCAGCCCCAATTAGAAAAAATTGCTGAATCTATCCTCTCTCCTTATCAATTTCTAAATCTCCATGCCACATTAGATCTCTTTCTTATGGCTTCTCTGGGTCTAAGAAAGGATTAAGTTTTCTTTACCACTATTAACAAGTCCTGCTCATTTAGAAGGCTGAAAGTAAAACAGCCAGCCATTGCTTTCCCTCCTAACTCCTAATCCCTACAGCTCCATCTGCCCTGCTCTTGTATTCTCTCACATGATACTCTTAGCAGCTACAGGAAGAAGAGACCACAGAGCTGAGACTGGCATGGTGTGGTCTTGGGAAGTCTGAATGAGGAGTCAGAGCTGGGGAAACAGGTTTGAAGTCTAGCTTTGTCTATTAATGGGCCTTTTGAACTTTCTGAAGGTACTACTAATTGCCTCTGAGTTTGCTTTCTTGCTTTCCTTCCTTCCTTCTTTTCTTCTTTCCTTCTTTCATCCTAGGCTTTGAACTCAGGACCCGTGCACTGTCCCTGAGATGTTTGCTCAAGGATAGTGCTTTACCACTTGAGCCACATCTCTACTTCTGCTGTAGTTTTTAAATCTATTATTATGAAGTATTTGTACAAAGAGGTTCCAATTCTAAAGTCAGGTTATGGGTACAACGCTTCTCGATCAATGTTACCCCTTCCATCTTCTCCCCTACTTCCCCTGCGCCCATCTCCATCCTCAAGTTACATAGTTCAATTTCCATATAACCTACACAGAATATGAGGACTGTATTTCTTCACCCTTCCTCCCTCCATTCATGCCCACCCCTCTCTTTCCCATCTCCCCCAAACGTGTTTCCACTTCCTGGTATTCATTTTTAATGAATAGCTTATTAGTTGTTCAGAGGAGTTATACATTTGATGAAATTTTATTCACTTAATGAGAATTCAATGAGACGGTGAAACACAAAAATATTTTAAATGCTGGACAATGTGGATGATTAAATTAACATTGATGATCAAATATATCAACATTTACTAAGCTGTATCCACAAAATAATTCATCAAAATGAGTTTCCTTTATGTTTTTTCCTTTATGACATATGTGCAGGATGAAATGGGAGATTGTGACCATGATGGCAGATGGCTCTCCGGTAGAACATAGAAATTCAAATCCACGTCGCCCCCTCCTAATGGCATAGAAGACAAAAGCTCTCTGATTCTTTTCTTTTGCTCCCTGGTAGTGCAGATTGCACTGTTTTTTTTTTTAACTTCCTTGGGCCTCTGAGGGCTGGTACTTATTTATTGTGCGTACTGACTCTTCCTGGATGAACTTCATTTTCCCAGGGTTTTTGCATATGGATCAATCCTGCCTTCTGAACTAATCCAGACAGGTAAGACCCTTTCCTCTTCTGTGCTACCTTGGTGCATGTGTGTGTCATGGTACCCACAAGACGGCACTGCACTCCCTAGTTGTCAATCACGTGAAACTCTAAGCCCCTGAGGGACAAGGAGCTACAGTGGGAACTGTTTGACTTTAGCGAACAATATGACAATATAACAAATAATTTGTGAATGTGCAAGTGAATGAGCCCGTGAATAAAGGAGTGAATGGTTATACAGATGGATGAATGTGTCTACTTCTCAGAACACCGGGCAATGAAGTACATGCCACCTTTCAAAGTAAGTTTGAGTTTGATGGCAGAGACGACAGCTAAAGTGACTTGACTTCTACTTCTAAATTGAGTCGCAACCTCCCACTGGGACAACTAAGCACTGTTTTTTGTCTATTTTATCCCATCTCCTTCGACACTGTATTCTGATTCAACCCAAGTTTGGGCTCTGATTGCCAAAGTCCATCACTTGTGTACTCTTTAATTTCACAAAGGCAGTTGCTTCTGACTGTATCTGTTCCCTTAACCTCATAACAACAACACTAGGATGTCTGGAAATCCTGGTGACTCTAATGCCAATCAGATGTGTCCCCAGTGTCCTTGCTTGTGTCCTGTCTGCCACAGACTACTGAGAAGTCTCCAATCAGCTGCTTAACGCTGAAGGCATGCTAGAAACAGTTCATGTAGTCTTGGCACACCATCCCGCTTTGGCTGTTGGATATATTTGTAAATAAAATTTTATTGGCTATGGCCGGCCCTGTGCACTCATTTGTAGATAATCTACAGCTGTTTTTCCCTGCTGTGGAGCCAAGTTAGTTGTGACAGAGACTCCATCCCTGTTCATAGTCTAAAATATTTTCTATCTATAGCAAAACTTGACCAAACTCTGCTCCAGTGGGTAAATGCTCTTTGTAAATCAACCCAGATTTGTAAGTATTTGAGCTAATTGCCATGATAATATACTTAGCTTTGCATTTGGTAGTGAGTGGGAAATTTTTGTTTTTGTTCACTCCCACTCTGGAATGGGCTGTCAGGTGGAACTTGGATAATTCTAAATTCTAAAGGGTGTATTTCTTAAAAGGAAGGATGAGGAAGGGGGTGGGAAAGGAAGCAGAATTTGGAAGTGAATGTAAAAATAGGCACCAACACTCAAACACCAACCCAGGTCTCGTGACACTAGCCTACTACAGTCACTAAACTATAGGCAGATTGAAGATTCTCCTACCCGGTTTGAATTTTTCTTAACTGAATAGTTGTGTGCAAGTTGCAAATTTGAGTCTCAGTTTCCTCATCTGTGCAATGGTTAAAATGATACATACCTACCTGTGGAACGCAATGTAAGTGAGGTAAAAAGGAAAGACTGTCACTGTCCATTCCATCCTTCATCTCCTGGCAGAGGTCTTCTTTAGTGTGTTTCTCTGTCCACCCTTATTCCTTGATGCTCCACACAGAAGGGGAATTCTCACCGTTGTTGTGTTTTTTTGTAATGTCAGAATGACACGAGTCACTGCAAATTAGGTGCCAGTATGTGTTGTCACCATCCCTGGAAATGTGTGGATTGGAAGTGGCAGGGAGTAAATCACAGACATGGCAGGCACAAGGCACAGCTGGAGCACATCACAGGCTGGAAACCTAATTGCACTGAATGCCATTCACACAAAGGAAAATCTGGGAATCCTGCCAGCCTCTTCCCAGAATAGTAATTTTTCATTTAAATTCTCCCCCATTTTCCCTGCTTAAAGCAGATCTCCTTCTCTGTCGTCATATTAACTGCCCAATATTTCCTTTCCCCCACCCCACCCCCCCAATTCCTATGGCAGAATAACTGGATTGTTCCAGGTCCTTTCTAGAGAGATGACGTGTTGGCACCTACAGGTAGATACAGTGAGCACTGAGACTCACTTCACAGAGGCCAAGGGAGTCAAGAGCTAGGAAAAGAGAGACTTCCACCCAAGCTGACTGGGTGCTGGTCAGGTACACAGGAAGAGCAGAAAGTTTTTTATTCAATATGGCCCTCGTAGTTCAAAGATAGGGTCGTTGAGCCAAACCCAATGATGAAATAACCCTTGTAAGAGAGAATAGGAAGTGACATTTTGCTGCCATTGAACCAGGGACAGAATGAGTTCAATGACATTTCATGACTTCAACATTTTTTTTACACAGAATACAGTCTACACGGATTGAAAACTGTCTATGTTGGAAATTTGCCTGAAACTGAAAAGCCTAAAATATCATTTAAGTTTAAAAGAAAATATAATTGCGATGGGGTAAAAATGAATGTAACCCATATTTGACGTTAAAACAACATGTACCATGGCATACATGCCTAGAAATCTGTCAACAGTCCTAAAGATGTAATCCTTGTATCCTTATTTCAGCAACAATATTTTGAGTCTCTGAGTCTTAATCACAAGAATAACATTTATGCAAACCTTCAGAGTTTTTGAACACTTTTATCTTATTAATTCTTAGAAAAATTCTCTGAAGGAAGAATTATGGCAAAGATTATTTTACAGGTTAAAGGACTAATTCTTGAATAGAAGGATCATTTATTCAAGGTCATTTATGAAAACACACTGCCTTGTGCAGGCAATTGATATGTTTGGACCCTAAAGTCTTGAATTGGTGCCTATCAGTTCCTCCCTTGTCTTAGCTAATTTCTCTGGAATTGCATCTTATTTCTAAGTTCTCAAGACTTTTTTTCCCCCCACATTCTGATGGGAAGTAGGACTTTATTATTTTCTCAGGTTTCATTTATTTCCACACAATGGACATAAAAGCGCACACCCTCAGGCGTCTGGTGTCTAACTTCGCCTCCAACACATTTAGTTCAGGAGGAGGCAAATATTCCCTATAAAAGCCCAGATGGCAATCCTTTTAGGCTTCTGGGTCATACAGTCTCTGTCGCAACTATGCAATGTTGTCATCATGTTGTGAAAGCAGCCACAGACAATACATAAACATATGGGTGTGCCCGGGCCCCAAGGGAACTTTATTTACAAAAGCTGGTAATGACCAGGTTTGGCAAGCTCTGATCTTGATTCCTCTTGCTTTCTGGTAACCTTCTAACCAGTAAAAGTCCTCAGACTTAGTGTGCTTATTAGCTGTCATATATGCTCGTCATTCATGTAAAATGCCCAAGTTTTGTACCCTTCAGATCCAAGAAAACCTGTATCAATTATAAGAAGAAAAATCCACACTGCATTAAAAAAAAATAAGAAATGACAAAGTAAGAAGCTACCAACACACAAGCAGAGTATAAGCTTTGACTGTTAGGTTTTTAAAGTAGGTAGCCGGTAAAGGAGAACACCACATGGTATTCAGGCAGGAGAGAAAGTTTATTACTGAACTGCTGGCCTGTGGCCGAGATGATCCATGGCCGGAGAGAAGGGAGAGAGAGAGGGCGAGAAAGGAAAGAAGGGAGAGAGAGTGACCCCCACCCAACCCTGCTTTATCTAGGGCAGGGGCAAGGGGTGTGGCCAGGTGGATTAGGATGTGACCTCAGGGAAAGGGGAGGTAACTGCCTCCAGGTCTGCTGGTTACCCGGGTAACTGGGTGGAGACTTAATGAGGTGGGGGCATCTGCATGGAGCCCTCAGGGAGAGGACCTTACATTCCAGCCTTTTAATAGTTATGAAAAAGGGCAAGACTCTCTGGCTGCTTCCTGCTGGCAAGGGGCGTCGGCATCAGGGGTAAAAGGCAGAAGTGTGGCCTCTCCTGGAGAAGGCAAGCAGCAGGGTCCCTTGGTGGTAGATGCCAGTCCTTGAATGAAGCCTGGAAGAAGTCTCATGAGGCAGGGGCTGGGCAAAAAAAAAAAAAATATTAAGGCAAAAGGAAGGGTTTAGTGCACAAAATTAAAAATTGGGTGACTTGGCTAGTTCTTATACTCAGGTATGGACATTAGATGGACAAGCTACTATCTCTTGATCCCCCGGCTCTGATTAATTTTGAAAGGGTGAGACAAAGTGACTCCATTTTGGATGCGATCATTTTCCTCTTACTCCACTCCATGATACTTGTTCCTGGAACTGGCTGAGTCCCAGTGGTCTAGGTGCTTGTTGCTGGGATGGCTTGCCCTAGTTGGCATTCACAGGATTTGAACTCAGGGCCTGGGCACTGTCCCTGAGCACTTCTGCTCGAGGCTAGTACTCTACCACTTGAGCTCCACTTCCAGCATTTGTCTGGTAGGAGATAAGTATCTTCAGCCATGCTTCCAGCCTGGCTCTTCGCTGATTAATTGGGAGATGGAGTTTGAGAGAGATTTTCAGCCCGGGCTGGCTTCGAACTGCAATCCAAGGCGTCTTTGCCACAAAAGCCCTTTTTTATTTCCAATTAAAACAACAAGGAGACCAAGGGGAGTAGAGCTTACCTGTACCTTGTGAAGAACTGACCATATGCTTGCCAGAATTCTGCAGTGACAAAACTCAGTAGATGTGATGAGTTTTAGCACAGCTATGTAGCTAGATGGACATACTAACAAATGATGTTTACACACACATACACACATGGAACACACATACACACTGTGCACATAGGTTTTACAGCATGCAAAAATGAATTTCAGCAGTAGACTCTTTCAGAATTCCAATAGTAAATGACATTTTTTGTCCAATATTTTAGAACCACGTGGTTGGTTAGAAAAACAATTTTGCTAGCGAACAACAATTTTCAGATTATAAAATGGAGAAACCATATTTTGATAAACTCTAGTGGGATGCCATGTTGAGGGGGGTGGCAGGAGGACACAAACACACTAATAGAGAACATGTGGCATGGTATAATGGCGCCTGAGCTGATGCCTGTTAAACCCAATATCCACCACGTGGTCAATGCTAGAGAAAAGAACTTTTAGATATCTTTGCTGACAAAGCACATTGGTGGTCAAGCCTCAGTTTCGGAGGTCTGTGAAAAGAGGCAGCTTTGTGAGCAAGGCACACAACGATGGTATGACTTGAGAATTTTATAAAGTAAGCAAGTAAGCAGGAAGATGAGAGAGAAAGGGAGAAAAAGGAAGAGAAAGAGGAAAAGAGAAAGAGAGAGAGAGAGCCTGAATATAAGTGACTTCTAACCATTTACCATTGCAGTGGCAAAAACTGTATCTGAGCGAGTATTTCGAGCAGGCCTCATTGCACTGTCGAGGCGTGCTAGCAGTTTCCCGGCTTGGATGTGACTGTGATGCAAAACCCAAAAAGCATGGGAGGGAGGCGCCTGGTGAGTGGATGAGCTTACCGGGCAGAAGAGGCAGAAGCGGCGGACGGAGCGGCAGAGAACTGGAGCAGCAGCAGTTTCACTCACCAGGGTAGACAAGTGGTGTGGAGGTGGAGGTGGATGTGGAGGCCAGCAATGGTATTAGTGAAAAGTGCCGCATGGCGTCTCGCAGCAGTTCGGTTCGCAGAAAAAGGGCCATCAGGACTGGGGATACTCCCAGAAAAAGAAGAAAAATAGATGGGAATTCCGCCTGTCCTGACTCTTAAGCCCCATCCGAGTCACGGCACCATATATGTTAGGTTTTTAAAGTAGGTAGCCGGTAAAGGAGAACACTACGCGGTATTCAGGCAGGAAAGAAAGTTTATTACCGAACTGCTGGCCTGTGGCCAAGATGATCCATGGCCGGAGAGAAAGGAGAGAGAGAGAGAGAGAGAGACCCCCACCCAGCCCTGCCTTATATCTAGGGCAGGGGCAAGGGGTATGGCCAGGTAGATTAGGATGTGACCTCAGGGAAAGGGGAGGTAACGGCCTCCAGGTCTGCAGGTTACCCAGGTAACTGGGTAGAGACTTAATGAGGTGGGGGCATCTACATGGATCCCTCAGGGAGAGGACCTAACATTGACCATACTCAGTACCGTGGTTTTGTATGCAAGGAAGTTAAACAAGGAAAGGTATTTTCATTTCAAAGTGCTTGCTAAGAGGAAAGCACTGTAAATGATAGGTTATACAGCTCTTAATTCTCAAACCATGATTTCATATCTACTATTGACAGAGAAACAGATTCTATCCAGCATGCCAGTTTGTGAGTCCAATGCATCTTGATCAGGGTCACTCCTTTCATCATTCTCTCCATCTCAACCCCTTTATACAACTACTCAAAGGTAATCAACAATAAACATAAAATAAAAGTAGCATATCCTTAGGTTACTGAGCTTTGTGGCCTAACTTTTTCAACGCACAGTAGTAAAACTAGAATTCAAGCTCATGGTTGTCTAATTGAAAAAATACAAATAATTTGAGTGGCCATCGGGCTCACTTGAGAATTCCCAAACACCAGTAGCTCATGCTTGTTAAACTAGTTACACAGGAAGTTGAATCCTCAGGAGGATCCCAATTCAAAGCTAGCCCAGCCAGGTAAGTTTGTAAGACTTTTATCCTCAGTTAACTTCCAATTTAAAAAGAAGCCAGAAGTAGAGCACCAGCCTTGGGCAAGAAAGCCCTGAGTTAAAGCCCCAGTACCATCACAAAAAGAAGGAAGGAAGGGAGGGAGGGAGGGAGGGAGGGAGGGAGGGAGGGAGGGAGGGAGGGAGGGAGGGAGGGAGGGAAGAAAAAGAATATCCCTTACTTATAGGAACACTAGCTCTTCTGCATCCCAGATCTGAAGGCAGAATAGATGCTTAAGATTAACTGTAAGCATATCAATGAATTATGATTACTCAGTTATGATTACTCAACTTACAGCACCAAAGAAAGACAGAAGTGAACTTCCCTCCAGCAAGCAATTATCCTATCCTATCTGCTATTGACCAACATCATTAAAAAGGTTTCATAGTTATTCATGAGGGAGAGATACATCAGTTACTCATGTAATTCATGAGTTGAAAAGACCAATTTCATGATATGTGCGAGTCAGCAGTGGGCTATATAAGAATGCTAATCATGTTCTGGACAAGATATTTTCCAAAGCTAAAAAGCAATAATGATGCTCCATTTTCAGTGTTTGAGCCAGAATACAGGGATGAAGCCAGCACCCCACAACATGGGTCCTTTTGTAAGGCACCTCCATAGTTCTCTGACCTTGGAAACACAGAGGTCAAGGACAGCAGATGTGGACTCTGAAGCCACTGTTATTTCTGATCAGTTTTCACAATCATATTTCTTTTATCTAATATTATGGAGCCTTGACCTCAGAAAGTCACTTTTCTGAGGAGTGTCTATCGATACTCCATGAAATAAATGCTAATGAACCAAACTCTTTGAAGTTTAGATTCAAGATCATGAGAGGGGGAAAATTGCCTTTTTAAAATTGAGTTTGAAAGGGAGACAGATAAAATTATTCAGTATATACTCCATCATTTTCTAAAGTGCATTGATGGGACAGTTGGAGATCTTGGAGAACGCAGTGTGTGATCTTGGAGCAGGGGTCGGGGGTGGGAGGGGGGGGAGGATGTGTTGTGAATTGGGGAATATAGAAGCATTGTTTTAATGGATAAATATTTTTGAAAGTTGCATTAATTGCATATTGGTATCCATGTTTGGTAATTTATAGTCACAAATCTTGGTTGCCTTTTAGTTGCAAGACGCCAAGAATCTGCCTTCAGCGTACTTCAATGTCGCTGGCTTGGTGTAGCTCATGAGAGGGAGTGAGAGACCCTGGGCTCCGCTAAGCCTGGAGAATTTGTTTCTCAGGTCACACCTGTGGCTACATGTTAGCCTAGGAAGATCCACGCACAACAGCACTCATATGGTCTGCTTTTTGCACAATCTTGTATGTCTACCACATACATTTCCCCAGAGGCTTCCTAAATAGAATCCAAGCACACAACCTGGTAACCCTAGAACCAGACAGCACCAGAGCAGGCCCCAGACAAAAACAGCCTTTCTATAACCTAACATCCAAAGTCAGATCCCATTACTTCGTCGGCTCCATTCTGATCACTGACAACCAAATCATTATCTAGGTGCCAGTGGCTCATGCCTGAAGGCCTGACTACTTAGAGGCTGAGAACTGGAGGATCTTGATTTGAGGCCAGCATAGACAGAAAAGCTTGGGAGGCTCCTTCTCTACCCATTGTGGGGCACAGGGTTACACACTTGTCATCCAAAACTATATTGGAAGTTGAGAAGAGAAGATCTTGGTTAAAGACCAGTCTGGGCAGAAAAAGTCCACTAGCCTTTGCCCCACTGAGGGAATCTGGATGGGGTGTCACATGTTTGTAATTCCAGAAATGATAAGAACCCCAAATTAGATAGATTATGGCTCTGATGTAGGATCCTATTCTAGAAATAACCAGTGAGAAGAAACATGGCTGGAGGCATGCCTCAGTAGTACTGAGCCAGTCTAGCAAGTAGGGCCCCTGAATTCAAGTTCCGGGGCAGCTGGAAAAAGAAATGAAATCACTAAGTATAGTCTACACTTGAGGAAGGAGCTTACACCAGGGCATGAATGGTAAGAGAAAGAAATCATTAAGCACCACCTCAGAGACCACCTACACAGAAGTTCTGATTGGAAGAAATGTAAAAGGTTTGTTGGATGAAAAACTTCTCAGAACTTTAGGTGCACAAAGAATATTAGAGTAGGAGGTCTACAAACTAGAGAGCTAGACCATAAATATTTTAAGCAATGATCCTTACGATCCTTGCCCCAATTATCCAATTCTGCTGTATGAAAGAAGTCATAGGCCACGTGTATACAAGTTGATGTGGCTGTGTTCTAATAAATTTGCAAAATACTCTAGGATGACAAGGACTCTAGGATACAACTTTAGCTGGCAGCAGGTTACTGTTATGACTTATTAATCATGAATTCCTACCTCTCTGACTGAGCAGAGGAGAAATCTGCCATATATGCACCTGCAATTTGGTCAATATAAATGCAAAAAGTGCCAGCAACAATAAACTGCTAGACACACTTGCTGAAAAATCATTTTTATATTTTCTGGTATAGACACATGGCTCATTTGGGATTATTAAGCATTCTTGAAGCTCTAGATGACAACTCTTATGAGAGTAGAATACATATGCACCTCAGGCATTTATCACCATATTTCTCAAGCTTAGCCAAGTTGGAGATCTAATGTTCAGTTAATACTTAAAGTGAAATGGAGGAATAATTAAATGAATCCTAGCACTCTCTTTTATCCCTGTTTTGCATTACCTTGTACTATCACAGTGTCTATATCCCAATAAACAAAGTGTCCTGACAATGTATAGCCTTTGCCCATGGCATTTCCATATATATATATATATCCTGACTCCTTTCGCATCTGAGCCTACATTTCAGAATCATGACACAACATAGTCAGATAAACTCAGCCAAGGTCTGCTTACTCTTACCTTGGCTCCAGTACCAGAAGTTGTAAGGGGGAAAGGAAGGAAGGAAGGGAAAGGAGAAAGGAGAAAGGAGAAAGGAGAAAGATGGGAGGGGAGAGAGCAAAGGAGAGGAGAGAAGGAAAGGGAAGGGAAGAGGGTGAGAAAGGGAAGGGATAACTAACCAATATCACAAGCCTACAAGGCATCGTGACTGATTTCAGCTTTGTATTCCCATTGGTCCTTCAATGTTAAAGCACAGCTTTGAAATTGATACTGATCATTCCATTTTGAGAAAAGGTGTTAGAGAAGTTCCATGAGTTGCTCCAGGTGACTCAGCTAAGAGGTGATCAAAGCCTGATCTACATTCAGTCTAAAAGCTCATTTTCCTTTTCCTAGGCTGAATACACAAACCAGTTTGCCTGGGACAGTCCACGTATGCACGCCCCCTACCCCACCCTGGCACAATTATTAAAATCATCTCTTCTACTCTAAATGTTAATCCAATCATGTGTCTATAACTTTGCGTTCAACTCAGCAGGCAGAACTTTGGAAGCTGCCGGTAAAATAAACACAATCTTCCGTTAGAGCTGGAACTCTGCAGAGCCAGGGGCATTCCAACAGGAAGAACACTGATTGCCCAAAATAGTCTGTGGAGCTCTTGTGTGTCAGTGTCACATGGTAAGTGTTGGGGGGAGTGCACAGGCATGTCCCTGGGGTTGGATGACAGCACGAAGCTATGAAAAGGAGTATACACAGGTGGACAAAGACAGAGGCAGCCACACCCCTATGCATTTCTGTCAAACCATTGATTTTGCATCCACTTGCTTGATGAAAAGAGCTTTCAGTGCAGTAATTTCTTTCACTAGAGATCCATACAATACAACGTTTGCCTTTCTCCCTGAGTCCTCATTATTCCTTCTGTCTCTGTGGAGTTTTGTCGGGCTCGTGTCGCCTCTCCCGGAGTGGGGATCAAGGCTCAGCTAGGTTTCTCGCCACCCCCTTTTCTCGTCCTCTCTCCTGGTCACCGGGCTGGCAGATAGCCAGGATGGGACGGAGGGGTCAGCACTGACCTCACGTGCGCAAGGCCTAACGAGAACGCTTGCCCACCTCCTTACCGGTAAATAAAGCCAGGCGTAGGCGAGTCTCGGAGAAGCTTCCAGAGCAATCTGATTTATTAAGGCGGGTGTAAAGGGAAATGATAGCGAGAGAAGGCGATCGGCCAGGATGCCGATAGGCTGAGAGCTGTCACATGATCCCCTTGAGCTAACGTCACTCGAAAGCGCCGAGCCAGGGCGAGACTGGGAGGCGCCTGGGCTGGCGACAGAGTTGGGGGCTGGGTGCAAAGCCGGTTCTTCTGGTTCCGGACCCAGAGAACCGTAGCCTGCTTCCGCATTCCCCAGGGCTGGGGGAAGGGCGTCAAGCCCCCCATCAAGTCCAAAGGCTGGATCCCAACAGAGTTTCACACAACAGATTCCTAATTTGGACTTAACTTAAGGAGGTCTCCCTCCCTTAGCATTCAGTCCATAGCATTGTTAGTCATTCTTTTATGATATGGGCCAATAATGTCTTCTTCGTATGACAGTCTGCCCTCTTCCTTTCTCTGACAAAGCTGTCCAGTATTTGCATGTGACTTTATAGCTTGCAAAGAGTGTCACAAACATGCTTCTGTTTGATCCTTGCCCTTGTTTTTGGTCCTTCTTTTAGGCAAATTGATGCAAAATAGTTTAGAGGTTGGTTTAAAACTAGATACATATGCCAGTTGCTAGTGGGCTGTGGTGGTAATCGCAGCCACTCAAGAGTCTGAGATCCAAAGATCACAGTTCAAATCCAGCCCCCACAGAAAAGTCCATGATCTTTATCTCCAATCATTGGAAAGCCAGAAGTGGAGGTGTAGCTCAAGCAGTAGAACACCAGATTTGAACAAACAAGTCAAGCGAAAGTACAAGATCTTGATTGAGTTCAATCCCCAGTACTGGCACCAAATGAATGAATGAATGATAAATAGGTGTATATGTGTGTGTCTGTTTTCTGTTATTCTGTGCTCTTTGATTTTTCTACATTTTGGAGAGGAGAAAGGAAATAGAAAAAGTTTAAATTCACCAGAAGCCTACTGAGCCTATATAAGCTTAACAAAGCTGGAACAACTTGGAACAAGAGATAGAATCCTGTTGATTTCTCCATCCCATGTGGTGCTTTCATTCTAGCAGGAAGCCATATTTATGTGTCATGACTGACTGAATTACTAAAGAGGAAGTACTATATATAGGATTTAGTCTACCCAACTGACAATGGCCTCTGTCCTGACAAAGACAGGATTTGAAATTTCACACTAGAAATGTCACCAAGACTATACTTAGTTCAAGGGTGAAATGTCTTGCAGGTATGGGAGGCAGTTGAGGACTGAGGGCCTCTATGTAGAAGAATGATTGGATTTGGGGTGCTGTGTCAATGGGAAGTGTATGAAGGTCACAAAAATAGTCTAGAGTTTAGAAGTGAGGAATTATCCCATCCCAGGATCTGTTTGCAACAGAAACTAGACACATCCTCAAGCTCTATTCCAGTATTGTATGTAGAAGATAAAAAAGCTGATCATGATTACAGTCTACGCCAACAGCAAGAGTCTGAAACTCTATATTTAGAGTCTATATTTATCTCTGTTTCATTCACCCATTCCTCTAGTGTGCCTGTGGGCTGTGTGAGGTGACATATTGCTCAGCATTCTGCAATGCTGACACAAGTGTCCGTGAATACTCCATCTTTGTTCTGTCTCCTGGCAACCATTCTTGTTTTGATGTCAAAGTACCCAAGCCTTACCCACGCATCTAGTAGCAGCAGGTGTTGGCCATTTAAAGATGATTGCCTCATAATGCCAAAAAATGAAGTTACTATCACTGGAAATATTGTCCAGTGACCATTCCCTGTATGGGGACTTTGCGCTTCCTGCAGTCTTCAGTCCCAGCACCATGTACATAGAAAATTTTCTCAACACACTACTGTCTCAACTTGACTTCCACAAGGAGAAGGAATTCCAGTTAATACCCTGTAAATACAGGTAACATACATGTATATCTGTATTTACAGGGTGTTTACTGGAACTCTCAATTATTCCTAGTAATTCCAGCCCACTAAAATACTGAAGATAATGGGTCAATGAGCTGAGGAAGGAGGTGGAACTTGTATGTTTTTAGCTTTCATTGACTAGGAAGTAAGATACAGTTGACTTGTGAAACAAAGCTGGGTAAACCTGGTCAGGAACTACAAAGGCTTACAAAGCACATTCAGGTTACAGATGCCGGATGTAACCTGCTTTTACGGACAGGTAAGTGATTGGTTCAGGACACACAGGGTAGGAAGTGGAGCTTGGGTTCTGCGTTCTTAGCTGCAGTGCCCTCCCCGTGTTCCAGTGCTAGGTGTAGGTGTCTGCTCAAGTAGGGACCCAAGAACTGCACTTCCTGCCTGGGTGGAGGGTTTCCCAATGTCCCGTACAGTTGGGTCATGCTTCTCTTCTAAATCTCCTTTCTCTATAAAAGCAAGGTTTGTGAGGGGTACACTCAGCTCACGTGTTCTAAAGGACTGGAGCAGTGAGGCTCAGAAGTTAGAAGCAGGGCCTCAGAAGACTCCCATGTATGTACCCAGGGGGCTTTCGCAGAGCCCACTCTGTTCCTCGCACATCTTTGAGCTGCTCACCATGAAGGAACTCCTAGGTGTCCCTCATGTACTAAGCAGCAGTGTGTATTATCTCATTAAAACTTTACACTCCTGCTCCAAAGCAGTCTGCAATCATTCACATTTTGAACACACAGTAATGGATATGCCAAAGCACAAAAGGCATATAACATGTCAAAAATTTATTTTTTTAACCGTAGCTATGAAATCAGTTGATTCAGGTAATCTTTAATGACAGAATGAGCTTTCAGTCAATACCACCATCTCCTGTTAAGAGTTCTTCTTGCTCTGTGAACCACCATCAGGAGGAACTCATCTCTGAAGCAATGTTTCTCATTTTCTAACAGGCAGTAGGGATTGGAATAGATTCCTCCATCTTACCCTCAGGACCCCGAATGCTACCAGAGGAATAAGAGCATTGAACCTAGTGAAGACTCCCATGTGACTAGCATCTCAAAATGTGTTTGCATTAAGATTTCCTCAGAGAAGTGACACCTGGGAGAGTCTTTTACTCAGTCTGTTCACATTGACCACCAATGTCAATGACAGTGACAACCACATGTTCTGGAGAAGTCTTCACTATCTACTTGGCTCCTCAGTGGTGTCATTTAGGCAGTGTTGTCCTCAAATTAGATGCAATCATTTTTTAATGCTGTTAGCTTTGGTGAGAAATTTATGCTAAGCTGATTACACTCTGTGTTAGTCCATTCATGTTACTATAATAGATTACCACACGCTGGGTAACTAATCAACCACACAAATTATTGCTCACAATTCTGGAGGATGGAAGATCAGTCACAGAGCTGACAGATTTTGTGTCTGGTGACTGTCCAGGTCTTTCTACATCCTCACATGTCAGGATGAGTGATGGAGCTCTCTGGGGCCTATTTCTTGAGGGTCCTAATCCCTTTCACAGCACTTTTATGCTCTTCGTATTGCTTCCAAAAATCCCCGACCTCCAAATAGTATGACATTGGAGGATTAGATTTCAACAAGTGAATTTGAAAGGGATGCAATATTCAATCTATTACAGTCCTTTTTAGCATTGCCTAGTATAATCCGTACTATACATTGAAGCAATTTGCACTGATTACAAATATAGAAAATTGAGGGGCTGGGGATATGGCCTAGTGGCAAGAGTGCATGCCTCCTATACATGAAGCCCTGGGTTTGATTCCTCACCACCACATATATAGCAAAGGCCAGAAGTGGCGCTGTGGCTCAAGTGGCAGAGTGCTAGCCTTGAGCAAAAAAAGAAGCCAAGGACAGTGCTCAGACCTTGAGTTCAAGCTCCAGGACCGGCAAAAAAAAAGAAAAAAGAAAATTGAGGATTAGAAAGTTCAAGTAGATTCCGAATTTGTTCTTGAACTAGGTATGCTTGCCTCAAAATTAAATATTAAACAATATTACTAATTTATACAAAACATAAATTGGAGGACAACTTTATTAATTGGGTATATTTTTCTAAAAATATAGGATGGCATACATTTATTGTGTGTGTAAATATATATGGAAATTGAAATTTTCTTGAAAATTCTATACAAAATTATAATTTGTGAATATTTATAAGCAGTGAGATTTAGGTTTGGAGAAATGAGGAAGGGCTTACTTTTTATCAAGCACATAATTGAAAAGCTTAAATATTAAAATGAGGATGTATTATAAGAAGTATAAATAATAATTAAATATAATATATTAACATGAGGATTTATTATTATACAAGAAATGTAAATAACAATTAAATATAAAATGTGTATATATACACATATGTGTGTATGTGTGCATATACTTGTATATACACATGTAGGTATATATATATGTATATGTATATATCTATGTGTATATGTATATATGTGTATATGTACAGCCTATATTTGTATGTACATATATATGTGCATATATATGTATATGCACAAACGTATACATTTTTTGTGCCGGTTCAGGGGCTTGAACTCAGGGTCTGGTGTTGTCCCTGAGCTTTTTTTGCTCAAGATCAGTGCCCTACCACTTGAGCCACAGCTCCACTTCTGGCTTTTGGTAGTTAATTGGAAATGAGTCTCACAATTTTTCTGCATAGCCTGGCTTTGTCCCATGATCAAACGATCCCTGCCTCCTTGAGTAGCTAGGATGACAGGCATGAACCACGGATGCCCAGATCAAAAAAATAGATCTCTATTTAATGAAACAACAAATTTAAAATTGGGAGTGAAGGACACAAGAAACGTGTTGCAAATCCATCGGATTCCCAAATAGGTGAGCAAAGAACAAAGTCAAGTATAGAGAACACAGACAGACAGGCAGCTTCATGGAGCTGCATTCACTAGAAGTTCATTCTTTGTATTCTCTAGAGAAGTTTGCTAAAACCCTGAGAACACTAAAAATGAGCCCAAGGACACACAGCTGGAAAATTCAAGGCTCAGCTTGAATCCCAGGCCTAGCTTGAATCCCAGGCCTCCCTTACTCTGAAATGCACTTCCTTTCTATCACTCCACCAGGGACAGCTCCACGCACAGTAAAGACCACGATTCTACTGCTTTTGGAGATGCCATAGATGGAGAGGTAGAGCGAGCCTATTATGAGTCTCTCCAGTGTCCAAGAATAAATAAAATATGGGTATACTTACAAATGACAAAATGTTTAAATTGTTTTAAGAGGAAACATGGTGCTCAGAAGTCATCCATTGTTATTCATTTTAGGGAAAGATACTTGCCCTTGTATTTCCAGGCAGAGAGCCTGAATGAATAAGATCATAAATGCCATGGCCAGTCTGAGATCATCATGTGGGAATAACAGACCTTGATGATAAAAGAACTCGTTAGTCATCAATTCCATCCCCCTTGCCAACAAAACAGACAATACTGAAAGAGCAATTTCGATTGAAGTCAGACTCAGGGTTCTTGTTGGAAACTAGATCCAGATAAGCTATTAACCTTCCCTAAACTCTTACAGTTTTGAACACATTTTTAAAAAGTCCAATTCCCCATAATGACACTGCTATCATTAGAAAAATAACATTAAAAGGTCTACTACCTACAGGATAGATTCACCCTTTACATATCACTATAAGGGAGCTGAAGGGCAGAGGCCCTGGAATACTGCATACATGGAGGCAGGAATCAGTAGAAATGATGAAGATAGTAGACCTCTTTCTTTGTCATAGCTGCTCCTAAGCAAACCTACAGAAAAGGATGCATGAGCATCATCCCTCAGCCTCTTTTGGGATCCATGGAAGCAGCCCTGAAGCAGGTTGGTGGTGAGGAGGTAGGAGGAGAGGTCATGATGTCAGAGTAAGAATAGGGGTCTGAGTATTGTGGATTCTCTTCAGTAGACAGCTGGACTGCACCTGCTCAGCTTCACCAACACCAAAGCAAGTAGATCACTGTGGCATCACATGTTTCTGATTTCTCATTTTTCTCTCTGCACCCCAGGTTTACATTCCCATGACCTACTTCAACGAAGATGAGTTACTTAAACCCTTTGAGACTTTGTTTTCTCATCTGTATTCTACAGGGCTTTGTATGTAGAAAAGCTAAGTGAGATCATTCATGGAGAACAATCTGGAACAAAGTTGACGCTTGTAAATCGTTGCTTGCCTTTCCGCTCTACCTATCTTCACCATCCACACATGCTTAGTCATATTAGTCATATCATCTTTTTTTCTCTATTTAATGTTTAATTTTTTTCTGATTGTATCATTTCCTCTTAAGGCTTGTAAGCTCTGTGAGCAGTTAGATCTCCAGTGTTACTCCTTTAGAGAAAAGAATTTTTGGCTGTTTCTCACAGGGTTTCCACTTGAAGAAGTAAAATCCCCTCCCTGGATCTTATCAACACCTCAAGGCTTTCACATTCACAGAATATTCCTCTACTATCAAAACAAATATCATTATATCAATTTTACCAAGTCTGAAATTGAGACATCAAAGAGTCAGGAACAGACTTGTCTGTCTTAACAGGCTTTGGAAAGATTCACCTTAGTTCTTCATTAATGTCTCCATTCCTGTGTCTGAAATATAGCCAACTCTCCAGGGGGAAAAAATCCAACTACATCATGTTGTCTTTCTTGCTATAACATTGTAAGCGTTTGCACTCAGGCTCTTGCAACTGCTATACAGACACTTTACCATTTGTGCTGTGCCCTCGTCCCTTTTTGCTTTTGTTATCTTTCAAACAAGATCTTGCCTTTATGCTGCCCTAGCCTAGACCATGATGCTCCTGTTTCTGCATACAACGTTATCTTGTTTTATTAATATTACGGCCAATGGTTTTGTCACTTTTTTTACAATAACATGAGTAGTCAAATCTTTTATAATTAGCAGTAAGCTTAAAAGGCAAAGAAGATATGAAGATATGATAAGTGGTTTTACAATCATGTTCTCTATCTTACCCATGAGAAGACCTGGTCTCCAGGAAAGTGCTTTAGGTATGTATTCATTGACAGACAGGCTGGGACAGAATGTGGAGCCTATCGTTGTTTTTACAAGAAGAGAAAGTTGATAGAACACTCACAGCTCTGGAAGGTTTCCCTGGCTTGCCTTCTTCCTTAGTGAAAGCCAAAGTTTGTCCTGTGTCAATGGAAGCTTTGGACAATACATTAACTTTGAACTTCTTATAATAATCTAAGAGAGAGACACATATTGTCTGAAAGTGCTCTGTTACATGTCTGGCTTGATAGAATGCGTGCTGATATAAATGACCTTGGGAGGTTGCTTGCTAAAGCTTACCTGTCTTGCTGATATTTGATATTTGAAAAATCATATTTGATATTTGATTCACAACATGATTGGATCTGGGACTAGAACCAAGTATTTGTGACTTTCCATCTAAGTCATATTCTGTGAACATAAGCCATTGCCAACCTGCTTCTCAAAGGATTACTGAGTTCACCCATGCTTCATTAACTTTAACAAAAAAAAATTAAGCATTTCCCATGTATCACATACTCTGTTGGACTGAGGAACAAGGCTTTATAAAACACTTGTGGCTAAAGTGAGTATACTACATATTTTCCAAAGTGGAATACTTTTGAGAATGAAGTACATAATAATAACAATTACTCAAGGTAACAGGCATCCCCTAGTACTGTCCAGGTTAATTAAGGTATATAGTCGAATAAACTATGCCCCTGTCCTTGAAAAAGGTTTCAGATTGTGGGCAAAAGTAGCTGGGGTTATGGCTCAAGTGGTAACTTGCCTGCCTAGCAAATTACTAGGCCCACTGTCCAAACCTCAGTACCACCAAAAAAAAAAAAAAGTTGGAATAGAACAAACAAAAAGTGAAAGTATGGAATGAATACTAGAAAATAATCAGGTAATGTCACAACAGAAGGGCTGTGATGGAAAGAGGAATTATTTAGGCTTCATCTACTGAGGAGAAGGTAGTATTTCAGTAGAGAACTGACAGGGAAGAAACATGATTTTATGAGGTGTGAGTGGCTCGTGTCTGTCATCCTTCTACTCAGCAGTCCGGGATCTGGAAGATGATTTTTCAAAACTAGCCTCAACAGAAAAGTTCATGAGACTCCATCTCCAATTAACCAGAAAAATGCTGGACTGGAGGGGAGGCTCAAATGATAGCACAGCAACTGTGAGGGGGGGAAAAAAAGCCAAGTGAAATGCATACAGGTCTACATTCAAACCCCAGTATAAAACACACACACACACACACACACACACACACACACACACACGGCAAACACACACACGGCAAAGTGTTTGCGTTGCTGAGGACTCAAAGAAGAGTTCATTAAATAGAAAACATGGATGGAGAAGCTGAGAGGAACCAAAACACCCTGAGAGGTATAGATAACAGAAAAGAATTACTTGTGGATTTCATAAATTTCACAATACTGACTAAAATACTGACTAAAATATCCATATTTAATGTCTTCGAACAGCTAATGACGTATGTGAGTATATACATGCTGTAGATGTATTTATCATTTAAATAAACTATAACAACACGTGCCTCATTACTTCTAAAACCTCTAGATATCCTCTAATGTGTCACCTTGTGCTAAGTTTGGGGCAGAACTTGGTACAAAACTTCTCTCCTCACCTCTGTGCATGTGGTTAAAATTAAGGGAAATATGTCATTTGTTAGAAAGATTTTCAGTTGGCATTTGTTCTTCTTGGAATGCAAGACTGTACACGTCTGTTTGCAAAATGTTATGCAATGAACAGATCACTATTTCACACATATACTAGACTCAAACTCCAAGGGCTGAATCAGATGAGGGAATAATGTCCTCACAATAAGCGTTAACTGTGTGTGTTTCAGGGAACACTAAAGTACCATATTTTTACATCAGCATGTGTAGGTTTGAAATCCTATACTTGCTATATTTATATTGAAGAAGTGAGACAGTAGTTAAATGTTAGAAAAGACTAAAGCTCCTTAAAGCTCTTAGTCAGTTCGGTCAAATAATATGCCCATGTTGCAGGACCAGCCGTTTTCATTACCTAACTCTAACTTTCCTATCAATTTTACCATGTGAGCAGAGGCTTCCTTGATATTGAAAAGTAGAACAAGAAAGAGAGTCAAAAGAAAACTGAGCATGGATTCTAATATGAAATAATGATCATCCCAGGTTTGTTTCCACCTACTTATTTTATCAAAAAGACCTTAGGTTTTTTTTTTCATTTTGTGATAGTAAAATAAATGCTATAAACCAGAAGTTCTGAAATATTGCCCTGTCAACAGCTTTAATGACCTTAATTGTATTTCATATAAAATTTTGATAACTGTGTTCTTTGTCCAAGATACTCAAATCTGAAAATCTTAGCCTTCCTTTGC
The DNA here is from genome assembly GCF_023159225.1 of Perognathus longimembris pacificus. Lineage (NCBI taxonomy): Eukaryota > Metazoa > Chordata > Mammalia > Rodentia > Heteromyidae > Perognathus > Perognathus longimembris. Next base: position 9,780,239 of record NC_063172.1, read on the forward strand.
TCTATTGCTTATTTAGATTTGTGGAGAAACTTTGTGCTGGTCAGCCTCCGTTGCCTCTTGACCAACAAAGTTAATTGTACTTTACTTCTCAAGGATAAGACATTGGCCTAAACAAATATTTGAACATCAGCAATTAAACTTCCTATCCTGTAACACTGACTTTAGGATCTTTTAGGACCTAGGGTGTGGTAACTGACATAATCACAGTGATTTCATCATGTGAGGCCCACACACACACACACACACACACACACACACACACACACACACACACACACACACACTTAGGCCAGAGACCCCCTTCCAGAAAAATACAGCTATCCACATCATAATTGACAAATAAGTGCTGCACTCCTGATCTTCATTGAAAGATTCACATTCAATGGCTTCCAGTTCCATGGGAGAAAACCACAAAGTGTGTTCAAGCTGGATGAACTGTCTGTGCTGATGACAGGGGTAAATAGAAGGCTGTTGAGGTGGCAAGTGAAACCAGACAAAATACCTTCTGTAACTCTCCTAAAATCTCGGCAGGAAGTAGGGGCTAAAATGGGGGCCTTCAATGGACAGCCTTCAGAGAGCACGGGGATCATGGGACTTCCACAGGCTTGGAGATGTAACAATGCCGCGCTGTGGATTCCTGAAGTTACTGGGGAATTCTGTGACACAGCTTCTGGGCTATAGGAGAAATGTACTGGAAAGGAGAAGCCATTATTCTCTTCTTTTACATTTGTTCTGCCTTAGGGCCCATAATGAAAACCACTGATTGTCTGAAAAGCAGTAAACGTAGAACACAACACTGATTTTTTTTGTTCCAAATTTAAATTGAAATCCATTTAGACCCTCAGTGCAGCAGTTTCTCCTATCACATGATAAAAGGATATAAAAATCTCAATGATGTGATATCATATGATGTAACATCTTTTTGTGATTTTTCAGAGAATTCCTAAAATGTTGAATATTATGTCATTTCTCTCATAAAATAGAGAAAGGATGAATGAACAGCTTAAGATTCATGATGTGTAAATATATGGCAAATTTTCTAGCACATTGCAAGTTGAGAAAAGCAAAGCAGAGCATGGGAGAAGTCTAATTTACAGCATTGTCAAGTGTGCAAGTATTCAAATTTTCAGATTTCACAATTGAATAAAAAGCTTCCTTTGCTGGTTTTTAGTTAATAATAGCTTTGAAACTAAAACACCACAAGTAATACCCAGCATCACCTCTTTTAAAGTTGAAAGGATAAAAGATTTTTTCAAGAAAGTTAAAACTAACTCAAATACAGAAAAACACAGGGAAGTCCCAACATGCACTAGTAGATGATGATATTAGAGAGTATGCACATTTACTTTGGAAATGTGCTTGAAAATTGGGCACTTATGTTGAAAACTCCCACATTAAGTAGAATTAAAACATGGAACGTGATCTGCCATGCCATTGTCAGAAATCTATTTTCATGTTCTGGAAATGAGAAAAATACCACGAATGCTATTTGGTCAATTAAGTTACAAACTTATCTAAGATTTTAGCTCTGCTTCAGAACCAGGTCATGAGTCTTGGTCAAGAGATCAACACTTCTTTTTTCTGGATCAGCATTTGATGTTGTTTGTTCTCCTCTAACAAGCCCCACAATTCATGTTTAAATGTGTATAAAATTAGAAAACAAGCACTTACAAGGTATTATTACTAATTTTATTTCTCACTAGAAGATAATAGAGCCCTAAAGAAGTTAACTTGTTCAATGTCACAGCATGGGTAAGTAGTGTCTGCCTCAAAATTGATGGGCTCCTAGGTAATATAACCAACATCATTTAGTAAAAGATATATTCTTTGATTTCCTATTCCTCTGATGAGATTCATAAAACTTGCTACTTTATATGTAAAGAATTATAAAATCACAGGTCTGGAAGATCAAAGGCATAAGCATCAGCTCAACCCTAGTGAAGGCCTCAAGAGAAGATGTCCTTAAGAGGACATTTAAAGAGAAGAAGAATTCCCATCATCCAATGGGAAACTAAACAATAGGAAGGGCCCGGTAGCCCCTCCTCCAACCCTCTGCTTTCTGCTTGTTTCCAACGCTGAGGACACACTTCTCAATACATAAACACTTGGGAGACAAGCTCAACTTAAACTAATGATGAACCACTTTAAAACCAATTTTTTTATATACTGGCCTTCATATGAAATAGTTTCCACTAATTATGTTATATTCTCATAGTGACCTTAAAAACAGGCTCCATTATTAATCCTATTTTATGAAAGAATAAAGAAAAACCCAGTGGTGAAATCCCTTGTCGAGAACCCAACAGGAATACAAATAAGGCAGTCCAGCATGGACACTCACCTTGAAATCTGTTTCTGCATGAATATGACAACAAGAGCATTTGTTTGTAGGCAAGCAGTAACTGCCATGGCTGCTATTATAAAATAGCTAAAAAAAAAATTTAATTGGCAAGTTATTTAAAATCATGATTTTAAAATTTTTTGTCTAGATAGACTGAAGGTTTCAAAATTGTATATAGAGAAAATTATTTCTAATGTTCTGTTTTTCACTAAGAGAATTTGCTAATTATAGTCATATGCTAAGTCTTGGGCTTGGCTTAGACCAATGGCCTTGACCTGGGGGAAAGAGAAATGCATGAATGTTCAACAACATGGAGGAGGAAAGGATACATTGTCGTGTAGGGGACCTCCTCCAAAAGCCTGAGGGAGTCATGGGGGCAAGATTGATCTGAAAAGGCACAGGAAGACCTTCCATAGTTTTGAGATATATGATTAAAATAAATGCTCACAGAAAAAGGAACCAGTAACCAGTTTTCCTCTCAAGAAGTGTTTTATTTAGATATTGCCTAGGGTAGGAGTTTCAAAGACTAAGGGATACAAACAATACTTCAAAACAAAGTTACAATTATGTGAATGACAGACGCAGAGCACTTTCCTGTGTCTCTACAAGTCTGAAATAAAACATAAAATGCACACACATTTTTACATTAAAAACCCAAGAAATATGAAAAGGGAATGCAACATGAATCCTTCAAAATCATGCTGTTCTTCACAATCCAAATCCTGAAATACTGAAATGATGGAGATGGTAAACAAATAATTCAAACAGATGAATGAAGTAAAGAACTCAATTCTAGATCTGACAAGCAAGTCTCCAGCTTCTGCTCCTTGTACAACACCAAGACTGTGCCTACATCAGAGGCTGTAATTATTGGCAATGTCAAGCTGTTATTATTGGCAATGTCATTAACAGATATGGTCACCTTGCATAGTTAATTTTATGATGCTGCCATACGTGTAAAAGGAGGGGCCGAAATGGCCTGCAGTCAAAGAACAAGCACACTAAGTCCTTCCAGTTTTATCTCTTTTACCTGGATCAATTGTACTCGGCTTAGAAGTCTTTGTAGTAGAAGTGATAACCAATAACCGCCAGTATTTACTTTGCAGAAGGATATGTGTGTTTGAGCCTAACGCTTGGCACAGTTTGATTAGCATGTTCACAAATATTACACCTTCCATCCTTGGGCAAGAAACTGATTAGTAATCTGAATTTTAAAAAGCTGAAGGACCATAATTCTTTATGGTTTTGTGTAGACCATTTTTGTTCACACTGAACTTTGCTCCCTTAAAAGGTTCTTAATCATGCCTAGAGATTTGCTATCGGCGTTCAGTTCCAGGGTAATTTAAGAATAGGCAGTGTCAAGGCCAATTCTCAGCAAAGTTATGAGGAAGTTTGTTCTTCACTGACCATGGATTGGAAGGAAGCAGTTACTCCCTTGAAGGTGGTTCCTTAGGCTCCTTCTTCCCCTGCTCAGCTGATGACAGCGTTCCCAGCATCCATCCTTATATCCACTGTCAACAGCTCTCAGCTCCTTTCATTCTTATTTCCTTTCAGGTATTTGTGCCTAAAGCCAGTTTAGAATGTGTTCCTCTGAGCGTGTTTGATTCTTAATACATGGAAAAACCCAGACAAAACAACAAAGCTTACATAAAGCAGATCTCAGAAAAGAACAACCTTGAAGCGGTCAGCAAAGTGACAGAACTGAAAGATTCTGGAGTGATTTCAAATCACAAATCCAAGCCTTTGCACGTCCGAAGGGACTCCCATAGCAGAGATTGAGAGATTGAGATTGAGAGATAGCGATCTGTCACCTTACCTCTAGAGTTTTCATTCAGTCATCTAAATACCATCCATTGTGTACCTACTTGTGTCACTAACTATGCAGCAATCTGCATGAAAGCATTTAAGAGTTCTTTGTCATTCTTGAACCTCAGTATGCTAGGGGCAAGCAGACCTCTCTATAGACAACTTATCATCACACACAAAGGGTGAAAAGAGAATTAGCAAGTACACAGTAATTCCACTTTTAGGTACATGATGCTAGAATGACTTTAAAGTAGGATCTCGAAAAGATCACAGCAGTATTTGCAATACGTGTAACGTGGTAGCAAGCTAAGTGAATTTCAGTAGATGAATAAGTAAGCAAGGAATGTAATACACACAGAAAGGGATATTATTCAGGCTTTAAAAAGAAGGAAATTTTGTCATACACTATAATACGATTGAACCATGGGGTCATCACCATGCTAAATGAAACAACAAATAGAAAGGACACAAGGTTAAAAGGACATATTTTTATAGTGGTTGAGTCTTGAGAAAGGCAAAGGTGGAGTAGAAGGAACAGTGTAAAATTTAAGAGGGGGAATAATCCACAAAGAAGCCTTTCTATGACCTGCTTTTAAGTGGTTAAAAAAAGAACCCCAAAAGAGCTGAAAGTAGACTAGTCAGGAACAAGGGCACAGCTGGAAGACTGAGCAATGAACCTGAGGAAAGAACCTCAGCTACGAAGAGCAAGAAAGGGAAGAAGGAATGAAAACAGAGGACATAATTCTCCAAGAGAGCACTGAGCTTTCATTTGGGATGGCATCTGTATTAAAGGAATCTTCTTCCAGGAAGAGGCCGATAAGGTACTTTGGAGAGAGAGGTAAACAATCAAGGGGCTTCCCCTAGTGGAACAAGAAACACATGGCAAAGAACTAATGGAAACTGGTTACTGCTCCGTTTCTTGGGTTGAGATGTGGAAGTGAGTGGGTTGAGATGTGGAAGTTGAGATGTGAGTAGGAAGATAGAGGAATAAAATCTTCTCAGCTCTTCTTTGTATTCAATGTCTTCATCCAGGTGAGTGCTTTTAGGAGACTGAGTATTTTTAGGTCACTTGGAGGTTCTGGGTAGAGTCTGATGTATCCACCAGCAATCCCCAGATTCAGTGGCTATCCCCACCACAGATCCTTCAATGTTTGACCCTAGAAAAAGTTTTACGATCACTTTTAGCATCTATTTTGATATTTGTTTGTATCATACGGCACCAAGGAATTTTACTTTCTCCTTTACCCTACAAAGGAATAGTCTTGGTAAAACTGAGCCAGAGGAATTCATACCTACAAAATTACCTTATTACGGTTGAATTTTATTATGGGGGAGCAATTCACTAGGAAAAATAAATTCTATCCTCTTGGTGTGACAGCATTAAAGTATTCCAAGAGGTAAGCATAATGAGAGTCTAAGAAGAGGAAGAGACACAGGAAAAAACAAAACTATAGTTGAAGAAATAAGAAGCTCAATAAGCTCAAAGCATAGTATATCAACAGCCATGCTTAATAAAAATAAATAAAAAACCTATCCTCAGCCAACTTGGTTAAACTCTGAAAAATTGGGGTGATTCCTTGAAAAAAAATCCCAACCTTCCATTCTTTTCAGGATGAGTGTGCACTATAACTCACAACTCAGACATTGCAATATGAATTCGCCCAACCTACTCTCCATTTTCCCAGAAACTGCTGGCTGAATGAAGACCACAGCTGCCCATTATAATCACCGTTCAAAATTTATCTTAAGAAAGGGAACTTTGCAATTCTAGGGATGATTTTACTCATATGTCTAACAAACCAAGCTTTCAATACTGGTGCGTATGTAAGGCACTGCAAAGCAAGGCTTTTAATAAGCCCTCAGAGCTAATGACACAAAATAATAAAATAGAAGTCTTTTGCATTTCCCTTCAGCATTTCTTGCCTTCCGCAGTCAGCCATTATTGGTGGGAGATGACTGGACAATATTTTACAAGTAAACTAAACTGTGTATTTCGGATCTGTGTCACAGAAAACATCCCAAGTTCCTTCTTGTCTACCACTAACACCAGTTTGTGGATTCTCTGAGCTGCAAGAACAACCCACCGTGAGTCATGTCTACTTTTACAATTCAGGGGCTGTCTACACCAAGAGCAGAAGGAAATCCATGTTCTATCTCCCTTCCCTTGCCCTTCCAGTCACGGATGATAACTGCTGAAGTGATTGCATGTTTTGGTCTTTACTTTTCAGCTCAGGGAACGTTTCCTGACATCCAACAGGTGATCAGAAAAAGTTTCTGGAATTGAGATCCTCACCTATTTCATGAGGGGGCAGGGAGAAGCAAACAGAAGAGAATTGTTACTATTACGGAAGGAAGTCCTCTTAAGAAAACAGGAAGTAGATTAGCTAGAGCTAAGGAAGAATTAATGAGCAAATGATGATAGGGCTTTTAAACTACACATTTCTATAGGAATATTAACAACCTGTGTAATATGCATAGGATGGGAGTAGCCTTGGTTTTATAAATTTTACATGAGAATTTAGCTTGTAACAAATACTACATTGAGAACTATGGATTCATTATACATCACAAAGCACAGTCCAGAGTCTTTGAGGACTGTCCACCTATCATCGTCCATTGTGGTCTGATGCTGGAGTTCTCTATTGCATTTGAATATGGAAAGTAAGGGGTGCTCTCCTGGAAAGCTCCAGAGTGGGAACTTTTGAACAAATGAGGGCTTCATTTTGCTTCATTTAGGAATCTTACTCTTGTTAATCTGTCCCAGGACTCTGCATGGTTGATTGTTTTTGTCACCCATACAGTATATTCAGGAAATCTTAGTACATTCCTTCCAGTCTGTTATAACAGAGATTGAACAACCAATAGGAGCAACTAGGAATTAGCAGAGCTAGTGAGAAGGAAGCTGTTGTGTGATGAGAAGCAGATAGGCCTACCATACCATTATGGAGATTAATAAACTAATGTTCAGACAGCAATCAACCTACCAGAGCCAAACTTCACACTTAAGAGTTGGCTTCTTTGTCCCTAGGATTAAATCTTTATACTTCATTCTGTATGTTTTTCTTTCAGTGGAGATCTCTTCAGCTGGCAGAGCATTTTGGGTGAGGAAAAGGGATTGGGACTTCACATTCCAATTCTGACATATGTCATCTGAGTGACCTTGAGAATTACCTGACCTCTGTATCTCAGCTTTTTCATCACAGAATGGAAACTATTTTGGCAACTTTCTGTGTTTTCAAAAGTATTAAGTAAGCTAAACTTAAAAAAATACCTTAGAAAGGTACTCAAAATACAGTATTGAACTATTTAATAGTTTGCTTTATGTGCATGTGCACATGGGTATGTGTATATAAATATATGTATCAACAGCTTTAGTTGAGTCATGGCTCAAATATTAAATTTAACTAACAAAATTATAAGTAGAATTTTTTTCTTTCTCGTTTATTACTTGACTCTTTCTTCATGTGTTCTCGACTTGCAATTTGTCAAAGTGGTGTGCTTGTTACATATTCTTTAAGACATGGGCTGAGTTTATATATACAAATTCATTCAGCAAATAGATTCTTATCAAGGTTGGAGCTGCACTATCCACAAAGATGCATTTGCCCTAATATCTGCTCAGCACATGACCAGAAACTCAACACAGGAAGTGAGCTTCTGAATGAACATGGGACTTCCAAGTGCTACAGAAAGTGATGAAAATCTTACATTCTGTCTCGTCTGCCAGAACAAACTGAATTTTATCCCTAACGTCAAGCTTTGTCACAAGAGAATCAAGAGACTATTTCTAAGCCAAGAGAAATATGTCTTTTCCCCTTTAGACATTCAAATCTAAGGTTCAGTTTTCTCTTTCTTTTCTCCGCTGGAGGCAGAAAACAGTCCATTCCCACTGCTCCTTGGTGGGACCAAGGAAGGAAAGATATGGCAGCACTGGCCCTGGAATGGTGCTTTGCTGGACTCTTCCTCTGGCCTCCCTCACAATCCTTTCCTCTTACACTCTCAGGATGACATTTGACTATGAAGTTCAAGAAGCTGGAAGTAAAGAGAGTTCCAGATCAAGAAAAGGTCAAGTGGTAATAACAAGGGCTGACATTTATTGGGCATTGACTGTGCCAGGCAGTGTCTGTAGCCATTCACAGGTGAAAACTTAGGTTGTCTGTGTAATAACCTACAAATGTTCCATTTTCCAGAGAAGAAAACTGAGTATATATATATATATATATATATATATATATATATATATATATATATAGGTTCAAATTCATGATGTTAGAAAAAGGTAGAGCTGAATCCAAACATAGGCCAGTGGGCACTGGTATCCATCCTGTAAATCAGCAGTTAATCCAAGTGAAGTGCCAAATTGTGGTGGGATAAGAATAGAAGAGGAAAATAAGTACTAGCAAGTTTTGGTTTGTTTTCTTTTGCCAGTTCTGGGGTTTGAACTCAGGCCCTGAGCACTGTCCGTGGCTTCTTTTTGCTCAAGGCTAGCACTCTACCACTTGAGCCACAGAGCCACTCTGGCTTTTTCTATATATGTGGTGCTGAGGAATCGAACCCAGGGCTTTATGTATACCAGGCAAGCACTCTACCATTAGGCCATATTCCCAGCCAGTACCAGCAAATTTTATAACAATTTGCTCTTTGCCTGGCACCTAAAGTGTCATCAGCAGAGTCAGAAAACAGAATGTAGACTGGTGCAGTGGGATCCATGCAGTGTGGGACACATGACCTCACACCTAGTAGGAAAGGCAGACTGATCTGTGACTGAGTGGAAATTTGAAAACATTCTTGTGAGCACTACCTTCAATCATCCTGCAATATAACTTAGAAAAGATCACTGCTTACCATGAGTGTAATCGACCAGACAGTGCAAATGTCCATAGGGAAAGAAGCAAGTTGGGACCAAGAAGGGGACTGGGTAAAATCAATCATTAGATGCTACAAGTTAATAAGTCACACACACACACACACACACACACACACACACACACACACACACACACACACAGAGAGAGAGAGAGAAATCAAGGGTTGGCAAAGGCATGTGCAGTATTAAACACAGTTATTAGACTGGGACATGGCCATTTATCCTGGGCAGATGAGCCTTTTTGCAAATGCTTAACTTTTCCTAAGCTTCTCCCAACCTCTCCCTACCATAGATTCTGACTATCCTATTTTCTCTCTAAACCAAAATATAAAAAAGGCAATTCATTCTGTGCCGACCAAGAAAGCCTCGTCCATCATAATACATACTCCAAAGCTAAATTATAGTTTGGAACAAATGATCCCCAAGGTCTCCTCCAACTTTGAAATCCTGAGAGTCTAGCTGGAAGAATGACTGTGTGTTGCTCTCAACACACTAAACCTTTACATCAGAGAGGTTCATTTGATAGGACTCTCACTCATTACTTCATTTGTTTCATATCCATTTATTGATCATCTCCTATGAGTCAGGCATCATTGTAGGCATTAATGCTACAGAGACATATTAGATATAGACTCTGCCATTGAGTTTCATGGGTCAGCAAGAAACCCAGACATATAAACAAAACCGACAAGCTAAATCTGGAAAGCCATGAGGGACATCTGTAAAGAACATGTTTATGTGCTTTGAGAACACAGAGGAGAGCATGTGCTTCCTCTGAGCAGTGGAAGACGAAACATCACAGTCAGGGTGGGAGGCTGCAACATGTCACTGAGACTTTAAAGGATGAAGAGGAGTTGGTCCTCCTCAGTGTAGAGGCAGGTAGCCAGTCCAAGCAAAGAAACAGATGTCTTATTAGGCAGCCTATTCAGAGAATGAAAGCATAGCAATAAGTCTTGTAGAGGGATAGTGTACATATGTAGACCCTTAATGATGAAAGAGACAACAGAGGAAGCCAAGAGAAAGTCGGACACCAAGTATTTTTAAAATTTTGATTGCATTTTATTTATTTTGCAGTTGAGAGAGAGAGAGGGGAGCTAGAGAGAGACAGAGAGGAGCTAGAGAGAGTGTATGTATCAACATTTTTACTTTCAGTCATTGAGTGCTTCATTTGGAATAAGACGTAGAGTCTCAGGGACCCTAAACTTCAACTTCCATGAATGGCTCCTTACTAGAACCGCAGTACCTACAACACTGCCAGGCACTAGAAACTCTCAAACTTGAATGAATGAAATGAGTAATTAACTGCCACTCAAACCACATTCCACTCTGAGATTTCTGAAACAACTTTGAGTGGATTGTTTGTTTGGATCCCAAGGGAAGACAAATATTTGTGGGTTGAACATACATGTGAATATGCTTATTAATATATATTATTTTTAAATATATGTATATATATATTTACATAAGGAGGTCTACAGGGAGTCAGAGCCTTCAATAGTCATTGGCAAAAGTCAGAGCAGAAGACAGATGGATCAAAGAAAATGCACATCAGTTATATAAATGACTTATATAGGTTTTTGGTGACAGTGGGACCCAGTTGTCCATGTCCTTTCGCTTTTCTGCATTCCCCACCTACAGATTAGAATTGATTGCATTTTCCTAATTCAGTACTACTGGGGTGGTATGTTTAGACTTTATCTTTCAATCATACTTCTCTCCAGAAAGAAGTACAGCCATCCCCCTCTTGAACAAAACTCTTTAGGAAAAGTTTCCAAAAGTACACATTGCTCACAAGTATGTCCCTGATGGTTCTCCACACCCAAGGAATGAATGATTTCATCTTCTTCAATTGCAACTTTTATACTTCTTCTATCATAGAAATCTTACAATATTAATAAGGGGGGAAAGGAAGACTCTCACATTCCTTTATGCATCAGCCCCTCAGCTTCCATAACAATCAATATTGTGCCGAAAAGATCTGACCTCTATTGGCACCTCCCCATACTGCAGTTCATTCATTACTTCGCTTCCTTGAATTGGTTCTAAAGTAAATCCTAGACTCTGTTCTTTCATGAGTAAGTGCTTCAGTATGAATTGCTGAACTGCAAGGTCAATTTTATTTGTGTGGTTCCCCCAGCACTATGCTGTGACAGAAATGCAGCTAACTGGCTGAACAACCATCTCCTAATCTCGTGTTATAGACAGTCCATATTCAAGTGTTTGTAATGAGCTAGACGTGTCTCCTTATAGTTGGTTTACAGGCATGAAGAACAACAACATGCGCATCTTGCTCTTCTTGTTGTTGTTGTTTTTAACACGATGACTTAAAGCTGTGGACTTGGAATATTTACCTCATTTCTCCATGTGATCTGCAAGGATGGGGAGAGGGGTGTGTGAAACCAAAGCAAGCACAGTCCAGCTTGCTGTGACAGCACCACTTTTTCATAAAGATTTCCACTCAGTGCCTTCTGGTGGGGATCCATCATATGCAAATGGAGAATAGAGTCAATATGTCTTAAACAGCCCTCAGGATCCTCCTTCAAGGAATACAAATCACTGGCAACACACTCGGGTGAATACTCGAAAGGGATTCACCATGACCCCCTCTTCTACTCAAGGATCATTTTTCTTTTCACTGATAATTATTGTATAACAATACCACATTAGTCTTTTCATAGTGGTTCAGAATCTACATCACACCAATTTATGTAATTCTCAAAATGCCTACGCCGCCTGGAGGGGAACGGATGAATGGAGAGAGGAAAGGTGAGTGAACACAGTGAGCATATGAGAAAATGGGACTGGGTACCTTGAAGGCCTGCCAAGAGCTGAAGGAGAATAATAAGAAGAGATGACACTGATCAAGAGACACTGTATTCATGAACTGACATGTTGTATTAAAGCCCCTTTGTACAACCACTTTAACATGAAGCTAATATTTGAGCCACATCTATGTGGAAGGAAACAGTAGCTACTTAGCATATATGCTAAATGTTTGTGTTCCCCACAAGTTGATACATGAAAATCCTAGACCATCAATGCGAGGGTATGAAGATACAGCCTTTGAAAGGTAGTAAATTAGCACTTGTACTCAGGTAAGCCAGAAGCACAGTTTATAAGTACTGAAGGCAAAAATGAGGAAAGAAAAATTGCAGCAGGGTAACTTAGCTCTGTATCTCCAGGGGGACCCTAAGGGGGCTCTTTTCAGTCCCCTGAATAAAGAAAACATTGGTTCTCTAGCCAAAGCTGGAGCAGAGATTTCAGAGGCAAAACAAGAGATTCCACAGACATAAGGAGTCTGTCAGGGAGAGAATACTTCGAGCCCTTTGGCCAAGTGTGAAATGCCAAACACATCTTTGCTGCCTTCAAACGCAGAGTTCTGTGACTCAATTGTGTAGCACTTTCTTTATTTGGTAAAAATCAACATTTGGCTGAAAGATCCCAGAAGAATAGACCTCAATAATAAAAGGAGGCACTCAGCTCTGTGATTGTGCATCATAATGTGGCAGAAGGATATTTGTCACGCCCATACACTTACTTCCCTTAGTTGATTCTGGAAGTCTCATCAACCTTCTGGGAAATGAAACAGTGGCAAGATTCCCCAGCAGTCCCAGTCTAGACTCCAATATTGATCACAGAATGGATAAAGTGGAGGAACGAGATGGAGTGGCCTTCTCTGCCTTAGATGCGAGTGCAAATACTCGGTGGAGAGTGACTTTTAACGAATGCAAATCTACTTTGTGCAGTGGCCCATCTGTGACTCTTTTGAAAGTGTGAGCTAATGGGCAGATACATGTCCCCTCCTGGCTTCCTCTGATTCACTTAGGAAAACTCCTGAGAGCCCACTAACAGGTTTTATATATTTCTCATTGATGTTTGCTTTTCCAGTGTTTGTCGAGTTCAGGCATTTGTCTTGGTCTTATTAAAGATTAAAGGGTTCAAGCAGAGAAAGGGGTAAAAATTGAGACTCCTAAAAGCTGTCTATATCAAGCCCAACAGTTTACAGGGCCAGGAAACTTGAATCTGTCCTTCTGCTCCCTGCCAGCAAAATTAAAATGTATAAATATGGCAAGGCAATCAACCACTCACAGTGCACTCATTGGACATCTTTGCCTTTTTTGTTTGAATTCTTTAGCATTCAACTTTGTAATCCAACTACTGAAAGTAGTGTCTTGCCTGTTTTGTACGTATTATATGAGTATTCCACATACAACCGTATTTATTTTGTAAGGCACAATGATTAAATATGTAGTTCCAAATACATTTTGTGAGGCCTACACACAAAAGTAGTCATCTCTTATCATTTTACTATAAGCATTATCCTTCAAATGCAAAGGATTCTGAAATATTAACTGTTATTTGTTTGGTTGGTTGGTTGCTTGTTTGGTTGTTATTTTATAGAGAAGTGTTATATTTCACAGGCTGGGCTGGAATTTGGAATGTTCTGCCTCCACCTTCCAAAAGTTGGGATTATAGGTATGTGCCAATATGCCTGGCTTGATTAAGTTTGTAACTGTTATAGTAAATCACAGATGCAAAGTACTAGAATTATAAAATCCGAGAGATCTTCAATCTAATTACCAATAGAATGTCAATATTACTTCTACAGAAAATCTGCCAAGGATTATTCTGTCATTGCTTCTAAAGTCTAATGGAGATTTTCAGATCCCCAGAAAAGTTAAAACACAGTAAGATGCCTAGTAAGATGCAAGTGATCAGGTCCCTTTTACAAACTTTTGTGGAATTCGCAAAGAACCTACACATATTCTTTAAACCATTTCTACATTATGTAGATGCAATTCCTTTTCACCTACAGTTGATTGAATCCATAAATATAAAACCCACAGAGATTGAGGGCGAAATCTATATTCAATGCATTTCTACTAATGGATTTTATATCATCATCCTAAATGTTGGACTCTGATTTTCTAATTCATTTCAGTGGTTCCTTCCAACATTTTAACTTGTTGATATCATTTCAAATTGTGTCATCTTTGTATTCTTTTGATTGCATCTCTGAAATAAGAGACAAAACTATGACAGAATCCTCAGACCTCATTCCTGACTCCAGACACTTCTTCCTCTTACTCAAGGACATCATTATGATTCTCTAAGGTTGGTTCCCACACATTCCATTATTCATCTGCCAATAATGTCATCCTGGGCAACACTTGTCAAAACTTTATCCATGGAGATTTCAAAAGGGGTCCTATCAGATCTTTATCCAAAACGTGATGCAAGTGACGTGGAATGTGGATTGCATTTTAGGTTGAATTTATTATGTAACCATTTCTATGTTCTCAGAAGTTAATATTCACAAATCTTGAGATCTTGAGAACATCTTGAAACAGAATTCTCAAGTAAATTTCAGCCCAAATCTTAAGGTTGACTAAGTCAAAAGTTCTACTCTTACATGAATTCATGGGTAAACTCATTAAAAACTATAATTTTCTGAGAGTCATAGACAATATGTTATGCTTATATAAATATCTTCTTAGACTTAAGTTCCCAACTAAAACATCCCTATACTCAAGAATTACCAATGGACAAAATTACTTGTCTAATTAAACATAACCCAAACTTTCTGTTATCCTCCTCTTTTCTGTTACATACTGTGTATTTTCATTTGTGTTACGGAGCAAGATGCCTGGAATTTCCTTCGCATTCTCCATCCCTTCTGATGATTCAGAATAGCAACACAAAGTGTGCTGTTAACTGGGTAATCATGTTTCAGAACATAGATATCCTCAAAAATATCATCAGTCATAAACATTAAAAATCTCCCCCTTTGGGATCAAATTTCATCCGAGTTTATGCCAAATTCAGCCTTCCTTAGTTATGCTCGAGATTGTTTATTTGGCTGCTATGTAGCCAGTGGTACTCTACATGTTGGATTTTCACTAAAATTCTGTCCTGAGAACCTTGATTTCATCACAGTTTGCCTGTTAACCCATTCATCTTCATTCATGTGCTGCTGGGATGTGTGCGTGTGTGTGTGTGCGTGTGTGTGTGTGTGTGTGTGTGTGTGTGTGTGTGTGTGTGTGTGTGTGTAATCTCCCCCCAATATTTAGTTTTCTGTCAGAAAAGGGGATTTTGGTTATTATTATCTAGCATGAGCTTGAGGACAAAAGTAAAGTGAAGGATTTGTTTGTAGAAAATGTTGGAAAATTATGCATAAACTGATTATGAGGTAAGGGTCAATTTCACACACAAAAAAAGGTCTCCAAATTAATCTTTAGGAGTACTCCACAGAGTATTTGAGTAAACCAATGAAATAACTTGGTTGGGAAATTTTTATAAAATTCAGGAATTAAAAATTCTTTCTGGACAATGAACAGAGTGGCTGCAGGTGGCTAACTGTGAAGACAGCATTGTGATCTGCATCAGTGTGGCAGGTTCAGCTGCTGTGCTGCTCGTAGGAACACCTCGGGTGATTTTTTATATACACAATTTCATCCTAAACTCTTAGTTTAAGGCTATAATCTCCTAAGGAGGTGTGAATTCACTGCTCCAAAAGACATGAATCAACAATCAGGGAGCTCAAGGGAAGGAGGAAGGCTGGCGGACTGGACACAAAGAATGTCTAGGGATGAGATGAGGGAAGAACTTCAACTCCCCATTTCCAAGTGCAAGTTGGAAGAAATGGAATCAGGCCAATTTCTGGAAGGATTATCCATTCCATTCCTATCATGTTTAACTTCCACATGCCAGTTGCTATGTTGAGATGCACAGGCTGAAAATAATGTGGGTCCAATATACATACATCAGATTTGCATTTCACGTGTGACGCTTCAATGTTAGACCTCAATGAAATAAAAAGAGAGGAAAGGAAGGAGGGAAATTAAGAGAAGACTAAGTAGAAATGGAAAAGTGCAAAGAGCACCAGCATTTTTGCTTGCCGTGTCAAACAAATGTTGGCCATGTCATCAAACGGAAGGCTGGGATTTGCTGCTTCCTGGCTAAGCCCAGTTTGGAAATCCACTCATCCCAAGAGGATTCTTCTTCACTCTGTAACTCTGGTTTCTAAAACAGGGCTTTAAATACCAATGATAAATAAAAGCGATGATTCTGTCCAGTGCCCAGTTGAAAAAAAATTAAATCACACATTGGAAACACAGGGAGGGACTGACTGGGAATATCTACTGGAAGCTACTAAATCCATTTCTAAAATGGCCAATAATACTAAGTGGTTTCCAAGGAAAGTTGATATACACATCATTTCTTTGGAAAGCCTGACTTCAGATTCTGTGATAGACAGACTAAATGCACAAGATGATCACAACCAAATTCCCAGAAGCTTCAATTGATGTTTTCTTCTGGATCGTCTGGGCACACCCAGTATTATCACAAGGAAATGAAAACGAGAACCTTTCCCAGCTGTGGTTTAAAAAAATAAAAAAGGATGCAACTATAAAAGAAGGAGTAGAGAGAGAAAATATTGCTAGCTTCAGAAGTTGGAGAAAGGGAGTTGGAAGCCAAAGAATGCGGTGTCCTTTTGAAGTTGGGAAATTCAAGAAAATAGATTCTTCCCTAAGCAGTCCAGGATTTTAACCTTGAAGATTTGGGTTCAACTTTTGACCTCCAAAACTAAGAAAAGAAATTCCTTTTGTTTTAAACTACAAAATGTCCTACATACTCTAACATAAAGCTCATGACTTCTAGGCTGAAATCTCAGGAGAATAGCCTATAAAGAAGGAACTGTTTACCTCTACAATAAAAATTAATAGAAATACTATGTACCACTAATAAAGACCCTCTGGGGCTTCTGTGTAACATACTAAGCATGATTTCATCTCAAATTTTCTAGGCATGGATTTGAACCTCATTTTTTAAATAACATATTGAGCTGCCAGCTATTTCTAAATCTCTTTGTTTGATCATCTACAGTAAGAGAACAGAGTCATTTCCTATCAGAATCACTGCATTTCTAGATGAGAACAAAGATGATGCAGTCTCATCTAAGTGAGTTAGCAATTTCCCAAATGTCATTGTCATGCTAGCTCACTCTTGTATATCCTACATACTTCTCTCTCTGCATGGCATGCCCTTTCTGTTTGCCTTCATTTCCTACAGAAATGTTCGTGTCACCTTACTAGGGAGACTTTCTGACACCTTAGTCACATTTAAACATCTTGTTGGTATTCCTATGTCATTGAGATCCAAGGTAGTTGCTAGGAATTTTTTACTTTTTTACTTTTTTTACTTTTTTGACAGTCCTGGGCCTTGGACTCAGGGCCTGAGCACTGTCCCTGGCTTCTTTTTTCTCAAGGCTAGCACTCTGCCACTTGAGCCACCGCATCACATCTCTGGCCATTTTCTATATATGTGGTGCTAGGGAATCGAACCCTGGGGTTCATGTATATGAGGCGAGCACTCCTGCCACTAGGCCATATTCCTAGCCTTGCTATGAAATTACTATGCCTGCTTCTGTTTGTTGTTATGTATTGAAGGAAAAAGTCTAAAAATTAAAATTATATGTGTTCAGAAAGGAAGAACAAGGTAGGTGAACATCTCTCCAAACTCTACTCAAATTGATTTCAATTTTTCAATTTTCCATTTATAGATTGTGGCAAGTCCTAGGTGTGAGAGAGAGATAAAGATATACAGATACATACATACATAGCTACAAACACAGATACATGCATAGATAAATAGATACATACATTCTTACATATATACACAGATGTATAGATAGATGCATATGACTTTGTTAATCAGATGAAAAATTATGCCTGATTTCTCATCTCTGCAAATTGTCTATAGGAAGGAAGTGGTTAAATATTGCATAGATACCCTTTATAAATTCTTTATTGGATACTTCTTTTTTTTAGGATTAAATGTTCAAATGTTTCTCAAAAGTTATGCCATCATTAGCATGGGATTGTTAACTATAACAGAGATTGTTGTCATCCAAAACATAATTTGGATATACAATTGGAAGGAAACATTTTCTTTATGTATGAGCAAACTTCAGCCCTCTATCATATTTTATCTAAACACAATGGAATTATTAAAGATAAGCAAGTGGTTTCTAGCTTTTGAAAAGACAAACAAGTGTTCCGTACTGGAACACTAGTGTGCTGTTAGAATTTCCCTACAAAAGGAATCCTCTTTATTGAATTATACAATAAATGGTTAGGGAGGTGAATGCCAAGAACAGTCAACAAACTGGTGTCCTGGTCACCAGAGAATCATTTATTGGTGATGTTAGTAGCTAAAGAATATAGATCAGCAACACTTACATGGAGTTTTGGGTGTCTAAAGACTGCCTTGTGCCCACAGTTTTTTAAAATTATGTACAGTTCTTTAAGTTCTACTGTCTCCTATACTAACACTCAGAGATTCAGAAAGTTACTCATGCCAATTACTTCATTCTCTTTCCAAGAGTAAGTTTTAAGACTCTATGCATCTCCCATCCCTTATACTCTCTTTCCTCTGCTATAACAATCACTAAAACCTCAGATAATGTCTGCTAAATCAACCTGGAATATATGGATATGGACCCAGATAGGAGGAAGAAAAAATAATTATCTTATATTACTGAGAGTTCAGCATCACTACTGTAAAAAAGCATAACCTAATCCTGGCTGTATACTAAAACTGAGAGAAAAGGCAACTATGCCTTAATAGGCAGAAAATAACATTTAGTAAGCAGCATATGCAAAAGATCTTTGGCAAATTTAAAAGCCCAGCTGATGTGGTTCATATGAAAGGGATAGGGTTTACAGAGAGCTGGACCTAGGTGCTAAAATAGGGTCACTGTAAATTATACTGCTTATTCTTTTATACTTCTTCTTCCCCCTATAGTTTTGTTTCTTTCTGCTCAAGTAATCTCTTTTAAAATGAGTGCAAGATGGAGTTACACATATATTAGTAATCTTTTTAAAAAATTTTTATTGTACAGTGGTTACAGTTACATGTGTGAAGCAGTGAGTTCATTTCTTGTCAAACTTCTTACCTCCTCCCTCACTTTTCTCCCACCTTCCCTACTCCCTTCCCCTCCCCCACCAGTTGTACAGTTATTTTACAGCATATTATCTTGTAAGTATTACTGTTGCATTGGTTGGTAGGAAAAGAGAACCTTCTTTTTGCATAAATGAAGGGCAAGTCACTCAAGGAAGTTTGAGTCTTGTCTCACCCTGGGAATCAGGATTGGACTCACCCCTACACAAATGACTAGAGCAAGGAGTGGGAGAATATGGCTTTCCAGAGAACAACTAGAATGCCAACCCCAGGAGAATGAAGAGGTGGCTGGGAGAAAATGCAAAACATGTCATTCAAATACATGAACCTGAGATGAGAGCACCAAACTTGATTTTTGTGTAAGGTCTCTTCTTCCAAAGTTACTTTCAATTCTTCAAAATATGTTCAAATTCTGCCTTTATCTTCACAAACCTAATAATTAGGTTCACTTTGGGATTCTATATGCTTAATTGTAAAGTTCGGTTTTCATGTATAATACCATGAATTCTGTTGAATCGAAAACAACCCATTTCCTGTATTCTAAGATTATTCTCTTCCATGTGAGCACTTCGAAATGCCAAATGGTATTGTATTCTACCAGTACACAAAATGTGTCAGGAGGACACAAAGCCTATTGTAAATACTGGCTTCATGAACTATAAGCTGTAAAGTGACCACAAACCACAAGTCCCTTCTTCCTGTTCAGGGGTTTTGAGAGGATACATTTGTAAATTCTTTAAATCCTCCAAAGCAAAGATGCTATATAAATCCAAGTGATTATTCATATTATTATGCAACACAAATTGAACTTTCATTCCTTAGAGACGGTTTCATTGCTAATTTCACTGACAACAGTTGATAAAGTTGACATTTGGTTTTAATGGTACTGACTAATAAGCTGTCAGAAGGTTTTTCAATCTTATAAAGTAATATATTATATTAAAAATATTAAACATTACTATTGGAATTAACATAGTCTACTTTGGACACACCACTAAATGAACCTTATAGGAAGAGATATTTTGTTCTTTTTATTGTACTTTTCTCCATAGCAGGACTTAAACATTAATAAGATGGATGTCTTTTTAAATTTTATTTATTTATTGTCAAAGTGGTGTACAGGAGGGTTACAGTTTCATACATAAGGCAGTGAGTACATTTCTTGTGAAACTTGTCACCTCCTCCTTCATTTTTCTCCCATCTCTTCCTCCTTAGATCCCCCCCCCACGTTGTACAGTTGGTTTACAGCACATTGTCTTATAAGTAGTGCTGTTGCATTGGTTCACCTTTGACCCTTTGTCTCTCTATTTTGATGTTCCCCTTCCCTTCCCTATTTCCAATAAACAAATATATAATACCCAGGGTACCAAAATCAGTTATAGTGACATCAGGGGTAAAAACATGGGGAAGAAGGACAAAAGAAAAAGGCATATTTTCACAGGGTACATTGAAAATAACAATGATAAAACCACTTATTTCCATAACTTGGAGCTCATTTCGCTTAGTGTCATGTTATCTGTTCATATGTACTGTACATAGCTATTAAGATATTGTGATCTGCAGGACTATTCTAGACATGTACTAATTATTACCATGAGGGAAAACACAGAGTCTATGTTTCTTTGAGTCTGGATCACTTCACGTTATATGATTTTTTTTCCAAGTCTTTACATTTTTGTATCAATTTCACTCTTTCTGATGGAAGCATAGAATTCCATTGGGTATATGAACTACATTTTCCTGATCCATTCATCTACAGAAGAACATTTGGGTTGATTACATATTTTAGAGATAGTAAATTGTGCTGCGATGACCATAGTTGTGCTGGTAGCTTTAATGTGATATTGCTTGTAATCCTTTCGGTAAATACCTAAAAGCAGGTTGCTGGGTCATAGAGAGCTCTATGTTTAGCCTTTTGAGTAACCTCCACTTTGATTTCCAGAGTGGTTGAACAAGTTTACACTCCTACCAACAGTGTAGTAGGGTTCCCTTTTGGCCACATCCCCACCAGCATCTATTATTATTAGTTTTCTTGATAATGGACATTCTTACTGGGGTGAAGTAGAATCTCAATGTTGTTTTGATTTGCATTTATTTTATGGCCAGTGATGTCGAGCACTTCTTCATATGCCTCTTGGCCATTCTCATTTCCTCTTCAGAGAAGTCTTTCTAAGTCTTTAACACATTTATTAAGGGGGCAGTTGTTTCTTTGAGGATTTGTTTTAGAAGAATTTAATTTGAGTTCTAAATATATTTTAGATATGAGGCCCTTGTCTGTTGTGTGGCCGGTGAAGATCTCCCAATCTGAGGGCTTTCTATTTATCTTGCTAGCTATGTCCTTTGCCATGCAGAAGCTCTGCAGATTGACGTAATCCCATTTGTCCAATCTTTCTTTGATTTGTTGTGTTTCTGGGCCTTTATTAAAAAAGTTTCTTATGTTTATCAGAAGTAGGTAAGGGCAGGGAAGATCAAAATGGAGAGACAAAGGGTCAAAGGTGAACTAATGCAACAGCAATACTTACAAAACTATATGCTGTAAAACAACTGTACAACTTGGGGAGGGCAGAGGGAATTGGGGAGAAGGGAAGGTGGGAAAAAAATGAGGGACTTGTCCCCATTCAATAAAAAAAAATGAGGGAGGAGGTAATAAGTTTGATAAGAAATGTACTCACTGCCTTACGTATGAAACTGTAACCCCTATGCTCATGACTTTGAAAATACATCAATCAATTTTAAAAAAAAGAAAGTTTCTACCTGTGCCAAGGAGTCCAAGGTGTTTCTCCTATTCTTGCACTGTTTTCAGGGTATCTGCTTTTACCTCGAGGTCTTTGACCCATTTGGAATTGATTCTGGTGCAGGGTGATATACAAGGATCTAGCTTTAGTTTGTTACAGGTGTTTAACCAGTTATGCCAGCACCAAGATATGTGTCTTATATGTTTGTGTGTGTTTTGATATATGTACTTGTGATGAATGTTCCAGTTTATGTCAGAAGAAACGACATCTTGCTTGATGCTCTGAACTCAGCAAAATGCACACAAACTTGTAGAACTTGATTCTACTTACATTCCTTTATAAGAGTATTTTGAGAATACTCTAATGGTATCATGGAAAGAGAGCAGTATATAATAAGACTGAAAATAAATGTAATATCTACTACATTTTTATTAAGTTCCTTCTCTGTATTAATTCTTGCTCATAATGACTACTTTTATCCACATTGGAACCCCTTTAGATAGCATTATCAATTTAAACTTTCATACTTTTGAGTGACAGAAAATCCAACTCTGACCAACTAATACTAG
Source organism: Perognathus longimembris pacificus (assembly GCF_023159225.1). Classification (NCBI taxonomy): domain Eukaryota; kingdom Metazoa; phylum Chordata; class Mammalia; order Rodentia; family Heteromyidae; genus Perognathus; species Perognathus longimembris. The sequence goes on from NC_063172.1 coordinate 9,802,520, forward strand.
GAAATGTGCTTATTAATGTGCATAAAAGTTCAGGGTAGAATCTGTGCACTCAGACCTGAGTCCGTATAGGATTTAAATGATATCCCCACATCCTTTTTCTTTTCAGTCTGAATCTTTTATGTTAATTCTATTCTCAAAGCCCTATTGTAATTCTCACTTGATGACAAGCATAGCACCCAGCTAGGTTCTAGTAGCTCATGCCTATAATCCTAGCTACTCGGGAAAGATTTGAGATCTGAGGGTTGTGGTTCACATCCCAGGCAGAAAAGCCATGAAACCCCTATCTCCAATTAACCACTAGAAACTGGAAGTGGAGCTGTGGCGTAAAGTGGTAGATTGCTAGCCTTGAGCACAAAAGCTCAGGGGCAGTGTGCAGGTCCTGAGTTCAAGTCCCATGACCTACAACAACAAACATAGCACCCAAGTCAGCAATTTCTTCTTTCAGCTCAGAAAAGATTCAGTCTTTTCTTGGTTCTGACTGGTCTGGCTTAAATCATGTGACTACATGTAAGCCAACTATCAGTGTCTGGCAGATTGGAATGTATTAGTTTCTAGATTTATTTATTTTTTACCTCTTTCCCCACAGAGGGGAAAATTTGAGCCAACTTCACCTAAATCACAAAAGCTGAGGTAGTGAAAGGAGATGAGACCATCAAGACAAAATTCTATTTTTTCCATGAGTGAAATGAAAGGTAAGAATGAGAGCAGAACAGAAATAACAACAAATACCTATCTCAGATTGGCAATACCTAGAATTTGTCAGGAAACTGTTTCAAAAGAACTAATTAATTTGTTCAGTATCATATATCTAATGAGTGGCCTGGAGAGGATTCATGTCAAAGTTACTGTTCACTGCCTTTGGGGGTACAGAAAAACTGTAGCATAGAAACCCTACAGAAAGAGTATATCTAACTGAGCAGCTTTCAGATGCTCGCCTCCTTTGGGTTGAGTTAGGAAATAGTGCCACTAACATGGTCAGTGTATACTGTTTTCAATCTGCTCAGCCAATGAGAAGACAGAATCAGAGAAGTCACATTGGTAGAAAAGACAGTGGAACAGAAGGAAACCGGTCACAGATGCTCTGTTCCAGTCTCTGCTGCTTTTACGGCCTTCAGTGAGAAGTTGAGGGAATTCTGTAGCCTCTTAAAAATGTGAAATAGGGCCTGGGGATATGGCCTAGTGGCAAGGGTGTCTGCCTCGTATACATGAAGCCCTGGCTTCGACTCCCCAGCACCACATATACAGAAAATGGCCAGAAGTGGCAGAGTGCTAGCCTTGAGCAAAAAGAAGCCAGGCCCCAAGTCCAAGCCCCAGGACTGCCAAAAAAACAAAAAGAAAAAAACAAAAAAATGTGAAATAAACAATAAATGCCCTCCAACACTGGGATCCACTAAAAGGAACTAATAAATTATAGAATGTTTCATAAACTAATACATGCCCACAAGTATAAGCTCCTATTATGAGAATGAAAAATGAGTTACAACCCTCCTTTCAGTTCACAATGCAGTGTTGGGCAGCGGACCATGTCTCTGTGTTTGTGAGTATGACTTACATGATCTCAGTTCTGGAATGTCAGGGTCTTCACATAATTTAAAAGGAACTCCTTTTTGTCAATGGCAAGATGAGGTTGCCAGTTCATCTTTTGCTTGCCCTGCAAATATTGGGATTCCTCAGCGTTTTGTCAAAGACCTTGTTTCTTTCTCTCTTCCAAGCTTCCTTCTTGGTAATTCTATCTAGTCCTATGGTCTTCACATGCTCAATGAGCCAATACACCTCCAAGACCTTTCAAATGTGATCACTGTTTTAGAATATTTATATATTACCCAGACCTAGAACAATGTTGATTACTTTTGAAAGCAAATAAATAAATAAAGAGATAAAAAACAGGTAAACAAATGAATGAACAATCAACTATGGTGTTTACTTTAAAACCTGGGCTACCTATGCAGTAACCTTGCCACGAATGATTGAAATAACTATATGGTTACTGACACTGTCAGGCAGGAAATTCTATTTCTCTGGCACTTAACAAAGTGAATCTATTCACTCTGCACATTGGCCTCGTCACAGAGAGATCACTCAGATTTCCACGTGGTGCTGACCCTTACCACCCTATTGAGGAAGAAAGCTCCATGGCATTCTGGAAAAGGGTTGAATTCACAGTCAGCCAGCCAAATTCCTTTTCCACCCCAACCGCCTGATGTGCCTTTGCATTAAGTTAGACTCCGTGACTTGCTGTTTTCTCAACAGTGAAGTGGCTATAATAGCCCATCTTACGGAGTTTTTGTGAGATTCAATAAAACTAAACAAGAAGTCTTATAACTAGAAGATATCCAAGAAATGTCACTTCCACTTCCCTTGACTCATAACCTCCTCTGTCACTGACGATAATAATTCATAGTGCTTGCTGAGAATTTTATAGGTACCAGACACTGCAGATATTGAAAAAAAATAGTCTTGGTTTTCACATAGATGTTTTCCACTTGCCTTTCCAAATTGAGTATTTTTCCTTCTGCATGTGCTTCCTGACCTGGACCTGGGACCTGTGCAATTGACTCGACTGCATTTTATCAATGAAGCCCTTTGTCATTTGGACTCTGATTGAGCTTGATTAGTGGAGAGCATTAGCAGGAGACTGGAAAGAGGGGTGAGGATCTGATCAGGGAGTTTATTTCCCTGGGTCCACCTCTAAAGTCAGCCAGGCCTAAGTGCATTTCTCCACCAAGAGTCACAATCCTCTCTTGAATGTGGCTTCCAACTACTGCCTCTTCCCTTCAGCCTTAGCCTTCAAGAGCTAAGGCTTCTGTTGTGGTCATTATTCATTGAGGTTAATACACACCTTCTAGTATATTTGTCCAGAGATATTTAAACTTTACTACAAGTGCTCCAATTAAAGGTATGATTTCTTTTGTCCTCAGATCCTGCTTGATCCTAAGATCAGGAAGTTCAGGAGTGAGGCTATTCTGAAGGCATCTACATCTGGAGAATACATCACCACAGAGCTTATTAATACCAAATGGACCAAATTGAGAAGGCTCTGCTATTGCAGAGAATCAGTTCAGCAGAGTTGATTTACCATATGTAATTTTTACCTCCCCTCATGAAGTCATGGAAAATGGCAGTGTGCTTATGAAACAATAGACGTTGTTGATAATTAGTGTGAATGAAAGGTCCAGAACAGAAGCCACCAGTACTGAATAAAATGCAGACATAACCATCTTAATGCTCATGCTAAATTTACTCTACAATCATTTTCTTAATATCAACCTCAACACACCTCTCAGACCTTGGCTTCAACCTATTTTGATTCGGTATCAGCAACTTTAAGTGTAGTAGCTCCATTTGACATGGCTGCCAAACCATCTAATTGGCCTAAATACATGGGAAAATGTTCACTATGTTTAGCTATCAAGGAAATCCTTAGGCCTGTGTGTACCAGGTCCTAGGCTTGGAGTTGGAATCTCACTTGTCAGCAAGCTCCCAAAGCTATCAGAGAGTTCCTTGACGCTGAGCATTCTTCCAGCTGTGGGTTTGGTTTCCCTTCAGTGGTGATCCTCAGATGCTGGGACTTAACTATAGTCACAAGCATGTGGAATCACTGGCTCTCACTCCCTTCAGTGACTGAATTCTTCCTATTGCTGGTTTAATTTCTCAGCTTTCCCATATTTGAGCACCAACTTCTTCACATAACCATTTCTTGTGGCTGTTTCTGAATTGTTCCTTATTTTCCTAGATCTGGGATGTGGTTCAGTATCAAGTCCTCTGCTGAGACAGGCCACTTGCATGAAGTGTAATCATACAAACTGATTATTGTTTTCCAAGTTCTCTACCAACAGAGGCTTACTGCTTTGTTTTCTAAAATGTCCTCCATACAATGAAGCTTCTCCCACCAGGCAGGTGGATCCCTGACCACTCAGCCTTCTTCTGCTTCCCAGCTTTTTTTTTTTGGGGGGGGGGGGCGGGAGGGGCACTCAGCTCCCTCTCTATCTCCATGTCTACTTCAAGGGTCAATCTCACTCCTGACCTCCCCCATCACTGATTTCCAAGTCCTCCAGTTGTGGCCCTGTCTCAAAGGCCTGCCAACAGAGTCCATAATTTTCTTTACATTCTCGTTTGCATTTCTATTTCAAGCAAATCTTCTGAGTTGCTGAGACAAAGTCACAAGCACAAGAGGCTTACGAGATAAGGAGAGATGAAAGGTACAGGAAGTAGGGAGGGCCTCCAACTACTGTGCAGGTCTCAGCTAACACAATGGGAGGCTTTTGTAAACAGACCTTTAGAGAAACACCACCTCCTAACATTCTTCCTCATCCACATAGATGGAAACAGGCAAGTTCTGATGGGTCAAGAGTGAGGACTTGTTTTTTTCCTTTCTTTTTTTGTTGGTTGTGGGACTTGAACTCAGGGCCTAGGTGCTTTGCTTGAGCTCTTTTACTCAAGGCTAGCACTCTACCACTTTGAGCCACAGCTCCACTTTGAGTTTTCTAGTGGTTAATTGGACATAAGAGTCTCAGGGCCTTTCCTGTCCAGGCTGGCTTTGAACTGCAATCCTCAGATCACAGCCTCCTGAGTAGCTAGGATTACAGGCACGAGCCACCAACTCCTGGCTCCTTTTTAAAAAATACTGTAGCCACTTCCAAGGGTGCAGCTCCTGGAGTGTCTTAACTGTTGTCACTCTTCATAGCTGCATAGCAAGTTGTTCCTTGAAGAGATAGCACAGTGGTATATCTCAATGGGGGACATCAATTCTTAAATGCTATCTTTAATGCAATCTCTCTAGTAATCATTGACTTAGCATATGCATGGCAGTAGTTCACAATTACTGGAATTTCTCACATCAAATCAATCATTAATTTTAGGACAAATGAAATAATTTCAGTTACTCCATATTTTACAATGCTGAAATTAGTAAAGGTGTCCCTGAAAAAAGACTGTGATAATAAATGATCATTATTTTACATAAACTTAGAGTCATACAAAAATACCTGTGGTTTTTATAAGCTTTGGGTTTGAAATCCCTATTAATAATTATGGCAGCATTTACTCTGTGAGTAGATCACAGCATTATAATATCTTGAGAGACGTGGGGAGAGTTCTACAGTGAAAATGGATGTATTTGAAGTCAGAAAAAAACTGAGTTGAATGTTTGACCAGCAGCTAGCATGTATGTATGTTTCTCTGAAAATTACTTAGCATATCTGAGCCCTAGTTTCATCATCAGTAAAAACAGAGATAATACTTATGGCACTGTAGCCACAAAAGAAATGTCCATGAGACTCTTATCTCCAACCAACCACCAAAAAGCTTGAAGTGGAACTGTTGGCTCAAAGTGGTTACTTTTGAGCAGGGAGCAGGGAGCTCAGGCCCTAAATTCAAGCTCCTTGATAGAGAAAGAAGGAAAGGAAGGAACAAAGGAATGAAGGGAGATAGAAAGAAAGAAAGAAAGAAAGAAAGAAAGAAAGAAAGAAAGAAAGAAAGAAAGAAAGAAAGAAAGGAAAAAGAAGAAAAATATAAAAGTCACACACAAACTATCTGTACTGATTAAAGCAGTGAAGAACCCAAGTATTAGAAATAAAATTTAAGTGAATACAGCTGTTCATATTTAGATATGCAAAGCCATCTTACTGGAAACTGCTCTGGAAGTAACTTGATATCAGTAAGTTTGTTGGAAAATGATTTTCTTGGCCCTGAATATATCATTGCCTCTGAGCAGAAAGTCAGCCTCTTGTATGATCAGGAGTTTGAAATAAATAACTAATTTTCTCTCTGAAAAAAAAATTGTGGCATTGGTTGTACATATAGGGAGATAAAATATATGACTTACTAATAACTAAATAACTGATTCATATTGACCCTAGATTGTTCCAAATCTCTCTGTAGTCATTCCATATATAACGTGTTCCAAAGAAAGACATCAGGGTTCCAAATAGATTGTTGTTTGGTTATGTCACCAGCAGATAATAATCCAGAAATTCAGACTGATTTAAGAAAGAAGAAAAGACCTTTTCAAAACTCACATAGCTGGCTATTTTTTCTTGCTTGCTGGTTCTCATTCATTAGTTTTGATATATTATGAACTAGAACTTGAAAAGATAATATAGGGGAAAAAAATCAGAGAACAGGGGAGAATAAAGATTAGAATCAAGGAAGCTACATTGTATAGGGGAAAGAGAAGCCACTCTGAGTACAGACGGATGTTTGGAAAGCTTCTGAGTAGATGTCCTTATATGTTATGGACCATTTAAAGAGAGCTACCATAGCCCTCACGCCAAGGCATGGGTGAGTCACAGAGCACAGGGTCTGAACACAATAAAAGACATAAGATCAGGGAGGCTAGTGTCTCGCTGTGGTTATGACGGCCAAATTCTAGCACAATCCTTCGTGGATGCTTCGCTTTGTCCACTTCTTCCTAAAAAAGCTCCTGTATTAGGTTTCTTATGAAATAATTTTCATCTCCATGGGCTTCTAGGTCCAATGATTTTTACTAACGTCCATAAAATATCAGAGAAATTCATGTCTACCATATATAAAGGACTATGGAAAACAGCTGCTTTTGTGGGGCCAAATGGAAATGCATATCATGACACAATATCTCACAGCCCAGTTTCTGACAACTACGAAATATTTTTTTTAATTTAGAAGGTCATTTTCATTTTCTAATTGGAAGGTTTTTTTTAATCTAATGAAATAGTTCCTATATATCAACAATTCCTCTTCTTGCTTCCTTTCCAAAGAATCTAATGCAAGGGTGATTAAAAGATGCTGATAATAAAAGGAATCTATGCACAGAAGAGTAGGAAAAGGTATCTCATGGAATTTAAAGAACCAGAATTGGCTGCATGACCTCAAATGGTGGCCTAGCCCTGAGGCTTGGAACCCAGGCTCATGTTAGGGCCTGTTAGTGGTGTGATTGCAGTTTTTCCTAGGCTGTCAGAGCCTCCACAGGCACTTGTCTGGCCATCTCACATTGTAGAGTTATTGGAAACTGAGCAAGATGCAATAATCAATCATTAGAGAGATTGAGATGCTGGAAATCTGGCATGGGACAAGGAGCCCAAGAATGATGATGAGAAACTCGGGAAGAGAGATATCCTAGTGCAGTGGCAGAGCCTGAGAAGGTGAGGGTCCCTTTACAAAGGGAAAGGTATCCCATTGTAGGGTCTCTGAGCCTGGCTAGAACGAAGAAGGTATCCATGGCAGACGTGACAATAGCAGCAGCTGATTCTGTGATGTGGAGGCTTACGTGGCGAGGGAAAGGCAAGGAAGTTGTCTTTGGTGTGGGAAGTATGAGCAGTGTGCACATGAAGGGTGGTGTATATGGTACTGGTAGTATGAGAGCTAATGAAAGATGATAGATGGTTTTTGCAAAAGGGAGGGGTAGAAGAGTAAAAAGAGACTGATTTCAAAGACAAGTGCTGATTGAAGAAGTAAATATATTAAGGATCAGGGGAACCAAGATCTTGCAAGTTAAAAAAGTAAGATTCAAAACAGCAAAAGGGAAAATACCAGAATAAAATCTGTAATCTTGATGTGGAATTGGAATTGGTGATGTAATTTAATGGTTTACACATATGATAAGTGGTACCTACAGTAAGGAAGGAATAAAGAAGTACATATTCATACCTAATATAATAGTGAGGCTATTTCTTAACCTACAGAGAGTTATGTTCTGATAGTAACATACCTAGAAACCACATCCAGACACTAAATAATTTTTTTCCACTAAAATAATGTCATTTTCTTGGAGGAATGACTGATCCCAAAGATGGAACAGGGATACAAAATAAACCTGGAGCATCTTTCTTGACCAGGATATAAGGAAGCCATCAAGTAGAGATAGGGGTACATGAGTCAGCTTTTGGGGGCTCACTGGTCACACACTAGAGAAATAGAAAATAAAGAGGGAAATTTATTGTTGATAATTGAGCAAGTTAAATTATTTATACTCATGTAACTATATGAATAAGTTTAAAAATTGATGACAATTGGCAGGCACGTACACAAAGTTTCATATACATAGCCTCCTCCAACTTTTTTAAAATTTTTATTTGTATTGCTATTGTATCATTGATATACATGGGGGTTAAAGTAACATGAAACAGGTGGTAAGTACAATTCCTTTGGAACCATCTCTCCCTTTCCCTCACTCTTTCTCAATTTTTCTCTCTCATCCCCTCTCACAAGATAGTTCCTTTTCCTCATAATTTCTAGTGAGTACCACTGTTGTGTTTGCTTACTCTTTTTTTTCACCTTTTCTGTGCCCCCCTTACCCTCCTAAATACAAACAAATAAGATAAAAGGAAAAGAAAACAAAAACAGCAATTAAAATTATCCCTTGTTTCCTTTTCTTGAAGTTCATTTCATAGAATATTATTTTATATCATCATACGCACATGACCATCTCTCCCTTTCCCTCACTCTTTCTCAATTTTTCTCTCTCATCCCCACTCACAAGATAGACAGTTCCTTTTCCTCATAATTTCAACCACTCCTATGCATACCTTCCTTTAGCCTCAGTTTTAACCACAAAAGGAAAATAATTTCACAATGGTGAAACCTGGAAGAAGCCTCTGAATCAATTATCCTCAGGAATGAGACAAGTAAAATTCACATAGAACCAAATAGGATCTAATGAGGAGAACAAAGCTTCATCTCAGTGATTCACTAAAGGTTCATACCAGGCGTTTAATCATGGAAAACAATAGATATTCCACACAATAAGTGTCTTATGATCTTTCAATCAAGTCAATGACATGAAACTCAGAAGAAGGCTGAAGAATTTCCTCAAAGAGAAAATAAAACTAAAGAAAGGACATATCAGGGGCTGGGGATATGGCCTAGTGGCAAGAGCACTTGCCTCCTATACATGAAGCCCTGGGTTCAATTCTCCAGCACCACATATACAGAAAACAGCCAGAAGTGGCGCTGTGGCTCAAGTGGCAGAGTGCTAGCCTTGAGCAAAAAGAAGCCAGGGACAGTGCTCAGGCCCTGAGTCCAAGCCCGAGGACTGGCAAAAAAAAAAAAATAATAATAATAATAAAGGACATATCAAAATGCAACACTAAAATGCAATCTTATGCATTAAGGAAGTGTAATACATGTAAAGAACACTATTAGAACATAAGAAATTTCAATGGAATCTGCGAACTAAATAATAGTAATGTAACTTCTCAACTTAATAAGTGTTTTGTAATTACCTAGGTTAACCTTCTTGATATAGAAAATGAACACTGAATTATTTGATGGTAATGTGAAATCATGTTAGAAAATCATTCTCATTGGGAAAGAGGAGAGGAAATCATTTGTGCTGAATTTGAAAATTTTAGGTAAGTCTAATATTTCTTAAAAACCAATCTGGGAACATTATTAAATGTCCCATCACAACTTTGCAACTAAATCTCCTATTCACCATTCTTTTTAAATATGAAAACTTTGAGTTTAATTAGTATTCCCTCCTTTTCTAGCTTCTTCAGCAGAGAGAATTCAGCCTCATTTCTAGCAGTGTGGGCCTAATAATTTATTGGGAAACAGTTGGCAATATGACAATCCCAGGGAGATTTCTTTCTCTCTTTTTCTAGCTAACTGTTTCCACTTAGAAATGAAACTTTAAATATTCTGCTCTGACCTTTTTGCCTGGAAGGAGAGTTTAATTACCTGCCCAGTTTACATAAATTATGTTGCCTGTTTGTCCAAAATTGAATCCTGGGCAGAGATCAATATGGCCTCAGAAAAGCCAGAGCAAATGACTTCTCTCAAATGCCATCAAAGGTCACTGGAACCTTTCCTGCTTAGATGGGGACACATCCTGTTCGACAACCTGGAGCATGTTAGGCCTGCTGCCTGCTGCCTTGGGTACAACCACACAAGCATGATTGATCATCAGTTAGAGGACACTGGGTACAAACTCCCTCAGGAGCCAACTGTGTGAGATTAATTGAATACCATGATGAGCCTGATTCATCATTCTCCAAAAAGAAAGGAAGAAAATGGCATGGAATCCACCCCAGTGCTTGATACATGAGAACTTGTGATGGTAAACTGCAATTTATAGTTAAGGCCCCCAATGGTCACAAGTTATGCATGCTTATTTGGTTGCAGCTACCCTAAATGATTCGGGGGCAGGGGGATTGCATCTTTATATTTTTCTTTCCTATTTTTTCCTTCTTCCTTTCAGGATGAAGACCATGGATAAGAATCAACTATATACCAGATGCTATTCAAATACCTACATTATAATTTTTCAGGACATAAATACCAATAAAATACAGAAAGATTCAGACAGGTATAAAGGTTTTTTGCCATCTTAGAGAGTCAAAGAAAGCTTCATGGAAAGTACAACCTTTGGTAACAAGGAGGTATGATTATAGAAAATACTTGGACAAGGAAAGGAAGAGAGGATATAGTTGAAAGATCACACAAATTCTTCACCTTAGAAGCCTGGCAATTACTAGGACATGACTGGGATACACCGAAGTAGTATTAGAAAAAGAGGACCATTTTGGCTGCTGGGGATAGGCCATTGGGAACTCACACCTTTAGTACAGAGCCATAGAGAAAAGTATTAGCGAAGAAGCAGCAGAAACATGTTAAAGACACTAGAGAGAATCCATTTTAGAGGAGGGAAATATTCCCTTCCCAGCATGCAAAGCACATCACGTCTCCAGAGGAAAGAAGAGCTCTTAAAGTGAATGAAAAGGCAGAGTGTATAGATTGACTTTTTGTTTTCACAGTTTGGGAGACAGAATAGAAGTGAACTCAACATAAAATAAAGTTCAGATGATTTGAGAATAGGAGGTAACTATATACCATACTATTTTAGAATGTGAAAAAAAAGGTACAGAAGTACCTCTCTGGCAGACCAAGAAAGGTAAAAACAAGTAATTTTGTGTGTGTGTGTGTGTGCCAGTGATGGAACTTGAACTCAGCCTGGGTGTTTGTTTGTTTTTTGGTTTTTGTTTTGTTTTGTTTTGTTTTTTGGCCAGTCCTGGGCCTTGGACTCAGGGCCTGAGCACTGTCCCTGGCTTCCTTTTGCTCAAGGCTAGCACTCTGCCACTTGAGTGAGCCACAGTGCCACTTCTGGCCGTTTTCTGTATATGTGGTGCTGGGGAATCAAACCCAGGGCCTCATGTGTACGAGGCAAGCACTCTTGCCACTAGGCCATATCCCCAGCCCCTGCCTGGGTGTTTTCCTGAGCTTTTATGCCCAAGGTCAGTGTTCTATCACTTGAACTACAGCTGTACTTACAGCTTTTTGTGATTAATTGAAGATAAAAATATCACAGACTTTCCTGCCTGGGCAGACTTTGAGCCATGATCTTCAGATATCAGCCTCCCGATGACTACAAGTGTACACTACCAGTGCCTGGCAGACAAGTAATCTTAAAATAATCTTCATGATGGGTATGTGAAGGTAGAGACTGAAAATTATTTAAATGTCCACCATTTTGCATATATTAATAATTAATTTACATTTGCAATACTCAGAGGAAATTCAAGTAGAGAGGAAGAATTTGAGGAGCGCTTTCAATATCAACCCTTATAAGGATTTCAAGCAAATTCAGAAACTTTTGTACTATAAAAATAAAGAACCATATTAGGGTAGGCAAGGGAAATTATTATCAATGACAGGAAAACATAGAATTCAAGAAGTCAATGCCTTCTAGAAAATAATACTCACCATTCTTTCTTCAGAGAACCAGATTAACACTGGCTCTCCATTCAGTCATTTAAAGGCTATATTTTTGACCACTCTGTCCTATAGACCATGTGACTTCCAAGTGGTTTCTGAGTATCACCAGCCCAGAGGAAAAGAATGTAGAATTAAGTGCATAGGAGGCTTTATATACTTGAGCTGGTATGCAGTATTTATGTTCATAGGCAGTTAGCTAGGTAGGACTCAGTCCTGTGGCCTACTCTGATGTGGTTTGGCAACTATTTGTTTCTGTGAAAAGGACCATTTTAATGTTTAGAGAGAACACAACTGAAATGAGTACCTCAGATCTCTTAAGGTTAATAAACTTCTTCCCCGAGGACAGAATAAAAGACAGGCAGCATTAAATTATTCAGGGTAATAAGCTGGGAGGTCTGAAGGACATCAAGGATCACGTGTTTGCTTGAGCTCTCCATGGTGCTGAACATTATAGGTGCCTGAACACTAGGAAAGGATAAGGAGCAGCATGGTAGATGAACTACCATGTACTATATCAAGAAGCAATGCTGGTATTTCTGCAAGAATTCCTCTTACACATTGTGAAATCTTTCCAGTTGACAAAAACAATTAAATTTGGAGTCACAATGAGAGTGAAGGGACTCTTGGACTCTGATAACTGGATAATTTGGAATATAATCCAGATTCAGACACAAAATGCTTTGATAACACAACCAAGTGATTTCTATCCTCTGCATATGAATGTTCTTTCTTGAAAGTGCTTATTTGGAGAATTGATGTACTTTGTATTCTTTATAATTCAAAAGTTAATGTACAATATTTTTTTTTAGTGATAACAAGTCTGTCTTGCTTTTGTAATCCCATTAACCAAGATCTCCATGTGAATGTTTAGCAGTATGTCATTCTTAAAAATTGGTGTTTAGGGGCTGGGAATATGGCCTAGTGGCAAGAGTGCTTGCCTCGTATACATGAAGCCCTGGGTTCGATACCCCAGCACCACATATATAGAAAATGGCCAGAAGTGGCGCTGTGGCTCAAGTGGCAGAGTGCTAGCCTTGAGCAAAAAGAAGCCAGGGACAGTGCTCAGGCTCTGAGTCCAAGGCCCAGGACTGGCAAAAAAAGAAAAAAGAAAAAAGAAAAAATTGGTGTTTAGAATACAGATTATGGCTCCTTCCTGGAAGGCATTTTGGTGTCAATTTCAATAGCCTGAAATAATGTCATCCTAGAGAAATCTAGCTGTCTGTAGAGAACAATACACAACTATATGTAACTGAGAAAATTGGATCAAAAAGAATGTCCAAAATTCTATAGGAATATTGAAGACAATAACTAATGACACCATTTAGTAATAGGATTTTAACATTTACTTAACATACTGATGTTGAGGTTCCATTTAAATACTTGGTTAATTATCTAAGATAATAGAAATATGTTTTTGACTTCTACCTCTGAAACTTTCATATCTGCCCCACTTTTTTACATTTTCTCTTAGTTCCTGTTGCCACTTGAAATCCATGTACACATTTTATTGCTTGTGTACCTCTCTAAAGTGGAGTATATACTGGAGAAAACTTTTTTCCTTTTTTACTCCCTGCTGAAACATTTTTTCCTAAAAGGTACATATCAGACAGTAAGCAGTCAATATTTGTTAAATAACCTTAGCATCACATGAAAATAAAATAAAATAAACCAGGAAATTCTATACAACACATCATTATTTTATAAAGGTAAATATATGTATAAATGAATGGATGGGTTCATGGATGCCTTATGTAAATTGATTTCTTACTGAAACCTATGAGTATTTTGAAAATATAAGAAACTTGTTTCTGGGCTGGGAATATGGCCTAGTGGCAAAGTGCTGGCCTTGTATACATGAAGCCCTGGGTTCCTCAGCACCACATATATGGAAAAAAAGCTGGAAGTGGTGCTGTGGCTCAAGAGGCAGCGTGTTAGCCTTGAGCAAAAAGAAGCCAGGGACAGTGCTCAGGCCCTGAGTGCATGCCCCAGGACTGGCAACAAAAACAAAAAACAACAACAACAACAAAAAAGATACTTGTTTCTAAAAGCTTAGATGATTTGAGTTTGTATTCAGTATGATCGTAAGCTGGATGCATGTGTCTGTTTGTAGTAATGTTACCTTGGTTATTCCCAGTCCTTTCCTTCTACTATGTTATAAACGTTTTTATTTGTCAGCACTGTTTTCTTCATCTTTCATGTGCACAGCCACTAAAACTTTAAACAAGCCTCCCTGTGGTCACTCCTAATCGTACAAATCACCTTTCATATAGCTTCTACAATTTGAGACTTCAAAATTGATCTTTCTGTTCCCCTGTTAAAAACCCTCATCGACTTCCCGTCACTCTCAACATGAAATCCAAACTAGTTAGGATGGCCCAAACACTCTGGCCAACGTCTTCCCCAGCCTCATTTTCTTCCCTGTCCTCTCCCATCTTCTCCTCATTTAACTACACTTGCTCTTGATTTCGAAACCTAGAGCCTTGAGATTCTCTCAAACCTTTGCACTGTAGTTAAACTCTGGCGGCAGTCCTCTTCCCGCCCCCCTCGTAGATTAACTCAGGTAGTCTGTTTCTTGTTCACCAGGTGGTGGGAGACTACAGACACCACTCATCCACTACAGCGCCACAAGTCATTTTCCTTCTGCCATCTTGTTCTATGAATTTAAAAACATTTGTCCTCATCTTAAATTGCTGTCTTTGTTCATTTAGGCTGTTACTGTGGTTATCTGTCTCCTTGCCTAGAAAAAATAACTGCCTGGGAACAGGAAACATGAGTTTTCTCTATTTTCCCAACACTCAGCAAACATTCATGGACCTCTCAGCAACTACTTGCTCAGTTGATGAATTACTGATTTGGTCCTTGGTCCATCTATGTCCTACCTATGTTTCCACTTCTATTTTATACCTTGTTCTTTGACTTTACTTTCATAAATAGTTATCATTTTAAAATGATATAGTTATAAGTGACAATATGAGAAAAGCCTATTCTAGGATATACAACTTTGGTAAAAATGGGGCAGAGAAAATAGGATACTTGATGATTTATATAAAAATCTACCATGAAAAATATAATTATGCTAGGTGTCGGTTGCTCGTGTCTATAATCCTAGCTACTCAGGAGGCTGAGAGCTAAAGATCACAGTTCAAAGCCAACCGGGATAGGAAAGTCTGTAAGACTCTTACCTCCATTAAAGTACCAAAAAATCTGAAAGTAAAGTTGTGGCTCAAGTGATTGAGCACCAGTCTTGAATAAAATAAGCTCAGGGACAGAGCCTAGGTCTGCCAACATATATATATATATATATATATATATATATATACATACATATATATAATAATTTATTTATTTATTATTATCACATACATGATATATATGATATATGTATATAATATGCCATATTATGTATATTATACTATATATACTGTAATATGCCATATTATATATTATATTATATAATATAGTATGTATAGTATATATTATATAGCATAGTAGTATTATATAGCATATATAATATATATTATACATAGTATATTATATATAGTAACTTTTATATTTTTATATATGGTATATATATATATATATAAACAAAGATCCTTTGCTTATAAATGGAAGACCTTCAAATCAACTGTTTTAACAAAATGAATTTTTTAGTCATGTTATGATAGAGCTCAAGAATACACAAACTGTAGACATTTGTATTTTGGGGTGCTCAAAATCTTTTGGTATTTCTTCCAAGAAAGCTCCTCTTGGGTAAAAACACCCAGCAACAATTTTAACTTAAATCCTAATGACTTATCAATGATTGAAAATAGATACAACTTCTTTCTTAACAACTATAGCAAAAATTTCCTAAGTTCTCTACTATCAAATGCATCAGTTAACTCTTGCCTCAAGAAAACAAAACACTTCAAAGGCACCAGTGGCTCATCCCTGTAATCCTAGCTACCCAGGAGGCTTCCATATGAGAATTTTGGTTTTAAACCAGCCCCAGGAAGGTATGTCCATGAAAGTCTTATCTCCAATAACCTACCAAAAAAGCCAGAAATGGAACTAGGACTCAAGTGGAGCGATAGCCTTGAGCAAGTAGAGCTTAGGGGCAGCACCCAAGCCCTGAGTTCAAGCCCCGGGACCAGCACATACACACATCAAAAAGCAAACAAACCACCCTAAAATTCATAGTATGTGGCAATAAAAATTTATAATTGTTTGTGAAGCTGAATAGAAGATCAGTGGCTCTTTTAGACTCAAATGAGCCTTATCATTCTTTTTTTTTTTTTTGCCAGTCCTGGGCCTTGGACTCAGGGCCTGAGCACTGTCCCTGGCTTCTTCCCGCTCAAGGCTAGCACTCCGCCACTTGAGCCACAGCGCCGCTTCTGGCCGTTTTTCTGTATATGTGGTGCTGGGGAATCGAACCTAGGGCCTCGTGTATCCGAGGCAGGCATTCTTGCCACTAGGCTATATCCCCAGCCCGAGCCTTATCATTCTCTGGCAAGAAAATGTGAGACAACTGGAGGCTCTGCTTTGCAATCTTGTCTGGATCTTTCACATTGCTCGGGTAATGGCAGACGAGCTATCCTAAAGCGACTGACTAGAAGCGTTGGTATCTGCCATGCATCTCTCACTCCCTAACCACTTATCCTTGCTATTCCGTGGTGATGTCCTGGTTCTAAGTGATGGAAGGTAGAAACTCCCAAAATGTTTTGATTTACACTTACTGCATCCTTTACTCTCCAGTCCACTGGCCACACTGAATCATATGACTCAGGCCATATTAAGAAGATTCAGCATCATATCATACGAATAACTGCAAAGTCAGCTTACAGAATAGATGGGTACAGGGTACGTGTAAAATTAGGATCGATTTGCCATCGATTGCATTCTGAAACTCAGTCAAGGGTCCACACCACATCAAGTCAGAAACCATGGACACAGTGTAAAGAGAAAGCGTAAGAACAATATGTTCTCATGGAAACCTGAAATGCCATTCCCTTAAGAAGAAAGCGAAAACAAAGTTTTCCTACTTCATCCATGCAGAATCACAGAAGGGGTCAGTTTACTACAGTGATTTAGAGCATGTAGCTTTGATTCTGGCTATGGGTGTTGAATTAGAACAGTGTTATTTACAGGGTGTGTTAAACATGCTGTATAATCTTCCTGTACCTCTGTATATTTGTCTGCAGGGTAGAAGTAAACTCCTCCCTCAAAAAGCATGATGGAGGGCAAGACTGTTGAAGAGACTGTTCCAATGGTAATGTCTTGGGAAACTAGAGAGAAAGAAGTTATCTCCAAGCATCTTTGAAGGGAGATAAGCTCAAGTTTCTTTATAATGATGGAGTGAGATTCTTCTTCTTATCTCTACTATACATGTCTGTCTAAATTCGAGTTTCTGGTATTATATTAGTACCCCAAGGGAAAAGTATTGTTCCATAGAAAATTTTAGATAAATTTCAAGCTTACAAAAGCTAAACTATAAATGTGAACTAGTTGGAAGGTTACAAACACATATTTGCATGGTTCCAGGGTAGCACTGATGTCCGGCATCAATTATTGAACAAGGTCAGTATTTGTGGCACAGAAAGGCATTTTAGCATATATTATTTATGCAGATGGATATAATAGGTACTTCATGCTTGAAGAGGGAGCTTTAAGATTCAAGAGTAGAATACTATCAACAAGAAAAGTAGTGGGCAGAGGAGATGAAATGTCTTTTCTAGGAAAACATTTTTTCCCCTTTCTTTCTCTTCCTTCCTTTTTCAAATACTTCTAATTGGCTTTAAGTAGTTGTACAAAGAAATTGCCATTCAACAAAGCAGTTTGTGAACACAATGCATCTTAATGAATGTCATTTTTATTTCTGTATAAGGCGATGATGTCTAATCTCTAATTACAGTGTCTCTCCATGTCTACATCCTAGCTACTGTAGTCAAAGCTGATGGAAGATTCTAGGCAACAAAATATAGGCTCTGACTTATAAGGAGGCTAGAACTGGCTGAGTGAGTATAATATCGAGCCCAAGGCAGAAGAGTAAAGGGTCAAGATGAATGCATACTGTGACAAAGGACCTGGGCAGATGCTCAGTAGTGCAGTTCAGGGAAGAAGTGACCAATATGAGATGACAAAACAAAGCTAATGAATAATGTATACTGTGCAGGGCTTCTCCTCAAAGTTAAACGGCAGCTGGATGTGGGTGAAGAGAGGATGACAGAGGTTTCATCAGAGTTGAGGAGTCTAAGAAGGAAATAGCTTGGAGATGACTATGAGTCAGCTGCATCTGGAAAGAGAAGAAGGTCACTAGAGTCACGGGCTTGGGCTGGAGGAGCAGAAACAGCTACACATTCCACATGTGAGGCTCTCGTGTGGGGAAGTGTGACTGCCCAGCCTAGTCATTCTGCTTGCTCTTGAAGTGATACAGAGAGCGCTGCTGGAGAGAAAATTAGCCACCTTTATTTGGTCAACAGATAATGAGAACAACATTTTATTGAATTCCCTACTTAGGTGTTGGTCTGTGCAACAAGTAATAGAAACAGAGAGATGTACAGAATGTGGAGCTCCTTTGCAAAACTCTTGGAGAGTTCACACACACACACACACACACACACACACACACACACACACACATTCCTCTACTGCCATTTATAAAGTAAGAATTGTGTTAAAGGAGGAACAGATGGCAATCCAGAGGGATATATGCTTTGAAGAATTGACAAGCAGGAAATAATATATATCAGTAGGTGTCAAGTGTTTATTTTTGTTTATTGTATTTGTATTACTTTGTTTATTTTTACAGTCCTGGGGCTTCAACTCGAGGCCTCCAGCTTGCTAAGGTCTTGGACTTGAGCCACACCCCTGATACTTTTGCTTTTAGGATACTTTTTGGTTCTTTTGTTTTGCCCTAAAGTCTCATGCTTTTGCTGATCTGGGCTTGGATTATAATCTTCTCAATACATCCTCTGTAGCTGGGATTTTAGGCATGCCTAAACACATCTGGCTTATTTTGGAGATCAGATCTTGCTAAGACTGGCCTCAAACTGTGATCTCTGCCTCTGAGTAGCTGAGTATTAAATTTAACAACAATTGCTATAGTGAATTTGACTTACTTCTCTGCTCAGGACAAGCAGTTGTTCATTTTTATATCTAACTAGAAAACTTTTCATTATTATCCTTACCATATTAAGTCGATAAGGCAGTGCACTGACTTGCTTCACTTACCTGTCATCTAGAAGACCTTTAATATTTTGACCTAATTCCCCAGGTATGGAAGATGCCCAGAAAATAGGCCATTCCTTGCTTTCTGGAGATAGAGATGTTTCTTACTCAGCCACTTAGAATGTTGGCTTTTTTAAGGTCCACCCCCACCTGTTTAAGTCTGTGCCCAGTACCTGTGTTACCTAGGTACCTGGCACACCTGGAGGCAGTTACCTCCCCCTTCTTTCAGGTCACATCCAATCCACCTGGCCATACCTCCTGCCCCTGACCAAGATAAGGCAGGGCCGGGCAGTGGTTCAGCCCTTCTCTCTGGCCATGCGTTATCTCAGCCATTGGCCAGCAGTTCAGGAATAAACTTTTCTCTCCTAACTGAATACAGCGTGGGGTTCTCCTTTATTGCTACCTACTTTAATATGGTGTCATGACCTCCGGAAGGGCTTTGAGTCAGGACAGGAGGAATTGCCCTCTTTTTCTTCCTTTTTTTTCTGACAGAATTCTGACAAGTATTTGTTGGTCAGTATTTGACAAGGTACAGGTAAGCTCTAGTCCTGTTGGTCTCCTTGTTGCTTTAATTGGGAATAAAAAAAGGGCTTTTGTGGCAAGGACTCCTTTGATTGCAGTTCAAAGCCAGCCTGGGCAGAAAATCTCTCTAAAACTCCATCTCTCAACTCACCAATAAAGAACCAGGCTGAAAGCATGGCTCAAGAGACTCTTGAGGCACTGTGACTCAAAGTGGTAGAGTGCTAGCCTCAAGCAGAAATGCTCAAAGACAGTGTCCAGGCCTTGATTTCAAACCCCTGTGGATGCCAACTGGGGTGAGTGAGTCATCTCAGCAACAAGTACCTAGGGCCCTGGGACTCAGCCAGTTTGAGCAACAAGGGACCATGGAGAAGAGTGGGAGGAGAATGATGTCACATCCTTAGTGGAGTCACTTTACACTCACCCTTTCAAAATTAATTAGAGACGGAGATCAAGAGATAGTAGCTTGTCTATCTAATGTCCACACCTGTCTAACTTCTAACTAGACAGGAATTTACACTCTTCAATCCAGCCTTAGTCTAGCATACTCTCCCCTACCTAGTTGACAGATGTCAGAAATAGCTAGGGACATTTCCCCCCTAACTCCAGGACAGACTGGAATGCAAGAGATAACTATAAGAACTAGCAAAACAAGCCACTCATCCCATTTTTTTATTTTCTATCCTAAACTCTTCCTTTTGCCTTTTGTGTACTCGCTTAATTTTTTTTTTCAATTGTCCAGCCCCTGCCTCATGAGACTTGTTCCGAGGTTCATTCAAGGACTGGTGTCTACCACCAAGGAACAGCTGCTTCTTGCTTTCTCCTGGAGGGGCCACATCTCCACCATTTGTCCCTAATGTTGACACCCCTCACCAGCAGGAAGTAGCCAGAGTCTACGTCCTTTCTCATAATTATTAAGGACAGAACGTAAAGTCTACCCCAGGAGGGCTCCATGCAGATACCCCCACCTGTGTAAGTCTGCACCCAGTACTTTCATTACCCAGGTAACTGGCACACCTGGAGGCAGTTACCTTCCCCTTCTCTGAGGTCACATCCAATCCACCTGGCCATACCTCCCACCCCTGCCCTAAATAAGGCAGGGTCGGGCAGTGGTTCGGCCCTTCTCCCAGCCTCCTAGTAGCTAGGATTACAGGTGTGAGCCACTGGTGGCCAGCTAAAGGCAAAGAATTTTCAATGTGTCTAAAAGCTTTACACATGATGAATGTTTCAATTCTTACAGGAAAGTTTGAGGTAGGTATCATTTAAATTTTTATAAATGAAGTTAATTAACATACTCAAAGTCATGTACCAAGTAACTGCTGGGATCTATGAACATGAACATACATGTGGAAATTCAATCCTGTAAACAGCATGGCACTCATAATTTACTCTGTCACAGGGTGCATAATACATCTCTTTCTTTCCCTAAAACCAGGAACATATGTGAGTCTAAGTCAAAGGATTTTCTTCTATTATACCAAATGCTCAAGAAATGTATGTGGAATCAATCTGATACATATATATGTAACACGTGTATATATATGTATATATACATATATGTGTATCACATATATATAGAGAGAGAATCTATACGTACATTGGAAGCTTCAACTGAATCACTTCCCTACTCCACTTACCTTTCTCTATGGCATCATTAATCCTTTTATCATCATCTGTAAAATGGGAATGGCAGTAGTATGGTGGCCATGAAACCTAAATAAGACATCATATACGAAGTGGATAACACAATGCCTGCCACAAAATAAGTATTCCACAAATGTGGAAATTGTAACCTTCTGATATGAATATTTGGAGGGAAGTTTTAGAATGTTACACCAAAAGGAATAGGGTACCATTAAAACTGACTCCATATGGTTTATAAAGAATGAGAATTTCTTTTTTACCATTTTACTTCTAATGGCTGGTAGAAACTCAGCACAGAGCAACCGGCTGGTGTGCGTGTGTGTGTGTGTGTGTGTGTGTGTGTGTGTGTGTGTGTGTGTGTGTATTTCTCTATTGAGATATATCTATTGATTTCCTATGGAGCAGAGCTGTACTAGAAGACCTTTGTAATACCAACTTAAATCAGCACATTTCCCATTTTCATCAGGGATGATAGCGAAGGTCATTGTGTAGAAATAGGCTTACAGCAAAAACAACAATTACATTATACTTTATAGTTTCATTGAAAAAATTTTCTGGAGAATGACAAGAGTAAAATATGTCCATGTGCCTTCTTTGTCCCTTTAATAAATTAGAATACACAGAAACTCAATAAAAGTGACACAGAAGGCTCATGAGCAACATTGAGTCGTCCTTACCAAAAGCCAGTTACATCTCAAAAAGGTAGTTTTCCATTCAAATGCCTAACCCAGAGCAAGACACCACTCTGCCCCAGATCTGCGAGAGGCAGAGGAGTGGCTCATGGAGCCAGTGGTCAGGGAAAGTATCCCATCTAAGCCCTGAACCTGTAGACTTCCCTAGAGTCACACTGGAGGCTAGTAAGAGTCCACATAATGAGTAAGCAGCAGTAAGAGTTCCAACCTCAGTCAAGCCACCCGTTCCCAATCCTAAACAGTAATGGCCATTTCCTGAGTTTCATCTCACCTGCCCTGACCACTGAGGCAAAGAAGTCCCAACAAATCTTCTGGGGCTTTGCACAGGCCTTTGCTGCTCATGGAATGCTATCACATCCTGCAAATTATTGCAGCAAATGGACACTTCCCATTCACCACAGAGGACTGCAAGTCTCTTAACCCTGTTCTGAGTCGTTGGGAAACTCCTATCTCTGCTGCTGTAGGCATTGCTATGAGCCACATACATAGGCTTCCTGCTCCAGGGAGCAGACACTTCCTCCCAAGACCTGCAAGAGATGACCTCACTTGGCCCTAGCCACTCAAAACAAAGCGTAGACCAGTTGACTGGATGAGAGGCAAACAACCTCCAAGGTTCAGTCTGAAGTCCATCTTCACAGAGCTGCTTCCCCTTCCTGTCCTGATTCCCCTGCTACCTGGCTTCTATAACTCTCACTCTTCACTTAAACAATCTCTAGTTCTGGTTCTGCTTCAAATGAACTGACTGAAGACAGCTACATCCTCTTTGGAGCTTTTCCCGACTTCCTCAGAAAAACTTGGAATCCGGGTCAAATGCTCTTAGACCATATTTCCATCGCAACTCTGGGCTTGTGTTTTGATCCTTGTGCATTAATAGTCTTTGTCCTGGACTGGTATGGTAGCACCCAGCTACTCAGAAGGCTGAGACAGGACGATGGATCATGGTTAGAGGCCTGCCCAGGCAAAAGTTAGCAGGAGACACTATCTCAAAAGAAAAGGGAAAAAAAAGACTAAGCAAGAGGGCTGCAAATGTGACTCAAGCAAAAGAACACAACCTGCCTAGCAAGTGTGCAGCCACGACTTCAATCCCGAGCACTCCTGCACTCGTGAATACAAATAAAAACTATGTCCTTATCTTCCATGAGCTTCCTGTAAGACAGGAAGGATGCACATGAAAGCACGGTAGACAACATCACACCAGGACAATAGTCAAGAGACTTCTATTTCTCACCTTCAATGAAGCCTTTCCACTCTGCCATCAACTAGGTAACCCGTGTTGCAAGGAACCCCTTACTCCTCTGGTAGCTGTTCCCCAGTTTCCCTTCCCCAAGATGCAGGCTCACACCATCCTAGTCTCAATCTATCATGGCCAGCTCCTGCTCTGCTTTCTCCATCAGAGACGCCCCTCCCTGTCTCCTTCCCTTATCTCATTGCATCCTCCTGTCTCTTTCCGTCACATCCCAGATTCCACAGTCCTGGAAGACGTAGGATTCCAAGTCAGCCCTTCAGAGTCATGCCAGATGACCTGCTCAGCTAGAGGCAAATATATGACCTCTTTAATTTATGAACGTCAAAATTTCACAAAGACGGAGAAATGCTCCATTAAAAGATATCCATCTCCTAAATCCCATTAATAAGGTAATAGAAAAGCAAAAGAGAAATTGGTGAAGATAGATTGACTTCTGCAATAGAAGGCTGGCAAATGAGATATTAATTTCAAAAAATAAAATAGAGAATTTAAAAAAAAAAAAAACTACCTGTCTGTGAGTCCTCAGTGAGAAGAGCTGAGATCGTAATTGACAAAGTGAGGGTATTTTTTTCTCTCATTTTTCTAACTTGTCAACTCAGGGTCTTTTCTATTTGAGTTACTTTGCACTATAATATCAAACTAGCTTTATAAACACAAGCTAAAGTACTAAAATATATATTAAAAGCAGATGCTTCAAACACATTGTCTCATTTAATAATCACAGCCACCCAAGGGCTAAGTACTTTGTTCTGTTTGTGTGATTATTTGTTTATTTTGAAGTTTTTATGTGTAACTAATGTCATTTTTATTGTTCCAGGACATTTTCTCTTTTTTTTTAAATTATCTTGAAGTAGTTGCCCAAAGGAGTTGCTGTTTAACAAAGCAGTGTATGAATACAACATATCTTTTTGTCTTCTTTTTTTTTTCCAGTCCTGGGACTTGAACTCGGGGCCTGGGCACTGTCCCTGAGCTTCTTTTGCTCAGGCTGGCATTCTACCACTTGAGCCACAGGGCCACTTTTATCTTTTTCTGTTTGTGTGGTGCTGAGGAATCGAACCCAGGGCTTCATGCATGCTAGGTAAGCAGTCTACCACTAAGCCGCACTCTACCACTAAGCCACATTCCCAGCCCAACAACATATCTTGCACTGTCCTCCCTGAAAGCATTCTCAACCATCCCTCTCCCTATCCTCTGTTTCCTCACTTGTCTTCATGTTGTAGCATTTGCCTTGGATTCTTCTATGTTCTAAGTCCTTGGACTGAGCAGCAGGTTAAAGCTAATAGAGGGCAGCTTGTTTTTCCAGGGCCACACAGGTAACAACCACCTAGCACTTGGCTCTTCAGCACTCTGGGATGCAGGACACATGTCTTACTGATGGCTTTGTTTTGTTGTTAAAATTTCAAACCACTGCAGATGGTGCCTGCTCCTCCTCTGTGTGACTCGTTTAGAGAGAGCAACAAGATTACATTGCCCCAAGAGTGTCGAAACACTTACAGTTTCTATGCTTTCTTTCCCATGGGCATTTGCCCACAGATCGTAGCTTTAGTACCGTTATTCTAATGCATTGCTTTCTACTGCTCAAATGATCTGTGATGGCCATAGATCTTAAGTTTATATGGCCATCTTGGAAGAAACATGGCATAGTTTTCCAAGACAGCAGTTGGAAGACTTCCAGCAAATGAATTCCCAGGCCCACCTATGAGACTCAGCAAAATGGAAATCGCATTGCACTAGAGCAAGTCCCTCACTGTTTCACAACAGAGTCTGTCTTTGCATTAAAGGCATAATATAAATTACCTGTCTTTTATCACTAGAATGTATAAATGATACATCACAATTTAGAGTAAGATTTATAGAAATATGAACAGTAAGGTACAGGCTGGTAGTTTTTCCCTATCCTAAACTTCAGTTATCATCAATCACAGCTTAATCTAGCTCAGATTCATTCATTCTCTCAATCGTTCTTCAAGCGATCCAAGCTTTGTGAGGTAAACAAATTCTACTTTCCTAGACAGAGGCAGACGCATCTATCTATGCCAGCCTAGCTTAGTCCCTTGAGCAATGAGTTCAACCATAGTAACCCTTCACTTTCGCAGTGTTTATATGTGACTCAGTTTGACCAGCCATGACTCCCGAAATAGAAAGAAATTTGCTAAGGATCCAACTTAAATCTCACTTCTGTTATGGAGTGGAAGTTTTTTTCTTTCCTTTTACTTGCAACTTTTTACTTCCTTTGCACTCCACAGACAATGTTTTCAACAATAACATTGAGTTATGTAATATCCTTTAGGATGTATATTAGGATATTATATATGTATATTAGGATGGAAAAAATGATAGCCTTGTTGAAGATAGCCTGTTCTGATTGAGAACAAAAATGGCCTTGTTAGTGAGTTTGCACAATACCACCTTTGTCTAGTCCTCCTCATTCATGGGACAATATCTCATTACTACCTAGATTGCTCTTCAGAAACCCAGATACAAACAGCTGTTACCACCTGTGTTGCTCTCTTAGAACCAATTGGTTCTCTCCTGTTGGGAATAATTTTTCGTGCTTCTAAATTTCAAATGTTTAAAATGTGTTTTTGCAAAATGGAGGCTATTCAGTTTTTATGTAGAATGTTCTGTTTCTTTCGCACTAGCTGTTCTTGGGGGTTTTTGGGTGGTTCAGGAAATATAGTGCTGGAGGCAATGACAAGGATTCTGAGTGAGGTAAAATAATTAAACTTGGGGGAAAAGTCAAAAGATAGAAAACTGGGTTAATGTTTGTGTTAACCAACAAGATTTTACTAAGATGCTGGAGGAATTAAAAAGACAGCCTCTATGAAGAACTTTTCTGAAGAAAATTTTTACCTTACTTACTGATAGCACAGTATGCCTAGGTATTCCTCATTCCCCAACTTATGGTTCCAGATCAGTCAACCCTTGTTCTCAGAAAACTGCAGAGCCATTGGGGCTTTCTGATGCTTTGGAAAAATCAGAAAGCTTCTTTGAATTGTTCGCAAAACACTGGGGAAACAAATTGAGCACCAATGTATTCCTCATTTGTCACTTAAGTGTAATTTGAGACTACGTAAAATTGTTGAAACTCTAAAATGTCATGCAATCTATTTGGTTTCCATTTTAAGAAGGGGCCTCCATGGTTGAAATGTTTCTGCTTGGATCACTCTGTTATTTATTAGGGAAGAGTGAAGGACATAAAGACAACTGAAAGGGGTAGTTGATGTCCAAGCTGTATGCAAGTTACTCTACAAAGATGGCTATAAAGTGTCTCCTGTTTTCAACATCTGTCTATGAGGGGCTGGGAATATGGCCTAGTGGCAAGAGTGCTCGCCTCATATACATGAAGCCCTGGGTTCAATTCCTCAGCACCACATATATAGAAAACAGCCAGAAGTGGCACTGTAGCTCAAGTGGCAGAGTGCTAGCCTTGAGCAAAAAGAAGCCAAGGACAGTGCTCAGGCTCTGAGTTCAAGACCCAGGACTGGCCAAAAATGATAAAAGGAAAAGAAACATCTGTCTATGAGAAATTACCATAATTTCCATTGATAGTGAGGAAATGAGACAAAAGAGTTAAATGGCTTTCCCAGGTCACAAGATAAAGTAGTGTGCTTCCTGAGCTCAGTGCGAGACACTCAGCATTCACCCCCACATTCAGTATTCACTGGGGGCTGCCCCCCAGCCTTTGTATTTATGCTTTATTTATGCAGGGAGCCTCACATGAGCTTCCTCTGTGAGCCACGGAGCTCCAAAGTCAGTTCCTCAGCTACCACACCAGCATGTCTACTAGGATGTTGTCCAATACAATGTGTCCACACAACAGCCATTGCCCAAGCCAAACCCATTCCTCACTAACTACTGATCTCCATAGACACTACCACAGCACTATCCTTGCTCAAGTCAAACATTGAGATCACTATTGCACCTTTCACACTTCCATTCAGCCCCTTACGATGTCTTACTCATCCACATGGGGAAAAGTTTCAATCATAACCGTATATCACCACCTTTTCTAAGAAACCTACTCAAGCCACTGCTCTTTCTTACTAGCCTCAGCATCTAGCTGGTCCCTTACCTTCCACAATTGCCCCCATACTGACCATTGCCCACACCGTGATCAGAATCATCTCTTGAAAGTGTAAATCAGGCCATGTTGTCCTACTTGGAGTATCTCAAAGGGCTCCCAATGTTTCACATCCTCACAAGAGACCCCAAATGGCCTGACGACTTGGTACTATGCTGACTATGCCTTCCTCCACTTCCCTCCTTCCTCCCTCCGTGCCAGAAACACTTACCCTTCCCTCACAATTCATGATTTGAGAACAGAGAGCAGCCCAGGGTATGAGATGGCTCTCCACTGTCTCCGCACTTCAAACTGTTTGTACACTTTCCCATCGTTCTGTTGGGGTAGTCTGCTTTATCGTTTGCTCTTACGTAACTCCCATTTCCCTCTTTACTCAAATGTCATTTTCACAGGAAGTTTTCCCAGGCTCCTCCATCTTGGAGAGTTTTTAATTTTATATTCTAACAACCTAAGCTTTATAGTTCTCATTAAAATCTATAACTACGGCTAGATGATGTTTACATGGTATGTATACGACTCCTCCACTACTAAGAAAGCATCACACAAAAAAAGGACTGTATCTGTTTTACACCATAGAGTGCATAAAGAACCTTCTGGGTCTACTAAAATGCTAAGTATGTGGCAGATGTTCAAGAAAATGGAAATGAGTAAGGAACGGGTGGATGACTGAGATTACAGGTCACAGGGTTTACAGATTACAGGAGACTGCCTCCCAGTGACCTTACAGTAAGTCTCAAGTAAAGTCATCTAAGCAAAAGCTCACGTTGGGTAGTTTGCAGAAGGATGGAAGTCAGCGTTCCTGCAATGATAGGGATGAACAATGAAGAATGAATCATGGACAAGGAGGCGTGGCAAAAATAATATGGCCGTTACCTGTGAAAAGTTTTGTGAAACCTCCATGTCTGAAAAAAAAAAAAAAAGATAAAAGCAGAAGCTGAGAAGCAGAGGTAAAACGGGGAGAGGGGGAATAAAAATAGATGGCAGCGTAAGGAGACGTAGAAAGAGAGCAGGTAAAGCATTTCTGAGAAAAGATGGCTGCAACAGAGAGTAGCTAAGTCAACTTAGTACACACTAACAATGAGCAGAGGTCCCTTACTGGGGCAGAATGGGATTCTCAAAGCACTCCACAAGCCAAACATGACTAATACACAGTAACTACATGGTCATCGTGCTTCTTTTATTGGAAATATTCACCTGAATGCCACACTTCTGATATTTACTTCCTCTGTCCTAGCTATTCTTAGACTGTGGCAAATAAAATTAAATGAAAATGAATAAATGTAAATAAAGAAGAAAGACCTATTGCATCTTCAGCATTCAACCCTTTTCCTTCCTCAGCATAGACATATATATACATATAAATAGATATTATGTTATAAATGTCATATACAACACAATGGAGCAGGAGGCCTGTTTACACCATCCTTAACCTCTCTGACTGGCATGATGGTGGAGCTCCAGCTGACAATGGACCAGGAGGCAGTCCTAATAACAGAAGGTATGTGCTAGGAGAGCTAAGTGTAATGGATGAAATCTGGACTTCTGAAGTACAGGAAGCAGTCCATTGACCTTGGACTTGATTCATGTGCTTTAAACCAGAAGCTTTGTGATTCAGGGCTTTGATGTTTGTGCTTTTCATATATGCAGCCCTACCTGATTCTATTGATGCAAATAAGATTTGTCTTAAATCCCATTCTTCATGCAAAATCACACTGAGCCCAACAGAAGGGGACAGGCAACGGTGTCAAATAATCATTTATTATGTGACTTTGGGCAAGGGTTTCGCTATTCCAGGGCCTCTCTTTCTTCTTCCTTAAGTTATAGCTAATAATTACCTTACACATCATTTGTTAGACTTAAATCAAAATGTAGTATGCACCTTGCATAGATTAGTAGCTCAATAGTCATTGTAATTATACAAAATATATCAATACCCATTTATTCATTTGGCCAATATTTTAAACACTTGTTTTGTGTAGTGAAGACCCACAACTGGGATTCTTTTGGCAAGTCAGTATGTTTGGTCTAGGCTAGATATTTGGAAGATAAATTTGGTAGAGAAAGAAAAGGAAGTAAATAGTCAAAATATAGTTACGATATCTTAATACAGTTTCACATGTACACAGTCCTAAGACTTCCGACTTCTTGACACCTTTCCCTGCTGTTGCCCTGGTTTGTACTCCCAACCCCATTAATTACAGCTTCCTTTGATGTTCACTTCAACCTGAGTTTTCACAGCCTTGGCATTATTGACGTTTTCGAACAGACGGTGCTTTGTTTTGTGTGTGTTGGCTGGGAAGGGAGCAGTTCTGTGCATCACAAAATTGCAGCAGCATCCAGAAACGTTTCCTACTGGATCCTGTTGGCCACTTGGGCCCCACCATGGCCATGAGCTATATGCAGACAAGACCAAATCGACCCTCGTGAACAACTTGGGCTCTGTGGAGAGACTCCACGGTGATATTTAAACTGTCCCAACACAGAGTACGTTTGCACCATCGTCACGCGTTTTGCCCTGAGAGCTGAAGTTCACTGGGCAATAATAGTCCTGATTTGCAGATTTCTCAGGAGTCTACCTCTTCTTTCTTCCTCCCACAGGAAGTCTCAGTTAGGCCTAGCGCTTTTGCCAAAGATTACATTTTAGGCCATTGTCTTTGAACATGAACTACAGTCCATACAGGACCTGGTCAACCTTAGCTCATTCCCCACTCCTTCTTTCCCTCCCCTACTTTCCAGCTAAAGCAGCTTCCTTTCTGCTCCTGGACAAGGTCTGTAGACTCTTCCTACATCCAGGACACCACATCCATCTCTGGGGACCTGCCGTCACTTCTTATCCTCCCACTGTATTCCCTTCGATTGATTAGACTCATTTCCCACAGATATTATGCAGACTGCTTGCCGCACCTCACCACACTCAATACTGCTACTTCATAGTGCTCTTTTTCATAGGAATTAATGTATTAGGGAGTCTTTGCTCAAAATCCAGTTCAAGTGTGCTCAGCTTGCAACCCTTCTGTGGGTAGAGATCGTGCTTGACCTGTCCTGGGCCACTGCCTAACATGTCTTCCAGGACTCGGCATGAAAAAGGTGCTAAACGATTTTTTTTTTAATGATTTTATGATTGAAAAGAAAACCTTTAAGTAAAAACAAATCTTTTTTCCCCACAGGAGGTGAGGAACTTTCCATACTTCTTTCCCAATATTGCTTTAAGAATTCCTATATGTCAAAGAGATCTGTGACTGCAAAGTTGGCAATTGCCAATCTTCCTTCTATTGGCTTCTTTTTTTATAGCTTTTTCTTTTATGTTCTCTGAATTGAATTGGTTCAAAAAGATCAGCGACCAGAACACATCTTTCAGTCCTGGAAACATCCCAGCTGAGTACAGATTTCGGGAGTAAGCTGAATCTAAAGTTTACCATTCTTCCACACATTTCAAATATCCATCGTTTAAGTTCTCTATAAATTGAAATGCACAAAAATGTCATCATTCAATGGTATTATTTAATACTTCATGTTTCCTAAGGATTCTATAACGTTTGATTAATTACATCAAAGGAAATTCTTCTATGAAAAATCCTCCTAAGAAGTGCTCTGTCCATTTGATTTTCCAAAATAAAGCTCACAAGTGAGGAGACTCAAAATTATTTCCAACCAACAGAAAATGTTCATGGGGTTTAGCCAGATTTAGACTCCTTGGAGAATGCTAAGTGAGATCCAGCACTGGAAAATCAAGACATTCCACATGAACACCTATATTGCCAACATTTTTGTGGGGAAAAAAATAGAAGACCCAACAGCACTAGACTTACCTTTGCTCAGGCCAAAATTTAGGTAGACTGGTGTTCAGTTACTGCTGTTGCCTGAGCTGCTCTGTCCACTTCTCTGTTAGCATATGGCATATGTTCATATCACCACTTGGCTCTTAGTGTTTGGTTTCTTTACTACCTCCATTTGCTACTATGTTCATCTTGTCTATTGGATGCATTCATGTCCTCCTTGTATTTGTCTCTGATTAAACCATATGAATCTGAATTCACAAAAGATTTCTTATCGATTGCAGTCTACAGAAATATAAACTCTCCATTTTTTATGAATAAATTGGTTTAACCTCTCGGTCTTATGTGGTAGCTAGCTATCTAACTTTAAATTCATTGAAGTAAATTAAGACAATTAATATCAAAAATTAATTTCCTCAGCCACAGCAGCCACATTTCAAGTGCTCAGTGGCCATAGGCTATCATACATAATACTGAGAAGGAAAACATCTCCCTCAGGACAGGAAGTTATATTAAAAAGGTTGCTCTAGACTATTTCTTTTTTTTATTGTCAAACTGATGTACAGAGAGGATACTTTTTCATACGTTAGGCATTGGACACATTTCTTGTACTGTTTGTTACCTCCTCCCTCATTTCCCCCTCCCTTTTTCCCTCTCCCCCATCATGAGTTGTACAGTTGGCTTACACCAAATGGTTTTTAAGTACTGCTTTTGGAATCATTTGTCTTTTTATCCTTTGTCTCTCGATTTTGATATTCCCTTTCCCTTCCCTAGCTCTAATACATGGTCTTTTTTTTTTAAGAGTGTTTTTGCTATTCAGGAGGCTGAGATCTGAGGATGGCAGTTCAAAGCCAGCCCAGGCAGGATAGTCCATGAGACTGTTATATCCAATTAACAACTGGAAGTGGCTCAAACTATACAGTGCTAGCCTTAAGCAAGTTTGCTCAGGGACTGTGCCCAGTCCACAAGTTCAAACCTCATGACCAACAATAAATAAATAACCTTTTTAAGAGATGATTTTGACTCAGAGACATGCCTAGAGGAACAATAAATATAAAAGCAACAGGGAGAAAATGGTCATCTACAAGTGAAGGAAAGAGGTCTAGAATAGATCCTTCCCTTATAATCTTTAGGGTTTACTACTCCTCATTTAGCATTTTAACTAAATTGAATAGCACATAAAATATCATAAATCAAGCTGGGTGATGGTGGCTCACACCTGTAATCTTAGCTACTCAGAAGGTTGAGATCTGAGGATCACAATTTGAAGCCAACTCAGGCCAGGAAGTCAATGAAACAATCTCCAATTAACCATCAGAAAACTGAAAGTGGAGCTGTGGCTCAAAGTGGTAGAGCACTAGCCTTGAGCAAAAAGAGTTCAGGAACAGTGCCCAAGCCCTGACTTCAAGCCCCATGACAAACAAAAATAAATAAATGAGAGTAAATATTATAATCAAATTTTCATTCCAGGAATGAAAAAATGCTATAACACTAATAAATATAGTATACTGCATAAAAAGATTAAAGGGTAAAAAGTCATATGATGCTCTCAGCAGATACAAAAACCCTATAAAAACTAGGTATGGAGATGAAGTACATTTTACCATTTGTAAAATAAACCTATATAAAATAAACCTGTAACCAACATTATCTTAAATGGGGAAAATTTGAAATCATTTCCTTTAAAATAAAAAATGAGACAAAGGTATCCACAATCTCCATTCTTATTATAGTGCCAGAATTCTTAGCCATAACAATAAGATGAGAAAAAGAAATAAAAGCATTAAAAAAAGAAAAGGAAAAGTCAAATTATCCCTAATGTGGATGACAAAATCCTGTACTTAAAAAACTTAGAGTCCACCTGAAAAATTATGAGGTCTAATAAACAATTCAGCAAAGTATTAGTGTACACTATCAATATAGAAATTATTAGATTTTTTTATACCAACAATGAACCAGCTGAGAAATAAATGAAGCAAAAAACTCTGTTCATAGTGGCTCCCAAAGAATAAAAGTAAGGAGATAAATGATATCTATATTGAAGACTGTAATATCTTGAAAAAAGAAACTAAAGATGACATTAAAAGATGGAACCACCCGTGATTATCAATTGGCAGAATTAGTATTCTGGAAACAGATATACTAAACAAAAACAAATACAAAACCAAATTCAAGGCAATCTCCACAAAAATTACTATGTAATTTTTCCACAGAACTAGACAAAAAGCACTTAAGAATTCATGTGAAAGGACAAAAGATCTTAAAAAAGGAAAAAGAGCAATGATAATTATCAAGAAACCTGACTTAATAACAAAAGTAGCATAGTGCTGCATAAAAACATACACCTATATCAATAAGACAGAATAAAAGGTCCAGAACTAAGTCCACACAGCTACAGACATTTGGTTTTTGACAAATTATACTGAAGAAAATTACATTTATCCCTTCAACAAATGGTACTGGGACATTGAATATCTACACAGAGAAGACTGGAACTAGATACTATCTCACACTAAGTACAAAAATTAATTCAAACTAGATCAAAGATCTGAATATAAGACCTGAAAATGGGAACTAATCACAACTAATACTACATCAAATTAAAGGCTTCTGCATAACAAAAGAAACAATTACAAGAATCAAGAGATAATCTATAGTATGGGAGAAAATTTTTCTAGCCATTTATTATATAAAAGATTAATATCCAAGAATATATACATTTATATATAGGGAGAGGAAGGATGAGTGAAAATATTGAAAGGGGTGATACTGATCAAGATACATTGTATTCATAAGCTTTTGCTAAATGGCAAATCCTTTGTATAACTACTTAAAATATTTTTAAAATAATAAGGAAATCAATAAAAAGAGAACATAACTTTAAAAACAAGATAATTTATATGTGGAATTGGAACATAAGCAAAGCCCTGAAGTCAAGAATACATGAAAGGCCATTATTATAGCAAATAATGCTGGAATGGTGACTTGTAGACAAAGTTGGGAAAGAATGTTTGATCTTTTACCTGCAAGTAATAAGGAGATGCAGAAAATGTTTTACAAAGTTTCTTTGGGAAATTAATTTGTTTTAATGCTTGAATTGATCAAAGTAGGGTACATCAGAACAGAAATGGATATGAGAAAATGCTGTTCCAATGCCCATTTACAATATTACTTCTTAAGTAGATACTATAGTTAGTGTACTATAATGGCACATTCATCTCTCAGACTCCAGGAAGCTGACTACCATTGTGTCTGAATGATTGCTTTGTACCTCATGTATTTTGTGTTTCTTTCCAATTTTAATAACATTTGAAATGTTGTGACAATTCCTATGGTGTGTTCATGTACAAAGGTTTCAGTCATTCTTCTACAAATGTGTGTACTAGGACTTTCAATCAAAGAGAAGAGAAGGGCATCTTCTTCACCTAGGTCAATGGTTCTCAGCATTAGCTACACACTTAAAATAGCTAGGAGATGCTTTTGAAAACTCTCAGTGGTACAGGGAACACCATGGATCAATTAGAGAGTCCTCGAATAGGAACCCAAACATTTATGCTATCCAACATCTTCTGGTGATTCCTATAGCAACAGAGGTTGAGAGTCATGAGCCCAAATTTATTCCTTCTGAACTGAAGTCTTGATTGGGAGATGAACGTTGAAGATCTTGGTCTAACAGAGACCCACGTTGCTTCTCTTACAGCTGAAAGTCTGTTGCCTCCATGAGAGAAAAAATGAGGACTTTCCATAAGGAAACAGTGGTAGAAGCAAAAGAAGATGAATAATATCAGAAAAGGCCAGTCAACTACAAAGAATTGAGTAGGGTTGGAGAAACAGTGAATCAAAATTCACATGGAACACTAGAGCCTGAACTTTAAGCATTAGTGGGGACCTATTTAAAAAAATAAAATCAAAACAGCAAATGGGACACTATTTTTATTAGATCACTGAGTTTGAGGATAAGCAAACTGAGTTAGAAATGTCAGTAGGCAGAGATCCATCACACAAGGATTAAGACAATATGGATGTGGCTTTCAAAAGACATCATACTCTAAATCAACTCCAACTTATGGAAATAAGTGCTTTATCATTGTTGTTGTTATTCTCAAGGTACTATGTGACATTATGCCATTTTCTTTTGTCTTTCTTCCCTAGGGTTTTATCCCTGATATCCCTGTGACTGATTTTGGTACCCTGGGTATTATATATACATTTATTGGAACTAGGGAAGGGAAGAAGAACATCAAAACGGAGAGACAAAGGGTCAAAAGAGAACCAATGCAGCAGCAATCCTTACTTACACGATAATATGCTGTAAAACAACTGTACCACTCATTAGGGGGAGGGTACTAAGGATGGAGTAAT
This sequence comes from Perognathus longimembris pacificus, assembly GCF_023159225.1. Lineage (NCBI taxonomy): Eukaryota > Metazoa > Chordata > Mammalia > Rodentia > Heteromyidae > Perognathus > Perognathus longimembris. Next base: position 9,837,737 of record NC_063172.1, read on the forward strand.
GTGAAAGAAAAATGAGGGAGGAGGTAACAAGTTTGATAAGAAGTGTACTCGCTGCCTTACATATGAAACTGTAACCCATCTGTACATCACTTTGACAATAAATAAATTAATTAGTTAAAAAGACAGCATACTGGGGAAATAGATTTGTGAACCAGTCACCCTGGAGTTAGTTACAATACCATAAGATGAACCATTAAACATATGATCATGGATAGACAGACAGATAGATAGATCTAGACAGACAGGTACAATCCCTTAACTACCTTCCAACAGTGAGATATTGTGTTACATGCTATAGATGGCAATTTATTATTCAACATTATGCTACAAGAGAGCATTAGTAATGTCATGTCATTGACATTATGTTCATAAAGACTCATTTACAAAAGATGGCAAAGGCTGAACCGTGTTTGAACCTACAATTATCTAACTCAAGGCTCTGGGACTTTCTGTCATGCATTATGTTGTTGTCTTTCAAGACCTACAAATTGATTATTGTTAGGATCTATGCACATTCCCTTGCCCTGAACTCTGCTATTCTTATCAAATGAATGATAGGGTTGCTGATCCACCCAGGCCCTGAAACCTCCAATCTGGCTTCAATATTAATCTTTAACCAACTGAGCCAAGCAACCTCTGATCAGCCGATGAGTGCTATCTGGAATGACATGCAGAGGATGACATATCCAAATAAGAATTATCATGAAAGACCAACTACTCTTGATCCACTCAACTTATTACAAAGCCGAAGTAAAGCTATGGTTGAATCCACTTAGTTCAGGCTTTACCCCTTTGTAATATATTCGTGGGTTCTCCCACTCAGATTTCAAAGACACAAATGAGGGGTAGGTTGAGAAAAATCCCACCACACTACCACCATCTCCTCTGGTGAAGTAGGAACACACATGTACCTATTGTTTAAAAATTAATGTTTTTATTTGTGCACGCACATACACATACATGAAGTATATGAAAGTATATACAGAATGAGAATCCAATACATCCAATTACACAACTGATGTGTGTATGTGATAAAGAAAAGGACTCTGAGGCAGTTTGTTGTCTGTGCCATCTGGAATGAATTCAGGGCTAATGAAACAGCTAAGAAATGAATAAACTAAGCTCAAGCATAGCATTAGCTGAACTTAAGTTTCAATCCCTCCTCTTTACCATTGATAAAATAGCCAACCGGCAGGTTATTTAGAGTTTCTCCTTTTGTTCCTATTCTGCATTTCCAGCTTGTGTTTTCTGGTCCTTTCTTCTCCATTTGTTAAGCCATTAACTCCAGTCTCAGCCCATTTCCAAAAAAAAAATAGGTCCATATAGTTCTCATGTGAGTTTATTGTCGAGTTTTCAGACTGCTTCTCGACCGTGACTCAGCACTTAGTCTTTAAAGTCAAAGGCCATTTGCCTTGAACCAAATAGATTTCATTTTTATTATCCCAGTTCTTATTAACCACTAATGGCATTAACCCAAACAACTCTTGCCAATGTCCTAGATGTCAATGCTATCCTGAGACGAGAGGAAGACGTATCTGCATGTAGCCTTCCACTTTGGGCACAAGGTGACTGCCCATGTCAGCCCTGTTCATGGGACTGCCCTTGAGCTGAGTGTCAGAATTCTCAGTACAGGTGCTGACCACTTCCATTTGTAAGCTGTGGGACTTTGATCAAATTGCTTCGTCTATCTAATCTATAGTAACTCCCTCTTTCTGAAATTATTGCTAGGGAGCTAATAAAAAGATAGTAAAAAATGCAGAAGACCACACACCTGAGCTTTGTAAACAATATGTACTTAGTAAAATTTCTCCCTTTTTGTTTGACTCTTACAAAATGAAGTCTTCTTTTCTATAGAAAGACATGTTGTAAGTCTCCCTGCCTTTAGGAAGAGAATAAACAGCTTCCGTATTTAATGTTACTTAGGATATTCTTTGCTTTTTAGAAACAAAATCTGTTCTCTCCATAGTCCTATCCTGTATGCCACAGTCAAAAGTCACCTCTGCTAGCACAGTTGGAATTTAAAACATTCTACTTACTCCCTGTCAGGGTTTCTTCTTTGACAGTTACTTGCTTCCATGTTGCTGAAAATTGCCTTGTACAGTTCTCCAATTCTGGATTACGGGACCAAAAACATCCTTTAAAAAAAAAAAAAAAAAAAACAACCAAGAGATCTTTCATATGACACTGAAATAGATGAAAATTTCTTCCTCATGAATCTGACAAGAGTCAAACAATGGTTGTTTGTTAAGCAGCACTACACTGTCAGGCTGCTCTGTGTGGAACAATCTGGACATATTCTGAAAGGATGGTTGGAAATGAGAGTCCATCATAGACAGGTGAAGCGGTGAGGAATGATGGAGCCCATGAAGTGCATAAATAATGCATCATTTGGTCACAGCTGGCTAAGGGTGTCATTCATGGTGGCAAAAATCACAGATTGTAACCTTTTCTTGCCTGCCTTTTCTTCTACAAAAGAATGCAAGATTTTTCTTAAGAGCTAAGTTAATAGAGCAAAAAGAAATGCCAGTGGGTATGAGACTTGCCATTATATGAAACTTTTTTCTGCAAAGAGTTGCCATTGTGTTAAAAAGAATAGGGGAGGAGACCATTTTAGAAGCGCAGTGACATCTTGTTGGCATGGAATAAGTATGTACAAAAGGTCCACTTGCAGAATGGAGCCCAACCTTTTGATAGAAGACTTGCTTCAAGTCTGAGCTTTGATATTTACTTGATGCAAAGCTTTGGTACAATTACTTTGCCTCATTGACCCTCAGTTTTCAATGACAATAAAATATAAATTGCTTTCCTTTTATTAAGGGTGGTGTAAGGATTAAATAAATCTGTGTTCCCATGGAGCACATTTGGGAATTTAAAAATAAAAAAAAGCATATTAGCTGGGTGCTGGTGGCTCATGCCTGTAATCCTAGCTACTCTGAATGCTGAAATCTGAGGATAACAGTCCATAGCCAACCCAGGCAGAAAAAGTCTCCCTGAGACTCTTATTTCCAACACTTAAAAAAACAAAAACACAGAAGTGGAGCTGTGGCTCAAAGTGGTAGATCACTAGCCTTAAGCAAAAAGAACTCAGGGGCAGCACCCAGGACCTGAGTTCAAGCCCTATGATGACAAAAGGAAAAAAAAGTATTAATTCCTTCTAACCCTATGCTTATACTAATAGTGTAAAGTTCAAGAGACCAAAAACAGGTGGATTAACTTGGATTGTGTTTTGATGGTTGCTCTGGTTGAACAGATACATGCTAAGCAAATGCTAATCATAGAATTTCTCTCAGGCTTAGTTTTCTCAGCTTAAACTAGGGACAACGATGGAAATCTGTACTATTTCTAACTCACAATGTATTTCAAGGCTCAAATCAGATAATGATTGTGAACTTTGTGACAAGGGGTGTTGCAAATGGCTACTCAGATTCAAACACCTTGGCTTACATTCACTTTGTTTATGATCCCCAATATCTAAGAGTCTTTTTGCCCCAAGATTAACTCTTTGAAAGAATTTGAAGAATGACTGATTGGCAGTGCTGAAGTTCATAGTGATTTTGAATCCTAAATAGGAACTTTCCAGAATGGACTAAGAGAGTAGATCATCAAATGTATATCCAAAGAATACACAATGGGGTTGTTGTAGGATTTCTTTTCTTGACGTTTTCCTCTTCAACATGGAAAAGGGTTGTCACCTTTATGTCACAGGATAAAACAAGTTTCAGAAAGTCTTATCACATACTCCATGTCATAAAGTTGTTAATCATTAATACTGAGACTTGATGTTTATGCTTGTTTTATTCTTCAAATCCTACCTTTTATCCCCAAAGCACACAGCTCTTTATTCAACCAAGAGAACAGAAATTGGCACAGCATCTAAGAGACACTTCTCTGGACACATGAAGATAAGCACTAGAAGCCAGGGCAGGGGTCCAACACCACAGCAGAGGAACCTACAGTCAGGGGAAGACATGGAACTTGGCTAAGCCTACCTTCATTCACTACTACGGAGAAATTCATATGTCAGCATGAGTCACCAATTAGAGGCAAAGCTCATCTTTCACGTAGACCTAGTTTGATCCATACTCATTCTATTTTATTATCCAGTCTACAATAATGTCTCACTCTGCGATAGTGTCTTAGTTCAGCCTGACTAGTACCACTGATTGGTGACTGTGTTTTAGGTACCAGTGCCTTTGTCCATTTTCCTTTTCCTGAAGAAGAAAAGCTTCTCTTTCCAAAGCAAATCCTAAGCAGAACTGCTAAGGCTTTGGACTTAATACAAGTACCTTCCCAGCTCAATTGCTTCAACTTGAAAATCATTTGCTCTAAAGACTGCATCTGACTTCACTCTGTTCTAATGCTTCCCTGGCTGACCAATCCCTTATCACTGGATCAAGCATCTGTTGCCATGTCCAGTTACCCTCTCTGTATCTCCTTTCTGTGACTGAAGGCCAAAACATGTACACTGATGGAGATCTTTCTCAGAACATTCTTAACCCGGGCACAAATGTATCTTTAGTGTGAGAGTTGCTTGAGGCTGCTCACCAGACAGGACTGTCAGGCATCTGCATTTCACTCAGAAGCAACAGCGAATCAAAGTCATATCTGTGCCATTACAAGAAAGAGTTTGAAATTATGATAATGTAAGGTTTAATTCATTATATTGTACATGAATGATTGCCCATAATACAAAGTCTTGACAATCGTTCCCATATTAGCTTCTCAACTGTTAAAACTCAATGAAAGTTGAACCAGTCTCAATTTCATGTCAATATGAGTAGGCCCATATGGCAGATGTTATTAGTCACATAAATGGTTATTAAAGACCCCTTCATTAGGAAACTTACCAGAAATTATCCAACTAGTAAGATCTTTGATTCCTGTGATTCATATAAAAATTCAAAACCATACTATTGATATGGATTGTATCTTACCACTTTATAAATATTCATATTTGTATATTTTACAGTTGCAGGGTGTTTTTTATTAAGATATTGGAAATCACCTGGCAACATCTGATACTTGTATTTGCTCATGTCTTGGTACAAAACAAATTAACCCTACCCCTTACAACATGAAATTATAATTGTTTAGTATGTCCCAATTTTACGAAGCAGGAATTCAGGCAGGACTCAATTGGACAGCCCTTCTCAATGAGGTTAACTACAAGACCTCAGAAGTAAAGGTTTATTGAGAGGATAAGCTACTCTGATTAGTTCAGGAAATTTCCCTCACAAGACTAGCGCCTTAGTAAGGTTGTTGGAAGGGAAGACTCAGCTAGGAAGATCCGTAGGAATACCAACAATTGAAACTTCCAGTATAGTACCCTCAGGAAGTCCAACATTGCACATAGTGGCTTTAGGTTCCCAAACAGGTATTCCATGAAGTGGGGGTTGAAGCTACACTGACATTCAAACACTGACATTTGATTTTTTTTATGCCACATTTTGTGCTTGAAAGCTATCTCGCCTTTGTGCAAGGGAGATCCAATCTCTCGATGGGAGGAGTGCCAAAGGAATTATAGCCATCCTTAATGTGCCACAGCTTCTTCCAGATTTCCTAAATATATACTCAGCACATGTAAGTGGCAAGAGATAATAATTATATTTTAATAGCTACCATTTTTAGTGCCTCCAGATGGCTAGGCTTACTCTAAGGCAGATTTTCTTCACCTCAACAGGGTTGACATTTTCGGCTGGATAATTCTTTGTTGTGAGAAGCTGTTCTGTGCATCCCAAGATGTTTAGCCACTTCCTCACCCCAACCTGCTAGATGTCAGAGAATATATCCCCTAGTTACCACAGTCAAAACATTGTTTAAAGGCAAATTTCACATGGTTTCTCTCATGAGTAGAATGCAAGGGAGGAAAGACTGTAAAAGAAAGGGGACTATTTGAGAAGGAAGGAAGGGAGAAAAAAGTATGGATTACACACATAAGAAAATATCACAGTGGCCAGGTACCAGTGCCTCATGCCTGTAATCCCAGCTACTTAGGAGGCTGAGAGCTAAGGAATGGGGCTCAGCGTAAGCCTGAGAAGACAAATTCAAAAGACTCTTGTCTCCAGTTAACCAGCAAAAAGCCAGAAGTAGAGGTATGACGCAAGTAGCAAAACAACAGCCTTGAGCAAAAATAAGAGCCTAAGGTCTTGAGTTCAAACCCTAGTAGAAGGACAAAAAGGAATAGAAGAAGGAAGGAAGGAAGAGAAGGAGGAAGGGAGGGAGGAAGGGAGGGAGGAAGGGAGGGAGGAAGGGAGGGAAGGAGGGAGGGAGGGAGGGAGGGAGGGAGGGAGGGAGGGAGGGAGGAAATGTCATTGTACAACACGTTAACATATGCCAGCAAACACCGGGGTTAGGGGGCCTTTAGACATTGCCAAATGTCCCCTCGTGGGTGATGACTCCCACTTGAGGATTCATGCTCTGTGTGAGGGATACATGATAGCACAATATATAGTCCTCCCAGAGTATAGGCAGCTACTCCAACTGTCCCCACTTCACAGAAGAGTAAACTGCATTTTCTAGTATTAAGGGACATAACTGGCTTCCTGGGTTGTCTTAGAGAAAAATCCCATGTCTGAGTCCAAAGCTTGGGATCTTTCTAGGGTATCTTTGATTTTCATTTTCTACTTCGAAATGACCTACATCCAAATTGGCTATTATGAGCTGAATAACCACTTCTCAAAAGTCGAAAGCAAAGCCCCTGTCATACCCGCAGTGCCACAAGCCCCCTCTGCCTCAGCCGGGGGTGCCGGCTGGATTCTCACGTGGAGTCAGGCCATCTCCAGGACAGAAAACATTGATCTGCACAAAATTAGCAGGTGCTTCTGCTCTCTGCCTGCTGTTTGCTTACAGAGGGAATTCAAGCCTCATTTGGATCCCAGCCTGCCTCTGGACGACATGCCAGACTTTGGGGTTCAGGATGCTGTTGCGATGCCCCTCTCACCTGGTGTGCAGTCTATTTCAGGACACAGCCTCGGTCGCTGCTGCCCTAGGTGCTATGACAGACGCACCAAACCCAGCAAATGCCCCCCACTAGAGCTGCCACAGTTTCTGGTGCAGACAGATCCTGTCAATGCTCGTACTGGCTTCCTTCCCGCATGTATTCATCCCTTCAAACGGAATGTTTATTATGGCTTCTTCTCCAAATCTCTCCCACCATCCTCATTTATCCCCCTGCCCCCTGAATTTGTCATGCCTTTGAGAGAAGACAAATATGAAACTGACATTTCAGGAATGAAACACAGAGCTGGGAACACAAAGACTGGGTGATTCTGCTTGGTGGAGTGGGCAAAGGGGATGATGGCCCAAGTGGGCTTCTTGGAGGAAGTGACAGAGAGAAGATCTCCAGGCAGAACAAGAGTGCAAAGGACTTGGTCAGCAGGGAGGGCTGCCATATGAAAAAACCAAGAGGTGCTATGTGAATGAGCATCCCAATGCTACCTAAAGAAATGAGGGAGATAAGAGAAAGAGACTGAACTAGAAAAGCGAGGCTGAAAAGAGGAAGCCATGCTATTCCTTAACTGGACACCGAACTAGAGAGCTTTCAGGTTAGGAATGAGAGGCTGGATTTGAACTGTATTTCTGAGCTGTGTGGTCTGGAGCAAGGGAAAGCTGAATGGAAGGAATGGAAGGAAACCAACTTGAAAGTCCATCAGATAATATGCAGTTTAATCATGCCACAAATATGAATTGAGTATCTAGCTTGCTGCCACATGCTCCCCTAGGCAGCTGAATGAGCTTCACATCATGGTAACATGTGGAGAGCTCAGGCTCTAGGAGGGAAAACAGATATTAAACAATAGGCATAATTCATTGCAGAGTTTCAATGAAGGCTTCTAGGCAAAGGGAGTTGCTGGCCTATGAACGCGTACAGCGGAAGAGCCCAGAACATTCTGGGGGTCAAAGTCCGGGCTGAGGGGTGGTTTCTCTCTTCTGTTAGATCATTTTGTGTCCCAAATGATCTGATGGATCAGGCAACATCAGTCCTCCTTTTACAGAGGCAGAAAGGAAGGCTGAGGGTGACAGCCAAATCCCTTGTCTGAGACAGCCACCAGCTCATAGGTGAACAGGAACAGCAGACTGAGAAAGTGAGGATGTGGATTTCAAAGGAGACGTCTTCACTCTGCCTAGTCATGGCAGCTCTCTCTCCTCTCTCTCTTTTCTCTTCTCTCTCTTTCACCCCCCCACCTTCTGCCCCCCCTCCCCCAAGCCTAAACTAGTTTGATGAGCTTTGTGGACAGAGCCAGACAGCGGGGTGACATTGTGGAAGTTGACTGCTCCTTGCATCAGAAAAGCTCAGAGCCTCTTTGGCAATGGGACACAGCCGAAAAGCAGCTGACACGGAAAGTGACTCAGCTCTGGCTTCTCAGCAAGGCACTACTGTGGATGTTTAAAAGGAAAGCAGCTTTAGTGGACCTTCCACCTGTCCCCCAAGGAAGCTTTTGGTCAGACAATGCAGGCTCTTTTGTGAATGTAATTGCAGACATCCACATGGCAAATGTGCAGGACCTACGAGGCAAGACGGATCTCAAGAGCTGTGCCATATGTGTGACATTCGTCTCTGTCACCTGGACAGTGGCCCTGACAGAAGACACATGACTGATTGGCTCATTCTGAATGATCCGCAAAAGCTAGGTGACAATGGCTGAGAAGGAGAGCTTCATGCAAATGCAGACGTTCTTCCCTGTGGTGCTCTGATAGGAGCTCCAGGGCCCAGGGGGCGGGACGTGGGCTTCTGAACCAGTGGACGAACTTGAAAGCCTGATCCAGCCCCATGACAAGAGCCTGTGTATATCTCAGCATGAAGTTCAGTGGTGGAAGAGAAATGGAGATGGGGGCAATAGTCACTGGGACTCTTCTGTACCTGAGACTTAACTGATGTCATCTGGTGTACCCTCATTAGTGACATGGCAGCCTTTTCTTGTCTTATATATAATGATGTAGAGTGTTTAGAGGAGCATGAAATAATATAGATAGATTTGTTAGCACCATAAACTTCTTATTGTGAGGGCTAGGAATATGGCCTAGTGGTAAAGTGCTCGCCTTATATACATGAAGCCCTGGGTTCGATTCCTCAGCACCACATAGATAGAAAAAAGCCAGAAGTGGCGCTGTGGCTCAAGAGGTAGAGTGCTAGCTTTGAGCAAAAAGCCAGGGACAGTGCTCAGGCCCTGAGTCCGCGCCCCAGGACTGGCAACAAAAACAAAACAAATAAACTTCTTATTGCTAGAGTTTATCAATACTGTAAATATGATATCATTACTGTAAATATGGCCCCCGTTATACAGGTAGAAAACTCAAGACAGGGAGCTACATCGCAGGGACTCTAATCCAGTTCTGGCTGATTCCAATTTCTGCCTTCAAGGTTGGCTGAAATCCACAGGAAAATGAGTTCAAACGGGAAAAAGAATTTACATTTGTGATTCTTGAACAAATAATTTAATAGTAAAGTTATTATGAACATTTTTAAGGAATTAAAATAATTTATTAATAATTTTAAAGCACTCTATAAATGCTTATCAAGAAGTATTATAGACCTGTCATTGTACTTTATGGGAAATTAAAATGAGAAGAATTATAGACCTATGTACCTGTAACCCCTCTGTATATCACCTTTACAATAAAAATAAATTTTAAAAAAGAATTAGATAGGTATTCTTACTGCCCACAGCTCAGAGTCTAATGAAGATATACAGAAGTAAATCCCATGATAGAGGAAATGACAAATAACAATAATATTAATAAGTCACTAATCCATATTGATATGTACATATTTTAGCAACAATCAGCAGCATCTTGTATATATTATCTCCTTAGCATTTAACTATGTGATATGAATTATTATTACTCCAGTTTTCTAGAGGAGAGGCCAGAGCTTAGGGAAGTGATGGCATGTGGCCAAACACTAGATAATTTAGGAGTAGGACAGAAACAAGAAGCAAGGTGCACGTCTGTCTGACGCAAACAATCCCTTAAAACCCCTGTCACTGTTCCTCACCTGCCCCTTCCAACCTCTTGAACTGCAACAGTGGAACAAACTACTTCCATCAGTTTAATTTCAATAAAGAAGCAAATTCCACCCATTGGTGATAACAGGTAATGATGCAAGGTAAAATCGTGAGGATTCCATTTTGCTTGGCCACTTTGCTATTTTGAGGCAGGCCCATTTCATTTTACCACCTGCGCCCACCCACCTTGGTGAAGAAAGTTGCAGCCCGTGTGCCAGCGTCCCTACTCCCTCTGCAGTGTGCATTGGCCTCTGCAATCACATGGGCAATTACCTGTGGTGCAGGTTAATCCCTTCCTTTCTTTAGGGAAATGCTTCCTCCTCCTGTGACCCACACTAAGCCCACTTTCAACAAAAGCATCACCCTCTTGCTTCCTATTAGGATTAAGAGGGAGACTGGGCTTCAACTTAGGGCTTGGGTGCCGTCTCAGCTTTTTGCTCAAGTTTTACACTCTACCACTTAAGCAATAGTCCAATTCTGGCTTTTTGATGGTTAATTGGACATAAGAGGTCTCCTGGACTTTCCCGCTCAAGGTGGCTTCAAACTAAGTTGTTCTATCTCAGCCTCCTAAAATATTACAAGAATGAGTCACCAGCTCCTGGCAGAAAGACCTGTCTTCATAAGATACAAAGTATTTGAGGTGACTGACAGTCTCTCTGCCTTTCATCATGCACATGCTGTCACATGTGTTTGCCTGATGTCATCTACCAATCCCCCTCTTGCTTTGTCACCTCATGCACACCATGCTTCCGCCACTCCATCACCCCTCATTAATCGCTCCATATTCCCCTTTAGAAAACTCAGGGCCCCCGGATGGGTCAGGACTCATTTTCCCAGTACCTTTCTTCCTGACTCCCAAGAGCCTCTCTCATGGATTCCTGCATCCCTTGAGGGCTCTCATTAGCACCCTGTGTTACCGTTGTGACATTCAGCATCCATTTCCCCAGTAGATTGACCGCGATCCTGGCCAGGCTTTATGTAGTTCTATCTGCATCTGCAGTGTTAACTTATCACCCGTGAAACACTAAAGTAGCACAGATTCCAGAAAGAAAGCAAATAAAGGAGCGAAACAGGGCAGGTTGTCATAACTTATAGGAATGAAAAGCAAATGAATGGTGAGAGTAATAAGAAAGGGACAATGGCATGCAACTGAGATGTGCTCAGAAACGAGTCCTTGGAAGAGATAGCCTTCCAACTAAAGAAAATAAAGAGGCAGGCCCTCAGTGAACTAAGCCAAGAGTAGCTGGACTGGCAAACAGAAAACTCCTGCCATGGCAAGACCTTGACTTACAAGGAAGCAGGAAGTGGCCCATACAGTGGGAAAGGCGAGAACCAAATTGGCCACAAAGCCAACAGACTAGAGCAGAGGTGACCTTGCAGGTCACAGGTAGTAGAGAGTTTGAATAAGATGCTGGCTATAAATTAGATGTGGTTTGCATTTTCCAAGACTCATACTGAAATCTGATGCAGAAGGGAACAGTGTTGAATGATGGTAGGAACTTTCAAGGGTATCGGGGGTCAGCATGGCTCTGTCCTGAGGAAGAGATTCACCTCGTTCTCAAGGGACTGAAATAATTTTTGTGGGGTGGGTATATTTATTTTTCTTAGTCCTGTGGGATTGGATTAGTTAGCTCTAGAGGGGTTGTAATAAAGTAAGGCTACCTCTTTTGTACACTTCCATTTGCCATCAGGCTTTTGTGTCAGATGAGGATGCAGCATGAGACTTCACCAGAAGTCAAGGAACATTCCAGCATTATGTTCTTAGCCTCCCAGTCTATGGAAGTGCAAGCAAAATGAACTTCATTTCTTTTTAAATTTCTCAGCCTCAAGTACTCTCTTACAGCCACCAAAAATGAGATGAGGTGACGCTATTGAGAGATTCAGAGTAAGGAAGTCACATTGATTTATGTGTTTTTGTTGTTTTTCTTTTTAAAGTTTGTCCTGTATTCTATGTAGGAAGAAAACTGGATTAAATGGAGAAGAGGGACAAGAGTAGAAATAGCATTGGGGGATTGTTGTCCTACCGTAAATCATAGTGTTGGATAAGGTGGGAATACTCAGTAAATGCATTTTGACTGGAATGGAATCAAATCAAATGGATGAATGAGTTAGACTACTCTGGAACTTATAGAACAATTGTGACTGGCCACTGCTTTCTCTGATTCAGATAAAGTTTCTCAATTATTCCTACCATCCATATATGCTTGACTTATTCTGAAAAACTGGTTGTTGGTTGTTGTTGTTGTTTTTTAAAGAGCATTCTAGAAATTTTTCACTCATCTCAGGCCCAGATTTCCCATGTCATACATTTGTCAAACTCACCATTTTGTCCTGTGAACAGAAAACAGCTTCCTGTTTCTGGAAAGCAAAGGGGGAGAAAAAAAAAAAAAGCAAGTTCAGTCTCCACCAGACAGAAAGAAAAGGCAGGGAGGAGAAGGCGGGCAATGGTGATGAGGACTTTCATCCCCTTTTCAGGAAGCTGGCTGTGAGCCACACTTGTAGTCTTGACTTTAAACCTGAAAAACCTCAGCTTCCCCAAGGGAGCCAATAGAGGCGGGCTCTTGGCACACACATTCTTGAACAGCACAAATATCCGCTTTTCCTCAGCAATCTCCTGCTTTATTAGCTAAGCTGCTCTGAAGCCCAGACCAGAGCGTTTCATGCCGAGTTTTGGAGGAAAGTGATTTGGCAGGTGACATTCCCAGGGTGCTCCGGAAAAGAGACAAGGGGCTGTTGAACACCAGCCATGCTGGATGCTTTCCTAAACCAACAGGAATCAGCTGCTTTGACAGTGGGTTCTGCTAACAGATGGAAAATTCTTCAAGAGAAGAGAGGCTGAAAGAACTAAGAAGGTGCTGAGTATTCCATATGGATCTGATTCCAGCCCAACATTTCCCCCAATATCCTCTGCCCCCTGTAAAGATCATTAAAAAGGAGGCAGAAGGAATTCTCCAATAAACATACTTTTTGCAATGCAAAATCAATGAAAGTCAAACGGATTTTCCAAGCCAGAGGAGGAAGGGGAACTGAGTGATCAAACAATCCCTTTTCATGGGGACTGTGACCTACTAGAAAGAATGCCTTCGGACTTCCCCAAACTACTAAGTTATTGAAGATGTTCCAGGTCACCAGGATGGACACTTGGCCCACACTCCTTCCACCCCTGATGCTCAGGAGGCAGAGGAAGAGAGTGATGACTGGCCAAAGACTTGTTATCCCACAGATTAGGAAGAAAGAACTTGGTGTGTGACAATCACAGATCTGCAATAGTTTGCATGTATTTTCCAATAAAAATAAATGGATAAAAAGTAGTTCCTCTCTCACGAGGAGACAATGGCTGTGAAGTTTGTACATAAAAACTGTGGGCCTGCGTAGTCACCAAATACTTTAGTTCCTGTTGCTATTGGGGATGACTTTGTTTTCTAGCCATTTGTGCCACCTTGGGGCCATAGGATGAGGGTGGCCGATGGATTAAAGTCAGAAGTGATATCACGCCCACACCTAGAGGTATGACATCATTTGGGCATACAGTACCATGCTGCATTTTTTTTCTGCACAATACCCACACAGGGTAGAGGGCAGTATCCCAACATAGGAGGAAGTAGGTGGGTGTGTCTGGAGTTAGTGAACTTGAGATCTCAATGCAATTATGACTGGGTTATAGGCAAAGCTTATGAAAGAAGGTAATATGTAAATTTACAGCAAGTGTAAATGCATTGTGTCCTCATAAGAAGCAAGCGTTGGGCCCCAGAGTGCTTTGTCTTGACAGAAGTCATTCTTTTGGAGCAGAATAGTGACTGATGATCTGGGTTTTGTGTAAAATGCAAATTCACATTGTGTGGAACCCATAAATTCATTCATCTAAATCATTTCTGTTATAGTCCATGACGGCTTCTGAAAATTGCCAGGTTAGGATTTTTATTTGATCTTTTGACATTATTGGCGGTCATATAAACAGGATTATATGAAGTCTTTCACTGTCAATTAGTGTAGTTCTAAATCAACATTCTGTCAGTAATGCACAGATTTTATAGGGTAAGGAGGAAAAGAGACGAGCTACATTGTCCCTCAAATTGATTTGCCTGGCTTTAGATTAATACTTCAATAAAAGGAAAGGAAGGGAAGGAAAAGAGAGGAGGGAAAATGGAGCAATAGAAAGGACAGAAAGGATGAAGAGAAGGGAGAGAGAGCGAGAAATAGCAGAAGAAAGAGGAAAGTGAGCAGTTTAATTTATGTGAAGCTGTCTGGAAAGTTAATCTTTTCCTTATTTTCATCTGAAGAAACAAAAGTATGCGTATTGAAAGGTTACTAACAATTCATTTTCTGTGAAGATTAGGTACTTAAATACTATTGTAATTTTATAATCTATAATATGACCTTTTCTGCACTCATATGCAGGAGACTTATTTTTAGCTAATACATTTCATTAGATGGGTACTCATTTTTGGATAAAAATGAAAAACATCAAATTTTACATATTTTTAGAATTTTTTTACTACGACGTATAATTTTCTTGTCGTATATTAGCCCTCAAGGATCTCTGAGTGTTTCTGGGACAATATTTTCTGTAAGTCTTTATAAACATGAGGGAGAATTGTCTTCATTTGAAAACCTTTACAAATACTAGATTAAAATTTCATCTTCTTTACTACTCCACAGGAAACTTCCCAGCGGTGAATAAGAACACTTCCAATGTCAAGCAAATTATCTCACTTATTGCTACAATGGCATTGTAAAGTTGGGAAGAATCAATAGATAGATGAAATAAGAGAGATTTTGTCTATTTTACAGATGAAATAGATAATAGATGAAATTTCAAATAGATGAAATAGAATAATCCAATGAACAAGTGCTTTGTTAAAAAAATCTAACCATCTATGTTTTACCAGACTAATTTATTTCATACTTCCATGCTTTGAACTGTAGGATAGATTGAACCAGGACAGAATCGGCTTCTCTAGTTTGACTTACTAGGGGTAAAATACCATGATTGCCTCTGTGTAATCCAAATGGAGGGACCAAGACACAATGTAGTTGAAATGTTACCTTTATCATCAGTATTTTCATCTACCAAGGGATTTTTTTAATTCATCATTTGTCCAATTACCTCCTGTAGATCCATTCTCCAATTGCTGCTTCAGTGAATTTTCTAGGATATAAACCTGATATGACTCCTACATTTAAAATCACTTAAGACTGCTCCATTGTCCAAAGAATAACATCCACAGTGTCAAAGGAAGAAAACCAGATCTTTCAGATCAAGCCCTTACTTGCCTTCCCAGTCCCCAGCCCCACACCATGTCCAGTCTTTCCTTTCACTCCCCATTTCCTGTCTCTGCTCTGAACTTCCAGCCAAACAGAACTATTTGACAATTCCAACACTTCCTTCCATTTACACACACTCCTCTGTTTATACTTTCCCCTGCCTAGACCATTCTTTCCATTCTTACTTTCAAAAGATTAGACCAAAACATGTCTCTTTTTTAAAGGAAAATCTCCAGCTTCATCAATGCACAAAGGAAGAGGAAATTAGTCTGCTCCAGTGATATTCAAAGAGAAGCAGGTGCCAACTTCCTTACCAAGGAGCGGATCTATCATGAGCTCATCAGTCCTGCTGCCTTGCTGATTCCGATTGTGGCCTATTCGCTTGCACTGTTAATGGAGTCATAATCTAAGCAATCCTGAAGTCAGACCAGCCACTGCACAATTCATCTTAAAAGGCATTTGTAGCACAGGTTAAACCAACACTTTAGAAGTACTGAGAAATGATAAACATGTGATTTTTTTAAGTAGTTACATAGCTGCAATTAAAGCTGAGGGTAATTTCTCCTAGTGCTTTACTAAATTGTACATGTACACAGAGGCAAAGCAATAATGATTTCCCAATGAGCTTTGGTAAATGGGCAAATCACCAGGACAGATGGCTGGAAAGGAATGGCAGTTTCTGCTTGAGATTTTAATAACTTGGGGGATAGTAGAGAGATTCTTCCGTGGATCCGCAAACACTTACAAATGCCATGGCCCAGAAAATCAAGAGCCCCTTTATTATAATGAGATTTCTGAAACTCCAGTGATAATTTCTTTGATTATTTCGATGAAGACATGGCTCAGAGTACACAATGCAGAGATCTAAGCAACTTTATCAACCCTTTAAACCCTTGGAGACTCACAGTATTGGTAGGACTGGGTGGGGGGGGGGGCTGTCTATGAATCAGGAACCAAAAGGAAGACAGATACAGTAGAACATACCTTGAGATGGACCATGAACTGGAAACTCAAGTTTTAGAATCCCCCCCCCCACCCATAACAGGTTAAAACTCCATCTAGTATTTCTTTTGAAAATCATGTTTTCTATCTCCATCATCCAGTCAGACTCTGAAAAATCTATATTCTTTGGCCACACAAACATGCATGCTATTTGCATAACACTGTGATTGCAACGACTTTGTACAATACATAGGCAAAAAAAATCAGCCCAGCATACAATGCCCAAAATGGTCTTCAAGAGAATGTGACCTTCACAAGGTTACATAGCTAGGCGGTAGTAATGCTAAATACAGATCACAGAGCTTGCTATTCTCAGTTCACTGCAGGATTCTTACAAAGCTGATCACAGAAGCAGACAGCAGACTAATCATGTGACAAGAAGATGTGGGCATATTTATGCTCAGAGCTCTTTATACCTATCTCCAAAATTAAATGGCTGCACATGGAGAAAACACGGAGCCATGATCCAAAACTACAGTGTATTCACTCCCTGGAGCTAGGAGGATAATTTATAATGCTATTGCAATTACAGCAGAATTATTGCACGCCCAGCACCTAATAGAGCTGTGTGCATACTCTTGAGGAAGACTGATGTGCTGGCATGTTGGGCTGCAGAAATTAGATTAAATGGCTCCCATCCCTGATCCTGCCATTGATTTTTGTAGCCCTCCCATTAACATGATACCTCACATACCATCCCTCTATCATTCCTCAGAGGTGAAGACATAGTTTTAGAGTGTAAATAATTAGATGCTCAAAATCCAAGGTGACAAATCTTCCCTGCCTTCAACTGCCATGAATCAGGACACATAAATCAAAGCCTCTTTTGAGGTCGTGTTCATGAGTAGGCAGACATGTTTATAGAACGAACCTGCTGTGTTCTCTCCTTTCATCCTCTCTCTTCCTTTTGGCTTCTGTGAAACTTTGGCTTTGGGTATGAATCATTTAGCAAAAGCTAATATAAATAGGGGCATTTTTGTGAAAAGAGTGAAGGTGATATTATAGTTCATCCAAACAGGGACTGACTGTCAATGACATGAATTCATCCAAATTTGGAGTCCTAATGCTTTATAGCACAATGCCAGGTTTAGGGTTCTCCTAATGTGCTTTTCTATGGGTTACTCAATATTGCCAATGAGATAATGCAATTAAAAACCATATAAGCTTAATGCTACCATTCACTGAGTGCTTACTTTGGAGTCCTGAAAGTCTAGAATAATGATCGAGAACATTAGATTGTGTATTACATATAATATGCTGTTCAACTTCTCTGGCCCTCAGATTTCAAGTAAGAAGCATTATTACAAAGTAAGTACCCCGTCTATGACCATACCACCCTGAACGCACCTGATCTCGTCTGATCTCTGAAGCTAAGCAGGGTCAGGCCTGGTTAGTACTTGGATGGGAGACAAAGTAAGTATCCCAAGATGTGAGCTGTTATTACCATCTATGGAGTGTCTTATACATATGCTATTATTGATTCCTTTCAAGATATGATGCAGGAATTATTATCCCAGTTCTACTTTTTTTTTCAGTCGTGGAGCTTGATCTCTAGGCCTGGGCATTGCCCCTGAGCTCTTCAGCTCAAGGCTAGTGCTCTACTACTTAAGAACCACAATGCCACTTCCAGTTTTCTGGGTACTTGGAGATAAGAGTCTCACGGACTTTCGTGCGTGGTCTGGCTTTGAACTGTGATCCTCAGATCTCAGCCTCCTGAGTAGCTAGGATTACAGGCATGAGCCACTGGAACCAGCTTCCAGTTTTGCTTTTCAATGGTTGCTTTCTTTATTTATTATGGCATTAATAGTTTTCCCATAAAAACAAAAGCTCTGCCACTGAGCTACATCCCAAGGCCTTTAGCTCATGTCATAGGATGATATAACGGAAGCTCTGTAAAGAAAAGCTTCTTTCCTGAGATCATAATACCACTAAAATGTGGAATTTTTCAATACCTTTACTTTAGATATTTAATTTCCAAATTGACATCCTTTAGGTATTTTATATATTTATTTGCTTGCTACTTCGATAATGCAAACTCAACTTGTTACTGAATGATAACAGAATTTTTAAACATAATTTTATAGATATATTAAGAAAATAGGACTTTAACAGAAATAAGAACAGGGAAAAAAGATGAATACAGGAATATAGTTAGCATTCAAAGTATGAACAAGCTTTTATTGAGCACACTCACTGTGAGAATCACATGTGCGAATAGGAATTTTTAAAGTAATGTAACAACGTCCCTTCTCTTCATAAATGTGGCTGCAGATGGAGGAAATCAGTACACAAACAACTGCAGGATTCTAAGGACAATAGAAAGAATGTATAAGACACAGTAAGTTGGGGTGGAGGCATGGCTCAGGTAGTAGAGTGCCAGCCAATGAGCAAAAGATCATGTTAGATAGCAAGTTCCAGTTCCGTTCTTAGACAGAAAAGAAAGGAAAAGAAAAAAAGGAAGAAAGAGAAAGAAAAGGATGGAAGGGAAGGAGGGAGGGAGGGAGGGAGGGAGGGCGGGAGGGAGGGAGGGAGGAAGGAAGGAAGGAAGGAAGGGAGGAAGGGAGGAAGGGAGGAAGGGAGGAAGGGAGGAAGGGAGGAAGGGAGGGAGGGAGGGAGGGAGGGAGGGAGGGAGGGAGGGAGGGAGGGAGGGAAGAGAAGAAGAAGAAGAAGAAGAGGAGGAGGAGGAGGAGGAGGAGGAGGAGGAGGAGGATGAGGAGGAGGAGGAGGAGGAGGAGGAGGAGGAGGAAGAGAGATCCTTCAATGACACACTCTGCCATATCTGGATACTGCTCACCAACTAAACCAGTTTACTTGTTTTCTAGAAGGTCAGCTTGAAGAGATCTGCTGCTCCAGCCCTGTCCCTTCTACCTGGAGCACACCTGTCACATTAGGGATTCTCACTGAATAAAGGAATGAATGAGACTCAATGACATCAATAAGTGTTTCACTGTGCAAGTGTTTCACAGGTTGCAAGTTTCAGATCAATCTCAGATCTCTTTGCCTCCTTTGAGCCATGGAGGTAACCCACACACATACTCACAGCAATACACTCTGAAACTAGAGATTGAAAATTCTTTAAAACTCAAAATAAGTGCATCAAAAAGAGCTTCCGAAAATACATATCAATTCAAGGGCAAAGATGGGTTGGATGGCCATTACTAAGGAAAGAGTGGTGATACTAAAAGCACCAACATGTCAATAATGAGTGGCTTTTCCAACCTGACATCCATGGTAAGAGAAAATCAAGGTGTTTAAATATAATTCCTTTCATTTCCAGTCTGCATACTCTCCCACTAAAGAGAAGAAATGGCAGAAGAGCTGAGAAAACACTTGCAGAAAGCAAGGAAGAGGCTTAGGGGGAAAGGAAGGACAAAGAAAGTCAGAATATACAAATTCTTATCGATTCACTTTTTTAGAAACGGACTTTAGTAACAGAGAAAAATTACTATACACGAATCAATGCTTCATTAAAATGCATTGAGACAGCCTGGTGGCCTTGGTGTTTTGAAAACTTGCTAGTCTTAACCCTTTACCTCACATTTTCTTATACAGAAATCTTACCATGGGTCTGTAAAGTGAGTTTGAGTCAGAAAATAATTGTTGGTAAAGCTATAGAAATCCCATTTCCTAACCCACGTCTCTCCCTGTAACAGCGAGCTGAGCAGTGACCCCCTTCTCACACTTCAGTTTCTGCTTGTGTCAAATGAGGAATTTGGAATCGGTTATTCCCAAGGAATCTTCTAGCTTGTGTCTGCATTTCCAGAGCTCTAGACAGAAACAAAAGACCTGGTTCTGGCCTCAACTCTGTGTCTTATTTTTGCTTCAACTCCCTTGTCTCTCTTATTTCCAGTTCAAGCTGGAATAAAATGCCAAACATTACATGAGCACCCCATATATATTATCCCCTTTGAAGACAATCCAATCTTCCCATTCTGTCTTCCTGCTCCTGTGCAGATCAACGGAGGCTATGCCCATGTAAGGATCCTATTCCCGTCCACTGCAAGCCTACAAGAGAATCAAATGTTCTCTGCCATTCCTATTTTTACACAGACCTGGTAGGCTATTTCCCAGAGAGGTCAAAGCTCATTTTCCAGTGGACAGGTTAAGATAGAAAGTCTGTTCACACTTGTATTTTCCAAACCAGTCTACAATGGTGTGGGATAAAAATAACATAAAATTAAAAATACAGTAAGATAAAAAAATAATACTAAATATGATCCAGAAAACAAGGAGCAAGATAGTAAAGGAAAAAAGAGAATTCATAGTGCAAAAGGAAAACTAGACGAGAAATTTTAGTATCTCACCTGAAACAGGAAGGGAAACTGAGGTGTCTGGGATTGGGACTAGGTTGCCCTCTCCGAAGCCTGGGATGGTCCCGTGGGAAGCCTCTGATGTTAGGAAGGCATCTGGGTCTGGTCTGAGGTTGGCTAGGCAGCTGCAATGTAAGCGGAACTTAAGAGCCATCCATGAAGTTATACCCGATGCCTGCTTGATACAATTTATTGAAATCAGAGGACACATTTTGTAAGAAACTCCAGGAATCAATGTCAGAGTATAAAAATTTCTTGATTTTTTTTTCCCATAGACTAGTAATTTCATTTTTTTTTTAGTCAGAGTGGTACCCCCATAAAAATGGGTACAAAATGCATCAAAGTGCTTAATGTAAGTCCAGAAACTTTGAAACTATGAGAGGAAAACACGGGGAAAATCCTTGGCATAGTCAATGCTTTTCTAAGACTCCAGTATCTCAGAAAAGAAGAATAAGAATTGAAAAGTGAGATTGCACCAAACTAAAAAAATAAATAGATAAAACATATGTGCAGCAGGGGAAACAACCTCCAGACTCAATACCTACAGAATGGGAGAAAACGTTTGCCAGTTGCCCATCTGATAAAGGATAATATCTAGAATATATAAAGAGCTCTGAAAGTTAAACATCCAAAGAGCAAACAATCCACCTAATAATAGGGCAAAGGAATTGAACAGGCAGTTTTCAAAAGGAATACAGATTGCTAAAAATATACAAGAAGAAATGTCCAACATCCATAACCATAAAATAAATGCAAATAAAAACATTGGGATTCCATATCACCCTAGTCAGGATGGCAATCATCAAGAAAATAAACCACAAATTCTGGCAAAACGTACTAGAGAAAAGCAGTGATTTTTATGTATCATTGGTGGGAACTTTAGTTATTAAGGTCACTACAGAAATCAGTTTGAAGATTTCTTTAAAGTTTACAAGTAGACCTACTGCTTGCTATACCACTCCTAGGCATGTTATCCAAAGGAATGTAAGTCGGTATATAGTTGAGACACCTCCTCACTCACATTTATAGCAGCACTATAAACATAGTAAACCACACAATACAATCAACATAGGTGCCCATCAGCTAATAAGTGAAGCTTACGTTAGTCTCAAATGGACTGAGATTTGTCACCTCTTTCATGTGGAGGAGAGCTAAGAGCACTCTTGTGTTGGAGGTGCCGAGTGACTCTTCATTACCTGGAGACTATAACCTTATTCATCACCCAGGACAGACCCACTCATGCTGCTCTGAAGGGAGGGAGAGGATGGGGAGAGCCCTGCAGAGCAAGCAACAAATGTCCAAGTAATCAAGTGTCTTAAAGATTACCAGTCAAACTACTGACAAATTGATCCAGCTAGTTTTATGTAGCTGTCTGCCTAGAAATGCCCTCAACCCAGAACATTTGCATTGCTGAGATGCTCTGATGCCTTTGCAAGTATCTCATTTGCTCTCTGCCTCTCTCTGTGAATTAAAGGCCCCATTGCTGTGGAATGTCTTTAGACTCCCAACTTAACATGAACGGAGGGCGAGGTTGGGAAGCTGTGAAGGATTAAAAATTTTGCTGGAACTTTCTAATGGTACAACTATTAATTTAACACCAGGGGGATAAACAAAGAAGGGAAGGAAGGAAAAAGGCTGTGTCATCAATCTTCCCAGATGGCAGTTCATGTTTTAGTTGTTAAAGCTTACTTTTATTGTATGTAAAACTCCTCAGATTTATCTTGAAAGTATTTGCTTATCTTTGCTATCAACGTTAGCAAGACCAGCACTGGTTAACCTAAGAGTATCCTTTAATATCTGTCACCATTTTGAAGCCTCCCACCCTTGTGAAACCTATCAGTAAAACTTTTACTATATTATGCTGCTAAGTTTATTCTAGAATATCTAAAGTCCCTTGACCTCTTCAGCAGTAGTTCAAGAAACCAAGCTGTAAGAATAGATGAGTTCCCAAGGATGAAAGGTGTTTGAATGCATCAATGTCTTTTATAGTGTGAACAAAGATTTTCAATGTAGGGGAAAATAACAAGATTCACAAGAAACCAGATGTTGCGCATTGACTATCGCCCCACCCCCCACAACTACCATGAACCATAAGTTCTCATACCTAGAATTAAAACATGCGGGACCTTTGCTGGAGAGTCTTTGTGGATATAAATAAGTAAAAGACCTCAAGATAAAGTCATCCGAGATTACCTAAGTGGATCTGAAAGCTCATGAAAAGCGTCCTTATGTGTAGTAGCCACAGGGATAGATGAACAAAGAGAGGAAGGGGATGGGGCAGGTGGTCATAATATTCAATGTATACGTGTGAAAATGGAATTTGGTAAAGAGAGGGGATGGGAGTGATTGGGAGAGATGTGAAAGAATGATGAAAGGGATGACACTGGTAGAGAGGCATTATACTCATAAACTGGCATGTTAAATTGTATAGCTTCTTAAAGAAAATGATATTATTTTTTAAAGAGATATCTACAATAGAGATGCAGGGAGAAGGGCAGAAGGCCATGTGAAAACAGACACAGATGACCGTGATCTTGGGACAACCAAAAACTGGAAGAGCCAAGGATGGGTTTTTCTTCAAGTCCTTAGAGCAAGCAGGGTCCTGCCTGACATCCTAATGATGCATTGTTTTAAGCCACTGAGCCTATGAAAATTCATTAGTACATCTCCAGGAAACTGATAGATGTTCCATCTTTGTGATCTTAGTGGCACTACTCATTCCCTGAACAACTTTGCCCCCACCCTTATTAAGTGGGGACCATAATACCTACCTATCTGGTACTCATATGAGATAAACTTCATTCAGTTAGGTTTAATGTAGTACTTGGTAGGTATTCAGTAAATAGTTGTCATATTTACTAATTTGTTGTTATTATGGTTAATGCTTTGAAGTTTGCAAAAGTTGAAAAGAAGCAGTAATCTAAAACCTAAGAGGCCTGGAGATTCCTTGTTTTTTTTTTTTTCCTATAAAAGACTGTTCTATCTATTTGTAACAACCCAGTCAGAGCTGGTTCTAAAACACTGAAAGTTTGTACTCAAGGAGATTTTCAGTGGTCTCACCATATACTGAGAGTCATGCCAAATGCTGAGCTGAGTAAATATTAAACTAAAGAAAGTAGCTAAGGAAACAGGTCTAATTAAACTAGAGTTACAGTCTGTTAACCCTCTTCATAGAAACAGAACAATGGGCTTTCCATAAAAGAAACCCAACATGAACCACAAGCTAGAAAATCTTGTAAGAAAGAAATCTTCTTAGCTAGTCAAGTTTCTCCTCTCATGAATGTTCATCTAGTTAATACCAATGAATATTCAATGTTATCGTTTAGAGCGGAAATGCCCCCTGCCCAAAGACTCAGTGGCTAACAGATGGGTCTTTTGAGAAGTGTTTGGATCAGGAGGGTGCTAATCTCATCAATATATTAATCAGCTGGAGGATTTGAATTCTGAAGGTGTTATGGTGGGAACTGGAATATAAGGCCTAGTTGGAGAAAGTAGGACACTTGGACTACTCTTGGAAGAGGATATCTTATCCTTTTCTTTTCCCTTCTGTCATCTTCTCTGTCTGTCTCTCTGCGTCTGTGTCTGTGTCTGTGTCTGTGTCTGTTTGTCTGTCTGTCTGTCTGTCTCTCTCTCTCTCTCTCTCTCTCTCCCAGCTATCACAAGGTAAGCAATACCATATTCCCTCCTCCATGATGGCTGCCCTGCTTTCCAACACAAAGTGCTGGAGAAAACAACCATGGACTGAGACCTCTGAAACTAAGAACCAACATACAGATTGCATCTTTTAAGCATATTCCCCATCACTCTGGGTATTTTATCAGAGCAACCAAAGACTGACTGACACAGCCCATTTCAGGGAGAAATTTACTCGGTGTCTTGCTCTCTGCATTCATTCATCTTTTTACGGCTATCTTTGCCTTCCCTTCACCATTATTCTCACCTATGTTCACTTCCCTCATTTCCACTGCAGCCATTCTAACCCAGGCTCTCCCCTGGATAATGGCTGCCATCTCCTAAGTGCTCTCCTTCCTCCCTGTGACTCCCTGGTGGATCATTTTCACACAGAAGTCCACGTGAATGGGCTTAAGGATAGAGTCCCTCCATGACAATTCTTGTTCCCCCATGGATTCCCCTCTCATTTGGAACAAGCGCCAAGCATCTTTCTACCAATAGATGAGATCTATATATAAAAGAAATGATAGAAGGGGGATAGAAAGGGGGATGGAAGGGAGAGGGAGACAGAGGTATAAATATGACCAAAGTACTCTACATGTATCTATGAAAGTAGAATGGCAAAGCCCAGTTAAAATATTTTTAAAAAGAGATAGAAGTAGAGCAAGGAGTAATAGAAGGGATAAATTTGAAGAAAGTACTACATGCTTATATGAAAAATCATAGTGATTCTTTTGTGTGATTAATACACAGATTTTTTTTTTTCAATCCAGAGGTCTTTCCCTGGTCTCTGAAGAGAACATCATCAGATTCCATCTCTACCAGGGTCAGTCACACCGGTCTCTTTCCTGCTCCCTAATACTTCTATGTCATTTGTGACCTTCCTTTCGTTAGTCACCTGCATTTATTATAGCCGGCTTCTTCTTCAGGATAGCCAGGCCTCTCCTCCAGAAACCTCATAGAACTGTCTTTGCCCTTCAAAAAAACATGTCATCGCAACACCCTGTTCCATTTTCTTCTTTGTATTTATCACCAACTGAACTGTCACATCTCTTCATTAGTTCCTTTGGCTTCTCTTCTGTCCCCTTCTATAGAATGCGAACTCCATAGCAGAGACTCTACTCTTACTGTCTACTGCTACATCCCGATCGCCATCCAAAATGTGATAAAAAAATTACTTATACAATATTCCAGCAGCCATTACATATTGTTTTCTTAGAGTGGTAGCTCTCCACTCAAAGGGCTTTTGTCTTCCAGGGACCATCCATCAAAGTCTAGAAACATTTTGCTTGGCTGTATCTGAGGGGAAAGTTATTGACCCCTCATAGGGAAAACCCAGGGCTCTTACTAAACATCCTAAATGCACAGGACATGTCCCAACAACAAACAATGATCTAGTCCAAAATGCCAGTGGTGTGGAGGCTGAAAAATTCTGACATTTAGTCCACAAGTTGGCTACCAGAGACTGCAAAATGCCACAAATACAGCAATGGGAAACCCCAGTGCTTTTTCACCAAAGTTACAAAGGAGGACAAAATACACAGACAGTAACCACTGTGTGACTAACTTATGGTGTCAAGAAACACTTAACAGGAGCACCTAATCAAGCAAGAAACAGCTCAGAATTTTTTTTTTACCAGAAAAGACACAGAAGCTTTTCCTACCCTATCAACTTTTCCTAAACTTTCATTAATTCCTCCATGCTCCATATACTATACCACAACCCACACAATATCCTTCTCTAAATAAGCTTGGTTCTTATGCAAGTAGGCTTATTTTAAAACTTCAATCTCACTAGTTTTAGTTGACTACTATGTATTTCTACACCTTTCAAAACAGCTTTTCCTTAGTAATTGAAATTAAGTGTCCATATTTACGATGTGCAATGTGAGCACAGAAATATAGGCACACTTATTGTGAAATACCTAAATATAAAATATGCATTACAACCTGGGTACCAGTGAGTCATACTTGTAATCCTAGCTACTCAGAAGGCTGAGATATAGGGACCCCTTTTGCAAACGAGCCCAAGCAGAAAAGTCTGTGAGATTCTTATCTCCAATAAACAACCCCTACTCCATCCCCCTCCCCCAACCAAAAAAGAGGCCAAAGTGGAGCTCTGGCTCAAATGGTAGAGTGACATCACTGAACAAAAGCAGCTCAAGGAGCAGCACCCAGGCCCTGAGTTCAAGCTCCAGAAGCAACACACACACACACACACACACACACACACACACACAGTATGATTACATCATATACTTATTTTTTAGTCTAAGTCTTAAAAATGCAATATATTGTTAACTATCGCCACAATGGTGTACAAGAGGTTTATTATAAAATAACTTTATTGAGGCTCAATTAACATACCACACATACAATTGCCCCACTTAAAGTGGACAATGGGAGGTACTTTAATGTATCCAAAGATATGTGTAACTAGTACCATAGCAACTGTAAAACATTATAATCACCATTCACTAAGTTCCAAAATGTTCCTCTACATACTTTCCTTGGACATCCATCCTTCCTGGTGACCAAAAGAAAGGACTTCCTTGGAGACGGTGCTTGACACCGGGTCTCTGGTCTACAGCACAAAGGAGAGATGCCTGGGCTTCTCCTGATGCATTTGGCTAATAGTTAAGGAAGACAAAACTGAGTCAGAGAGAGCTGAATCCTAAGGAGCCATGTCATAGGCCTTTGTGGTTTGTCCAGAGTCTGGAGAGAAGCTAAGAACAAAGTCTTTGGTTTGAAGTGTAGAGGATCGTGGTGGGAGAGGTGATCTAAGCCTTTAAAGAAATCAGTACACCCCACTCAAAGGTGAAAATAGAGCCTCTCTGGGGCATCTTCAATTATGGGAAGAGGCCTGGAGCAATGGGGAACAGAGAATTGCACAAAGATCAGACAGTCTGCCTGCTTTGTCACCCTCTGAAGCTGAGAGTCCAAGCAGGCCTTCCATGTTCACTGCCTGCCTCCCTCGTCCTGCAGCAGGATGCCAGGCTGGTGTCAATGCCACATTTCCTTGACCATCAAGACCCCGCACTTAGATATCTTTTTTACCGGTTGTTGCCCGCTGAAGGTCCAATAAGACCTGTTTGCAAGAACTTTGGCAGCTCCAGTCCAACTAAAACTTTACAAGACAAAAAGAAATCCCATTTTTAGATGTGAAAATACTAGGAGATGTGGCACAATTTCTACCCTGGGATCGTTTAGATGGAAGTGTGTTTGCTGAGAGATCAAGCCCTCTTCCCATTGTAGGAGACAATGTGATAAGCATCACATAAATACAGAGTTGGCACACGGAGCTTTCATTTGTGTTCTTCTGTCATCAGACAGTCTGTTGCCATGGAAATAATTCTGTCACCTCACAAATATAGACTTCCTTCCAAAGGTGCAGAACAGCCAAGAATGCATGCATTTGGGAATCAAACACAAATGTAGAGTTTTCCTCTAATATCCCTGAAGTTTTCTAACCTCATGATCAAGGATTTTTGTCACATTAAGGAAGGTTTTGTTTTTTGTTTTTTAAGAAAGAGGAGAGAGAATGCCTATTTACTGACAAAACATACCTTCTCTGGTCTTGTGACCTCAGAAAAGTGTGGTCCCAACTGGGCACCAGTGGCTCATAACTGTAACCCTAGCTACTCAGGAGGCTGAGATCTGAGGATCTTGGCTCAATACCAGCCTGAGCAGGAAAGTCTGTGAGACTCATCTCCAATTAATTAACCCTCAGAAAACTGGAAGTGGCACTGTGGCTCAAAGTGGTAGAGCACTAGCCTTGAGCAAAAACGCTCAGAGATAGTACCCAGGCACTGATTTCAAGCCCCACAAGTTACAAAAAAAAAAGGAAGAAGAAGAGAGGGGGAAGGGAGGGATGGAAGGAGGGAGAGGAGCAAGAGAGGGAGGGAAGAAAGGAGGGAGAGGTCCCTCATTTCTCTGGAAGCACTGAGTGCTGGCTGAGAGTAGTTCTACCCCTGATTCTGACATTTGGGGAAAAGTCCCTTGAATTGGATCAGAGTTGTTCAGATACTCAGAACATATTTGGTTGTCTCCAAAAATATTCATAGGATATGTACCTTTCACATAACCCACAAATATGTTTCTCTTGTTTCAATATACTCAGTAACAAATTTTTAATTATTCCAATTAACAATATATTATCTTTTGTCTACATTTGATCCCCTATTACGTCTAAGGTAGAGCTTATTGTACCACCCACTCACTGAGTCTCAGGAAAACTCAAACAAATATCTTTGACTCCAAATCTCTTGTTCCTGACACATCAGACATCCCTGAATAGTCATGAGGTCTAGTGAAATTCAATAGGTTCCATAGGAAAACACAAACAGGTGGCTTTGGGTGGACATTAGTGGGGGAGAGTAAATCATGTTTTAGGAGAATCCAGAAATATTTAATAAATAAGATAGTGTCATGTGTGCACAGGTTTAAGGCAGAAATTAGGAATGAAAAATTCAGCCCGAGGAACAAGTTTCTGTTTCTTATACTCTGGTCCTTCCATATTAAGTGGGGGCAGGAGGAATTTGCTCCAAGAGCTTTTCTTTTACTTTGTAAACAAAATTCATATCATGGAAACTAAATGAGTAAAAAAAAGTTCCCTTAGTACTACATCCAATACAAAGTGTCAACCATTTTACCTAAAGAATTGATCTTTGGTTGAAAATATATTCACTTACTGACTTTGTCCCCGTTCCTGCCAATACTTACTTTTTCTTTGTTTTATTATCTTTAAAATTGTTGAAAGGAGTTGCCATTTAACATGAACACAGTGCATGTCACCCATTTCAACATTGTTGCCCATTCCTCTGTTACTCTCTTCTTGTTATGTCTTTTTTTAAAAAAATAACTATGTTTAGAAAGATATAAGTGCCCATAGATATTTTTCATCATGGCTTTATCTTGTTGGTGTTTTACTTACTGACTGGAGAGTAAATTTTGTAATGTCAACACAAGGAACTGGCTGATAAGAACTGTAATGATTTATAGAAAAAAAGGAAGTTTTCACCATCATCAACCTTTCGCAATCAGTAAGGAAAAATGGATGGCATGCTAAAGAGTATTTTGGAGTAGATAGAAAGTTTTAAAAGAGCAACAGTCTAGGAATGGACCATAGGACATCCCTGAATGTAATCAGTCGTACTGGATACATACAGTCAGGCCTAGTCTAACTTCTCTATGGGAGCTGAGGCACTGTGGGACATGTATACACGGGGGGGGGGGGGGGGGGGGGGAGGGGAGGGGCATGAATTCTGAGTCATCTGAGACTGTTCTCAGAAAGTTTGTCTTGCCATCTTTGGGGTTTTTTATATCTGAATTTTTTCTGTAAATATTGATGCTGTTTTTAGACCATTGCCTTGTTTTGGACTTCCCTCTTCTTCCTCCAGAGTTAAGTAGGAACACTTCTCTTCCTGGGATCAACATAGAGTTGGGAAACATGGAGGCTGGGTCAGCCAACAGTACCCACGTCTCCTTGTATTGTGTCCTGCATCTTATGATCCAGTGTTAACTGGTCCCAATTATCGTATGAATTGCCCTCGAGCCTAGGATGGAGCTTGGGATTGTGAGTTGAGGGATAGAATGGGCTGCTGGCAGCTGCTGGCTCTAATTAAAGGAAACAAGTATTAAAAATGGGTATGAGTAAGAAAAAGACAAGCCTCTGAAGAACAGAGTTCAGTTATGTGTTCAGAAAACATTAACCAAGTCCCTGCCACATGCCTCAGATTTATTCATGGGTGCCGAGGACACAATGGTGAAAAGGGTGATGTGATTTCTTATGCTTGAAAAGCTTTTAGACTAAAGTAAAACTATGCACACATACTCACGGCAACATTTAACATTTGAGTAGTCTCACTGTTGAGAAAGACCTCGCTTGATCTTCAAATACCCCCTTGGAATTAAACACTAGCACTTTTGTTACAAATGATGGCAATGAGATGCAAAACCTAAGAAGGTAAGGAGATTATTGTAAGACATGATCATAATGGGAAACTGACATCTCAAGAACTTCTGTGATAAAAAGAATTGATTAGAGATAAGAAAATAAGGTATTTAGAAACCAGACAAGAGCAGGGAATTGTTGGGTATGGTCATAATTTCTCCATGCAGGTGGATGTGGAATGGGGAAGTGGGAAAAGCCAGTCCTCCCATACAATGACTCAAGGGCAAACTCTAAGAGGAGAACAGAAAAGACTCCGGCTCTCTGTCCTTGGAGTTTTCTCCAGGAGACCATGTTGTTGAGAAACACGGAGAGGAAGGTGAAAGAATAGGAAGGAAGAATCTAGTCTTTCACTCTATGGCCAGCCCTGGGATAACACTCAACGCAGCCCCTGACAGTTCTTCTTAGGAAGGGCTATCAGTAAAATAGGTATGAGAATATGCATGTCATTGACACATGGGGACTTGGAAAGATGATGCTACTCCCCTTAACTGAATTAAGTTCTTAGTATAGGCAGGTTGGATGGCAAGTGGCAGTACCATAGTCTTACTGAGTTTCTACTAGTTAGGAGAGCTGGGCCTTTAAAGATGTCACTGTCCCTGTGAAAGGTTTTACTGGCTATTTCCTGGAAGGGAAAAAGACCCTGGTCTACAAGAGACTTTGAGTTCAAAGGAGGGACAAGCCATCTGGATTATCTCCAAGATGCCAGGAACCTTTACCAACCTGCCTTGATGTCCAAGCTCTGGGGAATAACCCACACAGACCTAAAGAAACATCTGTAATGGAGCTAAATGCCATAAAAAAAAAAATGGGCTTTCCTCCTGGTAGCCTCCATCAATCACCCCCAGGTAATGGCAACAGGGGGCATGAAGTCTCCAAGGAATTCTTTTTGGAGTGAGCAGAATAAGGGACATCAGGGAAATGGCATTTGGATTTGTCTATAGCTCTAATTTCCTTTCATATATATTTTACTTAATCCAGTATTAATCATTCAATGGCAAAGGCTGTCTCTCTCCTGTATTTACTTCATCTCTTTGTCACTCAGGCATTTTTTCTTGTCTCATATCTTGCTCTTTCCCTTTTATGGTCCTTCCATTATTTGTTCTTTTTGTCTGTTTTTCAGCTTTTTCTCTTTCCTTCTCGTCATTTCTTTCTCTACCCTCTATATTTGTCTACTCAATATCACTGTGTCTTTCATTTATGCTCTCTCTTTCCTCCCTATTCCATGCACTTAGCACATATGCACACAAACACACACACACACACACACATACACACACACATATCTTCCACCCATCTTTACTTTTCCTGTTCTGATACTTCACCTTCTAAATCAGAAAACTACCTACATCCACCAGATGTTTTTGGCCATATAGACAAGGACACCTAAGGGGTTGGAAATGGCTCAAGTTACAGAAAGCCAGGTGCCATGAAAGATGCTATGGAAGATTTTTTTTTTTTTTACAGGTGCAGCAAGGCTGAGGTCTGTCATGTTTCTGCTATGAATGATTGGCTTGATGACTGAATCCTCATGCTGAGATTCAGTAGACCAGCAAGTTTTACTTAACACAACAAACTTGCTAAGAGAAAGTTTCTACTCCGATGCAACAATTCTATCTAGGAAGGATGGACTCTTGGGCTCTCCATTCCGTGATCACACAAGTGAGTATCTTTTCTATGACAAGCCATGTCAATATGTTTAAAAGACTGATAAGTCACAAGGCCAGAGAACAAGAAGGAGAGACAAAGTTGAGATTTTATGGCTTTACTCTAGCCAAACTCTAAATGAAATAACACAAAGATAAAAAAAAATTATTGGTGCTTTTGTACAAGAATCCCACCTAATTTCTCTCCAGATTTACATTGCCTTTATTCTCTAACCCAAGCCCAAATTTCCCCCTTGTTCATATCAGGCCTCCCTGTTAAGATAATATTAAACGACTAGATAATTTTTCCTATTTCACCAAATTAAATCGTATATAGTATAATTTCCCCCAAAGTCTTAACAAATATTAGTTCTGAGTGGTAAAATAAGAAATGATTTTATACTGATAGGTTATTACCCCAAGTTTTTCACTGTAAGTACATACTATTATTGTAACAATACAATTAAAAAATTAATGGTCAATAAATGCCCCATACATCCATAGTTCCTAAGCCAGTTTCTCTCCAGAATTACCAGTAATGCTACATCATATTAACCCGTCTACCCAGAGTTACCAGGAACATTGTGTGGCTTTGTAACAGTCACTTTAGCTTTTCTTGGATTTTTTTTATGCTCATTTATGCATCTAACTAGTACAACATCCTTGGAAATGAAGGAAATTGCTCCTTTTTTACAGAGAGAGAGAGAGAAGCTCAGAGAAGCTCAGGATGTGTCCATATTCATATACTTACTGCCAGACTAAAGTCTCAAACATGTCTAAATTCTTCAAGCTCTTGCATAGTTGATATAAGGTTCTCAGGGTTTTCTTTTTTTATATATTAAATAATAGAATGCCTTTATTTTTCTTTCCTCTTTTTGTTTGTTGTAAAGGTGATGGACAGAGGGCTTACAGTTACATAAGTCAGGAAATGAGTACAATCCTTGTGGAACATTGTTACCCCTGCCTTGCCCTTGTTTCCTTTTCTATCCCTCCCAGCTCCCTTCATCCGCAGGTTGTATAGTTCATTTCCAACACAGGGTCTTTTGAGTATCACTGCTGCATTGGTTCACCCTTTGTCCTTTGTCTCACCATTTCTGTGATTCCTCCTCTCATTCCCAAATCTGATAAATTTATATACAAAGAGTACTGAAATTAAAAACACTGACAATAGGGGGTAAACTCAAGAAAAAATTTTAAATGAAAGGAAAAAGAAATAAATGTATACAGTACACTAAGGGAAAAACAACCCTCTTATTTCCATTCCTTGTAGTTCATTTCAATGAAAATCATTTTATAAGGTCATATGTACAGAGCTATTGTGATCCTCTGCTGGAACTATCCTAGGCATGTAGTGATTATTGCAAATGAGGGAAACCAGGAAGCCTAAGTTTCTTGGGCTTACTTCATATGATTTTTTTTCCCCAAGTCTTTCCATTTCCTTACAAATGGGGTGATGCCATTCTTTCTGGTGGAAGCATAGAATTCGTGTGTGTGTGTGTGTGTGTGTGTGTGTGTGTGTGTGTGTGTGTGTTACATTTTCTTGATCTACTCATCCACCAAGGAAAAGCTGGGTTGATTCCATGTCTTGGCTATGGTAGATAGTGGTGCAATGAATATGGCCCTGCTTGAAAGCAGAAGGTGCCAGGGAGTGACTCAAAGACTATGTGTGAATATTCAGGATACAGAATGGGCTCTCTCCTACTGAAACCACTCAGAGAGATGGCTCATTCCTTCAGGTATCTGGCTGCCTTTCTCCTTCTTCCTGAACAAGCTTGGAGCAAAAACCCCTGAAGAAAGATTCTAATGGGATAATAACTCCTTTCTATTACTGCCACCCTCCAACCAACTGTTGGATTCTGTGACCTTCTGAAGCAGAATGGCAATATTGGGAGTCAAGGCTTGTAGCAAGACTTTAAGAAGACCACGATTCCACTATTGTGGGCTTGGGAGGTACAGCAGCTATCGGTCTAAAGACAGAAAAAAGGTACCCTAATAGGTTATTTGGACATAATCTGTCTGTTCAGATACCACCCAGATACAGAGAAAAAACTCAGGAAGAAAATTGCCACAATAATTTGGCCGTGCCCTCTGCTAAGAACTCGCCAAATCCCACGGTCATTTGATGTCTGCAAAGGAAGCACCTAACTACGTCATCTCCACTCTACCAGGGCACCTGCTT
Organism: Perognathus longimembris pacificus; assembly: GCF_023159225.1. NCBI lineage: Eukaryota > Metazoa > Chordata > Mammalia > Rodentia > Heteromyidae > Perognathus > Perognathus longimembris. The sequence continues at coordinate 9,871,765 of NC_063172.1, forward strand.
CATACCAGCACAGCCTGCCCTCTCTTAGTCTTATCTTTATCGTTGAAATTTGATGCTGTGACCATCTACCATTGGGCTGATATCTATTTCAGTAACTTATGAAATTCACACTTGCTCCCAACTCATACAATCCACTAGCCGCAATGCAATTCCATTTCACAGCCTTGTATCATAATTCGTGAAAGAAATGTAGCCCGTGCCCCTGCAAATTTGCTTTTTCTTGTTTCTGGGAGGAAGACCGTCAGGTGAAAGGGGTGTGAGTTGATGCCCACGGCACACCAGCAAGCCTGGCAGCTCCAGCCCCTTTGCCCAGGTCTAAAGAGCCACCTGAGGCCCAGGACTCCCAACGCCAGGGCTCACTTGTGGGTAGCATTTGCTCAGCATCTGTCACCGCTATGCCGGTGGCCTCTCCACAGCCACAGGAATTTCCAGAGGCTTCTTGGGAGTCTTAAGAAGGTGCTTTTTAGCATGCACCTCCTAAGGGGAAGAAATCTGCACTTCCATTAATAACAATCGATAGTGACATGCTCCCCCATGGAGTACAGGGTTAGCTGCACTTCCATGTTGTTCTTTGAAACCCGGAGATTTGGGTTGCGGGGAGGGGTGGCAGGATTAAAAGCACTGTGAGCTTAGATCAAGTCTGGGTACCTTGAAATGTTGAGGCATTAGCTGGTTAATACATCTGACAAGAAGGTAGTGACAAGACGCTGAGAAGCTTTCAGCCTTCAGTTGCTTCATCACTAGGGTCCTGCAGAGCATTCACACTGGGACCAGGCTCTTCAGCCCACTCTGGGCTTCGAAGATTCTTGTCCTTGTCCTCCATGGAGATATTGACCCAGGCTATTTCTACCTCCACAGGAATCTAGCAGAGTCTTTGCTCTGGGTTTCTGAGCCTGTCTAATGCTAGAGCTGTCATGTGATCGGATGACGATATTCCTACCTCCTCCTCCCTTCTTCATGGCTTTCACGGGGGTCATCTCACATAGGAGTCTCCCCACCTACCCTTGCTCCCTTTCTCCTTGTCCTGCATCCCCAAAATCTCTTTCCTCTTTAATATTGCCTTGGCTTCTTCATGAGCCAACCTGAACAAAGCTATAGGTGGGAAGGAGCCATTTACCCTGTGCTGTTTTATTCAGAGCTTTCCCTAGTTTCAGTGTCCTAGCAACCTGGAAATTGTTTTGTTCTCATGGTATAGAAGAGGAAAGTATTGTGATGGAGAAGGGAAGCTTGTAACGAAGGCATTGCATGCTGTCTCCAAGAGGAAGGTGCACGTGTGGTGTGTCCTCAATGTCCTCCATGCCTTTGCCTTGTCTGTCCAAGCCCTGCACCTTCCTGAGCCTGTCAGGGGCTATTTTGAATTCGTGGTGTTTCCAAAGGCTATCTCCACACGGCCTCCACAAAATCTCCATGAGCATGAAGGCTGCCACAATCATAAGCTATGACCTGACACGTGACCTTTTAGGGGAAAATGTGACGCCTTGTAGGAAGTCGAGAGGCCTACAGTGTGGATGGGCAGGGCATCCTGGAAGTGGACCTGACAGGTCAGTCATTATCTAAGAATGCATTGCTTCATCGCTCCACTGTGCAAGACTCTGTACAAGATGACTGTACTTTCACTGGCTACCATGTGACTGATGTTCTTCACCTCATGAGTAAATGAGCAATGAGGTTCATTGCACACCGTCCAGGACAAAGGACAGGCCTTGATGAACCCATGCGTGCCTCAGAGACACCCAGGATTTTGGCAAAGTGCACCTGTCTAGGTTGTGTGCCCCAGCCACAAGCCTGCCTTTGGTTTTTTTGTCCTCTTGGAGGGGCTCATCAGTTAAAAGGCACTGGTATGGCATTTTACCAACTATCTATAGGCCTAAGAAGAAAGCTAAGATCCAATCAAGGAACATCCTGAGCACCTATTGACATGCCCACTGCCAAGAATACAAAGAGGAGAGCTCTGAGCATTGTGAAGTTAGAATTCGTGAAGAAAGAAGGCAAGTAAACAAACAACTACACTACAGCATGACTAGTGCTTGTCAAAGTAAGGACAAGAGTCATGAAGAATCTAGTTCCATTTCAGGAGGTAAATTCTTCAGGAGATGTCAGGCTAAAAAGGTTGTTACCAACAGGCAAAGGCATGAAGGTTTGACACCGTGCATGGTCAATAGGAGGCAGTAGTTGTAGAAGGTACCGGAAATGACTAGGTGTACACAAAACAAGGCTGGAAGGTAAATCAAGGACCAAATGATGGAGCATGTCATATGTCAGTCAAAGAGCTTGAAAACCTTAATCAGTCTCAATTCCTCCATCTGCATCTGTGTTTTGCCTTCGGTCCTTTCTTAATTGTAAGTACTAGGACCTTAGAAAACTCCTACTCATCTTTTTCAAATCTAGCCCTAGGTTCCTTTCTATCTCTCACTGGTCCCTAATGCATGACTGTGTTATTGGCAGAGCCACTGTTCCAAAATAAGTCAGTAGTGGCAGATAAATATTAAACATTGCAGTCCATTGTGTTAAACCTTTCACCGTTGTGTCCTATTTAGGATGTAAGTCTATTAACCTTATAGCAAAGGGAAAGAAAGAAAGATACAGCCTTTCTACCTTGCTTAAAGATGGCTATGTTAACCATGTGAAATGGACTATGTGTTTTTCAGTGCTTTAATCTCTCAGACCAATGGAATGATTGTTTTTCCTCTCCTGTGGCTTCTGATTTACTGCCACAGAATATGAATGTAGGATACCAGAGTTATGCCCCCCCCCCCAGACACAAGAAAAAAATCAATCTCTCTGGAATAACAATTGTTACTATATCTAACAAGAAAGTGGAGGGGTTGGAGCAAATTAAGAGTTAGATATTTCAAGACAATTGTAAACTGGTGTAGTTGCAAAAGTTACTCTTTCTTAGGAGAAATTTACGTCTATAATAGAAATCATCCCTGTAAGGATTCCTGCCATCCAATCCTTCAGGATGCAAAACTGTAAACTCTTCCGCTGGGAAGAATTTTTAAACCCTCCCCATATGTCAGTTTCTTCCTCCCCTGGGTCCCATGGCTTTATTTCAGACAAAGTTGTAAGCAGCAGGCACTCACTACGACATCGTTGTAAATATGAGTGCCCACCTCTAACTCTGGGAAGTGCCTTGTCCATCCCTCACACTGAATCTCAGCACAGGCCTGCAACTATTCATGTTTGTTTACTGATTAACTAAAAATAATCATTTCAACACATCTTTAAAAATAAAATCAAGGGGCTGGGGATATGGCCTAGTGGCAAGAGAGCTTGCCTCGTATACATGAGGCCCTGGGTTCGATTCCCCAGCACCACATATACAGAAAATGGCCAGAAGTGGCGCTGTGGCTCAAGTGGCAGAGTGCTAGCCTTGAGTAAAAAGGAAGCCAGGGACAGTGCTCAGGCCCTGAGTCCAAGGCCCAGGACTAGCCAAAAAAAAAACAAAAAACAAAAAAACCATAAAAATAAAATCAAGGTCAGGTCCATGATGTTCTATTAATCCAGGACCTTTTCACAGCATTCAACCTTTGGCTGGCACAATCAACTCTCTTGTCAAATAAAATAAGTTTTAACTTTCTCTCAACCCAAAAGATTTCTGCAAGACTTCATATACATTGATGATCAGAATGTGAAAGAGTGGGATTCTCGAAAGCAGGGCACCTGCTTCTTATTACACAAAGATTTTTGAACTGGTACTTTGTGATTTATATTATGTCAAATCCTAAGGAAATAGCAAGGAAGTTATATACAGCAAGTCAGTAGTTGTGTGGATAGTAGAAAAAACGCACCCCCTTCTTCTATACTGCACACTTAAAACCTGACTACAATGGGCCAGGGATGCAATGTGATGAGGAAACACAGACCAATCCCAATGGTGAAATCAGGCAATGCATTAGAAAGGCAGCACTTCCGAGAGTAACGGTTAAAGGCAGATAGGGTTTTTAGGACAGGGCAATAAAATTCAAAGCAGGAGAAATGAGGTCTGAGTCAAAATGTCATTACAGAGTTGGTGAGATTAAAGCAAGCTTTTATATAGCTAGAGTATACATATGATAGGAATTGCTTCACTTCTAGGATATGTGTCTGAACTCACTTCTCTGTTTGGGGATTGCCCTACTTTCTAAATCTTGATCTGAGGCCAAATCTCCTTTACTATAGATGCTACAAGATCTATAGGTTCTTATTTTCCTATGCCCCTCGTATCTGAGCTACTGTTTGGGATCTGTGCTCATTCAATAAGATGTATCTGCTGGTGATATTATTATTATTATTACTACTGTTGTTATCTTTAAGTAGTTATACAAAGAAGTTTCAACTCAACAAGTCATGGATACAATGCATCTTGACCAATGTTATCCTTTTGTCATTCTCCTCCATTTCACCAAATCCACCCATCCGTTTAGTTTACCTAGTTCGATTTTCACATATGTACATTTAATATTACTCAAGAAAAATGACATGGGAGGTACCTTGTTCTGATGGTGACAGTGGTGACAGTGAAAATAACCTTCTAGAGCACTGAGGAAAATGGTAACCACAGAATGCCTGAAGGTCTCCAGGGTCAGGGTAAGTACAATGTGGTGTTGGGATGTACAGAGCAATGGGAACTGGTGTCTTCACTTGATAGACTACAAGAATGTTTGTCACAGCACCTCTCTTTATTGCAGTTCATTCCTTTCCTGCCTTTCTTTCCTTCATTTCTTCCTTTTTTCCTTCTTTCCTTGTTTCCTGCCTTCCTCCCTCCCTGCCTTCCTCCTTCCCTCACTCTTCCATCTAACTGTTACTTCTTGAGTACTTACAGTGTGCCCACCTCCATGTGTCTATCAGTGAGACTCAGACTCTTTCCTCTAGATACTTCTCACTTATTTGATGAGATCTGTAAATATGGATCGTTGACATGCAGGTTCCAATGAAATTATGATAGAAGGAGAGCCCAACAAGGAAGATTCAGGCAATGTATTCCCTGAGACAAGACTTGAAATATTCAAATAGATGCAGTGGGGGCAGCTCAGCCAAGGATGGAGCATACCACCAGAAGGCCTGTGGCTAGAGGAAGCACAGTATATTTAGGCTCATGCTCATGTTCCAAGGAGGTGGCATGCAATAGGATAGCAAGACTAAAGAATTAGCCCAGAGCTACATCAAGGAGAAACTTGTCCATTTCATTGCTAATTCCCCAGTGTCTAGCAACATGTACTACACAGCAGGTAGGACATCAACATGTCCTATGATAATCAACGGAGATACTTAGCCACTGAGCCCATGAGTGTCCACTTGACCCCTGATTTAAATGTATTTTAACAAAAATAAATCGTGGATTTATCTACTCTCCTTTCTTTTTTTCTTTCTTCCATTGTCATGGAGATTTGGAATAAAGTCAAAGCAGAACTGCATCAGGTATGGATGAGCGAGAAGAGTGATCTCTGATATAATCTGCAGGATTTCATCTCTCCTGTTCTGAGGCTGTGACGTGGGTCAGTGCCCAAAGACACCCCGCCCCCCCAAGCCGGTTTCCAAACCTGCAGCCACGAGCCCAGCAGCTTCCTCCTTCTCCACCTCCAGATCAATCAGGAAAGATTTTCTGTAGCCCTCACTCTAAATTTTCCTTTGATCATTATCTTGGGCCCTGTTATAAGCCCGATCTCTTGTCAGACACAGGCAGCAGGGGTGACAAACTACATGTTAGCAGACTGACTGCACATTCCTTGGAAGTTGCAGCCTTTCTGAGGCCTCCTGCTGATGCTTTCGCTCTGCAGGACTTCAAAGGGGAGCCCCACACATTTAAACACCAGGGGGGAGAACTGCTAGAAATAGATGCAAACTAGAAGCCAGGCAGTGCTCTCTTTTAGCTGCAAGCAGTGCTATTGCCTGAGGAAGCACAAAACCCAAAAGGTATTGGTTAGAGCAGCTAGAGGGGGGCAGAGTGGAATAGTAATGAGCTGTAAGTGCCTCCTGGCAAGAGATTTCTCTCCACTTGTCCTCAATTTCCTCATCTACGAAGTGAATGGATTGTTCTGAGAGTGTATCTATTCCTGCGAGGGTAGATGACAGCAAAATAGATTACATAAAGACAGATAATAAATGTTGGAAACATGACATGGATATGATAGATGATTGATAGATAGATAGATAGATAGATAGATAGATAGATAGATAGATAGATAGATGTAGAGACGAAAGGAAGGAGGGAAATTATAGCAGAAATGACATAGAAGACTTGCATCCAGGAAGCAAAAGTACCAGATTGGCATCTGTATTCCACTGGTTCTTAGCAGAGTTTAGCCAATGTTTATATTTGTGCACTGTCTCAGGGTTTAACCTCCCTGAGACACAGGGTTTTTTGGTTTTGTTTTGTTTTCAATTGACATTAGAGAAGAACATTTCACTGTGTATCAGATTTAAATAAAATATTACATAGAAACTGCCCCTATTAATTATAGGTACCTGTTAGGTATAAAATAACCCCGGATGATACAATAGTAGAGAAATCCTTTTTTTCTCAGAATCATCAAAAGAAATAATTGTGCGTATATCTGTCTGACATCTTCACTTGTACGTGTCTCATCTATCTTAGCACCAACTGTTCAGAAGTGAAAGCTTCATGTAATCCTCAAAATATTTTTATCTGTAAGTAGTTGTACAAAGGGGTTTCAATTCAACTTCCCTGTTTATGAATACAATACAATACATGGTGATAAGTGTCACTCTTTCCATCATTCTCCTCCATGTACAATCTGCCTATCTCATTGATAGATCTGTACCTCTATGTGTATTGAGGCAGAAATAGGAGCACCATTCTGACTCCTCCTTCTCTCTGTCCCTGGTGTTTAATTTCTCAATCAAGTTCCAAGCCCTGGACCACTCCCAGTGCCTTCTAACTTTCCTCCCTGTTCCTAACAGTTCCGAGACAGCAACAAAGAGGTTCCCTAAACAAAAAAGTCAGAGCAGACCACTTAATGCCCTTTAGACTCACCTTTTTCTTAAGATAAAATCCAAATTTTTTATCATAGTCATCAAAGCCCCTTACACCATGACCCAAGCTAATGTCCTGGGCTTCACATTTTATCCTTCTCCCTTTAAACCAATGTGCTCTGCCTGTGTGCTCTCTCACGTCCTCAACTACCTAGCCATTTCCAACTTCAAAATCTTTATTCCAGTATTTCTCTATTCTACTTATCTAGCCCCTACCCACTCTACTCTTTAAGCTAATCAATTTCTACCAGTCTTTATCAATTTCATTTATTCATGTCTTTCAAATTCAAGGAGTGTCCTACTTATACCCTACCTGAGAACCCTCTGTTTCTCCTTACTAATTGCTATTGCAGTGTGAAACCCTTCATGTGTGGTATTGCTTGTTGTGAGTCTGTCTCATGAATCTGATTACAATGCCCACAGTTACAGAGATTGCAGGTTTGTCATTGTTATGGACCACTGGGTCACCAGGAATCTGTTCGGTTCCAAATACATATGTCATTACACCCTAGTTGAATTGCTAAATGAATGAATAAGGTCACTGCACTTTTCAGGGGCTTCTAATAAAAATCAGTGCTAAGATGTAATATCTTAGATAATATTTCATTATTAGCTCATAGTTAAGCCTCAAAAATACTCAGAAATTAGAAAATTTACAAACTGAAATTTCTAGATCCTTAGAGTCAGGACATTAGAAGTTCAAGGAAAATTAAAAGCTTTCTCAATCAACCTACAACCTGAAACACAAAGATTTTTGTATTTCTAACCATGGTGATATTCTTCATAAAAATTGTTAGTGATAGGCTGGGGATATGGCCTAGTGGTAAGAGTCCTTGCCTCATATACATGAAGCCCTGGGTTCGATTCCCCAGCACCACATACATAGAAAATGGCCAGAAGTGGCGCTGTGGCTCAAGAGGTAGAGTGCAAGCCTTGAGCAAGAAGAAGCCACGGACAGTGCTCAGACCCTGAGTCCAAGGTCCAGGACTGGCAAAAAAAAGAAAGAAAGAAAGAAAGAAAGAAAGAAAGAAAGAAAGAAAGAAAGAAAGAAAGAAAGAAAGAAAGAAAGAAAGAAAGAAAGAAAGAAAGAAAGAAAGAAAGAAAGAAAGAAAGAAAGAAAGAAAGAAAGAAAGAAAGAAAGAAAATTGTTAGTGATGACAATCTAATAATGGGATTAGAATATTTTTCTTTTTTAAATTTTTTTATATTATTCAGACAATGAAAATACAATGTATAATGGCATTTCCACTTACCTGGCCTAGACAGGAAGCAGGGTTGAATCTGAGTGAGGAGTCAAGTAACTATTTGCTATGATGATCACTACCATCAGAGATCAGTACAGTATTAAGCTCTTGGGTTTTGTTTTGGTGGTTTTTTTTGCAACGAAGGCAACTATAGTCCCAACTGTGTTGGGGATTTGTTTCCTCCCCAATGTATAACTGAACAACATTGAAACCACAACACTAACTTGCATGTTTGTCTTTAAATCCACACCATGCATAAATTTATAAATGGAGGCAAAAATTTGTCAATAATCATAGAGATTACTGATAGATTATAGATGCCCATATCTAGATTTTCTCTTTTCCAACTTATTCGTATCTAATCGTGGTTCCATCTTCTTTCTTAACTACTTCATACTCTATGAAATTACAGAACTAAAAGAAAGATTAGCAAACACCATTTTATGTTTATCAGTCAAATTAGGTAACAATTTCTTGTCTACTTTTTAAAATGAACAAATAGCAATCAATAACTTCCTTGCAGTGTTAGTCAGGCAATAATGTCTGGTTAATAAAAACTGATTTTAAAGTTTAAAAGAGACATATTCAGTTTGCCAAACTGATGCCCAACTCAATATTTACAGCCCTATGGAGCTTACTTCCACTAAATACCAGCCCAGCACACCAGACTTTGGGGGAGCAACAGCTTATACTAGAGGCAAAAATGGGCTCCAAGCTAAAGAGTAGCCCAGCCAGGAAGTTAAGGTTTAAATATGCCTGGCTTCCATTAACTGCTATTACAACAGTCTCTTCAAATCAAAAGACATTTTGCCCTACACACCTCCAAGGCCCGTGGGTACAGGAAAAGGCCAGAGAGTGGAGCTTTCTTTTGCACGGTTATCCTATAAGGTTGATTTTAGACAAGTTTGATTTTTTTTTTAAATGAGACAAATAAGACCTTCTTATAGCGTTGAAGTTAGATCTGAAATTATGAATATATATATACAGGGTCATATGCATACATTCACAAACATGTTAACTGCAGTATGGTATATGCAGAGATCAGTTCCAATGGTGCAACTTCTCTAAATAATTAACTTACAGTTTAACAAAAAGAATGCCAGGAAGCTGGAACATGTATTGTCAGGATGGGATGAGGCAAGAAGGGCAGTAGGTGAATGGAGACAGGAAGGGTGGGGAAACACAGCCATAATGTGTAATGTGCAAAAGTGAAAATGGTACTGGTCAATTGAGGGGATGGGTGAGCTGAAGAGATGGGAGAATGATGAATGGGATGACACTGATCAAGATGCATTGTACTCACAAACTGACATGTTGAATTGACACCTGGTATAACTAACAACCTAAGCAAATACAGAAAAAAAAAAAAAGAATTGAGGTGGGGAGAGAGTACTGAGACAAGTAGTAAATGGAAGTGGTCTTCCACAGGGAGACTCAATAGGGCCTGAAACACGCCATCTCAATATGGCATTGGGCAACCATGTCACTCTCTTAATCCTCTGTTTTGTTTTGTTTTTTTCTCCAGTTTATTGGGAATATGGTTGAGAATTACAATAAGCTATGTGAAGTGCTTTGGAAACAATAGAGCCCTGTCCATATTAAGAACTAATGTTATTATCAGTGATCCAGGACTGAGCATGGGGAAAGGTTGCTCCTCTTGGGCAGAGCTCCTCTTCCCTATTCTCAATATGAAATTCACTTCTTCCTGTGAGCCTTCAAAGGCCTCATTTATCAGCTGTCAGAATACAACGCAATCAGCCTCCTGGGACTGCTTTCGAGGGGTATCAGTTCCAATTCTCAGTTGGCGTATTCTCCTTCTTATCTGTGGATTGCAGAAATGTATGACACACCACCTCTCTGCGCTATTTGGAAAACCATTTAGACGGGGCACCCTGGCCACAGAGAAAGGAACAGATTGTCAATGTTCAACAGATTGTTGGGGGAAGCAGAAAACTATTCAGAGTTGGAAGAAGAAAGCTCATGTCTTTTACACGCTTAGTATGATAAACTTTGTAGCATCTTGAGCCTACACAGGACTAAAGAGTCAAAAGAGATCAAGTGAATTTCCTTTGCAAACTACTTTCTCTAGATGTTCTCATCTCAAAACACAGCTCTATGGCTTCTCATATCCAAGTATAAATTATCCTGGATTTCTTTCTTTTTCTCACTTTCAAGGTGTAATTGATCTCTAAATTGCACAAATTTTTTCCTAGTGCTGAGAATTTTGTAGAGGGCCTCATGTATGGTAGGCAAGAGATCTAATATTTGATCCATATCCTCAATACTTTTGTTTGTGCTTTTTGCTTCAGTTGCATTGGGGTTTGAACTCAGGGCCTCACACTCTTGCTTGGCTTGCTTGTTTTCTCAGCTAGGGTTCTAACACTTGAGCCATACCTCCAGTTCTTCTTTCTGCTGGTTATGTTGGAAACAAAGTCTCAAGGACTTTTCTTCCCAGGCTAGTTTCAAATTGTCATCCTCTAGATCTTACTTCTTGAGTAGCAAGATTTCCGGTTATGAGTAGCCAGTATCTGAGTTATTTTTGCTTTCCTTGAGATGGAGTCTTGTTAACTTTGCCCAAGCTGGACTCTAATTTGTGATCTTCCTACCACCACCTCCCAAGTAGTTAGGACTGTGCCACACACGCAAAGATCTACAGATCTTAAGTTTTTTAAGCTGAGTGGCATTTGCCTCCACCTAAGCACTTATCTCATCTTAGGCTGATGAAGAGTTGACATAGACGAAAGCCTTCTGGTCCTTCACTAGATAGTCTACAGAAAATACAACAGTGGAGCATGAAAGCTCTGAGTCCATTGCATAAACATGCAGGGGACCCATAATACATGCAAGTTGTGCTATGAAGGCACAGAAATGAGGACAGGTGCATCTCTGCGCCCCTGGAGCTTCAAAGTCCATCTGTAGAAAGATGGATGACCTGCAGAGAAACAGACAAGAGAAACGATGCAAAGAATTTTAGATCATGACAACGGCTGTTCAGGGAAAGACTTGTTATAAAACAATTGAATTGAGAATAGACACACTTACTAAAACTAGATGAATGAGGAGATATTTTGCCTTAGATTTGAAAGACAAGAAGCTGCCCGTCATGTAAAGAGAATGGGAGGACAGAATGCTCTGAACAGAAAGGATAGCTAGGAAACAGTCAGTACAAAGGCTGATAGGCCTGAATGAACCTGGAAAGAGCAAGGAAGGCTCAGGAGAGTAGCGTGGTGGGAACATGGGTTATGCAAGATGAGGTGAAAGCAAGAATCAAAATGATGAGGAGAACCATGTGCTGGTGGCTCGCACCTGGAATCTTCGCTACTCGGGAACCCTGGAGTCTGACCACAGTGCTGCGAAGCCAGCAGAGATGCCAGTGAAAGGTTTTAAGCAGGAAAGTGGTTTGGGTCTTGTTGACCTGTGTGTGAAATCCCTCTGAGATTGCTGTGAGAGAAAGATTGCAGGATGGGAAAGTGGAAGGTGAATGAGGGAGAAAGATAGTTTACAGTGCTCCAGAGAGCGAGGCTATTGATCAAGATCCATAATACTCACAAACCGACATGTTGAATTGAAACCCCTTTGTACAAACACTTAAGGATGATAAAATAAAGAGAAATAGAGTAAGAGAGAGAGAGAGAGAAAGTATTGAAATGAAGAAGCTAGAAGGAGGCATAATTCTGGAAGCGTCTTGAATTCTGATGCTGAAGAAGACACTCATGCTCAATTAGATATGGAAGTGGGAAAAAAGAAATGACCCAAGGATGGCTTGTATTTTCATCAAGAAAGCTACTTAACCTGGATAGGAAAAACTTCAGAGAAAAAATGGTTTCCAAAGTGAACCAAGAGTTCTGGTTTGGTCTCATCCTCCTGATGATACCTAAATATGTCCCTTCGGGAAATGTCAAACTGGCCAGGTTGCCGGGGTATACTAAGAGCCGGAGGAGCTAAAAGTTCAAACATTTTTTGGTCTTTCACTCATATCCCATTCAAAGATCTGTTTCTCAAAATCCCCACCACCACCACACTGTTATGTTCCTGGTACTTTGCCACATCATCCTGAGCAAATGGACAACATAGATTCTGCCCTGCCTGGAGATAGTCTCACTGACCTGATAGAAAGGCTACGACGCTATTTGTAAGTACTGGATTGGAGGTACGTACAAGGTGGTAGCTTGATTGGCCTTCCAACCTATAACCAGCCTCTCTAACCCTCCGTGCTGTGGCTCATAAATGGGAACGACGCCACCTGACTTGCCCAGAGGGCAACAGTTGTCTCGAAGGAAATAATGTAAATGAAAAACAAGAGCCCTGAATTATCATCTTGCAGCAAAGAAGGAGAAAGCTGGCATGACAAAGTTATTAACAAACTTACCGGCAAACACAGGGCTAAGTTCTGGCTGATAGGACTTCAATGTGCTGGGTCTATCTAATCACTACAGCAGGAAATGTAATTCTTCACAAAGCCAGCATTGCTGTGAGGGAATTTGCATGAGGCCTAAGATAGGATGGAAATGTTTCTGTGCCACTGCTGCAGCTGGGTGATAGCTACATCAAAACAAGCACAAAGCCCAGGGCCGCCGTTCCTTTCCTAACAGCCCAACCTTTCCCATTAGAACCTTCAAACTTTCTACCAAGGACATCAGCCTGTCCAAAATGTGAAAGCAAGGCAGCGTGAGAAGGTGCACTATGGATTCAAACCGCCACATTGATCCCAACAACTCTTAGCACATGTTTTCAAACTCCTCAGACTCAGTTGGAACACAATAAAGACATGATGACCAACCCTCCAGTATCTGTCAAGATTTATCAGGACATTCTAAGTTCCTGGTATTGTGTGTGTGGTATATAACAAATACCCTAAACGTCTCTTATTCTAGACGGCAACCGTGGCATATGAATTTATTTAAATCTTTACTCACTCAAGGAGGCCACAAGTCGGCTTTGTTAAGATGAATATTGCCAGCATCTAGAAGAATGGAAGTTCTGTGTGTATGTGTGGAATGAAGAAACGGCATGCAAAATAGCTGTGTGAAATCCCTAAAGTCACAATAAGAGACTTCTAGCTTCAAATGCCTTCCCCCCTACCAGAGACCCTTTCCCTACTGAGCCCAGCTGGTGCCCAGAAGGTAGAAAAGTTAACTTTATGAGCCGTAATTTCAATAGCACTTTTGTTCAAGAAGACTGACATTAGAACTCAATGGAAGAAAAAAAAAAGTTCCTATCACTATGTAATTACCTCACTTTTCTTCCTTCCCTCTAACTGAAGGAACATCTTTTTAACAAAAAGAACATTCAGACTTGCTTCTTCTCCTTTGGCAGTTTTTTTTTTTTTTAATGTTGTTGTGCAGTCTCTTCTGAACCTATCAGCCCATGCAACAGGGAGAATGTTCATTGCAATCAATTTTCTTCACCTCATCAAAATGGAATTCCACTGAAAGCAAAAGTTTTCCTAGGCTAATGTTTCCCATGTACTGTCAATGTCCGATAGAGTGTGAATGATTACCCACATTTATTGGGTCTTCATAGCACCTTACAGGATCTATCATGCTTGGCATACAACAGATTCTCTTTGCTATAGCTGGATCTATAAATGTCCACTAAAGTCCCATGGATTAAGGATTTAGTGGCCAGTGGTACCTGCAGGTGGTGAAAGCTTTAATTAGTGTGGCTTTTGGGGAGAAAGTTATGTCATTGGAAGTGTGTTCTTTAAAGGGATATTGGGGCCTTTAGCTCCTCTCTCTCTCTCTCTCTCACTCTCTCTCTCTCCTCCCCCCTACCCCGTCTCTGTCTCTGTCTCTCTCAGCTACCATGAAGTAAACACGCCTTTACTTCCGTGGGCCTTCTGCCATGCACCACTACGCTACCACAGTTCGAAGGGTGTAGCACCATCTGCAAACCTTTTCTCTTTTATTTAATGTCAAAAAATATCTATGACATCATAAATCAAAGTGAGAGTTCCATTTGGAGAGCAAGGAAGGTATCATACTTGGAAGTGGACAAGTAGAGGATTCCTCTGCTAACACAGAGCAAAAGTAGCCATCAATACCTCATATATGCTGGGCTCTGGTGGCTCAGGCTTGTAATCCTAGCTACTCAGGAGGCTGAGTTCTGAGGATCATGGTGTAAGGCTACCCTGGGCAAGAATGTCCATGAGAGTCTTATCTTCAATTTACCACCAAAAGTCCATAAGTGGGGCTGTGGCTTAAGCGGTAGAGCTCTAGTGCGGACAGTGCCCTGGCTCTGAATTCAAGGCCAAGGACTGGCACACACACAAAAATATGCATCTATACGTGAACATGTCTATGGAATTATCACAATAAACCCTTCTTATACTGTTAGGAAAACTTGATTTACAAAAGCAGGTGGCAGGCTGTAGTCCATTGCTTTGCTGACCCCATGCGATGATGTATCAAGCTGTATATTCATAATTTACATACTTCTGTACGTGTTTTCTTGTCCAACTTTCAAAAGTTTCTAATACAACAAACAAGCAAAAAAGAAAAACTAAGGCAGAATTATGCGTTCAAGTTGACTGGATTTCTTTTCCTGACTCTGGTCCTCAGTTACTGGGTGATGTTGGGCTGCTTCACTTCTGCAGGACTCCATTTCCTCAGCTGCATCCTGGGCACCATAAAACCCCCTCCTTCTGAGGACAATGTTGTAAAACTGACACTGGATAAATCACAAGGAATGTGTAGGTTCCAGTTAGCCTTCAATCATTCTCATTGTTCTTGTCGTTGGTGCTTATAACCATTTCACAAATATTGCTTTATTGACCCATGTTACAAGATGAGCAACCGGGCGGGCTGGGTGGGGGGATGTCATTCTTCACCCAAAATCTCCCAGTGGTTCCTGTCTTTCCCTATGTTTCTTAAATTGGAGACTCTCAATCTTATGTCATGCACACTGAGACCATCACAGCAAGGCACAACTCCCTGACTACACTGTGTCCTTCCTGCTCTTATGGCTTTTAGAATATTCTTCCATATACATGGGAGGCCTTCATTTTAGCCTCTCAGTAAGCTCAGGCTCTTCTCCCATAATCCTACTTAAGACCATCTTCTTTATGAAGCTTCTGAATCTTAAATATCATTGACAAGCAAGCATGGAACTTGGACCTATGTACTGGCTGTCATCTTCCTCATTCCTGTTTGCTCTTATGTGTCAAGCCCCAAAACATCCAGACACCCAAATCATGTTAGCAGTATGGACTGCATCTCTGTTTCCTTCTCAGGTATGGATTCAAATTTCTTCCCCAGCCTCAAGCATAATGCCTGGATGGTACCCAATCCATATTTGTCACAAATATGACTGACTGGACAGTTGGAAGCAGGCCCTAAGGCTGGGTGTCCTCCTCAAAGTTAAGCAGATGTGTGGAAACAAATAGTACAGCCCCAGTCTCAGCAAACTCCATAGAGAATTCCAACCACCAGAAATGCCAGTCATGGAGGGATAATATACTGAGTCTTATCTGTATTTTACACCACAGGGGAAATTCTATGGGTGTTACCACTATTATTTCTCCCGTTTTCCAGTCATAACAACCCACTTAATACATGCCCACCATTTCCCAAAGAGTCAATGATACAAAAATACCCTGTTGAGGCAATTATATTCTCTAGAATATAAACTCCCAAAGAATCCAAGAACATTCCATTAATGTCAGATTTCAGACAAGCTAGTCTGGCTTTATTGCTTTACAGATGAGGGAATCAATATCTTATAGAAGTTTCTTTCTTTCTTTCTTGGCTAGGATAGATTTTATATGTTAGACTTTATGAGACATGATATTTAGAAAAATGTTTTAATTTACCTGCACCTTACAGATACATATATACACATACAAGCATAGCTGAAGAAAAACTATTAAAGCTGTTTGAAGGTAAGATTGTTATACAACCAGAAAGAGGGAAAAAAAAAAACAACACCTTGGATACAATTCACTCTTGTCAAGAGTGACAGTAGAGCTTATAGAAAGTATTTGGTACAGCAATTTCCCATCAGAAAACAGTCATGAACACACTGCCAACATCTGAAGGAGACTTGGCAGAAAGTTATGAATCATTTGGTCCTATCAAGATTTGACAGAGATAAAGAAGTATTTTATATAAGAATATTCATTCTGTGGAGAAGTCCCAGAGGCTTCCACGACAGTCTGTTCTGACCCACTTCCACAACTCTGGAACCTGGCTTCCCATATTTTGAATCATCCCACAGGACTGCCCTCCTTGCTGCTGGGAAGCAAGTGTGGAAAGTGAGGCCCACAGGTGCCAAGCCTGGTCCTAGCATCAGTTCTGAAAAGCAAGATGCCAGCCCAAATTAGGAGAAGGATCTTTCACGATCTTATCTGGCTTCCTTGTTTTCATCATTACCTTTTGGGGAGTTCAACCATGGTGTTCCAACCAGCTTCTGAGCTATCCTTGTAGGATGAGTTTCACACCCCTCCTGTTGCTGAAAATCTCCTTTCCTTGAACATCCTCCTGCTTAAGCTTCAAGTCTGAAGAATTTGGCTCTGGGTTACTTCTCCTCCTCCTCCAGAGGTGCTTCATCTTGCTCCTGATTGGTGTACCCACAGTAGCTCTCACCACATCTGTGGAACCATTTTCTAGTCATTTACTTCTCCAGTGAGCTTATGGATTCAGGGGGCCACATCCTACTCCTTTGTGTCTAGCATGCAAGTCTGTTGAATGAATGAAGAAAGGAATGAGAACAGAGAATCCTGGAGAGAAGTCAGAGTTAAATGGGATGGGGGTGGGGAATAGTACAAGAATCTGAAGGAACAAAGTGTACTACATGTCTTCATAGATTCTTAAAGTCTTATGCAAACAACTGTGCTTATTAGCTACCAACAAGGCTGGTATTTACCAAGTACTTAGGAAAGAAACACCTCCCAACTTATTTGTCTATAAAACACTGTCTACCTGTGAGACATAGCATCAACACTAGATGGTTACACTGGAGGAAGGTTTGAAATAACATTAACTGCCATGCATTGAATCCAGAAAGTTTTTAACCTGAGGAATGATTGGTGATTATTTTTAGGCAAAAGGATATCTTATCATTACATGGGAAACATATTAATTCGTTGGATATGTAAAAAAAAAAAAAAAAAAAAAAAAAAGGACCTTTCACTAACCTGGAAGATGTGTCTGGGTCCTGCACATGTGAAAAATTGTAGCCAAGAGCTGAGACCTGCAACTGTGGCATTAGACAGGCCAATATTTAAGCCCCTAGTGCTTAACAGGGGGTGAAATTTGAGAAAAGTTCCTTAAACCTATCAAATCTCAGTTTTCTCCATTGCAAATGGGAGGTTAAAAATAATGCCACCTTGTAAGGGTGGTTGTGAGGATTAAATAAAATGCTGAATTGTGAACTCATTACAAAAGACCTGACCAACAGTAAATGACCTTCGTACATGCTCTATTTGCATTGGACTCAAAATCACAGGTAACATTTCACCTACTCAATAGGTCCTTGTTAAGACTGGGGCTGAATGAACAGTCTCTAATTGGACTGCTTCTTCTCACTCCTTATGAGATGAGGAAACACATTTTGAGGGAATGCTGAAAATCAGAGTAAATATTTTCTTTCTTCCATTAATATTTTTGTCACATTTGAGTGCTTGTAATTGGTAACTTCAGGGATTTAAATTTGATGAATATTTTTAGTATCTTTAGGTAGTTGAACAAATGAGTTGGCACTCATGGAGCAATTTATGAATACAGTGCATCTTGATCTACGTCACCTCCTTCAATATTTTCACCCACCCTTTCCTTTATTTATCTTAAGTTTAGGTTATGTGTTGCATTTTTTGCCATTTAACAAAGCAGCTTATGTGTACAACGATCTGTGTCACTACTTCAATATTTTCACCCCCCCGTAACCCACCCAATCCCTTATATTTTTTAATTCTGTGGTATAGATAATGTGATATAGATAAATCTTGTCTACATGCTACCCCCTTCCCTACTTCATTCCTCTATCCCTCTCTCCTTAGCCTCACCTTACCCTTGTGCCAGTACCCATTACCCATTTCCTGATACTCATTTTGTTGAGCTCTAGCAGGTTTTGTTTTAAAGAACTACATTATTTGTGCTCGCCATAGTCTATTACACTTTATTTAATTCATTGGAAATCCCTTGCTTAGCATCCAGTGTGTTTACTTATAGATTTATAGGCACATTCTAGTTACAACAAATGAGGGAAATCATGTAACCTATATTTCTTTGGGTCACTTTTTTACATCACTTAATATAATTTTTTCTGAGTCTTTCCCATTTCCTTACAAATAGTACAATATCATTCTTTCTGATGGAAGCATAGAATTTCATTGTGAATATATGCCACACTTTATGGACTCATTCATTCACTGAGGGGCATCTGGGTTGATTCCATATCTTGGCTATGGCAAATAATGCTGCAATGAACATAGTTGTTTTGGTAGCTTTAGTGTGGCCTGTTTTGTCATTGATTGGATAAATGCTCAGGAGTAGGATTGCTTGGTCATAGCAATGTCTACGTTTACTTTTTGAAGACCCTCCATACTGCTTTCCAGGCTGGTTGAACAAACTTCCATTCCCACCAACCGAGTTATAGACTTAATTTATTTTGGTGACAGCCAAAGACTGTTTCTGCCAATTTTTATCAGTACAATTACTACTTTTCATTGACAACAGTACAAAAATAATGCCAATTTGTTCTTAATGAGCATCTTAGAGATGTTCAGGTTACACAAATAGGCTAGCCAAGGAGAGAAAGATCTGGAATACAGGTTTTCTCATTCCTAGTTTCATGTCCATTCACACCCAAAATATTTTTTCTGCTCCCATTCATATGTACAAACTAAGCAGTAAACCACAAAGATGAGCAAGTACTAAAGCAACTATCTGAAGAGGTACAGGAATGCATGGGTGTTTACTGGAATGTGGCAAATCTATAGTACTCACTTTCCGAATGAGTCAGGTACAGTCTAATGGTTTCACTCCATTTTAAAACACGGAAAACCTTTTTTTGTGTGCTGGTCTTGGGGTTTGAACTCAGGGTCTGGGCACTGTCCCTACCACTTGAGCCACAGCCCCTCTCAGGCTTTTTTTTATTATTAATTCGAGATAGGATTTTTCATGGACTTTTCTGCTCCGGATGGCTCCAAACCACTGCAGGCATGAGTCACTGGCACCTGGCTTTATGGGAAATCTTATACAGCAGCCCACAAGCAATACTGGTGAATGCATAGCTTTTTTCGTTTGCAGTAATTTCTTTGCACCTTCTAATCAGTCAGCTAGAATTGGTGCAGAAACAGTATAATAGGCTTTATTTACAGCATCATCAGGGAATGTCTTCCTGACATAAGTAATTCTACAGCTGATATGAAAGGTTCTTACAGAAGAGTCCAGTACTATGAATCCCATGAGTAAAACATAGATCAGAGGATTGTGCCTTTGGATTGCTAATAGTTGGAATGATTAAACAGTCAACTGGTTGGTGTCAGGGACAATAAGTGTTATCTCTGAACGCAAGACTATAATTTCTTATTTAAAAAAGTAGAAATTAAGAATGAGAGAAGGCATACGTGGGGAAGAGATGGATAAGAATGTTAAAGGGGTGACAGTGATCAAGATTCATTGTGTTCATAAACTGATTTGTTAAATGACAACATCTTTGTACAATTACTTAAAGATGATTTTTAAAAATTTAGTGAGGTAAAAAAGAAGAGTAGAAATTACTCCCTGAATGAATTCTGAAATGGCCTGTTGTATGCTCTGAACACTACAGCTAGTCCTATGTAACACAGCTTTACCACCATCATAGTGTCTCCATCTAACTATTTATCTATCCATTCTTTCACATTCCATGCCTAACCTAATGCTCCAAAAGTCCTGCACCACCTTTGTTTACCTGTTTCTTTCCTACTCAAAGCTCAGCTTTTAGTAAGAACATTTTGGATTGGCCTCTACATTTCCAAATTCCTTCACATCCAGTCTTCTATTCTAGTATTGTTCCACTTAATAGTAGTAATGATCAAATTCTCTTTTTTGAGAAGCCATTTGGCAAAATAGTCACCTTGGAAGAATCCCTACCTTTAGAAGCTGGAACAGATAAGAATTATATCAAGCAAACACTCAGCTCACGCTAAGTGAAAGGAACTCAGAATCAAGATGGTGCCAAGTACAGTGGGCTACTATGCGTGTTAGTTCCAAAGACAGCATGTAAGAGGGGTGAAACAAGAGGACATCGGATGAAGGGTGAAAACAAACATGTAGGGAAGTGAGTATGAAATGTGATGAGGTCGAAAGGCTTAAGACAGACGTTGAATGCAATGATGGAGAAGGGAGTCACATTCATGGATCTTAAGTTCTCTGCCAATAGTTTAGAGTAAATAAGAAAGTCAAGCATTGTAAAGGTACAGGGCTTTATTAAAGTGTCTCTTCCACAATCCAGATATATTTCCAAAAACAAAGTAGATACTTGATTACTGTTTACTGAATAATATATGTGTTAATGGATGAGTCAAAGGGTTTCCTAATGGCTAACCTACCTATTCCAACAAGAACCTTTTCCTCACTTACATAGCAGGCTGATTATCAACTCGTGTAGCACTTCTCATAGGCGATCTTGTTTACAATTTAGTTATCTCTGGGTCTCTTTCTAGGAACAGCCACCGAGTCCATCTTAGCAGAGAGCAGAATCCCATCTCTTGCACAGAGTATCCATAACAAAAATGTCTGCCAAGTTGTATTCAATGTTAAAGAATTTAAATAAGTACCTCTTTTCAGCATAAATCAGCTTAGTGATCGAAAGAGAAGTTTTGTCTGGTATAAAAACTAAAGAGATATAACATATTAAAAATCGGATAAGCCCATTAAAATATATTCCACATCACTAATCATTAGGAAATTCAAATTAATGCTGCCATGAGCTACTGACTCACACTCTTTATGGTGACTGTTTTTTAAAAGAAGCAAAACATAAAGTAATGGCAAGGATATGACAAAAGTGCAGTCCTTATGCCTTACTGATGTAAAATTGTACAGTGGTACAGGTGCTGTGGAAAACAGGTTAGTGAGTCAAAAAATAAAATTTTAAATTAAAATTTACTACTCAGAAATTCCATTGACAGTGTGGCTCAAGTGGTAAAGTGACAGCCTTGAATGAAAAAGTCAAGCAAGAGCATGAGGTCCTGAGTTCAAGCCCCAGTACTGGCGCACACACACACACACACACACACACACACAACTGATCGAGAATTTCCACTGCAGGTCTATACTCCCAAAGAAGTAAAAAATAGGAATCTGAACAGATATGTAGACAGCTGTTATTTATGACAATATTATTCACAATAATTGAAATGTGGAGGCAACTTAAATGCCTACCAACAGACGAATGAATAAACAAAATGTGGGATTTGTGCACAGTGAGGTATTATTCTGCCTTAAAAAGGAAGGAAATTACAATATATGGCAGAACATGAACAACTGCACGAACACTATGCTGAGTAAAACAAGCCAGTCACACAAGGGAAAATGCTATTGGTGTCTCTCCGATGAGAGGACACTAGTCCAATATGCATAGATAGGAAGGTGGCTGTCACCAGCCTCAAATAACAGGAGGGAAAGGAAGTTTTTAATGGCATGGAGCTTCAGCTTGGCAAAGTAAAATACTAGACAGCATAATGATGGTCACAAAAATAACATGGATATAATTTATGTTAGTAAGCTATACACAGATGGTTAAAAGGTTAAACTGATTGATTTTATGTAAGTAAAATAATAAAAATAGCTTTCATTAGCAACATGTTTGAAAAGTGAACAATCAGACTCACAAGGTCTCATGTTGTGGACAGCTCTCTCCTCTTGATGGGTTTTAGAGAAAAATAGCTAATGACTACCAAAATAAATGCAACCACACACACACACACACACACACACACACACAACACTTCAACCACAACCACACACATTAGCTTATAGTAAGATTCTTTAAATAAAACCAGAGGCTCTAGTAATAGAAATCAGAATGTCTTACCTCCAAGACCTCTCCATTAGTTAGCTTTTAGTGAGCAGGAAGCCCCTCCATTCCCATTGCATAGAACAGCAACTCCCGTGTTCTTTAAAAACCACAGACCCAGGGCAGCAATGGGCTGCACTGTGAAGTACAAAAGGACTGTGAATCCCCATGTTCTTCCTTGTCTCAGAAGGAGCTGCTTCTCTTCCCCTCCTGGAAGAGACTCCCTTTCTGTACAACTCAAGGAGAGGCAGAGAGAAAGCAGAAAAAGGTTCTTACAGTCCACTTGTCCACATAGAACACCAATGGATGCTACGCACAGATGGTGGAGCCGGGCTTTGCTCCCAGCCATTCCAGCACGCTGGCCCCAGATCCAAACTCAGATCTACTCAAAGACTCAAAGAAAAGCCGGCACTCTGGGCAGTGGTCTTCACGAACAAACACACTGGAGCACAGCCCTGAAATCTACAAAGAAGGGCATCTCCGCCCCCTGTTCACACTCTCAAGCTTCTCACAGTCAACTTTGTCACTGAACCGCCAAGACTGAACTCAAGTTTCAACTTGTTACAAACTCTTGCCTTAGTTATTGAGGTTCTCAGGGACATTTTCCCTCCCAATTTCTGCGTCATGGATCTTGGATGTCCTTCAGAAGGGTTTGTGTAATGCAGTGTCTACATGGTTTCATCCCACTCTTGCTCTGTGTACTATTTTAGCTTCACTTAAATAGTAAGTCTCTAACTGAAGCTCACTGCCCTTCCTTCCAGGAACACGAGGGGAAATGTAGCACAGGGCCAGCAACTGGTTAACAGATGGAAATTTCAAAAGCAGACTTATGGGATACAAACATAAGTTTCTGCAATAACATCGTCTTTTAGCGCTAGATCTTGGTACAAGGATTACATTCTCAATAAATGTTTATGAGTTGATTATCTTAAGACAGTAGAAGAAGAATACCGTACTGACATTATTTTTGTTCTCATTAAACAGACCTAGAGGAAAGATGAAGATTCCTTTTTTCTTATTCCCTTTAAATTGACATAGAATAATTGTATGCATTTATAGGGGTAATATAATTTGGTACGTGTATAATGATCAAATCAATGTAAAAAGCAATTCTATCTCCTCAAACATTTATCGTTGATTTTTTTAAAATTAGTGCACATGAATTAACAAAAGGTTTTGTGGTGATGTTTCCATACAGACATATAATGTACTTTGATTAAAATCACTCCCTTTATTTCTTTTTAATCTCCCTGCCCCCTTTGAAAACAATTTTGATGAATTTCATTACTTCTTTTACATGCAGATGTATAGTGTACTTCAATTAATTCACTCTCATTTATCTCTTTTTGCTCTCCTTTCTTCCACTGGCCCAGTCCCTAGTTTACATTTGTGTCATTCTTTTCTTTAGGTATAGTTTACATATATGATAGACCTCTAACTTACATGAAATATTTACCTTTCTCAGTGTTGTTTATTTCGTTCATCATGACTTCCACCTCCATCCCTTTTCCTACAGCTACCTTCATTTCATTCTTCTTTGTGACTGATAATACTCCATTATGTTTATACACTACATTTTCTTTAAGTACTCATCTATTGATGGGCACCTGGGCTGATCCCATAGTTTGGCTGTTGTGAATAATATCACAATAAGCATTGATGGACACGTGTCTTATTGCAAGCTGATTTACACTGCTTCAGATATATGTCCAGAGTAGCTTTGCAAGACCATATGGGAATTCTGTTTTCAGTGTCCTGAGGAATCTTCCAAGGCAGTCCTACTGATTTGCATTCCTGCCAATGCTTTGTAAACTTGTCTTCCTCTCTGTACCCTCCTCAGCTTTTGTTGTTTGTTTTCTCCGCGATTGTCCTTCCGCCTGGGTGAGATAGAATCTCGGTGTCATTTTGATTTGCTTTTCCCTAATGCCTAAGGGTAATAATGAACATTTCTTCATCTGTTTCTTGGCCATTAGCACTTCTTCTTGAGAACTGTTGAACATATCTGCCTACATATTTCTGAGATGATTTGTTCTTTGGGTGTCTTAATTTTTTTTCGAGCTCCTTATATATTCTGGATATTGAGAAATGTTCTTTATCTTCTTGGGCATTGTAAACCTAGCTACTCAGGAGGTGAAAATCAGGAGGCTCGTTGTCAAAGGTCAATCTGGTAAGAAGTAAATAAATTAAATTAAGTAAGCAAGACTGCATCTCTCAAGTCTGGAATGGTGGCATGGGCAGGTGAATCAGCATCTGATCTGAGGATGGCCTGGGTAAAAGAATTGCACGATCCTGCTTTTGAAAAACAAAAGCAAAATAGGGCTACTGCCCCCGCTGTAGTCGTCATGCATTTGCCTAACAATCGCAAGGCCCTGAAAGCAAATCCTAATGTTTTCTTCCTCATCCAAAAGAGCTTCTTGATCTCAGTAACTATTGAACCATGCCATAGGTAGCTTAGTATATGTACTGTGGTAAATAGCATATTATATATGGCTTTGTTCTACCCTCTATATGTGCCACTAGAGTGTAAGTTCCCTGAAGTCAGCAGCATTCTCTCTTTCCCTGTTGATCTGACTTACTTAGAAAAATGCCTGCTATTGTGATCATCTGCTAACACAATCTTAGCCATATACTAATTATGATCACATAAGATGATGCTAAGTGAAATGAACTCCAAGATACGGAAACAAGCAGTTTATCATTGTTGTTGTTATTTTTAATGTACTATGTGAAATTATTTCTTATTTCTTTTGTTTATCTTCCCTGTGGTTTAGCCTCTGTTGTCACTGTATTTGATTTTGGTATCCTGGGTATTGTGTATATGTTTGCCTGAATTAGAGAAGGGAAGGGGAACATCAAAATGGTGAAACAAAGGGTCAAAGGCAAACCAATACAACAGTGATACGTATAAGACATTATATTGTAAACCAACTGTACAACTGGGGTGGGGTGGGGGGGAGTAAGGGAGAAGGGACAGAGGGAAGATGGGAGAAAAATGAGGTAGGAGGTAACAAGTTTGACAAGAAATGTACTCACTACCTCACGTATGTAACTGTAACTCCTCTGTATATCACCAAGGCAATAAAAGGAAAAATGCCTGCTAAGCTGGGAGCTGATGGCTCACAACTGTAATCCTAGCTACTCAGGTAGCTGAGATCTGAGGATCATTGTTCAAAACCAGCCCAGGCAGGAAAGTTCCTGAGACTCTTATCTCCAACGAACTGCCAGAAAAGTAGAAGGGGTGCTGTGGCTCAAAGTGGTAGAGTGCTAGCCTTGAGCCAAATTGCTCAGGGACAGAGCGCAAGCCCTGAGTTCAAGCCCCAGGACCAACACACACAAAGAAAGAGAGAACGGGAAAGAAAAAAAAATGTCTGCGAAGCACTCTAGCAACTACAACTGATTAAACAGCGGCTGCAGGAGCATATGGCCACGATGCTGGTGATTCTATGGGGCTACCCAGGGGCAGGACCTCCCTCACAATTTCAGAGGCAGGTGAAGAATATAAGAAAGAGTCAGAACAGACACCATCCAAAACTAAGAGAAAATTCAGGTGACAGTGTGCGATCCTCAAATCAATAGAAAGGAGAACTTGCAAGAGGAAAAGATGGCTTGCAAGCCTGCCTCAAGAACCATTTGTTGTTCAATCCTAAATCTAGATCTGGCATCTCACAAGCCACAACCTTCGGTGGAGATTCATTCTCGAGGTCAAGTAAATACAGGGATGCACCTGAGATCTCCTTAAGTTGCATGTCCTTGATGCCTCACTTGTCAATGCCTGTGTCGGCCATGTTAGGTCCAGCCCTACGCTGGCATATACTCCAGCTTGGAGTATGTACCATAATAAGGCATTGTCATTGGCTTCCAGATTACTAGGGTTTAATGGGCACCAGTGGTTATGACACAGAACATAAGTTTTAGCAAGAGTAAGTTGAAGAGACACAGGAAAAGCAGATATGGCATATATCCCTAAGTCCCTGTGCTTAGAAAACAGGATGATACTTAGCTGAGACAAAGTCATAGAAAAGGTGCAGGGAGAGCATTCCAACTAAGAGAACATTATCTGTAAAGACTAGAGCCTTGAAAGAACATGAAGGATGATTACCAGAAGGGGGACAAAAGATTGGCAGGAAATAAAGAAGACGTGCACCCATTCGTCATCTGTTCAGTGCGTGGCTCCCCATTTCTTCTTACTGTTCCATTGGTGGCTGGGGCTCTTTTGCTTCTGTGGAACTGATGTGTTGAATGGGTCAATTGGGAAGCCCATCAGTCTGTTGGTTCTGCATGGTCCTGGCTGCCAAGGAAGCAGGGAGCAGACCTCAGCTGAGCCTTGCTGCTCTGTCAGATGTATTTTTAGCCCCAGCAGAAAATAACAGCAGTGTGCATTTAATAAAAAATAAATAAATAAAGGAGAGAAGAAAGAAAAGAAAAAGAATCAACCCCTGGGAATGATGTAGTGCCAATGCTGGAGCAATCAAGGACTTGACTCAGGGTTAGAATGTGTTTCCAATTGAATTACTATTGTGGTCATAGTTATAAAAAGAGAATGGGAGGAGAAAATTGTGAGGCTGGTCAGCTTCTTGGGGAGCATTTAATCTTGGTTTGCTCTAATTTTAACATTCAGTGACACATGAGCCAACTCTGCCCTTAGGAGTTATTTCAAGGGGACTGGCCAGCACCCACAACTTAACAGTCAACACAGTCAGCACTGCCAGGCTGAACTGCCCAACGTTCTCTCTTTCCTCCTTCCACTCCTTCCCCCTCTTTTCTGCACTGTGCTGCTTTCTCCTCTCTTTTTCCTTTCACTCAGTTTCGGTCTCCACTCGTTCTTCTGCGCACAAGCTGATGAGACACTGGAGCCTTTCCGTGAGCGTAAACCATGATTCTCACAATACTGAAGGCCTTGGGATGCAGAGCCGGGGCTCTGAGAAAGGCAGGGACGGGCGGCTTTGCGTGGAGAACGAGCCCCCCTACAGCCTCCACATAAAAGCTAACAGTAGTTTAAATCATCAAGAACTGCCACTCCCAATCTGATTACACTTTACCTTCAGGGCATAGCCGTCCTCCTTTGGGCTCTACCTACTCTGTATCCTGTCCCCTCGTAAAACAAAATCACCATAATTACCTGCTACCTATGGAGGGCTTCCCTTGTACCAGGCCCAGTCTTAGCAATTATGAGCATATCATTTCATCCTCAGATTGACACCAAGAAGTAGAAACGGTTAGCTATCTACCACTGGCAAGGAGACTCCAAAGGGTTGTCACTTTCCAAAGGTCATCCAGCTAATTAGTAGCAAATGCTGGAATCTGGCTCACTCCAAAGCCCCTCCACCCATTGTGTGAGCCTGAGCTATCAGTGTGAGCTAGTTCTTTGGAATGCTGGGCATCTTCACTGATAAGGGTATCTCCTACCTCCTAAGCAGGGCCCCCCTCCCTGCTGTTCCTTCCCATCCTTTTCCTCTAGTTCAGTCCTAGAATGAGTCTGCTTTTGATCACCTCTGTTGCAGCATGAGTTCCCATCAATATTGATGACGTTGATAGATATTGGTGACCATTACATATTCAACACTTTATGTCCTGCAGGGCCTACGTGCTTTATATATATTCTCTGACCGTGTTTCTCTCAAGAAATGGAGGAGGGAGTTAGTATTCTAATACCCATTTTACAGAAGGAAGACTGATGCATGGAGAGGCACTGATTTGCTCAACTACTGAGCTGCCTCGTGATAGAACTAGGAAAAAATAGCTATTGTTCATTGAGTATTTACCATGAAACAGGCACTGGACTTAGCAGTAGATAGGTGGCATTGTACTTGATCCTGGGCACAGTTGTGAGGCAGGACTATTAATCTTATGTTTCAGATTCAAGTGGAGCCACTTGACCAAGCTCACATAGCCAGAATGGGAATTCAAGTATAAGAAACCTGACAAATACTGCTATGGGCCACCTTACTGTGAGTACCTTGCCGCCTTCTCAATAAATTTTTACTCTTTTCTAGAAAAACCAGGGCATTCCTCATCTCCAAGCATTTCAGTCAGGCAGGTGATGGTCAAAGAAAACCATCCTGCCTCACTGATCCTTGGAACGTCTCTCTCCTTAGGAGAAGCGGGCAGGTAAATGACTGTCTTGTCCTGAGAAAGTGAGTGGCCTTATAAATCCACAAGGAGCAGACTTCCCATAATAACTAAATTTCATCTAATTTGCCTCTTTGCCTTCATGTGAATCATGTACCTTGCAGCTGGAGGCTGGGAACAGGCAAAAGCAGATCACTTTTTCATGGAGACATAAGCCAGAGCTGGAGAAAAAGAACACAGGCAGATCTCTCCTCATGAAGTCAACTTGCATGGTCACCTTGCCCAGTGCTGGGCATGCGCACACACACACATACACACACACACACACACACACAGGCACACATATACACATACACACACATGCACACATACACACACATGCACACATACACACACACACACAGGATTTTCAGTGAGAAATTATATATGTGTCCATTTGGGGAACTCCATGGAGCCTTGGTGTCCACAATACACAGTTCAAAAACAGATGGTCATTGAGGAAAATCTATAAAATCTCAGGATAGACATATTCACCACTATATGAGTATGCTTGGTTTGGTTTTCCCATAATGCCCCCGACTTCTGTTAAACATAAGTCTCTTTCAACAAACCTAAAATGCTTACTTTATTACTTAAATTAAATACAGTAACTTTTAGATTGCTCTGGGAAAGGTAATTTTCACAAAATAAAGGCAGGGAAACACTCGGCAGATCACCCCAGTGGTCTGATTAAGCCCAACTGATAGCAACTTGAGACCGACTAAAGTTTATTTCTGCATCAGCTGAGCTTATCAGGAGTTAAATATATTTTTGAAATTTCTTTTGATGGCTCAGCTTATTTATTTTTTATTTATTTGTGTATGTATGTATTCTGATTGTGTTTGCCATGTGTAAGACCAAGTATAAGGAATCCATGAATAAGGCATATTTACTGTCTTTTCCCAGCCTCATTTGCAATGCAAATGGTTAAACACATTCTTATTTCAAATGTATTGGCTTCCAGGTATTTGCCCATGCATTTTCCTTCTAAAGGGTAAGAGAGCAACCTAAAAAGTTTGACTTCGGAATGACAGATCTGTCCTTAAATCCCTCCCTTCACCTCCACTAACCACCCTATTACATACAAATTTTATGGCTTTGTGTAAGTCACTTTCTTTTTTTTTTTTTTTTTTTTTTTTTTTTTGCCAGTCCTGGGGCTTGGACTCAGGGCCTGAGCACTGTCCCTGGCTTCTTCTTGCTCAAGGCTAGCACTCTGCCACTTGAGTCACAGCACCACTTCTGGCCATTTTCTGTATATGTGGTGCTGGGGAATCGAACCCAGGGCCTCATGTATAGGAGGCAGGCACTCTTGCCACTAGGCCATATCCCCAGCCAGTGTGTAAGTCACTTTCTGACCCACAGATTTTTTTACCTATAAAATTGCATCAACAATCTTTGTCTACCACTTCAAGAGCTTCATTAGATACAAAAGAAATATTCAATGTGAAATTGCTAGATGCATGCCTATTAAGTCAGGCTTACTAGTTAAAGCCATTTATTGTTAGTTTTGTGGACTCTTCCTAAGGGCAGCATAATCAATCATAATAATTAATAATAAAATAAGTGCCCCACCAAGCTTGAGACTAATTTTGAAAAACAAATCAACACTAACAGGAACATCATCAAAATGAATACTAGGAAGCCGACACAGGTCTTGACTAAAGGAATAGGAGACTAACAGGAGGAGTTAGAAAAATGGAAGGAGGCATGGCAGGTGAATACAGACACAGTATTCAGTATTTGATGCATATTCATGAAAACTGGAGTAGGAAACTTGATGTGAAGAGTGCAGAAAGATGGAAGAAGTGACTCTGACCAAAATGCACTGTAAACATAAATTGGCGTGTTAAATTGAACCTCTTTGTATGACTATTTGAAGAGAAACAAACACATTTTTTTTTAAAAAATGACACTTGCTTTGATTGCGGGGATCATGCTATAGCCTACATAAGCAAACACAATGATATGAGATGATAAAATAAGGATAATTACGGTACCAGTAGCTGACATCTATGACATGTTCACTGTGTGGTAGGCCATGTATTGAAAGCATTTTAGTTATGATCTTCTCATCCTGACAAGAATTTTTATGCTCACAGCAATTATAATGTTGTCTAAGTACCTGGGAACTGGATCTCAAAGTTTGTCCTTGTGAAAGAAACTTATACAAACGAGAGAACATATAAAGTTCTGGAACAGCAAAATTAATCTGTGTGATAGAAACAATGTGTGCCTCCGGTGGAGGCTGAATGTGGGGCAGCGGATGTCAGGCTTGAGTAATGTGCTGCATATTTCATCAAGAGATTGCACTACACAAGTACATGCGTTGGCCATTAAGATTTGTACACGTCGCTGTACATTCAAAAGAATAAAACTGTGTGAACAAACTTCAAACTGTAGACAGGGATAAAAGCCCTCGTGCATGGAGAAGATATATGGATATTTGCAACTTTGAATTCTGATTGGCAAACATAAGATTGATGGATGAATAGATCCACAAATCTGTGGATGAGTGGACAAAATTGTGATTGGGAAAGATAGTAAGATGGTAATGGCACAACCTGAGCGTGTGTGAACGCATTCAACTTGTTTATGCTCCAATTTTTTCATAACAAAATTTAGAAAGGAAGGAGAATAAGTGAATAGAAGTAATCCAATGTTCTCCTGTGTTTCCCAAGGAAAGCTCACAAATGCAGTGAGCTTATGTCCCGTCCCTCAAGCATCATTGCAGTTGAACTGGGTCTGAAAGAGTTGCAAGGTGTGACTTCACACAGTGGACTGCCCACGGGGATGCAACCCAACATTTGCCCAGAGCCAAACAAAATGCTTCTTTGAAGGAGGCCCAGAGGCTCACCCTTTCTGAGTCATCAAGTCTTGAGATCCCAGCTATCAGGGAGTAAAGGTCGAGATGCCATTGTGGGCCCTGGTGCCCAGGGGAGGTTGACATCACCCAGGGACATCTCCTTGATCATCAGAATCCCTTGTTTGTAGCCCATGGATGATGAGTAGGAGCTGACTAATTCCTCCTGGAGTCAGCCAATGAAAGAGGCTCAGCTGTGGCAAGAGATGACTCCATTCGCCGACATCATCCCATTTCTGCTTTTAGTGAGCTGTTATTTGGTTATCTATATTCAATAAACATAGCTCGCTGTAGTGAGGCCATTGTTTAAAATGATGTAATGACTCTTAACAGAAAAAAAGGAGGAGGAGGAGGAGGAAGAAGAGGAGGAGGAGGAGGAAGAGGAGGAGGAAGTGGAGGAGGAGGAGGAGAAGGAAGAAGAGGAGGAGGAGGAGAAACAGGAGGAGAAAGGAAAAGAAGAAGAAGAAGAAGAAGAAGAAGAAGAAGAAGAAGAAGAAGAAGAAGAAGAAGAAGAAGAAGAAGAAGAAGACGAAGAAGAAGAAGAGGAGGACTACAAAGACGACCTGTCAGCCAGTGGAGAAGAGTCCTGAATTTAAGTAACATCAGGAAGTCTGAAGGAGAAGAGTCCTGAATTTAAGTAACATCAGGAAGTCTGGAGATCATTCTAGAAAGAGGTTAACCCTAGGGTCTTAAGTGAGTCCCTGAAATGATTTGGCCTGTGGTTTCTTCCAGATGAATATGATACTCTATTACCCTATGTTCTAGAATTATCCTGATTCCTTTACAAGGCCCAAGTCTTTACCAAACCTATGTCTTCACAGACTAACCTGGTACTCCAAAGCTTTTGGAAGGCTTTTGGTAAATGCAGGACTGGCAGGAATGAATGGCAACCTTGTGCTACCATCTATAGTGACAGATCCAAGGCTGGCCCGGGCTCTTTCCTGAAGCCTGGCTACACCGCTGGCATTAGGATTCACTGCATTCTGTCCTTCTGAGGTTGGCACCCTGACCCTCATCTTGCAGTCTGGGGAAACTGAGGCAGCGAATCATTTATAAGAGTCATGAAAAGAATCTCAGTCCACCCTGGGCTATCTTCTGAGCTTAGCCCCTGATTTCACACAGCTACAAGAAGGAGGGGTCAAAGCTTCATGCAGCATCGTCTCTCAACATCATACTTTGTCCTTTCCTCCTAAAAGATCCTAAGTAGTGGCTTCCTCCACACTTGACCGAACAAGCAAAACTACAAATGCAGGTAAGGGAGTCATTCTGCAAAGCTCCAGTCATCCTCTATCACCGGCCACTGAGAAGGAACAAAGAAACAAGTAAATCTTCTCTTCATTGTGGGCCAGGCCCTGCTGGAGGCCACATCACACTTCTGGATCACCCAAGCAGATGAGAAGTCCCTCCCTGGTTTCACAAAAGGGCTGCAAGTCACTCAAAAGTGATGGCTAAGGGCCTTCCCTACCAGCGCCTGATTGATGGAGGGGTTGGGAGAATGCACTTTTTGCGGACCGTGACAAAGGAGCCGGGGTCCATTCATCTTGCCTGGCCGCGGTCTTTGTCCTTCCCACTGGGGAAAATGAGCCTCTAATCCAGGGCACAGCTACACCTGCCACATTCTGTTTCCATGGTTGTGGCTGCCCTGAGATTACTCTTTGAAGAGCAGATAGAAAATGTTCCAGCTGGAAGGATGACTCTAATATCTTAATCCTTCAATGTCGCCTCTGACCCACAGGAAAAAGGGTAAATTGTGCTTTGATGCCAGAAAGTTTGTTCTGACAATGAAATCTCATCACTCCTCAAAAGGCCACATGATTTTCAACTCTTTTCTTTTAAAACCGGAAGAGGCTTTGTACAGGGTTCCAGGCAAACAATATCCAGACAGCAGGAGCATTCAATCACCCAAATTAGGCCAGACCTCTCCATCCAACCCACTGCGCCAGAGCCCAGACCTCAGCCTGCCCACCCCAGTTCAGCTTCTCACGTGATGCTACCGGACTGCAGCCCTGCCAGAAGATGGTGACTGAGTCAGGCTTCCCATAATTAGCACAGCACCCTCTGATCAGGCTCCTGGCAGTGCGGCTGAGCTCATCACTAAGGTTTGTTTACAAGCTGTGTGACTCTGGGTAAGTCACAGAAACTCTCACTAGCAGTGAGGAGGAGGAGGAGGAGGAGGAGGAGGATAACGGTGATGATGGTGATAGTGACAATGACGTTGTGATCATGATCAGTGGTAACAACGCCTTTGTCCACAATCGATCTGATGGTGACATCAACCCACCTGGCAACTGGAGGACATTCAGTAAAATGGTCCTGATTCTTAAGGATGAAAAAAAAGAGAGACAGCGTACAAAGCAGAGGCCAAGCAACAGAAAGTCCCTGGCAGAAGTGGAGGCAGCTGAGGGGGAAATTGGGAGAGCAACAGCACGAGAGTTGAGTTTATTCCTTAAGGCCTGGTTTCAGCAGCATAGAGCAGGACGGAAGGGCGAGCAGCAAGCAGGGAGGGCTGGGAGTGGACTGGCAGGAGGATGTGTGGATGTGATCTGGATGAGGGAGGTGGAGCCCCTGCGTGTTCTCCAGCAACGGATAACATGGAGAAAGGAGGGCTTTGCAGACCTGGTAACTCGGGCATCACATCCATTGCCAGACTGACTCGTTCCTCTCTTGCCCCGCGCTTATAATTCCACAGTAAATTTTCCCCAAACAGGAACTTCCTGGAGAGTCTGAGAAAATTACAGTCCTTGGCCCTACCCACATCTAGGGATTTAGAAACCCCACAAATGGCACCCAGGAAATCTCCTGCTTCCAAATGCCTGGGATCATTTTTACCCGGAAGTGTGAAAGCCATGCATCCAAAACAAGGGGTTTCGAGAAGAATCCTCATGAGAACAGACTGTATTTCAGTCAGTGAACTAGGTCTCTACGGACCATCCATTAACTATAATCATAAGCCCCAAGGCGGTGGTAGCCTTCTAAAAATACAATCAACCAGGCAGTGCAAATTCAAGCCTTAGAAAAGAGGCCAGAGGAGAAATTGCAAGATATTACTGGTCCTTGTTTTAGAGGGCTGGTCTTTGTTTGTTTGTTTGTTTTTGGTTTTTAGGTCTATAGCCATTATCAAGTCAGAAGGCTAAAGGCCACACCCCAACTCAAGTGCAACCTGTTCAGCTGGCTAAAGAGAACCCAGGAAAATGGCCAGCTCATCAAGTCCAAGAGAAGACAGAGGGCTACCAGGAGTGGAAGGGAAGTGTAGGGGACTTGATTCAGGTTATACACACACACACACACACACACACACACACACACACGCACGAGCACACACACCCCTCAGCTATTGTCAGCACAGGTCTCAAGGGGGCGTCCCAGATCTTGTTGGGGACATTGGTGTGAGGAGCAACCCTCAAGCCTGGGGACACAAAGAAAGAAAAGAGAGGAATTCTGAGTGGGTTTGGAAGACAATGAAACAGGTTCTTACAGCCTGTGTGAGATTTTTGACAATCAGAGATGTGAAATGAAAAGGCAAGTGGGAGATATACTTATAAAGAAATGCTTACAGATAGGAACTGTAAGAAGCAGATCCCAATGGATTCTTTCCTATGAGGAAAGGCCAAGAGCCTAGAAAGAGAAATCAGGAGGAATTATAAGACCCTTGACTATCAGGTTAGGAAATCAGTGATTATTTTGTAAATAATATAAAGAACAGCTGAGAGTGACTCCTAATGAGAAGTATTTATCACTCTACTTTCCAGATAGCAGTATATAGATACGCAGAGCCCCAGGACTTAGGGTCTGTACTCTTAAAACTCCTTTGTTATATCTAAGACTTCAGCACAGAACTGGAGAAGGATAGTTGTTTTTAAAAAAGCACCTTCACATTGGTTTGCAAGAGAGTAAGATCTGTTTCAAGCTCCCCCTAATTATCTACATAGCAGAGATTGTGCAAGTTTTCCTGGGGCAGCAGGAGGAACAAAAAGAGCAAAGGTCAAATGGAGAGGTAATAGAGGAGAGGATCCACATATTTTTTTTCCTTTTCTGAGATCATAGCATTTAATCACATTCCCAGAGAAGTTCAAGGGCTCTTTTGTAGATGCTCCAATTCCTACGCTCCTTCTGGCAGCTTGGCCTTGTAGCTCTGCCCATAAGAGATGATGCCCAAATTCCTACCGGTACATCAGGTCTAGCCTTACATCTTGCTTTGGGAGATAGAATATGGAGGAAGTGGACAGTTCTAAAGTGTAGCCCTAGTAGGCCTTAAGCAATTCTGTGGTTGGTTAGAAGCAAACAGCCCTGTGAATGCAAGCTCAGGCTAGCCTAGGGAAGCACAGGAAAATCCCATCTGAGACCATCTTAAACCTGCCATGCCCTTCCTGGCCAACAACCTGACACCTGACACAGGAAAACAGGTCAGACCAGCCATGCCCAGCCAGGATTAGTAGAACTGTCCAGCAACCCCATAGACTCAAGGAAAATAATAATTATTTTTTAAGCATTGGTGTCATGGTGGTTGGTTTATGAAGTAGTAGTAATCGATACCAATAGAACAAAAAATTCCCCAGAAGATCTCTCCTGATAAAGAAAGTTAGACTTTACTTAGTGAGACATCTTAGACTAGAATGTATTTAATAGCAAAGGAAGGAAAAAAATCATGAAGCATGCTTAGCAGTAACCACAAGGTTGTTAGGCATTTAGTAGTTAGAGTGCATGGATAGTTAAATAAACCAGGCTGCATTGTGGTAGAGTTCATGAGGGTGGATCCTTCCCTTTAGCAAAGGACTTTCCTACATGTTCCCCTACTCACAAATGTGGAAACTGAGAAGGCAATGGATTTCCTAAGATTATATACTGTCAAGTAGTAAACTCACAGGGCCTGCTTAGAACCAGAGCTTTTTCTTGTCCCAACATCTGGGTCCGAATGGATAGAATCCAGGCTCAGATATTAAAGGCACCAACCTCAGGACTGGAATACAATTCTACAGCTCAGAGAGAGAAAAGAAAGAAAAGGGAAGGGGAGGGGGAAGGGGAAGGGAAAGAGAGAGAGGAAGAGAAAGGGAAGGAAAGGGAAGGGGAAGGCAAGGAGAAAGGAAAGGAAGGAAGAGAAGGGAAGGGAGGGGAGATCTAGTTCTCATATTTCCTGATAGAACTGCAGAAATCTGAGAATCAAGGAAATAGGAATCAGGTACTAGAATGTTTTTCTCTCCTACCTCAGCTCTGCATTCATTCTCCTGTATTGGTGTTCTTCCCAATAAAATTGACTTCAAGTAAGGGATACAATGAGCCCCAGAAACTCCACTTTTTAAGATCATTTCAGCTCAAAATGTAAGAGACTGTCTCTGAATGAGCATGTTATTTTCCTATATAGCCCAATTTCCTACATGAGGTCATGTGCCAGTCCCTGAGCCGGAGGTGGCAAGTGCTAGGGAATGACAGTTTTGAAGGAATGAATGGATCTTGGATCCATTCATTGGAAGAATGGATCGTTGTGAAAATGATTCACATCCATCTCCATAGCAAAGGGATAAAGCAGCATCTCTTTCTTTTCATTCCTTCCTCCCTGCATTCCATGAGCTAGCTGTCATCTAACCAATAACCCTTCCTGAGAAGCAAGACTCGGCCTGCAGTTCCAGAGGCATCTGTACGCTGAGCACATAATTAAATCAGAGCAAGTACAGCTGGTGGAAGCAGGAAGACATGCACAAACTCTTCAATCTGGGGATGTTCCTGGACCCTGTCATTACATCCCCCGCATGCTAATCTCACCCACTGGGTTGCCACAAACTCTGTGACTCGAACTGCTCCAGGAGAAAGGCACACAAGTCCTCTCTTAGTCTGTGGCTCTTCTCCATGCTTCCTTCAGTGAAAATCTTTTTCAAGTATCACCAAGTTAAAAAGATTTTGCCCAGGACAAGAGGCAGATCTAGGTAGTACACGAGGTAGAACGCTACCATGGAAGAGGAGGAAAAGAATGGGTTTTAAATGTGAAAAGAGAAATTTACTTATTATGTAACCTGGGAGAGATTCCTTAATCTCTCCAAACCCAATCTATACTTACAACTATAGATGACTGGAATAACATCTGGCCACGAGGAGGATTAAATGGCATTCGTTAATGTGTGCTGGTGGCTCCTGGTCTCTGCAGGTAGCTGAGCCTGGAAGAGGACCACTGTTCCAAGGCAGCCTCTCCAGGAAAAGTTTTCAAGACCTCGTCTCAACAGAAAAGGCTGGAGGTGATGCCTGTCATCCCAGTTATGGCAGAAATTATGAAATAGAATGGTGGTCTAGACTGGCCAAGAAGTGAGAATCAATGCAAAATAATAACCAGAGCATAACAGACTGGACTGTGGCTTAAGTAGTAGAATGCCTGTCTTACAGACACGATACCCTGAGTTATTTAATGGAACCAAGAGATAGACTGGAAAAGCCACTTTGGCAAACAGGTCCAAATCAACATATAGATAAAGAAAGTCAATGGGGTATTCTGATTCCTCTAGCATGACTGGGGGAAGAGTTCTACAGTCTTCGTGATCTGTGTTAAAATACAGTATGGCTGCTCATTTGCATTTGTGATTGGGAGCTACCTCAAGTGTAACTGAGCTTTGTATAGAATGGCAGGTGGGAGGACTCTTAGAAGGGATGGGTACAGAAAGGCCGTGGGCCAGAGCAGGCCAGTCAGAGGGTGGCCTATACCCCATCTCTATCCTGTGTTCTTTCAGGAACTACTTGGAGATACATACTGGTGGCTCATGCCTGTAGTCCTATCTATTCAGGAGGCTGAGATCTAAGGATCATGATTTAAGCCACCCCAGGGAAGGAAAG
This sequence comes from Perognathus longimembris pacificus, assembly GCF_023159225.1. Lineage (NCBI taxonomy): Eukaryota > Metazoa > Chordata > Mammalia > Rodentia > Heteromyidae > Perognathus > Perognathus longimembris. The sequence continues at coordinate 9,909,766 of NC_063172.1, forward strand.
TCCATGAGACTCAGATCTCCAGCTAACCACCAAAAAACTGGACATGAAACTGTGGCTCAAATAGTTGAGCACTACCCTTGAGTAACAACACGAAAGGACAGGAAGCAGGCCTTGAGTTCAAGCCTCAGTGCTAGCATACACACACACACACACACACACACACACACACACACACGAATAACTTGGTATCCTTGAGACAGAACCAAGAGTCCAGAGTCCCTCCTACCTCCTGGGACAGGTGACAAGTAATTGGGGGTAGTCATCTTCACCATGCAATGCTTCTCGTGCCGAAGCGCTGTCTCTCCTCCCCTTGCTAAGGGGAGGAAAGCTACTGAAACTCGCTGAGGATCAAGGACAGATCGTATCCAAACCATTAAGTGGGCAGGTAATGCAATGTTCCGATGTAACTGGCTTTCTTAGCTTCAATCTCTGAAATCTCTGCTGGGGGCGGGCGGGGGTGGGGGTGGGGAGTTGGGGGGAACTGTTATTTTTTTCTTATCTTTTCCCATGTCTGGGTTGTCAGTTAGCAGCAGAGCTTGGCAGCCCTGGAATATGTTCTCCATTGTGTTCTTTCTGTGAAGAAAATTACAGCGTGAAAAGGAAGGGGTTGGAGAGGAACATTACATTCTAAACAGTCTCGGGAAGATAATTGCAAAGTCTCCTGTGCGCCCTGCTTCCCCCTCCCTTCCCGCCTCCTCTGCCTGCTCCGCTCCTGAGCCCTGGCACAGGCCCTTCTGAGCCATTGCTGCTGCAGAGGGATGGGGTCCCCAGGATTCTGTGGCTGGCACTTTCCCGCTGTGAGCTGCCAGCTTCCTCTTCCTGGGTAGCACGACACCCACACATTCTGGCCAACAAGAAAAACTTGGAGGGTTGACTGAGGGCTGTTTTGTTCTTCATTCTTGCTTGTTTGGTTTATTCCTTGAGGACGCCTGTTCAGCTATAAAGGCAACCTAAAAGATGCTGTGGCTAGGCACTGTGAATAAATTTAAGTCCCCCAACTTTGTTATCTGCGCCCTCTGACCGAGGATATTCTCTTTTTATAATCACCTTGGGCTTCAAGAGAGGATTGCCTGACAGGTGTCTTACGTGGAAAGCAAACTACCCCTCAAACAGGCAATGCCTTCTTCTTATCCTTTAAAAGAAAACAAAATAAACACCTCAGATCACTGGCCAGGCAACTCGCCCCAATGGTAATGTCTCTTTGTCTCTGGATAACTTCCAGAGACAAAAACTGAGCTAATGGCTTACCAGCTAGGCCATACCTATGACTTAAGCCTGTTTTAACCATGCGTGCCTTTCTCAACCGCTGCTCCAATTCTCTCTATTTAACCTGAAGCCAGTGTCTGTACCCCTGAAGGTGGCTGAAGCTATACTAAAGAGCAGTCACCCCATGGCTGCCATGTAATAAACTTCCTTTCTCTGCCCTTCACTGTGTCTCTTTTTCGGCATATGGGGGTGAATGGCTAGACCTACCTTGGGACTCCTGGACATCAGGACTGAAGGTCTAAGTACCCAGTTTCAAGTCCAGGTAAGTTCCAGACCTTACTGAGTCATGACCTATATACTTCAGGTATTTCTGTGTACACAATACTAATACTACTACTTACTGATGTTGGACCAGGTGTACAAAAGTGTGTCAAGCATCTCTATCTCTGAAATAGAAAAATCCTGAAAGGTGTTTTATTCTAATTTCCATGTTAAAGGTGAGGCATTGCATTCCTCAGTGAGGAAAGAAAAGAAGAACAAAGAAAAAGGGAGAAGAGGAGGATGAGGAAAGAAACGAGTGTTTTCTTCTTTTAGTTTTTTTAAATGTAACCTTTCGTTGGGTCGCTATGTCCTCATTTGCTTTTTAAGCTATATCACACATCTGTTGAATCAGAAATGGCCCAAGCTCTCTTGGTGATTTTTGTGTTCCTCTCACACACATTCTCTCTCTCTCTCTCTCTCTCTCTCTCTCTCTCTCTCTCTCTCTCCTCTCCCTCTCTCTCTCTCTTTCTCTGTGTGTGTGTGTGTGCGTGTGTGTATTCTTCTTTTCATTAAAGGGAACAGGGTGTACATGCTGGGATTATAGGCATGTATAACCACTCCCAACTTGGCTTGCTCATTTTGATCCATCTAAAGATTGAGAACTACTACTCTACAGTAATCTGTACTGCACAGTTAATAGCCAAATACAGTTGTGAATTCATACCTCTTACCCCTTCGTCGCATTCACTAGAGACTCTTCTGAAGCAAAATTTATTTTGACCTTGGACAAATCAATTGGAAAAGGGAGGTGCCAGCAAACTTCTAGAAATCTAATCAGCCTTGCAACTTATGATATACCGGCATTTGGTACCTGGCACAAAACAGCAGGTTGCTGCTTGAAATACAAAGGTGTGCTTGAGAGAGCATTTCCCAAGTTCTCCTGGCTTCCTTCCTACACTGTGTCCCGCTGAGTCTAAGGAAGTGACAGCCACACCAGCTGTCAAGACACAATCGGCCACATTATGGATGTCCTTGCACAAGGGCTCAGATTCTTCTAAGGTGAAAGTAACTCACACAGTCACCCAGCTCAGTACCAGGTGGAGGGAGAAATGCAGGCAGCAGAAATGCAGTGTGGGTCAATATTTAATACATCTGGTGGTCAGATGACATTGGCAGATGTTTAAACCAGTACTTGAAATGACTACTCTATTGGGCCCTTTCACTAATCATCACACAACTGGAAAAAATGCTTAAAAATAATTTTTTAAAAAAAACCTTGAAGTGGGGGATTTTTCTTTTCTATTTCTTTAAGCTTTGGGTTCCTTACATTCCTTTTAATGTTTTCAATCTTTTTCAGTGGGAAAGTTGATGTCTAACGAAAGCACCTACACAATTCCTTGAGATTTTAGAATATAAAGGAAGCCATGCTTGGTTAATCCAGGCTGGGATTATCTGGTGGCTATCTCCACCCTCTGGGTCCTCTTGCATCTGAATTTGCTGATAGAAACCACGCCCCCTCCCTCAGATCACCTCCCCCCAGCTCTTGATTCCTGTCTCCGCTCCAAGTGACAGGGATTTCTCCCTGGCAGTCAGCATACTCATAGGCTGACCATCCACGGAGTTTAGAATTGTCTGATCTTCATTCTACTGCTTTTTCCTTCCTCTATTCCGTCATCAACAGCCTTTATTGCTTCTCCTCCTAGAACTCACATCCTCTGCCGGGTTCCCAAATGGTGGTGAGCTGCAAGCCCTTTGGACTTCTCTCTGTCCATGCTAGTCATACAGATTATCTGCCTGTCTAGTGTCACAATACATAACTAACCAAGTGGCATGGAGAAGAGAACCTATGCAGCAAGAAGAAATCAGAAAACTCTTCATGGACTAGAAAGAATATATGGTTACTTATAGAACAAGAGTCTATTGATAGAAAGAAAGAGATATGTTCATCTTTACATGCAAGACTATATTATATAATTAAAACATCACTCCACATGCCTTAGGGACAATAAATCAGATGAAGGGTGAGTGTAAAACCTGAATGCCAGTTATAGAGCAGGAGACCAGCCCGGGCAAAGCTGTCCTATCCATAGTGAGAGAGAGAAAAGGGAGACACTAAGGCCTTAAGAGCTCCCCTCCTGAGCAACATAGCTTTATGAGAAGTGTCATAAGCTAGTTGTTTTGATTTTATGCACACACATGGACCACCTACTGTGTCCTTGGAAGTTTCGCCAAGTCCCGAAGATTAAATGTGGACTAAGCAGGCAGCTGGTCCCTTCCCTTATGCAGATTTCACCCTACAGATAAAGGATGGGTGTTACAGAAGGAGCCAATGCTTCCTGAGACCCAAGTTGAGTTGGGAAGGGGCGTGGCACGCCGCAGAGGAAGATCAGAGTTCTCCCTCCTAGACACCAATGCTCTGGACAGCAGCAGGAATACCCGCTGGCTTCTGTTAGGGATACCCAGGCTCACCCTTGACCGAGGTTCTCCAGAAGGAGAAACTCAGGTCTGGCAGCCCTGCCTCTGGATTCACAAGCTCCTTAGGAAGGGTTTGGGTTGGTTTTGTTTTTGTTTTTTTTGCACAGCTGCAGTTTGGAAGTCACCATTAAAACCCAAAAGATACAGGAGTAACTTCACCTGGCTGGAACTGGTTTAGAAAGGCTTAAAAAGACAGGATGCAACTTAGGTGCCTAATCTTCAAAGGAAACAGTTCCCTCAGGAAGACAAGAAGAGCTGGCAGGAACATTCCAGGAATTCCAGGTGTTTGTTCTCCTGAGCCAGCTCACAATGCCTCCAAACCCTCAGATTTTCTCCATGGATTTAAAACTAAAGCAAAGGAAATGATGCAGGCACAAAGTTATGCATTGCATTCTTGCAAACAATCTTCCCTGATGCCTTATTGAATCAGCTCTGGTTTGTGTATATAAGTCAGTATTATCTCTGCTCTCTGATAGACAGGATTATGTAATCTAGTGATGGGAAGATGAGCTCCAAGATGACATGCTAAGTTCAAAGAGTAAGGAGTGGCTTCATGCTTACTTTGGAGGGGTGCGTGTGTGTGTGTGTGTGTGTGTGTGTGTGTGTGTGTGTGTGTGTGTTCCTGTATGCGTTATGCAGGTCCTGATCAGGATGTGGGGGGTACTAGTGGAAGGGGGGGATGGTCAATAGTAAGGGTGAAGGAGAGGGAAAATGGTCCAGATTCTCTATGCCATGTGTCAAGATGGAAGCTTGGAGCTTGGTGAGGGAGACTTTCGGAAGTGGGAAGGGGAAATGGAGAGTGATGGAGAGGGTGAGTCTGACCAACGGACATTATGTGAATACATGGATGTGTCCAAGCTTCGCCTCCCTTTTTACAATAGATGGTCATTGAAAAATGACAGAAAGAAAGGACAGTACTTCAGAAGCTGCAGACGACGTGGAAAGAAGATTGTCACTAGGCACTATTTTGTACCACTTTCATTTCATTCTGTGAGCTAGGATTACCAGTTCCAAGAAATAGAGTACCTTCGCAATGGATGAACAAATAGAGGAAATTTCCTGCCTGAGGCTTTCACCCAGTGCTCTAGGGCTTCCTATGTGAGGCGGGGGACGGGGCGGGGGGGGGGGGGGGGGAGGTTTTGACACCAGAAGTGCCCATGAGGGTGTGATCATTAGACCACTTTCAGTACCTATTTCCTTCTAACCAGATGTGCTTTGTGGGGGATCAAAGGCCTGGCCCAAAAGTGAGAAAAGCTGGTTTTCCTGGTACAGCCCTTGAGTTCCTGGTATTTGGGAAATGGTTACCAAATTGTTACAGCAGGAGGCCGGACCAGGCCAGGGTGCAAGGGACAGGGGTGGAACCCAGCAACCACTGTGGTGGGAAGAAGGCCCCAGTGCATTTCCATTCAGAAAAAGAACAATGAGTAGTTTCAAAAGGCTGAGAGAGAAGGGAAATGAAAGGGGCCACCGCGAGAGGGAAAACCTGACCCCTGTTTCCTTCCAAAAAAGGAAGAAAAAAAAATGTAGGTGTAGAAGAAGTGGCCTCTTTCTTTCTTTAGCAGCTCTGAGCATCTTGAGGAAACATTGCCTTCCTATCCCTTGCCTGCCTCAGTTCCTCCCTGGAAAAGAAGAGGAGGCCAGAGTGCTGATTATGTGGTACTTCTGTTCATTAACTCTTTTCGTTGCCACATTCAATCCTTTCTAAAAAAAAAAGAAAACCTCTCCAGGAAAACAGAGCAATGTGGGTGTAAAAACTGAAGCTCAAAGAGTAAAGGAACTGACACAAAGCTGCAATGAAAGAGTCAAGGTTTGAACTCAGTTTTAGCAGATTCCAAAGTCTCCTCCACACTGATTTTATGCTGTGCTGAGCTAAGGAAAGACTGGTCCCCAGGCTTTGAAATCACTCACAGTTGAACTTGCCTCCTGGGCCTCAGACTCTACATATTGCAACTGAAGGCAGCTACACCAAGTCGCAAGAAGACAAAAGAATTTACAAAGGAAATCCCATTTAAGACAGAGTGAGGATTCCTAGGATTTATCTGCTTGGATAACTACCGCTTGTATTTGCTTCTGTAAGAAATACTGGTTTATCAAGTCCATGTACTTGATAGCAATCTTATGCCCATCCATCACATGAGCTTTCTGTTTTCACATTGTCCAATAGCCAAGCCCACTCCGCTATCCAGCTCCTCGAATACTGTCAAGATAAAATCCTATTTGAAAAGGATATGACCTTCTCTGGGGTTTCAAAAAGAAACTTGCAGATGGCTTTAAACTAAAAGGCACCTTAACTCAAACAAGATATCATGTCTCTGGGAATTGTTTGGTGAGTCATTCAATAAGTTTGGGGATACAACGATGACTGAGAAAGAGCTCCAGCCTTTGCATGACTTATAAAGGGTAGAAGAGACCAATCGACAGGAGTGGTTAGTGCTGAGAGGCAAACTCTAAATCTGAGTTCTTAGCAAATGCTACAGAGCACAATGGAGCAAGCAGACAGTCTTTGGGGGAATGCGGAGCTGTAAGAAACCTTTCGAGGAGGTGATTTCTTCCATGAGCCTGGCAGAAGGCAGAGAAGGTACTCCAGGTAGGATGAGAAGAGTTTAGAAGCTTGAAAAGTCATTAAGACTGTGAAGGAATGTTGCTTAGAGACTAGACTCAGACTCAGATTGCTGCCCCTGCTACCAACTGGCTAGATGATATTAGATGTCTCATTTGGCTTCTACGATTTATAGTTTTGAGTTTAGATGTACTACAAAGGCGGAAGGAAATGAGAGAGAGAGAGAGAGAGAGAGAGAGAGAGAGATCTCCATATAAGGTAAGAAGAGATAAGAGATAACAAATTGTAGGTCACCGAGTCCTGACAGTACTCATCACATCCTTTGGGCATCTGTCTCAAAGAGGCCATATGCTAGGAAATCTTGGAGAAAAGATTCAAAAGTCAGCTAACAGAATATCATTTGTATTGCCTTATGTCTGAGGTTTATAGCCAAGTTTTTAAGAAAAGAATCCAAAAGGAAAGAGGACCACATCGCTGAGAGTAGCCACTCTTGGAGGTTAATTGCTACTGGGAGAGGAGAACCAAAAGATGGCATTCTCTCTTTGCTTTTTGCTAATCTTTATAACTAGATCACTTGCAACCTCCCTCTTCTACTGGCCAAACTTTCAACCTCAGATCTTTCTTCTTCTTGACCCTTGTCAGCATCCTTCCCAACCTCTGCGCTTCCTTCATTGGGATCCTCACAACATTAAATTGCTGGAGAATATTTACTTTTCAACACTGCCCATTAGACAGTATGACTTGTTCTTTTACAGCTTTTTTTCCCCCAGAGCTGAGGACCGAACTCAGGGCCTTGAGCTCACCAGGCAGGTGCTGTTCCACAGAGCTAAATCCCCAGCCCCACAACTTGTTAAGACAGCCCCAAATCAGCGAATAGGGATGAGAACAAAGGATCACAGACCTGGGCATTGGAGTTCTGCGGTTTGGAAGTCCTGGTTTGTCTAGCTATGTGACCTTAGACAAGCCAGTTAACCTCTCTGATCTTTAGATTCCTCTTCTGCAAAATGAAAAGGGCATAAAGATTAAGTGAGAACATGTATAAAAAGCACCTAGCATGTATTAAGAACTCAGTTGTATGGAGTCAAATCTCATACAGCATATAAAAATTGCAATACTTGAAATCACCCTTGGCAATCCTTAAATTGCTCAGAAAGAGCAATATGCACGTTTTACATCTCAAATCTGCTATTATACTGCAAGTAATAAATGCATGTAAATATATGACATATACAGTAGTTAATGTTTATATACAAATGTAATTCTAAAGTACTGTAATTACATACAAAAGAGTATACAATTGAATTTGCATAAGTAAAATAAACATATGAGAAAATTCCTCTCTAAATAGGAGCTCAGCCTTTACAATGTTACTAGTATTCTGGAGGTAGCAGATAAAAAGAAACACATTTTCTACCCAGAGCTGTCTTCTCATTACTATATGTGTATTTCCTCACTGAATCTTTGCAACAGCCCCACAGTGTAGCAACAACTGTGATCCCCTCCTTAGAGATTAGGAAACTAAGGCACAGTGGAAAAGAGGAGTTTATAGAAGGTCAGCATGTAGAGAGGCTAGCAGATAGTCTAACTTGCTGTGGAGATGGAGATTTAGTTATAAAGATGAAAGAAGTAAAGTTTATGCTATAAATATTTTTAAATGGACTTTGTGGATGACTAAATATGAGTGACTGAGGACTGATAACAATGATCCTTTTTGTTTTGCCAGTCTTGGGGCTTGAACGCGGGGCCTGAGCACTGTCCCTGGCTTCTTTTTGCTCAAGTCTAGCACTCTACCACTTGAGCCACAGCACCACTTACATGAAGCCTTGGGTTCTATTCCTCAGCACCACATAAACAGAAAAAGCTGGAAGTAGTGTTGTGGCTCAAGAGGTAGACTGTTAGCCTTGAGCAAAAAGAAGCCAGGAACAGTGCTCAGGCCTTGAGTCCAAGCCCAGGTCTGGGGAAAAAAAAATTCATTAGAGCTACTTGCACACCCATGTTTGTAGCAGAAATATTCACAATAGCCAAACTATGGAATCAGCTAGGTTTCCATCAAGTGATACATCGGTATAGAAAAAAAAAATACATCTACCAATAGAATATTATGCATCCATAACAAAGAATGAAGTTATGTCATTTGCAGAAAAAAATGGATGGCATTAGAAATGAGCATGTTAAGTGAAATAAAATGACTTCTCTAAGAGATGGCTAGTCCTTAAAAATATGTGACAGGAATATATCGGGGGTAGATACCAACCAGAAGAGAGAGGGCAAAGAAAGAGGGAATAGGATGGAAGATGAACAGCATCAAAGTATTTTACACCTATTTAGGAAAATAGAACAATGAAACCTGTTGAATTGGGGGAAGGAGGGGAGAGGGAGAGTGATAGAGGAACACCTTTGTATAGCTAATATATACAAATAAAACATGGAAAAATACTGTGACTGTAGGATACAGATTTCAGTATTTCTGCAGTAAAAACATGTGTAAAGATGGGAACAAAACACATCTGTGTGGATTACAGGATCTCAAGGTGGTGAGTTGTTGGGTGGTTCTGTAGAAAAGCAGAGTGGAAAGCAAGCCAAAGCCACGTGGAGATACTCCTGCAATGGGACATGGCCCTCAGGAGCTGCTGGAGACTCTTGGGCCAAGAGAGAGAGAGAGAGAGAGAGAGAGAGAGAGAGCATTTGGGAGAATCAAGTCTAATCTTGGCCCAACATAATTAGGCCACTAAAGAACCTGGACTGTTCCTGTGTGAAAAACAACTAAAAGCAAAGAAAAAGAAAAACCCAATCCTATGGGGCCATCTCAACCCAGCAAACCAATTTCTAAACAAATGTGTCTGCTTTCAAGATGAATCTGGACTTTGTAGACCTGACAACGCCCTCACGTACAACCCACGCAACCTCTGCTCAACATCCCGTGTGACCTAATGAGAAAAACATTCCTGCCACTTCCATCCTGAGCTTCCTAAGTCAGACACCTTTCCTGGGCCTTTCTCTCCCTCTCCTCGATTCTGCTCATGCTCACTGCTCCCTCAAACCAAATGTGTATGTGCACTTGTGATCTGTTGCCAGCAATCCAAGCCTTCACCCGTATCAGGTAAACTGGTCCTGAGCAGTCTTGATCAAATGGAGTCTTTGTTTTAAGGTGTTCCTGATAGGCCACAGTGCCCCTCTTCTACTCTAGTGCTAACTTTGTCTCAACACTTACCCACCATCAGTGTGGAGAGATTTACTCAGGCTAACAGAACCTGCGGAATGCAGGGCCGACAGATGCTTCTATCATGGAGTAGCAGTGTGGGGGCTGAGCGGAGTCCTGGGTTGGTGCTGAGGGGGAAGCCTGAGGGCCATTCTCCACAGATGCCTGACTCTCCCCAAGCTGACAAAACGCAGGCTTCCAGGAAGTCCCAAAGCATAGCTCTTCCAGGTGAGGAACTGCTCAAGGAGGTGATGGCTTATTTGAAACTAAGTGAAAAGGTAACAATGTGCAACCCTTTCTATTCTGAGCATCCCAAGCATTTTTCTAGATCTTTCCTAAGCTTCTACTTTCTTCATGTGAGAGTTACAATTTTTTATTCATACTTTGGTGACTCCTACTTGAACTAGAGCTCCAGAACACTACCTGTGGCTTTTACGTGTTTCAGTCTGTTTTGCTTATTAGATGCTCCATAATGGGTCTGAATTCAGATTTGGAAATGAAAATATTTCACCGATGACCATTTATACGTTGGTTGGACTAGCTAATTTACTTCAAGACTTCATTTTTATGTGTAAACAAAGGAAAAATGATATCTGCCTCACACATACCAAAAAACCAATTACAAAACCTGTTTGTATAATGACTGGCATTCAATCTGTGGTGATCCTTTGCATTTCTTCAACAGTCAGCAGATGATTACTTCCTAGACATATCTTTTAGCATCATAAACAAGAACTATCCCACATGAACATTCACAAATAGGAATTACCTGATTGTATTCTAAATAAATGCATATAAACACAATCACATCATTTAGGACTGTATCGTGGATTTTGTTTTCTTTACAAAGCATAATTTGGCTCTGCCCCCAAAGGCATAAAGGAATAGCTGTTGAATCTGAAAAAGCTCATGCCTAATGATATACCACATTGTCCAGAATTTATCAATTACTCTACAAGTAACCCTGCTGAGTGATTCTTTGTCAAGCATGTATGGTCACATGTATAGCATGGTAACATTTAAAAGAAAGAAAATAATTTAATAGCCAAGCCCAGTTATAAATTAAAATGAAAGTTCTTTCTAAGTAATATCGGTAGTTAATTCTCTGTTTACATTGTGATGATTTTAAATTAGCCAGGATACAAGACTGATCATCTGAGAAAGCCCAGTAGAAGATTCTCAAGTTAGTTCTCCTTCACTTAGGCTCTGAGAGAGGGAACAGCAGATGATGAATTTTAAAAATGCCATTAACTACTTGTGAAACAGATTTGAATTGAAATTCTCTGAGTATAATTAATGAAACAGACTAAATTAGTGAGCACACACTAAGTACCCATTCTGTGCTAGGAATTCTAGGAAGAACGTACCCATGAATGAGATCTATGGTTGGGGTGGGAGACATAAACACAGATGATTACTCAAAGACACAGTAATTGACAGGTAAGCCTGGGATGGGGGGATCACTTTTTTATGAGCTTTCAGAAGGTAGTAGTAGCGTCACATACTTCCTCCTGTTGACAAGCTCGTATACTAAGTGGATGCAAAAGATTAAACGCAGGGCTAGGGATATGGCCTAGTGGCAAGAGTACTTGCCTCATATACATGAAGCCCCAGGTTCAATTCCCCAGCACTACATATACAGAAAATGGCCAGAAGTGGTGCTGTGGCTCAAGTGGCAGAGTGCTAGCCTTGAGCAAAAACACGCCAGGGACAGTGCTCAGGCCTTGAGTCCAAGCTCCAGGACTGGCAGAGAGAGAGAGAGAGAGAGAGAGAGAGACTAAACTCAAGGGAAAGGCAGGGAGACTCATCCTTAATGAATACCCACTCTGTACCACACATTTTTTTTCTAATATGTTTCAAATAGTTCTCATAACTCCCCGAGGTAGGCATCAGTGTATAACTCCTTGTTTTAGAGAAATTAGGGCATTTTCCCAAGGTTACACTACCATAAGGAGAAGCCTGATTCCTCGTGTGCCCTGGGTGAGTTGAGAGCGTGGAATTTCACATCTTCTGCTGTCCTGGGGTCTCTGCGTAATAAGTACAGGGGCCAGTACTAGAAGAATGACAAGGTTAAAACCACCCCATCCCACAGTTTCTATTATTGTATTCAAACAATAAATGAAGGCCTCAGAGGCCAGTTCATTTCTCGAAGCCAATTAAATATGCTCACTGTCAATACTACTTACAATATTCATTACCCACTATAGATGAACTAATTTACAGCTAAGTTCAACAATTAATAGATGTTATTGGACTGGATTGAATGAATTTCTTTCTTGTAGGTAACCATGTAAAGGTTAACTGTAACCCAGTTCAAGGCTAATGATAATAAATTATAGAAACTACTGAGTTAGTGAGAGGCCTAATGAGGTGTTCCTTGAGCTTTGATCGGGGCATCTGCCTACCAAGTACCAAGCTGATGTCCATGAAAAGAGACCGGGAAAACAAAGAAGCACTGTTCGTAAGTCCGATAGGGAGTCATGTCAGTTCTCACATAGAAAGGCCGATGCCCTTCCCCAGTGCCATGGCGATAACAACCGCAATTCCTCTATAGGGTGGGATATTATGCAGCCATCAATCATCTCCCTGAATCTGCTCTTTGCCTCTTCCTGGCTTCTCCATATCTCTCAAAAGAGGACCCTTTGGTCCTCCTCTTTTTCTAAAACATTCTCCCTGCAAGCTGATCTCATCCAGTGTCATGGTTCTTAATACCTCCGTCCTCTCTTCGTCACTCTAACCTCAAGCATCCAACCGCTGGTTTCACACTTCCACTCCAATGCTGGACAAACACCACAAACCCAACCTATTCCAAAGAAAGCTACTTTTAAGTTATTGATTCTCTTCCTTTTCCTCTCCACACCCTGATCAATTTCTCCTAAAGTCTCCCTAGTCCTGGATAATGGAAAGACTAGGTATCCAGTCATTTAGGCTAACGCTTGATGTCTCTGTCTCCTCATACTCCTCGTGGAATTCGTTATCAAATTCTATCATCTCTACCCCTAAAATAGAAGCGAAAACTGATCCCCTCTCTGTCTACCTTTATGTTACCACCTGGTCTAAGCTGTCATCAGTTGCCTGTGTATATTTCTGCACTGTTGCCAGTGGACTCCCCTCATGCCAAACTAGGCCCCTAGATCCTCTTCTCAACACAGAAGCCTAAGAAGTGTCTATGGTTTCCATCTCATCAGAGAAAAAGCCTATGTCATCTCTAGGGACCAAAATACCTTGCCTGACCCACAGTGCCTGTGTGCACACCTGTATACCCACACACAGTGCCACTATCTCCTTACATCTACACTGTCTCCCTCTAGCCAGCTCTACTTGAGCGACACTGGCTTTCTTATTTTTCCTACACATGGCATTTCTCATCCCACCTGTGTCTGTGACACATAACAATGGGCCTCCATCAATTTGCCTAACCATAAATAAATAAATAAGATCATTGGCTCGGATGACCTCTAAAAGTCTTTCCACAAAAGTTTCAGGACCACTTTTGTCCACAAATAGTTAAAACCAGCCAAGCACCAGTAGCTCATGTCTATAATCCTCTCTTCTCAGGAGGTTGAGATCTTAGTACTCCTGTACAAAGCTAGCCTGAGCAGAAAAGTCTGTGAGACTCATCTCCAATTAGCTTCCACAAAACCAGAAGTCACATTATAGCACAGAGTGGTAGAGTGCTAGAGCGAACGAGCCCAGAGACAGTGAGTAGGCCCTGAGTTTAAGCCCCAATACCAACACTAAAATGCTAATACTAATATTAACAATTAAGACCAAGAGCTCTCAAGGCTAAGAGCAGGCCAAGATAGAGAGCTGTTACCTATGACAAAGAAGAAATGGCATTTCCATACTTCATCTTTGGCTTTGCAAATCAAGCCACAGATGCAATGAGCTATTCTTATAGAGTGAGAACTGAAAAGTAATCAATGGTCTATGAGGGTGTTATTTCTTTATTTACGTGTTATGGCTATAAGTACTGTAATAAAATAGGAAGCCAAGTCATTTTACTGAAATTTTAAGAGACAGTATAGAAATAGGCTCATATGAGTGCTGTTTAGCAAATTAAAAATAAGTATAAATAAAGTTGCCAACATGGTAATAATAATAATTGTGCTGAAGTATATGGTACCAAGGGTGATCTATTTTCCGTCTTTTCTAAATTTTCTACTGTACTTTTTAAGCTTTTCATAACAAGAATGTGATGTGTTTAATAAACAAGGAGACTTCTCTCTGACTGGAAGCAATGCTTTCTATTTCTTCAGTGTACAGTTCCAGGTACCAAAGGCATATTGGAAACAGTGTTCTTTGAATGAAAATACGGCGATCAAAGATTAACAGGAAATCCCCCTAAATTGATGTGGATCAGACACGCAGTCAGCTCAGGTGGAGGCCAGGAGCTCAAACCCATAGACTCAGAAATGTTTTTACCTTGGAGGCATAGGTAAGAACATAATCACTGATCCAAAATGTTGGACCTGCTCAGAGAATCTGGGAAGGGCTCCAAATGCTTCCTGCCCTTGGTAATGCTAAGATCAGTTCTAAAGAATTAATGTAATTTTCATCATTCAAGGTTATCAATTGAATTTCTCTGATTACTATTGGGTCTGTTTAAGTAGCAACTTTGCTGGTTAGGAAGGTCAAAATCCAAACATCTAGATTTAGAGCCTCTCGTCCTTGACTTTGGACAGTAAGACCTTGGCCACCATGAGAGAAAGGAAGAAATAAAGGAACAGAGAGAAAAATGCAGTCCACATTCTACAGCCCACCTTGGGAGGTTGTTATGAGCATTTAATGTGACAACAAGTTAGCCCAAGGTAGCTTGGTTGAAAAGACAAACGAAATAAATCAGTCCTTTCCTTCTTCAGCAAGTGTCAGTTAAACACAGGATGTCCCAGGATATGTGGGGTGATGTGGGTACAAGAACAGGCAAAGCTTGTTCTCCTCCTCTACAGAAATGTCCAGGCTGGTAGAGGATTCCAAGAAGTTAATGACTGTCATTGTACAGTTATCAGGCCGTGTACCAGGTGAGCAGAAAGCATTGTGTTATAATAGAAGCGTGGAGGAGGGCAGGGGAGACAAATCACTTGTGACCAAAAAAAAAAAAAATGAGTTCTTAATAACTGCAGTGCTTATTGATTAAAAGTGCACACAACTCTTGATTTGTATTACCAATGCTTCTGTTGATATCCCTGTTTTAAAGTAAATGACCACAACAAGTGGCTGAATAACTTTCCTAGAATTGCATTGCTGGTAATAGTTGGAACCAAGTTGGAACCAAGTAAGGAAGGCTGGCTTCCTGCATTGACTATGGTGCTGGGTAAGTGAGGTAGCAAATACAAAGGGCCTAGAGTATGGCCTGTCACTTAGTAAATACTCACCGAATGTCAGCCGGTGTTAGTAATAACAGAAGTGACAGCAGCAGTAAAAGTCATAGCAAAAGTAGCGACAGAGGAGTAAGACTAGGAACAGTAGTAATAGTAGTAGTAGTGTGGTAGTAATTCCAGTAGTAGGTATAGCTACAAAGAGAGCAGTTAGGCTTAAAACCAACCTAAGAAGGAAGGTCAAAATGTGTCCTGATTGTTCTATGCCACATGATTTCTGCTCTAGAGCAGTCTGAAAGAGAACCCCTCCCCTTACCACAGCTGGACATTTCAAACAGAACTCCTTCCTGTTTCTTTCGAAGGGAATGGGTGAATTTCCAAGAACAACATGACTTGGAACAAGTCACTCGTTAGGGTTAGCACAGAAAGGATCTGGTCATCAAGTTGAGTGTCTTTTGAATGCACAGGGTACAGGGTAAGCATGACCCAGGCCCCAGGTCAGTCCCTCTGGACAGCTGTCCTTGAAGGTGGATGCCATTATGTCCACATCCCATGTATGAGGCCATGGAGGTTCAGAGAAGGAAAACCATTCCCTACACAGTGCTGCCCATCTAGACAACGACAAAGCCAGGACTGAAACACAGAGCCATGAACCCTCTGGGCTGAAGAGGGATTGCATTTGAACAAGAGAAAAAAATGCAGCTGTTGCTGAGAAAGGAGCTACTAGAAAGGGAGAGGTCAAGGTGGCATGCCAAACTGAATAGGGAGAAAGAGGTCGGCCAGGTGTGATACACCAGCCTAGCCTTACCCCTACAGGGCTCCCTACCTTAGCAAAACCACACACCAGAGAAATGACTTGGTTTCAAGTTGCATTTTAATTTTGTCATATATATCCAAGCATGCAAGTTCAAAACCGGAAGCCCCTTTTGAATAACTTAGATTTCTTTCAAACTACACTGAGAGTAATAGAACTTATTACTGAATGCTGATTTGGGTGTGGTAAAAGATTTGGAGCTGCATTAATATACCCATTTAGCCCCCCCTCCATACTTAAAATTCTTCTAAATTAGTTGTCAGTTGAAGTAACTGGTTTACGTGTGTTCCAGTCCTGGAGCTTACACTCATGGCTGGGGACTGCCCTAAGTTTTTTTCTTTTTCTTTATTTTGTTCAAGATTCGAGCTCTACCATTGATTCAGAGCTCTACTTCTGGCTTTTTGGTGGTAAACTGGAGGTAAGTGTCTCAGGGATCTTCCTCCTAGCCTGGCTTCGAACTGTAATCCTCTAATTTCAGCTTCCTGAGCAGGTAGGAGTATAGGCATGAACCACCAACTGAAATAACTTTAAAGAAACTCAAAATAGCAGCAATTTATTCAATCGACAAAGTATGAATTAGCTCTCCATCTATTTGTGCTCAGCACTGCAGACATAGCAGTGAGCAAGAAAATGATCTTGGTTCCCTTGAAATTCATCTCACTGTTGGGCAATCTTTGAGACAGACAATAAATAAAATCCAAATACATAATATCAAATAGAAATGTCTGCTTAGACAAATAGAAAGAGAGTGATATGAAAGACCAATTTTCATATGGAGAATCTCCACTATGTTGACCCTGAGAAATATTTTCATATGTTTGAACTGAGAATTAGAAGTGAGAAGAAACACTCGGTGTAATGTTCTAGGACTAGAGAGATCCAGGAAGCAGAAAAAGGAAGTGTAAAGACTTCAACAGAGATAGAAACTTGGGATGTCTAAGCAACACAGAGAAAACCATGGGTGGTATTCAAGTATACACAATGTATTAATTGAAGTATGGTAGCTTCGAGGAGAACTCAAATGGTATAATTCCTTAGGAAAGCTAAATCATAGTTCAACAATAAACACCAAGAAATGGAAAATTGAAAAAAGTGAGGTGGGTTCAAGAAAAGGGGGCCAGACAAATGAAGAGAAGAAGGGGGGAAGAATGCAGTCAACAGTCCATATCCTTCATATCAAAATATCTTATCAAAAACTTTGTATCAGGGGCTGGGGATATAGCCTAGTGGCAAGAGTGCCTGCCTCGGTATACCCGAGGCCCTAGGTTCGATTCCCCAGCACCACATATACAGAAAACGGCCAGAAGCGGCGCTGTGGCTCAAGTGGCAGAGTGCTAGCCTTGAGCGGGAAGAAGCCAGGGACAGTGCTTAGGTCCTGAGTCCAAGGCCCAGGACTGGCCAAAAAAAAACTTTGTATCAAAACTTCCTGTCAAAATGTACATCCGTTGAGGAAGATGGGTAAGAATGTTGAGAGGGATGACAATTATCACTGTGTATTTTATTCCAAAACTGCTTTCTTTCATACATAGGAAAGAAAACCAGTGTTGGCTAGATTTCAGTGTTACAGTAGAGTATGAAATGAGGAGCCAGATCAGGGAGGATCTTGTAAGCTTACATAAGAAGTTTGACTTGTACCTCAAAGGCTACTAAAGCCATTTGAGGATGTAAGGGTGGCCAGGGGAAGGGCTCATTTTCGTTGGGGAAAGCATCTCTTGTGTAAAGAACAGATGGCAGGAGACGATAGTCGGTGACAAACCAGTTAGGAAGATGTTACAGTGCTCCAGGTAGGGGAGGAAGTAGAGACTAACATGTTTTGAAACAAAGTAGATAGATCTGGAAAATGCATCATCTTAGAACGAAGACATCTTTTTTACACAGTGGATGTGGTAGATGAGAAAATGTTGGAAATCTAGGCAGATAACGGGGATTTGGTGAAAGGAACATGAGATAAAGTTGTCATAAGCAGTGAAATGTGATGTGGTAATGAAGGATGTTGGGAAGAGAATTAAAGGGGTATGAGTGGATATAATTGGTTCTAGAGATGGATATTAGACATGCATATAGACATGTTAAATAGTCATTTAATGCAGAGTTCAAAGGAGAGGGCAAGGCTGAGAAAAGACATTCTGGTTTGGGGCTGGGGGGAGAATTTTTTGTGTGTTTTGCACAATATGCCTAGCAAATCAATCAGATGAAGGGATGGCATCACTTTAGAGGAGAGAGAAGGGGAACTAGGCTTGAATGGATCCTGGGAATGCCCATCTAATTATTTATAAAATAAACATGAGCATAAATACCCCTATCACATAAAATCAGCAAATTATCTTTCATTCCTTTGTAGGTCCTAGGCTATCAGACACCAAATCCTGGGGTTAGGACACACTCTACCACAATCGTATCAAGGTCGGTTTTCTAAAGGGACAGCACTGATAGGCAAGGCCAGATCCTAAAGGACTGTGGTCTCCACTCCCATGACTTTCCTTCTCATGGGGGCCTCTGGATCACCTCAATCCCCAACATGATTTTTAACCCAACACACACACGTGTGTAATATACTTGGGTCATTTCTCAAGGCCTGCTGACTCCCGAGTCCTGGTGAAAGAAGACACTTGATAGGACTCTGACCAGGAACTGAGGACCTGGAGGAGCTAGAGTTGCCAGGGATCAGCTGCCTCACGCAAGGACGAGTAGAGTGACAGCCCCAGTGCTAAAGCACATTATGATGTCCCTATTCTCAAAGGGGAAGTGCAGGGGCAATGAGGTACTTGGGGATGTCAGTGTCCATACACCAGCTGCTCTTCTCCTTCTTTCCAGAAAGAGAATCTACAACAACAATCGTTAATATTGGCAAGTACTTTATATGCATCATAGTGTCTAATCACTACCTAAAGCTAACCCAGAAGTGACAGAGCTTTCCATGCAAGGCCACTCTGTGCCCAGAGGAGTCTGCAGGATAGTACGCTGGCTCTATTCAATCTATCTCAGCAAAACCAAGCCCTTGCCACGCCTTCAATGGGAGGAGCACTTAGTGGAAAAGCAGACTTGAGCTCCAGTCCTATCTCCTTTACTTAGAACCTATGCAGCTACAGTGAGTCCTTCACGTGCTGTGAGCCTTTGTTTTCCCATCTTCAAAATGGACAAAATAAACTCTGCTTTTTTGGTTGTATTAGGAGCACATAATGTGATAACTGATTACAAGTTGTCTAGGGAGGAATGCCCATGTAAGATACAATGTTGATCATGTATAATAATAACAGCATGATGATGATGACAGACACAAATGAAAACATCCAAGCAGTCTTTTTCACTGGTTAGTAACAACAGGGACTAATCTTACACACAAGGAAAAAAAATGTTAATAAATGTTAAATAAGGAAGTAATGAGGATTAACAAGAAAGAACTGAATTTGAGCAGGGTGCCTATCCCAGGCCATGAAAAGGACATTGAGGAGAATCAGACACTTGGTTCTGATACCCAGTTTTCTGGAAATCATCTTAATGGTCAATACTGCTCCATTGGCTGGTCACTTTAAAGGTCTTATTCTCCACAGGTTTGTTGGGTTTTTTTCCAGCAAATTCCACTGAACTTAATGTCCAAACATTTAAGCCAACATTAGGCCCAGAGAGAGTCACTGCAGGAGGGTCAAAGACTATCATCCACCCTCGGGGACAGTCCTCTCATCCTCAAGCCCCAGAGGCTTGACTTGCATCTGAGGCTGTCAAAGAGAGCATGACATCACGGGGCCAGTTCCCATGCTGATGAGGAGATGGATCAGGGAGCCCTAGCCATCCACCACAAAGCCCGCGGGTACGGCTGGACTTGGGCAAGAGACCAGATGCCTCAAACACCCCTTGAAGAGAGCTCCAGAGAAAGGCGATAAGGACTGACCTCTGGGCCTCTGCTCTTCCCTTCAGGATGACTCGGCCTCTAGAATGGACTCAGATAAACCTCACAATGTCACTGGGCAAGTTCAATCCGCATGTCCAAACCTCACACAAAGTCCCCAAACTTCTTGTGAAGCCTTCATCACTGCCCACCCTATTTCCTCAGAATCATTGGGATATACCTACGAACGTTATGGTAGGTGCTGGAGAGCAAAAGTGCAGCATCCATCTCAACCAGGAAAATCAGCGGTTGTGGCTTATTCTCATGATGTTCCATAGAGTAGACACCAGAAGGAAACGTCTCTTCTGTTCTTTGGGCTTTCCATCAGTCTCCATCTGGAGCTCTATTCAAATCCTCCTTGCATAGATACTTTAAGATCCTGATAGTTGCTTTGGGGGTAACTTCGCCTGATCAAGGTCGAGATCCACATCTGCTGCCTCTCCTAGGTACGATAACATTTGGCAGACAGTTGGTTCATTTCACCGATGGCTTTACCCAGTTCCCTTGTGGTTTTGTTGCTGTTTCTGTTGTTGTTGTTATTGTTGTTGTTGTGAGATATGCAATGAAGTTCCAAAATGACAAATGCTTCTGAGGGACAGAGACAAACTCTGATCCCTTGATTCCAAACCGGTGCTATTGCTATTAAAAGATATTTTGAGCAAGCTACTATTTTTCCCCCTCTGGTTATCAAAACCAGGGCTCCCTGGCTTGATGTCCTTCTAATGACAACCGGAAGGAGAAATGTATTCAAAGAAATTTCCTCCTACACTTGGTGTTGGGACAGAAATTTCACGACATGTAGTTGACTATCTTATTTGGTACAGAGAATCATATTTGGCAGGGGAAAGGGGAATTACACAAAGACACATTTTTATTTTGTTGAACAATATTTACTATGATTATCTGAAGGCTGAGTTGATTCGCTCATTCAATCAATCAACTTAGCTTCTGTCCTTAATAAATGGCAGAGGCAAATAGATCAGGTAGTGAGTGTGGCATGGGCTCCTGGATTTGTTTTAGTAGCTCTTTAACTTCAGTAAGCCCTCTACATTTTATGAACTTTAATACCTCCAACATTAAAATGGGTGCCATAATTACCACATAACTTTTAGAGGAGCTTTTTGTTGTTGATGTTGTTATATGTGGGGGGGGTAATTACTTTTGTCAGTCATAGGCCTTGAACTTGTGGCCTGGACACTGTCCTTGAGCTCCTCTGCTCAAAGCACTCTTCTACTTTGAAGCACAGTATCACTTCCTTGTTGTTGTTGTTGCTATTATTTTTAACCAGGATATAAACCCAAGATCTTAGGCTTATTCTGTTTCCTCGGTCAGCTGGCACTCTACCACTTGAACCATGCCTCCATTCCTGCATTTTGTTAGTCATTTTGGAGATAGAGTCTAGTAAACTTTTTTCCTAGGCTGGCCTTGAACAATGATCCTTTGGACCTCAGCCTCCTGAGTAGCTAGGATCATAGATGTGTGCCACTGTCACTTGGCCACTTCATCTTTAAACAGAATAACTTGGGATATTGGTTCACATGGAAATTGGCAAGCTAATATCCAGTAATTATGCATATGAATAATGATAATAGTTGCTAGGTAAAAAGTAAGATAAACATGTACTATGTGTGGGTTGTCCCCTGTCTTTATAAGAAAAACAAGTGAGAAAACTCTTGAATCACTGGTTTTACCTCAGAAGTGCTTACTCGTCTGCTGTGGTGAAGTGTGAACACATGTGTGTGTTATTGGAGGCAACATACCCGGACACAGATGGGTTTCACTACTGAATCTGCTCGTCTTGTGCTTTTCCTCTTACTCGTGAAACAGAGTTTCTGACTTGACCATGGTACTTCCAGTAAATCTTTCAGAAGAAAGACTTTTTAGGAGACCATTTGCGTTTCCAGCTCCTTGTGGTCTAATTCCTAGTGGGAGCTGGCCCTTCCTTACACTTTGTGTAGTGAGTTTACATCTCACACAGAACTATCACCACTTTGAACTTAAGCAGTCAACCAGGAAGACGTTGTGGTATGGGGATGTTGCACAACTGGCCCTAGGAAAGTGGGGGTGGGGATGGGTTATATATTTGAGTTTTGCAGGATAAATATGTTCATCACAGCCAACTTCAAGCTACCAAGATGTCACTAGACACAGAGTACATGAAACAGTTATGATAAATGAAAATAACCTTAAGATGATAAAACATAATAAAATGACAGGGAAATGATACTTTCAATTAGTTTATTTACTTTAAGTCTGTGTCATTTAATTTTAATAATACTTTTGTTTAATTAACAGATTGTAAAATTCTAAAGTTGTAACTATCAGTTACATGTACCAGGGTCTGTGACACACCTGATTAAGGTAATTTTTCAGTGAGGTTAACACATAAACTAGTATGTTGGATAAACAGAATTACCCTCCATAATTTAAGTGGGTCTCACCTAATTAGTTATAGGCTAAAAAAAAAGAAGAAAAAGAAAAGATCAAGGTCAATGGAAGCACTTAGAAGTGAGGATTCTGAGTCTGGCATCATAATATCTGACATCATAGCATCCTTTGACTCTGACTGCTGTCCAATTACTGCGTCAGTTCGTTGCTGAGCCCTGGCTTCCCAGCCCACCTCCTGATTCTGGACTTGGGAGCCCCTGTGATTGTGCAAGCCAATTCCTAAAGATGGTCTGTCTCTCAGCGCTCTCGCTCTCTCTCTCTCTCCCCATCTCTCTCTCTGTATGTCTCTGTCTATCTCTCTCTCCCTCCCTCTCTGTCTGTCTCTCTCACACACACACTCAAACACACACATATACACACACACAGGCCAAGATGTGCAAACAGAGGAAGCAGATGAGTTCCTCTCTGTAGATTGATTCTTCTAAGGACAAATCTGTTGATGCCGCTCTCCTAAGATTCCTTTGAGGGCTCCTTTGTCATAACACTTAACATTTTGTCACACAATTTGTCACTCCATTCACTGGAGAGCTGACCACATCGCCTCCTCTGACTCCAGCCTCTATCCTTGCATTCCAGCCGTGCTGCCCTGGACTCCATTGCTCCTCCTCTCCTTATTTTCTCCCATCCTAAAGCCCTTGTGTCTGCAGTTCCCTCCTCCCACTCCCACTTCAGATCCCAGCTGACTCATCCCTGCCTCATAGAAATCTTTCCTAACCCCACGCTATAACAAGGACAGGGCACCAAATTACATCCTGCCATGATATTCTCTGGCTTTCCTTCATGGCCTTGACCACAAGGTATCTTCCTGGGTAATTACTTGATTAGCATCGAAATGCTTGCCTGGTCTGGAAATTCCCTGAGAGAAAGAAGACTGCTGACTTTGCTTACCTTGTACCCAGCAAGTGAGAGAACCCTGACACCTGATGGGCACCCAGTAGGCATTTGAACAATTAACAAATAATGAGTTAACTGAGCATGCCAGCTCGGCCTTGTCATCCTAGCATTAGGGATGCTGAGGTAAGAGGACAGCGAGTTTAAGTCCACTCTGGACTATCTATTGAGACCCTGCCTCAAAACAACCCATGAAACAAATCACAAATTAGATAATAAAAGAATGAGAAAGTATGTACTGTTAACTTTAGTGAATTATTCAAATAGGATCTTATCCATTCAGCTACATTTGGTAAATGTTGATTTTGCTCTATGTTTCATGCTAGATTTAGAGAACACTCAATTAAGATGCCCCAGTGCCTGACTTGGAGACAAAAAAAAAAAAAAAAACGCTGCAACAAACTATGGCTGCACGGAACAGATTTAGATTGTGATTGAAGGAGGAACCAAGGCAGCCTGAGAGAAGAGCAGCTCTGTTAGATATTCACTCCATGTCACAAGCATCACAAAGTCTCATGCCTTTAACACTCGCTGCCCAGGACCTTTGACCAGTGGCTTCTTTAAGACTTTCCCGATGGATCTGTGTCCTCCAGAAACTAGCTCGACTCTAAAATTCCAACTACAGAGTTAGAGACAACATTTATTTATGTGATTTGTGTGTGCAGTGTTGTTGTTTTTATTTTTTTTTTATTTTTTATTTTTTTGGCCAGTCCTGGGCCGTGAACTCAGGGCCTGAGCACTGTCCCTGGCTTCTTTTTTGCTCAATGATAGCACTCTGCCACTTGCGCCACAGCGCCCTTCTGGCCATTTTCTTTCTGTATATGTGGTGCTAAGGAATCGAACCCAGGGCCTCATGTATACGAGGCAAGCACTCTTGCCACTAGGCCATATTCCCAGCCCTGTGTTGTTGTTTTTAAATAAGTGAAGTTTAACCTATAGGGGTTTTTATTTGTTTTTGTTTTCATTTCATTTATGTGGTACTGAAGAATCAGACCCAGGGCTTCATGCATGCTAGGCAAGCACTCTACCACTAAGCCACATTCCCAGGCCCAGAATGTAATTTTTAATTGAGAATGGAGACCAGTGGTGATATCTGAGTTATGAATGGAAACGATTTTAGATTTTTCTTTATTGGAATCCTCTCCCTCATTTCCCCCCGTTTTTCCAAAGAAATTTAACTCAAGAAAATTTCGGGGAGATATTGAATCTCACCTTGTTGACTCCGAAAGTCAGCCATCTAATTCCAAACCCGAAGTGGGTTCTAGCTGCTTCTGGAAGTGTCTCGGAACTCACAGATACAGCTCCCAAGTCCTACTGGATTTTTCCAGCTTCCAAGGCCGACCGGAAGCTCTCCATGCCGTTCAGAAAGCACCCATTTTCCAGGCTTTGCGGTCTCTGGAAAAAGACTTAAGATTGCATTCCCCAGGAAATTCCAAACTCTCAGTCACCTCTTTTTATTATCTATTTCTCGTGTGTCACTTTCAATTCACAAAAGGTTCTCCATGCCCACTTGGATTGTTCTGGTCGGTTCCAGCAGGAGGATGTTAGTTAGATCTCCTAACGGGAATTCTCTACCCAAATCAGTCCTGTTTTTTCAGCCCTTGTCCTCTGCTCCAGAGCCATCATTGCTCTTAGGACAGGATCTGAGCATCCTTCACAGTTTTTATCTAGAGGCCAGAGTGAGCTTTGTCTATTGCATTCATTCTCTGCCTCAGTGCCCCATGCACAAGAGAAATTCTCATAAATGTGAAATCCAAAAATGGGTGGTAGCCATCAGCCATTGGTCCATTTTCTGGTTCCACAAAACAGGCCCCTCCCTCCGATGACATCACCCCCTTTCTTATGAGACTCTTAAAGTTAGGAAATGGCCTATCTATGCCTATACAAAGACAGTGCCCTGGAAAGAGCACGGGAGAGGCCATGGGAGAGCTTCCTGTGCCAGCTATGGGGGGGGGGGGATGTATCATTTCTGATTACATCTATTGATCCGAAGTAATCCCATGATCATACGTAAGTGCAAGGAAAGCTGGGAACTATAGCCTGTGTGCCCAGAAAGTTGAGGAAACTGTGTACTGTGATGCCATCCTAAACAAAGAAGTGAGTATCCGCCAAATGGTAACAAAATGGCAGCTTCCAGAGCATGCTGAGGAAGCTGGAGGCATGAGGACCCACCTCCCACCTGACTCCCCTTCCTAAGAAATTACAGAAAGGGTGTGTTTCCGGGAGGAACCAAAGCGTTTCAAATAAGAAGGATTGAAGGAGAAAAGGATGGTCAAAATTGGCATGAATCATTTTGAATATTTTCTTTTTTTGGTCTAAGACCAGAATTCAAACTCAGTACCTAATACTTTTGCTCATTGGCTAGCACGCTACCAACAGAGATACACCTTCAACCCATACTTTGAATTTTTAATTTACCATACTTCACAGGACTCACCCAGTCCAGGTAATGTGTGTTTTACCTTAACCAGTTAATAAACCATAGATATTTATTTATGATATTGTGGTATTAATTATTCAAGTGAGCTCCTTTTCATCAAGTATTTTACCTCAAACGGAACTGATTCCTCCTTTTAAAAAAGAAAAAGGTGGATAACAGAAGGAAGAAAGAAAGGTAAGGAAGGAGGGAGGGAGGAGAAAAGGGAGGAAGGAAAAGGAAAGAGGGAGGGAAAGGAAGGAAGGAAGGAAGGAAGGAAGGAAGGAAGGAAGGAAGGAAGGAAGGAAGGAAGGAAGGAAGGAAGGAAGGGAGGGAGGAAGGGAGGGAGGGAGGGAGGGAGGGAGGGAGGGAGGAGGAGGAAGGGAAAAGGGGGGAAGAAAGAAGGGGCAAATAGAAGAAGGAAAAAAGAAGGAAGAAAGGAAAAAAGGGAAGGGAGGAAGGAAGGAAGAGGAGGAATGAAGAAAAAAGTGAAAGAAGGGAATAAGAAAAGGAGGGAAGGAAGGATAATTCCCTTTCCCTGTATGCATGGTAGATCCTGTTTCTCACTAGACAACTATCCATGGCTTTTAAACCAACCTCCCTTGTCTAATTACAATGACAAAAATGCAGCTCCGAGTGAGGAAACCCAAGAGTATTTGAAACCAGGTTACAACTCCCCTCAGTAATTTAGTTCTGTGAGGGAATATGCATGTCGACAAATTATCTGCAGCTCTTGAAAGAGGAGATCTAGGTCTCAGAGGAATTCGAATTTATTTTGAGGGTGTGAGCAGAGGGCAGGAGGGACACTTTATTGCTTTTTAAAGTGGGTTTCATGACTGGAAACATGATAAAAAAAAATTGTCAGAAAAAAAACAACACCATACACCATACCTCTAGTCATACCCAAACTGACATTCTTGATGTTATAGAGTGTAGAGGGAGAGAAAAATGGATTGTGCTTCAGTATCAGTTATGGCTGCCTGGAACAGACAACACCTCTGCCTTGTCCCCTTCAATCTGAGCTATTAGCCAAGAAACGCAAACAGGGAGTCATAGCTTTCGCTATTGATAAGGGTATGTGGTAAAAGATCAACTCATACATCAATAGTTGAAGTACAACCTTGGGACACAGTTTAGTTGGACCTTTTATCAGGGTTAATGCTTGCATATTTTGGAGGACCAATCCTTTCACTTCTCACTCCACATTTTCAAAGGCTCTGATTTTAGAAAAAGAAAATTATCTAGATAGAAGAATGTTATAGAAATGTTTATGGTAACAAATACCAATAGTGAGGGCTAATTAAGTTGATTTAGCATCAAGATTACAATGAAGATTTTTTTGGCGTATGGCACCTATTTAAAAGCAAAACTTTAGCTGTATTTATAGGCAAATGATTATCAATGTGTATTAATATGCTGACCTTTTCAAAGCTCTAGTTTAAAAGTATAAACCTTGACTTTAACTGCAAATGAGAACATTGTATGTACTTCCTGAGTAGCTAAACTACTGTATTTCTGCTTATGAAAAATGGGGCATTTTGATGAGTTTGTATGAGAGAATGACTTGAAATTAAACTTAGGTATCAGTGTCCATGATGTCATTTTATAATCACATAGGGAGATGCTTAATTTTAAATAAGTTAAAGCATGTTAATGTTATGTAAGAACATGCAAGAAAACTTAATATAATCTGAGAACCAGAATCAAGCAAATAAACAAAAATGAAAAATAATTCCATTTTCTTTTCAGTTTTTCTCTTTCAGCTTCTTCAAAAACATAATTCAAATTCTTTGAATAATATATGTGCATATATTCAGAATACTGTATAGATACAGAATATGTATAGATACGGAATATATATACACATATATATTTAAATTCAGCAAACATTGTCTCTTGTTATCTCTGCCTTCTCAAACTTCAACTGTAACCCAAATGCAAGAGATCACTGAAGCTGTAGGAAGCCTGACATTAGTCATGTGTCTGCAGGATTTCCCTCTGAAACTCAGAGCCTCATTCCTCACCATGTACCGGGAGCCCTCCAAAGGACAGACTTTGCAGGGAATGTTAGTGAAGCCTTCCATTTTCTCAGTCTTTTCATAGGCTCCTTAGAGGATGATGGTGCCACTCAGCTTAGGAAAGAGGAGTAGCTACTCTACAGCTCTTCTTTCTTGTGACACTAGGGGGTGGGGGGAGCCTTGCTTTGAGGAAATTCGGGACCACAGAAGGATCAGAAGATGCTCCGGTCCGTGCTCAATGCATGGCTGACACAAGGACGGGAGCCACCTCAAGACTGGCTAAGTCAAGTCTCTTCGGGCCAGCAATCTACTTACTGCTTTTGCAGATAGAATGTGGCTTTGCTTCTCTTTTAGTGACAATGGCTCCGTGCCTGTCTTTGGTCAGTGCCCCTTACATCATTTTAAGATCAGGTTTTCTTTTTAATCTCCTATATTTAATCTCCTTCTCTGCCCCTATGCTTAAAAACAGCTGTTCTGCATCCGGCTTTGTTCCCAAGGGTTCTGTTGGAGGCGCTTTTGCCTTCAGATGGTCAGGGTTCTGGTAGCCTATCATCTGACTCTGACACCTCAGGCAAAATCTGCGATTGGCTTGAGGAGGTGTAGCACAAAGCACTCAGTCCAGTGCTATAGCTTATGAAGCCACGAGCTGTCAGGTACTGGGAATATGGCATGAGAGACACGCCTTAAGCCAATGATCACAGCTGGTTAACAAAACCTTAACCAGCTAGTTTACTGTAAGTCTGTCAGAGGGAGACATACTATACTGAAGGCAGTAGTTCAAATTCTTCCCTTTAGGGAACATTAGGCAATGTCTGGAGGTATTTCCAGTGGTTGCAACACAGGGAAGTGCACAGGATGGAGAGACAGGCAGTAAGGTTAAGATGCTGCTCCGTCCCCTACATTGCGTGGGACAGCTCCCCCAAAGCAAGGGATTAGCTAACCTAAGATGTCAATCACATCTAGGTTGAGAAACCATGGTGATTTTCAAATTTCAGTTAGCAAAGAATCATGTGGAGGGCTGGGGTCCCTCCTTGCTCAGCCTCTGATTCAGGAGATCCAGCATGGAACAAAAGAGCTGCATCTCTCACAAGTCCGCAGAGGATGCCCTGTTGCTGGTCCAGGGACCAAATTTGGAGAACTTTTTCCCAGGGTTTATGAAAAGCATTCCAAGGACATGATGGATGTGGACTGAGCAGGAGTTGGGTGGAGAACAAAGGAGAAGATGCAGTTTTGCAGGCAGTTCATAAAAAAAAAAAAAAAAACAGCAACAACAACAAAAAACCCAGGGGTAGGAGGTTAAGACATGACCAAGGAACTAACACAATGGAGTATGGAGTCCAACAGGGATCGAGAACACTTAAAGACAATGAAAAACACCGAGAAACCTTAACAGAGGAATGCAGGAACCTGACCAGACCAATGGAGTGCAGAGGCAGAAAAAGATATTTCATTTAGAGTCTATATAAGTATGTTATATGTATGTAGGAGGGTAAGAATTGTTAAAGATGAAGAGACAAGGGGTCAAGAAAGGGATGGGTTAAAAAATAATTTAGGATGAATTTGATCAAAGTACACGCATGCACACCATAAAAGTCACAATGAAGCTCGTTGGTGCCATTAACTTACACTCATAAAAATAAATACATCGAGAGTAAATAAAAAGAAGCACGGGTTTTTGTAGTGAGACCGTCTTGGATTCCAAGTCTCACTCAGCCCTGTACTGCTTACACAATAAGGGGCAAATGATTTACCTTCAATGAACCTCAGTCTTCTCACCTGTAAAAGAGGGACACTGAAGCCCAGTTCACCAGGTTGTTGTGAGAATAAATGAGATCACATGCGTGAAAGTGTCTGGCCCACAGGATGGCTCAATGAATGTTAATTCCCTTCCATTAAGTGGGCATGATGAAAGGGAGAGGGGCTCCTCCTCTACCTCATTTGCATCTCAAAGAGAACACAGCAAAGCATGATGTCAGCAACCCAGTCTGGTCCAAAGAGCCCCTTGCATCACCCGTGTGTGCCAGGCCTGTGCCAGGGCCTGCTGTTGGCATGATCAAGTGCAAATTAGGCAACCACCTGCCCACACAAAAATGCTACAAAGCTAATGCTAGGTTTGCAGATACCATCACAGAGCTCAGGCCAAAAGTCGCCTCTTTATAGATGGCTTGGAGACTTCAGAGGCCTTTTTACCATTTCCCTTATGGTTTTGTAGCCTGACAATGAGGAGGAGACACACTGTTTGGGAACCACAACAAATAATAATACTTAGCACTTAAATAACGTTTGCCATCTTCAAAGCCATTTACAATCACAAATTAAAACGTACCCAGGCCAAGCCTTGGGAAAGTGTTATTATCTTTGTTTCTTCAAGACAGTAAAGAGAATGAGGTAATGGTGCTGCCCAAACCCTGTGGCCAGTTGGCATCCAAATGGGGTGCTTTAATTCAATCCAGCTATCCCGAGTGGGACTATTCCAGGAGGGTGCACGCATCGCCCTGGACCATGGGTGAGCTCCATTTCTCAAGAGCCTCCAGTGAACCTAATTTTATACCGAGGTTCTCAGCCCAATCTGAATTAGACTTAATTGGAACGTTTGCTTTCAGCCGAAAGGTTTCCGCCAATGCTCATACTTCGCCACCTCCCAGAAATCTGAGTGAATGTTGGGATCTTTTTTGTGTGCTTCATAATTATGTAATTAATAATGATAATATCTCCACGTTTTCTCATCTGTAAATGGGCGAGATAATGACCCACCGGGTAGTTGTGAGGACAATGTGTGGAAAGTGCCAGGTAAGTGGATAATGGATGTAATGACTTCTTTATCATTGGGTGGTTGACGTCACTGCCATTGTATTTATTTCATTTATTATTTATGAGTGTCTCATGTCCTCTGTCTTAGGGTGTTCACAGCCTTCGTGTAAAGATCAGTAGGTCACATCTCCTCTTACATGAAAATGAGCTCACTTCATACCCACAGCTAATCACTGGCCCAGAAAAGAAGGACCAGTGAGATGTTTGCTTTCTCGCCCTCTCTTTATTCCATGAAAATAATGACATCCTCCACTCACCCCTACCCTAACTCCACACCAACTCAAGAGATATTTACTATCCTCCTCCCCCTGATCCGCCACACTGCACCCCGGCTCTGTGGAATATCTTCAAGGAACTTCTCTAGTAGCATTTGTTCAAGTAGAGATGGGCAATGTCACCTAGAACAACAGCTTCTCAGAATCCCAGTTGTGAGAAGATCATCTTTAGCTGGAAAGGAAAAGCAAATCGAAATGACACTGAGATTCCATTTCATCTCAGTCAAAATAGGCCTTTGTCAAGACAAAAAAATAAAAAATAAAAAGATGTTGGTGAGGATGGGAGGAGGTAAAGTAGGGGGAGAGGAACTCTCATACACTGTTGGTGAGGATGTAAACTGTGCAAACACTGTGGAAATCCTTATGGAAACTCCTCAAAACACTAAAAATAATGCTACCCTATGATCTGTCATACAAATGTATGGCATTTATGCTACACATTTATTCTGCATATAAGAGAAACACCTGCACACTCCTGGTTATAGCAACACTATATAAAATAGCTGAAATATGAAACCGACAAATAGAGGCCCAACAAATATAATTAAATAATGAAAATGTGGCACACATATACAATGGACTATGGCTTAGCTGTAAAGAAGAATGAGAGTGGGGGTAAAAGTTAAGGGGAGGGTGCAGAAACATGGAGAGAAACTTGAGGAAATTTGAAACTGGGAAACCTGAGGGATGAGTTGGGTTGGAATAAGCAGGGGGGGGGAATGTTCACTGTGTTTTTTCTGTGATATACTGAGGACTCCTCGGTCAGCATTCCCTGTAGAGTGCTTCAGTGCTTTGTGGAGAGTGGAATGGCTTGTCTCAGGCAGAGCTGCATTTGCAAGAACAGCGTGAGAATGTTCAGGGTCAGTGAAGAGAAGCGGAGGAATGACACTGCAGTTCTGAGTGCCTTTGGGGCAGAGAGCTGCAATGTAGACATGGGCCAGGCTGGGAGCAACGTGGGGCTGGCATTTCACTACCTGAGACATCATCACACGCAGGGTCATTGGCTAGCCCAGTTTGCTTGGGTACTGCAGTTATCCTTACATAGAAAACTATTCCACATGGACTAGATTAAAGCAATATCATTTTGATCATGCAGCTGCAGTTTCTGGAGGGTTCTGAAGGGAGGGGAACGGAGACACAGAGGAAAGAAGGAAGGAAGGGAGGGAGGGAGGGAGGGAGGGAGGGAAGATAGATACATATATAGATAGAAAGAGATAGAAACAAGGATAGATAGGTAGATAGGTGATAGATGAGATAGATGGGTGACATTTTCTAGAACATCAGAAAGGGTGTAAGGAATCCCTCTCCCAGCAACCTGGAAATCCTGGAGTTTTCACCAGTAAGCTCTGCGGCTCTCAGATCCTGTGGCCCTCCCCAAAGAAAGGGCATGGTGGTGATTAACATCCCTATGGTGTAAGCTTTCATCTTTCAATGTTTATAAATGCCTTTGAAAACGGAATGCACCACATATATACGCAGAGCTATTATTAATACAGTGTGCAAACACCTCTCTCCACATGATAGTTAAGGAACAAAACATGAGAGCTGTGATAGAGCATTAGAGAACTTTGAAAGTATGCATGTAGGTGCACACACCCCAAGTAAGGAATGTTCTTCCTTCTCTCCCTAGCTTGGAAGAGACACCAATATAGCTTGCAGGGCTAGAGATGAAGTAAAAACCAAGGTTACACAGGGGCTTTAAGAGGAAATCGGGGACGAAGTTAAAGCATAATTAGCTCTGGTTTTAAAGGCTTCCTATTTGCTGAAAGACCTGGTGCTCGGGATTATGGAAAAGGTAAAAACTTAATAGGTGCAGGACCTTGTGCTCGAGATTCACAGACAACAAGCAGACATGGTGTGTAAGGCTTTTACTCTCAGACGACAGGCTTAAAATGAATCGAACAGGTTCCAAATGCAGAAAATACACCCTGGATGAGCAGGTGATGAGAGAAAAATGATCTACCGCAGAAAACACAGGTACATCACTTAAGAATATTGCTGTGCTTGTAAAGGCTCCGGTCTTAAAACACTTTGTGAACCTTTAGGAATCTAATGGAAATCATGAAAAATATACATGCAAATAAAATTGTTCATTAAATGTCTCTTGATGTTCACTGATTGCCTAAAACTCTGTACCTCTGTGTCCTTTGTTGTGACTTTTATATGGCTACAATCTCAAAATTGTGATATAAGCAAATTCTGAATGGAATTGAGCAACAGAGTAGATCTTCTCCAACCCCCTTCAACTATTATAGTCCAGTACTCCAGCCTGGGGAGGAATGCTTGTCTCATAAATAAAAATGGAAATAAGTACTTAAAAACATGACTTTAGCTGCATCTCTAAAGCTTATTTATTGATTATTTATTTAGCGATTTGATTGTTTATTCTTTTTTGTTTTGTTTTGTTTTGTTTTGTTTTGTTTGTTTTTTTCAGTCCTGGGCCTTGGACTCAGGGCCTGAGCACTGTCCCTGGCTTCTTTTTGCTCAAGGCTAGCACTCTGCCACTTGAGCCACAGCGCCACTTCTGGCCATTTTTTTATATATGTGGTGCTGGGGAATCTAACCCAGGGCTTCATGTATACTAGGCAAGCACTCTTGCCACTAGGCCATACTCCCAGCCCCAATTTGATTGTTTAATACTCTCAGATGTGTGATCATACACTAAAATGCCTATGAATATATGAATGAGTCACAAGAATTGTCTCAAGGAAAAGCAAAGGTTAAAATATCTGCTCTCTTAGTCTCAAGATAACACAGGATTAAAAAAAAAATCTGTTCTTTAACTTTCCAATGCATTCCAGAACTCCTTTTTCACATGAATTTTTTCCTTTTCTGAAATTATCATATACTAATTGTACAAAGTAATGGGTTCATTGTGACATTTTCACACACATACATAGTACACTGCAATCATGTTCACCCTACATTACTCTCTCCCAAACCCACCCCACCACACTCCAATTGCTCCCTTTCTCCTCGTGTACACCCTTCTACTTTCATGTGTCTTTTTAAAAAATCCAGATATCCCCCTCCAGAAAACAAAAAAAAATCTCAATTTCACATATGAGAGAAAATACATGGCATTTGTTTGAGTCTGGCTTGTTTTGTTTAACATGATGATCTCCAATTGCATTGATTTTTTCCTGCAAATGACATAATCTTCATCTTCTTTATTGTTGAATAATAGAACATTATGTATACGTGCCACACTTTATCCATTCAGGGGTTGATTTCATAGCTTGGCTGTTATGAGTGGTGGTGCAATAAACAAGGTACTCAGTTATCCCTATTGTATGCTGAGTTACATTATTTCAGGTGTGCATCCTGGAGTGAGAACCTGTCTTGACCATTGAGGAACCATGGTTGAACTGCAAAAATGAAAACCTAAAATGGCAACCTTGAGGTTTCCTTTGGGAAGTCCCAGATGAATTGCAAAGCATTGTGTACTTCCAGCCTTGATCTGTCTGAGCTGCAATGAGTCAGAACACTTCCTAAACTTCCCACTTTCCCTCCCTTGTGAAAGGCCAACCCCCCCTGGCTGTCAGCATCCCCCAGAATGAATGTCTCAGCAAGACAACTTACTAAAGAAATAGTTCCTGTCTTTCTAGCAAGTTCCTCACTTACTGAAGTCAAGGGGTCAGAAGACCTGACAAGCCAGAGTGGAGGGAGGGAGGAGAAACAAGAGGAGTTTCTGAAAGTCAAAGCTTCTGGTTTCTTTTGCTAAAATAGTCCTTCTTGAACAGGTAAATCATAACATAGGGGCATGGTGCTATGCAAATGAGAAGGCGGAGAAACACGAATGGGTCTGAAAAGGCAGGGGCACAGGTGGAAGGTCACGTGGTGGCCATCTCTCAGGGTCCCCTTTGCGGGCTTCTCCTCCTGAAGGCTTCCAATTTCCGGCCACCTTGAGGGGTTTTTTGGTAAAGTGCCACAAGAAGATAAAATTAGAAACCAGGCTTCCTCTCCCCGCCCGCCCCCATTAGTGTCTCTCTCACACACACACACACACACACACACACACACACACACACCAGATCCAACTGAAAAGCACCTTCCAATCACACATTTACACGTTGGTGAACTGCCTTGAATCTGCCTTCCAGACCATTCCCTTCATCCACCTGCCACCCCCTGAAATCATTTCCCATGTCCTCTCCATTTTTACTTGTTCCCTTTGCAAGTGTGGGGCTGAACTTGCTGAGATTTCATAGATAAAATAAATCTGGCCAACACAGACCACATGCAGCCCCGAAAGCCATGTCTGGGACTTCCCACCAGGCAGAGGTTACTGTGGGGCCACCTACCTTGTGTGCCATCGCAAAGCCAGCTTCAAACATCACTGAAGTCAAGCATTTGCCCTCTTTATCATCCACCGGCCTAGTGTGAGCCCCTGAGGGAGGTCAGAGTTTACCACACTGTACAAGCCAATAGAAGAACATTGTATTTTCACCTCTGCAAGGTCCCTTCTATGTTTATCAAACAGAGAAGATAATGGTAGACTTTTTGTATGATTTGTTTCTAAGGGTCAAGGTTGGGTTTGTTTGCATTTAGATTGCATTTGCTTTATGAAGCTGGTAATCTTGTAAATTACCCTGAGACGGAACCTGGTGAACCCAGGAATCCAGAAGCAGCCCCCAACACCCTCCCTCCCACTCCCTCCACCCCCCACTCTGTCAGGAGATTCAGGAAGAAGTTCTGGGCAGCTCCTTCAAGGAGGACCATGTACTTGGAAGGTGCTGCTGAGTGCATCCTAAGAATGTTGTCTTCCTTTCCGTTGGAAGGTTTAGAAGTTCATTTTAAATAATCAGGACCATTTATGTAAAATTATCTTCATGTTTCATCTGCACTATTTCTAGTGAAGTTAAAATAGAGTCGTGATAAAAAGAAGATGGGAGGACTAATAGTATAGCAGGTTTTACTGTGGATCAAAAATCTTCTCTTTAGTGATCAAATGAACAATCAGGGACAAATGGGAAAAGCTTAAGAGAAAAGGCAAGAAAACTGGGCTTTGGTCTAAGAGCAGGCTACATCTCTAGTCTCAGGAAATCATGCTACAGAGGAGTAGAAATGTCTTGCTTCCCATCTGTTACTCATTGTAAACAACTTCCTCCTGTAAGGCTAGCCCTTCCCCCACCTCACTCCCCAAACAAGCTTCTTGAACACAGTTAAGAGTGCAAACTCTAAACCCATAGGCCTGGTTACTCAGGAGGCTGAGATCCTGAGGATAACTCTTTGAGGCTAGCCTGAGAAACTTAATCTCCAAAATAACCAGCAAAAAGTAGGGCTGGGTGTGTGGCTCAAGTGATAGAACACCAGTCAAGCTACCAAAAGGCCTGAATTCAATTCCTGATACTTGGGGATGGGGGGAGGGGGGTTAAACTCTAGAGCCAAATAAGTCAGTGTTGGATTTATATGGCAATTCCTTCACTCACCAGCAGTGCGTCGGTCTCCTCAGCTGACAAAGTACTCAGCACCCAGTGTCATCATAGAAATGAAAAGAGATTCCGTGGGTGGCTCAGAATGCGCCCAGTGCATAACACACACTCAAGAAGCAGTGGCCATTGTGATTGCTCCACGGAAGTTCCCAGTGATTATATCAATTTTTCAAAAAGAAGTGATATAAAAACAAGCATCTTTCATGCCCTGACTGTGCTCTCCCCGCCTCCTACATCATAAGAGAAAGGAGAATGACATTCCCAAACCTAGTGGTGTGTGTGTTTTCTCCTCACTGACCAGGCTGTGTGAATGGATCGGCATTTTAAATTTGGGTGAGTCTGGTCATAGTATTCATACCTGAAGTCTCAGCACTTGGGGTACTGAG
The DNA here is from genome assembly GCF_023159225.1 of Perognathus longimembris pacificus. Taxonomy (NCBI): domain Eukaryota; kingdom Metazoa; phylum Chordata; class Mammalia; order Rodentia; family Heteromyidae; genus Perognathus; species Perognathus longimembris. The sequence continues at coordinate 9,946,165 of NC_063172.1, forward strand.
GCAAGAGGATCACAAGTTGTAGGTCAGCCTGGGACTACATACCAGGATTACCTAAGGTAAAATCAAATGCACTCAATATTCCAAAGTGGCAGAGCTTGGATTAGAACATTCCTCAGGGTGCCTGGAAATGCCACTACACCACAAGGCTATCTGGTCACAATAGAATGATCGATTCCTAAAACATCCTGGACAGAATTGATTGACTCAATCAATGACTTATTTCTCTTCAAACACATATGACCAAGTTTCTGAAAGAAAGGAATTTGAAGAAAACCCATCATCTTCGGGACACATCAGTTTCTTTCATGATCGTGCCAATTTTTGTTGAGCAGTTTCCATTTGGGTGGTGGTTCTCTAAATCATAGTTTGTGGGCCAAAAGCTAGCATGCCACCTGTGTTTATAAATAAAGTTTTATTGGAACACAGCCAGCCATGTTTCAGTTATACAATGTCCATGGAAACCTTGATGCTAAAATAAAAAAATTAAATAGCGATGGCCAACACTAAATTGCTAGCAATTGCTAGCAACAACAGTTATTTTTCCTCCTTATGAAGAAGATTGTTGCTCCGGTCTTTTTAGTCTTTCAGGCTAAACTCTATGGTACACTACATCATGGCCCAGGAAAGATTCACCCTCCCTTCCTGGACACTTCCAGATAGGCAAGGCTATTTCTCTGCCCTAGTGACTTTGGGTATGGCCATCTGGTTCACACTGCCCCTGGCCTAAGCTTGGAAGCAACAGAAGGCCAGTTCTGAGCATCATGAATTTTCAGTCAATCTCTCTGCTTCCCAGATCCACCATGAAAATGGATACCCAGTGGCTGCTGCTTCTTCATGCTAGGTTCAGAACTGAGACACACAGGTTTCTTATGTCACAGCTTGGTGAGTTCCAGCAAGTATAGAACATATATACATATATAGAATCTATGCATGTAGAATATATAGAATCTATGCATATAGAATCTATGCATTTGCAATGCAACAGTATATATTTTGTGTCTGACTTATTTTTCTAAACATATGCATTCCTTTTCCTACCTGTGTAATATTCTATTTAATGGATATATCACAGTGTGGTAACTATTCACCTGTTAAAACTTGGGACTCCAATTTGGGTGAGATCCTAGTTGGTTTCTATACCAGCTGCAAGTACATGCCACCTTTGTAGGAAAAGTGTTAGACTCACCTTAAAGGTGGCAATTCTCAAGTTGTGTACAGGTGCCTTCCCAGAGATCTACAAGTGAGTTTCAGAGTAAGTGCTTCAACCTAAATCCGTTAACTCCTAGTGTTGTGCCCCCAAAGCAGGAATTCATTTATATAGTCACTGGAAATTTAACTCAGGAAGTAAACATCCAGTTCTTGCAGTCTTTGCTCTTATGTCTGAAGAAACAACATGGTAATTCTTGAGAAACTTGGTTCGATCGTGTGGCTTATTTAAGCCCAAAGGCAATTCTGTGTCAGGTGCCACCTGTGTTGAAGGTAAAGACACACGTTCTTTTTCCTTCCCAGAGTCACTGAGGCTTCACTGTGGTATCCACAACAGTGGCTAACCAAAGGCTCCTGGACTGGAAGAATTGTGATCTAGTAACCCAACCCAGGTCCACTGGCTTGTCAACCTAGTCTCTTTCCGTAGATGCTTCTGGTTTCATTTTTTAAAACATGAATTATTCTAGGAACTATGAAAAATGGTGCTGAATACCCAAGACAGTGAACCATGTTTCATAAAATATACACAGCCATTCTCATAAAATTGGACAAATATAATGTCTCCTCGGATAGTGAAGAAAATGTTGAGTACATGGCTCATTCAGATAAGCAAGAAGAACAAGGATGAACTACAAGGTTATAATTCCATCAAGGATCTCTTGCAGTGACAGAAACCACCAAAAGCAGGCGTCTGTCACCACAGAAACAGCCATCTCTATGGAATGAATCATCAGTCCCTGTGACAAGACTCAGCAGTGAAGCCATGGACTGTGGTCACAGAGTGGGTTGCATAACAAAGCTGTCCATACGATGGAAAGCTGTCCATTCATGAAGAATTCGCAGGATGTCAGTGAAAGCTGATGGATCACATTGCAGTAGAACCTCAAATCTACAACCTCAAAATAGAGAATTATACCTCCTCCAATTGGTAAACAACCCTGTATGTAGACTTAGAGCTACTCTATGACACAAAAATTGAAGTACTCTATAAAACACACACACACACACACACACACACACACACACACACACACACGAACAAAAAAAAACATAGGAAGAGCTTTTGCTGTCTGATCAAATACAAGTTATTAACAGAAATGGGATTCTGGGATCTTTTCAGGATGGAGCATGTAAGAAAGTGAATGAAAAAGTGGAACTAAATGGTAACTCGGCCTCAACACTGCCATTGTCACTCATGTCTCTGCTAGTGGGACAAGAGTTTAAATAGCAATGGTGGGTTTTCCCAAAATGTACCAGCTACCTGATTATCCCCATTTCACACAGGAGGAAAGATGAGGCTCGGAGGTCTTGCATCCATGCTGTAAGTCATGCCAATTAGAGACTCAGGGTCAGGCATAGTCCCCAAGCCAAAACTTTTTCCACCCTCACAAGTCAAACATCCTCTCTACCCACGGGGGGGTGGGGGGGGTCATGCACCAACTAATGGAGAAAGTAAACCCGAACCATTGAGCTTCTTGTAAAACTGAAATGGCGGTTCTACATTCTGATGGAAACTTGTCGCTCTGAAGTTGTCAGGCAATAATATTACTAATATTTACATTTTAGTAGTAGTATTACAAATGGCCTAGATTTTTCTATCTCCGCTTCTGGTCTTCATTCTTCCTGAAATGTACGGAGAGAATGTAATTTGTAGGACATGGGACTTAGCATCAGAAAGACATGGAATCTAGCTGAGTAACTAAGAATAAATTATTTAATCCCTGTGACTCAAGGAAGGTGAGTGAATGATTTTACTATAATAAGAAAGTAGAGGGCTGGGGACATGGCCTAGTGGCAAGAGTGCTTGCCTCGCATACATGAGGCCCTGGGTTCAATTCCCCAGCACCACATACGCAGAAATTGGCCAGAAATGGCGCTGTGGCTCAAGTGGCAGAGTGTTAGCTTTGAGCAAAACGAAGCCAGGGACAGTGCTCAGGCCCTGAGTCCAAGCCCCAGGACTGCCCCCCCCCCAAAAAAAGTAGAAAACAAAGCGGTAAGTGAAGGAAATAAAACAATACATGAAGCATGTTTGCATAATAAGCACAAAATAGGTGCTCAAGGTTGTGAGTCTCTGAGAAAGTAAACTCCCTAAAAATGTCTCCGTACCTTATACTTTGTGAAGAAGACTTAATTTCACTATTGCAGAATCATTTTCTTCCTATCTGTGATAGTGAGACAGGAGTTAAAAATCTACCTTTTTATCTCCCAGCACAAAAAAAAAAAAAAAAAAAAAAAACTAAGGACTCCTACACCTGTTAACAGAGCACCTACTTGTCATGTAAATGCAACGTGTCCCGAACATCTGAAATCAGCCCCAGTATCAGTTTCTTGAGCCTAAATGCCAGTCTCTCTCTACGTCCTATCCATCCCGAGAGCACAACCCCTCAAGGGCACTCTAGAAGGTTAGAGTCACTTCCATTCGGAAGGGAGGAAACTAAGGCATGAAGTTATCCAAGGTGGCTTAGCTACTAAACTAGGGGACAGCTCTGGTTTTACTATACCTCTGCTTCTCCTCGAGGTCCAGGGCATGCTCCCCCATGCCTCCCCTGTAACCATGATGTCAGAAAGTGCCAAACTGTGCAAAGACCACAGGAGCTGGGAGCTCCCAGCACAGACTCAACAGGCAGGGCCTCTGCAGGGGCCTCGGGCTCTGACTCTCTCCCTCTGTCTTTGTGAAATAGGGGGCAACTTACATGGTAAGCCTGATTCATTTCAGCATTGCACACCGGTATTGTGCTTTTCAGAAAGTCCTTTGGAAGGGGGAAGGGAAAGCCCTTCTTTGCCTGTGCTTTTTAAATTACTTTGCAAAGTGAAAAAAAATCCTTGTTTCAAGCTTACTATTTGGGGCACTGTGCTAGATTCTGGGGATCAAGAAACCAAGTATATTTCACCCACTGCCTTTGTGGACTGGTTGTCAGTCTACTGAACAGCACAGACATACACATGGAAGCATCCAAGTGTTTTACACACAATATATATCCTACAACTGCCATGTAGGAGAAGGGAAATGCAGGTGCATCAGGGGACACACCCCAGTTCTGGAATCAGGGAGGCTTCCTCCAATAAACAGAAATCTGAAAGCAAAAAAAAAAAAAGCAGAATCTGAGCACAAGTTAGCAACTGAATGGAGGGATGGAAGCAAAGCAAGCAGTACACTTGCAAAGTTCTAGGGGCAGAGAGATGCATGACATATTTGAGGAACTTGAAAGAAAACCAGTACAGCTAAACCATAGAGACCCAGAGTGCAAAGCCTATGAGAAACCGGGGAAACTGGGCAGTACCACATTCAAAAGCCAGAATCCACAATGGAGTCTGTCAGTGAGTGTATGATACTCCCAGAAGCTAAAGTTAAGTTAAAGTGTTTTTTTCATTGTCTTTTTCTTCTTCTTCTGCCTTCTTGTGCTTCCTGATCATTCTTATTTTCTAAGTCTAGGAAAAAAGGTGGAGACAAAGGAAGGATAACTCAGTCTTCTGCCCTTGTGTACAGGAATGTGGAATAACCTCAAACAGAGAGGTACATTTTAGGGTTGTTGTGTTAGTTCTGCAAGGAAGAAAAGAAAAAGGGTTGAAAAGTAGTATGGGAGTAAATGTAGTAATCCATGCAAATCTATCGGTTCCATTGCCTTGTACTCATAGTTTTGTGCCAAAAATCTACCCTTCTGGAAAGATGGGAAAGGGGACACATAGATCCATTAGGCCAGGAAACTGTGGTAATCCCTATTCATAGTGACTCCCAACAGGAGAAAGCTAATTCCTTGCTGTTGAGTTGTGTAAGGTGGCTTCTTAATTGAGTGGCCAGCCTCGGTCCAATGGAAAACAGTTCTCCACCCCTGCAAGCTTCCATCATGTTCTTTAGAAAGAATAAACAGAGTGAAGTTAAGTCAGACACAGGGAGAAAAATAATCCATCTTTCCTTTGTATGTGGAACCTCGATTCAGCCTACCAACTCATAAGTAAACACATTGGGTGGTCAATGGACAAATGGATTGAGAAAATGTGGCATACATGCACAATGGAACTTTACTCATCCATTAGAAAGGATGATATTGTACCGTTAGCAAAGAAATGAAGACTTGGAAAAATAATTTTGTTAAGTAAAGTAAGTCAGGCCCGGAGAGACAAGGAATCCATGTTTTCCTTCATGTCGAAGCTAAATTTAGCTTATAAGTTTGTAAACTCATAAGTCAATACATTGGGTGTTATGCAAATGTATACAAATGTATTACTGAAATATGGAAGATCTCAAATAATATAGTTCCTTAGAAAGGCAAAATCAAACTTCACCAAAATAAAACTTAAGGGAATAGGTACTCAAAAAGGGGTGGGGGGGGGTTGAGGGCAAGGGAAAAGGAGTAGACAAATGAAGAGAAGGGGGGGGGAGAATCAGTCAAGAGTGCAATGGATATCCCACAAAAATTAAGAAGATTGGGAAGGAATGGGTGAGAATGTGAAGTGGGGGTGGCATTGATCAAGATATATCGTATTCATAAACTGCTTTGTTAAATGGCAACTCCTTTGCACTTAATGGGCAATTCCTTTGTACTACTTAAAGATAATAAAAAAAAGATTTATATACCAAAAAATTTGAAATATTCATTAAGGAAAGAAAAGAAAAGAAATAATAAGCCTGCCGTGGTGCATATAAAGCAGGTCTGAAGCTGGAAATACCAGCAGACCTAACTTTGGGATTAGCCAAGGAGGAACAGTGGCTATTAGTGAGGGGCCAGGCATGGCAGGAAGCTGAGGAGGGCCACTGTTAGGAAGTCAGCATGAGTCAGTAAGGGTTGCAATGTCTTGTAGGTAGAGGAGGAGGCGATGGGTAGAAACAACGTGCGGGACAGCTCCTTTCCAGTCTCGCTCACCCTCCCCAGGGTCTCCCAAGATGCCCACAGGGCTGGGTCTTCCGTATCATTCTCAAGTGCAGAGAGCACTGACCTGCTTCAAAACCTATTTGTCTTGTCACAGGCTGCAGCAAAAAGTCCAAACCCCTTCATCTGACAGCCTCTGGGGTCTGACTCTGCCTCCCATCCAGACTCATTCTTCTCTATGTCCCCTTTCATATTCAGTGTTCTGAGAAATTTACTTATGGCTCCTTGCACAGAGCAGCACTAAGCTGTGTCATGCCTCCATGTCGCATTGGCTCCTGACCCTCTCATGACATGTGTGCTTTAAAATTCTGTCTCAAACACTTCCAGCTCCTGGAAGACTCCCTCGTTCCTCCCTCTGCTCCACAGCATTCTCAAAACTCACTGTGCACACACGCGCGTGCGCACACACACACACATCCAAATTATCACTGTAGTATTTTCTCTCTGTCTGTCTCTGTCTCTCTGTCTGTCTCTGTCTCTCTCTGTGTCTCTGTCTCTCTGTCTCTGTCTCTCTCTGTCTCTGTCTCTCTCTGTCTCTCTGTCTCTGTCTCTGTCTCTGTCTCTCTCTCTCTCCCTCTCCCTCTCTCCCTCTCTCTCTCATCCATCTTCCTCTTCCTGCCCAAGAGACGCCTGACAGGCAGACAATGCTGAAGGCATTGAATGTCATGCTAGGAACCTGGAGGTGTACTTTGTAGTTCAAGAGGGATGCCTGGGGATTTTTGATAGAAGATGTGACATATTGTAGCCAACACTTTAAGAAGATAAATTTCAGCAAAGACTATAAAATAAATTCTACAAAAGAGTAGCTAAATGTCAGACAACTAGAATGGAAGAGAAAAAACAGCAGAGCAAAATTTCCTCTCCATGCAGGGTGTCAGGATTTGGGTTTCACCTCTATGATGCATTAGCTCTACATACAGTGGGAATTCCACTTTATTTGTGGGGGAAATGGAAATGATAAATCACTACTGACCATCTCACTGGACCACAGTAAGGACAATGCAAAATACCGAATGCTAATAACGTGCTTTATAAATTCCAGTGACGTTAGTAAGATTAGTAAGATTTCTTTCCAAAGACATCCAGAAGAAAAGACAATCTCCTCATCCCTTCAGCATCAGGCTTAGTCCTAATGTCAAAATGAGTTCAGGTGCCCTAAGTATTCCTGCGTGCAATGTGACCCTGAGATTTCCCCTGCTCCCCTGGCCCCTGAAAGCTGGCCTCCAGCACTAGGCGGATTGTCAGTCGGCAGTACAGTGGGAAGAACTCCACAGGGCTGTGCAGCAGCTACCAGAAGACATACATTGGCTCAACGTAAGGAAACACTTGGTGACTGTCAGCTGTCCAAGGCTGCCTAAGGCTGGAAATAAAAGTGCAGTGAAAACTCCATGAAATTGGAGGTGATGAGGCTAAAGGTGAATACCAACAGCTGTCCACCCCATGCATCAGAAAGATTTGGACTGGCCAGTCTCTATTTATTTTAAATTCAGTTAGCATCAATAAATTGTACAATGGGATGTCATCATGTTTTTTTTTAGTTTTAGTTTTATTGTAAAGGTGTTGTACAGAGGGATTACAATTACGTACGTAAGGCAATGAGTACAGATCTTGTCGAACATTGTTACCCCCTATCTAAAGCATACCTATCATATACGTTGACTAAATCTACTTCATCCGTGTTACTCTTTGCCCCTTTCTAACATCCTCCCTCTTTTACTTAAAGTCTGTAATCTGTTCATTGTGCTATTTTCATACATATACATGATATAATTCTATAGGATTCACCCTGTTACCCTCTATTTTCTCCTTCCCCTCATCCACTGGCTCCCCCAGTCCCCAAACAAATCTATCAACCCTTTTATAATTATGTTGCATTTCTATTTACTTTTAGGTCTCAATTCCATGTATTAGTAAATATGTATTATTTGCCTTTCTGAGTCTGGATTCTCTCACGTAATATGATGAACTTATTTTCAGTATTAAAAAGAAAAACAACAGTTAACCAAGATCACACATTTGATCTTGTTCCTAAGTGCCTGAGTTTCAAACACACTTGGTTTCTGTGGTATTGATTAGGAATTTATTAACTCAGTATGGTCACTCTCAGGTAGCCTTTTATAGCCCTGGAAATTGGACCTACATCTCATTTAATCTTTACACAAAGTTCACATAGTTAAGTCAAGTCATCTCCACTTTATAGACAAGAAGACTGTGAGAGCTCTTAGAGATTTATGAACTGCCGGATGTTGGAAGTTTGGTGTAAGAGTATCCACAAATACATTCCTGCAGTACTGTCCGGAAGCTTAGCTCAGGCTTTCCCATACAACATTTGCTTCCTGTCAGAGAACAAGTCTCTTCTGACTCGTGTTGTTATCAGAGATGCTTAGGATGAGGACCTGACCTGGTCACTAGTGGTTCCCTTCCCTCAATGGACCAATCGAATGTGAGAGGTGAGGAGAACAATGCCCAGTGATTATTCTGATCCCTTAGGAAACCCTCAGCCTCATGAAAGGGTGAGTGCATTAGCTTCCAGAGCACACATGACCTCCCAAACTTAACCACGCGGCCTCCCAGACTTAACCAGCCATCACCACCTCCCAGCCGAACCCCTTCATTACCAGTGGATACCTTGTGTGGTGGAACACTGGGAAATTTCCCAGGCCTGCTGTTCTATACCTTATATTATTCTAGCATTGACAACTTAATACATGTCCACATTTCCTTTTATGGGGAAGATAAGACCTTGATGGTAATCAGAGCGCCAGGGTAGGAAATGCCACATTCCTCCATGTAAATATTTGACTAAGCTTCCTCCAGGCCATGCATCATCGTGCCTTGCCCCCAGATAGGCTGCAAGTCCACAGATCAGTAAGAATGATAGGCTGGTAATGAATTATGAGAGGTCTTGTCTAAAAAGTGCGGCCACTGCAGTGCATTCTGGGATGGCCCCTGAACTAAATGAAGCCAAGGACAGAGGCTTGGCTCAGACGGATGGAGTTGTCTCCTCTGCGAAACTCAGAGAAACGGGACCTATCTAGTGGCATTAGAAAGAAATGACCACCACTGTGGAGGTGATTTTCATATCTTTCAAAAAAGGGAACAAATCACGACTGACTTGGAGGTCAGAAAGGAATCATTTAGACTCACAAATGCAGTGGGCAGATGATACCAAAAGAAGTATTAACAATGCTGCAAAATCAGCTGTCCTATTTTTGTAGACAATATTTCATGGGGACATAGGCATATATATTCTATCTGTGGCTGTTTTCTGGTAGAGTAGAATCATTAAGAAAAATAATATATGTCCAACAAAATTATGTTTTACTACCTTCCCTTTCACAGAAAGATATTAAACAAATCAGGTTAAACAAATCAGATGCTGGTTAGCCAACAAATAAGTAGTAATATATTTTAAAAACAAAACTACTACCTCATGAGCTTAGGGAAGAGGGCCTTAAGCCTCCAATACCAGCTACTCAGGAAACAGGCTTGAGGCCACCCAGGCAAAAAAAGTTCACAAGGCCCTATCTCAACCAATAAAAGCTGAGAGTGATAGTGCACACCTACCATCCTAGCTACATAAAAAGCATAAATTTGAGGATCATCATCCAGGCCACCAGAGTATTAACATGTTACTTGGGTTGAAAAATAAAGCAAAAGAACTGGAGACATGGCTGAAGAAGGAGACTACCTGCCTAGCAAACACAAGACATTGAGTTCAAATCCTAGCACTACCAAGAAAAGGAAAGAGAGGGGAAGAGAGAGAGGGGGGAGAGAGAGAGAGAGAGGAGAGAGAGAGAGGGGAGAGAGAGAAAGGAGAGAGTGCAAGAGGAGGGAAGAAGAAATGAAGGAAGGGGAGGGGAGGGGAGGGAAGGGAAAGGAAGGGAAGGGAAGGGAAGGGAAGGGAAGGGAAGGGAAGGGAAGGGAAGGGAGGGAAGGGAAGGGAAGGGAAGGGAAGGGAAGGGAAGGGAAGGGAAGGGAAGGGAAGGGAAGGGAAAGGAAAGGGAAAGGGAAAGGGAAAGGGAAAGGGAAGGAGGAAGGGAGAGAAAGGAAGGAAGACCCATGCCATTTTCCTCTTCAGATGTCTGACATAAAGAGGTGTGAATTTGAAAGGGCAGAAGGCGGTCCACACTCCACACAGGCCCCACAGCTGGGGATCACCTTTCACCAGGTTCCTCCTGCCTCCTTTATACTAGTGACTGGTATCAAGTTTTACAAAGCCAGAATGTGGTTATCAAGTGGCAGGCTGTGGGGAAACTTAACTGGCTTTCCATGAGTAAAGAAATGTTAAATCATAAAGAAAAAAAAAGTGGTTCTCAGAGTCAAAATATATGTGAGTGGTTAACCCTGTGAAACGAAATGAGTCATCAGGGTCCCGACTTTACTACTATTGATTTCCTCCATGTCCGCCACCATTCACTGTGCTCCTGCTGCAAGCATGCTGGCCCATTCCGGGGTGTCTGGGTCAGATGCACCTCTCTTGGGTGCCTTGGCCTATCTTTCTTTTTCCTCTCTCTCTCTTCTTAATGTCCTTTTTTCCTTCTTTTTCTTCTCTCTTTCTTTCTCTTTCTCCCTCCCCCTTCCCTTTCTTCTGTGGTAGTGTAACAGTGGGAGCTTTGTACTTTTGCCTATGGTAGGCAAGTTCAAGTTCTCTACCTCAGTCCTGGTCTTTTTATTTGGGGGGGGGTGCAGATCCTGGGGCTTGAACTCAAGGCCTAGACACTGTCCCTGAACTTCTTTTGTTCAAGGCTTTAGCATTCTACCACTTCTGCCACATGTCCACATCCAGCTTTGGGGAGGCAAGGGTGGTAGTTTATTGGAGCTAAGAGTCTCACAGACATTCCTGCCCAAGTTGGCTGTGGGCAGTGATCCTCAGATCTCAGCTTCCTGAGTAGCTAGGATTATAGACGTGAGCACTGGTGCTCGGCCATCCCTTGATCTTTTGAGATAGGGTCTGGTTGTATATCTAAGGCTGTCCTCATTCTCAGCCCTCCTACCTTCACTTTCTGACTACCAGCATTAAAGGTATGCATGGCATCCCTTCCTTCCTTCCTTCCTTCCTTCCTTCCTTCCTTCCTTCCTTCCTTCCGTCCTTCCTTCCCTTTGTATTCTTTCTTTCCTTTCTTCACTCTCTTTCTTCTTCCTTCCGTTCTTTCTAGACCTTTTGGCTTGCCACAGCAGCTGATAAACTGGATGTTTCTGCTTTACTCCAAGGCTATGGGATTCTAGTTGTAACCTCTTGACATAAATGATAACGAAAACAAGGTGCTTAGAGGCCATGAGGAACTGAGTGCTTAACTCAGCTGTTGTTGCAAAATGTGAACAGAAAGACACCAGGCTCTTTGCATACTTCAAGCAGAAAGTGCCTTAACTCAGGAAACTAAAAGCACAACCCTGGTGTGGGGTGGGTAGGGCTGTACTCTTGTAGAAATCCCAAAGTGCTAGAATTTAGGAAGCAGTGCGGAAGTAGAGAAATCAGATGAGGATCCCACATCTGCTGACCCTGCTCTTATAGTTGCTATCAGGAATAAAGACTTCTCATTCTCCGAGCAAAAGTCTAGGGAGTGTGGTCCCCAAACTCACTTCTCCCATGCAGGAAAAGGTGCAAGAAGAAGGAAGGTCTAACGTTGAGTTGAGAGCATATCAGGAGATTGAGGAAGGCTTCTTTATAGATGGGAAGCCAGGGACTAGATTTTGAAACTCAAGGGCAGCCAAGCCCTGCTTTGGCCAGTGATTCATCCAAGGAGTTTCCCTTTCTAGGTTACAAGAACCCACACTGGGGAAGTGATACGTTCCTAGGAAGAGCTTTTCTTATGTAACCAAAGGAAGACAGAGCTGTAAATAACTTCATTTGCTGTTTTCCTGGGGACAGGGAGTTAAGAGGAATGGCTGTTAGAACAATGAGTAACAACCTTTCTCATGGGACATGTTATTTGGGAAGAGATTCTCTCTCTCTCTCTCTCTCTCTCTCTCTCTCTCTCTCTCTCTCTCTCTCTCTCTCTCTCTCTCTCTCTCTCTCTCTCCATATATTTCTAAAGCAGCTAGGAATTGTGCCAAGAGGTTGTCCAAGGATGAAAAAGCATGGTTGTTAGGTAACACATAGAAGTGAGATCCTCACATTTCCACCTCGATGGTAGTCTCTGTCTCCCTTTGTGTCTCCTTCTCTCTCTTCTTTCCAGAAGCACCTGAGGAGCCCTCCAGAGGCCATCATCCAATGGTAGTTGGTCTTTTAGTTTTCTCTTAATGTTTAAAGGACAGGAATCTCCTAGTGTTCAGAAAGCAGAAGTGCAGCTTTGATCCAGCATTCTATCTCCTTTCCTATGTTAGATGTCATTGAGCTCCCCTGACTTTCCAGATGAGGAGGCAGAAGCCACAAAGGATAGACTGATCTAAAACCAAGGTCACACACCTACTGCTCTTCTCCAGGGGAAATGGTGAAAGATCTACAACTTCCCTACAATAAACCAATCAAGTATTCATAACAGACTATGGCTCTCCTGGACCCTGTGGGGTCTTCCTAGGTCGCGAAGACAAACACGACTGCACAGCTTTGTAAAATCGTTTAGAACCCAGAGTCCATCCCTGAGGATTATTCTTTTGTCTTTACCTCTCTCTCTGCACCCAAAAGCTGTGATCTAGCAATGCCTTCCCAATACTGGGGACTATAGATGCGACACTCAGACCCCCACTGGACAGAAAGGACTCTGAAACACCACAGCAAAGGCAGAAGCACAAAATTAATCAAGGAAACCAAATGGAGGTGTGCATTAATGAGAACTTCAAAGTTGACTGACATCAAGGTCACTTACATTTCTCAAGAAGAAAACCGAACACATGGAAGAGCAAACAGAGATATAACTCTGTAATTTCTTTCTGATACTAACAGACACTAATTGGGCAAATCATGAGGAAAGTAATATACTAGAAGAAAAGTGTGATCTATATGAAGACATCAGATGTGCTCCCATAGATAACAGCCAGAGAAAATGTTATCGCTCACACAGCAGGAAAACAGGAGTAGAATACCTGGTGTGACTTGGTCTCTGATTTCTCCAAACCAACATTTTCTTCAGAAGAATTTGTAAGGATCTCTATAAAGCTTCCAATAAAGGAATATGTAATTCAAGCATATAAAAAAATGGAGGAGATTTTCAAACATGAAAGAGTTTGGGGACCATATGAAGAGAATATATAGAAGCATGCATGTATTACTACCACACCTGCACTCTTTTTTTCTTTTTGAGGGAATTTGGGCCCATCCAGGCAAAGTTAGTGAACTCTTGTCTCAAAAAGGAAGTATGAAAGAAAGGACTGGGGCCATGACTTTAGCAACAACGAAGCACTTGCCTAGCATGCATGAGACCCTGGGTGGAACTCTCAATATTAAGAAACAAAATGAGCAAAGTGTCTCCAAGTTTCTTTGTTTGTTTTCTGCAAGGTTTTATTTGGCATGACAGGACAATTGATGAAATGATATGATACAAGTTTAACTTCATTTTTTTTCTCTCATTAAGTTCGACTGAAATTAAATAATTGGCTTTTTCAGTAAACATGTCTAACTATTTCTTTAATAACCTCTCATCCTTCCATTCTTAACACACACAGAGATTTCTGGAATTTTATCCACCAATAAAACAAGCTGATTTTTTTCTTACTGGTGGACCTTGGGTTTTTTCTTTTTACTTTAACATTTTGAAATATTTTATCATGAGCATTTATCACTTAATAAGAACTAAAGTTATGTGTTTAAAACTAATCTGTGCTTTATATGCCACAATAAGATACCACCTCACGCTTAGTAGGATGATTAACATTAAAAATTAAAAACAAAGAGAAACCAGAAAGGAACAAGAAATAGGAAGGATATGGAGCAATTGAAGTTTTTGTGCAATGTTGGTGGTAATGTAAAATGACAATGCTCCTGTTTGGGGCGGGGGGGGGGGGAGAATGACAGTTGGTGCTTCAAAATATGAAACGTATAGGCTGCAGGCGTGGCTCAAGTAATAGAAAGCCATGAGTTCAAACCCTAGTACCACCAAAAAGGAATTGAAAATGCAAGTGTCATTTAACTCAACATTTCTGGACATACATTAAAAAAATCTTTGAACACAGGCTCGGAAAGATGGTGTCACACCTAATGATCATGGTAGCATTACTTACAACAGCTAAAAGGCTGTAGCAACCTACTGTCTCTCAACAGATAGAAGTAGATAAGCATAATGTGGTACAGAAACCCACTAAAGAGACCATACTATAAGATTTCAATTATAGGAGAAACCTAGAGTAGTCAAGTTCATGGAGATTAAAAAACAAAGCAAATAGAGGATTTGATGGGCTAGGGGAAGGAGAAATGGCATGTTCATATTTAATGGGTCCAGAGTTTCAGTTCTGCATAATGACAAGAGCTCTAGGATGGGAGACAGTTACCACTGCAAGACAATATAAATATACATAAAAAGAGTAGATTCAAAAATGGTTAAGATGCTGACATTTATAGTATACATATTTTACCACAACAAAAAATTCTGCAAAATAAATGATAAAATAAAAATAGCACTAGGACACCTTAAGAGTAGCAACAAGTTACTAATTCAATGGCTCTTTGACACTAAAATAATTTACTCACTAGTAACAGAGACATTAAAGACTTACTTTATGTGCTAACATGGGCCATGATGCACAATCTATTTACTCTTCACTTTACACTGTAGTGTGATTCTAATTTAAAGATGAGGGAACTAAAGCTCAGCTACAGGAAGTACCAAGTATAGCTGGATTTGAGGGAGCTCAAATCCATTTCTAAATCCCAGGTCCATTCATCCATTCACTGGCTTTGTTCTAAAGCCTTGCTGTGGTCCTCATAGTTCATGTGCTCCACCATGGTGTAATTTCCAGACTTCCTCTTGATGACTAAGTTTAACTAAGAATTTCCTCTTCAGTTTGTTAGAAAGAAAAAAGTACACAGCAATATTTCATACTAATTTAGAGACTCTAATTCCTAAACTATCCCAAAATGATGCATCAATTTAGCTTGCTTTTCATCTTCTCTTTGAAGATGAAATACTTATGGATGTTATATAGATGCAGCAGGTTTATTTCATTAAAAAATAAAGTATAAAGAAATTGGAACCTTGGTATTTGTAATTCTTTCAACTGTACGTTCATGCTTTCTGAGCTCTCTATATGTGGTTCCATCCACAATTTGAAAGATTTCTTAAGAAGACTGTTAAACAACCCAGTATTTGTCGATTTTCTCCACTTCAGTATTCAATTTGGGCTGTGATAAATAATAAAGCATGAATGATTAAATGCTTAAACCAATGCATAGGATTGTGTATTATTTACCTGTTTCTATGTATCAAAATATTCCCAAAATTTGTTCTTTAGTACAATAAACCCTTATTCCTTCATGAACTGTGGGTCAGAAATACAGGAAGAGTTTAGCAAGCACGTTGGCTCCTACTCTTTCAGAATCAAATTGTGTACTGGGTCAGTCATTTAAAACTATCTCCAGGGTACTGCATGTCTGAAATCCCAGCCATTCAGAAGATGGAGATGGGGGGAAGGAGCTCAATTCCACATGAATCCAAGCAAAAAATCAGCTAGATCTTATTTCAAAACCCAAATTAGATGTCGGAGTCCCAGGCAACTAATTAATATTTAATCAGCATCTCAAACTTGTATACCTACCTTGTGCTGACCTTGGAGAAGACACTGGAAACCACTGTCTTTAACAAGCTCAGCTCAGTGAGTACTACAGGAGGTGGATAGCTAAACAGGCTTTTTTTGTTGTTGTTTACAACTTATTGGACAATGTAATGAATGCTGAGAGGAGAGATTAGATTAGATGTGGTAGGGAGGGCAGACCAAGGGGCAGGCATGGCTCATGGAAGGCTTTAGAAGAAAGATGGCGCCTGAGCCGAGACTGAGTCAAGTGAAGAGTTAGGAGAGAAGACTCTGAGTTGAACCATGATCAGAACTCTGCAGTGCATCACTGAGAGACAGCAGGATGAGGAGGTTAGACAGGTTAATCCAGGCAGGTGTGGGGGCTGCATGCTTGAAATCTGTGGAGACCAATGACATGGTAAGAGCTCTGTGTAAGGACAACCACATGTTTCCTCTAGAGGAAGTGTGGCTAAGGTGAGCTCAGCATCTGGGGAGGAGGTGACCCTGACATCATAAGCTGAGTTCACCTGGGGTTGTCTTTCCAGGGTGATGTCCTCAAATGCGGGTGACATCTGGTCTGGAAGTCTATGGGAGCTGATTCTAAGTGCACAGAACCAAGGGACCTTTGCAGAAACCATTTGTCTCCTGCATCATAGACAGAGTATCACACAGGAGTGGGGGGGGGGGGGGCTCCCTAAACAAGTTAAAATGCACCGAGACTCCTTCCAGAAGGCTTCTTCAGCGGAGAAGTGTCAGGGAATGCAGAGTAGTATCTGAAACCAGATGGGAGAAGATTGCAACGACAACCATCGGAGGTCACTCTTTCAGTTCCTCTTCGGGGGCAGTATGACTTTGGATAAATCCCTTCATCTTTTTGACCCAAGTGTTACATCTGTAAATTAAGAACAATAACTTGTGTTTCATAGGGCCTCTGTAAGGATGAAATGAGGTCATCTCTATGAAAGAAACAAAAGCACTATCCCACTGGAGGTACAACCAATGTAGCTATTATTATTAGGCAGGAGTAGAGTGGAATAGTCAGTTCTTGGACTCTCCAAGGTTCCAAGTTTGGGTTCAAACCCCAAGCCTTTTGATTACTAGTTAGTTATAAGATCTTAAGCAAGTTACCTAACTGCTCTGGGCTGCCAATTCTTTATCTATAAAAGGGAGAAAATTACAGTAGCTACCTCAGAGAGATTTTAAGAGGCACAGACAATTAACTTCTATAAACTGCTAAAACAATACAGACATGAAGTAAACCTTCAGTATCAAATATTATTATTATAAATAGTAGTATTCACAATAACAATATCCTTAGTAAAAGCTCCTGGACTGGAATAGCCTGGGCTTGAATTATGTCTAGGCTCTAATATTCTGATTTTGATGAGATGCATAGATGGGTAGAAAATAACAGTAATGCAACCAAGATTTGTTTAGCATCTCAAAGTATTTTTGTGAATTGTGTGTTTTTCTCAGCCCAAATAACTAGGAGGCAGCTTTACTCTCAGATTAAATACGAAAAAAACCCCAGAAATTTGTACAAGTCATATGTATTTCTTGTCACACGAGAAACACACACACACACACACACACACACACACACACACACACAATAGGGAACTGCACCCATCTTTCCTGATGCTAAATTCAGTGATCTTGCAGTTAGACAGGTCTTTTCTGATCTTTTATTTCCATTCTGGGTACTGCATGCTTCAAAAAGAGTAATTTCCATGCATCTCGGTAGAAATCTCCTTTAGATTGAGCGCCAGTCAAATGGTATGACATTGGTGAGATTTGCTGTTCTTTCAAAAAGCTTTTGTCTTCACAGGAATTACCCTTCAGCAGTCTCCTCCATGAAGAAATTTGCAATTAACCATTAGCGTATGTCGCAAACATTTGTTCTTAGGATGCACTCATTCATTCTTGTAGGTGATTAAGGATGATGGGTATATAAATATACAAGTACATAAATGACTAGTCAAACCATGTACATATGGTAATTTAATTTTTAGATGAGTACCATGTTTATGCACTTCTATCAGGCCGCCTACTTTTGATGAATGTGCAATTTCTTACCCACCGTTTTATCACTGCCAATATTTAAGTAAATATCCTAAGTGCAACACTAGAGAAAACCATCTATGCCATCCAGATAATTTGCAGCTGGGAGAAATCGGCAATGGGAGTCTTCCTAAGTAAATTGATGCTCCCAGCACTATGGGTGCTGAATATTTAGCAAGTTCCCGGTATTGCAAAAATGTGTCACTAGATGAAATACCTTTGATCTTTGATGAGAATAGAAGACTGGAGAGAAAGGTCAATCGTTTGACTGAAAATTGCCAAGAGGATTATAGTTGTTTCTTGGTATGGGTAGGAAATTGGTGTTAGACACATACTCTGCCATCACTCCTAGCAGGAATGCCCAACTCCTAGGATGTGAAGATCCTGTAGAAAATGCTTCAGAACTTGTGTATAAAAGATATGCCTTCACCCATATGGAGACTGCTTACCTACCGAATAATACAGCATAATATAATGCAATCAAGTGTAGTATTTACACTATACTGTAGGAGAAATTATGACACAAAGGGAAATCTGTATGTACTCAGTTCAGATGCACTTTCTTTCAATATTTTCAATGCACGCGTGGTTAAATTCACAGATGCAAAGCCCCCAGAGAAACCTCCATGTAGACTTTTAGAGTTATGTGAATAAGTAGAAGGCACACCAAAGCCAACTTGGAGAGATTAACTATGGATAAAAGAAGGATACCTAGAAAGGAGAAGTTGATAGAAGAATAAAGATGACGGAGGAGGAGGAGGGGGAGGGGGAGGGGGAGGGGGAGGGGAGGGGGAGGGGGGAGGAGGGGGGGAGGGGGAGGAGGAGGGGGAGGGGGAGGAGGAGGGCAAGATGGACCTGTTCAGGTACCTATGGGAAGTTTGGTCTCACAGGAGGCATTGTGGGAGTGACAAGACAGAGGTAGGTGAAGTCCAAGCTGTGTTGTGTAGGGTCCTAACCCATGCTGAAAGACAAGGCTTCATCCTGATGCCATGGAAGAGTGTTAGGCAGGGGTTGGTGTTTAGTTTGAACTAATCATACCTGCGAAAATATGGAAGAAAACTGGAAACCGGTATCACATTTCCCCAGCAAGCTGGAACTTCCTGTGTGCTTTTCTCCTTAATCATTATGAAATGTGTTCTGGTGTTTTTTTTAAGTACAATCATTTTCCCTCCGTAGTGAAGAGGTTTGGAAAATGACTCAAAAAAACAAAAACAAAAAAAGCATTCTGGCTTGTTAAAGTCAAACATAAAATTATCCCCGACCATTAGCAAAGTCAAAAATGTGACTCGGAGTCATGGGGCTCAAGGTTGGTGATTGGGGGGCCCAGAGGTGAAGCTTCAGATGTATATATGAAACCAGAATTGAGACTCAGGATGGCTGCATATTCTCCGAAAGAGCTCTTTGCACCCCTGAGGGTGTTGGTTAGAGCTGAGCTGTCATACAACTGTGGGTTTCACAAACCTGAGCTCACAAGTACCTTTCCCAAGGCTGCTTCCTCCCTGTACCCCACAATGCCACTGCACCCCTCTGGGAAAATCCGGGGTCTCGGGGTTTGAAGCCAAACTGAAAGTTCTAAGAATTTTTAACACAAAACCGCAAGGGACCTCTGCTGTCGTGCCCTTCCCAAAGTTCTTCTGCCAGCGCGGACTTCTTCCTGCATCTGTCCTCCACAGGTGCTGGCTTGACTCAATTCCAGGTGTTGCACTGAAAGAATGGTGGGCTTACAGACCCAAAGAAACATGGACTCTATGGCCTCCCTTATAGGGAATAATTAGCACAGGTTTAGGCAAGCCACAGCAGAGGATCACAGGAGCCCAACAGCTATATCCTTATGAACACATAAGATAATGCTAAGTGAAATGAACTCCATGTTATGGAAACGATTGTTATATTACTGTTGTAACTACTGTCAACGTGCTATGTGTAACTGTAGCTTCTATTATTGATGATCCTCTTGTATCCCCTTCCTGTACCTACACTATCTCTGTATCTTATCTGAGTATATTGGAAACCATGTATACTGGTAAACAGTGGTATATACGGTAAAAAATACAAACAACTACAAAAGCAATACTTGCAAAAACTCTGGTGTAAATGAGCTGAACAACTCATGGGAGGAAAGGGAAAGGGGTAGGGGGGATGAGGGAGGAGGTAACAAACAGTACAAGAAATGTATCCAATGCCTAACATATGAAACTGTAACCTCTCTGTACAACAGTTTGACAATAAAAATTTGAAGAAAAAAAAAAAAGAATGGTGGGCTTAGACATTCAGTACCTTGGTTGGATTCTTGGTCTGTAACGTCTGACTCTGTGACCTGTAAATCCTTATAATCCTCTAAGCCTCACATTTTCCATTCTCTACATGGATGCTGAGTAGATGATGGCTGACCCTTTAAGATTTGATGACTACGAGAACAGCCTATCCTGGAGCCAGGGTTCCCCCCTGAAATCCCCCCAGAAATCATTGAAGTAAGACAGACAGATGGAAGGAACAGAGAGAAAAGAATTGAGCTCCTACCGTTTAGATCTATACTAATGTAAGGTGAAGTCATCTTGGGCCAGGACAGTGGTAGGACATTTGTCAGCTATCCCTGAAGTTCTTTACATACATACATACATACCTACACACCAACGATTCCATGTATGTGACCTGTCCAACTCCCATCTCCCAAACTCCAGTCTATGATGTTCTATTGGGAAAATTATCTCTCACACTTAGCATGCCCTCATGGTCTTCACACCCAAGCCTCCTCAGCTCCTCCGATGGTAACCTCCTCCTACTTGCTTTGTTCTGCCATACTATGCTGTTCCCTCCCTGCATTCAGTCTTCAGAAAATACCGGAATTCAGCTGCTCTCACCAACCCTATCACAACTGCTATTCGGGCCCCAGCCACTTTCCTTGCTGTCTGTATCATTGCAAACGTATTCTGCCTCTTCCTCCTCCTCTACCTCATAGTCTATTCTAAGCTCAACAGCCCAAGTGGTGTATTTTGTGCTATGTCCCTGCTCAAAATGCTGCACCAGCTCTCCATTTCACTCTGAGCCAGAGTCAATGTCTTTGCAGTCCATGCTCTAAAGGACCTGCATGTTCCCGCCCTCATTACTGCTGTTACCTCATGTCACTCACAAGTCCTCACCATAGGCTTTTCCTTAGCACTCCCAACAGTTGTTTGTATATGATTATCTAAACTCACGAGTAGCAGAATAGGTAAAGTGTGAGATCTCCTGTGCCTATAGCACTTTTCAATTTACTTCTGCACATTAGGTCTACTTAGCCCTCTCAATAGTGATGTGAACTAAGTGTTGCCTTCCCTGTTTTACAGATGATAAATCTGATACCAGTAAGGCTGAAGAAACATGTGCAGGACCATAGGATTAGTAACTTGTGCATTCATATTCAAATATAGGCCTGTTAATCTGTGAAAGGAGACATTAATGATGTTGATACTGGATTATGTGATAGTTTCCATTTTAAACACAGAACCTTTAAGAGGTGGAGCCTAGGGGGAGATCTTCAGGTCTTTGGTAGTGGTAGGGGAAACAATGTGATCTCTGTCCCCTTTTCTCTCACTCCCTGTCCCTGAAGTGAGTGGTTCTGTTCCATCCTTCTCTCCAACCTGATCTGTTGCTACCGTAGGCCCAGAACAGTGGAGCCAACGGGCAACAGATCAGGGACCAAAATCTCTAAAATTGTGAGCAAAAAAAATAAATCTTTCATTTTACAAGTTGATTCTCTTGTGTATTTTGTCACAGTAACAGAAAGCTGAAAAGCACACTTAAGTTTCTTTATTTGACAATCTTTGTTTAACTCTACTTCATCTACTACCTTTTCCAATTATGTAAGTTATTCTGTACATTGTAAATCATCATCACCATCACCATCTCCATCACTATCATCATCATGACAATATAGAGTCTATCTTCAGAGTACTTATCCTACTATTATGGATTGTGTCCTTTATTCATTCATGATCTAAATTTAAAATCAAAAGATTCATGGACAGCCAGATGGAAAAGTTAAATACTATGGGAAGTAATTGTCAATGTTTCTTTTTCTTCATTCTGTTTTGCCTCACTCTTTGCTCTAAGGCCATTCCTAAGAGGATGCTTGGCTCGTTGAGTTCCTACATCATTATCTTTCCTGCTAGCAATATAGTTATTCTCTTTTCCAAATGTGTAGTTGCAAGCATTCATCCCATTATCTTCTGTGAATATGATTCAACTCATCATTGTTTTCTAAATGATTTACCTATGTCTTCTGATAAAATCGTTTATCTTCTACCTCAAACATATTCAGAGTCTCGACAATTATTTAACCAGAAATAAGTTGTTTAACCTTTACTATATACAAAAATCTCTGATTTAGGAGTTTGGATAGGCACTGAGATGGGGCACCTGGCCTTTATAGTAGAACAAGGTGAAAGGTAAGAGCCAAAGTAATTCTTAAATTATATCATATTGAATATTTAATCAGAAACTTAACTCTAAACCAACAGTAATAGTAGAAATATATAAAGCAGTTATTACTTTTAAAACAAACTTTGTTCTCATAGGTTTAAGGTATTGAACTCAGAGCCTCAAGCTTACTCAATTTGCTTGCTCAGCTGGGACTCTACTATTTGAATACCTCCTGCAGCCTAGCTTTCTGCTGAGAGACAAAGTAGTTTAACCTATCCCTGAGCTAGAAGTGCCTAAAACATCAGTGTCCAGCATACAAATAGTGAAACTGAATCTCAGCATTTTTAAGGCAATTTTGGGGGGATTCTTATGCCATTTTATCCCAATAGTTTTTAAATTGGGGGTGGGGGAAGCTTGTGTACTCACTTTTTTTTTAAATACTGGCTTTTAAGCAAGTTTTACATTTCCAAAATTTGTTAATTAAAGATGCCAATTAGTTCATCTAAGTCCATTCCATTAAAATGAGAAATAAGTTGACATGTTGCTGAGTCTGTGCTTTGATAGGAAGACTGCACTTTTTTTTATCATTATCATTTGCACAAGATTATTTTGTGGGTCTCTGGGAATTCAGAGAGTATCATTTAGAAAACTTGCTAAGATCAGAGAATACTAATGCCAATATGAAGAATCTTAGCTCCTCTAGTCTACCATAGTCTCCTATAGTCACTCTTCATTGCCCATTCATTCTGCAGCCTTTCTTTTAGCACCTGAGTGTACTCTGGCCACTCACAGAGTAAGTTGGTCCTTAGTTTAAGAAAAGAATCACTTAAGATGCTGGTGCTCTAGGATGATGCAAAGATGATATGCACTAAGTAGAAGCTGTACTTGGAATTCAGATTTTCCCCTGGGTTAGTGACACAAGGTACGTTTTTCTCCCACAATACTGGATAGCAGCAATGAACCTGTGTTCCCTGGCAGTCATGTGACCATGAAGGGCATCTTTTCAACTTACTATGGGTTTACTTGGACCCAACTTGCAATAAGCCAGCAGGCCTGGATACTGTCAAAGAGATACAGAAGCTTCCAGGATACAAGAGACCTGAGAAGTACAGATGTAAGACAATTAAAACACGGGTGGATGGCATAGGAAACGGGATCTCTGCCAAAAGGATTCATATGGCATCATCCTAAAGTGTTTTACCTATATCTCACAAGTAACCGGAGACTATCGAGGGTTCTACATTAGAGAAGTGTCGTGGTCTCTTTATCTTCTCAAAGGCAGCAGTGTGGGTGTATGTTAGCCTGCAGAAACAAGGAGGCCAATCAGAGATGATCACAGCAATGGCAGCCAGCTTATATGAGAACCCACATGGTATGAACGCAAGAGTGAGAAGGAACGGGTATGAGAAATATTTAGAATACTAGCCAGAACTGGAGGAACAGGAAGAAGCATTTACTAGCTGCAATGGGTGCTCTATCAGTTAATTTAGCACTCACTTCTCCTTTTCTGTGATCATTTTGTGTCGTGTTCCATGTGAATGTGACCTTTTCCTGTTAGGCCTCAGCTTAGAGTTCACATAGACACACCTGACCTCAAACAGATCGCAGCTTTCTTTCTGGAATTCTTAAGGTATGCCTTAAATGAAGATACAAAGGATAAATTGTCTGTACGGTAGGAAGTCCTCGATATTTGGAGCCATGGCCCCAGACTCAAAGGCTAAAGTCCATATTTGAGCATAAACAAACATTAGTAGGTGAATTAAGGCTAGAGACAATTGATGTCAAGAAAAAAATAATGAAAGAAGATGTCATCCAGGAGAGGAGCCAAGAGAGGATGGGGAGGGAGAAGTTGTTTCTTAACTTTTACTATTTTTTCCTTTTTCTTTTAGTGATCCTAGGGTTTGAATTTAGGGCCTTGTGCTTATTAGGCAAGTGCTCTACCAGGTAAACCATACCCACAGCCCTGTTTTTTATAACTATGTTATTTGCATACATTAACAGGACAAGTGGGGTTCATTGTGATTATTCTAGACGTTAAAATTAACAAATTTGACTCATTCAATTATTATATGCAAGTTCTTATCATTTCACAAGTCATGTGTAGTGTGTGTGTGTGTGTGTGTGCGTGTATATGTGTGTGTGTTACCACTGCTGAACTCAGGACCTTAAGCTGTTGAAAATAATATTATATTGCCTTAATTTTGCCCATAAGCTTTAATTAAACATCTGTTCAGTACAAGGTAAATTCTGCCATGTGGCGTTACTGAGTTAGCTTATGTTGAAATGCTCTTTGAATAAAATAGAGTATAGCTAGGTCAATAGATAATGCATGAAATAAGAAAAAAAACACATAGGTACTTTAAGAGATGCATGTATACATGTCTAGAACAAGTAGTTATACTTGGCTATAATTCAGGATTTGCAAAGCAAATGAGAGAAATTAAGTATTACAGGGAAGATGATAGAAGGCCTTGAAAGCTACTTCAGAGAGCTGGAGATACTACATGTTTACTTTCAGCTGAGGTATCACTGGCAAAAGATGTAACCAACATTAGGGTGAATGGGAAAAAAAGTTAAGATAAATGTCTCCAAAATCAGAATACAAATTGTGCACTATCATCACTTTCATTCAATATAGTACTTGAAATTGAACTCCAAGAGGAATTCAAGAGGAAGAACTAGAAGGGATGCTAGAAGAAAAGGAAGAAGTAAAATCAACCCTATTTGGAGCTGATTTGTACTTTACCCTTTAGACTCCATCAGGAGACTCTCAAAATTGATAAACCCGCTTAGTAAAGTAGCAGTATACAAAATCAACACATGAAATCAAAACTTTTCCATACACCACCAACAAATTCAATTAAGAAAATAATCCTATTCATGACTGCCTCCTTCCCAAACAAAATACTCGGGAATAAACCAAATGCATGCTGGTGTGCATTCCAGCCCACCTTACAACAGACAAGTCATAGAATCAGCCCCGGTGCTTATCAATGGACTAATGGATAAAGAAAATCCACTACGTATACAAAAGCTAAGACTTATTTAGCCATTAAAGGAATGAAATAATGCTCACTGCAGGAAAACGAATGGAACTACAGGTCATCATGCTAAGTGAAAAGAGCCAGACTCAGAACAATTAGTATTGCATGTTTCCTTGCATACTCTAAATCCAAAAAAAAGGGGGGAGGGAGGAGACATACTATTAGGAGTGAAGTGTGCAGATAAGTGTGGGTGGTAGGGAAAGACGATCAAAATGACTTGCATACAATTATAAAATTATCCTAATGAAACCCACTATCCTGTACAATTAATATGAACTAATAAAAATATTGCACCCACGATAACAATGGTTAAAAGAGTGTGGATTTGGTAATAAAGGCTCAATTACATGTTATAAAATACACAAATAAAGGAAGCCATTAAAATAAGCAATGGAATAATGAATGGCCCTAAAACAAACAACAGGGTTTACGTACAAAGAAAAGTCAACTCACACAGCAACTAGCAGGGGTGACCCCACATTTCTTTCGAAAACACAAATTAGAGAAAAATCTGGGAAGATACACACCAGCATTTCCCTGCGCTTATTGTTTAGTACTGAGATTATGACTGATGTTCATTCCATCCCTTGGTGTCGTGCCTTCTTTTATTTTTAATTTTCCTTTTTTCCTTTTTTTTTTTTTTAATTTAAATTTTCCTGTGAAGGTGATATACAGAGGGGTGACCGTTATATAAGTATGGCGGATGGCTGGGGAAGTGGGAAGGCCTGAAGGTTCCAGGCCTGCAGGCCCTGGCAGCTTATGAGAAGGCTCTGGCCTACATCAAGCAATGGACCCCCGTGTCCAAGCCGGGCCACCTAGTGAAGGACATGAAGATGAAGGCTTTGGAGGAGATCTATCTCTTATCCCAGCCCATCCGGCAGTCTAAAATGCCTGGCTTCTCCCTGGGGGACTGGCAGGCAGGCCTGCCTCCAGGCAGGCTGGCAGGCAGTCAGGCAGGAAGGAAGGACAGCCCCCTTGCAGGTAGGCAGGCAGGAAGGCCCCAGGCAGGCAGGCAGGTAGGCAGGCAGGCAGGCAGCTAGGAAAGAAGGCAGGCACGCAGGCCCTGAGGCAGGCAGGCAGGCAGGCCAGCCCCCAGGCAGGCAGGCAGGCAGGCAGACAGGCAGGTAAGCAGTTAGGATGGCTGGCCGGCAGGCAGGCAAGCAAACAAGCTAGCCCCCAGGCAGGCCAGCCGGCTGGACCCCAGGCAGGCAGGCCAATCCCCAGGCAGGTAGGCAGGCAGACAGGCAGGCAGAAAAGCAGGCGGGCAGGTAGGCAGGCATGTAGGACAACCCCCCTGCTGGCAGGCAGGCAGGCATACAGGCTCCAGGCAGGCAGGTAGGCAGGCAAGCCAGCCCCTAGACACACAGGCAGGCAGGCACACAGGTGATCCCCCAGGCAGGAAGGCAGGCCCCCAGGCTGGCACCCACACAGGCCCCCAGGCTCAGGTTCTCAGGCAGGCAGGCAGATAGGCAGGCAGGCCAGCCCCCCTGCAGGCAGATAGGCAGACAGGTCCCAGGCAAGCAGGCAGGGAGCTAGCAGGCAAGCAGGCCGGCACCCAGGCAGGCCGGCCCCCAGGCTGGTAGGCAGGTAGACAAGCAGGTAGGCAGCTAGGAAGGCAGACAGTTATGCAGGCCCCAAGGCAGGCAGGCAGGCAGGCAGGCAGGCAGGCCATCTCCCAGGCAGACTGGCAGGCAGGCAGGTCCCAGGCAGGTAGGAAGGCAGGCTGGCAGGCACCCAGGCACACCCACAGGCACGGCCTCAGGGTAGCCCCCAGGCATGCCCACAGGGTGGCCCTCAAGCATGTCCCCAGGCACAGCCCCAGGCATGCCTCCAGGGTGAACCCCAGGCATGCCCCCAGGCACCGTACCAGGCACACCCCCAGGCCACCCCCCCAGGCTTGCCTTCTGGCCTGGCCAGGCACGCCCCTAGGGTGGCCTCTAGGCCATCCCCCAGGCACACCCTTAGGCACAGCCTGAGGCACGTCCCCCAGGCTCAGTCCCAGGCATGCCCCCAGGCACAGCCCCAGGCATGCCCCCAGGCAGGCAGACAGGCCCCCATGCAGGAAGATAGGCAGGCAGGCATGCAGCTAGGCAAGCAGCTAGGCAGGCAGGCAGGCAGGAAGACCCCAGGCAGGCAGGCAGGTAAGCAGGCAGGCCGGCAGCTAGGAATGCAGGCAGGCACGCAGGCCAGCACCCAGGCAAGCAGGCAGGCAGGCCCCCAGACACGGAGGCAGGCAGGCCACAGGCAAGCAAGCGGGCAAGCAGGCAGGTAAGCCTCCAGGCAGGAATGCAGGCCCCCAGGCTGGCACCCACGCAGGCCTCCAGCTGGCCCCCAGGCAGGACCCCATGCAAGCAGGCAGGCCAGCCGGCCCCCAGGCAGGCAGGCAGGCCCCCAGGCAGGCAGGTAGGAAGGCTGGCATGCAGCTAGGCAAGTAGCTAGGCAGGCAGGCCAGCAGGCAGGCAGGACCCCAGGCAGGCAAGCAGGCAGGACCCCAGGCAGGCAGGCAGGTAGGCAGGACCCCAGGCAGGCAGGCAGGCAGGACCCCAGGCAGGCAAGCAGGCAGGACCCCAGGCAGGCAGGCAGGTAGGCAGGACCCCAGGCAGGCAAGCAGGCAGGACCCCAGGCAGGCAGGCAGGCAAGCAGGACCCCAGGCAGGCAGGCAGGCAGGCAGGGAGCTAGCCAGGTAGGCAGGCAGGCACTCCCTCAGGCACGCCCCTAGGTATATATGATGTTTCTTAACTAGATGCTCAAAACTTTATATTAAATACAACACACACACACACACACACACACACACACATCTAGTTGTAACCAGACTACCTCCTCAGGGACTTGAAGGTTCCTGCTTCTTTCGATGTGACCACAAGCATGTTACATTAGCTTTCTGTGCTTTGTGTCTCTATCAAAGGGATGTTATCAATGTACCTTCTCTGTGGGACTACTGTGAAAGGTGGATGCCCATCAAAAGGTAAGCACCTTTATTACATGTGAGAAATCACGCATTTCAGACATTTTCCCATTCCCTGGAGCTGTTAATGTTGGTGTTGCTCTGGTTCAGTGTTTTGGATTATTTCTTTAATCTCATATATTCTTCCTATCGCCACTTTCAAAAATATTCCTTAGGAATACATTCCCAGGTCACAGGATTTGAACTACCTTCTGTCCTCTTAACATGAAAACTTATATTTTAAATACCTTTTATACTATCTGATCACTATTCTCAATGTATTTTGGTGTATGGGAGTTACACTGAATGTAGTTCTGGGTGTCAAATTCAGTTTCAAAAGATCACTTGCGTCTCTAAAGGATTTCCAACTTCACTTTTCAAGGGAGTATGACACTCCAAGAAAGCGCTTCTTCCCAAATTTCTCTTTGGGGGCTGGGATATAGCTCAGTGGCAAAGCGCTTGCCTAGCAAGTGCAAGGTCCTGGGTTCGATCCCCAGTACCAAAAGAGAAAAGACAAAAAATACAGTTAAAAAAAAAAAACAACAACCAAATTTCCCTTTGGGGCCTCACTAAGATATCAGATGAAAGATGTGTGTGTGTACATATATGTATATGCATATATACACACATATATACACGTTGTGTGTGTGTATACAGAGGGAGAGGAATATACACTTGCCACAAGCAACTACATAGAACCAGAAGAAAACATCCTTTAAAATTTGGGGGTTTGGTAGAATACATTCCTATTACAAAAATGCCCTGTTAATCAAAGCCTTCCTTGAAAAATGAAGCTTTTTTTAGGATTCAAATGCATTCTGTCTTCTGGCAAAAGCAATAGCTCCTTTTTAAAAGTCTTTCTGTGCTTCTTAGTACATACAGTAAAGATGGAAAAAATACCTACCGCTCACAGGAAAGATCTGAGGACAGTAGACTGGAATCCCTGGCCTTTCCACTCACTCTGCTGCTCATTAGCTGGGGTTACTGGGTAACTTCTCTGAACCTCAGCTGATGTCCAAGGTTCTACAAGACCCACACATTCCATTATGTTTTTCCTGCTTTTGTTGTTTTCTTCCGGAGTTGGATTGCAGGAGGTCATGAAAAGTGACAACAGAATCCCTCTTAATACATGGAAGGAGAGGGTGAGAATACATGCATTCGTATTTTCTTCCTTGCCACATAGACAATATTTATTTGGAATCTGGCACTGCCATGTCATAGGGACACACAGAGAGCCAAGTAGGAAGGGACTGTATCCTTAGACGTTTAGAGGGAGATCAGATCATTTAAGTAAGTGATGACGACTAGGTTTGATAGGTGTCATCTCCTCAGGGAAAGCCAGCTTGGAGATGCCATGATTTTAAAGCTGAAGCAAAGAGAAGAAGCAGCTAATGGCACTGATGTGTCAGCTTCTTTAGATGACCTTCCTTGGCCCTTCCCAGCATCATGAGACCAGAGGCTCAATAAGATGCTCTCCTCGGGGCTCCAGAACATCTACCTACTTCAACTTGCTCCCATAATGCACTGCACCAACAATATACATTTCTATTTATCCTGAAAGACTATTTTAGAATTCTGATACATTATATATGCTGGCCAGCATCCTCTATGCTTCCCCATAAATCTGAACTGGGCAGAGGAATGCCAATAGCTCACAGGACTGGACTGCAGGCCAGAAATCAGAACAGCTAGCTGATGGTCCTCAAGAAGGGCTCTATAAGTATCATCTTTGTATCTCCACTTCTGAATTGTTCTACCTTCTCTGATAGCTGCAAGTTCACTGAAGGAAAAGTCATCGCTATATCTCCCTCATGTAGAGAATAGAGAATTCTCATTACTTGTGAGATCATTGCCTGGACTGGTGAGATCACAGCCCGGTAATCCACTGTTGCAGTTCCTACTCTTCTAAATAGTGTATGCATCTGGTGTTTGGAAAGAGAGAGAGAGAGAACTGAGAGAACTTGTTTCTATAATTGCTATAGTATTTTAGATGATTATCTTCTATTTATATACAAAGTAGGCTGATTCGTCGGTGAAAGAATTCAAGCCCAATGGAATAGCATGGCACAGGCATAGAAGTAGTAACATACTTTGACTTTTGGAAATAGTAGGGCCTATAGTGGGTAAAAAGATGTAACTAGACAGGTAAAAAAAAAAAAAACCTCAGGCATTAAAGAAATTTGTGGACGGAGGCTGGGTTGATGCAGAGTCACCTAGGGATGTTAAGGTTTGTTTCCCAAGATGATCTCAGAGACTCAGGTTGCAGTCAGTGAGATTAGAAAGGAAAAGTCTGATTTGATTCATTAATTGCACTATTTCTTTTCTTTCCTTTCTTGCTAGGAGTAAGGCTTGAACTCAATGCCTGGACATTGTTCCTTGGTTTTTTTTTACTCAAGGCTGTTGTTAAAGTTGAGCCACAGCTCCACTTCTAACTTTTTGCTGGTTAATTGGAGATGAGAGACTCTCAGATTTATCTGCCTGGGCTGGCTTTGAACTGGGATCCTTAGATCTCAGCCTTCTGAGTAGGAAGAATTATAGGCCTAAGCCATCCACACACAGCTACACAATTCCTTTTCGATAAATCCTGAGGTACAAGAAGGGGAAGCAGAAAAGTTGTATAACATGCAAACACATTTTTCTGGAAGAGAAAAAAATGTGAGAAACAAGTGAGCTTACTGTACTTAGAATTAAACAGAAAACAAGGCAACACATAAATGTAAGTGATATATTCTCTTGGGCTAAGGGAGAGGGAAAGCTTCAAATTAGGTACCATTTTCCAGCACTTACATTTATTCATTTTATTCCCACAGTGATTTACACCTAGGTTTATTTGAAATGTCTAGTCTTTTGAGACAATGAAGAGAAAGATACCAAGCTGTGTTGAGCTTAAGAAGTAGACAGAGTCTATACCAAGCCCTTAATTACCAAATCTATTTTAAAGTTAAAAAAAAATACATGAAGAGAATTGTTTTTCTTTTCTTTTTTGGTTTAACTCTTCATGGGTAAACTTTTGCTTCATTTCTGTTCTAGATTAGAGACCAAGCCCAAAGTTCATGACAAATACTTCCCTTTTTCATGTTTTGGGTTCTCAGTTCTCCCATGGCTGCCATCTTTAGTAGTTCTAAAAACAATTTTTAAAAAGCTGAGCAGTGGCAAGAAGTTCAGGATAAAGAAGACTTTGAAAGGCCATCCATGACAGTTTTTCCTTTTGGTTGGGCAGGGCACTTGGCAAAGACTTGCATGATTTAATTGCTTTTTGAGAATCTCTTGTGAATTTTTTAGACTGTATCTTCCTATCTAACAAATGGGTGGCTAATGACCACTAACCTTTGCAAATCATCCTCAGGGATGGAAACCATGATTTATGGACCAAATCACTTGGTTTATTATAGCTAGATAGCAAAGAATGTTTAAAAGAAAATATGGGGCTGGGGATATGGCCTAGTGGCAAGAGTGCTTGCCTCATATACATGAGGCCCTGGGTTCGATTCCCCAGCACCACATATACAGAAAATGGCCAGAAGTGGCGCTGTGGCTCAAGTGGCAGAGTGCTAGCTTTGAGCAAGACGAAGCCAGGGACAGTGCTCAGACCCTGAGTCCAAGCCCCAGCACTGGCCAAAAAAAAAAAAAGAAAATATGTAGATATACATGCATATACATACATGCAGAGAGAGAGAAAAAGAGAGAGAGAGAATGATTTTTAAAACTCAAATGTATAACTAATGTGAAATTGAATTGTGGTGTTTATAAGATTTCTGGAAGTAGCCATTCCTGTTCACTGATATTGTCCACAGGTAACACAGAGATTATAACATATTATATATGTATTATATATTATATATTATATTATATATTATGTTATATATGTTATAACATATTTACCATTCTATCTTTTACAGAGGGAAAAAAGTCTCCTGACTCCTGTCCTATCCTCTCAACAATCCTTGCATGCAGGTTCCTATCCATTTTCCTATTTTCCAGGTGAAGAAACAGGCGAAGAGAGTAACTTTCCCTGATGAGCTGCCACAGAGCTTTTAAGTAGATTCAGGCGCCGCACTGTTCAACCTCCAGCAGGTGCTCTGTTACCTTCTGCGTACTTCTATCACCCTAATGCTCTGACTCTGCTCACCATCATCAGCCAAAACTTATTCAAAGTCACATCCTCTCTGAAGAGCCCTCCTCTATTATTCTGTTTCACCTACCAATTTCTGTACCACAGTCCCATTCTTGCTACTGTGGCTGCACTTCTCCCTCATGAGAAATAACAGCCTCACGAAAGCCAGTGATGAGCCATTAGCAAGGTGTCTGACTCAAGGTAGACACTCAGAAGATGTGAGTTTCTTGAACGGGTGTGAATTTCCAGGTGACAGGATTCTGCTCCTCTCTTCTAAAGTAAACTCACCTATGACAGGGCTTAAAACCTTTGTCTCTGACGTTTCTTCTGACAGGAAAGAGCACCATGCTAGCTTCCAAAGCCCCATGACTGGAGATTTCATGCATTGAAAATGAATATGAAGGAATTATAAGCCTCATTTATTGACACATATGTTTGACCCAACTCTGCAAGAGATATTGCCTGTTCACCAGCTTTGCAGACATGAATTTCAGGGTACTCATTGCCATTCCACTCTTCCCATTAGTTATGTCATGGCCCAACAATGGTCTACAAGACCAAGACCAATTTTCTCAGCTCAACGTTTGACTTTGATTTCAAGTCAACTTTCCAGAGATTTCTTTTCCTCTGTTGGCTCACATCTAGACACTTCAACCTCCTCCGAACCATGATCCTCTCCTGAGGATTATGTGTTTGACTTCCTTGTTCACCCCTCACACCCACATCCACGAAGGTCTTCAAGTAAATGATGCTTAGTCACCTCTCTGAGGACAAGAACCACACCTCTGACATCTCACTTGTCTTACAGTGACTACACACAGTATTTGAGATGATTTATTTGTTGCTAGTATTTCATCATTTCACCTGGGTCCAAGGTAACTGCACAAGGGTTGACATGATGGGGGAAAAAATAGAGAAAGAGATAAAAATCTGCTTAGTTGGACATGCCTGTAATACCAGCACTTTGGAGGAAAAGATAGGAGATTTAGAATTTGGGGGTATCTGGGTTACTTTGATCAGCATTGCCACACAGTGAGACCATATTTTGAAAAGGACATACATACATACATACATGCATACATACATATATACATACATATACACATTCTTACATACATATAGAGAGAGACAGACAGACAGGCAGACAGACACGGAATATTTCTGTGTACCTTTCTTCCTTAAACTCATCTATCATTTATTAAACTATCCATTACTTTCCAGTATTTATTAAACTTCTACAACGTACAGGTACTCTGTCCATCAAAACTTTCCTATACTCAGAATTCCTATTTATTATCACTCCAATTATTTCTACCAGCTCAGTAAGATAGACTACAATTACCTTCATTAGACTGAAGGAGAAAGCTGGCCTTAGAGAAGTGGTATAATTTGCCCAGGGTCTCATTTAGCTATTTGTGTGTTTTCATGGAACCTAATTTATGGTCTTTCTAATACATCTCATCATCCTAAGTTACAGATCCTGCCATCAAGAGCCTCAGAGATTTGGAAGGGCTTTGGTTTCAAAGCAAGTTCATCTATGCCATAAAGACTTTATCAAGCATCTGGAGGGAAGAAGGGCAGAGAAGTAGTGCCAGCTAGTTTTCAGTATTTTGGACATTACTTCAAGTGAAGAACACACAACAGATTATGAATAAAGAAATACAGTAATTATAATTTCTAAGTGCTGTGGTAAAAATAAAGGATATGATATGGTGGAGTTGTAAGGAGAAATCACCAAACAGAAGTAGAGTAAGGGCAGTGCTATTTGAGCAATAGATTCAAAATAGATACTAAGGACAAGCAATAGATATTCATGATGAGATTGTGGCAGGTCCTAAGAAGCCAGGAGGAGGGCTTTCCTGACAGAAAGACCAGGTCGTGCAAAGGCCCCAAAGCATGCTAGGGAGAGGACTGAGGCACAAAACCAAGTGTGCCTGCATGGCTGAACAGGATGAGAGTTAGAAGTGAACCTGGAGGTGCAGAAAACTGACATGCCTCTATCTAACAGCCCATCTACCTGCTTTGTGAATGAATTATAAACCTCTACAAAATAACCGATTGCTACATGGCTACAAACTGGCATTGTAATGCATTTTGTCATTCATCATTTCTTAGATTCTGGAAAATAAGCTCATGTATATACAGAAATTATGGAACACTCCCAGCAGGAACTAGCTAACACCCCAAAATCAAACACATCGGTGTTTCTGTCAGGAAATATGAGACAATCCATGCTAAATAGCATAAATAAAGAGTACAGGCAACTTCACATTAGTTCAAAGCAGGAGTGACAGACAACTAACAGTCAGCTCTTGGTTTCCATAAATGAGATGCAAACATTTTGCAGGCCCAGAGCTTAGCAGATTTCAAAATTGCAGATCAGGATTATCAACCTGTAAATCCTATCCCTGTTCTTTCTCCTCCTGGAATTCTTTCTGATGCAGGAGAGTCTTCCTATTTTGTTAAACTACTTCACCCTTCAAAAACCAGGTCAGGAGAGGAGGAAGATGGTGCCGTCACAATAGGGAGGCACCCCAACTCGCTCCAACCAAGTAGTGAGCTGGGAACTCCAACACCCAACGCCCCATCCAGAGACCAGCAAACCCGACAACCAGAACAAACAGAGAAACACAGGAAATGAAAAAGAACAAAGAAAGAAAAGCCTATAATCTGCACGGAGCCAGAAAATCTCCGGGTACCCTCCCCAACTTGGCCTGAACAGGGCCAGGCTGGGAAAGCGGCCCCGGCACCGGTGAACTGGACCGAAGATCATCAGCGACCACAGAAGCAACAGTGGAAAAGTCCCGCTGTGAGTGCCGAGACCAGACAGCAGGAGCTCCATGGGCCCCAGACTGCACGCACACTGGACCAAGACAGATGGCGGCGCGAACAGAACGGCCTGGATCAGACAACAGCAAGGGAGCCAGGAGCCATGGACATGGAGATCTGGGGCTGCTACCACCGCCGCCACCACCGCCAAACCATCACCACATCCCAGCCCGGAAAAGCCCACAGCAGCACGGGACACACACACACAATCCAGGACCAGTAAGTTCCCCATTGCCCCCACACTGCCCCCAAACGGGAGATCAGCTCTGGCAGAGACCCAAAACCTGATGTAGAGCTCATCACAAGGGGACAAAGAAGCTAGAGCTCCCTCCCTCTCCCTCCCTCCCCCAAGGGAACAAAAGAGCCCCATATCTGGGGGCTCTAGGACCCTACAGTTCCTGGGAGGACACAGGAGCTAGCAGCAGTAGAATAGCGCCCAACAAAATGGCCAGGAGACACCTTAGACCAGCGTCCTCCAAAGCCCCAGCTGGGGAGCCTGAATCTGTCCGCATCAGCACCCCCAGCAGGGACCCGGGTTCTGGTAGGCATTTGACCACCACTTGAGGTGCCCTGGTCTACATGGACTTTTTGAACGACAGTCACAGGCTTGCTGGTGTGCAATACCAGCCCAGCAGGGTCACCTGGGCCCAAGCACATGCCCCCCTCACAGTGGAGGCGCAGAGAGTCCATGGGCACCAACCCACGCCCAGACATTTGAACCTGCTGGGGTCCACGCATACCACCCCCACAGTAGAGTTGCGAGAGGGCACAAGCACCCTCCAACAATCCGGGGAAGTGTGTCCCCCCAAAAGAAGCACAAGAACTCACATGCACATGTCCCCCAGAGGGCCCACGTGGGTCAGCATTCTAACCCTCCAGCAGGAGGGTCCAGCACTCACTCCCCTGCGGGAGCACACAGTTGGACAAGCTGCCCCTCAGCAGCAACTGCCTGCTCTGATAGGCACACTCTGCACAGGTAGGAGAGCCACACCTCAGCGGCAATACTCAATCTGAGAGGTGAGCTCTCTTGACCCACAGCAACTAGAGGGGAAAGAATCCAAGAAGAGAAAAGTTTCCACGCCACGCTGAATCAGCGACCCACGAACCCCCAACAGGAAGAGCAGCTCAATAAAAAGAACATAGGAAGAGGAAACACAGCCTAACAGAAAAATGGAAGGAAAAAAAAAAAACACCTATCCATGATCTCTTTGAATATAAATGGTATACATTCTCTGATAAAGAGGAGCAGACTGACAGAGTGGATCCGTAAGTAAAAATTGCTATCTCTTGGCTTCAAGAGACCCATCTTACAGCAAGGGACAAAAACAGGCTCTGAATGAAAGGATGGAGCAAGGTCTTCCAAGCAAACACATCTACCAAAACAGCAGGGGTAGCCATCCTGATTTCAGACAAGCTAGTCTTCTCATTGAAATCAGTTCAAAAAGATAAAGAAGGGCACTACATTTTAATACAAGGAAAAATCCAGAATCAAGATATCAAAGTGATAAATTTATACTCACCTAACTAAAGAGACCCTAAATATGTCAAACAAATTCTTTCAGAACTACAGAACAAGATAGACCCAAATACAATAGTAATGGGAGATATTTTAATACTCCACTCTCTCCAAGAGACAGATCCAACACACAGAAGATTAGCAAGGGAACCAAAGACCTAAGTAACACAATATCCCACATGGATCTGACAGATCTGTACAGATTTTTACCCTACAGAGACCCAAGACACATTCTTCTCAGCAGCCCATGGAACATACTCCAAAATAGATTATGTCACAGTCCATACAAAGAACCTCAGCAAATACAAGAGTTTTGACATTATCCCATGTATTCTATCTGAGCACAGTAGAATCAAGGTAACCCTCAATAACAAAGGATACCACAGAAACTACACAAATACTTTGAGGCTAAACCCCTCACTGTTATCTAACACTTGGGTCACAGAAAAAATTAAGGATGAAATTAATGAATTCATAAGCCACAATGACAATGAAAATACATCATAAAGAAACCTATGGGATACAGCTAAGGCAGTGCTGAGGGGCAAGATCATTGCCCTCCACGCACACATTAAAAAAATGGAATCAGAACAGGTAAATAACCCCATGATGCAGCTAAAACTACTGGGAAAACAAGAAAAAATTGAATCTAAAGCGACTAGGAGGAGAGAGATCACAAATATTAAAGAAGAAATAAATCTGATTGAGACTAGAAGGACCATTCAACAAATAAACAAAACTAAAAGCTGGTCCTTTGAGAAAATAAATAAAATTGACAGACCCCTTGCAAGACTTACAAAAAAAAAAGAAGAGAAGAGACTCATATCCGTAAGATCAGGGGCTCCCCTGGAAAATTTACAACAAATAAACAGGATATTCAAACAATCATAAGGAACTATTTCCAGAACCTTTACTCACTAGAGAATGAAAATTTTACAGAAATGGATCAATTCTGAGAGAAGTACAAACTGCCCAGACTGAATGAAGAAGAACTAAATCAACTAAATAAACCAATAACTTACAGTGAGATACAGAAGGTAATCAAGAGCCTCCCAACAAAGAAAAGCCCAGGCCCGGATGGATTCACCAATGAATTCTATAAAACCTTTAGTGAGGAGCTAATACCAATACTCCTCAAACTCTTCCGTGAAATAGAAACAGAGGGAGAAATCCCAAACTCATTCTATGAAGCTAATATTATACTCATCCCCAAACCAGGCAAAGACCCAACAAAAAAAGAGAACTACAGACCAATATCACTAATGAACACAGATGCAAAGCTCCTTAACAACGTATTAGCTAACAGGAACCAGGAACTGATCAAGGAAATTATACATCATGATCAAGTAGGCTTCATCCCACAGACACAAGGATGGTTCAACATCCGCAAATCAATAAATGTAATTCACCCATCAACAGAGCTAAGACCAAGAACCACATCATCATCTCAGTCGATGCCCAAAAAGCCTTTGACAAAATACAACACCCATACATGTTAAAAGCCCTGGAGAGAACAGGAATAGAGGGAACATTCTTTAAAACAATAAAAGCCATATATAACAGACCAACTGCTAATATCATATTTTGTTTATTTTTTTGTTGTTGTTGTTGCTTTTTATTGCCAGTCCTGGGCCTTGGCCATGAGCAGAAAAAGCAAAGGGACAGCATGAAGGCCCTGGATTCAAGCCCCAATTCTGGCACAAAACAAAAAGACCAAAGTAAACTTGTTTTCTCTTCAACATTAATAAAAATACGTGCTTCAAATTCTTCAGAGAGCCCATGTCTCTAACACCAAAGCATAATGAAAAGCTTAGGGCTCCAGACTGTCCCAAGAAACAGGAGTACATAACAGTAAATGGCAATACATATCAGTGACCTGATATCAGAATGCCAACTGGCCAGACTTCCTCTAGGTTACTTTTCCCTAATGCCTGGGCTTCCACACAAGTCATGTCATGCCTTGCCATTTGGGGAACAAAGCCTTCTTCTCAAAGATATATGTTACTGTTAACAGTACCCCACCAGGGAACTCAAAATGCCACTGAAAACTAGATATTGCAATCCCAACTCAAAATGCCTGTGATACAATCCTTAGGGACATGTTAACTTCCTCCTGGGGGCTCAGCAGGCCTTGGTCCTGCCAGACCTGTTAACTCTAACTTAAGCCAGGCCCTACAATTCTGACATGCTCTCCTCTATCCACCTCATAGCCCCATGTAAAGAAGGTACAAATCTCAACTGGGGAAAAAAAAAAAACCAAAAAACTCAAAAAGCCACTACTACAGCAACAGTCTTCATTTCCAAAGATCTCTAAGAATGAATAGAGATGGACATAAAATTCTTCATCCTCTTCTTGTATAGGAGCCTCTCCTGTCTCAGTGCGGATAAGTACACATAGCAATCTTTGCCACACCAGTTCAAATGAGAACACAACTCAACATAATCAAAAGCCCATTTAGACTCCAGTATCTTCCCAGAGCTCAGGGGTTCCATTCCCCAAAGGATCAATCTACTGGCCATCCCCAGTAAATATTTTGAATACCCATGTGTGAATCACATCTCCACGTACCCCCTCCCTCCAAAGACAATATCAAAGAAGCTGCTCAAAGCAATTCCAATAGCTCAAGCCACCCATGAGCCATGAAAATCTCTTTCAACAGGATGACAATTAGTTGAAATAATCCCAGCCTGTTGATGCCCTTAATCCCTAATTGCCCATCTGTGTTTGTGGGTTCTTCTACCAAAAAGACACCAGTGAGAGGCTGCTCTGTTGAGATGGTAGGGTGACATTAAGAGTGTATACAGGCACAGGAGGAATCACAATACCAGACTTCAAGCTCTATTATAGAGCCATTATAACAAAAACAGCCTGGTATTGGTATAAAAACAGACCTGAAGACCAATGGAATAGAATAGAAGACCCAGAAATAAAGCCGCATTCTTACAGTCAGCTGATATTCAACAAAGGAGCTAAAGATATACAATGGAAAAAACAGAGCCTCTTCAACTACTGGTGCTGGGAAAACTGGACAGCCACATGTAGAAAACTCAAAAGTGGATCATAGCCTATCACCATGCACCAAGATCAACTCAAAATGGATTAAGGACCTCAACATCAGACCTGAATCCTTGAAACTACTGAAGGACAAAGTATGAGAGACGTCAGAACTTATAGGCACAGGTAGAAACTTCCTGAACATAGTCCCAGGGGCACAACAAACAGGGGAGAGTCTCGACAAATGGGACTACTACAAAATAAAAAGTTTCTGCACAGCTAAAGACATAGCCACCAAACCAGTAAGATAGCCAACCATATGGGAAAGGACCTTCACCAGCACAGCAACAGACAAAGGCTAATAGCTGTCATCTACAGAGAACTCAAAAACCTAACCCCCTCCAAACCCAGTAAAACAATTATTAAATGGGCAAAGGAGCTAAAGAGAGACTTCACAGGAGAAGAGATAAAAATGGCAAAGAAACATATGAAGAAATGTTCAACATCCCTGGCAGTAAAGGAAATGCAAATAAAAACAACCCTGAGATACCACCTCACTCCAGTTAGAATGGCCTATACTCTGAACTCAGGCAACAACAAATGCTGAAGGGGATGCAGGGAAAGAGGAACCCTTCTCCACTGTTGGTGGGAGTGCAAATTAGTACAACCGCTTTGGAGAACAGTATGGAGGTTCCTCAAAAAGCTCAACATAGACAGACCTACCCTATGACCCAGCCATACCACTCCTAGGCATCTATCCTAAACAGCAAACCCCAAGATATCAAAAAGACATCTGCACATACATGTTTATTGCTGCACAATTCACAATAGCCAAAATATGGAAACAACCCAGATGCCCCACTACAGATGAATGGATCCAAAAAATGTGGTACCTATACACAATGGAATACTACATAGTGATTAGAAATGATAAAATATTGGTATTCACAGGGAAATGATCAGAACTTGAACAAATAATATTGAGCAAGACAAGCCTAGAACACAGAGAACAACCGGGCATGGTCTCCTTGATATATGACTGTTGGCGGGGTGGGGGGGGGATAGTAGAGCCCAGGTCTGCAAAACAACAAACTTATTTTCAAATGGTATTTCTACAGGTTTGGGTCAGCAACCTTACATTATGTATCTAAAAGAAAACAACTACTCAACATAAAAAGGTCTAGAATAGAATAGGTCTAGACCTCTCAGTGGATCACAATAGCTCAACAGCTATGTACATATAATCATATAAGATAAGGATAAGCAAAAACAACTCCAGGAGAAGGACTCAGGAGGATTCTATTGTTGATGCTACATCATTTAAAGTTCTAAGTGAATTTCCTTTGGCGTACCCTACGTGGTTACTATATATGATTTTGGTACACTGGATACTGCATATATGCCTACCTGATCTAAGGAAGGGAAAGAAAAATGAGGGTGAAATTGAAAGGGAATACCAAAATTGAGAGACACAGGGTAAAAAAAAGAGAAACAACAACAAAAGCAATACTTGCAAAACTGTTTGGTGTAAGTGAACTGAACACCTCAGGGGGGGAAAGGGTAAGGGGGAGGGGGAGGGGGGTATGAGGGACAAGGTAACAAACAGTACAAGAAATGTATCCAATGCCTAACGTATGAAACTGTAACCTCTCTGTACATCAGTTTTATAATAAAAACTTTAAAAAAAAAGAAAAACGAGGGTGTAAGATATCACAAGAAATGTACTCACTGCCTTATTATGTAACTGTACCCCTTTTGCACAACACCTTGTCAACAAAATTTAATTAATTAAAAAAAAAACCAGGTCAGGTGGCACCTCTGAGAAGCAACTTCTTTTTAAAATTTTTATTATTTAGTAGTTGTACCAGGAGGTTACAATTGCATAAATCAAGGTATGAGTACAATGCATCTTGATTAATGTCACCCCTTCCATTGGTCTCCCTCATTGTCCCCCTCCCATCCTTCCCCTCAAGCTATATAATTCAATGTTTACCTGCTATACATTGAATGCAATGTGACTATATTCACTTACACTTCCTCCTTCCATTTGTATGTATGTACCCCATTGCCTTATCAGCCCACCCCCTCCCTCCGAGCATGTTTCCAGACGGTCAACTTGTTTTCTGGTCAATCATGGGACTTGAACTCTGGTCCTAAGCGCTGTCCCTGAGCCCAAGACTAGCCCTCTATCACTTGAGCCACAACCCTATTTCCAGTTTTCTGGTGGTTCATTGGAGATAAGAGTCTCACAGATTTTCCTACACAGGCTGGCTTTGAACCGCAGTCCTCAGATCTCAGCCTCCTGAGTAGCTAGGATCACAGGCTTGAGACATCAGCGCCCAGCCATAGGGTCAACTTTTGGATGCCCTTGTTTTGTATCCCTGGGTAATCCTCTACTTCTCAGTATCCTGTGTGCACCTGCATATTACCACTGCCCTCCTGACGTTTGAGTCTGTCTACCTCTCAGTGCTCACTGTCTCCGAACCCTTGAGTCCAGTAAACATCTCTCAGTCATTTACATAGTGTCGAGACCCAGTACAGTGCTTGATGGTAAAGATCACTAGAGAAGGGTTTGCTGAATTGAATCGAATCACAGTGACCCGGGTCCTCCTTCCCATGGCATGATTTTTGCTTCAGAAGATTTCCACATCTTCTCTCTTGGAGGAGCTAAGTGTCACGATTGACTTAAAAGCTCAATGGCTTCGGCCACTAAATGCTTATTTCTCACTCAATTTCCAGCCCAGCGTGAGCCATCAAGGCAGAGGCATGAATGAGCTCACAAGGACTTCCTTGCATGGATGGAGCAGGTCTGGAAGTGACAGTCATCCCTTCTGCCCACTTGCTACCCGGTGGTGATCCATACCTACAATCATACCTCACGAAGGTGAGAAAATCCAGCAATGTGAATGGTCAGAAGAAAACAAAAACCGTGTAGGAGGATTTGTGAGCATCTGGCTAGTCTGGCTAGTCTCTATCAGTATAAGTGTTTTCTCCTTGGGAAAAGCAACTCAGGGACAATTAGAGGAGCTCAGCCTCTGTTCATGCATCTTATAAGCAGTGGTATTTAGGAACTCTAAAAATGCTAATCCTGGCCCTCAGTGAACCTGCAAGTCATGCCCTCTGCTAGGGACAAGTTCCAAGAATGCTTTACGTTTAGCAAGCCTTATGACACATTCTCTGAAATTACTTCCTTAGAGTTTTTATTTTTAGATGTCCTTTCTGTTCAAGCCTTTTGGATAAGTGGATTGATTTTGTTTAGACTTGAAGCCAGGAGAGAAGACTGACTCTGGTGACTTCTACCATTCAAAGGAAAGTAAATATTGGAAACCCAATAGAGTTAATCATAACTCACTGAGAAGATAAAAACAAAGGAAGGTCATGAGGCTGATTCACATGCAAGTTGTGTGTGTGTGTGTGTGTGTGTGTGTGTGTGTGTGTGTGTGTGTGTTGTCAAATGAGGAACTCTATAAACCTGGGTGGGGTTTTCAACATGATTGGCAGAGCGGAAACTGAGGAGGAAGTGAAAGTCAAGGAAGGAAGGAAGAAGGGGACCTTGATTTTGGGATGCAAAACCTACCCTATCACAAATGTTCTGGGGGTATTTGTTTTCTTTTCTCATATTCATTGAGATTTGTTCTTTGCAAAATTATTCTTTTCTAACTCGGTGGGTCGCTGTGAAAGCTCACTGGATGAATCTTGCTCAAGCAGTTGACTGGCCGTCACAGTGACTGAAATGATCCCAACTAATGATAGAGCACGCAGAATTCTAGTCCAGGCCTGTTTCTGCAGGCATGGGGCTGCTGTGGTCAGTAACTCTACCTCAGGGACTTCCAGTGGCTTACTATATAATCGAACTGAGAGCTGCACACAGCCTGAACCCTTTCCTACCCAGTTGCC
This sequence comes from Perognathus longimembris pacificus, assembly GCF_023159225.1. Lineage (NCBI taxonomy): Eukaryota > Metazoa > Chordata > Mammalia > Rodentia > Heteromyidae > Perognathus > Perognathus longimembris. The sequence continues at coordinate 9,989,709 of NC_063172.1, forward strand.
TTTGCTTTACCTTCTGCTTTCACAGGTGTGAGACAGGCATTAGATCTGAAGGCTCTCCCCACATCCTCCTACTTCCTCCTCTATTTCTTCACAGGTGCTTCCTCCAGTAACTCCCTAGCCTCTAGTACTGCCCTATGTGCTTTGCAGAGCATCCAAACATCCATATTAGTTTATTCAAACTCCCTAGTGATCAAGAGATACTTTCTGGTGATGATAGATAACTTTTATCCCACCCCCACTCCCATTTTTGGTAACATCAATTCACTGTACATGGGTTTTATTTTGATCCATTCATATGTACACACAATGTATCTCTGTCAGATGTCCCCACTTCTGTCTCTCTCCCTCATCTCCCTGTCCCTTTCTCAAACCCCTCTCAATAAGTTTCAGTGTTCCATTTCCATACACTTGCACATAAAATATTCTCACCCTATTCAAGCTATCTGTTTTTCCCTGTGCTTCCTACGAGTAGCCTCACACTCCACAGGATCTGTTTTACATTGTTGACATTGTTTGGTGTATGTTAGGTGTTCAGATGCCTCCTCTTAAATTTAGCTTGAATTTTATTCAGAGTTGGAAATAATTCACCTTAGCAGAATCGTTGTGCTTTGCAGAGGAAAAAAGTGCAGTCCCCTTGCACACCGTAGAGGCTGTAGTTCTGGTGACAGCAAAATAATCTCACCCTTTCCTTTGTACTACCCAGCTGAATGATGTAGGTGGGTGGGTGGCCCCTACATTGATCAGGAATCCAATGAAGCCCCCAATGGTGACATGACTGAACAGAAGAGCCAATTGTTCATGCGCAGGCCTGGTCAACACCAACCAGACCCAACGCCCTGTCTTGTAGGCTCTCTACCCTGCCCCATTCCATAAGTCTATGTTTCACACTGACGGCATCACTTCAAGTAAACATCTTCACTGAAGACACCATCTGTAAATTCAACCCAAAGAAATTCATTTCTGCAAAAAAAAAAAAAGCTATGAATTCCACGTGAGCTTTCAAACCATCCTTACTTTATAGTCATTTTTTGCATTGTGAGACCCCAGCAGTTGCTCAATATAATCCCAGTGCCCAGTTTGGTGCCAAAATGTCCTAAAACTCTTGGCTATTGGTGGATGAACTGGCCATTGGAATAACCCACATAGTATAATCTACTTTTCAAAGACAAAAACTACAGTTGTCTCTTGTAAAATGTGTTCATTTCTGTGACAAAGCAGAGAAACACAACATGGTGTCAGAAACCATTACAGCAGTAATTCATGGAGCCCTTCGTGTGCTGTAGAAACCACGTAAGAACCACCACCAATCATTGCCCCATTTTGCAAATGAAGAAATTGAGGAGACACACATGAATCAGCTTGCCCAATATGTCACACTGAGAAGTGAGTAACAGAATTCAACCTAGATGAGTAGTTCTCTGTCATTCCATCTCCTCTGTGTGTGTCTGATATGAGCACAAAATCCTCATTTTGAGTTCACTTTTCTGAAGAAATGTTTTCTAGTGCTTCATTCTAACTAGATCAACAAAGTGATAACTAGTAAAGACCTTTTGAGCTGTGCGCTAAATAGAGGAAGTCTGTAATCATCCCACTTAGTGCTTGATGATAAATGCTTCAAAGGAGGCTGGAGCTTTCCAAATCATTTGTCTGAACAGCTTTCTTCAGATCCCTTTTACTTTATTGACAATCTAGTAGGGAAGCAGAAGATGCTATAGGGAAGTGCCCAGAGAAAGGATTAAAGGGGGTCAAGCTTGTCTTGACTTCCAGTGGTGCTAGGAAGTACTTGGTTCTGTCCTAGCATGCAACAGAAAGCTTGCCTTAGTCTCTTCCATGCTATCTATTCCCTGAACACACTGGCCAGCCCCCATCAAGGCCTAGAAGAGCAGAGTGATAGGCCATGCTCATGCCTTACTATGGAACCAAATTCAGGAAAAGTCATCTTCAGACAGGAAGAAATAGCTCCACCACTGTCTGTACAACTTGGGAAAGAGGAAAACAGAAGAACAGATGAAAAACAGGTGAGAGGAAGAACATTTTTATCATTCATAGTTTTGTTACTTTGTTCATCCCTAATGCTATAATTTAAATGTCCACACCAAAACACATGCTGAAATAAAATCCTCCTTGTGAGATTTGAAAAGTAGGGACCATGTGGGGTCTTTAAAAAGTGATTAGGTCATGGCAGCCTTGAAAGGATTAATCCACTGATGGACTCGTGGACAGATGAGTTGGGGGATTATCTGGAGAGTATGACTAATACAAAAGCCAGTTTAGCAATGACCCTTTCACTCCATACTCCCCTATCTACCTCAGGACTTTGCGCAGACCGCAATATCATGATGGAGCCCATCAAATTCAGCACTTTCACCTTGGACTTCGACAGAGTCAGAATTTGTGAAGTAAATGAGCCTTTATTATCTATAATTTATCCAGCCTTTGGTATTTAGTTATAGCAACCAAACATTAACTAAAACACCAAAAACAAAAAACAAAAAACAAAAAAACCTACATATCGATGCCTATGTCCAGCCAGCCACTGTGTGAAAAGGGGATGAAACAGACAGACACACACTCCTTGAGAAGGAGAAATGGAAGAGGAAGGAGGCTTGTGTGGCAGACCTTGTCTACTGCACAGAGTGGCTACGTGCACCCTCCTTGCTCCTGCTTCTCCACCAATCATGATAACCCACTCCCTTTGCTAGCTATTTAGAATCAGACACGTGACATACATCTGTCAATAGTACACAAGGGGAAATTTGCAAGGGACCTTCTTAGAAAGGTTTGCCTTTTAATCAAAAGAAAGGTACATGGGAGGAGGCTCTGTTTGTCCGCTTCCTCCTAGGCTTAGATGAGGCCTAAGAGTACTTGATGCCGGGAGCTTGGCAACCATTTTCACCCATGAAGAGAACTATAGATGAACGGCAAAGGCTAGATGTGCAAGGCATGGGTCCTGGACAACATGGAAAGGCCATGTGCATCGGTGACCAGCAAGCTGGTAAAGAGCTCTGAGAAGCTTAGCTCTTGTTAGGATGGGAAGTGTCTGGTTTTGTGGAGCCCTGCCGTGGAGTCAGATGAAAACCTGCCGTATCCATTTATCCTGAGTCTATTCTGCGCCAAGTAATGGGCTTGATGCTTCTCACATCATCATTTTACATCAGAACAATAGACAAAAGCTAATGCTCGGAAGGATGAGAATGGCCAGCCAGCTCATATTGACCCCCAAACAACACAGTTTTCAAATCCCGCATCCTTACCCTCCTTCTGCTAACAGCACCTTGATTTCCCTATGATGAGCCCCAGATTCCTCACTCCGTGTGCTTCTCTGACATTCCTGTACGTATATATGTTCTGCTCCCAAGATCCACCATATTAAAAAAAAAGGAAAACAAATAAACAACAACAAAAACATAGGCCATTTCGACTTGGGAGACAAGCAAAACTCTTAAGTTCGCTAATTTCTCGTTTTCTCATTGCAGACGAGTTTTGGAGGTTTAGAAAAGGTTTTTGGCTACTAGGAAACATTGAGTTAGGGGGAAAATATGTGGGTGGGCTCTCACGGACGTATCACACTAAATAAATTGTGTCCTTGAACACAAAGCTCCCAGTGAGCACACTGTCACTACCAAGAAAGTATCTCTCTGAGAAAAAATGAAGGGAAGAGCCAGGCATAGGAAATTCAAGAATATTTGCTGTCGATTAGTGTGGACCACCTTTCTGATGCTGCTGCCTGTATGATTGACCACAGAAGTCAGCAAACTACATTCCGGGGGCCAAATCCAGCCTGACACTTGCTTATATGAATAAAGCTTTATTGGAACATAGCCATGTTCACTTATTTACAAATCATTTATAGCCATATTCAATTACAATGGTGGTATTGAATTTGTGACAGAGAATGCCTAGTCCAACAAGTCTAAAATAGCTCTTTTTTTTCTTCAGTACTTTGCAGGGAAAGATTGCTGGCGGTTGGTATAGTATAATAATATCAGCAATTGTTAGCTATCATTGAACAACAGCTATTATCAGTTATTGAACAGTCATCTAAATTTAAGTCTCAGGAAGTAGATACCCAACTCTATTTTTCTAAAAGGAAGGAAATTGATACTTGGAGACATTCAATAACGAGACAAAGGCAACCCATACTGAGCAAGAATTTAAGCCTAGTCATACCCATTTCTTTACCAAATAGCATGTGTAAGTGCATTGCACACAGTAGTAAACAATGCTATGCAATCTTTGCCTCCCTGAAGCTTATGGTAAAGTGGGCAAGACTATTGTTAAATAAACACACATACATAAATATATTATGATTGATAAGTGTTAGGAAATTAGGTTTAAAGATATGTGAGAAAGGTATCAGATATTTGAGGGGAGAAAAGGTGGACGGACTTAAGGGGCTTAAAACAAGGCTGACAGGGAAATGGAGCCTGCAGTATAGATCTCTTGCTAAGGAGGTGCTATTCAAGGCAAGAATAGCAAAGGGAATAAAGAGAATGAGGCCAACAATAAAAGAGAAAATACAAAGTGTTTCTTTTTTTCTTTTTCTTCCTTTTTTTTTTTTTTGCCAGTCCTGGGGCTTGAACTCAGGGCCTGAACACTGTCCCTGGCTTCTTTTTGCTCAAGACTAGCACTCTGCCACTTGAGCCACAGCGCCACTTCTGGCCATTTTCTGTATTTGTTGTGCTGAGGAATCGAACCCAGGGCTTCATGTATACGAGGCAAGCGCTCTTGCCAGTAGGTCACATTCCCAGCCCTACAAGGTGTTTCTTTATCAAGATGGTGCCAGTTACAGCCAATCGCTCAGATGGATGAACCACTGGGAACAACCAAGGGGAAAGAAGAAATGATCTGTTACTTGCCTTTGTCTCTTGTCTGCTTGGGAGGGCTAAGACAGCCTGAGGTGTGAGAAGGACAAGGGATAGACAGGAACATGAGCAAGATGCCAAAGGAGAGAAATTCAGATGAAGCTGAGAAAAAAAAAGTGTAAGCCCCATGACTAGCACAAAAAATCCATCCATCAATACATACGTAAATGTGATGTTGCATCCAAAAATTGCCAAATGACGTAAAGGACTAGGAGAAGATACTACTTAAGCTAAGGAGAGGATAAAAATATGAAAACACTGAGATAGGGAAGAGATTGACCTATTTGAGCCACAGGAACTAACAGAGCTGAGGGGTCATACTGAAGCTGCTCTGTCTTCTCCTAGCTGCGGATCATGGGGAAACCCTTGAACTATCTGAGCTTATGTTTCTTCCCTTGTAAAATAATTACCACAATTTTTCCTAGTTGACAGAGATCATAAGTATTTCTACTTTTTGTAAGGATTAAATAACATGTTGTATTTTTAGGTCTTAGCATAGTGTTTGGTTCATAAGAGGCAGACAATGCTTTTTTATTTTATTTTTATTTTTTGCTGGTCCTGGGGCTTGAACTCAGGGCCTGTGCTCTGCCCTGTCCCTGAGCCTCTCTGTGCTCTCTACCACTTGAGCCATAGCACCTCTTCCATGTGACGTAAGAGTCACATGGACTTTCCTGCCTGGCTGGCTTTGAACTACTGTCTTCAGATCTCAGCCTCTTGAGTAGCTAGGATTACAGGCGTGAGCTCCCAGCAGCTAGCTAATTATTACTATTTATAAATACTGTTACAATGTATTCCAACCTATTGTATTAAAACAGCTTAAAAGAGAGAGAGAGAGAGCCCTGGACACTTCCTGTGATCGGTTGCATTATAGTTCAGTTCTCTGCAGGAGGACAAACACCCCTCTCCTTCAGGTGTTTCTACAACACCACTAAGTTTCCATAGCTATTGTCAGGCTTGACCAAGGGAATTCCTTTGGCCAGTGATGGTGAGTTACATCCTGCAGAAGTTGAAGGTAATTGTAGCACTGAGGTTGGGTTCTTTCTTTTCTTTTCTGCCAGTCCTGGAGCTTGGACTCAGGGCCTTAGCACTGTTCCTGCCTTCTTTTTGCTCAAGGCTAGCACTCCGCCACTTGAGCCACAGCACTACTTCCGGCTTTTTCCATTTATGTGGCGCTGAGGAATTGAACCCAGGGCTCTGTGCACGCCAGGCAAGCACTCTACCGCTAAGCCACATTCCCAGTCCAGGTTGGGGAGGGTCTTTTCATCTTGCCTTCTGCCAAGAGAATAGCACATGGCACATCAGGGCTGCCTCTGCCAGCGCAGTCACAGATGCAGAAGATTCACGGCCATTACCTCACTATGGACCACAGCCAAGGCAGAGCGACAGCTGACCTAAAGACATCACGCAGCATGAATGGGAAATAAATGCTAGTCGTTATAATACTCTTGGAGTTCCATCACATGGCAACACTGAAAGATACACCCCACAGAGGGGTTTTCTTAACATACAAAATTATGAAAATATGTGACTTGGTAGGTCTGATAGGAGCTCTTAGGGGAGTGACTACTCTCTCTCTTGAGACTGAAACATCTTGAGAGTACAGATCTAGAAGGCACACCTGTTCAGACTAGGATGGGGGTAATGAGATGAGAATGTCAGAGAAGGAACTCCAATGCCTGTGCATACACACTCAATCTCCATATAAACATGCTCACTCAAATCTTCCCCCCAAAAGGGCAGCCCCTTCTCTGGCTCTCACACCTGCCCTGCATCTACACATACCCCCCAGATGATTTCCGTTCCCTTCTGGGAATCTCTGTAGGGGCCTTTTCATGGTCTGCTAATAGCTGCAATGTGGGGGCGGGGAAATGTTAACTAACTCACAGCTCCAAGCAGGTTTTTCCCATGGGTCACTAAGGCCCTCACTCCACACACCAGACTACTACAACTCCCACCCCAGAGTTTCTGAACCACCCTTCTGAGGTGGAGCCCCAAATTTGCATCTCTAACAAGTTGTCAGTCTGTACCAACACCGCTGAATCTCTTACCACTGCACAGGGACCTGGGCAGCAAGATTCAAGGATCAAACTGCCCCAAGCCAATGCCTAGTTCTGTCACTTTCCAGCTGTGCACCTTGGTCAAGGCAATTTCTCTGAGCTGCAGTCTCACCACTATGAAATAGGGACATTGGTTCTGTGTGCCACAAAGGTAATGATAGACAAGCTCCTCCACTGAGATCCTTCAGTACCCTTCCTAACACTCAGGTCAGGACTCAGGGTGATAAGATTCTAGGGGTTCTCAGCTTCTGTGATCCTGCCTCCCCTGAGGTGGCTATGTGTTCAGTTCCAGAAAGAACGTCTGTTGACTTTTGTTAGTGACGTTATGACCGTGTCTCCATTCCAGAAGCTTTCCAGAGATTAAAGCAAGCTACGGAACAACTTGTAACTAGACAACGAGTCAAATATTCCTACCGTCTGGGCTGGGGCTGAACAAAGTTGAGACTACTTAGATCCTTGCTATACGTAAAGGGCTCACGCTACGGCATCAAAAGCTCAAAACGTGGATGTCGACTCTGAGCCTGGCTGAGTAACCGGAAGTAAACTCAATGCCATCCCTATGGCTCTGCGTCCTAATCTGTTCAATAGACAGTAACATTCACTTCAAAGTAAATGAGCCGTCGGCCTGTTCTACAAGCGGCAGCCCTTCACATCGTGAGAACCCCAGCAGCTACCTAAATATTTGTGTTCTTTACCGATCCAGGTCCTGAAGGTGCCACTACTGATAACCATTGGCCCAGCCAATGCCCCTGGTCCCCTGATTGTACCGCCTCTAGGTTCTGTTGCGTAATAAGCCCTCATTTCTGAGAAAGGCCAGGTCATTCCACTCAACTAATATTCCCCAGCTTCAGCACACTCGTGCTCCCAAAGAATCTGTTTGCCTGTGTTCAGGCCAATAAATATAAGCCATCCTTGTGGTAGGCTGGACAGAAATACCATCGGCTAGAGTCACAAAGCTCACAAGAGACAAAGTCCTTGCTAATGGTAATGCATTTTGTTTTCATCTTCTTCCTCCAAGAAGTCAATCAGTCACTAGTCATGCCTTAAAAAAGCTCAGAAAAATCCCACAGGAAAGCACCACGGATTGTTTTTTATCATGTTGTTCCATTTCTCCTGTTTGCTTAGCAATCCTGGTAAATAGCTTTGTGCAAACAGAAACCTATGAATTCTACTGAGTTCTTCCCTAGGACACTGAGAGGTTCAATCTTAAGATCCAAAGAGGGGTGGGTAGAAAATGGACTTTGGATTTAAACTTTTCGCAGAAAGTTCCTCTAGGCTTTCTTATAACAGTTATCATTGTCACCATGGTTATAATATTCACAAAAATGAAAGGCTATCAAATAGCTAGTTATGTATTCCTTCCACAATGGTTGACTGAGCACTCAGTGGGTAGTTAGGCGCAATTCTTGGATGCTGAGGACATAACAGAACAAACAGGTTCTCCTAAGAGGACATTCTAGATGGTATAAGTGGACTAGAAAGCATTTGTCCAATGAGCACTGGCTCTCTCTCTCTCTCAGCATTTCCAGGTATATGAGTTAGTATGTAAGTGCAGGGAGGCCAAAGCTTTGACAAGATACCCATCTATCTACTTTGTAGCTATGTTAGAAGGAATTGGGACATGTTTTATGGTTCAGAAACAAGCAATGGAAATGGTTCAGTTCCTTTAAGTGGGCTGCACTTCAAACTATCCATGCATTTGTTCATTCACTCATTCACTCCACAACTATTCTGTAGGACTTGCTCCATGCTTAGGTAGGAGACAACACCGTAAGGGAGATGTATTCCCTGACTTTCAAGACCTCTCAGTCTTGTAGATGACATATAGTTATTCAGAACAGTGAGTTCTAGGAAGGTAAGAATAACGGACTACAATAGAAACACCTGAGAGTCATTGGTGTTGAGACTCACCCGTACTGGCCCACTTCCAAGTACCTTGCACGTATTCTTGTAACCTTCCCATTGTCCCTTCAAAGATGGATAACACTTGACTCCTCAGACATAGTTTACACTGCTAGGAAGTGCCAGATTCAACAGTCGGAACTGGGTGGGGAGTTTTTACTGACTGCACTTCGCCTCTCCATGTAAATTCCATGATTGGCATTTACCTAGAAGCTTGATGACAGCTAGGCTTTGCTGTCAGGTCAGATTATCTCCAGCCACAAGTGCCCCCAAAACACAAAACTGCTCATCCAATGGCATTCTCTTCCAGGGTAAAAGAGTCCAGCCAGGGTTTCTCCAGGTTTGGATGCCCAAACGGATTGTTGTCCCCTCCTTTGGATGGTGGCCAGAGAATACTTGTCATATAAAATAAGGACACTAGGATGAGAGGACAGAAGTCCTAGTTCCTGTCTTAGCTGGCCCATGCGATGTCCAGTAATTTGTTGGGCCTTGAAATTCCTGTGTGTGTATGTGTGTGTGTGTGTGTGTGTGTGTGTGTGTGTGTGCGCGCGTGCCAGTCCTGAGGCTTAAACTCAGGGTCTGGGCTCTGTCCCTGACCTTTTGCTCAAGGCTAGTGCTCTACCACTTGAGCCACAGCTCCACTTGTGGCATTTTTTGGTAGTAGAGTAGAGATGACAGTCTCACAGACTTTCCTGTCCAGGCCTGCTTTGGACCGTGATCCTCAGCTCTCAGCCTCCTGAGTAGGTAAGAGTAATGATGGAAACCACAGGCTCCTGGCTTGAATTTCTTTTTAAAGGGATTTCAATACCAACTTCAAGCCCTATTCTTGGGGTTTTAACTACGAATGTGTATGGCAATCTGCCCTGTAGAAGCCACATTTTCCTTATGATTATCAACACTATCACCGTCGGCACCGTCAATGTCGTGTCGCTATTATTCCTTTTAGAACTTTTGTCCTCCTCTACATTCATTTGTATTTGTTGAGTGTGAAATAGTTTAGGGTATCAGCGTCTAACCAGTCACAGCCCAAAATTCTGAAAGGAAAAATACCCAGCAGAGTTTATAAAGGTCAAAAAGAGTAATCTCTTTTTTAAAAATTATTACTATCTTTAAGTAATTGTACAAAGAGGTTTCAATTCAGCATGTCAGTTTATGAATACAATTCAGACTGATCGGTGTTGCCCCTTTCATAATCTTCTTCTGTCTCTCCCAGCCCCACATATCCCTCCAATTTTCCTAGGACTATTTTTGCATATGTACATTGAACATCATGACTGTATTTACAATACCTTCCTTCTCTCGCATCATCGACTCCCCTTCTCTTGACCGCACCCCCTCTTCAACAACACATGTTCCAGCTTCCTGGTAGTCATATTGTTAAACTTTAAGTTCCTTTTTCATTACATTATAATCCTCCCCTGCATATACCATACTTTGGTTAATTGGTCTGGGCATATCTGCATTTGACCCTGCCTATGTTGACATATATGTTTATTATTTAGATCTCACTTTCACATCTGAGAGAAAATATGCATCCTGGAAATTCTCAGCATACCAGCAAAGCGGCTTCTTGTCAGCCTGGTTTGAAACGAGTTGTCTGCACAGGCACTTTGCAAAGACCCACAGAACTTTGTACAACTGCCCTGTTGACACTCCTAGAACTACCACACCTGGTGTCATTCAATGATTCTTGTGGGGCCCTAAGCCAACACTATCAGCCACAGTGCTAACAAATATTTTATCAACACGATTTAAGTTTTACAACCTCCTTCCCACAGGCTGCATTTTCAGGTTATTTTAGAATCTAATCTTTTTCATATTGTACCTATGCTTCCAAAAAATGTGTTTTTTTTCTTACCTGTGCTATGTGTGTCACTCACTGGTCCTCACTCTTCCAAGCCTGAGCTCCAATTAATCCTTTGCGTTATTTGACTTCTAACCAACAGCCAGCAACTCCCTGAGTTTTCCTGGTATTTGTTCAGATAAATAAAGAAATCATTATTATGGTGTTCACTGGCTGAAATGAACTGCAGAGACGGAGAGGATGTGCGTGACACAGGTGTGATTTTCCAGATGTCCACACTACTAGCCTAGCAGTGTTGGATGTTGTCTAGGTTTGGTTTTGTGGGGAAGGAGTGGGATGTTTTTTCTTGAGAACATTCTTCCAGTTGCCTGAGAAAACAGACAGGATAAGACTCATTATCTACATTTTATGATGAGTACACCATGCAAGTAGAAATAAAATGACGTGCCACAGGGTTCAGAAGACACTACAACTGGAATGCAAGAAACCTGATTCCAAGCTCAGTGCACATGTTGTAAATGCCTGCTTTTCCCCATCTTTTTATCCTGTGGGATAGTAATCCTTTATGTGACATATTTCCATAGACATTTTCTTGGCATCCAAGAGCATGTTCTGTGGAATTGAAGTTGTATAAAACATCCTATAAGAAAAAGATTTCAGGCCAGGCGTTGGTGGTTCAAGCCTAAAATCTTAGCTACTCAGCAGGCTGAGATCTGAGGATTGAGGTTCAAAGCCAGCCGGGGCAGGAAAGTCTGTGAGATCTTATCTCTAATTAACCACCAGAAAACAGAAAGCGGTGCTGTGACTCAAGTGGTAGAGCACTAGCCTAGAGTTGAAAAGTGCAGGGACAGCACCCAGGCCCAGAGTTCAAGCCCCATGACCAACACAAAGAAGAAGAGGAGGAGGAGGAGGCAGAGAGGGAGGGAGGAGGGGAGGCGGGAGGGGGAGGAAGGAAGGAAGGAAGGAAGGAAGGAAGGAAGGAAGGAAGAAAGAAAGAAAGAAAGAAAGAAAGAAAGAAAGAAAGAAAGAAAGAAAGAAAGAAAGAAAGAAAGAAAGAAAGAAAGGAAAGAGAAAAGGGAAAAGATTCCAGCGTGGGTGCTTATGCCTATAATCCTAGCTATTCAGGAAACTGAGATATGAGGATCTTGGTTTGAAGCCAGCCCGAACAGAAAAGACCTTCAGATGTTTATTTCCAGTTACACACTCAGGATGCAGGAAGTGGAGATGTGGCTCAAGTAATGGAGCACTAGCCTTGAGCAAAAGTGCTAAGTGATAGTGCCCAGGCCCTGAGTTCAAAGCCTAGTACTAGCATAAAAGGGAAGGGAAAGGGAAGGATGAGAGAGAAGAAGAGGGAGGGGAGAGGGGAGGGCAAAGTGGAAAAGGGGGGGAAGAAAAAGAGGAAAGGAAAGAGGGTTAAAAAAAAAAGGTTCTATGGTCAAATATGTTTGCAGTATGCTGTATACTTACTCATTTTCTGAAGAGTTATTATGTTAATTATATGGAAAGCCCGTGAAAGGTTCTGCGGGACAAAACTTAAGAAATACATTGTCCTGGCTGGTAATATGGCTTAGTGGTAGAGAGCTTGCCTTGCATGCATGAATCCCTGGGTTTGATTCCTTAGCACCACCTAAACAGAAAAGGCTGGAAGTACCCAGGCCCTGAGCTCAAGACCCAGGACTGGCAAGAAAGGAAAAGAAGAGAAAAGAAAAAGAAAGAAATATGGTATCCCAGTATAAAGCACCAGGAAGCAATAGCAAAAGCAGAGACCACATACTGATTAAACAGACTGGAGACTGGCAATGGCTGGACACAGTGGAATGGCAGCAGCGGTGATAAGAAAAAGGCTGATTCTGAACACATTTCACATATACTGTCAACTCTCTTTACTGATAGACAAGATTTAGAGTGTACAAAAATGCAAAGAGGAAAGGATGACTCTGAGGTTTTGTGACCAAATAACAAATAAATAGAAAATCTACTTCCTTTGGAGAACTTCCTCTCTGCATCAAATTTCTTGCCTTTGGAGACCATTCAAGTATCATCTTTGGTATTGAGATTTTTTTTTACAGTGACTAAATTCATGCTTTTTATTTATTTGGAGCTTTTATTTTTTATCATTGGCATATACTAACCGTACAAAGTAAGTGGTTTGTGATTATCTAGGAATGAGGCTCAAATTAGAGCTGTATCTGCTGACCATCTTTTTAAAAAATTTTTAATCTCCCTTCTAGTTCCCTATTTTCGTACTAAATGAATTGGTGCTATTAATATTGACTAAGAACATAGCAGCTATCATTTCTGTTCATTTATGCAACAACTATTTGTTTTTCTTTGTCTTTTTAGTAGTGTGTATTAACTACATAACCTACACGTCTGAGACATAACTTGAGGAAATTCATCCCCTCATCAAATACTTCTTGAGTGACTACAAAAATAGCCAGGCATAAGGTTACAGTACTAAGTGGTAATAGAAGACTAGTGTGATCAGAACACATTATAGGAGGTAGGGGAATGCCATTTTTGTTTTCCACCTGACTGCCCAAGACAAACATCTACACTGAGAGTTTCTCCCTCTGGGGACTAGCCGCCCATCTTGGTTGTGTGGGATTGCTGGTGCTGAGGACCTGCTAACCTCTTTCTTTCCCCAGAAGAGGTCACTAACTGAATAAGAAAAAAGGTGCACCGGGTCTAGTCCTCAGCCCTTTACCACCACTCAATGCTCAGGTATGCTCAGTGGTGAATCACCAAACTCAAAAATTTCATCTAGTATATCCTCATCCTCTTGCCATAGATTTTTGTTATCATTGTGAAAGGTACTCGTAGTGCCATCTGCTTGTTACTTCATGAGTGTTGTTTTGCAAAGATCCCAGTATGCAATCATCCTATTTCTTCCTTAGAATAACCCTCTGCTGCCACTTAGCCTAGTTTATAGGTGAGATGACTAAAGAACAAAGAGATAATTGGGCTTACGCAATGATTCCACAGCAAAGGTTAGATGAAAGCACAGGTTTCCTGATAACAAATTCAAGTGTTGAAAGAAACAGCTTCAGAGTTTCATTGGTTCATCTACCCTCTGAAGGTGGGAGAGAAAGACTGGAACATGGTAATTATTCAGGTTGATAAGTGCTAGACAGTGAAAATCTCCTGGAGATGACTTGAAAGCAAATGCCTTAGCCAGAGGGCAGCTCAACTTTCCTTCCAGCTTGCAAGATTACATGAAAATAAACAATGAAAATCATGGTACTAAGACAATAGCAGCAGTAGGACCCACCTAGCCTGCTTGCTATGTGCGGACATAGGGGTCAAAGAGAAGGTCAACAAGCCAGGGATTCCTTGACATAGAGCAAGGTAACAGAAACAAGGAATAGTTCTTCTTAGTTCTTGGTTGCAACATTTAGTTGGGCGGGGGGGGGGGGGGGGGGGGGAGTGGGGCATAGAGTGGATCATGGAGCCTAGAGATGAATTTAAAGTTTCTCAGAGACTCGGAGCAATGGGACACTTAAATAAGAAGTGTGGCGGTAGGGATGGGAAGAGGGAAGTGAGGGAAAGCAATGAAATGGTGACATTGACCAAGCTGCATTGTACTAGTCCCATGCCTCACAGAACCAAAACCTCTTTGTACAACTACATAATAATTAATAATAATATTAATAGCAAAGTGGATAACTAAAGAGGAGGAAGCTGGACAAGGACACTGTAGGAAGAATACAGCTGAACAACAACACCAACCATGTCTGAGCTATGGAGGAATTCTAGCGACCCTTTGGCTTTGAGACATACACCTGCTCTTCTGAATCATGCACTCAGGACTCAGAAATAAAGAAGCAAAGTGTAGGAGTAAATACTCCAAACCCTGGGAATTTGCTGTGTCGGCCTCAGGGTGAGGATCAGGAACACCTGAAGTCTTAGATGCCTGTGGTGCATCAAGACCACCACTCTCCAACAACCAAGAAACAAAAGGCTCTGTCCCAGTAAGAAAGCTGATTTGATGCCATACATCCTCAAATTAAGTCTTTCAGATCCTACCGTAGAGCATCCGTATAAATACAAAAAGTTCTTCCGAAAACTAGCCAGAAGCCACACAGAAATCCAGTATCCATAGTCAGTATTAATAATAGCGGCGTCGAACGCAGTGAAACAATAGACACTATAGACATATATCACCACCTATTGCATACTCAACTGCTCTTAGTGGGTTTTATTTATTCTATTTCTCAGAAGATGAGTCTCAAGACATTTCCAGGGTCTCATAGTTTATGGTTAATACTAGAAGTCAGATCTAGTTTTACCTATGTGATACAGTAGTTGAACATCTGCTCGACTTTTTTTCTCCAAAATAGCTGTGAATACTCTCCTGCCAATTTAGAAAACTTTGCAGTAAATGGCAATCCATTTTGTCTCCTGAGACTTGGTAAATGCTGTTTCTTGTTTTATTTTGTCTATTTCTTAACAAGATTCTACTGGGTCAATAAAGACACTTTTCCCATTTCCCATCATTCAGTCATGAAATTCCAATTGATAGGAAGGAGTTCTCACCCAAGCCTATAACCCTCAGAATTACGCACAGCTATAATCATTCCCTTCTAACAAGATCTTACGGTTGGGAACAAGTCTAGCAACTCCAGGAATTTGGTTTCTTGGCAGGAGACAAAAATGCTGAGCTCGCCTCCTTGTAAGGAAGAAGCAGAAGTTGGAGTGGGTCATTTGGGTCCTCTTCTGTTCTCTGTATCGTTCCTCATGACACAGGATTGCCCAAGGTAGAGACTGAGGTCCCATAAAAGCTTTACAAACCACAATGGCAGAGACAGTCACCTTTTGAAAGTCCAGCTGCTGCCATTAGCTCTCCAATAAAGGTTGAACAGAAAGGCTGGCCACATTCCTTTTTGTCTTCACCGGGTCTTGGACAATTGCAACAAGTAATGCTTCATTATGACTCATGGAGGCCCACTGAGCTTCAGTGACAAACCAGGAACATCCCAGAGTCCATCTCCTCTGAAATGATCACCCAAGAAGGAGTTTATAAAGCCATCGTTGGATCTCATCTGAGTACCCTGGATACTGTATATACTTGTATTGGAACTTGTTGGGCTCCCCTCTTCACCCTCGCGCGTATCCCGCCCCATCCCGCCGGGCAGAAAAGCTGGAGTGTGGCCCAGTGTGCAAACCTTGGAGGTGTGTAGTCGCGAGACGCCCCTCCTCCCCTCGATCCCCTAAAGAACAACACAGGATGCGAGTGCAGGCATCTCGGGGTGAGCTTCTGGAACTCCCACCAGATTTACTGGGGGGGGGGGGGGTTATATAACAGTAATGGTGGCAGGAAGGGGAGGGACTAACTGGGTATTAACGATTGGCCACTGAACTGTCCATCACGGTGATGTCACGGAACTTCCTGCAGAGGTGGAGACCACGGCCCACAGAACCGCCTCCTTGGGCTCGGCCTGGCGCCATTATGATATCACACGTGGCCAAGGCGGAAGGCCGGGCTGCTTTGCTATCTCTTCTGGTAGAACCCGGAAGGGGGTAGGAGGGTATAGCAGCCAAGCAGCCCCAGGTCTTAAAGGTGTAGCCATCCCCTACAGGAACTGGGGAAGGTAAAGGGAATATCAAAATTGAAGGACAAAGGATAAAAAGACAAATGACTCCAAAAGCAATACTTACAAAACCATTTGGTGAAAACCGACTGTACAACTCATGGGGGAGAAGGAGAAGGGGGGGGGGGGAAATGAAGGAGGAGGTAACAAGTTGTACAAGAAATGTACCCACTGCCCTACATATGAAACTGTAACCCCTCTGCACATCACTTTGACAATAAATAAATAATTATTCAGGAAAACAAACAAACAAAAAGCCATCATAGCCAGTTTTATCCTAGTAAAAGCTCACAATGTTGACATCTCTTCACTTGTACCACTTTCTCCAGTCTCTTGGTAACATCACCATCCAACCTTGCTCCAGAGAAAAAACTAGTTTCTTTGTGAGTCTGGACCCCAGTGCTACTGGAAATGTGTAACCTCTTGTTACAGATCACAGCAGCCTAACAGTAGAGATAGCCCAGTATAACACACACTGCAAGGGAACTCTCCTGCTCTCTTCACACCTCTACACAGCCAGTGCTCCAAGGAAGTCATTCCTCTTGGTCACCCAGTTCACCATACCACAGTTATCCTTTCCCACATGTGCCAAGACATTAAAACCAAAAATGGGGAAACACTGCCAAGATGATGTGGGGGTGGAACTTGAACTTTGTAAAGACTTTCTGAAGGATAAGAAAGTTGAAAACTTTAAAAAGTGGATGCCAGCTGGACACTGCTGACATACATCTGTCATCCTACCTATTTAGGTGTCTGAAATCTGAAGACTGAGGTTCAAAGCCAGCCTTGGACAGAGAAGTCTATGAGACTCCAATTAATCCACAAAAAGCTGGAAGCAGAGGTGTGGCTCATGTGATAGGATGCCGGTCTTAAGCAAAAACACCAAGCAAAGAGTGAGGTCCTGAGTTCAAGCCCCAATTCTTGCGCACACACACACACACACACACACACACACACACACACACACACACGTCCTTAACTAGAAATTCTACTAGTAAGTATTTAACATCTAAGATTAAAGGAAAGAAGAATCAAAGCACAATAATGTTCATCACAAGGTTAATTACAATTAAGGAAACATGATAAACGTGAAGTTTCAGCTAAGAACTGTGGTCTCCGAAGATTGTACTGCCTTGTAATAATTTCGTTCGTTTATAACGTGAGGTCTCTCAGTGAGCAAATGGTGTAAGGATACATCTTTCCACACATATCTCCATTGTTAGGTGATGCATGACTGTACCTGCAAATAGGGCTTTGGTGAAGAACAATGTGGTTTGTGTTCACTACAGTATTCAATAGTAATCCAAATTGGTACATATGCTCTCAAATCTCTTGCTGGGATGTGTTGATCTCAAAATAGTGTAATAGTATTTTCAATGTTCCAGCATGAAGTTTACATGATATTATGAAGAGACTAAAATAAATAAGACTGAAAAATAATCATTGGAATAGAGTTGCATTTTTGTTCAAAAACTACCTGAAATCAGTTATATGTTCAGAAGCATTATATAACAAATATAATAATAATATGTGGAATGAGGATATAGCAATATATGAGTATATAATTTCTGGTAGAGTGAGGGAAAAATCTTAAAGCTTGGCATTCTGAAGAGACAAAGCTCAACTCTGAACCTAACAGAAATATTCACCTGAGATGGGAGGCTCTTCTTGTCCTTTTCCACTCTCTCAGAAGAAAGGTGTATGTCTTAGAAATTAAACAGTGTATGTGAGTGTGTGTGTGTGTGTGTGTGTGTGTGTGTGTGTGACAGAAAGAGAGAGAGAGAGAGGAGGAGGGAGGGAAGGAGAGAGAGATCTTCTTCCTGAGTCTTCTATGCCCTTGAGATCTTCTCAAAAGTACATGATGGCTTTGATGTGAGAAATGAATTGGCCAGTGAAAAAAAAGGTGTCAATGTTTTCTCAGAGCTGAATCTTGGGTCATTTCTTCAGGTGCAATGCCTCAGAAAATTGTGAAACTTTTTCATCATTTCTGTCTTTCCTGAGGAATCAGGAACAATAATAGTAACAATTAACAGTAGTTGGACCAAGTGCTTTGTGTCTGTTATCTCAGTCTTGCACACAGCAGTGGGATGTGGGAGGGATGGTCAGAGATTCAGGAACAGCCAACATTCCTGAGCATCCATGCCAAGCCAAGCAACACTACCAAGCCTCTACCCTATTCCCTTAGTCCTCAAAACATCTTTAACAAATACTGATCCCAGCTCCACTTCACCTTTGAGGAAAGTGCTGGGGTACTATATGGAGGTGAGGTGAGTTACTTCTCCAGGGTCACCCAGCTCATGCTGGGTGGGGATGGGTTTCAGATCCTGACATTTCAACTGTAACCACTAAGTTCTCCTCCCAAACAGAATAGATGGATGTTTGTTTTCATTGGAGCCAAAATACTGAATCAGAAAATAGAACAACACTGGAGAGGATCATGTTGGGGGAAGCAGGGTTAAAGGAACCTTCCTCAAATGGAAAAATCAAATCTTTCCTGGAACCTATGGGAACTACCTTGCCAGGAACCTGTGTCCTTCATGCTGTTGAGAGAAGCCATATTCTAGGAACCTCAAGAGGAAAGTTAGCCTTCCCATCACATATACATTGGTACTTTGATACCTATAGCAAGGCTAGGCATTGAGCTAGATGCTGAAGGTTACAGAATTAAGGTGTTCCCAGAGATGGGGGAGAAATATGAGAGGGTGACACTGATCAAGAGGCATGTTGAATTGAAACTGTTATACAATAATTTAAGGGTAAATAAATAATGGTGCTCTCAGCCTATAATAGAAATGTAAGTGACTTGGGATTATGGAACCTGGAAGACCTGTGAACAAGGATCTGCAGAGACAGAGAAAAGCCTTCTTGACTCTCTGCTGAGGAGGGAAAGGCTAAGCTAAGCAGCACACAAAGCTCATGAGCACGTACAGCTGGAACACAGTGATGATGGTGCTATTCCCAGCATGCTTTTAGGTGCCCTGAAGAGCTCCGTCCCACTGAAGTGGGAAGAGTTTGGCCTTGCTACTGAAACTAGTGAAGACCTTTGGGGAAAGGATCTTGGAGGGAATCCCAAGATCTCTCAGGACCACAAAGAGACATTCCAGGCAATCACAATCAAGTGTTTCTTTCTTCCTGTCGGTCAGATCCATGGCAATGAACAAAGGAGTTGACAATCAAATCAAATAACCTTGAACTCTGGACCAAGGCCACAGAAAGCTCCAGGACAGTATGATTCTCTTCCCTTACTTTGTACTGTCACATCTTCAAAAAGGTTCTCTATTTAGAGAATACACACAAAGACACACACGTGCCCCATTGGTACACATCTGGACACACACACCTATGCACGTACTGCACTCTCTCTCTCTCTTTTTTTTTTTTCTGTGCAGACTCTGTATACAGAAAGTACTATTTAACATATTCAAGGACAGTGACCTATGGGCCACTTTCTTGACAAGCCACAATTATATTCACGACAATACCAATGGCCTGGATTCTGTGTCCCTCAGCAAATTTATTTTGGCTGTGTCCAATTGAACCCAGGGCACAACGGATCCTGAATCGTACTTGGTAAGAGCATTTAGCATCCTGTCTGCAGCCGCTCTGATGTCTGCTCAGAACTGTGTCGGAAGCTAATGGTAGAAAAGAAGCAGTGTGTAATTCGGCTTAATTGGGCTATCATTAGAACTCCCTCCAATAAAGGCAGTAAGTGGGGAAACTGCAGCTGACTCCCCCGGGGCTACTTAGGGGTCTTGGGTCCAGGGAGTACTTTACACAGGATAAATACATCTGAAGTTGCCCAACTTCCTAGCATGATCTAATTAGTAAACACCTTCAAAGGGATCAAGCTGACTTCTGAGACCCAGTCTACCGCACACAGCAAAGGTGGGCAAATAAATATTTAAAGGGCATGTCTGTGTAGGTGGAGGGAGGAAGAGGGAAAAGATTAGGAACAGATATGCACTACCTTTGGGGACTCTGTTGTGTAACTGTCCCTGACCTAGCCCCATCCACTGGCTAAACGTGCTTCTTTCTCCAGTGCTTCTTTGGGACTTAGCTCAGTAGACATTCAGCCGTCCTGCCTCCAGAAAAAACTATCGCCGAAGAGCTGACATCAGTCAAGATGCAGTGTACTGACAAACTGATTTGTTGAATGACAACTCCTTTGTACAACTACCTAAAGACCATATATATAATATATATACATATATATGGTCTATATAAATTATATATATTTATTATATATGTGATATATATGGTATATATGATATATATAAATTATACATATTTTAAAGAACTATCCCAAGTAATCAACTGGTTTAACGCTATCATCTATGGTCCCCATAACTGTTCTGTATGACAGATGTTAGAGATCTATGTAAGGTTCTAGACTGGAACATGCAAATAACTATTGAAGTTGGGTTTTGACTCCAGCAATAATGTCCCAGGTGGTATTATTTCAGGTAACACTCAATTTTCAACTGGCATCTCTGCAGAAGACCAGCCTCATCTATGGTCTTTCTGGACTCGCCATACTTTTTCAGTATTATGTAATTTATTATCACATAGCTCCCCACCACACTGGACAGAAATAGTAACTTACAAGACCTTCTGGGTCACACAAGCCTTTGCGAGAATCAATGTCCATAGTGCACACAAATGATCTAAGATCAATTCCGCCTTCACTATTAAAACCCTGAAGAGGGGCTGGGGATATGGCCTAGTGGCAAGAGTGCCTGCCTCGTATACATGAGGCCCTGGGTTCAATTCCCCAGCACCACATATACAGAAAACGGCCAGAAGTGGCGCTGTGGCTCAAGTGGCAGAGTGCTAGCCTTGAGCAAAAAGGAAGCCAGGGACAGTGCTCAGGCCCTGAGTCCAAGGCCCAGGACTGGCCAAAAAAAAAACCTGAAGAATTGGACAAAGAATTAAGACTAGGAGTCATCTTTGCGTCTGAAGTTTAATTCTCACTCAGTAGGAGTTCCAATGTAAAGACACATATGAATTTCTTAGTATATATTATTTCACATGCCAGAGAGAAGGTGGGAAAGGGAGTGGAAAATACCACATACCAATTGCTTTCTACAACTCAGGCGTAACACTGAGCTCTCCTGTTTACTCATCAGCTCATTTATTCTCCATAAAGAATCTGCAAAGCAGATATCCCATAGAGAGGGCTGAGGCTCAGGTACTTCTAATGGGCCGCACTCAATCTAGTCCATTTCATTTTCTTTTGACTTGTCCAGTGACAGGGAAGAAGGGAGGGAGAAAGGGAAGGAAGAAAATGGGGAAGAAAGGACGACGAGGGAGGGAAGGAAAAGGGGAGGGAGAGAATGAATGAAAAGAAAGGGTCCGAAAGTACCAAGTGTGATGCAGAAAACGAAGTCTGAAAGCTGTAATGGAGGAAGGCAAGGTGGTACCTCAGATTGGACACTCAGGATAGTATTTTCAAAGGAGACTTTTAAATACTAAAATCTGAAAGATGTGAAATAGAGGCCATTGAAGATCAAGAAGAAGAGATCTCAAAGAGACTTCAAAGTCCCTGAGAGGTTATAATGAGCTTTAAGGATTCAAAAACTTAAGCAAATACTAGTATAGCGATAACAGGTCAATGAGTAAGAGAGAGCTATCCCAGAGGATATCAAAGAGATGAATAGTGAGTGACATGTCAGAGTAAGGCTCACTCGTCTGATATCTGCTTAATGAACACATGCACAAGAATTGAAGGGCTATGAGAAAGTACCAAAATCATGGCAAGAAAAAAGGAAGGAAGGAAAAGGAAGGGGAGAGAGAGAAGGAGAGATGGGGAGGGAAGGAGAGAAAGAGACAGAAAGAGAGAGGAGGAAAGGAAGGAAGGGAGAAAGAAAGTAAATCCCTATCCTCCCATCTGAGAAGTAGAGAAGTGTTTCTTGTCAGGCACTGCGGTAGACAGAGGTGGAGGAGTACCGGGCTGAATAGGCCATACTCTTGGACTACCCCAGCTCACAGCTTTAAGAAGACAAGACAATCATCAGAGCAACAGGTTTTATACATTGAGGAAACCCCACCAGAGCACATGGCAGATATTTAATTCAACCTGGGGAAAAAGCAACAAGGAAACAATGTTAAGCCATAGTTCAGTTACAGCCAAGAGAAATAATTTAGAGATGGTCCCTACGGGCTGGCAAACAGAGAAAATAAAATAACAATAGTCTTGTTCTGGATCTTCAGGAGCGAGAAGAACTCCCAGGTAAGAGGGGGGGCACTAGAATATCAAATGCACACGGGTTTGATTCAAAGGACACCTTGGTCAGACACGTAAAGCTCTCCACCTCCTTTAGTCCTGGCTCTTTTTCTGCATACGCATGCCTTCACTCCAGTGCCCATCTTCCCCGTCTGATGAAATATAACTGAAATTATCTGCAAACTTTCCCCCAACTTCCTTAAAGCCTTCGTCACTCTGAATGAGGCTGGTTCACCACAAGGAAAACTCTGGACGTTTTCCTAGTGGCTGATGATACTTTCCCATGGATAGGAAACTTCTAATTGCATGAAGCCCTACGTTCGATTCCTCAGCACCAAATAAACAGAAAAAGCCGGAAGTGGCGCTGTGGTTCAAGAGGTAAAGTGTTGGCCATGAGCAAAAAGAAGCCAAGGACAGTGCTCAGACCCTGAGTCCAAGCCCCAGGACTGGCAAAAATAGTAATAATAATAATAATAATAATAATAATAGAAAAAAAAAGAAGTGTGCTTCTGTGGTGCAATTGTAATCTCAGAAATGTTCTCATCCCAGGTAAGCATCATTGTAAATGATCAGAACACTTGAAACGAGGCATTAATTTCACAGTCACAAAGCCATGGCCTGGCTGGGAAGCTCTACTGGACGTTGTGGGTGGCAGAGATGACTCTACACGTTTCTCATTTTACCTGGGAGCCGTGAATCAAATAGCACATGCTGGTAGCATGAAAGTACAGCGATTAGAGATTCAACCTGCTCCTTAACATGCCAGAAATGGCTCCCTGCAACTTCTATCTACATTTCACTGACCAGATCAACTCAAAAGTCCACGTCAAGCAAGAGGACATTGCATGCTAACCACCCAAAGTCTTTGTCAAGAATGAAGGCAATAGGGTTAGTTAGAACCATCACTGGTCATTGGATCCATGGAAGACATTGCAAATGATTCACCACATTTCTCTGACTCATGGCTAATCTCAGAAGGTAGAACTCCTGCTCCTCGAAACATCCTTTGCTTTTTCAATTACGCTTCCTTAAATCATTTTGTAGTTTGTTCTTATGTGCTTTAGATCTCCTTTCACAAACAAGGGGTAATGGAAGAAACCCACGGTGGGTCTGAAGGGGAAAGTGTCTGGGATTCATCCTAGGTTTTCATTTCCTTCTCCAATCCCAGCTGGAATGCATGGGTGATGTGTCATGTCCTCCTCATTGTCATCCAGGCTGAAAGGGAGAGCCAAATGGAGTCCTGGAATGAAGAGAGGAGCATTCATCACCCAGTGTTGCTACTTGTGAGCAAGGCTGAGCTGTGTGACCTAACTATCATAAAGGTGGGCCACCACAGCGACAGCCTGTCATCCCTTTGACCCCTCACAGACTGGGGCTGAGACTGGAGGATTGCTTAAGCTCAGGAGTTTGAGACCAGCCCAGCTTAGCTTCTCAGAGCCTTTCTTCCCACTCTGACATAAACATGAGCTTATTGATCAATGATTCTAGGCAACATTTCTGGCTAATGTTTCTGGAACTCAGGGCATTGCCTCCCGGAGTAGATTTGCCAGTACAAGCCTATGAGTGTATCTGGTGGGATTAGATGCCTAACAAAACATTCCAAAAGTTAGATTTCAGTTCTAAAGGTCAGGTAGGCAATTCTGGCCAGGATGGTCATGCTTGGTTTTTGTTGAGCTGACTCCTGTACCTGTAATCAGTAGCAGATCAGCTGCATTTGATTGATCTAAGACGATAAATAGGGTTTCTTGCTGTGGTCTCTATCTTCTTTCAGATTGAGAACCAGAACTTATTCCTATGTAAAAGTCAGGGTTCAAAGAGTAGAAAATGGAAGCCTATTTTGAGTCTCAAATGACAAGATATCATTCCTGCTATATCCCTAATGGGCTATGCAAGACATGGAACCTTTCCAAAATGAAGAATTCAGGAAACAACCTCTACCTCACATAGGGAAAGAGGCAAAGTGCTCTGATCATTTCTTTCACTGGTCCTCCACTGTACTATGCACGTCTTATAAAAGAGCAGCTTGTTGCCTAGCTTACTTTGGATTTTGGCCTGTGCCACTCTATTGACTCAGAGACAAGTTAATTAATAAACTGAGACTCGGTGTCATGAAATATTGTCAAGTAAATTCTATGACATTTATCTTCATGCTGCTAGACTGAAGTGTCAGCCTTCATATTCAATTCCTTCTCTGTTGCTTCATCCAGCTCTCCTCCCTTTATCTCTCTTCCTATAGCAATCCTATTCATCTATTTTAAAAGAAGTTGCCAGGGAGAGATGGGGGAAGTGATGAAAGGATTGACATTGATCAAGATGCATTGTACTCATAAACTGAGATGTTGACTTGAAAACCCTTTGTACAGCTTCTTAAAGATAATAAAAATATAAAAGTAAAAGAAGTTGCCAGATTCTGACAAATATCATTATGTATGTCCCATCAGAGTCTGGCCTATGTGGTAAGATTCAATCACGTGGATCCTATCTGTTTAAGGACACAGATAAGCACGTGTTCTAATCTTCCTGCAAACTCTGTGGTAGTCACTGCTGAGCTACAAGCACAGCTGGTCCTTGATTACCACATAAAGTCATACAAAAAAAGAAACAATAGCAAACACAACACCATTCCAATGTGGTAAGTCAGTGGCTCCTCAGTTCTGTTCCCAGATACATTTTCTTCCATCTCAATGAAGTCCCTTTTTCTTAAAAATAAAATACTCTAGGAAAATCCAGAAAAATAGAAAATTAGATTGTATAGATAGAAAAGGAGACATTCCTAATGTTCATACTAATTTACCTTTTCTATCTGAACACTCCTTCACACACAGACACACAGACACACAGACACACACACACACACACACACACACACACTATAAATATGCCCTCCTCGGATGTCATGGAATAACATTAACTACTAGAGGAAGACAAGATTTTCCAAATTCTGATAAACATAACCCTCAGTAAAAAAAAAAAAATCAAATTAAAAGAAAGCAGTACATTTGGATACCCAAAACACATTCCGATATTAGCGACAGATAAATATTGATAGATATGAATTGAACATATCATATTTATAGATGAATGATGAATGTTGTATACATGACTGACACTACTGTTCCTTTGCCCCAACTTTTGCACTCACTGATATTTTCTATCCATTGTGTTTTTTAAATGTCGCTCATGAAATTCTAAATTAATTTTCCAAACCACTCATGAGCCACACTCTACTGTGAGAACCCATTAAACTGGATGAGCTCTTGAAGAAGTTGCTCCTCCTTTACATTCTTCCATTGGCTGATGATTAATCTCATGGCTGTCTGAAAGATGGACCAGGCCTCTACATAAGCCATGACGATGTTCCTTGGGACACTGAAGATCCCAGGACCTCACGCACACTGATCAAATCGGCAGATCAAGCCTGTCAGGAGTTTGTTCTGGAGTCAAACTACCTACATTTAAAACCCAGCTATGCCAGTTATAGCTTTGGGTGCAGGGGTTTATTAGTTAATCTGTCTGCATGTCAAATAATTACCTCCTCTGAAATTGAGGTCTACTAATGGGGACCCACCCTTCACAGTCATTTCCAGCATTAAATAAGATAGTGTACAATGAACATAGGGACAGGGAATGGATAGGGATTCCCCATACACACAGGAGTGAGCTTGGTCATCAAGATGGAATATGCATTGCTCTTCCTAACCCAGTGCATATTTTTTTAGTTTTTTGAATTTTATTTTTTCACACTGCATGGTAATACAAAGGGAAATGTAGGTTCCAGAGCTGGCTCTGTCACTGAATGCTGTGTGGCCTCCAATGATACATTTAGACTTTCTGAGCCTCAAATTCCTCACATGTGAGACAGGAATAACAAACCTATCTGGAAAGGCTGCTAGGGAGAAAGTGGAAGTTATGATGAAATAAGAAAGTGAAACACTTGATGTCATGTACACTACAAAGTAAATGCTGAATTTTTTTTAATGCTGGATATAAAGAGGAGGGGTAGAGAGACAGTGAGAAAAAAACACCCTAACAATATGTAGCCAGGGAGTGGGGAGGGAATCACAGTGTTTGATAAGCAAGAATTCATATTTTTAAATGATTGATGAACAACATTAAGTTGTGTAAGAAACAGTCAGCTGGAGCCAAAGCACATTAGTTATCTTAGCTGTGATTCATGGCGCTAAATTCAGGGCCTTACTTATAAATTCCAGCAAGAAGTTATAAAATTGATTATTCATGAGTGTGTGTATATGTGTGTGTTTGTGTTGCATTTGTTTGACTCAGTGAACACAATTATCTTCTGTGTGCCACAAGATGTGCTCAGGATTTGAGATAATTCAGGCAAGTCCCTTTCATCAAGGATCCTCAACCAATCCATGTCTCAGTCTCTCTCCAATTCTCTCACTTTTTATTGAACACTTACTATATAGCAGACACTGTTCCAGAGGCTTTACAAATATCATTTCTCTAAAACTGAATCCTCATAGCCACACCTGATCCCACAGGCTCTATGGTCTCTATAGTGGCACATCCTGAGGCCCTTAGCTGTTTGGGGACCAAGCAAGAATATGACTCAAGCCTCTCTGTTTACACTTGACGCCCCCTCCAATCTCCCAGTTCCACTCTTTCAGGCTAATAGATGTAGATACTAAAACCACCTGATCCTAATGTGACATTCTGGCCATGTGCTATCCGTGTGTGTGTGTGTGTGTGTGTATCAGAACAGCAGAGGCAGGGAGTCTTGTTTGGACCTGGGTTTGAAGTTTTGCTTTAGCTTATGATGGGTCTGTGGAGAGAGATACAGAGACAGACAGAGACAAAGGAGACAGACACAGAGACACAGAGAGATGGAGAGAAGACAGAGAATGAGAGAAAAAGAGAATGATCAGATGATCAGATAGAACATCTAATTCCATCCCTTTGCTTGGAAGCTGAGAAAATCAATACTGGCTGGGGATGAAAACACAGAGGAATCTCTGCCTGTGCTCCCAAGGAGAAGGAGACTGTCCACCAGCAGGCCCCCAGCTCCAGACTCCCAGCACTGCACCCCAAACCTCCTCTTTCTAAAGTGCCCAAGATTTCAACTGGAAAATCCCAAAGGAAATGGTTGTCCTAAACTAGTCAGATTCTTGTGGTCCTGTCTGTCCCTCTTGTTGTGAGATTTTCCTCTATATGCTCATTTGCAGAGTTCAAGAGAAGGGCAGGGGAAAGTCTCAGGACTTAACTCCTGGATCTCCACACCCAAGAGTCCAGTGGAGACTTAGATAAATCAGACTGCGGGCTAGAGCCCTGACAGGCTTCCCCTCAGGTTCTGGATTGCTTTTCCTGGTGGATACCATCAGTTGTCCGGTTGCTAAGAGACCAGAGTGGGTGGGAAAGGGCAATCGCCATATTTTTCCAACTTATCTGCGGAACCCACTTTGCCTTTGCTTCCCCCCTAGGGGATCTGGCTTCCTCAAGAACAGGATATTACCACCAGGCAGATGGAGAGAGTGAGACTACATTTTTTTTTTTTTCAAGAAATGGACTGAGCTTTTCCTGGGCAGTCAGTGTCATCCTGCAGAGTCCTGAGAGCTGCCAATTATGGGTCTGAAGCAATGTTTGGGAAAGAGAGCTGCAGTACACACATGACTCAACAAAATATTACGGTTAGCATTCCTCTCCCTTGGGAAGTTGTATTTATCAGCACCAACAAGAGCCATGCGGTCAGCAAGAGTGCTGAACTGACTTGGTCACTGGACAATTTAAAAGGAATTTGAAAACCAACCCGGGGTGTGGGGAGAGGTGGGGATTTTTTTTTTTTTTTTTGAATCGCTTTCTCTCAGAGACTTTTCCTTTCGAGTTGCATTCCCATCAGACAGACTTCAACCTGGCAGAGCAGGCCATTGCTCAATGCAGAATCATTCTGCCTGGAATGTGGAGCTGCTGACCTCCAACACCCCCCACAGTTCCTGGGCGTGGACCAATGAGCTGGGCCCACTACAAACAGCTGCTTTGGAGGGAGCAAAGCCCAGACCCAGGCAAGCCAGGGAGGTGGTACATTTCACACACACGAAGGGGAGATGCAAAATGTCTGAGCATTCATTCCAAGGCTTTTTTTAAAAAAATATAGGCTCATACTATACACTAATGAGCGGAGCAGAGATGGAAAATGAGCCCTTGGGAACAGGCCAGTACATTTTTTATTTTTTTTTTTTGCCCTTAGAAGAAAGCAAGAATGTGAATTAACGTCCTCCCTTTCGGGGTTTGTGCTTGGCAGTCTGAGATGGAGGGGAAGGAAAGAAAAACTGCACAACCCTTCATTTCCAAAGATCTCTAAGAATGAATAGAGATGGACATAAAATTCTTCATCCTCTTCTTGTATAGGAGCCTCTCCTGTCTCAGTGCGGATAAGTACACATAGCAATCTTTGCCACACCAGTTCAAATGAGAACACAACTCAACATAATCAAAAGCCCATTTAGACTCGAGTATCTTCCCAGAGCTCAGGGGTTCCATTCCCCAAAGGATCAATCTACTGGCCATCCCCAGTAAATATTTTGAATACCCATGTGTGAATCACATCTCCACGTACCCCCTCCCTCCAAAGACAATATCAAAGAAGCTGCTCAAAGCAATTCCAATAGCTCAAGCCACCCATGAGCCATGAAAATCTCTTTCAACAGAATGACAATTAGTTGAAATAATCCCAGCCTGTTGATGCCCTTAATCCCTAATTGCTCATCTGTGTTTGTGGGTTCTTCTACCAAAAAGACACCAGTGAGAGGTTGCTCTGTTGAGATGGTAGGGTGACATTAAGAGTGTATACAGGCACAGGAGGAATCACAATACCAGACTTCAAGCTCTATTATAGAGCCATTATAACAAAAACAGCCTGGTATTGGTATAAAAACAGACCTGAAGACCAATGGAATTGAATAGAAGACCCAGAAATAAAGCCGCATTCTTACAGTCAGCTGATATTCGACAAAGGAGCTAAAGACATACAATGGAAAAAACAGAGCCTCTTCAACTACTGGTGCTGGGAAAACTGGACAGCCACATGTAGAAAACTCAAAAGTGGATCATAGCCTATCACCATGCACCAAGATCAACTCAAAATGGATTAAGGACCTCAACATCAGACCTGAATCCTTGAAACTACTGAAGGACAAAGTATGAGAGACGTCAGAACTTATAGGCACAGGTAGGAACTTCCTGAACATAGTCCCAGGGGCACAACAAATAGGGGACAGTCTCGACAAATGGGACTACTACAAAATAAAAGTTTCTGCACAGCTAAAGACATAGCCACCAAACCAGAAAGATAGCCAACCATATGGGAAAGGATCTTTACCAGCACAGCAACAGACAAAGGCCTAATAGCTGTCATCTACAGAGAACTCAAAAACCTAACCCCCTCCAAACCCAGTAAAACAATTATTAAATGGACAAAGGAACTAAAGAGAGACTTCACAGGAGAAGAGATAAAAATGGCAAAGAAACATATGAGGAAATGTTCAACAGCCCTGGCAGTAAAAGAAATGCAAATAAAAACAACCCTGAGATACCACCTCACTCCAGTTAGAATGGCCTATACTCTGAACTCAGGCAACGACAAATGCTGGAGGGGATGCAGGGAAAGAGGAACCCTTCTCCACTGTTGGTGGGAGTGAAAATTAGTACAACCACTCTGGAGAACAGTATGGAGGTTACTCAAAAAGCTCAGCATAGACATACCCTATGACCCAGCCATACCACTCCTAGGCATCTATCCTGAACAACAGGTCTCAGGATATCAAAAAGACATCTGTACATCCATGTTTATCGCGGCACAATTCACAATAGCCAAAATATGGAAACAACCCAGATGCCCCACTACAGATGAATGGATCCAAAAAATGTGATACCTATACACAATGGAATACTACATAGCGATTAGAAATGATAAAATATTGGTATTCACAGGGAAATGATCAGAACTTGAACAAATAATGTTGAGCAAGAGTAGTCTAGAACACAGAGAACCAAGGGGCATGATCTCCTTGATATATGACTGTTAGGGTGGGGGGAACAGTAGAGCCCAGGTCTGCAAAACAACAAACTTATTTTCAAATGGTATTTCCACAGGTTTGGGTCAGCGACCTTACATTAGGTATCTAAAACCAAACAACTACTAAACATAAAAAGGTCTAGAATAGACCTCTCAGTGGATCACAATAGCTCAACAGCTGTGTACACATGATCATATAAGATGAGGATAAGCAAAAACAACTCCAGGAGAAGGACTCAGGAGGATTCTATTGTTGACGCTACATTTAAAGTTCTAGGTGAATTTCCTGTGGCGTACCCTACATGGTTACTGTATATGATTTTGGTACCCTAGATATTGTATATATGCCTACCTGATTTAGGGAAGGGAAAGAAAAACGAGGGTGTAAGATATCACAAGAAATGTACTCACTGCCTTATTATGTAACTGTACCCCTTTTGCACAACACCTTGTCAACAAAGTTTAATTAATTAAAAAGGATGACCTAAAAAAAAGTGTATACAGAAACTGACAGGTTAACTTGAGAGCAGGCGGCTAGGTTCAGTGAAGACAAAGATAGCTGCTCAGAATTGATCTGGGAAGGAGGGAGAGGGTGGTGGGTTCACGGTAACCTTGGTCTCCAGGCAGATTTCATCACGGTTTGTGTGACAGACATCGTATTTACAGAAGCATCAAAATGTAGTGGGCATCAGTGTCACCGGATAATACCCGATAAGGGGCTTCCCCCAGCTTGCCGGTTTCCACATAAAAATCACAGGTAATGGAGATCCACATGGGATAAGCATTGTAAGCCATCTCAGAGAAAAGACAGTCTCACAAGGTGGAAGTTGCAGCAAAGCGTTATTTTAGTATAATAGCATAAAAGTAGGGAGGGAACAAAAGAAGTAAAAGGCACCTCTTGCTGGAGAGTCTAGCAACCTCTAATCATTAAAGGCTTCAGGGGCCATGGTCTGTACTGTTTGCTGTTCTAAAACATGGAGATGTGATTTAGGCTATTCCAAAACATGGAGACAAAGGATATATTTTAGGACTTCTTTTTCCCCAGACATGCCACTCATTTTCCTGTCTCGTTACCCACTGCCTCAAGGAGACATGTGGCTTCCTACTAACTCAAAGGGGAATGAAGAAGATAAGCCCCTTTATGTTTCCAGGTCTTCTAATTTCTGGTGGTGATCCTCCTATTGTTCATTGAATTTCCTTGTCTCCCCAACTGTGTATTCAACCTCATCAGCAGCTTGAAGGTGTCTCTCCTTGTCTAACTCAGCTCATCACGTAACTTTGGAAAAGTCTCTTCTCAGTCAAAATGGCTGAACCAAATGGCAACATCGGAAGCTATTGTTACAGTTTCTGTAAAGTATTCATAAGTCATCTATCACAAGACAGAGGTGAATCTGTGATGGAACATGTCATGTTCATATCTAGATTTGTATTTGGAGAGGATGTGTTTGTCAGATAGTTCCTTGCAACACGAGGAATTGCCCAGATTAATTTCCATCCTCAAAGTAGAGATGTACATTAGTGCAGATCAAAGATCATAGACACAACCATCAGCTTCAGTTCTAACACTGATGACCAAGCCTTTAAGAAAAGCAACCTAAGAAATGCATTATATTCCTGGCATCCCACATAATTGCCAAGCAAATAGTAATTGTTGAATAAGTGATGGTTGTGTAAATCAGTGACTCAACAAAACTCCACTTTGAGTTAAACTAAAGAATCTCTCTCTCTTTCTTTCTCTTTCTCTTTCTCTCTGTCTGTCTGTCTGTCTTTCTCTCTCTGTCTCTCTGTCTCTGATGAAATTTTGGGGATTTATTTTTCTCGTAGGACTGCTTCAGCAAGTCCCTCAGTCAAGGCTATGGCTTTCTCTCAAGCCCACAAGCACACAGACCCTTCCTCTTTTATTTCCTACATCGGTGAACACTATTCTTCCTCCACGAAGTGAGAAAGAACATGCATACATTCGTCTGATGAACTCCTCTTCCTATATCGAAACCCTTCTTGAATGTCTCCGAAAACCCTGCAGCAACCTCCAGCTTTGAGGATCACAGACCACTCCCACTGTGTACCTACCCAGCACTGTGTCTTCCCCACAGTAGTGATAGAGGTTAGTAGAAAGGCAGGTCTACACAGCCTGTGGAAGGCAGGATACTCTGATAACCAAAACCTGCCTGACAACAAAATACCAGAAAGGGAGCTACAAAGGAATGAGGAAATAAGGATGGGACAGTAAGTCTTTGGTGTCACAGTCTTACAGGAAACAGAAAGGAGACCCCCCATTCAGAAAGCTGTCTTCAAGGACTCCAGTTCTTACTATTTAAAACATCTGTCATGAGGAAGGCAACCAAGATGGCTGAGACCGGCTGAAGTGCTGTCTTCCTGTGGCCTAACTATGCTGTGTGCTCTCCTTCCCTGCCATATTTCTTTCCTAGCAAACTTCCCTGTCATCTTTACTTATGTTCCCATGTTGCCTAAATCCTTCCCTTGCCAGATGCTAGAACCAGGATGGTATAGCTGCCCTAAATTTTCTGGATAATGTAATTGGTGTTTGGCCAGGAAGTTCAGGATTAGGTATGTCTTTTTCTGACTTGGACTCACTGGAAGGTTATAGTGTACTTCTTGATTACAAGCAGAAGAATGAGTGATCAGTAAAAATGTTGATGACTGAGGTTTGAGCAATAACACCTAGGTTCCTACTAAGTGTAAGACTCTCTGCTTCTGCCTTTTGTTGACACCTCATCTCACCATCCGGGCCTGGGAAAAGGACATATATGAATGGGTGCTATCCACCACATTCTTTGTTACAGCCTGCTTTTTACATTTGGCAATGCCTCAGAGCCATCTTCTCAAGTCAAGAAATGTGCATTCCTAAAGTCATTTCCAATGCTTGTTCATATGAATGTGCTGAAACCTATTCAGCCAACTATAGAACTGTGAGGAGAAGAAAATGGAATCTGGACCGTGAGAGTCGGGGATCAGAAGGCAGATCTGCCAGGCACGCTCAGCATCGACTTTTCCATCTCACTCTACATTCCATTCGAGGACCCTGGACCTTCGCTCTCTCCTCAGAGCTCTAGTGAAAGATATCCCCCATGGGAAGTCCTGCCTTCTCCACACAATGCCCTCTCATCAGGACCAGTCACTCTTTCCAGAAGAGAAAAAGAAAAGAAAAATGCAATGCTCATGTATTTTGCTACCCACTGGGGCGCTGGAGGATGAAAGAGATATCACTGTCAATTTCTTATGGTCACATTGTAAGGTTTATTCTTGGACTTCCTCATCGCCAATGGCATGATTTGAATGCACAGATTGCGAATCCACCTGTGTGCTCAATAATTAGTCCATTCAAGTCAAAAACAGCAAATAATAAGCACAAGATATAGCCCAACTAGAGGATAAAGAAGACAGGGCTGGCATGAAAATACTGAGGTTTCACTCAAATGGGTCCAGAATGAGTCAGCATTGAGAGGTGATGGCAAGAGAACAGACTTGATTTCAGCCACTGTGAAAGATCTAGAAAGGCAAAAATAGAGAAGGTCCCTTTGATGAAGCAAAGTCCCTTAGACTCCTTGTCCTCCCCATTTGTCAGATGTGGGGCATGACAGAGGATATACACGAAAACTGCTTAGCACAGAACTTGACATACAGCAAGCAGCCCTCAGCAAAGCCAGTCTACTTAGTCTCACAACAACACTAAAGAACTGGAACTATTATTACTCTTATTTTACAAATTTTGAAACTCAGGTGGCAAAGCTCTCCATTGGCAGGAAATAGACTAATGCCTCATTCTGAAGTCCATTTTCATAACCACTAAGTTATACTTCCCCAATAGAAACTTCAGAACAAGAAAACTCCCCATAATCTCAAGAGTCGCAGATAAACATGTCTGCCTTTTTGAATACTTTCATAGTATTATGTCCTGATTTTGCCCAGCTTTTTCCATTTGCCAGTCCACTCTAAGCCTCTCTTAGTGTCAGTCAGTATCATTCTGACGGTCACTCCTGAGACCATTCATTCATGTGACCATGATGCAGTCTGCTCAGCAGGTCCCCTTAGTACTGAAGCTTTAAGTGTTTATATTTGCCATGCTTGTCATCAATCAACACTTCAGTGCATGCTCTTGGTGCTCAGTTTGGTCTTAGCTGTTAGAGGTAAAACAGATGGACGTCGATTGAAGCTTGTCTATGAGGAGAATTGACTGCTTGGTCCATGAAAAGGAGGCAGAGCACCTGATATCATCTCTCAGAAAATGTGAAAGAAGATGCCTCAGTGACCCACCAGCTGCCCCCAGGTGTCCCAGAAGGGACCAGATCGTGATGATGATGTATTCTCTAAGGCATTCTTCTTCCCAGCAAGGAGACTCCAGGCAGCAGGTTTCGGGTGAGTGTAGAAGGGAACAATTCCCAGAAACTCAACTGTCACGGCACAGCTTAACGTGCCTCGAGAAAAGATCACTTCCCTAGGATGCAATAATATCAATTATGTCAGGCACAGACAGGCATACACCTATCGCCCAGCATTCCAAAGGATCACAAATTTAAGGCTGGGCTGAGCTACACGATCAGATCTTGTCTCAAAGGAAGGAGAAGGAAAAGGAGGAAGAGGAGGAGCTCAGTTACATGGGTTGAAGTACTCTCTCTGCAAGGATTTTGAAGAAGAAAAGCACTTGGGTCTTAATTCTTAAAATCACTTGAATATGTTTTAAACTCAGGTCTGTCTGTGTCTTGCTAACTTGTAGTGAAAGCCAAGAACCTACTAAACACCAAGCACTTCAACCCATCATCTGGTTTAATTCACAGACCACTCTAACAAGGGATGGAGCAAAGGAAGAGAACTGACTTACCTCGACTGAGGCTGCAGGGCTAGCTTGGGAATTCAGACTTACATCTTTCTGGTTAAAAAGCCCATAGCCTTGCACAGTGCTGAAGAGTATGGGTTTAGAGGGAGACAGCCCCTAGCTAGAGAGTCAATGTGCCCTTGCTGGCTGTTGACCTTGACAAGTGCCTCAAAGTCTCTGAGCCACAGTGTCCCCTGGGTGACAGCAGGAGGATATGTAGCACTCAGCCTAAGCATGGCTGGAAACATGGAAGGAGCTGACTCATGTAAGATGCACACAACAGTATCCAGCATAGATTAAGTGCTGCAGAAACCTTAAACTAGTTGCCTCAGAAGGCCAGCTGTAGAAGGAAATAAACACAAATGAGAGTTGTGTATTTCTTTCATTCTTCTTTACAGTGAGCTCATCTATGTTTCTCCACTGAGATCTTTGTGTGTTCCCATATCCAGAGATCAGGCTCCAACTGTCCACCCATCCACGCTGCTCACTCATTCACCAGAGGACACTAGGCTGAGGGTCATGACAACCCTGAATAAGCAACACAATGGTGAGGGCACCGTCCTAGAGCTGCCGGCTTTCAGAAGGAGACAGATCCTAAGTGACACATGACAGAACAAAGTCTGGGAGAGCCGCAGAAGGGGGACAGCAAGATGCGTGGAAGCACATGTCAGGGCAAGCCCCCCCTCCTTCATTGAGGATGGTCAAGGCCACTTATCAGTGGGGGGCCTGGCTGAGCTGAGCCTTATGGGAACTGAAGGTCATAACAGGACAAGGCCCTGAGGAGCAAAACGACTGCACAGCTGAGCTAGAATGGGGTGAAGCTGTCAAGGCCAGCAGGAGCTCTGCTGCATCCAGCAGGCTCAATCTTAACAGCTCTACTTGTTGCTTCGGCAAAAGGTAATGTGAAGAGGTTGGCGTTGAAAGAATTCATGTGAGTACAGAATTGAGAAAAGCAAGGCCTGGAGGTAAAGGAAGATGAGGATCCCTCCCCAGAAAGAGAAGCCATGGGACATCTAAAGTAATCAGACTGAAAGCACCACTTGCCAAACACATCATACCAACAATACCGTTGGGTCACTTGCAAGGATGGAGCTTGTTGTCTGGGTTCTATGGGGCTTACCACACTGATTTCTACTAGGATTTTTTTTTTTAACAGTGGAACCAAGAATTGTTTATGTGTCAGACTCTTTTCTGTCCTTCTTTGGTTCCATGCGTCTCAGTCAGAGCAAATAAGAAGAGCTCCTCAGTCAGCAGAGCAGAATGGTGTTTAGTTTCCAATCCCAAGCATCATCTCCACCGAGCCTTCATTGCCAGGCAGCTCAGGGGACAGACCCAGAGGGAGAGCTGAAAAAAGGAGGAAAACCAGTTTTTAATAATCATAGGCCGCTGTGGTATAATCACAGCTTCTGATTTACAGAGCATGTCCACAGACATTATCTCATTTGATTCTCACAGTGAACAGGGTAGAGGGAGGGGGAACGGGCCAATTAGCATTAGCTACACCCTTTCAAATATGAGCATTTGCGGCTCTGAGAGGTTACTCAGTTTGCTCACAATTATAAAACGGGTGAGTCGTCAGAGCAGAATGTGAATTTTATGACGCTTACATGAAGTGCCTTCACTTTGTGCATTAGAACAATTTCGGGGGTGGGGGGAGGAGGAGGCAGGGTGGAGAAGGTGAAAGTGGTTCTTTATGCCAATGGAGAAAGTTAGTGCTTTTGTACCCATGAACTCCTCAGAATTGAGAAGTCAGGCTACAAGAGGGCCCCTGGGCAAATGAACCACACAACAGAATCAACTCATCTGGGTAGCGCAGTGAACAGGCTGGGGCGGGCTGGAGGTACTAAAGCTCAGGAAAGTACTAGCGCTCGTCTTCACCTGAAAGGATTGAATTTCCCAGAGGAATGGGGAAGAGTAGAGCGAGCAGGCAGTCTCTACAAGAGTCTAGGGGCTGGTGGGTGGGTGATCCCTTCCTCAAGAGACTCTGAAATCCTATCCAAAAGTCAAGGAGCAAAAGGCAAGTCCCCTAAGCAGCCAGGCCTGCCTGAGCAGAAGCACTTAGGTCCAGGGACCTTGCCCAGGTGCCTGTGCATGTCACCAGATAGGAGAAACAGCACCGGGACTCTGCCTGTGGATGCCACCATGAGACTGGAAACACAGAAGGCAGCGTGTAGGGCTCTACCAGCCTTGGGCCTAGAGCTGCCTGGGCGGCCGTGAGAACCACAGAAAGGAATTTGTAGGAATGATCTGCAGGAGCCAACCAGGAAAGCGGGGGGGGGGGGGGGGGGGGACCCACATAAGATGGCCCTGCTGTCTCCATGCTGAAGAGGAAAGACTGGGACGTATGAACCTCAAACCTGAGAGGCCCATTCCATCCCAAATCCTACTCAAAGCCCCCGTGCTTAACCCTGTTCAATCCCCCCAACAACCCCACATCAGGCTGGAAACAGACTGGAGCAGATACACTCTCCTCCCAAGGTCACATAACAAACGAACTGCGAGGCTGAGATTTGCTGGGAGGTCTGGTGGCTCCGAGCCCAGCTTCTTTCTACTCCCCACAAAGCCTTGTGAGTGTGTGTGCTCAAAATAGCACAGCAGGGAAAGAAGAGGAAGGGAGCATGGAGAAGGGTGGATATGGTGTCTGAAGCCCCAGCCCTGACTCACTCCCCTTAATAAGAGTCGAATGACAGCTGAATAGTCTGCCTTGTTGGGGGGGGGGGCTGGGGGGTTTCTAGAACAGCAGCACTGCAAGGGGGACTCCAGACTGCCAGTGACTGAGGCATGAATCATCATGGCAACTGCCAGGTCAGAAAGGAAGACGGGATGAACAGCCAACCCTGGTACAAGAAGAGTTATGCCCAGGTCATCTGAACATTCTAGGGCCCCACAAAGCTACGTTTGGGCTCCCTGCTTCCATCCCCAGCACAACTTCAAGCTGTTCCATGAAACGCAAACCACCAATCCCAAGCTTTATTCTTGGCCTCGCGTGTAGGGAAGCCCTTCTGGTCCCTGCTCTTTGCTCCTGAAGCGTTCTTGCTCTCTTCTATGCCTTTCCAATCTGTATTTCCCAATCCCTCTCTTTCTAGCAGCTCTCTCTGGTCTGGGTTCATCAATACAATTAGCGAACACTTATTAGGACGAGGCATTCGGGGACCCCGTGCGGCACACTGAGATGCAGGGGTGAGAGCTTCCTGCTGAGTCGGAGTGAAACACACGGCAGGAATGTAGTGAGAACACCACAAGGGCTTCGGCCATGCTCTGGCCATGACACAAATGACATAAATAACATTTTTTTTTGGCTATGGAGGAGTCAGGGAGGCTTCCAGAAGGTGGTGGACATGACTTGAATGAGGAATGTACAGACCAACATACTAACAGTCAAGAAACTAGTGTTCTAGTCCACACTGTTCCTGTCAATGCTAACCTTGGGCAACTCATCTCTCACTTCTTTGAACTTCATAAAAGGGTTAAACCGGCCAAGGCAAATTTCTTGCCTGCGCTCTGACCTCCATGCTGACTGACTATCTAACTATTGCTCATCTCCTGTCTCCAGGCCCCTAGTCCCTTGTCTTTGAGATGCAGATGCGAAGAACCAAACCTTAGGGTTCTAGAAGACTCAGCAGGAGGGCAGGTGGGCAAGCACTTTGAAGGTGCTGCTGTTCTGAGTACTGGAAGGAGATGAGTGTTTGAGTGTTTGCAGGTCATTTCTGCACTGGGCAATGCTCCTTTGCTTCCATGGAGCTAGAACAGGGTCAGGTTCATTCCTTCTATGTGTGAGCATCATAGACACTTCTCAAATGAAGATGGGCCTTACCTTCACACACACACACACACACACACACACACACACACACACACACGTAGGCTATGCATCTGACAATATTCTCCTCTTTCATTCCCAGCAGAGCAATGAACTCCCCTGTCTAAATCCCCCTCCACCCTCAGTTGCAGAAGGAGGTGACAATCTAGACACCGCATCTTAAAGACTCCTTGCTCCTCTCTGAGTTCTTCCATGAATACATTCAGGCCCCAGGTTTGTGGGGAAGGAAGATATGAAATTAAACCCTTCCTGAATCAGTAACTTTGGATAGGTAATTTAATCTCACTGGGTCCCAGTTTTCTCAAGTGTAAGGTAGTTACTACCTTATACTACATTACGGAATTATCTAGAAACTAAGAAACAAAGTGCCTGACACATAAGTATCCAGTAGGTTTTATTTTATAGGCTCACTGTATGTTTTCCCATACATGGTGCTTCATGAATATTCAATATTTGTTAGTTACTGCTATCCTCATCACTAGTGATGAGAGCCTGAAATTTTTTCTTTGTTCCTCTAGTTATAAAATAGGTATAGTAATGGCATCAGCTCTTAGGGTTATTTTTTAGGATTGAGTAAAGTCTGCAAAGCATATAGTACAGTGCTTAGAATACATAAGCTTCAAAATATTAGCTATCATCATTGCATCTTTTATGGTTAATTCTACATGTCTTACTTTTATGTTACTATAATTCCAAAATGATTTTATAGGCTCTGTGGTTTCTTAAAGGAATGGTTACCAGTTCTCCAACTCTCATTGAGAAGTGCCACCTACCTTCTGTCTCTTTATAAGAATGAACAGGACTATGATGGTTTCAATCAGTCAAGTCCAATAAGTGACACCCTGTAACTTTTGTAGCCAGACAATAAGGGTCATGGTGTTCTCTCTTGCTGGAGCACTTCCTTTCTCAGTCCTGAGCAGCTGTTTAAGACATCTGACCTTGAACCTACGTGCTTGAAAGTTTGAAGGCTGCATGTTGACATTCTTATAGATAATCCACAATGAGCATAGCCCTTACCACATCCCAGAAAGGAATGGAAAATGTCCTTCTCAGTTCTCTGAGCCATCTCCAGCCACTCAGGTCTTCCAGACATCATGGGGTAGAGACAAAGCTTCCTTATTGGGATTGGTCCAAACCCACGACCACAGGATCTTTGAGCACAGCACAACAGCTGACCTGTTGCACCACCTAAGCTGGAGTGATCCATTTTCCTGAAATAGATAGCTAGAATTCACTTGTCAGATGAGCCCACCCAAGTGTACAGACACTAGCTTATCTGCCCATGTGCTAAACTCCCACAGGGGCTTTCTTAGTTTCTCTTCGATGTGCTACAGAGGTCTTACCCTCAGCCATCTCATCTCTAAATGTTCTAAATACCCCCACGGGGACCATGCCAAGTCCCCAAACTTCCATCTGATGTAATGAATTCTTGTGGCAGAACATTCTCTTCTAACAAAATGGATACCAAAGCTGAGACTGAAAATATTTACAGGATTTATCTGATGATATTCAGCTGTTTTATGGCTCTCACTCTAATGTATTTTTTCTGCTACAATCTGTTATAATTATGGTGATAATGAATGCCAAATATCTATACTCTGGGTCCAAAATGAATGAACTTATCATGGGGCCAGAAACAGCACTTACTCACTGAGGATTCCCCAGTTTCTTTTCTTCACAGTCCTAGAAAATTGTCACCCAGTCTGCAGAAACAACCTCTTAATGGCTTAATCAGGAGTGACAGCCAAGCATTTGCTTCAGAATTAAATGCTGCAATTACGTAGCAGATGATGAACATATCTGTGTATATATACATAAAGCACTTAGGCTCATATGGGCAGGACCTAGAAATTCTAAGAGTAAGTCCTGCCTAGCTATCCTTGTCTCTTTCATTCTTTTTCATCCTCCAGAACCAAACACAACAAAAGTTTACAATTACATAC
Organism: Perognathus longimembris pacificus; assembly: GCF_023159225.1. Lineage (NCBI taxonomy): Eukaryota > Metazoa > Chordata > Mammalia > Rodentia > Heteromyidae > Perognathus > Perognathus longimembris. Next base: position 10,030,780 of record NC_063172.1, read on the forward strand.
TAGGAAAATTGCTCTCTCTGTTTCTCTCTCTGTCACTCTCTGTGTCTCGCTGTCTGTGTCTCTGTGTGTCTCTCTGTCTCTCTCTGTCTCTGTCTCTTTCTGTCTCTGTCTCACTCTCTGTGTTTCTCCATGGGGAGGGTGCTCACACACATATGCGTGCACACGCGCGCGTGCTACCACGCTGGGCCTATGCACACTATCCTTGAGATTTTTTGCTGGAGGCTAGTGCTGTACCATTTGAGCTACAACTCCACTTCGGGCTTTTTTGGTGGTTAATTGGAGATAAAATTCTCATAGACTTTCCTGCCTAAGCTGGTTTTGAACCATAATTCTCAGATATTAGCCTTCTGAATAGTTAGGATTATAGGTATGAGCCACCAACACACAGCTACATTCTCATTTTTTGTTTAAGACTTTTTGACGGTAAGAGTCTCATGGACTTTCTTGCCAGGACTGGCTTCAAATCTTAATCCTCATATCTCAGCCTCCTGAAAAAAAAAACAAACTAGGATTATAGAGTAAGCCACTAGTTATCAGCTTTGAAAGGATTTTTTTTAAGCCTTGATTTGGGGCACTGCCAATTTTCATGGTGAACAATACTGTCATCAAGACCATTTCATACCACCAACATGAAGGGTTGGAAAGAGAAGCATCCTCAGTTCTTGGGCACCAGTGGGAGTCATCTCCAGTACACTGATGGGCTTCTGTCTTCCCTCTAGTGAGGACAAATCACAGAGTCCAATTGCCACATCAGTTTTATCTCTTCCTGGTTTGGTTTCCCTAAATGTTCCTTGTACACCAATGTCCTGAGAATTGATTCTTACATCCTGAATGAGATATCTTCTACCAGGATGCCAGTCCTATAAAATTACAGAATTTGGCTTATGTATTTACTGTTTTTTTTCCCTTACTCTTTTCTATATAAGAAGTTTGGTGACTCAAAGAATAATTCCTTTGCATTAACAGGACTCAATACTCTGCTTTATGACTTGAAGGTTCTAGTACTCTCTTAGCTTTCAGCTTTTAGTAACTACAGCTTGACCTGAGATCCTGATAGAAAGGAAAGTAGAATGCTAAAATGCTTACAAAGATACTTAACATTCATCCAGTATATACTGTGTGTGTAGTATGTGCTTGAGGTACTTGTAGTAACACAACAGTGATTAAATTTAAGTCTTTCTGATAGTAACATTGATGCGAGTGAACCAGATAGGCACGAAACAAGTTAATGTGTGAATGAGCAAAATAAAGTCATATATTATCAAATACTGAAAAAAAAGTGTCAAGAACCACAAGGCCATGTCTAAATCACCTTGGAATACCACAATAGAATTCCTTTGCAGAAGTGCCAAGGAACACATCAGGAACAAGGGAGCATTTGAAGTGGATATTGTTGGGTAAGAGGAAGCTTTCTATGAAGGCAGAGTGCCAAACAGAAGAGTGAGAGGAAGAGTGAATGACACTTTTTATAGCAATGACACTGGCCATAGGAATAACAAAAGACAGAGAGACAGATGAGGAGACTGAAAAAAAGACAAAAAGACAAGACCCACTGTAGTGTTTGAGAATGCAACATGGAAGTGTAGTAAACTTAGTAACTGTGGTTAGTAGAATAACTAGGACCATTCTAAACCTTCTGGAATCTCTGTCTAGTGTCACTGTAGGAAGATACACCACACACCACTATTTTCCCTTCCTTTCAGTATTGAAAATAGACTCCGCTTCTCTGTTCTTCAGCACAATGAGTCAGCCATCCGCTCATAAGCACTGTATCTGGGCTCTACTGTCTTCTGGGATATCTTGGACCTTGTTAGTGTATGTCCTCGGCAGTTAGGCTCTATGACATTCTTCCAACGAATCCTTACAACAACTCTATTAGATAGGAATTACCTAGTTTACCAAGAGTAATTATTGTCATCAAGTGAATATTGATTACGTGCTCACTGTACTAAATATTTTACAAGTATGAAAGTATGAATTCATTTCATCTTTGCTACAATGTGGATGAGTAGACATTGTATTAGTCCTATTTTACAAGTGGATAGCAAGACAATGGACAAATGTTTACAGCAGTTTTGAAATGACCAAAAATTAGCAATAATCCATAATGACCATGCAGAGATCAGTGGATACACAAACTATTTCCATTCATAAAATGGCTTATCAGATGATAATCAAAGGAGGTCCACCATGGTTGAAAGTATTAAAGACCATATGATGAGTATTTTTGCTTATAGGAATTATAGTGTACATTAGTAGGGGTCTTAGAGTTGCCAAGGAGAGTGAACAAGGAGAGGATAGAGGAGATTATAAAAAACATTTGGGTATGAGTGATATGAACATTATTTATTTCATGGATGTATCATGTGCCAAAACTGTATGCCCTAAATATATGTAATTATATTTGCCAGTCTATTGCATTCCAGCTATACCTGGATAAATGTTTTGTTCTTTAAAGAAATGATATGGAGATAAGGGTACTTATAATGATGAAGTCTTGGGCTGGGAATGTGGCTTAGTGGTAGAATGCTTGCCTAGCATGCATGAAGCCCTGGGTTCAATTCCTTAGCACCACATAAACAGAAAAGACCGGAAGTAGTGCTGTGGCTCAAGTGCTAGAGTGCTAGCCTTGAACAAAAAGAAGCCAAGGACAGTGCTCAGACCCTGAATCCCAAGTCCCAGGACTGGCAAAAACAAACAAACAAACAAAAATGATGAAGTTTTCTTTGTTGTGTGTGAAATTGTCTTCTGTGATTTGTTATCCCCCAAACAGTCACACCTAGTATATGCTGAGGCATCTCCATAAGTGTAAAGGAAAAGGATTTTGTGGGGATAAAAGCTGCGAGTCCTAGATTGCACCCTCCTTTCCAGTTCTGTGTGACTTGGCATTGATACATCTGGAAGCTGATTGGTGGGGAGCCACCAATGCAGTAGGGTCTAAGAAAACACTGGGTTTGCAGCCCATACCCCCTGTGGACTTTCTCTTCACCTTGTCACTGAAAAGTCATATGTGTGGAAGGGTGCAGAAAGCCTAAGTAGGGGACTTCACACCTGAACACCTCTCCCAAAGGATCCCCAAGCACACCCGGAAGCTCCCTCCAGATCTACTTCATTTGTTTTTTGTTTTGTTTTGTGTTATCATTTGGTCGTTGTACAAAGGAGTTGCCATTTAACAAAGCAGTTTATACATATAATACATCTTGATCAACGTCACCCCTTTCACTAAGCTCACGGATCCCTCCCCTCCCTCCTCCTTCCCTCACTCTTCTCAATGTTGTAGGATAATACATTGGATTCTTGACCTCATTCCTCCCTCTTTTCTTCATTTGTCCACCTTTTTCCCACTGACCCCGCTCCACCCCTTTCAAATACCAGCTTCCTGGTATTTTATTTTGCTGAACTTCGATTTTGCCTTTCTAAGGAATTACACTATTTGAGATTTTCCTTAAATCTACAGTATTTCAGTTAATATATTTGTATATACCTGCATACCACCCACTATATTTACATATGAGTTTAAGAGTTAAACCTAGCGTCCACATACAAGGGTAAACATGGATTCTTTAGCTCTCTGAGCCTGACTTATCTCACTTAGTGTGGTTTTTTTTTTCCAAGTCTTTCCATTTCTTTACAAATGGTACAATATCATTCTTTCTAATGGATGAGAAAAATTCCATTGTGTATAGATACCACATCTTCTTGATCCATTTGTCCATTGAAGGGTATCTGGGCTGATTCCATACCTTTGCTATGTAGTAAACAGTGCTGCAATAAAGATGGTTGTGCTGGTGGCTTTACTATAGCTGGGTTTGTAATCTTTGGGGTAAATGCCCTGGATTGAAATTGCTAGATCATAGGATAGCTCTATGTTTAATTTTTTTTGAGGCATCCCTACACTTTCCAGTATGAACAAGTTTATATTCCCACCAACAGTATATTAGGATTCCCTTTTGGCCACATCTTTGCCAGTACTCAAGAGCCTTTTTTAATCATTAAATCCAAAGAAAGTTTGATGGGTCTTGTTTATCTGCCTTTGTGATGGTAAGCAGGGAGCAAAGAAATGTAGAGATAAAAGGGAATAAATGCAGCAGTGGTACTCACTAGGTACGTATGGAAAATGAACTATCTAACTTGTTGGTGAAGGCAGGAGGGAAAACCTGGAAGACAGCCAGAAAAGGGGTGATACTGTCAATATATATTCATTACCTAACTTACGCAAGTGACCTCTCTATACATCACCTTATAATAACAATAAAAATTGTTTAAAAAGAAAGTTTGATTGAAATTCTCCCTCCACCTCTCATTAGTGGCATGACTCTCAGCATATTTTCTCCACTATAAAGTGGAGTTAACATTGCCCATTTAACAAGTTTTACTCAATAAAGAATAAGATGAACTAGCATGCTTAAATCATCTAGCGCAAGGTCTAACATGTTAGAGGAATTTTAGACATGGGAGTTCCCTTCCCAAGACATTTGGGAAGGGCAGGCCCCGCAGGATGGAAGGGAAACGGTGAGGGCCGGCTTTCTTTCAAGGCACGCAGTGGGTGAGTCCTGCCGCTTTGCAGAGCCTCCATCTCCAGTTCTATTTTAAAACACACAAACAATAAAAACATCTCATAAATGCTGAACTCGGTATTGTGCTCCCAGAACACTTAACCAGGGACACAAGGATGAATAATGCCAGGCTCTTCTCCTCTAGAGACAGAACTCACAGCTCTCCAGTTTGTGTCCGTTCCCCGTGAAAACTCCAATTTCTGTGCAATCGCATAAATATACGTGAGTGTGCAAATGGGAGGGCAGTTGTCATGTTGCTGGGACTATTCATCGCAATACCGGAAGGGTTTTTAAAGCGTATCCCATCTCATCTTCTCAAAGAATAATGTGTGAGCAGATGTGTGTGTGTGTGTGTGTGTGTGTGTGTGTGTGTGTGTTTAATTCAGGTGATTCTGTTGTAAGTAGTCCCCAGAGAATGTATGGGAAAGCCCTTGGGAAGGAGTAAGATCAAAAGTTGTGCTGAGCCCAGGACAGTCATTTCAAAGTTAACCACTACTTAATAAATAAATACACAAATAAATAGTCTCTGAGGACCAATTTGCCTCCTTTTCATTTTGCCACATTCCCCTAAAAGGTACCAGAAACACACTCTGTCACGCTGAGAATGTCCCATTGTTTGAGTTTCAATCATCAAGTCATTTCTTCTTTGGAACCAGGGTTGCAGCTTTCCCTCCACTGAATCTAGGCTTTTAGGAACAATTTGCTGGCTTTCAAGCAGGGAGTGATGATGATGTGACCAGCCTGTCCCGGGGCCTTCTCTGAACCAAAAGCTCACGCAGCACTGGGAACAAACTGTCCTGTCATCCAAGCGAGCTTCTGGTACCAATGACTCCATACCTGTGGTCACGAGTGCTAACGCTAAGTGACATGCACAGCACAGAAGGTCTATCACCGGTTCTCTGAAGAATGGACAGTTTCAGCCAAACTCAAGCCCCACTTTGTAAAGAATAAGGACTAATAGTCAAAATTGCCATAGTCAGCATTTACAAGGCATTAGCCATTTGTACATACTCTCGCGGGCTCTTGGTTACCTGAGCTCTGCTATGCACTGAATTATTGTCCTAAAGCCAATCGTGTAGTGACTTGTTACACAGCAACAGCGGACTAACCTAATCCCCAAGAACAAAGCTGTCTGTCACACTAGGGCTTGGGTCAACCTCCTGATTGCTTTTAAATGATGTTTGATTAGAAGGCAGACCCACCCACTCCAATGTACAATAGCTGTTCATGCTACAACCTCAGTGTTGAGTGGTAACAAGGACCTTATGATGAATTTGCAAAGATAGTGAATATATTAGTATTCACTATCTGGGCCTTCACAGGAAGTGTTTGCTATAATATTATAAATGTTAAGCCAGGAGCTCTTAAATGACCCTATGTCAAATTCACTTGGAAATGGTTTTCGTTTTGTCACTGCACACAGTTATGTGGAGCTAGGCTCATACCCATAACTCATATAATTTAGCAGAATGCTCAAACACGTGCATTTCTTACAAATTTCCAGGTAGATATTAAAGCTGCTTGTCTGAAGTGTACAACTGTACCAGAGGTAGGAGAAGGTCCTCACCTCTGGCTGTACAATAGAATCTTCTAGAAGTCGCTTTCAAAAAAAATTGTTTTTAATTCTCTTCCTCAAGGCCTCAATTGGTCTAATGTGGGGTCCTGAGGCATTAATAATTATCCCATACTCCCAGGTCAATCCTAGTTTAGAGCTGGGTTCAGGGAGTGACTCTTTCCCCACTGAAGTACTGGTTGAGTAGCTTCTATGAAGAGGCAGCTGTTCTAAGAGCAGCTGTGAGGACACAGTCCGGAGCACCAGCAATCGCACAATCTGGGCAGGAGACACCAAAGCAAAGAACAAGCGGGAAGCTAAGTACAGGCAGGAAGCAAGCATCAGGAGGGGACTTCCTAGGGGGAAGCTGTCAGTCAACGCAACGAGAAGGTGGGGGAGGCGACCTAGAGATGTGGCCCCTGAAGCAATTTTGAAGAAGAGAATTTAATATGCACTTCACCCATCAGGAATGCAGACTGGAGTTGTTCAGCAACTTGTCTGGGGACCACCTCCTAGGAGGTGACAGGACCAGGAGCCAGATCTGGGTGCCCTGGAACTCACCTTGCTGACATCTGGAAAGAAAAGCATGTGGCCCTCTGCATGACAGGTCATTGGGGGATACTGGTGCCGACGACAGTGTCATCTCATATGCGAAGGTAATGATATTTGCAAACGGGTACCCCGCGGAAGAGTGGCTGCCAGAATGGTGTCGGATATGGCTGAACCTTGGTTTGATTTAGAAGGCCCATCGGGATCTTCACGGATGCTCAAGGAACTGCCACTATTCCAGGTACATCATAGTCCTCATCATCTGAGTTTCTTTTTTTTTGTTGTTGTTTTCAAACTGCTTTGAACATCGCAGAGACAAGCAGACATCTTCACTCACCTCCTGGTGGAAGTACACTCTATCCCCTAATGTAGTATCCTTGCTTGAAAATCAACCCCAAACATAGCCATGCACCTACGTACCATTTACAGGCAACGTTGGAAACCACAGGGAGGCAATCTGGAAATTTCAGAAAGAGCAAATAACCCAGGGTAGAAAAAAAACAAACACAAAAACTCCCTTTCACGAGGAAATACACTGTGAGGATAACGGTCTGCTTTGGGCGCAATTGTGTCTCCCTTTCCATCCTTCAGGACCACAGAATGTGACTATATTTGGAGATAGTGTGTTCAAGAAGGCAACTTGGTGACTGGCCTTACACCACCGCTCCCCCTCACTCCTGCTGCAGACCCCGAATGAAGCTGGGGAATGGAGGAATGCTTTGCAGAATCACTCGTCAAGGACCAGGAACAGAACCACTGGGCTGAGGCAACAGCAAGAGTCCTGACCGGCACAAGCCGGGGCACCCACTAGCAGCACATTTGCCTCCCTCACCAGTGGGCTTGTTTATATCTACCTTGTGTGCTTTGGCTTTCACAGCTTCTGTTTACAAATCTGGGTCAAGGAAAGACAGGAATTCCAACAACACACAATTCACAGAAGTCTCCCCATGGCTACTGTGCTCAATTTTCCTTGTAAGAAGGCATTGTGGAACATTGTCCAGTCATTGATGGCAGGCACTTCAAAGCCACTCAAGGCCAGGAGATGCTTAGCTGGCATCTGCAGTGACCACCATTGCCACCTTTTGCAATTCACCTGTCTCTATGAGCCTCCATTGTGTTATGGTTTGTTGTTTTTTGTTTTTGTTTGGGTTTTTTTGGAAGGAAGAGGATAACTCAAACTTAGAATTAGAGCCAACATGCAAAGGAAATAGCATATGGAGTCCTCTCATTTGATACTAGTGTTTACATTCACAGCTAGAGCTTTAATATGTCCCATATCAGGCAGGGTCTTGATGTTATTCTTGGTCCCACTCACTGAAATACAACTGGTTGCTCTAGCTTCTTTCATTGTTATTATAAAAGGTGATGTGCGTATTTCTTTTGGGACAATGTCACCCTTCCCTCACTCATTCCCAATTTGTCCACCCCATCCCCACCCACAAGCTGCATAGTTCATTTCTAACATGGTGTCTACCGATCACCACTGCTGCATCTGTTCATCCTTTGTCCCTCCATTTCTGTGCTCCCCTTACACTGCCAAAGATAGGATAAATAAACAAACAAGACAAAAAGAATAGAACAAAAAAGAGAAAAACGTCTTGTTTTCTTCTCCTGGAGTTGGTTTCCATAGATAAATAGTATTTTGTGTGATGAGATGCACATACGCATTGTGTCTCTCTGTTCCTCTCCTAAGCACATCCTCCTTTGGTCTCGCTCTGTATGAATGTCTAGAGTCCTGTGTAATTTATTATGTCCCGGTATTTTAGAGAGAAAACATATGCCATTTGTCTCTCTGAGTGTGGTTTACCTCACTTAACATTATTTGGTATAGGTCCATCTATTTCCCTGCAAATAATATAATCTTGTTCTCTCTAATGGCCATGTAAAATGCCATTGTGTATGAGTACCACATTTGTTTTTTGGATCCACTCATCTATTTGATAGGTCTAGCTTCAAATTTAACATGAACCTATCTTCTCCCCCTCTTTTGAGGCTCTCCCCAGAAAGTCTCTTCATCCCTAGGTTACACTCAGGAGTTGTTAACCCAGGAGCTTAATCCTGTCTCTGTCACCTCTGACTAGGCAATATTGAGCAAGTTGCTTACCTTCCACAGAACTCAGACTCCTAATCTGTACAAAGGAATGCCAGTGACAGGTGTGGGGCACACACTGTTGATTTCACATAGCCCATTGCTATGTCCAAGGTACGTTCAGAGACTGCTATTGCAGAGGGGAGGCGCAACCCTAGCGTGGCACTGTCTCAAATGTGTAAAAGGTTGTATTATGCTGGGCACTCAGTGGCCTTTCAAAAACATGTTCTAAATGCCTTCAGTGTCCAGTTCCTCATGGCTGAGCTTGGAACACAGCCACAGGAGTGTTCTTTCCAAACTGCAAATCAAACTGTATCAACCTCCTGCTCAGACACTTCTGCCTCCATGATGAAATCGAAGCCTCCCTTGGTGTATAGTCACTCAGTTTACCTCTCTCTCAGCCCAAACTTATGTGCACATTCTCCTGACCCACTGACAGTCATCCCTGCTTGCCTCTGTATCGACTTTCATTCATCCACTGATTCATCTACTCATTAAAGAATAGTTTTCAAGCACTTACTCTGTAACCCTGTCTCAATTACTTAGGCATCCTGGTAAACAAGAGTGACTTCTTGTTCTCAGATGTCACGTCAACAAATGCAGGTGCTCCTACCCATGACAGCAAATCAGAAGTACTCATGAGGCTTTTAAAAGTACAGAGGCTTCATCTCAATAGACCAGGATGAGAAGGGAGGGGAAGAAAACATCAAGCAAGGAGAGTCAAAAGAGTGTGCAATGATGAATTGAAATGACTCTTACCCCTTTCTAAGAGCCAGTGAGTGAATGTACAACAGCTGGGCTTTGGAGTCTAAACAATGGTGTTCAAAACTCAGGGACCCGTGTCTTCTAGCTTACTGAGGCATTCTACCTTTCCATCTGTTGCTTGTCAAAATTATAAATCATTCCACCTTTCACTCCCAAAAGTGTCTTAGTAGGAGTGGGAAATGATATAGTCACCTTACTTTGCATGCAAGTTTGCCCCTTCCTATTCATATGAGCCTAGAGAAATCAGTGACACTCCCTAGCCTGAGTTTCATGATCTGCCTATCACAGAGTGAGCAACACCTGTTATAGAATGTAGGAGAATTAAATGAGATGATATCTGCCCATTGCTCAGCCAGTGTTTACTTCCCAAAAGTGCTCTTATTTCTGCCTTGTAGACAGCAGTCCTTATCTGTTCTGAATTGTTCACTGTCAAATGCAACAGGACCTTCACAATGAGCGCCCATTCAGATGGAAAACAGAGCATGTATATGTAGGGAGAAGACCTGAGCCAACAAGACACTGCTTAGGTGATTACTGGCTAAGATGACAAGCCCGACTTAAACACGTTTATTACAGTATTTAAGCCACAACTCCACCATCTAGAAAGTAGAGCTCTCTCCCATCCCCACTGTTGGTTTAAATTGCCCCTAGAATTGGGTCACAAGCCTGCAATGGACACAGCTGGTTGGAAGCTAATAGGGTGTCTAGGGCCTGGGAGAGGAGGGCCACTGACACATTATCCATCTCGGTGACCATACGAGTCATCTGCCCTCCCCCCCCCCCCCCAGCAGTGATTCATCCGATAGCCAGAAGGACCTGTCTCGGGCCAGTGACTCACTGATGCCCACCAGAAAGCCCCCTTCTTAGGTCCTCTTTCTGAGTTCTTCAGTTGGCACTTGTGGCCTAAGGAGATTTAGAGAGAAGAGGAAATGGGGTGGAAAGGTCTGCAACTGGATTGGCACACTTTGACTAAATGGCAGAGACAAGCCTACAGAGAGAGGAGGAGAGGGAAGAGGAAGTGCTGGATTTAGATGGCTCCCGAATGAGAACTTGAAGACAGTCATAGGAAATAACAGTCATAAGTGGTGATGGGTATTGGGCAGTATGTGGGTAACGCAGGGGTCCTCAAGGGATGGAGAGGTTCACAAAGGAGACAAAGACTGAGCCTTGCAGAAACCTGAAATCTCCTTGGATGAGAGGGCAAGAAGGTTGTCACGAATGGATTGCTTAAAAGTCTAAAGTGGATCCAACTGAAGATAAAGCGGATCAACACAAAGAAAGTATCTGTAGTGAGCAAAGGGAGCAAGCTGAAGGCTTGGCATGGTGGTACGTGCCTGTAATACAAGTTACTTGGAGGCAGACATAGGAGTATCCCATTCAAAGCAAGTCCAGGCAAATGTGTGAGAACCCTATCTATAAACTAAAAGCCAAAAGGATCGAGATGTCGTTCCAAAGGCAGAGCACTTGCCGAACGAGCATGAAGCCAAGATCAATTCCCCATTGCTACCAAAAGAAAAAAAGAGAAGGGGAAGACCAAAGTTACCCAGTGTGTCACAGTAGATAGTTAAGTCTCAAGAATTGTCCCTGACTTCTCCAGTAGGGGCCTGGATGTTCAGTAGGCAAGAACAATAAGGTATGTACATGGAAAGAAAATTTCCCTTTTGTAGCTATGAATATACTTGTTATGTTCATACCACTTGTACATCAAACCAATAATAACTCATACTCTTCTTCAAAGACAGTTAAGTAAAAATGTGTAAACTCTTTCTTTCTCCAGCAATGACAAGCTTTGGATCCCCTTCAATTCCCTCTGCCTGCAATGTTCTCCACCCCAACTGCTTCCTGCCATGACTATCTCAGGTCCCAGATTCTCCCAGAATTCAGGGCCGACACTGTGAACTTCTGGGTAGCACAGACCACCATGACAGACGGGTGAAGCTTGCAAGTCCTCCACAGCGGGATGGTGTTGATTCTATCACACAAAGACAAGCTGCTTCTGATGAAACTAGTTACAGAACTGACTTACACGCGTGCGCGCGCACACACACACACACACACACACACCTTTTGAGAGATTCATTATTAAGTGACTAAGTTAGCATATTGCAGTGACAGCATGTGTCGACTGAGCTTAGAAGACAGAGGTTCTTGGAAGGGACATTGGGAACAGCACACATCTGAAGCCACACCTTCCTGTTGGGGGGACATTGTGAAGATAGGAAATATGGGGAACCCTGTAGTGGGATTTTATTCATCTGTTGGAGTCCTGGAAGTTAGAGCAGTAGATTCTTACCCAGACAAGAGACATCAAAATGAGAGGAAAGAGAACCCATGTGGAAGGTTGAAGCCAACATCTCAAGGCTGATGGAGAGCAGCAGACAGAGAAGCAGAGGGTGGAGTGGGGACAGTGGAGCTCGGGAGATGAGAGGCCATCCGAGCTCCAGGGATTCCGGGGTAAGTACTAGAAAATGTACTATTCCAAGTACTTTAGCCTTATGCAGTTAAGGGCGACACCACCATAGAAAATGGAATTCCATCTCTCTTCAGAGTCGAAATCCCATGCTGTAGAATGGGCACCAATGTTCCACTTTCCCAAGGCCTTCATCTTCTAGCTACTCCTAATGGAAGGGCCCATGCATCCTTGTACCTCCAAACATTAGGTATTTGCAAAGGGACACTGCTGGACCTGAGAAGCAGCGATAAATCAGGCTGTCTCTGCCTCAAGTTGTTCTTAGTCGAAAGAAAGAGACAAACATAGATGCTGACACCAGGAAGGACCAACTCAATATGGGCTGCACCTTTGACCAACTTTGGTGGATTTCTAAATCTCGAATTTCCATCTGTTAAAAAGAAAAAAGGTAGTATCATTCACCTCACTGAGATGACATATTGAAAGAACCTCACACAAGGCCTGATGTGTCCCAAGTGTGCGTACGTTGCTTTCCCTTCTCGCATGGTTTCCCAGTTGTCTGGTCACTGTGCTTTATGCGTGAATGTGAGGCTTAGCTCCTGTGCACAGGCTATGGCAGACTTCTGAGGATGGGTCCTCTCCCACCAAGGTTTCCTCCTCACCCCAAGGTAACAGCTCCATAGGACGTGATGCTGTGACACCATGGAGTTCTGTGGAACTCATTTTTGTGAATCCAACAAGAGGAAGAGTTCAGCTTCGAGGCAGCCATTGTCCAGCACAAGCTTAATGAATGAGGGTGGTAAATAGTAAATCACAGGAAGTCCTCTGGAGTCGAGGGCAAGGATTCTCTGTACGAAAGGGCATCATGGGTTGGAGGGGAAAATCTTGGACTTAGTTCTTAAAAACATGGAGGACTTGGGTAAGTGGAAGGGAACTGGGATGGTAAACAGTAAGCATGTTTCTCTGTCTTTTCCCCAGGAAAGACAGGGAGAGATGGTTGAGGTTGAGCACAGAGGAATCTACAGCGGCTTCTGCCGAATTTCATGTAAGACAATGAAAGATTGGAAGTAACTGTGGCAAAATGTCAGCATCTGTTACAGCCTAGCAGGAAGCACAAAGGCTATGACTGTATTCCGCGCATCTTGCTGCGTTAGAATGATTTCACGCTGAGAGAGGAAGAGAGGCATTGTGGTGAGAGGAATGGCATGGACATGGACAGAGAGCTTGGGAGGGTTATGGTAAGTGCAGAAAACGAATCTCTGAAGTGGGAGAATTTATACTCAGACCCCAGGAGGGCATAGGGTCCTAAAGAGGGGCTGGGGAGCAAGATGGGCACTGTCCTTGGTCCTGAACCACACTACCACACCCTTGGGTGCTGCTATTTCTGGCTAACCTCAAACACTGGGCTCCTTCCCACTCCCAACAATGCTCACAGATTCCTTGGTATTCTGTAGCTTAATACCTGCAAGTCAGCCTTTAATCAAGTTTGAAATGCCCAAATGAGTATTTTTCAGCCTATTAGAGTATATTTCAGTCTGTTGTTAGTATCTATTTTTATCAGGATTTTTCTGTGCTAGGCACTATGATGAACATCTTTCATATGTTGTCTCTGGTCATTATACTCATTGTCTTTTTTTTTTTTTTTTTTTTTTGTCGATCTCTTTTTTAACTCTGGGCCTGGGCACTGTCGCTGAGCTCTTCAGCTCAAGGCTAGCCTTCTACCACTTTGAGCCACAACATCACTCCTAGTTTTCTGGTGGTTCCTTGGAGATAAGAGTCTCTTGGACTTTCCTGCCCAGGCTGGCTTTTAACTGCGATCCTCAGATCTCAGCCTCCTGAGTTGCTAGGATTACAGGCGTGAGCCACTGGCGCCCAGCACTCATTGTCATATGATAGATGAAAAAGAACATACAGAATGATTGAGATCCCAGAGCCCACAACAGCAGAGTCAAATTCAAGTGAGACACATAAGTACTTATCCTAGTGATTAACAAACCACACAAATAAAGCACATGTAAAAAGGCCTTGACTCAAAGCAAATTGTCCCCATAAAGCCATTATCTCAACACCTTCTAGATTTTTCCATCTGTAAAAGCAAGATTGTGGGTTCAAAAACAATGCAAGTGAATGTACCTCATCAATGACAAAGCCTTTTACAAATCTTGGCAGCTCTCTCTACTCTGTTATTTGATAGGAATGGTCACCTGAGAATAATAAGCATTCTGCAGAAGCCAACATGACAGACTCTGTTCTGCTCCGTTGCTTAGAGAGATAAGCCAGGGGAAAAAAGGGAAGAAATAAAGCAGAAAATGTTCCTGCATGGGATGGGTCAGCTGTGAATTTTTGTCTTCTGTTTTAACATGTACTAGCAATGTGACTATGGGGTCATTGAATGGCCGCGCAGCCTCACTTTCCATAGCTAAGAAGTAATTATGTTAATCCATACATAAGGATAAGAGACAGGATGGTGACACCTGTAGAAAAGGGTATGATGATGGTTGTGACTCTCGTTATGTATGGATTACTTACTGCCTTGGGCCAGGTGTTCTGTGTGTGTGTGTGTGTGTGTGTGTGTGTGTGTGTGCATGTGTGTGTATGTATATATGTGTGTATATATATGTATATATATATATATACACATACATATATATTTGATGAAATCCTTTTACTGGTCCTGGGAAGTTTCCGTCATTATTATCTCCATTTTGAAGATGAGAAAACTGAGGTTCAGAGGGGGCCCTTAATAATCATCCACTAAATCAAAATCCAATTTGACCTCTCCATAAAGCGGATGGGAAGGTGCCCAGGTGGCAAGGGCAGGGAAGTAGGAAGGAGGTGGCCCCACTCTGGATTTTCCAAAAACCTAGCAGCTACTCCCAAAACAGGTCCCAGTTGGAGCCAGAGCATGAAAAATTTAAGGAGCATGAGCTGCTACAGGATTTCCCAGAAGCCCAGGTTCTAAATGGGATCCAAAGCAATCAGGTTCCTCTGATCATCGAACACACAGCGAGCCAAACTGTAGTGCTCCCCATCCCTCCTCTCCTCTCTGAATATCAGAAGAATCTGCCCTGCAGGCAGCCAGAGCCAGTGCAAAGGAACTGGCCTCCTCCTCCCTTTTGGAGGGAGCAGGGGAGGGGACAGGAGGAAATTGTGCCAAAGGTCGCAGTGTTCTGGTCAGTGTGTTCCAGCTTTGAAGTCAGAGAGCTGCCAGGATCTAGGCAAGAAAAAAATGCTGCAGGCTATTCCACCTGCCAGCCTCCCACAAGCTACAGCTGGGCTGTGTCCTCAGAAAGAGCTGCACGCTGCAAGCGGGCCCGGTTCACCAGAGACCTTCTTCCTAACAGCGGCAGCTTCTATGCCTCCAAAAGTCCACCTTCTGCGTCTCCATCCCAAACTCCGGCAGGGGAAATAAGCACTGCTATTCTCCCACCTCCTTCTCCTGCCTCTCCCTACTTTGAACTTTATGTGTTCAGTGTTGAATCCATCCCCCAAACACAAGCCTAATGTTCACTGTACACCTACTGTGCGTCTCACGCAGGGCCAAGCTAATGGTGGCTTCGTTTATGAACACACCATTGTCCTTCATAGAGCTCACAGAGGGAAGAAAACATTAAACAAGAACGGAAGAAATTAAGATAGAAATTTTCAAAACAAGAAGCTAGGGACAGTGCTCAGGCCCCAGGACTGGCCAAAAAAAAAACGAGCCCTCTGTGGGTAGGGTTTTTTTTTTGGGGGTTTTGTTTTTTGTCTAGGGGAGAAAATAGAAACAAGGTGCCTTCCAAACAGGAGGTAAGGAAAGTTCTCTGCAAGCAGGAAACGCTGAGATTGAGGGTTTCAACATGAGCAGAAAGCTGCCTTATGAGACCAGAGTGGTGTGGAGATGGGGTTTGTCTAGGGACAGCACAGGGAAAGCTCTCGAGGCAGGAAAAAGAATGGAATATTTGAGGAACGGCATGGCTGCCTGTACGTGGCCCATGAAGCTGTTGGGACCTCAAGACTACATCTGAATGCTCTTGCCTACATCGCACTGCAAGCCGGTGAATACAAGCAACCCAAAGTGGCATCATTGTCCATGTTTCTGCAACCATTCTTTCTTCTGGCTTGTCTTAGAGAGTCTTTCTATAAATGGGAGGAGAATGTGGACAAAGAATGTGGGAGCCTAAGGCCATTCCAATTTCCTGTTTCCTTTCTACTGAGTGAAGGAGTCCTTCGGAAGGGATCTTAGAACTGAGACACCACTACCCTTGTGCTCGTGGTTCCCCAGGGTCCTGGATCACAGACATCTCCAAGGATGGCTCAGGGAACAGCACTCTGGCACTCACATCAGGGCTGGATCCCACTCTGTTCCTTGCTTAGCTCTACTCATAGAGGCCAAGGTGGAAACAATAAAAATAAAACAATATATATTTATATGGTATCCTATCGGGCACTGGTGGCTCATGCTTGTAATCCTGCTCATGCTGAGGTCTGAAGATAGCAGTTCAAAGCCAACCCAGGCAGGAAAGTCTGTGGGACTCTTATCTTCAATGAACCACCAGAAAACTGGAAGTAGAGCTGTAGCACAAAGTGGGAAAGTGCTAGACTTGAACAAAAAAGCTCAGGAACAGTGCCCAGACCCTGAGTTCAAGCCCCATGACTGACTATCTCTATGTGTCTATGTATGTATCTATCTATCTAGTATATGTATGTGTGTACATGACTGACTATATACAGTATTTGTATGTGTATATATATATGACTGACTGTATATAGAGTATATACATGTATATATAGGACTGCATATGATATGTCTGATTATACATATTTATGTGTGTATTTATAATCAGTCATACACGTAGATGCCTGGACTCCTCTCAGCACACAGCCCTGTGTACACAAAAGCGTGGTGAACGCACAGCAAAAAGGCCTTACAGGAAGCATACTGAAGGTGGCATCCCTTGAAAATATGTTAGATGTGCCCCAACATTTTAGCCATCGTCAAAGTCACCATTCTGGAGTTAAATACAACCTTCCTAGAGGCTTTTACTCTGTACTGTTGACAGGTAGAGCATGGTGAGTATGCACAGGCTTGAGAATCAGAGGGAAGTCTTGTTGAAGTCCTCACGTTGGCTTAAGTACCGGGGAGCTCAGGTCCAAAGGCCAGCTTCACAACTGGGGAGCTTAGCAGGTGATAGGATTTCCTAAGTCTTACTTTCTTCTCAAAAAAAGTGATGTGACAATTGCCATATCTCAGAGCAGCTGCTAGAACTCAGCATAGTGTCAGGTAGGTCCTTGAACATAGCAAGCACAGAGGGAGTGAGCATCGCTACCTTTATTGATAAAGCTTGGATCTCTGATATTCTGGTGACTCTTGGGACGGCCAAACCTCCTTGTGGCCCTGGACAAAGCTAGCAGAGGATTCAGATCCTCACCTTTATGAAGAGCATATGGATTGAGGGCCTTCAAGTCAAGCAGGCATGGGTCCAGATCCAATCCCACTCAACACTCTTCCTGAGCAGTGACTTTACCTGCAGGTATCTCATGAATACCTGGTATAACAGAAACATCACATGAGCTATCCTTCTACCCAGAAAGACTGCATATTCCTTGTCCACATGGGAAGGTGGCATGGGTTCTAGGTGACAGTACCTAAGAGGGTAAGAGGGGTACAGAAGCGGAGGGACCCAGGATGAACACACGCAGCCGTGGTACTCAGTAGACACTATGTCGAAAATGAACTTGTGGGTGGGAATGGGATGGGAGAGAAAAACTGAGAGACAGTGAGAGAAAGGGTGACGTGATCCAAAAAGAAATGTATTTGCAAACAGCCATTGAAATCAAGTTGGCTTTAATCTTAAAAAAAAAAAAGAATTATGCTATGCCTGTTACTTTAGCTGCATAATGAGAATACTGGTCATCTCTACTTGATTTTCTGGGATAAATGACAATGTCCATGTGAAGTGCTCAGTAGAATGGCAGCAACAGGGTAAAGGCATCATAAAGATGAGACGGAAATGATGTATTAATTTGATTTTATTGTCTCAGTGGTTCTCGCCACCATTGTGATTACGTGGTAACAGGTAGCACCGCCACCACCCTTGTCTTCTCCTGCACTTGGGTGAGGCATTCCTGACAACGTCCAAGGGCACCCATTAGCTCAGCGTCTATCTCCAATGTTTACCGAGGGAACCTTAGCGTCCCACCCACACCCAGAGATGGTTCATCCAAGGTCTTCTGCCTATTTTTGGCTTTGAAGAAGGAAAACAAATTCAAACAGCAAAGCACCAAACAAGACAGCTGCCCCCCACCCCCCACAAGGCCAGGACTCCATTGTCAGGAATTCGGAGAAATGTTTCATTTCTAGTAACCTCTCTGCAGAAAAGTATATCCGCATCACTCATCCTGGAGTTGTGAATCAAAGCCTCCCATCCTGTGATCTAGCACAAGGGGTTATCTACTTCGCTATTTGATTGATGCTCCATGCAATAGCAAGATGTTGGCCTTGGTTACTGATCCCCTGGCTCTTCCACACCCTGTGTGACAAACATCCATGCACTATCAACTCTTCAAGCACATTATCCAGGCTATAAGCCAGACACTATTATGTACACATCTCATATAAACCTCTCATTGACCCTAACCCAATCCAGGTCCTCTTTGCTTTGTCTATCCTTTGAGCCAACAGACAATTCTGTTGTTGTTAGTATTGCTATTATTATTATTCATTATCTTTAAGTAGCTGTCCAAGCAATGCATCTTGATCAGTGTTATCCCTTCCATCATTCTCTTCCCCCCATCTATCACAACCCTGCCTATCCCACCCGGTTCCATTTTCACCTATCCATATGAGATGTTATGACTATATTCATCCACTCTTTCTCTCTCCATTTGTCTGCTTTCCCTCCCGAAAAGCCCCATCCTTCTCTGACAAAACATATTTCAGCTTCCTGGTATTCATTTTGTTTAACTGTAAGTTAGTTGTTCAGACCAGTTACACCATTAGAATCCCCCCTTGGGTAAGCTACATTTAAGTCAATTTCATGGTGTGTATATGCATGTGGTCCTGTATATGTTTTCATACATGTGTATATTTTAGATTTAACTTCCACATACATTCAAGAGACAACATGTACCCTTCCTTACTCTGAGCCTGACTTAGCTCATTTGACATAATTTTTTGAGTACTCGTATGTGTCGCGTAGAGTGCCAGAAACTGGCAGACAGACATCAAATGAGATTACACTGTAATGTAATATATAATATAATGTAAGGTGATAAATGTGACAGTGAAGAGAATGATCAGACGTACAGAGTCCCACATCCCTACAGGTGGAGAGCTTTCTCTATTTCCAGGATTCAGATCATTGGAGAAGTGATATTTCATCTACTGAAGAAGAAAAATGGCCATTTCTCACCTCTAACTTCCCTAGTAATTTATCTCACTAAATAGGAAAGTAATCCTTTCCCAGCCCACCTCTCTCCAGCAGCTGCCCTCTCAGAACAGTTCTATGTAGGCACTCTGCCTGACCTAATGCTCAGAATCATCTAGAATTTCTATGAAGACATAACCTGGCCTGCCATGTGCTTTGTCATAGCTATAAGGAGGTAATCTTTCCCAGTATGTCTTATGCACACAACCAACATTTGTCACCTTAAATAAAATGCCAGGTGATGATCTTCTACTGTGGAAGTCCCATGCTAGACAACAGTGATATGACACAACTTAGACACATCTGCAAAAAGGAGTCACGAATAATAGAAGCCGACACATGAAACAACTCAATGACTGACTGAGATTGCAGAAGCTAGGTAGACTTAGTAAGTTTAACTCAGTTCCTTTAAATCTAATGCAACAATTGTCAATTGTTCCTTTTAGGTGAAAGGAGTGCTTTATGAGCAAGAGGAAATACAAAATTAATCAAAGGAGATTAATCAATGTGAAGAAGCCCTTATGCTCACCATTTTAACCTAGAGGAGAGAATACAAATGCATATACAAATAGCATAATTTAGAGGCTATGAATATTCAAAAAGAAGGTATTTAGAAAGTCTCTGAAATTAAACCTTTCTATGTGGTATCAGATGAAGTAGAGGGAAAAAATATTCCAGGAAGAGAAAGGAACCCAAAGCAAACAAGGAGATAGAAGACAAATTGTTCTTTTCAGGACAATCTAATTTGACAGTCATCTAAACAGTGCTCAAAAGTAAACAGATCCTTACCTCTAGTCTTCAGAGAGCCAGCCATCCCTTCCAGGAACCTGCTCCACAGCTTTGACGTGTCATGGGCCCAGCCTTCAATGCCATAGTGATATATTTTCTCCTTTTGTTTCAGAAAGAGGTGGCACAAACACCATAAAACCATTGGCAGACGGCTAGGGAGTAAATCTATACTGCTTCTCTCTGCCCAATGCTTCCTCCATGGAGGAACTACCCTTCTCCATTCCAAGTGGTCCTGACTGGACCAGGATAGCTCACCTCACCCTTCATCAGCAGGAGTAGATACAAGGAGAGCCATCCCAAAAGCAAATCCCCCTGCAATAATAAACAGTCTGACAGTGGGCACTTAAACCTTCAGGACAGCCATTAGAATCCTATCCTAGATTGATGCCCCGACATTGCAGAAGAGATGTCTCTTTTCAGTTGCAGTTGCTAGACTAGGAGGAAATAGTGTTGGACATTGTTGTGTTGCTCTCTACACTAGCCAAATGTCATGAAGCCAATGAGCAGGGCAAGTAGCTGAAGGATGGAGAGATGACATGACCACACACGTTTACAGAGGGAGAGTCTTCAAACCTGAGTGGCTGAAGTAAAGATGGACCTGCCAACAGAAAGGCAAAAAGTTCAGAGAATGAGTTAATCTTCAGAAAGAGACAGTATCATCTCAAATCGCAAAAGCCAGGCATTATTAAAAGTTATGAAGGGACTTGACCCAACCATTTATCTGATGCCCAAATTGTTTTATCTTTTGCTTATGTTTTTCCCATAATGAATTTGATTCTATTGGTGGTTTTATTCAGTCAACACATGATGATGAAACAATTGATCAATTTGATTTTTTTAACTGTTAGATTTTTATTTTTTTTCAAATTTTTATTATCAAACTGATGTACAGAAAGGTTACAGTTTCATACATTAGGCACTGGATACATTTCTTGTACAGTTTGTTACCTTGTCCCTCATATCCCCCTCCCTCCTCCCCCTTTCCCTTCCCCCCGCCCCCCACGGAGGTGTTCAGTTCACTTACACCAAACAGTTTTGCAAGTATTGCTTTTGTAGTTGTTTGTCTTTTTTTACCCTGTGTCTCTCAAATTTGGTATTCCCTTTCAATTTCCTACTTCCAATACCAGTATACACAGTTTCCAATATACTCAGATAAGATTACAGAGATAGTGTAGGTACAACCACAGGAAGGTGATACAAGAACATCATCAATAATAGAAGCTACAGATACACATAGGACATTGAAAGTAGTGACAACTGTTTCCATAACATGGAGTTCATTTCACTTGGCATCATCTTATGTGTTCATAAGGGTATAGCTATTGGGCTCTTGTGATGCTCTGCTATGACTTGCCTAAACCTGTACTAATTATTCCCAATAAGGGAGACCATAGAGTCCATGTTTCTTTGGGTCTGGCTCACTTCACTTAGTATAATTGTTTCCAAGTCCTTCCATTTCCTTACAAATGGGACAATGTCATTCTTTCTGATAGAGGCATAAAATTCCATTGTGTATATGTACCACATTTTCCTGATCCATTCGTCTACTGAGGGGCATCTGGGCTGGTTCCAGATTCTCGCTATGACAAATTGTGCTGCAATGAACATTGCTGTGCTGATTTTTTAATGCACTAGCTCTTCGGTTAAGAGGTTTTCATTTAGTTGGGGATAAACGCAATAAAAAAAGTGAATAATATGGTGTCAGACTTCAAAGGCAGGTATTAGAAGGAAATCAAACAGAGTCACATGCTGTCTATGAATATGCTGAGTTAGATAGGATGGCCAGGAAGGACTCTCAAAGAACTTCTCATGTAAGTAAGAGGCTTGAATGAGGGAAGGATGTAATTCCACAACCATCAGGATACAAAGAGGCAGAAGCCACAAAGAGAAGAAGCACGTCAGGCATGCTCATAAATAATAACTCAAGAAATTGGGAGGACACAGAGCTCAATACATGGGAAAGATTGTCACACAAAGGTCACCTCCTGCCTCTGATATCACAACTGGAACTTGGTTTTTCATGAAGCTAGAGAATGGAAGATGGTAATTAGAAAATGAACAGAAGGTCCAGGAAGGGAACTTTGAGCAGCCATGGAATTAAACTTGAAATGTTGGAGGGCAGTACATGCATAAGTGCAGAGAGATGCACAAAAGTTCTTGGCACATTTCAGTGTCCAGAAAACTAAAACGGGAGGTTAGACTCAGACACCAGGCTGAGGAAAGAGCTACTGGAAGTTTGTGGAAAGGGAAGATGACACCTGTCTCAGAAAATTATGATTGCACCTGTGAAGAGAAGCTGTTATAAAGCAGGAATAAGAAGAGATTTGGTGTTAGGCAGTTCTGGTTCAAATTCAGCTCTACTTTTAGTGTGTAATTTGGGCAACCATACTGATAGGTGAAACTAAGAGAAAAAATATCAATCAAGAGGTGCCTCGTTCTTAATAAGGAATGTTCCAGAGCAGGGCCAACTATCCTGGTATATGTGTTGCAATAGGACACAGATATAGTCATTTACACATTGTCAATAGCTGTGGTTGCACACTACAATGGCCAGGGCCCCCCCAAAAAAAATTACTAACAAACCCTAAAACAATTACTATCAAGTCTTTTAAATAGGGTGTATTGTCCCTTGTTTGGAGTCTTACAGAAAAACCTTGATATGACTTGGCCCCTCAGCAGGGGAGAGAAATAAACATAACTTCTGTCGCAGGTGTCATCGTTTAGAAGAATGGGGGGCACCAGGAGGGTTGACTTCTTTCCCAGAATAAGGGCAAGAAAAAAATTTTTTAATAAAAAGTGTTAAGAGCAGCCACACCATGAGAGAAAGACCTAAAATGGATATAGAGAAACACAGATGAGATACTAAAGAGATAAGAAGATAGCTGTGGATCTGGTTGAAGAGAAACAGACACCAAGGAAAGAGAGGCAAAGAACAGAGAGATCAAGAAAAAAACTGCAAGATGAAAAAGATAGGGGATGTTGCGAAAAATATTTATATTTTTCAAAGAAACGGAATGAGTAGTCTCTCTCTGGGGTTTTCACACAGTGTTTATACCTTCAACACAAAGAAAATACCTTTGGTGAAATGTCAGAAGGTTATTTCTTCATTCCAGCCTTCCCTGAGATGGGTAATCAGGCCATATTGACCCAAGTGTTACCTGTATTGACAGAGACCAAGACAAGATCAATATAAAGTTTCGATGACAAAGTTTGCAGAACATTGAGGTAAATATGGATACATTTCCCACACGCTTTTATCAGAAAATATCTGTTTCAAGTTTATGAGGCCTCCTTCCCTGTCTGTCTCTTTCTGAGCTTATAAAAAGCTTTTAGAAAATGTCCGTCTTATCTGCAAATATCAAAAATGGAAATAATGAGGGCTTTTTTTTTAAATACCCTCTCAAAAAAATGAGACCATAAGAAGGACAAAATGCAGCTAGAAAAGTCTTAGAAAAGTCACAGGTGGATCCCTGAGTGGTCGCAGAAGCGTGACAGAGCTGTGAAAGAGATCCAAGACAAAGGGGGACAGAGGGAGGTGGACAGTCGAAGGGATAGAGGGAGGTGGACAGTCAGCGGTGAGCAGGGGGCTGGGCAGAGGGTTATTTCTGCTGTTTACCACTTGGGCTCTGGGTGAATCACAGTGGCTGATGGGGATGTAGGCAAATCAGGATGTGCGTTATAAATCTGACACATGGGAACTGGTTGAGCATGAGCAAGAAGTTCCTTAAACTCTCTTAGTCTGAGTTCCACTTGTGAATCACAAACAGTTAATAATAGTTGGAGTTTTAAGCACGTGTTGAATAGGATAAGTGATACTAGTGAAGATGATAAGGATCATGATGATGATGATACGGAAGTTAAAGAGACAGTGAATTATTTGTTTCTAGTCTGTGTTTCTTGGGTTATGAGTAAATAAGTCTAGCCCAAACTGGTTTCAGCCTAAAAGGAGTTTAATGACCTTGGATCACTAAGGATTTTTGTATCACTTTGGCTATAAAAGGTTGCAGAGATTAAGCATGGTAGCTGAAGTCTGTAACCTCAGCTGGAGGCAGAGACAAGAAAGATGTTGGTTCAAGGTGAGCCAAGCAAAACAAAAGTTTATGAAACCTGATCTCAACAAACAAACGTTGGGTATAAGTAGTGTGTGCCTGTCATCCTAGCTATGTGTGAAGCATGAATAGGAGAATCGTGGTCTAGGCCAGGTGAGGCAGAAACTCAAGACTCTATTGTGACAGTAACTGAAAGCATAAAGGGCTTGGGGCATGATTGAAGTAATGATAGAGCATGCCTCACTAGGCACTCGGTCCCTAGTCCAAACCACAGTATCACCAAATCACAGTATCACCAAACCACAGTATCAATAAACAAAAAATTTCAGATGACTGTCTATAGGAATCCAAATAAGTATCATCTGTCTCCATCTCCGAAATCTAATTTCTCTAGTTTTGGTTATAGGAAGACAAACTCTTCCCAAGAGATGTCAAGGTGTCGCCCATTGCTGGGGAAATAGAATATGGCCTGATTCACATCATGCTCATCTTTCTCAGCAAAAGGCATGTTTTAATACTCATCTTCTCAAAAATCCCAACTGAAAGAGCAATTCTCTATGCCCAAAACTTCAACACGAGTTTCAGTGGACCATCCTGGATCACATGACATCCTTAAATTATCCCTATCACCATAATTAAGAAAAGATATGCCAATCTTAGGTTCAAAAACAGGGGGAGTGAAAATTGAATAAGACTGCATTTTGAAAAGAAAATATCCAGTTACCACTGTAATCAAACCAACACCTCCAAATCAATGTGTTGCAAAGCTCATAAGGTATTGAATCCATAGCCGGCGCTCATTCCTCTTGTGCAGATGCAGTAAGAGGACAACAGTTGTTCACAGTGATGGGCAACAGGACTTAGTATCCAGCTGGTTTCCCAAACAGCGCTACCCTGAAGGTTCATTTGAGGACTGGCCCCACTGTGACTGCCAAAGGAGATGAACAGGAATTCAATGCAACTGCAGTACAAAACACATACTCGGCTTAAGAAGGTATTTGAAGTACACAACCCATCCAACCATCTCTTGCAGGTATTAAATATAGCAATGGGACAGGAGCAAAGTGGTCATGTGAATCCTCTTGCAGGAGATTATTATAAAAAGTACATAAAATATTTTTAACTCGAAGCAGTGGAAAGCACCCCAAAGCAGACAGAAGCCATCTAAGAGTTTAATCTTGAAAAACAACTTTCAGGAGAAGAACTAGGGCTATATGGATTTCTAATCTGAGTGTAGCATGACCATACCTGTGAAAACCCAAAGTTGTTGTGGCCTAATATGCCATAGGTCAGAAAACAGAGCTACAAAAACTGGTGAATTTAAAGGCAGATTCCTGACAAGAAAGAACCACAGATGTAGTGAAATGAAGTATAAACTTTGCTGACACCTAAATTACACAAGCCTACAAGAGAACCAAAAAGACCAGTAGAAAGCAGGTGGAGACAGCATTCTACTCTCTAAAGTCAGAGCCACAGTGGAAAGATCTGTGTTCACAGAGCTTAGGTGGCAAAAAACTGGAGTCTTACAGTCTTGAAATGTCAGAATGCAGAACATGATGGAAGAAACTTGAACATGAGTAGAGAAACTAGAAATTAGGATAAAATTTGTCAGTAAAAAACAAATACAAACCTGAAAATGTGAACACAAGATTGTCCAAATTCTTGGCAAATAACCAAGCAAACAGGTCCTAGGAGACATTCCCCCCCTATATCCCGAGTCAGATTTAAAAAGCAGCAGTGAGAAAACATGAGCCAGCAAAGACATCAGATGCAACAATATGAAGTTAGTGCTCTGAATGCAGCTAACTTATCTATTTACTATAGCAAAATCTAATAATTCTCATAAGAACACAGCATAACCCAAATTATATAGGAAACTGTCTACAATGGTCTAGCTTTCAACTGAAAATTACCAACATATGAAGAAATAGAGGAGAGCTAGCTAAAGGCAAGATCACGCCAGACAATAAAGCAATGCTTGTGGAGGAGGAGGAGGAGGAGTCAAACTTGATAACATTTCAAGAACTGACTATATGCCAACCAACCAAAGACATACCTCAAATATATGTCCCAAGTGGATTAAAGATGAAACAAATGAAGGAGATATCATACAAGTAAAAGGCATGAGAAATCCAGGGTTACTATATTACTAGCAAATAAAATAAGTTGCAAGATTTCTAGTGACATTGGCAGACACTTTATAATGATAAAAGGTCAACAGAGGCAGGGAAAGGAAGGGAGAGAAAGACAGAAAGAGAACTACAGCTATTACAAAAGGTATTTCCTGTCTCTAGTCCTCTATAGTGAGGATTACAGCATGTAAGATGCCTGATTATCATACCCTGCATCAGCATAGGCAAAGCATAGGTACATAACTAATGTGTGTGTGTGTGTGTGTGTGTGTGTGTGTACTTATATATTTGAACAAATTTTACTACCATAATTCTTTTTTTTTATATTTTCTTAGCAGGTACTAATTGTACAAAGAGGCTTCATTATGTTATTTCCATGCGTGCAAATAATGTATTTTATTCACAGTCAACCCTCTTTCTTATCCACTCCTTTTGTTTTTACAAGTAAAGTGAGTTTCATTGTTCTGTTTTCTGTGCATGCATGTAATGTCCTTGGTAAAATTTAACTATCATGTTTCTTCTCTCACCAGAGCATAAACTCTAGGAATACAGAGACCTATTTTTTTTTGGTCTGATGTATGCAATTCTGTATCCCCCAGCACCTAGAACACAGATCCACAGGTCCTTGTTAAGTCCTAGTTCAAAAGAGACACTCATGACTGAGTAAATGAATGAAATGGCTGCAGAGAAACAGTGTTGGAGCACCAGGAATGCCTTTCTCTGCCCTGTTTCCTTTCTTCCCACGTGAAAGGAAATGCATCCGCCAGTTGCTCTGAGACGAAGTTCACAGATCAGAATCCATTCTCATCCCAATCAAAATAATGTGTCTTTTGGCTGAATGACACAGGAAATGACTGACCACAGAGAGTGACACAGTTGTTGGCTGAGGAGAGGAATGGAGAGTTTCTGGGCAGAGGGGGCGACAGGGAGCCACTGGAATGTGAGGCAGAACCATTTCTGAATGATTTTTTTTAATGGAATGATACAGCTTGCTTTCCAGTTATTCTCTGATAAATCCAACACTCACTCTACAAAAAACCTGTGATTTAGTCAGCCACATCTTCCTGTGGGAAGAGTGGTAAGTCAGACTCAACAAATCAGAGAATTTGACTATCTCATCTTTGGGGGAGTAACAGGTGGCGAGATTCTCTGCCCAGAAAAGCACATTTCCACAAGACACTTTTCATACCCTGCCAGGGAGTTAAGCCATGAGATGTGAGACAAAATGCTCCATTTTACAGGTGGAAATCTCCAGTCAAAGAGTAAAACCAACCACTTACTGTCCTAAGAAAATGCTCTAGCCTGACCTGACTTCATGTTTATCTCAAAGCTAGTATTATTTTTGTTGTTTCATAATTACTTTGCTTTTCATAAGCATTCAAAATATTTGCAGGCTTTTCTGATGAATACGATGACTCAACCAGTCAATATCCTAGTGGAAAATGGATAAGGAAACAGGAATGTGATTGGGGTTTGCATCTCAGAGGATCTGGGATTTTTTTTCAAGTAATGACTCTCTCCTTAGCTTTTCAATTGTGAAGTCAATGCTGATCATTTCTTAACTGTTTTATTTGTGTGGGAAGCAAAAATTTATATTCCCATCTTCAGGATGTCTTTAAGCAAGGTTAAATAAGTAATCTTGTAAATCATTCCCTGTCACCAATAGCAGCAGTATTACTTTCATTATTTTAAAGCACTTTTTTTTTTAAATGGAAGCACCAAGAATTTTGAGTAATGGCAGTGATGTTGAGATAAAAGTATCTAGTAACTGTCAGTAACAACACTAGCACTTCTCTAGGGTCTGTGCTGGGAGAGCTAACCTCAGACCAAGCAATAAAGAGAAAACGGTTCAGGCAGAATGGAAACACTGTGTTCTTATAATAAATCCTGAAGACTTACCTCCACACATACTTATATCGCCTTCAATGATTTACCCATCACCCATCACCCGGGACCCCCTGTGCTTTGTACCATGGCAGGGCCCGCCCACCATCCAATCCAGAGGGAATGCCATGCTGAAGGCCACCAATGATGATTCTGTGCTTCCGTTCACATTGCCTTGCCCAGGCCATGTATACAGGGGGTAACAATGTACAGCACCGCCCCTAAGGAGATGTCAAGAACATTCATGAACCAAACACAGTCTGCCTTGGTAGACTGGAGCTGCCCTCAACAGAGACCACCTGACGAACAGAACATGGAGCTGAAATGTTAGAGAACAACTGACGACCACTTGACTACTCTATTGACAAAGGACTAAAGCCAAAGCCAAAGCCCAGGCATAACAAATAGGCCACAGGCTGGAAAGGAGATGAGGGACGTGAAACATGAATGTCATTGTCACTGTTTGAGAGAGAGAGAGATTGGACTCTAGCTATTTGACTGTAAGTGCTTTCTGGCTCACCTGGCAAGCATGCTTTTTGCCTAAGCATTGCCTCTACAACGAGTTCCTAATAATAATTATTATCATTATTATTATTATTATAGTGATCTATACAATGAAGTCCTAATAATAAAAAGTTCTTAGAATGCCCAGGAGGGTTATTCAGTGTGACTATAATTGTGATGTGCTGAGCACATGCCTGGTCCATTTTAGATGTTTGTGGAATATGTGTGTGTGTGTCTACGGCTTTGTATACATGTCACATACACACATGTCTATGCACACATATTTATCTACATTATCTGTATCTCAGATCACATCATACTCAGGGACTTGCACAACAGGGAGGCCAACAGCTCTCCAACCCCACTTGGACCTCTGTCCTCACAGCTTAGAGCCCCGATCTATGTACAGTGTCTCAGCATTTGTAAAGAACATCCCCAGCTACGTCCTCCCAGGTCATCTCTACAATCTCCGAGTGTAAGGATCCACAGCTCATACATCATGAAGCCTTTGGGATGGGATCCAGTCCTGTACCATTCACCACAAAATCTTGCCTGAGGCAAAGGAGGCAAAGCTCCATGTTCTCTCTCTCTCTCTCTCTCTCTCTCTCTCTCTCTCTCTCTCTCTCTCTCTCTCTCTCTCTCTCTCTCTCTCTCTCTGCCTTTCCCAGCCAGCGTGTCCAACCCAGGAAATGGCTGGCTTTGGGTCAGTGCAGTCCGAGTTCTGGACTTCAGCAGCTCTGACACAGAAAGTCTGCTTCTCATTGTTACAAGGTTGCACTAATTAGCTGTTTGATTTTGCATAGGAGAGAGGATGCAAATGAATGCAAAGGAGTATACAAATGAGAGCATCCCAGCTCTCCCAAAGAATGAGCCTGGAGTGCTGATGTCAGTGACAATGTATATTAATAGCCATCTTGCCAAAGCATGCTGCCTTTTTTTTCCAGAAGGGAAGAACATCAGGTTTTGGTTTTTTTCTTGAACAATAGTGACTTTCGATTGTATTCCAAGTTTATGATCCTTGACAAGAGGCACACTGGTCATAATGTAGTGATCTGTGCAGAAGGTTCCCATTGGAGGGGAGGAGGAGGTATTGGAAGAACAACACAGGCTAGGAACCAAGCCATAAGTAGTAGTTCCTGCTGTGAACCAGTATAGTACACATTTATAACCCCAGCACTTGGGACGTTGAGGCACAAGGATCACTTGAGGCTAGCCAGGATACGTAGACCCTGTTTCAAAAAAAAATTGTTAAGCCCATCGTAGTGGCTCACACCTGTAATCACACTAACGCACAGCAACCCAGGAGGTAGACAAAGAGCCAAAGGATCCTTGAAGGCCAATCCCGACAAAAAAGTAGCAAGACCTCTATATCAATGAGCAAGTCAGGCATGGTTGGTCATGTTTGTAGTTCTAGCTACACCAGAAGTATAGGCAGGAATTTTGTAGCCTGAGACTGCCCTGGCAAAAAGGACCAGACCTTATCTGGAAAAAGAAAGAAGAAAGGGGAAAGAGAAGAGGAAGGATGGAATGAGGGAAGAGGAGAAGAAAGGGTGGGAGGAGGGAAGCAAAAAAGTCTTGGGGTCATGGTTCAAGTGGTATAGCACATAATCTGTACAATTCTCAAATCTTTTGGCTGTCAAACATGGTGCTTCACAGCTCTGAGTGAGGTCTAAGTGAGATGATGTTTCAAACCAGCTGAGATAGAGTTGGTGATCAGCAATTGCTCATCTCTCCTTTCTCATTCCTTCCCCTATGGGGGAACTCAATGCGCAAATGACAGAGCTTCACTACTGTGCACTGCTTGTCATTCGGGTCAATGACAAGAACACGTGGCCCAGTCATCTTCTCACCAGGAGCTCCAGGACCTAAGGTGCCTCCCTCTGCAGAACAGCCGTTTTCCTTACCAAGCCTCTCTTGTCCCCCGCCCTGCCCTGCCCCTCGGGGTCCCTGTGCACTCCTGGAAGGCCCAACGGACCCCCAGAATTGCTCTGTGGCTCCGGTGGATTCCTCTCCCTGCTAAACAAGGCAGATCATCTGTGAATCATCTTTCTGTCCTGACATCGCAAAGGTGCTCAGCATGGAGAGAAAGTGAAGGTGGCAGAGGGTGAAAAGGAGATGACATCTCTGTGACCTGGCTGAGACCTACACACTGCTGTCTACACCAAAATATGGAAAGTGGCTCTGCCCAGTGCCTGGCACCACATGAAGGCCTGAGCTTCGGTCCCTGACTCCATATCCTACCTCAGAGCAGGAAGCCATGAGGAGGAGGAGGAGCTTGAGTCCCTGGCCCCATTTCCTACCTCAGAGCAGGAAGCAGGAGGAGGAAGATGCACTGTAAGGTAGACAATGCAGGGGCAGAGGGACTTGGGCTTGGGGCAGTGGGTTTCCCAGAGCAGTCTTCTCGGGGAGTAAAATGTCGGAATGTTCTGCCTAGAAGATGGAGACTCTTATCTTTTAACTGAAGCCTCTAGCCTGACATGAAACAAAACACACACACACACACACACACACACACACACACGCATGCACACACGCACACACACACACTCGGAACTACTCCCAGGAGCAGACACCCATACTGAGCACCTTTGCTTCCCTTCTGTTCCACACATGCAGATGTTGTTCCTGATGGTGGACACATTTTCTGAAGCTCCGTGGATGCAAAATGGCCCAGAGGTAGGCACCCACGCAGGCCATCCTAGGACTCTACTCCACAGGCAGGTCATCGTACCCCTTATGATTGAGTCTGGAGAATGACCCAACTTCATCTGAGGGCTGTTAAATTACCTCTGGGGCCAAAAGGCTGAGCAAGCCAGAGGCTGTACATCCTCTCATGATATCTGCTCTGATACTTAGTTGTTATCACCTTTAAGGTAAAGAAACAGGGAGATAAATGGAACTTGAGGCAATAAAGATGTGTGGCTATTGAGCCAAAATGGAGACTTACAACCTCCCCAGCCCCAAGCCCAGACCTGCTCCCCAGGGCTGAGCATTTTGTAAAACAGATTCTTAAGAAGAAAACAGCCCAGACATCCAGAGTGAAACTTCTCAGCCCACAAAGGTGCAGAGACCACCACAGAAGAAGGAAGGAGAGTAACGTTGCTTTTTCTGAAGATGAGTCTGTCCTTCTGAAAGGAAGGGCAGAACAGAGAGGGAAATGGAAAGAGAGAAGGAAGGAGGGAGGGAGAGAAGGAAGGAGGGAGGAGAGAGAGAACAAGAGGGACAAGAGGGAGAGAAACGGAAAAGAAGAGAGAGGGGGGAAGTAGATAGATGGATGGAAGGGAAGAAAGAAGAAATGGAAGGAGGAAGGGA
Source organism: Perognathus longimembris pacificus (assembly GCF_023159225.1). NCBI lineage: Eukaryota > Metazoa > Chordata > Mammalia > Rodentia > Heteromyidae > Perognathus > Perognathus longimembris. The sequence continues at coordinate 10,062,780 of NC_063172.1, forward strand.
GAGGAATGAAAGGTTAAAAAGAAGAGAGGAGGAAGGAAGGAGGGGTGGGTAGGCGGGTGGCAATCCACCTCAGAGTGAAGAGTGGGTTCTCCATGGAAACAGAAGTGCCTGTTTGCCTCAGGATGCCACCAAAGAGGAAAATTGTAAATCACTTTCCAGGCAGGAGGCATGATGATTACTGTGGCTTTGACAGCTGAATTTGAAAAACACTCCTATCAATCTCCATAGATTCCAGAGCCTCCCACCTATGCCAGGTGCTATAGGGCGATTCACAAAGAAGGCAGCCGCAGACACACTATTTCATCTTAAACATTCTGTGCAGACAAATAGTATGCAGAGATCATTTTGTCTCTTTCCCTTCTCCCAACTGCAAAGCAGAGCGGAAGGAAGGCAAGGGGAAGAGGAGGAGGGAAGGGGAAGAAGGAAGGAAGGAGGTGGGGAGGGAGGGAAGAGGAAGAGAGGCTAAGAGGGAGAAGTAGGTAAAGCTTACCTAACTGCCATCAGGTAAATACAAAGTGAAGGAGTAAGTAAGGATTTTTCATCCACATACAGGTGCTACAAGTGAGTAGACTGGAGTCTGAAACACAACAGCCCATGCACCAAGCTGTGTGGCTAAGAAAGCTGCTCTGTTGCTGACCCTGGTCTGGGGATAAAACATAATCTGCCCACGGTCTCATGGAGTTGTTCATAAGGACGTAACTTGTAACATAGCAGCTGAGTAAGTACCTGGCCAAGGGTCAGGCGTTCTTCCTCTCCCCTCTGATGCTATATAAAACGCCCTTCCCTAATGGATCCAGTGTTGCTTTTGGCGCTTTCAGTTATCTGTAGTCAGCTATAGTTCAAAACTGCCCACTTACAAATTCCAGAAATAAACAGTTATTGCATTTGAGGTTGCATGCTCTTCTAAAGAGCATAATGAAGTCTAGGGAAAGAGGGGGGCAAGAATCACCCCTTCTTCCAGTGTTTGCACAGTATATAGGCTACTGTCCCACTAGTGACGATATCACAGTTATCAAACAGACTCAGATTGCACAACCAGTATTCAAGTAGTCCTTCTTTTACTTAATAATAGCCCCAAAGCCCAAGAGTGGTAGTACTGGCGGTTCTAATATGCCAAATTGAAGCTGCAAAGTACTTCTCTTAAGTAAAAAGATAATTTCCTGACTTGTGGGGTACTGGTAGCCTAAGCCTGTAATCCTAGCTCCTCAGGAGGCTGAGATCTGAGGCTTGCTATTTGAAGCCATCCCTTTTTGACTGGACTCACTCCTATATTTGTGGGTCATCAACCTCAGGTCATCCTGGTTCCTGCTGTCTATTTGTGGTGGGGGTGGGGATGGGCGTGCCTTTTTCTGCATAGGCTAGTGTGGGCTTCAATGCATGGTGTCTGAAACATTTGAAAAATGTGGGTAGGGCTTGTGGGACCCCAAGAGTTCTCCTCATGTCACTTTTGCAATAGTCTATTCATCAGATCAAGGCATAAAGCCATCTTTGATTAAAAAGAGTAGAATAGGAAACATTTGTGGCCATCAACCTCACCACTTCAATGTGCAGAACCTTCCTTTCCTTCTCAACATAATTCCATCTGAGCAGGCTTTCTACTTCCTACTGAGACCCTGACAGGCCCCATGTAGAACATTATTTACCATAGACTGCAGCAATCCTTTTCAAAGAGCTTCTTATGCCTACCAGCCTGTTTTTGAGTTGCACGCTTAGTTCATTTCCCTTCTCTCCTCTAGTAAACTAGTATGAGTTCCCTAGAGAGTGTAATTAGGAATAAAGTTGCTATAGTGTAATCCTGCCAAATCACTTTCTAGAGTCAATAATAGTCTTCTGTAGAACAAATAGAATTTGAGAGCTGAACACAGTTGAAAAACTGGGTTTGCCTTGTATTAGGCATTTACGGGTTTTGAAGTAGTATAGCAGTATCTGGCTGGAATGAAGCTCCGCGCAATGTAAGAGTCTTTACAACAGTGTTCCAGGAGGTTGTCAAACAACCCTTTGTTGAACTCTTCAAAGTCCTGGGTTGGGGGTGGGGAAGGCAGGGGGATTGATATACTCACTGTAATTCCCTCTCTAGTGCAAGAATACTTTTTTCCTTTGATGGTATTGGGTTTGAACTCACCACTCAGGCTTGCTTGGGTGGCTCTCCACCACGGAGGGATCTCTGTAGCCTAAAGCAAGAACAGTTTGGAGGGGGAAAAAAGAATCATCACTCCTTTTGCTGCAGCCTGTTCCAAGGCACTGTAATAAATGGGGAAAGGGAGAGGGATGAGAGGAGGTGGTGGCAGAGCATGTAAAGACAATAAGAAAATAAGCCAGGAAGCCAGATGCCAGTGGCTCACACCTATAACCCTAGCTACTCAGGAGGCTGAGATCTGAGGATCGCAGTTCAAAGCTGGCCAGGGCAGAAAAGTCCCTATGAGACTCTTATCTCCAATTAACCACCTAGAAACTGGAAGTGGTGCTGTGGAGCAAGTGGTAGAGAGCTAGCCTTGAGCACAAAGAGGCTCAGGGACAACACCAAGGCCCTAAATTCAAACCCCACAACTAACAACAACAAAAAGGTAGATGAGGAAACAGGAAAATTATCTTCAGCAATTATGAAAAGGGCTAGACTCAGAAATTAAAACTAAAAATCTGGAAAGTCTTCCTAAATGGGTAGAGACAGAAAGGAAAGAGGAATGCTTTGCTTTGGTGTTTAAAAGCTCATCCTGTCTAGATCATCCAAAATGATGGCAGAGAGACCTAAGAGGAAGTAATCATGACATGGATATAATCCCCACATGAAGAGACCCTGAGGATGAAGAAAGAGCTTGTTCCAGGGGTTGAGATGGAATCTGGAATAAAAAAGACAGGTCACTCATGTACTTACATGTCTTGTCAACCTCCTTGAGCATTTTCTTCTTTATCTGTAAAACAAGGATCACTATAGTGCTGATTTCATAGAACTAGTGGGACGATAAGTGAAATTTGACTCTCAAGAAGCTTAATGCCTGGTTCAGTGTGTGCTACTTACTTTTTATCACTGAAAAAGATCATTGACAGCTCCTAAGAATGACAGCAGTTAGGGTAGATTGCACTGTTATTGCTGAGGAGTTTCCAAATGGATAAATAATGAAAATACAACTGAATTTTATTTCTTATTTGCATGACAGTCCAAGACCCACATTCTTTACTAGGAGTCACCTGCCCTTCACATGGTTAGAGTCCAAAGTAGATTCCTGTACTCCAGAACATTCAGTCTGAGGACAGTAAAGAGGAGCATGCACTTCATGAAGTCTCCTGAGGTATGTGGGAGCAGAGTTCCTATCCACATTCTATTGGTGAGAACAAGTCATGTGGCCATACCTAGCTGCAAGGGATGCTGGGAAACAGTCACTGACCAAGCCACTGCTCCTAACTCTTCCAGGGCAACTCAGTCATAACACTGCTGCCACCGCAACCTGGCTTATACTTTTCTGATGGGCTGTATTGTGTGTGTGTGTGTGTTAAGGTTTTTGGTAACAGCCTCCACATATTATAGATTGAAGATCTCTCATCCAAAATGCTTACGAGAATAATTATTTCAGATTATTTTTAATTTTATAATATTTCTATTTACCTAATAGTAGATGCAAATCTGAACACTAAACATGCTTATGTTTCCTCTCTTTCTCTTTCTCTCTTTTTCTCTACACACACATATACACACACAAAATATATGAATAGCCCAAAGTTAAATAATTTTGGCCAGCAATGGAGTTTGAACTCAAAACCTTGTGCTTATTACTCAAGCTTGCACAATTGGCTGGTACTCTACCACTTGATCCATGCCTGCTGTCTTGGGGAGGAGGTTGCTGATTATTTTGGACTTCTCTGCCAAAGCTGGATTCAAAGTGTGACTATATCTCAGCCTCTTGAGTAAACAGGATTTCAGCCATAAACCATCAGCACATGGCTAATTTTATGAAATACTTTTAGAATGTTTTTTACATGAAACAAGATTTCATGGTGTGGACATGGAATCATGTCAGCATTCAAATAGATTCTGGTTTTGGAACATAGTTCCAGATTTTTAGATTAGGAATGTGCATCCCGTAGATATTAGCAATATGAACACACACTTCACCCCAACCTCCATCACCACAACTAAACGTGCTCCAGAAATAATCTCTTAAGGAACAAAATCAGCCCTACTAGAAATCACTGCTGAACAGAAACATATGGGAAAGCCATGCTGGTTTTCCACGGGAAAGAGAACATTCAAGCCAATAGCTTCCCTTTATTCATGGTCCCTACAGGATTCGAACTCCATAAGTGTGCAGGTTTGGCATATTTTGATTTCTGCAGGAACCCCTCACCTAACATACAGACAACATGCAAAAAAAAAAAAATAGCTAATAATTAACTGGATATGGTATTTTATAGGCTCGACCATCCTTTACTGTTGAAGTGGCCCTGTAGTGCTTTCCATGAACCAATCATTGTACTTCAAAAGGATTTCCTGTGCCAGAGCTAATGACAGCAACCACCACAACAAAACCCCATATCCACTGGTAGGAGGAAATCGCATGGGTCTATCTACTCCAGCTCTACCTCTGTAGATACTGAGCACCTGGTACTAAAGGAGAGAAGTGAAACTCTGGCTCCGACTGCGGCACCCCACTGTTCCTGATTTAATTCCTCTAAAGGGCCTCACAATGCCCAAGTGTTGTACATTCCCCCTGCCAAGCCTGACACCACGCCATTACGTTCTCTGAGAGAAGACCTGATTATACCATAGGAAGCAACCGACAATTTCTCATCGGCTGAGTGAGACTCCATGGGGTTTTAATTCCTCCTCTCTCTTTCGAAGCTCCTATCCTCTCTTCTAAGCATCTCCCCTCCTCCTGACTCTGACATCTCTGTCAACATGACAGGATCAGGGATGCAGCGACATTATGGCTGCCATGGATTAATCTAACAGCTATATTGATTTCTTGCTTACATCTGCTCCAAAAGAACTACAGAGAGTGGGCTCCTAAGGGTCTGAAAAGATAAAAGAAGATGAGACATAAATGCGCATTTTTCTCCTTGAGGAAAATAACAACTACAAACAAATTAGCATTGGAGCCTTGGTTCTGTAGCCTTTATTTGAAGAGATCATGAGATGTGAGCACAGCAGGACAGGGTATGAAATGTGTGATGCAGATGAAATCAATTGACGAAAACACCTGGAAAAGAATCTAGAAGTTAGATACAAGGCAAAACCCAATAAATTTGCAGGGAGACTGTATGTGTAATAGGAAGACACTTCCTAGCGAGGAGACATTAAAATCTCTATGCCACAAGTTCCTCTTGGGTAACATGGAACTAATAGCTTTCCTTGTGAGGTAATTGTAAAGAAAAATAAAGGCAACAGAGAGGACAATACCAAGTTTCTGACACACATTATTAGTATTAATTTTGCTTTGCAGAGAGGAATAAAACAGATATTCAGGGGCTGGGGATATAGCCTAGTGGCAAGAGTGCCTGCCTCGGATACACGAGGCCCTAGGTTCGATTCCCCAGCACCACATATACAGAAAACGGCCAGAAGCGGCGCTGTGGCTCAAGTGGCGGAGTGCTAGCCTTGAGCGGGAAGAAGCCAGGGACAGTGCTCAGGCCCTGAGTCCAAGGCCCAGGACTGGCCAAAAAAAAAAAAAAACAGATATTCAGAAAATATGCATGGCTTTAAGCAAGACAGTTCTTATAAAAGTATAAATCTTGGAGCCCCATCTTAACAACTCTTGCTACATAATAGTAGATGCAAAGAAATGCCTATAAAATGATATGTAGTTCCTCTCTGATGCAAACTAATGTAACAGCTAAGAGCATCCTAGAACTCAGTAGTTTCAGCCAACACAAAACTCAACATCTGTATCCTCTTCCTCAGCACCAACACCAACACCAAGAGTTCCATCCTAGCCATACCTTGAGGGAGCAAACTGCCTACCCTGGGAGTCATGAGCCAGGAAATTAAAAGAGGGGGGATCAAAAGGGGCCAGACTGATTTCTACAGGCAGCTTGCAAATCAAAACCAGACTACCAGCTACCAAAGAAATCAGACAAACTCATGAAAAGAGAGCCCTGGGACTCCTTCAGCCAAATGTTCTCATCTACATCCTGAAACTGGCGGGGAAATCTTCATCTCTAACACACTAGCCAGTGTGGAAAAGGGAAAAGTCCCTCCTTCTTCCCATTGTGGCCACCAGGCACTGAGTTTCCCAGAGACGGTACAATGAGTGGCAACTGTTGAGATGTCTTTGATAAGCCTGGGGACGATCCGGAAACCACAGGGACAATGACATTTTGTGTGTGTGTGTGTGTTCCGAGAACAGCCCCACTTGAACTTGGTCAAGCTGGAATAGGGAAATGTGGCAAACGACAGGCATACCTATTAAAAGTGGCCCTCTAGGATAAAGACTTTTTATTTCATCTATCGTGGGGCTTGAACTCAGGGCCTGGTGCTGAGGCCTGAGCTTCTGTGCTAAGGCTAGTGCTCTACAACTTTGAGCCACACACCACTTCTGGTTTTCTATGATTAATCGGAGGTAAGAGTCTCATAGACTTTTCTGCCCAGGTTGGCTTAGAACCGCGATCCTCAGATCTCAGCCTCCTAAGGAGCTAGAATTACAGGTGTGAGCCACCAACAACTGGCTCAGAATTAAGACGTTTAAGCGATAAGCACCCATAGTGAGTTGGTATCAAGAAATAGAAGCCATCCTTCAGTGGCCACCTACAATTCACTAGCCCTTGGGGAGAGATTAAGAAATGCACAATATTCAGTTAGCAAACATCCACTAAGCTACCTTACGTGTCAGCCCTAATACTAAGAACTGGATCCACATCAGTAAACAGTAGGGATAAGGAGCATTTTATTTTTCTCCCAACTTCGACTTCTTTCTTAGAAGGGTGTACAATACTAGGATTGGAACTCAGGATACTGAGCTTTCTAGACCGGTGTTCTACCACTTAAGCCATACCACCAGCACTTTTTGCTTTTTCCAATAGGGTCTTGAATTGAGACTGGACCACAATCCTCATAGCTCAGATGACAGGTGCATGCCACCACACCCAGGTTGCTATTGGTTGAGCTGAAATCTCATAAATGTTTTGCCTGGGTTGGCCTTGAACTGGGATCTTACTGTTCTGTACCTCTCGAGCTAGGATTATGAGTGTGAGACCTATGTCAGCCTTTTCTGTCAAGTTATTCACGGAGGTCAAAAAAGTAAATGGATATTTCAAATACAAGGAGTAAGTCCAGGGAAGATGGACAGAAAGGGCTAGGAGGAATCCACAGTAAGTGACTTGATACGGGTGATGTATGCTAACATCAATGCTAACAAGACCAATGATAGCAACAGAACAACCAATGGCATTTCTTTAAAATTTTTGTATGCAATTCCATCTGTTGAAAGGGCTTTTGGGTGATGTGTGCATTGGACATGCCCTATTTTGCAGATGAGAAAACAGAGATGTGATGAAGCTAAGAATTTGTGTCAGTAGGGCTGGGTATGTGGCCTAATGGTAGAGTGCTTGCCTCGCATGCATGAAGCTCTGAATTTGATTCCTCGGCACCACATAAACAGAAAAGGCTGGAAGTGGCACTGTGGCTCAAGTGGTAGAGTGCTAGCCTTGAGCAAAAAGAAGCCAGGGACAGTGCTCAGGACCTAAGTTCAAGCCCCAGGACTGGCAAAAAAAAAAAAAAAAAAAGAATTTGCTTCAAATCATAAGTCCACACATGGCAGGCTAGAGTCCGCCTTTCTCACCTCTGGTTTTGTGGGTCACAGGAAGTTTAGCTTGTATTTCAGGAAGAGGCCATTAAAAGATATTTCATAGACTGGGCTCCTGAACATGTCTGTATCTAAGGAAAGACAGGCCTGGGGCAGAGCTTTTAATGTCTACACAGGCAAAGACAAGAGCTGGAACAGAGAGAGAGAGAGAAATCAGCAGCTATATGCCTCTGGCCATGAGGAGGGCAAGGTCAATATTTATTTCACTGAGTACCGAGGGTGTCATGGAGCTGGTGTCATTTCAGTAGAGTCACGTAGGAAGACAAAGACCCCTGGCAGATGTCACAGCATTTCTATTTTACAAGAAATCTAGAAAAGGCCATGTGGGGTGCCACCTGGGAAAGCAGAAGGAGCTCTAACATACCACAGTGAGACCAAAGGAGGATACTCTTAGAAGGCTACTTAGAGGAACGCAGAGGCGCAATGCCTAAGTGCATCTAGTCATATAAAATAACATTTATTGAAACGAGCTCCAGGAAATGGAAATCAGAGGTTTTCTTTGAAAACACACACACACACACACACACACACATGCACACACACACACACACACACACACACACACACACACACACATACCCCCTGTTAGAGAGCAAAGGGAGGAAGAATGATGGCGGGGGTGACTCTGATCAAGACGCATTACATACATTAAATGGACATTTCTGCTTTTTTTAATTTAAATTTTATTGTAAACGTGATGTACAGAAGGGTTACAGTTACAAAAATCAGGTAATGAGTACATTTCTTTTTAGACAGTGTCACCAGCCCCCCCCCGCCACCCATTTTCTCCCACTTTTTCCCCTCCTGACCCGCTCTCCCTCAAGTTAAAAAGTTCATTTCCAACCTAGTGTTTAGTGAGTATCACTGCTGCATTGGTTCACCCTTTGTACCGCAGTTTCTATCACTCCTCCTTTCTTTCCCAGATCAGATAAACTTACATACTAGATAAAGGGTATAGAAATCCAAAAACAATAACAACAGAGAACAAACCAAAGGAGGGAAAAAGAAAGAAAAAGGAAATGACAGAAAACAGTATAATTTTTTTAAAGCTCTTGTTTCCATTTCTTGGAGTTCATTTCAATAAGCATCATTTTATATGGTCATATGCGCATAGTTATTGAGTCTTGCGATCCTCTCCCAAGAATATCCTCCTTTGTTCTCACGGTGTGAATGCTCAGAGTGCTGCTTAATTTGTCATGATAAATGGCTATTTTAAAATATAACTCTCTCTTGCACCACTAATTGATGTTAAAGCAAAATTTTAAATTTTAAAATAGCATGTTCTCTCATCAGAGTTTGTCTGTGGCCTGGACTCTAGAGCCTGAAGGTTTCCTAAAGCTGGACTCCATGGCCTGCAGCTTGCATTGCATAGACAATGAAGAGAAATGTATGCAAGGACCCCCTCTACGTGTCAGGAGAGTCAGAGTGTTCATCTGAGCATATATACCTCAAACAGCATGAAAGCTGCTGACGGGAGAACAATGGAGCTAAAGGCCCAAAGAAATGTCCCCTTCTGCTCCTTTCCCAATTTCACTCACACATACAGCCGTACCTCGAAACCTGCTGGCATGTGAAGGAATTCCTCTGAGAGCATCTGGACTGGGAAAGGGCAAGGGGAAAGCACCTGAGCTCAGACCCAGCCTGGCCCTGGTCAGGGGTGGGCTCATCTCACCATATCCTCCTTCCCAGAAGTTCTCAGACTTCCCGGAAGTTGGTTTGTAGACCGGGTAACACTTTTAGTCCACAGAATATGTGTAAAGACAAGAGAGGCTCTTCTAGGCCTAGGAAAGCATCCTATGACCCTTTGACCTCTCCTTTTCCTCCCCATGGTCACATTGAGAAGCCACCTGCTCCAAACGCTGCCAATCTAAGATGGAGAAGAGCAGCTCAGCCCCAGCAGGACAGTAACATGAGCAAGAATTGACTGCACCAACCCACTGAAACTTGGGCTGTTTGTCTCTGTAGCTAACAGCAATTCTCCAGCGGCCCTGAGAGCTAGAACCATTTCACAGCATTGAACTGTGTGGTTTCTTTAGCTCCACCCCAATCTAGAACTCAAAACCTCACAAAAGGCCAGTGATGGCCTTTTAGCTGGTTCAGCTAAAACATTTGCAAGCCACTGGCTCATTCTGGTGGGCCACTACATGGACTTGGTTTGTTTTGTTTTGTGGTTGTTGTTTTAGTGGGTTTTTTTGTGTGTGTGTGCTGATCCTGGAACTTGAACTCAGGGCCTGGGTACTGTCCCTGAGCTTTTGTGCTCAGGGCTAGCACGATACCATTTATACCACAGCTCCACTGCCAGCTTCTTTGGTGGTTAGAGGTAAGAATCTCACAGACTTTCTTGCCTGGGCTGACTTCAAGACATGATCCTCAGATCCCAGCCTCTTGAATAGCTAGCGTTACAGGATTAAACCACCAGGACTGGATGTAGTTTTGCTTTTAGACTCAGATTTCTCCTCCGTTTGATGGGGATAAGAATATCGCCCTTGGCAAGTCACAACAGAGGATCATAAGAGCCCAATAGCTATACCCTTATGATCACATAAGATGATGCTAAGTGAAATGAACTCCATTTTATGAAAATGATTGTTATATCAGAGTTGTAACTACTTTCAACATCCCATGTGTATCTGTAGTTTCTACTATTGATGATGTTCGTGTTTCACCTTCTTGTGATTGTATCTACACTATCTCTGTAATCTTATCTGAGTGTATGGGAAACAGTGTGTACTGGTATTAGAATTAGGAAATTCAAAGGGAATACCAAAATTGAGAGACAAAGGGTAAAATACGAGAAACAACAACAAAAGCAATACTTGCAAAACTGTTTGGTGTAAGTGAACTGAACACCTCAGGGGGGGACGGGGAGGGGGGAGGGGGGTATGAGGAACAAGGTAACAAACAGTACAAGAAATGTATCCAATGCCTAACATATGAAACTGTAACCTCTCTGTACATAAGTTTTATAATAAAAATTAAAAAAAAAAAAGAATATCGCCCTTGGTGGCATTCCTGAAAGGGTTAAGTGAGGCTGCCTGGTGTTCATGCAGGAAGAGTGAAACCAACCCAATGGCTGATTCATTCATTATAGGCAGTGCACAGTGCATTCATTCTCAATACGGGTGCAATGTTAGGTAGCTTCCTCCAACCAGAAACCAGGTGCCAGAAGAAAGTAGGACCCCTGGCTCCTGTCACTGTGGGTCCCGGGAGCCCTTGTATAAACCCCTCCAGGTAGGAGTGGATAGACCTGAAGACTCGGTCCTAGTGAACAGAATATGCTAAGGCCATCCTCCCTACAGAGGTTCTAGGAAAGAAGCCTGTGCCTCTCCCAGCCTCAAGGAGATCCCTGCCAGTACCACTCCAACCTCTGCCTCTTTCCTTACATGCTATGCTCCATCTCTCCTCTCTCTCTCTCTCTCTCTCTCTCTCTCTCTCTCTCTCTCTCTCTCTCGCTCACACACACACACACACACACACACACACACTCGCTTCTTTTCTGTCTCTTACAGAGATAGGAAGTCGATTTAGGGCCCCCTAAGTAACCCAGTGTGTGTTTTCATCTCATGATTCTGAACTTAATTCCATCTCCATCACATCTTTTCTTTCTCCAAATGAGCTCACTTTCATGGTTCCTGGGATAAAAGACATTTCTCTGAGGAAGTGCACTGCTTGACTCCAAAGTTGAGGCCAGGTCCTACTCAACCTGAATTCCCCTGACCGAGGCCCCTCCTGTCATATTTAGCATGCAGTAGGAATTTGACACAAGTTGTTTTTTTTTCGATAGAAAGCCAGCAGTGCATAGCCAGTGGGTTTTAGAATTAGCTAAACTCTATTCATACTCGGACCACTTCAAAGGTTGTAACGTTAGGCAAATTATTTGGCTTCTCTGGACCTCAGTTTCCTTCTGCGGGCATTTTAATAGTATCCGTCTTGTGAGAGTTATTATGAGGACTCAGCTAGTAAGCACAAAAGCACCTACTGAGTGTCCAGTACCTAATCGGGCAGTGAAATACAGCCCTCAATTCCAGCACAGAGCAAGTGCACAACATGGCCGTCCATTCTGACTGGCATGTGGACGCTTGGGACTTTCTGTCCTTCTTGCTCTCACGAAACCTTCTCCCACCCTTTTTCTCTGACTGCCTTGGGGTCCTCTATGCCTGCTCAGAGAGAAAAAGTGAGGGGGCTGTCGCCAGGGATCCCCAAGAGCCTTCTTTGAGACAGCCAGTCCTGCCTTCCCACTGCCCGGTTCCTGTGCTCCCATGATGCTCTGGAAGCAAGGTTGGCAGCAAGCTCACCCAGGCCCTTCATTGTGATTCCTGGCACAAGGCATTCCTGCCAGCCTCCTCATAAAAAAATAAAAATACGTGCATTTCTCCTTTCATCAGAGCAGCCCAAAGCCACGTGCACCCTCCCGAAATGACCCCAGCAGGTCTGGAAGCCGGCTGCTTCCCAGGATGGTCTGGTATGTGGGAGGCGGAAGGAGCAAGGATGAACCCAAATAACCCCAGCCTGGGCACTGGGCTCCAGCCTGCCAGGGAGATCGAAGACTTGGTGTGCGCCAGCCGCTTTCTCTGAGTCACATGAAAGGGGCCCCAAGACCCCACTCTGCTACCTGGCAGCTGTGAGATTGTAGGCTAAACCTTTCTGTTTTCAGGCTTGGACTCTGAAATCAAGGAGTGGGACAAGAGCATTGACTTCCTAGAGTTCCTGGGGGACCCACGGGGCTTAGCAGGCACAAACTTGTCGGAAATACTTGCCCAACATATGGTTCACCGAGCACTTGTGAGTGGAACACATGCAACTCAACAACTAAAAGACAAAGCACGTTCCTTTGACACAGAGAAGACTTGCACAGGTGACAAGGGAGAGGCACGGCACACACAGGCAGAGCTGCCCAGTGCCTTTAGCCATCAGGGAACCCCAAATGCGAGCACAAGGAGGTACCCTGTGTACCCCTATGGTAGCCAGAGTTCAGGCTGCCAGTACAAGTGTCGCTGAGGGCACAGAACAGTTCCACCTCTCATGGCTTCCTGGTAAGAGGCAAAAGTGGATATGTTTGATAGTTGCTTACAACTAAGTCCCAAGATAAATGCCCCTTCTAGGTGTTTCCTCCAAATGGTGCGTGGCTCCTCAGTGAGTCTCCAGCTCTGCCCAGCTTGCCTGCGATCCACCCATGTCTCCTAGGAGTCCTGCAGGCCGTGGGGGAAACACCAAGACTCTGAGAGCAGCCATGGTACCTCCTCCTGGCCCCGCAGGGCGGTCCAGCTTCCAGACCTCCAGGGCCTGCTCCAGCCTCACCGGGCAGTCATTTGTAGGAAGGAACTGTTCCTCATGCCTTTCACAAAGAACCCTATGCACCTGCGGATGACAGGAAGACAAGAGGAGAAGAGACTTCCTATTCTCCCCTTGCCAACAGGCTGCTGGCTGCAATGTGCCCACATCTTGGATGTGAATCTAACAAAGGCCTTGGAAGTCTTTGGAAGAGATACTTTTGTAGGAGATGAACGAAGTGTCCCTTTTCTGCCCTTCGACCAAAAGGCATGGTCTCAACACGAGTCAAAATCAGAACAGGGGCTCACATGTAGCTCAAGAGGAGAGTTGTGTGCTTAGCACTCACAAGGCCATGGGTTTGATCCCCAACACCACTCATCTCTCTCCTTCCTCCTCTCTCTCCCCCTCCTCCCCTTCTCCTCCTCTTCTTCCTCCACTTGCCCCTCCCTTCATTTTCTTCCTCCCTCTTCCCTTCTTCCTTCTCTTCCTAGTGTTGTTACTACTAGTAGTAATAATAATAATAAATAATTGAAGTAATACATTTTGAGCTTGGAGTATACCCAATGGTAAAGTATTGCTCCTGGCCTGCAGAAAGCCCTGGATTTTGCCCCCTCTTTACCCCTCTCCCTCCAAAACCCGAGTCAGAACAATATGCAGTAAATGGCTGCTTTTGCTCCTCTGAGAGGGAAAAGACTCGTCTCGTCCCTATGGTGACAAGTTGGTACCTAGCACTAGCAACATCATTAACCAGGCCAGCACAAAGTGAAAATACTTCTTCAAAGAGGGAGAAAGCCCTTTCTTCCTTCTGAGACCTGTCATGACCTGTCACGGTGTGTTTCTAATTAGCTACTTCATGTCACTCTCTCTTCTGCACAGGGACACGGGCAGGAAGGGTGCTGTCTCCCCTGTGACCTCCGTGTGTGGGGACCAATCCTCATCTCCAGGGCTGTGCCCCAGCCTCCAGCAGGAGCATGCTGGTGGAGGGGGGCAAGGACTGGGGTACCGGCACCCAGGAATCCATCTAGGGAGGCAGAACGGTGGAAGAAACAGGACCTCACCTACAAAACACAAATGCAAAGCACACGAAGCACTTCAAGATGTACCACAGATGATGAAACCCCAGACAGGAAGTTGTCTTATTTCTCACAGTCAGCTCAACAGTTGAATGTCAGGAGCCTGGATTTCCATCGTCTGATCGTCCCGGGCTCAGGCCAGGGTCTCTGCCTCTGGCCAAGTCATGACTCTCCCCTATGTGTACAATGGGGAGAAAGATGGCACAGGCTTTGGATTGATGGGTGCTCAGATGATCTGAAGTCACGGCGAAGGGTGAACATGGCAAACCAGGAGAGCTGGTACGTATCAGCCCAGAGCATCGTGCAGCACGAGGCACACAGAACATGCACCATGGTTCTTCTTTGCTGTCATTTAATCCTAACAGGGGGCTTTCCCCGCAAAGGGCTCTTCCACTCACTGGAGATCATTCTAAAGAGGAGGCCATGGAAACTCAGAGACACCGAGGAACTGGTCTAATGTGCACCAGCATGACTGAGTTTAGGAGATGAGGAGAGGTGGGTTGTGGGGAACAGAGGCGCGGGGAAGCTGAGGCTCATGACAGAGGGGTCCTGCACAGATACTCAGGAATTCAGACCTACACCATGGTGGCAGTTGTTGCTGGAGGGCTTTACTTTAAAATGGTGTGAGAGATTTGGGAGTTACAGGCCCAGGTTACCAAAGCCACCGATTATCAGGGCAAGGTGGTAGCATGAAGAAGGAAACCAAGTCCAAACTTTGCAGCTGGGGAAACTGAGGCTGAGGGAGGGACACGGCCAATTAGTGTTCCTACTTAGAAGGCATGGCCCAAGGAGGGAGTGACCAGTGAGGCCGCTGAGCTCGCCAAACTTGGCTGAACACAAACCAAGCTGCCAAGTCTGTAAATCCGGGGGCTGAAAACGCCTCTTAAACTGGACCCAGTGGCTCACACCTGTAATCCTAGCTACTCAAGAGGCTGAAACCTGAGGATTGCAGTTCAAACCCATCCTGGGTAGGTAAGTCTATAGGACTCTTATCTCCGATTATTTACCAAAGAGCTGTAGCTAAAGTGGTAAAGTGCTAGCCTTGGGTGGAAAGAGCTAAGGGACAGCACCCAGGGCCTGAGTTCAAGCCCCACCACAAAAGAGAAAGTGGAGGGGTAGGAGGGAAAGTGGGAGGGAAGGAGGGAGGGAAGAAAAGAGGAAGGAAAGGAGGAAGGTCCTCTTCATAGACAGCTAATAGGGCTCTTATTCCCCAGCATAGCCCAAATCCCCACCATAAAGCCCACAGTGATGCTTATTTAGGGTGATATTTGGGGCTATAAAATTTAGAGGGGGAAAACAACATCTCATTCACCAACAGAACCATTGACTTTACAGTTGACCACTTACTGGCTGGGGACCTTAAGCGGATTACTTAGTCTCTCCAAGCTTCCAGTTCCTGACCAGCAAAATGACTCTGAAGGGAAATCACTTCACAGGATATATACCTTTCTGGCAGATAGTAAATAGAAAGGCAGCTGCGTGTAAAATCCAGCACACAGTAGGTCCTCAGGAAAGGCCATCAGAATCCACCAGAGGCCAATGACACAGCAGCAGTGAGCAGATGTGGTCAGGGAAGGCAGGGGTTCTAGAAACTCTTACAAGAACAGAACCAGCAATGCTGTTGGAAACCAAGGAGCAAAAGTGTAACCAAATGTGGGGCCTCTGCAACAGGGCCACCCCACACCCTGCCTTAGGATACCAGCCGGGGAGGTTTTGCAGATGGGAGACTGGAAGAGGAAGTTGAAAAGCAAGTTTAAGTTGTGTGAGAACTTACAATTTGGGGGCTTTTTTTTTTTTTTTTCCTACTTAAGGTCTTGCCAGCCACCATGGAGCAGAACTCATTTCTAGCTCATGCTGTCAGCAGGAAAACATGTTGTCACTGAAGAGTAAAACGCACCAGGGCCTGCAGAGCCCTGGGGCTCTCCTGGGTCTTTGGTCTCCTGGGCTGGGTTCTGTGATTTGAATGACCTCCCTCTGAGGATTTCCAGAGGAAGCACCCTGGGTGAGCGTCCGCCTGGGGAATCTCCTGACACGCGGTCAGATTCAAATGAGGAGGAATTTGCTTCCCCTAGGACTGCAGTAACCCCATCCAACCCACTGCTGAGTTCATTCACCAGACTGCACACCCAGTGCATGCTGGGTAGTCTGCTAGGCCCAGCATGGACTACAGGGCTCCCATGCTCCCAGGACAGCCGTGGACGAGAACCATCAGGCTACAGACCCAGAGAGGACACAGAGTGCTGGTGCTGGATGAACCCACTCACAACTGGGAAGGACTCAAAGGCAGCTTCTCGTGTGGGGAGCAGGCCTCCGGGGCAGCCATACACCGAGGGGCTTCAACCCGCGGTGGATTCTCTCACAGCTCCTCTGGGCACTTCAGGTGTCAGCAAAGCCTGGCTTTCTCTGAAGACCATAGGAAAGCCCTCCTGCTGTCCCTTCCTACTAGTGCTAGATCTGGAATCCTCAGGGGGTCCTTGGTCTGCAGGTACCTTGCCTCCATCTCTGCCTCCTCTTTCAGACAGCTTCCTCCCCTATGTGGCAGTGTCCTTGTAAGAGTGACACTGAAAAACCACCATCTCCCGGACCAGGTACTCTGTCGCTGTGGTCAGAGAGGCAGAAGAGGACACCAGGGTGCTGCAAGGGACCCCTCTCCTTCCTCAGATCTGCTTGCAGCAGCACCTTACCTAGGCTGGTTGCAAGAGGTAGCAATTACTCAAGTGTGTGTCCCCTCAGAGTACAAATTCAGCAGAGCGGAGGCCTTGCCTGGCTTGAGTATGCCCGTATCTCCAGAACCAAGCTAAGGCCTAACTCAGAGGAGGGGTCTATGTGATACTAATACATGCATGCTGCCATGAATATTTAAAGTAGGGAGTAAGGAAGGGAATAGAGAAAGAAAGGGAGAAGAGGAGGGAAGGAAGGAAGGAAGGAAGGAAGGAAGGAAGGCAGACAATTTAAGTCATTTTCAGGCTCCACATTGAAACCCAGGTCTGCCTTTCCCACTTCCACTCACTTCCTTTCCCTTACATCACCGTTAGTCAGTGACTCCCAGGGCAGGCCCCACGCTGAAGACCACAGATGCTTACAGAGTTTAAAATATTACCAAGGAGCCAAACTAACGCTCACGGAGCCCAAGAGTGAGTGGGATACATGAAGGGAAGCGTGCCTTCTCAACAGACTCAAGAGAAGCGTGCAATTCTGTGTCAGCCAGGGAGCACGAGCTCAGGAACCCAGTGTCCCCACATCTGATGACCAGAAAGAGAGGGTCCAGCTGGACGGTACCCACCCCCCACCCCCACCCCCTGTTCTCTGGGTGATCCTGCTGAGTCATTGCTCCTGAGAGCATTCGCTGTCTATAAGGTGGGGAGTGACTCGCCAGCTGCTGGCAGGACAGAGGGATTGTTTCTGTGTAATGAATGGGACAAGAGCCAGTATGGCTAGACAGTAGCCATTCACTAACAGTGGCGAGGATGATCCCTCAGGAATCCCGTGCAGGGGTGAGGGCCTGCTGAGATCCGAAGGAAGATGCGGAGGTTGCTGCCCACAGCCGTCCCTGCTCACATAGCCTGGCCCTCTGGGTCAGATGCAACAGGGATGGCCACGCACAGGACACGTGTAGTACTGGGTACCAGAAGCGGGGTACTGCGGCCTGGCTCTCCACAAAGGAAACCTCCAGAGAGGGCTGGAGTGGGAAGGCAGCGAGCAGAGGCATTTCTTGGTCGGACACCTTCCACATGGCAGAACCCACAGTCACTCCAAGAGAAGATGCTGGTCCACATCCTTTTTAGAAATGAAGAAAGTGAGGCCGAGTGCAAAGCAGCCACAGACCAGAGGATGGTGCGTCCCTCTTCCTTCTGTTGGATTTCGCCGGGACTGGCAAGACCCCGCCATTAGGACAGACTTCGTGTGGCCCTGTGGTACTACGGGACTGCTGATCACAGAGGCTCTGCTCAGCCCCGTTTCTTTTTAAATTTTATTTTACCTTTTTTTTAAATTGTAAGTATGAAGTTGATGTACAGAAGGGTTGCCATTACTTAAGTCAGGTAAAGAGTACATTTCTTTTTGGGCAACGTCCCTCCTTCTCTCACGCTCTCCTCGTTTTTCCCTCCCGTCCCCACCCTCAGCCCCATTTCTGAAGCTTCTAGTAACGTTCTTCGTGATATTGGAAGCCCAGGACTTGTCAGAGGAATGAGAGTCTTCAAACACGCCAGCCATCCCCCCATCAACACGGTAAGCCGTTTGCTGTTTGCAACATGGCACATGCGGTTCCAAGTCATGAACCAGACAAGATACACACCTGGAAATCCCAGCCGTGGCTGGTTCCATCAGTGCTAGCTCTGAGCTAGCTCTGAGCGCCTCCCTTGCATGCACTGGTTCAGGTGAGCTCCTCTTCAGTGGTCCCTGAACGGACTTCACGTTGGGACTTGGAAATCTTGGAGCCCACTGTTCTGTCCTGGGGGGGACGAGAGGCAAAGATGGCTGGCTGGGCGGTGGTACTGTACACCACTAGCCTGTGGCATTCACTGGTGTCAGATGTGGACCGACCTCAGGTGCAGACCTCAGGGCTTGGATACATACTTCCCATTCTGGAAACTTCACCTGTACCAGCCAGGAAAACAGGATTCCACAGGTTCTTTTTGCGTACATGATTTGGGGCTTGAACTCGGAGCCTCTGTTCTCACTAACACTTTTTTTTTTTTAATCCCCTCAAGGCTGTTGGTCTAACATTTGAACCACATCTTCACTTCTGGCTTTTGGCTGGTTAATCGGAGAGAAGAGTCTCACAGACTTTTCTGCCCTGGCTAGCCTCAATCTGGGCCTCTGGAGTTGGTAAAATGACAGGAGTGAGCCAACCAGTGCCTGGCCCCCATCGGCTTTTAAGAGTGGCAGAGATCTTGGAAGCTCTCACGCTCCAATGACAGTAAAGATGAAGGATTTGTTACAGAAATGCCACGTGGCTACTGGGTTTCTGATACCAGACACATTATCTTATTGAATCTTCACGAACAACCCACGGTGACGTATAGATCACTGTTGCCATCTTGCCCACCAGAGATGAGTTCGAGTGAGTCTAATGGGTCAAAAGTCATGACACTGAAGAATGAATGGACACTCATGACCCCCCTCACCCCGTGGCCCCTTGTGGGCCCCTCCTCACCTGTCCTGCCCACACCCTAGCTGCACCCCGGGGGGAGGGAGGAGCCGCACTGTCCCACGTGGGTCCCATTGCCTGGGCTCCTTGCAGGACACACGGTCAAGTCTTTATGGAAATGGCAGCAGTGGGCAGGTGGGTTCGGTTTCTTTTTACCCAGAAATGAAAGTAACACCTCCTAACAGAGAAGAGCTGGGGGGGGGGGGGGCGTCGAGGTCTATTCTTATCCGGGTGGAATGAGGAGCGAGGGCGGAATCCAAATGGCGAGGACAACTCTACATCTCTCAGAGAGCACATCAAAAAGACGGACCTCGGTTTCATTGCTGGTTTCGGATTTGTGACCACCTAACATACTTGCCACCAGAAGAAATAAAAATCTGGGATCAGCTGCAAGACGGGGGAGCCTTGGCGCTCAGAACAGGCTTCCCCAGGTTGGCGGTGTGTGCTTGAGTCTCTCACACACACTATTCAGCAATCCCAATCCCAGTGCAGGGGGAAAGCAGCCACAGATACCATATCAACGAGCAGCCAAAGCTGTGTTCCAATAAAACTTTATTAACACAAGTGGCAGGTCACAGCCGACTGGTTCTGGTTTAGAACAGGGATAGCAATGTGGCTACTTCATCGTGATTAAGGAAGGCAGAGCTGACAGCCACTGCCCTGCG
Organism: Perognathus longimembris pacificus; assembly: GCF_023159225.1. Lineage (NCBI taxonomy): Eukaryota > Metazoa > Chordata > Mammalia > Rodentia > Heteromyidae > Perognathus > Perognathus longimembris. Next base: position 10,082,731 of record NC_063172.1, read on the forward strand.
CAAAGGCCTGGGCTTGGGCCGGCCTGTCACCCCTGTCTGTCCCTGACTTGGACCCTGAAGTATGCACACTGTGTGGAAGGGACACGCAACAGGGAGGCAGTGCCCTAAAGAGGAATGCGTCCCGAATCCTGCTTTATGTCGGTGCTTCATGAGTACTGTTGTGGAGGCCTGGGCATAAAGGGTCAGGCAGAAATGTTGCCAAAGCCTACCCAGGCCATGGCCAGTGGGAGCTCCGAGCCTACCACTCACAGTTCAGATGGGCAATTTGTGAATAAAGAAACTGAGGCCAGAGAGAACGCACCCCGCATTTTCCTAGGACTGCCAATGGTAACAGCTACTGAGTGCTTGTGCTGAGTAGTTCCTGTGAGTTACAGCAGGATATTGCAATTGTTATGCTGTGTTATATATAACATGCTGTGTTGTGATGGTGTCATTGCTATGTTAATGCACTGTAAATGTTATCCTGCTGAGAAGCTTTCATTCAGCACAGAGAAGTTGCTCTTTTCAATGTGAAGTACACAGCCAGGATTCCATCCAGGCTAGTTACCCCTAACCCTTTGACACTTTCCCATCCACTGATACAGGGCCTTCTGTATGAGAAGCACCCCCAGAGAATAGAGGGCAGGAAGGTGAAAGAGAGGAAGGAAAATGGACTCTGGAGACACTCTTCCCAGATGAGAAAAGAAAGGGCCTGTTGAAGGAGAGCGGACCAACCCGATTGCCGTGTGATGGGGGACCGGGAGAGGGCTCTGAATTCAAGTCTGTGCTTTTCCAGAGCGAGGAGTCAGGCTGGAGAGGGACCGTCCTGCAGACCACAGCGCCAGCAGGCAGCCAAGGCCCAGCTGGAAGCGGGCCAGCGGCCGGGCTCTGGGCGGAGCTCAACCCTGTTGGGTCACTTCAGAACGCCAGGCAACCTTCGCACCAGAAAAACAAACTGGCCACTGCCTGCCAGGCAGGCAGAGTCGAAGGAATAAACAGCAGTGATGGCACCCCAGGGACTCGGCTGCTCCTCCCCATCCTGCTGGGCTATGAATAATCTCCATGACTGTCACAGAATAAGCTTGGCTGCCATAGGGGGTGGAGGGGGGGGGGGAGGAGGAGGAATAACTTCAAAGGTCCAAATAGCATGGTGAGATACTTAAGGACTCACTAAAAAAAAACTTAATTGTGCATTTCAAAGTAGCCAGTGTAGACAATCTCCAGTGATGACCACTGGAGTGTTAAATGTCTGCTGAAGTGACAGACACACCAGTGAGCTGGGTGGAGCTCTACATGATATGTTCTCTACCTGGGAAAATGCCCTGGCCTACCTCATAGATAGGCACAATGACTATGCATCCAATACGATTTTATAAATGTCTTTTACTATATAAAAACCCGTGGGAAAGGTGATGAAAGAGTTTCCACGGGACAGCTGAGAAATCTGGGAGTGAACTCACCTGGAGTGGCTGAGCTGTGTCACGAAGGAGCTAGAATGGAAACAGGAGTTACGGGACTCCACCCTCTTGCCACTGGGACTGCTATGTCAGAGGGAAGATGCCTGCCAGGGTACAACAGAATACAAATAACAAATATCTCCAAGTCTTCAGGGGCCTAGATTACAGGCAAATATGTTCTTAATTCCATCACTTCTACATGGGCGATCACACATCAACCGTGGTGTCTTTGTCTGGTAAGCAAAATGAAGACCTCAGGTCCCAGCAATGAACACTGGGATAAAAGCACAGTGGCGGAGACAGGCATGGGGCATGTGCTTGTAATCCCAGCTGTTCAGGCACAAGGCAGTCAATGAAAACTTATCAGCAACAACAAAACTAAACACAAGGCCGGGGGCGTGGCTAAAGTGGTAGACCCTCTGCCTAGCCCAAAAAGTTGGAACACAATCTGGTGAGAAGGCACAGAAACTGTGTGTTCATCCAGAACAAGCTTTTATGGAATGATCTGAATCCACAGGAGAGGAAAAGAAGACCCTTTCAGAGGTTGTGAATTCCATCACAGATAGCAAACTACCTCCTTACTCTTCTAGAAACTTTCTTATCCTTCTCTCCCCGAGGCAGAAGGAGGAGAGCCTAGGCACAGAACTGTGTCCTGCTTTGTTTATGCCAGTATTATGGCTCAAATGCCAGGCCTCTTGCTCTCATTCAGTTCGTTATCTCACAACTGGTGCTTTACCACGTGAGCCATATTGGCTTTGTGCTGGTTAGTAGGAGACAAGTATCCCAGATTTGTCTGCCTGAGCTGGCTTTAAACTATGATCTTCAGATCTCAGCATCCTGAGTAGCTACGATTACAGGTATGAGGTGTGAGCCACCAAGACCAAACGTGTATTTTAACATAACCATATTCCTTCACATTCCTGAGTACCTTATCCTAACACCTTTGGAAAGCATTATACTAGAAAGGAATCTCAAGCTTCTCCCATTTGCCAAAATGCTCTTATGGCATTAAAAAAAAAAAAAGTTTCAAGATTTCCAATCCTGGTGTTTCAGGCCCCAAGGAACTTATGCCTCTCTTAATTTTCACAAAACCATGATATCAACAAGTTGCTAAAAGGGATACAGACAGGATAGTGTTGCCCCAGACCCCAGCTTTCCTGTGGAAATCAAGTGCGTGTGTGTGTGAGAGAGAGAGAGAGAGATTCTCTTATATATCAAGTCTTTTCCTATTACAAGCCCCACTTCTGCTGTGCATAGCTCTGTGTTCAACTATCTACAGTCCCTTGTGGCCTGAGGACTCTGGGAAAGCAGGGTAATCTATCTGGGCACGTAGAACTGGAACAGGAAGAAGAGCTGTTATAGTTGAATGTTTCTGTCCCCCTAAATGGCATATAGAACCCTCACTTTTGGTGTCATGGTATTAGGAGGTGACCTCCTCATGAAGGTGGAGCCCCTGTGAATTGGATTAGTATTCACACAAAAAGACACCACAGAGCTCTCCTGATCCCTTCTGCCACCAACACACAGCAATTAGGAGGCCATCTATGAAGCAGAAAGTTGATCTTCACACGATGCAGAGCCTGCTTTGATCTTGCACTTCTTAGCAGCACAAATGGTGGAACCCAAATCCCTGTTGATAAGCTCCAGTCTGTGTTGTTCTGGAGCTGAATGAAGTAAGAAAGCAGCAGCTCTCTGGCAAGAGGCTTGAGGGACACTGAGCTGTTACACAGCTTCTCCCTTCGTTTTGTTGATGAGTATCTCCTGGAGGAGACCACTAGCTGCTTCCTCTTGGCCTCAGCAGTCTATTTATTCATCTTTTCTTCTTCTTTGGGTCCCATGTGTGGGGCACACGTGGAAGTCAACTAGCTGGCCCCGCCTGTTTCTCAGTCTTGGGGCCACGTGTGGCTAAGATGGCGGCGCCTAACAACAATGCGCAGCTGCTACAAGTGTCTTTGGTTATAACCGGAGGCGGTTCTGTGGGCTGTGATGCCCCGGCTCTTCCGCCCTTGATGGACAGCTCACCCCTCCCCTTCCTGCCGATCTTAGACCTGATTGGCTCCTGTGCCTTATATTAGTGGCACGTACTTCCCCAATAAACGAGATCTTGCGCTGACTTGACTCCCAGGCCGTCTGATTGTCCTCCAGTGATGGAGGGCTGGGTGAGGGCGGCCTGCCCACCCTTCTCCTTTCTTGGCTCATCCAGTAGGAGCGTGCCTTCCCCGTCTCTCCCGCGGGGCGGGGGAGAGGGGGCTAAAAACCCTGACACCATGGAAGACACATTGGCCAGGGTCTGTTTCCTAGAGTTGGGGCCTAACTTGCAGCTTCTCTCTCACAGGGCTGTTCTCTCTTCCTATGGACATGCTACAGGAAATTATGGGCATGCCTGTCCACACAGGAAACAAAACTGCCTCCCGATTGGGGATTAATTTGGGTATCATAGCAATAAATGAAAGAACAAGTTTTTCTACACCAAGCAACTTTTCCTCAGGCTGAGCACTGGGGCTTTCATGATGGGTATTTATGGAAAACTCCACCCCTGAGCATAGAGGAGATACTGCTTTCAAGTGTATGCTCACCATGATACACTGAGCCACTAAGGACATCTCCACTCCTCTTCTATTAGTACATATTAGTTGCACACAATGATGCGTTTCATTATGACCTTTACATACGCACGTCTCCATAACTCAAAAATACTGAAGTCGCCCTGGCATTTGTGGCGCATGCCTGTAATCCTAGCTACTCAGGAGACAGAGATCTGAGAATCAGAGTTCAAAACCAGCCTGAGCAGGAAAGCCCATGAGACCCTTACCTCCTATTAACCACCAGAATAGCCAGAAATGGAATCGTAGCTCACGTGGTAGAGTGCCAGCTTTGAGCAAAGAAGTGAAACAAAACAAAAAAAGCAACCAAACAAAAACAGATCGGGAATCATGTATAGCATGGTGGGAATAAATGGGAAGTTGTCAATAGCAGCAGTGCTGTCCAACATCCCCGGGATGGTTAATTTGACTTGTCAAGTTGGTTGTGGGAGAAATGCCCAGGAGGTTGGGAATGCACACTTCTGGGTGCATCCGTAACGGTGTTTTCACAGATGGTTAACTGGAGGAGGAAGACCCACCTTGACTGTGGGCCGCAGTATCTCACTGGCTAAAGGCATGGATGGGATGAAAAAGGAGGAGGAGGAATGTGCCCAGTCCAGGCACTCTGTCTCTAGTTCCTGGTTGCTGTGAGATGAGAAATATTGCTCTACTACGTAGAAATACTGCTGCAGACCCAAAGAAATGGGAGCATCTTATCATGAGCTAAAAATTCTGATACCACAACCAAAATAAATCCTTCCTCCATTTAAGTTCTCTCCAATATTTATTATGATGATGAAAACCTAACACAATCAGCACTACTTGGAAATGAAGAACCCTGTTTAATGCCTTTGATACTGGCAGCTCCACCTTTCAACCTCTGCCCCATCCTAACCTCTTCACCACAGTCAGGCCCTCTCAAGCCATTAAAGATGCAGGCTGACCAACCTTCCTACTTCCTCAGCCAAAGGCATGGCTGAAATCTTGAGCAAATCACGTATTGTCTGGTCTGCATCACGAACTCAGGCAGAGAACTCACCTCCAGCTCTGTTCTGAGACCCTCCGCTCTCCCCAGATCCCTCTCCAGTTGCCACACTAAGGAGCCCTCCCCCCCACCCACCACCAACTTTTGACCGGACTGTCCAGAGTGGGGAGACACACTCGCCTGTGTGAGGAGCCTCACGATATTGACTCCGCGTTCTCTAGCACACAAAGCCATCATAAGACACAGGAAACACTGCTTTGTGTTGCTCTGCTTGCCATACAGTCCGCAGAAGTTCCCCAAGTAGAGCTTCAGGCAAAAGATGACGGTGGCCTTGACATCTTTGGCTAGGGGAGTAAGCGGGATCTGAACAGAATGTTAACAGGCTGGTGCAGGAAATGTATACACAACAACAGTTTGCTCAGACAAAGGCAGTTGAGGTTGCATTTTCCTACAAATCAGGCTAAGAGAATACAGACAAGAATGAACGGGAAATTAAGACCTTAGTTAAAGCACACCTGAACCCATTAACCAACGTCTTAGTGATCCATGGCTGTGAACAAGCTCCCGAGAGAAACAACTTAGAGGAAAGATTTATTTTTTTGGCACATGGTTTCAGTGCATGGTAGGCTGATCCCATTTTTCTGCACTTGTAGTATAAAGTATAACATCACAGTGATGGTGGCAGGGCGTGATGAAGCAGAGCTGTTCAACCCAGGGCAGCCAGGAAGCAGAGAGAAGAAAAGAGAGGAGAGAGAACGACAGAGGATGGGAGGAAGGGATTGAATTATTTCTTTTTCCCTCCTTTATTTCATCTGGTCCCCAGGCTATGGGATGCTGACGCCCACATATAGGATGGGTCTTCCCGCTGCTTAATTCATCCTCTTCAGAAACATCTTTATAGACACATCCAGAAGTATGCCTTACTAATCTCTTGGGTGTGCCTCAACCCAGTCAAATAGACAATCAAGATGAACCATCCCAACCAATCTCTCCCCACCCTCCACTTTCTCACACTCCCTAACCCTTCAGTAACCATCATTCTATACTCTGCTTATACGACTTCAGGTTTTTCAAATCCCACACACAAATGAAGTCTGGCTCTACTCATCTTCCTGTGCTGGTCTTGCTTTGTTTAACATGATGGCCTCTGGTTCCTTTCACACGGCCTCAAATAACAGATTTTTCTCTTGTAGCTGAATGATATTTCATCACGCATAGCTACTAATTTCTTCATCAGGGAGAGTATGTTCTGGTGTATTACTGTGCAGAAAGGGGATCAGAGTTAATGTCAGGGTGTCGCCTAATTCAAAGTGCCTAGAAGAGAAGATTCTAAATAGTTCCATCACAAAGAAATGAGGAATGTTGGAGGTGATATACAACTATCTTGAGCTGGTCACTACACAATGTATAAATGTACCAAAACATCCCACTGTACCCTATAGGGATGTACAATGACTTCCTGATGCCTAAAAAAGGACAACTACATCATAGAAGCTAGTCTAAAATGTTCTCCAAACTCAGCTCATGGACTCTATCAAGAAAAGGGCATCTAAAGAGAGATGAGATGACAATTCAGTTAGGACATGGGCAAAGGAATACACCTGATTCCTCCTCCATAAAATGGGGAGATAGTAAAGGAGCCCCACTCAGAAGGTTAAAGATGAAGAGATGATTCAGGAAGACATGGGCAAGTGCCTCTCACATAATTATAAACAGCACTGGGCATCTATCTCATGATTCAAGCCAATGCAGTTACAACAGGCCTGGAAAGCAGATACCAAGTTGTCTTCCATTTTGTCGGTAAGACAAAGTGCAAAAAGACTAAGAAATGTGCCCAAGCACCCAAGCTGGAAGCCATGGAGGTGAGCTCGACTCTAACACCAGAGCCAGCCTCGGGACACTTTCGGGCTCTTGGGAGTGACAAACAGAAAGTTGAACTCCATGAAAGCAGGTCAAGACATTTCATGGAGGCAACACGGACGGGAACTTCTGTAGAACAACAGGCTAAAGGGTCCTGTTTGAGCCAGGTCTCAACGAACTTCTGTTTTTCTCCAGGAACACAAGTAGGTACAAAAGGCCTTATAGGAGGAGGCCTGCCCAGGTAGGAGCAAGAAGGTATGCGGCCGAAGCCTCTGATTGGGTTGGACTGTCCAGTCACGTGCGGCAGTAAAAGCCTGGCTGTGCTGGGAACAGCACCGTGAGGAACTCACTTCTACATCTCTGCACACATTCTGATTTACACCACGCTGGAATAACCAGATGTAATCAACCAGTCTCTTGTGAAGAAAGATTTATCTCTCTGATCCTGAAGTGGGCTCATCTTCAGCACCAAGGTCAACATAATAATAACTGACGAACTGGGGTGCTCTGGGTAGGGACCATCATCATCAAGCCTGCTAGGATCGCGATGCTTGTGTTTCTGCTCCATTATATATAATCCCAGATATAATCTGGGTCTCCTCTGTCGGCTTCATGCCCACTCACTGGCATCTCAAAAGGAACTTCAAGTTCATGTCCTTAAAAAGAAAAAATCTCAAGACCCAAAGACAGGGCTTGATCAATCACTATAGCTAGAGATTAGTTCCTGCTAAAAAAAAAACAAAACAGCCCACCCTGATGTAGGGATCTGAGCACACCCCTCTGAGCTAAATAACCAAATAGCTGTGATGTGATGTCAACTTGAATGCCCAGGAAAGGCACGGTCATGTAAAATGGGACCACAGACTGGAGACATAATACAAAGGCCTGTTTGCTTTGAGTTCTCTGCTAATCCCTTCCACACTCAAATCCTCAGGGTCTTGTTTCTCATGTGAATCTGGCCAGGTCTTTGTGTTACTCCGTCTTCAGATCCTTTCATTTTTTCCAATTTCAACAGCTCCAAAATAAATGTGTCAAACAACCGCATGCTGCGGTTTAATTGAAACATCCGATGCGGTTTAACTGAAACATTTGATTTTTTTTTGAACACATAGATAGATAAATGGTGGTGTATAACTGAGTGCATGTTGAAATGCAGAGGGTGCTGGAAACTATGTTAATTTAGACAAAACTTGCTTTCACTCTAACCAACAGCATCTGTAAAATCCCTTCAAACTTAACAGGTGAGCAACTGGATACCTAGAATGTCAAACTTTTTTTTTTTTTTAATGGCATAGCATATAGGAGAAAGAAATCAGATGAGTTCTGTATCTGAAAACTTAAGTGTGTTAAAACAGCACTGAGTTTTCTATAACTCGTTATTTTCTTTTCTTTTGGCCGGAAAATTTGGAAAGACTCATCTGGTTGGTTCTCACCAGGGTTTTCTCATGACCTTATGGATGGATGTCAGCTGACAGAGCAAAAGGCCTAAACAGCCGAGATGGCCACGCACAGGATTGCTGCTGATGGATGACTGGGAGCTCAACTAGGACCACAGGCCAGGCACCCACGCCATCTCTAGGAGGTGACAACCATAGCGTTATCCCAGAATGAGGATCCCTGAAACACCAGGCAGGGTTTCGCATACAGTCCACAGTGACTCAAGGGAAGAGACACAACAGCAAACACTTCTGTTGGGCTCTGGCTATACCTTTAAGGGGCAGTCCCGAGAGGCCTGCCTCTTTCCCCACCCTAGGGCTGCTTGGCTGTTAGCCACTCCTACCCCCTTCCGGGTTCTACCGGAAGAGGCCCAAACCAGCCCCGCCTTCCGCCTCGGCCACGTGTGATATCATAATGGCGCCCAGCCGAGCCCAAGAGGGCGGTTCTGTGGGCCGTGATCTCTGCCTGTAGAGGAAGTGCTGTGACATCACTATGATGAGCAGCTTGTCAGCCTATCGCTAGTATGCAGTTAGTCCCTCCCCTTCCTGCTGCCATTACTGTTATATAAACCCCTCCCCTGAGTAAATCCGGTGGGAGTTCCAGAAGCTCACCCCGAGATGCCCACACTGGCGTCCTGTGTCGTTCTTTAAGGGACCGAGGGGAGGAGGGGTGTCTCGCGACTAGCACCCCCAAGGTTTGCACACTGGGTTTGCACACCCGCCCGGCGGGACGGGGCGGGATACGCGCGAGGGTGAAGAGCGGAGCCCGACACACTTCAACTTCAATCCCATGTGTGGGGGCACTTGTCAGGACCCCAGGAGAAAATGGAGGGAGCAAGGGAAGAGTTGGATTCTCCATCAGACGCAGGATCCATCTCATCAGAAACAGCTTCCTTTCCAATGTGCTCATGTGGGAAATCCTTCCCTATGGTGTCTCTCTTTGCTCAGAATGTATCTGGAACGTCCAAGAGCATGGTTTCATGGCTAACCTATAGCAGGTTCACAGAAAACAGGCTTAGCACTTGATCAGCGATACTTTGTTTCTTACCCAAACTGGCTTTATTTAGCATCTTAACTACTTAGTGAGCACCAGAGAAGAATATTCCAGTGTCTGTGGAGAGAGTCTGCAGAACAGAATGTTTTCTTCTTCACCAGATTCACATTCTGGTGAGTGGGGGAAGGGGATTTCAATAATAGCAAGTCAGCAATGAGGTTCAGCATCTCACTAGAGATAACAGAAAAGGAGGAGCAGAGAGAGTGTTCAAGAAAGGTGGTCACCCAGGTGTCTGTAGCTCATGCCTGTAATCCTAGCTACTCAGGAGACTGCAATCTGAGAATGGTGGTTCAAAGCCAACCTGGGCAGGAACGTCCATGAGACTCTTACCTACAATTAAGCACACACACACACACACACACACACACACACACACACACACACACAATCTGAGAGTGGAGCTGTGGTTCAAGTGATAGTAGTTCAAGCCCTAAGATACATACAATGCGAGAACGAGAGCTAGAGTGAGAGAATAAAAAGTAATCAGGGGAAAAAAAGAAATAAAGGGGTGGTCAGAGAAGGCCCCTCTGGAAATTGACATGGAAAAGGCTGGGATGCAAGGGAGCAAACGTGCATGCAGGGGGAAGAATGTTCTGGATAAGGGAGATGCCACGGCAATGGCCCCGCGGTGGCTTGCTCCACCAGCCTGGGATGCGGCGGGAAGGCCAGGGGGAGCGTGATGGGAACAGACAGCAAAGCAGCAGCGGCAGCTGTGGGCCTGGGGTGGGCACAGCAGGAACTTTGCATTTGATTCTAAGTGAGAGGGGACACTGAGGCAGAGCTGAGCCTGAAGTCTCAAGGTTTGTTTGTGGTAAGGGATCTGAATTCAGGAGATTCTGTGCTACTGGCGAGGCAGGTGCTTGGCACTTGAGCCACACCCTCCACACTCTTTTTGCCCTAGTTGTTTTTCAGACTATAGTCTTGCATTTTTCCCCCAGGGCCAGCCTCAGACTGCAATTCCACCAAAGCCTCTTACAGAGCCGGGACCGCAGACCCACGCCACCACTCCAGCTTATTGATTGGGATGGAGGTCTCATTACCATCTTCCCCAGGTTATCTCCCGCTCTCCAGCCGCTGTGATTACACATATGAGCCACCATGCCCGGCTACTTGGTCGTGTTTATGCAGGTAGGGTAGCAGCAGGAAGGCTGATGAGGAAGAAGTGCTAACTAAAGGCGGTGCTGCCTGGTCTTTGGTGTTAGTGGAGAGGGTAATAAGGGGTGGGAAAGGGCACATGTTGTGCAGGAAGTTTACACAGGATTTGCTAATGGGAACACCTACTAGTTGATCTTTTAACCCTGTGAACAAGGTCTATTTCAAAATAATGCTGAGTTGTTGCTCAAATTCAAAAGTGACCTCTCCACAGAGTGGTCAGCTGAGAGTAGCAGGAAAAACCCAGACCATGCTGGTTCCCTACATACTAGCCTGTGAGCTGCTCTCCCCCTTCACAGGGACAGCTGAAATAAAGGCTTTAGACCCCTTTCTCCATCCCCAAGCTCTGGCCAGAGAGACCGGTGGGGGTTCAAAAGAATATACCCCTCACTGGAAAGACCCTTTTTAAAAAGGTGAAAAAAAAATAGAGTCTTCTAAAAGTAGCTGCCAAGAAAGACCCAACCCCATTTGCATGGGTGCAGGTTTGGGTATTTTGGTCTCTCAGTGATATGACTTGGTGGTGCTGGCCCCTTCTTGACAAGCCAATGCTCTCTGAGGAGACTTTTGTGTCAAAAAGAAACCACCAGTGTGACTGCTTTGGGACTAAAGTCTAGGTGGGCTTCATGCTCCATGGGTCTCAGTACCTCAAGGGTTAAGGGTCTGCATAGAGACCACAGTGGCCCAATGGCGGGATGGGATGAGGAACAGCGACTACCTTTCTTTTCATTCCATTTTAACAAACACCTCAACAGCCACTCACTCTGGCAGGCAAGGGCCTAACTTACCCTTCCATAAAATATCTAGTCATTTAATGAGCCCAATAGTTCATATGAGTAAAAGGAGGACTGCCAACCTTCCTTTATTCAACCTGCAACTGACACTTATCGAGCATTATCCAGATGAATCACCGAGAACTCAAGTGACTTGCTCGAGCTCACTCAGATTAGAACCCACCAACTTGGGAAGCCTGGCAGCATAGCTGGTGAGAAATCTGGGTATCAATTAGATATCTATTAGATAATCTGCTAGAACATCTAATAGAAATGCTTGCAGCTGAAATAAGACAACCCCATTTAGAGTGCTTTGAACAGCCCGAACCTGCTTCCTGTAACAAGGGACTATAAGGATCTTCCTGACTTTCTCTTCTCTTTATATCTCCCTCCCTCCCTTCCTTTTTTGGTGGTGGAAGTGAGGTTTGAATTGAAGTTTGCACTTGCTAGGCAAATGCTCTACTGCTTGAGCTACATCCCAGTCTCTTCCTGTCCTTTCTTTTCTAGCTTCTTAGTCTTCTGCTTTGTTACCTCATGGTCACATGATGGCTGCTATGCCTCCAGGCACCATCACATCTATAAAACACTGAATTTTACCCCATAAATGTACTCGATTATTATGTCACTTTAAAATTAAAACTAAAGAGTGTAAGAACTGTATTTTTTAAAACAAATAAAGGGCAAAAGACCTGAACAGCTTATCAGAAGAAACACACAGACAGAAAATGGATATATCAAGATGCTTTCAGCATATATCACCAAGGAAATGAAAACTAAGCACTGAGTTCCCACCACACAGACACCAGAATGGCCCCGTTCCAGAGTAGCAGCACGACCAAAGGCTGATGAGGAGTCACGGAACTCAGCTGCTGGGAATTCAGCATGCTACAGCCACTATGGGAGAATATGGCTGTTTCTTTCTTTCTGTTTTTATTTTCTTCTTTTGTTTACTTTTTATTGTAAAAGTGTTGATATACAGGGGGTTACAGTGACATAAGTAAGGTAATGGGCACGTATCTTTTCAAACAGTATTATTCCCTCCCTCATTTTCTCCCACTCCCCCTCCCAAGTTGTAAAGTTCATGTCCAACATAGTATCTCATGAGTGTCACTGTTGCATTGTTCAGCCTTTGTCCTTTGTCTTACCATTTCTTTAATTCCTTTTCCCATCCCCAAATCAGATAAACATATATATATGATATAAAGGGTGCTGAAAACAAAACAAAAACAGTGACAGCAGGGTATAAACCAAAGGGGGAAAAAATGAAAGAAAAAGAATAGCTATACACAGTATAGTAAGAAAAACAAAAACAGTCTACGGCCATACCACCCTGAACGCGCCCGATCTCGTCTGATCTCGGAAGCTAAGCAGGGTCGGGCCTGGTTAGTACTTGGATGGGAGAAAAACAAAACCCCTCATTTCCTTGTAGTTCATTTTGTAGTTTAAGAAGCATCATTTTACTAGGTCATATGTACATAGCTATTGAGCTATTGTGATCCTCTGCTAGGACTGTCCTAGACATATACTAAGTATTACAAATGAGGGAAACCAGACAGCCTTTGTTTCTTTGGGTTTGGCTTACTTCATGTAATACGATTTTAATGTGAATGTGGCCGTTTCTTACCTACTAAACATTCTCTCAGCACAAGCTCCAGCAACTGTATAGTATTTATATAAATAAATGGAAAACTTATCTACACAAATGTTTACAGCAGCTTTATTTATAGATGCCAAAGCAGAAAGTAACCAAGATATCCTTCAACAAGTGAATGGATGCTATAGTGCATTCCAGACAATGGAATATTACTCAGCATGAAAAGGGAGTGAACAACTAAGGCATTCAAAAGCTGTGGAAGAATCTTAACTGTATTACTAAAGGCAAGAAACTATAAACTTTGGGATTCCAACCATGGAACTTTCTTGAAAAGGCCAAACTATAGAGATCATAAAAATGTCCATGTGGGGCTGGGAATGTGGCTTAGTGGTAGTGCTTGTCTAGCATGTGTAAAGCCCTGGGTTTGATTCCTCAGCACCACATACACAGAAAAATCAGAAGGGGCACTGTGGCACAAGTGGCAGAGTACTAGCCTTGAGCAAAAAGAAGCCAGGGACAGTGCTCAGGCCCTGAGTCCTAAACCCCAGGACTGCCCCCCCAAAAAAAAGTCCATATATGCTAGGGGTTAGGAGAAGAAAGGATGGATGGATGGGAGAACACAGTGGATTTGGGGTTCTGTATGTTGTAAGACATCTGGAAGGAGGATTCAGAACCATACAAAACAATGAATTCACTCTCATGTAAACTCTGGACTTGTTAGGCATGAGGCATTAATAATGGCTCATAAATTCACATTAGTGCATGATGCTAATAAAAAGAGGGTGACCTGGGTGCTAGTGGCTCACACCTGTAATCCCAGCTACTTGGGAGATTGTGTTCACACTTCAAAGGTAGATTCAGAAGAAAAGTCTGAGAGACTTTTGCCTCCAATTGGTTAATTGGAGTTAAAAAAAAAAAAAAAAAAAAAGCTAAGGTGGCTCAAGTGGTAGAATGTCAGCCTTGAGTGAGAAAGCTAAAAGATAGTCCCCGGGCCTGAGTTCAAGACCCATAAGAGAACAGAATGACCTTTAAGATACAAACCATGTAAAAAAATACATAAAGTCTCATAAATGGGCAAGAATAATTTCTATTGTGTTAGCAAGGGCTGTGAGCTATGGATCATGTTTTATTTTATTTCCATTTTCTTATGTGTTTAGTATACCTGCCCAATATCCACTGGGGGAGGGGGGGTGTCCGTGACCCTTCTAGCAAAGGGAGAGAAGATGGGTGAGGTAGCCAGACACGAAAGGACGAATGCACTCACCACCTTCCCACCATGCTCTCCTTCTCTACGTCACTGGGAGTAACTCACCAAGGCAGAGCTAGATGGCTCGGGACTATCTGTGCATGGGTACGTAAAGCTCTGGCTTCTCACAAGATGCCAGCTGAGGACAGTGGAGTCACCAGAGGTGAGAGCAGAAGAGGTTAGCAACCTCCCCGATCCCTCCCTCCCTCGCCTGTGTTTGCCAATTCCTCTCAAGAGGCCCTAAGCGCAGGACACAATGAGCTCTCTAGCCTCTGGGGACTCCCGGGCTCCTCTCCACCAAAAGGCAACCTCTTCCAAGCTGTGCAGGCTACTCTCCACCAAGCTGTGATAGTTCTCACAGCGGATGGGTGTGCTAACTGCAGAAGGGGCCGCAGGCAGGAGTTCATCGGAGCTCCATGAGCAACCCTAGTCCGCGGCCTGCCCCAAGGCTCCCTCCCCACGGAAACCGTGAGACCTCAGGGGCCGCCAGAACCCTCTCCTCCCAGATGTGTTCACTTATACTGGCTTTTTGAGGGGGGGGGGGTCAAGGAATTTTATTTCTGGCTTCCCCCACCTTTCCCCAGCATCACCAAGCATTTCGGATCAAGGATTTACGAATCACAGGTGTGGGCTGACTCATTTCTGAAAGTTTCCAGGTTGGAGAGGAGGGTGGGGGTAGGGCGGATCAAATACTGGGGAAACAATGTGATTGACAGGAGGGGAGGAGGGCACCTGGGAGGAGGGCAGATCAAATACCGGGGCGACAATGTCGCTGGCTGGGCTCCGACCTGCCACTGAACAGCTGACTCGTGTGCATGTTGTTAAAATGAAGGCAGCTGCTGGACACTGTGCAGGCAGGTCCTTTGTTAATTTATTCATGCTAATTGCTCATTTATAACATGCCGTTCGGAGCTCAGCATTGAGGAGGAGCACCACACACCGGGACCTTTCCCGTACGATGCAGCATACACACAGGCAGAGTAGTATTCAGGCACAAAAGCTTAGGGAAACCAGGAGTTGGGAGGGCTGGGGATCTAACTTAGCGGCAGCACACCCATCTAGCATGTGTGAGGCCCTGGGTTCGATCCGCACTACCACAACACTACTAAAGAGGCTGGAACAAGGAAAGCCAAATCCCCAGAGCCTACCCGACTCTGCCCGCTCTGCCCTTTGCACCTCCCGACACTGACCTTTCACCTGCAGCACCCCTCAGGGGGTGACACTCACAGCTCACATGGGAAAGCCTCACCAGGGGAACCCACCATGGGCGAGTGACTCAGAGCCCGGGAACCGTGTCCTCGCCCCCTCCCACACCAGACAACCCCAGAGCGCAGGGGCGAGAGCCTCACCGGTGAGTCATGCTGCTCAGGATCTTCTGGGGAGGTGGGGGGCTCGCTCAGAACCCTTGAAGGAGCAGGGTGCGTGCCACTAGAAGCCAGGCCAGCTGCCATTTTCCTGTGAAACGAGATTTTGTGGCTTTGGGTGGCATTTCTTGAAAAGGCTGTCGTACGAGTGGGTGATAGGAGACTCAGAAATGCCAGGTCAAATGCTCATAATGGATGATTTACCAGTGTTGACAGTTCCTTGATGAAACTCCTGGGTAATACAGAATCATAGTGTTCACAGAGACACCTGAAGAACATAAGCGACCCACCTAAGTAAACACACATAGGATTAAACAAACCTGGAAGTCCAATTCGGAGGTCTGTACTCATTTTCCTCTTCACTGCATTGCCTCATTTAGAATAAAAAGACCAAAGCAAGCACAGCGTAAAATTTGTTTTAAATGAATGGAAAAGCCATTAAAAAAAAAAAAAGAGGCAATATTTTGCTGGCCAATCCTGGTTGAGGACAAGGGAATGTTGGTCCCTCTGGCACATAATTCTAAGCTCCAAAGTAGGTGGCTGACTTAGATGAAATTTGGTATAGCTACTAACAGGTAGCGATGGATATCGTTCATTTGTGAACTTATGCAAAAGAAGGGATCTGGAAGTGTAATAGATTGAAAAACAGGTAAGAGTATTCATTTGGTCCAAGGGATAGGTGACATATCTGCTCACTGCGGTGGAACGATGCTATAATTAACACGGTTAACATGGACTGTATTCCTTGATAGACCACTTAGCATAACACGTGAAATGTAGAATACATTTTGTATGTCATAAGTCTGCAAAGAGTTCTTTGCGGGGGAAGGTACGCATAAAAGCACTTAAAATGCAATCTCCCTATTTTAGGTTTTTCCCAACGTAGCTGACGTGATAGACCTGTGACCAGGCCCAACTTCGCTCCTTTGAAATAGAGTCTGGCAGATGGACAGGAGCTAAAATCCTCCCAATTTCAGCTTTCCAAGCAGATATACTTAGAGGCATCAGCCAGCTTAAAACTGGCATTAATAAAATAAAAAAGGGGGAAGAGAAAATAGAAAGAAACAGGAGCTTAAGAATTTATCTTTCTGTTTATTCACTGTTTCAGCAACTACCATATGCCAGGCATGCAACAAGGTGAAAAGTTCAGCCTCTTCCCACAATCAGCATTTGAAGAAGGCAAAACAAAAAAAGGAAAGAAGATGATCTTCACATTTCTTGGGGAAATCCAGAAGGCCAAAGCAGGGTCCCCAGGAAATTCTGCACTGGCTGCCATCTTGAAACACAGTGATTAATGGCCTCCATTTGAAAGAGGACGAGTCCTTGTGATTTTTAAAAGGAATCCCCATTGTTTCTTGGTTTTAGAGTTTGAAGTAGAATAGCACAAAGGGTGAAATTTGAAGCTCTCAACTACTTAGCCTCACAAACAGAGGGGTGGAGGTGGTTGTGGTGCTCGTTAAGGACACCTGCTCCTTGCGCGTTTTCTATCAGTCTATATGGTTTACTCGGCTAGGCTAGAAAGGGCCTCTACCACAACTGCTGTTTGCATTTCAATTTCTAAAAATAAAATCATGGGAAGCCTGGAGTTAAAGAAAGAAATGGCTATACGCAGCCGTCTCAGAGAGATGATTCATTCAGAGAGCAAGATGTGAAGCATTTGAATTGAATTACCTAAGAGCTGAAATTGAGGGCAAATCTCTCCTTGTAGCCACTGCTGTATAATTACCATCCTAATGGAATCCCTTTAAAACCAAGGCAGTCCAACAAGTAAGTTTAATTGAAAATAAAATTTTCACACCCACTATTCTGTCAAAAACCACATTCAATGAAGATAGCTCAGCCGTGACCAAATCACGAATGCAATGCGTCTGGGGTGACAGGAGACAGGGGGAGAAGGGGAGGGATGCTATCTCCTTTAGGGCAAGTTTCCAGGCTCAGTTTTCCAGTTCTGTAGATTTTTTTAAAGTAAGTCTTTTGGAACAAGGTGTTGAATTCTCTCTGGTCCAGTGTTACTCCTGTGTGTCTCCTATACAATTTCATCACAGTCTCCTGAAAAGAAGAAGGAGGATTAGAATCTGGAAGGAAGGAGGGGAAGGAGGGGAGAGGGGAGAGGAGGGAGAGAAGAGGGGAGAGGAGAAAGGGGGGAGGAGAGAGGGGAGAGGAGAGAGGGGAAAGGAAGGGGAGGGGAAGGAATAAGAGCAGAGGAAGGGAGGGGAGGGAAGAAGGGAGAGGGAAAAGAGGAGAGGGGAGAGAGGAGGGGAAGGGAGAGAAGGGAAAGGGGGAGAGGGAGGGGAGGGGAGGGGAGAGGAGAGGAACCACTGGACATGCAATTCTCCCCTCACCCATCCAGTACACATTCTGCCTTAGGAAGATCACACTTACCCATCAGCTGACAACTTTTGACAGTGCCCCAGAGCTGCCCTTAGCCTGTGGACGTCCATCTCTGCCACTTATCGCAGTGTGACCTCCGAGTTCCTTCCCATCTCTGAGCAGTAGTTTTCTCGTCTAGAGGGGAAACACAAAGATTATTAATTCCCACATCTTCCCTCTGTGAGGAGGGATGGACAGGTCCCATCTTTGCCACCCACAGTGTTTGAACTAGCAGCTGCATAAACCAGGCGCCAAGGATTCGCGCAGAAACTCAACCCTAACCAGAAAAATTGGCCAAGATGCTGCTGGTGAGAACCCTGGGCCATGTCTCAGGTGTGTGCTCTTCCGCCAAGTAACCACTAGCAGTGGTCTGGACTACATGTCTTTGTGATCCATGGGCCAGAGTGTTTCTTTAGAAAACTGTGATGTGGTCTTTGACTGTGAATTGATGCTCTTGTTGAGGGACTGTGCACACTCCTGAAGGTACAGCCCAGCACTGGAATCAGACACGGAGGTTCAAATTGCGGACCTGCTAATCAGAGAGGTCAGGTGTGTGGTAAGCTGATTCCTAGGAGCCTTTCCAGTTTCTTTATTCTTAAAAGTAGTGCTGAGCAACTGGTGACTCACGCCTACAATCCAAGCTACTCAGAAGGCTGAGATCTGGGGAATACGTCTCAAAGCCAGCCCAGCAAGTGAAGTCTGTGAGACTCTTTCCTCCAGTGAAACGGCATCAAGCCAGAAGTGGAGGTGTGGCTCAAGTGGAAGAGTGCTAGCCCTGAGCAAAAAGCCCTGTGAGAGCACCAAGACAGGAGTTCAAGACCCAATACTGACACATACCAAAAAAAAAAAAATGGTGACGACAGCAGCCATTATTAGATTTACTAATCTACTTGTGAACAGTACTTTTCTTCTAGGTGCACAAATGTGAAAGCCACGGGTGAGAAAGGCCAAGCTGCCTGCCAAGGACAACTCTACTAATAAATGTCATAAGACTCCGGCAACCGTTGGGGTGGAGCCCAGGACATCACAGTACAGACAAGTTCATGGAGGGCTGACAGATTTCTACGAGATTTTAGAAGCAGAATGCGTACCAGAACACTCAATAAATTATAACAATTGGAAACTGCTTCAAAATTAGTTTCTTTGAACCATGCACTGGTGGCTCACACTTGGAATCTTAGCTACTCAAGAGGCCGAGATCTGAGCATAACGGTTTGAATCTAGCCTGAGCAGAAAAGTCCATGACTCTGATCTCCATTAAACTACTCAGAAAAAGCCAGAAGTGGCTCAAGTGGCAGAACGCTAACCTTGAGCAAAAGAAGATCAAGGACAGCACCCAGACCCCAAGTTCAAGCCTGAGGACCTACACATCCATACAAAACTAATTGGTTTCTATGGTGAAGCTCTGCTGGAGGAGCAGCTGCTGATTGCATAAGCACTGTTCTCTGGCAGCTGGTATCAGAGTCATGCACAGGGCTGGGAGACAGGTGCTGCTCTGCTCTTTGAATCCTCATATTGCCCTCTGAAGGGATGGCCCACAGAAACCTAAGCAGGGGCATCTGGGTTACAACCAATCTGTGGTCTACTTGGCAAGAAGAACGGCCATTGCCAAAACGAACTGGACAGATCGAATCTCCAAGACATTGGACACGTGTGGGCTGACACTTCATTGGAACTTCTCTACAAATGTTCAGTGGATCAGATCTGGGGAAGATCCTTTGTATGAATACACCAACCAATGTACAAACAAACAAAAAACTGGAAGAAGTAGAAATCTGGTACAAGAGACAGTTGGCTGCTGAGTAGCCAATCAACATGTCTTCTCTTCCTTATTAAAATAGCCCCAGTTCTGCTTAGGTTTAGGGCTCAAAAGTAGTACAGTAATACCACAGTATTGATGATCGATTACATGCAGTTTTGACCAAGTAAGATACAAAAATAATGTTCTTGAGAGACAAAGGATAAAAGATGAGCCAATGCGGGCTGGGGATATAGCCTAGTGGCAAGAGTGCCTGCCTCGGATACACGAGGCCCTAGGTTCGATTCCCCAGCACCACATATACAGAAAACGGCCAGAAGCGGCGCTGTGGCTCAAGTGGCAGAGTGCTAGCCTTGAGCGGGAAGAAGCCAGGGACAGTGCTCAGGCCCTGAGTCCAAGGCCCAGGACTGGCCAAAAAAAAAAATTAAAAAAAAATGAGCCAATGCAACAGCACTATTTACAAAACTGAACAACTTGTGAGAAGGGGGGAGGGAAGTGAAGGGGGGGGGAAGGTAACAAGTTGGTTAAGAAATGTACTCACTGCCAGGGCTGGGAATATGACCTAGTGGTAGAATGCTTGACTCACATACATGAAGCCCCGGGTTCGATTCCTCAGCACCACATATATAGAAAAAGCCAGGGACAGCGCTCAGGCCCTGAGTTCAAGCCCCAGGACTGGCAAAAAAAAAAAAAAAAAAAAGGGAATGTACTCACTTGCCTTTCATACTTGCCTTCATACACTTTCATACACTTGCCTCTCATACTCACATATGAAAACTGTAACCCCTCTGTACATCACTTTGACAACAAATACATCAAATTTTAAATTAAGTTTAAAAAATTATGTTCTGGGCTGGGAATATGGCCTCGTGGCAAGAGTGCTTGCCTCCCATACATGAAGCGCTAGGTTCGATTCCTCAGCACCACATATATAGAAAACAGCCAGAAGTGGTGCTGTGGCTCAGGTGGCAGAGTGCTCGCCTTGAGCAAAAAGAAGCCAGGGACAGTGTTCAGGCCCTGAGTTCAAGGCCCAGAACTGGCAAAAAAAAAAAAATTATCTTTTCTTTTTTTAATTTCTTTTTCCTTTTTTTGGTGCCAGTCCTGGGGCTTGAGCTCTGCCCCAGAGCTTTCTTTGCTCAAGGCTAGTGCTTGCTCTACCACCTGAGCCACAGAACCACTTCTGGATTTTGGGTGGTTAATTGGAAATACGAGTCTCAGGGACTTTCCTGCCCATGCTGTCTTTGAACCACAATCTTCAGATCTCATCCACCTGAGTGGTTAGGATTACAGGCATGAGTCGCCACGACCTGGCTCAAAAATAATTTGATAAAGATAAATAAATAAGGAAGTGGAGCTGTGGATCAAACTGGTAGAACACTAGCATTGAGCAAAAGAGCTCAGGGAGAGTGCTCAGGCCCTGAGTTCAAGCCCCATGACAAAAAAAAAAGAGAAAAATAAATAAATAAATAAGAGAACAAAATATTTTAATTCCTACATGCACATTACACATGATGTAAAAAAGTTCTCAGTCCATTTCACATTGCTGTCAGGTGTGTTTAAATTGTCGTGCAATCTTCGGAGTATTTCCCCGTATATAATTTTGGAAAATATGACTTCCAAAAAAGAAAAGCAAAGTAAACGTGAATGTGCTTAATTAGAAATTTGGTAAAAGATGTTATGTGTTCAATGGAAGATGAGTGGCAGTATGGGGAAAACTGACTTAGGCATCTGCGGTAGAGTACCGAACTCTGAGCATCTTAGCATTGGTGGGATTTCCTCAGTGGTGATCTTCCTGGAAACATATATCCGTGAATAATGAGGGCTTTCCTGCCCATGGCAAGAGGCCATCCTGAAACAGCCAGGAAAACCCTGTCTTCTCTGACAGGGACTGGCTAGGAGGACAACTGGCCCAGATTGGCCAATGAGGCATAAGGAAAGTCTACAGTGGCCATCATGGCCACATGGTCGAATGTGTCCTTGCCATATACATGACAGACGACACCAGATGCTAGGAGAAGTCACGGGAAACAGAAACCCTTGAGCACGGCTGATGGAGGTGCTAAGTGGTACAGTCATTCGGGGGTAACCATGTGCCAGGGCCTGTGAAGTTACGTGTGCAAGTGTGCTATGACTCATTTGCATTAGTGCTGGGTCCACACCAGAGAAACTCTCCTACAGTCCACAGAACAGGTGTGCAGCGTTCATTCCAAACTCGGGCCCAGGGAACTAGCATCCTCCAGGAGGGCACAGGAGCCGTAAACAGGCAGGAGCTACGGCAGGCACCAAGGCTGGAGGGCTGGAGTTGGCCTGTGGGTGGGTTGAGTATGTCCTCCAAGGCGCAGAGGCCCGAAGCCTGGTCCTCAGAGCTGTGATGATGACGGGGATGGGGTGGAGGGGGATGAGACCTTACTCCATGTTCCAGGGAGCTCCTACCAGTGAAGTCCTCCAGGGTGACAGATCCAACCTCACCTCGCAGGCTGCATCCATCAGGAGGGGCCCGCTAGGCTGCGCTAACATGTATCCCTACATTTCAGCTTGTCTAGCTGTGCTGGATGAATTGACATAAAAAACTTTTGTGTACAGCATGACTATTTCTATTTTATAGCTTTTTCTCTTGTTTGGGTTTGTTTTATTTTTTCCTTTTTTGCTTGTAAACCAACAGTTTTATCTGTTCTCAAACTTGTTTGTGATTCAGTGAAACAGGGATAAGTCCTAGGCACTATATATTGCACTTAACTGACCAAATGGACCTAGCTAAGAATATTGTTAATATATATGTATACATATATTAATGTATACATGTATATTCATATTACATATGCTTGCATATATGTATACATATAGGCAATGATATATTTTACATATACATAGAATATATGTATATGTGCATATATTATATATAATACACACACACACACACACACACACACACACACACACACACACACACACACACAGCTGCTGGAACTCAGACTCTCTGAGCTAGAAAATCAAACGGAAGCCCAAACCTGCATTTTAGGAAATTTCCCAGGTGATGGTTTGCAAAGTAAAGTCTGAAATCCAATGCCACTTAAAGGACCTGAGAGAGGGAAAAGGATGAAAAGGATGGCAGCTAGGAGGCTGGAGATTCGCTCTAGAGGGGACTGTCGAAAGCAGGTGAAAAGGACAGTGGTGAAGGCTCCTGTTCTGCATGTGTGCAAATGTGTGTGCACTGTGTGTTCTACCGGGAGAAACAAGTTTGCAAAACCATGGCTCGCCATCTGCAGAGCCCCTCTTCCAGCCCTGGTCAAGAATGCTCACACTCGATCTGACAGTGTTCACAATCCTAACATGCACGAGGAGTTACCTTCCCCACACAGCAAAGGGGCACACCCGACAACCTGGCCACAGCTGTCAGGGACCCGGAGTCATCCAGATGTTTGCCAAATGTCACCAGCTCTACCTTCACTAATTCCACCAATCAGCAGTCTTAATTCAATGGGGGGGGGGAATTTTATGTTGTTTCCTTTGAATCTGACTTAAAATTGTACGCGAGGTGCTACACAACATTTTGCAGTGCACGTAATATGTTGGAATGACTCAATGGTTACTGATTACATCTAGTGTCTCGGCATTTTTCAGGAATTATAGCTACTGTGTGGTTAACTAGCTTTCTCCAACTAATTGCTCCTGCCTAACATGAAATTTTGTGTCCTCCGACACAAACTCTCCCATTTTCCAATCACCTCTGGGACTATTCACCAACTCTAGTTTTTTGTTGTTGGTTTTTTTTTTTTGGTATTCTTTTAGATTCAACATGTGAATGAGATCACATCACTTTTATCTTTCTCTGCCTGGCTTGGGCTACATATATCAAACACACATGCATATATATGAGAATAATGACTTGAAATGCAGCCCAGCAATGAGAAATCATGGAGTCTGTACTATTGAAGGCGGCTTTCCAAGGCCCCAGGAAGGCAGGTCACAGTTGGAGAAGGACTCAGTAGGTACCCAAACCCCCCCCACCCCCCTAAGCCTCATATGAGGAAGAGTATATTCTGCCTCATTCTTCTGAGAGGAAACCAAAACAGGGACTAAACCTGTGACTTGCCTCAGGACCTAGGAGATCTCACCCTGACCTTACTGACCTCAAGAGTCACACTGTGCTGCTTTGAAAGTTCATAAGATTTTTGATTAGGTGCTGATGGCACATTCCTATAATCTCAGCTACTCGGAAAGCTGAGATCTGAGAATTCAAGATGGAAGTTCAAAGCGAGCCTGGGCAGGAAAGTCCATGAGGCTCTCTTTCCAATTAATTAGTTAAAGAAAAAAAAGCTGGACTGGAAGTGTGGCTCAAGAGGTAGAACACCAGCCATGAGCAAGCACGACAAGTGAGAGTGTGAAGCCATCCATCAAGCCACAGGACCGGTACACACACACCAAGTTCTTTTGATATAAGTATCGAAGTTGGTGTGGTGAGGTGTGAGCCTGTTCTACAGAGAGGGGCCCAAAGATCTTCCTAGTTAAAGAAAAACCCAAAATATTTCATAACAATTCAGTTCATGAGCAATGAATGGCTATGAGAAAAAATAAGTAACAGATGAAGAAGAAAACTGTAATCCCATTACCACCACTCCAAATATTATATACTTCTACACATTTGCATATTTTCTAGCCTACACATAGAATGCAATTTTTACCAAAGTTGTACAGTTTTTTTTTTTTTTAAAACACGGATGGCTAGTGGTGCTTTCCCAGTGCTAATTGGTGCATTCATGCTGACACACACATTGCTTTGCAGGTTCCAATAGAGAATAGGAGCCTTTCACCTTTACTTTTCTTTGTTTCCTATGAACTGTGTCTCTACCATCAAGTCATTTAGCAAGGGTGTTTTACTGAGAGGACTTTGTAGAAACGCTATGTTTTGGTGCATACCGTGGCCTTGAGAAACAGAAACACCAATTGAATTGGCATCCATTTCCTCATAGATGAAAATAAAGAATGGGGCTTAAGAGCAACTAATAGAAAATGATGCAGTAATTTTACTCTTGATGCCAAAGGGAAATAAATGCAGCTGGAATGCCCACCCTCAGCCCCTCCCCATCCAGGCAGCTCCATGACAAATTCTAGCTGAGAGAGTGGAAAATAGCCTCCTTTGCTCCCCCTCCGGTGCTAACGAGGCTCCCCACGGAGACGTAATTAATTGCATTCAATTAAGAGCCTTGCGCACTTGGCCCTGTGTCCACGGGAAAGTAGGTAAGAGCATCAGCCAGTTGCCCCGCATGATGATCGAGAGATCTGTATTTCTTAGCCCCTCCATCTACACTCAGCATCAGCCAATTGCACCGCACAATGATCGAGAGACCTGTATTCTTAGCCCCTGCATCTACACTCCTCGTCTGTGCCGTTTTCTTTAAGTTAGGCATAACTGAGGCACAGGGAAATGGCCAGCCTAAGTCTGACACATTAACCCACCTCAAATGCACCATAGCACCAAGGCAGAACATTTCCTCCACCGCAAAGGTGTCCCTGTACATTTCCCAGGGGCTTCTGCCCACTTCCCAGAGGGACCCGCCACTGATTTCTAATACCACATCAGTCTCACATGTTCTAAAAATGCCTGCAAGTGGAATTGTGTTTCAGACGGGCATGACCAGTGAGCAAGAACAGACAACGTCTAATGGAAAGGCAGACAGACAGTGTCTGCACTTTGGAAAACAGTCAAGCAGTTCTGCAAAAAGGTGATAAACAATTACCATACAAACCAACAGCTCCACTTGCAGATAGACGCATACCTCAGGCCAAAGAAAGCACAAGCCCAGCAGAAACCTGTGCGTAAACCTACATTAGCAGTGTATTCCAGACGACGGAAACCGCCCAGTGCAAAGAAATGAAGAAATACAACAGGCTGAACCCACCCAATGGAATAGTTTCTAAGCACACACACACACGGAATATGGGCTGGGTACAGGTGGCTCACGCACTGTACTCCTGGCTACTCAGGAGGTTGAGTGTAGAGGACTGCAGAAAAGCTTGTGAGATACTACCTCGAAAATAACTAGCAAAAAGCAGACATGGAGGTGTGGCGCAAGTGACAGAGGGCCAGCATAGCAAGCGAAAGGCCCTGAGCAAAAGCTCAGTATTACATGAGCCGAGCAGAAGGGGCCAATCACAAAAGACTGTCATGCGTGTCACACTTACGTGAAGTGCCTACCACAGACCAGCTCGTACTAAGGGAAAGGAGATTCATGGGTAACAATGGCTAAGGAAGAAGAGAATTGTGAGGCGATAACTAAAGAGTACAGACATTCTTTCTGCGATGATAAAGACATCTTAAGGTGGAAATGTTATATGCCACTTCTATCTCAAAAAAAGCGATTTTAAAACGAATTTTGAGCATCCATAGAAGTGCTGCTTGGAGACAAATACACAGGCCATGCATCCGTCCATTCGAGTTGCTACACCTCTGAGTGAGAACAGGTGCTTTCAGATTTTTCTTCTGGCAGAGGCGGTGCTGCGACAGGTGCTCCCACACTTCCAAAGTGACTTGGCTGGTAAGTTAGCATGGTTAGTTGCTAATTCCTCCATCCAACCCATCCCCTTGGAAGGACCCCCACTCAAGTCAGGGACCAGGGCATGCAGCGCAGAAACAAGGTGGGCGAGACAGAAGTTTCCTGTTGAGGGCAGAGGCCAGCCGGGTCACGCAGCCATTGCTCAGAAAGGCACAGAGAGTCTAGGGTACGGCCGAGAGGACAAGGAGGGCAGGATGCCTCACAACATGTCCACACCGCCTTGGAGCGCACGCACACACTCAGCTAGCAAGCCCGGGACAGGACTCCTGGTTCCCGGGAGGAGATGGGTGTTGGCGCCCGCAGCAAAGCAGGTGCTCTTCTGCATCTGCAGGGCAGGTAGCCCCTGGAAGCAGCTATGAGGACACGTGGGCTTGGAAAACACTCCGGAAGTGACAAGGCCCCGCACACCCAACAGGGAAGACTTAATCTTCACATCCACACCCCTTTCTGCAAGGCTGACAACCCGGAATTTAAATCGTGACAAATGCCACACCACGCAGGGGAGAAAACATGTTTATGCACTGAAGACGGCAGGGCGACGCAGGGAGATGGATGCGGGGAGCCACGGAGCTCCAGGTCACCGCGCCTCCGCCTCCCTCCCAGGGCGCCCATCTTCTGCCTCCCCGTGCCGCCAGCCTCAGGGCGCCACCTGACCTTCCGGCACCTTGTTTGCAACCCCAAGGACGAGCTTTACAAATTGTAAATTGGATGCCAGATTTTCTTCACCTGGTTTAAAGGGTTTTTGTTTATTTGTTTTGTTTTTGTTGCCAGTCCTGGGCCTTGAACTCAGGGCCTGAGCACTGTCCCTGGCTTCTCTTTGCTCAAGGCTAGCACTCTACCTCTTGAGCCACAGAGCCACTTCCGGCTTTTTAAAAAAATATATATATGTGGTGCTGAGGAATCGGACCCAGGGCTTCATGTATATGAGGCGAGCACTGTACCACTAGGCCATATTCCCAGCCCCCCGCCTCCACCTTTGAAAGCAATCCTCACAGGCCAGACCTGAGGATGGGGGAAGAAATGGCTTTCCAGCAAGGTGGGACGGGTTTGAGATCTGTGTCTGTCTGTAAGTGATCTGTCATTTCCTGGTGCCCCGGGGGGATGGGGGGAAAACAAGTCATGATGAAGGGGAGACCCTGGTGGTCTGACCGATCTCACCCTGGAGAGGGGACCTGGTCTCTCCAGGGAGATAGGATAATAGGACAGAACAACCACACAGAAGACTGGCTTGGCCCTCAGCATCCCATGAGGTCATAGCTGTACACGGGAGGAATACTCCAGACTATTCTGGGTAGGAAGAGGACTAGGACTTAACATCCAGTGAAGAAGGTGCCAAGGGAGGGAACACAGGCCAGCCAGGGCCAGCTGGGAGCAGAAGCAGCACCCGCCAATTTCCATGGCAACCGGCCAAGCAGCTGGCAGAATATTCCAGACCTCTCTGACTAAAGAGGCCTAGGACTGGATGCAGTAGCATTCTGAAGTTTCAAAGACACACCTGCACATACCTTCTGGTGTTTCCCAAGTACAGGCCCCAGAGCTGCTTGTGCGGGAAGAACGGCACTGGGAGGCGGCCCAAGTTCAAGACCCACCTGAGGACCAACTCTCTGGCCTAACTTTAAATTTTTCTCACACGAGTACCAGTGCTTGACCCAGGGTAAAGAGACGACTAGTCCTTAAGAGCTATGCATGAAAGGGGCTGGGAATGTGGCTTAGTGGTAGAGGGCTTGCCTAGCATGCATGAAGCCCTGGGTTCCATTCCTCAGTACCACATACACAGAGAAAAACCCGGAAGTGGCGCTGTGGCTCAAGTGGTAGAGTGCTAGCCTGGAGCAAAAGAAGCTCAGGGACAGTGCCCAGGTCCAGAGTTCAAGCCCCAGGACTGGCAAAAAGAAATAAAACAGAGGAAAAAAAAAAAGAGCTATGCATGAAAGAACTAAACTCTATGAATAGAAATACACACATACTATATATGTATAAATCTGTGTATATATACACATATGTACTTACACATCTTTATGCTATATGCTCAGTCACATATGCATACACACGCATACGTATATATGTACACCCACTGCAGCATATACTGTCAGGTGCACACACTCACCTCTGATTATTCCTTGCAAAAGTTCTGCTCTGCTAATACAATCCCTATACCCCGGTAGGAACAAGTGGTAGGGAGGAAGTGAGAGCCTTTCCTAGGGTCACACTGCCGGCTAGTCAGAGACACAAGTCGCATTTGGAAAGGGCTAAATTCCAGAGCTCAGAGGTGCGAAAACAACTGCTTCCTGCAATAACAGTGAGTCACTGATGGAATCTCAGACACACAGAGTCTCCTACAAATCCTGCCTCTTCTCCTCCTATTGGTTACACCACCCACTTCTACTGCAGTTCTTACCCAAAAGATGCCCTTCTGCCATTCACACCCCCCCCCAAAGGAGCCACAGTCAATGCCCCCCCCCCCCACCTTGTTATTCAAAGCAGAGTGCAGAAGGGCTCAGGGCTCGGGAGTTATCGCTCACTGGATTTTGTTTTCCTGCACCCACAGAAGCCAGCCATTTCCTTCAAAACTGGTATCAGCCAGGCCAGGAAGTTGCTCTTTCCCTGATCTATGCGGTAAGCCGGGAGATCAGAGAGCGCTGTGGGATGCGTGCATGGAGCAGACCTCTGAGGCTGCAGGCCTCCGGGCTTAGCCAGTCCCCTGTGCCAGTGCAGCCGCGTCTGCCAAGAGTCCATTAGGACAATGCCTCAGAAGCCTTCCCAGCGGCCTAGAGGACCTGTGCTCTGCTCCAACGCCACTTTCATGACACCCTTTCCATCTCAGAAACCCACTGCCCACTTAGGCTCCCAGTGATAATCCGCCAGGTGTGGCTCCAACAATGCCGCACCAACCCCCACTCTGGAACTCCTCCGATGAGAAGCACTTTGTCTCATTCAACGGTCCATCTCACCATCTCCTACAGACAGTCTCTTCAGTAGAGCAAAGCCTTTCTGGAAGCAGGGGCTGCGTGCATGTCAGGTAGGAGACCCTCTCTCATTTTCACCCCCCAGATAAATAGCATTTCAGGTACGTGAGGTGTCATTTTAAAGGCCTGGGCTGGGTTGGGAGAGGCAACCTTATAGCCACCTAAATAAATTTGCTTACAATAAAGGAAATTATTCTGGATTATTCTGTGGTCCCAAAGGTTGTCTGAAGAGCCTTTAAAAATGGAAGAAAGAAACTAGGTATGGTGAGGTAGGCTTGCAGTCTCAAGTACTTGGGAAAGCTGAGGCAGAAGGGCCTCTGGAGCTCAAGTTTGAAGCCAGCCTGGGAAACATAGTAACTGTTTCGAAAGAAACAGACAAAAATCAGGAGGAAGAAGGGGGGAAGCAGGGAAGGGGAGAAAAGGAAGGAAAGAGGGAGGGAGGGAAGAAGAGGGAAAGAAGAAAAGGAAGAAGGGGAAAAGGGAAGGGAGAGAAAAGGGGAAGGAAGGAAGATATGAAAGAAGGAAAGAGGAAGAGGAGGAGGGAAAGAGGAGATAATAAAAACAGGAGAAGGAAGCAGAGGAGTCAGGGAAGCTGTCACTGTGGAGGAAACAGGGCCACGTAATATTGTTGATTCTGGAGACGGAGAAGGATGAGCACATGAAGAAAGCAGTTTGTCCCCTGGAATCTTTGGAAGTAACACAATCTTCTGTTAACATGTAAGAACCTTGTCACGCTTCTACAGATGTGCAAGACAACATACCTCTGTGTTAAGCCACTGGGTTGAGAAGGCTTCATGTCATCACCAGGAAAGGAACATGAGGCCAACAAAACTCATGAGGCGAACAGCTTCTCACGGACCAAAGCAAGTCACATGGCTACGGCCAAAGTGAAGAAGCGCAAGCTACCCACACTGACATCACAGTAAGGGGATGAATGCAAACCTTCTTATGATTTTTTTTTTTTGGGGGGGGGTCAGTTGTAGGGCTTGAAATCATCAGGACCTGGGCGCTGTCCCTGAGTCTCTTTGCTCTCAAGGCTAGTGCTCTACCACTTGAGCCACACTGCCACTTCTGGTTTGTGTGAGTGGTTAATTGGAGATAGGAGTCTCACAGGGACTTTTCTGCCTGGGTTGGCTTTGAACTGCGATCCTCAGATCTCAGCCTCCTGAGTAGTTAGGATTCTAGGTGTAAGCCATCTGCTCCTAAATGCATAATTTCTTAATGGAGGAGTGAAGAACTGCACCCAGGAAGGAGTTCAGTCTCTAACAGATAATAAGCACTACTGCTAGCATCTCATTTTACAGAGGGGGAAACAAAGTCAGAACCCTTAATGTGTATTGGAACCAGGGAAGGGAAAGGGAACACCAAAATTGAGAGACAAAGGATAAAAATACAAAAACCATTGCAATAGCGATACTTACAAAACCAATTGGTGTAAACTGTACAACTCATGGGGGGCGGGGAGGGAACTGGGGATGGGGGTGAAGGGGGGGAAAATGAGGGAGGAGGTAACAAGTTGGATAAGAAATGTACTTGCCTTACATATGAAACTGTGACCCCTCTGTACTTCACTTTGACAATAAAGAGAAAAAAATATTATCTCTTTCCACTTAGAAGTGAGAAGAAAAAAAAAAGCAGCTCATCCACAATCACACCATTGGTAAATAAAGGAGCCAGGATTAGAAGCCAAGCAACCTGGCTTCAGAGTGCTGGTGAGGAATTTCTTTCTGCTGTTGAGTGGCGGTAAGTGTCCTTAATCCTAAATGCACCGGCTCGGGAAAAGGTGCAATACGCAGGGCTGCAGTGCTTTCCAGAAGCACAAGAGTGACAGTCAGGAAGGGTGAAAAACAACCCAAAAGACAAGCCAACCTGAGCCCCCGTTCCCTGGTCCAGGCCCGAGGCCACGATGAGTCCGTGGGTTTCCAGGGATGATGTGTTCAGCAAGTCCAACCTCCGGGATGAGTCCACGGTCCCTGGCTGCCACTCGGCCACGTGTCCTGCCCTCATCTTTAAGGGTAGAATCTGCTGCGGGGGACAGGCCAGCTCACAGGACGCCAGCGATCTGGTTCCTTTGATAACCGGAAGCCAGAACAAGGAAAAGTGCAGAAGGGACAGCAGATGCAGAGAATGTGGAAGGAAGTGAAGCTGGCAGCGAGGCAGGGCCGTCCCCGGGCTGGAAAGCAGATGGAGGAAGGAAGAAAGGAGGCTTCGGGAGAAGCTATTTCTCACTCTACTGAGTAATTACATTTCAGGACACCTAGTTGGATTTCCTGGAAAGGGTCACAAAGCTAACAACACCTATGGTTCTGGGCCTAGCTGGGGCCTCCTTAGGAAGAAGGATCACGGGGCAGCAAGGCCAGGAGCAGCAGAATCTCTTCATGAGAAAAGCAGCTAGCATGGGAAGCCCCAGAAGGACTGTAGAGCCAGAAAGTAACCGGGGGAGGCGGTGGCCTTGGGTCACGTGGCAGGGGCAGATGGTTAGCAGAAGCTCACACACGCAGTTGCAAAAAGAAGTTGGTGGCAGAGCTGGCTTGATGTGATGATATTCTAAGGCTAAACGGAAGGTGAGCGCATTCCCCTGTGAGCTTCAGCAACCCAGCCCTGTGCCTGCTAGCTGTCAATCTAAGTCAAAGTCTCCCTCCCAGGCATTATCCTCCCGCCCAGCTACCATCTCCTGACAAGGAGCGGGAAGCACGACCTCACTTAAGACCCAGAAGAGCAGGTGCCCCCTTTTTGCACATACAGTGTAACCCTCCAGTTCATTCCTTTCCTTGTCTCCTCCAAGACAAACAGTAAGAAGTCACACAGCTTGTTCACAATCACCAAAGGGAATGGGACCCATGCAGGTCTGCTGGATTCCTTGGTCCTGGTCCCTTCTGCTGCCCCACACTATGAGTAGAAATCCAGGACAGTGATCCTTGGATCCTGTACCACGCATGTACCAAGAGGCCTCTGTGGTGACTCGTAGAAGAATCACCTGTAGGATGGGGGTTAGTAGCACAGATCCATCTGCCACTGTGTGATTCGGAATCCTGGCTTTACCATCCACCATTTAGATGAGATGGCAAGGCTGTGTTGCTTAATCTCTGTGGACCTCAGAAACTGTGCCTTAACAATCCTTTTATATTTATTTATTTGTTACTTATTTTTCTGGTGACATAGAAGTTTGAATTCAGGGCCTCATACTTGCTAGGAAGATATTTTTAAGCCACATCCTTGGGCAATTTTTTTTTTGCTTTTAGTTATTATTTATTATCTTGGATAGCCTCTCATCTGTTTTTGCTTAGGACCAACATCAGACCACACAATTCTCTTACCTGTATCTATAACTGCAATTACATGCACGTTCCACCACGCCTAGCTTGTCTGTTGAGATGAGATCTAACTAACTTTTTGTACAGACTGGCCTCAAAACCAGGATTCTTCCACTCTTCTTCTGAATAGCTGAGATTATGGGTATGCAACAGACTATGGGTATGTTTCAACAGTCTTACGGGGATGATTTGGTTGAAATGAAGGGCTGAGCACAGTGTGTGGCATAGAGTTAGTATTATAAAAGCAGCAACGGTTTTTATTGTCATGACTGTGATAGTCAAAACTGATTTCCAAAACACTTGCCTTCACTGGGTTTAAATCTAGTGGAAGGAGACAGAGGTGAGACAAAGACAAATCACACCGTGAAGGGGGAAGTGACTGCAAGACGGCAGGAGACGGAGGCTCACAGGCAAACCAACCTGAGCAACCTTTACAAGCTGAGCACCTTATGCTTGTAATCGTAGCTACACAGGAGAATGAGATTCTGAAGATCGTGGTTGGAGGCTAGTCAGGGAAGAAAAGTTTGTGAGACATTAGCAGGTTAGCCTGGGCAAAAACCGTTCTCCAGATTCCATCTTCACATAAGATGCTGGAAGTACAAGTGTGTGCCTGTCATCCCAGCTATGGTGGAGGCGATGACGGGAGGATCAAGGCCCAAGTGCATGACTGAACAGGGAGAAACAGCCTACTTCCAAGTGTGGTCCAGGGCTAGAGCTCTGCTGAAGAAAATACAAGGCCTTGCATTCAAATCCTGTATCTGAAAAAGAAAGATAGAGAGAAGAAGGAAAGGAGGGAGGGAGGGAGATTTTCTATGAGCTAAGGAATGCAAATAAGAGATTATTAAAACCTGCATGGAGCCTTTCAGGCAGGAAGGACAGGAAAGATGCACTTTGGGCAGGAAGGACAACTTCAAATGTTTCCTATCCAATCTCCCCCAAGCCAACTCAGTGCGGCGAGGAGAGGCCCTGGCTTGGCTGCAATCAATAAACCCACCCCACTGACCACTGTGAAGACCGGCCCCCAGAGACTTAGGGTCTGGATCTTTGCTCATGGACCCAAGCTTTAGGCCCATGCTCTACTGACCCAAGCTCCAAGACAACCCAAGTTGTCGGCGACTTCGGGATGGCCCAGGAGTCTGGCCAACCTGCCCAGTGCCTCACCTTCCTCTAGAAGGTGATTGTTTCTTCAGATGTGCCGTGCAGGGCCACAGGACAAGTAGCCAGGCCAACAGGCAACCACCAACCAACGGAACCAAATGAAACACCAATAATAAATCTCAAAGAAATCCAGAGTCGTGGGTTCAACATCATTGTTCAAAATCAAGAATTCAAAAATCATTGTTTCCGAAGGAGCTCAATCAACCACATGAAAACAAAGACAGATGACTAAATGACATCAGGAAAGAAAACATGAGCCAACATACAAGGTCAGTGAAGTACAGAAATCATGAAAGAAAAAAAAAAAAAAGAACATAAATCGGGCACAACCCACAGAACCAGCAAGTAGTAGAATGGGGGTTTGAACCCAGGACTCTGAGGGTGATGTCAAGGTGGGTCTTAAATGCTGCTCTAGGAAGTCTGGTCTGAGTCCTGGAGTGACTGTGTTTGAGCCAACGAGGAGCTATGTCAGACCTTCACTATTAGGAAAGGACATGCGAGACGGGAAACCTCCGTGCCCCCAATATAAGGCCCTCGATGGAAAGGAACGCAGAGAGCTGAGAGACACGGGGCCACAAAGAAAACGGAGCCCCCAGGAAGGAAGCCGAGGCAGGAACTGCTGACAGGAAGGGGTCCTGGAAGAGAGAAAACCACTTCTCCTTCCCTTTTTGATGATAGCTAGATTATTACTGGGGAGCAGGGCCGGACAGGGCAGGACTTCCCAAAAATTGGGAGGGGAAGAGTCCTGAGCATGTGCCTGTGACCAAGGGTACAGCCCCCACTCACGTGATCAACCCTGATGTCTCTCTCTCTCTCTCTCTCTCTCTCTCTCTGTCCACCCTGGAACTCTCCAGTGCCTTGAGCTCTGGCCGCAGGCAGACTCTCCTGCCCTTTCCCTCAGAATCTCAGAAGGAAGTAAAAAGCCCAAAGACCACGGAGCCCCCAGAGCAAGTCATGAGGCACACGGTAAAGAGTACAGGCTCCCACGCGCTGGCGGCCCCAGAATTCCCACCTGCCCAGTCGTTCATGAAGAACACACCAGAGTCTGGATTGAAACCCGGTACGCTCTGGGTAGATCTTGACTGAACAGTGGGATGAGCTGCCCCCTGCGGCATCACCTGGTAGATGGACACACAGAGGGGAGCAGAGCACAAGGCCCCAAAGGCTAGGGCTGGACAGAGGCTGTCGGGGATCCCACCATCCCAATAATCCAGCCCTTGCCTCAGCTACAGAGCCGCAGCAGGGCGCTGCCCACCGAGGAGTCAGTCTCCCCAACCCCCCCCCCCCCCCGCCCCCCGTCAGCTGGACAGCACCATTCATGCTTTCTCTTCTTCCTTCCCCATTCATACGCCCTGGCCCGGCCTCTATCAGTGCCTGCAAAATGCAAAAATCTCTCAAGAGCCCACTTCCGACAAGGCAAGCCACAGGCCAGGAGTGGCTATCTGAACAGATGATACTACTCAGGAAGGCCTCGGTGACCCAATCCCAGGTGACCGGCCCCTCCCTGCCCCCTGCCAGCTCAGAGCCCTGGTGGCCAGTGAATAGAAAAAGACCTATCTCTGATTCCTCAGGGCCTCTGATAAGAAATGTCATCCTTTGCTGGGTAATATTACCCGGCTAGATAAGGATCTCTATCAAGCTCAAACATATGGCTGGCTACATAACACAGAGCCCGGTAGAACAGGATAATTTATTTGCCTAAGCTGAAAAAAAAAAAATCCCTGGTGGCTGGGAGAAATGTACTGAATCACAGAATAAGAGCTAAATTATAACCTCTTCTGACTTGGCCTTGGGACTTCTCTCCCTGGGAGTGCTGAGGCTGCAGAGGACAAAGGGGACAGAGGGACCTCCTCCTCTTCCAGCCCCCGTCCCTCCCCCCCCCCCCCCCCGCCCCTGTACAACAAGCATTTTCTCCTCCTGGTCCCCAAAGGCATTTGCAACTGGAGTTATCACACTTCATCCTCACTACAACCTCAAGAGAAGCAGGAGGGGGAGGGGGAGTTTCCCCCCTCTCCCCCCACCCAGCGGTCCTTTAAAGATCAGGAAATTGCGATTCAGCAAGGTTAAGTGAGAAGGTCAAGGTCACGTGGCTACAGTGTTGGAGCCTGGTCTCAGACCCCAGCAGATCTGACTCACCAGCACACGCTGCTACGACTTGAAGGCTGATCTCAGCTCCTGAGCTGGCTCAGCTTGAAAGACTCAATTAATCAATTAGGTCAGATCTGCCTGATTTAACTGACAATGTCAGCTACCCAGGATAATCTCAAAGGGCCATGTCTGTTACTTGTTTCTCTGCAGGCTGGGAGGAAGTCTTATAGAACAGAGAACCACAGAGAGGAGAGAAGGCCAGGGACAGAACCCCCGAGGAGGGAAAAAGGATCACCATGGGGCCTAGGTTCCAGCTCATGTGTTTAAGGAGCAGCAGCAGGGGGAAGCTTATTGTAGAAAGAAAACTCTCCCTCCGTCCATCCATTATCCATTCATCTATGCATTCATGCACTCAAACAAAGCTGAAAACTGTCACGGGGGCTTGCTCTGGTCTGGACCCTGGCCTTGCCTTTCTCACCACGGCCTCCGTGGTCTGTGTCCTAGCCCTGACTTGCTGGTCAGCAGAGGCAGACGCAGCAACGTTAAAGTGACCTTGTACATGCCTCCAGTGCCTGGCTCTAGTTTTATGTTAAACCAATATTGCTAAGATTGGCGTTATATGTTAGCTGCTAATAAAACTTCAAGATTGCTTCCTATCAGTTCATAAAGCCATCAATTATTTTATTATTATTATCACTATTTTTTTTTGATACTACAGTCTGAATTGAGTGTTTTGTGCTTGTTAGACAAACAGTCTGCCATTTGAGCCACACACCCAGCCCTTTGTGCTCCAGTTATTTTTTGATAAGGACTTATTTTCTGCCCTGGACCATGAACCTTTAAATTCCTCCGCTCTCACATGGCTGGGAGCCTGCATGGGCCACCGACATCAGTCCTACTTTAACTGGTTTTAGTGAATAGGTAAAAACGCTATGTATTTATATGGTATAGAACATATTTTGAAATGCACTTCACTGAAGATTGGACTGAACCAATGCATGCAGGCATTACCCTATCTACTTATCTTTTATTTATTTTATTTTATTCTATTTTTGCCAGTCCTGGGGCTTGAACTCACTGAGCTTCTTTTTGCTCAAGGTTAGCACTCTACCACTTGAGCCACAGCACAACTTCCGGCTTTTTCTATTTATATGGAATCAAACCCAGGGATTCTTGCGTGCTACAAGCACTCTACCACTAAGCCACATTCCCAGTCCTTCTACTTATCTTTTAAAGCTAATTCTTTTTAATAACTGTATAATACTCCATTGCATAGATGTATTGTGATTTAACTGACTAATCCTTAACAAATGAATATTAAAATTGAGTCATTTTCCTTTTCTACTTGAATACTGTTGAAATGAAGATTCTATTTATATCATGTGGTACTTACACGTGTTTCTGTGGAAATTTACTTAACATCATTTGACCTTTGACTGTTTTGAGTGGAATAGCAACAAATCATTAATAATGTACATTTGCAAGCTAGTGGATCCTAAGTACCCGACCCCTGCAGACCATGGTGAGACTCTACTCAGGGTCCCTTGCCCATCCTTGGTGAGCAGACACTGCATGTCCACAGGAATATATAAGCAAACAGAAACCACTTTACTTCTGGTGGTCTTTCCTGCTGCCCTCTGCCTTCTCTAGCTCAAGGCTCAGATACCCCACTTTCTTCCTACAGGCCATTCCCAGCGCTAGCCAGCGCTCTTGTTTTCTTCTGAGATATTCAACACTGAAGAGAAGAGACACACACCTCCACTGGAGCTCAGGACTCAGGTTAGCTTTTATTCCCACCGGGGAAAGTACAACCAAGGCCAGTTATGCAATGCGGACCCCTAGGCCTCTCGCAGGAAGCCATCAGTCCCAGCCAGAAAGCGCTGGGACAGTCAGAAGATGAAGAGTGGGTCTCTGTGGCTGGAAGCGAGTCGAAGCACGCTGACCCGCACGTGAGAGGAGGCCACCGTGAATGGCCAGCACGTGGAAGGACAGCACCCCTCCCCCGAGAGCCCAGCATCCCCGGAGGAGACGGGAAGTTAGAGAGTGGATGTGTGAGCTAGGTGTGACTGAGCAGGAGTTCCCGAGGCAAAGCAGGGGAAGGGACGTGGAGGCATTTGCACAGGAACGTAGAGGAAGGGCCTACATGGTCTGGCTTCGAGGGGTACAGTTGTCCTGTGAGGAGGGAGACGTACAGGCTCCGGGGCAGCCGAGTTCTGCCAGATCAGAGCTATGCCTCGCCATGGAGGAGACACTGAGGAGTGAACATGTTTCCCTAGGAGAGCACGGCTTCCAGCCCATCCTGCAAGTGGTGCAAGGCTGGCTGCCACCGTCAGCAATCACGCCTCACATCCCGACCCTGCCCCTGGCACCACAAGCATGAGCCCTATCCACTTCACTTCCAGTGTTCTCGTGTGTGATAGGGGGCTCCTGTCAGCAGAGGCCTCCTGGGCGGCCGTGGGAACAGCGAACGGGATGAGCAGCTCAGGGCAGTGCCTGGCCCACAGCAGGGATCAGGCCTGACAGCCATGGCGACGGCTCCGGCCCCCTGCGCCTCTGGGCTTCCTCTTTGGGCACCTCCCAAAACGGGAGCCGCTGTGATGGGAGCCAAGGTGAGCAGCTCTGGCAGGGTTGGGACTATGTCTGAAATGGAGTCTGGGAACTTCCTGAGTCCACAGAAGGAATGGTGCAAGCCCCCATGCCCAGACCCACGCCACGTGATGTCCACGCATAGCGGTGGGGCGCCCGCACCAGGGCTGCGGAATTCCAACATTCAACCCAGCTTAAGAATAACAGGTGGGAGGGAGGGGGCTAGGGAGGGGTAAGCGGGAAGAAATGAGGGGTGGGGTAACGGTGTTTAAAAACAAATGGACTTATGTAACTGTAACCCCCGGTTCATCACCTTTCCAATAAAGATTAAAGAACAAAATAAAAGAACAACAGGTATGAGGCCCAATCCAATTGGAGAGGGAAACAAGGCAGAGGATAAAGCCCTCCACCCTTCAGCTTGGAAGGTTCCAGAAGCCACCTCAGCTCCCAGAAGCCTGAATGCTTACAAGGAGGTAAGAAACTAAGTATCCTATATCTCTATTGTGTGCACTTCTTTTTTATTGGGGGGGGAGGGTTGGTTGTGAGGCTTGAACTCAGGGCTTGGGTGCAGCCCCTGAGCTCTTTTGCTCAAAGATAGCGGTAGAACACTTTGAGCCACAGTGCCCTTCCCGGTTTCCTAGTGCTTAACTGGAGGTAACACTGACGTTCCTGGCTGGGCTGGCTTTGAACTGAGATCCTCAGATCTTAGCCTGAGTAGCTGGGATTACAGGCGTACGCCACAGGGCCACTGGCACCCAGCTTACTATCCTACATCTCTAACGCCTCCCCTGAGTCCCTCCAAGGAGGAAAGAAGTGGAGAGAAAAGGAACAAGCTGAGCCACGCTGGTCGCTAATGCACAGACAACTCTGGGTTAGGAGTAGATGCTTACAGTCCCAGCTCTGCCACAAAGACTGTGTGGTCCTAAAAGTAACCCAACTGTGGAGCCTCAGTTTCTCCCGTGGTAAAATGGGGATGAGAATGGACCCATCCGAGTGTCTGTGGGGTCACACGGGGGATGCAGGCCACTCTGAAAAGGCAGACAAATGCAAGTCACTTTTGTTTCTCATGTCTTCTCGGTCTTCATGCACAGTTCAAGAAAGACAGAGTATTGGTTGCAGAGTTAATGTTCTGCTTAAGAACATTTTTACTCTGGGGGGGGTGGGGTGGGGATGGGGGTGGGGGGGATTAAGAAGCCAAGCGGCCACATGAAAGTTGCCTTCGGAGCAGGCAGGGGGTCCACGTGGGGCCAGTGATAGGGCAGGCTCTGGGGTGTGTCTGAGGGCTGCCCCGCAGCAGACGTTCAGATAGGAGGTGTTATCTGGGAACAATGGAACAACGGAACAGTTGTCCTGGATCTGAATCTGACAAGAAAGGATAAGAGTCCAGGAAGCAATGTCCCCAAACGACCGACGGCCAGCCTGGCCCCAGCAAACCTCCAGCCCATTTGTTTACTCATCTCTTTTCTTCATTCATGCACTTATAGTAGAGTGTATCAACCACATACCAGGAATGGGGGGGGGGGGGGAGGTTGCCCTGCACAAGGCTCTATCCCCACTGTCAGGAAAGACGCGGACAGAAATGCCAAACAAGGAACATGGGAGTGCAACACAATGTGCCAAACCCACTGAGAATAACAAATACTTGACAGACACTGAAGGCGAATGACCCAGGCAACAAACGGGGTATTTTCTACGGAACATCTCACAACTTCATCAGCCCTTCCTTCCTTCCTTCCTTCCTTCCTTCCTTCCTTCCTTCCTTCCTTCCTTCCTTCCTTGTTCCTCCCTCCTTCCTTCCATCTTTCCTTTCCTCCCCTCTCCCTTCCCTTGTCTCCAGCATGGTTTCTATTACAACATAGCTTTGGGCCCAGGTTTGCCTGCCAGTCGCCGGGTGACCTTGAGCTAAAGACTTTATCTCTGTCCCTGCCAGGATCTGGGCCTGAAGGTCATCTCTAAAGTACAGATTCAATATTTATTCATTCATTCAGCACAAATTTACTAGGCACCTCTCCTGTTCCAAGGAATGAAGGCATTCATCAAAGGCAGCAAAAGTTTCTGCCTTTATGGGGGTGAAGGTGGCGGTTAGTAGGCAAGTAAATGGACAGAAAGGAAAGAGGTGGGGACTCGCAGCAGAACTGCCCACAGAGGCCAGGGAAGGTCCCACCAATGAGATGTCATTTAAGCTCCGTGTGTGTGTGTGTGTGTGTGTGTGTGTGTGTGTGTGTGTGTGTTGTGGTGTGTGTGTGTGTGTGTGCTTGCTGAGTACTTCCTGCATGCCAGGTTTCATTCTGAAGTTAGGTCGATGGTTCATGAGAAAAACTGCGCCCCTCCTCCCCACCCCCACCCCCCAACATCCCTAGAAGAAAGCCCACAGCATGAATCCCACTTTGCACACAGGACAAAATGGGAGAGCCACACAGAGCATACAATGCGTCTATGAAGGCTTCCATGCCTAGTGCCACACCACAGATCTTCACTCGGGGTTCTGTCACAAGGATCGAAAGGAAAGAATTCCACGCGTGAGGCGCTGGGGACGGAGGCCTGACGGCATGCTTTGAACGCATTCGGGAAATAAGGGGAGATCATGGCTTCCTCTCCATCTGTAAAACAAATGCTGCCTTCACTCCGCTGTGCACACCTCTCCAGGAAAGAAGGCCCTGGGGTCCTGTGAGCACTTTAAAACTAGTCCAGGATGGTCCTCTCATCCCCTCTCGTGACCCTCATTCCAGAGCCCACCATAATGTGTTCTATCCAAGCCGCAGGAACCAGCTATGGGAAACAGTGGGGCAGAAGGGCAGGTGGTGGTGATGACAATTCTAGAAGAATCCGAAAGGCAGAGGTGGCCATAGTGGCCCAATGGTGGACTATTCCTTTGAGAGACAAGCATCTGCTTCAGAGGATCTCACAGAGGAACTGCTTCTAGCATCCCCACCAAGTGATTCCCCTCCATCCCCCTGGTCTGCAGTCCCAGGGACCAGGCCCCAGGATCTGGCCCCTGTATCAGATCTGTAGGGAGAAAGGCTGGATGAGACAACAGATTCAGGGATGCAGGGGAAGGAGGATGGGAAAGAGGGAGGGAGGATGGGAAGGAGGGAGGGAGGATGGGAAGGAGGGAAGGAAGAACACAACTTGGGTGACCCTCTGACATGAAACCATAAGTATAAATAAGAAAGCAAAACAGACAAAAGAAAATGGGCATTAATGAACCACAGTAGGGAAAACATGTCATGTTTTCATGTACCATGTAACAATTTGAGAAGAAAGAAAGGGCCACCACACGTTGACTCAGGTCTGAGATCCCAGCACTTAGGAGGCGGAGGCAGGAAGATTGAGAGTTTGAGGCTCATTTATGTGACATGAGACCTGCCTCAAAAACCCAATAAGAATACACACACACACACACACACACACACACACACACACACACACTAAACTTCGGACCATGGAGTAGAAAATGAAGAGGGTGAAATATTCGATTTCCTCTGTCTCTGAATGCCATTGAGGACCTGATGTTTGGGACAGAGCAGGTGACCAGCTCCAGCCCCTCTGTAAACATAGGGTTTCATCTAAGACAAAGGAAGGCCTCTCTACCTCCCTAGGCAACAGCACTGTGACTCCCCCCCCCCCCCCAGTTCCTTGAAAATACCTGTGATTTCAAAACATGATGAATCAAGAGAGCTGCCTGTGATAACCTGTGAAGAACAACAAACTAACCGCGGGCCCCGGAAGGGACACTCGGGGCTTGATCTAGCTATGGATTTCACCTATCAGGTGCTTTGAGTGTTTTGAAGTTCACAGCCATGTCTGAAATCCAGGGCATTTCACTGCATTACAGAATCCAAATTTAACCTGGCAGTCCCAGAAAGCCCTCCACAGTACGGCATCAAGCAGGCAGGGTGCCAAGAGAGGGAGGTAGCTTTTACAAGGACAGCCATCCCCAAAGACCCAGCCTCCAGGAGCCACCTTGCCCAGTTCCTTGCTGGCAGAGACCCTGATGCTCAGCGAGGTGGGAAGTGTTGTTCCAGACCATCCTGCAGTCCAGGGCGGAGCCAGTGTTGTGCAAGGTGGCCACAACAC
Source organism: Perognathus longimembris pacificus (assembly GCF_023159225.1). Lineage (NCBI taxonomy): Eukaryota > Metazoa > Chordata > Mammalia > Rodentia > Heteromyidae > Perognathus > Perognathus longimembris. The sequence goes on from NC_063172.1 coordinate 10,125,079, forward strand.
AGTGCCCCCCTCGTCCTTCTAGTGGCAAGCATTTGGGGTACGGGGTACTCCACCTATAAGTACACAAAGCCCAAACACATTGCAACACACTCTCCAGAATTAGCCCAGGCCTGGTCACCAGGACGAATCTTGCTCAATGTGATTCTTTGCTTCATGGTTTCCACACCTCGAAGAACAATACTTCTCTAAAAAGATCAATTGTCCCCAGCAACCCACCTACACAGTTCTTGGAAAATATGGGCTAAACATTCTGCCTCGCAAAGAAAACAAGGAACAAAGAGGGCGAGGGCAGTCCCTCCGTGGGGCACTCTGCTCGGCATTATTCACACCAAGTGTTTTTCGAGTCACAAAGTTCAAGTGACTCTGTCTCTCGGGGCTGCAGAACTATTTTTACAGGGGCTTGCCAGTAAGGAAGCTGCGCATGTTTTAATAACCAGTATTATTCAGTTCCAAGGGAAGCTAGATGGCTTCCAGAGGCTAGAGGGCAAGGGAACAGAAAAGGGCCCGGAAGTGGCCAAAACAGTCTGACCCAGGACAAGCAACAGCTGGGGCTCTGCGACTGCTCCCCACCGGGAGAGGCGGCAACACAAAGACTGTGCAGCATCGCACAAAGCTGGTGGCCACAGTGGGACCCTTGCCCATCGTTCCAGGGAAAACCAGCATTAAAAGATGGATAGCTCTGGTGTCAAAAAGAGGCATCGCTGAGGGATGCCAGGCCCATAGTAAGTGACCATTAAATACTGGCCCCATTCACCTACTCATATATATTCAATGTACCACACACACAGACATTACCCGCCCCCTTACACACACATAGTTCTGAGCCTCCTGACCTGCACTGTATACCCCAACAAAATGGTTCCGCTGCCCATATCTGCCTGTGTGAAGTGATCACAACACTGCCTCAAGGTTCAAAGAATCCAAATGCTTTCTTCCTCTTTGTAAACCCAAATTGAGCACTTTCCTGCATGAATTAGCTAAGAGTTGTTGTCCAGAGAAGTAGAACAGACAGACGATCTTAAGAGACTGGCTCACACAATCACAGAGGGCTCCCAAGACCAGATCAGATGGCTAGGCCAGCACAGCAGGGCTCAGAAAAGAACTGATGCAGCAAGTGGGCAGCAGTCAGAGTCAGAGGATGCTACGATGTCAGAGTCAGAATCCGCACTTCCCAGTGCTTCAAGAGACCCTGGTCTTGGGGTGGGGATAGGGGATGAAGGAGGAGGTAACAAGTTGGATAAGAACTGTACTCACTGCCTTACATACGAAACTGTAACCCCTCTGTACACCACTTTGACAATAAAGAAACAAATTAAAAAAAGAGAGACCCTGGTCTTTTCTTTTTGTAAAGCCTATAACTGATTGGATGAAACCCACTTACATTATGGTGGGTTATTCCGTTTATTCAGCATACTAATTGAAGTGTTAAACTCACTGAGAAATCACCTTAACCAGGTGTGCTGGTTCATGCTCTAACCCTAGCACCTAGGAATCAGAGGTAGAAGGATCAAGAGTTCAAGGCCCACCTAGGCTACATAGATAGACTCTCCTTCTCAGAAAGAAAACAAATAAACAAAAAACATCTTCAAATGACAGCTCAACTGGTAGCTGACCAAACCTCTGACCACCTACCTAGTCCAAATGACAAAATGAACTTCCCACTCCAGATGCACATAGCTAGCTTCTTCCTCAATTAAAAAAAAAGATCTCCATTCAGATGTCTGATCAACATCTGAACTAGAAAAATCCCACTCTTGCTCACAAAAGAAACACCTGCACTTCCGCTCTAATTCCCAGTAGAAACTTAAGTCTCCTTTTCCCTGGTTCCTCATATCCGGCCTCCCCCCTGCTCCCCGCCCCCCCTCGGCCCCACCCCGCCCCAGCACAAGCGCTACCTTTGATAGACATACACAGACACCTGGCCAGGCCACTGGCTTCTCCTCCTCCGTGACTGCAGTACCCTGGGAGACCAGGAGCCTCCTGCTTGGTCCAGTGACCACGCTCACTCGGAGCCATCTACCTCAACCCTGAGCCCCACTGTCCTTTGTGGCTGGAATATGCCATGTCAACCCACTTCTCAGGACCAGATGAGGCACGGAAGGCCACATAGCTGGAAAGGGTCCAGGCGTCCTTAAGCCACAGCCATGATGACCTGAGCACAGTGGAAAGGAAAAGGGCACAGCAAGCTGTTGGCGGGCGGGGTTGACGTCTTCGGTGGAGTCCTGTCCCTAAGGTGGCTACTGTAGATTGTTCTCTCAACTAAGAGAAGAATGGGATGGCAGCCAGGTAAGGAAGGGCGGAGGGAAGGAGGGAGGAAGGAAAGAGGGGAGGGGAGGCAGGAACCTGAGCAGGTATTCAACAACCTCTGTCAACTCTACCGCCAAGGAGCTACCATTTCACACACCAACGGTCACAGGAATCTCTGAGAACAAAGGCAGAAAGAATTACACATGATTGTGGCCAGGAGGGGGGGAAAAAGTCTGCTGTGGTTCAGAACAGGATGGCCAGACAAGCAAGGTGGATCCCCCCCTCCCTATCTACCTGTCCCCTTCTCCTCCGACAGCCAGGACCTAAGCACAAAGGCAAGAGGCAAGAGACCAAGGAACCCTGCTGGGGACTGAGACCCTGGCTGACGTCATGGAGCAGGAAGAAGGATCTACCATTTTCCCTGTGCAGATCATAAAGTGTGATTCCCAGGCCTTGCCCAAGTGCGGGGAGAGATTTGTCAACCGGACCAACTGAAGGTTTCCAGAGTTCTTCTCACTGAGCTTCCGGAAAGCAGCCTGTATCCCACCTTGGAAAGAGGCCTGCCATTCTTAGACCATCAACTACAGAGCGTATTTTCATGAGCAGTGAAGGATTTTGTTCCTAGGGAGAAGGCCAGCAGGAAACACACCGAATGATCCAGAAGGGGTACAAGTGAGGGATGCACAAGTATGCAGGACTGGACACATAAATAAACAAAGGGTCCACAGATCACCACCCTGGAGCCTGCCACACTTTCCTCCTTGCTGTGTGTGTGTGTGTGTGTGTGTGAGAGAGAGAGAGAGAGAGAGAGAGAGAGAGAGAGAGAAGAGTCATGGGGGGCTTGAACTTAGGGTCTCTTGCTTAGCTCATTTTGCTCAAGGCTGGCAGTGTACCCTTGAGCCACACCCCTACTTCCAGCTTCTTGCTGGTTAGTATTAGAGGCATGAATCTTTCAGATTTGTCTGCCCAGGCTAACTTTGAACTGCCACCTTAGTTGCCAGCCCCAGAGCATAGCTTGGATTATAGGTATGAGTAACCAGCTTCTGGCCACCTCTCCTAGCCTTAACTGCACCCAAAATCCCATTCTCATTCATTCCCTCCCTCTCTCTCTCCCTCCCTCCTCTCCCCGCCCTCTTCCTCTCTCCCCCCACTATGGTTCCAGGCCTCCTCTAGTGCAGTGGCCAAGTTGCTGTTTGATGGAGCACCCTCATGCCCACAGGAAGTTCTGACACCTGGCCAACACTGAACAATACGAGTGGAGTAAATAGCACTGCTCAGGCCTGAGGGGGAGGAGTTGGCACAGGGACTCGGGGAGAAAGCTGGCTATCAAAGGTACTTCCACAGACATTTGATGCAAATCCTTCATCTCCAATGACTAAATGAGTTTCTAGCAGTACACCTGCGTCTCAGAACTCCTCCATGGGGGCTGCAGGCTGATTTTTCAATTGGGCAGCAATGGTTCCAGATGCGGAACCTTCCTTTTCAGTTAAAACAAACACACACACACACACACACACACACACACACACACACACACACACACACAGTTGTCACCTAACGCATCTTTGTTTGACACAGGCCAGAATGCATCAATTTGGCTTGGTGACATCTCCCCTCCCCACCAGAAATACTTAACAAATGAGGTTCATTTAGTTAAAAAAAAAAACAAAACCTTCAAGTAGGGAGTCAAGAGAAAGAACTTCTGGTGTTGCAAAGGTTGGGAGCCAGAGGTTCTGCATCCAGGATGATTTAGCTGTCACACACACCTGGCAGGGCATTTGGCAAAGCCATGTGCAGTTCATCATGAGGTGGAAACGACTAATGTCCTTCTTTTACAGGTGGCAGCTATATCTGAGGCTTTGGGAAGTGACAGAGCAAAAAAAACCCTCTGAACTCGCAGAAAGCCAATGCAGGCATTAGAACGTGGGTCAGAGCCAGCGAGCCAGGCAAGCCCCTGCATCACCGTGGGGTCATGGGATTCAGACATCCCACACCATACTCCAGTTTCTCTTGCTGATATAGCTAGTGACTGTAAACACAGCAGCTGAAACCACCAATGTATTCTCTCACAGCTCTGCAAGTCCAAATCTAAAAGAAGTCTTAAGGAGCTAAAAGGACACAGTCAGTACCCAGTACACTGGTTCCTTCTGGAGGCACCAAAAGAGAACAATTGCCAGGGACACCTCCTGCCCTGGCTCCTGGAGACATTGCCATCACCCCAATCTCCACTTGTATGGGCACATCACCTTAGTAGTCAAACCTCCCCTACTTCTCTCTTCTAAGGGTACTTGTGATGACAGTGGGTCCACTTGGATCATCCAGCAGAATCCCCTTTATCTCTAGATCTGAATCTTCATCATGTTCTACAATCCTTTTCCTAATCCTTGATGCAGACACAGGCAGGCACCCCTGAGACAATCACGGGCTGACCTGTCTGTCCCCTGTACCATGTCTTACTCTTCATCATTTCCCCAAGGCCTAGCCAGGTACCTGACATACAACTGAGTGCCCAACAGATGGAGGAAGTGGCAAGAAGATGGCTGTCAGCGTGGTCCTAAATATCAACATGCTGGTTCTACGGGAAGCATGATAAATCATGAGGTGTCCAGAGCCCACTGGCTCAAGGATGGAAGTCCCCAGTGAGTAATGTTTGTTTTTCTGTCTTCTGTATGTTCCCAGTGCTATCACAGCCTAAGCAGCCGGCCAGCCAGAAGCAGGTGGCTCCTCTCCCGAAGACTTCCTGGTGTGGGAGAAAGGCTTGTTCCAGAGGGTAAAGCATCTTGGTTCTGTCTGCTCCTTTCAAGGCTCTGCGCTTAGATCAAGCCCAAGGCCAAGACGAAAGGCACATAAAGTCACCTTTAGATGCCCATTAAGGGCACAGGGGAGATGAGTTGATGAAGGAAATATCTGCCCAAACAAGCCTTTGGCTTCTGGCCACCCACGAAGCACCTTCAGCCCCACCCTCTTGGTGTGAGAAGCAAACAAGAGTACATAGGTCTCCAAAGTAACTGAGTGGGGAACAGTGCCCTTTTGGGGGCGGTGAAGGAGGAGAAACAGCTCCAACCATATAAGATTGAAGGATATAGGTGGAGGCCAGGTTCCTAACTTTTGTTTCAGTTCTCAAGGCTGGAAATGTTTTTTAACCCCTCTACATCCCAGCCCACCCACAGAAGCTAGGTTCTAGTTCAAGGACTGACACTGATATCTCACAAGATTCTTCCCTGAAGACTCCTTGCGTGTCCAGCGGAAATCTCTGCTGTGTCCTAACGTGGGGCGGCCACCCACAGGGATGTTGGAGGAAGCCACCAGTTCTAACAGGCTGTAAGATTCTCTTCTTCAGAGCTTCCTCTCCCCAAGCAGCACAGCGTGATGGAATGGGTTTCTCATCTGCGTCACCTGGTCACACAGGAAACAGGTAGATGACACTTGAGTACTGGCTGAAAGCCTGCTAGTCCCACCCAGCCCGGGAGTCACTGTCCAATCTCCTGCAGTGATTTGTCCTGGCACCGAGTGATCCTTGCTAGCCTTTCTCTTTCTAACAGTGCGATGGTTTTTTAAGTAATTTTAAGCTCAAGGAAGCCCAAACGACATCTGAGATGACTCTGTGAGTGATATATTGGAAACAGCGTCCCCCTACCTGCATTCTCACGTTCCTCCGCTCCACTGCTACAGACAATGACCCTATTACTGCCCTCGGCCAATGGGATGTCAGCAGTGAGAGCCCAGCAGAAGGGGAATGCAACCCTGCTCCATGAGGAGGGGTCTGGTTCTAGCCCTCTGCTCTTACCAAGAGAAGGACATTCTCCCTAGGTCATCTGTGGGACCTGGAAGGAGAAAAACACATGAAGAGAAACCTAGATTCACCAGCCGCTCAGCTAAATTGGATCCGCTAGCCGGGAGTCACACCCCAGTCCTGGAGGAAGTCAGCCAGGGTCAGCAGGCTGCTTGGCCAGCCACCCCAGGTGTGTGGACGCTGGACACTTGCTACTGAGAGCCGCTCACTTCTGTTGCTACCTGACACTCCTGGAGCACGAAATGACTGGCATGATGACAGGCTTAACTCTGTTGACAGAAGCAACCACACTATCACCCTCTCAAGGGCACTGGAGATTGACCGAGTTACACCAACATCTGTGGACAATGAATGGTAGTTGAGTCCTTATCTTCAGGAGAGAGTCCATGGTGGCCACAGGCTTGTCTAGATACAGCCTCCTTCTTCTGTCTGGAGGGACTGGTACAGCAGGGGAGGGATGAGCTTTCCCTGTTAAAGCCTCAGCCTGATGTCACCAGGACTCAGTTACCAGCCCCAGGCCCAGACTTGGGCCTCCACCATAGGCTATGTCGATTCACATCCACCAAGTGCTACTGATTTCAACTCCACAGCCTGGATCTGTAGCTCTCTTGGCCACATGTCACAGGCCAGTCTCCTCAAATTTCCACATGGTTTACCTCCCCAGGCCTGCTCCGAGGATCAACTATGAAATGAATTTGAAACTTCAACAATAATCAGATTGCTACACAAAATGACTATCATCGCCGCCACCACCATCATCAGCAACACCATCACTACGACACCCCCCCCCCACCATTACCACTACCATGGCTTTATCATCATCAACAGCACCACTGTCCTGCTGGTTATTCCCACTGTCAGACCAAATAGGAAAATGGAGTAGTCAAAAGAGAAGAGGGGAAACAGGTAGCAAGCCTGTGTTTTACTAGATTGGGAGGTTTGACTCTGGCTGGCTTTGGCTGAATCGTGTAATACAGGGAAAGTTTTTGTTTTTGTTTTGGCCAGTCCTGGGCCTTGGACTCAGGGCCTGAGCACTGTCCCTGGCTTCCTTTTGCTCAAGGCTAGCACTCTGCCACTTGAGCCACAGCGCCACTTCTGGCCATTTTCTGTATATGTGGTGCTGGGGAATCGAACCCAGGGCTTCATGTATAGGAGGCAAGCACTCTAGCCACTAGGCCATATCCCCAGCCCCCAGGGAAAGTTTCTTAAGACCTCTGATGTTTCATTTTATCATCCATAAAATGAAGATATCTGTACTACTGACTTCGTTATGAAAATTAAATTAAACGTGCTTGACACAAGCCACGTCCCAGTGATTTATGCCTACATCGCCTTTCTACTCGGAGGCTGAGATCTGGAGGACTGTGGTATGAAAAGAGCTCAGGCAGAAAGATTCCATCTCCAAAATAATCACCAAAAAGCAGGGCCAGAGCTATGGCTTAAATGATAGTGTCAGCTAAGGAGGAGAGAGAGGCTTGAGCCTCACACTGCAAAATAAACAAATAAGGACAATTTGAAGGGTTGGCACAGAAAATATGCCCAGCAACCATGATTCATTATCACAACTCTTATTCACATGCAACACAGACATTTTAATTTCATCAATTCATCTCATGCTCCCAATAATCCCTGAGTTTGGACTCCTCGATTGGGTTTTACAAATGAGGAGAGGAAGACCGGAAAGATGAAGGGCTCTGCCTGGCTTCCAGGCTAGTGTTTTGTCTACAACGTGAGTAGGCACGTGCAGTGTGCCAGCCACAAGGCCCAGCAACGCTCCTAGAGCCTTCCCGGCCCCACACCTGTAGCCAGGAGACAAGCTGATAAGCTGTCCTAACGCTCCCAGGTCCTTTCCAAGCTCCTTATGCTGGTTTCCACAGCCTTTGTGTTCCACAACACACGGGGTGAGGCCGGCCAGCCCCTGTGTGCGGATCAAAGGCCCGGCTGGCAGCCACCAGCCACCCGCCTGGCAGCCCGGGAGAGTCCCAGGGAGGCGGAGCCCAGCCTCACCTCCCAGGATTACTTAACCTTTAGCTATGGGATTTGGGCTGGAACAGGCCAGGTGTGCCAGTCCCGGGTGGGCCAGCCAGAGACTGACATCCAAGCTGTGTCTGGACCCAGGGTGGCCAGCAAGTCTCGGACAACACAATGATGGGGGAAACTTAACTTCTGCCTGTGAGGAGAGTCCAGAGGGAGACCTCGGCTTCCCCTGAAGGCCATGTTAATGTACGGAGAACCTGCTCCAGAGCAGGCTGAGACTGAGGGAGCCAATGATAATCTATCATGTGCAGCCTTGGGGACTTGTCGGCTAGTGAGGTGCCAGGCGGAATGACATAGCTGATGTCACAGTGGGTTTGAACAAGAAAGGAAAGGGATGGGACATCCCACAATCATTCACTCCTAGGACAGCCGCCTTGCACAAGTGCAGGGAGACATGGCAGACACGTTGCTGCTCTCCTGGGACTTGGATTCTTCTGCATTAGCATCTTCTTGGTTTAGATCCTCGCCTCTAGTAACCATGGCAGGTCCACAGAGAAGTCCTGGGGACCATCCGTGCCCCGAGCAGTCCTGTACTCATGGGGACTAACACCATTTTAATCACATGTGGCCTTCAAATTTTCCCTTGGGGGGGGGGGTGTCGTATGCGTATAGACACAAACACATTATTCCACTGGTGTAACTAACTTTGAACATCTCACAGTCTTTTTTTTTTTTTTTAATATATTCTTTTTTTTTTTTTTTTTTTGTCCAGTCCTGGGCCTTGGACTCAGGGCCTGAGCACTGTCCCTGGCTTCTTCCCGCTCAAGGCTAGCACTCTGCCACTTGAGCCACAGCGCCGCTTCTGGCCGTTTTTTCTGTATATGTGGTGCTGGGGAATCGAACCTAGGGCCTCGTGTATCCGAGGCAGGCACTCTTGCCACTAGGCTATATCCCCAGCCCTATCTCACAGTCTTAACAAAGTGAATACCAGGAAGTTAAGACGTGTGTCGAGGAGGGGGAGGAAAGATGGGCAAATGCAGCCATAAGACTCAACGTACACATGTGAAAATGGAACTAGGAAAGCTGAGGGGATGAGTAGGGTTGGGAGAGAGAAGGACGAAAGGGGTAACATTGATAAAGATTCACTGAACTCCCAAACTGAAATGTTGAATTGAAATCCCTTTATGCAATGAAAGATAACTTTTTAAAAATAAATTTCCCTGTAGAAAAGTTTTTATAACAGAATATAGTTCATCTTAGGTTAAAGGACAAAAGCTGATTACTACAAACTTGAGAAGGCATTCTTTTTTTGTTTTTCTTTTTTTCTTTTTAAAGTTTGTCACTCAAACTTTAGAAACTACAGAGAGAGCCAGGCACTGGTGGCTCCTGCCTGTAATCCTAGCTACTTAGGAGGCTGAGATCTGAGGACCTCAGTTTGAAGTCCATGAGATTGTTTTTCTGCAATAAACTACTCAGAAAAAGCTGGAAGTAGTGCTGTAGCTCAAGTGGTATAACACTAGCCTGTAGCACAATAAGGCTCAGGGACAGTGTCCAGGCCCTGAGTTCAAGCCCCAGGACTGGAAAAAAGAAAAAAAATTAAAAAAAAAAAAAACCACTGTAGAGAGTCCATTGTTTAACTGTCTTGATCACATGTACATATGCAACAATGCATGTGTAAGGCATACAGTATAGAATGCTGCATATGTCCATTATAACGTTAACAGATGGTAATGAACACGTGCATGAAGACAAATGTATGCGGGAAGTGAACTGCTGTTCTAGTGTAGGTACACCTGAGTGTGGGCCTGTGTATCAGCAGGATAAGTGTTATTTTAGTTTATCTTTTGCTAAATTATACAGTAAGCGCGTACTGCTTTTCGAAGTCCAACAGTAAGCACCGAAGTCCTCTCCGGCTCCGGCGAGTGTAACTGCAGCTGGGTAACGCAGGGAACGGGGCTCAGCTGAGCTCCCGCTCTGCCTCTCGCTCTTCCTGGCCATGCCCAGCCACCAGGGTGATGGTGCCCCTTAGAGTGGCATGGCCTAGCAGCTTTTATTAGTGGAAGTTTACAATGTACTGAGCCCACAGGAGTTCCTTACCCCTCAGTGGAAGCCCATGAATGTGCCCTGCTCTCTAAACTTACAGAAGAGGAAACTGAGGCAGGAAGCAGGTAGGTCCCATAGCAGAGGAGGTGCAAATCAGTGGCCAGAGGCTCAGCCAGGTGATTTATCCCGCCAAGATCCCTTCTGGAGACACAGACCGTGGGCTTCGGGGTCTGGGAGAAAGCAGAGGGCTGAGAAAAGACTCCAGGCTGTGGGAATAGCCCCGGCTGGCAGCCCTGGACGGCAAGTCCATGCCAGCCACAGCAAACATCCGGGCATTTTGGTCCCCGTGTGAATGGGCCTCCACGCTGCCAGGTCCGGGGAGCCGGCAAGGCGGGAAGCGGCTGCCAGCTCTGGCACCGGCACCCTGCCTTACACGCTCGGCCAGCTCAGTTGGCTGCCTGTCAAGGCTTCAAAGGGATGAGGGAAGCTGGCTGGGGGACCAGGCTGGACAGGTCTGCCCAAAGCTGAGATGCTTGAACAAAAGAAGGCCGTTGTGGGCTGCGTTGGCGGGAGCTGGTGGCGGGACGGAGGGCGGCAAGGGGAGGCGCAGAGGAGGGCGGGGAAGAGAATCACCAGCCACCGTGAGGACTGGGCAGCCCGGGTACTCAGGAGGGAGCAGAATCCCAGCAGAAAGCCACAGCGATGGCCCTAGCGTGTAGGGGAAACTGAGACCCAAGAAGGCCTGGCAGGGGGCAGTCCGCACAAAGCAAACCCTTGGGTCTATCGGAAGTCCAAAGGACTGGCTAGCTGTCTATGCGTCTCAGAAATTCATTCACACCTTTCTCCATTCTCCACATCGCCTGCACACCTGCTATGAGCCGCACACTCGGCAGGTAGGTAGTACTAAGGACCCTGCTCCCTCACCTGCTGGCGTCACCCCCAGGGTGTTTCTAGGATGACCTAAGGAAGGACAGAGGCTTGTGCCACAACACAGAAGTTGTTCCAAATGCCTCGGCTCCCCTCCTGATGCCCTCAGCCGCTGTGACCCTGTGCACGTGACCTCACCCTGTGTCCGGGAAAGATCAGCTGGCTGCTCAGGGACACTGGTGCATTGCGGGAAGAAGGGTGAACTCACAATGGAGGATGCTTCTAACTACATCCAGCCAGCCTCCCCACAGGAATGGCCCCTGTGTGCCATGGGGGATTTGTACTATGCAGAGATCCGGAAGAGCCACGCACTTGGCACAGGGCCTGTCCATCTGAATGTCCACCCAAGGGGCATGGCTGCCGTCTCTGCAGCCGTGACAAGCGGAGCTGGGATTCTAAGAGGCAGAGATGACAGCAGCTTGCAGGATCCACGCAGGAAGGGTTGGAACTAGATCCAAAACCCCCAAGAACCCAGCCCTGCTCCCCCAAATGCCAGCTCTGCATGCATGGAAACGGCCCGCTCCTTGCCTCTGGCACTTAAGTTCTTCTGGAGATGAGAACCGTATCAGTGGGACCAGGCAGGGCCACAGCGCAGCTTGTGATCAAGAGTCGTCACTCCTGGCTAAAAGGTACGAAAGAAAGCAGACTGACGGAAAGAACCGCGAGTAAGGCCCAGACCACTGCCCGGGGTGGGATGCGACCAGCCATGGCCCCAGGGCAGCATCCGATTTGTTAAATGAGAAGAATGAGCAGAAGGCCTGCAAGACCTTTCTCTCCATACTGCCACCCCATGTTCTGGCTGGAGGGAGGTGAGAGGAGGCTGATGTTGGAACTTTCTGGGCCCCAGAACAGAACTTGCAGTGTGGCACGAACCCAGATCAGTTCCCCCATTTATCCAACCTCCTGGTTACACCTGGCCTCGGAAGGAGATTTAACAGTACACAGAGAAGAAGAGACATGGGGGTTAAGAGGTCTCCATCGACGGTTGTGAAACCGGACACAGCCCTGTGAGCCTGGAGAGGAGCAACTCCGGCCTCAGAGCGAGGTTTGCCAGGGGAACATGGTACAGCAGAGTGGAAAGTCATGGACTTTCTTGGAGCACAGGCCCTCTTGGTAAAGACCCCGGGTCTATGCTAACACCCACTTCGTTGAGAGAATCAAAAGGAGGGGTGATGCTGGGAGCGGAGACAGCTCTGGGGCTTCTGTTCTACCAGTCAGGAAGGCCCTAGGCGGGGGGCTCTAGCTCCCTGATGTTGGCTGTCCTATCTGTAAGACAAGGTTACTGAGAATTCTGCATCGATGGCTTCCAGGTTCGAGTGGATGCAAAGCCCCTTTGTGAACCACAAAGCTCTTTGCACATTCATTACTACCATGTACTGTCTTATCAAGAAGGAGACCCACCTGGCTAAGCAAGGGCTCTAGCGCCAGTCCCTTGGCCTGGTTCTCACAGGAAAGGAGCTGTTGTGCTGAGATGAAGTTAAATCATGCCTGACATCTAATGAAAGTAGACACTGGAGGCTCTCAGAGTTCCAGCAAATAGTTTTTTGGTTTTTTTTCCCCCTCCTTGAGACAGGATTTGCTATGTAACTGAGGAAGAAACAATCCTTCTGCCACTGCTTCCCAAGTGCTGAGACTGCAGGCACGCACCACGGCAGACACTTCTGACATGGCCCTCTGGGAATGGGGCAAGAAGAGTCTCTCCCTGCCCACCCAGGACAGAACAAGCAGGCACCTTGCTGGCATCCGCTCTGTGCACATCAACTGGCCCTGCTGCTTTCTCCCCCAAGTTACACTGGGGGCATTACGATCCACACACTGGGTATTGCAAAGAGGGAGACCCAGAGAAGAGGCGGGACAGATCTTCCAAGTGCCCAGCCCAGAAGCTGGTCCCTGAGGCCTGGATTACCCAGGGCCCAAAAGACACAATCTTACTTCCTCACCCCAACCCTCTGAGCAAATACACGAGGATGGCAAGTGCCCAGGGCGGCCAGCCAAGTAGAGCTCTTGCGGAAGCCTAAGAACATCGCTGGCACCGGCTCTGCCCCATCCTGTACTGGCAGCAGGACAAAGGAGAGGTCGGAGACGGGGAGCAAGGGGTGGGCGCTTCTCTCCTCAGCTCCTTCGAGGGGCAGTTTGGGGACATCATCCCCCCAAACCCACCTTCATACTTCCGCCCACCCTGCACTGTCTGTCCTGATTCTGCCTGGTTTTCTCCAGGGCACACTGAGGCTCAGGGCACGAAGGCACACAGCGCCTCCTTTAAGGTGCTCATGTGGACAGAACCCCATAAAATGACCGTGCCAGCCTGGGAAACTTACCCAGGCATTTCAGAGATGCTCAGTGATCCATGAGGTCTCAGTACTTGCAACAAGTGTGGTGCACTGAGGATGGGGGAGCCCCGGGGGCAGGCCACGCCCCTCGTCAGTCAGGATTCCTACCTGAGTACAAGTGCCAGGCTTAACCCGCATGATGCATGCTTTGCTCTCAGGCAGTCCTGGACCTACAACTTTCTGCTGTCACCTTCTTAGTTGTGTGCTCCCTACACATTTGTTTGATGTCTCCGAGCTTTCTTCCTTTTCAAATCTCGGGAGAAGCTGGGAATCAGCGGCTCACGCCTATCATCCTAACTACTCAGGAGGCTGAGTTCTGAGGATCCCCTTTCAAAGCCAGCCTCAGCCTGGGCAGGAAAGTTGGTGAGACTCTTATCTCCAATTAAACACACACACACACACACACACACAAGCCAGAAAGGAAACTGTGGCTCGAGGTGGGTAGGGTGCTAGCTTTGAACAAAAAAAAGCTCAGAGACAGATCCCAGGGTGCTGAGTTCAAGCCCTAGGACTTCTCTCCACCCGCCTCTACACATACCTCATGAGAGCACTCCCCACTGCAGAATCAAATAGGACAGGAAGTACCGAGTATACTGCAAATGTCCCCAAACAAGGGCACTGCTATTTCTCTAGCTCACTCCACACTGCACTCAACACTGATAAGCTGCATCAGAATGTTCGCCTTGAGAAATGTTAACACGCCTGCCTTGGGATTTGGGGTCCAAAGCGCTGAGTAGATCAAGGAGACCCACCGCCCCCGTGAGCTGTGTACATACAGCTCAGCCCCACCCCTCGTCATCCTCTCATTCACTCCATCTGTCCAGCAAATGGCACCGCTACCCTTGTAGAAATGAAAGGTAGTTAAGACGAGTGAGGAGAAGTAAAGCGAATACCGACCCCAGCTCACAATAATCTCAGCAGACTGAATGAGTAACCTGCCACATAGACCTTCACAGGGCTAATTCATTCATGCAAGGTCATCCATTGATTTATTCCATAAGGACTTTGTGGTCCAGGCAATGCACGTGGGCCTCTCCAGCTCTGGCCCTTGCAGAGTGCAAGTCATCCATACAACAGTTGTTAACTAACACTCCCGTCACACCGATCACCAAACCAACACCGCAGTGAGACCTCCGCAGCGTAAACACTAGGGTGGTGTCCACCGTTCTCAGGAGGCAGGCAGGCAGCTTGGAGCGGTTTTCGCCATTCAGAGTCTGGACACCTGTTGGCTGTCACGTGGCCTAGGGTGGTTTCAATGACGGTTTAGACATCATCCTTTTAGAACCGAAGAGTCACCCCAGACATTCATCTTCCGCCATGGTGGCAAGAGTTCAACAGTAGACACAGCAGCGCTTTTCCCAAGCTCAGCTGGCAGCATGTCTGCTTCATGGCTTCTTGGTCACCGTGATGGAGAGCTGCAGAAGACTGAGGCATGGAGGAGTCACTGGGGACATTCCTGCAATCAACTCACCACATCCCTTTACACACAAAGAACAAAAAGAGAGCACCCATAGATTGATTGTATTACTGAGAGAAAGGAAGGGAACGAAGCGTCAGGATTTGTTCGGGTTGTTTTGTGGCACCTCCAGGCCTGAAAGCAGGTGATTTGTTCTGTACTAAACCTTGAGTGAGGGCTGGGAAGGTGGCCTAGTGGTCAAGTGCTCGCCTCGTATGCACGAAACCCTGGGTTCGATTCCACCGCAACACATATATAGAAAAGCCAGAAGTGGCGCTGTGGCTCAAGTGGTAGAGTGCTAGCCTTGAGCAGAAAGAAGCCAGGGACAGTGCTCAGGCCTGAGTTCAAGCCCCAGGACTGGCAAAAGCAAATAAATAAGTAAAAATTAAAAAAAAAAATCAACCTTGAGTGACTGCCATTATGTCACAGTTGCCCAAACTCTTATTTGGGTAGTGGTGATACCCAGGACTCCAACGCTGTGGACTTGGTACCAAACCTGGGCTCTGCTATGGAACTCTTTGGTGCAGTCTAGGTATGGACAGCATGAGTGTTGGGTCATCAAGAGCTCGTGCCTCTCTTTGCCAATACAGAAGGGAAGCAAACGGCACCCAGCTAAATAGCTGAAATCAGCCAGAAGCCCAATTTGGGAAAGTGGGTATGAATTAAACAGCTCTAGAGAAAGGAATGCAACCTTGCTGTACTTCCAAGCTCCATAAACCCAGGGTAAAGGTCAAGCAAAGACTCGAAGTTAATTGATCCATTTCCACCCACTTCCCGCCCCCAAATGTCCCTGTTTTCCTGGGGATAAGGATAGCACAGCACGTAGTAAACACCTCGCACGGTCTGCAGCACATGCCGGGCTGAGACAGCAAAGAAAGGGCCCCCGCAGGGACCACAGCCAACCGCCAGCATCTGGCTCAGGGGCTCCAGGCTGGATGGAGCCTCTGCACTGACATTGTCAATACACTCTCCAGGTGAGTCCAACACAGCTCTTTCCCAGGTCACATTTGGAAGCTTTCCGCTATCAAACCACACAAGTGAAGCATGCCGAAGGGATGGAGTATTCATGTTTCCACTGGGGAAGAGACATATAAGTGGCAGTGCATGCACATGCATACACATCCACAGGAAGAAAGAACGCGGTCATTACCAACCCCTGAGCACCTGACACACAAGCGGTGTGTGCACACACGACCTCAGCTGACCTTTACAGTAACTCGGGGAAGTGGAGGAGAAGTTTATGGCCACTTTTCAAGTGAGAAAAGTGAAGCCCAGAGAAGTCAAGGTATGCAAAGCTCTCAGGCTGCCTGGAGGCATCTGCAGACTTTAGACTCCAGAGTCCAGAAGAGACTTGCTTGGAAGAGATGGGGCACTGCCAGCTATGGGAAACTGGAGCCTGTCCTGTAGTGTCACTTAAGAAAAGATTGTGTAGCCCGGCACTGGTGTTTCGTGCCTGTAATCCTAGCTACTCAGGAAGCTGAGATCTAAGGATTGCGGTTCAAAGCCAGGCAGTAAAGTCTGTGAGGTTCTTACCTCCAATTAAGCACCCAGAAACTGGAAGTGGCTCTGTGGCTCAAGATAGGGTGCTAGCCTTGAGCAAAAAAGCTCAGGGACAGCGCCCAGGCCCTGAGTTCAAGCCCCATGACCACCACCAACCACAAAAAGGTGAGAGTTGGTGTACTGGCCTGTAATCCCACCTACATGGGAAGCAGAGGTACCAGGATTGTAATCTGACACTGGATCTAGCACAAGGGCACAACCCTACCTGAAAAACAAGAGTCGGGGGTCTGGTTCAACTGGAAGATCACCTCCCTTACCAAGTGCCTGGCCTCAAGTTCAAATCCCACCACTACCATCACAAAATAAGACAGCCAAGTCCTTCAACAAGTGAACAGGTCCAATATCCTCTCTGGCCAAGGCAGTGACTGCCAGCTTGTTCACCTTTTCTAGCTGGCTGCTTCATTCCTTCCTGCCAACCCACCAAGCGGCGGTGGGTAAATAAAACATGGCACTCCTCCAGGCCCCCGTGTGCACTCAGGGGAGAAAGGTGCCTTCCCGTCGTCCCCAGAGGTCTCGCTGGGTCCGCTTCCTCCCCTCCCGACAGAGGAGGCTGAAGAACTTGCTTAGGATCCAGCGGGCCTCGGGTCCGGCCCTGTGTTTGCACCTTGGCATTGTCTAACACAGAGCCTGGACTCGGCCTCCTCTAAGCTGTGATTCACGGCCTTTGTCAAAGCTCTGGGGACGTCAAAGTCTGGCTGGAAACTGTGTTGACCATCCATACTTGAGGGAGAGGAACTTCCTGTGCAATTATTAGAAGTAATGCCGGGGCGGGAGGCGGGGAGGGTTGGGAATGGGAAACATGTCGCTTCCCAGCATAGGGGGTACTGGGGCCAAGGACATGGTGTGCTTTCTAAGCACAGTTCGGATCAAGGAAAGCGCAGTTCTGGGCCCTCCTTGCCCAGGACTGCTGGGGAGGCCCCCGGGGCCATGCACTGGCTCTTGCTCGGTGATGCTTACGTGGCTTCCGAGGACAGAGACGAGCCTCTGGCCAGAAGCCGATTTGGCAGGCTTCCCTAGAATGGAAGACGGAAAGACATTTTCCCTCGTAGGAAATCAGAAGGAAGAAAGGAGGCCTCAGTATTGCAGCAGGGGGGTAAAAAAAAAAACAACTCAGGGATCAAAAATCAAACTTGGCGCTGGGTGCTGGTGACTCACACCTGTAATCCTAGCTACTCAGGAGGCTGAGATCTGAGGATTGCAGTTCGAAACCAGTGCGGTCAGAAAAGTCCCCCGCAAGACTCCGATCTCACAGCTAACCACCCAAAAACCGCAAGTGGATCTGTGGCTCAACGCGGTAGCCCACTAGCCTGGAGCAAAAAAAAGACAGCTCAGGGACAGTGCCCAGACCCTGAGTTCAAGCCTCCATGACCAACAAGAAAACAAAGTAACAACCGAAGACTAACATTACAAAGAAAACAGCAGGGCTGCCAACTCAGGCCTGTGTGAGGCTCTTAAGGTCAGGTGATCAACTGCCGTTGTCTTCCTGGTGCAAGGACCGGAGCTCTAAGAGTGGCGTGGGAGGTGAGTGCTGGGTGGGCAGTCCTCGTGACTGTGAGGATTTGAAGGGATAAGGCCGCTGGAACCGTCGCCACCGCACCTGGGCGGCATCTTTGGATGGAATCATCCTTGCTCCTCACCTATCATCCTCTCCTCCCTACTGTTACCGAAATGGGAAGAAAGGAGAAGGAAAACTCTCAGTGTTATTCCCACGGTGGCAGACTCCACAGCCAAACTGCCTGGGCTTTTCATCTGGACTCTGCTACTAACCAGCTGTGCGACCTTTGGTCACTCACTACTGTTCGTCTGCTACCCACACTGTGATGAAATATTTGCAGGAATGAACGTCCAGGAGGAGAAACGGTGTTTGCGGCACGTGGTTTCAAAGGATTCTGTCCATGATGGAGTGGTCTGGGGAGGCAGACCGTCACGGTGGAAATGAAACGGAAGGCAAAAGAAGCTGCTTGTCTCAGGCAACCCAGAAGCAAGAAGGGAGAGGGGAGAGAAAAAAGAGAGACAGAGACTGAGACAGACTAACAGACAATCCAAAGCCACCCGGCTACGACTTAATTTCCAAGGAAGCTCCTACAGGTCTTATCGCATCCCAACACCCACTAAGTCATACATGCACCAATGGTGTAGCGCTCTGATGGAGGCAGAGCTCTCGGGACCCCGTCACCTCTCCCCACTCTGAGCCCTGCTGCCCCAGGAACCAAGCCCCCAACCACTAACCTTCAGGGGAACATTTCAGATCCAACCCATGACAATCACTCTGTGCCCCAATGCCCTCGCCATAAAATGCAGATGCTCAAGAGTCCAACCTCAGGGCACCCCTGTAAGAACACCGCAGGTAACTCCACCTCAATTCCAGGGGTTCGGCACGCTAGCTTTGATGACACAATAGAACAGTGCACCTGTATGTCTTGTCAAATATTTGACAACGTGTCCGCCAGCCATCTTTGAAGGGTAAGCAGCCCTTACACAGAGAAATGCTGTTATAAGAGGAATCTGCTAAAAATACTTGGACTCTTCAAAGTCCTGAGAGGAATCCTTGTTCAAGCAGGGCAAGAGGAAGCCATTACATGTTCAGTGAAGAGCTATTTTGATGTGTGGTTGTAGGCCCTATGCCTAATATGGTGAAAGGGACTTCACTACACAGATGCCTTGCTCCTTCACTCAAGATTCCCCTTGATAGGCATGCAAGTATACCCTAGAGCCAGGAGATCAACACGTAACATGGTGGTAAACTTCGCCAAGTGGTCACTGTTGGTGGGTAGAGAGATAAAGAGTCTGAAAGATGGCAGAATCTGCTCACTCTGAGTGAGACCCAGAGGAAGCAAGGCTGGATGTGTAAAAGGGAGCTGAGGGATGAGAGGGCCTCCCGGGAAGGAGCAAAGAGAGCAACACCGGAAGTTAGAAGAGGACCTTAGACCCAGAGCCTATGTTCCCAGCTGTTAGAATCCTACATGGACTTTCTACAGTCATCCTTACACATCTCCACAGACTAAGACGTTTAAAACAACACATATGTAATTACCTCAGAGTTCTGTGGGTCAGGACGTAGGTTGGCCTGGCTGAAGAATCTGCTCAGATGGCAAAGCTCAATGTCAGGTGTGGGCTGTCTGGACTCCTATAGGAAGGCATTGGGAAGGGTTCTCCGGGCTTTTTGTGTTGGTGAATTCAGTTGCCTGAGGCTACAGGATGGTTGTGCCTGTTTCTTGGTTGGCTGCTGACTGCTGGCCACCCTCTTTGCAGTCCATACATGCGGGTCCCTACATTGAACTGACCATTGCGTGTCTAAACCTCCTCGCCCCTAGGATCCCTTCTGACTCACTTCCTGGCATCTCCTGATCCCATCAGAGCTCTGTTTGTGAGGGTGTATGGGATTATGGACTCAATCGATTAATTTAAGATACTTTCCCAAGAACCAGCTGGTTAGTAACCTTAATGACATGTGCAGCCACTTTCGCCGTACAAAGCAATACAGTTACCTATGTAAGCATGACACTTAGGGATTAGGGGTTCTCAACAAGAAACAAGTACACATCGTTCAATAACTAAGAAGGTCAACTGACGGACAGTACAGTAGCAGGATGTTGGATTCTAAGGAATTATGGAGAAAGGCACTTAGAGAGGGCTTAGGGAATGGGAGAGTATCAGAAAAGGTTTAGCCACAAGAAAAAGTAAGATTCTCTCTCAGAACCTGGAGATGGTGAGGAATGAAGAAAAGGGTCTGAACTTGACTAGAAGCTAAGGAAAGACCAAGGGAAAGCCAGAGGTGGACAGAACTACAGGAGTCAGCCCCGTCTCTGCGAAGCACTATGGTCACTTGCTCCTCTCCTAGCAAGCAGATAGATCTTCCTTTCTAAGAAGGTTCCAGAAACAAGACGTACACCGTCATGGAAATTCTACCACACAAGTAGTGGAGCCAAGTGGGCCTCTATGTGCAGGTCTGCAAGATATCCTGACCGAGTGATTAATCGTGGTACATGGGTCTCCAATTACAGAAGGAAGGTGGGAGAAAAGGGAGAAGATGAAGAAGAAAGGGAAAGAGAAGATACTAACATTTGTGAGCCTATAAGAGCTTTTCCAAAACCAATGGTTAAATTTTCAAGGGTTTCAAACCTTTTATCGTCTCAAATCAGCAAGTGTGGGATTTCACTGCAAACACAGAAGAACTTTCAGTTCAAAGCTCTTCTCCCCTCCAAGTAAACTTAACTATATGCACGTGCTTGGGTTTATATACATTGTCAGATGATAATCCAGTTATTTCAAGAAGGGGCAAGATGATGTGCTTCAAATTGGCATCGGCTGCTCTCTCTGGTTTTTGCCATTCGTTGCATAACTTGGTGTGATTACAGGACTATTTAACATTTTCTGTTATCTCTCACACCATATTAAAAAATAATGCATGTAAAACAAGCCCCTCCCTGCTGACTCCCACATTTCCCAGGCTCTTCTGGGAGTTGGCTAGAGCCCGCTGGCTGCCTCCAGCTAGCACAGACGCAGGGGTTCTGACGTGACCGCCCTGCTGGGAACCGCAGGCCCAGGCCAGCCACGCCTCCTCAGGGGAGGGCTTTCCCGGCGGCAGACGGAGCCTTGGACCTCAGGGCCCATCTGCCGCAATCATCTTGAATCATGCTCAAGGAGTGCAGGGAGCACTGGCTTCTCTAGGGCCAGCCCTTCCTCCCTGTGTCAGATCCAGAGGAAGCCCGCAGGCTCCAGAAAGCAGCTCTCATGGTAGATCCTGGGGCACTGGCAATACTCGGGTTCTCCCTTAGGAGGCTGGCTGTAAACTCGGTCAGTCCCCTAGGAAGACACGCCTGTTGTCCTCCAACTTCCATTGCTGTTGCCACCTGTAGACATGATTGGTCCATCTGTAAGTCAGGTGCCCACCAGCTGGCATTTCCCCAGGACTCCCTTCCTGTGTGGTGGCTCAGCATAGTGAGCACACACAAGGTCACTGTAGGAGGCAACGATGTCGTAAAATGGTATCACGTGTAGTGATGAAGATGCTCACACATGTAATGGAGAGGTGGTAAACCTTGTACCAGGCTCTGGTCAATCTAGCCCGGCCCAGGAAGCTAATTATAACATCCTGCTGACATGTGTGTATGTGTGTGTGGTTTTATCTGACCTTTTACAGCAGTTTTTTCTTTCCACTTTGTCTGCCATTTGAACATTTTGCATCCTGTAACTTTGTCCTGTAATATGGTCAGTTTTAACCATCATTTTCACATATAAGCAGAAGGAATTCTTTACACAACTACCTGTTTTGTTGAGACAGAGCCTTGCAGTGTCACTGAAGCTAACCTTGAATTCACGATCTCCCCTTCCCAACCTCCAGAGTAATGGGGTCTATAGGTCTGTACTACCATATGCTTGGCCTACTTCTGATTTTTCATGGTCAAAGGACCAGTGTAGCCAGTACTTTAATAGATTCACAGGAAAGGTATCTGAGGCAGATCTACCTAGTGATACGTCATTAACTGACCTCCAGGGCACAGGAGGGTGAGCAGATCTGGTATTCCACGCACTCCTGGCACACACAGGAGCAGAGTGTGACCTGTACCTCAATCACATACAGAGCTGCTTCTGATTTGGGGAAGTGAGCGCCCCCTCCCTGAGACAAGGCTCTTCTCTGACAGGTGACAGGCTGGGGTGGCTGCCAATATACAATGAGGCAGTTGGCAGCCAGGTGCTATGAATTCATGTTAAAAAAAAAAATTGAGGAAGATGCAGCTGACTGTGTTAGTTGTACAGACAACACAAATCTGATCATCTCATGAACCAGAACTAAGAAGCTTGCTTCTTAGTGTGTCATGGACCTACCTGTCTGTTTCGCCATGGTTACTGCTCATCCATTCTCCAACACTCTTCAGGAAGGTCCTAGAGACATCTAGACAGAATGTGTGGAAATAGAGCAACATAGTACCCTGGGATCTTGATTCAAAAACCAAACAACTTCTGATAAAGACACCCGGATGTGAAGTCTGGTGGCGTTTCACCAATCCTCCATTCATGCTCCACCCTGAGTCTGTGCTCCTGCATCCATAAGCAGGTGGGGTGACGATGACCAGCTGCTCTCAGAAGGCCCTTCTCCGACGTTCTCCATGGTCCAGGAAGCTGCTGACTCAGGAAAGCAAGGCGCTGGTCTGCTGGTCCACACACGGACCTATACAGCAACTTCTCTGTACTTCAAATCCCTGGAGTGCTGATGAGGAAAGCCATGGGGTTTCCAGCCGGGACAGCTCCATTGTGCCTGTGGCTTGTGCAGCTTATTCAACTGTAAGCGCATGGAAGGGAAGGCTTCGCATGACTGTTTCTTTCTTCCCCAGCAGAATCCCGCAGTGGTGGTATGGGGAATTCAAGCAGTATTCCTTCTTCCAGAACAAAGCCCAACACGATCTACAAGAGGACAGCAAGGGACAGGTAAATCACAACCCAGCTGCATGGCGGCCTGTTAAACGTGGGGTGCAAATCTACCTTCGGCGGTACAGGGAGATGTCCACAGCACATTCTCTAGGGGATAAATTAATTACAGGACTGCAGGAACAGCCCCACACAGCCATGAGTACCTATTGGGGAGGGGGGGTATTTCTATGATGTTTTTAACAGTGCTAGGTCCTGGGATTTCTTAAATTTATCTTTTTCCCAATGATTTAACTCTTCCTAATAGTGTTTATGGCCACAGTTGGGGAAACTATGGCCTTCGGGGTAAATCTTTTTCTGTTTGGCCTGTGAGCTAAGGATGGATTTATTTTATTTAATTTTTATTGTCAAGGTGATGTACAGAGGGCATTTTGGTTACATGGATAAGGTAGTGAGTACATTTCTTGTGGAACATTGTTACCCACTTCTTTGTTTTTCTCCTACTTTCCCACCCCAGAATGGATTTTTGCATTTTAAAATAGTTGGGGGAAACTGTCTAAAGATGAATGGAACAGGATTCTTTGACACATACAGATCATGTGAAATTCAAATTCCACCGTGCAATTCATAGTGCTGATGGTGCAGAGCCGTGCATATTTGTTATGTGTCTAGCTAGAGTGATGGGCAGAACCTGGAACAGCCATACCCTGGCCCTTCTATAAGAAGCCAGTCCATTGCAAAGACTCAACAGAAAAAGAAATCCAATCTTAAAACCAAGTTGAGCTGTCATGTAGGATGCTCTCATTAGCGTTCACTTTTTTTTTTTTTATTGTTGCATAGGGAAACAGAAGCTCCAAATAGGAAGTTAAGGACACACTGCTGGAAATGTGTTGGTTTCTATTCATTTCTTGGAAAGTTTGTACCATCTGTGATCTCTCCCAAATAACCAGATGCTGACATGCCAAGAGCTTAAATACACACAGAGTCCAAGAGAAGAGTCCAGGGCAAAATGACTCTGAAAGAACACAGCACTCTAGAAACAGCTGAGTTGTATTTGTCAGTAGCTGTGCTGTCCAAGTTCCCATTTCTTGGTTGGTTCAATCCACCTACAATCATTTCATTTTCAAAAGAAACAGGGGTAAATAAGGTCATGGATATCACTGACCATCCTCAAAGCTCTCTGCTCATTACTGTGAAATGGGCTGAAATGGCCATCTTCTCTACCCACTGGGTTCAAGAGCCACACACGTGCCCTGCCCAGTCTGTGTTCTCTGTTCAATTCATTATCACCACTACCTAATGACCAGACATGGCCAAGCTGATTCACACAAGCCAGAGAACTTACCTGAAATAACTCACAATTTGACAGTGAGGCCAGATGTACAAAGAGGGGCATTTCAAAACCCTAACTTCCCTCCTCCAAATTAGTCAACTACTAGAATGATGAGAGTCTGAGAAAGTCACAGAACAAAGAACCTTCCCAGGCAAACTCCAATGAAGGAAAGATTGTTTCTGCACTCCTTAGAGGATTCTAGAAGTCAGTATTGGTTGAGAGCATCATAATATTAGCTAATCTCCTATTTAGAGAAGGGGATAAGCTCCCCCCCCAAAAAAAAAAGCTATGCTACATTGTGCCTTACTGTGCACCTGTTGGGTCAGGTGCTGACTGAATCTTTGGGGGTGGGGAATTACATGCAAAAAATCAGTATCTCACTTTGAGACACCGAGCTTGCTGTCTGGTGGTTCGCACCTGTCATCCTAGCTACTCAGGAGGCTGAAACCTGAGGATCAGTTAGAAGCCAGCCTGGGCAGGCAAATCAATAAAGCAGTAAGAAAGCATAAGCAGAGATGTGATTCAAGTGGTAGAGCACTAGCCACTCAAGCGGTAGAGCAAAAGGCTGATCAAGAGTGCAAAGTCCTGAGTTCAGGGCCTCAGTACTGGCACAAACTAAAAGAAAAAAAGGAAAACTAGGGTTTCCAAAAAGACAGGGGCCACAAGCCCCTGCGTCTCCATTCGTCATTAGAGAAGCCATAATAGCAACTGGAGGTCCTGAACCTATCTTCACTTACCTCCCCATTCCCGAAAAGATTGGGAAGACTGGGGCTGGGAATACGATTGAGCAGTAGAGTGTTTGCCTTGCATGCTTGAAGCCCTGGGTTCGATTCCTCAGCACCACGTAAACAGAAAAGACCAGAAGTGATGCTGTGGCTCAAGTGGTAGAGTGCTAGCCTTGAGCAAAAGGAAGTCAAGGACAGTGTTCAGGCCCTGAGTTCAAGCCCCGGGACTGGCAAAAAAAAAAAAAATTGGGAAGATTTCTATTAAGGGGTATTCATTTGTATGACTAACACTTGATACTAAGAGTTATTTACACTGCTCTGGACTAAATGAATGAATGAACCAGACTCCTTACACAGAAATGAAGAAACTGGTTTCCTACCCCAAGGAAAGGACCCCAGCTCCATGTGCACCTGTAACTAGGTATGGAGTCTAACTATCCACCCGCCAAATACAATCCCGAGTTAGTACTCACATCATCCTTATAAGGAAACTACTATGATCACCTCCACTTCCCAAAAGAGAAGGCTGAAACAGACAAAGAAAATGAAGGTGGACTGGGTCCCTGGACCAGTGAGCATACATAGCAGGCCAACGAACCAGGCCTCTGGGAAACTAGAGCTTGTTTTCTGCCTCAGAAGTGAGAGCAAGTCAGTGGGGTGCAGGGTGGAGGAGCCACACAAGACTCCTCTCAGTCCAGAGCAGATATCGATAATGGTACCTCATAAATCCACAGGTGTAAGCCAAGTCCTTCCACTCACAGGGCTTGCGGAGAAGTAGTCATGTGTCTTTCTAACGGTCAGAGATGCCCACCCCCACCCCACTGGCTGATGAGCAAGGACAGCCATCTTTGGTCCTGAAGTTGAGAGCCATCAAAGCCGCTCAGAGCTTGGCTCCTGTGTAGAAATAAAAGGTGAACAGGAACCAGATTGACCTTTGGATGAAGGTTCACCATCGAAGTCCCAGGTCTTAATGACAGATTAAGTCTGTAAAATTTTAATTTGGCAACGAAGCAGCTGTCTGCCACAATGCTAATCAGTGGGCTGCAAGTCTTGGGAGACGTCTAGTGTGTGTAGTCTTAGCATGAACTGAAAAGTGGGATCAAATGTGGCCACCATTTGCAGATAAAAGAGTCCTGGAGCTTTGACAGGCAGAAATAAATTGGAGAAGTATCTTTCTAAAATGGTTCTCCAATGGCCAGGAGACAACTGTCATATTCAGTAAAAGTAGGCTTCCTTAAAGCCAGGTGCAAATGGCTCACGCTGGTAATACTAGCTACTCAAAAAGTTGACATCTGAGGATTGTGGTTCAAAGCCAGCCTGGGTGGTAAAGTCTGTGAGATGTTCACTTATTTCCAATTCACCACCAAAAAGCAATAAGTACAGTGTCATTCAAATGGTAGAGCGTCAGCCTTGGTTAAAAAAACAACAACAACAACAAAAAGTACAAGTGTAGTACCCAGGCCCTGAATGCAAGCCCCAGTACTGGCATATACAAAAAAAAGAGGCTTCTCTAAGCTCCAGCCATGAAAGTGGGAATATGAGAGGGAGGCTATAGTTCGAGGTAAATGCCAGTCACACAGAGCTATGCTAAGCCAGTCCAAGAAAGCCTCTAAAATGGAATGCTGAAAAGCAGTTGCAAAGGGCTGTAGTTGCTAGTCTAGCTCAGCAGAAGGACAAGTTCTCCTTTTGTGTTCCTGTCACTGTACTCAACACTTAGCAGAAAGATTCCTGCTGCTCCAGCTTAGAATACAATTTTTATCTATCGGCTTTCCAAAAATCACGCCCTATTGTACTATGCTTCATATTGTAATCCATTTCCTAGGTCAGAATCTCATCGATGACGATGTTAGAAAGATCAGGTACCAAAATACCCAGCAGGAAGCATGCATTTTTCCCCCCTGGAAAATAATTTTATTGTCGGGTCCTACACGTGTGATTTTCATCAGGTTTGTTCTTGTTTTTTAAATCTTATGTATTCAAGGGGAGAACGCAGCTATAAAATTCAAGACATATCTTACAAAATTAAGAAAAATGAGAGGAAGAACAGGGCTGGGAGGCCTGGGGAAGATATCAATCCAGATGTACTGTATTCATGAACAGTCTTGTTGAATCTCTTTGTACAACAACTTAAAGGTAATAAAAATATAATTAGCTAGCACCAGTGGCTCATACCTGTGATTCCAGCTACTCATGAGGGTGATAAGAGAATCATTGTTTGAAGCCCACCTGGGCAGTTAAATCCATTAAATCCATGAAACTCTTATCTCCAATTAACCACCAAAAAAGGTGGAAGTGGAGGTGTGGCTCAAGGGGTAGTCCAGCCCTGAGTAAAGAAAGCTCAGGGACAGCACCCAGGTACTAAGTCCAAGCCTAGAACCAGCACTATCTATCTATCTATCTATCTATCTATCTATCTGTCTATCTATCTATCCATCTATCCATCTATCAAATTAAAATCTGAAAATATGCATTGTACTCATGAAATGACATGTTGATGTGAAACTTTTGTACAACTATTTAAATATAATTAAAAAGAAATTGAAGATGTAATATAAATATATATACATATACAGAACTTTTGTCTGATTTTCTGTAATTTACAGAGATTTACTTTTTTCCCCCTACGCTTCAGATGGCTGCACAAAGGGGGTTACAACTTAGTATGTCCACGTATGTGTCCAGTGCTTCTTGACCGGCATCTCATCTTCCATCATTCTCCCTCACCCCATCGGCCCCTCTCCCCCAGAACAATTTCACATTTCCCACTTCGTTTATCACGTATGTACAATGAATGTTCCGACAAGTTTAACAAGATAAACAAGCTTGAATGGGGGAATCTAGTGGGAGGGAGCTAGCATTCCCTCTTAGGCACCGTATGGCTAATCCCTTTCGTTATCTCCAGCACTGAAGATGGGGATTATACAACATAATTATTTTGTCCACTTATCTTTATGTTTGCATCGCTCATATTCACATACAGATTTATAAGGATTGACACAACCTGCTTTTTAATGGATCTACTAAATGTTAGGAGATTCTTCAAACTGTCAAAAGTCTCATGTAGTGCTGTTATTTTTGAAAAATCAATTTTGAGAAAGAACAGCGTTCTGGTGAAAGGTCCATTTAATGACATCAGTATGTCTTCAATGTCTTCAGACAAAAATGGCTTGCAGTTCAATTAATGTTTCCCCTTTGGGTACAACTGAATTGGGAGGACCTAAAATAAGACTGGCAAATAATTTCTTCTATGATCAAACCTGTGTGTTATGCCAGACAAATAGAATAAGGCATTTATGCTGTAAATGTTTTAAAAGATAGACATACTTTGTGATGATGTACTTTTTTATTGTTAAAACAATTCATAACCGGGGTTGGGGATATGGCCTAGTGGCAAGAGTGCTTGCCTTGCATACATGAGGCCCTGGGTTCAATTCCCCAGCACCACATATGCAGAAAATGGCCAGAAGTGGCGCTGTGGCTCAAGTGGCAGAGTGCTAGCCTTGAGCAAGAATAAGCCAGGGACAGTGCTCAGGCCCTGAGTCCAAGCCCCAGGACTGGTCAAAAAAAAAAAAGTGTAAAAATAAAAATTTATAACCAAAACATTTCTTAATTTATCTTGGCATTTCTTTAGCCATACTTATGGGAAACTTATTATATTTGATGAAAGATAGATTTTCCTCCCTTCAAACGTGTTTCTACTAATGAATTAGGCAGGTATCTAATACTTCATATGCCTTCGAGCTGTAAAACTTAATATTTGTACACTTCATAGTTTGCTTATTACATAAAATGGTAATGAGCATTAATGCTGACTCAGTGATATGCTTATAACGTCTGGAAACATATGGTCACACTTTTGTGGGAGAAATACTTTGCTCGTGTTCTCTTCTTTGTGAAAACTCACTGAAGAGCTTAAACATCTAAGTGAACCTGAAGTGCAAAGTTCACGTGAGGTATGGCCTTAGCTTCGAGTTCCCAGCTAGGACTGGCTGCAGACTTTAGACCCTGGGCACAGTGAGTCCTACAACTGCAGAGAGTGAATGAGAGGAGCAATGTCACAACGCGCAAGCTCGTGCCCGCCAAACGCGGGCTTGATGAAGACATGCGCAGATTCTCTATTTGCTTATCACTACCACTGTAGCCACGGCTAAGAGATCCATTGGTGGAGACAGCAAGCAAGACTGAGCAAATCAGAAGGCACAAACAAAACGAACACTTAGGAGCTACAAGAACATAGTTATGAAGAAAGTGGTGAAAAGAAGTCTAGAGAATAAACCTTCAAAGGAGTAAGGAACGGGCAAGAGAAAGTGGCAGCTAACTCAAAGAACACCCAGAACCTGTGGGGTATACCTTTTCTTAATATGTCTAATTCAATGATAAACTGGAATAAATTCACCTAGCAGCAGAAGGCTAACATTGGTTAACATGTGCAATGGCTAAAGGCACACAGCAGGCTTGCATTATTTACTTCTGTCCTCATTCCCCTCTTCTCAGTGTAGTGTCTGCTTTAAACACCAAACTTGTCCACAAAACAAATCCATCTAAAAGACATTTTACAATAACTACACAGGTCTCTTGACCATCAAAATTTCTTGGGAAGGCTAGGCACTGGTGATTCATTCCTATAATCTACTCAAGAGGCTACTCAAGAGGCTAGCATCTGAGGATTGTGGCTTGAATCCAGCCCTGGCAGGAAAGTCTGTATGACTCTTATCTCCAATTAACCACCAACAAGTCAGAAAGTAGAGCTGTGGCTCAAGTGGTAGAGCACTAACCTTGAGCAAAAAAGATCAGGGATAGACCTTAGGCCCTGAGTTTATTACGCCCCATGACTAGTACGCACGCACACACGCACAAATTTCTTGGTAGGAACTACACTAGTTCTCTTATTAATTAGATTGAGATCATAAACACTACTAAGCCATTGCTTTTGTTTTGTTTTTTTGTTTTTTGTTTTTGTTGCCAGTCCTGGAGCTTGAACTCAGGGCCTGAGCACTGTCCCTGGCTTCTTTTTGCTCAAGGCTAGCACTCAGCCACTTGAGCCACACCGCCACTTCTGGCTTTTTCTCTATATGTGGTGCTGAGGAATCGAACCCAGGGCTTCATGTATATGAGACGAGCACTTTACCACTAGGCCATATTCTCAGCCCCTGAACCATTGCTTTTTAATGGAGCAAAGGTGACGACTGTAACTTGCAAATGTCTCACTTAAACTCTTCCAGGGGGACTGAATCGATACAAGATTAGAAATGAAATTCTCCTTACAGTTTTCAAAGGTGAACAATTGGCCAATTGTGTAGATAAAGAGGCGCTGGCTTTGAACGAAGGCAACAACTTTCTTTGTGTCTACTTCTAATCCATGAAAAGATTGCTCAGATGTGGAAAAATGGCTAACGGGGTAACCAGAAGTAAGAGTCCCCTGAGCAAAACCCTGTGCATGGAAGACAGCAGAAAAGGGGCTGAGCATAGAGGCCTCTGCACACATCATCCCGGTGTGGAAGCCCGCTCGCACCCTCAGCCCACAAGGTGAGCATTTTTCCGTCCCATTCTAACGCCTGCCCTTTGTTTGACAAAATATCAGAGAGTAAAAGCCCCCCCCCCACCGTGTCTCACAACTTCCACTCACATTTCCTAGAAATAGCTGTTCACAGGACAAACATTCCCTTTTCAGAACTTCGCCTAAGTGTAGAGAAATACGTTTAAGGACTATCTATTGTTCTATCTTGTCTAAAACATTAAAATAATATGGGTCTGTTCTGCCTGAGCTACAATAGTTTGTCTTTCTCAGTACAGTGTATTTCTGATGGTTGCCAGCTCATAGTAGGCCCTATGAGGCTCTTGTTATATTGTATATTGATTTTCAATTTTCATTTTGAAATCTCGCATTTATGAAATACAAGAGAATTCCTATATAGCCTTCTGATTTCTCAAACACTGATATCTTATGTTATCATAGCAGTTATCAAATTGAGTTGGGAAAAGAACGTCAGTAAAATACTACTGCGAATCAAGAAACCTCATTCGAATTTTACCAGTAACATCCAAGCAAATGGAACATGCTATATATATATATTTAGCTGCCGTGTGCTGTAGTCCCTTTTAATGTGACATCATCACTCCTCTGGCATTCATCGTCTCCTGACTAATCACTCACTAATTTGACCCCTCCGTTCAGATAATTAATTTCTAGCAAGACTATCACAGAAGCCTGTTGACACCAGGCCTACAAAATGAAAATGGGCCACAAAGACAAAGCTCAGAGCATGTGGCAATGTCAAAATCCAGGACATAAACCACAATGTGAAGGGCATCCTAACAGCCAAATGCCAGAAAACTTCATGAATTATGGCCCGTAATAAGAACCCATGAGTCCAGAGCTAAGTAAATAATTTTTTTTCAAATTTTTATTATCAAACTGATGTACAGAGAGGTTACAGTTTCATACGTTAGGCATTGGATACATTTCTTGTACTGTTTGTTACCTTGTCCCTCATGCCCCCCAGTAAATAATTTTTTAATGGAAAAGAAAACGTATCCTTTACAGTAGAACTCAAACTCATAAACGTGGAAGTCATGATGGAAAAAGAAACTCACTGTTTTGGCAAACACCTGCGCAATAACTGTGTGGGACACAAATTCTCGATGGGTATTAAAATTAGTTCAGGGAAAGTATAATGACAAGGAAGATATTTATGTACTTCTAAAGTACCCCCCAACAAGATACCTACAAAGAGGAAACTAGAAACTTGACAGTACCGAAGCCCGGCAGTCGCCAGCTTAGTCATGGGATGGAGTGGGAAGAAAGTCCCACGGGCGTTCTGATCTGGCGCGCTGAGGAGGACATGTCTCATGGCTATCTTTGAGGCTCCATGGTATCCTCATCGTAGAATGAACACCAATTGTCCACAGACTCCTAGAAGGACTGCAGAGTCCAGAGGCCGCACACACTCGAAACACAGACGGGGCCCACCAAGCCTTCCTTTGCCAAAGTTTGTCTAATCTACCATCTCCACCCCACCTAACAGTGGAGGAGAATACCCAGGTCCTTCCCACACATCACAGCCTGCCAGAAGGCTTAGCACATGAACACGATAGCCAGACAGAACAGTCAGGACCTGCTCAGGTATAGTGGATCCAGGCAGAGGCAGAAGAACTCTGTATACACCTGAACACGGAGCAACTTCCTGAGGGTTTAACAAGGATAGAGCTGCAGGCACCAATAGGTGAAAGTACAACAAGGAGCAGTCAGGCTTCTAACGTATCCATCTGATGCGATTTCTAAGGGCGGCTATTTGGAAAAGACCAAAGGGTTTGAATTGTCGGAAACCCCACCTGGCTTTATTTGCAACCTCCAACCATAGATCTTTAAAAGTTAAAGCAAAACTGAGAAAGATCAAGAGCTAGACAGAAGCCAAGCATCATTAGGTCACGCCTGTAATCCTAGCCACTCAGGAGGCTGAGATCTGATGAGGGTGATTCAAAGCCAAGCTTACACAGGAAAGTCCATGAGATGCTCATTTCCAATCAACCACTCAAAAGCTAGAAGGGGAGCCGCAGATCAAATGGTAGAACATCAGCCTGGACCAAAAAAAGCTGAGGGGCTGATAGCAGGCCCTGAGTTCAAGCCCCAGGAAAAGAACCTGTGTGTGCCCCCACCCCTCCCAAAATGTTAAAACAATACAAATGTAGTGGAGTTCCCAATTAAATGTGTAAAGGATAATTATCAAATCTTTGTATTTTCAAACTGGCTTTATGCCTGAAAAGTGAATTCAATACAGGCGTTTAGATGGGGAGTGGGGATGCTATAGTCTGAATTATCTGAATATTCTGTGTTATACTCTTTTTTTTTTAATTTTTTTTTTTTTTTTTTTTTTTTTTTTTTTTTGGCCAGTCCTGGGGCTTGGACTCAGGGCCTGAGCACTGTCCCTGGCTTCTCCTTTGCTCAAGGCTAGCACTCTGCCACTTGAGCCACAGCACCACTTCTGGCCATTTTTCTGTATATGTGGTGCTGGGGAATCGAACCCAGGGCCTCATGTATACGAGGCAAGCACTCTAGCCACTAGGCCATATCCCCAGCCCCTGTGTTATACTCTTAACCAGAGGTGATGGGCCGTGACCAAGTGAAGCATTCATGAATAAAATATACTCCCGGAGTGTTCTCTGGCTCCTTTTGCTATAGGAGGAACTGGGAAAAAAAACAGCTGGGTGTGAATCACAAACTGAGCTTTTACACAACATTTACAACTACCTGTACCCTGTACCGCTGCTCTTGGACGTGTAGCCTCCAGCACTGTCAGAAATAAATTTCTGTTACTGGTGGTATCCAAATGGAGTAAAGAAAGAGACCGAACAAGAAAGGAGAGTTGGTTTTGTTCCCCGGGGCAAATGCTTTGTGCTCTGAGTAGCAGAAAGTAAGCCGCCGTGTGAATGGGGGGGTGAATTGCCGGGTCACAGGAAGCTGTCTGTCAGCCTGCTGGGGGGCCCTCTGTGTGGAGGAAACCCCCCAAGAGGCACCCAGCCCACAGTGTTCTCCCCAGCGCGGCTTCACTTCCCCTGTCAGCACTGCCCGGATCTATTCTCACAAGATTCTTTCCATCTGACATGGCCACACACTCCTGCAGATGCAGGAGCCCGGCATACCCGGGACAGCTAGTTGATCATGGTGGAAAACCCACAGCCTCACCTCTGTGCACAGCTGGCTGTGGAAACAGGGCAGCCCCTAGAGCAGGATGGGCTGCAGATGGGAAAGCAGACTTCCTGGCAAAGGGCCCTAGGAGATGGGGCGGGGGGGGGGGGGGGGAGATACACATAGGTGACAGCACCCTGGGTCTCCAAGTACTGAGTTGAGATGTGGCTCAGAGCTCAAATGAACAAAGGAAGGGAGGGCAGGAACTACAGGCGTGCAGCCGGGGTGCTGATGAGGGCTTGTTAAGGAAGAGGACGCACACTGGCTGTCTTAATAGAATTTCAGGAAGGAATAAACCCATGTGGAAGAGTCTAAGGGGGGTCGGGGGACATAGAAGCAGGAAGCCGATGTTTCCTGATGGGATTCTCAGAGCTAAGAAGGGGACGCCATGGGGCGGGGGGGGGGGGTGGGGGGTGGGGGGGGAGGGTAGCCCCGCAGAGGGCATCTGAGGTCTCAAAAACGCAGCGGGTGTGCCTGTGGCACAAACAGGCCAACAGGTGAGAAATACCTACTGTAGCCACTGAAACGATGCCGCCGGAGCAGAACTACACGGAGGGGGTGACACCGTCAGCTCGGGGCTGTTAGCAGGAGCACACGTCCAGTCTTCCTGTGCACAACAGAAGCATCCACCCTGAGACTGCTGTTCATGATGGCCATAGTCACTGGTCACAGACTGGCCGCTGTCCCCTTTATATTTGCACGCACAGGGACATGCCCCAAAATATCCTGATGCAACTCCTTAGGCACAGAACCCAAGCAGGGGTGTTAGAGATGGCCCGGAGCAGAGCAGGCAGGCAGGCTGCGCCCTTGTTCATCTTTAACCCAGCAGGCCCTGCTTCACATTGATCAAGCTCAGGTTCACAATCTGCAAAAAAAAAAAAAAAAAAAGTGGCTTCATTAACAGGAGCTTCTCGCTGGATGTCTTAATTAAAGTGCTCAGGAAAAGGATGTACGTAACTAGAATGTAGTTAACAAGGGCCAAGCCACCTGGCCAAAGGAGGAACCCTTCGAAGAAATTATAATAATTCTCTTATGAATTCACAGAAAGGAAGCAAAGTATGATGGAAAAGATGCTTTTCTCACAGTAGACAGGGATCTGACCACTTGGATGAGCCTGAAGCCAGGCCACAGATCCTGTCTGACCAGAACCACAGTACTGGCTGGTTCCTGAACCAAACAGTGAAGTTGAGAATACAACTGAGAAGGCTACCCGGTGGAGGGGAGGGGGTCCCATCAAGGCCATTGCTCTTGGTGGGCATGCTCAGGCTACAGGAATGACGACTTCCTGGAACGTGGACAGGCTCAGCCTGGCATGGTTTGCAGAGCTGGTGAAGATGAAAGTGTTCTGCACAAATCAAAGCCCAGCATGAGAAGAACACAGAAAGTTCCTGAAAGGGCTATACAGCCAAAGCAGGAAAACCGAGCAACGAAGTCAAGCCCAAGAGGCTAATAATCCAAAAAAAGTTTTTAATTATTTTTTTTTAAAACTCTAGAGACCACAAGGACATAAACAAAGAAGTACAAGAGAATAGACTGATCTCCCATGCAAAAAAAACCTGCAAATAGCATGTTCGCGCAACCCACCAAGAAGAATCTCCACTCTTCAATCTGGGCTGTTCACAGTCATGTCCCTCTACAGAGGACAATACGGAGAGGGATTAACTAAGCAAACAAACAAATACACAAAGCGTATGTTAACACTGAAGAAAGACTTAATTCTTCTCAGACAGGATATCACATTTAAAACCATTATTGACAAATCATATTGGCACGATGTCATTACCATGGCACCTTACCTCTGTGTTTCTTCCCCAAACTTGAAATTGCAATCCAGTGATGAGAATTAAAAGCTTTCAGACATAAGCTGGGTGCTGGGTGCTCACACCTATAACCCTCCCTACTTAGTTGGATGAGATGAGGGAATTGTGGTTTGAAGCCAGCCAGGAAAGGAAGCGCATGAGACTTATCTCCAATTAACTCCCAAAAAGCCGGAAGCAGAGCTGTGGCTCAAGGGGCAGAACACTAGCCTTGAGCACAAATGCTCAGGGACATCACCCAGGCCCTGAGTTCAAGACAGGTACACACATACACACACACACACACACACACACACACACACATTCAGGTAAATCATCATAAGAGACACTGAATAGAAGGCCAGGCAATACTTGTGCAAACTAAGTCACAAAAAAAAAAAAAAACAAGGAATAAGTAACAAACCATCTCAGCCCAGAAGATCCTAAAGTGACAAGATAAGTAAGTGTCCAGTGGGATTCCAGAACAGCGTGGGGAACCAAGAACAGAGGGCACTGGAGGAATGTTATAAAAGGCGAAGGCTTTAGTCAATAATAGTTTATGAGTATTGGTTTATTAAGAGTAACAAATGTATCATACTAATGGTAATAATAGACAAAAGGGACCAGGAAGGGTGTCTCAAGCCTGTAATTGTAGCCACTTGGGAGATGTAGAACAGATGATCACAGCTCAAAGCTGGCTTGGGCAAACAAGCTGGTGAGACTCCAACTCAACCAATGTCAACCAACTGTCATCCCCAGTGTCACAGGGGAGCATGGGAGCAATTCCACTGCCCCACATCAGTGCGGGAGGCAGGACTCACACCTGTAACCCTAGCCACTCAGGAGGCTGAGAACTGAGGACTGCAGTTCAAAGCCAGCTTGGACAGGAAAGCCATGAGACTCTTTACCTCCAATGAACGAACCAAAACAAGCCAGAAGTGAAGCTGTGACTCAAGTAGTAGAGCACTAAGCCTTGAGCCAAAAGCTCAGAAACAGTGCCCTGGCCTTGAGTTCAAGCCCCAAGACTAGCACCAAAAAAAGAAAAAAGATGCAGAAAGGAACTGCCTACCAAGAGCAAACCCCCAGTGCTGATGAACATAACTAATAACAGACCAATCTTGGGTTGCAGGGAGTATGGGAAATTCAGATCTATCTTTACAATTCTAGGTAAATGTAAATCTCTTTTGAAAATAAAGTGTGTTTTGGGAAAATATGGGAAGTGTTTTGTGCCGCTGTGCACATGAAGGAGTGTACGTGGGAAGGGTTCCTGTCAAATCTGACACGTGGGGACATCCCCTTCAGCCTTGTCTCCCCAGGGGACACCCCTGGGCCTGCCACCATTAAACCCTAACACTCCACCAGTGTGGAAAGTGCACAGGGCACGAGTGAATGGTGAGTCAGAGGGGGACAGATGCTACCCCAGGCTGGGCTTTCACGTACAGAGAAGGAAGATCAGGTCCCAAGGCCTGAAGCCAATGGCCAGTGTGGGCTTCAGCTCTGCCCCCATTGCCAGGGCCTCTGATGCCTTAAAGAGTCGCAGGCCATGATGTCACCCTTGTCCTAAGAAAAACCCATTTTGCAGAGAAGGAAAAGAGGCTCAGAACAACCATAAGCCTTCACCCAGATACAAGGCAGACAAGTAGTAGAGGAATAGAAGGCAAAGGGTGAGGGGAATGATGGTAAAGGTGGAACAGGATAGAGGTGGCCAAGTGAGCGACACTTAAACTGAGCCAATGGTCCTCTTATTGGCGCCTTAACTTAAAAAATAATTTGAAATTGTGCAAAAATCCAGAGCACCAATGGCTCAACTTGATGACAATCCTATACAGTCCATGGGAAGATCTTCTTTCTCTTTTCTCTTTCTCTCTCTCTCTCTAGCTCTTTTGCTCAAGATTCGTCTCTACCACTTGAGCCACAGCTCCATTTCTGGCTTTTCTCTGATTAGCTGGAGAGGAGTCTCATGGACTCTCCTGTCTGGGCTGGATTCAAACCACAATCCTCAGATCTCAGCCTCCTGAGTAGCTAGGGTTACAGACATGATCCACTAACCACCCAACCTTCCTTTCTTCTCCTGAGTGTAGTTGCTAACTACTCCATGTCCCTGCAGGCTGTTCAGAGCAAATGAGAGAGTACACTGGAAGCTTGGAGTCCCTGAGTAACTCACTCTGGCTAGTATCATGTCTACCATCCCTGCTGGTAGTACCAGGGGCCCGATCTTCCCCGTCATCATGATGACCACTCGTACCAGTCCAGCTGACACTATTCTGCCACAAGGACAGTAGCTCATTTGTGGTACCCAGTACTCATCTGTGTCTCCCAGTGTGATGTTTATGTGTCACCTTGACGGCGCCCCCAGATGAGCAGACAGCTTCTTGGTAGTGAGATGTGAAAGGGAATCGCTAGACCCAGGAACGCAGGTCACCCTCCCTAATTTTGGTCATCACGTGGTCCTTTGAGGATTAGGATAATAGGTGACTAGAAAACAGTGAAAGTTGGGACGGGAGGAATTTGATATTGTCCGGCCACTTGAGCTGGGCAATCTTCTTCTGAACTTGGTCTTCTTGTTATTCAGCTTCAGACTTGAATTGTAATTAGCTATGCCAGTGCCCCTCCAGCTCTCTGACCTTCCAGCTACACCACCAGCTTCCCTGGTCTCCAGATGGAGACAGAAAATCAGACTTCACAGCCTCTGAAACTGTAGGAGCCAAAGCCATAGAAGTCGGAAGCTTCCCCATATAGATATAGCTATGGAAAGATATATATATTATTATAGATACATTTATATAGCTAGAGATAGATACAGGTATGCTTCCATCTTCATCTTCCATTGTGTGTGCTGCTCCGTGGACAGAGGTGACCAGTATATTTTAAAGTCTTTGAGGATGGAGATCATTTAACCATTCAGCAGCAGGCTTACAGCAGGAAGACAGAAAAAGTGGGAAGGCAGGGAAATGCTATGTTCCACCCATCAACAGGGAGAAGAACACACTGAAAGCCAGGGAGACCTGAAGCCGGCTCTTGAGTGACTAGCATAAGCCACTGGCAGTCATCTCCATTTTCACTTTGCACATCAATGTCAGTGTCCAGAAAAAAAATCAAGTACATCAAGAAAACTGCCTCCATACATGTCCCCTTAGAACCTGGCACAATACCAGCAAAAGTACACTGAGACTATTCCTAGAAATTATGGCTCAACCAGAGAGCAGAGCTGGTGTTAGGGAAACTGGCTGTAAAAGAAAACAAAGCTTATGAGGGAGACTCTGAGCACTGAAGATTCACAGCCTGACCTTGGCCCTAATGATAACTGTAATAATGTATAACCATCAAGCTGTGATGTCTGTTCCTCTGGGTGGCCAGCTGTTGGATAAGCTGGACTAAGGCCCAGAAACACTTATTTTTCTCTGCAGAGAATCTGACCACTGCTCCCTCCTCTCAAAGCCCTCGGGAGCATGGCTGAGGAAGCTCCCCGAGTGTAAGTGTCATTGTGCACAGTTGGGGACAGATTCTATCAAAAGAAATAACATTAGGCTCATTTTCTCCAGGCTTACCAAACCCGTCCTCTGCATAAATATATGTATGTGTGTGTGAATATACATATATACATATATATATGCCTTCATGTTTTGACACTAATTGAACTGTCTTTACTGCTAAAAATAAACTCGAGGTCTAATATAATACATCCAAAAACCTCAACATGAAACCACAAGAAATAGTAGTACAGAGGCGGGCC
This sequence comes from Perognathus longimembris pacificus, assembly GCF_023159225.1. Classification (NCBI taxonomy): domain Eukaryota; kingdom Metazoa; phylum Chordata; class Mammalia; order Rodentia; family Heteromyidae; genus Perognathus; species Perognathus longimembris. Next base: position 10,164,054 of record NC_063172.1, read on the forward strand.
AACAAGATACGATTTGCAAAGACGTCTTTTTCTTACTACTGTCAACAGTGAAGAAATACAGGAAGCTACCTTTACCTGTACCTGTACAGGAAGCAACCTGTACCCTGTGGCTAAAGACCAGAGCTGCTGGAGTCCACAGACAGGAAGGCAGAGCCCTCTGATGCCCTCTTACCAGTGCCAAACAAGGCCCATGTGTGAATAACAGGCTGGGATTCAAAAGAAGCAACCAGGGCAAGTGAGGTCAGGAAAGAGCCCAAAAGGCCAAGAGGAAGGTCAAAAGAAAAGACTCGGCTGCCACAGAATCGCTGAGATTTGTTTCTTTATGAAACACAGAGGTTCTAGAGACTCAAAAGTTCAAGATTTAGGCAACGGCACCTGGTTGGTGTGTTGGCAGCCTCAGGGAAGGATAAATGGGTCCCTGTGGAGGAGAGAAAAGGGGGCCAAACGCCCCTAGTGTCCACTTTTTTAAAAAAAAGCAAACCGTTCATGAGGGCTCTGCCCAGATGAACCAAACACCTACCTCTCCTCCCCCTACCATACCTCCCAACACCGCACAATGGGTCTTCCACTTGAATGCTCTTCCACTTGAGCCACAGTGCCACTTCACTTTTTTAAGTAGTTTATTAGAGATGAGACTGTAACAGAGACTTTCCTGCCCAGGCTAGTCTTCAAACCATGATCCTCAGATCTCAGCCTCCTGAGTAGCTCAGATTATAGGTGTGAGCCACTGGCACCCGGCTCATGAGACTCTTATCTCCATTAAACTACTAAAAAAAAAAAAAAAAAAAAGCCAGAAGTAGAGCTGTGACTCAAGTGGTTCAAGCCCCAGAACTGGCAACAAAACCAAAAAGAAATGCTGGGTTGCCTGTGAAGCCCTGTCTCTGTTAGGCCTCCAGGGCACCTCAGGACAGTGGGTACCAACAGGGGTCCCTAGACTGCAAATGCAGAACGTTGGGCTTAGTGAGGCTGAGCCCTTTGCCCCCGTAGAGACCAGTGGAGGAATAGGAAAGTCTATGCCTGCCAGAAGCCCGCAGCCTTCTCCTCTCAGCCCCTATCCCTGGGCAGCTCAGGTTTGTGCGGCTAGAACACGTGATGGAGGCAGAGGAGGAAATGCTGAATGGGTTGGGCTGAGGTCACAATCTGGGTGCCCCAAAGGTGTTCTGACCTGATTACAGAACCCCTCCTCCCCAACCCCACTTCTTCCCCTCCCTCCCTCCCTCCCTCAGTGTAGTCTCCATGTGTCAAAGCAAAAAAGCCGGACAGGCACAGGATTCAAAGAGAGCCAGAAGGGGGAAGGTGTGGGCTTGGTTGCCCTAACATTGAGAACCCCACGGGGAGCTGGAGGGCAGCTACATGGAAGCCAGCCTGCCGAGCAGTTTGTAGGAAGACAGGAAGACAAATGGAGAATTCGAGAACCACACCTCAAGTGGTGGTGCAGATACCATCTATCTCAACAGCTATTTCTATTCCCACAAAGCTCAGAAGAGCACCCCTTACCTCACCTCAGTCCCTCAAATATCCCAGCATTCATTTGGGGAAAGATGCCCACAAGTGCTTCTGGAGTGCTTACTACAGGTTTTTGTTTTGGGTTGGGTTTGTTTTGTTTTTTGCAGGTTATAAGTATGGAAATCCCAGGTGTAATAGGATTCCAGAAATGCACAAGGCAAGGAGGAGTTATGAGTATCCATGTGCACTCTGGATGTACTTGGAAATGAGATGTTTCACTCATTTGAAAAATAAAACCTGCACCTTTACTGTACACCAAATGACAAGCACCAGGGAAGCATTTGTGGAGCTACTAGGGTGTGCCAAGCCTTGTGTTAGGCATTTTATTCCCGGAAGATCGGCTTTGATGCCCCAGTATTTCAGGAGTCACGCAAGAAGCCAGACCAGAATGGATGCTCCGGTCCTCCTGACCCGGTGACCCTGTTCCTTTTCCCTGTTGGAGTTGGGTTTTGGTTTTCCTTCTTCCATTCTTGTGTTCGATCTTGTGTCTGTTCTTGTGTCCATTCTTTGTTCACACCTCCTCACTTGATTCTGAGTGGTCCGTCTTGAGCACACGGCCTGTTCTGTGGACCGTGGGGATTGTGTGGGCCACAGAAGCAACATCAGACTAACCTAGATGTAACTTTTATCTAAGCCAACGCTATCATCTAAGACGCGTGACCTGTGGTATTACTCCAGGAAAAAAGAAAAAAAAGTGGCCCCATGAGAGATTCTTATCCTAACGGATACTGAAGCAGCCAGCTACAAGAGGAGGCCGATGTGAGGTGGTAGGGGGCATGGAGACCTCTGAATATTTCCACATGGAGAGAGCTTCCAAGCTTCTCCCCGGCCTGATGCCCAGCCTGGCAGTCTCAGACACACACTTCTCTTGCTCTCCGAGGGACGGTGATGAGCGAGAGGGGCACCTATGGGAAGCTAGGCTCTTCCATTCACAGTGCCTCCTCTCCGTTCCTCCCTCAAAGCCACTGGACAAGGGGGCTGGCTGAGCCCATGGCAGAGGAGGGGAACTGGTTCCCAGCTGTGGGATCAACTTCACCAAATATCCTTGGCCCAGAGGTGGGGGCAGAGGGCAGGTGACTCGCCCTCCCCGCCATAAATTTCCCTCTCTAGGAACAACACAGCCATCATTTGCTTGTCTGGGGCCCTCTGGGTGTCACAAAATCCCCTCCTCAGAAAGTCCTGCCGACCAGCAGCACATGCAGAAAGTGGCCACCCTGTCCTCTCCAGCCCAGCAGGCCACCACGCTCCTGGTCCATGAATACCAGGAACGCACATTTTTGCTGTCTTGTCAAAATTCAATCGCTTCATTTCTCCCCACACACACCAAAACCAAGAGCAGCAACACAGCTTCCCGGATGGTGATGGGTTCTTATCAGAAAGCCTGGGGGCCCCATGAGCTCTGCAAGTCCCAGGGGCTTCAGCGAGTTCCTTTAGTCTCTGAACCTGTTTCCCATTTCAATGCTTTGCTCTCTGTGTTACATGAGACTCTTAGTAGAGTCTTGCATGAAAAGCACCTAGAAATGTCAGCCATTTAATAATAGCTCATAAGCAAATGCTTGAGCCTGAACATCTTAGTCACCTCCTAATAGACAAGAATGTGAAAGGTCTGCCCTCCTCTTGTCTCACTGCAGGGGCTCGCTCAGAAAAAGGGACCAGCAATCGGGAGAAGTGAATATATGAAGATCGCGAGACTCCAGCTACTGCTTGGGTCAGCAGCCCTCAGCTCCAGGTCTGCCTGTGACTCTCACTTGTCAGTGTTCTCATCTGTGAAACGGGCTGGATCACCACATTTCACCTCCCCAGTGTACTGCAGAATGAGAGTGCACGAAGGAGGAGCTCGGTGGTGTGCCGGAGCGATGGAATTCGTGGGAACCACTGCAGCATGTGACAGCACGCCCTGCAGAAGTACTTTCTCTAAGGGTGGCCCTTCTGGGGGCTAAACATCCACAGTGACAGACAGACAGACAGACAGACACACACACACACACACACACACACACACACACACACACACACAGGTCCAGACACATGCAGCCATCATTCCTGTCTTATAGCACTCAGACAGGCTAAGTAGGCAGTCAGGCACCGGTCAATAAATACATGACATAGCAACTCGTTCGCAAGCTGGCTCCCACGTTTTCTAGTAATACAAAGTAGTGGGATAAATAATAATTAACTCTAGGTCCTGCAGGGGGAAAAAAAGGAAAGAAGGAAGAAAGGAAGAAAAGAAGGGAAGGAGGGAGGGAGGGAGGGAGGGAGGGAGGGAGGGAGGGAGGGAGGGAGGGAGGGAGGGAGGGAGGGAGGGAGGGGCTCTTTCAATGTAGACAAGCTGATTAACATTTTTTGTATTTGTTTTAGCTTTGCTTTTTGTGCCAGTCCTAGGGCTTGAACTCAGGCCAGGGCACTGTATCTAAGGCTTTTGCTGAAGGCTAGCACTCTATCACTTGAGCCACAGCTCCACTTCCAGCTTTTTAGCAGGTAATTGGAGATAAAGAGTCTCATGAGCTTTTCTGCCCAGGCTGGCTTCAAACCATGATCCTCAACTCTCACCTTCTTGAGTAGCTAGGATTACAGGCATAAGCCATCCGCTCCTAGCTTTGATTCATATGTGTAGCCATACACAAGCACTGATAGATGAAAATTAAGAAATTAAACTTCTCAGTTTCTCTAAGAAACTACTGCTGCAGTGGCAGAGAGAAAGTCCCAGGCCAGCCACAGGACAGAGTATAGTACGGAACATCGGGTCCTGGATTTGCCTTAATGCACCAAACCACTGAGTCCCCTCACACCTAGAGAGGCCAGATGGACAAGGGGACTGCACAGCCCAGGCCACTGTGAGGGGACCTGCTCAGAAACAGCAACACCAGCATTTACCAGGGGCTGGGCCTGAAGGGTGAGGTAGCCAGCTCCCAGACGGTCCTGCCATCTCCTTACTAATGCACCATCCCCAAAGCCAGGACGGGGGGTGGGGGTGTGGCCCTGTGCTGGCAAACACACCCACCTGACCTGCATGCACAAGCCCCAAGCCACAATGACAACCCTTCCCTGACATCACTCAGGATTGCAAGGACCCCTCATTACCACTGTTGTGCTCCGCAGTCTGGGGTCCTTCTCTGCCAGTGACAGGCAGATTCAGCCCCCACGGAGCCTAGCCCTCCGGAGGTAAGAGGCAGAGGGGGGGTGCCCTAGCCATACTCTCCTGAGATCTGCCAGCAAAATTCCAGGCAAGGCACAGGTAACATCAGCCTGGCCCTGCACGCCACCCAGACCGTGAGTGCCCTGGCATGAGGGACCATGGGTACGTAGATGGCACAGTGACCAGCCAGCCCGTGAGCAGGGGAAAAGCCAGTCATGAAATGAGCAGCCATGCACAATCTCTAACCTGGAAATCATCTACACGCTATCCAGCCGCTGCAGAAGACCTGAGCGTGAGAGTGGGAAGAGCACAGGACAGAGGAGGCTGGCGTGTTCGGGTTGCCTCATCAAAAGGCCCGTGTGTTTGTCTGGTGCTTGAACTCCCAGCAGTCTGCAACTTCCCAGGGGGTCTCACTGGCTCAGAGACTTTACATCATCACCTGAGTAACTGGAGGCTGGAATGAAGTGGAAATACTTGATACGATTTTCTTCGGTGAGTCACCAAAAACTACAGCCCAACATACATATGTGATCACTTGGCTCTTTTTATTTTTCCTGTATGGAAATGAACTTTCATTTCCATTCAGGAAGTAGAGACTCTGAGCAAGGAGGAGATGAAATCAGTGGATTTTTAGATTAGAACAAGACTTAGAGATTGCCTGGTTCAACAACCTCTTTTTTTTTTTTTTTTAATCAGTCATGGGGCTTGAACTCTGGGCCTGGGTGCTGTCCCTGAGCTCTTCAGTTCAAGGCTGGCCCTCTACCACTTGAGCCACAGCACCACTTCCAGTTTTCCAGTGGTAAATTGGAGATAAAACTCTCTCATAGACTTTCCTGCCGGGCTGGCTTTAAACCACAATCCTCAGATCTCAGCCTCCTGAGTAGCTAGGATGACAGGCATGAGCCACCGATGCCCAGCACAACGACCTCTTAAGAGGGGAAGGGCTACTTGGGGAGCCCCGGCCATGAAAGCCAATGAGGAATGTTAGCCTGGCAGAATCCTAACCACAGCTACCCAATTCTGGCAAGGCATACCCGGAAGCACAGAGCGGCGATCTTCCAAGCCTAACCCCAGCGCAGGGACTCTTAACCATCCCCGCCTTACAGCTCAAAGAACCAAGGGAGCGAAGAGTCAGCGGAGGCCCCATAGCCTCTGCAGAGAGACTGAGGCTGGGAGGAGGAGGAGGAGTTCTAACTTCAGAAGCCTGTAGGTCCCCCAGGAAGGACAGTGAGGACCACACGGTCCCATAACTAGAGACAGGTGTCTCAGCGTTCCCCAAGCCAAGCTTCCTCAGAAGGCTGCTCCCGGTGAGACAGACAATACCAGCTAGCAGACTCTCCAGTGAGGCCCGAGGGAGCGCACAGGTACAAACCTTCTTTGTACCTGGAAGGTGTCATGCGTATCTTCCCACTGGACCAGGAAATAGGAAGGGGGTGTGGGAGGAAGAAGGATTCCTGAAGGTCACCCAGAGTGGGAGGATTCCTTGGGCCACTACAGAATCATCTCACCCCCTTGTCATCCACCTCAAACTTTCCTTTCTGTACTTACACTTGTATTCTGCTGCTCCTCACAAACATCCTCTCGCAATAGAAAGGACAAGTGATTAAACCATCACCCAAAGGAAATAGTTTCATTTCTCCAACTCTCAAACCTCCCTTCCTGCCAGCACGCTTCAGTCTTGCCACCCAGATCAAAACCCCTGATTTCCGTACACGCCTCTCTGATCACCTGGGTGACTGAAGTAGATAAACACAGCCTCTGCAAGAGAAAGAAGCTGGAAGAAGGGGAGGGCTCTTCTGGCAAATATGTGCGTCCCCCCCGCCAAACCTCTCTGCACACTGCACCCCTCTGCAAAGAGCCCTTCCCCTCGCAAGTTACGAAGCTAAACCAGGCAATCTCCAAGTCTCATTCTAATCTAAAATTCACTGATTTCATCTCCTCCTCCTTGCTCAGAGTCTCTACTTCCTGAATGGAAATGAAAGTTCATTTTCATACAGGAAAATAAAAAGAGCGAAGTGATCGCCTAATTTGTTGGGCTGTAGTTTTTGGTGACTCACCGAAGAAAACTGTATAAATATTTCCACTTCATTCCAGCCTCCAGTTACTCAAGTGATGTAAAGTCTCTGAGCCAATGGGACCCCGGGGAAGTTCCAGGCGGCTGAGAGTTCAAGCATCAATGAGTATAAGAAAAGCAGGGAGTTCCCACACATTCAGGTATACCAACACAAGGGCTGTGAAGGGGAGACTCCCCTCCACAAGCAAAATGTCCCGTACTCACTCAACTCTCTATTTTAATAAGCTATCTTCTCTCGACAGGCGAGGAAACTTGGGGCCCACCAGTAGCTCAGAGTTCATAGTCCAGGAAGTCACACCCCCAGAATGAAGGTTGCCTCTTCCAGGAAACCAATGAATGTTGAACCACTGCACACCTAAAAAAAAAAATATTTTTTTAAAAAAACCTAGGTCATGAACTCCTTAAGAGTGACAATGGCTATAAATAAGTAAATAAATAAATAAATAAATAAATAAATAAATAAATGAATGGGGAAAAACAGTAGGTTTAAGGTTGTATTATTAGACTGAAACTTCTGGCATACACCAGGTGTATAATCTTTGACAAGATACTTGTTCTTTCTGTGCCCCTGTTTCTTCATATATAAAAATGAAGAATAGTTGTTTAATTAAGGAAAATGTAGCAATCATGCTACTCATGCTTTTACCTATACTCCCCCGACATCCAATATAGGAAAGAAATTTCTTTCCAGTTTAAGAAAGAAATTTGACAAAACTTCTCTTGAATGATTAAATGATGACTAGATCGACAGATAAATAGACCCAAGTATTCCTGGAGCAAGGAAGTTGTACCTGAAGCTGCTACACAATGAAATAAAGGACACAACTGATTTGGCATTTAATTCTGTAGTTAACTATCGTTTATCCCAGTTCTTAATCAACATTAACAATGAGGGAGATGGTGGGGGTTGTGTCAGGAGCCTCCATCCTGAGCATGCAGCTGCAGGGTTAGAATCAACCCTGAAGAAACCAAGACCCTGTTCTCAGTCTCCCTTCCTGGAAAATTGACAGACCCTGGGAGGTCATCCTCATTCAGAGTCCCACCGGAACCTCGGCCACGGAGCAAACTTTCCTGAGAGTAATGCTCAGAGGAACAGATGGAAGCGTGGAGCAGAAGGCGAAGGAAGAGGAGCATGGGGCTTGCGCAAACCAGAGTAGGTGCGTCCTAAGGACAGTGGGAAAGGTAATTATGAAGCCAGGCAGATCACAGAGGTTGAGAGAGTACAGTGTAATTCTAGAAAACTCTAGTGCCTTTTGGGCTGCGGTTGGATGCTTCTCCATAATAGCTAAATACCGGAGCCATCAGAGGAGGCAAGCTAGGAATCAGGTTGAAGGTCATGAGTCACAGGGAGGCAGTACAGCTCAGGGTATAAGCAGGCAGGCTCAGCTACCTGGGCTACCTGGGCGGGACGGGAGGCTCCAGCACTTCTTCCTGCAATACTTCCAGTACACAGAGTGGAGCACGCCTTGCTAAGCATTGGGCCTCTTGTGTGCTATGGGGCTAATAAGCACATAGACATCCTAAGGGGCCCGCCGGACCTGATCACCAGCGAGGGCAGAGCACATGACACACAGTTAATGTTAAGTAAGCAATGCTAGTGTCACTGGACTCACGGGTCATAGGCCTCCCACTCTGGTCTCTCCACAAAGCTCCACAAAGCCCTAGAGTCCGGGGGATTCTCCCGAAGGCCATTTCTGGGGACTTAGTAGAAAGAAGGTAGGGACAGTAGGATCATAACTAGCTTGAACAAAGTTACATGTACAAAGCCTGAACATGGGATTCCAGTTGCCAAAGGTAACGGAGGGCTTTAATAAGAAAGCATGGAAGCTTCAACGTGTCATTCTCCACTTTCTCAAAGAAAAAACTAGAGCCAGGTGTCAGAGGCTCACACCTGTAATATTAACCAGGAGGCTGAGACCCGAGGATTGCAGCTGGAAGTCAGCTTGGGCTGGCAGGTCAGTGAGACTTTTATTTCCAATCATGACCAAAAAGTCAGAAGTAGAACTGTGGCTCAAGTGGCAGAGTGCTAGCTCTCAGTGAAAAAGCTAGGGGACAGTGCCCAGGCCCTGAGTTCAAGCCCCAGGACTGGCACACACGTGTGAACACACACACGCTGAAAGCTCAAGAAAGGCAGCTAGGCACAATGGAGTACTTAGGGATGCTCGGGTAAGTTGTGAATTCAAGGACAGACTGGACTACATAGTAGAACCATGTCTCTAAAAAGCAACAATAGAAAGGAAGAAGGGGGGGAGAAGAGAAGGAGGGAGGGAAGGTATGAGAAAGAAATGAAGGGAAGAATGGAGGAAGAGGAGAAAAAAAGGCCAAACATTTTTTTTTAATCTTCTAGCCGGGCGCTGGTGGCTCACGCCTGTAATCCTAGCTACTGAGGAGACTCAGATCTGAGGATTGCAGCTCAAAGCTAGCCGGGGGAGAGAAGGTTGTGAGAGTCTTGTCTCCAATTAACCACTAGAAAACCGGAAGTGGTGCTGGAGGCCGAGCCTCACGAGTTGGCCGGTTCCACAGGCCAAAGCCTAACGTGCAAGCGTGGTTCCTTGAGATCCCAAAGGAAGTCCACAAATCCTCTTCCCTAGAACCTGGAGCCAAGTGCAAATGGGGAGTAGTCAGGTAGAGTCCAATTCTGATGGGGCGGGGGGGGGGGGGCAGAGTTCCTCCCCTTAACTCTCTAATTCTTCCTCTACCTTCTCAGAGCTGCATGCTAGTCCAGGAGGGCTGCAGCTTCAGAGAGATGCTCACATCACACAGAGGGATGCACACAGAGGGAAGCTCACATCAACAAGTGCCAGCAATCAAGGGCCAGAACCAATCTCCTTGCCAAGAATCACTGTCAGATCTGTCCAGGTGCTCTTGTGGCTTTCAATTTGCCCCCAAAGGTAGGTACAGGCGCGCACACACACACACACACACACACACACACACACACACACACACACACACACACACACACACACACACACACACCAAGCACTTGCGTGACTGCTTCCCAGGCAGGAAGGAAAAGAGAAAAGGAAGATGACTTTTCACAAATGTGAATGCTCTCAAGTGACCCCAAGGTCGGCTATCAACCAACACATCAGCTCATAAAAGGGAGGAAGCCCCAGCATCGAAGAGCTGGATCCAGGGGAAGTCACTCATCACACCCATTCATGGCTACCCTCCTTGGTGGTGGCTTTAGTACGTTCCGACAATCAGCTATGCTGTCCCAGATGACAGATCAGTAAAAGGAGGCTCGGGGAGTTTACGGAGGCAGCCACATTTGAACGCATACGTGTTCTAAGACGGGCCATACCTAAGTCTCCTTGCCTTTTTGTGTGTGTGTGTGTCCTTTCAACTAGAAATTCTCATATATAGGATCTAAGTTTGTAGGAGCCCAATATTAATCATCAAGAAAGCAGTTGATTGCCAGACCAGAGCAGGGCTGGGGGGCGGGGGTGGGGGGGGCGGGACAGGGAGAGATATGCAATAGCGACCACCCCCAAAATGCTACAGAGGGGGAGCTGTGCTCTGCAGAAGAGCTGATTCTGCAGCTCTTACATTGGAATTCCACTTTCCACCCTATGAATCCTGTAGGGAGGAGTACGGATACTTCAATACATCTGAGCATGCTCCACTCTTGTCTTAGGAGAACCTTTCCAATCCATCCTGGCTCTTTCTAACCAGCCTTCTCAGAGAGGGGGGCCCAGCTGGAGGCCTGGAGGAGCAGCAAGCCCACAGGATGTGGTGGGTTGAGACAGCAAGAGAAAAATCAGAGAAAGCTATCTAGAAAGGGAGCAAACATTCCCCGAAATAAAGACTTAACAAGAACAAACGGGGACTCTTCTTCTTCTTCTTCCTCCTCCTCCTTCTCCTTCTTCTTCCTCTTCTTCTTAAACTTTTTTTTTTTCAGGTAGAAAGGCCAAAAATAGTGGAAGGTGTGTCTCAAAGCTTTTCTGAAGAAAATAAAAAATGCTGCCTCGAGTGCTAAGTCCAACCTTGAAAGTCACAGTCACCAAGGGCCAGTTCAGTGATTTCTACAGAGCAAGCAGAGAATTGCGGACCCACCCTTCAAACTTTCTGCAGCCAATGGAAGGCAGGCCGGCAGCGTTCTGTACAAAAGGCTCAATGTTGCGGTTCATTCGTTTTCAGGAAAGACTGCATTGCCACTGGCTCCACTTGAAGGCATGGAAAGTAACGAACTTGGCTCAAGCAGCAGCCAAAGCCAGCATTCTCAGAGTTGGTAAACAAGCAGGGGGTGGAGGAGGGGAGAAGCCACACTGAGGATTCACACACACACACACACACACACACACACACACACACACACACACACACACACAATGTAACAAGCGACCATTTTACACCTATTGAATTGTAATTTTTTAAGCTAATAATAACCTGGGTGTTGATGGGCTTGTGGTGAAACTGCATGCCCTGGGTGCGAATGGAAACACATAAACAACCCTATTGGAAAGTAATTTGGCAACATGGGTCAAGAGTCATAAAACTGTGCCTTTGATTCAATAATCCAACTGCTGGAAATTCTTCATCCATAATGGCTTTCCAAGAGGGAAAAAAAAAAAAAGCACTGTATTCAAAGATTGCTCACTGCACCCTTAGCAAATGCTTAGGAACTTTTGTGGACCACACAGAGTACAACTGGTTTTGAATATGATTTATCAACTTAATGAACTGCTCCTGACCCTTACAAGTGATCCTTTGTAAAATGCTTTAATAAAATGGAAACGCGTTTGTAATATAAAATGTCACCTAATGAAGACTGGATGCCGAATGATTCTCCATACCTCCATTAATCAATGAATGGCCAGCTTGTATTGGACATCTGAAATAACCTAATTAGTCAAGATGGGTGGACTATTGATTCGGTTCTTTAGTCCTTTCCCACAGTTATAATGCTGTTGGTGCAATAAATGATCGTGACAGCGATGATGGTAATATTTTACTGCTGAAATTTCAATAACGGATGAAATACAATGATCCAAAGCCAGAATGCACCCCCCCCACCCCCAAAGTGGTCTTTCACCAGTGAACGAAGGGCAAAGGACACAGTGAGCTCACATATTAGCTATGTGAGCCTTCTGGGCCCCTCGTACATCCCACAGTCTCTGACTATCTCAGCTTTGAGAGACCCAGGTCTCCTCTTCCTATCTAGGGTACCCAAGGGGTTCAAGCAGGAGTAGAAACGCCTGATACTGTGTGTGTTCAAATGCTACCCCCCTAAAAACAAAACCCTTCAGAGAAGTTTAGAAATGTTTAGAGCCTGAATTTACTTAAATTCTCATTCTCTCTCTCTCTCTCTCTCTCTCTCTCTCTCTCTCTCTCTCTCTCTCTCTCTCTCTCTCTCTCATCCTGGGGCTTCAACTCAGAGCCAGGGTATTGTTCCTAAGCTTCTTATGCTCATGGCTAGTGCTCTACCACATAACCCACAGCTCCACTTCTGGGTTTTTTGGTGGTTGATTGGAGGCAAGAGTCTCACAGACTTTTCTGCTTGGGTTTGAACTGTGGTCCTCCCATCTCATCCTCTTGCAGTGTGAGTTACTGGCTCCTGGCTAAACTGAGTCTCTTTCTGAAAAGAAACCCTGACAGCTTCCACTGATGCTTCTTGAGGTTAGGGGAAACTTTAGCTTCCCATGAGCTGGACTGGGTGGGTCAGCACTTGGCAGCTCCAGGGACCTAAGATTAGTCCTACCCCTGACCCTACGAGTCTCAGAAGTCTGTTTTCACATCCATAAAACAAGGGTATTCCAAATGCTTCCTTGTAGGGCCAGGGTGAGAATGAAACATGGATCAGATCTGACTGCAGCGGGGGGGGGGGGGGGGGGGGGCATGCTTCCATGGTTCCTGTGTCCTGAGTCTCCTCCTTGTGGATTTCTCTCCCAGATCTGCACATGTGCACCTGTGGCAAGGCAAGGCACACGCGAGAAGAACTCAGTGCCCTGATAACATCCGGGTCACCCAACTGCTTCCAGGGCACAGATGTCCTAGATAGCACAGTGGTATCTTCTTGTCAAGCGAGGGTCCTGGCTACAGTGTGAAGCTGATTTCTCTGCGTGGCAGGGCTGAGACACAAATGGCTCATGGGAGAGCAACCAGTGATTTCTTCTCCAAACTCTCAGGCCCGAGAGAGCATGAATAGAGAAGGGAATCTTCAATTCAACAGCTCCTGTGGGAATGAGCCAGTGTTGGGTATGTGACTGACAGAAGGCAAGGGTTCTCCAACCTGCTGCTCATCCCAGTGACTTTCTGTGTGCAAGCAGTATGGCGGGCCAGCCAGAGTGACCTGCCTGCCCGGGGCCATGGGACACCTCGCCGAAATGAGTGGTGACACCTCCGGAACACCAAGTCTCCAGTGCTCAGCTTCCAGATCCAGCTTGCGGCCATTCCAACACAATGCTAGGGGTCCAGCAATTGTCGGGGAGTCTGCAATGCTCCCCCACTAGATGCTCTGCCTCTCCTCTGGGCTGGCTCAGTAGAGGGACCGCCCCGCCATCTTCAACACTTGCACCTGCCTGGGAGTTGCGTTTTGCAGGATCGGCCTGTTGCTCTTCTCTTCTCCATTCCTGCAGGGTGCAGAGCCAGTGCCCGTGAGCCTACAGAACAGCTATTTCCAGCACACTGTCAGCCTGACCTACAGGTCCCCTGCACGTGCCTCTAGCCCTCCCGGGAGTCATTTGGGGTTAAATTCTAGGCTTATTCTCACCTAGAAACTAAGGCACGGGAGCAGCTGGCTTCCTTGACCAGGGTCACGTGTCAAACTGGAACTCGAGGCCTTGTGCAGGTTCGAGTCAGGCTTCTTCGTAGCACACTGCCCTGCCTCGCTGCTTCCTTTACTGATTCCTCCTACTGCACAAAAAGCCTTGCTGAGCCCCTGCATGATGCTAGCCCAGGTAGGAGGCCAGAGAACATTCTATCAGAAAAGACAGAACCGATCCTCAAAAGAGCTCACCCCTTTCGTAGTTCCCGCACAGCCAGTGTGTCGTACTGGACGGCTTCCTGTCACAGGCCCACTGCGTGGCCCTCCCAAGCCCCTCCCTTCCAGCCCTCTCCGCAAGAGAGGGAGAATTCTAGCAACTGAGGAGGATACAAATGAGAGCAAATGAGAACAGAGAGGATGTATTTCCGGTCTTATAAGCCAAAGATTCTCTGCCATGACTATATCACTCTACCCAAAGCAGCGGGAATGACGTGTAAGTGGGCAGGCACGGCTGTGTTCCAATATAACTTTATGTATATGACCGGGCCTGTCTGTCCGCGTGCTGACCCTTGAAGTCCATGCTGCGGTAGTGACATGAGCCAGGAGAGTCAGGAGAGTGATAAGAGCCTGCTCCTTTTGTCTTTGGTCCCCTTTTAGAGCTCTGAGGCCTGGAGGTACCAACGACACTGTCTCGTTCAGGTCTCATCGGAGCGGGGAGGGTGTTAAGGGAGCAGACAGTCAACCAATGACGCCCCCTATGCCTAAGTTCTAAACTGCTATTCATTAAACCATCGTCCATCATCCTCATACTCAGGAATGTGGGGGAACATTACAACAGGAGAGGCCCTGCCATTAGCCTGTCCCTCATCTATGTCTAAATGGCTGGGAATTATGGAGCTAGCCTTCCCTGATGGAAGTGGCCTCAAAGCTGGCTAAGCCTCCCAGCAGCTGCAGGCCGGAGCACTTCCAGACCTAGGAGACGAACCAGAGCACCCACCCTGTGCTGCCCCAATAGCAGCCTCTGCTCTGTCCATTCCCTCTGGTCTCCAGATTGCAAACTTACTTTGTGCCAGTACGGGGATGGGGGAATAGGAGACTTAGCAGACAAGGACTAAGCCATTATGGGCCCAATCCCCAAATCCCATCCACCCTCCTACCCCTCTCTCCAGGTCTTAGGAGAGCCCATTCCCCTTCTCCCCAGCACATGCCCAGTACTGTGCCAGATTCTCATCTTTCTTTCTGTTGAAGAAAGGCCCTGCCTTCCTCTGAGCTGTCCATTTGTCATTACAAGAGGACACCCTTTCCTATCGCGAGCATCCTACCCACAACCAGCCGGCAGTATGTCCCAGGAGCCTCCAGAAACAAATACTCATTTACCCCCAAAAGTTGCCAGGTGTCCTGGCCCTGAACCAAGGCTCCTAGAAGCCAGAATTAATGGCCCATTGGAGGACGTCCCTTCTGGAGAAGAAGGAATTGGTACTCAGGGACCACATCAGACAGTTAGCATTGCAGCCACCGTCAGAACAGGAAGCTGGGAGGTCATCCCTTCAGAAACACTTCACAGGTGATGTCTGTCCTACGGCAGTCCCATTCTCAACCGGGAAGGGACAGCAGTTTACAGTCCAGGGTAGCAGCGGGCCTACAGCTGGTACAGAAGTCTCTAGAAGGGCATTCTGCCCGGGGATTTCAACCTCTGAGTCAGCAGGTGGCTTCCTTCCCAGCGGGAGGCAAAGGCCGCATGTTGGTGTCCTGGGGTGGGTCTGGAGACCAGAGGCCTGCAGGCAAGGCATAGGCAAAGCCGTGCACCCCTGCAATACCTGCCCTGGGCTCCTGCCGGTGGGGCCGCCAACCGTGCTGACCTCGCTGCCTGGGCTGATGGCTTCCATCTTGATCTTCGCAGCAGCTGACTAGAGCATCTTTGGGGAAGCACCTAGGACCCACACACACACCCGTGAGCCCCGTCCTGTGTCCTCAGTGTCCTCTCTGTGAGTCCCAGGTGGTTCCATTAACACTCAACCACCACAAGGGCCAGGCCCTCTACCCTTCACGGTATGCGCCCGCTTTGCGAGCAGCCGTAGTTGAGGGGTCATGCGGGTTCAGGTACGCACAGCACATGGCAGCAAGTCTCCAGCGTGGAGAGACAACCGTCAGGCAGGAGCACTGGACGGCCTGTGCTGCGTGCTCCTGAACTCGGCACCCACCAACCCTCATCTGCTTCCTGGACCACAAGTGGGCCGGGCCACCTGCATGGCTCTACTAGTCCAGGACACCCCCAACATTCCTGAATAGGGGCACAGCACCAACCCAGAGGCAACGGCCTACACCAGGCACAAAACAGGATGTTCCATTCCCTCCCTACCTTCCTTGCCACAGCCCCTCAGGCTCCTCCCATACCACCATCAGGGGATGCCCCCTCTAGAGGGGCTCCCTAAGACACCCACATCTCTTTCTGGTCAAACCCCTTCACCACTGCCTGGTTGCCTGGAAGGTGTATTTTTTTCTCCAGTGCTGGAGGTTGGACCCAGGGCTAAGCATGCACCCCCAAATTGAGCTGACCCTCCCCATCCATCGATAGCTCTGAGCTCCTCCTTTCCCCTCTGTCTCCATTATACACGGGTCAAAGCCATCCTCGCTTCGCATGTTTGCTTACAATCCCCATCCACCCAGCTCTGCCTTCAAGTAAGGCCCAAATGGTCCCTGGTCAAAGGACCGTTCCCCTTCGCCTCTTCTCTAGGCTCTTTCCTTACTGAATACTTCCTGTGGGCCCCTTGGTCTGCCTACACTGCATCCCACAGCCTGGCGCAAAGATCCTAAGCTGTGATGAACTTATTTCTTATCTAACCTTCTCCTGAAATGACACCCCAAATTCCCTGCCCATTACTCATCCCATACTGCCAGGACTTGTGCTTGACTCAATAGTGCCGTAAAGAACTATTTCAAGTGTCCCAGAAGGTCAAAACAGTGATATCTTCACTAGGACTTTGGGAAGAAGAAAAAAAAAAAGATAACGCTGATCTATACCTCAGTGTTTGTATCTGCAAAGTAGAGGCAGAGTCCAGAACAGGGCTAATAGGAAGGAAGCCCCTGAAAGGCAGCCCGGCAGAGGCCTTGGGTGATAAGTACCCCCTGCCCCCCTTCAGCTAGCCCGGCTCCCTATCAGGGGAGGTCCATCCACGAGGCTGGCAGGGGACAGGCTCCGCCACAAAGATCCAATCTCCCTCCAACTGAACTTCAAAAGCATCTTTATCTGTGAGACCCACCTCAAAAAAAAAAAAAGGTGGATTCCTAAGAAACATCTCTGGTAAGCCTTTTATTCTGGGCCAGGCACACCCACTCAGCCTTATCTGCAATGTCCCCAAGCTGTTGTCTTTCCTGGAAGGGTGTCTCCTATCTACAGCTCTCCAGGAGGCAGGGGGACTTAGGCCGGTGGAAGTGTAGCCTCCGAGGCCCAAACCGGGCTGTGGCTTCAGCCCTGCCATTCCCCCAAGGGAGTGCCTTGCCTAGCACCACCTTTTGGGGGGATCGAGGTCTCCTTCCATTTGGGAACTGCATTAATGAGAGCTAGACTGGGCATGCCAACTGGACACTACCACGTCCACGTCCACTTAAGCGGATCCCTTCTAGCCAAAACCAGGGCCTGGTAAAGCGGAGGAGATGGGGAGTATCTCCAGAAATTACACTGTGCTGGGGGTGTGTGATACAGAGCCCTTCTGAGGCTCTCTCGGGGTGTCAGAAAAGGGTGGCGGGGGAGGGGGGCTGCAGGAAGCAGACATGGGGGCGGGGGATCTAGCTGAGGCTCGTTTCCTGGACCTTGGAGAGACGCGAGGTGAATGGGACTCTGAAGGGGCTCTGTGGGCTGGGCGGGGAGGCTTCCAGGGCCTGGCACCTGAACGTCAGAGGCTGCGGACCTAGGTCCTGATATCTCTCCTTGAACCCCAGGTCCTGAGCACCTGAACAGACGTGCTTAACAACAGCCTGCCGCCGTGACGGGCACAGGGCTGGTGTCTGTTTCCCGCCTTCTTCTCTGAAGAAGAACTCCGGCCAGGGAAGGCCCCAAGTCTTCCCACGTGTGCATGCTGTGGGATACAGCGTGGCTTCATCCACTCCTGCTAAGCACGGGAGGAAACGGAGAAGGGAAGAGTTCCGGGGCACTGATAAACAAGCATCCATTCACTGGGTGCAGTGCATTCATGTTCACCACACAGGAGACCCCGCTCGGTCCCACCCCTCCTCCCTCAGAGCCCAAAGGTGTTCCCTCAGACTGGAGAGCAGCACGGGACAGGGGCAAAACGTGAGGGGCACAGCGCCCTATTGCTCTCTGATCTGACTTACCGAAGCCCCATTTCCACAGAACCAAGATCCTCGTGCGCTATGAGGAACGTAGGAGAACTGGGCCCGGCACAGCAGAATTGACAGCTGCCGGCTGCGTGAACCCCATTCCAGGGTGGGTATGTGTGCCGTGAAACCCACTACTGATCACAGGCGCTCAGGCCCCGTGTGGTCAAGATACTCTGAACTTTGGCCTGGAGCCCTAATCCCCCAGCTCTGTGCCAACTCCGGTACCACACTTTTTCCCACTCTGAACCTCAGATTCCGCCTCGTTAAGCCTGCTCTGTCTCCCCCAGCCCCCCCAATAGTGGATCAAACAAGACAGAAGGCGGAAGCCTTCCCAAGGTTGAGACTGTAAGTGCTGAATGATATTATCTATTTGAAAGAATGAATTACAATCTCTGCTTATCGGTTTAAAGGAATGAACTACAATCTCCGGCCCTCTGACCACGTGGGGGCCACCCACAGCAGCCCCTCCCAGCGGCTGACCCCCTTCCTGTGAGGGGCCCTCAGCTTTGATCATTCGGCTGGGGTCCTGATGCCAGGGAAGCAGACCCCGGGCCAAGATCTAAGGATGAGCCTGTCCCAGATTGCTCAAGCCATGCCCTGCCCCAGGGCCTCAGCCTGTGGAACAGGGAACAGCAGGGCAGGGGGGGGGGGGGGGCGGAATCCCACCCCCTCACTTCCTCTCCCTGCCCCTTTGTATGAGTGCCGGCCTGCCAGGCCGGGTGCCACGCCGCCCCCAGGGGAAGTTAGTGTGTGTGCTCTGGATTGGCAGGGCAGGGCTGGGAAGAAATACCCTGTGCCACAATAGGCAAGTCTCCACACTGAGTCTCGGGCTCCTCACCTACGGAAGAGGCCAGGCCCCCGTGACCTTAGGAGACAGGTTTGAAAGCACCCCAGCAGCCTGGGCTCCCCTGCCAAGCGCTCACTGTCTGCTATTCCCGGTGCTCAGAAGCACAGTGAGGTTTCTGTTACCTCCAAATGGTGCAACCTTGGGAAAGGAACTTGACCTCTCCTAACCTGAGCTTTCACAGTTACAAAACAGAGAGAGGAATAATAGCTGGGGTAGAGGTAAACAGTGGGTAAAAGAAAAGCTGGGCCTGCTATACTGGCTCGCTTTTACAGAAAAGAATAGGAGCAAAAATGATGGTGATGATTATAATAATAACAGTAATAATAACAATAATAACAGTGCCTGCTCTGGCAGTGGGTATTATGAAATGGCCATTCTTTTTAAAAGTCAACAAGTAGGCAAGAACAAGCTCCCAATGAAAGACGGGTCCTAGCTCCGTTCCGCGGCAGCCCATGCAGAGACGCGTGGGTTTAATGAACTCATTTTCCTGACAGGTGACGAAGCTTTGCCAGGGAGCACAGCGTGGAGATGGGACAGTACCTCCCAGTCCCTTGTGCACATGGGAAAAGCAGCTAGATCTGCAGCCCTGAGTCCCGCCAGCCCAGGCTCGGCCTTCAGGGAGAAGGGTGAGTCTCCAGCGTCCAAAACCACATCACCACCAGCCTGGCTCAGCACTCCCTTCCTGAGGACAGAAGGAAGGCAAACCAGGCTCAACCTGGAGAGACTCGCGGCTGGGGTCTCAAAGCCAGGTCTGACCTACCCAGACCCGGTTGGCCCATTCCACCCCTGCTGTGCGAACGAACAGTACAGGGTTCCCACAGAAAAGAGGCAGTCCAGTAGAGTGGGTATATTCAGAGCCCCTGAGCCCCAAGTACCCAAGTTCAAGCTCAGCCTAGCACAAACAAGCAGGGTCCCTGCGGTAAGATGCTCGGCCTCCCAGCCCGGCGAATCACCTGCAAACTGGAAACAATACCCACACAGACTTCCCTTGATGTCTACGAAGCTCTCAAGGGCAACAGATTTGGTAACCTAGAGCCTGGACGTGAACTCGCCTGTGGATGTGTATAGATTTTATTCATGCCACTGACTATGAAGATGAACAGATTTCCTACAAAAATCCCACCATAGGTCAGTGGCATAGCCCCTGATACAGAATGCCTTAGACAGGCCAGGGGTGTCACAACACAGTGACACCCCAGTACTAGAGACTGAGTGCCTTACACAATAAAAATACACTTCCTCACAACACTAAGGCCAAGGCGTTGGTAGGGTTGGCTTCTAATGACGCCTGTCTTCCTTGGCTGTCCATGTCGCCTTCTTGCTGGGTCCTCCCACAGTGCCCCCCCCCACCCCCGTACCTGATACCCTCAGCGTCTCTGTAACTACTTCTTCTGAGATCACCAGTCAGACCGAAGAGACCCAGGCTGATGGCCCTTATTTTAATTTGATCACCTCTTTAAATTCAGTCAAATTTGGAGCGGGCGGGTGAGGGGTGGGGGAGAATGGGAGGTGGGGAGTAGGCCGTTCTGTGATGAATGCTCTGAATAGCACTGCTAAACATCCACCATTGGAACAGATGAGTGAGATGACAGAAAGACGCACCTATGTTGCTGTGTGTGTTCACGCGCGCGTGCTCATGCATGTGCCCACGCCAGCTCCAGGGCTTTAACTCCAAGTCTGAGTACTGTGCTTAAGCTTATTCTTTCAAAGTTGGCACTCTACCATTTGAGCCACGGCTCCATTTCTAGATATTTGGTGGTTAATTGGGAATAAAAGTCTCACAGGCTTTCCTGCCCAAGCTGGTTTCAAACTTCAATCCTCAAGATGACAGGCATGACCCACTAATACCTGGCTTTGTGAACACCTTAAAAAGAACCTTCACCTCCAAAACACAGTTAACACCCCCCACACACACACACACTGCAAAAGAGACAAAGGAGCTAGAACACTGGCCCCATGGAGTAGCAGCAGGAAGGAATAAGAGGTGCACTAGCACAAGCTAAAGCATAGGCCCAGGGCCCTGGTGCTACATCAGGTTTCCAAGGACCAATCCACTCCCAGCCATCCAGCAGCAGCACACCAAGAGTTTGCTGAATGAAGGAATGAACCTGTAGATCTGTGTGGAGCCTCGAATCCTTATTTCAAAACTGCATGGCCTTGTATGACCTGCTTCTCTTCCCTGGACCGTGGTGCATGGCGCTGAAGAGCACAAAGCCTACAGAGAATCAGGAATCTTTCTGAATGGAGCCAAGGGGGACTGAAACCACCACTGGACATTGTCTCATCAAAATCCCACACCAGTTCAGATAGGGGTCTTACCAGGCCCCATGCACTTCCAAGAGTGATTGGTTCTCTGCAATGTGCACCTTCACCTTGCTGTCCCAGGGGGTCAGGTTCCTGTTTTCCTCATCTCCAGGCGAGCTTGAGGAGTGTGGGCGGTACTGCTACCATGAGATCAAGCGCTAGGACCAACAGTCTCTGGAAGAGTGACTGGTGCTACTTCCAGAAAACCATCTTTCCTATCAAAGTAGTTTGCTTCCTTTCTGTTATTCTTGAGAGAACTGTTTTTCTGAAAAGTTAACAGTTTGGGCCAGGTGGCTTGGCCCCTGTTAATTACGTTTAGTTACCTACATCCTTTTCCTCAGCGCCTTAATTAAGACACAAAGCTTTAATTAAGAGGTCTTGTTAGAAGCTCCTTGACTTTTAGTTACATCCTGTTAATGAAGCCACATCCTTTTTACAGATTGTGAACAGGAACCCAGCCAATGGGAGCAGAGGAGTGGAGTCTTCTGAATTAGGGATAAAAAGGGAGCATCCCCTGCCTATTCCGGGTTTGCTTGCCAGATGTTTGGCTGATGACAATGCCCTTCTGCAGAAGTAAACTTTGCCTTGCTGATTTCCTTTTCAGACAGTGTCCTTCTTCCTATGTGACACCTCAACATCCCAAGCTATTTCGAACACTACTAAATACGTGATTGCTCATTAGCTGTCATCCATCCACCCCATCCATCCATCCACCCCCCCCCCGCCCCGTCCATCCATCCACCCCCCCCCGCCCCGTCCATCCATCCATCCACCCATCCACCTCACAACCACACAGTTTGCAGAACATGGTTTTCAGAAGCAAAGGCAGCAAAGCTGAGGCTGAGTCATGTTCTAGGGGGAAACTACATCCTGGTATCTGCAGTCTTGGGTCCATCGGTTCCGTCCATGCACAGGGTCCAGTAAGGGCTTTCCTGCATAGGCAGGCTGCAGAGTCTCACTTCCCATCAGCTCGGAGTAAAGATCCTCCAGAACAAGTCGTCACAGAGGTAGCCAGGCCTGCCCTTCCCAATGAAAACATAGCAGCAGGCCATCGCCTCCATTCAAGGCCCAATTCCAGGCAACCCTCCTCGCCCCCATCAAGAAAACGCAAAGGCGCTCTGTGCACGGAAGAGAACCATCTGCGAGATGCGGGTGCCACTGTGGTATGGCAGGAGCTGGCGGCAATCTCAGCTTGCTGTGCTAAGCCAGCTGACCTCCCTGGGGTCCTCATCCTGAGCCTCGGTGGCTTTTATGGGACCAGGGGGAGCCACCCCCCACCTTCACCGGGTTGCAAGGAATTCATATCAAAGAAGGGCTTGGCACAAAATAACGTCCCTCGAATAAGACAGCTCATCCATAAATAAGTACATAAATAAAAGGTAGGTTTTCAAGACACAGAGGAAGTGTCAAATGAAAAAAAAAACCTTAGAAACCAAGAGCCAGGAAGAGGGAGGGAAGGAAGGGGCTTTGCAGCCGGGGAGCCGGCTGTGCTGTGTAAGCAGTCAGGACACTGTTAATACATCCTCACAGCCCCAGGAGCTCAAAGGGCTCTGACAGACATGATCTCAGGAAGAGTTTTTTATTAGCTTCTAGGACAGGTTAACAGGTTCCTCCTGCCTTCCTGCTGAGCCAGGGAAACTGCCGGACACACGCAGCCCAGGCAGCCTTTCCCAGGTGCCTGCGTAGCGAACGCCAGGACCTGCCTTCACCCTCGGCACCTCGTGGCCAAGCGCTGCAGAAGGAGATGGGTTTTTTTTTAAGGGTCAATGACCTATAGCCACATGAATGAACTTTTTTGCTTTTGTTTGTTGTTGCTGTTGTTGTTGTTGTTCCGGTCCTGGGGCTTGAACTCAGGGCCTGGGGGCTATCTCTTAGCTTTGGTGTGTGTGTCTGCCCAGCTGCTTTTGCTGTTGATGTCTTTACGGCACAGAGTGGGGAGAAGTGAAGATTGAGGGTCCACCCTAGGCTTATTATAATCTCAGCCCCACTGCTTCTTTCCATGTTTCCTAGTCTGCAGATGGGAAACGAACACTCTCCTGGAAGCGACGTTCCCAGGACAAGGCAAGGACAAGCAGGCTGGCTCCCCCGCGAGGGCGTGTACTGCAGGGGACCGGGACGGCCAGTGTCCCTGCATCCTTCTGTGACGCAGCCCTTTTGTTTCTCCTCTAGGGGCACTGATTCTGTTCCACTCTCAAGATCCGAACACCTCCTGGCTCCCCCCGCTTTGGGGGCACCGGCCCTTGCTGGACGCCGCCTGCCTTCCTTTTGATTACTCCAAGCACCCACTCCACATGCTGTCGAGGCCCCCGGGCTCTCGGCTTACCCCTCCCCCTCTTAGGGCTACTGGATCGGGTATGACACCCCCGTGGCCATTTCCAGGTAGGAAGTCCTTTGCCCTAAGGGACTGCAGAGCATGGTGGGGTGGAAGCATCTCAGGCCAGCACTTCCCCTCCTTCAGGAAGCTCCAGTGCCATCTTCACGGTGCCTGGACACCCCCCCCCCATCACCGCCATTGCTTCATGGAGTGAGCTCATGCCTGTGCAACGCCCTCCATATTGCAGAAGTGCTGCGTGGGCCATCCTCGCCCTCCTCCTTCTCCTGGGAGGGCTGCGGCCCCTGGTCAGTGTGGAGGGAAGGGAAAAGGACGAACTGTGACAGGACACCACAGAGCTCACTGCAGGGGACCCGGTCCCCGAGCTCTGCCTGTCCCTGGCGAAGGTCCAGCACTCCCAGGCCCGTCTTTGCTTCTCTTGACCCATCTCTCATCCTAAGTGACCGCCCGCTGCTCCCACCCACCCTGCAGCCGGGCTGTATTGCCAGGAGCCCAAAGCAAGTTCACTGCCCGTGCCTGGTGACCCTCGCTCTTTCCCTGAGGAAACAGAAAGCTCTGCCGCCCCAGCGTCGTCAGTGGAGACAGCGCGCACCGTGGTTGGCGTTCACAAGCTGTCACAGGCATGTATGTAGCTCAGTCCCACTCAGGACACCTGCCTTA
Source organism: Perognathus longimembris pacificus (assembly GCF_023159225.1). Lineage (NCBI taxonomy): Eukaryota > Metazoa > Chordata > Mammalia > Rodentia > Heteromyidae > Perognathus > Perognathus longimembris. The sequence continues at coordinate 10,187,960 of NC_063172.1, forward strand.
CACTTCTCCACCTGACAGTGGCCACAACACTATTCCGGGTGACTGGAACTTATCCCAGGGACCGAGCCCAGGCCACACCCATAAAGGTGATCTAACTTTGAGTGTCAGCACTTGTGCGGCCCAGCTGGCAACTCCCTTCAGTAAAAGAAAGATGCAATCACCTGCCCAGAAGGTTATTAAGAGGATTAAATGGGGGGGGGGGGGAATGTATTTGATGGGTTGGGCAGGGTCCCTGACACAGGGCAACTGCTCAATAAATGAGAGCTTAATTATTAGAAGGAGGGGAAACCCACACTCTATGGTGTACAGCTCTTCCAGGAACCCAGGTCATCTGGGAGGAGAGGGAGGCCTCAGCCCACGACAAGCAGAGTCTGTCTGGCCAGTGACTAAGGCAGCCAGGGGATCCAGCCGCCCAGCTGGGTAGGGCTGGGCTGGGCCAGTGCCTTGGCTGGCCCAAGTTCAGGGTGATGCATTTTTACCGTAAGCCCTGGGTAACCCCAGGGCCGGCGCTGGCCTTCCCTGTCCCTGGGGCCTGACAGTCCCTCGTCAACAATGAGAGATGCTTTGTGCCAGAGGCAGAGCGAGCGACGCCAGGACCCTGCAAACGGCACACGCTGGGAAGGGCAGCACAGAACTGGAGGAGAAGGTCACTGACTACAAAGCCAACCGTGCTTGGTTCAGCCCTATGACATCGGAGGATCACGGGGCGGCTGTGGGCACCAGGAGACAGGGGTCAAAGAGGTCAAGCAACTGAGAAGGGCCTGACAGGTGCAAACGGTGGCAGCAAAGAGGGTAGGAAACACAGATAGAAAAGACAGACAGACAGAAAGACAGACAGACACACACACACACACACACACACACACACCTCCTCACATCCAAGCACTGCACTCTCCATGCAGACGACAGACGATCCAGTCACCAGGATGAACCTTCTCCAGTGTCTCCCTGGCCCAGGCACTGTGGAGCGCTTAGTACTAAGATCAGCCGTGCCTGACTCCAGCACTTCCTCAGACACCATGGTGTATTATGAGCTCCTTCTCTCAGTCCAATTACCTTTGAGACTGGCAACATGAGTGTCTTCCTAAAGAGAAGCAAAACGCACCCAGGAAGCTCGCGGGTTTCTCCCTGAGCCACGGGGGCTCGACAAGGGGCAGTGAAAGGAACCTTGGCCTTTCGCTTCTACATCCTGTATTTAGCCAAGTGCTGAGTAATGCACAACAGCTGAGAGAAGAAAAAAACAAACAAGTGAATGAACCAGTGGGAACGACAGCGCAGTGGCTTCCCAGAGCACACAGCTGACAAGTCGAGAGCCCCACATAGCACTGGCTTGGGAACAGACGCTCCCTGGAAACCACCCATCACCTCAGGCTCCCTATGGGCCCTGGGGTGAGGAGGACCCACGCTGCCTCTGTGGTCCTTCCACACAGACAAGCGTGTGACAGCGTGCAGGACACCCAGCTGCGGGCGATCAAGAAGCTGCCAGGCGGGGCTGGGGATATAGCCTAGTGGCAAGAGTGCCTGCCTCGGATACACGAGGCCCTAGGTTCGATTCCCCAGCACCACATATGCAGAAAACGGCCAGAAGCGGCGCTGTGGCTCAAGTGGCAGAGTGCTAGCCTTGAGCGGGAAGAAGCCAGGGACAGTGCTCAGGCCCTGAGTCCGAGGCCCAGGACTGGCCAAAAAAAAAAAAAAAAAAGAAGCTGCCAGGGCCACATCGCCTTCATCAGACTGACAAAAAAGTAGTACAACTACGATGGACGGGATGGGGGTGGCAACACGGGGGGGAGGGGCAAGGGGGAGGGTTAGCTGGCATGATTGTTGTGTCGAGTGGTTTGTCAGCATCTTGTCACACAGAACACGTTCATGAGCCTCAGAGAAGGAAGGTCACCCACTTCTAGAGAGAAGCCCTGCAGAAGTTCACCCACCAGCCCCAGGAGGCACCTGAGCAAGGGCCACGGCCTAGGGTTTGCTATGTAGCAATCGTATCCAGAGTATACAAGGGAGGTTTCTAATGGTCTCTCGGGTGTGGCCCGGGCGGGTTCCTGGGGTCAGAGCTGTGGCTGGCTGTCCCATGTACATGTGGGGAGGCTAAGCGTCACCCATGTCATTGCTGCTCTGCTTACAGGAGCCGAACTGTGTTACCAGCCACGCTTCCCAACAACCAATGAACGGATGAAGACAAGATGGTAGATATCATGGATTAGTACTCAGCCAGAAAGAAAAGCAAGGTGAGGCCATTTTCAGGAAAACAAGATAGAACTAGAAATTATCCCGCTGAGCTTCGCAAAACCAAAGATGACATGGCTCACCTGTTTGTGTGAACTAAACCAAAACTGACGGTGGTGACAATGGCGACGGCAATGATGAAGATAATGATGGAGGCAAACGAGTATTTTGGGGTGCTGTATGGGGAGATCAGCAGGAATGGGGGAGAAAGCAAAAGATGGTGAGGGTGAAAAGGATCAAAGTACGTTATGGATATGCACATATTATACGGGCATATACTTCACGTGTACTTCCAAGTATTGTGTGCATATATTAATTGTATATATAATATACATATGCATACTATAACACATATGCATACACATGTGTGTACATACACTCCATTCGCATAATATATACATGTAATACTACATGCACACATACATACTCACAAATTAAAACAACATAATGAAGGTCACCAAATACTCTTTGAAAACGAGGGGAGAGTAGAGGAATAGGGGAACAAACATGTCCTAAGTATATATGTGGGGTTATCACAATAAAATGATGTCTACCAATTCAAAAGTTAAATGAGGCGTCAGCAGGGGCTGGCAGCTTCTGTGAACGGCGGCATGGATGAAGGGGTCCTTGGGAAATTGTCCTGGTTGTCCACTGTCCATTCTCCTCAGAACACCTTTCCTGCAACATTCACCCACTCCAGCTTGGTTCCATGTTTTATCATCCCCACACAGGTAAATGAAATTCGGGTATGGGTAAAAGCGCCGACGTCACCGGCAAGCTTTTCAGAGCTCTTTGCCCAGGAAAGGTTCCCTGACAAGGAGCCTGGCCCTCAGCCATGAGCCCAGAGAGGGAGGAGTCACGTTCATTCCACTTAAACCAATTTGCCGGTCCAGACAGGAGCTAATGAGCAGCCTGCGCCCTTGGAGTCATCGATACCACTTTCCAAATCAAGTTACCAAATTGGTCTTAAAACCACTTCAAAGGGGCTGGGCTGACGGCTCCCAGCGAGGCCTCCGGCTGACCATAGGGTCCCCACTCCTGCTTCTGAAACTCTCCTCCCGGCAGCAGAGGCAAAGGGACCAATTGGCTGCCTCTGTGTCCCTGTGGGGACTTTCTCCTCCACAACCCCCCAGTACCCGAACCTCCAACTTGGAATATGGGAGAGAGCTGGGCACCAGAGGCTCATGCTTATAACCCTAGCTGCTCAGGAGGCTGAGACTTGAGGATGACAGTGTGAAGCCAGGCCTGGCAGGAAAGACCACGAGACTCTTAACTCCAATTAACCACCTAAAAGCCAGACCTGGAGGTGTGGCTTAAGAGGTAGAACACCAGCCTTGAATAAAAACAAAGGTAAGGGGCAGCCCAACCCCTGAGTTCAAATCCCAGTAGTACTGGCATCAACAAAGAAAAGGGGAGAGGGGTGAAGGGGACAGGCTGCTCCTAGGAGACCAATGGCTCCTGCCTAATCTTTAGCACAATAACCCTGAGAAGTCACTATACTCATTGCGTCCATTCTCCAGAGGAAACTACTGAGATTATAAAACCCTCTCAAGGTCTCAGAGTGCCTAGAAAGCGGCAGACACAGAAAGCAACCCAACTCCACCAGGCCACCCCTGTGGAAAGAATAGATAGACCTTTAAGCACATCCTTTCTCTGCAGTTAAACATAAAAATGCCAAGCCTTCCACAAGAAGCGAAAATGGTTTCCCTTAAGACGCTTGTGTTACTAGTCATAAATAACACCTACTTTCTGTTGAGTGCCAATGAAGCTCAAGGTCACACAGCCGGAAACAGAAGAGTATGCACTTACTTGCTCTAAAACTCACTCTTTATTCCCTTCCCTAAACCAGCAACCTCTTTCTAGGCAGGTGGCTCCCCCCTGAGAGAGCTATTTTAACCCTTGTAGGAAGGAGAGACCTGAAAACTCACTGTCTCCACAGAAAGGAGATTTTGTAGCCTTCAGGTAATTAGATGAGGCCCAATCCTTAAAGCTGGTGTCGTGTCTACTTGAAGGCCAGAGAGTGACGCATCTCTCAGGGAAAGAGGGAAAAGTAGAGGGAGGGAAGGAGGAAAGGAGGGAGGGAGGCAAGCAGGAAGGGAGGAAGGGAGAAGGGAAACTCAAGACTCAAAGAAGCTAAGCAGACACAGGTACGGTCACTCACCAAGAAAGCAACGGGAGGCAAACCTGCATCCAGCTCTGCGTGGTCGCAGGCGCAGGTTCTTAGACTCCATTATAGAAACCGTGGCCTGTTCCAGAGAAGGTAGTGAGCTCACAGAAGCAGATGGCCCTCCGTCTCCTGGACCACGAACTACACAAAGATGTCTGGAACGTATCCACCTATGGGATCGATATCAAATATAATCCGCTCCCTAATGGCACAAAGGCAGCCTCCTCCTAGGCCTCCCGGTCTCCACCTTGAGCACTCAACAATGAGAATGACCCCCTGCCTCAACCTCCCTGGAAGAGCAAAGCAGGACTACACACCTTAGCTGCCAACACACAAATGACACTTGGACATCACGCATGAAACTGAGTTCCCAGGTGGATTAGCTCCCATCTGCAAAAGAGGGGGTGCTGCTAGGAGCCTCCACAGTTGGTGGGGAAAAAGGAAAATCAGATAACCCATGAGAAGAACTGTTAACCAGAGTTCAGATTATTATCGATAATCCCTAATTCCTGACAACCATTATGGTTGACAATTAAAAGAACCAAACCAGATAAAGCAACAAACTACCCCACTGGCACTGGGATATGCATGTATGTGTGCATGTGTATATGCGTGCAGACACAGATGGACATGCAAACATCGATCTCTATGTTTATGTATCAAAGTAGAAATGTATATATGTGGTTCACTTTTTTTTTCTTGGCCTGTCCTGGGGCTTGAACTCAGGGCCTGAGCACTGTCCCTGAGCTTCTTTTGCTCAAGGCTAGTACTCTTCCACTTGAGCCACAGCACCACTTCCGGCTTTTTCTGTGTATGTGGTACTGGGGAATCGAATCCAGGGCCTCATGCATGCTAGGCAAGCACGCTACGACTTAAGCTACCATTCCCAGCCTTGTGGGTCACTTTTAAACCGGCAATGGGAGCAGGCACGTTAAGTATAGATGGCCAGGATGTAAGTTGGTGTTTATCAGGGACTACGTCCACGCACAACTGCTCTACACTAAGCATAGTGAAAGACCAAAGTCATGTCCACAGAAGGCTGGCACCTAGCCACGTGCTAGGGAGCTGAAAGGGCTGAGGCTGAGTGAAGCAAGCGGGCTGCCTCTCTCTGGTGTCTGCCTTACAAGTCTTGCAAACAGGACCAGACGAGGCTACACCGTAGCAGTTCTTGTAGGCTCTCTCTGGAGGTTCAGCTGTGGCGTCTGCCCAAAGTTCCTGTGTAGGAAATTTAGTCCCAGTGCAACACTGTTGACAGGTGGCACCTCGAGGGGGTGACAGGGTTCTTCACTGAAGGGAATAACGTCATCGAAGCGAGAGGAGGGAAGCAGAAACGTGGGCGGCCTGCTGTGCCCATCTCTAGAGTCTCCCTCGTGCCTGAGCGCCGCGTGTCGGCAGGTGAGAAGTAGTGTGTGCCATTCTCCGCCAAGACACAGGCCTTGCTTCTCACTGCCCCCCCCCGCCCCCCGCCGCAATCCAGATTGCCCCCTGCGAGGCAGTGCCCCCAGGGATCTGAAACACGACGGCATGGCAGCCCTGCCGAGTTTTCCAGGGGAAATGAGTCACCTCATTTGTGCAGTCACACACCGGCGGGCGAGGAAGTGGCATTGTGTGGGGACCGGTGCAGCACGGCCTTACATAATGGGCACCTCTCCCTTTCTGGCCCTGGCCGTATTTGGGGATTGGCAGGCATGTCGGATGAGCACCTCCAGCCTGTGTAAACACTGGCTTTATTAGGATGGTGGAGCGAGGTCTGGGCTGGAGCTGGGCTTGGCTTGATGCTACAAGCGTAATCACCTCACATGCTCACGTTCCCCAGGCGCCCATCTCCTGGGTGGCAGTGGTGCTCGGTGGTTAGGCCCTGGCTCTGGGAACAGGCCACCTATCCACTCAGAGTGGATCTCCATTTCATTTCCGATGTGTCATGTGGGCACATGCCTTCGCTGCCCTGTCTGTGAGACAGTAATACCGAGGGTGAACCGGGTCAGTCAGGTGCTGTGCTGTGCTGTGCTGACCACAAAAGGCTGGCCAGGCTCCTGGAGAGATGCTCTGGGCTGCCTCGACCTCCAAGACCAACAGTGGGATAGGAAGTGAAGGGCACACAGGAGCTGGGGGTCACACAAGGGAGAAGCACAAGGCTCAGGTCCCCCAAGCACCCAGGAAACTAAAGCGGGCCAGGAACTTCTCAGCATCAGGATACAAAGTTTCTACCGGGGATGTCAAAAGGTTAATGAGACCTTCGAATCCACCCCTGTCAATTGGGTACAGTCCACATCATGGCCCCACCATGAAAACAGAGAGCACAGGCTATCCAGGAGGCTCTGTGGAGTCTCCATCTGTTCCTGCTCCATGCTGGAGACCTGGAACATGGTGGCCAGTGGGTACAAAGGAAGGGGAAAGCCTGGATGTCCTGGAACCGATGCCCCAGGTACACTGCCAAGATGCCCTAATCACAACTTGTGGCAGAAGACACACACACACACACACACACACACACACATACACACACACACCTTCTGTTTAAAAAAAAATGAGAAAACTAAGGCAGAGAGTCTCTGGTCAAAGTCAAACTTTAGTTAAAAGGGGCAGAATTCCAACCCCTGATGTTGGTTGATTCCATTTTTATTTTCGATTTTATGCTACTGCTTTTAGGTGAATGAAATTCCCACACACTCGTGCACAAGTTGGAAGCCTGGCAAAATCCTCCCCCTGCCTCTACTATAATCCACAAGTAGTAGCCTCACCCCCATCACCCCAGAATTCTCTGATGAGGGCTTCTCCAAGTGAAACAGAGTCTGATCTAGAAGTCAGTCAGGATGTCAAACTAACCCCATTCAGGTTTAGAAAACTGTGTATACTCAGACTCAAGTTGTCGGCATTCAGACACCTACCTTCTTCCACACGAGCCCTCTCCTTTGTCCTTCCTCTGGCCTCCTGACCTTGACACTGCGGAGCCAGTAGCAGAGTGCTTTGGAAGCAACGCCCTCCATTTATTTGACTGGCAGCTATGTCCTCAAATTTGATCCATGTTGTGCATCTTTATTAACCTTTATTTTTCCTTTCCTTTGTCGTGTGATCCCAAAGCCAGAGTGTTTGGGGAACAGAGAGATTTCCTGGAAGAAACTGAGCCCACCAACCGTGGCGAGAACCTTGACTTCAGCATTTCTAACAGAATGAGAAGCAAGATGGCGGAGGCTTGTGAATGGCTTCGGAAGGAACCAAAAGCCGTCCGTCCATCTATCCAGGGACCGATGTCAGTGTCTACAGGCCAGAGTGGATCCTGGCATGATTCACACATGACAGCTTTGCTTAACAAATAGGAGAGAAGAAAGAAAAACCCTCAGAGTACAGCTTAAAAGGACCTTTCATGCCCTGCCAGGCCTCTCCCTTGGCCCTCCACCCCTCCCGCCTCTGTCCCGAAGTACAATACATATGTTTATCTTGCTTCAAGTAGGGGTATATTAAAATACTTGAGGATTTTCCCCTCCTCACCCTGGCATGCTGGCTCCCAGCCGCCACACCACCACATATCAGGAGCCGCAAACGCAGCCGTAAATTATGGCCTTTGCAAACACAAGGATTCTTCCCGAGGCTGGAAGAAGTCGCATCACTTGAAAGGCCGACTTTCTTCAAACTTCCAGGAACTGAGTGGCCCAGAGCCCATCTATTTAAAGGTCAGGCCAGCCCTGCTGGGTTTGGAGGGCTGCCTCGGACACAGGCTTATTCTGAGTCCCTCTCCACAGCCAGCAGGGCTGTGAGCGGCACTGTGTCCCTCCAAAGGGGGGGGAGGAGGCCTCCAGACAGCGTGGCTGGGCTGGGGAGGAGATGGAAGGTTGGAAGGGGAACAGGGGTGGGGCCGTAGTGGTTAACTCAGGAAAACTCTCCGCTGTGACTGAATCTCAGAACTCAGCCGTGGTCCCCATTTGCAGATAGATAGAACAGTCCTCTGTGTCCCTGTCTTGATCTGGCTCCCTGACTCTCCCGAGACATTGACAGGCGAGGGGGATGCATTGAAGATTCAGTGGTACTCACGAAAGCATGGTGAAGAAGCATGCCATACAGATGCTCACTAGACAAGGTTTTGCACTGAGGGTGTGTGGCATCGGTCAGATTTTCATCATGGTGACAGTACGCTTCATGGTGGCCAGAAAGCAGGGGGAAAGGAAGAGGGAGAAAGGACAGTGTACGGAGGAGAGAGGGAAAAGGAGAGAAGGAGAGAGGGAAGGAAGGAAGGAAAGAAAGAGGGAGGGAGGGCATGTTCTGTTTTCTCCTTTCCCCCCTTTTATTCCATCTGGGCTCCCAGTCCATGAGATGCTCCCATATTCATGGTTGGGCGTTCTTCCCTTAATGAATGCTCTCTGGAAACACCCTCAGACCCAGCCAGAGGAGGGCTTTACTCCTCTCGAAGATACTTCTCAATCCAATCCAGTTGACACGCAAGATCTGCCTTCAGAGGGAAAGAATGGGCTCAACTCAGATTCAACATGGCCAAGGAGACTGAGAGCCAGGGAACAGGCTGGGGTTGGGGCACAGAAAATTACACCAAGGTTAGTAAAGAGGGTTCCAGCCTAAGGTGTTACGGTGGGATTCCTCCCAGAGACGGGCCAGCGACCAGACTCCATCTGGAGGGACACGGAACTGGATCCGATTGAGGAGATCAGATGGGAGGTGGAGAGAGGACATTCCAAACTGAGTTGTCAAAGTTCTTTGCTTACACTGGATTAGTTCAAGGAAGTGCGCAGGTGAGCCTAGAAGGTTGAAAGCCTAGCGGAAGCTTGGTCAAATTAAGATCTGCAAGTAGGTAGCAGGAGATGTTGGCCCTTACAAGGCAGACCAATCAAGGGGGCTTCAGACCGGTGAGAAAGAAAAAGGCAGCGTAAGCCAGGAAGGCAGTACAAAGTGAACAAAATCAATGAGACCAGAAAAGACTGGGATGGATTGCAGCGATGGACTGGTGACACTGAAGGTGCTCTGTGTTCTCTGCTGGTTGCTGCACATCCCTGACCTAGCTATCCCTGGTCCTCACCACAGTGATGCGAAGGAGGGATGACTGTCCATTTTCGGAGTGGGCAGTCCTAGGTAGCAGTTCCTGGCTACTAAGTGTCAGGGCTGGGCTTTGATCCAGGATTGTGGCCTTCCCCAGGCCCTTTCTTCCTTCTGTTGAGCTCACTGTCAACACAGGAAAGGGTGCTCAAGGGAAATTTGGGGGAAGCATGCCAAGACTGTGATTCAGTGCAGACCATTCTGGTGTCCGATTAGCCTGAAAAGACTTGGAAATCAAACTCAACAAAACAACACCCAACCGGGCAGCCAGGAATCTCCTGTTGTCCTCAGCAAGAGAAAAAGCAGGAGCAGATCCCCAGGCAAGACGTCATCAGAGAGAACCCAGGAACACAGAGTGATGGAGGCGAGAGAGGGGAGACACCTGAGAGGTGAGGAGAAAGGGAGTGGGGGACTGGGGCAGCCAAGGGGAGGGGCTAGGCAAGGACCCTCCTGAGCATTTGGAGAAGACCCAGAATTCAAGCAGGGGAGGAGTCAGCCTTTTGGGTTGTGTGGAACTGGGGTGGTGCTTAGCAACTTCCTGAATGGTCTATCTCCAGAGAAGAGGGGCAGACACAGTGAAATGACTATGGGGGACCAGGGTGGAACCAGCCCCCAGCCAGTGACTTCCCTACAGACTCAGCTGGCCCCAGCCCTTGGTTTGATCTGGCTTCTCCACGAAGCTGGGACCACCGGCACTTGGAAGGACATTAGAACAGGATACTCACAGCAGGGAGAAACTAGACAGAGGGCTGGATGGCCAACAGGAAGCAGGGCGTACAAGAGCACCCTGAGAAGTCCCCTCCTCTTCTTGCTCCTCTCTCCTAAGGCGTCCACCCTGACAATGAAACTACCTCATTCTCCTCATTCTCAAGAAGGGGTTAAACTCACACAACAGCCTGTACTAAACGAGTATTTCCCTGAAATGACAGTCACAAGCCCCTTCACCGCTCCTAGCACACAGTAAGTGCCAAATGAAACGTAATGATATGTCCCGTGAGTACAACTTCACACCTACCACAAGCTGAAAGGTAACCTATATCCTTCCCCAAATCAGAAAGGCAGTCCTCTGTGGAGCCGAGAGTTCTGGTCTTACCCACATGATACTGGATCTGCCAATACTGATTTCTCAACTAGAGTTTCTGCGGTTCCAAAGGGTCATCAACAGATAAATGTCCAAAATAAAAAGGGGCGCTAAGGAGGTCCTTCCACATGTGGAACATTACACAGCTGGAAAGAGGGATTGAGGCGTCACTGGAAGAAGCTACTTGATGACCTTTGAAGAAGTGATACTAAGTGAAAAAAGACAGACAGACAAAAGGACCACGCACCACATGATTCCATTACCACGCACCCACAATGACAGAAAGTAGATTAGCGATTTCCTCCGGCTCAGAAGGAAGGGAGAGGGGTGGCGATTGGGGGATGTTAATGGATACAGGGTTTCCTTTCAGGGTGGCAGACATATTGTAACGTTAATAGTGGTGAGGATTTTAAAACCCCATGAACATAATTAGAAACATGAAATTAGGGTTGATTTTATTTTTGTTTTGGTCCAAGTACTGTGGGGGGCTTGAACTAGAGCCTCACGCCAGCTCTTCTTAGCTTCCTCCCCTTACCTCTGGCGCTCTAGCACTTAAACAATATAGCCACTTCCAGCTTTTTGCCAGTATGGACTGGCTTTGAACCCCAACCCTCAGATCCCAGCCTCCTTCTTGAGTAGCTAGGATTACAGGCACTGGGCCCAAGCTGTTCTTTCAATGAGTGAATTTTAGGGTTTGTGAAGTTTACCCCGATAAAGCCGCCATATTTAATTTTTTTTTCTTAAAAAAGGAAAGGAAGACACTTGTGATCACATGACAGCAGATGACAAAAACAATAACACTACCAGGTCTGAGCCTCTCCCAGTGCACTCCCCCAAAAGGGAAAGACAAGCCGCCCCCCACCCCCACCCCCACCCCCTAGCTCTGCTCCCCACCATCCCAATGGCTTGACAGAGGGGCCTCGCAGAATGCAGCCTGGAACTCTTATTTTGTCTCTTGCCCTGAGCCATTTCTAAACAGTGGGAGTTAAATATTTATAAAGCAGTCACTGTTTGTTTAATGTTCAATCTGGACTCGGGAAGCCTGATGCGGAGAACCGCTGGGGTGACCGTGGATTGTACAACACAGAGAAGCGAGCGGCGAGCGCAGGAGGCCTGACGGTTCCCCGGGCGCGGGCCTCCCCTCCCCACCTTTGCAGGCCGGCCGCCATCCTCTTCCACTCCACACTCCTGGGCTGCTGCGCGGCCAAGAGGCGCGCGCGCTTAGTGTCCTCTTCCCAGATCCACGGATGAAGGTAAAATGGCGCTTGCCACCGAAAGCCACAAGGTCTTCCTGCTCTGGGTGGGACGCGGGCTATCCATCTCCAAAAGGCAGAGCCCGTGCCAAAGCAGTGAGAGGCACACACAGGTCAGGAACACCCCCAAGTTACTACCCCTGGCCCCCCCCCCAAAAAAAACAACTTCCCTCTAGGAGGGTGCTGCACTGTGAAATAAACCTGACTGACTCAGTTTCCCTCCAGTATAAGACATAACAGCTATTCGCAGTTGCGTGTGAGCATTCATTACAAGGGTGCATTGAGCTAGGCACGGATGGCTCAATGCCTGTAATCCTAGCTACTCGGAGGAGGCTGAGATTTGAGGATCTCTGTTCAAAACCAGGCTGGGCAGGGAAGTCCCTGACATTCTTATCTCCAATTAACTGCCAAAAAAGCCGGATGTGGAACTGTGGTTTATGAGCCCCCACCTTGAGTGAAACAGATAAGAAACAGCACCCAGATTCTGAATGACCAACACCCAAGAAGAAGAAATTCACTATGGTGGCCTTGGGTGATTCCAGTCCCTTTTTGTTACTTCCCTGGCCTAATCACCCCACAAGAGTAAGCTAGATTAAGCCAGGAATGAGTGCTATACAGATCCAAATGGGTAGAGCGAGGAATCATTCTCCTTACTATGCTGTCACTGGGTCAGGGGAGTCCACGTGAGCTGGAGCTCTGAGTTGGCCACTGATGTTTCTGACTGCTGTGTCGCCTCCTTCCAAGCCTGTCAACCTCTGACGGTTGTGATCCAGTAAGGTGCCAGCTGTGTCAGGCAACAGCCCTTCCCAGAATCTGTAAACTGCTCGTTCTAGGAACCCCCACCCAGCCTGTGTGCAGCCGGGGCCGGTCCACAAATGCAGGGACAGGAAAAGGCCTAGGTCTGCAGGGTGAGGAAGGGAATCATTCAGGTAGAGGGAGCACCAGGAACCAAAGCCAGAAGATGGGGGACTTGAGGTGGAAACAGGAGCCAGCTGCCAGTGGCTCCCACCTGTAAGCCCAGCCTAGCTAGCTACGAGGAGGCTGAGATCTGAGGACTGCGATTCAAAGCCAGCTCAGGGAAGGGAAGTCCGTCCGGGACACTCTTATCTCCAGGAAACTACCCAAAAAACCAGAAGTGAAGCTGCGGTATGTCATCCTGGGGGGGGCGGGAAATGCACTTACAATAAAGTCCAGATACGTAGTAAGAAGGGAATGTGTGTGTCAGGCTGGGGAAAGCCACCACTTGACAAGTGATTTGTGTCACTTGTCTTAGCCCTCTTCGGGGAGGCCTTCATCTTGCAAAAAGAAACGAAGATGAACTAACATGCTGAAAATGAAACCTCTCTGTACAACTACATAAGGAGAATTTTAAAAATTAACTTCAAGATGAGGGAGTGAGGGAGGGAGGGAGGGAGGGAGGGAGGGAGGGAGGGAGGGAGGGAGGGAGGGAGGGAGGGAGGGAGGGAGGGAGGGACAAAGAATCAGAAGTCTATTGTCTCTATGTTCACAACATAATAATTACATATTACAAATACACTAAAATTGTAAGATAAAATTTGTCTCCTATTTTATACTTGAACTTCAAGGTATCATTTTAACCCACACTCTAATCCTCAAGCAGAGTGAGCCCCGGCTTTTCTTAGTGCGCACTTTCTCACAGCTTGGAAAGTTCCTTCACTTCCCTCCTCTATCATCAAAAGAACCATTTGGCAGAGGACCTTCCGGGGGCTTCATTGATTCTCCCAAGACGGCCCTTAATTTGGGTAGCTTTCCCATCACTCCGTGCCTCTGCCAAGGGCACAGCCTTTTCCTGCTATTAACTGGGGCTCCGCCAAAGCCCCTCTGGTCTCCCCATGGCCCCTCCATCTTCCAGGTCCCGGCTGCTGCTCTCTACCTGGAGGAGAGGCATACCACTGTGCCTGTTTGACACACCTGTCCCAGGTGCTGTGAGCTATCACCCTTGGGTGTGTGGTCCCCTAGACAAGAACCGTTACCTGCTCGCCCCCATCACTGTATCTGAGGTCTCTCCAGAGCTCGGCCCATTCCCAGGAAACAGGGCACAGGGGGGAAGTCAAGCAATATCCGCCCCTTGATCAGCCTCGAAGACAAGAAAACCCAGTATCCAACTTCACCAACGTAGCTTCATTCAAAATGTAGACAACCCAGAAAGCCAGCAACACCGAACATTTTACCACAACTACGTACGGACTGACGGTCAGAGGCCCCGGGCCACGGTCAACATGCCATGTGCAGGCTCACTTCCTTGCCAGAAAAAAAGAAAAAGAATCACACTCTGTCAACACTATAATGTCTGGTTTCAGAAACTTGGCTGCCTACAAAAGCATGGAACTCAGGTTTCGTATAGCTTTACAATTTCTTTCTGTATGTGTGCGCGCACATCACTACTGGGGCTTGAACTCAGAGCTTGGGTACTATCCCTTTGCTTTTTCTCCCAAGGCTGGTCCTCTACCATATGAGCCACTGTTCCACTTCTGGCTTTTTGCTGGCTAATTAGCGATAAGGGTCTCAGGAACGTCCCCATTCCTACTGGCTTCCAGTGGTGGTCCTCAGATCTCTGCCTTCTGACTAGCTAAAACTGCACCTGTGAGGCACCAAGGCCTGGCTTACAGTTTCTCCTTAATTTTCTTTTAAATTACTTTTAAGCAGTTGCACAAAGGTGTTTCGATTCCATGCCAATCTGTGAGTAGAGCACATCTTGATCAATGTCACCCTTCCCATCACTTCATGATAACTTTTGTGCACATCAGCATTATTCAGTTCTTCCCCAAATACTAAACTTTTTCATGAAGCATGTCTATGTGCATAAACGTGATTTTCGCCCGTTAGCAGACCATTTAATGAACACAGCTAACTTGTAGCAAATCCACAGATCAACTGTGGTAACAAGTCTTTGGGACACTCCAGTCTCAATACCAGTTGCCACCACATGCCGAAAAGCACCGTTCTGAGCCTACACAAGTATTAACTCCTTTTGTGATCGTGATCTATAGAAAATATGTACTAGCATTAGTTTGATTTTATAAATGAAGCATAAAGGCGCAGAGAGGTTAGTGGGCGTACCCCAGATCACACAGGAGGTGGCACAGGAAAGCTTAGTTAGAATCGAGAAACCTTGTCCAGGGCCTCCAAAGAGCCAGGGGCCTCGCTCAGTTTGCTTTACAATTTGCAGCCCGGGTTAATCCGATGAATGAGCCACTTGGAGGTCAGTCAGGAGTTTCTGCTGTTCTTGCAGAACACGTGTTTACCACATCCAGCAATCAGGACATGACGGATGATCACCCGGTGTGGGTGGGCTGGGTATTAGCAGCGAGTTCCTGAGCTCCTATCTTCATGTGGTCCTGCCGCTCGGTACACCGAATGTCTCCAGAATCCGAGCAGCTAGAACACGGACTGATTTGTGGAGGCCACGTGAGTCGGGACAAGGAGTTCAGATCCAACCCCGGCCGGAGATACATCTTTGTATTCGGGATCACTGACTGCCCCACTGGTGCCTGGTGAAAAAGCATAGGCAGTCCCTACCCCGCCGGTGGCAGTGCAGGAGGAGAAAGGAGAGCAGCTAGAACAGAAGGGTGGGCTGGAGCTCAGAGACCGGGGGACGACCCTTCCACTCCCGAGCCCCTGAGGTGTCACTCGACTGGAGATGAGCCAGAGGCCAGGCCACGAGTGGAAGGAAACGCTGGAAAGAAGCCCCTCAGCCCTGGCCACCTCTGGGCTTCCATGCTCACCTCGCGGTGCTGTCCCAGTCACACGGGCCGACAGAGTGAGAAAGGACGGATGAGGGAACAACACCTCTGTGGAGAATGGGTGACAACCCAAGCAAGGAGCAGGAGGATGCTGGGTAATGAGGTACCCAATATCGAAACAGGGAGAAACAGCTAGTCTCCAGGACTCTCCTCCTGACGCGCTTGACAAGGCGACACCAAGAACTTCTGAGGTGTGCAGGTTAAGAAAAGTAAACGCTGCCCCCCTGAACCTCGTCCACGTGGTCAAAGTCACCTGGTGTTCTTGAGAAATCATCAACACAAAGAGGAAATTGGGGAACTCGGGCCCCTCGGCATATGACAAAGTGTCACTCAGGATACACACACTCCTCAGCACCCCAAATGCAGTGGGACGCACAGTGACCAGTGACATTAAAAAAAAATAAACAAACCGACAAGCAAAAGCCAGAAGGAGAGCTGTGGCTCAAATGATTAAGAGTGCCAGCCTTGAGCAAAACAACTCAGGGACAGCACCCAGGCCCTGAGTTCAAGCCCCAGGACTGATGCTAAATAAGTAACAAATTCCCCTTCAGTGTCACTACCTACTATCTAACAGAGGCAAAGGGCTGGTTAGAGTTTAGTCCCCTGTGCAATCCCATCAAGAAAGAGGGAGGCCAACTGTCCTGGCCTTCGTTGTTGGTGTTCCGGGGCTGACTAGACAGATAGGTGCCCAGAGTCCACGTACGGTGTGGACGCTTTACAGGAGACTGTAGCAGAGACTTTTTTTTTAAGTGTGTGCTGGTATGGGACATGAACTCAGGGCCTCACGTTCTCGCTTGGCTTTTTCACTCAAGGCTATAGTGCTCTACCCCTTGAGCCTCAGATCCACTGCTGGCTTTTGATGGTTCATTGGAGAGAAGAGTCTCACAGACTTTTCTATCCACGCTGGCTTCGAACCACAACCCTCCGATGTCAGCCTGCTGAGTAACTAGGGTTACAGGCATGCCATATGGCTGCCCGACGCTGCAGGGGAGATGGAATGAATGATTGAAGTCCTCAGCATTGGGTCAGAGCATCACACATGCAACCTACCCTGTTTTAGACCCCAGTCTGAGTTCACTTTGTATTCCTGAACACACTCACTCTGGGCAGGCTAGAAGGACTGCATGAGTGGCATAAGACATCTTTTGCCCATCGAGTCATCTGCCAGACATTTACAGGAGGCCAATTACCTACGCGCATGGCATGGGAGCTGAGATGAGCAAGCCAAGTCTGCAGCCCTGGCCACACAGCATGGCAGGTCAAAACCATCAAAGATTCCTGGCACTGATTAGCTTCAGACTTGCAAAAGGCTGGTTATGAAGGTCACAGTCATGACTATGGCTTTTTCTTTGTATTTCCCCAGTACTGAGGCTTGAACTCAAGGCCTGAGTGCTGCCCCGGACCTTCTGCACTCAAGGCTAGAGTTCTAATCACTTCAGTCACACCTCCACTTCCACGTTTGGTTGTGGTTTTGGTTTCTGTTGTTTAATTGGAGATAGGAGTCTTGTGGATTTTCCTGCCCAGAGTGGCTTCAAATGGCCCATCTTCAGATCTCAGCCCCCTGAGTAGCTAGGATTACCAACCAGGAGTAAGTAACTGGCATCCGACGAATGTTATTCTTTTATTCCCACTGACACATGACTTCGCGTAAAGTGAGTGAGTCTGTATATCCGCACTGACACATGGTCCCACACCACTGGAAGCCAGAACTGACCTCTGCCATGCACAGCCAGCAGGCTAATTCCCCTCTGCCGGTGGCTCAAGTCAATTCTGGGGTCATTGGCCCACCATCCCCCACCAAGGCATGCCAAAGACAGCCTCAGAGATGAAAGGCAGCACGCAGCGGGCATGAGGTCTGAGCACAAATGTCAATGCTTTAATCAGGAAAAACCTCAAATTACCCACTCTTGGCCACAGTCTTTCATCTGCCGTGGGGCAGGCAGAGGCTGCTTATTAGAAATATTGCTCTGTCCGTGATCTCCCTGGCGGGGGTGATGGGGTGAAGGAGCCCACACCGGTGTCACCCTGCGAGCCGCTGAGCTGCCTCACTCCGCAGAGTGGCAGGACCCTTGCAAACGCGGGCTCCACACTGGCCTTGGTCACCCGTCGCTGACTAATCGCGGACAGAGGGGGAGGGACGTCTGGGCCGGTGGCCACCACTGCCCGGGGCAGCTCTGCCAGCAGGCACCGTCCCCAACTCTGGCTGCTGCAGTACCGGGGTACACCTCCCACACGGCCTGCCGCGCCAGGAAACGTGGGCTGGGGACCACACACTGAATGTACAACAGGGTTGGCCAGCCCCTCTGTTTTCTCCTCTCTCTCTCTCTCTCTCTCTCTCTCTCTCGTTCTCCAGCAAAGCCAGTCACTGAGAACTCCCTACCACAGATTCCTGTGGCTCAGAGGGGCCTGGAGATCACCATCACTGCTTTCCGGGAGTCCTTGCAGAAGACAGCCCATGTGTCTTTACAGGGGTCTCGGGGGGGGGGGGGGGGGCTGGCCTCCCCACTCATGGGTACTACAGCAGCCTACGTTTTTCCGAACCACAGCACTCAAGGTGTGCGATTTCTTCTGTCCTTATCCATGCAAGCATCGCCCCCTCGGGCCTGTGAGTGACTCCACACTCGGCTGTGGTTCTGTCCGCATCCTCGGGGCAGCTCACCCAGGACTCCCCGTGCTCCCCTTGCCCCGGGCGGAGCCCGCTCCGGCTCCGGCCTGTGCTCACAAGAGCAACGGATCACTTGGCTCGGCTTGGACTCGTTTCCCCCATCTGTAAAACGGGCGTGGAGACAGAGCCAGCATCTTTAGAGCCGTTTGTCCGGTAGGGGCTCGGAAGGCACCCGCCCATCCTTACGTGCACACGGTCCTCCTCCCTCTACACGCTGTGTGGTACGAGTTTCGGCAATGAGCCGAACACCAGCTGCAAACACCAAAGGCCACGGGACCCCAGATTTTAAAATACGCGGCATCCAGAGGCCTAAGGTCCCCTCAGAGATGTGCAAGGAAGGGCCTGATGGCTCACATAGCTTGGGCTCCACCGAAAGCCCACCACCTCCCCAACCCCTGGCCTCATCCACCAATGCCCCCCCCAACACACACACACACACACACACACACACACACACACACACACACACACACACACAGAGACACACCCACTCTTTATCCACATCGAGCAAGTCCTACCCGTAACCCTGCGGCTGGGTTCCGTTGAAACCTAAAGCTGCTCTTCAGTCCCCTCCTGGCCTGAGATAAGAAGTGTTTGGGATCAGAAAAAAAAAAAAAAAAAGAAGCAGCAAGGACCCACCCCCGGTCTTGACAGAACCGCTCACGCCCCTGAGAAGTCAACAGAAAGGAGAGGGTGCCTGGGCACGGAGGCTGTCCAGCATGGCTGACGTTTAGCTCGGCTCATGGCTTGGCCTCCGGCCAGCTCCTCACTCTCCCAGGGCCTCAGTTTCCCCATCTGCAACTAGGGAGACACAGGGTCCAGAGAGGAAGAAACAGAGCCCTCCGCGCTGGCCAGCCCAGCCCCATGACCTCCAGCTCCCCTGGGCAGAGGCCTCCGTTGCTGGGTTCTGTGACTCCCAGACCACCGCTGGGTCCCGTGGCACCTTCTCAAAGCCAGCCGGGGCTGGTGGCTGTGCCCGGGGGCCTGTGGCCACTCTGCTGTGCGCTCGGAGGCAGTGCTACCCCACAGCATCCCACAGGCCAAGTTCCCGGCAGACACGACGGGGCCCGCTCCTCTGACGAAGGCTGGGAAAGCAACAGACACAAGGACATGGCTAAGCAAATCACTGAGAAGTCACTGCGCGCTGAATGCGATATAAACCGCCCCTGGGATCCAGGAGTCCTCCTGCTAGCCTCCTCTGGGGCACGGGGCAGCCAACGCAGGAGAAAGAGGAGCTTGCGGGGGGACCATGGGTCCAGCCAGCCCCAGGTTCTGAGACTGACAAACTGGGGACTTGAAGCAAAGCTCCATGCCTCCCCGCTAAGAGGCCAGCAAACTGACCCACTATCCCAGCACAGGGATGGCCTTCACCCACACAAACGTCAATCCACCCCTCGGTCAGCACCTGCATTCCCCGGCCCACCCCTCGGGCAGGTTCCAGCTCTGAAGCCACACCCTGAGGATAGAACACCAGCTCAGCAATTTCCAGCCCTGTGACCTCAGACACTATACCCATCGCCTCTCCGAGCCACCATTTGTAAAAATAAAATAAAATAAAATTTTAAAAATGGAGCTAATGAACAGCACTGAACCTCTTAGGACTATTACAAAAATCAAATTATGTAACAGATGAAGCTTTATTGGGATTGCCCGGGAGTTCATAAGTACTACATAAATGTCAGCTATGGTTATTTGTTACTAATCTAATTATCACTACCAGGAAACCATTTAACTGATCTGACTGGTACAGGCTTCATGAATCACTCATTGGACACAAGAAGATCATTAAAAATCTACATCAGAAGATCTAGGTTCCAAGCCAATCAGGACAAGAAATTCTGCAAGACTCAATCTCCAATTAACAACCAAAAGAGAAGAGATGGGCTAGGTGTCCGTGGCTCACATGTGTAATACTAGCTACTCAGGAGGCTGAGATCTGAGGATCACAGTGTGAAGCCATTGGGGCAGGACAGTCCATGATCTCCAATTCAGCACCAAAAAGCCAGAAGTGGAGCTGTGGTTCACATGGTAAAGTGCTAGCTTTGAACAAAAGGAAAAAAAAAAAAAAGAAAAGAAAAGCTCAGGTACAGCACCCAGGCCCTGAGTTCAAGCCCATGGCACCAAACCTACTGTGGCTACTAGAAAATGTGCACCGGTGCTTGAGGGGGGGGAGGGACAGGTAGAAGGGGAGGCCTTTGTGAGCTAAGACAGAGTAGCAATGCTGCCAGGGAAGTCACAGGGACTCTGCAAACACCTCAGCTGGGTTCAACCCCACCATCAGGTAGAGGCTAAGAGAGGAGAGGGAGGCAGAGTCGGAAAACTCCCCAGCAGAACAGATCATCACCTTTTATCTCTGCGATGGAGACCCAGCTGTTTCCTAGTCCTCAGGCACTGGGAGTTCCTCCACTGGGAAGTCTGAATGTATTGGATGTCAGGGTCCCAGACAACGATGCGGTTAAGTGGAAGGTCAGTAATGGCTAACAAGGAGACATGCTCCAGGTGCCGGTGGCTCACACCTACAATCCCAGCTACTCGGGGAGCTGAGATTTGAGGCTTGAGGTTTAACTAAAGCCAGCCGAAGAAGACAAATCTGTAAGACTCATCTCCAGTTAACCAGCAAAATGCAGGAAGGGGAGGTATGGCTCAAGTGGTTGAACGCTATCCTTGAACAGAAAACACTAAGTAAGCAAGAATGTGTGGCCCTGAGTTCAAATCCTATTACTGGCAGGCATGCAAACACACACATACACACACACACACACACACACACACACACGGAGGAACAGACCCTGGAGAATGAGAAAGGAAAAAGGAGGAAGAAAGAAGGAAGGAGACAAAGACGACAATTGCACTGAAATGATAGATAAAGTGAACAGACACAGAAGCAGTTAAAAGTACAAACCAAGGCTCATGAAACTCACAGCCTAGCACCCACTGTGAGTCTGTATAGAAGCAATCTGGTTGTGTTTTACGGAGCCGCACCACGCGTTCACCAACATCCATCACACCACACACACACACACACACACACACACACACACACACACACACACACAAAAGGGCAAATTCCAAAAAGATGAGGCAGCCATCAAACTGAGATAGAGAATGCCACGAACAGCGCACAGCTTCGCTATAACTGCAATGGAATTTCCTCCTTAGTCACTGGAAGGCACCAGGGCCTCCGATTCGGGCCAGGGAGAGGCCCCTGGAGCCACGTGAATCAGCCCTTGTTTTCCAGCTCCAGGGAACCCGAATCAGGAAGGCGCTGGGTGTGGAAGGTTCATTTTTCCTTTTCCTCAGCTCCCACCCTTACCCAACCCTGCCAAGCAACCCCCCTCCTACATAACATCTCAGAAAACCCAGGATCCACGGGCTGGGGTGATAGGTCGGAACCCAGGGGGAGGCCCGGTTTCACACGAAGAGGCCTTCGTGGGAAAATACCATGACGGCATTAGGAGTATTCTGCAGGAAACTTCACAACCCAGATCTGCCCGGCTGAGGCACAGTGCAATAAGCCAGGAGGAGTCCCTGGAAAGTCTGGCCTCCTTGCCCCAACTCTCCTCTGCCTGCTACGCCCTTGCTGTGTCCCGGAGGCAGGCAAATAGAGCTCGGATATAACTTCCGGTCATCCTCCCGGGAGTGCTGGCTGGCGATGGTTTATAACTTCCGGAAATCCTGCAGGACAGCGAGGGCTGTAAACATAACAGGCTCGTGTCACTTCCATCTGGCACAAAGGCTCGGCCTCCTGCAGGGCAGAGGACCCCTGGTTGTCCATCTGTATCCAGAATCTTCCATTTGCTGCACGCCCTGTGTGTTGGCATTCCGGAGGTAGGAAGCAGGCAGCCCAGGGAGGGAGGGTATGCCCGGGGAGTCCCGCGGGAAGAATGAAATGCCTTGCATTCTTGAATTCTAAATTAAAGCCCTCCAAGCTCTGCTGGTCTCCATGCAGTATGACTGGTGATAAGGCGTTCCTCTTTCCGAACTTGCTGGGAGAACCGTTTCAATCCTGGCATGTAGTAGGCAGCACCCAGTGAAGGGTGAAAACTACTTGAGAACCTGGCCCCTGTGGACTGTGCATCAGTGCCTCCGCTACCATGCTCATGACCTTGACGTGTGACCTCGTGCGTGGGAACCTGCCTCAAGCCTCACACAGCACCGGCACCAGGAAAGCACTGGCTTCTGCAGGCTAGAGAGCAGAGCCCGGCCCTCCTGTCCTCTCACCCCAGCGTCCAGCAGCAAGAGACAGCACATGAAGGAACCCAGGCAGGAGTCCTTGAAAGCCAAGCATCACACCAAAGGGACCCAATCTGCTCCGCCTGAGCCTAAACTTCTCCCCCATTTCCCCCTTCTCTCCTGATGTTTGTTGCTATCTAAACATTTATCATGTTGGAGAAGATGCAAAACGCTGCGACTATCTGATATGAAATGCGCCGTCAACTAGAAAGCTCACAGCCATTTGGAGGATTTATTTTGGTGCTAACGAGGGAGCAGATGAATCCCCAGGAATGGTTTAATTAACTCCACAAAAGGCAGCCAGGCATTCCCCCAGTGCCTCCCCCTCCCTCCCATCTCACTCGGGCTTTCGAGATTTCTTCAGGTAGTCAGGGAGGACAAAGGAATCTACAATACAAGGAGAAAAGTGCAGCCCACGTAGCCGTTGGTTCTGTCCATGAAGGAAGAGTGGGGAAATGAAGTGTGGCAGGGCCCATTCCAAACGGACCCTCTCTGAACTAACCCCAACAGTGAACAGGGCATCATGGAAGACTTGGGTTGTCTTGGGGGCTGGGTTTAGTGTATCTCATTTAACGATCAGAATCTTTCCCACATAGATTATTAGGACTCCAGTTTACGGTCGGGCAAACAGAAGCCAAGAGACATTAAGTAACTTGCCCACGACCACATGCCCGCGGCCACGTGAGATAAGAAAGCCTGAGACACTGATGTCGGGTACACCTAGAGTAAGAGATTTGCTGGACCTCCATTTTCTCAGCTGTGAAATGAGGATAGCTGGATAACCACAGCAACACTTTGTAGCTCAGCACACAAAAGTTCAGGTAAGAGGGCTGGGCAGGGGTATCAGTACAACCCCAGCCCTGCACCCCCAAAACAACATGATATCATCAAGTCACACAGTGAAGGGGCTCCAGTCTGACCTCTAAGCATCCACCTGTGTTTATGAGTCTTGGAAAGTCAAGGGCAAACAAAGTCTTCCTCAAGGAAGTGCGGCACCTACAAGAACCCAAAGCTAGGCACGGTGGCTCATAACTAAAATCCCAGCTACCCGAGAGGCTAAGACCGAGACACTCACAGCTGAAGGCCAGCCTGAACAAAAAGTTGCTTCATTTCAACAGAAAAGGCTTAGCATGGTAGAGTGCAGATGTCATTTCAGCCAACAGAAAGAGAAGCAAGAATAGGTCCAAGCTGACCTAGATAGAGACTTGGACTTAAAAAGCAAAAAGGGCTGGGGAGTTGACAAAAGTGGCAAGGGGCTCGTCCAGCAAGTGTGTGAGGCCCTGAGTTCAAACCCCGGCTCCAACAAAGAAAATGAACCTAAAGGCTTGTCTACTGATAAAACACACCAAGGGCCGGCAAACACCTGGAACACTGGTTGGTCCTGGATTGCTGGGGCCCGGGAATCGGCCTGGCCCCCTTACCTCTCCACCCACCCCCCTACCCCCCCACTCCATCCTGTCACCCCTGCCTCCGAAAGGCCAGGCTTGACTTTCCACTCTGCTGTCCTCGCCTAAAAACCCTTAGCCGTTTCTGAACAAGGGGCCCTGCATTTCCACTTCCACTGGGGCCTGCTCGTCATGCGGCTGACCTCCCTGGCTGAGCAGTCTCCCCCTCCCTGCCTCAACATCCAGGAGGCTTAACACCGACCGCAGAGCTGCAAACGATTGGGCCCGGCCAGCTCGGCACTTGGCACCTGGGTTCTGTGTTCCCCAACTGCTGAGTGACTCACAGGGTGCCTGGCAAGCAGTCCCTGTGTCAGGAACTGGCCAGCCCATGGGAGCCGGGTGTCCTGAGAGCTCAGGAAAGCCAGAGGGAGACACACAGTTCAGAATGATGGGGGGTGGGGGACAGGGGGAGGAGGAAGGGCACACCATCATCATCCTCAACATCTTTTCCCTGAAACACTTGGCCCCCAGAATGGCATCATTTAGAGGTCTGAGAAATCTGTACAGACAGACCAATCCTGCCCAGCACCTAGACCCACGTCTATCTATGGTCATCTCTTGGGACCCATCTGCATGCACTACAGGTAGCCCACCAGAGCCAAATCCGGCCCAGTCCGTGCTGTGCAATCGCAAGGGAAGGTTTTGTCTTCTGACAGAGCCCAACTCCACACTTGGGATACATGGGGAGAGAGTCCTATAAAAAGTTCGAATATCATCAACAAAAAACTAATGAAAGCCAGAGTCAAGAATGTTCCAAGTAAGACAGGGCAGTGCGGCTGGTATATGGAGTGAGAGTTGAAGATGAGGATTAAGATGGAGAATCAGATGTTTCCATGGTCACAGAGACATCTTGACTAAGTGCTCTAACAAATGCCCTGAGGCTTCCATCACCATCCACACAACCAACCTCAATGGTGTTGACTTTGTTCTTGGGGAAGTAAAGGCCAGGAAAGGGCAGAAGATAAGATTGCTGAAGCATCGCGTTGGAACTCAAGGGCAGGACTCGGGGCACGATCTCCCCAAGTGGCTCCCGTAACACGGGGCCCCTTTCTGGCTTCTTATTTAAGTGTTTCAGATCTAAACAAGTCATACTATATAGAGGAAGTGTCCCAAGCCCTCATAGGAGGTTCTGGAATCTGAAGAGACTTTCCAAAAGACAGTGGGAGGTGCGGAGGATGAAACCAGCAGCGAGCTCGGACCATCTACAGAATCCCCGCAGCTCCGGCCACAACAGCAAGGCCGAGTTCCTGGTCCCGATCATCTCGGGTGTGTCTGGCTGCGTCGTCTTGTCTTGAGCCAGTGCTGCTGGGCCTGGAAGAAACGGGCTCTCAGCCACTGCAGGCTCGGGGGGGGGGGGGGGGGGGAACTGGGGCTCCGCTCTCCCTGGCTCTGAGAGGCTCCCTCGGGGTCCCCCAGGGACCTCACGCAGGCCAGCTCTCGGGCACTTTCTCAGAGGTGACTCATTTGTCCTCCACAGCAATGTGCCGAGGAGTCACAAGACCAGTGGCCCGGGACTCCAGTGAGAAGCGGGGAGCCTGGAGCTCCTCACCGAGGTCCCCAGAATCGCCCAAGCCGACTCCACACTGAGAACCAGCTGCGGCACGGACCTGATCCCTCGGGATCTCTCCAGGGACAGCAGGCAGAACGGGCCTGCCTCACCCAGCGGAGACAGAGCCACCGTGAGCATGCTCGGAGGAGGGACTTGACCCGCCAAGGTTCACACATCAACTTCCTGGAGGAGGAGGAGGAGAAGATGAGGGCCCACAGGCCTCAGTCTCCCCAAGGCTCACACCGCCAGAAAGCCCCAGGCTGAACTGCTTTCTAGCCTCTCCCCAGAACATTTTTCTATCAGAAAAACTTTTCATTAGGCGTGTCCCATGGTTTCCTAAACACGGAACTTGAAGTTTCTGGGGGTCCCTGGGTGAGCAGAAAGCTGGGGAGGTTTGTGGCAGGCTGTGCTTATTTGTTAATGTCATCGCCTCCTGCTAACCAGTCTAACTTCCCAGGGACTCGCGGGCTCTCACCGAGGGCAGCTACTTATGCGGACCCAGGGGCAGAAAGGCCCAGTGCCCCCCCCCCCACCCACCAGCAGGGACAGACGGTGGCAGACAGATGGGAGGAGAAGACATCCCCACTCAGCAAATGGTCCACACGCCACCAGACAGCAAATGAGAGGAGGAAGAAACGCCTAGCCCACCCTCCACCCTCCACCACAGGAAATGAGCCACTCTCCAGCAAGGTGATAGCCACCAAGATCGACCGGGGCGCGGGTTCACTGTCAAGGCCACCATGCTCCTGGCTAGAGAGAGGATCACAGCCAGAGTTTCAGAAACGAGCCTGGCTCAGCTGACCTGCCTAAGGTGACTCCGGTCCAGTATGGTCTACCGGTTAGGGCCACTTCTGGTCTCAACCACGTTGCAGGCAATGCCACCATACCTGGTGTGCTTTGGTTTTTCCGAGATTCTCGCACAGTCTCTTTCTTACACCCTGGTCTTGCTGTGGGTGTCTGCAGTTCAGTTCCTGAAGAGGGCCCTACTCACCTGCCCTTCAAGGGACCAAAACCACCGTCCTGCACCACCTAGCGAGAGACCGCCTCGCAGTGGCTCTAAACCTTCACTGGCCTCCAAACTCGCTCAGGGATGACGAGGGCTTGGGGAAGGGGCGGGGGTCACCCAGAGACCCTGTGGAATCTGCTCCCTCCATTAACTTTGGAATTCCACAGGCCAGTGTTTTCTCAAGGCTTTCCCAAGGCCAAAGGAAGGACGGGGCAGTACTGCTCACACCCACAGGCTCTAGGGCCCCGCATGGGGAGTGGCTAACACTTAGAGAGCCAATATTAGATGGCCAGCCTGTGGGTACGAACAAGAGATCCGCAGGTCTCATGATTTGTAGATGAACCGTGTAAAGCTCAGGAGAGGTTAAGGAAGGTGGGCAAGGTCACATGACTATAAAATGGCAGAGCTTCAAAATCTGGTTGATTTGGCTCCAAAGACCATATTGCATCAAAAATGGCAGAGATCAGTCAAAGGGGACAGGATCTCTTTGACATAAGGACTCTGTATCGCAGGACACCGAGTGACCATGCCTAGGCTTTAGGCTCACAAGCCTAGCTTGTGAGCTAGGCTTTCTAGCTCACAAGCCACTCAAATGGGTGTGAGACTCTACTCCAGAGACCCAATAAGACACCTTGTTAAGAGGGCCGGAGACTGCAGTTGCCAATGCAGCAGCCCTGCTGGGGTAAACGCACAGGCCTTTGGGTTTCCTTGTCAGTTTCACACACAAGCTCCACAATGACTGGACCAGCCCTAGCGTGTGAAGGCTTTCCTCTGTATTTGCTGCAAAAAGCCCATGATGTAACCATCCATCTGCTGTTTAACTAACCTCATATATAAACATTACCTCTCCCACAGTTTTGCAGCAGAGCCTGTGATCAAGAAGTCTCTGTCTTTCAAAGACAAACAGGCTCCCTTCATTGAAACGAAGGACAAACTACGTTTTATTAGCCCAAGCCTGTTCTTATAAATAAAGTTTTATTGGCTCGTGGCCACACCCACTCCTTTACCTATCACATATGGCGGTTTCCCAGATGCAGAAGTGAGGTAGGAGAAGTTTGCCAATCCTCAATTTAGATACAGATATGACCTACTCTGCATGTTGTGCTAGCTAGGAAGACCAGGACCGAATTTAACATTGTTTGCATAATTCATCTTTAGTATTTTTATTTCTCTCTATATGTTCACACATACCTACATATGTATACATACACCCAAATACAAATACATATGCAAACACCACACACACACACACACACACACACACACACACACACACACACACACAATTTGAGTCAGTCTCTTTACATATAGCCCAACCTGGCCTTAATCCCTCTGGCCTCCATCTCCGAAGATCTAGGATTACATTCTTGTACCACCACATCCAGTTATATGCCCATATGTTTTAATCTAATACCACTTTAATATTTAGTTTAACAACAACTATTGTTCCCTTAGTACACATTATATGCCAGATACTGAATTAAGACCTAAATATGAACTCTTAAATCTCATAATAAACTCATGGGGGAAGTAATGTTACCCACCATTTATTTATTGAGGAGAAATGAATGAAAAACAATGAATGAAGAAGCCATCAAGTGACTGCAAAGGGAATACTTAGTCAGTCCTAACTCAACCTCAGAGAGTAATGCAGGGGTTGATGAGAAGGTCCAGGGCCCAGTAGATGTAAAAGTAGCAAGTGAGATTAGCAACTACAGTTGATTCCAGCAACACTTAGGGACTGTAAGGTACTATCTGCCTTGGAAACCTTCTAGTTTTCTCACTGTAGACCACCTTGTACAGTCACTTCACCAGAAATCCTCCAGACTTAAAGTAAATCATAGGCTCTGCAGACACGAAACAAGGCATAGATCACAAGCTCTGGTAATATGGTGGGGAGCCAGGCAGCTACAACACCACAGAGCTAAACAAAAATCTGCAACTCTAGCCAGACACTCGTGGTTCGTGCCTGTAAACCTGGCTGCTGAGAATTGCGGTTCAAAGCCAGCCACAGCACAAAAGTCCATGA
This sequence comes from Perognathus longimembris pacificus, assembly GCF_023159225.1. Classification (NCBI taxonomy): domain Eukaryota; kingdom Metazoa; phylum Chordata; class Mammalia; order Rodentia; family Heteromyidae; genus Perognathus; species Perognathus longimembris. The sequence continues at coordinate 10,216,421 of NC_063172.1, forward strand.
GACTCTCAAGCTCCAGTTAACTAACAAAAAAGCCAGATGCAGAGCTGGAGCTCAAGTGATAGACTGCCAGCTTTCAGCACAAAAGCTGAGAGACAGTGCCCGGGCCTTGCATTCAAGCCCCAGTACTAGCACCAGGGAGGGAGGGAGGGAGGGAGGGAGGGAGGGAGGGAGGGAGGGAGGGAGGGAGGGAGGGAGGGAGGGAGGAAAGAGAAGAAGAGAAGAGGAGACTATCATCAAGGACAGCTTGTGTGCTTTCCACAGCTAACTAACTACATCAACTTTCTTGAATTCCCTGAGCCTATTTCTTCACAGATGTGCCGGAGGCCATACCCTCCTCACCAAAATGAAATACTGGTGAGCTCCATCCAAGCCTGTCAACACCGGCTCTCTCGCACACACTACTGTGTTCACCGGGATCCCAGGAGAAGGCAGGTGTGCAGTCCCATGGGGGACAGGACCAGGACCCTAAGCCATCTCTAGGAACAGTGCAAGTGGACGGATGGGCAGGGGGCGGTGTAGCTAGGAGGGCAGCCGCAGGACTAACACATGTGCTGTCAATCCCCACAGGAGCACTGCAAGGAAAATGCACTTCAGGAAATACATCCTGCCAGGCCGCTGAAGATGGACAGGGGAGGTGAGCACAGGCAGACAGGCTTGGAACTGGACGCAGAAATGCAGCCAAGAAGGGACACCAAGGGTACTGCCATGAACCAGAAAGCCTCAGCCTCACCATTATCTAACTGGGGAGTCCCAGGGGCGAGAGGCCCGCCACATCCTGATCTCCTGTCTTGCAAAACCTGTCATCCCCACGTTCTTCGCAAGCGTCGCAGCCAGAGGAGAAACAACGGAGTCCCTCCCAGACGGGGACCAGAGGAGCCCTGCCGAAGCCAGAGGGCTTAGGGGAGAAGCTGACTCGCTCCGCATCGGCAGATGCTGCGGTCTGTGGCTTTGGGATGGGGCAGAACGAGGTACCCTGGGGGTCTCTCACTTTGCCTCTCAGTGCTCTACTTACTCCGGCAATAAAACAAATGACAAACACTCTTGTCTACCCTCCCCCCAGCTCTGCTTGGAGGTTTGGATGGGGCAATGCTGGCCACATACCCTCACAGAGCTTGGCTTAATAAATAGTGATTATGGCTACATCTGTAGACACAGCAGGCAACTTCCTGTCCCGCCCACCTCTGGCTGGGCCAGCTCTCATGTGTGGCCGTAATGCTGTGTGTCTTCGGGTGCCTGAGGGTCCGTACCACCCGTCACCTCATAGGAGGGAGAAGACATAGCCCAGATCTTCGCAAGGAGGTTTCTCCAGGGAGCAAGAGACAAAAGGGAAGAGGTGGGAGAGGGCATGGAAAGGTGGAGGAGCCTGGGAGGACAGAGGGAAAGAGAGACTGCTGCACAATGAGCCCTTGAGCTGTGGTTCCTCCTGTTGGTTCCTCCTCCAGCCCTAAGGTCTGCCTCCTGGGCACTAGGAGGAGAACCCCTAAAAGCTGTCTCTTCTAAGACAGTGAGCACCCACAGAGAAGTTCTCAATACGCATATTGTTCTGGAGAGCCGAAAAGAACAGCTCACCTCTCAGCTGCTCACGACCAAACACTTGGCAGAATTTGCTTCCTGCTCTGCTTTCTCCTGAGTAAACAACCCTGGGTAAGCGCCATGGTCCCCAGAAGCTCCATGTTCACAGCAAGAACATGGGCACACCGCTACTCAACGGGAAGGGCTGCTGCACTAAGTTAGACAGATATCTGCTCAAGGAAGAGAGCGCTTGGTTCTCTCTGTCCTTTTGCAGTCCCCGGGACTGAACCCAGGGCTGCATCGACTGCTAGACAAGCACTCTACCACGTAAGTCACACTCAGCCCTATTGTTGGGGTTTCGCTTCTGGGATAAGCTCTCATTAGCGCTGCCCAGGATACCCTCGGACTCGTGGTTTTCCTGCCTCTACCTCTGGAGTGGCTGGGATTATAGAGGCACCACCATTGCCCAGCTCTCAGAATTTTTCAGGAAAATGAAAACGACAGAGCCGGCATTTCTTCGAGCCAACTCAAATAGGCCAAAGTGTCTGCTATGTGCCCAGCCCGTGGGGAGGGACAACCGTGGCCTCCTCAGTTGACGTGCCAGCAACTAGAGACCCAGTGAACTCCACTCCACTCCACCTCCTCCAAGTGAATAGGGAGGTGTAACACATGGGAAAGCTGGGGATGGAACAACGTAACTACAACCAGAGAAGTCCCCACAGGGAGGTCAGGAAGGTTTGTCTGAGAAGTACCGCCAGCATGGTAGAAATAGGAATTCAACCACCAACAGACCAAGGCCCCACCCCAGGTCGATCACGGCAGCCAAAGGCCAGGTGCCTTCAGGTGACCTGATTGTGCCTCTGGCCATTGGCGTTGATCTTCACATATCTCAGAGGCCCCCGTCCCCCAGGTCAAGTCCTGCCCAGAGGCCAGCTCAGAGCCTCTCTTGCTGCTCAGCTGTAGGGCCACACAGGGCTCTGTTTTGTCCTTGCCCACTGCCAACCTCCCACTCTGCCTTCCTCTAGAGTGCCAAGGACGGTGACCTTTCACCAGCCGTCACGCTGACCAGCAGTGTCCAGTGCAAAGTCTCACGCTGCCTACCCGGCTCTGCTGAGAAGAGCCGTCCAGGGGCCGGCAAGGCACTGTCCTGACCACATCGCGCTCACCGGGTCTATCTCAGCACCATCCCTGGGAGGTGGCAGGATGCTGAGATCGCCCCCGCTGAGGAGAGACACCACAGGAACCCGGCCCTCGTTTCCTGGAGTCACCCAGAAATTCAGAACTGGGACAGCCATCTGCCGACACACACCAGTCACAGTACTGATCACGTGGTGTCACGTCCTCAGTACGAAGCACAGAGCTGAAAATGTACACTTCTGTGCCCACCTTTCTTAGGAAGCTACCAAGGTCTTAATCCATTCTCCATAATGCCTTCCTCATCTGCCCTCTCTGCACACTGAGAGCCCGTGCCAGGCCCCCTCGATGTCTTAGGCGTGGACAGGCTGCCCCTGGTCCTGCATTCCAGGGAGGCCAGCAGGCAGGGAAGAGAGTGACAGGTAGGGTAGCTGGTGACAGCAAGAGAACAGTTGAATTCCCACCTGTCTCCCTGGGCACCTCACCCCATGCTACACCCATCACCACAAACCTTCAACCCGCAGGCAGGACGGCCTGGCACAAATCCCACCGTACCCTGGACAAAACACCCAAAAGATGCTTTGCAGGAAGAAGACAGGACTCACAGGTCAGAGGGAGCTGCCGTCAGGCGCTCCTGTCCCCATCACACGCAGAGATGCGGCCCTCGCAGCAGCCGTGGTCCTGGTCAGCCTGGAACAATCAACCCGGCGGGCGCTGGGCCAGGCGCTTCACACCAACCCTAACATCCTGAATCTCAGGGTGGAGGGGTTTTGTGACTCCGGGGCAGGCATCTTCCCCCATCGCTTCTCACTATAAATCCATGGGCTGAGAAAATTCCGGATTATCTTTTTATCTCTCTCTGGTCAAAGATTAGGCCTGGACAGGAAAGAAAAGATCAAGAGTCCGGTCACAATCACACATCCAAAGCCGCACTGAGTCACCCTTTCCTCCTGACTGTTACACTCAGAGAGGAACTCTGTGACTCCCCAGGGCGCTGGTACCCAGATGCAGGTGCAAGGGAGCCCAGAGAGGCCTCCAGTCAGAGCTGCCCTGGGCGCAGAGCACCTTCCAGCTCCTCAGAGCCATCAGGGAGGCGAGGAGGTGAGAGGAGAACGCGGTACAGAGCCAGAGAGTTAGGTGGCTGGCCTGGAAGTCCGACTTGGCATCCGCCCAGCTCCCCCGCTGGGCTGAGAGGGCCCTACAAGAGTTTAAAGTCAGCTGGTCGGAAGTCATTCTTTGTTTTGTTTCTTTTTTTAAAGACAACCACAAAACCCTGGCTTGGCTCCAGGCCCGGCCCTACACTGGGAGGGAAGCCTGGGGCCTCTTTCCCATTCAATCATTCATTCTCATTCAGCAGTTCTCAGCCCCTACAAGGTACCAAGAATTCTTCCAGCTACAGGTGATGTCTTTGTGTCCCTAACTCAGACCCAGAGGTCAGAGAAGAACAAATTTGAACAGGGCATTGGTGGCTCACGGCCCCGGTAAACTACATAATCAAAAGGCTGAGAGCTAAGTACTGTGGTTCGAAGCCAGCCCGGGCAGAAATATCCCTGAGACTTATCTTTAATGGATCAACAGAAAGCTAGAAGTAATGGTGTAACTGAAGTTAGAGAGCCAGCCTTGAATGAAAAAGCCAAGTGAGAAGATGAGGCCCTGAGTTCAAGCCCCAGTATTGGAATGGAGGGACGGACGGACGGACACACAGACAATCACGGACACACACACACATCATTCCATAGTCTCTAGGGCTTAAGGCCTAGCTTTCCCCAGCCACCCATACAAGCAGTAACCATCTTGGTGTTGGTGTCTGTCCCTGCTCTACTTCAAGCCCTGGCCTCCCCATCTCGTGCAATGCAGATACGGAGACTCCTGGCCTCGGCTTCCTGAAGAAGATATGCAAACCACAAGGACTCTGCTCCAAGCCAGTAAAGAGGAGAGCCACCTGCATGTGAAGTGAGATGTGTCTGTCTCCCAACACTGAGCCTGTGTCCGTCACGCGGATCCATCTTGTGAAGGATACCTACTCAAAATGGCTGTAACTGCAAACATCCAGAGACTCGCTATTCTCATACCCACAAAGGCTATGAGTTATAAACATTATTATTCCATTTTAGAGACGGGGAGGAAAAAGGCAAGATGGAGAGGTTAAGCAACCTCCTCCCAAAGTCACACACTAAAAACAAAAACGAAAGAAAAAAAAATCGTGGAATCAAAGTGTGGAACTAATGGAGCTGGGAATGTGGCCTACTGGTAAAGTGCTCGTCTCATATACATGAAGCCCTGGGTTCGATTCCTCAGCACCACATATATAGAAAAAGCCAGAAGTGACACTGTGGCTCAAGTGGTAGAGTACTTAGCCTTGAGCAAAAAGAAGCCAGGGACAGTGCTCAGGCCCTGGGTTCAAGCCCCAGGACTGGCAAAAAACAAAACCAAGTATGAAACTAAGCATCTTGACTCAAATGCCAATGAATATGTCTTCCATGCCAACTCCCATCAACAGATTATTACACACTTAGTGGTTTGAAGAAGTACAAATGTATTATCTTAGCCTAATACCGTGGCTTATGCCTGCAATCCTAGCTACTCCGGAGGCTGAGATCTGAAGATGGAGGTTCAAAGGCAGACCAGGCAAGAAAGTCTGTGAGATTCTTATCTCCAATTAGCCACCAGAAAACAGGAAGTGTTGCTGTGTTCAAAGTGGTAGAAGGCTAGCCTTGAGCAAAAGAGCACAGGAACAGTGCCTAGGCGCGGAATTCAAGCCTCAAACAACAACAAACTATTATATTACGGTGCTAGTCAGAAAGCTGACACAGGTCTAAACTACAGGTCTAAACTACAACCAAGCTGAGTTCAGGCTGCATTTCCTCCCAGAATCCCCTGTCCTGCTTCGTCTAGCTCCAAGAGGTTGTTTATGTGCCAGAGACTGAGGCTTTCTCCCTCTGTCTACATACCCGGCCCACACCCTCTCTGTGCTCCTGCTGTCTGCATACAGCTCTTTCTCCGACCCTAAACAGGCAGGTTTTTCTCTTGAGAACACATCGACATGTATAATTACCCTCTAAATATCTGGGAACCCCCGTTTTCCCATAAAAATGACACTTGTCACACAGATTTCTGCCAAGATCCCTGTTTTCCTGAAGAGTTATCAGTGGCCACGAATTAGTAAGATTTTAGGAGACCATCACAAAGCTGGGCGCTGGACACGGATGATTTCATTCAGGACTACAAAGGCTCCCGAGAGGTAGATTTGGTTTTTCCCGTTGTGCACAGTGAGAGTCGGTAACATCTGAGCTCAGACTTTACTGGCAGAGTCATGGGCTACATCCACAGCGGCTGTGACTCCTACGTTTAAGTTTTTCTCCATTATAAAGCAAACCTAAACCTACACGAAGCCAGTGCTTCTAGAAAGTTCTGCTTTGGTCAGTTAGCAACTAGCTCCTGTTGGACCAGCTCTATAACAACTAAAAAACAAAACATTTTAAAAGAAATAGAAAAATAACGGAGAGGAGAGAAGATGGAAGGGAAACAAGGGTAAAGAACAGAACGAGGAAAAGGATATAGAGTTGAGGATAGAGGTGGAAGGAAGACAAAGAGAAAGAAAAGGAAGGGGAGGGGAGGGGAGGAGAGGGGAGGGAGAGAAGAAGGGAGGGAGAGAAGAAGGGGGAAGGAGTCACAGCAAGGCACAACACCCTGGCAAATGGTTAAAAAAACCAATGATGGAGACATTTGTGACAGAAGCCAGAAAGAAGGTCCCCTGTCCTGCCTAAACCTAAGGAAATGCCAGGCACCAATGGAAGTCTGAGTGTCTTCAAGCATCAACCTCTACAAAAGAGGAAGTGCAGCTAGTAGTTAAAACGGGGTTCCAAATTAGCCTACCAAATTACCAATGTTACTATTCTGGGACTGTGTGGTTTTGGGGGGATTGTTGGTTGTTGTGGGTTTGGATAATCGGTTGGTTGGTTGGATTTGGGGTGGAGTTGTTTTTGTTTTTTGAGGTGGGTCTTGTTATGTATTGCCATCTGGCCTCTTCTCACGTCCATCCTTCCAGCCTCACACTCCTGAGTGCTAGGACTATACACAGGCAGTACACAATGACAGCTGCCTTGGTGAACTGCTTTTAATCTTCTGTATCCTCACCTGTGAAATGAATATCAACAGCGCCTACTACTTCATAGTTCCATTGTGAAGTGATGCTATGTTCTCAATATCTGCGTGTCCCCAAAACACCAGTGTTGACATTGGAACACACACACACACACACACACACACACACACACACACACACACACACACGGTGATAGGTGTTAGGAGGAGGGGCGGCTGGGGTATAATTACGCCATGACAGTGGAGCCCTCCGAGGAGCTTAAAGTGTCCTTCTAAGAGGGACCCGAGGGATCTTCTTCACCGCTGCCACCGCATGAGGACACGGCAAGAAGCTTCCTCCTACGAACCAGAAGATGGGCCCTCAACCAGTGCGGTCCTGGTCGTGACCTTCCAGCCTCCAGAACCGTGGGAAATAAGTTCCTCAGGTTGAAAGACCAGGGAGTGTGTGACAGCCACGCACATGGGAAGACTGGCATGACATAATCAACGTCAGCAGGTGGCAGGTAGCTGGGCACACCTGCAGAGCTCCATGGTGCTGTCCCCGTCCCGTCAAATGGGAGAAGCCACGTGCAAGTCAAGCCCCCCCCCCGCCCCTCTCGCTGGCGCCTTCTCATGGCTCCCCACCTCCTAAAGCGGCTGTGCCGGCACAGGGCAGCGGCAAGAGAGAGGCAGCGTGGCTGCACGCACCTCAGGACTGGCACCTGGTCAGCTGGCAGGAGCTGCTTACCACAGGAAGCAGAGCTGTGATTGATGGATGTGTGGTGCAGCCTCAGTTAATAGCAGGGAAGAGAATGGGGGACACGCTGTTAAATATTTACTGAGGCCCCCGGGCAAGTCTGAAGCTGCGTTTATTTTGTCGGAGCGGGATCCATTAGCGCTCCGTCACCTGAGGAAGAATGATGGCATGGTCTCGGGCGCAGGACGGCGGCGGGCAGCGGGCCCTCACCTCGGTGCTCACTCGGGCAGGGGCTGCAGCACGCACAGCACGGTGCCCCGGGTCTCAGGGTGCCATCACGGCTGTGGCACATCTCTTGCAGAGAGTGTTTCCAGTCTGTGTCGCCCAGGCCTGGGAACAGGAATGTGGACAGCACATACGAACTGTCTAAAGGACAAGCAGCCACTCTGGGGCTCTGTTGGAACTATCCACAAACGTGGAGTCCATGCGTGGCCCCGAGGCTCCACTGGATAACAACCTAGCACCGCGTGCACTTGACCAGGGAAAGGCAAGTATGAGGATGCGCCCAGCACTGCTATTCTGGAACGGCCATGGAAACTCCTCGAATGCCTGTCGGCGGTACGATGGGTTTTTAAAATACGCATAATATAGTAAGCGGGCATTGGTGGCTCGTGCCTGTCATCCCAGAGACTCAGGAGCTTACATTCTGAGGACTGTGGTTCGAAGCCAGCCCAGGCAGGAAAAAGTCCATGAGACTTTTACCTCCAATTGTCTTATTAAAAAGCCAGAAGTAGAGCTGTGTCTCAAGTGGTAGAGAACTAACCTCGAGCACAAAAGCTTCGGAAGATAGCATCAGGCCCTGAGTTCAATTCCCAAGATTGGCACATGCACGCGCCCAGACAGACAGACAGACAGACAGACACACACACACACACACACACACACACACACACACACAGTGCATCCACCGATTAAGCTTCTCGGAGGTTACGCCGTGTAAATGACTGGAAGAGCGAGGAGGGGGCTTGTGAAATGCTCTTCCAAGTGCTGAGCGGTTCTGCATTTCACTTGTGAACATTTATCAAGCGATCTATCTATCACAAATGACGTGTCTGCTTCTGGGTATGGATTTTTTAAGTCTGTGAAAAATTAGCTCGCACTTGGTGGGGCCTGTGAGGGTCTGTGATGGCCGCTTGGGAAGCAGCGACTTGCAAGGGTCTCCTGTACATGGTCTCCTAGCTGCCCGCTGCCACCAGCGGCCCCGGCCTTGAGGATGGGTAGAAGAGAAGAAGGCATCCCCAAAACAGCATGGCCCCAGGCCTATTCTCTAGGCTGAGGGTCTTTTCCTCTCTGCCTCTCAGACTGGTCAGGACCCAAGTGTCACTTCCTTCTTGACCTGCCTTGCAGCTATTTCCACCACCACCCTCCAAAGAGCAGATGGAAGAAAAAAGAAAAGAACCACAGAACGGATTGCCTCTAGCACCTCTGTATGCCAGCTCCGCCGGAATATGGGATAGGTGAGGGGAAGCCCTGGCAACTAAAATCCTTGGGTCTGCAAGGCTAGCACAGATCAGTATTTGGAGGTGTAAGGTATAGCATGCAAAGCTGGAGCACAGCACCGTGGGCAGAATGTGCTAGTAATTCCACTGGGTGTGTGTGTGTGTGTGTGTGTGTGTGTGTGTGTGTGTGTGTGTGTGTGTGTTGGGGGGTGTCTTGTGGCTCTGTGGCATTCTCTTTGCCTTTCAGTCTCCTTATCCACGTGTGTGTGCATGTGTGCACGTGTGTGCATCTATGTATGTGTATGTACGTGTTCCTGTCTCCCTGTCCCCACAAGAGTTCCTCACAGTATTGATTATTGGTTTTACTGCTGACCACCGTCAGCAGATGTGATTTTAAACACCTCTGTCACACAGTCCTGGCTACAAGAGATGGAAGAAGGACCACACTGCAAAGTAAGCACCAAGTCACTGAAGCCCTCGCAAGCCTGGCCTGGGCTTTGTGTCAAGTGGGTATGATAAGATTTCCTCAAAACTGACACCACAAAGGAGGTGTCTCCTTCTCAGCCCTTCGCGGAGGGCAGAGGTGGCTCTGGCTCAGGCCATGAGCACATTATTTCTCTGTACCCGAGAGCACAAGCTTGCTCACGCTTGGAAGATGAAGCAAGGGCAGGCTCCATGCTTGCTTCCTCTCCTTTCCTCTCTACCACATGGCGGAATGGCCCGGATCCACCTCTTCAGAATTCCCAAGCCTTCCGGCACGCGATCCCCTAAGAGGATGGAGGTGTGTGGCCTTGGGAACTCTGCTTCCTCATCTGCTTCATGAAAGCAAGAACTCACTTTCTCTGGGTTCAGCTGTGAATGACAGAATGGCCAGATGAAGCACGAAGCGGTGGCACTCTCACCCTGGACGGAATGGTGGTTGCTCCTGTAAGTCAGGTTTGGGATATAGGAGCCAATCCCAGGCCAGTGGCCGAATACAAGGAGGCACGATGGTTGCTTTGACTGTCAACTGTTTGACTGTGTTTAGAAGCACCTAGGGGGTTTAGAAAAGCAGAACTCTGGGTTTGTCTGACGGCTAATCCTCATTTCCAGCGAGGATTAATTAATTAATGAGAGAAGTCCCTGAATGCGAGCCGCAGCATCCCACAGGACAGAGGCCAGGATGGAATTAAAGGCAGGAGGGGGAAAAGCTGCAAACGCAGGTGCACCGCACACACACACACACACACACACACACACACACATACACACACACACCTCTCCTTTTTCCTCTCCCCTCTCTGTCTTTCTGTCTCCCCCTCCCCCACCCCACGCCCTTCCTGGCCACCATGATGTGCACTCCTCTGACACACCCTCCCTGCCATAATCTATTGCAGCCTCTGAATTCCTGGGCCAAATTGAATCCTTCCTCCCTTATGGTATTGTTCTCAGGTGTTTGCTGCTGCTGCTGATGATGATAAAACACAATTTCCCCTGCACTGTGCCAGACTCTGCAGCCTTACAAAGGGGCCAGAGAGATGCCCACCTTCGCCTGCCGGGCACGTTCCCTGTGCTGTGTAATAGAACCGGCTTGCAGCTCTACTGGGTACACGGCTTCGAGTGACTCTGCCGGGCTGGCCGCCTCTGGAAGCCTTCAGAAGACCTGCAGGTTTGCACAGATGACGGCTGGAATGGTGACTCACGGCCGTAGTGGGCACTTAGGATGGGGCCATGAAGACGGGGCTAGGAAAAAATGCCAGGTAAGGAAGACAAGACCCTGCCTTCAGAGGTCTCCAGACCCCACCAAGGAAAGCATAAGCGTGGAAACCTCGCCTGTCCATCAAGAAGAACACATGGCTGGTGGATTCCAGTGGCTCATTCCTATCATTCTAGCTAGTCGGGAAGCTGAGATATGAGGATCACGCTCAGTCATATCTCCAATTAACCAGCAAGAACTCAGAAATGACAGTGTGGCTCAAGTGGCAGAGCTCCAGCCTTGGGCAAAAAAGCCAAGCAAGAGCATGAGGTCCTGAGTTCAAACCCCAGTGCAGGCACAAAACAATTAACTAATTAGACAGATCGCGGAAAGAAGTGACATTGTCCAAAAAGAAATGTACTCTGCCTGACTTATGCAACGGCAACCTCATCACCTTTATAAAAATAACAATAATAAATTAAATTTAAAAATAATAATGAATATAAATAAGAAGTAAATAATGTTAAGTAAGAGAACACAGGGTTATGTCTAGGTTGCCACAATGGGCTGGTAGCCAGCCCTGAGAAGGGAAGGGGAGCTCACATTGGATGGGAAAGGGCCCAGCATATCAGTTCCCATGAAGCCTTGGCAAAGGTAGCTCTAATTTCTTCACAGAACAGCGGAGAAGCAGGACCCAGAGAAGTAAAAGGACACTCACAAGGTCCCTTAACTGAGATAGGTTGGCACACGGGGCCTTAGGGGAATAACTGCACCCTCATTTACAGGTGTGGTGGCAAGACCAGAGGCCAGGCAGAGGAGGGGCTGGCCCCAAGAGCATTGCCTGTGTTGGGTCACGTGATTTCCAGCCTCGCTGTCCAATAGGAAGCGAGGCACCCGTTGGCATAGCAAGCCATGTGCCCAGGCCATCAAGGGGTGAGCGGCAGGGCTGGGAGATGAGCCAAGCCCTCCGCCCCTGAAGCCTGTGTGCTGAACCATTCCTCTGCCCCAACCGGGGAGGATTATGCGACAGGAAAGACGAGGGACAGACACAGTAGCTTAAGAAGCTTCTGGAAGAAAGAGATAAAGAAAGACACAGCAACTCAATTCCTAGAAAAGAAAGCAACAGAGAGACTCCAAAAGCATTGACAGTATCCACAGGCAAGACCTGGCCAGTCCCTGGCCCTGCTCATTTTCCTCCACAGGAAGGACGCAGAGGAACTCTCCGTCAGCGTGGGCCATGCCCAGTTGGGGTCAGCAGCTATGACATTAGGGCTCAGCGAGAAGAGAAGTGGGGGTCCCCGAAACAGCCCACTTCTCCCAGCTGCAGGTGGGAAGGCGGTCACCACAGAGCCCCCGGTGGGCAGCATCCAGGAAGAAGGCGGCTCCTGTCGGTCCCGCAGTGCCACTACCGCCATTTGACTGTCCTACAAATGGATTCCCAGGATGACGCCGCCGCAGCCGTCCTTCTCATTGACCAGATTAGGCAGGAGGAGGACTGCAAGATGGGTTTTAGGAGAAGGGAAGTCGGAAGGAGGGAGGGAAGGGGGATGACGAGACCGGGCCAGAGCGTGGGCTCCGTCACTCACAGGACAACAGGCTATGGTTTGTTGATGAAATCAGCATCTGCACATTGGGTCCTGCCTGGAGAGGTGCGGGGAAGGGGTTTACTAATGCTAACTTTCACAGGCCCAAATAGATAGTGCTCGAGAAACACAAGCCAGGTGCTGGTGGTTTCGTGTGTGGAATCCTACCTACTCAGGAGCCTGAGATCTGAGGATCACAGTTCAAAGCCAGCCCAGGCAGAAAAGTCCATGAGGATCTCATCTCTGCTTACACACCAAAAAAGACGGAAGGAAAGCTGTGCCTCCTGCGGTAGAGCACCAGCCTTGAAAACTTTCAGGGAGACAGCATCCAAGCCTCCGGGCCCTGAGTTCCAGTACCAGGTCAGAAATGAATGAATGGGGGCGGGGGCGGGGAGAGAGGAAAGGAGGGAGAGAGAGAAAAACAAAAGGGAATCGTGAAATGGCTGAGAAGAGTAAATATTCTTCTTCTACAAATGACAATCTTTCAAAGCTGATTTGTGTGTGCGCACACGCACGCACACATGTACTATCAAGCACCAGCACTGGGGTTTGAATTGGGGGCTGTGTGTTCTCCCTTAGCTTTTTGGCTACATGCTGGTCCTCTACCTCTTGAGCTACACCTCCACTTCCAGTGGTTAATTAGAGACAGAGTCCCCTGACTTTCCTGCCCCGCCTGGCTGGTTTCAAACAGTTCGGCTTCTGAGGATCACTGACCCTAAGATCGCAGTCTTCTGAGTAAGCTAGGATTTAAAAGCATGAGCCACCCACACTAGCTCAAAGCTGCTTTTTTTTTTTTTAAGTTTTGTTTGCCTCTGCCCACAAAATCATCAGGCAATTATACCCAAAAACCAAATGCCAACCAAATGCCTACCAAACCCCCCTGTTCAAAAGGCAAAGTGCCAAGGTGCTGAGCCATCAGGCCTGAATGTGCACAGTTCAATGTGCAAGACAGCAGAAGGCACAGCCCATAGGCCTGACACCCAACATTAGGGAAGACCGTGCCTTAGAGCAGGGAGTACTACTGAAGACCCAGCGTTCAGATGGTGGAGGAGGTATGTTGTCCCAGATAGGGACTTCAACTGAGACTCAGGAGCTCACCCCGGTCCCTGCCTACAGGAAATATCCAAGATCAGTAGAGCAACAGGCCTGTGGGAAATGACTAACTGAAGGACTAGATCCAAATGCAATTGTGTTGCACAGACTTTAGACAAGCTGGGAGCTGTCTTCCTGAAAGGGCCATGTGGCCCAGGGACAACAGGAATAGGCAAGAGAGACTGTGGGCCAGGGCCAGGGCTGGGAGCTGGTGCTCAAATAAGGACAGAGGGAAGGAATTAGCACTTCTGAGTCACCAGTCGTTTCTGTGCAAGCTTGCAGTCTTATAGGCAGCAGAGTAGGTCTCTCACCGAGGGTAGGGAAAGAAAGAAAGAAGGAAGGAAGGAGGAAAGGAGAGGAGGGTGGGACAGGAATCTAACATAGTCCCCTCTCTGGCCAGGATGCCGGGTAGTTGGTGCAGCTCTCAAACTTGCAACTTAGGGTAAGGTGAGGCAGGGGATGGATGAATGCAACTTTCCACTTCTAACTTCCTACCATCACAGACTAGGTTGACGACCCGGCCCTATAGTCTCAAGATCAGACAACATGAACAACTACCAAGACGCTTCTCACTGGTACCCGCTTCCCTCTGCTGGAAATGGAGTCCGCGGGGCCTCGGGGACCCGAGGAGATGCCAAGCGAGGGAAACAGGCCTCACTCAGCCGCAGAGCCACGCCACACCTAGGGCTGAGCAAGACTCCAGGTGCAGGAAGGCCCAGGGGGGCAGCCCCAGGGAACCAGAGAGGGGCAGAAAGTTCCCTGCAGCCTAGAGGGGGCCTGCAGGGACACAGAGGAAGGGAAGGGTTGCTATGTGGTAAGGACAATCAGACTCCAGGTAGCTCCTTCTGCTCACACTGACATGCTAACTTGCAGAAGACAGAGAGAGGACTTACACAGAAAGAGCACAGCTCCATCTCCTCAAACTCCCAACCACTGGTGTCATCCTCACACCACAGGTGACAGAATCGTAACACCTGCCACACCGGTGAGGAGGAAGTGAACCAATACTGAGGATGTGGCATCCAAACTCTTGCGGGTTCCATTTCAGTTCAGCCACCACGGCTCTGGCACTAAAGCTTTGAGGCCTTGTTCACCCCCAACGGTGAACTTCTACACATCCTGCAGAGTCCTTCTCTCCCCCCTCAGCCCTCTCCCATCTCCTCGTCATCCCTCTGCCTGACTCCACCTTGTGTGTCTCTCTTTGTCCTCCCAAGGCTTGACGATGCCATGTATTTCGGTGTGTCTATGACAGCACTGGAGGCTTTTGTACTCAGGGCCTCCAGTTCCTGCTTAGCAGTTTTAACTCTTCGGCTTGAGCCACGGCTCCACCTTTGGCTTCTGCTGGTTAATTGGAGATAAGCATCTCACAGACTTTTCTGCCTTGGCTGGCTTGGAACCATGATATGAAGATCTCGACTTCCTGAGTAGCTAGCCAAGATGGCAGGTGTACGCCACCAGCACCCAGCTACGTCAGCATCCTATGTGTGTCATCTCAGCTGACATTGGTCCAAGCCGGCTGGAGCCTCCTCTGAAAGTCTCAGGAGGACGGACCCCAAAGCCAGGGGCAGGTGCGTTCAAGACACCACAGGTGCTGCTGCCAACACCAGCAAGGGGGAGGAGTTGGCGGAGGCCGAAGGGAGCAGCCAGCTGCGGCCAGGTGAGAAGAGCTTCTCCCAGCCTTCGGCACTTCCACATCTGTGCCAACAGACACTGGAGATTAGAGTAGAAGTAGGGTCAGAGAATATGCACGGAGGCCACAAAGACGTCATTTTATCAAATATCTCCCCCGCTCTGAGTGGTCCCGGAAGGGGGCAGGACTTCTCCTTCCTGACTCTCGGAAAAAGTGAGTTCAGGCTAGGATCCCAGGGCCAGGTCTCCAAACTCTCAATCCACATCAGATCCGAAAGCCACTGGGAAAGGCCACGTCGACTTTCTACAAGTCTGTGGTGCTGGAAGGCATTTTTAACAGGCATATCTTCTGAAGACCATCGGCAAAGAAACTACAGATGTCATGCTCAATTTTGTTATCACATTAGCATCTGGCGCTAGAATCTGCAGACATTCTCTAAACGTGAGAACAGTTACTGGCTGTCAGTCAAAAAAAAAAAAAAAAAAAAAAACACTCAAGAAGCCTGACAGTCACAGGTGGCTTGCTCATGCCCAGAGTCCTAGCTACTCCAAGAGGCTAAGATCTGAGGTTCAAGGTTCAAATCCAGCCTGAGCAGAGAAACGTGTGAGGCAGAAAAACCCCGTGAGACTTCTTATCTCCAACTTACCAGTAAAACAGCTGGAAATGGAGGGGTGGCTCAGGTGGTACAGCATCAATCTTGAGCTGTGGGGAAAAGTGAGCGCCTGTGTTCAAGCCCCAGTACCAACAAAACAAACAAAAACCACCAAGCACTATACCCTAATTGCATCCCCTGATGATGGGTGTCCTCCCCACGTGCAGGGAAACCCACACTGCCTTCCCGACCCTAACAGGCTCTACCTAAGGACAGGTAAGCGGCAGGGTCAAAGCACAGACCCAGTCATTCACCCCTAAGTGATGGTCACCTGGTATTCATAACCTCAATGTAACCAACCTCTGCTGATGGGGAAAAAAAAAAAGATGTGGGGAGCAATCTCTCTGAGGCCAGTCTGGAAAGCAAGGTTGCTGGTGGAATGGAAAGAACATGTATGCATCCCTCCCCACCCAGGACCTGGACCAGAAAAAAAGCCAAAGGACCCAAAGCGGGAATGGTACGCATGTGGGGGAAGCAAAAGAGCACCTCTTCTCCCTACTGTCTGTCCATTTGAGTAGAAAAGCTTTCCGATCGCTATGACTTAAATGTCATGTGTTGAAACTTTTACCCCCAAATATGTGTGTGAGTGGTGTTTGGAGGTGAGGCCTTGAGAAATAATTAGATGAGCTCATGAGGGAGGGGCCGCCTTGCTGTCATTACTGACTTGGTAAGAGAAAGCAGAGAGCTCAAGCCAGCAGGCTTGCTGACTTGCCCTGGGGTACCTTCTGCCAATGTTGGGGTACAGCAGGAAGAGTCTCAGGTGCAGAGCAGATACTGGTGCTGTGTTCTTGGCCTCCAACACTAAACCCTTTGGCAAACAATGGAAATAATCTGAGCTACCATGGTCAGGGTAATGTGCTAGAAATGCCCACACCACATCCTGACCCAGACAGAAGGGTTAGCCCCATGACTCACACAACTCTGCATTTTACAGCCAGGCCTCCTAGGTCCAGAGAGACCTGTGTTGCACCATCTACCCACAGTCCTACAATGAGCAAATGCTAAGAGGAGCTTCCTGTAGCCAGAAAGGATGCCTGTCTAGACAGTTCAAGCTTTCCCAGAGCACTGGAGGGAATAGCGAATGAATGAAACGTCCGGCTCCCCCGGAATACACCATCTTTCCTTCAAGCAGCAAGTATTTATGGAGTGTTCATGCATAAAGGTGGGGAAGTTCCAAAGGGAGCCTGGCTGCTGCCTGTGTTTCTGGGGGCCACACCACTAATACAAACACAGTCCCTTATGCATTCCCTCACAATTTGGAGGTTAGAAGTTCAAAGTCGCCCAGGGATCCTGTTCTCCCTGAAGACTACTCCCAAGTAGGAATCCTTCCTCTTTTCCTAGCTCCCAGTCCTTAGCAATCCTTGGCTGCCGGCTACACTGCTATTTCGTCCCTCCTTGTCACCTGGCCTTTTCCCCTATGTCCCTCTGTCTTTTGTCCTCGTTCTCCGTCTGCCTAGGTCTAACACCAGTCACGTGATCTATCACGTGATCTGCCTGAATCCAGTAGGGCCTTATCTTAAGTAGTTATACGTGCAGAGACCCCATGTCCAATACTGTGCATGCCATGAACTGCAGTGAGAGGGGGAATACCATGCAACCCAGCACCATTACCTATTGTGTCCTTCTGCTATCAAGGTCAATCTACAAGGGGCAAACATTCTCAAACTTTTGGCTCATCAAGTTCCAGGCCCCTCAAATCTCGGGAAGATGAGAAGGAAAAGCCAGATGTCTGTGGCTCACACCTACAAGGCTAGCTACTCAGAGGCTGAGAATGTGGCTTAGTGGTAGAGTGCTTGCCTAGCATACATGAAGCCCTGGGTTCAATTCCTCAGTATCACATAAACAGAAAGGGGCCGGAAGTGGTGCTGTGGCTAGCCTTGAGAAAAAAAAAAAAAAAAAGCTCAGGAACAGTACCGAGGCCCTGAGTTCAAGACCCAGAACTGGCCAAAAAAAATAAAAACCAAAAAACTAGCTACTCAGGCTGAGATGTGAGGATCAGGGTTGGAAGCCAGCTTGAGAAGTCAACTCAGGGAGACTCTCATCTCCAGTTAGCCAGCAGAAAGCTGGGAGCAGAGGTATACAGCTCAAGTGTTAGAACACCAGCCTTGAGTGGCAGACCTAAGCAAAAATGCAAGGTCTGAGTTCAAATACCGGCATTAAAGTCAAAAAAGAAAGAAAGTAAAGAAAAGAAAAAAGCCGGGGGGAACACTGCTGATATGCTGAATCAGAGGGGATCAAGGAGACCCTAATCAAAGGCCACCGGAGGTTGGTGCCCCCTTTCTCTCCCAGGGTCCTTTCACTCACCGTAGTTTAGGGTGGGCTTCCTCGCCTCAGCGGAGGCAGGGCTTGGATTCCGCAGGAAGCAGCAGTGGGTGACCGAGGGTGGGTGGGAGTGAAGGGCAGGGAAACTAGGACCTCTGGGACATTTGCATCAAAACAGAGGCCTACTAAGAGAGGCACCTCTGAGGCTTGGCTTCAGTGCTTAGACTTTTTTCTCCCTCCCTCCATCTAACCAAGTGCTCACACCTCCCCACCCCCAAGACATCTGCATAAAAAATGAGGCAGCCCAGCCTGCAAGACTGTCCCCCGGGTTCACTTTTCACCCCCACCCAAGGCCAATCCCGAGGACATTACCATCCCTATGAGCTTGGCCTTGGTCAGGGTGGCTGGAGGGGCAGGTCTGAAAGGCGGGGAGGAAGTGCTGGCTCAGCAGAGCCCGCCCCCTCGGGCAGAGCATCCTCCGGGATCAACTCATTGTTATTCCCGCCAGGTATCCACAGGCCAGCAACCCCAGGACACTGCGGAGGAATGTGTGCTCCAGATCACAGCCCCCAGCTCCCACAAAACGCTTGACACTCCACTCCTCCCCCAGGTGCAGGTGCTGAGGGGGAGGGGGAGTTCCAGGCAAGAGAGCTACTGAGTAGAGCTTGCACCCAGAAAAAACTAATAATAATAACAATAATAATAGACTGCCAGGCCTGGCAGCCAAACCCCTCCTCCTTGGGCCTTCGGAGCAAAGGCACCCCACCCCCTCCCCTTCAGCCTCCCCAGCAACTTGACCTTGGCTGAAGCCAAACACCAGCCCAGACAGCATCCTGGCCAGTCCTAACATTCTGGGTGAGCAAACCTGAGAAATGCCCCAGGGCAGAATGAGGACTGAGAAGGGCGTCTGAGGCCACGGGTGAAGAGTGCACCCGCACCAGGCCCGGGTGCCGGAAAGTACCCGCCGGTGAGCCCAGGTGTCTTCAGAAGCGGCCGAGGCCCCTCCCCACAATGGGCTGTGGTCCAGCATGTGGGAATGCGGTAGGGAGCAGGAGGGCTGCCTTCCCAGCCCTCACCCCCCCCCCCCCCCGCCGCCCCGCAAGAGCCCACACTCACTTCCCACATTTGCTCAGCCTCCTTCCACGGGCAGGCTCCCACCAGATACTGAATGGGAAGGAGGGAGAGGACAGAGAGGATGAGCACCCCTGGGCTCTGTGGGACAAAGGGGGACACCGACAAGGCGGGGCGGCCCATGGCAGGTAGGCAGAAGGCCTCAGTGTGGAATGCACAAAGATGGTGGTCAGGGCTCTGGTACCTCTTTCCAGCCTAACTGCTGCCCCGCTGTCCTATCGGGCGGGTCAAGGGCAAGGAAAGGGGACACACAGGGCAGCAGCTGAATTCCATATGCAAGCCATGGGGGGCGGGGGGGGGGAGGCTGGGAATACATCAAGGGAAGACCAGGAAGGGGAGAAATTGTGAACTGGAGCTAACGTGCACCTGTTGTGTTCCCCCAAACGCATAAAGCAACACCAGCCCGGTAGAGCGGGAGAGTGGGAGGATCATGGCTGAAGGCCTAGGCAAAACCTGGAGACCTCAAGGGGCAGGGAGGGAGATACCATCTAACTCCATTTTAACTGCGGGAACGGGAAGGCCCAACACTTCAAGCCCAAGTACAAGTCATGACTTCATCCCTGCCTGGTGCCCTAAGGCGAAGGCTGGGCTGCCAGAGCAGGACATTTAAGGCAGAGCCTTTTATCTCACCCATCCACAGTGACTCACGCCAGCCTGCCAGGCCACCAGGCCAGCTTAGGTGATCATCACCAAGGATCACACCCAAAGGCGGGAACACCTGCTATCGCACACCCAAAGAACCCTTCCATCTGCAAGTCCCCAAGATCCAGAGCATCTTCAGCCCCCACATCCCACAGGCTGGACGCTACCATGGCTACCAGATGCTTCGTATCCTGGGACTGCTGGAACAAATGCCCACAGATGCAGTGGGCTGAATCCACAAACATGTACGGCAGTTCTGGAGTTGATAGGTCCAAACGAGGTCCCGCCGAGTGTCCACACAGTCGCACGTCTTTCTGCCCGCTCTTGGGTGATTCCTGCTTCTCAGGTCTTTGCTACTTGTAGAGGCTGCTCATCCTCCCCAAGCCAACCACATTACGTGATCTGTTCCACCTCCCTGCCTATCTTTTTTTTTTTTTTGAGGGAGGGGGGGTCCAGTATTGAGATTTGAACTGAGGTTTCACACTCTTGCTTATTAGCTTCTTTTGCCTACAGCTGGCACTCTACCACTTGAGCCACAACTCTGCTTCTGCCTTTTGGTTAGTTAATTGGGGATAAAGTCTCATGAATGTGTGTGCCTGGGATGGCATCAAACTGTGATCCTCAGATCTCAGCCTCCTGCGTAGCTAAGGTTTACAAGTGTGAGCCACAGATACCCACACTTCCTTTGTTCAGATGGTTTTTGGGGGTGCAGGTCCTAGGGTATGAACTCAGGGCCTTGGGCACTGGCCCTCAGGTTTTTTTTGTTCAAGACTAGAACTCTACCACTTGAGCTTTTCTTGGGGGGGGTGGGGGAGGCGGGGGTGGGTATAGATGACTGGAGATAAGAGTCTCGTGGACCTTCCTGCCTGGACTGACTTTGAGCCACAAACCTCAGCTCTTAGCCTTCTGAGTTCCTAGGATGGCTCTCGTCCAGCTTTAAGGACCTCTATCATCACAGTGGCCCACAGCATAATCCAAGGTCATCCCTTAGTTCAAGGTCAGCCTTAAACTCACCTACCATATAGTAGATACAGTATAATAGTCATAGCTTCCAGGAAGTGAACGTCTTGGGGACCAACCACACCCACATTTATTGTAAGCCTTTGGGCCCTGTTCAACATCTATAAAGCCTCCAGATTGATACCTACTACCACCATGGCTGGAAAAACCAGGCTCACCCTGACCCCAGGGAAGCTGGGATGGCTCCAAACACCACACTCAGTGTGGTCTGAGCTCAGGACTGAGTGTGAGTAGGGACTCCCCGCACGGGGCTGCCTCTGTCGCCCATGCCTGAGCTCGAGTGGGCAGGAGAACTTGCCTCTCCAGTTTCCACGGCCTTGACTGAGGATTTCCCGGGAATAGCCACATTTACTGTGCTGCGTGCAGCCTGGGACCATTGTGAAGAGAAGCACGGATCGTAGCCAGCATGCAAGAAGCCAAGAAGAGGCATGCGGTTCCCTCAGCCTTCCGTGCACGGACCTTGACAGCGTGACTCGCCACTCCATTTCACAGACTTGCAACCAGGGATTAGCAGAGCTCAGTTTAGACTGCAGCTAGCAGGAGAGAACAGGCTCTCCCCCCACTGCCAGGTCTATCCATCCTTGCCCAGAACCAAGCCCTCACTGATGGGGCCTGCCACGTCCAAGCAAGTGTTGCACTAGAAGATGCGGTTCCATGTCACATGCTATAAAAGACGGGACATCCGCCTTCAAAAAGTCTGGCATGCCGGGCGCCGTAATCCTAGCTCCTCAGGAGGCTGAGATGTGAGGATCATGGTTCAAAGCCAGCTCGGGCAGGATAGTCTCACAGACTCTTATCTCTAATTAACCACCAGAAAACCACGAGTGGAGTTGTGGCTCGAAGTGGTAGAGTGCTAGCTTTGAGCAAAACAGTTCAGGGACAGTGCCTGGTGGAACCCTGAGCTCAAGGCCTACTGACTGACAAAAACGAAACAGTCAGGCAGCTGAGTACTGACTGCTACCCAGGAGAGTAGGATGGAAAGATCACAGGCCTAGACAACAAAAGTTCCTGAGACTCTTATCTCTAATTAACCACCAATAAATCCGAACTGGAGGTGTGGCTCAAGTGGTAGAGCACCAGTCTTGAGTGGACAGGCCAAGTGAAAGCATGAGTTTAAGCCCCTGTGTTTGCATGCTTGCATTCACACATGCGCGTGTGCACACACACACCATCAGTCTGGTAGGGAAGAGGACAGATAGCCCTTAAATGTCCACACAAGCACCCTTCTACTTGAGAACAGGCTGTGAAGCACTTGTACCCTCAGAGCTAAGTCAGGAGTTTGGGGGTGGGGCTCCCAGAAGAGTTTTATTACCCTGACCCCTGCACTGAGAATAGAGGGAATGGAGAGAGCCTGGGTAAAAGTCACTCACTGAGAATATTTTTAAATCCCCCCGGGCTGGGAATATGACCTAGTGGCAAGAGTGCTTGCCTCACATACATGAAGCCCTAGGTTCAATTCCTCAGCAACACACACACACACACACACACACACACACACACACACACACTGCCAGAAGTGGCGCTGTGGCTCAAGTTGGCAGAGTGCTAGCCTTGAGCACAAAGAAGCCAGGGACAGTGCTCAGGCCCTGAGTTCAAGCCCCAGGACTGGCAAAAACAAAAACAAAAATAAAAACATCCCCAAGGCTACCAGGGAGGAGGGGGCAGGTCTCTGCATTCACTTGCAAAGTGAGGTCTGGCTGCCAGTCAGGTGCGAGCTGGAAAGAGTCGTCCTCCATATACAAGGAGGCAACAGTTCCTGGAACAACATGCCTAACAAAGAGAACAAGAGACACCCCGGGCCCCCACATCTGCAAATTCCGCAAGTTAATCAAGAGGGGTCTTACAAGTCAATGAGACAAGAATTGCTAACACTCCCAAAGGAAATGACCAATTTACAAAATACCATTAGGCGACAAACAGGAAAAGCTGGTCCTCAGTGAAGGCAGTCAGAGTGGCTGGTGTCCGTTCATTTTTCAGTGTGTTGTTGGTGTGTAATGCACTTATCTGCCTGAGGGACAGAACTCTTCTGGAAGAGTTTATTGTTTAAACCCAGGTGCCAGTAGTTCATGCCTGTAACCCTAGCTACTCAGGAGGCTGAGATATGAAGATGAAGGTTTGAGATCAGCCTGAGTAAACAAATCCAAGAGACTGGTATCTCCAACTAACCAGTAAAAAGCCAGAAGTGAAGGGGCTGGGGATATAGCCTAGTGGCAAGAGTGCCTGCCTCGGATACACGAGGCCCTAGGTTCGATTCCCCAGCACCACATATACAGAAAACGGCCAGAAGCGGCGCTGTGGCTCAAGTGGCAGAGTGCTAGCCTTGAGCGGGAAGAAGCCAGGGACAGTGCTCAGGCCCTGAGTCCAAGGCCCAGGACTGGCCAAAAAAAAAAAAAAAAAAAAAAAGCCAGAAGTGAAGGTATGGCTCAAGTGGTAGAGCACCAGCTTGGAGTGAAAAAGCTAAGAGACCAGGAGGTAGAGCCTCAGAAGGACCGGAGATAGGAGACGGAGGTAGGAAACAGGAAGTTCAGCCTCCTCAGCTGTGAGCGACCCCAGTGATTGATGCAGGGAAACAGAACTACCTGCCCCGAGGTGGCCATCCCACACTACCAGGCAGGCTTCCGGTAGCAGCTGCAGCCAACCACGTAATGACTAGGACTGTGGACACAAACACAGGTCCAAAAGAAACTCCATTCTGGGAAGGACAAGAGGTAGAATAAGAGTTAGTTCCCAGGAACATACTGAGTGGAAAAGGTAAAGGAGAAATCCCGCCAGAGCTCATCAATTAACAGACATCAAGGTCTACAGGAGCCCCCTATTCAACTCCACCTCTGGTCCTGGCCCAGTAGATCCAACGACAGTTTATCCCCTAAAATTCCATTCAAACGTGTATCCAGGAAAACTGTCCCTAGACAACTCAAAAGAGAACCCTCACTCCCCTCCATGCCCCATTAGTCTATCTATTATGGTACCTACCATAATATGCATTACCTATGTAATAATTACCTATGTAATAATGACAGTTTATCTTGGCTTCCACTGGAAGAGAGCTCTGCAGCGTCATGGGCTGTTGACTCTTATCTCCCTGTACATCTACAGAACCTGGCACAATGCCAGGGACTCACAGATGGCCAGACAGAAGGATGGCAGGGATAAAGAGTGGTTAGATGGCAGAACGGTCAGGTGGAAAGGTGTTTGTGTGGAACAATAGGTAAGCAGGAGAGGGTTGGGGACTCAAAACGCTACATTCCAGAGGATGGGACTGTGACAAGCTATGGACTTGGAGCTAAAGAAATTTGGAAGCCTGGAACTGCTGGCTCATTCATATAACCCTATCTACTCAGGAACCAGTCCAGGCAGGAAAGTCTGAGACTCTTTTTTTTTTTTTGGCCAGTCCTGGTTCTTGGACTCAGGGCCTGAGCACTGTCCCTGGCTTCTTCCGGCTCAAGGCCAGCACTCTGCCACCTGAGCCACAGCACCATTTCTGGCCGTTTTCTGTATATGTGGTGCTGGGGAATCGAACCCAGGGCCTCATGTATACAGTGCAAGCACTCTTGCCACTAGGCCATATCCCCAGCCCTGGCGACTCTTAACCACCAAAATACTGGAAGTGGAGGTATGGTTCAAATGGTATAGTGCTAGCCTTGAGTTAAAACCCAATTACACAGAGAGAGAGAGAGAGAGAGAGAGAGAGAGAGAGAGAGAGAGAGAGAGAGAGAGAAGAGAGAGAGAGAGAGGAGAGAGAGAGAGAGAGGAGAGGAGAGAGAGAGAGAGAGAGGAGAGAGAGAGGAGAGAGAGAGAGAGAGAGAGAGAGAGAGAGAGAGAGAGAGAGAGAGAGAGAGAGAGAGAGAGACTGGAAAGCCTCAGAAACAAACTCCTGGTAACCTTCTCTTGGCCTCCTCTCTTTTCTTTCCCTACAACCTAACTCATACAAATCAAAACTCGTCCTCCCCAACCCAGGTCTTAGAATCCAAAACGTCTGTTCCCGAAGGCTCCGCTTGCTTGCTTGCTTGCTTGCTTGCTTGGCTACTTGGCTTGCTCTGCCATTTGAGGCATGCTTGACAGCCTAGCTTTTTGCTGAACGTTTTGGAGATAGAATCTCACATCTCACAGAATGTTTTGCTCCAGCTGGCTTTGAGTAACAATCCTCTAGCTCTCAGCCTCCGGAGTGGCTAGGATTACCAGGCATACGCCACTGGTCGCTGGTCTGGACCATGTTTTAATATAAAATTTGCCCTGCAAGAAGCTTCGAGTGCTGAATGACAGTGGCTCACACCTGTAATCCTAGCTACTCGGGAGGATGAGAGCTGAGGAGTCATGGTTCAAAGCCAGCTGGGGCAGGAAAGTCTGTGACTCTATCTCCAATGAACCACCAGAAAACTGGAAGTGGCGCTGTGGCTCAAAGTGGTGGAGTGCTGGCCTTGAGCAAAAAGAGCTCAGAGACAGCCACCCAGACCCCTAGTTCCAATTCCCATGACTGACACAAAAGAAGAACTAGCTTCCTAGCCTTGAAGAGGTCACACGCGAGGGAACAAGTAGCTATCTAATGAAGTGACTGACCATGGACGGCGTAAGAGCTCAATACTGTCCATCGCCTTTAGTAACACCCACCTTCTGCGTCTCCCAGAAATCCTTTCCCTAAACAAGCCAATCTGGAATTCTCAGCCCTGTCCTTGTTCTCTGGGGGGTCCCTTCAAGTATATATATGTTTGTTTGTTTTTAATGGCTGGCAGGGAAGCAGCCATTGCTGGTCCCGTAACACACCCCAGCGCCCACAAGTGGAAACAGGTTGTGTCAGGTGGAACCCCACTCGTGACAGCACGCCATGTGCCAAGCCTGTTGCTCCTCTCCCAGAGCGACCTGGTATAGGTCCAGGAAGTGGCCCTAGGCAGGCGACAAGGGACCTTCCCCCGCGTCCTAGGGGCACCCCAGCTTTCCAACACTGCAAGCAGCTGCCAGCAACTCATGGGGCTCGGTGGCTGTGTTCCAATCCACTCCTAGCATTGCACCATCCCTGGGGCTCCCCACACCCCGATAATACAAGCTCAGGGAGAGTGAGATGACACACTGAGGAGGAGAGAGAAAGCATCTCCCGCGGGACCCGTGACTCAGCCTCTCTACTTGTAGAGACAAAGAAATAAATGACTGCTCAGGGTACCCGGCATGAGAATCTCACTCAACTACCTTTGACCTAGATGGTATCGCCCTTGCTTGACAGACAAGGAGATTGAGGCTAGGCAAGGTTAAACAAAATAAAGGCCTAAGATTCGCCATCCCCGATCCTCCAGGCCCAAAATGACTCTAAAGCCCAGCCTGGAATTTCATGGATCCTTCCAAATCTGTGTTGTCCCGGGCTATCTCAATCTAGAGAGAACCCACAGATGTCAGGCGGTGGTACCAGGACAGCCAAGATGGGGGACCCATGGGAAGTGACTGCAGGCCAGCAGGAGACAGGGAAACCACAACAAGGGGGCAGACAGCAGCAATGGCAAACTCCTAAAACGGAGCGGCATGCGCGCCGCACCTCACGCAGATCCTAACCCTGCGTGCACCTGATGTGGAAGCACACGCTGCGACACGAGCCTGTGGTCAGGGTTAAGCTGCCAAGCGATTGTCCTAAAACGAGAGAGCCAACTGCAAGGAGCACGGGACAAGGGGGTGGGGCGGGGCACTTCCGTTCCATTTTAAAATGCCATGCACAAGAGTGTGGCGGTGCCTCGAAAAACTAAACAAGGGGTGGGGGGGGAGGGGGGGCCGCGCCAGTGGCTCACACCCGTAATCCTAGCTACTCAGGAAGCTGAGATCTGAGGATTGCGGTTCGAAGCCAGCCCAGGCAAGAAAAGTACCCAAGAGACTCTTATCTCCAATAAACTACTCAAAAAAAGCCGCAAGTAGTGCTGTGGTCGAAGTGGTATAGAGCACTAGCCTTGAGCACAAAGAGGCCCAGGGACAGCACCCAGGCCCTGAGTTCAAGCCCTACGACTGGCAAAAAAAAAAAAAGGTAAACAGCCATAGCACTCCTAGGAATCGAGCCAGCATACGCTAAAGACACTTGCACACCCGTGTCCATGGCTGTACTATTTGCAATAGCCAAGTTCTGCAAACAGCCCAGATGCCCTACAATAGATGAGCGGATCCCAAAATGTGGTACCTGTACATAAAGGAATTTTACACAGCCATTAGAAGGAATGTGCCATTTACAGGGACATGGATGGACCTAGAACAAATCAGGTTAAGTGGAGTAAGCCAAGCTCAAGGAGACAGTGTTATGTTTTCTCTCCTATGCGGAAGCTTGATCTAAAATACCCCGGGGACATGACAAAGTATACAGGACTCCAGATACTCACACACAGTGGGACCAAAGGAGGACACTCTCGGGAAAGGAACACAAAGGTACAATGCCTAGGTGCACCTGATCATATAAAATAATCTTTGTCAAAATGAGATCCAGGAAATTTGGAAATAAGAGGTTTTTGTCTCTGTTACTGTTTTTGTCTTATTTGTTCATTTATCTGTCTTTGGGAGGGTAAGCGGGGGCACAGAAATGGAGGGACAAAGGGTAAACAAATGCAGCGATGGTACTCACTGGACATTACGTTTGAAAATATACTATACAACTTGTGGGTGGGGGGTGGGAGGGAAAAACTAGGAGAGAACGAGAGAAGGGGTGGGCATTCTCCAAAAAGAAATGAACCCTTTACCCGACTAATTTAACTGTAACCTCTCTCTCTGTACATCACCTTTATAATAACAATAAAAACAAAAGTGCCATTAAGCTGAGCACCGGTGGCTCACACAGGTTATCCTAGCTATTCCAGAGGCTGCGATCTGAGGATGGCGGTGTGAAGCCAGTTTATTAGGAAGGCAGTAAGACTCTGATGATCTTCAGTTAACTACCCAAGATCCAGAAGTGGAGATGTGGCTCAAGTGATAAGAGTGGAAAAGAGCTAAAGACAATGTGTGGCTCTGAGTTCAAGCCCCAGTCCATCATGATGCTAATGGGGATAATTATTTTAAAAGTCTCCACCCCTGGCAGAAAGGGGCTGTGCTTGGAAAAAAAAAAAACCACCAACCTTGCCCATCCTCCCCTCTTTACATAATAGACAATGGAATCTGCAGAAGAGACAACCCCCAGAGCCACCTGAGAGGAGGGGGTCCATCTGGACCGTGAGCCCTAGAGGTTTCCTCCCGCAGCCCCATTTCCTGCCTCCAGCCCGTCCCCACCCCCCTAGGGGTCCCCACTGCCAATTCCCCAGCTGCTCCCACTTCTCAGCGGATGCCCGCCGCCACCAGAGACAGCCTGGCCTCGGGGGCTCCGCCAGCGCAGGGTTCAATCCACAGTGACAGCAGGGCTCCTAATGACACTTTTGTTTTCCCTTAATAGGCAGCTTCCTGTGCGGCCGACAGCTGCCACCCTCGAGAGAAGATTCCAGCAGCCAGGGGAAAGAAAGAAAAGGAGGGAAAAGAGAAGAGAAAGGAAAGAAGGAGGACAGGAAAGAGAGAGGGGGTTGGAGGAGGTGGGGGGGGGGATTCAAAATAACAAACTTAGCCAGGCAAATCTGGGCATCAAGTCCCAGACCTTCCGTTTTCTTCTTTGTGACTCTCAGCCAGAAGTATCTTCTACCCAGGCAGACCCTCCGTTTCTGCACCCATAAAACGGGAATAAGGAAGAGAGAGTGTGGAGATCTTTGGGCCGGGACAGGAACTGGCAAGTTCAATGCAAATTCAGCAAGCTGCTTAGTGCCCACTCCCTCCCTGGAAATAAGCCCTGCGGCTCCAGGTGGGTTCAAGACGCCACCCCATCTGGAAAACGCGGGAAATGGCGCACATTCTTCCCAACCCCAAGAGCCTTCCCTCTCGACGGAGCCTGGTCTGCCTCAGTCCCCGGTTACACGGTCTGCCCTCCGGATTCGGAATCCTTGGTGGCAGACCTAGGGAGGCCCAGCCTGGGGCCGGGATGCAGGGGATGCAGGAGACCGGTAGCAGAAGGTGAAACGTCAGGCAATCCGAGCTCCCTTTAGATCCTCCAACAAAGCTGCACAAAGGGCTCGCTGTTGAGCCCTGACTCGGGTGACTCAGCAGCCCCCTGCCGGGAGCCCAGCAGTGTGGCCCAGAAGCAGGGGCTCCGGGGCCAGGATGCTGGGGTACAACTCAGCCTGGAGGAATGCCCCCCCCCAGCCCACCCACGCGCCTGCCTGCGCCCATTGCCGGCGACCCACACGCCTGGCATCCCCAGTGCTGCCATGTGACAGACCTGTCGCTGTGCCAGAGTAAACAGGCAGGAAACAGGAACCCGGCTTCCCGGCCACAGAGTGAGGTCATGCCAGAGGAGGGCAAGGAAGGCAGCTGGATCCAGGATTGGGGGGGGGGGGGGGGGGCGGGTGGCATCAGGGCAGGAAATGGCCTGGATGCTTTGAGAGATGAGCCAGGAAGAGAGGAGCAGGGCAGAAAGGAGCAGGTGAGAGCCTGAGCCCCACGGGGACCATGGGAGCCAGGTGTAAATTATTCCTCACCATCTTCAGAGCATCCTGCCCCTCCATCCTCTCTCTCTCTCTCTCTCTCTCTCCCCCCCCTCCTCAGTCTCCCTCTGTTTCTCTCATTTTTAATATGTGGATCAAAACCAGTCAAAAAGCACGCACGCACGCACACACACACACACACACGTTCAAGATCAGCCTGCAACATAGGAAGAAGCCTTCAGTCAGCCCGTAGGTGAAGCTGCCCTTCACTGGACTTCAGAAAACCCTACATTGCCCAGGTACCCCCTCTTCCAGGCAGCCTCCTGGGATGCTGCCGGCCTCCCACTGGGGACCGGATCCTCCTTTCCTCTGGCTCCTTCCCTCTCTGGGGAAGTTACGCCTGGCCCCCACCTGAAGCCGGTACCTAAGGTTCTGTCCCTTAAGCACCATGATTTCCCAATCTGACATCTGAACATTGGGAGAACCTTCCAGGCTCTTCCAATTATCCTAGCTTATTCGTGATAAACACCCAGCCCTGCGCTGGAGGCTCACACCTATAATCTTAGCTACTTAAGAGGCTGAGATCTGAGGTTTGCAGTTCAAAGCCAGCCAAGGCAGGAAAGTCTCTGGGACTCTTACTTCCAATTAACCACCAGAAAATCAGAAGTGGAACCGTGGCTCAGGTGGTAGAATGCCAGCCTTGAGCAGAAAAGCTCAGCGACAGCACCCAGGCCCTGAGTTGAAATCCAATAATCAGCCAAAAGAAGGGTGGGGGGGAGGTGGGGGGGAGGGAAGAGGTAACATTGTCCAAAAATACATATATATATTTTCTTCACCTGACTTATGCAACTATAACCCCTCTGTACATCACCTTTATAGTAACAGTTGTAAAATTTAAAAAAAAAATCTAAAGACAAACGCCCAGGGCTGGAGATATGGCCTAGTGGCAATAGTGCTCGCCTCGTATACATGAGGTCCTGGGTTCCATTCCCCAGCACCACATATACAGAAAAATGGCCAGAAGTGGCGCTGTGGCTCAAGTGGCAGAGTGCTAGCCTTGAGCAAAAAGAAGCCAGGGACAGTGCTCAGGCCCTGAGTCCAAGGCCCAGGACTGGGAAAGAAGAAAGGAAGAAAGGAAGAAGGAAAGAAAGAAAAGGAAGGAAGGAAGGAAGGAAGGAAGGAAGGAAGGAAGGAAGGAAGGAAGGAAGGAAGGAAGGAAGGAAGGAAGGAAGGAAGAAGGAAAGAAAGAAAGACAAACGCCCAGTTCACCCAGCAACTCTCCAGTGAGCTGCTGGGTTCAGAGACCCTCTCCACAGCACTCAGAGTTAGCCCCAAGCAGCCGTATGCAATCCCTGAGCTGCCACAATTGTTGAGCACCTTCTCTTCCAGCTACAGGTGCTGCCGCTACCATCTGGGACAACACACAAAACCTACACAAGTCATCGCCACTGCCTCAGTGACTCAGCTGAGGAATTCCCTTAAGTAGACATTGGGCCAGCCAGCTCCTCCGCAGCGCCCAGCCGGAGCATGGCTACCGAGAATCACAGATGATCAACGCACAGCCAACCTGGTCGGTCCCATGTCATCCTTGTCGAATCCTCCTGGACCCTACAAGCCTGTTGGGAGATCCAGAGCTTGCCCAAGGGACTCCACTCGCTTCCTTTTCTGGACACCAGAATACAGACAGCACAGCCTGGGATGTCCAGCCAAGACAACATACACATGAGCCAGCATTGGAGCTTGAACTCGCAGCCTCGGTGCTGTCCCTGAGATTTTTGGCTCAAGGCTATAGCATGCTACCACTTCAGCCACAGATCCTTTCCCAGTTTTTTGTTTTGTTTTGGGGTGATTTACTGGAGCTAAGAGTCTCATGAACTTTTTGGCCCTGACTGGACTTGAACCCTGATCCTCAGATCTCAGCCTCCTGGCTACCTAGGATTTACAGGCATGAGCCCCCAACACCCAGCCCTTTCTCCATTCTTAGTAACCGTCCCCATGTCTTCTTCCAGCCCTTTTACCTCCATGGCACAGCCAAGAGGACGGATGACAGCTGACAGGGCCCGACAAGTTTCCAGCTCTTATCTGATTGCAAACCAGTCCTTCCACCTCCTGGGAACACCTTGTTCTGGAAGCTTTGGCTGCAAGTTCCCCTTGCGTTCCAACACTGGGAGCTGAAATCCCAGCGATCTGGGAGCTGCTCTTCACCCATGACTAACTTCCGCTCCCTCCTCAACTGCTCTGAGGCCCCTGTGGAGATGCCGAAAAGGTCACTGGAGGCTTGAAGCCGGGCACCCGTGCTGGCTCCCGCCTGTAACCCCAGCTGCTCAGGAGGCTGAGTGGAGTTGGAGTTGTGGCTCATCTTGAACTAAAGAAACCTAGGTCCTGAGTTCAAGCCCCAGCATTGGCACAAAAAAAAAAACACCTCACCTAAAACCAACCTTGTTCCCATATTTCAAGGGTGGAGCTTGCAAGACTCTGCACCCTAAAGCACCAGTTGCCAGAGCAGGCTAGGGCACACAGAGGCAGGACAAGGACCTGTGCCCTCGGGGGGGGGGGGGGGGAGGGCTTCCTGACAATGCCATGACAGCAGGACCAGAGGGAACAACGCCCTGTGAGCCCCACTCCTCCTCACGGTGCCCGACCCCAGCCAGCGTCCAGCCGTCCAGTCCTGGCACGCGAAGGGCTCTGGCTCACCAGCAAGGTCTCTGCAGTGCACCCTGAGGAGAGCCCGCCAGGCTTCGGCTCCCCAGCCACACTGGGCCAGCCCGTTAGGTGCCATCCTCCTTGGAAAACCCAACCAGACAAGAAAGACGGTGTGCGCAGCCCACTCGGCACAGGCACAGGGGCCCCACGCCCCAGGTGTGGCCAGCCCACCCAGGGCAGGCCCTTTGGGGCACCTTGTCCCCCTGCATTCTGCTATCTTAAGGCTTTCAGAGATGTAAACAGACTTTGTTGCTCAAAGGTGGGGTGGGGTGCAGGCAAGTCCACCAAAGTTTTTCCACTGGAACAAAGATTTGAATGCTATAACTCAAAACATGACTTTACAATGGGCTCCGGTGGTCAAGCCTTCCAGAATACCCTTCTGTGAGACACAGGGCCTTCTCTTTCCTGCCATGAATAGGCTGGCGGACATATGGGGATTGGGGCAAAAGAGGCCCTTTCGCTCTTCAAGTCAGCTCCTGGACCCTAGAACTCATCCTAAGGAAGGCAGATGGTGAGTCTGTCCATTCCTACCACAGACACATGCTCCGCGTGGAGGAACCCATGATTGCTAAACAGGTCTGCAAGCCTCCCACAAACTGACCAGACCAGCTCCAAAGAAAGCTGGAGGGCCCAGGGAGGCTCCAGTGGCTCACAGCTATAATCCTAGCTACCCACAAGGCTGAGATCGGACGATCCAAGTTTGAAGCCAGCCCATGCAGGAAAGTCCCCAAGACTCTTATCTCCAATTAATCAGAAAAAAAACAACTGGAACTGGAGGCATGGCTCAAGTGGCACAGCAACAGCTTTGAGCAGAAAAAGCCAGCAGGAGCGCAAGGCCCTGAATTTAAGCCCTAGTACCAGCACCAAAAACAAAAACAAAAAACAGGGAAGGGAGGAAGGAAAGAGGGAGGGGGAAGAGAGGAAGGAAAGGGGGAGGGGAAGGAAGGCAAGGAGGGAGGGAAAGAAGAAAGCAGCTAGCAGTGAATTCAGCCAATGGCGGGCACCAGCCACAAGTCAGAAAGAAGAATCCAGCTGTGACAAACTGCCCTCCTCTCTAGCCATTCCTCCTCCCCTGCCCCATGTAGATCTCCTCACCTTCCAGCACCTCTGCCCATGGTTCATTCACTCAACCCTTCTGCAGCGGAGCCTTGGGAACCCTGTCTGGGCTGCTGCCTCATGCGGCCTCTGCTCTGAGTGACTTGTTATCTGGGTTCAAATCCCAGCTCTGCCTTTCATGAACTGGGTGGCTTTGGGCCAAGTGAACCACTATACCACAGCTTCTTTATCTGTGAAAAGTATCACGACACCAGGACAAGGACACCCTGAGAACACCTGAGCTTGCTGGCAGAAAGCTCTAGAATAGCACATGGCACATGATGAGCCATCAAGAGAGATTGGCACAAATACTGCTGTCTCTGGCATCACGCCAGACAGCTTTAGGCAGGTCAATCACATCAACTCACCAGGCCTTCAGGTGGCAAACCTTTATGAACACAGTCACCACGCTGTCGCCAGGCACAGCCTGCCCAGACACTGTGTCTAAGGGAGAGTTCCCAACTGCCCACGACTCCAGACAAGACACCAGTGCTGTGTGCATATGTGGATTTCTGAATCCGTTGGGCCACACCCTTTAGAACTACCAGAGCAGAGTTCGAGTCCTGACAATGACCGCTGGGCAAGTTCTTCTCCTGGGCCACTTTCTCCAACCAAAATAATTCTCCTCAGTCCAGCCAGGTGCTATGGCTCACACCTGTCATCCTAGTTACTCAGAAGGCTGAGATCTGAGGATGGAGGTTCAAAGCCAGCTCAGAAAGGAAAATCCACAAGACGCTGATCTCCAATTAACCACCAAAAAAGCTGGAAATGGAGATGTGGCATGCCAGCCTTGAGCAGAAAGGCTAAGGGACAGAGCTCAGGCCCTAAGTTCAAGCCCCTGTACTGGCACGCGCGCGCGCGTACATACACACACACACACACACACATACACACTGAAGTATAACTGGCAGAAGCTGAGAGTACTGACAGGGTAAAGACTATATTCAAGAGGCCCATCTTGATTCCCAACATTGGCAATGAAGCCACGGGAAAACAAAGCGCTCGCTGCCCAGTGGCTTCTGGGAGTCCCTGATAGGAGAGCCGTGGCTCACAGTGCTTCCTCAGAGAACCACAAATCCACACTGGAAAGTGTCTCAGCTGCCCAGTCACCGATGCAGGACACACAGGGGAGAAAAAAGAACCAACGGCTCAGGCACACGTTTTGTTTGTGCTTAAACAAAACGACAAATAGATATTATCCTAGTGAGGCTTGATCATTCCAGAATACACACACACACACATACACACACACACACACACACACACACAGCACCTGTTCACCTGGCACATAGGAGTGGCTCAGCCAATATTTGTTCCTTTTCTCTCTTTAGTAAGACACGATAACCCAGGAAACCCCAGGCATTTACTATAGAACATACACTTCAGTTATCCCCATACAAACATGCATACACACAAAAGCAAATGGAATTTTTCCAAAAGAACATCTTCCAGGGTTGAAAGTGTAGCTCAGTAACAGAGCTTGTGCTTAGCACACGTAACACCCTAAGTGCAATCCCAGCACTAGAGAAAACAAAATGTCAAGAGTATGTTCCTCTGGGCGCCGGGTAGCTCACGCCTGTCATCCTAGCTACTCAGGAGGCTGAGATCTGAAGATCGTGGCTCCAAGCCAGCCTGGGCAGTAAAGTCTGTGAAACTCTTATCACCAGTTAATCGCAGAAAAAGCAGAAAATGGCGCTGTGGCTGAAGTGGAAAAACTAGAGCATTAGCCTTGAGCATAAAAGAGCTTGGGGGCAGCGCCCAAGCCCAACAAAAAAAAAAAAGGGGGGGGGGGTAATGTTCCAAGAGCAGTGGCTCAGGAAGGAATTACAGAGTTCTAGACTTCCCCTTAGTTTCCAGAACTAAAAGGAAGACACTGTTGAATGTTAAAATGTCAGTGGCAGACAAAACTTTTACCAGACACACCCCCTTTATTGCTTTCTTCTCTTTAATCTTTTAAGAATTAATAGATGGTGGGCCGGGAATATGGCCTAGTGGCAAGAGTGCTTGCCTCATATCCCTGAAGCCCTGGGTTCGATTCCCCAGCACTACATCTATAGAAAATGGCCAGAAGTGGCACTGTGGCTCAAGTTGGCAGAGTGCTATCCTTGAGCAGAAAGGAGCCAGGGACAGTGCTCAGGCCCTGAGTTCAAGGCCCAGGACTGGCAAAAAAAAAAAAAAAAAGAATTAATAGATGGTGCCTGAAGACTACCACTGGGGCTATCAAGGTGGGAAGGTGACTCCAGATCTTCTCTCCTCCCCCCCACCCAGAGGCATGAACATCTGTCTTTACGGGCTTTACCCACCTCTGTGGGTCCCGGGTGGTTATCAGTCATGAAATGGAACAAGACTCCCCAAAACCCTAGCATCTGTCAAGCAAGCAACTCAAGTCTCAGGAAGCCGAACTCCTGGCCCCAAGGACTTGAGTTGGCATTCTCCAGCGAGAGACAGACAGGGTGAGAGCAGCCACGCCCACTGCCCTTCCACCCAGAGGACTGGGGTCACAGCACCTGGGGGAAGCCCCGTGAGGGGGAGAGGAGGCCCGTATTCAACTGTGCAGACTCCGGAAGCCCAGGGGCCCCTGCTCAGTGGAGGCTGCCGTGCTTGCTGTTGGTGAAGCAGGCTTCCCAGCCTCTCCTCTTCCTCTGTCCTCTCTGTACGATGGAAACAGGATGGTTAGCCAAATGGGGGGCTGTGGTTCAAGAGGTAGAGCACTAGCCTGACTTAAGCAGGGAGAGGCCTCAGGCCCCAAGTTCAAGCCCCAGGGCCAGCCAAAAAAACAAAACAAAAATGAGCAATTAAATTACCTAACGATCCCCTGTGGTGCTCAGCACCCATTGTCATATTCCCAAGTGGTTATGCTTTCATTATTGGTAATCATCACTGTGTCCACCATCTCCAGTCTCCGGTCTGCACATTTTTCTCCCAAATGTTTCAACTGCTGACCCTCCTAGCCCTGGCCCGCTGTGCCTGCAGGTAAGCTTTGTTTATGCCTCACTCCTTCCAGAATATTTACTAGCCACCCACACACTATCAGACAATTCAGAGCACCAGAAAGACTGAGTCACACCAAAAACAAAAAGCAGAGCCGGGAACTGGTGGCTTGTGCCTAGCTACTCAGGAGGCTGAGAACTGAGGATCGCCGTTCACTGCCAGCCTGGGAGGCAAAGTCCGTGAGGCTCTTACCTCCAATTAACCACCAGAAAACCCAAGTGGTGCTGTGGCTCAAAGTGATAAGAAATTAGCCCAGGCCCTGACTTTAAACCCATGACCAACAACAACAACTACAAAAAGAAGCAAAGTTAGTGCCTTTTAACTAAGACTACTATTTATCTTATTTATTATTACTATTATCACTATTAATACAATATACAATAACAACACATTGAGACAAAGAATCATGGAAATTGGGAGATAGGCCTGATCTAATGAGGCAATCTGAGAAGTGGTGGTTAAAGTTGAAATAAGAATGAATGGGGGGGGGGGGGGGCTGGGGATATAGCCTAGTGGCAAGAGTGCCTGCCTCGGATACACGAGGCCCTAGGTTCGATTCCCCAGCACCACATATACAGAAAACGGCCAGAAGCGGCGCTGTGGCTCAAGTGGCGGAGTGCTAGCCTTGAGTGGGAAGAAGCCAGGGACAGTGCTCAGGCCCTGAGTCCAAGGCCCAGGACTGGCAAAAAAAAAAAAAAAAGAATGAATGGGGCCAGGCTTACAACTGTAATCCCAGCTACTGAAGAAGCTGAGATTTGAGGATTGTGGTTAAAATCCAGCCAGAGTAGAAGTATTCAAGAGACAGGGAGGGAGGGAGGGAGGGAGGGAGGGGGCAAGGCAAGACTAGGCCTTCCAAAGAGCTAAGGAAAATGTTCCAGAGCAGACCAGCAAGTACAAAAATCACATGACACCGAGCCAGAAGGATGTCCGCTAACAGAAGTCCGGGGCACTGAGCAACAGGAGAGCCAATCAGATGAGGCTAGAAGCCAGGCAAGGCCAGGCTTCTTGGGATCTCAGGAGTGCAGAGCTACAGGGGGAGAGGTGCTTTGTTTCAGAAGATCTAAAGGACTCTAGTGCTCTACGTGGACAGCAGATCATGAGGGAGCACTGCGGAAGGAGATGTTACCCTCAGGCAGTGACGGTCAATGAGTGCACACAGCAAGCAGGAGGGAGAGTGGACTAAAATACCGGTGCAGTGCCCTATAAGGTCCTTAACTCTGGGGTCACTGGTGAGCTTGTCTCTGGCCTCAGCCTCATCTCAGACCTCCAGTCTGGATATGGGGCGGAGCCTCTGGGTTTTCACAAGCCCTCCAGGTATCACAGATGTCCATGATTTTTAAGAATCACTGGACACGTCACAACTGATCATACCGTGCATTTTCAGGCACCTACTGGCTTCACATTCTGGTAGCGCCAGGTTGGCACTCAACCCCCTACAGACAAGACACTGCGATCCACAAAGTGAAGTCTGAGAATAAAATCAAATAAAATTGACCAAGGAGCCACCTTCCATGCATCTATCCACTTCCGAAGCACTAAAGCCATCCAGACTGGGGTAAAGAAGATAGGAGGGGCCTGGGCTGACCTAGAAGAAGGAAGCAGAAGCTGCAGGTGGAGCTCAGTGGTACCGTGCTTGCCAAACACGCCCGGAGGACAGAGAGGCAGTTTCCGGTTGTGTTCTACGCAAGGAATGCAAATAATGCCTTGGGGGGAAGAGGATTGTAGAATGCCTACTTGTTGACCAGAACTGACCTGTGGAATCTGACTGATTCCTCAGCAATGCTTGCTAGTGGCCCATTCCCTTGGGCTCCATTGGGCCCACAGGGTTGTGAGCTACCAGCAGGTAGCTGGGCCAGGACTCCGTGTGCAAAAGCCATTGGGGGGAAAAAAATCAATTCACTTGGAAGGCCTTGGAGTCAAGCCCACCCTCACAGATCCAGTATCTTTCTACACCTCATTCCTTCTTGGCCCAAGGCATGGTGGGGTTGCATTCCGTCATGAGGAATGCTGGGTAAAACTTAAAACAAAGAGAGAGAGAGAGCTCGCCTCATAACAGTGACCCCACATTTCTCACTAACTCTGTGTGTGTGTGTGTGTGTGTGTGTGTGTGTGTGTGTGTGTGTGTGTACTGGTACTGGGCCTGAACTCAGGGCCTGGGCACAGTCCTTGAGCTTTTTTTTTTTTTTCTCTCAAGGCTAGTGCTCTAGTACTTGAGTCACGCCTCCACTTACAGCCTTTTTTTTTTTTTTTTTTTTGTGGCTCACTGGAGACAAGAGTCTCCCCAGCTTTCCTGCCAGGTTTGGCTCCAAACCATGATCCTCAGATCTCAGCCTCCTGAATAGTTAGGACTGCAGGTGTGAGCCCCAGCGCCTGAATTCTTCCTCCCTTCTTAAAAACATCCGATCCAGATTTCTGCCATTCCTGAGCACCTATGTTCCCCACCATCCAAGTGGTCCTTTCTAATTGTCCTTTCCCGACAACAACTCTGCCTATGATCCCACAGACATCTGAGGATGAGGGTTCAAAACCAGCCCAGGCAGAAGAGCAGTCCATGAGAGTTACAGCTCAAGAAGAAGAACACCAGCCTTGAGCAATAAAGCTAAGAGACAGCACCCAAGCTGTAAGTTCAAGCTCCAGTATCAACACCAAAAAAAAAAAAGAGTCCACAATGAAATTCCTGTGTACAACAAACATATATGCTCATATTTTAAAATCTCAAAAATTATTTTAAGTGGGGAAGATAGAAGAGGTGAATTGGACCAAAATGTATTACACACATGTATAGAAACATTACAATGCAATCCTCTGTACAATTAATATATGCTAATAAAAAAGGTTCTTCCAGGCTATGGAGGTTTGATTCAGCAAGTGCCATTTACATTTTTTGTTGCTGAGACGACCTATTACTATATAAATATAAATATATATACATGTGTGTATAGTACGGATTTTAACTCCATAGTAAAGGTTTGATTGTATGTAATATACAATAATTAATTCTTGCTCATCACTGGGCTCTTTGTAGTTCCTGACCTGAAACATTATCATTATATTTGGCTCTAATGCTGTCTTACCTTGTGAGCAGGCATTCTGGGCAAAAGATCTAAAAATCTTTAACTGGTTGAGGTGTGGAACTGGAAATTAAATCTGCCCTATACTATTTCTTTTGTTTTTAATGCCCGTCCTGGGGCGTGGACTCAGGCTCTGGGAGCTGCCCCTGAACTTCTTGTGTCCGGTGCTAGTGCTCCACCAATTGATCCACACCTCCACTCCAGGCTTATTTTGAATGGTTCATTGCAGATAAGAGTCTCCTAGGCTTTCCTGCCCTGGCTGGCTTCAAACCCAGATCCTTTGATCTCAAACCTCCTAAGTAGCTAGGATTACACGTGTGAGCCATTACAGCCCAACCCCATCTAGCTATTTTTCACAGGGAGAACACAGCCCATCCTGTCAGCTTTCCATTTGGGCGGCGTTGAACTGGCCACAGGCACATGCATAAAGAGCGAGTTGTGGGCGGGGTGAGGCAGGCATTCCTTCCGTACTGATTCACCCAGCTGAATCCAGCCGAACTCACCCCTTCCACCTCTGTGGATGGACCATCCTCACCGGCCTATGGATAGACCACGGACCTTCCTCATTGAGGACTCAGAACTTTTCAGAGCCCCTCCCTGAGGAATGTCATGTCCATGCTGAGCCTCAGTTTCCCCTCTCCTGGGTAATGACAAACTATAGATAAACAGCATGGAGCCCTTGAGAACAAAAAGAACTGCCTTCAAAAAGGGACTCCTACTCAACCACATAGAGGGTCTTGGGACAGAAAGGATACAAGCCCCCATCCCCAAGCCCCACCAAGGGGTCAATATGGCTCTTTGCATGTGAGTGGAGGGACTAAAAGGGGATCCATAAACAAATTTATGTTTCCTGAATTGACCACTGCTCACTGAAGAAAAGAAAGCTCTATTGAACCGGATGCCCTACCTCCACAGAGCAACATAGCCCTAACAACCATGAGACTGGGGCTTCACCAAGATGCAAGGTCCAAGGCTCTCTGGAGGGGAGAAGGGGCTTCCGGCTTTCTGCTTGAGTTCCTTTGAGGACCACCAAGAAGGAGCTTGCTGTAGAACTTCACTTAAATAGGCTGTGTGACTCACTGGGGTGAGGGGGGCAGTAGAAGGGCAAGGATTCCCCTTGTGGACCAGAAAGAAGGGGAAAACCCCCCACATGTATGCCAGACTTCCTTCAGTAAGCTTGGGGAAGCTGAGCTCCTGCCATTTCCAACATGAGCTGGGCTCCCAGACACCTGAGGCCTGCAGGTACCATCCTACCTGCCTACGTTGGCCTTCCCACCACTTTCCTGCTCCGCAAGCTCAGTACTCCCGAGGTTCAAGTCCTGCCTCTGGGAAAATGCATCCTGATTCACCTGGGCAGACTTGGGCCTGAGCTCTCCCAAACACTGAGTTCATTTCCTCTCGCCTTCCCTTTCTGGTTCTCTGCTGACCAGAT
This sequence comes from Perognathus longimembris pacificus, assembly GCF_023159225.1. NCBI lineage: Eukaryota > Metazoa > Chordata > Mammalia > Rodentia > Heteromyidae > Perognathus > Perognathus longimembris. Next base: position 10,256,781 of record NC_063172.1, read on the forward strand.
CTTCCACCTAAGCGGTTTTAGGGTTCCACCACTGATGGACAACAGCAATGTCTGCCAGGCGCTGCAATCCTAGCTACTCGGGAGGCTGGGATCTGAAGATCATGATGTAAACCAGTCCAGGCACAGAGGTGGAGCTGCTCAGCTCCAAGTCACACAGCCTTTGGGGACCGGAGCTCAGCCCTGCTGCCTGTAAATCTAGTTCACTTGTCCTCACTTTCTGCCTGTGGTTGCTCTGCCCAGGCATTCAAGCCACAGGGTTGCCCCCTTCCATTCAAGGGGACGTGTGCCACGCTGTAGCAGCAGCTTGTAAAGATGTCCCATCATGCACTCTGCTGCCTGGGCAGAGGCACATCTGGAAGCTTCACTCAACATCTGGGCAACATTCTCATCTTTAAGAAGCATAATTTATTGCTCCAACAATGAAAATAGCACTACTGACGTGGAGCCGAGGGTGGGGGCGGGAGTGGCGCAACGTTTCGGGCCTCAGCTTGGGAGCTGGGAAGAGGACGATGCGTGTTTGTCCTTGGCCTGCGCGCGCGATCTACCAGGGTAGATCTGCCAGTCTACTCTGAACGAAGTCCCTGCCGGCGAGCAGGCATCCTTCCCCAGGAGGGGCATGACTTGTCCATCTGCACACACCTTCTACACTCAGCCCCACACTCACAGAGACTGAACAGGAGGCGGGGGACAGAACCCAGAAAGCCACCCCCACCACGAATACCTCTGAAAAAGGCCCAGAGTTCCAAAGCCTAAACATTCGCCCCATGATTACACCTATTCAGCTGGGTGTGATTCCAGAAGGATGAAGGAATGTGGATGGTGTGGGAGCCATCACCTGGGGCCTGATGGGACCAGTCTCCCAGTCCACCTCCAGGCTTGCAGCTGGGCTGGGAAAGCTTCCTGGATAAGCAGACTCCAGGGCTGTTCCACCCCCAGCTCTTGGGCCATAATCATCTTCTCCAGGGCCCAGAGCTCTTCCTCATCGCCCTCTAACATCCATCCACAGGAACCCTGCAGGGAGAGACACCTCTAGGCAGGAAAGTAAACCAGCAAAAACCACACAGGCCCTAAAATGCCACTCCCGAAGGCGTTACTCTGGCTCTTGGCATGCTACTGATTCGCATTGGGAAACCACTTAGCTCACTGGCTCCTTCCCATCAGTAAAATGGAGAAATCAATATCAGCCACCTACACTGTTAGGATGAAATATAAAGGCAAAGTGCTCAGAAAGGAACTTAGGGGCAAATAGGAGCCACTTGGTTTGATATGATTTGGAGTTTTTTTGTTTGATTTTGTTTGGTCCAAGGATTTGAAAGCAAGGTCTTTTGCTTGCCAAGAAAATAGGAAAAGAAATGCTTTCTGCAAATTAAATCACATCTTCAGTACTTTTTCTTTGGTTATTTTTCAGATAAACGTTGTTGGTTGGTTGGTTTTCCTCAGGACCTCTGCCCTTAGACTCTGGCCAGACATCAAAAGCACACACTACCCCCATGCCTGGTTTACTGACTGAGACAGGGACTCTAACTTTTTGCTTGGGCTGGCCTCAACTTACAATCCTCCTGATCGTGGCCTCTTGAATAGGTAGGACTATTGGCACCAGCTACTATGCCCATTTAATAATTGTTCTCGTTCTGCAGACAGGACTCAAGCCTGAATCCCAGGCTACAGAGCAGGAAATGGAAAAATGAATCAATGTAGGGAGATGGGCATTGCAAGTATCAATCATTAAATGCCCTGGCTCCTTGGACTTGAGACTGGCTAGATCCAGGGGGGGAAAAGAAAAGAAGAGGCTAAAAATTTGAGACAAACACTGCATGAATAAACAGCTTGACTGAAAACATGTAAGCACTATTTTTTGTTGTTTTAAGAACACACTCCTTCATAAGCTGAATGTTCAGTTGAAAAAAAGGAAATGAAACAAAAATACCTCTCTCCTTCTGAACCTCTCTCCCTCTGACCTTGTATGCTTGCAGCTGATTAGTAGCATGCTCTGAGATTGCGCAAAGACTCTTTAAAAATAAATAAGTAACAATAAACCATAAGTCAGGCACTGGTGGCTACTCAGGAGGCTGAGATCTGAGAATTGTGGCTGGAAGCCAGCCTGGGCAGGAAAACCCATGAGACTCTCATCACCAATTAATCATCAGAAAACCACAAGTGGTACTGTGGCTCAAAGTGGTAGAACGCTAGCCTAGATCAGAAAAAAAAAAAATCGGGGACAGTGCCCAGGCCCTGAGTTCAAGCCCCACAACCAACAACAACCAAAAAAAAAAAAAAATCATAAGTTCTCCTGAGGATACACAGCAAGTTTTAACCGCACTTAGCTGGGAAATGGACACCTCTCTCGGTAGAGTGTCTGACAAAACCCATCCTTGGCTTGAAGCAATGCCCCAATATCAATGACCCAAATTTTTTGAGGCCAATTAAATGTGCCAGGTTTTTTTTAGAAACAGGGGTTGGACACCTATCCTAAGGTAAATTTTTGTGAAATCCTTATGCTTATTTTTTTTCCCCTAAATACTCCTGGTGTCAAAAATATCTTGGGGTATCTTCCGGGAGCACCTACACTCTACCTACTAGAGCTTGCCTCCAGGTTCTGCTAGCTGGCTCAGTTAAAGTTCCACCCAATTTTCTTAACCACTGTGACTGGTCTTGAAATTCTTATTGTGCCATCTAAGACAAGGTCCTGGAACAAAAATTCAAGGAGGTCCCCTTCTCCCCGCAACTCTAAAGAGAATCTTCTCAAACCCCCATCAGCCACCAGCAGTAGTTCCAAAGAACTGAGACTCAGGGCGGAGTTCATAGCAGCAAGAGGTGAAGATGAAGAAGTTGGCCAGAGGCTGGCCCAAAATCAAAGCAAGTGAGAGTCTAGTAGGAAGTATTCATTTCATAGTTTTCCGGATGAGGAAACAGAGACCCAGAGGGAGAACTGGAGATCAGCCCCGGGCCACTGAAGCCACGCCTTCCCGTTAGTTACTCTTTACTGCCTCCCAAGGCAAGAGGGCAATTATCTGTGGCTGCTGGCTGTCAGGCCATCTGACAGATTCAATCGCTAGGCAGAGCCCCAGGTTGTAAAAGGCCCAGACTCTAGGGCTGTTGCAATAAAGAAATAAATACATCTTGCAAATGGATCAGGTCCCTGTCTGCAAAGTCCCTTCCTTCCAGCAATGTGAGCCCTAAGTGAGGAATGTCAGGCAGGGCCTGAGCAGCCGGAAATGAGGGGGCGGGCTCTTCTGGAAACTGATCTAGCAGCTGCCAGTAGGTGGTCTGTTTCTAAAAACTTTATCCATCCCCAACCAAGCAACTGACAAGCAAACACCTTCCTCCCCCAAGGAGACACCCCTTGGTCTTACCTTCCCTGAAGAAAATGGGAAGAGTGGCAGGGGAAGAGAACAGATAATCTGGGTGAATAAACCAAGGTCAGAGTAGAAGGTGTGCCTGGACTGGGAAGCTCCCTCCCCTTGGGCTCACAGCTGGACCTTCTGAGAACCAATGCCCATCTTCTGGACCTCAATTCGGCCTCAGTGTTAGTATGGGGAGAGCATAAATTATCCACAAACCTGAGCAAGGGGGGGGGGGGTCCAGGGTTAATCATTATGCAATGCTATCTCGTTGAAATCTAAAAATCGGTTCTAGATGTTTATCCCTCAATTCTCAGATGTGGAAACTGAGGCTGAGGTATCGGCTTCATAGCACAATGAGCTAAGTCAGGGGATGAGGCAGGTGCAGGAGTGGCTTCGTGACCTCCAATTTTGACCAAGGACGTCTCTGATCCCACTTCTGATGTTCAAAGGGAAACTAAGCCAGGGACAAGCAACAATGCAAACATGTCTGCTGGCGCGGTCACGGTACTGCTGGCTGACGCCCGGCTGCCTGCACCGTCAATGCCTGTAAGACCTCCATGCTGGGTGATGCTACTCTGCTAAGATACCAGCAGCGTGGTGTGCAGCGGGCAGACAGAAGTGGGACCCAGTGGTCCTCTGGCCCTTGGGGCAGGCTGTGTGTCCCCAGGACCCTAACTATAAGGCCTAGATGAGAGAACAGGCTTGCCTTAACATGTTTCACCTGACTCCAGTAGGAAAAAGAGTCTTCAACTCAGAGATTTGCTGCAGACTAAAATGCAAAGATTGTTTTCCCTCATTCACTTAGCAAATGAACTGTGACCGGCAAGCAGCAAGGTGGACAAAGGTCTGTTGGACCGGGCTGATCCTAGGCAAGGTAAATCACCACACAGGCAGGTATGGCGGCTCATGCCTATCACCCTAGCCACACTGGAGGCTGAGATCTCGGGATCAAGATCCAAAGCCAGTCCGCGCAAGAAATCCATTGAGACTCTTACCTCCAGTTAACTACCAAAAAAGCTGGGAATGGAAGCATGGGTCAAGTGGTAGAGCACCAGACCTGAGTGCAATGCAAAGCCTAAGGGAGACCCTACAGTGCAGACAGTGGGTCAGAAGGAGGGATCCAGCGGACATGGAAGCTTGTCTGGGAAAGGGAACCTGGGCAGATAAGGTGATGGTGGGGTGGAGCAGAGGGCCCCGTTGGAGCAATGAGGGAGAGGAGAGCGCGAGGTGGTCCTGAGCAAGAATGAGGTGCCGAGGCGTTGCACTGGGCCCAGCGCGGTTACTAGAAACCGGCGTGCCAGCTCAGGGCACGCCCCCTGCCCCTCTGTGGCACACACGCCCTCATGCCTGTCACCCGCCAGCCCCAGAAGCAGCCCCCCTGACCACGTGGACCTCAGCCGTTCACCATCTTCCCTTCCTCCTCGCCCTCTCCTCTGGCTCCCCAGAAAACAGCTCAAGTTCACCTCCAATCGGAAGCCTTCCTCCACCCTCGGCTACCCCATCTGCCTCCCTCTGCTAACATAGGTTGAGGATCCTGAATCTGAAAATCCCAAACCTGAAATGTTCCGTAACTGGAAACCTACCGAGCACTGATAGTGTGTCACAAGTGGAAAATTCCACACCATGCAACTTGATTTCACGCACCAAGTTCTTTAAAATATTGTATAAAGGTTACCTTCCAGCTACACACGGCGATGGATGGATGCGAAACACAGCTTTGAGTTCATGCTCAGACTTGGTTTTCCTCCCCCCAAATCCGAAAATCAAATCCCTAATCCAAATTAACTGTGGTTTAAACGTTTCTGACAAGGGAACCCTAATCACATGTATACAGGAAATACAGCTAATGCAGGAGACCTGGCCCACATCTTGGAATCAAAGCTACTCAGGAGGCTGAGAGCTGAGGATCACTGTTCAAAGCCAGCATAGGCAGGAAAGTCCATGAGACTCTTACCTCCAAGTGACCACCAAAAGTGAGCAGTCTTGGGCAGAAAACGCTAAGGGACAGCACTGAGGCCCTTAGTTCAAGCCCCAGTACCAGGACCCGCCCCCCGCACTCCCCCCAAGGAAAACAACAAACGAGAAACTTTCAAATTGACCAAATCAGGGCTATCTAGATGATATCATTTTTAAACAGAAATTAAGAATACGAATCTGGGCACCAGGAGCTCATGCCTATAATCGTGCCTAGCTACTGGGGGGGGGGGGGGGCGCTGAGATCTGAAGATGGCAATTTGAAGCCAGCCCAGGCAGGAAAGTCCATGAGACTTTTTTTTAAATCTCCAATTAAAACAAAAAAAACTGGAAGTAGGAATGTACCCCAAGTAGTAGAGCCCCACCCTTGAGCAAAAAACTGCTCAGGGACAGTGGCCAGGCCCTGAGTTCAAGTCCCAGAACAGGCACAAACAAGCAAACAAAAATTAGGAATACTAAATCACATTACTGAAGACTGCAAAATAGTATCACCTCCCATTTCAGCCCAAACTCAAAGATTCATTCATCACAGACCATCATCTGCCCATCGCTCCAGGAAGTTCTATAGGAACTTATGTAGGAAGTTGTGCGAGTTCCTCACCAAAATGTTCATCCGAATTGGTTTGGTTCTTGTAGCACATTTGTGTAGATTTGATCATGACCAATAAAGAAAAAAATATGAAAACCTGTTCCCCAGATGAAATCTTCCACTGCCAAACCAGACAGGAGAGCAGAAGTCAGTGAGCTGTCAGGAAATGAGGACGGCTGAGTAACAAAAATCCCGACTGTTAACTAGCAAGACCCAAGAGGGTGGTATGTGAAGGGGTGGAAAGGGGAGAAGGAAGGGAAAAGAATGGACACCTAGAATGCAGGAAATGAGGAAATGATAGCTTTTCCAGGGGCGCCCAGCCTCCCACAACAACATTCTAAAAGAAAACAGTCAGTGCTGTACTGTCCGGATCAGCGCAAGCCTGCTGGGGGCACAACGTACAGACAGGAAAGGTGAGCCAGTGCAAAAGGAGGGAGTCTAGGGTTTACACTGCTGACTAGAGGAGGGATGGGGTATGTGTGTGTGATGAGTAGGGATGGAGGTGGGAAGGGGAGGTCTGAGCTACTCGGGAGGCTGAGATCTGAGGATCCTGGTTCAAAGCCAAGAAGGGCAGGGAAGTCTGAGATTTATCTCCAATTCACCCAAAAAGTCAGAAGTGGAGCTGTGGCTCAAGTGGCAAAGCACTAGCCTTGGGACCCAGACCCTGAGTTCAATAGTTCAAGTCCCAGGAAAGTCTGAGTTAGGAATAGCAACTCAGGAGACATTATAGAACTTTAAATGTTTCTCTTTGCTCTTTCCCCGGGTTTGTACAGAGCTACTGAGGCCTGACCCCAGGGCCTGGTGCCCTAGACAAGCACCCTAGTTGTTGGTATTCTTCTTCTTCCTCCTCTTCCTCCTCCTCCTCCTCCCATATCACTCCTCCTCTTGTAATTTTTCCATTTTGTTTTGCAGGTAGCAGGACTTGATCTCAGGGCCTGGGGCTTGCTTGGCTTCTTTGCTCGGCTGGTGCTCTACTACGTGTGACCCTTCATAGCTCCATCTCCTGGGTAGCTAGGATGACCACCTGGTTTGCAGCTTTGGGTTTTGCTTCTCTGCTTGCTTGCTAGTTTGTGAGACGGCGCTGTCCGTGTGATCCTCTTTCCTCAGCCTGAGATTACAGGTGCGTACCACCATGTCTGACTGCAGGCTTCTGGGACCCTGGAGGTGTTTTCTAGCACAGGGAGGTAGGGAGGGAGTACTTCGCCATATGTAGCTGCACTGTCCGGAGAGGTCACCATTTCCTGTTGTATGTATGTAATCTGCTCTTCCTCCCCGCAAAACAGCTGACTCTGCAACCTGCCAGGACCCTGGGCAGCCACAGTCTGATGGTTGTGAACTGTGACAGCTCACGGGACCCAGGGTAGCTGGAGCCTTACCCTCGAAGAGCAGTGTGGGTTAGCGGGAATGCTTCCTGGAGGAGTTACACGCATAGATGGGAGTTCCTTAGGAAAGGAAGTTAGGAGACTGAATCATGCCCCATATATTCAGCTGATTCTGTCATAATACAAAAAGTAAATTCTAGAAAATCAGCCAGGCCTTTGGAGTATTGAGTACTGTATCTAAATTAGCTTACCAAAGGGTTGGGGGGGAGGGGAAGCAGTGTGCTTTAATTGCAAAGACTTAACACTACCACGTGAACTAAATATTCTGGTCTAGAAGGCCAGAATAAGAAAGCCTATTCTTCATGCAGGGATAGGATTATAGGACTATAGGACTATATAAATCCATGGTGAGATTAAGGAGTGGCTCACATCTGTTATCCTAGCTACTAAAGAGGCTGAGATCTGAGGATCTGGATTCAAAGCCAACGCAAGCAGAAAAGTCCAGAAGACTCTTATCTCCGACTAACCACCATAAAACCAAAAGTGGAGCTGCGACTACAGTAGCCTTAATGGAAAAAACTCAGGGACAGTGCCCTGAGCTTATCAAGCTTCAGACCACATAAAAGGAGGGGGGAGGGAGATCAGCCTGACACTAATGGCTCATGCCTATAATCCTAGCTACTCAGAAGGCTTGAGATAGGTGGGTGGCAGTTCAAAATCAGACCAGACAAGAAAGTCTCAGAGACTCTTAGCCACTAAAAAGCCAGAAGTAAAGTTGTGGCTCAAGTAGTAGAGTACCAGTACCAGCCTTGAGTGGAAAACATCTAAGCGGGGTCAGAACCTAGCCTCTGAATCTCAGCCCAAGTACCAGCACAAAAAGAAAAGAAAGTCATCCACAGACACAAATCCGCTAGAAGAGTTCGATGCTCTTACGGGCCAGATGCCGCTGACACGCCAGGCCTTACTGGCTTAGTGGTAACCCACGCCAGCAGGTCCCCAGGGCAAAAGCACTGTGCCTCCAAGATCTGAGAGCAGGAGTTGAACCCCAGCCCTTCCTCTCATTAAGCAATTCAATACATAATCACCTGCTAGGTTTGCAACTAATAATGGCAAGCCATTAGAAGCTTCTAGGGGCTTGACTTCCATCAGCCAGTTTGCCATAGGAAAAACCAAGAGGAGAGTGAGAAAGGATGGGGATACAGAAAGAGGCTCTTGCCTGCACGTCTGGAGTTTAAAAAAGAAAAAAAAACCTTGTGTTTTTCCCTTGTAAAGAGAATAAGCATGCAGGGAATGTCTCTCTAAGGTTGAAGACATGTGTGGAATGTTCAACATCATGGTAGGGAGGAGATAGCGCCTCTCTGGTCCTGCCTGCAAGGAGTGGAGGTGGTGAGTTCAGGCCAGCTAGGAAGTGCGCGGAGGACACAGGGCAGGTGACAGGCCTCGGGCCTCGGGGCCCCGGGCCAGAGCATCACACTGCCCCACTTCTCCCTTCTAGGAAGCCATCTGACATCCAGGTGTTCAGGGAAGGCAGCCCTACCGGGAGGGGTACCAGGCCCCTGCTGGATGTGTCTCTGGTTGAAGACCTGAGTGATCTTGTCTTTAAAAAAAAATCGCTGGGCTGGGGATATAGCCTAGTGGCAAGAGTGCCTGCCTCGGATACACGAGGCCCTAGGTTCGATTCCCCAGCACCACATATACAAAAAATGGCCAGAAGCGGCGCTGTGGCTCAGGTGGCGGAGTGCTAGCCTTGAGCGGGAAGAAGCCAGGGACAGTGCTCAGGCCCTGAGTACAAGGCCCAGGACTGGCCAAAAAAAAAAAAAAATCGCTGAACAGGGCTGGAGTGCTTACCTAGCATGCATGAAGCCCTGGGTTCGATTCCTCAGTCCCCACATGCTCAGAAGAAGCCAGGAGTGGCGCTGTGGCTCAAGTGGTAGACTGCTAGCCTTGGGCAAAAAGAAGCTCAGGGACAGGTAGCTTCACTCCAGTAATCCTAGGTTTCCAAGTGGCTCAGATCTGATGAGTAAGGTTCAAAGCCAGCAAAGGGCAGAAGGATCTGTGGGACTCCTACCTCCAATTAATCATCAAAAAGCTGGAGGGGGAGCGGATGTCCCTTAAGTGGTAGACGGTCAGCCTTGAGTGAAAAAGGCAAGCTCATAAAGCCCTGACTTCCAGCCTCAGGAGTGGCACACAGCACAAAGGAGGGCAGAGGAGGGAAGGGGGCGGTAGGAAGGGGGAGGGCAAGGGAGGAGAGGATGAGTGACCAACAAGAAGGTCACAGATGCGCTCTCGGCTACGCTAACTAGCACTTTCTTTAGAGGTCTTAGGCCCGTGACAAACCCTACATTCCACTCTCACCTCATTTCTGCACCAGCTCAAAACTCCACTGTAGCTCCCTGGAACCCGCAGGCTAAAGTCCAAGCACCTCATCCGGTTTGGAAGGCCCCTGGCTACCTGTCCGGGCGTACTTGGAATCTCTCCAGTGATGTTCCGCAAGCAGAACCCCTTTCTATCCATCCCAAGTGAACACTGAATTTGTTCTCTACCTCTCCACAGCCAGAGCCTTGGTCTAGCCACCCTTGCCAAAATGATGCAACCCAGCCCCGTTTCTACTGTCCACTGACCATCCACCATCAACCCAGCAAAGACAGTCATGGCACTTCAATATCAGACTCTACTTCCCCACCTTAGCAGCCCCCCCCCCAAAAAAATGGAGGTACACATAAGGTCCCTACCTCAAGACATGGCCCCGCCCATCCTGGACCCTAGATTCCACTCCAAACACACAAGCCTCTCAACACTGAATCCTCTCTCCCAGATTTTTTCTAGCCTTAGGACTTATACACGTGCTTTTCTCTTTACCTAGTAGATGATCCCTCTCTCAATCTGTTTTCAAATCTAAAAAGCCAGGTGTAGGAGGCTCCCGATAGCTCCTCAGCTGGTTAAGATGTGAGGAATTAGGTTCAAAGCCAGTGAGGAATTAGGTTCAAAGACAGCCCAAGAAGAAGAGTCTATGAGAATCTTATCTCCAATGAACCAGAAAAAAAGCCAGAAGTGCAACTGTGACTCAAGTTGTTGAGTATTAATCTTGAGCAGAAAAGGCTAAGAGACAGTACCTAGGTCCTGAGTTCAAACCCTAATAACCTGAAGAAAAGAGAAAAAAGAAAGGGAGGGAGGGAAAGAAAGGAAAAAGAAATCTAAAGAACCTAAAAGTGATTGTGAATATCATGTCCTCCATACGCCTTCTCATTTTCTTCTCTTTGTCTATATTTTTCAAATGTGCAAGTGAGATGTATAGTTGTTTCTATTTTTCCATAAAGGCGACGTTATATTAAGTGAAGTAAACCAAGTACCAAAAGACTAAGAGAGGCCAAATGATCTCATTCACATGTGAAATCCAAAAATGTTCCTCTCATGGAAGTTGCCAGAATAGGACCGGGGAAGGGGAAGATGGGGCTTTGGGGCAGGGTGGGGGGCAAAATGCGAGAGTGCTGAGTCACAGTTAGACAGGAGAAGAAGTTCCAATATTCTGTTGCAGGGTGGGGTGGCTATAAATGACTACACTATACTGGATGTTTTAAAAAGAAAATATAACACTTATACTGATCTCAATACAATGTAAAAACAAGCTGAAACAAAAGGTAGTTTCCCCACGAATAAGTATAACTTTTAGGTCAATTAAAGAACACAGAAAGGCCCAGGTGGCTCACACCTGGAATCCTCAATACTCAGAACAGTAGCCAAAGGGGGAAAAAAACAACAACTCAGGAACAGTACCTAAATCGTAAATTCAAGCTCTAGGACCAACACAAATGAAACAAACAAGGATGAAAGGGACCCTTGAAAGGTGGCTCAAGTGGTCAAGGGCCTGCCTTTTAAGTAACAAGTATCATGAAAATGCAAGTAAATACACGCAATAAGGGAAAGCTAACAAGTAATAATGTCTTTGACCTTAACCACCGTCATCCTAGTCTCTAAACATTCACACCCAAGTCTGAGCATCCTACAGTTATACACAGCAAGGCTGGAGGGGGGGGGTGTCCTCCCGTGCGTGTGCAAGCCCACGATGGCCTGCCACGGTGGTCTGTGACGCGACCTCCCTCACCCACCCGGGTCTAGTGCCACACTGGCGTGGCAGCACGGAGCCACGCTTCCTATTTCTGGCACATCTTAAACCACAAAAGAACCCAAATGCCGCCGCGGGCACTGGTGGCTCACGCCTATCATCCTAGCTACTCAGGAGGCAGAGATCTGAGGATGCAGATTGGAAGCCAGCCCAGGCAGAAAAGTCCGTGAGACGCTCATCTCCAATGAGCTACTTGGGAAAAGCCAGAAGTGGCGCTGTGGCTCAAGAGCTGGAGAGCTAGCCTTGAGCACCAAGAGGCTCAGGGACAGCAACCAAGCCCTGAGTTCAAGCCCCAGGACCTGGGGATTACAAAAAACAAACAAACCAAATGCCCTTCAGCTGGACAGGAAGGACAAAGAAGAACAAAAGTCCATGTATTCAACACAATGCCACTCCCTTCGTGGAAACCCCAGGCAGTGAGAGACTGCAGGGAACAATCCAGAAAAGAAACCCATTCCTGCAGCCATGTCATCCAACACCGTGCCTGGCTTCTGGCACCCACGGCGCCTGCGTGTTGGCCCAGGGCTCTTGCTTCCCATTCAGATTCCGTTCTCTCTCCAACAAAGCAGCCAGAGGATGATTGCTGAAGCCTAAGTGTGACCCAGTCGCTTTCCTGCCTAACTCACCAAATGAGAGGTGAGAGCTGCGAGGTCCCCTCTTCCCCGACCCCTCTGAGAGCCGCGTCAGGCTGCTCTGCGCCGCTCTTCTGCTACGGGACCACCTGACTACAGGCCCTCTACACTCTTTTTTTGGTTCCCCAGGCTGGTACTGGGACTTGAACTCTGGGCCTGAGCACTGTCCCTTAGCTTTTTACCTCTAGGCTAGCACTCCACCACTTGAGCCACAGCACCCTTTCTGGCTTGTGTATGTGGTGCAGGCCTCTCTCTGTATGCTGGCACGTGCCGTTGTTGCTAGCACGACCTCCATCCCTTTGTGACCCTACTGAATGGCCTAGATTAATACACACTAATACAGGTGGGCAGGAGTTTTTGTCTCTTTTACTGCCTCAGTCTCTCCAGCAGCTACAAGAGTGCCAACACACACCAACATAAAGCACTCGGGATGAATGACTTACTCCATCCCTCAGGAACAGAGCAGCAAGTGGTAGGGCTGACTCACCAGGAAAACAGAATCCAAAAGAATAATAAACAATAGCAATGGCTGTTATGTCTTGCTAGAGGCCTCACTTCCTGTGTGCAAAGTGCTAGGCGCTGTTGGGGGGAGGGGGCGAGACTATTGTTTTCCCTGTCCCGTGGCTGATGAGCTTCAGGGACCTAATGTGTGAAGGGTGACTCCCCCAAACCCTGCCCTGCCTACAGCTCCCATGCTTCTCCTCTTGTTATTTATTTCTGTGCCAGTACTGGGGCTTGAAGTTAAGAGTCTCTTGCTTTTACATATTGCTGTTAGGTTGTTGTTGATTTTTTTTTTTCCCCACAAGGTGAGAGCTCTGCCCCTATAGCTTTTTAGTGATTCACTGGAGATAAAAGTTTAACAGACTTTTCCAACTAGCTGGCTCTGAACCATGACCCTCAGATCTCAGCCTCCTGAGGAGCCAGGATTGATTTACAGGCGTGAACCACCAGCAGAGGCTCTCTCTTCTTGTTCTAACTTCTGTCAGCCAGGATGCTTTCAGATGCTTGAAAAGAACTGCGATGAAGTTACTGCTTGCTCATCATCTGTTACCAGAAAGTTATTTTTATATATTAAAACATCTTAGACTGCTTTATGCAGCTGTGAGAAGTAATAAAACCCCATAATTGTGACAGCAATAGTTGCTCCCTTTCACGGAGGACTGAGTATGAATCTTAAGCCCTATGCCAAGTGCCTGTGTTCATCAACCTACTTCCTGCCTACAGCCGCTGAGCTGGTTATTAATTGTTCCATCTTACAGACAAGGAAACTGAGGTGAATCAACTTGGTCTAGTCACCCAGACGTGTGCTCGGCCTCCTGCTGCTGACTGGCTTCTCTCCTTCTTTCTTCTTTTAAATAACTTTGTCTCTTTTGATCTTATTTCTTGTATTTGTTTATGTAGTACTGAGGAATCAAACCCAGGGCTTCATGCATGCTAGGCAAGCAATCTACCACTAAGCCACATTCCCACACCTGGCTTTCCTCATCCTTTAGTCTCCCCCCCCCCCCTGGAAAATAAGCCACCACCAACACGACCACACAAACACCATATGCCCACCTAAATGACAAGGACAGGTGATCTTTCCTTTTTGTTCTTGGTGGTCATGGAGCTTCAACTCCGACCTTGGGTGCTGCCCATGAGCTTTTTTACTCAAGAATAGTGTTCCACCATTTTGCAACATAGCTCCAGTTCTTGTTTTTAGATGGCTAATTGGAGATAAGAGTCTCACAGACTTTCCTGCCCAGGCTGGCTTCCAACCATGATCTTCAGATTTCATCAGTCTCCAGAGTAGCTAGGATTACAGGCGTGAGCCACCAGCGCCTAGCACAAAGCCATTTTTTTACAGTGAAAGCATCAGGGCTAGGTAGGCACTGGGTGCCCCTCCCTAAAGAAGTTCATGGTCAACCAGGGAAAAAATGTCTGGAAGCAAAATAATAACCCAAATGAAAAAAAGAGAAAGGACTGCAGTAAAACTCAGAGGTAGAACACTTGTCTCACCTGTACAGGGCCCTGGAGACCATCATGACTAAACAGAACAACCAGACAATTCGTAAGTCTGCAAAGAAAAAGAATCAATGAGACTAGGCTGGGAGTGTAGCTCCAAAGAGAGCACTTAGCTAGAATGTATGATTCCTTAAGCTCCCTGCCCAGTAAGGAAAAGGAGAGGAAGGGGCAAGGAGAGGGGGAGAGGAAAAGAGAGGAGAAAGGGAGAAAAAAAAATGAGACTAGAGTTTGACATTATGAATATTTAAGTTTTGCATTTTATGACCCAATATCTTTGGTCTTCTTTTTTTGTTTTTTTAAGAAATACTGCCTATGCAACAGCAATACTTACAAAACCACATGCTGTAAACCAACTATACAATTCGTGGGGGGTGGGGAGGGGGGAAGGTGGGAGAAAAATGAGGGAGGAGGTAACAAGTTGGATAAGAAATGTACTCACTGCCTACTTAACACTAGGTTGGATATGAACCTTATGGCTTCGGTAGAGGGGAGTAGGGAGGGATAAACGGGAGAAAAGAAAGGATGGGGTAACAATGTTTAAAACCCAATGTAATCACTACCTTACTTATGTAACTGTAACCCCTCTGCTCATCACCTTTGCAATAAAGAGAAAAAAAGGTTTTTAAAAAAATCAAAAAAAGAAATGTACTCACTGCCTTATGTATGAAACTGTAACCCCTCTGTACATCGCTTTGGCAATAAAGAAATAAAAACAATACTGCCTATAAAGGGCTATAATTGTTTTTTCTTAATCTTAAGAGTCTGGGGAGAACCACTTCAATTTTTACACTACTAGGGGACTCCATCAAACCTAAACATAAACCCTAGAATATGTGAATGCTCCGTGAAGGTCAGGATTAGAGATCGTCACCAAAGGTCTCCACCTCGCATCTGTCCTAAAGATGACAGTAATTCAACTCTGGACACCATCCTAGCGTGGCTTGGGTCTGGAGACAAAGCAGGAGCCCTGCCTGTCTTTTGCAAATGATTGCACAGAAACCAAGAATCCCTACTTATCCCCACACACGGATCCTGGCCCAGGCCCCAACAGACCCCTCGCCCCCCTCCCCCCATAACAGCCCAGATTTCTCCCTTACCTAACACATCTCAGATCCCTGCCTAAATCAGCCAGTTCTACCAAGATGGCAGAGGCTGGCAGCCTGAGCACAGGGCATCTTCACAAGATGTTAGGGTTCCTATTCACGCTTGAGCTGGGTAGGAAGGGTGGGGCTGGCCTCAGTCCTCCTACTCAAGGCCAAGGCTCATCTTTTGGCTGGTTATTAATTTTACCATCTTCTGACTTCTCTGGAGAGTAGGCCAGGCCGTCAGGTGGCCCTGCCTCAAATCCCATCAGCTTTCCACAGCCCCGCTATGTTACCTAGGGTGAGCTATATGCTCCTCATCTATAAAATGATAATAATATTCCTCCCTTTGACGGATGCGGCGGCTCCCGCCTATCATTCTAACTACTCAGGAGGCTGAGAGGTGAGGATGGAGGTTCTAAGCCAGCCTAGGCAAGAAAGTAAGACTCTTATCTCCAATTAACCACTAAAAAGCCAGACATGGAGATAGTATGGCTCAAGTGACAGAGCACTAGCCTTGAGCAAAAAGATCAAAGACAGTACCCAGGCCCTGAGTTCAAAGCCACAGGATAGACACAAAAATTAACTAAGTAATTAATCGAATTAAACTGAACATAAAAAAAATCTTACAGGACTGCTGCAAGATTACATGAGATAAGACATCCATAGCGTTTAGAAGCAAAGCTGGCCCGTGACTAGAATTCCATTGGTCCTGGACAGTTTATTGTAGATAACTGCCACCTGGGGTCCCAGGAAGCAGACATGTGAAGGGTGTGTTTGGCAAGTTAAATGTGTTCAGATTTACTCCAATACTACTATTACTGTTGCGATTGTTAACTTTTATACTATTTTCTTATCATTCTTAGGCCTATTGTTCTTTAGATCATGTTAGCCAAGGAGGCTCCTGCCAAAGGAATCGTTTTGCCAGCGTTCTATAAGCCTGGAATTTCAGAGATTCTTCTAAGAGGTAGATGCAACTATCCACAGACTCATCGATGGCTAGTATTATTCCAGACTATTGATCTTGTCCCTCCTTGGGTCAGAGGCCCACCAAACTCTAGCATTAGAGGAAAGGAGATCTTGGCCTCTTAATGCCATTTGCAAGCTGGCATCAGGAGAAGGGGGCATAGAAGTTGTGTCTACACCTATCTAAGTGAAGAGATGCAAAGTAACAGAGTATCCAGAAGGACTACAATGTCATCTAAAACACGGTCAAGTGCAGTCATTAGCAGGCCTTCAACTACAACAACCAGCAACCGAGGACAGTCCTACAATTCCCCAGGAAAAGACAGACTTGCTCTTGATCTAAGCAAGTTCAGGGTCACTCAAACAAAGAGAAAGGACGACTGTGGCTCCAGAGACTCTGGCTAAGGATGTCCAACTGGGGTAGGCAGAAGGACCAGGACACAGTAAACACAGGATCCTGAATCCAACCAGTCCATGCGGCAGCCTGCCATGCTGATAAAAACCTAAAGATCAAGGATCAGTTCCACTCGGATGGTAAGAAATCACTGAGTTTTTAGACCAGCAATCACATAAACCAAGTCAGATGCACTACAAAGCAAGACAAAAACTTGCTTCCAGTTCTGCCACAGAAGGGGGGAAGGGAGAACTGTAGAAGAAAAGGAGCCTGGTATAGATGAAGGTGTCGGTGGCACAAACCTGTAACTCCCTAACATCCGGAAGACTGGAACATGAGGATTAGGAGACGGAGGCCAGCCTAGGCTAGAAAGATCCTGTCTCAAACATTTAATAATAATAGTAATACTAATAAAAAAAATTAAGGAAAGAACCAAAAGGGAAATCAACCAGGATGAAAAAAAGGAGACTGATCTTCTATTTCTCTAGAAAAGCTGGTTCATGCAAAATTCTGCACTCTAGATGGGTAAAGCCACAAGAAACAGCAATTCAGAACCAGGGAAAACAATCCCACAGCCAATTACAGATCTCCGGCGGGCAGTCGGCGCTTCAAGCCTGGCAGAACCCCTCCAGAAGTGGAATTCACCGCGCCCTGATGCCAGCCTCCCAGACCACCAAGCAGGTCCTTACCTCCCAAATGGAGCTCATTTCCAACAAGAGACCAGGCCACACGGATGGGATTATTTATCCCTCTGCTTTCCTGTAGGTTTCCTTCCTGATAAATCTTTCAGGAAGTACCATCCAGGGTGCCAAGGATCGATGTAACCCCCTTTCTGCTGGTTAGAGCTTTAGAAGGGCTGGCTATGACCACAGGACTGTGGCAAAGGAACAAGCCTCGACTTGTCACTGCCCATATGCAAAACAAGCCTGCAACATCCTATAACACACTGTTCAGCAGACAGTCCCACCACGCTCGTCTCCCCCACCCCCAACCCACACACGCGCACAAACAGGCTTCTCCATCCTTTCCTCTAGCTGACACACAGACGACTGCACAGCCTCTCTTGGAAGACGCAAACCAGAGAAGAAACGCAAAAGCCTCACCCTCTTGTCCCTGTACCCGCTTACTTGGTTTCTTTCCTGAACTCTTTTAGAATGGCCTGAAGACAGGCGCTAAGAGAATTTCTATCCCATGCCTGCAAACGGCTCAGGAAAAATCCCCGATGCGTCTACAGCTTCCTGAAAATCTGTACTCAGAAGAAAAGAAACAGAAAGAAAGAAAACTGGCATATATAACAGCATAGGCCGATCTTATTAAACTAATAACCCATCCCCTCCGTCCGTTCCCCCCCCTACCCCCAAGAATTACCATGAGGCGGATACGTGAGCATCAACAAAAAACAACGCAAAAGCTGAGAAAGTTTCAAAACACAGTTACAAGAGTTTGAGGACATCACCCGGAGAGGATGGGGAGGGGGGAGGGGGGAGGGGGGTGGCTGATGGAAGGATGGAGAGCGCATCCTACCATTCAGACTTCCAGTTCCACAAAGCGCTCCCCCCACCCCCGCCGGGCCCCGCCGTCTGCGCTGATTGGAGACGGGTCTGATCTCGGAGATTAGGCACCAGGCTCCGATCAAGTGCAATAAATCCGGAATCACCTCCCTGCACGGGCGATTCGCTGTCACCTCTCCCCTCCCCCCCCACCCCCACCCCCGGCCAGGCCCAAACTCGCTGCCAGCCTGGAGTCTGGTGCGCGGCTAACACACACACACACGCGCACACACACGCGCGCGCGCAGCGGGACCCCCTCTCCTCGACCCACTGCGCTTCCCTACCCACCGGGCCAGGCCGAGGCTCCACGAGTTTCCAGACACGCAGAGCATAAGGAAGAATTGGAACTTACTGGGGAGATGGGGAGGAGGTGGCTCGGGCCGGGTCTCCCGGGTCGTCGTGGCGCCCCACATCCTTCCCGAGTGCAGATCCACGTCGAGGGTCCCCCCCCTTCCCCGGAGTGCGCAGGAGGAGGAGGACGGGGCTCCCCTCGCGGCGCGTGGCTGCGCGCCGCTCCCCCGGCTGCCCGGAGCCCGGAGCTCCCGCGCGGCCCGCGGGTCCATGTGCTCGGCGGCGGCCGCACGCGCTCTGCCCGGCGGAGCGCGGGGCTGGCGGGTGGCCCGTGACGTCACGGCGGCTCGAGCCCCGGGCCGCGCGGGAGCTCCGGGAGCGTGCGCGCGCGCGCGCGCCTCTGCCTGCCTGCCTGCGGGCCCGCCCGGCCCGGCGACCCCACTCCACCCTCCAGGGCGCCCCCTCCCAAGGCTCCCCCCCCCACCCCGACCTGGATGGGCACCCAGCCCCGGAAGGCCGAGCGTGGAGGGAGGGTTGGAGGGAGGGACGGGGGCGGGAGGGAGGGCAGGCGGGCCTGGGCCCCGGCGGCTGCAGCAGGCCCTGATGGCGCGTGGAAGGGCGCACGGGGCAACTGGACTGGGGAGAGGGGAGACGGGGGGTGGGGGGGAGGACTTCACGGAGCCAGCTGGCAGGCAGCACTGATACCAGCTCGCGGGGTGCACAGGGGCGGACCCCGGGCTCCCCCCGACCCCTCCCCACGCCCGCCTCCCCCGGCCCCAGGATGCTGGAGGTGAGGAGTTTTGCCACTTCCCCAGGGCAGTGAGTTAGAAAGATCGAGATGCTCGCAGATGACCGCGGTTCCCGCCGGAGACCCCAGGCCCGCTCACCCGAGCGCCTCCCGGGTACCGCCGGCACCCGCGCGCTCAGCGCCCGCCTGGACCACAGGTAGCCGTCCCGGGGCGGGGGGCCACCTGTCAGCGCCGCTGCGCTCCGCCCCGCGGGGCCAGGGTGGACCGGCCCGCGCCCAACGGGCCCCTGGATATCCAACCCCCCCACCAAAGAGAGGGCGCCCGCCCCTGCGTGGCGCGCGTGTACCCCGCTGGCTGTTATTCTCCATAAATGCCTTATTAAAAGATGACACATCTCCACTGGGGAAGCCGGACGCCCCGACGCAAGGGGGAGGAAGATGAGTTACCGGGGAGCCGGGGTCTGGGGAAAAGGTGGGCGCACGAATAGGTGAGCGCAGGATTACAAAAAGGAAACCCAAACCCGGGACCCCACACTCTGGGTCCTTCCAACACGCAAAGGGAGGCTGCCCCCTCCTCTCTCCTGCTACAGCCCCTTCAGTTTCGTCTCTTCCCATGGCTGCTCCTGGGGAAAAAAAGGAAATTTCGGCTTTAGCGGTGGCTCCTGCAACTCCTGGCTCTCTGATTCGCCTATTATTACAAAGCACCTGCTCTGTTTCTGCCTCCTGCCAGCTTGTCATCTCCTTTTGTTGTTGTTGTTGTTGTTGTTGTTGTTGTTTGGAGGTGGATGGAAGAGCAGGGTCTTACAGTGTAACCCAGGCTAGCCTGGAACTCTCACTCCTGCTCAGCCTCTCCCGGGCCAGCTGGGATTCCAGGCTGCAACACCAGGCCCTGCCCTCACTAACTTGTAATGTAGATGATGGCAAAGCTTTGTGTCTACACGGGTGAGGGCTTGTAGAACTTTACCTTTCCCAGGTTAAACGTTTAGCAAGGATACCACTGTTGTGACTGTGATAAAGAGTAGACTTTAGAGGATCCCTAAGTTGAGAGGCCAGGTTTGAATGGAAATCTTAGCCCCTTTACCAGGCCTCCATCCCTCAGACTGCCAGGTCCTGCCCCTTACATAGCTGCATTAAAAAGCCTTCACCGGGGATGACAAGAAACACTTTGGGCTTTCTGCTTTGACCTTTACACCCTTTGTCCTTCCTGGGTTTCTAACTGCTGTGATAGTCATAGATTCTTTCTTCTTCTTTTCTTTCGTAGGTATGGGTTAGGAACAAAAACAAAAGCACTTTTTCATTAAAAATTCACCCAGAAAGTGATTGCACAGAGAAGCCCATGGAGACTCTTACTTCCAATCAACCAGCAAAATAAACTGGGAGTAGAAGTGTGGCTCAAGCAGTAGAACACCAGCTTTGAGCAAAAAAGCCAGAGAAGAACAGCGTAGCCTTGAGTCCAAGCCTCAGTACCAGCACTCACAGAGAGAGACAGAGAAGAGAGAAAAAAGAAGAGAAATTCACAGAAGAAAACAGTATTTTAATATTGTTACTTTCCAGAGCAACCATTTTGGTGTATCTGCTTCCTTTTTATTTTTAATTATTTATTTGCTGATCCTGGGGCTTGAACTCAGGGCCTGGGTGCTGTTCCTGAGCCTCTTTGTGCTCAAGGCTATCCCTCTACCACTTGAGCCACAGGGCCACTTCCAGCTTTTTTGAGTAGTTTATTCGAGATAAGTGACTTTTCTAACCTGGCTAGGTTTGAACCACAACTCCTCAGATCTCAGCCTCCTAACTAGCTAGGATTACAAGCGTGAGCCACCAACGCCAGACTCTACTTCCATTAAAAAAAAAAAAAAAAAAGTCACTTTCAGCCACGTGCTGGTGGCTCCTGCCCTTACTTCACCTCCTGTTTGCTGGCCATGTGTTCTCTTTAAGCTGCTAGTCTTGGTTCCATGTCTGTAATTCCCACGGTTGCTTATTATTGGGCCTATAAGTAAAGTCCTGTCCCTCACAGTCCTTCCCTTCTCTATACCTGCTTCCTTGATCTCAAATTTCCCATGGAAGCTGAGTTTCTGTGGCTCAGGCCTCCTAGCTCCTCAAAAGCCTGAGATCTGAGGATCAGGGATCAAAACCAGCCCAGGTAGAAAAGTGTGTGAGACTCTTTCTCTTCAGTTTGCCAAGAAAAAGCCGGAAGTGGAACTGTGACTCAAGTTGATAGAGCACCAGTTTTTGAGCAAAATATCTCAGGGACCAGCACAATAAATAGACTAAATAAATAATGGTGAAGTTCGTCCTAAGTGCCAGGCAATATGCCAGTCCCCAGGTCTACTCTGTGGGCCTTCCTTCCTTCCTTCCTTCCTTCCTTCCTTCCTTCCTTCCTTCCTTCCTTCCTTCCTCTCTTTCTTGTGTGTGTAGGTACTTGCTTCACTTTTTCGCCCAAGACTGGTGCTCTACCATTTGATCCATAGCTCCACTGCTGGTGACTTGGACATGAAAGTCTCACAGACTTTTCTGCCCGGGCTGGCTTCAAGCCAGAATCCTCAAATCTCACCCTCCTGAGTAACAAGGATTATAGATATCAGCCAGGCTGGCAGGCATAATTTTCTGCTGAGGCAGGAACTACATGTCTTGGCTGCTTAAGATATCTCTAGCACCGGGCTGGGAATATGGCCTAGTGGCAAGAGTGCTCGCCTTGTATACATGAAGCCCTGGGTTCGATTCCTCAGCACCACATATATAGAAAATGGCCAGAAGTGGCACTCTGGCTCAAGTGGCAGAGTGCTAGCCTTGAGCAAAAAGAAGCCAGGGACAGTGCTCAGGCCTTGAGTCCAAGCTCCAGGTCTGGCAAAAAAAAAAGCTATCTCTAGCACCAGCTCCATAATTTGGGCAGACCCCATGCGCATCCCGGATGTGTGTGTGAGCAGGGTGAGAAGGCTCAGGAACTGGGAGTGAAAGTGAATGAGAGGAGAAGCACATACTTAACAAAGGCTAAATAAAGCTCTGGAGGATAGGTGGGGCCTGCCTGCTCCGAGACTTGGAAAAATAGGTTGAAATGCAGCAGAGGAGAAGTGGAGCTTTTGAGCTGGGAGAACAGCTGTTGACCATGTGACCAACTATAAGCACCAAGAAGGCTGGGTACAAACTCACTATAGGAAAAGCAATGAAAACGTTCAGGCCACGCGGCCATTTCCGGCTGGTTAATTGGAGGTAAGAGCCTCAAAGGAGTTTCTTGCCCGAGCTTTGAACAGTGATCCTCAGATCCCAGCCTCCAGAGTAGCTAGGAGTAAGGTGTGAGCCATCAGTGCCCTGCTGCCTTCTGCCCCACCCCCCACCCCCAAATCAGGTCTCTTCCCATTGATGGTCTGTACTTGCTCTGGGTTTATCTGATGAAGATGCGGGTTTTCTCTTCCCACATCTAACTATCCCCTTCTCATCAGCTTTTCCTTTGCATCTTGAAAACTTTACTTTGAGGTTCAGCTATTGCTCTCTGTGGGTTGTTTTTTTTGTTGTTGTTGTTGTTTTGGCGGGGGGCGGGCTAGGTCCCAATCTCTCCTCTTCAGTCAGTACCCCAGAATGCCCAGACTGCATCTTCTCTCTCTTAGGTCTCAGGGCCATATTCACACAGCACTGCCTGGCAACCGCCCAGCCTCTACTGAGTAAGGCTCCTCTCTGGTGTCTGAACTGCCCTCTGGCAGACAAGGAGAGAGAGAGAGACAGAGAGGCTGCCAAAGTCATCCCAGCAGTGAGGCAGGCTCAGGTCCAGAGAAGGCACCGGTTGGTGTTGGTTAAGGTCAAACATCCAGCAAGTGGCAGAACTAGAATGTACTAACCACTCACCCATGTGCAATGCAGTACAGCTCAGCCCACAAATGAAGTGAAGCCAGGCTGAATGTCAGGCAGAGAGAAGACTTCCTGATCTCACTGAACGGACACCTCCTGGACCCACAGATCAGTTCCAACTCCCAACATAAGGCGTCAGAAAGGTCAGGTTTGATGTCAGACCATCTCTAGCTTGAACCTATTGTTACTTATATGAGCCAAAGTGAGTTATTTAATCAGTTTCCAATGTCTTTATTTTTTTCTTTTTTGTGCCTGTATGGGGGCTTGAACTCACCGAGTGGACATTTTAGCTTAGCTTTTTCACTCAAGCCACTTGAGCCCCAGTGTTTTGGTGGTTAATTCAAAATAAGAGTCTCTTTGATTTTTCTGCCCAGGCTGGCTTTGAACCATGATCCTCAGATCTCAGTAGCTACAATTACAGGCCTGAGCTACTGGCACCTGGCTCCAGTTTCTTTTCACTGGCTTAATTTTAGAAGGACACATGACACAGAATTTACCATTTTAATTTTTCTAGGTGCCTCTTAAATCTAATGACATTGAATACATCCACATTCTTGTCAAATCATCTGTCCTCTCCCCAAACCCCTTTCACCTTAGGAAACTCTGTATCTACCAGACAACTCCCCCTGCCCTCCTTTTCCACCCTCTCCCTCAACCTTGGCCCCTGCAACAATGGTTCAACCTTCTGTCGCTATGAATTTGACTGCTTTAAACACCTCCCATAAGGGACATCATTCATTCTTGTCTTTTTGTGGCTGACTACTTCTGAATTCGCCTAGCACAGTGACCCCACGTTCAATCATGTCATGGTAGGTGTCCAAGTGTCCTTCCTCTGAAGGCTGGATGACATTCTATTGTGACGACAGAGCACCTGCCTTTATCCTGCCAGTGTTTATCCTTCCATTCATCCATGGATACCTGGTTGCTTCTGCCTTTCAGCTACTGTAAATCTTCCTGCCGCCATGAACATGAACATACAAGTGTCTCCTCGAGACCTACTTTCAGTTCTTCGGGGAGTTTCCCACAAATGTGATTGTGAGATAGGACAGCAACTCAATTTTTTAATTTTTTTTTGAGGAATCTTTATGGTGTTCAGATTTTTAAAGTGTGGTCTGTCTATCCTGATCCTGCGGCTTGAACTCAGGGCCTCGGTGCTGGCTGTCCCTTACCTTTTTCACTCAAGGCTAACACTTGAACTACATCTCTACTTTTGGTTCTTGGTGGTTAATTGGACATAAGAGTCTCACGGACTTTCCTGCCCGGGCTGGCTTGGAACCCTGATCCTCAGATCTCAGCCTCCTGAGTAGCTAGGATAACACATGTGAGCCACGGGCATCTGGCTGAGTTTTTAAGATCTCTGGCAGTTACAAACAGCAAGGTCCTTGTAAATGCCTATCAGTTTGGACTTCTCTGATATGTTCCTCATGATTAGCAAAGGCTGTTACTTGATCAGTAAGATAAGAACTAGCCTGCCTCCTTCATAGGCTCCAATTAAATGAGCTACCATGGTTTAAGATTGTCCCTTACATTGATCCCTGGCATACCTGCTATATTAAATACAGTCAGTTCCTGAGACGCTTATGACCTTTGTTCAACACTGACCATTTGTCTGCATTTAAAGGCAGAAGTTTAAAATCTCTCTCTCCCTCTCTCCTTCTCTCTCTTCCTCTCTCTCTCCCTCTTTCCCCCTTCCACCCTCCCTCTCATGTTGGTCATGGGGCTTGAACTCAGGAGCCTGGGCACTGCTTTTGCACTCAAGGCTAGCATTCTACCACTTTGAGACACAGTGCCTCCTCCAGTTTTCTGGTTGTTAATTGGAGATGAGAGTCTTATAGATGTTCCTGCCCCGGCTGTCTTCAAACTGGGATCTTCAGGTCTCAGACACCTGAGTAGCTAGGCTTATAGGCACGAGGCACCGGTGCCCAGCAAAATCCTCCTTTTGCCCAGAGGATGTATATGTCACAGTGTGCATGTCACAATTGAGTCACTCCAGCACAGAGTCTTCTTGAACTATATTTTAAGAAAACCATTGATGAAGATGAGTGGAAAGCAAAGATGTGCTTGGCTTTTGCTCTCATGAAGTGATGTAACTGAGAATGGGTTGAGAATTTGGGCTCTGGAGGGAGAGGAACCTGAGTTTAATCTGTTGCCTTTGTCCTCAGAGGCACCTGTCAACACTGCATGCTTTCATTTCCTCATAAGTAAAATGGGTCTCCTATCGGTACTCACACCACAGAACGATTGGGAGGAGAAAGGAAGCCAGTTCACCAATAGCACAGTGTCTGGCACATTGCAGGTACTGAAAAGATACTTATGCTTGTTCATGCAGCAATGAAACACAGTGAAATCATTTTAAGAGGTGTGGAGTGGGGGCAAAGGAGAGTGATAAGGGGTGAGATTGACTAGAATGCATTCGTACGTGTGCGGAAGGAGCAGAATATTGTAATGACATGTTTCTTCACAAAGAATGCATACTAACATGGTCGCTTAGGCTCATGGCTAATTTTCTTGCTTAATTTTTTTTTTTTTAATTTGCCAGTCCTGGGGCTTGGACTCAGGGCCTGAGCACTGTCCCTGGCTTCTCTTTGCTCAAGGCTAGCACTCTACCACTTGAGCCACAGTGCCACTTCTGGCCATTTTCTGTATATGTGGTGCTTGGGAATTGAACCCCAGGGCTTCATGTATACGAGGCAAGCACTCTTGCCACTAGGCCATATTCCCAGCTGGCTTGACTTTCTTGCTTGTGGCTGGCACTCTACCACTTGAGCACAGCACCACTCCCAGCCTTTTCTGTTTATGTGGTACTGAGGAATTGAACCCAGGGCTTCATGCATTGCTAGGCAAGCACTCTACCACTAAGTCACATCCCCAGCCCATAGAGATGGAATCTTTTGAACTTTTCTGTCCAGGGCTGGATTTGGATTTTGATCCTCAGGATCTCAACCACCTGAGTAGCTAGGATTACAGGCATGAACGACTGGCACCAGCTCTGTGTATGTGTGTGTATCTATCTATACATACATATTTTATACTTTAAAAAACCTGGGTATACAATCCATCTAAGCCACCTCTGTGCTGATGAGCTTCTGCTGGGATGTTCTACGAACTTTCATCAGCTGTCTGACATGGGACAAGGCCTGAGTCAGTTTCTTCCTCTGAGCAAAGAAAACAGTATTTATGGCCCCCTTTAATTTTGGCTGATTAATAATACAGATACCTTGCTTGCATGCAGCACTTTTAGATTCCTGATAGCTCATCTTGATGTCTTCTTGCCTAATATTACTGAGCATTTTCCTCTTTCTTTCTTCTTTCTTTCTTTCTTTCTTTCTTTCTTTCTTTCTTTCTTCCTTCCTTCCTTCCTTCCTTCCTTCCTTCCTTCCTTCCTTCCTTCCTTCCTTCCTTCCTTCCTTCCTTCCTTCCTTCCTTCCTTCCTTCTTCCTTCCTTCCTTCCTTCCTTCATGTCCTTGTCCTGGGGCTTGAACTCAGGTCCTAGTCACGGTCCCTGAGCTTTTTTCACTCAAGGCTAGTGTTCTATCACTTGATCCATAGCTCTCCTTCCAGCTTTTTGATGGTTAATTGGAGATAAGAGTGTCACAAACTTTACTGCCCAGGCTGGCTTTGAACTGTGATCTTTAGATTTCAGCCTCTTAAGTAGCTAAGATTACAGGCCTGAGCCACCAGTGGCCAGGTTTCCTTTTTTTTTTAATTCATCTTCTTCACTAGCATTGGGGAAAGAGATTTCATCTGTCCTCTTTACTGCTGTGTCCCCAGGGGCTTAACACATCACAGGTACTCAATAAAACATCTTAAGTATTTGTGAACTGAGTACAGCACCTTAAGAGGGGCCTAACATCTGGTAAATAATGACTGACTGGTTTGTTCCCCTTCCTAGCCCTACAGATGCCTGGCAGCAGGTGTGTGATAAGCTCCACGCATTCTCATGCCAGGCATGATGATATGTGATTGTAGTGCCAGCTATCTGGACAGCAGAGACAGGAGTCTCTAGAAAAGAAAGAAGCGTGACACAAACGTAGCTTTGAAGTCCATGTGGAAAATAAGGGAATGTTGCAGCTTCCCATGTCCCCTACCCACCAGCCTATGTGTGGTAAAGACATTCCATTTCCGTGGGCTCACTTCTGCTTATTTTCCTCAAGGGAGAAGAACCTGAGGCCCCATGGCCACTTTAAAGATGACTTTGGGCCAGATGTGGTAGCACATGTATATAATTCCAGCTATTCTGGAGACAAAGGAATGAAGATGGAAGACCACAGCCAGTCTAGAGAAAGTTAGGGAGATGCTGTACAATCAGGATTGCTGGGTGATTGTGGCTCATGCCTACCAACCTCACTACTCAGGAGGCTGAGATCTAAGGGTTGCGATTAGAAGCCAGCTGGGGCAGAAAAGTACCCATGAGCCTCTTATCTCCAATAAACCACTCAGGAAATAGAAGTGGCACTGTGGTTCAAGTGGTAGAGTGCCAGCCTTGAACACAAAGAAGCTCAGGAGCAGCGCCCAGACCCTGAGTTCAAACCCCACAGCAGACAAAAACAAAACAAAAACTTCCCAGCCCAGCCCTCTCTCTGTTGGCACCATGGGCTGTGGGAGGTACAAATGACCTGCAAGACCACACAGCTAATTCACAGGTATCTCCAGGAACAGAACTAGTTTTCTTTTGGCCCAATGTCTCTTTCCTTTAATGTACATACAGGGAGAGGATCTCCTCTTTGTTTTAGATATTAAAAAACAAAACCAAACTGCCCTGAACTTGCTCACTGGGTCTCTGCCTGTTTTATTTCTTTGTTTTGGGAGAAACTCATTGTACTCCGGTGTACATAGCTAGGAAAGATGGATGGACAATTGCATGAGTATCACGACTTATTCAAGAGAAATATTAACCGGGCATTTCTAGGGCCGTATTATCTCTTCCCATAGAATTTTCTGGCTGGTTCCTTGGGATCAACATCTTCTAGTCTTTCTCGGCACCTTATTTACTCCTGTATCTGATCTCATAAGTGTCTTAGGCCCAGGGTTCCTGAAGAAGCATAATTTTTCCATAACATCCTGGGTCATTGTACTTGAATCTTAGGTCAGACCAGGTAAGTTGGCTCTTGTGAGCTTTCCAACCTTTGCTGAACACAGGAAATCAATGCCGTGTGGTCATGGCCCTGAATTTAGAGCCAAAGCAGTCTGGTTCCAGTCTCTTTCTGCTTCTCTCCAGGCGCGTGTTCATAAATAAGTGATTGACTGTGAAGATCCTCGGGTTGTTTATATTTATACATTTCACAAATGGGAATGACGGCATCTATAGCAGAGGCCTCTACAGATGACTGAAAAGGCCTTTGTGGGTGGAGGTGTGTGGAGAGTCTTTGGTACACAGTAAGCTCTTAATAAACATTTGTTAGGAACTCTCAGTACTTAACCCTTTGGCTTGCACCCATCTCAATGGTGTTTTCTGGGTTTTATTTGTAAACCAAGCCCAACGGAGGCCATGACAAAGATTCTCTCTTGTCATCTGCAGTCAGGCTCTTCTGAGCCCCCAGCATAGGACGAATCTGAACAAACACAGTTGCTAGCAGCACAAGGACAGAACCCCATTGCAACCTTGCCTGCCTCAGAAAACACAAGATTATGAAAGGGGTGTATTGTTGTCTCACCCAGACCCTGAAGACAGAACTTCTGTGTGCCAGCTTCAGTCACAGGCACCAACCCCTCTCCAGTTCTCACTGTTAGTCATTTCCTCTTCCCTGCCATTTCCCCCTCCACTCCTTCATTCTCCCTTTAAAATGCCCTATCACCTCAGCACAAATGAGAATGGAGCTCGCTCAGCGCCTGCCCGCACTGTCAGTCACCACTGAACAAAATCCGGTGCCGCTGTTCTAACTAAAATCCAGCTGTTCCTCCCTTTGATGCTGACAGGCAAAGGCAGAGAGATATCCCTGAGGGGAGGCAGCCCTTCCAGGCAATCATTCAGACAACTAGGCTGAGGCTACTTCTGTGTTTTCAATATGTAGCCCCCAAATTGGCTGGGGGAGGGAAAAAGGGGGTGTGGCTATTATTCTAATCAGCCTGAAGGAGAGCAGAGGAAAAAAACAAAAACAGAGCATAAGCTGGAGATGAGAGTGGGGTCCACTGCTGGCCAGATCTAGAAGTGTCTCCTCATTTCATTCATCCACTGTCTTTTCCCAGAACTCATGGAGAAGCCAGTGACTGAGCATCAATTACACGTCAATGTACTAGTCAACTTTTGCTGCAGAAACAAATAGCCCCAGAATTGCAGTGGTTGGCAGATTGTTTCATTGCTTCCAGACTGGCAACTATAGCTGTGTTGAACTACATTCAAGGTGGGCTCATTTCCAGAGCTCTCTTGACAGATGAGCCCATGTATCTACGTTCCCTCAAACAGAGCAGAAGAGCAAGGAAACATTTCCATACCCTGCATACAGATTTTCAGAGTCTACTCAAAGCTGGGTATCAGTGGCTCATACCTATAGTCCCAGATACTCAGGAGACTGAGATCTAAGGATCAAAGTTTGAAGCCAGCCCAGGCAGGATAGTCCATGAGACTCTTATCTCCAATTAACTAGCCAAAGGCTGGAAGTCGAGCTGCGGCTCAAAGAGTAGAACACTAAAAAAAAAAAAAGCTCAGGGACAGGATGAGCTCAAGTCCTAGGACCAATACAAACAATACTGGACTGGAGGCATGGCTCAAATGATAGAGTGACAACCATGAGCAAAACAGCTGAGTACAAGTTTAAGGCCCTGAGTGCATGCCCCTGTACAGACACAAAACAAATCAAACAAAAGACACTGCTCAGACTTGTTATATTACATATTCAATCACAGTGCATTGGACAAAAATGACCATGACCACAGAAATGCATTCTTCCTATAGAGAGATCAGACAAGAATAAGGAGAACATGTATCATAGTAAACAACTAACACAATCTATGAATCACTTCTTGCCAGACACTGTATCAGAGACATCACAAGTATTTTACCAATCTTAACTTCTTTGTTTAAGATTTTTTTTGGTCTTGTTTTTGTCCGTCGTGGGGCTTGAACTTGGGGCTTGGGCCCCTGAGCTTTTTTGCTCAAAGCTAGCACTCAGCCACTTTGAGCCACTTCTGGTTTTCAGGTGGTTAATTGGAGATAAGAATCTCACAGACTTTCCTGTCCAGGATGGTTTTGTATATGAGGCAAGCACTCTACCACTAGGCCATATTCCCAGCTCCAGGGTGGTTTTGAACTATCATCCTCAGTTCTTAGCCCGCTGAGTAGCTAGGATTATAGGTGTGAGCCACCAGCACCCAGCTAGGATTTTTTTTTTTTATTAGTGTATATGGTTAGCACAAGGGGAGATTTCATTGCGACTTTCCACGCATGCATATAATGTGCCCTAATAAAACCCAGTCCTCCACCACCCTCCCCCATCCCTCTCCCCCTTCTTCAAACACCACCAACACATTTCACTGCACTATTTTCATATACATGCATGCATATTACCATATCCACCCTCATTCACCTCTCCGTATTCACCTTCCCCCTACTTCTCACCTGCCTTCTTAATTAACAGAGGCCATTTTACTTTCCCTTTCTTTTCCTAGAATATACTAATTGTGCCAAGGAGTTTCATCACAGTTTTTTTTTACATGTGCATATATATCTTTTAATAGAATTACCCCCTCTGTTTTTCTCTTTCCTCACCTCCAACTCCCTTCCTTGTCCAACTTCTCTTATCATGCTTCCACATGCTATCTTTATACACAGAAGCAATGACATGGTCTCCTCATCTAGCTCAGACTGGCTTTGAACTCCATCCTCCTGCCTCAGCAGGATACCAAGTGCTGAGATTCCAGGCATGTACCACTATACCCGGCTACACATCCCAAGTTTACATGTTGAGAAGCCAGGCTTCAGAAATAGAAAACATACCTTTCACGTTCTCGCGACAGATGGCAGGTGACGGGGCTAAAATTCAATCCCTAAATCTAATTAGATTCCAAAACACAGCACAAACAAACTTGAGGTGTTATTTTTGTGGTTGAATTTGTTTCTTTTTTGAGAACCTAGAGCAAAGCTATGTGTGAGAGTCATTCTGTTCTCACTTTTACTTCTTCCTCCTTCTTGGTCACACATGCATTCTCGTTTCTCCATGCACTGAATGCCATCGTGTGTGTGTGTATGTGTGTGTGTGTGCGTGTGTGTGTGTGCATACCAGTACTAAGGCTTGAACTTGGGGTCAGGGCACTGTCCCTGAGCTTTTTTGTTCAAGGGTAGCACGTTACCACTTGAACCACAGCTCCATTTCCAGCTTTTTGGTGGTTAATTGGAGAAAAGAGTCTTATGTCCTTTCTCACCCTGGCTAGCTTTGAACCGTGACCCTCAGATCTTAGCCCCCTATGTAATACCAGCCTTGTCCTTGTTGGGTACTTGTGGCTCATGCCTATAATCCTAGATACTTAGGATGCTGAAATCTAAGAATCGGTGTTGGAAGCCATCCTAGGCAGGAAAAGTCTGTGAGACTCTTAACTTCAACTAGCTAGCAAAAAGCCACAAGTGGAGGGGTGGCTCAAGTGGTAGAAAACCAGCCTTGAGAGAAAAAGCCAAGGAATAGCATAAGGTCCTGAGTTCAAGTCCCAGTATGTGCACTGTGTGTTTGTGTTTAATCAGTTTTAAAAACTGGGGAGTGGTCATGCAATAATGCAAATAATAGTAACCGTGAGCCTCTGCTTTGGGAAATTCAAATGCCTCCTATTAAATGTGGACTGAGGAAATGCATGGGCTAATAAAGTGAGACACTGTAGAAAAACTCGTGTGAGGTTCAGTATGTGCTGGGCACTTTTTAAAGTGCTTTCTGTGGCTTACCACATCGAATTCTCACCAGAAAACAATGACATCAATACGATTACTAGCCCATTTTATAGAGGAGGAAATTGAGGCACCCAAAGCTTCCGTGGTCGTTGGATTAGCTTCTGAGTCTATAATTATCAGCCTTGCATTAGAAGGAAAAAGGAGACAAAACACTTTACAGGTTTTGGTTTGTTCTGTCATTCGTGTAGATTCAGCTGATATCTTTTGAAGTCCTATTAAGTACCAGGCATTGTGCCAGACATTCTCAAAACTGTCACTAGACTGCTCTGCTCCATTCCCCACCCCCAGCCTGGCAGGTGATCCAAGCAGGATCGAAGACTCCAGAGTTTTCTCCCACCTAGACAGGTTGAGCAATGCTTGGTCTTTAACCAGGAGCACAGGTTCTCCCCAACAAAAGTATTTCCTTATAGATGGCTAGGATTAGAGGGGTTGGGTTGGTTTATCACCTTTTTGAATGCATTGACATCAGCCCTGCATATCATAAACTGGTTGGACTGGCCTATCAGGTATGAAGTCTTTGATGTCTCCTTGGACTGGGTTTTATCTAGAGCAAACAGAACTGTGTGCCCATCTGTCATTGGTCAAAGGCAAAGAAGCCAATGGCTTTTACAATCAACATCATGGAATATTCTGGCTCCTGGGAAAATGACATATGCTAAAGCCAGTAGTTGCAGTGGCAGGAAAGAGGACTTCTGGGTTTGGTTTTATTTCCTGTCATGTTCCTGAACTAGGCACTTGTCTCTGTGGGATTCGGTTGCTCAGGAGGAAATGGTTAGGACCATCTAGAGTGGTCTCTAGTGCTCAGACGAATCTGTGATTGTCGCTCCTTGAGTCCTGGGCTGGCCTCCTGAACACTGAAGGTCCAACATGATGGTGACTCTTGACAGACATCCTTGTTGTCACCAATATCATCATCACTATTGTTATAATTATTATTTTGGGTTTTTTTCCCCCATTTATTTATTTATTGTCGTGGGGCTTGATCTCAGGGCCTGGGCACTATTCCTGAGCTTTTCTGCTCAAGGCTATAGTGCTCTACCACGTTGAGCCATAGCTCCACTTTTATCTTTACAGTGGTTAGTTGAATATAAGATTCTCCCCACAGAGTTTCCTGCCCAGGCTAGCTCTGAACTGTGATCCTCAGATCTCAACCTCTTGAGTAGCTAGGATGACAGATGTGAGCCACCGATACCTGGCTGCTTTGCTTTTTTGAGATAAGATTTTGCCATGTCGTCCAGGCTGGCCTGGAACTTGGAAATTTTCCTGCCTTCCCCTCCTGAGTGTTGGAGTCACAGTTGTTTGCCCCTATGCCCAACTTGACAGTCATTCCTGAAGCAGGATATCTTCACTCCTGTGATGCTCGCTTTCTGCATCATCCCAGGGCTCATTATGTGTCTAAGCTTTGCTTAGGGAGGCGTAGTTGGGTTGCTTTTGCTTGTTTCCTACTGGCACGCAACGCATGCTCCTCTGGGTGCTCTTCAGGGAACTTCAGGTGTTTTCCTTTATTTTGTGTTTTCAATATCACTTTAATTGTAAAATTTTCATGGCTGGAGGTATGGCTTGAGTGGTAGAGCAGGGACAAGGTCCTGAGTTAAAAACCTGTTACTGAACAAAGAAAGCAAAGAAGAAGAAAGGAAAAGAAAAAAATGGATGGAAGGAAGGAACAAAAGGGAAGGGAAGTGAAAAGAAAGGAAAGCAGGAAGGAGAAAAGGAAACAAAATCTATTGTACAGATTTATCAATTGGTAACATTTTCACATTTACTTATTTTGTGTGTGAGAGAGAGCATTCCAGAGTAAGCTATACACATAGTTCTCTTAACCACATGTCATATTCAACCAATTAAACAACCATGCTGCATTCCGATTTTCCCAACTGCCCTTCAAATGTCTTTTCTAGCTGTGATTTTACACAGTTAGATCCAAACAAAATGTCATATGTCTCTTTTAGTCTGCAACAGTCATCTTTAGCCCTGTTCTTTTATAACTTCTAAAGAAATCAGACCTGGGGCTGGAGGTATGGCTTAAGTGGTAGAGTGCCTGTCTAGCAAGTAGGAGACATTGAGTTCAAATCCCAGTGCTGCCAGAAAAGAAGAAGCAATAATAATAATTTTTAAAAGCCAGGACCAGTGGCTTACAACACCTGTAATCCTAGCAACTCAGGAGGCTGAGATCAGAGGATCAAGGCACAAAGCCAGCCCGGGCAGGAAAGTCCATGAAACTCTCATCTCTAATAAACTATTCAGAAAAGGACAGAAGTGGCACTGTGGTTCAAGTGGCTGAGTGCTGGCCTTGAGCAAAAGAAGCTCGCAGACAGTGCCAGCCTAAGTGCAAACCCCAGGACAGACAGACAGAGAGAAAGAGAGAGAGAAAGAGAGAGAGAGAGAGAGGAGAAGGAGGGAGGGAGGGAGGGAGGGAGGGAGGGAGGGAGGGAGGGAGAGGAGAGGGAGAGGGAGGGGAGGGAGGGAGGGAGAGGGAGAGGGAGAGGGAGGGAGGGAGGGAGGATGAAAGAAAGAGAAAAAAGAAAAAAAGAGAGAAAGAAAAGAAAAGAAAAATCAAATCTGGGAATTGGGTAATTGAGAGTGTAGCTCAACTGTAGGGTGTTTGTTTGCCTAGCAAATGTGATTCCTGGGGTTTGATGCTTAGTACTGCACAAAAACAAGCAGGCCCAGGCCATCTTGTAGAATGTTCTAAGTTGTAGATTTATCTATTTATTTCGGGTAGAGGGAGATTCTTTCAATAGTAAAAGACCTACTAGTTTCTCCCCTAAGTTTAGCCTCTGTCAAAATGATGCTTAGCTGTGTAGATTCAGAGGTACTTAACAGTCCTACATTCTAGCCCAGTCATTTTCTGTTGGAGCCAATTTTGTTCTTCAGGCAACATTTGGCAAAGTCTGGGGGCATTTTTGTGGCACAAATGGGCAGACTGATGCTACTGACTTTGATGGGTAAAGGACAAGGGTGCTTTTATAATGTCCAGATGGCTCCTCATGACATTGAATCGTTTAATCCCAAATGACAGTAGTTCTGGGATCGAGAAACCCTACTGTCCTCTAGGACTGCCATGTCCAACTTGCTCAACTTACACCCTGGGCAGGGGCCATCTTACATGGGACCCCCTTTGAACAGTTCTTTCCAGCTTCAACCTAGTAGACAGAGGCAAAATCTGCTCCACACTTGGCCTCTCTGTGGTTGGGACTGTGTGGCTTAGATTGTCTCTTTGACAGGCAGTAAGTTGGTCACCCCATCTTCTCAATGACAGCCTCTTTTACCTGTTATAGATAAAATCTATTAGGGTCAAACCAGATCCTCAGATCTCAGCCTCCTGAGTAGCTAGGATTACAGGGGTGAGCCACTGGTACCAGGCTGAAGGTTCTTCAGTGTTGCTCTGAAATGGTAAAGGCTGAAAAATAACATGCTATTGTTATCAAAGATAGTTTATAGATCAGGTAATTACTTGTAAAACTTACTGCAAAACCCTATGAAATAACAGAAGTAAACCATGAAACAAAATGTCCCTTAAGCTCAGGAGCACATGAAGAGCCAAGAAGGATAACATATTTATTTAAGTGTCCAAGGTAGTAGATGTCATCCCTTAATTTCAGTTTTCTAATGACACCAGAAGGAAGTATATTACCTTTGCTTTGCAGGGAATTGAGGCCTATAGATACCAAGTATATTGTACTTGCCCCAAATTTGGCCAGAACAAGTGTTTCCCCAGAAAACAAGGATGGGGAAGTAAGGAGAACTGATTGACAGTAGAATGAGGTGGGAAGGAAGACAGGGAAGAGAAGAGAAGGAAAGGTAGAAAGGGGTGATGAGATTCAGTGCAGTCAAAGGACTGCTTTCACTTCTTTTAGCAGAAGTTTAAATGGCCTCCTTACGTCCACTGAAGCTGGCAAGCAACTACTTAGCAGCTGGCTGAGCTGACACTGTGCCAAGCCCTTGGGGTATAAAAATGAACATAAACACAGGTTCTAGCCTGAAGGAATTCCTGGCTGACTAAGCCCAGGATAGCTTCTACTTTGTTTTGTTTTCAATTTCTGTAGACAATGCAGGGCACCTAAAGAAAGGGGAACAGGCAGAGAGGTGGGTGAAGAAGCCAGTGACCAAGAGCAGTGTTCTGGAACCCTACACAAGAATGGGTAGACCAAGAGCCGAGGGTGAGCGATGAGAGCTCAGGGCCTTCCTTCCTCCCTGCAGAATCCTGCACGCTACCTGGAATTCTTCAGAGAAAGGCTTTGAGAAGACAGGGGGCTGAAATAACAAATGGTGAAGTTAACAAGTAAACAAGCAAACAAACACATAGACAAATAAACAAAGCCAGAAACTCTATTTTTATAAGATGTCTCCTGGGGAGAACAAAGACAAGTTTTCTATTCATCTGGACAGCACATGACCATCTTTGGAAGTCTCTTGGTGTGTTCCATTATGGTAGTCAGTATGGCCCCATGATGGTGGCAGTATTCGTCCACATTTCTTGTGGTTGTTCCTCCCATGTTGGGTAGTGATGGCCTATGTACTCAGTGGGATATTGTAAGCGTGATGCATGATGTCTGGGACTGGGTCATTAAAGATCTGCTGTCCTCTGCCTTGCTGACTCTTGCTGTGGGAGAGGTCAGGTGGCAGAGCCTGCAGCAGCCCATGCAGATCATTTATCACACTGTGAGCAATATTTTGGATCTTGTCTTGCTTTTAGACACCAGCATGGGTGGCATATGATGGAGGTGGCCCTCCAGCGTATGTTTTGGGACTTCAGGTCTCAGTTCTTGCTCAGTGGCAGCACAAGCCTTAGGGCAAGTCATTCAGTATCTACTAGGAAGGTGTCAGAGGAGAGCAAGGAGCTCTCTCAACCTCTGCAAGCCCTGTCCCTGGGTCCTGGCTTCCCAGGAGGGAGGGGAAGGCCTGGGCATTTCCTCTTGTCATTTGAAAATGAAAAACTAGAAGGAGATAAGCTTAATAAGGTAGCAGAATCAGAGGACAACCAGCTGAGAGTGAAGACTGGTGGTAGATCTTGTCTCATGTGGGTGAGGCCCTGGGTTCAGTCCCCAAGCACAACGCATGTGCGCGCGCGCGCACACACACACGATGAAATTTAAAAAAAATAGTAGGAATCCAGTAGTTTGCAAAGCGTGGTGATGACTTGCTAGGCATTCTCAACACCACAGAATGTGAAGGCTATCTTGTTAAATCATACCTGGTTATGAAGAGCTCTTGTTAGATCCTATCAAAGCCTCCCTCGGCCTTCATTTGGGCTTTCCTTCATTTGACATCCACCTACCTCAGGGAGGGCCACCTGTTTTCCTCAGTCCTCATGTACATTCTAATCTCTAGCAGAAATACCTTCATGGGCACGCCCAGAAATATTGTTGATTCAGCTCCCTGGGAAGCCTGCGGCCTAATCCAGTTGACTCATGAAATTCATTATCATAGGCCCCATCTCTCAGCTTCTCCAGAGGAGTTCACGGGACCAGGCACGTGAAACGACCTGAGAGATGAGAGGCAAATGCCTAGTACAGAGATGTTCCACTCTGGAAGAAGATTCTAGAAGCCAGCTTATATTCCATGGCGGGGGGGGGGGGGGCGGGAAATAATATACCAGGGTTCTTGGCTCACCAGATTTTTCTAGGTTTACAAGAGACAGAATAAATAAGGTTGCTATCCCTTTTATGTCTATATACTTCCAAATTTCATGGAGGATGCATGTGTGCATGAACCGACATTTGTACATGTACACACTCGTACACACACATGCACTTCCATTACATGTCAAGCAACAACCAGCTAGACTTTGCCTTCACCTACTTGCAGGTGCCTTGGAGATGGAGCTGAGCACATGACTTCAGTCAGTCATCAAGACTGTCAGTTCAAAACATACCATGTAAGCCCTCATTATGCTTATCCCCTAAGATAGCCTGGAAATTGTAGGCTTTACCAGAGACGAGATCAGAGGGTATTTATCTGCAGCTGACACTGTGGGCTGAAAACAAATTGCCCTGTATACCGGGCACATGGAGGAGGACTTGTCCGGACTCTCTGGATGCCCAAGCCTCATGAGAGGAAAGCGGGACCACTTGGGGCCTTCGGCTAGCAGCCTTGGCTCCCCAAAGTTCTACACGTGGCATCTCTGTGTGGCGCTTGCTGAAGATTTTTTGAGCATTTTCACGAAGTAGTGCTTTGTGGTACCAGTGCCCAACCAGCTTGGCCTGCAGTATCTCCTAATATGAGCGCAGCATTTGGAAGAACACACTGAGAGGGGCTGGGGATATGGCCTAGTGGCAAAGTGCTTGCCTTGTATACATGAGGCCCTGGGTTCGATTCCCCAGCACCACATATACAGAAAACGGCCAGAAATGGAGCTGTGGCTCAAGTGGCAGAGTGCTAGCCTTGAGCAAAAGGAAGCCAGGGACAGTGCTCAGGCCCTGAGTTCAAGGCCCAGGACTGGCCAAAAAAAAAAAAAAAAAGAACACACTGAGACCAGTGCTGTCCACGTTTGAGACAAGGGCTTCGGCTGCTGGCAAACACGCTGTGGTGACTGGCAGCCATGTTGATCCAACACATGGCCTGAGAGACACTGGGCTCCCCTGCCCTCGAAGCGCACAGTGTTGATCTCCCAGGATTCCACGGGACACATGGCCCTAACTCAGCAGTGGTTTAATGTGCTCCCATAGCTGTCTTGAAGTCTTGGTGTCTGACTGAGGGCCCCCGCATTATTATTTTGCACTGAGCTCTACAAATAATCTAACCAGTTCTCTTGATTCCTCTCAGCCTTTGTATATCCTGCCCCTAGCTCTGAATGCTCTTCCCACCATTCCTGCCTTGGGATCCTTTGTTTCTCTCATTTCCTTTTCTTCCTTCCTGCCTATCTCACTCCTTTTCTTTTGCTGCTGTTGTTGTTGTTAGTCCTGGGGCTTGAACTCAGGGCCTGGGTGCTATCTCTGAGCTTTTCTGCTCAAGCCACAGTGCCACTTCCAGTTTTCTGGTGGTTATTTGGAGATGAGAGTCTTATGGACTTTCCTGCCCAGGCTGCCTTTCAATTGTGATCATCAGATCTCAGCCTCCTGAGTAGCCAGGATGACAGGTGTGAGC
Organism: Perognathus longimembris pacificus; assembly: GCF_023159225.1. Lineage (NCBI taxonomy): Eukaryota > Metazoa > Chordata > Mammalia > Rodentia > Heteromyidae > Perognathus > Perognathus longimembris. The sequence goes on from NC_063172.1 coordinate 10,295,595, forward strand.
CACCAGCGCCCCGGCTCTTCCTTTCCTCTTTCCTTCTTTCTAGTTTCCTTCCTTCCACAATCAATTCTCAGCGTGGTGGTTTGAGCTCTCTGTCATTCGTCTGGGGGCCTAGGATTTTAGGGATGACAAGACAGAAGCAATTATTGTCCCTAGGTTACAAACTGGAAAGGAGCTAGATGTACAAAATCACAAGGAAACAGACTTTAAACAAAAAAATCAGTTGCGAATGATAGCCATCGTTATGAAGGAAACATATGGAGTGCTGAAAAAAGAATCACAAGCAAGGGGACAGCCTCTTCAGGGAGGAGGTCAGAGCTTGGGGTCAAAGGATTCCCCAGAGCATCTCTCTACTCTCAGACAACCTGGTCATGTACCGAGGGCACAGAGCGGAGTATTTCCCTGTCCCTCCCTCCATCCTGTCTTCAAGCGCCGGCCACATCTCTCCGCAGTTATGAGCAGATGGTCTCTCATAGGTATGGCTGCTCCTCAACGCCTGGTGGCAGTTTTGATGGCCATGATCTGGGGCAAGAGTGGGGCTCCTTAGAGAAGGTGTGAAACACCCTACCATCCACAGAGCAGCCCCCAACACATCTGGGAATTTCCCAGGCCCATAGGTTAGTGGGGTGCTGAACTTGAGAAGCCCTGCTGAGATCAGGGCTTCGTAGTGCACTTCTTCAATCCCAGGTACTTGGCAGGGAGGATGAAAGGTGAGAAACAGAAGAAGGAAGTACTTGTCTAGTAAGAGGACAACCCTGGCTTCAATCTTATCTCGCCAAACAGTCACACACACAGAAGCCTTCGCCTTAGGTAAAGTATCAACACATACTACTGAATGACCTCCTAAGGTTTTAACAGAGTAGCCAGACATGACTTGGTAATAATCCATGCCTTCTTCTCAGTGGGACCACACTGAGGAGCATCTTTTTCTGGAAGCTTCTGAGGGGTAGCCCCAAGGCTGCCGGCACACGCTGGTGTCCCCAGCCGTGGACTCACGCACACGTAGTGAGCACTGGCCAGCCATGCCTTCCTCCTGCCCGGCTCTCTCTCCCTGGCTTCCGTGGGTCCACATTTCTCCTGACGCAGGGGAAATGCACTTCCTCAGAGGGGCTCAGTGGGGTGCACTGCCTGTCACCCAGGAACATGACTGAGCAAGTGTGGGAGCAAATAGCTGCTCAAGGGATTTGGGCTGAGGGAGGAAGGAAGGAAGGAAGGGACATTGGGTAAGAACCTTTACCCGGGGCCAAGCTCTTTTCCCATTAGAACACTCAGCATGAAGTTTCCAGAGAAGTATTAATAGCCCGGACCTCTGCTGCTTCTAAAAAGGAAGCAAAGGAGATCCCACAGTTACTGCAAGGAAGTGGCCGCACTGACAGTGATACTCACAGATTCTTTCTTCTTCTTTTTCCAGTACTGGGCTTTGATACTCAGGACCTGGAGCTTGTTGGGTAAGAACTCTTTATCATTTGAACCATATCCCCAAACAATCCTATATCCATTGACTTTCTGGTGCTAATGCTTGTTTGCTAATGTTTGATGATACTAGGGTTTGTTTTGTCACGTGTGAGGTCACTTTTACTTTTCTCGCCCACATTTCAAAATGGAGCCAAGTACTGGTGGCTCACATCTGTAATCCAAGCTACTCAGAAGACTAAGAGCTAAGGATCGTAGTTGGAAGCTAGCCCTGTCAAGAGAGTCCTGACAGTCTCAAAAGTCTCAACTTCTTTTTTTTTTTTTTTTTTGGCCAGTCCTGGGACTTGGACTCAGGGCCTGAGCACTGTCCTTGGCTTCTTTTTGCTCAAGGCTAGCACTCTGCCACTTGAGCCACAGCACCACTTCTGGCCTTTTTGTAGATATGTGGTGCTGAGGAATCAAACCCAGGGCTTCATGTATGTGAGACAAGTCCTCTTGCCACTTGGGCATATTCCCAGCCCCTCCTTGAGACTCTTATCTTCAATTAACCAGCATAGAGCTAGAAGAGGAGCTGTAGCTCAAGTGGTAGAAGAGCTAGCTTTGAGCAAAAAGGCTCAGGGACAGCATCCTAGGCCTGAATTCAAGCCCCAGGACTGGAACAACAACACCAAAAAGAAGATATGAGTCCATGAGTTTCCTTTTCTATATATTGTAAATGAAAGTATAAATAAAGAAATTAGGAAAACAAAGAAGAGAACTATAATGATTGATAGGAAAAATTAAATGAGTCAAAGATAAGTTACTACAAAAATTGGTCCTTAACTTTTATATGCTTGCTAGATGGGTTAGAATTTGATTCAGAACTTCCTAGCAGCTAAGGCAAAGTAGGACATTATTTGTTTCTAATATTCCCTAGAGTTTAAATATATTAAAGTAAGGTGGTAGCCAGGCGCGGGTGGCTTGTGACTATAACCCTAGCTACTTAGGAGGCTGAGATCTGAGGATCACAGTTAGTAGCATTAAAAAAAAAAACAACAAAAATTTAAAAAGTGAAGTTGCAGTCTCTGAGTCCAAAGAGATAATGCTATCTGGACACCAGACAGAAGAGATGCCTTCCTGGCCATGTGGGCCTATGCAGACACCTGCCAGATATGTAACATCAAGAAAAATGCAAGAAAGTACTCAAGCCAGCTGCTGGTGGCTCAAGCCTGTAATTCTAGGTACCTAGGAGGCTGAGATTTGAGGATCACAGTTCAAAGCCAGCCTGGGCAGGAAAAGTCCATGAGACTCTTATCTCCAATTAACCACCAGAAAACTGGAAGTGGTGCTGTGACTCAAAGTGGTCGAGGGCTAGCCTTGGCCAAAACAAGAGCTCAAGGACAGCACCAGACTAGCCTTGAACTTGCGACTCCCTTGTCTCCACCTCTCAAGTGCTGGGACTCTAGGTGTATACCATCATACCTAGCTTTCCATTTTCTGTATGCTGTCTCTCTATCTTGATTCTGAGATCCATGTATACTGGATATTGGATCTCCTTTTTCATGCATAGGAACTGGCAAACCTCTTGGATAGATGATATTGGATTCACTTGCTATTCTGTCTCAGGGTGAAATACAGCCCATCACCTCACCATCAGTTCCCCAGACCCAACATGGAAGTCTCACTCTTCCTTTTCTGTCTGCCTCCCCTCTTCTATCACTTTCCCTGTATCTCTCTGTGTCTTTCTTTCTCTTTCTGCTAGTACTAGGGCTTGCACTCACGGCCTGGGTGTTGTCCCTCAGCTTTTTCCACTCAAGGTTGATGCTCTACCACTTGATTCACATCTCCACTTGCAGCTTCTTGCTGGTTAATTGGAGATGAGAGTCTTACATACTTTCCTGCCCTGGCTGGCTTCAAACCCAGATCCTTAGATCTCAGCCTCCTGAGTAGGTAGGATCACAGACGAGAATCACCAGTGGCAGCTAGGTCTGGCTCTCTTACCAATGAATCAGAACATTCTCGGAAAGCAGGCGTTCCAGGTTAGACAGGGCCCCCAGGACCCTCCTGAGTTTAGTTCCTTCATGCTTCCCTACAGCTTAGCTGCTGGCATCTCTTGCTGATGTCTTCTGTGTGCTTTGGGGTTGACTGCTATAGAAGAAGGAAGCACAGTTTAATCACCACTGACTTCCTTCCTGTTTGCTGTCAGCTGATGAAACTCTCGCTGGCATCTCCCTAGCTGGGAAGAAATGAACTAGACATTGTGAGTGGGGGTTCTGGCTGCTGGAGAGGCCAGGGCGCCAGTGCTCGTGCCAGAGGATGAAGAAGGAGCCCGGAGCCAAGGATGCAGCAGGTCTTCTGAGAAGAGGGGCGAGGCTGGCCAAAGCCTCCTCCCCACGACAACTGGCATTGTTCCTCTTCTTTTATGTAGCTAATTACTATTTTTCCAGCGAGGTGAAATGCTATTCTCATACAACCTCTGGTCAAATTGCCCCCTACAAACACACATTATATGCTATTTTATTTTTATTTATTCTTATTACTGTAATTATTATTGCTTTTGATACAGGATCTCACCAGGTAGTCTAGGCTGGCCTCAAATTTGTGAGCCTCAGCCTCCTGAGTTCTAGGATTACAGATGTTTGTTACCACAGTTGGCTCTGTTATTCTCTCTCTCTCTCTCTCTTTCTCTCTCTCTCTTTCTGTATGTGTGCTACTGGGGGGCTTGAACTCAGGGACTGGGTATTCCTGCTTAGTTTTTTTTTTTGTTTTTACTGAAACCTGCGGCTTGACCATTTGAGTGATAGCTACACTTCTGGGGGTTTTCTTGGTGACTAATGGGTGATAAAAGTCTCGTAGACTTTCCTACCTAGGCTGTTTTCGAACTTCCATCCTCAGATCTCAGTCTCCTAAATAGCTAGGATTACAGATGTAAGCCACCAGTGTTTACCTAATTTGATGTATTTGTTAATGTACTTGTTTATTTATTCATTCTGTGCTGGGCATTGAACCCAGCGCCTTTGATATGCTAGACAAATGCTATTCCACTGAGCTATGCCTCCAACTTCTGTGGAGGCATATCCCGACAGGCATAGAAGCATACATGCAATCTCAGCTACTCAGGAGCTAGATACAGGAAGATCTCAAGTGGAAGGTCAGCCTGAGCTATGTAGTGAGAATTTGATTCACAAATGAAACAAAATAGTTTGTTTTCCGTGTGGGGGGGGTGGGGGAGGGGCTGCTTTGATTTTTTTTTTTTTCCCACACTGGATCTAGCGATGTGGCTCAAGCTGGTTTTGAACTCCTGGACTCAAGGGACCCTCCTGCTTTAGCCTCCCAAGCAGCTGCACTTCAGTCTCTGCTAGCCTACTTTGCTCAGCGTCCTTCCTTTATATAAACTGAGCTTTGTGCGCGCACGCACGTGTGTGTATGTGTGTGTGTATGTGTGTGTGCGCGCGCATGTGCACCAGTACTGGGGCTTGGACTCAGGGCCTCGTATTCTTGCTTAGCTTTTTCAGTCAAGACTGGTACTTCTCATGAAATTTTCTGCACAGGCTGACTTTGAACTGAGAGCCTCAGATCTCAACTTTTTGAGTAGCTAAGATTACAGATGTAAGCCACCAGTGTCAGGTATTGAACATCATTTATTTATTTATTTATTTTTGCCAGTCCTGGGGCATGAACTCTGGGCCTAGGTACTCTCCCTGAGCTTCTTATGCTCAAGGCGAGTATTCTACCACTTGAGCCACAGCACCATTTCCAACTTTTTTGAGTGGTTTATTAGAGATAAGTGAGTCTCACGGACTTTTCTGCCTGGGGTGGCCTTTACAGAAAGAGTGGCCTTTCCTGGCCACTATGGAAAGAGATACAAGCAGACCTGAAAGTATGGCTCAGTGGTAAAGTGCCTGTCTTGCAAACACAAGGCCCAGAGTTCAAATTCCAGTACCTACAAACAACAAACAGAAAGAGACCTGAAGGGTTAGTGAGAAGGAGAGCTGAAGAGTTTTTGGTATCTAAGAGCCCAAACCTGAAAGGTGAAAGTCCTTCTTTTTGTAGCTCTCTAATCCTGGAGCCTCTTTAACCTCATTGTTCTTTGCCAACCCTTAGATCCTATCATTCCCAGTGGCTTATGCCTGTAATCCCAGCCTCTCAGGAGGCTGAGATGGGAGGACAGAAGTTTGAAGTCAGCCCAGGAAAGTCTTTGAGACTCTTATCTCCCATTAACCACCAAAAAGTCAGAAGTAGAGCTGTGGCTCAGGTGATAGAATGCCAGTGTTGAGTGGAAAAAAGCCGATGGCTGGGGCTCTGGCTCTGAGTTCAAGCCCCAATACAGGCACAAAAGAAAACAAAAACCCCATAAAACTGCAAATGTAGCAACAGATGAAGAGGAAAAAGTAGCAGCAATCTGGAGCCGGCTTTGCCATTTACTGGACAAGTGATCTTACATTTGTTACTTAATCTCAGTTTCTTCGCCTGCAAAGTGAGAGTAGACAGCACAGTGAGGTTGTAATGCCCATTGCCGGAGCTGATGGGAGCCTGAGTCTCACAGGACACAGCCATGGATAGTGAGCACAAGGACACTGAAGTGTGGCTCACACCTATAATCCTAACTACTCAGGAAGCCGAGATCTGAGGATTGTGGTTCAAAGTCTGCCTTGGGCAAGAAAGTCTGGGAGACTTTTATCTCCAATGAACCACCAGGAAGCCGGAAGTAGCACTGGAGCCCAAAGTGATAGAGTGCTGACCTTGAGCAGAAAAGCTCAGGGACAGTGCCCAGGCCCTGAGTTCAAGTCCCATGACTGACAAAATAAAACAAATAATCCAAAACAACAACAACAACAAAAAAAAAAACCCTTGTCTTAGAACATAATAAAAATTGTAAAGATGAAGCAATGATTCGATTCTAGGAAGCCTGGTCCAGGATCTCCCGGGCACCTGGAGAGTTTGCTGCAATGCTCTCTTCTCAGGCTCCACCTTAGAGAATTTGACCTAGTAGATGTGTGGAAAGGCCAGATGTGTAACACACACACACACACACACACACACACACACACACACACACTCCAGGGTCCCCTGAGGGCCCAGTAAGGAACCCTGCTGTCTGGTAGCTGGAGATGGCCTAACAAAATCTCCTTGACCACACCACTTTGAAGAACAAGCTAGCAGGACACTGCTTGGGCTCAGGGAGGGGAGGCGTTGGGCAGAGGAAATAGCAGGTACAGAGAAGCAAGGGAGAACAGGTTGGGTCATGAGAGAGAAGAAGCTTACTTTGGGAGGATTAGGGGTCGGGTATGGGAGGCCTTGCGCTGACTTTAGTTGGAGCATAGATTGGAGCGTGTCCCCAGCACTCCGAACGTGCCAAATCAAGTCACGTGGAATCTTGCCAGCCAGGAACATGGTGCAATTTTGAGTAGTTTGCACTTTCAGGGCTGAAGTTATGGTAATTAGAAACCCAAAGCAGCTGTCATGAGAAAAATCAATTATAAGGAAATCTTTTTTTTTTTTTTTTCTGGTTGCGGAGCTTGTACTCCATGCCTGGATGCTGTCCTTAAGTTCTTTTGCTCAAGGCTAGCATTCTATCACTTTGAGCCAGAGCTCTACTCCAGGTTTTCCGGTGGTTAAATGGAGATGAGTCACGCATCGTGTACCCGTGCCTCCTGTGTGTAATCCTAGCTAGTCGGGAGGCTGAGATCCAAGGATGACTGTTCAAAGACAACCTGGGCAGGAAAATCTGTGAGCCTCTTACCTCCAACTAACCACCAGAAAACCCGAAATGGCACTGTGTCTCAAAGTAATAGAGCATAGATTCCCGGGCTGGCTTTGAGACATGATTCTTAGATCTCAGCCTCCTGAGTAGCTAGGATTGCAGGCATGAGCCACCAGCACCCCATTTCCAAAGGAATATTTAGAGGTTATCATAAGGTCCATCCCGGGAGGGCTCCATGCAGGTGCCCCCCACTTGTTTAAGTCTGAGCCTAGTACCTGAGTTACCTGGGTGACTGGCACACCTGGAGGCAGTTACCTCCCCCTTCTCTGAGGTCACATCCAACCCACCTGGCCATACCTTCCGCCTCTTCCTATACAATCCGGCTCAATAGTCCCTGCTCTTCCTCTCTCTCTCGTTCTTTTCTCTCTTTTTCCCTTCTTCCTTCCCTTCTGTCTCCCCATGCCTCCATCTTGTGCAGGCTGCGGTTTGCTCCCCGCCAATAAACTCCTTTCTGCCAGAACCATGTGGAGGGTTTCCTTTCTGGCGAACCTTACAGTATATCAGTGGGGCCCCTGTTAGCAGTAATCCCCTATCCCTACCCCCAATTATTTTCCAGGAGAAGGAAACTAGGAAGATTCTACTAGACTCAACTCTAAAGGAAATGACAGATGATATTCAACAGTCGTGTAAGTCTGGGGGATGCTTGGCTGGGAAACCCTCTGGAAGAATAACATTCTCAGAGGTCACTCGAACATACTGAAGAGGATGGGGTCTGGATTCAAATTCTGCCCAACAGCTGCATGTCCTTTGACAAACCACCAGTTGGCTGCGCAGAGAAAGGCAAAGAGAAAGGGACATGAGGAGGGAGAAGTGTTAGGCACTTCGCGGGCCCTGAAATGACAATGTTAAGCCTGCTAGGCAACAACGCATTATCCATTTTTCATCTTAAGGAAGCAGATATTCAGAGACTAATAAAGAGGAAGCCCGGGGCAGGAGCTGCAATGAGGAAGGAGACTTCTCACTTGGGAGAAACTATCTGAAGGGTGTGTGCCTAGGACATTTGACTAAAGGCTGAGAATTCTGTTCAGTGTTGAGGAGGAACGCGGAAGGCCGGGCACCCTGAAAGCACAGCGAAGAAATGCGTGCACGCATTAAGGAAGCCCAGGAGGGATTTCCTTACCTGTGAGACGCGCAGGCAAGCCCACAGACCCACAGTCTCCGCTGACCACCTGCTAACCACCATTCTGAGCTGTGAGGAAGAAAAAGGAGGCAAGGGTGGGTGGGAAGTGGGAAGAGAAAGCTAAAGTCAAAAAGGGAAGGAAGGGGGCTTGGGTGTGGTCACCCATGCAGTGGGCTGTGAGTTGAAGCCAACTGCCTTCCAGTGAGTGGATCTCAATGCTGTCGTCCTTTGTCTGCTCTTGAGCGTGAGTCCCAGCCTGCACTTCTGAGCACCTACTGTATGCAGTCCCCAGCTAGGCAAGGAAAGAAGCGGGTCTGTGCTTCAAGTGGAGCCCTGAAAACGCTGGTACGCTCGCACAGGGCTGGATTGTGTCCTCCTCAGTCTTCTGCCCACCAGGAACCTCAGGACGTCACTTCAGTGCCAGGTGTGGTGGTGCACTCGGGAATCGCAGCCACTGGCAGAATTCCAAGCTCAAGGCCAGCCTGGACAATGGTCTTGAGACCCCATCTCAAAAATAAAATACAAGCTGGGTGCTAGCGGCTCACAGCTGTAACCCTAGCTACTCAGGAGGCTGAGATCTTGAGCGTCACAGTTCAAAGCTAGCCAAGGCAGCAAAGCCATGAGACTCTTCAATTCACTACCAGAAAACTGGAAGCGACACTAGTGGTAGAGCACTAACCTTGAGTGAAAAGGTTGAAGAGACATTGCTGAGGCCCCGAGTTCAAGCCCCACAACCCACATAAACAAACAAACAAATAAAATTCATACTCACAAACAAAATAAAACCCAAAGAAGGTTGAGGGCTTAGTTCCAATGGTAGAAGGCTTATGTAGCAAGAGAGAAGCTTTGGGTTCAATTTCCACACCTCAAAAAAATTTCCGGGGGGCTGGGAATAGGGCCTAGTGGCAAGAGTGCTTGCCTCATATACATGAAGCCCTGGGTTCGAGTCCTCAGCACCACATATATAGAAAACGGCCAGAAGTGGCGCTGTGGCTCAAGTGGCAGAGTGCTAGCCTTGAGCAAAAAGAAGCCAAGGACAGTGCTCAGGCCCTGAGTCCAAGCCCCAGGATTGGCAAAACAAAACAAATTTTCGAGAATTTCTGTGGTTGAGCAGGGTGCCGGTAGCTCATGCCTGTCATCCTAGCTACTCAGGAGGCTGAGATCTGAGGATCAGGATTCGTAGTCAGCCCAGGCAGGAAAATCCATGAGATTCTTACCAGAAAACAAGAAGTGGCTCTGTGGCTCAAAGTGGTAGAGTGCTAACCTTGAGCTGAAGAGCTTAGGGACTAGAGCCAGGCCCAGAGTTCAAGCCCCACGACTGACAAAAAAGAAAAAAAAATTTTAAAAATTCTGTGATTATAAGCCACCCCACTGGTGATTATTATGTCAGCCCTGGGAAACTGATGACTTGTTATTAGAGAAAGATAGAACACTGGGTCTCTCTACAAGCTGTACAAGGTGCAGTGTTCATGAGATCTTCTAGGTATCAGAACTGTGGCTCACGGTAGAATGCTTGCCTAGGGAGAATGGGGTTGTAGGTTGAATCCCCAGCACCACAATTTCTTTTTGTAAATGTTGATCATTTACCCAGGTTTGCCCAAGACAAAACAGTCTTAATCATTCAAAATAGCTCCTTTCTTCTCCTGGTTTGTATTGTAATGGTTTTATATTTGGCTTTTAAATTGGAAATGATAATGTATGCCTTTCAAAGGACAATTTCCTGCAACTTTCCCATAGGGGGGTGGGAAGTCCTGAATTGAGAGCCACCTGCATGGGGGTGGGGTAGACATGGACTCATTCCCAAGCAGTGCAGCCTACGGTTTTTGGAACAAGGTCTCTGGCGTCAGACGAAACTGGGAGGCTATCTAATGTCCACCACCTATTAGCTACATGACCTTGGCTACCCTTCTCCATTGCTGAGAGCCAGTTTTCTCATTAATGCAATTAAGCTAATTGTATTGCACAATGCAGAGGACCGTTGAGATGATTGGGTGGTATGTGTGCAATCAGCACTATACCCATCATCATCATCACCATCATAATGATTTCTTTAAGGACAGTTTACAAAGATCTCAGAATTACACTTCTATTGGAGAGTTGAGACATTCCAGGAGGAAGTGGATTCGGATTTCTAGACAGTGGGAGTGGAGGCAAGGCAGGGCACAGACCACCCACTATCAGTTGGGTTGGGAGGTGACCTTCAAAACAGTCTCCCTCACTGTTGATAAAAGAGAAAAACAACAACAAAATATGTAGCCGAGGAGATGAGGAGACCCAGAGTTTGTGTGTGTGCAGTACCTTGTTATGACTTTCAGTGTTCCTGTCTCTTTGTTTCATTTTGTTTTGGAGATTGGGGTTGCTTTGGGCCACAGCAAAGCAAGCATATAATAATATTGTGGGGGAATTCTGAAGAATACTCCATCCTTCAGGGATTTTTTTTTTAATTGCAAAGAACAGAAAATTCTAGGGGTTCATTTAGCCCTGAGAGAGATTTTCTGCTAGCCAGAGACAGGAGTTAGGGCAAGGCAGGCTGTCCCAGAGACGGCCACCAGCCGGGATACAGATTGGCCACGAGTCACTGCAGGTCGGATCCAACATCAGCTTCCTCTACCCTGGGTATCTCTTCATCTTAGAGAAGGGCAAGACAGTCTAGCAGACCTTCCAGGCCCACCCACAAAGGGTTAGAAGAAATGCCAAAAAAGGGTGGTGGCAACATCAGTAAAGAAGATAAAAGGAATGTGAGCAGACCCAGAGTCTCTACCATAAGGGTTCCCTAAGAATGGCCTGAGGATTTCCGGTTTCTCTCTCAAAGGGCTCTGGAGATGCGTGGGTTCTGCGCACAATCGCACCCTGTCAGGCCTCACAGCTTTTACCTTGGTACACATGAGTCTGCCACTTTCCCAACCAGAATGCTCTCTGGCTCCTGGCAGTTCCCACTCCTCTGATCTCCCATTTCCTGGTGCTTAACCTCCCGGACCTCCCACCCTGTGATCACCAGTGGAGAAGGGAATCAGAGATCTGTTTCTGTGGCGCTGATGCTCGCAAAGGCCCACCAGTCAATCCCACAGGCCAGCAGGAGAGGCATTCCGTGACAGCTTCCAAATTTATGGTGGAAAAGGCAGTAGTCCCAGCGTCTGGGAGATTTGTGAGGTGAGGGAAATGACAGCCTGGTTTGTTAAGAGAAGCAGGAGCGGCCTGCCTGGCTCCTGGAAAAACCACCTCAGGATTCCTGTCTGGCCAATGTGACTCCGGGGATGGATCAAGGCACTGAGGACCAAAGAGGAGGCTTACATCTGGCGCTGTGTGCCTCACACTGAGGTGCCATTGAACTTGGGTGGGACCCACACCTCATGGGGTGCTTCTGTGGGGGGCGGGGAGCTCACAGGAGACTGTCAGTGTCACACCGGGTGATCTGAGTTCAAAGAGGCTGAGGTGGCCCTGCCCATGTGAGGCCGGCTCCTGCTTCGTTGGCTTTGCACGCGGTGAAGACTTGTTCAAGGACCTTCGCAGTGTGCCCGTGTCAGTGGTGGAGGCTGGCTGGGGAGAAACAGTAGAGCGGAGTCTGACTTTCCTATCTCTCTAGTCTGTGCTGGGGGAACCTTTGACCGTGGGATCCATCCCTCTGAGAGTCTTCTCATCTGTACAATGGACAGAGTCACTCACAGGTAGCCATGGGGGCCCAGGGAGAAAATACGCAGAAAGTACTCTGTACTATAAAAGGCATAGAGAAAACACCCAATAAACCGGGCGAGGTGGCTCATGCCTATGATCCTCGCTACTCAAAAGGCTGAGATCTAAGGATCTTGGTTTGAAGCCAGGTTAGGCTGACAAATTGGATGGTGTGTGTGTGTGTGTGTGTGTGTGTGTGTGTGTGTGTGTGTATGTGTGTGCCAATTTTGGCCTAGGGATTTAACTCAGGACCTGGGCACTGTCTCTGAGCTTCTTCTTTCTTTCTTTTTTTTTTTTTTGTTGGTCAGGGGCCTTGAACTCTGGGCCTGGGTGCTGTCCCTGAGCTCAAGGCTGGTGCTCTATCATTTTGAGCCACAGCACCACTTCCGGTTTTCTGGTGATTAATTGGAGGGCTTCTGTGGAGGGGTGACGTTCAAGCTGAGGTGGGGGTAAGGGGAGTGGGAAGAATGTCATCTGACAGCAGGGAAGAGTGACAGCCGGCATGCAAGGGCAGAAGGCGCCTGGAATTTCAGATAAATGAGGGAGTCTTCAATGAGATTGTAGCCTTACTCAGAGGAGTGATGTAACAGCAGGCAAGGCAACCATGTCATCTAGGGCACAAACCAAGAATGGGTACAAAGAGAGTTGTACTGTATAATAAGTGGAAAGAGGGCTACCACATAATCTAGCATCAGAGAGCATCTGACCAGTTTGCTTTTTAACTTTTTACCTTGGTATCTCACTATGTAATTGAGGCTGGCCTACACTCACATTCACCCTGCTTCAGCTTCTCAAGTGACAGGATTACAACTCCAGCTAAGAATCAGGTTTATCAAACCTTTAGATCCTTCCATGTCTCCATCTCTGAGAGGCTAGGGCTGCAATTCGCCAGAGTTCAACAAGGGCACCTCTGTGCTTTTTCTGTGTTCACCTTCTTCTGCCTGATTTGGTCAGTCTCATGGCCCTAACTCAACTTCTGCAGGGCTAGGAGACAAGCCAGACAGCTGGCCTCTAAGTGGCCATGACTCCAAGAGACAAATTAAGAGCTTTTGTCTGGGGATTGAGGAGGGACTTTTATTTTTGAAGATGCCCAGGTGAACCCAGCTCAGCTGGCCATTGTCTGTCCCAAGTGCGAAAGCCCAAGGGGAAGCTGTAGAGAGAGGAGTTCTGTTTAAGCCCCAACTTTGAGTGACCGCCCCCCTCCCCGTTTTTTTGTTCAGCTATATAAGCTAATATACTTGTTCATTTGTTCATCAAGATTGTGTGTATGGGCCATCGTAGGCCTGGGCATTAGGACAAAAGACAAAGGCACACACATGCCTTGCCCTGTAGACCCGACCAAGGTAGAAAGAGAATTCAACAGGTTGTGGGAGGTGGGCAAATCCAGTGATCAAGGTGGGGAGTTGTGGGAGTTTGAGAAGTTCAGCTGCCTGGCTGTGAAGTCATGGCTCTGAAGCATCTTTACCTGGAAGGAAGGGAAGAGCACATTCCTTCACCCATTGGCCAGTCCCATCCCACAGACAGCTGAACGCTGCAGGCAGTGAGCTGCCTGGCCCTCCCGTGCTGCAACCGGCTGTGTGGGTTTCCTGCTTCCTGTCTTTTCAGTTCTCCCCTCCTTGAGTCTTTCCCAAATGATCTCTTTTGGCTTATCCAATCAAAATCTAATCAAGAAAAGCAAACGAAATCAAAACCCTGGCCTTCATTGCATTCATGCATCCATTTTCTTCCTCACCTGCCCAGCTGCTGGAAAAGGTGGTAGACTCTGCTTCCACTTCCTTCCCTCCTCCTGGCCGTCGCATCACCTAGGTGTCTCCTCCTTCAGTCACTCAAAGGATGATGGAGTTGCTCTTGGCTGCTGAGCTCTGAGGACTCACTGCTGAGCGAGACCCAGATGTTGCTTTAAGGGCAGGACAATCCATGACAATCCAGTAGCGTGAGCCTGGCCAGGGCTGGCCTTGCCTCGCTCTCAGAGAATAATCAAAGGGGAACCAGGAGGCGGAGCAAGAGTATGCCCAGCTGGTGAGCTGGGGTGTTTGGTGGATGAGTGCATGGTGGGTGAACAGCAAGGATTAAAGATGGACGCCTGTGATGTAGAAGGAAATCGGCAGCCTCTGCAGATGGCTCAAGTTTCACTGCAGGAGACAGAGCTTCTGAAAACATCACCAAGTCCTCCAGGGTACATTACAATGTAGTCTGCATCTCTCAAGATTCACATTCAGATTGTGTGGCTGGGTTTGTAACACTTCACAGGTGACACGGAGGCTGTTTGGCTACAGATCACAGTTTGGAAGTTCAAGAGAAAGCATTGGCGGAAAGTTAGGCATAGAAGCAGGAGGCAGGAGGATTGTGAGTTTGAGACCAGCTTGGGATTCATAGAGAGAGACTCTGTCTCAAAAAAAAAAAGGAAAGAAAAAGAGAGGAAGGAGGAAAGGAAGAAGGGAGGAAAGGAGGGAGGGAGAAAGGAAAGAAAGAAGAAAGGAAAGAAAGGAGGAAGGAAGGAAGGAAGAAAGGAAGGAAGGAAGGAAGGAAGGATGGAGGGAGGGAGGGAGGGAGGGAGGGAAGGAAGGAAGGAAGGAAGGAAGTGAGGTGCCAGACTTTGAAGTCAGGCCCCACCACGTGAACCCCATTTTAGAATCGAACCCTGAGCCAATCAGATTTGTACCTGTGTGCTAATCTTGCTTGCACAGCTGATTGTTGTAACCTTGTTCTTTGCCTTTATAAGCCCTGTGTAATCACAACTCGGGGCTTCCTCCTAACCTCCGCTGTGTCGGTGGGTAGGACGAGGCCCGAGTTGGCAGCTCGTTAAATAAAGCCTTGCCTTGCTTTTGCATTTCGGAGTGTCTGAATCTCGGTGGTCTTCTTGGGGGTGGTCTTGCAACTTGGCACAACATTTGGGGTTTCGTCCGGGATAGCCCCAGAGACCCCGAGATCCCAGACTCCGAAGGTAAGAAAACAGCGCTGTTCATTTGTCTTGTCTGTCTGTTTTGCTTTTGCTTATACTTGTAGGGCGCGAGTCAGTTTGGTTTTTGGCTGGAACTGACCAGGAGGACCTCCTAAACGAGACTCAACCCGCCCACCTTGTACTTGGGTCTGCTCCTTCTGCTTATCTGGCAGGAGGTTGTGGGCCAACTTGGGTCCACTCCTCCCGTACCCTGGCAGGAGGTTGTGGGCCAACTTGGGAGATCTCCAACTCGTAACTCGGGTCCACTCCTTCTGCACCCTTGCAGGAGGTTGTGGGCCAACTCGGGTCCACTCCTTCTTACAGGAGGTTGTGGGCCAACTCGGGTCCATTCCTTCTGCACCCTTGTAGGAGGTTGTGGGCCAGCTTGGGAGATCTCCAACTCGTAACTTTTCTTAGGCCTGTGTGTTTTCCTCCTTTTGTATTCATTGTTTTGTTTTTGTAGCCTTTTGGAAGAAATTTGGAAGTAAAATTGTCCTAAATAATTATTGCAAAGTGAGAAAAGGAGAATTATGGCTACCAAAATGTTTAATTGCCATTCCAGCTTCTTTGTAGGTTTTTTTGTAACAGTTTCCAGCAGGCCCACAGAGAAGCACAGGTGATTCCTACAAGTTTGTCAAGATCTAATACTGACCCTTAATAAGTTCCAGGTAAGAGAGCATGCTTAAAAACTACTTCTGTGTGGACCACCTTGTTGCTTATAATTGGAGTAAAGTGGCCCCTTATAAGACTCATTGATCTGAATCTGCGGTTCGAAGCCAGCCCGGGCAAAGAAAGGTCCCTGTGAGAGACTTGTCTCTAATCAGCCAGCAGAGTGCTGGGAACGGAGTGGTGTGGAGCTCAAAAGTGGTACGGTGCTAGTCTTGAGCTGGAGAGCTGAGGGACAGCACTCAGGCCCTGAGTCCAAGTCGAAAGTCACTCCTCCTGGGACAAAAGTGATGGAGCATCCAGAGGCAGTAAGCCACTGCTTGGATGGCAGAGATGGTGTCAGATCCTAGAGTCACTACTGTTGGCCTTTCAAAAGTTAAAGCCGGGAAGTCCTAGAAGAATAGTTCATAAGCATGCCTTTCCAATGCCCATGTCTGTCTACTGGGCAGGAATTTACCAGTCATCTGTGAGAGTGGTTAGTAAGGGTAAGTTTGTCAAATGAGAGGATAGATTAAAATCTCACCCCCCCGCATTTACTCAAAGCCCTGACTGGCAGTAAGAATTTTAAGCTGATACATCTGTTTAGGAAAGAAAGCTTGTAGACCTGAGATTGTGTTGTGTCCTTATTGAGATCTGTTAAAGGCCTGTCAGCTTGCCAATGCCCCCAATCAACAGATTAACCACGGTGGAGGGGACCCTGGACGGCATCGCCACTTGAGTTCATTGCTTCCACGCCAGGCCAGCTGACCCCTTTGCCCTGGATGACAACTACCGTGATGGAACATGGGAGGTCTCCAAGCACCCAACTCAGCCGCTTCGCCTTTGCCTCAAGAAAAGAAAGTTAGACTGAATATTGTTATAATTTTCTTTTTGCCTTCTTTCCTTACTACCCTGGCTAGTGTTGATGTCATTTTGGCAGCTCACTCCAAAGTGAGGTGACCCCCTTATTTTAGGTAGTTTTGAGCTTGCTCAGGAATACGGGTATAGCCACCCGACCCTTAGAGCACAGTTGAGAAGTTTATGTATTATTTTGTTGCTTACATTTGGATACTAAACACTATAGAGCTAATGGTAAGTCTGTATAGCTGAAAGTTAATTTTCAGTTTGCAGCAATCCTGCAGTCCCTTGGAAAAGTAGACTAAGGTTATAGGTTCCTGGCTAGGTAAGGTCAACGCCCCTGAGTCAGCCTGAAGAAATTACAGAAGATGGATGATCTTCACCCATCAGCCCCCCTTTAAAATCAAGGGACCAGAGTTGTTTTTGGGAAGATGAGGCAGGATAAACTAGAGACATGCAGAACAGAGGTACAGAGAATATTCTTGTAAGAAATGGTGACAGGCCCTTTGGTTACTACATTGGGTCCTACTGGCCCATGCCTTACCTCTATATCATCCCCTAGACATGCAAGCCATTGAAATGGACAGAATGGAGCCATGATTGGCTCCCAAGGTACCAAAAAGAAAAAGGGGGAAATGAGGTGCCAGACTTTGAAGTCAGGCCCCACCACGTGAACCCCATTTTAGAATCGAACCCTGAGCCAATCAGATTGGTACCTGTGTTCTAATCTTGCTTGCACAGCTGATTGTTGTAACCTTGTTCTTTGCCTTTATAAGCCCTGTGTAATCACAGCTCGGGGCTTCCTCCTAACCTCCGCTGTGTCGGTGGGTAGGACGAGGCCCGAGTTGGCAGCTCGTTAAATAAAGCCTTGCCTTGCTTTTGCATTTCGGAGTGTCTGAATCTCGGTGGTCTTCTTGGGGGTGGTCTTGCAACTTGGCACAACAGAAGGAAGGAAGGAAGGAAGGAAGGAAGGAACGAAGGGAAGGAACGGTCTAACGTGGGGTCAAAGGTGAACTCTGTCCAGGTGATGGATTGAATGAAGGGAATGGAGAAGTGGTATATGGGTGGGTCTGGGAGAAGCTGTGACCCAGAATAACTTCCCCACTGCTAGGTCTAGCAGAATCTCACAGCTGTGGGGGGAATCCTTCTTGCTGCCTTGAACATGTCTCTTATAGAGAACTTTCCTCCTTGGCATTGGCTCTTCCTTCTGCTGTGGATACCTTCTCCTTTGGCCTTCTTTCCACAATTCCAGGACTGTGTTCTTAATTCTATTATTGGGGAGGGGAGTAGGGGGAGAGCAAGAACCAGGCTTGAAACACCCTGTCTTGCCCCCCCCCCCCCCATATAGGAAATGCTCTGATACTGTGAGGAAAATCCCTTAGACTCTGCAGCTGAAGATGGGACTTATTAGCACACTTGCACAGCATATGTAGATTCTGGAACCCTGGCTGTGGCAAAAAGTAAGATACACACACACACACACACACACACACACACACACACACATGTTTGTTTTCTTCTTTTGATCCTGCACTGGTTCACATTCTGTAGTAGTTTTCTGACTTGTTAATCTTAGTGTCTCTTCCTAGCCTTAGTCTAGTGTGAGACCACATTGAAAATGTTCAATCAACATTTATAACCAAATGGAGTTTTCTTGCTAATACCATTTACCAGCTTAGTTCAATCAGTCTTTCCAAATTTCAGTCTTGCCTGCTAACTGGTGGTTCACATTTGTAATCCTAGCTACACAGGAGGCCCATGGCTCAAGCCAGCCTGGGAAGAAAAGTCTCGTCCCGTGAGACTCTTATCTCCAATGAACCACTCAAAAGCCAGAAGTGGAGCTGTGGCTCAACGTGGTAGAGTGCTAGCCTTACATAAAAGAGCTTAGGGGCAGCACCCAGGTCCTGAGTTCAAGCCTCACATCTGACAAAACAAATAAACCTTCTCAGCTGGAAGATAAACATTATCTTCTATTATAAGAGAATGCATGTGCAGTATCTGACACGCAGTAAACATTAACGACTGTCATATTGTTGGTTCTGGTTGGTACTTTGGACCAGCTATTTAACTTGTCTAAACTTTGGTATTGTCACATTCCACAATTGTTCTGCAGTGAGAGGCTTTGGTGGGGGGTCTAGAGAGATGAAGAGTGGGGCAGAAAACGGGCCTTTCTAAAGGTTTAACTCTTTCACCAGGCACGCCCCTTCTCCACCCCAGATCTCTGACTGCACTGGAAGGCTTATCCCTTAATGGGCTGATGGGGTGACAATGAGAAGAAAGTGTTGGAGATTGGGGCCTCAGCTCTTAGGCATTGTTCCAAAACAAAGAACATTCCTTTCAGCTTCAGAAGGTCCTCATCCCATTAACACTTGTTAGCCCCAGTCTGTCTTCCTAAAGAGCTTAGCGTAGACTAATATTGAATTAAATAAAGGGGGAGGGGGAGAGAAATCCACTCAGTCATTTAGCATCACCTAACATCAGTTTGATAAAACTAGCATTCCTGGGTGATTCAAGTATTGCCTGAATGACCCCCAAAAGAGCCAAAATCAAAAGAATCAAATGCTGCAGGGTTGGTAATGCTAGTGTCCTTTAGGTTCACTTTATTTTTATTGTAATGCTGGGGATCCAACCCAGGACCCCCCCCCCCCCCCGCCCCACATGCTGGATAAATAAGTGTGTTATCACTGAGCCACACCTTAGATTTAGCTTTATTTTTTTTTTTTGTAAAAAATCCATGTCCCATGGTCCTGGTTCTGTTGATTGTGTTTCTACTTTCTAACTTTGAAATAAGCCTGAAAGTATCTATAACCTGAAATGAGTTTTTCGTTTGTTTGTTTGCTTGCTTTTTGTTGGTGTAGGGCTTGAACTCAAGACCTGGGTGCTGTCCCTGAGCTCTTTTGCTCAAGGTTCGCGATCTACCACTTTGAGCCATAGCTTCACTTCAGTTTTTGAATGGTTAATTGGAGATCCGAGTCTCAAAGGGACTTTTCTGTCCAGGTTGGCTTCAAACTGCAATCTTCAGATCTCAGGTTTGAGCCACTAGCTCCTGGCAAGGTTATTTTATTTTATTTTTTAAAGAGGGGATTTAGTGTTGTATTTGCAGACAGGTTTGAGGGAGCTCTTCCAGCATCTTGTAACCTAAAGGAGTCCTTATGGCTGGGAAGAGAAATGTTTCAGGGCCCCCAAAATGCTTATTGCCTGAACTAATCATAGAGGTTATTGTAAACAAACCAGCAAAAAATCTCTTCTTGTAACTATAAAAAACAAACAAACAATTTTTTCCCCTTTCTCCTCTCTCAAGGTTTGTGCCCAAGCCTGTGGTAAAGACTATTGGAAAACTCTGTTTATCTTTCTAGCTAGGAGTTGTCTTCCATATCAGCTTGGAGTAGTGAGAACTTCATTCACTTTAAAGTTTGAAGGACTACTTTTATCATGTTGGTCTCCTCTGTTTCTGAATGGCAGCATAAATAACTATTCCTTCCTCTTTATAGAATCCATCCAGGAATAAAATGGTTCCAGAAATCTCCTAGGGCAGCCAATGACAGAGACAGTATTGCCTTTTCCCTTCTACCTTTCTAAACTGCAAGCTTTTCCTCTCTCCTCCCCTCCCTAATCTTGATTATTATCTACAAATTAGATTGCACAATGGCCTAGACTCCTGGGGGCTCTCTATTTTGGCTGTGAAAGCCAATTTGTGCCTTGTGGTCAAGATCTGCCTGACTTTCTGGAAGGAAATTGGCATGGCTCCAGTTTGGGGACTCTTCCCTGGCTGGGCAAACCTAAGAGGTGGGCTGATTGGTGGTTGGAACGCTTCCATTCCATTCCCACACCCAGGCCGGTGCATCCTTAGTTGTTTCCTGATCATTTAGAAAGGGGAGTTGTTTTCCTAGCAAGGAGCACTCTCTCCTACTCCTTGGGCTTGCCTGGGCTTAGTGATTCAACCTAACACCTTTCCAGTTCCCAAGTGAGTCACCCCAGGATTGTACTCCAGCCTGTGACCACAAAGGGGCAAAGAGGGAACCGTTTAAGAGCGCCTCCGCTTTTGTAACCCTTTGAACTTCTTAACGTCTGGGGGATTGCCTTTTCCTTTGAATTTAGGATATAGGGCTTGAAGCGGAGGGCAGAACAAGACATTAAGGGCCTGAATGGATGATTCTAGGGGGTCAAAGATGGTAATTACTTTCTGGTTTCTAAGTGATGGTGGATTAAAAAAAAAATCCCAAAGACTATGGCTGAGAGAAGGAGGTAATTAGAAAGAAGGTGAAAGAGAGCAGAGCCAGTGCTGAGCTCACGCATGCCTGTAGTCCTAGCTACTCAGGAGGCTGAGCTCTGAGAGTCACAGTTGGAAACCAGCCAGTTTGAAAAATCTGAGACTCTCATCTCCAATTAGCCATCCCCAAACCAGAAATGGAGGTGTAGCTTAAGTGGTAGAGTCTTGACCTTGAACAAAATAGTCAAGACAACCCCAGTACCCTCTCTCTCTCTCTCTCTCTCTCTCTCTCTCTCTCTCTCTCTCTCTCTCACACACACGCACACACACACAAAGAACATCAAAGGCAACTTCTACGCACTTCTGTAGCCAATGTTCCGTTTGGACCATGGGTTTTCAGAGGCTTATAATTAATAAGACATCCATTGAAAAATGCTTTCTCGTGAACTAATGACAAGCATGCGTCATGAGCGTGTGAAAGTGGTTGGGCAGGAGCCTTTGCAAGTTTCTAAAATAATGACTCAGATGACAAAAGCTAAGTATGCTTTATTTTATGATCTGAACAAGTGTTCCCAAACTGTCGTCTTCCAGGAGCAAGCAGGAAATCAAATGTAACCAATGGCAAGGGTAGGAACCAAACAAACGGTGGGTTTCTCAAAGTGAGAACTGAAGAATGGCAAAACAAAATAAAAACAATAATAAAAAAGGAGGAGTTGCTATCTGACTATGTTTGAATATCGAAATGTATATAATTCACTGGAATGTCACTCGTGGCCTTCAGTGGCTGATGAGTTCCTACTAGAAGAGAGACAGCTGGGCTTGAGTCCTTTGCACATGGAGGAGTCTCTGCCTGTTTGGCTTCTGAAATAAGGGAAGTCCCCAGCATCTCTTTCCTGGGGTTGCTGTAGTGCGTATGAGGAGCCTGTCCTTTACACCTGTAATCCTAGCTATTAAGGAGGCTGAGATTGAAGGTCAAGATTTGAAGCTAGCTGGGGGTAGACAAATCTTTATCTCCAATTAACTAGCAAAAAGCTGGAAGTGGAAGTGTGGTTCGATTGGTGGAGTGCCAATCTGGAGGGATAAAAGCTAGAAGCTAGCTGGGGCAGACAAATCAGAAACTCTTATCTCAAACTAGCCAAAAAGCTGGCGATGGAGGTGTGGCTCAGTTGGGTGGCATGCCAGCCTTGAGGGGAAAAGCTAATCAAGAGCGGTTGGCCCCCGAGTTCAAATTCCTGTTCTGGTACACAAACAAAAACAAGGAAGTGTGCCCGGCATATCCCTAGAAGTTAGCCCCGTCCTGACCTGACCCAGCCTGTCAGACTCCCAACCGGCAGCCTTGCCTTCCCCAGCTTGTTTCTTATCTAAGATGCGCAGTCAGCAACGGGGAACCTGGAAGTTTTGCTGTGCTCACAGGTGTTACCTAACCCTTGGGGCTTGCATTTCTCCCTTTGAAAAATCAGATGAATCGCGAAATTCCTCAGGTTTCCTCTCTGAGGTACTGGAGATGAGGCAGCTGCAGTCTGATAGGCAAGAAGGGGCTCTCCCCACCCCCCACCCCCCACCAATTCCGAGCCCCAGGATTTGAAGTGAGCAGGGAGAATGGAAGGGCATTCTTGTAGTTTCCCAGCCCCTGGTCTTTCATCCCACCTTGTATAAGGTCTGTTATCTTTAACCTCTTGCATTTCTTTCCCCATCTCACCAGCGTTGGCCCCCTTCCCAAATGGTCAGCACTCTGGATCTTATCACCATCTCCAAGAAGCCATCTTCTGATCCTGACATCTAAGGACTTTAGGGCCCCAGCACCTTTTGACCAAAGCAAAACCCTGGCCTGCCTGAGACGCCTATGTAAGCCTTCTTTAAGGGCCAACTTGCGTTCATTTGAAGTGAATGAGAAGAAGTGTGTGTTGTTGTGTGTATGGGTGAAACAAAACACTTACGACTTAAAAAAAAAAAGATTTGGCTCAATTATTAATATATTTGCCAGTTATTTTATTTTTTTCTAAAAACAATAGAAAAAAAATCAACTTTAAAAAGGAAAAATGTACTTAAATAAAAAAAATTATGGTTTATAGTACAGGGTTTTGAAATCTTGTATACGGCTATAAACGTTTTATTAAAGTTATTTACATTTAATGGTCTTATTTACACAGGAAAACGGTAAACTTTTAAGATTTTTTTTAAAAACAATTCTTAAATACAAATCTGTTAAAGGAAAAAAAAAGATGGTAAGCATAAAAAAAAAGGTTTGTTTTTTTTTATGCCCAATGTCCCATTTGAGGCAGTTTATATTATGGCTAAACCTTACAGTCTCAAGACCCAGCCAAGGTTGTGAGGTTGCATTTGACCATGCATCTTTGAAAGAAGTTCTTAACATAATGAGTTGCTGCAGTTTCTGTCCCGGAAGTGATCCGCTTCCTTTCCTTAGTCAGGAGTGAGAGTTCACACGATTCCAGTCCCCTTCCCTCCCACGGATTCCCCAAAACTTTTCTATGCACAAGAGTTCCGCAGCTGTTCGAGTTTGTGTTTCAACTGTTCCCGCCTCTTCCTCAACAAGTCCTTCTCCACTGCGAGCTTCTGTTCCTCTGCTTGGACGGACAGGATGTACGCGGTGGCCTTTTTCAGGATCACCACCTTGGGGGCTTTCTCGTTGTTTTCCAACTCTGGGATCTGATCGCGCAGGGCGAAAAAGCTCCGTTTCAACTCGTTTCTCCTCTGGCGTTCCAGCACGTTGTGTGTCCGCCTCTTGTCGTTCTCTTCTGTGTCTGAGGACCTGGGGCTGGCGCATTTCCGGTTGTTGCTGATCTGTTTCAGGACTCTACCACTGTCCAACTTGGCCTTCTTGATAGCAGGGTAGTCCTTTCTCGTGGAGGGGGGCGCCGCGTAGTTGTGCTGATGCGTGGAGACGTGACACCTCTTGAGGACCAGGGGACTTTGAGGCGGCTTGCTGTGGCCTCCCCCTGCAGGGGGTGACCCCAACTCTGACCTTTTGGTAGAGGGTTGCCTCTTTTCCACAGAGACAACATCGATTTCTTCCTCATCCTCTTGTTCTTCCTCTTTAAGAAAAGAAAATGGAAATCACTCAGTTAACATTTCCTTAAAGCAGTCAAAAGCAAGATTAAATTACTGCTATGCAAACATAAAAGCATTAGCTGGTGTTTTAGAAAAGGACCTGGATCGAATCCTGCCAGCTATTCTCTGCCTCTCAGGACTAGGCAAGAGGACGGCTGAGTTATGGCACTAGTAAACTGGCAAGGATGCCAACTCTTACCCAAGACTTAAAGAGGCTTTGGACACACCCAGAGCAAACACATTCCCAAGCACCTCCCATTTTGAAGGGACTTTACCCAAATCCTTCAGGTGTTGTAAAGGAGCGCTAGAAATCTGGTATGACTTTAGTAACTCCCTATTTTACTGGAAGTGCAAAAAAAAAAAAAAAAAAAGTCTTGAGCCTTTGCCAAGAATCCTGGGGAGGAAAAAAAAGAAACGCGTCTAATTTGGCCAGGATCTGCTTTGAAGCATTCAAAACAGATTGGAAAACAAAAAGGCCAGTGGCTCTGCCCTTAACTCACTCTCCAGAGGCACTTTCACTAGTGCGCTGCTGGCCCTGTCAAAGCCTTTCTCCAGAGTTGGAGACGCCCAAGCCTTAAATCCCTTTCGGAAGTTAAGGTAAGAGGGAGGTAATTCACCTACCCCTACCTCTCATCTCTACCCCTTCCCATTCCCCCCGCCCCCCCCAGGGCAATTATAATGCTTTAGAGCGTTAAGCGCGCATGGATTGAGTTGCAAGATAAGCCAGAAAAGTAAAGAACCCAAATGAAATTCCTGAGGGGTGGGAAGGAGGTGTGTGTGTGTGGGGGGGGGGGGATCCAGGGCCACCAGGGCGGTCTAGGGGGGCGGGAAGGGAGGGCTAAGCGCTGTGGTGGTGGTGGGGGGGGTGTCCCACTATAGAGTTTCCAGATGCGCCATTTCTCCTCCCAAACTGGGGAGGAGAGCAAGGCAGGTTTGGGATCAAGTGGCCGCCAGTGGGCAAAGGAGCTGACGTCCGGGTCGCCCTTTTCCACCCCCACGCCGGTCGTCCTGGAAGGGGGGGGGGGTCTGGGCTTACCAGAGTCGCTGCTGGTGGTGGGCGGCGTGTCCTCGGGGAGCATCAGGGGTTCGGGGCTGGCCCGCGGGGAGGAGTCGGTGGAGGACAGCAGAGAGCCGGAGGAGGTGGAGAAGGCGCTGGAGTCGGGCGAGGCGCAGGGCTTGGGCGAGCTGCCGTCGTGGAGCGGGTAGGGGAAGACGACCGAGGGGTCGATGCACTCGGACGCGGCGGCGCTCAGGTCCTGCAGGTAGAGGCTGGAGGAGGAGCAGCCGCCGCCGCCGCCCGCGCCGCCCGCGCCGCCGCCGCCGCCGGGGGCCGCCGGGGCCGCGGGCGGGGCTCGCGCCGCCGCCGTTGTCTTTGCGCGCAGCCTGGTAGGACGCCAGCTTCTCGGACACGAGCTTGGCCGCCGCCGAGAAGCCGCTCCACATACAGTCCTGGATGATAATGTTCTTGATGAAGGTCTCGTCGTCCGGGTCGCAGATGAAGCTCTGGTTCACCATGTCTCCACCCAGCAGCTCGGTCACCATCTCCAGCTGGTCGGCCGTGGAGAAGCTGCCGCCGCCACCGTCATCGTCCCCCCGGGGGGAGAAGGACGCGACGGCCACGTAGGAGCGGCGGCTCGGGGACAGGGGCGGGGTGGGCAGCAGCTCGAATTTCTTCCAGATATCCTCGCTGGGCGCGGGCGGCTGCAGCTCGCTCTGCTGCTGATGGTGGTAAAAGTTCTCCTCCTCGTCGCAGTAGAAATACGGCTGCACCGAGTCGTAGTCCAGATCATAGTTCCTGCTGGAGAAGCTGATGTTGAGGGGCATGGTGGCGGAGGCCTGTTTTTTTTTGGGGGGGGGAAGAGCACACAAAGAGGGGGGTCTTGAGTTAAGTGGTTCTTGTGGGTGTGGAAACGTCGACGCAGCGCGCGCCACGATCCCGAACCTCGTTTCTCCAAGAGGTCGGGGGACACCCCCTTGGCCTCCCCCTTTATTTAAGGCGACCCCACCTCCCCAATGACTAGCTTGGCGCGCACGCACTCGGCGAGCCAGCTGTGGGCGCGCTCCGGGGGGCGCCGCCGGGAGCCGGGGCTCTGCGGTAATCCACAGCCGCCTCGGTGCGTGGAGGCGGCGGCGGGGAAGGCAGCGATCTGCCCAAAGCGAAGGGCGCAAAGTTTTGCGCCACCTGAAGGAGAAAGGCGAGAGGCGCCACGGCGCGCGCCCCCCCCCTCCCGCAGCGGCTCCGCGCCGCCGCACCCGTCCCCACTCGCGCCGCCGCCCTTCCCTCCCTCCTCCGTCCCCACCTCCAGCACGCCCCCCTTCCTTCCTCCGCCGGCTTTTTTTTTTCTTTTCTCTCCGAGGCGGCAGGGGAAAGGGGGGGGGGAGTGGTTGGCGAGCTCAGTCTCGGGGTGAGTGTGTGGGGGGGAATCTAACACCCCTCCATCCAATAAAGAAGGGTGTTGAATAATAAGAATATCGGGGACGCCTCCCCTGAACGCTCAACGCCGCGCCGCGGTTGCGCTGGAGACCCCGCAACAATCCCGCGCCCCGAAGCGGGGGCGTCTACCTCTCTACCCCGCCGAGGGTAGCAGCTGTTCCCGAACAGCCCAGAGCTCGGCTCCCCGCCCGTCCCCCACCTCTTCCCCCTTGCATCTCGTAGGGAGGGGAGGAGGCCCGGGGGAACACCCGCAAAAGAGTCAAGGCCGAGTTGGGGGTCCGCTCTGACCACCCCCCAAGTCATCGAGAAGGATCCATCCACTCCCCACCCCGCCCCCCGCCCCCAGCCTCTCCTTTCCTGCCCCGGCGCAACGCCAGCACCAAGTCTTAACCAACACCTCCAGAGATCGGGGGTTTTAATTTTACAATGATCACTATTTTTAAAGCCAACTGCCAACTTCTGCGGAGAGCCCGTTGGGAACGGCCGCGGGGAGGTGGGGGCCGGCGGGCGGGACGCGCCGCAGTGTCTGTCTCCGGCTGTCAGAAATGCGCAAAGCCGAAATTTAAATGTCCTCCCGGGGACGGGAGGGAGACCGCAGCTCGGGCGCCTCGCTCGCTCGCTCGCAGGGTGGAAGCCCCTTCTCCGAAAAGCCGGGCTGCAAGGGGGTTTGCTGGCCACTGCGAAGTAGATCCACCCCCCCCCCCACCGCCAAAAAAGGAACCCAAACAGCAATTAATGTAACAACGCAGTAATATCCAACCCGCCGGGAATAAGCATACGTAGTAAAATGACAAAAAAGACACCCCAAATCCCTCCACAGCCCAGTTTAAAAAGGCGCCCCTATTTCTCCTTTCTCTCTTCCCCTCTCACCTTGACAGGTCACCCTTCCCCGGTCTTCCCCCACCCCACCCCAGACCTCCCAACTACTCCGAGAAAAGTGCCAATAGCGCAGGGATGGGAGAGAAGACGACCCCGACTTGGACATTGGGCTCGCCGCCGCAGTAAAGCCGGGGAGAAAAAACCCATCCAGAGACAAATGGGACTGGGCGCTTACCGGGCTCTCCACTACTCGAAGGAAATCCAGCCTTCCACCAGCTGTAGACGAGGCTTTCAGGGGAGCGGGTCTTGGGCAAAGGCGAGGAAAAAGTGTACCCCAATAAAGCAGAGCTCTCCTCCCCGCGTCCGGGAGAGTCGCGTCCTAGCTCGGAGGTTGTAAGTTCCAGAGAACAGTCCAGCCGCAGAAACGCGCCAAGTTTCGCGGGTGCGGCGAGGGTTGGTGGGCCGCCGGTGGAAGGTCTGGCGGCGGGGCCGGAGGCGAAGTCCCCTTCGCTCCGGATCTGCCTTCCCAGGACGCCCGGAGCGCGCCGGTTCTCACTCCCTCCTTCCACCCGGGCGGGCGCGCCCGCTCGCTCCCTCTGCCTCTCGCTGGAATTACTACAGCGAGTCAGATAAAAAGCCCCAAAAAGCCGCTTTTATATCGCCGTGCAGACCCCGCCCCTCGGCTCCTTTTCCCGCCAAGCCTCTGCAACGCCCGGCCCTTCTCGAAGCAGGGGGGTTGCAGGGAGTCGCGCGGAGTAGGGGGGGGGCAGGCAGGGGGAGAGCCGGGCGGCGGCCGGCGTGGCGCAACGGCTCCGGCTGCGGCGGGGAGCGCAGCTCGGGGGGCCCGCGCAGACCCGGGTATTATAAAGGGCCGCGGTGGGCGTGGATTCGCAAGAAAATCTCTTTTCTTTCGGCCCCGCCCTCTGCTTGGGAGCTGGGCGGGGCGCTTTTGGAAAGCGGGGCCGGGCGGGGGTGGGGGGGTGGGGGGAGGAGACTCGGCTCGGCGAGCCCGGCGCTCCACATCTCGGATGTAAACACCGGGCGAGCTCTGGATGAACTAACTGCGCGCGCCGACCCTTTTCTCAGGCTTTCCCCTCTCTCCGATCCTCCACGGGCGCGGCACCCGGACCGGCTGCCTGCTGGTCGTGTGCGTGTGTGTGTGTTTCCATCGCTGCAGGTGGAACGGCTGCCGGGTCCCCGCGGGGACACCCTCGGCCGCGGGGCGCCCGTCCCCGCACCGCCCGGCGCGCCAATCCCAGGCGGGGTGGAAAGAGAAGCGTTCGGAGAATCAGCGCCGGGGAGAAAGGAGGGAGGCCGGGGGGGGGGCGGTATTTATTTAGGAGCCCGCGCCCAGAGCGTGGACTTGGGGCAGATGACAGGGAAGGCGGAGGAAGGAAAAGGATGGCCGGCTGTGGAAATCTCGCTGCACCCCACTGCCACGTCTACTTGGAAGGCGCTTTAGGAATGAACACCCGCTACATTTCTTGGTGTGTGTGTGTGTGTGTGTGTGTGCGCGCGCGCGCGCCCGTGTGATATTCTACGTGTACAGCTATCAGGATTGGGCATCTGCAGCTCAGAATCAGCCCCTCCATTTGTTGGCAAAGGAGCAGACACCGCCCCCCCTCCACTTCCCACCGCTTCCCCCCTCCCCCCCCCAGCGCCGACTGCCACCCGGCGCCCCCGACGTGCCGATCCCGGACTTCTCGTCCCTGAGCTGGGGTGGTGGTGTGGGGGGTGGCGCTGAGGTGGGTGCCTGCCACCGGGGGTCTGCACCCCGACCCCCCCCCCCCACCCCGGCCTCTCACACGAGCTGATTGCTCAGCCGGCTGTCGGGAGAACGGCGTCTCCCAGCGCCTCGCGCCCTCCTGGGCTCACCGCGCCGCGGCCGCGCTCCAGGGCTGGGGCGAACCATAGGCGCTGCACTGGAGGACACGAGCGGTACTTGGGGGGGGGGGGGAAGAACCCCCCGAGACCCGACTTCGCCGAAGTGGGCGGGAGGAGAGCTTGAGAACCCAGCCCAGAGAGAAAACCGTTAACTCCTTCCTCCCCGCACCTTTGAGTTCTTTTCCCTCTCTTATTGTAATCGTAGTCATGGGTACAAGTGTATCGATCTGCAAAGAGGCGCTGCACTCGTAAGTTGATGCTTTAAGTGCAAACGGTGGCTTGGAAGATAACTAATAACCAGTTGGTGGATCTAATTAAAGCTGAGAAGGGGAGTATCCACTTGGACTTTTTTCTTTTTCTGAGAAGGGGAAGAGTCCAGTTAATGAAAAAATAGGGTTATTCAGGCATTCATCCCTCGGTTTGCCAACCTGTTTTGAATCCCATAATGGAAGTGCATCCTGTATGACCTCTACACGTGAACACACATTCCCTGCACTTCGGAACGCACCCCTTTCATTGACGGACCGGAAGCAGGGTCCCCCCCCTTCCTGAATGGATCTATAGTTGCTATAAATTGCACAATCTCTCAGGATTTGGTGTTTTATGTTATTCTGAGATATTAAAAAAGAAAACCCGCTCCCATCCTTGGTCCTTCATTGAAAGGTATTTAAACTTTTCCTATGGCTAACACACGCGCACACGCACACGGACGCACACACGGGAGGGGTAGGCAGACAGCAAGCCGCGGGCGGCCCAAGGTGAGTTATCACCTATTGATTTTTCAGCGGGGCGTTCAGTGGTTCGATGGGCAGAAGCTCCCCTCGAGCCCCGTCCGCTGCGCAATGCCGCTTAGCGCTTTGCAAACGACTCGGGCCCCTCCGCCTCTGCAGCGCACGCCGGCGGGGCCGCCAATCCTCGGGCTGGGCTCCGCGGCGGGGCCTCGTCCTCCCGCCCCCTCCTCCTCCGGCGGCGCCCGCGCTCCCGTTCGCGAAAGTAAAGTAAGTCTGCCCTCTACCGGCCGCGGCCCCCGCCGCCGGGTCCCGGTGCCCACCGGGGCGGAGGGCGCGTGGGGGCGGGGCGCGCGCCCACCCGGCCGCGGGGCCCGGCGCGGGGAGGAGAGGACATGGGGTCCTGGCACCGACGACCTTCCAGGCCCACTGCAGAGGGGCCGAGGGGAGAGGAGTCCGTGGAGGAAAAAAGGCTTCGAGTTGGCGGTCCAGACGCCTAAGGAGTGAAGATGAATGCATCGCTACGGAGAGATCCTACTTTGAAATGGGAAACATGAAATAAGTTACAGGCACACACGTGACAAAAGAAAAACACACAAAACAACCCTGCGAAACGCCAAAGCGGCAAACCGAGCTGCAGACCCCACTTCTTAGAAACTGGTCATCTAACCACCAAGTTTGAAAGCAGAATGCTAGATTTTAATTGGGCCTTCCTTCCTTCCTTCCTTCCTTCCTCCCTCCTTCCCTCCCTCTGTCCTTCCTTCTTTTTTTGCTCCTCTTGAGCCTTGAACTCAGGACCTGGACACTTTTACCATCTGTGCCCAGCAAATGTCCTTATTTTTAATTTAATAAATTGGATGGGGGAATAGTAGACAGACGTTTTTTGTAGTAAGGAGAAGCATTTAAGATTCCAGTGCAAATAAAACAAAAAACCCCAAAACAAACCCCAAACCACCCTACAGAAAACCAAAAACAAACCACCACCACCACCACCACCACCACCAATCCTCAATCAAGGACCATTTTGTAAGGCTTTGATTTTTAAATCAGATGACTGCATAAAAGCAGAGGTAACTGTGCAGAAAACTTGCGCAGCAGCACTAACTGACGCAGCCCAGCAGCGGGTTGTTGTGAAAGATCTATGAAGGTGTCAATCACCTGAGGACGTGCCCCGGATGTGGGGCCCTGGAGGGTCCTTTCTGGAAATGGCAATTTCCCAGGAATTTGGCGCTTTTGACATTTTGCTGGAGGCTAAGGAACGCTGCCCTTCCTGCCAAAAAAACGAAACAACCAAACAACAGCAAAACCAGAGTAAGGGTAGCTTCAACTTCAGAGGGTAGTTTTGGAAATTTTCGAGGGCTGGCAAATACACCATATTCTAAGGTCTGAAGGCCACATTCTGCCAGCCCCCGTGTAGGTGTGTGAATCTGGGCCGAGCCATGGCCTGTGGGGTTGGCCCTTACTCTCCCCAGGCTGGTGACGTCACTTGGAGTGGCATTATTTCAAAGATTAAAAAATTAGTGTATATCGGTTGTGCAAGGGGGGTTTATTGTGACATCCCCACACATGTGTGCAATGTATCCCAATCAGCCTCACTCCCTCTATCACTCTTATCCTCCTCTTTCTCCATCTTTAAAATTTTTTTTTAAATTTTATTGTCAAGGTGATGTACAGAGGGGTTACAGTTACATATGTAAGGTAGTGACTCTTCATCTTCAAACAACAATTTTAACAGGTTTTGTTCTATTTTCGTCTATGCATATAATAAAGTACTTTGACCATTTTAAAATGGTCAGACTCTGGAGGTTTTCTTTGTTGTCTCTAAGCAAGATGAGAACATCCACATTTTACATAGAAGGAAACCTAAAGTCAGAGCTCAGCCAGGTGAAAGGACACAACTATCATTTTTAAAGACGACTTTGCAGGGTACTGGTTGGTGGCTTATGCCTATAATCCTAGCTGCTCTGAGATTCAAAGCCAGCCCAGGCAGGAAAGTGTGTGAGACTCTTATCTCAGGTTAACCACCAGAAAACCAGAAGTGGCTGTGGCCTAAAGTGGTAGAGCATTAGCCCTGAACAAGAAGAGCTCAGGGACAGAATGCAGGCCCTGTGTTCACACCCCATGACTGACAAAAACCCAAGCTGGCTGGGCAATGTTAGTTAAACGAGGATCCACAAGTATGTGGATTTTGTCAGCCATGTCTCCAAAGAATGAAGCTTAGACAGGCACCCCCGTGGACAAACAACCATGAATAAAACTCAGCACCATTCCTCCAGAAGAATTATAAAAAAAAGAAGTCAGTGAAGAAAATCTCCATGCATTTAAAATTGCATGTTTTAGCTGGGTGCTGATAGCTCCCACATCTAATCCTAGCTACTCAAGAGGCTGAGGTCTGAGGATCATGGTTTGATGCTAGCCCCAGCAGGAAAGTCTGTGAGACTCTTATCTCCAATTAACCACCAGAAAACTGGAAGTGGGGCTGTGGCTCAAGGTGGTAGGGTGAAAGAGCTTGAGTGGAAAAGCTCAAGGACAGTGCCCAAGCCCTGAGTTCCAGCTGTTTAACTCACCAAGAAAAAAGAATGTTTAAAAAAAAATTATTGTTATTTTACCATTATTCCTTCCCTTGCTTCCTTCTAGTACACTGCATAAATTAAAGGAGCCCAGAAGGGGGAAAAAAATTAGTCCATATTCTTAGCATACTATCCAGAGCCTGCCTTTCTCCTGTTGCACTGTGTACATGTGATTGTTTTCTTACCCACTGGCTTCTAGAATTTGGATCCTGGCAGAGGGGTCCCAGGCTAAAGCCAGAAAACCTTAGCGGCAGCATCTCAGCTTGGCCTTCTTTCAGTTCTTAGCTGTAATCCTGCTTGACTTCCTCACAACCCACAGAGACAAATGGTTCCTTTGTTTGACTTGGCTTCAAAGGCTTGGCTTGCTGTTCTGTAAGTGCCAAACCCAAGCTAGTCTCAGGACGTTTCCACACTTCAGCGCATGTCTTTGTCATGGTCCTTTTGGCCAGCATATGTCCCGTAAGATGGGCCCTTGCAGGAGACAGCTAAGGAGCCTCAGTGGGGATAGTTCTGCTTTTTAATCATTGATTTGGAAACTGGTAGAAGAGCCTGTGCTTTTTTGTGGCCATGGCTTCTGAGTTCAAATTCGGAGACAGACTTCTGAGAGTAACTCACCCATGCGTGCTCTAGTTATTTGTTTATTAATTAATTAATTACGTTCGTTTATTTAGTGACAGTATTGGGGGCTTGGACTCAGGGCCCTGTGCTCTTATTTGGCTTTTGAATTCTATTTATTTAATTCTTATGATCTTTAAGTAATTGTGTCCACTTATGAGTGCAGTGCATTTTGACCAATGCCACCTCTTTTGCACACTGGTGCTGTACCACCCCAGCCATACCTCCACTTGTAGCACTTTTCATGCCTAAGTGAAGATAAGAGACTCCCAGACTTGTGTTTTTTTTTTTTTTTTTGGCTTTGAAATGTGATCCTCAGATCTCAGCCTCCTGAGGAGCTAAGATCACAGGCCTGAGCCACCCGTGCCGGGTGCCTACTCTCCTTTTTCCAAGTTGTCTGTTTTTTTCCATGGGTCTTTCCGGTGGACTTCTGGCTAGGGAAGAAGCTCTTGTGAAGGAATCTTGTAGGGACCCATCACCCAAACCAATGGCCTCATTGCCATTTCCCTATTGAACATCTACGCGTTACCAGGCTTCTGGAGATGACTTTTGCATCCATGCACCAGTGATCCTAAACCAGAGGTGATTTTGGCTCCTCTGGCAGTGTCTGTGGGTTGTCACAGAGTGAAACTTTCACCATTCACTGGCACTTGGTGGGCTGAGGTCAGGATGTCAGGCACAAGGAAGCCCCCATCACAGAGAGTGGCCAGGCACCAAGTGTCGACATTACTGGGCCTGAGACTCCAGAAGCAACCCCACAAACGCCTGGTGTTAATCCTGCCTGTCCAGCGTGGTCTCCTGTGCCCTTGACCACACCCAAGGTCCCTCTTCCCTTCTCATGCCTTGTTGTGTAGCTGCTAGAATTGTCTTGCAGTAGATTCCTCCTACACCACCCCCCCCCCCCCGCGTTCACGCTTGCACGCTGATAAATCTTCCTCATTATTTAAGATTCTTCAGTGGCCTCCAGATGGCCCAAATGTGGACTCCACTTCATGAGCTTGGAATTCAAACGCTCCTCCCGCCAACTCTGCACTTCCAAGACACAGGTCTATTTCCAGTCACTTGGAGAGACCTCAGCAGTTCTCCCAACCCTACTGCCTGTTCCCGGTTTATCCATGCACCGTGTCTCCTTAAAACCTCCTGTAGTCCACTCAGCCTCCGTGAATACCCTGCCCTTCGATGGATCATCCTACAGCTACACCAAGCAACAGAGTCTGCAGAAGTTTTGGAACAGAGGTAATTAAAGCGTCCTGAAACATAGATGCTTGTTCTCAGGGTAGGGTCAAGAGGATGCCTAGCTATAATGGGCACCCTGGCCTTTGCCACCCTGTCAGAGAAGGACCTGGCCCCCCTTACCCTGCTCTATGAGACTGTAAATGTCACAAGGCCAGCACACAGCAAATGCTCACTTAACCCTTTGAGAAAGGCCAGCTGGGTGCTCGTATTCGAGATGAGAGAAATGAGTGGACTTAGAGTCTTTATAAAAATTTATTTATTTTTATTTTGCTAGTCCTGGGGCTTGAACTCAGGGTCTGGGAATTGTCCTTGTGCTTCTTTTTGTTCAAGGCTAGCACTCTAGCATTTGAGTCACTTCTAGCCTTTTCTGTTTATGTGGTGCCGAGGAATCAAACTTAGGGCCTCATGCACGCTATGCAAGCACTCTACCACTAAGCTACATTCCCAGCCCCTAGTTTTTTTTTTGTTTTGTTTTGTTTTTTAGAGACTAGTACTGGGGCTTGAACTCAGGGCCTGGACTCCATTCACTGTCTCTGAGCTTTTTTGCTCAATGCTAGCACTCTACCACTTGAGCCACAGTGCTACTTCTGGTTTTGACTGGAGAGAAGAGTATCACAGACTTTCCTGTCCAGGCTGGCTTTGAACTACAGTCCTCAGATTTTAGCCTTCTGAATAGCTAGGATTACAGGCAATGGCCACCAGTACCCGGCTTAGACTGGTAGACTTTCTCAATTACTGTGTGTCTGTATGAAATTCTGGTGTATTTAGAGCTTGCTGAATCAGCTTGGCTGATGGTCTGTCCTGTCATGACCATTGCTAAACATAGCAAGTGCCACAATCTCACTGAATCTGTAAAATGGCGATACTGTAGAAATTAAGTGAGATAATGAATGCATTTAACACACTGCCTGCTATTTGGCATACACTCAGTAAATGTTAGCAATTGTTCATATGGGTCCCGGACTTAGCTGAAGATGATGTATTCAACTATTTTAATTTCCATATTTTTAGAATGTCATATGTGAGTTGTATGAAATTGACATTCTTACCCCCTTCATCCAGCAGGAACAGTTGTGGACTAATACAAACTTGTCTTAGACAAGTGAGGTACTGAGGCAGAGAGTCACAGATGACCACTCTTGGGTGGCTAATTTCTAACAACACATCTTCCTGTCTCCGGCAGGCGATGTAGTTTTTAGATCATTCTGCTCACAAACAGCCTCATTTCAGAAGCTCTGGCAGGCAGAGTTAGTTAGACCTTGCTCCTGTGTAATAGGTGCCAAGGAATTAGGTGACAATTTCCCTGCTGAGATAGTGACCAGCCCCATAGGGCAGCTCCTGGACTTTTGTCGGAGTGGGGTTTCTCCTGCATCCTGCCTCTATTCCCCTTCCCTGCTGAGCTCATCTGCCCAGTGGAAACAAGTCTTTTCCTTCAAAGCATACATCAACACCCAAGGTTAGACTTGGGCTTCTAATCTGCAGTTCTCCCCATTCATGGTAGATCAAGGCAGGAGAACTCAGATGATCACAGAGAGGCAGGGAAAGGACTACACATGGGGAGCATCACAGAGTGGTCGCAGTTGAGCAGCTTCTGGCTGGTGGCTGCCCTGGAGGCGAGCTCATTGCTGGCAACAGGGACAGTCTTTCACAGAAAGTAAAAATCCAGGTTTGGAAAGATTGGCAACTAGCTGGGCACTGGTGACTCACCCTCAAAATCCTAGCTACTAAGGAGGTTGAGATCTGAGGATCCCTGTTCAAGGCCAGCCTGGCCTGAAAAGGTCATGAGACTCTTAGCGCCAATGAATCACCAAAAAGCTGGAAATGGAGGTGTTCAGTGGTTCAAATGGTAGAGCTCTAGCCTCGAGCAAAAAAAGATAAGGGTCAGCACACCCAGGCTGTGAGTTCAAGCCCTCTTACCTGCACACACACAAGACAATGTTGGCAACTAACTAAAAATAAAAAAACAAACCCAAATCCTGTGGAGAAGCGAACCGTATCCTCAGGGCTGCTGTCCTGAGATCTACTTTTAAGTCCTAGCAATCCAGCAGGGGAGGATTCCTTTGTCCTTCCCCTCCTGAGTTTTGACCCATCTCTCATTCTTTCATGTTGGGTAATGCAGAGTTGTCACCTTTGTGGTGACCCCTTGGGTGTCTGATGCCTTGACTAGAGGCTTCTGGAATTGGGGGATCATTTATGAGATCTCATTGACATGCCTATCTCCAAATCACACAGCCCCAGGGTACCATTCACACAGTGCTTGGGTGTCAAGAATCTGGCAGAGTGCCTGCCACAAGGCAGGCCATTGGGAGGCAGAGGAGTGATGGAGAGGGGGCTTCTAAGCCCAAGGCAGCCTCTCTGGTTCAGTTTCCATGAAAAGAGAGGGGAAAGCTTTGAGAGTGACTCCTCCGCCAAGGAGTGGGGTCTGGGTCATGTGTTTTAGATTATAAAGTCACGCCCAGCTTTCTGGCACGAAGGTGGGAGTCTGTGTGGACAAGAAGTGGATTTCTTCACTTAAAAGAGACTAAAATGCACACACACTCAATAATAGGTGGAAATGGCGCCCCCTGCAGGCCACTTTCTTCCCAGCTTTAGGATCCTGCCCAGGAGAAAATCCTTGTGGAGGAGAAAGAGGGTAGGAATCAGGCTAGGGAGCTTCTCACACTATTTTCAAAGCCAAAGCAATGACCTGCTGTTAGATCACAAAATCAGTTATGTAGCTTATGATCAACACTTCACAGAATGGAGGAACATAGAACATACCAAAGCAGTCGGGCACTGGTGGCTCAACTCTGTAATCCTAGCTACTCAGGAGGCTAAGATCTGAGGGCCCTGGTTCAAAGCCAGCCTGAGCAGGAAAGTATGTGAGACACTTAGCTTCAATTAACCACCAGAGAACTAGAAGGGGAGCTGTGGCTCAAAATGGTAGAGAGATAGCCTGCTGCAAAAAGAACTCAGGGACTGCACCTAGGCCCTGAGTTAAAACCCACAATTTGGGGCAGGGGAGGAGGGGAAGAGGGAGAAAATACCAAAGCTTCCAGGCACCTCACATCTCTAATGGTAGTTACGCAGGAGGTGGAGAGCTGAGGATCTCAGTTGAAAGTCAGCTCCGGAAAGTTCCTGAGACTTATCTCCAATTAACTACCCCAAATCCAGAAATGATGCTGTGCCTCAAAGTGGTAGAGCACTAGCCTTGAGCAAAAATAAAAACAACTCAGGGATAGTTTCCAGGCCATGAGTTCCAGCCCCGAGGACTCAACACACACACACACACACACACACACACACACACACACACACACACACACACACTCCTGTGTCCTTGTCTTCCCCTGTGTATGAAGCTTGAGAGCTACTACTTTACTAATTTACTAATCTGGGCCTCATTTTCCCCATTTATAGAAAAGATGGCAATAATCCTAGCTGTCTGTCAGTTACTATCTTGAACCAGGAGAATTTATGCCTTTAAAAAATTATGTTAAGTGAAGTAAGTCAGGCTTAGAGAGAGAAAGGGTGCGTGTTTTCTTTTGAATGTGGAAGTTATATGCACCAACAAATTGACCCAAGGATGGTGAATGCCG
The DNA here is from genome assembly GCF_023159225.1 of Perognathus longimembris pacificus. Taxonomy (NCBI): domain Eukaryota; kingdom Metazoa; phylum Chordata; class Mammalia; order Rodentia; family Heteromyidae; genus Perognathus; species Perognathus longimembris. The sequence goes on from NC_063172.1 coordinate 10,333,124, forward strand.
AGGAGGTTCTGATGGTGTGGCTCCTTGGAACAGCCAACTTACAGTTTAACAAAACGAATACCAGGAAACTGGAGCATGCGCTGTGGGAATCAGGGAGGCGCAGAAGAGGAGCGTGGACAAATGGAGAGAGGAAGTGTGCAGTCATCATATTTAGCGTACATAGGTGAAAATGGACGTAAGAAAACTGAGGAGAGAGATGGGTTTGGGAGAGATGGGGAAGAACGGTGGAAAGATTGTTATTGATGAGGATGCATTGTATTCACAAAATGACTTGTATTGATACTCCTTTGCACAACCACCAAAAGATAATTCAAAAAATATATATATTTTAAAAGAGTTGTTGGCTGTCTCTAGGACCAGGTGTGTTGTTTGCCTCAGAGCTTCTGGTTTCTCCATGCTTTCAGACTGGAACGGGATTGCCTACGTCAGCCTTTTGCAGGAATTCCAGGAGACAGAGCATCATGAGCCGCTGGCATTGACTGATGAGGACTCTAGGTGCAGGGCTTTGTTATTAGGGTACAGATGGGGCTGGGTGCTACCCATTGCTTTCTGCTCCCATAAACGTATGGTTAGTGCATCCAGCCTCCAGTCTGCAAAATAAAGCGGTCACTTATCTGTGCTCCTCTTCCAAATGGACTGGAGACCTCCATCCCCGAGTCTCCCTCGGAAGGCACTGGAGTCAGCAACCCTTGGTGCAGGGTTTTCTTGGAATTCTCACCTTTGCTGTAGCTGGGGGTGGGGGATGGGATGTGGGAAGAGAGATGGAGAAGAGGTTGGAAACTGGCCAGGGGACTTCATAGGCTCCACAAAGAATTCCCCCCCCCCCCCAAGGGTTGATTTGGTAACAGGCAGAGGGGAATTCCATGGGTAAATAATAATTTATGCAAGGAATGTTACTGGTTTTGTTGATAAAGCATGTAATTGCAGGGGGCAATTTCCTTCCATTCCTCACCCTTTGCCATTCAGCTCCTGAAGTAATTATATTGACACCTCCAGAGCTGACTGGGTGGGTGGGTGGAGAGGCAAGGACTAGAGCTAGCTTGGAAGTTGGCCCAAGACAGTTTGCCATCAAACTGAAATAACTAGTTGGGATTTGTGAGAGGGTTGAGTACTAAATAAGAATGGATTGAAGTTTGAACTAGAATATCTTCATTTTGTGCTGGAAAGGAATTACCATTGGCTTTCCTGGAGACAGCACCCTCTGCGTTATGTGCTGGAATCTTTGTGTGTGGAGTCTCTCTTTGTAGCTTGGTTAAATGTGGGCAGAGGTGGTGAGAGGAACAGTTAAGGGCGGGTTTAAGTTTAGGGCGGGGGAGGGGTGGAGAAGTAGGGAATCATACTCAAATATTACCACCTGTGGAGTGTGGTAGCATAAGCCTGTAATCCCAGCAATCCATAGTTAGAGGCAGGAATACGAGAGTTCAAGGCTAGCCTGGGCTGAATATGGAGTGCTAATCTCAAAGATTTATAATAAATAAATAAAAACAACAGCAACAAAATTAAAACAGAAACAGCCAATTTGTTTGAAGGCCACATTTTTTGCTTGCTTGCTATATGTTGATTTAGATGCTAGGTTTTGATGCTCTAAAGTACTTATAATATTTAAAAATAGTTGCCAAGAATTAAAAAGGCGATCTGTTTCATAGTACAAATCTTCATGTCTGTCTTTTCTTGAAAAGTTAGGTTTGAGAATCCGGCGGCCTGTATTTCTGTGTGGATAAAGGGGAGAAGTAGATAATTAAAATTTTGTTTACAGATTTATTTGTTGGTTAGTGGTTTGATTGCTTGCTTATTTGAGACATGGTCTCTCTCTATATAGTCCAGGCTGTCCTCTAACTTGAGACTTTTATACTTCTGCCTCTGAGTGCTGGTATTATAGGTATATGCTACAATGTCTGGCATTCAATTGCCTTTTAATTTTTTTATTAGTTTACATTAATTGTATGGGGGAGTTCACTGTTATATTTTCATAGTTTTTTTTTTTTTGCCAGTCCTGGGGCTTGACCTCAGGGCCTGGGCACTGCCCCTGAGCTTCTTTTGCTTAGGGCTAGTACTCTACTGCTTGAGTCACAGCGCCGCTTTCGGCTTTTTCTGTATATGTGTATGAGGAATGGAACACAGAGCTTCATGAATGCTAGGCAAGCGCTCTGCCACCAAGCCACATTCCCAGCCCACACATTTTTTATAATGTATTCCAATCCATCGCACCCACTCTCATTTGAGACTCTATCATCTTCAGAAAGGAGATATTTAAGAAGTATTTAACACTGGGTGTTGGTGGTTCACACCTGTAATTCTCACTATTCAGGAGTCTGAGATCTGAAGATCATGGTTCAAAGCCAGCCTGGCTAGGAAAGATTGTGAGACTCTTATTTACCTTCACCAAAAATTAACCAGCAAAAATCTGGAAGTGGAATTGTAGCTCACATGGTAGAGCACTAGCTTTGAGCAAAAAAGCTCAGAGACAGCACCCATGCCCTGACTTCAAGCCCCAGCAGCAGTGTGAGCATGTGTACAAATACACACACACACATACAATTTAATGATGGTAATTGTAGCAAACAACCCCTATGCTTGGCCTTTATTTTCTATCCCATTATAACAACATATTCTTTGAGATAATCTGCATACGATAACTCACCCATCTAGAATGTGCACACAGAGTGGGGATTTTTGGTATACCTACAGCACTGTGAGGCTGTCACTGAAATCCATTTTAAACTTTGTCTTCACCCTCCCAAGAAACCTTGTGCCGAGTGGCCTTTGCTCTCCTTTCCTCCTGACATCTCCAGCCTCAGGCAGACACCAACTGCTTTCTGTCTTAGACTTGCTTATTTTGGCTGTTCTAGCTAGGTGGAATCATGCAATGTGCTATACAGACCTTGGTGACTGACTTCTTCCCTTCCACACAGTCATTTCAGGATCTAGCTGTATTTCGGCAAGCTCCAGCATTTAATCCATTGTAGTCGATGTATTGTAGTATTCCACTGTAGGAAATGTATCTGATTTTTTTTTTTTTTTTGCCAGTCCTGGGGCTTGAACTCAGGGCCTGAGCATTGTCCCTGGTGTCTCTCTCTCTCTCTCTCTTTTTTTTTTTTCAAATTTTTATTATCAAACTGATGTACAGAGAGGTTACAGTTTCATACGTTAGGCATTGGATACATTTCTTGTACTGTTTGTTACCTTGTCCTGGCTTCTTTTTGCTCAAGGCTAGCACTCTGCCACTTGAGCCACAGCACCACCTCTGGCCGTTTTCTATATATATACTGCGGAGGAATCGAACCCAGGGCTTTGTGTATAGGAGGCAAGCACTCTTGCCACTAGGCCATATTCCCAGCCCCATGTATCTGATTTTATTTATCCACTCATCCATCAATGGTCATTTCGATTGGTTTACTTTTTGGCTATAAAGTACAATGCCAGCTGCTCACCAGCACTTGTCTTTTTTTTTTTTTTTTTGTCACATTAATGTGACTTTTTTGTTTTTGGTACTAGTTCTGGGGCTTCAGCTCAGGGTCTGGGCACTGTTCCTGGACATTTTTACTCAAGGCTAGCAACTCTACCACTTGAGCCACAGCTCCACTTCTGGCTTTTTTTTGGTAGTTATTTGGAGATAAGAGTCTCATGGACTTTCCTGCCTGGGCTGGCTTTGAACCAAGATCTCCAGATCTCAGCTTCCTGAGTGGCTGGGATTACAGGTGTAGGCCACTGCCTGGTCAGTGTTGCACCTATTGATTTTTCTTTCCTGTTGACTCATAGCCTGAGCATATGTTCACGTGCTGACTGGCCATTTGCCGGTCCTGCTGTAAATGTTTGAGGGTTGTAAAAGAATTCCCAATTCTGCATTGATGCCAAGAGAGATGCTTATTATTACTGCTTTGATGACTGGCCAGGTTCAGCTGTTTGGATATATGCTTTCTTTTCAAGGGATGACATTAATCCTTGCTCTTTATAAGGAGACTTCAGCTGCTGGTTTTCTATAGGAGTTTCAATTTCCAAAGAAGACTGTTGAACGCACAATTGGTTCTTACTGGTAAGTGTGTCCACATCTCAGATTTAGAACTGTGTGGATGTTGCCTTCTCTGACTTGAATATTGTTCCTTAGCTAATAGTTGGTCATCTTCCAGATATGGGGAGAGGTATTTCCTGAACTTCCTGCCCAGATCAGCACAACTTCTCTCATAGTACTCTAGACTTAGCATAGGAAGCATACATTTATTAGCATGTTTATTTTTCTCATCTTCCCTTCAATGGAAAGTTTTTACTGTATGTACCTGTAATCATGCTACATATTTACATTTATGTCCTCCCTTTCCTGTATTCAAGACTGAGTTGCAAACATAGCCGGCACGATGGAAAGTACACTTTAAATGGCCACAAATATGTTATTAAGTGTTGCAAAACAACTCATTTAACTACTTCCTTTAAAAAATAGTTTCTGAGCCTGGGGCTGGTGGCTCATGCCTGTAATCCTAGCCAATCAAGAAGCAAGGGCTGTGATGTGAAGCTAGCCTGGGCAGGAAAATCATGAGCCTCTTTTCTCCCATTAACCACCCAAATGCCAGAAGTAGAGCTGTGGCTGAAGTGGGAGAGTACCAATCATGATGAAAAAGCTATGGGACAGAGCCCAGGCCCTGAGTTCAAACCCCAGTACTAGCATTACAAAAAGTATTTGAATTGTTTTACTGATTTGTTATGCTACTTAACATGGATATAGAAATTTTGGGACATAAAACTTTTCTTTAAAAAATTTTAAAAAATTTTTATTGTTAAGGTGATGTACAGAGGGGTTACTGTTACATATGTAAGGTAGTGAGTACATTTCTTGTCAAACTTGTTACCTCCTCCCTCATTTTCTCCCACCTTACCGCCTCCCCAGTCCCCCACCCGGAGTTGTACAGTTAGTTTACAACATATTGTCTTCTAAGTATTGCTGTTGCATTGATTCACCTTTTACCCTTTGTTTCACCATTTTGATGTTCCCCTTCCCTTCCTGGATTCAGACAAACATATATACAATACTCAGGGTGCCAAAAATCAAATACAGTGACAACAGGGGCTAAATCATAGGGAAGATAAACAAAAGAAAAAAGAAATAATTTCACATAGTATGTTAAAAATAACAACAATAGGGCTGGGAATATGACCTAGTGGCAAGAGTGCTTGCCTCGTATACATGAAGCCCTGGGTTCGATTCCCCAGCACCACATATATAGAAAATGGCCAGAAGGGGCGCTGTGGCTCAAGCGGCAGAGCAGTAGCCTTGAGCAAAAAGAAGCCAGGGACAGTGCTCAGGCCCTGAGTCCAAGCCCAGGACTAGCCAAAAAAAAAAAAAAAAAAAAAAAAAAAAAAACCAACAATAGTGATAAGCTGCCTGTTTCCATATCTTGGAGTTCATTTCGCTGAGTCTCATCTTATGTGATCATATGTACATAGCTATTGAGATACTGTAATCATCTTCTAGGACTACCCTAGACATATACTAATTATTACCAATGAAGGACACCACTGAGTCTATGTTTCTTTGGGTCTGGCTCACTTCACATAATATGATTTTTTCCCAAGTCTTTCCCTTTCCTTATGAATGGGGCAAACATGATATAAAAGTTTTCTAAAGTTAGGGTTGTTTTCTTATGGTAGAGACCCGAAGAGGGCTTACTTAGTCAGAGCCGTTTGTAAGGCCCTTGATCCACAATATTAAAGGTAGAGAGAAAAAAGGCTGTGGTGACTTACATTAATCCGGGAGCAGAGGAGAGTGCTGTATTAACCAGACCCATATCAGTCCTCCATTTATTGCCAGTCTCCCATAAAACTTACCTCTAATAGTAATTTCTTCGCTCAACAGTGAGAGACAACCATCCTATCTCCACAAAGGCTTAATTGATATGCCATGATATGTTAAATACACACACACACACACACACACACACACACACACGATGGTGCATTTTCCTAAAGGATCAAGAAGATGGGGCTGGGGATATGGCCTAGTGGCAAGAGTGCTTGCCTTGTATACATGAGGCCCTGGGTTCGATTCCCCAGCACCACATATACAGAAAACGGCCAGAAGTGGCGCTGTGGCTCAAGTGGCAGAGTGCTAGCCTTGAGCAAGAAGAAGCCAGGGACAGTGCTCAGGCCCTGAGTCTGAGGCCCAGGACTGGCCAAAAAAAAAAAAAGAAGAGCATTCATTGTTTGGGGAGGACAAGAGGAAGAACAGCCTCAATAATGTTGCTGATAATGGGATTTCCAGCCAGACTATGGTTTTGTAGCTTGTATTTTTTTTTTTTAAATGCCTTATCAGAACAAATGAGGGCAACACCTGGCGGTATAATAAAAAAGTTATGCAGGTGGGCGTGAAAGTTGCGTCCATGCCCCCTGGAACATAAGACCTAAGATCTAAGACATTGAATGTCACAATCAAAGAAGGCTCGGTGAATGCTGGGATCTCAGGGTCTTCATACATTTTATTTTTAATCAGTGGATTAAAAAGAATTCGGTGTAAAATTGCAACATAGACCCTTGGATGGGGAGTTTAGGAAGAAGCAGGAGCTACTCTGACTTACTCCAAAATACAATGAACGCTCACCAGAGAGTGTTGTTACTAGTCAGCCTTTACTGTATCCATCCAGATGGACAGCATTCTCCATTACATCCTGAAAAAGAGTTTAGTACAACATGAGGAGGTTAGAGAAACTTGCCTAGACCAAGGAGTTAGTCAATGGAGGGGTAGTCACCAAACAGAGGCCCCAAAGGGCTAAGATGGAGATTCTAAAATAGGAGAGTGTGAGCCAGAGCCAAGGGTTTAGCCATTGGGAAAGTCTATGACATTATGGAACATCTGATTATTTTTTTAAGCTATATTTTAATTGAAGATCAGGCTGGCTTTCTGAAAGACATCAGTTCAATCAAGCATGCGAAGCAGGCAGAAGGGGTGGATCTTCATGTGGTAACGGGAGGATCAGCACGAGAAAAAAAAGCAGTGAGATCTTGATCCAAGCATTCATCGTTCATGAATTGAGCTGGGGCGTGGTTGGAGAACAGAGGCCATCAGACTCCAATGCTGGGGTCTCTCCCTGTCATGTGTACTGCTCAGACTCTCTGGTCCTTGACTCTTTGTTGTCTTCAATGCAGGGACAATAACAATATCTCCTTCATAGAGGAGTGAGTGGGATAAGGCCCCCAAAGTGTAGTAGAGTGCCCGCTACATCGTCAGTGCTCCGTGAATGTCCATTGCTCATAGCCATTTGTCTGTCAGCAAATGCTTTTCATGGCTTCCTTCATCTGTACCCTCCTGGGTCAGTGGCCATGTCTTGGGTGATGAGTGAAGAGTTTAGCTGAAAAGCCCTCTAGTCACAAACAGCACTGATGTGGTAAGAAGGTTACTTCTGAAAATTATGTTAAGTGAAGTAACTCAGGCTCAGAGAGAAAAGGGGATGTGGAAGTTAGATTTAAATTGCAAGCATGTATGGAAACGCATGCAGGGTGAGATGCATGTATACACAAAATGACCGAAGCGTGATACCTGCAGGGGACGATTCCGGTGATATACAACGCTCTCAGACTTACAGTTTAACAAAACGAATACCGGAAAGCTGGCATTCATTCACATTTGTCTGAGGAGGCTGGAACTCAAAAGGAAGAGAGGGCTAGATGAATGAAGAAAGGAACGGTGAGCAAATACAGTCACCATGCTCACTGTACATGATGCGAAAATAGAACTAAGAAACTTGTGGGGAGGCGGTGGGGCTGAGACAGATGAGGGAGCAGAATGAAGATGGGGTGATGCTGATCAAAATGTCCCGTATTCATAAATTGACTTGTTGAATCGAAACCTCTTGGTACATCTACTTACAGATCATTAAAACGAATAAATAAAAATAAAGGAAAAGAAAAAAAAAAGAAAAAAAATTTTCTTTTTTAGTGTTGAAGATCAAGCCCAGGGCCTTGTGCTTAATAGCCAAATATGATACCACAGAGCTACCCCCCCCTTTCTCCACCTCCTTCCCCCCCCCCCCCCACCAGCCCAGCAGGACTTTTTCTGAGGTCAGATTGTAGAGCTTGTGTGAGAGGAAGATAGCTCAGGAGAAAGGGAGAAGATGCAAGATCCACAGAATAAGAAGGATCCGAGTGAAGTCTGCCTGCCAGGAGTGGTGAATTATGTTCTTTTTACTTGCCTACAATTCAAAAAAAAAAACAAACCCAAGATGAAAACATCACCATTTCTTTGCTGTTTGTTGAGGAGAATCTCTGTCATTAAAAACAAAACAAAACAAAACAGCATTTGGACCTTGTCTCTGTAGAACTGGCTAAAGCTGAGTTGAACGCATTGGAAAGAATTTGGGTCATAAAATAAGGTGCTCAAATGAACAGATCAGCGTGTGACTAAATCATCTATATTACATCAGGGCTCAGGAAGAAGTTGTATGTCTCTGAGATGACACTTTGAATAATTTTCTTTTTCTGCGATTTAAAAAAAGAAAAAAAAAGGAAAAGCAAGAGTTGGATGGAAGCCAGAGAACCAATCAAGACCTTGTAAGCTCCAAACAAGGTGCTCTACCATGCAACCTTTAAGAGCCTGATGTACCCCTATTTCATTCTAATGTTTTCAGTGATGCTGGTAGGGCCACCCCAACCTCTGTCTTATACCTTCCTGTTTACTTCTTGAACATTATACTTTTTTTTTAATTTTTTGCCAGTCCTGGGCCTTGGACTCAGGGCCTGAGCACTGTCCCTGGCTTCTTTTTGCTCAAGGCTAGCACTCTACCACTTGAGCCACAGCGCCACTTCTGGCTGTTTTCTGTATATGTGGTGCTGGGGAATTGAACCCAGGGCTTCATGTCTAAGAGGCAAGCACTCTTGCCACTAAGCCATATTCCCTGCACAACGTTATACTTCTATATATCTTTGGGTTATAATTTGATGTCTTGACATATGCATGCATTATGTGTTCATCACCTCATGCCTTTATCACTCCTCTCTTGTGCAACTATTTTATGCTCAATTTAAAGGGAAGAAAGCTGAGGCTCAAAGAAGTCATGGTTATTTGTAGATACCAAGGTAAGTTGTGGAAGCAGATCGGATCAGACCTGGTGCACGTCTTCTGTGTCATGCACCAGACGTCCGAAGGTGGTTCACGTTCCATCTAGCATTCTAGATGCCTTTGATCTACACACCCAGCCTCTCTTTTCTAAAACAATGTCTTCAGTGGAAGACATTGCCTTCATCCATAGTTCATTAACCCTAACCTATCACTGGCCCAAGCCTTTCCCACTGAGGAAGTCCTTTCTATGGAGGATATGGGAACTCACCCGGAACTTGGTGAGCACTAACGGTTTATGTGGCAGCTTGGCACGACTGTTGAAATTTCTGTACCTGTGTCCACGAGAAATTCTAGTTTAAGCTGCTTGAAAACAGTGTTGACCACACAAGACTCTTTGGCCTCCACAGAAGGCAATTTCACATCGGCTTAGAGTGACAAGCAAGGTAGCCTCCCTGGGGACCTCTTTGTGGGTCCATGGATGTAAGTAAGCCTTGGGTAGACATGGTCAGTGTGCCTGCCCACTGGGGCATGCGACTCAAGTGGTAGAGCCCCCGCCTAGCAAGTGTGAGGCCCTGGGTTCAAACTTGAGCATAACCAAAAGAAGAAGAGGGAGAAGAGGAAGAGGAGGAAGAAGATGAAGAGAAAGAAGAAGAGGAAGAAGGAGGAGGAGAAGAAGATTTCTCACCATTCCCTTCTTTATTTATTTATTCTATTCCTCATGTCTGGCTCTTATTAGGAGAAAGAGTTCTGGTGGTTTCTGTTTTATTTATTTATTTTTTTATGATTCACTTATGATATGGTAGAATTCATCAATTTAATGTGTACAGTTCAATGAGTTTTAGTATAGTCACAGAGTCATGTTTTATTTTTTTTTTGCAAGTGACAGAAACCCAGTTCAGACTGACTTCAAGAGCAATTGGGAATGTTTTGGCTTAAGGAAGCCTAACCTACCATATAGGGAAGGTCTGCCTAAAGCCAGCACCATGGAAGGCATTGTCCAGGAGTAGAGGAACACAGAATGCTGCTGAGTTGACCACACTCCTTGATCCACCAGTGCCTCAAGGAAGTATGTGGTTGTGTAAGTGGTAAATTTGGGGGGTTATAAAAATGTGTTGTATAATGTTGTGTTTGCTTAGGCTGGTTGGAGATTCGTTTCTACTGTTTATAACAGAAAGAGCCTTGGACAATAAACATGTTCAAGTATTGAGCTTGGTTTGCAGGCCATGTGGAGCCGTGGAAGACGAGAGTTTTCAGGACACAAAAAGATAACATCAAATTTGCCTGTGAAAGATATCACTAATCCTGTTTCTTGGTTCTCTCAGTCAGTATTTATTCCTTTATTCTACTATCTATCTACTATCTGGCAACTCTGGTTTAGCTGTTTAAGATACAGAAGTAAAGGCAGATAAGGTGTGTGCCATTGGGACTTCATGTTCTAAGATGAAAAATAGATGGCAAACAAATGGATAGGGAGTCTAGTTATTGGCCAGATGGGCAAGTTTGGTGGGGATAGTTTCAGTTTCAGGGACATCTTTGTTTAGTGCAGGACAATTACATCCATAGTCTGACTTTGCAGGAGAATTTGGTTTTGCGTAAGTGTCATCCCTTTTCCTAACCCATTCCTCTTGCCTTTGAGGTCAGCTAGCCTCTCATTTTCATTAGCCAAGGCGGAGTGTAAAGAACTTCAGGCTGGGAGAGCACTGGCTTAGGTGGGAGTCAGTTTTGCTGTCCCCAAGTCATTCTCTCCCCACTCCCGATTTATGGTTCAAGCACAAAATATACTGGAAGAGAATCACTTGATTTCTGTAGCTCCAACAATTGTCCACCACAATTCCTCATCTGTGGCATGGACATGATGGGAATCTACAAACCCAACACATCTATGTGAATGTGATTTTCAGAAAGGGCACCGGTACATATTTCTTTGAATGTTATGAAATGACTGGATTTACTGTGTATCTCCTCCTGGCTAGTTTCATGAGAGTAGGGGGTTTTGTCTGATTTACTTCTGGGCCTAAAAGAGCCCAGCCCATTGACAGTACTCAATAAAATGATGAATAAGTGAATGAATATATTAGCGCATGGAGAGGGATCCAGGGAAAGTTTATATGGATAAGGAGACAGCCAGAGCCTAACAAAATGCTCAGAATTTCAAAAGTGATATTAGAACTGTGCTTTGCATAATGAATCTAGGAGCAGTGTAACAATGGACTATCAAGACAAGAAACTGAAGTTGGGAACTAGTCCAAGAAATAGATTGTAAGGGCAAGGTTTAGAATGGCATGAACAGGATGACAAAACTTGTGTCTATAAACTATCAAATGCTACACTGATAATTCCCAAACTCACAATCCCAGGGTAATAATGGAAAAAGAAACTGAGATGAAAGGGAAACAGAACTGATGGATACACTACAAAATACCTAACCAGCTCTCCTCAAATCTGTCAAAATCCTGAAACCAAGCAAGACTGAGATACTGTCCCAGATCAAAGGGAACTGGATATAGGACAACAAAGTGCATTAAGTTATTGGCCTTGAATCCTAGAATCAAAAAAGAGCATTGATGGAAAAATTGGTAAAGTCCAAAAGGATGCCCACAGTTTAGTTAATAATGACATCTAGCAACACTGGAATCTTAGTTGTGGACAAACACACTACAAACATATATGACGAGAACCTTCAAGGGCATTGAGGCAGGTTGGTGGGTGTGTTAGCTTTTCAATTTTTTCCCCACAAATTTTTTTTTTTTTTTTTTGGTCAGTCCTCAGGCTTGGACTCAGGGCCTGAGCGCTGTCCCTGGCTTCTTTTTGCTCAAGGCTAGCACTCTGCCACTTGAGCCACAGCTCCACTTCTGGCCATTTTCTGTATATGTGGTGCTGGGGAATCGAACCCAGGGCCCCATGTATATGAGGCAGGCACTTTTGCCACTAGGCCATATCCCCAGCCCCCCCACAAATTTTAAGTTAGCTTAAAATCTTGTTTTAAATGCCATGCCTTTGTAAACATGACCCTTTATTTAGCACACAGGTAGATAGTTGAGGTTGGGCTCACCAAGGTGTTTCTTTCAGTCTTGTGTAGCCTCTATTGTGCACTGATGTTCAGCATTAGCTCTGGTCCCAAGGACTGGATGGGTTTTTCCTGGAGGACCTTGACCTTGCTCTATCTCAGTTCTCATCAGTCTTACAGCATGAGTTCGAATTGGTGGGAAGCTGGGAAAATTTCCAAGAAAGAATAATCACAGTGAGCAGACGTACACAATGCTTCCTGAGGCCTGAGCATGAATGGAAACAACACCACCTCCATCTCATTTCCGTGTCTAAAGGAAGAACATCTGTCCCCTATTGATGGAGGAGCGGTGGGAATTCCTGCCACTTCTCTCCTCCATCTTTCAAGTGGCATCACTTAATTCTATTTTCCTTAAGCCCTAGGGCAGTTCTGAATGGTCAAGAGAAACCTAGCAAATCAGATTCTTACCATTTGTACCCACGGGTAGGGTGGAAGCTGGGTAGAGAGGCACTGGTGTCTATGCAGACACATATTTCAGATCTTCCTCCTTTGCCAAATTCTACTATTCTACTAAATTCCCCTTTATAAAACGAGGGTACGAATAACAGCACTGGACACCTGTTATCAAGCTGAGTTTTAGATATTGCCTTGAAATTATTTTAGTGCAGCAGGCCTCGCTTCTGTCTTTCACTGGTCAACCTTGTGCAAGATGTTGTACTTTCTTGAACTTCTGTGAACTTCCTTGTTCGCAAGCTGAACAATGATTTTCTCAAGATATCCAAGGCAACAAACAGTACAAGAAATGTATCCAATGCCCAACGTATGATACTGTAACCTCTCTGTACATCAGTTTGATAATAAAAATTTGAGAGAAAAAAAAAAGATATCCCACCATTTGTTGCTCATCTAAATTTAAGCAAGCTACTCCATTCTTCATCTAAACTTCAATTTCATCATTTGGGAAGAGGAGAAAAGAATGCTCCCTGTCTCTCAAAATTGTCCAAGGAGGTAAAATGACAAGATATAAAGAAGTTGGTCTTGTGCATGGCTAATGTAGACATTTAAGGTAGGCATTTAAAGGCAGGCATTCCTGTTGTTCTAGCTCATTAGACCCTAATTTTTTTCTAATCCCTTTCTGCTTTCTTCCCTCCTCCTCAATCTCATATAATATATGGCAATCCATGTAGCATATCTCTTCCTTTTTATTTTTTAAAATTTATTTATTTATTGTCAAAGTGATGTACAGAGGGGTTAGAGTTTCATATGTAAGGCAGTGAGTACATTTCTTATCAAACTTGTTACCTCCTCCCTCATTTTTATCGCCCTCCCCTGAGTTGTACAGTTGGTTTGCAGCATATTATCTTGTAAGTATTGCTGTTGCATTGGTTATGATCCAGCAACCCTGCTTTTGGGCATATACCCAAAGGATTACAAGGAAGACCACACTAAAGCTACCAGCACAACTATGTTCATCGCAGCACAATTTACCATAGCTAAAATATGGAACCAACCAAGATGCCCCTCAATAGATGAATCAATCAAGAAAATGTGGTACATGGTGTTGGGAATATGGCCTAGTGGTAGAGTGCTTGCCTAGCATGCATGAAGCCTTGGGTTCGATTCCTCAGCACCACATATACAGAAAAAGCCAGAAGTGGCGCTGTGGCTCAAGTGGTAGAGTGCTAGCCTTGAGCACAAAGAAGCCAGGGACAGTGGTCAGGCCCTGAGTTCAAGCCCCAGGACTAGCAAAAAAACAAAAAAACAAGAAAATGTGGTACATATATCCAATGGAATTCTTTGCTTCTATCAGAAAGAATGACATTGCCCCATTTGTAAGGAAATGGAAAGACTTGGAAAAAAATCATAGTAAGTGAAGTGAGAGCCAGACTCAAAGAAACATAGACCATAGACTGTATGATTTCCCAAATTGGTAATAATTGGTAACATCCAGGATAGTTCTAGCAAAGGATTACAATAGCTCAATAGCTATGTACATATGAACATATAAGATTATGCTAAGCAAAACAAACTCCAAGTTATGAAAATAAGTGGTTTATCACTTATTGTTGTTTTTATTTTCAACATACCATGTGAAATTCTGCCTTTTTCTTTTGTCTTTCTTCCCCATGGTTTTACCCCTGATGTCACTGTAACTGCTTTTGTTACCCTGGGTATTGTGTATACATTTATCGGAAGTAGGGCAGGGCAGGGGACCATCAAAGTGGAGAGACAAAGGGGAAAAGGTGAACCAATATCTCTTCCTTTTTAAGGAAACTTATACTTGTATTCATTCTTTTGCAATTAGCTTGGTGTCACTGCACTGGTAAAGGAGGAACTTCCAAACCTAACTCCAAGCACATTTGTGTGTGTGTATGTGTACAAATTCATGTGTGTGCGTGAGCTGAGACTCCCCACACCCTCCCTGTGGAAAGGAAACTGTCGGAAGGAGAGGGCAAAGTTAAGTCCACACCTGAAGAACATACTTCAATACACTGATAAAGAATGGAGAACCTATCAATTGTCCTAAGGAAACTGAAACAGTTGTACTGATAAACAGACCAATTGAGAACAACTACAATCTCAGTGACTTATCTGAATTCAAATAAGAACAGGCTCAGAGGGTTTGAAGGTGAGAAGTCACTCCAGCAAACTCCGGGAACCTTTTGAGAACGAAGACGTGTATGCCTGGGTCCCCTCTCTATGCTCCACTGTGCTCAGAAGTTTCTGCCATGCACGAAACAAAGATCTTTGGGCAGGAGTCCTCTTTGTGCCAGATTTGTGGGCAAGGAACACAAAAACAAGTCCAGATCATGACAAATTCGGTTAGTGTACAGATCTTTCTTTCTTTCCTTTTTTTTTTTTTCTCATTACTTCTGCTTGAAATTTGTGGTTGTCCTCAGAAAGATTGGCACCCTACAAGGAAAGGTAGAAAGAACCATTTGACTCTTCTCAAAACAAAACAAAATCCAACAAAGACTCTTTCTTCCCCAAGGATGATTCCCATGGAAAGTAAAAAGTGAGACCACTTGCAGTTACCTGACTGCAAAACAGTGCCATGTTCATGAAAAGAAGTTAGTTTTCACTCGCCCAATTTAAATGTGGCTCCACAGCAATTGCCCAGATCTTTACAAAGAATGTGGTCTTCAGACTAGAGACCCAGGCAGAGAATTTCAAAGCCAAAAGGAACATTTTGCCTTCAGCAAACAAAAAGTAAATGTTGAAAGGGAGCCACTCTTCTCAAATTCTCTTAACACATGTACTCAGGTACTTTGTTCACATATCCTAGCTCGAGCCAGGAGACCTAGTCTGACAATTGTTTCTGGTGTTCCAAAAGTAGGGTAGCTGCTTTCATTGTGTGAATATTTTCAGTGGCCTAGTGACTTTTGAAAAGCACCTTTAGATGTGTTTTGGGATTCAGGAGACTGTATACTTAAAAAAGACATTTGTGCTGGAAACCAGTGGCCCATGCCTGTAATCCTAGCTGCCCAGGAGGCTGAGATATGAGGATCACAGTTTGAAGCCAGCCTGGGCAGGAGAAAGTCTGCAAGACGCTTATCTCCAATTAACCACAAAAAGATAAAGTGAAGTGATGGTTCAAGTGATAGAGTGCTAGCCTAGAATAGAAAAAAGCTAAGGGACAGAGGACAGCGTACAGGCCCTAAGTTTATCCTCATTCACACGTGTACACACACACACACACACACACACACACATACACATACAGGCATTTGTGTTGAGCTGGGCATGTTTGCCAGCTTTCCCTCTGAAAAATAATCACATCGTCTTTATAGTCACAGTGAGTAAGGGAAAAGCAGTTGACATCATAGAAAAGAGTCTCATTCTGACTGAGGAGAGCAAGGGATTTGTGGTTATTTCCTTAATCTAAGTCCAGTGTGAGCAATGTGTTGTATCTTTTTGCTAGTTCTTCTACTGGACATCTCAGGAATCCCCTGGAAACACTATAGGGATGCTTATCCCATTGTCCTGGTGGAGCTATGCGGTTTGATGAGGGAACTCTATAGTATGATGAGCACAGCTGCAAGTGGTACTTGCCCTTTCCCATGGGAAGTCAAGTCATCTGACTTTTCACTTAAGACAGGTCTTGGAGGAGAAGACAGTTTGATAGGTTTTTATTTATTTATTTCCTTAATGCCAGACCTGGGGCTTGAACTAAAGGCCTGGTGCTGTCCAGAGCTTCTTTGTGTTAAAGGTTAGCACTCTACAACTTGAGCCACAGCACCACTTTTGGCTTTTTTTCTGAGTCGTTTCTTGGAGATAACAGTCTCATGGACTTTTTTGCCTGGGCTGGCTTTGAACCATGATCCTCAGATCTCAGCCTCCTTAGTAGTTAGGATCATAGGAGTGAGCCACTGGAGCCTGGCTCTTCCTGTGTTTAACAAAATCTTAACTGGACAGGATGGCTCAGTTGTGTAATCACATTTACTCCAGAGGCTAAGATTGGGGAATAGAGGCCCGGCCACGAATAAAATTCATGAGATCCCATTTCACTCAACAGAAAACCTAGGCATGGTGGTGTTTACCTGTCACCCCAGCCGTGAGGGAAGTATAAATAAGAGTCCAGGCTATCCTGGGCCAAGAAAGGCTTGGGGGCACAGTTCAAGCGGTAGAGTACCTGCCTAGAAGGTGCAAAGACCTAGGTTCAACCTCTAGTTCCATCCCATGAAAACCCCATCTATCTATCCCTAACTCAAGAGGAGACAAGTGATAGAAGAGAGGAAAAGTCAGATAATAGGGGAGACTGCTTTAGGCAGAATAAAAAGTGTATGAAAAAACAAAGCATTGTGAAGTGAACACAAATACTGCCTCCATTTCAGTGTCACACAGTGTCCTAAGAGGAATTCACAGAGCAACCCCCATCCCCATACTTAACGCTGAATTCTTGTTCTACCAAGTGCATTTTGAATGTTACTAATATCATTTCTTAGGGTGAGCCAGCATGACTTGTGTGTGTGTGTGGGGGGGTGGTGGTGGTGGTGGTGGTGGCAGAAAGCATAAGACAGTTTTATTCAGCTTCCTACATCCTATCCCTTTAATTCCACTGTGGGGGTATGTTAATTCTCATAGCCCTAAAGGAAACTTGGTCAGGTCCCAAAGCTTTTCTGGTACCTCTCATTTGATCATAAAACAGCATCTCAGTGGAGGAATTAAAATGTCTGGTCCTGTATAACTCTAAGTTGGAATAAAATGGAGCTTTTTTTGCTATCCTCTACCTGAGAAGAGAAGCCAGCTGTTGGGAAAGGGTAGACATGACTACTTCTATATTTTCTAGCTCTTTTCTTCCCTTCTAATGACCCAAGGCTTCAAATCCCTCTGGCAGAGGAGCAGACAAATTCCTGCTTAGCTGTACAGAATCAGAGTTGGAATGATTCTGGAGAATATTGCAGGATATGTTAGGATGTAACTTGGACTTCCATCTCTTGATTGGCTTGATGGTAGAAGCCAGCTGCTTTACTGTTCGGATATTCAAGTTGCTCTCTGGAGATGGTACCACAGAAAATTGGGCAAAATCCAGGAAACAACTTGCCAAATAAAAGCACAATCCTCCTTGGAGCTGGTCCTCTGGGTGAAGCCAAACGTTCAGCTACGTGTAGCACTAGAGGACATTTGACTGCAACCTCAGGAGGGTTGAGCGAGAGTTGGCAGTCAAGTGGTACTTCACTCCTCCGGCACTGAACTACATGATTTAGAGCTTGCTGTTGTTGTTTTGAGTCACTCAGTTGTGATATGACACATTCCATGGTATGTGGTGTGACAAAGAAGGACCAGGGCAGCACTAGAAAGCAAGCCTTCTTTGGGTAGGGAAACAGCTCTTTCCAGGGAAGTCTTCAAAGGTCTTCCATCTTCATTTCCACACTTCTTCATGGCTGGTTGTACTGCTTGGCTTTGGGTGCAAGCTTGTTTGTGGGGAAGTCAAGTTAAGTCCTGACTAAGATGGCCTCCTAGAAGGGCCAACCAACTTTGGAAGAGAGACACTGCCATTTTCTGGATGGCAACATTTATATCCCCAATTTGGTGTGAGAGACTTAAAATAAAAAATTTGTTCTAGATCTTGACCACCATTTTGATTTTAGTTTTTCACACCTACTGTAAGACCTCATTTTAGAATGTGCCTCTGTTTCTACTCCTACCACTGGTTATGTTTTCTCTATGAAACTTGAAAGTCAATGGGAGCAGTGTCTTGGTTAGGATATCCCTTTCTCTGTGTCTTCAGTAGTGCCTGCCATCTGTGACTTGGTTTTTACTTGTGACTGTTACTTGTACATGGCAGAACTCAGTTGACTCAGTGTAATGAGATCCCAGCCACCACCAGGTTGGGTAGTCATGGCCTTGGAAAACTGAAAAGTCAAAAATAGTTGGAATATTCATGTTAAAACAGAAGTCTGGAAAGCTACCCGTGTTCTGTAAAAAATCTCTCTTTTTTTTTTTTTTGCCAAAGAACTCAAATGTCTGTTCAGATCTGCAAGAGCAAATTTCCAAACCCCCCCCCCCCAACTCTCTGCTTAGTAGAGAAAGCCAGGGAGGGTGACAGGAGGAGAGAGAGAGAGAGAGAGAGAGAGAGAGAGAGAGAGAGAGAGAGAGAGAGAGAGAGAGAGAGAGAGAGAGAAAGATGAAGATTGAGGAGAGGAAGAGGGAGAGACAGGCAGAAAGAGAGGATGGCAGAGAGAAGAAGAGAGAGAGGAGAGAGGAAGAGAGAGAAAAAGAGAGAAGAGAGAGACAGAGGAAAGCAAGAAAAGAAGAGAGATCTATTTTTGTAGCTGTGACCTAATTCTGCTAATAAGGAATTTATTATGAAGGACTAGATAATTTGTTTAACATTTAGTCACAAACTTATTTCTATCTGAGACAGATCTGGGATTTTTTTTTAGGGGGGGATTTGTGGAGCTATTGAGCTAGCTGTTGCTCTTTTCTAACAATTTAGTTGAACTTGTGTGCATCATGTATGAATCAAGCCTGTGTTTCCTCCTCATTTGAATGAGTCTGGGACTATCTGTTGACCAGAGATAAATTATCTGAATACTTCTGAAGAGCTATAAGCACTTTACCTAGTTGAGGTTTCATTATTATTTTGTCTTTTGTATTTAGTCATTTTCTGGAGGAGGGGAGAAAAACGGCTTATATGACATTATAAAGACATTAAAAGTGAAATAAAAAACAAGTCAATGCAAGATGACTGTTAAGTAAGTTTCTGTTAATTGAATCATATTTCCCCATTGATGTGCAAAAAATGATGGTTGGTTTCCATGGGGGCAGGCGGCTTGCAACGAAGCAAACTCATACCCCCAAGTGAAGAAAATCTTTAAGCAGTCGTATAAAACACCAAAATGGTCATGGCTATGTGGGGATCCTGCCTGCCTGCCTTCCTCCCCCTCTCCCCTCCCTCCCTCCCTCCCTCCCTCCCTCCCTCCCTCCCTCCCTCCCTCCCTCCCTCCCTCCCTCCCTTTCCTCCCCTTCTTCCTTTCTTCTTCCCTTATTTTCTTTTAACTCCTCTTTCTATGTAGCTCAGGCTGGACTTGAATTCTCAATCCTCCTGTCTCCTCTGTCCAAACACTGGGATTATAGAGACCATATCCACATCCAACATGGAATAAACTTTTTTTTTTTTTTTTTTTTGGCCAATCTTGGGGCTTGGACTTAGGGCCTGAGCACTGTCCTGGCTTTTTTTTCCTCCCAAGGCTAACACTCTACTTCTTGAGCTATCGCGCCATTTTCAGCGTTTCCTGTTTATGTGGTGCTGAGGAGTCAAACCCAGGGCTTCATACATGCTAGGCAAGTACTGTACCGCTAAGCCACATTCCCAACCCTGGAATAAACATTTTAATCAAAGGAATGGAGGCCATGCAGGGCATTGGGGACTGGTGGAGAATGATGGGGACACCACCATCTCTGATTTCAGCATGAAGCCCATCCCTGAGGTTCTAATGACTTGCCTGCTGACTTGCTGGAGCTTGTTGGGAAGTTCCTTCCCATTGGATCTGCTCAGATTGGGGCAGGCAGTGCCCTGGATCTCAGGAGCCCTCTGGAGAGTTTCTGGGAGTCTTACAGGGCTGGAGGTAGCAGCTTCCAGGTGCATGGGACTGCCACCTCTGTGCCTTCTGGATCTGAGCGGGGCCTTTTCAGATTCACACTGGCATCCATTTGAGAAGGAGGGTGTGGGAGGAGAGTTGGAAGGGAGGGGCAGTGATGACATTGGCTGCTCAGGGTCTAGGGAGTTCTCTGAGTGCGCTTGCTGTCCCTGTGGTTGCTCACCTGGGTTATTTTTCATAAACCATCTGCATCTATCAACCAAAAAGAAAATTGATGATCACAATGAGTTAAATAACTGGCTCAGGGTCTTACAAGGGGTGTTTAGCCATTTGTTCTCATTGAGTCGTTAGTTCCATAGACCCGAGTTCAAGCCTGCCACAAAAGGGAAAGCCCCAAGTTCCTCCGGTGTTTTATCCATCTCAAACAGAGGTGTAAATTTCGGCAGTATCATCATCATGTGGAACCATCACCCCCACCCCGTAGTTTCTGAATCAGCAGCTCCAGGTGGCGGGTGGGGTGAGGCGCTGAGGTTTCATTTCCAGTGAGTTCTCTCTCAGGTGAGGCTGAAGCTGCTGGACTATGCACAGCGCGAACCTCAAGGAGGAGTGGGGATCCTTCCTATCCTCACCCAAATCTACTGGGGCTCCCGCCAGGAGGAAAACATGAAACTTACCTTAAATATTTTTGCTGCTCTTGAATATGATTGCTATTCAACTATGCTTGTCTTGTATGTAGGTGTGTGTGTGTGTGTGTGTGTGTGTGTGTGTGTGTGTGTGTGTGTGTGAGTCACGTGGCCTTAAGAGAGAATCACATAGCAAGATTCTGGGTCCTCTCCTTTATTTAGTAGGGTACTTGGTACCAAGCATAGTTTCCTGATTGAACCAGAATGCTAAATTAAACTTCTGAGTTGATGATGTATTTATTATATCCTTATGAGGATTTTTTTTTAAGATCAGCATTTGATAAGTAAATGGTCCAAATCTCACTTTAGCATTCATGGAAGTAACATTAGTCTTGATGAATTATTTGCTTATTCATTGAATAAGTAATTTAATTCTATAGAAATTACATGGCAATTTAGCAGACATTAATGAGCAGATACTGTCTCACAGCTTAACGAGCCCGTTCCCCTTTTAAGATAGGGAAAACATTTAAAGGAATTAACAATAATCTAGGAGAACACCTGCTCAGAAATTCAGCATTTATGGAATCTCACAAGTTCAGATATACAGATTTCAAATCCCAGGTCAATGTCTGGTGATAGATCGAATTGCTTTTGGGAGAAAGTCAGAAAGACCTGTGTGTAAACTCAGGAAACAAACATTCTCAACCAACTCTTTTAACTGATATTCTATCATAGTGCTATGATTTACCTCCACAATAATATTTTTCTTCCCATCCTTTCCCTCCTTTTCCTCTTTCCCTCTCTCCCTCCCTCCTTTCCTTCCTTCCTTCCGTTCCCCCTTTCTTTCTTCCCTGCCTTCCTTCTAGTTCACTTTGCTTCATATAGTAATTTATTCTAACATACAACTTGGGAGCAGACAGGGAGAGGGGGAGCACAGGGCCAGGCACAAGGTGGGGTGCCGAGGTTCCGTGTGCTCTCTCGGTGGGTCCAGGAGTTCACCCACAGGGAGGCCCAGTGAACAATTTCTTCAGGAGTCTGGAATGATCTGTTTTCTAGCTTCTGTTCCTCTCCATCACTGCTCCCTTCCTCAGCTTGTAACCTACCCCCATCTAGCCTATCTCCATGCTCGTTGTACATCTCTCAAATTCCTTCTCCACCTTTGAGATGAGGATAGAGCACCATGTTCTCTGTGCTGCCTGTGTGGTCCACCTTTGCTTACAGAGAGTTCGGGATGTGGCTTGCATCCTCTTCCCACCGAACGCTTTCTCTAATCATTGTCTGCATTCATGCCGGTGGTCTCCAAAAATGCAGGGAGCTCCTTGAGGAAATGTCTTGGGTCTTCACATTCACAATCATGATCTCTGGCCAAGGGTAAGCAGTTGGGAGAAGAAATTAATTTATGCGGCTTCCATTGCACAGGGTGGCTACAAATCATATGACAGAAGGTTCCAGAATGAGACTAGGATGAGGTGGGTGAGTTGCCTAGAAGGTGACATCTGAAGAGGAGCCCACTCTCATGACTTTCCTGTTGGAGGAGTGATCACCACATCAGACATTCCATCTACACAAGATCATTCATACTGGATGGTGGGAATATTGAATATTTATATTGAATGCCATTCTGTATGCTGCTGTGTTTCCAGGAGTTGGCAGTGTGTTGTGTGGCATCCTGGGATGCTGGCGGTCACAGCATCTTGCTCTTGCTGTGCCAGGTGTGCAGGCGATCTGTCACATGTCAGGAGCTGAGCCAGTTTCTGGGGACACCAAGTGGGGTGGGGTGGACAAACTAATCTCTGTCCCCTCTCCTCCCCTGGGTCTCTTGTAGGGCTGAGGATGTGGTGGGAGAATTCTCATTAGTTGCACAGAAATGACTATTTTGCTCCAGATTAAAACAGTTGAATTCTCTAAGAACCAGATAAGCTTTGAGGATGAGCAGGCGTGGTTCAAGGATGTGGTGTTCTAAGATGTGCATTAATCTAGTCATGCTCTTTTCCAGCACTGAGCCAGCCTAGTAGTTAGTTTCAAGGAGCAACAAATGCCCCCGTTTTCTACTTGTAAGAGTCCTCCCTAGGGTTCCTATAGAGCACACTCTTTCTTTGGGCGGTTAGGTTACCTCTGCATGGGTGACGGAAGGCCAATGGGTAGTCAATGCTTTGTCTAAAGACAGCCATTTGTATTCTAGGATTTGCTATTGGATCAGATCTAGACTGGATTTCAGCTGAAGTCCATGTTTAGGTTAGTTCTTTCCCTTCATTTCTTCCTTCTCCTCCCTTAGAGAGCAGTGCCCCAATAAGTCACCTTCACAAGAGTTCCCATCTTGGGCTCTGCTCCCAAGATTTTTTTTTTTTTTTTTTTTTTTTTTTTTTTTTTTTTTGGCCAGTCCTGGGCCTTGGACTCAGGGCCTGAGCACTGTCCCTGGCTTCTTTTTGCTCAAGGCTAGCACTCTGCCACTTGAGCCACAGTGCCACTTCTGGCCATTTTCTGTATATGTGGTGCTGGGGAATCGAACCCAGGGCCTCATGTATATGAAGCAGGCACTCTTGCCACTAGGCCATATCCCCAGCCCCGATTTTTGGTTTTAGATCAATAACAGTAGTAACTCTTGACAACTCTTGACAGCTATGGATGAGTTTACCTCCCTGGTATATATTACCTTCAACTGGGAAAGGAAGCTGAAGGCCAGAAAGGTTCAAGAAACTTCCCTTAACTTCACACAGTTGCTAGGGTAGGGATCAAATTCAGATCTAGCTTTTGGTTCACACAGTTGCTAGGCTGGGATCAAACTCAGCAGTTCAGCTGGGTGTGGGTGGCTCACGCCTGTAATTCTAACTACTCAAGATGGTGAGATCAGAGGATCCTGGTTTGAAGCTAGCCTGGGGCAGGAAAGTAGGTGAGACTCTTATCTCCAATGAACCACCAGAAAACCAAAGTGGCACTGTGGCTCAAAGTGATAGAGTGCTAGCTGTGAGCAAAAAGAGCTCAGGACAGCACCCAAGCCCCGAGAAGCCCTACAACCAACAAAACAAAACAAAACCCTGAACAAGAAGAAAACAAAACCTTCAGCAGGTCTAGCTTTGGGTTTTATTGAGGAAGATCCTTCCCAAACACTCCATCTCTGCATACCATCACATAGCTCATCGTCAACTAGAAGTTAGCTGTACGTAAGGTAATTTCTTTCCATGACTGGGTTCTCTAGGTTTGGTGGTGCCTAATCACCAACTTCCACTAGCAGAGAGAAAGAGAAAGAGAGATAGAGACAGAAAACAGTGAGAGAGATACAGAGGAGATAGAGAGAGTCACAGAGAGAAAGAGAGGGAGACAGAGAAACAGAAAGAAGAGTCAAGAGAGACAGAAGAGACAGGTGAGAAACAGATGCGGGAATAGAGAAAGGAGAGAGACACAGATAGAGAAGAGAGAGGCAGAGCGAAGAGAGACAGCAGGACAGAGAGAAATGAATGAGTGCTGTACAGAGAAGATACATTATGTTTCTAGAAAGAGCTTCATCCTGGAGGGGATAAAAATTGAACTTTCTCACAATATCTTGCAGCATTACCATCAGCCGCTTGATTTAGGGGCAACAGAAAAGTCCTTGTTATTCTTTATCAATAACATACAAAGATGAAGTCGATGCTAGATCAAGGTAACTGTCCACTTGGCATGGTGTCCAAGGGTCTTTGAGTAGAGCACCCAGCATGCAGTGGGGCTCAGGACTAATTACAGTGAATGAGGGAGCAGTTTTCAGCAACTGTGGCCCAAAGGTTTCTCTGGCAGCTGTTAAAGTGGTTCTGCATGGAGCTGTCTCTCCAAACTGGGTCAGCGGGTCAATTGGGCCTTTTATATGCCAACCAGGCTGCCTGTATTTACGTTTGGGGTCAGACCGAGGGCAGAAAAAAAGACTCAGGCAAAAGAAATCCATTTAGAACTTTCCAGGGCTGATGCTGACTTTGTGGAGGAGCTGTTCATTATTTATAGACCACACAATTGTGTTTTGTACAGTAACCTTATTTGGGCATATAAATAAGCAAAGCCTAAGAGAAGAGAACAAAAATGCATTGATTTTTTTCTCCTCAAATGAAAGGTAGATGGAGTGATTTTATATTTATGAATTCCGGGTTGGCATGTTACCCAGACATCGGGAATTAGAATAGATTTAATCCTCCAATCCATACTAATGGGGGCATTAAAAGCACTGTTTGTTTATTAAATTTATCTTTTTGACATTTTAAAATAGAGTCTATGGCAGTCTTGAAATGTAAGCGCTGAATAATGGTAATATTTAGCATTTATTAAATGCCTATTATGACTGTATCAGACACTGTGCTAAGCGACACACACAATCTCATTCAGTCCTTCCTGCTCAAGTATGAAAAGACATCTGTTTTAACTCCTTTCTCACAGATGAGAAAGTTAACATAGAGAAAGTGTAGTGATCTGCTGAAGTTTATTTAGCTGAGTAGAGAAGTTGGAGATGCAAGCCACATTGTTTTTTTCAAGTTCAAGCACTTGATTGTCAGATCCCACTGTCCGATGGGATGTTCTTTCCTGTTCCATAAGTGACAGGTGAAAGAGGAGAAGAGCACTGAGTCTCAGTGACTATTTCCTGAGTCCTTTTGCTATATGACCTTGACTTATATCCACAATATATTGAACTACTTTTGGGCATCTCTAAAACCTTCTCTCTAAACCAAAAGACAATCTTGTATTTCTTTAACATATGTTCTTACAGGGGTGGGGGATTACTATTATTTTTTGCCATAGGTCATTTCATTTCATCTTTATTATCTTTAAGTAGTAGTACAAAGGGATTTCAATTCAACATCTCAGTTACTGAGTACAGTGCATCTCGATCAACCTCACCCCTTTCATCGTTCTCTGCCATCTTTCCCAACTCCACCCATCTCTCAAGTTACCTGGTTCCGTTTTTGGCATATGCATGTTGAATATTATGCTTTTTTTTTTTAACTCATCCTTCCTCTCTCCATTGTTTGCCCTCCCTCCACTTCCCTGTGGGAGGGCCGTTTGGATATTTGTTACATCCTTTGTGGAGCAATACAAAATCAATACAGGAAGACAACAGTGAGTAGCTAAAAACAAGGCTAGGAGAAGCCTATGTATCTGTCCTGTATCAAATGATTTCCCAGGCCAGAAATTCCTCACCCATGGGCAATGAGATGAATCTTGGGACTTTCTGGGGGAAAGCATCCCAAGAAAAAGTAGCAGCTTGTCAGAAGGCTAAGGGAAGAGCTTGCTTGGAGTAGTGAAGAATAACTGGGGCTGAAGTACAGCAAGCAGCGGGAGGAAGTCAGAAAGGCAATAGGGTTTAGGCTGTCTAGGGCTCTGTAGATCAATATAACTTGAGCTGTTATTCTGAGTGAAATAGGATAAAATTGGAAGGGTCTTGAAAAACAAAAAAGGAGTGACATTATATACTTTTGTCTTTTCTATCTTTCTGGAAATAGAACCAACCAAGCACATAAAGCAGATATTGTACCATCCAGTTAAATTCCCATTCTGACATCATATGCTTTCATTCAACAGCTTTTAGTTACCAGCTATGGGAGATAAGAATTAGAGAAACAGTCCCCCAACAAATGATAGCATGACTGGGAGAGAGATATAAGGCAAGAACTACAGTGCAGCAGGAAAATGGCTGTGGTTGAAGTGGGAGGCCTTTGAACGTCCACGTGGGAACCAGTCTTGAAGATGACAGCCCCATCTTTGTCTCCGTCCTGGGGCAGTCAGCCTCTTTACACTGTAAGCCGTGCACCAAACAGAATACTGTGGCAGTGATGATGTGTAACGTCCAAAAGTAGATCTCAAAAGACTGCAGCTTCTGCCTTTCTGCATGGACCCCAGCCTTCAGGAGAAGCCAGCTCCTATGTTTTGAAGAGGTCTGGGAGATGAGACACCTGTCAATGGCCAGGACCCCTTTTCCTGTGGTGTGAGTAAACTACCCTTGATCTAGATGCTACTCCCTCAGTCTAGCCTTTGCACCACTCCAACTTCATGGGACACCCCAAGCCAATGCCATCCAGGCAAGCTGACCCCCAATTCCTGATCCAGAGAAACATGACATTTAGGTTAGTGCATTGCATAGTAGGAGATAATGAAGATTCTTCAGCAAGGTCTCTAGGCTGGGGATGATGGGGATAGCCTGTTGCAAGTCAGGAGAGAAGCCAATGAGAAGTAGAGGGCGTGAGTGGCAGGGAAGGGGACCACTGTCCCTCAGCTCCAGAGGTGTTGGTTCCATGCAGAGCATAGGCCCAGTTTATTTTTATTTATTTATTTTTGTCAGTTATGGGGCTTGAACTCAGGGCCTGGGCATTGTCCCTGAGCCTCTTTGTGCTCAAAGGCTAGTTAGTGCTCTACCACTTGAGCCACAACACCACTTCTGTTTTTTTGAGTGTTTAATTTGAGATATGAGTTTCATGGGGACTTTTCTGCCTGGGCTGGCTTCGAACCATGATCCGCAGGTCTCAGCTTCCTGAGTAGTTAGGATTACTGGTGTGAGCCACTGGCATCTGGCATAATTTATTTTTATGGCTATCTTTAAGTGCTTGTACAAAGGAGTTACCATTCAACAAATCAGTTTATGATTTATGCATCTTGATTGATGTCACATTTCCATCATTCTTCCCCCTCCCTCCCAACCTTCAGTTTTCTTAATCTTTTAGGATATGCATTAATTTTTTTACTGTATTGGCTCTCACTTTTCTTCGTCTATCCCATCCCTTTCACCTCATTCCTCACTTTTTTGAATACTCATTTCCGAAGCCCAACTTTCTCATATCTTCAAATTTGCTAGGACAAGCCAGAAATTGTTTGTAATATAAGGTGTATTTTTCGAGATTCTTAGACAATCTAAAACTCTCAGTGACCTAATTCTCAGCTTGTCAACCCCCTTCTCCCGCGGCTCCTCATGAGTCAGCTGGTCGAGCTTTTGCCTTTCCTCTTACGCTGACCACTGACCTTTGTCCTGAGGCTCCTGGCTAGCCTGAGATCCAGGTGACTGGTGCAACGATTAACTGCTTCAGTGGCTTCCCAAGTGGTGGTGCAGAACAACAGGGTTCCACTGTGAGGCCGAGAGCCAATGTTAACGCACGTGCAGAGCGTCATAGGACCTTGGTAAAGTCACTTTCAGCCTAATGCTCTTATGGAGAAAGTGTCAAAGAAAGCCTTCAGAAAACCTGCATGGGGGCAACACTGCGGACTGTGAGCACTGTGTACATTTCAGAAGCCACAAATACTAAAGATGGTGTCTAGGTAGCTTACTTTGTTTCCAGAACCTGCCGTGTGGCTGTGTCCATATGATAGATGGAGAGGAGTATATGGAGCTTTTACTCTGCATCCAGCGTGGGATTGTATGTGGAGCATCTTATTTAACCCCTACAGCAGCCCTAGGAGATTGGACCAAGCATGGTTTTTTTTTTGACAGATAAGGAACACAGTCGGGAATTTACTGATGTGCTTAAGTCCTTGTAGCCAGTAAGAGGCAGGACAAGGGCCTCTCCTGGATTGGCTCAGAGTCCATGCTGTGATTTTCCCTCCTACAGCAAAGAGAGGAAGCAGTGGGGTGTCTGAGTTTTTATTTGAGAGGAACAGACTATCGGCAATCCAGAAGACAGGGCAGGTTATGTGTGTTGTGAAGCAGTATTTACAGAGCAAGCATTGCCTTTGTTTTCCTTTCCTCCCTTAGAATAGAGTGCTTTTCTTTCCTTTTCTCCCACCTCAAGTAACCCCTTGGTGATATCAGGACATGGTTTAACGGCATTTCATGGATCACTTACATGTCATATTTAGCCTTGGGGCTTGTGCTGAGATTGTGAGTTCCAATCAGATGAGTCAGATGAATCACTTTCCTGTTGGACCCTGTGCTTTGATTGGTGGGAGAATGTGGCATGAAGCAGAGGAAACACCATGGGCTTCGGAGCCTAGGAAATGTGCACATTTCATTCCTAATTCAGCCATTAATGAATGATCATGGGTGCACTGTGTAAATTGCCTGGGTACAAATCTGCTACTGGAGGTCAAGAATGCTAAACTCACTGTAAAAGGGGGACTTTTTGGGTGGTAGAAATTAATGATGGGGGAGTAAAAGAAGACAGGGGGCTGGAGGGTGAAGAGGATTGAAGTACATTAGACATTGTTGCAAAAGGGGAAGAGGAGTTGAAAGTATATGAAGATATGAGCTTGCTGAAAGTCCACTTATTTTGTTCAGATTTTACATGATAAACTCCCCATGTACTACCGATGGATGCTAATAACGACCTCTCACATGGTGTGTCTGGTGCTGTGCACAGAACCTGGGGCATAAGAAAGAGGGGCTTGATAAAGCCTTGTTGAGTGAATAAATAAGTTACTGAATGAAGAGCGAGTGGATGAATGAGCGAGAGAGAGGATGTTTAGAGAAGACTTTGTAGAGCAGATGGATCCTGAAGTGTTTGTTCCTGGAGGTTTATGCAGAAAAGAAGAGGGCGGCAACTGTAGGTGGAGAACTGAGACAGACTATGGTTTGTGGGCAATAGTTTCAGGCTTAGGAGGCAACAAAGGCCAAAATGGCTTCTCCCGGAGGATACCAGGCCTTCGGGGTCGGTGTTAACTTCCTCATCATGATTGGATTTCCCGGGATCCCAGCAGCTTATTGGGTGTCGACACAAATAGGGCCTTTACCAGGCCCTGCTATCATCTCCTCCTCAAAGTGCATTGCTAGTATTAATTGAGCCCCCAGATTCCTGGATGAGGAAGTCCAGGCGCTGAGAGGCAATTTTCCCAGGGCAACACCTGTAGGTATACACATTTCCGCTTGGGTTCCACAATTTCCAGTACTCAGTTTCAGGAGAAACCAGGAAAAACAACTGATAATTTGTCTTCTATACCTTCGATACCCTCATAAACGCAAGAATTATGAATTATTAAAAATCCTAATTAAATTAAAAATCCCCCTTAATAATGTTTCTTGGAATTATTTTTATATCTCCCCCATGCATTCTGAAGCAGGCCCCTCTCCTCAGTTTGTTGGTTTTTTGACTTGTGGCATGGAAGAGTGTGGTGAGTTGTTCAGCTGGGTGTTTCTAGATAGATTCAGGTTAAGAAACTCAGTGCTTCATACTACTCATCCGCACAGTGAAACTCCCCCTTGGTGGGGCTATGCGGACTAAGT
This sequence comes from Perognathus longimembris pacificus, assembly GCF_023159225.1. Taxonomy (NCBI): domain Eukaryota; kingdom Metazoa; phylum Chordata; class Mammalia; order Rodentia; family Heteromyidae; genus Perognathus; species Perognathus longimembris. The sequence goes on from NC_063172.1 coordinate 10,363,002, forward strand.
GAGCGAGACTGTACAAAGCCAGTCACCTCAGGCAGGACCAGCTCCCCAGATCTTGGTGATGTTTTTAGAGGTGCTAGTAGAAAGTCAACTCAGCTATTCAAGTGGCTCCTGGACATTTTCTCTTGAATCTTCTCCTATTCCTTTGATTCATTTACTTAACCAGTATTTATTGTCCTCCAGACACTGCACTATGTTTAGGGAATACTAAAAAACAAGACAGGCAAGTCTCTGTTCTCTGCTTCCATTTTAGAGTCAGTCATGGAGAGAGACATTAAAAAAAAAAAAGAACAATACCACAAGGGAACATTCTTGCTGGCCTAGAAAAAATAGGTCTGTGCTGTTCTAAGAGGCGTAATGAAAGAGATTCTTCTATGTCAGGGAGGCCAGTGAAACTCCTGGGGAGGGTCATGCTATAGCAGGTATCCGAAGGAAGAGAGAAGTTGAGTGGGTGAAGAAGAGAACAAGACACTAGGGAGAACTGTGGAGCAGAATCAGCCCAAACTGAAGGACAGTAAGATGGCTCATTCATCAACTATCACTGAGGTTCTTGTTTAGAGAGAATGTCAAGCAGGAGGAGGAGAGAAAGAGGTGTAAAAGACCAAAAACTAGTGCTGGAGGTGCAAGAGTCAGATGACATGAAATCTATATAGATGACACTGAAATCGATATCAAGGATGAGCTAGAATTATCCAGAGGCCTTTAGTTAGCAGCTCTGTCTGGAGCAGCTGATGTAGCCTAGGAGATGGAGTTCCCTTCATTCATTACTGAGCATCCATAAGGAGCCAGGTATCAGGCCATACATGGCAATGAGGCAGGCAACAGGAGAAGGGCCATTCCCTAAAGGATGTCACAGTGGAGTAAGGGAGACTGAGCTTCAGATGTTGCTTGCTTGCCATGTGGTTCTCAGGAGCACTGTATATGAGTGACACCTGAGGGGAAAGGCACGCAAGGAGCTGGATGGATCAGCGCACCTGATACAGTTGAATGGTTAAGGCTTAATCACAATCTACACATGTATCAAAATGTCACAGTGAAGCCCCACTAATTCTTATAATTAACATGTATTAGTAATTATAATTGTAAAAGACTTAACCCTGTTTTCTAACTAGTTAATTAATAATAAAAACACCAAATAGCTTAGAAAGCATGAGCCTGTTGGTTAGAGCAAGGCTATGGAATAGGTATTTTTACCTGTGTTTAAAGACAATGAAATCGAAGCTTAAGAAAGACAAGTCAAATGCACACCTCGTTTCTATATCATGCCTATTGTTGGCAATAGATCAAAGGTTTTCTTTTCAGATCTATCCATGTTCAGTTTGGTTCCCGTGAGTCATTTCCCCATAAATCTTCTTCCTTACTGGGGTTTCTGAATGTTTCTACCTGAAGTTCAGTGTGGGGTACACACCCTGGATCCTCCTCATGAGTTGCCAATCCAATCTGGTGCCAATTGACCCTGTCATGGTTTGAGTCTGAAATGTCCTCCACAGGCTCATGTATTAAATATGTGGTACCCAGTTGGTAGCACTAGTTTGGGAAGTACAACCATGACTTGAACTTTAGGTGCCTGGATGGAGAGAGCAGGTCACTGGAGGCGTATCTCTGAAGGTTATACCTGGCCTCCCATGGGTGAACCAGATTCCTTTCCCTCTGCTTCCTGTCCACCATAAGGGGAACAGTCTCCTACTCCTCCACTGGCTCCAGCCTCCGTGTTGTTCTGCCTCACCCTCGGCCCAGAATCAAGGGAGCCAACAACTATGGACTAAAGCCTCTGAAACCATGGGCCCAAAGAGTCCTACTTTTTTAGGTATTTTCTCACACCAAAGTCTGAAAAATAAACCCTCTCTGGTTCAGGATTGCATAAAGAGCTGCATCTCTTTAGACACTGTAGAATGAACATGTACTTAGCTTGGGACATTTCCGAAAGTGGACAAAGTGTGATTCATTCATGGTTATGTCACAGTAGTAGGCTTACACATATGCCAGAGCTGACACCCCGGGACATTGGGTCAGCCTAGACAGGAGTCATCTTCTCACTTACCAAATCCAGATATTTTCCCCTTCCAGCCTTACAGTGTTCTGGATCCTCTACTCCGTCAGCTCTTGGGAAATCATTCACTAGGTCCCTCTGTTCACAGAGCTGGCATCTGGATGCCTAATCAAGATTCCTTCCCAGAAGTGCTGGGTGAGTAGTGACTCCCTTGGGCCAGTGGGCACGCAGCCCATAGCTTTCATTTCATATCTGTTAATGAGCAATCAAAGGACATGGTCCTTGAGGGTGGAGACCGGTGTAGTGGGGGAGGCCCAAGGAGAGTGTGGAGAAAGTGTCTACAAGGGCCCACCAGTCCATCATGGAGGATAGCAGCACTCAGCTAATGGTTCCCTATAGATCCTACACTCTCAAATGCCTTTTTGTTCCTTCACTCTGTTTCTTTCTTAGAGCTTGCATCATCCATCAATTAGTAATTAATTATTTGTAAGTTCTGGTTTAATGCTTGTCAAACAAGAAGGTGAATGGTCCCCAGGGACTATGAGGGACCCCCTGATGCTGGAAGTCTTCAATAAATATTTGCTTGCTGACTAATTGATTGAAGGCCCAAGGCTAGAGACCACTTCTGATGAGCACTGTGGAGAAATGAGCTTCTTGGATTGAAGAAAGCTTCTAGGTCTGGGATTGATGGATGGAAGGAATTGTTTGAGTGGAAGATTCAAAAGCACAGTGACAAGGCAAAGGAAGGCCATGCCACTTGCTCTCAGGTCTTTCCTGAGTCTCTCACGTTGGGGTGGTGGCTTTGTGACTGGTCACTCCTTCCCTACTTTGTTCATGGCAACAAAGGAGAGAAGAAGCAACAGCAACAGAAGCAACAACAAAACCCCCCCTCTCATTTCCATTTCTTGGAGTTCATTTTGATAAACATCATCTTCTGTACCTTTTGTCTTGTATGTAAGGTTATCTGTGTGGGGGAGGAGCAGGGGTTCAGAGAAATGATGGAGCAAGAGGTGAGCAAATGCAGTAGCCATATCCATCGGACGCTATGTTGAATATGAACTATACAACTTGTGTGGGAGGGGGGATGGGAGCCAAAAACTGGGAGAAAAGAAGGGACAAGGTGACCCTGTTGAAAAAAACGTACTCGTTACCCAACTTACGAATGTAACTGTAACCCCTCTGTACATCACCTTTGCAATAACAATAACAACATAAAAAAAGTTTTCAAAAGAGGAGAATTCTATGTCTAGATTAGAATGAGATCGTATTTCCAGGATTCCGGAAGTCCCAGGGAAAAGCACTTTAAGCGGCTAGCAGGTGGTCAGAGGTGTCATCTTCCTGCGACACTCAGTTGTCCTGAAACCCCAAGCTTGATGTGAGGTGCTAGTGTATGGCAGGGCTAGACCTATGAGCGACATGATTGGGCGTGGGAGAGGAAGACTATGATTAGACTCCTGAGGGTTTTGGTGGCATGGCATGAGGGACAAGAGAAGCTGGAGCTGCAGTACGACTCAGCATTCATATGACATTTAACCTGCTCTGTGCCTGAGCTCAGCTGCACTGCTCAAAGCTATCTCCACCTCATGCCGGTGGCATTGACAGCAATGGCTTAATCTGGCCTTCCTAGGCTCTCTGAGAATGGTAATCACAGCTCTCTCCCAGGGGTCTTTGACAGGAAAGCCCTCAGGATAGTTGTTGTATTAGAGAAAAGCAAAACTACGCAGAGATGGCGGGGGCATGCCTATAATCTGGCACTCCCCGTGGCAGGAGGGTAGGAGCTACATAGCAAGACCATGTCTCATAAGATGAAATAAGGCATGGTGGTACCTGGACATCATCCTGGGGACTTGGAAGGCATGGATAGGAGGTTTGGGGTCTGAACGTTGTCCTGGGCAAAAGCATGAGACCCTATCTGGAAAGGAAGTGAAGCAAACAGGGATAGGACTTGGCTCAGCTGACATAGCACTTGCTTGGCAAGTGCAGGGCCTTGAATTTAAACCCCATTGTGTCATAAAACAAAACAAAACCAAGCCAAATAAGTAAACAAACAAAAGCAAACATCTGTCCCGATTCCATCTTCTACAAGTTTCTATGCTTTTATTTACTCTCTTCTTTCTCCAGTTCCCGCTGGCTTGGCTGTACTTACCTTTCAGACACATCCTGATAAACCATTCATTCATCTGACATTCATTTATCTGACAAACATCAGTGAGCACCAGTTATTTGCTTGAAGTTGGGCAGAATCTTCTACAACAAACAGGCTAAGTTCTGTCCTCAGGACTTCCTCAGTTCAGTGATGACAATAAAATAGAAGGAAAAAGAAATAAAATAGAAACCATTTAACAATGAATTCTCCAAGGGAGGATAAATGGTTAGTATTGTTCAGCAAGAAAAGGAATACTATCTATAAAAGATGCCAGTTAAGTTGGATTAGAAAAGATGAATAGAATACTGTATTAACAATGTAGCAGCACTCAACAATAGCGATATATATGTAATATATATATATATGTTTTACTATAGGCCCTGTTCTATGTGTTTTCAAGGCTATTTTCTTGGTAACTATCTGGGGAAACAGGAACTGCCTCCTGTGTGACCTCAGTTATTTACGTTGCCTCTCTGGACTTCAGTTTCTTCAAATGTCAAACAAGATGACAGCATTGCTTACTGTTGTGAGAATTAACCTGACATGCTGCGGCATTTAGACAAGTGCTTGGCACATGGAGGACATCCCGTGACTATTAACTATTCCTAAAATTATTAACTGTTCATCTTGTCCAAAAACATCTGCCACGTGAGGCAGGAGTTCTGTAGCTGCCCGGGCTGGCTTTGAAACGCGGTTCCTATACCATGTTCCTGGTGCCTTGACTTCCCCATCTGCATGGCGGGGACAAACCCTTCATTCTGCTGGGTGCTGGAGCTGGGGAAGCAAAGCAAAGTTCAGGGCAGAGACACAGTCAGGCCTCAGGAAACGCCAGCAGCCTTGCTGGTGTCCATGGCACAAACTGGATCTGGTGCATGAGTCACGGGGGCTGGTAGGGGGCAGAGGGGCATGGGGGTGAGTTTCAGGGCGGTGCTGGACCTCCTTACTGACTTGAGCTGCCTAAACATAGGTTGCAAAAAGAAGCTGGTGGGCTGCCCTTGCCCTGAGCCCTTGTGGCCCCTTGGTAAAGGAGTGTCTTGTCTTCTGGGCTGTTCGGGCATGGAAATGGGCTCTCATCCTCCGGCGCAGCTTCCATCCGCCTTTCATTTCAGGATCCTCTGTCTCCAGTGTCCTATTGAGGCTTCACTGCAACCCCTCCCTTCCCAGGGACACAAGCCCAAGAGGAAGGGCGGGTTCGGAATGCTTCATTTTTATTCTTACCATGGTCATGCCTAGTGCAATAAAACCCAGGCCTAGGGGACAATGAAAACTGCCTTCTCCTCCTCTCTCCTGGGCCTTGTCCCAAAGCTGCAGAGCCCAGCCCCAAATGATGGCATCACTGGCCTGAGCACTTCATGACAGCCTCTCACAGGCAAATGACCCACTCTCCCTGGGCTTGAATAAACACACACACACACACACACACACACACACACACACTCCACACACACATGCGCGCACGCCATCATACACATAAAATCCTAATGTGCCTTCAAAATTACCTCATCTTTTATTTAGAGGTTATTTCGCCCTTGTCTTTCTTTATCGCTCTTTATGTGACTGAAGTGGGTGAGCGGAGCCAAATGAGGCCATCTCCGCGCTCCGCTGTGGAGCAGAGGGAGTGTTTATGGCCTAACTTTGGCCAGGCAACAAGGCCCTGAGAATCCCTTCTTGCGCCCCTGCCTCCCGCCCCCCCTTCCCCAAGTGGCCTGTCCGTTTGGAGGCTGCTGTTTCCCTATTAGGGCTGTTTCTCTCTCTCTCTCTCTCTCTCTCTCTCTCTCTCTCTCTCTCTTTCTTCTTGCTCTGTTTATCTGGTTTTCTTTGTCTTCTGTCACCATTTCTCTATTTTTCTGTTTCTTTCTCTGTTTTCCTGTCTTTGTCTCTGTTAATTTCTTGCTATCTGTCTCTGTTTTTCTGTCTCTATCTCTCTGTTGCTTTGTCTCTCTTTCTGTTACTTGTGGCTTTTTTCTCTTTCTGTGTCTCTCTCTCTTTTTCTGTTTCTCTCTTTGTCTCTCTGTTTTGCTGTTTGTCTCTCTGTCTTTGTCTCTGCTGCTCTGTCTCTGTCTCTCTGTCTCTTGTCTGAATATGAACTGTCTTGTGAGATTGCTTTGTAGGAGCTGTGGTTTGTCCACACACAGCCAAGGTCTGGCTGGGGTTGGGGTTGGGACTTCCATGCTCTCAGGGAAGAGTGAAGGCTTTGGCTGGATCCAGCCCTGGGTCCTGTTCTCTCAGCGCAGGCTCCTTGACAATTCAACAGCCAAGAGGAGTCAAGGTTTCATCTATGTGCCTCAGTTTGGAGAAAGGGGTAGGGGGAAGAGGTGCAGGTTCAGGTGATAGCTCTCATATTGGGTGTAGAGAGAGGGGTCTTGGAGACTTTTTTGAAGCACAGGATAGAGGGTGGATCCCACCCACCGAGGTTCAGGTCTTTAGGTCTCTGACAGGACCTAAGATTCTGCATTCCTGAAGAATTTCCAGGGGCTGCTGAAGCTGTAGGTGCCTGGAGTTTACTGACAAGGATTCATCAGACAGAGAGAGAGAGAGAGGTGGGGGGGGGGGAGAGAGAGGGAGAGAGAGATTTTCAAATGTGTCTGCCTAGTCTGACTCCAATCTGAGAAGTATAGAATTATAGCTGCATGCCACTGTTTAACAAAGCAAAGGTATCCCAACTAATTTCTATAATAATTCTTTTTCTTTTTTTTGTTGGTTGTGGGGCTTGAACTCAGGACCAGGACACTGTTCCTAAGCTCTTTTTGCTTAAGGCTAGCACTCTACCACTTTGAGCCACAGCTCTACTACTGGTGTTTGAGTGGTAAATTGGAAATAAGAGTCTCATGGGGACTTTTCTGCCTAGGCTGGCTTCAAACCATGATCCTCAGATCTCAGTGTTCTGAGTAGCTGGGATTATGGGCATAAGCCATTGTCTTCCATAATAATTATTTGGAGAAAAGAATTGTTTATTTGGGGGCTGGAGGCACAACTAAAGTTGTAAAGTGCCTGTCTAGCAAGTGAAAGGCCCTAAGTTCAATCTTTTATATTGCCCCCTCTCCCCCAGAATCATTTTTGTCTATTTTATAGTTTGGGAAACTCAAAGCCATAGGGTTAAATATAATAGGACCATGTGATTTATTGGTTACTCTCTGACACTTGAGCCTGAAAAGGGCCATTCCTAGTAGTTCCACGGAAGCAGCAGATGTAAACTAGGGCAGTGCCTGTGATCATTTTAAGTCAACTTAACTAGAGTCTCCAAGCCACCAAGGGTGAGAATCTGGGATGTGTCATTCCCCAAGCCTGCTCCTTCCCATTTCAATCATTTGCCTTTCTGGTCACTTCCTAAACCTGTGCTTAGGAGCAGAGAGATGAGGTGATTTGCGTACAGATGCAAATGGTATGTGTGCATGCAAAAAAAGAAAATACTAGAAAGAAACAAGGCTGGATTGTTTTTGTCTTTGTTTTGTTTCTGTGTATATTACAATTGTAAAGAAGTATTCTTTTTTGAAGACAAGGTTTTGCTTTGCATCTCAGACTGGCCTTGAACTCTCTTTATAGCTAGGGCTAGTCTTGAACTCATAATCCTCTTGCCTCTGCCTCCCACATGCCATTATTACAGACTTGCACACTGTGCCTGTTAAGAAATGCAGAAATTAAAAATCTGCAATTTTGGGTAGTGGGGAAGAGGTCCTACCGGAGCTTGAGATATCACAGGTGGCCAGTCTGAGTTTAGAATACACCAAGGTGAGCCAGGCACTGCTGACCAAGTGTCTCTTGTCCTTCCTTCCTTCCTTCCTTCCTTCCTTCCTTCCTTCCTTCCTTTCCTCCCTCCCTCCCTCTTTCTTTCTTTCTTCCTTCCTTCCTTTCCTCCCTCCCTCCCTCCCTCTTTCTTTCTTTCTTCCTTCCTTCCTTCCTTCCTTCCCTCCTTCCTTCCTTCCTTCCTTCCTTCCTTCCTTCCTTTCTTTCTTTCTTTCTTTCTTTCTTTCTTTCTTTCTTTCTTTCTTTCTTTCTTTCTTTCTTTCTTTCTTTCTTTCTTTCTTTCTTTCTTTCTTTCTTTCTTTCTTTCTTTCTTTCTCTCTTTCTTTCTTTCTTTCTGTCCCAGGGCTTGAATCAGGGCCTGAGCTCTGTCCCTGAGCTTCTTTTGCTTAAGGCTAGCTCTCTCCCACTTGAACTATAGCATTACTCTTGGCGTTTTCTGAGTACTTTATCAGAGATAACAGTTGCCTGGACTTTCCTGTCTGGGCTGGATTTGAACGGTGATGCTCAGATCTCAGCTTCCTGAGTAGCTAAGATTATATATGTGAGCCACCAGCACCTGGTTCTGGTCATGTTCATGTTGGCAAAAAGGAACTGAAGGCAGACACATTTCCTGGAGCATTTAAGATACATTGTTCTAGGCTGCCAGCTCTACTGCCTAAGACCCCACCATGATTTACATAAATGAGGACTACCTTTCTCTATGTCTTGTATCTATTTCATCTTGCAGTTGTCTGGCAATACCCACGGGAAATACCAATGTGTGGAGAGTGTGGGCAAGAGGGACGGTCTGCGGTCTCACTGAAGAGGTGGCCACATTCTCATGAAGGCTTGAGAGAACGAGGAAGAGTAAGGTAGGAGAGGCAAAAAGTGTGAAGAGAGTGCTGCAGGATTCAAGTCCAGTGGTTCAAAGGCCCCATGTTTGGACTGTCTCTTGTAAGTTTAAACCACATTACCAGGAGCTGGTGGCTCATGCCTGTAATCCTAGCTACTCAAGAGGCTGAGAACTTAAGATTGTGGTTTGAAGCCAGTCCAAGCAGGAAAGTCTCTGAGATTCTTAGTATTACAAATTAACCACTAAAAAGCCAGAAGTGGAGCTGTAGCTCATGTGTTAGAGTACCAAAGTAAAGAATATTGCTTTTTAAACCATAATAAGAGACTGGCTCAGTGGGAGAAAAACCCATTAGGAGAAAATAAGAGGAAGTTAAGTCAGAGAGATAATGGAGGGAGCGTACAGGGTACAGCTTTTGTAGCATCTCGGTGGTCAGGAGACAGACTTGGACTCTGATGCTGAGTGAGATGGGAGCCAGGGGAACCACGCCATGCAACCCGCCATTTACCTACTTTTCTGTGATTACTGGGAGCTTGGTGAGCAAGGGCACAGCACTCAAGGAACCAGAAGCCACATGGGAGAGAAAGTGCCAGAAACATGCATGAAGGTGAAATAGAGCACTGCAAAAGTTGTGGTAGGATTTTCCAGGGGTGACATCAAGGGGAGAAATCGGGACAGGTATCAGAAGGTGGCTGGCAACACTCCACGGATGGGATAGTTTCTGAGCTGAGGATAGAAATTTGAAGGGATTGGGTCTCTCAAGGGTCAGAGACAAGAGTGGATGAGCAGCGAGACAAGAGGATGGTTGACTAGAAACCTGGGGGCTCCAATGCAAGTAGAAGGGGAACAGGGTTGATTAAATCCTATTGGGAGCACACGTTGAAGGGGCTTCATGATATGGTTCATCCATCACAAAGATCCTGAGGTGATGCAGCAATGTAAGTCCATCGAGGCATGCTGAGCACTGGTCTGGGGAGAAAGCCAGCGATGAGTTCTCTCAGGCTGAGCGGAGGGGGAAGTAGGAGTTTGCTTAGTGGGTAGGAAGTGGAGAAGGAAGGGAGTCGTGGCAGACGGAACAGCTCATTCAAAGATGTAGTGGCTTGTTTAGAATTGTCTTCCTCTCTGGGGAAGCTGAAAAGACAGTACCTGGCTCCAAGAAATATTGTTATTTGGTGTATTTTTTTAAAAAAAAAGCTTGGTGAGCTAGGCACTGGTGGTTTATGCCTGTGATCCTAACCACTCAGGAGGCTGAGATCTGAGGCTCATGGTTTGAAGCCTGTATAGGCAGGAAAGTCTGTGAGACCAAAAATGCCAGAAGGAGAGCTTGGCTCAAGTGGTAGTACGCTAACCTTGAGGGAAAAATCGAAGGGACAACATGTAGGCCTTGAGTTCAAGCCCTAGTAAACATGCATACACACAGAGTGTATTCAGAGAACTGGGAGATAGCATTTGACTTGGAGCCTAAAATACAGCAGAGGTATGGCATGGTGCCTACAGATCCCATCAAAGGGGCTGGAGAGGTAGAAGGGATATGAAGATGAGTTTGCGCAGACCTTTAAATAAGATTTAGAAAAGATCCAAAGTGTCCCTCAGAATGGGGGTGTTACTTATGGAGGTGATCACCATTCCCCCTGGGCTCAGCCCCTGCTATCATCTGAGGGGCGAATGGAAGTCTGCAGGGATTAAGATGGGGTAGAGTGGTGTCTTATCTACTAATGAGGGTTTCCCTAGGCAAACAGGGAGTCTGTGAAGGGGCTCCAGAAAGAAGGCGATCTGGTGATGCAGTTGATTGACTTGAGATTCCCCTCTGGACTGTTCCTGAGATGGAGCAAATGGGGCAAGACAGCCCCTGAGGGAGAGAGTGATTTAGAAGGCTGTTGTAAAAATCCACCACCGTCTTCCCTTTGGAAAGCTGCCTTTGAAATAGGTCCCAGAATGCACTGTGACATTGGTCCAAATAGTCAAGGGAGAAAGGATGGAAAGTGAATCCCAGAACCTGCAGTAATTTTGTTGCCTCCCTGGTACGACTTCCAAGCCAGTCTTTTTTGGCAGCTGCCCTAGGAACCGGCCTCAGGCAGGTTCCCGGGGTAAAAGGTGCACCCTGGGTGAGGCAGGCAGGCAGGCTTCCTTGTGAAGGTTCACCCCTGCGGCTCAGCCTGCTGCTGCTGAGTAATGAGCAGGCTGCAATCTGTCCACAAAGAACTCTTGCAACACACAGTGCCAGGCTCCCAGGTAAACAGCCAGTGTGTATGCCGAGATCTGTGCTTACGTTTGACTTCTAGGGAAGCCTCCCTAGCTGCCGGCCTCCGGGCTGTGCCTCCGCCCTGCTTTCCTGCCTCGCTCTCTCTGGAGGCTGCCCTGGGAACCAGGTCAAGAGCCCTGGCTGGCAGATGTTAGAGGGCATGAATCATGTCCCTGCAAGGAGAAGTGGGCCAAGGCCATGCCGGGAGGTTTATGACATGATTTATCAGGTCAATCTGTTAAGTTAGGAACCCAATACGATGGGTCATTTCTTTAGGGGAGAAGGTGAAGTAAGCGGAGCTCACAGTTCGGTCAAGAATGACTCAATTAAATTTTCCATGCCTTTAGCGAAGAACTGAATTTCACACAGGTGAGTAACTTCAGAAAGGTGAAAGCTAGCTGTCATTTTTCTCCCCCATTGGCTCAGACAAAGAAAATTTAGGTGGCTTATGATTTCCAACTTCCCAAAGCAAATTAACTTTTGCTGAGGGCCCAGTAAAGGCTTATAGATACTTTATCTCAGAGACCTAACAACCCAATTTTTTTTTTGTACCGGACTTAGATCCACTTGATTTAATAGACTCCCTACCAGGCATTTATATGTGTCAGCCAGTGTGGAAAATCCTGGGAATTCAACAATGGCACAGCCTCCTGTCATCGGGAAGCAGCTCGTGGTACAGCACTGATCAGACATTACACGCGGATGAAGAAGCCTGAGGTACCTGAAGAGGAGATTCCTGCTGCTGGCTATGACAATCGCCGATGGTCACTTCACTAAGGAGGGAGAACCTTTGATGAGTCCAGAAGGATTCATAGGAATGAATGTTCTCCTACTGTGATCCGAGATTGGTTATCTTGAGATTTGCTTTGAGTACCGTTGATGAGCTCACATGCAACACTGAGTAAACAGGGGCAATTCACAAGCATCACAGATGAATGAATCCTACTCTCTTGCTGATGGAATCCACTGTCTTTGAGCTTTGTGAGTGGTTCATAGTGGCGATATTTAAGAGGGTCCACAGGAAAGAGTGTCAGGTATATAAGCCACATGGACCCCTATATTGAGCAAGGAGTTCAGATGTACAATTAGGTCATCCTTTTGGCTTTTCCCTTTGAAATAACTGTGTTCCTCCAGGTCAAGGACTGTATCTTACTTATCTCTCTATCTCCATATGCTACCCTATGTGACTGCCTCTTTCATGTTTGTCATATTTATTGAATGCCTATTAGCCTATCCTAATTCAATCTAATCTCAATACCTTCATTCCAAATTAGATCATATTCAGAGGGCCCAGGGGCACAGATTTCAATATGGCTTGTTGGGGACACTATTCAACTGAAAACAGAAGCCCTCAAGAAAACTCACTTTGGCTGGAACAAAACTGAGCAATGGATTATTAAGAATATGAAATATATATGTATATATATATATATTTGAGTCAGATTCTTACTATGTACAGTCTCCTAAGTGCTTGGATTACAGACATGTGTGACCATGTCTGACTAAAATTTTAGAATCTTAGCTTTGGCTGAATCTTGGGGGAATAACATGTAGGAAAATGTTTTGGAAGTAGCAATAACAGATTATACTCCTAATGTTGGTGACTTGACTGACATTCCCTCTCTTTACCTAGAGTCATTCCAGCCTGGAGTGCAAAAGAGGGCCATGAATTTCCACTCTCCTATGTCCCTGCACTCAGCTGCTGGTATAGAGATTCTGAGCAATTAGGGAAGTGGAGTCGAATCTGCTACTCTTCATGGCCCTGTTGGGCTGGTTGCTTGATGTTATCTCGGAAAGATTATAATTACTGTGATGAAGAAGGTGAGAGAGAAATGGAGTTCATCCTCATCAAACACAGGTAATCAGAGACATTGCTGAAGCTTGGATGAAGTTCCTCAAGGTGGATTTCCTTTCAAATGCATCTTGAAAGACAGCAGCTTAAAAGCATGAGCAAGATGAGATTTACAGCGATAACATTTCAAAAGGAGGCGTAGGTACAGCTAAGCTGGCCTAAGTAGTGACAGAGGAATGACAGAAGGGAAAGTGTGTCTCAAAAAAAAAAAAATTTCAGAGGAGGGAGGAAGTTAAAGAAGTCATCAAATGCTCCTGCCTTGTGGATCTTACCAGAGGCAAACTTGCTTTGCTGTGTTTGTGTTTTGAGTGGCTGAGAGTTTAGGGACAAGTTCAAGCGCAAACCTAAGAGACATTTAAAAGTAAATGAGAGAAACTGGAGGAAGTTCATGGAAAAAAAAATGTGACAGTTGACAGAACATTTTCTTTTCCTTTCGAATTCATAATATCTATTGCTTAAAAGCGAGATAGTGCCTGTAATCCTAGCTACTCAGGAGGCCAAGATCTGAGGATTGTGGTTTGAAGCCAGCCAGGCAGAAAAGTCCTGGAGAGACTCTTATCTCCTATCAACTACTCAAAAAACCAGAAGTGGCTCTGTGGCTCAAGTGATAGAGTACTAGCCTTAAGCACAAATTGGCTCAGGGACAATGCCCAGGCCCTGAGTTCAAGCCCGACAACTGGAAAAACAAAACAAAACAAAAACAAACCCCCAAAATGAGATGGTGATGAGCACGTAATTAACCTAACAAACTCCTTCGTTCTATCCTTGTACTGGAAATTGCTTTGGAAGGGGCTTTTCACCTCTGTTTTTCTGGCCAAAGAAGAAATTGAAGATGGTATTTATTTTGGGGGTGCTAGAAATGACCTATAGCAAGTTTCTAGAAATCAGTTATCAGGGACAATAAACATTCAGGTATTCAAAAATATTTATGGATATTACTCTCACTTGCTCCGTGAAGATACTTGTATCTGCTCTCAGGATTGTGGCTTTGTTACTAAAGCTAATACTTATAGTACTAAGTGCCAGACATTGAATTGTACCAAGTGCCAGGGGTGAGCGAACTAATTTAACTCTCCCCCAAAGTCCATGGGTTTGTTTCTAGCATACCCCTCTTGGACATTACAAATAAGTAAACTGAAGCACAGAGAAGTTAATCATGTGCCAGGGGCCACATAAGAAGTGATGGAGCCAGGCTTGTGGTATAATGGTAGGGAATGTATTAGCATGTGGAAGATATGGAATCCAATCCCCACTACTGAGAAAAAACAAAATAATTAAAAGCAGTGACAAGGCCAGGGTTTCACTTAAGTATCCTGCTCCAGACTCTAGGCTCCTGAACTACATAATGTTGAAGAACACATCTAGGCTTGTCCTAGTTTTTACAGGATTGTGGAAGATTCCAGATTACACATAATGAACTGCAATGTCAGGAAAAACAAGCTTAGGTTCCTGTGTGGAGGTTATATGAAAATACTATGTCTTTCTATGGAAGAGGCTTAGGCATGCTTGGATGTTCAGTAGAGAAACAGTTGTTTTCCCACACACACATACATATACACATATGTCTACACACGTATGTCAGTTGTGGGGCTTGAATTCAGGTTCTGGGAGCTGTCCCGGGGCTTTTTCATGCGAGGCTAGTGCTCTACCACTTTGAGCCACAATTCTACTCCTAGTTTTCTGTTGGATAATTGGAGATAAGAGCCTCTTGGACTTTCCTACCCTGGCTGGCTTTGAACCTCGATCCTCGATCGCAGCCTCTTGAGTAGCTAGGATTATAGGTATACACCACCAGCACCCGGCTTCCCAAATATTTTTTGATCTGTTGTTGGTTGAATTCCCCGATGCAGAACTCACAGGGCTAACTACATCTCAGTTGAGTGGCAGATAACAGGAGTTCAGGTTTCTGAAGAAGACAATGAGGTGGAAAGGCAGCTTCATATATGAGTGAAGACTGGCCCTGGCAAGCAGAGATGCTAGTCTTGGATCTGTGACTAACCAGGTGTTGTGGCCTGGGTCAAAACTACCTAGGACTCTAGTTTCCTTATCTGTAGAGTTTGTACTTAGTCAAATGGCAGACCAAAGAGGCACATCCTGCTGAGAAAAATGATATGCATTAGAATATTTGGAGAGTCCAAGTAGAAAATGGATGTGAAAACACATTGCAAGTCATACTCTGGTCTTAGCTAAACAACAATAACCATGTTTAATCCTACTTCTGAGTCCCAGGCTCCTGCTCTTGCACATACTAATGAAGAGGTCTACTTCTTAACGTAGTGAGGAGTAAAGGTAACAAAACCAAGCAGGAGAACACCAGGTTTCTCAAGACACCAAGTCATGATGGGTCTTGTTTCTACTGCTGTGTACTTGGGACTTGATTTCACATTTCATTGGCTTCCAAGACTGAGCAGATGATCTATTCAGTTGCGTATGTTTATTTTCTCTTTTTTTGCTGCTCTTGATGCCTCAGGCTTATGGATATGTGTTCTTTCAGGGGCTGTGGTGTGATCAAGGCTGATGCTTCAAGCTGATAGCCTTCTAAGAGATATAAGGATGGAGGAATAGGGCACCAAATTCCTGTCTCCCAGGCTGGCCTCTGTGGGATCCGCATCACTGTGTCCTGCACTGTGTGTCCATAGCAACATGATTTCCAGAGGAAACATGAAGCACACATTGAGTCCACTGTTGGTGTAAAACACACGGATAGTTGGCTGGTGGCTATGGGAGAAAACTTTGGAGAACTTTGGAGATGTGGAACAAATGGGGCTGCACATTGGAAATTGGAATTTCCCCAAAGTTCTGATGCTTAGGACCTGCGTACAGAAACTCTGGTTTAATTTCTCTGTACTGTAGCCGGTTGTGGGGATGCTTACAAGTTCCCAGATGATCCTCAGGTTCAGCCCAAGTTGAGAGCCACTGGTTTAGAATGGTCGGGGGGAGGGTTAGGTCAAGTAGATCTGTTTGTGGGACTCTGATGGGGCCCAAGAGAAAGGTGAAGAGTCCAGGTCTTAGGGAGAACTTTTGAAATCAGGAACATGACATGAAAGAAGAGGGAGAAGGAAGAGAAAGCAATGCCACCGGGGCCCTATCTAAGTACATAGATCGTTGCAGAATTCATCAGAAAAAAAGCAATGAGAAAGAAACTCATAACACTCATAACACGTGTGTCATGGTTAGTGTTATCTGCTAACTTGATTAGGCTACAATGCCCAGATATTTGGTCTAATATGGTAAGTGGTATTGTGGAGGGATTTTTTTTTTTTTAAAGATGAAGGGACATTGTAGTGGGTAGACTTTGAGTAAAGCACATTGTCATCCAGAATGTGATGAACCTCATCCAATCTGTAGAAGATCCTAATAGTAAAAATGCTGACCTCCCCGAAAGGAGAAGGAAAGGAGTCCTGTCAGGAGACAGCTTTTGAACTTGAACATCAATGTTTCTCTGAATTTCTAGGCTCTAAGTCCCCTGCAGATTTTGGACGTGTCATCTTTGTAATTGAATGAACTAATTCCTGAAGATAAGGCCTCCTCCCCCTTCCTATATATTCAGTTAGTTCTGTTCATCTGGAGAACCTTGACTCCATAACTACAGTGAGATGGCAATCTTAGTTGCTCCATTTTACAGATGAGGAGTATGGGAGGCTTAATAGCATGTCTGAGGTCACAGTTCTAGAAGTGATGGAGACAGGAGATAGAGCAAGGGGTTTAGCTCTAGCAACTGTGGGTGGCTACCTCAGGAGCCTCTCTAAGGTGAGGAAAAATTTCATTTGTTTGAGGAAGTCCTTTCTTCTCAGGACTCTGACTTCTTCATTTCCAAAGTCAGCAGCTCGCTTCTGGTGGGCCCGTTGGTCCTGCCTGACCTGTGTCCATCAGCTGTCAGAATAAGCTCATTGGTCAGCTGAGCCTCAGGACAGGGAGCTCCACGTGCAGCTGGCTCTGCCTTTTTCCCAGTGTCCCTGTACTAGGCCTGGACTCTTGTTGTCAAGGGCCAGCTCTTTAGCTCATGGAGACTTGTTCCATTTCTCGACGCACACTTGGTTTTTCCCCAGCCACTGTTGGATACAGATGCGTTAGTTGGCTACAGATGTGTTCGCTACCTTAGAACCCCAGTATGTTTGTTTCCTGCTGAGTATCTGGTTGGTGTTATGTGTGCTCACATCTTGTCCTTCTGGTTATTAGCACTGTTTTAAGCTCTCCTCCAGTGTGTGTGTGTGTGTGTGTGTGTGTGTGTGTGTGTGTGTGTGTGTATTCACAAGCATGCACATGCACGTATTCCTTTCTAAGTACGTCACTGAAAGTTTTTAATCATTTGCCTTCAGAGTGGACAAGCTCTGCGCATAAAGTTTAATGTTATCTAGGGCCATAGCATATCAGTTTGTTCTCTGCATTTTTTTTTCTTAGTCCACTTTCCATCTGCCTGAACTTTTGTAGATCAGAGTCCAGTTGTGGGTAGTAAAGTAATTGGGGTGCAATCTCTGTGCTCTGAAAAGCCACCTGGGGTTCTGTCTCCTCCCTTTCCTTCTTTATCTCACTGCCCTCCTTCTTTCCTCCCAGACACGGGATCAACAAGTCAGGAGCCTCCCTCCCTTCTTTATTTCTTTCCTCCCTCCCTCCCTCTTTCCTTTCTGTCTTTTTGTTCCTTCCACATTTTAAAATCAGCATAAATTCATCATATGGGGGACAGCTATTTTGACATATCCGTATCTACATACATTTACCTTGATCAGACTCACCCCTCTGTCTCTCTTATCCTCTTTTCACCCTTCCCAGTCTGCCAATAGACTATTGCAATCAGACTGTTCCATTTTTCTTACAGATGTATGAAAATATTGTGACCATACTTCACTCTTCTTCACCCTCTCTGTCCATTCTCACCCATCCCATTAGCACTCGCCCCTGTCATTCCTTTGCTGAAGTCTAATTGACACAACAATATCTATGTAAAGTGGAGAATTCAATAAATTTCTACATAGGTATATATCCACAAACACATCATCAAATGTATGCCCTATCCCTGGAAACTGGGTCCCTTCCTAATGCTTTCTTTTTGGTCCTTTCCTCATTATATTTTTTTTTATAGCATTTACTATAAATGCCATCATACAGTGAACCATCTGTTTGACTCAGTATCTTTCACTCAACACAATATTGTCACTAATATGGGTAATTGTGGATTTATTTGTTTATTTCTAGGCATAGTCCAGGCTGGCTTTGAACTCATGTTCCTCCTATCGCAGCTTCCTGAGTGTGTATACCACTTACTGGGTTTCAGTTTGTTCATGTTTATTGTTCAGTCGTATTTCATTGTATGTATTGACCATAGTTTGCTTATTTGTCACAGATGGATACGTGGTTGCTTTAATTAGGGAGCATTACAAATGGAGCTTCTCTAAACATTTGTGTAGAAGTCTTTATAATGCTATGTTGCTTTTCTTGGCTTAACATCTAGAAGAATGGCTGGGTCATATGTTAGGTCACTATTTAACTTAGAAATGTTATTCCTCTTTCTCCCATCCTTCTTTCTTTCTTCTTCCAGACTTTCCCTCCCTCTTCCTTCCACTACTATCCCCATATTCTGAGCTCTTTTCAGAACAGGGTACAGGAGTTAGTTCCCAGACAACACTCAGGGGTTTAGTGACATGGATAAATAAGCTTTATACTTCCTTCTATAATGTTTATAGGCAGATGATGTAAAATTAAAGTGTCTACCAAAATCCACCAGGAAAGGCAAAGGAATCGACACAAAATTTTAGTGGGAGGAGAAGATATGGAAGAAGGGAGGAGGAGGGGCTGGGAATATGGCCTAGTGGCAAGAGTGCTTGCCTCCTATACATGAAGCCCTGTGTTTGATTCCTCAGCACCACATACATAGAAAACAGCCAGAAGTGGCACTATGGCTCAAGTGGCAGTGTGCTAACCTTGAGCAAAAAGAAAGCCAGGGACAGTGCTCAGGCTCTGAGTCCAAGGCCCAGGACTGGCCAAAAAAAAAAAAAAAAAATGCTCCAAGAAGGGAGGAGGAGGAATGGGTGTGTGGCTAATGTTGGACCCAGAGGACCTCTTGCTTTTGGATTCCTTCAATCTGGAGTTGACAAATGGTCTTGTATGGTTTTGTGGTCTTCCAGATTTGAATAATGGAGCTAGGGATGTGTTAAGTAGGGAGAACCCTGAAAGTTGCTCTCCACCAATGTGGCTTTGTGTTCTCCACTCCTCCTGAGGTCCCCGAGAGGGTCACGACCACTGTTCATTTGAACATGACTTTTAGTGGGTGACATGACAAGGTCATTTGCCCATATTTGGGAAAGGCTATGTTATCAAACTCACGATTTCCTATATCCCGTGGCCAAGGCATTTCCTCCTCACCCAAGTGGCTGCCCTAAAGCCTTGTGGAGCTTTCACACGAGACTGAACTCTTTGAGTGAGGACCCAGTGGTCCTCATCTGTACCCGAAGCAACACCCACAGTGCCAGGGCTAGGAAGTTGCTGAGTACTTGTGCAGTCAATTCTGTATCTAAGTGGGGCACGGTCTGCACGTCTAGGGCTTGGCTTTTACTCTCTGATCACTGGTTCTTGAAGTGCAGGAGAGGAAGATAATGGCTTGCACTCCTGCTGGGTGCCAGGCATGGAGGTAGGAACAGACACACGTTTGCTCTTCATTGTTGTGTGGCCACAAAGGATTTCTGATTGTTTATCTGTTCGTTATGAGGACATGGGGATTCAGAGTGCCTAGAAACTTGGCCCATGTCACCAAAGAGAATTCAGATTCAGATTCACACTTTCCACATGTTGGAAACTCCCTCCACAAAGACATGGCAAGGCCATTGTCTCAGGAAATATACAACTAAAATGGGGATGGGGAGAAAGGATTGAGTGGAGGACATTGGTAGTGAGGATGCTGAGGCTGACTTCATCCACCGAGCTAAGGAAGGTGGTTTTAGCCTGTTGATTCTGGGAATCACAGAAGGGCTGTGTTCAGTGAAAACAGGACTGAACTTAAATCTGTAGAATACCCAGTAGCCATATGGAGGGCAAGAAGGTTCAGGAAAGTAGCTCTGATCATGTCAGTAGAGAGACAATGGGCTGGTTAAAGGAACTGAGCCCTTAAGTAGTAGATACTGTGCTAAAAGCAGTCTGTGTGCTCTCACATTTGCCATTCAAAATATTACACAGTTAATAGGACTATTACCATTTTTCAGATGAAGAAACTGAGGCACAGAGGTTAAGAAACAATTGTTTAAAATCATGAGAGAGCCTCACCCCCCCCCCCCCCCAAAAGGCTAGTATGTGCCCCCTTGCTCTGATTCCTTTCCCATTTTCAGTCCGTGAATGGCAGGACTGGGATTGGAGCCCACATGTCCTGGATTCAAAATGGACACTCTTCACCTCTTTGCCATCTATGTTTTGGCACCCACCAAGTCCCATCTGAGCTTAGATCACTGTCCCATCTCCGCCTAGTTGTTCAGACCTCTCCTTGATATTTGCTACAGTATCTCCAGTGACTCGCCCCTGGGTCACGTTTTGACATGAGCCACAGGAGAGTCTTGTCCTGTGGATCCCTTGGTGAACTGGCCTGAGGTGAATTTTGCTCACAGCTTCCAGTGCTTTCTCTGAGCTTCTCTGGCCCTTCCCCCATGGAACCGCAGCCAGGGGTGTGAACCGGCTACTGCTAGGCTTAGGGACAAAGTCTACCAGGGATTTCAAGGAGTGTTCTTTGTACAGGAAACATCATGAGCCAGGTGGCTGCTAATTGGCTGCATTTGAACGACAACAATATTGAAACCCGGTTAAGACAATTAAAGCTGAAAATGATCATCTGGGATTAAAAAAAGGATCCAAAGGTTAATTGTTTCATAACAAGTTACATGGCTCTGAGCAGCAAGAAGAATTGACGGGACTGGAATTAATTATATTGGAGTGCTTGTTTATTTTTAGAGTCTTTTAAAATCATTTGGAATTGACCGAGTTGTGCTTTTTTGGTTTGGTTAACGGCAGTGGACTTGTCTGCCAACTGCAATTATTCCTGCTCTTAGAGACAATGGAGGTGCAAAACCATACTCACTATTTCCCAGTGTGATGAACCCGTCTATTGCTTTTATAGTAATGACGCTTACGTTTGTCAAGTGCTGATAATATTTTTAAAATACTTCATATTTGTTATCGCTGTCTTCACAAGAATGAAGTTCCCTTCGGAGCTCCTGAAGGTGGCAAGACTCATGAGCCCCACGCTAGAGGAATGTTAGAGCTCGTGCCTGCGTGCCTGCTTGTCACTTGAGGTGTTTGTTCTGTTCCACCAGAAACAAGAGCAGTTCTGTTTGCTAATTAGGTGAAGCAGGGCCCCACCAATGTGAAGTGTAAAAGTCATTGTTGAGCTTCACGGGGAAATAGAAACTCTTAATGTGCTGACTATGAAAACAGAAAAGAAAAAAAAAGTGAAAGGAACCAATGGTCAAGGAGGAGGAAAGTGCATTTAGAAGTGAGGCCACTGCGGTAGGTCTAAGGAGTGGGCTCTGGATGGAGTTCACACCTTGGCTGTGCCTGTCTCCTCCCTTCAAGGGTTTGTGTTTGTCAGCTGACCATTTCTCTGAACACCCTGGTTTCCTGCTCCGTGTAATCAAACTGTGACCTTCGCCAGTCTTCCCATTGAGATCAAATTAGATGTTTTAGAGGCAGAGAAATGGGAGTTGCTCAGGTTATGGACATTTTTCTGTCTGATATTTGTAGATGAGGTGGTTGTGACATAATAACCAGAAGCCCAGCCACCTCTGAAGTTTCTTTCTCCCAAGACTGCATGTCTGTCTTTTAAGGTGTGTTTAAAAGGATGTTTTCCTTTGAGGATAAGTGGGTTTGAGATAAATGGGAGTTGAAAAAGAATGATGGAAGGAGTGACATTGACCAAGATGCATTGTAATGCGTAAATTGACATGCAGAATTGAAATTCCTTTCTACAACTACTCAAATATAATAAATGGAAAAAAGCCTAAATTCACTCAGCAATAAATAAAATATAAAACAAAATAAAAGGGATATTTTCCTGTTCTTAATAGGATGATTTACTAGGGTTTCTAAATTTAGAACGAGTCTGAAATCTTTTCTAGAATAAAAGGAGGAAAATCAGCCCAGTTCATGGTGTACAAGTTGAGGTTTAGAGAAGCTGACAGACCTTTCTAAAGACAAACCAACCCATCTATCTCCATGGGTTGTCTCTGATCACCTTGTTTCTTAGCATTTCCAAACTCAGGAGCCCCTCCCAACCTGCTGAGATCTGGATTCACGTTCTAAAGTATCACTCACACAAGTGAAAATGAGTAGGTTTCTTATGAAGCAAATTTCTTATGAGAGACCATTTATCTTCTGATGGGCACCTAGGCTGATTCCATAACTTGGCTTGTTATGTGACTAGTGCTTTTTTTTTTTTGTGCCAGTTCTGGGGATTGAACTCAGGGCCTGGGCATTGTCTTTGAGCTTTTTCTGCTCAAGGCTAGCACTCTACCACTTGAGCCACAGCACCACGTCTGGCTTTTTCTGTGTATGTGGTACTGAGGAATTGAACCTGGGGCTTTGTGCATGCTAAGCAAGCACTCTACTATTAGACTATACTCACTGTCATTAAAAAACAAAAAACAAAAACATGGGCCGGGCCGGGAATATGTCCTAGTGGCAAGAGTGCTTGCCTCGTATACATGAAACCCTGGGTTCGATTCCTCATCACCACATATATAGAAAACGGCCAGAAGTGGCACTGTGGCTCAAGTGGCAAAGTGCTAGCCTTGAGCAAAAAGAAGCCAGGGACAGTGCTCAGGCTCTGAGTCCAAGGCCCAGGACCGGCAAAACAAACAAACAAACAACAACAAAACCAACCAAACATGGGTGTGCGGGCATTCTTATTATATTCTGGCTTTGATTCTTTTGGGAATATACACACATGTGCTATGGCTGGATCATATGGAAGTTCTAGTTTTTGAAGAACCTCCTACTAGTTTACATAGTTTTTCCATTTTTTGATCTCATCTTTTATAAATTGGAGGTAATCACTCCTGTTATCTTAGCTATTCAGGAGGCTGAGATCTGAGGATGGTGGTTCAATGCCAGCCCTGGCAGGAAAGTCTGTGACACTCTTATCTCCATCTAACCACCAGGAAACCAGAAATGGAGCTGTGGTACAAAGTGGTAGAGTGCCAGCCTTGAGCAAAACAGAGCTCAGGGACAGCACCCAGGCCCTGAGTTCAAGCCCCACAACAGCACAAACAAACAAACAAACAAAAACATTACAGTTGTCCTTGGTATCTGTAAGAAATACCAAGTTTCAGATCCCATGAGGATACCAAACCCAAAGGGTGCTCAAGTCCTTACGGAAAGTGGCGTAATATTTGCACACAACTGGTGCATAACTTCCAGTTATTTTATATTATCTTCTGGATTACTTGCCACAATGAATCTGCTGTGTAAACAGTTGTCATACCCCATTGATTGAAGAAGAATATCAAGACATAAGTCTTGACATGCTCAGTACAGAAAGGAGGTTTGAAACTGTTTTCATTCCACCACTGCTTGAATGCAGGAATGAAGAAGCTGAGGATACAGAAGATAGGCTGCGTGAAGCACCGTGAGCTCTGGCCTCTGGGCACACCTGGATTTGTGACCTGGCACAGGTACTCACCAGCTGAGCAACTAACTATGAGTCGCCTCTCTAAGACTTGTTAGAAGGGGCCCCGGGGTCCTTGTAAAAGCACGCAGCCTTGTAGACTCACCAGCGCATGCCTAGGAAGTGGTAGTTACTGTATTTGGGGTTGTCTCCTCTGACACCGAGCTAGTTACCTTGATTTTCCTTCACATAAATAGAAATCACAGTCATCCTAATCCTGGCCTGTCATCTCAGCTTAGGGCGCATCCTGTCTGGGAAGGTATCGGGTGCATTTTTGTCTTTCCCTTCCGCTGGGTTCCCAGGCAGGAGGGGCGCGCGTGGAGATTGTGGGGGTGCTCAGCAGGTGCACAGCTCCTGCCTGGCTTTCATGGCATCTGCAGCCCGCCCGGGAAGCTGCGGGCCTTGGCCGTCTCATTGGACAAAGCCTCCCCTCGTGAGTGCCAGCGTGCCCGTTGTCCTTGTGAGAGGAACACTGCTAAGGCCCGGGGCTGGGCGATCTGGGAGAGCAGCTATTGTGGGAAACAAAGCTTCCAAGCATCTCATTAGCATAATCTCAGGAATTAAGGGCTTGATGGATGCCCCCCGTTTCCCTGTCGCTTTCCATACATGATAACGTATAAAAAACGAGATGGGGGGGAAAGAAAACATGACATGACATATATTATTTAGGAGTTTGCAATGAGTCTGACACACAAACACACACAATTTATCAAGTCTTTTTTTCCCCTTCTTCTTCTTCTTCTTTTGCATGGTGTTCTGAGCCCCAAGTCTCCAAGATATGGAATTAATTTCATAGCAGGTGATTCTAGACTATTTCACACGGGCCATCTGTCGCTTCTTCATTTACCTCTCTGCTGTTACAATAATTAATCATCTCAGGCACTGGCTTGGCGGCAGGCAGCTAATCTGGCTGGGGGCATCCTAGAGGGAATGGCACCGATCTTTTGCTTTTAGGTGAAGCAGGTATGTTCCCATTTTTTTTTTTTTGACTTGCCTTTATCTGCCAAAAGCAGTGGCTCAAGTACTGGAAGTCACTTCTTGGAATATGAAATGTTGCAGAAACTATTCACAGTTTGTTTTTTTCCATGTCTAGCTAAAGAAAGCAAGGTCAGAGAGGCTGATTCAATTGTTGGGGTCACGCAGCTCCTAGGAGGAAAGAGCTGGCATCAGAACCAGGTTTTTCACCTTTTTATGGTATTTGGTCTTAAGGGGTTCTTCTAGAGAAGTAAAGGCACATTACCAGAAGTAAAAAGGCAATCACTTCGGAAGCCTGGAAATATCTTAGCATTGGACATTTGTGACATCTTCCAAGTCACACTACAAGTCTACGATTATAGAAATCAAATCACAGCCAGCTTTCACGACAAAGGAAACAACGTGAGCCTGATGAAACTGTGACAGAAAGAGGATGCCAGGCCAGCTCCTCTCTAATCAGCTCATTCCAGACATGAACCAAATGACCACACACACTATGGGGAAGCTCCTGCAATGCATGCCAGGGAGGGTTTAGTGCAGGAATAGAAAGAGTTCAAGACACAAATGCAAAGGAGGAAAGAGCCACTGAAGAAGCAGGAGCAGCGGCGGAGAAGGAGTGGTTACAGAGGGTCCCTTGAAAGAGACGACACTAGAAATTGGACTCTTAGGAGGGAGCTGAGCATGTATAGGAAAAAAGATTCCAAGTCAGTGAGCCTGAAAGGTAGAGGGGCTCTGGGCTGGGCAGGTGTGGACAACTCTCAGGGACAGAGAGAAACCTGGAGGGAAGATTGTTCCAGCACTAGTGGATAAGAGTCTGGATGTGATCACAAGGAGGACGTTCACAGGGAATTTACATAAACTGATAAATATTTTATTTTATTTCCAAATTTTTATTATCAAACTGATGTACAGAGAGGTTACAGTTTCATACATTAGGCATTGGATACATTACTTGTACTGTTTGTTACCTTTTCCCTCATACCCCCCCTGATAAATATTTTATTATCACCATTTTTCAGATGAAGAAATGGAAGTACAAAGAAAGAGTAGAACGTGCAGAAGGTCACGTGGTGCAGGGGCTGGACTTCTAACCCAGCCCTCTCCAACTTCAGCGTCCAGTGCCTACTATGACTGAGGTGTTGTGTCTAGTTTCCTGTCTGTTTCTTTTGGTAAACCAAGTATTATTGGAACATAGTTATAGTCATCAGTTTCTCTCCTGTCAAGGGTTGATTCCCAGGACAAAGGCAGCGTTGTCTTTTTGACGGTATAAGGTCTGAAGGACCCACAATATTCACTATCTGGTCTTTCAGAGAGGGAAGTTTGCTGACCCCTGCACTAGCGTGGGAGCCTTAGGCTGGGCGGGATATATCCACTCTGCCTCCAAGCTTTCCAGAATCAGCTGGTGACTGGCCTCTGGTGAGTGTTCAACCAACACCGGCCAAGCAAACAGGGACAAGGAGGAGTGTGACGAATTCAGTAATGCAAGGGCCAGCAATCAGGAGGCCAGGATCAGTCTGAGACAAGGGATATTGGGGAGTGAGTTCAGGATTAGCTTGCTGGACAGCATGTGAGAGCTGGGCCAGAAACCAGAGGTGCAGAAGGGAGGAGCAGGCAGTCAGGCAGGGAAGACCTCCTGGGGGTTGACTGAGAAGAGCCTTGAATGTCTCCATCATTAAGTACCCAAGACCTTTAAGTGGCTGAGTTAGCACTCACAATGAAAGAGACCTGCATTTTCTAAGATGAAGATGGTGATTCGTTATTGATGTCCTATTTGTATGCTAATGTTGCTCAATAAAACAGCTAAGCCACAATTAACATTCTATCTAGCTTCCTCTATGGAAGAAGATAGAAGAAGAGGAGGAGGAGGAGGAAGAAGAAGAAAAAGCCGCCTACCAAGATGTCAAATGGTTGCAGATAATAAATTATTAAATAACAGGAAATTTACATAAATTATAAATTCCTGAGCTATAATCTTGTTGGGTTTAAATTTTTTTTTTGTAACAAACTATAGAAATGATCCCCGGTCAAAATTGAGAGACAAAGGACAAAAAGACAAACTATTCCAAAAGCAATACTTACAAAACCATTTGGTGTAAACCAACTGCACAACTCTTGGGGGGAGAGGGGAAGGGGAAGAGGGAGGTAGGGGAAAAGTGAGGGAGGAGGTAACAAGTTGAGCAAGAAATGTACTCACTGCATTACATATGAATTTGTAACCTCTCTGTACCACACTTTTACAATAAAGAAAAAAGTTTACTATTTTTTTTGTTTATGTAGTACTGAGGAATTGAACCCAGAGTCTCATGCATGCACTGTACCACTAAGCCACATTCCCACCCCTAAAAGGAAATTAGTTTTTTTTTTAAATTTAATTTTTAAATTTTGTGGTGCTAAGGTTTGAACTCAAAGCCTCAAAGCTTGCTAGGCTGGTGCTCTACCACTTGAGCTATGCTTCCATCCCCCTTTTGGGTTTATTAACTACTATTTATTACTATTGTTGTTGCTATTGATATTATAGGGTTGATATACAGAGGGGTTATAGTTACAGGAATCAGGTAATGAGTAATGAATAACTATCATTTATTATAAGTGCTGACAATGCTTACGTTGTGTGTCTGCCATTTTCTTGCCAGTCCCAGAGATTGCTAGACTGATAGTGCTACGTGAAAATGATGACGATTACCTCTGGGATCTGACTGCTTTGCATCAATGTTTGGTCACCTAACATGGCGGCACACAGGCAGAATTTGTTCTCTTGAGGAACCGGGATGAGCAATGTTATGATGCCTGGTCCTTGGGTAACAACCTTTCTAAGACTCACTGATGTGATCCACATTCTTCAGGAGAGAAGCTCTTACTCACATATTGTGGGCATAACAATGGAGCTCAGGAGCTTGGGTTCTGGAATGACTGAGTTTGAATCCCAGGTTAACTTCTTGGTTACTGTGAAACTCATAGTTAGTGCTTCCATGCTTTGTTTTTATTCACATAGAAAATAAGGATGTCGGTGGTACCTACTATGTGGACTTGCAGAAGCTCAGACAAGGCACATGGAATATATAAGAGAGGATGGCACTAAACTTTTCAGTGTGTGTTTGGCATTGTCATTGCTCCCTGAGGTTTAAAATGGCAAGGATTCACATTGAGGACACATGTACTGGCAAAGTCATCAGCTTTCACATTTTCTTTTCTTCAACCACCAGTCTATTCAGTGGTAGCGTACCTAGACATATATTGTGTGCTTTGGGAAGATGCTAAAAGAATATATCTCATCTTGGCTGTCAAATAATTCAGAATGGCTGAAGTGATTCTGGTTGCTAGAGAATTTCAATTTGTGCTGGAGAATCAAGTCTACATCCTTTTGAGACAATCACAGGATAATTCCAGTTACAACGTACTTGTTCATTTATCTACTGTGTATTAGGGACTGGGTTGGGTACTGAAGATGAAACAATCAGTTGGACATTGTTTACAGTCTAGTGGAATCTGTAGACAAGAATTTATATGATTGTGTGTGTGTGTGTAAATACAGAGAGAGAGCATCCTGCATTAGTGTGGTATATTTGTTATAACCAATGAATCATATTTATACATTAATATTAATTGAAGACCATAGCTTGTGTTAGGGTTCACTCTTGGTTTTGTACATTCCATAGCTCTTGACAAATGCATGAGACATATATCCAAAATTACAGTATCTTGCAAAATAGTTTCACTGCCTTACAAAAGCCCCCCATGCTCCCCGACCCGTGGGAGAGATGGGGAAGGCACGCCCTGACCGGATGAGCCAAGAAAGCAAAGGGTCGGCAGACCGCCTGCACCCAGCCCTCCCTCACCGGAGGACAATCAGACGGCCTGGGAGTCAAGTCAGCGCAAGATCTCGTCTATTGGGGAAGTACGTGCCATTAATATAAGGCACAGGAGCCAATCAGGTCTAAGATCGGCAGGAAGGGGAGGGATGATCTGTCCATCAAGGGCGGAAGAGCCCGGGGTGTCACAGCCCACAGAACCACCTCCAGGTTATAACCAAAGACACTTGTAGCAGCTGCACGTTGTTGTTAGGCGCCGCCATCTTAGCCACACGTGGCCCCAAGACTGAGAAACAGGTGGGGCCAGCTAGTTGACTTCCAGGTGTGCCCCGCATTTGTACATTCCATAGCGCTTGACAAATGCATGAGACATATATCCAAAATTACAGTATCTTGCAGAATAGTTTCACTGCCTTACAAAAGCATCTGTTCCACCTCCTGAATCCTTTCTCCTTCTGAATCCATTTAACTACTGATTTTTCTTAGCATTTCCATGCCATCGCCTTTTCCAGAATGCTGTGTAACTTGAACTATTCAGTACAACATGTAATTCAGGTGCCCCCAAGTCTTTCATGGTTCATAGCTCATTTATTTTGATTACTGTATAATACTCCATTTTCTGAATGGGGCATAGTTAGCTTACACATTCATCTACTGAATTTATTAAAAATTTTTAAAAATTAAAGTAACCTTTTAGAATGGTCATTAAATATTGTTCAAGGGAGAATGATGAAAGGGTTAACATTGCTCAGGATTCAGTGCGTTCATATATTACTTTGTTGAATGGCCAACTCCTCTGTGGAACTACTTAAAGATTAGAATAAAATAAATAACTAGTTGTACACAAGGAATGAATTCAACATGTAAATGTATAAATACAATGCATCTTGATCAGTGTCATCCTTTCATGGATCTCCGCTCAGTCTCAATCACATGCATCCCTTTCAATGGACAGGTTCAGGTGCTTTATTTTCAAAGTCCTCTCTAAACTTCTCTAAGAACAAATGTACATGACACATTTCAAAGTAAGGGAGCCCCTTTTGTCGGGGTACACCTGTAATCGTAGCTCTCAGGAGCTGAAGGAGGGAGGATCACCCATTTGCCTCCAGCTTGAACTACATAGTGAGACTTTGTTTCAAGAAAGGAATGTGGGGAAGAGTTGGGGATAAATATATTAATTCCCATTTCCTTGTAATAGTAAAAAAAAAAAAGAAAGAAAAGACAGCTTGTGTATGTATTCCACAAGGCTCTCAGGTCTAAATATTTTAATACACACTGTTTGGAAACTAGGTCATACCAATATACTTTTTGCCCATGCTACACGGCTTCAAAACTTCCCTTGTGCTGGGTGCTGATGACTCAGGCCTGGAATCCTAGCTACTTGGGAGGTGGAAATCTGAGAATCTCAGTTTGAAGCCAACCTCAGGCCCTCCAATTAGCCAACAAAAAGCCCGAGTAGAGGTGTGGCTCAAGTGGTCGAGTGGAAAAATCTAAGCAATAGCACGAGGCCTGAGTTTAAGCTCCAGTTCTAGCACAAACAAAGAAACAAAAAAATATACCTTTTCTTGTAGTCTAAGAACAACCCTTACTATCTTATTTAAAAAAAATTAATGAAAATTCATATGAAGCAAGTATTCAAATAACTTATAGAGAGCTTAAATATGTGTGGGCCCCATCTCTTTTTTTCCTCCAAGTTGTTTTCAGAGAGATAAACATCTTGTTTTCAACATTTGCCTTTCACAGTTATTAATATTTTGCAAGTCTTTAAAAAGATCTATTTCTCTATTTTTTGCTTTGGTATCTTCAAGTAAATTCTTAGCCATAATATTTGTATTATTGATAAGAGATGCCTTTATCATGCATTGCACTAAGTGTACTAGGCTCATAATTATACGATGAACATCTTGAGAAGCTTGTTATATCTGAATGCTTTCCTTTTGTAAGATCAAATACAAACACGAGGGAGGTACATGAAGGAAGATCACTGGAGAATAAGGTATCCTGATATTGTCCTCTGAATTGAATGTTACATCTGCTGTGGTTTGAGTGTGCACTGCATGGGACCAGGAGTCGGAAGCCTGATGTGAGAGGTGGTAGGGCTTTAAAAGATGGAGTCTAGTGCAAGGTATAGGGTCATTGGAGATGTGTTTTTTTTTCAGAAGGGATTGAAGTATTTCAGGTGGAACTTCAGGTATTTCTGGTCAAGTAAGAGGCTAAAAGTGAGTGAGCTTGGCCTCTCAGTCCTTCTGGCTTCCTCTCTAGTCATGTGATTTTCCTTTTCCTTTTGCACTCCTACAGTTGGCTTGTTGACAGAGTGATCCAAGGCTAGGATCATGTACTCAAACTTGGAGAACTGTAAGCTAATAAAACTCTTTATTAGGGGCTGGGAATATGGCCTTGTGGCAAGAGCGCTTGTCTTGTATACATGAAGCCCTGGGTTCGATTCCCCAGCACCACATATATAGAAAATGGCCAGAAGTGGCTCTGTGGCTCAAGTGGCAGAGTGCTAGCCTTGAGCAAAAAGAAGCCAGGGACAGTGCTCAGGCCCTGAGTCCAAGGCCCAGGACTGGCAAAAAACAAAAACAAAACAACAACAACAACAAAAAAAACCCTCTTTATTAAGCATCTAGCCTCAGGTATTTTATTATAATGACAGAAAATTGATCAGTACAAGCTCTTCCTTTTCAGAACAGAATATACCAAGCTTCCTCAACGGCAACCTAGAGAAAAGGTGTAAACATGCACAGA
Source organism: Perognathus longimembris pacificus (assembly GCF_023159225.1). NCBI lineage: Eukaryota > Metazoa > Chordata > Mammalia > Rodentia > Heteromyidae > Perognathus > Perognathus longimembris. The sequence continues at coordinate 10,393,973 of NC_063172.1, forward strand.
TGTCCTTATTTGACTCAGTTTCCCAAGTAGCCGAGTCTCCCTCCTCACTGGGGGAGGGTTCTGTATCTTCTAGAATGTGGGATTTCTCCCCATGAAAAGAAACCAGAGAACTGAGAGACAAATGATTGTCTTTACAAAGCTTTTGGATTAATCTCCAGATGGGTGATTCCTAAATTGCCTAAAGGAAAATGCCTTTTTATGGCATGAGGCCAAATTAATTTTCAAAAGCTCTATGTGAATGGTTACCAACTATCAATGAAGCATCCCCAGTTTTAAATTGGTCAGATTGGATGAATACCTATGGAAGTATATTGAGTTTCATTGTGTTTCAGTAGTGCATTGACTGTATAGAGGTTGTTGACTATTTCCTGGTATAGATGGCCAAACTCCAACTAATCAGATTCGGGCTTTTACTTTGCTCCCTCATCAAAGGAATGGGGGTTCTCTGAGCCGAATCAGACATCAGTTGGAAAGCTTGAAATGACTTTGTTTAAATCTAACTGCAATTTATCTGTAGGAACAGCATTGAAAGGTGACATTTGTCTTGGTGAGTTCTCCCATCCATTTCCGGAGCTGGAGTTCATCAGTCATGCAACTCAAGTGCATGATACATGCGGATGAATATTTATTATAGATGATGGAGTATTCTCCCGGCAACATAATACACTTCATTCACTTGAAAAGGGAATTCAACCAGATTCATGATAGACTGCATTTGCCACGGGAGGGGCCTTTTACCTCCCTTCCAGAGAACTTGGTGCAGAACCTGCCAAATGGGTGTAGGAAAAATCCGCAGTGTCTATGTACACACTGGTTTTATGCCCGATGACCCATTAAATTTGCTTAAGTCACTTTGACTTGGAAAATAATTGCTATTTCAAAAACAATTTATTAATGGCTGACAAGAATAAACAACCTCCAGTTACATGTCTGGATTCAGCCAGTAGTGTTGAAACATCTTGGTTATTTGAATGCAATCTGTTGTTTGAATCATTTTAAATTCGTATGTAATAAAACAGATTTGGCCTAATTCATAGAGCTTCTACGCTCCAGAGAAAGACCTTAAAATAAAGCACTCATTTCCAACATTGATGTGACACCGGAGGTTAAGTGCTTCTTTTTCAGGAAATGCTAGATCAAAGGCAATGAAATGACAGGAAAAAAAAATATACTCAGAGCATCTTTTTTCTTTCTTTCTTTTTCTTTTTAATTTAGAAGTCACTCCTATTCCCAGGACAGCTGAGCAGAGAAATCACTAGAAAAATAGCTTCCCAGTGCCCATTAAGTTACCTTTTGTTTTCTTTTGACGACCGGTGGGAATCTTGTTCATTAAAATTGTATGGATGTCTTCTTCTTTCCTCCTACTATTTATTTACACATAAAAAATAGATGATTCCAAAGATTCAGCCTGCTATGGCTGCTGGAAATTGCCACGCCATCATTTCTGCAGAACCATCAAAATTTGCCAGGCTATTCGATGGTGAGTTCAAGTGGGGATGTTTGTGGATGCGTGGATGGGGTTGGGTATCTGAGGGAAGTTTAGTGTTATAACAAACCTTTCTTGTTTGATTTAGCAAAAAAGAAACAATTATTCCGCCTTGCCCATCTGTGGACATACGCCTTTCCCCTTATACGCTGAATGGAAGTTGCAGGAAGTACAGTAGGACGTGGGAGACTGAAAGCAAAAGTGCGACCATCGAGGAAGATTAAACTCAGCTTGACCTCCAAGGCTGACGGACGAATGATGATTGGAAAGAGGATATGCATATCTAAATTGCGTTCTATCTCTATTACGGTCTAACGACATTAGTAAAATTGCTGTTTGATAATTCATCAACGTGAAAATGTGTCTACTTATCTCAGGCCATACAAACAGTCTTTGATTCAGCCCTTCGATATTGCTCTTGCCAAATTACCATGGGCAGATGGTCAGACCATTAAATGAGGACTGGATCCAAAACACCCAACAATTCCCCCTCTCCTTCTCGTTCCCTCTCTCTCTATTTCTGTCTTGGGTCTTTCTCTTTTTCTCTGTCTCTGTCTCTCTCTGTCTCTGTCTCTCTCTCTCTCTCTCTCTGTCCTCTCCTCTCTGTATGTCTCTATTTCTCCTCTTCTCTTCCTGACTCCCCAGAATCATATTTATGCTCTTCCTGTATGGATTTCACTCAGTGTGGTTTCGGCCTGCACCTCTGGCTCCCTGGTGAGCCTAGGCAGGTCAGTGGAAATTTCTGGGTCTTGGTGTCTCCTCCATAAAAAGAGAACGATACCTGTCTTGCTTGAGTGACAGACTTGGTTGAGAAAGATCGGATTCTTTGACTTGTGTTGTAGTAGCATGCAGGTCCAGGTTCTGCTGGGCTGTAGTAGCCATTTGTGCCTTGGCAGATCACGCGTGGTGTGCTGGGCACTGGGCCGAGTCCCAGAGCTGTGAGGATGAATGAAACAAATGACTTCTATCTCATACTTTACCATCTAGCTGGAGAGATGCTGTATAGAAAGTGAAGATGAGGATAGACTGAAGAGCGTGCATTAAGGTCTAGAAGAAGGATGCCCAATGGCAGCCTGGGGCCATTTTCACCCTGAGCATTGCTGAGGCTGTGGGTCTCGTGTTTTTGCGGATGTTTTCCAGTCCCTAAGCCTCCGCAGATTCCTTATGAGTGGGCATCAACCCAGACTGGACTCCCTAGGAGATCAAGATGGGCACTGTGGTCCCTATGGTTGCAGCATCATTATGTAGCTGCTGCTAAGGAGCTTCTGTTTTCAATTTTTTTTTTTAAGGAACCTCTACTGTTTTACATGATGACTATAATGACTTCCATTCCCTTCAGCAATGTTCAAGAGCTTATTTCTACCCTCATCTTCACCAACATGTATCTTTCATTTTGTTGAGAAAAGCCATTCTTGGGGTGCCAGGTGATAGTTCATTGTGATTTGTATTTCCCTAGTGATTAGTGATGCTGACTGCTTCCCACATACCTGTTGTATGTTTGCCTATCCTTTCTATGTTTCTCTTGATAAAACAAAACAGGTCCCCTTTTTAAACTGGGTTTATTTCTTTCCTTGGTGAGTTGTTAAATGTCCTATATATTGCAGATGTGAACCCTTTATCTGATGTATCGTTTACAATTACGTTCTCTCAGTCAGTGGGCTGTCTGTTTTGTCTATTCTCTTTGCTGTACAGAACTTACAGTCTGATGCCTTCTAGCTGGTCTGTTTCTGAGCGTGTTGCCGGTGCTTTCAGAACATGCTCAAAGAACCCTTGCCCAGACTCCCATCCTGGAGACTTCCTCTGGGTTTACTTCTAGTACTTATACAGTTTTAGGCCTTATGTCTATACCTCTTATCTGTGTTGATTTTTGTACGTGGTATGAGACAAGAGGCCAATTTCATTCTTTGCGAGGGGATATCCAGTTTTCCCTCGGTGTCACTTATACAAGACACTTTCCTCTCTTCATTGTGTGTCCTTGACACATTTGTCAAAAGTAATTTACCTGTTAATGTGTGTTTCTTTTTTGCTTCTCTATTTTGTTTCACTGGTTGGTCTCTACCTTTGTGCCAACCGCCTGCTGTTTGAAGCACAATAGCATTTAAGTACATTTTAAAACCAGGACAGATGTGCTTGCATCTGCCTCTTTCTCAAGCCTCCCCTGAAAACAGCAGACATGACTCCTGATGGTATCTCACTGGGCAGGGCCGAGAGGGGCGATGGCACCATAGAGGTAGAAGGGGTGAAGAGAAAGCACAGTGCTGCCGCCCAGGACCTCTGACCCCCATTCCCCACTTTTTATTGTCAAGGTGTTCTTGCTCTACGAGGGTGTCACTGTGCCACACCCTCCACAAAGGAAATCATTGCGAACAAACGTTTTCCTGGCAGTTTCATTCCTCTGTCAGTGACTAGTCTAGACTAGTAAAGAAATGACCCAGTAACCTGGACAGTAACCCGTTTGGAAACATCTAAAACATAGACCTCTCTGCTTGAAAAACAGGGAAAACGGTGCGAGAGGTTTTTTTTTTTTTTTCTTCTTCCTTCCTTCCTTTGTTTTTTTTTCATGAGATACCATTATGTGAGCAAGTGATATTCGGAGCTATGACAGTCATTATCTAACCAAGATGGAAAGCTGAAGGAAATTGTAAAGACATGGATCCAGCACAGTGATGTGACAGTTGCCAAACCAAATTTGGAATGGCTTCACTTCAGACTTTTGCTAGGTGAGGAAATTAATTTTTCACTGCCAAGTGAGCCTTTGTATATCAGGTTTCAGCACTTACAGCCAAGCGGGTTCTAATGATGCGTCTTCCTCACCTGTCTCCCCCTCTAGTGTTGCCTGGCTTATACCCTCCCTGCAGCCTCATCAACTGCTAGTTGTCATGGAAACAGCCCCAAGTTCTCTGCCTTCTCTCAGGATGTCCCTCTGGGGAGAACGGCCTCACCTCTTGGCTACCGATTCTGATTCTTCACGTCCTTGTTCACTCTTTGATGTTCTCCAAGGTAGAGACAGAGTCATGGTCACTTTCTTCTGTGATCCATGTGCCATGTCCCACACATCCACCGCTTTGATAATCATCTCCAAATCCTCCATGGTAGGGGTATCACACTTATTTCATTGATGAAGAAATAAATGCAGAGGGGCTAGACTTCTCCATGACCTTGCAGATACTAGCTAGCAGGGCCGAGATTTAATCTCAGGCCTATCAGATTCTCAGTATAATGAAGTTAAAATTTTATTATATTCTCTATCCTTCTATCTCAAGCTCACAACACTGGGTGATGACTTGAGGGTCAGTTCACGTTTCATTCTTCCAGTATCTCCAGCTTTCAGTATGGTGTCTGTTATGGAGATGATACTCCAGAGTTTGTTGAATGACTGAATGATGTGGTGGAATGGAGGCATTCAGTGGACAGGCAAGGAAGGCAGTCACGAACTTTGTAGGGGTACTTCATCTAAGATAATTAGAGACCTTGACATGGAGACAAGGAAGCAATCAAGAGACATTTAATCAATTCATGTGATAGCCCGGCGGCTGAGAAATCTTCCCACTTTAGGCTAGCATCCAGTAACCAGTCTCCTGGTTCACAGATATGCGTAGAAAATCTTTTACCTCAGCTGGAGATGCGGGCCCCGGGATAGCACTGCCAGTCCTGTGTGAACCACACCGATATCTCCTTGGTGATGTCTTCCTTTTGAGTAAGTGAGTAAATAAACTGTAGCAAATGTTTGAAGCTCTTACCTCTCTCTTCCTGTGATCTTGGGAAAACTATTCAATTTCTTTAGAGTTTAGATTATATATTTTTTCCTGTTAAATATTAGCGTTAGCCTCCATAGCTGCCCTCCAATGTTGCATCTGTCCACATTTACTACTGACCAAGAGACGACATTTCCTAAACTCTCTTGCAGTCTGTGACTGTGGCGCCAGCTCCTGACCAATGAGCTCTAGTAGAAGACTATGGCTTTGAGGATCCTCTTTAAGGACCAGCCCCATTTGCCCTGTTTGGTGCCACCATTTTGGATTGTGAGGTGAAGGCCACAGACAGTGGGCAACACAGAACCCAGATTCTGGACACCATGAAATGCTTCGTCAACCCCTAGCCATCTCCCAGTCTAATTAGAGAAAGAAATACTGCTCTCTTGTTTAAGACACTTGTTTTTATGGTTTCTGTTACTCACAACAGAGTCTCTTTCTGATAGGCTGCTTCACTGTTTCATACACTTGTCTCATCGCAAGCACTGTCGGTGGCCTTCATTCAAGGAGATTCCCAGGCCCCTCCTCGAATGATTCCTAGCAAGTAGGTTGAGGGAGGGGCCCAGGATGCAGCATTTGAAACAAGTATCCTGAGGGGATTTTTATGATTACACAAGCTTGAGAAACACAGAACCCAGATAATATCTGATGTCCTCCACATTTTTAAAGCAGGAAGGTGTCATGCTTATTTATTTAGGTATGTATGAATGCATTTATGATTTGCTTATTGATGAAGTCCCCTTCACTTCCTCCCAAGACAGCATGAAAGTTGCTCTGTAGTGGAGCCAGATGGTGGGCTTGGAGAGCATCATGGGGTAGTTTGCCTGCTGAAGTCCCAATGAGAGCATGAGGTATGGAGGTCAGGTCAGAAGAGCCAGGGAAGCGAAGAGCAAGCTCACATGTCAGTTGGACTTGGTGACTAAGTAAGTGTGGGATGTATGGATAATTGTCAGTTCTCTTGGGTTGGGCAACTGGGCAGAGCAATCCTTTACCGCATAGCATATTCAGGTGAGGAGGAGGTATAAATAAGAGGCACATACTAGCTGGGGATGTGCCTTGCTCAAGGTGCCAGTGGGCAGAGTTCTCCAGCTGAGGTTGTACACATCCTTTTTCTGTCCCTACATGGCCTGATGGTGATGGTAATGCCCACAAAAAGTGGAAAAAAAAATTCAAATTCATCCAAATCTTTTGATTCTGGCTAGGCCGCTGAGTCAAATTTACCTTTGAATTATCCTTTTTATTTCTTCAGGTTTCGTTTCCTTAACATAATGCAAGTTGAAGGAAATAAGGCCGTAAGCTCATTGACTCACTTATCCATCAAGGTGTAGAGGCAAACTTGTACAAAGAACTGACGACAACACGGTGAAAAAGATGGAGGCAATTTCTTTCTTCATGGAACTTCCACTGATACAAGAATAACATGAGATTATTAGTAACAATAATGAAAATCAGAACTATGAGATGTTTATGAAGAAGTCAAACTGGGACACTCATGGTGTAGTTGAATAAGCACAGGTATTAGGAGCAAAGACCATGCACCAAAGGCCTGGGGAATAATTCTCCAACTTGGTGGCGTCTGGGACACCAAAGCTGCAGTTTCTTCATCTGTAGAATAGGTGACGGCTCCGTATGTACCTCATTGTTGCTGCACAGGCCCAAGTGATGGTGCAGCAACAAGCCATATCCACATCTCCGTGGGTTACAAGAAGCAATTTTATTCCTCATTCAAGCTCTTTGTGGCAGGTCAGCTACAACCCTGCTCCATGTCCTCTTCTTTCTAGAAGGACCAGCTGGTAGCAGGGAGATTGGTATACTAGCATCAGGAGGAAAAGAGCAGTTGCTGAATCACGTGCCTCATATCGCTCCTTGGGTGTGCCGGTGTTCTGTTCACATTCCATGGACAGTGGGACTTCATATGGCTCAGTGTGAGCTCCTCAGGGAGTGATATACCAGGAAATAACTGACCTTGTAACAGATAAGTAGAACCACAGAGAGGTGCACCTATGATGGTAGTTTTTATAAAAAGAACAATATACAGATATGAAGATCAGTTTGGATATTTATTAAAAGCCTTGAAGCATTCAGATGAACTTTTCTGATAACTAGGATTTAATTTGAGAAATGACTCTAGGCTAAGGCTCAGTTCAGTGAAAGCTGTGCCAATCATCTCTCTGAAAATGATCAGGGGAGTTCACCAGAATAGGTGGAAAACAAATGGAAAAAACAAAACAAAACAAAACAACCTTATAGTTTTACCCATGCTGAAATGCTACTCAACCTGTTCAAGGTTGTATAGCTAGGCTTTGGGCCAGGTTCAATGCTGTAAGATGGTACCTTCACAACCACCAGGCTCAGAAGCATCTGTGAGGGCCATGGCGATGCTGCCTTGCCTTTCTCTGTGTGTGTGTGTGTGTGTGTGTGTGTGTGTGTGTATGTGTGTGTGTGTGTGTGTGTATTAGAAAGAGAAGCAAGAAAGCTTCTCTGACATTCAAGCTGGGTCAAGTCTCTTGTGATCCTTCTTACACAACTTCCTGGGATGCAACAGAGCTTCTGCCCCAAAGAGGCAGCTGGTCATACCTGAAGACAGCGAGGCGACCTCTCCACTGGTCATAATCTCCACGCAGTCTGCAGAGGACCCTAGGTCTTGTTTCTTATCAAAGAGGAAAGAGGTACATGGGACCTAGACTCTTTTGGGTTAGAACTTGTGGAAACAGGGCTGCTTTTCCTCCCTGCATAGAGAGGGTGAGAGAACCTGTCCTCCCAGTAACCCGGTTAATGATGTATTTGCTGAGAACTTTCTGCATGAATCCTCTCCCTTCAGACCTTCATTTATTCACTTGTTGCCTTATGGGAAAATTTTCTTTCTTCTTCCAAAGCCAGATGTGGATACCAGGAGGCCAAATTGTATTTACTTGTCCTAGGCATGTCATTTGCATAGTCACTTAGGGCTGATTTGCCTATCCTTAAGTGTCTCCTAAAGAATTAGCTTGTCAAAACTGTCACTTGTTATCTTTTCCTTTGTGTTTCTTCCTCTTTGTTGCCTTGGCCTTCCCTAGGCTGAGAGATGCTGTCCCTGGGGGAAGGTCAGAATGGCATGAGAAGTGGTAAGAATCACCACCAAGAAAGAGATCAAGTTTAATTACCACTGATTTAGATGCAGAGAAAACTCTGGTATGATTCAATTTGTATTTTATTGTGCCAAGTTTTGCATGATTTTCAGTTATCTATTGGCTAGTCAAAGTTATTGCATTTTAGAGATAAAGGATTGGGAATTAAAGAGTTTAGCTAATACTCCCACATCCACTTAGCTAATAAGTAACAGGCCTGAATTCAAGTTCAAGTCAGTCTGGCTTGGGAATTGATTCCTTTTTGTTCTGGTCTGTTTCGTTTTGGTGTAACTACTGGGGCTTGAGTTCGGGGCATCACTCACTGGCTTGTCTTTTTCAATGAAGGCTGATGTTCTAACACGAGCCGCACTTCCACTTCTGGCTTTGTTCTGGTTAATTGGAGATAAAAGTCACATTAATTTTGCTGCTCTGGCTGGTTTTGAATTGCATGTCTGATTTCAATCTCCCGAGTAGCTAGGATTACAGATATTAGCCACCAATTCCCAGCAACAATCTATTTTTTAGATGCTACGCAAAGCTGTTCTTGTTTTCCTCACACTGTGTTGTTGGCTACAATTAACCACTACAGTTCTGATAAAAGGGCCGCATATGCCCTCTTCCCTCCCATGTCCTGTGTCTTGTGATATTTCCTGCAGAAGGGGAGGATAATGTTCTTCACTCCTTGAGTGACTGAGCTTATGGTCACATGACTAGTTTTATCCAATAGATGTAAGTGGATGTACTCAAGCAAAAAGCCTTTATGAATCTTTATAGATTTCTACTGTCTTGCTCTTTTCCTCTGCCAAGAGGGTGGCACACCTTTCCCACAAAACTGCTCAACAGAATGGATTTAAGTCTGATAAAGCCCATGGAGCAGACCCAAGCTGCTAATCTGCAGTCATTCACATGGAATATGAGCCAGAAATAAAGGTTTGGAGTTCTAAGCCTCCGAGATGTTGGTGTTTATTGTGGTTACATCTACATCTGACTGATCCATTCAAGGAGTTCTGATACACACTGTTGCCGGGCTAGATTTACCTCCCCTGGTGCGGGGATGCTAAGCTTACTCCCTTATCAGAGCTCCCCTTTCCATCCTCTCCCCTGGGCACCCGACCAGCAGGTGGCCAAGGTGGAGTGAGGGACACGGGCTAGCCTAAGGTGCATGTGGCCAAACGAGATCCCCTTTTCCTCCCTCCTTACCCACCAAGGAAGCCAGGCGCAGATGGATCTCCGAGATGCTTTGGAGAGCAATCCGGTTTATTCGGGAGGGGCTCACAGTAATATAGTAGTGATGACGAGGAGGATTGAGCATGAACTGGCGATAGGCTGTCGAGCTTGTCCATCCAAGAGCAGCTCCCAAGGACCTCCCTCATGGGCTAACGTCACTTCCCATAGTACCACCCTGTGTGCTCGCTGGCGCAAGGTGGGGGATGGTCTCAAAGCTACCCCTTCTGGTTCCGGACCCAGAAGGAGATAGGTGTGGCTCACTTCCATACTGCCCCAGGGCTGGGGGAAGGGCGGCATCTCGGGAGCGCTTTCATCGCCCTCCCCCCCTTAAGGCCAAGATGAATCCCCAACACACTGTAATAGGTGGTAATAACCTCAGGGCAGTGTGTGACTTGAATGGATTGAAAATCGTGATGGTGGGCATCAACTTACATAATGAGTTACGAAAACACCTTGTAAGCCATGAAGTTTCTTGTTGCTGTTGGTTACTCTTGATGATGGGGAATTTAGCCACAGTATTTATAAAGTCTGTGCAGGCAGAGACCGTGTCTATTTTTCTCAGAACTGCATAATTCATCTTAGGTCATTGGGGTCCAATAACTATTTATTCAAAGAATGAATGAGTCCTGTGAAGCAAAGTGCTCTATGAGGAATAAAATTTTAGCCTTAGAGTTAGACTACCTTATTTGTTGTGGGACTTCTCTGACTTTTCAGTGCATTCGATTGAATGGTGAATACCCAAGGGAGGGCAGGAATGGCAGACGGCACTTCACAGAAGTGTTTGACCATGACCATCCAGGACCATCTCTTAGGAACACACTCTAGAAAATGCTGGTTTAGGCAACAGGAATGAAAAACACTAACATGCTGTGTTGACTGATACCTTATGCGATAGAATAGAACTCAGAACTGGTCATTGTCTGTGGTTGACTGGATTTGGAATTAGACTTACAATTGGCTGGTTACATGCCTGGTCATTTTTTGATTATTTTAGACATTTCAGAATTTCAGCCTTTGTTCTGGCAGAATATTGCCCTATTGCTTTGGTTTCCTAATGCAAACATGGGAGGGTTGCATACTATCTGCTTGTCTTATAGTTTGGAGGAAAGTACAAGCAAGACTGGCTGAGGAGTGGGTCATGCTATTTTGGTCAGAGTCTGTGGTTTGTTTCCTGGATGCCCAGCACTTTGGTGTGGAACTAGTACATGGTAGAGTGCAACACATATCTGCTGAGAGCAAGAAACAAAAGTGCACGGCATGAATCCAGAATGGATAGAAGCGCTTGGATGGAGTTGGGGAACCTCAGACCTTCTCAAGTAAGAGTTCTACAGTGGTCACCAAACCTATGCCACTTTGGACAAGAGTGATTATGGGAAGTGGTAAGTTACATCAGAGCTAGAATAATAGCATACATTCCCAACTCTTCAGCCTTGTTACCAGGGATCTGACAGTCACCCTCCACCAAAGTGATCTTTCAGGGAGAGAGGAATAGTTGGTCTCAGCTATCAGGATGGTTTCATGCTCCTTGCCTAGTGAATGCTTTAGTTTGCACATAGGGCAGATTTCTAATCCGTGGATAGAATGGAAAGGCAGCATGAATGGTTAGCACTGTGTTTTTCCAAGTTAAAAGGAACAACAGAGAAGGAGAATTTCTCCATTGTCCATCTATTCACTTTACTGAGATGTAATTCTCTAAAGAAATAGAAGCATCACCTTGAACTCACAGGAAAGGTACTGCTACCAGGGAGGACCCAGCGGGATCATGGGAAATTCACAGTTCTTGTAGGGTCACTGAGGGTTTGAATAAAGCAGTCCTGGGGCTTCCTTGCCCCTGGAGTTGCTTCCCTATGAGATAATGAACATCTCCATTATGCAAACCACCAAATCCATAGTCTGTTCTGGCAGTTGAAGCTTTCTATCAGATACAAGATGATGCAACAATGAGTGTTGTGTAGTGCTTATCCTAGGAGATCTTGCAGCCTGCTTGCCAAGGGAGCAAGGAAATCCATGGCAGTGTGAATCATGCTTAAGTGCAGGTATCCACCAGGTACTTCAGGTGGCACAGGGGCGGGTGCTTTGATTGCATGTTACAAGCCTTCACAGAAGAGGTGACTTCTGGGTGGAGTTTTGAATCAGATGGGCCTTGCCCTCCCAGGTTGGTGAGTTCAAAGGCAAGGAAACCTGAGATAGCATTGATTGATTAAAGATTATTTGGCTTTGTACAACTGGTTGTAAAAGGAACAGATGAGCCAGTGAGAAGGAAGCAGGAGGCAGTAGATGGACCATGAAGGACATGGTAAAGTTCACATGAGGAGGTGCCATGTTGCAGGCATGGACACATCAGAACTCAGGAGCAGGCAGGTTTGACTTTCCTATTTGACTTCATGCCCAAGGTCTCAAGTAATGGTTGCCCAAATAACAAGTGAATCAACATGTTGATCCTCTTAGATGTTGTGGATGGAGAAGAAGAGGCAGCTTGGCACTTGAAATATGAGATGGTTTCGTGAACAGTCTTGGTAAGTATATTTTTATGTACACATGTGAGTGCCTTGGAGTCAAATTCCATAAGGCTTGAACAGATCACAAAAGGACAATCCAAGAAAGTGGCCAGTAAGCATTATTTTGGTTTCACTCACTTTGGGCCTCAGTTTCCATTTTTTTTTTATAAGAAAATTGCTAATCATAATTCTTATTTCCAAAAGGTGTCGAATGGGTCAAAATAGCTTATTTAAAGTTTTTAGCACGTAGTACACAATTATTTTTTTCCTGGTGGTTCAGTCTATGACCACACATTCTATCTTGGCATTGCCCGGTGTGTTAATTTACCCAGGCCTCAACCAAAATCCACTTATCTCCAAGACCATGAATCGGATCCTCAGAATTCATTTCTTGACAATGTTGGGAATATAAAGTATTAGTACATTGCATAATAATAAAAAAAAACTCTTGCAAATCTGACTGATATCAGAATTATTCTCTCCTTAGCCCCCAGTGAAAAAGAAGCCAGAGACTAAATATTTATGTCACGCACAGTCAGGAAGTGGATTGATGGATTAAAACAACCATTTAACGGGGTTAAAGAAAACTCAATTTCAGAGGAGCAATTGTAGACATGGGTGGGGAATGCAGGTGGTGATGAAATTGACTGGCTGGTTTCTGTCCTATATCAAGCTCCAGAGGCTCCTGGGGGCCTTGCTCAGGGCTGGAGAATGCAGGGAGGTCGAATCATACCAAGAAGCTCCTTTCCTGTGTGCCAAATCTCAATCATCAAAGACTAGCCCCAGAGTGAGGCTCCTCGGTATAACTGCAAGGCTCCTTAGTGGATGCTCACCCAGAAGCAGAAGCTGAGAAGAACGTCACTATGAGCTTGGTGTCTCGAAGGTCAAGGGCTATTTTCAGTGTTAGGTACCCTTGTCCCCAGTGCTTCTATGCAGTTATTGTAATTGGCATAGCAATGCATATGCATGTGGAACATATATACAGTTGAGGAAATGAAGCTTAGGAAAGAGGGTAACCATCTGCTAGAACTATCCTAGACATATATTAATTATTACCAATGAGAGAAACCATAGAGTCTATGTTTCTTTGGGTCTGGCTCCCTTCACTTAGTATGGGTAGCCATGTACATATGATTACATAAGATGATGCTAAGCAAACTGAACTCCACGATATGGAAACAAGAAGCTTATCATTGTTGTTATTTTTAATGTGCTGTGTGAAATTCTTTCTTTTATCTCACCTTTGGTTTAGCCCCTGTTGTCACTGTATTTGATTTTGGCACCCTGGTTATTGGATATATGTTTGTCTGAACTAGGAAAGGGAAGGGGAACATCAAAATGGTGGGACAAAGGATAAAAGGCAAACCAATGGAACAGCAATACTTACAAGACATTATGTCATAAACCAACTGTACAACTGGGGAGGAGGGAAGGTGGAAGAAAAATGAGGGAGGAGGTAACAAGGTTGACAAGAAATGTACTCACTACCTTACATATGTAACCATAACCCCTTTGTACATCACCTTTAATTTTTTTTTTTTTTTTTTTTTTTTGGCCAGTCCTGGGCCTTGGACTCAGGGCCTGAGCACTGTCCCTGGCTTCTTCCCGCTCAAGGCTAGCACTCTGCCTCTTGAGCCACAGCGCCACTTCTGGCCGTTTTCTGTATATGTGGTGCTGGGGAATCGAACCTAGGGCCTCGTGTATCCGAGGCAGGCACTCTTGCCACTAGGCTATATCCCCAGCCCACCTTTAATTTTTAATAAAAATTAAAAAGAAAAGAATCTTAGCAGTTAACAACAACAACAACAACAACAACAACAACAACAAAGGTGAATAACAGTTAACAACAACAAATTTAACAACAACAACAAATGCTTCTAGGTGATAAATCTAAAGAGAGGCCAGGCTGAGATTTTTGACTCGCCATTTTTTCCATCTTCTTTCTGCTAACATTTTTTATCTTTTGCCTTAAAAATCTGAATAAAAAATTAATCGATGTCATCTTTCCTAAAAATGACTTTGAAGACCTGTCTAACATGGGTAGAGCTGTGTTAGATCATTTCTGTGCCCATGAAACTGCGCATTCCATGTGGTTGGACGGTGAATGTGTCCATGCCGTTTCCAGCTCCATCTCCTGTACGAGGCAGGGAGCCACAGAGTGTGTTTACTGTGACTTGCTGATGCTCTTAGCTTGTGATCTGAAGAAGGTACTCACGCCAAAAATGCTCTCTGGAGGAGAGACCTGATGCTGTAAAGACACTGAGAGCTGTAAGATTCTTGGAGGACATCCAGAGCTAAACCTTCATCCATCCCAAGAACCTTCCAGCAACTCATCTGGACTTCCTTTCCACAGATGACTCAGGACAGGGAGTGACAGGTGTTCCAGACAGCTGGGCCACTTTCATGGAAAGTGTTTGGTTGACCTGTGGCAGACTATCCTGGCAAATGGATCTATTGATCTTATAATGACGGTCTTGAGTCATAGAGACAAAGGAGGATAAAGAGGCACCTCCTAAGTCTGATGAGAAGGGAATAGCCAGCCCTGGCTTGCTGGACCTGACTGGTGGGTAGATGACAGCCAGAGGCCTCCAGAATGTGAGATTATGACACATAGAAGGGACCATATTGCCCAGGAAAAAACCCTATCATCAATCCATCATTCCACAGATTGGTTATCAGTAAGAAGAATTGTTAGTTGTTGACACAGGGTGTTTTCCAATCCTGAATTTACTTAATTCTTTTTTTTTTTTTTTTTTGGCCAGTCCTGGGCCTTGGACTCAGGGCCTGAGCACTGTCCCTGGCTTCTTCCCGCTCAAGGCTAGCACTCTGCCACTTGAGCCACAGCGCCGCTTCTGGCCGTTTTCTGTATATGTGGTGCTGGGGAATCGAACCTAGGGCCTCGTGTATCCGAGGCAGGCACTCTTGCCACTAGGCTATATCCCAGCCCTACTTAATTCTTATTACTAGTAGAAGTAGCAGCTGTCATTTCCTGAGTACCAACAGTGTGATGATAACAAAAGCATCTGTCTCACTGAGTTATTGAGAAAATTGAAAGCATGTAAATTGCTTGGTACATCCAGTTCTACTAACACAGAACATGTATGTTCCTGAAAAATCACTGTTATTAAAAAAATATGATACAAACGAAAGGGCTGAAGGGAAAAGTAGGATTAGGGAATAATTATCAGAAACTTATCAAGGAAGATGTATCTATAGTCACATATACATATCTATGCATATACGTACATATATATACAAATATATATATGATAAAGATAGGGATCTAATAAAATAGCAACTTTCACATTTAATGTTACTTTCTCACTCTCATTTTCTGTAATTACTGGTGCCTATTGACAGTACAAATGAATGCATCTTACTCTGACATTTTCTTACCTGTAAATATGTCAATTTCTTAGTATGGATCTAAAATTTGCTTGTGGAAATAGGTGTCAAAAAGGCTGTAGCATGTGAATAATTGTGATGTGGTGGTAGGAGGGTTATTTGAAATCAAATAGGAAGTTGTTACACCAGATGTGGATGGGTGTGGCTCATGGCTGGCACAGTCCCGTCTCCCACTGAGGGGAGTAGCTGGGAGCTACTCCAGGTGTGTTGGGTGCTCCTACACAGCTTAGCTGGGCTGGGTGCACCCGCGGTTCTCACCAATAACACATGGCACAGGCACACACGAAATTTACATTATTCTCAATTGTTTCCGTATAAGTTAATGGCATGAGGACAACTGCATGTTTCAAAAACAAGCAATACAGCGGAAGTGACTGTATAAGATTCACAGCCATAAAAGACAGATCCTCAGAAAATAAATATAAATTGAGGGCATGAATGGAGTTGGGAGGGATGAGGGAGAACCATGAAAGGGTAATATTGATCAAGATTCATTGTCCTCATAAACAGACGTGTTGAATTGTAACCCCTTCCTACAACCACTTAAAGACAATGAAAATATAACATTAAAAATACTATGAATGTGAATGATCTCATTTAGCCCAAACTAACACTGAGGCTCATGGAGGGTAGATTACTTGCTCAAAGGCAGAGCGAGGAGGGGTGCAGAAGCTCTTTCAGTCCCTTGATGTGTCCCCTCTTTTTCCTTGATATGGAGTACCATGATGGAAGCAGATTCTAGACAATCATCTTAGCAAACTCACTGTAGTATTTCCTGAAATGAAGATTCACATGGGTTTTAAAGGCCAGACAATTTCATGAGACATTTCTCATTTGTGCTGCTACTTGAAGTGATATATGAATTTCCCTTCTTTGTGCTGAGGAAGGAGTGGAAAGTGTTGAAAACACTGTCATGGCTTAGGCTACTTTTTGATTTGCCTGTGGAATATCCACCACAGGGTCCTCATGTGTCCTCAGCAGATCTTTCTCTTCTTCGGGCTGAGGTTGGCAGGGAGTGGTTGATAGTCTGATGGTGTCTGTCTTGAATGCTGGGACTCAGAGAGTCAACCTCAGACTTGAGTGTCTCGTGGCTCTTAGGGTTAGGAAGGCTTAACCTTGGCAGTGGACGCTTCACTTTGCTGGCTTCTATTCACGTCAGGATCAACTGCATCCTTGGGGCATGTTCAAATGGCTCTTCATTTTCACTGCCTGGTTTTTCTTGTCCGCTTGAAATGTCAGGATAAAATGTATGTATGTTCTCATTGGCTTTACCCCATCAAAGTCCACTCCTAACTTAAAAAAAAAAATGATGTAAGGTTTCTACACTTCTTCAAAAGGAGAGAATAATGAAATAATGAACCCAAGTAAACCCATCAGCTGTGTGCAAGACATCAGTGATCAACTCATGGGCAATCTTGCTCTGTGAAGACTCTTCTTCATTACAACCCTGCACCTCATTCTCCCAGCTGTTTTAAAGCAAGTTCTAGACATTATTTTCTAGTATGTATCACTAAGAGCTAAAGCTCTCTTAAAAACACATTTCCAAGACTACTATCCACCAAGATAAATAAACTACCCTGTACTTCATCGAATATCTGGCCTTGTTTCTTTTTCCAGAATCAACTTCAGCATGGCTATGTCCTAAGTTTCTTTTAGTTTATTTGTTTTTCTTTTCTCCTTTAATCTTCCTTTCTCTCTTGAATTCTTATTGTTGTTGAATAGACCAGGCTACTTGGTAGTTGTCGACTTTCTTTTTCACTTATATTAACTTATGTAATGTTGAATTACTGTGCCCTGTACATTGTACAATGCAGAGGATTTCACTGTGACATTTGCATACATGCATTTAATGATTTTTTTTAATAACATTTACCTGCTTTCACGATTACTTTTTGTTGCTTCCTTTCCACACTTTTTTTTTTGGGATTTGAACTCAAGACCTTGACTGGCTAGGTGGGTACTCTACCACTAGAGCCATATCATAGTTTACTTAGGAAGCACTCCTCCGAGCTGTCTCTTTCCTTCCCCCCCAGCATCATCCTCACATTCTATCGCCCTCATCATAGCAGATAGGCTCACAGTGTTGGCTTGGATCCCTCAAAACCCCTCTATCCCCCTCAGCTTTCTGCTGCGTCTCTCTTCTCTAGTGCTACCTTCTCCTTTGAGCTGCCTGGCAGCCAGTGAGCACCTGTCGTGTTATTTGCTGATGCTGTCCGTTTTCCAGTTGCTGAGACTGTGGTCCAGGTTATCATATCTGACCATAATGTCCTCAGATTATTGCATAAAACGTCTTGCTTCTCATCCTTCGACCTAGAGCAGAATGCCTTCATCTCTGCCCTATCTCAGTTGCTCAACTCTGTAGTCATACTCTGGCTGATGTTAGTGCTCAGCAACTCTGTTGCTGAAACCTTTCCTCCCAGTGTCCCCTTCTTCCATCCTGGCATTCCTGTCAGTCAGCAGTTGCTAGCTTTATTGCTGTCTTTTGACCTAAATGGCTTGACTGCTCATCAGAGCTATGCTCTTACCAATGGCCTTAGTTCGGTTGGGCATCCTACGCTTCTGCCACAACCACTCAGAAAAACTCTGTTCTCGGGCCTCCAGCCCTGCCTTCTGAGCACTGTTGGAGGAAGTCATACAGCTGTGTGTATTAAAGCTATCACTTCTCCAGTGTCTCTATCAAACTGGGGTCCTGTGCCACCCCATATTCCTCATGTTGGCTCTTGACCAGCGCTGTCTCTGTCTCTTTTGTGTGTACCAGTTTTGGGGTTTGAACTCAGGGCTTGGGCAATGCCCCCTGAGCTTTTGTGCTCAAGGCTAGGACTCAACTACTTGAGCCTCACTCCACCTCTAGCTTTTTGGTTGTTAAATGGAAATAAGAGTCTCACAGACCTTTGTGTCCGGGTTGGCTGCAAGCTGTAACCCTCAGCTTGTAATACTGTCGTACTCAGCTTCCTGAGTAGCTAGGATTAGAGGTGTGAGCCACAGGTGCCAGGCTCCAGCATTGTCTCTTCTGCTCTGCCACTCTTCCTCAGTCTTCTCATGCATCCCACCCATGCTTTTATTTCTGGAAGAAAATAATCACGGCCCCTCATTCTCTCAGTCCTCTGTATAATCTGTCCTCATTTACGTCCATTTGACCTACTCATGTCAGAGGCCATAACACTCATGGCACCTTGGACCAAACAGAACAACAAATGGCCTAGGAGACTAGAAGGGAAGGAAGGAGAGGGAAAGAATAAAAGAACCTGAGTGTAGGAGAAACAACATCAGAGATGGAAAGTGGAAGCGGTATACCACTTCTCCACCGTGCTGTGAAGACTTTGTTGGCATACCTCTAAATGTTCTCTCAGTGGCTTTATCTGTTCTCTATTCCTTCCAAGTTGTGGGTGTAGATTGCTTCATCACTGGCTTTGCACAAAATGCTTGACCTCTGTCCTGCAAATGCTCGCACTGAGCCTGGGCCCAGAGATTCTTGTGTTTCTACTAGTGCAGGAATCCAATCCTCATATCCTGGATCCATGGACTCTTGAGGATGTGGAGTCTTTCATCTTCAAGCTATCCACACGTTTGAGTGATGGCGGACCCACAGGGAGTGAACCATAGGAAAACCTGCTAATCTATTTTGTCTTTCTTGGCGTAAATAGCAGCATCAAGGACACACTCTGTACTCTGTGCTTTTCATCAGTGGCTTTGCTTATACAGTCCATTTTTCATCACTACCATTTGAATTTAAGGGGTTTTCATCTCTAAATTCACGTGTCAATGACGGTAGAGAATCTTGAGACATAAAGTAGTCTAGTTATACGTGCAACCATCTGTTGTCTAATCTTACCAGCTGGATCTCCAGGAATCTTGAGATGGAAAAATGTTCTAGCTCCTCTCAAGGCTGCCTTTTTTAACAACTACTGTGTGTGTATGTGGGTATGCACACACATGTGTGTGCACACGAGGAATCTTCCGTCCAGTGCTACCCACTCCCCATCTGAAACACACATAGACCTATCCTCTACCATCTACCTGTGCCATCCAGCTTCATGGCAAGGAGCTCAGTTCCTAGAGGAGAGAGCCTGCCTCACACATGGACAACAGTTCTCGTTGCTAGAAAGTCCCTCTGAGGTTGTCTAATTGTGTGAGCTTGAGTAAGACACTTCTTCTCTTTGGGCCACAGATTCTCCTATGAAAAAGAGGCAGTTCAACAAATTGACCTGACCTCCTTACTCTAGACTTCTCTATCCTATGGGTCAATTTGAGTTTATTTTCCTGATTTCTGAAATTGAAAACTCTCTTGGTTTTCTTCCTTGGTTATTAATTGCTCCCTCTCATTTTCCTCCTTCACACGGCCTACAAATACCGACGTTCCTCAGGGCTTAGTCCATTTCTGTAGTCCCCCCCCCCTTTTTTTTTTTGCCAGTCTGGACCTTGGATTCAGGGCCTGAGCACTGTCCCTGGCTTCTTTTTGCTCAGGCTAGCACTCTGCCACTTGAGCCACAGCACCACTTCTGGACATTTTCTATATATGTGGTGCTGGGGAATCAAACCCAGGGCTTCATGTATACAAGACAAGCGCTCTTGCCACTAGGCCATATTCCCAGCCCCCTTAGTCCATTTCTGATGCTATATTTATAATCCCTTTCCAATCCCCCCACTTAAAACCATGGGAATGTTATACATTTCCAAGGCTTTAAATCCTACTCCATGCAAAGAACTTTCCCCAGGACTTGAATCAGCCTTTATATCACATCTGGACACCACCCATGGATGTCTCTGAAGATTTTCAGCCTAAAAATTAACCAACTAGGCTCCTCATCTTCCTTCTACCTGCTTTTGAGGAAGTCTTTACAGTCTCAGGCAACTGCCCCAAGATAGAAGGCAGATTAATTTCTCACTTTTCCTTAACCGTCCACTCCAATCCATTAGCCAGTGGTGTCCTAACAAAAGAGTTCTCCAAACTGTCCCTTCTGTTCCATTTCATTTCCCTCAGCCCGGGGCTTCTGCTGTGACCACCTCTCAGTTCTGTTTTCTTCCAGGCTGTGCTGTGCCCTTAATGGATTTCTTAAAAAACCTGATCAAAGAACTGGAGTTAAGTCATCATTATACTAACGTAGATTTTCCTCCTTCTTAGAGTTAGTGATGCGGATGCTGCTAATTATATATGATTGGATTTAAATATTATAATAAAGGCCTCCCATGGGGAATGACCTGGTGGAACTCAGGCGACCACTTAGGAGGCTCATGTCAGAACCAGGGAACCAACAGAGCTATGGACTATGAGGGAAGGGCCATCACCAACACCTTCGTTCACCACTGTTCTCATCAGATCAGAAACATACAACATTTTTTAAACACCTTTGCGAGGGCATGTGCATTATGATCACAGATTTTCACAGGACACAAAGTGGGTATCTGGGGCCTGAGCTGGGACAAGGTCAGAACAGGAATTAGAAGATCTACTTCCATCCTGGGATGGAGTAATTCCAAGGTGGGGCTCAGTTGGGAGTGCTGTCCTGAGTTCCTCCATATCATCTCTCCCTGCGACATGGCAGTTACTGCAAGAGGGAATGTTCTGGGATGGGAGATCCTTTCCAGGGCCCAGCTTCCTATACCATGTGGAAACCCAGCTATGTGTTTGGGAGGAGTGACAAAGCATTTTATGTTCTCTTTCTTTGAAAAGCAGAGACAGGAGAGAGAGAAAGAGAAAGAAAGAGAGAGAGAGAGAGAGAGAGAGAGAGAGAGCGAGAGCGCCACAGACAGAGACAGAGTTAAACCAAATCTTCAGATGAATGTGGTTGAATTAACTCTTCAGTTAATTGTACACTGTCATTCTGATACCATTGCTCCCTGAAAAGTCTTCCTCCTTTATCTTTGCATCTGTTTATTTTTCTTTGAATGCATATCCTTCTCTCTTTCTCTCTGTATATACATAGGTATTTTGGTAAGATATAGAGTGATTTATGTGGAGTTTAATTTGCCTGCAGGATATTGTCCCTTATTTTTCTTCTTTCTTAGCTTGGTGTGTTCTAAAATCCATCATATTCTGTGTCCTTATGGGCTGTGGCTCTGAACTGCTGTTGATCGTCAGGACGAGGCTGGTACCTCTCTCTAAGGATGTTCACATGGATGGATGCTTCCACTCTCTGTCAGTCGCATATGCCACTCTTAGGTATGCCATGGACCTGTGAGAACACACCTAAGAATGGGAGGGACAGGGTGAGCAGTACTTACATAGCTGGCTTTGCTCTCCAGAAAAGCTGCAGAATATTTACTTCACCAGCAGTGTGCGGATGTTCCAAACCCCCAAGTTCCGCTAACTCTTCATGTTTCCCAGATTTATTGTTTTCATTTTATTTTTATTATTGTTTGATTACTAGTTATTTTATACACTCCTCATTTTCACACACCCATTTTGGTACCTTCTTCAGTGAGTTGCTTCTGATCTTCTTTGTTATTTTGTCGCGCTTTTATCTTTTCCTTGGTGCTTTGCAGGAGTCTGTGCCTTTTGGCTTCCAGTCTTCACCATTTTGCAAACGAATGCTGTTTTCTGGTCCCTGGAAGCAGGCAAGTCTGTGTCCTATGACATCAAGATTCTTTTGGAAGGAAGCTCAGATAGTAACTGAAGCTTGGAGGAAAGTGTTCTTACGGAGGCTCTCTGGAGAGAACATGTTAGCTTCCTGTGCTGGCTGTAGTAAATTAACCTGACTGTGGTAGCTTAAACCAATAGGAATATGTTCTTTTACAGTTCTGGAGATCATCGTTCAAAATTAGTTTCTCAGAACTGAAACCAAGGGCTATGCTTCTTCTTCTTCTTCTTCTTCTTCTTCTTCTTCTTCTTCTTCTTCTTCTTCTTCTTCTTCTTCTTCTTCTTCTTCTTCTTCTTCTTCTTCTTCTTTTTGCCAGTCCTGGGGCTTGAACTCAGGGTCTGAGTGCTGTCCCTGGCTTCTTTTTACTCAAGGCTAGCACTCTGCCACTTGAGCCACAGTGCCACGTCTGACCTTTTCTATAGATGTGGTGCTGAGGAATTAAACCCAGGTCTTCATGTATACAAGGCAAGCACTCTTGCCACTAGGCCACATTCCCAGCCCCTGGGCTCTGCTTCTTCTTGAGGTTTTAGATGTGAATCCTTCCTTATCTCTTCCAGCTTCTGGTAGCTTTTTTCTTCAACTCGTAATTGTATTCCTCCTGTCTCTGTCTCTGTGGCCACATTGCCTTTTCTTCTTGTTGTTGTGTCTCTTTTCCCAGGTGGACTCCTATAAGAAGGCATTTAGAGGCTACCTGGATAATTCAGAATAATCAGATCATCTCAGAATCCTTACCTTAAGCAAATATATACAAACCTTCCCATGGAAAGTAATATCCACACATATCAATGAATGAAGAGAAGGAGAAAGGGAGAATGTAGTAAAAAATCCAATATATATACTATAAAATTAAGTGAAAGAAAGGGTGGGTTGGGATGGATGGGTGAGAATGTTGAAAGAAGGAACATTTATCAAGAGGTATTATATTCATAAATTGCTTTGTTGAATGACAACTCCTTTGTAGAACTACTTAAAGATACACACACACACACACACACACACACACACACACACACACACACACAGGAAAAGTATGTTTGAGAAAGGTATTTGGGATGTGGAGCTGTGATTCAAGTGGTAGACTAAGCCAGCCTGGAGCACAAAAGAAAGGTATTCATTTCTTTTGATTTTTTCCTATATCACTTGTAAAATGTATATTCTCAAAATATGCAACCTCCCCACTAGTATTTTGAAAACAAAAA
The DNA here is from genome assembly GCF_023159225.1 of Perognathus longimembris pacificus. Lineage (NCBI taxonomy): Eukaryota > Metazoa > Chordata > Mammalia > Rodentia > Heteromyidae > Perognathus > Perognathus longimembris. The sequence continues at coordinate 10,417,225 of NC_063172.1, forward strand.
TCACCTAATGCTTCCTTTAGATGAATTCAAGAATCTGAAGAGATAGAGTTGAAAGTGTTTCAAGAACTTGTAATTTCCACCGTAAAGGTTAATAGTTGACGACAGCTGCATTTTGAAAGAGTGATCTTGTGGCGTGATTTTAAGAGTTCAAAAAATATTTGGTACAGGTAGACATAGATTTTTTTTTCATTTGCCAATGATAATATTTCTAGGTTTTAATCTTCATATTTTCTTTGCCCTATTTATTACCTCCACTTAAAAAAAAGCGGAGGCCAGTGTCTTCTTTTAGAGTAATGTAGATAATTAGTGTTGTGTCCACCTCAGCATGGGACACTTTCAACATGGTCTCTTAGGTCTGCATAATCATGGGTGTCAATTCCAAGGGAGTGTCACATTAATGTAGACCCCTCGATAATTAAATACCCAGCATGGATCAATCAATAGGTCATTTCTAGCCCTCAGAAATTAATGTCTCTTCCTTCTTTACAACTATTGTCTTTGAAACATGAGAAAATAAAGTTTGTCTTTGAGTCAAGGCATCTCCTAGCAACAACCCCTCTTTTCACAAACATTTCCAGAAAAATTCTCCAATATTGTGCAGACATACGGTGCTGATTCCTTTACATGCTACTCACTCTCATTTTAGGCAGAGTTAAAGTGATCAGTTGCACTCCACTAAAATCAGGTTCTGTAACGATCGTTGCCAGCTGCAAGGATTCCTAGGAAATCATTTCTTCAGTTGGAAAAAAAGAACTCACTCTTTCTGGGTCCTCTTCCACCTCCGTTCCTGTCTTGTTTGGTAAGCCTTCTACTTACATGCTAATGACTCCAAAACTGGTAAAGTCAAATTCATATCTCTCTCAGGACTGAAGAGTTACATCTAGCTATCTCATATATATTCCAAACATGGTCAAAACTGAGCTTCTGGATTCTTCTGGGTCTGTGCCAGCCCTAACCCCTTTCTCAGTGAATAATCTTTTTTTTTTTTTTTTTCAGGCTGAAACTCGTGGAGCCATTTGTGGCTCCTGTTCTGTCTGCATCAGATCCATTAACAAGTTCAAATGGATTTTCCTTCAGAGTACATCAAGAGCCTGACACTTTCCACCACACCCATGACGTCTACCTATTCTGAGCCGCCTTCATCTCTCACCTCATCTCTCCCAGTGGCCTCTTAAGTCTCCTCTCAGTTTCTATTTGTGTCCCTTTTCTTGGCTTATCCATTGGGGTTTTCATTATTTCACTCTGTAGCTTTGGACCCTCACTCCTTCTCATCTCCCTCAGAGGGAAACCCTTAGTCTTCACAATGACCTACAAGGTGGAGGAGTTCTCATGATGCCTAGCTGCCCCTCTGACAACATCACTCAAATTTTCCTCCCTTATCTCTCTGCCCCAGCCACAGAACCACCTTTCTGGTTCTTAGGGCCTGGATTTACTATTTCCTCTGCGTGGATTACTCTTCCCTTAGTGCTTATCTTTAACTTTGTGTTTCTGTCTCTCAGAGAGACCTTTGCGAACACTCAACTGAGAAACTTCTCCCTTCTCTCTTATGCTGTTTCCTGTTCCTGTTTTGTTTTATAGTTGTATCTCTATCTATCTATCTATCTATCTATCTATCTATCTATCTATCTATCTATCTTACACATGATCAATTAATCAATCAGTCTCCAGGCTATACATCGCAAACCTCCTGAGACAGGGACTCCATTTTCAATTTTAAATATCTGTATCATCTACACTTAGAACACTGATCAAAATATAACAGACTTACAGAAGCACTCTGTTAAATGAATAAATAAACCAATCAACCAAAAAAAGGATTCCTTCTTGCAACGGTCCAAGCTTTCAGTGTCATTTCTTTTTTAAATGGGGGGGGGGGGGGGAAGCCTGAGACCTGCAAAAAAAAATCTTTGCAAATTTTAGCAGTTATTGGTCTGACTTTCTGGGAAGAGTTCATGTCACCATGTCAAAAAATGATGGAATTTTAGATTTAAAAGCAATCTGGGAGGTCATTTAGTCACTGTCTACAGTGGCTCTGTGTATGTAAAAATATCTCAGATATTTCACTTGCCACCAAGAAGCCCTTTTCCTCAACCTTTGTGTTGTATTTTGGGTTGAAATTTGTCACTTCTATTTTTTGATCCTGAGTTGACATCAGGACTTGTTGAGTACTTTGACAATCCTCCTAATAGTTTTTGCAGGCAGCTGGCCTGATCCCTTTTGGATTCAGTTCTCCAAACTGAACACCTGCCATTCCGTCAAGGATGACATGTGTGTCATCATTTTGAGAAGTCACAGCACTCTCGCGAATGCGCTTGAACTTGTCACTGTTTTCCTTCGTATCAACATTTCACGGCAGCAAACAGGGCTTCAGCCAGAATCTCACTGGCTCCGAGCTCAGGACTCTCTGCCTCTCTTCTTCGGGGATGTATGTTTAGGAAATACTATTGGCATTCTCTTCGTCTTGGAGCTTCTGCATCAGACAGCTCGCTCTCATTAGACATGCACTTTTACCTTCTTCTTTCTCTCCTTTGATGGAATTTGCTATTAAATGGATCTAGTCAGCCATTTTCAAATCCTTGGGTAAAACTTCACCTCATTCTTGACTGTTTCTCATGTAAATTTTATTCTCTCTTTTTTGCCTTAGGAAGGGTATACGCATTTTGAAATTCTATCATGGATTTGCTTTCTCATCCATGTTTTGTTTTGTTTTTGTTTTTTGCCAGTCCTGGGGCTTGAACTCAGGGCCTGAGCACTGTTCCTGGCTTCTTTTTTTTGCTCAAGGCTAGCACTCTGCCCCTTGAGCCACAGCACTACTTCTGGCTGTTTTCTATATATGTGGTGCTGAGGAACTGAACCCAGGGCTTCATGTATACGAGGCAAGCACTCTCACCACTAGGCCATATTCTCAGCCCCGTCATCCATGTTTTAAGCCACCTGCGCACTGGGCAAATATAGCTTCATCTGACTTAGTATTGATAACTGCAGTCAGCCCTGGCCAGCTCAGTGGATGATGACCACATGGATTCATTAACCGCCTTTTGTTTTTAATTGTTATTATGAAGGTAATATACAGAAGGGATACCATCTCGTAGATTAGGTAAAAAGCATACCCTTCCCTTGCTCTCTCCCAGTTTTTCCCTCCTGTCTCCACCCACAAGTTGAATAGTTCGTTTTCAACATAGTATCTAGTGAGCACGCTTGGTGCATTTGTTTACCTTTGTCCTTCCATTTCTGTGCCTTCCCCTTACCCTCCCAAAGATGGAAAAACAAACAAGACAAAAAAAAAGAAAAAGGAAATAAAACCATCTTGTTTTCATTTCCTGGAGTTTATTTCCATAAATAATATTTTTGATTGGAGGCACATAGGCATTGCACCTTGGTGTTCCTCCCCTAAGACTATCCTCCTTTGTTCTCACTGTGTGTGAATGCCCAGAGTCCTGTATAATTTATCATGTTCCAGTATTATAGATCTAGCTTCTTTATATGGGGGAGAATATGTGCTGGTTGTCTCACTGAGCTGAGCTTACCTCACTTAGCGTGATTTATTCTGGGTCCATCCATTTCCCTGAAAATGACCTATTATTCGTTTTTTATTTTTTGTCAGTTGTGGGGCTCAAACTCAGGGCTTGGGCGCTTTCCCTGCGCTCTTTCACTCAGCACTCTACCACTTTGAGCCACAGTACCACTTCCATTACTTTTTTTCCTGGTGGTTAACTGGAGACAAGAGTCTCATGGACTTTCCTACCTGGGCTGGCTTTGAACCATGCTCCTCAGATCTCAGCCTCCTGAGTAGCTAGGATTACAGGTGTGAGCCACCAGCACCCAGCAATATTATTCTTTCTAATGGCTGTGTAAAATATAGGCACTACATTTTTTGGATCCACTCATCTATTGTAGGGCATCTGGGCTGTTGCCATACCTTGGCTTTTCAGAGCCCTCTGTAGGTCTATTCTGTATCTTGCTGTGAATCCCCCTGCAGTCCTTGTCTATATCACAGATCTTTTGATTGCCATGAGACCGTCACGTAGGGGACCTCAAGAGCTTTTTGATGTTACAGTCCACAGTGCTTAGGACATTTCCAGTTTGCGTCCCTATTAAGCTTGGGAAATAGATGTATGTGTGAAGTCTTACTGTGAGTAAATCATAGTTAGCTTTTTCTAGCTCACTGTGGCTTCTTGAATACTACCCAATCATGCAAGCCCGCAGCCTAGGCACTTCACACTTAGTAACAGCAGCAGTTGAACTAGCACTTTTAGTGTATACCGTATTAACTCATTAAGTGCTTTCAACCTTTGGTGGTTGTTACTGTTACTCTCATTTCATGGTTGAGCAAACAGAGGGGCAGGAATGTAAAGCCACAAACTCAGGCCACTTAGCCAACAAGCCAAGGAACTGAAATACTGTATCAGGCTCGTAACTCTTCCCCCCTCCTCCTGACTGTCCCAGCGTTTTTTCTTTTCTGTGGCTCACTCCTTTCCGCTCCACTCTCTTGGCTCATATCTTTATCTTGGCCTTTAGTTCAGTACTCAGGCCTCTACTCTGTCCAGCATAGTATTTTTCGTTCTTTCTTTTTTCTTGTTGCCAGTCCTGGCGCTTGAACTCTGGGCCTGGATCTGTCTCTGAGCCTCTCTGTGCTCAAGGCTAGCGCTCTACCACTTGAACCACAAATGCCACGTCTGGGTTTTTCTGAGTAGTTTATTGGAGATGAGCGTCTCATGAACATTCCTTCCCAGGCTGGCTTTGAACTGTGATCCTCAGCTTCCTGACCAGCTAAGATTACAGGCGTGAGCGACTGGCGCCCTGTTCCAGCACAGTATTTTATGATAGCAGACATGAATCTATGAACTCAAACTCAAGTTCTACCACTGCTACCTCTGTGGTTTTACTTTAATGGGTCTATGTTTTGCTTCCTGTGTCTGTAGTAGACGGATAGTTGAATATCTATTCTTTGGGTTGTGATAAGGCTCAGGTTGGTTTATGTGTGCAAAGTACTCTGTTCCGTGCCTGGCACACTGGACGCCCCTGCAAAGCAGATGTCATTGCTATTGTAGTTACAGTACTATCATGATTGCTACTACCTAAGTGAACTGTGAGTGAGTTTGAGGATCCAAGACTCTGATGGCAGGCCTGGAGTTAATGGCCTGATGGCTCCCTGTGCTTCAGGGGCCCCTCTAGCCTGCCTCTGAGGATTCCAACCATCCTGGAGTCATAAACTAGAGCTGAGTAGTAGTTTCATGCTTGCCATTTTTTTCTCCTCAAGTGTCCACAGTTGACTTGTGGATAATAAATGCCCTCTGCTTTTTATTAGGGCTTGAGATTCAGGTTCCTTTTGCTTTTGGTCTCACTAGTATGTGAAACAAGGCGAGTATCACCCTTGGGCCTGTGAGTGTGTGTGTGTGTGTGTGTGTGTGTGTGTGTGTGTGTGTGTGTGTGTGTGTCCTGGGGCCTGACCTCAGCAGGGCTTGGCACTGTCCCTGGGTTTATTTTGCTCGAGGCTAGCGCTCTACCCCTTGAGCCACAACTCCACTCCCAGCTTTTTCTGTGATTAACTGGAGGTAAGAGTCTCGGGGACTTTCCTACCCAGGCTGGCTTTGAATCTCCATCCTCAGATCTCAGCCTCTTGAGTGGAGAATATTACAGGTGTGAGCCACTGGCGCCCAGCTATCCCAGGCCTCTGTGTTTCTGTTTGCTTTTCCAGGTGAGTGGCGGTTGTCTCTTTGGGGTTTGGGCGTTTCAGTGTTGAGAAGGTGTTCTCCTCCACGTCCTTCCTTCTCTGGCCTGTCCTTCTCTCCGCTTCACTCTTGTCCTACTCTGAGTAGGAGGAGCATCTTTGAGGGGAGAAATGGCCTCAGTCCTTTAGGAGAGAAGCCCTGCTCTCCCGATTCCCCTAAATACCGACTGCCGTTTCTAGTCATTTCATGGGTTTCTAGACGTTTTCACAGTTCTCTCCTCCAGTCCTCCCCACCAACTGTTGGGGTTCAGCTTTGGCCTTGAGGGGAAAGGGCAATGGAGAGCGCTCCCGAGACGCCACCCTTCCCCCCAGCCCTGGGGGAATGCGGAAGCAGGCCACAATTCTCTGGGTCAGGAACCAGAAGAACTGGCTTTGCAACCAGCCCCCCAACTTTCTCGCCAGCCCATGTGCCCCCCATTCTCGCGGGCTTTCCCCCTGGGGTGGTGCTAAGCAAGTGACGTTAGCTCATGAGGGGGTCCTATGACAAGCTCGCCAGCCTATCGCCAGCTCTTGGCCGATCACCCCTTTTCTCGTCACCCCTACTATATCAACTGCTAGCCACTCCCTTATTAAATCAGATTTGCTCTTGAAGCATCTCCGAGATCCGTGTTCGCCTGGCTTTCTTCACGGGTAAGGAGGGAGGTAAAGTGATCTCGTATGGCCGCGTGCACCTGAGGTCTTTCCTGAGCCCCCCCACTCCACTCTGGCCTTACCTGCGGGTCGGGTGACCAGGGGAGAGGGTGAGAAAGGGAGCAATTACAGTAGAGAAGAGCCTGACCCCCCCCCCCCCCCGTGCCAGGGGAGGCGACCCGAGCCCGGCAACCAACCACCCCTTGGCAGCTGGGCACCATCCTATCAGCAGGCTTAGCATCTCCTCAGAGCTCTGCAGTGAATTTTTTTTTTGGTCCTCCAAACCACTGGTTGTTATTAATCAAGAAAAGAAAATCGTGTTTTTTTTTTTTGAACATGAGATGAAAGCAATGTTTGCTTCTGGAGAGCTACTACCAATTTTTCTTCTTCCTCTAGAATCTCTTAATGGAAGCCTTGAAATAATCATCCTTCATTAAAAATGCATGAGGATGTTAGGCTAACAGGGTCTGCAGAAAGAGAGATTTGAGTCCAAATCCCAGGACTGTGTCTCACTAGCCATGATTTTGAGCTAGGCACTTTAATTCCTTGTGTTAAAAGAATCAAGCGAATGTGCTCCCTTTTCTCATGGGACTGGTATAAGAATCAAATTAAATAAAGCCATTCACACAGTCTTGGATCCATAGGATATACTAAAGATGATTTCAAGTTATTATTATTATCCTGCTGTGTAATAATCCTTCTCATAGGAGCTACATATGTATCATTTCAATTAAATTTTGTATCACTCTTACCAGGTAAGTGTTCATTTTGCATTGTGAACTGTGAAGGTTTGAGTTAATTGCTTCGGGTTCCCTCGAAAATCCTCATAACAATGTTGCATGAGCGTCTGGTATCCATCTACTCCCGAAACCCATGATTTAAAACATTTTTTAAAAATTTAATTTATTGTTATTATAGAGGTGATATGAGTGAAATTACAGTTACATGTGTCAGGCAATGAATACGATTTTTTTTTTTTTCATACTCAGGGCTACTTGGAACAGTAGAAACTCTAGCCCCAAGTCCTTCTTCTTTACTCAGCTGCTAGACTTTTTGTTTCAGTGAACTTGATTCTTTAATGTGTGAATTATACCCTTTGTACATCCCTGCAGAACCTATCAGTCCATTCATTGGACCAATGACTTGAACCCCATATTTTGAAAAAAACAAAAAACCAAAAACCCGCAAAGACTCTGCTCTTGAGGAAGTCACAGAAACAGGACTATTGAAAATGGAGTGACATTGATGAGGAAGCATCTTGTTCCTAAACTGCTTTGTTGAATGGCAACTCCTTTGTACAACTACTTGAAGCTGATTCTAAAAATAAAGTTTTAGATACAGGGATATTAACATGGGAGCTCTGTCTGAGACCCTTAGACAATGAACCCTGACACGTTGCGGGATGGACCACCAAGAAGAACTCCTGACGGTCAAACGCCATTAGATGCCTCTTAAATGCCATGTGCACGTTAGATATAGGATAGGAGAAGAGATGATTTAGAAAGAAGAGAGCTTCCTGACAGGGTCAGCCTGTGGGCGAGGCTCAGTCTCCCTCTGAAGGAGCAGGAGTGGAGTGGCTGAGCCTCCCCTTAGATCTATTCAGAGGGGCTTCCGCAGGTCCTTTCACACAGGCTGTCTTGTATCTCTAGAAGTTGCATTTTGTCACTTTGTTCACCTTCACCTGAGACATTTCAGGAGTGAGTGATGGCTTGGCCAGCGGCAGATGGACGGTCCGTAGGAGAGGTGGCTGCTTGGGCTATAAATCTCCGGAGATCCATGCTCAGAGAACACAAAGAAAGTTCCTAATAATACCAGCTGGGCAAGAACGTTCCTGGGCCTTTACCTCCCTCCCTCCCTCCCTCCCTCCCTCCCTCCCTCCCTCCCTCCCTCCCTTCCTCCCTCCCTTCCTTCCCAGAGGGATACAAACCACTTAGCACGTTGTTGCAGAACGCACAGTGCCAGGACTTTTTTTTTTGTCTTGCTGCAATTATTATTTTATTATAATTATTATTTTTCTTTTCATTATTATCTTAAGTAAGGGTACAAAGGGGGTTGGCATTTCAGTTTATGAATATAATACATCTTGATCAGTGTCACCCTTTCACCATTCTCACGCTTTCCTCCCCTTCCTACCCACCTCTTCCCTGACTCTTCTTAATTTTGTAGCATAGACATTGGATTCTTGACTTGGGGATTCTTACCTACAACTGGCCTTATGGCGAGAAGAGGAGAGTGACCTTGAAGTTCGGAGTGGGGATTAGTGTATGGAAGGGCATTCAAATATTTAAACGCAGGTGATACTTGGTGATATAAGGGGACATTGACTTTTATTAACTAAGATAGATTAGAAAATGCATTGGATTGTGCAACTTTCTGTCCAAGGGCAGGGGACCATCTTCAAATACATTGAAAGGGAGCACAGTGGAGTGCTCGCTCCTCACACCCTATGCCTCTGGCTTGTTCAGCTTGCTGGCTGCTGAGGACAGCCGCAGAGCATTGTGGGAGTGCTGGGGCAGCACTACTTCCACTGCCTGTGATTTTACCTTTCTATTCTCTGCATTCCAAAAATGGACTCAACTTTCAAGACCCCAGGCAGTTTCCATTTTCTCTACCCCTTCATTCTTTCCACACACACAGCCTTTTCTCCCTCGGAAGCCCTGTGGCCCTTACCTCACTCTTTGTTTCTATTTGTTACATGTCCTCTCGTTAACTATCGCTGACCAATGTTGGCCAGAGCACAGCATTGTTCCTGCAGCGCTCAGAGCCCACCTGGGATGACCAAATCATGGGGCTGATGGTGCACTTTCCCCCTCCTCTTCCTTGTCATCCGTACTCTGTCAGGACGGCGAATTATGAAGCTGGGTTTGCACAGAGCCTCGTCAGGGGATTCGTGCAGTGCCAGTTTGGTCTCTTTCCTGGACTCGTATTCACTTACATCTATCTCCTTTGAGATGGTCAGAGTCAGTGTCATCTGATACAGAGCTCACTGCCTCTACAGTGTCACCCGGGGGCCCTGTGGAACACCCCTGGTTCCCCCACCGCATCATGGGATATTTGACCACTGGGGATGCTGGAACCAAGCACTGCAAGCCAGGTAGCTGGCAGAACCCACATTTATTTTCTCTCAATTCTGGAGGACAGATGACTGAGGAAAAAGATGCTGAAGGCTTTAAGATCGAGGCTGAATCCGAATCTGATCTGCATCTCTTGGTTTTGCTGGGATCGATCCTGCTCCTGGGCATCTTGGTACGGCTTTCGTCCTCCGTATGTCAGAAGCAGCTCACAGCGTGGGGTCCTGGGAGTTAGGATTAATCACAAGGGGTTCTGCTGGGACACCATTCAGCCCATAGCAGTCATCTGTGAGTGTTCCTTCTCACGCTTCGGGCAAGTGTGACAGACATGTAACTAACCAATGGAAATTCTCAGGCTGGACGCTCAAGTTTGGTTTGTGGTCAAGGGAGAAGAAAAATCAGAAGTGGAATTGTCAGGAGCGATGGTGAGAATGCTCTCACGCCAGGATGATAGAGAAGACCATCTGAGACGCTCATTCTCTGCTGTCTCCCCCGGTCAGTGCTCCAGGAGCAAAGCCCAAGACGGAAGCAACTTCCAAACATAAAAATAAAGAAATCTTCAGGGGAAACTTTCCAAAGTGCAAATATGATGCACATTTCTTTCTTTCTTTTACAAAAAAAAGACTAGTCTCATCTATAGCCCTGTTCTGCCTGAACTCATGATCCTTCTATCTCAGCCTCCTGAGTGCTGGGATTATAGACATGCACTATTATGCCTGGCCGGAGCATGTTTGTAAGGTGTTCAGAGGAGGAAGGAGGCAGGAGTGGCATAGCAGCAGGAGCACAGAATTCAACAAGATTCAGGAAATGGGGACATGCTCAAGTCTTTACTCAGTCTTTCACCACCAAGTGAATGCTAAAAGCCTGTTAATTGCCCTGGGATTTCCCCCCCCTCCTTCTTTGTCAAATGAGACCTGTCCTGTAGGGTTGCAAGATGTCAGTTGGCTGAGTAGCCCAGTATATTAAATAAGAGGGCTGGCTCTCAAACATGGCTCCTTTCCACCCGGGTGAAGGAATCTGCTGTCTTAACTTCTGCCTTTTTACTATGTTGCTTAGATTGGGAGCAGATTGGGAAGGGATTTTGCAAGCTAGGCTAAGGAATTTAAATCTGACCCTGTAAAGAGGAATCTTAAAGACAAGACATGCCATTAGAGCCTTCAGATTTAGGTTTGTTAATCACTTGCCTGGAGAATTTTCTGACTCTCACTCATTGCCTTCCTTCAATTTTCCCCTTAGGAGATGTTGCCAGGATTCCTCAGCCTCCTCTGAATAGGGAGAGTTTGGTCTCTCCTCCTCTCCTGGCGTCACTGAGCCCACAGCCCTAAGTGTAAGTGGTCATTAAGGATGGATGATGCTGGGCCAGTATAGTATACCAGATGTTGACTACGACCCAGCCTCTGGCTAGACTGGGGACGGGAGACTTTCTGAGATAGGACAGCTCATCATCTCAAGTATCTTTACTACATAGATGAGGAAGCCTAGAGGCCTTTTGAAGCCTTCATCAAATTCCTCCTTCTGAGAATCTCAAGCAAAGAGGAGCAGACTTCATCCAACAACAAAACTAAGAGGTGTTAGAGGTCCACTGATGAATCAGTCCAAGAGGTTTTTTTAAAAAAATTATTATTATTGTTATTATTTCCTTGAGAAACACTGAATTTAGGGCTGGGACTGTGGCTTAGGGATAGAGTGTCTAGCATGCATGAAGCCCTAGGTTTGATTCTTCAGTGGTGGAAGTGGCGCTGTGGCTCAAGTGGGGACAGTGCTCAGGCCACAGGTTCAAACCCCCCCCCCCTCCCGCCCCGCTTCCCTCTCCTCCGCCCAGGACTGTAAAACTATCCAAACAATCCAAATCACTGAATTTAAAACAAATGATTGATAAGGTCAAAGGTGTAGAAAGTTCAAAGTCCAGAAGGAGGGTGGCCTTGGGGAGGGTTGAGGATTCTGGATGACCTCTGAGGGGGTGCAGGTATCCTGACCACTGTAAAGTGGCCAGACATAAGTGGAATTCTCATGCGCAGAGAACATACTTGACATTGAAGAATGACTAACAAGCAAAAACCATCTGTGTCTAGCTTCTTTTTGAGGTTATGACATGGAGGCTGGGAGAAGTGAAGGCATGCATTTGTGAACACTAATCCTTGGCATCAATTAATGATGGGGAAGGGGCTCCACAAATCCACCTTTCCCAGAGATCTTCTTTGGCCTATTAATAATATCATGGGGGGCTGGGGATATGGCCTAGTGGCAAGAGCGCCTGCCTCGGATACACGAGGCCCTAGGTTCGATTCCCCAGCACCACATATATATATGGAAAACGGCCAGAAGGGGCGCTGTGGCTCAGGTGGCAGAGTGCTAGCCTTGAGTGGGAAGAAGCCAGGGACAGTGCTCAGGCCCTGAGTCCAAGGCCCAGGACTGGCCAAAAAATAAAAAAATAAAAAAATAATATCATGGGCTGTATGAATATAGTGTACCCAGAGATGTGTCTAAGAGATGTACAAATGTTACCTTACTCCTTGTACAGGGGTGATTCTTTAAAACCAATTCTGTTTTACAGGTGAAGAAATTGAAACTCAGAGATATTGACTACACTTCAAGGCCACTCAGTCAGGAAGGGGCAATCTGGAATTCCACATGAAGAGCAACCCTGATCACGCGCGGCTGTGGCTAGCTCCTGGAATGAATTGTGGCATAGTTTCCAAAGCACTTGTTCAGCAAAAGGCTGAATCTGACTTCAGAGCCTGTGTCATAATGCTTCACTAACTCAGGGCTGACAAAGGCATCCTTCTGGGGACATAACTACTCAGAGAAGCAGTGTGACCCTTCTTTAACCACACAGCCTGGCGTGCCACAGTTAGCTGTACGATGTTCCCACTCAATCCTATCTGTGTATGACTTGGCTCTGATTTACAGAGGGGCTCTCAGGTAAGGGTATCTGAATTAAGTGGAAGAGGACGGCAGTCAGTAGGTAGGCAGGTACCCAGGATTGTCTTTCTAAGCCCGTCAGAAATATAGGTAGAAGCCACCTTTGCTTTTGATGCCTGGTGTGTAGGATCTGAAATACGATGTTTATTGTTTCAAGCTTTTTTTTTTTTTTAATAGGCAAGAAGCTAGGCACACCTTCTCTGAAGAGACAACAGCACATGGTATCTCATGTGTGACCATTTTACAGCACATAGATGAACATTTAATGTCGATAAAAAGCCTATACATGGATGCTTATTTGTAATTGCTCAGACTTGGAAAGAACCAAGATGTTCTTCAGTTGGAGGATGGGCAAATGAACTGTGGTCCTTCCAGACAATGGGATATTATTTGGTAATATGTGTCAAAATAAAAGAGCTAGCAAGTCATGAAAAGACATGGAAGAAATATAAGTGTCTATTACTAGGTGGAAGAATTCTGCATCGTGTGTGAGCATGACCACACATGGCTTTCTGGAAAAGGCAAATCTATGGAGACAGTAGAAAGATGCATGACGGCCAGAGGTTGAGGAGAGAGGAGGTCAAGGAGTCAGAAAACAGAAAAGTTTTAGGACAGTAAAACTATTTGCTATGGCTAAGTAATGGTGGATACATGCTGTCAAACCTCTAGAATGCTCTATGCAAAAAGTGATGATGGAACTGGTAAGCTCCGAATGATAATCTAATGAAGTAGGTTTGATTAGCACTTGTACCATTTTGGCGGAGGATGTTGATAAAGGCTATCATTGTTTGGGTCAGTAGATACTGAAGAAATCTCTATTCTTTCCACCCAGTCTCACTATGAACCTAAAACTGCTCTATCAACTAAATCTATTACAAGAAAAAGGAGAGCACTTGAGTTCAGTTTATTAAGACAAAGTCAAGATCAGTTACACTCCCTAAGATTTCTGAAATCCTTGCCACTGTGAGTTTCCCCAATAAACTGACAGTTCAAATAAGGTATACGATTTTGAGGAATTTATACTGGAAAGGGGTTTTCACATTTGGTGATTTGGCAAATTCCTGTTTTGTTTTTTCTTTCTTTCTTTCTTTCTTTTTTTGTCAGTCACAGGGCTTGAACTCAGGGCCTATGTCCTGTCCCTGGGCTTTTTTCCCTCTCAAGGCTAGCACTCTATCACTTTGAGCTACACTTCCAGTTCTCTGGTGGTTAATTGGAGGGAAGAGTCTCATAGACTTTCCTGCCTGGGCTGGCTTTGAATTGTGAACCTCAGATCTCAGCCTCCTAAGTAGGTAAGATTACAGGTGTGAGCCACCAGTTTCCAGTAATTTGGCAAATTTCTGAAGTCGATTTGTACCAGCTCTCCATTCTGAGCTGTTACTGAAAGCCTTTGGGCATCTGCTACAGTGGTGAATCTCTCAGGTAGTCTGTCTAGGTGCTCTGTGTAGTTAGATTCATCTACTCAACCGGGCTCCCTTTCCTTTTCCCTTTCCTTCTTCCTTTTCTCCTTCTCCTTTTTCTTCTTCCCCTTCTCTTTCCTCCTTACTTTCTCCTTTTCTTTCTCCTTCCCTCCTCTTAGTTCCACTTTAGTACTGGGATATGGGCTGAGGACCTTACATTTGTCAGATAAGCATTCTACCATTTGACCTACACCCCCAGTTCCTTTTATTTTATTTTATTTATTTATTTATTTATTTTTGGCCAGTCCTGGGCCTTGGACTCAGGGCCTGAGCACTGTCCCTGGCTTCTTCCCGCTCAAGGCTAGCACTCTGCCACTTGAGCCACGGCGCTGCTTCTGGCCGTTTTCTGTATATGTGGTGCTGGGGAATCGAACCTAGGGCCTCATGTATCCAAGGCAGGCACTCTTGCCACTAGGCTATATCCCCAGCCCCTTTATTTTATTTTTTTAAATATGTTTTTGAGGTAGTGTTTCACTTACTTTCCAGGCTGTCCTTGAACTCATGGTGCTCCTGATTCTACTTGTATGGTAGTGAGAATTACAAGTACATGCCACCATAACTGACTTTATTTTTTTTCTTGGGGAAAAGAAGGTGGTATATTTGAGCAACCACAAAGTGTCAGATATATTTTTTCTCCTCTCAAAAATTTGCTTGTGTATTGTCTCAAAACATCCTTTCCCTCTCCATTTGTTGGATCCTGTCCACTGCTTCCTGTGCTGGCCAGGGGTTCTTTCTTGTACACAGAGCAGCCCTCCTGTTGGATCCTTCCAGATTCCTCTAGCTTTGGTGGTGTGCTACTCTCTCCTTGCTGTGGAATGGGAAAATCCAGTGTGCCCCCCCCCCCCCCCCCCCCGCCCAGGGAGCTCCGAGTCCCTTTCTTCCTTTTCTACAAAGGCCAACTAAGACAATTTGTCCAAGCATAGCCAGATGCCTAGTTCCACCATGGGCCTGTGTGTATTCATATAAGTGAGTTTGTCAGTTCTTGCGGAACTGGAAATCTGTAGGTCTTATTCCTCCTTTATGCTGTTTAGAACAAGCGGGTTTTCAGAACTTGTAGGAATACAAATACCTCAAGACTGAAAGCTAATGGAATAAAAGGTCCATAAGAGCAACCCTTTTTCTTAGTAGAATCATCTTTCCCTTGCCTTTCCTCTTTCTTCCATCTTCTCAACTATGGTGTCAGAATCTCAGCACTGTGGCTATGTTAAGTGGGATATGCTTTGTCCTTGGGGTTGCCGTGGGCATTTTAGGACACCTGGGAACATCCTCTGACATCTACTTACCCCAGACCAGTAGAGTCCACCACAAGCTTTGAAAACAAGAAACATTTCAAGTCTTTGCTGAATGTCTCCCAAGGTCCTCCCTCCTGGATGAGAATCACTGCTCTAAACCAGCACCAGAAACACCTGCTCTGGGCCCCAAAGTGCTCTGATTTCTGGCAAACTTCAGGTCTCCCTCCCAATTGACATTCCCTCCCATTATAAGAAATCCTGGCTTTGGAGAGGCTCTTACGGGAAGCCATAAAGTCATTCTCTGCGCTCCTACCATGGTTGTGAAGATAACACAATCAGGATACCGAGGCAGGGGTTTGGGAACTTCAAAGCTGTGCTGGAGGGAGTGGAGAGACAGGAGCTAGGACCCAAGTCTTATCTGTGGCTTGCTCGGTCTCACCCTTATATTGATCCAGAGAGGGGGATCTTGGGGAAAACAAAAGAGGAGTCAAAGGCCAGGTTACTTTCTTTTTCCCACCTGTATTGGAACTAAAAAGAGCCAGGAGATAAGGAAGGAAAGCAAGGCAGTAGGGGTGCTGATTGGGTAGTGGGGTTCTGTGTGTGTGTGTGTGTGTGTGTGTGTGTGCGCATGTGTGTGTATGTATGTGCATGTGTGTGCATGTGTGTTCTGTGTGTGTAGGGATATACTGGTCCTAAACTAGTTTACACCAATCAGGATTGGATGCTAGGATTCTAGGACCACTTCAAAGGTCTTGGTCTTAGCTGCATGGACATGAGCTGGGCCTCAGTCTCCAGAGAGAGCTTCTCCCTGTTTCTCTGTCTGTCTCTTCCTTATTTCAGGTATTATCATCATTTAGGTGTACTTCGCCACCAATTCTCATTTGCTTTTTACTTTTGAAGTACCTCTTCCTTGAAACCACTTTTCCAAACTACAGCTTAAGCAATTTATCTAAACATGGTCATTCCCACTTCACATTCCTCCACTTTATGACATAAGGAGAATCCTCTAGGTAGGTATGGAATGAGGTAGAGCTGCTCTGAGAATTCTTTCATGGATAATGAAGACCTGAATCTAGCCAGAAGCCATTGGAATAAAGAAGTGAGGCTCTAGACTAGATGAATTTGTTGGACTTGATGGTAAATCGTTGGGAGGGATAAGAGGAATCAAAATTGGTAATAATAATTGCAAACCCTTACAGATCGCTCACCATGTGTCAGAACCTATTGGATGGAATTCAAATGAGCGTTAACTCATTCCATCCTTCCCACATTTTACAGGTGAGCCACAGAGTGTTTAGGAATTTGCAGGTCACAGAGAGAACAAAGAGAACTGTAACCCGAAACCAACCACCCTTGTTTTCACTTGCACTTCTAACTACTACTGTATACTCAGAAATCAGTGGCTTGTGATGGTATTAAGCTGGATAGGGCCTGAAGGAGGGATGCTACTGAGGAGCAAACAGCCTGGGCACTGTTATCTCTACCATTCTCTGTGAGGGATCCAGTAATTGTTACCTAGAAAATGGTAGAGCAAGCAGTTCAGCTGCAAGCTTAGTATGGCAGGCCAGGTAGCTGGAGCCACGAAGCAGATTCGTGGTTCAGATAGATGGGTACAATGAAGGGACAAGAGCATCAAAGGACTCTGGGGAACACCAACAGTGGGAGACAAGTGGAAGAAGCACGGAAACAGAATGAAGCAAAAATCCATCAGCATAGAGGGTGGTGCCCTGGAAACTGAAATTGCAGTGAGAATCAGGAAGGAGGACAAGGTCGTCAGGGGCAAAAGCTATAAAGATGTCCACTGAGACAAGACTTGAAAAGAGGCATTGTTCTTCAGTGGCTGCACAGGTTTCTAACTTGATGAGGTCAAATGCTACCTCCCATACTTCGTTGGGTAATTTCTAAAAGGGTTAGGCATACAGACATAATTCACCCAATACTTTGTGAGTTGATGATTTTTCTTCTTATTAAGAAGATTGTGCTGGATGTTGGTGGCTCATGCCTGTAATCCTAGCTACACAGGAGGCTGAGATCTGAGAAGAGTGATTCAAAGTCAGCTGGGAAGTCTGTGAGACTCTTAACTCCAGTTAACCACCAGAAATCTGGAAGTGGTGCTGTGGCTCAAAGTGGTAGAGTGCTGGCCTTAAGCTGAAGAGCTCAGGGACAGCATCCAGGCCCAGAGTCCAATCCCCATAAGTGAACAACAAAGAAAAGATTGCCTACACAGAGTGAGCAGTAGGGATGTCCCGAGTCTTACAGGAAGCGAAATGTTCTGTATACTACTGCGCTTCACATCTCAGTCTTCTTTTCCTCAACAACGGTGATGAATAAAAAGAGTATAAAATTCTGAGTATCTAGTGGGTCTCCATAGTGATCATCTGACAGTACAAGCTAGTCATCAGTATCTTCTTTATCTAGATAAAGAGAATGGGTCGAAAACCTTGCCCAAGGGGCTGGGGATATAGCCTAGTGGCAAGAGTGCCTGCCTCGGATACACGAGGCCCTAGGTTCGATTCCCCAGCACCACATATACAGAAAACGGCCAGAAGCGGCGCTGTGGCTCAAGTGGCAGAGTGCTAGCCTTGAGCGGGAAGAAGCCAGGGACAGTACTCAGGCCCTGAGTCCAAGGCCCAGGACTGGCCAAAAAAAAAAAAAGAAAACCTTGCCCAAGATCACATTATCATGCAGAAGTATCACCAAGGTAGAGACCTGGGCACATCTGCCTGCAAAGCCCTTGGACTCCCCATACCCCTAAACTGAACTGCTTCGTATTTCCTTTACTGGCTGTGACTGATGGGGGGGTACTACCATCATTCAGGTGGAGGTTTCCATGGGTTCTTGTTCGCTCTTTATTCTTTCACTGAACCTCTGTTGTCAGAATCTATCTTGCAAGCTACAAATGCAGCTGTGGTCACTTCTCCAGTCCTTCAGCGACTCCCTCTCTGTGGTGTGAGGGGTAAGGATGTAGTGTTGTATGGTGCAGGCTCAAGTCTCCTGCCTCACCCTCGTAGGCTTTCACTGTCTGACTTCTTTTTATTCTCTAGGCCCTTCTTGGTTACTGTCTTGCATTTGCCTCCTCCTGCAGCCACAGTACAACTTCCTTGCACTTATTTGAAGATACTGTACTTTTCAGTTTGAGATATATATATATATATTTGGCCAGTCCTGGGCCTTGGACTCAGGGCCTGAGCACTGTCCCTGGCTTCTTCCTGCTCAAGGCTAGCACTCTGCCACCTGAGCCACAGCGCCCCTTCTGGCCGTTTTCCATATATGTGGTGCTGGGGAATCGAACTGAGAGCTTCATGTGTAGGAGGCAAGCACTCTTGCCACTAGGCCATATTCCCAGCCCCAGTTTGATATGTTTGACCCTCAGGTTTTCCATGTCCTTGCTCCCTTTTTCTGGCCTAGTTCACATTTCTTTCTTTCTATCTTTTTTTCCCCTTCTTGTTGTTGTGCCAGTACTAGGGCTTAAAGTCAGGAGCTTGTCCCCTTCTTTATCTTTCTTTGCTCAAGGCTGACACGCTACCACATGAAACACATCTCCACTTCTGGCTTTTTGGTAGTGAATTGGAGATAAGATTCTCATGGACTTTTCTGCCTGGGCTGGTTTTGAACTGGGATCCTCAGTTTTCAGCCTCCAGAATAGTTAAGTTAGCATTACCAGTGTGAGCCATCACTGCCTGGCTCATAGTCCCCCCAGTCCCCCCACCTTTTTTGTTTGTTTTTGTCTGGGGTTTGAACTCAGGGCCTGGGTGCTGTCCCTTAGCCTTTTCTGCTCAAGGGTAGTACTGTACCACTTTGAGCCACCACAGTTCCCCTTTGTTTTGTAGGTAGTTAATTGGAGATGAATCTCATGAACTTTTCTTCCTGGGCTGGCTTCAAAGGGAGATCCTCAGATCTCAGCCTCCCGAGGAGCTAGGATTACAGGCATGAGACATCAGTGATTGGCTTCACTTTTCTTGTGAAGATTCAGTTAATTCTCTGTTCTCACGCTCATCCCCAGACCTGCCCAGGCTTTCTGCCGTGTCCCTCCTTGCCTTCCCTCCTCTGAGTAGCCTCATGTCCTCACTGTGGACTCCTTCACTGGTAGACCCCACTCTGCATCTCGTGTCTCCTTTCAGCTGTTGCATTCATGGAACTAGCGGGTCTTGGAAGACAAATCTCCACATGTCTGCTTTCAGCTCAGACCAGGAGCTGAATCCATGCTTGTTAAAGAGGTGAGTCAATTTTGAAGACTAAATTGTACCAAAGGCAGAAGACAGAAGAGGTCAGGAAGGTAGGGAGAAGGGCAGGTGGTTGGGTTGGTATAATGCATCTTCCATATTGCTTTCTTCCCACCACTCCTAAAGGCGCAAAGAATACCCCACCTCTGCTTCCAGACAGTGATAATCCTCCTGGGCCTGTCTGGGACAAAGCCTCATTGGAGTCTCATCTTTAAAGTCCAGTTTACTTTTGGCACGACGGAGACAGGAAACACTCGCGCAGAGGAGTTCCTCTGCTCTGGAATGCGTGT
The DNA here is from genome assembly GCF_023159225.1 of Perognathus longimembris pacificus. Classification (NCBI taxonomy): domain Eukaryota; kingdom Metazoa; phylum Chordata; class Mammalia; order Rodentia; family Heteromyidae; genus Perognathus; species Perognathus longimembris. The sequence continues at coordinate 10,436,781 of NC_063172.1, forward strand.
TGCAATACAACGAGGAGCCAGATGGAAAATGCCTCTGACGTCCGGAGCCAGGCTGGAAAGATAGGTGCAGGACAGTGAACTGCATCTGTCCAGTGGTAAAATAATTGGCAGGGAAAGTAAGCCAGGCTCATGCATCTGAGGTGCTATAAAAGTTACCAAGACTTGGGGGCTGAAAGAAAAGCAACAGCTGAAGAGAAAGTCAGCTATCTCCTGTCCCGTTATCTCCACCTTGCCATCTTCAGGTGGTCTGATTTAGTGGGAGTATAACATCACGTTTACTGAAAGGAAAGTCTAATGGGGGAATTTTCACACAGTAAAAACATTAAGAGAAATTCCATGAGGATAATCAGGCCCATCAAATCATACCCAAGGGACAGACACCAATTTTTCCTGCTTGTGGGACCAGTTGTATGTAAGTGTGTGGCACAATAACTAGAGTCATTGTGAGGACACAGTCTGATTTGATCTCTATGATAGCCGAGGGAGGAAGATATTATCTACCTCCACTCACTCTACTTTGCAAAAGAGAAACAGGCTCAGAGAAGTCAGGTGATTTGTCTGCGATTGCATAGCCCTCTCTCCCTCCCTCCCTCCCTCTCTCCTTCCCTCCCTCCCATATCCTTCTTTGATTATTAAGTGCAGATGTTATTCTATTCATATTCCATTAATGGCAATAGACAAGATTCTGTCCTCAGGGACGTGCACCCTAGTTGAGGAGACAGAAAATAAGTAAGCGAATAAGTAGATAAAAAGCAGGGTGCACTATAAAGAAACTAAACTTTGGACTGATGGACATGGCCAGCCCGTGGTGGTGACATTAGCCAGGGAAGAATGCAGAATGGTGCCATTTTAGAAAGGGAACTGGCAAATGCTGGAAGAGGAAGACAGAATCTATATTCCTTTTGTTATACCCACACTGCAGTGGGCTGCCGTGGGTAACTCTGTCCCCTATATCTCCATCTTCATGTTTTTGCTGAGGATCCTTCAAGAAGATAACAGTGTATTGGCTGCTATCTTGGACTAAAAAAAAACAAAACTCATGGCTCATTTACAGGTTCAGGAAGCTGAAGTGTTTTATGGGCATGGCCATCAAAAGCAAATATGGATTTGTTCCTTGACAATATCTCCAGGAAACCAATCACCTGGACAATAAAGGCTAAGTGGAAACTTAACAGTCTTCAAATATTTGAAAGTCCTGGCATGTGTCAGGAGGACAAACCTGGTTTGGAGCAGCTACAGGGAAGGAAGGCAGGGCCAGGGGCGGGAGATGAGAGGGAGGCAGGTGCAAACTTGGTGTCTGTAAAACGTACTCTCAATATAAATTAGCCAAAGGTAGAACGAAACAGACCTACATGTGGGAAAGATACCCTCCTCCTAGTAGATGTGCACAGGTTGGTGCTGCAGATCAACTGTGATTTGTTGATTGGTTCGTTTAAGCATCTACTATGTGCTAGACATATGGACATTGTGGTGAAAAATGTATTTAAGGTCATAGCTTTGATAATATTTCTACTCTAGTGGTAGAGACAGACAATAAACAAGTGAACAAGGAGATGTGAAAATATGGCACGAGTGCCATAAAATACACAGGAAAAGAGGAAGCAAAGGAAACAACAGTGTGTATATTGTGTGTGTGTGTGTGTGTGTGTGTGTGCGCGCGCACATATGTGTAATAGATTGTCTTTTATTATGTGGTTGAAACAGGTATTTCTGAGGAAACAACTTTTGAGGTGTTACTAGAATGCTGACAAAGACCAACAAAGGCAAAGGCCCAGAGGCTGGACCTAGCTTGGCTTTCCCAGATCTGGAAAGCCTGCTAGTGTAAGTGGGTTCAGGGAAGAGAGGGTTGAGGCAGTAGGAGAGGGCAGGCAGGGGCTGGGTCACATGGGGCCATGGGTCATGAAGCAGCTGTTTATTCTATAAGGGGAAGTGGGCTGCCATAGCAGGGCTATGATTTTTTGGAAGGCAGAACATTGGCGTAAATGACTGATTTTCAACCCTAGCAATACTGCAGACATTAAGAATCACATATGGGATGTACTGATCTAAGTGAACTCCAACATTCCGTTCACAGCGAAGGTTCAGAAATCGATGTGAGCTATTACATGGGGTTACATACTTTCCTCGGGAGAGCTGAGAAGATCATGGCTGTTGGGATTTCACTCACATGTTATCTACACATCAGTTCATGTATGTGTATGGGCCCTGGATAAGTTAAATTCACTCCAACAACAATGTTCTGGTGGACTGTCTTTCATGTGACAGGCTCTTAGCATGCACAAGACCTAGAGGGCTAAGCAAATAGCAGGCACACTAAACTCTTATTTAATAAGTGAATGGATAGCGGTGGTAGTCATTGTTCAGGTTAAGGTGGAATGAGGTTGGGAAGAAGCTTGTGTCTCTATTGTCTCTTTGGGGAAGGACTGAACAGGAGTGTTTGGAGAGGGCCAGGAGGAGGGTGTCAAAGGGGAAAGTACAAGGGGGAAAGGCCATGTATGTGAGCGGGTCAGAGTTCACAGGGCATTTCTGGAGAAGGCGTTATGTGGAAAGACAGACGGACAATCTTGGGATCAACTGTAGAAGGTGAATTCTTCACTTTCCAGCCTCATGGTTTCTGTAATTCTTGTTTCATAGCAATAACAAGAAAAAGGCATCAAATGGTCCAGAACAGGGGTCGGAAGACTGTCAGCAATACTTAGCCACTTGGATCCACAACCACTTGGCTCTTTCTCCTTGAAACAAAGCGGGATGAAATTTGCCCCGAAGCTCATTGCCCAGGGCTTCGGCATTGACCAGCATTTTGCAACCTGTCACTTGGCCAAGTCTCTGTGTGTTGTAGCCTGTATTCACCTAGTCAAATTACCATCCAGTGGCCCCAAGCCACAGCCAAATCAGCCTCACAGTTTTCCCCACCCTATTTTAATCATCTGGGAGTGGATTTCCGGAATTGCCCCTAATCTAGTGAACACATGTTAAGGAATCTAAACTAAACAATTAACCTTTTCCAGGTTGCCATTTCTAGAAGATACAGCCTCACTGTTTGCAAACAGATTTAGAGATTTTTGCAAATTCCAGAAGGGAAGGGAAGGTTTTTTGTTTTATTTTTTTAATTTTAAATAAGTTTTGTTTATGTTTTATTTGCTCCTGTTGGGGCTAAGCACTATAGTAGATATTGATAGCCATACTTCTGCACATGGACTGTATGTGATAAGTATTATTAACTCCATTTTAAACACAAGAGTTTAAGTGAATCAGCAAGGCCACCTGGCTTCATAAGTGAAAGATTCTATTCCAAGGTCCAGACATTTCCCGTTAACCCCGTTTCTTCTCTACGACTGTCCAGTAAGCTCTGTTTGTGTCTTACAATATCTGCATGGGAAAGTGAGCTGCACACATGATCTTGGAAATTTAAAAAAAATGTGGGCAGACTGGAAAGACTAGAAAGGACTATCTTAGTTATTCACTGGAATCACTGTATTAAAAAAAAAATCGATAGCTGGATTCCACTCCCCAGCAATTCTGATTTAATTCCTATGGGAGTGAATCCATGGCCTTTTATTTTTACACGTTCCCAAGTTGTAGGTGGGTAAGTGCTCGTCCCTTAGCTGAGGGCAGGAAGAGGAGGGTCTGAAATGGACGGAATGAGGGAGAAGGGATAGAAGAGAGTTAGCTCTACAAAGAACATTTAGATAATCCAAGACAAAGGATCTAAAAGAGGAAACAGAATCAAGGTCTAGTTAAAACCCAATTTCTGGATGGGATCCAGAAATGGGAGGGTTGAAGAAGCATGGAATAGTGAGCCATCCTAGTGAGAGTCCAAGTAGGGGCGGAGTGGTGGAGCCACCAGGAGAAACTCCAGCCTCTGAAGGAAGGAAGCAGAGGGCTCTGGCCCGGAAGGAGTGAATGCAAGATAACAAGGAGACTCTGCACTGACGAGATGGGGAAGGGCCTAGGGACTCATGGTGACAGATGACAATGATCAAATATTTTGTTTATTAAGTACGAAAAAGTACTTTACCTGTTGACGTGTGGCTTCCTAATGGATGTATGTCTGTCCTCGTTGCTGGAACTTGTGAATGTGGCTTTAGGATGAAAAGAGTCTTTATAGATGTAATAAAGATAATCATCTTGAAATGAGATCGATTGAAATATCCAGTTGGGTCTGAAGTACAGTGACAAATGTGGTAACAAGAGAAAGTTAGGGGGCTGAGCTTGTGTCCAGGAGGGCTGGTACCAATCACTCCAGTTACTCAGAAGGTGGAGAGCGGGAGAATTGTGGTTCCAAGTCAGCCTGGACAAAATAATTCCGTAAGGCTTCTTGTCAACCAACAAGCCAGGCTTGGTGGTGAGTGGCTTATGGTCCAGACCCACAGGAAGCACAGGTAGTAGGATTTATATCTGATACGGGCTCTAGCACAAAGAAAAAAACTTTACCTGAAAAATAACTAAAGCAAGAAAAGGGTTGAAGGTATGGTCAAGAGGTCAAGCCTAACAAGCAAGATGAGAGAGAGAGAGAGAGACAGAGAGAGAGAGAGAGAGAGAGAGAGAGAGAGAGAGAGAGAGAGAGAGAAACAGACTCTACTCTGCTCTTAGCCGCACCACCACTCTGAGGAGAGCACTGTTTCTTCTACTGCACTGATAGAAGACCAAGGCTCAGAATTGGGAGTTTTCTGAAGAGCCAGTCTTTGCATTCCTCAGAGCAGGAACTGCCAGCTGTATTTCTGATGGGACCTGAGGACTGTACAGGTACTCAGGACTCTGGTGTGGCTCTGTGGTTTCTTGGTCTGAGCGCCACAACTGGCTCAGGATTAGGAAAAGCATGTTGTAAAGTGAAATTTTGTTAACAACAACAAGAAAAATGAAATTTAGCCAAGCACCAGTGGCTCAAGCCTATAACCCAAGCTACTCAGGAGGTTGAGATCTGAGGATTTGGTTCAAAGCTAGCTCAGGCAGGAAAATCTATGAGCTTCTTATTTCCAATTAACCAGCAAAAGCTGGAAGTGGAGCTGTAGCTCAAGTGGTAGCTTGTGAATCTTGGGCACAAAAGTTCAGGGACAGAGCTCAGGCCCTGTGTTCAAGCTCCATGACTGGTGCGCGGGCACGTGCACACATACACACACAATTTAATTCATACTAAGTTTAATTCATATTAATCATTTCTAACCAAGAGAACAAGTCAGTGGCTAAGCAGTGAATGCACTAACCTATCCACAATATTATACAACCAGAACTTCCTACCATCCCCCAAACAAGCCCTGCATCTCCTATTGCTTTTTTCCTCTTCCCTCTCTGAAGTGCCTTGAGGGGGAGGGCAAGGTGGTAAGTTGCCCTTGAATCCTCTGTAGCTCCCAGCAAGGGCTGAATATTGAATAGGATCCCGGTAAACACCGGGCTATGGAGAGCTAAGACATATGATATGTAAATAGGGTCAGAATACACCATTTTTTTATTATATAAATAATAGGTTTCATTATGGTTTTTCTTATAGACCCACCCTACATTCTACATCTACATTTGATATGTTGCTATACAACATGAGATTTAGCCATATGGTCTAGTGAACTGGTCTTATACAAATGCTTTACAATGCTCACCGATCATATTGAGGTGAATTAACAGCATGGTGAGGCTTTACCATACCATTGGGCAGGCACCATTAGGGAAAACTGAGCCCAGAAGGAGAGCTGAGCTCCTGCTCACTTCCACAACTGGCCCTTAGTGACAAGTGTAGCAAAGAACAAGGGGAATGGAGGATGGCTTCTTAAGTGACTCCTACGAACACATGTGTGCACCAGAGTGCACACTTTGTTCCTAAAGTGCAAATCCGATCGCATCACTTCTCTGCCACAGCCTTTCCAGTGGTCCACAGCTGTCCTTAGGCTATGAGAATGCATAGCCTGGCCTTCAGATTTCTCTGGTCTTCTGCCCTTGGCTCTTCCCACATTCCCGCTTCCCACAGCCGTCTGAGGTCTTTTTAATGCATCCTGCTCTATGTCACAGATGGACTTCTATTTTCCCTGTTGAGAATCCCTTATGTGTTCTGTTCACTCAGTGAATTTCCACCAAGATCCAGCCCTTTTCACCTGGAAGAAGTCTCTGCTTGCTCCCAAAGTAGTAATGACTTTTAAAACCAAAACCACTTTAGGTGTGGGTAATTTGTACACAGGCCAATGGTTGAGTAGGGCTGCGAGTTTCCCCAGGGTAAAGCCTGTGTCTCATTACTTTAGTCTTCACAGTGCAGAGCTTTGCAATCTATCCTTACTGAATAAATGAGAGAGGGCTGAGAGGGAGGGGGTGGCTAGTAGTAGACCATTTGTCTAACAGGTGAGAGACCCTATGATTTGTGAAAGAAAAAGGAAATGGATGTATGAATTGATGAGTCAAGAAATCCCAAAATTTAGGGCTCCACACGACTAGAAGGTACTGCTGGCTTCTTCTGCCTGCTTCTGTTTTGAAATACAACCACCACTCTGCCTTTCTGACCAGTCCTGTGATGACATTGCTGGTGTCTCCTAATTCGTTTTGTAAATGAGATAGCTCAGGATATCTGCAGCTTAGTGAGCAAACGAGGCCTGAAGACAGGCAGCCCGGGGTTGCCTTTCTTCTCTCAGCTGTGCTGATTTAAGACCTAGGCATGGTATAACTGCCTTTGCATCTTCCATAAGCATTGAGCAGATAATGCAATGCCGGATGCTGGAGCTACAAGGAACTACAACCAATTTTGCCACCAGAAGTTCTTGTGCCAGGGGCAGTGTGCAGTGTTCATGGAGCTGTGGTGTACACAAAGGTAAAAAGCAAAAGCGAGAGACACATCTGCTCAGTGAGTGCTGAGAGCTAGGCTTAGCGAGGAGCACCTTCCTAGGTGATCTTACTGCACATCCAAGTCATCCTGCAAGAAAGGTATGATTTCAAATTGGCAAAGGGCTTCAGGTGATTGAGTGACTTGACTAAGGGAATTTGTGTTCAAGTTTGGCATGATTCCCAAATGACAAAGTGAAATGCAGCCTCCCTTATCATACTGGGGGACCAGCGGAGCCGTGGCTGTTGTATTTGGGGTTCAACAAGGCCAGTTTTCTGCTGCCTTTCTGGAGAATTGAAGGGAACGTATACGATCCAACCCTTACACTCACAGCAACACTTTATCCTTAAAGGATAAAGTGTGTGTGTGTGTGTGTGTGTGTGTGTGTGTGTGTTCTCCTCTCTCACTTCCTCCTAATCCTGCAGGAGAGAATCTGCACTGATTGCCTAATATGGTTCCATGGCCTCTCCAGTCTGAGCATCTCTGTATTTGGAGAGAGGAGCTTCTCCCTGCTCGTTTAGGAGGAAATGGAAATGGACTGTTCTTGGCAGGAAACCAGAAATGAGAAAGAAAGGAGTCGGGAAGTGGAGAAGAAAAAACAGGTTCACAGAGAGAAGGTTGGGTTTCTGGAGGGCCGGTTGGGATCTGCAAATATTTATGTAAAAGGGCCTCGGAGTGTGGACCTTATTTGTAGCCAGGCACGTCTCTGCTGCTGTTGACAAGGACTGCAACCACGGACCTCAGGAGAGGTATGCAGGAGCCTGGACGCCTGCTAAAAATAAGGCCAGTCATCAGAGGACTGGAACACACTTGGCAACTGGCACATAAATACTCCCTCAAACCTCTGCGAACGAATGGGGCACACAAGAGGGAAGTGGGGGGAGGTGAGGAGGACATAACTGTGCACAGGGCTGGTAGGAGAAGGAAAAGAGGTGCTGCTGGAGAATGCCTGGGCCACCGCCAGTACCTCAGCTTCTTCTTGGGAGATAAATGTGGACTGTGGGGCGGGGGGGGGGGGGGATTGGTGTAATTTAAGGAGGAAAGGAGATGGGAGCTTTCGGTGCTAACCAAGGGGCTTCAGGGGTTGGTAGTCTGGGAAAGCGAGCATTGAGGACAGGATGAGTCAGGAAATATTAACCTGCAGCTACTCAATGTCAGGCATCACACTGCCTGCCCCGTCTTGGAGTGAACCATAGTCCTAAACTTAAGGTGCCCCTATCTGTGTCTGACAACTGAAGACCCCCCAAGACACAAGCCAGCTTCTGATGGTTTTTCACATCATGCTGATCAATGGCAGCTTAGGCTTGAAACTGTAGGTGATCAGCGCAGCAGTGAAAAGCCAGTGTGAATGCATGCGGGTACACGCAGGGAGCTTTGAGCACGGAAGAAGAGCCCCCGACATCATTGCAAATGCATGCCGCTTTGGCCAAGACTGCTCTTTGCACCTCTGCCCGAGAGCACCCGTGATTCCCTGAGGCAACAGGCATGGCTTCCAAAGCAGAAGGATGTCCTTGCATCGGAGAGAGACTCAGGTGTGAGCTTCCCTGTCTGTATTTCGAACACGACCCTTCCTGTCTTCTTGTAATTCCCTGCTTCTGTCTATCTTCAGTGTATAAGACCACCAGGCTCTCGGAGCATGGCGGAATGGTGATCACTTCATCTTCCTATCTGCCAGAGAGTAACTGTTTCTAATAGCAGCAAAGGGTCGTGGAGCTCATACCACGTGCCTGGCAACTTGAAGAGAACATCTCGTGCTTAATTGTCACACACTTCCATGAGGAAGATCTCATTCCTAGGGAGTATAGTGACTTGAAAAAGCACAAGGTAATTTATTAAGGGAATAAATTAGGAATTCCTGCGTGGGACGTATGTGTGGGGGAAAAGCTCTCATTCAGTGTCCATGCTCAGGTGTTGTCTTTGAATGGCTCATGATCACCCATTTTCCCAGAAAATTCAGAGTATGGTGGAGGAGAGAAGTTTGCACCTCAGCTGTCAGTCACCCTGTGCTGTTACAGCACACAGGCTGCCCTTTCCTGCCTCTGCTGGGTCCAACCAGATCTGTGATAACAGACAACGTGATAATGTTCCAGGATGTCCTGGGACCAGGCAAGTCCTCTGCTGAGACTGCATTCCTGCTCAGTGACTTTCCCCCCATCCTCCTCAGCCTTCTACATCTCCTCTACCTTGAGATCCCTTCTTTAGCTACGTAGGTCCATCCAATCCCAGCCCCTGGCTCAGCTCAGAGGGAACCTGGTCCATACAGGAGTTTTCTGCTCACAGACTTCATCTGAGATTTTGGCTCTCAGCTATTGGGGACTCTGAACTTAGCACCTGGCAATGGTGCTAATATTCATATTAGCCTCAGATTGGTTATGAAGATGACATATTTTCACATAGGTGGGAGTCTTTCTGTATTAGCCATTACTTAGACATTTATCATCATTGCTGGTTTTCTTTAGCAAGTTCCTTTCCCACCCAAGGCTTCCCTCTAGTCAGGAATCATGAAGTCATCTTCTATATAGGTTATAGATTTCAGCTTCACTGTCACTTGCTTGGGTCACCACTACATGGGTTCCCTAGCCCAGGACTGGCCTTCTCCACTATTATTTGGCAAGGCTTGAACTCATATTAAAAAGACATTTGTGATGGCATAGGAATAGGAGTCAGCATGCTCCATTTGTGTGGGAACTTCTACAAGTTTGATATTCTTGGGCATGGTGTAACATGCTAGAGCTGAGCCTCACAAAAGTGTCCTGGGCAGAGTCCCACAATGCCAGGGCCTTCATTATATTTCCGGCGTGAGCAATCAGTGAACCTCTTTTCCAAAAGGGATGAAACAGGATTGCACAGGCAGGTCTGGTGAATATAGGGTCTGGTGAATAGATATGCATATAGGGCCCTTCCTTTGCCTACTGCTTCCTGGGCTGGTTAGACACAGGGCCAGCTACTTGGGAGCAGCAGAGACTCATTGACCATGGACATTCTGCAGGACTAGGGGTGGTGAAGCCCAGCAGAAGCCTAGTTACTATGTGAAGACTCCCACACCAAGAACTAAACCACTGCCAGTTCATCCATCCCTTTGATATGTATCCAGGGTTGTCACCTGTCTCTAGGTTGTCACTCACACTAAGGAGGGGTTTAGTGGCATTGATTTCCTTCTCGGAGCAATCTCAGCTAGGCTACAATACAAGATAGAGCACTGTGATTGAGCTTAAGCTCTGGATGTCTGTTATAACTCTTTGGTCCAAAGTCACACTTGAAGCAGAGGACACCACCCCTTTGCCAAACAATTGTCAGTCCCTGGCACTGTGCTGGGAGAGCTTATCACTAGGGCCTGGTGGGGCTTCCTGTCATAACTTTGCACAAGGCCCAGGGTTATCTTTCGGGAACCTTTGGAGTCGTGAATAGAGTTGCAAACCCTTCCCCGTGCGGTCCATTTCATCCTTCAACGAGTGTAATGACAAAGATGAAAAGAACCCTGCCCAGGTTGTTAAGGTTTGTATAATCAGCTCCTAGAGCCTGTATCTAAAAGACATTTGCGATGGCACTTGACACCACAGAGGAATCTGGGCCATCTGATTGCTATTATAGCAACTTTATCTGCATCTGTAGACTGGAAACTCCCCAAGGTGACAGCTTCCCACCAATGACCTGGTTTTTTGTCGTGAGAAAAAAGGCATCTGGAAACCCAGCTATGAGGACCCCACTGGATCTGAGGGAAAGGGATCCTTTACACATCTCCCTCTAGTTCACCCTCCATGTATGGAGGAGCCTGGCTGATGTTTTCTGCAGCTGCAAGGACTGAGGTGGTGACATGTACTAAGACCTAGTGAGATTGATCTGGCCTTCCCTCCCAGCATCAGTGACAACAGAGAGATGGAAGATGCACAGGAGATTGGGGTTTGGGGACACTGGCGTCGTGATGTGAGGTCATCTTCCCTGTGCTCCCAACAGAAATGGAAAAATGAAGTGTGGCTGGCAGAGAGGAAGTCCGTGACTGGGGCTCAGATTCGAAGTGCAAATACTGACTTCCTAAGTTGGGTTCCTTTGTTGACCTTGTTTTCCCCCTTTCAAGGTCACACATTTTCTTCACATGTAATTTATTTAGGATATAATACTCTATTGTGCAAGCACAGACTTATTTTGTCACTTGGATCTTTGAGGCTATTGTGCAGTGATGAAAGCTGACATCATTTCGGCCTGTGATCATAATGGCCATCCAACTTTCTCTCTCACCCATCACCCAAAAATCTACTTTGTTGCCTCCTTCTGATTGTTGACTATCAGTGTTGTGGTTCTTGGCTGAATACCTGAGCTCACACCTTAGCTTTGTTTTTTATGCATTATTTCACTCTGAGATACTTCATTTAACTCTTCTGACCTTAGTTTCTTTATCCGTATAATGGGAAAACAGCCAGAGATAAACCGATGAACTTGGCCATGTTCCAATAATAGCTTACTGATGGATGATAAAATATGAATTTCATTTTATATGTCACATAGTGGCATGCTTTTAGTTTTTTCAACCATACAATAACATAACAGAGCGGAGCACTAGTGGCAGATGTCTACAACTTTAGCTATTTGGGCTGCTGAGTTTGGGGAGATCATACTTCAGCCTGGACAGAGAAGGTCACATCTCAATGTAAGAAGCTGCACCTGCCATTTGAGCTATGATGAGAAGGCTCAACTAGGAGGATTAAAGTCTGAGTGGGTGCCAGGGTGGGAAGCAAGATGCTTTCTCAGGAACAACTCAGGCAGTAAAGGGCTAGAAGCATGGCTCACTAGTAGAGCACCTGTCTAGAAAGCCCAAAGCCCTGAGTTCAAACCCCATTATGACCAAAGAAGAAGAAGGAGAAAGAGAAGGAGAAGGAAGTAAGAGTCATTCTTCCCTTGTGGGCTTCATCAAGACATCAGAAGGCTAGATCTGGTGTGGCCATTTGTTTACCCTACTTAAGTCTTTTCCTCTTTTTGATGTGAGGTGGAAGAATCTGAGTGGAACCTTCTAGAAGCCCCCATCACTCAAATCTGGAAGGAAGCAAGTGACACCATTGTTTGTACTATTCATACAACTCCAGCCTCCCTCTCCAAGGGCACAGGAAACACGTCTTTACGAGCTGCCTCCCCTCTCCACAGCCCCAGGTCACACCCACACAGTTGGGTACCATCTCCGGACTTATTGCTAACAGATGGCTTGTCCATCTGTTTGTGTTGGGTCCCTTATGCACCACGATGCACATCTCTAAAGTAAAGCAATCCTTAAGCTGATTGTTAAGCCTGTAAAAGTTTGCACTTCTGAACATAATATATATGGACACATCACCCACCCTGTTCCTTTATACACACCACAAGATCATGAAAGTTACATGGCTCAAACAAACACACACCCTCAGTCGCTTTGCTTAGGAAGCAACACATCCCAGTGGTTATAGAGTGCTTCAACTTTGGAGTTGACGGACTCAGCTTGGCCATGGCTTTGTCACTTGCCCTCTGAGTGACCTTGAATACCACATCTTTGAGTCTCAGCAGTTTATTCATCTACAAACTGGAAATATTACAAATGGGATCTGCCTCCCTCGATGGAAAGATGGAAGTTGGGGGATATAGACCCTACCTCTTAATAAGAGTATGTGGTCATCTTTAATCCACTAAGAGAGAGATTTTTTTTTTTTTTTTTTGCTGGTCCTGGGCTTGAACACGGGCCTGGATGCTGTCCTTGAGCTTCTTTGTAATCAAGGCTAGAGCTCTACCACTTGAGCCACAGCACTGCTTCTGACTTTTTCCTGAGCAGTTTATTGGAGATAAGAGTTTCACGAACTTTTTCTCCCCAGGCTGGCTTAGAACCACGATCCTTAGAGCTCAGCCTCCTGAGCAGCTAGGATTATAGATGTAAACCACTGGCACCTGGCCAACAGTGAGATCCTGAAGGGAAGAATACAGATGACCAGCCTGTTCATCCTCTATGTACAGCCCTAAGCGAATTATCGACAACATGACACATTGTTCTTTTGCATGTGGTGTTACAGTTTGGCAGAAAGAGTAGACAGCGAAATAAGCAACTAAAATAAATAATACTAAGTTCCAGAAGTGGAAAGGCTAGAGTAGAGGACTTTTCAAACCCTCTTCTAGCAAGGAGGAAGTTCCTATGAGATGAATACACCTCTTACTGGCCTCCAAGAGCTGAGAGGAACAATTGCTTGGGGGCTGCTCGGGTGCAAGGATAGGATTTCTCTTTGGGTGTGAACATGGGTGGAGCTGTTTGCTCCAGGGTGTGGGCTCAGGATGTGTATGGAGGTGTGTTTGTATGTCTTCAGGTGGATAATTTATGGGTGTGGGGTTGTCTGATGACAGACGTGGGGCAGCTGTGATGTTACTGGACTCATGTTTGCGTCTATCACTTAAAAAACACGAGCTTTAGTACTGGAAGGGTCTTAAAGAAGCCTAGCTACTTCCTCATTCTCTTTTCATTTTATAGGCAACTAAATGGAAGACTTGTCTAAAGCCACTCAGCTAATTGGTCTCCGGATTCCTTGCTCAAACACTGTGTCTCATAACACAGGGCCAATTAGGCTTCCTGTGACCTCAGTGGATGGGATTGGACAACAGTCACTCATTGTCTGTCTCTGTAGGACCTGAAGGAGGACGGAGGAAGGCAGAGTGAGCACTGGGAAGACAGAAGCCCATGCTTATGGAAAAGGAGTGGGTTCAGTGCCCAGGCCTGAGTGCAGAAGGACTTAGATGAATTTGAATCTCCGCTCTAAAGTTAATTCAAGCCTGACATTTACAAATAGCAGCTTTAAATCTTTACGTTCCCATTTAAACCAATAAAGATTCCACCTGAGGGTGGGGATGGGAGGGAAAGAACTGGGAGAGGGCAAGGGAAAAGATGACTCTTGAAAAAGAAACATGCTCTTTATCTGACTTATGCAACTGTAATCCCCCCCCACTGCACATCGCCTTTCTAATAACAATAAAAAATTAAAACAAGAGATTCCAATAAAAAAACATATCTACCAGGAGTGTGATTTTAGGCGAGATACGGTGGTTTTTTTTTTTTTTTTTTTTTTTTTTTTTGGCCAGTCCTGGGGCTTGGACTCAGGGCCTGAGCACTGTCCCTGGCTTCTTTTTGCTAAAGGCTAGCACTCTGCCACTTGAGCCACAGCGCCACTTCTGGCCGTTTTCTGTGTATGTGGTGCTGGGGAATTGAACCCAGGGCCTCATGTATATGAGGCAAGCACTCTTGCCACTAGGCCATATCCCCAGCCCCAGATACGGTGGTGTTTTAAGACACTCTCATCATGTTTAAAATATGGGCTGGTTTGAGAAGATCTTAGATGAGTTTCCTAAGATAGAAAGAACCTTCATTCAGAATTGTTTCTGTCAGAAGCCTACAGCTCCCTGAGTGGGGCTTTCAGTCCTAATTCTGTATGTCCAGTCACAGATAGGGATGCTCAGTGATATCCCGACCTTGGTCCTCATCACCCACGTGGCCATCTGTGATATAGAACATCTGGGTGAACATCAGGACCTCCGCCTGGCTAGAGAAATGTGACACCTGGTTTAGTTGCATTGCATGAGACCCTCTTCCTAAAGGCAACATGGTGCTAAATATAAAAACTTGGGGCGAGATCCCTAGTCCTAGCTACTCAGGAGGATGAAATCTAGAGTACGACCGTTTAAAGCCAGCCTGAGAAGAAAACGCTCTTCATCGAGCCAGCAAAAATCAGGCTGGAAGTATGGCTCAAGGGTTAGAGTGCCAGTCATTAGGCAACAAGCCAAGTGAGAGCACAAGGCCCCTGAGTTCAAGCTATCATACCAGCACAAAGAAACAAAAGAAAACAAACAAAACAACACGAGAAATAAGACCTTCCTACATGCCTGGCAGATGTTTGGTTTGCATTTCCACCCAGGAGAAAACACCCTTGTGTTTGTTCTGAAAACAACCAAGCCCAAGAGGTTATGACATTGCTCTGAGAATGCTTTATCTAAAACAAACAAAACCTTTTAACCATCGCTCTGCAGATCAGTAAAAACAAAAGTGTCATCTAACAGAAAAATAAAACCATCCACACCAATGACAACTTCTTCTAAGTTTTCGAGCCCTTTCTCTATACTTTCTCTTACATGTGGTATGGATGTGATTGCTTTTTTTTTTTTTTAATATCAAAGCTGGACCACTGCTACTGAGCCCAGCCTTGGAATGATGGAGCCATATTGGTGAACAAGCCCCCAGGGGATTCCAGCTCCTGGCCACCTGAGTTTTTCTATATGAGACAGCAGCCACTGTGAGACAGATAGAAGACAACCGCTCTGTGTTCTGTCTTATTCTTGGACAACAGAAGTAGGGCAGGTAATAAGAGGTTGTTGCTTTACATGGTGGTGTACACATGGGGTAGTTTAGTTTGCTGCAATAGAATTTGTAATGCAATTGCCAAGTGGTAAGTGGAATTTGAGAAGCACTTCAGAGCAATCCTTTAATCATATATGGCACTACCTCTTCCTACTTCCTCCAGGAAATGGTTCTTTGAGTTGACTTTTCTCCATCCTCTACTTTGGTCTCCTTGACTCCCTCCTTCCATCCAACCTACAAGCAAAGTCAAATCTTCTCTTTCTCCATCAACTTGGTAAATGTATAATCTTTCACTGGTTATCAATTCCGTTTTTGGAAGCATGCATTATGTTCCTACTCTGACCAGGTACAAGGTGAGTTACACTAGCAGGTAGTATTGAGTCAAGCACACAACAGGACTCCAAGCATGTGTGCATTCATCTGTGTATATGCATGTGCACATACATCCATTTGTATAAATGTTTGTGCACATGTGTGCATGTGTTTGTACATTCACATTTGTGTGCATACCTGCATGTGTGTCTTTGCGTGTATATGTGATCGGATACACGTGCATGTGTGTGCATGTATTCACGGGTGTGCATGGATGTATGTGTGTTTATGCATGCATGTGTGCATGTGTGTGCATGTTTGCAGGTGAGAGAGAAGAAATGGATTCTCTTTATGTGACTCTACTATTCCCCCAACCTCTCCAGGTATGAATTCCTTATCTTTTCTCTCAGATTCTCATCTGACTACTCACTAAATCTGTTTCTCTGTATTTCTTCCAGACATTCATTCTGATAATTTACCTAATTTTCCTCTAAATTCCACGTGGTTGTTTCCTCCTGTATCTCAAATGCATGCATTTTCACCCTTGCTAAAAACATCTTCCTGGCTGCCCTTCAGTTCTGGTGCCCAATCTGCTCCTTCCTTTGCAGCTCACTTCCAATTTCACCTGTATTCCTCTAGTCATATTCCCTGAAGGTGTCAGGTCCTGTCATGTCCGTGCTGGCATAGACACAGCTTCCTCTCTCCAGTATTTGTGTGCTCTATTGGCTTTGAAAACTCCTATTCAGAAACATGCTGCACCTCAAAGACATGCTTTTAGGGAAATGTCCTCATTTTCCATCAGAAGCACCGCTGCTCTGTCCATAATGTGCTTCCATTTTGGTCCCTTGCTTCTACGTGGTTATAGCCCTGACCTGGTGATTCTGGAATGTGTCAGGGCACTTGCCGATTGTGAATTTCTTCTACGAACTGCACCTGCAGTAGCCAGAAGTAGTCCTGGCACAGAGAAGTTGCCTAGTAAATATGGTTTGAATCTACAGACTGATGAATGGCATGGTCTGGTGTATCAGAAAGACTAGGGATTCCAAAGCAGAAGATGTGAATCTGTAGATTCATGGCTTCCTTTTTTTTGAAAGCCTATACTGCTTTGGGCAGATGATAGAGATAAGCCTTATGTGTTTCAGCATCCTTTGTTATTTGTTGGTTATCTTTTTAGCAGCATAGTTGAAATACTCCATGGATGGTAAAATAGTATGTTGGATCCTTTCTATGGTGTTATGAACCGAAAGTTAAGTAGCAGACCAGTCTCAGCCTAGTTTTGCTTGATGACTGTGGTCTCTAGACAGGGTGATTCAAGGAAACAAAGTCTATGTTTATCCCTGGGAGGGGTGTGCTTTCCAGAATGTTCTCCTGCCAGTTTCCTTCCGGGTCATGTGAGGCCATCTTCGTTCGCTCTTTCTCCCTCCCCATGCTTGTTGTGAGGCTCAGGTGAGAGAATGCAGGTGAAACACTCACTGTGGTTACAGAATCTGGAAAGGTGTTAGAGCTATGCAAGTGCTCAGTGCTTATTCTGGAAAACTTTTTCCTGTCTGGGGAGCCTAAGAAAGGGGTACTCAGTCCTTGTCTAGGACCACAAATCACAAACATGCTTGGAGTCCCCTTTGATGGGTGCAAATGGGGGGCTGCAGGCTAGACCCTGATTTTCATTTCACCTTGGTGATGGTACCAAGACGTCCCTCCTTGACGAGCTTGCTCTTGACTCAATCTCTTCCATAAGTCAAGAGGAAATAATTCCACTTCTCCACTTCTACCTTGTTCCTGGATAAAAGTAGCTTCTAGTGCTTGGGTCTGGTGCTGCTGCACTAATTTGTGATTTCATCAGTCATGCACTGATACCTGGGTTTGTTTTCAGACTCTCTCTTGTTTCTCCATTGCTTAGTGCAGTACCTGGCAACATAGATGATGTTAATCAATATTCTCTAAGCAACAGCAAAAAAGGAGGAGTGTTCTGGGCTTATTTAGTCCCTTTTGCTTGCATCACACATTCCTACTTTAGTTTCTTTGCTCCTGCTGCTTGCACAGCTAGAAATAGACCCCCCCCCCCAGACCTAGTATATGAACTAACACATGCAAAAACAATTAGCAAATTTGTCAGGATTAGCAGCCACTGCAGTAGTCTATCCTGTGGCATGTCTTACTGCTCATTTCTGAGCACACACAGCCTAGCACGTGCACACTCAATACCCATTGCCTGGGTGCACACTCCTCATGTCTGTGTTCTTCCACAGAGGCAGAATGGCATTCACAGAGTCTGGACAGCAGGCCTTCGTACGTTGTTTTGCAGATGAAGATTTGGGGTGGTTCAGAGTAGAGTAGAAACTTGCTCATTGTACCAGGTCCCGTGTTGGCCCCATAGGTGAGGGTGAGGAGGAGCCTTTAAGACAACATTGATCAAGACACATTTTACTCATAAACTGACAGGTTGAATGGAAGCTCCTTTGTGCAGCTACTTAAAGATAACATGAAGTAGTAATGCAAAATAAAAATAAAAAAGAGAAGCACAGGACAGGAGAAGGTCCTTGCACTTCTGGATCTGTAATTCTGACTCTGCCAAAAGCCACGTGTTAAAGGCTATGACCACACTGTTGAAGTACTGCTGTTGTCTCTGCTTCCTTCTTTTAAAAAATAAGATATTAAAATATTATAGTTGCACAAAGGAGTTGCCATTCAACGGAGCATAGCTTACGAACACAACGCATCTTGATCCATGTCACCCCATTCATCATTCGCATCCAGCCCTCTCAACGCACCCCTTCACTCACGTTTTTTTCAGTGTTGTAGAATATACATTGAATTTGTTACTGCATTCTCTCCCTCTTAATCTCTTTATTCATCTACCCTCTTTTCACGGACCCATTTCCTGGTGTTTATTTTCTTGGACTATGATATTGCCTGTCTAAAGAATTACATTGAGTTCTCCCCTCAGTCTCCTGTATTTCGGTCCTCCTTATGAGGGAGGGGTGTGTGAAATCTCTGTCTCCCACCTACACAGAGGCGGAGGAAACTGCTCCCAGTGATTGTTCACACTTCCCTCTTCCCTCTACCGCTCAGTGGGCGCCTGACATTTTGTGTGTGTCAGTGAGGACAGCAGGGAAATCACGATGCATGAAGCTAATTGAGACAAGGATGCTGGCAGCAGCCTCAAAATACAGGTTCCTCCATGGATCTGCCAAATGGTGTCTGTGGCTTAATGATCTTCCCTGGGGTGACGGAGTGCTCTATCAATAGGTGTCTTGGGAGCTGTTCCCATGCTGCCTGACCGGCCACCTGTTGCTTCAATCTCACACTGTAATCTGTACCACTGTCTCCACTCAGAGGAGGGATGTGCCCTTCTGGTGTTTAATGAGCAGAGTTATTATCTTGGAAAGGGTGGTGTGTGTGTGTGTGTGTGTGTGTGTGTGTGTGTGTGTGTGTGTGTGTGTGTGTGTGTGTGTGCTCTGAAGGAGCAGGAGTGAAGAAAACTCAGGCACGATTAAATATTCATTGAACAGTCACGCTACTAGTGTCAGAAAATGACAGCGGCGCCAGTAAAATGAAAGGGACTCGGAGCTCCCTCCCACCCTGGGTTCCGCACACCTTTCAGCGGATGAATATATTTCCTCCTGCCCTAGAATATTCTTGCTGTCTGAAGCAGCTTTTCCAAAGACTGACTCCTGACTTTTCAAATTAGATCCAAGTGACAGCCAAGTGCTCTTCAGGTTGTGGGAAGCTGCAGTTCACAGAATGGACAGACTGAAAGGGGCAGCTCGGAAGGTGGGGCACGGAGGAGGCACTGGTGTGGACTGCACCCTGCACTTTGGCTTTCATGCTGCCCCCTCTCCCTGCCCAAACGTCCATCTTGCTAAAATCCCTTATGATTGCCCACATGAGATGATGTCTTTCTTCTCTCCTCTCTCTCAAGCTCTGGGCATTTGAGTTTGTGGCTCTAGTGTTTTGAAATTCTCTCCTTTAAGACTTGAAATATATATACATATATATTTTTATTCCCTTTAGGTAGTTGTATATAACAGATGCGATTCAACAAAAAAGTCCGAGTACAATGCATCTTGACCTGTGTTACCCTCTTTCTCTGCTCATGTTGCTTTCTCTCTAGAAGATCCATTTATCGTTTGGATTGGAATCAGTAACTTGAGCTGAGTGGAATCCTTTTCAAAGATGTGTCTGTCTTAACAATCCCCAGAATAGGTAGCTATGTTGCCCTTCGCTGTAGTTGTGGTATATTCAGAAATCTCCACGTGTGGAGATTGTCCTGGTTTACTTGGTTGGGCTCAGAGTAAGCACAGGGCCTTTGTGTGACGAAGTCGGGAGGCGGAGTGGCAGGCTGGAGAGAAGTAATAAACAAGCAGAGGGACAAGAGAGATCAGAAGATTCTACACTGCTGACTTTGGAGACAGAGTAAGGGGCCACAAGCCAAGGGATGCATGTGGCTTCTAAAAGCTGGACAGGAAAGAGCACCAACTCAGCTCATCCTCTAGAAGGAGTACAAATTAAGCCTGTTGACCCCGTCATGGCATAGTGGAACCCAATTGGATTCCTGACCTCCAGAACGTTTGGTGAATAAGTTTATGTTGATTAAGACATAAAGATTGTGATAACTTATTGTGGCAGCCACAGGAAAGCAATACAATCATCTATTCAAAGATTTAGGGGATCTTAGAAAAGTGGAATTAAGTTCTGATTCTTCCTCCTTCTCCTCCTCTCCTTCCTTCTTTTTGGTGGTACTGGGGATTGAATTCAGGGCTTCAAGCTTGCTCGTAAATGCTCTATCACTTGAGCCATGGGCCTAGACCCTCGGTCTTTAAATTATTTTGTGGGTAGGGTCTTGTACAGATGTTTGCCCCAGCTGGCCTGTGATACTTCTACTCCCCCTGCACTTCTTTAATATCTGGGATTACAGGTGTGTCCCACCATATCCCTTTCCTGTCTGTGGGACTAGAGGCGAGCTGGTTAATCCAATACCATTCACTTTTGAAGTCTGTAAAGTGAGGAACATTAGCTTGCTATGATGAAGCTGGAAAGCCTTAGAACATTCATCACATCGTAGTCAGAAGACTTTCCTCCTTGTTGGACAATTTTCTCAGAAACGTTAAAGGACCTTTCATTCTCGATTAAAAAAGTTCATGTATATTAATTGTACAAAGGGAGTGCTATTGTGATTTTTCTATTCGGGGGATTTTGTTCTTATCACACCAAGCTTTCTTACCATTTTGTTCATTCTGTTGACTTTCTTCCTTTTCTGTGCACAACACGATGTGCAAAAGGGACCATTTCTGTCTGTGTGACAGCAATTAACAGGGCAAAGCCCCCTATGTTTCAGGAGGAGTGTCAGGCTGTCATCAGAGGGCTAGCACTGGGGAAAGATGAAAATCAAGACCCTTGGCCGTAATCTGCTTTGGACAGAACAAGTTTCAATCTTACCTGCCATACAGCCATGCGCACTTAATTATTGCCATCATTGGTTCCTTTCTGTTTCCTACCTACCTCCTTCCTTCCTTCCTTTGCTTGCGATTTCTCCATCTCCTCTTTCTCTCGCTCCCTCCTTCCTTTTTCCCTTTCTCCCTCCATTACTTTTCTTTTCATCTATTTTTCCATCTTTCCTTCCCTTCCTCCCTCCTTCCTCCTTCTCTTCCTCTCTCTTTCATTTCTTCCTTTGCTCCTTTTTAGTGAGTAAATTTATTTTTAATACTTGGTGTCACCACAGAGGCCACCAGGCCTGTTAAACCTAAATGACTTGCCACTTGTACCTTTACAGGTAAGCTTGGCTGAGCACTGCTCCCAGGTTTGGAGTGGCCAAGTCAGTGAGAGCACGTGTGGACAGGGTTGGAGACGGCTTCAGCATCTTCATTCTCTCTCCATGTGTGATGAAAGTGGCCTTGAGGAACCACATGGAGAGGGTGATATGTTGCCTAAGGGACTGTCGAGTGAGTTCTGTCTGAGAGGACTTTGTGGCCACAGGGTGCTTCTTCATCCAGGTGCTCAGCACAGAGGAAGGCCTGCATCTGGGAACAGGGTCCTCTCTGCAGTGCTGGTAAGAAAGACACTAGAATCTTCCTCATGGATGGGAGAGAGATGAAGGTTCTGTGGTCTTCTTTTTTAAATTTAATTTTATTAAGGTGGTGTACAGAGGGGTTACAGTGACATGGGTAAAGTGGTGAGTACATTTCTTGCCAAACTTCTCCAATTTTCTCCCACTTTCTCTCCCCCAAATAGACCGCCCCACCCCACACCAAGTTGTGTAGTAAATTTCCAACATAGTGTCTTGTTAGTATTGCTGTTGCATTGTTTTGCCCTTTGTCTCTTTGTGGTCTTCTTAAAGGAGAAAGGGAATGCCAGCATGAGTCTCTTTGAGGTAGACCACCCAGGCTGGGGCTGAGGTTGGAAGCTAAGGTGGATCCTGGAGAGAAGACATTGCCCATCAGAGAACAACAGATATGATCTGGAAGATCAGTTAGGGGGACAAAACAGCCTTTGTCACCTCCAAGATCAGAAGAATATCAAAGTTGGAGCAACAGTACCTGAAAAATGACATAATTTTTACTCTTCATAGTGACTGTGTAATGCTCCATTGTATATATGTACAGCACATTTCTTTATTCATCAGTTGAAGAGGATCTGGTTGGATTCCATAGGTTGGATATGTATTGTGGATAGTGCTGCCATAAACATAACTGTGCAAATACTCTCATAGCTTCTCTTAGATTCCTTCAGATATATGCCCAAGCATCAGACCTGAAGGTTTGCCTACAGACCTATGCTACCCATCACAATGGCTTATTCTGTTGCTTTGTAGCTTATGCGAAGGCATGGATGATCAGAAATAAGTGCTAGTGGCTTCATTTTTCAGAGGGTGAAACTGAACATTTTGTGGCGCTACTGTGATGGATGGAGATAGGATGTTTCAGGAAATCCCTACTTGGATATTAATCATGTACCTAAGGCATGAATAACTTGGGAGGCCACTACCACAAAATTTGATTCCTTTTTGCTCTTTCTTCTGCTAATCTTGAGATACAGCATAAAGTTACTTTATAGAATGTAGCATGTTCAATGTATACATTGCATACTAACTAGCTCCAGTCTAGAGTCAAAACACCATCAATTTGAAAGTTGTTCTGTGTCTTGGCAATTACTCTGAGCTTTGTGTTTGAGCTTTTTCGACAAATCAGGGAAGGAGAAATAGCTCTCTGGCAGTTCCTGGCATTTTACTTCAATCTGATATTTTTAACGGATTTAATTGGCTTCCAAATTCTTTTGAGTACACTGAGCAATATGTATAGTTCACACAACCAAACCATCCTCCAGAGCAAAATTCCATCTACTCAAGTAAGCTAGGCCCTTGAAGTTGTCTCAAGAGCTCATTTGGCTGGTTATTACCATCTCTAAATAATACATGAAGCTAAAGCTTTAACTGTATGACTTAATAACGATGTATTGGGTACATCATTTCAAAGTATGGCATCAAAAGAACAATAGAGATGGGAGAAAATGAAAAACTAGGAAAGCTAGTTTCATATAAAGTTTACATTCTTATTCACTCAAATCTCTACCAGGTTGAATCTCTTTATGTATTAATTTGTTTCCCCTCATATTCTCTAGCTTGTTCTACTTCGTTCCGTGCTAAGTGTGGACATAAGAACACCTCATCATTTCCATGCTTCTGTGCAAAGAGCTAAATTACCCTTGCTTTACCCTCTCTTGGTTGAAGATGCTAGGACAGGACTACTTGTTGGGTTAGCCCATTAAAAATAATGATAATAATAGCTACCACTTACATTGTTGAGAGCACATTATATATGTATGAACTTGAATGGACCTAACAACTCTATGAGACAGATTATTATTGAGCTTATTTTGTAGATGAGGGTAATGAGATATGTGGAGCTTCAAGAGTTCAGTCACATGACTAGTAGGTGGCAAACTAAGACTTGAACCCTAGCAATTTCCACCTTACATCACCTTCTGTTAAATGGAATTATTGTTCTAACCAGGCCACCAATGAGCCAGCCTCTGTTCAGCTCACCAATCTGGGATGTGGGCTTTTTTTTTTTTTTTGCCACCTACTATACATTGTCAAGCACACAGTTTAAAATGTTTCCAAATTAGAGCCCTTCCCTGTTCTGTTTGACAGCCTGGTGTCAACACCCTCATCTCCAGGAATAGCTCTTGGAAAGTTCCTGCAACCATTGCGGAAATATTCCTTCCCTCCCTCCTCCACTGGCTAGGATTCAAGTCCTAGGTCACGAGTCTGGGAGTCAGAACAGTGTGAACTTACAGGTGAAGGCACAATCTGGAAGCCCTTCACCAGAGTTCTCTTCAGCAGCTGGGTGCAGAAAAAGCAGAATTGTGTCACCCACATCCCTCCAGATTTCCCTTCTAAAGAAGACCCAAGTACCTACTCAATAGGTCTCCAAATATCAGATAAATTGCCCCCACAAAAGTTAGCCATGGATATTCAATGTAGCAGTTGAAATCTTCATGCAGGGATTGCCCCAAAGAGGGAGATCTCTGAGTGTCAAGTAGGTTGGCCATGACGTCTCTTCTTACAGGTACCCTCTATTGACTGTGCTACATATGACAGCATAGAACCTTTCAGGGCCTCAGCTGTCTCACTTGTGAAACCGAGTGAGATCAGTTTTCTTACAGAATTGTTTAAGACTTTTAAAGAATAGAGCTAACAGCCTGGTGTACAGTGAGCAGCCCACAAATGCTCCTGTGTCTCCATTTCATGGCTCTCTGTATCTCTGTCCATTCCAAAGGTAGATCAGTAATAGCCTTTACTTTGGATCTTGGGACAAATAAAGAGTGAATCCTGTGAAGTGAGTTTTATATAAATTCATGTTGGATTCACTTCTTTCCACAGGTGGTCCTTTGCATCTATAGTAGGTAGAAATGATTGGCAGAGATATAAAAATGGGAGACGAGCTTGTTCTCACATATAAAGAATTTATTCTTGACCTAGGTACACAGGAGGGAAACAATGAGAAAAGAATTTCAAAAAGCTTGATATCAAGAAGATTGGAAATGATGTGAACTGTCAAAGAAAGTAACTGTTGTATCTCCTTCAGTTGAACCACACCCAGTCTTGCACCTATCCAAACACATATCTTAGTTTGACTAATCTGGTATATTGGCTCTGTGTCTAATGTGTGGAATAGATACAAGCTCTCCAACAGACATAGAATGGGCATTACACACAGTAATTTAGATTTCCAAGCTGCATTACTTAAAGAAGTAAAAAAAAGAGATGAAATTAATTTTCATAATATATTTTATGTGCCCAATATGTTCAGAATATTATTTGCTCAATTGGTAATCGATACAAAAATTATTAGTGAAAAATTCCACATACTTCTTCCACACTAATATTCAAAATATGCTGGGCATTTTACACCCACCATACATCATAATTTGGACTGGCCACATTTCAAGTGCTTGATGAACACGCATGGCCAGTGGCTCCTAAACTAAGCAGGTCGGAGATAGATGGTTAATTTCTTCAAGGGAAGGGAGCACTTATTTCTCTTTGTATTTTCAGTCGACTCATCTTTCTGACTAGCCTGCTTTATGGCAGCCTGGTGTTCACTACTTTTACTCTTTACTTTTTTCCTTTCCCTTCTTTCTTGCTTTCTTTTTTCACTTCCCCACTCCTCCTCTCCTTTTATCTTCCCCTCTCCTGGGGATGGAACACATGTGGTACAAATGTTAGACAAGCAACCTAACATTGAGCTATCGTTTGAATCCATGTTTCTAATACTTTTGTTGTATGCAAGTGAGTCCTCACTTGCACATTTCAGCATAGGCTACTGTATATCCTTGATTAAGCTGCACTGACATCATTTCTTCACGGCTGCTTATTTGCCGTCATTCATTGCCTCAAATGGAACCATTATACTTCTTCTTCTTCTTATTTTTTGTCAGTCATGGGGTTTGAACTCTGGGCCTGGGCACTGTGCCTGAGCTTTTCAGTTCAAGACTAGTGCTCTACCACTTAAGCCACAGATCCATTTCTGGTTTTCTGATGGTTAAGTTGGAGATAGGAGTCTCATGGATTTTCCTGCCTGGGCTGACTTTGAACCGTGATCCTCAGATTTCAGCCTCCTGAGCAGTGAGAATTACAGGCGTGAGCCATTGCCACCTGGCCAGTTGGTACCTTTTTATTGCTGAAATCACTGGGAAAATTGTTCATGATGCATCAGGTAGTTATTTAACTCTGTGTCAGTGTATGTGTGGCTTTAGGATCGCTCAGATGACTGCCTGGGCCCAGATATTACACTTTGCGAGTAGATATTGTAGAGTTGGAAGCAGTGAAAAAGAGTGATGAAAGTCTGCAATGTCTCAATTTATGTGGAGAGGTTAAGAAAGGTGGGCATAAGAGATTCACAATATGCTGGAAATGAATTGTACAACTTGGGGGGTATTGGTGGGAGAAAAATGAAGGAGGGGGATAACAAGTTTGACAAGAAATGTACTCACTACCTACCTATGTGACTGTAACCTCTCTGCACATAACCTTGACAATTAAATTAAATTTAAAAAATGTAAAAAAACCCAACACCAAAAGAAAGGTGACCAGCAGAGAAGGCTGAGTAGGGGAGGTGCTCGCACAGTGGCAGACCTTAACAAAGCAGGCCACAGAGGACTCGTGCCAAGTGTTCTCATAACTGAGAGTCAAGGACTTTATCTCTGCAGGACTATGTCATTTATATGCCCGTGCCACTGGGCATAGCCCTGTCCACTTCCTCTGTGACCTTGAGAATGTCATTGAATTTGTCTAGGCCTTTGATTCCCTATCTCTAAGACAGGAATAGAGTTTGAACTATAAATGTTATCTTGAGTATTAAATGTTTATATAATGGCTCACATCTGGAATTCTCACTACTCAGGAGACGGAAATCTGAGGATCAGGGTTCAAAGCTAGCCTGGGCAGGAAAGTCCATGAGACGCTCATCTCCAATTAACTCCCCAAAAGTTGGAAGTGAAATTGTGGCTGACATGGTAGACTGCTAGCCTTGAATAGAAAACTGTAAGGGACAGTACCCAGGCCATGAGTTCCAGTTCCAGGTTTGGCACACAGACACAAACACAAAGGCATACACAGAGACACAGATATGCACACACATGCATGTACATAACCATATATAGTCCCCAGCTCTGTGCTTGTCTTAGATTAAAGAAGCAAGAAGTGACATTCCTTCTTAACCCCTCGAGAATTCTGAACCTAGTATTTGGAAGAAAGGGTAGTTAACATTTACAAGGGGATCATTTTATGCCAAGATGTTTTAAGCCCATTGTACATATTACCTTGCTTGATATTTATTGTGCAGCAATTCTACATATAGGTACCAGTTTACTCCAGCTTTAAATATGAGGAAACTGAGTCATGGTGACTCACTGAAGGTTTCACATCCAGTAAGAGGCAAGCCTGGGGTTCAACCCCTGGCAGCCTGGAATGCTCCCCACCACGCAGTGGCCTCTGGGAATGTGTGGACACTCCTTCCCAGCAGGAGTGTCAGTCCTGTGGTCCAGAAAGGTCTGGGTGTCAGCAGTTTGCTGCAGGGATAGTTTCTCCTGGGAGACAGGGAGAAGATGCTTCTGTTAGTCAGAAATCAGCTTCTTATGAAAGTAGCCTAATTCATGGCCTGGTGTGGTGATTTGGGTCTGTCATCCCATCACTAGGGAGGTAGAGGTAGGAGGATTCTGAGTTCTAGGCCAGCCTGGACTACATAGTGAGATCCTGAATTAAAAGAGAAAAAGGAAGGGGATGTAGGATCCTCATTCAGCATTCGATTCCATAGAAGCCTGGTGGCAAGAGACTAGGACTCAAATGGACCACAGAATGAGAGCTGAGCTTTTGGAGATAGCGGATAGAAATTAGGGACTTTCAGAGCCTAACTAGGTCACCAATACTATAGCTGGACAGCTTACAGAACTCGTTAGAAGAAGGAGGTTTTGGAGTGTCCTTACTTAACCTACCCAAGAGCTGAGGCATTTTCAAATGTGAACACGTCTCACTAGCTAAGGGTTCTGAGAACAGTGAAGACAGATGGTGCTGAGGAAGACTGGAAAGAGAAGTCTGTTTTGCCTGGAAAAGTCCAAGAGGGAAGAAGCAAGATTACATTACTGATTGCTGGTCTATGCCAGGTACTTTCACATGCCTCTGTTTAAATTCGACATGGTGGTTGCCGTTAATTCCTCCTGCCTATTCTTTTTAATGGGTGAAACAAACTTAGAGAGGATATATAATTTTTCTTAAGCCAAACAAAGTGTGGTAAATCAAACCCCAAAGAGACCAGCCTGGGCGACATAGTAAGATTTTGTATAAACTCGTCATGCTTATTCCACTGAGGTGACAAATGATTGCTGTGTAAGAGACTCCAGGTGCTTGGGAGGCTAAGGTTTGAGGATTGAGATTCAAAGCCAGCCCAGGCTGCATTGGTGCATAATAGTGCATAAACTAGCACAAAGCCAGAAGTGGAGGCATGGCTCAAATCATAGAGTGCTATCCTTGGGCCTCAAGTTCAAATTCCCTATTGGCAAACAAGCAAACAGACAAACCACCACCAACGGAAACTAGAGAGATTGAATCCATGCTATGAAGAAAGTCTTTATTTCTTTCCTTGGCCTCCTTCAGCTCTTTGGCTGATTTTAGAATTTTCATATCAGACTCTTCGTCTGGTTTTGATGTCTGGAAAAAATAACGCTGATGGCATGAGATTGTGAGATGGTGATTATCTTTTTGGAGAATGTCTCAGTTGGGTGTTACTTCTTAACAGCTCTCTAACTTTTGCTTCAGGCTTTCTAAAGAAGACAGAAAGAGTGTGGAACAGGGGCCTGTGGTGGGTGGTGTTGTCTAGTTGAAATTTGAGAATATTTCTATATTTGCATTTAATTTTCTATTTTCGACAACCAATCCTTAATTTCCCGTGTAATGTAATGTGATCGTTTTCCTCTTAGTCTAAGACAAACCTGACTTGGTTCCATGTGTTATGCCAATGTAAGGGTTCTCTACATACTGTTGGGCTGTTGAAACACTGATTCAGCCTTTTCACCTGGGAATCAAATAGGCCAACACAGGGAGAGTTTCTTTTTTTGTGTAAGTCCATCAGTGTTCAGATGTACTGTGGAGAGAATGTTGGGGTTTGTAGATTGGAACTCACCTCGGCCCTCTGCTACCACGTGGTATCAGAACAGTCTTGGAGCTCTCAAGCTGGCCTTGTGTTGTGCAGATAGAAACAGGGATGGTAGGAATAGGCAGCCACGCCTCGGCTTCACATCATTCTTTCCAATCCGGGCCCCACTCAGATGTCCATAGAGTGGATTAAAGTGACAGATCTTTGAACGATGATGTCATTGTCTCCATTGGAGGATGGTGTGGGATTAACTCCATGCAGTGAATTTTCTCAGGTATCTCTGCTCATAATATCTCCTTTGTTTTTGTTTGGGTGCACAGCCCGAGGCTTGAACTCAGAAGCCTCTGAGTGTTGTCTCTGAGCTTCTTTAGCTCAAAGCTAGCACTCTACCACTTGAACCATAACTGCACTTCTGGCTGCTTGGGAGGTAGTTAATTGGAGAGTCTCAGGGATATCCCTCCTCCCACCCAGGTTGGCCTTAAATTGCAATTTTCAGCTCTCAGTCTCCTGAGTAGCTAGGATTACAGGCATGAACCACCAGCTTTAATTTCATGGATGGCTTGAACTTTCCTAGTGACTTCCACAATCCCAGAACAATATGGGTCCAATTTGCCCTGCAAATGGATGTATAGTTGTGAATATATTTTACTTCATTTTCAAATTCTTTTCAGTATTTAAGCACAGTTAATTAGAAAGGTTAATTATGTCTTTTTTTTAGTCTAGGACCTATAACTCCAATAGCCCTGTAGAGGAGAGTCAGAAAATGAGAAAGGGTAAGATGGTTAGCAGTTTGGATTTGTGGACCATAAATAAGGTCTCCATTTCATTATGTGACTTGAGTATGACAGAATGAAAGCAGCCCAAACAATTCATGTAAATGTACGAGCATAGTAGTATGCCAATAAAATTTTATTTATAAAATCAATTAATAGCTGGGGGCCAGTGGCTCACAGCTGTCATCCTAGCTGCTCAGGAATCTGAGATCTGAGGATCATGGTTCAAAGGCAGCTCGGGCAGGAAAGTCCATGAGACTCTTATCTCCAATTAACCATCAGAAAACCAGAAATGGTGCTATGGCTCCAAGTGGTAGAGTGCTAGCCTTGAGCTGAAGAGCTCAAAGTCAGTGCCCAGGCCCTGAGTTCAAGCCCCATGACTGCCCCCCCCCCCCAAAAAAAAATCAAGTAATAGGCCAGATTTGGACATTGGCCCATAGTTTGCCAACCTCTGCCTTAAAATGTGTTCTTTTTTTCTGCTCTTGAGGTGCCAATGCAATGTGCCTGACATAGGGTGGATACTCAATGGGTTGATCCTCACCCTTACCCCAGCATAGAATTATAGCATAATCACAGCATCTACTGCCTTACCCACATTCACAAATTCCTCCCTCTCACAGCGTCGATGGGAGCCTGGGTCATGCAGAATCAATTTTCTCAGGTGCAGCATGTGACTGTACTTGGCTTTCTGGCCTGTTCCTCTGAGCTCCATGTGTGGAGAAAATCAGACAGCCTCTTCCAGGAATTCAGTAGAAAAGAATTTCTAGGCAAACTGCCTAAAAGCTACATTGTGTTCTTAGAAAGCAGCTGTTGCATGTGTTAAGAGTCTACTAAGTGAGATCACTGGTAGGAGTTGTTCTTTGAAGCCTGACCTGGAGTCTGAGCTCTACAGCTGATCTCCAAGACCAAAGACAGACCCATTAGGCCCAGAGATTCGAACCTGGCAGTTTCTGCCATTTCCTGCTGCCTAGGGTCCACTTAGTTCTGCCCAACCCAAAGCTAAATACAGAAGAAGAACATAAGGAAGATGGGATTTCAACTACCTTGGGCTTTCCCCATTTGATTCAGGAATCCTGTGGATTCCTGCATGGGCCATACTGAGTTCCATTCCCACCCTGGTATGGTACAAAGTCTCTACCTGCTGCCTTGGGGGTCATTGGAAGTTAGAGCTACACCTTGAAACAAATTGATTTATCTATTTTAAAATAATACTTCTTTTCTTTAAAGGTTAAGAATTTTATTTTTATTCTTCTCTGAATTGAAGAGATTAGAGGGTGTACGGTACCATGGCTGTCCTAGGTCCTTTATTTTCTAGTAAAGCAGGTTGCAGCCCAATGATGAAATTTCACTTGTCTAAACTCATACAATTATGATGTTAGACACTTCTAGATTTCCTAGTTTGGGTTAGAGTCATAGTGAGCTATTTACATATTGTTCAAGAGCTTTACAAAAAGGATTGAATACCAAGTGCTATAGGAGGAATGTTTTGCCTATCATTATATAACCAAGCTACCAGGCAACCCCATTATCTTATGTATTTATAATTTACATTCATTTACACATAGTGTATGTGTTTATGCATGTATATATGTATACACATATATGTTATTCATTAATTTATTGTTCATTTGTTTCATAGATACTGAGTATCTTTTATGTTTCAAGTGTTGTAATCAGGATCCCTGTACTATGTGTGTGTGTATGCACACATGTTCCTGTGTCTACTGGAGGGAGAGTGTATATATTACAACACTAGGAGATTCACAGTTTTGACCCTCCAGGTTATCAAGAGTCTCATGGATTCGGTGGGTCAGAAACTGAAGAGAGGACTAACTCAATCAGACAGATCTCATCTGTGGGCTCTCATTAGACTCTATTCACAGGCTGTCTGGGACTGCTTTTCTCTGAAGGTTGAGTTGTAGCCGGAGGACCACTTGCAAGTACATCTCAGGGTCCTTAGCTCAGCTCTACTTTGCTAGAGTCCTTAGCTCTGTTTTGGAGGATGCTGCAGCATCCTCTTGGCATGATGGCCTGCTTCCCTCAGGTGAGCAATTCAGTCGAGAATCAACATCCCTGTATCAATGCATATTTTAGTAGTTAGCTATGAATCCTCTGGGAGATGGCCGCCCTAAGGCATAAATACGAATGGGTGAAGATCATTGTGGGCCTCGTTATAAACTGGCTTCCACATTTTCAGGGTGGAAAATGCATAGATAATTCTATACTCTATATCCCATTTCTCTCTTGAAGATATAGATAATCCTATACCTCATCTCTGTGGAGGCACATAACAAAAGAAAGAAGTAGAGAGTTGAAGGGAGTCAATGGTAGTTATAAATGACTTTATCTGGGGTCAGAGAAGGGTGACAAATGACATTTTGTTAAAGGCTTTTTTTTTTTTTTTTGGAGAAAGTTGTGTTGAGACTGAGGTATGATGATTGAATAGGTATTGGACAGACTTGGGAGCAAGGGTATGGGAAGAGTATTCTGAACACAGAGAAGAACATTCTTTTGGTTTCAACTAGAATGACATTTCTTCCAAAGCTCTAGTCCCAGGAGATGCAGGACAAAAAAAGTTCTGTGCTTAAATAAGTTGGGAAAATGCAGTGTCGTTCAGTTCTTATGAGAGATTTGTAGTTCCCACTCATGTTTGGAAAGCTTGAGAAATTTTGTGTGAGCGATACCTTGACATAGTTTAACCCTAAATTCACTTGAACTTGGGAGAACTTAATATTCTGTGGAGCATATTTTGGGAAATGCTGCATTAGACCAAATTTTCAGGGCTTGGAAATTTTGCCAGTTCCTCATTAGTGCTTCTCAGTAACTTAAAGGGGAGAGGGAGGAAGTTATTCTTGTTGGCCTCAGATTTTCTTCTTGAAAAGAAAGGAAGGGAGAATTCATTCATTTACCTAATGTATTTGCACATACATCTTTAATATCTACAAGTGAAAGGTGATTCAAGCAGGATTAAATCAAAGCGAATAATGATTAGCCCACATGGTACAAAGACAAGGGTAGATCTTCAGTCTTAAATGGGCTCAAGATATTCAAGCCACATCACCAGGAATCTGGATTGACATTATTTCCATCCAGGCTTTCTCCAGTTGGTGATGAAGGAGACTGCTAGCAGTGCTGTCTGGTTTAGCTTCTATGCACTGAGCATCCATTAGCAAGAATGATGGCTGATGGTTCCCACCATAGGCTGCTTGACAGACATTGATTGGCCAGACCAGAGGCATAGGCAGGGTTATAGGGTGTCACACTGGTATGGTTTTGAGCCATTGCTACCTTTTGGAACCTAGAACTTTGAATGATTCCTTCCTAACACCATGGGGATCAGAGAGAGGAGGAAGTGGTTTTCTACCAAATGGCAGGAAAGAATTCTCGGATGAAGGGCTACAAGTAAATGAAACAAAAATTATGAGCTATTGTTCTATTTCCTAATGGATCATTTATTCATTGTTCACTTTTTGGGAAACATAGAGAGAAGGAAGATTCTGATCTTAATCCCTCCCTCTAAATGCATGGAGTCATGGACAGCAAAGAGTCCCCTGGATTCTGTTACCAGTCAATCACTTCTCCTTTACACCTGTCTTCCAACTCAAGAGTTCCAGGAGGCCGTCATGCTTCAGTGAAGCTACCAATAACCACATGACTTTGGTCCTCTGGTCCTCTGGCTTCTAGTCCTCATTTTCATAGTCTGTGTTGAGTATATGTTTCTCTTCCATTGGATCCAGTTCCAACCTGTGTACATGGGCAATTCCACTCTGGTCCTCAGTTATGGCCACTAAGACCTTTGTGAGGAAAGGTAAGACTCCATTCTTGGCCATCTCTCTCTCGGCTCTACATATATATTAAAACCTATCCTGCCATGGCAGCTGGGATTGCCAAATGTAGCTAGGAGAGGATGGTTGGTTAGCTCAAAGGGTATGTGTGGGTCCTGTAGAGTTCTTCCACCTGACAGACTCTGAGAAAAGTGAAGAACTGATAACATGTGTAGCCAGGATGCAGGACACATAGCAAGTGCTCAGTAGATATTCATTTAAAGAAGTAATTAAGTAGCTGACAGCTTTAAAATACTTGTACAGCTTTTAAAAGTTAGGTCCTCAAATGGGACTGCATCAAACTCCAGAGCTTCTGCACGGCAAAGGACATAGCTCTCAAGATAAACAGAAAGCCCACAGACTGGGAGAAGATCTTTACCGGACATTCAACAGACAAAGGCCTCATCTCTAAAATATATGCAGAACTAAAAAAATTACCTTCTTCCAAAACAAAACTGCAAAGAACCAATAGCCCCCTCATCAAGTGGGCTAAAGACTTACAAAGAAACTTCTCTGATGAGGAAATGAGAATGGCCAATAGACATATGAAAAAATGCTCTACATCACTGGCCATAAAGGAAATGCAAATCAAAACAACATTGAGATTCCATCTCACCCCAGCAAGAATGTCATATATCAAGAAAACTAATAATAACAATTGTTGGAGGGGATATGGCCAAAAGGGAACCCTACTTCATTGTTGGTGGGAATGTAAACTGGTTCAGCCACTCTGGCAAGCAGTATGGAGATTCCTCAGAAGGCTCAATATAGAACTCCCCTATGACCCAGCAGCCCCACTTTTGGGTATCTATCCAAAAGCCCACAAACAAAATCACAGTAATGCCACCAGCACAACAATGTTCATCGCAGCACAATTTGTCATAGCGAGAAGCTGGAACCAACCCAGATGCCCCTCCATAGATGAATGGATCAGGAAAATGTGGTACATTTACACAATGGAATTTTATGCCTCTATCAGAAAGAATGACATTGTTCCATTTGTAAGGAAATGGAAGGACTTGGAAAAAGTTATACTAAGTGAAGTGAGCCAGACCCAAAGAAACATGGACTCTATGGCCTCCCTTATTGGGAATAATTAGTACAGGTTTAGGCAAGCCATAGCAGAGCATCACAAGGCCCAATAGCTATACCCTTAGAAACACATAAGATGATGCTAATTGAAATGAACTCCATGTTATGGAAAAAAGTGATATATCACAGTTGTAACTACTTTCAACGTCCTATGTGTATGTGTAGTTTCTATTATTGATAATGTTTTGTATCACCTTCCTATGTTTGTACCTACACTATCTCTGTAATCTTATCTGAGTATATTGGAAACCGTGTTTACTGGTATTGGAAGTAGGAAATTCAAAGGGAATACCAAATTAGAGAGACACAGGGTAAAAAAAGAGAAATAACTACAAAAGCAATACTTGCAAAACTGTTTGGTGTAAGTGAACTGAACACCTGGGGGGGGGGGAGGGAAAGGGGGGAAGGGAGGGGGGCATGAGGGACAAGGCAACAAACAGTACAAGAAATGTATCCAATGCCCAACGTATGATAATGTAACCTCTCTGTACGTCAGTTTGATAATAAAAATTTGAGAAAAAAAAAAAGAAAGAAAAGAAAAGCAGTAGCTTAATAAATTAAAAAAAAAAGTTAGGTCCTCATATATATTCATTAGTTTCAGTCCCATGTTAGGGATGAGAAAGACTGAGTTCCTGAGACACTGGCCTGATTTTCTCCAAGTCAATGTATTAAGAAGTCATAAAAGCTCAGTCCCTGAGCACAAGCCTCCTCTCTTCATAGCTTCTTCTGTTAACATTGATTGCGTAGACAATTTGAAAAGAAGTAGAAAAAAGAGGTATTTTGGGAAGGAAGATGGCATATCATTTCATGTGTTCCTTAAAATGTAAAAATATATTTAAACTGTTGTAGTTTTTGAGAAATGGATACTACCTAATTACCACATTCATAAAAGGGAAAAATCTGTTATTGCCTAAGGCCAAGAATGTTTGCTTAACAAAAATTTCTTACTCTTCTTTAATTATGCAATTACACAAAGGATCCACATATATGATTACACTTTTACCTCTATTGGCAATTAAAATTTGTAATCTGGATGACTACTAGACCTTGTAATGAGATTATATTCCCCTATTAAAGGAATGATCCAGTGATGCACGAAAGAACATTTGAGTTTTACTTAGTGAGCTTTGGTTGTTGGAGGCAGCTTGGACTTAGAAAAGACAATATTAAACGAAGTAAGCAAGACCCAAAGAACCATAGGGTGCATGGTTCCCTCATTTGTAGTCATTAGAATGTGCCTATAAATCTGCAAGTAAATACAATGGGTGGTAAAAGACAAAAATTACATTTGGACATGGCAAATTAAGTAGGACTCTAAACATTCACACAGTGAGATCAGAGAAGGGTGTTCTGAGGAGAGGATCACAGAGGCTCAATAGCTAGGTGCACAGAATCATACAAAATGATTTTTTTTTAAAATCAAAATGACCTCCAGGAAATGGAAACAAGAAGTTTTTATTTTACTTTTTTCAAATTTTTTCTCCCTTTTGTCACTTTTTAAAATTTCAGTACTTTTTGTCTGGTATGCAAGTTTATCTGTTTGGGGAGGGTAAGGGAAAACAACGAAATCGTCGGACAAAGGGTAAACTAATTCAGTGGTGAGAACTCACTAGACACTATGTTGGTAATGAATTATACAATGTGGGGGGAAGGGGTTCAGAAGGGCAAATTGGGAGAAAATAAGAGAAGAGGTGACACTGTTCCAAAAGAAATGTACTGGACCTGACCTATGTAACTGTAACCCCTCATCTTTACAATAAAATACATTAAAAATAAAAACAGACATCATAACTGAGGTAGATTCACACTGGAGTGTCTGCTGCCTGCAGACTTCAAAGTATTTAGGATTAGAACCTTGGGTTTTATGACTATGTTTTTACAATTCGGTTTTATGAGGTCTGGAAATCTTTATAGTATGTCAGATATTCTCTCTGGCTTTTCTTTTAAAATCTGAAGATGCCTAAGTGTTTTGAAAACACACTGGTCTGAGGCTTTATAGACAATGATCAATTGTCACTCTTTATTTTATGCCCTAATTTCTTGTACAATGTCCACAATAAGGACATTTGGGGGAACAAATGAGTGTAAAGCTTCCTAAACCTCACTGACTAAAGAAAATGAGAAGCTTTATATATTACGGAATGGTTGAGTACAATAAATCTGGAGGAAAACTTGCCAAGGCTCTCTTGGTAATGTCCGTATGGGTATCTGCTCTCTCTTATTTCTTCCCATCTTCCTAGATGTTTCATAGAGTGAGTGAACATTCTTACTGCAAACTTACTGACCAAGAGCTGTATTTGCCCAGCTTAGATCACATGCCCCTCCCCACGAGCTGTTCTTTGACACTCTGAAATCTGCAGGCCAGAGCTATAGGACTCCTCTTGTGGCAGGAAAACAGCCTAGTGTACTTGGGTTGAGAGAAAGACCGAGAGATGGATTGGTTCTGCAAGGGCAATCAGAATGATCCAGCAACTGAGATATTAATAGAAGAAGCCAGATGACAGATGGACTGTCAAAGTCTATAGATGTCCCTATAGTAGCTGTCCAAATCTCCCTCGTCACTCTGATGAGCTCACTGCCGCTGCCCCCCAGAACACTTGTCTTAAGTTTTAAATAGCTATGAATCTCAGGAAATCCCTCCTAGCACTCAGGCATTCTTCCCCCATTAAACTTCGGTTACCTTTGGGATCATCTACAACACTCTACTCTCACCCCACACAAGATAAAGGTTTCAATACATCCAGCCCTTGTCTTGCTGGTTTTTGCCAGTGAACTTCCTTTGTTCCTTATCCCTCTCTTACTTTCTAAGCTAGAGTTATCCTGTTTTTGATGGAGGATGGTGGGCCTGCTTTATTGGCCTCTCTCCATTGTAGCTGCTCTCCTTTTCCTGTTTCTTTTGAACTGAAGGTGCTTAGAACAG
Organism: Perognathus longimembris pacificus; assembly: GCF_023159225.1. Lineage (NCBI taxonomy): Eukaryota > Metazoa > Chordata > Mammalia > Rodentia > Heteromyidae > Perognathus > Perognathus longimembris. The sequence continues at coordinate 10,473,999 of NC_063172.1, forward strand.
ATCCCAGCATTCCTGGTGTATTCCTTTTGGGTCTCTGATACTTGCAGCTAAACAAAGCTGCAAAATTTCCATTTTATAGATGTGGGAAAATGAGGCTTGGAGAAGTCAAAGTATCTGTCAATTGTGTATACCAGAGTAAATGCTTCGGACATACGTATTCTGATTTAAAGCAAAGCGTCTGTCACTGCTCTAGACTGTTTCCCATGGTGTGATGTTTTTCTATTCTGATTTAATTAAATTATGATTGCCTGTGGCTGGCCCTCAGCATAGTCTGACCCAGACGTCCTTTAATGTTGATCTGATTTAGCTCTAATTTTGAGGAAATGGCCTTGGGCTTCTTCAGAAATTAAGGAGCCGAAAGATTGGTAGAGAAATAGGAGGAGTGTTCATTAGGCACCATGACAGTAAATTTCACTATCCTCATTTTGTAGTATAATCCATTGTTTATACAATCATCATTTAATTAATTAGCAATTATGCTTGCTAAGGATCTGAAGATGCCCATTAATAAAACCTGGCAATTTGCTCTTGGGGTCGGAGGAAAAATGGATTACAGTCATTTCACTTCTTTTAAATTGAAGTAAGTTAACTTTGCTATTATAACTTACCACATTCTTTCCCAGGAACATTCATGGAGGCAAATTCTCTAGGTCAGAAACCTTTGTTGTGTTTGTCCCAGCTCTATCTTTGAGATCTTGAGGAATATGCGAATCTAAAATACATAAGTTGTCACCCAATGTACTGAGACACAAAATGAGGTACAATTATTTCATTCCCATTTTGGGGCAAACTCATAAACCATAGACTATCACAGACTTAAGGGTTTGTGCTTGTGAATTTCTGTACTTTGGAGAAACACAAAAAGAAATTAAACAACAACAACAAAACACAGAAAACCCAAATAAACACCAAATTCAATTGACTCTTTGGCTAAGTGAACTCATTGATTAAACAGCATAGACATGATCTATTCCTCACTTTATATGGATACATTTGAAAATGGAGGCCGATAAAAGCCACAGCCCATAGCAAAGGAGATGAAAGTGTGCTCCTGAGAAGTCATCAGGCTCTTCTGTGTCACACGTATTGGACAAGCCCAGGTGTTCTTTCTACTCATTATACTTGAGCAACTATATGGACTCTAACATCATCGGGTTTTTGGTGCTACTTATGATCCAATAGTGGTTTAGCTAAACTAGAAAACTTGCCATCTCCTCTCCCCACCTTCCTATTCTAAAACAAGCACTTCGCAGAGTCTTGGCTTATGTGTTTTTTTCGTCAAATGGAAATGATTCCACTTTTTCTAGTTGAAATCTGGTTTTTTTATTCTGAGCTTCTCATCACATCTCTGCACAAATGTTTCTCTTTATAATCAAGGAATTTGAGAATCTAGTGGGTACTAGGTTTATCCTTGCTGATGGGATGAGTGGAAAAGTGGTGGGCATCCTTAGAATGTAGAGGGCAGAAGATAGGATAAATAAGAGCTAATGTAGATAATGGGTAGAAATATGCTATGAAAGGTAAGGAGATGGAAGGCTTGTTAAAACTTTGGGTTATTGCTACCCTCCTCTTGAACTTATGTCATGTTTGTATTTCTCAGGCTTGGTGTGATGTTTTCTCAGAGAGAGTATATACCTATTACAATGACAAAAATACCCAAACACCAGTAACATTAAAGGCTGCTGAGGACCTGAAGCAATGAAAATTCATATGCACTGCTAGTGAGAAGTTGAAATGGTATGGCCATTTTGGAAGAGAACTTGGCAGTTTCTTTGAAATGAAATTAAAGAACTCTTACAATTCAATTCAGCCATCATACTTCTTAGTGTTTGTTCAAATAGATTGGAAATATATGTTCCCATAAAACTTGGGCATGGATGGTGATAGTAGCTTTATTCATAATTTCCAAAACATAAAAGCAATCAAGATATTCTTCAGTTGGTGAGTAGATAAACTATGATATGTCTTGACAATGGAATATGACTTTGCACTGAAAAGAAATGAACTGTCAGGTCATAAAAATAAATGGAAGAGGGCTGGGACTATGGCTTAGTGGTAGAGTGCTTGCCTAGCATGCACAAAATCCTGGATTTGATTCCTCAGCACCACATAAACAGAAAAGGCCGGAAGTGGCACTGTGGCTCAAGAGGTAGAGTGCTAGCCTTGAGAAAAAAAAAAAAAAAGAAAATAAAAAGTCAGGGAGAATGCTCAGACCCTGAGTCCAAGGCCCAGAACTGGCAAAACAAAAACAAAAACAGAGCAAAATAAATGGAAGAATCTTAAATGTGACTATCACTAGGTGAAAAAAGCCAATCTGAAAAAGATACAGATTGTATGATTCTACCCATGTCACATTCTAGAAAAGGCTAAACAGAGACTACAGAGCTCAGCACATGCCAGAATGAATTACAGTGAATATCCCAGTTTGGCGGGGGACTCCGGTATTGGGACAGGGTATGAGTGTGTGAGGATCAGAACTGTACGGGAACTCTACCTTCTGTCCGAGGCTGCTGAGAACCTAACACTGCTCTAACAAGAACATCTACTTAAGAAAGAAGAGAAAGAATTCACATGGTGTACCTACAATATATCAAGTAGTTCAGTGGGCATTTTTGCATGACTGTCTCATTGATCCTTTTAAGCCTAAAATTCCCAGTGTTAAAGAAAAATAATCCTCAGTGATGGATTAAAGAACTCAGGCCCAGAAAGTTTAGATAACACTCTCAAGGAGGGGGTCGGGGGAAGGTGACCAGGAAAGACATAGGAGCTCACACCTGTGAATTCTGTGCTGTTCTGTATTAAATAGCAGATCTCTCAGACCTATATAGTTTGTAAAAAAAAATACCACTGGCTTCACTCTGCTCCCTACCAGGGCTTCTCCCCCTGAGCAAGGTGGGCCCATGGTCTCGTATGACTCATGGACAGCAGCCGGAAACTAGTACTTGAGAAGTCATATAAAAATCAGTCTGGCATTGTGCCTTCCTCATTATTGCTCTAGGAATAATTATAACAGCCCTTTGTCTGTGGAAAGGAACTTCAAAGTACCCGACAAAGAGTATCTCTGGTGGGAACTGTGATTATCACCATTTTATGGCTGGGGAAACTGAGGAATAGATTCGTTAAATGGCTTACCCAAGTTGCCCTGGTGAATCAAGGACCCGAGCCTGCACACACGCTCTTGCATCACAATTCTGCTCTTGGTCCAAAACATATGCCACCTTCATTAGCCTACTATTACCGATTCCTGGATAAGAATTAAGGGATTAAATCCATCCAAATCATAGCATCTATTGCATTGTGAAGTTCATAGAACGGAAGCTCGGGTCTCTCTGGGAACTAGGTCAGCAGACGGAGGGTTTTAATTAAGCTTCTGGCATAGGGATCTTGGGAATGAAATCACACCAATGCAGGAAATCCGCAGTCATTTACACAGTGGCTAGACTCATTGCCCAAAGAAATTCAAGGTTTTTGTCATTTGGGAGTCTCATGGTGAGCTTGGCTTGGATGAACTCTTTGGTTTCAAGGCACAACAAGCTGCCTACTACTGTGTAGGCTTGTGAGCAGAAGGCTCTGTGTGCTGAATACGTGAGCTGGCTTTGTAGTCCTCATTCACTGCGTGGAGTTGGGTTTTGTTTGGCTGAACACCGATAAGGCAGGTACAAGTTGTGTGGCTTAATGCATACACGAGAGCAACATTCTAGAAATTTGGTTGCAACATGGGGTTATTCGAGAAACTGGGTGAAAGACTCAGAGCTTGTCTGGCCTTTGTGACATTGGATCCCCGGTGCTGTAAGCAAGCATTCATTTGTAAGTATAGATGCATACACACATGCATAGATACATTCATACATCTACGAAATGTTCCAGGCAATGCCGCGCTTGACAGGCACTCACCGTTCCTAAACTGCTCTACATTCCACTTAGGTTTGCTCTTCTTCTTTGCCTGCAAGTCCTGAAGCTGTGGGACATCTCTACGCACAGACACGCGCATGCTGGATTTTATTGAATGCGACTGAGTGTCTACAGCAGGGTTACCTCCCTTCATTTCCCCTTTTCTTCTGCAAGATAAAGATACAGTCTTACCAGAATTAGGCACATTCCTCAGCCTACAAAAAAGGAATCGGATCTTATTTTGGAAGGGAATTAAGGGGATACAAACATTTAAGTTCTTACTCCTTGTATATTTGTTGTTGTTGTTGTTGTTTGAGGGAAAGAAATCCACGTGGAAGCAGGAAGTCCCACAATGAAATGTACGCGATTACCCACTCACTGTGACCCTCATCTCTACCTGTGCATTTCGTCCTGTAATAAACCATCTGACACGCACACAGATCCATAGGCCAGCGGGGCAGGCAGCATTCATCATTATACTCCAGGGAGCTAAAGTAGTGGTTTGTCCAAAGGAACACAGGTATTCAACAGTAGTCTTCATTCTAACATCCATTTCTTTTCTTTCCCCTTTGCTATGCTACTGCCATTATGCAAAACTGTCAGAAATTACTAACCTATATTTGATAAATACAATATTAAATGAATTTACCAAGCCCCGAGAAAACCAAAAACAAACCTAGTATAGACCTAACTGGAGTGTGCCTAGAAATCATCCTGTAAATGGCTGATTCTTTTCTCCGAGGGCCTGTTGTGTATGAAAAGTACATTCCACTAGGTTTTCTGAAGCTCCATTTATTCAACAGCTCTCTCCCAATTTAATATCTCCTCTCTAATGGCTCTGGCGCTATGCTGCTAGACATCACAGCTCCGCGGCGTGATGGAGAGGGGTAGGTAACTACACTGGCCAGTCTATGAGGCAAAGTACCTGTTACAATCGCCCTTTCTGCATTCACAGGGAAGTTCACCTCTTCACCTGACTCACCTTTTAAGCATTCTTCCATTTTAAAGCCATCTTTTGCATAGCTGAGTGGTTGGATGGTTTGGCACTGAATGGATTTTGGTTGAACAAGTCTGTTCCTCTAAAATAGCATTTCCCCCTGTATATCAATCACAAAGCTCTGAGGAGTCATTATCAACATGTAAATTGAGATTTCCAGAACTCAGGGCAAAGGTGATGAGAGTTTATGCAGAACTCAGTAAAGAAGACACGAAGGAATTTATTCTAAAATAATTGACTTTCTTTTGCTTATCTATTCTAACCTGTCTCCGTTGCTTCCCTGACGACTATTCTTAACTCCACATGCCTCTACCCTTTGCCCTATTATGCTTTAACCAAACTTGGTGCAAATACAAAAACCTCTATTTTTAAATTTCATTATTTATTGGATGACAGGATCAATTCGTAGGGATTTAAACCTGCGTGTTTATTTTGGGCAATGCATTATTTGGTAGTTGGCTGCGGTTTTTTCTCCCCCAGTGGGCCTCTCTCCCACTTACCGCTTAATCACTGCATTTCAAAGCTTTATGACTTTGATGCCAACATAAATGTCCCTAAGTGATGTAATATTTAGTTTTGTCTGCTGTTTTGGGCTTCCCATGGTTAGAATAATGCTGCATATTGTATTTTCTTCCTGTGACATGTTTCATTCTCATATCATTCTGCTTCTTAGATCCTTCCAGATGGATGCATTTATCCTTTGTTACTGCTATGCAGTATTCCAGAGTGAACTACTGCTGGAGAAATGTCTTACCTATTCACAGACTTTTTTTTCTCTTTCATACAAATTTTAGAAATGGTTAAGTTTTATGGAAAAATATGCTGTTAAGATATGTGACAAAAATTATAGTTAGTTACGATATTTAAAATTTCCATACACCAGTATTGATTGCTTCTTCAACTCCTTCTGGAGATTAGTAATTTTAGTAGTGTATTTTTTTCATTCTTAATCTGCTAACAGATTGTCAATTTTGTTGACTTTTTTCCCCCAAACACTGTTTACTTTATCAACTTTTTTCTATTATAATTTTGTTTATTTTTTGTTTTCCTTTTTATTATAATTTTTCTATTTCATTTATTCATCCTAATTATCATAGCTTGTTTTCCTTTCTTTTAGTTTATTTTACTCTTCTTTTTCTAGTTTAATAAAAGTTTCTTAAGATGAGAAAAAAAAGATATGTAACAAAATAACATTAGATTGATCGATCAGTTTGGGGGAAAACACACATCTGTAAGGCAATGAATGAATTAAACTTACAATATTATAACATCCATCAATTATTTATGTTTTCTATTAAGCTCTATATTATCTAACAGCAGAATATATATTGTTGTGAATTATTATGTAAATTAAATTTTTTATCTTGATATTCTACCATATCTCAGTTTTAGTAGAAAAGAAAGATGTACTCTTCCTTAGTCTTTGCGACATATTGTTTACACATTGAGGACCAAATTCTAGTTTTTCCACAAAAATGTATTAATTTTTGTATGTTATAGTACAAAATAAGTTTTCCCAGTCCTGGTGCTTAAACTCAGGGCCTGGGGGCTGTTCTTGAGCTTCTTTTGCTAGCACTCTACAACTTAAGCACAGTTCTACTTCTGATTTTTTTCTGAGTAGTTTATTGGAGTTAAGAGTCCCATGGATTTTCCTGCCCTGACTGGCTTTGAACCATGACCCTCAGATCTCAACTTCTTGAGTAGCTAGGATTACTGATGTAAGCTGACAGAACTTGGCTTTATCTAAAATTTTTAATAATAAACATTTTATATTATATCTTTTTCTCCTTTTATGCCTTTCTTTTACCTTGAATGACAAGATGTCCTTTTAATCCTTAAAATTATTTTTTCTTAGTTTTGATAGTCTTGACCCAGAAGTCTGTGTCCTATTTGTTTTTGCTCACAAGAGCCAACTTTTATTGATCTATAAACATTTTTCCAGTTTTACCATTATTCTCTTTATGCATATAAATTCCTAACTTTGTTATTATTGAGGCTATCTCCTCAAATACTTTTTGATCTAATACGATTTTCATGTGATGTATTTAAAAAATTTGTTTTAAGTCTGCTATATTTGATTAAGAAAATAACTTGGGAATTCATTTTGTATATTAAGCTATATTAATAGAGTAATTCGAATAATAGTGTATGTTGGTTACATGCTAAATACTGTGCTTATCATTTAGAGAATATTATTTTTCTACTGATATGTTGAATTACAAAATAGAGTGTATTGCCCATTTTATAGGTTAGGTAATCATAAGGTTTGCCAGAAAGGAAACCTGTCACATGATTCAAGCAGAAAGGACTGTATTGGGGGGAGAGCAAACTTCCAGCCCACACAAGATGGAGGTGTGGGGAGAGAGAGGGTAAGGAAGAAGAGAAAAAGAGAGAAAAGAGCAACAGGGAGTAAAAGAGAAAAGAGAAGAAAGCAGGGACCGCGTTGAGCCTGATTGTATAGGAAAAGGTGGGTGATCTGGCCAGGTGGATTGGATGTGACCTCAGAGAAGGGGGAGGTAACTCCCTCCAGGTGTGCCAGTTACCTAGGTAACTCAGGTATTGGGTGCAGCCTTACACAGGTGGGGGGCATCTGCATGGAGCCCTCCCGGGGTGGACCTTATAGTAATGAGACTCAGGAAAAATTGGCATGTGGTCTAAGGTCACCCAAGTCAGGGAGCTTTGTGTCATTTTAGACCCTCGTTTATCTGTCTGCAGATTCATTCTTTTCTATTAGGTGATACTATTTATGAGTGGAAGCCAGTCCGTATTGTACTTCTGTTCATACCACATTCCAACCCCGTCCCATGACACTCTGGTGTTTCAGAAACAAAAGCCAGAAACTCCTTGTTCGTCAGAAGCTCCCATTAGCACAGGGGCTGAGCAGGAAAGCAAGCGTTGGCATGGTCTTCCTGGGCATCATTGCTGTGGAAATATTTTTTTTTTTCTACTAATCACTTCTGAATCTCTTTTCCTCCAAAGTGGACACTGTATAGTGGAGGTTTTGGGAGGAGAGTGAGAAATCATGTCCCTAATCTACTTTGTAGTCCAAATTAGGAAATTATCTTCCCCTCTTCATCCTCTCGTGAATAACTTGATTATCTCTTCCCCTGTTGGGTAGACATTTGCCACTCAGGTCGTGTCTGGAGAGGCTCCAGGCTTGGGGAATGTGAGGTATGGTACACACATAACCACTTCTTCTTTTGAAGGCAGGTGTCCCCGGGTCAAGGGTCACATGGGGGGATTATCACAGGATCTTTCACGGCTGACATTCTTGTCTGTATTCCAGCTTCTGTTCCCCAAAGGCTTCAAGCATGATGAGTGGTGAATTGTGATCTCGGCTTGCCTGGAAAGGAAAGATCATGGGAAACTTTGCCATGACCGACGGCATATGATGACTTTCTCCGAGAACTCAACTAACAAAGTCATCTGTGGAACTATTTATGCCTCCACGCTGATCAAGGTGCTGGAATTCAAATGTTTTAATAAGACTTCACTTTTGATGGACAAAGTCAAATTCATTGCCCTAGCATGTAATACCCTTTACATATTACTGTTTCGTCTGCTCTTTTTTTCTGTTTGCGTCCACAGCTGGCTCATATTAAACTATGTGGGGTCTTTGCACATGCTCTGGGCAGAAAGCAGCTTTATCCCCCTTCTCATCCTCCTCGCTGGAGGCTCTCTTTTCCTGAAGCTCCTCTCCAGCAGAGTGGATTTCTCTCTACCTTGGGACTGTTGCTTGCATGACATCTTTCCCTCCAGACCATGTGTCAGTCTAATACATTCCCTAGTCCCCATTCACATAACAAATACTCAATACATGCATTTTTCCTGCTTTGAATATTCCTCTGGGTGGAATTTTTTAGTGTGTGTGTGCACATACATGTGCGTGTGCATGTACACACAAGTGTGTCAGTACAAGGGCTTGAAATAAGGCCTTACATCCTTGCTTAGCTTTTGCACTCAAGGTTGGCTCTCTATCATTTGCGTATTCCTCCACTTCTGTTTTTTTTTTCTTCTTTTTTTTCCTTTGCTGGTCAATTGGAGATAAGAGTTTTCAGATTTGTCTGCCTTCACAGACTCCTGAGTTGCGAGTAATTTAGGCATGAGCCACGGGTGCCAAACCTATTTCCTTCACTTTGGACATTCATTCATCAACAGTCTCAGTGGTAATGTGATAAGCCAAGTGGGCAGACTTTGGACCAGCTTACAATTTCGAAGCCTTAGTGAATTGAAGTAAGAACAGAACCTGCCTGATTACACATTCACTGATGGACTTTCTTGAACAGTGCCATGCTGGTGGGAACTCTTCTGTTCTCTGGCTTCAAGTTATGTGTATATTAAGATGAATTTTATTCTTTAGGCTATTTGAATGCTTTTCCATCTGCCTCACCTGCAGAATTAAATCCAAATTTCTCAATAAGGCACTCAAGATTCTGCTTCTAGTCTAGAATTCCTTTTTCTTTTCTTTTTTAAGTATCTTTTTGTGGTTAACCACTGGGTAGCAGCAATGACATCATGATTTTCCTGCTATAAAGCAGGGAGGGAAAAATTAAAGGCTAAGTAGTTAGTATTGTGGTTTTTGTGGACTTGACAACTTTGTTAGAACAACTTTGTTATTACAGTGTGAAGGCAGCCACCAAATTACTCCAATGAATGGGAATGGCTGTATTCTAATAAAACGTTACTTACAAAGTCAGTCAGGGGGCTGGGTTTGGCTCAAGGGCTACAGTTTACCCCCTTTGCTATATGCCATCCCCAAAACCAACATGCATGATTTCCTTTGCCCTTTGTCATCAGTCCCGGTCACTTCTAACTCTTTTTCTTCCTACCTTCTCTTCATCTATTTCTTTTTCTTGCCAGTCCTGGGGCTTGAACTCAGGGCCTGAGCACTGTCCTTGGCTTCTTTTTGCTCAAGGCTAGCACTCAACCACTTTAGCCACAGTGCCCCTTTTGGCCTTTGCTGTGTATGTGGTGCTGAGGAATCGAACCCAGGGCTTCATGCATGCTAGGCAAGCACTTTACCACTAAGCCACCTCCTCAGCCCCTCTTTATCTGTGTTTAACATGTGCTTGATGCCTATGAACTCTTGTGAGAGAGCCTTCAACGACCGTGCTTAAAGTCTCATTGTCCATGGTCTGAATTGCCAGCGCCTCCCCAAACCGATCTCTATATTGAATGCTACTTTGCCTTTGGTTGTCCCCCTGACGTCCTGGCTCACGAGTCTCCGTTCCACCTCAGTCTTTGGAATGACGACTCTCCCCACCTTCACCACAGAGATCCTTACTCCTCCGTAAGTAGGACCATGCTCTGTCTCCTTTGGTTCTGCCAATTCAGAATCCTTGGTTCAACGTTCTCTGGGTTCAGTCTGGACTTAGTATCTCTACTCTGATACCATGTTTTCTGCTCTTTTCTAAGTGGACCAGAGTTGTGGCCTGGCCAGCTAGAATCAGGCCCTTTGTGCTTGCTGTTGTATCAGGTGATAAGAGATTAGAATATTGCCTTCTTGAGAAGTCCAGTCTAGCAAAGAAGAGATGCCACTAACTTTAATGTCATGTGGAAAACAACTTCCTTGGGAAGCCAGGCTTAGGAGTGAGGACATGAAGAGGAGAGGGCAAGGTCAGAGATGGCTTCTGTTTTTACATCATGCTGAAGAAACAACTGTGGTCCCTACTACCCTCCCATGTGAGTTCCAAAGCCTACTGCCTGTCCTTCAGTGTCCTTTGGAGCCCCTCATTTGTTTATTGCCCATTGAATTACCCTTTTTAAGAATCCTCAAAATAAACTAGCCTTCCTGGCTTACAGCATACCAGTTCCTACCTGCATGGCTCATGTTTATTGTCCTTACTTACCAACTGTGACACCTTGAAAGACTACTTCATCACTTTCTATCTCAATTTACTCATGTTTAAAATAAAATTACAAATCTTTGCTATTTATTAACGTAAGAGTTTTAAGTGTTTACTGAAATCTAGAACATGTCAGGTTTTTAATCACATGATAAATGTCCATTTCTTTCTGTTCACATCTCCCTTTTCCTTATATATCTAATTCTAGCCACACTTCAAGATCTATTTATGTTTTCCCTGCATCATGAAAAGTTCTACAACCATTTCAGCCAGACCTTGATTATTGTACTATTCTTAGGAAGCTAATAAACAAAATCTGAGGATATGAGACATTTCTTCCTAACTATATTCTGTTGTGGTAGCTACTTTATGTTTTCTCTTCATGCAGACTTGAGTTTACAAAAGCCTTGCTCTCTCAGGGTGTAAAGAGATTTTGGACAAGTTGTTATTTTTTTATTTTTTGGCCAGTCCTGGGCCTTGGACTCAGGGCCTGAGCACTGTCCCTGGCTTCTTCCCGCTCAAGGCTAGCACTCCGCCACTTGAGCCACAGAGCCGCTTCTGGCCGTTTTCTGTATATGTGGTGCTGGGGAATCGAACCTAGGGCCTCGTGTATCCGAGGCAGGCACTCTTGCCACTAGGCTATATCCCCAGCCCCAAGTTGTTATTTTTTTGAGCCTCCATTGCCTCATTGGTCCTATTAGTCTAATAAAAACTTCTCTACTTCCTAATATAAACTCATCTTTTTGTTGCTTCTATTCACATTAACTTTTTAGAAAAAATATGATCCAAAGTGATCATTTTCTTTTTTTCTACCAGGATCAAAATACTAGAAAACATGCTGGTGCCCTCACTGCTATACCTCCAGTGCCCAGAAGATCACATTAACGATTTGTGGAATACAAATATGCTAAGTCATTTACATGCAGGTTTTGAATATTAAGAGATGTGAGAAATGACCACCAGTGAGCTTTCAATAAATATGCATTTCCCTAGCACAGCTGCCACTTTTCTCTTATCATCGTTGCTATCACTGTTACTGCCACTAATCAGGACAAATGGAGCTTTAGCTTATTCCAACACTATGACACTGGCTTGGGATAAGCAAGTCTACCTTCATGGAGCTGTGAAACTCTGAAAGTGATCTGTGTGGGCCCTTTGAGTAAATGCAGATATTAATAAACACATGCAAACATTGATAAATGGTGTGATTAAGTAGCATCTGGAAGCAAAAGGAGACTTAGAAAGGTTGTGATTTCATTCAGCAAGCTCCTGCCTTCTTGCTTCTCTGTTCTTTATCATTCTTGAACCAAATGACCATTTGGATGCAAATGTGAATTTACTGCTCAGTTTATTAATTGAAGAATCAATCTCTTCTATTATTTTTTCTACTTTATTGTCAAAGGGAAGTACAAAGGGGTTACAGTTTCATATGCAAGGCAGTGAGTACATTTCTTATCCAACTTGTTACCTCCTCCCATTTTTTAAAGCTGATATCTTTCCCTTATTTTTCTTTTGACTTATCACTATGGGGCAGTAAGTAAATCAGTTGCACTAAAAGTATGAAATGCAAGTTCCTTTCACATTTTTATTGATTTTTCATTGATAGTACCATATATCTTCACCTATTACTCAATCCTGACTTCATTTATGTGAGGTAGACAAGCTACTTTCTTGAAAACACACACACACACACACACACACACACACACACACACACACAATGGCATGCTTATTGACACATCCAAGCAAGGGTCAATCCAGGATATTCAGCTTCTGTTCCATACTCATGTATTTCCTCAGTTTTCTAACAAGCCAAATTCTTATCTCAGACTTATCACCCCTGACAAGCATTTTGCAAATGTCTGCTCCATGTCAGGCATCGGAATAGGTAACTGTGGAGAAGACAGAGAACTGGGCATTGTGCCTGTCTCTTCAACTTCCATGACCAGTTGGGCAGAGAGAAGTACAGATTATTTCAACACCATGTGATGAGTACTCTATCAATAATATATGCAGAGCATTGTGCTTGAAAAGCAAGGGGAGGGGCTTCTTGACAGTTGGAGCAACTATCACAGACAAAGTGACCTAATGGTTGAGTATGGAAGATGGACAAGGGTTTGTCACGTGGAAAACGTGGATGAAGCACAAAGGAGAGCAGAAACTGGAATTGTGAGCTGGCCCAAGTTCATCTTGGGTGATACGCATAGTGTCTTATGTTAGTGGGAGATAAAGAAGCAGAAGCAGGTGAGGAAAAATAGCCCCAGTAGATAGGGCAAGGCACAGATAGATCATGCCATAAGGTGCCAAACTTGATACAATGGCCGGGGTAAGGTTAATTAGATTTCATTTGTTTTCCAATTTTTCTCCTCAAAAGGCAAAGATTCTTGAAAGAAATAGTCTTTGTGATTTCTGTAGTTTACCTATGGAAGCGTTTGGCTCAAATGTGCCATGACAGGCATCCCGACAGGAAGGCTTCCTGCCAGAGTCTGCTGCTGATGTAGGCAGCACACACATCCATCTGCGTGCCAAATGCCCCACTCTCCCCTTCCCTAAGATGCTCACTGACCCAGCTGCTTAGGAGTCCAGATGACAAATAGCACAGGCCACGAGGATCAAGGGCATGACCTCAGAGAGGACCAAGAATTCTTTAAGGCCATCTATAAAGGGCTACTTTATTCTTGGTCTACTCTTCTGTGTCCAATTCATTTTTTGAGGTTGATGGACTAGACAGCACCCACAGAGCCACTTCCTTTACCTGTCAGCATGGTTATGTGGTAACTTCAAAGCCGCCTTTGACTCAAGAGCCTGGATGCGGCAAACTCAGAGACAATATTCAGCCCATGGCGTCGCTTCCCTGGCTGCTGGCTGGGTAGCACAAAGAGCGAGAAAATGCCTTGCCTTTAGATGGGGTGATGGGGAGGATTTTCCTGGCTGCTGTTTTTGCTTTGTAGCACACTGGGAGCTCTGTGGTCCTCTCAGTCTAAGTCTGTTAAAGGATACTATTTTATTTTCAGTGAGAATGTGGTAGAATGAAAGAAGCCTGGGTTAGAAATCAGGAAAGGGGAGGGGGAGGGAAAATGGAAAGAAAAAAAAGTCCAGTCCTTGGCTAAGATGCCTGTGCGATTGGGCTATGTCCCTAGTCTTTGGTGACTTAACTTCCCATGCTGAATAGTATCAAAGTATCTTAGTCCTGATGACAGTGACCAAGTTCATAGGATTTTGTTTAATATGAAAGGTCACACAGTGAGAATGATTTTTAAGTTGGAAAATGTTTTGTAGATTTGATCAACGTTCACTACTGTTTTCAATTAAAAAAAATAAAATCAGTTGTATATTGTAATGGTTTTCAAAAAAATTCCTCTCCAGGAAATGAGTCTAGGTTATTCTGGACTTCATGACACATTTCTTCCCCTCAGAACCAATGGCAAGATAAAGCTTCACGTTTTTTTGAACTTAGACACAATGCTTCGTTTGTCATTTCTATATTTATGTATTTTGTACATAGGATGATGTCTCTGCAGGTGGCCGGAATGTCTTTATTTTCGTTTCTGTCTGACACAGTACTGAGGAGAAAAGTGTCATTCTGTATTATCAGGCTCACCTGATTTTCCATTTGCACTCTCTAGAAAAACCCTTTAACTGGATTTGTTTGTGTTAGTAAAGAATATATAGTTCTGAGGAAATTCATTCATTGGGATCCTGTTTATTCTACTATCATCAACTCCATAAAACATTTGTTTAAATTTGGTGCTGTGTAGTTTATGTTGATTATTATTGGGTCTCCGTGAGATGTGGTTGTTTACAGCATTCCGCAAGAATATGTGGATTTTTTTTTCCCTAAGGAAACCACAGGATGATAACTTGCAAAAGGAAGTTATTCTACAGCTATACATGTGGAGCAGAGATGGATAGTTCTCCCTAATTGATCACCATTTCTTCTTTTTTTCTTAGCTTCTCCCCTGCAATGAACATGATTATTAGACTTGAGTTTATATGGATGACCTCGGGAAGAGTGTGTATCATGTCTATACCTGGCTATTGAGGCTTCTTTGTTATTAAACTAATTTTGCATGTTCTCCTATATTTCTCTTCTTACTGCTCAGGTGAAGACTATTGTCATACATAGGTTTGCAAGAGCCTCTAGCCTTCTGTCGCCTCTTGCCAGCTCATAGTCAACAAGATGGAGAAATGGCTAAAGAGAACCTTCCAACACAAAGCTTTAAAACAACTGCTTCTCTGAACTTCTTCTCATCACCTACTCGTTTCAAAACATCTCTTGTGTAAGCCCTGATGTCTCCCTGGTTAAAAATCACAGGTCTGGACTTGGAAGACCTGAGTTTAATTTCTGACTCTTAGGTATTCCATTGAAACTTAGCTTTGTTTGCGTTCGATCATCTGTCCATAGAGGCTAATAATTACTTCCTTCCTTACCTGACTGCCTTCGAGATGAGATGTGAGAAGGTTGTGGAGCAGGTCCTAGCTTGGGGCTTCTCCTTTGTCATGTGATAACTTTTACTTCTTTCTAATGAGGTGGGAAAAGAGAATGTGTTTTGTTCCCCAGGTACACTTGGCAATACTTGAAGTGTGACAAGTATGAGGATGCTACCAGTATCCCTTTAGATCAAGGATTCAGTTAAAGACCCTACAGTCAAAATAGATGTTTTTTTTTCCATATTTTACACACTATAGAATTATCTGGCTTTAAATGTCAATAGTCCTACTGAGATTTTACCTTACCTTAGTCAGAATGGCAATCATCTAGAAAACAAACCCCAATGTGTGCTGGTAAAGATCAGTGGGGAAAATGGAAGCTATCTACACTGTTGATGGGGATGTAAATAAGTGTAGCCACTATGAAAATCAGTATGGAGGTTTATAAAAAGCCCCACTAAAGTTACAACTACCATGTGATCTTGATATCCCACACCTGCAATATAAAAATCAATCCAAATATCTTTCAGCTGAAGAATGGAGAGGAAAAAAATGTGATATAAATATACACACATATATATATACACATACATACATACACATACAATGGAGTATATTATTCAGTCACAAAGAAGCATGAAATCATGTCACTTGTAGGAAAATGATGGGACTGGAAATCATTTGGGTGAAGTAAGCCAGCAAAAGAGGCATTTCACATAGTCTTTCCCATATACAGAATTAAAGATGTAAAAAGGTGGTACTATTAGAAACCAAAATGAGGAGGGAAGGTAATAGAAGAATAATATGAATATACATTCATAAATACGCATAAAATTAAATAATAAAACCCATAAAATTTTTTCCTTTTTCTTTTTTGAAGTGGAGCTGTGGCTCAAGTGGTAGAGCAACTAGCCTTGAGAATAAAAGCTCAGGGACAATTCCCAGGCCCTGAGTTCAAACCCCAGGATCAGTACAACAGAACAAAACAAAAACCTTTATGGTTTCTCATAAAGCTTTTTTATAGTGAGGAGAGAGCTAAGAAAAAGCAGGAGAGGGGATGGATTTGATCAAAGTACATTATATGTAGGTATAAAAGTATCACAATGAAATCCTTTACACAATTAATATCTACTCCTTTGTATAATTAATATCTGCTAATGAGAAAGTGTGTGTATGTGTGTGTGTGTGTGAGAGAGAGAGAGAATGTGTGTGTGTGTGTGTGTGTGTGTGAGAGAGAGAGAGGTGGGGGGGTCAGTAGTCCGTGGGAAGAGAATCTTATTCTAAGGAGACCTGTGTTGAGGTTATAACCATCCACCACTCATTATGGAATTTAAAATGACTCTGAAATTGAGGGCCTCAGAAGGTGCTGTGTACTAGTTTTTAGTAACCTCTTATCAACTTCAGGATCACTATGTACAGAGACAATGCTTTCTTATAGAAGGCATATGAATCTATTACCCTTAGTGGTTTTTCATCTTCTCTAAAAGACAGCAACATGTTCAAGAGCAGGGACATTTTCTTTGTACAATGAAGATATATTTAGTGGAATGAAGTGCAACTCTTTGAGGACCGATTGTCTACCCCAATGGTCCAGGCTCAGAGTCTACCCCCATCCTGATATTCTCTTAGGAGCATGTCCTTGAAAAGTGCCTCCTTCAAATATTAGATTCAGCCAAGTCTGACAAACTACATGTAGGAGAGACTTCAAATACAGGAGTTACAAATGCCGGATTTAAGAACATTTGCTTATAGCCACAACAATGAACCCCCAAAGCAACTCTGAAGAGGAAACTGGAATTCTTAAGGCTTGTGGTTTCATTCTTTTTATAATTGATCCCTGGAAACACATGGTGGTTGTCCAGTTGTGTTTATCTATGTATTTGTGTCAACTGCTTGATCTTGGATGAGCTGTAGGAGGATTACTCTCTCTCTCTCTCTCTCTCTCTCTCTCTCTCTCTCTGTATGTGTGTTAGTGTGTGTGTGTGTGTGTATGTGTGTGAAATGTTTGCCAGAGGAGAACCCCTTTCATGATTTATTATTTATTTATTTAGCAGAAAGAATGCCGTGGACTACTATTACAGAAAAGAGATAGATTTCCTGGCTTTAGGAACTGAAATATACAGGAGGTCCACATAATCTTTCTGAGTGGCTGGTTGGGGAGAAGGATGGAGCACATCTTGGATGGTGAAGTATCTCAAATCAGAAGTTTTGGTAGAGAGGCAGTGGTTAATGGGAGGTAAGGGAAGGGGAAAAAAACAGGGAAATCCAAGGAGTTGGAAGGGAATTGTCTATGGGATCTGATTCTTGTCTCGACAATAATACTTGTTTTCACCCACATTTTGGGGGCATGCTTCAAGGGGTTCTAGAAAGGTTGGGAATCTGCCTGTCACATGTTTTCTGTCATGCATCTAGACTTCCAGCAGCTGGAGGACTGGGCCTTTGTGCTGTGATTACACAGACCTCTGGTGTAGACCTAGGGTAGCACTTGCAGCTTTTCCTTCTTTGTCTTTGCTGCTTTATCTTGTTTGAACCCAAAGGTTCTTCACAATAGGGTCCACACAATATGCCACTTTCTCCCAAGAGCATCTGTTAGGTTGTCCATTGGTGGGCATAGATGGTTATCCTTCCTGCTATTGACCAAGTATGACACCTCTATTCATTGTCTTCAATTCTGCCTACTACTATCCCAAAGAACTCTCAATTTCTAATAATTCTACCTCTATTCTGCACTATTAATGTGTCAACTTATCTCTATTTACACTGCCTTTCTTCTGAGCAACCTTATTCCTCTTCAGATGTAGAAGTGGTTTGTTTTTCTGTTTTTACACTTTACTCCCTTCAGTGCATTTATTGTCTATTCCATTGGTAGAACCTAGAGTTTTTCTACTATAATAATGAATCCAACATGATTAATATAATTAAAGTGATAACATTCCTCATGTATATAGGTTTTCTATGTCCTAGATATGTCTCAATGAACCTCACATATATCCATTCCTCAAAAAAGCATCCCAACGCAGTGAGGTAATTCCTTTCTAATTCTTTTACCTCTTCTATTTTAGAAGGGAAAACAGAGAATGTACGTGGCTTGTCCAGTGTCCCACAGTTGGTGAAGAACATTTTTTTTAACCCTTTGATCATTTGGAGGTGAATGGGTGGGAAGGAATACTGAGTTTAGTAAACTGTTGAAGTTGGGCTGTGATTTTGGGTTCCATTCAAGCTTGAATTTCATACATACATGCATTCACTTATTCCAGAAATACCTTAGAGAAATATTAGTTCGCATTGCCACATCGGTGCTAGGGATATACCTTCAAATCTTGTTTCCAAGTCCTTGATATCTCATGGCTTTGCTTCCTTATAGATGGAGGGAGACAATAAAGAGGAATGCACTTAAGAACTAGTGATAAGGTATTATACAGAAAATTGTAATGGATGGTCTGGGAGAACATATTTGTGATCATGATCTGAAAGCCTAACAAGAACCAAGTAAGAGAAGCTTATGGGGCAGGGAGAGGGTTATTGGCAGAGAGTGCAATCAGTGCAATTTTCTTGAGGAATAAACAGAGAAAGTGCGTAAACAGCATGTCAGAAAAGAAGCCAGTGGATCAAGGGGAGATCAGGAGAGGAAGCTCAAGTTATGATCTCAGTAGACCAATGGAGACAATTCAGATTTTTGACATGATTATCTCCTTCCTGTGTTTGCAAGTTAGCTCTTGTTACTGGAGGATTAGCCATGCTGAAGGCAGCACACTGAAGAGGGGAGGGAGGCTGACACTTTGGACTTGGCGGTGAGAACCAAGATGGAGAAAGGCAGAACTGTGTTTGAAAGGCTTGCTTTCTTAGAAGACCTGTAGAATTCTGTCTGGGCAAGGAAGCAGGAAGGGATATGCTACTTTTCTGCACTGTGTCATTCCAGCTGTGCATAGGTGCTCACCTAGCCCTGAAATGGGTGTTTTCTGTGGCAAAGGTTCAGGCTGTATAGTGTAGTACTAATCCATGGTAATAAACAGTCGGATATGAAAGCAATAAACCAGACCCAAGTATCCAGTGACAGATTCACCCCTGCAAACAATCCATTGCTTTATGAATTCTCTAAAAGTCCTTTGACATGCCTGGCCTGTGCAAATGTACATCTGAACTTCTTCCATCTCCCTTGTCATTCATCCACATACCATCCTCTTCTATTTCTTTATATTCCCATAGGATGTATTGAGGACTTCAGAAACATGCTTATTTATAGGTTGCATTAAATTGAGCAAGTTGACAATGGAAACCCAAAGTGACTGAGCAAGAACTTCTAGGCCTGTTCTTTCATTCTTTTATGGTCTGGCTTCACTTGACAAAAGAACTGTGATGTGTTCAGATGTCTTGACAATACCATTTCTGCCGATAAAGTTGCCTGGAAAAGTTTTCACTGATGAAGCATATGGGACTTTCAGCAAGTGTGTTGTTCAGCCAGGGGGCAAGTTCAAGTTCATAGCATGACCATTTCTTTATTAATTGTGTGGAGTAGTTCAAAGCTGCAAATCCTCGCATTAAATCCACTTAGATTCTGAGATACTCCTTGGTGTGTATGGATATAAGCTAATTAGCTGGCCTCGGCATAGTTTTAGTTTCTTTCTTCCCCCCCGCCCCCCCCCCCCCGATTAACAGTTAACCATTAATCAATGTGGAAATTTCAGAAAAACGGTGAATGAAGCAGAAAAATAATATTCTATTTGATTTTCCAGAGGTCAACTTAAAGGTGCTTTACTTATTTGCTTCTGGACTTAAAATTTTCTCTCTGTCTACTTTTTTTTTAACTGCAAGTTTACACTGTATGTGCAATTTTTTACCCTCTATTTTCCTACTTCCTGCGGTCTGAGAAGTCCTTTTCCATTACACTGAACATTCTTGGTGGCACATTCTTTCATTCTCTAAAGGTGAACAATCAGTGGGGACTACTCAGCATTAACGGAGAACAAGAAGAATGATCCAAACCTGGCTCTTCTCAGGACTTCTTAGCATGGCGACAATAGGAACATTTTTAGCAAGCATTCTTCTCCTACCACCAGAATGCCATTAGTACCTGTATAAAGACACTTTGTAACAAGATGTTGTGCTATGGGCTGTCACCCCAGCTACTCAGGAGACTGCAATCAGAAGATGACAATTCAAGACCAATCCAGGCAAAAACATGGCAAGACCCAATCTCAAAAACAAGCCTTGTGTGGTGGTATTTATCTAAAATCCCACTTACTTGGGAAGCAGAAGTAGGAAGCTCATAGTCTAAGGCTGGTCCAGACAAAAATCATGAGATTCTACCTAAAAATAGTTAAAAACAGATACTCCTAAATTTCTTCATCTGTAAAGTCTCTACGCCAACCCATTATTCCTATATAACACCCCAGACTTGAAATTAGACCACACATATTCAATCTAAGGCCCTCCTATTTATTTAGTCATGGGGATTTGTGTTTCTCACTCACTTTCTGTGTGTCCTCACCACCTAAAGTGGAAATAACAGTGACACCATGTCACAGACTAGTTGTGGAAATTAAATGCAATAATGCACGTAAAGTAATTGGTACATTCCTTAGCACTCTGTTCAAAATGGAAAAGCATTTTCTCATACTAGGTTGTGCTTGCAGTCCCTGTCACTGATAAGATGGTTGGTCTTTACTTACCAATACCAGGAGGAGACCATGTACTCAAAGGGAACTGATCCTTCTTTGCAGCTTTGGGAAGAGATGGGCATCACTAGTCGTGCTTAATATGTGAAGAAATGAGAGACAGAGAGATTAAGCATCTGGCTCCAATGGAAACCAGGCCTGTTTGAGACATCATACCATGTTTTGAGGGTGGAACAGATTGGAAAGTAGGAACATTATCTTTCTCCTCCACAATGCTTACAATTCTGGGTAATGGGGAAGACAGAAGCATCCTGGGGTTTACCAGATGTCCCCTGTGGGAATCATTGGCTCTAGCAGAGTAAAGAACCAATGCTAGCAAGGTTGCCATAGATACAGGCCATCCCAACCCAGCTAGGCTTCTGTACGATGGATATATTCGTGATTTCCTACTTTGGAGGGGCTGATACTATGTCCACACAGACACCTGCAGTGGACTTAGGTAAGCACTTTAAACGAGTTCTGTAAAGATATAACAGTATGTTCATAGTTGTGAGTTGTGTGTGTCTTTCGCTGTTAATGAGGGCAATGGGTGGCATTATATGGAGGGAGTAAGGACAATTCATGGCTAAATTGGTCTTTCTCATCCCCCTCAAGAGCAGCCTAAAGGCATGACTGACAACTGGGAATAGCCCCCAAGCTCTTGGTGATGGTGTCTGGTTGGTAAGGATGCATCCAAGAAGCCCGTGGCACTGCCTTGAATTTGCCTCTGCCTCCTCTCCCAAGTAACCAGGAGACAGAGCCGACATAGCATCTCCCAGGCAGGTTAAGCACGACGGGTTTTGTGTGTGGCTTGCTAGTTAGCCTGGGTTCTCATCACTTGTCATGTGTCAATAGACTTCTGAAGAATGTACAGGGTCCTTTGCAGAGTGTCAGTATCTAATTGTGAGTTTTAATGTAATTAAATATAGTAACGGAGATAGGGTAGATTCAAGGGAGATCTCAAATAGTGTAATTCCATAGAAAGCCAAAATCAAAGTTGCACAACATAAAATACCAGGAAGTGGGTACTTGAAAGGGGTGGGCTGGCAAAATGGGTTAAGGGGTAGATGAAAGAAGAGGAGAAGAGAGGGAAAATGTAGACAAGAATCCAATGCATATCCTACAAAATTCAGAAGAGTGAGCTAAGGGGTGGGTGGGGAAGGGATAGGTGAGAATGTTGAAAGGGATGGCATCAATCTAGATGTGCTGTGTTCATAAACTACTTGGTTAAATGACAGCTCCTTTGTACAACTACCTAAAGATAATAAATAAATTAAAAATCTTAGGTTTTTTTTTTTTTTCTGCCAGTCCCGGGGCTTGAACTCAGGACCTGAGCACTATCCCTGGCTTCTTTTTGCTGAAGGCTAGCACTCTACTACTTTAGAGCTTCATGTATACGAGGCAAGCACTCTACCACTAGGCCATATTCCCAACCCCTAATTCTTAGTTTTAATAGTAATAAATAATATGATAGTCTCGCACCTTATTCTTTCTTTCATTCATGTGCTTGACAGGACCGTGACCACTGACAGTCAGTCTTGCGTACTTCCATTCTCACTCATTGGAAATCAGAAGTGAACACCTGAAGTCTTTCCTTTAAGTTACTTTTAGCTAAGCAGTGAAGGTAAATGTGAATGAAGAGAATATACTCCTATGGACCAGGTAGAGGAGCTTGGGCACACCCATGGCAGGCTCTGAAACCATCTCTGGAATTAGAGAAGACTTTCTGGAAAAGGAAATCACTCATCATCTAGTCATTTGATGAAAATTTATTGTGTCATTAATATATACCTAGGTAGGATGCAAGATAGGAATAAAGCAGCAAATACATCAGAAGGATTCTACATCTGTGGGTTTTCTATGTAATCTTAAGGAAAGAATTGGAAGGGGAAAAATGAAGTGATAGGATGGGAGGACAAAAGATGACACTTAGATAGAGAGCAATAAGGATAAAACAGTGAAATGTACTTTATATATTCAGAAAACTACAGTGAAGTTCAATCAATACTGATGCACTTGGGCCAGGCACAGTGGTTCTTGACTGTAATCCCAGATACTCAGGAGATAAAGATCAGATGATCAAGGTCTGAGGGAAACCTGGGCAAGCATGTGAGACCCTGCCTGAAAAATATAAGCAAGTAGTAGAGTACTTGCCTAGGAAGCTCTATGTCCTGAGTTTAAACCCCATTACTACAAAGAAAGAGTCATGTACAGACTGACAAATAAGGAGTCTCTCACCATAGAATGGATTTCTAGAGCTACTTCAATGCCACAGGGTGGAGTCAGAAACTTTGTTGATCTACCCCTGATCTATTCACTGTGTTTAAAATCAGGTCTCATCATGTAGTAGGTGATCAACAAATTCTTGTTGAACTATTGAATGACTTAATTAGGTAGAGCAGAACGCCAGACTTTGAACAGATGATACAAGCTCTAATTCCTATAACTATTTGAGAAAAAATAAATCATCAATGAACATCAGATATACACACAGAATTAGTCCTGATCTCAGACACACGGCTGACACCTTGCATTTGAAACTTATGTGCTAAATACCAGCATAGATTTCCAGACTTCTGTCTGGGTGGAGTTTCATAGCTGGAGCTGCTGGATGGGGCAATGAGGAACTTCCAGCTCTGTTCTGCCTAGGATACATTCGTGGAATGGTTTAACAAGGATGATGACCACCTGCTAGGCGCCGAGTACTGTTTGAAAATACTCTCAGAACACTCCTAAGATGGAAACGGATCATCATGTCAAATGAGGGTGGGTATGGTCCTTTATGTACATGTGGGAAACAATCAGTGAAGCTTGTGGAGATTGATGTGGGAAGGGAAAGCAGAAAAGGGAGCATGAGGGAGTGAGACAGAGGGGGATGTGTCTGATTAAGAGCCACTATATGGATATATGGATATATTAAGATGACCTGACTTTGTATGAATAATTGATGCTAATGATTTTTTAATTAGAACGAAAAACTGGGAGTTGATACAATTTTCTCACTTATTCATTTAGTCAACAATTATTATTACAGCTGAGTTGTGTCAAATAAGGTAGTGGCTAGGGTACAGAGAATCGGTAATGTGACCGTTGTCTTGGCTTGGGGTTTTATTTTGGGGATGATTCCTCAAGTCTCTTACTCTTCCCAACAAAGCCAAAGTCTCCATCTTTTTGTTGCCTCTATGTTTATGTCTGTACTGAATTTCTTCGGTAATTGTATTTTTCATTCTGTATCCAGCCCTCACCTATGGGTTTCCAGTACAAATATGTTATCCAGTGAAACCTAGACACATCGGAGGCTTAATAAAGACAACAACTGCATTCAGTTGAGGACCCACACTCTGGAAGAAGACAATTGTGGGAGGCAGTGATGTACTGGGTCTTTCAGAGCCTGTGGACTGGGCACTGGGGGAACAGAAGTAGGGGAGATTGTGCTTGTCTGGCAGAGAGAGCTCTCATGCTCACTATAAGTGACTTGTGGCTTGAGTCTGATAGGTCATGAGGGTCCTGCTATAAAACAAAAGGAAGTTTTTAGAAGATCACTGAGGAGCATACGGTGTCACTGATGGCTTCAGTCTTCCCATGGTCCTGCAGGTCTAGACTTTGTGCTTTCCAGATTATGCTGGTAGCAGCTGACGGACATTGGCCTTGTTTCTTAGCTCTCATGATTTCTGACAGTCCATTTTACAGGTGGGGACTGCAGGGGCCACAGAGAGTAACTACATAGTTGGGGGGCAAACAAATACACAGTGGTTGCAAACTGCTGATGTTAGGCTCTGGTCCTCAAATGTCACTGTCTCTTGTTCCCTGTGTTCTCTTGCCAGCTGTGGACTGGGAGTTTCCGGCAGGATCTGTGAGGATTTCCTTTTGGATTGTATTCAGATGGTCAGCCGTGCTGCTTCCTTATCTACTGCTGTTATTGAAGAGCCGCCAGCTGGGCCCTCGTGTTTCCAAGTTGCTTCTGAGCAGCAAGACAACACGTGGTCCTCTCTACTAACAAAGATACCCCTCTGCATTTACATTGAAAATAGACAATCCTAGACAGACCAGGGAAGTGAGGAGTGTGCTGTCAAAGAGGCCAGGAATGAGAAAGTTAAGAATAGCAGTCACTGGAAGGG
Organism: Perognathus longimembris pacificus; assembly: GCF_023159225.1. Taxonomy (NCBI): domain Eukaryota; kingdom Metazoa; phylum Chordata; class Mammalia; order Rodentia; family Heteromyidae; genus Perognathus; species Perognathus longimembris. The sequence continues at coordinate 10,498,936 of NC_063172.1, forward strand.
TTGCATTTTCTAGTCAACTCTTTATGGAAGTCATATTCATTCTCTTTTAAAATCTGTGACTTATGACTCTCCCTCTTCCTTTCCTCATCTTTTTTTCTTTCCTCTTTCTTTCTCTTTTTCTTGAAATACAAGGGAAAAGGTGACATTGTCCAAAAAAAAAAAAAGAAACACTTTCATTACCTGAGTTATGTAACTGTAACCCCTCTGTATATCACCTTTATAATACCAATAAAAAATAAAAAAATAGCTAAAGCAGGAAGTGAAACTTGAATTCAGGTCCTTAGATTCCTTCAGTTATTTCTCCACTAGCACACTGACTTCCAGATTTAAATAGAAGGCGATTTTTCAAACAGTCTTGAAGAGTTATGATTGGCAGATTACAGTCACTCAATAGAAGCAGCCAGATCAATCTAGTACCCATCCATCAGAAAGAGTTCAGGGTTCTGAACTCTAGAAGGGTGAATGAATGTAGGCATCGAGAGAGACATGAACAAGAAGGAGGAAATGCACTAGGCTATGAGACTGTATTCTAAACCCCCAATCAACCACATCCTTGGACAATAATTAAGACTATGACTTTTGGACAAAGGGACAGTTTGAAGAAGACTATTAACATATATTCTCCAGTTATATGTAGTTCATAGATAAACTTCTTATAAATTGTAAAGGTGATATGCAGAGGGGTTACATTCCACAAGCGAGGTAATGAGTACATTTATTTTGAACAGCACCACCCCCCTCCCTCATTTTTTCCCAGGTTTTCCCCTCTCAACCCCTCCTGTCCCCCAAGTGGTACATCTCATTTCTAACATAGTGTCTAGTGAATATCACGGCTAATTAGTTCACCTTTTGTCCTACCTTTTCTTTGTTTCCGCTTCCCCTCCCCCAAACAGATGAACATATACAAAACAAAGGGTACAGAAATACAAAACAGCAACAAAAGGGAAGAAACTGAAGGGAAAAAAAAGAACCACAAACAGTATAATAAAAGCCTCTTGTTTCAATTTCTAGGAGTTCTTTTTGATAAGCATCACTTTCTATGGTCATATGCACATAGCTATTGAGCCCTTGTGATCCTCTCCAGAGAATACCCTCCTTTGGTCTCACTGTGCAAATATTTAAAGTCCTGCTCAATTAATCAGGTCTAAGTGTAATTTTTTTCTGTCCTTTACTAGCCATTGACTATACTTGTAAATTTATAGGCACATTCTAATTATTACAAATGAGGGAAACCATGAAGCCTAGTTTCTTTGGATCTGGCTTACTTAGCTTAATGTAATTTTCCCCAAGTCTTTTCATTTCCTCATGAATAGGGCAGTGCCATTCTTTCTAATGGAAGCATAGAATTTCATTGTATTTCATGGTATACATACCACAAAGATTTTCATATACCAGCATCAAATTTTATTGTATTAAAAAAATTTATTGTCAAACTGATGTACAGAGAGGTTACAGTTTCATATGTTAGGCATTGGATACATTTCTTGTACTGTTTGTTACCTCTTCCCTCATTCCATCCTCCCCCCTCCCTTCATTGTATTTTTGATCCATTTGTCCACTGAGGGGCATCAGGGTTGATTTCCTATCTTAGCTATGGTAAGCAATACTGCAATGAACATGGCTGTGTTGGTGGCTTTAGGGCAGCCTGGTTTGTGTCATTTGGATAAATGCTCAGGAGTGGGATTGCTGGGTCACAGGGAAGCTCTATGTTTAGTCTTTTGAGAAATCTCCATAATACTTCCCAGATGGGTTGAACAAGTTTACACACCCACCAACAGTGTAGTACTGTTCCCTTTTGGACACATCCCCACCAGCATTTGTTATTGTTAGTTTTCTTAATAATAGCCATTATAACTGGGATGAAGTGGAATCTCAATGTTGGTTTTTTCTTTTTTCTTTTTTCTAAACCTAGGGCTTAAACTCAGGGCCTGGGCAGTATTCATGTGCTTCTTCTGCACAAGGCTAGCATTTTACCACTTGAGCCACAGCACCACTTCTGGCCTTTTCTGTTTATGTAGTACTGAGCAATTGAACCAAGGTTTCACACATGCTAGGCAAGTAGTCTCTCAATAAGCCACACTACCAGCCTTAAATGTTGTTTTTATTTTTATTTACATTTCTTTTATGGCCAGAGATGTTGAACATCTATTCATGTATCTATTGTCTTTAGCCCTGAAAAAGGAAATTAAAGCAGATTTAAGGAAATGGAAAACCCTTCTATGCTCCTGTATTGGAGGAATTAACATAGTGAAAATGGCAATGCTGCTTAAAACAACTTACAAATTCAATTCAATTACCATCAAAATCCCAACAAGCTTCTTCAATGATATAGAATAAGCAAGCCAAAAATTCATATGGAATAATAGAAGATCTTGAATAGCAAAAACAACCCTTAGCAGGAAGAATAGTGCTGGAGGAATATTAATACCAAACTTCAAACTCTATTGAAAGGCTATAGTAATAAAAACAGCATGGTACTGGTACAAGAACAGGCCTGAGGACTAATGTAATAGAATAGAAGACACAGAAATGAACCCACAGACCTATAGCCACTTAATATTTGATAAAAGAGCCAAAAACACAGGATGAAAGACAGCCTCAACAAATAGTCTTGGCAGAATTGGCTATCCACATTCAGAAAACTGAAGTTACATCCTTTTATATCAGCTTGTACCAGAATCAATTCCAGATGGATCAAAGACCTCAATGTAAGACCAGATACCCTGAAACCATTGCAGGAAGGGATAAGGGAAACACTAGGGCTACTCAGCACAGGTAAAGGCCCAGAATCCCAACAAATCAAAGAAAGGCTGGAGACATGGGATTACATCAGACAAGAGTTTCTGCATGGCAATGGACATAGCTCACAAGATCAATAGAAAGCCCACCAAATGGGAGAGGATCTTCACTAGCCATGCATCAGACAAGGGTCTCGCATCTAAAATATACTTAGAGCTCAAAAATTAATCCCCACAAAAACAAATCCTCAAAGAAACAATAGCCACATTAACAAATGGGCTAAAGACTTCTCTGAAGAAGAAACAGATAAGCTTTTTTTGGTCATTATCTTTGTGACCTTCACTATAATCTAGTGAAAGTGTTGCTGTCCATTACCCTCAATATTTGCTGTTCCTATTTTCCAGATGTGGAAATTGAAGCTTAAGGGTGTTAAAAGCCTCTTGCCCCCTGGCCACCCAGCTTGGAAGTTATCTTTATAAAACTAAACTCCCAAACTTCTGACTCCAGAAACCTCAGCCTATTCTGCTGGGTAAAGCTCAAAAGTCATTTCACCCTTCACAATCTCATCAACTAAGACTCAAAATCACTCTACTTTTAGCCTAAGACGTGATGAACTACAGCTTCAGTCTTGACTTAACATTCCTCAGCTAGAAGTCTTTTCTGGTTTGTTTGTTTTTGGAGCTGTATCCATCATTCTGCTCTTTTCAGAGATAAAGGAAAATTAGTAGGCTCTTTTGTTTCCACCAGGAGAAAAACACCTCTGTAAGTTTCCTAGAGTAAACAAGAAAGCTGAGTTTATGGGCCACATAGAGGTTAACAGGATGGAAACAGATTGTGTAAGCATGGACTGTGATTCGGGCAAAATTTTAATTTAGTAGAAAGCTACTTATGCATACATGGTACAGATTTTTCTCTCCTCCCTGGCACATGTGTGCATGTGCACGCACACAAAGCTAATTATGACCCAACAAATCCTCTGGAAAGGAGAGTTAATTGGTTCTAAAAATACTTCCATCAATGAAAGCAGCCATACACTTATCCCGAGTTCTGAGGAGACGGCAGGAAGCCTGGCATCTGAAGGCTCATTTGCAAAGTAAACCTTTATTGAGGCACAACATGTTTTGATAGTGCCCTGAAAGAGGAGGGAAATCAATCCCTCCAGCTAATACCACAGAACTAGCAAAATGCGTCACAGATTCCAAATTACTTGAAGGTTAAGAGAATATGAATATTCTTCCTGAGTCAAGGACCAATATAATTTTTTAAAAAAAGAAATTGCTCAAGAAACTTGGGGCTACCCTAGTAGAGTACACAATGCATGATAGCTTTCTCCATAATTTTTATAAACACAAGAACCAAGACAACATTTCTTTGGTAGAGAATTTGGAGATGGCTTGAATCTTGTACTTAATGATCAAATTGTTAAGACTTACTAACTGAACAAATAGCTATTTTTGTGAGGTTGTAGTCTAGACCATAGAAGTTTGACCTGTATAGGGAAAGGAGCCCAGCCTCAGGAGAAGTAGCACATATACTCTCATTTTTTCTTTCTCTTTGCGTGTTTTTTTTTTTTTTTTTGATTCTGCTCTCAGCCTATTACCACAAAGCAGAAAAAAGTCTCTCCTCTAGCCACTCCTTGGTAACTGTGGCTATAAAGAGAGCATAGGTCTATCATCCAAATGCTCCACCTGAATGCCAGGAATTGTTGCTGAAGGAGGGGTAGTTCCCCAAACTGGAAATCAAGTGCGTGTATCCTATTCAAAGCAAAGGATGCTGGGAAGTCAAAACAATAAATGCAAGCACTCCTTTGTATACAATCCATTTGCCATAAGGATTAGTCGCAAGGAATAAAAGAGGTGTGATTATATTACAAAACAAATGTTGTACATTTTGAAGACTTCTACAAGTAGAAGATTATTAGGCTCCACGTAAAATGCTTCAATGCCATACCAAAAGTCAGAATATGTTGATGATAAGGGAGATATATGATAACTCTGTACCACTGTTGTGCTTGTTCAGTAAATCTGAAAATGTTTAGAAATAAGTTTCCCTGGGGGAAAAAAAAAGCTAAACACCAATCTGAAAGGTGTGTTTTTTTTTTTGTTTTGCCATCTATGTATCAGACAGTGGCCTAATATCCAGAATATACAAATATCTTTTTTTTTTTTTACTTTTCTTTTTTTTCTTCAAATATTTATTATCAAACTGATGAACAGAGAGGTTACAGTTTCAAATATCTTAAAAAAATTAAACCCTCAGAGGAGTCTTCTCAGAAGAAGTAAAAATGGCTAATAAATCACAAATAAATGCTCGACATCTTTGCCTATAAAAGAAATGCGAATGGAAACAGCACTGAGATTCCAACTCACCCCAGTTAGAATGGCCGTTATCAAGAAAACAAATCAGAACAGATGCTGTCAAGGATGTAGTCAAAAGGGACCCCTGATTCACTGCTGGTGGAAATGTAAACTTTTCCAACCAGTCTGGAAAGCAGTATAAAGGTTCCTGAAAGAATGAATATATATACATATATGTGTATATATATGTATTGTGCATGTGTAATAAACACACATTTACATGCTCATATACCATGAATTGTCAAGTTGTATAATACGGCACAGTTGTATAATATGGCATGGTTAAATATATCTATATCTATAGGTATACCTATATCAATAATATCTATATCTAGATATAAAGATAATCTATATATATACATGTTTATGTTTATATCTCTGTATTTATGCACATGTATATGTTTAAATTACCAATAGTAATTATGTTAAAATTTAATATTGATGAGCATTCTGTATTATCACAGCTATTACTATTTTTCAGAAACAAAGAAGTGTTCTCATTTATTCTGTACTTCTGTTCTTTCCAGAGAAAGTACTTAATACTTATTCCATATCTTTTCAACATAGTTTTGCTTACATAAGCCATATTATTTTATATTATTTCTTATAATTATATAACTTTATTATGCACAAAGATGAAATAGGAATGCAGAAACAGAGTTAATGTGCCTACAAAATTTAATGTAAACATTCTGGGAAGACTCAATAAAGACATTATGCTAACAAAATTAATATTAAATTAATATTTGTGTGAGTAAAAAAAAAAACCAAAATGACTGGGAATATATCATAGGAATTTGCCTGTAATATCTATGGTTTCTTCTTATATGTTTTAGGTTATCATTTCATGACAGGGAAATACCATGACTTTTAGACAATGGATAATGTGTTTGTTTTATACAGGAAACATGTTTTTAAGCTCCAAACAATGAGCCCCCAAATCAAGAGTAAATATGGACTTTCAAGGAAAAGATGGATGACACTAACATCATTTATATATTTTCAGTTAAATAGAGTATCCATTTAACCAAGGCTTTCAACTAAGCAACTAGGTTTTAAATCTATTCATACCAAATAAAAGATTTTATTATGTTGGCGAATTGCAGCAAATGAGAAAAACCTAACTATTTTCTTTCCCATTTCCTTGCAAAAGCTCTTCTAGACATGAACAATTGTCCCTGACTGCAGTTAACCCAAGGATCCATGTGTTATATTGGATGGTGCTATGCAGAAATTTAGAGATGTAGACATTTTTGACTCACAATTGTCTATTTTTTCTTTATCTTTATTATTGGAAAATACAATGCTTCCCTCAAATGGGTCCGTTGAAATGAAAAAAAAAAAAAGTAGTTCATACAAGCTGAGTATATATCACAAGGGCATGAAGTTTCATAAAAATCCCTTTGATTTCTTTTATGAACTTCCTTCCATATGTTTGTAGATTTGAGTCACTGGTTTCAGAGTTTGTGGATAGTTTACTTTTGAGATTACCTGTCCTGAATGTCTCTTAGGTCATGTTCTTGCCCTCATGAATAATAATTGCACTGAATGGTACACCCTCCCTCTCTGGCTTCCAGTGAGTGGTCTTGAGATAATGCAGACTTCTTTGAAGCTAGGACTGGATCACTTGAAATAGAAGTCCTTTAATGAGAATATTTCCTGTGGGTGTGGTGCTTGTTTGGTTTACAAATGTTTTCATATGCATGATCTCTTTGGAGCCACATAATAATTTTTTTTACATAGCTTTTATTGTTGAGAAAACTGAAATTCAAAGGCTGGAAGTAATTCATTTGAAATTCTCCAATGAGTAGGGAGTAGAACTGATTATTTTGTATTCTGATTTCAAATCTAACATGCTTTTCTGAGACACCGACACAAGCATGAAGCACTCAGGATTTATTTGTTTCTTTTGCATTACTCATGCCCCACAAAACTTTGTTAGCTCTGATGAATTCACTTAACGAACAGTTTATTGAACGTCAATTGTATGCTAGGCAATTGTTTAAAAATAGATTTGCGTTGTTAAAAAGCAGTAGCTTCGTTTTGAAGATGTATAAGGACTGTGATTTAGCCACAAAAAAATGTTCACACACTGAGAGTCATCCTTGAAAATCCCCACGTGGTTTTTTACATACATGCCACATAGCCTGAGAAGCTCTGAGAAACACAAATGTTCGCTTTAGCACACTGCCATTGTTTAATTGCACAATTACCAGTAAGCAATATGACGGTGTGAACATGTGCTTTTTAATAATTGCCACTATTTCCCATGGAATGAGCATGTATTTATTTACTACATTATTATTGCAAAAAAATGCATGTTCTTTTTCTGGTAACTATGTAATTAGCTTGTATCTCACTCTGTTATTTGAGTTTGAAATACATCTGGTGACTTCTAAAGAGCTATTCAAAACAATGCACTACCCACTTCAGAGTTCTGTCCAAAAGAATGCTTATGTGTTGAGCATTTTTGTAGTTGGTTATTATTATTATTTTTAGCTAACTCTAGGTGTCAATTTCAATTTGTTGTGCCGGCAAATAGGACTTTCAGAAGCAAATATCTCTTCTTTTGGGCAAGGTTTTTCTCCTGACCATATTACTTTTTTTCTCATTGAAATATCTGTCAGACTTGTTCAACATAAAGCAACAATAATACCCATTTTAATATATGCCATAAACTCTGAGGGTTATGATGCAGTTTTATGAATGTGTAGCATAGCCATTCTGGAATAGAGCTCTTTCTATGATCCCATTGAACAATTTTGCTTGTCTGAAAGACTGAATCCTTTCCCCCTCCCTAATTTATACCTTAGATGTAATATTGCTATCATGTAGAATATTAGGAAATAGAAATGTTTTGAACAGAAGAGAAGTAACTCATCTATTGTATTTGGAACTATTTAATTTCAGTATTTTTTTTTTCTTGTACATTTGTTGTTTAAAGGGAAAAATATATAGCAGAAACCACAGTGGGCAGCAAATGTGTTATCTTCCTTCATGTAATGTTGTGTCATTTCCCCCTTGTGCTCTACTGTGGTCTTGCAAATACCCTTTGAAATGAAATGGACGGATATTTTCTCTGACTCCTTCGGACAAGGATAGCTAAAAGCTCTGGATGTTATATAGAAAATGAGCACAAGAATACTCTGGGAGGTGGCGAAAAGAAGGCAGACTAAATGGAGCCATGGAGCTTGATGAATGCCGGAAGTCTCCCCGGGCCGTCTCTTCGGGCCTCATAAATTGCATAAAATAATAGTAGAGAAACTTGCAACCTAGAGCATGACAATACATGTGAACGACAACAACACAATTCTCAAGAAAAGTCTATGCTGTCAAGCTGGAGAGCCAGGAAGGGTACCCTTTCGACTATCAGTTGCCAAATGGCTCTTTCCAAGCTACTCATCCTATTTGCGTGGGTAAAATCAAGATACTCATCCTATTTGCTTGGGTAATATTAGATAAAGTAGTGACTTGGGACTTTCATCCTCACTGGAAAAAAAAAAATAAGCTGTCTTCTCCATGGCCCTCACTGCCTTCCACTCCACGGGCTCATGGCCCGCCAGGGTGGTATCTGCAGAGTTCTAAGCGGGGCAGTCTCAGCATTCGCCTTCAGCAGCTGCGGTGAAGGTCCTTTCTTAGGTCAACGAAGACCACGAAGGGCATATGAAATTCATCTCCTTCTGACAGCGGTGGGAGGGTGCTCCCCGGTTCCTGCTGGCTGTGTAAAACAGGAGACTTAAACAAGACCTTGAATCTCACAGTTCAATATGCACAAGATTCATGAACAAATCACCCATCCTATAAAGGCCCAGGAAAACTTCAGAGAGGAAAATACACACACACACGGACCTAGACACCGAGATGACAGAGATATAGGCATTTTCTGGCAAGAATTTAAAAGTTGTCACTATAATAATTATTTGAATGAATGTATTATGAATGTATTTTAAAATGAAAAAGAACATTCTAAAGCCAGAGCAAAGAATCAAATGGAAACATTTAAATTGGAAAATACCACAAATTCTCATTTGGATGCTCTCAATAGCAGAATGGAAGGATGGAGGAAAATTCATTGACACTGAAGATGAAGTAATAGACAATGTCCCAACTCAAGCAATGGAAAGAAAATAACTTAAGAAAACAAACAACAACCCCTCCCCCCATCACTCCAAGAAAACCATCTCAGAGAAGTAAGAGGTGAATGAGATCAAATGTTTACAACATTAGAGTCCCCCAAATAGGGTAGAAATGCCATGTTGATTGACTTTAGGATTTGACACCCTATATACTAGTATCAGATTGTCATACTGTACCCCATAAATTTATACAATTAAAATCATCATCATAAAAACCCACAGTCACCTCTTAAGTGGATGTAGGCTTCAGAGGAATAAGGACTTGATATTCTGGCAACATAGGCCTGGTGGTCCCCACCTCTGTAACCCGGACAGGGAGCGGTGGTAGGATGTCCAGCTGAAGGACAGGCTGGACTCCACAGTGAGACCCTGTCTCAAACAAAACAATCAAAAAGAAGTAAATGGCAAGCTGGGCACTGATGGCTCACACCTGTCATCCTAGCTACCCAGGAGCCTAAGATAGGAGGATCTCTGTTCAAAGCCAGTCTGGGCAGAAACCCCCCCCATGAGACTCATCTCCAATTAACCACTCAATAAACTAGAAGTGGTGCTGTGGCTCAAGTGGTAAGTGGTAGAACTCTAGCCTTCAGCAAAAAAAGGCTCAGGGACAGTGCCCAGGCCCTGAGTTCAACCGACAACCCGACAACCAACCAACCAACACACACACACACACACACACACACACACACACACACACACAGAGGCAGGCAGGCACACACTAAAAAACAAAAAGAAAACATTGTGATATGCTTCATTACCTCAACTATGACTGGATATGTATGTTGTTGTTGATTTTTCACTATAAAAATGAGTGCAGCCATAAATAAGAACCTGTGAGCTAAAAACACTGCTTGTTTAGAGTCTCTGTGTTATATCTGTGACTAGACTCCCAGAAATTGTATTTTGGGGATGGGTAGGATAGAGTAGGGAGATAAATGTTATGAACGTGTTTCCAGGCTGTAAGACACTATTTCGGTTACAGAATTGCATTCCCTTTTATCCAATTTATAATGCCACCAAGGGCTTGAAAGTGCTTTCCTTCTTTCCCTAGACCTGTGTGAATAGCAGGATTTTGGTAACACATGTCAGTAATCTCCACTTGGTGAAGACTCACTTGCTGTTAATTGAAGGGTTTGTGTTGATTTGAGCCTGTGTAATTACGGTATATGGGATCAGTGGAGCAGAACTGAGCCCACACTCTTTACAGCTCACTAAATATCCCCTTAAATATCTACACGCATGTATAGCAAGCTCTAAATACTATTCACTTCCAGCAAGAGTGTGGCTCTGGTAATTAGAGCCAATTTTACTCACTTGCACATCAGTGACATCCATAGATGGGAGAATGAGAAAGGTGATTGTCTCCTGGCTTCTTGGATAGACCACTTCCCTTTAATTTTTTAATATTAATATTAATTTATTTATTTCCACTTACCTCTTCCTTTTTGTTATTTTCATGTTGTTGCCTCACTCTATCTATTCAAAGGATTGGGTTTGGGCTGATAAATTAGGTGAATTCTTATTGTGTCATAAATAAAGATTTGATTTTCCGCCAGCTGTTCAAAATGCACATTTGAGGATCCAGTGTTTGCATCCACTCATTTTTAAAGCTGCATCAGTTAGCTTTCCCTATTTGCTGTTCGCAGGCATATGCAATGCTTCCTCCCAAGGGGATATATCTTTCTCTAATATTGTACTACAAAATACATCTGCTGCAGGCATGACATTTTGAAGTACTCTGTCTTTGCACTGCACTGGTGAACCATATTTTAAAGCTTCTGTTGGCTTTTGGTTGAATGAGAATAATTTCTGGATAAGCATTGCCCTAAAAGAATAATCTTTTTACTAATCCTATATTTTGAATCAGCTGTTGTAATGTACAGTACTTTTTTTTCTCTCACTTAATTTACTTGTTTTATTTTCAGGGTGCTCTCTGAGGGAGCTTCTAGTACACATTTTGTATGCATAGAATACAATGACAGACCAGAGCTACTGCTAAAAGCAGTCATCTAAATAAGGCCAGACCTAGGTCTAGGGAGTGGCACAGGTGAGCTTTACCTGTGCTCAAGAGCCATCTCTGCTGCTCTGGCCTAGCTACCTTGGAGCATGACTTCCTTCCCTCCTTCTGAGGCTGCCAGTGGTTACTGTATATGTCTTAAGAGCCAGTATGTTCTAGGACATAAGGTACTTGGATGAACTAAGCACAGATTCCTGCCTTGATGATGCTTGCCTTCTATAGAGTAGAGACATAGAGCACAAATCATAACTATTACCAACTAGTAAGTGCTAGTGTATGTGAGAGGTGAGTATTACAGAATAAATAGCATATGGAGTAGCGTAGCAGGCACCCGGCATGCCAGAGGTTGTGATGATGGCAATTTGGGAACACAGTGAGGACAGAAGTGATATTAGATCAGTGTGAATAAGAAGCACATTCTGGACACAGAGAGCAGGTGATGCACAGACCAAAGGTGGGGCATGACTTGCTCCTGACTTGTGGCAGAGAGGAAAGCAGGCACCTATCTGAAAAAAATAAGGGCCATTTCTTTCTCCTATGCTTGCCGTGAGGAAGCAGGGAGGCCATTGTTGATGTAAAATCCAGTCTATCCTCCAGTCCATTTTTCTCTAGCAGTTTTATTTAACGTGTTTTTATAAGAAAACCATCATTTAACCTGTGTGGCGTAGATTTCTGCTGGCCAAATCCTTGTGCACAAATATCAATTTTGTTTCTAGCAAGACTTGGGCTAGTTCTGAAACTGTTCAATCAACCCTGTAAATATGAATTAAACATTTACAGTTGTATTAAGTATTCGAAAGATAGGAACCAAAACAGTCTATCAAGTAATTGTACATATTTGTGCATTTACAAAATGCATATTCATGAGAGCTATGTAAATATATATTTAGTCATTTCCTCTCCCGTGTGAAGAGCCATCGCTGAACTGCAGATGGCAACTTTCTTGCATTTAATTATGAGAATGGTACCATAAACCCTTCTGAAACTGTCCTTCGGGAAAGATCCTTGTGTGTTTGGCCCTTGTCATGAAGCCAGTGCTGTTAGAACTGGGGAGAAGAAAGCGTAGAATACTCTTCTCCTTATGGAAAGCCTAGGAGGAAGAAATGGCCATTCTTTTTCAGACAGGTGCCCTCCTCCATAAAGGCTCCTTCTGTCTTTTTCTCCTTGGAAGTGCTCCTCACCTGCTTTCTACCAAGAGTCCCTAAAGGGAAGAAGCGTACCAGCTGATACTCCAGATACAGCAACAGCCCTTCCTCTCCCATCAGAAAACACACATCGGAATGCTAGAGCGTGAGCATAGTGATATTTTTAGTTTAATATTTAATTCACTCTAATTTATTCAAAAACATGTCCAACTTCACATGGGATCTATTAATAGCATCATGACTGGCAACCGCTCACAACTCCTGACAAATCTTAGGGGTCCTTCTGCCACGTGTAAGGACTCAGTGGATGAAGAGCTAAGGAGAGAAAACACATTCTAATTCGGCTTTTGGGTGAAGATCCTCTGAGGCAATCTGAGGCCCCCCCTCTCTACTGTCATCCTTGCAGTACCTTCAGCAACCAGCCTGTCCCTCTCCTCAGGATGCCCTGCCTCAAGTCATTTGCAGGGCTTGTTCCCTATTTCCTTCAGGTCTTTACTGGGGGAAAAAAAAGCCTTTCTCAGAGGGTTTTCCACAGTAACAGTGTTCAGGATTTCAACTAGCTTCCCAATGTTTCATTCTTCCTGGCTTGATCTTTTCTGAGCACCCATGGATCTCTACTATGTTCACTTATTTATCTTGTTTACTGTCTAGCTTCCCCTGACTCCCACCGTCTACCTTCAACAAGGGCAGAGCTTTTGTCTGTTTTGTTCACTGCTGTAGCCTTGGCATCTTGAATAGTGCCAACCACATGGTAGGAGTCAATAAATATTTAGTGAATGAACCAATGGTTGCATACTTAAAAGCTAGAAGAGTGACCTTCATAGAGATGTAGGAGTGTGACACACTCATGTAATGAGACAGGCGGGGGCGGGGGAGGGGGGGGAGAGAGGGGGTGAGGGAGGGAGAGAGGGACAGGGAGGGAGGGAGGGAGACGGGGGGGGGGCGGGGAAGAGATGACAGCGTTTCTTAAAATTTTCAACTTCCTACTTCCAGTCCCTCATGAAAGTGGTTTTTAACTTCTCATCTATGATCGGCCACTGAGAACTCTCCCATCCCGCCTCCCTTTTTAAGCCATCTAAAGTGGATTTGTCTTTACCACTGTCAAAAAAATGTATCTCTATGCCAGGAGAATAGAGGCAAAGGAGGAGATGCTAGTTGTTTTCTCTGCACACAGAATACCTTGGAGAATGAGATTTCCACTCAGCAAACAGCTCTGTAGGTTCTCATCTCTGATTCCTCCCTCTGTCTGATAAGTAGGTCACAGACAACTGGTGTTTCCCAAGTGGCAACGGGGAATATTCAGAGAAATCCCTGCCTCCTCTCTCTCTTTGCTTTTCAAGCACTGCTGAATGCCTCCTAAGGATTGATTTCATCTGCTTGGAGCTCTGCTAGCATATCCACTCTCATCGAAGGTGATGGCGCCAGGGGCTGCTACATGCTCTGACTACTGACTTGAAACATGCTTTGATGAATTAGCGCAACGTGGCCAGCCATTTACTTTAAATTTTACCCTTGATTCTTCCTCTAGCAAACAATTAAGGAGCAGCCGTGGCTTCCTGCTGGGGAGACCAATGCCTCTGTCCTCTGTGGAAACAGCTTGGCATTCTTCCAAATGATGAATGGCATGGACCAGGAGCACCAATTTCCTTCAGCTTCCAAGCATCCAAATAAATAAACATACAAACACATAAAATAAATGCAAAGCACAAATGGAGACACCCAACTAGCATACCAGTGAGCCTCGTGACTTGGCAAGGGGGCTGGGAAAGGCATCCTTGAACTTAGTACTGCAGCAGGCCAGAGAGCATAAGAGGCCACATGAAGAACTGGGCCCAGTGACAAGACACATGTCCTCCTTGCCGGGTGAGTGGCCTGGGCCAACCTCAGAAGCTCCTGAGTAAGAGGAAAATGTCTCTTTAACAGTATTAAGGGACAATTTATTATGTGTATCCTTCCAGGAAAGCACAATGTCAGTGCAGGACCATTGCATTTGCATTATTTCCAGACAACAGCAGAGCAGAAAGGGACACTGATTTATTTCTGAGCAAGCACAGGTGAATTTAATGTCTGTTGGGACTTAGCCAGGGAGGACTTAACCCATTCTAAGGTTCTCCAATGCAACAGTAGAGGGAGAGCCGTGGGGTTTTGGAATCGTCTATCAGCTTCTTTGCTTATATCCAGCTTTCTAGAGCTGTGCTTCTCAATCACTTGGTCATGAAAACATTTGCAGGGGAGGGGGGATGGGGAACGGAAAAAAATTCTATTTAGGAACAGAAAAGCTGGTGTTATGCCTTGGCCCAGCTACTTCTTTTCAGTATTCCAAATAATTTAATCTTTTAAGATTAAGTAGTCTCTTTGGTAAAAAGGAGTCTAATAAAACTACCTCCAAGGACTCTGATGAGGCTATAGTAAGGAGATATAGCACAAAGGAATTTGTGAATTATATGCACTATGTTTTGGGATGATATCCATTTTGGATTACTAGGGAAGAAATGAAAGTCTGGGGATTGTCTACTTGGCTGGCTTAACTAGAAGAGAGATTGTTCTCAGAAGAATCCTCCAGAAGGAAGCAATCACTGTCTCTCTTTGAACCTTGGCATTGTAGAGTTGTTAAATGATAAAGGTCATGGTAGAGTATCTTGCACATATCTCTTTCAAGCCTCTTTTTTTTTTTTTTTTGATAGATGGAGGAGCTAAGGCTTAGGGAAGCAAATGGACTATAAGTATCGTAGGGAACAAGGTGAGTCATAGTAACCATTGTTCTATCTCTTCTAGGCACACTTCAGAATGCCCTGCACATAGCAAGTGCACAATAAAGGATGCCAGGAATGACAGGATTCAATCACTGTCAAACACAACGAGCATGTTGTTGAAAATGGTAGGTTAGGACCTTGCTCTCCTGATCTGTGTCTCATGCACCTCTTATTTGAATAACAAGCCTTCTAGGGAACATGCTCATTGGTCATTGGTTCACTGGTCAACTAAGGTGTCTCAAAATGAACATGGCCCATGCAAAACCTAGCCACATCCTTGCAAATCCTGTACTTTTAATATCTTTTAGTAATTGCTTCAAGTTATGAAAAGTAGATCCTTCTCATTAGCCATAAAAACAATTTTGAGTTAGATGATAGGGCATGTTTGCCAAATGTTTTCTAGTGAGACCTTATTTGATTGTCCTGGTGATGTGGAAAAGTAGGTACTGCTGTTTCCATTCTCAGAGTTTGAAATGGAAGCTTTGACAGTCTGGGTGATCTGTTCAGAAATGTACTATTAGGGGTGGAACTTGAACCCAGATTTTAAAAGTTAAGCATATTCTATTAGGGTTACCTTGTAATGTGCCAAGTGGACATCATTTCCTTCTATTTCTTTCATCCTTCTCTTCTTTGCTTTTGCACTGTCTTGTTTCTCATGAATCCTCACTCAGCATCTTTCTAGGTATCAGCTGGGTAGCAAAACAGGTGAAGAGTGAATAAAGTCTACATCTGCATAGAGCTAGTGGCCTGCTGAAGAGGGGTTACAGGTTCAGAGGTAATTCCAATGCATGAGGTCTTTGTTAAGCCCTGATCCTGATTGAGCACAGCCAGTGAAGGTTAATGGATAAGCTCCTAACTGCCTAGAAAATGACTAGACAGAAGGAGACAGATAAAACCATGCCCTGGGCCTTGCTGCTGCTGCTGAGTTCTGTAAGAACAAATCATTGGAATCTCAGCCACTTCTTTTAAGGTCTCTGTACTTCTAAAGCCCCTGCCTTTGCTTTCTCTCCTCTCTTAGAAGTGATGAATGAGAGATAGTTGTGACACATCCAAATGGAATCTACAAATTGCTGAGCCTTTAAAACTTACTTTTGAAACCACCAATAAAACAAGTCTCAACACTTGCTCCTAAGTTCAGGGAATCCACTCAACCTAGAGCCCTGGAGGAGAGAAGCTCCTCCCTAAGACCTTTTTTCCTTTCGGAGATCTCACCTGAAACTGAAACTCATCATCCCAACCCCCACTGCCTGACTTTTGATTTGGAGTCAATTATTCTGTAATCCCTCTGGTTCTCTTCCTTAGTCTGCTTTCCCTTTGCCTAAGCAACAGAATTAGTTTTGTCTGCCAAGTGAGTGATTCCAACCCAGAGTGCTGAAGTCAGGAAATGATGCTTCATACGCTGTCAATGAACATTTGTTCAATGAATAAATGAATGGATGGATGAACAATGGCCAAGTCAAATACTGGCTCTGTCCCTGACCAGTTGCCCAGTTCTGAAGTAGGTATGTGACCCACTTGTGTCTTGGGTTTCCATCTTTACAAATTGTGTATAGCATTATGCATACACTTTTTTTCTAGTATATGAAACACTTGCCATTCATTCTGGTGCCTAAATGTGAAGACTTTCATTGCCATTTTCAGAGAGTTGTGGGTGGAAATTGGGAGCTATAGGTTGGCATTGCTAAAGGCAGAAGAGGATGAGAAGGATGACTTTTGCCAGCTGTTAGGAGTACAGGACTTAAATAGGTGGGGGGAAAAGGGGAAGGAGGTGTGCTTTGCTTCAGGTAGGCATTCTAAACTAGAGGGCTGATGTATGAAAATTTTGGCAGGTAAGAAAGGGTGAAAACTAGGGTGTCAGACAAACCCACAGAAAGAGAAGACAGGAAGTGGATAATCAATGGAGTCCAGAAATCAAGTTGTTGGTTGGTTATTTTGTGAAGCCAAGTTAGCAACATGATACAAGCTAGGTGCCCAAGAAGGAAGGCCGATACCCAATGCCAGTGACAGTGGGGGGAAATGGGATGAGCTGTGGGGAAGAGAGGAGGGAGGATGGTAGGACCCTTTGGCATGCA
This sequence comes from Perognathus longimembris pacificus, assembly GCF_023159225.1. NCBI lineage: Eukaryota > Metazoa > Chordata > Mammalia > Rodentia > Heteromyidae > Perognathus > Perognathus longimembris. Next base: position 10,516,155 of record NC_063172.1, read on the forward strand.
GAGGCATCCCAGTGAAGGCACCGACTGGACAAGCATCCATGTATTCTTTTGTGCTTCTCACTCACTCACTCACTCAACGTGTGTCTGTGAGAACTAGTTTGTTAGGCATTGAGCTGACTTGTAGGCAAATAACTACAACACGTGAGATAGAGTAATGGAGTTAAGAGTTCAATGGGAGACCTACTGGTGTGGCTGATGAGGAATTCTGTGTCAAGCTGAGAAAATGGCACAAGGCACAAGCGTGGGATTCCCATAGGAAAGGCTTTGATGGTGCATGGACCAAGTGTCACTGGGGGTTTGAAGCTTTCATTGTGTGCCAGGGAAGGAGAAAGGTGTGGCCAGGTTCAGATTTCAGAGCATGGTCTGTGTACAGGTGGAGGGTAGGGGGTGGAGCTCGCCTCTCAGAGGAAGGAGGATGGAGAGATGGGAGGGATGAGTAGGGCAGCCTTTAGAGGAAAGAATGAGAGAGAAAAGGAGGGAAGTGAAGCAATTTCCCCCAAAGAAATGATGGGGAGAGAGTGGAGGACTTTCTGGAGGAAGCAAAGGAGTCAGCATCTCTGGGTGTAGGGCTCTCCTCTCGGCTACTCATGGTAAAGAGAAAGCGCCAGCCACTTGTTGCAGGCTGGACAGGGCCACTGAGCTCCTGAGGAGAGGAAGAGGGAGCCAGGGGCTGCGCAGGAGACAAGTCCTTGACGTCACAATCGCCAGGACTATAATCAGGGTTGATGGTCCATTCGGGCAAGGTGCCAACCCCAGTACGTCCCCCTCCACAGGACTCGCATGACCCTCCGGAGGTTAGACATGGGTTTATTGGCGTCATTTCCATGGTTTTGTGGTAGGGAAAACTTTATGATATCTGAAGACAACTCAACCAGTCCAATCAGGGCTGATTTTGAGATGGAAACAGCTTTGATAGGGAAAACCGTCAGACTGCTCAACATTCCATGCATAAACATAAAAGACGGTAGTGGTTTGTACCAGCCTGCGTGGAATCTCTCCTATCCATTCATGCCTTCCTGAGCTGGGGGAACCAGCATGATAAGTCAGCACAAAGAATTTTGCTAAATCTATGTCCTTATTTGCATTTCTTTCCCTCCAGGTCTTTCCCATGCCTCATTCTGAAAAAACACAGCAGAAATTCCGAATTCTGTTCTACCAAGGGCTTCCCATTTCTCTCCTCCTCAGCACCTTTTAAGTATGTCCCTCATGGTGCTTCCTCAACTGCAGTTCTCTTATCAACATTATTGTGATGTACGTGGAGACCTTGCAGTATTTATTTCTCCAGCAGTCCCATCCTGCAGTATAGGATCTACTGTGGACGTGAACAAATGAATGTCTGCTGGCTAAAATATCACTAGCAGATAACTTTTTGAAATCTGTCCTTGCAAAGGATACTATGGAGAGCAGAGAATGAGTTTGGAATAGGAATCCTGTTCTCTTCTGTCCACTCTCTCCTGCTCATCCTGTGATTTAAAAAGAATTTGTCTCAGATGAAACAGTATGCAATATCCTATAGTGGCTCATAAATTCCTGCTGGTCCAGCTGCCTGATTATATCTAGAGATTCTGATTCACTTGTTTTGGTGTGTACTCTGGGATATATCTACACACACACAGACACAGACACACGTGCACACACACACACACACACACACATCTCCAAGTTTCCTCTCTCTGTTTCTATCTCTCTTCATAGCTCAGCCAGAAGTTTGGTCAACATCATCAAGAGGGAAGAGCATTATTTGGAGACTTGGTTTAGAAAGATGGAAACTCCATCTTTGACCAGTACCTAGGGTAGTAATTGTGTGTGTGTGTGTGTGTGTGTGTGTGTGTAAAAAAATTCTCCACTGCTGAACCACATCTTTAGCCCAGTGTTTCAAGACTCAGGGAAGCCACTGTAACACATCAGCAATCCTCTACTTCCCAGTCATCTCCAAGGGATATAATTAAACAATAATCATAAACACTATAGACACTGTACATTCTCAATAGATGTTACTTGAATCTGAATGTAAGGAATGGCAGAAAGGGCAGAAAGACTGAGGTATGTATGGGACCAGTTCATGAAGAGGAGGAAAAAATAAAGGGTTTGAAGGCAGATAGGATACAATAATTGATTCGCTCATTTTCACACTTGCCAGGCTGTGAAGCATCAAAAGAGGCACTAGCCAATGGGTCTATTTCTCCAGGGACATGAAGAAATCCTCCTTGTGGGGCAATTGTTGTCCAACCTTAGAGGGAACAGGATTAATTCCCAGAGAAGCCAAGAGCAGAGAAACCCATGTATCACAGCCCAAGGGGTTCTACTGGGGGAACCTGTAGGTAGCTCATTCTGTGGATGATGCCAAAGGGCACGTCCCAGGTATGGGATAGGGTGGAAGGAGGGATGGCTGGCAAATTCAGGGCCTGGTTTTGGAAAAATCCCTTTCCTGTCTGTGTCCCAGCATGGACCTGTAAAGCCAACTGCAATCCTGTGCTTTATAAGGAACAAGTATTTGGCAGGAGTAAGGCAAAAACGGATGTGACTCTACCAGCCCAAAACACATTTATTGTGGGTGACTACTGTGTAACCATAAAAGAAATCTGGAGCTTATTAATCGGACATAATTGTCCTTTCTTTTTCTTCCCTTGGCTCTTTGTGGCTGTTTCAATAGAATTACTATTTATCAACAGTTAATATCTATTTATCCATAGGTAGAAGTGATTTAAGTTTTCTTTCTCTATTTTACTTTTGTTTGTTTGCTTTTGTTTTTCTAGTACCTTGTAGGCACTGAGGACACAGCCTTAATAGAAATGACTTCAGAGCAGATACTTTTAAACTGAAGTTATGGTTCCTGATGGTGTAGCGTCAGTCTGTTGGGGGTTATCTGATGTTTCTGATTTGCACTGGGGACATTTTTTCCACCTAAGAAAAACTGGTGAAAGAGCAAGTACCATTGAATTATAAGCAAATACACAGCCCTGTTAAAACGAATCCCAGTATGTTGTGGGCTAGGATGACATTTATACATGAAGTTAAGACAAGACATGTGACATGTTTTGTTGTCTTTCTTCTGTGACCGTCCTGAGTTGAATACCATGTGTTTCTTGAGCTAAGATGCCGATCACACAGGAATGAGCTATATGAAGTTAGGGATTGTGAGTTTGCTACTACTTGAATCTCTAGCATGAAACACAGTGCCTACTACCTAAAAAAAATATTCAATAGAAAGTTTCTGAACATATAACAGAGTGTTTTCTGAAAAAAAATTTTTTTGGTCAGTTGTGAGATTTGAACTCTGGGGGCCTGAGCACTCACAGTTCCTGAGCTCTTTTGCTCAAAGCTAGCACTCCACCACTTTGAGCCACAGCTCCACTTCTGGTTTTATGGTGGTTAATTGGAGATAAGAGTCTCATGGAGTTACCTGCCTGGGGTGGCCTTGAACCTTGATCCTATGATCTCAGCCTCCTGAGTAGCAAGGATTACAGGCATGAGCCACCGGTTTTTGGCCTGAATTCTTCTTTATATTCTTGTGTTCTCTCCCTAAATAGAGGGTAAGAGTAAGCTCCTGCAAGATGTGTCTTCATTATTACTAGGTCTCTGGTGCCAGGAAAACATTACAAGTTTTTTTCTGCATTTTTATGTTACTATCATGTACCCACTGGGCCTAAGACAGTTCACTGCAAATACCAAAATACCCAGACCCTTCTTTTTTTTTTTTTGTTGGTCATAGGACTTGAATTCAGGGCCTGGGCCCTGTCTCTGAGCTTTTTCACTCAAGGCTAGTGCTCTACCACTTTGAGCCACAGCCCCACTTCCAGGCTTTTGGTGGTTTATTGGATAAAAGTGTCTTACAGCCTTTCCTGCCCTGACTGGCTTCAAACTGTGATCCTCAGATCCCTCCTGAGTAGCTAGGATTAAAAGCATGACCTACCAACATCCAACTCTTTTATAAAATAAATGATTCCAGCATTGTGGTCAAAGAGACCTATGATCAACTCGTACTATGTTCTACTTTTAGCTCAGTCTCCCTATCCGTAAAATAAGGATGACAGTTCAGATGCCAAATTTAATGAATGATTTTATTGAATATATTAACAAATAGTAAACCTTCAACAAATGCCCACCCTATATTTCCTATAGTTTTGTCTCATTTCTGACTATGTGTTTATATGACTTGAGATGGTACTTGAATGGAACTGGTTTTGTTGTAGTATTGGTAAGCTTTGACTCTAGTTTTGCAGAATAAAGTTCTTGATTGGCTTCAGTATGAGTAAACTTCTTACAAATCAGAATAGGTGGGATCTTGACATTTAGCAGATGTGGTGAAAATCATGTCCATATATAAGCCTTTTCTCTTCTGAGAATCGACAGGGCATTTCAAAAGGAGGAACCTCTTGACATTGGGAGCAGGTAGAACTGGGTTTAACCCCTGGCTTTATCATTTAGCAGTGATAGGTTTGAAGCACTTATTCTACTTTCAGGCTCTCGTTGTAAATTTTGCTGATCAAATACTCGTTTTCTGGGGCTGTTATGAGGATTACGTATTTGGGGAATCTTTGTTAGTCATGGATTCCACTTTGTGAATGCATCTACTTGCTTAAATATATTTGTAACTCCAGGCTTATGTTCACGGTGATGTTGTGGCCAAGCTTTGACATACATGTGGAAAACAATTGAGTCAGTTAACATGCACATACAAAGGGAACCTCTGTCTTCTCCTTCAGCTGTATACTTTTATCTTTATTTGGTGTCACATTACCACATTTCATATTACAGTTTTTCTGTCTAAAACATCTCTTCATATAGCACAGTCTAAGAAGGCTTCCTAAGTCTAAGAAGGCTTTGTTGTGTCTTGTAGAAAATGTGCATACATTATACAAACTTCTCTGAGGTCTGACATACATCAATTATGAGTAAAAATTCTGTTCACAAATAAACAATATGTATTCAACAAGGTGTCTTTAAAATAGAAATACATGGATCTTATAAATATATTGATTAATAAAGTGTGTGGACTCAAATTTTGTTTTGTAGATGAGGAAATTAGGATCTAGGCAAGTGAAATTAGGACAAGATACTCATTTTTTTACCTTGATCACTTGGTGCTAGGGCCATGACAAGAAACTTGATCTCACATGTTAAGCTCTTACTAATCTACAATTTTCAAAGATTGCAGTTGCTGCTGGGATGATGAGGAGATGGTATATGTGTCAATCCTTTGAATAAAAGGGCTGTGTGTTGATTTATTTATACAGAGAGTAGGAAGGAGACCTTGGAGGACAGGGTTAGAAGGGACTACAGATGATCCATCATAGAGCTAAAGGACAATTAGATTTGATTCCAAACACAGTTTACCAACATATTGCTGTGGGACCCGTGGCAAATTACCCATCCTCCTGGAACCCACATTCCTCATTTATAAATATTGCCTACCTTAAGGAGTTACCACAGAAATTGGAAATCATGTAAGGGAAGGACTTAGCACCTATAAAGGATAAGATATATGGTCGTTATTATTGTGAATACGATTGTAAGTTTAGATACCATTATTTGGGCAATTGGATTTTTGCTGTAGTCTACATAGACCCATAGCTTTGTTTTAGATTATCCTACTTTTTCAAGGGTCGTGAGAGTTCTAGCCCCAGAATTCTTTCTCCCAGTAAAGAAACAAACTGGTGAGCAAGAAAAGATGGCAGGTTAGCTTTCTTCCAAAGTGACAAGGATGAGATGAGAGTGGCACATCTTCCGTCGATGATCTCTCCTCGTTTCCTGTGGCAGGAATGAGCCTTCACAAGTGGGGCATTGTAAGGCACTTAATGTAACCTTCAGCATAGCTCAAAGGCAGTTGGGCTTTAAAATCTTTATGAAGGTGGCGCTTTCCTGATCACTCTTTCATTACCTTCATCTCCCTTTTAATAGGATGTGAAAGGAGCAATGTGGCTTACAATTCTTATTTCTTCCTCCTGCAAAATGGAGATATAAGAACATAAGAACATGGGCTGCATTTGTAGTCGGGGGAGAATTCTGGTTGTTGAAAGACATTGAATAGTTTTTATAGGGCAAAGAACAAGGTTGCTATCTTTTCTGCAGATGAAGTTATAGAATGAGATTTGTTTTTCTTTTTACCACTCAGTATATACTAGGATATTCAACTGTGCTAGCAATGAAGTAATTTTAAGTTGCTTTTTGCCCTCAGATTAAGTGGTTGGTGTGAGCTGTAGATGAAAACAAAATTGATGCAAATCTCTTTTAGGCCCCACATTCACCATGGGCATTTTTCTGTTCATTATTATCAGACAGTAAAAATCACAAGTGTTTCCAGTGGGTTCCAGGACAGAGGATCAGAATCATTAAAGAATATTAGAAAACGTTCCTGGTTTCTGAGAGAGTTAGAAAGGGCCCAAAGGATCCATGTATATGAATCACATTCAAACTATATCATGAGAATTTGCCTGCAAAGACTCCATCTCTACCATGAGATGTTTAATGACGTGAGTGTGTGTGTGTGTGTGTGTGTGTGTGTGAGAGAGAGAGAGAGAGAGAGAGAGAGACGGAGAGAGAGAGACAGACAGATAGAGACAGAGAGATAATAGAGAGATACATGCACACAGAACTGACTGGAGTGTGACATCATTTATGCTGAAAGGATCTTGGAGGAATTTGAGTAAACTAGATACTGAGGGGCTACAGAGAATGGAACTGGGTTAGGGGAATTCTTGTATGTCCATCTGGATAAAAATACTACAAGCTGAAGAATTTGTTTGTTCACAACTTAGTAAATGTTTGTTGGAAGAGTGAAAAAAATGAAGAAATAATACAAGGCAGATTTTTTTACAACAGTCTGATTTCACAAATGTTTACCATTTTATCAGACCAGACTTTTGCTTCCAAAAGAAGCCTAGATGTCAAAAACTCCTGTATCTTGTATACTCAGCTTTCATGAGTTATGTAAAACAGGCCCACCCTTCAGTTTCCTTGAAGAGAAAGCATAGCCTGTAACCTAAGGAATCCTTTAGCTGAATTTGGCCAACTTAGGTTATGGGGACAAGTGACACTCTCCATACAGTGGAGTCCCTGCTGTTTCTTTTTACTGTTTGCTTACAGGCTGAGTCAAATTTCCTGGGGGAACTTAGTGTGTCTTGTATTATTGATCATATGATTAGTGGATCAAACACTGAGGGTTCAGCCATGAGCAAGTTGGGTCAAAACCTTATCCTTGTAGACCTTATATTAAATATTACATAAAGATAATACACAAGTAAATATATAAATAGAGTAAGTTTCAGAGACCTTGGGAAAGGGGCACCGAAGCGAACCTGTTATTAGAGTGAAGCCAATAGGGTTACCTAGTCTTAATCTTTCAGCCTACAAAATTGAGTTAAATAAATCCCTTTTCATTGGAAAGGATATGGCCTCGGGCATTTTGCTATAGCAACGGAAAACTACGAATACAGCTGGCTACAGAAGTCCTCTCTGAGGAGGCCTGAGATCAATAACTACAAAGATGCAGCCCTCAACTTAGGCTGCTTTCTCTTTCCCTGAATTGAGTAGAGTGAAGATATGTGTGTGTGTGAGTGTGTGTGTGTGTGTGTATGTGTGTGTGTGTATCTAGGGTAAGGAGAGCACTGTGGAACTAAGCCAGGAACCAGCTGGAGGGTTCCTGTACTGCACTCGGAAGGACAATGCATGAGGGTGCACATATCTTTCTACAAAGAGACCTTATAAATTAATTACAATTGATTCAGCTTGATCTGTGGCTCTTAACATTTTAAGCCAGATTCCTTAGCAATGCTGAAGTTAGGTAAGGAAATTATCTCTATAAAAATGCATCTTAAAGACAAAATTTTAGTGTAATTTCAGGACTCTCATGAGCCTATTGAAGCCTTTCTATAAAAGTGTCTCTATCGCTCTACCATTCTGAAATTTTAATTTTAATTAGAGCTCCATTAGCTATCTATTAAGAACTTAATATATATCAGTTACTTAAAATGTTAGCTACTTGACATTTATTATTCGAGTCAAGCTATACAATGAGGGTGGAGCGTGGAGCTCAGTAGCAGAACATGTGCTTAGCTATTTGCAATGCCTTGGGTTTGTTTCAAGTACTAAGCAAATTATTAACAACCCTATGATACCTCTGTGAGGAAGATTCCATTTTCAGCCCCATAGTATAAAAGAGGAAATGGGGTAGAGAGTAAGAAATTTCCCCAAGTCCCACTGGAGTTGATGTCTTCCTGATTTGTTTCTTCCTTTAGGTAACTTGGTAAGCTAGTAGAAAATACCTTAGCTGAAGATTTAATCTCCCTAAAGACTTGGGCAGCTCTCAGTGTATTACTTGAGGGAATTCTGATGGTAAATCTCTAGCATAATGAGGTTTCTCTACCATTGTGTTTGTCTCACCATTTATCCTGGTTATTGGTCAGGACACTGACCAATGATGACTGGCAGGGCATATCTGGGCCCCAAGGCACAGGGCAACTAAAGCAGTGAAGAACTGTCCTACTCAGTGGTCATTTGGTTCTATTATTTTAGGGTACAGAGATCGTGTTTGCAGCTAGGGATAATGCTTTCATATTTAAAGTGGAAATATAGAGTATCTCACAGGGGTTAAGCACTGCAGCATGTGGAAGTACTCCAAAATAAGGAGCAGAAAAATAATTCTGTAAAGGGCCAGGAATACATATGTAAGGTTTTGAGGTCCATGAGGCAACAATGAAGATTTTATGTAAAAACTTCTATAGCTATTTCACACATATTCATTTAACAAGTTAAAATCATTTTAACCTAAGAATTATAAAGAATCAGATAGGATCTTCAATTTCTTCATACATAAAATGAAGGTAACCATAGCACTTATCTGACAGAGTTTATATAAGTAAAAAGTTCAGATGAGCTCATCATAAAGATTATATTACAGTTGACTTACCCATTATTAGTTGATTGCTTGCTTGCAGGTTTGTTACAAGGCATAAAGATGCTTTGGAGTCCTTGCTTGTATGTTTATTTGTACAAGGATTATTAGAACTAAGGTATACTGATGACACCTGATGGCATTTGAAAAGTCTCCAAATTCAGAAAATTTAGATGCGCTTACTCAGCTATGCTAAAGGTTCTGTGCACAAGAATAAAAATGTATCTAGGAGCAAGTGAAGAACTTTGTGGGAAAATTCTTCCACTGATAAATGTTCTCTTCAGCTAGTTCCTTTCCCAAGGACCTCCAGTGCTTTGAGAACTTCAATTACTGTGCACAGTTCCCAAGTGATGAGGATTAATGAACCCCATATTACCCACGAAAAACCCATAGAGGAACAAAAACAGTAAGTAACTTTACTATGGTTACAAAGCCAGGAAGTATCTGAAGTGAGATTCAAATCCAAGGGGCCTAAGTCTATGGATTCCCCAGAATATCACACTTCTTCTCTGGGAACTAAGTATGATCTGAGAAAACAGTCATTTCTGGATGTTTGACCTCTCGTCTCCAACCACAGTCACTTAATCAAACTAGAGCTGAGTCAAATTGTTCTGTAGCTTCATATTGCACAGAGGGTCCTGGAACTTCTCACCAAGGGGGTGTAACAGAGGAACGAGAATGAGAACAATCAGAGCAGCCTGAAAAGAGGTACAAATCATAGCTAAAATCAAGAGGAATTGAACAAAGGCAACAAATGGCTGATTCCACAATCTCCTTGTAGCTGGGCCTAAATACTATGAGAATGTAAAACGGTTTAGCAAGCACCATTCGTAAATGACCAGCTCTCTGTCTATATAGCAGCTGTATAAAATTTTGCTCATAGGCCTTCTGACATGTAAAATAGGTTGTCAAGGTTGTCACAACTATCTATTGCAAATTATTATTCCTTTCATATAACCTTTTTAAACAAGTCTTCTCCAAAGCTATGTATAGCAAAATGTCCTCTTGTGAAGAAGACAAAGGCCATGGTGAGAAGGCTCTCATGGCTCATCCTAAATCTCTCCTACCCCATATACTCACAAGGCCCCTTTTTCTGTATCTTCTTTGCCTGCCTCTCTATTATATATCCTTCTAGCTTCTGTTGCGGGAAGTAACAACAGAATGTAATCTGCATAGGAACGTCTAGATTCTTCACTTATTCCAAGTTTCCTTCAGCTTCATTAGATGAGGACCTTCTATGCCTCTCTTAGAAGCATCTTCTTCGTAGTCGGTTGCAGTTCATCTGTCCTCTTCAGTCTGCTGTCCTGATTGATTACTTAGGACATCCATAATAGAAGAAACCACATTTACCAAGAAAGAATTTTTACCTAAAATGTTTACTACCTTTCCTTTTAGATTGGTTCTCTATTCATTCTCCAGATCCTGTCACATAGAAATATGAGAACTCACAGCTGACAAGAATGAGCTTCTTACTGGAAGGCAATGGAGAGAAAGGGAAGACAGGTTTGTAAAAGGTGAAGAGAGCAAGTGAAGATAAAATTCACTTTTGAAGATGTAAGGATATTAAAAAAAATGTTGTTTAGTTCATCTATCTACTTTGACTGAATCCCATTTACCAAGGTATTAGAAGGATTTTTCTTGTACCTTTGAGAATTTGATTTTATTCCATGCTGTATAAGTACACTGTAATGTTCTCCAACCTCTTTGGCTGAACATATAGACCAAAATAAATTTTGTGTTAATATTACTGTGGTGTGAACAATGTCCTTGACTGTATTTTGTATATTTTAATAGGCCTTATTATTGGCAGTGGTTTTGGGAAGAGTTTTCTTTGTTGACCTATTTTGATATTCTCTGCCTTTCACAAGGTATCTTGGTGACATTTTGCTGTTACACCAATATACGTCCTCATTTATAAATTTTAATCAAGAATAAGGTGAATACAAACCCTTCACATTTTTCTCTTTAAAACAGAGATAACCTTTAGCCCCTCCACTTACAGTAGCACTGTAGACTAAGGTGAATCTTCAGACTGAAGAAAGGTGGAAGGAAGAACAGAGCTTTACAAAGATACTTGAGAAGATGGTAAAACTTAACAACCTACTCAAGCTATAGATCTTTCTTCCTAATTTTTAAACCCATATGAATTTCAAGAGAGATTAATCTGTTTTCAAGTCATAGGCCCTAAACAAATATAAGTACAGTATTGTAAGAATTTAATAGTTTTTACATTTTAAAACCACTCTTTACCTGGAAAGGAGTTGTGTTGGAACTGATAGACAAGGATGTGGGTATTTTTTTGGCCTCAAACCTGGATGAAATCTGCAGGAAACTGAAGGAGAGAAATTATGAAGTTATGAGGTGATCTTTGAAAGAAACAATCAAGCATGCGATTCTTCAAAATTTAGGTATACTTTAGTAGAGAGATGGGCTGAATCATGAGAGCAAATGATAGCCCATTGTCAAAGGACTTTCAGAAAAAATCATGTTGTAGAATATCTTCATTCCTTCCACCTCTCTTTTTCTTCACAATGGATTATTCGTTCACTTATTTGACAATTTTATTGAAAGAGTACTATGAGCCAGGTTCTGGCTTAGGAGCTGGGATTCTATGAACATATCAGAGAAGGCTTTCCTTCTCATGGAATTTTTGTTATGATGAGAAAACCAGGTAAATCAGCAAATAAGTAAGCTGTTTCCAACTAGTTAAATGTGAATAAGTATAATGAATAGAGTAATGGGCTGGGTATTGGTTGAATAAGGAAGACATTCAGAGAAGGATAGACTTAAGTTGAGAGGCAAAGTGAAGGAGGCGGCCATTATAAGTTCTGAGCGATATAAGAGTTCTTGGCCAAGCTGGATAAGAAATGTACTCACTGCCTTATGTATGAAACTGTAACCCCTATGCACATTACTTTGACAATAAAGAAATGAAAATAAAGAGTTCTTGGCTAAAGGAAGAAGAGAAGTGTTTGAGGTGGTGATTTACTAGTCAATTGTTGTATAACACATTATTTCATGGCTTAAAGCAATAAACATTTATGATCTCAGTTTCTATGGGTCAGAAATATGGGCATGGCAGATCTCTGGGTCAGGGTCTCTCACAAGTAGCAATCAAGGTGTTGGCCAGGGCTATAGACATTTTATGGTGGGACTGGGGATGGAATAGCTTTTGAGCTCACTTATGTGGTTGGGACATTATTCAGTTTCTTTCAGACTGTTAGATTGAAGGACTAAGTTGACTTGTTAGTTGACTGCAAGAATTCCTCAGTTTCTAGCAAGATGCAGCTTGTTTCCATATCATGAAAGCTTACTTTATCAGAGTGAGAAAGTGAAAAGGTGAAAGAGACAGAGAATGCCAACAAGTAGGAGGTTACCATCGTTTGTCAATCTTTGAGTATGACATCCCCTCACCCTTTGTTTTATTTGGTTTCCCTCATGTGGTCCAGGTTATGAACAAGGGCTGGATATTACTGTGTACTTTACAGGGTTTAGTAGGAGGAGGGGCAAATCATTGGCAGCCCTGCCCCTTTTTGATTACTACAGAAGAGGGAAGGATGGCTTAAGAAGGCACACATAGAAAGCCAGAGAGGCTTAGGTTAGTGAGCTAGAGTGCAAGACAGGAAAACAAGGCTCAGTGAAGAGGAGGGTCAGATAAGTAGGGCTCCATAAGTCAAGGGACAGCATCAATAAATCACTGGTTGACTTTGGCTAGGGGAGTAAATGTGCCTGGATCAAATGTTAAATGGATCATTTAGCCTGTCGCAGGTAGGAGGATTTCAGTTGTGACAGCGGAGAAGTAAGTCAGTTTGAAAATACTGTAGCTTTAGGTATGGATGGCTAATACAGAAGTGATGGCCTGGCCATGGAAAAGAGGGGGGCAGACAGGGATTTGTAAGTAGGTCTAACAGAATTTGCTGGTGGCTTAGATATGATTGACAAGGGAAAGCAAAACCATGAATTACTCCTGGGATTGGCGTTAGTATTATGGTGAATTTATTATTATTATTATTATTATTATTATTATTATTGCTTGCCAGGACTGGGGGGAAACAATTATCATCTTGTGCTCTTGCTTGGCTTTTTCACTCACATATGCTACTTTACCACCTGAGCTATGCCTCTATTGATAGTTCTTTGCTGGTTAGAGGAGTTAGGAAGAAAGGAAAGGCCAGAGTGAGGGAGAAAACAGCATGCGTGAAGATCATGGGGGCCACAGTATACCAGATGAGTCAAAGAGGCTTCAGTGGACAGTGGGATCAAAATCACTTATGCCTTTAATATTTTATAGTTTATTTTCTGGTTGAAACCCCTCTGGCATGTTCTTTCTGAGAATGCTTATAGGGAGGGCAAAGATCAGTAGAAATGCTGAGCCATAGTGACACATCCAAGACAAAGGATAATAAAAACACTGTACTGTTCTGATACCCTGAGCCAGATACTGGGCACTTGGAGAAAATATACACTCATTGCTCAGTTCATCTGCATTCTGCCAGAGCTGTTCTGCCTTCTCAGTGAAAGGCAATCAATCTTCTTCCAGTTACTCAGCCTGGAGAGCATGTGTCCTCTCTCCTTGGGTCCTTTTCTCCCACCCACATACTTTGCATAAGCAACTCTGATTGGCTCTATTTCAAGATAAACCCCACTTCACACCTCAGTGATTGTTGCTCTGGTCCAATCACCGTCTTCCCTTTCTAGATCAGTACAACAGCCTTTACACTGGCTTCCATACTTGAAGGTCACAGCAGTCCTGTCAATAGACAGCAGTGGTTGTTGATTTCTCCTGCAAGAGAAACAAAGCCTAACAAACTACCACCACCACAAGGAAGAACAAAAGGAAAAATGAGAACACAAAATTTGTAGCTGCTGTCATGGTATCACACAGGATCATGGAATTCGTGCTCCATCTCTGTGCCTCTGGTTACATCTCTGGTCTTTTCCCATTCTTCTTCCTCCCTTGCTTGCTCCAACGCAGCTAAATAGCTTCTTTGTTCTTGGAGTGTGGGGGTACTCTCCCAATTTATGCCTCTGTCCTCCTGTCTGGAAAGTTCTGTAACTATCACTCCTCACTTCTTTTGTGAAGTCTTCACTAGCCTTATTTTCTCGTGTGAAGTTTTCTCTGGCCATTCTATCTGGAAGGAGCTCATCCCCCAACATTCTGTGACCTCTCCTTATGTTATTCTTCTTAGCATCTATAATTTTCAGGTTCAATATGCTGTGTTTTCTCTCTTTCCTTACAGGAGCATAATCTCATGGAAATAGGGATTTTTGTTTTGTTCATTACTGTATTTCCAGAGTTTGGTGCATAGTAGATGCTGGATAACCAACAGTAATGAATAAACTGGCCTGTGAAGTAGAGCCTTTCTCCTCCAGCTACCAGATGTGAATACTCAAATGTAGAGAAAATATCTATTTTGTTTGAGGTCACCAGATTGGCAGAATTAAGATTTGAACTGGAGCTGGTATAACATGAGAATAGCTACCACAGTTGTGTGTTCTGGGCCACCTGGCATGGTGTTTGGAATGTAAACTCATTGGCTTATTTATTTATTATTGTTATAATTTATTTTTTATTTTCTTTAAGTAGTTGTAACAAGGAGTTAAAATTTTTTTTTGCTGGTCCTGGGGCTTGAACTCAGGGCCTGAGCACTGTCCCTGGCTTCTTTTTGCTCAAGGCTAGCGCTCTACCACTTGAGCCACAGCGCCACTTCTGGCTTTTTCTATTTATGTGGTGCTGAGAAATCGAACCCAGGGCTTCATGTATGCCAGGCAAGCACTCTACCAGTAGGTCACATTCCCAGCCCGTAACAAGGAGTTCTGATTCAGCATGTCAATTTATGAGTATAATGCATCTTGTTTAGTAACACCTCTTCCAGATTTCCCACTTCTGCATTTAACCTAACCCCATTCATCCCCTTAAGTTATCTTGTTCCATTTTTAATATATGCAAATTGATTATTATGATCACATCCACCCACTATCTTTCTTTCCACTCGTTTTGCCCCCCTCTTCTTAATTTACACTCCTTTCCCTCAGACAAAACATGTTCCAGACTCCTGGTATTCATTTGGTTAAATTGTTGGTCATTGTTTAGAGAAGTTACACCATGACATATACCCTTCCTTGTACCATATTGGGATGTAAGCTGTAATCTATTTATTCGTAAGAATAAATAGAATATTTATTCTTATAGTATGTAGAATATTAACACAATGAGTTTGCTAGGAGAATCAAATGGGGAGATATGGGTGAGAGCACTGTCTTTGATTTCCTCCCATAGCGAATGTCATTATTGCTGCTCAGACGTCTATATGAATCATATGGGGTCCCTGGCTTTGGTATTTTGTAATCAGAAAACAGTCCTAGGACACAGAAAAAGGATGAGGCAAAGCTGAGTAGAAAAAAATAAGGGACTCTAGCTCTTACCAGTTCCTGGTTTGTTGAGAGCTGGGGTTACTGAAGGCAACTTTATAATCATCCCATATGCAAATTGTAAAGCTCACATGGACCTATACCTGTAAAGGCTCCAACAACTCAGTTGTTACAGCTTATATACTGCCTTATCTTGGGCACATTAGGAAGTAAATTTCATGGCTTTTCTCAGATATGGAGACTTTCAGTACTTATGAAGCAGCTAGCTCTGCACTAAGGTTGGAATTGCTGAGACTCAGGCTGAAAGAGGAGGGTGATACCACTTCTCATGACTTCCTTCTTAGTGAGCCTTATCATGCACAATCATTTCTCCATCAGATTTTCTGTGAATACTCCATCTCTCCCCCGCACCTTCCCCCCCCCCCCAGAATAAAAGACCACCTTGGAACAGATCCCTTCCTCTCCTAGAGAATAAAAAAAATGAATCTTCTGTAATTCTCTATCCACCCTCTTAGCCAGAGAAGCCTTCCAACTCAAGCTGCCTAAACAAAAGCCTTTTAAGAAGCCTAAATAAAATGCAATATAAGAAGGAACTTGCAGCTATAATAAAAATCAAAGCCTGCCAAGCAGAGTTTTTTTTTCTTTCCTGAAGTGGAAATGATATTTTCCTGATCATCAGAAGAGATGAAAAAAAAAACTCAAGGTAATGAGCAAAGCAGAAAGCTAGTAATGGGATTTGGGTCATTGACATTCAGGCTGGGCCCTGGGAATGGGGACGTTGGCACAGAAACTGCCTGGGGCTGCCTGCCTGGAGTCCTCACTGAAGGCCAAGGGCACACTTGAGAATGCCTGTGAGTGTGTCCCAAGATGGGGCAGGCAGGGGCAGACTGGAGAGATGGATTCTCTCTCTCCACAGAGCCCAGAGTGCTGGGTTATGCACAGATTAGCAAGAGAGGACTCCATCTTGTCAGAGAGCATCTTTGTCCTATCTGTCACATATGTGGCTAGGATGGAGGTCAGCCAGAGAGAGGAAAAGTGCTGCTCAGAGCCCACAGCTCACTTGTGGCTCGTGGGATCTCAGTCCTGCTGCCAGTACAGCAGTACATACTGCAGTTAGGTATTTTTATATTGGCCTTATGAATAGGTTTACTTTCCCTTCTTTCTCGGTCTGTCCTGCCCCTCTTCCTCCCCTCCACTTTTCTTTTATTCACGCATTCTTTCATTCATTCATTTTATTATTACGTTTTAGTGCCACAAAGTCTAGGTTACAGTTGTACAATATTGCCTAGGAAGAAACAGACTCGGAGAAGTGGCTTGCATCTACTATGTTTTTTCCCCTTATCTTGAATCCGACAGTGGGTTCTTCCTAATGGAAGGAGATATATTCCAGTAGAAAGACTTGTTTGGAAACTCCAAAGGATGAGTACCTGTCTTGATGTTAGCTGTTAAGGGATGAAGATTTCTGAAGACCAGTGAAAGCCAAGGATCTGATCTGGTAGATCTTGAATGAATCAAGAAAAGAGAACAACGTTGTATGTGATGGTGCTTCCCTTTAATGCCCGCTATGAGGGATACATACAAAGGAGGATCATGGTCCAGGGTAGTCTTAGGAAAAAAAATCTCATCTAGAAAATAACTATGGCAAAAGGACTTGGGGTATGTGGCCCAGGTGGTAGAGAGCCTGACCTGAGTCCAAACTCTAGTACCACTATTAAGAAATGAAGAAAGAAAGGAAGAAGGCAAGAAATAAGAAGGAAGGAAAGAATGAGAGAGAGAATAAGAAAGAGGGAGAGGAAAAAAAACAAAAAAAAGAGACTTCACAAATTTCTTGTCTTAAATCCGATAATACTCCACTATTTCAACTGCTACCACCTTGGAATTTTTCACTAATATTTTGTTCCTTGAGTTATTGCCATAACAAACTTAAATGATCTCCTTGTTCCATGCTATTATCATTCTCTACTTATTTTTCTTCACTCTGTGTGTGTGTGTGTGTGTGTGTGTGTGTATGTGTGTGTATTGTGTTTTCTGCCCATCTCATCAATTGAACTGTGAAATTAAGGCTAACAATCACTTTATCTTGTTCACTGATGCAACCCCCACATCTAGTTATATACTGGAAAATTTTTAGGGATGTGGCAGACTTCTGCCCAGGATTATAGTGCATATTCAAGGAGAAAACTCCCCTGCCCACCAAATCCACCAAACCCAGAAAACACAGTGGTTTGTAACACCAGCTTTGCCTTATCTCCATGTCCATTGTTTTGCAGGTGGGAGACCACAGAGACCAGCCAGAGGATCAGAACACTCGATGAGTGAGAAAGGGCAGCAGTGGAGCTTGAAGCCTGGTATCTCAGGGCTGAGCAGACTGGGATTTCTAAGCCCACGGAAGGGCTTGGTTGAGCCTTCTTCATGTAGCAGTGCATCAAGTAACTATAATGACATCAAGTCAATATTTTTATTTAAATTATTGCAAATGATGACGCCTTTCAACATCCAATACTCATTTGGGACACATATGACTTCATCTAGTTAAAAATATCTCACCCAAGGGGTTACAGACACAATAAGAGGAGAATTGCTCTTTTCGAATAATTCTCTAATTGCAATGTGAGAGGCATGTCTAATTACTATGGGATCACAGAGGATGGGAACCCAACAGATTCTGAAGAAAAGAAAGGATTAGAAGGAGCTCCCTGGAGGAGGTAGCAGCTGGAATGAGGGTCAGAAAGCGTGTGGGACTGCACTATTCAATATGGCAGCCACCAGTCACAAGTGGCCACGTAAAGTTCAGTTAACTACAGTTAGTGAATTTTAAACGTTAGATCCTTAGTGATAATATCCCCATTTTTAAGTCCAATAGACATGTGTAGATTCCAATCTACACATTTGGTACACATTTGGTACATCTGGGTTCTCCAAGTTAGAAATCGCCAACCAATTGTGCAGTTAGGCATGTCTCACTTGCAATAATTGAAAATGTTGGCCTGAATACATTTGAGCATGTAACCAAATAATTCCCACATAATGGTTCTTTTGGGGACGATTTGCTGGTGACTCTGTCTTCCTTCTATGACTTTCTTTATGTGACTGATTCTCATTCTGGCTTTCCTCATGGTAATAGAGTAGCTGCAACAAACCCAGGTCTTCCATTTGTATTTCAAACACTTCAAAGGGAAAAGGAATTGTTTTCTCCAATGTTTCTCAGTAGGAACTGTTTTCTGTAGATCAAAGTCACATGTTTCATCCATGAACCCTGGGCCTACCAAAGACACATTGTCTACTGCCTGACTGAGGCCACATTTAATGACTCAAACACTGAGGCCAGGGATAGAAGTATGCTAGTTTGCTTAAAGCAATCAGAAAGAGGGTGGTCCCTGAGTCAGAAATGGGGTGCACACCTCAAACTGCACATTGAAACTCAGTGAGGAAGAAGTCCAAAATATTCTGGGGTGGCTACCATGAGGTGCACGGCGGTCATTCCTCTGATTCTGATTACACTTTTCTAGGCCTAAGTTTGGCTTAGGCTCTATGGGTAACATTAGCTCCAACTTTTGTTTTGGGCTTGAGTACGTCTTTTTGCAGGGATGAGCCTGGAGTAAGTCCCATGGCTTTCTCTGAGTGTATAATTCAAAGAAACATTCATTTTCATCACAAATGTGAGACAAGCACCTCAAATGGAGCACCTCCTGATACCCAGGGCCGTGTACATGTCTGCCTCACCTCCATCCCTGTCCTGTCTCCTAGCAAATCAGTTCGTCAGGAGGGGTGGATTCTATCCTCACCTTGGAATTCAAAGAAGAATTTCATCTAAAACAGTGGCGATGTTCACGCTCAACAATACGCACAGCTCATTTTTAAAAAGGCATGGCTGTTCGCAGTTAGCCAATCCATCTCTCCAACAGTTGCCCTGATGAGTCGGATGATATTACAACACAGTAGAAAAACATATTACCCATTACAAATGGCATTACATTATAAACTATAAATAATTGATAGGTCATGATATAGAATAATAACTCTCCCTCAGAGCTATTTGTCTGAGGCCTTAATGATTTCACTTTGTTGAGTCATGCTCCAACCTAGAGGAGCAGGTGTAACGCTGTAATAGTACCCTGGTGCTAAACACATAGGAAAAGCTGGACTGTGAAGATCTGATGGTTGGAAGGGGAAGGGGGTGTTGATTAGGGCTACCAGATTTAGCAAAAGAAAGTAGGGGACACAGATATTACAGATACTAGCAGACAGTTTGTGGTTTATCTGAAATTCAAGTTTAACTTAATATCATATATTTTCTGGGGCTTTCTATTGCCACCATAACAAATCACTACACTCAAAGAGGCTTGAAATAACCCACAGTTATTGTTTATATAGTACTAGAGGTTGGATGTTTGAAATTAGTTTCACAGGAATGAAATCACGATTCCTTCAGAAGTGCACTCTTCATGAGACTCTGGGACAGAATCTATTTCTGTGTGTTTTTGCAACTTTTAGAGGCCATTTGCATTCCCTGGCTTCTAACTTTCATCCCTATGATCTCTGCTCCCATCCTGTGTCTCCTCTGTCTTTGACTTCCCTTTTTATAAGAACCCTGTGATACAAATGGGATAATTCAGGGTAATTGCATCATCTCTAGATCCTTAATTTCATCATACCTGCAAAATATCCTTTGCCATATAATCTGGCATAGTCACAGGATACAAGGGGTGAGTGGGCATCTTGGGAAGGAGAATAATTCTACATATGACACTGAGCCTAGTTGGAATTGTCATGGGATACCCACTTTCCTCAAACAGCACAGGATGGCACTTAGACCATTGCTTTGCTCTTGGACATCCAATCATTCAGAAGCCACACTTCTGTGTGATGTGTGAAGTAATAGGGAGAACATCATTTGTGGTGTGGGGCAGATCTAGCTCAGAATCCTGACTCTTCATTCTCCTCACAGTATAATTTCCTGTGGGATACAAATATTAATACTGCCACCTTCTCCCTGGTACCTGCTGAAGGAGGCTGGGATTGATGAAGCCTGCTTGGGTTTGACTTTGTCTTTCCTGAAAAAGTCTAAGGTGCACAGTTCTGGAAGTGGCAGATTCCTCTCAAGGTGTTCACCTGATAACTCATGCCAGGAAATTTTGCAAACACGCTCTAACCTCAGAGCAAAACTTTTGCCCTCTGTATTACTGATATATATTTTTCCCCAGTTCTTGGGCTTGGACTCAGGGCCTGGGAACTATCCCTGGTTTCTTTTTGTTCAAGGCTAGCACTCTACCTCTTGAGCCAGAATGCCACTTCTGGCTTTTTTTTTTTTCTTTTCTGTTTATGTGGTGCTAAGGAATTGAATCCAGGGCTTCATGCATGCTATGCAAGCTCTCTACCACTAAGCCCCATTCACAGCCCCTATTACTGATATTTTAAAGCAGATTTTTTTTTTCAAATAGTGTGAACTTCTCTTCTTTTCAGACCCCATGTCTTTTCTCTGGCTCTGATGTGCAGAGTGTAATAGTGCCAATAATCACAACTTTATCACATTGACCCCAGATGCCTCTCAGGAAGCAGCCATGTTGTTGTCAGTGATTTATATCTTAGAGCGAGGACTCTTAGATACAAATTTGACAGGAGAGAAGAGAACAAGGTAAAGTTTGTTGGGTAACAAAGTCCTGATTTGAGGAACAAAGGATGCCACATTCTAACTCTTGACAATTTTTTTTCCTGACACTTGAGTCTGTTTTTGTTCCCTAAGCCTCAGTGAAGAGAACCAGAAAGACTCTGATGACCACAGATGACCACTCTATACAGGCAGTGTGGACAAGCATTCCTGATGAGAACTCTGCATGGAAAGATCGTGAGATCCAGTAAGGAACTCCAGTAAGGATCCAGAAAATTCCCGGAACTTCCATAACTTAGAGAGGCTGGAACCCAAACAAACTTCACTTATTTTCTGCTACTAAACTAATGTTGTTAATGGTTCATTAATTATGGTGAATTATTCTGAGCATTCAGCTAGGTCATCTTTGGTTTACCAATACCTAATGCCATACTTGTCATGAAATTGCGGAAACATCCAGGATTGATTCCCTCTGATTACCAAGAGTCGAAGTCTTGCTTTCTGCGGCGAGGCCCACATGTGCACACAGTCCCTTCTTATTCTTACATTTGCCGAAGTCAAGGCAAAAGACATTTTAGTTATTCTGAGTACTTTAGTCATTTAAAACTCATTACCTATGAGCTTTTGCCATGGACTCCATTGAGAAGTCACTTAAAGATAATATTATACTTGCTATAGCCTGGTTTCAGAACCTTCCTAATGTGTTAAATAACCACATAGGTCTTGACAATTTTTTTAAAATGTCTCCCTTTGAAAGGCAAGTCCACTGCCAGAGAATTGAGCCTCTGGTGGTTAAGTGTTGGTTGTGGTTTTCCCCAGAATGAAACTGCAGGCATGTTGAAGGTGGGGTGAGGCAGGGAGCGGGGACAGGAGTGAATGGGAATACTTATGTCGGCTAAGGTGTCAAATTTTACATGTCTGGGTTTTGTTTCCACCAGACCTTAGACTCTAAAATCACCATTCTGTCTATATGCTTACTGGAAGGGCTGGCTTAGATTCAAAGAAAGTGCTCTGACACAGAGACATGAGACTGCGGGAGGGGATGGTGATAGGGCCCTTGTAGGTGGAGACAGCAAAAGTACAGTGATTTGAAAATGCAACGCGAGACGCCACCTTTCCCGAAACTTACAACCTGGAGCTCAGGATTTAATAGATGAGAATCAGGGTTTGGCCAACCACCAGGTCATCTCAGAATCTCACGGGGAGAGGGTAGGGAGGGGTGGTTGGCTTTCACTGTAACGGGTCAGACTTCGTCACTTGCAGACTGTAAGAGTGCAGTATGGCCCCTTACGTGCATAACCATTCCCAGTTTACGATCACCCGTCTAGAGGTTCCAAACTGCCACCTCTGTGACATTCAGTCCTGTGGATTCCAATCTTGATTTAGTTTCTCATAGGGACACTGGAATGTATTCCTATCCATGCAGCTGGATGTGGACCACTGCACAGTATTGTTCGCAGGGCTCCCCAGAAACATTTTCAGTTTCTGATTGAAGAAGAACAGTGGGTGTGAGCCGCCGAAGGTGTGCACACAGACCTATAACTAGCCAAGCACTTCTCTGGGTTTCTACAATTTTAAAGTTAATTCCAGAAAATGCAGGCGCTATCCCTTTCCTTTTTACCGTTCTAGATTTCTTCGAGCCCATCTTATAACATGAATAGGGCTTTGTTACAAAAACAGCAGGGAATACAATACAGCCCATGTGTACTCTTTCAGACATATACAGCCAGGAGAGATAAGACTGTACAATGAGTCACCATCACAGCTAAGGTGTGGTCTGTACCAGAGGGCAAGACTGTACAGAATTTCTGAGTTCTACAGGCTGTTTGAGTTTATAATTCATCTCTGCCACTTGCTAGCTGGATGACCTGGAACAAGATGCCATAACTCAGTTTTCTCATCTGTGAAATGGGTACACAAGCAGTCCCAAATCTTTTTTTTTTTTTTTTTGCCAGTCCTGGGCCTTGGACTCAGGGCCTGAGCACTGTCCCTGGCTTCTTCCCGCTCAAGGCTAGCACTCTGCCACTTGAGCCACAGCGCCGCTTCTGGCCGTTTTTTTTTTTTTCTGTATATGTGGTGCTGGGGAATTGAACCTAGGGCCTCGTGTATCTGAGGCAGGCACTCTTGCCACTAGGCTATATCCCCAGCCCCCCAAATCTTAAAGGTATGAGGAAATATGCAAGGAGAATACAAATGAGGATTCTGAGATATATTCTCAACAACTACTTGCATGCCCTTACTAAATAAAGTACTTTATCTTCAGTAAATGGGAGTTAATATCTATGAAGTCCTTATTCAATATTAAGTCAGGGTCTGAAGGAAGCCCTTAATAGGTTAATTTACTTACTTTTATCCTCCTCCCCAACTATCTGTGAGCTTGTACTATCTTTTTGTACCTCATGGTACAGATAATAGTCATATGAAGGCCCAGAGAAGTAAAGTAACTTCATAAACTGACAAACCCAGGGAGCAGAATCTTCACAGTGTGAATCCCAGTAGTCTAACCACTAAATCTGTGCCCTTCACCACTAGCTCTGGTCAGTGACAGTTATTAAGCCACCTAGACCTACTAGCTTCTTTGGACCTCCCAGGGCCCACTGAGAGCAGTTACTATAGGCTTCACGTTTTGCTGATGGAAACAATGAAGGTCACAGAGGTTAAGCACCTAGGTTCAAGTCTCAGAGCAAATGACAGTGGCAAGGATTTCCATGCCACTTCCATGGACAACCTATGAAACAAGGCAGGGGTGCTAAATGTCTGAAGTCCCTGCTCCCTAGGATTGAGCTGTATGCACCAAGGAGCAGCCGTGTTCCTTCATGGTGCTGCACATGAAGGCGGCACCTGGAACAATCCATTTTCTGATGTTAGCCAGTACAGAAATTCACAACTCTGGGGCCCCTTCTACACGTAGGGAATCTGAACCTCAGGGATGAAGCTTAGAAATCTGTGTCTGACAAGCTGCTCAGATGTTTTTGATGCGAAGCCAATTTGGAAGCCAAAGCAGCACAGTGGAATTCAGGTGGGTGAGTGACATTTCCCCAGGGTGACCCAGGTGAGGAGATGGGTGAGCCTAGTGTCTGATTTCCATCGGTGACTCCTTCCTTTGAGGCCTGCGGAGAATAAGCAACCTAGCTCGCTTCACCAAGCTTTCATTTTGTCATCAGTAGCAAGAAGAGCGTGGGGCGCAGGGTCACTGTGAGGAAGTTCGGGGTAACACGTAGCAGCCTAATCACGGAACCTGATCCCAAGTGCAAGTTTTCTCTTCTCCCCACATCTTCATGGAAGCACTTTCTCCAGTTGTAAACAATACAGCAAAAAGAGCTCTGTTTTGAACAGATCCAAGGCTCCCGGAATATTCCTTTCAATTGAATCTTTGCTTTTTCTATTGTTGTATCTAGAAATCTAAAGATTCTCTCTTTTGTTTGTATGCCAGTATTGAGGCTTGAACTCAAGGCCTGGGCACTGTCCCTGAGTTTTTTTCCTTAAGGCTGACATTCTACTCATTGAGCCACACAGTTCCACTACTGGCCTTTTGGTGTTTAATTGGAGATAAGAGTCTAACAGAAAACAGGGACCAAACTGTAAGGAAGAAAAGCTCAAGAAGAAAAAGAAATAATTTCAAGTAGTACATTGAAAATAATAACAAAAGGAATTGTACAACTTGGGGGGGGGTTGGAGAGAAGGAAGGTGGGAGAGAAATGAGAGAGGAGGTAACAAGTTTGACAAGAAATGTATTCACTACCTTACATATGTAACTGTAATCCCTCTGCATATTATCTTAACAATAAAATTAAATAATACAAAAAAGAGAGTCCCACAGACTTTCCGGCCAAGGTTGGCTTCCAACTGAGATCCTCAGATCTCAGCCTCCTATGTAGCTAGAATTACAGATGTGAGCCAGTAAGACTTCTCACCTATCATGTTTCTTAATGATGCAAATTATAAAGTATTCTTACTAGTTTCTGAAACTGAAACTTGTCTATTGAAAGATTGTCAATTTAAAGATTGTTTCTAGAATATGTGGTTCCTTGATTCTTTTTCTGCTTGGGTCAGTCAACATAGTGGTAGATTTCTTCCCATATGTACCACATAAAAAAAAAAAAACCTAAATGAACCCCACTTGGCTCTTTACAGTGCAGGAAGAACCACTGTGTATTCAACATAGTTTGCTTGGCATCCCTTTTTCAGCCTACAGAAGCAAATCTGATAAGTTCCTCATGGCAACAAATCAGTTCCATCTTGGGAAAACTCTAGACCCTGAAAAATTCATGGAAAATGTCAGAGGGTTACCCAGGTTGGAGAAATAACTCTATTAGTTACAAATGACAATTTATACGGCCACAGTTCCTCTCACAGAAATGGAACTCTTTTCGTAAGAAGCACAATTATTTTCTGGTTCCTGCAAAAAAATGACTTCTCACAGCAATAAAATAAAGTCAAATGGTTTCCAATCATGACTTGGCTCTCCTGTGTCTTGGCTGAAAGGAAGGAAACTCAGCAACTCATACCATGCCAGCCCAAACATTTCATTCTATTTCTTTATTCCCCACAGGATTTTAATAAGCAGACTTCCTGACATATCTCTCAACCTCATGGTTATGGTGGTTAGTCTGAGTCAAGCTGATATTTGAGCAGAGAAAAGTGAATTCCTATCCTTTTTTCCTTTCTTAGATGATGTCAAGGTCGTTGATTCATAGCCTCCTATCCTTTGTGATTTCATACCCACGACCTGTGCAATCAATGTCTTATTGGGGATATAAAAGTAGCAAAAGACATCATCTCTGTCTCCAAACAGTTTGAAGTGTTGCTGGGAACACAGCATAGAAGAAAACAATCGGAATCATAAAATGTGAGGTCTGAGAGATGTTCATCAATTCAGCCACTCGGGGAGCATGAGTTGGAGCCCAGAATGGGATTCTTGTGGAAGGGTGGGGATGAGAAGGAGAAGTCATGGCTGTCTCATGTGAAGAAGTTTCCTGTTGTAACAGCTCCAGTGGACTAGGTAGACAGGAATGACATGCAATCCTAGGGTATATCCAGAGCAGATGTGTAAGAGTGGTTCTAAGTAAGCATGGTAGCACTGGACTCAGGCAAGAGGTCATTCCTTTCTCCATCTCAAAGGCACATGGGTAGGTAATGTGCCTTCATAATAAAGGGTGGTATCAACAGCAAGTCTGACTGAAGGCTTGTAACTCATGGCCAGATCCTCAAAACCACCTCTCTTCTACTCTAGCTGAGTATAATCTTCCCCACAAAGCCTGAGGAGCAACTCTCCCAAATTACACATGAGTAAATGCTCTGTAATTTCCCACTGACAATTAAATAAATACTCAATTATTTATTTAATAGCTGCCTACCCTTCCAGACAGTAGGCTTCATTAAGTGAAAAATGTTTATTGTGGAGCCTGACTCCTAGTAAGACTCTACTGTAGCCAGTGTCCAGCTGTTTGATACCTTGGTTTCATGGAGGCAGACCCTGAGACCCTGATTCTATTTATTCGTGCTTTCCCACCACCTGACATCACCCCTTTCACTTGAGGTGATCTGGATCATACATTAATTGCGCTAATTGACTCTTGAACTAGTCACCTTACGTGATAATGCCGACCTAGGAGATTCTCAAGTCAAAGTCCTCAATGGTGGACTTGACACACACATACATATGCTCTCTCTCTCTCTCTCTCTCTCTCTCTCTCTCTCTCTCTCTCTCTCTCCCTTCTTTCACACAAACATATCTACTCTAACAACTGACTACAGTTCCTCATTCAGAAATTTATGCTTACTACCCTCTCACAGCTGTAGTTCAAGTGGCCACCGTTTCCTCACCGAACTGTCACGTAGCCTCCTAATTCATACCTTGGCTACTGCTCTTGGCCATATAGTCTCTTCTTTAGGGAGTAGCCATTCCATCAAAAGAATAAACCAGAGCATGACAGCCCATGGTCCACTTATCTCCAGTGACTGCCCATCTTCCTCAGTCTGGCTCACAAAGTTCCAAGTCAGTTGCTTGCAGCTGTTGGCCTCCTAACATAGCCCTTATTGTTTAGTAGCCCCTTGGTTTCTTATTGCTCTCAGTAGGCCAAGGAGCTGCCCTCTGTTCGGTTCTTTCTGGCAAGGTCTTTGTCAAATACCCACATGCTTCCTTCTCTCTTTCTCTTTAAAACTCCTTGCAGATGCCATCTTCTCACACTTCCTCGGGCTATTCTGTCTAAACTGGCTCTTTGGTCCCTCCAGTACCCTTTCTATACTTTGTTTCTTCACAACTCTTACTGGCATCTGTTCTTTATTTTTTTAAAGTTATTTCCTGTTTTGCACTGTAGAACATAAAAGAAACACTGACAAATTTGCTTGATATATATATAATCTCAGCACCTAGACTAAGACTGGGTGTCTATTAGTAGTCAGGAGAAAAATTTAAATGTATATCTGGTAGTGCAAATGCATATTTACACACACATATATACTCCCCTGTGTCAGCAGCTTATGCAAACCACTTAAACTGTGCCAGGCACTACTGTAGATGTAAGCCTTTCATCTGCACATTTTAAAATCACAGCAATCAGTAGACAATATATTATCACTTCGTTGACACAGAAGAGTCAGAGGCCTTTTGAACAACTTGGCCAATATCCCAAAGGTGGAGTGGAGAGCTGAGAGTCTAACTCAGCTTGAATGAGTCCAGAGATGCTGAATTTCTTTGCTCTGAAGGGACTTGTACAGACCAACAGGCACACTTTCCACCAGGCACTACTGCCTAGAGCTGTCCAGGAGGGAGGTTCCAGGGAGAGAGAGAGGTTGAACCGACATGCTTGTACATCAGTCACAGAGAGTTTGCATGGAATCCTATTTACCATCGACAAGTCAAAACAACTTACCCTGGGTGACTAAACTGAACACCTACCTTTACATTTTCTCTTTTGGATGAAAAGGGAAGCAGAGAGATCCAGAGGAAAGGAGTGAAACATTTCTCTGACTTGTAGCCAGAATGTTCCTGTCAGGGCATTTCTAACTTGTCCTTAGTAGGAGTTCTTATTCATACCAGGGAGAAAGAGTCTTCTAGCACAGACTGTTGGAATATTCCTAAGGAAGGAGTGAGAGGAGGATGGAAGAGAGCCATCAATGAGTGGGTTCAGAGGTGGATCTGAGAAACTCGTTTTTAAAATCACAGCTAGGCTGGGAGAGTCTTCCTGGAACCTAACAAGAGATTTAAGACAACTACACTGAAGCACTGCTGTGGAACTTGAAACTGAACTTGATTCTCAGAAATAGAAGGGCCAAGGATTGTGGCTCTAGGGATGGCAAAATTCGGACTGCTGGCAGAGGCAGAGATTTTCTTGGGAGTAGAATTCTCAAGTCAGTAGTTGATAGAATTTTGAGCAGTAGCAAATAGAATTCCCATGAGTTGGAGCATTCTATTACCATAGGCCACAGAGGACCCAGGATGGGGAGGTGAAGGCTGAGGGAAGAGTCCCTAGTATCTGACCAGTTTGTTGCTTTCACCCTTCATCTTGGATCAAAAATGTTTTCTTTATCCCAAAGACTAGAGATTTGAAAATTCATAGCTGTTGATTCTGCAAATAGAGCTGTTTAGGATTCTCAGGGAGCATAAGGTGTCCCTTAAACAAACATACATAGTTGGGGAATCACAGACATTTTTTGTCTTCTAGTCGCCACTGAAGTCAAGTTTCCTTCTACTTTTCTCTAATTATGAATGAATTAGACATGTGCTCCAAGTCTTTTTAGCATCAGGACAGTCATGTGACTATGTTCTGTCAAATAAGGTATAACTTGGAAATTGTCTTTACATCTGACTAGATCTCTGTTTTATAAGACAAACAGCCTCCCTGCCCCCCTCGCAATCTTCCTCTTTCTGTCTCTCATGGGTGCCTCTTGTTCTGGAATTTAATGTGGTCATGTGAAATTGTGATACCAAAAGGCGGGGCAGTAACAAACTTGACACTATGAGCAAAAGATTGAGTAGACGAGAGAGATCAATTTAATGAGCTGATATCACAAAGCTATTGAATCAATCCTGGAGCCCTCAACCACCAGACAGCTTGCTGAATACACATATTTTTCCTTCAAGTTTAAATCATTGGTTTAATATCACTTTCTTTTGGCATGCTCCCACTGAAGCCCCCCCCCCCCACTCAATCTTTGTTAGGCTTATTCAAAACAGCACTGCTATGCAAGTATCTCCAAGGACGCACAGGTTGAAGGTTAAACACTCCCCGGATTGTGGTAATTCAGACTATGGGGCTGAGAATCAGCTCTTCAGGAGGCTGTAGTAGAAAGCATCGTGCATTATGCTTTCTTCTCAGGGCTGTGAAGTGGGATAGGGAGTCTCAGCTTTATAGTCTTTATAGTCTCCAACCATAGACAGTCCTCCATCCTAGCCTCCACTGCAGCAACAGCCAACTCTGCTTCATTGCAAGCCTAACAGTCATCCCAGATATTTCACAATTCTTTACAGCACATGCCATGTGGGTCAGAGGGTCCTCATAGCTCTGCCTCCAACTGCATCTTTAATCGACCATTACCTCTACCTAGAAGTCACAAGTCCATGTTACCACTTCTTGTTTCCTCATTGCTCATGTCAATCTCCCCACCACAAGGTCAATCTTCTTTATTTCTTCCACATTTTTCATTATTATTATGCAAAGCGATTGCATTTTCATTCACAGTTTTTTTTTTAGCATCATCTAGATGTAGGAAGGGGTTTCATTTTGACTTGTCTGTATATGCACACAATGTACTTTGTTCAAACTCAACTCCTCCATTGCTCTTCCTTATCTTCCCTCCTTCCTTCCCAAGCCACTTCCAACCAGCTTTATTGTCCCATTTTTACTCATGTTCATGAAGTACTTTGACACTATTCACCCACCTTTAACCTGGCAGTTTGCCTTTCCCTTTCCAGTAGTAACCCCACCTGGGACAGGACCTATTTTACATTTCTGTTATTAATTGTTTGAAGAACATGCTAACTATTCAGGGATGTTTCTTTGTGATGTTTCACACATACATAAATAGTGTTTTAGTCAAACTGACTACTTTGGTTACTCTCACTTTTCTCTTCTCCAGGGCCTGTATTATTCATATCTGTCAGTCACTTTCATTTTGTTATTTTCATTCACAGATGCTGTCGATTTCAATATCATTCACCCTTTAACGTTCTTTTTTTGTTCCCCTCAACTCCTTCAATTACAAATGTATTTTATATACTTACAAACATAAGATCCTGTGTGTTTCAATGTATGTACATGCGTGTATATATACTTAGCTTTTATTTACCGATGTGGATGGTCTACCATCTCCATCTAAATAAAATTTTGCATTTACCATCTACTTAGGAGAGGAAGGATGTAACCTCTGAATCTGGCTTACTTCCCTTAACGCGATGATCTCCTGTTCCAACAATTTTCCTGCAATGACATAATTCCATTCTTCTTTATGGCCTAATAATACTCCATTGTTTATACATGCTACAGGTTTGGGATGCATTCCTTATTTGTAGGGCACATGGGCTTTTTTCTTGTTTGACTATTGTCTTTAGTGCTGCAGTGAACAAGTGTTCAGTTACCTTATTATCAGCTGTTGGGGAAGTTCTATTTTCGTTTTTTGAGAATACTGCATACTGATTTGTATAGTGGTTATATGACATTTCCACTGACACTGTAAAGAATCCCTTTGCTCATACATGCTTTCCAGAATTTCTTTTGAATGACCATTCTGATTGGAATGAGCTGAAGTCTCAAAATTGTTTTATTTTGTGTTGGTCCTGGGGCTTGAATGCAAGGATGTGGTTCTGTTCTTGAGCTTCTTTTGCTCAAGGCTACGGTTAGCTCTCTACTACCTGAGTCAGAACTCCGTTCTTGCTTTTTTGGAGGGGATTTTCCTACCTAGGCTGGCTTTGATCTGCCATCTTCAGATCTCAGCCTCCTGGGTAGCTAGATCACAGGCATAAGCTACCAGCACCTAGCTCAATATCATCTTCATTTATATTTCCTCTATGGCCAAGGATACACTAAGCCTATTCTGCATGTAAGAGACTGATCTTAAAATAAAACACGGGTTTCTTTTCTGCTCACTCTCCTACCGCAGTGTTTTTAGTTACCTTAGAACACAATTCAATTTCTCCCTGTCATGGAAACGCCTGTGTCCATCTTTCTACCTCATGTCCAGTGTTGCCATCACTGCAACACAGGCTCCATTCTATTCCTGTGCACAGGATTGGAGAGGGTTCCTTACTTCCTACATGGCTAATGCCACATCATGAGGGCAGGCCTACTCAGGAGGGCTTTCCTGATAACCTACTCCCCCCTTGCATTGCAGAGTACTTAGTAGCATAGCACCTGAGGCTGATGTTTACACTTGTTTCTGTCTTCACCAATTATCTTTTCCTCTCCCTAAAAAAATCATTGATAATGAATGCACTGTTTTCCTACCCCAGCCTAAATCCATGAAGGCAGGGACAGAGACTTTTTACTCTTCTGGCCACAGGGTCTCATACTTCAGTGCATAATTACACCAGTAGAATACTAATAGAGTAATGGTATAAGACCTGAAATTCTCTATCCTTCACATTCTTTCGTTCAGACAGCACAAGGAGTGCTGGGAAGACAGCATTCAGGATGTATTGAGACTTGAGAATCAGGAGAGATGAGCATTGGTTGTTTTTGCTCAGTGAAGTGCAATTAAGACCCATTGTTTTTAAGTCTTAAAACAACATTTGGATCTTTATTTCTCTATGAGTCCCTTAGGTTACTCATGTAGGGAAACATCACTTTCAGGAGACTTGATATTCCTCTAAATTCCCAGGTCACTGGAAATGCTTACAAGGTGGAAAAGAAAGGCAAAGTCAACAGGTCAATATTTATTGAGTAGTGAATCCAAAGATTTGCATAGCAATGCAAAAAGCCCCACTGTGTCTGTGTCCTCAGAGGGTGTGCACAGACGCTGTGAAACTCACAAGCACTAGAAAGAATTCATTGTATATACCACAGAATTGAGAAATAGAAGACAAGGGGAAGGGGTGGACATGAAGATTTTGAAGTGATGACGCAGATCAAGATGCAGTGAATACATGAACTGCTTTGCTAAAAGGCAAACAATTAAATACATAACATAAAATTAAGTAAGAGACAGGGTGGTCTGGGAGGGGTGGGTAAGAACGTCGCCCAAGATGCCACTGTATTCATAAACTGCTTTGGTGAATGGCAACTCCTTGTACAACTACTTCAAATAATAAAAAATATTCAAAAGAAGAAGGGAGAAGAAAAAGAAAGAAGAAAGAAAGAAAAGAAAGGAGGAGGAGGAGGAGGAGGAGGAGGAGGAGGAGGAGGAGGAGGAGGAGGAGGAGGAGGAGAAGAAGAAGAAGAAGAAGAAGAAGAAGAAGAAGAAGAAGAAGAAGAAGAAGAAGAAGAAGAAGAAGAAGAAGAAGAAGAAGAAGAAGAAGAAGAAGAAGCTGCTGAATACATCTACAGTGGGTACATGCCTTTGGGCATTGGAAGTTGAATGATAGGCCTGGCACAACCTTCTGTGTTCAGACCTCTATATTTGATCCCCCTTTCTGCTGGGTGTCCCTGAAATCTCACATGGCAGCACCCAGAAATGAAGGGAGTCTGGTACTCAGGACAGCCACTCATCTACCACTCAAACGACCCAGTTTGGACTTAGGTGAGAAACTAATGTATCTTAATTTTCCCCTCATTAAATTTAGAGGTTTGCCAGTCATAGGTGCTGTCATTGCTTTAGCTAACTCTTTACTGGTGTGACATCACACCACTTTCCTAACCCTTCTGTGACTTAGCTTCAGCATCAGTCAGGGTTCGTCCCAATATGGGGACCTTTCCCAAAGAATCCAGTCCTTCCTCTCACAAGAGGCCCTTGAGGAGGGTTCAATGAAGAGATTGTCTACAGGGAGGGGGTCAGAGCTGAGGAAACCCCCAAGGGATGGTACTGCTTCATTACCACTGTCTTGGCTTGTTTCCTGTGGTTATAGTTGCCTACCACAGGCTGGGTAATTAACTAAGAAAAAGAACTTAAGTGGCTTATGATTTTAAAAGCCAGGAGGTGAGAGGGAATGGTGGTGATAGCCCGTGGTGGGATTGGTGCTGCTTCGACTGAAGGTGGCAAGGAAGAAGGATGAGTGAGCCCTGAGAGAAGACATGAAGCCAAAAGTGTGAGTGGCTTTTGTAACAACCCACTCTGGCAGTGATAATAGCATTAATCCATTCATAAGGGTTCCTCCCTATGACCAAATATCTCCCTTGAGGCACCGCCTTCCAGTACCAATGCACCCAGAACTAAGCTTCCCACATGCAAATTCTTGGTGCAAAACACTCACCCCATAGCCTTCTGCCTCTGCCTCTTAAAAATCCCATTTTTCTCTTGTGCCAAACACATGCATTGCATCCCAATTGTCTGAAGGCTTTAACTCATAGCAGTAGCGACTCAAAAATCTAAAGTCTTATCTAAACCAGAAAAGGAGGGGACTCCAACCGTGATTCATCCAAGAGCAAATTGCCTCCAGCTGAAAGCTCATGGAATCCAAGCAAGCTTTCTACTTCCAAAATACAGTAGTTGAACAGGCACTGGCTAAGCTTTCCCATGAACAAGAGAGAGCTAAGGAAGAAGAAAGGAATCATAGGCCACAATGAGTCCAAAGTCCCCCTGAATGAAATCAGGAAGCTTAAAGTGGGGGAGCAAACTGTGTCCCCCATTCTGGGCACACTCGTGCAGAGTCGGAATCTCAACTCCTCTGGCAGCCCTTGTATCAGGGCTTTGCTGGGTTTGGCCCATGATTTGTCTCTATGTGGTTGATGTCTCGTGATCACTGGCATTGCCGGAAGGTAGCTCTATAGTTCTTGGGTCTTCATGGCATCTTTGTCCCTGAACTTCCAGTAGGCACTGCCCTGCTAGGGAGTCTTTGTGGTTCTTCTGCTCTTACAGCAGCAGGTTTCTACTGGCCCGAGGGTATTTGCTATCTCCTTTGAAATCTGGGTGGAGCCAGCCATACTCTTGTAGTCGGTGTATCTATAAAATGAGTGCCATGGAGACCTCACCAAGGTTTGCAGCCTCAGTTGCATGGGGCCCCACTTGATCCATGGCTCGGTGGTCAGGAAACACTGAGTACAGCAGGTAAGGAGCAGGCTCAAGGCATGTCTAGGCCGTTTCCTGTGACAGCGTCCCAGGTCCACCCCACAAGGCCATCCTGATGGGAGGAAGTATGCTTGTGACAGGAGGGGCGCCTTGAAGACGGCTTCCATGCCTCCTGTGTTCTTTGCTTCCATTGTTCATTTTTTTTTCCGTCCCTTTAAAAATTATCCTAAATCAACGGTGCAAAGGAGTTTCATTGTGATATTTATGCTCATACGCATAGAGTTTTTGATTGAATTCACCCCATCCATATTACTCTTTAGTCCCCTTCCACCTCCTCTCTCCTTTTAAAGACCTTCTGGTGGTATTCACTGTGCTGTGCTTCTATCCTATACTGCCCCTTCCCCTTCCCCTTTTCCCTTTCCCCTAACCTGTAGGGCCTCCCCAGTAGTGGACAGTAGATCTGGAAGAACGAAGGATGTAGTTTTGTTTTTGTTTCTCCCTCTCTCTCCATATATATATATATATATATATATATATATATATATATATATATATATAGCTATATATATATATATAGATAGATAGATATAGATATTTGTATTATTTTATCTAAAAACTGGGAATCCTTAGTAACCTGTCTTAAAGAGGTGGCAATATACAAGCACATAGTAAGGAAACCAGAAGATTGTACACTCCAAACCAATTATAATTCTGTAATTCTCCTTGCATCTGCTATGGATGAATACATTACATGCTGTTTTCTTTTAAAGTTTATTTTTCCCTTTTTTGATGTGTTTTTTTTTTTTTGTTTTAATCTTCCATCAGTGTTGGCATGTTCCTTTCATAAGAGGAGATCTTTCCAGTTTGCATTTAATTCTGGCATTTCCGGGAGGTTGGCATCTTCCCCTCATTGTGATTTATTTTTGACCCTAGGTGGGGCTTGAGAAAATCTCCAGTTTCAGAGTTTCTTGGGAGATTCTTCTTTCTCAGTTTCAGCCACTCATTGTGATTTTCAGGGTGGTATTCTAAAAGGTTTCCTGTTCTGAATGCAGGTAGCAGCCATGTTCAAAGTCCTCTACTTTATCCCTGCTTGGGTTCTGTTACTTCAAGCTTCATGCCTGGTCCTGGACTTATGGAATAGAATTACTTGTCCAAGTGTTGGAAGGGTGTGCCTTTCTAAAGAAGTGATGAGAATAGCCATTCTGGCGTGGTGGTCTTGGTGTAAAGAAGGGCCTCTGGTGTATATGGCTCCTTTGCCTTTTACTTACAGCAAGACCTTAGAGAGTCCTCCCCTTTCTCTCAGCTTCAGCAGTTTCATCTGTAAGATGGGCTCAGCACACCTGTGTTCTTTGGCAGACATGGGGAGATGATGAAATGTGAATGAATAAAAAATCCAGAGACTTGGCCTGGCACACAGCAGGAACTCAAGAATTCTTGTAAAGAAATAAAAATGTCTAAAGTATAATGGGGATCTTGACCTACTAACTATCAAGGAGCTAAAACTGGAACAGATAAGAATCTAGGTTCAAAAACATTCAGAGTCCTCCGGGGCTACAAAGTGTCTTCCATATTCCACCTTTCATTCTCTTAGTTAAAGTGGTCCTAATCTTTCTAGTGCAAATGGACTCCACAGATGTCTAATCTATTCTCTCAGATTCTTTCAGTGTAAGAAGGGAGATGAAAAAATTCCTATTAAAACATACCTTTTGAAGAGAGAATAGAGCAATGTGAAAAACACACACTAAAACATGCAAATGCCAAGAATAAAAGAGCCTTGATTTCTGGGAATCCTTTGGCTGAATGCTGTTACCTTTCCCACTTTTCCATGTGTGATCTATGGCACCCACCTCTCTCTGTATATTTTGGAAAAAAAAAATTGCCCTCTCATGGGTAAGGGGTCCAGGCTACAGCTTTGATTCTTCCTTTGGAGAAGCTGGTCAACAGGAATTTTTCCCTTATTAACTGAGCACTAGCTTGCCATATAGCTCAGGGTTTGCTTGAACATTAGAAAACCAGTGTAAGATAGGTGTGGTGGCCCATGCCCGTAATCCCAGTGTTCAGGCGATGGAAGCAGGAAAATCCCAGGGCTAGTCTGCTACATTAGATACTCTGTCTCAAAAATGAAACAAAACTGAACAAAGAACAAGGAAAGGAGGTAGACAGGCAAAAAAGGAAGGGAAGAAAAAGGATGAGAGTGAGAAAAGGAAAAGAAAAAGGAAAGGAAAAAGGAAATGCAAATGAAGTTATTAACAGCACTTCAGGAAGAGTGTTGAATAGAGTTGGCAATTATCGTTGGAAAGGGTCAGAGTCTTACCAACTTAATTGACAGCCTTTATTTTGTGTCTGAGTAAACTGAGGTTCAGGAAGAGAAGTTAAGACTAAAGGGTGGCTACAAGTTGCTTTATTAATTTGTATCGTCCACATTTCTTGATTTGCACTGTGACTTCCTGGCCTTAGTTCGACTATTTTATGCAAGTGCTACTAGTGAAGAAATAGGAAAGTCACCCCATCACTTCAATGGTAGCAGTCTTCTGACTTCGAAATCACCTGCAAAGACCTGGGAAACAAATCTTAGAAATCTCTCTCTCTCTCTCTCTCTCTCTCTCTCTCTCTCTCTCTCTCTCTGTGTGTGTGTGTGTGTGTGTGTGTGTGTGTGTGTGTGTGTGTGTTTGTTTGTTTGTTCTTTTTGTTCTGATACTGTGGCTTGAACTCAGGGGGGCTGGGTATTATGTCCCTTAGCTTTATTTCTCAAGTCTGGCACTCTACCACTTGAGCCACAGCTCTACTTCTGCCTTTTTGGTTGTTAATTAGAGATAAATATCGCCAACTTTCCTTCCTGGGCTGGCTTTAAACTATGATCCTTACATTTCATCCTTCTGAGTAGTTAGGATTACAGGCATGAGGCACTGGCACCCAGCAAAAATTTTATTTTATTTTTATTGTTTTTAGAGGTGATATACAGAGAGGTTACAGTTACATGAACCAGGCTGTGAGTACATTTCTTTTTGAACCATGTCTCCCCTTTCCTTGCTCTCTCTCAGTTTTTTCCTCCTATCTCCACCCACAAGATGTACATACAGTTCATTTTTCACATAGTGTCCAGCAAGTAGCACTGTTGTATTTGTTCACCCTTTGTCCCACATTTTCTTTTCTTTTTTTTTTTTTTTTGGCCAGTCCTGGGCCTTGGACTCAGGGCCTGAGCACTGTCCCTGGCTTCTTCCCGCTCAAGGCTAGCACTCTGCCACTTGAGCCACAGTGCCGCTTCTAGCCGTTTTCCGTATATGTGGTGCTGGGGAATCGAACCTAGGGCCTCGGGTATCCGAGGCAGGCACTCTTGCCACTAGGCTATATCCCCAGCCCCTGTCCCACATTTTCTATGCCCCCTCCTTACTGTTCCAATTGCAAACAAATTAACAAACAAGACAAAGAGAAACGAAAACAAAAACAACAAGTAAAAATATCTCTTGTTTCTTTTTCTTGGAGATCATTTCATAAAATACTATTTTATATGCTCATAAGCACATAGCTATGAAGCCTTTGTCCACCATTCAAGACCTTTACAAAGGAGGATTTGCAAAGCACTGTATTTTTATTCCTTGTTGGTATCTCAAGAAGATAAGGAGCGTGGGAATCAGGTCATACTTTGGTCACTGAGTGAATGCTTGGTGTCTGTAAGCTCTGTTTCTCAACCTTAAAATGAGTACAATCACATCCCAAAGACCTCACAGTTTTTTGTTGGATAGACTGTAGGAAATAAAGTCCTTGGTGAAGTGATGGAACTGTTGAAGCAGTGGGTTGATTTTTGTTTTATGGAAAGTTAGCTCTTTCCCCTCCTCCACACCTGTCAAGTTAGGTGTCTGAGCTGCAACATGGAGGAAATGGACACGAGTTGAATGATTCCTGTGGCTGTCCTGCTTTCTCCACGGTGAAAGCATCGCCATCTTTATTTTTTACTGTAGGATATAGTGGCTCATAGTGAAGGTAAGCCTTGAGCATTAGCATACTCATTCTCCAATCTTGCCCAAAGCCTCATGCATCTGGAGTTCATATATCTTTCCAATAAGAAAGATGTAGGTTTATTTCTGGATTCTTCTACTTGTTACCCTGCCAGTCTTAATTCTTCACAAGATAATGGCCTACATGCTTTTCGAGTTTGTCATGTAGCTTTCTCTTTAAACAGCAGCTATTACTCTCATAATAGCTTTGTTCCTTTGTCATGACTAAAATGTATCTTACATACCACGTGAAAAACTGTGACTGTTGCAAATGGGAGCGTATCTGTCTGTCTCTCTTTCTGTAATATATATACACACACACCTTCTTTTCCTAAGAAACAGGAAATATGCTTGATCCCTTCCTTAGATTGTCTTATTTATTTGTTAAAATGTGGTGAGGTCCATAATACTATTCCTAGGTAGCAGATCAGAAACGAGTAGGCTAATTGGCTCTATTTACCTAAGATTTTAACCAGGGAAATTGAGGAAATGCTCTTTTTAAAAAACTCTCTGGGTAGTGGTAGTAGGAACTCACAGTGAGGGCTCAATTTTGTAACCTGTATGACTATGGGTTTGATTCCATAGTACAACTGATTATTCACTGAATCTGTCTCCATGTTTATTTTATTGTGACAGAACTGCAGTTTCTGGAGATATTCCAGCCCTACACTGAATCAGATAGCTCTATCCAGAGAGGTGAAGAGGAGGTAAGGGAGGGTAAGGTAGACCCTGTCCCCACATAAGGACAGTCAAACAGGCGTGCACTAGGGGTACACACTTGAGACGGGCAGCCTGGGGCTTGGGTGTTGGCAGGATTCCTGATGTGGCAGTGCTGCATGATCCTCGAGCTGCTCTGCTCAAAAGCAAGATCTCAGAGTAGAACACTTTCCTGGGTTCTGCCTCATCGTTTATCACTGTTGTTTGTCTTTGTTGTCAATATTAACATAAATTATTTACCATAATGTTCATTTTCCTTCCTATCCCCCTTTCTCACTATTTAACTGAGAGGAAGGAAGTCTTTCTTACATCATGAATTCTTGGGAATAAAGAGCTTTTTCAGTGGGGGCAGTGCAACTAGAAACATCTATTCTCCATTGGATAAAAACTACTTTTCTTACCTTTTACAAATTACCTCAGTTATCATTTAACTTGCTGTTTCTCTGGGATTGGATCTTCATCAGAACAAGAGCAGTAGGACGTGGAGAAGCAGGCAGATACGGTAAAAGTAAACCAGGGAGAGAGTGCATCAAAACATTTTCAGTTTTAAAAACCTCAAGAAGAAAAAACAAACCCTAAACAAGATTTAAAGCATGCAGGATCTACACAAGTTGCATGGGAAAGAGAGCTGCTTTCTAAGATCCCTTCTCTCCCTCTGCCTTAGTACCAGCTTCCATAGGTATGGACCAGCAGTATAATAGTTTCCCCTTGCTCCTGAGTACAGCCAAGGAAAACCTGAAAGGATGCCATGTGAGAGGCTAACTTAATTTTGTCCTCCACTCCATCTCCCTGCCTTTTTTTCTTCTAGCCTGCAATACGGAAGCAATGGTGAGACTCGAGCACTCAGAGTGATAGGAAGGGAGTGATAAGCTTGGTGGTGAAGCAGAATGAAGGATGTTTGGTCTCAGGTGACTCTCCTGCTACTCCATGCAGCTCAGACTTCCTGCATGTGGACTTCAGCTATAAGATAAAAGATATATGTACTTCATGAGTTGTCTAAATCACTGGAGTTTTAGAGTTTTTGTTACAGATAGCTAGTACTACTCCTAAAAGGAAAAAAGAGAATGGAGAAGAGTGGGAGATGGTGAGACAGAGAAAAGAATCCCCAGAGACTCCATGTTCTTGGCCTCCAGTAGGTTGAGGGAATGGGTGACCACGTGGACCATTTACTAAGAAAGGTTACACACAGACATGAGAAGAGGAGAGTGAATATGGTTTGGAAATATGAAGGTGGGAAGAGCAGCACACCATGTCCTCTTGGAAGTCCCACAGATAGCCTGGGTGTCCGTGTAGTTGCTGTGAGGAGACATTAAGGAAGGAGATACAGACTTGGTCATCCCTAGTTGGTGGGTGACATGTAAAGCCAATGAGGTGGTTAGATTCTTCAGGAGGACCTAAGGAATGTTGCAAATTGACATTGAACTGGGTGAGCTTGCTGTGTACGGGACAGCTGAAGGTGGCACCTAGCTATGTACACACATCCTTCGGATTTCAGCAGGATTCAGTAAACAGAACATGGTGTGTCCGGCATGTCATCGCTCACCTTTAGGGTCACATGTCAAGAGAGGAAATGAAAGTGTGAAGCTTCCACTCTCCATTTCTAATGAAACTAAGGAAGAGAAGGCTGTCAGGCAGAGTGCCAGTCAACCTGAACTAACTAGCGTTGCCCAGTAAGTTGCTCCAATTCTGGCCACATCAAGGCTTTGTGTTATCTGAAAGATGTGTCATAATCACAGGAATAGAAGTAACTTCCAAAGAGTTGTGAAGTACGGGAATAGACAAATGGACTTCTTTAAACATGCTCAAAGAATCATTAAGTAGTGGACAGCTGTAGGTCTCTGACGGTACACTTATTCACACTCTTGCCTGTGAGACTGATGTCCATTCTGCTGTACTTTCTAGCCACATCTCACCCACTGAGCTCCAGACAAACCACTCTGGACTTGTGGGAGTTTTGGAGTTTTATTTCCTTCTCTTTCTCTCCTTGAAGCAATCACCCTGATACCCCTGCATGCCACTAACACAGGGACTGCATCATAATTGCTTGTGAATGTCAAATTGGTGGCTGATGGATTTGCCATCTGCAGAGGGGGCTGCCTTGACTGGCCACTGCTGGGTGTGCTAGACTTACGACACTCCTGGTTGAGATCAATACTCTATTACAGAAGCAGCCGGCTACCAGACAGGCACCACGGGGCCTTACCTCTTTGCCTTTAGGCACATTGGCTCTGTGAAAAGCTCAGGTCACAATTGTGAGAGTTGTGGATGAAGGAGCCACTAATGAACCCACCAGAGCCCCACAGCTCCATTGCCTCTGGTCTGAGCACAGCAGTGCGACCCTCACCTGGCACATTAAGAGAGCCTGCAGGCCAGGCAGATAGGACACACCACATGCACCTGACCTTCAGCCTGCTATCCAAGTCAGCCTCAAACTTGGAAATCAGAAAGGAGCTGGAAGGCTGACAAAAGAAGATTCACAAACACCACGTGATTTCTGTCGACCCGTGTGTCTCTCCTCCTCCCTTCTCCCCTCCCCCATCTCTATCTCTCTCTGTCTCTCTGTCTCTTTGTCTCTCTGTCTGTCTGTCTGTCTGTCTCTCTCTGTCTCTGTCTGTCTGTTTGTCTGTCTGTCTGTCTCTCTCTCAATTTTCCGCCTGGCAGGTAAAGCGGAACAGAGGGCAGAAAAACACTAATTATAATCATGCCATTAACCTGTAACCTATATTTATAGAGCACTTTACCATATGCCAGGAAGTCTGCTAAATTATTTCATTCATTTCCTTCTCTAATTCTCACACCAACACTATAAGTTGGAGCTGGATTTTTCTGATGAGAAAATTCAGGCTCAGAGATGCTTGGTGACTTGTTCAACATGGAGGAAGGGGTGGAGCTTGGGTCTGAGCTGACACCTAACAAGGTGGAAAGCCTCTACTCTTGATGAACACCTCAGTCTCCAGAATCATGGGTGCAAAGCCTTTCCCCTCACCACACTCCTGTAGGGGAAGGGGGTGCAATATTGTCATGACAATGTGTGATTGGCAGCAGCCCATTTGCATTCTATTTTCAAAACTGTGGATAGAAATCGTATTACACTAACCTCACTAATACCCCTTGAAGATGTGCATAGCTGCACAAACACCAGACAATCACAGGTAGAGGACAGTCTCACCATCCCAGAAATATCTTCATGCTCCATCCTACTCAACTTCCCCCACAAGAAAACATGATGGCTTCCGCCAGCATAGGTTAGCTTTCCTGGTTGTAAACTTTGTGTAAATTCAATCATATCTGTATTCTTTGTGTCGGCATTTTTTTCTTGTTTTTGAGAGCCATCCATGTTGTAGTATATACCAGTAATGTTACAACATGCATCATTTAGTTTGTTTTCATTGTATGAATATGTTACAAACTTCTTTTTTGTTTTTCTGGGGCTTTTGCTGGGGCTTGAACTCAGGGCCTGGGTGCTGTCCCCGGGGCGCTCTGTGTTTAAGGCTAACACTCTACCACTTGAGTCTCAGGGCCACTTTTGGCTTTTTCTGAGTAGTGTATTCGAGACTTGAGTCTCATAGACTTTTCTGCCCTGGCTGGCTTTGAACTGCAATCCTCAGATCTCAGTCCCCTGAGTAGCTAGGATTATAGGATTACAGGTGTATCTGGCTTACAATTTTTTTATGTTGCCCCACCAAGGAACATTTTGATTACTTCTCCATTAGATTGAAATTTTCATCTAGCAGGACTGGAATTTACGTGATGCGGGGTTTTCACCAACCTAAACTCTAACATGTCTTCTCTCCTCTTTCCACCCAGTTGCACAGCATTTTGAATGTCTCTTTTATTATTTATTTATTTATTGTCAAAGTGATATACAGAGGGGTTACAGTTTCATACGTAATGCACTGAGTACATTTCTTATCAAACTTGTTACCTCCTCCTTCAATTCTCTCCCTTCCCCCCTCCCCAGTCCCCTCCCTCCCCAGTTGTACGGTTGGTTTACAGCATATTGTCTTGTAAGTATTGCCATTGCATTAGTTCTCCTTTTACCCTTTGTCTCTCCATTTTGATGTTCCCCTTCCCTTTCCTAGTTCTGATTAA
Source organism: Perognathus longimembris pacificus (assembly GCF_023159225.1). Classification (NCBI taxonomy): domain Eukaryota; kingdom Metazoa; phylum Chordata; class Mammalia; order Rodentia; family Heteromyidae; genus Perognathus; species Perognathus longimembris. The sequence goes on from NC_063172.1 coordinate 10,558,933, forward strand.
TGCATATACAATACCCAGGGTACCAAAATCAGTTACAGTGCCATCAGGGTTAAAACCCTGGGGAATAAAGATGAAAAAGGCATAGTTTCACATGGCATGTTGAGAATAACAACACTGATAAACCTCTTACTTCCATAATTTGGAGTTCATTTTGCTTAGCATAATCTTATGTGTTCATATGTACATAGCTATTGAGCTATTGTGATCTTCTGCTAGGACTATTCTAGACGTGAACTAATTATTACCAATGAAGGAAACCATAGCTGGCTCACTTCACTTAGTATGATTTTTTCCAAGTCTTTCCATTTCCTTCTGAGGGGCAATTCATCTACTGAGAGACATATTTTAGCCATGGTAAGTTGTGATAAACATAGTTGTGCTGGTGGCTTTAGTGTGGTCTTGCTTGTGATCCTTTGGGTGAATGCTCAAAAGCGGGGCTGCTGGGTCATAGGGAAGCTTTATGTTTAGTCTTTTGAGGAATCTCCACACTGCTTTCCAGAGTGGTTGAACAGGTTTACACTCCCACCAACAGTGTAGTAAGGCTCCCTTTTGGCCACATCCCCTCCAGCATCTGTTGTTAATAGTTTTCCTGATAATGGACATTCCTACTGGGGTGAGATGGAATCCCAATGTTGTTTTGATTTGCATTTATTTTATGGCCAGGGATGTTGAGCTCCTCTTCATATGCCTCGTGGTCATTCTCATTTCCTCTTCAGAGAAGTCTCTCTAAGTCTTTAGCCCATTTATTAAGGGGGCAGTTGTTTCTTTGAGGATTTGTTTTGGGGGAACTTAATTTTTTGAGTTCTAAGGATATTTTAGATATGAGGCCCTTGTCTGTTGTATGGCCAGTGAAGATCTTCTCCCAACCTGAGGGCTTTCTATTTATCTTGCAAGCTATGTCCTTTGTCGTGCAGAAGCTCTGCAGTTTCATGCAATCCCATTTGTCCAACATTTCTTTGACTTGTTGTGTTTCTGGGCCTTTATTAAGAAAGTTTCAACCGGTTCCAAGGAGCCCAAGTGTTTCTCCTATTCCTTCCTGCAATATTTTCAGGGTATCTCCTTTTATATTGAGATCTTTGATCCATTTGGAATTGATTCTGGCACAGGGTGATACTTAAGGATCTCGCTTTAGTTTGTTACAGGTGTTCAATCAATTTTGCCAGCACTATTTGCTGAAGAGGCCTTATTCCATCCTATTTTTTAAGCTCCTTTATCAAAGATTAAGTGGCCATAGGTCTGTGGGTTCATTTCTGGGTCTTCAGTTCTATTCCATTGGCCTTCAGGCCTGTTCTTGTGCCAATACCAAGCTGCTGTTGTTGTTATTATTATTATTATTATTATTATTACTACTACTATAGCTTTGTAATAGAGTTTGAATTTTGGAGTTGATTTGAATGTTTCTTGAGGTAAACATAGACATGGGATTCCTTTCATTAGGTCCACCTGAAGCTGGAACACTAGATAAGTATTGGAAGCTAATACTGGTTAGTTTTGTGTAAGTGGTCCCATGGAGAGATGACTTGGTTTCATTATTTCTTGTTTCCTCCCAAGGCAAGCTAGGAGGTGGGTTTAGGTCATTGGCACAGTAACTTCTCCGCTCATCCTAATTCACAAAGCTCATGGGATCCAGGTATGAGATTTCAATGAGCTTTGTGAAGTAGGATGAGCAGAGAAGTCACTGTGCTGCCTCATCTGGGCATGAACACAATGTAACCAGGCCTGACCCCACCTACAGACATGCCATCCAGCAGTAGCTATCAATCACAGAGGAGTTTTAACTAGATCCTCAAACCTTCTATTTCAGCAGCATTCCTTACAGCACACTTTTGAGATTCTCCATAGGTGTGTTTGCAATCACATTAGTTTGGGAATCTCCACAGTACAAGTAACTTTTGGTGCCTCCCAGAGTCCACTAACTAGGGTGTTAAGGAATGTAAAGCCCTTCCAGAAAGCCTCTGAACTGAGTATTATCTGTTCTCCTTTCTGGTGCCACCCCTACATGCTATATTGCCCAGGTGAGGAACCCATATGAATGAAATCAATGTTTCCATGTCTTTAGCACCTACTTTGGTTCATGGGAGAATAGTGAATACCAACTAAGTGGTCAATTGGGGGCCAGCACTGTAACTCATCCTTTCAGAGTCACCTTGATTGAAGCCCTCAGGTCCCTTTCCTTCCTAGTTCTTTCTGACCATAGGTTCCAGTTAAGCAGCCCTTGCAGCCTTGAGACATAATTCTAGCATTAACTCTTGTCTACTAAAACATCCCTAAAGGTTTCCTGACATCCTGTCCACAATTTGTAGCTAGCGTCTTCAAGTGCTCCTCAAATTACCTTAACCTGAGTTAAGGTGTACTCTGTGTGTACTCTAGTTGTCTACTGGGAGCCTAGCTAATACATCACACAATCCTACAGAGCCAGATGCTTCACAAATATACTGGATAATGACCTCTTTCCTCTTTATTTTTCTTTATTATCTAAGAAAAATTTGTGTGACTAGTGGAGAATCTTGGGAGAATGTATCTCCTCACCCATTCATCAACTCTAGTGTTCCTAAATCTGGGTTTGTTTTTTTGGTTTCACCTCATTTTTAATTTTTTTGTTATCTCTAAAAATTCTACAGAGGGATTTCAGTTCAACTTGTGAGTTTCTGTGTACAATGCATCTCGATCAGTGTGACCCAGTCATGTTAGACTTCTTGAATGCTACAAAGGTAGCACAACTATCCCCTTATATAACAAAAAGCAAAATGGGAGATGAATGCAGATTCACACCAAAGTGGCATTTGGACACGGCCAACTTAGGTCAAGGATGGAATCTTTAAAAAAAGACTCTTGTATGTGCGGGGATTTCAAACTTTGGATTGTCAGTATTGCAATCTTGGTGCTTCAGAATTGGACTGATTTTTTTTTCTGGGTGCGATTAGAATACCCCAGTGTTCAGGAAGGTCAAAATTTTTTGTGATAAATTGTAGAAATGCCTTCCGAGAGCTGGCTTGGTCAATCCAATCTTGCTAAGACTAAACAAACAAACAAACAAACCAACAACTCATTTAATTCTGTTGTTTTGGGGTGTGGTGCTTTAAATGGTAAAATACCATAAAAAGGAAAACTTATCAAATGAATATTGCTTTGACAAACTGCTTTTTCACAGATGGTGAGCTTATCTTGGTTTCTTAGTGAAAGAGGGATTATAACATATTTAATTGTGGAAAAATTATATTAAATGAAGTAAGCCAGTGCTAAAGAAGCATAGGCTGCATGGTTTCCCTCATTTGTGGTAACTAGAATGTGCCTATAATGTGCACACTTAATGATACACACCCACACACACACAGGGACGTGATAAATTATATAGAATTCTAGAAATTCACACACCGAGGTCAATGGAGGATTTGCACAGGACTGGGTGACAAAGGCGCAACAGCTATGTGAACGTGATCATATAAAATACTATTCTGTGAAATGAGCTCCAAGAAAAGGAAACAAGAGATCTTTTAAGTTTTCATTGTTGCTGTTTGTCTTGTTTGTTTGTATTTAGGAGGGTAAGAGAGGGCACAGAAAAAGTAGAACAAGGGTGAATAAATACAACAGTGGTACTCACTAGACTACTCCACTTTGTGGAAAATAAACTGCAGATTTCATGGGTGGGGATGGGAGGAAAAAACCAGGAGAGAAGGAGGGAAGGGGAGACATGGTTCCAAAAGAATTGTACTTATTACCTGATACATATAACTGTAACCCCTCTGTATATAGCAACTGTACGATAACAATAAAAAATAAGGTTACAAAAGCTAACATAAAAAAGTCAACTGTCTTCACATATACTATTTTAGTATCATTTTATTTTCGTCTTTATCATCTTTTGCAAAACTGGTCTCTGACCCAGTTGACTTTTGCATTCAAAAATGTATGTTTTTCCCTTTCCTTTCTTTTATTACTTAAGCTAGGACTCCATTTCCTGTGATTATGATCAAGTGTAAGAGCTTTGTATTTAGTCTCTCAGCAATCAATATCTTATCTCCTACCATCACATATCCTCCAGAAGCTGCCAATTATCCTAAGTCACAGTATACCTATCCTATACATCTTTCCAAACATTGCCTTTGAGAGTCTGCATACATTCCTCTTTCCCCAATGCCTTATAGTTGAGACAATGCCATCCAAGAGAAGTGCCAGCATCTTCTAGTCATCAGAACACTGGCTCACGTTCATTGGGTAACATTTCATTCTCAGGCGGCAGACAGAAGTCACCCGGCATAGGGAGGTATGCGGTGGTAATGCGTCCCCATGCTGACCAGTGTCCCCAGTGGCATGAAGTGGTCTCCTTGGTTATTCTGCAACCGCAGTAGGTGCTATTCAAGGGTGGATATGCACAGGAAAAAACAAATCCAAATGGATATTTGACAGTGTGAGGATGTTGCCATACAATATGTCTATTTAGTGGGAAGTATTCCCCCATTTCATTGATGAGAAAACTGGTGTTGAAAGATAGTAAATAACGTGTCAGTTTGTCATTACCTGGCTTCCAATCTCCTCCAATAAATGTGCATTCCCACTTCTAGATAGATGTAAAGAGATGGGAGGCATGTGACTATATCATTGCCTGCGCCATCAGATTTGTTCTTTCTCTTCCAGCTGGTGGAGTGCCTATTTTTTTCCCCGCATCAGTTTTGTTTTGTGTGGATTTCTGACCAAACAAAGAACTGTTTAGCTATATGAATGCTGGCCTGCTAGATCAAGAGGGATAAACTCTGCTCAGATGTTTGCCCCTTCAACTTTGTGCACAAGAGTGGATTGTGGATTGTAGAGGGAAGTCCCTGATAGAATTGTCCATGGCTAGCTTGAGTCATCCGGTCAGAACTAACTTTTGAAGTCACCTGAAGTTCATAAAATTCAGATAAGGCTGGTTTAAAGAGATGGGGAAATCGGAGATAACATACTTTTCTCCTCAGCAAAGAAAGGAACACATTTTCTTTACAACTTCCTGCTCTCACATGGTCTTGTCATTATCTATTAAACACCTTATGTCTGCCAGGCTGGATGCTGGAACACAGAGATAAGAATGACCATTCAGGTCTCCAAGGAACTTATTAGTGGTCTGGTAAGAAGGACAGAAGTAAATGATTGCAATGCGGTGTGACTGACACTGTAATTGGTGGGCAGAAATTATTGTCTGAGCAGCAGAGGAAGCAGGAAGAAGCGGACAGGGAGTGGCATTTGTCTAATATCCTCCGAGTACCAGTGTTGTGCTCCTGAGTAATGTTCCAGCATGGTTGCAAGGACCATACAATTTTCTAGGAGGTAAATGAGCTTTCCTGAGACCCTCAGCTAGGATTAGCAGCTCTTATTCAAGATGGATCAGTCAGGCTGTGAGGCCTTGATTCTTCCCACCCTGCTTTGCCGGAGAGCCTGGGATTGTTGCTGTGCACAGGAGGGCTGTGAGCGGAAGGCTAAGGTGGGATGGGCCACCATGAGAGCAGATCAAGGCCCCCGGGAAGTCAAAGAGGCCTGGAGGAAGTTTGAAAAAGAATATGCAGTCCTCCAGCCCCAGATAGAGGGTAGAGAGGTAAGATGGGACTCTAATATTTATGAAATGCAAGGATATTGTGGATGCTGATAGACCAGAAAGGGAAAGAGAGAAAGTACTATATTGAAGAGAACATACCAGAACTCAATGGATAGTAGCTTTGATTCGGAAACTGCCATTTAGGCAGCTGTGAACTTGGGTGTCTCACCTTCCTTATGTATGATTTGGTGGCATTCTTCAGTACTGCCCCTACATGTGGGTTTAAACCAGATTGCATGAATGGAAGGGTCTTGGCAACATGGAGGTAACGGGCAGCCTATAGTTCCCCAGGTTTTGGCATGCCAGTGGCAGTAAGGGGCATTCGTCCCTCAGCTGGAATCCGATGGGAAAGATGTAAAATAGTTTATTATGACTATTGTTAATTATTTGCCAATACTGGGGTTTGAACTTGGGGCCTCATGCTTACTCTGCCTGCCCTCTACCAAGTCAGCCATGCCTCCAGTCTGGTTTTTTGCTAGCTATTTTGGAGATGGAGTCTTGCAGATTTTTCTATCCAGGCTGACTTTCAACTTTGATCTTCTGAGTCTTTGTCTTCTGAGTATCTGGGATTGCAAACCTAAGCCACTCAGACGCAGCTGCAAATGGGTTTTGTGTCCTCTCTTTTTCCGTTTTCCTTTAGAACTTTTCTTCTCTTTTGTTATTCAGGTCTGTTGTAGTCTGGGCTGGGCTGGGCACTCTTTGAGGAAAGGGGACACCAGAAGAGTCACACACATGCTGGTGTGGCAGTTGCTTGAAATGGAGCGACGGTGTGCCTCTTCTAGCCCTGCAAAGGGAAGAATGGGTGCCCTTGGTTCACAGATAAGGAAACAGATACACAACGTATTTGAGATCATTTCAAGTGCGAGTGCCAATGCCTGTGTTCTTCTCACAACCTTCTGTTGCCTGAATGAAACACTCCTTGGAGTTCCTGGGAATGACATTCAAAAAGCTGTCAGTTAAGTTCAAGCCAGGGTCGAGGTGGAGTCTTGGCAAAGACTTTACTGTGGCTTTCTGCAACCGCTCCTCAGAACCCTCCTCCCTGCAGAGCCAGGTGAGATCCGCCCGGGCTGGAGCTGCCTTACCAACTGCCAGCGAGAAAGTTTCTCTTCCTGGCTCTAGTTGGCAGCAAAAGAGCAAGTCAGGAATGAGGAACCAGGAAGTCACTGGGAGAAGATTCTGCTAATTTGGACTGTTTCCTGGAATACTATAGTCAAATAAGGCAAACCCTGATAAAGTGTTCAGGGTTCAGTGTGTGTGTGTGTGTGTGTGTGTGTGTGTGTGTGTGTGTGTGTGTGTGTTTTAAAGCAAGTCTTATACAAGCACATCAGATTCAAGACTTCCATTAAGAAATACCTTTAGTTTGACAAAACTGTCCTTGTGAGCCCTGAATGCCTACTCTTTTGGAGATGTCCACAGGTAGCACACCTGTCTGGCAGGGATGCTTTTTGTCAAGATGCATTGGCAACATCTGGGCTGATGTTGCCCCCAACTCTCTGCCAGAGGAGAGAGAGGGGAAGCTAAACCCCTTCCAGATATCTTGGGAGTGGCATTAAGAGGCCACAGCTGTACTGACTGAGCCCTGGCAAGTGCTCGGAGCACACATTATGTCAGCCGTCTCTGTCAGCGCCACATCTGGGGATAAAGGATCAAACCCCGACAAATTAAATTAAGGCTCATCACATAGAGAGGAAATTGAGATGCTAGAGGAGGCAATTTGTAATGGTTAGAAAAATGCTTTTCTAAGCTCTGTCTCAGGCATTGACTTCTTGGCATGTCCCCGAGAAAGCTTTCACCAGATATACCCCAGAGAGATGACACCTCTAAGAGGTTCAGGGACCACATAAAAGTTGGTGATGGATGTTTTCCTCAGGGGTGATTATGGCTCTTTAGTCCAATCATTTTCCTATTCACATCATATTAAGAGATTAATAAGAACTGAAATGGTGCTGCTGGTAGTTTGGAGAGCTGACACAAACTCAAGGGCTCTTTAGAAAACCTAATATCCCTGGGAAAATAAATGGTATAAAACTATAAACAAAACAAGAGCTCACCGATTCATTGATAAAGGCAAAACTGGATTTGCAGCCTGCTGGGAAAGAGGGCTTATTTCTGGTAGTGACACTTGTACGTTTTCTTGGCTGGGTGGAGTGGGGGGTGGGGTGGGTTAGGTTGGGAACCAGAAAGGAGAGAATGACTTCTTGCTGGAACTTGTTGAGAGAACCTATGTAGGGCACGCCAAGCCCTTCCCTCATTAACTATTTGACTCTTCCTACAGGCCTAAACATATTACCTGGGCAGTTGCGAAATGACAACAGTTGAAGGACAAAGAACACATTGTTAAATTGCAGAGTTGCACAGTTATTGCCTAGAGCGCCAGGTTAAAGGAAACTGAACTGTGGGCTTGGCTGGCACTCTCCATACACACAACTCAGGCGAAGGCCGAGATCCTGAGAAACTTGCTGGGTTTCTGCCCTTTGATTCAGAGAAAGCAGCTTCCAGCTGAGGCAGACTCCCTCCCCCACAGAAAATAAAATAAAGTCAATAGCACATAAAAATTCTTTGTACTTTTCTCAGAGCCTTTCATCTGCGGAGCTCAAAGGACGCTGAGGGTATTAACTCTGCCTACCTCCCTTCGTGGTAGGAGTTTGTTCATCTCTTCATTTTATGGATGGGACCTGAGATAGGGAGAGGTTAAGCAGTTTGCCCAGGGTCACAAAAATTGGTCAAGGGTGGAGTTGAGAAGAAAAGTTGTTTTCTAACTCTTAGTCTAGTGCCCCCTGCAGGGTAAAGCTAGTAATGCAGCTGATTACACACACGCGCGCACACACGAACATGGAAATGGAATCCTACATTAAAATTTAACCAGTTTTTCTGATGATTTCATTTCCCCAAAGAGAGAAATGTGTCTGTGTCGGCTTAGCTCTAGTACATTAGAGGGTCTAGTAATTGAACTGATGCTCCAGAATGCTTGATGACTTCATTGTCGCACACTAGCTTTCTTGTTACCTTTGTTTTTAATTTTTCAGCATTCAACTCAAGACCCAGAATATATAGAAAATTCTACTTGATTAATGTTTATGACTGTACTCTCTGTCATGGCCCTGAGATCAGACCACCTTCTACTTGACATCTTCCCTGTCTTTTTCCTTTTCTAGCCAACCCCCACAGGCTGTCTTCCTACAGTTTCTTTTATCTGCTATCAACCCAGAACATTTGGCTACCATATACAATCAACTGGTTCCCTTTCCCCACCAGACCTCTTACGTGAATTGAATCATGCAACCTTAAACAAATCTTGACTTACACACGGCTCAGAGGTGTCAGTCAAGCCACTTATTAACAAATACAGAGGCAAAGTAATTTTATCAGGGCTTCAATACTTGTGAGCTCTAAGGAGACAAGTCCTGGAAGTTTTTGTTCTGTGCACATTGTGTTGAGGATACCATCCATTTCTACACATTTCTCTCCTGTCCACAGGGACTCGAAGGATGCCTGATGACTTAACATACTGTGGATTGCTTGAAAGGAAATGAATCAGAATCCGTCCACTGCAACTACTGGGGATGAACCCCAACTTAGATTGCATCAGCTTCCTATGCTTATACATGTGGGCAAATGTATGGGTCCTAGGCATCTACAAATCTCTCATCCAGACACATACATCCTTTCTAACTCCATAGGACAGTGAGATGATGGGAGCACATGGAGCTGGAAATTGATTTGTCACTTGGGAAGCTTTTTCTCAGACATTACTTGTCCAATCAGATCTTAACATGATCTCCAAATTCCTCTCTAGGCTAGACTTTCTGAGAGCAGTCATAACTGACAGATGAAAACAAAAGGATTACAATATACAAATGCTCCCTAAGTCCATTATAAGTGGAACATATCATACACGAAAAAATGCACTTCATACACCTATGGGATATCACTTAATCTAACTACCTTCAGTGTGCTCACAATTCTCACATTAGCCTTTAGTGGGGCAAAATTATCTGACAAAAAATCTGTTTTATAAATAAAGTGTGGAATATCATGTAAATTTTGGATGTGAATGTGAAAAACAGATTGGTTGTATGGAAAAAATGTTCATGTCATCATTATGCAAAAAGAACCCAAGTGTAAGTGAATATCGCAAATTTCAGACCATATGTATGAAAGAAAGCTCATGCCTATTAGAAACTTGTTCCTAATGATACTTCAAGAAATGGGCAAACATGTTGTTGAGTGGCTCTACTTCCTATGATTGCTGAGGGATGGTTAACGTGTTTCTAAGATTGCCATGGAGATCTACATGGAGCCTGTCGCCAAGGAAAAACGTCTTGACAAAATGTGTGTTACAGATGGGTATGGGCTAGTACGGGAACTCACATGACCACATCTCGGCTGCAAAAGCAGCTGGGAGATGAAACTCAGCTCAGTGCCTGGGAAGAGAGGAAAAAATCTGAGCTTAGATCACTGATACTATCTCATTGTAATATCTGACTTAGGAACCTTTTTTTCCCCTTTAATCATCATTCATCATCAACTCATTCATCCAGTCATTTACAAATAACTTATCTATTATAGAGTAAGCATTAGCAATTAGTAGACAGAGGCAGAGGCAAAGGACCTACCACCCCTCCACCCCCCTACCCCTCCCTGCCGGAGGAGCTCCCAGACAAACAGAAAGATACAGAAAGAGCTGCAATTCAAATAGTTTCCCAAATCAATGCATATTCATAACTTTGAAAGTGCTGGTGTGTGTGTGTGTGTGTGTGTGTGTGTGTGTATGCTAATTGTAAGGTTTGAACTCAGAGTCTGAGTGCCATCCTTGAGCATTTTTGCTCAAGGCTAGAGCACTCTAACACTTCAGCCAGAGCTCTACTTCTGGCTTTCAATTTTTATCTTTACATAGTTGTGCAAAGGAGTTGCCAGTCAATAAAGTTGTATATAAATACAATGAACCTTGATTAGTGTCATCCTCTGTCGGGGTCTTTAGCCCCCTGTGCTTCCCTGACCCATGGGAGAGATGGGGAAGGCACGCCCCAACCGGACGAGCCAAGCAAGGAAAGGGTCAGCAGGCAGACCACACCCAGCCCTCCCTCACCGAAAGACAATCAGACGGCCTTGGAGTCAAGTGGGTGCAAGATCTCGTTTATTGGGGAAGTACGTGCCACTAATATAAGGCACAGGAGCCAATCAGGTCTAAGATTGGCAGGAAGGGGAGGGGTGAGCTGTCCATCAAGGGCGGAAGAGCCGGGCGTCACAGCCCACAGAACCGCCTCCGGGTTATAACCAAAGACACTTGTAGCAGCTGCGTGTTGTTGTTAGGCGCCGCCATCTTAGCCACACGTGGCCCCAAGACTGAGAAACAGGTGGGGCCAGCTAGTTGACTTCCAGGTGTGCCCCACAATCCTCCCCATCTTTTGGTAGTTGATTGGGGAGAAGAGGCTCATGGCCTTTCCTGCTTTGAACAGTGATCCTCAGATCTCAGCCTTCTGAGTTCCTAGGGTTGCAGATGTGAGCCACTAGTGCTTGGCTATAAGTACTAGCTTTGAACAAAACATATATAATATATCCATGTCTATGACAGTAGCTAAAGACTCCACATGTATAGATCAGGGGTCATCTCTTTGATGATAAGCTTCCTAAATTGAGATTGGAAGGGGGAATAATGTTCATCAGTTAGTTGAGCATTAATGGGAGCCAGGAAATGATGTCTAATTTACAAATTTCTGCATTGGGAAGAAGGACAAAAATGTCACAAATATATGAACTGGTAGGTCTTGGATGAATCTAACTGCCAGTTTTCACTTAGTAGGCTTGGCAGTGACAAAACCCTACAGGTATAGACAGACAATCAGGGTGCACTAGAAGTGGGCAAGCAAGTAACCTTCTACTTAGATGGAGTGTCAAAAGGACCCCCGTGAGCAGAGAGGATCTGGCAGTCCCGCTCTAGTGATGAGATTCAGGTGGAGATGGTCAGAATCTCTGATGTTCTAATGGCCAATCAGTCACATACTTCCTGACACACTTCAACCTTGTGCATAGGGTTTCACCATGATTATCGTTGCCTTGGTGGTGCCAATGTTCATGAGAGTGTGCTATGCTGTGTTGTAGCGTGTCAGGAAATACCCTACAATAATAGGGTACAGGAAGTCTGGCACTGTATGAGGGGAACCAAGCATGAGAAAGAGAGGGAGGTGAGCAAAGTCATTTATTTGTAAGATAATGAGCAGGTTGGACATTTTCATTTTGAAAGCTCCTGTTTTCCCAGGGCTAACATCCGCAGGTAGCAGAGCCCCATGCACTGTTTACAGTGAGGTGTGAACCCATCGTGGCTATAATTTGATATATATATATTTAAAGGTTTGTCCTGCCAAGAAATATATTAATGAGGTATTGCACCATAAACCCTCCCATTGCTTATGTGGTAATGCCAGGTTCAAACCAGATTTCTTGGGGTTTGAGACAGAGGCTGGGGAAGAATTAGCCACATAAGCTGTTCGTCTGGCCCAAGTTCTGAGGTGGAAATGACAAGAGTTTATTTAGAAAGGACACGTGATCAGCCTGCCTTTCCTATAGATAGATTTAGCCTTCAGTCAGTGGAACATAACAATTCACTGAACTTCTTCTGGACATAATTTCTCCAGCTCTAAACCAGGAGTGTGTTTGTAGATGAGCATTGAGTTTCCTGCACCCACTGTGGTGGTAGTTTCTGAACTGTGACCTTGCTTCTTTCTCGGATGCTACTTGCTAGATTGGCCCTTACCCTCTGCCGGATTTTGCTTACCAATTTATTTTGGTTCAATCTCTTTCTAAGCAATGCAATGACATGGGCGAAAGGACAGGCTTGAATGGCTAGACATTTGACAGTCACACATAGTCAACTATTTAATTATGAGGATTTGAAATAATTCACCTTCACACCAGGGCAAAATGCTTCCCATGGCAGGGCAGCTACTCCTCAGGCCACATTGTGCTCAAGGACATCAGCAATGAAGCTTTTCCAGTAAGAAGGGTAATGGTAGAGGTGTTCTAGTGGGATACTGAAAGATCAAAGTGACTCTATGGTCCCAATTCACTTCTTCACTCACTCCTCCTCTCCCTTCTTTCCCCCTTTCCCTGTCCTTTCCTCTCCTTCCCTCTTTCCCCTTGCCTTTCTTCCCCCCTTTCTGTTTTCTTCTGATTTCCAATAGCTGTTGAGGCCTATGAGGGGCCAGAGACCCTTTCAGAGTGCCTTGTAGCACCAGATTACCACTACCGTGGACTTTTTAAAAATGGTACTAGGGCCCAAGTTCTGGGCCTCGTGTTTGCTACCACTTAAGCCATAGCCATATCCCTAGCCCTTTAAGTTTAGTTGTTTTTTTCCTTTTCCCAGATGGGGGTCTTCATACTTTGGTCCAGCTGACCTTGGATCATGATTCTCCTATCTGCCCAAATAACTGGGGTTACAAGTGTGAACCACGATGATTGGTACCGTGTTGTGATACCAGTCATGGTAATCTGTCTGAAGAAGTGTTTGACAAGGACACTGAGGTGGAGAAGTACTTGGGAGGTGTCTCTACACTTGCATTGTCCAAGGCTCCTCAGAGGGAACTGAACACTGACTGGCCTTGAAGGATGGGTGAGCTGCAAGGAGGAGGGAACGAGATGGTCCTGGGCACTGTTATGAAAGACTGTAATGTTGGAAGGAGATGAGAGGTGTTGAGGCACAAGGAATTCAGCTTGACTGTGTGTCCAGAATGATAGTTGGCACCTGGCGGTTGCCTCAGGATTATGTTGTTGTTGTTTTAACAAATGAAAAGGAAAACGAATGGCGGAGGAGGCAAAAGGGGACAGCTTGTGAGGACTCTGGAATGTATAGTGTTTGTCCAGGGGAAACAAGGAACCCATCACATTGTCTTTGAACCGGAAAAGAGATGCAGTCAGATGTGTGGATGAGAGAAGGTGGGTGGATGGGGAGCAGAGGTCTAGGGTAAGAGGCCATGGAGCCTAGGCAGGGAGATGTGAGAGCTATTTCAGAGATTCGGTGGGGATGAATTCCAAAAGGAAGCAGGGAACACAAAGCGAGAGGGAGGGCGGAAGCCACAAGGAGTGCTTGATCTCATGAGGCACGGGATGAAGAGTACAGCGGCCTGCAGCATTTGACATTTGACCCGGCATCCTGACTCCGTACTGGTGGGAAACGAAACGTAGATGAGCTTCTATCCTGTCACTTGGCAGCATTTGTCTATCCTGCAGAAAGTCTTAATTGGAGGTAGAGACTTATAAGAGAGGCAAAGTCAGTATTTATAAAATACCAGGGCTTGCTCTGTGTGTGTGTGTGTGTGTGTGTGTGCGCGCGCGTGCGTGCGTGTGCCAGCACATGCACTCTTAGAACACTTAAGAAATCTATTTTGGCAGAAGTAAAGGACAAAGACCCTTGGGAAATAAAGTTCTTTTCAGTATAACTGACTCAGTGCTGGGGTTCATTGATAGGAAAGCCAAGTTGTAGGGGTGTGGAGTGGAGAGCAGGGATCCCCTTCTTATGAGTGCACTCTATCCAGCTTGCTGGGTTGATGGTGGGGGAAAGGTGAAAGCCGGGGGTGTGGGGAGATTTGTGGGATCAGAAGCCTCCCCACCCACCAGCTGAGGTTCACGGATCTCATCTTTTTACTGTCCCCTTGTGTTCTTTTCAAACTGGCAGCTATAGGCTTCATCAGGAAATTGGAGCCTCCACGATTCCTGCCTCACTGGTGAAAGCATTGACTTTATTTATGCTTTTAATTTTCTATTTAGCGAATCACTGTTGCCTTACATTCTGTCCTATGAAATGTCCTGGAACTGAAATGAAATTCTGCTCTGGAGTGTGCGTCTCTGGTCGCCGATGACAGTGTCCATGATATTACACTTTGAACTCAGCCCTCTGCTGAGGGGGCCCAGCTTTCGTGCCTGGCATCTTCCCCTGTCTTCTTACTACTGCGAAGCTCTTTGGAACTCTCTCCATGTTTGTTCCTGTAACACCTGGGCTATATCTTCAATCAGTCAGGTGCCAGAGGGTTTTTCTAGAGGGAATGGAAAGCGGACAGTGGGTTAGCAACCTGGCTTTGTGACTTGGGAGCAAAGCCATCCTGGGAAAACATTTAATTCTGTGATATGGGAATAGAGAGTGATTTCCTCCATTGATGGCTGCGACGATTAAAAATGAGATGTGTAAAGAATAAAAATGTGGGAAAGGCTTATCACAGTACCTGGACAGAGTGAACCCTTGGTAAACATTGAGTATTGCCAAGTTTATAATAATGTGAGCGCTTCAGACAGTGAGGGAGGGCCTTGGGGGTTGGGATTTTTCACAAAAGGATTCTTGGAGGAAGAGAAACTTCCCTTGGATCTTGAAGGACCAGAAATCCCCACTGGGCAGAGTTCTTCTTGGCAGGGGCTGCGGCTTTAAAGACTCTGTGTGGACTTTGGGAGCAGGCTGAGCGGTCAGGTGTGGTCTGTCCTCTCTGTGAGATGACCCCACTGTCAAGGCTATGTAGCTCAGGCTTCCTAAAGAGGGTGGAGAGCTGAAGTTACCCTTCCGCCTCTGCCTCACTGCTTTCTTCTCTCATTTTATATCTCCTGCCAATAGATAGCTTCTGATCTTGTCTTAGTGGATCCAAAGAATAAACTCTTGGGCCTTAAAATATGGGGGTACATTGTAAAGTTTCTTTATCATTGTCTTTTCTTCCCTTCCAGTTTTCTGTCTTCCCTCTCTCCCTTCCATCCTTCCTCCTATAGTGAGCTTTGAAATCCAATGAGAAACACACTTGGCTTTGAATTTCCTCTCTGCTGCTTAGAGATCATGAACGGATTTTATTTTTCTGGTGTCTGGAGACATTAGACTCCCTTTTGGTAAAAATGAGAAAAGTAATTGTACCTGCCTCACAGAAATTTAGGAAAGATTAAATTTGCTAATACACATCAGACTATATGTCAGCATTCTGGCCCCAAGTCAAAAGCTCCTATTGTGATGAATCAACAAGCATTTGTTGAAAATTCATAAGTACTGTACACACACCTATATAAATATAAGTGTATGTACACATACATACAGATAGATGGATTTAGATAGACAGGTAGATGGTTTTAAGAAAAGAAGTAGCAACTGAGGCAGGCCCTCAAAGTCCCCAGGAAGGAAGCACCATAGGCCGAGAATCCTTGCTTGCTCACACTATGCCCTTCCCCATGAGGGTCTCACTCATTCACCCCATCTTCTCAAAAATGCTGCCAGTACTGACCAGCTCCTTCAGCCTTTCAATCATCATCTAAGACCACCTGCCCTGCTTCTCTCCCCCCACAGTGCAGGACCCAGAACAACTCTTGCAAATCACAGACACCCCATGGAAACTCCCCCCCCCCCCCCGCAACTTGGTGAATAAGACAGCCAGAAGTAGGAATCGAATTGCAGAATATTCTATGTGTTACACTACATCGATGAATAGGTCTTATAAACTTCTCCCACATTTTCTAGTAGAACTCAAAGCTTTCCTATGCTGCAAAGAAACTGTGATGGGCAGGTTGAGAGAAAGAACAAGGACATTTTAGCCAAGGAAATCCTGGGACTATCTCAGAAACCACAGTGGACACTAGCCACCATTTTATTGTAATGATTTAACTTAATGTGATACATTTTGTATGGAAGAAGATTCCCTTTCCCATAATGTTCATTGCTGTGCTCTTGTGGACTAGGCAGCCCTCCACACGCAATGCATTGTCAGTAGATCCTGGTGAATGAATGAATGAATGAATGGATAGGATAGACAGCTGGAGGAAAAGGAACTAGGTTTAAAATAGCTACTGAATTTTAAAAGCTTCTTTATGTGTCAAAAAAACTGTAAACCTTGCATGTATGTGTGGACATATCACAACAAAGCCCTTTATATTGCACAACTAATGTGCTAAAAAAAAATAAAGCTAGTACTTGGGGAAGAAAAGGACATCATGATAGGTTAATTATTCTTTCCTGTTCTCAAATGAAGGAATGAAAACTTAGAGGAGTTAAATCCATAGGCCCAAGACACAAAACCAAGTCTGCTGCTTTTCACTAGCACAATGCACAGTAAATCTCTTGTTTGACTTTCATCACATGGTAAAAGAAAGAAACATCAGATTTCAACATTGCAATTTAGTCTAAAACTGACTGGTTCTCCGGGGGTTACACAGTGTGCTAGGAGATATTTTCATCCTCCATAGAGCTCTTTCTCTATTCCTTTATTTGTACTTTTGGAAGTGACAAAGCTTGTCTCCTCTCCGGGAGGCTGTGTGATTGAATTAGGGCAATGGTTATAAAAATACTTTGAAGTTGGGAAGTACTTATTAATATCAGGGCTCACGACTCTGTTTCCAAATAGGATATCCTTGTTTTTTTAAAGCCAGTTTTCTGGGATGAGCCCCAAAAGTTTGCCCCAGAGGGAATGGTAGGGAGCGTTAGCATTAGACGCCCAACTTGGTGCATATGGTTTTGCTGTGATTCCGTAAGTGAGGCGAGCAAATCATCCCATCGCTTCAGCATTCAAGTGTGGGAACATTTAAGTTTGCTCCTTAATGAATATAACATTTAGGAATGTTGGCACCTTTTCTTCCTGACTTCACATTATGAAACCCAGGGTATGTTGAGTAACAGGATGTATGTTCATGCCATTTTTCTGTTTCTTTGGGGGTTCATTTTGGGAAAACTTCCTTTAAGCAAGAGCTTGAGTGTTAGATTTGGAGCAGCCCTTTAATCCCGGGTCTGTGGCCTCCAATGTGATACAAAGGTCCTGATGTGTGGAGTAAGATTTGGATTGTGTTCCTCAGGCGTTAGGAGTCATTGCTTGCAAATGTACTCCCTAATGAAAACGGATTAGATCCTGCGCAGCAGGGAACATCATGTTCATGTTACAAAATCTTGATATGATCTGGCTGATGGGGATTGATAAGTCATTCTTCTTCTTGGCTAAAAACGACCGGGTAGAGCTCAGTACATCATCACAGTCCACCCCGCCTGCCCTTGTGTTCTTTACAATAAGGGAGTACTTAGAGAAACCCCTTTGGCTCTGGTGGAGTGGCCTTAGGGCTGTAAGAAGACAACAAGACCTAGGTCAAAAGATGAACTCTGCTTCTCTGTGTATTAGTTGGGCATCTTGTTTTAACTCTGCAGCCTGAGTTTTCTCATCTGAAAGTGGGAACCTTAATATACACCAATTTTAATCCCACAGAATTATTATTGTTGTTGTTGTTAAAGGAGTCTACCCTTTAAATCTATCTATGCACTTACTCAAACAAAGACATAGAAATGGAAGACAATCTATAATGGTCACGATGATATGGATCCAAATTCTGCATAGCCTTGAGAAAGTGATATGATTCTGTAGGCCTGTTTCTTCTTCTGGAAATGAAGGTTCACATGACAATACTCACATCAGAATGCATGAAAAGGGAGGAGGATGGTCTGTTTAGGTTGGAGGACTTTGCACAAAACTGGGCCCATTGTGACCTTTTAATAAATTTAGTCATGGTCATTATCTTCATCGTTAGGAGAGCTGTTAGAAAATTACAAAAGGTTATACACCTGCTCAAAGTATTACTATCTTTCTAAAATTTGCCCTTTGGTTGACAAAAAGCAATTCTAAGGATTACAAGTCATTCTTTGGGAGAATAAATTATTCACCAGGTCATTGACCTTAGCACAGTCATCTTCAACAGGAATCAAAGAAATGAAAGAGCTTCTGGGTATAACTGTGGGCGCTTGGAGATGTACACTTGAAGAAATTTGGCACAGTGAGAATCTAGTTTCTTGAGATTAGAATTCATAAGGAAAAGAAGGCACAAATGTGATTCTCTGCATAGTACAATCTAGCTTATTATTAAATTTTCTTATAAATATATAAACATGCTTATGGAGAAATAGATGTTAAATATACTGGGAACTGCAATCAATAATGTCAGTCATTTCCTCAATGTGTAAACAGTATGTGCTAATAAACCACAATTGGACAAGAGGTAGGCTTTCCATTCCATGTGGCATCTTAGTACCTAGAAGACATAATTCACATTGACAGAACAGCAGAGTTACCTCTGTGGATCCTAAAAAAATAGTTTCTTTTATACCTGGAGGAATATATGTTGGCATATAATAAATAAATCTGCACAGCCATGCTATTGCAGCACTATTCACGATAGCTAGGCTATGGGATCAGCTGAGGTTTTCACGGGTGGCTGAATGGATAAAGAAAACATGGCACACATACTAATGGACAACCACTCTGCCATAGAGAAGAAGAAAATTATGCTATTTTTAGGAAAATGGATAGAACTGGATATCTCCATGTTAAGAAAAAAAAAGCCAGATTTGGAAATACAAAAAATATTTTTTTGTAATAATTTTTGTTCATATGCAAATCTGCCTTGACTCTACTCTGTTTTATTGCTCGGTCCCTCTCTTCTAGCCCTCATGTTAGAACTGATTTTTCCTTTCTGCATCTGACTAGCTAAGCTAACAAGAAGGAGATGTGGTGGGAAAAGAACAGGTGGCAGGAACACAGAGATGGGGAAAACAGAGAACTTTAATTAAAATACACAGAATAGTTGGAAGAAAATGAAGTAAGATTATATTTTTGGAACAGAAGAGAAGCAAGTTTTCAGCTAATGAATATTCAGACACAATTCTAATGGCTTAACATAAAAGTTTTCTGTTTCACTCATGTGTGATTTGCAAGCTGTGATATGCTTAAAAGAAAAGGTATGGCAGTGTTTGCTCAAAGTATTTCCTTTCTAGGGAATAGGAAGATTGAGATCCACAAATGTGGTTTCCGTGCAGAGCTCGATGAGCTGTCTGTGTACAGGTATGAGGGACATGTCTAAGATAGTTACCACCAGCACCGTTGCTCATCCTGAGAGATGGAGTCTTAAATCTGGACCGACAACAGAGATTTTTTAACTAATAGAATGTAGCAGAAATGATGCTTTAGGGCTTTCAGAGCTGGGTGAGAAAAAGCCTCACAGAATCTGCCTGATTCTCTTCAAGCACTTCCTCTTGAGGTGCCTTAGAACTCAGCTGCTCTACCAGGCGAAACCAGGTAACATGGACATGGTAAGTCTAGCTTTGCTTAACAGTCATAGCCGAACTCTCAGCCAAAAGCCAGTATCAACTGTCAGACACATTAACAGCCCATGTTTGACATTCCTGTTCAACCTAGCCCTTCGAGGACTGTAGTCATGCCAGCACTCCAATAAACATCATATTAGGCAGAACTACCCAATAGACTTGTTGAATTGTAAGAGGTAATCTCACAAGTCTATGCTATTAAATTTGGGGCTGGTTTATTACATGGGAATTGGTATAAGTAGAAAGAATATACTTGTTACCCATATTTAAAAATAATGCTGAGATATTGAATTAGTTGATTTAAAACAACCATCCATCTCTCCATCCACCCACCCATGTAAGCATCTATGGAAAATGAGCTATAGAGCAGAAGACCTGAGTAAGGAAAGCATGAGGGAGCTGGTAGTATTCATTGGCAGCAGTGGAGGTCATGAGGGAAAATTATGATTAGAATGTATCATGGAGGCAAAGTCAATAGATTTGCTGATGCTTTGGGTGGGAACTGTTAGGAAGAGAGACTAAGAAGAAGCAATTAGTACTAGAACAACAAAAAAAAAAAGAATTAATTACTAGATTTATATGGTCTAGCCAGTCTAACTATCTGCAGTTGAACCCCAGTACCACAAAAAGTAGTTCTTAAATTTGTTGAGTCAGCAACTGGGTAGAGAGTGATATCATTAAAATTTATGGGGCAAAGTTAGAAGCAAGTGTGCAGTGGAAGTGGGAAAGTTCTGTTTGGCTCTAGTACATTCAGTAAGATTACTGGGTAGGCTAAGGGATCATCTTCAGATTCAAAGCAATAGATCAAGGGAGAGTTGTAAAGTTCAGTAGAGGGCCATGGGTACATTTCCTAGTGTGAGAAGCAAGCAAAGCAAACTGATGTTACTTGATAGTTGTGAACTGAAAAAGAATGCATCAAAGGAGATTCAGAAGGAGCCACAGAATCAGTAAGAGCAGAGCCAGGAGAATGTGCAATCCCAGGGAAGAAGGGGTTCCAGAAGGGACATATGCACAGTAATCAAATGATGTGAGCATTATGAATACAATCTTCCATTGGATTAGGCAATATGGAGAATGCAGGTGAGCTGGATAAAAATGGTTTCAGTGGGTAGTGGGGACAAACTTTGATAAAAATAGGTTAAAGGAGGACAGGAGGCAAACAATTGGAGACATCATAGGTGAACTTTTTGATGAATTTGTAAAGAGGAAAACAATGAGAGACAAGTTTTGAAGGCATACATGCGTTAATGGAGCTTTTATTTTTCAAATGGAGGATAATAATGACCCGTTAGTGTGTTTGTATGTTAATGGATGCTCAAATAAGAGAATAAGCTGTTGATATGAGGAGACAGGTAAGATAGTTTCCAAGCAGTACCCTGTGATGAGAGAGGATGGAGTACACCTACATTATAAATCATGAAGCTGTTTTTGATAAGAGCAAAAACTTTTCATATAAGTGAACAGGTAAGAGGACAGAGGGGTCGAAACAGAAACTTGGAAGCTGGAACACTTGGTGATGAGAAGAATGAATATTTCTTGTCTGATCTGACCTCTCTAAGTATTCTTGCCTTTGTAGAAGCTCAAATAATAACATGGAGTATGAAAAATTCATGAAGAGGGGACATAGGTTGCTTCTAAAAGGTGGCTTAAAATATGGATTTAAAATTTTTTTTGTGTGTTGGTCATGAGGCTTGAACTCAGGCCCTGGGCACTCTCTCTAAGCTTTTTGTGCAAGGCTATGGCTTTACCTTTTGGAGCCACAGTTCTATTTCTGCTTTTCTGGTGGTTAATTGAAGACAAGAGTATTATGGGCTCTCCCTTATCTACCCACCTACCTGCCCTTGGGCTGGCTTCAAACTATAATCCTCAGATCTCAGCCTCCTGAGTAGCTAGGATGACAGGCATAATCCACCAGGTCTGGTGATTTTTAATTTTTGTAAGTTTCAGTTAGAATCAAATGGAGTTATGGGACACCCAGGAGATAGGCAATGACAGAGACTTTGGTTCCAGTGCCAGATCCAATGTCAGCCCTGGGTCTCACCATCTAGCAGACCTGTCCCACCTAACCCTGGCCAGGTGGTTAAATTCTCAGGGTTTCCTTTTCCCGCCTTAATTTACCTGCCTTCTTTGTCTCTGTCCCTGGTGGGGAGAACCCACAGGCATGGAGGATGGCACTTTCCTCCTTCCCATGATTTCTTCCTCCTCGATGGCTTTTGTGTGGCTCTTTGGACCTGTGCTGAGTTCTTGTCAGTTTCATTACTTTCTCTCCTCCTCTCGAGTCTGGCACTTGGGGATGGGTAGATGAGTTCTTTTTATCATGGCTGTTTTCTAGTCACCATCTTGCCCCACCAAGAATAGATGTCTCCTAAAGTGGAAAGTGCTGACTTGGGGAAGTGAGTATCAGTCTAGACTCTCAGGTTGGGGGGCAGGGCGTGTCATTTCTGGCCCCATGGAGAAAGGCTAAGTGCTACTGGAGAGAAACTAAGCCTATCACTGGTGTGTGGAGCCTTGAGCAGAGGCTGTGGTTATCTTGTGATCATCATTCCCTCTTAGTGCATCTGAGTTTTAAATATTAATGAATGGTCAATTATATTTCATTTTCTGATTGGCTGTCAATATTAATGAAGAGGCCATCATGCAAGTTAGGGGAAGATCAAGGAGAAAGCAGAAGCATTTTCCTAAGCCAGCACTGGAGTGGCAGCAGTGACCTGCAGGGAAAGCCTAGATTCTGTGCCCCATGGAGCAGGTGCTTTTCATGGGTAGAAAAAGTGAGCACATAAAAAAGAGTATTCTGTTCTTTTGCATAGATGAACTAACTTAGAAACCCTCACTTCTGTAATAAAGCAATTAGGAGTCTGTGCCATCACAACTTAGGTTACACAATTATAGCTTCATTGATTCAACTCAATGACAGTCAATTGGGAATGTCCTGGTGCATTCCCCATGAGACATTTGTCACTGTCTGAAGACCATAGTGGAGTGGGGATAATATTGGAATCTATCGGTTACAAGCTCCCAAGCATCCTCTAGTGCCCAACTCCTCCACACAAAAAGAATCACATAGCACCAATGTCAATGATGCTGACTTAAATAGCCCCTGACTTGAAAGACATGGAATTAAAAGAGCATTGGGGTCAAGGCAGAACCAGCCTTCGATCCCTTCAGTAAATGGCTGTTCAGCCTCTGTCCTCCTCCGACAGGCTGCGGAAGACGTTGCTTCTTAGGAAGTTCGGCTTCTGGAAGGCAGAGCTGAATCCAGAAGCTGCCAAGCAGAGATTCAACCTTGTTTACATTCCTGTTGGCAGCCAGCGATGAAGCTGCTGTGTACGCAAGCCATTATCTGAACCAAAAATAACACACGAAAATGATTAATTTCATCTAAAAATAGGCAAGCTCTACACTGTGTCAGCCATGGTAATCAGGCTCTGCTCTGAAGGCACCGCAGCCCTGCAGGAGGATGGGAGCCGACAAGGGACACCTCTGAGCCCACAGTAACTGCTGCTTCTTCCTGCCTTCCCGTTTCGTTTCCTATCGTGTTCCTAGTTCTCTCTCCTCCATCTGTCCTTTTCCCCATGTTTTCCTCATTCTCAGTATTTTTTTCTTTTCTCTCTTTCTCTCTCTTCCTTTGAAAAAACACCCTTATTCTGAGTTCACTGTCACCTGTACCCTTCCCCCCTGTTCACCTGAATGGATGGATCTCAGTTGAACTCAGCAGTTTCCAATAGCAGAATTTGTGTTAAATTAAGACTCAGGATGTAGTAGTAGGCAGTACATGGGTTACCATGGCTAAGAATCACAACTACTTTAGCTAGTGCTAGTGACTCATACCTATGATTCTAGCTATTTGGGACTCTGAGACTGGAAAGAATTGTTGTTCAAAGCCATCCTGAACATAAAAGATTACTAAACTTCACCTCCAAAGTAACAGGACAAAAATGGGACTAGAGGCATGGCTCAAGTGATAGAGCACCAGCCTAGCAAGTACAGTGCTCTGAGTTCAAACACTAGACACCAATACTACCAACAAGTCATACTTCTTTTAATATTTTCATAAGAAAAAAATGAGTACATTAATCCATTGTCTTATAAGTGATAGTGCTTAAAGTGTGCCAGAAGGTAGGTGTTGAAGTTTAAAAAAAAATCATTTAAATTCAAAGAGAAGGGGTTAGGAAATTGTTATACTAGTTTATATTAGAGTGAACTATGTGCAATTTGTTGATAATTACTCATTTTTGACTTACAAAAATAGCAATCTCATATGATTTCACTGAATAGAATAAGTGTATGCTTCTTCACATATTAGAGAAATACTTTATCATGCGCCAATTTAGCTTCCAATGATGAGATTCTGGTTTTCCCATCAATGGAAATTTTGCTCTAATAACTTGTGACACACTTACCAGGGTCTTAGCAAGAAAGGTGTGAATGCGACCAAAATCTCATGTCCTAAGGGAACTTTGGGATTTTTTGTTTGTTTGTTTTATGTGATACTGAGGAATCGAACCCAGGGCTTCGTGCATGCTAGGTTAGCACTCTACCACTAAGCCACATTCCTAGCCCCTAAGGGAACTTTTGTTGTGAAGAGGAATACATGTTTTCCAACAAAGCTTATGTATAACATATGATCTGTGACTGAGTGTGAGGACTTGTCACATGATGGGATGTACCCTTTGTATCTGCAGAATGGGAATCAGCTATGATAAACTTCCTGACTCCCACTGTAATGGGCTTTCTTAAATGCCAACTAAATCACCGAATCAACCTTGAATGACAAGGGAAACCCCATGGGAGGCACTGATTGGGTCTCCTGGGAGCAAAGAAGCCCAAGAGACAGGATATTACCAACTTTAGGAGTTGAGGGAAAATCTCATTCAAGGATATTTCATCCTGATTGAATATTTTGTTTGTTAATCATAGAAGAGAAGCCTTCTAGGTATCAAGAAAGCTAGGTTCCATCAGGAGGTCCGAATTAGTGCAATTCTTTCCCTTTACTTCATCTGCATTCCACCTGGTGATGACAATGTATGCATCCACTACCCTGTTGAAGAGTTCATCTCAGTCTGAACATACTGCTCTATGCTTCAGTAAGGGGCTCAGAGCCTATGTCCTTTATAAAATTCCCTATTGACTCAATTGAGAGTTATTTATTTTCTAGACCTCTGGAACACAAAGGTACACATTTTACCTTTTCCACCTCACCTATTGGGTTGTGAATTCTGGGGAAGGGAAGTAATGTTTTATACTCCTTTTCATGCTCTTGCCAACTGGCAACAAATTATAACATTTAATGTCTCTTATAATGTAAACGGGTTCTGTTTCTTTTTACGAATAAAACGTATTTGTCAATTTCGATCTCAATGACAAACTTATTACAGGTCCTCTAATGCTATTGCGTAGGCCAGTAATTCTTGAGATGGAGAAAATTTGATGTTCAAGGAGCACTTGGTCATGTCTGGAGACACTCTGATTAACACCCCTCATTACCCCCTCCTTTCCTTTTATCCAGTGACCAGGTTGTTTTATCTCATGCATGACATCAAATGCACTTTTTAAAAACTCTCAAATCTTAATATTTTACCTATTCATAATTAGCAAAAAATCAGTGCTGCAGATTAGTGGAGACATTGTGTAGTAGGTTGCATTAAGTCACTGATTCCTTACCATAACTAGGTGAGTCAGGAACTAGTAACTGCTCCCATGTTATAGATCAAGCAGATGGGCTTAAGAGAGATAGCTAGAGCAACTGGGATTGGAACTCTGAATCCATCAGAGTGCTTTGCTGTCTACTATTCGAGACTATCTAGCCCGTGTCCTTTTCTCTTCCCCTTACCTCCCACCATTTTCTTCCTCCATCTCCTGCTATCAAATGGTCCTGTGGTGTCTTGAGGAGAAAGTGCCATGCTCATGGCCTACACTCCTTTGTCCACTCTCCTTTTGGTCACAGGTGGGTTTCCAGTTGCAAGATTATTTTAAGGTTTTATGAGTTTGGAGACTGGGAGTCTAAAATCAAGTTGTCAAATGGGCCCTGCTCCCTCTCATACCTGTAAGAAGAACTTGGACTTTTCCCAGCTTCTGGAGGACTATCTCCCCTTCCATGGTCATATGACACTGTCTTTTCTTGCCTGTGTCATCACATGATATTGCATGCACACGTGTGTGTTTGTGTGTGTGCATGTATGTAGTGTTGTCTATGTGTGTTCCTCTTTTCACAGATTAGATGAACAGCCTACCCTAGACTAGTCTAACTTCATCTTAACTAATTATGTCTGGAATAAACCCATTTCTAAGGAAGATCACATTCTAAAGTTCCAAGGTTGGGACTTTAGCATATTATTTTAGGGATGATCATGAGAAAATGAAACTGAATGCACAACTCAGGACAAACTCGTCTTGATCTTGTTCTGTCCCACGGGAGCTGGGCTCTGCCCCAGGCTTGGCCACCTCAGAGTCTCATTCTGCTCTCCTCAGAGGACAGATACTGCAGCTTCTTAATCTTCAAGGAAATGAGGTATCACATGTCCTTGTCAGAATCCCTGCTATTTCATACATTAGTTGATCAAAATAAATGAGCCTTTGAATAAATACCATCTGGCCCTGCTGAGTCATTTGCTCAGTGGCCCAGTGTCTGCCTCCCATCAGGGGCATCCGTCTCTATTGGTGTCACGATTACTGGGGTTTATGGATGGGGCCTCGCTTGCATCTTCCAAGGATTTCTGCATTGCAGGCCCATGAGATACCCCCAACATGTAAGGTCTAGCCTCCCCCAAACACAGTGCCATTAAGGTCTCTAAAAGTGTTGATATTAAATAAAAGATATGTTCTCCTTCTTTCTCCATCTCTCCTTTTATAGAAATGTGAGCTTATTAAGTAAGATACTGCATTTTTCTTATTACTGTAAGTTTCATAGAAATTAAAACAGGAAAAGATTCAATCTCATTTTTCCCTATGCCTAACAGGAAAGAACTGTTAGAAAATTCATATCCCATGTTTTAGTCAGATGCAGGAATATTTTTGCATTAATTATGCCACATATGCAGTGGTTTGTCCTACTTTTCTATTTAAGATTATTTTACATAGGGAGCATTTATTTTTTATTTTTTGTCTCTATTACATCAGGGTCATTTTAATGACTGCAGGGTTTTTCTATAAGATTAATTTACTACAATTCTATTTATCAGAACATTTCATTTGAAGTTTACTTAAGGATTTTTTGTTAAATAATAAACTTTAGTGAATTTCTTTTGAAAGTGTTTATTCATTGCATTTGTTATTTTTTTTTTTTGAATGTATGTCTTAGGATGAGTTGCCCAAAAATTCTTTTGCCAAAAGTCCTGTCCAATTACTCAGGTTTGAATGTATCCTCCAAACAAGCATAGTGTTGGGAGGTATGGCTTAATGAGAGGTAGTTGGGCCAGGCGGTCTCTGCCCAGGAACAAAGTAATGCCATTATCTCCTGAGCGGGTAGGTATGCATGTAATGTATGTATTGTGTGTCCCCAGTCACAAGCCCAAATACCCTAGCATCAAAAGGAAGGCCTATGGAGATAGTAATATGGCCATTGAATTCAATGTACAGATGTGAAAATAGAACCAGGTAACTGGAAGAGATGGGTGAAGATGGGATAGATGGAGGGGGGGAACGATGGAAGGGGTGGGATTGATTATGATGCATTGTACTCGTAATTCCACAAGTTGAATCAAAACCCCTGTGTATAACTATCTAATGATAGTTAGATATATGTATATATATCGCAAGTTGACAAGTTGAATTGAAACCCACAATTACTCAAAGATAACAATAAATCAGCCATGAATAACAAAAGGGAAGCATAAGATTCCCACTCAACTCTCGGGTGAACACAAACCTATAATAAAGCTTTCCTGGGAAGGAGGAGGATGAAGAAAACAAAGGACAGAAGATCGAGGCAGATACTGAACACTTGGCTAACCAGGGATCCTACAATGTTTCCATAGAGGAAAAGACACTTTGCTGATATCTTGGTGTTATTCTGTCAGAGAAGAAGGGGTAGTTTGTGGAGTACCTGTTATTGTTCTTTTAGCAGAAGATGTTTATACAATTGTAGCAGTGTAATAAATGAAAACACCACTGCTGTGACTATAAAGGAGACTGATCTGCTTCTTGGCCTCTTCTCTGTTTTAGGTCCCCTTCTACACCTAAAACTACCTCTGGATGACATTTGCTTGTGAATGGCTGACTGACCTAGAGATCTTGAGTGCATCGCTGCTCTGCTGATCTGCAAGCTTTGCTTGCGATTGCTGCTCCCTAAATCCACTAATTGAATGGATGGATGGAGGCCCATTCAACAAGTAGTGAGACCTTGAAGAAGTCCCATGGCTCATTGTTTCTTTTATTAAAAATTATATTTAATGTTATTGGCAAGGTGATGTTCAGAGGGGTTACAGTTATATAAGTAAAGTAGTGAGTACCTTTCTTGTCAAACTGGTTACCCCCCTCTCAATTTCCTCCCACTTACTCACCCTCCGCACTCTCCCCCCAAGTTGTACAGTTAATTTCTAAGATATTGTCTTGTGAGTGTTACTATTGCATTGGTTTGACCTTTGTCCTTTATCTCACCATTCCATGTTCCCTTTCCCTTCCCTAATTCAGATAAACGTATGTACAATACCCAGGTTACCAAATTCAAATGCAGTGACAATAGGGCATAAACAATAGGAAAGAAAAATGAAAGAAAACAGAAATAATTTCACATAGTACATTAAAAATAAATGTCTTCTTCCTTCAAGATCAAACTGAAGGTAAAGAGGAAGGATGGAATAATCTATGACATTGCTTCCTTTCATTCTGTGAGTCTAAGTCCTATACTTATCCAATATTGGAAAGGTCCTGGCTCATTAAATTTGATAAATATAAAGCACAGCCTTTCTTCACTCAATTAATTGGTACCTTTTCCCCTCAAGTTCTTGCTGTAGGGTTGATGAAACGTAATTGGAACTCACACAGGGAGAAACTGTAGGTATGGTAATAGGAATGTATTTGAAGCTAAATTACACAGCTATTATTTTTCTTATTCTATTAATTGAAAGCCAGAACGTTTCTTCAACTGAAAGTTTAATTCCCTGAAATTAAAAACAATGTACTTTTCCTTTTGCATATTGCAGGTGAGACTGAGAGCAAAACAGGTGTTTAGAACTGTTCCTAACCAACATTCATAATGACGGCTACTCCTCTACTATGGCTGAACTATTCTACTTCATATTCAAAATACCAAGCACATTTCAGTCTCTTTTTTTTTTTTTTTTTTTTTGGCCAGTCCTGGGCCTTGGACTCAGGGCCTGAGCACTGTCCCTGGCTTCTTCCTGCTCAAGGCTAACACTCTGCCACTTGAGCCACAGCGCCGCTTCTGGCCGTTTTCTGTATATGTGGTGCTGGGGAATCGAACCTAGGGCCTCGTGTATCCGAGGCAGGCACTCTTGCCACTAGGCTATATCCCCAGCCCACCACATTTCAGTCTCTTGACTGTTGTGTTTCTTTTCCCAGAAACCCACCACTCTTTAAAGTCCTTATGGAATCGGCTGCTTATGTAACTGACTGTTTCCCTTCATTTGGGTGTTGGATTTCATAGCATCCTCTCAGAAAGGTCTTTCGTAGACATCCTACACAAGGAATCATCTACTTTTCTTGTCATCACTGTGAATGGCAAGGGCACCCGGTGATGAACACCCTTAGGATTCACACCTTTGTACAGTCCCCTCCCATAATGAATGAGTGGTAGCATATGTTACAGCACGCAAAAGTGGTTAAGTTCTAAGGTTAGGTGGTCATGAACTGTGAACTCCTTCCTGGATGGTCATTGTCTGTTTTAGATGACTTTTGAATACTCCAGCTGCTAAATTTGAGAGACATTATGGCATCCGATGGCTGGGTTCCCTGGGGAGGGGCTGAAGCTGGACCACATCAGTAAGAAATTGCCATCTTCCAATAACTACATAGATGTGCTTGGAAGACGATTCCGCCATTGAATTTTGAAACAAGGCTGCAGACTTGTCTAACAGCTCCTGAAAGATCTTGAACCCGAATGGCTTATCTAGGCCATTCCTGATCATTGACTCCGAGAAATTATCAGACAACAAATGTTTGTTGTTTTAAGAAAGTTTTGGTGTAATTTTTATACAACGGGTAATATGCTCCTATTTTTGTAATGCCCCTTATCTGATAGTGTCTAATTGTCTATTAGAATGAATAGGGAAGATGAAACCATAAACAAGCAATGTATCCCACATGCTATAGGTATAAGAGAATCCTGCTTGAATGAGGGTGCACCTGTGACTAGGAGTGTGTGCTTCATGGATTACCAGCCCCAGAGTCACTGAATGCAATCAGAATGTAATAGATGCCAATTCTTGGACCTCACTCCATCAGTAACTATGGATGGAGCTGATGTTGCTCGGTGTGTGTGTGTGTGTGTGTGTGTGTGCGCTAGTCATGGGGCTTAAATTCAGGGCTTGGGCCCCATTCATGAGCTTTTATATTGTTCAGAGCTAGTGCTACCACTTGAGTGGCAGCCCCACTTCTGGATTTTTGGTGGTTAACTGGACATAAGGTCCTTACAGAGTTTCATGCATGGGCTGGCTTTGAACTGCAACCATCTTGAGTAGTTAGTATCACAAGAGTGAGCCACTGACAGGTTAAGCGTTGCATCTTAACAAGTCCTTCAGGCTATACTGATACATGATAACATGGGAAGACATTGGGGTATTTGTATCATACCACAGAAGAGGGCAGTGGATGAAAATGTGAGAGACCCGGAAGACTCCTGTAGTAAGTTTCAGGGGAATGTGAAGAGTGTTTTTAAACCTAAACTTCCAAGGTGAGTGCAATATCAACAGAATTATAATCACAAAGAGGATTTTTTTAATTAAAAAGTTATTATAAAAGTGACTTTGTTCTCTAGAACAGCAGGAAGTCTTCCTAGCAGACTTGACAACCATGCAGGTGGTTTCCAAGAGAAGGAAGAAGGCAGAAAG
The DNA here is from genome assembly GCF_023159225.1 of Perognathus longimembris pacificus. Classification (NCBI taxonomy): domain Eukaryota; kingdom Metazoa; phylum Chordata; class Mammalia; order Rodentia; family Heteromyidae; genus Perognathus; species Perognathus longimembris. Next base: position 10,589,597 of record NC_063172.1, read on the forward strand.
TTCCAGGCAGAGGGAACTGAGAGAAGACCCAAAGGCGAGGTACCTGCTGGGAACACACTGAAGGGTCATAAGGTATGGGCAGAAGCAGGTGATGAACCTGGAAATGTAGGTTGGAATGAAATTGCTGCAAGCTGGGTAAAGGACCAGCATGTGAGCATCAAGATGAGCCCAGACTTCTCTGCATTCTAACATTCTGAGTCCAGATGGTACCATGGCATACGTCTCTGAAGTGGCAGGGTAGCACCTGTATTGGGAGGCCATCCAGGTGAGGGGGAGGAAGGGGAGATGTCCTTTTCCCCTTCCTTGGCGAGGGAGCTTGCCTTTGTCTGTTCAGATGACAGGCTCTTCCAGTCCTTCAGGCAGGAAGCGCTGACAGGTTTAATCACACAAAGGGCAAGTTGTTCTTGGGATTGAGAGACAAAGAAACTTCTTTCCTTGTGCCCAGAAGGTAAATCTTGCTTCTCACAGGGAGATTGCTTTTGCCCTTGTGTCTCTCCCGGGCACTGGTTTCCTCAGCAGGAAGCCCTACCTGCCTCTCCATCTTCTAGTTATTTGACAAGAGGAGGCCAAGCACGTTTGATGTAGCCTGGCCTTTGGACTGGAGAGCTGGAATTGACTTCTCACAGCACGATTTATGTGTCCTGCATGTAGCTGAAGTCACTAGAATTATGTTCTGTCCCAAGCAAGGAATTTTGACTAACCGCCGGCTGTATTTGCAGGCTGAGGTTCTGAGGATAGCTCACAGCTACCTTATGCCACAGGATATGTCTTTTACACGCAGGGCTGTAGAGTTGTGCTCCTAAGGCAATATCTGATTGTTTCTGGTCACTACTCCTTTATGGAGATGCTTTGTGTCCCAGGAGCTAAGCCATCTACTTTCTCTAACTGGTTACTGAAAGGACAACAGACCACCTGACAATAAATAAATGGATGAATAAGCCAGTGTCATGGTAAAGAACAAGTCTGAATGATGGAACCAGAAAATAACTAGTTCTTGTCATGAATGTAGGCCACATTCAGCACGTTAGGATCCATCCTTTGAGAATGTCTATTCTTTGTCTGTAAAATGGTGCTTTCATTTAATTGTGGAGGCTATTATTTTAGTGAACAAATGAAATCAGATATAAATGTACCTAGCAGGAAATGCAGCATTTGGTACCATCTTCAAAAGGATGAGTTCCTGGTAAGGCAGTGCTTTTCAACCTTGGCGGAGCATTTGACTCCTCTGGGAGAATGAAAACCTACTGATCCCTGGATTCCACCCTAGCCCTGCTGTACGGAAATGTGTGGGGCGTTGGCATTGGGCTCCTCATGCACCGACCATGGTGAGTTGTCTGCATGAGAGGGTTATACCACCAAAGCACCATTCCTACTACTGGCAAGCAGGAAAGGTGACAGACAACCTTGCACACACACACATAAGAATCCCCTTTGAAAGTTCTGAAAGATACTAATACCTGGAACCTTTCATTAGGATCGATTCTAGTGCTCTGTGGCAGGGTAGAATTGTTTCAAAACTTCCAGCTGATGCTAACATATATCTGGAATGGAAAACGATCCTCCTTTTTACTTGCCTGCTCACTTAACATAATTCTCTTTGTGACAATAAATTAAGTTGGGGACAAATGTAACCCTCCCAAACCAAACTCATCTCCTGATTTTTTTATTTTTTTTTTGCTCACATTTTTTGAGTTTACAATTTTCAGTGTTCTCTCTACATATGTGCTCTCACCCACTCAAAGAGGACCCATAAGAGAAGAATTAAGGTTGTACTGGGAACACCCACGAGGACTCCCACGTGCAATGAATGGCGGGTGGGAGTTCATCTGGGCTGCATTAGCTGGAGTGCCGATATGAGCACTGGAGCAGGAAGTGATTCTGAGAGCCGCCTCCTGGGGAAGCTGTCCAGAGGAGGAACTCTTCAGGTTACCTAGCTTATCTTGACTCCATTAAAAGCCAGCTCAGGTCTTTGTTGCCTGAAGGGCTTTCTCTAAGAGGAGGAGATTCATAATTCATGCCACTAGCTCACATCAGGTCTGTCATGCAGAATATTAGACACAAATTCCCTATCTCCTTTAGAATTTCTGTGCCATTCAGCACTGCAAGAGGGGCCATTATCCTCAGGGTAGCAGATTTAAATTTTTAGGGCCCACCATTATCATATGCGGATTTTGTTTAGGTCAAACATGGTACTCTTTTTTTTTTTTCTAAAATGAGATACATTTATTTTTCAGAAGTCTGGACTGAGGCTTTGTAATCTGTGCTAGTAGCAAGGCTCAAGTACTTCTGCATCAGATGACCTGCTGATCACAACTTGGAAAACCCTGCCTAAAATTTGTATCCTGAGCAAATGTAGCTATAATCCAATTAGAACTTATTTGTAGACACTTGTGACCACAGGTAACTGCCCCAAGTGGAGAGCTCTATTGCTCAGAGCATATTTCCATTCTCCCTCCTTGTTGGTCAAGATAGGGGGACAGCCACTCCTGCTGTCAGTAAAGACAGGTACTGTAACGATCTGTAGAACAGTTGCTTGCATATGTAGCCATCATGAGAGATGTGGGAGGCTTTATGGTATTGAATCTTTCATAAACTGAAAACCCCTACCTTTTCTTATCAGCTAGATACTTCGTTTTTACTATTGCAAAGAATGAGTACTCACGATAAATAGAAGTAACTTCATAAGCTACAATTAAGAAAAGTGAGGGGGGAAAAAAGGAAAAGTGAGGGAAGGGGTAGGTTGGGGAGGAGTGGGTGAGAATGTTAAAAGGGGCGACATTGATCAAGAAGCACTGTGTTCATAAACTACTCTATTGAATGGCAGCTCCTTTGTACAACGACCTAAAGAAACGTTAACTTAAAAAAAAAAAAAAGAATACACAAAAGACAGCAAACTCCTGGGTGGGGATGGGAGGGAAAACATGGGAGGGTATGAGGAAAGGAGTAACATTGTCCCCAAAGAAATGTACTATTTTCCTGACTTAAGAAGCTGTAACCCAACCTGTACATCACTTGTAATAACAATTTAAAAAATTAAGGAAAAAAGGAGTGCCTTCAAGACAGAGTTTTGACTTATATTTCTTTACATTACTGTCTTCAGGGCCCAAAACAGGGAACTTAGACTAGAAATGGCACAAGAGCCCTGGAGTGAGCACATGCCAGTGAATGGAGGGATGAGGAGATGAGGAGACGGGTGCAGCTTAAGCCTGGCTCATCTGGGAAGCAGTGCCCACTCAGTTTGCATTCAGAAATGCTAGATTAGAGTTGCCCTACAGAAATGCTAGATTAGTGTTGACCGGTGGCGTTTTCTTTTGCCAGGAGATATGTAACGTACATGTTTTAATAAAATGTTCTTTGATTTTTTTAAATTTTGATTGCCAAACTGATGTACACAGAGGTTACAGTTTCATACATTAGGTATTGGATACATTTCTTGTACTGTTTGTTACCTCCTCCCTCATTCCTCCCTCCCCTTTCCCCCCATGAGTTGTTCAGTAGATTTACACCAAACAGTTTTGCAAGTATTGCTTTTGTAGTCGTTTGTCTTTCGACCCTGTATCTCTCGATTTTGGTATTCCCTTTCAGTTTCCTAGTTCTAATACCAGTATACACGGTTTCCAATGTACTCAGATAAGATACAGAGATAGTGCAGGTACAACCACAGGAAGGGGATACAAGAGGGTCATCAATAATAGAAGCTACAGTTTCACATCACATGTTGAAAGTAATTACAACAGTGATATAACAGTCGTTTCCATAACATGGAGTTCATTTCACTTACCATCATCTTATGTGTTCATAAGGATATAGCTATTGGGCTCTTGTGATCCTCTGCTGTGACTAGCCTAAACCTATGCTAATTATTCCCTATGAGGGAGACCATAGAGTCCATGTTTTTTGGGTCTGGCTCACTTCACTTAGTATAACTTTTTCCAAGTCTTTCCATTTCCTTATGAATGGGACAATGTCATTATTTCTGGTAGAGGCATAAAATTCCATTGTGTATATATACCACATTTTCCTGATCCATTCATCTACTGAGGGGCATCTGGGTTGGTTCCATATTCTAACTATGACAAATTGTGCTGCGATGAACATTGTTGTGCTGGTGGCTTTAGTGTGTTCTTGTTTGTGATCTTTTGGGTAGATGCCCAAAAGTGGGGCTGCTGGGCCATAGGGGAGCTCTATGTTTAGCCTTCTGAGGAATCTCCATACCACTTTCCAGAGTGGCTGAACCAGTTTACATTCCCACCAACAATGAAGTAGGGTTCCCTTTTGGCCACATCCCCTTGTTCTTTGATTTTAAATGCTGGCATTTTCCCCAAATATTTACCTTCACTCTTCCCCTCCCCCCCCCACCAAAAAAAATGGAGCAGATCAACTAAACAGGCCACAGAGATGAAGTCTGTGAGTCATACTATGTTTAAAACAACCACTGGAGGCTAGATCCCTGACCAAACACATAGTAGGCACTTCACAAATATTAGCCACAGGAATTACATGTCTATTTTGTAGACTGACCATGTATAGCATGGGGCAGTACATCTTCTTAAGGCAAAACCCCAGCTCCTAGGTGCTCGGGCAAGCTCTCTTGCTCACTCCTCTCTTTCATTAGGAGGCTATTGACAAATGTTTTCTCAATCAATTACTGTAATCAGTCAGCGGTGACATTTACAGGTCAGAAGAGCACATCGACAACTGTCAGTAGGCCAGATGATCACAATTCCAATTTGTCTAATGTAGAGCCTTTGCCAATTATATATGCATCTGGATCTACCAGGTAGAACCTGGGAAACAGAGGGAGGCTGCAGAGTTCTTGAAGCAACCAGACAGGAGATGAGATTATGATGAACCGTGGACCCAGCTAGACATCTCATGTCATCCAGCTGCTTACAACAGGGCCTAGTCATAGAGTGATTAACACAGGCAGTGGGAATTTACAGGACTTATCTAGCTATCTCTGACAGACAATTGTATTCTAAAATGCTCAGATTCACTGCCGTCTGAGCACACATCCTTGGCTTTCTTGAGCACCGGCAGCAAAAGGGGTGGGAGAATGGAGTTGGTTTTTTATCCATTACACACACATGGGAAGCTTTCAGTCTTGCCTTCTTCATTGGGTAACAGAAATTGCAGGGAAACCATGCGGTGATTATTAAACATTTATATAATACCATCTGTATACTCAATGTGTCATGAATCATAAATGAAACAAAGATCTCTTCTGAGCAAGTGGAGGAGTTCTGTGAAAAGTAGGCATAGGAAGTGGAGGGGGCTTGAGCTGGCAGGTCTGCCAAATGGGACAGGAGTAGAAGAGAAAGGAAGGGATGGACCCCAGGGGAAATCAGAGAACAGGAGCCCAGTGACTTTGGTGTGATGAGAGGGGTCAGGGAATCAGCAATAAGGATAATAATAATTATTGCAGTAACTTGTACATATTTATTTTTAGCATTTACTTACAGGCTGGTGTAAAGAGTTAAATGTGTTGTACCAACAGTTTTCATTCATTCTCACTACCAGTGTATAAAAATAGGGATCATGGCTTTATTTTGTACCTGGGAAAAATTAGTTCCAAAAAAAATCACATGACTTGTTTCATGTCAAGAGATAGCAAGTGGCAAAGGTGGATTTCCATGGTCTGCTGGGTCGAGGGTTCTGAAGACTTGGTATACTTCTCTGTTCTGTTGGCCCATGCCAGCTGAGGCTCCATGACTGTGAAATGATATGAGAGGTGTTCCTTCTTTATGCCATTGCCAGTCTGAAACTTGCATTGTCATTTTTCTCTGCTTAACGGCAGTTTCTTGTCTGGCAGAATAATGAAGATATTGATAACAATTTTGGAAATAATTACAGCCACTATTTATTGAATGCCCAGTATGCACTGGCAATTGTGAGGACTTTGTATACCTTATCTTGTCTGATCTTCATGAAAATTTACCCCATGTTACACCTGGGGAACTGGGACTCAGAGAACAGAAGGAAATTGTTGCAGGTTTTGAATTAGATTTGCTCTCTACACTAAGCATTGGACTACAGGGTCACTGAACTCCGTAATTATTAGAGAAAGAAGCAAACATAGAATTCAAGTAAATCACACAATACAAGGATTCCAGAGAGGGTAAGGGATTTTTGAAAGGTTGCAGAGGAGAGAGGGACAGAAGTCTAACTTTACAGCAAACAAATCTGGTTCTTGCTCCCCACTACTGCACTGCAGATCACTTTTTTTTTACATCTTCCTTCCTTCCTTCCTTCCTTCCTTCCTTCCTTCCTTCCTTCCTTCCTTCCTTCCTTCCTCTCTCTCTCTCTCTCTTTTCTGCACTTCATTATGTGCACCTGTTTTTAAGGGATAGAGAAAAGCAGAAGCCAAGAGCCACATCGTCACTTAAACAATCAAAAAAGCTCAAAGTAAGTAGGATGATATCAATACTCTTTTTTTCATATTGCCTTCCCGTGGTTTTATCCCTGATATCACTGTAATTGATTTTGGTACCCTGGATATTGTATATATGTGTATTGGAACTAGAGAAGGGAAAAGGAATACCAAAATCGAGAGACAAAGGATAAAAAGACAAACCAATGCGACAGCAATACTTACAAAACTATATGGTGTAAACCAACTGTACAAATCATGGGAGAGGAGGGAAATGGGGAGGAGGGAGGTGGGAGAAAATGAGAGAGGAGGTAACAAGTTGGATAAGAAATGTACTCACTGCCTTATGTATGAAACAGTAACCCTTCTGTACATCACTCTGACAATAAAGAAATGAAAAAAAAAAGATTGTGAGAAGTTGATCTGGACTTGAAACCTGTATCAGATCTCAGTTTGCAACAGAGCTAATGCAGGAGGCACTGACAGTGGTCATTAGGCTGGGCAAATAAATGACTGGACAAGAAGCAACAATACCCAGTGATTAAGTGGTAGCAGATAGACACAGACCTGCATTGGTTTCACTGAATTTATTTTCCCAAGGAAGAAAGCCATCAGTCTTAGAGAATTCTCCACCCAATAAGAGACTCTCTAATTTATTACATACACATCTTAGGCTGCAATTTTAGAGTAATATGATTTTTTATTTATAGGGGAATTTAAATGTGGCATTTTTCAAAGTGTAAACTTCAGATCTACCCTATCAGCTGAAGTCATCAATCATAGCTGCTTCATTTCCAAATCATTAGGGAAACTGAAAGCTCAAAGTATTTAATTTATCCAAACCACAGGGGGTAGTTTATCATGGCATATGATGTATCACTTTTTTATTTCAATGCTGACTAGTAAAATTTTGAACAAATCACACTGAGTTTGGGGTGTGTATCAAGGCAATGCATTTTTTTGTGTTTTTTTTTGTTTTTTTTTCTAAGTTGTTATTGTAGAGTTGATATATGGAGGAGTTACAGTTACATGAATCAAGTAATAAGTAATGAGTACAACGCCTTTTGAGCCATGTCTCCCTTCCCATCGCTCTTTCCCAGTCTTTTCCTCCCAACCACACCTACACGGCACCCAGTTCATTTCCAGACAGTGGTCAGTGAGGGTCATTATTGTATTTTTTCATCCTTGTCTCACCTTTTATGTGCTCTTCCTTACCCTAGATATGATAAGCTATATAGGACCTTATTCAGCATACAGAGACCAAAGGAGGCTGTTCAAAGGAGTGGTGGAAAAAGTCTCAATAGCTATGTACAGATGATCATATAAAACAATATTCTATGAAATAGACTTCAAGAAAAGGAAACAAGAGGCGTTCTTTAGCTGCCATTGTTGCTGTTTTTATTTTCTTTTCCTTTTGTTTGTTAATACAAATCTTTTAAATCTTCAAGAATCAGGTAAGATGAGAACCCTTACGAACAATGTGCAGAAATGGAACTTGGTACCATTTTTAGGATTTCCCTTTAATGTGACAAGATAGGACATATTTGAATCTATTTTTCATGAAATGATTTTAGGTTGGTTAAAATTATTTTTAAGTAGTTGTACAAAGGGGTTGCTGTTTAACAAAGCAGCTTTGGAATACAATGTATCTCAATCAATGTATTCCTCCTACCCCTACCTGTCCTTTGCTCTTCTTAATCTTGTAATATATACATTAAATTCATGACTATATTCTTAAGACAGAAAATGTGCTGATTTAAAGGCTTTTCCCCATTTAAGATGTTGTTATAAAAGTGTGCCCAAGAAAATGTGTCCGGCAGTACTTGTATTGAAATTTTTATTACATTAGCAGGGAAATGGCTCAGATTCCGTGACAAGTAAGTCTTTTTTATTTGACTCAGATTTGTATCTGGTCTGAAGTTGATGACTTGGGTAGTGTGCTTTGGGACTAGATAGTACGTATTCTTTAGTTGAATATGATTGGCAATAGCAAAACTCAGAATATGTACCCGGATCTGCTTTGCCACCAAGCTTCCTAAGGTGAGACAATTGCAGCACCCAAACAGAGCGAGTCCAGGAGGGAGTCAGGCACTGTGAGCACGACCTTCACCTCAGCCCAGAATGGGCCAGTTTGTCTTCCGAGGTTCACTAACTCTACAGTGAAGTTTTGCATTTTAGTTTTCATTTGCAACTGAACTTCTGTGTTCATTGAAACACACTTCACAAGCACGACATGTAGTAATGACTCGTGTGCATCAATAAAAGAATGGCCTTATGAATGTGGCACACACACGCGCGCGTGCACACACACACACACACGGCATTTAACATAAAAAACCCAGAAAACTTCTCTGCCATTATGATAATATTGATAAGCCCGGAAAATGTCCAGCTTATTCACTTAAGTGGGGCACAGAAGGACAAACATCAGGATTCCAATGTTGTGCTATTTTTACGGTGGTAAAATTCATAGAAGCAGAGAAGATAATAGGGCCTGCCATGGAAATAATGAGGTGCTATTCAATTGGTATAAAGTTTCAGTTAGATGAATAAGTTTCAGCAATCTGCTATACAACATAGTAATAGGGTTCGATGCACTGCAAATGTGTTGAGAGGAGAGATCACACGTTAAGTGTTAGTTATCACAAAGCAACCAAAAAGGACAGGACGACATTATGAGTCTTCTACTTTGGTGGTGGTAATTGAGTTTGCACATATCAAAATATATACATATTGACTAAGTGTTGGCTTTCTTCGTATGCAAGTAATACTTTTGTAGAACTGTTTAAAAAGATGAAAAATCATGAAGCCCTAAATTCAATCCCCAGTGTGGAGGAGGAGGAGGAAAACAAGAAGAGGAGAAGATGAAAAAAGAAGGAAGAAGGAAAAGGAAAAGGCAGGGAGGAGGGAGGAGGAGGAAGAAGAAAAAAGGAAGAATGAGGAGAAGCAGAAAAAGCAGGAGAAAGATAGAGAGGTAGAAGAGGAAAGGAGGAGGAGGAGGAGAAGTTGTTTTAGGATTTCTGTGATGAGTTTTCCAATATGTGTTTTTCAAAGATAAACTTCAGACAAAATGATTTAATAGAAATGATGTGTGTATTAAAGAACCATGAATTAGGCAGCACTAGAAGCTGTAAACTGTTCAGAGAGCTCCACTTTACTAGTGTGTACAGGGCCTTCACAGACTGAGCAGGAAGCAAAGTGCAAAAAGTTACTTGATGGGTTACAGCTAGACCTTTGACTTATTCGGATAGGTCCTAGTGGAAAGTCTAAGTCTAGAGGTTACTTGGTGATTTCTGAATAGTTGCATTGAAGCTTGACTTTCCTGCTTATGTCAGGCTTCAATTTTGCTTAGTGAGGAACCCAAGACATCAGTTCTCTCAGGCTAATGACCTTCCTGTAGTGTTATCTAGATCTAAAGGCTTTTAATACTGTTTGCACTCAAATTTGGCATAGACTGGACCTGCAGTTTCTTCCCAGTTTTATTGCATATTTAGACAACTCTAAAACTTTTTCATACAAAGCTCTGTTTATGACTTTTTTGGTGACACTGGGGCTTGAAATGAGGGCCTCAGGTTTCCTGGCTCCTAAAGCCCCATTCCTCACTTGTTATGTTAAGAAAATCATCATACTTTCCTGGGACTCAATTTTCTTACTTGGAAAATGGAAATAAAAATTTAAAAAATCTCCTTCATCTCTAAGTTAGGATGAGATAGGGTCATGCAAAACAGAAATAGAAGAAATAAGTAATAGGACTCACGCCATTAGACGCAAACTTAATAGCATGAATACTTAGCATGATGCAAAACAAAAGCAAAAACAAAACAAGCCAGGTATTTCCTTTCACATTCCCTTCATGAGAGCCTCAAGAGACAGAAAATGTTTTTACTTCGATTTTGTAGACAAGGCACTTCTAGAACAATGGGCTTCAGAGAGGCTAAGAACTTGCTCAAGATCAGGGCACTGACCCTGTGGGAATGCAGTGAGGAACCTCCAGGGAACCCTGAGGGGGAGATGGCCGCCATGCTGATGGTCGGCTACGGGAGACATTGGGAGATGTTCACGTCTGTGCGACATTTTAGCCTTGGCTCCTGCTCCCATGCCTCAGATCCATCACGTCAAACTGGAACCATTGCCAACGGATGACATATGACGGCTAACACTATTTCATTGTAGGGAAGAAAGAATACTCACGCTAACAGACACTTTCATGGGCAAGGCTAGGCGAAAACCTTTGTGTATTTTACCTCATTTTGGCTTCATAGCCATACTGTAAATGGGTGCTAGCATCCATATTTGTTAAATGTAAAAATGGAAGTACAGAGATATTATTTATGCTTTCATTTATAAACGCCCAATAACACTCATTTATACATTCACTTAATAAGAGAAGAAACTACAAATAAAAATGAAGAACCAAGGGTAAGTTGAAATTGATGTAGATATTATGGCTCCATAGTCGTAAGGGACCATAAATTAAGTAGTATAAAAACCTGTGGGTTTCCTGGGGGCTAGAGCAAGGAAAGGAAATGCATCTAGTTACACGATTTGTCTTGACCCTGTGCATAATGAGAAGGTAGAGGGGAGGACACTATGTACTATAAGACACAGCAAAGCTTTTCCTGGGAAGTAAAGTTGCTATTTTCACAGGGCACAGTCAAGTTAAAGTGGTAATATTGACTTTGGAAGCCATGGCTGTTTGTCTCACAACTCCGTGGTCTTGATCTACAGAAATAACTGTCTGTACTGTATCAGGTTTGGGAAAGAGATGTGTTTATTATACCTGTAGTCAATACAGGTTTGCCCTCAGCATTCATCTTACTTCAGTATAATCATAGTCTTTTTTTTTTTTTTTGTCATGGTAGAAAGCCTATACCTTACATAAGAACTCTTTTTGTGGCTTCTTCTGGGTAGGTCTGTTTGTTTCCAGTCCCTAGCTAAACTGGGCACATGGGAAAATGAGCCTGAAGGATGGAGAAGGAGACAGTTCATACAAATGAAATGCACACGTGTGTAGTGATGACAACACTGAGTGGTGTGACATACCCCCTAAGGATGCAAACCAAGTGGCCCAATTGCTACCCTAAGGAGAAAAGAAGGCCACAAGCATGGAGACCTCTGGGTGTTGGTCCTCAGTGGGAATAATCACCTCACCTTGGAACTGTGCAGAAGCTCAGCATTCTTCCCTACTGTCCTTCATTAACTTGAGGGCAGAGCCCTCTTCCCCTGGCCACCTTATTCCACTAATGGCTCAGGATGGAGTGAACTGCAGAGATGATCACATCTTACTCCACTCCCAGCTTCGCTACTTAACCTTGTGAACATCCCACTGTCTGTCACCTTGTTCCTCTGGGTCTCAGTCTTTTCCCTTTGCCTCCCCTGGCTTCCCCAAAATGTCAACGCATTTAGAACAATGGAAGGCTGATATGTTCCTGAAGAAATAAGAAAGAGTGAGCCACATCAACTAATGGAACTAATCACAATGCCTGCCTACTTGTAATGGGTTACTTACTGTTAGCTCCAGAAGAGGGAGGGAAAAATAAAAAGAATGCCTACATTTTCTCTCAATGTTCTTTGTTTCAAACTTATGCACCCCTTTTGGCATGCACTCTTCAACGTTCCATCTTATCCCTCTTTCTCTTGATTTACAGCTCTACTTCCTCCCTTCCTCCCTGGTGAAGAATCATCTAAGGGCAGGCGTATCTGACCATACTACTTCCTGGTCAAATTTCTTAGTTGATTTCTAATTACCTCCAGTAGAATAGAGTCCAAATTCTTCTCTTGTCATCCATGGGCTCAACTTTCCCAGTTCCTGACTTCAGCATTGTTTCCATTCTGCTGAGCTGCTTGCTTTGGTATTTTTGTTTCTCTGGGATTTTGCTGTTCCTATCTACTCACCTTTCCTTTCCATTATAAAATTTCTTTTTTGTTTTAAGGAGTAGCTCCACTGTCTGCTAGTAAAATTCTGCTTGGTGGATTCAGTCAATTTCTCCTCTGTGCTGTCAATGTAGATCATTATTATTTATTTCCCCTTTTATTTGTAGCATGCCTACAATTGATCTTACAAGGAGAAAACTTGGTCTGCATCTTTCTACTTTATTCACATCTGTTCACGAGCCTCTCTGTTCTCCATCCTTATGTTCTCACAATGGTGCATGGTCCCTGGCAGAGGCAATACAAAGATGTGATGTAGAAGGAAGTGTGGACTGATTGTCTTAGCATTTACCAAGTGATTCTAACAGGGAGAATTTAATATAGGGAACTAGTTGAGTACATATAAGAATGAAAAGGCACAAAAAATTACCACAAATCAAAAGGAAGTTTCTACAGAATGCAGTGATGACCATAGGTGTATAAAGAGATTCAAGTTATCAGATAGAGGAGGTTTGGAGCTGGGACCCAAGAGTGTGAGGAGACAGCACGGCCGGGATTACAGCCCCGCTGCTTGCTTTGTTGTTCCCAAATCTCTGTGCAGTATTTGCCTTGCTGAGAGGCTCCTTTGAACATCCCATTAAGAGTTCCACGTGCTTCCCTTTAGCGTTGCTTTGTGAAGCTCTCTTTCCTCTCTCCTTCATTTATCATGGCCTGATCCTAAAATACATGAATAATGGCTTGGTGTAGCTACCACTTAGTGTAAAAAATATTCTGGCATTTAATCCTGGATTATTGTTTTAGTAGCTGTAGGCCTGAGAACATTTTTCTAACCTTTCCTTGGCAGTGATATATGACAATAATATAAACATATGGTTTTGCATATTTTTGTTTGCTTTTTTTTTTTTTGCCAGTTCTGGGGCTTGGACTCAGGGCCTGAGCACTGTCCCCAGTTTCTTTTTGCTCCAGGCTAGCACTCTACCTCTTGAGCCACAGCACCACTCCAGCTTTTTCTATATATGTGGTACTGAGAAATTGAACCCAGGGCTTCATGCATGCTAGGCAAGCACTCTACCACTAAGCCACATCCCCAGCCCATGTTTGCTTCTTTTTAAAGAAGTAAATAAAACAATTTCTGAGCAGTTCAAAGAAAATGACCCACATACCTTAGAGTCAATTAGTATTCTTTTCTTTTCAGCAGAATGAATAACTTAATTTGGTTTGGTAATCATTTATTGAGTTGTATTTGCAAGTAAAAAATCCATAGTTTATCTATAAAAGCACATAAATCCTGAAGACAGAATTAGTTCTGAAGATGAATGTTTACTTAGGATTGGGAATTGCAGCAAATTACACAGTGAGTAAACATACAAATAAAATTAGTACTAGGGAAAGCTAAAACAACAAATTTAGTTACTTTTAACACAGTGTTAGCGCTACATTCTCCTACTTTGTTGGTGGCCTGTATTTTGATCATCTTATTTGATGGCAGCAATTTGTCATTATTATATGTCTCTTTTTGAGAGAATTATAGACTGGCTTACACTTTCCTCTCACATGATTGAATGAAATTTTTTGTTTTATTATTGGTAGTTGGGATGCATCAAACATTTCACCTCACCTAAAGAGAAGCTTTCTGTAGCACTGCTAGAGATGTGTGCCTGTATTCAAGAGATTGCTGATACATTTGATTTCACAATTTTACACTAAGAAGAAGGAAATGTTCAATGCATTTGGAATTGTTGCATTTTCTGTGTCCTGCTAGAAGATATGCTTGCTTTCATGGAGTGTCCCCAGTTTTCCATAACCCTTTCAGAGTTGTCAAGTAAAGGCTTCTGTCATTCATCCAGAACTATACCATAGAGTGCTGTCCTGAGATGAAGAAACCAAAGTGACATAATTTTCTCTCTCTCTCTGCCAATATAGTTTTTACTTTAAAATATTGATAAAGTACACAATTTTAGCTTGTTTGTAGAATTGTATCAATATAGAGAAAAACTTAAGCTCTTTTTAATAGAAATTTGTGATTACATATATGTAGGTATGTGCATAAATATCTCTGCCCACATTTGCATACTCTTGCTGTTGAGATAAGTGTTGGGGTGACAACATACATAATATTTTCTAGAGGAAATAAGGACAGACTTGCAAAAAAAGTGAATGTCGTATATACTTTCAACTGTCAGAAAGGAGATTATACATGTATAGGAAATAATTAAACATATGATGGTTCATTGAACTGTCATCACATTTAAATCTACTACTTTAAAGAGTGGTATTAATACTGAGATTTACAAAATGTAAGAAATTACATCCTTGATCACTCTAATGAAAAAAGATACTAGATGTCCATGTAAAAATGTACGAGTCATTTCTAGAAATATTGCATTAGGAGATGTCACTAACTCATTATTAGTGACTCCCTTCTCTATCCTTGCCCCAGAATGTCCATATTCTAATCATTGGAAACTCTGTCTAGGTTGTGTTACATGATGAAGAAGAATGTTGCTAATCAGCTAACAGGGCTACGGTGTTGGCTAGCCCAGGTCCAACTGTAATCATGAAGCCTTTCTAAAGCAGAATAAGAACCAGACAGAGGTGAGTGGAGGGAAATTCCACTCAGCTTTCCTGGCTCTGAAGTTGAGGGTAGCATGAACCCAAGAATGCGGGCAGCCTCAGGTGTTATGAAGACCAGGAAGCAGATCTTCAATTAGAGTTTCCAGAAGGAACACAGTTTGATATTAGTGTAATGAGACGCTTGGACACTTTTAACTTGTGGTATGCAAGAAGATTAAATGGTGCTGCCTTTGGTAATTTGTTTCAACTGCCATGGGAAAGTTATGCACCTGCTAACTAATGTAAGTTTTAATATCAGATTTCAAAGAAAATTCAAAGAAAATTATTTTATTCCTTCTCCAGGTAATGAGAATAGTGACTTTGTAAGAAGTGAAGGAATGGTGAGATTCTTGTTAGTCATTCATGTTCTTGTATACAGTAGCTGGAATGTTCTCGAACATGGCTTCTCAAACCTTGGAAGGAATTCACATCACCCAGATGCCCTGGTCAAACAGGTGTTAGACTTCACCCATAGAGTTCCTGTGAGTCTGAGCTGAGGAGGCGACTTGGTTTTAGGGTCATCTCCCAGTGTGGCGGAGACTGCTGCTCTACTGAGTGCCAGAAGTCACAGGATCTGGGAAGTCAAACCCAGGGTTGGAAATTCTATGAATACTAATATGCTTTGTTCACAAAATTTTCTCTTTAGCGTCCACTCAGAGCTCATTGGTACTGTTTGAGGTAAAAGCAACAACAACAAAAATCCCCCACTGTTTCATACTCAGACTCTAAGAATAAAGGACAAGCAGAAGGGATTGGCATTTGCTAGATGTGAGAACATTTGTACCAATGATGGAGGGAACAGGCTGCCTGAGAAATTGGGGCAGGAGGAGGGGGGATGGGTGAGTGTAAAGAACACACATGAAGTTAAAATATTTACGTGTTTGCTTCCATTTGGTGATGGGGCCATTAATCATAAATACATTTTTGTTATTCTGGAATTGTGGTGTCTATTATAGAAACTTGTAGCTACGTACAACCATCTTCAACAATCAAAACATAGCTGGTGTGAATTACGAATTCTATCTATATAAACTGGACCTGGAGCTTCAGATGCTAATATGAAAAGTAACATAAAGATCACATTGTCAATTTTAAAATTTCGATTCCATGTTGAAGTGACAAAACTTAGTATGTATCAAGTTCCAATAGATTCCTGTACTATGAAAATAAAATAGACCAGCTTTCTTTGTTTAAACATCGATCTTGAAACACTTAAAACTGTAAAAAGCAGTGCACATTAGAATTCTGTGGCATAGCCCTTGGCGTATGTCATTGTATTTTAACATTCGCAGTGGAGACCCAAACCTTTCCACAGTGCATGGCCTGTGGGAAGTGTTTATTTTATATTTGCCAGAAGAATGAATAAATGAATAAGTGAACGGGCTGAAAGGATAAAAATGTTTGAAGTATTCTGCTGAAGAAAGTGGAAGGCTTCAAAATTTCCAGCCAAAGTGGGTAGGCTTTTAGAAATCTTAGTCTTTAAAGCTTCATTTTTCTGCAAAACACATGGGCATGAGCTGCTTCCTCTCTAGCCATTGAGGACAGATGATCTACTACTGTCTTTAGCCTTAAAATGCTTCTTTTCTCCCAAACAACACATAAATATTTAAATAACAATTGTACTGTAAGTTAGTAGCTCATGAATCATTTATTGAATGTGCTTGGATTTGACATACTTGCCATACTTGAATTAGGAAGTGGTTAGATCTGAAGTAACATGTCTCAGACTTAAAGCTCAAAGATTTGTAGCCCAGTCCCTTACATCTCCCGTCGACTAGCCACAGATGCCTTCATGTTACAGAAGGTTCTAATTGCATCAGACATACAGTGTTCTACAGGTATATGCTATAATTTTAAATATTGTGGACATTTTCTTTTTAAGTGTGGAAGCACAATATGGTCTTGTGACCAGGTGCAAATTGAGAACAAGAATGCAAATGAGCAGAAGTAGGAGAAGCTATCCTTTGAATTTGTTTTGTTCCCATGAAAATTTCTGTTGCTTCTGTTTTTATCAGTTATTCTGCACTTTCTTGGCAAGTCCGTATTTTGTAAATTATAGTGAAGATTGAAAAGCAGCGAGATGATAGAATTTATGTAAAATGACTTAGTAATTCAAACATACATGTACAATAAAAAGGCCAATGTATTTCTTTCATTGTACTTTAATAATGACAGATATTTTGAATACAATATGCAATACATGTTAAAGTCTCTAGAGCTTATTTTTCTAGCCTCATGACTTGGATTGCATAATTAATCTGCACAATATATCCATTATTCTGTGTGGTAATATGGAGCAGTGATGGTTTAGGCCAAGGTCTTTCTTTTGTGAAGCACAGTTTCCTTTTCTGCCAAAAAGGAAATATTAGTTCAGTTCTTAGTTACACAAGAAGCACATGCTTTTGAGTCCACAGAAAGGCAGAACATTACCATTACCTTAACAATGAGAGGAGGGTTAGGGATGAGACTCAGTAGTAGACAGATGACTGGATGTTTGCTCTGTACCTACCCATAACTTTCTTTGGTGCACCAGGTACAGCCCTGAAGGTTGGTGAATAACTTATACAGGACAAAAATGGGTGTCTGTATTGTAGCACCTTGTACTTTCTTGACATATACTTTCTTACTCCAGCAACAACCAATTCCATGTAGACCAACCAAAGCCTCTCGACTCAGCTGATCTCATGAATCTATATAGGGTATCTATAGGAACTCACTCAGCCATACTGATGCATATGCAAACTCCAAAGTAAGTGTAAAAAGTAAGTGTAAAAGAGGCAGCATTTTCTGGGAAAGTCTTTGACCAATGGAGTATGCCAGAGAGTAAACTCTTTGCTTACCGATCCCTAAGGTAGAAATTCCACAACACATTCTACAGTGGATCTTTTGAGAATGTCCCTAAGTCAATCCAACTCCAGTAGGGCCCAGTGGTGTCCATTTAGGTATACATACGTGTAATCCATTTCACCCTTCCAAACCTTTTCTTTCTCCCTTGGATCACGTCTCCAAAACAACTTCCCTGAAATCCCTTGCCCCAGACTCCATGGTGAAGGAATTGAGGCTGAGACAAAATCTTGGGATGGTTTCCTACTTTTCTTTTACATATTTTACATCAAGTCATTTGAGATTTAGAATTTAAGTCTGTGTAGAACAAATGGACTTAATACTGCTCAACACTACATTTATCATGTCAATTAGCCTGCCAATTCTTACTTATTCTGCTTTTTATTTTTTCTACAAAAGATAAACACACCAAAAGGAAGATTAGATTGGAGAATACAGGGAGATTCAACCACCTCCATGACTCCTAAGATTCCTTATGATGATATTAAAGCCAGTTTTTTTTTATTATTAATTAAATTTTGTTGACAAGGTGTTGTGCAAAAAGGGCACAGTTACATAATAGGGCAGTGAGTACATTTCTTGTGATATCTTACACCCTCATTTTTCTTTCTCTTCCCTAGATCAGGTAGGCATATATACAATACCCAGTGTACCAAAAACATATAGAGTAGCCACGTGGCATACGCCAAAGGAAATTCACCTAGAACTTTAAATATAATGTCAACAATAGAGTTTGCTTATCCTTGTCTTATATGATCATACATACATAGCTGTTGAGCTATTGTGATCCACTGAGAGGTCTATTTTAGACCTTTTATGTTTAGTAGTTGTTTGGTTTTAGATACATAATGTAAGGTCGCTGACCCAAACCTGTGGAAATACCATTTGACAAGAAGATTTTGTTTTGCAGACCTGGTCTCTACTGCCCCCCCCCACCCCAACCTTAACAGTCATATATCAAGGAGACCATGCCCCTTTGTTCTCTGTGTTCTAGGCTCGTGTCACTCAACATTATTTGTTCAAGTTCTGACCATTTCCCTGCGGATACTAATATTTTATCATTTCTAATTGCTAAGTAGTATTCCAATGTGTATAGGTACCATATTTTTTGGATCCATTTCTGTAGAGGGGCATCTGGGTTGTTTCCATATTTTGGTTATTGTGAATTGTGCCACGATAAACATGGAAGTACAAATGTCTTTTTGATATCCTGAGACCTGTTGTTCAGGATAGATGCCTAGGAGTGGTATGGCTGGGTCATAGGGTAGGTCTATGTTGAGTTTTGAGGAACCTCCATACTGTTCTCCAAAGTGGTTGTACTAATTTGCACTCCCACCAACAATGGAGAAGGGTTCCTCTTTCCCCGCACCTCCTCCAGCATTTGTTGTTGCCTGAGTTCAGAATATAGGCCATTCTAACTGGGGTGAGGTGGTATCTCAGGGTTGTTTTTATTTGCATTTCCTTTATTGCCAGGGATGTTGAACATTTCCTCATATGTTTCTTTGCCATTTTTATTTCTTCTCTTGTGAAGTTTCTCTTTAGCTCCTTTGCCCATTTAATAATTTGTTTACTGGGCTTGGAGTGGGTTAGTTTTTTGAGTTCTCTGTAGATGACGAATATTAGGCCTTTGTTGCTGTGCTGGTAAAGATCCTTTCCCATATGGTTGGCTGTCTTTCTATTTTGGTGGCTATGTCCTTAGCTGTGCAGAAACGTTTTAATTTGTAGTAGTCCCATTTGTCGAGTCTCTCTCCTATCTGTTGTGCCCCTGGGACTCTATTCAGGAAGTTCCTTCCTGTGCCTATAAGTTCTAGCGTCTTTCCTACTCTGTCCTTCAGTAGTTTCAAAGATTCAGGTCTGAATCTTAATCCATTTTGAGTTGATCTTGGT
The DNA here is from genome assembly GCF_023159225.1 of Perognathus longimembris pacificus. NCBI lineage: Eukaryota > Metazoa > Chordata > Mammalia > Rodentia > Heteromyidae > Perognathus > Perognathus longimembris. Next base: position 10,609,182 of record NC_063172.1, read on the forward strand.
GCATGGTGATAGGCCTGGGTCTACTTTGAGTTTTCTACATATGGCTGTCCAGTTTTCCCAGCACCAGTAGTTGAAGAGGTTATGTTTTTTCCATTGTATGTCTTTAGCTCCTTTGTCGAATATCAGCTGACTGTAAGAATGCGGCTTCATTTCTGGGTCTTCTATTCTATTCCATTGGTTTTCAGGTCTGTTTTTATACCAATACCAGGCTGTTTTTGTTATGATGGCTCTATAGTAGAGCTTGAAATCTGGTATTGTGATACCTCCTGCACTGCTTCTTTTGCCTAGAATTGCTTTGGCTATCCTAGGTTAAAAGTCAGGTTTTTAGTGAAGTGTGACTGTGTGCCCAGAGTTGGGTACACTGGCGTAACATGGCACAAATCAATTTGTTTCCCATGCCCCAAGGAGTTAGTGAAGAATCTGAGGACATTAGCTTTGATACCAAAAGACTTGGATTTCAGGTTTTTCTTTATCTGAAACTATACTCATTTCCTTCCTATTTTATAACTACTTGTGCACAAAGTAACTGGGAAGCTTAGTTAGCATAAGAACTACTCCTCTTTATTCAACAACCTACCTGAGACCCAGGATAGTGCCCAGAACATAGAAGGTGCTCAGCAAATATTTGCTGATTTAATGAATGACTAAGAATAATATTTGTTCAGTTTTCACTTTATTTTAGGCCAGGAGCTGGCAAATAATCAGTGGGCCAAGTTTATCTCATAGCCAGTTTTGGGGAAGCCAAGTTCTGCTGAGACATAGCTCATTTATTGCTTGCTGCATTTTCCATGGCTGCTTTTGAGCTACGATGGCAGAACTGATCATAGACAGCAGAAATCATACAGCCATGAAACCATATGTACTAATAATTTTGGCCCTTTAAAAATGTTTTACTGCTGGGTGCTGGTGGTTCACACCTGGAATCCTACATATTCAGGAGGCTGAGATCTGAGGATCAGGGTTTGAAGCCAGCCTGGGCAAAGAAGTTCTTGATACTCTTATCTCAGAAAAAAGCCAGAAGTGGTGCTGTGGCTCAACTGGTAGAGTGCTCTCCTTGAGCACAAAGAGGCTCAGAGACAGTGCCTAGACCCTGAGTTCAAGCCCCATGACAAGCAATACACACACACACACACACACACACACACACACACTTTACACATCCTTGTATTGCATCAATGATGCTATATGCACAAAATGTTTGTGTATATGCCATAACATAGAACTCAGGCCAAACATAGAATGTTTGGATGCCAACACCACATTAAACAACTATGAGACACAATCATTATTCTAGACTTCTGAGCACCAAAGTGCAGAGGATTGTTTGTTTATATTATTGGAAGATGTGGTTCAGACCGAGCAAAGAGCTCTTAGCAGCAATTTATTTACCATAGACCTGGGCAAGCCTACTTCTCTTCTTGATGCTGTGTCTTCCTAACTCTATCAGGGGGTAAAAGAAGTGATTCTTACTTCTCCTCAATATCTTCTAGTCAGCACATTTGAGTTCTATTCTGTTTTCACATGATAATTACAACTATCACTTTACTGAGAGAGCACAGTTCACAATGTGAGCACTTTTTGTTAACTTGTACTGAATCTCAGTCCCCAGGCCAGTGTTTGTGGTGATTTTGTTTATAGTGGGGAAATGGGTAGTGTTGTATGGAGTTGTAAGTGGACAGTCTGGGATAATTCAAACTCAGATCCACCTGGCTCAATTCTGGGTTTTCTGCCACTGGGTACCTCTATCTCGAGAAGGTCTTTGAGTGTTCTAGAGCTTACTTTCCTTAAGTATAAAATGGGAATTCACTGGATGATGGCTGAACTCTTCAATTAATTTGAGAAAGGATTACAGTCGTACAAGCTATCATTTTCAATCGTGAACTGAGAAGACCAGTGTGATTTTACTGAGATGAGCAAGCATTTCCCTTCAAAAATAGGGGAAAAGAGAAGGAATCACAATGAGGCTGAACAACGTAATCAAATGATATGTTTATAGAGCATCAGTTCTCCCATGCCACAACTAGGCCAAAAATCACTTGAGTAAGACTGAAAAGTTCACATCGACAAGAAAATAAAAACCAAGCGGACCAAGTAGCGGAGGCGAAGCCTACGTTGCCTTCACACCAATACCCTCTATTCGGAGCTGGAATGAGCTTATCGCAATTGCTTCATTTCATGACAGCATTTTGGTTTTCCCAGTGCAGTAAATCTTATCTTCAACTCAGGGTACATTTTCTTTTAATTAGCATGTTTTCCTTCCCCTTTTAATGACAAAAGTCCTTTTCTTCCCCAGCTCATTTTCTAGTTCAAAGACAGTGCTCTTCACAGTCTTGTGAACCCGGGCCCCCTTATTTGTGACCTGCCATCTCATCGGCTTTATGGTAGAATCCTCTGTGTGGCTTCCCGGGGGGGGGCACATGGCTTATTTTCCCTTTAATGTCCTAACTTGCCCCGGGGCTGCGCAAGTCATTCAGGAAAAAAAAGGTGTCCCAGGGACAGGAAGGCCATTTTCCTCCCTTAATTCCCATAATTAATTGCTTTTTAATCAGTGGCAATGACTCTTTTGGCAAAGGAGCCTGCCAAATATTTGCTTACTCCCCTTGTGAGCCTTTCCGCTTCAGCCACTGAAACCGCATAGTTAGTTGCAGATGTGCAGCGAGGAGCTAGCTGGGGACAGGGAGCCGGGCTTTGCTTTTGCACGAGTAGAGGGAGTCATGCACAAATGACAGAAGCTTTTCCACTACACCATGGTTGTTGTACCTCAAAACAGGCGCTAGAATGAAACAAAACTCTTTAATCGCTCGTTCGTTGTTTCTTTTTTCAACTAATATTTATTTGCTTCAGCGGACAAACTGTAAACAGATAAAAATGAAAGAATTCGCCCAGGAACGAACCCGCAAAAGCTGGGAGATAAGTGCTAGGTGGGAGAATAAAAATAGGAAAATAATGAGGGAAAAACAGGAAAGAGAAAAAAAAATATATGGAGGAAATAAAAGAGAAGAACAAGAAGAATGAGGCTGGCGGGCGATGAATAAGGAATAGGCTGGGGTCAGGGTGAAGTGTTCAGGGAGGAAGAAAGCAGGAACAGAAATTCTGAAGTGGGAAGGAGCTTCGTGGGTTCAAGCCCAGTGTGGCTCAAGGGGAATCAAGGCTGATGAGCAGGGGCCAGGTGCTGTTGAACTTTGCTTGTTTGGGAAAGCACAGACAGGAATCAACTGTGTGCTAGGGATTGTGCTGAGCACCGGAGTATGAAGACTGAGAAACCACAATGGCCCCTTGAGGCCTCCCTCATCGCATTGAAGGCCCTCACCTGTCACTTACTTCAGATTCCCCCAGGTGTCACTGTGCTGGGGTAAACCTGCCCTATCCCAAGACATTCCCGCGCATGCTCCCAGATTGCTAGGCCTTGCCTCTTCACCGCCTTTGATGCCTCCCCATCCTTCTGTCCTTAGTCATCCCCAGAGGCCAAGGCTTTCCCAATCCAACTCTACTCCTACTTCCCCCTGCCTTCCTGAATACCTGCTCCTCTCTGGAATTTATAGGGAGCCATGGATACCCCCTCTCCCCAACACACACCCATCTCCCCAACTTTCTCCTAAAGGTCTTATTACCTCCTTGATCTAAATAAAGATGCTCAGCCTCCTGGTGAGAGCTTCTTCTTCACTGGGGGGGGGGGGGCTGTTTTAGCTCTTATACCACAGATCATTTAGGGGTCATGGGTCAGCAGGTTATTTCCTTTTTTCCTAATGTCTTTTGTTTTCCTCCTTCGAAAGTCCCAGCTGCTTTGAAGCATATCTCTAAACTTTACTACCCCCAAATGGAGAGTGCTTCCCAAGTGTTAGCTTTAATTCCAGATTTCCTACGTTATTTTTGTTCTGTAGAGAAATCATGCAAACACATGGGTTAAGGGCATAGATTCTGAAATCAAATTGCCTGGGTGGGATCCAGAAAATTCCCTTTACGAGTGTGAGTGGAATGAAGGTTGATTAATGTCGTTGGGTCTTTCATCTTTATAATAAAAATTGGGCAGCTGTGAGTATTAAATGAGGCAAGACATGAAGTCCTTTGAATGGCGTTTGGCACATTATAAACGTCCTATAGATACTGGTTATTTGTTATTATAATTAATTGATTGGTAACTTAAGCATCTAGTTTACTTCCTCTCTCCCTCCTCTCTGCCTGATGTAATTCTTGGCAAACTCAGCGCTTGTGAAGGTGGGAGCTCATTGACTCTGACCTTTCGGCCCTTTGGGATCCTTGCTCTAACTATTTCTTCCTCCACCTCACCTCAGCAACTTCCTCATGTGGCCATGCTCTAGACACTGTTATCTCCAGCAATTGCATCATCCCCCAAAGCTTGATTTCATTTATCCCACTTGTGTACTGTTAACTATCTGCTTGCTAACTATTTACTCCAACATTTGACCTCCAAAGAATGACATCAGTGATCTTTAGTCGGTTCACCCATCTACAACTTCGTTTTTATGGCCCTTTTTCTTCTTCACTTCTCTCATCATTCCGTTTCTGTTTCACTGTCCAATCTTGTTATCACTGCCTTGAAAAAACCCTTATCTTTGTTTTCCTTTTCCTATTCTTGCCTAGCAAAACACTGGATGTAACAAAAACGCTCACCTGAGCTTGTTCCTGAAAAACTGAAAACAAAAGAGTGATTACTCGTTTCAATTTAAACATGTGACCATGAAGGTTTAACTGTGCGATTACCTATCAGGTAGTTGCACGTTTCTATGGTCAATTCACTTTGCCATTGTCTGAAATAACATTTGCTTATCTCTCTCTTTAGATTTCCAAACTTCTCCCCTTAGCTGATACTCTAGTTTGACACTTTTCTGAAGTATTAGATAAAATATTATGTTAAATAACTCGAGGGCCTTGTGTTAGCACTTATCTTTCTCCACCATCATTGCCTCGTGCCTTCATCTGGTCCATGGCTTATGATACCATCTACATGTCTTAGTGATTGTTTTTTTCCCCAGAACTTATACTCTGAATTGCATACATATAGGCAATTTTTTCCAGAATTCATACTCTCAATTGCATACATATATGTAAGTACTGAGTGGACACTTTCACTTAGAAATTCAATGTGCATCTCACACTTATATGGCCCAGTGTCACCAATGATCTGATTATTTCCATTCTCTCAGATGAATTTTCTTCTCTACAGAGTAATCCAGTGGATGTTAGAGTACTGCAATCTACTCAGCTTCTCATGGAAACAATCTTTCATTTCTGATATTGCATGCTCAGTAAATAAGCTAATCAATGATCTCTCTAAAATACCCTAAATCTAATAATTTTTCACCATCTCTAACATTACACCCAGAGTGGGAGACATCATCTCCTCTCACCAAGATTCTGGAACTAGGTTCCTATCTGAAATTCCCGAACTCACTCACAGAAATCCAGTCTTTATACATTTCAGTCAGCACAGTTATCCTCAAGTACCAGCAAATTCCTCACTGTAAGTTCATTAGAATTCTCTCCAGGACATCATGATAAAATCCAGGTTTAGATGGTCATATCCTGTGTGATATTGTGTGACTTGGCCCCTGACTGTTTACCTCCATTCCTCTACTTATTTTCCACCAGAATCTGGAAACACTGAGCCTGTGTGTGTACTTTGAAGATTCTGAACTCACCTGGGCCTGTCCATTTGGGCATTTTCTCATGAAGCCATGTGTTTAGCGTAGCTCTCCTCATTTCTGCTGTGCTTATTTCTTTCCTCTGCCAAAATAGCCTTCTCTTCCCAATTACACTCAGTCCCAGCACTCTGTATTAACCTCTTCATTAAACGCATCAGTGCTTAAAATGATTTAATTAATTAAACTGTCTGTATATAATTTAATCATTGTCTCTTTCCATAGTTGAGAGAACAGCCACTCCACAATTATCCCCACCTTCCGATTGTTGATGGCACCTGAGACTTGTCTAATAAACATATGTGTCATGAGTAGAATGAAACACAGACAGTACAAAATTAGAAATGTTGATAAGTGCTGTGTTTAGAAACAAAATATGTTACAAAAGCAGTGATGAGCAGCGTCACATCAGGTTGGGTATTCAGTGAAGCATTTTCTGAGAAGATGACATTTAAGTTGAAAGCGAAAGGTGAGTCAGAGTAAGGCAGGTGAAATGTGGGGGAAGAGGAAACGTGATCTGAGGCCACAAATGACTTGATGTTCTAGAGAAGTGAAAAAAAAAAAAAAAAAAAAGACCAGCCTAGGATGGACAGAAGAAGTGCCTAGGGAAGGGCAGTTGCTGAGGTAGGAGTGAAATTAAAAAAAAAAAAAAAAGCTTTCCAGAAATAGGCATTGAGGCTGCAATATAGAAGGTGGAGGAGTTTGTCGATGGATGGAAATGGAGAAATGAGAAGAACTTATCAAGGAGACATAACATGCCTGTAATGTAAGAGGCCTTAAGCACAGTTAGGCATAGAAGAGAGTTCTTGTGACTATCTCATTAGCTTTTATATCTCTAGCCTTTAGGATGGAATTAGTAAGTGGTTGTTGAGGGAATTAATTAAAAACAAAAAGGAGGATTCAGGTGTCAGTGGCTTAGGCCTGTAATTCTACCTACTCAGGAGACTGTGACCTGAAGTATTACAGTTTGATGTCTGCCTAGGCAGAAAAGTCTCCAAAAGTCCATCTCCAATTAACCAGGTCTGAAGACCTGGCTCAAGTGGTAGAATGCCAGATGTGTGTAAGACAGCTTTGCAAGAATGCAAGGCCCTGAGTTCAAGCTCCAATCCCAGCATAAAAAATTAAAATATAAGAAGTGGAAAACAGGAAATGAAACTAGAAACTTAGGTAGAGTCATGTGAATTAGGCAGAGTCAAGAGTTACTTTGCATCTTAAATGTCACTTTAATATTGGACGTTGGACTAGGAAACATGTAGGCATGGGTGGGGTTAAGATAGATGGGGGGAGAATGATGGAATGGTGACACTGATCAAGATAAGACACATTGAATCAAGACCTCTTTGTACAACTATTTAAATAGAATTAAAAAAAGAACAACAATAACAATAATAGTAGGGGTTTAGACCTATTTTCAAACAAAATATCCCCCAAATATCAAAACAAAATATCCCCAAAACAACACATTTACCAATGACTGGTTTGAACATACGAATTATATTTCAAGGTTCTTTAGTATTAGCTGGAGTTATAATAACTCAGTGGATAATAATTCGGCATGGTTGGTTTTAGCTGGCAGTTTCACAGGGTGAATAAAACTCTCTCTACTGAGCAATGTCCCTGCACTAAGACCCCTATTCCTCCAGTCACCCTCAAAGAACCTGAGGTCAGTTTTGTGCAAAAAAAAAAAATAGCAGCCACCAGACTGATAGAAAAGTCCCAACACCCCAGGTCCCGGTCTCCTGCTTTAATATCATCCTGTTGTTTTTCACAGTGGCGAACACTGGAACCAGGAATGGAATGGTGACGGAATGGTGGTGATATTCAGCTCATCTTTAACCATGTTTTAGAGTTTCCTTTCTCCTCTGGATTTGCTAGGTCTCTTTTCTAGCTGACTGACTTTGACAACACATTGTTCCCATTTGCTTTTGGAGTTAGATGGTCTATCATGCGATATTTTGAAAACTTGAATATCTAAAAATACCTTTATTATTCCCTCATGCATTAAAGGGTTATGAGATTCTGAGTGGGACATTTCCAACTTTTTGTTCAGTGTTGAAAATATTATTCCATTGTCTATCATTCCTTAATGTTGCTCTTACATCTGATGCTATTCTAATTCCGCATCCTTCTTAGGTGATTTTAAAAAATTCATTCCTTTGAGGCTTAGTATCTTTTGATCTTTAGAGTTTTGCATTTTTGTCATAATCCTCCATGATGTGGGTCTTTTCTCTTCATTATATGGAATACTTGTTAACTCTCGTTAGTCTGGAAGAATCATTTATCTTGCTTCTGTGTAAATTTCAGAAAGAATTCCAAGTTAATTCTCCTATCCAATTTGTATAATCTTTTTCTAGAACTAATATTTATTGCATGTTAGATTTCTAGCCTTTCACCAGTATTTCTTATCATCACTAACATCCTAATTGTCTTAACTATTCCATTGTCTAACTTGCCAAATTTAATGTTTTAATTTTCTGAACAGTTCTTGGATTTATTCTAATCAGTATCACTATTTTTTATTTTTATAAGAATATTAAAAATATTTCACAATTTACAAAATTCTAAAAAAATGTTTGCCCCCAAATATTTATTTGGGTGGCTGTTGTTTTGGGTTCAAGTTTTTCCATAGTACTTCTTTTGCCATATGATTCTAGAAACCCTTCTAGGAGTTGGTGTAGGGCACTGGAAGGTTGGTTAGAGGTGCTGCATGCGTGGTTGTGGTTTGTCAACTGGTTGTCTTCTCTACAGAGTGGTCATAAAAGGATTTATCATTTAATGGACAAGAGTTCCCCAGTGTCTCCAGCTTGTGAATAGACTATGTGTTTGGAAGGTCATAAATACCACTTTTCAATGCATGTATGCTGCCATTATTCCTTTATTTTCAGTATAATTCCTTATACCTAGAACTTTCAATTCCTGGACTTCTCTAGTACAGTCTCTACAGACAGCCGATGTCATGTGCTTTACCAGCTCACAGGAGAAGTTGTTTGTTTGACCACTAGGGCTGGACAGTGAATTGGTGGTTCTAACTCTTCCTTACACACATCTTCAATCAATTCTCCTACTTTTTATCCTTCAATGCATACCTGCTGCCAGTAAGTCCTAAGCCTTTTGATATTAACTAGATGTCCCCTTCCCAAAACAAGCTAAGGTATCAGCTTGCTGGGCTCTGCCCTGTTGGCAATCGTTATCCTTCTCTTTCCTGCTATTCAAAATAAAGATGTCAAATTTCACATTCAATTTTATCCCCCCGCCCCCCTTGTTCTATGAGTTTGTATCTTTTTAAGACATTCCTTTATTGACATGTTCCTTGTTTGTACAAAGGAGAAGAACAATCACATAGATTCAAAAGGCCACATCTAATGGACATTTTCTGGGCTAACATGCTTAGAAGAATTAGCTTCCTCGGTTTCCTAGAACACGAGTTCTAGGAGCTGGAAACGACTATTGCTCCCTTCCAAAAAATTAAGAAATGACACATATTGCTGCTATCGCCCAGCAGGCTGGTGAGAGGGCTGAGTTTTAAATTGAATCAGTTCTGACTTAAGCACCCGTAGATAGCATTGTGATGTCTGATAACTCTTCGTGAAGGTCAGGTTTCACGGGATGCTTTGCCCGTGGCCATTTCAGTTTGTGATCACCTCCCTCGGGTTCACACCTACAGGGAAGTTCTTCAAGTGCAGCAATAGCCTGGTCCATCTCTTTCCTCTCTCCACTCCATTGTGGATGTTTCAATAGGGATCAGAGATTTAGTGCTCAGTAGCCAAAGTATTCTTGGAAACTGACTCCATTCAGAACCCACCGTCTCCATCTTTCAACAACATGTCCTTTCAAACATCTGATGTTTAAGTACTCATTACTTTTACTCACATTATTTTCCTTGAGTTATATTTATGTTTCATATTTCTGCCAGATTCTATAGAGAACCTTATTTGCATATGTGTAATTTGATGTCTTTTCCTTGGCTATAGATCATACTGCATTCCTAAGGTGACACATTTTTGAGCTACCTGAAATGAATATTTATTTGATTTCTCTCTCTCTCTCTTTCTCTCTTTTTTAAAGATCTCTGTCTGGCATCGATGTCTTCGGAAGAGTCATATTTATGTACAGTCAGCTCTCTGGGGTTTGCAACCAACTAAAAATGAAAAATATTAGGAAAAAAAACTTGCTACTGTAATGAACATTTAGACTTCTTTTCTTGTTATCATTCCTAAAGAGGATAGCACTGATTTACACAGCATTTGCGTGGTGCTATAATGAACCTAGAGATGATTTAAACAATATGGAAAGATAAGTCATATGCAAATATTATAGCGTTTAATGTTTGGACTGGAGCATCTGGAAAGCTTTGTGCATGCTCATAGTATCTTAGGCAATGATAGGACATGTGGAAGAGAAAGTGTTAGCACCCAGAAGAGCAGAAAGCGCCAAATCTGGACTCAGTCTTGTAGCTATCTGTAGGGGATAGTTATACCTTTAAGACCTGGGACTGTTGGCTGCTAGCCACTCCCGCCTTCTCCCCGGGTCTGGAACTAGCCCCGCCTCTTGTCTGGGAGCACATGTGCCACCATGGCGCCGGCTGAGCCAAGAGGCCAGTCCTTGGGGGACTGTAATCTCCCTCCTCTGCAGGAAGTTCCATGACATCATGGTGATGGACAGTTCATTAGCCAATCGTTAATACCCAGTTAGTCCCTCCTCTTCCTGCCGCCATTACTGTTATATAAACCCCTCCCCCTGAATAAAACTTTGGGAAGCTCTTGAAGCTGACTCCAAGGTGTCCATGCATACCTGGCCTCCTTGGCGAGTATGGGGGGGGGGAGGGCATTCTCGCAGCCACACCCGGTCCAGAGCTTATCCATGGCCCTCGCTCCGCATTACTTCCTACTGGCCAGAGGCTATGCGTGAGAGCGAAAGGGGACCACACGGAGGGGGCAAATAGGCCCAGGATCTCTACACGGAAGGAGGTATAGAGCTAGCCCGGCATCTATCAGGGTTTGCTGCATGACATTGGATGATTTCTATGATTTTTTTTGCCAGTACTGGAGTTTGAACCCGGGTTTTGAGCTGCCTTGACTGGCTTGCAATGCTAGTCCTCTACTACTTGAGCCATGTCTCCTGCCTGACTTTTTGCTGATTATTTTAAAGATAGATTCTTACAGACCTGATCTAGTTTGACCTTTGGCTCTGAGTTGGCCAAGTAGCCAGGATTACAGGTGTGAGACACCAAAACCCAACAATTCATATGATTTCTGAGTTCTGGTTTCTTTGTCTGCAGAGTAATTATTTACTCCTTATTATGGTATGCCAGAAGAGTAAACTTTTGGGAAAACATTCTACAATTTTAATACTGTCTTTGCCAAGCTATCAGGCATTTATAATCATCAAAGTTTGATCACATCTGCAAATCGCCTGCACTATTATTTAATATGTAGCATACCTTTTTTATCTAAATTCATGTTCTTTTTGTTTAAATAAATTAATTTATAAAGGGGAATTAATGGAAAGAAAATAAGGACACAGGGACAAATTGTAGGGGGGGAAATCATAGTGCAGAGACAAAGTGTTGGTCAATGATGTGCTTGTTAAGAGTGGACACAAACAAGTCTTGGGCTTGGAGACCAGTTGGCACTAGTAGTTGGTCAAAAAAAGACCTAGGTAATTAGTGGAATGAATATGGAAGACAAAGACCTGAGACAGTGGGTTTACCCACTGAGAGAAGAAAACTTGAGAAGGAAGACTGGGGAGGAACAGAGAGAAGCATTTTACAGAGCAGCAGGATGAGGCATTGTGGGTAGGAAGAGATGGAGGAAGAGAAGGTCTTTAAAGAATACAGTTTACAAGGTCATTTAAGGGTCAAGGCTGAAGGACTGAGGAAACTTGAAGAAGCACAAGGTTAGTTTGGGGGTAAGGATAAACTGGGTAAATTAAACAAAGGAATATATAGGAAAGATGAATGAGAGATGAGACCAGGACTGAAGGGATAGAAAGTACTGTCTAAATGTCATCGTACTGAATGAAGATGCAACAGAGAATCCCAGACCCCATCCTGGAAGTGGGCAGATCCAATATGGCCTCATCGTTTAAAGTGTCATAAGATTTCTTCCTTAGGCCAGGCTCTTGGAGAATGGACACCTACTGGCAAATGATTGGGACAACTACTTTACCACACACAATCTACCTGAGGTTACACACTACCATGTGTATCTTTATCATACTTTAGAAAATACTTACTTTCTCATACTTTATGATTGCATGGAACTATTTATAATCAGCTGTCCTAAATACAGCTGGTATTAGGACTGTCTTTCTTTCTCTTTCTCGATGTGTGTGTGTGTGTGTGTGTGTGTGTGTGTGTGTGTGTGTGTGTGTGTCTAGGAAGTCAAAGTGATGCCATGGCTATAGTTGGCTCTGTGTTTATACAGTGTCTGGGGAAGTGAGAGGATTGGTGGTGGCAAAATTATAAAGTGGAGTTCAAACTTAGACAACCTTTTGGCAAATGGTAATGTAAACCCTTCCCCTCTTTTGACTCTTACTTGTGTCTTTCTCAAATGAAGCTAAAAATTCTCCATCTAACCGTTTTGGCTTCGGTAGGATAAAGTTTGTAACAAATGTTGTGGAAATAGTTACGTAGTAAAGTATGGGGTGTCTTGCTGGATTCCCATTCTGAAAGCCTGGGACAAAAGGAGGATTAAGTGTTCTAGGCATTATCTTGGGACCTACGTTTTGAAGCCAGAAGCCAGAAGCTCCACATAAGCACACAATGACCACAGAGCAGTGGTCATTCTGATTTTGAGCCATTATAGCAACAGAAGGAAACATTAAGGCAATGTTTCAAGAAAAGAACAAAAGAAACATCTATTAGGGTCTGAGTTTCCTTATCTTTCCCTCCTCTCCCTTTCCTTCTCTTTTGCCTAGAATTTCCATTTCAATTTGGATTCCTAGCAGATTACTGCAAAGGATTACTAGTTTAACGCAAAACTATCACTGCTTTTGAACACCCATGATCAGAACTTGGGCAGGGAGATGGTAAGATTTTGAGGCTAGAGGGGAAGGTCAGAAGTCATCTAACTTGGTTCCCTCACTTGTAAATGAGAAACTTTCAGGCTGTAGAGGTGAAATCACGCACCCAAGGTCACTCATCCTGTTAGCGGTGGCATGCGGGCCAGGTCACAGTCGCCTGCTTCTGCATGTTGTAAATCTTTTCAGATGGGACTCGTGGCAAGCTACCAGTGAAGCTTATTGGAAAGCATTTAAGAACGTTAGAGCGTCTGCAGATGTGATTTTCAAGGTTATTTATTTGTTTTACTGCAGATCATGACTTCCCCTCCATCCGTCTTCTTGTTCCCGGGCCAGATTCTGCCCTTTGATGTGCATTGTGGCATTTCTTGTTGCCTTTGGCCTCAATCTGAAGTAGGGCTTGACCTAAAGCTACTGGTGCCTTTGTTTGCTCTCAGAGGACTTCCCCTCCCTGTAGGTGATCCTAAAAAAAAATCCCTTGTCTTAGAATTCCTTTCTACACAGGCACATCCTGCTGCGTCTGTGTCACAGAATCTTTAAGCTGGAAGAGACCTTTGAGGTCATCAGTTGAACACCCTCCAACACCCAGATCAGGCATGTCTCCCAAACATTCCTTGGCATATGGTCATGCAGTTTGATGGCTGGAAGGTTCCTTGGGGGGACTGAAAATGATCCAGATTTCTTTTTTAATTTTTTTTCTTACAGAAGTTGAGACTCATCCCCTTGCAGGTGGCCACAATGAAATCCTGATTTAGGTTCCAACCCTGACTCTGTCCAGCTGTGTCCCACATATCCAACTCCTGTGCTGTAAGCACTGCTTAAAGAAGTATCCACTCACTTATTTGTTGACTGTAATTAATTTACCACATCGTTGTTTTACCCAGTCCTGATCATTATGGCCAAACAGACATTTTAGCGATAGGAAAAAAAAAATCCAACTAGGAGAATCACTCGTTTCAAGGTTCTATTGATGTTCTAATGCTGCTATAGCAGAATATAAATTTGACTTGAGATGACTTAGATTCATTGGAGAAATAAGAACAGAAGGAATGTACTTCAACACACTAATGACGACATATTTGTTTTTATAAAAAATTTTCTGTCCCTAGCTGAAGTGGCTGCTCACCATTGTTCCAAGACTAGGATTGTCCACTGCCTCTTTCTCATGAACTTGGGGCTGGTATTCTATAGAATAAAAGCAGAGATCCCAGAAGACTCAAATCCTTTTGTCCAGTGCTCCTGATTCTCTCTGAGGATCCATGAGGGAATCTCTTATTTTTGTCTTCCCCAGAATTCTCACCCTGTAACGAATCATTCTTGTGATTACTTAACAGAGGCTATTTCTGGTATACCTGTCTTGCTTGAGGTCAAGCTCACATTCTAGCTCATCTTGGAGATATCTTTCTTTTGGTGTAGGGTTAATTTTCTGTTTTCTGATTGGCTGGAGGGGGTTATGTACTTACAGGTTGGTTAGCACTGTTTAATATTTCTAAGAGTACTGCCTTTTCTTTCTTTTTATACATTCTAGTTTTTTTGGTTCTATTCATTTTCACCTTTGTTGAGATGTAATTGACATACTAATATTGTATATCTTTAAGGTGAAAAACTTGACAACTTGATATCATGATAAAGATTGTAAAGTAAGCATGATAATCAACATATCAATAATTAACAAATATAATACTTCATAAAGTTCTCTTGCATTTTCCTCCATCCCTCTCTCTCCCTCCCTCCCTCCCTCCCTTCCTTCTTTTATTTCTTTCCTCATTTTTCCTTTCCTCTTTTATCTTTCACTCTTTCTGTTTCTTTGTCTTTGTTTTTCTTGTGGTGAGAACACTCAGTTATACTCTCTTCCTAATCTATACATAATTCTTTTGGATGAATCATAGATGCTGAAGGAGAGCTACATGGAACTTATTATCTTTCATAGTGTGTTAATCAATAAATGTTTTTATGCATCTGTGACACCTAGATCTTGCCTTTAAGCAGCACATAGATACTAGTGAGGTTAACTGCATCAACAGATAAATTTCTAATATCAAGTAAGTGCTAAAATAAAGGTTGCCTGTGTTAGCAAATGAAGGGACTAAGTAGGTCACATCCTGGGTAAGAACTAAGATTTCCTAGGGGAGATGACATTTGCATTAGTTCTTAAAATAAAAACACTTACCCAGTATAGAAAGCTGGATGTGGCCTGCGAAGAAGAAGGAAGAGTATATTTTGAGTTGGAGGATCAGCCTAATTTGTGTTTGAAAATATTTAATGTAGAGAACTACAGGATCTGTAGTTAGCAGTTTGGTAAAAGGACATTGATATTTCTTTTTGGTGCACAAATGTATTTATTTACGTAAAATAAAATAATATAGTATGTTCTAAAATACTCTATAATCTCTTCCTAACATAATGATGCCAAATAATTCACTTTTACACTTGCTAAACAGTTGGCTTATTTTTTAATCAGTTATGTAAATGAGATTGCTATAAATATTCTTTCATAGAGGAGATTTCAAGTAATTCTTTTTGGATTACTTTGTTGGATATATCAATATAAAGGGATTTTTTTTTCTTTTTTGAGGGTGAGTACTGGGGTTTGAACTCAGAGCCTTGTGCTTGTTCTACCACAGCCCATTTTTCTTTATTTGATTTAGTCTATCAATAGTCTTATCTGTTTGCCTGTGCGAGCCTGGTTCGCAATCATCCTGTTTATGTCTCCAGCTACACTGGGCGCATACACCATTATGTAGAGTGGTATTGGGATGGGGGTTTCACTAACATTTCATCCAGGCTGGCCTCCAACTTAGATGCTCCTAATCTACATCTTTTTAAAAATGTACCTTTCTGGTCTAATCCATAGAAAGTGTGATTCAATAGCTTCAAGAATAGGCTCCAGGAGTCCCATGAAAATCCAGGAGATTCTGATACCTCAGGTTGGTTCAGCCAGCTTTTTATTTTTTGTGCTATAGTTGCCATCTTTAGTATCAGGCCGTGTCTCTTGGATTCTGCTCTCCCCCCAGGGTAAACTGATGTATAACTACTTCTAGAGAAGAACCATGTATTTTCAACTGGCTATGGTTTAAATCTCAACTTTGGCACTTGCTAAGTTATGAGGCCTCGTCTTTCTTCATCTTTAACAGAACCTATGATTAGTTTATTACCAAACTGAGGATGCCACTTGGGGAATGTTGGTAGGGGGTGCAGGATGACATAATAAGGACTGAAGACAGAGGAAAGAAGAATGGATCTACAAGGCACTAGAATAAAAAGTTAATCTCCATTCACTTTTATCAAATGCCAACTATGACAGGCACTCTGACTGCTAACAATTCTAAGAGAACTGCTATGGCCATTTTCAAATGAAGAAGCTGACACAACAGTTTGGGGTTATGACTTGCTAATAACAGATAACCCAATAACAGAACCCAGTAATCACATACCAATACTTAGAAGACTCTTGAAGAACAAGTGCAAAGTTGAAGATCAGAGGATACTCATTCTATACATGTGAAGTTTCAGATGTTAGTTCATCAAGTACAGATAGCAAAAATGACAGCTAGCATATAGGTTTCATGAATGCAACTAGGGGAAAACTCAACTGCATGTAGTAGTGATAGAAAAGAGAAGGGAATCCAAGGTCTGAGCTCTAGAGGTGCTATTAGAAGATGAGGAACAACAGGCTAAGGAGATTGATAGAAATTGGAAAGAGAACGTCCAGGAGAGAGTAGTATGGTAGAAGATGAATGAAAACAGGATGGGGGGAATGAAGGAGGAGGTAACAAACAGTATAAGAAATGTACCCAAGGCCTAATGCATGAAACTTTGTACAACACTTTGACAATAAATAAGAAAAAAAAAGAGAGAGTAAGATAGTAAGTATTTCAGATTTTTTTTTATCAAAAGGCAAAATTAAAAATGTAGTGGCTCAAAATGATAAAAGAACTTTTAATTTCAAGGGCCATAAACAAACAGCAAAAGTTCCTTGGCTACCATATCCATCTCATTAATTACTCTTTCGAATTCTAACTCTAGAAATATTTATTACCACATGATAGTCAGGCATCATATTAATCAGTTGTCTTGGTGTCATGTATAATCCCATAATCACTGAGATAGACTCATTTTAACAGTAATACAATTTAGCATTTTTTATTTCTTTGTATTAAGGTGTCCTGTATCTACCCCAGCAACGTTATTTCTCCCAAGACACTATTTCTTTTTCCATTTTGCTTAGCTACATAGTTGGTAAAGAAATGGAGCATGAAAGCAAGCAGGGGATTCGCACAAGTGTGTTTGTCATAGACTGTGACCTCTAAAGTGAATTTCTTCCCCGATAGTGCCAGGAGTAAGGGTATTTCCCTCTCACCCTGTTTTCTCTCTGAATGTCAGAAGCAAATCTGCTGAAACCCCAAGGAAGGCACAGATATTTTCCCTGCGGTCATGGCAAGGGTGTCATTATGACTCATTACTGTGTCTCATGAACCCTGCCCACAGAAGCACTGTTTTCAGGAAGGTCAAGTTCAAATGTGGTAATATTGACTTGTTGTTCTTTTAACTTGCTACCAAAAATCAGTTCAATGACCTGAAGTCATGTATTGCACTTACTTTCTTCTGGTACTGTCTAGTCTCCTGTAGTGTTGTCAAGATCTTCTAAAGTGACAACATAGGCAGAGCTTAAGATCTTTGAGCCATTTGTGCCTCCTAAATACTATTTTCCCCTATATTATTTTACAAGAACAAATAGACTCACTAGGGGGAAAAAAATCCTCAATCCACATTTCTAGTTCATCTATCAGCACATGCATACTTGCCAATATTTCCAATCCATCATAAAGTGATTGATTGCTACTAGAAATTCTCCCAAAAGCCAGCCCACCTTCTCAGAACTGTTCCTATTAAAAAGTTAATATTAAAAAAATTAAAAATAAATATTCTAACCAAGTATCTCTGTTGAATGGTCAGAACAAAGGACATTAAATTTCTGGGCTTGCGCAATAGGCTACTACACTGTCCCTGGTCCATGAAGTTCTTTCTCTTGGTATGGGCCTTTGATGGAGTAAGAGCTGGGGATACTAGATACTGCAAAAATCTCCATTAATGATCAGCCTACTGTCTTCCAGAAAACTCTTCTTTCTTCCTGGGTCTGGAATATTTCTTTTGCCTGGTCTTCACATGGCTGATTCAAATGAAGTTGTCAATTGATCTTAAAAGCTTTATAACTTAAAAAAAATCATTTGCAAATTATGAGGTGTATAAGTTAGTAGGCTTTCTTCCTCAGAACCTAGAACAATGCCTGGCACAAGATAAAGAATCAATTGATATGTCTTAAATCATATTAAACGGATAGCATATTAATGTTGTTTGGTTGATAGGGTTGACAGGGTCAAGAAATGTGTGCAAAGGTCAAGAGGAAGAGTTGGACCATGGACTGTGAGGTGTCTTTTGGCATTTTGGATGTATTATAACCCAGTGAATGATGTCTGCAGATGTAGTATTGTGTCAGTGGAATTACATTGAAAGGAATGTCTCTAAGAAGCATAGCAGAGAAATATCAAATAGGAAAGTAGACCATACATGGGACAACTCCAGGGTATTGATTTGGTTGAGAACTTGGCAATTGGGGTGAGGGGGAGAGGAAGATGGACAGAGAGAGAGAGAGAGAGAGAGAGAGAGAGAGAGATGGAGAGAGAGATGGAAAGAGAGAGATGGAAAGAGGGATGGAAATGGAGAGAGAAAGAACCGAGAATCTGCAACACTGGATCAAATCTTACTGTCTTGCTTCCTTTCCTTTCCTTGGTTCTGGTCAACCTTGACCAACATTCCCAAAGATCTAGGCTTCCCCTCTATAAAAGAGAAATAACAGTTTCTTTTATGGAGTTTATAAAGGAGTTATGATTATTTTTCTCTTTTCCTTTTTGGAGTGACTCAAAGACTGATGAATATAAAAATTCCTCACAGCTAGACAAACTTCTAGTAAGGGGATTTTGCTGGGAAAGAATCCGTTTCTAAGACTGCTGAAATCACAAAGTTTTTGTAAAGCTTGCCCTGATGGGACCTGAGGGTTGGTAACATGAACAAAAGAACATTGTCTTCTCAATCTGCTTGTAATCTGTGCAGAAGCCCATATGTCACTTGAAAGGGTTAACAGGAAAGTAGATGTCATCTTGTCAGCCTCTGTGACTGCTTACAGCTGAAAGTCATCTTGTTCTGCTTCGGGCACCTCTGAACTTTTCTGCCAGCACATTCCCATCTCCCTTGGTAGAAATGTGCCTAGTTTATCTCTTTCTTTAGAAAGGGAGCAACTTGGAGGCAGGAGTCATGGCTGTGTCACCAATAGACTCTTCAGAATTGTATTAACCTGTCTTCCCATGGTAGAAGGTTATATTTATTATTGAATAACTGGGTGGATGGATGGAGCTGATAAGTGTAACATCAGTCTTGTTCAGCATTACATTGGGAATCCTTTCAACAGGTCTGGTCCACAATAGACAGTCAACAAACCCTGCTCACTGAATGGAGGTTGTGCCTGCGATATTCTCACTGATTCATTTAGCTAATGACTGACTTACTGTGTAGTCCACACACGCAAAATTTATCTAAGAAAGAATGGTAGTAAGATCATTTCACTTTACAAATTCTTTTCAAAAAAAAAAAAAAGAGAGACATGAACACTTGAACTTTATCCTGTCTCCTTCCACCTGGCCCGGTGTGCTTCCCTAGAAACATTTTAGCTCTGGTATTCCTCTCCTGTGTCCCCATCTCATGTCATACTTTTACTACTGTCACCGTTCATTTCTAGGTTAGGATTGATGGAATTTCCTTGAACCTCTAGTTTATGCTGTAGAGTATGAGGTTGGCAAAAGCCACAAACCATAGGCTAAAAACCCAGTCTACAGCCACTTGCTTCAGTAAATAAACTTTAACCTGAAGGAAGTTGGAAACATGATTCTTTTTTTTTTTTTTCAGCAGCCTACACCCAGATCCTTGATTTTCAGTTTTGTCTCACCTGAAGATGTCATCTCAAAAGGCCGATTTGCCCCCGCCCCCCCCACCCAGTGCTCAAGCCTCATTGACCTTCCTGGTCATCTCTCTCTTCTTTCGTGTAGTAACCTCAGATGTCTCTGCCCACATTGCCTCAGCTTCTTACCCCTGCATGGGGTCAGCCTATTCATCATGTCCTCCATATCTCTGTTACCTCTGTGGTCTTCCTGTCCTGTCACAGGAATGTGTACTCTCTGTCCTACCTGGCTGAGGTGTGGCTTGCAGGAAATCATTTTCTGGCTCTGGTATCGGATGCTACACATTTACATGCCCCCTCTCATTTGTAGGCGAGGCACAGTAGCCTTCCTTTAGGACATTGAAATTGCACTGCTAAGGACATTTGCTGTTATGGCTTCTCTTCAGTACCATTTAAGTCTCACTTGAAATGTTATTTTCTTAGAAAATCAGTTCTTGAGACTCCACTCTTAATTCTAACCCTCTGGCCATGTCTTCATCTCCGTTTCTGAGGTAGTTGTTTATGTGATTTTATGTAGCAGCGTATGAGTATTTCTTAATGAAACAGACAGACAGACAGCTTTACAGAATTCTACAATGTCCAGAAACACTTCTGTACCCTAGCACTAGGAGCCTTTGGGATGTGGTTCACAGAAGGGATCAGTGCCTGGTAATTGAAAAAAGCCAACTTGACTTTGGTCATTTAAAATGATGATATTGAAAGATAACTACCCCAAAGATAGACAGTATATAGGGCTTTTCTCTGCCATGAACACTTTGTTCTATCCAAGAAAATGAAGAACACTAGGGAAGAAAAGGTTTTCTTGGTGAACATGATGGAATTGTTCTTTTCTAATAGACAGTGTTATTGATCTCCAAATAGGAAAACAACTGCATGATTTCTTTCATTGTTGAGAAGCCAGTGTGCAGCCTAAGCACAGAGCTCAGAAGCATGGCTTTCTCCCGTAGACTAAGTGAGGTTGGAAGAATGACATTGGTCACATGGCTTCAGATAATAGTCTTGTATTTAGGAGTTTTGTTCCATCTATAATCAGATCTAAAGGCCTGAGAGGGTTTATTTATTTATGAAAACGAGAACCCGGCATCTCTTGAAATAAGTGCTTTTGGGCAGCAGCCTTTGTACGCCAATGCACATTACTCTGAAAAATAACAACAGGGCTTCTTTGACCCTGGAAAGTCACAGGCTGAAAATGCTTATTTTCCAAGCAGCATTTATTTTCGGCTGGTTTAGAACATGTTTCCCTCAGGAATCACCTTCTGGTTGCCCCAGAAATGCTGATTTGCAGATTGCGGAATGTCAGCCCTCCTGCACAACCCCTATCTGGGAGGCTTTCCTTTAAACCAGGGGGCATCTAGCCCGCCCCTTCCCATTTTCTGCCTGGCTCTTTCTGGGCAACTGAAAATTATTCCTGCCAAGAGAACAGAATGAAATATATATATAGGACATCCCCAGACAGAGGGGTCTATTTCCCAGGCAGAGTAGGGAGGGTACTTAGTAAAAATTTCCATTTTTTTCCCCTTCTTCCACCCAGGCCCCACTCCCAACTCCTTCTG
The DNA here is from genome assembly GCF_023159225.1 of Perognathus longimembris pacificus. Lineage (NCBI taxonomy): Eukaryota > Metazoa > Chordata > Mammalia > Rodentia > Heteromyidae > Perognathus > Perognathus longimembris. The sequence continues at coordinate 10,630,427 of NC_063172.1, forward strand.
CTCAAGTTTATGTTTGCTGAGGCCTCTTTTTACTCAGCCTTACTTCCTGGGCTGCTTGAGAAACAGGCAAGAGAAGAGCTTAACAAATGTTTCCGTGTTTGCTTTTTAAGCAAGCAGAGGGAAGAAGAGGCCCATTCACAAGAGCTCTGGTGAGCTGAACTAGCAGGTGGCAGCAGGGCGGAAAGAAAGGCAACCCTAGAACATTTTAGTCCTCATGATCCTATTATCTACTCAGCTGATCAGAAACGTGACTCCTGATTGATTTTGAGGAAAGTTCCAATACCTCAAGCTATTTCTTTTCAAGCTATTCTCTTTTCTCACAGAGTTTGCTCATGTGTGTCTGGTCATATAGTCTCTAACTTACACCCAGCTCTTAGTTCCTCTTTCTTAGGTGGCGAGCTGGAGAATGGTATGTCCTTCCCGGAGGACTTCCTTCCGCTCAATCCCAGAGCTGAGGAGAAGAGGAAAGAATTCAAAGAGAAAATCTTGGCCTTGCCCTCATCCAAGTGTGTTTGTGTGTGTGTGTGTGTGTGTGTGTGTGTGTGTGTGTGTGTGTGTGTGTGTGTGTGTGTTATCCAACCTAGGGCAATCTAGAAGATGTGGATTCAAGACATAGCCACTCGGGTTTATTTCTTAACCTCTCTAGGTTAAATGGACTGAGCAGCTCTTATTTGTTACTTTATTGGGCTGAAGTGGAGACTATAAGAGATGACAGTGTAGCGGGAGGCTTTTTATAAATGCTATGTCCATCCCCTGCTATTAAGATCCGGTGTCAGAAACTGACATGTTGAGTGGTAACCCATCAGCTACTAAACCTCGAAGCCCCTCACTGCTTAAAGATAACAAAAATATAATTTAAAAATATCAGGTGTCAGTGAGTAATGTAACTGGTATAACACTGTGAAGATAGAAAAAGGACTCCTGTCCTTAACTGCCGAGTCAATAATAGGGTCTGTCCTGGGCTTTCCTTTTTTAATTTAATGTTCCTTGGGTGATTTTTATTCTGCACTCAGGATTGTGAGCTGCTTGTAAACAAAACAATTATGGAAGTTGAAAGAAAGGGGGATCTGTAGTTACGTTGGGTGAGTTGGCAGGAAAATCCTAGGAGAAAATCATAGTGACGAGGTGAGAAGTAGAAGAGATTCATGCCAAGGGACTGGAGTGGGGAAAGGAGGGAGGAGGAGGAGGAGGATGCATTGAGGGGCAGCAGAGATGTCAGCCAATCATGAAGGAGGCAGTGTGTAGACATGGAAAAGCTGTGTCTTACTTCAGGAAGCCTGAGGACTCCACGTTCTCTCCTGGTGACCACACTCTACCTTGCCTTTCTTTCCCTGTCTCTGTATGGCCACACATTTTTTTTTTTTTAAATAATTGCTAGGATTGGTGGTGTTTATCTCCTTCCCCAACAGACCAAGAGTCCTTTGAGATTTCACCATTGAATCATAGTATGCAACCAGGTGTTTGGGACAGGCAAGAGCTTAAAATACGTGATGTTATCTAAATGACAGGAATTGGCCATTTGCTAAGGACTTATTTTGGGCTTGACTCTGTCACTGATTTACTGAGAGGTCTAAGGCTCACTTCTTTTGTCTCCCTTTGGGTTTCAAAGTCCTCCCACTGTGCGATTTGAAGGCTCCATGAATTCAAGCATTTGAATAGCACAGTGTTTAGATAGTGCTTCAAGTTCAGTGAGGTTCATGTCACTAGAACACATTCATTTAGGGCAATGCTTTTCCAACTTTAATATGCATACTAAGTCACCTAGGTATCTTGTTAAAATGCAGATTTGAATTCAGTAGCCTGGGGTGGACCCGAGATGATGCATTTTTCTCAAGATCCAGACAATGCCACTGAAGCCAGTAAGCAGCCCCTACTTGTCCTACATACACCAATAGTAGCTCCTACCACAAGAAACCCACAGTGCTTCATATGAAAGCCTCTTGGAGGACAGTCAGGCTGTATGATTTCAAACTGACCTGAAAATTTCTTCACACAGACCTTTAAATAATGACATTGTTTTTGATTCTTGGAAGGTATTATTGATGTTTGAATGGCTAAACTGCCATTCCTAACCATTTCCTAACCATGTGACTTTAGGCAAATCACCTCTTAGTTTTTATGTCTTAATCTGTCAAATGAGATGACAAAGTCAATTGAGATTCTAAAGGCTAACTCAGATGATACCATAAACATTCATGGGTGACATAGATCCTACACCTTACCTGCTCGCATGCTTAGGCCGTGGCAGTTCTTTGCTCCCTGACTCAGCAATGCAGGAAGTAAAGAGCTTTCAGGAGCTGTGAAGTTTCATATTCTTTTCACATCAAACAGGAAAGTTATGCCTTGGAGGAAATGCAGTCCCTTTCACTTCCTCTCTTTAGGGGGCTTTAACCCCCAGGTGCACTTTGCTCTACATCAATGGAAAGAAAAGAGTAAAAGTGAGAAATTCTCAGCGGGAGCTGACTCACAAGTCCCAGGAGGAGAACTAGCCCACCTGTGAGGCTGTGGAGGGAGGAAGCTGGGGGCTACCTTCGGGAAACAGGAGGAAAAGAGAAAGAGGAGAGAGTAATGGGAAGGAACTTCCATGGCTCACCTTACAACACAAGCCTTCTCCAGTAGACACTCTTATTTTATTCAATGTACAAGGTGATTTTATTTATTTATTTTTTGGTTTTCTTTGAAAAAATTATCTGTAAGTAGTTGTACAAAGGAGTTACCATTTAACAAATAGTTTATGAATATAATAGATCTTAATCAATGTCACCTATTTCAACATTCTCATCCATACCTCCCCTACCCGACCTTTTCCTCTCTCTTCTTTATTATTATTATTATTATTATTATTATTATTATTATTATTATTATTATTTGGGCAGCCTTGGGGCCTGAATTCTAAACCTGGGTGCTATCCCTGAAATCTATTTTGCTCAAGCCTAGAGCTCTATCACTTTGAGCCACATTTCCACTTTCTGTTTTCTAGTGGGTGATTGGAAATAAGAATCTCATGGCCTTTCCTGACAGGGCTGGCTTTGAACTGAAATCCTCAGATCTCAGCTTCTTGAGTAGCTAGGATCACAGGCATGAGCCACCAGTGCTTGGCTCTTCTTAATTTTGTAGGATATATACCCTGGATTCTTGCTTGTATTTCCCCACCCTTCTTTTCTTATTCCCTCCTCGGCACCACACTACCAGCTTCCTTTTATTTTGCTGAACTTTGGTTTTGGCTCTCTAAGGGATTATTTGAGACCTCAGTTGAATCTACCACATTTCAGTTAATATGTTTGCATACCACTCAATGTATATACCTAAGACTTTGTAAGCCAAATCTAGCATCTATGTATAAAGGGAGCATGGATCTGCTCTGTGCTCCTGGATAGACATTCCTTTAGACCAATTTTATTCATACAATTAAGCAAAATGGGCTGGAAATATGGCCTAATGGTAGAGTGCTTGCCTTGTGTACATGAAGCCCTGGGTTCGATTCCTCAGCATCACATATATACAAAAAGCCAGAAGTGACACTGTGGCTCACATGGTAGAGTGCTAGCCTTGAGCAAAAAGAAGCCAGGGACAGTGCTTAGGCCCCGAGTTCAAGCCCCAGGACTAAAAAAAGAAATTAAGGCAAAACATCATGAAAACTTAATATTTAGGCTTTGGGGCAAGTCAGATAAGAACACAAGTATCATTTAGCTGACTTGATCTTTACCATAATCTCTTCTGGTCAATTCCAGAATAATTTTTTTTAGATGACTAAATAACAAGCTCCAAAGTAGATTACTGATATTTAGTGTCTTTTCTATCAGAATAGATGAAATCCTTTATCAGTCTTTCACTGCCAACTTTGCATCTATCTGTCTTCCAGTTTCTGGGCACCTAGTGATTCCAGCCAACTCCAGAAACTTCCAATGGCATCTTTTGGAGACTTCAACCAAGAGTTAACAGCTCGGGTGTGTGCAGTGCTCCACATTTAGCTCTCTTCTACTTTATATTTGCTAACCATAGCAAAGAGTTAGGAATACAGTCTGGTCATGGATGTAATCCTGTGGCCTTCTGCTGGATTTTTCACTCCTATAAGAAATTTACATTTTAAAAGGAGCTTCTTTTTTTTTCCCCCCATTCGTCTGCCCTTTTCTTAAGTCACAACTCCCTCCTACAAAACGTGTTTCAGCTTCCTGCTCTACAGTTTCTTAAGCTGTAAGTTAGTTGTTCAAAGTTACACCTTGTGCTCCTCCCCTGTGGATGCCATACTTTAGTCACTGTGTTTGTGTGTAATGCATATGTCTCCGTATAGGTTTTCATTGTTTTTTTGCACCAATCATGACACTCCCCTTTACTCAAACGAGGCACCTAAGACACTCCCCTTTATTCAAATGAGGGACACAAGACACTCCCCTTTATTCAAACGAGGGACACAAGACACTCCCTTTTATTCAAATGAGGGACACAAGAGTTTCAGCCATTCAGTCAAATGAAGAATGCAAGTTCGGGCTGGGGATCCTTCCCTCCACATGTCAGTCACATGTCCGATTGTTACATGTCTGTCACGTCTGCCGGTCACATGGTCATATGTCGGTCAAATTGTGGTACATGTCTGTCACACTTCCATCACATGCCTGTCACATGCTGGTCACATGTCCATCACATGTCAGGCGCACGCGGGTCACATGTCAGATACATGTCAATCACATGTCGGTAACATGTCGGTCACATGTCTGTTGTGTGTCGGTAACATGTCGGTCTCATGCCAGTCACTTGTCTGTCACATGTCCCACACATGTTGGCCACATGTCGGTTGCATGTCTGTCACATGTCAGTCATATGACAGTCATGTGTCAGTCGCATGTGGGTCATATGTCCTTCACATGCCCCATTCATGTCGATCGCATGTCAGTCACCTGTCTGTCACATGTTGGTCGCATGTCAGCAGCATGTCAGTCACATGTCGGTCACATGTCAATAACATGTCCCACACATGCCAGTCATATGTAAGTTGTATGCTGATCACATGTTCATCACATGCAGATTTCATGTCATGTACATGTCCCTCGCATGCAGACACATGTTGGTTGCTTGCTGGTGGCATGTCGGTCGTGTGTCAGTCTCTTGTCAGTTGCATGTTGGTCTCATTTCAGTCGCATGTCGGCAGCATGTCAGTCACATGTCTGTCACATGTCGAGTGCATGTCAGCAGCATATCAGTCGCATGCCCATCACATGTTGGCCGCATGTCAGTTGTGTGTCGGTCACATGTCTGTCACATGTTGGTCATATGTCAGTTGCATGTCGGCCACATGTCAGTAACATGTCCCATGCATGTCGGTCACATGCTTGTCACATGTCGACACATGCGTGTCGGTCACATGTCCCCAGTGTGTCAGACACATGTTTGTCACATGTCAGTTGCATGTATGTAGCATGCCAGTCACATGTTGGTCACATGTTGGTCACATGTCAGTCACATATTGGTCATCGGTATTTGTTTTCACACATACTATTAATTTAGATCTAAAGTCCCTATATGAGAGAAAACATGAATCCTGTTTCTCTGAGCCTAACTTCACTTGACAATTTTTTTTTCAAATCCATCCATTTCCCTGAAAATGACATAATACCTCCTGATAGGTGAATAAAAATACATTACTCTGTGTGTGTATGTCTGTGTGTGCGTGCGTGTGTGTAATTTTCCTGATATATCCGTTGTAGGTCATCCAAGTTGTTTGTGTAACATGGCTAGGGTACTTGTACAGCAATTAACATGGGTGTGCAAGTGGCTCTACTTTATCTGGACTTGTAATCCTTTGAATAAATGCCAAAGAGTGATATTCCTGGTAGTTTTATGTTTTTTTTGTGTGTGTGCGAGTTTGCATTTTATTTATTTTTCCTCTGAATAATTGTTTATTTATTGTCAAAGTGATGTACAGAGGGGTTACAGTTTCATGTGTAAGGCAGTGGGTACATTTTTTGTACAATTTGTTACCTCCTCCCTCATTTCCCGCCCCCCCCGTCTTCCCTCCCCCATTCCCTCTCCCCCATGAGTTCTTCAGTTGTTTTACACCAAATGGTTTTGTAATATTGCTTTTGCAGTCATTTGTCTTTTTATCCTTTGTCTCTCGATTTTGATATTTCCTTTCCCTTCCCTACTTCTAATACAAGTATACACAGTATTCAGGGTACTCAGATGAGATACAGTGATAGCGTGGGGACAACCACAGGAAGGGGATTCAAGGGGAACAACAACAACAATAACAACAGAAAAAAGCTATAGTTTCACATGGCATGTTGAAAATGATTACAACACTGATATAACACTCGTTTCCATAACATGAAGTTCATTTATTTCACTTAGCATCATCTTATGTGTTCATAAGGGCATAGCTATTAGGCTCTTGTGATCCTCTGCTGTGACTAGCCTAAACCTGTACCAATTATTCCCTATGAGGGAAACCATACAGTCCATGTTTCTTTGGGTCTGGTTCACTTCACTTAGTATAATTTTTTCCAAGTCCTTCTATTTCCTTGTGAATGGGGCAATGCCATTCTTTCTGATAACAGCATAAAATTCCAATTTGTATATGTACCACATTTTCTTGATCCACTCACCTATTGAGGGGCATCTGGGTTGATTCCATATTTTAGCTATGACAAATTGTGCTGCAATGAACATTGTTGTGCTGGTGGCTTTAGTGTGGTCTTGCTTATAATCCTTGGGGTGAATGCCCAAGAGTGGGGCTGCTGGGTCATAGGGGAGCTCTATGTTTAGCTTTCTGAGGAATTTCCATACCGCTTGCCAGTGTGGCTGAACCAGTTTACATTCCCTCCAACAATGAAGTGGGGTTCTCTTTTGGCCACATCCCCTCCAGCATTTGTTATTGTTAGTTTTCTTGATATATGACATTCTTACTGGGCTGAGGTAGAATCTCAATGTTGTTTTGATTTGCATTTCTTTTATGGCCAGTGATGTAGAGCACTTCTTCATGTGTCTCTTGGCCATTCTCATTTACTCTTACAAGAAGTCTCTTTTTAAGTCTTTAGCCCACTTGTTGAGGGGGTTGTTGGTTCTTTGATTATTTGTTTTGGAGGCATTTAATTTTTTTAGTTCTGCATATATTTTGGATATGAGGCCTTTTTTCGTTATATGGCCAGTAAAGATCTTTTCCCAATCTGTGGGCTTTCTGTTTATCTTGCAAGCTATGTCCTTTGCCCTGCAGAAACTCTGCAGTTTGATGCAGTCCCATTTGTCCAACCTTTCTTTGATTTGTTGTATCTCTGGGCCTTTGTTTAGGAAGTTTCATCCTGTGCCAAGGAGCCCAAATGTTTCTCCTACTCCTTCTTGTAGTGTTTTCAGGGTATCTGTTTTTATTTCGAGGTCTGATCCATTTGGAATTGATTTTGGTACAGGGTGATATATAAGGACCTAGTTTTAATTTGTTGCATGTGTTGAACCAGTTTTGCCAGCACCATTTGTTAAAGAGGCTTTCTTCCACCTATTTTTCAAAATTCCTTTATCAAAGATTAAGTAGGCATAGTTCTGCCTGGGTCTTAAGTTCTGTTCCATTGGTCTTCAGGCCTGTTCCTGTGCCAATACCAAGCTGTTTTTATTACTATAGCTTTGTAATACAGCTTGAAGTTTGATATTGTAATTCCTTCAGCACTATTCTTTCTACTTAGGATTGTTTTTGCTATTCATGGTCTTTTAAGTTCCATATGAATTTCTGGATTGCTTCCTCTATTTCATTAAAAAATGGTGTTGGGATATTAATAGGTATTGCATTGAATTTGTAGATAGCCTTTGACAATATTGTCATTTTGACAATGTTAATCCTCCCATTCCAGGAACATGGGAGGTTTTCCATTTCCTTAGTTCTGCCTTAATTTCCCTTCTCATGTTTTTAAAGTTCTCATCATAGAGGTCTTTGATTTCTTTGGTTAAGGTTATTCCTAGGTATTTTATGCAAAGGGAGTTGCTTTCTTGATTTCAGCCTTGGTCTTCCGGTTGTTGGCATATAGAAAAGCCATTGATTTTTGAGGGTTTATTTTATATACTGCTACTTTGCCGAAGTTTTGGATCAGCTCAAGTAACTTGGGAGTAGAGTCTATGGGGTTCTTTAGATACAGGATCGTGTCATCTGCAAAGAGAGAGAGTTTGATGTCATCTTTTCCTATTTAGATCCCTAAAAGGAGCTTCTTAAAGTAAACAAGTCTTTAACTATGTGGGTTACTACAATGGAAGATTAGTATACTTACTGGGAAAATTTATAAGTCTGAAATTGGGCAAGCCTAGTAATTTTGAATTTTTTTTGTCAGCGTCATCACACATTGAGCAATTGTAATTTAGGAAACTTTCCAAGAGACGCTGGTACCCAACCAGAGCTGCAAACTCCTGGTTATTGACATGTACATGAGATATTAGAACATTTTGTCCTTTTGTCTATTATGACTTAAACATTCTTTAAGTACCCATGGTAGTAAGATACCATAAAACTTGAAAATTAACAGAAAATTAATACTTCCCACAACTGTAAATAAGTTATCTGGGGTCTGTAGAAGGTTCTTCTCCTCCTCAGAATGTCAGCTGGGTTACTCATTGGAACTGCCTGGGCTCAGCTTCTCTCATGTGAGCAGTGCTTTGTCCCTTTCTCTGTGTCCAATGTAGCACCTGTGTGCTTTTACACAGCATGACAGTCACATGCTATCTGGCTTCAAAGGTAGAAGGAGATGCCTGACTTCTTAACACCAAAGCCTAGAACTAGCTAACATCACTCGCACTGTATTTTAACAATCAAAGAAAGTCTAGGGTCCACCCCAGATTTGGGAAGGTAGAAAGCAGCTCACACATTTTGGGGAATAGAGCAGCATGTGTAAGAAATAAAGGAGGGGCTGGGAATATGGCCTAGTGGTAAAATGCTTGCCTTGTATATGTGAAGCCCTGGGTTCAATTCCTCAGCACCACATATATAGATAAAGCCAGAAGTGGCCCTGTGGCTCAAGTGGTAGAGTGCTAGCCTTGAGCAAAAAAGAAGCCAGGAACAGGGCTCAGGCCCTGAGTTCAAGCCCCAGGACTGGCAAAAAAAAAAAAAAAAAAAAAAAAAAAAGGGAATGATATCCTCACCCTTAGTTGCTATATATTACGACATTTCTCCATCAGTTTGCTAACTAGTAGTAGTCTGTCATATAGTTCATCTTTATTGTAAGCAGAGAAGCACAAAACATCCATTTAGACCAGTGGTGCTATTTAAATAATCAATAACTGTTTTAAAGATATTTAAGGACTTAGAATCCTTTGTCTCTAATATTGTAGACTTAGCACAACTGACCAATTCTAACAAGAGGAAGCCCAGAAATCACTACATGCACACACACACACACACACACACACACACACACACACACACCCCAACACACACACACCATTCTTCCCTAAAACCTAAGGAAGTCTTATGAGGGAATAATATGTTCAGAAGAAAAAGAAAGATCATGCACCTTGAGCCTAATAGAAATGGTTGAGATTCATAAAAAAATGTTGGAGGTTAGACCCAGGGATTCAGTTTTGTCTTCACAGAAGTACACAGGGCTTTCGTGGAAAATCGGGGTGATGGTGTATGCTGATGCCCCCTAAAAGCTAGTGCCAAATTACATTCTTTCTTTCTTAAAAGCCACAGTTTTGCAGAGAAAATTAAGCTCAAGAGAATAATGAATACTTTGTCATATTTGTGAAAGAAAGAAGGGATAAAGAAGAGAGAAAGAGAGATTGAGAGGCTAAATGTTTACTTAATGAGCAAGGGCATATAACTTAAACATGTGGAAGTGAATATGTCAAGTGAGTCATTCCAAAGAATGTCTCTGATATCCATAAGCACTGCATGTGGTTTTAGTTCATTTTCCAGAACAGTGACTCCATGTTCTTGAAAGGGTCATGGCTACTGGCAGGCTTGGGTAGGGAGCTTACAGGAAGCATCAGTGCTTGGAGCCATGGCCTGTACAGGTAGAATCTGAAGCAACCAGCAGAGAAGAGAACAGAGGAATGAATTACAAAAGATGGGCAAGATGCCTGGAATGTCACCCCTGTGTCATCTTCTTTGTGGTGAAAGGGGAAATCCAAGGTCCTCTAGCTACCTGGGATACACCTGTATGAGCTGGGCCTAATGGAGCCAATATCACAAAGAACAATGCCTACATTATTTCACAAGCATCTCTTTGATCTAGTTTGGAGCTCTAGTTTTTGATGCCTCTGTCTAAAATGGAGCACATTTTTTAATGCCGGAACAGAATACCCAAGAATAAGTAATTATAAGAGATTGAGATTTATTTTTTATGGGTTTTGGGAAGTTTAAGGACCAGGGACAACTGAGAATTTTACTGTTATATGATTCCATGGCAAAAGGCAGAACCCAAGTTCAGGCAAGCAGGTGAGAGAGGAAAGATAGCCTAAGTCATCTTTTTATTAGGACTTACCCTCAAGTAATGACACAACCCCTGAAATAAGAGCACTAATTCAGCTACAAGAGGAGAGTCTTCAATACCTAATCACCTCTTAAAAGTTGCCACATGTTAACTTTGTGACGTGACGTGGGGATTACGTTTTCAACACATCAACATCGAGGAACATATTCAAACCATAGCAGTTCTAGTTTCTTTGTCCTTCTAGCAGAGCTCTTTTATTCCCAGACCAATAGTTAATAGTTAGAAAGGAACCCCAATGATCTGGTTTGCAAGAATCTTTAAATAGAAATCAGGAGGCTGTTTTCCACAGTTTTAGTCTTAGGAGTAAGAGAGAGAGAGAAGCTTAGAGGTCAGGAAGGATGAAAACATGGGTTCCTGTCTACGATGGAGGTTACTATGCTGAACCTTCACACTATTTCCCTCATTATCTATTTTTATAACTCTGAAATGCAGGCACCATTGCTTCAGTTTTATGCACTTACAGAGACTTACAGAGCCCGCCAATCAGGTAAGGAAGAACTCATAATCCAATAAATCCAATCAGAATCTTAATATGTAACAGAAAGATGAACAATCAGGAAGAAGACGTACTTTAAACCTTTCTATAGGAAGCAGGAAAACCATCATAGAAATGCAAGAGGGCAGGGGAGGGAAAAATCTGCCTGCATCAGAATGTGACAGAAAAATCTGGTTAAAAAATTGGACAGGATGACATACTTAATTTGAGTGGCTTAAATAAGCTTGCTTCATTTATGTGAAGAATCTAGAAATGAAGGATAAACTTTCTCTTTCATCCACATTATAGTTGTAAAATCCTAGCCTGTATTTGGTCACATAGTGGAAACAAAAACTGGAACAATTTCCCCAATAACCAATTTTTTTTTGTTGTTAGGCCAAAGAATGGGAAGAAGAAAGGTGGGTGAATATAGTGATAATATTCAATGTTTTAAGTGAAAATGGAACTGGGCCACTTGTGAGAATGAGTAGGGTTGGGAACTACAGGGAAAGAATAATGGAAGATCAAGATGCATTTTACTCATAAACTGACATGTGGAATTGAGACTCATTTGTGCAACTACTTAAAGATAAAAAATTATTGGGCTGGGGATATAGCCTAGTGGCAAGAGTGCCTGCCTCGGATACACGAGGCCCTAGGTTCGATTCCCCAGCACCACATATGCAGAAAACGGCCAGAAGCGGCGCTGTGGCTCAAGTGGCAGAGTGCTAGCCTTGAGCGGGAAGAAGCCAGGGACAGTGCTCAGGCCCTGAGTCCAAGGCCCAGGACTGGCCAAAAACAACAACAACAACAACAACAAAAAAAACCCTATAGATTAAAATAGATTGAAAAAAAAACAAAATAAGACAAATAGATGAAAAAATTAATCACAGGGAAAACTATGGATATGGAATAGTTCTCAATAGAAACCTGTGAAAATAGAAATTAAATCTCATCTGGTGATCAGTGAAAAGATGATTACTTATTACCAAATCCCACTAGATATAAACCTATAATTAGACAGAAACGTGTAGCCAAAAATACCTTCATTATTTTATTATCAAAAAGAAACGAGCGATTCCAATTAAGAATCTAGGAATAAAACCACAAAGTAAATCAGGAGGAAGCATATGAGAACTGACAAATACAAAAGATGATATTCCTGATAGAGGAAAAAAACACAGTAGAAAGGCTCAAAAGGAGAAAATACTGGTTAAAAATCAGGAAGAAAATTAACCACACTCACTGCAAGCCTGCTGGAGGGAAAAGGGTTCAAATCACTTGTTCACTTGTTCTGGGGTGCAGAGCAGAAAAATCTGCATATTTGCATCCACAACTTTGTCTAGTACATCATGGATCATGAAATGGAATTCATCAATCAACTCGAAGTTGATAGTAGAAGTTCCTTAACATTGCTCAATTCATGGGCTGTAAGGATGCCCGCATCATATTTATTTTGTGTTTGTAAAGCAGTTGATGTGTGGTGACCACTGAGGGCTTCTGTATGAACCAGGCCTGATGTACAATCACTTTTCCTGTTTACAGAACCTTTCTGCAACTTTTCCATCAATTTTAAGTATATGCAAGGCAGAGAGGATGCTGGGAACAAAACCAAGAGAAGCAAATGGACCAGCCCCAAAGGACTGGAGAAGCCAGACTCAGACCCCAGAGGACTTAATGAATTCATTTTATAGAACTGTTGAGTTTAGATTATCTGTGAAGTAGGTGTGTGTGTGTGTGTGTGTGTGTGTGTGTGTGTGTGTGTGTGTGTGTGGTATGGGCTTGTATTTGAGATTGGACTCAGGGCCTCACACTTAACTTGGCTTCTTTGCTCAAAATTGGCCCAGTACCACTTGAATCACAGCTCCACATCTAGCTTTTTGTGGTTAATCGGAGATAGGGATCTCAAGAACTTTTCAGCCCTGACTAGCTTTGAACCTCCATGCTCAGGTTCAGCCTCCTGAGTAGCTATGATTCCAGGCATGAGCAATAAATCCCAGTTGAGGTAGGTTGTTGTTGTTCTTCTTAATTTGCAAATGTCACAGAGCTATCCAGCCCCCGAGCCCAAGGACACAGGGCTTATAAGTCGCAATCTCAGATTAAACTCCATGCTGGATGACATTGGAGACCCAGCTTGCTTATAGTGCATAGAACCAGTTATTAGTAGGGCCAATGGCCTCTCCTGATGTTTTCTCCTCCACTCCATTACTTCCCATGATGCACTCTCTCCTTCCCTTGCTGGCCCAGGATCCCTGCGATCACATTATGGGTTGGTTTGACTAAGAGGGGCACAGATGTGTGAAAAGAAAACATACAGGGCACCCTTTCTCCATTGATCTGTGCTTTGGTTCAGCTGGGCCTTCTCCTGTTATGTAAATGGAATGTTTCTCAAATATTTGCTCCATGAGTTTCCTTTCAAAGGATGAATAAAAGAATGAGGCGTTTTGTTTTTCTTTGTTCCCCAGTAGCACCTATGTTAAGAATTTGTGCTTAAAACATGACTCACTAATTCTTGGAGCAAAGTACAAGGAAGTGAACGGATCTAATACCTCTGGGAGATGGAGGCTTGAGCTTGTGTGGGAAAGAATGAACTGGAACCGCTTAGGCAGTTTCATTCAAAAAGAAAAAACACAAAACAACAATCTTTACCACCTCTACCCCTTCTCCAACAACTCCCAACATGATTGTGTTGTTCTAGGTAGTTCCATTTTCTTCTTTGCATGACTGTCAAATATTTCAGGCAAGTGATATCTAGTTCTTTTGAACGTGGGTGTGGGCTGAATTGTTAGAGTTTATAATTATTAACTGAATCATTGGTTTGTTGTTTGATAGGCAGTTGGATTTGGGAATAGTTATTTACAGAACAAAGGCAGAAGGGAGGTGGTTTAAATACAGTGCAGGGTAAATAAACTTGAAAAGTACCTAGTTTCTGCAGATTCAAGTACAATAAGCTTTCAACAAAACTCACTGCCTTTTAATTCTCTCAATTATGGGCAGAAAATATTCACTGTTGGAATAATAAGATTCAGTTCTTCGTGCACGGAAAGGCACTGTCAGAAGTGGCTTACTAGAAGGAGACGTATGGGGGGCCAGACCCTAGGCTATCACCCTTTCAGCCTGGGTAGTTTGATGGCCTGGATGTTCTGAGAATTATTCACTGGTGGGAGGGAGACAGCACTGTCAGTGAGTCAGTCTGCTGGGATCTGCAAGCAGGCTGCATGGGTGCTCAGGATGTTTGCTTTGGAAGCAGCTCATCCATAGAATTTCTTTTCATTGCCAGAGACAATGAGGAGTGGGAAGTCACTCTGGGTGTGACTGTTTATTTCTCTTCTTTCAGGTTCATTGTGTAATGCCTTCAAAACATAAGTCCCGGAGCTAGAGAGAATAAGCCACAAAGGACTCTCCAGAGATGGAGAACATTTTCCCCAGTAGCTTCTGCTTATTCATCCATGAGTTTCTAAACTCTTCCAAAAAATGTCTGTCTACAAATTGTTGCATAGATGGAAAGTTAGGATCACCAGCCAGTCCTTTCAAGATTAAAATGGGATCAGTCCTCTCTCAGATTCAGTGCTCTACACGATCACAAAACCATCATCACCTCAACTACCATGACTATCCCCACATCAACATCACCACCACCACCACGACCATCATCATCATCAAATTCATCATCAAATTCTACTACCAAGGCTATGTACAAGTTCCACCCCCTAACTCTACCTCTCTTGTCACTTTCTTCATGATTCATAATTCTGCACTGAGCAGTTAGTCACTCAGTTATGTACTTTGACAGCAGGAAGCATACCAGGCCTTGGGAACCTCAAGAAGATAGAACATAATTTCTGCCTATGAAAAGAACCTAGAAATTTTGTAAGTGGAAATGATATAATATGTTGTCTAAGAGATAGGAATTAGATGATGGCTTTGATCAACAAATGGGGTATAGATGCTAGTAATGCAAGAAGATCTGTTTAATCTTCCCTTTTTCTAGGAAGCTAGGGCATCAGAAATTTCTCCAGCTTCAAATGACACATTCATCAAGTTAAAAAAAGTAAGACATAATTACTGTACATGGAAAGATACCTTGTGCAGGTTGCTTCCATGGTTCAAGACTATCAGGGCACTAGGTCTTCAGTGATGTGATTCTTGTATTCATGGCTACAGGATGGTTAATCTCTTGAGGCCTGCTGAATTCAAACTCAGAATGCAAGGAAAGCCAGAATAGAGAGTCTCTCTTTCTGATTAAGCCTCTCTATCTGATTAAGCCTCTCTCTCTCTCTCTCTTTCTCTGATGGTTAATTTTAACAAGGAGAGGAAAATATTTTCCCAAAGACTCTCAAAAACATCTATCAATTGTGCCATGTAGCTACTACTAGCTCCATGGAAAACCCAGGGAGGAAGGATCCAAAATTCATAGCTTCTTTAGTCAAGGTTATAAAGGGAAAGGAAGAATTGGATGGAAATTGCTGGTGGTTATGAAGATGAATATAGTGATCAAGAGGAGGAAAGGGAAGGGGAGGAGAAAGGAAAGGAGAAAGAGAAAAGTCAAGAAGAACATGTATCTATAAGTTTCACAGGGGTCTCTGTGTGGTGTTGAACTCCATATGACCAGATGAGGGAGTCTTTCCAATTGTGAAGCTGTTCTTAGAAAGCCTGTGAGAGATTCTGTTTTTTGAAAGCAGTGTCAACAATATTTTTTACCCCATAAGACACGTGGTTTTTGTTTTGTTTTATTTTTGAGTATTGGAGGTAGAGTCACACTATGAAGTAAATGCTGGCTTCAAAATGGAGATCCTCCTGTTTTATCTTCCTAGGTACTAGGATTACAAAAAAGTATGGTCCACCATGTACTGTTCCATTCCTAACTATTTACAACTTATCACTCCCAACTAATCTGTTTCTTTAGCAAAAGACTGATCAAATCTGGGTGATAGAAGTGATGTACTTTTACTGGCATACTAAAACATTATGAACTTCTTTTTTCTTTTGGCATGCTTGTTCATGGCATCCAGGTTGTAAGGAAGCTCAACTCTTCCTTGGAGGAGGAGGCTCAGGTGTTTCAGCTGACAGCCTCTCCTGGGCTATCATTAGTACCAGAACTAATCTGCAGAAACACCTGACAATCATATAAGTAACCATCTTGAACCTGGATCCTCTGCTGTTAGTCTGGCTTCCCCAGATGAAGCCTCATGAAGCAAGCACAAGCAGGAACTAAGCTCTACTCAAGTTGGAAGCTTGTGAGTGGAAAAAAAATGATGATAGCTGTTTTAAATAATCGATTTAAATAATTAGAACACATAATTAGAACAAAGTCCATTTCCCTGAGACATTAAGCCATACCCTACAATTCATTAGTGTATGTGTATGTGTATGTGTGTGTGTGTGTGTGTGTGTGTACATGCACATATGTGTTGGAGTTTCAACACAGGGCCTCACATTCTAGCTTGGCCTTGTTGCTCATGGCTGGTGTTTCACTACTTAAGCCATGCCTTCAGTTACTGGTTAATTGGAGATAAGAGTCATGCAGTTTTGTCTAACTGGGATGGCTTCAAACAATGATCTTCAGATCTCAGACTTCTGAGTAGGTAGGGTTCTAAGTATGAGCCACCAGTGCATGGAGCTACTAGTTTTTTAAGTAATGAAGTTGATGTTTTTCTCTTCAAATGCAGCCTTGAAAATTTCTTTTAAACATTCAATCGTTTCCAAACTGATGGTATAAAATTTAGTTTGCTCCTGTGTAATAAAGATTGTTGGATTAGTTATTGAAGACACAATTTTGTACAGTCTTTATAAGAGCAATGTTGGAGTCCTTTTTTATTTTATTTTTTGCCAGTCCTGGGCCTTGGACTCAGGGCCTGAGCACTGGTCCCTGTTTTTTTTGCTCAAGGCTAGCACTCTGCCACTTGAGTCACAGCGCCACTTCTGGCCATTTTTCTGTATATGTGGTGCTGGGGAATCGAACCGAGGGCTTCATGTATACAAGGCAAGCGCTCTTGCCACTAGGCCATATCCCCAGCCCCAATGTTGGAGTCTTGACATAAACATTTCTCTTTCATTAGAGAAGATTTCATAGAGGAAACAAAAGCACATGCACTAATACCAAGCTGGTGAAAATTTTGAAAGCAGTTTCAAACCCATGCTACCTTTATCTACCACTGATCTCCTCATCCTGCTATCTTTTAAATTCTAACCTCATTCCTGATGGAAAATGAAGGAATAAGTCCCAGCAATTAAAGTTTCATGAGAAAGGAGAAAATCCTCTTAGCTTTAGAGTTCTGGCACAAAATGGGTAAACAGATTCACAACACATATCGTTGTAAAAAAAAATGCTCCAAGGTTCTTGAAATGGGGAGTTGGACCTGTAGCAAATGGTGGAAACAAGTCCATATGATCCAAAAGCCAAGGGATAAATACAAGAGGACAATTAATTAGAATGGTATATTGGGATGACTAAATTATTAATTCTATGATAATTTTATGTGCTACTGGTACTAAGACCATATTATAGACTGAGCATTTGATTATAGCCTGGGCATTTGGTAATGAACAAGAGAAGTTAATTCCCCACATTGGTGAGGCTTACTAAAAAAGAAAACAGGTAACATGAAAGTTCAATAATTACTCAATAATAATCCAATAGAATAATAATTCAAAGAATGAGTCTTAAGACCTCTAAAAATAATTTTATTAACCTTGAAACTCAAATCACAATTAAGAAGATGATAGGTCGGTAAAATCTATCAGAGGCTGCAGCAAGATCAGAAGTCTTGGGCAAATTCCATAGATGAGTTAGTGCCCACCTCCAGATTAATGGAGGTAGTACACTAGTGTAGTCATTTATTTGTCTCTCCAGTCATCCATTAGTCCCTTGCACCATCATTCCATCCACCCATACCTCCATCATACAGGCTGGGTGGTCCCCTACATACTAGAATGTGTTGTAGGAATGAAGGGTGCAGAATAATGGAGAGCAACCATCTCTATGGTGACATACTGGACATCAATTTCCACAGTCACTCTGTGAGGTGATTGAACACTGACTTTCCCACTAAGGAACTCAAAACACAGTATTGAGTGACGTACCCTGGCATCATCCAGGTGGTTAGAGGCAATGCTTAGACACTGCATCTTCTTTCCTTAATCAGGGAATGCATTATACATGACCTATTTTTTTTCTAACTCTCTTCCTCAGTGGGGCAACAATAAAGAGTTTATGTATTTCTAATGCTTACAACTTTAGTTTTTTTTTAATTAGAATGTTTTAAGTTACTGTTATTTTAATTTTACTTATCTCTTGAGATGACATTCTAGAGGATGAATAGCAAATAAAATAACACACACACATGAAATCACTTTGCAACCCCATAAACTCTCATACAGATGTGAGTTTCTATGTAGTTTTTATATTTCAGGATATTGCTTCATCTGTTTAGCACTGCTTCCTCTTAGGGGCTCCATCCAGAGAAATTCACAGTGAAACAGACTTCCAGATTTACGCACTAAAGATATTTCATAAATTGACCCTCAGTAAGTGCATAACAAATACTTGCTGAAGGAATAGCTAAGCTGGAATATGCAGGAGACATGGATTCAGGGCAATGAGTTTCTGTGTGACTACTCACTATACCAAGGCATGCGTACTTTGTCACCCTGAGGGAAGTCTGTGCAATTTCAACATGTGAAGAGAGGATTGCTATTATCCACCTTGGAAATGAGAAGCATATGGCTCAGGGGAGGAAGACTATTCGTTTGGAAAAAAAGACATGCAATTACCTGGGGATAGTATAACTAATGTTTTCAAAGTATTATTATGCCTTTTTTTCCCCTGCAGTTGGTTTTAAACCCATATGTTGATATAATGCTGTTTGCTTTAGTTTTGCCTACAGAGCAGAGCAGGTGATTCTTTAAATTGAATCACTGAACACCTGACCTAATCTACAGAACAATCAGTGATTAAAATTTTGTGCATTGGAGACAGGCTGTTTGGGTTCAGATCCAGGCTTTGACTCTTAACCTGTAGATTAGTTTGTTAATTGCTATGTGCCAAAATATTCTCTCTCCCCCTTTGTTTCTTTTTCCAAAAACAAATCATAAGCAGTATTACTTCTAGTTGTTGGAAGAATTAAATAAACTGATTCATGTAAAGTTCTTAGAAGACAACTATATATAGATAGAGATATATAGATATACATATGTGCATATACACATATGTATACATGGATGAATAATGCATATATATCTATGTATATATGCACAAATATACAGACATACATGTGTATATATGTATGTATCTGCATAAATATGCATGTATACATACACACTATTATACTCACATGAAGATATATAGACATGTATGTATATATATACATTTACATATGTATGATTAAAACAAAAATTTACTTGAATTATGTAAGATGCATTTTCATATATTTGAACTTTATTCTATGTCATTAAAAATACATTTGAGATGACCTCAGAGTAGTTTAACAAACTACTGAGTAACATGACCTATCGTTGGGAAAACCATGTGCTGTATTTAGTGTTGGGAGGAAGGTCTTGCCTGTCTGTCATAGAAAGTCATATGGCCCCTGATAGAAGGAAAGTGATTAATTGATCATGTTACCTCCAGGTTTTGATATAAAAGTACTTCGATTCTGAGGTAGGTTTGAATCTGAGCTTTGTCGCTAACCAGTTGGATGACTTTGGTCAAGTGGCTTTATCTCTATTAGCCTCTTCGTCCTCATTTGACCAGGAGTGACCATGAAATGAACAAGGGTAGCTAGAATTTGCTGAGGGTTTATAATGCAACCATAGAATAATGGTTGGAGGTGGACTTGGGCCTTGTGGTAGCCCAATGTAGTCCATGTGTAAAGCAGCTGACACATGCTGCTGAGCCCCTAAACTCGCTGCCACATGGGGCTGAGCCCCTTCTCTTCTGTCTGAATGCTCTGAGCCATGGTTCTATACCAAGAATCAGAAACAAGTGGCTTCCTCCTTAGGATATTTGGCATGTTCGAAGCTGGGAAGAACCCAACCCATTGAAGAACATTGTGAGAGTGGACCACTAGCTACATTCTCAAATACCCTTCTTGCAGCCTTCCTCCTGGCCCATTAACAACCCTTTGGTGTGCTTTTGTGGCAGTTGGTCCAGCTGGCCCTTGTCCACATTCCAGCTCTTGTAGGGAGGACAGTGGCAGCATTGTTGAGGCTTGAGGCCCACAGGATACAGTGTTCATGCCCTCAGGTTGCCTGTGGCATTTCTCTTATAGGACATTTTACTGTTCTCATTGAACTCACCAATACCTGGTATAGGAGAGACAGGGCTGGGCACAGTGCCATGGTGAGTGTAAGCCACGAGGTTCAGATGAATCGTGTGAATCTGTCTGTTCTGATGGGAAAGGATACAGTATTTACGCTTATTTGAAATGTGTTTCTTGATTACCCCCACTTCCCAGACTCCCTCCCTTGTTGACTCAAGAATGTCACAGTCTTAGCATGTGAGTAGGCACCTCTTGCTCAGGAAAGAACTTAAAATAATATCAGCTGTACTGGTAATATTTTCTAGATGTGTCTATCATCTTATAATTATATATAATTGCCAGACATTGAAAATACACCATATTCCATTTTCTTGACAGAAGGCTATTTCAAATGTCCCTAAGTACATTTTGAACAAGGAATTAACATGCCTAACTTACAAATTATATAAAAAAAAGGATATTAAGAGGAGTTAAGTAATTTCCTTCAAAGCATGCAGCTCATAATGGTGGCCTTTGAGTCAGAGCTTAACTCTGTCTGATTCTGAAGCCAAGTTCTTTGTGCATCCCACGTTACCTGCTACCAAACCATGTTCTCATGAATAATTATAGTTGGCATTCCATTTCCTGACAGTTTTCTGTGTGTCTGGTTTTGCTGAAAACATTGCAGATGTGTTGCTCGTATCATTTAAATTCTCACAACAACAGCATAACAAAGACATCTTATATGGAATTTTCTAGATGAGCACACTGAAGAACAACCACCCATCCAGCAAGCCTGGATACTGCTGAAAGTAATGGTGCTGGCATTTAATATCAGCCTGTCGATGTCCTTGATTCTAACTTGTGCAGCTTCCTATCTATTTCTTTTGGATTGCACAGCAGCGGTGGAAGACAACAAACATTATTACCACTTTTCAAGCACGGGCACTGAAGGAAAGGGCGATTTGAACCTGAGGATCATGTCTCCCTGTTCAGTTTTGGCTTCACTGCATCAGACAGGTGGGTGAGGCATTCCAGGTACTCCTTCCTATCAATGTGTTCGGAGCCAGGGTATGCTGAGCAGGTGTATGGTGGCACCCATGAGCTTTTATGACTTGGTTGGGTCATGTTGCTTGAGTTCTCCTGCTGGTGTCCTTTGCTAGTTTCTCTCACCTGACTGAAGAGCCTGGGTTTCTGCACAGCCTTGACCTTCAATTTGTGTTAGGTCCTTCCTCCTTCCTACCTAATGCTCCTCATGGCTTCTCAGGGATTTTCTGTACTCAGAGCATATTTTCAGCATAGGGATGTCTTTTGCGGTTTTTCCCTGGCTAATTAGAGTCCTTATCTCTAATTCTTGCTGATAGTAGTCTATTGGGGTTATGTCAACAAGCCCTTTTCGAAATTCCCACCCTCTACTTTCTGAATACAAATTACAAAGCACATAACTCAACAATAGCCTGCATTCTCTCCTTGACATGCTACATTACATGGCAATGTTGCATTATGTGGATTGACACTATGGGTTCCCAAACAAAACGGTCCTTGAGAGCAGGTGCAAGTTTTCCTCTTCTCATGGCCCCTCAATGGAAAAAGCTAAGACTAGATTTGTAAGGCATGACCCCAGTGCACCGGTCATTTTCACATCTCCTGTCAAATTTAATCTGATGACTTCTTCACATAGAAGTTGTCAGGATTATTCCTAGGCATTGAGAGAAGACAATCACAACTCAGAGGTATAAAGTGAATTCAGCTCAAAACATCAGAGCAGGACCTATATGACAGAATATATAGCTTCAAAATCAAAATTTTTGTCATACAACTTCTGTTCATATTCATTCAGGATAGGTACATGGGTGTTTACATACATGAATGTATCACAAAAAACATTAACAATGGCATGATTTTTAAATCCATAAATCCATATAAATATCATATAACTGTCTCTCATAATTATACAATACCTTATCAAATGATTGAATTTCCCATATTGGCAACAGTCCAAATGTCAGATAATTTCATTCTCTTCAACTATTTTGTTCAGTATTTCCTCCAATATGCAATATTCAAATAGTCATCATAAATACCTTTTTAATATTTACACAACTGTGGTAAATTTGAATTTTGCAGCAAGACATATAAAAGTTAAATTTATAAATTGACACAATCTCTTGACTTACCTATCTTAGTAAAATTTCTTATTGGATTATCCAACTTGGTATTGGAGTTGAAAGCAAAGTATAATTTTCTCTCTCTCTCTATGGACTGGTCAACATTTACAAAGTCAGCCTATTTTTGTTGCCATCAAACGATAGGAACCACATTAGTCATTCAGTAACAAGATGTGGAAAGTGCTTGTAAAAAAATTAGAGATTGTTTGCATGGCTCTGGTTGGTAAAACCTGCAATCTTATCTACTCAGGAGGCTGAGATCTAAAGATCACAGTTAAAGCCAGCCTGGACAGAAAAAAAATAAAGATCTCTGAGACTGTTATTTCCAATTTTCCAGCAAAATACTGGAAGTGAAGCTGTAGCTCAAGTGCTAGAGTACTAGCCATGAGTGAAAAAGCTAGGGCTTTTGTTAAAGAAATGGTTTAAGGCCGTTAGTTTAACCCCTACTGCATGCGCACACACACACACACACACACACACAAACACACACACACACACAAGTGGAAAAAAAAAGTTGACTACTCCTCACCCCCCCTCTTTTTTTTTAACTTAACATAATATATCTACAAGGTCTTCTATTTTATAATAATAGGAAAAAACTTAATCTGTAAAAGTTAGCCTCATGACACATGCATGCTCCCTTTTGCTCATTTTGTGTTCCAGCTCCCTCTCCCTACCTGGGATCTCCATCAACAAACATTCCCTCAGACTGGCTTAGGATAACCTCATGCTGACTCAGATTTCAGGCTATATACATTATATATTAAAAAGGCAACTGAAGACCCAGGAACTCTAAGCCTTATTCTAAAAAAGCACGAGTACACAATAGCTTTTAAGATTAACATCATTTAAACAAAAAAAATCTAGAACACCCCTTCAATAACAAATAGATTATAACAAAAAATCTTACAAAATGGATTCTCCATGAGTCTCTAATTCTGACCACTTGTACTGAATGACACCTACAGTATCATTTAGAATCTTGTGATAATTCTCTTTTCTAGTTAACGCTTACTGAGCATCTATTTTCTTCCTGTCCCTTTTTGTTTTTTGGTTGTTGTAGTGGAGTTAAGACCTATCCATCAATGCAACAAAGATTATGCACCTCCTGTATGCAGTGTGTGGATTAGATTCCTCTAGAAAAATTATTCCTTTATCTCACATAGGAAAGACAAGATGAAATGTGGACTAAAAGACAGTCATTGTCAATTACAAGAAAATGACTTGGTCTTGTAAAGTTAGATAGGTTTTTCATGAGTAGAGTTTGGAGGAGGTGCAAAGATAAGATAAATGCTGTCCAATGTCAAAGGGGATGTCCAGCCCACAACCCAGGCCTCTGGGAAGTATTGACAGATGGGTTTATATGGATTTTGTGACACCACAATCTTCTCAGACCAGGATGTGCAAGTGGAAAAACATAGGCTTTGTAAATACCCCCATTTTAAATCCATCCTCTGCTACTTGATACCTGATCACAGCATGAGGTAAATTATTTAACCTCTTTAAGCCTCAAGAGCTGAATCTGTAAAATGGAGATAATAAGATTATCGACATCACATTATTGTAAGAGATTAAATGAGGCAATCCGTTACAAATTGACATGTCAGTTTGGTTGCTCACAGTTGTCAGGTGCTTTTTGCAAACAACGAATCATGATAATTAGAGAGAGGAGAGGTCCTGAGTCTTCAACCCAATAATCTTACTTCGGAAAGGAATGTTTCTGATGAAAAGAAGTCTCTTGTGTAAACATTGATTATCAAATAGGCTCCAGTAATAGAGCTTGTGTCCTTAAGCTTGTAAAATTTCTCCCTGTCTAGCCTTTTAGTTATTCTAGTATTACCTTCCATGCAATCCTTACTCTGAGGTGTACACATTTTCAGGAAACCACTCAGTGGGTTAAGGTGACAGAGCCCGCCATTAAGCATGTCGGAGGAGGGATTAAATAGAATTATAGAGATGGTAATGCCAAAGATGTTAGGCTGCTGAGCCTGTCAGCTCTCAGCTTTATTCTTGAGAGCATAGTTTCTCATCAACTTTCTTGTCAATCACATGTCTTGAACATCGTTCACTGCATCAGTGGACCATGTCTGCCGCCTTTATGCTAGGATTTTTCTTAGCTCATATCTGCATCAGGCACCCCTGGTGTTGCTACGGGTAGTTCTATTCATCCCTTGAAAAAATGTATCTGGACTACAGATTCTTGGATAACTCCTTTTAAATATGATATAACCCGGCACCTGTAACTCGTGTCTATTATCTTAGCTGCTCAGGAAGCTGAGCTCTGAGAATCATGCTTCAAAGCCAGCCTGGGAAAGAAAGGTCATGAGATACTATAATCTCCAAGTAACCACCCCAAATTCTGGAAGTAGCACTATGACTCGAATAGTAGAGGACTAACTTTGAGCACAAATGTTCAAGGACAGCATCCAGGCACTGAATTCAAACCCCAGGACTGGCACAAAAATGTGAACAAATGAACAAGTGAACAAATAGCGTTTTCCGGATCTCTGTTCCTCCATTAAGATATCAATTCTATAAGGGCAATTTATAAAATGTTTTGCATATACTATTGCTTTCAAAATGTACAAAAATGCCAGGCATAAAAGGTGTACTTGGTAAGTATTAGGTAACTATACGCATAAATTGGTGAATGAATGAACTTATCACCTTCAGGATATAGATTAAGGTTAATGTAATTCCTTCTTATGCGTGTAAATATTGATATGGACCAGAGTCAATTAGAAATTGTATAGTATGTGAAGCACCTGGCATCTTGTACATTTTTCTCTTTCCCTTTCTAATAAAAACTCACATTTAATTCTTCTCAGAAACTCAAATACAGAGGCTTGAACAAATCATATGTCAGTTATATTAAATTCAATTTACTGGATATATTTATAGGTTCATTGACAGTAAATTGGAAATATTACTTCCTATTCCATAACTTCATTGGGCTGTTATGACATTCAAAACACAATGAGTGTGACAAAAAGGTATAAAGTACTGCAACTGAAGACAGGATTTATAAAACTTGAATCATTCAGTATCTGCACTGGAACTATCTGGATTGAATTGAACTGTGTTTTGAAAGTCTCCTCAAGATTGCTAAACTCCTACCATGGCAAACTGTGAAAGTTTGCCTCAGAGATAAAGAAGAGGAATTTTAGTGGCGGTGCCAGCAAGGACCAGGGCTAGGTGAATGCAAGAATAACTAGATCAGAAGCTCCAGGAGAAATGAAAGGACATTCTGCCTACCAGTACAACCCCAGCATCTAGTACAGTGGCTTTCCTATAATCAATGCCCAACACCATCTGCTGAATGAATGATGCTGACAGTGGTGTACTATCTTTGGAATTCTTCTTGAGGCTTAGCACCGAGGAGGAGACCCTTCTTGAAACAAAAGATACAGGTCAAGCACATGAATTTCTGTCGGCCTCTTGCCAAAAGGAAGAGGATTTCCTTCTGATGCCTTCTTCCCCTTCCATTTGAACAATGTGCACAAGCTGGAAGAAGGTATATAAACATATACATTGTGTTTGTATGGCCCGCTCTGCGTTGATAATGGACACATTTCCTGTCTTATGAAGCTGTCAGAATCTCTGTTGTCAAACGTTTCTCTCGGTCCCCAGAATACCATTCATTAGCCTTCCCTGGAAATGAACAGAGGGCCCAGGTGCCTCACCTTCAATTGTTGGCCTTTTCGTTGTCTCCTTTTAATAATTTCCAACAGAAGCTTAGCAAAACCAAGGGAGAGTTACTTGAAAACCCGACATAAAGTTACTGTCTTGAGGAATTAGCTAATTACTAAACATATTCTTAATTTTTCCCCTTGTTTGGGGTCAGTCTCTGTATGTTAACCATACTCCACTGGAACTCATGATCCCCCTTTTTGTGCCTCCTAAGTGCTGGCACTGCGAGTATAAACCACCATCCCCTGCTCTGGATGTTTCTCGCCCCCAATTAAGAGACCAGACGTTCTAGGCAACTCTTTTCCTAATTTAAAAATGCACAGGAAATAGCTATGAACATATTGATTGTAACAAGGGTAGTTCAGTTTCACCTTACAGCACACACACACACACACACACACACACACACACACACACACACACACACACTTCCCATCCCCACCCCCTTGACATTTCACTGTTTGTCAACTTCCAGTGTGGAGCAGCTGCAAGGATCCTTGGGCTTGGCTTTAGGTTCAGGTTCCAACTCATTACCCAAATGGCGGCCTGCGAAGCCACCTGCTCCCATGTGTCATGTCTTACCTCACAGACAGCATTGGGCCAGAGGGTGGAGAGAGGAGTGATTAAAACAAAGGGGCTCAATAAGTACAATTATTCCACATTCATCAAGAAATGGTTTCAAAGTGAAGATAAATTGTGGGCCCCGAAACTGCTGAATGGTTCTCTTGACTGTGATTACCACCTACCCATGCACACTTATCTCCTGAGTTCAGGCCATCAGCTGCTTCCTGTGTCAGAATCCAGGCCAACTGAGAAGTCAGTAAGTCTCAAAGAAAGGAGAAAGTACCGAGAACACCTTCCCAGTTCAGGCCCTAAGTGTTAATGGGTGGAGTTTGAAAGGGAGTCCTTTAAGTTGACAGCAGGATTTGTCTCTTAAGGAGTCCAGTAAGCTTTGCTCAGATCTAAATCTCATAGTCTTTGTGTCTATAAAATCCATCTTTCATGCAAGTGCTTGTAACAATTGCCCTTATGCTAAGAGCACACCAATTTAGGATTTTTCTCTGAAGGTTTGGAAAGCTGAGCGGGCTTCACATTGTTCTACCTGCTGCCTTCAGCTGTCCATTTGCTTCTTTATTCTCTCTTGACCTGTGTTGCTCTTTACTTTCCTCCAGGATGGAGCCTGAGGACCAAACAAAGGCGGAGAAGGAATTCCTCTCTCCTCAGTGCTCACCGCCACACCACTATGCCAAGTGTGCATGGCTGCGGAGCAGAGAAACTGGTGTAAAGTTGGAAGGTACCCTTGGCTGATGAAGCTACCATCACTTTCTTTGTGATGACTTCTTTGTTCCCTAACCTTTTTGACCTTGATGAGCTAGATGGAAGAAAGAGCCAGAGAGGAGGAGTTGGTCATCCAGGCCCAGTTACTGATAAACGGAGGAAATAAGATTTGAATTGAGATTCTTTGATAGGGAGATCGAAGTTCTTTCGATTCTGCTATATCTCAGAAAGTCATGTGGCTGGGGAAGGGGCCTGAGAAATAATGGTAAAGGAGATAATGGGGAAACTTTATCAATGGTAAAAAGCATGGTTTCCATTCCTGGAAGGATCCAGCACTATGGATCCACAGGTCCAACAGTTCAAACTGATCTGCATACGAGAAGTTCCTGAAATAGCTCTGCCCTGATTCCCTGGTGCAGTTTTCTAGTGCTGTTGTAACACATTGCCACAGACAGTGGCTTGCAACCATGAGATATTTTTAATCCTTTAGTTCAGGAGGTTAGACTTCCAAAACAGGTTTCACCAGGTTAAGATTAAGGTGGTGGTGGGAAAAGAAAAAAAAACAAAAACCAAACAACCATGAGAGATTGCTATATCTCAAAAAAAACCCAACAAAAACCCAAGAGAATTACAGGTGCTCTAATATTAAGCACAGTTAACTTTTATTGCTTGTTATTTTCTGTTACATCATATCATTTATTGAGAATCTATTACATAATAGATAGTGGGTTTGGCACTAAGGATGCAAAGGTAAGACAATTCAACTCTGCCTTTAAGGATCTCCTACATCAGCACCTAAAATTCCGTAACAGTGATATAAATTTAAAAAACCCACCTTTTAATAAAACAGTGCATAAATGCCTGATATATGGGTATATGACAGTGACATGCATTTTCTCTGGGTATGAGTTATATTTCTCCGCAATGCTTTCATGCAGCCAATACTTATGAGTTGCCAGCTATTTGTCCAGGCTTTATAAACCCAACATTGTGTCTAACAGACAAGGTCTTTGTCTTTTTGTTGCTTACTTTTCAAACAACAGCATGCCTGCAAGAAAACTAACAATATATTCATGGACTAGCACTAGGAAAGAGATAAATGTTGATGCTCAGGGGATTTCTGGGGGATTGGAAAAATAAGATGGAGTGGTAAGGAAAGTTCTTTTTTGGCTTTTAAATTAAGCAGGAGCATAAAAAGAATAGCATTCTGTCAGAAGAGTTTTCTAGGGGTTCTTCAGGGTAGTGGCAACATTTGGGAATGATGATAGCTTACTACAGAAGGCAGAAAGGGAACCACAAAACCCCTCAAGTTTTGTTCCTCTTAGTTGGGCAGAGAAAAAGCAAAGTCCTGACCACAAACTCTTACACTCTACCTTCCAGCCTCTGAAGACAAGGTGAAAGTTTATGTCAACAGTACGTTCATTTTCTATGTTTGTGGAACAAATGACCACAACTGTACTGGTTTGAAACAACACCAGTTGACCATCTCATTGTTCCATAGGTTAGCAATCTAAGAAGAATGAGTTGGATTCTTGGATCAGAGATTAACAAAAATTAAACCAAGGCGTTATAAGGACTGTGGCCTTCTCTGGTGCTAAGGGGACCCTTTTCAGTTCTTGTGGTTGTTGGTAGAAATTAATTATTGATAGTTACAGAATCACTCTGCTGTTGGATGCCTACTAGGGGCCATGCTCAATTATAATACACTATTTAAATTTCTTGCAAGGTGGCTGTTTCCACAAGCTAATCTTCTCATCCCAATCTTTCCAGTCCCTTTGAGGGCTCACTTTATTATTAGGAAGGGCCAAACTTCATAACGTGTTTGGTTTTTGTTTTTTTTTTCACTTAGCACAAAGTCGACTGATTTGTAACCTAACTCACATGACATGCGAGACATGACTCAAGGCTTGGACACGATGCGGTACATCCTGTGGAAGTGTCTTAGAACTCAACTCACCACAAGCAATGGCAATCTAAAATGACTCCAGCCATCAGCTTCAAAAGACATGAAAGCATATTAGCTTTTGCTTGTTGTTGTTTGTGTCTATTTTCTGAAAGTGAAGCTATTTGTGGTATAAATTAACTCTATTGGTTTTCACTAAACATATATACTCATGAAGAGTCACAGTGATTATTGCTACACACTATACACCACCCTAAGAGAGTGAAATACACACATCTATTATCCAGTGCTGGGAATCGATCCCAAAGCCTTCACACAGCCTAAGCCCATGTTCTGACACCGAACCACATTCCCAGCCTTCCCTCACTGAATTATTACAACCCTATTAATTAAGTACTAGACCTATTCCCTTCTTCGGGATGAGAAAACTAAGTCATTTGAGAAAAGACAGGCAATATTCCTAGGGTCCCCAGGGAGTGACAGAGCAGGCTGAAATTCAGGTAGCTTACATTGTCACATCCTGTCACAGAACACTGTCTTCTTTTAGTTTCACGGAAATGGCATCATTTCACGTTTACTAAAATCCACCCAAACTGGCATTTCTAGTAATCCATTACTCTAGTAAATAATTAATGATGCTTTTCGGTGGCTCAAGATTGCTAAGACAAGAGGAACAGGTTTCAGTAGCAAAATGACTCTTTCTGTACCTGGGAAAAGATGATTTTTAGGAATTAATCATTGTATTTTTATGTAACAATTCCACATCTCCGAAGTGTTTCTCAAGTACTTCAGCAACTTTGCCACAGACAACAGATGAACATTTCCAAGCTCATTCTTTACTCAAAAGTTGGTGGTGAGATAGCAAGAAGCAAAACATAATATAGAAAGGTAATGTAAAACTAGTAGAGAAAAATAATTTAAAAATAGTAACTATCTGGTGCCCTTTTAAGCCAAAACTTCACTAGCTATTACTAGTGTTGCATTCATTCTATCAACCAGCATATAAATGGTTTCTCTATGCAGTTGAGTTTCAGGTTTTTAATGATACACATTTCTAAGGAACATTTCTTAAACTTCAAGAGGGAGGTCATTTAATGATTCATGTTTAGATAAGAGGTATAAGGAAATGATGTTCTTTCAAGTTTTGGTTTCAAATCTTGTTATCTAACCACCAGACTGATCTTTTTCCTTACTGGAAAGAGAAAGGAGGCAATGTGGTTTGTTTGGAATTGGCCTTTATGAAGATAATTTTGTCCAAACTAAGCGGGGATGGAATGACTCATTGTTCATTATATATTCACCGATGGCTTCCACTCTGCCTACTCTTTATTATCTATGAGTACTTGCCCGAGTCTTCTGACTTTGTAGATCATGTTGGCACAATTGTCTTCCATGTGTCTTTCAGATGAAGCCACCAAATATTGATCTGTGTGCTAAATTTATTTCATCTTATCATTAAGACATGTCTTCTAACAGTGATTTTTGTCAAGGAGAAAGCCAAAGTTTCGGAGTAACTTATCATGGTGTAAAACCCTGTGTCATTGCTGAAGTGATGCATAAGATGAATTTTATCATATAAAGCTAGTTCTCCAGGAACAGTTCATTTTTGTCATCATACGCTAGAAATTTCTCTGATAAGCTTATAAGAAGCATGGTCAGAATTGTAAATAGTTCCTTCAAATCATGGTGCAGGTTTGAAGCACTACCAATTGTTAATATTTTTTAAAAGACATTGTGGAGCATTCTTACACTATCTGGTGATTATATAATACTTTTTTTTTTTGGCCAGTCCTAGGCCATGAACTCAGGGCCTGAGTTTCTTTTTTGCTCAAGGCTAGCACTCTGCCACTTGAGCCACAGCGCCACTTCTGGCCATTTTCTGTATATGTGGTGCTGAGGAATCGAACCCAGGGCCTCATGTATATGAGGCAAGCACTCTTGCCACTAGGCCATATTCCCAGCCCTATACAATACTTTTTGATGGTGAGGTTTCATAGTTAGTGAGACTCAGAAATCTGTGTAGTGGTAACTTCCTTAGATAATGCAGGCCGACTGTAGAGCGATTTTGGAATTTAGATAGTGTATTCTGGATGAAGCTTTGTGTTTTTTGCTTCACTTCCATGAGATATCTGACTTATCTCCCTTATATTGCAAGATTTGGGACTCTTGAAACATTTCAGTTTAAAATTAACAAAAAAAAAATCTCACCCAAGCTCCACTGAACATAGAAAAATTCTATTTATTTACACAACTAAGAACTACAGAGGCAACTGGCCTCAGTTACAGTCTGATCCAGCAGACTAATTATGTTTGTGTTAGGGGTTTCTTTTTATTTCTCATGAATCTGCTCCACATGCCTGTTTTGGCCTTAGGGTATTAGTACTAATTGTAGCTGCCATGGAACTGGCAACTCTAGCCCCACATTTTCTTACATTCAACTATAGAACAGGTGTCCTAATGCAATTGTCCCAGTCTTTTTCCTAAGGATTTTTCTAACTAGATGATCAGAGACTACTCACCTATCCTTCATAAACTGTAATGACACTGGATAATTTAAGCCAATGAAGAGCCAACAATAGATCTCACTAAATTCACATGGAACATGGATATTTCCTAAAATAATATTTCAGTATACTGTCAACAAGGAGAAGTAGCAGAAGCAATCGGTATATTCCTAAGAGTTCACTTAGGTGGCTGAGAATGAGTTTCTATCATTAAAACATTGGAGATCATCCTTACAATCTCTCCTATTTGATTGGTTTTCTAGTTCTACCTTCTTTTCATTCGACTCAGTGTCAAACTTCCCATAAAAGCCTAGTCCACAGATGATTTCATTAAAGCCCAGGATGGGTTAACAGCTCAAGACACAAAGTACTAGATCATCAATGTCTTGTGTGTTTTCATCGAAAGTCCTGGTATTCATCCCTTAATTTGCATTGACCTGGAATCCAATGGGTAATTATTTAAATGAAAATTAAAAAAAATAGAACTTGATTCCCTGAGGTTTGATATTCATATATTATTGTCATGTGGAATGTGAAGCTATCAGTAACCTTAGGGGAAAGAAAACCTTCCATCAACTGTGTAAGTAGTAAATCTTTCTGTATACTACATGAGATTTTGCTAAAAGGATATAGAATTTTCTATTTGTTGTGAGGAGATCTAGGAGACCCAGGCATCCCACCCATTCACTCCTCAGTCATGAACGAAACTTCCTACATGCAGGCTGGAGGATTGGTTCATCCTCTCTTTATCACCATGACATCTGGAGTAGTTTCAAAGCTCATTTGGTATTTGGCATCTGAGAGACTCATGGCAGGTGTGGTGCTGTAAAGGACAACATCTGAACCACAGAGAAGGCAATCAATAAATACAAGCAGGCACCTTCTCTGTTCAAGGCCACAGTGAAGAAAACTTAACCTGGATGTCAGGAACACTAACCTTTAACAAGAAGTACTACCCATCAGTTCAGTATCTTAAGGAACTGCTCCTTTTTTTTCTTAGTGTGATTTCCATCTTCTGAAATTCTTCCTTCATTCAGTCTTCAAGGCCCAGCAAAATAGTTATCCTCTCCAACAGATAATCAAGTGGTATAAGTAGAGCTATTTTCTGAAGATTCCTAAACCAAGTCCCACAGCAGACACATGCTATTAATGTTTTCTTTGGTCTATTTCCCCTATTAGAGCTTTTGTTTTGTTCCTGTCCTGTGGCTTGAACTCTGAACCTGGGAACTGCCCCTGGGCTCTTTTTTGCTCAGAGCTAGTACTGTACCACTTGAGCCACAGTGCCATACCCAGCTTTTATGTGTGTGTGTGTATGGGTGTGTGTGTGTGTGTGTGTGTGTGTGTGTGTGTGTGTGTGTGTGATTTGATTGGAAATAAGAGTCTCATAGACTTTCTTGCCTGGACTGGCTTTGGATTGCTGTCCTCAGATCTCAGCCTCCTCAGTAGCTAGGATCACAGGTGTGAACTATCAATACCAGCTGGGGAATTTTTTTTTTTGACCTTCTGCATGCTCATTTCAAAATTGAGATAATATCCTATTTCTGGAGTGGTTATAAGGATAGATGACTACAAGTACTAGAAAGGATTAATCAACATTAGGTAGCTGGTATTGAGTCCTGTAAAAAAATTCTTGTCTTGTAAGAGTTAAAATTAAAAAGTAAAAGTTGGTAATACGATCAAGGATGAGGTCTTGACCCATCACTTGAAGCAGCCGCATACACAACCAGTGCTGCAGAAAGGCATTGCTGAGCCTTCCACAGGACACAAGCTGGGCCCTGGTGCCCATCAGTACCCACCTGGGATTAGTACTGACTTAAGATGGATTTCAGTGGTCTCTGGTCTCCTTAGTGCCTGCCAGGCAACTGCTTAGCTCATGTGGAATATTTCCTTTTGAAATGTGGTTTCCAACGGTGAGGAAAAACATCTTGTCTTCATTGGATGTGCAGGAGCAGAAGTGGATGGCCATCTCCCGAGGATACAGTAGAGAAGCTCCTGTGTGGCTGGTAACTGTAGATGCCGCATCCCTTAAGGTCTCTCAGGACTGTGATTCTCGCCCTCTGGATATTTCAACTTTTCTTCTTTCATTCATCCTTTTAAAAATGCCTTTTCTCTTCCTATTCCTGCTCTCTCCCCTGTACATGAAAAATAAACTTAAGTGCCCATTTTATTTTCCTACTAAGAGATGACAACACATAAGGTACTAATAAACTATTTGTGCTAGGAAATGCTCAGAGGGAAAAAAACACAGAAAATAAATCTAAAGTGATGAGTGATGTATGTATCTAACTAACCTATACATCCCAAATATATTTGAACCTTTCTGCAGATAATATTATGGTCCCCCACAGAGGGACCACATTTAATCATTTTAGTCTCCCCTCCCCCCCTTTGGAGTAGGATCACAATTTGACCTATAAAATGAAAAATAAAAGAGAAAAATCATTTTCTTATTTTTTCCCCTCCTTTTTACAACCAAGATAGAAGCTGGTGACTAAAAGATGATTTATGTAACCCTCTGGATGCTGTCTGTGGTACTCAGCTGTTCTGGCTCCCCTCCAACAAAGCGAAGTCAGCAGTACCTGCCCTGTGACCACACAAGTTCCTACTTGCTGATGACAGGGCTGATTTTTTTTTTTACCTGTTTGAGCACCTCTGATGCTTTTCTATCTCCAATCGTGGTACAAAAGCAGAATTAAAGCCTAATTGCGTCTTCCTGGCAGCTTTATGAACAGGACTTAAAGTTGATGGGGATGTCTTCTCTCCTGTATGATTAGGTTGCCAGAAGGCTAAACCAGTCATGCTTTGCTTATTGGTAGCAAGCTTGATGTGGCCCTCTCTGCTTCTTCTTCCTTAGGAAGGTTAGGTTGGAACCAAGGAGCTAGTATTAGAATCATTGCTTTGTGTGTCTTACCTGTGTGGCCATGTCTTAGTCTTCTCATTTGTCAGAAACATAGAATAGCATGACCCTGAGAGCTTGTCAGTGAGCTGAGGAAGCTGATGACACATTTGTTATATAGTAGCACTTAGTGGCTTGGTTCCTATGTATCTCTTAGCTTGGGATTTATCCTCTTGATGGCAGGGGAATAATCAACCATGGTGAAGAAGAGAACCTGCCTGTAATTTTGAATGTGCAGAGTGAACTCTGGACAAAACTGCAGAGCTCTTTGCATTGTTACCATAGTAGCCACCTCTATCTTTGCACCTTCTCTCTACTCTAGCCTTAAGTACTTGCAACTCATGTGACCTTTTCCTACTTTAAGTACTTAAAAATTATTTGGTGTTGTTGTAAAGGTGATGTAAGAGGGGTTATGGTTACATACATCAGATGAAGAGTACAATTCTTTTTGAACAATCTCACCCCTTCCCTTGCTTTCTCCCAGTTTTTCCTCCCATCCTCATTCATGAGTCATGCAGTTCATTTTTAATGGCGTATCTAGTGAATACCACTGCTGCATTTGTTCACACTTTAAGTATTTTTGGGGGGATAATGCCTAAGGCATTTCAAACTGAGGTGCATAAGATTGGTAATACAAATATTGTTTAAGTAATGCTTTAATAATATCAGTTTATTGTGGACTATTGGGAAGAACTAGCTTCATGCTTGACTTCTAGATCTACATGTGTTATTTATTTACCAAATATGTGTAGCTCTTTTAGGTGATGGAGTCTGGACACTGAGCATATAATTGACTGACTGACTTCAACATGGTCACTTTCCTCAGGGTCTCCTCGGTTTGTGAGACACAGCTGTGTAAGTATAAACAGTAGCAGTATCATTGGTAAGCTTTGTTTGATGGACTTCATATATAGTCATTTATTTGTTCTTTGTAACAAGCTGTGAGTTGGTTAATATGATCAACTCTCATCTGGAGCAGGAAAATAGATTCACAGATACAATATTCTACCCAAGTTTATTCAAACAGTGAATGAGGTCTAGTTGCAAAGTTTTTCCTCTTCTCCACTCTACCTCAGTTTCTTACTATGCACGAAGTAGTGTTATAGCCATTTCTAGAAGCCCATGTGTAAGAAGCAATTGATGACATAAGGATTATGGGCAGTATGATTGAGAAAGCTAAGGAAACAGGGAATACTCCAACCATCTAAAGGCAGTAGGATGCTGAAGTTAACTAAGTTCATCATGTTATATCTACATGACAAAATACCTATAACTATCACAAAGGCAAGACTATTCTAAACTTTAAGTGGAATAATAGAAAGTAGAAAGTGTCTTTGCTTCAATATAAACATCTCTGCAGGTCAGACAAAGTCATTTGCCACTGATGCCAACACAATGCCATTTCTGCCCAGGAAGAGTTCACAGTTGAAGAAGGGAGTAGCTATTTGACAATTGATCTTCAGGCAACACTAGAAGGTTGTTCCTGGGATCTTGGAGAGGGGTCAGGGAAACCCTCAGAGAACACCTTTGATTCTTTCTCTCTGCTTCTCCAACTTAATACAAGTAGAACATTACTCTGCTTTCCAGTTGCTTCTCCAGGCAGTAACGAGGCAAAGTCCCAAGTTCAAATCCATAACTCAGTGCCCTCTAATCTTTGCTTCCTACATTCAGGTGACAAACTCAGAGGGCCAGCCTGCTTTAATCCTTTCCCACCCTCCCCTGTACAGTCTCCTGTTAGTTTAGGAATACCTCTAGTCTTTGGGAACATTAGGAAACAGGAACTCAAGTTTGGTTGCCGACCTCACATTTTCTCTAGCTTGGGCTCCACAAAGTTTCAGCTACGCATTTGACCCTCACATGAATACTTGCAGTATTTCAAGGATGTGGTGCAATGGTAGCTTTCCAGCAGGCGAGGAACATTCCTTCCTCCTGCTGAAAGCTTGCACACTCGGGACCAAGCACAGTCCTTGCACGTTCCACCCTTGGTCATGATTATATAATTTTAGGAAGAAAACCATGAATGTCAGAGCAGGGGATGGAAGTGGCTGCTGATAAGACCTTATGGGTAGTAACTATAATACACACTGTTACTACTATAGATCTTGGACAACGGAAGAGGCCCTCTTTGTTACTTGTGTTTGTCTGTCTTCACTCTCATCTTGAGTGGTAAGTGGAGACTGGATCCTCCTCTGTATGATCCCAAAGCCATCTCTCCTGGTGTGGCCTGTGGGACCAGTCACCACTGCTTTCGTTCTTTCCATGGCTGTTCCTCCTTCCTGGTAGCGATTCCTTTTTTTTGTGTGGAGAAAAGTGAATTTGTCCCAGCCACTCCTCTGCAACAACAGGAATTCATGATGGCTTCTAGATCAAAGGGTGAGGGAGTAGGGAGTGTTTTGGGGGGTGGGGTGTGGGAGCTCTCTGGATGTTTGCCTGCCCACTGCTTCATGCTGTGTACCTGGGAGGGTAATCTTTCATCCTGATGGTGCCTTCCTTAGAAGCCTATCAAACAACACGGGCTTTTTCCTTCTCCTTTTTTATCACCCTCTGGAACAAAGTTGGGACTTGTGCAATGACAGGGAGCTTTTCTGTGGGAACAATAATCTCATTTCAATATGTGTGGGTGGATAGATTATATGTTAAGGGCTTGGAGCTCAGTTGTAGGACTAGGGAGGGACTAGGTTAAATAGCTGTATGATTAACAAGCCGCTGTGTTTTTTTATGATCTGGAAAGAAAGGTTGCTGTGAGAATTATTGGTTCAGATTGGGAATGATTCATCCAAAAATATTCAATAGTTTGGGAGGTAGGAGTGGAGGAGGGAGGCATGGAATTTACAACCCTACTGCTTGAAAAGTATTGTATGCAATGTACTGAGAGGTGTTTGAGTCTTTCTTTCTTTCTTTCTTTCTTTCTTTCTTTCTTTCTTTCTTTCTTTCTTTCTTTCTTCCTTCCTTCCTTCCTTCCTTCCTTCCTTCCTCTCTCTCTTTCTTTCTTTCCTGTTCTCTCTTTCTTTCTCTTTGTTTCTCCCCTCCCTTCCTCCCTCCATCATCCCTCCCTCCCTCCCTCTCTTCCTTCCTTTCTTCCTTCTTTCTTTCCTTCCTTCCTTCCCCCCTCTCTTTCTTCTTGTCCTTCCCCTCTTTGGAATGAAGGAGGGTGTGTGTCAGGTAATATATGGTGCTACATCCTCTCTGGGAATAGTATTAACATGTACTAAATATAGCAAGGTCAGCAGGTAATTGCCACCAATCAAATCACCATACTATTGTGCTTGTTTTGCATGTGATGTTCTAGGTTTCTTCCAACATCACTCACTGAGTTTTCTGAGCATCTCTTAGAACCTGGCCAACTGGTACTGGGCTGTAGGGTCTATTATTAGCAGTCATGCTCTGTGCTTGAGTTCAGAACCAATGGACAGGAAAATAATGAAGACAGGCAGATGCAGATCAGAATATAAGCTCCCAAGACCAAAATACTACTAGATTTCAAGGAGAAACAAACAACAATAATGGTTTTCCTAACACCAAAACTTAGAATATAAAAACCATTTTCATTGTCAAGCAGCACTGGACCGTTCATGGCTTTTATCCCCCAATCTCAGCATCGAGAAGTAGTATAGAATATGTTCTCTGATCTCAGTGACACCTTCCAAAATCAAAAGAAAGAGAGAGACTCTACTAACAACCTTAGAGGTTTAGATGTGTACACTGATTGAGCCTGGCAGTGAAATTATCCCTCCCTGCAACAGAAGCAAAGGGAGTGAAAGAGGCCGTCTGGCTAAGGGTACATTCCTCCCTAGGAAAACCAGAACACTTGGGAATGTTTGTGGTAATGCCAACCATTGTTTCTCTCCACATTTCAGCATTCCTTGTTATTAGATCAGGGCCATAAGGACAAAT
This sequence comes from Perognathus longimembris pacificus, assembly GCF_023159225.1. Classification (NCBI taxonomy): domain Eukaryota; kingdom Metazoa; phylum Chordata; class Mammalia; order Rodentia; family Heteromyidae; genus Perognathus; species Perognathus longimembris. The sequence goes on from NC_063172.1 coordinate 10,668,934, forward strand.
CTGGCCAATGAATTTCAGTGGAAGTAATACATGTGGGCTCTATCAACTGAAAGCGTTAGCTATACCCCTTTTGCTCTGCTTTGGTGAGTCTGGAAGTGGTACATTTTAGAAGGCAAGCCTACATTCCCAACTGAAATGAATTGTGTGAAGGATAAGCAAGTTTTGTTTCTCAAAGCTCTCATGATTTGAAGACTTGTCTGTTACTATGAAAGAGCCTGGTCTCTCCTGACCAAAGTAATCCTTCTCCCCAAACATCAAGGACCCCATATGCTGTGAACAACAACAATAAGAAAAACAACAACAATAACAACAACAACAAAAGAATGAGATCTTTCTAGTCATGGAATACCTAACACAACAGAGAAGACAGAAAACAAACAAGACAGAAACAATTTCATCTGTGGCAAGAGCTATAAAGAAAATATAGAAAACAGCAAAATGCATATTTAAACGGATAATCAGGGCAATCATCTCTGAAAATATGTCTTCTTAGAAAATCTAAAATAACATGTCTCAGTAAAAAGTAATAGCCTTTTCACATACTAATCTCATGCCCTTAGAATCCCAACAAGAGCAGTGTTCTGGCAAAGATAAAATGTAAAAAAAAAATTTCCTTCAGTCCATTAACTTTAGATAAGAAGCTTCATTATCTTCCTATCCCTGTTGTGGTTTCATTTATAAGTAAAGCTTTGCTAGGTATCTGAAAAAGATGTATTTATATTTATAATATTAAATATGTGTTTCTGAAATAGATCAAAACCTGTTTCAAACAGCATTCAGTTGCCTTTCTCCTCATCTTCATCCTATGTGATATGACCTGCCTTGTGAAAAATCACTAATTCGGGACTGACTTCTGTCATGTCAGAATTCTAGCCCCAATGATGAGTGTGGATGGAGAACTTACAGGTATATCTTTCAAAGGGAACAGCACATACATGAACTTTAAAGCAATGAGTTGGGCTTTTCTTCAACTGATAGTCCAAGCATAACCCAAACTGGACTGCATTGGACAATTAACTTAAAAGCCATACAGATCTGTTGTCCTTGACTTTGGTGAAATTTTCTGACTGAGAGACTGAAGAGATGGCTCACCTCCATTTTTTTTCTCTTCATCTGTCTGCTCTGAGTGGCTTTGTGATTAAAACCCATGGCATTCACTACCCATCTTCCAGTGATTGGTACACATATGAACATGTGACATGACTCAGGTCAATAAAAGTGAACTTTGTGAAAAATCTAGTGGATTCACTTTTGGGTGCAGAAAAGAGAATAGCTTGCCTTTCTACTGGCTGTTAACCTAGGAGAACATAGGTCTTGCTTCCATCTTGCTTTAAAATACTGCAAACATGAAAGAGAATAGTGGTTCTCTAAGCCCTGGATGAATCTGTCATTCATGCCAGCTTCCTCCTGGCCCTAAGCCAATATGAGTTGCTTTTCTATGACTTGTAATGAAAAGAAATCTAATTAATATAGAGGATAAAAGTCTCAGGAGGAAAAGAATCCAATGAACCAAGTGTCAATTATTTTGCTGATTTAAATTCTTTTCAGTGTTTGCTACAAGTTTCTGGGCGCTTCAGCATGGTTCTAATAATTACCTGTGGAAGGAGCCCACATCTTAATCACTTTACCTTCCTTAGTGGGGAACATGCATTAAGAATAGAAAATAATTGCTTCTATCTAATTACAATGCTTTATTCAAGGAATAAAATGAGGGGGGAACCAGTAATCATTTCAAGAAATGGATTTGAAATAAGATATTTTTTTATAAACCAAGACAAAAACTACCCCCTATCCCCTAACAAAACCAACAACGTTTTTTAGTTGAAAGTTCTTTACTCAATGGGTGATTACATGAATGTTAACTGCTTGACTCTTTAAGTCAATTTAGTTAACACTCATAGCTGTTTTAGTCTCTCCCTAAGGTAATGCATTCTTCTTGGGAATGTAATTCTAATTTTAGACGGCCCAAAGGAGAAGAGGTACTTCAGAATTGACAAGTGGGACAAGTTTGCCTTAGATGGTCCTTAGTTTATAGTCAACACCATCTCCTTGGAAGGAGGAAGGAAGGAAGGGAGGGAGGGAGGGAGGGAGGGAGGGAGGGAGGGAGGGAGGCAGGGGGAAGGAAGAAGGGGAAATATTATTAAATGCTTTGTCGAAACCTAATTGTCACTGTAATTCAAATTTATGTAAGGTAAATGCTGTTGCTTCATATTTACAAATGGAAACCCAAATCTTGGAGTTAAAATTACAGTTAGTCTTTACTCAGTGTTTTATGGATTAGAGGTGCTTTCCTATGGGCCTAATATGAATCAGTAACTTAGTTCTTCCAGCTACCTCATGAAGTAGGTAACATTAACCTCATTTCATAGATGAGGAAACAGAAATCCGCGGTGATGGCATTGCTTACTCAAGTTCACATGACTTTTCTCAGGCCAAGCTTCAAACCCAGGCAGCCTTACCCCTGAATCTGTGTTCATAAACATTAGGCTATTTTGACCCTATGAGGCAAGGGACCTCTGAGGGTTGATTTTTCTCAAGGTTTCCATGCTCATTAGTAGCTGTAATTGTCATGTTTTTTAATGCAGATAACAAAATTAAATCAAACTATTTTTAGCAGAAAGGAATCCACTGAAGGATGTAGATAGCTCCCTACACCAACTTACCAAAAAAGGCTCTGATAAAATGGAAATGAAACTTTCTGTTGACGTGGAGACACTTACATTGCACAGAGGTACCACAGTTTGGAGAGAATGTACATGTGGGCTAAATGACAGGTGTGCAACTGTGGGATTGAAATTGAATCCAGATCTAGCCAACTCCAGGGTCCATGTTGTTAATTACATTGTTCCACGCTAATTACTCATGCCCTTGTCCCACCATGATTTAGGCTCACGTAGCTTGGCATTTATGGATCTGTCACATCTCACAAATGTTCTACTCATGATGCCAAAGAGGTATTTCTAGGTTCATGTTTGTATGCGATTAGAATGCCATTTTTTTTCCATGAAGAACTGGAATGGATACTTGAGGTAGAAACTTGATGCACACATTCAAATTTCCTTATGCATTCTTCCTGGTGTCCAGAACTGGCCCAGTATTCCTTATCTTTCTTTCTTCCTGTGCTTGAGACATTTGCTTTTATTTTTTATTTTTTTTATTTTTTTTCTCAAATTTTTATTATCAAACTGATGTACAGAGAGGTTACAGTATCATACGTTGGGTCATTTGCTTTTAGACAGGGAGCTCCAAGAGGAGAATTTGTACTTTCTGCATTCTCATCTAATCTAACTGTGTTGTAAATACTCAACTAAATACTTTCTAAATAAGAAGTAGCGTGGACAGATAGGCAGTGGAAAAATTTTGTTACTAATTTTTTTTTCCACGGAGCAACATGTTTAATCAGATTTGGAGGTAGTTTGTGGACAGATAGAGAACTAAAAATAAATTAGAAGACCATGGCTCATGTCAGAGTTGGTTACATCTCTTCTGTGGCCACAATCATCCCACAATACACACCGAGTCCCAATCTCTGTCCGCTGGGCCAGCCCACATTCCATAGTAGACAGTGATCTTCCCTTGTCACAAATAATTCATGTTCTATGTTAAGCAATGATTTGTCCCTCCCTACAAACACATCCTATTCCACTGTAAATCCAGTTCTCTATCACAACTCCAGCACACCCCTCAACAAACCATGATTGTACTTTCTCAAGCCAGCTCACATCACATGTAAGCGTAAGTTCTCCTTCCCCATAACAAATTCACACTCCATGTTAAGCACAAAACTTTCCTCTCCCCTAACTCCCTCATGCCTCATTGTAAACCTCATTTGCCTCTCCTCACTCCTCCCTGTTACTCCTCTCCAGAAAAACACAGTTCTCCCTCCAACAACCATCTCATACATACAAGAAATTCTAGTGCTCTCCCGCTCCATAGACCCCCACCACAGTAGTTTCCAATTCAACAACCTCACACGCCACAGTAAAGAGCTCTTTACCTCCTCAACTACTTCACACTCTACAGACAGTACCAATCCTTTTCCTCACAACCAATTGATCTCCTAATCACATGATGCTCTTTTCCTGAATAAATTTATACTCACAATTAAGTACCAATCATATTAAGATTATTGGTTGAGATTAGGCACCATGAACTTTTGCTGGTATTGGCCTTGAACTTCACTCTTCTCAATTTCTTCCTCATGAGTAGCTAGGGTTCCAGAAATGTAACCAATACTTAGTCTTGAAGCCTATTCTAAGAATTTTCCAGTGAAAGATGTATCAGAAAGTACATAAAAAGGTAGTCTGTCATGTCACCCATAACAATGAATACTGGAGAGAATGGAAGTGTGTACCTTACAGGTAATGCCTAAGGAAAGTTCTATAGGCATACAAAAACATAATTATAGGTGGGAAAACTTTCTATGCTGTGTTGAGAGAAAAATAGGATGAATTGCAAAATGAGCATTTCACACTGACTGTAGCTGCTCAAGCGTCACAGATATAGAAGAATGGAAAACAGGCAGATGGAAGTATTTTTGGGGAAATATTGAGTTATGAATGATATATATATATACATATATTGAGTTTATGAATGATATGATATATATGATATGTATATATATACATAGTATAGTGTCCTGTTGCTTGTATAATAAAAAGTAGACATTAGTGGAAGAAACTAGAGGGATCCTTTAGTCCTCCTCAATTTAAATAGTTTTGTCACTGTATTAGCTCCTTGTTTCTTTCCAGAATCCCTAGATGAAATGTCCTCTTGTAGGTTCAGAAGAGAAAGTAAGCCATATGCCGTAGGTCCTGCAAAAACCCAATGGGGACTTTAAAAATACATACATACCTATGTTCTTTTTAATCCCACCCTACTTGGATATGTTCAATGTGGGAGAGGTACAATGGTGATGATTGTGTGTGTGTTATTTTCTAGTCCAAAGGGAATGAACCTGGTAGTGCATTTCTCTATCTAGGAGCTGATCACCTCACCTACCTTACGTACCACTATTGACTTACGATCTAGCAAAGAAGGAGATCAAGAAACCTTATTTTAGGCATGGTGTTTCACATCTACAATTCTTAGCAGTCAGGAAGATGATAAATTTGAGCACAAAGCAATCACATAGAAATATTCTATCTCACTAAAAATGTGGAAAATAGTCACAATTAGTTTTTGAACCATTGATTTCAGAATGTTGGATCTTTAGGTAAAATGCCAAAAAAAAATTCTTCATGATTAATAAAGCTAAATATTGTCACAGCTGTCCTTTAGGGTCCTTGAAGGATTATTGTTGGGAACTCTAGTAGGTCCACAAACACATATATGTACATATCTCACCCATATATGTCCCATATGCATGTGATATATCATATTCTATACAATGGAACAAATACAGCAAGAATTCTGAAATGTACATAAATGAGAAAGGAGGAGGAAATGTGAAATGAGTCTGGAGGGAGGGAACAGAGAGGATGGGAGAGAATGACAGACGGGGTGACTGATTCAAGAAGCCTGAACAATTAGATAGACAAGTAAAATTGTAACCTCCTTGGACAACCTTTAGAAATTCAGGGAAAAAATAATTGACCAAGTTCTATTTTGGTACAAGGTTAGTTAAATCCATAGACACGTAATTCCCAGATAATGAGGGCCAACTGTCCTCTTATGGAACTCTGTTATAATTGAACCCAAAGAGGTTCCTGCCTTCTTTCTCCAGGCTCACAGCTGGGAGAGGCCTGTGCCCATCAGCCTGTACAAGGAAGGCAGGCATCCTGACTCTTTACTGAGTGCATTTCCCTAGGGCCCAGTTAACAAATAACTCGAGTGAACATCTCATTCAGTCGGTTGTTCCAGGTAGCATTTTTTTTTTCTGATTTCCTTCTTTTATTTTCTTTCTCCCACCCCCTCCTTTCCCCTCTCCTCTCCTCTCCTCTCCTCTCCTCTCCTCTCCTCTCCTCTCCTCTCCTCTCCTCTCCTCTCCTCTTCTCTTTTCTCATCTCCTCTCCTCTCCCCTCCCCTCTTCTCCCTTCCCTCCCCTCCTCTTCCCTTTCATTCCCTTCCTTTTCCTTTCCTTTTTGCCTTTCCTTCATCTTCTCTCTTTTCTTTCCTTTAATTCCCTTCCCTTCCCTACTCTTTGCTCCCCTTTTCTTCTAGTTCTCTTGCCACCACCACCATTACCACCTCTTCCTCCTCCTCCTCCTCCTCCTCCTCCTTTAATTTCCCCTCCTACTTCTCTATTTCACAGTCTCTTTCTCCCCATGTTATTTATTTATTTATTTATTTATTTGTCAGTCATGGGGCTTGCACTCAGGGCCTGGGTGGTCTCTGTATTTTTTCACTCAAGGCTAGAATTCTACCACTTCTAGCCACAGCATCACTTCTGGTTTTCTGGTGGTTAATTGGAGATAAGAGTCTCAGGGACTTTCCTGCCTAGGCTGGCTTTGAACCACGATTCTCAGATCTCAGCCTCCTGAGTAGCTAGGATTAGCTACCACCACCCAACCTTTGTTTGTATTTTTGAGATAGAGTCTTCCTCTGTTGGCCAGTTTGGCCTAAAACTCACAATAGTTCTGTCTCCGCCTTCCTAGTATTGGGATTACAGGCATGAGCCACCATACCCAGCTGACAGCACTTCTAAAGCTTCTCCGTTGTGAATTCGCCTCCTTACTCTCCTGTGGTTTGCTGGACACTGGCTACTGTGTCAGATGAAGCGTATGCTGCCTGAGCTGGCCTGAGACATCAAAGCCTTGCCATTGTCCCTGCTCCCAAAGTGACAAAAGTCGCAGCAGAAATAAACAAAGCATTGCTTTCTACATCTTAAAGTACCAGAGAACAGCGGCAGATTTACAAATCCAAATGGGCAAAGAGGCATTTTCTCCACCCCCACCCCATTAATGCTATATTAAATTTCTGGAATTTGGTCCTTAAAAATAATTCCGATCTTTGCATACAGATCACCACTCTGCTTTTTCTAGAACAACGGGTGTTTTTGGATTTCAAGACCATCGCTTCTCAGGAGACATTTTCAAGTTCACTAAACAGACTGGCCAGCAGAGCCCCGGCAGATCTGGCCTCTGGAGGTTTGTAGTGTGACCCGAGGGAAGCAGCTCAGCAGGGATGGAGGCTAGCAAGAGCAAGAGAATGCCACAGGGATCCCATGATGCCGGTGTTCCGAGGCAAGGGAAGGGCGATGTCAGTAAGTGATAAGCCCAGGTGTTTGTGGCACCTTACTGGAAAGCTATGCAAATGAATGGAAACTTCCTGGCAAAAGACCTTGGCTTGTTGCAACTTCACGGTCATACTAAGGTGATAATCCAAAGAAGAGGTTCGCCTCTCAATCCTAGAGGTGATGTTCCTCTTGACCTTAGAGGAGCTCTGGTTTGTGAGAACCAGGAAGCAGCGCAGTGTCAGACATGCTAGAGGATACAGGGATGGGCTGCCATTCAGGCTAAGCTGTTCCCACTGGGAAGTTCCATGGGAATCTCCAAAACAGAAGTCATATTCAGGGCCAACATTGAGCAGTGAGGCAGGGTCCCTGTGTGCCCACTAGCATTCTTGGAATTTGTATTCTCGTTTGTAAAGCTATTCACTTCTTCAGCAAATGATGACAGCCAGCTGCACGGCCAGGGACTATACTAGATCTTATTGTTTCCATGGTGAACATAGTCCCAGATCTTGGCCTTCGTGGGCTTCAAGTCTGGTGGAGAAAGTCAGGCATAGAAACAGAAAATGGCATGCCCACATGAAAACACAGCTTGGGGACTCCTCTCTCAGACTCTGAGAGTGAAGAAGGAAGAGTTTCTTAGAGTTAAGAGGCCAGGAAGAGGGAGAAGGAGAGATCTTGGAGAAACCATTAGCTGTGCAAATATCATCCCAATGAAGAGGAACAGATTTTATAATTCCTTCCAACTCTGAGAACCTACGATTCTACTTAAAGTCACTCCACTTTAGTGTTGTTTTGTTTTATTTTGTTTTTTGGTATGACTAGGAATCATAGTGTAGCTACCACATAGAGTAGGGGTGTTTATTACTAGCTTATATATGAATATTCTGGCCAGTTTTAAAGGCTAAGAATGGTAGCTCTGTATATTATTGTTGAGATCCATTTATCATTTGAAAGGAGCAAATAGGCTGGGAAATAGCATTAGTAGGATATTTGCTGTGTACCACCCAGTAAGGCTCTGAGGGAATTAAGCATGTAACAGAAATCATGGCAGGACTGCACAGGCTGTTTTCTGGAAGGAAAGAGTAACATTGGAACATGATAAATTATACTGACTCTAGATACTCACACGTGGTGATACCAAAGGAAAATACTCTAAGGAGAGGAACACAAAGGTACAATGTCTTGTCATACAAAATAATATTGATCAAAATGAACTCCAGGAAATAGAAGCAAGAGGATTTTTTTGTTGTTTTTGTTTTCTTTTTTTTTTTGTCCTGTTCAATTTTCATCCATCTTTGGGAGGGTAAAGGGGAACACTGAAATGGAGGAATAACAGATGAACAAATGCAGCAATGGTATTCAATACTATGTTGAAAATGAACTACACAACTAATTTGTGGGTGGCCATGGGAAGGAAAACCTGGGGAGACCGAGGGAAGGGGTGATACTGTCACCTCTTGGCTGGGAATGTGGCCTAGTGGTAGTGTGTTTGCCTTGCATACATGAAGCCCTGGGTTCAATTCCTCGGTACCACATATACAGAAAAAGCAGGAAGTGGTGCTGTGTTAGAGTGCTAGCCTTGAGTAAAAAGAGAAAGTGCTTAGGCCCTGAGTTCAAGCCCCAGGACTGGTTAAAAAAAAGAAAAAGAAAAAGAAAAAAGAAATGTACTCATTATCTAATTTGTATAACTGCAACCCCTCTGTACATCACCTTTATATCTATAATTTTTTAAAAGAAAGAGTGAAGTAGGAACCTTCAGACAGAAAGGAGTGGAGTGTGCCAAGTAATGACCCAAGTAACCAGATCTCCAGTGATTGATATGCTGCCTACTGTACAAATGATCACCTTAATGCTCAAGTGGCTCTGCAGGTGAGACCCTTGTACCCATTTTACAGGTCAAGAAATGGAGGCTGAGAGTAGTCAGCAACTTGCTAAAGACTATAAGTAAGAGAAGAGGTGAGAAATCATATCTTGAGTTATCTAGGCCCAACGCTTCTGTTTTTAACTAACTCTCTGTTACACATCACCTATAAGAAGGCATGAAGCCATAGACGATCAGGGCAACTATGGGGGATGAGCTGGAAACTCCCCTGCCCAGAGCACACAGAGGAAACAATCTGTACGTGACCTGGTTAAACACTGTGGGTGTCAGTTTAAGGACTCGGTAGGAGAATGAGACACCATGAGCAGGCCTTGCAAGTTCAAATCTCAGCTGACCATTTGCCAATATGGGTGGTGTTGAAGAGAGGAGGTGTTATGGAGGAGAAAGGTGGAGGCAAATAACACAGAATAAAATGCATATGATGTTTGCCTGCCCCGGTTTCCTGGAAGGAAGAGTCACGGACCAATTAACATCAGAGGAAAGATGCCTCAGCATGTACTAAACTTGCCATTTGGACAAACAGAGGGAACAGAGAACAAAGAATTATGATGAACTTGGTTGATAAGCAGTTTGCTAAGACTGGAGAACAAGGGGAAAGCAATACCATCACCACCTTGGGAAACAGCTGGTGACACAAAGGTAGGGCAAATGTCTCCATTGGCAATCATCTTTCGTGGCACACCAGCCAGAGATTCTTCATCAAAATCTGCAAAAACCACTGGTGAGTGACAGAGATTGCGCTGGCCCTGGAATAAGAAGGCTGGGATTTGCATCTACAATCTGCTGGTGATGAAGGATGTTTTCCGAGGCATCTAACACTTCTGAATTTAAGTTTGCCTGAGTAAAATGGAGCAATGATACCCAGGTCAAAAGCCAACTCACATTTGGTATGGAAAATCATTTCTGCGCTGTGTAATTCTTGGATAAGAACTGGCAATATGATCACAACAATATCAACAACATTTCTGCATCTCTGGGTTCTTTGTGCCTATCTGGTCTTTAACCACACACAGAAAGAAGCAGTAGCTAAGAAAAGTAGCTGATGGGTCTGTGAGCTCTTTTTTTTTTTTTTTTTTTGGCCAGTCCTGGGCTTGGACTCAGGGCCTGAGCGCTGTCCCTGGCTTCTTCTTGCTCAAGGCTAGCACTCTGCCACTTGAGCCACAGTGCCACTTCTGGCCATTTTCTATATATGTGGTGCTGGGGAATCGAACCCAGGGCCTCATGTATACAAGGCAAGCACTCTTGCCACTAGGCCATATCCCCAGCCCCCCCCCCCCTTTTTTTTAAAGCATAGAGTTGAAGGACATCAATTCTAGTCAGTCTGAGGAAGTAATTCTTGGTATTCTCTGAGACTAGCATTGTCAACACCATCGTTACCTAGGGACTCGTTAAAAATGCAATTTTGGGGCCACACCCTTGAGCTACTGAATCAGACTCTGGGGGTTGGAAGTGGCATCTGTTTTAACAAGTTTTGTAACCACTGACCTAGAAAAAATGTGATCATCTGGCAAAAGATATGTGCGAATGACTGTGCTATATGAGGGAAAAAATCTTAATGTGAAAGAAAAGGGCACTTTGAGGATGAACTGAAATTAAGTGACATAACAGACTAAGGCAGGGCATATACTCAACATGGGCTAGAAATGGTTTTGCTATGATTTTACCTTTTTTCTAGACATGGCTCCCTAAAATTAATGTCCACGCAGAATGTATAAATGGGACCCTACCTTGAAATGAAGTCTCTGTAGATGTGCTCAAATTAAGACAGATGTTGAAATCAATGATTAAGTCTAGTGATTGGTGTTCTGGTAAGGAGGGAAATTTGGAGACACAGACAGATAGGAGAGGTGAGGCAGACATCAGAGTGGTGCAACAGAGCCGGGGAGAGAACCACACAGATGTAGTCTCAGAAATCTCAGAGGAAACACCTTGAGTTCACACTCCTGGCCTCTTGAACTGTGAGAAAATTAATACTCTGTTTTTTTGTTTTTGGCCAGTCCTAGGCCTTGGACTCAGGGCCTGAGCACTGTCCCTGGCTTCTTCCCGCTCAAGGCTAGCACTCTGCCACTTGAGCCACAGCGCCGCTTCTGGCCGTTTTCTGTATATGTGGTGCTGGGGAATCGAACCTAGGGCCTCGTGTATCCGAGGCAGGCACTCTTGCCACTAGGCTATATCCCCAGCCCAATACTCTGTTTGTTAATACCAAGTGTGTATCACAGGAAGCTGACAACCCTTTGTTAAAAGCAAATATATTTCAATATTGAAAATTCCATGGCTACTCCAGTTTCCCCCCAGTTCCTTAGACTTTAGGTCTTCCAAATACCAACACATAAGCCAAGTTGTTTATGATTATGTCCCATCTGCATGGTATCTGCTCAGATACTAATCTCTTATTTTAGATACACAGATTAAGGTAACTGAGTATCTCTTGGAAAGATGATACAGGATGACCGATAAGCCATAGGCTTTGGGATGGATTGACAGTTAATGTGACCCTTGGGAAAAATTACACTTAACTACTTGGGCCTCAGTGTGTGTGTGTGTGTGTGTGTGTGTGTGTGTGTGTGTGTGTGTGTGTGTGTGTGTGTAATGTGGAGGTATCAGTAAGCATCATCCTTATAATACGGTGGGAGTCTATGATGCAAAATTGGTTATACACTTCAGGGAGTTGCTGGCATGTAGTAAAACATTAAAAAGTGTTGCTATGTTTATAATAGTACTTTAGTAGTTACTGAAAACTACTGCAGCTCTACTTGCTCATTTCTGATTAACTCACCAAAGCTGTAGCACTCTCCAGTGGTTCTCATCTCCGTGCTTGCCATTCTTCTGGTTGCTGAGATTCTATACGTTGTAATTGCCTTTGACACTGTCATTCCCCTTGTTTATAATCCATTCCACATCCTATGGTTTTTACAGCCAGCAAATGCACTTCAAATCCATTTACTTTTCTCTATCCCTGTAGCTTTAAGTTCCCTTGCTTCTCACTGGGATACCAGCAAGAACATACATGTTGATCTCCCTAATCGCTCTTGTCCTGCTTGATTCCATGTTCTGCCATGCAGCAAAAAGAATCTTCCAGAGAAAAAATGCAAATCAGATGCATGTCCGTCTACAGATACTTGTTGACAAATGGAAGGAGTAAGTTTTCGCTGGAGTAATCTAGAAGAGGTTATTTAGTATGAGAGAACACTCTGACCTCTTCTTCCTTAATACAGTCTAATATTTAGTATTGAGGCTCAATAGGCCCCAAGAAGATATTTGCTTAATGAGTGAAAAAAGCAAAGGACAGAAGCAAGAATGAAGGACTCTGGCTTCAGTGTTTCCAATGACATCATTTCTCCCTGGGTTTACCCAGTACCATAAGCAGAAGAGGGAAGAGGACATTCCAGGCTCTTCAGTACAGACCTCACCTAAGTCCCAATATTCATAGCTGCACTCTCAGTGTGCCTAATTCCCTACTTCCTTTAGACACTCAGGTCAACCTTACTTATCCAATATGCCTCAGTATACCACTCACTGGATCTCATCTTCACCTCTTCCTTACCTAACACACCTTTTCACCATGTGTTCTACAATTTCAGATTGGTCAATAGAAAATTTACCATGTATTCTATTCCCTTCTCTTTGCCATTTTTTTTGCTCTAATTAGAGAAAAAGCTGAGGACTCTCCTCTCCACAAGCCTCCCTACTTTAAAAAATGTTTTCATTTTTCTTTATTTAAAAAATTATCTTTAAATAGTTATACAAAGGAGTTTCCATGTAACAAAGCAGCTTATGAATACAATATATCTCGATCAATGTCACCTGATTCATCATTCTTTCCCACTTCTCATTTACCTACTCCTCTCCTTACTTTTCTTAATTTCTTTAAGGCTATACATTGGATTCTTGACTACATTCTCTACTCTTCTCTTCACTTGGCCCTTCTAATTTTCATTTTTTGCTTCCCTCTACCATTAGCAATGATCTGTTTTCCCTTATCTCCTTATATAAATCTCTGGACTCATCTTCTTTATCAGTAGGAACCTACTTTAAAGATGGTGTCATTAATGTGTGTCATGGATCACCCTGCTTACAGCAGGAGTGTCATTCAGGATTCACACTCAGTACCTGTTCTTTTAATCCTAATTACCATTCCTATTATGAACTGTGCTTTCGTTCTAATAAAGAAAACCCTTACAGTAACCTGGTTTCTTAGCTCCTTCATGTCTTTCTTGTCCTTCTTAGGTCTTGACATTAGTGTAATCGGTGCTCTTTGCAATCTTTACTCACACCTCACCCTCTCCTCTGAACTTTCTTTCTTTCCAACCCACTCCTACTACCTTGACTCCCAAAAAAAGTTTGACCGCACTGTGACTTGAAATCTTGCCCTCTTGTTTCTCATTTCACCAGGAAGCAAGGGTGAGGAGGTAGTTTTGTGATAATGCCCTCACACTTTCACATTGCTTGTGTCTGCCCTGTGCACTCAACTTTCTCCCACTTTGTGTGAACAAATGATCCGTATCTACATCCAAAGCCAGTCTCCGTTCACTTGTACCAGAGCCCATCCCATCTTGCCTACTCAAGGATGATGCCCTGGCAAGTAACTTTTATCTCCAACACAGATGTTTGTATTAGCAAATGAAGTGGGTGTATAATTCCTCCCGCCTTCCAAACTCCTTGCTCTGTGCCAAATGTCCTCCCCCCGAATGCCACATTTCCCTGTCACCCCTTTAGTGAAATTGTTTCAAAGACAGACACATTCTCATTGTCTTTACTTGTCCCCATGTCTGTAAGAAAACTGGTTCTGTTCTTTGCAACATGTTTGACGACATCCCCACAGACCTGCTTATTCCCAATCTTACTTCACCTATTTGCAGCATCTGACCAGATGACAACACCTTCTCTGTTGAAAAGATTAAAAAAAAAAAGTCTTCTGGATTGTAACCCCTTCGTCTCAACTAGCTGCTTCAGCTTAATCTCCTCCCATCTTTGCTTCTCACCCCCTGACTCTATACGTTTGTATGTGCTAGGATTCTGTTCTGGAACATCATCCTTCTCCATCTAAAAGTTCATTTTCAGGAAGTCTTAAAACCATAAGACCACTTATAACTGATGACTTTCAAATTAATAAGTCTATGTCTTCCCTAAAAATTCTACACTATACCCGCCAACCAGCTTGACATTTCCACCTGATTATCCTTAAAGGGGTTTTCCCAGACTGGTCTTTCCTACCATGGTAAATGGCTATTTAATCTTTCTATTTGACCCCAAACTCCTAACTCTTCTCTTTGAGTCACCCCCCCACACTTCTAAATAATACGGGTCCTGTATTCAAAGCACACCCTGAATCCTCTGACTTCATGTATAGCAGTTTTGCTGTGGCCCAAGCCCATATCATTTCTTGTTTGGTTTGTTTCAATATCTGTATCTCCCAGCTTCTGTCTTGGGACATTTAGTTCCAACGGAACAGCTAAGCGATTTTTTTAAATGTAAATCCTATGATGTAACCATCAGCTCAAACTTATTTATTTATTTATTTATTTATTGCCAGTCCTGGGCCTTGCACTCAGGGCCTGAGCACTGTCCCTGGCTTCTTTTTGCTCAAGGCTAGCACTCGCCACTTGAGCCACTGCTCCACTTCTGGCTGTTTTCTATATCTGTGGTGCTGAGGAATCAAACCCAGGGCTTCATGTATACGAGGCAAGCACTCTTGCCACTAGGCCATATTCCCAGCCCTCAAACTTATTTTATTCTTGACAAATATCTGATTTCTGTAAGAGACTTCCACTATTCCTCTCACTTTGTGTCCCTGCTCTCTTGCTCTTTGCACTCTGGTCACCTTGGCTTCCTTTGTTCCTGAGATAAGTCTACAACATCTGCCTCAAGATTTCCTTATTCCATGTTTCCTCTACTTAGAATATACTTCTCCCACATGACTCCAATTTTTGTTAAGTTATTGTTCAAATGTTTCTGTCTCAGAAATGCCTTCCTTCGCACAATTCTAAAGTGGTATGGCTCATCAACGAAGGAATTTCTTTTCTGTTTACCTACTGCTGTTGTTAGGGTATATGCCCCAAAGTTCATGTGTTAGAAACTTAATCCATAATGCAGCAAAGGGAAGAAATGGTCATGTAAGAAATGAGCTGATCATTAAGGAGGAGCTCAATGGATTGATGCATTTAATCACAGGAGTTAATAAGTTATCAGAGCGTGGGTTTGTTATAAAAGTGAGGCAGGAAGGACATGACTCTGAGACCTACTTGGGAGGAACTTGAAGACTAAGCCTAGAAACACAAGGGACACTCAGGATCTTGGAGTCCTGGGTTGCCCTTTGCTGTGAAATGTCATCATAATGCAGAATTAACTCTAAGAGAAATAGAGCACATCAGAATTTAGTCCTTGGGTCCTTGATATTGGGACTCTGCAAGACCCCCAGAGAGGATTCAGAGCATGATATTAGGATTCAGTATCCCGAGGGAGCCTCAGGGAAGCAAAGAGGGGCTGACACTGCCTCTCATCTGTCACTACTCAGAGAGGGAGAATTTCAGTGCCTTTTTGTCTGAAGAAAAAGCCAGTAGGACACGGATTCCCCTTATCACCGCGTGACTTCCTGGAGCCAATGCCATCGCTTATGAATGATTCCATGTCAGGTTAAGGCCTAGTAATCCTTAAGAGACTTTAGGGACTTTTTCATGACTTTCTTGGAAGCATATCACTGCTATGAAAAATAACCTGTTCAAGCCTTCAGAAGGATGAGAGAACAGCTGGAACTGAGTTCTGTCATTCCAGCTGAAGACATTATAAATTACACAGTTTCCAACTCAAATGTATGAACGCATGTGGACAGGATTCCCAGAACTGACTCTCCAGTGTGCATGGGTGAGCCCAGCAGAGACCAGAAAGACCGCCCAGTTACTCTGTAGGCTGGTGAGCAATATAAATGCTCACTGTTTTAAGTGCTGAATTTTGGGGTGGTTTGTTACACGGCGGTTACTAATGAATAATAGATTGGGTGAAGATCAGCAGGTTGGTTTGGCCCCTCTTAGCTTGGGATACCTCATCTGTAAAATTCTGACACTCTGTGTCAAACCTGATACATTTCTTGGGATTCGATGTAATTATGCATATTGAGTTATTTACTTAGTGCACAGCATGTAATTAACATTCAACAAATTACATTCAACGAATCCTCTCTCCCTTACTAGTGTTTTTGTGAATGAAGTGAGGAAATACACATATCACATTAGAACAAATTCCATATGACATGCTTTCTTTCACATATCAAAAAGGCAGAATAGTTTTTTGCTTTATCTTTTTTGATTGATGTGTTTATTTTGAGAGAAATCATTTCCTTTATAGTTCTGTGCACTGGGCACTTGTCCAAACCAACACAAAGAACTTGCGATGACAACACTCTCACCTCCTTCTTCATGGCAGCCACACACTTGCTTTGCTGTACACATTCTCTTGTGAAAGCCCTTTCTCTGACTGGGTGTTGGAGGTGTTGAAACTTAACTGGTCAGGACTAAGGACATAGCTTGCTTGCTTTTCTAACCTCGAGCCCTTCCGAAGCCCAGGAAGAACAGAACAGTCAAAGAAGGTCAAGAATGTGTCACAAGAACTGCAAAGATGAATCTCCTACTTTTAAAACTCTAAAAAAAAAATCATCTACAGAGATCTTTGTATTGATGGTCTCTATTCATACATTTCGGAATCCAAGGAAGAGCTTAAAGTCTCTTCTGTTCTACAAGGGTGAAGGTCTCACAAGTCAAACACGCATTGATTTGACTTGCTTCGAAAGATTGCTAGGTCTCCATGCGGGTCCATCAACGGAACCATTAACCTTAAAGACTTCTGATACTGAGGGCTTTATCATCTCCTAAAGCAACCTGTTTGAGTTGGAAGGCACATATTCAAGCACAATGAATTAGTTATTCAGGAAACTGTCCCAATATGTACGAGAACCACACTGAGAACTGGCACAAGGGATGGAAGGAAATCAATGGTGGGTAGATTTCTGTTCAAGCTGCTGCTTCAGATAATTGGATCTTAATCCTGCTAGGAAAACTCTAGGAACCAAAGCTCTTAGCATTTATACCTCAGGATTATCCAACCCAGGGAGAGAAGGGGCTGAGGTATTTGTCCGTCGGGTTGTACAAATAGGGGTTGATTCTATTACTGAGGAGAGTTCATTTCCATGAACACTCTATGTGGCACCGGTGATGACCTGCATCACTTGGGCCTTTTGGGAAAGGAGCCTGATGTTAGGGGTGAATTCATAATCACTTACAGAGCAGTGAATGAGGGCTATGCATTGGAGTGCAATGGAGTGTTCCTCCGGGTATAAACACGTTCCCTCCACTGCAGACTGCATTGCCATATGTGTTCTCCAAAGCATCGTTCGTTTCTGTTAGCCCCTCCTTTGGAAAAAATCTCTCCTTCTCTCTTATTAATCAGTAGTATTTGGAAGGAATCAATCCCAGTTCCTCCTAGCTGATCTACTATCCTAGTATATTACTTAGTCCAGGTTAACAATTATAAAGCAGCTAAACAAGTAAGTTTATTCAGAAGCCATCATAAGATCTTTTTTTTTTTTCTGGAGTATTTAGGAAAGGGCAAATATTCTTCCTGCTGGGGGTCATTAAATTGGGTGGGTATGAATCTGGATATTCTCATTAAATCATCTCTAGTTATCAAATACTGAACATATTGCCAATAGGAGAAAATAGTTTACCCATCCCATTTCAGTACCTTTATCCTTTATTTGAATTTTGGACCAAAGTGATTTCATATTGGCCCTGCCAGTACACCTATTTTATGTTTCCATCTATCTGTTTTGTAAATTATTTGCATTTGACTTAGGACTACTCCAAAAATGACATCAAGATTAAACTTTATGTGTCTTCCAACTATGATCCCACTAGAGACAAAAAGAAAGTTGTGTGATGTAGGCAGCATTGTTTATGCAGTCATTGAAAATGGGCAAGTTCTGACATTTCTACAAAGAAGACATGCAAATGACCAACAGGTATGTGAAGAAAACATTGCCAGCATCAAGAAAATGCAAATAAAACTACAATGAACTCTTACCTTATATTTGTCTGGGTGAATCCTATCATGTATGAGTGTGAGTTTGTGTGTGTGTGTTATATATTTTTATACATATATTTGATATCTTTGTTTATTAGCATGATTTTCAGTGTTTGAAGACCCTCAGAGAAAGAGGGAGGAGGAAGGAGAGAGAGGAGAGAAAGAGGAAGGACAGAGTGAAAAGGAGACACACACACACAGAGTATTGACACGCATGTGGAGATATTAGAACTCATACTACAATTAAGGGAATGATAAAAAAAAAACAGTTCAACCACCATGGAAAACAGTATGGAATCTATTAAAAGACTGGAAATAGAACTACCATATAATCCACTCACCTCATTTATTCATATTTGTGGAAAAAAATTGAAACGAGGATGTCAAGGAGATATTCATATGTCCATGTTTATTTCAGCACAACTCACACAGGTGAAGCTGTGGAAACAACCCAAATGTCCACTGATAGAATAGTAGATGATGAAAGCATGATGTACAGACCCCGAAGGAATACTACGTTGTCTTAAAATGAATGAAAACTTGCAACTTGTGGCAGTATGGCTAAACCTTGAAGACATTATGCTCAGGGAAATAAGCCAACAATAGAGTGGCAAATGCTTCATTATTCTATGGATCTGAGATGCGTGAAGCTGCCCAATTCACAGACTCCAAGACTCTGCTGATCATTTGGAGGGGCTGAGGAGCATGGAAGTAGAGAACTAGTCTAAAGGTATAGTTAAGATGAAAAAGCAGTATACAGTCAGATACCATTGTACCTGTAGCCAGCAATGATGTATCATAGACTTCAGATAGATCTCATGGAAGTCTTCTTACCACAATAATTGTTTTCCATACTCTCCAACTTCCATTTCTTACATGAGAACCAGGAAATCTTTCTTGGTCTTTTTCTCATTTTCCTTGTGTTAACTGCTTACTACAGTAAATTCTTGCTAAAACGTTAATAAAATAAAATAGAATAAAATTATAAGTATTTACAAGAAAACAAAGAAGTTAAGAAAATGACAGTAAAAGAATAAAAATATAAACATAGATAATGCAATTATGGAAGTAAAATAGAACATAACCCAGGCCTTTTGAATTCTACTCTTTTGAAAACTTACTTCCGATGTTTTCTAGCTATGTGGCTGAGGATAAGGAACTTGAATATTGTAAGCCACAAGTGAGAAGAGGCGCTCCTGAGGATGGATTACTCTTTTTAGAGTGGATCTTGAGAATAACTTTTGAATCAGCTGTGGTTTGACTCTGCTAAGCTTGATGATGTTAGAACATGCAATGGCAAGTGAGTTGTGTGTTATCCAAACAAAAGTGCAGAAATGAACACAAAAGTATTTTAAATTCTATATTGAAGTGTTATTTTCCTATATTGTATACATTTTGATGAGTTTGGACATATGTAAAAATCCATAGAGCCATTGCCACAATTTTATAAAATAGCTCTATCACCTTTCTAAAAACTTCCTGTAGGTTTAGGTGTTCACTATTAACAGGAATTCTTAACATGACATCTGTTCTCTGAACCTGTTTTTAGGGCACAGTACAATATTACTAATCTTTGTTGTACATGTGATACAACAAATCTTTTGAACTTTTTTCCCTTGCATAACCAAATCATCACAGCTGATAAGCTACAAATTTCCATCTTGGCTTCCACCTGGCATAGACTGACAACTCCATAAAAGGTTCTACAATGCTCATACTTTTCCTCTGTGCTTTCTCTTCTATATGGTCAACCTCACTGCCATTATTAGGTCATAATTTATCAGTAAAATCTCATCAAAAATACAAAGATGAAGTAAAGTATTTGAAATGATGCATGTTAGAGAGAAAATGGGATGAGGATAGCTGAATGTCTCTTCTAGCATTATTTGAGGTTCCAGGTCCTCTCATTGGTTACTTTCATCTAAACTTAGTCTATATGAAACCTATTTTCTAAATTTTTTTTGTGGCTTGCATCCTATCGTGATTTGTTCCTAATAAAGAGACAAGTTACTCTGAAGTTTATGCAAAACTGCCAGGACCAAAGGGTTCTATTTCCCTAGCTGTAGGGCAAACTTATAAAACTTACCTAACATAACACTCTGATGTAATATATTCAAAAACAAAGGCTCAGAAAAGTTGCAAGACCTGGAAACCTAGAGCAATGAAGCACAGAGGCTGACCTATCACTTCAAAACATGTCAGGTTTCTAATTGTATGATCTATGGCACTTTTTGGCTCAGAGAGTATATTGTCCTTAAACCATTGCTAAGTAGCTTCTTGCAATTTTATTTTATTGTGCTTAGTAATTGTTTTTTTTTTTTTTTGCCAGTCCTGGAGCTTGGACTCAGGACCTGAGCACTGTCCCTGGCTTCTTCTTGCTCAAGGCTAGCACTCTACCACTTGAGCCACGGCAGCACCTATTCCGGCTTTTTCTGTGTATGTGGTACTGAGGAATCAAACCCATGGGAGGCAAGCACTCTACCACTACACCATATTCCCAGCCCAGTAATTTTTTTCTTTTAGTAAAAAGCTTTCTATTGTTTAATCTGTGGTTGTGTTTCCTAAGAAACAGATTTAGAGATGGAGATTTGCATGCAGGAAATTCATTGAGTAGTGTCCTCAGGAGCAAAACAAGATTGACTAAAACAAAATTGGGTAGAGGACCAAGTGGGACTGCCAAGCAGGTGCAGCTGAGGTCTCAGCCCATCCCACAGGGAGCTCTGGAATAGCACTGCACAGAGGATTTTTGCTGAATGGAAGCAAGTGGGCCTCACTTTTGTACATCCACGTCGACTCATCTTTATGTCACTGACCTTGAAGTGGGAGCTTAACCTGGAGCAAACTTGCTGCCATCTTAAAAGGATAAAGCTAATCAGCTAATATTCCCAGCAGGCTGGGAAATTAGTGCCTTGATTCCAAAGGAGGATCTGGATTACACACTATGGCACCTAGCACCTCTATGTCTCAGTTAAAGAGAAATTGAATATATATATATATATATATATATATGGATATATATATATATACATTTATTTATTTGGTTGACTCACACAATAAGAAGAAAAGAAAACCTAAATATAGGAAATGAGCAAGTGTGATACTTAGAATTAAGGAAAGCAAAACGACATGGAAACAGCTTGGAATTAGACAGACCTGGAATTCCATTCTGAATATCCTGATTTTGGTGTGATTTTAGGAGAGAATTCTCCAAAGGACTTAGCTTCTCTGGACATTAGTTTTTCACTTGCAAAATGATGGTATCGGTAATAATATTGGCTGTGTGATATATTTGAATGATAGAGTAAGAAAAGACACTTGATGTACCATACCAAACACCTGATGGATTTTCCCTATCTTTTTGCCCAGTCTGGCCTTGAACTCATGATCCTCCTAATAACCTCTTGAGTAACTAGGTTTACAAGTGCATGTCACCATGCCAGGCAGTCTGGCTGGTACAAAACAATCTTCTGAAGTTTCTACTGGATGATTGGAGAAATCATACTCCCACAATGCACAGTGAAGTGTTCATCCAGCTCCTGAGGGTGTTCCTTCACCAATATTCATAGTCTAGTCATGGAAGGTAAGGCTGATTGGTCCTGGAAGGAAATTCACTGAGGCCAGAGTTTATCACTTATCTATGGTGCCTAGTCAATGGAGCAATGAGACCCATGGCCTGTTTTTTGTCCCCCTGGGTAAGAGTACTTTATGCTCTGAACTTCATGAAAGTTAAAAACAAAACAAAACTAATTTTTGAGTTTGGACTCAGCCCAAAGGGAACTAACAACAACAACAAAAAAGGCAAGAGGAAATAAAATGTTCCAGGAGTCATTTAGGAATGCCAGGTATTCACTAGAAAGTAACTAAAACTTGAGAGTACCTGATTGATGAACTTCCATGAGGGAAGGAGGTTTCCTTGAACATTTACCTGGTTCTGGTTCACGTCCATATTTCCTGAGATGTCAACAATAATCCAGGCATGCATATAGGGCTTTTTACTTCCTGCTTCTCATATTTTTCACTGTAATATCAAGAAAATTGCTGAGGAAACTGAGATACAAGCAGATAAAAACTTGTCCTAGATTTCTTTTTGTTGGTAAGAAGAATGTAAGTAAAAGACATAGGGCTCACAGATAGGGTTCAATGTAGGGCCCATAGAGGGTGCCATTGTGATTAACTGGTAACTGTGTCTGGATTACCTACAAACTCTATGACTTGATTTACTGCTCCTCTGTGAAATAAGATGGTAATGTTGCACCACAGATGTAGGTTAAGTATTTGTTTAAATATTAAATGTGATTTAAATGCAATTAAGCAGAAGTGGACTTATGACTCAAGTAGAGAAACAGCCTTGAGTGGAAAAAGCCAAATGTAGAGCACGAGGCCCTGAATTCAAGCTCCAGTACATACACATGCACACACAAATAAATGCAATTGAGCATCTAGTGAAAAATGTAAGCTAGAATTCAACCTGTCTACTGAGTCCTAACTCAACATTACTTTTTCAAAAGAGTCATCATTATTAAACGGAAGTTACCACTACAAGTTTATCAGGGAAATAGTGGATTCACTACACTCCCCAGTGCTGTGGGTGCTATAGACTTCATCATTGAGTTCACTATGAATCTCCATCACGTTTTACCCCTTGTTGAATGAGACTGAACAAGACCCATGTGGAATATGCTGTGTTTTCTCACACTTATTTCCGCTTCCTGTGCAGTGGCCTCATATGTAACTCAGAGTAACACTGTTTAAAGCTCATGAACCACAGAGTGATTAGAGACTGTGACCTAGAGTAAGATGTGATCCAAGCCGTCAACAGTTCCATGTCCTCTGAGACATCAAAAGCAAGGCACACCTACTACTCTAAACATCTGCCAAATGAAGTCTGCGGTACAAACTGCAACAAATATGAAACCAGCTAAACATCAAAACAGTGATTGTGTATGGAAGATTCTGAAGTTCCCAGATGTACCATGTCAAATAACTGAGAACATAAACATGATACTCTTCCTATAAATAGATTTTAGTTCTTTATCATGGTAAATCTGTAGTGCATATTTTTTTCAAAAGAAGAAATGTAATTATTTATGCCAATGTTTCCTGTATTCTCAAATAAACTATAGAAACTGTATCAGTGGTACACCCAAAGCACTTGGGTGGGATAGAGAAATATGGTATTAAGTCCTGGTTCTTTGCTAGGCTGCATCTTATTCTTTTTTTTTTTTTTTTTTTTTTGGCCAGTCCTGGGCCTTGGACTCAGGGCCTGAGCACTGTCTCTGGCTTCTTTTTGCTCAAGGCTAGTACTCTGCCACTTGAGCTACAGCGCCACTTCTGGCCGTTTTCTGTATATGTGGTGCTGGGGAATTGAACCCAGGGCCTCATGTATACAAGGCAAGCACTCTTGCCACTAGTCCATATCCCCAGCCCCCTGCATCTTATTCTTTAGGGTGATTACATTGTTCATTCTTTGAAATGATTCTTAAATGGTAGTTATTAGCATCATCCCCAATGACAGATTGGAAAAAGGGCTGGAGATAGCCAAAAGAACTTGTTCAAGGATGTATATTTGATAAATGGTAGAACCACAATTTATTTCTGGGTATTTCTTATTCTCCTTTGCCTTTCATTGAATACAATGTATATCCCAAATTAACAACATTTGCTTCTATAGGTGTTGTCATATTATCATGTCTCAAACAATGTTTATATAAGATAGAGTTTCATGGATAGGAACAGATGATGCTAGTATTATAAGTGAGGCATACAGATGCGTGCCTATAATTCCAGCACTTGAGAGGCTCTGGTAGGAGGATCTTAAGTTCAAGGCCACTGCGTTCTTCAAAACGGAACAAACAAATCAGTATAAGGTAGAATTGTATAAAGGTTTATTCTTAGGGCCTAGATCTCAGGTCATTAGTCTGTTGATCTTGTGTCATCTACCTGTTCAGGTAAAGGCAAAAAAATGTATGTACCATAGACATAAATTAAAATGTTTTAAGAAATTTGATATAAATTGATTTGTTGGGTTCCCGTTATACACACTTCTCTTAGTTTTACAGACTCAAAAGATGAAGAAGAAAGTTCATGAAATGCATTGCTGTGATTCAGTTTCAGGATTCAGGTGCCATCATTTCTATGTATTTCAAACTTGGTTCCACTTTATAATCCCAGGAATATTTTATACTCTGTAAAACCTGGATATGAGCATCATACATTCAGACTCAGCTGATGGAGGACATTTATATCTTTTACAAGATGTTCATGTGGTTTTTCTCTGCACCCAGAGTTGGAAAGCCCTGTACTGGAATAAATGACCTTTGAATTCTGCCTGGTAGAAATTTTGTTTTCTGAGAAATCCAGAACTGAGTACATATATATTTCCAATTCACTTCTGGAAACCAGATTGAAGTGTTTAATATGAATCCAACTTATAAGACAATTAGTTAAATGATTTAGAATGGAACGTATTTGTTGTTTAGCTGTTAAGCATTAGTGCTAGAAGCTTCACATTGCTTTTTTCAGTGAAATCTGCAGCACAACCCAAGGGTTACTGTAGATCAGTGTGCCAATGGGGTTTCACCCAGTCTGGTTGATTGCTAGAGCTTGCAGACTTGCCAGTGTTGATATGATACATGAGCAAAAATGGGAACTTGTTAGAGATGTAAACTCTCTGGCCCTATGTACCTAATTCCAAGATTTTTATCAAGATTTATAGGTGATTCCTATTTACATTGAAAGTTGAGAAATGCAAGTCTGAAGCTATGTCTGGAGATAATTCCGTGTTCATGTCAAGGCAGTGACCAGCTGGACAAGGTGTTCTCATAGACCAGGACCATGTCACCAATTGGACAACATGGTCTCATAGACCAGTACTACGTGACCTACTAGATAACTGGTCTCATAGACCAGTACCATGTGAATTGGGAATTTGTCATGTGGGCTTCACCTAACTATCCGGAAGACACAAGACATGAATAATATGGCAATAATAAGTTCTCAATTTAGTCACTGGTCTTTCTTTACTAAACAAAGCTACTTTCTTTAAGCAACATGACTGCCTTTGCTTCACTGTCTCTTTCTTCATTCCAGGTTCTTATCAAGAATCTCTCATTTAAGACATAGCAAGCACAAGATCTAGTAATACAGCTTACGGGATTTTTTTTTTTTCACAACTGTAGTCAGCCTTTGCTTGTTTTGGGTTATTTTTATGTTTTCCTTTATAAGAAAAGCTATATATTAAAGGACCTGCTATGAGATCTGCTGACCTAGAGTTAGCAGGAATATGTAAAACATCGCAATAATATCAGGGAGAAGGTAAGTACTCTGTATGCATATTTGATATCAATGTTATCCTTTTTTTCAGTTGTTCAGATAGTTCAGACCACAGACTTGGAAAGCCCTGTACTGCTCCATCATTCCTCAAGGTCAGAAAGTTTTAGAGTAACTTTTCCAGTTTAAAGTCACTTTGCAATAGGATAATACTACGTTAGAATGGTTCTTCTTCTCAGAATTGTCTCCCTAACTGCAGAACTACTTATGCTCCTGTGGTAGCCCTAATGAGTGCAGTCCTTCTGATAGGACTTTTATTAGTGTGGGCTCAGCTTACATTTCTAGGGCCATCTTCCCAGCACTCTTTGGATCAGTCCCAGTCTACTGTGGCTCATGGTTGCTGAAGCACAGAATGTGTTTTTACAACATGCTCTCTCTGCTCTTGCTGTTTCAGAGATGTTCCTTCACAAATCTTGCTTGTTCAATTAAAACTCATCCTACACTGCCAAGCTTATAGGCTCACTTACCAATAAAACTTCTTGTCTTCTTCATTATTTGTGGAGCCCACTCTCTGTCAAAAGAACACATCACCCTATTGTAACTTGGTCATCTTAGCTCTGTGATAGCCACGTGAACTGTGAGCTCATAAGGGTTGCTATGAGGTCCTGTCCTGTGTACTTTTGTACATATCCCACCTAGCACCTAACAGACTTGCTCTGCAGTGCCTACCCAAGCACTTATCCATAGAAATGTACTATTGATTCTCCCAAATATCTAAAATGAATCTCTCTTTTTATCTCAATCCAACTGCCATTATCTCTCACTAGTTTACTTTAATAGCATCTTTAACCTCCTCTCTACTCCTAGGTTGCCTCTCAGTCAGGTTATTCCCTAAAGAGCCATTGGAACAATGAAGCTAAAATGTAAATCAACTTAGATTTTGCTCCTGCTATCTGCGCTCCTTTGTATTGGTATAGAAATCTCACTTTTGATTTTTCCATCCCCAATCCTCCTTCCTACTCATCCAGTTCCACTGCTCCATCAACACACTCTGTCACTTTTCTTTCCTCCTAGTTTCTTAAGTAGGCTAAACTCTCCATTTAGGTCTCCTTAATCTCTTGTACACACTGTTCTGCCTGGGATATTCAAGCCTGACTTCCTTCCTTCCTTTCTTTCTTCCTTCCTTCCTTCCTTTCTTCCTTCCTTCCTTCCTTCCTTCCTTCCTTCCTTCCTTCCTTCCTTCCTTCCTTCCTTCCTTCCTTCCTTCCTTCCTTCCTTCCTTCCTTCCTTCCTTCTCCCAGTATCTTTTCAAGTAGCCCTGGTTTGCAGTACAATCTCAATCCTCCTTTCTCAGTCTTCCAAGTACTGGGATTCTGAGGATGAAACAATACACTACCACTTTGTGTGTGCATGCCAGTCCTAGGGCTTGAACCCAGAGCCAAAGCACTATCCCTGAGTGTTTTCACTCAGTGCCTAGTTCCCTATCACTTGAGCCTCAGCTCCACTTCTTTTCAATAACATTTTTTTGGTAGATACTTCTCCATGTAGGAATCTCATGGACTTTCCTGCCTGGGCTGATTTCCAAACACAATCTTCAGATCTCAGTCTACTGAGTAGCTACTTGATTTTTTTTTTTTTAGTAGCTGGCTTTTAGTTTTAAAAATCTCAGCTCCGAAACTCTAAGATAAGACAGCCCCCTCTCCATATTATCTACCCTGTGTAATTGCATCCCTCTGACCCTCAGCATTATTTCCACTGCTTTCATTAACATTGCTAATACCTCAGTATGTGGCGTCTAGAGTTTCAATGTCTATATTCTCCACTAGATAAAGGTTCTATCATGTCAGAAACAGAGGTAGTCTTATGATCTTACTGGGTCAGCATCACTGGGCCTTCATTAGTGGGATATTGGATCATTAAATCCTCAGAGCCCATCACACAAGAGACATAAAAGAAATACGTACAGAGAAAGTATGTGTATGGACTCACATTAGGAGAGGGACCCAGAGTGCACCTGGTCAAAGTTTTGCCTTTCACATGGGAGATAATCAAGACAGGACTCACGGTGATTCTTCGTACCCTGTTAGACAAGCCCTGGTGGTCTGGGTATCCCTCATTGTCAGGTTTTGTTGCCCTGAAAACTATGTAAGTGCTACAGATTATGAATCATACAAATCCCACCCACCCTAACCAAGCAAGAGCTCCGTACTTTTCAACAAGAAATGAAAGCAAATCTTAAGGAAATGCCATTTGACTAATTTCTAACCAATGTCAGTCTTCTCTCATTAGTCATCCCTAACAAAAATGCCCATGTTCTACAAACACAGTGGGAGCTGTTGAGGCCCAGGGCAGTCCCTTAGCTCTGTTCTATCCTACAGGAGGTCTTGCATCCTCTTCAAAGTGTAATAGTGCAGTTCTATGCCTGCTCACTGGGGAAGTAGAAAAGCTAATATCTTAAACAGAAATCTCTGTTCTCCCATGAAAAGAAAAGGTTTCTACCACCACTGTCTGTGGTATGCATATTCTCCTGTTGTCTTTGTTCCTGTTCCTGGACTTTTGCTTTCCTTTTTTCTCTTTTGCTATCATTTTTTTTGTCACTGAAATAAGATGATGTTAATTGTCCCTTTCGCTTGATTCATGTGTTTAATTAGGGTATCCCACAAATAGCTTTTATCCTGAAGTTTGAATGACAGCGGTTAGTGGATCAATTACTGGAATACTTGCATGGTGTTGAATATTGTAAAGAGATTGAGTCTTTGCTGAAGACATATTTTTCTAGTGGAGACAACAATTCCATCTCCTTCACATTCTTTGGCTAAAGTTCCATCGTGCTTCCAGAAGTACGTGGCTGATTGTTTCAGAACCCAAGGCCTTGAGGAACTCCTGTTCTGTTGGATAGCTGGCTTTGTGTCTGTCTCCATCCTTGTTGGAGAGATCTTTGACTGTGTTCTCAAGCAGTAGGTTAAATACACCTATAGTGCTGAATGTAATGAGAAAGAGATGGAGAGAGAGGGAGAGAGAGAGAAAGAGAGAGAGAGAGAGAGAGAGAGATCAACTGAAGGCAAAATCTTAACCTCTGAAGATAGGATGCCCACATTTTTTTTTTTTTTTGGCCAGTCCTGGTGCTTGGACTCAGGGCCTGAGCACTGTCCCTGGCTTCTTCTTGGTCAAGGCTAGCACTCTGCCACTTGAGCCACAGAGCCCCTCCCGGCCATTTTCTGTATATGTGGTGCTGGGGAAGCGAACCCAGGGCCTCATGTATACGAGGCAAGCACTCTTGCCACTAGGCCATATCCCCAGCCCCGGATGCCCACATTTTTATAAGTGATTTAACAGGATTCTTTTCTCTTCTTACCATTGGAAATGTACCTGAGTGCCCTGACTCAACATTCGTGGGTTTTAGTACTCTTCCTGGTCCATCCCTCTTGGAAGTGGTAGATTTCATTGCTGACTTGTTTTCACAAATGAATGTCGGTTCTTTGGAGTGTTTAATTCCTTGCAAGTTCCATTTGAGGGTGGAAGAGCCAGAACAAGCTGTAACCAGCAGACAGCCTAGTGACTCAGGAGTTTAAGCATTTATCTAATTAGTGAGGAAAAAAGGTGACAAAGAGGTGCCTTTAATGAGAATGAAAGAAGAATCATTGGGAACTGAATTACTCACGTTTCTATTTCCTTTCGGGACTATATCGGAACGTCTGCAGAAGAAAGACTACCTTTTACCTTTGAGGAATTTCCAAAGTACTCCCTCCTCCCCCTGCTGTTGTTGTGGATGGTAACTAACAAGGAGAGAAAAGTGCCTCATCATTTCCTCTTGTGAAATCCGGGTGCTGGTGGATGAATCTGTGTATGAAGAATGTGGACCTTCATCCGTGAAGGTCAATGTCCATCCAGCCTCATTTCTGATCAAAGGCTGCTACCAAGTGGTGTGCTAATAAGGAATCAGAGAGTACTCACCTTCACTGGGTAACCTGGGATCTGCATGAGTCCCTGGGAGGTAGGGAAATGCCATAATTAATGGTATTGTCTTTTGCCAGATGATATGAGATCCCGACACAATCTCTCAGTTGATAAGGGGATCTTCCCTAAGCTTCAGTTTTCTTATCATTAAAATGGACCTAATTATACCTCATTACCTAAGAGATCACAGCATGGAATTCTTTTAGTGCTGGAAAAATAGGCTAAAATAGTACCATCTCTCTGGAGTGTTAAGAAAAAAAATACTTGACATGTGACAAGTGAAGAGTAAAAAAAAAATTTATGAGGCAGAGTTTATCTATGTAGCTCAGGCTGGACCAAATTTGCAACCTTTCTCCCTCAGCCTCCCAGTGCTGATATTAAAGGTTGCGCCCCTGGCTCCGGCCCAAGTTGTAGATTCTGAAATCACTATTCTAAGACTTAAGAGAAGCCTAATTAATTCTCAAAACTTTGCCCTTTCCACACAGCAAAATCATAAGAAGAGTTACAGGTAGGCCAGTAAGCTACAGTTTTATAATGGTGTTGATGAGGTGGTTTCCTCCTTTGCTACTTATATTTTGTTTCACTGATGGCATGAAATGTAGATATTGTCTTCAAAATGGAAAGGCCAACATCTGGGAGAAATAGAATAGCAGAGTTATTGTCTGCCTTAATTTGAGTGCTGAATACTCTCATCCATAAGGAGAATACTAGAGAGTGTGCACAATAGAGCCACCTCCGTGTTGAAGAAGCGTGAATCAAATATATTGCAAGTTCTGCTTATTGCTCATCTTGTTTCTTTTCTTTATTTTTCCTTCCCTTCCTCATGTTTCATTTTTTTGATCTTATCACTTTTAGTATGTATTGTATCAACAGTAGACTCCATCTGCTGTCAAAGAAGATGCTGGGGGAAAAACATCATTTATTGGGTAGCAATGGCACTCCTGGCCCTGTATTATACACACTTTCTTCATGTTCGCCACAGAATCCCCCAGAAAGGGGGAAAGTTTGTTCAGAGTCCACTCCCTGGCAGGGCAACTGTGGGATTCAAGCCCCAAGACTATGCCGTTTCAAAATCCACTTTTCTTTCCTCATTTAATGGAAAAATATGCAGGTATATGACTGTGTAACTATGTGCACAAAAATTCTATATATAACAACTTCTATACAGACACTAGATTCACTCTTTGGTTTACTGTGTTTTTATTCCATGTCTTAGACCCCATGTTGGCATCAGTTTTGTTTTGTTTTGTTTTCATTTGAAGAAATGGCAGGCACTACTGGGTTCAAGATCCTTTGCAATGCCTGGCCTTGTTCTAAAGACTTGACAACCAGCTACATCTCCTCCCCATTGAGTTCCAGTTTGGTCACCTGCTCAGGCCATGCCTGTTTCCCAGTCTCCTCACTGAACAAGATCTTGCCTGACTGTACCAAGAGTGTCCTTTAAATGTTGGTAGGATGGATGCCCTCCCTAATAAGTGATGGGAGAGCCAAACAAGATAGCTGGCATTAAATCATCTGTAGCTTGGCTTTCACTTGCTCCTCTGGACTTGGGATTATGCCTTCTAACAGCGTGACCATGCCTCTCTTATATTGTCTTGCTACCCTCCTTAACTCCCCTCACACACAATAAAGATGGAGAAGAATATTGGCACTGAAGTTTCAGAATAGCAATCGAGGTGTTTTTTATTTCTTTTTTAATTTTGGAAAAATTATCTTTAAGTATTTGTACAAAGGAGTTGCCATTAACAAAGCAGTTTATGAATACAATATGTCTTGATCAATGCCACTCCTTTCAGTAGTCTCACCCATCCCTTCCCTTCCTACCTCTTTTCGTGCCCTTCTTAATATTGTAAGTTATACATTGAACTTGATGGCAGTTTCCCCTTCTTCTCTTAATTTGTCTATTCTTTTTCCCTTGACCCCACCCACCCTTCTCAAGTATGTGTTCCTTGGTGTTCATTTTCTTGAATGTTGATTTTGCCTTTCTAAGGAATTAACACTAATTGAGATTTCTCTTGT
Organism: Perognathus longimembris pacificus; assembly: GCF_023159225.1. Lineage (NCBI taxonomy): Eukaryota > Metazoa > Chordata > Mammalia > Rodentia > Heteromyidae > Perognathus > Perognathus longimembris. The sequence goes on from NC_063172.1 coordinate 10,700,307, forward strand.
ATATATCATATTTCAATTAATACATTTGTAGATAGTTTCCATGTGTAAGGGAAAACATGCATCCTTTGTCTCTCTGGCCTTGCATTACTTTAGCAATTGAGTAGTTTTGTATAGACTGAGTCATAGGCACTAATGAGCGACTTTGTGATAGATGTGGCTTTTGCCTTCAAAATGGAAAGATCAAAGTCCAGGAGAAATGGAAGAATATAGCTTTCCTCTGCCTTAATTTGTGGGTAGGTCTGTGTAGGTGTAGAAAAAAAAATGCCCCGTAGTCCTACCTGTTTCACCAGAGTTACATATCGTGGTTTGGAGCTAATATATATATATATTTACTTTTCTTTCAGATTATGGATGAGCAAATGGTTCAGATACCTATATGGTTCTGGATGATATCCCTTTGGCCTGTGATGGCATCCCAGTCTGTCTAAAACCCTCCAGAATGAATTTCCCAGTGTTCTATTTGGAATCCATCAGACCACAATCTTCTTATTTATGTCATCATCTTGTCTTTGTTGAGATGGTATTAAGACATTTTCTTCTAGGTTTCTGGGGAAGGTGAAGTTAAAGCTTTGATCCTCTTTCCTGAGCAAGTTGGTTTTCAAAATTGGTTTATCAGTAGCCATTGTTTATTTTGACCTATCTCTTGAAGGAGAACATCTTAGGATCTTCCCACTCTCTATTCCATTTCTGTGTGTGCACATGCACACATGTACACACATGCATAGATATCTGGGCTTGAGGAACCATAGGACTGGAGAAAATCAGTTGTCTTTCTGGTACTTTTCTAATGGGATTCCTGAAAATTTCATCAAGTTCATTTTGATCCCTAGGTCTGAATCCCTCATTGGTCTAGGACTCCATCACTAATAAGTACAAGAAGGAAAGCCATGAATCATTGGTTCAGAACATTGTGGATATGCTCTGAGGATCACAGAAAAGCCCTTAATCACAGATGCTGATCAAACACGGTGACATTGATACAGTACATTCTCTGTAATTATTTGCCTTACTTTCAGTTGGTGATTTTAGTTCCTCATTTCTGAATGATTCTATCTAATTCTCATTTTAATAATATTACCTGGATGTCTAAACAGCTCTAGACTGGTTTATGCATTCTATATTCCAAGGGAAAAACCTAATCAATGTGATGTTTAACCTATTTTGAGACCAGCTACAAGCGAAGTCATTGGTGTTCTTGGAGATTATGAGATATTTTACGTTCCTATAGGGATAAAAATTCTTGCCTCAAATGGCTCCCATCACACTGAGATCTTGCAACAATAACACTGCTGATTGAGACATGAATCCTAAGTACCCAGGGAGCCCTAAAACCTTGTAACCCACGAGCAAAGACCACAGTAATTGCCACGTAAATCCCTTCCATAATATGGCCCTTCTTATGACCAGCCAGCACAGGCTTGCTCTTAAATCATTCCAATTGAACAGAGCCTTGTAGAAACACTATCACCTATACACACTTCTGATTCTTTTCATTAACCAGCTATCCTTTTTACAAATAGGATTCTTTACCCACTGCCCTCTTCTAGGTTAGCAATACTCTGCTAAGTACATGAACATGAAATTTCAAAGAGATATAGGAGCAATAATCATGACCAGTTCTAATGTTAAACATTGTGAAAATACTCCTGATTGACACAGAAAAATCCCTGCTGTTATTTGAAGGCGTGTAACCTTTACTGCTGGTTCAATGTATAACTTCCCAGCCCTTTGCCACTTAGACCCAACAATAAGCCCTTTACATTGTGGGAGGTGCTGAGATGTGAGCTTTGGTCTTCTCCTCCATCTCTCTGGGCACTCTGGGATGACCTTGACTCTGAGGGTGGACCAATCTAGTTGGCCCTGTCACTCATCCTCTCAGGTAAATTATTCTTTATTCATTCATTTAGTCTGTGCATATTTTGTGACATCTACCGATTGGGTACAATATACTTTAACAAAAAATCAGAAAAATAATGGAAATTCAGAGCAAAGAAGAAACTAACCAGATTTGAAAGGTCAAGGTGGGCACTGGAGGCAAATGATGAGGAGCAGCAAACCCGGGTTTTCATCTGTGAAATGGGTTTAATGCAATCCTGGACTCAAATTTGGCATTTGGAAAATGTTCCCAGTGTTTTTGTTTTTCTTGTTGTAAGAGGTATACCTTTTAATTTATACTACTAGGAAAGGAATTATAATATAGAGATGGAAAAATATCACTCATATCCTAAAGATGTTTTCATTCTGGCCATGCTCTAGTGGCTCATATATGTAATCTCTACTCAGTAGGCTGAGATCTGAGGGTCATGATTTGAAGCAAGCCCAGGGAAGAAAAGTCTATGAGACTCTTATTTACAAGTAACTAGTAAATGGTTAGAAGTAGAGATGTGGCTCAAGTGGTAGAGCACCAACCTTGAAAGAAAAAGCTAAAGGAGAGCTCTTGGCCCTGAGTTCAAGCCTCAGTACTGGCACACACACATATACACACATGATGTTTCAATTCTGTTAGCATTTTAATATATATCCTTCCAAACATGTAGGCTCTTTTGTATACTTACGTTTTGTCAAGTATCCTTTTTATGTATTTTGGACAGATTGTCTTTCTGTATAGCTCTGAATCATGAGTTTCTTTTCCCACACAATCATTCCTTGTAAATATTATTTTCAGTGACTGTGTATTATATCACATTGACGTTAAAATTTAGTAGAACACTCACCTACTTCTATTAATTTAGGCTGTTTTCAATTTGTAGTTAATATAAATATAATATCTGACTATTATAAATCATGCTTAAATGAACATCTCTGTGTCTGTTTTTTGGTTATTTCCTTAGGCTAACTTCCCAGAGTTAGAATGGCTGTGTCATAGGCTATGAATACATTTGAAGTGCTGTAGTCATATTGCCAAGTTCTCTTTCAAAATGGGTTATATTCTAGCTAGAAGTGAATGAGTGAGCTTGACTCTTCTTATACTTGCTGGCTAAATTGAAGTTACTATTACCATTACTCTTATTATCATATACCATTTAGTTCTCAAGGGCATATCAGGTTTTAAAATTCAACTTTGATCCTTTTTGTACTTGTGAATTTAAAAGCATACCTGTATACTGTAACCACTTAAGGAGACAGAAAAAAAATAGTAAAGTGAACAAAACAAAACAAAGTCATAAATAGTGCTACGGTCAGCTTACCACTCTTAATATTTTTATGGAGCTCTAATACATAGAAATACATCCTTCTTTGTAACTGTTTAATTGGGTGTTTACACTTTTGCATCTTATTTTTGCATATTATGTAGTTTTTAAACAATCATGTATATATATATATATATATATAATTCTTGTTGTGACAGACCAACTTTAACTCTTCTTCTATCTCCCATTAGAGAGGTGGGAGGAATGAGACATCTTTGTGAAGTTCGTTAGTTTCTCAACAGTAGCACATTTAGGCCTGGATTCATTTTGGTTAGTGAGGAGCTAAGCTGTGCATGGCAGGAGGCTCACCAGTATTCCTAAGCCCCAAGAATCGTGACAGCCAAAAGTACTTTGGTAATGCAGACTTTACCACAAATGTCCTCTGGGTGACACAAGCCCCATCTGAGCGCTACGTACATTGTCCTGCGCAGTTTAAGTCACGTGGCAACCATCCATCACAAGCAGCTCAAGTAGCACATTCAAAGTCTGGAGAGGTCTGTCCAAAGAGAAATTCAGGAATGTTCTTGTTCCAATCACTGCTGTACCTTTTCATTTTCAGATATGCAAAAGTATTTTATCTTTCACATATTTTTTAAATGTTAGAAGACTGTGATTATCTCCATGCCAAAGAGACCTTTGGTTTTTATTTTTTGTCCTTTCCTCTATGAGCCAGATTTTTTTTTTTTTGGCCAGTCCTGGGCCTTGGACTCAGGGGAGCCAGATATTTTTTGAAGTCCCTCCAACCCCAACTTGGTCTCCACCTAATGAATATCTGTGCCTGGTTGTCCATTACTGTCTTTTCTTGAATGGCACCAATGACTGAATTACTCATTACATATGATCCAAGCAGATGAGAACTCAACAAAGTGAATTTTCTACTTCTTCCTCACTGACTTAGACAACTATGACATCTATTAAATTGCCTGCATTTAACCATTCTTGACCTATCAAAATGGAAAAGTCATCTCCCAGAATTTTTCATTATACCTCCAAATACCAAACGTGATCTTTTTGAGACGATAACTTGTCAATGGCTCACATTTTACTTTCCCTCAATTAAAAACGGAAGGTTTTCTTCACAGAGCTCCCAATTTGGTTTTACCTGATTAATTTTAGGAGAGCCACCTGTCACATGAGTAATGATCGCGAGCCCCATAGCAACTAGATACAGAAACTGGATAGAATATTATAGAATAGAGAGAGATGGAGTAGGGAAAGCCCAAAGAAACCATTGGTTTCACATCCTCCTTTCGTAGATGGAAGAACGGAAAATCAGTAAAATACTACACCAAGAGTCACAGCTATCAAGACACCAAAAGACACTGTCAGAAGCCTGATTCCCATATCTGTAGATTACTGAAAGCAGTTCATGGTTACTAAGAGGAACAAGGTGTGTGTGTGTGTGTGTGTGTGTGTGTGTGTGTGTGTGTGTGTTTGTGCATACACATGCATATCCTGTTATTGTAGACAGCTAGACAGAGAAAGGAAATAGTTTGCATCTCAGGCACAACCTACAATAGTGGCATCTGCAAAGGTAGAAAAATGGATAAAAACTGAGAACAATTAAATAACAATTAATTGATAGCAGTGGTCAAAGACAACAAAGTGGATCTGTCTGAGTCTGAATGAAGAAAGGAAATGGGCCAGCTGTATATTGCCACATCTGTGCATTTGGGATCTCCCTTTCAATACTGCGGCTTTAATGTTATCACCACCAGTTAAGTTAAAAAAATGTGATAGCAGAAACTCTAATAGTCCTCACTACATGTGCTAGTTTCAATTTCCCAGGCACCTAGTGAACTCAATAAATGGACAATATAAATAAACAACGCGTAGATTTCGCAAGACTCTTGTGATCACCCAGGCACACTTATCTCTACAACCGTCCAGCCCTTCACTCCTTCTCAACTCATAAACTTCTTATTTGCTTTGTGACTCAGCCTACCTGTGACAATAACTATATGTCTCTTTATAGATATCAACAGGATGTTTGTTTTAGGTTAGCTATGAAAAAATACTGATATCGTTAATCCTAAAAGTCTCAAGTATGATAAAAATAAATATTCTGACCTTGTGGTGAGTGAGTAATTGGACATGAATTACATTTGTCTTTTTGATAATGATGCAAAGCAGAATGGTAGAGCAAAGGGACATCCTGTATTTCTGTGCTTCCACTACAATGGGTAATTAAAGGGAGTTGAATAGTTGAAGGTCACATTGTGATCCCTGCCCTTGAGTTCTGCAGCTGAAACTGCCCAAGGGTGAGCAGCGATGCCTTCCACTGATGAGAAGGACTTTCCCAGAACGGTGGGAGAACACTGGGCTCTGATCTGTTGGATGTCTTGGGCTTGAAGGAGATGAATGACATTAGGAGCATGCCGTTAACAGGATGAGGCTCACACGGTCTAAATGAGTATTACCGTTTCTTGTTTCTTTATCACTGAGTGACCTTTTCTCCACTGGTAAGTGAACGTTGTGGCTTCAAGTAAAGTGTTCCAAACCCTTGTGACAGGTCACAAGCTTTTCTTTTTCAGATTAAGAGATTATGGGGTCTCTTCCCTGGGGGAAAAAGATGAGCATCCAAGCAAATATTCACACACCCATCACATGCATTCACCCTTGTGTTATTAGAGAAAGTCATTAGGACTTGGGCAAATCTGTTCATTTTAGGGCCTAGGAAGAAAACTCTTGGTCCAAGGTTTATGGAGCAAATATGCCTTTTGAATTGTCTAAGACAATACTTAGGGGAAAAATCTTTAGATCTATAATGTTAATCAAATGCATCAATATTTCTGAATTTCAAAATGGAGGCAAAGGTGAAACACCTTGCCCAAGATCAGGGCAAGCGTTCTTGGATTCACGAGCTGGGCAATTCTGTAGAAAGTCATACCTGGAAGCATCTGCACCAGGTTTAATGCTGTGCTGTTATCATTTCAAAACTCCAAACAACAAAAAGGTATGGGGGCACATACTTGAAATCCCAGCCTTTAGTAAGGAGAAGGAAAGAAGAGCGAGAGTTCTCAGCCAGCCTGGACTACAGAGCAGGATTGCCTCGGAAAACAACAACCAAAAATAGGTTTGTTTCTAAATTTTATTTTTAGCTTTAAGTAGCTATACAAAGGAGTGGCAACTCAACAAAATACTACATGAACGCAATGTATCTTGTTCAATAACACTGCTTTTTCTTCTTTTTATCATTTTCTCCCCTCCTTCCTCTACATTTGCCCTCAATTTTTTTTTTACTTTTGTAAGATATGCACTGAATTTTATGACTGTATTTTCCCCTCAGCTCATCTTTTTATCCGTCTACCACCTTCTCCTTCATCCCACCTAACATATTGATTCTGACCAGTGGGCAATAAGCATTTATTCTTCACTGTGCCTCACCCACGATGGAGCAGGTCTGACCCACAATCCCATATCCCGTGAGACCGAAGCAGATGGTGACCCACAGCAATCCCTCCCTCTACACCATACCCTTGCCTCCCTTTTGCCTTTCTCTCCTCTCCCACCTGATCCTCACTTCACAACTAGCATTTACATCTCCAGCACTTGCTTGTTGGTTTTTCCTTGGTAGAAGATCAGATCCACTGTATCCTGTCCCCACTTGAGTTCCAAGTTCCTCAACAGCCTCCCTACATAGAATGAGTTCATCCCAGGCCTACTCCACGCTTGCCCAGTTGGTACTTTACCCTGTCCTCCTACCCTTCAATAAATACAGCAGTACAACGTCTCCTGAGAGACCTTGAATTCTTTGTGGTCCCCCAAAGACACACATGATGCTCTTGAAACAAGAATCTGGGAAGGATATAGGAGTGTTAGAGAAAAGGCCTAAGGGTTTTCCATCCCACTGGATGATGGGATGATTGAAATAAGACAAGTGACACTTCATGAATATTTTCTGTGTACCAGGACTTGGGGATTCAATTATCCTTTCCTCTAAAATGCAACAGCAATACTTATAAAACTATATGGTGTAAACCAACTGTACAACTCATGGGGGAAGGGAAATGGGGAGGGAGAAGGTGTGGGGGGGGGAGATGAGGGAGGAGGTAACAAGGTGGATAAGAAATGTACTCACTGCCTTATGTAGGAAACTGTAACCCCTCTGTACATCACTTTCACAATAAATAAATTAAAAAATATAAAAATTCAATGCAAAGACAAAAACAAAAAAGTATCCTTTCCTGTACGTAATTTGTGTATTCGTCAACACTTTAGTGTGAACTTTCTTTTCTTCATTTGACAGAAAAGGAGATGGAGTCTTGACCACACCCTCACTCAAGCTTCCCCTGCAAACAACAGACACATACTAAATAAGATGATAGTTATTACTAACTGTCGTGAAAACTTATGAAACTTAATAACTTGGGAAGTTCATCTCTTTGAACAAAATAGAGTATTTCTCATTGATGGTGGTATTCAGGTTTGGGAACCAGTTTTCCCAGTACTTGCTAGCTACTTTTCTTCTGAGCTTTGTTTTCCTTGTTGGGAGCTAAGGAAAGGGAATCCGGAGATAAAATGGAGTCAGGAATTCATTTCCTCCTATGTGCATTTCCCCAGTGTTTACAGGCCCAAACTCTGTGCCGCTTGCAGACACCATCCTATTCTAAAGGAGGTCAACCTGGGTTCTTAGTCATCCTGTGCCCCTCCCTGTAGCACCTGCCCTGTACCCTATGCAGGCTCAGGGGTGAATGGAGCACCCACCTTGACTCATGAGGTTCCAAGCCCCTGAGGGGACACCCTGCCTGACAATTCATACAGCAGGGAAAGTCAGAAATGAGGACTGTGAATTACGGGCGTAGAATGACAGCTTCTGTCTTGCTCCCTCCCACTACACTGCCAAGTGCATACATAACTCCTGGCGGCCCATGCAAGTAAGATATTTGCTAGGGGACTGTGCTCTTGCTGTGACAAAATACCTGTGAAAATCAGTTAATAAGGAGGAAAGTTTCACCTTGGTTCATGGTTTCAGTGGCTTTGGTCCATGGTCATTTGTCCCTGAGGAAACACAGGATATCATGGTGGTAGAATTATGGGACTGAGCAGAGCTGCTTGCTTCATGGTGCCCAGGAAGTAGAAGGAAAAGGAGAAGAGGCAGGAGTCTCAACATCCCACCCTAGAGCCTGCACCTTTCCGTGACCTAATTTCCCTCCTCTACACTTGTCTCCTAAAGGCTACACCACCACCCAATAGCACATAGGCTGGACACCAAACTTTTAGCTTATGGCCTTTGGGGGACATTACAATCCAGACATTGACAGGAACTGATGTGTCCAATAGAGTCACAGATAAAGGAATACCCTGTGGTGGGAGTAAGTTGATATTTGGAAAAGAGATTCTGATTTCTGTGCCCTTCTTGATTGGGAAGACATGAGCAAAAAGAAGACTTGAGAAAAGCAGCAGCAGCAGCAATGATGACAACAGCAACAAACAACCTGACCATCAGGAGCAGGTGTGCAGGGATTGACCTGGCATGGGGACAGCTCACTCAGCGAGGCATGGGTTCCCCTCTCATTTTGAGGAGGAAGAAAGCATAGAAATATTGTGCAGGGTCCATTGTGAAACACTTGTGTCCCTGGCTAGCAAGGAATGGCTCTGTGGGCCTTGCACTGCAGTAGTGTCTGCTGGTACAAAGGCCACGACAGAGAGGTAATAGGCAGACTCAGCGTGTAGAATCCGATTCAATTGTCAAAGCAATGACAGGAGAAAGATATTGACCCCCATCTTACAGATGAAACAGAGGCTGAGTGTGGTTAAGTGACTTTTTCTGGGTCTCATCTTTACTCAAGTCTACATCTAAAATTTGATTTGATCCCTTCTCCTCCATGCTCAGTATCTGGAGGAAAAACAACAACAACAACAACAAAATAACAAAATAACTCAAGGGACAAAATGGATAAGAGAAACTACTTAGCTCCAGCCAGAATTGCAAAAGAAATATTCTAAATTTCCCTGATCTAATTGGATGATCTGTTTTCCTTGGCAGATACATGGCTGAAAGTTTTGAAATTTGGATAGCTGCACCACAGACCCGGCTACTCCGCATTTCCCATCGGGCTTTTCATTTCTTCCGGTGAGCTACCTGCTGTAGTGAAAATGAATAGCCAAGAATAACCAAATAGGAGGTCTTAACTAAGCTGAGATCATTTGGAACCAGTAAAGCAATGCCAGTTTAGGGTTTGGAGTTGATGTGGGAGAAGCAAAAAGTAAGAAAAGGGTTAATTTGCAATTGACGTGTGAGACTCTTTTGCAGGGAAACAGGAAGTCAGGGGATTTGCACTACCAGATGCGAGGTGGACAGGAAGCGGGAAGGAAAGATAATGCTTTCCATTCTCAGCCTTCTGCCTGGGGTTGCGGTTGGGACTGAGGCTGGGTCATGGCATGGGGCAGACAATCTGCCATCAAAAAAGGAGGAGACGTCTTAGCATCAGTTTTGCTAACTTCTCCCAGCCTGAGTCATTCTGGTTCTTCTCAAATTAGCCACACTGTTCCAAATGGCAAGGCTCAGTCAGAATCCTGTTCAATCACTGGAGGAAGAATGTAAGGCTAGAACATGAAGTCAAAAGGGTGAACACAGTTGTATATCTGATATGAGGAATATAGAAGATATTTCTCAGTTCTGTATGCTAGGGGTTGGCAAAACAGTAGCCAACAGGTCAAATCTAACCAGCCACCTATTCATGCAAATACACCACAGCCATGTTCATCCTTTGTGTTTTGTTTATGGCTGTCTCATGCAGAAATGGAAAGTTGTAAGACAGACTGTGGCTCTCAAAGTCCCAGGGAGTTACCACGTAGCTCTTTAGAGAAATAAAACTTGCGGACCCCTGCTGTATGACGCAATATTAATAGTGATTCTTACAAGTACAGAATCACAGCTTTGCAAAACATTATTTTATATATCCTCATCCCCCCCCCCCCAGTAGATATGTATTGTTTTCAGATTCAATTTAAAAAGTAAAGGGTATTTAAATATATCTGGCTACCAATGAAACTGGGGAGTTTCGTGTGATTTCACTTGGCCCTGAGATCAGCTATGCAAACGGAAGCAGTTTTGCTTATGTTTCCTTGTGAACTAGGAAGTCCCCAGTGCTCGGTCTCAAGGGGTGATGACCCACAGCAGATTTGCAGTTTGCCCCTCAAAGGTGGGTGTGTGGAGGGGAATCCCTGGGCTTTCTGCAGCTGGCTTGGCTGCAGTGTCCATTATGTGTCCCTTGTGGATCAGTGGAGGACTGTGAGTGATAAGGGGAAGATATGCAGGCTGGTCCCTGGGGACTGACCGCTGGACCACAGGAGGATGCCTGCCCTCCCCCACCCCACCCCCCCAGGCCTTGGCTGCCTCGTCCACCAAACCCATAACTCAGTCGTGAGTTGTGTAATAGGGCTGAATCAGATGTCCACTTGACCTCCTCTATGGAGCTCCCACCTCTGGAATTCCATGAGTCACGGGTAACATTTGATCAGCCTCCGGCAATGAGGAACTTTTACCTTTCCGAAGGAATGGAATGCAGGGGTATCAACCAGTATGGAGGAGCAAGGGAGCTCTCCCCACCCACCACCCCCCACCCAGGCCATCTGACCTGATGCTTCCTGCTCCTCTGTGAGAACTCATCTGTGAGGTAGTGCTTACAGCTTCCTCCCTCTCCCCTCACCTGCATTTCTCCTGGTGGCTTTGATGTGCTGTGGTAAATACCCACTGGTCCATGCCATTTCACGTACTGTTCTCAGAAATCTGAGGTCTGCGAGAAACAAACATAGCCTAGTTTTCTATGCTTGAGCCACAAGTAACATGAACTAAAATAGCAGAAAGCATTAGTTCGCCGGAAGAAAAATTCAAATAGATAATTTTCTTTTAGCACAGAGTTCTAGTTTCTGTTTTCAGTGGGGATTTCATGGGGGTGTGTGGGAAATTTAACCCTGAGTGCTGGATATTTTGAGAGAGCAAATCTAGGGTCACCCACATATCTCTTCTATATTAATTTCCCAGCCAGCTTCAGACATCAGCTCTTCTCTGTTTGACCTTGTTTTTCTAAGTGTCATGTGCAGATTACTTCACTGTAAGCATGGGTGATAGTGGGCACAAAACTAAGGCTATATAAACTCTGTGGACAGAAAGAAAAGAGCAGTCAATTTAAATATCCCTTCTATTGTATTATCCACTTGGAGACACTGGGCTTTGAAGTCAGGTGTTCGTATTGCCAAACAGGTGCTTTACCATTTGAGTCACACCTAACAACCTTTAGGCGTTAGCTTTCAGAAAGGCTGTCCACTTTTTGCCTGGCTGGCATTGACTCTTACATAGCTGGAATTACAGGTATGAATCCCAATGAGCAGCATGAGATGGGAACTTGCTAATTTTTTTTTCTCTGAGATTAGCTTTGAACCAAAATACTCTTCATCTTTGTCTCTCGACTAGCTGAAAATACAGGCATGAGCCACTCTGTCTGGCCCGCTAGTGACTGTTTAAATCTTCCTCCTCCCCCAAAAAGTGTTCTAATAGACCAATTGTCTCCTTATGCCTCCTCAACAATTGGAGTATAACACTTTATTTTCAATCTTACTTCCAGAGTCTTGAAAAGCTGGGAAAGATGGCCACATCTATAATCAAGTACACAGAGCTTGGAAAGGTTATTTATCTGTTTCTTTCCCATTTCCCTGGACCTTTACATCCCTGGCTCCATCTGGACCTTGACAGCTGTGGTCCTCCTGATACACTTGTAAGAACGTGCAGGAATGACCTGAGAAGTCTTTTCTAAAGTTGTCCTTGAAGCACACAGGGAAACTCGTCCAGTGACTTCAGAGATACTGTTCTGCTTAGAGGAACTAGAACTCTATGACCCATTCATTTACCTTTTCACCACTAATGGAAACAAGATCACTTCAGGGAATTATGGGTCAGCTACAACCCAAGAAAGAGTGCAGAGTATTTCTTGGTACTTACTTGGTAGACAATACAATCTCCTTATCCATACACAATTGTGTCTTTCTGTGATGTCCCTCTGGGGCACTTTGTGATCGTAGATCATTAATTTCTTCTACGGTCTACTCTGTATCTTATTCCAACAAAATCATATTTACTTTTTGGTACAAATATAAATCTGTGTATGTGCATGCTAGAGAAGGGAGGAGGGATGGAGGAGGAAGGGGAGGAAGGAAAGATCCTTCTACTATAGCTTAGAAGGCAGGCTCACCATGCTCGTTTAACAGCCAAGGTGTTATGACTACCACGTGCTAGAATAAGAATATGATGTGGATATGTCTGATCTTTGGTCTGAATTTTCCCCATCATGCTGGGTAGATCACTATTATGTCAATGTCAAGCTCATAAGAGGGGTGCCCCCTGTTGGTCAGTGGAGGGACTGGTGTTTGTGAGATATCCAGAGTAGGGATAGTTAGGGGCTTGGATGTGGAGGGGGACACACAGTGAAGGTGTCCATTCCCATCGCAGCCATTGGCCTCCGTCCGATTTGCCACTCCAGCCTCCAGCTCTCACCCATACTCTGTCTTGGCATTAGTACAGCATGCTGATAAAAGGAATCCCTCCCTATTCTTGTTTCCCTTTTAGCCTCAATTGGCTTTATGACAGAACCTATTCATTTAAGAGAAAGTGACCACCTTTTAATATACTCACCACTGAGCAAACATTTAGAATGTTAATCTTGCTGTGTTCTGTCAACAACAATGAGCCATCCCGGTCTGTTTTCCATTTTTACAGAGCTTAAAGCTTTATACAAGCTAAGAGTATACATTCATCTAATGTTTACAGCAGCTGCTTCAAAATTAGAATCAATACGTCCATTTGGCAGGAGAGGAAGTTGAGTTCATTTGGTGAAAGGAGGAAGAACTGGTATTCAAGGTTATGGGTTCTTCCTGCAGTAAGTACTGGTGCCACTAGAAGAGGCAGCATGAGAAAACCAGGAGTGAATAAGTAGGAACACTGATATTAAAAGCATTAAGGAGAAATTCATTAGCTCCACTGCAAAAGACCAGTAAGCCCCTTCCATTATTTATGATGGAAGGAGAAAGGCACAGAGGGCAGGAAAGGGAGGTGAATTTGTGCCCTTGACTCCAGGTTTTCAGTTTATTTCAGATGTTGGGTCATTTCTTGGCAGCCTTTCAAACTCTAGGAAACACTCTGGAATTCCAAGCGAGGAGGGGTTTCCTTTGCAGGTCTGGCTATTGTAACTTTACCAGAAATTGTTCAAAACTTCCTCTCACTGGTTAGAAACCGCAGTCTTATGAATGAATTTCATATTCATTAAGCAGTTAACCCTTCTCCTTTCTGACTCATAATTTTTATACTATTACTCAGCTTTTAGAGTAAGGTAAAGTCTAGCATATGGCACTTCCTTCCACTGTATCCTCACAAACACAACCCCACTCAGCTGCGTTCTTACATGTGTACACTTGCACACAAGACACATACGTGCACAAAATCAAATACTTACCCATGAAATTCCCTATACACATAAGCAGAAACATGTATATATGTGTGCACATGTACCTCCTCATGCACTGGTGTGACATGGACTTCTACTTGATTGGGGAAGGAAAAAGTGGACCCAAGTTACTCTGACTTCCAAATGAACAAAAAGAAACCTTTGTCAGTCGAACGTGTTTCAAGAGAAGTGGAATGTCACCGCTCATTGATGCTGGTTCTACCCTCCTTTCCTACATCATTTTCATTGCTGAGGTATGGAGACTACATCACCATCAAATGAGTGATACTATGGTCTTATTTCTTTTTCAAAAAGTAGAGTCATAAACAACATTAAATAATGGAGAAAGGTACTTGTGTGTTACAAGCCCTGTGTAACATGCCTGGCATTCAGTACATGTCAAGAACATGAAATAATGAGTGGGGATGATTTGTATATTATTAGAAAAAGGAAAATATCAAAAAGGAAAAAAAAAAACCGCCATATCCCAACCTCCACATGTTTGAGGTTAGAGTTCAGATACCCAGAGGGCCACCTACGTCAGCTCTGCTAACTATGGGCACATTCCATTAATGAGCCAAGGCCCGCATTGTTGGGATGCTAGTCTCCTCTGCTGCTGCAGTTCTGTCTCAAACTTCAAACAAGAAACCCATAAAATACATGATCCAGAGCTGGGACTGTTGTCTGGTGGATCTTTCTTATAGGTATTTAAAGAAGGCAGTTTAACTCTCAACCACATTTACTTGAACATAGTTTTTCCCATGTGGATTTCTTTGAGGTTTGATTTATTTGTAGCAAGAGTGGGGAGAAGAAGATAAGACGAAGGAGCAAACACAAGAAGAAAAGCAACCCAAGGATATGTGACATATAATCATGTTTAAACATGGTTTTTGGACTTGATTTTTATAAAAGTAGTGTACAAAGGGGCTACAGTTACATAAATCAGGTAATAAGAACATTTCTTTTAGGATAATGTCACTCTCTCAGACCTTGTTCTCTTCCAGTAGTTTTTGGACTTTTGAGTTACTATAAAATACATGCAGTAAGTATGCAAAGAGCTCAAATTTTGAGTGTCTAGATCACTGAGGTTATAGTAATATGTTTATATATGTGTAATCAGGCCTATAATTGATCTGTGGAGAAAGAATGCTTTCTCTGGAGGAATTTTGTTGATGGGGATTTTGTATCAATCTTAACAAACCTCTATATTCCAGGATCGAAGCAATGGTGCTGACAAAATTTTTTCCAGTGTTCGGTGTGGCTCCATGGCCCACGTGGGTTAGGAATGATTACCTTGAAATTTATTTTTCTCTACACTCTTCTACAGAGACGGCATGAATCTGTTTCATCTTTCACTCATTAAATACATGTTTATCATGTGCTAGGCCATACCAAAATAGGCATAAACCTGTCCTTACTTTGCCTACAACTTGACGCTTTTACCTAAAAGTCATGGGAAGTGTACATCTTCCAAATAAAAACAAACCTGTTTCCAATTCAAGTGGAAATCTGAAGATATTTTGAGATTAGTGTAAAAAAGTTTATCTAGGATTCAAGGTTTTCTGTCTGTCCTCTCTACTATCCTCAGGTTGTTGGCTGTGCGTGTGTGGGTGTGTGTATGCATGTGCGTGTGCGTGTGTGTGTGTGGTGTGTGTGTGTGTGTGAGCATGCTGGTCCTGGAGCTTGAAGTTGGGATTTGGATGCTGTCTCTGAGCTTTTTTGGCTCACTTGAGCCACAGTTCCACTCACGGCTTTGGATGGTTAATTGGAGGTAAGAGTCTCATGGGATTTCTTTCCTGGGCTGGCTTTAACCTGTGATCCTTAGATCTCAGCCTCCTGAGTATCTAGGGTTACAGATGTGAGCCACCTGTGCCCCACTAGGTTGTTGGCTTTTAATGCCCCTACTACCACCATGGGTACTGAAGTTCCAAAAACATAAACTTCCTTCCAGAACTTCTCTCCAAAATATGGAAGGAAAGAAGGAGGAAAGAAAGAAAGGAAGGAAATAGAAGAGTGGGTTGTTTCCTAATTTTCTCCTTTTAAGATGAAAAAAATCTTTCCTGGAGGTTTCACTGAATAACTTTTCTATGCTTCAATGATTAAAAATTGCATCATTTTTAGGCAAGAGAGCATGTGGCAAAGAGAAATGATTTGCCACAGTTAGTTCAGATTTGCTATGGGAGGTCCACTAGAGCTATGTGTATTATCTCTCTAAAGCAAACTGGAAAATCCTAGCAACAGAAAAGGGGAAATAGTCAATAGATAGACAATGAGCAGTATCAGTGACCAGGGTCAGTAATACTTAATCATATTATGTAGTCAGTTAATTTAAATTAGGTCTTCCACTTCTGTTATTCTTACTCGCATCATGATGCTTTTATTCTTCATTGACTTTATTCCCATTTGACACACTGATTTAAACATTTATCTCTATGTTGTCTCTACTCACGTGACTACAACCCCATATCTGTTGAAGGCATACTTTTTTGGTTCATTCCTGTTAGCCCAGGCCTAACTCGGATGGTTTGGACACAACCATTTCTTAAAGTGCATTTATTGAATCAAAAATAGTGGTCATTGAGTAATCTGTACTTAATAAATAAGTGAAGATGTACTTAAAAAGTCTCAGTCTTGACACGGTTGCTTATTAATCACAATCAAACTAAACCAATATTCCCAGAGTACGCCTTTATTCCTAAATCAAACATAAAGGACATGCCAAGGTATAGTGAGAACACTGGGGTTTAAACCAATGGTTTAATATCAATTACTAGGCAAAATTAGATTAGAAATATAGCTGTGCAAAAAACCTATTCATTTGGAAGTGTATATTTATCCCACTTTTCTGAGGATTATATGTGCACTGCTGTTTTCTCTAAATCTCCTACATTTGAGGGACAATGAGTCCATTCTGCTTCTTCAAGTGCACATTCATTCATTCATACATACATACATTAGTCCATTCATAAAACAAATATTTAATGTGGCTACTCTGGGTAGGCACCATGCCACTGTATTACTCATGCCCTGGGCACTCTCTCTTCCTTGAACACATTACTGGACTTGCCTTTGTAACAAATACCCACACATACTTAAAACTCATACCCCAGTGGAAGGTTTAACCCTCCCAAACAAAGTGGTTTGCCTTCTCTTTTCTTCCTACTCACAGTACTCTTTCCATATACATTGGTTTGAGTATTTCAGCTTTTTCCTGAATTCATTATTTGTTCTCAGTTTTCCTTTTTTTCATTGGATTGTGACTTGGATAGCAGGAATTGGTTGCCATCCAATTTTTATATTTATGTATCATATATAGAGTGACAGATATTCACTGTCAGCTTACTTGATGAATGAAGAAATAAACACCTAAGTGATAGTAGAAATAAACACATAAATAAATATTAAATAAATATCAGAAATAAACACATAAATGGTCCTGTAGCTGAGTAAACTGCTTTCAGTGGAAGCCTGGAGACAAGAGATCTTGAGAAGCCAGGAAACAAGATGTCTCCCTGTCTTCTGACTCTTACTCTGAGTGTGATGCACAGAACTCCATTCTTCTTTGCCTTGGTGATGCTCCATTGTTAACATTTTTAATGAAGGTATAGTCATCCTGCAACAGAACTGTGTCTTATTGGTGGATCCAAACTAGCAGTGTTTGCTACCACCCTCCTCAGTGAGCATTTGGGTGTAGCAATCTGTGGATTTATCTTTTCCATTCTGTGGCTATCATCTCCTCACAGAGCCTCAACAACAATGGGGCCCACCTAGGGAGCGGAAGAGGGCATCTTCTAGTGTTAAACATAGATAAGCATCGCTAGCTTTTCCTTTCTATCAGTGGTGGTCTCAGAAGTTTCAATGTAGGAGAAAAAGGCAACAAAGCCCACTAATGTGTGCAAAAAGTTAACAAAGTCCTTGCTTTTGTGGGGACGTGTTTCCTTCTCTGAGAATTCACACCTCTAGACAAATATTTATGTGTATAATCTATTACATACGGTATCTGGCATATGATAGATGCTCAGTGAAGTTTAGACTCCCCTCTCTTTCAACTCCAGGTCCCTAAACTAGAAAAATATCACATGAATCTGAAAGTTGCCTTTTTAAACTAGGTTGCTTTGGATCGAAATCATGTTACCTACTTATTTTTTGGGCTCTTTGATTCCATTTTCTAAGATAGAATGCTGCCCTAGTCTTATACTCACTTTGCACAGGTGAGAGCTAAGATTGTATACGAATGAGTGGCTTTGTATTCAAATGTTATTAATTCAATATTTATTTTCAAGAGATGTATCAAATACTAACTATATATTGGTAAACATGGATGGTGAATTTCACCATGGAAAAACCAATGCTCTGGACTAAGCTAACCTTGGAGCCCCAAACAGGCCTCTCTGAGAAAATAGATATGAGCTGGAACTTGACAATGTTATGTGTTAGTAGGTATTGAAGTACAGGCCAGATTGATTGTAAGAACAGTGTTTTGTCTGAAAGGGTGAAGCTTCAAGGAAGTAGGGGAAGATGAATGAAGAGAGCAGGGGCTGATGAAAACAATCATAGCACTCCATGTACATATGTGAATATGGAAGCAGGCAATTTGAGGGAATAGTTGGGATTGTATAGACAGAGCCGAGAATGATGGAAGGGATGACATTAATCAAGATGCATCGTACTCACAAACTGACATGTTGAATCCAAGCCCCTTTATACAACTCCTTAAAGATAATTTAAAAAAAAAAGATAGTGCTTTGGGCTTTGAACCCTGTTCCTTCTGTGGACAAACTCTGGTTCAGTATTCATAAAAGCTACCTTTCATTTCTATCTAACAGCAACAGGCACGGTATGACAACTAGCCCCATGATGTCTGATGCCCAGAGAATCTATCAGTGGACAGACTGAGATAGAATGGGAAAATGGCTGAGCTTTTTACATTCATCACGTTTGGTGTGTCAACTGTCTTAAAGAGGACCAGTTTGAGCAGTGAAAAGCAACAGGTTCAGAAATAACACGAGGACAAAATAAATTGTCTCCCTAAAATAAAATAAACCATTGGCATAGCAAGAACCTATGAAACTAATGATTGAAGAGGTAGAAGATGATTAAGTATAATAGCATCCTGTATTTGACGTAGTGATTGTTACTTGAAGGAGTTTTACATTGATTACTACCACAGATGCAGGACTTAAACTGGGTTTTTCAGTGGAAGAGACATGGTGGAGTTCCAAAACAGGCTGTTGATTCTCACCCAACATTGAAAGGAGTCTCTGTCATTTTCCACTGGAGTGGAGTTAAAAGCCTGCAGCCTACATGGGCTTTAGTCCTCACTAAATGGCTCTTGAACTTGGTGTCCCAGGTTGATTCAGAAATGCTCTGAAGATATTGCACTCATTGGTTTTATGCATTGGATCATTGGGTCAGCTGGAATATCAGCTGAAAATTCCAAGTCTCAATCATTGCTCTATCCCTAGAATTTTAGGACAGGTCAAAGAGTTTTCCTATCACCCCCAAAGTAAAGAGACTTCATTCACTCTTATACCTTGCACAGGGTGACTGGGGGCAAGTAAAGATGCAGAAACCCGAAAAATAGACACATAGCATAGGATTCAATGAATTCAAAGACACCAAACAATTGGTCTGGTTTTTGTTTTGTTTTGCTTTTTTTGGTCACCAAACATTTGACTCTGAAGGTGGAATGGGTAATATAAATGGAGAGGTGGCTCCACCTTGGGTATTTCTTTGTGTATTTTAAGTGGGAGGGGAGCAGTATTGCCCTGATAAGTAGGGCAGCCTTTCACTGTGGGATTTTTCAGTGGCTAAGGGATGTTTGCCCTCCTCAACCTTCCTTGATGATAAACCATTGAGGGGGATCAAACTCTCTTCTCTAAAATTTCTAAATGATCCTAAGATTGGATCACATCCAGTGGCTGGAAATCACAGATTTGGTAAAGAAAACATAGTGACCCATGAGAAGACAGGTTTCTTGTTCAAATCCCAGCTTTGTGGTCATAGCTAAGTTGCCTAACTGCCTTTCAATCCACTTTTCTCATCACTAAAATGGTGAAAAATAGTATCTAAACGATAAGACTGTGAGGCTGAAAACTCATGGCTGTGAATTGTCAATGAAAAATTGTGACTATGAAATGAAGCGAAAAAAACCTGTTAGTTTGAAATGTGTGCTCTTGCTTGTAGTATTTTCATGCCCTAAGCCAAAGGCTCTACAAAGGAGAGGCTAAGCAGTTTTATTCATCCCACATTATAGAGGAACAGTGATTGCTATAATGATTAGGACTAAGAGATTTTCTGTGCCTTGCCTGAGATAGGAAAAATAAATTTACTGTTCAGGGAAAAATGGAAGAATTAAAAATTAATGGATGCTAATGAAATGTCTGCACTGTGTAATATCAAGGCCGACTCAATTCTTACTGTTTTTAAAATAACATATTGCAAAATTTAAGTTCTAGGAATAGGTGGGAACTTTGTTAGTACAACTCAGAAGTGTAATGATTTCAGGTAATTTTTTTTTAAAAAAAACAAACCAGAACAGGAATATGTGGTCTCCAGAGAGTCTCTATTGTCTTCTCTCCAGTTGATCAACCCAAGTCTAGCAGTTCCCGGATACCATGGGCTTCTACCCACCCATTTTCCTCAGATTCCAGTCACTGTTCTCTACTGCCCCTGCCACCTTCCTGGCCCACACCATTGTCTCTTCATCCAGATTATTACCACAGTCTCCTCACTGGCTCCCTGCCCCACTGTTTCCATGAGCCAGGAACCATCTGAATTAGATCACACATTCTCTGCCCAAATCCTTCCGGTGATTTTTCCTTCTCTCTCGGGGGAACCTCTGTATTGTCAATCACCTGCAAAAGCCGGGCTCTTACTGTTCTTTGGCCTCATTTCTAGTGTTCTTTAAGCACAGGCTCTTCTTGGGTCTTGCACTGGCTGGTCACTGTTCTGGGACTACTGTTCCCTAGAAATCAGCATACTGAACTACCCCATCCCCTTGAGACTACTCACTTGTACAGAACCTTCTCAGTGAAATGGCTCTGAGCTTGCTGTTAACATGGCATCCTCTCCCGTAGCATTCTTCCCCCATTGGCTGATACATTTCTCTGTGTACTATACAACATCTGTTGAGATAATGCAGAATGCATGTGTTTATTGTCATTTCTTATTACCTTATTTGTTATTATTTCAAGGGTGATGACATCTTTTCTTTTCTTTCATGAGGAGATACTTAATGATTAAGATAGAGTTCCCAGCACATAACAGGTTCCCAATTATATGTGTGGAATAAGTATATCCATATGCGAAGTAGATTTGCTTTATTATATTTGATGCGATGTCAGAGGCTGCCTACAAATAAAGGAGCTTCAGAGAATGCCTACAGAAGGTCTTAGAATACTCCACAAAGGTCTTCAACTATTTTGAGGATTTTTTTTCTATGTTGTTACAGAATAAATTCTGTACAGAACTGTACAAGACTCTGTGTGGGCTATCCTCCTCTTTAGCTTAGCTTCTCCCTCTTTTAACTTCAAGTTTGTTCTTTAGTACTGCTGGTAATTTGTAATTTTGAAAAGTTTCCAGATTGTGTTATGCATTTTTTTGCCTTTGTATGTGCTATCATTTCTCTCTGGAATCCCATTGCCTTTTAGGATTGATACTTGATTTTTGTTTCCCTCAGGAGGCTTCCACGGGCCCTTGGGTTAGGTGACCCCATTCTCTAATTTTCATGGTCACCTATGCATTTCTCTCACTTTGAATTCACTGTGGGGCATCAAAACTGTTTCCTCACATGTCCATATCTCTTCTTTGAGTGCAAATTTTACATCAGGGTCTATCAAAAAGTTGACATGATACACACAGGGCAATGATGGAGGAGAGCTTTCTGGAACAGTGCACGCCTAAGCCAGCAGCCTTGAACATAGATATCTACAGAGCACTGGTTGGTACATGGGATGTGGATGACATAGTTTTGAGTTCCGGCTGCTGATCAGGCAGATGTAGGTCTTGAGTCAATCCCACATCTCACTATCCTCATCTGCCCAATGGAGATAACAATACTGAACAACATATAAAAGATACCTAGCACACCCAAATTTCCAGTAGGTGTGGACTTTATCCTTTGTCAGGAAAGGATTTGTGTCTCCCCCACCCTCCCCTCGATCCCAACTCCCCACTGGAGCATGCGAGAACTAAGTGTAAAGCTAGGTTCTTGGGGGAAGGGCTGCAAAGCAGCAGGCTATGTTAGATGTGGTGGAGATTACTGACTTCCTCCTGGGGCCCAGTGAACAGCTTGCGTGTTCCTTGATAGTTGAGTTCAGCTTGTGTTTTTTGGACAGAAATTTGACTGAACTTAAGTATAGTCTCTGTTTGACAAGCTCTGTGTCATTCCTAGATGCATTCTTACTCACCACAATCAACACCCAGAGATCTAATGGCTGCCTTCCCTTGCTCCTCTCCCAGAATCCTTGATGGGCAAGGAGACTCAGGATTACCATACTATAGTCTGCTGTGTGCAGTAGCTGTGTCAAAGGCTTTCTTGCAGTGGGTCCCACAGAGCAATCATGTGATAAAGATGGGATGC
This sequence comes from Perognathus longimembris pacificus, assembly GCF_023159225.1. Lineage (NCBI taxonomy): Eukaryota > Metazoa > Chordata > Mammalia > Rodentia > Heteromyidae > Perognathus > Perognathus longimembris. The sequence goes on from NC_063172.1 coordinate 10,722,524, forward strand.
TGTGAGATTTCTAATTGGTGTTTGCTTTCATAATCTTTACTTAATTTCCTTATTAAGGCTGCTAGGACAAAACTAATAACCATACTTATCCAGAATGAATTTTGATGAATCTGACTATTATAACACAAAATAAATTGTATCTTCCATTCCCTCCCCGCAAGGGATAGAAAGGCACCAAAACACTACAAATTCATGGACTCTAGAAGCTAAGATACCTGAATTCATTCTCTTCCCTCTTACGTATGCTGACTTCCAGTAAGTAATCTCATCTTGTGCCCAAGTTCCATCTGAATCTATTTCCAGACAGTCCATCCTGAGAAAACTAGTTATCTGTATTTTCTCTTCTTCATTTCTTAACCCATTACAATACTTTCTACCCTTACCATCCAATTGAATCTATCTTTGGTAGGAGTTCATTGGACTCAGTGTAACACCAACATTTAATTTTCAGGGTTTATCTTCTTGATTTCTGTGTTTCCCTTAATGTGGTTGAACAATTAATTTCCAAATATGTTCTTTTGGCTGTTACACACATTGGATCCTCCTCTGGTTTCTATCTTTCCTATAACCTTCCTAAGTATTAAGTATACCTCCTTAAGTATTAAGGTTTCCCAGTGATAGCTCCTTAGCACATTTCTCTTCAGATCTGAAGTATTGTTCCTTATCTCACCATTCAAAGCTCACCTATTTCGTTGGCTCCATAATTTTTATTTCCTGTTTTAGTTTCTTTCTTACTTACCAAACTATCGAAATATCTAATGCAATGTCTTCAAGTTTACATCCATATATCCCAAAGGAAATGCATTCAAAGGGACTCGGTCTTCCATTTCATTGAATATACACTCCTCCTACATTTTGAGACACTCTTTTATGATGGTAATTTAAATACTTTTAGAATTTATTTGTTTTCCCCTTTTCTATTATTATCTTCAAATATTATTACACAGGGTTTTTGTTTCGTTTTTGTGCTGGACCAGGGGCTTGAACTCAGGGTTTGGGCAGCTATCCTTGAGCTTTTTGTGCTCAAGACTAGCAATCTACCACTTGAACCACAATTCTACTTCTGAGTTATTGGTATTTAATTGAAGATAAGAGTCTTATGGACTTTCTTGCTGCTGCTAGCATTGAACTATAATGGTCTTCAGTTCTCAGCCTTCTTAGTAGCTAGGAGTATAGGTATGAACCATTAGCACCTGCTTTACAAAGGGGTTTTACAGTAGCATATCTATTTATTTGTACATTTCATCATGATTAAAGTCACCTGTGCTATTCTTGATTTCTTCCTCTCCCTCTTTCCTCATAATCAATAGTGTCCTATGCATTGTTCCTAAGTCTATCAGCTCCTTTCCTCTTAATTTATTATCTGGTATAATGGTATCATATACCATCAGCAGTTCTGACACAGGTATTGGCAGTGATCTAATTCATCAGCCATCTTGACTCATAGATATAGGAACCACAGTGGGAAACTGGAGGATGCAGGGAGACAGAATCACTTGTGCTGGTCATGGATGTGCAGCTAGGCTTAACACTGAAGGCAATTGGAGACGTACTTGGCTTTCATCCATCAAAAATATGTCCAAGATATGTTAAAGAAACTCCAGGGCTGGGAATGTGGCCTAGTGGTAGAGTGCTTGCCTAGCATGCATGAAGCCCTGAGTTCAATTCCTCAGCACCACAAATATAGAAAAAGCCGGAAGTGGTGCTGTGGCTCAAGTGGTAGAGTACTAGCCTTGAGCAAAAAGAAGCCAGGGACAGTGCTCAGGCCCTGAGTCCAAGCCCCAGGACTGGCAAAAAAAAAAAAAAAAAAGAAACTCCAGCATGCATGCACAATGAGTTATACACACAACGAGTTATACACAAGGATGTTTAAACTAGTTATTTATTTATTTTTACTATATTTTATTGTTATTGTAGAGGTGACGTACAGAGGGGTACAGCTACATAAGTCAGGTAATGAGTACATTTCTTTTTGACCCATTTTAGCTCGTCCCTTGCTGAGTTATTTAATAGTAAAGGTAGAAGGGCTGGAAATATGGCCTACTGGCAAGAGTGCTTGCCTCTTATACATGAAGCCCTAGGTTCAATCCCCCAGCACCACATATATAGAAAATGGCCAGAAGTGGCGCTGTGGTTCAAGAGGTAGACTGATAGCCTTGAGCAAAAAGAAGCCTGGGACAGTGCTCACGCCCTGAGTCCAAGGCCCAGGACTGGCAAAAAAAATTTATAGTAATAGTAAAGGTATGGGAAGAACATAAAGATGCATCTACAGAAGGAAGGAAAATGACCACGTCATGCTCATAGAATGGAAACAGATGCTACAGTCAAAATAAGGAAAAATAAGTCTCTATGTCCACAAAGACAGTGACAATTAAACTGAATATGTGCAAGGATGTTAAGATGATACCTTGCTGTCCTTAAGATGTAGCTGTATCTGAGCACTGGAGACTCATGCTTGTAAGCCTGGCTGCTCAGGAGGCTGAGATCTGAGGATTGCAGTTCAAAGCCAGCCTGGGCAGGAAAGTCTGTGAGACTCTTATCTCCAAATTAGCCACTAGAAACCTAAAGTGTCACTGTGGCTCAAAGTGGTAGAGCACTAGTCTTGAGGCAAAAGAGCTAAGGGACAATACTCAGGCCCTGAGTTCAAGCCCCATGACTGGCAAAAAAAAGAAAAAGAAAAAAAAAGATGTAGCCACTAAAGTTGCTGGGATCATCGGCATCAAGCAGAGGGGTGAATGAGAGCCGTTTGTTGAGCACAAGGAGCATAGGTGAGCATCTCCAACCAGACACATTCCATAGGCTAGAACTCAGGTACATGGCTACTTCGAATGTAAGAGAGGGTAGTAAGTGTCAACTTCCTCTGTAGTCTCGAGGAAGAGGAAAGTGGTTTAAAGAAGAGGGAGCTACTCATAGCCACTTTCTCATAGGTGTGGGAAGAGAAGTATTTGGCCGTGAAGTGGAAACCCTGAGGACAGAGGTGACACTGAGACAAACCATGTCTTCAGGACATCAATTCATTTCATGAAGTTAGAATTGATGAAAGATCTATCTTCATGCATGTGGTATACTGGTCACGAAGAGCAAAGTACTAACAACATGGAAAGAGGTGGGTCTCCTAGAGCTTTAGACTCTAGAGGGCATGAAATCACAAAAGCAAGGCCACCAGGAAGTGTTCTGTGTTTCTAGGCATTTCTGGATGCAAGTCAGCACACCCTTTCATGGCCCAGACTACTTCATTCCACATGTTCTGATGTCACAAACAGAAGGCATCATCATGACAATTTACAATTGCTCTTTCCATATCGCCAACCAGGCAAAATAACTTTTCACCTGCCTTTTCCATGGCAATTCATATTAAGTTTTGTGCACATTGCTCCCTTTTATCTCTGCTCAGAAGGCCACTTTTCTCACAAAATAATTAGAGATTTAAAGAAGGAACGTGGTACTGTTCCTGGTTTTTAGTCTTACCAACTCAGTGTACCTCAGAAAATCTCACAGGCTCCATTCTCATGTCTGTAAACAAGGAGCACTGGTATGGTCATTTCATAGCATTAGTAGAGGGACTGAATGAGATGCAAAGGAGAAAAGCATTCTCCAAAGCAATACAAAGATGAACCAGAAACTTCAAATCAACTGGCAAATTAAGACAGGTAAGTCTACCCTGTCTACTCCTTAGTGCACAAATTCTCCAGATTAGATGATTTTATTCCCCCAGACCTTTTTTTCCCAAGAACTTCCAGGACATCACATTCGAGGTTCTCTTTCTTCCTTCCATCTGCAATCATTGGTACCCCATACTGCAAAGCTTTGTGGCACCTAATATTGTGAGCGAAATAAATCTGAATAAAGAATTGCAGCTGGATCATTGCTAACTTTGATGAATTAGCACCAAGGAGCTCTTCAAGGTGTCATTTTTTAAGCTTTTTGAATGATTGGTTTTCAATGGTTCCTTCTAAGAATTTTAATTTCAAGCTCTGTATAGACAAATGCATGCACACACATAATGTTCTCCTCAGAGGAAGAAGAAAAGTGCTTATGAAGTGAAACTTCACTTTTCTACTTCACCAGCTTCCTGCTAGAGCTGGGTTTTTCTTCATTCAAAGCCTAGCACTGAAGAATTTCTTTGCAGTAGTTTAAAGGGAGTGCACAGTAGATGAAATTCAGGTGAAGAATTATCCACTATTTCTTTCCCATAATAGAAAAAGGAAAATCAGCTCCAGTAATGAGAGAGATGATTTTGCTGAGAATGGGAACAAATATTTATTATAGACCTTTTAAGCCACATGGATGGTGCTAAGCGTTTTATACACGTAACTTCATTTAATGCTCCAACAACCCTTTAGATAGTCATTGCTATTAGATTTAGACATCTTAGAGATTAAGAAATAGGTTTAGAGACGTTCAGCTAAGTGAAGCAAGTCCCGGTAACACAAAACATTGTGTTGCAAAGCTTGCTGCTAGGGGGCTACGCTACACGTGTAGCTATTGACTTCTCCACTCATGCATAAGTACTAGCCACGACTCCTAGGCTCTTCTTGACTCAGTTTCTCCAACTGTGAAAATGGAATGGTGAGAGGCTATCTAAGAATAGAAGCCAGTCGTGTGAAAGAGTAGGATCCTCTGTAAATGCACGCTATGCATGAAAGATTTGTTTTTTAAGGTTATTATTATTTTGCCAGTCCTGGGGCTTGGGACTCAGGGCCTGAGCACTGTCCCTGGCTTCTTTTTGCTCAAGGCTAGCACTCTACCTCTTGAGCCACAGCACCACTTCTGGCTTTTCCTGTTTATGTGGTGCTGAGGAATCGAATGCAGGGCTTCATGCATGCAAGGCAAGCACTTACCACTAAGCCACATTGCCAGACTCTTAGGGTATCTTTTTGATAGCCCCTTCTTACTACTATTCTTTGAGATAGTAAGTGTGTGTGTGTGTGTGTGTGTGTGTGTGTGTGTACATGCATGTGTGTGTGGGACAGGAGAGGGGATCGGAGGGAGAAGAAGGAGAAGGAAGGGAAGGGAAGAGGAGAGGAGAAAAGGGGAAGGAAAGTAAAAGGGGAGGAAAGTGGAGGAGGGCACGGGCACAAACCAGTTTATTGCGTTTTGCCCATTATCTTTACTACTATTACGAGCTTTCCCTTAGAAGCACATTTCCGACACAAAAGTGGAAGGAGACATTAGAAACAGCAAAGAAAAGAAGCAAACTCTGGCATTCCGGCCAACATTGAACGTATTGCCCAAAGTGAGTTTTCCTCTAGCAGAGAGATGTGCTGTGTCTTTTATATTTTATTCTCCCCTCTTGCCTACTTTACCAATACCTTCCAACACAGGGCAAACCAGCAAAATACTGAAACAGTGGCTGTCAGGAGGGTAATTGTGAACTGACTGAGTCCTCCTAAGCTTTGTGTGTCATTTAGGTGTTTAAGTACAGATGATCACATTAAAGATGGTCAGCACCCAGTTTTGCCTAACTGTAACAAAAGTAACCCATAGAAAGCCCATCACACCTGGGCTGGGCACACGTCTGCACAGCTTCTTAAACTGCAGCCTGTGCACTCCCTGGGATGTTTCACAATAACCTGAAGCCCTTTGTTGTCTCATAGGACATTTGTCCCACGTTTGCATGTTTTTATTCCATCTCCTTTGTTACCTACCACAGAACCATGTGCTTCGACATTTGCTGAAGTTTCAATCAGTTTCTTAGAAAAAGGACAGCGAATTCCTGGGGTGTGACCCTGAGAGGTAGAAAGAACTTCCTTTGTCAGCTGTTCAGGCATGCTAAACATTAGTCCAGAGAATGCTTCCTATCTCCTTAATGTTTTTCTGATAGAGTCTGATAATGATGCGGAAGGATCCATTAAACTGTCTTGAGTGCTGGAAATCCAACCTGGCAGTGGAGAGAAAGCTGCAGTCATTGATCCAAGGAAAAGGTCTATGGAGTGTTTACTAAATACCATCTATGTGTTAGGCAGTGAGGAAAATACCTTCTCAGGTAATAAAGTAAGGTAATTCTCATCACAGTTCTGTGAGATGGAATTGTCACTATTTTATAGATGAAAAGCCAGAGGCTGTAAGAAACTGGGCTCAGAGGTTAAATAAATTAGACATGACCTTTCACTGCCTTATCTATTCCTATGTAAGAATTTTCCCCAGACCTTAATGGCTTAAAGTGAAATTTATTATCTCCTAGCGACTGTCCCATCAGATGCACTTTATCCCTGATTGTTTCTCTTGCCAACAATTCTGCTTTTTTCGATGCCATCTGTAGGCGATGCAGGACTTGCATTGGACAGAATCATAGGAAGTAGGTTTACATGAATAATATTCATTTAGGCACATGTCTGCTATTCTAAGTGCTTTACCTGAGGGAACTCACCTACATTTCACAACTCAGTGAGGAAGACATTGGTATCATCCTCATTTTAGAGGTAAAGAAAGAAATGATTATTGTTTAATTTTTTTGTTCCAAGTTATGCAGTCAAGAAGTAGCAAAACAGAAGGTCTTACCCAGGCAGTCTGGATACAGTTTGTATTCCTAACCTCTACTTCATATAGCCAAAGGGCTGAATTAAGAAGGAGGCTGTATACTATGCATGGCCTTACAGTTCCTGGAATTAAAAGAGAGACTGAAGAATGCAGCATCACAAAATTCCCCTGATCATGATGTGCAGGGAACACAGAAAATATGGGGAAGCTAGAGAGAGGAAGAATCTTCTCATTTTATTATTATTATTATTATTGTCCAAAGGATTGAACTCAGGGCCTTGTGCTTGCTAGGCAAGCATTTATCTTGAGCCATATACCCAGCCCTTTCACTTTTTTAAATTTGCTTTTTGGATAGGGTCACTGACTAACCTTTCTAGGCTGGCCTCAGACTACGGTCTTCCTACCTCACCTCACCTTCCAAGTAACTGGGATTATGGGCTTATGTCTCCATGCCTAATTAGAGAAAAAACACTATCTTGAGCCCAGTGTGAAAACAAGTCCAATACGTGAGATCAAGGCTCCTTTATGAAGTGAATCATAGTCATTTCGAAGAATAACGTTTTCTTATTAAAAACTGTGATTTTTTTTCCAGTTCAAGACTCATCTTCCTTCCATTGTAAAGATGATATTTTTCATCTCTGTGCAGTTAGTCGTCGCAGTGAGATGAAGCTTCGGCCAATGGATTTTGAGGTGTTTGGGGAGTGATTTTCAACACGGGCTTCTCCATGTCCTTTCCTCTCCTAGATGATGTGGTAATAACTTCCAGAATGGTAGTCAAATCACAAGTTCCAGATGGCAGGGTCCTTATCAGATCAGAGTCCCAAACGACTACCCAGCAAAATTCTTCATTCCTAACACATACTTGATCTACAACACCCTGGGCGGTTGGTTATACAATGATATACCACAATATTTTGTTGGGTTGAGCCATTGCAATTTTGGGTCTATTTGTTACCACAGTCAAGTCTAAACTAGTACAATAATGTACCACATAGCACTAGAATTATAAGGATGTATAGCCCAGAGAAGGTATACAATCTTTGATGGGAGCTATTTCTCTGATGCTTTTGAAATCTGTCTATCACACAGGACTTTTGATAAGTCCTTTTGTGCACATCTTGGCATGGAGGAGGGAGGGAGGAAGGGAGAGGGAGAAAGAGAGAAAGAGAGAGAGAAAGAGAGAGAGAGCAAGCACATAGCATATTTCTTTTTTTTTTTTTTTTTTGCCAGTCCTGGGCCTTGGACTCAGGGCCTGAGCACTGTCCCTGGCTTCTTCCTGCTCAAGGCTAGCACTCTGCCGCTTGAGCCACAGCGCTGGTTCTGGCCGTTTTCTGTATATGTGGTGCTGGGGAATCGAACCTAGGGCCTCGTGTATCCGAGGCAGGCACTCTTGCCACTAGGCCATATCCCCAGCCCCACATAGCATATTTCTTGTCTCTGGATTTCCAAAAGTATTTTCCCCAGTGGGAACAACATGATGGTCAGTCATTTGTAACCCACGGAACATAAAGTTTCTGAAATTCAAGTATTTTTAACTTATGAAAGTTAACTTCACCAATAAGGTTAGCCCGGTGATTACCCTAAATATGTAAAATCAGTATTTCAAATAGAATAGCAGGAAACCAGAGATGGGTAGGTATATTTTTGACTCTCAAAGAGCATAAAGTATAAAAGGCCCCTGAAGATTGACATGAAAAACAGAAGAAAGGGGACTCTCTCTCTCTCTTTTACAAAGCAACCTCAAACTTACTACTTACGGTTGTGTTTCCTTTCAGTCTGCCCCCATGGTTTTGTTTCTCATAGTCTGTGAAATGAGAGCCCTTTTGGTCATTCTGACAGATTTTCCAGCACTAAAAATATCAGGGACATAAATGACAAATCATAGGTTTGTTTTTTTTTGACAAAATAGTTAGATCAGCTATGGGAGATTCTACCTCTTAAAAAATAAAACAAAACAAAACAACAAAAAATACAAAACTTGTGCCATTGAAAAGTTACAGAAATGGTCAGTAATCAGAAGCCAATATCTCTGGCTCCTGTCTTCCTTTACTACCTACTTCTGCCCATGAGCATACATAAATGGGTAAGATTAGAGAAACACACACACACACACACACACACACACACACACTCACACACTATGCTGTTATTGCTTAATGTAGGAGTTAACATTTTCCTGTTTTCTATAACTTTCATACACTAAAATATATATAGTAATTAAATGTTCATTTAGTTTTTCCTAAAAATTAGGTAATTGCTTTCAAAAGCATATATTGGCACATGTGCATATGCTGTTTCCTGTTATGAAAGCTGAACAGTGGGTAAAGTGGTTACGTAATCCAATGATAACCCCACAGGTAGGAAGTGGTAGACCTTCATTCTGAACTCCCAAGTTGCTCTCACCTTTATGTGTTCAGTCAACAAACACTGAACAGTGCGCTGGTGGTAGATCAAGGGCACAAACCCTCTCTCTGCTCTCATGGAACCCACAGTTCAGGCCAAACACCAGATGGGACAAATAACCACACAAACAAGTACTTGTTTATAAAATGAGATCAGTGCTTTTAGGAAAAGGAACGGAGTATTTGTGAGCCTACAACAGTGGACACAATCATATTTAGTGAATCCTAGTAATGTTTTTGTACAGGAATTTGACCTCTGAAGCATTTGTCAGCCAGGCAGATTTTTTTTTAAAAAAACATCAACTCATCTAGCAAGGGAAGAGTCAGTCCCCCCAGGCATCAAATCTGGGCTAGCCTTTGGTTTACTGTGTCCAGCAGAAGTGAAAGAAGTAAAACCTTCTTCTACTGTTCACTTAGTCTGAAGCAATTTGCTTCAATTGGGGAACCTAGTCTAGTCACCTGGAGGAAGAGAGGCCAGCGCATAAAGGGGCGGCTGTTCCCACAACATCTGAGTGAAGCCATCTCAGACCACCCGGCCTGGCCCAGATGCCAGGTACCTGCAGCTGAAAAAGCCAGTTTCTATGACAGCAACAAAATGACCTGGCTGTCCACAATGTTGACCGCACAACCAGGAGCTAGTAAGAGAACTATGGCTGTAACCTTTTGGGGCTGGGTGTTACATGGAAATAGATGATTGATATATCAAGTATAGGGATGGGGACTGAATTTTAGGCAATGGGAAAGGCATATGCAAAGTCTTGAGAAAGGAGAAATGTAAGAAAGATGACAGATACGAGATTTTGGAAGAGTAGACAAGGTCCAAATCAAGTAGGGTTAAAGGCTTCAGTGTTTATTTTAAAAGAAAATTAGCTTCAGTTAATTGTACAAGGGGGAATCTTTTCAATAAGTTCATAGAACAATAGATAGATGATAGATGATAGATAGGTAGGTAGATAGATAGAGATAGACAGGTAGACAGACAGAGAACGCCTCTTGATCATTCCCACCATTATTCTCCCTTCTCCTCTCCCCTCCTTTCCAAGCTAGTCTCCTCGTTTCCTTGATCCTTTTCACACATATACAAAATGTATTTTAACTGTCTTCACCCTCCTTCCTATCAGTTTATCTGCCCTCTCCTCTTACTACCTACTCCTCAGACAAGATACGGTTTAACTTCCTAAACGCCAGACAACATGTAGGCAGACAGGAAATCAAAACTATTGAATCTTAAACCTCAGCTTTTGTCTCGAAAAACAAAAGCCATTGGCAGTGTTTTATTTTGGGGAGTGACACGATTATTCTTACACATGTATGTAGCTAGTTTGCATCTCTCAGAGGCCAACTCATATGGCAAGACTCTATCCTAAGCAGACACAGTAGGAACTCAGTACACTCTACTATTTTCATGGACCAGATCATCAAGATACCCAACAGGAAAAAGTAAAACGGCCCAGGTGTTCAAAGTAAGTCAGAAAGTAGAGAATACAAAAGACCAGACCCTGAAATCTCAGTTCAAAACTATTGTGTCAGTCTGTGCATGACTGAAAAAGTTATTCTACTGAATTTTCCACTGAAAAACGATTCAATTCCTATCTGCTGACAGCTGTTACCTTCATTGCTTATGAATTAGGGGTCTGTGAACTAAAGTTGGCTGATAAATTGAAAGGAGAAGACCCATGGGGAAAGTCAGATGAATTAGAGTTAAGTCTCTGTCTCTTAACCTGCTAATTACTGGTGGACGTTCTTCCTGCAGAATCAATTGTGCCTGTCGGCTTGGAATCTGGTTAGGGGGACTACTGTAAAAATTTTGGCCAAATAGTTTGTAAGGTTTTAAGAAAAGTTGTTCCTGAGTTGAAGAGATTCTAGGCTATAGTGGATGGCCATTTTCTTTCTTAAACAGATGAACTCAATGAAATGTCAAGGAAATATCCACATTGTGGAGTTCACACCACTTTAAGCATAAGTCTCTGCTAGGCTATTTATGAGCTGCATGCTTCTATACTGATGGATCTATTTTTTGCCTTGGTTTCTGAGCCTTTAAGGAACATAGGGACAATAGGGTTTTTTTGGCATGTGGTTGAAGCCTACATGCAATTTGTACAGGAAGCACCTGTGCAGGTCACTATCAATTCAAGCTAACTTCTTTCTACTACACTTCAGAGTTTCTGAGGAATTTTAGATAATATATGGCAATGACATTTCAGTATTCTCCGCATATTTTCCTGTACACTTGAATATTATATTTAGCTTTTCTATACACTTGCCTAATTTTAGACAGGAAAGTTACCTTTCCGTAGCATGTGTTCTAACCTTCTCTTTACTCTACTTCAGTGATTCTCATCATTGAGCTACACACTGGAGCCCCTGGGAATCTTGTAACAAAAATATCAATGCTTGTTCCTATCCTCACAAATTCTGATGGAAATGGTCTGAAATGTGGCCTGGGGGTTGAGATCAAGTTAATAAAATATCCTTCTGTACATAATTTCATCCAAGAATCCCATTGATCTACATGGAGAGAATTTCTAAGGGTGGAGTTATAGAGAATATTCTGCTCATCTAGGTCTATAGAGAATGTTTATCTCTGACACTCTACCCACAGTTGTGACACCACAAAATACTCTTCCTTATCTATTGAGTCAATATGGCATTGAAATCAATATGGCTCAGGCTTTGTGGCTTGTTCAATGAACACTTTTAGATGTACCCTACAGGAAACTATCTTGAACTAACACATGAATTGTGACACACCGTGTGTTTCTTCTCCCCAGTTGCTATAGACCATGACAAGCTAAGAGCTGCATTCAGTACACTGGGGGATGGGTCCTCTTCTTTCTTGGCTATGCCATCTCTTGTGACATGATTTCTGTCACTTCTGTGTATTTCTTTATTTTCCTCAAAATCAAATACTTGGATTAAATCCACGACTCATCTGATAACAGGGAATCATTTTACCTAAGTTGCAAGTCACACATAGCAAGCAACTACAGAATCTTCATGCTTTGCTCTTCCACAAACAGGAGACATTTGCTGTTTTCTTTTGTTAGGAATAAGTGGTTACACAGATTCAATGTACCCAGGAGTAATGTGAAGCTATTATTAGGTGGAAGGAATGAAAGATAATTTAATAAAAGGAGTACTGATTGTGATCAGTTGATTAATGAGATTGTGGAAAGCAGTTACATTAGTAAATCCTTAATGGCAAACACTTAATTCTAGAAAGTTTGAGAATCCATATGAATGAATTTTAACATCATGTTGGCTTAAAATTTCACAATCTTGTAAAGGCCCTAATAGCAAATTTTCTTTATAGAACAGAAATGAGCATATCTGACCATACTTTAATTCGTAATCATGAAGGGATAATGAAGAATATATTTAATTTTATTTTCAATTTTAATTATACCCCCAAACATTCTTACATATAGGCATAGGTTTCACACACACATAGAGTTATTTATACACACACCTAAATATGCAACCTACATAATTATTATAGGCAAAATTAACTCTGGAAGTTCAGTTGCACAATTAAAAAAATCTATATTTAGAACTTTGAAGCCACAAGGGTACATCAATCTTTAAATAATCATAAGTGACTAAGAAGCAATTGAGAGCTACATTCAAACATCTGTTGTTGATATAGGACAATTGGTGTGGGTTTTGTGCCTTGCCCCTATGTAGATTCCTTGTTGAGGAAAGGAATCCTGGGAGGTCTCCTTCCTCCAAGGTTATGCTACTCATGACAGGAGGCATTATAAGGACCTGCAGTAAATTCTACCCATACATTTTGAGGGCCAGAAAGTCCCATCCTCAGGATGAACATAAGACGTAGTCCCTGTCTCTGAAATGATTCGCAAGAATTTTGACCTGCTGGCTGCTGCATCTGAAAATGAGTTGTCTCATCCTCTTCGTTACCAACAGAGAATAAAGAAATAAGAAGACCTCTATGTAAAGGTGCTCACATGGAAGAATGTTGGGCGCCTTTCTAGAAACTTCTGCCATCTCTCCAGCCAAAGGTATGGAGACCTGGACTCAGAATATGGTGCTATTGATGACAAATGAAACTTACATATAACCTTTAATATGGCATAATAACATCAGACAGTTTAACCTTCATAATTTTGACTGTGGCAAAGATCCCCAAAATCAATGAAAATTTTTTTCAAAAGTGAAGTCAAAGCCCGGTTTTCGAAACAAGTCTACTATGGCCACTCCAGACATCTCTTTCTTTTCCTTCTTCATACCTACACTATCAAGAATTAGGCAGGGGCTGGGAATATGGCCTAGTGGCAAGAGTGCTTGCCTCTTACACATGAAGCCCTGGGTTCGATTCCCCAGCACCATATATATAGAAAGCGGTCAGAAGTGACACTGTGGCTCAAGTGGCAGAGTGCTAGCCTTGAGCAAAAAGAAGCCAGGGACAGTGTTCAGGCCCAGGACTGGCCAAAAGAAAAAAAAAAAGAATTAGGTAGAACTCATGTGTAAAAGACTTAAAGGGTTAGATTTCCATTTGACTCTTCCTGTGAGATGGTTAGGTACAGATGACAAGATGAAGGGAGTAGTTTAGGATGAATTAGTCTGGAAACAAAAGCCACTAGAATATTTAGCCAGCTCTTGTCTTAAACCCAGATTGAGTGTCGTCCCCATGCTTCCTCAGGTATCCAGGGGCCTGTGTGTTTCTTTTCCCTTCAGGTGCATGTGATCCTCTTTCCGGATGCCTCTATAATGTGCCATTCTCTCCAGAATTCTGTGGGTGTCTCTCCTCATATCTACTTTTTTTTTTATTACGTAATCCTTTTTTGCCCCTTTACGTTGTGTCTTGAAGTATGTCCATGCAACACCCCTACCCCAACCCCCTCGTTTTACATTTGTGTTCTGTGGTTTTATGGTAAAATTTGGAAGCATGGTTGGTAAGAATCTCCAGTCTGTTCGTCTCTGTAACTTCATTCCTTCGATTGAATTCTTGGCGGTGATCCATGTCAGGAAATCTACACCCTTGTGTGTAGTTCATCATCAGTCCAGGTAACCACACAAGGTGGTGACTAAGGAATGGGGCAGGATTTAGTCCAAGTTTCTTACAAGTGAGTCCCACATTAAGAGTATTTTTGTGTCTCTGCTTAGATATAGTAAAGTCTTGTTTTCTATGTGTGTAATGATCCCCAGAACAGAGACCCCCTAGTAGATAACTCTGAAAGAAGGACATTGAGTGGTAGGCTACCACAGTTCCACAAGTCCACACACACCTCTGATAGGTGGGTAAATAGGAGAGGCTCCTAAGATTTGAAGAGTTCATATTTTTTTCCTAAGCAGAATTAAAATAGCAGTTGCCATTGTGTAAGATTAACAAAAAGTTTATATTAATAAATTTACAAGTACTCTACAAAACACTATGCATGTGGTGCTGTTGTTTACCTCTTACTTGAATCTCTCTCTCTTTTATTTTTGGTCAGTTGTGGGTCTTGAACTCAGGACCAGGGCTCTGTCCTTGAGCTCTTTTGTGCAAGGCTAGTCCTCGACCACAGAGCCACTTCCAGTTTTCTGGTGGTTAACTGGAGATAAGAGTCTCATGGACTTTCCTGCCCTAGCTGGCTTCAAACCATGCTCCTCAGATTTCAGCCTCCTGAGTAGCTAGGATTACAGGTGTGAGCTTCTTGCACCCAGCTATTACTTGAATTCTAAGGAGTGTAAACAACAGATCTTGGAATAAAAGTGACTTAGAAGTGTCAAGTGCCATCCTAAATCCCCAGTCCGTAAGTACTGGAATGGGACTTGAACTACATGACCCAGCTTCTTTTCTGTCTTTGCCATCAAATTGTTCTTGGGCCCATAGCAAGCATTTGGATTTGAATGGCATCTTCTCCATCCTCCATTTACTGTTCATCTTTATATCAAGAGGTCTTTTCAGCGTCGGTCCTCTGGAACCTAGTGTCTTAACTAAAATCATTATTGATAGCCCTGTCGCAGAGTGGAAGGAGAGGTAGCAGCTGGAACGAAGCAGGCTTTTCCCATTTGCATTTCTGGTGGGTCAGCAAAACTTAGCTCTTCCATTGATCTTGCAAAGTGATAAAATGTCTTGGAAAGCACAAAGTCTCTAGAGCAGGCTTGCAGTCACATTCAAGCTGGCCCACGAGGGCCCTCATAGAGCAGTAGTCCCCCTAACCACCAAAGTGAGATTTTTCTAAAACCCAACTTAGACACCCCCCTGGCATACAAGAGGCATTGCTTTTTCCAGGCTCTGCCTTGCTCCGTCTCCAGTTATATGGAGCCACTTCACTTTTGCTGAAAATATCCTCCTACTTGTTTCTAAAGTTGATTCTCACTAGAGTCTGGAGAATGCCTCCAACATCTTGGTATAAGGCCCAAGTGCCCCATCCTACCTATGCCCCTCTTTGGAATTCTAGCACCCTCAGCCCCATCTAACTGTCCTGCTTAGAATCTAATCCTGGATTACTGAAACCACTTATTTCCCCCTAGATTCCCTTTGTAGGTTGTAGACAATCCTGCTTTACATTTCTAAACCCTTTCACTTTTAGGATGCTTGGCCCATGGTCAGTACACTACCCCGATCATGCATTTAATTATGCATTTATTCACCAATGTTCATTGAACAGCCTCTATGAGACAGGCTCTAATAAGCATCAGGAACACAATGGTCTCCAGTCTCATGGAGCCATAGCATATGAGTTATTCAGCCTTCACTCTTCAATATCAAGTATATATTAAGCATTCTCTATGCTATAGGAAATGTCCTTGATATCAGAGACACAGTAGAAAATGAAAAGGTATAGTATCTGCCTTTATTCAACTTACCTTGTACCGGAGTAGCTCAGGGAGATGATCAACAGACACAAACTAGAATGCCAGATGGTAGGAAATGAGAAGGAAATTGGACAGGTGAATTGAAAAAGATTAATTAGTTACTTAACTGTAGTAGGATGTTCATGGGTATGTATGTATGTAATATGTGTGTGTGTGTGTGTGTGTGTGTGTGTGTATGTATAAATAAAGTGACATTGGAGCTGAGACCTGAATGAAGTTAGAATCAAGCCGTGTGGATATTGGGAGGGAGAGTATTCTGAGAGACTGCAAGGGTAAACATTGCCAGGTTAGGGATATAGTTGAAAGGAGAAATGAGGACACTAGTGAGCTGGCATGAAGAGGAAAGGAGAAATGAGTTTGAATAGGTTGTGGGAGCAGGAAGCAGTGGGCTGCTTTGTAGAGGGTCTTTCACTGCCCTAATAAGGACTTTTGACTTTACTCTGAGTGAGAAGAAATGCACTAGAAGGCACAGAACAGAGAAGTCACCTGCGCAGACTTGGATGTTAACAGATCCACACTTCCTGACCCATAGAGATTGGACTTCAAGAGGCCAAGGGTTGAGAGCAAAGCAATGTCATTGGTTGCCCAAGAAGGAAGAATGTAACATGAACTAGCTGTTAAGAGTCTGGTTCAGCTACTTTGGAGATGTAACAGTCAGATGTTGCTAAAGGATAAGCCTGCAATGTGAGAGGAAGAAAGAAGTCAAGGATAAAAAGATGACATCAGGAATTTTTGTGTGTACCATATATAGAGGAGAGGACCAGTTAGTGACATCAGTCAAACTCCAATGAAGTGTGAAGGTACACATAGAGGTTAGCACTGTAGTGATGATAAACTCTTAATACTTCTCAGGTTTCTGTCTAGCTCTCCCTTCCCTCTTAGGTTCTCTGGATAGCCACTCTCTCTCATCACTTGGGTTTGCCCAAGATAGTTCTTGTTAAGGATTTGGATGTCATTGAAAAAGAATGGGAAATGGGCATTACGCAATGCAATGAATGAGTGAGCTGATCACATTGATGTTTTGGCTATTGACTGGAGAGAGAACCTCTGTAAACCCAAAGGAACTAGCTGGGAAATGATTTCAGAGGGCTGGACTGACAAAGTGGTACCATAGTGAATCACCTTGGATAAGGCCTAAAATTACAGAAAGATTCTGGGGGCATTGAGCTCTAGGGACAGCATCACTGAGCTTGCTTGACATTTTGGCATGGCTATAGTTAATAGGTTAGGTAATCTCAGGAAAAAAGTAAGAGACAACTAGAGGGAAAGTAAGTGCAGCAGAAGGTTTAATGTGGTCTTTAGGGTGGGGCCCTCAGGAAACTCTGAGTTATTTCCAAGAAGAGATGGCAAATCTCTTTGAGGCCCCAGCCCCAGTGGTTTATAATTTTTGCATCATGAAGTTTGTCACTTTCTACCCATGTGCTTCTCTATTCTCTCTATAACCCTTCTCCTATGATTATCATTGGAAATACTTCTTTCCTGCCCAATTTCAGGCTGCTGTTCCTTATGCTCTTTTAAACCAAGTTACATCACGAAGATGAAGCAGCATTACATAATGGTTAAGAGCCCTGACTCTGAAGTGGGACTGACTTGGACTTGAGACTTAGGTCTATTATGATGTGGCAATTATATCTTGTAACCTTGGTGTTCATTGCCTGTGACATTGTGAAAGTTGCCACACTTGTCTCACAGAATGGCTATTACCATTACAAAAGATAATGCGATGGACTTCTGATTTCTGGTGTTATATGTAAGAAGCTTGGAGGGCTGTACTTCCTCCTAACAACAAATACAGGATGAACAAACTAAAATATCAATTCCTCCTCTTAGTTATTCTTACAAACATGGAGAAGAGAGATCACAGGGTAAAAATCACGACCTTACCCCCAGATTGGTGAGATAAGTAGGTCGATACGGAGAACAACAACTTACTAAAGCGGACACCAATAAGCTCTGACGTCCCTGGGACCCAATGTCAGGCTAGGCAAACTCAAGCTATGTGAACAGTCTGAGAGAAAAAAATTCTAGAAAATTGAGCAGATAGATCCTCCTCTTTAGAACTTTTGTTGTTTGGGGGTTCTTGTCCTGGGACTTGAACTCACTGCCAGAGTCTTGTCACTGAGCTTTTCTGTTCAAGGCTAGCACTCTGCCCTTTGAGTCACCACTCCACTTCTGACCTTTTTGATAGTCAATTGGAGATAAGATTCTCAGGGACTTTTCTGCCCAGGGTTGGCTTCATACTGCCATCCTCAGACCTCAGCCTCCTGAGTAGCTAAGAACAGCACCCCAGCTATTTTAGAAATGTTTATGAATTCTAGTTCTTGGAGTTCTAACAAGTTCTTATAAGGTATATTAGAAAATTCCCTCCGTGCTGTTGGTGATGTGTAGGTAAAGGAACCATATTGAAGTAGAGAACATTTGTCTTCAGCCAGGAAATCTGTTTAACCAGAGCCCAGTTAGATGGAGTTTTATTAGCATCTAACTAACCTGGAGGGAAAATGTCAAATTTGAACCCACTGTAGCCATCCTGAACTACCTAGAGGGGACAAAACCCACCAAACAAAATAAGATAAGATATCATATAATAAAACAAAAGACTGAAAAGCCCATCTGGAATTCATATCCAGAGACACACATATAACAGTTCAATACCAGTCATAAACATAGAAACAAAACCATCAGTACAATATTAGCAAATTAAATGCAACAAAGTATAACAAGAATTATACACCATGACTAAGTGTGATTTTTATCTCATGTATAAAGGCTATTTCAACATTTGAAAATCAATGAATATAATCCATCATACTACTAGACTGAAGAAAGAAAACCACATGATTGATTATACCCAAAGATGTAGAAATAAAAAGCATTTGACAAAATACAGTGTTTATACAAAATAAAATTCTCAGCAAGGTAGAAATGTAACAGAGCTTCCTCAGTTAGCTAAAGAATATCTGCAGAAAGCATACAGCTAACATCCATTATGGGTTTTCTTCCTCTAAAACTAGGAAAAAGACAAAGATTTTGTTTTTTTTTTAAATTATTATTAAGGTATTGTAAGTACTACTACTACTACTACTACTACTACTACAAGAAAGCAACATAAAGAAAGAAAACAAAAGAAAGAAAAAGTAAAACTATCTTTGTAGGTGGCATGATTGTCCATGAAGAAAAGTCAGCATAATCAACAAATAAAGAACCCTGAAATCAATAAACAGTTTTGGATACATGGTTAGTATGAAATATTCAAATATTTCCCTACATTGTGGCAATGAACAAAACAAATTAAAGTTAAAATAATGCCACTATGTTAGTACTCAGACTTGAAATACCTACATATAAATCTAACCAAACTTTCTTTTCCTTCTGTGTATAAAATTTATAGCAGAAAAGGTGCAAAATTCTAATGAAGGAAATTTAAAAAATCTAAATAAGTGAAGATATAGTTCATGGATAGGAAAGCATTGTTGTAAAAATGCTAGTTCTTCCCAACTTATTAAGCTTAATGCAATTCCATTAAAATATAGTCAAGTCGGGGCTGGGGATATAGCCTAGTGGCAAGAGTGCCTGCCTCGGATACACGAGGCCCTAGGTTCGATTCCCCAGCACCACATATACAGAAAACGGCCAGAAGCGGCGCTGTGGCTCAAGTGGCAGAGTGCTAGCTTTGAGCGGGAAGAAGCCAGGGACGGTGCTCAGGCCCTGAGTCCAAGGCCCAGGACTGGCCAAAAAAAAAAAAAAAAATATATATATATATATATATATATATATAGTCAAGTCAGTTTGCAGATATCCACAATTAATTCTATTGTAAATGACAAAAGACCTTCAATAGGCAACAAGGTGGGAAAATGGATGCTGCTCAGCCTTAAAACTTTCAAAAAAATCTACAAAAATTAAAACATACTGTTAGCAAAAGGAAAGATAAGTAAATTAATGGAAAAAACAGAGATCCACTGATAGTCAACTGCTCTTTGTGTTGTTGTTGTTGCCAGTCCTGGGGCTTGAACTCAAGGCTTGAGTACTGTCGTTAGCTTCTTTTTGCTCAAGGCTAGCACTCTACCACTTGAGCCACAGCGCCGCTTCTGGCTTTTTCTGTCTATGTGGCGCTGAGGAATTGAAGCCAAGGCTTTATGCATGCTAGGCCAGCATTCTACCACGAGGCCACATTCCCAGCCCTCAACTGATCTTTGACAAAGGAAAAAAAAAATATGTAACAGCAAAGACAGAAGAAATGGACATTCATATGCAAAGAAAATTAAATAATCCAGACATGGATTTTAAAATTTTCACAAAAATTACCTCAAAACTGTCTTTGACTAAAAATACAAAACTATAAAACCATAAGACATAAGAAAATCCTGGATGACTTTGAGTATGGTGATTATTGTTTATGTGCAACACTGAAGACACAGTCCATGAAAGAAATACTTTATGCTAGATACATTAACATTAATAATTTCTGCACTTTGAAAAGCAATGCTGAGAGAATGAGTAGCCAAAGCATAAAGTGGGGGAAAATACTGACATAAGACACACCTGACAAAGGAATATTATCTAAAATATAGAAAGAGTTCAATAATAAGTAAGCCAACAATGAGATTTTAAAATGGATCAAAGACCTTAGCAGATATCTCATTAAAGAAATAAAGATGGCAAACATCAAAAAGACTCTGTATTAAAGTTTCTCAGAGAATACAGGTTGCAATGACACACAACTGTCCACTTATTAGAATGGCCTGCATCTACAACCCTGATAATATGAAATAATAGAAAAAATGTGGGGCAACTGAAATCTTATTCATCACTGGTTGGAATGCAAAATAAGGTAGTCATGTTTATCAGGGCCGATGGCTCATGTCTGTAATACTAGGTTGCTGAGATTTGGGGGTTACAGTCCAAAGCCAGCCCAGGCAGGAAGTTCTGTGAGACACTTATCTCCAATCTAAAAAAAAACTAAAAAAAAAAAATTAAAAAGCTGGAAGTGGAAGTATGACTCAAGGAGTAGAGCACTAGCCTTGAGTGAAAAAACTCAGGGACACCAGTGACTAGGCTCTGGGTTCAAACCCCAGGAATTTCAAAAAATAATGCAGCCACTTTGTAAGACAGCTAGTGATTTTGTTTTGTTTTGTTTACAAACATACTCTTTTTTTTTGTTGTTGTTGTTCTTCTCCTGGGGCTTGGGCACTGTCTCTGAGCTCTTTTGCTCAACGCTAGCACTCTACCACTTTGACCTACAGCACCACTTTCAGCTTTCTGGTGGTTCATTGGACAGAAGAGTCTCACGTTCCTGCCTGGTCTCCTTCGAACTATGATCCTCAGATCACAGCTTCCTGAGTAGCTAGGATTACAGGCATGAGCCACCAGCACCTGACCTTACAAACATATTCTTACCATATGGTTCTTGGTATATACCCAAAGCAACTGAAAACTTACATCTATACAAAAACCTATACATGTATGTAGCCGCTTTGGTTATAAGTGCTAGAAATGGAAAGCAAATACCTCTTTTTTTAGGTGTGTGATTACATAAACTATGGTAGGGCAGGCAGTAAAATACTACTCAGCACTGAAAACTCAACAAGTTACAAAGCCATGAAAATGCATGGTAGAAACGTAAATGCATATTGCTAAGTGGAAGAAAGCTATCTGTAGAAGCTTCATAGTGTCATAGTGTCTGCTTGCAACTACATAGCATTCTCCAAGTGGAAAAACTGTGGAGACAAGCAAAAGACTAGCAGTTCTCAAGGATTAGGCAACAGGGGTTGGGGTAGATACACAGAGTACAGAAGATTAAGAGGATAAAAACCTTCTGTTTGATATTGTAATGTATATACACATCACTGTATACCTGTCCAAACACGTAGAAGGCCCAACACTGAGAGTGAACCCTCATGTAAATCATAGACTTTTGGGGGTAACAAAATACTTGTGTAGGTCCATGGTTGTAATCAATGGACCATTTTGTTGGGGGAGGAGTGACCATGAGGAGCACTATGGATCTGCTGGGTGGAGGCTATGTGTGCCATTTCCATATTTTGTTCTCAAGTTTTCTGTGAACTTAAAGCATTCAAAGGAATGAAATTCATTTTACAAAAGATTATATGGCAGGCAGTGTTATGTAAAAGATGATGGCGACTGAGCACATGCTGTAAAGTCTGGATAAGAATAATGGCTGACAATAAACTCTTCATATGTAACAAGTCACGAGTTACATGTGTTTGGTGACGATTGAACTAATTTGTTTTAGTGTTAAAGCTCTCCTAATCAAGGCATTTCACAGATGTCAAAAATTGAGGGCCCATGTAGTATAGTAGCTTGTGTAAGAAGACAAAGGTATTCAGGGATAGAGCCAGGGCTTGAATTAGGTGCTCCCTCAATGGTACAGCCTTTTTCAAAGTAGCAGTCAGTCAACAAAGACAACTGTTAGTAAACTCAGTGGGCACTTCCAGGTGCGATCTCACAGAGGGATGGTTTTCGTTACCCAGTGACTAACCTGTACCTCTTTTGACCTCCCCTTCTTTCCTGAATTGTTGAGGGTCCTTTCCCAATAATTTGATCCCCTTTTTGAAAGTCTGACGAGCAAGAAAGGTTTTAAATGGTGCACAAGTAAATAAATGACTGATAGAATTATTCACATTTACTCAAGTTCACTAAGAAAGCTCTGCTGAGCAAATGAGTATTAGAATGATTATTGGTTACTAGGTTCAGGAAAGCCCCTTAGGAGACCTGGCTGAAAGGGGAGAGGGATAAGTAGACTCATTGTCTCTGTTACAGAGAAATGCCTCTGTCAGATTTTCAATGTTTTTACAGGTGACGTTTTGTGATTAAAACACCATTATACTTATCCTAATATTTCTGCTTGGATTGCCATAGGTTAAGAACACCTGGTTTGGTTAAAAAGCAAACAGTATGTGTTGTGATTTTTCCATGCAGGAGCTTGAGAACAACTGCCTGATGATTAAATTCTGAACATTACACTCCAGCTGTTTCTACCTGCGCCCACCTGATCTGACTACATTTGATATGCCCTACCATAATTCTGACACAGAACTGTGGCTCAACTCCCATTTCATTCCTTTCTGTTTGCACTTAATGGTACATTTCACACCTACTCCTTTTAGACTCTGTCTTATTCCAGTCCACTCAGTTCCACATTTCACAAGTGGTATCCTTTTGATAAGAAAATGGCAATAATTAACACAATTCTTTTGCTCTTCCCTCATCTATTCACTGCGAGTCTATTTCCTTTAAACTCTGTAATAGCTTTAGGGATTTCTCAAGGATCTATGGTCTAAATTAGTAATTAAATCTTCCTGGAAATCGGTACCATTTCCCCGGGCCTGTTTCATTTTGTTGTGATGGGCCTGTGGCTGGAGGCTTTATTTCCTAGTGATAGGGAGGTAAGGAAGAAGCAGGTATATAAAGCTAAGACTTTCTAACTCTTAGCTCTGAAGAAGCACGTCCTGCTGCCAAATGTCATCTTCCAGATTTCTGACGTTTCTTCTGCAATGGAAATGGTTATATTTTCATCCTTCTATTGGGGTACTGTCTAGTCTCTGATGTTTGGTATGTAGGGCTTGAGATGTCTGTGCAGGCATTTGGTACAGCAGCGACGGGGTTAACTTATTCAGTGATGTGGAGACTAATATGAAGAGGCATGTGACCAAGTAGGGTATTGAAGCACCAGAAGATAGGGGAATGGGGATATTTGCATTGCTCAACAGTGACACCTGTTGACCCTTAGAGGTTAAAAACATTTGTCCTCTAAGTGGACTGGGGGCAAACATTGGGATTTAAACAAATGGGAAATGTAAGAACACAAACTGACAACAAAGCAAATAATGTATAGAGAGACCATCTGCTCCTTTTTGAGTTGTTTTCCCGGCTGCCAGGATCAAGTTAAATCTGGCTGGGAGAAAACAATGTTAAACAGAATCAATGAATGTAAGGCTCTGCAGAATATTTAATCAAAGCTCAAGAGACAAGCCATGTTCCCTGGTGGGCTTAGGGAAACAGGAGTTTATTCATACATTTATGCACTGCATGAGGTATAATTCAGTAGAGGAATTTGTACCTAAAATCAATTTTCTAAATCAAAACCCAGAAGACTCGTCAGTTTAGAGGACTTATTTAAATGTCTTTTACTTATGAAATTAGAATCAGTATGTGAACCTACACCCTCCTTCCTTTCTTCCCTCCCTTCTTCCCTCCTTCGTTTTCCCCGTCCTTCCCTCCCTTCTTTCTTCCTGATTTCCTAACTTCCTTCCTTGTGCACACACAGAACTGTCACATTTGTTGGCATAGGAGTCTGAGCCTAGACTGTACATTGGTAATAGATACAATGCAGCCTTGACGCAAAGAAGTTCATCAACTTTCAGACACGCATTCCCACCTGCTATGCAGCCCATTCACCAACTCAGCTGATCCATACAGGACATGTTACAGGGTCATGGGAGTGAAAAGGACTGGAGCTGGCTGGGGAAATGGAGAAGGCAGTGATGGATGAGTGAAACCTTCGCTCAGGACAGGGTTTTTGAATTAGATCTTGAAAGGCAAGTAGAAGTTTCTCAGTAGAAATAAATAAACCCCATGTCATTAAGGTGAATGGTGTATTGAAGGAGGATGAATGTTCTCGTGTGTCCTCAGTATCAACTATTTCACAGAGTGTAAAAGATGAGCTTGAAGAGATAGGTTGGCAACAGATTGAGAAAGGTCTTAGAGAGGAATGCTCTATTGATCTTTTGGGAAATGGGTTGCTATTAGAACTTTGAAGAAAGAGTATTTAAAAGCAAGAACAGTTTAGGGGAAAATTTTAGCCACAATTTGGAGGATAGGTTAGAGTCAAGAAATAGCATGGTGAAAAAAAAAAAGCTACTTGGAGAGCCGATGATCTTATTTGGAGTACACAAGCTGAAACTTAACACTCATCTTTTGGAAATCACATGTTGCAGGCCAAGTGCATAGGTTTTCAAAGATGTCGGATGGAGCTTAAATTCCTCTTCCTGGTGAGCAGCCATTTACCCCCTATCGCTCTACCTACTTCATGGGATTCATATACTGCTTCAATCCACTGCCATGAGTATAGATGAAGAAGTGCATGAAGCAAATTAATTTAGAGCTTACAGCATGGAAAGCACTAGAGCGATGGCACAGGGACACCTTGGTTTCTCATGGAGCAAATGTTTATAGGATTTATAGGAGACAATGATATGCTTTGGATAGACTGCCTTAGTTTTATGGAATTTCATGCAAGTACATGATGCTACAATATGCATTCATGCATGCACATACACATGTACACATACATGCAAGCACATGGCATCTTTCTATGGGGTATCCCAAGCAGACATAGCTTTGCAAACAAGAGGCTATTTCATGAAAATTTCCAGATATGCCAGTTTCTACATTCTAGAATGGAGGCACAGGACATTTTCTTCCTCTCTTTTGGCCTCTTGTTGACAGTCATGCAAGCAGACCTGTTGCCACCTCCATGTTAAATTTAGATCTTCTGGCGGGAACATGGGTCACAGTGGATGGCCAAGTTCACATGGCTGTTGGCTGTTTTCTCCAGCTTCAGCCTTCCTCCAATCTCTGCTCCTCTGACAGTTCTCATTCATCCCTCTCAGAGTGCTTACCACCTACTCTGCTTTTTTTCCCCCCCTTCAATTCATGGAAATGAATCAGATCTGTGATGGCGTCATTCAAAAGAGAAAGCTAATTAAAAAGGTCCCCTTTCCTTCCTCTTTGAGGCCTTGCAATAGTTTCCCCTTTTAGGAGACACAAGCCAGGAAGGAAGCTCTTCAGCATAGTTGTGAATAGAGAAGAGCTGGCTGGCGTTTGGGAAGAGGGGACGGGATGGGCACTGGTAGTGAGGTTGTAGGTCTCTGGGGATGTGTTTTAAGCTACTTTGTCTTTCCCAAGGTCAGGATACACAGAATGAGCTCAGGCTACTCTAGCTAGTGAAACATGATGAAATGACATGAACGTTAACTACAGAATAAGTGGGCCTGAGTTGGCATTTGGAGGAAGTCGTGTTTTAGGAGATGTTTATGCAGTGTGTAATGTTGGTAAGCACTGATGTTTGTGGAGCTGTTACTGGGTGTTCGGTGCTATTGGAGGCATTCTATGTCTCTCTGTCTGCTCATTGGTATTAAAATACTTGAATAATATATCATTACTACTCTCCTTTTACAGATAGGGAGACCGAGCTCTTAGAAGTCAGTTGGCCTGTTCACTGTTATTGAACTAGCTAATGTTAGAACTGAAAGTTGAACCCTGTCTGTTTGGTTCTGGAAGAAATGCTCTCAAGGACTCCATTACTGATCAACGAAAATTTTCCTTCATATAATTAGGTAATCATAATTTAGTTTGACATTATGAGCAGGAAACAAACTGTCTCCACAACAGGGACGGGGATCAGTGTCGAACTGAACAACAACAGAAAGAAAAAAAACAAAAAACCATCTCGCATTTGAATTAATTGGAGCTATTTTCAAGTTGGAAAATTTGTATAAAAATATGGCTATCTAGTTTGTTTCACTTTGTAGAAAGGACATTCTGCAAACTCCAGATTTAATACTGCATAGACAGCAACAGTAGGGCGAAGCTGAGTTGCTGCTGGTCTTTCCTAACTGGCCATGCTCTGTCCAGCTTGCTATAGGCCTCACCAATACCCTAATGCTCCCTCACACTCAGCCACACTTTATTTATTTACTTCTACCTCTGGTAACATACACCAGAGACTATATTCTATGGAGTTTGGGCAAAATTCCCTGTATGTGCCAAATACAATTTTTCTTCTTTAATAAAATACATAGGTAAAACAACTCCACACAGTTGTCTCATTTATAAATCGGGAGGAAGGAGTGCCTGTCCTGCCGATGGCTGCTGTCACCACATGACAGGGTCAATTGTGACAGTGCCTGTGTCCACACCCAGTAGCCAAACACTCTCAGTACACACCAAAGCCTGTCAGCACTCCAGAGAATTCTGTAGCTTATGAAGCACTTTATCTTTTTTTTAAAAAAAATAATTTATGTATTGCCAAAGTGATGTACAGAGAGGTTACAGTTTCATAGTAAGGCAGTGAGTCCATTTCTTACCCACCATGTTCCCTCCCTCCCTTTTCCCCCTCCCCCTTCCCCCCTTCCCTCCCCGCTCCCCATGAGTTGCACAGTTGGTTCACAGCATATTGTGCTTTTAGCTCTAAATGATCACTGAGAGCTCTGGAAAGCTGTCAAGAACAATTGGTGGTTCTGGGCTTTGTACTTCGTCAACCACCCCTTCCTTTCTACAGGACTGGAAACTGATGTGAGCACAGGGGTCAATGACATGTTTCATGTTGCCTGAACCTGAGTCACAGGGGAAGATTTTTTCTTCCCAGGTGCTCTGATACTTCTTCCCAAGGAGATCACCTTCAGATATGAAGCTTCCCACTGGAGACATCCTGTGACAAGGGGCTTCCATAAATTCAAAAGCACCTTCACTGTTATTACAGTAGATGGGGGAAAACACAAGCCAAGGAGCCCCATTCATTATCTTCGTGACTGGGGCCTATGCCTCCACCCTCATTGGAAACCAGTTTCTCTTGTGTGATGGGGATAATATTTCCTACTCAGCTACAGATTTTCTCTAACAGTCAATTGGGAAACACCTGGGACATGATATCAGTATAAGTTAATACAAAGTTATGTGTATCTATCAGATGCCCAAATGAAGACTAACCTTTCTGACGGCAGACTATTGTCTTTCCTCACACAAGTACACACGAATGGTCTAGACACAAAGCCATCAGAAGTTTCCAACCATGGCAACAGAATAAGCAGCCATGAAGTCATTTATTAGAGAGATTGTTGCAAAGAAAAATGAGAAAAAGATACTGAAGCTAAGGGTCATATTCCCTTGTTTGTGTAGATACTTGTCTAAAAGATTCCAAGGTCTTTTCTATTATACTGGTCAGCCATCTGTACACAAAGCCAAGAGCTAGTGCTGAGGTGAAGAAACACTGAACTTGGACCAGGAGATGTAGATCTAGATTTTGGCTCAGTGTTTTTTTGGGGGGGGGGGGGGGGCTGGCTCAATTATTTAGAAACTATATCCCCTAAGTAAGTTACTTCACCTCTCTGGACCTCAGCAAGCTTGTGATAATTAAAGGTGCTCTTGGAAGATGCATTTATATTAGAATCTTTCCTTCTCTGAAGCTTTATTATTCACGAGTTTCTGCTAGAAATCTCACCATATTTCTATTTTTATTGTTCTTGCTCCTTTTCCCTCTCCCTTTACTCAATTCACAGTGAGTCAAGTTGATTCTTCTTCATTTCCCCAAACTAACATGCCCACATTAAGGGCATTTCTTCTCCATAGGCTGAAAATACCCAGTAAGCAAGCCCAGGGCTCTTAATGACAAAAAAAAAGTCAGGTCCACTTAATGTAATTTGGTTTCTGCCTTGGAGTTTATGCTGCAGGAAGTATTTGAATGAACTGTGCTGGTTCTTTTCCTTGTAGAGTCTTAGAATGGATCCTAGAAAAATTCTGGTCAAACTGAACAAACAAATGATTCACTGAAGAGTGAAGCCGGGAGCCGGCGGTGGGGGGTGGGGGGGACTCTGGCTGTCTGTTCTCTTTCTAGCTAATGAATTGAATTGATACAGGAACTTCATCGTGTTCTCAGGGAAATCCTGTTGGCTGGGCTCCCCCCCTCAGCATCACTAAATTTAGGTCACAGCTCAGTGAAGAACAATTACAACTCTTTAATAAAAGATAATTTACCCACTGAGAGCCAGCAGGACAGCAGGGCAGGCGTTCTTATTTTCTGGCTAATGTGGTGGGGGTGGGGGCTCCGAGGGGGGATGCATGTTGACAGAAAGTCATTTTTGACCTTGTACATCCTTTGGCTGGCCGGCTCTGTGCCATATGCCAGCCCATGCATTTTATAGCAAGTGAAAACTGGATCCAATGGAGACCTCTTCCAAAAATGATTTTCTACACTGAATGAACAAGGACAAAAAAACAACAAAGAAGCTGGAAGACAGGCAGGTAGTAAGAAGAGAGAATTCTGAAGTCCTTGGCTGTTCCTTCCGCATTTTCTTTGCCTTACTTCCACTCCCTGCCTGCTCCCTCTGTTCATTGATGCCTTGTTGAATTACTTGGAGCTCTTCACCCACTGTGCTTCTAAGGCCCCTGTGCCTTGGTCTATCCAGTTCCTCTAACTGGTAAGTTTCTCTTCCCTCTGAAGGGTTTATGCCTGCTTTAAAACCTAGTTCAGTTGTTCCTTTCTCCTGGATGCTTCCTACAACTCTCCAGGGTACAGAGTGGTGCCTTTCTCTGTCTTTTGTCATCAGACTCAGCACCATCAAATGTAGATGATGTCATAAATGGGTGCCCCAGTAGGACTTACACTATTGATATTAATGTTGTTACAATGCTAAAATTATTTTCCTGAATCCAGTATGTATTTCCAATTTTGTTTTACACATTGGGTTTTTCAATGAAAACCTTTACCATTGACAAGTTCTTCCTTTGTGATAACCATAGTCATGGGCTGCATTGTGCCCTCAGAGAGGTAAGGCAAAGTCCTCAACCCTGGCACTTGTGGCTATTCTGTGTCAATAGGAGCAGCTTTCATCATGCCATTTATTTCCTGAAGGGCCTTAGTGAACTCTCAACCTGTACGATCGGAACTTTCCACTGTTGGATGCCATCTTCTCTAAAAATCTATGAATTGTATTTAATACTACATCCTTGCTACGGTGTTACTTGTTCTTTTACAAGATATAAATGGTCATGGGTTTTAAATACTTTTTAATGCTTGCAAATACTTTTCACACTTTTTTAAGCTTACAGATATTTTCCCTCAGTATTCTTAAACCAGAGTCATTGTTTCCATCTTATTCACATGACTTTTGCTTATTCATTAAGATCTGACTTGTCTGTGATTTTCTCAAGATATCGTTGATCCTTTCTCCAGAGTAAAGAAGACTTTTATTTATGCACCATAGCACTCCAGGGTTACTGCTAATAGCACCCTTCCTACATGATGTGCGAAGTGTTCACCTTTAGCTCTGAGCATTTTGGAAGAAGGAACTGAGGTTCACTAATCACTACCTGATAAGGGTCTCAAGCACATCACTTCATAAAGAAATGGTTTTCAATGAAGGAACATAAGAAGCATGGAAGCAGAGAAGAGATCATAAATAATGTGAAAATGACAAATATGAGTATATGCTTAGGGACCAGGATGACCATTCTGTTTTGCTCTCCATGCTATGCAGAGCAATACCCAGTCATAGGGTTTAAAAAAAAGAACACTATGCTTTTTATTTAAAAAAATTTAATTTATATATGATAATTAAACATTCATAGAGTACAATGTGATATAGAAATCAATATAAAAGTACTACTTTGAACAAAATGTCAGCATGGAACTTGCTGTATGGACCTCTGCATGAACTGAATACAATCCCATGGAGAAGCTGGTGCTGGCAGATGCTGAGGTTTGGATCTGGAATTGCTCTAAAGTCTGTTTGGGCATGGACTCCACGCCATGGGAGATGCTGGTACCTTTAAGAGATAAAGTCTATGGAGGCCTTTAGTTGTTGAAGGTGTCAGGACCCCTTTCACCCTCGCGCGTATTCTGCCCCGTCCCGCTGGGCGGAAAGCTGGAATGCGCCCAGTGTGCAAACCTTGGTGGTGCGTAGTCGCGAGACACACCTCCTCCCCTCATACACTTAAAGAACTACACGGGAGTCACGCGGGCTGTCTCGGGGTAAGCTTCTGGAACCTTCACCGGTTTTACTCAGGGGAGGGGTTTATATAACAGTAATGGTGGCAGGAAGGGGAGGGACTAACTGCATACTAGTGATAGGCTGATAAGCTGCCCATCATAGTGATGTCACAGAACTTCCCCTATGGGTGGTCATCACACCCCATAGGACCTCCCCTTGGGCCTGGCCCGGTGCCATTTTCACACACGTGGCCGAGACGGAAGGCGGGGCTGGTTTGCTACCTCTTCCGGTTCTAGACCGGGAAGCAGGTAGGAGTGGCTAACAGCCAAGCAGCCCCAGGGCGGGAGAAGAGGCAGGCCTCTTGGGACTGCCCCTTAAAGGTATAGCCAGAGCCCAACAGAAGGTATGTCTTTTAATGGACTAATAGAACCACAGTTCTTTGCCTCTTTCTCTCATTCACTTCCTGGGTATGATTTGAGTGGTTTACTCTACCACAGACACCCCTGTGACTGTGAAGGGAGAGAATATTGTATCGCTAAACCACCTGAAAACTGGAAGTTGAGCTGTGGCCAAAGGGGTAGAACACTAGCACTGATGAAGGAGCTCAGGGATAGTGCCAAGGCCAGGAGTTCAAGCCCCGCAACCAGCAAACACACAAATAAACAATTGTGAGTGACCTTTGAATACATAAGCAGTAAGTTTGTTAGTAGCGTGTCCCAACTCTGATTAGCACCTCTCAACTGCAATTAATTATCCTTCCACTTTGGAGTACTGCGTATTTTATCACTGATTTTTCTATGAAGCTTTCCTTTGATGTTACATAAAAACACATACATTGAATCAGAGGTGAAAAGAAGAAAATAAAACAGTTCTAGTAAACTACCTACAAATAACTAACAGCATTTTGTGTCTGTATTTCCAGAACAGAGGCATATTTTTCCATAATGGTATAAAACTATCTATCTATCTAATTAAAAGGTGTACTTTTTGTATTTAATAGAACTTTCTCAGAAATACAATTTTATTACAAAACCCTAGACAATAGGATGAAATATTTAAAAAGACAATGCATTACAACTATTGAAAATGACCTTTCAATTCAGGACAGCAGGCCTGTGATCCTCAAAGAAGGGAAACAAATGAGGTGGTATCCACAGTCATCATGATTCCAATCCTAGAGACAATTATGAACCGTCAGGTCAGGCAAGGGCTTGAGACAGCCTCCTGGGTTCCTGATTTGAGAAAGAAGACATCACTTGGTGATGTGTAGAGGATTCAAAGTTGCAGAGGAGAGTACCAGAAAAAATGAGTCCTATGAATTGGCACCATAACAACATGACACTATTTGTATGTGCAGAGGCTGACGCTTCATGGGATTGGACAGGAATACTTTTGTAGAAAGGAGGAATTTTTTGGCAGCACTAAACTGAAGTGTCACAGCTCACAGCAGCTGAAGAACTAAATGAGTTCTTCCCAGACAACGAATAGGGGTTTTCTTGAATCCCAAGGAGTGTGCTCAAAAATGCCAGAAAGATCACACCTGAAAAGGCAAAGACTACCCCGGGTTATCCTAATGAAGCCTTAAAAATAAGCTTCAAAGGGCAAACTGATAGACTTCCTTATAACCTGGTACATGCTAACAAAACTTTTGGAGTTTTGGAACAAAACTTTTTGATCTGTAAAATGGAAGTAGTAACTGCATCTACAATGTCACATTGGTTGGGGATGAGTTATAGCAGTAGGTGTCATTCTCTAAGGACTGACCCCTGTTAGATATAATCTGCTACATAACAAATGCCCAGTCCATGGTGGCATTGTCAGTGGTTCTATGTTCTCAGAAGAGTTGCAAACCAATAGGAGACATTTTTTTCCATACCCACCAAACAAAATAACATCCAATGTATAAGGCACACCTATAAAAAGACTTCATTACTTTAATAATCAGCTAAATTATGACTTACTGATAATCCTCAGGGATGTCTAAAGGGAACTGGAGACCTTTATTATAACCCTATCATGAGAATGTTATTCACTTACTGACTTTAAGCAGTGAACTGATTGATTGGCTTGAGGATAGAAACCATGTTTACTCACTGTGTGCTCATCCTTAGAACACAATGTGTGCTTTAGAGTGGATTAGCTACTGTTGTTTATATAGATCAAACAGATTCAGAAAGTATTCATTCACCTATAGAAGAAATTAGCAAGTAATAAAAGGCTATGCTGTGAACAAATAGCCTGCTCTAACTTTCCAGTTCAATATCTGACAAGAGAGATTTCCCTTCATTTAAAGAAACTTTTACTAACCTTTTCTCCACAACACCGAGAATTTAAACTCCCAGACCCTCTGCTGGGACAGTTGGGTGACACATATGCTGGAATGTTGAAATTTGCTCAAATGGAAAGCCACTGCACCCAGAATTGAAAATGAGGTCACAAGCCAAGAGGAGAAAAAGGTTATAGAATATGCTCTAGAGAAAGAGCTGAACATATTTACTTCTTCTCCTAAGAAGTCTCTCTTTAAGTCATTAGCCCACTTATTAATTTAACCATTGAGAGTTTATTTTTTGAGGGTTCAATTTTTTTTAGCTCTAACTATATTTTTTTGATATTAGGTACTTGCTTGATAAATAGCTAGTAAAAATCTCCCATTCTGTGGTCTTTCTATTTATGTAGTTAGCTATTTTTTCCATACAGAAACTTTAAAGTTTGATTTAGTCCCACTTATCAATTCCTTCTTTGATTTGCTGTGCGTCTGGATTTTTCCTTAGAAATTTTTGAACTGTGTTCAGGAGCCCTAGTGTTTCCCTGACCGTTTCCTGTAAAAGTTTCATGGTTTCTGGCTTTATATTGGTGTCTTTGATCCATGATGAAATGTTCAACATCTCTGGCCATAAAGGAAATGTAAATCCAAACAACAGTGTGATTCCACCTCACCCCAGTTAGAATGGCTATTATCAAGAAAACTAACAATAACAGATGCTGGCAGGGATGTGGCCAACAAGGAACTCTATTATACTGTTGGTGGGAATGTAAACTTGTTTAACCCACTCTGGAAAGAAGAATGGAAGGTCCTCAATAAACTGAACATAGAACTACCCTAGGACCCAACAATTCCACTTCTGAGTAGTTATCGAATAGAGTACAAACAAGGGTACATCAAAGCCACTACCAAAACCAAGTTCATTGCAGCATTGCTTATCATAGCCAAGGTATGGACTCAGCCCAGATGCCCCTCAGTGGATGAATGGATCAAGAAAATGTGGTATATATACAGAATGGAATTAAACTCCTCCATTAGAAAGAATAATATTATACCATTTATGAGGAAATAGAAGGACATGGAAAGGATTAGGATAAATGAAGTAACCCAGAGAAACACAGGTTACATGATTTGCCTCATTGGTGGGAACCAGAATGTGCCTATAAATCTAGAAGGAAGCACACTGGGTTGGTACCCAAGCAGTTATAAATGAGTTAACTAAAGTATAATAGACTCTATGGTGAACACAAATAATATAATTATTTAGAAAGACTAACTCAAAGCCTAACAAAATGAGTACTAGGAAATGGGTACTTGTGTGGGAGGGGGATTGTCAAGAGGAGAGGGGCAGCAGAATGAATGGAGGAATTGAGCCGAATGTAGACAAGGATGCACTATATATGCCATAGAGCTGAGAAAAATAAGGGAAGGTATGTGTGGAAGCAGGTGAAGATGTTGAAGGGATGACACTGACTAGGATTCATTGTATACATAAATTGCCTGGTTAAATGGCAAAAAATTCAATATATAACCTAAAAATTAAAAGAAGGGAGGGGTGGGAGAGGTGGATGAGAATGTTTAAAGGGGTGAATTGATCAAGAGGCACTGTTGAATGGCAACTCCTTTGTACAACTACCTAAAGAAAATTTTTAAAAAATATATAAAATACATATAAAAATATATTTAAAAAGAGAGAGAGCTAGAGGGTTCTTACTAAGAGGGATGGGAGCTCTGACATTAGTTCAATGCTATGATAACTTGCCTGTACCTTCTTGCACTTCTTCCATTTTCAGCATCAGCAACTAGGCTCTCAGAACACAGACTACCTAAAACTGGCCACTAAGTCAAGCTCTATGTAAAAAATAACAATAGCTGACCATTGCAA
Source organism: Perognathus longimembris pacificus (assembly GCF_023159225.1). Taxonomy (NCBI): domain Eukaryota; kingdom Metazoa; phylum Chordata; class Mammalia; order Rodentia; family Heteromyidae; genus Perognathus; species Perognathus longimembris. Next base: position 10,757,105 of record NC_063172.1, read on the forward strand.
AGACCAGTTGCAAGGAAATTTATAGCTATAGTGGTGGCCACAGACATTATAATAGTTCAGCATCCTCAGGAGGAGTTCTTGCTGAGCTAGACAAGGCATTTGTAATAAAAGACATTTCATGATCTTCTTGCTTTGTGGAATACAGTAGGAGAGACTGGCACTGCAGCCAAATAATACCTTGGGAGATTGGGGATGCTTGTTTGATGCAAATCAGATTTAGAAAAAGTGTGCAAGTTCCATTCATAGGAAAATGGGAAGAGGTTGGGGTGTGGATTGGTAGCAATAGACTGGGGAAATGCTGGAGAGAAGCCTGAATCAAAGAAGAGGAGGGCAGGCAAATGCCTTTTGTGTCATATACTGTTTTATCTTCTTGGGGACACAAGAAGATAGTTCTCACCTCTGATACAGATAGGGTGAGACCATGCACTTAACAACCTGACCTCTGCTCTCTTCTTCCTTCCATGGCACCACAGAAAGACTTCAGTTCCCGGGGAACAGACATAGAAAATAGGGAGAGATCACCAGGCTGTGTTGTGGGTGATCACTTCTGTGAAGTTGTTGAGGTATTATTGGCATTCCTTGTTACTCAAGTATATATTAGCTGATTTAAGAGGTATTGGGATACTTCCCTTGCCTTGATGGATTTTGTAGAGCTAAGTTAGCTAAGAAACTAAGAAGTAGCTTCAGACAGCCCCAAAGGACTACACTTCAGAAGATGAAATGTCTATTAGGCTATGCAGAAAATTAATATGACTAGCAATTAGCTCTTTCAGTTTCCACACATAGCTAAAGACATAGAGTAGTTCCAGAGCACCCGAATAAGGAAGATTTCTAGCAACTTTCACATTAGTAAGTCAGAAAAATATATCTACTTACTTGTACTGTTTCTCCTCCTAGGTCTTGAGTCATTTCACTTTCAACAGTCAAGCCCCCATTCTCTGTACCTCATGTGGGCGAGATTAGTGTGCTTTGAATTATGCTCTTGTAAGTGGTTTTGGAGCCATTGTTCTCATCTGTAATCTCAGATAACAACTTGTCTTGATATTATATGATGCTGCTATAATAACACTGCATTCATGACTTGTACACCTATCCTAAAACCCAATCTCCTTGAGAACACGAACCAGGTTTTGCAACTTTGTCATCTCCGTGGGTCTGGCACCCAACACAACCCATGGCATGGAGTGGAGATGCTTCAGAAAGGCGTCGCCATCTTCCCATCCTCCTCACACCCAGCAGCTCCTATCTGTGTCTCACCCTGGTTGTCTTGGTGATTCACTTCGAGTTAGAACTTATAGCTCTGCCATTCTTTCTTCTACTATTTCTCTCCACAGAACTTTTACTAGAATCACATTTTGGGTGGGAGTAGGCGCAAGAAAATGCCTAAAAGACACATGGATCACCTCCCTATCCATTCATCGCAACAAAATAGAGTTTTTGTGTGTGTACGTGAGCGAAATGACTTAAGATGAGAACATTTGTGGTAAAAAAAAAATGTTAGGGCTAAAATTAGGCTGCTGGCACACCTGCCCATGCACTTTTCATTTTTACCAGAAGAGCAAACTGGAGAAACAAATGAGTACCCCATAGTCAAAGTATAAGATCTTTCTACATGCCAGGACATTCCCTCTGCTACTGGTGAGACAAAAATTTGTCTTTAGAGAATACAGATACAGCTACTTTATCTGTATGAAGGTTTCTGGAATATTCCCTTTCCCTTTGAATATGCGGTTTGTAAGTAGTTGGAATGAAAACAGAAGTCCTGAGAGGGGAAGATCCTTATCCTTCTGGCTCCAGTTCTTCTATCCAACTTCCTGTGTGAGTCCTGTTAACCACCCTCACCTTTCTTGTCTTCAGTTTCTTTATAGCCACCAAAATGTTGGTGGGTTATGAAGAGCAGAGTCATCTTGAAGGCCAATTACAGTAAGTTGCATCAAAATGAAAACCTCTGTGTCTAAAACCATCCTGAAGTCATAGCTGAAGTGAGGAGACAGGTAAGAGCAATGATTGATGTATGCCATACTTGTGTGAAGGGGTTGACAGCATAGAGGACAAATATTACTGCTATAGATCAGAGGCACTGAGATTCTTCCAACTTTCAATAATATCCTCAAATTGAGATTAAAGAGAAAATAAATTATCTCTCCCTCCCACTCTAGAATGCTTTAGAACATAAAAAGTGTCTGTGCCAGAGAAAGAGCCAACTCTAAGGAAGAATCATGGTAAGGCACCTCCTTTCACCTGTCATAAAGGACATGATGTCTCTTTTACTTCTGTCGTCTGGGGGTGATACACCAAGTACTCTGAGCAGGAATACTGACAACCTACAGGACTTGAGAAATGCTATTTTTAGATTTACAAAAGATAACAGCCCACTGTAAAATATATTTGAAGCCTCTACAATTACTCTACGTAATTAGGAATAGAGTAAGTGGGAACCAAAGACAAAACATCTCACATGCATATGTTAGGAGCCTTCTCTGTGCTGTGTGCTATGATAAACAGAGAAAACAGGCAAGAATTAAAATCCAGTCCCTGCCTTCATGGAATTCCCCAGTGTAGCCAAGATGGCTGACTTTTGTCAGACACACATTATACATCCCTCCCTTCTGGAAGAGAGTTACTGCTGCAAAGGCTCTGTCCAGTAGATATGACTCTTGTGAGTCTTCCTTACAGGGGGCCATCGAGTAAATTCTCACCAAAGGAATGAGCAGAGAACAGGTACAATATTTTTGAGAATATGTATCACCAGCCAATGGAGCATATAGTGGATGAGTTCATTCCTCTAAGACTGTGATTGTGTGAACCTTAAGTGGGCAATTATCTACTGACCATTAATAGTATTTCAACTATTTTACTGATACATAATAGGATTTTAACTTATGTTAGGCAATTGAATGCTAATGTAAGTTAAAGTCCAATTTATTTTATCGTGCATAATACATAAATTGTTATATGTAAGTTATCTTGCATGCAATGCCATTTGCCACATATATAAATGATATATTCCTACATTTTATATAGTGTATATTTATGCTTAATATTTAAATATTGCACATATATCATTACATATGGTATAGATACTATGTTTATATTGTATGTTATTTATGCATTATATATGAACACATATAGTTATGTAAAATATATGCATTATAATGAATGTGTTTTATATGCATTATATATGCACAACCTCATATGAAGTCTCTAAAGTTTCAAGATTTATTTGTTATGTCAACTAGGTTTTCCTTTAAAAATAACCTTCTGTATACTGCCTTGTGTTCAGGGCCAATGGATAAATCAGAGAATATATCACTCAATTTGTGTCATGGTAGTACTAAGTTCTGTCTGCTTTAGGGACATACATCTGAGGACTAGGAAAGATTCCTCTGAAACCTCAACAGGTAGTAGGAATCATCTGGCCAAATGGAGTGAGAAGTCTGGGTTTGGGGATGAGGGATCAGAGGACACGCAGAGGTCCAGTGGAAAGAAAGCACAAGACACCTTTTGAGAGAAGCAGAGGTGAGTGCCTGCAGCTGAAGTTCCACCAGGGATGTGGACTAGATGAACTGGTAAATCTAGATTTGGTCGTGGCAAGAGTTATTAACGTTGACATGAAGGCAGTCAGGAGCAAAAAGCAAGTGTTTTCATATTGCTGTTGACCGGGTAAAGCAAGAGACTATGCCCCTCTGGTCCATGATTACTTCCAACGGACAGGTGTGTACAAAGTAAGGGAGAAGGCATATCTGTTGCATGATGCATGGACCAATGAATGAACGGTCAAGGATCCTGTTTCACTATTCAGATGAAATGTGATGAGGCTGAAACAAGTTTATGAAAGTGCAAATGCCTTGATGTGGAGGCGTTTGGAAGATTCAATAAGCAAGTGACTGACCAGACGTGTTAGTTCAGAGAAGGCGTCCAGGCTACTTGTTCTTGGTGAGTTGTTACTTTTGTATGTAATCATCTCCATGTCCCTGTGGTGGTTGCAGGTCTCACACATGACAATCCATGAGTTTCAAAAACATACTCATGTAAGATGAGAAAAAAAGAGACATAGAGGGGTTAATGACTAGCACCACTTCACACATCAAGTGCCCATTTGAGAGGCATTAAATGGAAAAGATTAAGCACTAGAATCTGTTCTAGCCTATGTATGAGACTTTTTAGCTCTGTGTGTAAAATCTGAATTGGGATGAATAAATCCAGTTCAAATTTAGATTTGAGAATTGTCTGTATCACACGACATTGGAAGTATAACCAGGCAGGTGGAGATTTGTCAACACTGAGCCTAAAGAGAAAACCATGGAAAAATAATCATAAAAGACTGAGAGTTCATTCCAGTAAGTACAAAACTTCTAAGAAGAAACCACATGAGTGCTTGTAACCCTACCTAATCAGGAGCACAAGATCTCAGGATTATAGTTGAAGCCAGCGAAGGAGGAAAAGTCTTATCTCCAATTAATGAACAAAAAGCAAAGTGCTAGCCATGAGCACAAAAAGCTAAGTGAAAGTACCAGACCCTGACTTCAAGCTGCTGTACTGGTGTACATACACATACACACACACACACACACACACACACACACACACACATACACACAGAGCAAGGTTGGAAGGCATAGAGGACATATATGAACATTATAGATAGGTGTAAAGAGAACAGATTAAAAAGATATCAAGACAGAGACATATCTTAAATGTGCCCATCAATGTTTATTAGTAAATACTAATTGTATAAAATAATAGATTTCATGTATGTAACATTCATGAATCACCTTCACCCCATCACCCTCTTGTGTCTCCATAACTCATGCCTTTTCCCAAATTGTCTCTGTTCTACCTTCAGATTCTTTCTTTGAAAATATAGATTTCTATAAAGAAAACGTGGTATTTGTCTTCCTAGGTTAAGCTTACTACACTTACCATGATCTCCAATTCCCTTCATTTCCCTTCAGGTGACATAATTGTATTCTTGATGGCTGAACTTCAATTTCTTACTGAAGGAGAGTTTCAGAATTAACAACAGAGTTATGGGACATCCTTCATATAGATTTTTCTCCAAGGTTGTTGGCAACTAATGCTATAGTGACTATGACTATTATTCTCTAAGGTATAGTTAGCCATTTAAAATTAATTTTGCAATAAAGTCTGAAGTAGAAGAATCACATCCTGTATTATAAATAAAGCTGAGATGTACCTAAACCAAACAATTTCAGTCACAACTTGATTGGTACTAGATTGAGTCCATTTGAGTATTTTGTAATTTACATTAATAGTCTTAAGTCTTTTCTTCATCTAGCAAACACCATAATAAAAATGGAAAGTGTCTTTTGGGGGAGGGGTCAGAAATAGTAACTTAGAAAATAAGGTAGTAAAAAGCATATAGGTCCAATAAAATGTTCTTAATAAATAGAAGTGATGTAAAGTTGTTTTTATCAAAGGCTCATACACGAAGGCCCAACTCTTTTTGTTCTGAGTTCCAACTACACTGTACTTTGGTCTTTCTTGGCTGATTTTGATTCTTAGCATCTCATACTAACAAGCAATAAATAACTTTCCAGTTGAATAATGCTTTAAATTTAGTAAAAGCTTTATCCCTGTTCCTTACTTAGTCTTTGGTAAAAGAAAGTTCCCAAAGTAGAGAGGAAATAGGCTCACTATCCATTACTGTAAACAATGGCTCACATTTACTGAGCAATTACCCTCTTCTGGGCACGTTCAATTTCTTTTTCCTTCTTCTTTTCTATTTTTTGAAACAGATGAAGTGAGCATAAGTAGCATTTCTATTCTATAGACAGGGAGGCAGACGTTTCCAGAGGTAAAGGAAGCTGCCCGGGAACCTTGGGAAGGCTGTGTGATAAACACACTTCTGCCTTGGTTCTGGCCCTTCCCTGCCCTATGCCCTTTCTCCTACTGTTCCCATGAAGCCTCAGTCCAAGACGGACCACGTGTCTCTAACTACAAAGATCCCCAGTGGTCACAATTTGTTCTCAGTATGTGTTGTTTAAGACAAACCATTGCCCTTTCCCCCACTGGCTTATCTGGGGAGTGCCTGGGAGGTGAAGGACACTGTTCTTGCATAGGCCAATTCATTACTTCATGGTAAACTGGATTTCTCATCTTGGGGCCCAATAGGGTGAACATTGCCCAAGAACAGTTCTGGGTTTATTTGAGGCAAACTGTGAAGATGGAAAATTTTGTCCTTTCTGCAATGACTGTCTTTGACTTGATATCTCCCGATTTTTATATTTCTTATTATTTATAGTATGTCGATGTAATCTGCTATGTGCCTAGATTTGTGCTCCAGGGTAGGATTATAAACGCAATAAAGACATTTCTTATTAGCGGATTTGGGTGGGTGTTACAGAAGTGTGGCACACTGCCATGACACATGGAGTTAAAGATCCTTTAGGATAGAGAAGCACAGTTCAGGGGGCAAGGAAGCAGTCTTCACAGTAAGTGTCTCAACACTGAAAGTAAGTTTTGCATAACCAGAGAATGACCAGTTCACATTGGAAGGAGAAAAAGCTCCCAGGACTGAGTTTTGAGGCCACAGTAAATAGAAGGCAAAACAATCAATCAATCTGGTGAGCACAGTCGTACATTAGCAGGCCAATACTGGAAATTGAGAGTGGCTTTTTAAAGTCTGAGGAATAGGAAAGAAACGGACAGAAATGAGAAGTGAGGGTGAAGAGGTAAGACACAATTGAAGAAATTCTTCATGTCACACTATGGAGTTGGACTTTGTTCTGTCCTTTTGTCTGAGAAAATCCAAGGACAGGTTTTCATCAGGGCAGTACTCCTATGAGGTTATTTCCCCCCTGAGAGTCCATTCTAATGGCAAGTTGGGAATTACTTCCCAATAGGACAAATTCTGGAGACACATTATGAACCCAGGGTTATGGCTTACATAAACACAAATGTAGTGGAAAGGACCAAAGAGGGTAGGAGCTATTGATCAGAGGGAGACTCATGAGAACAGCTATAGGGATATTCTTGGAGTTGTTAAGGTCTATGACATTAAAAAAAATCATGGGTAGTAAGTCTGTTCACCAAGAAAGGGATTCCAGGTCCAGCAGTTTTGAGACAGGACAAACACAATATGTGTTTGAACATGTTTTCATTTGCAATTACAGTGAGACATTAAGGTAAACCTGAATTGGGAGGTTACAAATATAGGCTTGGAGTTCAGAGTCATTATCTGGGATGGACAATCAAAAGTTGTTAACTAGACATGCACAATGGCTCACACCTCTAATCCCAGCTCTGTAAGAATCATAAGGAAGAGGATTACAGTACTGATTGGCCCTGGGGGAAAACAGAAACAAAAACATGGATCCATTGTGTGTGTGTGTGTGTGTGTGTGTGTGTGTGTGTGTGTGTGTCTGTCTGTATGTATGTATGTATGTATGTATGTATGTATGTATGTCTCTCTGTCTGTATGTCTCTCTGTCTGTGTGTATATTTCCAGTGCCTCCAAAAAAAGAAGAAAAAACTCACAGCCCACAAGTAATAATAAAAGGAAGCAAATGTAGGTAGAGGGAGCGGAGAGCTAGGCAGGGCATGGGAACTTGTAGGCCAGTAGCATTTGGGGATGAAGAAAAGTAGAGATAAGGAAGAATTTCCTGGAGGACAGGAGTGAGATTAGAAGAGGCGATTCCACTAAAGGAAAGGGGATAAAGAGTACTCTAGAGCTAAATGTCACAGTGGCAGCAGGGAATAAGATAAGCAGTAGAAAGGGTCACTTGGCTGTGCCAGTTAGTAGGTCACTGGAGACCCAGGAAGAACAGTGCCTAAGGACTGATGAGGCCCACAGCCAAATAGCAGTGGGATAGGGAGTAAATAGGTTGAGCAAGGGAAGGAGAAGAGTGGTCATTAATTGAAGGAGTTGAGGGTAGAGAGGGCAATTGGTGTTGAAGGTTATAAGCTCTTCAGTGCTTGAATTGGGTGGGACTTTATATCATGTTACAGGATACATTAAGGTGCCCTTTTAGGACTTATTTTCATTGACTCTTCTCCTCCTCAATGAAACTCATTGATAATCTAAAATAAAAGATCAGAAAAATGTAATAACATTTGAGTTAAATGGTTTCTGATTATTATTATTATTATTATTTTTCTTTGTAAAAGAACAGTAGGTCATTTGTTCATCAGAAACATGGCTGTCAGTTTAAGTTATGCCTCATTTAAATAAATTGATATTGGATAATGAGATTTCCCTGAATAGTTACATATATTTTTCCCCTCCAGGCTAAACATTTCCAACTGTTCTAACCTTTTCTCATGAATTCTAATTTCTATCTACTTAACCACTCTTTTTGTTCTTCTAAGAGATTGAATAAAAATGCTATCCAGAAACATATATCACAAGATGATTTTTTATATGAACATTAGCCCTCCATTCACCTTTAAATACATCATGCCACTGGTGACTCTAACATCAAATTTAGCCTTTTTTGATATATAGAGCAGTTTTCCACATTACTAATATGTGGACTTACCTCTAAGCTCATATTATCCCCGAAGTTCATGATGTAGGTTCTGTAGATGTGCTTGAGTATTTAAATAATTACTATCAAGTAAACCAAACAGCAACTTGCCACATGGAGTTTTCAGTCTATTCTCATTTGTTCATTAATGACATCCTCTAAATGTTCTTCCCAGTAGCATGTGGTGTATCCATGTGATCTAATGGGTTCTGTGCTAAGTGTTTGTGTAGAAATGAAAGGAAGCCCTTAGGAGCTCATAGGCCCAAGGGTCATGACCTACATAAGCCAACAATTATAATACCGCATGATCAACACAAAAGTATAAGGATAAGATACTATGGAGAAATAAGATTGACCCATAGTGCAGTTAGAGGCCTTGAAGGACAAGCTATTAACCTGGCAGAAGCAGGTGGCTGAACAATTGCTACATGATTTAATGGTAGCATATACATATGTTAATGCTAGCAATTACAATGGAAAGATGGTAGAACTGGGAAAGGTAATCTGAACTATATCCTTGTCATGGTATAAACTATAATTAAAATACAAATGCCTGTGTCAGTACTATGCTAGGTGCTGGAGAGAGAACAGGAATTAGCTAAATGTGGCAGGGCAGTTATTGCTTAAAGGAGGAGACAGGGAGGGGAATCGATGGTTAAAATTAGGGTGATTCATTTGTTTTCAGGACAGATTTAGTTTCTTCCCATCTTAATTACTAGCCATCACCTTGTTTGCTCTCATAAGTACCTTAGGTAACATGTTAAACTCATATGATCATCTTTGCAATGGAACTATGTGATACACTTTAGACGGTAAAGGGCAGCATGGCAAAAATCAAGAAGCTTCTAACCGAGTTGAGTTTCTAGACCGGTAAACTGGTATTACAGATGACTTATTTCTAGATAGACAGATAAGATGACTTATTTCTAGAAGTTTCCAGGTAAAAAGGATGAGGTAAGTTTTATGCCACAAAAAAGCACTGGAACAAATTGAGAGAGACCAAGCAAGCTTTGGTTATTTTAGTTCCACTGGTGTCAAGCTGAAGGAGTAACTGGGAAATCAAGTTGTAGTCACAAGAATAATAGTAAGAGAGATGCATTGTCAATAGTGGATGCCCCTGAAGGAGAAGGTATCAATGGATTCACCAGATGAATCTTATTCACCTGGAAGAATGTTTGGTTTGCCATCAGAATGCATTCTGATTCAAATAAAAATCGGTGACAGAACTTCTGGCAAGTTGGAGATACCCAACTGTAATTCCTCTGTACATTGCTTTTACAAAGAAAAAATTTTAAAACGATTTAAAAAGAAAAAAGAATAGCAAGAAAATTCATCCTGGGTCCTTCTTCTATTAGAATTGTTGGTTGAAGGCAACAGTTACTGCTTTGATTTAATATCATCAAGAGAAGAAGAATCCAGAGAACTGGGTCTCAGGAAGCACAAGAAGCAGGGAAAATACTGGATTTTTTTTGTTTTTAAAACCTGGCAATTTTTTTAGAGACAGTATTAGCTGGAAAATGCAAACTGCAGCAAAGGAACATGTGCAATGTCCAGAGTGCATGTGCGTCACCTGCGGATGAGCGTAGCAGAGGCCATACTTCCAAATGAAGAAGAAAGTTCCTGAAATAAAATCCACCCTAAACACCACATGGCACTAAAAGCAAACAAATAAGCAAGCAAACAAGAAAAAAATGAGGGTATCTTATTTCTCATCACGATAGTTTTAATAATGCTTCTATGTCTACTTCTGTAGGGCTTTCATAGTAAACTATGAGATAGCTTAATCTAACAGAAATTTGTTCTCTTATAGTTCTGGAGACAAGTGTGAAATTACAGTATTGACCTAGCCAGGGTCCTTCAAAAAGCTCAAGGAACAAACAACTCTCTTATCTCTTCCTAGTTGCAGTGGCTCCTGGAATTTCTTGAAGTCTTCTGGTTTATAGGTGCTGTTTTGTCTTCATATGCGTTTCTTTTCTGTGTCTGTATGTTCTCTTTCCCATTTTTATATACCTTCTTTTTATGGAGGTCATAGGTTCTATGCCAAAGCATTATGACCTAGGTTAACTAATTTACCTGCACAGATCCTATTTCCAAATACATTTACATTTTGAGGTTTTAGGTCACCACTCGAAGTGTTTACTTCTGTCTATCAAAAACCAACTGTGGGGGCTGGGGATATAGCCTAGTGGCAAGAGTGCCTGCCTCGGATACACGAGGCCCTAGGTTCGATTCCCCAGCACCACATATACAGAAAACGGCCAGAAGCGGCGCTGTGGCTCAAGTGGCAGAGTGCTAGCCTTGAGCGGGAAGAAGCCAGGGACAGTGCTCAGGCCCTGAGTCCAAGGCCCAGGACTGGCCAAAAAAAAAAAAAAAAAAAACAACCAACTGTGGGGGCTGGGAACATGGCCTAGTGGCAAGAGTGCTTGCCTCCTATACATGAAGCCCTGGGTTTGATTCCCCAGCACCACATATATAGAAAACGGCCAGGAGTGGCGCTGTGGTTCAAGTGGTAGAGTGCTAGCCTTGAGCAAAAAGAAGCCAGGGACAGTGCTCAGGCCCTGAGTCCAAGCCCCAAGACTGGCAAAAAACAACAACAACAACAACAACAACAACAAACAGACAAACAAAACAACAACTGTGCTCTCTTCCTATTGTCAAGTTAAATACATTTTTGTATGGGGTTATGGATATCTAAGGGTAGGGTCATAATATGTTCATCTTTATTTACCCAGCATCTAGAAAGTACATGGTACATGGCAAGCACAGTCAGTTTATTCCATAAATGAATGTATAGAGTATATAAACAAATAGGAGACATGAGAAGGACAAAGACAACTACAAAGGATTTAGGAATGACACTTGGCATGTGGCCCTATATGAGCTTATAGAACCCCATGGCCCTGTCATATCCAAACAACATTATTACAGAAACAGCAAATAAAAGCATGCGCTTGTCCCCTTTGAGGGTTTCTAATGAGCTGAATACTGAGAAAATTGACTTCCCTTCCACTTTGATTCTCCCATGTTCTCAGATAAAACAGCCAACTCATAACTTCTGTGAGTTTCCCTTATACTTTTTTTCCCCATCTAATTTGCCATTCTCCTAGTGTGATTGCATCATGAATTCCTGTTTATCTCCTCCTTCCTTTGGCCAACTTACCCTTACTTTCACACCCACTGCTGAAGAGCTTTGCTTTCCCTTCAAGGATTTTAATTTTTATACTAGGCCTGTCTACACTTAATTTACATCTTCTCCTGCAGCTTCAAAGGTTTTCCATGGCTATGACTTCACCTCCTTAGCAGTGGTCACTTTCTTCTTTGAAGTTGAATCTTCATTGGATGAGAGATGCTGTCTTTTAGGCCCTTTATTCTCATCCAAGTTGTCAGGCGATGAGGGAAATCCATAATTGCCATAATGAGTTTATGGGACTAACCTGACACTTTCTGGATATAAAGAGCCAGTTACGTCCTTGTCAGAATGTGGAGAAAAATCACTCCGATGTTCAGAGACATTGCTCTGTCAAGGGTGTGTTTTCAGATATAAGAAAGCACATTTAAAGCCCCAGTCATCATGGGGGCTGGAGAGGAGGCAGCAGGCTGTCTCCCATTGTTGACCCTCAATTCCCACAACATAACCTTTTTCCTTTGCTGTGCCCACCCAGATCACACTTTGAGTTTACAATGCAAGATTTGTTTTTCATCCTGTTCCATGTCCTTGGGGAGAGAACACTTTGATGACAGTGCCAGGAACTAATTGTGAGAGGAACCAATTGTATGGGAGGATGGAGTCCTTAGAGGCCAGAGAACCTCAGCATCCTGCAGAGGAGGGAGGTGCCTTAAAGAATGCGTTTCCAGGGAAGATTTCAGACTTCCTTTCTTGGAGACCTCTCAGAATAGATTTTTCAACTCTCCTGCTTCAATGACTGAGTCCTGCACTTGGAAGGGGCCAGGAAAGCTGTGCTACTCAATCTTTTTAAGAGCCTGAGTTCTTGGACTTGAAAGTGCAAGGGTTATTATGGAAGTAAAGAAGCTTGGGTTCAAATCCACTGGAGCCAGAACTTTAGCTCTGTCTCTGGTGTTTTACGTTATTAACAGTATAAACTTTAACAACAGCAAATGCATCTCGAGCACAACTATAGCCTATGTACGATGCTGTTTATCTTCAGCCTCTTATCTCTGTATGGGGCCGTAAGCATTATGATTATTATTGCCAAAGTTGTTTTACAAAATAGAACAGAGATTTACAATGTGAGATACAAAACTTCTAAATTACAGAAGGACGAAAGGACAGCATCAAGTCATAGTCCAAGGTAAGATCTTGCAAATTCATGTGCTAAACAGCTACATCATACTGTCAACTGCTGCCACCTTACCAAGCTGTGGTTCCTCATTTGGAAAAAGAGGAGAGTAATTGTATTTATGAGATTAAATAAATCTGTGGCTACATGGTAAGGGTGAGTAGTTGGTTAACTAGAATGTGGATTCTTTTCAATAACTGTCATTTTTTTTAATTTATGAATTTCTTCTACAAACTATTAACCTTAAATCTCAGCTTGGGAGATACTGGGCAAAGACCATTCAGTTATACATGGCCACAGGGGATTGCATGGTAGTTTGTCCCAGTTGTTCAGTGAGGCTGACTTGCCTGTTCCTTGCTGGTCCCATGAGAGAAAGGGGGTGAGTGAGACTCTGCAATGTAGCCAGGGATTTCCTTTCTCCTCCAAGTACATCCCATGCATGTTGGCCAGAGGAAGACTCCCTATTGCTCCATGTTTCGCAATATGTTAATGAAATGTGATTCAACAGGGCGCCAATAGTTGTTACACAACCTCCTACTCCTCCAAGATTAAGAAACTGAAGCACACTTCTGTCTCCTCTGCAGCCCAACGGGGAAATCCAATCAACTCCATGGCCCTTTGGAATTCTCACAGGAGAAAACCTAAACCTAAGACCTACTTCAGTTTGTTTCCCCCAAAGAGCTCCTAATTGCCTTGCTGCATGAAATTCTCACAATGATTCTCCAGTGTCAGTGCTCCTAGCTCTCATTTGACACATAGGAAATTGATGGTCAGCAAGAATCAGCAACTCACTCAATATCATACATGATGGAATCAAACCAGATTTTGTTTGCATTACCCCACTCTTCATGATTACATTGCTCTGCCAGTCCAGCAGTCAGTATTTGGAACTCTCCAGTCATTCATTTACAAATATTCACTGAGAATCGGTGATGGGCCAAATGTAGATGGTAAGGATACAGCAGCAACAAATACAGCTTTTCTTTTTTCTTTTTTTTTTTTTTGGCCAGTCCTGGGCCTTGGGACTCAGGGCCTGAGCACTGTCCCTGGCTTCTTCCCGCTGCACTCCGCCACTTGAGCCACAGCGCCGCTTCTGGCCGTTTTCTGTATATGTGGTGCTGGGGAATCGAACCTAGGGCCTCGTGTATCCGAGGCAGGCACTCTTGCCACTAGGCTATCTCCCCAGCCCGAAATACAGCTTTTCAGTTCTCAATCAGAGCTTGCAAAAAAAATGGCGCAAGGAACAAGTAACAGATAAATAGATAAATTTGTGAGATAAATATATGAGAAATATTCAGAGACAGTGTTAAGAAAACAGACATGGATCGATAGCAGGATGGAGTGGGAAAATGAGAATGGAGGAGATCAAACCAAAAAATTAACAGAACATTCAAAGTTTCTGATATAGGTGTGCACCTGGTATAGGAGCTAGTTATGGAGACAGACAAAAGGCATGCCAGTGAAGGGAAGTATTTAAGGTCAGAGAGGTAGCAAGTTATGTCGTAAATGGTGCCTCAAAGGGCATTGTGGGGACTTGATTATTTTCCCCCTGGGACAAATGAGCTAAGGATTAGGGTCAAGAAAGGGATCTATCATTTCTCTTCATTGAGTAACTTCAGTTCTATCATTGGAAAAGAATGAGGTTGGATTCCCTAGGTTAAGTCCCAGTCATATGGTACAATACATCCCTAAGAAGTCAGTAAAAGACAAAGTTGCTTTAGCTCTACCAAAAACCCTGATTCAATAGTTCTGATTCCCAAGGATATTTGGCAGCCACTTCCCCAGATACACTGTTAAGACCTTCCTGTTCAACCAGTCTACTTTTAATCTTAAGTCTGTGTAAGGAAAGGAACTGTAAACACAATATGAAATATTAGCAGGTGTAAAAAGTCTTCCATTATCGCCATGTACAAAAGCAAGTGCTATATGATCTCATTTTGTTCTTCTCGTCACTGCTTGCATTCTTCCTCAGAACATAAGGCAGGGATTCAATAGCAAACTGGAGCAAATGACTGCATCCGAATGCATAAAGCTCACTATTTCTCGATGTGCTTTTTCATGTGCTTCAAGTTGACCTGATCAAACTGGAAACTCACATGCTATCCTAATCATCTGCTTGTGATTCTGTAACATTACCCCAATTACGCATCCTTACGATAAATTTAATCTATTGATTTGAACGCCTTCTTCTATTTCACACTCTCTCTCTTGTTTCAGAAAAGCCTCAGTGGTCTCATAATGAAAGTGAAATAGACTTCAAATGCCCAGGAAATTTCTCTCCCTCCCTCTAAGTGTCTTTATACCAAACCCATACATGAGAGGAAGCTTGAAAAAAATTGCTATATTTTCAAGTAAGAGAATTCCACATTTGAGGACTGACATGAAAAGCTTTGCCAACTGATGCATTTACTGTGTTCTACACCGGGGAGAAGGGATTTCACAATGATTGGTCAGAATGGAAATGAAGAGATGCTTGATCTTTTGGGTAATCATTTTCACCAGGGATTTCTCTTATGGCCGTCAGTGAGCGTTGTCTGTAAAGAACCACACGTGAATATTGTAGGCTGTGCAGCCCCTGCGAGCTGTGTTGCACCTGCTCAGCTCTGCCATGGCTGCATAAAAATTCCATTAGACAAATATGCAAATGAGTGGGACTGGCTGAGTTTCAATAAAACTTTATAAAGAAACAGGCAGTAGGCCAGATTTCGCCAGTAGGCTATAATTTGCTGAACGCGAATCTAATCTAATTTCCCTGTTTCTGTTTTTCTTCTTATTTTAGATAATGAAATAAGGTTCACACATGATATTGGATCCTGACAAGTTGTAGCGCAGCTCCGACAGGTACCTGGAACTTTGACTCTGAGATGAATGTTCTTTCAACTCTATCAGGCTTATTTGTGTTGTTTCTCGCCCTCAGGAAGCCCGTCTTTCAATGCAGAGGTAGAAATGAGGTAAGTTCAAGATGATTAATCTTGAGTTTGGCATCGGCTAATGGCCAGTAGCCCTGTGATAGTGGCCTAGCCTTCCTCTTCTCCTTCTGTTCTGCACTGTGAGAAGCACTTGTCACTCTAATGATACATACATTCCTTCTGTGACCACAACAGTAAGCATTAAGATACTAAAGGAATGGAGAGTCAGTTTTTCTTTGGGGAGGGGCAGCTATGAAGACAGCATTGGTATTGGCCCCAAGTTCCCTCTGAACGCCATGCTATTTTCCATCCCATTTGTAAACAAATTGTCCTTTCGGTGTGTATTTTCCTATAAGGATCATTAGTACTAAGCACTACTAGTTCCAGCTAAAACTTCTCTCACCGGGGCCCCAAATTCCGTGCATTTTATTTTATTTTGCAAAGTGAGATCAAAAGCCAACTGGAATGCTTATCTTTATGGTACAGGGATTTCCAAGCTCCAATTTTCTATGGATCCCAAGTATTGTACCAAATGTTTGATACATATGTCTTTTTTTTTTTTTTGGTATCTTAACTTTTTTCTTTTCCATGACAACAACAAGGAGTTTATATTTATTATTGTTGTTATACTTTCTTATAGGAAGCCTTTATATTGGGGGCCTGACAAGTTCAACCAGGGCTCGACAAGTTCTGGAATTTACTGTGAAATGGTCAATTCCTGCTTGTTAATAAAGGAAACAGGACAATAGTCCTTCCTGCTCTTTGCAAATCTCGCTACTCCATGCTACTAAGTTCCTCCACAATGATTCAAGGGTTACCTTCAGCTCTTTTTCCTGGATTATAATGACCATGCATGTATCATAAGTTAAAGCTGAAATCCCAGAATGATTTATTTCCTTCTCATTTCAGTAATAAAATTAGAAGAGATAACATTTGTGGAAGTGCTTTGAAAATACACAATGATA
This sequence comes from Perognathus longimembris pacificus, assembly GCF_023159225.1. Lineage (NCBI taxonomy): Eukaryota > Metazoa > Chordata > Mammalia > Rodentia > Heteromyidae > Perognathus > Perognathus longimembris. The sequence continues at coordinate 10,773,766 of NC_063172.1, forward strand.
TGTTAGTTGTCACTTTTATTGTTTCTGTTTTTAGCATTTTTTCCAGGATCCTTTGTTTTCATGTCAGTTGTTTAGCTCCTGGAATAAGAAAAAAAAATTATCCTAGAGCAGCTGCTTTTTACACTTTCTATGTCTTGAGATCCAGAAGTAAAATATCATTCCCTCATTATTTCTTTTTAATGACTTTAAAATGTTGAAATAAAAATATAGACCTGCCCTTTAAAGGATCAAAAGCCATTTGTATCAGCAGAAAATAAGGTTGTAAAAATCCCAAGTGATAAAAGCTGTAGTTAAAAATGGTCTAAGGAGCTGGGTTGTGGCTCAGAGGAACAGCACTTAGCTCGCATGTAAGTCAACTTTGATCCTCAGCACCCCCCCCCACACTCACACTCACACACACACACGTACACATACATGCACGCACACTTTTTTAAAAAAGTGATCTATGCAAAGTAAAAGCTTTCCCCTCCCAAATATTATAAAGAAGGAAACATTGTAGACCTGTGATTTTCTATAGACATTTGCTAAATTTGAGTCAGAATCAGATTATCTTTGACTTATAGAAATAAGAAAAGCAATGATGAAAGAGCTCCTAGCGATTGTCTTTCCTCATGACACTAGCCTATGAAAGTAGAATCTGGGACCTGGGGTAGGATAACTTAAGGCAAAATCAAATGTTTTATTTATTTGTTTATTGACTATTTATTTATTCACTTATTATTATTGGGTCTTTTATTTTTTGGTAGTAGGGATCAAACCCAGGACTCTAAATAAGTGGATCACTGAGCTACATCTTCACCCTCACAAAATGCATTTTGATTGTTAATTCATATTTGGTCTTCAAAATAAGCTTACTGTGGTGGTTGGGGATATGGCCTAGTGGCAAGAGTGCTTGCCCTGTATACATGAGGCCCTGGGTTCAATTCCCCAGCACCACATATACAGAAAACGGCCAGAAGTGGCGCTGTGTCTCAAGTGGCAGAGTGCTAGCCTTGAGCAAAAAGAAGCCAGGGACAGTGCTCAGGCCCTGAGTCCAAGCCCAGAGACTGGCACAAAATAAATAAATAAATAAGCTTACTGGTTCTAATGTGAAAATGGTTTTCAGATAATTAGACTCCTCAAGGAAGACAGGGAAATTTTTATGTTAATATCCCCATCAATTTCTGCCCCAGCTTTTGGCAAACTGATTGCCTGTTCATATCAGGCGCTATAGGAGTACTTTCTGTTTCACCATTTGCCCTTGCTTTTACTACGATGTGACTTTGATGTAGGTGCTCACATGAATGTGGTTTCCCATCATTCCATAGGTTTCTTTGCTTAATTTAGCATAGCAGACTAGAATCAGCATATATTGATTCTCTTAGTTTTAGAGCTTAGGAAATAAAAGATAGAGACACCAACAGATTGACTGTCTAGTGAAAAGGTGATTCATTAAAAGACACCTTCTTCCCATTTCCTCATACAACAGAAGGGGCTCGTAAGTTCTCTTCAATCTCCTTTTATAAGGAATCTCTCCTCATGATCTTAAAACTTTTCAAAGACCTCATTTCCTATCCTGTTACTTGGATTGGATTCTCAGGTTGTAATATGCATGAGTTATTAGGAGACATAGATCATTGAAATCAAGTCTTCTATTTTATTCATCACTTTGTTTATAGCTTACTTTCTCATAATAAAATAAAGAAATACTACTTGCACAAAAGCTACATGTCGTGTTACACTGGGCAAGCTTTCTCTCTCTTATTTTTTAAATCTTAATCTACATGAATGGGTTATAAACTCTGGGCCCAATGACACGTAGGTCCTAGGAATAAGAAAGAATAAACTATGACCCCCTCTCTATGTGGATAAACATACGTGAGCAAAGAAACATCACACATTGCTAAACTTTAATAAATAAAAGTGAGTAGGGGTGGGGGGATGGGCTTGCTTGAGGACAATTATCCCCGAAGAAGTGACATTTGATTTGAATCTTATAAACAGGAGAATGATTACAACTCTCAATATCTGATTCTGTTTTTAAAGAATATAAATTTTGACCTCTACCTACTGTCTCAGACTTGAAAGACATTCAAATGCTTCTATTCAATAGTGCTTTCTCAATGACAATTTATTACTGTTCTAAGACTAGACTATGTGAAAAGAAAATCCTTGACTGCTGAACAGCATCTTTATCAACTTGTCCTCAATACTGAAGGTGATTTTTAAACCACCTTCTGTTTGAAGTCCCAGTCTATGTCTTTTCTATTTCTCCAGGAGGTTTTGCTGGGTGGCTTTAGAAACAGATCTTGTTACTTGCCTGACTTGACTAATTGTATCCTCTTATAGTACATTAAACAAAAATCTAGACTCGCCATCATCCTTCTATAACTGCATATATTTTCTCTACTTCCATCCAGTCACCCAGAAAAGCAAAGAATTTGGTGGAGCTCAACAGCAGAAAGGTTATGAAGAAAGAGTCACAGAGGAGGGATAAGAAGAATACAATACAAAATACAAAATGAAGGTTAATGTGACATTGTCACTACTGCTTTCAAATCTGACGTAGAAAAGACTAAAAAGGCTCAATAAGAATTGGTAAAACTGGACAGGAGGGGGAATATTTAATTGAGAATTCTCTTGAGGAATGATAGCATCATGAGTATACACGTTTGGAGGTGGACGATGAAGCTGCAGTATGAACTGTGAACTCTGTATGAGCACAGGAAATTCATCATTTTAGCCAGTACAATGAAGCAAGGTCATAACTCAGTTGCCTCAGAGTTGCTTAGGTGATAAAAATGGGAATGGATTAAAGGGGCTCAAAAGAAACAACAGGTCTGGAAACTATTGAACAAAATATAAGTGAAATTGGGGCTGGAATTTAACAGCAGGCATGAGACCCAAAACATTTTAAAGAGAGCTGTTTCACGGAGGCAAAATTGTCCAAATTTAGTTCAGGAAGACACTCACTGCCCAACTTCATTGATGGGTTCATTCATCTTGTTGGTTTATTTGTTCATTCATTGCTATTTCTAACTCCTGTGTGTATGTGCTGGACACTGAATACAATGAGCCATGTGGTAGATAGCTCAACTCCCATTTTGTTTAGTGCAGCCTAAAAATAATTAGAAGAAGCAAGCAAACCTAATTACAGATGCGTTATAAATTTAAGCATATGTAAGGCTTGGGAACTTACGGAGAAGGAAGCATCGCCATAGGTACTTGACAGGCGTGAGGGTGTGAATCCTACAGTGTTTTCTGGAGAAAGAGCGACATAATCCTAGTCCTCGTCACACTGTGCATCAGGAGAGTGTTGAAAGAGGGATGCTGTTTTATCAGAACACGTCCCGTGCCTTTCAGTGAATCCTTCCCTCGTTTCCCCTGGTTCCTAAAGAGAATTGGTGCTGTTCTTCCACCTGCTAAAGTCCTAAGGCCCTGAGACTCCTGGTGGGGCTTGACCCAGGTACATAGCAGACATCTGAAAGGTCTTCATGACGCTTTTCTTGTTTGTTTGCTTGCAATGCTCTTTTATTTTATGCTTTACTTCTTAAGAAAAAAAAAAGAACAACCAAAAAATCCCTGCAGAGGCTATTTATTACACAGCAGCAGTCAGTGTGCACCAAGCAGAATTGCTTTTCATAATAAACCTATTCATCTCCTGGCATGTCAGAAATTTCTCAAATTGATACTTATAATAAATATGATTAATACCATATTGTATTTCAGTTGTTGCCATAAAATAATTGGGAACAAATATCGTATTGTGATGCTGACAGCGTTGAGTCGGTTGGTGCCAAATGGCGGGAGCAGCCAACTGTATTTCATTAACAGCTACATTGCTACAGTGCTATTAAGTTTTTCATAATCCCCTTTGCTCAGGGTTGATCATTCATTCTGTTAGACAAATTCTTGCAACAATCACACTGGGAGTAAATCTGCAGTGAACATCTCAACAAGACAGGTTCTGGCAGAAGGCTGAGTCCCTTCCCTGGGAAATACCCTGGGCAGGCACTGAAGTGCTGCATTGGAAGACTGAGTCTTAATCAAGGGACATAAGCAAGGGATATGGCCCATAGAAAGCCAAAGAATGGGCATGGATTTGGGGTGGGGGTCAGCTGAGGAAGAAAAAGAAATGACTCTAAAGGGGATGATCCTCTGTCTTGTGATACTCAGGCTTTTCTGTCTCCATCAGCTTTTCCCCTTTTTAATCTCTCCAGCTGGTTGTTCTCCAAACACACAGAACGACTCAAGATGCAATGTTTGCAGGAGCTCTTTCTTATTCCTGAGTACCTGTCCTACTTTTTCTCCTCAAAGCTGTCTGTGAGCACTTTCCTGTTCCTTCTGCTGGGCTACCGGGAAGTGACGTGCATTCACCTGCTGTTCCTTATACATTATCACCCTTTATGGGCTTTATGTATATCTCTCCTTACACATCTAGAACTTCTTAAAGGCATGTCTCAGTACCAAGTCTAAGATTGCTTGGCTCAGAGAAAGTACTCAGTACCTATTGATAGTCACTTGGAGAGATTTATAAAAAATATTGAGATTCCCCATTTTTATTAGTAATTGCCCAACCTAGAGGTTTTACTGTGATATATACATACCTGTGTGTTATACACAATAATCAGATTCACGAACTCAGGAATGTTGAGATCATTGATATAAGGCTGATCACACACTGGAAAGTATTTCTGAGATTTGTACTCTGTGTCAGGCTTTGGCCAAGGCAAAGAGGCTTCAGGGTGGAGCAGAGGTGAAAACATGTTCTCAAGAAATTAAGAATCCATTGCAAAAAAAGGAACCCTTCTCCACTGTTGGTGGGAGGGCAAATTAGTACAACCACTTTGGAGAACAGTATGGAGGTTCCTCAAAAAGCTCAGCATAGACCTACCCTATGACCCAGCCATACCACTCCTAGGCATCTATCCTGAACAACAGGTCTCAGGATATCATAAAGACATCTGCACATCCATGTTTATCGCTGCACAATTCACAATCACCAAAATATGGAAACAACCCAGATGCCCCACTACAGATGAATGGATCCAAAAAATGTGGTACCTCTACACAATGGAATACTACATAGCGATTAGAAATGATAAAATATTGGTATTCACAGGGAAATGTTCGGAACTTAAACAAATAATGTTGAGCGAGACAAGCCTAGAACACAGAGAACAAAGGAGCATGGTCTCCTTGATATATGACTGTTAGGGTGGGAGAGGGGGACAGTGGAGACCAGGTCTGCGAAACAAAAACTTCTGTTCATATGGTATTTCCACAGGTTTGGGTTAGCGACCTTACATTATGTATAAGCAAAAACAACTCCAAGAGAAGGACACAGGAGGAGTCTATTGTTGATGTTACATTTAAAGTTCTAGGTGAATTTCTTTTGGCATACGCTACGTGGTTACTGTATATGATTTTGGTACACTGGGTATTGTATATATGCCTACCTGATCTAGGGAAGGGAAAGAAAAATGAGGGTGTAAGAAATGTACACACTAGAAAAAAGAAAAAGAAAAAGAAAAAGAATCCATTGCAGGAGAAAAGATGTATTGTGAAACAGTTCTATTTCAAGGTAAGCAAACACTAAGTCACATGACCATCCAGAGAAGGCTGCCATACCTTCCCAGAGGCACTCAAGATGGGCAGGGCTGAGCCAGGCAAAAACCAAGGGTGAGTGCTTTGAGTCAGAGGACAATGTGAATATTCATGGCGAGTGGAACACACAGAGTAACACAGGGAAAGCTTCCTTTCTTCTCCCTTCCACTCTTCATCTCATGGTGCTCAGAGTGGTTGAGTGTGCGGCACTGGATTGTGCAAATCATGAGGGGGGAGACCTGGTACCTCAGTCCAGATCTATACACTTCCCAGCTCACTGCCTATTCCGCCCCATCCTAGCATCTCAAGGTATTATATATTGCCAGATATTTGCAATGCTGAAGAGTCATCAAGAATTCCATTCACCGCAAAGACCCCACACTATCTACAGGCTGCAAATGGCTTCTCCTGTGTTTGTTTAGCTTTGAACTTTGTATCATTTTAAATTCTGTTATTTTTATTTTCTGAAGTGGAAACAGCTGGTGTTACTAAACCCCTGGGTCATTTCACTTTCCTGTGACTGTCTCCACCAGGCATAGCTGGTCTCTCTTGAATAAGTGTTGCAAGCATGAGTTATGTGCCTCCGAATGATGTCACCCGGGAGGGGGAAATCTGGCGCCTCTGCTCAGTCTGTTTTCTGACCAACTGATTGTATGAGGTTCCTGCTCACAGAGCCGCGCTATGTCCACAGACACCTCCCTGGCTGGGAGCTTATTGGACGCAATGCCGGCATCTGTGCAGTTTTCCTGATGTTTGCATGGAAGTTGTATTTCCCTTGCAGCTGTAGGTTCTGTTTCCAGAGGTCTGGAATTCAGGATGGACTCCCCCATGTCAGTGTCTGTCTGAGAATGCCTCAGCATGCTTGAATGCACAACAGACCCTGCCCAAACTCTGTGGCTTTAGCCTGAGGCATCTCCTCTGCTGTCCCCTTCCCCCCTCTTGAAGAATGCTAGTTGACATCTCCAGCTGCCAAAACATTTCCTCCCCATACACAGGCCTGTGTAATGAGATGACAATTGTCTTTTTTTTTTTTTTTTTTTGTCTGTCGTGGGGCTTGAACTCAGGGCCTGGGCACTGTCCCTGAGCTTTTTCGCTCAAGGCTAGCGCTCTACTACTTTGAGATATAGTGTCACTTCTGGATTTCTGGTGGTTAATTGGAGATACGAGTCTCATAGACTCTCCTGCCGGGGCTGGCTTTGAACTGGGATCCTCAGATCTCGGCCGCTTAAGTAGCTAGGATTACAGGCATGAGCCACCATACCTGAAACCAGACTCTCAGGTTTATCTCAAGGGCTAGATGGTTTACTTGCAACTTTTTAAAATTTTATTTGTAATTGACAAATGTAATTGAACCAACGTATGAGGTACTGTGTGGCATTATGATATGGGCATATTCAATGAAATGAAGATACCAGCCTAATTTATAATTCCATTGTTTCACATTTTTACTAGGGAGAATGTTCAAAAGCTACTTCTTTTAATGAGTTTGTAACGTAGGTGGGTACTAACTGTGGTTGCTGTGCTTTAAAGTACATCTTAAAGGGTCATTCGTCCTATGTTAATGAAAATTATACCTTATGCTCAACATCTGTTCATACTCCGTAGCCTCTGGTAATGAAGGATACAATTTCGATGTCTACAAATACAACCCTTTTTAGGTTTCACTTATAAATGAAATGGTATTTGTGGTTCTATACCTGGCTTCTTTCACTCATCCTCATCAGGAGTCCCTCTTGTTTGTGCACATGGTTACGAATGGTGGGATTTTCTGCTTTTTAAGGCTATGTTGTATTCCTTTGCCTGTCTATACCACCTCTTCTTTATCTATTCATTGTCGATGGTCACAGTTGGATTCTGTATGTTGGCATTAGAAGACAAGGCAGGATTTAGCAGGGAAGGCAGTATCTATTGCTTGAAGAACATTATATGCATGAGGGTACTGACAAAGTATGTAAAAAATGTTTATATTTTTATGTATTAATTAAAATCTAAGAAAGACTAAAACAGAATTCCTAGGGGAAAAGACTCCCTGAAATTTCTTTTTTCTTTTCTTTTTCTTTTTGTAGTTTAAAGAAACATTGGCAGGAACTTTCTATCCCATGCATGTACCCAGTAGCCCTTTTATACCTGGCATATTTTCTGTGACAGAAAGCTCACTATATAACAACACTATCACTTAATTATCAATTAAGTCTAACTGTTAGAAGATGCTGCTAATTTTTTCTTTCTCTGACATGTCACCCAGATTGGTCTCAAACTCATGGTCTTGCAGCTGGAATTATAGGTGTGTACCACTATGCCCACTCAAAAATCCATTCATCTTTTGAAAAGGCAAATCAGTTTGTATCACCTCCTATACCAGGTCATCAAATATAGGTGTTGTTTCTCTTAGGCTTGGTAAAGTAAGTCTTCTTTTCCCTCACTTTCCCAGAAAGTATTTGAAGTTTAGGATCATGTCAGGTTCCTCTCTACAGAGGAAGCTGTGAAAACCTTGACCACTAAGTTCTTCGTTTTACTTTGGCAAATCCTTTGAGATGGATTCTTCTCTTGTTTTGTACTGGAAACTTTTATTGATACGGCCATTGAGATGTCATCTCATGGCCAGCTTCAAACTAAACACCTCAAGATCTCAGCCTCCGGAGTAGCTAGGATCAGAATGAGCCACCATCTCCCAGACATGAATCTGCTTTTTATAAGTAACCCAGCTCAAATATTGTTATAACAATTAAAAAGTAGGCAGTACTGACACACTGTTGGCCCTTATAAACTATCCATTAAAGTCCATGAGGACCTGTTTTCCTGGTCTTGTCCTGAGGGATTGATTTTTGGATCAGAAAGCTCCACCCAACACTTGAGTTTGGTAAATCAATCTACAGAGGTCATGCATGGGATATTACCCCACACGATGAGAATACTTTGAGTACAGGGTCCCTGAATTCAGTGGACTCCGAGCATGTAGTCTCCAACTAACAAGGACTCACTGGAGATCTTCCCCAAGAAAAACAAGCTGAGAGGAAAAGTTCAAAGTGTGCACACACACACAATCTAGACACACATATAAATACATAAACACTACATGTGTAATATATATTACATAGATACACAGCTTATATACACATATACACGTGTCATGCATGCATACATAGTTTGACCAAAGTTGGATCTCAACCAACTTTTTTATGTAATGGAATAACTCAATTATTAAGTTCACAACTCTGATGATGTGCAAGGACCACCCTAACCCAAAGGCAAGGTAACTCTCTTCAACAGCACATTTACTGACATCCAGAATTGCAACCATTTGCTCTACGGAAACCGCAGGTACAGAGAAGAAATAGAGAGATTTCCTAATTCCCAGCCTCAAGCCTAATGTTCATTTAGTGTTTTCTGGGTTTCTGTATCAAGCTAGAATCATGTGGCTCTCTTCTGTGTCTACGCGTCTCGGTTTGGCTGAGGCAGGTGAGATACGATCACATTTCATCTAGTGAGTGTGATTGAAGGAGAGTTTACCGCTCCCATTTTCCACACAGAAAAGTGAGAATCCAAAAGCCCTAGGCCTGCCCAGCCCCCAGGTCTCTGTATTTGGACTAAGTTCTAAGGCCCCTGACTGGCTAGATGGATTTTTTTTGGAGCGTCTCATTCATCAGTCTACAGAATCCTTTGTCAGGTCCTGCTTCCTTTAGCCCAGGCAACAGAGGTTATTAGAGTCAGGCTGGAATGACTTCATTTCCAATCTCTAATTTTTCTTTTTCTGTCCCTTTCCTCCTTCGTTTCACCTTTCCAAATGATTTCTCCAGTCACATTTCCTTTCCAAATTTCCTCTTGGCCCAGGCACCATTTCCTCTTTTACGATGGTAACAAATAGTGGTATTTTAATTGCTGAACTGGAAAAAAATACGTTATTCTTTGAGAATAATCAACTATTTGTTAATTGTATACTTGGAGAGGAATGGAAAACATTTTTTTTTCCGTACCCTATATAGGAATCGCAGTACAGTATGTAATTTATGGCACAAAATGGCTTCCACTCACTAGGTATTTTAAAAAGGATGTTAAGCATAGCTCGAAGACCCAAGTTCTTAATATTACAAAACATACTATTGAAAGCTTTCTACGATACCAATATAATGAAAGTTCTTTGACATATGTTCTCTGAAATACAACTTTTTATGCTATGTTTATGCTATTTAGTATTTATTTGTAGCTAGAATTTTAGCTCTGTGTTTGACCGTTTTTTTTAATCCTAATGCTAAATAGATGTATATTCAAGGAAAAAGAAAGTTTTACTGAAGTTTCTTTACTTCCACTAGCCATCTACACCATCTTGTAGACTCATTATTTAGCCATTAATACTACTTATAAATAGATATTTGGCATCTACTAAAGGTTTTGCAGGCTAAATAACTGCAGTAGGGTAATGAGCGAGATGTACTCCCATTCTCATGACACTCAAAGAACTTGGTACTAAGAGAGAGACTAAAAATAGCAGTAGTGCGGGAAATCAAAGTGGAGAGTCATAGAGCTGAGGACATTTCACTTTATCTAGGGAAGACAGGAAGAAGGAGGTAGCAATCAGATTGAGACTGTAAAGCCAGGCACCAGTGGCTCACATTGTAATCCTAGCTACTGGGGAGGCTGAGAGGATCATAGTACAAGGCAAGCCTGGGAAGGAAAATAGAGGAAATCCCATTTCAGATGCTAACTGGATGCATTAGCACCCACTTTCTACTCCAAACCATGTGGCAGGCTGAGATTAGATTGTGATTTCAGACCAGCCTAGGCAGAAAGGTCCTAGAGATTCTCTCTCAAAGGAGGAAAGCTGGATACAGCGGCACACACCCACCATCCCACCAGCTAAAGCCTAAAGTAGGTGGATTATGGCAAGGTATGCACCCAGGGTAGAATTGAGATCCTATGCTGAAAATAACCAGTGAAAAACAGGGCTGGAGGCAGTAGTATCGCTCCATCCTAGCAAGAGGGAGGCCCTGAGTTCAAAACACCCAGATACCATTTAAAAAAATCATCGAGACCCTGAGCACAAATAAAAGCCAGTATGCAGAAGGGCAGAAATAAAGAACTGCCATCTCTCTTGAAATTGAGGATGAGCCCGTATTTACCTGGTTATCCCAGGATGCACGGAGACCATTGCTGAGTGGGTATAAAACACAGAGCAGACCAGCTGCACTGTGCAGATTAGTGTGATTAGCAATCCTGTTTCCTGTCTCTGAGCATTTTTACTCTTTACACTCGTCTGTTTCCTGTTTTCCCCATTTTTGCCTCATTTTTTTTTTTTTGTCCTCATCATCCCTCTTGTCATCTGTAGGGTTCAGCTCCATTTTCCTTTTCTCTCTTCTGGACAATATAGTCTGAACAAACAGACTGAACAGGACAGCCTAAGACATATTTATAGGGTGTGCTGGGGAATGTCCAACGCGAAGCGCAAGGGAGGCCCAGGGACCCTCCGCCAGGCAGTCTTCACATTGTTTCTGGGTGAGAGGGCGGGCCCCTGCCTCCTCTGACTTGTGCCTCCTTCTCTAATAATGGAGTGTTATCTAATTGGTGCTTCCTTTACATCAATGGAAATAGGAGCACAAGACACAGAGACAAAGCAATATGCCAGGAGTTAAGTATATGTGAGGGTACAGACCCATCATTCCAAGGGCTTGGCGGTAATATTTAGCACACGTTCTAATGAGTAAGGCATATATCCTTGGGCGGGACAGCTTCATATAAGAGACATCTGGCTTGTATTTTCTGTTCTAAAATTACAGCACTACTCCCTCAAGCAATTTATTTTTCTAAGAAGATGGGACAGAACGACGACAAGGTGCCATTTGACTATTTGTCACTTGAATATAAAGTAAAAACGAAAAGCCTAAAACTGTTATTACATATACGTTTTTAAACAAAACGCATACAAATTAAGGAAGCTTGCCCTTACAGAAACAGCAGACTCATTTTATTTCATATTCTTACCATTTCTATTTCTGTGATGTGCATTGAGAGGGTAACCAGGAAGCCATGTTTCCTTTCGTTAAAGTAAGCCGAGTGTGTGTGTGTGTGTGTGTGTGTGTGTGTGTGTGTGAATTATATAGTACTACATGAAGCGCTTGATAGCATTGTTCTAACAATCTAATCAGATGGTTTGTTGGCCGCTCTTTGTTTCTCCCCTAAATCCATATGGGAACCATCACAGAGCCAAAGGCAAATAAAACCAACCCAACCCAGGGCTTTCCCAAAGACTTCCCACGGCTCGCACCCAGGCTCCCACCCAAACTTGGTTTGTCATGAGCCATTGCCATGAAGGAATTTCATGTCACTGAGTCAGAAGTGGAAGCAAGAGCAGACTCCCTTGTGACGCTTTAGGTTAGAGGAGAAGGAAGTAGGGGAGATGGAGGCCAGCATTCCTCTGGCAGGAACAAGGTGGACGTGGCTTCCTGTGAGGTCCTGAACTCCCCAGAAGCCAGGCTGACCTGAATGATCTAGTTAGGCTCCCTGTGAAGAAGAATTTTTCCAGGGAAAATTCACCTTCCTTTTGCCAGTCTTTTGGGCCTTGCCTTCACTAGTGAACAACTGACAAATTGTTTGTACTTCCTTTCTTGAAAGCAAGTGATTTCAGGTGCTCTCAGCATTCTGTTTCCAAACCTGATGTTTTCTTCTGGGCCTCCTAGCCCAGCAGAGTGGCCTATGTCCAGCAGGGGAGGTTCCAAGTCCAGCTCCCCATTGCCCCCTCAATGCTGAGATGACCTCACAGGCACCTTTAGTCTCCAGACAATCAAATTTGAAATGTTAAAGAAGTGATGTATCTCTGCTTAGAGCCTATTTTACCAGTTCAAATCAATTTCTATTTATTGGACGACATTTATGTGCTACACTGAATGAAGGTTTGGGCATGTAGACATGTAAAAAGATCTTATATCCTTCTTCATAACCTCTTCTGCTCCCTGGATGAATTATGCACTTGCTGTTAAAAGTCTCCCTCTTCTCCATACCATCCCCATCCTGGACCCCTTCTGTCTATGGGCTTTCAGAGAGAATGTGTTTGTTCACCTGAATCCCATCCCTGACCATCTAGCCTAACTCTACTTCTGACCAGCCAGCTCCAACTTCCATGTTTTTTTTTGGTATGAACTCTGGCATGTGAACTTCCCGTGTCCTCTCTAACCGCTCTCTGGGACTCTTTTCCTTCTTTCTCTCCCTTCTTCAGGACTAGAATGCCATTTTTTCTTTTGCGTTTGATTCAGAGGTCAACAGTGATCATTCCCATACTCACTTCTGATCTCTGAGCTCCATATCTGGCTGTATGCTTTATCTACACACTTACACTTATGCGTGCATGTTCTGTCCCTTGCCTTTTGAAGTTTGAATCACTCAATATTGTGTTCCTGACCTCAGATAGAACTTAGACTAATCATCTTGTTCAGGGCAGCCCCTCATACATAACAGGTAACCTACTAATCAAAAGTCACAACCAAATTCTTGTAGACTCAGAATCACAGAGAAGAGAGAGACAAAAAGAGAGACAGAGAGAGAGTCAGAGATGTCAAATCTAGCCTCTAGATAGACACTCCATTTATACTTTAGTATCTATCCTGCCTTCTAGATATAAAACTATACAATTAGTTACCTTAATTCAAGCAATTATATCTCTTTTCCACTTGTCACTTTTCTATGGCTTTTTTGTACTTAGTAAACCTCGTTGTACTTGAAATCTTAATAGTTTATAACTTCTTATCATGTGGAATTTTTATAATTTAAAATATTTTTGTTTGACATTTAGTTGTCACACAATTTGTGGTGCATAAGTAGTACTTGAAGAAAAGCTTTGTGTACAAGATAAAAAGCAATTAAAGGTAATGGAAGAAACTGGTTTCTCTATTTTTCTCAGATTTGAGTAAGGCTGACTGCTTTCTAAATGATCAGTTGCATATGTAAAGTATGTAGTTTTGAAAAAGTTTGCTTTGAAAAAGAGGTATATATGTACATATATGTGTGTGTATGTATATACACATACACACAAACATATATATATAACAACCAATTGGCTAATAAAATTAAACGTGATGCAATTTACCACAGTTAAAACAAAATATCTAATTAAGAAGGTGTTCAAGTTCTGCACTCAGTTAAATACACATGTCTTACTGAGAGTAGGTGAGGAAAGACACATCTATCGTTACAGCATAGATATTCATTCTCACATGTACACACACTGCCCTTGCCCACACAGTGAGCAAAGACTTCATAAGAGTCATTATGCATCATTTTAAAATTTATAGATGGTAATAATGGAAATATAATTATGGCATAAAGGAGAATGTTCTCTGGAGTCACCCTGTCTATGTTCAAATCTCAGCTCCACCCTTGCTAGCTACATACATTTTGCCTACTTCTTTGGATTTCTGGCACCACAATTCCATAATCTATAAAATGAGATTTAATGGTACTTAGATTGCAGTTCGTTCTTTGGCATAGACATAATGAGATAATGTATTGAAAGCCTTAGCCCTGGCCCACAAGGTCCTCCCCCGTGATGTAGCTTTAGTGGATTAATTAGTGAAAAACTGGATCTTCTACTATATATGGAAGATCTAATTTTCCCTGCACCATAGGATTAGATCTCTGTAAAGCAAAATCTTTCAAGAATGATAGGAAAATAAATCTTTAAAAGTAGACATGACAAGAAGGGGCAGCTCATCTGTTCTCTTGAATACTACTTTTCCCTGAGTCATTGGTCCATCCATCAAAGAGCTATTGGGTTCTTACCATGTTCCAGGGACTATGTTCTGTTGGGGAGGTTCAGAGAACTTGGACGGTTTTTGGTGCCATTGAGCATTAAAAAATATCTCTGTGGTACACAGTAATAGGCATATTCCATACTTCCTTTCAGCAACTGGCAGAAGTTTGTTCAATATTTCTCTATGTTCTTGGAATAAATAGGAGTTATAATAAAGTGAAGAAAAATATTGACTAAAGGCAAAGTCAAAGAATGGGAAGAATCAGGTAGGTCACTCTTGGAGGTAGCTATTGCATAGTTATGACCTCAGGCTTGGAATCAGCATTTTGTTTAGTTCTTAGCCTTCAAGTTACCACCTCATTTCTTAGAAATTATTCTTGGATTGTTCTCTTTCCAACTCTGGCCTCCAGGAAGTCAATTGTCATCTTCTTTGTACCCTCTCAAGGTAACTACAAAAAACATTTTCCTACTAATGTTAGGCTTTTCACTAAGTTTTTTTTCCCCCAGGATAGGTTTTGTTTAGGGTTGGGGAGCTGTATGTTCAAGTGTGCCTGAAACCTATCAAGTTTCCACATACGTTATCAGCCCTATGCACCTCAGACCCAACTGTGGTGGTAGCTTTCCCTACTCTATTAGAAAGGTGTCTTACTGATTGAAAGGTAGTGCTGTCATACAGAAACCTAAGAAGAGTTTTACCTGTGAGCCACAGGTAAATCTTAAGCTTTCTGGTCATTACATGTAGAAGAGTAAAAATTTAGTCATATGTTTTAAGTAAATTTTAATTTTATTGATATAGTGTCAACATATATTATTGACATTTCAATACATAATCAAGTATGCCAATATTAGATTTCAGAAGGAAATTTATGCTTTATACTTTCCAATTTCTGAATTCAGACTAGCCACATTTCCAGTGCTTGGTACCCATATGGGACTTGCAGCTACCATCTTGGACAACTCAGACCCAGGAAATTCCAAGGCCTTCAACAAATGATAATGCTAACATACAGACACAGGAATTCTCCCACCGCCCATCATAGGAGGGTCAGTCTCTCATAACCTTTCATTTCCTTTCTCCCATGCATCCTTCCAGGAGTAATAAATCATCTCCTCATTTCAGTTCTATATCCACAAGATGTTTCCCACAATGCTTTCAGTGAACTTCCATTGATACTCCCCTGCTCCCGCCCATCAGACATCAGTGCTTCACACTTCTACAGAGAATGTTTCAACCAATCAACTGCAGAAAACTTCCTGGGAATCTCACTGTACATAACCTTGGGTTGAATACAAATCAAAATATGTAAAACCATCATATTCTCCATCTACTTGGGACCTGACCAGGTCTCTAAACACAATAGTTTACATCATTCCCTACATCTTTGCTGATGCTCCATTCTGTTACCCCCCCAAAAATTGTGCAGTTAGAAAATTGTTTTAAAAATGGAACACACACACAGGTTTGCTATGTTACTTAGCTGAACTGATTTGTCCCAAACAATGTAGCCAGTCCTGTGGGTAGATAAAAGCTGACCTACTAAGAGGATCTACAGAGGCATGAGTCCTGTTACACACTTTTAGAATTAGTGCTCAGTTTTCCTATGTTTTAACTTATTTTTCTGTGGGGGAAAATGCACCAAACAAGATGGCGTGTCAGCATGTGAAAATAGTTTGCTGTCTCACTCAAGTTTTATGTCTCTAAAATGCCATCCATTGACAACCCAGAGTGTTACAAATGCCCATAGTCTGTGTGTCTAGCATTCTATCAGTATATATTAACCAGTCTCATAACTGCTTCAGGAGAAACCAACAGGAAGATCTTGAAACACAGAGTCCAGTAAGCTGCCCTACCTCCGAATTCAGTAGCTAAGTGCTCTGGACCATTTTTGGGCACTGGGATCCTTAATTTTCTCTGAAACAGAATATTTTAGTGCCAGTGTCATATTATAATTGTAGCAAATCCTCAAGTATAAGGGAAAGAGATTTATCAAGAACCATACCCACATTGGTAATTACTCTTTGTATCTCCTAAGCTCCTTAAATTAAGGCCTGGGGAGCAGTCACTTTGCCCATCACTTTGCAAAACATTTTCTTTCTTTGCCTGTTAAATCTAAAAGTCTTAGTATATAACATGATATTAGCAGTTACCTATTAAAATCTTCTTGCCTAGCTGGAGACTTGGGACTCACACCTGTAATCCTAGCTACTCAGGAGTCCGCCTTTTGAGGACTGTGGTTTGAAGTGAGCCTAGGCAGAAAAGTATATGAGACTCTTTTTTTTTCAATCCAATGACAACTGCTTAATACTACAAATTATTAAATGAAGCCAGAAATGAAATACCTAGACACTGTCATATGGCCAGTTATCATAGAGTAGATTAGCAATTCTGAGCAGACATTTTGACATCATCAATCTTTGCTGATCTATTAAGAGCCTTCCTAAAATCTCACATCTGTTTTCTTTTTTTTTCTTTCTCTCTGTTTTTTCTTATTTAATGATGCTAATGAAATGAACTCCATGTTATGGAAATGACTGTTATATCACTGTTGTAATCACTTTCAACATGCCTTGTGAAACCGTAGCTTCTATTGTTGATGATCCTCTTGTATCCCCTTCCTGTGGTTGTACCCGCACTATCACTGTATCTCATCTGAGTACAGTGGATACTGTATATATTGGTATTAGAACTAGAGAAGTGAAAGGAAATATCAAAATCGAGAGACAAAGGATAAAAAGACAAACAACTCCAAAAGCAGTACTTGCAAAACCGATTTTTTTTGTGTGTGTGTGTTTTGTGTGTGTGTGTGTGTAAACCAACTGAACAACTCATAGGGGGAGAGGAAAAGGGGGAGGGGGGAATGAGGGAGGAGGTAACAACAGTACAAGAAATGTACGCAAGGCCTAACATATGAAACTGTAACCTCTCTGTACATCTACGAGACTCTTAACTCCAATTAACCACCAAAAATCCAAAAGTGGAGCTGTGGCTCACGTGGTAGAGGTCTGGCCTTGAGGTAAAGAGCTCAGGGACAGCACCCAGGCTCTGAGTTCAATCTGGAGTACTACTGGCACACACACACACACACACACACACACTTCTCCTTGTCCAATGTCCCTGTTTGCTAAAAATCACCTCCAAATTGATTTCTTTTCATGACTAGGAACATTCTTTCTATGTTAGCATCCTCATGATGAAGAAATTCTTTGCTCTGGTGTTACTAGGCAATGAATTGGTCCAAATAATTTTGCATAGGATATCTTAAAATGACCATTCTGCAGCCACCTGCTATCATCTTAATGTGCCATAAATAGCAAATTCTGTACATGGAGAGAACTTTATCTGCATTGAGTGATACCAGTCATGGGCACCGCACCAGAAGAATGATCACTAAGAGCCAGAGGAATGACTGTTGAGCTAAGCTGCGCTGAGCAAATAGGGCTGAAATGGCCAATCTCTGAGACTGCAGCCCTTTTAGCGCCAAATAATGATATTTGTTCTTTAGAATTTATGAAAAATATTTTAGGCAATGTAGCCAAACTGAATAAGTCTGAGAAATGTTGATGAATTATTTCTTTGGCCTGGAGAACATTAAAACACAGAATTTTCTTTCACCCAAATCTCATTAAACTGTCAGACATTTTTCTGCTTTTTCTAGTAACTTATCAAGATATTTATGTGTGCTTGTGTGTGTCTATATATCTTGATAATCACTTCTGATGGGAGAGGAAATGCTGGGAAAGTGTTTGGCAGTTTAATGAGAGTTTGTGACATCTGTTTTTCCAAGGCTCCCCCACGTGGGGCAATAACTTGTTAAGTTCTGGTTGTGTTGCAAATTCAAACATCCACCCAGCCTAGGGAGAGACCTGAGGTGTTCTCAATGCTTTGAAGATTCAGTTCTTTGGATTTAATTTCCCAAATTAGCCCTTACCTCAACAGATTCCTCTGTTTTTTTTTAGGTAAACGTCATTATTTAACACACATCTCAATTTTTGAGCTCAAGTACAGATCTGGGACAGTAGAATTCAAAGCAAAGATTTGTCGTGTGCTTGTCTCATGCTGGTCTTTTGGCCAGACTAGCAGTACAACATCCTTTGGTCTCATCCAAACCCCTTATTTTCTGGGAAGTTACTAGATGTCCTAATTATGTTTGCTTTAGGTTGAAGTTGCAAAGTGTAACTTTTAGTGACTAGGTCCTCTGCTCTTCAGGACTGGACATGAGTGGCATGCAAAGTATGATGAAAAATAACCACAAAGATCCTGAAGTGAACTGAAAGAGAGCTGATTTATTGGAGTCCCTGACAGATTCCACACGCTCTTTCTTTCTATCCCTTGGCATCCATGAGGGGTGTGCACAAATACTACTTCATTCTAAAAATGAGAGGATTATATTTAAAGAAGTCATATCACTTGTCTCACTGGAAGAGTCTATAGCTTAACTTGTCCTTCCAGCCTATTGAATGCTGAGATGTCACTAGCCCCACCCCTTTCCTCCGCAAAGGATCATGGTATCCTTTTTGTACAAAGGGGTGCTACTTCACAAGTCAGACTGCGAGAACAATACATCTTGATCCATGTCATCCCTTCCGCCATCCCCTCCCATCTTTCCCAGCCCCATCCAAACCCTCAAGTGGTTCAGTTTTCCCATATCTACATGGAATATGTGCATTGAATACGTACTTTGAAGGTAATGACAGCCCTGGTATCTTTAGGCTATGTCCTTTCTCCTCAGCCACACCTGAACTTCTGAAACAAGGAGAAAGGTGGCTGGGACCTGAGATGCCCGTTATCAAGGTGAACGTTCCAGTGGTGTTTTGCAGGAGGAGGCCTGGGGAATAGGAAACAAGGCAGCAACCCCAGGGTTAAGTCAGGGTTTGGTGTGTGCAAGAGCAGATTTGTCTCTCAGGAAAAGGCTTTTGGTCTTTGGGGTGACCAATTGCAAAGCAGATTCATTTTAGTGAACAGTGGCACTGTGGTTTCCTGGGTTCACATGCAGGATCCTCAATTGTAAAATAAAATATATAGTGGGTGTAGTAAAGTCTAAGAAAAGGGTGGTGGAGTCAATGGCATATATGCATCATTGCTGACAGCGCTAGAATAAAAAACATGTGCTTCCCATGTTGTAGGCCTCATTCTCCATACTTAACAACTACTCAGCTGTCCAGTTATTGGTACCATCATTTACAGCTGGGGAAATAACATAAACTCTGGTCATTTGAATTGAAGAGTTATAAGTGTTGAAGAGTTATAGATAGTGCTGGTTTGTTACTAGGAATTATGCAATTGATGATTAGTACGAGTGAATAATCATTACTATCATCTCCTAGATAGATACTACTTCTCCTCTACCTATTTAATCTCATAACATCGATGAGATGGAACATGGTCACTTTCTACCTCATGGATAACTTCAGTCATTTCGATTTCACCAAATGACCTTTCCCATCGTAGCACATTTTCACAGAGTGGAAAGTTCTTCCTTTGGTCTGATAGTCCTTTCTTTTATCTAACAGCTTACATTTCTATGCAAGTCTCCTAGGTTCACTTTTTAGACCCACATTCATTGAATCCTTTCCCCCTTGCTGCCACTTTAACTATTTAAGCCTGGAATCCCAGTCCCCTCAGCTGTGCATCATGCCATGTGGCAGCGGAGCTACTTGGCATTCAGGCCTTACCGTCTGGACCCAGTCCAGTCCCCTTTTCCAGGAGATAATTAGAACTGAGCAATTCTATCGGGGCACACAGGCAGCATAGCCTGGGAGAAAGAAGGTGGCAGTGCCATTTTGCAACTCTCTGGCTCTGGAACAACCCCAGACCTCTCTGAGGGGAAGATGATGGGTAGTGGGACTCCTGGTAGTGTTTTATGAATACGAAGTGAGATATGGAAAGTTCCTGACATGCGGCATTGCTTTGTACATTTGCTTACTTACACCACACTAACAAAGACGACGGATAGTCCATTGAGCCAACTACATGTCACCAGGAATACAGATTGAAAATAGGATTGGTAATGTCATGGTATACAACTTCCGCACACGTGTAAAGCACAGTGACTTGGAATACATCAAGTGTCCTGGATAGGTAGCTATCTTTCTCATTTGCATTGATTGATTCTGTGAGTTCCATAAGTGTGTTACCCTGTTTAAAAAAACAAAACTTGGGTGCAAAACTTTCCAGTTTCCCCTACTTTGAAGGGCCTGCCCTCTGAATTCACCATCTGGATTGCAGTTTGTAGACCTGGCTGATCAGAGGCAAGTTCCTTTGCCCACATCTATGAATTGGAGATAATAGTCATATAATTCTACTAGTATTATCGTGTATTTTAAGTAAGAAAACATGTTGGAAGTTCTTTGATCAGTACCTGTGAAGGAGAAAAAACTCCACAGTTTTCAAGCATTAGCTGTTGTGTGATGACGATGACTACCATCATCATCAATTATTTCACCCTATTAGTGTCTTGTTTGCATTTTAATCTGGTGGTCAAACACTATTATAAAGCATCATTTACCAATAATGCACTTATCCTAACCAAGCAACTGCCTTGTTCTTGATCTTAATAAACTTATAATCTATTGAGAAGGTTGCATAGTTAAAAACACATGCATCCTCTTGTATGTTTTAAGCACATTACATTTATGAAGGAAGTCAAAAGGAAGAACTGGAGGAAAGGGTTAGGTAACTCACAGAATTAGCAAAGAAGAAATGTAAAATGCAATGACTGGTCTGCATTTTAAGAGATAAATTAGAGTGATGCCTCTCAAGCAAACAAATAATCTCATAAAGTAAATATTTCCAAATAAATATTTCCAAAGACATTTCTTCATAGTATACATTTCTTGCTTATTGTGAAAATGGCATTTGTACCTCACAGGGATCAGTCCAGAGGGTTTATTTTTGCAAATCTAACTACTGGCTACCGACAGTCACTTCTCATCATTTCTCATTTTCAGAGAAGGTCAGCAAATTTGTAATACTGGCCTTTAGTATAAGAGAAATGTGATATCTCTGTTTATTGTTCAGCACCTCCTTTAAAACCTTTGCTATATTGTATGTGGGGAAGAGAGGGAAAACCTGGAAGAGAGCAAGGGAAGGGGTGACATTGTTCAGAAAGAAATGTACTCTTTACCTGACTTATGTAACTGTAACCTCTCTGTGTATCACTTGTATTATAACAATAAAAAGGGGGAGACCATTGCTATAATATAATTCCCACAATAAAGTCTGTACTGAAAAATGTTTCTGCATTTTTTTCTACTCCATGGAAGATATGTACAATTTTTCACGTGTTCTTCTTTATTTTAAGTTCAATAACCACATTAGCAATATTCTGTTTAGCAGCATTCGTATTTTCAATTTCAACTTTAATGCGATAGTGGATATATGACAAAGCTATGAGTAACTTTTAAGTGTGAAGAGTTAACCCACGATTTTCCTTTTCTTCGAATGACATCACCTGCTCCAACAATGGTTATAATCACATATTTCTTTCATAATTCCTTGTATTTATTAAGTTAACTACTGTTTGCTAGGGTATCCTTGATTTGTAGAATCACAGATAATTGTTTTTCATATGAAAACTAATCTTGAATGATGTTATAGACATTTCTATAGACATAAATATTAGAAACATTGAACTTTAACAAAACCCTAGAAAAGTATTCTACTGTATAATTATTTTATTTATTTATATTTTTGGTAACATTGTCTGTAACACTGTAATTTGTGTTTGGGGAGTAAATACATTTTGTTTTGTTACCATATTGGTTTCCATCCAATGATGTTAGGATTTTCGTTGCAACTAGATACAGTCACAATGATAGTAAAGTTTTTTTTGTTTGTTTATATTTTCTATAGATTACCAAACAGAAGAATACGTTTCTAAATTATCATTAGGCTTGCTGCAATTAAACGATTAGACTGACTAATGTATAATTTGGGGCACTCTTGAAAAGAAAACCGGTGGAGATCTGTTAAGAACCTATTCTTCCTTCATCTCTGCTATGGAATGTCTCAGTGACTACAAACAATTCATGCTGCTTAGTGATTCCTCTTCTTATCTTGTGTCTCAAAGAACAGATGCACTTGACAAGAGGTCCACAGCAAATCTCAATGAGGATAATATCCCATAGAACTCCTGACCATCTCAAGGGTCTGAAATCTCATTAGGTCATCTTGCCAAATCTCATCTCTCCTTTACCCTCGTCATTCAGCCAGAAACCAACAGAAAAAAAAAATCATAGGGAAAAGTTCCTGCTCTGCATTTTTTTCCAGTTGTTGATCTATGCCCGCGTGGCATTTTTTAACTTCTCTCCAGAATCCTGGAGCCACTGTGCCTGTTTGTGAGGATGAGTTTAATTAAAACCCAAAAGCATCGTCTCAAAATCTCCAGAGCAAAGCTTTGGCATCTTCAGCTGGGGGGAAGTAGGCAGGCCAGGAACCTGGTCTGCTGGACCTCAGGAAAGAGGGGAGGGGAGCTGCCAATTATAGAGCATAGCATCCTTTCTCCAACTGAGAGCTTCCCTTATGCAAAATCTCAGTATGTTGAAATTCACATCTGCGTATTCTCTTGGCAACTGTGGAGGATTCGGTTCTAGTAAATGCGAATATGATGATGTGTACTGCACTTCACTAGCAAAAAAGGAAGCCCGTGGAGGAAGTGGAGACAGAACAGTAGAAAATCAATCACTTCATTTCAGTGGGAGCTTTGGAAAAGGCCATGAAGATGATAACAAAGAGAATCTTAATTTTGCAGTTGCCTTGTGTGGGTGGCTATGAGGGGGAGCTAGTGGGTGGGGACCAAAGAGGCTCCAGAGGCGGGGCTGCTAGGGGCACTAAAAACTCTTGGAATTATGAAATCCTACAGCAGGGATCCGAGAGTCTGCCTCAGGGAAAAACAATCTGGCAAGCAAACGAATATTCTAAAAAAGTGCCAAGTTGAGAACATATTCACAACCAAGCTGAAGTTATTTCCTGAAGAGTTTCTAATGACAATGAATTCTAAAAAATCTGTGAACTGTGGAAGATTTGATATTGCATTGCCTGATATTCAATGATGTCCTTACTATTGTATGTTTAACATTTACCTTTGTCATTTTATTGGCAAACTCAGTTCTTCAGTCTTCTTTTTCCTTAGGGCCCCTAAGTTAAATTAACCTGGTTTTGTAAGTGGACAGAATGGAACACCTGCACTTTAAAGGACACAATTTGTAACATTTGAATCCTTTAGTCTTCAGTTCCCCCTTAGAAACTAACCAATTATGGACTATAGACCAAAATAGGTGCTCTTCCCTTGTAAGTCAAACTATTAGATACATTTTTTTTTTTTTTTGGCCAGTCCTGGGCCTTGGACTCAGGGCCTGAGCACTGTCCCTGGCTTCTTCCCGCTCAAGGCTAGCACTCCGCCACTTGAGCCACAGCGCCACTTCTGGCCGTTTTCTGTATATGTGGTGCTGGGGAATCGAACCTAGGGCCTCGTGTATCCGAGGCAGGCACTCTTGCCACTAGGCTATATCCCCAGCCCTATTAGATACATTTTTAATGTTTTTGATGTGTTTTGTTTTTTTTCCAGAAAAGACTTCTGAGGTCCATAGAAGGTGAAATGGTGCTGGGTAAATTAGAATAGAATCTGTATCATTGCTGCAGCAGCAAAGTGCCACAAATTCAGGGACTGAGAAAAAGCACAATTTTCTCTTCTCAAAATTCTGATACCAGGAATGCACACTGGACCTCACTAGACTCAACTCAAGGCATTGGCAGAGCTGTATTTTTTCCTTCAGGCTGTAGAAGGGATCCATTTCCTTGCCTCTTTTGTCTTCTCCAGGTTTTCTATATTTCCTGACTTGGTATTCTTTTTTACCCTGCAAGACAACTTCACTCCTGTTTTTCCTTTCTTCACTGTCTTCCCTGCTTCACTTTTACTCATAAAGACTTTGTGGTAACACTGGTTCCATCAAAAAAAGTCCTAGGTTCAACCCCTTGTTCATTTCTCCAAATAGATTTTAAGGAACCAGTGAGTCTTTGTTTCTAGGCATTGGTTTGTTAAGATGAGACTCGTTGACCCTCATCTGAGAGTGTCTGATTTGGTAGCTCTCATGTGAGGACTATGAATTTGAAGTCCGGACAGTTCAGTTGATAGAATCAGAGTGCTCTAATGATATCTAGCCTAGTTCTTCTCTGTTCCTAGTTCTTGTCATCTATTAAAAATATGCCACATTCTTACTGTGACAGAAATACGAACATGTATTAGAGATTTGATTTAATTGCTTAAGGAAGAAATTGTTGGAGTGTTATGACCAATTCAAAGCAAACTTTAGAAAATGGATATGTAGTCAGAAACAGATGAATAAAATGGCAGAGGGCCTTCGAAACAGGAGAAGAGGGAAGCCAACTCACCACATGGCAGAATTTCCATCTATCTAACCAAGAATAATATAGTTTAGCATTAATAGTTTATTAATAGTATAGCATCAACAGTTTAACATGAATAGTTAGCAGATCTGTAAAATGGTTCAATGATGAAAAAGAATAGAAACATCTATTTTGTAAGGGCATGGTTTAAACCCTGTAAAACTACCAGCACAACAATGTTCATCACAGCACAATTTGTCATAGCTAAAATATGGAACCAACCCAGATGCCCCTCAGTTAGACGAATGGATCAGGAAAATGTGGTACATATAAACAATGGAATTTTATGCCTCTATCAGAAATAATGGCATTGCCTCATTCATAAGGAAATGGAAGGACTTGGAAAAAATTATACTAAGTGAAGTGAGCCAGACCCAAAGAAACATGGACTCTGGTCTCCCTCATATGGAATAATTAGCCCAGGTTTAGGCTAAGGATTTAGGTTTAGGCAGAGGATCACAAGAGCCTAATAGCTATGCCCTTATAACACATAAGATGATTCTAAGTGAAATGAACTCCATGTTACGGAAATGGCTGTTACATCACTGTTGTAATCACTTTCAACATGCCATGGGAAACCGTAGCTTCTATTGTTGATAATCCTCTTATATCCCCTTCCTGTGGTTGTACCCACACTATCACTGTGTCTCATCTGAGTACACTAGATTACTGTATATACTGGTATTAGAACTAGGGAAGTGAAAGGGAATATCAAAATCGAGAGACAAAGGATAAAAAGACAAACAACTCCAAAAGCAATACTTGCAAAACCATTTGGTGTAAACCAACTGAACAACTCATGGGGGGGAGAGAGAAAAGGGGAGGGGAGAGGGGGGGATGAGGGATGAGGTAACAAAGAGTACAAGAAATGTATCCAAGGCCTAACATATGAAACTGTCACCTCTCTGCACATCACTTTGACAATAAATAAGAAAAAAAACCTATGCATTTTTCCACTGAAGTCTACTATTTTCTTATTTATGATAGTTATCTAAGAAAAGAGAAAAGCCTGAACCTAATAATGAGTCCAGAGAGACAAGATTATGTGGCAGGAAGAGCAAGCAATCTTGCAGGGCTGGAATGTAGGTTCAAATCTCAGTAGCTGGTGTCAGGAGCAGTGGCTACCAGAACCATAGCCTCGAGCAATGAAGTTCAAGGACAGCACCTAGGCCCCAAGTTCAAGCCCCAGTAACATCACAGAAATTAGAGCAATTCTGGAAAGGCAATATGTGACACGTGGGCCTGGATGCAGGAGTTTAGGCACTTGTGTGTCGTTGCCAGCTTTTACAAGGAAAGTCCAGCTCAGCCCTTGGTCATGGTGAAAACCTCACTCCTCCACCAAAGCCATCTATAGCCATCCAGATGATCACAGGGTCATCAGTTTCCTTTCTGGAAAATTTGTGGCTTGAATCATTTCTGTCTGGAAATTCTACCCAGTAGCCACAATGGAACAAGCCATGAGCCTTTGAGGGACATAATTTAAGTCATCAGGTTCTCATCTGACATTTCAATCATATCCTTGCTTTTAACACCCTGAGTGATACGCTTCTTAAGATGGTCAAGGATATTTAAAGCAATCTCGTGCTCCACTGTGGGCACAGGGCATTGCAGAAATAAAAGCTGATTGAAATAGTCACATGAGTTGACCAATTGGCACCATCAGCCTCTCAATCTGTTGCCTTCCTACCATGCTGTCGTCAGCTTGAAGGGGCAGCTGCCACTTTAGATGGGACAGAACATTCCTATAAACAGGTGTCTTCTTTTCCAGGACTGAAGTAAGAGTCCAAGATAGTTGTCCTAATACCAGAAGACACATCCTTAGGAAAATATGCTAGAGTTGACAAAGAAGGACATTATGACTCATTCCACAGACCCATTTTTAGTGTGAGCTATTTATCAGAAATTGCAAGAAGATGTGGCAAATATAGACTTAAGATAACCTGACAAGAGAAGTTGGGAAATGAAAGAAAAAAAATCCATATCATTAGACACCACACGTTATTTCTGTAGCGTGAAATCATACCTCATGTCCCTTCGAAGTACTGAGTGGACAAGAGAGTTAGGGTGTTGTTTGATCACCATGCTGTGGTCTTCATGCGTCCTCTAGGCTGCAACCTGTCATTTTTCTTCCAGTTGCAGAACAGCTCTGCTATATGCTCTCACTGCATGTTCCCTACGTGTGCATGGACCCTCCCTGACTTTACAGTGCACGGTGTCCTTGTGAGACACTCTTCTGGACTGATCAGTTGACACCCTTCTGATTGATCCCATTTGTCTCTGTCTTTCATCATCTCCACCAGCAAAAATTCTGAAAATTTCCTAGCCGGGATTAGGTGCCACCCTGTGTTCTCTTATTACCCTGGATTTCTCAATCCAAAGCAGTTCTCTCTCTATTCCAAACCATGTTTATCTCATCAAAGAGTGAATACAGGAATAAGAGGGTGAGAGCTGAGGCTATTTTATTGAAGATGAAATGTTCAATTATTAAAATCAAACCTCACAAGAGAAAATTAGAATACATGTGGAATAAAAAGAAATCAACAGGTGATTAAATGGGTGACTGATGTGATAAATGAATGAGTGAATTACCGAGTGAATGAATGGATATACAATTAAGAGGACCAGATATTTCTTTTCTGAAGTGAAATAAGTCAAAGCAATCAATTGCAAGGCTTTGTGAGTACAGTTAATATATTTTACACTTCAAAATTGCTGGAAGAGTATATGTTAAGTGCTCTGATTGTAATTAAAGAAGAATACATGTTGAATATATTGATTTAACTATGCTAACACTTGCACAATGATTACTTACATTATAATATCACAACACATGCCATAAATGTCCGGCATTATTCTTTGCCAATTAAAATGTTTTAAAAACTGTAAGTGATTTCCACAAGCACAGGAAATATTACTGTATGGAAAAAGGGTAGATTTGTTTTGTTCCAGGTGGTAGAACTAATCGCTAATGCCAAGTGATGCTTGGAGTGAGGTTTCTGCTCAAGGAATTTTCTAAAAATAGAGCAGCCTAACCATGGAGCAGATGGCCTCAAAGGTGAGGTATGTGTGCCGAAAAGATAGATGCTGTAAAAGGTGTATGGGAAGCTGTCGGGAGAAGAACCAGGGACGAGACGGGGAACTGAAGAATGGCTGGGTATCTGCTCTGTAGAAGAAAGTAAAGAAGATGGTTTAGTTAGTCATCTTTCATTCAGCTAGAAAATATTTCTGAGTACTAACTACCACGATACCAGGTGCTTCTGCCAGCATTGATAGTTCAAAGTTCCATAAGATCTTGTCACTGAGACCCTGAGGCCAAGACATGTGCTGTAGAGGAAGAAAAGGACTCAAGTGTGTGAATAGTGCTAGAAGAGGGAGAGGCATGTGTGATACTGAAGAACTGGAGGAGAGACCCCCCAACCCATTTGGTGGGAGCAAGGGTTGGTGTGAAGTCCTTCCCGCAGGAGGGACCCGTTGATTCAATTCCCAAGTGAAATACAGTGGGATCCAGAGGGGATGAGAGTAGTGATGGAAAGTATTAGCGTAAGTTTTAGTTAGACCTTGGGCTGCTATGATAAAATAGCTGACATAACTAATGTAAGGGTGAAAACGTATTTTCAGCTCATGGCTTGAGATATTTTGGGCAGTGCACAAGGTAGCCAAGGAAGGGAAGAAAGGGGAAGCATGCACTTACTGGTTCTTTCCTTCCTTATTTTGTTTTTTTTTTCTCTCTCCAGCATTCCAGCAATGGTGCTGCCCACATTCAGGGTGAAATGTTCCTTCCTTAATCCTCTCTAGAAATGTTCTTTTACACGGAGAGGTGTCCTATACCAATCTTTCTAGGTACTTCTCGATTCAATCAAATTGACCGTTGAGATGAACCATCACAGTGTAAGAGAGGAGTCAGTCCTAAACAGAGGGAGAACTGTCGAAAATAGCTGAGTCTTACAGTGAAAACATTGGGGTCGTAAGTGGCTGCTACATCTATTTAAATCGAGAGTCTTCCTCTGGCTCCTGATGCACACCCGTGCCTTCTGTGACTAAGCATGCACGGATTACCACTCCCCTCGCCAGATGAGCACTTTCTGTTGCAATGTCTGGGGCACAGCATGCATAGCTGGCATACTTCCAAGCTGTTATTCCTGCTCAGGAAGTCTTGCTGCAGAGACTAACTTAAGGATTGCTACTTTATTCTGTCTTTCAATTGGAAGGCAATCTGTCATCTCAAGGAGCATTATACTAGCAGCCTAACAGTTCCCAAATATTAGCCAATCATTCACAACCTTTCCACACAAACTAATGGGACCTTATCCTGCCCCGGCCTCCCTCACCAGGTGCTTTGTGATTACTCCTCATCTTCTAACATGAGAATCCTCAAGTACGGGCATTGTATTTACTGCAACACTTATAAGTTATAAGTCATTCAGGTCCTCATTCGTTCATTCAGTGCATGATTTCGTCCGCATAGATATTTCAGGTTCTTGCAAAGCCTGCCTGTAAATCATACCAATCATTGCAATTATCACTTTAAATCCCGGTTTGGCTCCAAGATGAATCATTCAAATCAAGGTTGACAAATGGTCCATAGAATAAATCTGGCCCTTCCCAGGTCTAGTGAATAAAGTTTTATTGGAACGCAGACGTGCTCATCCATTATTCATGTTCTATGGCTGTCCTTGTGTTGTGAAGGCAGGGTCATGAGTGTCTCATGAAGCTGAAATGTTTGCTACCTGTCTTTTATACAATCGCCATCGCAAATGGTCAGAGGACCAAGATTGGGAAGCTATTTTAAAAATCCACAACTCTATGCTCTACCTTAGTCTCCTAGATTGAACCGTAAGTTTAACCACTGCCAAAATACTTATGTAAGGGTGATGTACATGTCTGTAATGTCAGCCACTTGAAGGAGAAAGTAGAGGATCTTGGTGCAAGGCCAGCCAGGGCTGACGTAAGACCCTGTCAAAAATAAACAACAGCAATAAAGACTGAGAGTGTGTCTCAAGGGGTGGTGCTTGATGAGCAAGTGCAAAGCGCTGAGTTCAATTACCTGTGGTTTATATGTTAGAGTGTATGTAGGATATCCTTCCTATGTAATGCATTGTTAGAGGCTAAGTGTGCCCCTACTTCACTTGACACAAAGTCATATCGTAAAGCCGTATTTCCCAATGGGATATTAGGAGGTGGAGTTTGGGGAGGTGGCAGGATCATATTAGAATGATTATCGTGGAATGAGCATGGCTTTGGGTAGTGGAAGGGAGACATGCCTCTGGTACTTTCCCTGGACATATTATGACATATTTGTTGTAATTGATGACTTTACGCTGACACATAATTATCATTGAAAGGGATCAGAATATGCCACTTTAGTAAAAAGATTATATATATATATATATATATATATATATTTGAAGGCAATTGAGAATCAGCAGATTCAAGAGAAGATCTCTGCCCTCCTTTCAAGTGACAAAGGGCAGAGTATAGAGTTTCCTTTTGGAGGTAAATCAGAAGAGTCCCTCTCACAGTGGAGACAGGGAGGACCAAGATAAATCAGTGAGTTTTGCAGAAGCAAAGTTAACCAGGTTAACCATTACTTCCCCTATCTATTCCCTTCTCCATAATTCATCCCCTTCAACTCCAAATCCCTTCTTTTGTTTAGCCGGTATATAATCCCTTATATCTAATTCTTTAATTCTATTTCCATATTGTAAATTTAAATGTGTGCAAATATTAGCGGAGATTGTATTTCTTCTTTTAATAACTTTTCCTTTGTAAATGATTCATGGCTCCTCAAGCACTGGAATTAATAGAGACATTTTCTATCCTATCACTGAGTATCCTTATGTGAATGGTTCACTGTTCATTGTTGTATTCCATGGGGTGATGATCCGGATGTTTGGCTTTCCCCTTCATTTTAATCCTAGTAATTTTGTTCTGGTTATTTGTATTCCCCCTAAATTCATGTCCAAAATCCCTCACCCAGTGTAATGGTTTTAAGATGTGCGGCCTTTGGGTGGTGCCTGAGTCATGAGAGCTTTGTCAGCTTGCAGTCCAGGAATTCCATCAAAAATTCTATTATTGCTTTATGTAAGCAGCCCAGAGGGCTCCAACAAGAACCATTACAATAAGAACAACCCAGCTAGCTACCAGGAGATCTGCCAGTACCTTGATCATTGTCTCTCTGCTCTGTGGAATTGTCAGAATTAAATTCTGTTGTTTTGAAGCTCTGATGTTCACAACACTTAGTTATAGAAACCTAAGTGGACTAGGATAAATGCACTTTGATAACTGCATGATGATGTATAACCACCATTATTGAATCATACAGAACAATTTCACTGCAGCAAAATTTTCTGTATTTTAGTAATTTCTCTCTTTCCCTCAACCTCTAGCAACATTGGCATTTTTAATGTTGTCTCTATTCCTGCCTCTCCATATGTCACATAGTTGGAATCATGTAGTATCTAGCTTTTTTTTATTGATTTTTATCTCTTACTTAATATGCTAGAATTTTTTTTTCATCTTGAACTTGGGTTTGAACTCAGGGCCTGGAGCTTTTTTGCACAAGGCTAGCACTCTTGATGTTTCTATTATACGTTGAAGAGGGCACTGTCAGTGCATCCAAGGAAAGATGATAGTTGTGATTGGAAGTTGCTTTGTGGTCACCGTTTCTGCCCCAGGGGAGGCCACGAGGGAGAAGATCGGCTGCAGTTACTCTGTCATGTCCACCACACTTGGAAGTGTGCAGAAGCAAGCTCACCATGATGCTCATAGAGCTTAAGCTCTGGGGACTCTCATTTGGTATCTACAATTTCATTCTCTTTCTTTTTTTCAAATTTTTATTATCAAACTGATGTACAGAGAGGTTACAGTTTCATACATTAGGCATTGAATACATTTCTTGTACTGTTTGTTACCTTGTCCCTCCTACCCCCCTCTCCCGTCCCCCCTCCCCCCTGCCCTTTCCCCCCCTGAGGTGTTCAGTTCACTTACACCAAACAGTTTTGCAAGTATTGCTTTTGTAGTTGTTTGTCTTTTTTTACCCTGTGTCTCTCAATTTTGACATTCCCTTTCAATTTCCTAGTTCCAATACCAGTATACACGGTTTCCAATATACTCAGATAAGAGTACAGAGATAGTGTAGGTACAACCACAGGAAGGTGATACAAGAACATCATCAATAATAGAAGCTACAGATACGCATGGGACATTGAAAGTAGTTACAACTGTGATATAACAATTGTCTCCATAACATGGAGTTCATTTCACTTAGCATCATCTTAGGTGTTCATAAGGGTATAGCTATTGGGCTCTTGTGATCCTCTGCTATGACTTGCCTAAACCTGTACTAATTATTCCCAATAAGGGAGATCATAGAGTCCATGTTTCTTTGGGTCTGGCAAACTTCACTTAGTATAATTTTTTCCAAGTCCTTCCATTTCCTTACAAATGGGACAATGTCATTCTTTCTGATAGAGGCATAAAATTCCATTGTGTATATGTACCACATTTTCCTGATCCATTCGTCTACTGAGGGGCATCTGGGTTGGTTCCAGCTTCTCGCTATGACAAATTGTGCTGCGATGAACATTGTTGTGCTGGTGGCATTACTGTCATTTTGTTTGTGGTCTTTTGGATAGATACCCAAAAGTGGGGCTGCTGGGTCATAGGGGAGTTCTATATTTAGCCTTCTGAGGAATCTCCATACTGCTTGCCAGAGTGGTTGAACCAGATTACATTGCCACCAACAATGAAGTAGGGTTCCCTTTTGGCCACATCCCTTCCAACAATTGTTATTGTTAGTTTTCTTGATATATGATATTCTTACTGGGGTGAGATGGAATCTCAGTGTTGTTTTGATTTGCATTTCTTTTATGGCCAGTGATGTAGAGCATTTTTTCATATATCTCCTGGCCATTCTCATTTCCTCATCAGAGAAGTCTCTTTGTAAGTCTTTAGCCCACTTGATGAGGGGGCTATTGGTTCTTTGTGGTTTTGTTTTGGAAGAGGGTAATTTTTTTAGTTCTGCATATATCTTAGATATGAGGCCTTTGTCCGTTGAATGGCCGGTAAAGATCTTCTCCCAGTCTGTGGGCTTTCTGTTTATCTTGCGAGCTATGTCCTTTGCCGTGCAGAAGCTCTGCAGTTTGATGCAGTCCCATTTGTCCAACCTTT
This sequence comes from Perognathus longimembris pacificus, assembly GCF_023159225.1. NCBI lineage: Eukaryota > Metazoa > Chordata > Mammalia > Rodentia > Heteromyidae > Perognathus > Perognathus longimembris. The sequence continues at coordinate 10,806,663 of NC_063172.1, forward strand.
CTTGATTTGTAGCCTTTCTGGGTCTTTGTTCAGGAAGTTCCGTCCTGCGCCAAGGAGCCCAAGTGTTTCTCCTACTTCTTCCTTTAGTGTTTTCAGGGTGTCTGTTTTGATTTCGAGGTCTATGCTCCTGGATTGGGAGGATTAATATAATCAAAATGGCAATATTGCCTAAGGCTATCTACAAATTCAATGCAATACCTATTAATATCCCAACACCATTTTTTAATGAAATAGAGGAAGCAATCCAGAAATTCATATGGAACAATAAAAGCAAATAGCAAAAACAATAATAGCAAAAACAATCCTAAGCAGAAAGAACAGTGCTGGAGGAATTACAATACCCAACTTCAAGCTGTATTATAAAGCTATAGTAATAAAAACAGCTTGGTATTGGCACCGGAACAGGCCTGAAGACCAATGGAACAGAACTGAAGACCCAGAAATGAACCCACAGAACTATGCCTACTTAATCTTTGATAAAGGAGCTAAAACAATAGTATGGAAGAAAGACAGCCTCTTTAACAAATGGTGCTGGCAAAACTGGCTCAACACATGCAACAAACTAAAACTAGATCCCTATATATCACCCTGCACCAAAATCAATTCATTCTCTTTCTTAAGAAGGTCTTTCACCATCTGAGCTTCATGGCTCCAGAACACCTGTGTTCTCCCTAGGCTGTACATTTTGACACATTTCTTTCTGATGGTCCCTTCTTCCCAGTGACCTTTAGCAACTTGTAGGCCAGGACTTCTCAGATGATCAGCAAACATACAATGTCAGGCATGGGAATAGAGTAGGGAATGTTGCACATGGTGACACTTAATAGTAAATTATGGGACAGAATAAAACAAATAGGGCTTTCCAGATATTCTATCTCCATGGATTTGAAAGCATGAATCCCAGAAGGTACACATCTCTGTTCTATATTCTTTGGTATTGATCCCAAACTAGATTTCCATCCCAGTAACAGTGCTACATCCTTAAATTACAGCCATAACAAGCCATAAATAATCAAATTATGAATTGGTACTATGACTCATAAAGATCTAAAATTCTTAAGAATTTCAATTGCATTTTAGAATAAAACCTGATGGTGGAATACCACTAGATTTGGAAGCTTAATTAAAATACCCACATTACCAGTACAGTTTGGAACAGTTTGCAAAGCATGTTGCCCATGGTAGCCTGTCCTGAGTCCTCCCGCAGGCTGTGCTCCTCTTGCCCTCCTCAGAATTCCTCTGTGCCTGTAATTCATTCAAGCAATCACATAGGCGGCCTATAGTAATAGTTAACCTTTATTGGACTGATAATGCTTCTGACACAATGATGGATGCTTTTCATATATTAGCTCATTTAATCAGTTGCGGCTGGGGGAAAGATGCATTAAACATTCACTCGTCTCCCAGGATGGAGTAGAATGAGAAAGAGAACCTAGGAAACAGACAGAATGAGCACTACCAGCAGCAGCATCCTCGTCTGCTTTATGTCAGTTTTGTTTTCTACAGGGTTGATTGGAGGCCACAACATTCCTACTCCAGCCAGAATGAGCTTCCTAACTACTTCACCCCAGATGTGGTTCTTCGACCTGGCTCTGAGGATCTACCAAGTTTCCCCTGCAGGTAGTGAGCCTGGGGTGTATAAGGAGCATGGGCTAAGGAGAAGAGAGGAAGGAAAAGAAAGAAGCAAGAAAGGGGAAAGGAGGAATAGTGAAGGGGACTGTCTTTGTATTTACAAAGGGGCCCCTTGCATGAAAGCAGGAGTATTTCTGTGAATCTGGAGCATTTTTATTCTCTTTTCTTGGATTCATCCCAGTGTAATTTAGCTCTTTCTAGCTATCTCCATCCTTTCCTCTAAATGCGTCTGTATCTTGCTGTTTGAAAGGAAACCCATCACATTGATGTTGCAATGCACACACACCATTTTTCTCTATCATTACTTGTGAGGCTGAAGTGTCCATTCTTCCCACTAGGGTTCTCTCTCCATCTCTACAACCTAAGGCATAATTATGAGTTCTCATGGATGGTGAAGTAATAATATAATTGGAAACCAATCTTATGCCAATTCTTCAGCAAAAGTAGGCCCATGGTCCCCATGAGCCATTCGAACAATATATTGAAAGACAATGCATTAATCAGAAGACCTGTAGTTTTCAGCTTTGTTGTGTAGTTTAAATGAATAGTTTACTAGGAGAAGAGAAGGAAAGCTATCAGAGAAATTGTAAGCTAACTACTGTTAGGAAGAAAGATGTTCTTCTCAACTCAATAGCTAATAATTTAATCTGCTGGCAACATGCAGAATCCTTGAAAAAAATTTGATATAATAGCATCCATGATTACAGACTTGAAGAAGAGACATGTAGAAAGTTCTACGTAGCTGGACTTGGTAGAAAGTAACATAAGCCTTGGAGAGAAATAGAGATAAGTTTAGCATAAGACTCAAAATCTCAAGATCCTTTGTTTTCTAATGCCAGAACTATGGCTTGAACTGAGGGCTTGGGAGCTGTCTCTTGGCTTTTTCTTTCAAAGCTAGCACGCTCCTGATTGAGACATACCTTCATCTTCTTGCTGCCTGGCTTGGAACCACAATCCTCAGATTTTAGCCTCCTGAATGGCTAGGATTGCAGTGTGAGCCATCATGACCCAACTTTGGGTGAGTCTTAAGAGAATATCTTTGAAACTGGTGTATTAATAATGGAGAGTGGACTTGTATATCCTATGTGAGCAGGGCCTACATATCTGAGGTCCTGAAATAGTATTAATTTCCCTTTGTTTCAAAAAGTTGCAGCCAGTAAGTATCCCAGCATATGGAAATCGTGTCCCATGTCTCCTTTGATCCAGTGAAGTGGACCTTACGGACAAGGGATGGTTTCTTTCAAGTTCAAATTCTTAATTCTTGAGGTGTGGAATTACCTCCTTTAAAGCCATATCTTACTTTGTGCTGAGTAGTTTTTTGTTCACAGTATTTAATAAACAGTAGTGTGCTCTATACTTAGGCAAACTTTAAAAGGCTGTACTTTTCTTATACAATTTTTCAGTGGAACAATCAAGGTACATAAAGTAATGTGACCAACATTACAAAGTTAGTAAAACATGTATGTGGAAGTCGAATTAGAATTCTACTATGGGAAAGAAATTTAAGCCAGTTTTCTCTTCCCATCGACTTTAATCTACCTTTCCATCTACCATGTCTGAAAATGCTACATATTGTTTTCAGCTATCTACTATGTGCCTGCCTATTGAACTGCTGTTGTTGACTTAGTTGTCTGTGGAAGTTATTTCTACTTGCACTCTTTAACATCTATTTCTATTTTTGTAACAGTCTACATTCTGGAAATTTAAAGTTGGCTCTAATACTAGTAACTTAATGGTAGAGAGGGGGAAAGATTAGTCCTCTAGTGGACTGGCTTGGACTGCTCACACCACTTACAATCTGTATCTTTCACATGTTGCCCAGCCTGGCTGTCCTCTGTCTCCTCCTTCTACAGATTTCATTGACTGGGGATAAATGGATCTAGAACTGTGCCAGACACACAGTCTACCTCAGCAGCACCTTTCTTTCTATCCATTTTTAAAGTTAGTAGATGGGCCTTGCTGTTCAATGTGGTACATGGGCATATGATAAATACTGCAGGACAAGGTACATGAGTATTCTGTGACTTCTAACATGCTCATAGCTGGAATCAAGGGTAGTCTCAAATGCTTTCTAATGTGGGATATGGTATTATTATATACAAGGATTCTAAAAACACAGCACCAGAGAGCTTAAATATCCAGAAAAACATTGCCCTCAGAGCCAGATTCTGTATTTCTTCCATCCCTTTCTTTTTTCCATGTATCATTTTAAAGATATTTCTTCAGTTCACCTAGGACGTATGGAATAATATAAGGAACAGCTACCAGATCTCACTTGATTCAGGACCCAAATACTTTGTAAACCAAAATGCTTTGAAAAAAAAATGATACAGTATTTTATTTTCGCATATGCAAATACAAGCCTTGAATATCACAGGCAATAGACAGACCTAGAAATGATTAATGGAAGACTAATGAGATTGTTTAAGTATGCAGTACACGAATAGAGTCATATAAAAAATGAACTGCTAGTCAGATGATACAGAGTTTTGCCAAAATGCCATTCCTAGAAGGGCATTGCTTCCCATTATCAGGTAAGCAACATTCATCATGAGGACACTGTTGTCAAAGGTGTCAGTAGTGACTTTCACTTCAGATAAGCAAGCCCTTTGCAGAGCTGGTCTGAAGAAGTCTCAGGCCTGTTTTTTTGTACCAGTACCAAGCTGGTTTCATTACTATAGCTCTATAGTAGAATTTTAAATTTGACATTATACCTCCAGCACTACTTTCTCTGCTAAAGATTGTTTTTGCTGTTTGATGACTTTTATGAGTTTTTGGATGGTTTTCTTTATCTCATTGCAAAATGATGTTGGGATTTTAATGGATATCACATTGACTATATAGATTATCTTTCACAATATTGCCATTTTCATGAAATTAATTCTTCTAATCCAGGAACATGGAGTCTTTCCACTCCCTTTGATTTCCTTCTCCATGTTTGTATAGTTTTCACAGTAGAGATCTTTGAAGTCCTTGTTAAATTTATTCTGAGGTATTTTATTCATTTTTTTGAGAAGTAAATCAGGCTCAGAAGACAATGGATCCATGTTTACCCTTGTCTGTGGAAGCTAGATTTAGCTAAATTTGTTGGGTAAGTAAGTTTGTTGGGTGTCATGCAAGCATTTTAACTGAAATATGATAGATTCAAGAGAGATTTCAAAATAGTCTAATTTTGTACATAGGCAAAGTTTAACAAAATAACTACCAGGAAGCATGGGTGTGATGGGTAGGGTCAAGAGGAATAGGGTAGAGGCCTGCAGAGGAGAAGGGGGGGGTGCAGTAAAAAATTCATTGTATATCCTAAAAATTAAGAAGAGTGGGAGTAAAGGGTGGATAGGGGAGGAATGGGTGAGGATGTTGGAAGGGAGGATATTGATCAAGACACATTGTATCCATGAACTTCTTTGTCAAATGGCAACTCCTTTGTACAACTATTTAAAAATAATTCCAAAAAAAGTCTCAGCTTTCTGTCTCATTCTAGATCTTGCAATCCTTTCTAGAACAGTTATTTTCTCACATGGTTTGAACTGAAAATGGCTCTATTGTTCTTTGTGGTGGTATCTTGGCAATGAAGACACAGGGCAACCATGTCACAAGTAAATGGCACCTACCAAGATGGATTTGAGAGACAAGACAAGCTTTATTTATGAAGGCAAGATTCTAGGTTCAAGATTCTGTAACTGGAAAACCCACAGATTGGGAGAAGATCTTTACCAGCCATACAACAGACAAAGGCCTGATATCTAAAATGTTCACAGAACTCAAAAAGTTAAATTCCTCCAAAACAAATAATCAAAGACCCAACAGCCCCCTCAACAAATGGGCTAAAGACCTAAAAAGAGACTTCTTTAAAGAGGAAATGAGAATGGCCAAAAGTCACATGAAAAAGTGCTCTACATCACTGGCCATAAAAGAAATGCAAATCAAAACAACATTGAGATACCACCTCACCCCAGTAAGAATGTTCGTTATTGGGAAATCTAATAATAACAAATGCTAGAGGGGATGTGGTCAAAAGAGAACCCTACCACATTGTTGGTGGGAATGCAAACTTGTTCAATCCCTCTGGAAAGCAGTGTGGAGGTTCCTAAGAAGGGTAAACATAGAACTCCCCTACAACCCAGAAGCCCCACTTTTGGGCATCTACCCAAAAGTCTACAAGTGAGAAGACCACACTGAAGCCACCAGCACAACTATGTTCATTGCAGCACAACTTGTCATTGCTAAAACATGGAACCAACCTAGATGCCCCTCAATAGACGAGTGGATCAGGAAAATGTGGTACATGTACACAATGGAATTCTATGCCTTCATCAGAAGGAATGACCCTGCCCCATTTGTAAGGAAATGGAAGGACTTGGGAAAAATCATATCAAGTGAAATGACCCAGACCCAAAGAAACATAATCCCTTTGGTGTCCCTCATAGGGAATAGCTAGTACATGATTAGGCTAGTCATAGTAGAAGATCAAAATACCCCAATAGCTGCACCCATATGATCACATAAGATGATGCCAAGTGAAATGAACTCCACCTTATGGAAACAAGAGTTTTATCACTGTTGTAATTATTTTCAACATGCCATGTGAAACCATACCTTTTTGTTTGTTTGTTTTCTTGTCTGTTTGTTTGATTGTTTTGTTTCTCTTGTATTTACTTCCTGTGGTTGTACCCCCGCTACCACTGTATCTCATTGGAATGCCCTGGATACTGTTTATACAGACATTAGAACTAGGGAAGGGAAAGGGAATATCAAAACCGAGAGACAAAGGATAAAAAGACAAACCATTCCAAAAGTAACACTTACAAAACCACTTGGTGTAAACCAACTGCACAACTCTTGGGAGGAGAGGGAAAGGGGGAAGGGGAGGGGGGAGAAATGAGGGAGGAGGTAACACATTGAACAAGAAATGTACTCACTGCCTTACATATGAACCTGTAACCCCACTGGACTACACTTTGACAATAAACAAAAAAGTTTTAAAAAAAAGATTCTGTAACTGATTCACAAAGATGCTTATGGTCATGGAATATATGTTTGTAGCTCCTTAAGCATGCCTTCACAAATCTTAACTGCTTTGTAGGAAGCTGTTGGTCTACTTAAAATATTACTAGAAATATACTCATAAATATGAAGTTTTATTGACTGAAGAGCAAAGTTTGACAATGACAAGAATCATTCAGTCCTCAGTGAGTAACTGTGATGTGTCAGGAATTAGACTCAACTCTTTTATGCAAATAATTTTATTTAACTTTTCCCCAAACTGTTCCTTTGTAGATAGTCCATTTTGCAGTTAATAGTGGGGCAATGAGGCTCAGAGAGATTAACTGCCTTGCCCAAAGTCACACAGTAGGTCTGGGTTTGTTAGTCAGATCAGGTTAGGTTCTATTTCAATAACAGGCAATCCTCAAATAGCAGCGGTTTTAAAACAGTGAGCATTTCTTCTATCTATTCCATATCTTCCGTGAGTGTTAGGTCGAGTTTCCTGCCCGTTACAGTCACACTGGGATTGAGACAGACAGACCCATCTCATGTGTTGTCAGACACAATTAATCCTATTTCATCAACAGTACCCCACATTGTCCCACTTAACTAAAAAAGCCTGGCAGTCTTAACATTTTTCTTAGAACAATTATATTGGAAATCGCATTAATGACCATCCAAGAGGAGAATTATTGCTGCAGTTACATGAGTGGGCAAAATCCAAAATAACCAGATGTATAGAGATAGGAAGTAGATCAGCGATTGCTTGGAGCCAGGAGGAGGAAGCTGGAGTAGATATGAGAAGACTGAGAGAAGCCATGGAGTTTCTTTCTCTGGGGATGAAAGTGTTCTAAAATTGACTGGGGTGATGATTGGTCAACTCAAAGAACATTCTAGGAATCATTGGGTGATGCACTTTGGATGGGCAGATTGTATGTGCACGATATCTCAGTTACACTGTTCAAAAAAGAAACACTGAAAGCATATTCACAATCAAAATGATCAAAACCCAGAGACATGTACAAGATAAGTGCAATCCCAGTAATTTCTCTCTCACCTTCGTTCTCTATCTTTCTTTAGAATTAGATTAAATTGAATGATAGAACTTTGAAGTAAGTCTTTGAATAAACTTCACAGACTCTGTAGACTAGTGGTCCCAGCACTCCAAGTGAAGCAGTCAGCATCTTCCAGGGAAGAGTAGGGGTCTTCCTTGTACAGCATGCTCCTCTGGCCTCTGGGCTTGCTAATGGGGGACCACGTGTTGAGTGAACAATGTTTCAGGGCTGAGAGTGCAAATCTCTCCTCCTGTTCTAAGTTGTCTTGCTGCTTGGTACACAGCTCCTTCCTAGGGTTCTTCAGGGCAAATGGCCACACACACTTCCCATGAATTTATTATTCCCTCAGACTTTTCTATAGCAGACAAACTGCATCTCCCAAATTTCTTTAGGCATTAGAGAGTACTGAATTCACTGAATAATGTGTTTCATTCCCAGCTATCTTGATGGAGGCTCTGCTTCATGCAGAAGAAATTTTCAGAGGGCTCCTTCTGAAGCCACTGATCGAAAGTACAGCTAATGGGAACAGGTGAGCCTTTCAAAGGACAGTGAGCAAAATCCTTATGACAGCAAAGAGGCAGAGTAGTGAAACCAAGTACCAGAAAAAGCAATGAACTCTCCCCGCCCCCCAACACTCTATTTAGGCTTTAAAATAAATGTAGTCACAGCCCACTGTGAGCTTCAGACTAGACGTTACCATGCAGAAGTGGATTCTACAAAGTTAGCATTGTGTTCCTAGGACTGAGCTGATAGTGCCTTGTGGCATTGCCGAAAGAGGCAAGAAAGGAATGGAACTATCAGGGCCAGGAAAACCTCACAAATCCTTCAGAAACACAGAGAGGGGAAAGAAAGTCAGCGCCCATCAGGCAAGAAGAAGGTGATTCGCACAGGGTTGCTGTTTGTATGTCCCTCGGAGGGAGGGCTTCATCTCACTTGGCTCCCATGCCAATCAAAATGCCCCCTTGGCAGTAGATAAAATAAAATGAAGAAGGCAGAAATAAATGCCAAAACAAATTCATGCACAGAATGACCTTCCAAACGCTTCAAGGCCCAGCTATGCCGTCCTCTACCAAATGAACTGAAAGGGCAAAGAAAAAAACAAGATCTATAATTTAACTTCAACTAGGAAGATCTTTAAAATCAGCTGAGGTATTAAATGTTTGCCAAGCTCTTCTTTCTGATGGTGACCTACCATTCAATGAATATCTCATAATGTACCATGAATTTCATACAGATTTTCTCATATGATTTCACAATGCTGTTGTGAAACGGATGCCGTTGTCCCCAATTCATGTTTAAAGAAAGAACTCAAGGTTAAGTGAATGGCTCAACAGTTACACTGGAAGGAAGCTTAAGATGTGTTCTTCATTTTATTCAAATGTTTATCCATACAGGACAATCTTTCAAGTTTATATTAGAATAAGAAAACTTCATTTGCTGCTTCTAACATTTCAATGTCTTTTCATTCCTTGGTCGATTGTCAAAATACTCCTCACCCAGGATTTGTTGGAGACAAAACAGTTGAAATCAACTGTTTTAAAAATACAAAAGGTGAACCAATTTAGCAGTGAAACTCAGTACACACTATGTTGGAAATGAACCATACAATTTTGGGGGGAGGGAAGTTGGACAGGGAAAAACTAGGAGGAATGACACTGTTCAAAAGGAAATGTACTCATTACATGACTCATGTAACTGTAACCCCTCTGTACATCATCTTTAAAATAAATAAATAAATGTATGCAAATGAATTTTCTGCACCTTGAGTTTGAGGCATAATAAACTTAATTCACGAGACTAGAGTACAAGTACATTGACCTGAAAACTTCTGAAGTTCTTCAGAAGAATTAGTTCTCCATTGCCCTTTGCTTTAGTGTTGAACACAAGGATAATACAGTCAAGTTCCCAGGGCTACCAGCCAAGGAATACAAGGATTTTTACATAACCCCTAGTAGACACAGCTATGAAGTGTCCAAAGGCAACTGGAGAAGGGAAGAGCTCCTGGCACCAGAACTATTTCATCATGTCAGCCTTGAAGAAAGAATGTAATAATTCTGTCATTGTTCCATCATAAGACCTTGGCAAGAATCTACCAAGAGAAGAGACACTGCCCATGTAACCTTCCTTGCTCCCTGCTATTCAGACAGGGCTAAACCAAAGCACTGGCCATTGGGATATTGAAACAGACAAATCATGATAGATCTCTCCACAGACTGTTTATTAATTTTCTATTTATTAAGAAAAGGCATCCACCATTCTCCCCATGACCAGACCCACTAAATAAGAATAACATAAAAAGAAGGGAGTTTGAGTGATCTGCTTAAAAGACCACTATTGTGGCTGGTCATGGGATTGTTAAATGAAAACACATTAAGTTCGAGGCTTTTGTAACTCAGGCTGCTTATCAACTGAGTGGCCCTGGGTAAGTTTCTCATCCTCTCTGGGCCTCACATAGTTATTGCAAAAATTAAACCATATAACAGTTTAAGAGGGTCATCAATAGCACTATCTTGGGAAGAGAAGTGAAGTGGAGACCTCTTCCATAACTCAATATCCATTTGATGCTGTGTCTAACAGTTGACTTTACTTTCTGAGCCTCAGTTCCTCTTCTGAGAAGTTGTGCTCATAGACATACCCCATGTGTTGGAGATAGCCAGAGAAACACCAATGGACCAGAAAACAGACGGGAATGAAAAAATAATAAATAATTGTAGCAGTTTACACTTACGTATTACCTCTTGTCCTTAGAACACATTTATTTGTTTCTTTTTGGTATATGTCTGTGTGTGTCTGTCTGTCTCTCTCACACACACACACTCATACACACATACATACATATGCACATTTAATGAAATTTTATTCATCCATCAAAACAATATTATGTCATTTCCAGGGAGGTAGATGGACATGGAAAAAAATCATACACAGTGAAGTAAGCCATGTTTTCTCTGACATGTGAAAGTTAGATCAAAAACATAAACAAGGAAAACACATGCAGGGCCATATGAACATGAATATATTCACACACATATGCATATGTGATCAAACTATTAAGTTACTAAATTATACACACACATACACATATATATGCACATGCATAATTACCATGAAAGAATCAGTTGTGCGATGGGGAGAGCACAGGAATATGGTATGATAAAGAGGGATAACTAAATGCAATAAACGACAGGGGTGGAAGGGGGCATTCAGGAACTGAAATACAAATGATAAAGAGCATCACATTCTGATGAAGTCAACTCTTTGCACCAGAAGTTACGATAAACCGATGATAAAACGGAGATAGCAAGTGTCTTTCCTGGGGCTCTGTGTGGTCCAGCATGCGTTGTGATGAGGATGAATCTGTGAGATCCTTGTGGTGAAACAGGAATGTTTCTTGAGGCACATCCCTCAGGTCTCTTTTTTGAGAAGGAGAATATTGCCAAGGTCGTCTATTAGCATCTCATTTTTTAATTTTTCCACAGTTTAGGTCTCCAAAAGCTGGAGCCTACTTCCAAAAAGTCATCATGCCTTTTACACAAGCAAGTAACTCTGGTTTCATGAAGAAGCCTAGATTTGGGCCTGTAAAAATATGAAAATATCAGCTAAAACTGAATTATGTTAAGTTGATCATTTCTCATCTTTGATATTCAAAACGATTTAGCCAGGTTACGTTTCTTTATGCATCAGGCCATTAAGGGGGCACAATGGTCTTGTCCTATCTAATCCTTTATTAAACCAAATTAAAAATAATTTCTCAATTCCATTATTAATATCCTCCTTCTGTGGAAAGTGTCTCCCTCAGCATACCCTATTGACATTCAGTCTAGACACTGCTGGAGGAGTTCACTTCATGAATATCAATAAATGTATTGCCTAGAGAGGGGGAAGATATTAAATTATATCCAAGAATTTGACAGTTGAAAAAATGTTAGTGTAATAATTAACAATGCAGGCTGTTTAAATGTGAGGTAGGGGATTGTCTGCCCAGCAACAAACACTGGTTATAAGTGAACATCTTTGCTAGAAGATAGCATAAAAAATGTCTTCAAGTCTCTCTGTCTTTATGCCCTCAGTGAATCTTAGACAAAAACAGAGGCAAGGCGCCCTTATAAAATGCCACAGATAGCTCGGGTTATGCTCCTTATTTAGGGGAAAAATTCAAAACATGTATCTATACAATTTCTTACATCAATTTTCTTTCTCTGACAGGAGATACATTTAAATGTTAATAGATATATTAAGGGTGAGGAAAATTTCACTGGTTAACATTCTCCTTTTCTACTTTCCATTTATCCTAACCCTCCTATGATCTCTATTCACCTCAACTATTCTTATTCAATTTTTCAGGAGAGGAATTTGAGCTTCAATATTTTTGAATCTTCTCATATTCAGTTAGAGCTGACATCTTTCTCACAGTTAAAGCACTGATTCTCAAACTTGTATGTCAATTTCACCTGGGGGTACCACTATAACTTGCATTCAGCATCACATATATAGAAAAAGCCAGAAGTGGCGCTGTTGATCAAGTGGTAGAGTGCTAGCCTTGAGCAAAAGAAACCAGCAACAGTGCTCAAGGCTGGAATCCAAGCCTCAAAAATGACAGAAAAAAAACAACAAAAAAAAGAAATCTGAGTTAACTTGGGGATAAGAATCTGCCTTTCTAACAATCACTCGGATATGCTGATTCAGGGAGCGTAAAAGAACACAGCTTGAGAAAACTGGACCTGTATCAGTTCTCATTTTCAGTTTAAGTAAGCCCATAACTCCAGCTGTTGGAGGAGTGCAGATCAGAAGGCAAAGCTCCACTTTTGCCCTTAGCCAAGATATTTCTGGTGAGGACAGCCAAGTATATTTGCTGATAATGCTTGCCGGAGCTAGCCCCCAAAAAAAGTGATGGCAAAAAAAGATGTGATGTTTACCAAGCAATTACTGTGCTCTATTTTCTACAAGTTCTCCAATTTGAGTCAAAGCATTCAGGGATAGAAGTTTGTTACGTGTGCTTTCTTAAATCATACTGCTAGCGAGAGGAGAAAGGCCACTCACTCTACGTTCTCATGAAATCCCAAGTTCCTGGTATGAAGGACAACAGGGAAGTAGTTGGACATTTAAATATATGTGAAATTCTGAATCTTCTTCCTTCCTGGAAGATATTGTGCCAACGTCACAATTCTCCCAAGTTAATGTCAGTATCTGTCTAGGTTTGGTCCTTTGGGAACAGAGGTCTTGCCTCTGTGCTTTGGAAGATGAAGACGAATGAATTGGCACAAGCAGACACACTTACTAGAAGAAAAATATTCAAACAGAACATGCTATACAATGGAAGAAATGCTCATATTTAATAACCTTTATGATTTGTGCATTTGTCCATCCACTCATGAGCACTATATGCACACCAATAGTTAGTTAATAGAAGACTGGAAGGGTTACAGGCCTTCCATAGACAATGTATTTTCAGACTGGTGGGGAAAGGAGGAGATAAAGTAGATAGAAAGGTATGGGAGGAAGAAAGAAAAGAGGAGGAGATGAGAAGAGTAATGAGAATGAAGGTGGGGAGAGTTGGGGACTAAGACACACTTCCCATTTGAATAAATGCTTTTTCAGTTCAGAAAATTGTTTGATATTCATTGCATTACTGAACTATGTCATGTTCTCTCAAGCTTCATCCTGAAAACACATCTGGTAGGAAAACATTATTAAATTGGATACTTGATCCCACTTTCAGAAATTCTGACTTAGAATCTTGTTGTTATGGTAGACTGTGAACTGACTATGGTTGTTTTTTTTTTAGTTTTAATTACAAGTGAGATGAATATGTTACTATAATTCTTTTTTTTTCAAGTCCTGGGCCTTGAACTCAAGGCCTGAGCACTGTCCCTGGCTTTTTTTGCTCTAGGCTAGCACTCTGCCACTTGAGCCACGGTGCTACTTCTGGCTTTTTCTATATATATGGTGCTGAGGAGTTGAACCTAGGGCTTCATGTATTTGAGGCGAGCACTTTACCACTAGGCCATATTCGCAGGCCTTACTATAATTCTTATGTTTTAAAAACCATCTCAGTTTTATTAGGGATTAACCGATAATACGATACGTAGTAAGGAGCACAGCATGATGCTTTGCTACTTCATGTTCATGGCAGCATTGCTCAACACCACCAAGGTGTGGTGTTGAACACCTAAGTGTCCTTTAACAGATGAACTGATGAAGAAAATGTGTATATGAAAAATGGACTCTACAGCCTTTAAACAGGCAGTTCTGTCATCTGCAACAGCATGGCGGAACACGGAGAGCATAATGCTAAGAACCTAATGACCCTGCAGTTAAGGCACCAAAAGATTAACACACTGAAGGATCTCACACTTAGAATCCAAAAGAAAAAGCCTATCTCCTAGATGCAGAGAGGCAAATAAGGGTTACTAGGGGCAGAAGGGGGAGTGGACTGGGGAGAAGTTGGCTAATAGTTCCCTTTTTCTCATCTTTATTTCTGAAAGGAGGCAACTGAAATTCAGAAGGGTCAGCACTGCTTTAAGGTCTTGAAGACATTGGGCCTTGTTGATGTTAAAGCCTTGAGCTCTTTCTTCTCTACAAGAATGATTTAAGCTTAATGGGAGTACCTGAGTGGGGAAATCAGAATGATGGCCCCTGCTTTAAAAAAAATAGACAGTTGCCATGGATACCCATATTGTTTTAATGGGCTATGTGGGCTTTCCTTTAACTATAAATTCTCTAAGAAATAGTTTCAGTGAGACAAAATCTATTTCTGTCCCTTAAAGGACCAATATTCTCAAAGTAGGAGAACGAGTTACCAGAACTCCTCTTTGATAAAATTGACAGCTTGTAATGACCCTGCAGGTAAGTTTAGTCGGCTTTGGAGAACTTTGTGAGAAATATGTGAGGATTGACTTTGGTCTGGTTTGGCAGTTCAAGCACCTAGTAGGTGTGCGATGTATACCAGTTCTTGTCTTTCTCCCTTCCATTCTTACTCCAGTTAAGAATAATTGCACATATGCAAAACAGTGAGAGCTTAATGAATGCCAAGGTATCAACTAAGTACTTAATATTTAAGTTAGTGGATTTGCTTCTCATCCTAGTGCTAGGTTTTGTAAGCAACTCCATTTCATTAAAAACTGAAGGCACAGAACCACAAAGACATCCTTCTGTTCTCACACTATGGAGGGTAGAACCAGTGTGCAGGGCTCCAAGCAGGCCCTTTCCTTCTAGAGCGTGACCTCATTCTCATGTTGTGCAGAGCTGCTTTCCTGGCTTGGCATTTGAGATGTTTTAATTGTTGAAAGATAAACATGAAGGGAAGCAATGAGAACAGAAATCAACCTTGATGGCCAACTTCAACCTTTGCACAGGTACCAGTGCCTGGGTCATAGATTTGTGCCATCTAAATGACATCTTATGTTTAGTTTTAACCTCTGAGACAGGAAGCAAGGACGATGGCTCTCTCCTAACCTGGCTTCTGGTTCATTCAGCTCTGAGTCTCTTGGCAAGCATGCACTTTTGCCTTTAATCCTCTGAACTGCTTGTTTCCTTGCCTGTCACCCCTTGAATGGATGAAAGGACTTTTGTTGGCAATTTACTCATTATCAAAATAGGTTTTTGCTGCTAGCTGTTCTTGAGTATTCCTTCAGGTAGTATGGACTTCTTTGGGTACAAGAGGTCACACACACACATGCACATGCATACACACACACGCGCGCGCGCACACACACACACACTTCCTGTGTCTGTCTTCACCGCGGTTTCTGGATAGTGAGGAAGATCAAGAGGTGTACTAAACAAATGATTCCATCTCCAACTATGAAATTTAAACCTTGTATGCGGGTCTCAAAAGAAGGATAGATGGTCTCATTGCTGAGTGTGAGAAGGAACTTGGACTTGGCTTAAACATGTGGGAAACAGGACATGTAGCAGATGTCAGAGGCAATGGTGTGCAAGTGACCTTCAAGCTGAGATTTGAAGGGTAAACGGAAGGGAAATAAGATAGGAAAGAAAGGTAGGGTAGGGGAGGTTAGTATAGCAATCCCCATGGAAAATTCAGTGACATAAAAGAATGAATACACACAACAGAGTAAAAAGGATAATGATATTCTGTAAAGACAATTGATTCCATATGAGAAAAAAACATCAGAACAAGTGTATGAATATATATGTGTATACATATAGAGTGATATTTATTCTATAGCATATATAGTAATTCAATAGCATATATAGAGAACAATATATAGCAACATATATTCTATAGAATATAAACATATGCTGCAGAAAGGATATGTGGAAACCATAACACATAAATTAATAAGCCTGGATTGAAATTTTTACACATATCAAGGACTATGCTAAATGTAGGAGACTCTACATATGTATTTTATTTGATCAAATGGATATCAATGCTTTAATAATTCTGCATTAAATTTCACATAACTACATGCCCATCTGTTATCTATGTATCTATCACTGATTTCTCTGACTTTTGTTCATGTATCTACCTATCTATCTCCCAGGCTTATTTACATCCTAATGAAATATAATTCTTGTAAGGGACTTTGTTGGAAGTTTTTTTACTACAAGAATTAGTCTTTCTAAAGAATTACACTATTTGCATTCTCTGTAGATTCTATTATATTTCTTGCAAGGGCATGGTTCAAGAGGAGAAGTCTGAAAGAATGAATGGGGGGGAAATGATTAGAATGCAGGCAAGAATGCATTGTATATACCACAGAAATAATAAAAATAAGGGGAGGGGTGAGTAGAAGGGGCAGGTGAAAATGTTGAAGGGATTACACCGATCAAGATGCATTCCATAAATAAAGTGATTGCTTCAATGATAAAAAATCAATATATAACCTAAAATTTAAGAAAAGTGAGGGAAGGGGGTGAATGAGAGTGTTAAAGGGGGTGACGTTGAACAAGAGCCACTGTGTTCATAAACCACTCTGTTGAATGGTAACTCTTTTATACAACTACCTAAAGAAAATGAAAATATACTTAAAAAAGAAATAATTTACATGGTGCTGGTTTTCTTGTGAATTTTATCTGCCCAAAGTTTAAATCAGCTCTCCCAGACAAAAAGCAAAAATATTTCAAGGTTAGCTGTTGACCCTAACTTTTCTTCTCCCTAAACCTTAAGCAATGCCAGCATATACTCTATAATAATGGTAAGCTACCTATCTATCTCAAATCAAGACAAGGAAGCAAGTCTTTCTTACTTAAAGTCTTTCTTAAAGCCTTTCCAAGGTGCACAATTCCTCGTTAGGAGTTGTTCTCATAGGAAAATCCTCTTGATATTCCACTTGCTGTTGAATTCCTCTGGCCTTCAGGAATTCAGTCTTACGCATATCAACCATAAATGACCAGCCTTGCTGAATCTGATTCTGTGGTGATGTCCTTGATGTCCAGCTGGTCTTTAGGTAGGGCAGGTGAATAATTCTTGTAGCTTCATTAGTTCTCAGTGATTCCATGCTTCAAGAGTCAGCAGGATAGCTTTAAAGGATCATCTCCCATCATTGCTCGGTTCCCAGGGCACTCACAAGGCTGATTCATTTGCCTGTCCCTGAGTGGGGGGATTAGATAAGAACTGAGTATTTGGCTGAATCCCAAAGCACTTAAAACACTCTGAATGTTCTGCCCAGCCACTGAAGTTGGCAAAGCCAACAGCAAGGAATGCATCAGAAAAAGGAAGAATGGGAGCAAGAAAAAGAAGCAGAAACTGGTTTTAGCCCAGCCTTGCCTGAGCCATGTGAGAGCCTGTAATAACCTGGACCTAGTCCACCCGTGATTGGCTCCATTTCTTTTACAGGAAACTCTTCCTTTTTGAAAGGGAGATGCTAAGCTTTTCAGTGCTTCCAGCAGGACATGTTAGTGCCTTGTTTCCAGGGTGTGGATCACATAAATTTGAAGTACCTCTGGTTTCGGTGGGAATACTGAAACCTTTCTCTGATGACGCATCGAGGAATTAAAGAAGCATGACAGCTTTGAACTGTTGTCAAAAACTGGCTTCATTTCTGGAAGGGATGTTTCATTTTCTGAGCCTTTGGTGGAAGCAGTTCCTTCTTAAACTCTCATGCACTCTCTTCTCCCTCCCCTCACCTCAATTTTATTGCTACCTTTCTTTGGGCTTTGCCAAGAAAGCTTAGAATATTATGAATATGAAGACACAACATAATTTGGGAAATGTGACTCTCCTTGTACTTGGGTGGGGAGAAAAAAGATGAAATTTCACTGTCAAGAGCTTGTTTTTGAAAAGATTTATGTTTCTCCCTCATACCCATAGACTTCAGGTGCACTTCTTTTATGTCTTATTTTGAGAACAGGAATTTGCAAGTCTCAGAAAGAAAGCTTGTCACTACGAGTGGTTGGAACTACTTCTTGTAATTGGCATGCAAATTCTCCAGTTGGGGAAAGGTGTCTTGGTGAAAGAGAATGTTGGCCCAGTAGAGTGAGTTTTCAACTTGTCATAGTGGCGTCACTACAGAAAGCTTTTCTGATTTATAGTCATTCATTATGCATGTATCTGGTAGATTTATATTTTAGGCCTACAATGCAGTAAGGCTGGTGTCTAGGGTTTAACAGAAATAAAATTTAAAAATAAAATATGATTTTAATTGCCTACAACTTTGTGAAGAAAAGCACTGTAAAAGCAAGCTTCAGAGGAATTAGCTAGATACTTTAAGAGAAGTACAGACAAATACTCTTAGAATTAACAGGAGCTAGGCATTGATGATAGCTGAAGCTAGTAAGTGTAGGCACTGGTCCAAGGAAAAGATAGTCTGGATCTAGAAAGATGCTCAAGGTGTGAAAATATTGAAACATGAAGGAAGTGGAAGTGATTAGAGAAATACTATCATATCAGGGAACAAAGTTGGGATCTTGAGTTGACAGCAGGGCTCACTCAAATATGTCATTTTTCTCAGAATATGGGGGATAGGAATAGAAAATGTGGGAGAGATTCACATATGGATAGAGTGGAAGAGGGTAAAAATAAAGAAAAGAGCAAGCAAAATTGATTTAAAAGACAAAGAATGAAATCTGAGGGAGGATCTGAAAAAGATCAAGCATAGGACAATGAGTATCCTGTACTTAGAATATCATAATGAACACAGTATCTTCAAGGATCAGCTGGCTCATGGAGTAGGCAAGGACAAGGAGAGATCATTACTTTAGGGTGTAGATAAGATGGGTGGTCTAGCGCACACTGAGCATGAGGAAGAGGTGAGGAAGGACTAAACTTACCACACTGTATTTAGGAAGGAGGCCTGATCCCAGGAACTGAATGAATAACCAAAGAAATCTGAGGTTTGAGGCAGAGTTAAAATTACTGGGAGCATTTCATTGATGAAGATAATGAGAGCCATTTATAGATACTTGAATGCACTGTGCTATTAAACTCAATTGCACTCTGGTAAAGGAACCTAGCATTTCAGGTGAAGATGCTGCCTTCTTTTTCTTCTGGTGCTTGGATGAAAAGTTACTCAGCAAGTGATAGAAAGAGAGCCCAAACAATCATGACTCCCATTGCTCAGAAAGAGTATAATTATTGCTACCTTAAAGATATCCACATCATAATTTCCCCGGCACCTGTGAGGATATTACTTTACATGGCAACAGAGATTTGCAGGTGAGACAAAGTTAAAGATCTTGAGATACACAGATTATCCTGGGTTATTCATGTGGGTCTGATGTAATCAAGAGTCCTTAAAAGATGGATGCAGGATGTCAGAGCTGAGTGATAATGACACAATGCTGGCTTTGATGTAAGAAAGGGGCAGGAGCCAAGGAAGGAGATGTCTAAAAGTTGGAGAAGGCAAGAAAATGCATTCTTCCCCTAGAGTTCCAGAAAGAATACTGCCTTCTTTCTCTGTTAACTTTAGCCCATCAGACCCATTCATGACTTGGGGCTTCCGACCTGAATGATAATATATATATTATATATTATATATAATTATTATATTATATATATTATTATATTATATATATATTGCTTTAACCCACTAAGATTGTTAGTAGTTTGTGGTCATTGTTGTTGGATGGTTGGTTGGTTGGTTCTGGAGTATTGGGAAAATAATACACAGAGCAAATGCAATGTTGAACGATGTATTCCCTAGCAGTAGAGGAAGGCAAGGGAGATGACAGAAAGAATATCTTTGGGGGTACCAAGTGAGATCAGTACCATGTCAAGGCAGGGAGCTCAAATATGGAAAAATGGGTAAAGAAGAAGGTGAAATAATAGAGTTTATCTTAAAAGACTATTCTGAGCCAATAAAGGGAGAAATTAGCTACTAACTTAGAATATAATAGTGCTTAATATGTGGTTGAAAATAATTTGTCCGTGTTGACACTCCTGTGGGCACAGGGATTCCTTGGAGGGTAAAAGCTTCAGAGAACACATCCTTTGGTCCTCCCTGATGATGCTTTTGTACAAGTAAAATTGGCTAAGGTGAAGTACAAAGGAAAAGCCTTGAAATGGAGAAGGATTTGTGCATGAACAGAAGAGGGTAAAGTAAGGCAAACAAATGATAGGCGGCCTTCTCATCCTGGTCCAACCAGTTTGCCTGGCTGACAGTGCACATAAAAACCTCAGGGCCTTTTAAGATCAGCTGAGCATGCTACTTCATCCCACCTCCAGCTGCCTCCCTGAGTCATGGCCCAGTCCTCTGCCCTGTAGCAATTGTATGAGATCTCTTTGAGATAGATGCTAGGGTTTACTTATTCCTGCAGTGCCAGCACCTTCCACAATGCCCAGAAAATAGCAAGAACCCCATAAATCTCCATCAAGTGAATGAACAAAAGGGAAGGGTTCTACTCTTCAAAGATTGATTGCAATGGGAGTATTACAAGGTGATGAGTAATCTTGTGCTCAGGTTTGAGGTCCAAAGGAAACAATTCCAAAAGCTGATCCAAACTGGCCCTCCAAATGATGCCAGAACAATAAAGGCACCTAATGCCCACTTGTAATCGATTCAGATGCAATAAGTCTGGATTAGGGCCAGGGTGCATGATGCTTTAACAATTCTTCTAGTATTCTATTTCTCAGGCAGGCAGAGACTCCCACTTTTAACTCAGAAAACAGATCGTTGTGGCCTAAAATGATGAGAGAGAGAGAGAGAGAGAGAGAGAGAGAGAGAGAGAGAGAGAGAGAGAGAGAGAGAGAGAGACTGGTGGAGGGGGGCTTTGAGAAGCTGAGAACTAAATTGTATATTCACACATAGGCAAAATTCATATAGAAGGAGAGAATGAAGAGTATGAAGATCAAAGATACAGAGAAGACTGCAAGAAGTAGTATTTCTATATGAAATACCATTCACAATCGGTTTCAAATATTTCTGCATATTAGATCACTGGTATGTTAGGTCAACAATCTTCATCTATTATCTCTGTTTTGTGAAGGTCAAGGATTTGGAAACCACTTGGCTGAGCCATCTACACTTGGGTTTTCTTACAAGGCAGCTGTCAGGTGGTGAATGGGGCTTTGGAGGTGTTTGGTTTAATTTAAGCCAAAAACTAAGAGATTATTATATAGATTATATGCCTCAAAGAAGAACTATCATAAAAGATACCAGCTTCAAAAGCCAATCCATTAAGTCCTTCCCTTCTTTCCATGGGTTTCTATCATCCTGGAAATCCAAGAATCTTCCTTATAAAAGATAATTTTGTACAGTGACCACTGATGGAATTTGTCTTAAAAGGCCAGACTGTATCCCTACCACTCAGTGTACTCTGTGCTTCTGAATAAATTTTTTCATCATTTTTTTTCCTGATCCAACTGTTAATTTCTCCAACTTCATATTCTATCTTCTTTATAGTCTAACTTCTTGGATTGTTTTCTTTCCCAAAGCACAAAACTCTCCCATGCCTCTTTGACATGGAACCTAATGACTCCTCCACTGTAGGCTCTGCTTCACCTTGTCTTGCCCTGTCCCATTGTCAGCAACTGCCCATCCATCCATCCAACCATTCATCCATCCACCATCTTTGACTCTAGCACAGTCCCCAATTCTTAGCATCATTGGATCTGTACTGTAGAAGAGCCACTGTCTGCACGCTGCTTTTCTGGTGTACCTCTCTATGCCCTTCTTCTGCATCACTGTGGGGTCTTCCTGTTCTCACTGTTAGATGAGGAACTCCTATGTACAATTCTAGGTCTCAATTGTCTCTGCCATGTTACAGAAGCATTGCAATGCCATGAGCATAAAACCTGACATAGAGTAATCTGTGGATAAATATTTATTGAGTGTAAGTAAATACATGAGCACATAGTTGCTAGAAAAATGAATGATGAAAAGATATGGACTATCCCCTGTTGGTCCACATTTAATAAACACGGGCACATTGGGCTTCACAGGGCAGTGACTTTTTTTCCCAGTCATCCCATTGTTGAGGTTGAAAATTTTTTAAGGGCTTGCAGAGTACACTAAAAATTTTACTTGTTAAGCCTATTTTCAGTGAGACCTAATATTTTTATCTTTGTATCAAACACATAACTCTCTCTATATATATGCTGCTAGGGATGTTATATAACTTGTCTACCCAGTACCCACTGTATATGTTTCTGGTGTGTTAGGAGAGCCTATCAAGTGCAGGTAAATGATGATTTGGCTCTTGCTTCACAATAATTTTCTGGAATAGAGCCAAGTAGTAATGGAACCCTGGCCATGTCCACTGCAGCAAAGTGCTGAGCTGGAATATGGGCTTCTGGCCACATAAATCTCTGTGACAATGAACTGGCCACTGCTGTTCAACAGCAGTTTGGCTTCATTTAATTTGAGCTTCAGTTTCTGCTTCCACAATTTGACACTTGCTACCTCCTTGTGCTCATCTCAGAATCTGGGAGCCAGCATGCAGACAGAAATAACCTTGTCCAAAGAAATCATTCCATTTTCTAACACAGGTGCTCAGAAATGTTAAGCTTGCTGTCCCTTCTCAGAGGAGAACATTCCAGCCATCCGTTGCAGAGAAGTTGCTTCTACTTGGCTTTTCTGCTTAGTAAAGGTAGGGCAAGGCCCTCCTATCTTGTGTATATCTTTCTGGCTGTCATATCCAGACACACCCATCCACAGGGCTTTGTTTCCTTAACCTCACATTATGTAATGAGAAGGTGTTGGGCCTTGGACTTATTTCCACAAAGACTGGTTTCAAAATCCCTGCTGATTGCTGTAGGGCTCTGAATGTGTGTGTGTAAGATAGAGAGGCCCATACATGTTTCCTACATGAAGCACCATGCTTGAATTAGGTCATTCAACCTTTGCTTTTTTTCCTTTTAATATTTCACAAGTCACTCCTATGGTATCTGGTTAGGGCCATAGAGAATAAAGCAAGAGAAGGCAGCTACATTACCAAGCTTTTTATTTAGACATGAATATTGGCAGGTACATGACGACTCATTCCCACTCCTGGAATATAGAGGATAGGTAGACTCCTAATGACCTTATTTCAAAGGCTGCTTTCTCCCCTCTCCTGATAAATCCTTTACAGCTGAACTTTAATCTCTGAAACCATAGGACATGTTAGGAAGGGCATTAACCTGTTCCGATGAATACCCTAAGGTGCCATTGGGTAATACTGAGACAGTAAGCAAGTGGTTTCCAAGGAACCCTCCTCAAATCTGTGGGAAATCACATAAACAATAGTTGATGATTCAAAAATTGTTAATACAGTTCAATGTATGTTACTACTTACTGTGTGCCATGTGCTTTGTTTATATTTTCTCTAATCCTCAGGTCTACTCAGCTTATTTTGCAACTGTTGCTCAGGTAGTTAAGTAATCGCTCCAAGATGCCAATGCTTAAAAGGAGCATAGTTGATATTCAGATCCAGACATGTCCAATGTCAAAGTCCATATCCCTTCCACCATGTCACACTGCCTCCCTGGAGTTCAAATGGACTGCGCTGCCTGTTGGGCCACTCATACCGCTATAACTGCCCCAAGGAATTGGCCTTCTGGGATGTCAGTCACATTGGCAACTCCTCTTCTCCTTGCTAAGCTCCTTGGGAGCTTAGCTCTAGTGCCAACTCTTTCTCTCCCCACCTCACTGGGAGACTTGTCTTTTAGCCTCTGGCTGTAGTAAAGTCACACTGGGATGTAGGGCAACTGAGGAAGCATTGACTTTAAAATATGGCCTGTGAGATTCTATTTCCTTGGCTCCTCTTCCTGAGATCTGTTGGTTTCTGTTTTTCTTCAATTACAGAAATTACTCAGAGATATGTTGTTAGCAGATACTTAAAGAAATCTTTTTGTTTCCTTCCCTTGTATTTTATTTTCTCATTTTTCTTCCCCTCTTGATTTTTCCTTTGTTCCTCCTCATCCTCCTTCTTTTTCTCCTCCTCCTCTAGCTTCTTCCTCTTAAGCCACTAGCTAACAGCTTTCAGATTTTGTTGTGTGCAAACAAAATTTTACTGTATACAGTCAGGTAATAACACAGTTGAATGTAGAAGCTCCTAATCCTAACACTAGATTCTGAACATTAGTAAGCATCAGAATTGCCTTGAGGCCTTTACCACAGTGAGAGCTTGTCCTAGGTCCTGGTTTCTGATCTATTAGAGCTGAAGCAGAGGGCTGAGAATCTGCATGGTTCTAAGAGATGTGGATCCTGTTGGACCAGGTTCACATCTTTATGACTGTGCTTTCACCCAAACACCTGTAATCCTAGCTATGTAACATGTAAGTAGGTAGATCGTGGTCAAAGGCCAGCCCTAAGCAAGAAGCATGACAAACATTCTGAAAAAAATGACTCAAACAAAAAGTGCTGGGGATGTAGCTCAAGTGGTAGAGACTTGACTTTTAACAGTGCAAGGTCTTGAGTTCAAATTCTACATACCACTTAAAAGAAAATAAGAGAAGCTGTCATTTTATATTTCCAAACACATTTACAGTTTCAGTTTATAAAGATAATTATAATATATTCCATTTATTTCAGAAGATCTGACTTTCCATGTAATATCATTTACTTGAGTCTGATGCAATGTCTTATACCCCTAGGTATTTAATTTAAATTCTTGACTGACATGGAGGACAACCATTTATCTCAGCTTTTCTCAAAAAACATCTTCAATTATTAATTGAAAATTTATTGGGTATACAATTCTGAATTGACAGACTTTTAGTTTGCTTTTATTTTTTCTCTGATCATTTTGAAAATGTTTCAGTGTTTTCCAGTTTCCATAGTTTGTCATGAGAAATCAGTTGTCATTAAATGGTTGTCTCCTTGTTAATATAGGGTGCCACTGTTGTCTTATGGATTTTTAGATATCCTTTGTCTCTGGTTTCCAGTTGTTTAGATAGTATATGCCTATACATTTACTTTGCATTTATCCTCTTTAGATTTTACTGAGCTTTATGAATTGCTATATTTATGCTAAGGATAAAATTTAGGAACAATTATCAATTTTTACAGTTAAAATTTCTACCCCCTTACATCTGTTTTTTGTGTAACTATAATTGCTTATATGTAGTACTATTTGACACTTCCTCACAAATCCTTGAGGATCTGGCATTTTACTTTATTTTTCAGTATCTTCATTTCTTATGTTAGATTGGACAATTTCTATTTATTTATCTTCAAGGTCAATGATGTTTTTCTATTTCATCATAATAAGCCCATTCATAGAAGTGTTATTTCAATTACTTATTAATTCTAGAATTTTATTTTTTATGATTTCTATTTGTTGACTGTTAATTTTTACTTTTTCATTCACTGTGGCTGTATTATATTTTATGACACCAGTTATAACAGTTGTTTTATGAGCCATTCATTGCTAATATAATACTGGAATTGTCTTGGGTTTGATCTCTTCATACCATTTTTCTCTTAAAATAATTCACATTTTCCTTGTTGTTGACATATCAAACAATGTACTTCACTTTAAGTCTGGATTCACTTATATTCCTCCAAATATACTGTTTAAATAGGAAATAAACTTTCTTTAGCCCCAAATTCAAAGTCCATCTCTTGAATCCATGAGAACTCGGTTCCATCCTTTTCTCTGTGTCCATGCTATTGCATATCGTGAAAACATGGCTGAACCATCAGTTAGCATTCTGGGCTTTCTCTTTTGTCTTCTCCATCTCCAGAAGTCTCTCATCTACTTTCTTTCCATGCTTTGATTGCCCTGAATTATGTCACTTTCATAAAGATTCCACATTTTGCATTGTCTTATTAGCACACAAGTAGCATTTGTTTAGTCTTCCATCCAGCTAAAAGCCACAAGGAATAGGCAAATCACCAATGCTATTCTTTTCTACACATTTTGTTTTTAACTGTAAAAAGAACAACGTAGCCAGGTAGTTCCTAAAGTCATTTGAAAACTATAAAATGAGCCACAAAATCCAGAAGGCTAGATACTGATAAAAAGTCACCTTTTCACTCATCCTTGTAATATTTTTTCTGTGCCCTGCTATGTGCTATATGCAAGACTTAAATAAGAAAAAGCCCCTCAGGATGCATTCTGTGAGTAAAGAGCTAGATAATGCAATGATAATGTAACCAGTACTAATAGCTCTTCTGAGAAAACAAATATGAGAAGAATATCCAGGGAAGAGAAGACTTCAGAGGATAGAGTTTGTCACTAATCTTGAATATGTTGCAACAGTTAAAAATCTGCAAGAAATATATGAATAAGTAATCATTTTCTGTACATTTCATCCTCCATGTGGAATATTTCAGTAAATAATCTCCTTTATTCTCTTTATTATTTTTTTAATAGTACTGGGTTTTGAACTCAAAACCTCACAGTTACTAAGCAGGCACTGTACTAGTGCATCATACCTCCCAGCTTTTCTTACTATTTTTTAACAGAACGGAATTTTTATTCCTTTTCTGATTTATTTAGACATTTTTTAAATCTTTATTTATTTATTTTTATTATTGGTTTTTTTTTTGGCCAGTCCTGGGCCTTGGGCCCTTGGGCCAGTCCAGGGCCTGAGCACAGTCCCTGGCTTCTTTTTGCTCAAGGCTAGCACTCTGCCACCTGAGCCACAGCGCCACTTCTAGCCATTTTCTGTATATGTGGTGCTGGGGAATTGAACCCAGGGCCTCATGTATACGAGGCAGGCACTCTTGCCACTAGGCCATAGCCCCAGCCCCTATTTAGACATTTTAATTAGCGTGTATTAGTTGTACAGAAAGGTTTTGCTGTAACATTTCTATACCTCTTAGAATTTATCTTGCTTATTTTCTACCTCCATCACTGTCCTTCATCCCTACTTCCCCTTTACGAAACAATTTTTACCAGATTTTATTGTTTGCTTTTCATACATACATATAAAAGTACATTTACTGCCTCCCCCACCCCCCCAACACTAGTACAGTACACCAGCTACTTTTAAATAGTGTTTTGCTTCCTGACCAGGTATGCACCTAGACTGTGCTCTACTGACCTTAGACTTCGCAGATGTATTGGTTGAGAGGTCCCACATGTATGTCTAAGCTGACCTTGAACTGTGGCCTTCCAGCTCTCAGATTCCACATCAATCAGATTACAGGCAAGAGCCACTCACACCCAGCTAGTAACTGATTTTCTACTAGCTCTATTCCTTGGTTTCTCCAAAGAAAGAACATCAAAAGGTAGTAAAGTTATACAACATATGCAAAATGATGTGCTTCTGGACAATGAGGTATCTCTGACAACTGGCAGAACTGAAAAGATGACTTCCAGTTTTAATTTGTCTTCACGGTCACCAAACATCCTGTTTCCTGAAGTCGAGTTCACAACTGTCTTCACTACTTGTCAGCTGCTTCCTGTAGCATTCTTGATGCACGAGTTTCCCAACAGAAGATGCAAATGCAGAGTGATTTTGAGAATGATCTGAATTCTGAAGGAACATCACTGTCAACATCAGTGGCTAATCAAATCGACAAAAATAAATACCAACCATTGCTGACTGCATCTTAAAAGTGAAGGTCACAAAAACAAGTTGCATCTGGCACAGGCAATATTTAATATCTAGAAGGAATTCTATCCTCTGAATTTACTACAACATATTAAAATGTTACTGCAGTCATTTGCATCTGGACTAGCAGAACCCAGATCATGTGCTTGTTTGTTTTAATATATGTCTTGTCAATCAAGAAACTGTGCTTAATATGAATTGAAAAAGATACACTACCACATTAAGACAAAAATTCAATTCCAATGAATTTATGCTGAGATTACTCTCTGTTGAAAAGGACTATAAGGGCATGAAATAATGACTATAGCATTATACATAATAGTAAGATGGATGCAAACTGAAGTCCCTAAATGACAAAATAACTTATACCATGAAGTTTAAGAATAAACTGGGAAGACAGGTGGAAAGCTTTGCAACACAGTACAAACAGGAAAATAACAAAACAGATATTTTACATTTGCAACCATGTAAATTTTTTGATGCATAAACTAACAGACATACAAGCAAAGACAATAGCATTCACCTGATGAGGAAGAGCTCATGAACAACATTCTTCCAAGAATATCTACTTAATACCAGTGCTGACTCCCATGTTCAGAGAGGGGTAAGAGAAACAGGTTGAAAGGAAATTTAGCTTTTAGCCCTCTGTAAAATGTGTCTTACAGAACAAAATAAATAATTAAATCTACCAGTAGAAAGAAAAATGATGGATGGCTGACATAAAATCTCATAATTGCAGATGTTTTATTCTAACACCATTATCTCTGTATTGGAATGTGATGTGATAGTTATCTGATTATTTCTAAAGTCAGGGTACTCACAATTAGTTTTCTAGACATGTTGGAGAGTTGTTTACTATCAAAGTAGCTTCTTCTAGGATTTTCTACGATACAGTCTATGACTAATCCAAGGTGCAGTCTACATCCAATGGCAAATTAAAGCAAGGTTCAAGAGTCTGCACATTTTCACACAATTCCGATCTACACTGATGCCTCTTGTTAGCTCCAGCGCTCACATGATACTGGAATTGTGTCTCAACCTCTCCCATTTCCTCCTGTTTTCTTTCCCCTCCTTCCATAGGTGTGGATCAATAGGATGATTCCTGGGAAACATTTAATGCACTAAATTTAATATTTCTTCCCTCTACTATGATTAGGGAATAGTTATAATGGTGTGATTCAATGGAACTAAGCACAGTTCACCAAAAAGCTAATGAAATGCATGAATGCTTGCCAAAATTGATTTTCAAACAAATAGAGGAGCATAAGAAGAATTACTGGAGACATTAAATATATAATGGGGAAATTAAGAATAAGCTTGTATCAATGACTATGAATATATTTTTAATGGAAAGATTCCTATGCAACTTATCAAATTTGACTCAATAAGGCACAGGAAGCTCATCATTCATATAAACATTAAAGAGCTCAAACTGTAGATTAAGAACTCATTATATTAACATATACGAATAAAACATTTTTAAAATATCAGGACAAAGAAAATGATAAGTTTGATGGTTATCTGGAAAAGGTTTATTAAATATTCAAGAAACAAATAATTCCGATCTTAAATAAACTTCCAGAATATGGAACAAGAGGGAATACCTATAAAATCAATTAATGAGGCTAACAATCCATGTTATCTCTTGATAACAGAATCTGATAGTACTGAAAAATAAAGGAAAAATTACAATCCTTATGATTCATAAACAGATATGCAAAACTTCAACATGCTGCCTAAATAATTAAGAAGCAGAAAAGTGAGAGTATATCATGAACATCTTAACCTTCCCCCTAAGATGATCAAGATTGATTTAACAGTAGAAAATAGACCTAAAGAATTTACCATATTAATACAGTAAAGGACAAAATATCCTATGATAATCTCAATAAATAGAGCATAATCATTTTGATAAATATAGTTTATTTGTTTTGTTTTTGGTTGCCAGTCCTGGGGCTTGGACTCAGGGCCTGAGCACTGTCTCTGGCTTCTTTTTGCTCAAGGCTAGCACTCTGCCACTTGAGCCACAGCACCACTTCTGGCTTTTTTCTACATATGTGGTGCTGAGGAATTGAACCCAGGTCTTCATGTATATGAGGTGAGTACTTTACCAGTAGGCCATATTCCCAGCCCTTGTTTTGATAAATAAATGTGCCTTCAAGATAAACTTTACAAACTGCAAAACACAACCTGGTAAAGGATATTAACAAAAAAATTGCACATATCAGCTTTGGAGCTGTTTCAATAACAACTATATCAGATAATGGTGTCTAAGTGAAATACAAGGTATTTTATCACATTGAAGGCAATGACTCTTCATTCATAGTTTTGAGACGCCACTAGCTGAGGGTCTTACACATAGAGATACGTAAAGCATGCTTGTTGGCTGCTACATAAAGTAATTTCACAAGAAGTTACCACCATTTCAGAATGGTGTACCTTAGAGATGATACTGACCCTTGGTCAATTCTTTTTTTTAATTTATTGTTTATTGTCAAAGTGATGTACAGAGGGTTACAGTTTCATATGTAAGATAGTGAGTACATTTTTTATCAAACTTGTTACCTCCTCCCTCGTTTTTCTCCCACCTTCCCTCCTCCCCAATTCCCTCTGTATGAATGGTTACAGCATATTGTCTAGTAAGTATTGCTGTTACACTAGTTCCTTTTTATTTTGTTTTTATCGTAAGGATGATGTAAAGAGAGCTTACAGTTATGAAGTAAAGTAATGAATACATTTCTTGTCAAACATTGTTAACCCCTCTCTCCTTTCTCCCACTTTCCCTCCCCACCTCTTCTCCCCTCCCCATCAAGTTGTAACTTTAACTTCCAACACAGTGTCTTGTGAATATTGCTGTTGCACTTGCTCACCTTTTGGCCTTTGTCTCACCATTTTGTTATTGTCCTTCCCTTCTGCCAGTCAGATAAACATATATACAAGACACAGGGCACCAAAATTTTAAAAAATGGAAACAGCCTGAGATAAACCAAAGGAATTAAAAAATGAAGGAAAAAAAGAAATAACTTTTTACAGTACATTAAAAGAAAAACCAAAACAACAACAAAAATCTCAGTTAATACTTTCTCCAAGTTTTCCACTAGCCACCACCCAGCCAGGTTTTGCTGTTCAGTTATCAAAAGACCTCATTTGTCTCAAAACTCAGACTTGAAAATTTCAGTATAAATTTATTCTTGATAATTACTTTCTTTGAATAACAGTCATAGATGGCTAATAATAACAAATTATAACAGACTTCTCAGGCTATAATTTTTCTTTCAGTTATTAAAAATGCTGGAGAACATAAAACCTCCAATAGGGCATTACTAGTTGCAGTAGGAACAGCTCTGACTCTTAGCTAGAGGTGTTAGGCTCTTGGTTTTGACTGAGCTGTTATCGGTTTGACTTTTGGTGAGGTTCCAAATTTTGATTCTTTATTTCCTTTTGCTTTCCTGTGTCTGTCTGTTTGCCTGTCTGCTTGTGTGCTTTCCCACCTCCCTTCCTCTCTTCCTTCCTTCTTCCCCTTTCTTCCCTTCCATACTGTTTTTTTTTTTAACGTTGAGCTATTGTCTCATTGTTTTGTAACTACAGGCCTGTAACACCATACCTTGTTTTAAGTTCCCTTTTTTCCTATGAAATGTGCTATAGGACTTATTCATTCAATAAATTAATAACATTTTATATAAGGCATGATGATACTATGAATGTTACATAGGTAATGAGAAAGTTAGTAGCAATCAAAGACATAAGAATGCATTCTGAAATGAAGTTGTACAAAAGGAGACTGTAAAGAATACAATTGCTTCTGATTTTACCATTAAATCCCAGTTATTTCATAGAGGTTGGCACAGTTCTAGGTCCTCAGAGGCTATTGCCAAGAATAGTACTAAGTGATAAACTCAACACTAGAATCTGAAATACAGATGGCAGCCCACTGGAGGAACCATCTTGTGGCTCTTCTCTTGGCTTTTGAATGGTCCCTGTCATGTCTGGGCTTCTGTGCCTGAAGGTTGAGGAATGTTTGAAATGAGAAATAAAGTTTCAGGTAAACCCCACAATGGGCCACAGGGATGTGGAATAATGCTTCAACAAGTCAAAAATGATTTAAAACTTGGAAACATTTATTTCAGCTCATGGTTTCAGAGGTTTCAGCCCATAATTATATGGCTCCAGTGCTACTGGCCTGGGTGGGGAGAAGATCGGGGACACTGTATTGAAGAGGAGGCTAGGAAAGAGTGAGACCCAGAGCAGCAAGCAAAAGGGTGCGGAAATAAAATAGAGCCTTCAAAGGCACACCTTCTAAGATCTTCATCTGTGCCTCACTTCCCAATAGCCCTTTTACCTGTGAAACCATCAATGGATTCATCCACTGAACCATCAATGGATTCATCTCTTACTAGGCCAGCAATGAGACCAAACAATAATAGATGGAAAGCAATATCAATTGCTGTGGTATTAAATCTCACACTTGATTTTCTCATTTACAGCAGAAAAATATAATTTATGCCTTGTCGAACAGATATGGAAATTAAATTGTTTGGTTTTCATTTTTGTTAAGAAGAAACATTTATTCCAAATGCTTCAGTGTGGGGATGAAGGTAATGAAAATATTCTCCACTGTAGATCTCATAGCACACAAATCTACAACCTGGGAAGTGGGAAAGATAAACCTGCCTTGTCTTCATAACATCCTTTGAGCAGAACCCAAAGGAGGATTTTGATTGGAACTTGATGAAAGATGCCAAGTTGAAGTGTTCAGGTTCACTGCAAATGATGACTTAATTCAGACACTTCAAAAGCATTCACTGAAAAAACAAGTGGGTGAATCAACATCCCTCACCTATATCAAATCGTAGCCTGCGGTATAAATTTGCTAATCTAAGTATCACGTGTTTGACATCTTCATGAGATGCTTTGACTGCCTTTCATACCCAGGTATAGTAGAGACAATCTCAAATGGAACCAAGGAAAGGCAGTCGTTCTGAAACTCGAGTGCATAGGATCACCTGCAAGGCTTAAGAAAGCATATATTTCTGGGTCTCACATGAGTATCTGATGCAGTAGTTGTAGAAAGGGAATAAAGAATTATCATCCCACATGTTCCAAGATAATGGGGATGTTGCTGGTCCGTCCAGCAATGGTATTTTGAGTAGCTTAGAAGCTAGATTCACGTGAATGAGCAGGTATAGGGAAGGGAGGGAATCGCTAAGTAATCTGCTGAGACCTGCAGAGATAGAACCATGGAAAGCATCTTCTCCCTCCCTAGACTTTAGAGATGTTACTGAAGGTTCCTCCTCAAGAACGATGTTTCTATTTTGACTCCATTTGAAATCTTCCCCTATTCCTAGGCTACAACACACATAAAACTTACCATTTACCTCAAACTCAGGCTAGCTTTCCAAAACAAGTCCATGCTTGAAAAAAAAGAAAAAAAGCAAAGGAAAGTCTTACTAGTAACTAGACTTTATTCAGAAAACAAAATAAAGGATCAGAAAAAGAAAGGAGAGGGAAACAAAAAGGGAAAGAGTTGTGTTTTTTTTTAAAGTAGACAAAGATAAAGATGAAGAATATAACATTTGGAATATCTGTTAGGTTCCAGCATGTATACTTTGAATTTTCATATCATATAGAACACTAAAGACTTGCAAATATTATGTAAGATGTGCTATCATCTTCATGAGGAAACTAGTGCTTCATTAATCATGAAATCTGCTCAACATGCATGACTTAACAAGAGTCCTACCTAGGACTGAAGCCTAGAAGTGTTCAACTCCAAGTTTAGCAAATTTCTACAGCTTTCTACCTTCACTCAGGAAAACTGAGTCCACATGAAGGGGCTTTGGATAACTGCAAATTTAAAGTCAAACTGATTGGGAGGAAACAGTGGTAGCTCCAAATAGTCAACCAATTATTCTATTCATTGTCATGCTAGGATCTATGAGTCTTGTTTTTGGCTCTGAATTCGATATCAGGATTCTCTTTTAAAGTGATGCAAAGACTAGATGGGTATAGGCAATCTCCCTGCCTCTGTTCCTGCTAAGATCACTCCCTGCAAGTTAGCCTGATTCTACTCTAGGTAGAAGCCACTATCTTATAGACTAATTCAGGAAGTTCTGTACAGAACTTCTCAGAATCCTTCTCAGAATGAGAAGCAGAAAAGTCTGTGAAGGCCTCACTTTCATGATGGCAGCATGAGATAGCCCCAACTGCTTGAAAATTGGTATCCATCAACCAATGAATGGGTCAAGAAAATGTGATACATACACCCCATGGAACATTACTGAGTCATGAAACAGAATGAAATTATGTCATTTTCTGAAAAGTGGATGGAACTAGAGATCATCATGTTATGTAAAATAGCAGAGACTGAGAAGGTCAAAGTTTCATGTTTTCTCATATATGGAAGGTAGTCCTTAAAAATGGATGATAGGAACGTAAAATGAATTCTATTAGCAGTGGGTGTTAAGCGAGGGTGGAGGATGAAAGGTAAGCACATGGGAAGTGAATGTAGTTGAGGTGTACATATATCAAAATGGAACAAAGTAACGAACTGAATTTGTTCCAAGAAGAGAGAAGGAGAATGAGGGGGAATTACAGAGGGAATTGGTTTGATGAGGATGCATTGTATGCAAATCTGGAAACATGACAATGACATACCACATACAACTGGTATATGCTAATTATAAATGGAAACTGATAGAAAATCTGGGCATTTCAATCTAGAGAAATGGCTCAATGTCCCCTTAGGAAGTGCTTGTCAAATGATACTCAAATATGACCAGTATTTCTTTCCAGTTCTACAAATTCTGCAAAGATATTTTCAAATTTAATGGCTGTGGCAATATGTTTTTATTAAATTTAGCTGGGCAACATGTAGAGTTCAGAAGAATGCAAGGATGAGAATTATAGGAAAGAGAGCTTTCAGAGTTCAGAATTGATTCTGAGAGGGTTGGCATATCTGGATATGGGTGGTTTGCTCAGGTATCGTGTTATCTCTTGGATGGTGATAATTCTAGTACTGGATATACATGTACAGGTATATAATAGGAAAATAGGCAGTAGGGATGGATTAGCATGAGATTTTTTCCACCTACAAGTCTGGGGAGAGTTGTTGAGCACCAAGTGGAAAATCTCTACGGATGGCTTCCAATACTCTAGTCATTTGACCTCAGTATCCTTCCTTTTGAGACACAGATTACAAAATTGGAGGCTTTTCCCAGCTCACATCATACAATGACCTAATATGCAGAATATATAGAGAACTTAAAAAAATTAAACTCTCAAAAAACATCTCAATTAATAAATGGACTAAAAAGCTAAAGAGAATTTTCTTAGAAGAACAAGTAAAAATTGCCAATAGACACATGAAGAAATACTCAACATTTCTGTTCAGAAAATGCGAATCAAAACAACATTGAGATTCCACCTCATCTTAGATAGAATGGCCATTATCAAGAAAGAAAATAATAAGAGATGTTGGCAAGGATGCAGCCAAAAATGGAGCCCTTAATACGCTCTGAAGTGGGAATGTAAACTTGTTCCCTCACCCTGGAAAGCAATGTGGAGGTTCCTCAAAGAAATAAATATAGAACTACCCTATGATCCAACAATTCTACTCCCGGACATTTATGTAAATCCAAAGCATTACAAACCAGGATACAATAAAGTTACCAGTACAACCATGTTTGCTGCATCACTATTCACCGTAGCCAAGAAATAGCATCAGCTCAGATGCTGAAAATAGGGCATATATACACAATTACTGATCCATGAGAAAGAATTATATTGTGACATTTGTAAAGAAATGGAAAACCCTGGAAAAATATGTTAAATGAAGTAAAGTCAGGCCTAGAGAGACAAAGGGATATATAGTTCCCCTCATATGTAGGAGCTAGAGTTATCTTATACACTTATAGGTAAATACATGCTTGGGATGCAAGGGTGTAAAAATGTATCAACTGAAATATTGTAGATTCAGGGGAGAATTCAAACAATGTAATTTCTTGGAGAGACAAAACTCAAAGTTCAGCAACACAAAACACCAGGAAGCAGGTATTTGAAAGGAGTGGGGCAAGGTCAAGGGGAATGAAGTTGAATGAGAGAGAACTAAGTCAAGAACTAGTCAAGAACTAAGAAGAGTGAGGGAAGAAGTAGGTAGGGGAGGGATGGGTGAGAATGTTGTTAGCGGTGACAAAGATCAATATATATTACATTCATAAGCTGCGCTGTGGCATGTCAACGTCTATACAACTACTTAAAGATAAAAAGAAAACTAATGAAAATGAATGACAGGAATGTAATTTAACTCTTATTCAGAGTGTAGGTACTAGTAGGTTGTGGAAAGGCAAAGAAAGAGAATGATTAAGGTCAAAATACTTTAGGTGCACGTGTGAAAATGGAACCCTGAGCCTTGTTCAGATTGGTTTGGGAAGGGAGGAAGAGAATGACAGTAGCAGAAGCAGTGAATCTGACCCAGGTACACTGCATGGGGATATGGACATGTGAAAACAAAATTCCCTTGCACAAAAAAGTTAATACTAATAAAATGTGGATTAAAAAGCACAGATTAAGTATCAGTCCAATACGGCCTAGATACTCAAAGGAGATCAGATGAGAATAAAGTCAGACATCTGAGCTTGAGGTGGACATAGTACCGAAGTACACCTTTTTTGGAGTCAAGCAAATTTTCTAAGTACAAGCAACACCACAACTAAGCCTAAAAAATGAAGTCACAAGTGATATTCAAATACATGTTCCTGGCCTGGGAGAAATGAGAAATTTTTTTTAAAAAGGCATAGAGGGACCAGAGGGAGGATCAGCAATGCCATTAGTTTGAAGCTCGTTTACATAGAAAAAAACCCACATCTGCCTATGAAGCCTTTTGCACATATAAAATAGAGCACCAAGCTGATTAAAATCGCATCATCTGACGTCCCTCTGCAAAATTTAAATCTGGACCTATGTTACTCTTCTAAATCATTTTGAGGAAAGAGTATTGTACATTTGCAGGTAGTATTTAATGAAGAACTTAAAAAAATTCTACCACTCCTTCAGTGAAAGAATTCAAACTTGAAAAATTCTGTGTTGAAGGGACTTGCCATTATTAGCATTGTGGAAGCATATTTTATCTTCTGTGTGTGTGTGTGTGAGTGTGTGTGTGTGTTTGTGTGTGCCCAACAAGCACAGAAACCTCTCCACCATGATCCCCAACAATGGCACAAAATACAGACTAAGACAGAGGACAAGGCCAAGCACTCCAAACCCATAGAACTGGAAGAGAAGGAAGAAGAGAGCAGCTTGGAGAATGCCTGCCTACATCCCTAAATCACAAGCAGTTATAATGACTGAGAAGGATTCCATTTCTAGAACCTCCAGCTCTTTATTGCTAAAATAATAATAATAACGCTACATATGGAGTTGTGATATTGACATAAGGTAACATGTGTGATGTATTTTTCCTGTTTCTCAGCACTTAAGTATTCAATAAGTGAGAACATAAACAGACATGGGTGCAAGGCAAATATAAACAAGATCAGTTTCTTGAATTTTAGATCCCACTCGGTATATACAGGCTATTGACTTGCATGGAAAGGCTCAGATGGGAGCCTAATTTTGTCACTGCAAGGATTAAATAAAATGACACACATTCACAATTTCATATAATTCATAGCTCTTATCTCCAGCAATTGCTAGTTCTTATTTTTATTAAGAAAATCTGTCTTGCATTAGATTCACACCTAAGATTAATCTTCCTGATAGAATTTTTTTTTCATAAACACACATGCTACACAGAGAAGAAGAATAAATGGATAATTATCAAGGAAAAATGTCCACAAAATATGTCACTTGAAACAATTATACCATCTCTTATTACAAAATACAACACAGATGCTTTTTCTTTGGACAATAAATCCTAGCAATGCTAAAGATACAGTAAAATAAGCTTGGTTATTCTTTAGTGTGGATGCCAATGACCCCATTTGGAAAGTCACTTGGTAATATGTAATAAAAACTTTAACATGTCCAAAAACACTACTCAGTCATTTCATTTTTTTTTTTGCACCATTAGAGTTTGAAATGAACACCTCATGCTTGCTACCACATGCACTACACCGCCAGCCTCTGATGCATTTATTTTCAAGATGGAGTCTTTCTTTGTGTCTCCGATAACCAGAACTGCACTGTATCTCTGTGTGCTCCCCCGTATAGCTAGTAGGAGAGATCCATGCCACCCTCAACCCTTGGTGGAGGCGGAGTCTCATGCACTTTTCACCTGGACTAACCTTGAACAAGTTCCTCCATAACTCTGTCTCTCAAGTGGCAGAGATTACAATCATAGGCCACTATGTCCAGCCAGTGATTCCATTTCTTTAAGGCTGACTTACATAAATAAGTTAAAATAGAAAAGCAAGAATATAAGCATGCTTTCCCGTAGCTTATTTCTAGTAACTGTGAGTAGAAAATAACTTCATTATAGTGAAGTATTCTAGTAGTTCATCAGCACAACTCATGACAAAGATGCTCTCCCTTCTTGTCACTCTGTGTCCTTTCACATCGATGGTGAGGATATTTATTTAATATCCTCTTAACAAGAATCTAAGGGATGTTTACGTGATTATCTGATGATCTATAAGCGTTTGAGTTCTAATGATTTCGTCCCCGTCAGCCTTGACATCTACTCAGAGCTCTGAGACAATAAGCAAAGTCCTTTGAAGAACTTGTACATTATCAGTATGTGAGCAGCACAATGGCAGCTAGCTAACACGTATTCTAAGAAATCCAGTCCCGGGAAATGCTTTCCTGACAATCTCCTTGATGGAAAAGCACTACGAACATAATAGGTGTTTTGGGGATTTTTTTTTTTGTTGTTGTTGTTGTTTTTGCCAGTCCTGGGGCTTGAACTTGGGGCCTGAGCACTGTCCTTGGCTTGTTTTTGTTCAAGGCTAGCACTCTGCCACTTGAGCCACAGCACCATTTCTGGTCATTTTCTATATATGTGGTGCTGAGGAATCGAACCCAGGGCTTCATGTATACAAAGCGAGCACTCTTGCCACTAGGCCATATTCCCCATAGGTTTTGGTGAGACCCACAGTTCATCTTTCTTTGAATGAGCACTACTGCTGTGTCTTACTGCACAGCATATAAAGTGCTTTCCTTTTCATAGTGTTCTTCCATTCATTCCCCCATTTAGTCTTTCAGCCATCTGACATCTCCTGAGTACCTGATGCTCTAGCTTTTTAATAGAGGCACTGGAAACTTTACCATTACTCACAACAACCCTGTAAATAGATGTGGCAGATAATTTACTATGCATATATTATAGATGACGGTTAGACGTACAACTCCTAAGAAAGTCAAAGTTCAACAGAATAAACACCAGGAAGTGGGTTCTTGAAAGGGGTGGGTATCAAGGGGGAAAGGAGTAGGTAAACAAAAAGAAGAGGGGGGAAAATGCAGTCAAACACTCAAAATTAAGAAGACTGAGGGAAGAGGTAGGTAGGGAAGGGATGGGGAAAATGTTGAAAAGGGTGACCTTGAACAAAATGCATTATATTCATAAACTGCTTGGTTAAATGGCCACTCCTCTGTACAGCTACTTAAAGATAGTAATCAAATAGTAATGTTAATAACAATAATAAAAGAAATGTTTAGTAAGCTTGCTAGACAAGTGATCCACCATATGACTTATACCCAGTCCTCATTTCTTCTGCTTTAATTGTTTCCTTGGGCAGGGTCATACAATGTTTTTGGCCTTGAATGGTGATCTTCCTTTCTATACCTCTCATATAGCTGTGTCAAAGATTATATCAAGGGCTGGGAATATGGCCCACGTGATAGAGTGCTAGCCTTGAGTAAAAGCACCTCAGGGACAGTGCCCAGGCCCTGAGTTCAAGCTCTAAGATTGGCAAAAAAAAAGACTATATCAAGATGATAACCAAATACCACTTTTCATAGTATTGAATCACACACAAGAATTTCTTCTGCTTCCTTTTCCTCCTCCTCCACTTCTTCCTCCTCCTTGTCCTCTTCTCCCACTTTCTTTCTTTTCATTTTCCTCCCTCTCTCTTCTAATTTTTACTTTCTCTCTTCCCCTATCTTTCTCTTTATCTCTTTCTTTCTTTGTATGCAACATGACTTTAAATGTCAGAAGGCTTTCCTTGAGACATTGGCAAGACTGAAAGTCAAGCAAATGAGTGACAAGAACTGGACTTGTTTAATTTGGCCAAATAACAATAGGCTGCCTCCAAGCGGTGCAGATCCTGGTGGTGTCCGGTTATTCTGGATTTGGTGAGAACTTTTGTGAAAGCAGCTAGCGTGCAGGAGGGAATTCCAGAAAGTCTCTTTATTTGGAAGTGTGAGTGTTGGAACACAGCAACAAGAGCTGAGTATGTCTGAAAGTGAAAAATAAAGTTTCCCTCCACACTAAATATAACTTCCTGCTGGGCAGGTAGGGGCTCGCTTGCCAAGTCCTGATGGTTGTCAGCCTCTAAAAACCCATGAAGGCCAATGTTTTGACAACTGAAATTGCTTTCAAGATGGGCAAATTTTCCCTATTTAAGAGGAGACAGGGGCTGAAGGATTTAGCTAATTACCTCTCACCCTTAAACTTTCCAAGTTTCAAATATAACAAGCTCATCGTTTACTTTAATATAAATAGAAACTAAACCATGATAATAAAATTACCTCACATGCTCACAGAGTTCTTTTTCACAGGGAGACAAGCTTGGAGAGATTGCATTTGTAGGGATGACTTAAAAGAAAGTAAACAGGAGAGAATGATGGAAGGAGTAGTACTGATTAAGATTGCTAAAAGGTTGTTTAAGAAGGAGGCAAACAGGAACAAAGGAAGGTACCAGTCTTTCAATAAAATCAAGAACTAATTGCCCTATGGAACTTCTACCATCTTGTGTTTAGTTTCTTTCCAACACTCAACCATTTATTTTTATTTTTTTTCAAAATTTTATTATCAAACTGATGTACAGAGATTACAGTTTCATACATTAGGCATTGGATACATTACTTGTACTGTTTGTTACCTCGATCTTTATACCCCCCTCCCTCTACCCCCTTTCCTTTTCCCCCCATGAGGTGTTCCATTCACTTAGACCAAACAGTTTTGCAAGTATTGCTTTTGTAGTTGTTTTTCTTTTTTCACCCTGAGTCTCTCAATTTTGGTATTCCCTTTCAATTTCCTAGTTCTAATACCAGTATACCCGGTTTCCAATATACTCAGATAATGTTACAGAGATAGTGTAGGTACAACCACAGGAAGGTGATACAAGAACATCATCTATAATAGATGCTACAGATACACATGGTACGTTGAAAGTAATTAATTACAACTGTGATATAACAATCGTTTCCATAACATGGAGTTCATTTTACTTAGCATCATCTTATGTGTTCATAAGGGTATAGCTAATGGGCTCTTGTGATCCTCTGCTGTAACTTGCCTAAACCTGTACTAATTACTCACAATAAGGGAGACCATAGAGTCCATGTTTCTTTGGGTCTGGCTCACTTCACTTAGTATAATTTTTTCCAAGTCCTTCCATTTCCTGTGTTCTCATAGCTGGTACAGAGCCTTGCCTTGCATGTGAATGAAGAAACTCTCTAATTTATGCCTGTTGGAGATCAAAAGGCCCATGTTCACTCTGGAATTTGCAAATGGGTGGATGCAACTGAGATGTTCATATTGAAAGGGTAAATTGAGCATCAATTACAGCCTCAAGTAACAAGACAGAGGGCTCTGCATTTCTTCATCATGGTTAGGTCCTCTCCAGAACAAAGTCAGACAGACCTTCTCAGAGATTGGCAAAGCATGATGTATGCTATGTATATATTTCTATGTAGTTTAGGAAGCTTATTGAGGACCCAGTGGCCTTGGTAGTGCATCTGCCTTCTCAACTCATCAAAGTCTGGGACATGTGTTATTCTTCTACTTCTTTGAAAAGTGAGTTTACTTTTGTTCTAATTACTTTAGGGACTGGCTAACTCATGGCTTCGTGTTTTAGGAGACTGTCAACATTCTAGCTTACTGTATATCAACCTGACTTTTGGATTGTATGAGGTTTAAGCTGACATATAAGATATTTTGAATTAACCTGTTGCTCAACAACTTTGTTTACAATCATTTACTATGTACAGAGAACATCCTATCATGATCCTTTTGGCCTTGAGACCATACCATCATGTCATCCCTGAACCTGGAATCTGCTTCTCTAACAATCTTGCCTGGTTATCCCTTCAAACTCTTTATCCTCAAAGACAATGCTTTGTCTTTATTTATTTTTTAAATGATGACTGCCCATTAATTTGGACATTGATGATGCTAAAATAGTTCTGGCCACTGATTTTATGTTTCTTTGCTGAATGAATGTTACAAAACAGCGTTCTAGGGTCTTAAGCGATGGAGACATCCCACCCACCAGCAATCGCCAACCTCAGGAAGTTCTGACTCCAAGTTTCCTGCATGGAAAATGGTAGAGGATTTCAGCAAGAACCCTGCAAGCAAATCTTAAGGTCACATTTCAGCCTGAGATTTCAAAGCACTTTGGGAACATG
This sequence comes from Perognathus longimembris pacificus, assembly GCF_023159225.1. Classification (NCBI taxonomy): domain Eukaryota; kingdom Metazoa; phylum Chordata; class Mammalia; order Rodentia; family Heteromyidae; genus Perognathus; species Perognathus longimembris. The sequence continues at coordinate 10,848,783 of NC_063172.1, forward strand.
AATGCAGTTATTCTTATTCATAAAACACACAGGTCTATTGATATTGATCATACACCCTTTTCTCAAGCATTCCTAGGTACCCACACTGGCCAATGAATTTTCTCAATGGAGTCTGGCTCCCTTGTGGTCTCTGTTCAGGGCTGTAACTCAGTAACTCTATCCTTTCAGTGTGCCTTGGTTGCCTTTAGGAACAGCGATTTCTCTGTTCAAATCACGACAGCATAATGATGCATTGTCTCTTGCAATATCAAACATTTGGGGTTTCTGCTGCACTAATTGGCAGAGAAAACATTTTTGCCTCCATCAAGTAGCAGAGCCTGAAGTCAGGAAGATGGAAATGGAAACAAAGGGGTGGGAGAAAACAGATGAAGAATTTGAAGGAGATGGGGAAAAAAGTGCTTGCTGTAAACTGAAAAGCTTTGGTCGGGGTTGGAATGAAGACAGTGTTTTGGTTGGTTCTCCATTTAGGAAGGAGAAGCAGCCTAGGGCCAAAGGGACATGAAGTCTAGACAGTCACTTCCACTTACATACCTTGACCCAGTTCACTCATGGGCTAAATTACGGAAACAATAACTGTGGTGTGAGGCAGTTCTGAAATGTAAACTTCGTAGAAAGCTCAGGCAAGGCTCTGAAAATCGGTGTGAAAAAGCGATATTGTGAAGTCATACTTTGTTCAACCACAGTGGATTTGGGATGAAATTGAACTTACACTAGAAGCACTGTGTCAAAACATACACAGTACTCCATTTCTCCCTTCCTTGGGTCCCTCTTCTGGCATTGAACATTATAAACACTGCAGGACAATAGAATGAGCAAACAATACTGGCAGTGCTTCTCAAAGGATCTCAGGAACTTGTCAGAAATGCAATTTTTCTTCGAATTTGAAACTAGGAGAGTGAATCTCATCAATTCATATTTTCTTCTGTGCCTCACTTGGGGCTTGAACTCAGGACCTGGGTGCTGTTTCTGAGGTTTTTTCTCAATGCTAGCACTCTACCATTTGAGCCATTTCTGGCTTTCCAGCGGTTAATTGAATATAAGAATCTCATGGTCTTTCCTGCCTGGGCTAACTTTGATCCACAGTTCTCAGATCTCAGCCTCCTGAGTAACTAGGATTACAGGGGTGAGCCACCAGTACTGGGCAAAATTCCAGTTTTTGAATGTGCAGCAATTCAGGTGATCCTACTGCAATTTGAGAACTTAAGGGTTAAAAACTATGAGCAAATGAGGTTGTTTATAAAGTGTTAAATGCAGAAAAATATTCAGATTTGAATTTCCAAAGACTTTTTCTTGCACTTGGTGAAAAATACACTGATTAATAAGGACATTGAACATCCTATGCATAGTCACGAAGAGAAGTGAGAGAAATCTGAGCAGCAGGGAGTAGAGGGTAGGGTAGAGGAAGAGAAAGGGTTAATATAAGAAGCCATGGTTGTCAAATGTATTGTTCTTCATCACTGAGAGGCAGTGGAGCATTAAGTTGCTGTGGAAGATAGAAGAGTTCAAGTTGAAAGTTTTCTTTCTCTTTTCACATGATGCAATTGGCTGGTGTTGGTACCTTTTGAGGAATCACAAAAAAGAAGTATCACCTTCCTGTGGTTGTACCTACACTATCTCTGTAACATTATCTGAGTATATTGGAAACCATGTATACTGGTATTGGAACTAGGAAATTGAAAGGGAATACCAAAATTGAGAGACTCAGGGTAAAAAAAGACAAACAACTACAAAAGCAATACTTGCAAACCTGTTTGGCCTCAGTGAACTGAACACCTCATGGGGGAAAAGCGAAAGGGTGTGGGGGGAGGGGGGTATGAGGGACGAGATAACAAACAGTACAAGTAATGTATCTAATGCCTAATGTATGAAACTGTAACCTCTCTGTACATCAGTTTGATAATAAAAACTTGAAAAAAATAAAATAAAATAAAATATAAACTTGGAACTTGCAAAAAAAAAAAGAAGCTCCTCAAATTAAACAACAATGAAGATTTTCATGTGGTCCTTAGGAGATATAAACACCTCACTACACTCATTTAGTCACGGATTCTGTGATACAGGTAGTGTCATCAACTATGTTTCAGGTATTTTTAGGGACACAAAAGAGAGAGATGAATATGGTATCCTATTTCTCAAGGATCTTTTAAGGTAACAGGAAAGATGTGTAAGAAACACAGTGACATCATACAGAGAGGTTCAGTCAACTTGGAGACAATTCTTAATAAAATGGAAGGTCTCTTGCTGTTAATTTAACCCCTCTTCTCCGTTAACACTTTCTCTCAGGTTTTCAGAGAAGTCGTGTCTGCTGATGGCCAGTCGCACGTGAGACATTTACAGAGTTCTCAGCATTCATAAGCCAAGAGTGACCATCCAAATCCAAGTCATTCGTGCACATCTTAGGATTTTGCATGACACTGTGACAAAAAAAGGACATGAAGAGGTGGGAAAGTAAAATATAACTTTTCTCTATCTCATAGAATAAGTCTCTGGTAAAATGCAAATTTTTGTTTTCAAGATTGAGATTTTCACCTAGGTGCCTCATACTTGTTAGGTAGGTGTTCTACCACTTGGGCCATGTTCCCAAGCCCAGTTTTGCTTTAATTAAATTCTGGATAAGGTCTCCTGCTTTTACTCCAGGACTGGCCTCAGGCCAATATTTTCCTAACTACTCCTCATGAATTGCAAGTCACTTTGTCAGTAAAAATACAAAGGAGTTGTAAAGCCAGGAGTAAGACAAAAATTCACTGCTGATTTAAAAACCTCAGAAGACTCATTAGGAAAATACTGCCAATACATTCAAATGTTATTTATTTTATTTAAAGATAGTTATGGTAGACAAGTAAAGGACAATATATATATGATGACAAAGCAGACTGTGGTGAGATCCTAAATACACATATGTAGGAAGGGATTAACACCTTTAGGGGATGCATTACTGGTGATTTCTCATGCCTTTCTTTTCAATTAGCATATATTAGCTGCACAAGGGGAAATTCACTGTGGCATTTTTATTTTCATTTTTTTATTTTTATTTTTTTGCCAGTCCTGGGGCTTGGACTCAGGGCCTGAGAACTGTCCCTGGCTTCTTTTTGCTCAAGGCTAGCACTCTGCCACTTGAGCCACAGCACCACTTCTGGCCATTTTCTATAGATGTGGTGCTGGGGAATCGAACCCAGGGCTTCATGTATACGAGGAAAGCACTCTTGCCACTAGACCATATTCCCAGCCCACTGTGGCATTTTTATATCATCACACAATATTTCCCATCAGACTCACCCCATCTAGTTCTCTGCCTTAGCCACCTTAAGACAATTTCAAAAGAAGCAATAAATCCACTGCCATTTAACAATGAATTATACTAATGATTCCTAAACCTATTCTAAAAAGAGAATCATTATATAAAAATTTTAAAAGAAACAAATAAATACCAGCAGTAGAAAAAGAAGAATAGGCTGCACGTTTTTGTAACTGGCCCCACCTGCAGATCTCTAGTATCCCAATAAAGACTCCAAAATGAAAAAAAAAGAATAATTTCTTTTTATACAAAACATCAGTTATACGGTTTTATGTAAGTCCTACATAAACAATGTTAGGTATGTTACAATAATGACAATGTAGGGAAAATTTCTCCTTTAATGGAAAACTATAAATATTTACAATATAGTATTCTAACTTATCTGCTTCTTCTTTTATGGGAGCCATTTTATGACTGTGTTAATTATGGATACTTTCGAGCAATATGGAGTTATTGTAGTCTATGGACACAGAAAATTCATCAATTCTTCACAGTGAAAATGTTCTTCCTCCCACATTTGCAGATTCATGTTAGTATTCCTGGTCCATAAGTGTGTGTATCCTTGGGAATCATCTCTGAACTTGTAAAACACTGCCAGTCTTCTCATTAATGAGTTAGTAAAATTAAAACCATGCACTCACTTTTTCATCTGTATGAGTTATTATTTACTATTTAAAAATTGTGTCCTAATTACCATAGTGAGCTAATATTTACTATAAAATTTTATGTGCCTAGTCCTATTTTAAGTCATTTCTATGTTTTATGCTACTTCATGTTTTTGTTTTTGTTTTTCTGTGAGGAGCTCCATTTCCCACACAAAGATCTGCTGTCCTGGAGAAGTTAAGCATAACTTAACTAAAGGAAAAGAATAGACATGGTGAAAGCAAGTTCAAGTTTAGATTGAGTCTAGATAAAGTTTCACTCCCCAATATCATCTCAGATTTTCCTAGTTAGGTTATTACCTCTAAGTGTTCTCATTAGTTCCATAAATATTAACACCTACTGCCAGTCAGGCATTGAGCTAGGAGATGGAAGAGAAAAAGATAGCCACTCGGTGTGGAATCTCATGAAAATTGACAACAAGTGAAATGCTTGTATTGAGTACAGGATGTACTTCCATTAAAATTTTATTTTCTCCAAATTTTTTTCTGTACCTGCTTCCCCTCAAATAGGAACAGTAAATGGATGAGAATTATAACTTTTAGTAAGAATATTCCATGATATCTTGTATCCTCTCAAAGCCCAGAGAGAGATATGTTCAGATAAATGAAGAGAATATAACATAGTGATTTAATTGTTCACACCTTAAAAATGTACAGTCTACAGATCCTTCCTTTGGCAATGAATGCTGTGTCTTTCTCTGGAGTGTACTTTTCTTGCCTTCTTTACTGGGTGGATACCTGCTTAATCTTCAAAATTCTTCAGTCATGTGCGCCTTTCTGGAGCCTTCTTGGATTCTGTAGCCATCCTGTGAGTCTTACGAATTCGCTTATCTTCTAGCTGTAGCATCCTCTAATGCACATATCTATGCTTTATAGAGCATGTATCTAAGGTCAGATAGTTTTAGAGGCTGTGTGTTAACCTGTGCTGAGGTGACCATCATTCCACCTGGCTGAATGGCGAGGCCCACATTTATTCATCTCTGAATGGACAGCACCTGGTGTTTAGGAAGGGGCTGGGTATGCAGCTGAACAGTCAATTGATGTGTGACCACTTCAGCTTCTCTTGATATACAAGGTTCTCTGGGTGTATGCCTTTACTGACACCTCTGCCCACACTCTGTTTCCATTTTATTTGTCAGAGCATGCTGAGAATTCCAGAGGCTCTCTGTCAAGATCATCAGTTCTTCCTCAGTTATTTCGCAGTGTGAGTTGAACGTTCTTTCTCTAAGTTGCCTTCCATTCAGCTGCTCCCAACATCTCACTGTGAAATGTAACTGCCCACTTCGATGTATGAATACATGCAAATTCTTTCCCAAGTCTTTGAAGGCAGAAGCCATATCAGCTTATCGCACTGCTGTATTTTCAGATCTTAAACCAATATAAGTACATGTAAACAAGTGCTCATTTACATATATGTAAATATAAATCAAGTGAAGGAAAAGCCAATTTATCTGTTCTTGTCACTGCCTTGGATGAATTATTCTTGTATGATATGGTATGATGAAATAGAAAGCTCCTCTTTGGAGTTAGCAACTGGATTTTATTCCCTGCTCGGCAGTCATTTATAAGCTATGTGACGACTTTGGACAAATAACATGAGTTATATGTATTTCTTTTATCAACAAAATTAAAATAAAATCTGTAACTTATGTGCTATTATTATGAAGACTAAATGAGATAATCTATTGAAGGTTGATGCTAAGTAAGTTCCCAATAAATATGCACTTCCTTCCTTTCTATTTTTGGCCCATACTAAATAATAAAGACAGCATTTGGGCACATTGCAGGATATCCTACATGAGTAGCAATGGCTTCCCAGGGTAATAGATGGTGTTGCCAATAATAGCACTGTGAATAAGAGGAAGCAGCCACACAAGCAAACCTTCTCAAGGTTTCACCCTCGAGAGTTCAATGTGAGGTTCAAAGGATGACTTTGAGCATTAAACAGCCTCATGAATGATCCAACTCTGTTCCCAGCTGCGGTGCTTAATCACTACACATTCCTGAAGGTAAGATGGCTCAGCAAGGGACAGGAACCTGGAGTCCATGCTGAGTGAAAGCTTAACAGGGGTGCATGCTATGCAAACACATGGCAAGGACAGTCTGAGGTTCACCTTCTTCCTATTGAACCCTGTATGGAACAGAAACTATAGGGAGTGGAGTAAGCTTCCTGCACAGCACAATGGGTGAGCTGAGTATTCTATTCATCAGGAGTATTTTAAGGCCTTTGGGCTTTTATCAGGTTATTTCTCCTTTTACTCCCGAATGTATTTACATAGACTACCTACCAATGACAAGCAAAATTTCCCAGGCAAAAACAATCAAGACCAAAAGGAAGGATGAAACAAATGCTGTACTTTCTGAGATGCTGATAGTCTTCCTTATCTTTCTAGATACTGATTTGTCAGAAAAGACCTATAGTTAGCCATCAAGTATGCTTTGACTTATTGGCAGTTGATCAACTAGGTTAATATTTACTCATGCCAAACAAGTATTAACTTTTTTTTACTGATGACAAAGGAATGGAGGATTAAATATTATTATTAGCATTATTATTATTATTAGACAATAAGACCATTCTTTTAGGCATATGTCTTTGCTCTTCAAATTCTACACTGGTTATAAATATACTACACTTCATACTTTTCTACACAATCTTAAAAACAAGGAAGTGCCTCAGGAAGTATCATGGTACACCAGGAAGAAGACTAGATTGGGAATTTGGGGGCATGGATAGTTTGTAAGTAGACCTTACTGTCGCTACAAATTGGTTGATGAAATTCACTATCAGCCCTATACTATGGCTTTAGATAATACTGAGGGAAATAAAAGGAAATTGTTAGGTAGATCAGAATAGAAAATGGTGAACAGAAAACATGGCAGGCAATGTATGGCCCACCATGGCACTTCTTTCCACACTGCCTCATATTTTCACTCAAAATGGAGCTTCTTTGTCCCATAATGCTCTGGCTTTCCACTTAAATATTTCTTCTTCCCATTATACCCTGGGTTCCCACTCAAATGCTTCTTCCCTTACCACGCTGGGTTCCAATCAAACTCCTTTGTCAGTAGTGAGGTAGCGCCTAGTATACAACCAGATGTGGCAAATCTGATTTACTTTGTACTTGTTCCCTGAGATAGGGGAACTAATGAAAAGAGCCAAAGCAACAAATGCACAAGAAGACAATGGACTCCTAACTGACTGTGGGAACCTTCTCTGCGGAGGATCTGTACTTGACTTTTGCTTTCAATTTTGTTTTACTTCGCTATGCCTCTGCCTCTAAATCCTCCCCCCGCCCCTTATTTTTTTCTTTATTGTCAAAGTGAAGTACAGAGGGTTTACAGTTTCATATGTAAGGCAGTGAGTACATTTCTTGTTCAACTTGTTACCACCTCCTCCCTCAATTTTACCCCCCTTTTCCCTCCCCCTTTTCCTCTTCCCCCCATGAGTTGTACAGTTGGTTTACACCAAATGGTTTTATAAGTATTGCTTCTGGAAGCGTTTGTCTTTTTATCCTTTGTCTCTCGATTTTTGATATTTCCTTTCCCTTCCCTAGATCTAATACACGTATATACAGTATCCTGGAGGAGGAGCAAGCCCACACCCTAGACAGCATCCATACTTCGTTTAAAAACTCCCTAAACCACAGTGATTATGACATCCACGCTAGACAAGACAAAATTTTGTTTCAGCATGGATGGTAAAAAGGTTTAAAGTCAAAAGTCAGTAGATGACATTTAGAACTCACTTCCATGTCTTTTGTAGTTCCTCAAGTATCCTGCAATGTTCCTTTTTTGTAATCATCCTCTGAAGAGTAAAACTGCCTAGTGCATTGAGTGTGGACTAGATTACCGTCAATGGAACATGACATGCTGCCCTGTCTATCGGCTAGCAGCATATTCACATGGGGCTTTGGAATAAGTGCTTTGTGGGGCTTAGACCTTGTTTGACACTTCTGTGAACATGTCATTGAAACTAAATGCTTTCTTGCCACGTTTGAATTCTAAAGTGAGAAGTAATTGTGGTCATGAGCTATTTTACACTACTGTGCACAGACCTTTAAGAACCAGAACTCTTCTTTTGACATTTACCCCAAGTGAAGTTCATTCCAAGTTCATTGTCTTCCTTTCACTCTCCTTCTTTTCACCAGAGGTGGGAGGTATTTTGGTTTTGTGTTGTTGTTGTTTGTTTGTTTTTCTGCTTTCCCTCCAGTCTTCTGTAATTATCCAGGCCTCATATTTGGCCCTTCCCACCTCTGCTTGCTATGATGCTAATGTTGGGGCATATCATTTCTTCCCTGGAACGGAAGCATTTCCTCTACTTCCTTATCAAGGCTGGCATTCCTCAGGAGGTTCAAACCAGTATCAGCATTAAGGGATACACTCTTAACAGTCCCACTTATTTTTGTTAAAATTTACCATCTTCCAAGATCGCAAACTTTTATCTAATTTAAACACAAAGTCTACACAACAATGTTTTCAATAGGAAAAAAAATAATCTGAGATGTTAGGTAATGGAAACTCTGTATAACGAGTAACATGTCTATGCTTCTATGTTGTTTTACAGCAAGGCTTTTCCTGCTTTCTGAATTGAAGGATCCGATTTTCAAAATTAATTTCCAGCCTATCATAGTCTGATGCGTTAGTACAGTTTAATAAAAATGAATCACGAAGAAAATTCTGTTTAAAAGATAGCTACCAAAATACAAAATCAAATTTTGCATTACTAGATTCAATAGCAGTACGATGACTCGTCAGATTGCTATGCTTTCCAACTTCTTTCAGTATATCTGGAGGATTAATAACATATGGCAATTACAGTCCTCATCCTCTGATGACAGTGTAGGAACATTGCTTTATCCTTTGTCAGAAGTTTCAGGATCCAAATAGGACTGTGTTATGTCAATGTAGGTGAAAATGTGACGGATCAAATGAGAAGGAACTACTGGAGACCAAATGTTGTCTTTCAGCCTCGTGTCAAGAGATTCTACCTTTATGCTTTATTCTCCAAAGGAAGAAAACAGGACTAGAAATCACTTATAATAAACAACACTGAGTCTTGGCAGGGAAAATTCAGAAGCTAGTGAAAAATCTGCAACTATTCCAAATATTCTTAAAAAGAATATTTACTATCTACTTCTGAATTGAGAGCTTGCACTACCAGTGCATTTGTAAGCTTTCCTCTGCAAACAATTTATTTTCATCTCTATTTTATTTTATTTTTTTTTACACTCACATTTTATTTAACCCTTGCAAAAATCCTCCTGGAAGGCGATAGTGTTATCTTTACCTTGCAGGTAACAAACTGATTCAGAGATGCTAAATGCTTTTCAATGGGCATTTAGTTTCTAAGTGGTTCCACTGACATTTGTGTCCAAACCTATTAGATTCCACTGCCCATTCTACCCACTAAACTCTTTGCATCTCAGGCTAATCTCCATTTACATCAGAGATGCTACAGAACCACAGAAAATACACTTCTTTTAGTAAGCAGGAAGAAAACATGTCACCACAAAGCCCTGGGTAAGACTCAAGGACATGATAATGTGAACAGTAGTCAGATAACTACCTGTGCATTTAATTATATTTAATGAATACTTAACAGCATAAGAGTATTTAATATAGTTTTATAATATCACTGAAAAATGTTCATCATTAAGGACTGAGTATGCACTAAGATAATTAGATTACATTTAAGAAAAAAATAGTAGCTTTGTTCACAAAGTCCTAATGTACTGGGAGAAACTATCAAGAGATGAAAAATGGCTTCTTGAACTACTCATGTGTTATGATCCATTTTTTCTCTTCTTTCCTGTAAAGATTTTCAAAGAATGGGATAAAAATCTTTCACATAAGCCCAGTAGTGAGAATCTCTGTATACAGAGCATCTCACGAGATGATATTAGCATAAAGGATGCTGCTTCTATTGTACCCAAAGAACCAAGTGCTACCCTGGCGCTGCACGAAGGATGCATGAGATGTTGTGCCTCAGTCTCTTTCAACCCTGAACTCAATCTCAGCGTCATCCTTGACAGATATTTTTACAACAGAATAAACTTCAAGATCTAAAACACATAAAAATCAACAGATGTACAGAATATTTTACTTCAAGCAATCTCTGCTTTAGCTGGGGAATCTAAACCCACAGACAGGATGGGCTTCCTCAAATCCATACAAAATTTGTACTAATGTTGAATTGGAAATGTACCTTGGTTTCCTCTTGCTGTAACAAAATCCCAGAGGTTTTGTATTTTATGTGAAAAAGAAATTTACTTATATAAAAAATGCTTGGTTTCTGATATGGGACTCTTGGTTGCCTCATGTGTCAAATGGTGGATGACATTAAGGGATCCTATAGCGAAACAAAAAGCCAAAGAAGCAAAACAAAAATGTGACCTTTAAATTCTTAAATGCTAGTTTTACCCTTCTAATAGCAACCCACTTTCATGGAACCCATCCAGGTGTGCTTCACTGTGACACGTACTTGAAAGAAACACTTGAAAGGAGGAAATATTGACTTATTTTGGCTTCAGAGGCTTAAATGTAAGATACGCTGCATGTATGGTTCTGGACCTAAGGCAAAGTAGACAAGGATTGCGATGGGAGAATGTGATAGGATTCTACCTGTCGCATGGTGGCCAGACAGGAGAGAGGCAGGACAGACCTTTTACAGTCATGAAACTAGAGACCTACTTCCCACAATCAGCTTCCATTTGCCATCAGCTCCCTAAAATGTGATAATGTTACGAATCCACCAATGAATTCATCCAGAGATTTTAGGTCAGAGGCTTTATGGTCTAATCATCTCACCCTTGAGGACCAAATGCTCAACCCTTTTGTGGGACACTCCATTTCCAATCCATAATACCAAGGTCCATGAAAACTGTATTAATCTCTCCCAAGGGGAGTATTCCTAATGACATGTAATTACTTTCCATTACTGCCTCATAAAACTCCCAACATTTACCAACACTATTATACTGGGGATCAAGCTTCTAGTACATGGAACTTTAGAAAACCAAATCTTATCAAGTCCTCTCTGAGTTTCAAGGTAAAGTCCAAATTGGCTCCAAAATATGTACATCTATCACATATGCCTCTACTTTCTTATTATATCTACATATTCACTTATCTATGCCCAGTACCAAAACTAATATTTGGTAGTTTTGAGATGCTTGGTAAGTGTCCGTTACAATGAATTAAATTAGCCAGAGTACCACAGTGGAACCTTCTAGAATTCATCATGATTATCTACACTAGTAGGACTTGTCTGTGTGCTGATAAGATGAGGTGGAAGCATGTGTAATTCGTCTCATTTTTTTTATCATCTTTGCCATGAAGGAAATACAAGAGCACTCAGGGTTCCTATTGCCATTGTCAGAAGGATGAATGATTCAAAAACCTATCAAGTTTAATATGCAATTCACATCACTCCTGGTTTTTCTCATAGGCTCATTGTTCTACATTGACTTGCTTAGACATATTTCTGAACTTCGACCTACTGAGATAATGAGATGACAAAAGAAAGGATGCAAAGACGAAAAATCAAAATTATGATCAATATTAAATTGAAAATGTGACACTCTATTACTGCTCTTTCAAAGATTATAGAAAGAACCTTTCTCTCTTCTTTAGAATGAAAATGTAGCAGGGCTGGGCAACTGCATATGTCACATGGGATCCTGGTAGCGGTGATTTAAAATCAAGGTAGTATTCGACCAAAATAGAAAGAGGGTTTGTCTAGACTTCTTTTGCCCCATGAAATAGGATAAGTTTCTGCAAAGGCACTGAACTTCTGTCAGTTCCAGGGACTATTTGGGATTCCTGTGTAATTCTCCTGCTACCTTTGTGGACTAAGGAGATCTGGCACTCTTGGGAGTGAGGAATGGTGGATGGGAGGCAAGAGGACTGCCTATTAAAAAGTCCATTAAAAGGAATTCATACCTTCTCTCACAGGGGGCAAAACCCTGAGCCAGCCATTCAGTGGGCTGATATTGGTGAAATATATCTTTTATCACTGTGACTCTTCCTTTTTTGAGGAGCCCTTCTCCTCTTTCACATACTGGGGGGAACATCTCATTCCACAATATCCTTTTGAGGCCTTAGGCAACACCTTGAACTAGAAGCCTTAGCTTGTCTCATGAGGATTGTGAAATCTACCTAACCGTATTGCTGTGAGAACTAAAGCAGATATTCATAGTGACTTGATTGTTCTGAATGTACTTGATGTAGTAATTTATCAGACTTTTCCAATAGTTCTCTGAGGTGTTATCAGAGTCAGCCATGGAGATACCATGAATCAAAGTCGAATATCTTGGCCAAGGTTACACATAGTTTACATATGATGGTGCCAGGCTTCTCTGCAGGTAGCCCCTCCTATGGTTTATGCCAGTGACCATGATGCTCAATGTCTCCTGATAAATGGTGGTCCTTCCTTCTGTGTGCCTGTCACCTCAGGACAGTACTCTGTCATCTCTCGCATTCTGCCTCTGTCCCTGTGTGATCTCTAGACCACCACCTACACAAGCAGCACCCTGCCATGCGATCCAGTGGAACCCAGCCCTCCCTCTAGAGTCCACAGAGCACTCACTCCATGCTTCTCCCACCAGAGTGCCTCTGTGTTACAAGCATGTTTTCTTGCCCCTTTGACTCACAAAGAGAATTTCTATTTTGGATTTTGATTTTATGTGGCAGCTTTGAGAAATTCTAGTTCCGGTTCTGATCTGGCCTTGGCTCCATTACAAAGGCACTAAGACCTCTGGTAGAGCTGGCTTCACTCACCTTTTGGCACAAGCATGTGCCTTTCCCAGAGAGGAAAACAGGCTCTGTACACACCCTTTATATACAAGGAGATGAGAAAGGAAAAGACGGCTGGCTACACTATACCAGGAACAAAGTTGGCTAGAAATAAAACAAATTTAAATTTTAATTCTTGTCAGGTGAAACTACCTCCAATGGTAATCCTCAGATTTCTTTTTTATCTCCAAAATTAGAAACGTTAATAGCTGCTATTATGCTGTAAAACATTTTAGAGTTTACAATGAAAACAATAATACACTGTATACTTTTACAGTACATGTCACCTAGGATTCCCCGTGGCTTTCCTACACTGTACAGGAGCAAAGCAGGAAATTCAGGACAACTGCCTATGACCAGCTGATGGAAAGTTCTTCTACCCCAATACATGAGCTTCAAATAGTATTTGATGCAGTTGCCTAGATTTCCTCTTAATACCTAATTTAATCTCTAGCATAATTCTGTGACAGTAATTTTTGCCCTTATTCCCATTGTACAGAAAGGTCAAATTAAGGCTCAGAAAATCAAAGTACGTGTTCCTCAGAGGCCCGGAGCGATCCCATGGTAATGTCAAGTTCTAATTTTGATTCAATCTCCTGAGATCTTTCTGCTCCACCTTATGCTGCACTCTCCTGTGGACGTTCTAATGAGAGTCAAATGCTGAGTAATATTTATTGGGTAATTACTAACTGTCAGGCACTATGTTCAGTGCTTAAGTGATTTTTATCACTAACTTCACCATGATTGCATGAAATCTTTGTAAGGATAATTACAGCGAAGAATACTTAGATTTGGGGAAGTTATTTTCTTGCTTGAGATCTGCTAGGCAGTATATGACCAATAATTCAACTTTTTCCAAGATGTATTTATGTGTCTGCCACCCTCATCAATGGAGATAAAAGCAAGGCACAGGATAGAACAAACCCTTACTCCATGGAAATTGAAGAAGGCAAGATAATGCATAGTCATAAGGACTAAAAACAATTGGGGGAGAAAGGATGAAGGTGTCAAAGGGATAGTTCTGGAGCTTCCTTTCTCTCTATCCTTCCACTTCCCAAGGTAAGGAATTTAAAACATGCTGGGAATTGTATTCCTCTAAACATATGGTAGCATCCTGATGTTCAAGATGGAATGGCTGGCATACCAATGAGTCTTCTTTAAGAGAATTTAGATTTTGGAAAGCAGAGTTTTAGTCAAATCATTCATGGCTTTAGAGAAAATTTCATGTAAAAGATTTGGGTTCTCCAAAGTTTTTCTTTGTTAAAAGCGTTTTTTAAGGAAATTATTACTTTAGCATGATTATTTCAAAATTGCAGGACTAGAGCAAAGATTTTAGGTGTGTAGTTTGCAAGAAGTTTATAGTGGTTCGTGACTAAAGACTTTTTCAGTGTGCTGTTGAATTTGGTTTGCTGTATTTTGTTAAGATCTTTTAAAAGCCAGAGGAAAAGAGCCAGATTCATTATGAAGCAAAAAACATTGCAAATATTCTGACAATTGACTTTTTGTGGGAAAAAGGATTGAGGATGAATAAGCATAAGCAAATTTACAGTTTTCACCAAGTAATAAAATAGAAGCTTTGGGGACTACAGCTTACCAAAAATCCCTCCTAAGGGGCTGGGGATATGGCCTAGTGGCAAGAGAGCTTGCCTCGTATACATGAGGCCCTGGGTTCAATTCCCCAGCACCACATATACAGAAAACGGCCAGAAGTGGCACTGTGGCTCAAGTGGCAGAGTGCTAGCCTTGAGCAAAAGGAAGCCAGGGACAGTGCTCAGGCCCTGAGTTCAAGGTCCAGGACTGGCCAAAAAAAAAAATCTCTCCTAAGGGGCGTAGCAGAGACCATACCAGTACTGGCAAGTGCGATGAGTCCAAGGACATTTGAAATAAGTCACTGAAAAAAAGATGAGAAATGCTAGGATGTAACTTTGATAGGAAATTTGCAGAAAATTCAGAAAATGTATATGACACTATCCAGAATTAAGACATGGAAAGACCTTCATCCAACAATAACAAATACAATGTTTTATCAGCAATGCTAGAACAACAGACTGTCTCCTGTTTCTTAATGCAGCTGGAAAAAAATAAAGGAAGAAAGAATGCTAACTCTAATATTTTTCAGGTCTTAAAAATTGTACTTTGTTTTAATTGCTTCCCTTACTATAAATATTTCACTTCTCACTAGAATTGCATTTTTGTTGTCATATTGCTTTTTTATATCTGTTGAAGTTACAGGTCACACAAAGCCCAGATCTACTTATACAGTTCAATCACATGTTGAAAAGCTGAACAAAATGTGTGTGTGTGTGTGTGTGTGTGTGTATATATACATATATAAAACTATATTTTACCAGGGATGGCTTCTTCTTGATCCTAGCAACTGATTCTTTTAATGCACAGTTGGACTTTGTTGGACTTTGTTTGCTTTATTTTGTTGAAGATTTTGACCTCCATGTTCATTAAAGAGTTATTATTCTATAGTTTTCTTTTCTAAAACCAGTGTCTGTCCCTGGCTTTAGTTTCAGTACAATTCTGATCTCATAAAATGAATTGGGAAGTGTTCCCTCCTCTAGTTGTTTAGAAGAGCTTGAGAAGAATTGAGAGTTCCCTTTTAAGTGTTTGGTAGAATTCAGCCACAAAACTGTCAGTTCATAGACTTTGGAGGGCACAATGTATATGAGATAATATATATGCTATACACTATGACCAGAATGAGGAACAAGAAACATATGATCTTCTCTAGATACAGATAAAGCATTCAGTGAAAGTCATTGTTCTTTCTTTTTAACAACTTCTGAGAAATTATGTTTAGAAGACTCCTAACACAATAAAGGCCATTATGATAAAAATCATATTAGTATACTCAATGGTGATAACTTTTTAAAAAACCAATAATGAACTAACCTAAAAAGCAATCACAAAGAACATTCCATTTATAATTGCATCAAAAATATTAAGAAAATCTTTAACCAAGGAGGAGAAAGAAATTTAATTTGAAAAATACGAAACACATGTGAAATTATTGATGATACAAATAAGTAGAAAGATATCTAGTGTTCCTGGTTTGAAAGGTTTACATTAGTAAAATGTCAGTGTTCCCAAAAGCAATCTGCAAATTCAATACAATGGTTATCAAAATACTAATGACAATCTTCATAGGGAAAGAAAAACCTTATAAAAATATTTGAGGAACCATCAAGGACTCCATACAACAATATCAATCTTTTGATTGTGTAGGATTTTTATGGGTTGTTAGATATCAGGCCTTCAACTGAGAAGAGAGGGAAAATGAAGGAGGTACTAAAGATATGCATGGGGAAGGCAGCTTCATACTGTCTATAATTGACACAAAGCAAATAGCTAAAATATCAAAGATGAAGGGAAAACAGGCAGGGACAAGAACGTTTTCAGGATTGTTTAGTGTAGAGTCATAAACATAAGCAGACCAAATATCTCTCGGCAATTCTTAGGTCATGTCTGAGATTAATATGAATGAGATCTGAAGATTTCAGTCAAACATTCAAATCTGTGTCAGTGTAAGCAAAAATGAGACATTGTAGGGACATTCAAATTGCAATTCAGTTTTTCTCAAGCCTTGCTGGATTCTTTTGCCAGCCCTTTGGTCAGAACTCACTCCTAGGGCAAACCCAATGTAGAATTTGAAGCTGTGGAGAACAGACTTCTTCCTTCTTAGCAACTACAAATATGACAAAGAAAATGCATGTTGATCACCAGACTCATTTCCTCTTCTTCCTGGGCAGATAGAGACTGTGTTCACCAGATTCCCTTGTTGTGTGATGACTGACTCAGTCTGGCCAATGGAATGTGGGTAGAAATGATACCAGGAGGGCAAGCCATTTCCTGTCTAGCCTTGCCCAGAATTCTTCAGATTTTTTCAGGTTGTCATGCTCTCCCCTGTCTGCTAATTTAGCAAAGGATTGATTGCAGATCTCGGAGTCCCAAAAGGTGCTGGAACATTAGGGCCCTAGAAAACACTAGGCACCTCACTCACTTGGAGTACCACTTTCTATTTGTCCACTAGATTATGATGTAAATTACAAACAGAACTGTTATCATGTTTTGAACTTTGAGTGTCTGTGAATTGTCACAGAATTAGCATACTGCTTAGTATATAGCAAGTTACCTGACTTCATTTGGCCTCCATTTCTTCATCTATAATATATTTTGGCACTTCTCATGATGACTGACTATATAACATGTCTGTTGACACACATATTCTGCATTGACTCTTTTTCTTGCTCAATGCTCAAATTCCAACTTTACCAAGCCTGATCCAAGACATGTTTCTGGAAGTTTCCATTCTATGTTAGCTAACGAGTACACATGTCAAGTAGAATATGAACCACAGCTTCCAGGGCATCTGTAGTTAAACTCAACTTTATGAATTAGCTTCAAAGGAAAAGCACATTTCCTTCCAAGTTTCCCTGACAAAAGACTTTGGTATCGTCTTTTATATATAAAAAAAGAAGATGAAAGCAACAATGATTTTAAAGGTAGAATAGTTTATAGCTTTTCTATTGTGGTTTTATAACTTCCCCAAGCTGTAAAAAAAAAAAAGAGAGAGAGAGATTTAATCTCTTGTTTTAATTGTTTGCATTTTTTTCTCTCTCTCTCCTCTGATAAAAGAAAATACCTCTTGGGTATCTCAGCTGATATCAGGCAGGCAAAAGAAAACCTTTAGATCGATATTCAGCCTTTCCACTTACATGCGTTTTATGGTGATTGGGTTTAAACTCACTTTAGCAACACTTACTGTGCCAAGTCACCCTTTCTCTTAAGGTATCTATGGTTGGGATTGAATGGAACTGATTGCATGAAACTTGAACAGTTCAGAGTTTAGGGTCACTAATTTTGGTAAGCTACCTATCACCAGGCAGTGTTTTCGAGTGTTCAAAGTAAAATAAGAGCCAGAGTTTCAGGCAATACACAAGGGAAGTATTTTCACCAAGTTTTCATAGTTTAAAAGGGCAGCTTGAATTCAGCAAGCACTTCTAGAGTGTATAAATTTCCAAGAAGAAATTGGTGGAAGCAAGTCAGTTGAGAGGATGCTGTTTGGTGAGAGGATTCCCGTAGGCATTTGCCTACCATTTGTAGGAACATCTGAACAGAGAAAAGAAAAATGACAACATCACAAGATTCTGACATCTGGTAATTGCGAGGCATATAGTCTTTACACTAATGTAATGCACATTCTCACATTACAGTCATGCTTAACAGTTACCCACGTGTCATTCAGAGAGAGACACTGTATGAAAAGAATTTTGGTGGCACAGAATCCCTAGTCCGGAGCATGAAGATATGATAAATGAGCCACTTGGGAAAACTATCTACATAGTATTTATTTGTAACTAGCTTTGTAGGATACTAGAATAGGAAGAAGATTTAGAATCTAGCTAGCTCTGATCATTTCTTTTTAACAGATGAGGAAATCAAGTCTCTGAGAGGGTAAATGACTATACAAGGATCAAAGAGAACCTAGTAAGGTCCCTAACTAGAGCTAAATGGATCCTACACTATCCATCACCTCCCCCTTGCACAGGGTAGACTTTCCTTTCATTGCTCCATTTCCATTTTTGCCTAGACAAGACAAAATCACCTCAGGTCCTCGGGCTCAGTTGTCTTTCTCATCTAATCAGGTAAATGCCTAGAAAGAGGACGCTTTCATCCTTTGGCAACCAACTTTGTCAAAAATCTGTAGCAGGAGATCATTCTTTTACATTTTAAATAAGAAACTTTTTAAGACTTGTATGCTGTGAATCCTTTCTTTTTTTCCTTTGCTTCTTCTAATTTTGTCTCCCAATAGGTGAAAAGCAGTACCGTGGTAGAAGTTAGGGAACCTCCTTTGGACAATCAGTCCCTAAGTGGGTGCCTATGGGCAAGTTTCAGCCTCTCTGGATCTTTTTCTCACCTGTAAAATGAGAAGTTACATGGGAGTGTAACTGAGGCCCTGTGAGATTTACAACATTACATTTAAAAAAGAATTCATCTTCTGCCAATGCCACAAGACACAGGTTTCGAAAGGAGATGCAATAATTAGCATTGCCCAGCCAAGAATGCCTTTGGAGCAATCATTCTCTTGTGTCTGGACGTCCTGAGAGTCGAGCTAGACAGACTCCAATAATAATTAACAGGTAAAAATTAATTTCATTGAGTATTTAATACCTCTTAGACACTGTTTCAAGCATAGTATTTGTATACACTTATGTAATCCTCCCGATTGTGTAAAATACATGTTATTAGTATTGCTATGCCTGTGAGGAAATAAAGGCAGAAAAGGGTAAATAATTAGCCCAAGGTCACACAGCTGGCTTGGCCAGGATGCAAATCTTGATAATCCATTTTTGGAGCCAAAACGCTCAATCATTCTGCAAGGTTCTTATAACAGAGATATGGATACACAGAGAAGAGACTTGGAGATCCACCTAGATGAAGTAGTTCTACTGTGGTCTGTATATCTCTCCCAGAATTTGGCTTGGAACTGTGCATTCCCAGTGCACCATTATTATGGTGGGTCCTTTATGAGGTGGTTGCATCCTCCTGGGTAAATCAGTGCCCTTTTCCTTCCAAACTTCCTCCATGCAAGGGCAGGGTTCATTACTTCCCAAGGATACAATAGCAAGGGACCATCTTGGAAGCACAAACTGAGTCCTCACCAGACACAAAACCACCTTGCCTTCATCTTGGATTTTCCAGCTTCCATTACTATAAGCAATACAATTAACTCAATCTGTAAATGTCACAATTGAAGACATTTTGTTATATCACCATGAACAGACTAATACATATACCCATTGTACATTGAACACATACTTATTACAATTCACTAAGTGATTTTTATCCATTACCTTATTCAATCTTGAGTAGATAATTCACTCAACATCCATTTATTGAGGGCTTACAATCCAGTAGACACTCTTACAGGGAATTTCAAGAAATCAGTTGAGTTATTCACATATTATAGACCAGGAAGCCATCTGTGAAAGAAATTATATAATTCTTCCGAGACTATGAAGTTCCTAAGAAATAAAATCTAGTTTTGAATCCACAATAATTTGACCCCCAAATCGCTAGTATCTACTGTTGATTAAGTGATTTTTTTCTGCCATTGAAATCCTAAGAGATTACTTACAATCTGGAACAATTATTTTTTATTATTTTGAGGCAAATGTCCATTCTAATACATCATTGAGGACATTTTACTGTTTGGAGTGTGTGTGTGTGTGTGTGTGTGTGTGTGTGTGTGTGTCACAGACAAAACCACACAGGAAGGCAGAGGTACTGGAGGCAATGAAAGGATTTGCTCCATACTTTCATCATTCACCAAACTGCCTATTGTTTTCTGTCATTGCCAAGGCGAGAGGCAGGTGGGGTGATGAGAAAGTAGAGAAGGGCAGGATAAATAGGTGGTGATGGACTGGGGTCAAATGAATCAAATGCATTCAAAATCATAGGATGAGTCACCAATGATGAGTGACTGGCAAGGTGTCATGTTTGCAGGAAAAAACAAAACAGAATGAAAGACCTTGGGTCACAGTGGCTACAGGCTCAGGAGGACTCAGGCATTTTCATTGACATCCCGAAAGAATAGGAAATCTTACATATCTGACTCCCATCTTGGGCCTAATTTCTTGTAGGTAAAGGCTCTTTGTATCAAAACAATTCAATGGAGGGAGCTGAAAATTAGAATCAAAGTTAATCAATAGAAGCTTTAGAGGAAATGTCCATTTCTTATATAGACACATACAGTCACATCATCCTTTCACATATGTGAATCAGACAACCCTCCAGAAATATGGAGCACATTTTTCTCCTAGTCATACTGATGGGAGAATGAATGCTCAGAAAATTTAAAGAGAGATAGAAAATCAAAGTGGTCTATATGGATAGAGAGAAAGAGAAGATTTACTGTGAGACGGTAGAGAAGGACTGGGAATATGCCATTTACTGCTGTACGACTAGGAAATCTAGTGATATAATTTAGTCCAAGTCCAAAGGCCTGAGAAAAGGGATGATGAAATCCTGTCAACCTTAGTGACTTAAGGTTTAAGAACCACAAGCTTTCATATCCTAGCACAGAGAATATAGATATTCCAGCTTAAGACGAGACCAAGACAGAATTCAACTTTCCTCTACCTTTCTGTGCTATCTAGGCCCTGCAGGATGGCACTCATATATAAGGCAATGACAGCCTACTGATGTGAACACTAACTTCTGAAAATGTTGTCATTGACAAGTTCAGAAATAATATTTTGCCAGATGTCTGTGTATCCTTTTAGGTTAGTAAAGATGACATGTAAGTTAAACACTCACAAGATCAGGGTTTAGCTGAACATGAGAGGAGGTATCTTAGTAAGTTTTGCTTCTCTTAAGGGCTAATCTCCCATGGAAACAGGACTGTCTAGTTAGTGGCATTTGGATGTAAAACTTCAAAAGACATCTAAATCTAAAATATCTCTCGTGCCTATGATCGTGTACCAGGGCAACATGAATAAGAGTGAATCTCTCTCATTGGCTGTTATTCAACTGCCCTTGAAGACTGTTGTGTGTAATGGGTTCATTTGTGTCTTCCAGAAAGATTCCTCTCAGTCCAAACTCTCCAGTGACTGAGACTATGACCTTATTTAGGAACAGGTTCTTTACTGTTGTAATTAAGGAAACTGAACTGAGACCAGCCTAGAAGGCCTCAACCTCAATCCCAAGACGTAAGAAAAAACATGGATATCAAAGGCACAAAGAAACCTGGAAAAGTATGGTTCTCTCAGAACTTCTGAAGGAATCAACCCTGGTTCTTACTGAGTGTTGATGGGAATGAGGGAGACCAGAGGGAGATTGGTATGACAGTTTGTTCTTCTTTATCCTCTGACTACCAACCCTTCTTCTTGAGAAGAATTCGGCTAGTCTCAAACCAAACCTGGCTCTTCTGGTGCAGTTCACCTGTAAGAGACCATTTTGAATGGGCTTGGTCCTACACGTTTTGGCCACAGGAATAGGAGCAGCTTTTGATAATAAAGTGAGCTCTTACTCTTCTTATCTTGTGTCCAATTCCTCTGAGTGACCGTTGAAAGGAGTTAAGTCAGAGATGAAAGTAAAAGCTGGAATCTGGCCATGACAATTGCCCTTCCAGTTCTCTGATAGTCTCTTTAAGTTCTTCTCCCTGGCTTTGGTACAGTAGGTTGAGAAGTGGGGGAAGGGAGTGAATTGTAAAAAGGGAAGAAAGCAAGAAAACAAGTATTTCTTTGTCCAGAGTGCCAACAAAGAGAAAGGATGTACAGCCCTGTAACTTGATGTGGGAGGACAACTGCACGCGCATCAAAGGATGAGGAGGAAATTGAATTCAGTTGGGACAGTAAATAGATATGCTGGGACACCCTAGTACTGTCAACGTGGTGAGTTCAAAGACTTCTTACTGATTGTCAGGCATGGTCAAGAGTGCTTCCATGTGGAAGAGCTCCCCCAGGATAGTTTTATGGAATATTGCATAATAGCATATTCTCACTTTCTCAGCACTTAGAGCTATCTTAAAATAGGGAACAATTACTTTCTGTTAAGTTAGATGACATATTTTACAAGACATTCTCTGTAATAGCAATAGCCAGACCTAAGTGGGCTGCATATGCTCATAGATATTAGGAATTTCTAGCATACCTCATGAGTTCAATCTTATTGTCTTACCCAAAGCCATTCATTCATCTACTAATGCAGAGATTATATCTGTGGGTTACTCATACTTCTTTTTTCAGTGACCCCATCTTTTCTTTTTCCAAAGGCAGCACAAAAAGTGTTTGAAACATAAAGGAATAGTAGTAACTTGCATTTCTTCAGTAGGCCAATCCTTAAGGACATAGTATTTCAGTTAGAAGGTAATGGAGAGAGGGCTACAAACATGGATCAAGCTGTAGTGACTGCCTGGCAAGTTACCTTGGGTTCAAACCTCATTACTGGAGGAGCAAAAAACAGTAATGGAGGAAGGGTCAAAGATATACAGAAAACTCCCATTCGTGACATTTCTGGATGGATCTCCTATTTGTTTAAATTTTCCATGAAGTAATTGGCAACTTGGTCCAGATGCAGGACTAGCCCTGTTTGTGGGTTTGCCAGCGAAACTAATGGCGGCTGGATCCATCATTTTATGTATTTACTGGCATGGATTAAGAAATTAAAATGACCACTTCCGGCTAGCAGGTACTTCCTGTTTACCAACCTCTATGCCACATACTTTAATGTTCTCTATGACTGAACGTCCCCGTAACAACTTTATGATATAACAACACTTTGAAATTATAGATGAAACAAACCAAACCCAGAGAGGTTCGAGAACTTTCTTAAAATAACACAAAGTAGTGTGCAGTTCAATTATGTATTTGGCTTCTAATTCCATGTTACCCCCAGGATTCTCAGAAGACAACTTACAATGCTGGAGATGTGGCACAAGTGGTAGTGATCCAGATTTGAACAAGAAAACTGAGTAATAGTGCAAGCTCCTGAATTCCAGCCTTGGCATCAGTACTAAAAATAAAGCCAGTGGGGAGGTGGGCGTGGGGAGCATCTTTCATTTTTCCATTTGTAGATGTGTTTTCCCCATTCCTCCTCTTCCTCTTTCTCCTTTATCTTCTCCCTCAGACATTGCTTAAGGGCTTACTACATCACTTGGAGTGAACTAAGCACATGGTACAAATAATTTCTCTTTTCCTACTACATAGTTAATTGCATCGTCATCTCCGTTGTAGAGATGAGCAAATGATGACTTTTACATAGGGTGATGCTGTCATAACCTTATTTTGACATTTTAAGGTCTAGTAGAATACTCTGGTCTGTTTCTGTACCTTCATCATGTAGGTAATCATACCAGGTGGATGGGTAAGTAAATTCTAAAGTTTTCTAGACATAATAAAAAGAATTTATGAGTCCTGTTGGGTGTTTTTTGCACACTTAATATATTATCTGTCATAAGTTTGCTCTTACTTATAGTTGAATTCTCTCCTGCTACAATAAAAGACCACTTCATCTGATGTAGCCTTCAGAAATGGTAGAATTTGTCATCCCCCTCCCTTCCTGAAGCTACACACTTCCCATGTGTTACAGCCCGACACCTCAGCTGCGTGACACTTGGCAATCATTACAGCCCCCAGGCAAACCCACACTATGAATTAATGTAACATGAGAGAAAGAAAGTGTCTTGGTTTATTAACTGGATTTGGATGTTGAGGTAAAAAACAAATCATTCTCTAGAAATGTGTGGACTTGTTATTGAGGTCTTCTTTTTTTTCTTCTATTTTTTTTTTTTTTTTTAGCTTTAACAAGGATTTGTTTTAGTATAACAGGATAAAGCGGAGAGGAATAAAGGGGAAAAAAGAGAAATATTTCCTGCTTCCCTCACAGAAAATGTGAGTTAAAGACTGTGGTCATTTCTTTACATCCATCATGAGATTTGGATGCATCTATGATTATATCTGTGGTACACAATAGACTGGAATCGAAAGTTAGTGTTTAGCGTTGTCCATGATTTGTCAGGCCCAACAGTGAAGAAAAGAAGAGTAGTCAGATGCTTCTACAGTTGGAGTTGTCTGTGATATACTTGCAACTCTCTCGTAGGTCTTGCAGAAAACTGGCAGTTTGAGAAATGAATGGTATCAAGATGAAATATCATTGATCCCACCTCAAAGTCGGAAATTCATTGTCACTTATTCCAGCAGACATGTATTTGGTTTATATGCCATGGTAGTCACCATACTTACTTCTGGGCATAGAGAGATAAATAAAACAGCACTTCCTCTGAAGGAGACAATGGATATATGCAAGCACTAGCACACACACAGGTAGGTAAATGATAAATTTCAGGGAAACTGCATAATATATGTCTATCACTTAACAGAACAGTGATTAATGTTGAGTTTGTAGAAGAAGAGAAATTGGTGCAGGGTCTTGAAGGATGTAATCTTTAGTATTCAAAGATAAGGAAAGTGTTCATCTAGATGAAGAAAACAAGTAGACTTAAACTACAGAGAAAGGCAGCCAGTGGATTGTACAATTTAGGTGAAGCATCCGCTACCGTAGAGACAGAGTGAAAGAGCGACCAGAGATGAGAGATGAGAAGGAAGATTGGATACTTTATTGTTAGCTTCAATGTGTGGTTGGGATTTTGATTTTATTCTCAAGGTCATTTAAAAACCAGCATATCAGTGTAGCCAGGATAAATCTAACACACACACACACACACGCTTTTTATACATATGTATTCCTTCACACTGAAGGAACCATTGTGTCTTTTGAGGAAGACAGTATAATCACTGTAAGATTATTGGTATAATAGGAGCAGAGCATCCCTTTATTTCAAATGTACCACTGGTTAGTAGAAACATGCAATGCTAATCTCACAGTAAACTTTTTAAGGAATATAAATACCCTTTCTGCTTTTTATGATGGGGCTTGAAACTCCAGGCCTCGTGCTTTCACTAGGCATTTTCACTCAGGGCTACTACTTTAGACATAACCTCAGTTCTAGCTTTTTGCTGATTAATTGGAGATAAAAGACCCTGGAATTTGGCAGCCTATCCTGATTTCCAACCTCTAATCTCAGATCTCAGACCTCCTGAGTCGCTAGAATAATAAGTATGAAGCACTAGTGCCTGGTAATTATTCCCTTTTGAAAATAAATGGAAACACTGAAGTCTAGAGTCCATTATGGAATTTGTACCAGGGAAAACAGATTTTCAGAATCATTCATATCTGGCTCAAAAATTATTTTCTTTTTTTTTCACTATTCTGTTATAGTTTGGGAATCCAAATGGTAAGTGTAGAAAGCACAGATTAGAAAGAGATACAGGTAGAGATGAGAAACTGGAAGTGCAGTTAGGAAATAACACAT
Organism: Perognathus longimembris pacificus; assembly: GCF_023159225.1. Lineage (NCBI taxonomy): Eukaryota > Metazoa > Chordata > Mammalia > Rodentia > Heteromyidae > Perognathus > Perognathus longimembris. The sequence goes on from NC_063172.1 coordinate 10,874,419, forward strand.
ACTCTGGACAATGATGGCAAGGAGAAGTACCAATGGAACTAGATAAGAGAGACATCCCCTGGGACTCTGAGAGACTGGTGTCTGATTGGCTCTTATGGGTAAAAAGTGAGAACACAGACAATGTTTTGAAATCTAGGGGATAGAAATATCATGAATGTAAGTTTCCTTGCAGCCCTCTCATTGCAAATCGAATGTCCCTGGGATCCTGTGACCATGCATCAGGACTTCTTTTGACTTCTAATTTCCTAACCGTTGCCATAGACAAACTCAAGCCAGACTCTTTTGCAGGAGCTTGGAAGTAGATTGGGGTGTGCAAGAGATATCTCCCACAGCTGGGCTCAAAGGTCGTGCTCTCGGACCCTCAGAGACAAGGCCAAAGGAGCCATTTAATGAGTACGGACACTGCATGAGAGATAGAATCACCTCCAGTGAACTCATTAGGTCTTTGTAGGTGAAATAATTTATATACTTGTTGTGCACAGCAGTTTCAGAGCCTCACAAGGCAAAACTTGAAAGAGTAATTGGTTTCTTTTATCTTTCTTGCCAAATACAGAAGGGAAAGCAACAACATAGCTGCTCCACGGCCGAACGTCCATGTCAAACGTGCTAACTCTTTGGGGGTTATGGCATTTTTAAATTCCAGACAGCAGTGTGCATAAGTGGAAGAAGGCTTTTGTTTTTATAGAGGTAATCAGGAAGATGAGGGGATAAGTAGGTTGGGAGAGATGAGGAAGAATGATGAAAGGGGTGACATCAATCAAGATGAATTGTACTCATATACTGACATATTGAATTGAAACCCTTTTCTACAACTACTTAAAGATAATAACAGTAATAACAGGTGCTAACGAGCTAACTGTACACTGAAACCTCCCAAACTGTGAGACAAAATTAAACTTGTGTGTGTATATGTTTGTGTGTGTATATATGTGTGTGTGTGTGTGTGTGTGTGCGTGCGTGTGCGTGCGTGTGTGTGTGTGTGTGTGTGTGTGTATCTGTGTCCTGGGGATTAAACTCTGGGCCTAGACTCTGTCCCTGAGCTTTGTTTTCCAAGGCTAGAACTCTACCATTTCTAGCTTTCTGTGGTTAATTGGAGATGTGAACCTTACAGACTTTTCTGCCTAGGCTGGCTTCAAACCCCCGACCCTCAGATTAGCCTCCTCAATAGCTAGGGTTACAGGTGTGAGCCATCAACTTCCTGTTTAAACTTCGTTATATGAAAAAAAAAAGAAGTAATCAGAAGAAATTCCCAAGGTTAAGGGGAGATTAACTTCATTATTTAAATTAAGCACTGACTGGAAATGGTGATAAGGAAATTAAATGAACACAATCTCTATCATTAAATAACCTATTTCAGTGGGAAAAAAAAAGATCAGTATCTATTTTCTATCAGGTTGATAAGGACTATTCTGGGATACAGTTGACAGTCACAAGACAAAGGTTAAGACCCCCTCCCTACACACACACAAAGGGAATGCCCAACTTTGCTTAAGGATGGTTCCACTCAGGGAGTGAGATTTAACCTTCATCTTGATGAAGGGATAATGCCTAAAAATAGTGTCCCAGTAAGAAAGAACAGATTGTACAAAGGTGTGCCTGCTCTTCTGCTCTCAGTGGGCTTCAGTTGTACCCTTCCCTTAGCAGATGAACTGCAGACACCCTTACCAACACATGGCATGAAGAACCAACCCACTCTCTAGAAGTCTGAGTTGTGCCATTTTACTGTACGGCTCTCAAGCTGTTTCCAGGTTTGAGATGTTCCTTCTTTCCTTTCTTCTTTGTCATTTCTAAGATATATTAGCCCTTAGTATCATAGAAATGATGTGTCTGAAGTTCTTGGTAGAGAGGGATGGGTGAGAATGTTGAAAAGGGTGACATTGATCAAGATGTATGGCATTCATAAACTGCTTTGTGGAATGTTGAATGGCAAGTCCTTTGTACAATTATTTGAAGATAACAAAAATACTTTAAAAAGACTTTGTCTTTTGAATTTCTTATTTTATTACACTATATCTTCCCATATATTTGTCTAAAAGAATAGGACACTGTAGAAATGAGACACAAGGCTAGGGGCAGTGACTGTCATGTAAGCCATGTGATGTCCTGTGATGTGAAGACAGACCCAGGAATGAATAATAAAAGGATTTAAAAGCAGTGCTTAGGCCAAAATAAGGACCCAGGAAGACAGAAGAAAGTGTTACCCAAAGAGAAGGAAACTTAAGAAAAGATTCGATATTTAACAAATATATTTTCCCTCTTAAGTACTGAGGCATTCTTTGTTTGAGGAAAACATAGACTATTGTTAAGAAAGAGATTTTGGAATTCTCTCCTACTAGGATAGGATCAAAATAAAGAATGAAAATGGCACCCCAAATTCTCAATGGATAATATCCAACAAAGCCATTTTTCCCCCTTTGCTTTTCAGAGGGTGTTGTTTCTTTGAGCAGCAGTGCTTATACTTGTACAAAAAGTAACAAGACTAGAGCCCTCTGAAGAAGCAGAAGGTGGTCACAGTGAAAGGATTGGTACCCTTGGTGAAAGAATATGTCCCAGCCATCCCAGGGGACCATACGGAGGTAGTCATGGACAGGAGAAGAAGGTTTATAAGGAGGTTTATTAGTGGAGTCTTATCTCCCATGGGAGCGGGAGTAACATGGTGTCTGGCTTCTGCACCTTATCCAGGTGGTAGCTTCCCTGGGGCTAAAGGGGTAGTAGGTAGGTCTTAATGGTGAGTAGGAGTGGTCCATTATAGTTCTCAGGCATGGAGTTTAGGTGTGGGTGGATCTGGGGGCTAATGGGAGTTACTGAGGACCTAAGGAGGGGGAAATGCTAACACTTGGGACTAGAGATTCACCTAGACCAGAATGGATGCCTCATATACATCTTCTACTAACTCTAGGAGGTGCTGCTATAGTCCACTTAGGGCAGTGTGTTTGCATTCAAGTGTAAGAAAGGGGGTCCATCTGATTAGAGTACACTCTAGGCATGTCTGAAATACCATAGTTAAAACCCTTTGGATGATTAGCATACAGTAAACAAATACAAGAATGAAAAGAATGTAAAACAGTTCCCAGTGGAGGTACTAGTTACAAAGTGAAGGGTGTGCAGAGAGGGTGGGGGAGGTAAACATGGTCAAAATACTTTAAGAATGTGGATAAAAATAGAGCAATGGAGCTAGATGAGATTGGTTGGGAAAGGGGGTAGGTGGGAAGAGGGAGAGTGCCAGAGAGTTGATCAAAGTGCAGTGTGTGCATTTATGGACATGTCAAAATGCAATCCTCCTGTACAAATAACTGATGCTAACAGGAATGTTAAAAAAATTATCCGGGGCTGGGGATATAGCCTAGTGGCAAGAGTGCCTGCCTCGGATACACGAGGCCCTAGGTTCGATTCCCCAGGACCACATATACAGAAAACGGCCAGAAGCGGCGCTGTGGCTCAAGTGGCAGAGTGCTAGCCTTGAGCGGGAAGAAGCCAGGGACAGTGCTTAGGCCCTGAGTCCAAGGCCCAGGACTGGCCAAAAAAAAAAAAAAATTATCCGCTTCCTTCTGAAATCTCTTTATCAATGCTAAATATAGTTGTGCTCATGTAAGTATGAAAACATAGGATCTTATGAATATATACATACATATATTGTCCACAGTGTGTTATAGCAGGGGAAGAGTGCAATGGTACAGTTCCTTTGAACAACTAAGTTACAGCTTAACAAAAGGAATACTGGGAAGCTGACACATATGTTGTCAGGAGCGAGGGAGGTCAAAGGGAAAGGGAAGACAAATGGAAAGAGGAAGTGTGGGTGAAAACAGTTATAAAATTCCATGTAATGTGAAAGTGGGACTGCGTAACTTGAGGAGATGGATGAGGTCAGAAGAGATGGAGGAGGGACGAGGTCTGGAGAGATGGGGGAGGGACGAGGTCTGGAGAGATGGGGGAGGAACGAGGTCAGGAAAGATGGGGGAGAATGGTGAAAAGGATGACATCAATCAAGATGCATTATACTCATAATTTGGGACGTTATAGTAAAACCCCTTGCACAACTTCTTAAAGACAATAAGTAAGCAATAATACTAAAAGTATGTAAATGACAGTTATACAGTATCTGAAGATGGGATTGAAGAAAAGAGTATCAGATTTGGTGCTAGGGAATAGAGGTATCTCATCCTGAAGAAATGATTGCTTTAACTTTGAAGCAATCACAAATTCAGTTTTGTTCTTCCCCAAACCCTTGGGGTATGACATGATGAGAAAACATTTATATGGACTTTGATCCTTGTGCTTAATGATTCCCTCATATTATCAGGAAATATACCATTGGATTTGTTTCTAGTAAACTCTTTGACCTGTGTGCTGTATCAGACCAATACCTTACTGGGAGTCATGTGACAAACCTCTCTGCTATGGTATTTGAGGAATTGATTTGGGTTCTTATATTCAATAGCTTCAACTGAAATTCTTGGAACTCTGGAGAGCAGATGTTAGATAATGGGACTTACTAAGCATAACAAAAGTACAGCCATTCTAAGTATATAAGTATACGGATGGCCTATATGAAGTGATGATGAGAACCGTTGCCCTTTGCTTCATCAAAATTATGCCAAGAGTAGCTATGGGTTTAGGAATTAACAGCACTGCAGCATTAGAGCCTGGATTCCTGGATCTGATGGTCTGGCTTGAGTTGTACTTCTGCACATCTAACGGTGTGGTGTGATATATGGTGATTTACTGAAACTCAACCCCTGTTTCCTGCTCTATAAAAGACAATAAACCGTGAGGGTGATCATAATGGTACTAATGAGAAATGATTCACAGGTTGCAGTGACAAATGTATAAAGAGAAGTATATGGATAGTCATCATAGCAATAAGAACACTGGGAGATTTAATGGCCACATGACACATAAACCCTAACACTTTCATAAATAGTAATTAAACTAAGCACTAATGTTGAACACTTGTAATTTTACCTACTCAGAAGACTGAGATTTGAAGATACTGGTTCAAAAACAGCCCATGCAGAAACATTTGTGAAGCTCTGTCTACTAAACAACCAGCAAAAAAAAAAAAAAAAAGAGGCTCTAATGGTAATTTGCAACCAAACAAGTATGAGGATCTAAGGTCAAATCCTGGGACTTGCCCACAAAACAATTTAATAAATAAATAAAATAAATAGTCATAGTCCATAAGTATAGTCCACAGGCATAAGAAGCGACTCTCTTCCTCAAGCCTGACAACATAGTTTGATTGTGGACATAAATTATTACACACACACACACACACACACACACACACACACACACACACACACACCAGGAGAATCTTGAAGAATGACAAATTTCGAACTTCCTTTAAATAGGTTTTAAATAATGAGCCCTTACCACACAGACAGTGACCCTGCCTTCTATTTCTGTTCTCCACAGCTATCACCTGGTTATCTGGAGCAGAGAAGACTAAGGAAGGGGAAGGAAAAACAGTTCAGATGGCCTCAGATAAAGGTGCATTGTGTCTGTCAAGACCCCATCTCTCCAGCACAGATATCATAGTACATGTTTTCGGGGTAAATCCAGACATGAAGTCATTTAACAGGAGCCACTGGCTCCTAACAGGCAGAATTCACAAAATTAATCATGTTTGTGGCACCAAACTACAGAAGAGTTTTCAGCACAAAGATTCCTATGGCATAAACTCTCCTAAGTATATGACAACGTTGATGAGCCAATACATAATCCCTTTCGAAGAGGGCTTATTCATTAGTGTATGTGTGTTGTGGTGCTTGAACACAGTGCCTGGGCACTGTCCTTGAGCCTCTTTGTGCTTAAGGCAAGAGCTCTACCACGTAAGCCACAGTGCCACTTCTGTGTTTTTTGTTTTTTTGTTTTTTTACTGTTTTTTGGAGATAAGAGTCTCATGTGAACTTGACTCCCCAGGCTGGATTTGCACTGCTCGCCTCAGATCTCAGCCTCCTGACTAGCTAGGATTACAAGCGTGAGCTAGGGCCACTGGGGAAGAATTTTTTTTCCTTTTAAGGTATCTTTAAATTGAGATCCCTGAGAACCCAAACCATCTCCACCTTCCACACTCATGTTCCCTGTCCTCTTCGGCTGATTTTATCTTTTCTCCTCCCTGTAGTAACCATAATAGATGTGGTAAGGGTTCAATGGGTTTTTGAGGCTTTGTGGACTGCATGCAGAGTGGCTCAGCGCTGATCACTCGTCATATCACTCTCCTGCTCACTGCTAACCACTTCTGGTATCTGTCAACGCCATTCATCTGATGGCTATGGAAATTCATACAAAAATGAGATCTACGCCATGATCCTTCCTATGTTGACTTCCTTTCACTCAGCTCCACACTTTGGCAATCTATTCATGTGTGTAAGTCAGAAATTGGATTTTTACTTCTGGTCAGTAATATTTTGTCCTTTAAATATACTACCATTTTTTTTTATCCTTTCAGGAATGATCTGCTTCTGCATTTTAAGTATAACAAACCAGACTTCAATAAATAAATTACAAAATATGTTATAGTATTGTTATTTTTATTCGCCTTGGATCAATATCTGAAAGTAGAATGGTTCCACTATAAGAGTGATGTTTATATTTCTGTTACAAAGTATATGAGTTCCAATTGTTCTATATTCTGCCTGCTTATCTGGTATAGTCTTTATAATCTTTCCTACTTCCCTAAGTATGACATGATTTCATATTGTGATTCTTACTTATGTGTCACAGATGAATAAATTACGTTAAAAATAGATGTGTTTATTTATCATTTGCATATTTTAATCTAAGAAATCTATTACAACTTTTGCCCATTTTGAATTTCTTTATACATACACACACACACACACACACACACACACACACACACACATATATATAGTCTGTCTTTTATAAAATTGTGTTGTCAGTGTAACATCTTGCTAAATTCTTCCTGTCTGTAGCGTGGACATTTATTTACTTAGTGATATTTTTTGACAAACATACATATATATGTATGTATGCATACTCCTATCTTCTACAAGTTTTTAGATTAAGAGCTTTTTGTGTCTTGCTTATCAGATATCTGATTAACCTTTGGACATACAAGGTTTTGCCAGTGTTTTATTCTAAAATAAATATGATATTGTTTTTATTTTATAATCATAATATGTCTGTGGAGATCATTTTTGTGTAAGGAGTAATGTACAAATACTTGTCTATCCCAGAATCAACTGGTAAATCTCTAAAACCATTTAATTTACTTGTATACCTTTTATACCGACTACAGATATAGAATGTTGGAATATATATCTGCAGAGTATTGTGGATTTGCTTCTTTTTCTTTATGATTCTATCAGATTTTACTGTATATATTTCAAAGCTCTGAGTTTAGGAGTGCACGCGCGCACACACACACACACACATTTTTTAACTTGTTATTCTTTCTGTCATTTTGACATGTAACTTTTTTTATATCATATTGGGACTTTAAATCAAGGCCTTAAGCTTGTTAGGTAGCTACTCTACCCCCTGAGTCACATTTCATCCCTGAACTATCTCTTCTTATACTTGGAAGTATTTGTTGGTATCAAGACTTCTTTTTATGGGTTTTTACCTCCCCACTCCACATTTCCTTTGATTTGGTACTAATTATGGTAACAGAAACCGAATTCAAGTCAGTTTTCCAATTATTTTGTGTAATATGCAAGAAGTCTTTTGTACACAGTTAGGTATTACAAAATGGAGCTAAGAAAACACATACAATGGGGAAAAAAAGAGTAGAAGAGAGGAGAGAGGGGAGAATGGAAGGGGAGGTGAAGAGAAAGGAGAAAAGAACAGAAAAATAGAAACAAAAAGGGCAGAGAAGAAAAAGAAAAGAAAAAATGAGAGGGAAGAAAATCTCAAGAGTTAGGAAGGTGGGTCCCTCCTGCCCTCCTGCCTTGCTATAGAAGATGAGATGTTACTTCACTCTTTGAGAAGTGAATGAGTGCCAGGTCTATGAGAAAGAAAGGGACAGGTAGGGGCCAAAGCCTTTTTAGAGTACAGCAAGCATTTAGCTTTATAGAAAAGTCTCTGTATAAAAGAGAGGTTTCAAAGAAACCAATTATCAAGTAATCTCCAATTGGAAAGTAACCCTGTAGGAAAGACCACATCAATAGGTAAGTAGCTTGACCTCATCTCCAAGACATGGTCTCAGCAGCCAGGAAAGTAAACAGTCTTCTGTTACATAAGGGCTGCTCTTTGCTTTGAAGTGATTTAATTTTGTTGATAGCTAACTTTTATTAGTATTTCTTCAATGCCAAGCATTATGTTGGGGTTTTACCTACATCATGTTGATTACTCTTCAGAATAGCCCTCGTGAATTATGTCTTGCTATTATGCTACTGTTGTTTCCTTTTTACCTTCTAATAAATTGAGACTTAGAAATAGTAAATAACTTGTATAAGTTTGTACAAATTGTGAAAGATGTCTTGCTTCTGAATTTAAATTCAGCCATTTGGACTCATGTTTGTTTAATACCATTAGTGTTTGCACAGACTTGTAGTTTAAGGATGTTCTTGGCCAGATATAAATTGTTGGTTCTAATGTTTTTCCATTTCTTATTTTAGGCACATTATTCTAGTTGTTCTCCGTTGTGTATTTTTTATTTTAATTTTGCAGCTCTGGGGCGGGGGTTGGGGTTGAACTCTGATCTTTGAAACTGCTAGAGAGATGCTCTTACTGCTGAACCATGCCTCCAGCCTAATTTTTGCTTGCTATTTTTGAGATAGGTTCTCTGTTCTGGCCCCAGGGTGAACACAGGCACAATTCACCTATAGTAGGCTTCCTAGTAGCTAAGATAATACAAGGAGGCCACTGTGTCCTGGTGTTCCTTGAGAAGAGCTCTCAAAAACATATTTCTGTCTGAGCTGGCCTTGAACTGTGATCTCAACAATTTCAACATCCCAGGTACCTAAGATTATAAGCATAGGTCACCAGCTTTTGACTCTATTTTGAGCATAAATTCATAAAGAAGGGAAACAAATCCCTACATCCTTAAATCTTTGATTGCTTTTCCAATTTTCCTTTTCCTAGCAGTACTGGCTTCTTGGTGGTTAAATAGAGATAAGAGCCTCATGGATTTTCCTGGCTGGCTTTGAACTACTATATTTAGATCACAGGTCCTGAGTAGCTAGGATTACAGGCATGAGCCACTGGTACCCCATCAGCTACTGTATCTTTTCATGTCTTTTATTGCTTCTAAACAGATTAATATTTTACTTAATATACTGTGGCATTTCTCACTTCTGACCTATAATGATGATAGTACATAATGTTAAAAATAAAGAAAAAATATCCAAATAAATACAAGTAACAGATTTTAGAATTTTAAGTTGGAAGATGATTTTTTTTGTAGAATAAATATGGTTTCAAATGAACCTTTAAAGCCAAGTATTATTTATGCATGAGTCCTCAGAAGACAGAATTGTTTCAGGAAATGTGAGAGTCACAAATATGAACTAAGGCACAGAAGTAGAAAGTATAGAATAACTTAAAGACTTTAGCAAGATAACAAGAATAGAATAAAAGGTGTTTATAGATGTACAGTGAAGAATAGGATTGTAAAGAACAACTAGGATAAAAATTCAACATAAATATCCATACAAAATTACAAAAAGTTAGGGAAGGGAAAGGTTGGAAGATAGGGGTGAGAATGTTGCAAGAGGCTACAGTGATTAAAATCCATTGTATTCATAACGCTTTGCTAAATGGCTACTCCTTTCTATAACTACTTAAAGATAATTTTTTAATCCTCTCTCTAAAATAAAGGAGTAGACAGAATGGGGAATGTCTTTGTACATGGAATTATATACTGATAAAAATATTTAAAACAACACCAACAAAAGAGACAAAGAAACAGAAATAGAGAGATGGTATTCCTCATGAGCACATGAATAGAGTAGAATGTGTTTTGGGCGTTATATTTTGAACAACTCCAAAGATTTCCATTTTCAAATTCTGTTTGAAGGTAACAGAATTTTTCAAATTCTCTTTGAAGGTAACACCATCATTTGAAGGCATTTCATCAGAGAGGTATAAACATGGATTCCCTCACACTGAAAGGATATTTGTTATGTCTCTGAAAACCACACTTCTCATCCTGAGCACAAAGATAATTATTTGTGCTACCATTTACCCAGGAACTGAACCAAATCCCTTCTATATAGAATGATACATGCACATCCCAAGCTTCTTGAAGGCAACAATTATGTCTGGGTCATATCTGTAATCTTAATCCCCACTCTTCTAAATCAGAGAAGTTGTAGTCGATGCTGACTGATCAAATAAAGAAATAACACATTTTATAGTGAACACTTCTTGGGAGAGGAACCTTCCTGAGGAACTCTAAAAACCATTGATATATCCAGTATCCAGAAAATACTTAGTCTTGGGATAGAAAAGAAAGCTGTGTCTTCTGTTTTCCAGCGGGGATTTTTCGATCTTTCATATGAGTGACCTGCCCTTAGGCTCCATTGGTGGAACACACAAAGCCTCCTATCCATACCTCATTCTCTATGCTTAGTGTTATGTACCTTCTGTTCTTTTCTTCTATTAATCCATTTTACCTCCAGATGCTGTAACAAAAAAGAGCTACTTTGGAAGAAATAATCTAATGTTTGTTCAAATTCCAACTCCATCATGCACTAGTTTTGATCTTTAGCAAGCAACACTGGCTTTATGCTTCGATGTCTGTATCTGTGATAGGTACCTCTACTTCACAAAATTATTAGGAATACTAAATAATATAATTAATGGATAAACTCACCGCCTAAACTGCTGTATACAATAATTTTTTAAAATTTAGGAGCAGTAGTAGTAGTGGTGGTTTTGATCCATCCAAGTTCTATACCCAAACAACCGTTTCTTTTTGGATTTTCTATTCAACGACTTGCTTTTGCTGCAAAAAATAAGAACATTTGAGGATGTTCTATTCTAAGCTAAAGCCTCCCAAAGGATTCTTGACTCCTAGCTTGGCACTATCTCACAATCTCCATAGCTACAATAGTGGGTCATCTTCAAATCTTCAAATAGTAGGTCATTTCTATGTCTTATCATATCCTTTAGGAAACCATTCAAGATCCTTAACAAAGATTCTCTTGTTTATGGCTCTATTTTTTGTTTCTTATCCTGCTATCTTTCTAGTCTCGTTTTATCCCATTCCTACTTTCCAATATGTGCTCCAGAAGTGGGGTATGTCTCAATGGAGCACTTGCTAGTGTGTGGGAGGTCCTGGGTTCCATCTCCAGCACCATAGAAACCAAGCAAAACCAACAAATGTAACACAATAGATGCACTATTCAGAAATGTTTATCTTTCTCCACACAGAAAGTGTTGTTTTCTATTTTTGTACTTTTGTTCATATTGTTCTTCCTACTAGGAAATCCCTTCCTCCATTCTTTGCCTGGCTAACTCATCCATTTTTTATAACTGAAGTGAGATGCCATCTGCTACTTGACCCCTCCACGAACCTTTACTTTTGGACTGGGCTACTCCCTGTTCTGTATTCTCTTAAAACACTCATTGCAAATATTGCTTTCACACAGTTTACCAGAATTACTTCATAACAGGTACATCAGATGAGAAATTCTTGGAGAGTAGTGGACATGTCATTCTTTAAAGTTATACCCAGTGTCTAGCATGATGATATATCTAGAAGTAATTTCCTACCAATCATTTTTAAAGCTCTCAATCATTTATCAGATGCTGTAGGCTCTCCTCCCACATCTTCCATTAATTATGATCACATTGTTTTAGATAAACTTCAGAAATTCTCCAAGTTGTATCTTTGCATGTAAAATGAGAATAACTTCCTTGGCTTGCCACCATCTTCCCAATCTCTCATGGGGGAAAAAGAAATTAAATACTCATATTATTTTAAAAAATTACAAGATGCTATACAAATACAAAATATTGTTACAGCAAATATTTGATTTGGTTAGGACCTTTTGAGATCACTGTGAAAGTATGTCATTAATGTAACTAAGCCCTTATTCCTTTGGAACAACAGTAACAACAAAATTAATCACAGGACTTGAATGTTTCACAGAATTTTGAGAAAGTTAAGTAAATGAACTGTAACCCCAAAAGTTTCTTAGGAGTTACGCCTTCTTCTTTTTCTTTTTAATCCCTGAAATCAGCATTATCTTGTGTCACTAAATAAATAAAATTGCATACAAGACACAGACCTCAAGATTTCCTGCCTAGAGTAATTTATATTAAACAAAGAGGCAAAACAGAACTAAATCAAATACATACACACTTATTCATGAGTGAACAAAACATAATATGATAAATTTTAGGTCTGGGGTCTTGAAAATTCTGCACTTTTCTAATGTCACACATGAAATCCAAATATCCAGAAACAACTCACAATTACAAACACAAAATGCTCACACTGTAACATAAGTTCTCCGAATGTTTCTTCAGAAGATATAACATTCTAAGCAAATAGTGGTCAGGTACATAGTCAGGTCAGGTCAGGTGCATAGTCGTTAAGAGTAGAAACACTTGTGCAGTGAAAACTATATATGTATTGAGTGACAACTGTCTGTCACCATAACCCTCAAGTCTTACCTACTTCTGAGCCTATTTGCTGCCATCTCAAAAACGAGCAGGTGTTCCTCCTTGTAAGTATTTCTGTGCTGAGTTCAGTCCCTGGAGTCTTCTGAAACAGAAAATTCTCAGCAGAGGAACAGGTTCAACTCATGCAAATAGCTACAAGCTGTTCTTAGCGAGATCTCCTAGAGTTCTATGAACTGCCACATCTGTGAACCCCATGTAAGAACCAATGAGATTTGACTGTAGAATAAGCAGATTGTTGTTGGAAGAAGTCAATAATTCCTTTCATCCATGTGCTAGTGTTGTTCTCAGTTTCAAGAAAAGAGCAGCAGCTGGGCCTTGGTGGCTCATGCCTGTAATCTTAGCTATGCGGGAGGCTGATGCCTGGGGATCTCTGGGTTCAAAGCCATGCTAGGCAGAAAAGTCCACGAAACTCTTATTTCCAATTAACCAGCAAAAATGCAGATGGGAAGGTCTAACTCTAGTGGTAGAATAGCAACCTTGAGGGTAAAAGCCAAGCAAGAGCAAAGGGCCGGTGAGTCCAAGCCCCAGTGCTGCACTGAAAATAAATAAGAAGAACAGAGCAGAGGACAAGATAAATTAAATCCAGTTCCTCTGCTGTTCACGGCAGCTACTTTGTCTTTTTATCAGCAAGCAAACATAATTGAGAGACCTGGATTCTGGTTCTAATTTTGCTGTTAATCATTGACAGCCTACACGATTCTTAGTTATAATCTCTGTATTGATAGATAACTATAGTCTCCATTTAGAGCATACCAACAAGGATCAAAAATATATATGGTATTTTTGTTCCATTAAACACTAATGAGCCCCAAAATTGTGCATTAAACCATTTTTATATCTACTGCCACAGTCAAGATCTGATTATTCTCTCCAGATATATTTTCTATCACCCCCACAAAAGAGGCTCAATTACACCATCTTTACACCCCATCCAACTGTGAATTATTTACTTCTTATTCTTATTTGTTGCTTATTATTTGTTTATGCCTATTGTTGCTTATTTTTCTTTGTCTATGCTCCTTTCCCTTCCCAACATGTCTTTTTACTTTTCTGTTAAGTCTTATTTTAGAGGTTGCAAGCTCAGTTCTCATGGGAGCTAGGCACTGACATAAAATCAGCAAAGTTTATCTGAGATAGGGATGGGGGAGTAGTAGAAATGGATGCACAAGGAAGAGCTCATTTGCCACAGCTGCTGCCCACACTAGTAATAACTGCAGAGTGAAAATGCAGAGCCAGTGGGGATGTGTATCTAGTTACCTGGATGGTGTCTCCCAAACCTCAGAGCCTCTGCTTGCCATTCCTTCTCTTTTCCTTACTGTTTCTCAGACTGGGCAATGTCAATTGACCTAACACCAAGTCTTCACATATTCTTCTAATAAAGTGGAAGAAGGACATTTTCTAACTCACTTGATGAGTATTGTATTACACTGATATCAAAACCACACAAATCTACTGCAAGGAAGGAAATTATGTATGGATATTCCTTATGAATTCAAATGAAAAAATTATCATCACTTGACTAGTATACCAACAATGTGTGAAAGATAATATACTAAATACATAAAGAAGTAGGATTGGCTCTAGGAATGCAAAGTTGGTTTGACTTATCAAAATAAGTCAGCACAATACAACCTATTAATAGGGTAAGTGATTAAAATAAATAACCATTAAAAGAAACATAGCAGTATCATTTGAAACAAACATTTGTTCATTAGAAGCATTAAAAAAAACTAGGGATATATCCTTCTCAACCTGATAAAGACCATCTTTTCAAATATCGCATTATCAGACTTTTAAAAATACTGGATTATGTGGATTGTGATGTAGTTAAGTGGTGCAGCTCTTGGTTAATATATATAAGGCATAGATTACAATTTCTGGCCAAACACACACACACACACACACACACACACACACATACACACACACACTCACTCACTGTTTTCTGTCTAAGATGAAGAATAAGACAGAATTAGAGTGTATAATGAAGGAAAAGATATCTATATAAAAGTGAAAAAAAATCTAGATGAAAAAGATAAAACCAAAACAATAAATACTTACAGATGACATAGGAAAACTTAAGTAATCCACAAAAAAGTTCTAACCAACACATGAGTCAAGCCAGGTTGTAGATTATAATATTATCATGTTAAAAGTCAATTTTATTTTTGTATATTAACATTGAAGATTACGTTAACCAAATAATTTAATTCACAAACAGTTCCAAACCTTAGAGTATTTTGGAATGACTTTCAAAGTGCAAAACTTGCACAAAGAATATTAGAGAGAAACAGAAAAAGATATAGACAAATGAAAAGACTTCCAAAGTTTTTCAATTGGAAGATATCGTTATAGCTATGATGGCAGTACATCCCAAGTGAAATTATAGATTAAATACAACTCCTATCAAAATCTCAGCTGCAAACTGAAAGGGAATACCAAAATTGAGAGACACAGGGTAAAAAAGACAAACGACTACAAAAGCAATACTTGCAAAACTGTTTAGTGTGAATCTACTGAACAACTCATGAGGGGGGGAAGGGAAAGGGGAAGGGGGGAGGTGGGAGGGGGAATGAGGGAGGAGGTAACAAACAGTACAAGAAATGTATCCAATGCCTAACATATGAAACTGTAACCGCTCTGTATATCAGTTTGACAATAAAATTTTTTTTAAAAAGGGGGGGGGAAGGAGTGGATTGGGAGGGGTGCGTGAGAAAGCTGAAAGAGGGAACATTGATCAAGATGCACTGTATTTATAAACTGCTTGGTAAATGGCACCTCTTTTGTATGACTACTTAATATAATAAAATATTCAAAACTATAATAAAATATTCAAGAAAAAAATCTCAGCTGCACACACAATTGGGCTTTTCTATTTTATTTTTTGAATAGTGGTACTTGGGGTTGAGCCTAGCACCTGCAAGGTGCTACACCTAAGCTATGTTCATAACTATTTTTATTTCTGTTATTTTTAAGATAGGGTCTCACCTTCATACCTGAGCCATCCTGGATTACAATCCTTCCCAAACATCTAGGATGATAGGTACCCACTATTACACACAACTTCTTATTGGTTGATATAGGCTCTCATGAACTTTTTGCCCAGGCTGACCTCAAATTGAGAAATTCTGAATCTCTGTTTCCTGGGTGTCTCAGATTACAAGCATGAAACACCATACCCATACCTAGCCACTTCCTCTGCTCTTAGCTTTTCCATGAACCACCACTTAGGGTAAATGTGGCTTTCTAAAAATAGTAAAACAACACTTGAAAGGAGTGTACTCTTACAAGAACACGAACAGTCAGGAATGGAAAGATAATAAGACAGTAAGAAAGGCTCCACTTTATCTTGCCTTATTTGTGGAAAGATTGTATATAACATGCATAAAGCAGTCTCAATAAATATGTATTGAATGGATTAAACATTTAAGAATCTATGAAAATTTCAACAACCCCAGGTCTTTTCATTTCTTTGGAGAAATAATCTTTCACATTTCAGATTCTCTGTTTAAGGAGACATTTTAGAACTTAATAGATTTAATTTCCTGGTTATGTCTGAATACCATTTTCTCTATCCCTATTAACTGATAACCTAATCTACACTTGAATACATCTTTTGATGCTGGATTTGAATCATCTTTGAAGATTCAACTCTTCATCCTGTATTTAATTAGCTAAAGTTTGTGGAGTGCTTCCTTCAGAAAGGCATTAGAGGTAGAGTAAGAAAAAAGCCAAATAACTTTTTACAGTTTATACTCCACTAGGAGAATGGGGAGAGAATAGAAATGAATATTTTTTGAATGTTTTAATCGTAATAAATGCAACATAAGAATAGGGTAAAGGAAAGGGAAAATACTGGGGTGTGTCTGTGCGTTCCTAGGAATGTGCCTGAGTGTGTGTGTGTGTGTGTGTGTGTGTGTGTGTGTGTGTAGGAGGAGGGTTGTGTTCTGTGGAGAGAGATTCAGATATCCTCTCTGATAAGGAAACATTTGAAGGAGCTTGCCATACCATAACTATACAGAGTTTCCAGGCACAGCAAACAGCAGATGGAGAGCACAGAACATGGATCTGAAAGGGCCAAAAATTCTTGAATTCATTGTTGATAAGCATTCTAGACATCCTTCTACCTACCTAGAATTCAGTTGAAAAAAGTTTTCTCCAGTGCTGTGGAAACATCTGTAGATTAGGAACCAAAATACTCTATGTCTACATAGTCTGGTCACCAATTTCCTAGGTGACATTCATCAAATCTTTGTGTATAAAGTGACTGAATTCTAGGCTTTCTTTTAGCTCTACATCTCTATCATTGAAGGAAAGTGATCATCACTCAAGGACAAGTGAAATATGAGTAAATGTGGGGGGAGGGGGGTGGGGGGAAATGCTGACCAATGTTCTGCTCTGAAATAAAATCTCCTCCCTTCAATGACTATCTCAAGGTCAGAGTTTCTTGCTTCCTTTCTAGTCTTCATCTAAATGTTTCTCCTACATCCTTGTGTCCTTATTGTATCATAGTGAAATTTCATTTTCAGTGTGATTCTTGAGATCCAAATTAAAGACTCAAATACAATTACAGAATGTGGCTAAATTACAATGAGATTAGCAGAGTTTGGAGAAGTCTAAACTCTAGTGATCTTTGATTTAGGCTGAATATGCGGGTAGTTTTCAAAAATGCCAGCACCCAGGCTCTATCTCCAAATAATTAAATATAAATATCTCAATTGTTATTTGAAGTTTCTCAGATGATTGCAGTGGGCAGCTTCAGATAAGAACTTGGAGAAAGAACTTAGTTTTTACAATGAGTTTGACATCAGATTTGCTAGATGTATGATGCTCAGCAAGAGTCTCAACTTCATTCTGGTTTTCATTATTGGTAGAATTGGAGAAAATAGTTATGACAATATAAGTTGCCTGAACCTCTAGGTTATCTATAATTCATCTATTTTCTTCCTATATATAGTATAAGTTCTAACCTACAGAGTTTTCAGTTTTATGGAATTATGTACTATTAATTCTGTGAATATATATTTATAGAGTATGATACTAGGATTGTGTAAGTTTTATGTAATGCCTTCAGGAAGAAAGACTTATATAGTATAGAAAGAAAATATAAATAAATCCTCTGGCACTGATCAGTAAAGAGGATTGTCTTGGTGGTTTGGATATGGTGATAAGAATGTTCAAAAGTAGGTGTCTAAGTTATCTATCATTGCAGAACAAATCACTCTGAAACATGGTGGCTTGAAGCAAAAGCATGTAATATCCCCATTCTTTCAGCCAAACATCTGGGAACAGATTGAGGACTCTGTCTTTGGGTTTTCAATAAAATCGTAATAATCTTACAGTTCAGTGGTGAAAAAATTGCTCAGATTTAGCATCTCACAAAATATTGGGCTCAACAGCCTTTGTAAGGTCTCTCTTAAAGATCTCTCTTCGGGGGGCTGGGAGTATGGCCTAGTGGCAAGAGTGCTTGCCTCCTACACATGAAGCTCGCGGTTTGATTCCCCTGTACCACATATATGGAAAACAGCCAGAGGGGGCGCTGTGGCTCAATTGGCAGAGTGCTAGCCTTGAGCAAGAAGAGGCCAGGGACAGTGCTCAGGCCCTGAGTCCAAGGCCCAGGACTGACAAAAAAAAAAAAAAAAAAAAAAAAAATCTCTCTTGGGTGCTCACTTCGGCAGCACATATACTAAAAAGAAAAAAAAATCTCTCTTGGTTCCTTTTTATATGAACCTCTTCAAGCAAGATATGGCCTGCCAGACAATCAGAAAGAAGAAAAAGTGAGAATACCAACCAAAGACAGCATGCTAGTCAGACCCACTATATTGTCATTGATAATTATACAGATGACATCTCAGCACATCTGATATATGCCCTCATTAGGAGTGAGTTGTGAGATCAATTAGAAAGGACTGTTCTAGCACATGAGGACCAAGAGACAGGAACCAATGGATGTCACACGAGAGCTTACTGAGCCCAGGAGATGGGCTAATGCTTTATTTCTTTCATTGTTGATGCCCAGCAGAGAGGTACATAATGTTTAGAGGTTTAACCATTTAATTCTCATTTCTAAGAACTGTATCCTACTTTCCTCTATTATTATGACTCAAGATCGTACTCAACATGCTTCCTGTTATGTTCAGAACACAGTTCTATGCTTGATCTTAGCCAAAGGGCCAAGAACAGATCCAGAACACAGTTCTAAGGAAATGAGTTACAACAGTTACTTCCTTTTAAAAGTGCACCAGCAAGTTAGGAAAACACACGTCCAAAATATTGTTCTGGAGGATTATAAATCATTTTATGGAGAAACCATTAGGAGTAACTAAAGAGTTCATGATTACTTGAGACTTGATTAAAATTTGAGCAGCATCTTAAGACTATCTGTAACTTTAACAAATATACATTTGGGGAGGCTATCTAGAAGGAACAGCTTGAACAAAGGCACAGTGATAGGAAATTTATTGAACATTTAGAGATTGAGAAGATGGAATATAGGCTTCAAGGTTTTGAATAGCAAACTAAAGCTGGACCTACTAAGTAGAAAATAGATGAACAATTGGTATATATTTAGAAACCAGGGATTGATATGTAAGACAGTATGACACAAACCATTGAAGCTAATTACACTGACAGCAGAGGAAAAGAGACAGAAATGGGAGATTTAGGAGAATGGGTTCTAAAAGTAGGAAGCTTGATTAGAGAAACTTTGAAGGGTTCCTCCAGGATAGTTAGGGAAAACTCTTAGAAAAGGTTGAGCAAGAAAGAGATGTCTACGTTTTCACATATAGGTGGCTAGATTTGGCAATAATTGAGGTGCATTGGAAAATATGAGAGAAAATAAAGGTTTGTTAGTTGATTAGGGTCAGATTTCTTAGTTGCTTGGGTGACTAACAGTTGTGTTAACATTGGTTATGTGTCTGTTGTGTGTTGAAAAGAAAACAAAACACACAACATAAATTCAAAACCTCCAAAGAGGATGTTAGGCTGAGTAGAAATTAAATGTAAGTCTTTTTTGAGCCTTTCCACTGGTCAAGCAGCTTTCAGTGATGGAAAGCCTGGATAGAGTCTAGATAGACTCTAGCAGAACAGATTGTATTGGGCCTCATAGACAAGAGAGCTAAAGCAGCTTCATTTGTTCTCAGTTGCGTGCTTCCTTTCATGAGAGCTTTATTTTGAATTGCAACCAGTTTAGCAGTTTCATAGATATAAATACTCCATTAATGGATTTAACATACCATTTCTAATAAATAAGAGTACACAAAGATTGTAGGAGAAAAGAATGTCTGTTTTCATCCAAGGATATTTGAAGGAGCCAGAATAGAATTTAGGTTTGGCTCTCAGGAAAGAGCATTATGTCTCTACTGTACTGCAAAGTCACCATGCGAAGAGGAAAAGAATTTTAGGCTGATGATTCAAAATCCAGCACCAAGAAATATCTCTATGTAGAAAGAGGAAGGGGGAATTTAAAGTGGAATCATTGAGTGATTTTATTCTAAAAGGGTTGATGGTGGTGAGTGTTGAACATGGGGCTTTCCTAATGTCGATGTAGGTAGCAGAATCACTTGGCCAGTCATGAATAAACCATGAAAATGTCCCCATGGTGAAGTATCAATCTTTTAGTAATGCCACAGCCATCAGAGACCAAATTCTTTCTTGTGTGTCCAAAAGTTGTCCTATCAGATCTTTCTCTCTGTAGCTACTCTTGATGATTTTGTTCAAGTTCAATCTCCTTTACTTTTCTGTCTTAGGCTATGTCTGCAAGTGTAGTCTTAGACAAGGACTCAAAGGCAAGTTGTTTATTTTGGAAGTGATCCTGGGGAAACATTACTAGAGGAGCAGAGATAAAAGAAAAGGAGAAGAAGTAAACTAATAGATGATGTGTTCATCAGCAAGTGACTGCTCTGGGAAACTGGAGCTCGGTGACACTGGGAAACTCCAGGAGACAATATGGAAAAAGCCTCAGAGTTGGTCCACAAAGGGACAGAGAGTGCTAAGTATCTATTCTCCATCTTCTGTGTAGTCTTTCATTCAGGGATACTCTCAGAGGGCATCAATTTCCAAGCACTTGTGGCCTGACACTTGGACAGACTAGAGGCTCAGAGGACAACCTGCAGGAGAGGAGTTCCAGCCATTCATAGGAGATGGAGAGTGATGAGACAATATGACAGCACCCATACCTTCAGTAGCTCCTGGGCTAAAGCCAGGAACAGGCTTTGTTCACCTTTAATTATACATTTATTGAGCAGGGACCAGATGATAGCCACTGGGGATCCAACAGGAAGCAAGGCAGACAGGTTCTTTATACTGCCTACATTGAAGTGAGGGAAGACTTGCAATTAAGTCAGCAATTGTAATAAAAATTTCTATCATAAACATTTCAGACATATAAGAAAGTTGGAAGAATTTTTAATGAGCATTCAATTATCTATTTTTAAAGATAATAAATGTAGTTACTTGTGTTTCTTTGGGTGTTATATGGATTTGGGTAAATTATTATAATGTAAACTAGCTCATTCCTGTGTAGTTTTGTGAGTATATTTTTAGCTTTCTGATTGAAATATATTAAATTATACATCTTAATGGATTTCATAATATGGATGTATCTTTTAAAAACAAGTGAAAAAGGTGAGGAAAAGAAGGAAGGAGGAGTCCCTTGTAGTGAGATAAACTCCAAGGTATGGAAACAAGAGAACTCTCTCTTTTTTTTTTTTTGAGTTTTCAGTTTGGATGATTCTGTCTTCTTTATTTATGGTGTATCCAAGTGTACATCTTCAGAAGGGTTTGGGGGAGGGTTCAGAGCTAGAGGAGGAAAGGGTGAAAAAGTGCAGCAGTGGAGCTCACTGGACACTGATGAACATGAGCTAAAGAACTCAGGGTGGGGACAGGAGGAAAAGACTCGGAGAGAGTGAAGGAACAGAAGACATCGTGAAAAAGGAAATGTACTCATTACCTGATGCCTGTAATTTTAATTCTTCTGTACATCATCTCTATAACAACAATGAAGTAAATTAATAAAAAAAGAAATAATGAAGGAAGGAGAAAGAAAGAAAGGAAGGAAGGAAGGAAGGAAGGAAGGAAGGAAGGAAGGAAGGAAGGAAAGAAAGAAAAAGAAAAGAGGGAAGGAGGGAGGGAGGGAGGGAGGAGAAAGGGAATGAGAAGGAGAAGGGAGAAGAGAAGAAGTAGGGAGGGGAGGGGAAGGGAGGAGAAGGTAGAAGAGGAAGTTTCTCTGTTCAATGCAGTAACATTACTACATCTCATGAAATCAACAATTCATGTCTTCGAATACCTAGTTGTTAATGTGTATCAATATGTAATTCAATATACTCACAGAATATAACAAATATCCTAGTTCTATGTAGCTTATGATGATGCAGAATTAATCGTTCTGAAATGAGAATCAGAAGACCAGATTTTAAAATTGTCTACTAACTTTGTCAGAGGCAAAACTAGCTTAAGCAAAAGATTGGATCTATTGGATTATATCACTGTAAAGTCCAGTCATAATATGCTGATTACCTATCTATCAATGAGATCATTTACTTATCACAACAATCTTATTTGGTAGATTTCTGTTCATCATTTTCACTTACCTCAGTGAGATGATAGGATATACAGGAATCTAATGATAACTTCTCACATAGCTTTCTAGTTGCAGTGTTGTAGTTGAAATTAGGGCAGTCTGGCTTTGACATTTAGCTTAGAGTTGGATCCAAAGATTCAAATTCTGTTTAAAATTTAAAGACTCTGTTTTCCTTTCATAACATTGCCTCACATTTGATTTGGGGCTCTATTTTCAAGGACAACTTTCTCATGATTGAATTGTGGCTTTCATTTCTACACCTTCACTCTCAACTAATCCGATAGAAAAGACGTCTAGATTTTCAACAGTTCTTAATGCAAAGGCTACTAATTATATTTCATTGGCTTTGATTAGCCTGGTTACATTATGACAGATCTTTCAGTTAATCTCTAAGTCTGGGGTAATGTGAGGATATAAAAAATACTAATTGGGCAGATGTGAGCCATACATCTAGGTAACCCATGGTCAGTTCCTGTTAATGGACAGAGAATGAAGGAAGTGGAGGTTCCCCACAGGAAACCACAAGGCTTAATTGGAAGGATAGGAACTTACTATGCAGTGACAAAACTTTGTTCATGAGCATTCTTTCATCTCAGCATGAGCTCAAAGCATAACCCCAATGTTCTCACTTGTAAAGCTCAAGACAGTTGGGCAATATAATTTCTTTAGAAGTACCTCTTATTTTATGTTTTATTATCTAAATTCTGGCCAACTGAGGAAATACAGGCTGAGAAGTAAGAAGGCATTTACTCAGAATCACAGATAGTGGCAAAGTATGGGTTAAAAAGGCAAGAACCTCCATCAGTCCCAGCCCACAGCCCTTAATTTTTTTTCCTATAGTAGAAGATCACAAAAACGGTAAAAACCAAATTGCTGGC
The DNA here is from genome assembly GCF_023159225.1 of Perognathus longimembris pacificus. NCBI lineage: Eukaryota > Metazoa > Chordata > Mammalia > Rodentia > Heteromyidae > Perognathus > Perognathus longimembris. The sequence goes on from NC_063172.1 coordinate 10,897,477, forward strand.
ACTAGTCTTTTGCTTGAAGGATCTGTGGCTTTGCAAAAGAGAAAAGGATTAGGACATAATTATTGACCTCATTTGAAAGATATTTGGCAGAGATTTCCTACTAAAAACATTCTAAAGGAATTTTACAGGTGATCCTTCTAGATTAACCTGAGTTTCCACAGGAATGCAAGTCTGCTGATGGCAAGGAGTGTGTGTCTGATGTCATCAAAGTGGCTAATAGCTACAGACAGCACTACCTGGCACCCCATCAAAGCTGTAGACAACCAAGCGAAAAGAAACCCAAGCCAAGGATCTGAGCAAGCTCCCGGTGATCCCCGTCTTTTACTTTGAAAAAAACCTGCTCAGGTGATCAACCTGGAGGTCACCTCTTAATCATGGACCTGAGAGGACAGAAGGCAGGCTCTACTCTTTAAATAAAATGCAAAAATGGATATCTCCCTTTTTATTTTTACTCATTTCCGTTAGCATGCATTAGTTATAAAAGGGGTTTCATTATGGCATCTCCATTCATGCTTACAATGTGCCCTGAATAAACTCAGTCCCTCTGTCACTCTCCATCTATCTTCTTCCTCTACTTAAAATGTCTACAGGGTTAAATGTTCCATTTTCATATATCTGTATATATAAATATATACGTATATACATGTATATATACATATATAATTAGATATACTTATAATATATATAAACTTATATATAATATGCATATTGTATACATAATAAAATATAAATATGTAAACATATATGTACATATGTGTATGTATACGCATGTATATATATATATATATATATATAAAACTATAACCAGAGTCATAACACCTCCCGCTAGTTCCACCCCTCAACAGGGGCTGTTTTATTTTCCTGTCATTCACTTGTAAAAGGTGTATTTATTTTACAAAGAGGTATGAAAAGCAACCGTATTTCATACGTGTATATAATAATCATATTAACACCCTATATTGTTCTCTCTCCTCTCCTCCATCCCCCTCATTGTCCAACAGCTTTAAATGAGTTGCAATATGCCATATTCCTACATAAACAAAATATTTTATATTCTTTCCAACTTTGGGCAGAAAAAAAAATTGTAAAGAATAGGATAAAGACTTTGAAGCAGAAGAATTAGTCAATTCTAGTCACTACCTTTTTTTCGGTTTAAGGAAGAAACTTATTGAAGTAAAAAATCGTGCCAATTTATAACTTCCAATCCAACAAAATAAATACCAGGAAATAAGTACTTGAAAGAGGAGATGGGATCAAGGAGAGAGGGAATAGATGAATGAAGAGAGGAAGTGGGGAGAATGCAGTCGTAATATTCAATACATAACTTACAAAATTAAGAAAATTTGGGGGAAGGGGTGGGGGAGAATAATGAAAGGAGTGACATCAATCAAGATCCATTGTATTGGGCTGGGAATATGGCCTAGTGGCAAGAGTGCTTGCCTTGTATACATGAAGCCCTGGGTTTGATTCCCCAGCACCACATATATAGAAAATGGCCAGAAGTGGCGCTGTGGCTCAAGTGGCAGAGTGCTAGCCTTGAGCAAAAAGAAGCCAGGGACAGTGCTCAGGCCCTGAGTCCAAGGCCCAGGACTGGCCAAAAAAAAAAAAAAAAAAAAAAAAAAGATCCATTGTATTCATAAACTACCTTGTTGAATGACAACTCCTTTGTACAACTATTTCAAATAGTTTTTAAAAAATTTATTGTAAAGGTGATGTAAGCAGGGTTTCAGTTACATTAAGTCAGGTAATGAGTACATTTCCTTTTGAACCCCCTTCTTCATTCTCTCCCAGCTTTTCTCCTCCCAACTTCCCTTCTCCCCACAGTTGTATAGTTCATTTCCAACATAATGCATAGTGGATTTCACTGCTGAATTGGTTCACCCTTTGTCCCACCATTTTTGTGCTTCTCCTTCCCCTCCTCAAAACTTATATAAAAGACAAAAGGTACAGAAATGAAAAACAGTGACAGAAAGAAATAAACCAAAGAAAAACAAAAGAAGAAAAGAAAGGGGAAAACAGAACCACAAACAGTATAATAATAAAACCTCTTACATTTCTTGGCATTCATTTCAATAAGCATCATCTTATAAGATCTTATGCATGTAGCGATTGAGCCTTTGTGATTCTCTCCTAAGAACATCCTCCTTTGTTTTCGCTGTCTGAATATTTAACTGCTGTTTAATTAATCATGTCTAGGTGTAATTATTTGTCTTTTACTATCCATTGGGTTTACTTGTAGATTTATAGGCACATTCTAGATAAATCTTTTAAAAACAAAAAAAAATGGCCCACAAGAGAATATTTTTTCTTTGTATCTCTCAGTTAGCCAATTCTTTTGCAAGGTATCCAGTCTCATCAGAAGCATACATGTTTTGTTAGTATTTGGTAACTGCTTATGCCCTGTGACATTATACCTCCTTGTAAATAATTAGACATAAACTGCCATTGTATCCATTGCCCATCCATTCTAATGTAAGCTACCCCTTCTGTAGAAGAGTACAATGGCGGGGAGGTAGAAATGGAGAGTGAGGGAAAGGAAGGGTCTTTATGATAGATTGGTCTGGTCTATCAGCTTTTGTGGAACCATAAAGTTAGATGAACCAAGTCTCTGCACAGCATTCTTCCGTGGAGAATATGACAGAGCATCTTACTGTCTTCTCACTTGATAAATAGCAATATTGAGCCAGACAATACTAGGCAAGAAAGAAGAAATTACCTACTTGGATTAGGACTGATAGCTAATGAGGGCTGGAGCTAGAGCCAGAAGTATGAACTCCAATATTCTCATGATTATGTTAGTGAAACTTTGGCACACAGCACTCATTTATGCCTTGCTTATTCTTCATGTTCTCGCTGGAACTCCACTCACAATGTTTCTTAGCAGAATGAAGGCAATGACCACTTTTATAGCTAGTCTCTCTCTCAAAACTTAAAAACCTTCAGAGAAGATAAACATAAATGGAGAATGTGACATTCCTCTAGCTCTAATGAATTATGTCCTTCATGCTGAACTGGGTAGGCATCATCCAACATAAATTTCTTTTGGTTTCATAAGCACTGGAGTTGGTCTTTCTTTTAATTTTTTCAAAAATTATTGTTATTATAAAGGTGATGTACAGAGGGATTTAACTTATGTAAGTCAGGTAATGAGTATATTTCTTTTTGGACAATGTCACCCCTTCCTTCATTGTCTCCCAGTTTTTTCCTCCTATCTACATCCACAAGTTGTATAGTTCATATTCAACATGGTATCTACTGGGTACCAATGATGCATTGGTTCACCCTATGTCCCTCTATTTTTGTCTCCTCTTTCTCCTCCAAAGACAGAAAAACAATTAAATAAGACAAAAGAAGAAAAGAATAAGAAAAGGATATCTCTTGTTTCTATTGTCTAGAGATATTTTAATAAATATTATTTTATATGGTCAGAGGCACAGAAGCATTGTATCTTTGTTGTTTTCCCCTAAGAGTGTCCTCCTTTGGTCTCATGAATTTCTTAATTCAACATTACAAATAGATTCTATTAATCCTTTTATGCTGGCATGAAACAAATATATATGTGTGTGTGTATATATATATATATATATTTTATAATCTTGAAGTTAGAGAACAGTTTTGTCTGTTGTAGGTTATCTTTGCCTTTCCCGTTCTCTTATTTTTATTTGTAAGTTGAAAGATATATTCTGTTCCTCACTCCCTCAAGGACCCTAGAACATGGTAGAAGGTATTCTGTACAATTATAGACACAGATCATCACATTTCAGTAGTTCAAGGAACTGCACAATTACAGAATTGCAAAACCTGAAGTAAAACAAATAAACCTGAGCTAAAGAAAGAACAGGCCTGGTAACAGCAAACATGATTGTGACCCTCTGAGTGCCAACCCCTGAGAACCCAAGGATTCACTTGTTTCAAGTGTGTTTTATTTACAGGCAGGCAAGTAGCCCACGGTGAAATGCTGTCTTTCATCTTTCAAATTCCACTGAGAACACCAGGAACTTGCAGGATTTAGCCCAACATCAGTGAAAGTTTTCTTTAACGTGCGACCGCAAGACAAGTAAATCTCCTGAACACATTTTCTTCCCCCAAGGGATGCTTTCTCTTACCTCTAAGCTTTCAAAATCTGACTAAAGATTGCCAAAGGATGTGCACACTCTCATATGTAATTCCCCAGAGCTAAGATATAAGGTTGTGAGTGGCTGGTTTAACGACTGTAAGTAAACTTTTAGGTTCTTCTTGTTATCTAACTGATAATCCTTTCCTTCTTATTAAATTGTTGTGCTGAATGTATTTTTCCCAAGTAGAAACAGACACACTGAGATGAGGAATAGGAGAAAAAAGTAAACAAAGTTAGAAAATCAACCCAGGAAATTAGCTGAAAATTGGAGTAATAAAAATGTTGTAAAGAATAGCCTGAAAAAGTGGAAGCTATGGATCATGAAAAAGGGGTCATAAAAAAAAATAGATGTGAAGAAGGTTTCCAGAACAGAAGAACATGGGTCTCCAGTTTTAAAAACCTTAAGGGACTATTTAAAGTCTTACCTGTGATGATAGTTTTAGAAACCTTCAAAGAAAGAGCTAAAAGCCAGACCCATGGTGGATTCATACTGACCGATTTCCATAACCTTTCAGATACATATAAGACACTGTTTACTTTTCTCTGCCTGAAGTACACTCCTTACTTTGACGCTATGATTTCACTTTGGGTCCTGTCTTTGTTTGTTCTTGTTGTTCTCTTGCTCGGTCTTCCTAATATCCTGAACCTTTCAACATCAGTGAGCCTACAACATCATTCCTTAGTAATTTCATCTAAGCTCATGGCTTTAACTCTAATAACTCTAATAACTATCATAATTTGAATCTTTACTTCTTCCAGAAAGTCTAGACTCCCTTATCCAACTGTCTGTTAGCATTTCAACTCAGACAACAATGAACTGATGATGTTGATCATGTTAAAAATGAAACTTATGGTTCTACATGTCCAAACCTGCTTCTCTTTCAGTGTTGTTAATTTTGGCCAATAGCATCATTCTTCATGTGGAAGGTTGATAGACTACATCATCCAAAAGGGCAGCCTTGGTGCTCCTCACTCATACTGGACATCGAATCCAGAATTCAGTACACCCTACTCACTCAGCCTCGGAAATACATCTCTAATTGGAACATATCTCACCACAACCATGGCTACCAATGTGAAATTCACTTCTCCTCTGAGGTAATGTCTCCTACTGGACTTTCTACTTCTACTCTTGGTCTGCCTTCCCCCTTGAAGCTTATATGCCTCATGTCAACTACAGTAATGATTTGAAGAGCAAAATTCCAATCATCTACCTGTTCAAAACTTTTCAGCAATTTCTCACCACATTTGAAATAAAACAAAGTCAAACATCAATATGTGTTCTTTAAGTTTGAATGAAATGACTCTTTAATCTCTTAGGAAGTAGAAGCTTAAATCTTTCCTGGGTCCTAAGGTCTGTTTTCCTTCTATTCTGAATGGCTGTCAACTCTGCTGTTACTCTCCTAGAAAGCTGTAAGTCTGTCTCTGGAATCTGAATATATGATTCTTATTCTGTTTATGCATAAACCTGGCCACTATGAACTCTATTTAGTTATACAAGGACTTGACCCATGTTGTCCCTTAAGAACCCTGGAAAGAAAGAAATAGTACTTAGCCATGCATAGGAAACATGAGGTGAATATACTCAGCACCCTCAAACCCAAACCCTCTCCAGGACAAGTACTATGCAGTGCCCCTACTATTGAAAATAAATTGCATAGATAACGTATTCTCACATATAATTTCCAAAACCAATACTGTCTCCCAAAAGTATTACAATTGGGAAAAAGGAAAGTCATTTAAAATAAAATAGTATTTAGTTTCCCATAGAAATACCCTCAAAGGCCTAATGAAGTAATGAGATACTCATAAGTGTTAAATCACCAAGGATATAAGTGCTTTACAAGTGCATAGGTGGAAGTTACATTAGCAATCATGATCTTTTGAGATAGTATGAAACAATCAATTCTAAAGATAACAGCAGTAATATATCTATAGCAAGTATCACATAATCGGAACTGTCTGAAACACATTTGTATTTGTCCATGGAGTGTCAGAACACAAAGATGACACAATTGGGGAGAAAATTCTAGAAAGTTTAAGATGGTTGCTAAAGAGCAGTAGGTGGTAAGTGCTAGTATTAGGATTCAAGCAGTCCTGGTTAGTTTTTGCAGTTTGTGTTCTTAATCACTGAACTACTTCTGCTTACTTATACTGAGATTTCACTTCTGGAAAGTATAATTTATTACTACGCATTGTATGAATATTATTAATGTGCATTAATGTGAATATTATTAATGTGCATATTATTATTTTACATATTATTAATGTGCATTATTAAAAACAAACTTTGCATGTATATAGAAAATGGAGGTAAATTGTAGGGTCAGGGAGTTATAAATGGCTGTTCAACCAGGAAATATGGGACAGAATAACTAAAGTGAGACCAGTTTATAGTACATAGAAAGCTCACCTTCCCACAGGGACAAATGGCTATTCACACTGACACAGGCAACTGGAGTCTCCCACTTGGTGATACTACACCTTCAATTTTTTAAAGATAACTCCCAAAACCACAATTGATGAGACATTGACTAATCATTAAAGGTTGACTCACATCTTTCAAAAACAAAACCTCATTAAAGTCAACCAAAACATATGTGTAAGGTTTCTCTTGTAGATCTACAATTTACTCCATTATCTTTCCATCTCATTCTGAAGTTCATTCCAAGTCAACATTTAAGATCTTACTTTTTTTGTAGGGGATGTGAGCGGGGAGGGAATTGTTTGGAATTATATGAAACTCCATTAGTTGAGTCTCTAAGGCTCTTCTTTCAAAAGGAAAAGTCAGAAAACAGGTGTGGGCCTCTTTGAAAACTCAATAAGCTATTTAAATAAGATACCCTACAAAGGGAAGGTTACAACATGGTATCTGGCAAGTTTGTTTGCTTATTTGTGAGATGGACAGGATACAGGAGCTACACTTCCTTTAAATTTAGCACCACCCTGACCCTGTTTATACTTTCCCCTTCGCTAAGATTCCAGGTAGTCTTTAAAGGGAAGTGATAAGCAGGAAGGAAAGAGGAAGTCACTCACACCAGAGCCGGAGGAACACTGTCTGCTGCAAATGACCTGGAAGAAGCTCTGCAGCTACACTTGTGTTTGTTTTGCTTTTATTTATTTTCTTAAGAGGCCTGGAGGAAACTTTACTCTAACTCTGGAGTGCGCATCCTCAGAAGACTTTTTTTTTTTTTTTTTGGCCAGTCCTGGGGCTTGGACTCAAGGCCTGAGAACTGTCCCTGGCTTCTTTTTGCTCAAGGCTAGCACTCTGCCACTTGAGTCACAGCGCCCCTTCTGGCCATTTTCTGTATATGTGGTGCTGGGGAATCGAACCCAGGGCCTCATGTATATGAAGCAGGCACTCTTGCCACTAGGCCATATCCCCAGCCCCCCTCAGAAGACTTTTACACTTAGGATCACTATACCAGTCAGGAGAGAAGGAAGTGGTGTGTTCCTTGGGTCTATGCTTACCCAGACTCCCCAGAATGTACAGATTCAGAGAAGGGAAGGAAGCTGGGGTGACAGGATGTAGTCAGGTTAGAAAACAGCCTATAGGATGCTAAGGAACAACAACTAGCTCCTCTGGGTGGCCAGTTTTCTTTTTTTTTTTTTTTTGGCCAGTCCTGGGCCTTGGACTCAGGGCTTGAGCACCATCCCTGGCTTCTTCCCGCTCAAGGCCAGCACTCTGCCACCTGAGCCACAGCGCCCCTTCTGGCCGTTTTCCATATATGTGGTGCTGGGGAATCTAACTGAGAGCTTCATGTGTAGGAGGCAAGCGCTCTTGCCACTAGGCCATATGCCCAGCCCGCCAGTTTCTTTACAAGGGAAATTTCTTGCTTCTCCAAGTTCATATCCAGGGTGTAATGAGTCAGGGCTTGAAAGGAGACTTTGACTTATTTTACAGTTGCTCTTTCTCGCTCTCCCGTTCTGCTTCGCGCTTAGATGTTATACAAGATGATATGCACGTTTTGGAGTCAGACAAATGTATGTTCAAATCCTGGATCCTAGAATTGGTAGGTATAATTTGGAAAACGTTTTCCCCCTCTTAGGCTCATTTTCCCCATATGCACAATGATATAAATAATAATTGCTCTATATTGTTTTGTGTGATTAAATTCTATAATGCACCCGAAATGCCCACGGTATCTTCTACCACTAATTGCTCAATTTGTTTACATGTCTTTCTTTTTACCCTTTGTGATCAACCAAAGGGGAATCACTGGCAATAGAGAGGACTGGGAAATAGTTCTCTTGTCAAATACTAGAAAATGTGAATAATGACAGCATCTTCACTTCAGTTTTCACATGGGTCAAATTTTAAATCAGGAATGTGTAGAATTGGAAGTCACTCAATAGAATAGTTCAGTGCAGTGGCTTTTTTCTTGTCCCAGTCCTGACAGGATCAGTCTCACGCCAACTGATCTGTGGTGATGAGATAGATAGGGATTCATATTAGCCCAGGTGAGAAAACTAAGGCTCAGGGGCCTTAAATATCTTTTTTTTCTTTTGATCTTTTCAAAATTTATCTTTCAACAGGTGTACAAACGAGTTGCCATTTAACAAAGCAGTTTATGAATACAGTGCATCATGATTATGCCTTTCAACATTCTCACCCATTCCTCCCAATGTGCCCCTTCCCTCACTCTTAATTTTGTAGGCAATACATAGGATTCTTGACAGAATTCTTCCCCCTCCTCTTTTCTTCATACTTCTACCCATTACCCCTTTTCAACTATCTGATTCCTGGTGTCTATTTGGTTGAACTTTAACTTTCCCTTTCTATGGAATTACCCTATTTGAGTTCTCCCTTGAATCTATCATATATCTTGTGACTACAATGGGCTTAGAAACCATGTTATTTGAAGTCCAAAGTTAGAAAACACAACTGTAACACAGACCAAAATACAGTCTCCCTTAACCCTAGCAAAACAACATGGATGTACAGATGATAGACAAAAAGTGAAAAAGCAAAAGCAACAAAAACAGAAAAAAATGAAATAGTCATACTTTAAGATTCATAACCAAACCACATAAGAAGGAGAAGAAGAAGGAGAAAGAGTAGGAGAAGGAGAAGGAGGAAGTGGAGGAGGAAGAGGAAGAGTGAAAGAAGAAGAATTGAGGAGGAGAAGCAAAAGAAAGAGGAAGAGGAAGAAAAGAGAGAAAGAGGAAGAAATTACAAGGGTAGAAAACTAGAGATCAGTATAACTTGGAAAGATGAGTGAAAATTCTCTTAATAAAATTTTAGTATATTAAATCCAATAATATATGAAGATCAAATATTTTTACACTACTACAGTTAATCCCCTAATGCCCAGCTGACGAGAATTTTAATGGGTACAATCACTTTACAAAACAACTTGATAGTCCCTTGAAAAGTAAAACAGATACCTAACTCATAATCAAACCATTTTACTCCAAGGAACGCATCCAACCAAAAGAAAAGCAGGTATTCATACAACAATGTCAGTACAAATGTTCATAGAAGCTCTCTTCTCAATAGCCAATGACTGGAAATGACTCCAATATCTGCCTATATGTGAATGGATAAAAGTAGATACATCTATCCAATGTACTGTTACTCATCAATAAAAAAGATTAAACTATTGGATACAGCAAACAATATTAATGAGACTCTTAAAGGAAATAAACCAAGATAATTAAAAGTATTTGATTCCACTGATATGAACTCAAATAAAAGGCCAATCAATCTTATGTGAGAAAAAGCACATCAATGGTTACCTGGGCTTAGGTACAAGAGAGGTGAACAAGAAACATTTCAAAGGTGCATAAAAAAGCTTTTCGGGAGTGATGTCTATACTCATTATCATGACTTTTTACAATGGTTTTACAAATATATAAATCAGTTAGAATGTCAAAGTGTACAACTTCTTGAAAGTTTTATCAACAATTTGTTTTAATGTAACAGGAGAAAACAGGAAAATGGAGAAGAGTAACATTTCCTGTTACTGGTGTGGGAAATGGGAATTAAAGACTCAAAATACAGGTTCTCATCTGTAGCATTTATACTTTCTGAGCTACAAAGTACAATTAATGTGACAATCTATCAAATACTTCAAATACAACTCAATCAAATACTACCAAATATATTTTATATAGTAATATATAATTTCGCTTGTAATGTAATATTACAACATATAGTACTATACATATGTAAATGAAATCTGAGTCAACATTTAACACATAAGAAGAAAAAGTAATGGAAAAGTAGCTGGAAATCAGGAAGACCAGTAACCAGACCCCAAAAAGGTGTGTACCAGAAGTGTGTAAGAGCTAATAAGATTCACTTAGCAGTGAGTTCTAAACACTTGGGACTATTTCTCTAGGATTTGAGGTCTCAGCTCTAGTCTTCCCTTCTCAAAGAAGCCCTTCATGAACTCGCAAGGAATGATTCTACTCTACTTTCTTCACAGGTTTTACCCAAGACTGAAAGTGTTCAGCTTATTCCAGGTTTGTACATTTAGTGTCTGTTCTGCTTGCTGGAATGAAGAGTTTTTCTCTGCCTGCCTAATTCACTGTTTTCCAGAGTATTAGAAAAGTGCTAGTCACATGAGACCTGTCTGCTGAATAATGTGTTTAATGGATGTGCAAATGAATTCATCATTTTCTATTTTAGGTTTCATGTTTAGTTTGGGGATTAATGATCTTCCTAAATACCATTAGCCAAAAACTTTTCCCCTTCATTTCTAATCCCATGTCTGTTATGAAGGAAATTCAATCCAGATGTCTCTGAGTCATCTTCCCTGAACTTGCCAGCGTTTGGTGGTGTAAGAGCTAAGTGATGGAGCTTTTAGTTAGAAAACCCGTGCCCAGAGAAGGAAATTAGCAACCCCCAGAGATAAAGAAGGAGGAAGCAAAGAGTATGACATGACCCAAACTGTGCCTCCAGTTGTTACTTTGACAGGAGATAAAGTGATGGCTACACCTAGGAACTTATTTCAGTTTTCTCTACCAAAACAGGACAGTTTATTGTGGAGTGGCCCACCATAAAAATCTCATTCTCCAATGGACAGTGAAACCTCCTACCAAAAACTTTTACCCTCAGGACAAGTTGTCAATTTTTGTTCTCATTAATTTTGTTTGTTTCATTACTTTGGAAGAAGTCTGGTAGGGTTGTGAAGACATGCTATCATCTAGTAATAGACCTTTGAAGGAAACATCTGGAAGGAGAGTAAGGGTTTGGGGGCACTGTCAACCCAGTTCTGCTTTTCTTTGAGAGGGAGTTGTTGTTCATTATTTTGTTGTTATTGGTGTTTGGTTAATTGGTTGTTTTATTATGAGGAGGTACTTGTGATTGAACTTTAGGTCTTATGTTTATAGGCAAGCATCCTACCTCTTAAGCCACACAGAGCCCCCTCCATCTTTTCTTTTCTTTTCTATTCTTTTCTTCATTTTCCTGATGGTGTCTTACATTTTGCCCACATCAGCCTCAGACTCTGATCCTTCTACATCTGCCTTCTTCTGCATAGCTGAGATTACATATGTGCGCCTGATGTTCGGAAGTTCAGTTAGGAGAAACAGAGAAGCCACATTTTGAGGAGTTGAATTGGGAGTCTCTATTGGACAGATGGTGACTGAAGGTGGACTCCTGTCTCAAAGACCCGCAGCCACCTCAAATACACTTCACACTGAGAAAACTGAGCCATGACAGCGGGAGAAGAAAGAGTAGACAAACAATACCAGCAAACCTGATCAATTCCAATGGGGAGTGGAAGTGGAACACCGTGGTGGTCAGAGGAAAGCCAGGAAATGTGAGGCATGGTGCAATGGCCCCTGAGCTGGTCCAGTCCTAAATAGGGTCAGGGCCCAGGGCATGGTCACAGAGAGCTCGAGAGCCTCACGAATTCAAGGCACAGGACTGGCAGGTCCAGTAACCTATTGTCCAAGTCTCTGCCCTGACTCTACAAATTCAGGCATGCCTATCACCTAGGGATGGGACCTCACTTTCCCCCATAATGAAGACAAGATGATGCCAGTTAAACCCAATTCCCAATCATCTACCACATGACCAAGATGGCGGCAGGTAGACCCTGTGTCCTTATTTCACACCATCATACCTGGTTTGTTTCTCTTGTGGGAGGGGGGTGGGTGTGCATGTATTTGGCAGGTATACACACATGCATGTTTTAATATAGGTTTAGAAAATGAGTATTAGCTTTCAAAGGGGACATATTTAAATTTTAATTCTAATTCTATTATTTATTGGTAGGGACTAGACGGTCATTGTATTGTAGAGCCAGAGTGAAAGAGCAGAATAACTCCATATTGTACTAAGACCCCATTCTGTACCTGACTGACCTTACAGTCAGTCCTACCCCCCACCCCTCGCTTCCCGGTGAAGACCATATCCAACTGTGAGTGTGATTTCCAGTAATTATGAGTGGGATTTTCAGTATCTAATCATGAGTGTGATTTCCAGTATTTGCGAGAGGGATTTCCAGTATCTAACTGTGAGTGCAATTTCCAATATCTAATCAAAACCCTGCAGCTGTGCACATATCCCCCTTGCTACACCCCTATGGCTTAACCAATCAATTTTAAATGTGTCGGTCCCTTGATCTGACCAATGACCCTTTCCAGATTCCTTCCCGCCACCAAATGCGCCAAACATGCTTTAGGATTATTTTTTAATTTTCCCGCGGTGTGTGTTGATTTGTTAAAAGATGCTATGATGTATGCTAAGTCCCTGCCTTCCCCAAAGAATGCTGGAAGCTGGAAGCTCAGGGCCTCTTAGCGTCACCAGCGTGCTGAGTGCACGGAGCACCCAGCTAGCTCGAAATAAACACCCTTTTTGCTGCTTGCGTTGGTCTTGGTCTCTGGAGGTCTTTCGGGGGATCCGAACTCAAGCATTTCAGTATACATTATTTGAGACCAGTTTCCTTGTTTTAGAAAATCTGCTGACGTACAGAATTGTTATGATGAGATTTTTTTTTTTATGTAAAGGGCTCATAGGTCACCCAGAATATGTTAAAAATACTAAAAGTAAGAAAAATAATCTGGCTCCATCTCCCTAAAGCTATAAAATTTCAAACACACTGGTAAATGAATAAATGGAAGCAATTTTCACCATTGTTAATACTCGTTTCCTTTACTATCAATTTCTTGGTTTCCTGAACCTGGACACTATTTACTTTCCCTTTATCTCTATAATACTAGGACCCCCAGATGTAGCCAATACAAATCTAGAGCACACAGCTATTAAACTGGGAATTTAGACAATCAATGAAAAAAGAAGCATATGTTTCCTATGAATGTGCTGCTCATTTGTCATTCAAATTTAACTTGAGAGCTCTTATGTACCAACAGTCCAACCATGTCAATCTATTTTCTTTTTTACCCTAGTTCTCCCAACCCCCTCATTAACCCACCACATTTCTGCATTGATCACATTGTACTGGGATGGAACACCAGACAGAATGCATCTTGCTTTATGAAAGGAGACAGCAGTCTTCTGCACAGCCTAAAAGTGGAGAAGGTCTCCACAGGACTCTCTAAAAAAAAAAACAAGAGCGGCCAAGGAGGAGGGGAACACAGTGGAGGAGAACACTTACCTCTTTTGTCTGAAACAAAGAAAAGAACTATTCAGAAACCAAATTGATTAAAATAGGGGGAAATTGCCAGGCCATTGATAATTACAGCAAAAGGGCAGTGGTCACTCTGACTGATTGCCACTTCAGAGGGAGAGACACACCCACAGCCAATCAAGGGCATTAGTGAGCAGCAACCTTTTAGTGACCCACAATTCCCCCCTTAGGGAGTATTTCAGACAAACCTTTAAAGCCAGGGCAAAGCATTTTCCAGCACCGGTATTTACCTTTCATTTCCAAACCACAGAGGGTTGAAAATCATTCAGTCTCTAAACGTCTTTCACAAACAGAAGAGATGAATGAGAATGGCCTTCACCTCAATAGCTTTCTCCATTCACCCACCTTTATAATACAAGGAGCAGAAAGAGCTCTAGGGCCTCAGGGTGTCCCCAGGGCTTTGGTCATACATCTCTCCATCACATAGCCCAGAAATGCCATTTGTGTTCCACACCAGGGAAACCTTGAACACTTGTCTGGTGAGTATTTTTTTCATACATTCTCTCATAATGGCAATTTGACAAAGATAAATATCGCCTTTATTTATATACTCAGAAAGAATTTTGATCTGGGATGTGGGAAACTGGGAGTGGCCCCAGATAAGCCATAGGGAACCCTGCTGAGAGGTTTTCCACTAGTCCTAGAGCACTGATAGACTTCTACTTTCTCAGTGGGAATATAATATTGGATACCTTGAGCAGATCACTGTCTGTGCTGCTAATCATTGCAATACCTAGGACTTCACAAGAAAAAAAAATACTATGTGCATGTGTGTATGTCTGTAACTTAAAATAATACATTTAAAATTATAAACATATATACATGTAGTTATGTATATATATGTATATGTATATATGTATATTGTGTGTGTGTGTGTGTGTGTGTGTGTGTGTGTGTGTGTATGTATGGTGCTGGGATTGAATTTAGGACTGACAGAAATCTAGTAATCTAGGCATGTTCTTCTCTATCACAGAATTATATCCTCAGTCTCCCAAATAATACTTGTATATTTATATTTAAGTCATTATACAAAGGGGTTATTATCATTCAACAAATCACTTTATAAGTATAATGCATCTTGTTCCCCTGTCTCTCCGGAGCCAGCCTCTCCTTTCCATTTTCTTAGTTTCACAGGACATGCATTGATTATGATGTCTGAATTCCTCCCATCTGCTTCCTCTCTTTATTCATCTGCCCCCTCCAATAGACCCCCTCCTCCTCCACATACCTTATTTTTAGGTGTTATTTTTTTCTTTGGAGTTGCTCACTGAAAAGGCATGTTTGGGATCACTAATCTGCATTGTGTTAGATACTCTGGGTGCCTCTAAACAGTAGATAAGTCTGGAAGCAACTAGAGGTAAAGGTCACCAGTCTCTACCTACTTAACATTTCATGGTTGGAACATTATCTTTTTTTTTTTTTCCTTGACCTACTTATTTCCTGGGGTCTGGGGACTGACTATAAAAGAATGAGAGGAGGTCTTCAAGATATTTGAGAGGTCAAAGGGGTCAACACTAGGAAGGGAAGAGGAGAGGTGCCCTCTGTACCCAACCAGGAAGCCCCAGTTCCTTGATGGTAGGCAACTTCCTCCACCAGCGTCTGAAGTGTGCTTAGCATCTCAGTCACCCTTGCCCTGGTCAGTCGCAAAAGCCACTTTGTTCCCAGAAAGGTTCACATGATTGACGTTAAGCTTGGAAGATCTGTTTTAAATGTGGATTACATATAAAATGAGAAAGGAATGTGAAGTCAATTTAATTAGAATATTAAAGTCTTACATGGTTGTGAGCTATTGATACCCTTTTTTTTCCCCTACAGCCACCATCTTCTACAATATTTACTCCAGGTGAATCAGAGAAGCCATTACAGTTATCATGAGCTTATTTAAAGAGAAACTGCTGAATAAAAATGAAGATTCCACTGATCAAAATGCACTGTATTCATAAACTGCTTTGTTGAATGGCAACTTCTTTGTGCAACTACTTAAACATTTTTAAATGACGAATCCATTGACAGATTACAGCTGGACCTAATCATTGTATATTGTATAAATATATTGAAATGTCACACCATGTGCCATAAATGCTTACAATTTATATATCATTTTAAACATCTTTAAGACTTTAAGGGAGGACAGATTATTAATGCTGGGAAGTGCATCATGGGAGTTCGTAAAGTGACACATTTTTTTTGAATTTGTGCTTTTCCTAAATACAAACTTTAAAAAAATGTCTCCAGAAAAAACATTAAGATTCTTAAACTAATTATTATGGGTTATCTACTTGTGATATATATATATATATATATATATATATATATATATATTAACTTTTGCAAAAAGTGCTATTTGTTTTACTCAGGCTAGTCTTCTGAATTTATGCAATATCTTAGTTCACACACATACACATACAAATTCACTTTACATCATGTCCACATATGTATACGTTATTTCAATCAGGTAGAGCCATGCTTCCTGTTTCTCCTAAGAATATCATTCTCCTCCACCCTGAGCCCTCGGGCTGGGAGGGAAAATTCACTTTGGAGTAAGGCTAACATCAACTGCAACCTGACCCTTGGTAACTATGGCCAAGATATTTAATTTCATTGAGCCTTCATTTCCAAATTGGTCACATAAATGTAATGATATTTGATTTTGAGGTGTACTTTGAAAATAGGAATAGTACATTTATTCTAAAGTGCTAGACACATAACTGTTCAGTAAATAGCAGTTTCTATTACTAACATATTTTGCCATCGCTTCTTCAAATGTCCCATTTCTTTTCATCAAAAAGCTGATTATCTTTGATGCAAGCAAGAAATCAGAGACCTCTAACAAACACAAATTAGTGAAGACACAAAGGCTAAAAACTCAATAACCCAAGTATAGGAAAAAAATTCCACAAGTTATCCCTTCTGGTCGTTTCTCAAATGCACTTTGAAATTCTAATCCTAATTAAAACTTAATTGGACTATAACTCTAGTTTTAGGATAACACAAAATTATATTTATACTAACTGCTTCTATTGATTGGCTGTATGAAATAGTTAATGATCAGATTCAGGGAGTCTGCCAGGGCGAGTGTCATAAACTTATATGTTCAATAAATCAATGTTTAAAAATCATCAACTCTAATCATAGAGATGAAGTGTTGAATATTGTACAGGTTCTGATATATAATGGGGTTTAAGTTCCATCTTTTCCATTCTCTGTCTTTGCCAATAAAATTTGGTTTTGTGAAAAAGAAACTTAATAGAGGATACACTAGTGTGAGCTGAGTAACTTCGATCAATTGGAATTATAGCCCTTAAAAATTTACTGTATTCCAGACAACACATGTTGTAACTTATTTATGGTAAATAGGATAATGAAACAGACACATTAACTAGGCTTATTTTTCAGAGGAAAAAACCCCAATTTGTAAAGAAGTAATATAGATTTTCAATATCACACAAATAACAACCCCATACTTGAATCTTCTACATATTGAGGCAGCATGCTCTCATTGGTCACTAAAAGATAATTTCAGGATATGATATGCTAGAGAAAAATATCAGGTTTCAAATATATGAAAGCTAAAAATTGAAGAGTTATAAATTGTAGCAGAATACTAGTGCTGTGGAGAATGTAGGTAGTACCAGTAGGGGCAGTGAGCCCAGAGCAGGTATTATCTTTGAACTACATTTTATCACCATAAGTGCAATGAGCAATACTACCTTCACTGGTCAGTAAGGACAGTGCAGGTTGACTCGCAAAGAACTGACCAAACGTTTAGTTTGCATAATGCCATAGGTCAACGTTCAGGAAATACAAGATGCAAATGATCAAATTAGATCCACCAATGTGGATTGATGCCAGCTTCTGCTGAAGAGCTGAAACTTGAATTTAGAATCTGCTCTTGACCCTTAAAAGTTTATTTTTCAAGGATTAGATAATTATCTTATCATCACTATACCTCATCTTTCTGTCTTGAACAAGAACAATAAAAAACTGGACAATACTCTAGTCTTTATGGGGTTATCTCTCCCAACCCACTCTAATTCAGCTACATATAGGTCTCTCTGAAGAAGCAACATGAAAATATTTCTTAATCTCACAATACCTTGAAAAGTGCAAGCCATTTTATTATTAGACTTCATCATCATCATCATCATCATCATCATCATCATCATCATCATCATCTTTAGTTGTAAAAATGAGTTTCCATTTAATCAAAGCAGTTAATGAATGAAGTGCATCTTGATCAATGTCACATCCCTTTTAACATTCTCACCTGTCCCTCACTTACGAATGTATATATTATATATAAATATTGTATAATATACTACACCCACACACACTAGATTTTCTTGATTCATTATTAGACTTTGTGGCCATGAAAGTCAAGGGTTACGACTATAGCATTCAGATTCCCTAAGTGGCCTTATGGTGATTTCCCAAGGAGAAGATGGCACCCATATATTCATTGAATGATTGAAAGGAAAGGACACTCACATATAAGAATGGCAAATCTCTGTCCAAGCTAAAGCTATGGCTCATATTTCTCATTGTAGATCATTTCTACTTTATTCCCAGTGATATCATGCCACCTCGGTCCATACAGATTAAACTATCTCTTCCACTGGCCTATGAACTCTGTGAGGGCAGATATTTTGTTCCTTTTTCCTGACTAAGCACATATCTGACACTGTGCCTCATTGTGTCTTTATTGAATACACCTCAACTTATAATCAAGACATTAACCAAAATGCTCTCTCTCAAGAGGACTTTTAATCTTAATATTAAATGATTCTGGAATGATTCCTACAAAGGTAGCTTCTAAAATATCTTTATTTGCTTTTATGACTTATTTAGCAGGTACCTTTGAGTATGTATAGATCTCATCACAGAGATGCCCATGGTACCATGGTATATGATGTTATGTTACTGTACTCAGAGGCCAGCAAGGGTATCTTAAACAATTTCATAACATGGTTTGTTTTATACTTATTTTATGTTACATATTTTAGTCTGCTTTATTTCTGAGGCATATACTGTAAGACTGGTAATCATAGTAATTCTATGGGTACCTCAAGTTTTGTTAAGTGCATGGCAAACTATAGTTTTAAATGAAAACATTAAAGATCATGCTGGGATGATACTGTAAACACAGAGCCCATGAGCTAAAATTCTTTCACTACACAGGAAAGCCAAAAAGCATGAGGTCTTTATAGTGAATTACTAAGAGCTGTTAGGTTGCCCAGAAAACTAAAATTACTGCCAAAGTAAAACATTCTGTGTTATTTACAAGTAGGAGTTGTCAGGTCAGCTAAATCAATTATTCACTATTTGTTCAATTTAGCTTTGTATAAATCTTCATTTTCTCACACAGCAAATTCCCAATTTATTGTGGAGCCATACACAGTCGCTAATGAGGACAGAATGCCAAACATTAAAATGGAGTGCAGCGCAAAATTTGCAAGTTCTGCCTCTCATCTGGCTTCATTTTTTTCTGCAACTTTTTTTTTTGTCCAGTAGCTGTTACTTGATCTGAATTTCATGTTAGTCTTAAACAGAAATGCTTGCCCAGTGTAACTTCTGTGCTTTGTGATTTTTCAATTCAAGAATTCCAGCTGACTCCTGTAAGATGGAGCACTCATGGAAGTCAAACAATGGCCCAGATAATTAATAATAATAATAATAAATACAACTTTAACAACCATCTCCACAGTGCTATGTTCTGGCTGCATCCCTGCAAAGCACTCAAAGTGCATTAGGTAATCTGGATAGCACATCTTGAAGATGTTTTATATATAGTTTACAATTGAGGAACCTGAGATTTGGAGATGTTCAGAAACTTGCCCAAGGTTGCAAGTTATTAGTTGTAGAGTTAGGATTCTAACTTGTCACAATGATTTGATAAGGAATAATCTTGAACCTGTTCCTTCACTCCTTTAAATGGGTCATTGAGCTCTTTTTTTTTTCTTGGTGTCTCCTGCTATCATTTCTGAGAGCTATGATGTCCGTTATGTCATTATTTCCAAACACTTTGGAGGGGCATTTTAAATTGACAAGATCTATTTATAAGACTACGTCTGGCCATAGCTCACAGAATCAATATCTTCTTCTTGGTCAACTATAACAACTATTCTGCAGACAGCCTTTAGGGGAAAAAGTAGGAACTTAGAGGCAGCAACTGGGCGATGAAAATGGACTAAGTCCCCCATCCTAGTGCAGCCATAAGGAAGAGACAAACGGTGAACATTGATGGAGAATTCAATTTCACAGACCTCATCTCAGACGAAAAGAATTGCCTTGTCACTTTGAACTTTGAATGATGTCACCTTAATTTCTGGAAGTTATTACAAAATTTTGCATCCATTGGTGGGACTATGGCTGATCCTGCAGGACTTTTGTTTCTAAAGGGGATAAGGTTAGTGACTTGGCTGGGAAAAACCCGTGTCACAGTGGTGTTGGTGTCATGGTGGCAGACAGGTTAGTGGATGATAGCTCTCCTGCTTCTCATATTTGCTGAATGCAGAAACATTTCTCCTTGACTACTTCTAGAAGGAGGCTGTGATGTGGAATTTATTTTTTAGTGTATCTGTTTAAAGAACCAAACTTCCTAGGCTCAAATCCTGGCTCCTCCATCTTCTGATCACATGAGATTGAGAAAATCACATAGCCTCTCCCAGATTTCCAACCTGGGAAGCTCTGACAAGCCCTGAAGTTAGAACAAAGCAATAAGTCAGAGTAAACTATCACTGAATCATACCATATCATAAAATCATCACTAATATATTCATTATCACTAATGTATTAATCAGCACTAATATATTCTTATATCTTTAAGCATCTGATGAACGGCTGTGCTGATGAAGTGTGATTTAGACAGCCAGAGTATAACTAAAGAAATTTCCATGCTGGGGTAGGTTGTAGCTAGATAATGGTAGCAAGACGCCTATTCCACTGGTTTCCTAACAAAGTTGTGCTGGGTGCTAGGGTGTGCTGAGGGAAGAGAAAGAAAGTGACAGATCATGAGTAAGGTTTTCACTTCCCTTCCCTTTTGTAAACAAAGGATATCACCTAGGAATTGAGACCTGAATAATACTTTTTCTGTAGGAAGCAACCGTTTAAAAATTGAGGTAAAAGAAAACAATGGAGGATGGATAACACTGGAATAAATAGTGCCTACATGTGTGCAGATGGCATTAGGGATGTACAGAATGCTGTCGTAGGATAAGCGAGTGGGGTGGAGAGGGAAAGAGAAATAGAGGAGGTCGATCTGACAGAAATATTGTATGTGTATATGCTAACTATCATGATGAAACACTCTTGTACAGCTAATGTACACTAAAAATAATGGGAAAAAATGAATGATAGGAAAGCTAAATAGACTCTATTGGGGGAGAGGAACCAAAGAGAGGGCAAGCAGAGTGGTTGAATGGGAGTGAACATGGTCAAAGAGCTTTGTACCCCTGGACGTCAATACAAGCGTGAAACCTGATGACACTGTTTAAGAAGTGGGAAGGAAGGATGAGCGGAAGTGATGGATAGGATGAGTTTGATCAGGACACTTTGTGTGCATGGATAGCAATCATCACACTCACACTAACTCCTCCCTTATCATACAAATAGGACCTCATTTAATTTTTCTTTAAGAAAGGGGAAAGATGGCATGATGGAGAATGATGGAGAGGGTGTGTTTGCTGAGGATATTTTATAATCATGTGTAGAAATATTACAATAAAACCTCCTTTGGACAACTAACAGATCCTAATTTAAAATTCATTTTAAAAGAAGACAGACAGAAGAAGAGTAGGAATGAACAAAATTCATCAACTTCCCAGAGAGAGCTCAGTGGCTTGGCCACTTTCACCCCAATAGATTGAAAGAAGGCAGAGGAGCAGGTGCCATCTCTTAACAGTCAAATCCAGGGCCCTCTTCATCACCATGGCACACATACCATTACATGGCTTAATACTCCAGTCATGAAGCAACATCACAGCACAGCTGTGGCTCTTTAACCTTGGCAGGCTCTGTTGATGCCCAGTTCACGAGGTCACAGGTAGGTTGCAAGGAAATGGCCTTAATGTTTGGCCCTCCAGCTTGGGTTGAGGGTATTGAGCTGGGAGCCGACCGGGAATGGGGAAGGAAGAAACACAAAAAGCTTCACATTGTTCTCTGGCCTTCTCTATTTCCTCGGTTGAGTCACTTGGGAGGACAAAACATAAGGGGGGAAAAGGGGATAGAATACCTGGACTTTATTACAATGACAAAGTGGTCATTAGTGCAGCCTGGAAAGTCAGTGACTAAGTCAGGATACTTGGAGCCAGGCAAAAGAGCAGTATTTTGCTATTATGTAACAGTTCTGAAGGCCAGCTCTTAAAATAATCTGGACTTTAAAATATTGCTTAAGGAAACTTGAATAAAAGATCCACTGGAAAATTATACAGGATCTTCAAAAAATTAAACATTGATTCGTCATATGTTCTAGTAATTTCAATACCTGACAGACATGATAGAGGGGTTTTGATGAGATATTTGTACACACTCATAGTGGTCACTGTGGTGTTATTCGCCTTGCCAAAACATGGAAACAACTCAAGTATTTTCCAGCGAGAGACTGGATAAAGCAACTGTGGTATGAATGTACAGTTATTCAGGCTTAAGGAGTGAGGGAATTCTGATACATGCTGCAATGTGGATTGATCTCGTATACATAATGTTTAGTAAAATTCAAACCTTATATGATTCCACCCACTTGAGGTACCTTCAACTCATGAGACAGACAATTGGGTGGCAGTTTCCAGGGGCTGGGAGAGTGGGGATGGAGATTTATTTATTGAATTGTTTCAGAGCTTCGGGTCTTCAAGATGAAGGCTTTTTGTTATGTATTTGTCACGTTTTTACAAGATTAATTCTGGGTGGTGTTTTGTATGTAATATATTTGTATTGCATTTAATGCATTGTATTTGTATTGTATGGAATAGAGAAGGAGTAGAAGGATGAACGAGGGAAGACGAAGAAGGAGCAGGAGGAGAAAGAATGAGAATGAGGAGAAAAAGAAGGTAAATTCTAAGTGCTACATCCATATATGCTTTGCATTTAAAATTTCCTTCTAATAGATTCCTATTAGAGGTCTATTATTGAGAGCACAGGAAACAGGATGCCCATTGTGGCAGAAACTGGATTTCTGGGGAAGGAACCTGGATTTAATCTTTTTAGGAAAAGACTGTGGAGCTAGGATTTATTATTAGCATCTTAATGATGACATTGCTTTCCTCAGAAGCTTTCTGGAGGGAAGAGGCAGCTCCGACTTGAGGAATTATCATGGATGGGTACCCCGTAGACATGGCCCCTTCCTGCTGCTCCATACGTAACAACTTTTGTAGCACATTGTTTCAGAGACATCCTTATCTTTTTATGGGAAGAATGGAAGAGAAACAGGGATCCCTTCTTACAAAGCTTATTGAAATGGTACACGTCAAGTCTATGCATATAAACGTGTATGGCAAGTGTCTTGCACAGAAAAGACACCCCAGAAATATCCTAGCCTTCATCCTGTTGCTGACTGGATACACCTTTTCACCTTTTCCAGTATTTCCATGTGCATTCATGTATCTCCCCACAGACAACTGCACATTTATTAGGCACCTTTTCTCTCATGGTGTTTATATCCTACAAGGGGGAGTCAAGGAATGTACAAGTAAACATCCCTTGTCAGTGAAGATTAGAGATGAGAAAAATGCTGAAGGAATCATAAAGGGAAGAGAGTGAGGGTTTTTGTGTTTTGTTTTTTAACTTGGGAAACCTGGACAGACATTGTAATATGGACAGCATTGGAGTAGAAACCTAGAGGAAGGTTGGGGATTTGTGTGAGGAAAGGGTCATCTCTTTGCACCTCCAGAGGGCACAGCAGGTAAGCTTCTCAGAGGTGGGACATGCTTAGGAAGTTACAGAGAGTAGAGGGAAGCATAGGCATTCGGGTGTGTCTGTGTAGACACGTGTGGGCTTAGCTGGAGGCATGGATGTCCTCACATGCATGCCTTACGGAGAGTATGATTATATAGGGCATGACTTTTCTGTAAAAGGTGAAATACTACATATTTTGTGTTTTATGGACTCTAGACTCTCAGTGACAATTACTACTCTGCCATGATGGCAAGAAATTAGTTATAGCAAAGTGGACCACAGGAAACAAAAAGGGAAACAGACCAGAGCGAGGACATTAGCTTTCACTCTGAGGAAGAGAGAACCCTTGTTTTGATGGCATTGAATCTAGGTGACTTGTGAAGAGGCGTTTCCACCAGTGAGGTGTGAGAGGCTAGTGGTTTGTATTAGGAGAGGAACAGGAGTGTACATTTAAAACAAGAGCCACTAGTTTGCATTTGGGGCTGTGGAAGAAAGACATGGAAACTTACAAGCCATCCCAGAATCCAGACATTAACAAGGAAGAGAGCCTTCATTCACACCACCTGAACAGAATGAAGCTGTCAATGAGTGAGTTAAAGTCTGTCAGGTGAAGACACTTGGGGGAAGGGAGAATCAGAAATTCACATTTTGACGTGTCCAGCTTGAGATGCCAGTAAGTCTGTGCACGAAGTTGCCAAGTGACCCAGTTTGGAATTCCTGAGAAAGATTAGAACTGGACACGTCCACATCAGATTCATAGTCTCATTTATGGGATGGAAAGCTCTGGGACTGGGTGGAGTTATAGCCAGGTGGAATATGGGAGGCGTGTGTGTGTGTGTGTGTGTGCGTGTGTGTGTGTGTGTGTGTGTGTGTTATGGATGGTACACCTTCATACAGCAGGACCACGTTCTGATTAAGCTGTAGGAACAGGTTAGCCTCACAGGAAATCCTGCTATCTCCTCAGATGACCTATGAGACCTTAAGACAGTTAGTTGATCTCCCTAGAACTCTGTCATCTTTGTAATACTCGACTCATTGCATTGGTATAGGGATTATAATGCCCACACTGTCCAAGATCACTGTAAATCACCTTGTCACTGCCTTGCTGGAAACTTACCATGACCCCTCTGCTCCTAAAATATAACCCACGGCCCCTGGCAGCATGACTCCTCAAGTGCTCCCTCCTCTACCCCTTGCTAGCTGTTGCTGCTCCTTGTCCTGCTCTCCTTTCAAGGTCTCACCCTCCTGATCTCTACCTGTCTCATAGCCACATCAAGGTATTACTCTGAACTACCCCCCCCCCCCCAGCCTTTACAGCTGGCTCTTATCCATCCTTCATGATTCATCTTAAATGTCAGCTCCGTGGAAAGACTTCCCAGATACCCCAATCTGTATTACATTCTCTAGTATTGCTTCTCGGAGCTCTACAAATTTGCCGTTATGGTACTATCAGTATAATGGGAAAGAAGGATTGTAACTAGTTAGATAGCCTGGGTTGAAATCTGAATTTGGTGAGTTAATAACTGAGAAAGTTTGGATAAGTCCATTCACTTCCCAGTGCTGCAGCTCCTTTATCTGTAAAAGTGGCTGACTCTACAACTGAAAGAACCAATGGATGTAAAACACTCCCTAGGCAGTGTAAAGGCCCAGATGAGCTTTCACTGTTATTAGAAGAATACAGGTGCTGGTGGCTCATGCCTGTAATCCTACCTACTGGACAGGCTGAGATCTGAGGATCGATGACTCAAAGCCAGCCCAGGTAGGAAAATCTGGGACTTTTATCTTAAATGATCCACCAGAAAACTGGAAGTGGTGCTGTGGCTCAAAGTGGTAGAATGCTAGCCTTGAGCAAAAGATCTCAGGAAAAGTGTTCAGGCCCTGAGTTCAAGCCTTAGTGCATTAGTGTTTGTTGACATTCCATCTCCAGCCCAGTGACACAGTCTGCGTGAGTTGTGTGTGTTTTGCAGAGAATGCCTGATAGGCACCATCAGGGTATCATAGAAGAAATCCAGAAAAAGATACTCTCAGTGACAGAGTTCAGTCTCGCTTTCCTGAGTAGCATGTGCATGTTGTTGCTAAGGATGTATTATTTGCCTTGGTCATTTTGAATCCTTACAGACTTAACTTTAAGATTTCAATACAAAGTCATGGGATGAGAATATCATGGCATCCCATAGTTTGATGAAAAGGTAGAGTCTATCAAATCCAACTTCATGTCTAGTTATTAAGTATCCTCTGACTTCCCTGACCACACCTATTCAATCTTGGTCCCACCTCTGCTTAGTCAGTGACAATGGAAATGGAGAAATGCAGATAAATTAAGACCACTTTGGAGGTAGAATAATCACAATTTCTTGACTTGCTGGCTGTGACATCTGAAAGTGATAGCGGTGTTAAGAAGAGAGCCTCCATTTCTCATTTAAGTGCCTGAGTTAACAAGGGTGCCATGTACGAGTTATGGATTCTCCAAGGAGGAATAGGATCCGTTGGGAGTCCAATACCATGACTACTTTAAGGCTGAGATATTCTGGGATATGTAGGGGAGATGCCAACTCAGTCACCATTCCATCTTTGGCCAATGCTGAGAGAAACTATAAACTATAAGCCATTATTAAGGGGCTGAATGTAAAAAGTCAAAAAGAAAATAAATCTACTCCTACGTTTAAAGAAATGAGGTGAGACATTTAACATGTACGTAATCAGAAGGAAAACTATTTAAGACTGGGTACTAGAGGCTTAGTAGACCCAGATGAACAGTGCTGGCTTTGTTGCTAATACACGCCAATGATCCTGGTTACCACGTCTTACCTATCTAGGCTTCCATGCTTTGCGGCCAAGCAAGATGTTATTGTACACTTACAAGGGCCATGAAAGGATCAAAGGAATTTATTAGCATACATGACTAAATATTAATTGTTATTTTACTGTTAACAGCTATTCTTTTTTAACAAGAGAGAGAGGAAGAGGTTTATTACTGCCCATGAATAAAAGTCAACATCATGACCTGAAGAAATTCCTAAAAGAGGAACCTAGAAATTGGAAAGGGCAACAAGGAGGCATAAAATATGGTGCAGGAGAAGGACTTCAAACCTTTAGACAAATAAACTCTAAAAATAAACTCTGCCAGTACAATTGGATTGGAAAAACTCCTGTCCAAGCCAGAAGACCAGACTCTCAAATGACTCATACCCAGCTTTGGAATGACTTGGGACAATTTATATAAATTCTCCTAGCCTGAAGCCTTTCTGCCAAAGCTGTACAGAAAGTCATTAAGTTGACTAGTGTCCTAGGGGTCAGCTAGGAACAGAGGGCAATGATCCACTGGCCTTTGGTTTCCTGAACAGATGACTGCATCCCAAGACTTTGTGGGTCTCTGCATGCACACTTGCTGTCACATACACTGAGAATGGGATTCATTTGCATTGCCTTCATTTGCATGCATGCATTTGGATTGCCCTCATTTGCATGCATGTACTTGCACTGCCCTCATTTGCATTGTGCTTGCAGGTGTTTGGCAGTCTAACTTTACCCAATGGAAAGTTGAAGAAGACAGAAACCAACCAACATTTTAGGTGGCTTCTAAAATTTCAGTTACTAAATTCCAAACTTCCTATACACATTATCAAATATCTAAAAGGCTGAGGTAAATGTTATCCATAGTCACAAAACTAGCAGAGGAGGAAGATGTGCTTTGACCCAAGACTACCTTCCAAGACCTGTTCTAACGTCTCTGAAATGTACAGCCTGGAATGATACATTCTATTGACACAAAGCCTCATAGCTTTCCAATAAGAGCTGTTAGGATGTACCTGTAATTACACTTTCCTATAACTTCCCTGTAAGAAGTAACTATAAAGATGGGGAAAGCCCCACTCCCTTCCCCTTCCTTCTTCTTGGTGCCTGTGTTCCCTTTACATGGCCCTGTTCCACAGCTCCCTTGCAAGCAGGTGATACGGAATGACTGTTCCATTGGAGGGGTGGAGACTGCCGGAGGGGCCTCTGGGGAACAACATGAAAGCCACACTCGCTGTTAAAATCATTGCCTCGCAACAGAAAGAGAAAGAAAAAGGCGGGAGAGATCCTGTCTATCCCACTGGCTTTACATCACCAAGTAGAAAGGTCACGAAACTGGGTCTCAGCTTACTCACAGTTCAAACCCCTTTTTGGTTACTTATGTGACCAGCACAAAGCCAGTGTCTTCCTTCTCTGAGTCTCATCCTCATCAAAATACCCACCTGATAAAGTTACTGTGGAGATGAATTGAAATTGGGCATCAGAAAGCGCTTTGTTCAAGTTGTCCACATGGCACACAGTTGAGAATGAATTAAAGAGGATTAAAGTATGGGTCTGCCGGGGACTTCTCTTTCACCTAATACCAGGGGGCATGAACTTGGGAGACGCTTTCTTATCTCCAGTTCCATCATGGTGCTACTAGTGTTTCCTCTGTTTTCCTATATGCAACGGTTACTAAAAGGCAAGTCGCCTTCTACCCTTGACATTTTTCTAATGATATGAGGAATTATCTGTCTTAATTGCAGTGCTTTAACAGTCCTTTGTAATTTTTCTTGCCAATCAAATGGATTTTTTAAAATCACAATGATATTTCAACATTATATTGCTTTGTATCTGCTGCCTTCGCTCAGATATCCTGGACATAGTCCTGTAATTCAAATAAGAAATGCCAGGTGACGGCATCTTGGATCACAGTGAATCCGTCCATCTTGAGCTCTTGAGTTGAAATACACTTTGTTAGGAATAATATATCTTAAAAATAAAGAACATGTGCCCCATTAAGGCAAATCAGTCCTGCGGCATCAAGGGTTCACAGTCTCCAAGCTTCTAGGAAGATAGACACTTCTCTTCATTCTTACTCAACAGAACTGCATTAGGATTTTTAAAAACTGTATATTTAGGGACTAGGTTTCCCCATTACAAATTGATTTAGTCATCCTGAAAAGTCCCACGAATTATATCTCAAAATTAATTTGAGATAACCAGAAATACCAGTAAAGAGAGCTGACCTGAAGCAGGCATTGGGGGCCCAAACCTGTCTGTAATCTTAGCTACTCAGGACGCTAAGACCTGAGGATTTTGATTCAAAGCCAGCTCAGGCAGGGAAGTCTATGAGACTTCAATTAACCACCAAAAAGTTGCAAGTGGAGCTGCTGCTCAAGTGGGTAAGCTCTCAACCCCAAGAAGGGGCCAAGTGTCTCTGTGGGGCTGCCCTTTGGGAATAAACAAGAACATGCCTGAATCTATCAGGTGGGAAAGAGCATGGAGTCCTTTAGAGAATTTAGTAATATCAGCTTGACTGAATTATGAGAAGCATGCTATAGAGGATGTGAAGGGGGGGTGGTTACTTGGGGAGATAGACAGGGGTCAAGTCACGAATGACCCCCACAGTGAGAGGTCACTGTGAATGGGAAGGGCTGCTTCTGGCTGCTTTTGAGCAAAGGGATGAAGCGGTTTGTTCCTTACAGTGATCACTCGGTGCTGCTCTTGTCTATACTCATTTCAGCAAGTATAGAGGAGCACACGAGCCCTCTCTCCACTCTCCCCTTGCCTGCCTCTGTGTGTGTGTGTGTGTGCGCGTGTGCACACATGTGACTTGAGGAATGGATTGCTTGAACCCCAAACAACAGCAAACAGCATTTTTTAAACAAAGGCAGTTGGAGAAAGCTTAACACAGCAACCAGACAAGGCAGGCATAAAGGAGCCACAAGTAGGTCTGCAAAGTCACTTGGGGAGACAAAGAAGAGACGGGGGTCATTGCTACATCAAGCACAGAGGCAGGCATGGAGGGCGGGAACAAAACTTGTACACGAAGGAGGCTCGCTACCCCTACAGAGCAAGACATTCTCTATTGAAGATCTCTCTGGGAATCCTGAAAGGGTGAAAGAATGGGACACATGCAGCAACCTGCCTTCCATTAGCAAAACTCAACCAGGCTAGGCAGCTGCTTGGTGTAGATTATGCATATCAGCCTGCCATGAAATAGGACAGAATGGAGAAAGGGAGAGAATGGGTCTGGACATTCAGAAAGTGATAGAAATAGGTGAAGAGATCTCATACATTCATGTGCCTGTGAAGGCACAGGTGGAGAACGAAAAAGGGCAAAAGAGTTAAACAATGAACCGGAGGCTTCAGAGTGGAGTTCTACTGCAATGGACTGAGATGTGGTAGACTTTCTAAGGAGAAGCTCGTGACTCATCCTGTATTTTGGTGTAGGCTGTTTAAACCTCATCCAATGGCAAAGTCAAGTTGGCAGGTGGACGAACTAGACCCTATCTCAAAAGACTCAACCCAAAGGCTGTGGAGATAAATTTGAGAAGTGTCAGCACATGCCACATGTGGTGCTTAGTAAGACGCTAATGACTTTTATCTGGGAAGGGTACTTAAGGGAAAGGCGGATGGATGAAGGCCTGTTTGCTGGCTTCTGAGATGAGATAGAGGGAGAGAAGCCAGCATGGGAGACGGAGCAGGTGCAACCCCAGTGCGGTAGAAAGGGAGGCAGGAATGCGTGAGGTCAGGTGTCCTGAGGGACAGGTGTGTCACAAGAAGAGGAGGTGATGGCTCTGGGAGGTGATACAATTGAAAGGGCTTCAAGGCTAGCTGATCCCTCAAGACTGATTAGAGTACCCAAGGAGAACAGAAGCCAGATCAGAATGGTTCATTCTCTCCAAGAGCCTGGGACACTGGTTTTATTATGTCTTTAAAAAAAATCACAAATGGAAAATGAAATAATAATGCAGAGGTGAATTAAATAATGCTTTAATTTAGTGACTAAATATCTGATTCCCATAGCCCATAGCCCATGTTCTTTCCATTGCGCTGATTCATCCTCCAGCTCCATGATTCATGCTGTACGGGGAAGAGGTTAGGAATGGAACTTTCCAGTGAGCATCAGATTGTCAGATTTGACCTTCTCTTAGGCAAAAGATGAGGAAGACTTCTCCTCCCCGGGGGGTGGGGGTGGGGGGTAAAAATAACATAAAATAAATGGCAATATATTAATCTTGAGACCATTTATAGGGAAGTGTTAAGTGGGCCCATTGGCATTCACAGCTCTGAGCTTCGAATATCACTTGTACAGCAGGCTGCTTAGCCCTGCAGAGAACAAGTCACAGCAGGCCTTCTTGGGTTGCAAATGGATCCTCCCTGCTTGCCAATTAACTCTTTCCCACATTGCTTTTATGTAACCAGCCAGGAGGCTTTGCTGAGACAGCAGGATCCTGCTGGCAAACAGCACTGGCCTGGGAATTAGGAGAGATGATGTGGTAGGAACAGCAGTGGTGGTGGTTCTAACAGAGTGGAGGAATCACAGCCCAGAGCAGTTACCAGCAAGGCAGAGAGCCCTGGGAGGCCCTCCGTTCTCTGAAGGAAACATGTGTTCAGTGCTTCCTGTCACACAGTGGTGTTAGAGGACACTGCTCTTTCCTCTAAAGCAAATTCAATCGAAGTCCTCCTGTACACGCTACGAAGAATTTCTGTGTGCCCTTCCCCAACACACTATCCACTCTCCTCCACTCACAAACTGAGTTTGTGGAGTAGTGGGTAATTTGGGGTACAGGAGCCTTTGTTTTGTGCACTAGAACCAGCATGCCCAGCCAGTGAAGAAAAGGGGTTCTATGGGATTTCTCTGTTTACATGTCTCTCTCAGAACATTTGAAATGACTAACTAACCTGCATAGCACGTGTTCCCTTTTCTCTTCTGCCTTTCTACCTCTCTGACTATTCTTCCTCGTGTGTACGTGTGTGTGTGTGTGTGTGTGTGTGTGTGTGTGTGTGTGTATCAGATGCTCTCATTTTGCATGTTGAAAGGCTTTCCTGGGTCATTTATGTGTTCTCCAGAGAAGTCAATGATTATAATGTATCATCCCATCCCATAACTATACCACAACTAAATGAGAGCTCTTCCCATGGTACATCATTTCCCTTACACTTCAAGCTGACACTGGAAGGCAACTCTAGGCAGCCCTGAAGCACCTACTGCTGGAAATGGGGCTGATGTGCAAAGAGAAGGAATCTGAAGAAGCGTTTCCAGAAACGTGTGCTCAAATACCCACTGCCTAGCAGGTACTTGCTTTTGCACATGAACACTCTGACATAGTATGAAAACGGTACATCATTTCACATATATATGCATATATATATATATGGAAACATCTGTCAAAGTTTGCTTATCAGATATTCCAAAAGATCTGTAATTCCCCCAAAGAGTAAAGAGCTACATATCAGATTCCAGACTTGTCTCATTCTTATTCCTCTATTCAAAAATATGATTGAGTAGAGGAGGATTTATACCGGTGGCACACACCACATTCTCTCAGCAACATCCTGGCAAGGCTCGAGATTGTGCTCATGGATGTGTGCCAAGGTTACCTAGCTCACCTAGAGAAAGAGTACCCCCAACCCCAAGCGCATACCTGCCACGCATATAAAGTCCTGCTGACCATCTCTCTGTTTAAGTGTGTTGGAAAGTGAATGGCCCAAGCACGGAAGGGGAAAGCTTTGGCATCCCAGCAGGTAGAGGTCGATACGAGGAGCATGCCTGCATTTTTCATTTAAATTCCTAAAGTGGTTGGACACACAATCATAGGTGAGGTTGAAACTGGAAATGGTAAGTGACAGGGTAAGTGGGCATCGGGGTGGCAAGGACTTTTGGCCTTGTGAATAATTCTGCAAGGGCCATTGGAAGGCATGGCACGGAGAAAGTACACTTAGCCGGCCCCTGGCATTGGGGTTGGACTTCCTGAGCGCTTCCAGGATCCTATGATAACACAGACAGATGAAAGGTCAAAGGCCAGAAATAAGGAGAAGCTTCAGATGTGCTGCCAAGCATTTTCCTTGATGCGGGAAGGCGGGGCTGACAAAAATTGCTCTCCTGACATTTGCCTTTAGGATGCCAAGTCATTGTGTGCTTTGCTGACTAGATTTTAATCTTCCACATATGATGATATATTAAAAAAAAAAAAAGAAGTCCCTGGTCTGGTATATTTCAGCCCTGTCTGTAAGTTGAGGAAAGCTTCCCTAAGAGAAATGAAAATAAAAATCCCAGTCTCACAGATCTCCAAGCTAGAAATATGTTCAAAGAAGTTCTTAGAAGACTTGGGATAGCCTGGAAAATAATCCGGATTTTATTTCCCACAAGAGCTGACTTATGCCTTATTAGCTTGAATGGTTCTACACCTCTGTGTCATCATTCCCAAACCAACTCTGTGTTAGGAGATACACACACACGTGCATATGTGAATGTGTGTTTATGTGTGTGTGTGAGTGCATGACAGCACGTGTGCAATGAGTGAGCAAATGTGAAAATGTAGCGATCTGGCCAGTTTTTAGTTTGAGATTTCATAGAAGACTAAGGACAGTAGGATTTGAATAAAGACCTGACTCATGCTTATTAATAAGTAAACTAGAAGAGCATTCAATAGACTACAGCCCACCAGCCAAGTCTAGGCCACCAGGCTGACTTTATAAATAAGGTTTTGTTTGATCACAGCTGCGCCCCTTCATTTAATGTCTTCTGTACTAATGGCAACAGAGCTGATTAATTGTGACTGGCAATGACCATAGGGGCCATAAGCCTAAACTCTTTACGATCTGGTTTGATAGATAAAGAGTTGTTGACCTGTGCCATGTGGGCTCTGGGAAATCCACATCATGAGCTAGCTTGTGTGCTTGTTTGTGTATTCCTAAATGGAAAAGGGTTTTTGATCAGCCCAGGTGACTCACATCTGTGACCCTAGCTACTCAAGAGCCCGAGATAGGAGGATCGCAGTTCCAAGGTAGCTGGTGCAACAATGTATGGGTGAGGCCCTGAGTTCAAGCCCCAGGATTGGCACAAAAGCGGTGAGACAGAAGACCAGGATTGGTTTTGAGGAGCCTTGAACTTGAATCCCTTCCTCCTGGCCTTGTTCTGTCCTCGCTGTGCATGCCCAGCCAGCCCTCAGAGGGAGCCCCCAGCTCTCTTCATTCACCAGTAGAGGAATTGGGGCTGGGGTGCTCAGTCAGAATGTGTGATCCCCTGAAATAAATGTGTGTGTGCAATAGACAGCCCTAGACTGTCTGTACGTAGCATCCATTTTCTAGAAAATAATGTGAAGGTCTACTTTTTTTTGGTACTAAAACAAATAGGGAGTTTTTAGAATGAAGCACAGAACTTCAAAGAAATTCCTATTCTCTGACCACCCTAACATCCTCTCCTGAAGAAACATACTTGCCTTACTCTGATTTGAGATTTTTGTAAGGGAACTCTGGCAGGCGTTTTTTTTTTTTTTAATTTAATTTTGTTTTGTTTTCTTGGAACTTGATACATAAGAGTCCCACAGCCCCACACTTGAGTCTTTGATCCATTGCTTCCTGGCTTGTATGTCTTAATGGCTCTAAGACTTTCACTGTGTCTTACTTCAAAATCTGTGGGCATGAAGGATAGCTTTCTGGAGGAGAGAATGAAGAGACACGATGCAAATGGATGCTTCTCCGATATGGCTGAGAAGGAACGCCCTCGCCCCCCCCCCCCCCCCACTGAGGGCCTTTCTGGATGTTCAAGCTCCATCCTCAGACCAGGTAATGCGACAGGATAGAGAGGGGAAAGTGGACAAGCCCTGGCATTTCTGAGGGTGCTCAGAAAGGCCCGATGAGTTCAGCAGTGCTAGCAGGTGCTGACTCAGACTTGGTCATCAATAAGTAGCAGCTTACAGAGGGGTGGGCATGTGCCAGGGTGGCCAACCCCACTGCAAGCTCTGACTTACCCCCCGATGACACATAGCTGTGGGATCAAGTGGCACTCCACTCCCATAATGGATTTGCACCACAGAATAGAATGGTGCCCTTAAATCACACCCTGGAGACAGCTGCTGGCTCCACCTGTAGCCAGGCTCACATCTAAGTTGTTGTTAGTGAGGGGACGGCTGAGGTTGGACAGGAATGCACATGTGTGCACAGCACTGTGTGTCTTCATGCACCTGAAAAACACACTACATTTTGGGTTCCTCTCCCCCCACACCCCAGCAACTTGTGTGATGTCCTGGGAACACTTTAGAGCTGGCCAAACTTGCCCTTCTCTCCAGCTGCCTGGTGTGGACACAGAGGTTTGCCCATGGTGCGTGCATGTGTGTGTGCACCGGTATGTAGGAGTGCACGCGTGTGTTAACTAAAGAGCTCCTTGAAGTCAGAGGCCTGACTTCCCCAATGAAGAGCCTTAGCCAGCTGCTAGCTAGGTAGTCTCTGTGAATACGGACCCCAAGGAATGAGAATGAGACTTGGCTGAGTAAAAAAAAAAAGAAAAGAACATGAATGTAAAAATGTGCTACCAGTCTGGTGACAACCGGGGTCTACAGTGGCTTTGTTCTTTCTCCCCTGGTTCTAAGACAGTCTGAGCACCATCAGCCAGGGAAAATGACAAAAGTAGGCATTATTCCAACAGCTCCAGTCCCCTTCTGACCTGGACAAACCTGTGCATTTGACCAACGGGAAGTTCAAGCTCAGAGATGTCAGTGATGAAATGGGACTCAAACCAGAGATGGCCAACCCAGAGTCCTCTAAGGACCGAAGACTCTATCCACGCAGCGGCTCGTTTCTTGGTACCCCAGTCTGTAAGATTGCCTCCATTGGGGACTGACATGAAGAAAATTGGGCTGAACACACGAAGGGATATGCAGAGGGAAGAACTTGATTTTCTTTTTTCAGAATAGACAATAGAACTCCAGGAGTGTTACAGGATGTTGCAGGTTGGATGGGATGCGAACAGGTTTCCCAATCCATCCATGACTTCCGAGATGAACACTGTCTTCTGTACAGACAGACAGGCTGCTGGGGGCAGCCGCAGCAGAAGCGAGTTCTTTGGTCTTTCTCCAGGGTTCACAGCAACACCCCAGTCACTCGGAAATAGAAGAACTGTGGCTTGTTGGTTGTGCCTTTGGATGTCCTAGAGAAATAAGAGCAAAAGAATTCAGTGTTTTTTTTTTCTTCTCCTATAAAGTGAAGCAGCATAGCAATTGCAAGACCAACAGCAGCAATCTGCCTGGAGCAATTACGCTTTCCTTATTATTCCCGAGCTACTGTGTTGCAAATCACATTTTCCATCCTGGGGCATGTTGGTGCAGAGGGGGATTGCCTGACGTTCCCATCACTCCGGCAGCTGACTGCGCCAGCCTGGCCCCGGGAGCAGCAAGCTGGTGGCTCTTTCACTGCAATGCCCACACACAGATTGCAAACTCAGCGGAGCAGATGCTGAGCACTCAAGGAATGTCTCTCCCCACCCCCCCCACCCCGCCCATTTGAAATAACTTACAATGTACTTTTTTTTTTTTTTTTTTTACTATCACACAACTCCTGTTGGAATTTTTCTCAAAGTGGGGAAGAAAAAAAAATCAACCCTGTGAAACCCTTGTCGAGTTTCATGTGGACCTGCCTAAAGGCACAAACACACCCAGGCGCCCCTGGCTTTTAAACTGGGGATTTAAAGCGCCAAACGTGTGGGCTGGAGAGCTCTGCCATGGTCGTGCTGCCATCCTGTGGCAGAATGTGAAACTGCACTGGGAATCGACTGCCAGACTTGCTAAGGAACGTATTTAGGCGGTCTTCCTCTCCTCTTTGCCTTTCCTCCTTCTTCCTTCTTTGTTTCCTTCCCTCTGTCTCCTTTTCCTATGAAACAACTCCCACTTTTAAGTAGTCGTGTGAGAGAGAAGAAGGAAAGGGGAAACAGAAATAACTGAGTTAGCTTCCACTGTTTTCCCCAACCCTCTTGTGCTTTCATAGATCACCAGTCAGTCCTCACCCAAGCCCTGAACTTGACTGGAAAGCAACGCATTCTTGATACCTCTGTGAAGGTATCTTAGGTGAGTTCAACGGTAAAGTTAGCAGCCCATATTGAAGAAGGTCTTGTTTCTACAGACATGCATAGTCTGTGCCAAAAGGGGTCGTAGGACAAACCATTCTTTTACAAATAAAGAAAGGCCTTAGAACTACACCTCATTCACTGTTCTGTGGTCATTGAGCTCTAACTTGTAGGTTCAGAATCTGCATCCTGGGAACCATATCTTTTGGTGCGTAATTCAAGTTGTTGGTACTTTCTGACGATGAGTTGTTTGTCTTCTTCATGGGGGCCCTTTACATTCAGAATCTTTTAAAATATTAATATCGTACCTAAATGTAATTGGAACTACTCATTTCCTTTTTATTTTATAGATCCTAGGTAGCCTACCTGGCTCAGGCTCTTTGGGCAATCTCCCCGTTCCTGCTGCCTTGAGCCACATCTGGGTCCTTTTGATGTCACTCAGATTTTGAGGTAGAGTCTGGTCACCTATGCCCCAGCAGCCTCAGATTTGCAATCCTCTTGGTCCTCCTTCTTCCTTCACAGGTCTGCACCACCCCCAGAGTAGTCTTCAATGTTACTCTAGCAATAATTTCATAATTCCCTTTTATGATTATATTTAGCTCATGTGGACTTATTTTCATCTTTCTTCTCATAGCAGACTAACTTCATTTTCATCTCAATGCGGAGTTGTCTCTGCCTCTTTTTTTTTTATATAAAAAGGGTACTCTATTAGTTTGTGTATCATGGAGAAATGCCCACTCAGATATTTAAATGCAGCTGGATCCTATCCACTTCGCTTGTCTCCGTAACACCATGCTGTTCTCATCGGGTAAGACAAGTTTCTCTGTTTTACAGAATACTCTTATCCATTCTGGAATGTTGGCTTGTCTATCCTCTGAGCATGCATTGTCCAAATTATTCTAACAAGCATGCATTACTTAAAGAATTCAATTCTGGGTCTTGTGCAGGACTTATCTTGATTGTCTAGATACATGGTGGAATGGGACCACCTCATTTCACTGTTTCTTCCTTGAGAAAGACCAAGTGCGTGCCCTCTCTCTCTCTCTCTCTCTCTCTCTCTCTCTCTCTCTCTCTCTCTCCCTCTCTCTCTCTCTCTCTCTCTCTCTCTCTCTCCACCTACTGGAGGGAATCTATTTGGTTCAGATTGATGTTACCAGGTTGAATAAATGGCTGCTAGGACTGCATCCCATTTGGAGAGCATTGGTTGAGCTCCGTCACTCAGGGGCGGTATGAAGTGGAGACACCAGAAAGTGCGATGTCCTTTAACACTAAGTCCTCTCAAGAGCCATCCATTGATTGCTGTTTATATGACAAAGCTTGGAATTCTCATAACCAAAAAGTAAATAAATCGACACTTCCTTTGCATTCTAAGAGTTCAAGATCTAGAAGAGTGGAAGTAAAACAAATATCCTATTACAGCAACAAGAAGCAAAGCAGGACCCTTGGAATAGCAGAGTGGTAGCCTCAAGGGAAGAACCGACACTGTCACTCCAATAAGCCATGGCTGCACTCAGAGCCGAGGAAGCTGGGCAGGGTGCTCTTGCTCACCTCAGTGGTAGTGTGGCATGTGGTTATTCATTTGTGCACGCACGAGGGTGTGTGTGTGTGTGTGTGTGTGCTCGTGATCACAGTTGTGTGTGTTGGCCTGGTCCCCCTGAATGGCAGACCCTCCACAAGGCACAGAGGCCAGGCGAACTAGGCACGTAGAAGAGGTGGAAGGGCTGAGGGAGGGAAACATCCTACTCTTCTTCTTTCTCCCCATCTTTAATGTCCAACTCAGGCAAACACCTCGGGTGGGATTTGCACAGAGACAAGGTGCTCACTGGCCCAGGAGACAGGAGCTTCTACTGTGAATAAAGACGCTGCTTCCTGCTGTGCCTCTTCTCCGCCTCCCTCTGGACACACAAGCGCAGCCTGTCTGCAAGTTTATCTCGGCGGGAGGCCTTGAGGAAGGGCCCTGACACGGCGCAGATCCTGGGTTCTGCTTCGGCTGTTTCTGGATGTGTGTCTGTTCACACAGATGAAGTCATAAAGATCACAATCTTGGGCAAGATGATATTTTCTGTGGTGGTTATTGTTCTTGGAAATCGGAGAGCCGAGGAGGAGTGAATGTGAGAACTGGAAGGGACCAGGGCAGCCATCCAGGGCACCACTATGTTTAACCCTTAAGGGAAACAAGGCCAAGCGAGGCAACATACTCGCCAGGTCCATAAGCCAGTCCAGGTACCGCACAGTCATGTCAGAATACCATCAAATGCTTTCTACCGTATCATAATGCAATTGGGTAGGGGCTGCCTTTCCACACATCATTCTCCTTCTCCCGAACATCAAGGGTGGGGTTCTTTACGATGTCCTCTTGTGTGGGAAAGCTGACAAACAACAACATGGATTCAAGAGGATGAAGTGTTTCCCAAGAATAAACCACAATAGCTAGAGAATCATTGAGACCATGGAAGAGTCCTAAAGAAGAGGAAGGATATTCCTCCAAAACAAAACCGCAAAGAACCAATAGCCCGCTCATCAAGTGGGCTAGAGACTTAAAAAGAGACTTCTCTGATGAGGAAATGAGAATGGCCAAGAAACATATGAAAAAGTGCTCTACATCACTGGCCATAAAAGAAATGCAAATCAAAACAACATTGAGATTCCATCTCACCCCTGCAAGAATGCCCTATATCAAGAAAACTAACAATAACAACTGTTAGAGGGGATGTGGCCAAAAGGGAACACTACTTCATTGTTGGTGGGAATGTAAACTGGTTCAGCCACTCTGGCAAGCAGTATGGAGATTCCTCAGAAGGCTAAACATAGAACTCCCCTATGACCCAGCAGCCCCACTTTTGGGTATTTATCCAAAAGACCACAAACATAATCACACTAAAGCCACCAGCACAACAATGCTCATCGCAGCACAATTTGTCATAGCGAGAATCTGGAACCAACCCAGATGCCTCTCAGTAGACGAATGGATCAGGAAAATGTGGTACATATACACAGTGGAATTTTATGCCTCTATCAGAAAGAATGACATTGCCCCATTTGTAAGGAACAACTCATGTGGGGGGAAGGGTAAGGAGGGGGAGGGGGAATGAGGGACGAGGTTACAAACAGTACAAGAAATGTATCCAATGCCTAACGTATGAAACTGTAACCTCTCTGTAATTCAGTTTGATAATAAAATATATACATATAAAAGAAAAGAAAGAGGTTGATGATTTCAAAAAAAGATATAATGTGGCACATATATCACATTAAAATGGAAAGATTGTATATTTTATAGAGGATGGTGAGGTGACTACTGAGTTAAAAACTAGATTTATCAGTGAATTGTGGAAAATAAATATGTAAAGGATCCAGACTAATAATTTCACTTGAAAAAATAATAAAATATAGCTAAAGACAAAAAAAAAGAAGAGGAAGGATAATTAGGTGCGACATTACACGACATGAAGATGTTTTCCTAAACATTTGCTCCGCTGCTTGCTCCTCCCCATAAAGGATCCCACGAGTCATCTAATTGGAGAGTTGGGGACACAGCACAGGGCTTCTGGAGCCCATCCCCGCGCTTCGCCCAGCCGTCACTGCCGAAGAGTCATCGTCTTCCCTCTCGGTTTGATTGCTCCTGTTGAACGTGAGTTCCACCTGCACTCCACTGGCCTTTCTGTGGGACAGTACAGCAGTCCAGCCATCCGAAGAGGAAAATTGGTTAGACTTAGCTCTGAACAAGAGCCTCGTCTTCCGCCTCGGCTGAATGTGGGGGCCTTTGCTGATGTTGGGGCCCTGTAATGAAAACTCCAGTCACCCAACTATGGTAGGGCCCCTAGAATCAGGCACTTACATCCTGTAGGTGACCACCCCACCTTAACCCATTCCCCATGGAGATTATTGAGGAGCCACAGTAGCATTAGAATCAGAAGGCATTTTGCCAAAAAAAAAAAGAGTCCTGGAGTGAACCATGACATCACCTTAAGCACCACTGCACAATGGTATTCTTCTTATTTATTTATTTTTAATGCAGCTCATTTCATGTTGGTGCAAAATCTCTCACTGGGGTACCTAGTTCATAGAAAGCAACAGCGATTTAGGAAATGGGATATTCAGTGCTGATTTATAATGTGCCCCAAACTCTCCTAAGCTCATACCATATTTTATTCCACTTAATGAACATTAAAAAAAAAAAAAACAACTAATGAGGTAGTTAACAAAAGCCCACTATCCCTGATCCCAAACTCAGGACCAGATGAATTTTGCAACTTATGATTATTTTCATTTCTTTAGGAAAGGAAAACACAGTGCGTATATTGTGTGTTGTTTAACCCCATTGGCAGGGTCAATATTGCAATCAAATACCTTAATATTGTGCAGTAAAAAAAAAATAATAATGTAGTGTCAGAGTAGGTTAAAAATGGCTACAACACACCCCATGCCACCTTGGATTGGATTTGGCTGCCAGATACGTTTGCTATGGGTTTCTGAACTGTCTTCTCAGATGTGGGAAGGGGGCGGAAATAAGACGGACGAATGAGTAGCATCGCATTACTACTTGCATTTTGCTAATAAAGAAAGCAAAACTTGGCAGGTCACACACAACTCAGGAGTTGAGGCTATGCCCATCAAGGTCTCAATGGTGAGGCCTGACAGCCCACCGCCCCTGCCACCTGCACAGAGCAGAGGCTGCTGGGTAAGGATGCCTTCGCTCACCGGGCTTTCCACCCTTCAGTGGGTTCTCTTCAGTCCCTCGCAAGCTACTTGAGCATGCTCACTGGCACACACACCACACTGCGGGAGACCAACCTCCTCTAGGAGAAGAGGAAGAACAGACAAAGAATCATAGCAGCATCAGACACGCAAAGGTGAGTAAAATCAGCCAGGCACTGGTGAGTGGTTCAGGCCTATAATTCCAAGCTACTCCACGTGCTGAGATCTAGAGGATCGGGATTCAAAGCCAATCCCGGGCAGAAAAGTCCATCTCCAAAATAACCAGCAAAAAGCAGAGCTTGGAGGCCTGACTCCATTGGGAGAGCACCAGACCAGCAAGAAAGCCAAGGCGTTCACAACTCCAATGCTGGCAAAATAAATAATAATAATAATGAATTTTTTTTTTTTACAAGCAGCACTCAGTGACCATTCTTGAAAGAAAAGATAAAATGAAGTCAACATAGCTTCCAAATTCAGGTTAGGATCTAACTCGAAACCTCTATTCCTTGGGCTGGAAGCTCTGTTTGGTTCCATTAATTCCTCCGAAGAAATCACAATTGTCGCAGGGAGTTTTGGAATAAGACAGTCCAGGTTATACAGTCAATTCAGCAGCTTTTGCGTCTCCGTCTCTCACTTTGCCCCTCTACCTCTGTGGCCTTAGGCCAGTCACGTGACTTTCCCATGCCTCAGTTTTTCCATCCCACAGCTGACAGTAGCCATATTATGGAATGTTGATTGCCGACATGGTAATTAAATGCCTGTGGACGTATGAGAAACTACCTGAGGAGGCAGCGAACGCGGACTCACTTTCATCACTCTCAAGGAAAGCATCTTTATGGCTATTTCATGGCCAGTGACCCCTGTTCCCTCTGAAGGATGAAGTAGCAGCAGCAAGCTGCGAAGCCCGGG
Source organism: Perognathus longimembris pacificus (assembly GCF_023159225.1). Taxonomy (NCBI): domain Eukaryota; kingdom Metazoa; phylum Chordata; class Mammalia; order Rodentia; family Heteromyidae; genus Perognathus; species Perognathus longimembris. Next base: position 10,939,532 of record NC_063172.1, read on the forward strand.
TTCCCCCTCCGAAACTCTCATCTACCTGTGACGCCTGAAATCTACCTGCCTCGGAAATCCCAGGGCCCTTCCTAAAACCACTTCAAGGAGCAACACTGTGTCTCTTCCTGACACAGAATTAGTGACTTGGTACAAAACAAACATGCCGGGCCTTCTCCACAGAGTGGTAAATTACAATGGATTATGTCTGTACCTTGCTAGGCTGTCATTAGCAGGCTTTGCTATGAGTAAGAATTCATGCAGTCCTCTTCAGACAAGCAGAAATGGCTTGCACAGCCTTGGTCCTCAAAGAGATCACACCCTAGTAGAAGGGGCTGTCTGTATGCATGAACATTAGACTGCATGGTAAGTTGTGTGTTAATGTAGCTATATAGTATAATACATAGTTTCTGCTAGATACATTGTATGGTCTCTTTTTTTTAACCATACCTATTAGCTATATCCTCTCTCTCAAAGAATATGTTCAATTGTGTGTGTGTGTGTGTGTGTGTGTGTGTGTGTGTGTGTGTGTGTGTGTGGCAAGCTTCAGAAGGCAGAGAGAAATTGAATTGCCTTGGAACTAGAATCAGGAAACTAGAACCTGTAAACAAAATCCTGTGGACTGTCTTTCTGTGGTTTGTGAGCTGAAAGTCATTATATTTCAATTCGTTTCACCTTAAGTGAATATCCAGTGTCAGTCTTCCTTTGCCTTTCTACCACAAAGCCTAAAATATTTACTCTCTGGACCAAAGGGACTACAGGGAAGAAGCACGTACGTGAGGCAGGTATGGATGTAACATGGAGAATGCTACAGATCACATACGATGTGCTATCTATGTTCTACATGTCCTCGAGAAAGCATAGGGGACTTCTCTGTCCATGGTCTCACCACAATAGGAGAGAGTGGGAGGTGGAACAGAGGCAGCAGGCTTCCCTGGGCTTAGATGGTTACCATGGCTGGAAGGGAAGTGGGGATGTTTCACTATTCTCTTAGAGGGATTTTTATGAAGTAGCTTTCTCCCGAGCCACGTACAACATCCCATGGCCCCACTCAGGGGCCAGGCCCCCTCTGCTACTTCAGGTCCCTCTCTGCTCACCTCTTTCTCTGGCCTCCTGAAATGACAGCATTACCTAGTGGTGTGGACAACAGAACCAAACCCAAATTCAGATCCCTGCCTCCTATATAGTAGCTTGGTGAACTTATGCAATGTACCGACTCCCCTTAAGTCTACATTTCCTAATTTTGAAGCATGATTATCCATTCATACTTACCTCTTCAAGTTGCTTCAGAAATTAAAAAGATAATGGGCATGAAAAAAATACCAAGTTTATTGTTTGACGTGGAATCAGCTCCCTCCTAATACTGAAAACTATTTTTGTTATGGATCACAATGATAACCCATGTTGTATTTAATAATAAATGGTCCTTGTGCTGTAATTTAAATATTTAATGTATATTTGTTTGGTCCTGTTACTAGTAAAGGCTGCACATTGAATTGGCTATTGTAGTCGCAAGCTGGTTAATATTTTGAATTACAATATGATTTTTCAACTAAATGTGATGCTCCTTGGAAAATTTGTGAAAGAGGTGAGAAATCTGTGCAATCTAAAAGGAATCATGTTTTAGATGCTTCTTTCTTTTTTTTTCAATTTTTTATTATAGATGCTTCTTTCTGTTTTTCTCTGACCAATTGCTTTCCAGTGGCTTAGCCATTTCCTTCCTATCTCTCGGAGAATCTTCTCCCAGGGGTAGGAGACAGCCTGGAAGGCTCAGCTGTGGACATACAATGGCAGATGCAATGAAGCCCGCCAACCAGCTGCTTCTACCAAGGGAATAATCCTAGAATACCCAGGTGAGCTCACTTGGAGGGGAAGGGGCTTAAATAAGGAAGTGGGAGCAGAAAGACTCTAGTCAGAAAGAAGACACCATGAGAAAGATTACTAAACCATTGTTATCTCAGAAAAAAAGGAGAGAGAAGATCATGAATCCTCCAACAGTCTCCAAAAGCCTCCTTGGGCTCCAGAAGGAACTCTGTTCTGCTGACAACTTGGTTCTATCTAGCCTAGTGAGGCTCATTTTGATATTCTGGCTCCCAAACTATAAAGTAATAAATTGGTGCTTTAATGCACTGTATTTACAACCATTCACTACAAGAGCAGTGACTTGTGAAGTTTATTCAGGCAGTCTGCCAGTGTGCAGCCAGCAAGAAAAGGGGACCTAACTGAAGCTAAGGAGGAGAAAGATGAGCAGACCTAGAGCATCGTGAGCCCTGACACAGGATGTTCTGAGGGAGCAATAATGAGAGAGCTTAGAGGGTGGTGGCACACAATGCAGGGGGCAGAAGTTCCAAGTTTGGCACTGTGAGCTACAGGGGTGACTGCGACCAGTACATGGCTGGCTGTTGTCAAGGGCCGGTGGCTCATACCTGTAATCCTAGCTACTCAAAATACTGAGATCTGAGGCTCACCATTTGAAGCTATCCTAGGCAAACAAATCAGCAAGACTGGTATTCCCATTTAACTAGCCCAAACTAGGCATGGCTCAAATGGTAGAGTGCCCACCTTGGGTGAAAAGGATGAGCAAGGGTCAGAGGTCCTGAATTAAAACCCCATTACAAGGAAGGAAGGAAGGAAGGAAGGAAGGAAGGAAGGAAGGAAGGAAGGAAGGAAGGAAGGAAGGAAGGAAGGAAGGAAGGACAATTGTGAGGACAGTCCAATGGGCCCACAAGCCCATTTCCTCTGGGAGCAGGGCCTCCATGTTAGACTCCCACTCTTAAGGGAGTCACTATACTAGGGAAGGGTCACACACACCCTTGCCTCTTAAGGTGGATTGTAGTCCAGTGGCCACAGGCTCAGCTGGAAGAGGGTTGGAAATGCTCAATCCCAGGCTCTTCCCCACCCCTTCTCACTGAGCCCCCCTCCCCCAACAGGTGGCTCAGAGGCACATGGAGTTAGAGAAGCACCTGTCACCCCTGGTCTTTAGCTGAGCAGTTCAATACCGGCATTCTCTCAGCACAGCGTGGCCCAGGAGATTCCTCATGGTCACTTGTGATTCAGCACTAACAAACAGGTCTTTAGTCTCCTACTGAGAGATCTGTAACTTTGGTGGGAGGAGCTTTCATGTTTCTTGGTCACTGCTTGAGAATCAACAGCCATTTTGGGGTATCTAGGAAAGAAGGAGGAGGTCTCTTTTTATTTATTTTTTTTAATGTAAATATCAGATGTCAGTGTCTCTTTTGTTAACTTCTGCTTACTTTGCTTTGGCGTTGGTGTTGTGAAATCAGAACTGCCAATTTGCATAGGGTTTACATAAGGCTCAGTGTTCACCCCGTGCCACAAAGAGGGACAGACAAAGGGCTCCAGGCCTTGTCATCCAATCATGGCTTTCAATACTACCTCCACTCCTTAATCTCTGTGGGACCCAAGGTAAGCAATTTAATTCTCTAAACTTAAATTCTCTCAATGGCTGATGGTTAATTCCAATGATAACTAAGTTATGGAATTGTGAAGTATAATATGTGTAAAACTTTCCCAGAACATGGCAGATATCCAGTAGAGCCATGACTCAGGAAGTTGTAAGTAGAGCATATAATGAATACTTGAACTATCCACAATGCGGGTAGACCCTAGGGGCATAGCAGTAAATGAGACGATATGTGCTTCCGTGGAACTTAACATTATAACACTGGTTTGAGTTCAAGGCCTCACACTTGATAAGCCGGAGCTCTGCCACTTGAGTTGTGCCCTCTGTCTCACTTCACTAAGAACCATTGTCCGCTGGGAGAGTTTAAGACAAATTCATATAGTCACCAAAGAAGGAGCATTTGCTGTATGCCAAGCATTCTTCTAAAGGCTTTCAGTGGATTGGGTTAACTGACATGATTGTCGCCACATTCTTATTGATACTTGCTGGTGCTGGCATCAGTCTCCTTCCCCAGATGAGGAAACTGAGGCATGCAGAGACTGAATGATCTAGCTGTCAAGTAGCAAAGCCTCATTTACCCAGACAACTTTGTTCTAGAGCCTGTTTACAGAAGCTCTGGATCAACCTGTCTTACAAATAAGCACATGCTTAAGGAAGAGGAGGCTAGCTAGTGTCACTAAGAGCATGTGTACCAGGAGCCCTCTCTAGTCTGATGAAACAAGAAAACCTTCCTGAGATCAAGAGAAAGAAGGACCAGGGGGAAAAATGGGAAGAATGATTCCAGTAGGGAAAGGATTGGAGTGGAGACCTGAAATTGATCAAGAGCTTAGTTCATTTAATATTAGGTAACCAAAGAGTACTTTATTTTGGAAGAAATGACAGTTAAAAAATCCACCAAACAACCAAACAACACACCAGGAAATCAAGTCACTTTGAATCACGTGTTCTCAATTATTAGTCCTGAGAGGTATCAATGTCTATGAATTTTTTTCATTTCTTTATTGTCAAAGTGATGTACAGAGGGGTTACAGTTTCATATATAAGGCACTGCGTATATTTCTTATCCAACTTGTGACCTCCTCCCTCATTTTTCCCTCTGTCTATCAAATTTTGAAGATAAGAACACAGACAGATAAGCTGACAATGAAGAGGGAGGACTTTGTCATCTCGTACTGTCAGCATCCTTTTGTAGTCTTCATTTTTCTATTTGCATTTTGTTTCTTTAACAAAGCATAGGTAAGTTCACAGAAACTCAGATAAACAAAGATAATAAAGAGCCAAGAATCAAGTCACAGACTTAAAAATCATGTTACATACAAATTAAACGATCAGAACTGCAAATTCACTTACTTTTCCCTTTTTCGCATTGTGTTCTTACATGAACTGTTTAAAATGGCCTTTGAAATCTCCACAGTGGAGATAACACTTCTTGTCGTTGTGCTGTGGATTAAATAAAAGTCATGCATGAGGATTCAGACAGCGTTCTGTCCTGTCAACCTCAGTGCTCCAAAATGGCATGTTGCCCAGAGGCCCCATACAACACCCACACTGACCACCCGAACCCTCAGCTCCTCATTCTCCACCTTGGAAGGACTTTGTTCTTTTCTGATGTCCCAGTGCTCAAGGTCTGCCACACAAGGCCCAGAAGACTATCTCTTAGATTCCATGACTTGTGGCCCTTTATAGGAATGCACACATCCATTTGAATGTATATATACACATATATGATTTACAAACAAATAACAAATAAGTAAATAAAATTGACCAATACAACTACATCTAAGGAGATATCTAGTCTTTTCTTTCTTTATTCTCTCTCATTCTATCCTCTTTCTTTCTTTCCCTTTTTCATTCTTTTTTTCCTTCCACTTTTCCTTCCTTCCTTCCTTCCTTCCTTCCTTCCTTCCTTCCTTCCTTCCTTCCTTCCTTCCTTCCTTCCTTCCTGCCTGCCTGCCTGCCTGCCTTCCTTCCTTCTCTTTGGGTGGGAACAGTGCATTGCAGACTATGTGTGACCTGAATATCTCCCACTACCAGCCAGAGAAATTTAAAGTTAAAAACGTCAGAACTTCCCAGGGATGCCTGGTGCTTTAGAAGCAGAAATTAGCTTACAGAGCTTCGGGTCAGCACCCTTGTCTTCCAGCGGATGTGAGTGATTTTTACAGCTGAAGTGAAGGTAGCATGGAGTCACAGGACTTGAACTGAGGGCTGAAGGCGCCAGGGGCCATGTGCAAAGTAGCACTCACACCGACCAGCTAAGGAGATTTGCTGCTCAGAACCAATCATTTAAATTCCAACTTTAAGCTATTGCCCGGTTACAATCCCTTCCCCAGAGAAGGGAAGCAGAGTTCCAACTGCAGTATACCAACAAAGCCTCAGGTCAAGATATCTAAGAACGTATTCTCTGTCTCAATAGAAGAACTTATCTGCCTGCTTTTCACTTCTCACTGACCCCATTAAGAGAAGCTTACAAAGTTTGCTGAGATTTGCATGTGATTTTCATATTGGTCATCCATGCCAGTGGGAAATCACAGGGCTGTTCCCACTCTGCTGCGTGGTCATTAAGCAAGAAGAACAGATAATCTGGCACTGGCATGTGAAGCCACTGCCCAAGGAGAGTAAGGCTATTCACTATTATTGCTTCTTCCTCGTTGAGGGCCACGGCAACAGAATGCCATTCCCAGGCCTTTCAAAATGTCAACCAAAACTCCCCAGGGTAGTATGTAACCTGAGTAAATCAGCTATCGGAGAAACTGATAGGTAAATGGAGGACATTTACACGTGGACTGAGAAATATTTGCCACTAGTAAATTACTGATAATTTTGATGAGCATAATAATTGTACCAATGTTATGGAAGACGTCCATTACTTTTTAGAGATTATTTCTGAAGTATCTCCGGATAATTAGCAATTTTGTTTATAATTTTATGGAAGACAGAAACACTGTAGAATACCAAGTCAAAAAGACCAGGAACATGAAAGAATAAAACATACACAGCAAGGTATTATTAAAGCAGAACTTAAACAAAGGTGTTGGCCTCCATAATAATATTCCTGTAGTTTGTTGTAGGTAAAGAATCAGACACAGGACTGTGGAGTTCAACCTGTTCCCGCATCCTGTATTATCATCCAATGTTTTCTCTGTAAGCGGATGTTGTGATAAAGCAAACAAGAACTATTTTCCTTTATTAGAAAGCACACAGCCAGGCACAGGTGGTTCACAGCTGTGACTCCTTGCTACTCAAGAAGATGAGATCTGAAGATTATAGCTTGCAGCTAGCCGAGGCAGAAAAGTCTGCAAGACTCTTGTCTCCAATATACCCCTAAAAAGCCGAAAGCAGAACTGTGGCCTAAGTAGTAATGTGTCAGCCTTGAGTAAAAAAGCTAAGGGACAGAACCCAGGTCCTGAGTTGAAGCCCCAGTACTGGCATAAACAAACAAACAAATAAAGGCATTTGTTTATGACTGGTATGTATCTTCTTTTCCTTCCTTCCCTCCTTCCCTCCTTCCCTTCCTTCCTTCCTTCCTTCCTTCCTTCCTTCCTTCCTTCCTTCCTTCCTTCCTTCCTTCCTTCCTTCCTTCCTTCCTTCCTTCCTTCTTTCCTTTCAGTTTTGCCAGTCCTGGGGCTTGAACCAGGGCCTGAATGCTATCCCTGAGCTTCTTTGTGCTCAAGGATAACACTCTACCACTTGAGCCATAGCACCAGTTCTGGGTTTTCTGCATCATTTATTGGAAGTAAGAGTCTTGCATCTTTCCTGCAAAACTGGCTTTGAACTGTGATCCTTAGATCTCAGCCTCCTGATTAGCTAGGATTACTGACATGAGCCACTGGTGCCCAGCTTATGCAAGTACTTCAACAACTTCAAAGCGTGAAGTTGTTATGTCCAGATTTGGGGTCCCCCAAAACCACCAAGGAGCCGATTCCCATGCAAGCTCGAGCTTGGACTCACAACCATCACCGACGCAGTGGATCTGGATTGAGAGCCCTGACCCTTCCGTTAGTAAGGTTTATAAAGGTAAAAGCGTAGCACAGATGTAGGGGCTTGGCGCAGGGGATAGAGTAAGCAACAAACGAGCAAGTGTGCCACAGATGTAGGAGATTGACACAGAGGGTGGAGCAAATGACAAGCCATTTACAGAATCAATTTGGGGGTCAGGTTGACCTAAGTATCAAGATGGAGTCAGCTCTACAACAAAGTAATGCAAAGAACAACACTTCAGACTCCTCTCTGTGCAATTCCAATCCCCTCTCCCAGTCTCTAGCTCCTGCCTTCCTTGCTGTCCTCATGAGGAAGAGTTTAGTAGATGAGGAGAAAAATGAACTTATGGCCTTGGGCCAAATTCAATGCTAGATTAAAGTACCTACTGAAAAGGGGATTAAAAAGTAAGAGTTGTAGGGGTGGATGGAGGACGAGAGAAGAGAGGCAGAATGAAAATAAACCTGCTTTCTGAACCTCTGAAAAGCTGCATCTTAAGGTTCCTTATTTGGGGAAAACAAAACACTGGGAAAGAGTGAGGCAAAAGGGTGACATTGCCCAAACGTAAATGCATCCTTTATCTGACTTATGTAACTGTAATTTCTTCGCATATCACCTTTATAGTGACAATAAAAATTAAATTAAAAAATTCTTATTTAAGGGAACAATTCCTAGAAACTCACACTTTTTTTCCCTGCAGTTGAAGAATGTGGCCTTTCTTTTTTTTTTTTCTTTCAAATTTTTATTATCAAACTGATGTACAGAGAGGTTACAGTTAGGCATTGGATACATTTCTTGTACTGTTTGTTACCTTGTCCCTCATGAATGTGGCCTTTCTAAAACAGTTCAGGTTGTCATTTATGGGAGCTTACTGGTAGCAAACTCACCCTTAAAAGTAAATTATTCAGAAAGTTAATAGCCAAAATTCTCCCAGATTCTTGAAATGTTATAAAGTCCTTTCCTGTAACAAACATTGTAAGTGCTGTCTTCTCCCTCTATTTGAGCCCAACTTGGGCAAAAAATGACACCATCAGGGTTTGTCACCAGGAAGAGTCACAACACTAGAGCAAAAGCCATGCGGAGGGCTAGGAATGTGGCTTAGAGGTAGAGTGCTGGCCTAGCATGCATGAAGCCTTGGGTTCAATTCCTCAGTTCCACATAGACAGAAAAAGCTGGAAATGGTGCTGTGGCTCAGGTGGTAGAGTGCTAACTTTGAGCAAAAGGACAGTGCTCAGGCCCTGAGTTCAAGCCCCAGGATTGGCAAACACACACACACACACACACACACACACACACACACACACACACACACACACCAAAAAGCCATGAGGACCTGAGCTTCAAAGAGTCATGTCCACCTTCCTTGGGTTTTGCATCCTTGGTTAAATGAAAAGAACTTACCATATAAAGGTGATGATCTCATCTGTTTTCATTAATGCATATGCCACTGGCAATTCTGCAATCTTTCTAGTTTTTCCTATGCATTTACATATATATGTAATCATCATGACCATCACTATTGTTATTACAAGGAAGAGAAAACAAAGAGAAAGACAGAATACATGAGCCTTCATTCTGAAACCATATGCTAAGCACTTTAAGTCATTTAGTACTCAGGATGACCTGAGAGATGTACTACTTTTGCTCCTATTTTATAGAAATGCCAAAGAAAGTAAACTATGTTCTCAGACTTACCCAGTGAGAATTGGAGGGACTGAGATTTGAACATCTATAGTCTGAATTCCAAGCATGCTCTGTTGTTGCTCACACAGTTCCTTGTCTTGATGGTGTTGATAAAAGAGAACTAACTAGATGGGACTTAATTTACATTCACTCTGAAATTAGTCTTAGATTTCTTGTCATGCAAATCTATTTAGATGGCCCTCATTATTTGAAAATCATGTCTAGTTCTTCACTAACAGGGCATGGAGAAATGTACAGGAGCACACTCTCCAGGTGTGGACATTTGGGCAATTTCTAGGGTTTTAAAGTAATGAACAACACTGAGTTCAACAAGCCTGAATTTACATGTTTAGATACATACATATGTTAACAGGTTAGAGTCTTAGAAAGAGAATTGATGAATCAGCCTCTATGTACCTTTAAAATTTTGATAAGCACTGTCATAAAATTTCTGCTTTTAGATTTCCAATAACCAGAAATTTAAAAATCATATACTTAGGAGAAACATAAAAATAAATCTAATTAGACCAGTATCATACTTAGACTCAAAGTTCAGTTATTTTTGTTTCATCTCAAAATACTACAGTAAAAAAAAATTGAGCTTCTGAGATAATTTTATAAGCAAACCTTATAATTAGATTGTCTTAATCTACTTTGACAAAGTCCAAAACACTATGTTACTGACTATACCTGCAACTCACAAGTACAGTTATAAAGCTAAGATGCTAGTAACCATGGCAGTCACCATTTACTGGGCATGGATCAGGTGACAGGAACAATGATTGGAACACTCCCATCCTTGTTTAGTTGTCTTTCAAACCCACAATCCAGTAAACATCAGAATCGATTGCTTCTGCCTGGTTCTCTCCTTCTACCCCTGTGGTCACAAATCAATGATCACATTCTTTGACACTTCTATCATAACTTTCCTGATTGCATCAAATCCCCCTCCTAGCACTAAGTGTCTCCTACTTCGAACACATTTCAGAGAGTAATTCTCTACTAACCAGTGCTATTCTTTGATTATTCTTCAATCCCCTTCTAGAATTCAACAAGGACAAGGATGCTGAGAAATGAACAAGTGAATGAATGAGTAGAGTAACACATTAGTCAGGGAGACAGAGATAGTAAAGGAAATATTTAGTCTGAGGGAGCAGACCACTAGAAGTTGAATGGAGATGAGGACCCTTGAGCTAAGGACTAGATGGTCATTACCGTACTGGAAGACACAGTTAGGAGAAGGGCAATTCAGGCAAGAACACAATGGTCAAAGGAATCAAGTCTAAAAGACACAGGATTTTTTATGAAGCAAAGGTGAGACTAGTATGTCTAAAACTCCGTGCTCCAATTTATCCAGGCCCACTGAGCCAAGCAAATGGAATACAATGAACCATTTACACCATAGGATAAGTTAGTCACTATGCCATTTCTCTTGGCAGCATGCATACACAAAAGAGAAATAAAAGCCAAGCAATCCAGGAATCGTTGGTACTGTGATACAAGGAAGGGAGGGTAATCGTTGTGGTCTCATAGATTACATTTTGCAATATACACTCCTTGTCTATCAGCACACCCTGTCCTGGTTAACCTTAGATTCATGAGACCAAGAAAAAAAATCTAATGTTTGTGCAGCCAAAATGGGCAATGTGCTATATAGCAAACACAGGATTAGACATGGTGATTTCATGAGAATATACAATTTCAGTATGATTCATAGCATTATGTTCTCAGAAACTTGATAGAAGCAGATTTTGCACCAATAGTGCTCATGTATAACAGCTTAGACCTGCAGTGACAAAGGAGTCATCTATGTCCTAAGAAGGTGACTCAAAGCTCCGCAGAGTTTTCAGGCTCATATAGGGTTGTTAAAGGAAGTTAACCCTTACAGCCTGGTAGAAAACATTGGAATGCTTCTCATTGTACTGGAGCAGTGGACTGGTTCTCTTTGTAGCATGGTTATTGTTTCTGAATGTTGGATGAATCATTTTATCTAAGTAGATTTCATTCCAACTTGACCAGACTCCTGGTGACCTCAATATATGACTAAGTGTAAAAGGCCACACTGTTGAAAATGCTTACCATTCACAAACATAATTATAAAGGTATGATACCTAATAATCATGACCACCACTATAGAAATACACATGGGATATTTCCAGAAATGGCACCTCTAATTGGTCAAAGTCTCTTTCTCCTGCCATCAAAACAGAGCTTCTTCTGGGCCCTTCTCTGAGAGCTGCGAGGGTCAGTATATGAAGAAGGTTGGCCAGGCTATGTTCCTTAGAAAGGGAAAAGGGAGCAAACTTTCTCAGAGCTTTAGGTCCATATGATCAGATAGGAAGAGTGTTTTTTTTCTTTGCTAATGTTTTGGTTTGCATTTCCTTTTGTCTTGTTTGTTCCTTTATCTGTTTGGGGAGGGTAAAGGATGGAATACAGAAATGGGAAGACAAAGGGTGAACAAATACACCAGTGATACTCCATAAACACTGTGTTGAAAATAAATATACAACTTGTGGATGGGGATGGGAGGAAATATCTGGGAGAGAGTAAGGGAAGGGGTGACACTGTTCAAAAAGAAATGTACTCTTTACCTGACTACTGTCATCATGACCCCTCTGTACATCACCTTTACAATGACAATAAAGAAAAGGTTTAAAAAAAAAAGAATGTGGGTTGAAAAATAAAATAAAATTGTTCTTATTGGTCTTCATAGTAGCTAAGACAAATATTGGCTTCTCTCCTTCATATGTCAGGAAGGGTGTAAATAGATAGCCTAGGTAATGAGCTTGCTGGAAGATTCCGGGAAAGGTGCCCTTCTTCTTCCATCTTTCAACCTCCCTGTCTGTAGTAAATCGCTCTTCTGGCCTCATTTCTGTCACACCATGATTAAAAATAGGTTCCCTTGTGCCCAGATTCACCACTCCAATGAAACTAGGGTGGAAAGTGGAAGGCTATACCTGTTTCTTCTATCTGTACTTCTCGCCACACCAGCCAAGCACACCTTAATGTGCACCAGTATAAACAGGTTTACATCCTCTCTGTTTTAGTTATGAGGAGCAAGAACATGGACTTTTGCAAAAGAGAAAAGGAGTGTTTGATGGAACTTGGCTAATCCTGATGGCTAGAGGCTGTGCACTTGGTAGGGTAGTTGCATACAACAGGGAAGAGGCAGACTGGAATGCCTAGTGGTGACATTCTTGCTACGCCATCAGGCACCGTCCTCCACCCCCACTGTGGTGTTCTGGCCTCTTCCTTCCTCGCTCTGCTTTCACTATATTCAGAGTACAGCACCTCTTACCTCTAAGGCTTGCCTTCAGCTCTCCTGAATTATCTTTTCCAGAAAGTCACTTCTTAATGCTTTCAGCCACAGAAGTTGAGCTACCATTGATCTGGTGCTTTCTATTAGCAATCAATTTTAAATTTAGCCAGACATTTTGCTAAATTTGAAATAGTACTGACAGTTCTCACTATGATACCGTGAAATAGTTACCACCTCCTCACATCGGACGTACTGTTGTCAGAGTCAAGGAACTGGTCTGAGTGGAGAATTAAAAGCTTGTTCTCTTTTTCCTATAACATTCGTGCTCTTCGTCTCTACTGAATGCATCAGAACTTAGAGTAACTGTTACAGCCACTCTTCCTCCCTGATACCTCTCTATACTACACATTATTTACTTGTGCAAATTATACAATAATAATTTCATTCCCACTAGGTGCCCATGGCTCATGGCTCCTAGCTGCTCAGGGGACTGAGATCTGAGGATAGTGGTTCAAAGCCAGCCTGGGCAGGAAAGCCCATGAGGCTCTTATCTCCAGTTAACCACTAGAACACCAGAAGTGGTTCTGTGGCTCAAGGTGGTAGAATTCTAGTCTTGAATATATGAAAAGTGTGGTACAGTGGTTCTCAATCCTAATTGGTTTAGCTGGTCCTTGGGGGAGTTGAGGTAGACGTAAGTATTTTTTTAAAGCTTTAAGTTTAGCTGGGTGTCCGTGGTTCATGCCTGTAATCCTAGCTACTCAGGAGACAGAGATCTGAGGATTGCAGTTCAAAGCCAGCCTGGGCAGGAAAGTCCATGAGATTCTTATCTCTAATTAATCACAGAAAAATCTAGAAGCAATGCTATGGCTCAAATGGTAGAGTGTTATCCTTGAGTATAAGGAGCTCAGGTATAGGACCCAGACCCAGAGTTCAAGCCCCAGGACTAGAAGGGAAAAAAAAATCTGTGGGTTTTCATGTACAGCCTAAACAGGTTGCCATTTCCATATAGACCTTGAATGTTGGTCTACCAGTTGAGTATTGTAATGAATAGGTTTGTCTATTTTAAGATGGCTACGTAGATGACCTTTTCCTGGGAGCTAGCTCTGGTCATGATGGAAATGTATTCTAGACCCAAGCTGGTGCATGTTGGTCAGATGCTCAGCGCATATGGAGAACCCTAGCACAGAACTTCTATGAGGAAAATCATTACTCTACACAATAACTTAGATAGCTAATTTATTCTTCTCCACCCTACTCTTCAAGCATGTGCACAAATGACACTACTCCATAGACACACAAAAAAACTGCCTAATGCTATGCACTTAGTAAATAGTGGAGCCAGGGTCCAATCCAGGAAGTCTGACTGACCCCTTGATCTCTTGTTTAGCTGTATGCAGGTTTTTTTGCACTAGATTACACTTGAACTTCCTCATGGCATTAGGAAATAAGGGTGGTCCTTTCTCATTGAGCCTAAAAAGAAGACAGGAAGTTAGAGCCCAGCTTCAGGATACGCATACCTTCAAGCAAGGCATCTGCTGGCAGAGGCTAATGAAGACAAACCACTGGATGATAGGGGACTTCAGATGCTATGAAGTGCAGCTAAAAACCCTTCCTATCAAGTATATGCTCTTCCTCTCAGTGCTGGAGTTGGCCTTCTCCTCAGTCACAGGTACCAGTTATTTCTAGGAATCTAAGGAGGTAGACAACCTGATCCTCAGAGTCTAATACATGTCAACATACATGTCAGCTTCAGTGCTTCCCTGTGTGGGTCTTAAAGCTTAACTGCTGAGCCCCAATGTCTTGAAAATAAAGACAATACCTCTTTCTTGAGAAGGCTCTGAGAATCAAGAAGGTACTAAACACAGCAACCGCTACATAGCTGTCTCAGCCTGTTTAGAAGCAACCTGCATTCCTCTCTGCTACCAAAGGGTTAAGGAAGCCAGCCAAGTGCAACCCTAAAGCTGGACTTTCATTTCTGAACAAAGGTTCTATCATTTCAACTTAGCTCTGCCCTCCCAGGCGCCCTCCCAGAACCCTGAGGCCAGCTTCCTGCCGGCCTTGTAAGCAGATCCTGGGCTCCCAGGTAATGCTCTTTGCAAAAGCATTGTGCCTCAATAAGTCACTTTTCTTTCCTCAGGAAAAGTTCACATGAAATAGATTGCAAGGAGCTTTATGCAAAATGTCTGACCTTCACTGGCTCTGATTTGCATTGTCATCATTGCTTTATTCTCCTAAAGTGCCTGCGTTTTGCATAATGTTATAATGTTATTCAGGCTTGGCAGTTAGCACTATTTCATTTCTCCAATTATAACCATTTTAGGCAAAGCTATAGATAACCTTCAGAAACCCAGGCCTGTGTGATCTTTCATTCACAAGGAGGAAGCAATAAAATTGGACTTAAAAAGAGGGATGAAACACAAAAGCTTCTATGAGGTAGAAATTTAAACTCCCAGATTAAATTTTTCTTTGCCTTCATGAGGATTAAGAAAGAGTGCTATTCTCCCCACCCCAGCACATACACACCCATGAAAATCTAAACATTCTTTGTTAGTTATTGTAGCAAAGCCTACTATCAATCAAAGCATGACATTCTCCCAAGCAGTATGACCCAGGGCCACTAGTGCATAACTTCAGGGATCTCAAAGCTAAGATCTCTCTTCCAGCTGTTCCCATTGGGCCCGCCCGCTGTAGGAATGTAGTCCCTATGCCAAGGACTGGAACGATTTAATGAATGAGAGTCTGTGGGAGACAGGACATATTACATTGTTATCTGTTCTTTATGTGAGCCTAAATGAGATTCTGGTTCTTCCCCCCCCCACCCCCAATCTTGTTGTAGAAAAACTGTGATCCAGATTCTGAGAGAGTGAGGTAAGGAGAGGGGGTGAGGGGTCTACCCCCAAACCAACTATCAGCTCTTTCACTTTGCTGTTCCAATCTGCATAAGCGACAGTCATAAATTCAGTGCATATCCTAAATAATTAAAAGTTGAGGGAAGGCGTGTGGTGGGGAGAGATGGGGGAGAGCGATGAAAAGGGTGACATTAATCAAGACGTGTTGCATTCATAAGCTGCTTCGTTGAATGGCAATTCCTTTGTACAACTACTTAAAGATAATAGAAATATCTTTAAAAAACTGTGGGGAAAGGTAAAAAAAAATACCTGACATAAACAATTCTAAAAGGAAACATTCACTTTTCACAGTGTTTGTCAAATACCTACTGTTTGCCAGGACATCGAGGTAGGTAGTAAATAATAAGGAATGTGCCCACCTTCAAATCAGAAGAGATTATTACGGGATAGGCAAACAGTAAGTGAATTATGGCAAATCAGTAGCGTGTGCAGTTATACAGCACAATGAAGCTAGACTTGCATGTCTGAAGACTTTGGATCTTTCATTTCTCTACTATGATTTTACTCTCTCACCCCAATTTGCTAAACATTTAAAGGAAAATACTCTATCCAGCCTATGTTGAGGGATAGAAAATTCTCCCTAATCAATTACTCAATCATTGCAAGCAATTCAAGGCCCTGTCTGAAATCAAACCTGTCTTTCTCAGCTCTCTTCCACCTCAGCTCTTCTCTGAAGATGTTCAAGGATGGCAGACACTACTCTATGCACAGTTGTCTCCCAGTCTAGTATTGAGTATGTCATGGGCAGCATTGCATCAGATCTTCCTTCACTCTGGCTGCTCAGGGATATTTATACCAACATCCATGGGTGACGAAGGCTTCTCTAGACTCATCTTGGTTTGGTTGAGTCCGATGTTGCCACCATACCATGAGGCCACCAAGACCAGCTTGGTTTTCACACACTGCAGGCTGCGAGTCTGTACCATTTCCATTGTCCAGTGTGGCCCATCATCCCTCTACTTCTGTTGGCGAGTCTTTTCTTCCCCATCTTGTTGGCCCAATTAAAGGCCCCGGGACTGTAAATCTGGTGTCCTTGCTGTTCGGCCAAAATGGGAGGAATTTCAGCGCTGCCATTCAAATCCTCTCACCATGACGGTACATCTTCTTAAAACCATGCTCACAGCCCACTTGTTAGTGCCTGGCCACTATGCATTGCAGTGTCATTGTATGAGCTCTACAAGGACCTGGGCTGGAGTCCTCTCCCCACTATTTATTGTCCATAGGACAGTACTGCATAACTGCTTTCTTTTTTCAGGGTGGAAGTGATGGTTGTACCCTTCACTGCCATCCTCTCCACTCTTTCTTCCTTCTCATTTCTCCGGGTTCCAGGAGAGGGAGTCTTTCCTGGCATGGGCTCTCCCTCTTCCTAAGAGTATGTAACTATTGCTTCCTCTCTCTATGCACACATACCACATACACACACACACACACACACCACCTTCTGTTTTTGTGACAATGGCAGGAAGTAAGGACAAAGAAAGATGAAAATAAAATCAATTGATAGGAATTTATAAATATCATTATTTTAAGTAAACATCCAGAATCATAGTCAGCAAATGCAAAAGCAACCATTTTATTTCCTACTTTGAAGATAAGAAGAGAGATCAGGATGTTTGCCTGGCACTCATGCCTGTAATCCTAGCTACTTAGGAGGCCTGGATGAGGAACATCATGGTTCAAGGTCAGCCTGGGCAAAAGGGTTTTTAAAATTTTTTGTTTGCTTGTTTGTTTGTTTTTGTCTGTCGTGGGGCTTGAACTCTGGGCCCGGGTTCTGTCCCCAAGGTCTTTTGCTCAAGGATAGCGTTCTACCATTTGAGCCACAGTGCCACTCCCAGTTTTCAGATGGTTAATTGGAGGTAAGAGTCTCACAGACTTTCCTGCCCCAGGGTTGGCTTTGAACCAAGATCCTCAGATCTCAGCCTCCTCAGTAGCTACGGTTACAGGCATGAGCTACTGGCACTCAGTGGTTTCTAGAAAATTTTTTTTATCAACAGAAAAATTTGGTCATGGTGGTATGTGTTTGTCATTTCAGCCACTGTGAAAAGTACATATAAGAAAATCATGGTACAACCTTGCATGAGCAAAAAGGGTCAAACTCTATCTCAAAAAGAACCAGAATAAATAGAGCTGCAAGTGTAGCTCAAACAGTAGATGATTACCTAACAAGCATGAAGTCCTGAGTTCAGACCTCAATATCGTCAAAAGATAAGGAAGAGGAAGAAGGAGAAAGAGGAGGAGGAGGAGAAAGCAAATGAAGAGGAATTAAGAGTAATCTGAAGGTAAATCAATCTCAGGATAGTAACATTTGAAGTGAAATATCTATTACTTCTATCATGCTACACATTAGGCATATTCCAAGCTACCTATATCTTATTATTTGGAGGAGTATTTTCTTATTGCTACAGAAGAGATGTCCATCCAAGCTAATTTCTTTGGCCCCTTCCTTCCTTCCTTCCTTCCTTCCTTCCTTCCTTCCTTCCTTCCTTCCTTCCTTCTTTCTTCCTTCCTTCCTTTCTTCTCTTCCTCCCTTCCTTCCTTCCCTTCCTCCCTTCCTTCTGTCCCTTCTCCATTCTTTCTTCTATCTCTCTTACTTTCTCCTTATTCCATCTCCCTCTTTCCCTCCCTTTCTTCTATCCTTCTCTTCCTTTTTTCACTATGTGTAATTATATGTGTGTGTGTGAGAGAGAGAGAGAGAAAGAGAGAAAAAGCATATATGTGCATGTGTAATTTCATCCACCCTCAAAATCTAGTCATAATCTTTAAGTCTAGATTCAACACTTCTTTCTTACCTTGCCCAGCTTCCTTCCAGCTGCTCATTTCCACCAGAAGAAATGATTGTTCCTCTAAGCAGGTATTAAGAGATGTGAATATTCCCAATGGCCTTTACATTCTAATTTCTACTCAAATCTCCCCTACCTCTAATAACTCAGTTTCATTTCTTGCCCTTCATTAACCTGTCTGTCAGGATGATTCTCATAGACTTTACATTTGTGCTTTGCTTCCCCAAGGTCTCCTCATCTCACCATCTGCTCTTATCTTGTAAGGAGACAGCCCTTCCACTCATGGTCCCCTAGTGAGTCCAGGCAGGTGTGATACAGCACAGTAGAAATGAGTTCCCATTGCATCCTGGTATCCCAGATGCTCCCGCACCTGGCTCCAGTTAGAGATCCTCACATGGTCCCTATGTGCGTACAGACATGCACAGACATGCTAAACTGGCCTGCATGATCTTTGAACATGGATTTTTCTGTCACTCTCTCCCAACTAATGTTTGTACTTTTTCAGGTCTGAATGAGTTACCAAGTCTCTCCACTTACTAAAATTTACATGCAAATCAAGACATCATCTTTTCACTTTAGACACGGTCTGTTTCATGGATTAATTGTTGGTGTTTTTTTTTCTGAAACTTAACAATGCAATTTTTCCTTGCCTATGTGACCCCCCATCAGCCGTGAGCATGTGTAACCTCCTTGATGAAACCATCTTTGATTCCCAAGCCCATGTCAGACTAAGGGTTCCTTTTGTGCTAATACAAAATCTTCACCCCTCTCAAGTAATTTCTAGTGTAGTCAAAAATAGTCTCTTTCTTTGTTTTAGTTTCCTTTCTAGCCTGTGAATTCCTGGAGTACAGAAATACTGTCCTTTTTCATTTTTATTTCTCTAGTGCCCAGCATATTAGCTCAATAAATATCTTAAATGAATGGATAAATAAATGCATGGATGATTGAAATTTTTTAACTCAGTATTTTTTATTATTTTTTTTAATGTTTTTTCAGTTTCATACAAAGCTATTGTTTCACATGGGATGTTGAAAGTAATTACAACAGTGATGTAACACGTGTTTCCATAACATGGAGTTCATTTCACTTAGCATCATCTTATGCTTTCATAAAGGCATAGCTATTGGGCTCTTGTGATCCTCTGCTTTGACTAGCCTAAACCTGTGCTAATTATTCCCTATGAGGGAAACCATAGAGTCCATGTTTCTTTGAGTCTGGCTCACTTCACTTAGTATACTTCTTCCAAGTTCTTCCATTTCCTTACGAATGGGGCAATGTCATTCTTTCTGATAGAGGCATAAAATTCCATTGTGAATATGTCCCACATTTTCCTGATCCATTCGTCTACTGAGGGGCATCTGGGTTGATTCCATATTCTAGCTATGACAAATTGTGCTTCAGTGAACATTGTTGTGCTGGTAGCTTTAGTGTGTTCTTATTTGTGGTTTTTTGGGTAGATGCCCAAAAGTGGGGCTGCTGGGTCATAGGGGAGCTCTATGTTTAGCCTTCTGAGGAATCTCCATACCACTTGCCAGAGTGGCTGAACCAGTTTACATTCCCACTAACAATGAAGTAGTGTTCCCTTTTGGCCACATCCCCTCCAACATTTGTTATTGTTAGTTTTCTTGATAAAGGACATTCTTTCTGGGGTGAGGTGGAATCTCAATGTTGTTTTGATTTGCATTTCTTTTATTTATTTAGTTAGTTAGTTAGTTTTTCAAATTTTTATTATCAAACTGATGTACAGAGAGGTTAAAGTTTCATACATTAAGCATTGGATACATTTCTTGTACTGGCCAGTGATGTAGAGCACTTTTTCACATGCCTATTGTCTATTCTCACTTCCTCATCAGAGAAGTCTCTTTTTAAGTCTTTAGCCCACTTGTTGAGGGGGCTGTTGGTTCTTTGAGATTTTGTTTTGGACAACTTTAATTTTTTTAGTTCAGCATATATTTCAGATATGAGGCCTTTGTCCATTGTATGGCCGGTAAAGATCTTTTCCCAATCTGTGGGCTTTCTTTTTATCTTGCAAGCTATGTCCTTTGCCCTGCAGTAGCTCTGCAGTTTGATGCGTTCCCATTTGTCCAACCTTTCTTTGATTTGTAGAATTTCTGAGCCTTTATTAAGGAAGTTTTGTCCTGTGCCAAGGAGACCAAGTGTTTCTCCTACTCCTTCTTGTAGTGTTTTCAGGGTATCTTGTTTTTATTTCAAGGTCTTTGATCCATTTGGAATTGATTTTGGTGCAGGGTGACTTGAGTTTATTGCAGGTGTTGAACCAGTTTTGCCAGCACCACTTGTTAAAGAGGCTATTTTTCTTCCATCCTATTTTTTTGACTCCTTTATCAAAGATAAAGTAGGCATAGTCCTGTGGGTTCATTTCTGGGTCTTCAGTTCTGTTCCGTTGGTCTTCAGGCCTGTTCCTGTGCCAATACCAAGCTGTTTTGATTACTATAGCTTTATAATACAGCTTGAAGTTTGGTATTGTAATTCCTCTAACACTGTTCTTTCTGCTTAGGATTGTTTTTGCTATTTGCCATCTTTTTTTGTTCCATATGAATTTCTGGATTGCTTTGTCTATTTCATTAAAAAATGGTGTTGGGATATTAATGGGTATTGCATTGAATTTGTAGATAGCCTTTGGCAATATTGCCATTTTGACTATATTAACCCTTCCAATCCAGAAGCATGGGAGGTTTTTCCATTTCCTTAGTTCTGCATTAATTTCATTTTTAATGTTTTTAAAGTTGTCATCATAGAGGTCTTTCACTTGTCTGGTTAAGGTTATTCCTAGGTATTTTATGTTTTTCGAGGCTATTGCAAAAGGAGTTGCTTTCCTGATTTCGGCCTTGGTCTTCAGGTCATTGGCATATAGAAAGGCCATTGATTTTTGAGGGTTTATTTTATATCCTGCTACTTTGCCAAAGTTTTGGATCTGCTCTAGTAGCTTGGGAGTAGAGTCTATGGGGTTCTTTAGGTATAGGATCATGTCATCTGCGAAGAGAGAAAGTTTAACTTCATCTTTTCCTATTTGGATCCCCTTTATATTTTCTTCTTGCCTAATTGCTCTGGCTAGGAATTCTAGTACTATGTTGAAGAGGAGAGGAGAGAGTGGACATCCCTGCCTTGTTCCTGATTTTAAAGGGAATGACTTTAGTTTTTCACCATTTAGAGTTATGCTTGCTGTTGGTTTGTCATAAACTGCCTTTATTATATTGAGGAATGTTCCCTGGAATCCTAGTTTTTCCAGGGCTTTTATCATAAGTGCTGAATTTTATCGAACACCTTTTCCGCATCTAGGGTTATAACCATGAGATTCTTTACCTTGCTCTGGTTCATGTGGTGGATTACATTAATTGACTTGCATATATTGAACCAACTTGGCATCCCTGGGATGAATCCAGTTTGATCATGGTGTATTCTTTTTTTTTGATGACCTTTTGAAGTTGATTGGACAGAATTTTGTTGAGAATTTTTGCATCAGTGTTTGTCAGGGAAATCAGTCTATAGTTCTCTTTCCATGATGAGTCCCTGCCTGGTTTGGGGATGAGGGTTATACTGACATCACAGAATGTGTTTGGTAGCGAACTTTCTCTTTCAATTTCATTGAAGAGTTTGAGAAATATTGGTGTGAGTTCTGTTTTGAGGCCTTGTAGAATTCTGCTGTGAATCCGTCTGGACCTGGGCTTTTCTTGGATGGGAGATCTCTTATTGCCATTTCAATTTCAATGCTGGATATGGGTCTGTTTAGAAGGTTTAAATCTTCGTGGTTGAGTTTGGGGATACCAATTTTTGCTAGGAAATTGTCCATTTCTTCCAGGTTCTCGAATTTGTTGGTGTAAAGGTTTGCAAAATAGTCCCTTATTGTGTTTTGAATTTTGGTTGTTTCTGTGGTGATGCTACCTGTTTCATCTCTGATCTTGTTTATTTGGGTGTGCTGCCTTCATTTTTTGGTCAGATTTGCTAGTGGTCTGTCTATCTTGTTAATTTTTTTCAAAGAACCAACTCTTCATTTTGTTGATTCTTTAGATGGTTTTCTTTGACTCTAAGTCATTTAATTCTGATTTTATTATAATTGTTTGCTTCCATCTGTTGGCTTGGGGTTTGGCTTGTTGTTCTCTTTCGAGGACCTTAAGGTGCTTCCTTAAGTTGTTGAATTGCTGTTTCTCCAGTTTGTTGATGTAGGCACTCAGAGATATAAATTTTCCTCTGAGTACTGCCTTTGCTATGTCTCAAAGGAGCTGGTACTTGGTGTGCTTATCTTGGTTTAATTCCATAAACATTTGATTTTCTGTTCTAATTTCAATGGCCCACTGATGGTTCAGCAGTGTGTTGTTTAACCTCCATGAATTGTAGGATTTTTTTGTGTTGGCTGTTTAAGTTGAGCTCTAATTTTATTCCATTGTGGTCTGAGAGAATGCAGGGAATGATTTCAATACTTCTGAATTTTCACAGATTTTCTTTGTGCCCTAAGATGTGATCTCTTTTGGAGAATGTTCCATGTGCTGCTGAAAACAATGTGTATTCTGGTGGTGCTAGATAGACTATCCTGTAGAGGTCGGTTAAGTCTAGTTGGTCTATGCAGTTGTTTAGGTCTGTGGTTTCTTTGCTCAGTTTTTGGCATGTTGATCTGTCCAGAGGTGACAGTGGAGTGTTAAAGTCTCCAACTATCAATGTGTTTGGGTTGATCAAAATGTTTTATTGTATTTATGGCTTATAATATATAACAGAATTACACAAGTAAATGAGTGAACAGCATATATTTGCATACTCTCTCTAATTAGCTCTGATTCCCTATCATGTGTTGCATACTGACTCACCTAATTTGCATGTCTCAAAATCCTATTGAAAAGCACTGTGGTTGTTTCTTATTGCTTTGATTTTTTATTGCCTGGAAGAGTGGAACTCTTGCAGATGGGTACTGAACCAATCCATTTCTCCCAGCTGGGTCACCCACAAAGCCTGGTATCAAAGCTGGGACAACATCCTACTCACCTGTGGTCATCTCTTGCTGCTTTTCTTCTTTTGTGAACCAATTTTGTCTCATGCTCTACTTTAAACCACAATAGTGTCTTATTCAGTCACTCCCTTGTCACCCATAAGCTGACACAGACATTGGAGAAGCCAGCAATGTCTATAGAAAATGAAAAGAACCTTTTTTTTTTGGCTGAGTATTTTTCTCCCAAACTGAGAAATATAGTTACACTATTTATAGCCTGAACTGGATATGTCCCATTCCAGATTTCTTTCCTATAAACACAGCAAAATATTTTGTAATATACTCTCGATTTAACTTAATAGTAGTTGTTTTATTTATTAATTATTCATCTCTGTGGACTGGGTAGGCATTTAACAAGGATGGCAACCACTACTTTGAACGTGATTTTCTTCTATGAAATTCTGAACCACCACTCTTTGTAAAGGGAAGGAAGGTTACTGACAAGCTTATAATATTGCAAGCTTAAATTTTCCCTGTGGAATAAATAATTTACTAGAACTGAAATACTAGTGTAAACTCTTTTTATCAGTTACCTATTTCTGTTCAACAAATCACTCCATAACTTTGTGGTTTTAATATCTACCATGTATTATATCTCATGAGTGGTTAGGTCATCTGAGCCCGATTGATCTTGACTGGGTTCACATACAATTTGCCAGTCAGCTGAGAACCAAGCAGCTCTACTGGTCCTAGCTGCCTGTGTTTCTCACCATGGTCCAGGATGACCTCGCGGTGATAATTCCTCTCTGTCTAGTCTTTCATCCTCCAGCATGTTAGTCCAAGCTTGGTCTCATCAAGTTGGCAGAATTTCATTTCCAAGCAAACCCAACCATTGAAGGGCAGAAGCAGAGACATATGAGAACTTTCAAAGCCTCTACTTCTTGGGTGTTCGTTAAGACTTAGATGATGAATGCAAAAACACTCTGTGTCCAAATTCAGAAGGAGAGGGGATACAACTTACAGAAAAAAGGACCTCAATAACAAGAAACTACTATGTATGAGTAATGTAAGCAACATACCACTTTCTTGTCTTTTCTAACATTTTTATAAAGTCTTAGAAACTTCTACCTGGTTTAATCTTTTCTTTTCTTTTTGAAAAAAATGAAAGCACTATCACTTGTAAACAGTGTCATTCATAGAGCACCAATCACTATGATTAAACTATGGATAAATATGTATGTAATCCATATAACAGTTCTATAAAAAATAAGTAATATGTCAGATCCATGTATTCCAGATACTGTAGGTTTAAGCAGCAGTCTTCCTGTAAAAGCAGGCTTGAAATTATGTCTCCTCAAGGAACACATATCATGCTGATAGCCCCTCATCATACTTTGTTCTTATCTCCCGGTAAAAATGGTTTGGTTGAGAGTCTACCCAGCAAATCTCTTCCTATAGCGAAAATTATCTGAATGGCCACAGGGTGTGTGAATATACGAGTGCGTATGAAATTGCAAGTGCAATGAGGAGTATAACTCAGGGATCGTTTCTCAATAATGGCTCACAGGTCATTTTGTGCCAAGTCTGCAGGGCTTTGGAATCTCTCTGGCTCCTCTCAAAAGTGTTGCTAGGCAACAACAACAGGAATAAAGGGAGCAGAGTCCGCTTCTGGAAGCATCCCCCCAGCTCTAGGACCAGCCCTGCTAGGCATGCTTTCATCCAGACAGAAAAGATACACATGGAAACATGGCTCAAAACTAACTATATCTGGACTGGGGATGTAGTTCTGCAGTAGAACACTTGCTTGGCATAAACAAGGCCCTGGGTTGCACCCTTATCACTACAAATAAAACAAAACACAAAGCACTGAGCATAGTTAATAGTAGGGAAGAATGAGTAAGCACACTGAGGGAAAGGGACCTGATGCTTTACTAAGGCCTGACATTAGACAGACCTTTAGGGAACACACACTCCAATAATTTTTTTTTTCAAATGAAGTATCATTTTGTACAATTAAGATTTCATTAGCCAATTGAAGAAGCCTCTGAGATGACCAAGGCAGACCATCAGGGTAGGCTTTAGGCACAATGTCACAATCAAGGCCATACGGTGTACTAAAGAAGGTCTGTTTCCTTGGAATTTTCTCTTGTTGGCTCAGGTTTAGTGTGAATAATACATTGCAGGGCTCCTGTGCACATCCCAAATGATGACCCAGGCCAAGGAATGACCAGGATTTTCTGTAAAAGACTAGGTGTCAAATATTTTAGGGTTTTTACTGGCTGGTCTGTGTCACAACTGGGTGATTTTGCACAAAAGTAGCTATTGATGGTACATAAATGAATGTGTATGAATGGCTGCTTTCTCATAAAGCTTTACTTATGAAATCACATTAGGGAGCCAGTTTTGACCTGTGAGCTGAGCTTGCCTGATGGCTCATCTGTGTAGTCAGGAAGCTGGAGAAGACTTGGAGTGTAACGCTTTGAAAAAGATGTTTGACTTCTAAAGCAGGGAACACAAAGGAACGTAACAGAGAATTTAAGTACCTCCTTCTCATTTTCTGAAATTGGAATACATATTGTTCGGTTGAGAATTAAAGATTAAACAATGGGTTTGACAGTCAGTAAAAGCCTGGCATTGAGGAAGCTGAGTCATTTGGAAGAAACAGGACTTTGGCTATGGAATACGTTTCAGCCACCTACTGACCTGAAAGCGCTTGGTGATGTCAGAGTGGGAAGAAGAAATAGATTGTCTTAGTAATTCACAAGCACAGGACTCAAAGCCTTAAGGCCTGAGGACTGGCCCAAGCCCTTGTTGCTCACTAACTACCAAATGGTTATTCGATGCTTGGGATTGAGTTTCCCCACCTATGAAATAATGAATACCAGAGATTTCCTGAGCATCTCCTGTGCTCCCATCTGTTCTAGACCCGTTTGGGTTGTTTTCTCCACTCTCTCAATTTCTAGACTCTACCTTACTTCTGAGGACTGAGGCCTAGCCCTATGAACATTGTTGAGTTCTGAGATTTTTGAAGTGAAAGAAAGAATGACTGGTTATACCTATACTTTGGCTCTGCAAAATGATCTCTTGGCCAGGATACACATGTTATTTAACAATCCCAAAAGGAAAAGAATACACACCCTTTGCCTCGGGACAAAACGTAAATTTGGATTGCATCCTGCATGCCTTTCTAGGGAGCTGGTCACAGCCAATGGGAGACCTTTTGCTTGTAGCAACAGGCCCTGGGAGCTGAATCATCACATCCCCTAAGCCCACACAGCTCAGTGGAGCAGCTGAGAGAAAGGTGAATGTGTTGGGAAGGGAGGAAGTAAGGGGAATGTGAATTGGCTATATGTGTGCATGTGTGGTACCTGTGCTAGTTGTGTATGTTGTGCATATGTGAGTGCGTCTGTGTACAGGTGTGCATTGGTACTGTGTCATGGTATATGTTGCATATCTCTATGTGGCATGTATATCTGTGCATATATCTGATATTTGTGTGATGTGGGGGATGCTTGCTGTGGTGTTCCATGTGATGTGTATATGTTAACTGTGTGTGTATGTGCGTGTGTGGTGTCCCTGGCATTGATATATGTGTGAAAATATTTAGGGAGGGCAGTATGAGGGGTTTTATTAGCCAAGCGAGTCTGGGTCTATAAATCCAATAGTTCTTACTAGTTTCCAGCCCCAGGCTAAGTGTTTAGAATATAGAGGTAAGCTGGCCAATATCCTGATAACCCTCAGAGTCCAGCTGTAACTTTCCCTGAGTGTTACCTATGAGTCAGAGGCATTCCCTGATTCACACTCACAAACACATCCCTGATAGCAAGATTGAGACTACTCCCATTTTGTAGCCAAGGGACATTAAGGCTCAGGAGACCACTATGAAGAACTATAACAAGTATTCAGAATTTGAACCTAGACAGATTATTCTGTGAGCCACTGTCATGACCATCCTTGACTCACATTTTACTGGGCAAGGTGCTAATAAGTGAATTAGTCAATGGCAGAGCTGTGATTGGAAGTCAGGCACATTTGTACTAGGGAACATGCTCCATGCATTCTGCTGCTTTGCTTCTTAAACACAAACACCGCATACATGACAACATAAAAGATGTCTCTATGAAGGTTAGCAGAAGGTAAGAAAACTTCGTGAGGGAGTCCAAAGAAGGCATTCTTTAGGCAGTAACATCCATTTGTGGTTTTTTTGAGTTTGCAAAGCTGACTCTGGAAGAAATAGTCACATCCATGTCCTGTCCATGACTTTAAAGACAACACAGAGGGTGTGGCAGTTGCTGTTTGATCTGTCCTCAGATGGGTAGGGAAATAAAAATTGCCCCTACTGGTCATGATAATAACTTCTTAGAATGTTCTTCCTCCTCCAGGACCTAAAGAGCAGCGAAGGACAAGCATGTTTGCACAGGGTCAAACAGAGAACAAGGAAAATAAGAGGAGGTGCATGCATGTAGGAAATTTTGTCTCTGGGGTGTTAGAGGGAAGGTTTTCCCATTCATTTTGTGCTCAGCTCTGCCTCCATCTCGTCTTCTCAAAGCAACTAGAAAAGTTTCTCAGAAAAACTAGCTCTGACCAGCTGCATTTCCCAAAGATGCCTTTACCTTCACAGCTGTGCTAGATATCCAAGATTAAAGCCAGGAGCCTGCTGCTTGCGACAGCGCCTTGTGTTTGTTATGAGAACAGTTAAAGAAAACAAAATGTATAAAAGAATGATCAAACTTAAATAAATATGTATCAAAAATGCACTGGAAGGTATCTTAGTAGGCTAAATAAGAAGACCTCACCTCATTTCTGAATGTGGGAGGGAGAGAGAGAGGGCAAGAGAAGGCGAGAGAGAGAGAGAGAGAGAGAGAGAGAGAATCACTTCTGTCTACCTTTCAACTTGGAAACTTCCAAGGATAGTAGGCCACTGCTTGTCCAGGCTGGACATTGTTGCAGGGCTCTCATAGCTAGGAACATTCCCAATAATCCCCAACATTTGTCCTAATTTGTATTTTTGAAGCTACTCAGAGTTAATTTTGAGTTTTAGTGGCTTCAAAACCTTTTTTGATGAAAGACCTAAGAAACAAACATACACACACACACACACACACACACACACACACACACACAGTATATGTGAACTCTTCTCTACATCAAAAGCTCATTGATTATTCTAAGATGACTGATAAATGCCTCTAATCCTTTCTTTTCTCCTCTAGCTGAAATACCACTCTTGCTTGGCTGCCGTCTCTATCCCTGCCATGTGCTTTCCCCCTAGATACACACATGTGCATGCACTGGCGGAAGGCAGAGAACTCCATGGCTGATGTAGCCCTTAGGTAAATGTGAAGGGTTCATGGTTATTAAACTTGCTGATTGCCCATGAGAAGAGATGTTCTCATGGCTATCTCTCTATTTCAGTCCTACCCACTCTGTTTATCATTGGGTCTTGTTGCCACTTCTTGAGTTGGTTCTTGTCTTCAAATGATATTCCTTTCTAATTGGATCCATCCTGATCACACTGGTTTCGTCTTAGACTGAAGTCTTGATTCTGGGTTCCTAGCTAATAATCCTTCCCATGCCACCAACCATCCTAAAACACTCATTCTTTATTTCAATCACTCGAAAGTTGACAAGGAATGCCAGAGACAGACAGAATTTGCAGAGCTACAGACAGTCCTCTTCTTCACTCAGGGTATATTAGTTAAAACGTATAATCTTCCAACCTTCGTGTCTCAAGGTTTTCTTCCATAACATTTTTAAAGAACCTTCCAGGTCACTTGGTGAAATAGACTCTCTGGGTGTCTCTGACACCCAACGCCTTTCCAGTTCAATTTCTTATCAGAAAAGGAAAGAAACAAATGAATTATTCTTACACAATCCATGTACAAACTATCATAATCCTTGACAGTTCCTGGATATTTCTGATTTCTTCTCTAGGTCTGTGAAGTAACACACTTAAAAGTCATTGGAGCATTTTCTTGGGGTTTGACTTCAAAGTTAGTTATCAGTTCTGACATCCATCCTTTTTTCTCTCGTAACATTGAGCAATTTGTTCATCCTCTAAAGTTGTTCTCTGCGTTTCCTCTAAGATTAGTTACACGTTTTGCTGTGTAGATGTGCCCTCAACTCCTGCCCTGTTAAGTGATTTATTCTAGGTGGTAATCAGAGGCATATGATTTATTTTTGATCTGTGATTTCCTCAGCTGTAAAATAGATGGTAATATTTATCTTCAAGAGCTGCTCTGAGAAAGGTACGTAATGCCATCCCCAAAAATAAAAAATAGAAAAGGCTTATTCATTGCTTTACATGGCTTTGAATGAATGTCTGTCCCTGCCCTGTGGGCTTGTCTCTCATTTCTATGTCTTGTATATGAATGGAGCTTCCTCACATTGAACTCTGTGCTCCCCCAGAATTATCCTCATCCCCATGTTCTTTCCTTTCCAGAGGGAAGATCATTCTCCTTGACACTTGTAATATTTGTGCAGCTCTATTTCCTCGCTAACATTAGCTAACATTATAGCTCCTGCCCAGGGCAATGGACCTCTTCCTTCCTTGCTCCTCTTCTTGGGACAGTGGATTCTAACCAGTCTTTTTCCAGTTCCTAGTGCTTTTTATACTCTGAGTGATTTTCAGAGGCTTTAAGGCACCCAGTAAGTATTCATTTAAAACTTGTGATATCCAGCATACAATGTTGACAATGTACCAATGAACACATAGACAGGGTTCCTACAGCCAAATAGATTGCAGCACCTAGTGACATTTAGTTTAATTTATGCCCCAACCCTTGGAATGAGGCCACTGATGGTAGAGCCAAAAGTTTAATCTAGATGCCCTTCCTGCCACATGATATTGGCACAAAGGATGTTTTCTTGTGAGGTCTCACCAAGTATCACAGAAACATTGTGTAGTAGGCTGTGAGGAGCCCTCATTATTCCCCTTCTGACATCACTGGCTTCCCTTCAACTGACTATCAATTAATCCTTACTAAATTGTTACTGGATAGGGTAGTTAAGGTATACTGATAACAGCCCAAGTATAAACTGCTTCCAGTGAGAATGGAGTGAGTGGCCTTATTCAGATCTGCTCCCAGAGGGAGTGAAAAAAATGTTTGGGGCTGGCCTTACTCCTATTATTTAGCAGTCATCCATAAATGAACCCTTCATAGCTGAATGCAGTGGTCAAGAGATTATTCCACTCTATAGTCAGTTCTGCTTCCCCCTGGAATGAGACATAAACAGCTCTTCTCAAGCAGTGGGTAGGGGACCGGAAGTCTCTATTGTCTCCCTCTGTCACTATCTCAGTGTGTGACCATGAAGAAGTTTCTGTGCCAGTCTCTCAGGTGTAACAAAGGAGGTGGATGCAAAACACTGAAAGAAGGCTCTGCTCTGGGTTCTCAGTGGTGAGTTGTTTCAGTTCCAGAGGTATTTGGCTGTTATCACAGGAATGATCAAACGCAATGAGCCCCATAGAAACAGGGACGGAGCACAATGCAGCCCCAGAACTCACATTCCTGCCTGGTCTCTCATGCAGACTGTCTTCCTGGAGGGACCTGTAATCACAGGCTTGGGTGGTTTGGTCATTTTCCCTGGAATGAGGGCAGTGTGGCCTGGAGGACGCTGTATCACCTCTCTGACACTCTATTACTTCCTCTGTGAATTGGCAGTGATAATACCTTCCCAACTTCATGGTGTAGAATCTATATAAGACTGTACCATTGATCTGACTGAAAAAAAAAAAAGGCAAAACAAACCAAAAAATAAGGGGAACTGATCATAGACCTGAAATTGCAAGGTTAACAAGCAGGAGCACAGTGAATTCACCAAGCTTGCCTCTCTGCAGTCCGTGGAGTGAAATCACTGATATAAGTTGTATGTGTGGTGGGACTCGAGCCTCCCGTTACCCAGTTGGTACAGTCATTATTCCCAAGGATGTTGCAGCAACTCAATGTGATTCTGTAATACAAAGCTCATGATGTATAGTCAAAGAAACAAAACAAATGTTGACTCTGAACACGAGTCTACTTTGGGTCAGGCCTCGGGTTAAGTATACATAGCTCTGAAATCCTTTTTTTTTCTGTAGAAAAGTCCATCCTGAAGGCAGAAAAAAAAAACATTTCTTAGGAAAGTTTCTCAGATTGCAATGTCATCATCTTTTAGGAAATATCATCTTCATTCTTAAGATTTAAGATGGCTCAGATGACAGGGTGTTTTAGAGTGGAGTTAGTGGTTAAGAGATGATACATGCAGACCTCGGACGCCAGGATTTGCTCATTCCAGCATGAACAGCATTTGAAGCTGAATGCATGCTCATTCTTACGGGGCTCTCAATAAGAATTTATTCCTCAAAAAGATGAATGAATGAATGCCTATATTAAAAAGGAAATGAGGGCTGGGGATATAGCCTAGTGGCAAGAGTGCCTGCCTCGGATACACGAGGCCCTAGGTTCGATTCCCCAGCACCACATATACAGAAAACGGCCAGAAGCGGTGCTGTGGCTGAAGTGGCAGAGTGCTAGCCTTGAGCGGGAAGAAGCCAGGGACAGTGCTCAGGCCCTGAGTCCAAGGCCCAGGACTGGCCAAAAAAAAAAAAAAAAAAAAAAGGAAATGAAATATTTTATGAATTTTCAGTTTCCCACCTATTGACCTATACTCCATGTTAATCATTCAAAGGGGAAAAACTCTCAAATATGATATTTTTATGGCATTCCTACATGCAGTGTCATAAGAGACTATTCACAATATTTTGAAAACTGATTTTTTTCTTCCATTCCTGGAAAATTTTCCTGTATGTTTAAAGAACAAAGAAATAAGTTTAAAATATCTTCTAAAAAACTGAGAATAGAGTGAGTTATTCCCTGCTACCCATTGGCCTTTTTCTCCTCAGAGAAAGAAGACTCTTTATTCAGTTGGTTCAGCTAGGTGTAGAGTAAGAAGAAACACAGAAAGTGCCTAGTGAATGAACCATAGGATTTCTTAAGTACACACTGATTAAAACAGAATAAGACCAGACCTGGCTCTATTAGAAATCAATGTCTCCCAGAAAAACTGACACCTGCTCCTTACTACTTCTGGTTTTGAACTGTGGCAAAAAAATTCCTCACCAGACATTTTCAAAGTAGATAATCTTATTTTCATGTATGTGTCAGTGTTCAACTAAGCAAGGTCGAATGCATTATCTCAACTAATATCCAACATAGACAACTTTATCCTCAATTTACCTTCCTGCTCATCTCTAATCTCCTGTCCAGTGTTCTCAACCACCTACTTCTAGTGAATAAATCATCTGCATATGTAAGTGTAGCTATATGGAAAGAAACTCATATCGTTTTCACAGGAAAGTTGGCTGGCTAATCTAACATACCAATGCGGGACAATTTGAAGTCAAGTGATTCATTTATTCCTTTTAGGACTTGTCTTGAAGACACACACACACACACACACACACACACACACACACACACACACATACACACAACTAAATGAAGACCCTGAATCCATCCTTTTCTTTTTATTCCAAATATCATTGCACAGCGTGGTAATAGCTGTTATTCAACAGAATTTGTTCTGAATAATATGTGTCTGTTTCCCTAGACTCCAACCTCAACAGTAAAGATTCAGCACCATAGGAGAATTCAGAAGAGTTTATCAGAAGCTCCATTGCTTCTTTGGACTGTGCTATAGGCAAAGCCAGTTTTCTGGAAGGATTGTATCTTGCATACTAAAATCTCATCAGATAACAAACTTTTAGATAGATGAATGGGTAGTATGTGAATTACGCTTACTAACATTTTAAAAGAAGAATCATTGTTTTATCTTTCATATAACTGTTACCATGGAAACTGTTGACAGCATGTTCCGAGAGGTTTCCTTTTGCCTATAGATTTCAGTTAAGTGGGAGAGACAGGTCCCATCATTAACCCTACCACTTCCTGCTGAAGAGGCAGCTGGTGGCCTCCTTGGGGCTCTTTGGGATTCATAAACTCAGTGTCTCCGTTACATCAGAGGAACTAGTGGGCTTAGCTTGAGCCGTCCTGACTTTCCCCAACAGAGATAATCCAAGCAGGAAAGTCTTAAGAGAGAGCAATCTCCATGTCTCGGGCCTAGCTGCCTTGAGGCCTGCCAAAGAACCAGAGGTATTGACACACCTCTCAAGTATTCTCATGAAATCCACTTCCTCAAGAATTCCCCACAGCAGAGTTCAAAGCATCTGTAGAGACTTCTAACATGTGGAGGCAGAAAACAAGAAAAGACACTGAGGGGAAAAAAAAAGAAGCTGGAGAGTTAGATGATTTACTTTCCTTGGTCAATGGACAGCTACCTTCGCTAAACAGCAGTGGAGTTTACTGGCACACAGTTAACTCTGTGTTTGAGACCCTGAGTGAAGTGCACTCAACACTGACATTTAAGAAAACATCCCATTAGGAAAACATACCAATCACTCAGAGAGACTGAGTAAGTAATAAAGGGGAATCCAGGTTTTTTGGGGTGCTTTTTAGCCAGTCCTGGGCCTTGGACTCAGTGTCTGAGCACTGTTCCTGGCTTCTTTTTGCTCAAGGCTAGCACTCTGCCACTTGAGCCACAGCACACCTTCTGGCTGTTTTCTATATTTGAGGTGCTGGGGAATTGAACCCAGGGCTTCATATTTGTGAGGCAAGTACTCTTGCCACTAGGCCATATTCCCAGCCAGGAATCCAGTTTTTAAAACAGGATTTCCTCATTCTGCCCTATCTTGAGCTAAATCTCCAGAGACATATGCAAAATTTCACATGTAGAAAATATCTCCTTTGGTCAAGATCAGATTGATTTAGCTCATCAACTAATCTTGGGGTCTCCAAAACAATCACTGAAGCTGAGAAATGTCACAGAAATCCAGAGGTTTAGGAAAATCATGAACTTTGTATGTACCTGGAACAGAATGAGAGAATCAAATTTTTGGAAAAATCCTCAGTCTCTTTACATCTCCCTGACTTGGAACACTTCACTTTCTTTAATTCTTCAGCATTGTTGGAGAACCAAAGATCACAGGGAGCAACATCACACTGACTGATACTGACAACACTGGCATCTCATCAAATCACTCTCTTGTGTAGAAAATTAGGTGTGAAATGAGAAGACAAACTACCTTGACATTAACACCACAGTTAGAAGTATTAACATCAACATTAGATGTCAAAGTAACATTGGAAGGCAATTTCCAAAGTAGGAAATCATGGATATTGGAGTTAAGCCTAGGTTCTGTTATGAGTAAGACTTAAAATTGTTTTAAGAATAAAAGTTTAATTTCTGTCTTGTAGTTAAGAGATCTCTAGTTATGTAACTGAGGACTGATGCAGCAGTCTGTAGCAGGACCATAGTACTACAACCAGGTTTCTTTCTCCTTCTCCTTTCTCCCTTCTCTTCTTCCTCTTCCTTCTTCTCTTCTTCCTCTTCCTTCTTCTCTTCTCCATCCCCCTATTCCTCTTTTCCTTCCCTCTCATTCTCTTGCAAAATATTATTTTTCACACATCTAAAAGCTATTAAGTCCAGAATCAAAGTCTTTGCAGATTTGCCATATATCAATGATCCTGGATCATGTATGTGTTGTCACACAGAAGAGGAGGTAGGGGAGTTTTCTGAGATGTGATTTATACGGATGCTAATTCCATTCACCTCCCAATGGCCCACCTACTTATGTCATCCCACTAAGTTTTAAGATTTTAATGTGTGGTTTGAGAACGGAAATAAACATTTCATCTATAGCAAGTATTAATATTTTCATTCGATGGCTTGGGTCATCTAAAAGATAAATGGAACAAATATTCCTTCATCTGGGGACATCTTTTCCTCCAGGAACAACTATCTGGGTCTCTGACTTCTTCCAAACAGACATAGCTCAGTTCTGTGTCCTCAGTTGATAGATCATTGCCAGCAATCTATATCTCTTACATTTGATCCTGTATGGGAGGTATCTATTCTCCTAATATCCTCATGATCAAAATTTTCTTCTAATTCCAAGTTACACTCACCCCTAAGGAGGACAGACAGCAAGCCTAACTGCTACCAAAGATGTTTCAGGAGCATCTAGTGATACTACTTTGTATCTAGTGTTAGCCAAGATGCAGCCACATGACGTATTGTAAGGTAAGGCTTTAAAAAAATTGTCTTTGGTCTTTTGCTTGGAAAAAAAAATGACCAAATAAAAACTAGCATCTGTTATCAAATGGAAATGGAGAATGAATTAGGACTTCGACCACAGATATTGTTTGTTAAGGTTAACATAACTAAAAAAAAAATCCAGAACAGTTTCTAAGATAGTGGTAGTTATGACTACCCTGATAGCCTTGAGAAGAAAACCATTTGACATTCTGAACTTTGTGCCTTCACCTGTACAGCATGTGACTCAGCAGCGACACCTCCCATTTGTTAAATCAATTTGACTTGAGTATACAGAAAATCTTTTCCATCTCTGGGTTCTAAATGATTTTACAATTGTCTGCAAAATCTGAGTGTTTGGGCAAAAGTTGTCTGGTCAGGATGTAGATCTGAATATCCATGTGTGGTCCAGCTACTGATGAGGAAGTGCACAGTTAGACTTCAGGTTGTCATTAAGTGGTCAGCTGTCAATTAAATGGGTGGCTCAAAACACTAGTTAAGATTGAACTATGCATTATGAATGAGGAAGGGGAAACACCTTCATGACGTCTTGTGTACCATTTCCAAATATAAATGCTAGCTTACTGTCTAGAAATTGAGATTTCCACACATTGTAATGAA
The DNA here is from genome assembly GCF_023159225.1 of Perognathus longimembris pacificus. Taxonomy (NCBI): domain Eukaryota; kingdom Metazoa; phylum Chordata; class Mammalia; order Rodentia; family Heteromyidae; genus Perognathus; species Perognathus longimembris. The sequence continues at coordinate 10,975,227 of NC_063172.1, forward strand.
GGGAGAGGAAGGTCTTGAAGAGAACTCCATAGGCCTGGGATTTCTGGAAAATAAATGAACTTCTACTGTGTGTGTGTGTCTTGTATGTGTGTGCTTGTTGTTTATAGGGCTTGAACTCTGGACCTGGACTCTGTCCCTGAACTCTTCACCTCAAGGCTAGTGCTCTACCACGTTGAGCCACAGCACCACTTCCACTTTCTGGTGGTTAATTGGAGGATAAGAGTCTCATGGGCTTTCCTGCCCAGGCTGGCTTTGAACTGCCATCCTCAGATCTCACTCTCCTGTGTAGCTAGGATTATAGGCGTGAGCCAACAGTGCCCGGGAGAACTTTCAATGTTTAAATTGTTGATAAAATGGTGTTAACCTTGAAGTTAATTGCCCTTCAACCAACCAACATGTAAAAACTATCCCTTAGATATCACCATCACTGGAATCAAATACAATTTTCTTTTTCATCCAAGATTCCAAAGTCAGAGTTTTTCTTTTTCTTCCTTTTGTTACAACTGGAAATTCTATGCAGTCCTGGGGCTGATAATTCAGATATTAAGTCAATGGAACACTATTTTCTATTCAGAAACTTACAAGCCATGTGACCTTGAGCAAATTACTAAGCTATTCAGTATACCTTGGGAGTGATATGTATGTTTATTTCCTTAAAAGGATATTAAGTACAATAAATCTTACCATATGAGCACTTGTTACATTTCATGTTAAAATATGCAGACAAACTTTATTCTTCTGCATTCTACTTCTTCATATTCATAAATGTTTCTTTTTGCTCTTCTTTCCCACTTGGTTGCTAACTTCTTGCCATTTTCATGATCTGCCATATTTCAGTCCACTCTTTCAGCAATCATATTTCCGTCCTCTAGTCTCCCTCATTGACCTGTTCTGTCATCATCTATGTTAGTTTTCTCAGTGTAACCAAATACTTGGCTCACGGTGGGGAGTGGATGGTGGAACAAAGCAGCTCACCTCACAGTGGCCAGGAAGCAGAGAGCAAGACTGAAAGACAGACAGACACAGAGAGAAAATGTCTGTGCTGGCAATCCCTATAGTGCTCATCTTCCATTGCATTCTTCTTTTTCTCAGGCAATTGATTCTAAGTTCAATGCTCTTCAACATTCCCAGTGATTTCTTCTCATTGTCTTTCTTCCACTCATGACTTCTGACTAAATATGGAGGTATTTCCCAAGGGTATGTTCTATCTTCTGCCTTCTTCCTGTCTCCTCCTCAGGAAATCTCATCATTCCTGTATCAATACTGAAGTTACAACTCCTTCTCTGAACCCAAGACATGCACTCAGGCATCTAGTGATGACTGGATATTTCCACATAGATTCCACTACACATCTCAAAAGGAATGCATGACTTTATCCTAATGCTGTTCTGTTTCTGTGGAGGCCCTTAAACGATCCATTTCATCAGTCTTGCCATTTTACCTGATCACTCATGCCCATTGATACTCCCCTAAGATCCACATGTGGCCATGTCAATCTTACATTCAAAAATCATTGATCAAAATCCTTCCCCCAAGAAACTTACGTTTCGAATCTCTAATAATGTAGTAGTCAAACACCTTGGAGATTTTTTAATCTAATGTATTCTACCATCTTTGTTCATTCACTCATCTATATATTTACTGAAGATCTACTATGAGCAGCCTCTGTGAATAAAATAGAGTTCCTGGATTTTTTTAGTGGGGGTGGGGTAGGGATGTTTCTCCCACATTTCTGTCCCTTTCACACAACCTATATAATTATTTTTTCTGATCTGTGCAATTTTGTACTCGTTTTTTTGATATTTGTGTGCACAGATTTTTATTTTTTTACTTCTTTTTCTCATACAGTATCAGTCATGACTAGAAATAAACCCTGAGCATGGGAGGTTCAGCCTTGACTCCCAGCATTCCACTAGTTTCAGAAATTCCAGATACTGTGCCTATTGGGATGACCAGGCTTTCTCCTTACCCTATCTCCTTACTGATCTTACTCTCTGAAATACTTTTACTTTACTTTTCCTGGTAAGTCTTATGAGTAGAAGGATTAGAACCTGACTCCTCCGCTGGCAACTTGCATAGCCTGAGCAGATTGCTCAGTCTATCTAAGCCATAATTTCACCACTGTTAAAAATGGAGCTAAGACTACTAACTCTATCTTCGAGGGGTGGCCATGGTAAGTGAGGCATGCATGGAAAACACATTCAAGGCCTCAGTGAGCATGAGCTGTTATTTACTGTACATCTTTCAGCATCCAGCTATGGAGGCACTGCCTTCAATCTGTTGCAGGTTATATTAACTGCCTCTCCCACGCGTGTTCACGGCTCTTGGCTTGTCTTTACCGCAGGATGGATGGTCATGTATTTTAATTGCATATTTACATTTCCTTCCACCATGGAAGTGTTGAGGTTCCTTGTTTTCTTTGTAGCACAACACTGGGACTGGCTTTGTGAAAGCCATAATGTCCAATGCAATAAATCCAACTAAAGAGTAAGCATCCTTGAAGAGACATCTCTGGCTCGCCTTCATTTCAAACTAAGTAAGTCACTCTGGCTTAACCTTGCAACAGACGCCTTGTGCATTTCACAGCTCTATCTACCTCTCTCACTCCCTCTCTAGGTTATACGTTCCTCAAGATGCTTCTCCATCTGCAGAGGATCATTTATCTGCAGGATAGGTACAAGAACAGGACTATGGTCACTCTGGGAAAGAGATTTGCTAGAAATTTATTACTTGCACTAATGAATAGGGTGACATGGGCCTGAGGTGAGTGGCTAGGCTTCATCGCTGCTTCCTCCTGTCTTCCTCCGGAAGCTCATGCTTGCATAACCCAAAGGCCTGCTCCCTGCGTGGCAAGCCCCTTTGGGGTCTGGCTGAAAACATCTAGTGAAAGGAAGCAGAGGGGCCCGGGAGTCATTGAGAATGACTGTCCTGTGATCCTGTTTCATCACGTGTCTGTGCTTATGACACATCAGGAAGCTTTTTTCCAGGGGCTTGCTTTTCCTTTTCCTCCACTTGTGGACATGCTGAAAGATCACACATACGTTTTCAATGAAGTCACTGACAATCACGGGAAGCCAAGGGCAGCAACAGCTGGGGATCCGAACTACCTCGAGGCAGTTTCATCTCTTGGCCTCACATTGGGAGAGCAGTTGACTCAAGTAAAGACTTATATTTAAAAAAAAAAAAAAGTGTGTGTGTTGGGGGATGAAATTGCAGAAGGAAAAGAGAAGCTGAGCAACAAGGAGGAATTGCATGGCTGGAGGCAGCTGCTGCTGTCACTACAGTTCAGAAGGAAGGGGGAGGAATCCTGAACCCTTAAGATGAAAGCAAGTGTGATTATCAGCAGCGGGTAGACAGGCCTGGAACTCCTGGGAGAATATCATTTCCTTTATGCAATAAGATGCCAGACAGTTTCCACTCCTAGCCAATCAGTAGAGGAAGTCTGGGATTGGGGTTCATTCTGGTCTGTATCGCTAGTGAGAGATGAGAAACAGGAGAAGGACAGTTACACAGACCAGGGAAGCCTGAAAGCAGTCATTAATGTCTTGAAGGATGTGGGCAGTGGGGTGGCACAGCTGTCGAGGATGTCAATTAGGGATTCGGGAGGACAGGACGGGGAACATGCCATTCCGAGGAGGCCAGTGTTGCTCACCCAGCCTGCTGGTGAGACTGGCCACTGTGTCCCACATAGAACATCTTCCCAGAAGCCAGGGGAAGACAGAACTGTCTTCCAGAGATCCCCAGGGTTCACTTACCTCCCATGGCACTTGGATATCTGTGTGTTCAGCTATGATTGCCTGGTCAGAATGTTGTACATTAGTCATCTTTCCAAGGCAAAGTTACCAGACATTTCTTTAGTGAGTAGGACAAATCCACCTGGGAAAAGTGACTCCATCTGCTCTTGTAGGTAATGATATTGAAAGTCTCCTGCCATGATCCACTCATGGACTTGAAATACCTTTCATGCTGCAGCCATAAAAATAAACAAGGTGCAGTTCCTGACCTTGAGAAGCTCGCTGGTAGCCAGGTAGGCAGAGCTGCATGCACAGGTAATGACAATACACTCAAGTGTTAGATTGTGATTGAGGTTTGGGCTTATTGTGAACACTTACGCTGAAGAAAGAGCTGGTGGGGACCAGATGGAGGAAGAGGAATAACAAAGGTGAAGACAGACCATAAGTAAAGCAAGGCAGGTTTGAGCTAACAGGGAACAAAGCAATGTCCTTGCTATGTTCTCTCTGTCTTTCTGTCTCACTCCTATCTATATATCTGTGTCTATCCATGTCTATCCATTTATCTTCCATTTATCTATATGTCTATCTACCATCTATCTATTTATAGCATCCACATCTATCTATATAGCATCCATATCTAATCTAATCTGTTATCTATTTATCATCTATTTCTATCATCCCTGTATATCTGTCTCTATATCTATCATCTACCTACTATCCATCAGTTTATCTATCTATCTATCTATCTATCTATCTATCAAATTCTGTAGTCCTTTGTGATTCCCTAATCACATGCTAATTGGTACTATGCTCCATTCAGAAATTTTCCAAATTTCTTTTACTTTTCCTCTCAGCAATATTCTGTTTCTATTTTATTCCATTCTCATCCTATATTTTATGACTCCTTATGCCCTTATGTAGATGTGTACAATGCCCTCTTTAGGGGTTTTAGTGTCACAATTCACCCATCATTCCAATCCTGTCTTCCTTTGACTTTTCATATCTGAAAAACTCTCTCATAATCTCCTGAAGCAAGACTTTTGTTTTCACTCATTGTTTGCTCAAGAGTCAGAAAAAGAAGGACTTTGGTTGTCCAGGAAGCTAGAATAAAAAGGGTTAAAATTTCTTTGCAAAGGTTTTCAGGAAAATGACATAGTCAGGGATGTGAAAAAAATGGATTTTTACTGTTCCCGCCTTTTTGCATACTCAAATAATTTCCATGTGACACACGTAAGAGGACCTATGTTTTAGAAGCTACATAAAAGATCTGGTACATGACTTTGATTGTCCTTAATCTCCCATAGTTTTTCCTTTCAGAAATACACCATAGCACCACTGTCCAAGTCTCTATGAGTTAATCAATTATATGGCCCAATTGCTTATGACACAGAATTAAGACCATGATCCAAACTGGATGATGATGATTTCCCTAGCCACAATGATTCATTTAGCCTGAGGGAATGATGCAATCAGAGAAATCAAGGCCATCCCAAAGATATTGATCAGTTGAGATACTATAGATTTTAGAAACTGCTAATGGAATGTGAAGTACTGTAGGTGGTCCTCTTAGCGACATCCCAAGTTAGAACCACTCTATGGAGCTTCTGCATACATAAATCTATACTGTTGTTCATTGTTGACTAAGTTGGTGAGAACTTTAGCCTTTAGTTTACCTTTTACTAACATTTGCAAACTAATGTATTTTCAGAAATCTAATTGTATATAAATAGGTTAACCTATCTGTTGATGATAATATCTCTCAAATAACAAGAGTTGTCACAGTAAAATGGAAAGAAAATAGATTATATGTCTTTAAAAAGAAAAAAAAAGATACGTTTTTGAATGTTACATGATGATAAAGGGCTTAGTCTACCAGAAAGATGTAGCCAAAGAGCAAGTGACAGAACATTAGAACCTATGAAGTGAAAATTGGTATCACAAAGCAAAAAGTACTAGACAGAAGACCATCGAGGTTATAGAGAAGAGTTATATAAACAATATCGGGTATCTTCTTTGTATATGCACTTCCTAATACCTCCTCTTGAGTAACTGATGTATTTCTAACTGATGTAGTTAGAAGGAAACCAAAGCATAGTTTTTAATACCTAGGAAAATGGGACTCATTCTTAGATAATAAAAGATGCTCACAAACTGTAGTGAAACAAATATTCATCCCATTGATTTGAAATCAATATGTGAATACATGGAATTTTAGTGGGTGTTCTGAATAATAATGTGCTTTCCATGCATGCTCTACTCTCAGCACTTTTTATGTGTGTGTTTTTAAAGTAATTTTTATTTTTTGTTTTTTCTTATTTATTGTCAAAGTGATGTACAGAGAGGTTACAGTTTCATATGTTAGGCCTTGGGTACATTTCTTGTACTGTTTGTTACCTCCTCCCTCAGCACTTTTTTTTTTTTAACATTTTATCACATTAAAGACTCATACAAGTTGTCTTCATTGGACATTATCATCCCCATAATACATTAAGGAACAAAAACACAGAGAGCTTTAGAAACAGGTCCAAAGCAACAAAGCCAAAGGAGCCTGGATTTGGATCCAAATCTGCCTAACTCCAAACTCTACTCTATTAAGCAATATGGTGAGCTTCCTCCCAGGCTTCTTGAAACCACTTCCTGTTCGGGTATAATCATCACTGCCAAAGCGGAGAAGAGCATGTGGAATCAACAAATATACTCCAAGTATTTTGAGACATGGAGAGACTTAATCATCCACTTATACCAAAATGCAAATACGTTCAAGCCTCATTTACTAGAGACATTTTTTTTAATGCTGAAGGAATCAAATACTTTGGAAATACTGGCAATGATATCAGCCACAAAATACTTTGAATTCAGCAAGCAAAAAATGCAACTACATTCTTTCTGCCATTGGGCAAAAGCAGAGTCAACGTAGAGAAGCTAAAAAGAAGAGTGAACCAAGCTTATCATGTGGAAAAAAAACCTGCAGTGATTGTTTTTGACTGTATTTTTGCAATGATTATCTCACAAATAACTCTCTTATACATGATACAACGTTTTGAAGGAAATTGGGAAACATAAATATATAAAGGAAAAAATAATCAAACCTCTTATCGCCCACCCTACAATCCTAAGACTTATTATTAGCACTTTGAGATCTTTCAAAAAACAATAAAAAAGTAAGGTCTAACAGAGTAGTCCAGTAAGGGATTATTGTTTATTTTTTTATTATTTTAAATAGTTGTGCAAAATGGTTTCAATTCAGCAGGTCAGTTTATGAATACGGTGCATCTTGATGGAGGTCACCCTTTCATCATTTTCCTCTATCATTTCCAAATCTCATCTATCCCCTCAATTTGCTTGGCTCCATTTCCACATGTGTCCCTTGACTGTGTTGGCAGCATTCCTTTTTCATTGGTGTGCTCCTCTTCTCCTGAACCCCCTTCCATGATTATTCTTGAAGGAAGTGAATTGACCCTTACAGGCTGAAGTATGTAAGCAAAAATCTGCAAGATTACTAGATACAGATTTGTATAGACAAAGTGAATTTGAACCGTGAGACATTCGGGGACCGTCTCACTTCAGGAATCCACCTTACCCATTAAGTAAGCACCATCCTCTCTGATTCATTTAAAAGGGATTACTCAGAACTTAGCCCAGATTCTAACATAGAGTAAGTAATAAATAAACACACACTAACAGTGAAAAAATAACAAAGAAGAGGGAGAAAGGGCCAGGAAAGTGGAGCGAAGAAATGATGGAGGAACAAATGATCAACTCGTTGATTCCAGGTTAAAGCCCTATTTATTCTTCACTCCTCAGCCATTCATTTTGCTCCTTGTATGTCTTTAATTCTACTGGTTACCTGGTCTATAAATATCAAAGACACAGCCTTCCAGCTATATATACCCAATCTACAGCATTTATTGGCTTGATAATCTAAAACAATCTTGGGTGTGAGGCACAATGACTGGAGGAGGAAGAACCAGCAATTTGTCACAGGGAAAAAAAGCCCATATTCATAGACGGTAGCAGGAGGTTGGACTGTCTGGGCTTTTTCAGAGACTGGGACAAATGTCAGTGAACTGGAAAAGGCTTTCAGAATCATTTCTCCCCTCTACTGGGTGAGAGAATGGAAGCTGTTATGACAGTTTCCTGAGTTACACACTCCTTAAGTCTCATTCTCCCACCAAATTACCTTCATATTACCCCCGGTGTGGCCGAGAAGACCCAGTGTCTCTTGGGACCTAATTGTAATTTTTCGTTTCATCAGATGAGCTAGGACTGGTTTTTGAGTCATAGAAAGATAGGAAGTTGTCAAACAGGAAGTTGGGATGGAGTTACACTGACAACTCTGTAAGTCTGCTCATGACCTTAGAGGTGAGGAATGCTAACTACAAAACTGCATTGCTATAGCCATGTTGAAACAAAAGAAAAAGAAAGAAAGAAAGATAGAAAATAGAGATGCTCAAGCCACTTTGGCTGTTTGGGGCTTGTCCTGATTCTCCATATTTGTCCTGTTTCTTTCTTCTCTAGAAAGTCCTTTCATCATAAAATGAATCTTTCTCCTTCCTTAGGATAAGGTTCAGGGTTCCTCTTTCAAGACTCCAAGTTCAAACTTCTGTTGACCAGATCTCAATGCACACAATTCTTCAGAATCCAGAGGCTCTTCTTTCTCTTCAAGTGTCAGCAGTCTCTGACATTTTTGTTTCTAAAATGCTTTTTAAATGCAGGATCTAATCTAGCCCTGGAGCTTCGCTGCCTCTTTTGGAACTAAAGCTCTAGCCTCTTGACTTTTCTTCTTCACCCAGTCTTTATCTGAAAAGTTCATTCGCCTTGATGCAAGTTTGGTCTTCCTAGAATGCAAATCCTACCATGTCAAAGCTCAACTTACATCGTGCCTGAGGTTGTCTTATCCTTGCCCACCTGCTGAATGAGATCTGTGGACAGGTTCCAGTCCATGACTTTTGATCCTTCCCTGTAAGTACCACTGTTTGGGAAGCATCTAGACACTTTATACACACATAGTTATCCAAGCATGTGGCAGGAAGACTCAAGTCACAGAGCAGGGGTTCTGTGGGCTGTTGTTGAACTCACTGTGTGAGCCACTGGGGCATCAGCTCCAGACTTGTATTGGTCTTGTGATAAGTTGAGCAAAATCAAATAAGCAAACAAGTCCTACACCACGGTGGTTTCAGAAGCCTTCTGTACAGAATAAAGGCCAAAGGTGTCCTCCCCATTCTTTAGTTCCAACATCTTGTAGAATTTCTAGTACTTTCCTCATGTCTATGGAGGTATCTGGAAGCTCTCCCAACACCTGTAGGTACCATTCATCTTTCTGAAATCCCCTTTGCTCTTTTGTGCATCTAAAGACCTGCTATGCAGAGTCTGGGAATCCATGACTGAAGCCATCTCTATATCTCGAACAATCTCCTTTGTCTTGGCACAGTCACATGGAAATGATTGTGACATTGCCAGATTCTGGCTGAAGAGAGTAAAATACATACCGGCTGCCAGATGACTCCTAGTCTATTGATAGGTCTCTTGGGAATAGTTTGTGTTTCTCTCCTTTAATATAGTCACTATATTCTGAAGTCTTTATGTTTCTAAAGGCTTCTCCATGTTGTGAGCAGAAGGGGGGCTCAAGGAATGATACATTTCAGATTAATTTTAATAATAAGAGTTCAAACACAAAGAGGTTCTGCGAAATATTTCACCCCTTCAGTTAACCTCTCTAGACCTTCCTCCTCCCTTTTGCCCTAGTAGGATCTGAACAGTAAGAAGCCAACAGGAGGAGCTTCAAACTCAAGCATTCTATTGTGTTGCTAGGACTTCCTTTCCTCAAGAATGCCCCAAAAGGTATCCCTCACCCTGCCTATGTCCACCTTTCACCAGTTCCTTAGACTCAACACAATAAGACCAACCTGCCAAGGCCTCAGCCCTACTGAGCTTCTTTAGAACCAGAGTCCTTTGCTATGGTGATTCGTCCATTCCATGAACTCTGCTCTACTGTTAAGTAATTGGAATAGAAAGGTGTAGAGTGGTCTGGGAAGGTAGCTTAGTGGTAGAGTGCTTGCCTAGCATTCATGAAGCCATGGGTTCGATTTCTCAGCACCACATAAACAGAAAAAGCCAAAGTGGCGCAGTGTCTCAAGTGGTACAACACTAGCCTTGAGCAAAAGAAACCTAGAGACAGCACCCAGGCCCTGAGTTCAAGCCCCAGGACTGGCTAAGAAACAAAACAGAGAGAGAGAGAGAGAGAGAGAGAGAGAGAGAGAGAGAGATCTCAGTATTGGATTGTGCTCTATTGGCTTTTTCTTGTGCTTCTGGGAAATTGAGGACACCAGAAAAAGTGAACATATCCTCAAGGTTGGCAAAGAATTAGGCGACCATACTCACATAAAGGTAGACCTGTCTCACATCCAGTTAAACATGTCCAGCTGTGTAGAGGCCACTTCAGTCCCCATTAAGTCTCTTGAACTGAGGCACTGACTCCTTTTCCCATTTTGTATGTTGGGTTTCATAGAGATGCTTAAGTGTAAGTTGATATATGTATTCTCCCTGGAAATTCAGATGAAATCAGATGAGTTTCCATCTCCAGTTCTAATGCAATAGAAAAGTATTCATAGATTAAACAAATTCTATCTAACCAGTTCTTCCATTGCTCACATTTGATATTACTGATAGAGTGATTTGATTCTATTAAATCACAGGCAAATCATGGACAGTGGTTATTTTTCACTGCACTGTCTTTCTGGGAAAGGTGGCTAAAATGCTTGGAAAACAAAATCGTCCCTTTGAGTATCCTTCAGAGCCTTCTGGACATTGCTCTCTGATGCCTAGGTCTGATACATTCTTCCAGTCTCAAAGTAGCTGTTGCTTCCTTAGGATTCCTATGTGTTTTCCAAACTGGAGTTGATGAATTTCTCCCCTGCTCCTTGAAAACCACGCTTTCCAAAAGAAATGGTGAGAAGCCACTGTCAAATTAGGTTACCCTTGAGTGGAGCAAATACGATCCACTTTTTTTTTTTTAAGACGTCTTCTCCAATACAATTTAATATATAGAGAAGCATTCAAACAAACAAAGATTCAAAGTCCTGGCAATTTTCTTGTTTTCTTAAATAATCAAGTAATTCATAGAAATACTCAAATTGGGTCAGAAATATCTAATAAGATGGCCAAAGCTTCTGCAAGAATAATTGCTATACAACAGGATAATATTTTTCCCGAAGGAAACCTCCCTGTGAGGGTGTGTGTGTGTGTGTGTGTGTGTGTGTGTGTGTGTGCGCGCCCTCTTACAATCTCTCTCTCCAACCTCACCCCAGAAAGCCTGTGTGAATTCTGCATGTGAATTCTGATTAGGAATTCTATATTCAAAGACCACAGGAAAGATTCTGCTTAGTCTCCAGAAAGCCTCTGTCTCCATAGAACGCCTCTGCATCTGTTCCCATCTTTCAGATTCCCTTCACTAATTGACAGATCACTCCCTCCTCCCCTTCCCTGGTGCCATGCCCACAGGCCGGCTCCACACATTAGTGTTTTCAAAGCAATATTTCCCAGCAGGAGCCCCAGAAGGGCTGTGTACCCAAGAGAAAGGAGATAAAGGTCTGAAAACTTGGTTTTAATTGCATTTGGATTTGGGAAGCCTGTTTTGATTAACAAGTAATGCCATAACGGCATATCTCTTACCATTTAATGAAAAGGGATATTTTTCCTTCTTAAGAAATTGAGTGAGGGAGTCAGATAACTGGTAGAAACCTTCCCCCACCCACGAGTAGTAGTAATTTGATACTTGAGGTTAATTTGAATGCGAAGGCTGTTAACACTGATAGAAACACTTTTCAAAGAGCTCTGGCACTCTCTGCTGGTCATGACTGTGGAGAGCAGCAAATCAGGAGAAGATTTATAATCCTTGTTTGGTGCGGACCTATTCCATTCACTCTTTGCAGAGGGAGACTCCATGGTTTGGAGGGCCTGGGAGCCAATAGGCATTTACCTTGTTCACAGAAATTGTTCTGTGGTTCAGATTGCAACTTACCATGTGAAAAACCCCTCTTTTTGAAAACTTGTATTTCCATACTAGCTGTGTCCTTGAGCAAATCGTTGAACTTCTGTAACTGTAAGACAAGATAATAACAAAAATCAAGTGCCTTTGAGGGACTGAAAGGGTACTATTCTTCACATGCTTGTAATCCTAGCTGCTAGGGGAATAGAGAAGGATTGGGGTTCAGGGCCAGCCTGGGTATAAACATGAGATTCTTATCTCAATAAGTAGCTTAGAGGCCACATACATCTGGCATATGAGAAGTATAAATAGATGGATTGTAGTAGGCCAGGCTAGGCACACATGCATGTGATACCCTATTTGAAAAATAATAAAAGCCATAAAAGGCTAGACATATGTCTTAAAAGGTAGAATGTTGGCCTGGCAAGTATAAAATTGCAAAGCATGGAGTTCAACCCCCCAATACCAAGAAAGAGAGAGGGTGGGAGGGAGGGAGGGGGGAAGGAAACAAGAAAGGAAGGAAGGAAGGAAGGAAGGAAGGAAGGAGAGAGAAAGAGAGAGAGGAAGGAAGGAAGGAAGGAAGGAAGGAAGGAAGGAAGGAAGGAAGGAAGGAAGAGGAAGGAAGAAAGCAGGGAAATAGAGAAAGAAGGGAGAGAGAAACAAAGGAACAAACAGAGGGAGGAAGGGAGGGGCAAAGAAAAGTTAGCTCTGTTTGTTTCTTGCTTTGGCATAAAAAAATCATCCTATTGATCAGAAAGGTTGCCCGAATAATGGAGTTATCTTCTCCTTAGCCAAACTCATGAAACAGTCAGTAGATGGAATCCACCAATGGAGATGAGCGGTAACAGACGACAGTTCTTTAAAGTTCCATGAATAACTGTTCTTGTATACTCTGTATCTATATTAATAATGTGTTAAAATCCATATAGCATTAGGACTAAATGACAGATATGCTATTAGCTATCACGTGCTTCTTACTAACTTGTTAGGATACTACCTTTTCCCCTTTTTCTTTTTTTCTTTTTTAATTTTTTTAATTTAATTTATTTATTAATTGAACACAAATTTTTTGACAAGGTGTTGTGCAAAAAGGGTACAGTTACATAGTAGGGCAGTGTGTACATTTCTTGTGATATCTTACGCCCTGTTTTTCTATCCCTTCTCTAGGTCAGGCAGACATATATACAATATACAATGTATCAAGAACATATACAGTAGCCACATGGCCACGCCCAAGAAAGTTCGCCTAGGGCTTTAAATGTAATGTCGATATTAGACAATATGTCGACAGTAGTCTTATATGAACGTACATACATAGCTTTTGAGCTATTGTATTCCACTGAGAGGTCAATTTTTGACCTTTATATGTTGAGTAATTGTTGGTTTTAGTTACATACTGTTGGGTCGCTGCCCCAATCCTATGGGGAATACTATTTGACAAGCAGTTTTGGTTTCACAGATTTGGTCTCTACTGTCTCTCCGTCTCCCTTTGTTAACAGTCATATATCAGGGAGATCATGCCCCTTTGTTTTCTGTGTTCTAGGCTTGTCTCACTCAACATTATTTGTTCGAGTTCTGACCATTTCCCTACAAATAACAATGTTTCACCATTCCTAATAGCTATGTAGTATTCCATTGTGTATAAGTACCATATTTTTTGGATCCATTCATCTGTGGAGAGGCATCTGGGTTGTTTCCATATTTTGGCTATTATGAATTGTGCCGCGATAAACATGGAAGTACATATGTCTTTTTGATATCTTGGGGTTTGCTGTTTAGGATAGATGCCTAGGAGTGGTATGGCTGGGTCATAGGGTAGGTCTATATTGAGCTTTTTGAGAAACCTCCATACTGTTCTCCAAAGTGGTTGTACTAATTTGCACTCCCACCAACAATGGAGAAGGGTTCCTCTTTCCCCGCACCCCCTCCAGCATTTGTTGTTTCCTGAGTTCAGAGTATAGGCCATTCTAACTGGGGTGAGGTGGTATCTCAGGGTTGTTTTTATTTGCATTTCCTTTACTACCAGGGATGTTGAGCATTTCCTCATGTGTTTCTTTGCCATTTTTATATCTTCTCTTGTGAAGTCTCTCCTTAGCTCCTTTGCTCATTTCCTAATAGGTTTATTGGGCTTGGAGGGGCTTAATTTTTTGAGTTCTCTGTAGATGACAGATATCAGGCCTTTGTCTGTTGCTGTGCTGGTAAATATCCTTTCCCATATGGTTGGCTGTCTATTTTGGTGGCTATGTCCTTAGCTGTGCAGAAACTTTTTAATTTGTAGTAGTCCCATTTGTCGAGTCTTTCCCCTATTTGTTGTGCCCCTCGGACTATATTCAGGAAGTTCCTTCCTGTGCTTATAAGTTCTAGCGTCTTTCCTACCCTGTCCTTCAGTAGTTTCAAGGATTCAGGTCTGATATTGAGGTCCTTGATCCATTTTCAGTTGATCTTGGTGCATGGTGATAGGCTTGGGTCTACTTTGAGTTTTCTGCATATGGCTGCCCAGTTCTCCCAGCCCCAGTAGTTGAAGAGGCTATGTTTATTCCATTGTATGTCTTTAGCTCCTTTGTCGAATATCAGCTGGCTGTAAGAGTACGGTTTTATTTCTGGATCTTCAATTCTAATCCATTGGTCTTCCGATCTGTTTTTATACCAATACCATGCTGTTTTTGTTATGATGGCCTTGTAGTAGAGCTTGAAGTCTGGTATTGTGATACCTCCTGCACTGCTTTTTTTGCCTAGAATTGCTTTGGCTATTCTAGGTTTTTTGCTGTTCCATATGAATTTATGGATTGCTTTCTCTATTTCAGTGAAGAATGTGACTGGGATTTTGATAGGGATTGCATTGAACTTGTATAACAATTTGGACAATATGGCCATTTTCACTATATTGATTCTGCCTACCCATGAGCATGGGAGGTCTTTCCATCTCCTTGTGTCTTCTTTGATTTCCCTTATTAGATTTTTATAGTTTTCATTAAATAGGTCCGTCACGTCCTCAGTTAAGTTGATCCCTAGGTACTTTATTCTTTTTTTGGCTACTGTAAATGGAATTGTTTCCATAATTTCCTTTTCTGTTTGTATATTGCTGGTGTACAAAAAAGCTGCTGACTTTTGTGGATTGATTTTGTATCCTGCCACCTTGCCAAATTGGTTTATTAGGTGTAGGAGTTTGGGTACTGAGTTTTTTGGGTCCTTCAGATATAAGATCATGTCGTCTGCAAATAGGGATAACTTGATTTCTTCCTTGCTGATGTGGATCCCTTTGATGTCCTCCTCTTGCCTTATTGCTATGGCTAGGGATTCCAGCACTATGTTGAAAAGAAGTGGGGAGATTGGGCATCCTTGTCTTGTTCCTGAGTTTAGGGGGAATGATTTAAGTTTCTCTCCATTTAATATGATATTAGCAGTTGGTCTGTTGTATATGGCTTTTATTGTTTTGAGGAATGTTCCATCTATTCCTGTTCTCTCCAAAGCTTTTAGTAGTTATTCTGCTCCTCTTTATCGGAGAGTTTAAACCATTTATATTTAAAGAGATCAAGGATAAGAGTGTTTTTTCTCCTTCCATTTTCTTGTTGGGCTGTTTGTTCCTCTTTTTTTTTTTTTCCTTGTCTTTAGTGAGCTGTTCTTTCTGCTGGGCTTTGCTATTGTAGTTTCTTTCTGTTTCGGTCTGTGTGTCTTGTACGATCTCTGTTGGGTGGGGCTCCCCTCAGAATTCGCTGTAGGGCTGGTTTTTTATTCACATACTCATTTAGCTCCTCTTTGGTGTGGAAAGATCTGGTTTTCCCTTCGAATGTGAACTCCAATTTCACTGGGTATTTGATCCGAGGCGGCATATTGTTAACCTGAAGTACTTGGATGGTGTTCTTCCACTCACTTCATGCTTGGTAAGTTTGTGTGGATAGGTCTGCAGTTACTCCAATCCTCTTCCCATTGTAGAAAATTTCTTTCTTTGCTTTGGCTGGATTCAGAATTTGCTCTTTAATCTTGAGATCTGAAGTCTTGAATATTATGTGCCTTGGGGTGGCTTTTCTGGGGTCTGGCTTGCCAGGTGTCCTATAGGCTTCGGTTACCTGATTGGGGTCCCTTGTGAGATTGGGGAAGTTTTCTGCAATAACTTTATTGCGAACATGTTTAAGCCCTCTGCTCTGGTATTCAGCTCCTTCTTCTATTCCAATTATGCGCAGATTGTATCTCTCGTCTTTGTCCATTAGTTCCTGGATTAGTCTTCCCTAAGCTTCACCTTTTCTTGGAGTGTGGTAATTTTCTGGTTGTTGTCGGCTGCTTCATCGTCCAGGCGAGAGATTCTGGTTTCCATATGGTCAACTCTTTGTGTTATGGATGTCAGAGAGCTATTTACGGTTGTCAGATCAGCTCTGATCGTGGAAATTTCTTCCTTTAAAGAGTTGTATTTTAAATCTATTTTTTCATGCATTTCAATTCTCAGTATGTTAAGGTCTTCTTTAAAGAAGGCTTGCATTGTATCCATTTTTGCTTCCATTTCTTTAAAGGAGACTTGCATTGTATCCATTTTTGCTTCCATTTCTTTCTTGACTTCCTGGGTGTCCTTCAAGATTTCCACTCTAAACTCCTGGAATTGTTTTCTGATTTCATTTCTGACGCTTTTTATCATTCCTGTTAACATGGCCTCATTTGCTTTTTTATTCTCCATCTCCTCTTCAGTCGTGCTGCTTTTTGGAGCTGGAAAATTGGCTTGCTCTTTGATAAACTGTGCTATGTTTCTTTGTGATTTGCACATCTGGAGATCTGTGGATAGCTTCTCAGGTTTGGTTTATAGCTCTGCCCTCCCTCCTGTGTAGGCGCATCTACCAGAGCAGGTGCTTCTGCTGTGACCCCGCCCACCTGTGCAGGGTACAACTACCAGAGCAGGTGCTGTCGCCGGGGCCCCGCCCACCTGTGTGCTGTGCACCCGCTACAACAGGCGCTGGCGCTGTGGCCCCGTCCACTTTAGCGGGGTACGCCTCACAGAGCAAGCCCCGGGTTGTTGGGTTGTGTTTGCGCCCTCCCACGAGTCCGTTGTGGGGGGCGGTATGTGTGGGGCCCAGTGGGAACAACTGTCCGGGTGCGGATTGGCGCCCTCAGACCTTGCCTCCGCTGCAAGGGGGGGGCGTGATCAGGCCCAGGTGTCCCTGCTGTGCTGGTATTGCCCACCTGCACCTGTGATTTTAGTTGTAAGAGTCCTCGAGGTCCAGGCGCCTGGGGCGGGGGGGTGGGGTTTGCCCTGCCGGCCGTCCCCTGGCCCCTGTTGGGAAGGGGTCAGGGCCGATTTGGCCAGTTCAGGATCCTGTGCGGCCTTGGGGCTGCTCCGCCCTTCCCCTGCTAAATTGACTTCCCAGCGCCTGATGGGAGCTTCCCGCCTGATTTGGGGGGTTCTTTGTTCCCTCGGGGTGGGGAGAGGGAGAGAGGGAGATCTAGCTTCTTTGTAGGGCTTGGGTCTCTGATAGCTGGTCTCCCGTTGGGGGAGAGGGGGTAATGGGGGACTCAGTGATCCTGGATTGTGCCTGTGGTTGGTCCTTCAGGGGGTGGCGAAGTGTCGTGGTGGCGTCCCCGGCTCCCCCCTTCTGCCGCGCTGGGTTCCCCAGCTGCCGTCCGTCTGATCCTGTTGTGGACCTGAACTTCTCGTCACCGCCGTCATATGTCTTGGTCCGCACCCTCCCTTATGTCCGTGTGGTCCCACTGTCTGGATTCTGTGCTCCCGGCAGCCTGTCTGCTGATCGCTGGGTTCCCCTTTCCCAGCCTGGCCCTGTTTGGGCCAGGGTCGGCTGGTGGGGGGAGGGTGCCCCGGAGATTCTCCGGCTCCGTGTAGGTTTTCGGCTCTTCTTTTTTGCTCCTTTGTGTTTTCCTGCGTATCTCCACCACTTCTGGCTGCTGGTTTTGCTGGGTTCTTGATGGGGTGTTGGGTGTTGGAGTTCCCAGCTTGCTATTCAATTGGAGCGAGTTGGGGTGCCTCTCTACTGTGAGGGCACCATCTTTCCTCCGGTCCCCTTTTTCCTTTACTATTTGTCTTTGCTGAACTAAACATTGTCTCTTCTTTGATACACATATGGCCTATCACTTCCCCATCTCAAAGAAATTGCCCCAACTATAGGACATTTGGGATTTCTTTATGTAAGTACATACATTTATATTTAATTTATATTGATTTGATGCTACAAAAAATCCAGGCAAATTCAGATGTTTTGAAAGTCATGGGGTTCTGGTAAATACTTTCTGCCTATGAAAATCACTATGAAAACATTAAGCCTGGAAAAAAGCATTGCATATACTTACCTGCTATAGGCAGGAGGGGAAGATGGAAGAGTTGGATATTATCTGAAATGGAAAGTTCTTTCTAATGTACAGAATCCATCTTCTAAATAACACAGATGCTATTAAACATCAGTTATATACAGGCATTACTCACAATACAGAAACTATGTAGAACAAAAGAGACTGATACCACAAAACTTAAATTCAGCAGAAAAGATGGTTTTTGATAAGCAGCCCTCAGTAATTCCCACTTGTCCACCAAAAGCAATTCTGCTTATTATGCTGACTATTCTTAAAACTTGACTCCAAGTTGTTTTCACAAGATGTTGCTATGATATTACTTTGAAAAATGCACATCTATATTTTAATTATTTTTGAAAACACAGAAGAAAGTTGCAAACTATATCAAGCTACAGGAATATAACTTGCTAATGTCTCAGATAGTTTGACTCCTAGCTCATAACCTTTTAATGACTCACAGATGCGTTTAATCTTTTAACTGTTGGTAGGCTTCAAGTTTTAGCATTCTAAGCACTGAGCAGAGAGAGGTAGTAAAATCAGGCATTCACAGTTGTTGATTCATTTGGAAAAAAAAGTCCGAGATTCTGATGTACACGGTCCACAAATACGTTCAACTAAAACTGCTTCAACGTGAATATTGCTTTTAAAATCTTGGTTGGTACATGGTACACATAAATGTTCATTGGATGGCTCTGCCTGCCATTGTTAGGAAAGGAGGGTGTGTTTGCATATTTTTTCTTTTGTTTTTGGTCACTATGACCAATACCTATAATATTACCTTAAAGGAGGAAAGGATGGTTTTGGCTCACAGACTCCAATGCTATGGCAAAGCAGAAGAAACTCCATGGTAGAATGACATGGCAGAGAAAATCTGCTCACCTCACAGCAGCCAGGAAGCAGAGAAGAATGGAGTGGCTAGGACAGATTTATGCTTCAAAGATGCTTCCCCCCCCCCCCCAACCCAGTGACCTACTTTCTTCAACCAGTTCCCAGCTCCGAGTAGATCATTCACCTTGAAATCATGAGTGGGTGAATCTATCAGTGACTTACCTTGCTCATGAGACAATCACCTCTCTACAGCACTACCACCCTGGGACTAAACCTCCAACACTTAAATTTGTGCAAGGATGGAGAATTGCTTCCCATTCCAACTACCACAGAAGGTTGTAATCCCTGGGCTCAATCCCAGCTCGTGAAACCTTCTTGGTAGCCACCATTTCATCTCTGAAATGACTGCAATAATAGTTTCTTCATCATAAAGTGACTCTGATGAGATAGATTTCATATAAAAGCATTTAGCACAGCATCTAGAATAGGAAAGTAGATGTCCCTAATACACTGGCATTGGAACTAAAAACAGCCAAGTGCATAGGGAGAGCAAGTGACATTGCCCATAAGAGAACCAAATGATGGACGGAATCCCATACCTGAAGTCTGTTTAGAAACATGCTTAATTAATAACTCCTTTACCCCAGCCACAGGCCTGCAGACAAAGCAAGACATCATTCATAAACGAGCAATAATGAAAGCATTGTGTAGTGTGAGCCCTCAGTGGGAGAAAATGACAGCCTTGGGGAAGCTTCCATGAAATGGCTCCAAATAGACCTGAAAGGTCCGCACATTGCCTGGAGTATAGTTGGAAATTTTAGTTTAGCTAAAAAAAAATAATGAAAGATGGCATGTGTGGAAATGACAATGTACCAGTTCCAGTTCTGGGTCCTATGCTATGCAAACAATAAATGGATATTTTCAAATCCAAGTGATGTGTGCCTCTTGCTTACCGTACATTTTTGTAATGAAAGTTGACCCAAACAAAGCAATGTTAGTGTAGCAAGTTATTGAAAACAATACAACTGTCCATAAATAAGGACTATTGGAGTAGGGGACTATTATACTTTATGCTTACTTCTTTTTTTTTGACAGCAAGAGCAATCTCCATTTAACTAAATTAATTTAAAATAATTAGAGCCAGTTATTTCTTTTGAGAACCTTCAAAGGCATCCAATTTTTCATAATATCATCGATGATGCTCTAGTAACAATCCTCAAAGTACTGCTTTGGCCAGACCATTGTTCTCAATAGATTAAGAAAAGTGAATTTTTCTATACCAGTAATACTCATGCTGTGCTTCAAATTTGAATTCTTCATTAGAAAAGAAACGTAAGAATTGTGATACAGTAGCCTCCAATTTTTTTCTCACCTATGACCTCATTTTCATGGTCAACATGTATGAACTCAGAAAGAGAATGGTGGGGTTGGGGGGGGGGAGGCTGGGAAAATGGCCTAGTGGTAAAGTGCTTTCCTCACATGCATGAAGCCCCGAGTTCGATTCTTCAGCACCACGTATATAGAAAAAGCCAAAAGTGGTGCTGTGGCTCAAGTGGCAGAGTGCTAGCCTTGAGCAAAAGAAAGCCTGGGACAGTGCTCAGGCCCTGAGTCCAAGCCCCAGGACTGGCACAGAGAGAGAGAGAGAGAGAGAGAGAGAGAGAGAGAGAGAGAGAGAGAGAGAGAGAGAGAGAGAGGCTGGTGGTGTAAATTGCTGACTCTTTATGACTGCTGACTCAAGCTCTCTGATTGTTGTCAGCAATTGGTTAGCACAGGGATCAGAACAGAAAGTAAGTAAGTGACATCTGCCTTGTGTTTCACTATTTCTTATTGGTTTGGTCTATAACCTGTATAGACTTTAGAAAATTTAAGGTTCTTGTCCCATCAGACAGATTGAATTAAATTTACCAAAAAGAGTTGCTGTGTGGATGAAAGGAAGGGACAAATATAAAAATTCTGCACCGTGTTGAAAGATCACAGGTGCCTAAATGTGTCTGTTTGTTTGCCTGTATTGAAACTGTAGAAATTCAAATGGCGATGTGGACTCTGAAATCTCCCAGTAAAAGTTAACTTCAAGACTTTCATTGAGATGTTCAAATATGCCTATCTAAAACTATTTTAAATCTCATTACAAAACTGAAACAAAAATTCTTGAGAAGTGGTTGACATCATGATGGAAGAAAGGCTGAGGCACAGCATTGTATCAAGGGAATCTTTTGATCTTGTTTAATATCAGTGTGTATCTTGGATTTAGTTCGCAATTATGCAGTCTTTCTTCCAGTAAAATGATTATAGATCCCAGCCTATTGACACATACCCCGAAATGTTTCCTTTTAAAGGGGGCTTATTTCTTTACCCGGCTGTTAAATTTGGCCATGTGATTTCATCTGGTTAATGGCAGGCTAGTGGATAGGACACATAAACACATTCTAGCAGAACCCGCAAGACTCAAGAGACAGTGAAAACGTCATAATGTACAGAGCACATAATGTATAGAATACTTGTATTCAGCACTGGGGAAAAGGCAATCTGAATACACTTCAGTAATGGGAAAGCAGAAAAAATGTTTTAGGCTTTGCAGGTCTGTTGTTTATTCTTTTTTCTCCCTTTACTATCATTTAAAATGCAAGAAATTATCCTGCAAGCATAAGTAGTACAAAAAGAAACCATGGCCCTATACCTCACGACGTAATGCACCTTACTACGCTTAAAAGCAAAACCCAAGAGTCTCGAGGTATTTCTAAGCCATATAAGTCCTAGAATGAAGCGCGAAGATACACTAACACCAGTAGCTGGCCTTTGGTTGAGGCTACCATAATGAATTCCCATAAGCTGGGGGCTTCTAAACAACAGCGATCTGGTTCTCACTTTACTGGAGATCAGAAAGTCCAAGATCAAGTGGCAGCAGATTTCTTGTCCGCTTAGGGCCCACGCTTCCTGATGCATACAATTGCCACCTTCTCACTGTGTGCTGACCTGCTGGAATGACCAGGACAACTCTCTAGTGTTCTCCCCAGTGAGCACTAATTCTGTTTATGAGCCGCTCTATCCTGGTCACCTGCTCACCTCCTAAAGGCCTCATTGCTTAACCCCATTTCATCAGATGTTGCCTGTAACTGTTCCTTGTTACTTATTAATTTGAGTAGGACACAAACATTCAGATCATAGCAGTATGCTAGAAGGTAAAACTCAGTCTTGGACATTCAACCAAAAATTACTGGCTAGGCAAAAGATAATCCAAATGCAAACTACAGTGAGAATAAAAATGAGTTAATCAGTACCGACCCTTAAATGGCCAAAATGAGAGAATTTGTTTCCATTTCCTGAGCTATTCTGATGAACTGAGCCTCACTACTCTTCCATTATGTTGTTGCTGTTGTTTTAATTTTAATTTTCACCTTTAAAATTTCTTTCTCTTGAATACAAAATGGGCAATGTCCCAATAATGTTCTTCTGAAACCCACCTAAGATCTCCCATGCGTTTGGAGCAGTAAAGTATATTTTTCAAGATGTCTCCATGCACCTTTGTTCCTGGACATCTTGGTTCCTTTTTAGCTTTTAATCAATACACTTCAGTCCGTGGGAATCTGGAAGGACAAATGGATCCTTTTCCTTAAGTAAATCAGAGTCTCCATTGTGTGAGGGAAGACAATCCAACAGAGCTTGGAAGAGACATTCCCAAGGAAGCCACTAGGTGGTGCAATGCCTTCATGTTCTAGGAGCCACATACTCCCAGAAGGGAATCCAGTCCTTTGCAAGGGACACTTACCAGACAGACTCTAATTTGTTCTTCCACTGGTCTGCTTTTACTTGCCCAAAAGAACTAAATCAAATACAGCGTTGCACTGCTTAGCTTAAAGGAGAGCCTTAAACTGCTTAGCTTAAATGAGAGCTTTACTTAAAAAAATGTTGATGCTGTGTCTAGAGCTTGTGTATTTTCAAAAAAAAAAAAACAAAAAAACACCCCAAAACCTGAAGATGGATTAGGATTTCTACTCTCGTCCCTGCTGCCTGCTTCACTTGCCTCCATTTCCCCAGTCCCAGAGTTCTCCTTGTGGAAGAAGCCCTCACTAGCCTGTCTGATCACTACTTATTTCTTCCTGAATTTTGTTATAATGCTACTGTTTTGTTCCTTATCACCCATGACAGGGTAGCAATGGGACATTTACCTTATCAATTTGGGCACCCCCCTTCCCCCCATGTCATCGACAGAGTTCGTGTGCCACGGATGGCAGGTGGATGTGGCGTTTTGATGGAATGACAACTATGAAGCCGTTATCCTAGGTCTAATGCAATATACCTCATAAGCATCATGCCGTGTATCTGATAACACAGGAAGTGCCCTTTCTCACTGCCTATGCTTGCTTCGAACTTACATTTAGCGAAGAAGCCTTGAACACACACAATTGGACAAGCACCTGCTTGCTGCAGCACAGGGAACAGGGAATGATGTTGTGGGGCCCAGCCTCACCGCAGAGGGATGGGGAGGGAGTCACCCAGGGGAGCTCTCCCACAGAGGAAGCCCAGGACATGGGGGAGCACACAGCCACAAGTTACTCAGCATATCACGTCTGATTAAGAAATGTCTCTCGGCAAGATGCTAGTGGCTCACACCTGTAATCCTAGCTCCTCAGGGGGCTGCAATCTGAAGATCATGGTTCGAAGCCAGCCTGGAAACTTTTATCTCAAATAAACTATCAAAAGGCCATACGTGGTGCTGTGGCTCAAGTGGTAGATGCTCAGGGACAGCGCCCAGGCCTTGAATTCAAGCCCCAGAACCAGCACACACACACACACACACACACACACACACACACACACATCTTCTTAGAAAAGTATGACTCAAACTGAAGTATTAACTAAACTGTGGCTGTGAAAATAGTAGCAAATATCCAAGTACAGGGGATTAGTAAGATAGAATTTATTCGGGATTATGACTGGAAGGGAACAGGAATGAGAGGAGGTCTCGACAATGTCGACTTTCAAATGCCTTGTGACTCACCACCAGAAAATACATTTTATAATTTGTGTATGCACTTCCTCCCACACACACATAGGATGGGAACATAACATAGGCAAACGCTGCGTAACCTTACTGCAAAATGCCTTCTGGAAGAGCCAGGTATGGATTCTTGCTAATAATGTCAGGAACCTCAGTGCTCAGGAGGCTGAAGCAAGATTAGGAATTTGAGGCCCAACTGGGCTACCTAACAAGACCCTGCTGAAACAAAAAGAAAACCTAAAACAGTGTAAATAAAGCATTTGTCCTACTTTGTAGGAGGGTCCTAGAATACACAGAGCAAAAAACAGACAGAAATGAAGGTAAAAATCAACAGTTCAGTAATAGCATTCGAAATAACACTACCCCAGACATTTGTGCTTCTTTTAATTCTGAGTATCCAACCCAAGGCCTTGGAGCTTCTAGGTAAAGCACTCTATTGCCAAACTCATCTCCAGAACTTGGGGAAAGGGAGGCACTGGGGTTCACTATATACCTCAGGCTGGCCTGGAACTCATGATTCTCCCATTTCCTCTTCTTGAGTGCTGGGATTGCAGGCATGTGACACCACATCTGCCTCCCACTTTCAGTAATGGATAGGACATCCAGGCAGGAGATCAGCAAGAAAATGGAAGACTTGAGCCATATGCTTTGCCCTAATGACATCTCCAGAACAAGCCACCAACCTCGGGATGGATGTTCCTGTGTGTATGTCACCATCATGTGTCCTTCAGAATATATCCAGAAAGGCCGTGTCCCAGAACAAATGCTGAACCTCAGTAAGTCTCAAAGGATTCTCTCTTTAGATTCATTCTGAAAATGCTGGAATGAAATTTGAAATGAAGAAAAGTATTGATAAACATGGAAAGCTGATAATTATGTGGAAATTAAATAATATATTCCTAAACAATACACATCACTAATTGCAAAAATCACAAGGAAAAGTAGAAAACAGAAGGTAACACATGCAGAACATTGCACTTGTGGACAAAAGCCCAATTTCTGCATATGATTTACAGAATACTTTCAACAAAATAAGAACTTATAAACAGCAGTGATAGTGATTCCTTCAGTCCCAAGGCCTTTGCTATTGTCTGTTGATCATTAGGCTTGGGATAGGACAACAGACAGAGTTAACTGCAGTGTGAACCACCACCTCAGTGGTGATAATGGCACATTGATACATCATGTTGCACCATTGTAACAAATACCCTTCTTTTGTGTCAGATGACAGTGGTAAAGAAGGCTGGGAGGGGCACAGACTGTGTGTGGGAACTCCTTAAACTTCTGACCAATTTTGCTGCCCTGAAAAGATGGCCTGTTAAAAATGGTAACATTTCTTTTAAAGGCCCCTTGAGGAATTCTGTTTAAAAGCTTAGTCACTTTCACTACAATGGGGTAGAGCCCAGGGTACTGTTCCACTGCATGGATCTGCCTTTGCTAAGGGAAGCCTTGCATAGCTCTCTTGTTCTAAAGGGAACGTTTCCCTGGAGGGCTTGCTTGTGCATGCATTGTGGAAGAATAGAGCTGAGCATTACCACCAGACATGGCATCCCAGGGTGCTAGAACACTGGCCAGCTTTGGACCTAAGCTCCCCTGGTTAATTGGTGAATGGCTTGTGAGAGTTATTTCATCCTCTAAGCCTGGGGTTCTTCATCCTTAAAAAATGGGGTTGGTGGTGACAATTCCATTAAATTATTCATTTACTCCCTGACCCTTCTGTGAGAGAGCAAGGTCTATAATGACAGAGCCAATCTGTATTTTATTCAGCATTCTTGCTTCCCCAGAGTGGGTCCCGGAGTGGGCAGTAAATAATGACTTAGTGGATGAATAGAATGATAATGCCTGCAGGGCAGGGTGGCTGTGGAGCTTAAAGGAGCCTGTGCAGGAGAATCATCAGGCACAGGGCACACCCCCTCTGCTGGCCCTGTGAGTTTAGCTGGTCACCCAGAGCAGTCCTCAGCTGCCACCAAGAGAATCATTCCTAGCCATTAAGAATGACAATGGATGTCTCCACAAAGTGAGACTTCAGGGATAGACTGACCCAGAGAGATGAGAGGAAGGAGGCACCTGCTTCATTTCCCTTAACAGCATCTCCAAAAGTAGGTCTTTGTCTTCCTTAATTGTGCTTTGGGGGAAAAGCAGCATCAATTTAAATGTAACATGTTTCAACCCGGGAAAGGCTATTTCCGTCTCAGGGCTTACAGTGACTCCCATGAAGCCCCAGACCAAACTGATTCAATTATGCAAGGAAATTTCTGCAGTGGAGGAAACCTTAGCTTTAGAGCGCATTATTGTTTTCCTGAATGCTAAGTGGACAGGAGGGAGACATGGGATGGATGTAGCGTGTGACTGCACGTGAAGAGAGCCAGGTCTCCTGCTGTCTCTGAGTCGCTGGGTAGGTTGAGTCTCCTTTTGGACTTTGACTCAAACACTTCGAATTTCTGCAGCGTTAGCTATATCAGCGATCCTCCAGAGAAATTACTGGAATTGATGTTTAGATTCAATTTTATACGTTAAGTAACCATTTTTTAAAGTAGCCACCATTTGAAATCATGAACTACATATTAATTGGACACACTTGGGGAATAGAGTGTAGCTTAACCATCCACTACCTCTAAACCCGAAAGAAAATAGATCAGAGTTTTGAGAGTTCTCTCTCTCTCTCTCTCTCTCTTTCTCTCTCTCTCTATCTCTTTCTGTGTGTGTATGTGTGTGTGTGTGTTGTGCATGAAACCAAATAACATTTCTTGTTTATCAGTACAGAATAGACTAGTGTTGAAGAAATGTTATCTGTGTGATTATTTTCAATCACTTCCTGATCTCAGTTTAAAGGGCCTCATTACACAAATGAATGATGATTTCAGGTACTGGGTTCTTTGGTTATGTTTAAGATATTGTGCAGAGGACTTTCTTTAGACCTTCATATTTACTCTTCAGTGACCATGACATTAATTAGTGGAGAATATTTCAATCACATTCTGTAACACTTCTCTCCTGGGATTTTCAGGACAGTGAATGTTACTATATATTAAACTCACAAGTCAATTCCCAAGTAATAAGATGCTGCCTTTCACCATGCTGGCCCAAATTAATGGTCCAATAATGGGATCGCTTCAGTTAAAAGTTCTCATTGGGGACTAGAATATTATAACTCAATATTCCAGTACTTAACTTTCACATAGGTATAGATGCATGAAAATTGGCATTTATTGACCACTTAATCTCAGACAATTCTGGAATAATAGAGTTGTTCATTTTACCTCCAACATGGCTATGAATTTGTAATTATCTTAAAAAGTTTTAAAACATTATATATGAAAGATTAATAGAAAAGAGGTAGTAGGTTAAAGATATATATGATGTTATATAACCTAGTTTATAATTATAATAATTATAATTACACATTTCTCATAAATAATGGAAGTTACATTAATTCATATTCAAGAAGTTCATTTAAAAGGAAAAATGATTACAAATATATTTTATTATTAAAAGCTGGAAATCAGAAGATAAGGCAATATCTTAAAATTATTTACTCATATAAACCATTTGAAGGATGAAAATAAAGACATTCTGAAGATAGAAATGTATCTACCACCAAAAGATCTTCATTAAGGAGACATGCTGACAAAATTGAAATGAGAAGAAACCTGTCCAAATTGAGTAAAGTTTGAAATTTTAAACCTTTCTACATAAAAACTTCTGATTCTTCATTGTAAAGTTATTGCTTCTCATTTATAATTAATATATAGTTTCAGAGGAGTAATTAGGGCTACATGAATACCACACTGCTCTTCAGATGTTCAGTGTATTCATTTGTTTCTTGGTGTTGGTGTGGATTCATGGCTTCCTATTTTACTCAGGAATAAAAGTCTTTATTGATGATTTCCCTCAAAGATTCAGAGGAGACTCAGAAAATAAAGGAGAAAGAGACACTTGTAACTCATTGTCTGGGGCCATATTATTCTGATATCAAAACTAAAGACCCTTAAAACTATACACTGTCATCCTTCAAGGGAATAATATAAAAATCCTTAAAATTAAGCAAATAAAAATCCAGTCATATATACATATATATATATATATAGAGAGAGAGAGAGACAATGAATTGTGATTGAGTAAATGTTTCAAAATAGGTTAAATATTCAAAAACCATTCAATATTTTCCCATACAAAAAAATTAAAGGAAAGATCATATCAATGGTATGAATTTTTCAAATATTCCAAACAATTTCATGAGGGAAACAGTCAGCAAACTAGATGAAAGCCTCTTCATCTTCATTAAGAGATGGTGCCTAAGAGAAAGAGCAAAAATCATTGTGCTTATCACCTTATTTACATCTTAGTACTTTAAAGGAATATCTACTTTTACCACTTCTATTTGATATCATACAGGAAACTCAATATAATTTAAGAAAGAGACAATGCATATAGATTAGAAAGGAATAACCCAAAAGATAATTATTTACAGACTGAAACCACATACATAGAAAAACTTGGAAATCCACAATGGATACTAGACTAATAAGCAAATTCAGAACAAATTCTTGGAATTAGTGCCAATTTACAAAAATTAATTACATTTATCTGTCCTATCAACATACTATTCAAAAATAAATACTTTAAATATCTTTATTATACTATTAAAATTACTTAATAAAAATATTAATAAAGGATGTCTAATATTTGTATACCCAACATTTCCAAACACTGTAAATTAAAGGGGACATATAATGCTCAGCTGTAACTATTGGAAGAGCCAATTGTATCCAGATACAGAATTCCCTTATAGAGCAATAAGATAATGGATTATGCTAATTGCCTGAAACAGTCATTACACAAGGGCTACCTATGTTGGAACATCATGGTGTATCTTGTAAGTATGTATAATAATTATATATCAATCAAAGCTTAAAGGAGAAAAATGAAAGATTCCAAAGCCAGAGTATTCCATTTCCCAGAGTATTTTTTAAAGAAATTGGCAAGCTAACGTGAATAATTGTACAAAAAGGCAAAGTATGTAGACCAGATGTCTTTGTCTTTTCAGGCTGTTAAAATACTATACACTGAGTGCTTACGACCTGTGGAACTTCATTCTCAAAAGTGTTAGAGCTAGGAAGTCAAAAGTCAAGTTGCCAGGATATTCAGTGTTTGAGGTTGGACTCTTTCTGGTTCATAGAAGCATCGGTTTCTCGCTGGATGGACACATGGTCGATGGAAGGAGGGAGTAACTCTTAGGTCCTCCTTTGTAAGAACTACCGGTGTATTCACGAGGGCTCGGCCTCCATGACCTGATTCCCTCCCAAAGACTCTTCCTTCTATAACCATCATGCTGGAGGTTACGTTGTAAAAATATGATTTGGGAAGAAGGCAATTATTCAAACTTAATAAAAGGCAAATAATTTTGGAAACATGTTATGACTACATGCAACCTGATTTCAAGGCAATAAAAGCTGCAGTTGTCAGGCAGAAAGATATTGACATAGATAGACCCATAAATCAATGGAAAGAATAGAATACTTTAAAATTGATCTGAACTTGTGTATCAAATTGATTTTCAACAAATGTGACAAGGTATTTACATGATAGGAAATGCATGTTTCTAAAAAATGGTGATGAACTGGAAAAAATAAAATTAAATGTTGACCTCTATAAAGTAAATATATATATAAATATGTATTATATATATATATATATATCAACTCTTGATGATGCCTCTATACCACAGAAACAAGTTCATCTAAACTGGATCAGATACCTCAATGCAAGCATTTTAATTACAAATGTAGATGAGAAAATTTTTTTGATATTGAGTTAGAAAATATTTCTTAAAACCTACCAAAAGCATATATATTGCTGGTAAAAAGAAAAATAAAGCAGAGAGCTACCTTTTAAGATAGCATTGCATTATGTTAAAAGGTCAGATCTGCACCAAGTATCCATAAAGGCCAAAATTTCCACTCCTAGATATTTATCTAAGAGAAAGAAGAAAGTATGTCTGTACAAGTTCTCCTATGAATCCACAAACTTTTGCATGCACAAGTTCTTGTACAATTTCAGTAAATCAACTAGCAAGTCATAATATGAAATACCAGTAGGGTATAAGTGACAAATTATCAAGGATCAATGTTCAAACAGTGCTCAGTGAAATAATTTTCTTAAGAAACAACATCTTGCTAAATTCCACTGGAATTAAATTCTTAAAGCAGTAAAACTAAACAAAATCAGTTGAGTGTTTTTCAGGGGTTGGTTGGAAATAAAGGCAAGAGATCATCCTCTGTTTGATATGTGGAAATTCCTATCAAGTGATAAAATTGGAAATTCCTATCAAGTGATAAAAATCATAGCCATGGTGGAGATTATAGAATGCTCCATAACTGACACACTTCATTGAGTTGCACAGTTAATATTTCTACACAATATATTCCTAAACTGTTGAAACACATAACAATTTTTAATTAAGGCATTCACAGAATTCTCTTCCTGATAGTTGAAGAGGAAAGGCAAATCTTAAACTCCCACAATAAAATGTATGAGTTTTTCCTGAGCATTGGAAAGAAAGCATTTCCAAAAATAGTATTAACCATAACTACAAAGATCTGTAAATCTGCATTAAAATTAAGTATTTATAGTTGTCACAAACTAGAGTGACCATCTTTTTTTTTTTTTTTTGCCAGTCCTGGGGCTTGGACTCAGGGCCTGAGCACTGTCCCTGGCTTCTTTTTGCTCAAGGCTAGCACTCTGCCACTTGAGCCACAGCGCCACTTCTGGCCATTTTCTGTATATGTGGTGCTGGGGATAGAGTGACCATCTTAATCAACTTTACCTGACACTTTTTAGCCCCATAACCCATGACACACATCCTTCTGAGACACGTGAATTCAATGGAGTTGCTGCCTACTGGAAGCTCAAGAAAGGAAGTAAAGACCAGCCTTGATGTCTTACCAAATATTACAAGTGACCATGAGTTCTCTATACTATTAGTAGGCAAAATAGGGCAAATATTTCCCAGCTAAATCAACAAAATTCTTGAAGAGACTTTCCCCAAAAGAGGAAAAAATTAAGTTCAAGAGTTTCTGTTAGATCTCATTTTAATTAGTGAGGTGAAAATTTAATGAGATAGCAGTGACATTCTATTTGAAAGCCACACCATCTTTAGATGTTTTTAGGACCTAATAATACTGACCAGAGTTCCCCCATTGGTCCTTAAGTCCCCTACACAAAATGGCGTTTGTACATAATAGTGTTTGTACATAACTTGCATTCAACCTCCCCTATACTTTAAATATTCTCTAGATTAATCACGTAACTAGGATATATAATTAGTTATATAATTAATTCTATAATAATATAACATAAGTGCCATTGTAAATAACAGTTATACTATAATGCCTAAGTGGAAATGATTAGGGAAAAGGTATAAACATATTCAGTGCAGATACAACTCAAAAACATCCTTGATATATTGCTGGCTAAAGTTAAGGATGTAGAACTCATAGATACAGAAGGTCAACTAACTTGGCAAGATTATTCAAAGTAATTAGTAAATATCACTATAAAATACATAAATTTATAGAACTTCATTAAATTATTTAAGTAGAATTATCAAGTAGCAATTTTTACATGCTAAAACAGCATTCTCAATCCTAGGCCTCAAGATACATTGAGCTTTAAGCATAAGTATTAATTGATATTTGCAGGCATCTTTATGGAGTTATTGATATTAATGGGACTAAACAGAAAAAATGGAAGGACAAATTTACACTGAAAAAAAGAACACATGATGAGAAAATTAAAAAAAATTTTTTTGCCAGTCCTGGAGCTTGGACTCAGGGCCTGAGCACTGTCCCTGGCTTCTATTTGCTCAAGGCTAGCACTCTACCTCTTGAGCCACAGCGCCACTTCCGGCTTTTGCTATTTATATGGTGCTGAGGAATCGAACCTAGGGCTTCATGCATGCTAGGCAAGCACTTTACCACTAAGCTACATTCTCAAGTCCAGAAAAAAAAGAATTCTCATGAAGAGGAATACTATTTGGCCATGACAAATGAGTGCAGCTACAGCTACAGCTTTCAGCATGGACTTTAAGAATATAAGGCAGAATGAAAATCAAACAGAAAAATTTCTCTCAAAGGATACAATTTCTTCAGGTTCGAAACACATAATAATAAGGAAAATAAATAATATATATTCTGTGACTATTTAGAAATGCTGTTAAGAAAAGCAAAGATGTATTAGAATTCTTAGAGTCACAGTTAGGCTTTCTAGATAGGTTATTTTTGTTTTGAAATAATATGTTTGCCCTGTGCTACCGTACATCGGAAGTAACTTTTGTTTTGATTTCGTAGCAGCTCGCAGCTTAGAGGTTGCCTTGAGCTTTAACTTGGACTTTTGACCCACGATGGAACTGTTAAGATGTTAGGAACTCTTGGTGATGAACTAAATGCAGTTTGCCTTATGAGATAAGCATGAGCCATTGGAAGGAGGGACGAAAGGTGGTTTCCAGACGATGTGTGCCCTCCAAGGGCATATCCATTGAAGACTTAGTAATCAAACTCATTGTACTATTGAGAGGTGATTAGATCATGATTGCACTAAGACCTCAATGGATTAAACCAACTGATGAAATCAAATTGGAGGAACTACTAGGAAGAGAGGCTTACTTGGAAAAATAGGTTACTAGGGGCACATACTTTTTTTGTGTGTGCCAGTCCTGGGCCTTGGACTCAGGGCCTGAGCACTGTCCCTGGCTTCTTTTTGCTCAAGGCTAGCACTCTACCACTTGAGCCACAGCGCCGCTTCTGGCCGTTTTCTATATATGTGGTGCTGGGGAATCGAACCCAGGGCTTCATGTATACGAAGCAAGCACTCTTGTCACTAGGCCATGTTTCCATCCCCTAGGGGCACATACTTGAAGGTTGTATCTTGTCCTTTGCTCTCTGCTGTCTGTCTCCTTCTCTGTCTCTTTCTCTGTCTCTGTCTCTCTCTCTCTCTCTTTCTCTCCTGATGGCTGCCTTGATGTGATGATGTGAGCAGTTTTCCTTTGTCACTCCTTTCTACCAGCATGTTGCTCTGCTATAGACAACATTCTGATCAGTGAATACATTTTTTGTATACACCAGCTGGATATTTTAGTTGCAATTCCAAAATCAATATGGAAAGTGTAACAAACACAATTCCCAAAAATGATTTAGGACAGTAAAAAGTTGACTAACCTGCATCCAGTGTCCCTGCAAGGCTCACACAGAATGTTTAATAGGGGCTCACCAAAGGTAAGGAACGCTTGGAGATGAGAGGAAGCTGTCCTGCAAGAAAGAGACTTGGACAAAGACTACGAACCCCCACCCAGGACCAGTGAACGGGGTATCTGCAAGAACAAATAGCCTGCAGGAGAAATGAGCATGCTCTAGACAGAGACTAGAGATTCTAGACAGAGTAACCTGACTGGCTCATAATACAAGAGATCAAGAAGACTTAAGGATGTGGTCTGGCTTTGTAGAATTCTATGCAAAGAACTCATGCTATGACTGGACTGGGCTATCAGAGGCCAGCAAGGAAGAGGTTATGTTTTCTGTACGTACTGAACTTTCTTCACTGTTCCACACCAACTTGGTTGCCCTTAGAAATGAACAGCCACCGCAAAGCAAAGTAAAAGTGGATAGGACGATTCAACTGGAAAATGTATAGGCCCTCAAGGAGTAATATAAGTACTGACATTTTTAGAATCATTTACAGATTCTACTCACAGGCATTATCTCATTTTATCTGCTCAACCAACCTGTGAGAGCTAGGTAGCATTATCTTCATTTTGTCAATAAAGAAATTAAGACTCAAAGGGCTTGAGTGGTTTGCCTAAAGTTACAATTAATCAGGGGCTGGACTGGGCTGGGATTTATGCCTAGATGTTTCATTGTATGTGTTTTGTGCAGTCCCTCCTTCCTTTTCCAGCCCCAGCTTCCTATGATAAACACAAAGAATATTACAAAGTTGATGTTGTTTGTATTGCCTTGATCTTCCTTTAAAATCTGGCTTTGTTTGGTAGTAGTTCTTTTTCTCAGTAAGCATGCTTCTTAGGCATATATATATATATATATATATATATATATACACATATACACACACACACACACACATATATATGCTTCTTTGGCATACATACACACACGTCATTGGGGTTATGTGTTGGTTGGACATTCTTTCTCTGTCTTCTATGTCTTAATTCTGTTCTGACTTTTATGAAGCTTCTGAGTTTTCTAATATATTGCTAATATTCTCTTCTAAGAGTAGTTGTATATGTTTGCTAGGGCCTGGGTAAGATAAGAAGAACAATACAATCTCTAATGGCTACAATATAAACTAGAGAATGGAAACCAGTGTGAAAGTCCATGTGTAATGCAGAGGCAATGGTGGGGGGACGGGGATTATGGTGAATCTTAGTGTAATCAGTATCCTGTAGGTTGCTAGGCCTTGGCCTGGGCTAGTTAATACTGTGTGGAACTCTGGCTTAGTGATTTCTTCAGAACATAGTCATTGAGATCTGTAAGTGATATAATTCTTCATATTTATGTGCATTCATTTGTAAAAGATCTCTATCTGCAGCTATATTTCTCCTGTGGTTTGCTCTCCTCTGAATTCCAACCTACAAGAGAAAATCCAGGACTCTCTCAATAGCATCCCATGGCCTAGTTCTAGAAAGTCTTCTCAAGAGTGAACTCTGAGAATTAAACTTTCAGGTAATACTTGTCCTGTCAAATGCTTCTAAGAATGTCAATTGCATTCTCAGTGCCAGACATAGTTAAATGGGTCTCCTAGAGAGTTCTGACTAAGAAATCCATGAGACATCAAGTCACTTGCAGCATAGACTTAAGGAATCTCTTGTCTATCATTCTCTTCCACTCTTATGCTTGAGGATGTCAACCATCTTTCACCCAAGTGCCTAGCATAGCACCTGACACACTGCAAGAACTCCAATAACACTGTCCAACTGAATTCAGTGTGTCGGAAGAAATGTGGTGTTTCAGTCAACTTTTACCTATGGTGAAATGGATACTGAGACTATGAATGCAAATATTTATGATTTATCCTGTTCTCTATTCATCATCTTTGAGACTGAGGAACTAATATCGTCTAAGACCCCTGGAACAACATATGTTTGAACGACTTTCAAATAGGCTTATTTCCCTGTATTATAACATTCCAAAAGCAAAGACAAAATTAATATAATACAAACAATAGCTATCATTTATTTAAATGGTTATGAAAAAAGATTCTTTGCTAAGCAGTATATAGAACACATATTTTCATTCTTTATGCTATCCATAAGAGTCAGATACTGTGATTGCTCTCATTTTCCACAAGAAGAATTTTGACTTAAGAGATATTTTTTATGATATACAATGAGAACCTGGCAGGGCCAAAATCCAAACTGAAGTCTCTAAATCCTCAACTTTTTATGCCATCCTGCCAGTGGCCTGCAGGTGATTTTTTTTGTCCAACAAACTTGAAACCCTGAAAGAATCTACATTCTTCTGTGTTTTTGTCATGACAGTTTTGCTGAGGCAAAGAATGAGGATAAAAGGAGTGCATTTCAGAGCTTTGGTTGTGTCTCTGAGCATTCATTTGGTAAACAGATTGCTGTTCTGAGAAATCATCTTTGTGAATGTAGGATAAAGCAAAGACCCTGGAGCTATGTATCCTTGAGTTCAAATCCTCACACAATCACTTAGTGACCTGTGAATTGATTGTGTTTTCCCAGACCTATCTTTTCCCCATGTATAAAGCAAGGTTGATAGCAGCCTCCTGCATTGCCAGGTATGCTGTGAACACAAACAACAAAACTCATGGGGAAGAGCTTTTGAAATTTCAGAGCACAACAGGAACCACACTAATGGTTATTATTTTTGTTAAGATGACATTCTTCAAGCCGTTTTACATGAAATGTAGAAGTTGGAGGCCGGGGCTAGATATACCCACTAGGTGTTGTATTGTGCTTTGATAAGAATGCAGTGAAGAAACCAACAAATCAATGGACATCAGGCTGGACACAATCAATACAGGGACATAGACTTTTGTTTGGCCAGAGATCTATACTCTTACCATATAACAGAACAATATGTATGTTTAAAGTGCACATCAATAAGCAATGAAAGCCAAGAAGGAAATAACCAGAGTAAAGACTGCACAGAGACTATCCCTTTGGAAAAAGATACAAGAAATCCTTTATGGAATCATCTATCTATTTATCTGGTGATATCTACACAACACTTACCCACGTTCATCTTTTTAAGAACCTCAAATACAGCAGACTTGACTTCCATCATACTTAAGTTTGTTCATACAACACGGAAATTTTCCACTCAAATGATAAATGATATTCAAAAAAGGAGGTAAGAGTTGCTCTTTCCCCCAGGTAGTATGGGGTAGCAAATCCTCGACCATCTGATTCATAGCTATTCTTTGTGTGACATTGTGTTTTACTAAACGACACCAATCTCTCACACACACTCCCCCTGGCTCCCTTAAACAAGAAATACACAACTAATTTGTCATCCATTTCTTTATCATAGCGTCTGTATGGGAGAATGCCTTGGGACTGTGGGATTCTGTGCTACTGAATTAGCAGATGTGATTCTGATATTATTTGATAGCGTGAGAGAGCTTGTATCACCAAGGACTTTCCCTCCCAATATTGAGACCTAATTAATAACTAGAACTTGCATCTATGTAACAAAAATCCAGAAGATAAGTGAAAGACACACCAGTAGGTAAGAGCATAGGTTCATTAAAGATGGAGACTACAGGAAACATCGGAAATAAAAATAATGATAATGATAATCGGTATTTATTGAGTATTCACTATCAGGCATTACTGCAAGCACTTACAGGTGTTATTTAATTTTTACAACACTCTGTGAGGCAAAACATACTATTGTCTCCATTTTATAGGATGAAAACTAAGGTAGGGAGAGTTTAAAGGAAATCCTAAAGTCTAGTAACTGTAAAGGAGGAGAAACTGCAATGTTCAATTTGAAACAAATCATTCACACTCCTCTTCAAATTGTCTCCTAGTGTTCCTGGCCTTTGTCTGGCATGGAGACAGAGAAGTAAAGAAAACATCATTTCTGACTTCCAAGAGCTACTTTGTAACTAATTTATTTTTTTCTTTGTTGTGCTGACCTTACTCTACCTCCTGGGACACAAACTCATTTTTTTTCACTCACTGACCACATTCTAATCCCAAGATCACAGGTTTACCTCTCCTGGTTCAAGTTCCTGGGTCAAGAGCTCACCTTTTCACTCCCTTCTCTTGTTCTGCTTTCTAGGTCATTGGTTTATTATAAGGTGTAACTGACTTTGATTTGTGCCTTGGTTCCCCTTTCTAGAATGTAGACAATTTTGGATGTAAAAAACAAAAGGCAAAAACATAAAGTATTACCTGCTGGTTCTTGCTTTGTAAATGGTAAGAATGGGAAGGTGCTTTTGTC
Organism: Perognathus longimembris pacificus; assembly: GCF_023159225.1. NCBI lineage: Eukaryota > Metazoa > Chordata > Mammalia > Rodentia > Heteromyidae > Perognathus > Perognathus longimembris. The sequence continues at coordinate 11,012,544 of NC_063172.1, forward strand.
TTGAAATCTCTGTATCCTGAAAGTAACAAGGCATTTAGAAGAAGCCACAGTGTCTTTGGAAACTTATTTTCTCTGAAGATAAGAAAAGGGTGATACAGATAGGAAATTCAGACATTGCCACTGTCACAAGGCAAACAACTCATCCTAAAAGCAAAGTGAATTCATGACGGCCCTCTGGGTCTTTCCTTTTCTTTGTAATCGAGGTTTCTTTAAGATAACTACTTTAAGGGAACAAATTTATGGAGTACTATGTGACAATCTGACACATGTGTACAGTGTATCATGATCAAAATTAGAGTACCTGATATTTTCTTTCTCCTTATCTTTAAAAAAAACTGATTAACATGTACAATGGTAATTATGGTGTATGCTTCAATATTTCAATATATGTATAGAATGTTTTGTGGAATGGAATCAGAATCATTAACATTTCCATTTCTTTATCATTACCTGTGTTTAGGTACTTCAAGTGCCTCTCTTCTAGTTATTCATAAAATATAATAATAACTTGTTCACCACACCCTACTCTCTGTTCTGTTTCATGGATTTTTTTTAAGATTTTTTTTAAACTGTGAACCCATTTTTAAAAATAAAGAAGTAAATAAATAAATAAGATTCTTGAAACTTCTATTAACAATTCTCTGGATCTAAGACAGGTATGTATTGACAATGATGGTCAAAGCAAATAAGGTTTTGTTTAAAAGTCATATTGAAACACAGAATGCTGAACTGTTAGTGAACGCTCCTTCTACACACTGTGGAGAAATTGAGGCCCACAAAGAGAAGACTTGATAGTCAAGTTCTGGCTATTACATCCCAATTCAGCTATTTGAACCCGCGATTGCCCTTCACAAATAAGAATTAAACAACAACAGTAACAAAATTACAAACCATTTCTCAAATGAAAATCGCCTTTATCAAGCTCTTACTCTCAGACATTGTGTTAAACCTTTAAGGATATCAGTATGTGGATTCAAATAGCATTTGTGTGACATGGTTTTGAATAATTGCATATTTCTTATCTATTAGATAGTCCATTACTCATGTGTGTGTGTGTGTGTGTGTGTGTGTGTGTGTGTGTGTGTGTGTGTGTGTGTAGAGGGGAGGGGTTCTGGTGTTGGAACTCAGGGCCTGGTACTCGGCAACTTGAGTCTCATTTGCAGTTCCCATTACTTCCTACTAGCCAAAGTTACTTAAAAATGCAAATTTCACCATTTTTTTCCTTTTCTAACTTCTCTTTTTAAAATCTGACCAAGCTGAGTAGCAAATGCCTACATTGTTAGACAGCCACTCTTCAGTCTGCTCAAAGACCCACCCCCGTCCAGTGTGTGACACGTACATAGCTCATTTTGCCTACTTGCATGCTCTAGGTTCCTCCAGATTTAAATTTTATATATTTGCATTTTACATCATCATCAAAAAGGCCTTGTGAGATACAGCTTGCTTTTATGTGAGAATATATATGTATATATATTCAGTTGTTTTGTGATACTTTTTTCAACACATACCGTTTAATTTTTTCTTTTGCTTTTTTCTCTGCAAAATTTGATTGAGTTTCATTGTAGATGAGAACTGGTCTTAAATTTTAATTAAAGACAGCTGAAAAGAGAGGTCATTTGGTGAAGAATTTTATTCAAAGAACTATATACACTGCAGTTCAGAAGGAATTCAAATGCAAAAAATAAGTCCAAAGAATGTCCACTATTGAAGACAGATGAGCTATGTCATTATCTAATTCCAACTCAAGAGCCTATGATGAGATGGTTTAAAGAATTAGAATATGCTTTCATCAACAACTCACAAACATGTGCACAAATAAGAATTAGAATATGTTTGCAATAGAACTTGGCGGCCGCCTGAAGAGCTCAATGCTTGAAGGAAATGCATGGGGACAAATTCTTGAGATGGATTGTAAATTATTTATAGGCCTTTTGAAAAAAGTTAGCATTTTTACTCAGCATCACTAGCACCCTCAAAGGGATGCAATGCTGCCATTCTAGATCCTTCTTCCTAAAGAAACCTGCTGTTTATCAACATCCTGCCTCCTCCGTGGTGATAGGTAAGTGTTCATCCTTTCCACCCCCACCTCCCGTATCCCCTACCCCAGCACATTCAGCGGGAGGAAGGGCTCTCTGGGGGGCCATCGTGCAAGCAGCTGCAGGACATAAACAACACGGTGGGAGGTTGCCATGGTAGTGCTTCCTCCCCAGTAGATTTACCCCAAGGTATACTGGCCAGACACTTAAGCACATCAAAACAAGAGCTGATACATTTCAATAAATCACTCCAGCCAGGTGGTTGCCAAGCTCCTGTTCTGAGAAGCTGGGGTTACAAGGCAACCACAGCCATAATTCATCATTAGAAACCATGGCAGGCCTGGAGTCCACCCTGGGCATGCTGTGCTTTTCTAGTTTAAATAAGGCCACAGAGCCCCAGGAAAAGTATATCAGGCAAATTCAAATTAGGATCTCATCAAACCTAGAGCTGATACTGAGTTCCTTTATGTAACATTTGTAGAGACTTGGTGAGATTCATTTATCTGCCTGAATGTAGATTGATTCATCTGTAAAATGTAAGTAATAATAGGCAGTTTATAAAACAATGCAAATAATTGAAATAGGTGTCTATACAGATACTGACCAACATATGAGGGCAATTACTATTTTCATCGTTGGAGGGGTATCTATAAGTGGAAGGGTGTTTTCAAATGTAAGGTAATTATGAATTAATGATTAAATAAGAAATTCTAATCAAGGAGAATTTCACCTCATACTTCCACACAACCATGTATTGTAACGAGAGTTCTGGGCTAGAGGTCCCGCTTTTGGGGGGTTCAAACATGTCAAGTCTAGCTACTTCCAGAACATAACAAAGGGGCAAGTAATAGTGAAGGGCACAAAAAAGAGGTTTATTATGTGATATGGGCATGTCACAAGAATGGCTAAATTAAGCCTTTCAGCTCATCTTCGAGGTACTTCATGAGATTTAGGTTTACAAGAAGAGAAGATCGGGGAAGCATAATCATTAAATGATCAAGGCCAAGTGTGGCCTGGTGAATCGTGGTTCAGTTCTAGCTCTGCAGAGGGTTCCAGAGGAGGAAATACTGTCATCACTTGAGGGGAGTAGTCGGGTTCCCAGGAGATGATTTCTCCTGCCCCAGAGTATAGCCGCATCACAGGGAATGGTGGAGTGGTCTGCACTCCAGGCTCTTCTGATCCTTTCTGTGGGAAAATTTCAGTGTCTTGTCACACCCAGACGTGAATGACCAGTCCTATCCTTCCTAGATCTCAAGGTGATTTCAAGAGAGATGTTTGGAATAAAGGAGGCTGAGGTAAAGTAGATCCAGGGATGTCAAGTCTTTATCTTTTTTTTTTTTTTTTTAGTTCACTTGTGAGACAAAAATAAGGAGAACTTGATTCTCTCTCTCTTTCACGTAGATACACACACACACACACACACACACACACACACACACACACACAGCTAGTAGTCCCTGTACTCAAAGGTCTGCCTTGTAGAATTTCAACAAGCAATCCATATGTGTTATTCACAGTTGAATCCCTCCACCAACTACTCTATGAAGGTGCGGCATAGATTGAAGTGAACATCTCATTCTTGTGACTGCAATAATCACAAGTGCCCCTATCTGGATTCAAAATTGGGTTGAATGGGGTAATGGGTCTCAGCTTGGTTTTGCTTCACCTCCAACATGAAGCTCTTTCTTACAATCTGTCCCCTTCCCAACATGACCTGTCCTTAGTAATGCTGATCTTAGAACCTGAGCCTTCGCTCCATCAGTAGAATTCAGAGTTGAGTGAACACCTTTGTTCCGTTTTCACATGTGACAGCTGACTCTCACAAGTATATGGAGGATCCCAGGGCGTATAATTCATGAGTGGCAGGGCTGAAGAACTTCTCAGATTGTCTGATCCTTTCTTTTAATCCAGTTCTCCTTACCCCTGCACCAAGATACTTTTGATGAAAATCTACTGAACAAATTATTTTGTCATTGGAAAAGTGCTGTCATTGTTTTATCTATTCATATCCATGTCATTTCAAGTATACCGTCATTTCATTTAGCAATATAATGAAATCTCATCATATTTGAAGTGGATGAATTCTTTGAAGAACGCAGTCATCAGAGGTGAAGCCTGACCTATCAGCTGTTCTTTTAAAATCTGTCTTCTCTTCCTAACCACAGGGATGCTCTAATTAACCAGGAGACTACCAAATTTGTCACATCTAACTTTGCTAGGAATACTCATGCCTAGGTCGAATTCCATTTTCCATTCAAACTGCCACAATTACATGTTTTTGTAGCCAGCTCTCTAAGAGGAATTCAAAAGCCCTGTTCCAAGTTTGCTGTGTTTTCCTGACTTTGTTATTTTAATTTCAAGTTTTCCCTAGGATTAAGGGATTCAAGATTGGAAAAATTCCTGGTTTTAATTCACTACCTTATCATTGCCAATGGCTTCACAACCTCTCCTACTATTCAGCAGAAAACATTTTATAGATTTCCAACCAACTCTTGGAGCCCACACGGTTATAAAGATATCCAAAGACCAATGTTCACTTCTTCCTGGTGTCTAGCTTAGAGTTTCCCAGTCCCATGAAATTCTTTGAAATCTTCTGTTCCTTGAAATCTCGAATAGGAGAAGTTCAATGTGAGACATGTGATTATGAACTCATGATGTAATCATTTGTTAATTTAGACGTCACCATCTTGTAATGAATACTCTGGAATACACAGGTTGTAAGTCTTAGTGGAGATCATATGATGAGGGAAAGAAGAAGGTGTTTAGGTTATAATACATAATTTTAAAAATACTTGTTTGCATAATTCCTGTGAATACAAATATGATTTTATCACCTTACAAAACCTACTTATAAAAACTCACTTTATAAGCATGATTTTATTAGATGCCATATGGAATTTTGAATCTTTCATTATATAACACACATTGGTGCTCATATGATTCCCCAGCACCACATATACAGAAAATGGCCAGAAGCGGCGCTGTGGCTCAAGTGGCAGAGTTCTAGCCTTGAGCGGGAAGAAGCCAGGGACAGTGCTCAGGCCCTGAGTCCAAGGCCCAGGACTGGCCAAAAAAAACAAAAAACAAAAAACAAAAAAAAAGAATCACAGGCTTGCCTTTCATTAAAAACATTTGTCCCTCAGCCTAACTCTAGTTAGTTCAGCTATTTAGAGCACAGTGCTAATAAGTTCAAGGTCAGAAGATTGATTATTAAGATGTTTAATGCAGTCATTCAGCCTACACCTGTTGAGTGACTGACAATTACATTTCACCAGGGAAGATGCTGAGGGCAATGTCAGAGATGTGGGGAAAGTCACCAGTGCACTGCCGGGATTTGTAAGGCCTTGTGGAGAATAAGGAAAGGGACAAATAAATAGTGGAGTCAGGCATAGGTGGACCAAGGTGACACCAGGGACTGAGGGGGGAAAGCATGAAGAAGGGCCAAGAAGAAAAAGCTATTTTTCCTCAGGACAAAGATTCGTTAGTGTAAAAATTAAGATGATCCAGAGGTCACACTAAATGTTTTGTTCTATCATATCCTCCAAGCTCTCTGTATATGAAAGAAGTTAAATACTGCATATAATTGTTTTGAGGCCACAAGAGGCAATGTGTGAGAGTTAAACATAGAGATTCTATACTATTAAGAAATAGTGACTGTGTTGTATCCTTTCTAGTACTATTATTATTAACTATTTATTTGTTTGAGCTTTGTGTGTGTGTGTGTGTCTATTAGTACTGGGGCTTGATGTCAGGGCCTAGGCACTGTCTCTTAGCACTTTTGCTCAAGGCTGTTGCTCTACTGGCTCTACTTCTGGCTTTTAGCTAGTTAATTGGAGATAAAAGTCTCACAGATATTTCTGGCTGGCTGACTTTGAACCCTGATCTTCAGATTTCTGTCCCCCGAGTAGCCAGAATTTTTTTTTAAAAAATGAGCAACCAGTGTCTTCCTTTTTTTTAATCTAGGGTTTGTCTGCTTTGAGCTGTATACTCTGCAATTCATTTTCTTCCTAGAGTTCAGGATTTGTGTGAGGACAGCATGTTTGCTTGTTTGTCTTGCCTAGTGTAAGATACTGTGCTACATAAGAGGAACTTACACTTCACACAGACAACAGAAACTACATAATGATTCTTGCTCTCATGAACCATGAAAAATCTAGTACAACTGGTGAACAAAAATGGAGGATGGCAGAAGGAAATGAATTGTCCATCTAGAGGGAGGGGGCAAGTCAGGAAAGAGCTAAGTCATGCAAACCCTTCTAGGTGATGGTATCAGGACCTTACATTCCATCTGGAGACTAGTGGAAAGACACCAGAAGGACTTAAAGCACTATAAAATCGAATTCCCCTTCTACAGAAATTACTATGACTTTTGGGAGAATGGGGGATAGATTGGAATGTAACAAACCTGGAAACATTTCAGTTGAGGATAAGTGATAATTGATGGCAGCCTGGGCTTGTTTAGGGATAGGAAGGTGAGACAAGTAGAAGATTCTAGGAGGTGTAAAAGTGGTTTTTATTGCTTGAATTGCTAAGAAATCCTTCAGCTAAGTAAGTGGCACAATCTAGAATCCAGATGTTTGCCTCCAAACCTTATGTTTTTACATACTATTTCACAGATACCTTTCCTCTTACTTAGATAGCTATATGTCAACTGACGCTTAAGGAACAAGAATAACGATTGCATATGTCAGTGATACATCCTAAAAGGTGAGAAAAATCATCCAAGTTTCATGGGCTTTAGATTTTTGTGGCAAATAGTAAATGTCTATGGAACACTAACAAATGTTATTGGGTCCATTGAGTAAACTGTCACTAAGGAAAACATGGCTTGCATGTGGTGTGTGCTTACATCCATGCATACCCTTAACCTTCAGGGTCTGCTATTTTATTTGTCTTTCCAAGAGCAAGTTCAAATATATGTATGTTTCAGAATAAGCTGAGATGCTTTGGGTTCAATTTCTAAGTGCTGTCATCTTTGAAAAATTGGCCGCCATGGATATCTTCATAGGAACATCTTTTGTTAATGTTAAGATAATGCTGCAGCAAATCCAGTATTCTGGGCCATGTGTTGTGCTTGATGGAAGTGAGAAAATGAAAACCAAATAGATTTCTGCTATTAGTCAGTTTACAGTTTAGGGAAGGATACATATAGGTAAACAAAGAATCTAAACAAAGTCAACAACTGGTTTGATGGATGAAGTGAAGGGTAATGGGTGAAGAAAAGGCTATCATGCCCCTCTGGGAAGAGGAAAAGTGAAACAGAAATGTGAAGAGTGATTCTCCTAGCCTGAAAAAGAAAGACTATGAGGGAAAATGTTCCACATAGAAGTCAGCCAAGAGATACACAAAGAAGTGCTCTACATCATAGGCCATAAAAGAAATACAAATCAGAACAACACTGAGATTCCACCTTACCCCAATAAGAATGTCCATTAGTAGGAAAACTAATAACAACAAATGCTGGAGGGAATATGGCCAAAAAGGAACCCTACTACATTGTTGGTGGGAGTGTAAACTTGTTTAACCACTCTGGAAAGCAGTGTGGAAGTTCCTCAGAAGGCTAGACATAGAGCTCCCCTATGACCCAGCAGCCCCACTTTGGGGCATCTACCCAAAAGATTACAAGCAAGATCACACTAAAGACACCAGCACAACCATGTTCATCACAGCACAATTTGTCATCGCTAAAATATGGAACCAACCCAGATGCCCCTCAGTAGATGAGTGAATCAAGAAAATTTGGTACATATACACAGTGGAATTCTATGCCTCTATCAGAAAGAATGACATTGCCACATTCATAAGGAAATGGAAAGACTTGGAAAAAAATCATATTAAGTGAACTGAGCCAGACCCAAAGAAACATGGACTCTATGGTTTCCCTCATTGGGAATAATTATTACATGTCTAGGATAGTCCTAGCAGAAGATCACAGTAAGTCAATAGATATGCCCACATGAACATATAAGATGATGCTAAGCAAAATGAACTTCAAGATATGGAAACAAGTGGTATATCATTGTTGCTGTTATTTTCAACATGCTGTGTGAAACTGTGCCCCTTTTTCTGTACTTCTTTCTTGTGGTTTTACCCCTGATATCACTGTAACTGATTTTAATACCCTGGATATTGTATGTTTATATGTATATCAGGACTAGAGAAGGGAAAAGGAATACCAAAATTGAGAGACAAAAGCTAAAAAGACAAACCAATGCAACAGCAATACTTACAAATGATATGGTGTAAATCAACTATACAGTTCATGGGGAGGAGAGGGAAATGAGGAGGGGGAGGCAGGGGGAGGCAGTGGGAAAAGGAGGGAGGAGGTAATGAGTTGGATAAGAAATGTACTCACTGCATTACGTATGAAACTGTAACCCCTCTGTAATTCACTCTGACAATAAAGAAAGTAAAAAAAAAAAAGTCAGGTTATATACAACATACAGAGGCCCAGAGATGAATGTTGAAACAAACATAGTCCTAGAACTAAAATATTTCAGAATGGCCCAAGTGGAGAATTTTACAAATGGTAAACCTTCAGGGACAATGTCATGAGGAAACCTTTAATTCATTCTACATAGGGTGCATTCATCCAGACAGTAAGAAAAAACTATGAAAGAAATTTAAGCATGGAATTGACTTCATCAGGAATGAAACTTAGACAAAGACTTCTTTGGTTGTAGGTACACATGGGAAGGTCATGTAAAGAAACAGAAATCAGTTGGAAGTTTCCTGTGTTGCTATGAATTATAAAAAAAAAAAAAAAATCTCCATTCCTAGAAAGATGGGAATGGAGACAGACAGGTAGGTTTATAAGAATATGTTAAGAGACAAAGTTTCTTGGTGATTGGTTGGATGTGATGAATAGGTGTCAAAGACATTATCCAGTTTACTGACTGTTGGAACTGAACAATGGTGCTGTGGAATTAGGGAACACGGGAGAAAGTTGTGGGGCACCCCTGGCTGGCCCCGCCTGCCTTCCAGCCCCTGGGTCACGTGTGGCTATTACGCAGAACCGGAAAGGCGGTTCTAGCTGGCCCGGCCTCCCAGCCTTGGGACCACATGTGGCCAAGATGGAGCCTGGTGGTGAACCCGGAGTCGGTCCTGTTGGCTGTGACTTAGAATTAGGCCACCTCTTAGGATTGGTTCCTTGGCCCTCCACCCTTGACTGACAGCTCAGGCCTCCCCTCAGTCCCTAGCTAGGTGCGCTTACACTCCTCCCTTCCTGCCGCTTTAAGGCCAAAGCTCCTCCCTAATAAAGGGAGATTGTGTGAGACCAGTCTCCCGGGCTGTCATAGGACAATCAGTCCTGTGGTAAAAGGAGGGCTGGGTGCAGGCGGTCCATCGACCTTTCACATTTTATTGGCCCGCCTCAGTCGGGGCTCACTTCCCCGCCTCTCCTGCTGGCCAGGAGAGTGCTGGGGGTGAAGGACCCCCACAAAAGTGTTAGAAATGACAGACATCATGATCATCAGTTGTATGTAGGCTGTATTAAGGTTTAACTCCCTATAGATCCTTAAGTCGAGATGTAACTGATTTTACTGAACTTTCAAGAGAGTGCTGAACCAGATTGGGAGATTTTGTTGTCATCAGCTCATGCTGAGTGAAAATGCTGATTATATTTCATGGACACAAGTGTCAGAGAAATGTCATACCACATTACCCCCACTATCCTGGTGTTGTTACAGCTCCTCTCTATAATCAATGATACAATGTCCTCATTGCATCCATCTATTATTAGGATTCCACTGGTTCCTATTTACTATGGTTAAAATCCTCAGGCAACATGCTAATTAATGCCTATTTACTGAGTGCCCTATTTGTGCTCAACAAAGCTGTATGAACTCCCTTCAGAGCTTTAGATACGGTAACAAAGGATAGGAGGGTCTTACAGAGAGTATCATAGTATTGGATACGCAAGAGAAGAGAAGATCCATTTTTCTCTTTCTTTCTTTTCCTTTTTTCCTCCCTCCCTGCTTTCCTTCTTTTCTTTCCTTCTTTCTTCCTTGGGCAGTCTTTAGACTTGAACTCAGGGCCTGGGCATTGTATCTGAGCCTCTTTGTGCTCAAGGCTAGTGCTCTACCACTTGAGCCACCATACCACTTCTAATTTTTTTTTTCTGAGTAGTTTATTGGAGATAAGAGTCTTAAAGGACTTTCCAGCCAGGGCTGATTTCAAACTGTGATCCTCAGGTCTCAGCCTCCTGAGTAGCTAGGATTACAGGAGTAAGCCACCAGTGCTTGGCTCAAGTTCCATTTTTAAAATTCAGCTTATCACAAAACAAGCCAGAAACCAAGAGAATAAGCCACCCAGTTTCAAGAATCAGTTAGAGCAGAGTAGAACAGGTATAAACTTGTTCTAAGCCATAAAGAGAGTAAGAAACGCCCAAGGCAATTGAGGTGGTTGAATGCCTGTAGCCTGGGCTCTTTGTTTATCAGGATCAGTTAAATCATCTTATCAAGGAAAATATGAGGGATGTAGTATTTGTTTTAGTATAATTCCTTTACAATCGCAGAACCTAATTCTAGCCCCCTTTGATGAAGGAAGTATATTTCGCATATGATGATTGTCTATATCATGGAAAAGCATGCTGACCCACTTGCAAGTAGATCCCTGTTCTTGAATCCTTACTCTCACTGTTGAGAATTTGTGTATTGATTCCATCTAGTCCTCATTGATAATCTTACAGAGCACATTGTGATTTTATTATTAGAAGTGTTTTACACATGAGAAAAAAAAATGTATCCTTGAGAAGCTTAACCAGGTTTCTCATTAAAATAAACGTGTTTTATATTCTCCTGGATGTTTGTCAACACTCTCAACAGATAACTTCTATGCATTCATAGGAAAATAATACTATGTAGGAATAAAAATTAATAAGTTTTGCTACAATGTGGAAAAATCTCAACCAATGTTATAATGTGCGAAAATAATTTTCGACAGAAAAATGTGTACTGCATGAATCTAATCTTTAAAGTTTCAGAAAAAGTTGAAAGGATCAATGAATGACAACAGAAATCAACAGGGGAAGAAAGATGTGATAACAGAAGTGGTCTGAGGATAGACTGAGGGTATCGGTAATAGACTAGTCCTTGGTCAGTTATGCAAGCTTATGTGTGGTTTGTGTGCTTTTCTATGTGTGTATGATATTTAATAACAATCATTTATTTGAAGAAATAGAGACGGTGCTCCTTATGACAAGAATTTCATTGAATACTATTAGTAAGTATTAGGGTAGAATACTTGTATTCAGTACTAGAATAGAATCCTAGTATTAGATACCAGGATATAATATTAATATTATATACTGGGCTAGACTCATAGTATTAGGAGTTAATACAGTGCTTCTACTAATAACTTATTAGTTGATATTTATTAAACATGTCTTAGAAAGGAATGTTATTTGAGAAAATAGATCAGACTTTGTGGACATGCATAAGGACCCACTGATAAAATGTGGAATTTTCAACTTTTATTTTATTGTTGTGAATAACTTTTTATATTATTTTATTTTTTATTGTCAAAATGAAGTACAGAGGGGTTACAGTTTCATACGTAATGAATTGTTTTTTATTCTTAGACCCATGGACATTTGTTATAAACTTGTCTTTGGAGTAAGCCACATCCAGTGAATTAGCCCAGTATAAAAACATTATTTTATAAAAGTATTCTATCATAAAATAAGAAAATGGAGTATGTATGCAAAGTAGAATTTTACTCATATATTAGAAGGAAGGATATTGCATCATTTGAAAAGAAATGGAAAGCACTGGAAAAATCACGCTAAGTGAAGTAAGTCAGGCCTAGAGAGACAAAGGGTACATGTTTTCCCTTATCTGTGGAAGCTAGATTTGTCTTATAAACTTAAAAGTAAAAATGTATGGTCAACTTTCATGATTCAGATCAGAACAGTTTATTGTATGCTTTCTGTATGCTGGCTTAGTGTTGTGTGATGCGCATGCATAATTGGCTGCTTCCGCCCATGCTATTCATTTTTAACTGAGGAAACTGAGGTTCCTATTGCTCATGGGAAGAAAATCAAGACCCTAGAGGCTTTCTAATCTTGTTTCTTTCTGACCACCTGCTTGGCTCATTCTCTTCTGGCAGCAACTCTGGCCTTCTTTGGACTTGCTGAACTTGCCATTTTCCTAACCCCAAGGTTTTTTGCTTATGGCATTTTCTCAATATTAGCTACTAGATCCTCTTTTCCTTTGCTTCTTTTTAAGATTGCAGCTCCAGGATAATACCTCAGGGAAGCTGTCTCTGTTTCCTCAATATCAGTCAGGACCTTTGAATGTACACACTGCATCCCTTTTCTTGCAAACCCTTAGCTCAGCATACCATCACCTTTTTATTGGCATCATCGACAAGGGTGGTCAGCCGTAGCAGATGATAAGCACCGTAGCAGGACCTTCCAGGCATTTGTTTGTTGGCGTCAATATGCACGGTGTTGTACTGGGTTCTCCCTGCTGCCTGGCAAGACTGATCATGTGGTAAATCTTCAATTAATACTTGTCAAAAGCAACACATGAAAAAGGTTAAACTGGGGGTTTTACATAAATCTTGATAGATAAGATTCAAACAAAATCCTACAACAGCAGTTAGTTTTGAATGTTTTGTAATGAGCAAAATGAGGGCTAGAAAGATTATCACCTGTCTGAGTTCAAACAGTTCATTAGTTAATACCAAACCTACAGCTCAAAGCTCCCAGCAACATGCACACTCTTAAAAAAAAATGTTAGTCCCCTTTGTTTTTTCTTTACTTTCCTTTAAGAGCCTCTATTCTGATAATTTATATTCATGCCTAGGCATTGAGTACCTCTACATACTAACATTAATAGGAGCTCAAAGGAGTAACAGAAAAATAATCTACCATAAAAGTCTCAATTAATATAATAAAACCACAACTAAAAATATTACTGCTATCTGACAACTCTATTTATCATTTCTGTTTGTGTAGCTTTTTTTCTGCCCTGCGTATTTCCCTTCAAAGAAAATGGAGAGCCACTATCGAATTGTGCCAGAAAGAGCCATCGTTTGTGGGCTGTGCATTGTACAAACACTCCTTTAAAAGCATGGATCATCGTGACGTTTTATTTAGATATATCTTTCAAAGAAGAAACTGCCTATGTGCTGTCAGTTGATGGAAAGCAGCCACAATTCCTCTTTTCAAACAGTTGGGCGCCCAGAGGGGACCAACAATTCAGATCATGCTATACAGCAACTGCGGTGTGCTTGCATTCCCTGTAGCCAAGTTCTCAGATAAGCCCCTGGATGGCATTATACCAAGTGAGATGATGCCTCTTTCCATGCTATGTGTCTGTGTCTCCAGCTAAATTTTAGGTGAGCCTTACTATATTACAAAAACTTGTTTGCTTTTTCTTCTTGATTATTTCTTTTTTGCCTCTCTCTATGTTCCTACTTTACCAGGCACCAACTATGTGCAGAAAGCCCCCAAACTAATACATGAGAAATATATTTCATTGACTCAGAATGTGATAATGCTCTGGTGTTTCCTAGAGACATTTTTTTTTTTTTTTTGCCAGATGAATCCAACTAGATCTCCAAGTAATAACCCATTGGAATAGTGTAGCTGAAAACTAATCACACCAACTGATCTTTTTCTACTCCTTAAAGGTAATTGACTAGGTCTCCCTCCAATTGGACTCTAGGACTCTTTGCAAGGGTGAGGCATTGTCTTTGTTAAGACCTAACCAAAAGACATCTAAAAACAATGAAAAAGGTAAATAATTGTAACTCCTTCAAACAACTAACCAAGTGAATACCAAGAAGCTGAACATGAGTCATCTAGAAAGAGGAAGATGAATTTATAGAGAGAAAAAGGGTGGGTAAATACCATGGTAATATTCTATGAACATATGTGTAAATGGCTCAGGTAACTTGAAGGGTTTGGTGAGGCTGGGAGCAATTCGGAAAGCAATGGAAGGGCCGACATTGATCAAGATGCTTTGTGTTAAAAAAAAAAACACAACAACCCCCAAAACGCATAATATTGAATCGAAACTCCTTTGTACATCTATTTTAAGATAATAAAAAATTAACAAAAAAGAGATACAAGATAATGGTAATAATGAGACCTGAACTTTGGACTCAGAAGATAATTAACATATGAGTGCAGATATGGAAGGAGAAATGGTAAGTATTTTGCTGAACTTGAGGGGACGGGAGGAAGTACAAGGAGAGAACAAGAGCACAGTCTGGGTGAGATACACCCAAATTCATTCATTCATACCATGTCGCATGGTAATTTGGCAGATGGGGAGAAAACAGAGGCATTGCAGCCAGACTGACTGAAACCCAATCCAGCCACACCACTGACCAGAGCTACTGAAGCCTTAGACTCAGTTTATGGACATGATAACAATAAAGATATTTTTAAATTCTTTTTTCTGAATAATTATTTATTGTCAAAGTGATGTACAGAGGAGTTACAGAGGGCTTGTACTCAGGGCCTGACTATTCTTTCTGCATTTTTTAAACTCAAGGATAGCAGGTTCAACAAACTGAGCCATGGCTCACCTTCTTGCTTTGTGTGTGTGTGTGTGTGTGTGTGTGTGTGTGTGTGTGTGTAGTACTTAGTGAGATTTAATACAGTAGCTAGCAGGGTTTAATGAGTTAACCAATGTCAGGTGATTAAAGCAGCACTCAGTATATTGTGAGGCATATGCATGGATTGCTCTCATATTTATTCTTTGGGCATCTACTGTAATTTCCATTCCACATTTGGTATTGAGCATTGAAATATTAATGTTAATTAATACAACAGTCATCCCTCATTTTGTGAGCTTCTATCTGTACAAGGGCTAGCCTTGTGCAAAAGAGTTCAGGGACAGTGCCCAGGAATGACAAGAAAAAAGAAGGAAAAGCTCAGTGAGAGCAAACATCACCAGTAAGACCATGGCTGAGCAGCACTGGCCGCTTAGTAATCACAGATAAGGCTCAAGTCACAGAGCCAAGGAGGGGGAGAAACAGAAGGAAATGGGGCCAGAAGCACAAGGAAGGGCACATACCCCGAACCAACAAAACCAAGTTTTACATGAAGAATAAGAGGAAGCCATTAAAGGGCTGTGTACACTGAAGAGGAATAGCCAGGTTTATTTTGTTAATACATCATTTTGAGAGCAAGTTTAGATTTACAGAAGAATTATACTGAACGCACAAACCCCATTCTTCCTCTCCCTCAATCCTCCAACACCTAATCTCCATTTTTAACATCTCCCATTAGTGTGGTGCATATCTTACAACCGATGAACACCCGTTAGTGCGTGATTATCCACGAAGGTCCCTAAGCTCACATCAGAGTTTGTCCTTGTGTTGTAGAGTTTCATGGGTTTGGGCAAATACCTAGCATCATTCATCCACTCTCATGCTCTGTTCTACCACCCTGTGAAGAACATGGTGATGAGAATCCAGAACCCAGTGTTGGCATGGCTAGTGGCCTGGACTAAGATGGTGGTGTGATGTGGAAATCAGAGGAAAGGACACACTCAAGACTATTTTTAATTCTGGTGGATTAATAGCTCTACACTTGAATGTCATGATCTCTGAAGTTGCTCATAAGAGAAGGGTGTTCCTACTTACATCGACTCTCATGGACACTGGCAAAGGATTTTCTTTCCAGCTGCCATCCAATGCACCATACCATCTTAAGCACTTGCCAACGCTGTCCAGCCCTGGCCCTTACCTCTCCTCCACTCACCTGCAGGCAGAGCAGGAGTATGCAGGACTTTCAAGGAGTTGCACATCTCTTCCACGCATGTTCTGCTAACCAAGATTTGGTCTGCAAATACACTCACCATTTTGCAAACAATGCGCATTTCCCTCTGTCCAGAAACCGAACTCTAGATTGCTCTTTGGAAAATATCCTCTCTCTCCTCATCTACGTGTCCAGGAGCAGCATATGCAAGCAAGGAAGGCACTCAAATCTCCTTCCCATCCACAGATTGCCTACAAGATGGACATTGATCGAATAGCCAAGTCCATGAGAATTGGGGTTCATGTGAAACCCCGAAGGAAAAACACTTGCACTAGATTTGAACCTTAACGGGGAGAAGACTGAGAAGAACCCCTGTATGAAATGGAGGCACCACAAAAGAGCCAAACCTGGCAAAGTACATGAGAAACATGTGACATCGGAATCCATCTATTTATCTGCTGCACTTTTTGCTGGAATGTCCACAATGGAAATTCATTATTATGTGTTTAGGCCTTTTTCCATGCAATATGTCTGTGGCTAGTAACTTCATTGTTGCTTTCAAATCCCATATATAAATAGATAAATGGATATATGTATTTTGGAAATTTATATATTTATATGTACATATAAGTATGTATGTATATATATAACTGTATATATACATGCAAATATGTGTATATATAATATATATAATTTTTCAATGATGGGAATGGAATCTAGGGCCTCTCTCAGTAGGCAATTTTTCTTCCATGGAACTATACTCCAGATCAACCCATAATTCTTTGTTTTCCCCATAATTTTTTAAATTAATTAATTAATTAATTGTCAAAGTAAAGTACTGAAGGGTTACAGTTTCATACATAAGGCAGTGAGTATATTTCTTATCAAGCTTTTTATCTCCTCTATCATTTTTCTCCCACCTTTCCCCCTCCCCAGTTTTCTTCCCATCCTCCCCCAAGTTGTACAGTTGGTTTACAGCAGATTGGCTTGTAAGTATTGCTGTTGCATTGGTTCACCTTTGATCCTTTGTCTCTTCATTTTGGTGTTCCCTTTCCCTAATTCCAATAAACGTACATACAATACTCATAATTCTTATTAGTCAAAAAATGTTGTAGAGATAACAAAAGACTGAATATTTCCTAGTTGTTTTCCTCCGTTTCTGTAGCATGGTATTGTAAACCAGTTCCCTGAGAAGCTGTGGAAAATGTAGGAGAATTTCTCAACTCTATATGCATATTGAGCATTACTTAATGAGTCAAATATTAACATATGAGTAATATGTCTATAAACCTCTCTAATCTATTGTTTATTAATCTCTGATGATTAACAAAATGTAATTTCATTGTAATTTTATTGCTGAGCTTACAGTAAATATCTTTCAAGAGATATTCTAGGAGTTCATATGGAGCTAGATAGGTACCTTGTCTGAGCCCTTACAATATACCTGATACTGAACGTAGTCAGCACCTTAAAAACAGCATGTGGTTAGCAGGCTCTGTAAACATGTCCATCTCGTGCAAATTCTTCGGTTGATCCACGCTTCTATTGCAATTTTCTTTCCAGTTTACACCACCGTATACATAGAAAATGATATTTGCATTCTGATCGAAGGTGAAAAAGCTTGCAGTTGGAGATGGCTTGCAATGGATCACGGCTCTTCTAACTCCCATTTAGTAACCCTGAAGAATGAGAGATAGTTACACTGGCAAAACTAAAATATTTTCATGGCTCTGTTTTATGCTGCAGCCTAAGGCTGCATTTCCAAGGCTATTCCATTAGATATAATATCTTTAATATCACGTGTGTGATTATACTCCACAGTTTGCCTCCTATAATTCTTCAGCACCAAAACTCCTACACATGTAATTGTATATGTGTAAATTCCATCATACGTATGTAATGCATACACACAGAAGTATGTAGCGTGCATGCGTTTACTATTCTACTGCATTATCTCATTACTACACCTTCCCGGCACCCAACTTCTGCATTCAGGTGCACCCTTGTTTTCAAAAGAGAAACTGAGGCAAACTCCAAAGTGAACATTTGAGCCGAAACAAATCTACATCTAAAATTGACACACTTACTTGTCACAATATATTGATTGCTAGCACAGTTTGAATTTGCACCTCATTTTCTTCACTCACTTTGTTCTGGTTGGATGAACAAGAATGAACAAAATGATTTTTAGATCTACCATCTTTTCTTCATTGTCTTTTAATTTAGGTCTGTGAAAGTAATGGCTTAAAAATTATTAAACCTGCTATCACCTAGCTGCGGGTAAGTATCTTGTGATGTACACTTCTGCTACTGTCATTAATTTATCTTGTTGGATGGTAGCTTTATAGCTTTATTCTTCCAAGCAGCTGCCTTTAAGATGATTGGCTTCTGTCTCAGTCTGAGCTGTATTCAAGGAGGTGAGTGTGCACATTTGGGTGAAAGAGAAGCCTGAAGTTCATTCTTAAGTGCAAGAATTCCAGCACCCAGTTACCTCAGCCTTGAAGCATCAGAAGGTGGCAGGAACAATTAAGTCATAAGGCTTTAAGCTGATACAGATAACTTCTTGTGAGAATCTCGAAGGAGATTCAGGCTGATTAGGCTTTGGTCTTCCTCTGATAAAAAAGCTTTTACTTTTAATAAGACAAAAGGTTATCTCTGTCAAGTTTAAGTTGAGTTTGATTTCTCCCTCCCATCTCCAAATAATATTTTACTCACTGTCACTAGGAGCCTAAAGAGACAATTTTTGTTATGACAGTACTTAATTATCTTTGATACTCAAAGCCAAAATTTAAATCTCTTGTTTATTTTTAGTTGACAAACAATTGTTTCTATTTATGAGGTATGATGTGGTGTTTCGATCTATGTATGATGTATTAGGTAAGGCCAATCCACATATAAACCATCTCAAATACTTATATTTTTTGTGATGAGAATATTTTAAAATCTACTCTGTAAATTTCCAGCATATATTGTGACTAATGTAGTCACCAAGCCACACCGTCGATCTCCAGAGATTCTTCCTCTTGTCTCATTGGAATTTTGTACCAGTTGACCAGTGTTGCCTTATTTTTAACATCCCCCTCCACCCTGGAAACCTTCATTCTGTTGTCAAATTCTATGAATTTAACTCATTAAATAATCAGTGATGCAGTGGGCAGGGGGTAGGCATGTTTGCACATGTTAGCACTCCTAGCTATTTTACTTGGATGTGCCATCCTTCAAACTCATCCATGATATTGCGCCAGTAATGGGATTTTCTATGGTAGACTATGGTAAACAAGGAGAACTAAGAAATTTAATCATTAAGAGATAGAAATAGTACTAATGGTTAGACAACTGATGGCTGCCTCTCCCCTTTTTCATCCTGGCAAAGCAGTTTGTCTTGGAGTCACCCAGATGGGAATTAACACCTGCAAGTTGACTTTCTTGATTCGATGTTGTCTCTAACGTATGCTAAGATGACCATGGGCAACTGATTAACTCTCCTGTCTCTTATAATATATGCAGTTCAGAATATCTATCTAGTGGGAGGGTTATAGGTTCTAATACATTAGAGTAAGAAAAGAACTGGGGATTTGATATGATTTCAGCAAAAACACAAGAGATAAGTATAACAGAGGTTATGAAGGAAAAGGAATCCTTATGCAATCTTATTGAGAATGAAAATCAGTACAACCACTGTGGAAAACAGCTCATCCAAGAATTAAAAAAAAAGAGATACCATACAATCTAGCAATCCAGTATGGGGTTATATTAATTGGAAACAAAAATCACAATCTCCAGGAGACAGCAGGGCTCTTATATTCATTGTAGGATTGTTCACAATTAGCCAAGATAAGAAACAATTTAAGAGTTCTTTAATGGATGAATGGATAAAGAAACACACACACACACACACTCACACACACACACACACACACACACACACACACACACACACCCCCACACAGAGACAGAGACAGAGACAGAGAGGTCTCCCTCATGCCCTCTTTGTAGGACAGCCAGGGATAAGAGGACACTGTCTACCTGGGCAGAACCTGACGTGCTCCAGCTCCTTGAGGAAATAGGAACTGCTGCTCAGTTCTGGCTAAACTCACATGATTCAAGATGATCGAAAAATCTGATTACTGCACTATGGATCAGAAAAGAATAACTATGGGCCAAAGCTAGTTTGCGGCTTATAAAATAGTTTCATTGCAACACAGCCATACTTCTTTGTTCATTGCTCATCTGTGTCTGTTTTTGTGCTACAAAGGTACGGTTAGTGGTTAAGTGAGATAGTATAGCTCTCAAAGCCTAAACTATTTTGTATTTAGCCCTACACAGAAATGTTTAACAGCCCCTGAATGACATAATCTAGATGCTGATAGACCCACTTTTTGGAAAATACTAGCTGGTAATGAGGAAATGTATATTGTGACTAACAAATACTGTCCTCTTAAACACAATGGATTTTCAATCAGAACAGACCGCTTTTCCTTTTTAAGAGAGATATCTCCTAGGTATCTTTGTCTTCTTACAATTTCTGTGCAAGATGTCAACTATCCCTTAAATCATTGCAAACGCTGTGCCACCTTATTAACAAAAATAAAATTTGGGGCTGGGGATATAGCCTAGTGGCAAGAGTGCCTGCCTCGGATACACGAGGCCCTAGGTTCGATTCCCCAGCACCACATATACAGAAAACGGCCAGAAGCGGCGCTGTGGCTCAAGTGGCAGAGTTCTAGCCTTGAGCGGGAAGAAGCCAGGGACAGTGCTCAGGCCCTGAGTCCAAGGCCCAGGACTGGCCAAAAATAAAATAAAATAAAATAAAATAAAATTTGACTTCAAGTTCCTGGAAGCTTTGAATATTAACTAAGCTGCTTCAGTAGAAGAAAGGAGGGAAAGAAAGAAAAGAAGGAATGAGAGAAATACAATTAGAATCATACAGCAGGCCAAACTGGAGGCTTAAGGCCATTTCTGCACTAAAGAACACACTGTTTAGGATTAGGCAGTTCTAGGTTTTAGTTCAATGTTAAACCCTACTGGCTGTAGATTAAAAAAAAACTTGACTGGTAACTTTATTACAATAAGCAGATTGAATTTAATCATAAATAATAGCTTGATTGAAGAAAAATCACTTAAATTCTCTGACTTTCAATTTCTTTGTCTGTAATATGAAGACAATAATACAGTAACTGATAATAAGGACATGTGCTGTACTTACATAAGCATAAATATAACTTCAATTATTTAAA
This sequence comes from Perognathus longimembris pacificus, assembly GCF_023159225.1. Taxonomy (NCBI): domain Eukaryota; kingdom Metazoa; phylum Chordata; class Mammalia; order Rodentia; family Heteromyidae; genus Perognathus; species Perognathus longimembris. Next base: position 11,033,534 of record NC_063172.1, read on the forward strand.
GAAGCAAAGTGACTATACACATACATTAGTGTGTTATGTAATCTCTGTAAAGTATTATAGACTAATAAAATAATTTTGGTTATAAGTAAATTAAAGTTAATTGTATATATACAGACTTGTATATAAGTCTGTAATTTATTTATACCAACATGAGCTGTCAATGGCTGATCAGAAATGTTCCAAATGGAAGGCAAATTGGATTAATTGATGAATGAATGGATGGATGGATGGACCGATGAATAAAAATTATAATTCAATATGAATTGTTTGAGTACTATGTTTATTTCTTTTGGTTCTATGCATTGTTCAAGTCCCTCGAAACTCTAAAGGACACAGTGGGATACAACCAAGTTAATCTTTAACTGTTGAGAAAGAAATGTACTGTCTATTCTGCATCTACACTTGTAAGCAGATTTCCTATGTTTGACACAGGTTTCCTTGGAAGGTTGAGCAGCCTTTTCCGAGTGCAGATTTACAATGCAGTGATCTGGCACCTTTACAACTCTCTACAGTCATAGCCCCACAACCTACAAGAGTCAGTGGGACTGGAATCAGCAGCTCCCCAATAGTAGTGAGCATACCACAAGCTTCTATGTAGAGGATTTATGAACTAGGGGGGCGGGGAATGGAAGGGAAGATGGTAATAAAATACAAGAAGAGCCTGGAATGATATGATATGCACCAGGACATGTGGAATTATGGGGAGATGTTACAAGGAAACTGAAAAGTGTCCCCACACTGCTTTCCTTTTGAAGGGCTTGGGAACCCTTATAAAGGGACTTGACATGGAGTTTGTTCTTAGTTTCCCTTTGTCTTCTGCCATGTAAAGATGCAGGAAGAAAGTCACTGCCAATATGACAAACACACATTTCTGGGATTATGCTAGAGCAGCACAGACAGAATGGACTGATGGGTCAAAATTAGGGCAGGAAGAGAGGAAGGACAGAGAATGCAGTCTTAACAATGAATGCATATTCTACAAAATTAAGAAACTCGAGGGAAGGGGTGGAGCCCGAAGGGATGGAGAGAATGATGAAAGGGGCGACATTGATCAGGACGCACTGTAGTCATTAACTGCTTCACTGAATTGCAATTCTCTTGTACAACTACTTAAAGATAATTTTGTTAAACTGCTGACTTATGCCTGTAATCCTCGCTATTCAGGAGGCTGAGATCTGAGGATCGAGGTTCAAAGCCAGCTGGGACAGAAAGTCCATGAGGCTCTCATCTCCAATTAACCACCAGAAAACCAGAAGTGGCTCTGTGGCTCAAGTGGCAGGGTGCTAGCCTTGAGCTGACGAGCTCAGGGACAGCGCCTAGGCCCAGACTTCAAGACCCATGATAATGATGATATGATATTCTATGCAACTAAGGGGACTTTCCTTCTCTGATTCTTGTTTGATCCCTGAAAAAAATGTCTTTTATCTTCCAAGATGTCCCAGGGATTCTATTTAACCCTATGTCATCTGGATTCACATGACAGGAGGGAAGACTACAGAACAATTAGCTAGTATAGGTAATAATACTTCATAGTAGGAATAATGCCTCTTGTCTTATGAAGTCCAACTATATCTTGTATTCATATCCTATTCGTTCTATATCAAATCATACAACAGCACTCTTGTTAGAAGTTTGGGGCTCACAGGTTATAAGCTTGGCCACGTCTATCTCCAGAGGCATGTTTCTTGACTACTTTAAGTTGCTGGTTTTGTAGAAAACACAAGAATCTTTTAAAGAACATGAAGAAAAATGCCAAAAGGAATTCTCTCTATATTTTTTTTTTCCAATTCTACCTCCGGGCTATGCCACACAAGAATAGCATGGGCTCCTCTATTTTCCTTCTCCATTGGTATAAGGACATTTATTTTAGTGCTCCCAGTAGCTAATTTGACCCTGTATGACCTCTTCTCTCAACTTGGTAAAGCCCTGTGGACAATTTGCTGCAGAGAATGATATGCCAAAGAGCATCTCCTGCTGTGCTAGTGGATGCTAATAAGCATGTGGGGCACCCAACTATATGGTTTGATTGACCATGGAGCCAAAAATTCCCATCATAAACTGGGTTGTGTCACAATGACTTCACCAAGTCCTAAGTGCATAGGAGGCCATTAGTAATCCACCCGAACTAGGTAGTATATCTGTGATTGAGGCAAGAAAGGTCAGTGAGACTTAGGAAATGGTGGCCCACTTATTCAAATTACCCACTACCATTGAACTGCTCATTATTCATCAGTTCCAACTTTATGGCTAACTGAGAGAGGATGAAAGGGACAAACTTGGTTCAGGGATGAGTTGAGTTAGAATGCGTATTGGAGCTGAGAATATTCCTAATGAACTGACTTTTGTTCAGTGCACCTCACCATCCACTTGGTACTAGAAGACAAGCAGCCTCAACTTAGGAAACACATGGATAGATAAGCAGATGACAAGTGGGATGGCTGGAGGCTTGGGGATCTGAAGAAAGAAAAATTGGAAGACGATGTCCCAAGCCTCCTGGAGGAGGGGCATGAAGATGGGACTTAAGCTAAGATGCAGATTATTGTCTCTGAGAGCACTGCCCGTGCAAGTGGCACTTAATAACCAATACAGAGTGATTCAGCCAGCTGACAGCTGAGCCAGCCTCTGTTGCTGATATTAAAGGAGAATGGGAGTCTTCTTGGCCTCCTCATTCTGCTAGATCAGCAACTTACTTCTCAAGTTAGGCTCCTCAAAATGCCTTTATCTATATTCCATTTTACAATTCCCTAGGTTCTGGTCCTGTTCATTTCCCAGGTCAGAGAGAAACATACTGCAAATTCTAACCTCATTTTTGGAACACACTAATATTTTGCAAAAATCAGTGTAAGCTTTGAATCCAGGCACATCTATGCCTTGCCTCTTTATTTATAAGCAGAATAGCCTACAATATACTTATGTACCTGAAATTTAAATAGACATAATGTCCACTTAAAGAGTATTCATTGTGTAATAATGTTGCAAAAGGTTTTGTGCATTTCCTGTCACAAGTTAAGAGTTAAATGGCATCCATGGGAATGAAAATTCTTCAGTCAGATGTCTTTATCCACCTACAACTCTCCCTCTTACCTTGCCTCAAACTTCAGATGTCTTCTTGGCTTAGTCTCGCCAGGCTGCTATCACCAAACATCCTAAACCTGGTCACTTGTGAGTAACTGAAGTTTATTTTTCACCATTCTAGAGGTCAGAATAAAAGTGCCACCATATCTAGTCTCTTGCTGCATTCTGATCTGTCTTTAGGTACCATATTCCAGTGATATCACCACCTGGTCTATTGGACAAGTACGTTTTTGGCGTCTCCTTACTGGTAATAATCTTATTCAAAGGTGTTCTACCCATGACTTAGACCCCAAAGTCTAGCCTTCCCCAAAACATCCCCTTGTGGATTAGGATATCAGCATGTGTATTTTGCAAATTATATATACATATATGTATATCCATATATAATATATATACATATTCAGAATAGTGCACTTTTAAAGTGATTTTATAGCCAAAATTCCCCACCCCCCAAAAAAAGATTTCTTCTTGAAGCTACATCCAGTCCTCTAGGGATGACAGTCAGAAGGAAAAGCTGGGCTAAATGCTTTTTAAGCTCACCAGGCAGCAAGGCAGCACCTCCCTCCCCCACACCCTGGCCCCCAACTTGTACTTCATTTTCCTATATGACTCCCCAGTGTGTGTTAAAGATCCCCAGAGTAAAGGCAGCTTAGAACAACTGCTACAAGCATGTAACAAAGGGGACTTATGTAATAAAGGTCTAAAAGATATCTATCATTTAACAAAGCAATTACACACATTCTCCAAGGCCGAGCCACCTGGGCCCTGCAGACTATTCTGGTAAGCCTAATAAAATCATTACAATTATGCACCCACAGTCAGCCACAGATGCAGACTAATAAAGAAACACTAATGTAAAACAGACAACAGCTAAGCAATATAGAAAGAGAGAATAATGGCAGACCAGCATATCTTGGCTAACAATTGTACATTCTGTGAATTTTAAAAACCAGCAATAATTCAGTGTTAGCGCTACCTCAGCATGCAGTATATTAGTTTTCCCTGTAAGGTAGAAAACAAACCAAAACACAAACCCAAATAATGTGGACAAAATCTGAATTTTGATTCTAACTCTGCCACTCAGTGATATTTTCAATGATAAACAGGAAAAATATTATATAAGGTATCTTCTCATCTAACTAACTCTTGCACTGGAGTCTGCTTTCTTTTTCAGGTTTCTATCTTAATGTAAAGATGAAGGGAAGCGAAAGGAGAAAGAAGAATGGGAACTAAAGGGTGGGTTCATTTCCGAAAGCTGATGCTAACAGCATCGTGATTCTCTCATCTTGTAGAAGTGTTTAAGCTAATGTGAGAAACAAAAAGAAAATCAAAACAAAGCCAGAGAGCAGCTGGCAAATGGAGCAGGCATGATATAAACTGTGAATCAACAGATATGATGAAGTATCTCTTATATGTGTCCAGAATTCTGCTATCTACGAAGGAGTCATAAGCAGAGTACTTGCTCAACTAATTCAGTACTTTCAGTCTTCACGAAATTTCTACAAGAAGCTCCATAGACATGAGCAAAGCTTAGTTTTCAAGCATTAGAGCCCCTCTCTAGTGTTTGGCTTGGAGAAAGGAAAGATTCTGCTTAGACCCCATCAAAGTGGAAATGCATTAGCACATGTAATCAGGTGCAGTTGACTCCATATGCCACACAGAGGACCCAGTTCTCTCGGCTGTCAGTGTCATCTCAATCCTATTGCTCTACCACCTACCATTCACGCTGGATGGTCACCATGTCAGTCTGGGGTAAGAATCTACTTGCTCCTGGCCAGCAAAAAGGAAAATCCCTTCCTCCTCCCGGGTATGGACTGCCTATTCCTCCCCCCAAGTTGACAGGAGCAACTTGGATCATATGGCAAGTATTAATTCAGTCCTTGTTGCTCAGAGATGCCATGTGTTGGAATGGTGAAACCAATGAGTGCCACTCTCAGAGCAGAGAGTGGGACCATGTTCCTCTGAATTGTGAAGATAACGTGGGGAAATAAGAACCAATGTAGGTTGCTTGCAAATGAAGAGAGGAAGTGGAGGTTGGGTAGACAATCAATAATTTCATTATGTGTGTATAAAATTGGGAGATTGGCAAGTAGCAGAACCAGCACTGAACTAGTTATTATACAACCACAGACTGATTTCTTCAACTTATAAAACAATGGCCTTTCCTCTACTGTAAAAATTACTTTCTACAGCTACACCAGAAAGATGTACAATAACCATCCAACCCAACAACAACTTGATTTTGTAGTCAACTCATTGGCATAAAGGATAACACACTTATCAGGGTAATCAAATTCAACATTTAAAGTCTAGAAAATCAGAGAATATCCAAGGAATACAAATACCATGCCCACAGAAATAATTTCTTTTGAATGAAAGTCAATTCAGTTGTAAATACATAATAAAAATGCCTTCCCAATAACAAATATTGATGTGCCATTTAGTCCAACTTAGTAATATTGATATTTGTTCATCAGAAAGCACTGCTGTTGCATTTAAAAATTGCAAGAGGTATAAAAAGCAATTATAATTGTTTAAGTGACTAGTCATAAACAAAACACCTCAGCCAGATAAGCTTTCTTTAATTTCTTCTGGCTGCTACTGATAATGGTCTGTAAATAATGCCGACCCAGTGTCTGGTGTCTCTGAAATATTTAACAGTGGGATGGAGATGAGCTGGCTAGGTACAGACCTTGTATGGAGTTGAGATCTTGATCCCCAAACATTCGCTAGTCCTCTGAAGTTATTCCAGTGCTCTAGAGATAAACATCCTCTCTATACAAGGAGGTTTTTGTCTCATAGAAGACAAAGATGGGGGAGCTGCAGTCTAGGAGAGCAAGTTCCAGTTTGTTGCCATGAAGTAAACAAGCCAGGAAATGGGCCTTCTGGAACATCTGCCAGCCGCTCCTTTAGCATGGAGTCATGATCTGGTACTCTGAGCCAGGTCACTAAACCCAAGAAGAATTTCCCACCTCTATGCTATATTCTTCTTCTGAAAAGTAGTTCAGTAATACTTTAGTGTATGAAAGATTTTAGTGGATAGTATAAAATTGTAATTCAATTGAAGTATCAAAATGAGACACTGTGAAATAGTACTCACAGTTATTATAGTGGTACTTATAGCTGTTATTTTCTTTCTACTATATTCTTCCTGGCCCTCATTCTTGGCTAGTCACGACTTTTATCCAGTGTCATGGATTTTTGCCCTTCTCATCAGAAATTCCACTGAAATTTTAATTTTGTGGATATCTCCATATTCATTTCTCTCCTGTTTTGAAGTCTTCCCTGAAATCCATTTGCCTGTGAATAACCTTCGGAACCAAGAATTGGCAAACTTTTACAGTTGCAAATCCTCAGCAGAAGACATACTATACCTGTACAATTCTATTTATGGAACTTTGAATTTTATATCATATTCTTATCATCCTTCTTTTGATTTTCCCCCATATTGGGTCATCAGACATAGACTCATAAGACTCAGTTTGACCTGTGAGCTGTGCTTTGCAGATTTCCTGGTCTAAAGCCCTTTCCTCCAGTATCCTACTTCATCCACATTCCCAATCCAGCCATCTCTCATCAGCATTTACTCTTTCCCCAGTGTACTGATATCATACCACTCCTGCTAAATTGTCTCTGTCTTTTGTAAATGTGCTCACTGTGCCCAACCACCTCAACATTTTCATTTTTATTTATTTTTGGAGGAAGTACCAAAGTTCGAACTCACCCTTGAAGCCAGGTGTTCTACCTCCCTTGCGCTATCAGAAGGTCTTTGGATATTCTCTTATCCTCTCTAAGTCCCAGTTTGTGTCACCTCTTTCAGAAAACGTTTCCTATTGATCCTAGGTTAAAATATCATCTCCATCCTTTATCATGACAATTTCCTGTCCAGCTATGCATTAAGGAACTTGCATCACCTTATCGTTAAAATGTAGATACGAGATAGTTATTATTTAGATTATCTTATAAATGGGAAATTGAAATTCAGCATGATTATATGCTCATAATTATAATGGTCATAACAGATGACCACACCAAGATTCTAACTTAGACATTTTGGGCCCAAGACAAAACCCACAGGAAGACATTGCTTTTTAAATTCCACACACACCACCCATACTGGCATTTTATTTGTACTCCTTTTATGATGCTGATTTCATTTCAACTCACTATTAGAGTTATTTGTGTGATTTCTTCACCTCCTCTTCAGCAGTCTGTAAGGCACAGACCCTGTTTTATTCATATTTCTATCCACAAGGGGATTTGCATAGAATCACTGCTTAATACATCCTTATAGAAAGAAAGAGCACCATTCAGTATATAGTTGTGGCAATGAATTCCTATTATTAACTTTTGTATTTGATTTCCTGTAATCACTACCTTTGATGAAACAGAATAGACCACTGCTTTTTTCCCCTCAGAAGACAAAACGGAGTGGGGGGGGGGGGAGAGGAGGAGGAGGAGGAGGAGGAGGAGGAGGAGGAGGAGGAGGAGGAGGAGGAGGAGGAGGACTGACACCCATCAGTCCATATGGAGACATTTTGTTTCTGCTCAAGTAAAAACTGTATAACTACACATATGACAATGCATGGGGCCAATCATTCGGGATTTTTAACACTTTCTTTTGGAAAAACATAACACACACAGAGAAAGAGAGAGAGAGAGAAGAGAGAAAGAGAGAGAAAGAGAATTGTCCTTAATGACTTCCATTAGCATGTAAACTCTTGAGATTAGCAAGAGATCCCATGGGCTGTTAAAAGTCATTGACAACGACAACTGGCACTGCTGTTAGTTGGCATGGAACCTCCTCCCAGCCTGGCTTTTGACCGGGCATCCCCTATCTCTGCGGCACACTTGGGTCATCTAGTATGGAACTTTTGTCTGGCTGTGGCATTTGCCAGCCCTGACAGACCAAGCAATCACAACTGCCATCCTTTCCACATCTCCACTTGACAAACCTCCAAAGTGACTGATTCTCCTGTCTTTGCAGGTTAACTTTGACAAATCTTTTCCTTCTTCAGACGTGATAGCTGCTATACTATTAAATAAAGAACCTGATGCCTTGAGGAGCAGTCTGGCAAAATGGCACAGAGCTTGGGAGCCAAGAACTCCCATTCACTCACCATGTAGCTTTCCATGTTCCAAATTGTGCATCTGACCTCCGTTTCCATTGCTTCTAAAGCCATTGCTACTAAAACTAGTACCCCCTTCACAGAATTTTTAGTATGGGGAGAGAGTATAGTTTCCAACACACAGTGGGTACTCATTGACGTGACATCTTATCACAGTATCTTTGGAAGCAAAAAGTGAGGAATTCACAAGACGTTTGTTTTATAACCACAGGGGTTTGTTGTTTTGTTTTGCCTTGCTTCATTGCTGTTGCAGGAATATGATTAAAAGTTGACTCATGGCTGGTGTCACAGTTAGAGTGCATTTTAAATGAGTAACAATTCTAAAAGTTAAAACCTCTGGATTTAAAATTCATGACGAGAGAGTAGAGACTAAATTGTGCAATAGATAGACTGAAAGTCTCTGGTTTATAAGCATATGCAGGAGAAATGAGATGCGAAGGGAAAGAATGATTACAGGCTGTTGGTTACCCAGGTCCAGGGACCCCAGGACTGCTTAGTGCCACCAGTCCTTCAGCTAGACATGCTCTGACCACAAGTGCAGAAATCTATCCCCTGGAAAGTTTTCTTTTTATTTTCCTATTCAGCTTCCTCTTAACTTCCCCTTTGAGACAAATCAAACAAATCATATTGTATCTTATTTTCCCTTCAGTCTTTCCTAATCATAGCCAAGCGAATATTATCAAAGGTTAATTTTTTTTCTTCCCAGAGTATATGCATTTCTCTTAAATAATTTCTCCTCCACTTCTTGATATTTAATCAATTGTTATTAATAAATTCTACCTCCATTACTACCTTTTTTTTTCTGAACACTCATGTAACCTAACTCCGTAAGCTACCTGTCAATATAGCTATCAAATAAGAGAACGACTCTGAGTTTTATAATAAGGTATCCTTTTTTGTAAGTTTCTCAGTAACTGAAGTCCACAAATATGTTCAGGAATTCTACTTAGAAATCTCATTCCTATATTTTTCCGAGGTAATTTTGCTGTTGTCGTAGCTATACTCAGGGACTTTAATGACTTTGTCCTTAAGGCTTGTATCATGGCACTATTATTGCTAGCTTTATCTAAATCTCTGCATGCACACGTTTAGGTAAGCAGACTCACAGGCTGGCTTCAAGATAGTTTTGTACATGAAAGAATTCATTCCTTTGTAGCAAGCACAAGGCCCTGAGTTCAATGCCCAGTAACTCAAAACAAAAACAAGCAAAAGCAAAACAAACAAAATCCCAGGAGTTTAATAATTTAATTATTCAAATGAATCATCAAGATTCATCTATTTTGGTATTGCATGTTGTCTATATTTTACTGATTTTTTTTCTAATTTTCTGATTTGTCTTCATAGCTATACCATTTCTGATTACATTATATTTAAGAGATTTTGCGGCTTAGTGAGTATATTTAGGAACAAGGTGTCATTTTTAAATTTTTTGTTTTATTTTATTGTCAAGGTGATGTACAGAGGGGCTACAGTTACATAAGCAAGGTAATGAGTACATTTCTTGTCAAGCAGTGTTACCCCCTCCTCGTTTTCTCCCACTTTTGCTTCCCCTGACTCCCTTCCCCCCTCAAGCTGTAAAGTTCATTTCCAACATAGTGTCTTGTGAGTATGACTGTTGCATTGGTTCACCCTCATACCCTGTCTCACCATTTTGTTTTTCTCCTTCCTTTCCCCAAATCAGATAAACATATGTACAAGACACAGTGTATCAAAATTTTAAAAAACAGTGACAACAGAAGATAAACCAAATGAAAACAAAAGAAATAACTTCACACATTACATACCAAACCTCTTGAAGTTCATTTCTATTAGCATCGTTTTATCTAGTCATATGTATGTAGCTATGGAGCTATTGTAATCTACTTCTAGGACTATCTTGGACATATACTAATTATTACAAATGAGGGAAACCATAGAGCCTACGTTTCTTTGAGATCTGGCTTACTTCACTTAATATGATTTTTTTCCCAAGTCTTTCCATTTCCTTACAAATGGGGCAGTGTGTTTCTTTCTGATGAAAGCATAGAATTCCATTGTGTATATACATACATTTTCTTGATCCATTCATCTACTGAGGGGCATCTGGGCTGGTTCTGTATCTTAACTATGGTAAATAATGCTACAGTGAATATAGTTGTGCTATTGACTTTAATCTGGCATTGTTTGTGGTCATTTGGTAAATGCCCAGGAGTAGGATTGTTGGATCATAGGGGAGCTCTATGTTTAGTCTTTTGAGGAATCTCCATACTGCTTTCCAGAGTGGTTGAACCAGTTTACATTCCCACCAACAGTGTATCAGCATTCCCTTTTGGCAGAAAGCCTGCCAGCATTTGTTATTATTTGTTTTCTTGATAATGGTCATTCTAACTGGGGTGAGGTGGAATCTCAATGTAGTCTTGACTTGATTTGCATTTCTTTTATGGCCAGAGATGTTAAGCATTTCTTCATGTGTCCATTGGCCATTCTTGTTTCCTCTCCAGATAAGTCTCTTTTTAATTCTTTAGTCCACTTATTAATTAGATGGTTGTTTCTTTGAGGATTTGTTATTTGGGAGGGTTAACTATTTGCATTCTAGGTATATTTTAGATATGAGGCCCTTGTCTGTCTGTTATATGGCTAGTGAAGATCTTCTCCCAATCTGTGGGCTGTTTATCTTGCTAGCTATGTTCGTTGCCATGCAGAAGCTCTGTAGTTCAATGCAGTCCCATTTGTCCAGCCTTTGATTTATTGTGCTTCTGGATCATTATTTAGGAAGTTTTGACCTGTGCCAGGGAGCCCTATTTTTTCCCCCATCCCTTCCTGTAATATTTTCAGGGTATCTGCTCTTACCTTGAGTTCTGTGATCCTTTGGAGTTGATTTTGGTTCAGGGTGATATATATATGGATCTAATCTCAGTTATCTACATGTGTATAGCCAATTCTGCCAGCACCATTTGTTGAAGAGGCTGTCTTTCTCCCATATGATAATTTTGGCTCTCTTATAAAAGATTAAGTGGCCATAAGTTTGTGAGATCAGTTTTGGGTCCTCAATTCTATTCCATTGGACCTCAGGCCAAACTGGTTATTTCTGTGTGTGTGTGTGTGTGTGTGTGTGTGTGTGTGTGTGCATGTGTGTGTGTGTGTTTTAATAACTAGAGCTTTATAATAGAGTTTGAAGTTTAGTGTTGTTATTCCTCCAGCACTGTTTTTGTTTTGTTTTTTTGTTTGTTTGTTTTTGGTGCTAAGGATTGTTTTTGTATTTGGGGTTTTCTATTATTCCACATAATTTTTTGGATGGCTTCTTCTATTTCATTAAATAATTAAATGTTGGAATATTAATGAGTATTGCATTGAATTTGTAGATAGCTTTGGGCAGTATTGGCATTTTCACAATGTTAGTCCTCCCAATCCAGGAGCATGGGAAGTTTTCCCACTTCCTTATATCTGCTTTAATTTCTTTTTTTTTTTTCTTGAGGTTTTTAAAGTTTTCATCATAGAAGTTCTTCACCTTTTTGGTTAAGTTAATTCTTAGTGGGGGTTTTGTTGTTGTTTGAGGCTGCTTTGAAAGGAGTTGCTTTTCTGATTTCAGCCTCACTCTTCTCATTGTTGGCATACAGAAAAGCTACTGATTTTTTGTGGGTTAATTTTATACCCTGCTATTTTGCCAAAGTTTGGGTCAGCTCGAGTAAGTTGGAATTGAGTCTATGGGGTTCTTTAAATACAGGATCGTGTCATTTGCAAATAGGGTGAGTTCTTCTGTCCCTATTTGGATTCCTTTTATGTCTGTCTCTTGCCTAACTGCTTTGGCTAGGAGTTCCAATACTATATTGAAGAGGAGTGGAGACAGCAGACATTTTTGTCTTGTTCCTGATTTTAGAGGAAATAGTTTGAACTTTTCACCATTAAGTATAGTGTTGGCTGTAGGCGTGTCATACACAGCCTTTATTATGTTGAGGGCTGTTGCATGGATTCCTAGTTTCTCCAGCGATCTCATCATAAAGGTGTGTTGGAGCGAATGCTTTGTCTGCATCTATGGAGATGATCATGTGGTTCTTGTCTTTGGTTCTATTGATGTCAAGAATTATATTAGTTGACTTGTGTATACTGAACCAGTCATAGTGTATCATAGTGTGGTCATAGTGTATGAGTTTTTTGATTATTTGTTGAAATCAGTTGGTCAGAATTTTATTGATAAGTTTTTCACCAATGTTCATTAAAGAAATGTGTCTATAGGTCTCTTTCCTTGATGGGTCCCTATCTGGTTTTGGGATGAGGAGTATGCTGGTCTCATAGAACAAGGATGTAGTGTCTTTTACTTTCAGTTTTATTGAAGAGTTTGAGGAGTATTAGTGTGAGTTCTACTTTGAAGGCCTTATAGAATTTGGCTATGAATCTGCCTGGTCCTGGGCTTTTCTTGGATGGGAGATCTTTTTTTTATTTTTTTTTTATTTTTTGTCATTTCTATTTCAATACTTGATATAGGTCTACTTAGTTGGTTTAGATCTTCTTGGTTTAGTTTAGGTATAACAATATTTGCTAGAAACTCTTCCCTTTCTTCCAGATTCTCAAATTTGTTAGCATAAAGGGTTGAAAAATATTCCCTTATAATGTTCTGAATCTTGCTTGACATTTTCATCTCTCATTTTATTTATTTGGGTATGTTCTCTTTTTAGGGGGTTAGAGTATGTCAATTTTGTTAATTTTTTCAAAGAACAACTCTTTATTTTACCGATCCTTGACATGTATTTTGTTTTTGGACTCTAATTCATTTAATTTGGACTTAATTTTAATGATTTGTTTCTGTCTACTAGACTGGGGTTTGGCTTGTTGCTCATTTTCAAGGGGCTAAAGATGCACCATTAAATTGATGGTTTGAGATTTCTCTAATTTGTTGATTGGGGAACTCAGAACTGTAAAATTTCCTCTGAATACTGCCTCTGCTATGTCTCCACAGAGCTGATAGATACCTTTTATGTTCACTTTTGTTAAGTATCATGAATATTTGAATTTCATTTCTGATCGCTTCAATGCAAGGTGTCAAATTTTAAGTAACACACACAATTACATATTTGGATGTATTATATAAGTGATAGTAGCTACTTGGATATAAACCATGGCTGGCCTCCATATTCAGTAGCTTCTGATTCAACTAGCCAAAATTCAAAATATTCAAAAAATATTATGCCTCTCTCAAATATGTTCTTTTGTTCTTGTCACTACTCTCTAGATAATATACTATTGCAACTATTTTCATGATATTTACATTGCATTAGACATAACTTTCAGGTAATTGAAAATATGTGTAAAGATATGTATGGATACAAATGAATGAGATTGTCATTTGATATATTAAACTCAAGAATCTGCAGAATTTGGTATCCATGATAGAGATAGTGAAACAAATACATAGGATAATTATGCCAGTTTATTAAAACATTTATAGTTTGTATGATATAGATACATCATAGAGTTTGTTTTATTCAGCTTCTTAAAATACTCAGGCAACATGAAAAGCATGCCTTTGTTGATTTAGTCAATATGATTACTCATGATTAAGAGATTGTGTCAGATATGAGTGGCTTCCAGTAGTAAGATGTGATCAGAATGAGTGGCCTTTTCCCTGAGTTTTCAACAACTGGAATATTCCCACAAACACTAGTTACTGAGCAAAACTGGTCAGTATATAAATGCTTACTTATTTTTTAAAGAGGGGAAAGAAAAATTAATATCTTCTTTCTCTGTTCTTTCAAATACTCTGAAAAATGCATTTAATGAAAGGGTCTCTTGAACTAATCCACAAGGGTCTAGAGAGAGAATTTGACTCACACTTAGTAGGGATTAGGGAACAGAATTCTGCATACAGCAAGTAGAGACCTGAATGGAATCACAAAGCTAAAGCATTATTTTGAAGTAGAAAAAAAGCATTAGTAGAAGTTTTACAATGTGTTCATGCAGTGGAAGAGGTCTTGCAATCCATCTGGCCAATGTATGGTTCTTGGTCCAGCACATTTCATCAAGTTAAGAAGCATGTCTAACATCCATTATATTCATTAGTAAGCTGTCTAGTGTGGGTTATTCAAAAAGTGGAGGCCTTCTTTAACCACTTCATTAAGGGATGATTGATACATCAAAAGCTGTGTATTTACTATAGACACTTTAATGAAATTTGGAGATAAGTGAGAATTTACAACAACTCACCTTTCCAAGAGCTTATTGGATAACTTCTGATTTGTATTTCAGAAGCTGAAGATGAATTACCAGGGAAGATGCATCCAACATTATCTAGTCAGAATGAGAATCACACACACACACACACACACACATACACACACACACACACAGGAAATAATAGATGATTTAACACACTTGAAAACCATAAACTTTTAAATATTATCACTATATAGACTCTTGTCTCTTCACACAGGTGCCTTAGGCAGATGCACCACATATGAGAAACAGTAGTTCGGTAAGGTCAGGAGCATGAAGTACAAAGCCTTGACAATAATGATAAAAAAACAAACTCTGCTGTCTTTTTTTTTTTGGTAAGGAAATACTGAAAATTTCTATTTAGGAATGTAAAACTTTGTTTTTATGGATGGTCATAAAAGAGGGGGCTATTGACTGAGACCTATAGAAATTATGGGGAGAGAACCCTTAATTAGGGTGGCCTAAAATTAAGAAAGAGATCAGACAAAAGGAGCTACTTTCCTGCCAAGTGATATCCCTTTAAAAATGAGTGTCCTTTGTCCCTTAGAAAAATCAAACATGTTAATTAATGGTTCTCAAACTTGGCTACTCATAGAATCATTTGTCAGCTTAAAAGTAAAGAAAAAAATCCAGAAAAAAAGAACGACCATTTCACAGTAAGGTTCAATTCACATTGACATACTTAGCTTTACTGTACTAGTAGAATTTATACTACTAATATCCAATATGCCAATTTAACATTGCATCATACAATTCATGTAAAATAATCAGAAAGATGACTGTTGTCTAGACACCAGTAGGGTTGGTATCTAGGACAACAATCATCTGAATACTAAATTTCAGGACTACATGAAGTGGGGAGATCAGGTCTGGGCCACCGCCATCTTGGCCACATGGTGAATGCTAGGTTCTGGCATCTTGTCTTCATGGTGGAGGAAGGTGGAGCTTCTGCCTCCCAGGTGATGGGTGTGTCTGAGTCCCTGGAGGCAGGGGTGGGCACTGGATGGTAGGTTACTAAACCTGTCAGTCCAGTGCCTAGGAGTCTAGTTTCCTGTGGCCCTCCCCCTGATCCTCACGCTATTCAGGTACAGACCAGCTCAGGCGCCATTATGCCATGCCACATGCCTCCATGTTTGGCTCCTGGCTCCTGGCTCTTCTCCAGTCACTATGGCATCCCACATCAGCTCTCTATAGGAGCTGAATTGGTTTCTTGGTATGTTTATGTTCTTCCTTTCCTCTCTGGCCTGTATGGCTCAGTTTCCTAATAGTGTTGAATGTATTTGCTGGCCGCTGGCCTTTGAGACAAAAGTCCACCATGTAGTCACTGGCCTTTTAATAAAGACTCCAAGATTTGACCTCTCAAAATGTGGTTTCTCTGTTTTCTCACTGTACAATATACATGGTCCTAAAAATAAGTTTGGGGTGTTGTGATTTATCTGAAATAAAGCCATCATAATTACTAAAATGTATTTGATTAGTTATTTAATCATAAGCATAAATTAATCATCAACATGTGCTAAAAAAACTATAAATATTTAATCATTAGCCATTATTTTGTAAGCATTTTTATTAGCTGCTCAGTCTGCAGTCCTGACAGGTAATGTTGCTCCTTTAAAATATGGTGGACTGATGCTACAGTTCAGTGGTGGAGTGCTTGCCTAGCATGTTGAGGCCGTAGGTTTGATGCCTAGCACTACAAAAATAAATGAGCTGAAGTAAAATGTAGTGCTAGTTATCCTTAATCTATCTAAACGGGGCACTGGCAATGTTTCAAAGGATCTAAATACATTTAATCACCATCCAATTCTCAAATGCTTTCTGCAGTGTCACTGCCAAGATTTGTTCCACTTAACCTTGAACTTCATTGATGGGGGTCTTATTGTGTCCCAAGGCCTCCAATTCAATCCTGGGTGTTACAGAAACCTATTTCCCTGTGTTTCTGCTCAACAATATGCACTAACAGACTCGTATTTTCCGGCATACTTATTGGTTCTGGGACCCAGCAAGAAACAAATATCACACTCATTTTGCTTCTGTGGTACTTACATTATACCACTATAATTTGGAAAGACAGACAGTTTGGACAAGGACAGATACTTGAATTATTGAGCTTAGGTAGGAACATATATGGTCTTTTAAAAACCAGATGATCAGTAGAGAAACTTACAGTGTTATTAAACTCCTAGTGAAAATGACTAAGCAAGTAGATAAGGAGGGTGGGAGTCAGAACAGGCACAAAGAATACAAAAACCCTGGGAAACATTCCCAGAGTTTCAGGTGCACCAGAATGCCCTAATCAGTGGGACAGGTAAAGCAGGAGGAAATTCTGGGAAATGAAACCAAAGGCAGTGGAAGAGGAGGAAGGGGAGGAGGAGGTAAAGGAGGAGCAGGAGGACAAACATGTAGATGGGCAGAGTAAATTCAGGTTCCTGGAACTGTTGCAAGGGAGAAGTGGAAGAGTAGCCCGAGGAAGCTGGAATAACTTCAGAGGAAGGAAAATCTACTCCCATTTGTCAGAAACTTTTCTTCCTTGGGCTTACTATATCTACCTACTTTATTCTCTTGTCTCCATCTTGTCTGCATTGGCATCTCTCTACAATCTTGCTGATTCTTCTTTGAATGCAGTTCAATTTTTTTTTTTTTTTTTGGCATGGAGCCTTTAACCAGGTAAAACAGTAAGCTCATGAAGAACAGTCCTTACATTTGACTAGGGTGTCCCCACATTCTCTCAGTCACCGCCTCTCTTTTGGATGAATACAAGAGAGACAATGTGTTGCTCTTCTCCCCATTGTCACTCTGGGCCTCTTATCTATTTGGTGCACATATCATTGAACAGCTTTACATGTAGCTGGCATTAGCTGCATGTTTAAAACTGAGAAACAAAAGATACAGAGAGGTTAATGAATCAATTTGCCAGTACCACAAAGAGTAGCAAGAATTGTGTCTAAGGAGTTCATCCTCTCACCCTACTATACAGTGTAACTCACTAAACCCCTATCTTCTACCGCTTGAATGCTGAACTTCCTCAGGTCAACTTCCTCAGGTCAGTTGCAGCAAAATTATTGCTACATTCATCACATCTAACATAGTGTCTGGAGGTTTTGTTTTTTTTTTGCAATCTCATTGTTGAACAGAGCAAGTTTGGAAAAGAATCTCATTTTGTATTTGTTAATTCATCTCAGGCCACCACTGATGGTATTTTCCAAAAGCTTGGGTTTCATACATATTGGTTAACATCAGAGCAGATATGACACTGTCATTATGGCATTCAGTGGGATAAAATAATCCCACACTCCCTAGGACACAGACACACACAAAGATGACCCAGGGTTCCTCTGGACCCAGTAGAGTGGAGTTACAGATTAAATTCTCTCCCAGGATGATGTGCTCCGAAATCAATAGGGAAGATGACCTAATTCAAACTAAGCCCCCAATAAGATGGATATCTTACACATGAGCGACAGATATGGATTGTCAGTTGGTAGAAGGAACAGTGAAGTCATTTTTATTTTTAGAGAACAGAACAATGGATTTTTGGTGATTCTATCGCTCTACATTAAGCAACAAGTTAATGTGACAAAGTGAAGGAAAAAAAAAGAAAGTTCAGGCAGATCTTGGAATCAGAGAACCTGACTTAATCCCTGAGTTTTATCTACTTTGATTTTCCTGTCTTGTACAACAAGATAAAAACCTTTGCCCTCCCTACTTTCAGTAGAGAATTCAGTAGAATAATGTAAATGACACTGATATGACAAAAAATAAAAAAAAAAGCCTCCCTCATGGGGTCTAATCAGAATCTGAGTTTATCTTTTTTTTTTCCCATGACCTCTAATTAAACTCATTAGATGTGGCTAGTTATTCTACCCCTAGATGAAAAGTTGATTGGACCCATAACACTTGTTGGGGTTCTGGACACCCCCTTTCTCCCCCCACGGGGAGAATGGTAACCACAAACTCTATGAAAGAGCACTCAGCCTGGCCCTCCGCCAGCGGAAGGCCAAAGGCGTGCTCACATGGGCAAACGCTAAGTTGAGGACGGGTTGCTGAAGCTTCCCCTCCCCCCAGACCCCCACATGTTACCGAGGGCGGAGGCGAAAAGGAAGGCATCAGGGACACGCTGCGGTGGTGGAATGCGTCTCAAAGACTTTAATATGGAAGGGCACTTATATAGAAGTAATGGCGGGAAAGAAAGGGGGCTGGCCAAAGGGTCAGTCATAGGCTAGGGGTCACGTTCATCAAGTGACATCACGAAACTTCCCTTTGTGGGCGGGACAACCCCATCATGGTGGCACGCACGTGTTCACCTCCCAAGGGGTGGAGGCCAGAAGGTGGGAGGGACTTCTATTGTCCCAAGGCTGGTGGAAGGGCAGTCTTTCCCAGGCCATAATAATCCCCAACAAACACTGTCTGTTCATTTCAAGCCAAAAATAATATCAGTTCAATCACACACACACACACACACACACATATCCAGTCCATTTTTGTTAGCACAGCATGAAGCCTCAGCCAGAAGTAAAACTTCTCTATATCCCTATAGTGAGGGCCTTTCCTAGGAGGTCCCCAAAATGATGTCTACATTTGATGACTTGCTCAGAAATCTGGTATGATTCAACCCACAATGCTACTCATAACTGTGGCTTATTGTGTCACAAGGAGACCAAACAAAATCAACCAAGAGAAAAGGCCCATACAGCAAAGTCTTGGGAAAGTAGACACAAACTTTCTTGGTCCTCTCCTAACCGAGTCCCCTAAATGAGCTTCGCTCTCCATCTGTGAGTTAGGAACAACCAGGGACACATGAGAAAAGCACATCGCACAGGTATCCGCCTGATTTATACATTCCAAAATTCTGCTTTCCCAGGGAAAGTGGAAAATCAGAAGAAACGTGCAGCCTGTGTAAACCGTGTAAGTATAGTGAGCTACCCTTACCAATTAGAGACAGAGGCCCTCTCAAAAACCCTGTTTGTAGAAGCTATAGCCAATCTCCTAAGTAGGCCTTTCTAAAGGCAAGCAGTCAGGCATGGGAGTTACCCTTCAGTGCAAAAAATGGTGTGTGTCTTCCCCTTTTTTTTCTGTATCTTCCCCTAGCCACCTAGTTTCTCATGAGTACAGTGGAGAGCTATGAGGTAGAGAGAGAGGGAGACAGGAGAAGCAGGAAATCCCTTGTTCAACAGTATTGAACACATCTGGGTCTGGGTGGAGTTTAAAGGTCAGTGCAGTATCTCATTAGCATCCATGTGCATTCTTCCACCTTCTCCTGGTTTAGAGGATTTTCTGTGATGCACTGAGACTTTTTTTTTCTTGAGCAGATGGGGCCCTTCAGTCCTTGTTGTTCCAGACCATTCTACACTGTCTTTTCAGTCACCCATATGCCCCTCAGCGGTCCTCCTGGGCAGGATTTTCAAGAGCTGTATGTGATCTATCGCTTATGCAAAGGCCACATCTGGCTTGTGGGAAACACTTGGCATTACTGCCCCAATAACCACACTGAGTGTCAATGTTCTGGTATAGTCTCCTCTCCTTGGTTGATGTGGTCTGAACAGCCAGCAAAATACTGCCCAGCTGTTGCTCAAGCTGCAAAAATGAAGCATGCAGCTTTCTGAGTGGGCCTGTGTATGCATTTTTCTTCTTTTTAAAAAATTATTTATTTATTGTCAAAGTGATATACAGAGGGGTTGGAGTTTCATACGTAAGGCAGTGAGTACATTTCTTGTTCAACTTGTTCCCTCCTCCCTCCTTTCTCCCCTCCCCCCTCCCCCTTTCCCTCTCTCCCCCCATGAGTTGTTCAGTTGGTTTACACCAAATTGTTTTGCAAATATTGCTTTTTGGAGTCATTTGTCTTTTTATCCTTTGTTTCTTGATTTTGATATTCCTTTTCCCTTCCCTAGTTCTAATACAAATATATAGTATCCAGGGTACTCAGATGGCACAAGAACAGGCCTGAGGACCAATGGAACAGAACTGAAGACCCAGAAATGAGCCCTCAAAACTGCATTTCTTCTTACTTGATGTAAAAAGGAGAACGACTTCTTCTTTTACCTTGGTGACTGAAGGGAAGAGAGACAGGGAGGTGGGAGATCGTGAAGCACAACACTCTCTCCAGAAATTACTTCCATAAATACTCCGGCAACCTCTCTCAATCATATGCAAACTTAAAGTTTTTGCATGTGTGTGCCAATCCTGGAGCTTGAACCCAGGGCCCGGGCACTGTCTCAAAGCTTCTTTTGCTCAAGGAAAGCACTCTACCACTTGAGCCAAAGCTCCACTTTCGGCTTTTCTTAAACAGTTTATTGGAGATTCAGCAGTGATAGCTACTAGATACTATGTTGAAAGTAAACTACACAACTTGCTAGAGGTGGGGGTCAAGAGAGAAAATACTGGGAGAAAATGAGGTAGGCGGTGACACTGTTCAAGAGGAAATGTACTCAATACCTGACCTATGTAATGGTAACCCCTCTGGATATCATCTTTACAATTAAACATTTTATAAAAGAGTCTCATGGACTGCTTAGGCTGGCTCCTCAGATTTTAGCCTTCTGAGCTTGGATTACTGGTGTGACAGTGGTGTCCAGCCTGCAAATCTAAGCTTCAAGGGACCCAAGGTTTATATAATTTGGGATAAGATGTTTCTTCTTTATGATATGTGGTGTGTGTGTGTGTGTGTGTGTGTGTGTGTGTGTGTGTGTGTGTGTGTGTGCGCGCGCGCGCGCGCGCACATGCATGCATGCTGGTGCTATGGTGAATGAGATATCTTTTTTATTAGAGATACAGGTAGCAGGAGTTAGACAATAATCTAGCTAACTGAGATGTGGCATTTTGCATTACATAATTCTTTGCTCTGACAGCTGTACATTTAGCAGTATCCCTGGCTTCTACCTATTAGATATCCATAGTAACTCTGTCTTAATTCTACAGTGGCAGTAAAGTATCCTGGAAAGACAAAGTTGAGAACTTTTCTCCTTCATTGAGAATCACTGACCTAATGGAGAGATGATTTATAGACAGAATTAGCTTGCATTTGAAAGTAATTGTGTGATTCCTGATCATAATTGCTAACAGTTCCAATGTGGGTATTTTTTTTTTCACAAATACCCAGAATTCTCACAGTGCCAACTCAGACAGGTGCACAACCAGGAAGACAGAGCCAGCGTGGAAACCTAGTGTACGGCAAATAGGAGTGAGATCGATGCTGGGGCCTGGGGTCTCTGTGAAAAGGCTTCCAAATTTTACAGCTTATGTTTGGAAGGAACTTGATGGAGGATTGCCCCTATTTTTATGACAACTTCAGACATTTTGATGATATCACCAAGGCTAGGTTGTGATGTGGAAAACTATTGTCTAATTCATCAGTAATGAAAATAAATTCCAAAGACCCATGCCAAAGGAAAAGGCTGAATTAACTTTCAGTTCACATTACTGAACAAATTACAATGTTGTTGTCTTATGTAGAGAAGGGATAACAGAGTCTAGAGCTAAAACTATAAGAAACAATGCTAAGTAATTGCATTATTTTTCTAAGACTTAGAATGTTTGTAACATTTGTCAGCTTTCTAAAATTCTTATTTTGTCATTTGTCAATGCATTCCATAGCTTCAAATAGCTACGTATTTATGTATTTATGTTTATATAAATTTATTTGTTGTATTTAGGAATGCATGTTTACACACACACACATACACACACACATACACACACACACAATTGAGGCATCCTGAAGCTTCGACTTTGTCAGTCTGGGTCTAAAGCAATTCAGCTAATGTATTTGTCCTCCCACTCTGTTGACACACAGTTCCAAGTCAGAGTCCAAGAACACATCTATTTTATAATGTTTTGCAGCAGATTAGCATGCTCTCTTGATTTTGTAAAGTTTGAAACAGAGAGAGGCCAGATACTGACCCCTGGAAGTCCAGAATATGACCTGCTGATGCCATTTGTTAATTCTCTCAAGAATTTAAATGTTTTGAATGATTGTCAGCTTTTAAAAATTATGATACATTCAGGCTTTCAGATGTTAGGTTTTGTTTTTTCTAGTAGAAGAATTTGAACTTAGGGTCTTGAGCTTCCTCTGCTTGCTTGCTCAGCTGGAGCTCTACGAGTTGAGCTATGCCCCTAGCTGGCTTTTTGCTGGTTATTTTGGAGGTAGCTGGCTTTGAATTGGATCCTCTGGCTCTCAGCTAGAATAACAGGCATGAGTTACCAGTGGCTGGCTAGATTTCAGTCTTTGATTGGAAAGTCACATAGTCCTAGGTTCCTAGTCTCCTCTGGCAAAAGGTGGGAATGGTTTGGGAGATTTTTTTCATTTTCAATTTACCCAAGACCATACCTAGCCAATGCTTGGTCCTCCTGCCTGGAGTATTTGATTCTGTAGGACCTCTTAGTGGTAGCCATTTTGCAAAAAAGACTGTGCAATTATTCAACGGTGCTGTGGGTGTTTACACTATACTTTGACTGTCACCTTCTCCTTAATACTAGACCAACACTCTTATTTACCATGAGTCATTTTTCTTTTCTTGGAGAGTTATAGGTATGTACTTTAAGAGAGGAGCTACATAATCTCTGCAATTTATCACATGCTGGACCTCTTTCAAAATGCAAAGTGTGGCAGGTTTTAAAGGGATGGATTTGCAATCATCTGATCCAAAAGAAGTATGTTACAAAGAGGCCTTGGGATAGAATTCCACAATGGTTTCAAAACCCCCAAATCTAAGGAATTATGAAAAAAGATGATGAGCTACATTAAATAATCAGGAATAATAATAACAATAAAAACTTACAAGGTATCTAAAATTAGAATTTGGACTTATTTCTCACTTGGCACAGGGAGATGCTGTTCATAGACACTGAGTAAAGTATCTAAGTGGACGTTTTATCAATGACAAGTAAGTTTTCAAGTCTCTCCCACAATCTTTCTGTCATTTCTAAGCTTTGCCCCAGGAGTCTGTACCCTGACCTAAGTCTTGTTCTTTTTTTATTTTAATTTTTAAATTGATTCATTTATTGTCAAAGTGATGTACAAAGGAGTTACATTTGCATATGTAAAGCAGTGAATACATTATTTTTATCAAACTTGTTACCTCCTCCATTTTTCTCCCACCTTTCCCCCTCCCCAACTCCTGCCCCCTACCCCCAAGTTATACAAGAGATATTTTGTACTTGTTTTTCTTTTCATTTCTTTTGTCTTTTCTGTTCATTTATCTGTGTTTTGGAGGGCAACCAGGAGCACAGAAATGGAGGGATAAATAAAATTCATCCATGGTCCTCAGTGAACACTGTTGAAATGAACTATACAACTTGTGGGTGGGAATGAGAGGGAAAAGTGAGGAAGGGAGGGCATTGTCCAAAAAGCAATGTTCCCATTACCTGATTTATGGAACTGTAACCCATCTCTCCATCACCTTTATAAGAACAATGAAAAATAAAGAATTTGTAGAGCAGAAATGAAAATGCTATCTAGGAAGAGAAAAGAGACCTTATGAGTATAATCTCTAGGGAAACAGAATTCCCCAGGGAGCAGCTCATCTGGAATTCTCTGTCCTGTCCCAGAGTCTCACTCAAAGCTGGGAGCGAGAGAAAGAGAAGAAAGTCAGATGTGAGCATCTGAGCACTGATATCTATGGAATGTTTGTCTCACCTTTGCCTGAGTTGCAGTTAAATGAAGGCCTCTCTGGGATTCTTATTTAAGTGTTAATTTGAACATGCCTCACTCCTGAAAGCCTAGCTACTTGAGAGGCTGAGGTTGGAAGGCTTGCGGTTTGAAACCAACTCAAGGGTACATATGGAATCCCCTCTCAATCTGTAAGTGGGCTCAGGGGTGCGCACCTGTCACTCCAGTGACACAGGAGATTGAGAAAGGAATGATCAACAGTCAAACTGGGCCCCAAAACGTCTATAAGAATGGGGCAATGTCATTCTTTCTGATAGATGCATAGAATTCCATTGTGCATATATTCCAACTACTATGTGAAATTATTTCTTTTTTCTTCTGTTCATCTTCCCTATGATTTAGCCCCTGTTGTCATTGTATTTGATTCTGGAACCCTGGGTATTTTATATATGTCTGTCTGAATTAGGGATGGGAAGGGGAACATCAAAATGGTGAGACAAAGGGTAAAAGGTAAACCAATGCAACAGCAATATTTATGAGATAAATACCTAGTGAACTAACTGTACAACTCGGGTGGGAGGGGAGGGAACTGGGGAGGAGGGAAGGTGGGAGAAAAAAGAGGGAAGGAGCAACAAATTGGACAAGAAATGTACTCACTACATAATGTAGGTAATGGTAACCACTCTGTACATCACCTTAACAATAAAAGTTTTTTAAAAAACTGGGGAAAAAAAGTCCACAAGACTCCACCTCAACAACAGAAACTGGATGTGGAGATACCTACCTTCCTATCACACCGGCCACCGTGGGAAACCGTAAATAGGAGACTCATGATCCAGACACTCATCTTGGCAAAACAAAACAACAACAACGAAAAGACTAACTTCAAAATAACCAGAGCAAGAAAGAGCTAAAAGGTTGTCTCTGCGGTGAAATGACCAACACCCACACACACAAAGAAGAAAAGGAAAGAAAAGACTGACATTCAAAACTCAATTGAAAGAAGTCAAAATCCAAAAATCTGTCTGCTGGCTTGGGCAAGAGTTAGGTTCATGTTCAAACCCTGAGACTTCTTCTCCCACACCAGACAAGAGCTCAGCCATGCGCAGAGGCAGAACTCCAGGAGCCAAAGGCTCCAAAAGCTTTAAAGGCTGAAAAGGATAAGCCATCCTTCTTTTAACAATCACATTCTCTGCTTCATGAAAAGATCCACTAAATGAACCCTTTAAATAGCAATCTTTTTTAGCACATTGAAAAGTAATTCAATTTACTTTTTAGAAACACATTTACCACACCAAGCAAGACCTACCTTTATCTCCAACCAGACTTTTGAATATTTATCAGTCTAAGAGAAGCGAGGACATTTTGTTCTTATGAAGGAAAAGATAAAGCTCCCTGGTTGAGAACATATTCATTGCTGGCCTATTTATATAGTATTGAGCTTTGGCCTCAGTACTGCGAAATCAAGTGTGGGAAAGAATGATGGAGCAACACTCTGCACATAATTGTTAAGTCCACTGTATTTGTAGGTGACTGAAAATGTTATAGCTTGAAAGGAAAAGTATACATTTTATAGATATTTCAAGGGTGATCATATGTTGAGAGACTTTCTGTACATAGCCCATGATACTGAGCTAAGACAAGAGACCAGAGGTGAATAAGCAAAGGGAAGCAAATACTTCAGGGATGAGGAAAGCCAGTATGAAGATCCAGAAAGAAGGGAGAGAATGATATACAAAAGCAGCTCATAGAAATCTAAATATGTAAAATATGTGGCTGCCCAGATAATTAGGAACCTTATCAATAAGGGCTACACACCTCTTGGTCTTAGTTAAGTAATTTTGGGCAAACCACTTATGCTCTGAATCACATGTTCCTAGTATGAAAGTATGATGAGTCATGAATGCAACTATGAAATGTAATGTCATAGCTAAGGGCAGGGGAGAGCATGGAGAAATAAGTTCACCTAACCTCCAGATTGGATTGGAGATATGGGGTTGTGCTCATGTATCTAACACTGGTGTTCTGAGCTCACAGTTTGACAGATAGAGTATATAAATCCTTGAAACAATTCATAAGTAGTGACTTTAGACAATCAATTGGTAAGACTTTTAGGAAGGAAAAGAAAGTTGGGATAAAAGATATCTGTATATCATAAATGTATGGACACTACCATGCTATACAATAAAACATAACACTAGGAACATCTCGGAAATGAGCTGTGGCCACCTGTCATTTTCATCCAATGTTGTAGTAAAGACCCTACTCAGGGCCATGAAACACAAAAGGTATAAAGAGTAGGCAGAAATAAATAAAATGGCTACTTTTAGTGGAAAATAAGGCAATCTAAGTAGAAAATCTTAGAATATATAAACCACTGGAATTAATAAGAAAGTGCATCAAAGTTGAAGAGAAATGTTGATGTAAAATGGTTCAATTACCTCATTATGCAGTTATATAATTATTACCCCAGAAACTAAAAGTTTAAAATAGACTTAGAACACCATTTCTGCAAGGTGGTTAAGGAAAAATTTATAAAACTTTAAAAGTATGTTTTAAAAACGTAAGTGAATTTAAAACCACATACGCAATGGAAAGAACACCATATTATAGCAATACCTATTCTCCTTCTGTTGATTTATAGAATACGTGTATTTCCAATCAAAACCACAAATAACTAATCATACCACTTGGCAAGCTGTTTCTAAAAGCGATTTGCAAAAACAAAAATGTCCAGGCTACCCAAGACAAATATGATTGATAAGGTTATGATTTATGATAAGCCTATAAAGTGAGTACAGTGTAGCAGTTACCTATTTTTATTTTAGCAGTTGCCTATCAATTGATTCAAATGAGCATTGGGGCAAAACAGTGTTCCAAATCACTTGTAATAGCATCTCAGTAATATGAATGTCTGTATGTATTGTGCTTTCCCCATACATGCATGCCTATGATAAAGTCTAATTTATAATTAAGCACCATAAGATACTGACAATGTACTACATGAAAAGTTGTATGCAGATGGTCTCTGTTGCTTTCAAACTACCTCCATGTTCTTCACCTTTTCACTTACAGGAACCACTTGAAGCAGCCTCTCTCTGTCATATCCGAATTCTGACTCTCTTTTGACAAATTGACTTCTCTAACTTACTTGACTCCACGATGCTTTTTTAAATTTTTTTATTTATATATATTTTTTATTATCAAACTGAATTACAGAGAGGTTACAGTTTCATACATTAGGCATTGGATACATTTCTTGTACTGTTTGTTACCTCCTCCCTCATTCCCCCCTCCCCCTCCCTTTTTCCCTTCTCTCCCCGCCCCCCCACCCCATGATGCTTTTTATCCCAAGATCAGTAAGGATAACAACAGTGCAACTCCCTGTTTTCCTCCACATGTGGAACAGTACTGAGAACTGGGTGGCTTAACCCTTGCCCTTCACAAAAGCCTTCCGAGTGAGAGAGAAGCAGGCCTCACTATTCCCAAGACCTACAGAAGGGTTAAGTGATTGACCCCAGGCA
This sequence comes from Perognathus longimembris pacificus, assembly GCF_023159225.1. Taxonomy (NCBI): domain Eukaryota; kingdom Metazoa; phylum Chordata; class Mammalia; order Rodentia; family Heteromyidae; genus Perognathus; species Perognathus longimembris. The sequence goes on from NC_063172.1 coordinate 11,061,052, forward strand.
AAGAGCGAGGAAACAACGAAGTCAGGATGTCAGGACTTGAATCCTGGTCCATCTACTTGCTTTTAGAGTCTGTAACTGGACACCAAGCAAGTCAAATCTGTTGAGGAAAACATTTTAATGACAACTTTGCCTTAACCCCTCCTCTAGGGCCTCCTCCCTCCTCCCCACCTGGCCCTGGGGAGGTATCCCTCCCTCTACTCATCTTAGTGGTGGCTCCATTCTCTGTGTCCTTTCTTTCTTGCCCTCTGGTTAGCTCTGGGCAAGTACTCCATGAATACACGCATGCTAGCCAACTCTGTCTACTTAGACAACAACCTCCCATGAAGAAAAACACTCAAACTTATACATATATATGTATGTATATATTTATTTATTCACATATATATATATATGTTTGCCAATTCAATACTTGCAAAGAATGTGAAAATATTTCAACCGGGTATAAAGCAACACAAAAGCTATTTAAACATATATAAAATAGCTTAAGATATAATAAGATGTTAATGGAATTTATTTAAAATATTAGACTACATTCCGCTATAATTTATTATAGGCTATTTTATGCTTTTGTCATGAAAAAACTTTCAAGTCCATGACATTTCCCAATTGGATCCATTAGTCCTTCAGTGTTCTACATTTTAGAAGGTCTCCCCTGAAAATGATTTGGCAGACAAATGTCTGCTTCCATCACAATTGAAGTGAAGTCACAGCTCCTGCTTGAGCAGCTCTCAATTGGATGGGAATTCACACATTCTTCTGAGCCACTGAACCAAGAAGAAGGGCAGAGGAATTCCCACAAACAAATGGCCAGACTGTGTAGAGGCAGTGACAGATAGGATTCCAAAGAAAGGAGCACTAAACACCAGGACAATCCATCCAAGCCACCTATTAGGAAGACTTAGGTGCAGAAGGAACTGTGCTATGCTCTCAAGAAAGGCAAGAGAAAGAGACATGATCTATGTCAGCACATCCTATGGAAGGGGTCAAGGTGTGGGGTCTGTTTACAGACGTCAAGGATATGCCTGGGGGCTGGGACTCATTCCTTTGAATGATTTTTTAATTGCTATTTTTATTATCTTTAAGTAGTTGCACAAAAGGTGTCAATTCAACACAATAATTTATGAGTAGGATGCATTTTGGTCAATGTCACTCCTTCCATCATTCTATTCCAGTGTCTTAATCAATATTTAAAATACTTTTGTTGGTGACTGAAACTATGCAACATCCATATTAGGTTCAAAGTTTCAGGCTAAAAAAGAAACATGTGCCTGGCCCATCACGAGGGGTGGGTGTGGGGGTTGAAAGCATCTGTGTTTATCAGTCAGAACAGAGAAAATATACACTGTACACACACACACACACACACACACACACACACACACACACACAGAGTTTACTATGTCACAGTGTTATAAGGGCCAGGAAAAGCTCCACTACCCTCTGTTGCAGTTCAACTAAGCATCAAATGAATCTGGCTTTGACACTTACTAATATTATTATCCAGGCCTGCCTGCCCGTCTGGTCATCATATCCACTACCTAGAGCTGATCTTGGATCTTGCTTTGAGAATCCTTAGTATCTTTCCTCCAGTCAAAGACTGTCAGGCTGGCAATCTAAAAATGTGCAAGTAATGTGCAGGTGTCTGTGCTATAAAAGAAATTTAATGTGCAATATTCATGTCCCTCATTGTACGTGAACTTTTGACTGTGTCGAGCCCTCTCAGTCTTTCCCCTCTCCCATGCTCTCTGCTTTATTGGTATTGGTATTGGTATTGGTGTTTTTCAGCCCGATTTTCACTTTCCCTCTAACAGCAGTGCCCCTCCCCCACCCATGAGGAAAATCATTTGTGTGCATCTTATGGCCTTGGAAATGATTAAAGGATGATTTCCTATTCTCCTCTAGTCATTTGTCATCTTGGCTCAGATCATAAAAGTCGAGGGTAAGTTTCCAGAGATTTAATCAAGTGACTGGAGTGGAATTTTACAAGATGTCTCTCTAGAAATAAAAGAGTAAAAAAGGATGAAACTGAGTTAGATACATTCCCTCTATTTTCTAGGTATGGTGCCGTGGCTGAGCCCAGGCACCTTTCTCTACATCACATCATCTGCAGGATATTCTGCCTGCCTAAGGAGTTGCTCTCATACACATATTGGGCATAGGTGTAGTAAGTCTTCTCCCCTGTCCTCATTTTGAAAAGAGTCCTGACTCTTGTCATTTTTCCAGATGTTCTAAGTCTACCTAGTACCTCCAGAGACACAGTTGATATGATTAGAGGGAGTGCAGGGCAGTGGAGTTACCCAGAACCACCTAGGGTAGATGGTCAGGGTGGCCTGCAAAACAATGTGTATACAGATGAGGCACAATAACCTTTCCTAGCGTTGGAAGCCATCCCCTCCATACCATAATGATAATGTCACTCCACCACTGGAGCTATGATAATGGCTAAGAAGGACCAACTGAGATGAGCTTCCCCTGGCCTGTTATTCAACTCCCAGGAATAGGCTAAGAAAGGGATTCCCTTGTGGGGATTGCTGAGCGTCTAGGCAGAAGCTGACCTTCCGAACGCCAGTTCTGTGCCAGGGGCTGGTGTAATCTGTGTGTGTATGAAGACTATCACTGCATGAGAATGGGAATTCCCTCTACCAGGAATGCCGGGCAGAAGAGATCTAAAAATCTTATGACTGGGGGAGCAGGTCCTTACAATTTATAAGAAGTGAGGTCCAGGATCAGTGGTTCACACCCATAAGCACAGCTACTAGGGAGGTAGAGACCTGAAGGATCATGGGACAAAGGCCATGCTGGCAACAATTAAGCAAAATTTAAATTTCAACAAATAAATTGGGCATGGTAGCACATTCCTATCATCATAGCCACTATAAGAATTGGTAGGAGGATAAGCCCAAGTGAAGATAAGGCCCTATCCTTAAGCCAAAAAAAAAAAAAAAAAAAATGGAGGGACTTGCGGAAATAACTCAAGTGGTAAAATGCTTGTCTATTGTATAGCAAGTGTAAGGCCTTGAGTTAGTACCACCAAAACCAATTTATTAGGCAGGATGGCTGCATGGACTCAGGGTAGAAGATGCATTCGATCCTAAAAGCATGAGCTGAAGGGAGGGGTCAAGAGAGAACTCCAGGAAGATGACTGTGTACAATTGCATACAATACTAAAATGTCCTGGTAGAAGTTTTCCTCGGAATGGCTGTTCAGTAGGATAACATGATCACATCTATTTGTCATCACGTCTCACTTTCCCTCAGACTTTGGAATTTGCTGGACAAGTTTAGGCTACATGAAAACATCTATTAGACATTTTGTGATTCCTTGGATTTAAAAAGTATTTTTCTCTCCATTGTTGCATTTACTGTTTAAGTGAGTAATAATATAACATATCTAATACAAACAGTGTATGGGTTGGCCCCCTTCAATTGGAAAGAAAAGAAACAAGTTGTGTTGGTTATTGACAATACATGAAGAACTAGTTACATAAAGACAGGCTCAAGGGCAGTCACTGATGGAATGCTGTCTCTAGATGCTGTCACCAGGGGACTGTGTCAGACCCAAACATAATCCATTTATACCTTAAAGTATTTCAAACACACAGGCAAAAATTGGAAATAATGCAAAAAGCAACCATCTTCTTAACATCTAGCCTTATCAAATTATTATATGTCATATTGGTTTTAATGGACAATCAAAAATGCAATTAAGGATACTCCCATTCCTATCTCATTCTTTTGTTTTTCTCTCCTTAAAGTTGTGGCTCTTTTTGGCCTTCATATGCATGCATTTATCATTTTATTACAGGTTCGGGTGTATACAAAGTGCATTGCATTTCTTTGTGATTCGTCCTGCTACTGCAGAGGCTCTGGCCTTTCCCACAGGGAGCTTGGGAATCAGGGTAAACTTCGGAAGGAGGATTAGATCTGAGAGAGGTGCCTGGGGCTTAGTCTCAGCAGATTAGCCAGTCACTGAAGATTGTGCACTAGAAGGCCACATGACCTTGCATGAGTCAGGTCTCAGTGTACAAAAATAGTTTCCAGAGAGGGATACAGACATGAGCCTTGAACCAGAAAATCCTGAGCCTGGAGAGGGACTATACCAACTCCAAATGACGGTTTGGGCAGAGCACCCCAGATCCCACCACACGCTCTGTGTAACACGTTGCAAATATTCTGTCTTCTTGTCCTCCCGTAGACCCAGTGCTAGAGATGCGAAGGAGGCTTAGCCATCACAGGCACCTGCCTGAGAGGAGAAAGGAACAAAAAGGAAGCCATGTTTCTCCTTGCTTTTGACCTTTTGCTCATTTCTAAGAATGTGTTAGAGACCTGCTCACACCCTGATGACACAGTCAAACTCCAGACTTACGCATCACGTGGTAAGGTTAATAAATGCTACCAGGATTCTACTACAAATGGGCTATGGTGAAATCATTAGGTTTTATACAGATAGACCCTTACGTGAAATAAAATTCTTACAACCCTCCTCTATAATGTTGATCTTCCCTTCAAGAGTATCCTTATTACTGTACAAGGGCAGATAACAGTTCCTCCCTCGCCTACAACTGTCCTCAAGTCATATTAGTACTGTATAATTTGGTACATGAAATAGAAAATGGTGTTTTATTAAAGTCCTGTCCAAGTTTTGTCAAGCCGTTTCTATAGTGTGTAATTCTTATGATAAAATGAAGTTATTGCTTTGTCCTCTAAATGAAGAGCTGACATGTTCATTCTGCCTGTACACCTCTACCAGAGATTTTGATTTTATTACCCCATCATCACCACAAGGAATCCACATGAATGCAGTGCACACACACATACACACACACAGACACACACACACGCGCGCGCGCGCGCGCACGCTCACCACATACCATTTTTTGAGAAAGCAAACAGCAGAAGCAGAGACTTTTGTTGTTTGGTTTTTTACTTACATCATGGTGAAACTAATAGAAGTCTACATGTGATGGTACAGGAAAAAGGATCAGCAAGCGAGAACTATGCACCAAGCTGATAGTATAAGTGCATGGGAGTCAGGAGAGGTTGGTAAGGGCAAGATTATTGTGGTTAGAAGTCAAAGGAAAGGATATGTGGAAGGGACGCAGATAAGAAGATAAGTTCCATCCACCATTCAGTTACATATCAAGCAAATCCTAATTCAATCCATTTCAGTCTACCTATTGGTGCCCAGTGTGATCACAGAGATATTGAAAAGAAGAGGAGAAGAAGGAAGTGGAAGAAGGAGGTGGAGGATGGGGGAAGGAAAAGAGGAAGGAGGAGGAGGAGATTGAGAAGGAGAAGAAGAAAAGGAGGAAGAAGAGGAGGAAGAGAAGCAACTGAGTGGCTTCCTGTGACCTTTGTGGTCAAAAATTCCCCAAGACTGAGACATAATAAAGCAAGACAAAAATATACATGACTAAGATTAGAGAAAGAGTTTCCAGAGCCTGCTTTGTTGCAGGAATTATTCATGAGTAAGTCAACCATAACAATATGGCCACTGAGAGCCTGGCAAGGTTACAGTGAACCATTAGGATCTGCTGAACAAAGGTTTGCCATGTAACCCAAAACAGCTTGGTGTAAGCTTTGCCTTAAATGCCAATATTCCTCTCCCTCTATTTTAATAAGAGAACGGGGTGTGGGGGTGAGGCGGAGGCGGCAGAGATGAACACGCACAGGGGCTCAGTGGAGCAGTTGAAGCCACCTCCCTGTCTCCATGTCAGGAAAGCATACTGTTTCTTTGCCCTCTGCTGTCCACAGTCCCAGAGCATTTTTCTCCGAATCCACACGGGGGATGTCAGGGAGACGCTGACTTCACTTTGATTTGACCAGAGTTCTAAGAGAAATTCTGTTCTCGGGTTTCAATCAAATTGGAAAGCTCTTGGCTAAGTATGGAGCCATAAATAAAAGCTAAACAAAGTCTAACAAGCTGGAGGTGGGAGTGGGGAACAAGGAGACACTGAGATGGGAGAACTTAATGTCATCATGTGCCCTTTGAACCCCAGTGTCATCTGAAGAAAAGCCTGGCAGTATATTTCACATGGTCCCCAAATTCATAAATACACTCACTAACCCCAATAAAAATCTCTCCCCAGATTTGACTCCTAATGTCCACATAATAATAACAAAAGGTAATATATATTCTCTCACAAAGCAATAAACAGGGAGCACTCCACAGATCGGAGGAGGCCTCGGGTCTTCCAGGATGCATATTCATTCCCACAATACAGAGACACAAATCAACATGGTGGCTGAGCCGGCTAAGGGTGAGTAATGGCCTTGCCTCCTAATGAAACCAAACCAGGAAACACATTAGGAAGATTGATTGGAGTTAAGTTAGCTACCAGTGTTGGCCAGGGTACCCCAGGCTGTAATGAAACTGCCAGGGGTTATTTATGGAGATATAGGGTTTGGGGTTGTAAGTTATATCCAGCAAGTTATTCTTACAAAGAGACAGACACATGCTTTAAGCACCATAATGCATAGAACCACAGACCCAGTACCATGTGGTCTCCTTGCTCTCTGATTGTGATAGTTCTGTTTGCCAAACATCTGTAGCAGGGTGAATAAAGACAGGCTTTCACCCAGAAAGAAAATGAGTCACCGTTCATGTTGTGTTTGAGAACATTGATTTTTGGTAAAGTGACAGAAGATATCAGAATCAACACTACATAATTGCTTTTAAAACAAAGTGAAACAAGCACATATATTAAACAATCCCTCTATCTAAGACCTGGCATAAGATTCATGCTAGATTTTTCATGCTTTTAACCTTTTTTTGTTTATGGCCCTTAACCAATATTAATAGTAAATGCTAATAATAAGTCTGAGAAGAAGGCATTACAAGTCCTATTTAAGGGGTGCAAAAAATTAAGTTTTACTGCTAGAACATGGGATGGTTTTCATACTTGAATTGGTTAGTCCTAGGAAAGGAGATAGATAAATAAACTGGATCCAGCCCAATAAGTTCGATTAAATAGTTTCCCTCTCAAATTCATGACCAACCAGAATCTCGTGATGTACCTTTGTTTAGAAATAGCACCTGTGTGGACATATTTAGTGAAAATGAGACTATGCTGGATTAGGGAGGGCCTTAGTCCAAAGACTGATGTTCCTGTATGAGAAGCCAGAGTCACACAGTGACAACACCAGGGAATGATGAAGAGACTGGAGCAAGATCGCTCTAAACCAAGGAAAGCTGGGGATTGCTGGCACCGATCACAACCTAGGACCAGGGAGAGCAAAGTCTCCTCTTACACTTCATAGAGATCTACTTTTTGAAGGCAATAGATGTAAAAGGTTGGGATAAGCACAGAAAGCATTTCAAGAATGACCCTTTCCAGGGCTTCACAATCATAGGTGTAAGACTCAGAGAATGTACAGGAAATCTAAAGACAGTGACTCATAATGGATATCATTTGTTAAAAATTACTACTCCATTTCTGCTGTTAACACACACACACACACACACACACACACACACACACACACAGAGTATAGTCCTGGGACATCTAAGAGGACAGTGTGAGCAGAACAGACATAGCGTTTCTACAGTTTCTATCCACCTATCTGTACTTTGAAGGTTGTAGGGATCTGTATATCAAACAGATTCTTGTTCTGCGAGATTATGAACATTGAACATGGGACTGCCATACAATGCTAATGAACAACTACAGCTGGCTCTTTCTGGGTTTTGTAATACGTTTGTCTTGTGTCACAGATTAGGTTAAGGACAGTTCATTCTCAGACGAGATAATTTCTCCCCACTGGAAAGATAAAGGTTGGTGAGATTAAAAACAAATGACCAGACTTACAGCTGTGGCTACAAGTAGGACAGGATCCCAGGATTTCAGATATTGGAGGCTTTTTATTGAATATGTGTTTGTCCTCACAAACATTGTATGATTGGACAACACTTTTATTTGTATACCCCTATAGGTTTTACATATATGATCACTCCTTTCTCTTGGACTTTTACTGCTCTCCTCAACATTTCAGCATATAGTTTTTCAATTGTCACCTAAGTCACTTAAATGTTATCCTTCCTACAATACATCAATACCTTATGAAATTCAGCTTTTGGTCATATCCAGTCTTTACTAAATCCCCTATACCACAAAGAAAACTACATTTTTTTTGGATGATTCTCATTGAAATATGGATACTGGGTCTGACTGGTACCATGTTGGCATCTTGGGATGATAGGGATGATAGAGGTGGAAACCCACTTGCCTACTCCCCCCATCCCAAGGTGATAGGTGCCTAAGCTAGAAGCAGATCCGTGGGGGCTTGGACAATAGGTTACCAGAACTTGCCAGACCTGTACCATGAACTCACAATACTCTTTGAACTCTCAAGCTCCCTGTGACGGGGCCTTCTGACCATCACCCTACTGAGGTCTCACCACCTCAGTGGCCCTTCGGGGGCATCAAGCCTCGTGTCTCCTAACTCTCTTCAGCTCACCATAGTGTCCTCTTCAGCTCTCCATTAGAGTTGATCTTGGTTGTGGAGATTGTTTTGCTATTCTTTCTTTTCCTTATGGATCAATTTCCTAACAGTATTAAGCTGCAAGATTTGAGGGACACGTGTCTGCTCACAGTAGCCGGCTTTCTAATAGACTCCAATTCAACCTCTCAAGATGTGACTCCTTTGTATCTCACAATCAAATTCCTGTTTGACAATAAGCATTTAAATAAAATGGGAATGATACAGTTTCTTATCACACAGGAATGTGGAGAGGATTTATAAGTGGGTGCCAATATGAAGAAGGCCATCAAAGAGCTATCAATGGGCACTATCATATAGAGAGCTCCTTTACTCCTGTGTCTGGTGGACATTAAATAAGAAAAAGACATTGTAAGAACTCCAGCTCCTGTCTCTTGGGCATATTATTGTTATCACGGCAGAGACACAACTCTTCCCTCACCTAAATGACACACCTTGCACTACTCGCAAGCAGCCACGTTGAGGTAGCTTTTAAGCCCAAACCATTTCAAATGTCCTTGTAGCTAACTGTAGTGATAAATGCCATGTAAAAAGCCAAGGTTAACTGCTAAATGCATAGCTGGGTTGCAGCAAAAATGTGAGCCCTTGGACCCTACTCTTAGATGCCCAGGGGAGCTTACTTACCTGTTTCTCTCTTTCACCAGACATCACAGTTGGAGCACACTTTGCTGTAATCTGTAAGTCAGCACAGCAATGGCAGAAATATATATATAGTGGAAGTGGCCTGCATCTAAACATCTCTCTGAGTGCTTTTAAATACCTGCTTGTGCTGAATACCAGCAGGAGTTGGTATTCAGTAACAGAGCTAGCAAGCAATACAGCTGTCTCAGAAAATCCTACCTGCTTCCAGTGCTGACAAGGCACTCTGCCAGGCATTTTCATGACTATCCACCCATGACCCGTAGAGTACTTGTGAGAAAGTGATGTATTAAATGCTGGGAAAACAAGAGCCTGGGCATACCTAGACCCAGGTTAGTATCTGAAACACTGGGGAAGTATATTAGACATTGGAGAAAGATCTTAGTCATTGGGGAAATTTAGACCAAAAGGTAAGCATGCCAATAAAAACAGCACAGATGGTCAGAGGGAAGGAGCACACACTTCAGGCTCTCCCATCCATGACCTTGTTGCTACGGTATGTTTGTCTTCAAAGCAGCATAGTTGTAAAGGAGTTGCTAGTCAACAAAGTAGTTAATAAAGACAGTGCATCTCGATCACCCACCCTTCCCAACCTACTCCTTCCCTCTTAATTTTTTTTAGGATATGTATTGAATTCTTTTGTCATTTAACAAAGCAGTTTATGTATATAATGCATCTGTGTCATCCCTTGGAAAAAAATTATATTAAGTAGAGTAAGCCAGACCCAAAGAAACAAAAGTTGCATGGTTTCCCTCACTGGTGGAAGCTAGAATGAATCTCTAACTCTATAAGTAAGCACTTTAGGTGGCATGCAAGCCACTACAAATGAGTTAAGTGAAGTATGATAGGCTCTATGGAGAGCTCAAATAGTACAATTCTTTAGAAGAACTAAGTCAAAGCACAACAAAATAAGTATCAGAAAGTGGGTCCTTGTGAGAGGTGGAGTGAGCCAAGGGGAAAGGAGTAGATGAATGAAGGGGGAAAGAGGGAAGAGTGCAGTCAACAATTCATCGCATATGCCACAAATTAAGGGATGATACAATGCATCATTTTTAATGTAAATTTGATTGCAAAGGTGATAGATCTTTTGTTTATTTAAATTTTATTGTAAGGGTGATACGGTTACATAAATCAAGTAATGAATATATTTCTTTTTGAACAGTCACCCCTTCCCTCGTTTGATCCACGTCACCTCTTTCCACATCCTCACCCATCCCTCTTCTCTACCCAGCCCTTCCTTCACACTTCTTAATTTTGTAGACTATACATCAACTGCATCCTTGATGACATTCTTGACGATATTCTTCTCCTCTTGAATTGAGTCCTGCATTCCCACTGACCATAAGTCCTCCTTATTGTATCCTGAAATGGCACCCTACTTGGAGGACAGTTTGATTGAGACCAACCCCCAAATTTTATCACTGAGCAATCCAAGTGCCAGAACTAACCCAGCAAAACTCTTTATGAAAATCTTCAGAGCCTTCTTAATTCCACTTTCACGTAACCCTGTTTTTTAGGTGTCATTGTTTCATTAAATGATGATGAAATAGTTTGAGATTTACTTAGTGCACCTGAAGAGGAAGAGACGGAGTCAGGACTCTACCCTTGGTCATCTGACCATAGGCTGTGCATCCAACTACCATCCCATACCTATATCTCAGGTCTCTTTGTAAATAAGGGGACATTATGCCTCCTTAAAAGATAAGTTCACATAACTCCAAAAATGTTCTGTATAATTAGAAAATGCCCTGACTCGAGGGTGCATCACTTCTGGGGATTTATTAAAGAGATGACTCTTCATTGGTTCATACCTGGATTTCCTTCTCGGAGTTTAATCAGAAGCACGCTTTTTGTGTCTGCTTCTCTCCTTAATCTATCCAGAGTGAAACAATTGCAGTTCATGTGGTCAGTTTGTACTTGCTACTCAGCAAGCATGTCCTTCCATGTAGCCTGGGGCATTGGTGTCTGGGGAAATAGAGAAAAGAAGCAAAATGTGACTTTCAAGTTAACCGGGGAGCTAGCAGAGCATGGTAAGGGGACAAAGCAAGAGCCATCACTATGAGAGGAGGGAGAGACAAATGCTAAGTGCCTCTCAAGCCAGACATGCTTTCTGTAGCAGGCATCACATCTGAGCACCTGAGTATTACACTGTCTCAGCTAGGGGGGGACCAAAAAAAGGTGTTATATAAGCCCTGCCCTCGTTTGGCTGTTTATCCCACAGGTGATGACAGGCTCACATTTTAAGAGCTGTGACTACCTCAGAGTAATTATGGACTGTCTGTTGTGTAGCAATTCAACATCTATCCAAATCACTCATTCTGCCATCCATCACTCACTTTCTATAAATATGCACAGAGTGCCTGTATCGTTGTGTATGGTGTTAACTGCTGCAAATGGAACAAAGATTTCAGCGGCTGGTGAGAGCTAGTGTTTACTGAGAGCACTGCACATGGGCTGTCACATTTAATTCCCTCCAGTTCCCATGATATCTTCTTCCACACTTTAGAGTTTGGGAGCCTGTGATGTATCACACTCAGCCACGTGGCTAACAACTGGCAGTGCCTGTATCCAGAACTTAACCAAGCATAGCGCTTTCCCCCAGGAATTTATAGATTAATACAGAAATAGCAATAGCAGACCCTGAGCTGGCCTTTCCCTGTATTAGATTTTTGTTGTTGCATAACGAATTACCACAGAATTAGCAACTTAAAGCTGTACTCAGTTTTTCTTTTTAATTTCACAGTAGCCTGGAAGCAGTTTAACTGTGACCTTTGTCAGTGACTCACAAGGCTGAGATCAAGGTATCAGTGAGAACTCAAACATTATCAAGATCTCCATAAACCTAGAGAGGGCCACAATGGAAGCAATCTTAACTTGGTCATCCTTCAATACTAGATGTTAATTCAAGTAGAACTCACAGCTCTTAACATGCTCTCTCTGCTACCCAGGAATAAAATTTCTGTACACATCTTTGCAATACTATACTCTTCCTTCATTGCTATGTGCTTATTATATTATGTCATGTGATATTTCAAGTTGCAATGCTCTCTGTTCTTTATTCCACAACCTAGACAGCTTGGCTGTTAATATCAACTCTTGCTGTCATAATAATGATAGAGATAGATAGATAGATAGATAGATAGATACATAGATACATAGATACATAGATACATAGATACATAGATGATATATATATATAGAGAGAGAGAGATGATAGATATGGACTTGTTTGTGTAGGTATGTGTGTATTCAGTGACAGCAAAAAGTTAAGGTCAGAACATTTCTGATGCCAATGTGATAAGTTCCTATTCCTTGGAATGTGTGTTAGGTATTTCTGGTAACAAATCACTGTAAAAAAATATTTAGTTTACAACTCTCTGTGTTTAAGAAAATTAAGCTGTATTCAGTTAGGTAGCTCTTCTGGTCTCTATAAATCTCAACAAGATGAGCTCATGTTTCAACATGTTTGTAGATCAGCAAGCAAAGGGCTGTACCAACAAACAATGACTTCTTTCTTCTGTCTTCTGCAGGCAACTAGCTGTCTACTCAACTCTTTCACTAGGAGGCATAGCTACTCCATGAGATTTCAAGTGAGGATGGAAGAATTTCAATCATAGTAACTTTCCCTATATCTGTCACTGAATTAAGCCCATAGCTTTGGTCTACCTACACAACCCATTCATCTTCATGACCACAGTGGTTGGCCAAAGACAAGAATATAGGGTATCAACAACACTGATCATATATTTTCCAATGGAGCTGTATACATTAAACAAGAGACATTATTCTTCTCTGATCCAGAGTCTTACCTTACCACAGACCACTCTACCTGGGATGTAGAGGGTCAGTTGAGGGCCCTGAGGATATATATGTGATAAATACATCAAAGCAACTGCAGAGAGAAAAGTGAGGACTTGGTTGAAAGAGATTTCTGCTGTACTGATGTAATACAGAAAATATATGCTCTTCTCAACAAGAAATATTACTTTACAAATTTTCAGGCCAGATGTCAGTAACTCACATCTGTAATCTTAGTTACTCAGGAAGCTGACATCCGAGGATCACGGTTCAAAGCTATCCTGGGCATGAGAGTCCATGAGATACTATCTCCAAATAACCACCAAACTGAAAGTGAAGTTTGGGCTCTCAAGGGTTGGAGCCCTAACCCCAAGCAAAAAAATCTCAGAAAGCATCCAGGCTCCGAGTTCAAGAAAAGACACACACACACACACACACACACACACACATTTAAGAAACTGGGAATAGGGGCTGGGGATATGGCCTAGTGGCAAGAGAGCTTGCCTCGTATACATGAGGCCCTGGGTTCGATTCCCCAGCACCACATATACAGAAAACGGCCAGAAGTGGCGCTGTGGTTCAAGTGGCAGAGTGCTAGCCTTGAGCAAAAGGAAGCCAGGGACAGTGCTCAGGCCCTGAATCCAAGGCCCAGGACTGGCCAAAAAAAAAAAAAAAAAAAGAAACTGGGAATAGACAGTTCATTTGTTAGCATAATAAAAGCTAGCCTTCATTATAGTTTTATAATAGCCTTTATTATTATATCATATTTCTATATTATATTTTCCCCACTTAGTTATACTATAATAAGGGCTAAAAAGTGTTTTATTGCGCTAAATTACATAATATAAACACTATGTATTTTTACATTACATAATAAGTACACAAACACTGTAGTTTAGTACACTTAATATTACTAAGTGGACTAAATAGTCTTTATTAGAATCTAAGTGAAGAAAAATAAGTCATTTAATAACTTAATAAGTCATTAACTCAGGAATGAAACAAGGGTGACTCTTCAGTCTTATTCCATATATGAAAGTCCTAGCTAGATCAATAACGTAAGGAAAAGAGATCTAAAATCAAAGGAAGAAGTCAAATTATCTCTAATCACAGATTATTTAATTCTACATTTAAATGACAACAAAAGAATGCCCACGGCTAGGAATGTAGCTTCCTTGTAAAGTGCTTGCCTAACATGCATGAGACCCTGGGTTCAATTCCTCAGTATCACATAAACAGAAAAAAAAAAGCTGGAAGTGGCGCTGTGGCTCAACTGATAGAGCACTAGCCTATTGGGGAATGTAGGAAATAATCTACATATACATAAATTAGTAGCTTTTCTATATACCAACAATCAAGAGGATGAGAAAAAAATCAGGATAACAAATTCATTCACAATAGCTTCAAAAGTATACCAAGGTACAAATCTTGTGAAGACTCTCTAATGAGTAATATAAAACCTTGAGATAAACAAATTGAACAAGACACCAGAAGGTGAAAAGATCTCCCATGTTCATGGGTTGACATAATGAATAATTGTGAACATGACTGTATTACTGAAAGCAATCTACAGATTCAAAAAAACCACCTATGGAATCTTAATTTGATCTTTCATAGAAGTAGAAGAATCGATTCTAAAATTCACATGGATGCAAAAATAAGGAAAACCACTACCACCACCACAACAAAAAGAAACCAGAAAACTATAGGTAACACAATATTGACCTCAAACCAACCACAGAGCCATAGTAACAAAACATGTCACTGGCACAAAGGCAGACACTATGACCAATGCAACAAAATAGAAGACACAGAAGTACTGACCCAGGAGTCAATAACCTATGTTAGAGAAAAGACAGCCTTTTCAACAAACGGGCAGGGAAAACAAGTTATCTATATGCACAATATTGAAACTAGATCCCTATCTCTCACACTAAACCAGCTCCAAATGTATCAAAGATCTTAATGTAGAAGTGAAACTTTGAAGTTAGTCAGAAAATCATAGAGAAAACTCTGGAAGTTAGAGGAACAAGTAAATATATTCTGAATAGGATTCTACTCTCCCAGGAAATAAAAATAAGAATTGACAAATAGGATCATATCAAATTAAAAGGTTTCTACACAGCAATGGGAAACATCAGAACCATGAGACAAGCCATGGAATGGCTTATCCAACTATTCAACAGATAAAGGATTAGTATCCAGAATCCACAAAGTGTTAATGAAATTGTACAATGAAAGAACAGGTAACCCAATTGATAAGCAGTTAAGTAAATAGAACAGGGTTTTCAGAAAAAGAAATAAAATGACTACTGAATACATGAAGAAATGATTAACATCATTAGCCACACAAGAAATGAAAATCAAAACTAAACTAACATTCCAACTCATACCAGTAAGAATGAAATCATCAAGAAAACAACAGTTCTTATCTGATTGAAAAAATATGGCCTTATCATAAGCCTTGATATAGATGAGAGTAAAGATAATATAATAGAAATAGTAACAAATGTGTAATGCATCATGGAAATTTTATTAATGCTGTGCCAATTACTTTTGTGTATTTTCTTTGTCTTTTAAGAACTCTCATAAAAAAAGAACTGTGTTGGTTGTCCTGTGTCATTTATGGAGAATGATAGAAGCTAATTAAAAATTAACCCAAAAGACACAGATATAATTAGTATATAATGAGATAAGAATAACATTCTCTGGTCTTATTACATATATTGAGAGTGAATTTTAATTAAAATCCCACATTGCAGCTAAAAAATCAGGCATGAAAAACTATGCCTTTATTACCTACTTGCAAAGTAATTATACATTACAATCATTGCTTGCATACATAGCAGATTCTTGGGATTTCTCCTTACAAGAGAGACTGGCCAATGAAACACAAATAAACATACATACCTTCCTTATCAAAGCTAGTTTGTTGAATCTGATACTGCAAGCATGCAAGATTTAGGACTATTTGAAACGTAATCATCTTGTACCAAAAGGATTAGATTCATTCTTCCTAGTTTCTGTAAGGCAGAAATATGAGGTATATCTATTATGGCAATGAAATGCATAGTATAAAGCACCCACTCCTGTCATAACACATAATTTATAATACTATTTTATGACTGTGTGTATAAAATACACAGTTCATTTCAGTTACTACATCAAAATAACAGTAATAAACTTGTGTATATTGTATACAGGTTGAAATGGTATAGAGCAACTGGTAACGCTCTCTAGGAATAATTCCTTAAAGACCCTATCTATCTGGAACCAAAGACGTATGTTACCTCCATCTTCAGGACAGGAACTGGGAGAAGCCAATAAAACCAACTGAGTCTCTCCTTTTCTCTCATACTCTCACTCTGTCTCTATTTTCGTTTTGTGTTCTGTTTTTATTTCTTTGGCAGTACTAGATATTAAACACAGAGCTTCACACATGCTAGGAATGTGCACACCTCTACAGCAATCCCCACCAACCCAGGAATGTCTATCTCCTTTAGCATTCAGATATCCCTAACAGAGGCTCCTCGTGTTAAGGAGGACCTTGGAGTCATGTTTCGGTCCATGAGAAGGTATAATGGAGGTGACAAATAATCAATAGTGTGATCATGATGGTGCCGTGGTAAATGATGACGATGTTGCATACATGTCTTATTCCAATTTTAAGCCTAGAGAATATGTTTATGAGGCTGTAGTTCAACTTTCTGTGTCCTAATCTCTACTGGTACACCAGGATGAATACCAGGAGGGAAAGAAAAAGAGAGAGACAGAGAGACAGAGACAGAGAAAGAATGAGACAGTGAGGAGACAGCACTGGAATATGAAGCTTCACATGGGGAGGTAAGAAATGGGAGAGGATTTGTCATGTTGAGATATTAGGTTAGGCTGTGTGTGTGTGTGTGTGTGTAGGGGCTCCAGAAGCAGAAGGTGGGTGTAATGAATACAATAGCATGAGATCCAACCCATGCTGCCTATGAATGTGTATGGGCTGTGCAGACATTTTCTTTTAATAATACAATGAGAGCTGTTAGCAGTGGCTCACACCTATAATCCTAGCTACTCAGGAGACAAGAGACCTGAAGATCACAGTTCAAAGCCAGCCCAGTCAGTAAAACCTGTGAGACTTTTATCTCTAATTAATCACAGAAAAAGCCAGAAGTGGCATTGTGGCTCAAGTGGTAGAGGGCTAGCCTTGAGCAAAAAGAGCTCAACGACAGTACCCAGGCCCAGCATTCAAGCCCCAGGACCAGCAAAAACAATTATAATGACAATAATAATTATACAAAGAAGCTTAATTGTGATAATTCCATACCATGTATACAGACGAACTTTGAACTCCTTTTCCCTATGTTACTATTTCTTTCCTCCCTCCTATCCCTTTTCCAAATGTGGTTTGTAGGTTTAATTATGCGATCTGCATCTCAGCGGAGCCCACATCTTGGCTGGTGTGACTGGTGCTTCGATAAACATGGGTATGCAAATGTTGTTCCTTGTGTATTGATTTATACGCCCTCAGATATATGCCAAAATTTGGTATAAAAAAAAGGATCATAAGTAGGTCTGTTTTTAATTTTTGACCAACTTGGCATATTGATTTCCATAGTGGTTTTCTTTCCTTTCCTTTCTTTTCTTTTTTTTTTTTTCTTTAAACTAGTTTCCATCCTTATCAACAGTAGGCGGGAGTTCCCTTGTCCCCCTCCTCTCTCTATTCCGTCCCTGGGCTTCAAAGGATCATGACCATCTCATAATACAGAATGCATTTCGTCTATCTTCAAGAATTCCCAACATAGTTCAAAAATCTAAATTCAACATCATTTTTGAGACTCAAGGTAAACTGGCATAACTAGAAAAAGTTATATAATTCTAAGATACAATGGAGTGATCATTCTAATTCCAAAAGGGAAGTTTGAAGGGAAAAGAAAGTAGTAGACTTGAGACAAAAGAAAGGCAAAACCAAAAAAACAAAAAAAAAAAAAAAAGCCCAGCTCGGCGAAGATTAAATCATGCATATTTTAGGGAGCATTTGGGAAGGAATTATTTGTCTGTGTTTTTATGGGCAGAACATCGTGGTAATGGAAGCATAGTAATGGGAACATGGTAAATGGGAACATGGGGTAGGAGGATGTTCTTCACCCTAAGGCAGACATGAAGCAAAGAGAAAGGGAAAGAGACTGACCAGGTACAACCTCCAAAGGCACATCCCCAGTGACCTACTTCCTCCAAGTAGGCCCTACCTGCAAAAGTTTCCAGTACCCCTCAAAATGGTGCCACTGGTTGGAGACCAAGTGTTCAAAGCATAAGACAGTGGAAGACTTTTCAGACTGAAACCACAATACTAGCACCTATTTCCCATCGAAACCTAGAACCCACAGTAAAGAAGGTGAAAGAAGGATGTTGAAAGCACAGATAACATCTTACCTCATCACTGCTGAGACTGGATTTATGCAGGAAAAATACTGAGTCACTGCAGGTTTAAATAATGCAAAGACATTTTATATTAAAACTCTGCAGAGGCCAGATGAACATCTCAGTTACAGAATTCCAATGCTCAAAATAAAAATTCAGCAAGCATATGTTAACTACATGAGGATTTGTAACATGAATTGTCCCTGAGTTGGCTACAATAATTATGATAGATAATCACCATCCTGTTTCCTAACAAACTTGTTGAGGCAATTTTACTTCTGAGGCTTCAAACAGTATCACTGCCCCAGTTTAGAACTATCATGGCCTCCCCTATTACCTACAGCAACATCAATCCTAAATGCCTAGACTGGTATCAAAGTCTTTCTGTCAAGGACCTAAACAATATGTTCTGTCTTAGCACCTTGTATTTCACTAAAAGGACATTTCAGTCTTTTTGTGCCTGAAATCATTCTGTGCACATGTCTAATCCTGTGTCAATCTCCCTCCACTTCACCCTCTACAACCCTATCAACACATGCATAAAAGCTAAGCAAGGTGTACCTCCTCTTATTTTTCCCGTATCTACCTAACACATTCCATTTTTGACTGTCCGGCTCCATATCTACCACAGCTGAGCACAAAGGAACTCTGTCACCCAGTGTATGAAGGAACTATCCTACTGCTACATGAGCCATGAAACCAGTGCACTCTGTGGTCAAGATCGATGTAATGATGTCTGCCTGCCTCTAGCCCCATAATGCCTGATGAGCCCACAGAATGCAATCCCATCCTCCATGATGGATGTTCAACTCAGGGTGTTTTAGAAATTCGTGTCAGGTGGATATGTTATGTGGACTATCTCATGATGATCTCCATAGCACTGTGAAAGGTGAGGCTGGAGATGAGCGTAAAATTATCTTCAAGAAGAGGGAATGACTGAGGCATGGGAGTTTTACGGTAGTATTCATAAAACAGCTTGCTTCCTTCAACACAGTGTGCAACATGGATGCTAGCTGCATGTCTAGCTAAGAGTTTTACATTTGCAGTGGGTCTTTTCCCCATTCCTCTCAAATACTCTGGTATGGAGAGGGAGAGAGAATTAGCTCTGGTATCTGTAATACTAGCCATTGTTCATAGTCTTCTACGCTCTTACATTTTAGTTCCTCTCAAACTACTTCCTGGATTTACTACTGATTAAATTGCATGTAAAAGATCAGAGGTTTGACAGATAGTGAATTTTGTCCTATCTGGTGAGCCAGATGGAAGTGCAAGTAGGATTGTAATCTAAACCCAACTTCAGACTGGGCTCTTAATCACCAGACAGTATATATGAGAAATTGAAAGGTGTTGCAGCTGGATAGCAATGGAGAGACTAAAGAGGTCTACGGCTAATCTCTTGGAAAGGTTCTCAATTGTAGCTGGTACCCTCTAGAGTTAGCACAATAGTATATCCTTATAGAAAATATCCTATACCCACTAGATGAAGCAAGCAGAGCAGGCCTTCCCTTGCCTACTCTGGCTTGCTCTCAGTTACAGATGACAGTGTGGGGGGTTGACATGTCTAGACAGAACCTATTCTCTGCACCTCCTGTAACTTCACAGAGACTTCCAGGCCACCTACACCTCCTCTCGCTCCTCCACCTTGCTATTCTGTATTCTCTCTGCTGTTTCCCATCCTGTGTAAATGAACACATCAAAGCCAGATGGCATCATTCTTTCTGGGCGCACATGTCCTTCCGCTCTTCTCCGTTCCCTGGAACATTAATATTAATAGCTTGTTTCCTCACTGTTGCTTTCTTGTCCATCTTCAAGGGATTGAAATCCTTTCTTGGTCTTTGTGCCAGACGGTGCACTTGTTTGAAAACTGCTGAGGCTTCCTGAGACTATGATGCCTCTGGTATAATCCCAGATTAAGTAGTGCCACAGGCAATGTCACTCTGTTCCTTGCTCAGTCAGATTGAATAGTCTTCATATTTTCTGTCCTTTGAGAAGAGGGAGGAGAGTGACAATGAAATCAGCCCCAATTCATAACCACTGGTTTGGGAGCCAGGCTGTAGACCATTTTCACAAGCCTCAACTATCACTATTACAATTCTACCAGGTTAATAATCTCCATTTTACAGAAACAGAGGTTCAAGCTATCAGCCACTAGCTTAATGTCACATAGCTTACAAGTTTGAGAACAGAAATTCCAATCTCCATCTAACTAATCCATGTGTTAAACCTTCAACATCAACTATTTCCTGTCCCTCAGCCTTTATTCAGTCTGAATTCCCAGAAAACAGAGACTAAAAAGGCTTCTTTTGTGCTCAGTCAGTGGGGCCCCTCCTCAGCACATGAGGCCTGGCACAGAAGGAGCTGGTCTTTGTGGCCTCTGTCCTCTTTCTTTACACTCACATCAGTCAGCCTTGGCACTGTTCCAAGGTTCACAGAAACTCTAGCATGGGACTGTGGAGCAAGAGGCCGGGGGCGAGATCTATGCTTCCAAGTCCTCACAAGGGGGCTGATGCACACACTAGCTCTCCCTCCATGCTACAGTGCACCTGTGTGTCTGCACTCACCAAAGTGTTCCTTGGGTAAATTAAAAATGCCAATGGGTAAGTTGAAATGGACGGTTTTGCTATGTTCAGAGTGCTGCTCGGCCTCCTGACTGTGCATTACGTGAAGCTAGGAGCTATGCCTTTGTGATATATCACATTTCTTCACTATTCGTTGTTGAATAAGCATATGAGCAAATGGAACTTTGTGGACCTGGCCTGATCTTACATAGAGGTCTACCTGCTTTGGGGTTAATTATGACAGATTTCAATGCCAACTTTACATCTAAAACAGTCCCTCCCTTCATGAATAATGAAAATATTTTAATTGATACTCCAAGAAATCAAGATGAGGGACAAAGGAATAGGGTGGCTAAGAGAAAAGACACTTGCCCCAAAGTTAGTCCGATTCTTAACATTCTTCAGAAAATAAAAAGCCTATTAAAGATTCTATGACAGATAAGAAAGCCAACACTATAGCAAGTAACTTTCTGGTGGAAGTTTCAACTGTTACGTGTAGCTATGTGAGACCTATAGACATAGAGCTAAAGTTGAGTTACCGTTTGCAAGACCAACATATTTCTGAAGTCTCTCTAGGAGACTTAATGGGAAAATTCAAATGAGGCCACCTGTTTTATTACATGTCAAAGGGAGTTTTCCTCCTCCTCCCTGAATGCAATTTATTCTCCTAACCTTACAGCATGGAAAGTGGGATTTTTTTTTTCCAATGAATTTTGCTTTCAAAGGTCATCATCTTTACCAAGCTACCAACCTTTGTGTTGAAAATGGATTTGCATAATATGGGGTTTGGTGTGTCAGGATTTATTTTTATTCCTTTTCAATTTCCATTTTCTGTTTAGGAAGAGACTCATTCTGGTAGTCAAGGCCCATTGAACAGAGCCAAACCTGGATATAATTATTTCCTCTGAATTGAAAGCATGCTAATATGGAAGAAGCTATGGAAATCAAAATCTCAGAAAGCTATCCAATCCAAGGCATGCATATTTTCATCAATGATGCATTCACTCAGGAGGAAGTTTATTAAAATTTCAAAGATGTGTGTGTGAATGTATGTACACACAGGTGATCACACATATATGTAAGTATATACATAAATACATACACTATTATATAGAGTCTTCAGAGGGAAGATATGCAGAAAATTAGAAGAGAGAACAGAGTCAGAAACATCTAATTAGGATGAAAGTAAAGAGTCATTTTTTAAAACCGCCATACATTTAATTAAGAAAAAGTAACATTTGGATGGAGAATACCAGCTGGTCATGAGGTGAGTAGAGTAGGTTTCAGGAAAACTAGAACAACTTCTAAATCTGTACTAGGTCTACCCACAAATGATCTTGAGCAGATTTTTGTTTTTACCTAGAAAAGTCATGCAAATGATTGAGTTGAAACCCTTATTCTTTCAGATTCCTATTCTTGTTAGAAAGCCATCAACTTTCGCTTTAAGATGCTTCTGACTAGGGGCTGGGAATATGGCCTAGTGGCGAGAGTGTTTGCCTCGTATACATGAAGCCTTGGGTTTCATTTCCCAGCACCATGTATATAGAAAATGGCCCAAAGTGGTGCTGTGGCTCAAGTGGCAGAGTGCTAGCCTTGAGCAAAAAGAAGCCAGGGACAGTGCTCAGGCCCTGAGTCCAAGGCCCAGGACTGGCAAAAACAAACAAACAAACAAGATGCTTCTGACACTTTTAAGTGTGCGTAGGTATGTTACATGGGCATAGAACTGTCCCCTGTGGGAACTGATATTTTTCCTAGAAACCAAGAAAGACTTGAATGTTTAGGGTCCAAACATGAAGCCCAGGCCAGAGGCTCATAGTTCTTCTTGGCCTTTCCTAGGCAGAATTCCCAAGGTATAATAGATTGTTTCCTCAGGGCATGGTGGTGTATGCCTGTAATCTCAGCATCCTTGCGGCTGAGACCGGAGGATGACAAGTTTTAGGACAGCCTGGGCTATCTGGTGAGACTCTGTCTCAATAGAGAGATTTTTCTTTCTACCAGCTCTGCATATCTACTTGAATATTGGTTGCTTATTTTTTACTTTTTTTATTTTCTGAGCATCGACTTGCCTTTATTAAAAGAACCCATGCGACTTGAACGCAGAGACTGGAGAGGGGAAATGGGAGAGAAGGATGGAAGAGGTGAGATTGATCAAGATGCCCTGTACTCATAACCTGACCTAGGAAATTGTAACTGCTTCGTACGACTGCTTAATAATAAAATTATTTTAAATCCATGGGGACGATAGATTCTAAAATTTGTACCAGCTTATTCTTTTTTCTCCAAAATGTATACAATTTTGTCAGTCTCCCTCACCCCAGGAAATTCAGACTCCACAATCCTCATAAAGAATGTGTGTTGTCAATCTTCACAACCGGCTTAAACCAACTGCAGTGTTCCTTCTGTTCCTTCCTCTGCCTGGAACATCCTTCCTCCTGTTCCAACCTGGTTCTGGCCTAGACATCTTTTCAGAATCGGTTTAGCCTCCTCCACCCTCTACACCTCTACACATGAATGCTTTGTGGAGGCAGTCATGTGTAATCAAATGGCCTCCTATGTGTGCCTCCCTCATTCACTACAGTCTTGGCATGCGACTAATCTATTCACAACTCCATCTCCCTAGGATATTTAAGCTCTTGGCAGGCAGCTTATTCTAGCTATTATTTACTTTATTTCTCCCCCCCCCTCTTTCTTTCTCAAAAAGATTTATTATAAGGCATGGGCATGCCACGGGAAGACAGCACCATCTCCAATCACCAGCCATCATCACGGTGCAGACGTAAGCTATAGGTTTAAGTAGACAAAGAACTGGGGGCAGTGGAAAGGGGTATGCATTAAATAGTTCTGGTTACATGTGTGGCCTGGCTGACCATTGTCTTGTGTGTCTTACTTCTAGAGGGATTCCAGAAAAGTTATTAAGGTTGTGATATTATCGTCATTGAGGAGAATGAAACAACTGCTGTTGCCTGTAGGATGGTCTGTTCTGAGCTTTCTGGCTGTTCTCTCTCTTGGAGGCCTTGTCACCTTCTGTCATAAGAGGATAAGAAGAAGGGATTGCTTGTCTGAGGGGCAGTTTGCCTTTTGGCACAGCTGTTTATCCGTAAATCCTATCCTCCCTGGAGCCCCAACGTGACTATGGGAAAAAATAGGAAGAAAACTGAGGCAAGGTTGCCTAGCTTTTATCCTGCCTTTCGTTAATTTGCGGGACAATTAACTGCTTTACAGGTGCTTTGCAGCCAAAGCAGCTTAAATACCGCTTACAATTCTCTCCCTATGTTTGAACATGGCTTGATCTTGAGGGAATAAGGATGTTAGTCAATCTGGCTTTTCACAAGGGGATATAGCTGGAGTGGATATATATATCAAATTACCTGTTGTTTAAGCCTAAAACTAGAAGCATCATTACAAAGAGGAACCAGGGGTAGTAAAAATAAGAAGACAGCTAATGAAACATATTGGGTAGAGAGCCTTTCAAAACTAACTTCGTGAGTGTGAACTACTAGAAAGATATATTTGAGTCAGCAGAATGTCTTTTTTTTTTTTTTCTACTTAAATAGAAGGCTTTGGCCAAAGCATGTTTCCTTTCTGACAGAGGTACCTGGGCTTTCATGTCAGATACTGATGTGTACACTAAAACTCCTTCCTTAAAAGAATCCTCTCCGCTTCATTACTGTTTTGGAAGGGCTAGCACAATGGATTCCATTTGGGTTTTGATAATTCCCTTGTTTTCTGAACAGTTTTCTTTTCAAACTGTCCTCTCTGAACCTTCTTTGAAAACGTTGCCAATTTGCTTCTCTGTAATTTGGCTTTTAATGGTCCCCCATCAATGGAACGAGCTTTTTCCCAGATGATTCCCATTGGAGGAGAAGACCAGACAGGTTGGGTGGGAGTCAGTGCCAACAAACAGTGCTGTCCAAATATAAGCAGCTACAAGGTTTACAAAAAGGATCTCTTTGGGATGGGATTACCTGGCACCCACTCCAAGTCTACTTTCATTTCTCCTGTAAGTTATACTATAACATCTCAACAATTCTGCTCAGGTCACTATTGTTAGAAGCCATAGAACACAAGGGCTCACTAGCCATGTGCATATTACCATATAAAATGATGCTTATCAAAATGAACTCCAAGAAGTGGAAAGAAGAGGATTTTTATTGTACTATTGGCAATTATTTTTTCTTTTGTTCCCCCCCCCCTTTTTTTTTTACTGTTTTTTATTTATGTACCTTTTGTCTTGTATATAAGTTTATCTGGTTTGGGGAAGGGAAGGTGAAGCACAGAAACAGTGGGACACAGAGTCAACTGATCAGCAGTGATACTCACTAGACACCATGTTGGAAATGAACTATACAATTTGGGAGGTCAAGGGGTGGGGAGAGAAAAACTGGGAGAAAATGAGAGAGGGGGGTAACATTTTTCAAAAAGAAATGTACCCATTACCTGACCTACAACCCCTCTGTACATCACCTTTACAATAAACATTTTTAAAAAGAAGCTATATGAATTTTCAGAATTTTGCAAAAGAAAATATAAACACAACAACCAACAAAGGCAAATATTTTTAATCTAGCTTATTTAACAAACATGTATATATGCTAAAGTCATTCTCCAATGATTGGTTATAGATGATCTAGAAGGACCTCGGGGGGTTTTAGCCTCCCGTGCTCTCCTGTTCTGCAGGAGAGACGGGATAGCACACCCCATGCGGTCGGGTCCAGGAAGAGGATAAGAGGGCTGACAGACTGCCACCCAGCCCCCCTCTCGACGGAGGACACACGGACAGTCCAGGAGCCAGTCAGCGCTAAGACTCGTTTAATGGCAGCAATGAGCTTCTCTTTTAAAGGGGTCGGAGGGTGACAGAAGGGGAGGGGTGTGTGCACCTAGTAGGGGCTGGGATTTGATGTCTGAGCTGTCCATCAGGGTGGAGCTCTGAGGGACCTCCCTAAGGGGCGGCCTACATCTACATCAGGGCCCACAGGACGGCCTCTAGGTTCACCACCAGGTGCCATCTTGGCTACACGTGGTCCCAAGGCTGGGAGGTGGGGCCAGCTAGAACTGCCTCTTATGATGCAAGGCATCCGGGCGGGCATGCCCCACAAGGACCCAGTCTGTAAATGACAAAATAACATACGGCTGCTATGGTTAAGATTTTGAAATAATAATTTAGATATTTACAGAGAAGTCAGTTATTTCTGTTGCATATTGCACTTTAGGACAATAAGCATGTTGAACATTATTATGACAGATACATCATCAAATTTTCCTTATCACAATAAGAAATATGTAGATATAAGTCTGCAAAATGCTAGCATCATTAACCATTTTAAGTTAGGGAATACCAGTTCAGTTGTGTTCTCTTAAGCTTTGTGTGCTAGAAGGCTTATATATTTGGAGAACATAAATACATTTAATTTACAAAAGAAACATCAATAAGTAGCATAACATCTACACAGATGTCACATATACATATCAACTGGGCTTTTACTGTGGGTCAAAATTTAAATCTTTGGCTAGGTGAGCTAATAGGCACATAGCCCTGAGACAAACCAAAATGTTAGATCTCTTCAAGTTATGTTAAAATGCCAATGACTTCAAATAGTCTCATTTCCTAATACTCAAGCACATCTCATATATACAATGACATTCAGTTAGTTGAGATAAATAGATGTGCACCATGTTTTAAATATCAGAGCTGCTTAAATGGCAAGGTGTTTTTCCATCTGCATGGTACTGAAACAGCAGAAATGCCAAAAGTTTCATGTATAATGGAACATTTGAATGGTTTAGATGCAGTGTCTTTTGGATAAAAGAGAACATTAGGGGTCATTTTACATGTACCACACTTACACTGTTTTAACTCAGTGGCAACTGTTGGCACAACATTTAAAGTTCAGACAGCTCTACTACTCCTAGGTTTTTGCTGGATAATTGGAGATAAGAATTCCACAGACTTTTCTGCTCAGGCTGGTTTTGAATTCAGATCCTCAGGTCTCAGCATTGTGAGTAGCTAGGATTACAGCTATGAGCCACCAGTGCCTGACTTCATTGCTTCTTTCTTAAACTTAAAATAATTCTTTTAACCTCTGATCATCTATGCGGCCTCTAATGGATCTTTTTTTTTTTTTTTTTTTGGCCAGTCCTGGGCCTTGGACTCAGGGCCTGAGCACTGTCCCTGGCTTCTTCCCGCTCAAGGCTAGCACTCTGCCACTTGAGCCACAGCGCCGCTTCTGGACGTTTTCTGTGTATGTGGTGCTGGGGAATCGATCCTAGGGCCTCGTGTATCCGAGGCAGGCACTCTTGCCACTAGGCTATATCCCCAGCCCCTCTAATGGATCTTAAGAAGCATTAGTCTTATGTGGAAGAAGGTAATATGTTGGGTCATTACCATTTACAACAGGCAGAAATCCTTTTCCTGTTATCATTAATACTGCCTGAAACTACCTACAATGAATTCTCTCCTTTTTTTGCCATTTATGTACCAAATTCTAAGCTAGGAATTTACCCACAGTAAGTTCTAGATTAATAGCTTTTATTATCCTCCCACCCTACTTCCTCATAGATACACACACCTGAATAAAACATGCTATAGCCTTCTTTCTGCTTGGACAAGATGTTGACTTATCTTCATTCTCCTTCTATGATCCTGAGACTAGCACCACACAAATATCTCATAGCACCTTCAGTCCCTCAAATATAACCCATCTCCTACCTGGTTATTACCATTTGCTACCTATCCTCTCCACAAGACAGTGGGCATCCTTAAGTCTGTGGTTTGGAACGGTTTTGGTCAACATCCTCAGACCTGGTATAGTATTTAGTGTTCTATTAACGAAGAATACAAAAAAAATTGTGAAATGCCTGGCAGAGAACACTCTGGTTTGACTGAAATAGGAGTTAAGTCATACAATCGGTACTGAGTTGTCCAATCGCAGCTTAATCCTATGTTTACAACAGTAGTGGGGGAGAAAGGATATTTAAAAGTGTTATAAAAACTGCTTTGAAAAGTTTCTTCAAAGCTTTGCACTAAACCACCTCATAAACAGCTATTTTAATGGTAAGTATATAAATACTTTGTGTTATTCAAAAAAAAAAAAAGAAGAAAGAAGGAAAGAGAAAAACAAAAGAAATTTTCCTTCTGGCAAACTCACAGAGCAAGAAAGGCAATCAACCAGTATCTTGTTTGTTAAAATTAAATTTGTGGTCTCTGAAGCCTGGATCTAGTCCATCACTAAGCTATCAGCACCCAGTCTTCTACAGGTGCTCTGGCTACAATTTCCCCACTAAACAGCCAATTACAAGCTAAATAAAGGGGGGAAAAGACAAGCCAAGGGCTATATGCCTAACAGATGGAGACAGGAAGGGACACTAGCAGGCTTTATCTGGATTGAGCATGGAGCTGCTAGAGCATTGCATAAAGTGTTACTGAGAAAGCAAGGAATGTCCCAGAAACTCTCAGCTGCTGTGTCATGTGTGCAAACTCAGCGCATTTAGCAGTTCCCAACTTTCCGATGGGTTTAATTCTCAAAGTGCATTTCCACGCTAGATTTTCCCAGCAACTCCAACACATGTTCCCACAGAAACAACAGATAGTAGATAAATGTGTCCCAGGCTAGCTCACCCAAACTCACAATTTTCATAATGTAGGAGAAATGCATTTGCAATTACAAAGGAAGAAAACGCAGCCTCAGAGGTTCCATTTTCTTTTACATATCATAAAATTTACCTAAATGTGGAGGGTATAGCAAAAGGCAATTAAAAGTCAAATTCTAAGGCCTCGTCATCTGTTAATACACGAAGTTTAAATTCAAGGCAAAAGTGAACAAGAATTTGAGTTTCTATTGCCCAAAATGAAAGCAGTGTAGGATTCACCGCTAGATGTCTTCTAGCACTTCACACTCACCGCCTTCCTTCAGAAAGAGAAGCTAAAGCTCAGCTCATAGTTAGAGACAAGGGTAACTCAAAAAGTCTGCTTTACAGACTCTATGCAGTTAGATATGGCCATAAAATTAATTCGGTCAGTGAGATGCTTACAAAACTGATGTGTGTGACTTCCAGGTTTGACTCCTTAAATGGAAGAAATATGCAAGCGCATCATCCTACGTGGTATAGTTGAAGGTGAAACCCTGAAAAAAATAACAAAGCACAAGATAAGAGAAGATAGTCCTAACAAGTGATTCTTCTTAATCAGTCCTAAACCATCTACAAAGCAGTTGATTTGTCATAGAAAAATAAATTTCCAACTCAAAGTGCTTTTGAGTTTCTCTGAGATAGTAGCCAAAAATATATTTTAACAGACACAAGGGAAGAATGATGATCTAGAAAGAGATTCCTGCAAGAATGCTGAAGGAAATATCTCATAGCCTTCAGGGTAGTGCTGATTCCAAACTCTGTTCACACATCAATATTTCTGTTTTCCTTGAAAATGCATTGTTGTTTGATGAGTATTGCCAAAATATCATGGGGAAATAAATTCTATGGGCTATATCTGTAGTCCAAGCCAAAAATTTATTGAAAATGATCTCCAACTCTTCCTCCTTTTTTTCTTTCCTTCCTCTCGTTCTTCCTTCACTCTTCACTTCTTCCTTTCCCTATTTTGAACTCCACGGTGCATTAGACCAGGAATGTAAGTATAAATTTTAATAAAATGAAACGTTCTGCCCTCAAGGAAGTCACATATTCATAGGAGAGACAGAAAGGGAAACAAATAATGGCCCTGAAATGTGATAAGTGCTATAATGCAGTTACTTTGAAAACTCTGGGGAGGTACTGAAATAGAAATGTCTTTTTAAAAATTATCAGAAACCATGCCTCAAAAAGCTGTGAAAAGAGAGCTTGGGGAGTCATAGCCAAAGGGTAGAGGGTTTCTTTTTGAGTTGGTGAAAGTGTTCTAGAATTGATTATGGTGATGATTGCACAGCTCTATACCTATATATATTAAAAGCCACTGAATCATGCACTTTAAAGGAGGTATTTTGTATGGCATGCAAATCGTGCTGTTTGAAATACTGAGAAAAGATTCAGAGACATTTTTGGAATGAAACTCTACTTAGCTTGACTTTTCCAAGGTAACTGCAAGCACACACACACACACACACACACACACACACACACGATCAAGATAAAGGTCAGCTGGATGCCCATGGCTCATGCCTATTAGCTAAGCTACTCAGGCGACTAAGAACTGAGGATCATAGTTCAAAGCCAGCCTGGGAAGAAAACCATGAAACTCTTATCTCCGGTAAACTACTCGAAAAAGCTGCAAGTGGCTCAGATGTAGAGTTCTCACTTTGAGCAAACAGAAGCTCAGGGACAGTGCCCAGGTCCAGAGTTCGAGCCCATGAGTGGAAAAGAAAGAGGAAAAAGAAAGGTAAGGTTCAACAGTTTTCTGAGGTTGATCCTAATTTGCTTGATGGTAAGACTCAGAAGTTCAGGTACCTCTCATGGAGATGAAGATGATGACGACAATGATGATGTTTACTATTCAGAAACAAATCATGGGATGCTGGACAA
Source organism: Perognathus longimembris pacificus (assembly GCF_023159225.1). Lineage (NCBI taxonomy): Eukaryota > Metazoa > Chordata > Mammalia > Rodentia > Heteromyidae > Perognathus > Perognathus longimembris. The sequence continues at coordinate 11,091,461 of NC_063172.1, forward strand.
GTTAAGAGACAAGATACATCCTCTATTTGATTTCATGAATGAGAACAGTCCAGGTAACAAAAGAGAGGCTATATTCAGGAGAAGCAGAGAGAAAACATCAGGGAATCCTGAAAGGGCAGCAGGACCGCTGAAGAGCAGAGAAAATTGAAACAATCTAAATCTCCAGCCCAGCAGCCCAGAGAAAAGGGGGCACTGAAGCCGGCCCCAACGATAAGCCAAGAGGTGCTGGTGACAGATTGACAATCCCACACTTCCTGCAAGGCTGAAACCCAGTTTGAAGAATGGTATAACAGTCACTAGCTTGGTGTAGCACATTTGTATGAGAGGAAAAACAAATACTTTGCCATTCCCTTTATCTCAGAGTGCAATACCCAGGAGCCATGTAGAGATTAGGCCTATTGCTTAAGCCTAAATGACTCTGTAGACCTGAAATCAATGAACAATTGTGACTCAGTGAGCCTGACGACACTTTGCCATATTGTCTTAGTTGGACACTGAAAACTGTCATGAGAAAGGTCAGGGATTTGACATGGAGCTGCTGACAGGTTTGAGTAGCCGGGAGCTGGTATAATGATAGACACATGGTTGGTTGCCCTACACTCTCTGGTAAAGAGTGAATACCATCACCTAAGGATCAGTGTTGAAGCACAGCTCCAAGACTGGATAGCACAGTGCTGTGTCCACCTCCCACTGTGTAGGGGTCGTTGCAGGGCAAGATTTAGAGAGCTCTGAGCTAAGTCCCTGCGCTAACCAGTTTTCTTAACCTCCTCCTTCCCAGGACTTGAGAATACGGAGTATCCCTCAGTTCCCTCCCTCTCCAGTCAGTAACTGAGTACTCTGTTTTCTTTCCCAGCTCTCTGAAACATTCAGAGGCTATCTCCAGGGTTGGACATTTACTTTTCCTAGAAGCATGATCTGAGTGGCATGTAGAACTAGCCAGAACCTATCTATCTACATGCTCAGAGATCCTTGCTGTTGGGAAAGATTCTCTCTGTAAAGAAACTGAGTCATAGCAGGGTGCCAGTGGCTCATGCCTGTGATCTTAGCTGCTCAGGAGGCTGAAATCTGAGGATCGTGGTTCAAAGCCAAGCCGGGGCAGGGAAGTCTGTGTGACTCTTATCTCCAATTAACTACCAGAAAACCAGAAGTGGTGCTGTGGCTCAGGTGGTAGAGTGCTAGCTACCCTTGGGCAAAAGAGCTCAGGGACAGCACCCAGGTGCAGAGTTCAAGCCCCAGGATGGACAGAAAAAATGAAAAGAAACTGAGGGTATAGGAATAAAGGTCCTAAAGTGAACTCAACAGATCAATACACCTTTATTGGGGGCTAAAAGCCTGGGAAGGATGCCAGAGGCTTCCAGCCAGACTGAGAGACAATGGCATGCTCTCTTAAAATGGTGGTCTCCTCTTGTAGGGGGAGAAGAGGAAGAGAGCTCTTCGTGTGAGTGGCAGGAAACCTTGGGTCACAGGTTGGGAATTGTCAGCAGAGGTGCCCACAGCAGTCATGACTGGCATTGGACAAGATCGATGGTCTCAGGGTCAGTTGACCTGGGGCGTGGGAACTCAGGATGTGACAAGCAGTTGATCTGGGGAAGGGGATGTTTACTTCCAAGGAAGGAGGAGAATGCATGTTTTTGCCATTTGTTTCAGTAGAGCCAAGTTGTGGGCAGTTTAGGGCCAACTCGCCATCACTGTTTATCCACAAAGAAGGGAAGCTTCTAAAGTAAAATCAGCAACGAGTCAGACCACTGACACGTAACTGACCCTGCCCTCAGTCTGCGCACGGAACTAATCACTAGACGCTGCAAGAGACTCCTAGTGTTCTTCTCTCTGAGTGGTGTTTGGCACTGAACCTAGGGACATGGGTAACTAGTGTGCTATCAAGGTATTATTCCCTGTCCAGTGGGGAAACTGCACATTGAGCCTTCTAATGTTCAGTTCTGACAGAGTATTGAGAGTGTGCCAATTTGTAAAACTACAGATCATTAGTTTCCAACCAGTGACCTGGCCTTATATGCACCAATCCCAATGCAGACACAGAAAAAATCTGAAACAGACAAGGCAATATGACTCTTCCAAACAACACTTCCACAACACAGACTCCAATGACAGCGAAGGGGGTGAGATCTCAGAAAAAGAATTCCCAAGAATGATCAAAACAATGAAAGAGAATATGAATAAATGCCTCAATAAACTCCAAGAAAATTCAAAGAGGTGAATTAAAACAAGAACACAAAGTAAGATATATAAGCACCCAACAAAGGTAGGGAAGTCCTGGGGGGTGGGAGGGTGGGATGGAAGCTGAAATTCTAAAAACTCAGTTGAAGGCATTGCCTGAGATTGAATCAAGTATAAACAGAACATCAGTCAGGGTATGCAGACAAATCATATGAATTAAGATATCCAGATAATAATAAGGAAAAAAAATGTAAGAAAATACAAAAGGAGCAAGTAAGAGGTTCGACACTTCCAAAAGATCAAACATAGTTAGGGGCCTAAAATTACAGAGAACAGAGGCAAAGAAAAAAAAAACACAGAAAAAATATTGATAAAATAATAGAAGAAAATTTCACAAAGGAGATGGCCACACAGTATATCACATAGATAAAACTGCAAAACAAACATTCATGTCATATGAAACTTTAAGCATATAGAAAAAGGAAAATTTGCTGAAAACTGTAAGGAAGAAACACGAATCACATATATAAGCAAATACATCAGAAAACTATCAACAGAAACTCTAAAAGTAATGATGCATTTCAAGCCCTAAAGAGTAGTAACTGCCAAAATAGATTGCTCTAACCAGCAACATCATTAGTCATAACGAAAGAAAAAAATCTTCTGAGATAAACAAAAATTAAAGGAATTTATGCCTACCAACCCAGCCCTTCAGAAGTTATTTAAAGGAACTCTACCCACAGAAAAAGACGGTAAATACAACTATAATACGAGAAATAAAAACTCTCACGAGATAAGTAGATAATCAAATGTGAATTAGGAAAACCTCAAACATTACAAAACAAAAAATAGAAATTGCTATATATCTTTTAAAAATAACTCTATCCTTTAGAAAGAATGACAGGGTATCATTTGCAAATAAATAGAAGTACCTGGGGAAAAAAATCATGTTGAGTGAAGCTAGTCAGTCCCAAAGTGACAAATGTTGCATATTTTCTCTCATATGTGGAAGCTAGACTTAGCTTATAACTATGTAAGTAAATATTTGGGGTGGTATGCAAGTGTATACAAAAATACTATCTGAAATAGTGTAGATTCCGAGGAAAACTCAAACAGTACAATTCCTTAGGAAGGCAAATCATAGTTCAACAAAATTAAGAGGTACTTAAGAGGTGGGATGGAATCAAGGGAAGAGAGGTAGATGCATGAAGAGAAGGGGGTAGAAAATGCAGTCTGAGGGCTGGGGATATAGCCTAGTGGCAAGAGTGCCTGCCTCGGATACACGAGGCCCTAGGTTCGATTCCCCAGCACCACATATACAGAAAACGGCCAGAAGCGGCGCTGTGGCTCAAGTGGCAGAGTGCTAGCCTTGAGCAAAAAGAAGCCAGGGACAGTGCTCAGGCCCTGAGTCCAAGGCCCAGGACTGGCAAAAAAAAAAAAAAAAAAGAAAGAAAATGCAGTCTGAATTCAATGTATATCCTACAAAATTAAGAACAGCGAGGGAAGGGGTAGGCTGGGAGGGTCGAATGAGAATGCCAAAAGCGGTGATATTGAGCAAGATGAGTTGCACTCGTGGACTGCTTTGTTGAAAGGCAACCCCTGTCTACAACTACTAAAAGATAACAAAAATATTTAAAAAATAATAATTCTTGATTCGAATGGTCTTGAATTCATAATATAGAAGTACAGAGTGATAAATTGTACAAAAATGAAGTCTACTTGTGAGCCATAAGAAACATACCTCAATGACAAAGAAAATCTCAGGTTTAAATTGAAAGAGTATGGTTAAGTGACATAAAATCAAGTATATGATCAGGCAAGTTGAAGACATTTTTTTTTCTATTCCTTTTCTTTTTCCTTTTCCCCTGTGCTAGCATAAATACTAATAGCTGATCATGTCAACTCCAAACATAACTACTTTTTTAACCTCTGCTAAGCTCACCATTTTTATGAACTATTGCTCCAAACATTGAGACTGGATGAATCGAGATAAATCGTAGCCTTCCTATTGCAAGACAGAGAAGCTTCAAGCAGCTCTCTCATTACCACAGCTACTCTCCTTGTCCTTTTGCTGCACATGCACATCTCCAAGCTACTGCTTTTATATGCCATGGGGGGAAAAAATCGATAAATTGATCCTAGGAAACAATAGAGGCTGTTGCCGACAGAGACAGACACTTTTCTCTCTCTCTAAACCCATGCTCCATCTGCAAGTTCATGTGACTTATTCACTCAACATTGGACATGTGTTCCAAGATAAGTGGAGAGGAGGAGTGGTTGTACCACTTCTTACTTTCTTTTATACATGGCTATTATCCTTTCCCCTGATTACCGTCTCTGTAAAGACTGACGCTGGATTTACCATTTGCTGTTGCTTCTCTTGATCTCTCAGAGCAATGACTTTTCCTTCTCAGTAACTGTGTACTTGGAATTCATCTGATTTTTTTTAACTGTTTTAGAAGATTATGTTTACAATATTATACTCCAGTCTTTACCACAACCTAAAGCACATTCTGAAGAGATACTAATGATATGTCTGAAGACAAATAAAAACCTTTATATAAAACCATACATCTTATAAAGTAAAACAATCTGATGTTATCTAAACGGGTAAGTGGTAACTTGCAAGGCTTTTTAGATATCAAATAATACAAAATCTGACATATTGAATTGAAACATCTTTGTGCAACTACTTAAAGATAACTTAAAATTTTTTAATGGAAAAAAAATACCAAGTAAGATAGTGCATCAGAATTATGTGTATGTGTGTGTGGGTGTGTAGGTGTGCATGCCAATACTGGGGCTTGAACTCAGGACCTAGGTACTGTTCCTTAGCATTTTCACTTAAAGCTGGTGCTCTACCACTTGACTCCTAGGTCCACTTCTGCACTTTTTTAATTTTTTTTGCTGGCTATATAGATATGAGTCTCATTGACTTTCCTGCCTGGGCTGACTTTGAATTGCAATACTTAGATGTCGGTTCTCAGCATAGGTTGCTTTTAATGATGGGCTTTAGAACAACACAAACCTAGATTTGAATATTTTCTCTATTAATTTCTAATTACATTCTTTGTAAATTACTTCAGCTACCTGTTCATCTATTTCTCCATAAGTAATGGAGAAAATAAATATCTCACTTAACAGCTGTAAAATAAGTCATTTATACAAAACACTTAGCACATGCCTTGTGCACAGAAATGTCATAAATGAAAATAAATTGACTTTGACATAGTTCCTGGTGTTTTGTAAAAGAAAGAAAACACATCCCAATTATAAAGGAAGTGTGTAATCAATTCAAAGATATCATTCCATTAGGATCAAATAGCCATGTTTGATTGACTATGTAACTATGCATACATACTATGTAACTAGCATGCATACAGCTACACCAGAAGCTCCTGCGCTAGCCCTGTGGAAGCAGTAGGAACTGAACTCATTGTCCAAGTACCCACCGAGGAGATGCCTTGGTACTGTTTTTCTCTATTCCTCAGGTATTCCTCAGGGCCAGTCACAGGGCGGGGCAAGGTAAAGAATTTTATAAATTCTTTATCATTTTGCATTGATATAGCATTCTCCTAACTTATAGCATTCTCCTAACTTGGTTGTTTTCCCAACTAAAATCCAAACTTTTTGTGGTTCTATTTCAGAACTTGATCATTTCTATATACCTAGAATTAATATAGGTAAGAGTATCTGGAACAGTAAACAGATGATGACTAAATATTTTTTGGCGGGATGAACAAATGTCTTTTGTAATACTCTCACAAACGTCACAGCAACAGGAGTCTAACATATCTCAAGTGGCAGAGTGCCTACCTAGCAAGTTCAAGGCTTTGAGTTCAATCCCCAGTCCTGCACCCTCCGAAAAAAGTCAAACAACATTCTTTTCAAGTAAGTAAAAATGTCCTTCAAGAAGGAACAAAACATCTCCTTATATATGATACTCTACCTTTCATCTGTGCAGTAAAAATGGAAACAAGACACCCCATGTTGAGCCTTCTCAAAGAACACTGATATTATCATGGCTCAAACCATCAGCGTTTTAATGTTTGTAAGCAAGTGTGTAAGCAAGCTAATATACACTCACACTCACAGGTGAACACACATTCACATGTATGCACACAATTGTGTGCCCCCATGTCCATACACAGTCTTCAGAGAAATGGAGACCTTAAAGAAATGTTCATTCTAAGATTAGGAACAGACATTTAACTTCCCTAAGAGACACAGTCATCAAAGTATTCTGACCTGGTTCCAGAAATCATAAATTTACATAAATTAAAATATTGAAATCATAATTTGTCTAAGGAACATTCCAGAAACAATCACTATATTTAAAATAATGAACAGATTGATGGCATCTACCACAAGGAGCATGATTAGTGAGATTTTCCCTGGACTCACTTTACATGGCATTTAACCCACACAAATAAAATTACGGAGATTTCCCCATCCCCGTCTTTACAGATTATCTTAGTTCTATGTCAGTAAATCTACAAGCTAGTTCCTCTATTTTCACAAGTTTACTGGTTCTCCAGTAACCAGTATCTCGCATGCACTCTAGGATTCTCCCATTACTAATATGCAGTGAGTCCCCAGGAGAGAGGATGGCAACCATCACCTCCTGTAACTTGAATTGCCTCATGTGGCTTCTAAGGAAGGGGCAGCTTCCATCTTCAGCTTTCCCCTTCCTTCTTTAGCCTTCCCTGCAGGCCGAGTTGGGTTAAGCGCTCCACCTAACCACTCTAGTCCAGAGCGTTCTTTTTACTGTGCTGCCCTGCACAAACTTATGAAGATTTTCCTCAGGATTCAAGTGTGAATCCAGTGAGGTTATCTGTCAATCATCCCCATCCTCTGACTGACTGACCACTCACCTGGATTTCAGCTTAAAGGCTGAAGCCCTTGCCCCATTAGTTTCCTGGTTCTTTCTCTGTGGGAGCCCAAGTCCACATTTCATCTGGACTCCATGATCTGAATGTCTTCCTTTATAGAGGTTCCAGACTAGAAAACAAGGTTAGAAGTTTGTCATGTAGAATTGGAGTAAGCGCAAAGACAGGAGCAAACAGATCATTGTCATATTCCTTAATATCCTACATCAATATGATTCAATATTGGTCTGTATAAACATTGCTATGGTACCCAACTCCACTATAATTTGGCAAGTAGGTTTGTAATTACTTACTAAAGTCTCTTTCAAGAGACTATACATACTTTTATGACAGAGACTTTGACTGATTTGTTCACTCCTATCCCCAGCACCTATCACAAAGCCTGGTGCACAGTAGTGCTCAATGATTACCTTCCCAATAATACTTCAAGGTGCTGCACAAGATGTAGTTTCCCTGCCTTCTGGAAAGCATTATTTCAGAATGAATTTGTATGTATTTATTGCTTTTGACAACCACAAGGATTCTGAGTTCCCTATTCTGGGTTCTAAGAGGATTAAGCAATCATAAGATGCAAAAGGGGTGAGACAGAAGCAGCTCAGGAAGTTGCAGACAGCACTGGCTTGACCTGTTTATGCCAAAGGCCACATTCCACAGAGATGGTCTGCCTGTAGCAATTGAGGAGAAGCGATGGGAACAGAGATTTCAGCTTTGAGAGGTGTGTGTGTGTGTGTGTGTGTGTGTGTGTGTGTGTGTGTGTGTGTGTGCGCGCGCGCACTCATCTAAAGATACAACCTCAACCTCACCACAGATCTGTAGGGTGTATATGTAGTGCAAACTGAATGCTTGGTTCCAGGCAGGGATACATTCAAGGAAGGTCTATGCTCTAAAAGCTATAGAAGGGGACATGAAGAATTAGGGAATCAAAGGAAATAGAAAAGGAGATAGAGAGAATTCTTTAAGGCAACTGAAAGAGCAAAGGTTTAACAGTTGTGATTTAACTTATGACTTGCTTACAAAGCTTTTCTTCTCCAATAAGCTGAAATATCTCTTCTAAATCCTCACCTAATATTTGAGCAATATAGTAGGGATAAAATCACCTTTTCATACTTTACAAGACAAAGACGATAAAGAAACATTGTAAGAATCTAGCACAAATGAGAACCAGAGGTCTTAGCATTGGGACATATTTCCCGAAATCTTCTGGTTCAAACACCTGCCCCTTAGATAGAGAATATTCAATTTTCCCTGCTTTAGAGATCACATAAGCCAATACCAAGCCGGGCTTATTGGTGGGGGCAAGATATAAGGGGCCAAGAAGAGACTAACCTGGTCCTCTGAACACAGGAACCACAAAATAATCAGTTCAGGATTCAACAACCAACACCCATATAAATGATCCAAGGATTCCCAGAAGACTCAGAATTTATTTCAAAAATAAAAATAGGAGTGATTTGAAACTAATTAAAAACTCCTTTAAATCTCACAACAGACTTGAGAGGCAAATGTTTTCATTATCTTTACTTTCATACTTTAAAAAATGCCTAGAGTGGGCTGGGGATATAGCCTAGTGGCAAGAGTGCCTGCCTCGGATACACGAGGCCCTAGGTTCGATTCCCCAGCACCACATATACAGAAAAAAACGGCCAGAAGCGGCGCTGTGGCTCAAGTGGTAGAGTGCTAGCCTTGAGCGGGAAGAAGCCAGGGACAGTGCTCGGGCCCTGAGTCCAAGGCCCAGGACTGGCCAAAAAAAAAAAAAAAAAATGCCTAGAGTCCAAATGAGTGGCTTGAAACTGGTCAGAGAAGTGGCTGAGTTAGGGACTGTGAACCTAAATATCCCATTCTCCAACCCTGGGTTTTGCTTCCATAAAATACATAGTAACTCATTCTTTTGGTAGAAGAAACTGCCTTCTAGGTATGCCTCTTTCTTTCCCTTCTCAAAGAAGATTAGACAAAGTTTAGAATGCCCTGATAATCCCGTTGCAGTCTATATACACAGAGAAGCATGAAAATCAAGAGCCAGGGAATGTGGCTCTAGGGACCACATGGTTTCCACACAAATCATTACCTCAGCTGTAGAGGGAAGTCAGTAGTGAGAATTCTACTCTAGTGTCTGTCTGAGTATTAAAATACTCAGCCATCCCTTCTCCATTTATTTGGGAACATAAGTGGCAACAGCTCTCTCTTCCTAAATAGAAAGGCTGATCACCACCTGTCTGAGCTTCCAACAGGCCAAAAAACATCAAGGGCTGGTATATTTCCAAGGTATCAATTTGGAGGATGGGATAGGTGACCCGTGACATGCTTGATGGTAGGTAGCACCTGTCCCAGTGTCTCAGAATAGCTACGATGTCCCTTCCCTACTACACTGGAAGCTCCATGAAGGAGAGTATTCCAGAGCACAACCAGAATTACCAAAGGGGTGTTCTCAATAAACACTCGGCATGTAAACCCAGCTTCTACTCAGTGATTTTTGCACTCCAAGAAACTTTTGATACCATCTCTGGGTGCTTTGTTTTGCCACAGCTTTGGGTTGACATTGCTAGTGGCAGCAAATAAACAGAGGCCACTAAGCACCCTACAAAACACGGCACAGTGACTCTAACCCCAAATATCAATACTGTGGTAGAAAGACAACCCTCTCCTAATCCAGTATAGCACCGTTATAAATGAATGACCTGAAAACTAAAAAGGCAAAAATACCTTGCCCCTGAGAATCGTCTCAGAGTAAAGCTTGGGCCTGGGCCTCCTCCTCCTCACTGAGAAGCTCTGCAGAAGTTAGGGTGGATTTCCATGGATCATTCATGGGGTTTCCTGTGCCAACAGATCCACACTAAAAAGAGACTCTTAGATGACAGCATGTTTCCCTGAAGTCTGTTCTTACTTGGGGTTGGGGGGGGGGAACTTATAGCTGTGTATATCAATAAGGAAAGCGTGTACATGGATACTTTGCTTTATTTCCTTAGCTGATGAGACAGTTCTTATCACTCATTGCAAAAGTGGATACGTAGAGATAAATTATGTGGTTAATCACATACTGATTGGTTAAATAGCAATAAATTGGGGAAGTAGAAGTAGTGCTTTTTAATTCCTTCTCTCCCTACCTTTCCTTTTTCCTTCTGCCCCTCTCCTTTTCTCCCTTTCTCTCTCTTCTTCTTTCAAAAATGATCTGAAACAAACATGAGAAGAAATTCAATCTGCCAGTAATACTTGTATGATTGTTTGGGTTTTGTTTTCAGTGGTAGGTAAGATGCCCCCCTGCAAGAGTGGGCCTTTCCAGTAGCACCTCCAGAGTCCTCTGGGGAGTCCCAGGTCCCCAAACACCATGACTTGTGTCCACAGCTGCTCAAAGACCCAGAAGACAAAAAGGAATAGAAGCAGTGACGAGATCTCGGCATCTAGACAGCTCTGCCATTTGCTTGGGTGAGTCAGTGAACCTCTCCGAGACAAAAACTTTCTTTTTCAAAATGGAAATTCTTTAAAAGGAAATAATTACAGGGCTGTTAAAATAAAAGTCGAATTAAACTCATGTCGCCAGGAGTCGGCACGGAGGTAGTAGGAATAGATGTCTGCTTTTCACTGTTGACAGAGCTTTTACTTGTTTCGTTCTTTCTCTTCTTTTTAAAGTTCTTCCTAAGAAGTCTAAAAATACCAAGGCAAGAATTCAATAGGAAAAGTGTATTCTTTCTCGTCTTCCTCTCACATCATCTATAGAAACACCAAAATTCTACACATCCCAACAGCTTGTGACATGGGTTTGCTCTTGGAGTGAGTCTGGTCATTCAGGTGAGTCACAAGTTCGGCGGGTCCATGGATTTCCTGCTGTGTGTTGTAAGCTGCACTGGGCACTCAGCAATTCTAGGGGGACAATGAGCACCACGGGGATCCAGATCCTGCCCTTAGGAAACACAGGATTCAGCAAGGAGACAAGGGCACAGAGGATGCTGAAATGACAGAGTATAGTGAGTTTGCTGTGGGAGATACAAGGTACTCATTCCTTAGTTCAAAGGGCAGAAACCACTTCTGATTGGGCCCTGGGGCAAGTCTTCATGGAATAGTAGCTAGAAGCAAGCCTGGGAAATGAGAAAATATTCAAGAAGAGCTGTCAGAAAAAGACCACAAAAGAGGAAGTCTGTTTATGAACAGAGGAGCATGGAAACATGCGAATACCTGCCCAAGAGACTAAGTACTGTGCAGGGGCTGAGGTAGGCTCAAAATCAAATAAAGATAGGCAATTGACTAATTAATTATGCAGTATGGGGACAGAGGGTTGGGTTGCTTACAATTGGTGGTGGATCACACGAGCCATAACTCTACTTACAGCTTTTTCTTAGTTAGCTAGAGACCATAGTTGTTTGGATTTGTCTTCCCAAGCTGGCTTCGAAGCAGAATTTTCAAATCTCACACTCCCGAGCTACTAGGATCATAGCTGTGAACTATTACGGAGGTTTGAAGTCATGATTATGTGCTTCTTATTAGGCAGATATTCTATTACTTAAGGCATTGTGTCAGGGCTCTTTTCTTTTTTGTACCTGGGACCAGCCTCAAACTGAGATCCTGGCTATGTTTCCTTTACAGGGATTACAGGTATGTGCTCTAATACATCTAATCCGGAGACAGGTTTGTAAAAGGGACATGTACCTTGTCTGTTTGATGCATTCTATTTTATTTAGTTCACATAAATACATAGTTACTAGTAGTTTTAGAGCAAGGGTGAGATGTAAGAGGGGCTTTCAGATAATTCTGTAGCACTGCACAGAGTGGAGGAATGGAATGGTGTGGGGCAGGGTAGAGAATATGAGAATCTAATTTCATCTTCCAGAAACAATAGAACACCCCTATTCCAAGTTTCAGAAGATGATATAGACAACAGCAACCATGTCTACACAGACCATCCTTTCTTTAAGTTAAACTTCACTCTCCTCCTCCCATAACATACTTTCCAAAGCACTTAGTCTTGCAATCTTAATATATTTGCTGTGATGGTATATGAATTCTTAATCTTTCTCTAAAACCTGAATTTCGACATAGAATGAGAGGTGAAAGTCAGCTTTTGCAAAAACAGTCCCAATTATCCAACTCCTCCCAATGAGTGAATTTTTTTTTGGCTAGGAGGGAGAGAAGGTGCCAAGTTGATGATCTTCCTGAAGACTTCTGACCCCATTTTTATTCCCTCCAGGGTCTGGTCTGACAACTTTCAAATGTAGTCTAGGACAACACACTGGGGAAAGAAAAATAGAGAACCAGTGGTGTAAGACACATGGATCAGTGTTCCTCTGACTACCCAAAATAAACCAAGACTAACAAGACTAAAATAACTCCAACACTTCATGTTAAAGAGGCTCAGATGAGCTCCTGTTAAGACCATGCATAAAACAGCGCTGTTTTTGGTACAGTCGGTCCATCCTTGGCATCTGACCTCAAAGATCAAGAAAGATATGGAACCCATCCAAGATCCCAAGAACTTCCCACCTATGTGGCTCACAAGACGCTTTTACCTTTAAGAAGTTATATTTTGTTCTTTTGATTTGGGGTCTTGATGCTTTTGTCAAATAGCCCCCAGCAAATATGCTTACCAATGTGCATTAACTATTGCCTGGTCTAGGGACCAGATTCTGTAGAAGTCATACCTGTATTCCTACCCATACAGGAGGCTGAGATCTGGGGACCCAGGTTTCAAGCCAGCCCAGGCAGACATATCTGAGAGACTCTTATCTCCAATTAACCAAACAAAGCCAGAAGTGGCGGTATGGCTCAAGTAGTAGAGTGCCAGCCTTGAACAAAAGAGTTAAGGGAGAGCATGAAGCCCTACTTCAAGCCTTAGTACCAACACACACACACACACACACACACACACACACACACTGATTATGTTGACCTCATATTTTTTAATTGTATGTGAGTGTATATATAAATATATGTAAAAACAAATGGAAATGAGCATAGATGTGTTGGATATGTATGTATGTACATGTATATCCTGTAGCTCTCTATGACACAATGCCTTAGGAGCAGTAATACACAAGTAGCAACAAGCACATTTAGTGCCTCTAAGTTCCCAATAAAAAATTCTTTTACCTTTTGCATTTCTTTCTCTTTTTTTCTTTGATTTCTTGAAGTACTGGGATTGACCGGGGGCCTTACACATGTTAGGCTGGCATTTTACCACTTGAACAACCTTCTAGCCCTAAGTATCCTTCTTTGTGTCCATTCACTCATTTTTATCTCTGCATATATTCTTACAATGTTGTATTCCAGAAAAACACTTAAACTGGGAAAATTAAAACAGCGTTCTCATTACAAATAAGAGAAGGACAGATCCTGACTAGCCAAAGATAATTATTGCATGAGTGGAAGGAAAGGAAGATGGGAATGTTATAATTCTGTGGCACAGAGACTCAAGCACTGACAATTCATGGGGAGATGATAGATGCTGATCAAGAAATGATGGTCAGGAAGGAAGAGACCCATCAGAGTGAGGAAATTCACAGAGCTAGAAATCAACCATATTCTAAGACTAAATTCCTAGTTGACCTTGTTAAAAGACAATTTTAGACAATTTTAACACACTAGGATGTTAAAAAGCTTGAGTACACAAAGATTTATGAATTGGGCCCCAGACCATAAGACATTTGTGGAAACAAGGACAAAAATAAAACAAAACAACACATATTTATTGCTTAAAGTGGGAAGCACCTATTGAGAGATTAGTTGAAGGTTTCAGATTGGCAAAGTTATTAGTTTGAGATTAGCTGTTTCTGATGGTTAAGCTGATACTTAATTTTTCGTAAACCAAAGTTTGACATCATATAATCCAAGGACTAATAGCTCTAAAGCTATTTTAGCATACTGTCCTTTAGATTGGCCTTTTTCTCTGTCTCCAATGTGGGGTTTGGAGCCTGTTAATGATACAATTTCTTATACCATCAGTTTTGATACATGTCACTCATAATCATGTACAAAATGTGTCCATTTTCCATATTTCCTCAAAAACAATCATCACTTAAAATATATATGTTGGGTTGTTATCCTTGGTGCCTGGTATATAGATTATATAACCCAGATCACTTTCAGTAGGAAGAGGAGTATGTGGTTTGTTTTTTTTTTATTATTTTTATGTCAAGCCACTTTAAATCATACCTCAGTTTGCTCATGTGGTCCCCTAAATAGCCTCAAGACAAGATTTGTGTGCCAGAAAACTAGTCATGGCAGTAGAGGGCTAGAACTCCTGGCTCTACCCATGGCTGTCCCAAGAGAGAAAAAAAGGTAAGAGGTTGAGTTAGTCACCAATCAACAATTTCACTAGTCATGTCTGTAGAATGAAAACTCCATAAAACCCTTGAACCTCTGGGTTCAGAGAGCTTCTTGATTGGTTACATATTGGGTTACTAGGAGAGAAGATGTAAATGCAATGCCCCTTCTTCATCCTTTGACTTACAGATCTTTTTCATTTGGCTCTTCCTGAGTATATGTTTTTAATAACAAACCAATGATCATAAACAATTTTTTAATACCATGGGCCATTACAGCAAATAACAAAATCTGAAAGGAGAGACGATCTCTGACTTGGTAGCCAAGACAGAAATGTGAGTGCCTTGAACACTTTATACTTGTTGGTAGGATCTGAAGGACAATCTAATAGGACTGAGTCCTTAAATCTGTGTAGTCTTATACTAACTCCAGGTAGTTATGTCTGAAATTTATTGAACTGTAGGATACCCAGTAGGTACTAGAGCATTGGAGGACTAGTTGCTGACTTATGGAAGAAAAAAGCCCACACATTTGGTATTGGAAGTATTGAGTGTAGACAACTCAACTCAGCAATTTTCCCAGTCTCAGAATGTGTATCTTTGAGATGCTTACTAATTACAAAGGGAAATTTTAAATAATTCCAAACAGTGAAACTCACAGACACTGCCATGGCCAAAGAATGAAAGTTATCACCAGTAACAAGATATATTATGTCCCTTTTCTGATAGAATGCACCAAGAAGGGAGTAATCTCACGTCTGAAGAGATACTCCTAACCATCTTGTTGGCTCCCCTGTCATGAGTTGTGAACAGCTTTTTGTCTAGTTTCTTGGAAATATTCACTTGGACATTGTCAGCCTTTGGTCATAGCAGTGATACCTGTGTATAATGTGGAAACTGAAACGCCTTTAGCTAACTTTAACAGCAGTCATTATATAAAGGGATCAGACTGAAGCCTACTAAGGCCTACTTCATTCTACATGGAAGAAACTTTAACAGTAGACTCATGTAAAGTCAGCCATAGTAACAGAGGCTTAACTGCTTATTATGACCCCAAATTGCTTAGGGGGGGTGGCTCTTATTCTTGCTTTGTGGGTCCCCAGAAACTACACATGCTTTCCACCTATCATTAAAAAAAAAAATCACCAGGGGTTGAAAGACCTAAACTGGATTATAGTCACACCATTTAGAAAACGAGATTTTACTGGTAGTAACTTCCACCTGAATAAATATCCTTGGATTTGCTGTGGTTCATTAGTATTCTAAGGGTGATTATTTTTATTTAAATGTTTCTGACTCTGAATAAATGAAGGATGAGTGAAAAAATATGAAGTTTCAAGAGGAAATGGACATTCTGGTCAGTAAACTAGTGTTTCTTATAAGGAGCTAAAATTGTGGATGATACTAAAATTCTTTTTATTCAACATTACTATTGCCAAATAATATTATACTATTATAGAAATAACATTTACAGCATACTACGTTACATAAATTATACAATTCAACATTATTGCCAAATTATTTACAATAAGGAAATATTTCAAGCCCCAGGTTTCAGCACCAAATATATAAAGAAATATTTTGGGTACCAGGGGTATAAATACAGAAAAGAGCTGAGAGATCTTGACAGGAGAACAAGTTTACCAAACAACCTGAGAAGGGCCACCAAGCATTCTTCAGCCCTACTGGAGAAGAAACGGCTGCTTGCTTTACAAGGAAGCTTTCGCTTTATTCTGCAGAGAGAGTGAACTCAGGCAGAGCGGGGGTGTGGGGGGTGTGGGGGGGTGGTGCCCTTTGTCATGGGAGCCAGGGAGGCTGGGGATAGGGGAAGGGTCTCTGTGCAGACATGGAATCTTATCAAGTTACAGGAAAAGGGGTTTTCACGGTATCTTCTCAACAAACAGTATGGCCCCCAGCTCACGGGGGTTATCTCTTGTACAGACAGCCAAAGGGTGTGTTTGGGGAGGGGGAAATAGAGGGGAGATGACTCAGCAAGGCCCACGGCCAGGGCAGTTCTGGCATTTTTCAGGACGTGACTGTCAAGTGGGGAGATGAGTGTTTCCAGTTTTACTGAGTGCTTCCATTTACTGAGAGTTTAACCTAAATTTTCTGGATTGTGTGCTTGTGTGTATATGCATGCATTTGCACACATGCACCAATACTGGGGTTTGAACGCGGGGCTTCTTGATCTGGCTTGGATTTTTCCCTTAAAAATGGCACTCTGCCACTTGCGCCACACCTCCATTTCTGGCCTTTTGCCAGATTATTGGAAATAAGCATCTCTCAGATTTGTCTGTCCAGGCCATCTTCCAACCAGAATCTTAAGATCACAGCTTCCTGAGGAGTTAGGACTGCCGGCGTTGAGTCTCCATATAGTCTGACTCCGAATCTCTGGGCCTGGTAAAATGTGTGTCCCAGGCTAATGGTCCATCTCTAGGAATTCCAACTTGGGCCTAGCCCCCGCTCCTAATATGAATATCAAAGAAATGAGTTAATGCTAGAGCTTAAAGAATGGGAGTATTAATGAGGCTATGGGGGTGGAGGAGAGGGAGAGCAAGCGCTTCAACCCACTTCAGGAAACTGACAGGAACACTAGGTTTGAATGGAGCCAGAACTGGGGTAAGGGTCAGAGTCGCACATAATTAAGCAATTCGTGGAAAGTATGGGCTATTTGATCATTATCTCTAGACTGGTCCAGCAGGCTTTGCTCTGATAGGGGAGTCATTGTTATCTTGGGGGTAGTTTCCATTCCTATCACAATATTTATCCCAGTCCTGTCTGTCTCAGAATCGCAGGTGATTGCAAGGAAAGACTGGCTGACAGGAGAGACCCAGTGGAGGTAGAGAAGTTCGAGTTTCTATCCTGCTCTGGATATGTTTTTGAGTCCAAGTTAGGAGTAAGTGCTCTTTAATAAAAGTAATTTCTCAGTATGGATTATAGTGGGTCTCAGGAATCTATGTTTTTTAACTCCAGTAATCTATTGAGCACTCAGTTTGGGAAATAGTGTTGTAAGTGTTCACTAGTCTCATTTTGAGCTATCAATGATAACTCCAGCATAATGAATCTAAAAGAACGCGTCCACTACTGCTTAAGGATGTGTCAGTCTGATCAAGGATTGTCACACTGCCACTGCTGTGCCCAGCATGGCTTGTCACTTACTTTTGTGTGTAAAATTTTATTGAACACAGCTATGCCCACTAGTTTAGAAGCTATCTATGGCCACTTTCTTGCTAAGATGACAGAGTCGAGTAGCTATGACAGACACCATATGGCCCGCTAAGCCTAAAATACATACTATCTATCCATTTACAGAAAAAAGTTTGCCAACCACTGGTGTAAATAGATACCAGGGACTGAGGGACCAAGAAAGCTAAGAAACACTGGTGAAACCGTTTGCGGCTCACAAATAGTCATCTTCCTTGTCTGGATTCTCATCTGTTGTATACGAGAAAAAAAAAATCTGGTCTTCCAGAATTTCAGTTTTCATTATCTGAGGATGGATATTGGCTTTCTTCAGCCTACCAGTAGCCAAAATCTTGAGTCTTTGAGCTCCACGCTCAAAGCTTTGTAGGGTGTCTTACAAAAAAAGAGAAATTCATAAGGTGAAAGATTTAGCAAGGATTTATTTTAGTATAACGGGGCTAAAGTAGGAGAGGGAAACATTTCTTGCTCCCCTTGAAAGACATAGGAGGAAAAGACTCAAAAGGGCAGCTGTTACCTGTTGCCTTTTTTCTTTCAGAGCTGGAGGAACGCTTATGATGGTGTCATCTAGCAACTCCAAACCAATTAGACAATGGTTCTGACCAAGATCGGTGCTGCTTATTATTCTAAAACAGGGATATGACTCTGGGCCTATCTGAAATACAGAGACAGTAGGTAGGTTTTGGGTTTCCTTTTCCCAGATCTTTCATATACAAGGAATTGGCAAGTTTTCACCATTTCAAAGGAGAAGCTAGATTAGGATAGCTTGTCTATTATTTCTTGTAATTTAGCATTTGAAAGAAGTTATGGAGGGAGAGAAACTTAACTGCATCCCAGTTTTTACTCCTCGTCTAGCCCTTTTCATATTAGTTTAAGATTTTTTCTGTCTCCTCATCTATCCAAAAGATGCTGTTATTGATCTTTGTACTATATGTACATCCGGTAGACTAAACATCCCTAGTTATAAGTAAAATGGAAATGAAAGCAGCATTGAGTGAGATTTCATTTCGTTCCAGTCAGAATAGGCATGATCACGAACATGAACAAAAGCAAATAGCAAATAACAAAGTTGTTAGGTCCGCCCAGGAAAAAAATGGTCCCTTCACCTTTGTTCTTCCTCCATGCACAACTGCATGAGACCCTCCTGGGACCCACATAATTGGCACACCTGGGGGCAGTGGGTGGTCCCGCAGGCTCTGAGATCACTTCCTCATCCTCTGAGGTCACTTCCGTATCTGCTGTGGCCACACCTCCCCCCACATAACCTTTCTCCCTGCCACAAGTCACCCTTCTGCACACCACATTTTGTGTGGGCAGGAAGTTTGGTTCTGCTAATAAACTCTCTCCTACCTGAACATCCACATGGAAGTCTCCTTTCTCTAATATGAACAAATGATGGCAACCACTATGAAAATCAGTACAGTGCTTTCCCCTAAAACTAAAAGTAGAACAAGTGGGATCACGCTTGGGCACAAACTCAAAGAGTGCAAGTTAGCATACAATAGAGATACCTGCACACCCACAGCTTTTCATAAGAGCCAAGCTATGTAAGCAGCTTAGGAGCTCCACAACTGATGACTGGGTGAAGAAAATATGGTATATATATAAAATGGAGTATTATTCAGTCATCAAGAAGGTGACAATTTTGCATTGTAAAATAGGATTGTAATTGTTGGACAAGGAGGAAGGGGGAGAAGCAAAGCAATGGTGGAGGGTGAATGATATCATACTATATCAAATATCTTGTGTCATATATGAATACAGTATAAGGAAACCCACTGAAAGCTGCTAAAGAGGAGAGCAGTAGGGAAGACAAGGGAAAGAAAAGCAATATGGAAGGTTAGTCTAACTTAATATATGTGTGTGTGACATATCACAATGAAATCCCTTTGTATAATCAATACACACTAAAAAGAAAAAGAGTGGGGCTGGGGATATAGCCTAGTGGCAAGAGTGCCTGCCTCGGATACATGAGGCCCTAGGTTCAATTCCCCAGCACCACATATACAGAAAACGGCCAGAAGCGGCGCTATGGCTCAAGAGGCAGAGTGCTAGCCTTGAGCGGGAAGAAGCCAGGGACAGTGCTCAGGCCCTGAGTCCAAGGCCCAGGACTGGCCAAAAAAAAAAAAAAGAAAAAGAAAAAGAAAAAGAGTGACAAGAATGTAAAGCAGATTCACTTAAGGCGTAAACGCCAGCAGGAGGGAGGAAAGTGCTTGGAGAGGGTGAATAAGGATGAACAGTATTTTGTTTACGTGTATGAAGATGGAACAATGAAACCTACTAATACTGCTTGCAGAAAGGGGAGAAGGGACAAGGGAAAGTGATACATGAGGTGAATTCCATCAGGGAATTCTGTGTGCACGTACGGAAACATCATAATGAAACCTACCTTGTACCACTAACGGCACGTGGGGAGAAAATATATATATATATATAAACAAAAAAAATTAAAAATTCAGAGCGAGTTAAAGTTGCAATGCAGCTCAAGGGGCAGACTCAAGTCCAGGTTTACTGCATCCAGATGGAAGGCAATCTGAAAGGGGGTCATATCAGGCAAGGGAGTGAAGGTGAACAAGCTCTGGGGGGCAGTCAGGAATTCACCATTTGTCCATCCTTGATGTGTGCAGCAGATGGTCTGATGAAGTGTCCGTGTGCGAGCCCAATACCTGCCCTGGGTGTCCTTCCTTTCATGATTTAAGGGAGTAGATTCTCTTAGTCCATGGTCAGGTACAACCAGTAACTTCATGGGCCTGTTTTCTTGTTGTTTTGTTTTGTTTTAATATGGATTGGACACGCCTAGGAGTATATGTGGTCTCAATTTAACTTGCACAATTGAGTTATTTATCAGTCTGTCTCATGATTTGTGTTAGACAGATGGTGGCTGTTTACTTGTACAAGCAAGCAAAGTATAGAGTTATGGGTCCTCAGCATTTGCATTCGGAATGGAACAGGGTGCTATTTTATGAAATGGAGTTTCGCAGAGCAAAGCCGAGTCTGCAAACAACGAGTAAATACAATGTACGGTGACTTGGAGCAGGGCATAGCCTGATGTCTACAGGACAACTGAGTGTGGGGATTCAAAACATAAACAGTAAGCCCCAAGCATGGCACTTGAACCTACTGAAGGAAAACCAAGGTGGCTCTGAGCATCTCCTGCCTCCCACGTCATCCTCTTTCTCCTTGGGAATACAGAGAGGCGTTTCTCCTGAAGTTTGTGGATTCAACCATGGGAAACTCTTCATAAAGAATGCAGGTGTCTCCAGGCCACTCTCCATGATCTCATCAAACAGGAGGAGACTAGCTCAGGAGACGAGAGGGCAGTAGCACCTATTCTTCTGAGAACTGCTACATCAGAGACTTTACCTGCATCGCAAGACAACAAGTAACTGCAGCGAGAGGGGCCTGTGAGGATGTGGGAGATGACAGCCATCTGAATGCAAGGAGGGAAAAATAACCAGCCAACACTCTGATCCTGGACACTCAGCCTCCAAAATGGTGAAACATAAATTTCTATTGCTTAAGCCATTCAGTCTGCTGTATTTTTTAATAGAAGTCAGTAAAATGGTACAGATATAATTTCCTAGCAAAGATCTTAAAGCAGCTATGACACAAATGCCACAACAAACAGTAGCAGATATGATTTGACACAACTAAGGCAAGAAATACGTCAACCAAAAAATGAGATAAAGAAGAACCAAATGCAAGGTTTAAACAGAAAAGTGCAATAAACACAAATATAAACAATATTACTGGTTGAGAATTATAGAATATAGTCCATGCACCTAGAGATACATCAGTATAAATTATCCACTCTGAAAAACAAAGAGAACTGAATGAATAAAAATTACAGTGTCAAAGCCCAGTGGAACATTTTTTTAAATTACAATCTGGAATTTAGGTCATTAGAGTTCCAGTATAAGGGAAATTTTTTTGAAGAAATAATGGCTGAAAATTTAGCAAAAACGTTTAAGCCTGCAAGTTGAAGATGCCAACCAAAATCCAAAGTATCCCACCCTGAGGTGTAGTCCAATCAAACCAATGAAATCTACTGCAATAACTCTTGAAAGCAGCCAAAGAGACAGGATGCACTATACAAATGGGAGCAATTTGCAAGACAGATTTCTCATCAGAAATCATAGAGGAATAAAGAACTGAAGTTCTTAGAAATTATACCAAAAGCTCAACTCATAGGAGAAAATAAAAGTGATGGACCAGACTTCATTAAAATGAAAAAAAATGTTGCTTTGTGAAAGCCATTATTAAATCATTAAAAAGGGAAGCTACAGAGTAGAAGAAAAGCATTTTATAATTGCATAGCTTATAAAAAGGCTTGTGTACATACACATAAAGAACTCTGTAAAGTCAGTAGTAAGAAAACAAAAGTCCAGTTTAAAAACTGCACAAGAACAGATGCTTCCTTTAAAAAGATAGAGAAAAAATGTATAATTAGTTAGCAAAGAAATGCAAATTAGCCAGGTGTTGGTTGCTGCAATCCTAGCTTCTCAGGGGGCTGAGATCTGTGGATTGTGATTCCAAGCCAGTTCAGGCTGAAAAGTCTGTAAGAATCTTCTCTCCAATTTTGTTTCCAATTCACTAGCAGAAAGCTGGATGTGTGGCTCAAGTGATAGAATGCCAGCTTGAAGCACAAAAAATGAACAACAGAAAAAGTGAGACCATGAGCCCTTAGTTCAAGCCCTAATACCACAGCGAGAGAGCTCTAGAGAGAGCTCTAGAGAGAGGGGGGGAGGGAAGGGAAGGGAAGGGAAGGAAAGGGAGGGGAAGGGAAGGGAGAAAGAGACAAAGAAAAAGAAAGAGAGGGGGGAAGGAAGGAAGGAAGGGAGGGAGGGAGGGAGGGAGGGAGGGAGGGAGGGAGGGAGGGAGGGAGGAAGGGAGGAAGAAGGAAGGAAGGAAGGAAGGAAGGAAGGAAGGAAGGAAGGAAGGAAGGAAGGAAGGAAGGAAGGAAGGAAGGAAGGAAGGAAGGAAAGAAGGAAGAAGGAAGGGAGAGAGGGAGGGAGAGAGGGAGGGAGGGAGGGAGGGAGGGAGGGAGGGAGGAAGGGAGGAAGAAGGAAGGAAGGAAGGAAGGAAGGAAGGAAGGAAGGAAGGAAGGAAGGAAAGAAGGAAGAAGGAAGGGAGAGAGGGAGGGAGGGAGGGAGGCAGGCAGGCCTGCCTTGTATTCACACAAAGCTCTGCACGTGAATATTAGTAGCAGCTCTGTTTCAAATTGCCTAAAGCCGCAAGTTCTTCAGTGGACAAGTGAACAAATAATCTGGTATATCTACACAATGGAATACTGCCATGTGTTAAAAAGAACTGACTATTGGTACATACAATAACCTGGGTAGATTTTAAAGAAATTACATTGTAAAGCATCCAAGCCAGTCTGATCAGATCCCATTTTTTTGAGCGCTCTTGAAGTGACAAACTTCCATACAGTGCTGGAGAAGCTTCTGTGGTTGCCAGGGTTAAGGCTGGGAATTAATTCTACAGGGCTATCAGAAGTGTCATAACATTTGTGAATGCTCATTGTAGAGGCATTTGCACAAACCATGTCTGTGCTAACTCATAGAAACATATTCCAAAAGGCCAAATTTCCTGTTCAATATTCTAAGATAATTAATAAATGAAAACTATACTGTTCTAATAATTCATCTGACAAAACCATTACTTTTCCTACATTTGAATTGCCAGTTGTTCACACCATTGCTACAGCAATGGGCAAGTAGTGTAGAAATCTGAATGATAGTGGGGAGTCTGTCGAGTTCCTGCCATTACTTGACACTGAAGGTTGACATCCACTGAGGAGTCAACGAAGCAAGGTCCAAGGCCAACTTGAAGCCAGTTGCTGGGTGGTAGGAGCTGACATTGTGAAAATGGAGCCAGCCAAGCAGCGTGGGTCCTTCCTGAGACAGAAAACATCAGTCCTAAAGCGAGGCTGAGCTTTTAACTGGTGATCTCCTTACCTCAAGGAGACAGAAGATTATTTCCAATAGAACGGTGTTGTTCTTTACAGTCACCAAATTTCTACCACTTCACTGACTCTTAGCACAATGGTAGAAAGGGTGCCATAGCAAATGAGGTCACTTCTAGAAATAACCTTTACCATGGATACAGACCTACACAATACGTTTTAGAGGCATATAATAAATACATATGGCTCAACATATCGTTTTGTATATAGAGAAATATTTCCTAAGGTTTTAAAAATATGTCTGTAAGTTCTTTGAGTCTCTTTTATTCAAATAGTGTAATACAAATCCTTTCATCTACAATGCAGGTCTTAACATTTAGTGACATACTTTCAACAAAAAAGAACAGAGTACAGGTAGATAGGTAGACCAATGGTAGAACACAAGCTTAGCATGTAACAAGGCCCTGAGACTGATACTCAGTGTGAGCACATTTGCACACACACACACACACAGAATATGGTAGAGATAATATTATGTGACTTCAAAAGGTTAGAAAAATAATTTAGCACCTTTCTCGGTCTCTCTCTCTCTCTCTCTCTCTCACCTGTCTCTCTCCCATTCTTCCTTCCTATCCTTTTCTACACATGCTCTGTTTGGGAGAGAATGACTAGCATGGGAAGGCACGTACACGACCCCGAGGAATAGCCCATGGACAGAGGAAACTAGCACCAATGTGAGAGGCCATGTGAAAAAGCCCTCTGAGAAGGGGATCCTCCCGTCCCCAGATGCAAAATACAACTTCATGGAAAATCTCAAGCAAGAACAGCCCGATCAAGATATCTTAGACACAAGTTAGCATGCTTAATTATAATACGATTATTGCTATTCTATATCAAGTTTGGCAGTTAGAAAAATAATACAAAAACTTCAAATATGTCATCTTTATTTAGTTCTCACAAGTAGAGCCTCTACTGTCACAGATGAGAAATCTGCTGCCCAGAATTACTGGCACAGTCTGCACAGGGTTAGGGATCTAGTTCACAGCCAAAGTGGTTCTCAAACTCAGACCACGTCACGTAGGCTCCGTGACTGGATGCTGTCGCTGGGGATGCAGTCAGAGGAAGCATGCGTGCCAAGACTGGTCAGGCAGAAGGAGGCTGATCAGATTGGAAAGCATCATCCAGGTCAACTAGAAGACATGACAGACACAAAGGAGTAAATTTGGTTAAAACTCTACAAGTAGGTTTGAACTTGTGGCCTGGTGTGAAACCTTGGGTGAAGGGACAGAAAAACAAGGTGTGAAATGGGCAGAGCCATGGGATGGTTTGTATTCTTTTATGGTGGATAAGAAAGCAGACCTTTGTAACAGAACCAGGCAAAGATTGCTAAGGGAAAGCAGAGAAGGTGAACATCTATCTAGCCCAGTGTGGAGTGAGGAAGGAAGGAAGGTTTCTGGCAGAAAAAAACAAAACAAAAACAGGACGTCTAGGATAGGGTACAATGAAAAGAAATATGGCTGAGGAGGTCGCCCCCCCAGAGAGAGAGAGTTACTCAGCAACCCTCCAGGACTGCTGTTAGGATCACACGTGTGTGGTTAGCACTAACATTTGCTTCAAACTTGTCCTGTGCCAGGCTGGGAGTTTGTATACATTGCATGCATTTTGCCACGCAACTACCTCCGTGAAGAAGGCTCCACTGATGTGACCATGTTCTCGAAGAGGACATGGAGACTCAGAATGTGGAAGTCATTTTGCCCAACATGACTGAGCTGTAAAGTAGCAAGACTGAGCTAGACACACTTGTCCCTCATTCCAGACCACCAGCAACCACTCAAGCCTCTAGAAATGTTGATGTTTGGCTGGTGGTATGTGCCGGTAATTCTAGTAGTTGGGAGGCAGAGCCAAGAGCGTCCTGTGTTTGAGGCCAGCCTGGGCTATGTAGCATGACCTTGCCTCAGAATTCTAAAAAGAGAAGAAAAGAGAGAAGGAAAAAAAATAAATAGTAAGTAAATAAACAATAAAGATGTATGCTCGTCAGAGGTGGCGGCAGGTCACTTGGGAGCTCACTGTTGGACAATCAGGCAGGTGGTACCTGGTTGACCATTATCTCAGTCCTTGTCCCCCAGCGGTTCTGGAGAATTTTCCATCGCCCTCATCCCTTGAAGCAGGTGGCCATCTGGTTCTCTTGAGAGGGTTCTTCCCATTCCAGGGTGCAGCCTCATCGTGATAGGTAATTATCTTCATCTAGGGGCTGGGTGGTTTGCCTTGCAAGGTTCTGCGCGTCCCTTAGGGATGGTTTCAGTCTTTTATCCAAAATACATCAGTCAGACCCAACCTTCCTTCAACCCAAGGTGATTGCAAAGTAACTGTAGAGAGATTGATTTAGGGCAAAGCTTTGCATGCAAAATGGAGGCAGGTCTGCCAAGTTTTTCTCTTGCTTTTCATGGACGCCTGGCACTCCCATGAGTGGTAATGTGCCAACAAAAACCCCAACATCAGCACCATACTCCTCAGTCTCTTGGGAGGGGGCACTAGTGGCTATTTGTGCTTCTGCACTGGCACACTCTCCCAGATATAGATTAGAAAGCAGGAAAATTAATTAAAAAACAATGCAAAAAAAAAAAAAGGAAAATTCACCCTGATCTGTTAGTTTGCTAACTGCCCTCACTTTGCAATAAATAAGGACTGCAAATGGGAAGAAAATGCATAAAATGAAAATAAGCCGAGTGAATCATGGCACACAGGCTGTACAGCATATAAATATTCATGTTTGATTACCTCTCAGCCGACTCCATGGTCCTCCTGTGTGCACTTAGGACTGAGTGGTTACGGTAGGCCTTAGTGTGAGTGGGAACAGTAACTAAGAACTATTAGCACAAGCCTGAATAATAGCTAATCCTTCCCAAAGCCCCAGAGGCTCAAGCACCCGCTCTCCATTTGGCATGGAAACAGTAATCTATCTCTGTGCCTCTCCTAGTCAACAGAAACTGAGCTAAGGGAGAAAGGAGGGGAAAATCCCTAATCTTAGCAACAGTGGGATCTGGTATTTTAGCCATGGAGCTTAGAAGAAGAAAAAACAAGAAACAAAAAGCAAAAAAATAAAAAGCCTTATTGAAAAGTTCAACTCTAGGTGACCAGGTTCTGAAAGACTCTTTTGTGTCTGTGCGGAGAGGGGCTCTGTGGCCAGAGAAGTGAAGGTCACTCAGGGAGTTGATTTCCTGCCTGCCAGAAGGATCTGTTCCCTGGCTACAGGGGGTAGAAACATGGCTGGGTTGGTAGAGCCTGGTACTGCCTGACTCAGCTCAGTGCTCCTAGGTGTTAAGGCCAATAAAGACAGGAGATCTTGCCCAAGGAGGCTCAGCTAGTTCAAGGGTCCACATTCCTCCTCCCCTCCTTCTACCCTGGCCTCTGAAAGACCTTGGGGTTAAACTGCAGTTAAGTCCAATGCTGATAACATTTATCTCACTCTTCCTAGTAGCCTTAGCTGCTTCTGGCTCAAGGCAACATTCTAAAAAGGAGTTACTGGAATTTTCTTACATCAGCAACCCAACAAGTCGAGTATGCTAGTATGCATGTGCTTCTGCTAGTTTATAGTGCTCTAGGCCCCTATGCAAGTGGTTCTGCAAGTAGTAAGAAAATGACAGGGAATTCTAAACCTGGCTTTGTCCTATGCCTCACCAAATCCATTCTAACACCTCTTAAACTACAGCTTAGCATGTTGATTCCAACTAACATAACAATCACTTCCTGTGCTCACACTGTGGGGTGGGTAAAATATTCAGAGGTAACAACAACTCCATGGCTAGTGCTGTCAAGAAGCACACAGGCTCCCTACTCAAACTTGGTTTGAATCCTGGCTCTTCTACGTGTACCTTCATCTCTGCATAATAGTAGAAAGTAGGGCAGCAATTCTCCACTGGGCAGATGTGAAGATCTGAGGAGAAGATCCGTGGGAACTCACTGAGGTATTCCAGATGTTCCTGATTCTTGGCTGTAGCATCTAAGATGAGGAAGCTTCTCTGGGTGCAGCAAAAGAATCACTAATAAATCATAGTGAGGGGGCTGGGAATATGGCTTAGTGGTAGAGTGCTTGTCTTGCATGCGTGAAGCTCTGGGTTTGATTCCTCAGCACCACATAAACAGAAAAGGCTAGAAGTGGTGCTATGGCTCAAGTGGTAGAGTGATAGCCTTGAGCAAAAAGAAGCCAGGGACAGTGCTCAGACCCTGAGTCCAAGGCCCAGGACTGGCCAAAAAAATAATAATAATTCTTTTTCTTTGCCTAGCTATCTTTGAGTTATGACATTGGTCTTTTCTTAACTTCAGGATCAAACATAGATTGTAAGTTACATCACTTTGTTCTCCTACCTTTCAGATTTAGGCTTACACTCACTATACCTCTCCCCAGGACTAGCAAACAAAAACAAAACAAAACACACACAGTAAGAAGTGATTGGTTAGGAAAGCTGAAGTTCACTGAGAAGGATATAGCAGGCAGGTGAGAGGCAACACCTTAATGGGGACCATGCACCTGAAGGCCAGGTGTATAATAAGGGACAAGTGTGCTGAGAAGCTAGTATGGTTTAGGGTTTTATCCATGAAGGAAGGGTTAGTGAATGGTCCAAAGATCTTTCCCAAATGGCTCAGCCATGAGCACAGCCTGCATATTTGCTTTGGCCTTACCATCTGATCCCATTTGCCTTTGCCAGTTTCACCAAGATAGGGAGAGTAACCTCCAAAAGGAGGAAACAAGATGGTTGCCTTAACCATTGGGCCTCTGGACTGAGGGCTGTCTGGAGGTTTTCCAATGGAGTTTTGTAATGCAGGGCATTTCTCCATCCCTGTTCCTCCCTCTCTAGTTGCTGATGACAGCAGAAGCTGAGTAGCCACAGTGACTGGCACCTAGAAACCCCATGTAAGTGTTTGAAGGTAGTAAGTCCCATACCACCTGCAGGAATGGTCCATTCTAAACAGTGTGGAGGAGTGATCACAACCTCACAGGCTAAGGAACCTTGTGAGACTCTTATCTCCAACAAACTACTCAAAAAAAAATCAGAAGTGGTGCTGTAGATCAAGTGGTAGAGCATTCGTCTTGAGCAAAAGCAGCTCAGGAAGAGCACCAAGCCCCAGGACTGGCCACAAACATCATGTACTAACTTGTCATTTACCTGGGTTGGAAGGAGACATTCAGAAGACACTTTGTGATTCCAGCTAAGTCTTGCTTCATTCCCTTAACTCTAAAACACTAATAACTCTTTCACATTTAATCTAGAGTACAGCAATGCTATCAGTCATAGCTGAAGTTCATTAGCGACTTGGTGGCATTTGTCCTTTGTGTCATCATGTTATTTAACCAGCCTGGCAGCACCGTGACTTGGTTGGAATTAGACAGCTTCCATTTCCCTCCACTGTCCTTTCCACCCTTTTTTTCCCAGCTCCCACACCCTCTAGTTTTCTCTTTGACACATTGAGGCCCCATTTCTGGCCCCTCCAGAGCCCTCAAAGAATCCTAATTCTTTTCTGAGCCATTGCTTTGGGGAGTAGTACCTTAAATCACATTTTCTTCATGATCGGATGTTTCAGATGCCAATGGAAATGGCAGGGAGCCTCAGGAGAGCCAGGATTTGGAGAACGGAGCTAAAATAAGGTCCCATTCCCTCCCATAAGGTCATGTCTGATAGACTTAAAACGCCATGGCTGTTCTTAAACAATCCTGTTCTAAGCATCCATCTTCCTCACTCCTGGAACTTCTTCCCCTCTCTTCTCTAGAGACTCGGGGATGCTCACAGCTATGCTGCTGCTGCCTCTGAGCTCCTATCTTCTGTGGTTTTCTAACCTACTTCTACACATTCGTAACTTCCCCCTTTCTAAATGAACTAGCCTGAGTGTATTTCCTATAGGGATTTTTATATATACGGTACAATTATTGTACCCACTTTCTGGGCAACTCCGAGGAATACAAAGCACCCTTGGCCATGACCCCACAGTTAGTGGGCAGCTGAGCTGGATTTCCAGGATAGCTTGGTCTAAATCCAGACCTCCAGTTCTTAGCTGGTGTACTAAGGCAGCAAGAGACAGCACTGGATACAGCAGTGGGCCTGGATTGATTGTGCAGGGCCTCACCCGGGAAACATGCGGTGAGCAGAATACATGGTATTGTGTGTGAGGAAGGTGGCGATCAGGGGAGCTACTGCTGCTTCTACATATAGTCAAATTTCTTTCTAGGCAGAAGGAAGGAGGCAAGGGAAGAGACAGGGCACCCTCAGCCTCCTCTTGAGCTTACTGGCCCCATGACCTGGAGCCCGCCTTTGTTGTCATGTCAGAATGTCTACGAGCACAGAGAAGCTGGAAAGGACTGTCAGATCTCACCTACGGTCAAATCTTGGTTGAGACTTCATTGCAAGGTCCCATTGGCTTTCCTGTAACTATCCTGGCTGAGCCAAGAGAGATTCCCATTGATGCAGAGATGGGCTTAGCTTAAAAATAATCAAATAGCTGGGTATGGTGGTGCAGTCCTGTAATCCCAGCATTCCTGAAACACAGAGCAGAGGGGAATCACGAGTTGAAGGGGCAGCCTGGGCTACAAGAGTGAGAACCTATCTCATTCCCCTAAATCATCCCCCACCAAATTAAATATATATATATTAACTATATATATATATATCCTCAAACAGCCACAGCATGCAATGGTTGATTCTTTGTTCCAAAAGAATAGTTAGGCAACCTTTGTTCTGAGAGCATCTAACTCACTCACAAGACACCGGGAAGATTTGCCCTGGGAAATTAACTAACTATGCTGCTGAGCAGAAGTGACCTCTGTCGTCCGTCATCCACCCCAGGAAGCCAAATGATCTTTATTTAATGCTGACACACCAAGGCTTCCTCTGCAGAGTGAGGAAATTCATCATCTCCGTCCTCACCTTACACAAAGAGAATATTTTAGCTAAAATACTGATATGGATTTCCATAAGTGATTTTCTGTGGAGGTGGGAGGAGGTCTTCATCCACAAAGGGAGATATCATATTTCATTTAATTTTACACCTCCATGTTTCAAACGGCATAAATGTTCAAAATATGTTTTGGAGGAAAAAGTAGAGTGGAGGAAAATAAAACTTTATGAAGAGTTGCCTTTCAGCACTGCTTGGGAGATAACTGGGCCAGCAATTTGGACTCATGTCCTAGAAGGCGGCCCACTATCTACTCGAGTTTTTCTGAAATGAACTGCATTCCCATCACCGCAGTGGTCCTGTGGGGAAAAAAAAAGGAAGGAAGAGCCCGGTAGGTGGGATGCAAGTTGAATCTGGTCAGCCTGATTAACCTCCGTGTCAATTCTTGATTAATTTTAAGGACCCTTAAGTGTCCCGTCCTATAGAAATCTGTCTTGTACCTCAAGAGAGTTTAAGCATCCTTCCTTTGGTGTGCTTCACTCTGCATGTTACTAAATACTCAGTGAAACACTTTGGTAAATGCCCAATGTGTATTGCTCATTGAAGTATATCCGAGGATCAAGTGTCATGTCATATAATTGGTGCTCAGTGTAGCACCAATGGATGTAGCATAAATGGATGGATGGATGGATGGATGGATGGATGGATGGACGGATGGATGGACGGATGGACAATTTGTTAGTCTCTGCTAACTCACATGGCCCATTCTCACATATACTAATTTCTTGTCTACGGTGCATTCTCTAGTGCTAGTCATTTTAAATGGAAGGTACTGTGTATGTTTGGATGTATGTGTAAGAATTGGGCTTTACTATGAATTAATCACTCCACCTCTCGTCTGTGGCATTATTTTGTGGGCTTGATGCCTGAAGGGTGCTGTATCCACATCTTGATCATCTCATAAAACAAAGCCATAAATTCTATCCTGGTGTTTCTTTCTGAAGGTGCTTTCTGTAGGAACCCCTTTTTAAGAATCTGTACCCAATAAATTATGATATATCCATACAATGGAACAGCATTCAGTGATAAAAGGAAATGAACTGGATAGCCAGAACAGGAGACAGGAAAGTTAAATGGATATTGCCAAGTGAAAGAAACCACCCTGAGAAGCCTACATGCTAAATAATTGCAAGTAAAAGATATGCTGGAAAGACAAAACTGGGTAGACAGTTCAAAGATCAATTGTTGCTAGGAATGGAGGGGTTGTTAGGAAAGGATGAACAGGGCCAGCACAGGGCATTTTTAGGGCAGAAAAAGGATTCTGTACGCTACTGTAATGGTGGATATATAGTAACATGCATTCCTCAGAAACCATACAATGTACCTAGTGAACTGAATGCCAGCTGTACACTTGGGTTTGATCATAATGTTTCAAAAGGCTAGAATGGTGGTTCTTGCCTGGTACACATGAGGCCCTGGTTCCTCCCTCAGCACTTCATAATAAATAAATAAATAAATAATACGCAAGTATTGATTCATCAATTTAACCAATAGATCACACTAATGCAAGACACTCATGGTAATGGAGGAGGAGCATATGAGAAGAGTATTTTACTTTCTGCTCATTTCTTCTGCCAAAAAACCCCACAACTCCAAACATGTTTATTCATTATAAATATTTTAACCTCTTCCAGTCACTTGATACATAAAATATAAAAGTAAAGGCTTATGTTGAAGTAGGGAGCACGGAGCACACCTTCACTGTGTAACAAGATCTCTCTTTTCTCCCTGGTCACTGAGCCACACACACTGAGGCCTGTGGAGGGAGGAAGGGGGAGGGAGGAGTAGGAGGGAGGGAGAGAAGGAAGGAGGGAGGGAAGGATGGAGGAAGGAAGAGAGAGAGAGAGAGAGAGAGAGAGAGCATGAATAGGTGAAGCCAATCCAGCCCTGACTACTCAGCCCCATGCTGACAAACACTTCCTAATTGCAAGCAGAGAATCCAATTGAATTCCTCAGCCCCTTGAAGCCAAACTGAAGCCTGCTAACTAGAAGCGGTGACACCACAATTACGGGCCAATGCTCGCCCTGCAGAGAATGGCTGTGCAATGCCGCAGGGCACCAGACAGCGAGGGGCCGGTTCTACCAATTAAAGAGTGCTACTGAGCGGAGCTGTGTCTCAGGAAAGTCTCTGAAACCAGTGGTGACTGGGCAGTTCAGGCACCGGGAACACAGAGATGGGCCGCTCTGAAAGCCGAAGAGAGAGGTACCACATCGCCATGTAGGCCTCAGAGTCTAACTCAAAGCCTTTTCAGGAACAGTTGCCATTTGTGGGAACTGGATAACATCCTTGAGGCCAGCATGCCTTCACTCTCAGAGGCTGCCTCTCCCTTACCCAAATGGAAAGGGAAGGACGGGCCCAGACACGGTGACGTGTAGGCTGGAAGGTCTTCATCGGAGGACACATGGGACCGAGGGGATCTAGGCGCCTCTCTCTGCAGATTCCCGTATGACCACGACATTCAATGTGGTGCATCCTTAGCAAGTTCCAGCTCTTGCAGGATAGGAGAAGCAAGTAGACTCTCTCTCTGTGGCCCAATGTGCCAATTACCATATCAGGTCTTCTTTTGCCTCTTGGTGTTGTTTCCCAGCACAATCTCAGAGAAGCGTGAATGACACAATAACTGTAATTGTTTATTTGCCACTAACGTTGTTTGCCATAAACTCTAGTCTGCCTGAGTGTGCTATGCTCTCCTCTGCCTTGCTGCCCACTGTATCTCTCTGTCCTATCTTAGTAGATACCCCAGTGACCAGAGATGAACCTCCCAGGTGAGTTTCGTCCAGGCTGCGATCCACAGATTCATAAGCAAACAGATGCTTGCTTAAAGTTCACCGTTCAACTTAAAAGGTCACTGCCTGTTTGGAATGGCTTGTTAGGCAGGGAAAGCTAACTCTGACAGAGCCACTACCTTCTTTGCTTTGTCAAAGCACCAGTTCCCTTCTTGCCTAAGATGCTTTAGCAAGATTACTAAGGACATTCCTACTGTCTAATCACTTTTTCCTTCCTTGGCTACAAAATCCTGACTATTTTTTTTCCTTTTTTTTTTTAATTGTCAAACTGATATACAGAGCGGTTACAGTTTCATACTTCAGGCATTGGATACATTTCTTGTACTGTTTGTTACCTCCTCCCTCATTCCCCCCTCTCCCCTCCCAAAAACCTGACTTTAAATATAGAAGTAACTAAGCACAAGCTTTATCCATGTTTCTAGCTGCTAGATATGACAATGTGATATGGTTGAACCTGTGAACTAGGAAAGGATCAATTGAAGAGGTAGATCACACTCCTTCCAGTTCCAATTTTCTCCTTTACAAAAACACAGATGTGAGGACTAGAGCCACAGTGGCTACTTGAGACTATGAAAAACAAGAGAGAGAAAACTCAGAAGTCACAGACATAGAAGTCTTGATACAGGAAACTGTTGAAGCAATACTTGAGAACATCAAACTCCAGAAACACTGCTGTAAAAGACAAACAGAAGCCAGGTTCCGAGACACCTATGTGGAGTGGGCTTCGACATGTAATCTTAAGAGAGATGAGTTGAATCAGGTCAGGTTTCATCAATGGTTTATTTAGGCTTCCTGGGAAGTCCTCAGATGCCTCTCTACACTTCCCGCTCTAAGGTGAGCCTTCTTTCTCTCTAGACCATGTAACCATCACAGCCTTTCCTCTTTTCAAGATAAATGAGGTGGGTGGAAATTTACAAAAAAAAAAAAAAGGTTTTTTTCATCAAAACCCAAAGAACTACACAAGCAAAATATTTACAAGAAACACAAACATTATAAAAATCATCCTATTCTCAACACTTTTGACTCTAGAAGTTACCACATGAGCTTTAGGAACTCCACTCCAATCTCTTTAGCTTAAGATAGGGGTTTTCTTAAGGTTCACTTTCCTCACCAGAAGGGCCTGTGGAGAAGCATTCAGGGATAATACCGACACTGACAGTGTGGCCTTCCTTTTCCACTTTTTAGTTTATCAGTGTTTACAATGATTCATAATTATAAGGTCTAAATATTGAAGGGACAGAGTGATCTGCAAGGTTATTCTCTTTTCAAGCCCTGGTGTGTAGATCCCTCCCCAGAAACAACCATTCTTACTGGCATTTTGAGTACAAGTTTAGGCTACAGACCTCTTCTTGGTTTTCCCTCCTCCTCGTCTTTCATCCACTTTTTTCCTCTTCCCTCCCACTTTCTCTTCGTGTGCTTCTCACAGTACCCAGCAGCATAGGGGTTCTCGTACCAGCCCTCCTCCCAAGCTAAAGATGGACAAATTTGGTATCCACACATGGGCCACAACATATTCCAAAATCAAAGAACCTAGGCTGAGCTTCGTCAAGATGGGGTTGGTTGGCAGACAGGTGCAGATCTGAATCTCCTAGTCCCAGAATACATAAGAGCTATGTTGTCTGAGTCGACTTTCTTATTTCTGAAGCTTCAGTGCTAATACCTGTAAAGTGGAGGGAAATAAATCTTCATTATTATAAAATATTGAGGACCATAAGATGTGCACTACACAGAGTATTTTACTTGGCAATGTCAATTTTCCTCTGTATTCCTCAAGGAGGCTCAACCTCAGAGCTCTGAATTTCTAATTTCTGAAAACATTATCAGCGTGTACAGAGAATGACTATGAGTAACAGTAAAAGATAACATATTGCCTGTGTCTCCTAGAGACATGATGGAAGAGCGGGCAGGGACAAGTCAGCTCCAGGGGCCCATGGGGTGCTACCTTTCATGCACGTGTAAAGAGAAATGAAGACAAGGACACCCAGCTACATGCTATTGGCTATGAGACAGAATGAGGACTAAGGTGGTTATGACTGAGGGTCCAGGACCAAGTATGGCTGAAACTGTAAACCTATGTTGTATGATTTATTTCCTCATCATGTATGAACATCAGAGAGCCATTCAAGGCCACTAATGTCTCTCTGGGATTTCCAAATGCAATAGTCAGTGCTCTGGTCACTTCTGTTTCTGAGTTTCCGTGTGCATAAGGACACAGAGCCTTGCCTTCCTCTCACACATAGCCAAAAGCATCCCTGACTTCTAATGCTTGGGCCCAAGTGTGACCTCTGAAGGAAGCCTCCATGAAATAGGCCCCTGGGATCATTTGTCAAGCCAGCAATTCAGCAATGGGGTAGAAATCTTTCCTGACTTCTGCAGATAGTGGCTTACATCTCAGCATGGAATTTGTTTATCCTTATCGAAGCACACAAGAACAAATTACCAGCCTGTTGTAAATCCCGGCTCTGTGTCTAGAGGTCGGTTTCGGTGTAAATCTCCAGCAAACTCTGCTTGGCTGGCTATTCACGTCTGTCCACAGCCTTTCGCTGGCTCCAGGCTCTCAGGATCGTCTGTCTTATTTGAAGACACACCAGCTTTCATCAGCAGACCGTAGAAGGCGGGAGGAGAGAGCGGTCCAATTTGCTGCTAACTCAGAACCCCTCCATCAAGGTAGGTGTCACAGTGGTTCCAGCCGCCAGAAAGATGCAGTGAACCGGGAAAGCAGCACCTCAGATGGCCTGGGAGAACATAACCAGGTACCTCTCTAACCTCTCCTAGACTCAACTTGTCCAAAATGGTCACTACACATGAATGATCCCAAGTTCAAAGGAACCCAAATTCCAATTTCCTGTCCTAGTAGGTTTAAATTAGCCTCAATATCTCCAATGCCAAGTGGCAAGGGAAGGAAAGAAGAAGCTCTCCACAAAGTTAACAGATAACGTAAATATGAAAGACCTTTGGCCTGGATGCCTAGGCTTCAAAGCCAAATGGCCTAGGGAACAATGAGTATTGTTTTTAAAATCACTAACAGCTGTCACAGAGCAATTTCTGTGGTCCAGTCATGTAGAATGGATATGCCCAACATGCTTGAACTCTCCGGGTACATTACTTGGGAATGTTGTGAAAAGTAGGGACTAACACATAGACAGGTCAAGAAATTTCCTGAAGGCCACCCAAAAATAAAAGCGTGATGGCATTGAAAGAGAAGCCGGTTGGCCTTCATAGCCTGTGCAGGATGGGCTCAAAGTTATTGCTTCCCAGGCATGAACATGTTCTAGAACCATCTGGAGATCTTATTAAAATTCAGATTCTGTTTCCGCAGGTCCAGGAGATGATGCGTTTTCAATGTTCTCCCAGGTGATGTGCCTGCTACCATCTGGAGGACTAAGAAGCAAGCCATTCCCACTATCCCAGGCTCTACTTCCTCACAGAGGAAATAAATGGATCTGGTGTTAGCTCCTGAAGCAAGATGGATGGATGGATGGATGGATGGATGGACAGACAGATGGACAGACAAGGAGACTGGGACAAACTCGAAAAAAATAGAAACAGCTCTGTCTCACCTCCCTCCTTTAAGATGATAAGTTACAAGGACAGAGAAGGGGCTCTGTTTGCATCTGCTCCATTCAGTGAAATGGTAAAAAGCTGTGCAAGTCTCCAAGAATGTGTAGAGGCAGAAAACTGAGAGGCACGCCTGAGAGAAAGAAGCCCTAAAACTCACTTATTGTCCCTATGCTTTCGGTAGACCTCAATCTGTCTCCATATTTTAGAAAAACAAACACCACCCCTGGTCCTCGCTCAGGGGTGGTTAGAGGATCTAGGTGTCATGACCTTGTGTACTCCTCCAGTTCAGGAAAGATAAGACAGCAGATAATAGCTGCCATTTTTGAATACCTTTGACTCCTCATTTCCTGTGTGGAGAACAGGAAATGTTTCTCTCCCCCATTTCTCCCTATTTCATTCTGTTATTCTAAAATGAGTCTTGGCTAAATCTCAGACTTGTCAGACCTTATTATGAGACCCTTCAAATGCTTTTCATGAGTAGATCTCAAGGACTTGTGATTTTTGTGTGTGGAAACTAGCTGAGGGAAGCCTTTAGCCATCATCCGGTGACCCACTGTTGTCACTGTTTTCCATGACAGCAAAATGATGTAAACAATCCCAAGTGTTAAGAGCCAGCGACAAGAGTAGATAACATTATTACTACTGATGACAATGAAGTCCTCAAGGAAATGGCTTTTATGTTTTATTCATTCTCCCCCCACCCTGCACCAATGATTAGTCACTGAAGGCCCACATGCAGACTTAGGTTCCTTATTAGTGTCTGACAATGGGTACCAAAGTAAGTCCAATTGCATGAAGCACTACCTCACTACTGATACAGGATTTTGAGTGCAAACCCAAGGCATTATGGGAACAAGAGGAGCAATGACGGGCCACATGCTGTCTACCACGTGTTACGTCCGCCATTTTCTGCTTTTATTTACCTACCGGGTCTTCTTTCTTTCCCCAACTACTAGGAGTAAAAACTGCAAGGAATAAATCCACATCAGGTACTCATCCATCCATTCCATCAGCATCTTTGAGAACAAGCTCTGAACATGACCTCAGAGAAAAAAGGCAAGAGGCTGCCCTGTGTATTACAAAATATGATAGTTCCTCTTCTACTAACTTCTCACAAAATTCTCCAACTGCAGTTCAATTTTACTCCTACCAGCTAGACAGGGCAATGCCCTAAGGCCCCATAAGATGTTTGATTATAAAGCAAAAAATGTAATTATTTTCATTCTCCTCCAGAATCTTAGGTGGGTGAGCAAACTAATACAGTTTAGAAAGATTTTCAATAGCAAAAGATACAACTAGACATATTTTGCTGTTTAATCTCCAGTTAAAAAAAAGAAATCAAGTTAGCTAGAGAAAGCAGCCAGATTCTGCATAGAGGTCATTTCCATGACTGCGTGAAATGACTGATGAAGAAGCCTAAGTCCCTGGGGCTGGTAGACAAAGGAAAGGAGCCAACTAGGATGCTTTGGTAAATGTTGATCAAGCCCCAGACAATTTGTGTAGGAATCTGTCAAGGATTAGGTGAGCAGAATGTACCTGGTAGGAATGGGAATCCTTTTGACCTTGACAAGCCCAGCAGACTTCTTCTTGCTCAGGTGGGTGGTGTGTTTGAGTGCCAGTGGGAATGCAATGACTCGGTACACCACACTGAAATCCAATTCATTTATCTGTGTTGGCATGCCCCCAAAGCTGTTACGATTCATATCCTCCCCTGGTAAGAAATTCATTGGTCAAATTAGTTAGGATCCCCACCCCAAGTTATCCCCTACTCCCTCCTACTGGGGAAGTCTTCACATAAAAAGGTGACATGTCCTTTCCCAGTGGGAGGCCATCTTCTCTTGGTCTGTTGCTGAAATCTTTATGGGTGTGCAACACTGTGCTCTGGGCAAAGCATGCCCTACTTAGCGGAGAGGTAAGAGGAATAAGAAAGGCTTTGCTAACAATGACGTTTTGCCTCTCCAACCAGCTCCTTCCTGCTGCGGCTGGTAACAATAGTAGGATTGACCCGAGGCAGGAATAGGAAGCTGCCACACAGAGTTTGGAATCAACCCTGCCTCAGTCTGAGCCAGGGTAGATAGTTGAGGACGCAGAAAATTTAGGTTATTTTAAACTAATATCCAAAGAGCCAGATTCAGAAGTTAAAACCAAGAAGTAAAGTGAAAAAGCATAAAAAGTCCCCTCTAGTCCTATCTCCTCTAAAAAAAACAAAAGATGTTAAATTATAAGATTAGGAGATGTAAAATGGGCTTCTAAAGCTACCTAGTATGGGGGGGGCACTAATCTAAATCTGTCTCATCCTTTGAAATAATAAAAAGCTGTGAACTCCATGAATAAGTAGAGAGAAAAATCAAAAGGAAGTAAAAACTCCTCTACTCAAAAGGAAAGGCAAACGGAAGTCCTAAAGGTTGCCTGGGTTTTAGGTACCCCTCATCCATTCTACTCATCCCAAACCATTTGTCTAACAACTAGGAGTTGAGAGATAGAAACCTGCCCATTGAGTCTGTAACTTCCATTTCTTAATGGGGACCGGGAAATGTTTGTCTGTTTATATCTACTTTAACCTTGTTATAAAATAAATCCTACTTTTAACTTGTTATAAAGTAAAAGGGACTGTCCTTTGTGTGAGACACCTTGAAAGGCATTTCATGAGTGGATCGCAAGAGCCTTTGACTTTGCATGGGAACTGGGAAGTGGAGGAAATCCCCAATCCATTTTCTGAATGGTGCATTACTTATGGCTCTCCGGAGATAGCACCAGAAAAGACAGAGAGAGAGAGAGAGGGAGAGAGAGAGAGAAAGAGAGAGAGAGAGAGAGAGACACAGACAGACAGACACAGACACAGAGAGATAGAGACAGAGACAGAGAGACAGAGGCAGAGACAGAGACAGAGAGACAGAGAGAAATCAGTAAGTAGATGATAGATAGATGGTAGGTAAATAGGGGATGGATGGAAGGTAGATAGGAGATGTATGGATAGACAGACAGAGACAGATATAGATAAGGTAGACAGATGGGTGAGAGGAAACTTACTAGGAGAATAGACTCACAAATTATGAAAACTGAGAAAGTTAAGGATACATTGCCTACAAATTGGAGACACTAAAATGATAGTGTGGTTCAGGAAATCTCAAAGCCCCTAACTAGTAGGGCTAATGTAAGTCACAGTCCAAGGTCAAAGACCTGAGAACTCAGGGGGCCATTGTGGTATTAAGTGGCCTTCAGAGAGGCCAGAGCATCTGCGATTCTGATATGGAATGCAGGAAAAGTGTGTTCCACCTTAAGGAGAGAGGAGAAGAGGACAGGAGGAAGAGAGCGAGAGAGAGAAAGAGAAGGGGGGAGGAGATCATTGTTTTATGTGGTCTCCAGCCCATTACATGGTCCCTGTCCCCACACGGTCCTCAGAGTCTCACCTCCATCTCCTCACAGACATACTTTCACAGACACACTCAAAAATAATGCTTTACTGGTTTACTAGGGATGCCTAAATCCAGTGACGTCATCACCCGATGACCTACCTACTTAGCCATCACTGATGGGGACAAGGCTCATTTACTTTTTTTTTTTTTTTCAAATTTTTATTATCAAACTGATGTACAGAGAGGTT
Organism: Perognathus longimembris pacificus; assembly: GCF_023159225.1. NCBI lineage: Eukaryota > Metazoa > Chordata > Mammalia > Rodentia > Heteromyidae > Perognathus > Perognathus longimembris. The sequence continues at coordinate 11,131,778 of NC_063172.1, forward strand.
ACAGTTTCATACGTTAGGCATTGGATACATTACTTGTACTGTTTGTTACCTTGTCCCTCGAACCCCCCCCACCCTCCCCCTTTCCCTTTCCCCCCATGAGGTGTTCAGTTCACTTACACCAAACAGTTTTGCAAGTATTGCTTTTGTAGTTGTTTTTCTTTCTTTTTGGGGGGGGGGGCGGGGAGGGTGGAATATGGCCTAGTGGCAAGAGTGCTTGACTCATTTACTTTTTGCCAGCATTCCACTGCTGGGCATGAGGACGATCAAGTCTATGCCCTGTGAGGTCTTAAGAGAGGGGTGGCCCTCCCTAAGTCTGTCATTAAGCAAATCCTGCTACTGTCTCAGAGACAAAGCTTCATCTTCCTGCCGTTTCACCCTTACATACAGAGTAGTTTCAGCCTCTCCAAATTCAAAAAGCTAAGCAAATATAGCTCTAACACTTATACTTCTGGTTTCATCTTTAAATATTCCTGGTCTGGCATTCCCAACTGTTTTCCATACTCTTAAGAGAAAAAGCAGAAGAATCCTATGTACTCATTAGGTTGTTATTTAATCGAACAGTGCTTGCTGAACACCCATGCTCACTGGCAATGGGGACATGCGTGCACAAGGCAGGGAGTGTGCTTTCAGTTCTCTTTGTATCTCACCTAACTTGGCTCTGGCATAGAATGAATGTTTAGTAAGGACTCCTGGAATGGCATGCAGGCACCTGCTGGGCCAAAGATTTGGCCTCCATCACAGTCCCCCAAGACCAAGCCCTGACCTTAGACCAAAGGTGAGTCCAAGCTCTGTGGAAAGAGAGCTCTACACTACCCCCCACTCCTGCAATCAGGTCCCATTCATCCAGCAAACTAGCAATCAACCCCCATGCAACCAACTTCAGCAAAATCCTTTTACATATTTGTTCTTCTTAATAGCCCTTATTTTCCTCTTCACAGATTTTTTTTCTCCTATTCCTTCTTCAAGGCCCGCAGTTTGTTAGCTCGACCTGGGTCCACTTAACCTTAGTTTCAGAAGTCTGAACAAAACTCAACAATTGAGAATCATTTTCTGATGGAATTTTTCTCTTAACACATCCTAAATAAGAATGGTAGGCTCATTTGGAGAGAGAGAGAGACTCATTACTCTGCACAGAGTTGTTACACATTAACTGGGCAGAGGTCATTGCCTCTTTGAATGGGGGAGCTAGGGGGACAGGTCAAAGACTGAACTTCTAAAAAAAAGTCCCTGGTGATGAGTAAATAAGGAAGTAAAATGGCTCTGGTGATAAGTGTTCTACAGGACAAAACACAAGGGCTAAGGAAGAGTGAGGTGGGTACAAGGTGGTTAGGAAAAGCCCTTGAAGGACGTAAGCTGAGGCGCAACGAATACAAGCATTTAGTTTAGAAAAACCAGGTCAAAAAAAAAAGCCCATGTGAAGGCTTGAGCAAGCATGACTTGGCCAGGGATAGAAAACCAGGTCTGCCATGGCTGGGCAGTGTGAGCAAACGGGAAACTGGCAGGAGGTGAGACTGGATAGATGGTGAGGGAGCCTTCACCAACAGAGGAACAGAGGACTGTACGGGTGACGACCTTATCGTCCATCCACGGGGCAAGGGGCCACCTGCAGCATGAAGACCAAGGGCTCAGCTATACCGCTCAGTGTCTGGGCCAAGTGGCTGGCTTGAGGTGGCCGCCATGACACTACTGGGTATCTGAGTCTGGGCTCTGAAGAGCACAGGCTTTGTAGTCCTAGGCAAAAGGCTTAACATGTATCATTCGTAAAGTGAGCCTGATGATATTAATGCCTACTTTCTGGGTAAGGGGTATGACCTTTGTGAATTTGCCACTGTTTGAATTGTGATCTTAAGGCTTGTAAGCTTAGGAACTCAACTCTCTCAGCCTACTAAAGTGATCTGTATTAGCCAATGTGGACTGTAGAGTCAAGCATAAAACAAGACTGGCAGGCTATGGAAGGACAGAGGAAAGGAAGGAGGGGGACAGGGAAGGAGAAAGGGGTGGGGAGGAAGGGAGAGAAAGCAATTATCAAGCCAGTCTGCATTTTCTATAATCATGGCTGTCCATAGACATTTGCATTCTCCGTTAACAGTCTGTCCCATAGCTCAGAGGTTTCTCAACCAACAGGTAGTAGAAGCTGTTCAGTCATGTTAGTGGTGAGTGGCTGGAGCTGTGGTCATTAGCTCCACCCCATTATAAAGTCCTTCCCATGAACTTATCTCCCAACTTGGTGCTGGGGTCTCTGCTTTATCGCAAGGTACTAATGACTGTGCCCTTCTGACCCTGCCTCAGACTAGTTCCACCTTCTGTTGGCTTTTCTTTGAAAGTGACTGTGCTTTGGAGAGAGTCATTCTTTAGGTGTGGTTGTGGACTGATCAACTGTGGTCTTCTACACTGTATACTGAAAGCCTACCTTCCAACGTGGTGGCACAGGAGGTGGGGACTTTGGGATGTGATTAGGCCTTGAAAGTAACCTTCACCTATGAGATCTGGAGAACCCAGAGAGCTCTCTTGCCTTCTTTCTTCCACATGAGGTACAACGAGAAGATTGCAGTCTGTCTCCCAGAAGACATATTGACCAGAGACCCCAATCAATCTGGCACCTGATCAGATTTCTAGTCTCCAGAACTATGAGAAATAATTTCTCTTGATTATAAACCACCTAGGCTACTGCACATTCTTATAAGAAACAATCCAAAGGGGCTAGGACAGGCATTGTTATAACTTTGAAATGTGTTGATACATTATGCATATCTCTGCTTATAGGCCTTTCCTGTAAGAATCCAAAAGGCAATGTATTTGAAGAGACAGACACAAGTGCTGTCCAATAGGAATGCAAATTACCATGTATGCAATCTGAATGATTTTAGAGATCCTATTTTTTTTAATTTTTAAAAGAGAGAACAACTGAGGTTCAGGGAGAGAAGAATGCTTGCCATGGGTGGGTGGGGGGGATAGAAAAGGGCCAGTGTGTATACAGAGATGTGACTGGGGGGGAGGTGTCAGAAAAGTGATGGAGAAGTAGGCCAGGTAAAGCCTTGAAAAGCCTGGCTCAGCTCACACTCACACAGCATTCCTAGGGCTGCTGTGCTGAGAAAGGACCCAGAGGGATTCCTTAGACCCAGGCCCAGAAATGGATAGCAGAGAGCAGACAATAACTGGTCACCTTGATTAGCAAAACCTTCCTCTGCCCCACATTCTAGGTGCCCGAGCTTACCTGTCCAGCAGAAAGCCACACTGAACAAGTGCTGTCTTACCGTGTCATGTCAGAACTCTTTCTCCCTGGAAGCATTTTTTTTTAAGACAAGAAAAGAAAGAAAAGGAGGTCGTTGTGCTTTGCTGAAGCCTCTCCCATTATCGACAGCCTAGTCTCCTCTCTAGCTTCTCATTCGCACTTTCTCACACAAGAAGTACAGCATAAGATTCTTAGAATTTGGATTTATTTTTTTTTAATCCCTACATTTGGATTTGCAGATATGCCAATATTTGGATTTGTAGAGCTGTAATTTAAGCCAGTCTCTCCCCTGGAACTGCCTGGCAAAATGCATTTTTCATGAGCTTCCCGCAAGGAGCCCAGCTACGAGCTCACACTCCTGCACACAAATCAAACTTCGGCTCTGCATCCACACAGGACGGCAGTTCCTCTGGAGCAGGGCGCTCGCTGGGGGAACAGGCTCGGTGCTTTCTCCCCAGGCCCCCTCCTCCAGGGAGGAATACGAAGCTTCTTCAGAGACATCCTAGAGGCAGGATGAAGGCAAGGACCAAGGACAGCTGATGGGTTGAGGTGGACAGCCGCTGCACACCCCTTTTCTACGGGTCTTCTTATCAGCCCTATCCACCCAGTAGACTCGCTCTGGTCCAGTCTAGCTAGAGGAAGCTTACCCGGATACCCTGATGACCTGTGGAAAACACAAAGCAGCACTCAGGAAGAAAGACAGAAGGACTCAGCAGCTTGTAGGCCTCCGTCCTTAGCACAGGAGTCATGCCATGATTGGGAGAAAGTGGAATATTCTTTTGTGGATTTATTTTTTGCCAGTCCTGGGGCTTGGATTCAGGGCCTGAGCACTGTCCCTGGCTTTTTTTTTTTTTTTTTTTTGTGCTCAAGGCTAGTACTACCATTTGAGCCACATTACCACTTCCAGCCTTTTCTGTTTATGTGGTACTGAGGAATCAAACCCAAGGCTTCATGCATGCTAGGCAAGCACTCTACCCCTTAGCCACATTCCCAGCCCTTCTTTTGTGGATTCTATGGCCAAATGCAGGCAATCTAGGAGAGAGCTAAGGAAAGGAGTTCCAGTCCAGCACCTCTGGAAGGTGTGACCTGCCTAGCCCCACTCCTGTCCTGGAAAGTCTGTTTTAGAAAACAAAAACAAAACAGGCTGTAATGTGTCCTCTTTTACTGGATGACTCTCCCAGACATGTGAGCATGTCTTTAAACACCTGACTTGTCTTGTTGGTTCTACCCATCTCCCAGCTGCCTCTAACACCATTCCAAGTTCAGCCTTCATGATCAAGAAGGGAAGAGACCCCCGTGAGAGGTGGCCACTGACCCCATTTGTCTAGATATCAGAGTTTTCAGAGCTAAAACCAGGCCAGGCCCAGATAGACCAAGACAAACTGGTCACTCAATTCAGACCTGTTGGTTTCTGGGCAAGGAAACAAGCACACCGGCCAATGATCCCCACGGCTGCTTGACACAGCGTGAAAACCACATTGAGCCAGCAAGATTCAGGCTTGAATCTGTCCTCTTCCCTTGGATTCGCACTGACTTACTTCCTTTGCACTGTGTGTGCTTATGGGGGCTGTAAAATGTCAGGTCTGGTGTGGAGACGTAGTAACACGATGCCCAGGACAAATGGCTATCTTGGACTTCTCATATGAAGTCATCATCTGGCTCTTTATAGGATACAAATAATGCCTGACATTTACATAACCTCTGAGATTTACAGGGAGCTTCCACATATACAGTCTTGCTGCCGGACCCACAGTGAAGCAAAGAATATCAGCAGCTACACTTTAAAGGCTAGTCACCTAGGCCCAGCGTGGAGAAGAGACAGCTCAAAGGCCACACTCTTGGAAAACACACCTATGTAGATCATCCGGCTCCACTTTGCTACTGCTTACCTCCTGAGGTGGCCACAAAAGCCCAGTAACCGAAAAACAGGTACAGGTGAGTCAAGAAGTTCCCAAATGTAAGGGAAGAGTGAAGGAACTTGTTTCTTAGCACAATTCCTGGTCTGTTGCCTGCTGCCAGAAGCCTGGGGCCTAAGCTGGGGATAAGTCAGAGTTCTACACTGCCTAACCAGAAAGTTCTGTCCTTCCCTGGGGCCCCAGCTGGGGACAGTCTGAATTCTACACTGCCTCACTAGAGTTCTGCCCCTGCCCTGCATTCTTAAGAGTGAGCTGCTTCATTTCACTGACATTTCCACTGTACCTGCAGTCCAGAGGATGGTGGCCTCAGGGAGAAATGTCCATTTTCAAGCCATCCCAACCAGCCTGGACAGGAACAGCACCAGGCTCACTGAACTCGCTCTCGGTTCAACCTGTTTCTTCTCGAGTGCCTCCCCCAGGTTGGTGTGTGGGATGTGACAGTTGGGTCATGGCTGAGGATAAACTCCAAACTGCAGAGCGTCTGGACACAAAGAACATGTCTTCGTGGGCTGGCTGTAGCTGGGAAGGAGATTCACCGGCTTTGCTCACTGGGCTAGGCCTGCCTTTCATCCCTACAATCAGGTCCTTGGCAGTAGCCACATCCTTTCCTCATCCTCTAAGTCCAGTCCCTATGGGTAGGGATAGCCTTAGACTCCCAGGCTTGCCTACCTCAGTTTACCTGCATTGTTCAGGACAACCCCTTCCCTGTGCTCTAGTTCACAGTTAGGGGGTGTTTATTTTATTTCCTTTCCCTCATACACCTCAGTTCTTTTCCACCCCTGGCTTTTGCTTGTCCTTCTGCAGAGAAGGCCAAGGCCAGTCCTTCTCCTTCTCCAAGTCGCGACTCAAGCTCCCCTTCTTCAGACGTCTTCCTGGAGCACTGAATCCAAAGTAGGCCTCCCATCACCACTTCCCCCCTAGTGACAGCAGGTACTTAATCCCAGCACCCCATTTTCCTCTCCAAGCCCTGGCTCCCTCCCTCCCGCATTCGTATTTAGGCTTTTTACTTGTTTCTCACATGCCATCAACATGAACATGAATTTTGTTTGCTGTGTTCACAGCCTGGTAAAACCAGATACTCAAGTCTTTATTAAATACAGAATCGTTGCTTTTCTATTGAAAACTAAGTGGTCTAAAAAGCTTGGCCTGAAAAAGAACACAAACTTGTATGGTCTTCCCCTCCTACCAGGTATGGAGAAGCCACTGCCCGTCTGTCTGTTCTTCTTTATAAAAGAACAGGCAGCTCATTCACTGGGAGTTATCTTTAATTTTAGAGTTGTTTACTCCACTAGTCCCCAAACCCCAATAGCAGGCATGTTGGCCCTTCATCCTTGTAGAGGCCTAGAGACTCACTTTGCATCCTCTAGTTCCTCTTCAGGTCAGTTTCCTGGAGTCTATTTCTCTCTTTCCTGGGGTATGAAATCTATGGGGACAGGAAAAGCAATATAACCTCACACAAGGCCTGTTGAACTTGTTGAATGAATGAATGATGACTAAGACTAGCAGGCACCTATTCTGTCTTCAAGAACTACACTTTGAATCAAATTCTCTCTAGAACACATACATTTGAGAATAAGACTAAATAGTACAGGATGGTGTGTTGAGTTATAGTCAAGTGATATATAGACTATGGATGTATTGGATTTAAAGTAAAGTTGACTTAAAGTAAAGCAACCTCTGGGGCCAGGGACAAAGGTCCTAGGAAGGTAAGTGGGACAGAGGCTGGAATTTGCTGCAGAATACAGCTTTGCAAGACACCTACCAATCAAATCCAGCCATCTTAGCCACTCTGGAAGACGAGCCTGACAGGCTCCTAGAATTTTTTTTTAAGTGAGGTTGTAAATCTGAATTTTTTTATTATTTGAGATGAGCAGTGACCATGTGTGAGCCATTTTGTAAGGACTAGATGGAAGGTAAAGCCCTGGTTAGTCCAGGTGGTTCCGGTAACTCAATGGCAGCTAAAGCCTTAGCTATTAATAAGAGAATCGACCAATCCAGTGCTAGTGGCTCATGCCTGTAACACTACCTAGTCAGGAGGCCGAGATCTGAGGAGCTCCATTTGAAGGCAGCCCAGGTAGGAAAGGTACATGAGACTCTTATCTCCAATCATCCACTAAAAAGCCAGAAATAAAGCTGTAGTTCAAGTAGTAGAGTGCCAGTTTAAGCAAAAAAAGCTAAGGGAAAGGCACCTAGACCCTGAGTTCAAGCCCCAGTACTGGCGCGCGCACACACACACACACACACACACACACAGAGTTCATGTTAACAGATTCTCAAAAGGCATCTTTTGTTCACTCACTGCTCATAAAACCAGGAAGGTTTTTATTTAGTTGTTTGTTTTGCAAGGCTGGAGATTAGCAGCCATGGCCTTGAAAACACTGAGTCAGCACTCAACCATTAAGCTACATTCCCACAACTTATACAAGAAATTCCCAGTCCGTGGCTAAGTTTCCCATTCCCCTATCCAGCAAGCATCTATTTAGTGAGCAGCTGCTAAATACCAGACATTCAGACATAGAGCAGAATGGGGTCGGTCCCTTCTGAATCTTTATAGCAAGTCAGGTGAATAAATGGATCGCCACTGTGCAGCTCAAAAGATCTAGTTATCTGCAGAGAAAGACTAGACCTGGTTTCCTCAGCCATTAGATCTTTGATCTAGAGTGCTGTAGGGCAGAGGATATGTGTTACACTGCTGTCTGTCAACCAATTCTCCCCTCCTCCACCAGCCCACCCAGCCACTAGGGGCAAAGTGTCCCAGCATATATCTGATAGTAGCAGAGGTTGCCCATCAGGACAGACAGGAGACAGCCCAGCCACTATCTCACCAAGTGTAACTCTCTCTGTAGAGCAGTAGCTTGGTGCCGGCAGCCCCCAGAATATGTACTATCCAAAGGTTCATAGACAGCTCGCCCAGTCACATGGACTGGAGGCCACTCTGAAAATATTTAACTTGCATCTATGTAATACACCCAAGTCTCATTTTGGTCAAGCTTACACTGTGATTGATCTTAGATGTGCTGCAGGACTAACTTCCATCATGGCCCTGGCAATATTGATCGTTCCGGCTTAAAGGTACACAAGTAAATTGAGTTTGCTCTCCAAACTACAAAGGATCACAAGAATGTTAGTATATTTGTTTCCACTGGTTAGCATACACACAGAATAAATAGTAGTGTTACCTGTAAAATTTTACTTGAAAGGTAGAGTGATGGAAAACAGGATATGGCTTTTGAGTAGAATTCTTAATGAGTCAGGTATTATTTTATTTTACTTTATTATCTTCTTGTGCTGATGCTGAGGCCTTAACTCAAGGCCTGGGTGCTGTCCCTTAGCTTTCTTACTTGAGGCTGATACTCTACCACTTGAGCCATAGCTCCCCTTCTAGCTTTGGGGTGGTTAGTTGGAGATAAAGAGTGTCACTAACTTTCCTGCTAGGGCTGGCTTCCCAGAAGGATCCTCTTTAAATCTGCTTCCTGAGTAGGTAGGATTACAGGCGCCTGGCTTTATTTATTTTAAAATATAAACAAAAGCCACTTCCGCATAGTCTGCCTTAGGTATACAAAATGAAACCAGAAGGGGGGAAAAAATGTCTTCTTAGTGGATTAAAGTAAGCAAGCAATAACAGCCCTGTCGCTTCCCATTGGTAAGCCAGCAAGAAGGAAATACATCCCACAGGGGCCTCGGCTAATTTGTTTTTAATGTAAGGACAATTGGGAAAATTTTGCTCCACCCCTACCCCACCCCATTGCTGCATGCTTTCTCTCACTACTCAACAGCCAGGGTTCCCCCAGGAAAAAACTGTGAAATTCAGTTCATATTGACTTAAGAGGGTCATCTAATAAATAGACCACAGGTCCTGGGATATGATAACTAAGAGTGTGTGTGTGCTGTGCGCGCGCGCACCTACCCAAAACTAAACAGTACTCATTTTGGAAACACTTCTAAGCACTCCTGGAGCTGTCCCAATAGAGAGATGCTCTCTTCTTGACTTTCTGGGTTGCAAAATAACGTTCCAGGCCAAAAAATAAATAAATAAAAATTTTAAAAAGGAAGGAAGAAATGAAAAAAAAAAAAAAAGCCCAAGTCCCTAAAAACTGCTTCTCGGCCTCCACTACAACTGGAGACAAAGAAGAAACTGAAAGGGAGAAGGAGCAGAACTCGCTCTCCAATTTCTGTGCTGGCAGGTGGCCCAAGCCTTCCGACTTCCGAGAGCCAGGGCTCCCGACACCGACACCGGGGCTTCCGAGGGGTGGGCACCGGCCGGCGGGCGGGCTGGCGGGCGGGCGAGTTACCAGCGGCATTTAAACCCAGCGCAGAGGGGGGCGTGGCCCTGGAGCCGCGCGGGGGCCCGGGTGGGCGGGGCGGGGCGGGGCTCCAGGCCGCCTGGGTGCCGTACGGGGAGAGACTCGGGCTCCGAGAGCGAGTGCCTGTCTCTTTAAATGCCACGGGCTGCGCTCCCGCCCGGGAGCTGCGAGCCGGATCTACAATCCGGTCCCTCCCGCTCCGGTGCTTGTTGCTCACCCGGCCCGAGCCGGAGCTGCCGCCACCGGGGAGCGCGGCTGTCTCCTTCTCCCGGCACCCTTTCCTCCCACCTCCGCCCCCGGGATCTACTGGGGAGCCGGGATCGCGGCGCTGGCAGGAGGGAGGGGGGCGCGGCGTGAAGAGGAATTGCTCCCCCTACCCCCCCCCCCCGCCGCCCCACACCATCCACCTTCCAAGTCTGGGGGCGCTCACGCCACCGCGGGGGTTGGACATGCCTCGCTCCCCGGAGCCCGGCTCGGCGGCCGCCCGCGCTGCGAGGGGAGGGGCTGCGGAGCCCACACCTGCAAACTCGTCCTAGAAAGTCTCGGGGTGCGGCCTCCCCCCCCCCCTGCCCCGGCGAGCCTCCCCTCCCCGCAGGGCCTCCACCTTCTTCTCGGCGGGTGAGTTGGCGCAGGTAACCCGAAGCCCGGAGCCGGCACCGTAGGGGAGGGCAGGGCGGGCGGGCGGAGGCCGCGCCGCAGGTGAGCCAGGTAGGGGGGGCACGACTTACCTGCCGGGGGTCCCCGCGCCACCGGTTCCCGGCCGGTTCCCTGGCGATCGTGGGCGCTGAGGAACGCCTCGGGGTGGGGGGTGAGGGGGGAGAAGGAAGGGAAGTTAGGGGAGGAGGGTGGAGTAAAGTTTCCGTTCCCTGCACCCCTCCCGCCCGGGTTTGGCAGGTAGGGCGCGGGCGGAAGCGGTGGAGACGGCTAATGCCCAGGGTTTTTTGTTTGGGTTTGTTGTTGTTGTTTTTTTGCCCGGGCCTAGGTGACGGATGGGGTGGGGGGGGGGCAGCGGGAAAGAGCTGGACTTGCCCGGGCCCCTGGATCGCGACCCCAGAGGTGGAAAAAGGAAGGAAAGGCCGTAGCTACCGGGATTGCCCCCTAAAATGGCTCCAATTGCTCGCCCCCTTCCCCGATCTTTCTCCGCGGAACGAAACGCCTTTTCCGGGAGAGGTTCCCGCAGACTCAGCCTCCTCGCCTCCTCCTCCCAACAGGTGGCTGTAGCCCCGGCCCGGGGGCTCCGGGGCCCATGTCCGCCGTGGCGGCGTCGCCTGCTCCCCTCGCGGCGCTGTGAGCGCGCGCGTCCGTCCGCGGCGAGATGGGTAACCAGGTGGAGAAACTGACCCACCTAAGTTACAAGGAAGTTCCCACCGCCGACCCGACGGGCGTGGACCGGGACGACGGGCCCCGCATCGGGGTCTCCTACATCTTCTCCAACGACGACGAGGACGCGGAGCCGCAGCCGCCGCCGCCCCAGGGGCTCGATGGAGGCGGCGGGTTGCCGGACGCCGGGGGGGACGGTTCGGCGCCGCCGCCCCCGCCGCAGCCCTACGACCCGCGGCAGCACGAGGTCGAGTGCTCGGTCTTCTACCGCGACGAGTGCATCTACCAGAAGAGCTTTGCGCCCGGCTCGGCGGCGCTGAGCACCTACACACCCGAGAACCTGCTCAACAAGTGCAACCCGGGCGATCTGGTGGAGTTCGTGTCCCAGGCGCAGTACCCGCACTGGGCGGTGTACGTGGGCAATTTCCAGGTGGTGCACCTGCACCGGCTGGAGGTGAGCAATAGCTTCCTGACCGACGCGAGCCAGGGCCGTCGCGGCCGCGTGGTGAACGACCTGTACCGGTACAAACCGCTCAGCCCCAGCGCGGTGGTGCGCAACGCGCTGGCGCACGTGGGCGCCAAGGAGCGCGAGCTCAGCTGGCGCAACTCGGAGAGCTTTGCCGCCTGGTGCCGCTATGGCAAGCGCGAGTTCAAGATCGGCGGCGAGCTGCGCATCGGCAAGCAGCCCTACCGCTTGCAGATTCAGCTCTCGGCGCAGCGCAGCCACACGCTCGAGTTCCAGAGCCTGGAGGATTTGATCATGGAGAAAAGGCGCAACGACCAGATCGGCCGCGCCGCCGTGCTGCAGGAACTCGCCACGCACCTGCACCCGGCCGAACCGATGGAGGGCGACAGCGATGCGGTCCGGACTACGCCGCCGCCGCCGCCTCCCCGGCGCCCCCCCGCGCTGGGCTCCGAGGAAGAGCACCGAGAGACGGTAGCGCACTGACCCGACCCGGCCCACCAGGCCCTGAGCTGCAGAAGGGAGCCCTGCCCGCCCTCACTCCCCCCCCCACCCCCTTCTTCCTCGCCCTTCCCCCATCACTTCCAGGGGGCCCAATCCTGGATCCCGGGTCCTTTGGGACATGGAGAGTTGGTGAAATGCCCAGCCGGCTGTGGACTTGGGGGGGGGGGGGGAGGAGGAGGAAGGGGCAGAGGGAACGTGTAGGCGCACTTTTGAGGAGCATTTCTTCCCAACCTCCCCAAGTCGGTCTTCCGCTCTGCGGTGGGACAAACTGGTTACTTGGCATTTAACCCCTGCTGGATTAGAGGGATGGAGCTGAAATTGACCCGTCCTATCGCACGTACTGTGGGAGAACAGTTCAGAGTACCCCCGTATCTGCCAGCTCCTCCTGGCTTCTCTCTTCTCTGAGCTCTGGTGGTGCCAGGTACGAAGGGCAGAGGCTGTTTGGGGAGGAGCCACCAGCGGCCTGCCTCGGGGTAGCGGCTTAACTTCTTATCTTCCCCTGCTGAGCCGGGCTGGAGGTGGGAGTAGCTGGGGTGATTTATCTTGTGGGATTCCTGGGGCGCAGAGCCGGCGGAAACCCCAGGTCTAGTAGCAGCAGGCCCAAACCAGGCAGCCCCCTACTAAGTGTAACAAATCGTTGAGGAAACTGGAGCTACAAACAAAGGCTTTACTACCTCCCCCTTCCCAGCCCCCAAACCATTCCTTTTCCCGTGCTGGCTCTTTGCGAGTCTCCTGCTCCGCCCTCCCCTGTCTCCCCTCCCAGGTTACAAGTAAATCACTGTCGTGGGCCGACTAGGGGAAGGATTCAATTAAGGTGCTGTTCTGCTGCCTTTGTTTTTCTGCCTGCTGTTGGAGGCACTGGGAGCCGAGGTATTTTGTTCTCAAAGGAGGGAATAGCCCTTTGTGTCTCTGCTCTAATTAAACCAGCTTGGCAGTGTTCATCATCCATAGGTCACAGATGGGTTTGGCTTGTGCCACCCCAGAAAGTATCCAGTAGGGAAACAGCCAAACAGTGCGTCTCCTGGCCAGGTTTAGTTCATCTCTCCTTCCAGGCTGCTTTCTGATAGTGATTCTGTGATTCCCCACCCCCATCCCCCCCACTGGTCCACCTCCCATACCCTCAACTTCTATTCTGCTTTGTGTTAAAATCTTAGTAAATAGTCCAATCATAAGAAAACCTATTTTTGTCAACCACCATTGGCGCACTTTAATTCAAGTCCAGAGTCTGGTTAGGCTGCGGTGGCAGTCTCCTGGTTGCTGGGAGAGCACTCCTTCAGAGCCATCTTTTAAGAAGGATAGCATCAGTCAGAGATGCCAACTGATATAGTCAGGAGAAGCTCTGAAACAGGATGGTGACTATGGAATGTAATGGCCCCCTGAGCAGATACTGCTTGGGTCTGCTACTGAGCTACTATATGAGTTAGTATGAGACTTTTAGAAGAAAATACCAGTACCATTCCAATCAAGTACTTCTATGAGTGTGCCCTTAACTCTAGAGTGTTCTCTGCTGCCCATCACCAGTGCTGTCTGTCTCAGAAGTTGAGTAAACTTGACAGATTCATTTTTGTCCTTCTTGAGAGGCATAATGTATACAGGACAGGTCATTTTTGTGACCTAATTCTAAACAAGTGGAAGAGAAGTGTACTTGAGTGGTACGGTGATGGCTATTCTTGTACTTCTTGCTTAGAGATCTCTAAATCAAAGTGATACAATTTGAAGGATTTTCTTTTTCTTTTCTTATTTCTGATGCCCATACTCTAGGGCTTGAACTCAGGGCCCAGTGCTCTCTCTTGGTTTTTTCACTCAAGACAGATGCATTACCACTTGAACCACACCCCTACTCCTAGCTTCTTGCTGTTAAGTGGAGGGAGACTTTTCTGCCTGGGCTGGCTTTGAATTGTGATCATTACATCTCAGCCTCCAGGGTAGCTAGGATTACAGGCGTGAGCCATCTATGCCTGGGCTGAAGAATTTTCTTATACACTTTTTTTTTCTCTCATGCATAGGAGTTGAGGCCATACTTTCACTTTCGTAAAGCCTAGATCTTCTGAAACCTTTTCATTGTGAATGTGTTCCTTATATTTCACAGTAATCACCAAACAAGATTTTACCCCCATCAATTGTTCAAGATGAACCCATGCTAGCCCTGATCTGTGACTTTGGGGAAGAATCAGTCTTCTCTTGGGACTATAGATCTACTTTCCATGTTCAGTATTCTCAGTCTTATTCTCTTGTTCATGGAAAAACTGAGCAAGATAGATAGCAGTAAAGCCAGTTAGGAGAAGCTACTCTAGCTAAAGATGTAGATTAGAGAAAGTTGAAATTGTTACCCACTGTGCAGACCAGGCAGTAGGAGGGAAAAGAGACAGGAAGGCCCTCCGCAGCAGGTCTAGGCTAGCAAGCTCGTTTTTCCTCTTCTTTCTCAGCATTGTGTCCTTCCTCTGCCTCCAAATTATAGTCCAGTTGCGTTGAGTTTAACAGTGATTTTTGTGTTCCAAGTGGAGGTCCCAATATGAAGGACAAACTATAAAATCCACCCCAACAGTAGTATTCTACCTCTTGAGAAGAAGTTTTTCTTTCCTACTAGAGCTTGGAATTGAAGTAGGATTAGGAAGCACATCTGTTCTCTGCGCTGCTATGGAAGGTAATGGCAGTGTTTGCACAGGGGGCCAGAGATGCCAAATGTGGAATGCGTAGGAATGGGGTTCCACTGGAAGTTTCCTTGAGATAGGATGCCAAAAGTAAAGCAACACCCTCTTGGTAAGGGCTCCAAGAACAAGAATCAAGGCAACTCCTGGTTCTTAATAAAGTAACATCGAGAAGATCTTGAGTTTGTAATGCCCTGACAGTGGCTACATCTGGCACTTTAGGAAGGAAAAAAAAGTATATTTACTACTCTTTGTTTCTCCTTAGGAATAAGACTTTAGAACTCTTTTGTACTGTGAATTACAGATGCTCTTTGGAGCAAAGAATTATCGATTCTAATATTCTTCAGAAGCGCTGGCAGGGGATCTAGGAGAACATGGACTGGAAGATACATGCTAAATGAAACCACACAAATTCTATTTTCTTACCCGAGCAAATATTTTATTGAGACTACTAACTTATGTCAAAGGAGCCCACAACTTCAGCCACACAACATTTTGTATCTAAAGAACTCATACTTTTTGTAGATTTTATTCTACATTTAATTTAAAATGACTTTGTAGCACTCAGATGCCTAGCAGAAAACATCGTTCCAGACCTTTAAGAAACATTTTAGTTTTTATGAAAAAAAGAAAAAGAAAAAAAGGCTCAGTGTGGGTTAACTTCACTTGTCTCTGGTGCATTTCACCTCAGTACCACCATTGGTTAAATACCACAACCACATGGAAATGTATTTTTTGGAAGCAAAACTTTACTTTTATATAACATATGCTATTGAGAGTTAAGAAAATTTAAGAGCTACTTGTTTTCTATTTTTTTTTCTTAACAAAAATGGGATCCACTGTGTTGAAGACTCTTGATATTATGTGCTTGTCTATTTTTTACAAATAAGAATAAAATCTAATATGATCATGGACATCAGATAGATTTGTTTGGAAAGTTAAGAGTTTATTTGTGAATTTCCTTTTTTAAGATAACTATTAACTTGACTAGTTTGTTTAGCCTTTCATTGTTTTTGTTCTTAGCTATAAACTTGTGACCCATAGAGAATTACATTGACTAAAAGGAGAAATCCACATGCATTTTGTTTCCCAATGAAGTGTATGAACTTTATTTTTGTTGAAGGTTGTATGTTTAATCAACATTATGTTCTTGATTCTGCTTCTTGAGAAGGAAGTTCCGATTTGAAATTGTATCATTTCCTTCAAAATGAAGGGCAGCACTTAGTTAAATAAAAGATTGATGATATCTTTTAAGCCATTTCCTCTTCACTATGTCTTATTAAAATAAAACCTGTCAAGTTATTTTGAAAAATGCTGTGAGGGTTTCCAATAAACCATCTATTATAGAATTGACTGAATTTATATCTATTTTCTACCTTTGTCTGACACTTCTGATCCAAATTTAAATCCACTTACTGCAATTTCTCTGAGTATATGTCATCTTTGTCTTGCTCAGTAAATATTTCACTTACTGACCACATTGCATTCACTGTGAGAATTACCTGTTGGTCTGTTATCAGTGTCTACAAAAAAATACCTTTTCTCTTTGGAACAAATATTGTGTATTGATTTTTTTTTTCTTCTGATTCAATATGAAACTTTTAATGCAAGCCGGACACACTGTGGAGTCCTCTTTGGGGGTTCTGGTGCTCAGAAACCCAGGTTACAGATAGGTGGTTTCAGAACCTTAGAGATAAAGGGAGGCTACCACAGTTTAATACAGAATACTGGTGAGCATGATCACATGGTACCTTGGTGTGTGGCAAAGGATGCAGGTGCCAGAAGTTGGTAAAGCAAGAGAGAAGGCATCCGAGTTCATCACGTGGAGGCCACCAGCACTAGGCCAGCCTCTGAAGCCACTACCACAACCCCATGAGGTTCACATCTTAGAGGACCTCACACAGCTGTGAAGCCATTTGTCCCTGGAGTGAATCTTGATTCCACCATAGTTCTCGTGGCATAAGAAAGGGTGCCGGGAAAACCTGGTGCACAATGCACATTTATTCTTGGGTGGTCCTGGTAATTTTGGTGCCACTGCTGCTGTTTTTCCCAAGTGATGGAGCTTGCTTAATGTAGGGAAATGACATGTTTTAAAAGTGTTTAAGGACAGAATGAACAGACCCAGCAGATGTGCCAAAGG
Source organism: Perognathus longimembris pacificus (assembly GCF_023159225.1). Lineage (NCBI taxonomy): Eukaryota > Metazoa > Chordata > Mammalia > Rodentia > Heteromyidae > Perognathus > Perognathus longimembris. The sequence goes on from NC_063172.1 coordinate 11,148,305, forward strand.
GCTTTTATTTCCTTTTTGCTAAATTTACTGGGGAAACTGCTTATTAAACAAATACAGCAATTTCATTTGCTAAGTAAGTGCATTTGCAATGGCAGTAAGGTACGGAGTTGGATGTTTATGAAGGGCCAGAGATTGCGGAATCCCATTCTAGGATCAATCTCATAAAACAAAATAGCGATCAGAGTCTCCAAAGAGGAATGATTTTTATTTGGGTCTAACAGACCATTGTGATGGGAATATACATGCAGTCATAAACTGGGCGTATTCAAAGAGGTTGAGCCAAGGAGAATTTTATTTTTAAGACAAAACTGAGAAAGATCACATTTGGAACAATAATCCTTGACTACAATGATTAGCAGAATCTCAACAGTCCTTACTGGGCAGATCCTTGTACAGGTGCTTTTTTTGTATAAGGTCACAATGGTCTCTGCAATATTAGACTCCAGAGGAGTCTTTTGTGACAGTTACTGCCAACCACTTGTGTGTAAGAACCACTGTACCTTCCTGGCTTTGCTTGTGTTAGGTTTGATACAAGTGAGCCAGTCACAATTCTGACAACTTTCACATTTCTTTCACACTGGTTTTGAAAGCAATCGAGAGTTGTGTTTTTTTTTTTTTAAACGATTAAAAAGTACTTAACTAGGAAAGGGAAGTACTTAACTGTGAGACTTGGTTGCCAGCACCTCACAAACCGGGATGAACCAGAGCCACAGTTACTGGCCTCGTGTAATGTGCATTGGAATAGGCAAGACAGATGATGATGACCAGAAAGAAATTCACAAGAAGGCATTTGATTGCAGCTGTGGCAGGTGTGCTGTGTGGGAGGGAACCTCTCGCCATCAGGCTTCGCTGTAGAAGTTGTATTTGTGCTGAGCCTTGGAAAAGGTAGAGAGAGCCAGTTGTTTGGGAAGGGTTGCCAATGACCCGATTCAAGGAAGAGGCTGTGGAATAAATGGATGAGCTTTGCCTGTTTTTAAAATATCTGTTTTATGTTTTTATACTACCCCCATTACTCCCCAGTGCTTTTTTTTTCCACAACAACATTTTCAACTCATTCATATATATCCACCTCAACACAGAATCAGAGAGAAAGTTGGAGTAAATGAATGAGTGAGTGAATGAATGAATGAATTTAGGGGTTGGGAGGCTCCCAGATGATCTCAAACTGATGTTGGGATTGTGGTTCCAACAGGGAGGACATAGGCTGTGGCGTTGAGATGCACTGAACAAGAACAGCCATTGAGTGAATTTGTCTACACCCAAAGACTGGAGGTTGCCTGTTAGAGCTAGTAAGGGCTTAAGTTGCCAGCCCTGTTAGGAAGAAGAGTGTAGAGTCACCTGCATCAGGGGATGCAGGTGACTGAACGAAGAGGCAAGGTTGGATGTGAAGAGGAATAAAAGGGAACTGGGTGCTCTATGGCTTCAGATGCTTTGCGGCTTTAGATGCTTTACGGCCTTGGGATCATGACTGAGGAAGAGGTGACTTCATTCAGTTGACAAGCCTCTGCCGCGACAATCCCTAGTGCCTTGTCAAGTGTGGCTATAAGTGGTAGTGAAAACTTGTTTGCTTCCTGTAGGAAACGTGGAGTTGTGACCTTCCAGAGCCCAGATATCCTGTATTCAGTGCATTCCTATTACTCTGGTTCTAATGTAGAATTCAGCATTGTCACGCTGGGCTGAAGCGGGTAGGGGCGTTGGAGGGAGGAGGCACACAGTAAGGAATTCAATCCAAAAAGGTTTCTCTGTTCCAGCCTCCGCTTAGTGGTTTTGGAACCTAGGGAGAAGTCACTTTTTTTTTTTTTTTTGGAAACTGTATTCCTCTTTTGAACAATGCACTTGAGACAGTGTTCTCTGAACCCTCTGGACTTCAGATTAACACCACCAGTACTGTAAAATGTGAGCTTTTGCTGGTTAATACTAACACACTAGCATCAGTATTCATACGTAGTAATGTAATTGCACTATACATGGTGGTTGTGGGGACAAGAGAAAATGAGCCTTTTTATTCTCACATTTATGTTAGTACCACTGAGTTGTGCAAGATTTCATTTTGACCTATCTCACCCCTGTCTCTCCCTTAGTCTGTCTCCCCTTCCCAAACCAATCTCAAGCTTCACTGTTTTTACTTTCACACATGTAATACAGTATTTTCACTATAATCTCCCTTCTTCACCCTCTCTGTTTGAACTTCCTCCTCCTCCTAGTACTCCCAACACCCAGACAGGACCTGTTTTGCATTCCTGTCCTTTCATTATAAGTGTATACTACTTCTTTAAAGGGGTATATATCACCAAATATTTCATACATTTCCTTCATGCAGCAAAATTGGTAGCAGTTCTTTGTACCCACATATATATTTAGCACTTTAAAAAGATCAATGGACTTGGGACCTTGTAATGGTGCATGGACACAGCTGGCAACCCCACCACAGGTTCCGTTAGGATTTGCTCTTTGTTGTGTGTGTTCCGTGGGCTTTGGCAACTGTATCCACCATCAGAGCTTTCTATAAAATCGATTATTCCCAGCCTTTTCTCTTCCATTTCATTTCCCCAAGGCTGAGTATTGGGCCACTTTCAGGTGCTTTTATCGAGTCTTGGAAGATGTTTCTCTGCAAGCCATTCTGCCTTTCTTCCCAGATGTCAAGACATTCCTTACACGATGATGATTCTTCCCGTAGCTATTCAGGAGGCCAGTGGGTCCTGTGCTACCTTGAGGTCTCAAAAGGAAAACCAGATAGATGGTCTAAGGTCCTGCACGTATTACACAGAGGAATACAGAGAGGCAAACAGTATTGGAACCACCTTTGGATAAAGGCTATTTTACTCTATGTAGTGTGGTGAGGAGGGTACAGTGCAGGCGTGGCTACCTCTGGAGTGGGAAGGGGACTAATCAGAAAGATCCCAACATCATCTAGTTCCCTTCTCTCCAAAGCCATCTCCATGTCTGTCTGTAGCCAGTAGAGTCAGCTGGGAGTGATGTGATAGCAAACCCCCCAAGTTACTTAGTAACTTCTTCTTAACACAGTGTTGATATAGACCTTGGCCAAGCAGTTTACATTATGACCAACTTCAGTGAGTGACCTTCCTTTCCCTGCCTCAGAAACAGTCTCCTTTCCTCAGCACACTTATCCAGGTCACCTTCGTTTGGATGTTGCAACCATTGTGTCGCAACCATTGCTTCCCTGTCTGTTTTGGAGGCGTTGGAAGAGTCGTGAGGGACGTGGGTCTGCACGATCACCCCAGCACCTCCCCCTTGCTCTGCCATTCAGGCAGATGAGTGTGCGTGCTATGTGGCAGTGATAGGTCACCTGCCTCCAGGTGTTAATGGAAATTTGCATAGAGTTAGTGGAAATAGGCATCAATGATCCAGATGCAATCCTGACCAGAACTTACCGTGCTCTCTGTAGGCTTAACTGCTGTCATTCTCCAAGTTCACCCATGTTCATGACTCAAGAACCCAATTCCATGGGTGAATTTCTGGTTACAGCAGGTAAATGGTCAGAGGGGGGTACCTCATTCAGCTTCCCAATGGTTAAAACCTGGCGCCTTTGAGTGCTTGAGAAAAATACCATAGATGGTTTGTGAAAACACAGACTTCACCCACCTGTGTGCATCCCAAGCTAAGGGCATCATTGCATTCAGTCTGGGAAAGTTCCCTCACATGTGTTTGTCGGTCCTGAGCCTACCCAGGAAATCCACGCACGTGACCCTACCGCACATGTGGGAAATCCATGCACGACCCCGCGGCACGCATGGGAAACCCACGTGAGACCACTGACCTGCAGGGCAATTCCACGCATGACCGCCGACACGTGTGGGCCAGCCCAGGGAGAGCCTGTGAAATTTTGCAGGGTGGGGTCAGTATCACAGATCAGTTTTGTCTCCTAGGGTGCAGAGCAATTGCTTGGCTTTCTATCCTTACTTGAAGAGGTTATTTGTCTTGATCAGGAGAATGACTAGGAAAGTTCCCTCAAGTGTGTTTGCCAGTCCTGGGCCTACTCTTGGGATACCACTAACAGGTCTGTGCCAACCCACGCATGACCTCCAACACGCGTTGGAGCCCCACTCGAGACCACCGACACGCGTGGGAATCCCACGTGAGGCCACCAACGTGCGTGGGAAATCCACGCGTGACCGCCGACATGTGTGGGCCAGCCCATATTTAGCCTGTGAAATTTTGCAGGGTGGGGTCAGTGTCACAGCTCAGCTCCATCACCTAGGGCGCTGAGCAGTTGCTTGGATTTCTATCATTACTTGAAGAGGTTATTTGTCTTGATCAGGAGAATGACTAGGAAAGTTCCCTCACAGGTCTTTGCTGGTCCTGGGCCACCCCATGGGAGATGTAACTTGGTTCATATTATGAGTAGCCTCTCAGTAGAAACACAGATTTTTTTAAAATTTTATTTTGCATTTATTGCCTGCTGTGATGAGCCTTTGCCTCTTATAGAAAATGTGCTCACACATCAAGTGCATAGCTCGGCAGTCCCGCTATCACAGTGCCTCATTCCATTTCTTTAAAGCCCAGTGCTTTTCTTTTAAAACTTCAATCTTATATCTAATTCAGTGTGTATGTGTGTGTGTGTGTGTGTGTGTGTGTGTGTGTGTGTGTGTGTGTGTGTTGCTGGGGATGGAACTCAGGGCCTTGTGCACGCTGAACAAGTGTTCTATCACTGCTGAGTTAAATTGCCAGCTAGCATTTCTGGTTGGTTACTGAGTGCCACTGGAGATAAGTTAGCTACCTGACAGTATCAAACACATTCAAGTCTGATGTCTTGGAGCCACCAAAGTTCCTTGCTTTCATGTTTGATTTCTACTGGGGTAGAAATACAATCTCTATTCATTCTTTTTATTTATTTATTTTTGCCTTTGACCAGTGGTCTTCTGTATGTACAGAGGTACCTATCTACCCATCTACCTACCTATTGCTAACATTAACCTACTTAACCTACAAAATCCATTCTCAAAAGAGTCCAATCCAGTGTCTTTTTGTATCTTCACCAGATTGTGCAGCAATCACTGCTATTAACCCTTTTCAACCCTAAAGAAACCCTGTACCACCTGACACTCCCCATTCCTGCCTGTCTCTGGCCTCTGTCTCCTTTCTGACTGTGCATTTGCTGGTTCTGGGCATTTGGACATTTGTGTGACCTTTGGTGTCTAGTTTCTTTCCCTGTGCTAAATATTACTTTGAACTGTGATCCTCAGGTCTCAGCTTCCTGAGTAACTAGAATTTCGGGTGTGAGCCACTGGTGCCCGGCTTTATTCCTGCTTTTTGACTAATGGCTGTGGGTGTTTGTGCTCAGATTTTTGTATAACCATATGATTCCAATTCTCTCTGGGTGTATAATTAGTAGAGGAATTGCTGGATCACATGGAACTCTATTAATACCCTGACAATAGAAAGACCTAAAAAATAAAAGTCAGAAGAATGGAGAGATGGTCAAATGAATTGAGGATACTTTTCAAAAGGAGTATAAATGGCCATCAGGGGATGAAATTAAAAAGTACATGGAGATTTCATGTTACTACAGTCAGAATGGTTTTTATGTAGACTAGAAATAACAAGCTGGTGTTGTAGCTCAAGCCTGTAATCCCAGCTACTTGGGAGATGTAGCTTAGGTGATTATGGTTTGAGGCCAGCCTAGATTCTCACCCTCCATGCTATACAAATGCTCTACTACTTGAGCTTTCAGCTTTCAGCCTGTGTGTGTGTGTGTGTGCGTGCACACGCGTGTGTGTGCATGTATGTGTGTATAAGATAGGATTTTGCTGACTTTGCTTTGGCTGGCCTCTTACTCCGTATCCTCCTTCCTCTGCCTCCCGAGTAGCTGGGATTACAGATGTGCCACCATGCCGGGCTTCCTCTGTATTTTCATACTTTAAATTCCAAAATCATGTTACGTATTTTCAGGTGAGTGCCAGTGTCTTTACCTGAGTCCTAGCTACTCATCCTAGAGGATTGCAGTTCAAAACCAGCTGGGAAAAAATAACCAGCAAAATGCTGAACTGGAGATATGACTAAAATGGTACAGCACCACCCACGAGGAAGCAAGTTGAGTCAAGAGAACACAGGTGCCAGGTGCCGGTGGCTCACACCGGTCATCCTAGCTACTTAAGAGGCTGAGATCTGAGGATTGCGGTTCAGAGCCAGCCTGGGCAGGAAACTGCATGAGGCTCTGAACTCCAATTAACCACCAGAAAGACAGAAAAGTGGGGCTGTGGCTCAAGTGGTAGCATTGAGCTGACATGCTCAGGCATAGTGTCCAGGCCCAGAGTTCAAGCCCCACAATCAACAAGAGAGAGAGACAGAGAGAGAGCACATAGGTCATGCAGGAAAGAGCAAATATTTCAATATGGTGATTGGTGGTAAGCTCAAAAAGAAATGATGGGATGAGTCAAGATTACAAAGAAAGGACTTATATCTAAAACATATACAGAACTCACCCCGCCCCCAACAACTCCCAAAGAACAAGTAGTCCAGTTAATAACTGGGAGAGTAAGTGGCAAATACATGAGGAAATGTTCTAATACAAAGGAAATGCTCTATGGTAGTTACAATATCTAAATTCATGAATACTCAGATGCTGAAAAGGTTAGTTTTCACTCTTAATACTGCATGCTTTTTTATTAAGGTTATTTTGTCACTGTTTTTTACATATTAAAAATATGTGCTTAATGTAAATGAACTTCAATTATCAAAAATATATGAAGCGAAAGGAGTGTGCCCTTAAGCCACCTTCAATTACCCTAGGAAATGTGTTGGGTTTCCTTTTGAGAACTTTGTTTCAGATATGTTGCTTCTTCGCATTTTTCTCAATGTTGACTTCTTAAAAAAATGCAACTGTATCCTGCTACCCTTATGTCTCTGCTATTTTATTCTCATCAATAAATTGGGAGTCTTGTATATTCATATGCAAAGTTCCAGGATATTCTTTGCTAATAGCTGTATAGAATATTACAGTGAAAAAGAGCTTTGTTGTTTTGTGTTGGTTTTTTTGTTTGTTTGTTTGTTTTTTTTTTTTTTTTTTTGGCCAGTCGTGGGCCTTGGACTCAGGGCCTGAGCACTGTCCCTGGCTTCTTTCCACTCAAGGCTAGCACTCTGCCACTTGAGCCACAGCGCCGCTTCTGGCTGTTTTCTGTATATGTGGTGCTGGGGAATCGAACCTAGGGCCTCGTGTATCCGAGGCAGGCACTCTTGCCACTAGGCTATATCCCCAGCCCTGTTTGTTTGTTTTTTTTTGCCAATCATGGGGCTTGGACTCAGGGCCTGAGCACTGTCCCTGGCTTCTTTTTGCTCAAGGCTAGCACTCTGCCACTTGAGCCACAGCACCACTTCTGGCCGCTTTCTGTATATGTGGTGCTGGGGAATTGAACCCAGGGCCTCATGTATATGAGGCAAGCACTCTTGCCACTAGGCCATATCCCCAGCCCGTTTTTTTTTTGTTGTTGTTGTTGTTTTTTAAATTCTCTCACTGAAGCTAGCTAGCTCCACTTTTCCCTAATTGCAAATGGTATCACATGCATTTCCTTATACCCCTTCTTGGCTTATATGGGGGTGTTGCTGAAGGATTTAACCATTGAAGTGAGATTTCTGGGTAAAGGTTATGCACAATTTATACTTTAATAGGAATGGTCATATGACCATTGCACAAAAGGTTGTGCAAATTTACAGGAGTGCTGATAACATTCTCAAGTGTTTGGAAATATTCACCTACTGGGAGATTGAAAGTGGTGCCTTGTTGTTTATGTTTCTGTGCTTCCCACATGGTCTCATGTATTAGTCGAGAACTGGAAGTGGTAGTTCATGTTTCCCCCTTCGTACAGATTCTAGTTCTCTCCAAAGCATTTTGGTTATTAGATCATCCCCGTGGATTCTAGAGTCCAGTCTATGAACTTAACACCACCGAGAGTAGAAGGAATCCAAACTCATTGTTCTTGAAAAATGCCAGCCACTGTTTACCTCATCCTGTGAGTCAGTGCCTAACAGGAGTGCTGAGACTGAAACCGGAGCTCCTTCCCATGGATCTCTTGGTCTGTTTATGTGGACCCCATTCCTAACACCCCCCTTTTGAAGATGTACTTCATCCTCGCAAGTCTCTGTTTATTTTCCTAACCACACTCAGGCTAGTTTCCCTTAGAGCAGTGGTTTTCTGGTTTTGACTTGGATGCTAACCTGTATCGGCAATAAACTACATCACAGCTCATCCCCACATAGCTGTGTGCATGTTTGAATCTCACACCTAAATTTCATTAGGAATTCCCTCCTGTGCGATGATACACACAAACACCATCTATTCCAGTTGTTTTGTTCGGCTTTAGGGGAGGGGAAACAAGCCCGTTAGTACCCACTAAATTAGTCTTGAAACTTAGGAACGCAAGGTTCACAGTTTACAAAACCCAGGCCAGGTTTCCTCCCGGGTGGGGGTGGGGGGGTAGAGGGCTCGGCTTTCCTTCAAACTGTTTATGCTTCAACGGGAATATGAGGCTTCTTCGCTGTCCTATCCTACCTTGTTATTCTATCACAATGCCCTGTTCATTTCCTTGACAATGGCTTTCCAGCATTATAATGATTTTAATTCACCTCAGTTAAAAAAAAAAATCCCCTTATTGTTATGTCTGTCTGCACTAGACCGAAAGCAAGGATCTCCAATGCATAAGACAGAGCTTGACACATACTAAGTGCTCCATAAGTAATTAAGAATGAATAAAGATGCTAGAACTAACAGTGCTATTGTTTTCCCTCTGTCCTACAGCTCCAGTATATTCCGTAGACTCTGCTCCTTTTGGTCATATAAAATTTCCTCAGTGAATTTTTAACTTAGGAGCTCCCTGGTTCTCTCTCTCCTTAAATAAGAAATCAAAAGGTGATAGTACATATTCTGTCTTCAGACACAGTGTGTGTGGCGGTTAAGAACAGGGCCTGCAGGAGAGGTTGCTCCTATATCACTCACACCTTCCCATCCCAGAGTGACCTAGAATGAAGTGAAGAATAACATTGTTTGTGCCCCTGAACCCCACCCCCACCCCACCCCTGCTGAAAAAAACCCAAACCAAACAGAACCAGTATCTGAACAGATCCTTGCATTTCACCTGATCCTTTCATAAGCACCTTCTAGTAATCTTGTTGGAAGGGGAGAGGATTTCGGATCCCAGCAACAAGGCTGCTTGTTTACTGAGTACCAAGTCTTATCAATTTATCCCATCTGCTTCATAATGCTCCTGCTGTCCCACTTTCAAAAACTGAAGAACTTGCCCATACCATAAAAGTTACCATTTCTGAAGTACCCAATTTAGCAAGATTAAGTATGCTCACAGTGCTGTATGACCACCATCATTTTCCAGCTCTGAAACTTTCTCTGATCCCCACGAAAGGAAACCCCATACCCACCAGACATCTACTTCCTGTCCCCTTCTCCCCACCAGCTCTGGAAACCATTAATCTACTTGTCTCTATAAGTTTTCATATCCTGGATATTTCACATGAACGGAATCATGTATGTGTAGCCTCTTTATGATTGCTTTCAGTCAGCACGTTACCAAGATTCATCTCTGTTGTACTGTGTGTCAGTACTTTGTTGTATTCCAAGGCTAAGTAAGGGTATGGACACCCACCTTTTGTGCATCATTCATCTATTGGTGGATGTTTACACGATTTCCACTCTAGCTCTTGAGGATGTTGATATTAGTGTCTCTGTGAGCTTTTGCTTTTAGTTCTAAGTACATCTCAGCCTTCTGAATGGCTGGGGTCATACATCTGTGTCAGTAGTCCCGAGCCTCGCAGCCTTTCTCTTTCTTACTCCAATTGCCATATAGCCCAGTTCTCTTATTCATTCTTTCCCACCCAAATTCTCAATTTCCTTTTTGTGGATGTCTCCTTCTCTCTCACATTGTGACTAAACGTCTCCTGTCTCGTTAGCTAGGCCGAATTTGAACACTGTTCCAAATGGCCATTGCAACTTTCAGAAGACAATGTTTCTTCATCTGGAAAAAATGGGACTACAATAATATTTCCTGAGTATTTATGAAGATTATATGGACAGAGTTTAAGCCCTGCAACAGATGTAATGTAAATGTCTATGATGAAATTGTAATCTCTAAAGGCATGGCAATAGGAGACGGCCTCTTTGGGAAGTGGTTAAATCATGAAGGTGGGACTTTCGTGAAGCACACTGGTGTCTTCTTAAGGGAATCCCACAGGGCTTTTTGGTCTCTTCTTTGTGGGGATACAAGTAGATGTTGGCAGTCTACAACCCAGAAGAAGGTCCTCAACAAAAAAGGACCATGCCAGCAGTCTAATCTTGGGCTTCTAGAGAAAATGTCTGAGGAAAGCAACTAAACGAACCAAGAAAAACAAATTTTAATTTTTCTGTCTATTGTAGTTGGTATAGCAGCCTGTATAAACCTCCTTTTAATTACTATAATGAAATACCTGAGATAAGCTAACTTTATAACAGAAAAGGTTACCTAGCTCCCAGTATGGGAAGTTGTGAGGGTTTAGATATGAGATATTTCCCTCCTAATTTCATATATTGAAGACTTTGTTCCAAATGCAGTGGCATTCAGAAGTAGGAATTTGGGGGCATGATTGGATGATAAGGTCTCATGGATTTAGAAGAAGATGGAGGGACTGGGAATATGGCCTAGTGGCAAGAGTACTTACCTCATAAGAAGATGCAGTGGTAGAAAGTATGTGGTAGGGCCTCATTGGAAGGTGTAGGTTACTGGAGATGCCTTGCAAATATATTGTTATCCCTTCTTCTTCCTGTTTCCTACTTCCTAGCTACCCTGAGTTGAGTAGCTTTGTTCTGGCACACCCTTTCGCATAATGCCCTCTGTCACTATGTGCTGGTCCAGATAGAGTAGATGGAGTTAATTACAAATGGAAGCATCAGCAAGCATGCGCCCAAAGAAATCCTTCGTCCCTTGAGTTGCTTTCCTCAAGTATTTTCTTACCGTGGGAGTGATCTAACTCATCCAGAGGTTCAAGGACATGCATGGCACAGCCCCTGGGATGTTTCCTAGCATGATGACAGCATGACAGCGGTGTGGGAGAAGAGAAGACATCTTGAAACAAGAGCCACTGAGTGAACAGCCAAACTTCTGAAATTACCTGTACCCATTTGACCTAGAGATTTCTCATTAGGCCCCTCGTCTGAAAGGTTCTGCACCCCTTGCTAACACCACCACCTTGGAGCGAAGCTTCCAGATCACGAACCATTGAAATGGAGATGATGTTCAAACCACAGCAGAGCCTGAACAGGTTAAGACAGCCATACTCAAGCACAAATTCATCCAGAAAAAAAAAAAAAGGCAAATGCTTTGTATAGGACACATCCTGAGCTTATCACTGTTTTCTCAGCTGTGCTTACTATAAACCTATTGTTATATGCCTATATATTCCATTTAGTAAGCAGCTACTTCACTGAAACCAACTCCTCAATACCCCTTCTTTTTTTTTTTTTTTTTTTTGGCCAGTCCTGGGCCTTGGACTCAGGGCCTGAGCACTGTCCCTGGCTTCTTCCCGCTCAAGGCTAACACTCTGCCACTTGAGCCACAGCGCCGCTTCTGGCCGTTTTCTGTATATGTGGTGCTGGGGAATCGAACCTAGGGCCTCATGTATCCAAGGCAGGCACTCTTGCCACTAGGCTATATCCCCAGCCCCTCAATACCCCTTCTGACCCATCATTTATTTCTTTCCCTGTGACCCGACCGCCATGAATATTCCCATAATGCAATTGACCAGTGCAGTCCTTTAGAATTCTCCAGCAGCTGTGAACCAAATCTTGGTTGGTTGATAACTGCTGTAAAATGTTTGTATCACTACAGAATATTAGCCGAGTGCCTACCAATGCCATTTCCCTCATTTACAAATGAGGAAGAAGCTGATGGAAGGAAATTTGCTAACTTTGCCCAAGGTCATGCAGCTAATAAGGATTTCAACTTGTGACTATTTAACTTCCAGTCTCCATGCTTTGTCACCTTGAGCAAGAGATGTCACCTGTGGACGAGGGACAGAGAGCATTTACAATGATTCTTTTGGCTTCTTGTCTATCTGTGCTTAGAGAAGTCCCCCTTCTGGAAGAGCTTTCCGTGTCTTTTTTTTTTGTTCAAGGCACATAATCAAGCTCAGTGATCAATCTTGGGCCAGAGATCAAACTCAACTTGTTAATTATTCACAGAGTTGGTAACTCTGCTCTTCTCTTGAAACTATTAAACCAGTTGAGACAAGTTGGAACTACTAAGCAGGTAGGCATGACTTCTGAAAATAATTTTTAGAAACAAAGAATACAAATATTGCAAAGAAGTAACATGAGCCATTGGAAACAAGGGAGAGAAAATGAAGGACAGAAACATGGTGGAGATGGGGGGAATCCTCTTAAGAGCTCCATTACAGGACAAATCCTATAATGAGTAACATTTGTTTCCTCATGTGGAAGATGAGAATAATTACCTTGAAGAGCTAAGCAGAGGGAGATTCAATAGGTGCTAGGCCCTGAGTTCAGTGCTTGGTACTAGAAGTTGAGAGATTAACACAGTGATTGACTTTGACTGCTGGTCAGGGGCCAGGCCAACCAGCACTGTGATTCAGCAGTTCCCAGGTGCCTAGAAGGCCAGGAATTAACCTTTCCATGGCTAGGTCAGGAGGACAAGAATTATTGATTTTTTATTAAATTGTGCTTGCTCAAACCTTTTGCTGATGTTTACTTGATGGTTATTATATTTTTTAACTAGATTTTTACTTGGGACTGTTTCTTCTTCTTTCTCCTCCTCCTTCTTCTGGCGCTAGCACTAAGGCTTGAACTCAGGGCCCGGGCACTGTCCCTTTATATTTTCACTCAAGGATGAGGCTCTACCACTTGGGCCACAGCTCCACTTCTGGCTTCTTGGTGGTTAAAGTCTCACGGACTTTCTAGCCTGGGCTGGCTTCAAAGGGCTAGATCTCAGCCGCTTGAGTAGCTAGGATTTCAGTCATGAACCACTGACACCCAACTTGAGCTCTTGTTCTAAATAGTTTCTGTGTTTAAGTTGATAGCCTATTAGGTGGTTTTTGTTCTCCTATTTCCCACTAACTCTTTTAGAAACAGTATCTTCTAGTTCTTTGACTATATTTATGATAACTGATGTAAACTGTCTAATTTATCCAGTGTGTGGGCTTTGCCATGGACAATTGCTACAGTGTGTTTTCCTCTGATAAGTGGGCCACACTTTCTTTGAATGGCTTGTATTCTGTATTGTTGGAAACTGGACCTTTTACATAACATAAGCTGTCAACCCTGGAAATCAGATTATCTCTACATCCTGGCTGTGGTCATTGTTACTTCTGGTTGTTTTTTTTCCTCAGTGGCATTTTTTGACTCATTCTGTAAAGTCTGCATTCTTTATTTTAGTTATCTTATAGGTAAGTTAATTTTTAAACACCTTTTGAATATGTGTGTGCTTGTGTGTGTATATATGTGTTATATTTTCAGTGTTCCAGCAAGTGGTGACAAACCACTTGTTTACATAGACCCTCAAAGAGAGCCAGAAGTGAGAAACCAGGGCCTGTGCAGGTCTTCCCTGGGTGTATATAAGTCCTGAAAATGTGCAAGGTCTTTTGTATACTCCAGAATATGTTGAAGCTTTCTGAAGGTTACTGTGATATTAGAACAATTGTCACTGTTTATATTTGACAAATAACCTCATGGATAGAGCTCTTTACCAAGAAAGAGCTCAGATTCAGTCACATAAAGACAATTCTTGAAAGCAGAGCTTTGCAGAATTGCCAGCTAGGTCAACTAGTAATAAATCCCTGGAGATGAGGCTTCTGGGAAGCTACAAAATGATTTTGCTCACTCCAGCGGTTACTAAGCTGATAGCTTCCACAGCTACTGTGGTTGTCTCATTGTCTTTGTGAGTCAAAAGTCTTGGCACAGAGTAACTGAGATGGTTTGCCTAGAAACCTATAAGCCTATGTAGAAAAGTTAGTTGGACAATATTTTCTTCTGGAGCCTGGGGTCTTTTTTGTTTTTTGTTGTTGTTGTTGTTTTTTGATCCACACATACTCAGGTTGTTGGGAGAAGTCAATTTCTTGTAGTTGTAGGAAGATGGCCTGTGTGCTATTCCAGTTTCTAGAGGCTACTCTTAGGTCCTCACTACGCCCTGATACCTTACCTTAATGAAGCCAGAAGGAAAGTCTCTCTGTTCAGTCTAGAGATGTGGCTGAAGTGGTAAAAGTGCCTTGTCTATGATCTCATCTAACCGTGGGAGCAACTACTGTGTCATGTTCTCAGAACTCACCCTCAAGGGGAGAGGGTTGGTTCGCATATGGCAGGAAGGGATAAGACTAGGGAGGCATCTTAGCACGCTGCGTGATTCCACAAGCTTCCCCGTGGATTCTCAGGCATTCAGCTACAAGATACCTCATTCCCAGCCGTGTTGCATTTGAGTAGTGATGCTTTATATACACAGCATTTGGGAGGAGTAGCCAGACTGGGATTTGAACTCAAGGCTTAGGGTTTGCTAGGCAGGTTCTTTGCCACTTGTGTCACATCTTCAGCCCTAGATAAGACTTTCACATTAATGAATCCAACCCAGTCTTCACAAGAACGCTTAGAGACAGGTAAAGAAGGTATTTATAAAGCCAGTTTAGAGATTTAAAGCAAAAGGCCCAGAAAGATTAATGACTATAATTCAGCTGTCTGTTTCGCACTCTCCACCTTGCCTGCCATATTGTAGATCAGCCCACTTTGAGTTCTGTTTTTCACTCAGAAGGCTGGAGATATTAGAGCCTGAGTCCTTTTGAAGGGACTATGTCTCTGTCACAGTCTCCCCACTGGGCTCCCGCGTCTCCTGCCTGTGCATTTGGGGAGAATACCTGAGTGTGGAAAATGGTATTAGCCAGGAGTTTTGATAAAATGGAGTTTTCAGGGGTGAATTGCAATTTAAATAGCTGCAAAATTCCATTTACTTCCAGCAATGTATTCTGAAGGCTCCCTCTGGCCCAGCTCAAAGGGAGAGCAGATAGGCGTCTCCCACAGAAAGTAAGTGGGTTTTTATTTCTGTCTTCCAAGCAACTTGAAATCCATAGTCCTGAGCCGGGCAGTGGGACCTCTGTGAAGACAGCATGGGAAAGAGCAGAAGGTTCTGCAGGTAGTCAGCCATGACACTTTTGCTTTAGTTTAATGGCTTTGCAGGAAATAAGACAAAATTAACCACTGGAGACCGACTTCCCCATCTCTTTCTGATTAATCTCTTGGTTGCATATGTGTCTCATCATCAAAGCGATTGTCAGGGTTGTTTTTTGTTTTGTTTTGTTTTGTTTTTCCTAGGTCTTTCTATAGTCATGCACATGGAGGCTTCAGATCTTCTCCAAGGAGTTAATCAAATCTTCTAGCATGGAGCTGGAGACCAGTTCCCTTTCTGGCTCCCACACAAAGTCCCCAGATGCCATGAGAAGTTCCCCACCTGCTAGGAAGGCCAGGCCACCGGTTCCAATGTAGATGCATTTCATATTCCAGGGTGCCCTGCCCAGTCAGGCTGTGGCTAGGTTCCCCAGGAGGAGGCCACACCCAAGTTAGACCACACCCTCCTCTGCCCTCCTGGTTTCCTGCACTTCTCAGTGCAGGAGCCTAGCCCAGTAAATCATATCCACATCCCCTGCCTCATTCAGTGCCTACTGACCTAAGGTGGAAAGTGAAGAGGCTCTGCCAATGATAACGGTAGCGATGATAGTAATGAATTTAGGAGAGGAGAGGGGGAAGCCAAGGACCTAGGAGGATGAAGAGGTTCAAGGTGTATGACATGTGTATGTAGGAAGATGGCATAATGAAACTGACTGAATACCATTCAGGATGAAGGAGAGTGGGAGATGGGCTGAGGGAATGTTAAGGAAGGCATGCATTTGTTCAAACTACGCTGTGAAAATTTCCCGGACTAATTTCCTGTATTACTAATGATTCTCACAAATAGAAATATAATAATTAAAAAAAATCACATTCTAGTGAGCTCTGGTGGCTCATATCTGTAATCCTAGCTACGCAAGAGGCTAAGATTTGAGGATCTTGATTTGAAAGCAACCAGCGTAGGAAAGTCCATGAGACCCATATATCCAATTCACCACCAAAAAGCCAGACAGAAGTGGAGCCAGTGTTGTGCAATGACTGTGTTAGGCCTATCTGGGCTTGAAGGCATCACCAAGGCCTTCATGTAAGCAGGAAGCACATTGGGTTTATCTGATTATAAGCCAATTTCGACTTCAAATCCACAGCTGTGAATGGGTCTTTTTTTCTTACACGCACAAAAGCAAAAATTGGCCAGAACACACGGAAACAAAAACAAATGGCTGCTTTCTCTCAAAACCTCGCAGACTGTGTGGAGAGAAAAGGCACAAATGGCTATGCCCAAGGGAATGTTCATCACAGTTCTCTAGCATGGGTAAAGGGCAGACAGGGACCATGGATGGGGCGGGTGTTATGATGGGCTTCCAGAAGTGTTCTGGAGAGCTTCACCCAACCGAGAGAGGGTAGGGGGAGTTATACGTGTGTGACGTACTGAAAAACAGAAAGTAAAATAAATGGGCCAGTTGTGGTGGCTCATGCCTATAATCCCAGGTAGTTAGGAGGCAGATAACAGAAGAAATGTGGTTTGAGGCTATCCTGACAAAAAGTGAGACCCATCTCAATAAACAGGCCAGGGATGGTAGTGGCATCTATAATCCCAGCTACTTGAGCAGTGTTTGTAAGAGTATTGGGGGGGGGGGGTGGAGATACAAGGTTGTATCTGCAAAACAATATGACAACTAAATTAAAACAGATTGGGGCATGGCTTAAGTGGTGGAGTCAGCCCCCAACAAACAAAAATTAAAAACAAAAGCAGTAAATAACTAAACAAGAGTGGTTAAGATCACATTGTCAAATGGTATAGTTTATGATAATCTTAGTTCAAATTAATGTATATGTACCATATGTGTATATATATGTATGTGTGAATATATGCATATGTATGTACATCTATATGTAGATTCACATAATGTATAACCATATTCACATTTCTATCCATTTCACACCAAGATGCTTTTATTTGAATCTTCTTCCCAACTTTCCTAGCTAGGAAATGAACAAGCACTTGGGTATTTTCTCCTCTGTAGATTCCTGCCTGCCCCTACCCCACCCCCACCCCTCCGATTTCAGGTTAGCTTCATGGTTTCTGTTCTTTTCTGGGCTCAAGAACAGTTGTAAGTTTGTAGGTTATCGGGCTTTTCTCTCAGGATAAGGGCAGGAGCACAATTCTCTCTAGCTGTCTGTATTTCAGAGCTGAAATTGGCTGGCTTTGCAATAAAAATTTTACTGCATGTGCCCTGATTTTCAAAATTTCTCCTCCCATGTTTAAAAACCTTAATGTTGTTTTTTTTCTATTCTTTTCCTCAAATGACTATAAAGTGGCACATCTGGCCTGCTCTGTACCAGTGATGCACGGCCCTCTTCAAGCCTCTCAAGGTGAGGAGGCAGACAGGGCAGAAGGAGTGATAGGGTGACTTCCAGGGTGGAGAGGATGGGTGGGGGGAAAGCCTCATAGTCTGCGAACCCTGACTGGTTCTCCTCTTGCGAATTCCCAGCTATGTGTTTTTGGGAGATAATTCATTACTTTCTGCCTTGTTTGGGAAGAGAGGGAAAATAATAGTAAATGCTTGGAATTACCCTGTGATCCATTATCACAGCAACACAATCATCAGATTACATTCTCTTAGCACTTACTTCAGGAAGTCATGGATAACCAAGCGAATACTGAGTGAGATTCAGTCCACCACCTTGGTGATGGGTGGGTTCACTGTGCTGGAACCTTATCTACTCTCCCCACTTCCTCTCCATGTTCTATGGGTCAATCTGTATTGATACACCAATGGCTTCCTTCACATGTGACTTCTAGAAATACTAGGAGAAGAAAGAAGGAAGAAGGAGGGAAATCAACAACAACAACAACAACAACAACAACAACAACAATGAGGTGTCTCAAGACCCGAACAGAGCCAGGAACGATGAATAGGAACCAACAGAAAGCACCACAGAGGCCAGGTAGATACACGACACCTGCAGCTTGAAGATCAGCCCAAGTGAAGAGGAGATGCAAGTACTAGCCCAGGCTGGGACAGATCCTAAAGGAAGAGGAAAAAGGGGAGAATGACACCACATTATTCCCACAAAAGCAACTCATTATTTCTATAGTATGTCTGTAGTTGATAAAAATTCATAATCTCTCGTCAAGTACTTACACAAATCACAAAGCAACCTTCATCCCTTACAAGATATTCTTCATCTGGGTGTCAGTGACTCATGCCTGTACTCCTAGATACTCAGGAGGCTGAGATCTGAGGATCTTGGTTCAAAGCCAGCTCAGAAAAGAAAAGTCCACAAGACCCTAATCTCCAATTAACTACTAAAAAGCCAGAAATGGAGCTGCAGTTCAAAGCTGTGCAGCACAATCCTTGAGTGTAGAAAAAAATGTACATATATATATATGCATATATATATATATCAAACAGTGGGTGACAATTACTAAATCTAGTGGCTTTGAGCCACATCCTGGGAAAGTGGTTTCATGTTACAAGATGGCGGGATTCCTGGAGGTGGTACACTTTGGTACTCCTATCACATAGCATGGTACCTATCACTTAGCAGTCCATAAAAGCAGATGCAGGTTACACTGATGAGCTGGAAGTGCAAATATGTGATTAATGGAAAGAGGAGGGATTTGAGATCCAATAACCCCAAGAATATCATTCTGGTTTTGTATCAGATGACAGCCATGGTGCCACAGTAACAGGAACCACGATGAAGAAAGAGTGACCTCATTTGGGGATGCTGCTTTCTTCCCCGCTACCTCATCATCTGAACACACTTAGTTCCATGCAGCCCCATCTAAAGGAACACACTGGTCTCAAAACTTTCCGCTTAAGAAAAGAAGCGATGAGAAAGCTGGCCAGGTCACACACAGTAACTTCCCTTATTACACTCACCCAGCAGGGCGTTCCCCTTTTTACTCTCCTAAAGGGAGCCTTAAAAACTCCCCCCTATGTGTTTTCAGACATAAAAGCTCTTGGCTGCCGAGCTTGGCTGAGCCTTCCTGAGTCGGGTGCACCTGTGCCATGAACCGGGTGCTTCAATATTTCACCTGTAGCTTGGTTGTGATCTTTTTCTCCTTTAATCACTGCCCTCCCCTCCCCTTGACAGCCAGTTTTTCTCAGTCGTCAAAGCCTAGAATTCTTTGCTTTTGTTCTCATTGTTAGAGACACACACCGTCAATCTAGTCCCATCCTGAATATTCCCCAAGTGTGTGTGTGTGTGTGTGTGTGTGTGTGTGTGTGTGATCAGTTATGGTCGGTTCTGGCTACACTTCATGCCTTGAGCAGTGCTCGGACCCCCTCTCTACCATCAGTCCTGCCTGGCTTCTCAGTGAATAGCCACACGTGGTTTGATAGGGGGCGGGGCCTTCCTTAGCCTGGATCCTGTATCACTCTGCAGTGAGGAGGGCAGAGGGTGGGAGGATGCTGGAGGAGGGGCACAGGAGAGAAGATACACATGCCACAGCTTTCCTTCAAGGAGTTAGCTCGTCATTGAAAAAACAACAACAGTAGCATGTATGGACGATTTCAAATGTCACGTGCATGAAATCCTTCAGGTAGCAGAAGGTAAGGGGCCCATGATCCTTATTAGTGTGATTTCTCCATCAGAATCTTTGACGAGATTCGAGCAAATGGGCTGAAATCCTGGGCATTTATGAGCACTGTTGGAGGTTGCAAGGAAAGGCATGGAGATTGTTGACTGAGAGTTTTGCACACGTCACCTACGTGTCACATACTATAGCTTCTACCACCTCCTACATTGCTGAAAAGGGACCATCTTGGATCATTGATTCTCTGGTTTTTACTGATGTGCTATGGATATTGGGGGGGGGGAGGGGAGGGGAACGGGGATGGTGGCCTTCTCACTTTTAGGAGGAGAAGAGTCAGCCTACAGTTCAGAGTTCTAGAAAGCTCTATGGATAGTGTCTCCTAGCTTTTTGGTATTTATATACTGTTTTCTTTTTCTTTTCTTCTTATAGTGCTAGGTTTTTGAACTGAGGTTCCGAGGACCTTGTGCTTCCAGCACTTCTTTTTTTTTTTTTTTTTTTTGAGGGTGTGAGAGACCAAATTGAGACAGACAGTGTTTATCCCAAGTTACTGAGAATTGTTTGTTTTTTTAAAAAAATTATTTATTAAAATTTTTTGACAACGTGTTGTGCAAAAGGGGTACAGTTACATAATAGGGCAGTGTGTACATTTCCTATGATATCTTACACCCTGTTTTTCTTTCCCTTCCCTAGATCAGGTAGACATATATACAATACACAGTGTACCAAAAACATATACAGTAGCCATGTGGCATACACCAAAGGAAATTCACCTAGGAGTTTAAATATAACGTCAACAATAGAGTTTGCTTATCCTTGTCTTATATGATCAAACATACATAGCTTTTGAGTTATTGTGATCCACTGAGAGGTCTATTTTTGACCTTTATATGTTGAGTAGTTGTTTGGTTTCAGTTATATAATGTAAGGTCGCTGATCCAAACCTGTGGGAAATACCATTTGACAAGAAGTTTTTTGTTTTGCACACCTGGTCTCTACTGTCTCCCTTTCCCCCCACCTTAACAGTCATATATCAGGGAGATCATGCCCCTTTGTTTTCTGTGCTCTAGGCTTGTCTCGCTCAACATTATTTGTTCAAGTTCTGACCATTTCCCTGCGAATACCAGTATTTCCCCATTCCTAATCGCTATGTAGTATTCCATTGTGTATAGGTACCATATATTTTGGATCCATTCATCTGTAGAGGGGCATCTGGGTTGTTTCCACATTTTGGCTATTGTGAATTGTGCAGCGATAAACATGGATGTGCAGATGTCTTTTTGATATCTTGAGACCTGTTGTTCAGGATAGATGCCTAGGAGTGGTATGGCTGGGTCATACGGTATGTCTATGCTGAGCTTTTTGAGGAACCTCAAAAAGTGCTTCCAGCACTTTTATGTACTGCTTTTAGTTGTAGTTTTGATTTTAGACGTTTTTATTAGCATATACTTTCTGTAAAAGGAGATTCTAGTGTAGCATTGCCATAAATGCATACTCTGTCAAACTCAACCCCTCCATCACTCTCCTCCACCCCACCCTCTTCCTACAGCAATTTCAACAGCTCTCACTATTCTATTTTCCAGCATTCATATAAAGAAGTTTCTTACTTTCTCCATGGAATCTCCTCCTTCCACAGGTAGCATCCCCTAACACAGCTTGGCTTACTTTCCTGTCATTTTTACTGTGGTTTTGCCATGATATTTCATACTGCACTGGTTATTTTTTAGTTATTGTCTTGCTTGCTACCTGGTCCTGCTCCTGGACCATAACATTCCTATTTTATGCCTTCTGCCATAATTGGGATGACAGGCATGGGCTACCATGCACAACTTTTACAACTGAGATGAAGTCTCAGGGACTTTTCTTTCCTGGTCTAGAACCATGATCTTCCTGGTATCAGCTTCCTGTATAGCCATGAAAGCAGGAGTATGTGGCACTGTGCCCAGCTTTCAGTTACATGTCAGTTCTTATCATCTCAGCCAAAAAGAACAGAACATAGAAATGTAGGTGTTCTGATTTTAATGGAAATAACTTGGTTGTTCTGAAAGGGTGATTGTAGTCTCTGTCCCTTAAGACACTCAGAGGGAAAGGGACTGGCTAAAGGTAGGTTTGTGAGCCAGAATCAAAATATTCCCTTAGCTGCTTTAAGAGACTGAGAATAACTCTGCAACTCTGGCTCAGACCAGACTATGGCCCAGTGATCATTGCAAATAAATCTAGACACTGTTTTTGATTTATATTTTGTTTTTAACCTGCTGAGGTTCTGTGTCCCTGGCCTAGAAGTCCATTGTGGGACGCACCCATGTACTTTCCCCTTGCTGAAATGGGACCATTTCCTGCGTGGTTAATCTGCATATACAACATATTGAGTAATAAGTATGTACTCTGATTCTAGGATTCACTCTCTTAATGACGACGGTGTTTGTTGCAGCCGGCCTTCACAAATGGTCTGCAAACTAACTTTGTTGGAAATACTTTGTGTCTGGTTGGGCTCATCAGGTAATCACTCACCTTTTTCTCTCCCACTGTCAAATGCATTCAGTTGAGTTGGCCTGCTCTTCCCCTATTGGCAGACGGGTGAGACACTCTATCTTCCTGAACTCTTCCCAGTATTAAAAAGTCGAGTTCAATCTAAATCAAAATTTAATTTTGTGTCTGTCTTGGAGCTACCCCCTCTTCCCAGCTCAGCCTTGACCAGATGTTCAGGTATGAATATAAAGTCCTTGATCATGTTCCAACCTTCACGCTACTCTAATGCATTCCCCAAGGTTACGGTTGTGGGAGGAACGAGAAAGCAGGTGGTGGGTGCTGCTGCTGGTGCTGCTCTGGCTGGTTTGAACCTCTCCGGTGGTAGGATCCAGATATTCTTCCACATGGTACCTTTCATGTGGAATTCTCAAGACCCTGACTTGGCTGATCTCTGTCCTCTCAGCTCCTGTCCCTTGCTGTCTGGCATCCTGGTGAATTGGTTCCTTCCCATGCCATTCATCTAGAACTGGTCAAATACATATTCTCAGCCATGGTGGGCAGCTTTTGAGCCCCGGCTGCAATTCTCTGCAAGCCAAAGCTAGGCACTAGTCTCGATGCCCTCAATGTCAGGAGTCCATGTTAAAGTAGATTCCATTGCACTCCATCCTCGGGAACAAATGAGTTCACATTGCTGTATCCCTGTGTCCCCGCAAACACTGATGCCTGGAGATGTGGGCTCACTACTGAGCACACGCGCTTCTGCAAGTCCCGATGGGGTATCATGGACTGAACTGTGTCCCTCACCCACAAAACTCCCACATGAAAACTCTAACCTCCAAGATGATGGTGCCTGGGAGAGGGCAGTTTGGTAGGTAATTGCGAAGTTGTGAGGCCAATGGGCCCATTATCCTTACAAGAGTAAGTGACTCCAGACCTCTTCTCACTATGAAAGAACACCATGGGGTCAGCTGGCTACAGGCCAGCAGCAGAGCCCTCACCAGAAACAGCTTGATTCTGGACCTCACTTCCTCTCAAACTCAGAGAAATAAACACCTATTTAGGTTCCCAGTAGGTAGTCCTTTGTTAGAGCAGCAGGACCTAACCAAGACATAATTTTTAATGGATAATGAGCTAAAGGAGTAAAATCCTAAAACGGCGTGTCAGAAATGTGAAGCAATTTGTAATTGTTACTTTTTTGGAGCAAATTTCTGATTTGTACCAAACTAAGGTTTTCCTCTTCTAATGCCCTGCGAATATGGTCTCCTTTCAGACTCTGCCATCTCTAATGCTCATTTGCTTCTGTGCCACATTGGAGCTAATAATCTGGGGTTATACCCTGGGGTGCTCAAAGCCCCGAGGAAGCTTCCCTAGCTCACCTGAGCCATTTCTCATTCCAGCTTCTGTTTGTGGCTTCTCTTCATCTCCTACATCAGGGAACAGCAGAGGCCAGAGAGACTTTCTAATCTCTCATGGTGCCTACTCTTAAATGTGCCTCTTAAAACGACTTACTAAAGATAAGTAATGTTCCTCCATCCCATTAAGGCCTTCAAGGCTGATAAAACGGCACAACTCATTGAGTCAATTATGGATCCTTGTTCCTGCCAAGGATGTTGAACTTGTCATGGGTGTTTCTTAGCCAGCTGTATACAGTGGCTTAAAAACCAAGGATATCACAAACCAGGATATCATAAAGACACCTGCACATCCATGTTTATTGCTGTACTTATTTGCAATATCTAAGTTATGTAAAGAGCCCAGGTGCCCTACAATAGATGAGTGGATCGGAAAAATGTGGTACCTATACACAATGGAATTTCACACAGCCATTAGAAAGAATAATATTATGTCATTTGTAGGGAAATGGATGGAACTAGAACAAATCATGTTAACTGAGGTAAGCCAAACTCAGAGAGACAAATAACTCGTGTTTTCTCTCATATGTCAAAGCTAGATGTAAAAATATACTGAGATGTGATAAATTATACAGAACTCTAGACATTCACACTCAGTGAGACCAAAGGAGGATACTCTTACGGGAGGAACTCAGAGGCACAATGCCTATGTGTCTCTGAGCATATAAAATCATATTGATCAAAATAAATTCCTGGAAATGGAAACAAGAGGGTTTTTCTTTGTTGTTGTTGTCGTCGCTTTCCTTTCATTTTGTCTTGCCTTTTAGTTTATGTCTTTGGGAGGGCGACGGGAGGCTACAAAAATGGAGAGACAAATGGTAAACAAATGCAGCAATGGTGATCACTGTATACTATGTTGAAAATGAAGTAGATAGCTTGTGGGTGGGAATGGGGGAAGACTGTCCCCTAGAAATGTATTCACGGCCTGACTATGTTACTGTAAGCACTCTGTCCATCACCTTTATAATAACAATAAATTTTTTTAAAAAAACAGAAAAGACATGGAAGATTTATCTTTGACCAATTGAGAGAGAAGGTGAAATTCTGTTGGTGAACACAATTTAGTCTCCTCTTACAGCATTCTTGGCTTACTAGGACAAAGGGATTTTCCAGAGAGAGTGATTCTAAGAGTAAGACCATGAGAATTTCTAGGTAAACCAGAATAGCTAACCCTCAGCAGGAAAAAGGTCTTAAAGTGATATTCTAAGACATAAAGATTCTAGAATATGTCCTCACCTCTGGGGACTTCTTTGGCTTCGTGTATGGTAAATGTGTTTTCAGGAGGTAATGGGTTATAATTAATTGACAGGGATAGCCTTGAACCATACTTGAAGAGAGATGAGACTAATTCAGAAGACTCACAGTCAGAACACTTGGGTGCAAATACCAGCTGTTTAGGGTGCAAAATGATGGTGCAGAGAAGCTTGGGAAAACATTTGTCTTTTCTATTTTGGTTTCATCACCTGCCAAATGAGTCTACTGTGCCCCACTCACAGTTTTGCCTTTGGAAATTAAAATCCAGTCATGCAGGTCAAGTTCTTAGTATTCTATCTGGCACACTGGCAGGGCTTTTTATTACTGCTGTTAATACTACTGAATTTTTATTCCTAGACCTGCCACTTACCATATGTCCCAGGTAATCGCGACTTCCACATCTGTATAATGGAGAAAATGGTACTTCCCTTACTGAGGGGTTAGGAGTGAAATATAAGACAAGAGTGTAACAGACATGCAATAAATAAAGGCTGAGTGATTTAGGGCTCACATTCTTCTTATCTCATATTTAACTCCACTAGTAGAGAAGAGAGACAATAGGATTGTTTTTAATGGCTGATTTTCTTTTCTCCAGAGGAAGTTACCCCAAATCAGTGTCAGTCATGTTTTGACAAATGAAATCACCATTGGGAAAAAAAAGAAAGCAGCATGCAATTGTTCAAAATGATCCATTATGTAACCCATATGTTAACTTTGTTCTAATCCTTCAGTTCTAGTCCCTTTCTAAATATATCTACCTCTGGACAATCATCACTGAACAATAGAGTACATTGTTTAGAAATGTTCATTGGAGCCTGGTCTGTGTTTTTAGACACTGTGGAGTAGAAGTTACATAACACTATCCATCACAAGTACTTTCAAATGTTCCTCTGCTGCTTGCCTTCTTTCCTTACCCCTTTATCTCCCTCTCACGCTTCTATCTCGCCTGTGCTATTCCTCGTTTTTATACCCTTCATTTCTCAATATTTGTGGTAGAGATGGCAATGAGTTCCTTAAAGGTAGTTTTGAATACAAGACTAGAATGCATTTTCTAGGTTCTTTTTGCATTTAGCGCCACCATAGACAGAACTGACCCAATGGGGTGTAGGTAGAGAGATGTGTGTCATTTTAAACCTCTCCCTCTTTTCCTCTCCCTGGATGTTAGCCCATAGGGGCTATCACTGAAATCAAATCCTTCATCCACTTGGCTCTCAGTGTATCTATATGGAACAGAATTAACCCTAACTGTAGTCTACAACTTTACCCTTAGGATTTGAATCTTCCTAGGACTGGGGCTTACGTGAGTGAGAAATCAATTTTGTACAAGTGAAGATAACTTTATGTGAGTGAGATGTGTATGTCAGTTGCAATCAGTCAATAATATTTCTAAGTATATATGATCTCATACCTGGTCTTTTATAAGCTAATATAGCCATTACCCCTGGGGACTCCTCGATTGCCACGTCTGATCTTGTGTTCCTCTACACCTTGCTTGTCTTAATTATAATGAACCACAGAGATCTCAGGAGGAGGTTTCAGCCTGAGAAACAGCTGAGCCATTACATGGCAACGGGAGTTACTTTCGATGTGGTGACTGGGAAATTCATAGGAAATGAGAAGCAATGGTGTTAGACGCACATTCCCCTTCATTATAATGTCCTGTAGGATTTGGCCACACCTCCTATTTCAACCCTCTGTTTCACCCATGCCAATGATAGGTTGGAGAACGTCCTTGCTTTTGAGCTGATGTATGCTCAAAACCAGACACGCTCAGTGCAGAAACCTTCGGTAACAAAGAACTGCCCCTCTTACCTTAAAAGGAAGAAAAGGGCGCATAACATGTATCTTCAGAGACATACACACCGTTCTCTCATTCAATAATTATAAACCACCTACTAGGCACTAGCATTGACCAAGGAAGGTCAAATTCTGCCCTAAATAACCATTGGTGCTGTGCTAAATGGACAACAAAAATATAGTTAAGTTCTAGGACTTCATGGAAGCTAAATGAAGGAGGGGGTCACTCACTGAGACAGTCCTTCTCTAGTACTAATGGAAAAACAAGAATATCAAATTCAACTTAGAATGAAGAACTCTTTCTACAAGGCGGGGTGGTGGTGGTGGTAGTGGTAGTGCGTGGAATCTGAATGAATGAGTAGGAAACCGGCAGTGGCAGAACACATGAGTGGGTTGGTGTGACTTCCCTGGAAATTACATTTCAGGACAGGGCTGAGTGAAGACTAGGTAAAGGGGGTGTGTGCATTTCATAGAGGTTGACATTGGAGCTGAGGCCAGATCCTGCAGCACATCGTATTTGTGGTGAATGTGCTTTTGATGCCATTGCATCTTACCTCCTTATGAATGGAGCACATCACGGTCACCCAGTCACCTCACCAAAGTAATTCCTGTGCTCCATTCGTGGCTCTCCTGTGCGCTAGGCACAGTCCAGCAGATGGAGGAGGTTTCAGTCTGATGACCAAGCTTCTGCACAGTCACTCTGAAATGTGATTGTGTTCTGTGTGTTCCCAGGGTCAACTTCACTACGTGCAAATCTCTAGGACTGTCTGTCCATGAAGAAAAGCCAGAGGACCAGAAGAACTGGGTAAAGTGTATTAAAATCCACTAGGCTAGGAGCTTTATATCGTTAGCTGTATTGCCATCCATGTGGTTGCATTTTGTTCTTTTTCATATTTATTCTCTTTATTTTTGGTTGTGGGATTTACTCAACTGATTTCACTTAGTTCTCTCCCCTGTCTTCTCTCATCTCCATTGTAGATTCTGGGATCTTATCATTTAGTTAAAGGCCTTGAGGTCCAGAGAGTCATTTGCTTCTCTGCTTTTGCAAGTGGTTGGGTGGGAATTAGAATCTAACAAGCATTTTTCTAGATTTAATCTCCTTGAGAACAAGCATTTTATCTTCTCTATGTTGTCAATTTACCATGCTTTGTATAGACTGATAACTTATGTGGGCTGACCTTAAACTGAAATAATCATTAAAATCATAAGCTTTGAGATCAAAGGAAACTGGGAGTCAATACTTGGTTCTTAATACAACAGGTCAAAGCCATCTAAGAAAGCAGCAGTTTTCTTATTTTTATTTGTGTTTTGTATTTATAAGTGGACTGTTTTTTAATTATCCTAAATAGACTCTTAATGCTTTCCTTGTAGTACTATTTTTTTTATTATTATTTTTTTTTTTGGCCAGTCCTGGGCCTTGGACTCAGGGCCTGAGCACCATCCCTGGCTTCTTCCCGCTCAAGGCTAGCACTCTGCCACCTGAGCCACAGCGCCCCTTCTGGCCGTTTTTTCCATATATGTGGTGCTGGGGAATCGAACCGAGAGCTACATGTGTAGGAGGCAAGCACTCTTGCCACTAGGCCATATTCCCAGCCCTCCTTGTAGTATTATTATGAGAATCAAGTGAGATTCTGGCACATAGAATCATTGAAATATGCCAAGGATTATTACTAACTTGATCTCTCTTTTTAGTTACTAGTATTTTATTAACTATAAAAAATTAGAATAACATAGGGAACCAACACATGCCAAATAACCACTTTAGAAATTATCAACACATTGCTATTTTTTTTTTCATTTCTGTCCTCAACTTCTTTCCCTCCTTGTTTTACCTGAAGGAAATTTCAAGCATCACATGTGTTCATATGTAAATTATGCTGTATCTATTTCTGAAGGATAGAGATTAAAAATAATAATAACCATGTGAGTACCACTCTCTCGTATCAAAAGTTTGAGCAGGCAGAATAATTTGCCTCAAAGATGCCTATGTCCTGAATCTGGTTATATTATGTTCTATGATAGAGGAGAATTGAGGTTACAGATGTGATTATGATCACTAAGCAGATGCCCTTACAGTATTATATATAATATTATTTTATATATAATATAATAATATATAATAATAACAATATAATATATAACAATATATAATATTATAATTTAATTATTATATTATTATAATATAATATAATATATATATGATATATATAATATATTATTCAGGTCATTTCAGTGTGCTTAAAAGGGAAAAAGGAAGCCGAGAAGTAGAGCCATAAAGATGGCAATGTGAGAGGGACGTGGTCCATGTTGTCTGCTTGAAGATTATTAGGGTAAAGACCACAAGCATGTGGCCAATATACACAAGAGCTGGA
Source organism: Perognathus longimembris pacificus (assembly GCF_023159225.1). Lineage (NCBI taxonomy): Eukaryota > Metazoa > Chordata > Mammalia > Rodentia > Heteromyidae > Perognathus > Perognathus longimembris. The sequence continues at coordinate 11,177,252 of NC_063172.1, forward strand.
AAAGATAAAGCAATTATCTAAACCCGAGCCCTGGATCCCTCAAAAGAAATATAGCCCTGCAAATACCTTGGTAGCTATTTCAGATCTAGATCTGTGAGCTAAACAGAGTTATACAGTTTTAAGATACTAAATGTTTTGCTAATCTGTTATAACAGCAACAGGAAATAGATACAATAGAAATTACTTACTCCTATCAAATATTCAGTTTAGAGCCCAGAGCTCAGAATTCTAATCATTATACTTCTCTATTTTCCATTAGTTTCTTAAATGCTGTGCTCATAAAAAATACTCAGAAAGTTGAAAACCTTTCCTTGACCATAGTGTGGATATTAAGCCCATTGATTCTAAAATAGAAGGCAATGCTTGGTGAAGAATTCTATATTCATTCTTTTATTCATGAATTTTCATTAAAGGACTGAAAGTTACTGTTGTGTATTATTTGCTGTTCTAGCCATCCAAAAGGTACACACACCAGTAAGATCTTGCTTTCTCCTTTGAGGTACTAGCAGAAAGATAGCCAAAATTAAATTTAATTCTAGGACTACACTTTCTGTGTTAACTTTAACTCTGACACTAGCTGTGTGGTCTTAGTCAAATTATTTACCTCCTGTAGCCTTCATTTTCTTCATAAAATGAGATTCAGAGTGGTACTTACCTAATAAAAGTGCTATGAAGATGGAGTTAATAGATGAAGAACCATGGAACCGTGCTGAGAATTTTAACAAACCTGCAGGCATTCATGTGTTGTTATATACCAAGACTTAGAAATCTTTTATTTTTAGTATGCATGTATACATATAGTTTTTGTATTCCATGATTTGCAAGAGAGTATAGAGAGAAGCCACTATGAACTTTGCTTATAGTCATTAGATAGCCTAGCAAGAGCTTGCCCAGAGTACACACCTACCAGTGTTTGGAGATGCTCATTTTCATGGCTCTCCAAGATTGTTCCCAGCTCTGACAATGACAATGGTATAAAGACCAATTTCTGCTCAGCCATCTGTTCTTCTCCATTTGGCTCTCTTAGGTTTGGAGAGATACATAGGCTGAAGACCACAGTAGTCTGGGAAAAGTTTCAAGACTACTCCTTTGTTCTCCACTACACAGAGGAAAGAAATGATGTCCAGATCAGAGGGGTTGATGGGTTCAAGGTGGTATGGCCACTTATGTACAGAGACAAGAGCAGCAGTCATAACCCATTCCTCTTCCCACCCCTTCCCTCTTTTTTGTCATTCTACACTGGAGAAAAATGGAAGGTGGAAGCGTAAGAAATGCAAACTCATGCTCCTGTTTGAATATTAAAATTTAATGCTACAAATTTAGCCTAAAACACAACTGAATTAAAAAGGTCCATCTGCTGCAAAAATTAAATAATGCATTTCTGGTCTCAATGTGCATGATTCAGTGTAATTTGCCCCTGTGGCTCTATTCCTGGGAGCAAGGCTAGATTGGGAAGAAAGGCAGCCAGCTTCAGGGTGCCTGTCTCCTGCCAAGAATTCCTTCCTTCTCCACTCCCCTAATCCAAGTCTAAGGCTTGTACATCAAGTACCACAAGTCTTGTGTGCTCCTAAGGAATCCTTTTCTCCTGTCGACGTTGATGTTGACATGGCTTGCTAGGACTAAACAGGATGACATACACAACAGAAATTTGTTTTCTTATAGTTCTAGAGGCTGCAAGTCTCAGACCAAAAGCTGGTTCCTTCTGAGAGCTGAGAAGGAAGTATCTACCCCAGTTCTTGGCAAGTGATTTGTAATGACTGACTTCTCTCTGGGTCTTCAATTCATCTCTTTGTGTCTGTGTCTAAATTCTGTCTTCTTACGGGGATACCCATTAGATAAGATTAGGGCCTGTTCATTGACTGCATTTTTACATTTTTACTTGGTCATCTCTATACAGAGCCTATCTCCAAATAAGGTCACATTGTGAGATTTTGAATGTCAGATCATCAACAGGTAACTAGGGAGGTGGGATACACAATTCAACCCCCAACCCTGGTAAACTGGGAGTTGGTGAGAAGACAGGACTAGACTCTCACAGTTCTCAGCCCACCACTGCCAGCCTGTTTAAGCTCAGACAGGGTGCCCCACCTTTGTGATACTCTAAAATAAGCAAGAATCACAAGTGCTTTCCAGAACTATAGTAACAAGTAAACAAAACTGTACCTGTGAACTAGCCTAGGGCAATATTCAGGACATCAAAGATTGTCAATGACTATGGTACCCTTGTCCACAAGATAATATGTACTCATAGATTTATGTTTATGCATATGTTCCAGTCAAATGAAGATGGAAACCAATTCAAGATAACCCCCCACGTACTCCCCCCAGATAAATACACACACATACACTTATGCATACACACACATATACTCACATACATCTTTCTGGCCCACAAACATACTCCCACACATACAGTCTCACATCTGCCCTTGGAAACTTCTATTTTAATAGAACCTCATATATAAAACCAAACCAAACAATAGATAAAATGAACACAGGGCCATGGGAATCCCCTCACCCCCCTTTAATGTTTATGAATTCACAGAGAAATTTTGGACATACTACCTTACATTTTTATCTAATTAAACAGGACAAGTCCTTGTGTAATAAAAAGTTTCATTGTTTTTTTGTAAGATGAATGCATGTACTGTAGCATAAAATATAATACAAACATCATCTATATTACATTACACAATATTGAGTGGCACCGTTTCTCACTTGTTAGTAAAAAGTCTTGCCATGCTTAGTTTGCTATAAAAAAAAAAAGTGGCATCATGTCTTGAGTCACATTTCCTTTTTGACAGTACTGAGGTTTGAACTCAGGGCTACACACTTGTTAGGCAAGCACAATTCCACTCAGCCATGTTCCCAGCAGTAAGTGACATTTCTATGATGTTCACACTCCCATGTCCACCCCCAACACACCACAGAGCTCTGTTCCCAGAAGCAAGGAACCAGGCAAGCTGGCATCTCCACATAACCATTCCTGAACACATTCTCCTAGCATGACAGTCTAAGTGGATGGGGAGAGAAACAGGACGATTTGCGTGCTCAAGATGTCTAAGGGTCAACAGGAGCCTTGGGAGGACATTTGATTAGAAGGAAAGTTGGCTAATCAACCTACCCAAAGTGGAGGTTAGGAAGGGAAGATAGAGCCCTTCTCTGCCATGGGTATGGAGGGGCCTCCTACCCCATTAGTGTCCTGAACATCAAGGTTGCCTTATGTAAGGAAGTGCTTAGCCGTTGTCCCTCTAGGTTTTTGTCATTGAGCTTTGTGGCTCAGGTCTTGGGTGTGTGTGTGTAGGATTTCAAACCTGGAGCTCCAGTTGAGTTTGCTTTGCCAACTTAAGCAAGTCAGTTACCATCTCAGGATTAACTGCTTTAAATAAAGATGGGCTAGAAAATGAGTACCATCCTTCTCAGATTCTATTAAAAGAAATCCTTAATCCTCTGAGATTTCTCAGAGAGAAAGGAGCAATTGAATGGATACGAAGCTAGACTAGCTGGGTGCTGGTGACTCACACCTATAATCCTAGCTACTCAGGAGGCTGAGATCTGAGGATTGCAGTTAGGAGCCAGCCTCAGAAAAGTCTGTGAGACTCTTATCTCCAATAAACTACTCAGAAAAAAACCAGAAATGGTGCCATAGTTCATGTGGTAGAGCACTTGCCTTGAGCAAAAAGAAGCTCAGGAACAGTGCCCAAGCCCTGAATTCAAGACCCAGGACCTGAACACACAAAAAAGGAAAAGTGTAGAGTCTGAGTTTCCCTACATCTTATTAAACATTTCTCCCACCATTATTAAAATCCTATCACTCATCCTTTCCCTTCAGGCAGGGTCTTATCAAATTACCATTCAGATCAGCTGACTAATTCTATCTGAAAAGGGAATGAGAAATCAGTGTCATCTTATACCCTTTGTTTTGATGGATGAGGCTGAAACGTAAAGAGAGAATTCGGCAGTGAAATCTGGCTCTTTCCAACTAATTACACCGTATCTGATTTATTCCCCCTTCTTAATGCTGTTTATTTTGTTTTTATTCAGAATATAAAATTGCTCCCTGAGTTGGGAGATGAATGGCTTTTTTCTCCTTCAGCAACAGATCATTTTGTGTCCAGGTTATAAATAGAAGGTTAGAATTCATGACTCATTGTTTTTTTTTTTCCCCCTGCTCATACAGGATGTCCCTTGAGATGTTTTCAAGTTAGAGACATTAGTGTCTAATTATTTGCTAGCTGTTATGTGAGAAGCTTTTGTTGTTAGGAAAATATAATGGTTTTCTTTTGTGTTGTATTCCTGGAGATTTTTTTTTTGTGTTATCAATGAGCTAGAATTTTCAACATTGTTGGTTTGGGTAGTGGTGATTGATGATAGTTTTGGTTGTTGTTTTAATTTATTCATTTAACGAATAAGCATTTCTTGTATATAGATGGGATGTGAACATTTGGTTTCTTGGATAGAGCCCCTTTGATTCAAGGGGGAGAAAGGAAGGTAGTCAGGGCCGGCTCCCTGGGTCAATTAGTTTTGTGCATTCATTTGCTTATTATTCATTTACTGGCCCATCTACCTGACATTCTCTGCTTTTTCAGGTCCAGCTGTGGTTTTACAGACCTGGGGTGTATTTGGCCTATCTTCATTCCTTTATTAACAATATCTCCCACCAAACACAATCCTCTGTGGGGTGTCACTTTCCAACTCCAACACGGGCTATAGACAGAGGAAAATACTGACGAAGGACGTTGTACAACAGTCGTAAGGTGTGTGACTTTGATTTGATATTTGGGTTTTGTTTTCTGTTTTTATTATTTAAATCTGTGCTTTATGTTTTGTCCTAGCTGCTTTCCTTGGGATATTACACTGCAGTGTTTGTTCCCTCTCACATTAAATAGTGTGCAAAAAAAGTAAGCAGTCCTGAGGATATTTGCAGCAGGGAAGGTCTTAATGCAGGTACACTGTTGTCGTCTTTTGGGAAGAGTAGAGAAGGGAAAGGAGAAGAGAGCAATCCACAGACCTGGGAGCTCTCTCTCCTATAGAAGTGTAGTTGACACACACCACTAATCTGGAGCTGACAGGGCTGCCTCTGCTATTGTTGTATGTCCCTGCAGTTGTACAGCAAGAAGAAATTCTCAGTCCTTCCTACTACCACTGGGGGAGGTACCGGATGAAGCATAGGAAAAAGGCAACAAGGCAGAACGGACATCTCCCTTCCTCCAGCCTTCCAGTCTCCTCCCAGTTGCTCCATTGGCCAGGCCTCACCAGAAGGTAGGTGGTCCAAGAGCCAGGGAAATGTAGTTTGCAGGCTTCCACACATCCGGAGATACAAAGGAAAACATAGAAGCGCAGGAGGGAAGCTGACAACCAGCATGCACGAGTCAGTAATGAACCTACTTCTTTATTTGCTCTGAACAAATGGGTCAAGCAAGTAAAAGATTAGAACAATACTTCGTACATGATAAACAGTTACTATTAGCTAATTTTGCTAATGTCTAATGATGTTCAGGAATTGGCGAAGAGTATGTTAATGGTAGTAATGGCATCAGAATTATATTAGACTGAGCTGAGCAGGGGATGAGGGAGGCGCTGGAACATGAGTCGGTCATCTGAAGGACTTGGGAGCGGATTTAGTGATTCATTCAATCAGAGAAAGATGGAAGTTCTAAGATGCTTCCAAACTTCAGGGCTTGGTGAATGCCGAATGGATAGTCTCATAATTTATCATGAAAACAGAGCAAGGATAAAAGATGTCTTATTGGCCATTGATTGCCTACCAGTAAGATAGTGCTTGTACACAGTACATGCTTGATTAATAATTATTGAATGAGCCAAAGAAAAAATGGCCTAATTCTCTCGCTCTATTAAGAAGAAATGAAAGCACGGAGACCATCTGTCACATTCTGAGGGTTCTAAAACTAATAAGGAGCAGAATCACACACCTGAGTTTTCTGTCCATTGTCCTTTATGACGACCACATAGACATCGCACAGAACACAAAATACCATAAAAGTCACCAGTCCTGAGGCAGTAGTGATGCTAGGATAGCCGGGAACCAGATGACTGCTTTTTAAGAGAGGAAGTAGGACAGGGAATCACCTAGGCAGATTGGAGAACAGCACGCAGTAACCGTGATGGCTGCTGACATTTGCACAGGATACTTTTCAGAAAAGAAACGCGGATCTGCTCTGTTCATTCATATCCAGTGTGCTCTACCTGGATGAGCTGTGCTGGGAGCGCCTCCATCAGAGAACTTGTCTCCTCCATCAGAGAACTTGCTAGACCGAATCTTCAAAATCATGTATTGGTGGGTCTGTTTCTAGAGTACAAAAGGTGGGATGCGAGAAGATGAGAGAGCCTATCGGGCAGAACCAGGTCCACCCGGGGCTTCTGGGACTCATCCGCAAGCAGGAGAGACCAAAGTGTAGCACTGAGGCTTCTCTGGGCCTCGGATCTCCTGCATTGCTCAGAATAAAGTTTGTGGATGCTCTCCTCCCACTGGAGTCAGCTGGGATGCTGGCTGAAGTATAGGTTCTTCTCTCCAACTCAGACCTTCGAATCTCATGGGATAACGGCTTCCCACAAGGACACACCTGAGAAATGCTTCACCCGGGTAGTACCTCATCTGTAAGTCAGCCCTTGCCCTGCTACTGGCTTGTAAAGGGAGAGCACAATCTCTTCCCTTTCCATTGTACCAGTGTGTCTTTCCACTCAACTTTCTTCCCTTTGTAAAGGCACCAGTCAATGTCAAAATTTCCCAGTTGGCCAAATGATCGTGTTTACCTTCCTCAGTGGGCTTAGAAGATTTCTTGAAGCACCTACATATCTAATCCACCCTTGACCCATTTCTCTAGTTCTTTCTTTCATTAACTTTGAATTGTCTTTCTAAATAGCTTAAGTATTCTTCTATAGGAGTCATTAGTACACCACTTAGACCCTACAGGTTCTTTCTATTCTCTTTATCTGAGCAATTCTCTTTACCTTGTAACTCATCCTGTGATTACCTGCCTCTTTTTTCACTTATTATCTGGCCCTGAACTACTCTGAAGACACAATGGGGTAGGGGGTGGGAGGTGCATTCTTGATAGCCCCAGATTTTAGACTGTGCACTACAGTACAGAGTTAAATGGCTGCAGAGTTGACCAGCTAACCGTAGACTGTATCCAGGCACATGAGCTTCTGTTCTAGGAAAAGACAGATATACTTTTACATGCAGATCATGCTGCCAGCTAAACAAGGCTTGCTACTTCCTGGTACTATGTCCTAAGGCTCATCGTGAGAGTGGAAATACAAAGATGATCCTTGCTGTTTCTTTGGGTACTTTTTTCCATGTAAGACAGAACTGGGGGGTGGAAGGAATGAGTCCCAGGCTCCATGACCTCTCCCGGCCTTAGGAAACTTGTTCCTAGGAGGTGACAATGTAGTTTTTCTGTCTCCAAACATTGTAGAGGACATTCTTCTCTACCTGTTTTAGAGCTAGAAGTCTGTCCTCAGCACACTCAGCCATTTATTTTGAAGGATCTGGAGCAGAATTAATTTGCTTGAAAAAGCATGGAGACAATGCTAAGTATTATTAATGACACTATTAGCTGTTCCTTCCTGCCGGGGATAGGCGCTTCCTGGCTCTCTTGGCATCCCTTAACGATGTTCCTATATTCCCTCTGCTCTGCGCCTGAGGACCCCGCTCCCAGCCACTCTCTGGCAGAGATGTTGTCAGAAAGTCTCTCCTGTCCCAATGAAGTTGGATTCCTGGTTCCTGCCCACGCAGTGGCAGGGGAAGTGGATCGATCCAAACATCATCTTCTTAGCAAAACAGAAGTCCTGTGACTGAGGTACATTGTGTCCCAGGAAATGTGCTTGAAGCTTTGTACAACGACTCTCACTTAATTTGATCCACAGAGTCGATATCCTCTGTGGGCCTTGTATAGAGGGAGTGATGGCAGCTCACAAAGGCTACGTGTACTGTCCAAGGACAAGCTCCTAATAACCTTCAGAGGCAGAACTCATGCCTAGCTGGGTTTAGCTCTGGAATCCTTGAGCTCAACCAGCAGATCACAGGTCATGGTCTACCTGTCCTCTGTGGGCTCGATGCCAGAGATCTGCCTCATAGCAGAGCCTAGGCCGCCAAGGTCAGACATCTTCTTAGGAATGAGCACTTGGCTCCATAGTGGATCTCACTGGCCAGGCCTATCCTAGTGAGTGTTTTCTTGTTGTTTTCAAATCCTCAAACACTCACCACAGGACCGGACGTGGTGTCCTCTCATCTCAGCACTCTGACCACTGAAATAGGAGGATCATGTACTTGAGGCCAGTCTGGTTTTCAGGGTAAGACTATCTCAAAACCAAACCTTTAGGATGACCTCCTTGTCTGGTTTCTTAGGGGAGAGTTAAAAAAAGATGAAATAGTGATGAAGAAAGAATCCTGCCTCTGGGTTGGTGGGTATTATAAACCAAACCAGCCCTGCTATTTGCTAAGTGGGCATTTTATGAAATGACGTTAACATTTTCACATCTCTCAATCGGGAATAATGATACTTGACTCAGAAAGTTGCTGTTTCTCAGCATTGTTCTCGCAAGTCACCTCTGCACTTAGATCTGGAACCAGCAAGTGCAAGGGGACTTTGTAGGACCCCTTACATTGACTTAAATTGTTACACTGGTCACACTAGGTTGGACTAATAATTTATCACACTTGACTAGGTTATGGATTTCCAGAGCAGAGACCATGTTTGTTTGTTGATGTTGTTTTAGTCACTGGGATACTAGGATCCCCAATAACCCACATGAGCCCTGCCTTATGCTGAACTTTTAATTAGAGTTGTTGAGAAAACTGAATGAAAGCTCAAGGTGAGTTTTGAAAGAACAGGCATGTGGCAAGCAACTAGGGAGGCGAAGGCCCAGGAAAGGGCAGCATAAATAAAGAGATGAAAGAGCAGAGATTGGGAAGCATGAAATGTTTTGGGGTCCTTGGTAGGGACAGAGCATCCTAGACGGTTGAGATGCAGAGTACAAGTCGGGGACTTTCTTTTAACTGTATTTTTGGGATTTTTTGTCTTTCCTCTCTTTCTCTCGTTCTCTCATTCTCTCTCTCTCTCTCTCTTTCTCTCTCTCTCTCTCTCTCTCAATCTCTCTCTATCAAACCCAGGGGCTATTGCACTGCTAGGCAAGGGCTTTGCCACTGAGCTGAGTTCAGGAGTGAGGGAGAAGGGCCCTTCCTTCCCCTTCTGGGATCAACACAAGCAGTGAGTCTCAGATTCCACTGAGGCTTGAAGTGCAGAAGACATTGGTCCAGCTCCCAGGATGTGTTGTTTCCCTTTGTTCCAGTTTAGTCCCATCAGATAATGCATTGATTTGGTCACACTCCGAAGCCTTCCACTGCCTCTGAATCTCATCTGGGTGTAAGGACCAACATGGAAGCAGAGGGGTTTGGATACCTGGAGCTTCAAGGTACCTGCCCACAGCTGCTGGGGACACAGAAGAGGTGACCTGGGGACAAGAAGTCTGCTTGATTGAAGGATGAAGAAGAAGGGGATCTTGGGAACAACAGACCTAGGATCTTGTTCTTTACCTTTCCACCCTCAAGATCCAGAGCCCATCCTCTTGCAAGACAAGGAGTCTCTGCCCTGGGAGAACAGTCTTCCTGCATTCCAAGGGGTAGAAGATAACCCTTTCTTGTTGTTTCCTAGAGGTTCTAGACAAGAGCCTGGCATCAGCTGTAGCAGGGGGCAAGGGGTGCTGGAGTAGCAAGCATAGAACCAGACACGGAGTCACCATGGCCTGGATCAAGCTGAGCCTGCTGCCTGAAATAACCTGCCCTTTGCTCCTCTCCCCTGCTTAGGCATGAGTGTCAGGACCACCCTGATTAAAATCACACCACCTGCTTTGCTTACACACACACACATATACACACACATACACATACTCCTACTGACACTGTTCCTCACTAATATGTTTGTCTATAAACTAATGTGGACCACAGGAGTTCAGAGCAAGACTCTATCTAAAAAAAAACGTGTTTTGTTTTGTTTTTTAAGACTCCGGCTTTTTTAAGACTTGGGACTAAGTTGGCTAGCCTGGAATTTGAGATTTCCTTCCATCACCCGAGTGCTCAGTGCTCTACCACTTGAGCCACACCTCCAGTTATGGCTTTTGACAAGTTAATTGGAGCTAAGGGTCTCTGGCTCTTCTTAGGCTCAGTGGGTTGAAGCCAGACTGAGATGGTCTACACTACTGACTGAGAAAAGAGGCCCTGCTTGACACGATGGCTGTGAAGAATGGTTAGTGTACTGACAAAAGAACCAGCAGGTGAAGGGGACCATCAGGAGCTAAAAGCACCCTTCGTGGATTTGTCATTGCACACAGGCATGTGGCTACTCTTGCTAGTAAGGGCAACTCTACTGCAGGCAAAGATTGCACAGAGGTCCATGGGAACCCTGCTTCTCTGTGAAAGTCACTCCCCACAGATGGAGGTCTGGATTAGAGGAGCAGAATGAGCACATTCAAGGTATACGTGTGTGTGTGTGTGTGTGTGTGTGTGTGTGTGTGTGTGTATTATATATATATATAGTGTGTGTGTGTGTGTGTGTGTGTGTGTATTTGCTGGTACTGGGGCTTGAACTCAGGGCCTTGAACTCTTGCTCTTTTTTTTTTTTTCATTTATAGCTAGTGCTCTACCACATGACCACATGAGCTATACCTCCAGTTATGGCTTTTGACTAGTTAATTGGAGCTAAGTGCCTCTCAGATTCATTTGCCTGGGCTGGCTTTGGACCTCAGTTCTCAGGCCTCAGCCTCCTAAGTATCTGGGATTGTAGTCAAGCCCTCTTTCAGGCAGTGATCCCAGCAATTCTCCAGGCTAGTCTCCTCCCCCAGGAAGCAAACTTTCTATCTCTTGATAAGATCGGTAGCTCATTCCAATGGATCCAAATTGAGGAGTGAAAGACAAGGCTGTAATTACATGCTTGAGAAACCAGTACTTTTACAAGCACAGTTGATGAAGGGTTATGTTCCCCACCCCTTCCGGAAGTCTATTATTAAGTCAAGGGTTTCCTTACAAGTGATTATGTCTGTAGTCAGATGTAAGACATGGTATTTGGTTTGGCTCCTCCACATCCTGCTGTGGGCCTTTCCAGATGGGATGTGCTTTTACCTGCTGTTCTCAACTGGTGTCTCTACTTAGAGCTGGGACCTGTTCTTTCTGGTTTCTTGTTCTTCTCTTGAAACTTATTCTTTTCTTCTTCTGCCTCTCCTTTCTCTACTGTCTGTCCCCTTTGTTTCTCTCTTTCCTAGTTTCTTATTGAGTACGCTTAGCTTTGATTGGTCTATGTTCTTTTGCTGCAAGAATCTCACCATTCTTATGAGACACACAGAAAGACAACAAAGGTTCAAATTCAAAGTAAATCAGTAGACATAATCTCTTCAATGCAATCCATGCCCCCTTCCATTTTATATTAGGAAGCTTGTTATGAAAAGGGTTGCACTTCGAATCAGATACACATACATTAAAATATATTTCTAGAGAGACTAAGGATAAAAAGACAAACGACTCCAAAAGCAATATTTGCAAAACTATTTGGTGTAAACCAACTGAACAACTCATGGGAGGAGAGAGAAAAGGGGAGGGGGGAGGGAGGAATGAGGGAGGAGGTAACAAACAGTACAAGAAATGTACCCAAGGCCTAACATATGAAACTGCAACCCCAATAAAATTTAAAAAATATATGTATATTTCTATCAGTGTGGTTTGGTTTGCCTCAGTTCTTTTAATCTACCTGTTGGGAACAAGGGAGTTGGAAAGACTCACTAGAGGTTATTTAGATTGTTTTTCCTCTTTCCAACGAAGCTGACTGTATTTCCGGATTCTTTCGAAATAGGTGGAGGTGTAAAGTCACTGATCTTTGTTAGGTTTGAGGATATGTGTCAGATGAACTCACCCAGAAGGAAAAGTGAATCAGAAATTATATTTTCACTCACATCCCACTGTGGGTTTCTGTCACCTGTTCCTTATCCAGCCCAGCTCTAGCTAGATGGCTGCCAGGCTGAGTAAGAAACTCAAGTGGTACCTGAGTTTAGAGAACCTGATGCTTCTTCTAATTTCTTCTAAATAATTCCAACTTAGAAAGAGCTATTTTCTGTGCATAAGGGCTGTATCTTATTCTGAAGATATTATCAGAGCCAGGGGAATAATGAATGTAAGTTGTTGGCCTTGCTTTCCTGGGAGTTTATAGCAAATCACAGTAAACTTTGATAACAGCAGCCCACTTCATACCATTCAAAATATGAAATCAAGGGCTAGGGGTGTATGTAGCTTAGTGATAGAGTGTTTGTCTAGCATGTACAAAGCCCTGGGTTCAATACCCAAGACACATGAAAAAAAAATACACTATCAACTCAAGTGGTGAACAAGATGCCACTTACCCTGAGTATTTCAGGGGAGAATCTTCCTTTGCTTTGTCTAGATTCTGGTAGATGGCACGGTCCTTAGCATCCCTTGGCTCGTGTCTGCAATACTCTTGCTTCCTCTTTATGCTCATATAAATCTCTTTCTTGTATTTCTCCTCTGCATCTCTGCCCAAATTTTCCTCTTTCTGTAGGGACATCAGTATTTGGCTTCAGGTCTGCTTGAGTCCACTGTGACCTTTCTCTAACCTGATTTTATCTGCAGAGATTTATTTTCTCACTTAGATAACACTTCTAGATACTGCAGACTGAAACTTGAGCATCTTTGGGGGACACAATTCAACTCACAACAGTTTTGAAGAGGGTAGATGGTTCTGGGACTAGTCCAAGACAAGAATGGGCATGATGTGAAAAGGTCTCTGGGTTCACACATGCAGGAACCATTCGCCTTGCATCTGGTGTGTATCTGGGAATGTGTCTTGTCTGACTGTGAGAAAGAACATTCTGGCAGCATAGCCTCAATGCCTGCAGTTGGTGTGTAGGGCCCTAATCACAAAGTGAAATCCTGAGGAGTGGTGCAGCTCACTGTGAAAAAAAAAAAAAAAAAGTTACCTTTGAGAAAAGAACAAAAGCCTTCACTTTTTGCAGTCTATCCTCATACCTTGTATTTGAAAAAGCAACACTCTATCTTCCCAAGTCTTACTGGCATGTTTCCTTCCGTGGGATTTTGTATACTTATTTAATCCTCCTAAGGCCCCTCCGAGAGAGGCACCAACAACAGCCTCGTTTACTACTTCGTTTGAAAAAAAAAAAAAGCACTATCAAAATGTGTGGAGCTAGATTCTTTTTTTGTTTTTTGGCCAGTCCTGGGCCTTGGACTCAGGGCCTGAGCACTGTCCCTGGCTTCTTCCCGCTCAAGGCTAGCACTCTGCCACCTGAGCCACAGCGCCCCTTCTGGCCGTTTTCCGTATATGTGGTGCTGGGGAATTGAACCAAGAGCTTCATGTGTAGGAGGCAAGCACTCTTGCCACTAGGCCATATTCCCAGCCCCTGGAGCTAGATTCTGATGGAACCAAGTGCTGTGTGCACGGTGAGGGTCAGGACATCTATCTAAGCCTCCGTTTCTGTAAACCCTTGCCAGTGAGAGGCTGAGGGATTTTGCATTTCAGTGCAAAGTCCTTTTCAGGCAGGGATCCCAGAGCAGAAAAAGTGCCACTGATGACCCAGCTGCGCCAGAGCAACAGAGGACGAAGTAGTCTATTCTATCCTTGTTTTGGGGACTTCAATACTTAACTCAGTTCTTCCTTTCTTCAAATACTCTCCAGCGCACCCCCCAGACAGTAGATTGCTTGGCGGTGTGTGCTTGTTTGTTTTGTGATCTCGAAGGAGGGGTTACTAAGCTAACCAGGAAAAGCACATGTTTATGGAGACTTCAGCTCTACTCAATCATGTGTTCTTGGTTGGCTATTAGTTTTGTTTGTTTGCTTGACTGTTTGTCTGCACGAGTCCTGGGGCCAGAGTGCTGTCCCTGAGCTTTATTCTTTCTCAAGAATACTGCTCTACCATTTGAGCAGTTCCACATCCAGCTATTTGTGGGCTAAAATGCAGATAAGAGTCTCATGGCCTGTTCTGTCAGGGCTGATTTTGAACTATGATCCTCAGATCTCAGACTCTTGAGTAGATTGGCTACTCAGGCATGAGCTACTGGCACCCAGTTGACTCTGTTTTTGTAATAGGAAGAAGAACCAGAGTTTCCTTAAGTCCTATGGTTTCCTTTTCCGTGTTTTCATTTCTCACAGTGTCTCCACTGACCTTGAAACATTTCCCAGAATTTACTAACAACTCTAATTTTTTCTGCTAGTAAACTTGCAAGCCGCCTAAGCTTTAAGAAAATGGATGCCCACTTTGGGCCAGGCAGCTTCAGTATTAAGCTTCTGGGAATCCAGCAGACGTGTGCCAGGGAAGAGTTAGTTCCTTTCATAAGGGATGGCTCAGATCCTGTACTCCCTCCTATCTCGCTAGGACACTGAGAAATGACTTGGTGACATTTTCTATAACTCAGAAGCAAAGAGGGACTGTGCACTTTAAGAAGATCATCAGCGTCTCCTACTTTTCTGATGATTAAGGGAGAAGATGCTCTCTTAAGGTTCCTGAGTTATACTGCCTCCGACTAGTTCACCCTGTTATTTAATATCTCTCCTCTATGTCGTGAAGGGAACATCAATGTCTAGTCCAAGATTTCTGGTAATTCTGAAGTCCTGACTGCCCAGCATTTCTTAATTTTTGGCTTCTGTTCTATTCTCCAAAATGCACTACTGTAGAGCTGTTGTTCTTTAATGAGGTGTGTGTGTGTGTGTGTGTGTGTGTTTGTTTAAAAGACACAATGTCAGGTAATTGTCACAAAGAACAAACACACACACATAACTATGAATATAGTATCAGGTATCATTCTTATAAATTCCCTTGGTCATTCCTAAAGGTGGAATATTTTTTTTTCAAATTTTTATTATCAAACTGATGTACAGAGAGGTTACAGTTTCATACATTAGGCATTGGATACATTTCTTGTACTGTTTGTTACTTTGTCCCTCATAACCCCCTCCCTTCTCCCTCTTTCCCTCCCCCTCCCCCCACGGAGATGTTCAGTTCTCTTACACCAAACAGTTTTGCAAGCATTGCTTTTGTAGTTGTTTGTCTTTTTTTACCCTGTGTCTCTCAAATTTGGTATTCCCTTTCAATTTTCTACTTCCAATACCAGTATACACGGTTTCCAATATACTCAGATAAGATTACAGAGATAGTGTAGGTACAACCACAGGAAGGTGATACAAGAACATCATCAATAATAGAAGCTACAGATACACATAAGACGTTGAAAATAGTTACAACTGTGATATAACAATTGTTTCCATAACATGGAGTTCATTTCACGTAGCAACATCTTATGTGTTCATAAGGGTATAGCTATTGGGCCTTGTGATGCTCTGCTATGACTTGCCTAAACCTGTACTAATTATTCCCAATAAGGGAGACCATAGAGTTCATGTTTCTTTGGGTCTGGCTCACTTCACTTAGTATAACTTTTTCCAAGTCCTTCCATTTCCTTACAAATGGGACAAAGTCATTCTTTCTGATAGAGGCATAAAATTCCATTGTGTATATGTACCATATTTTCCTGATCCATTCGTCTACAGAGGGGCATCTGGGCTGGTTCCAGATTCTCGCTATGACAAATTGCGCTGCAATGAACATTGTTGTGCTGGTGGCTTTACTTTGATTTTGTTTGTAGTTTTTTGGATAAATACCCAAAAGTGGGGTTGCTGGGTCATAGGGGAGTTCTACATTTAGCCTTCTGAAGAATCTCCATACTGCTTGCCAGAGTGGCTGAAGCAGTTTACATTCCTAAAGGTGGAATATTTTACCTCATGTTCTCCTTAGGTTTCAGTCTAGTTCTACTTCCCCCAGAGCCATTCTCTTCACTGTTCTGTTTTCCCCAGTTCCAGGGTCTCAGTTCAGGAGACTGAGTCTCCTGGGCAATGATGGGGATGAAAGAATAAATGTTTTCCTCTTTGTTTCAACTTTCTCCTCTACATTACAACTCAGAGTTTGTCTTTTGTTGACCAAAGCTGACATTAGATTATTTTCTTAAACTGTTGAACTATTTATCATATATATTCACTTCAATAAGCCAGAGAATTTGAAGAAAAAAATAAAACCTCAAACTCTCCTACTACCGATTTTTTTTTCCAGTCCTGGGGCTTGAACTCATGGCCTGAGCACTGTTCCTGAGCTTCTTTTGCTCAAGGCTGGCACTCTAATACATGAGCCACAGCACCACTTCTATTTTTTTTTTCTGTTTTATGTGGTACTGAGGAATCGAACCCAGGGCTTCATGCATGCTAGCCAAGCACTTTGCCCACCAAGCCACATTCCCAGTCCCCATTATCTAGTCTTCAAAAAAAATTCTCTCTCTGCTTGCAATACCTGCTAGTAGAAGGGGAAGAGAATGATGGGAGAAATTTGTTCTTTGTTGTCCAGAGCAAACCCTGTGCTATTAGCTTTTGATTGATTTATTTTTATTTCAGGTTGAGTACATGGGGATGATTGCAGTGAGGCAAAACTTGCTGCATTTCCCTGCATCCTCTGACTCCTTAAAAACACAGGCCGTGCTGAGGCAGGTGGCTGAGCAGGGGCTAGGGCCCTGTGCGCTCGTGGTACTTAGCAAGTTCCTACATTCCTCAGGATGGAACCCAACTGTACTGCCTGAACATTTCATTCGAAACTTGGCCACTCTGAGCAACCATCTGGAATGTCCAACACCAGGATGACAGTTACTGCAAAAACGTCACCCTTGGCTTTTAGTGTCAGCATTTCTGTGAAACTTATGGGGGTAATGCCCACTTCTTTCCAGCTACTGTGCTCGGTCTCTCTCTCTTTCTCTCTCTCTCTCTCTCTCTCTCTCTTTGGAGAGCATTATTTCACTAGAGTAGCCAAAAGCCCATCTATCACCATCTTCCAGATTCAGCAGATATTAAAGAAGCTCGTGGCTAAAAGCAGTGAAGAGGACAGGGATATGAAAAATCAGCCCTAAACACCCTCAACTGGGTGATCACAAGAGACCAGTCTGTCTAAAATATAGCTTCTATTTTTGTTAAAGTGATCCATGAATATGCTTGAAAGGGTCAAATAGTTCTAGAAGACCTATTAGAATAAGCACCAAAAGCTGTTTCTTTCCCGTTCCCTGAGCCCTCAGAGACAGCCATTTAGAACTTTGTAGCCCTTCATTTTCTTGAAATACCTATAAGGCATGCAAATAACAGTACATGTGTTATGTAAAGCATGTACCATATATATGTTAAGTATGTGAAGAAAAACTACATTCAGTATGTAAGGATTTTTAGTTATAAGTTTTAATTATTTGCTACCCACTATAGAAAATATAGGATTCATTCTCTTTCCCTCCCCTTCTCAAGCCTTTCCTTACAGACATGTATAAAACTGTATTTTTTGTTCTCCTTTCTCTTCCTTAACAGGTTTCCTGTAATTATGGTGAGAGCTTTGGTGTTTAATTATTCAGAATATGTAAATGCTTGTTGGCATACTCATATACTTAAATATTTACTTGTAAATATGTTCAGTATGTCACTTACCAGGGATCCATCCTGAGAAACATGTCATTAGGCAATTTCACAGTGCAAACACCACAGTGTATGTACACAATCTAGATCGTAGCATCTCTGCACACCTAGGCTGCAGGCTTAGCCTGTTGTTGTTGTTCTTGAGCTACAGACCTATGCAAGGTGTTTCTACACAGACTACTAAAGACAGCTGAAACACAATAGCATTCCCATATTTCAACATGGAAAAAAGTACAGTCTCTACACTGGGTGATGTGAATTTATCAACTCCCATCAGAATCTCATGGAACCCCTGTCTTGTCTGTGATCTGCCCTTGGCTGAAAACTCATTATGTGGACAGTCACAGTGTAGATACACTCGAGTACATTAGCATGTCCTTTCCTTTCTTGAAGATTTTTACTTTTGTGAAGTTGATGATTACTTTTCCTTGTTTGTTTCCTTTGTGGTGCATCTCATTAAGAAATTGCCAAAGATGAGTGAGAAAGAGAAAGTCTTAGGATATTTGGCACTTCATTGCCCCCACCCCCCAACATACAGCCTAATCAGAGTATAGGAAACACTTGCTTTATTTGGATCACTGGGGTCCATTTTGTAGACCTTGTTTTTGTTCTAAAACATTGTGTTCTAGAACATTGTAACAAGTGAGGGACTATTATTCTTCATGAGAAGAGGACGGACTCATACGAAGCTACTTATATACCTACACTAAGAGAGAAGGAATAGATACAGGAACTTGATTAATGTATATAGCTCACCAGACTTCAATTATTTTACCCCATGTACAATTCAGGTATATATATATATCTGTTAAAAAAAAAAAAGAAATTGCCAAAGTCCTCCTATGTTCCCAGCTGACCCTTCATCTTACTCTGACACATGAAAGGACCTCTCCCCCTCATCTTTGTGAAGTGACCAGAGCAATCCGCCATCCTGAGACCTCATACCTTCCGCTATTAGACACCTTTGAATCCTGTAAGCCTTGATGATATTGGCATATTCTCTCCTTTTCATGGAACTCATATTCAAATAAATGCCAGATGAAAGGCATGGGAGTTCACGTTTCTGAGATCTGTGTTTCTGAAAAAACCGCCATTTTCTTTGTTTTGGTCTGAATGCTAATGTGGTCCAAAAACATTTTGATTCTTGATGTATTTTAGCAGAGACACTATGCTCAGACTCAGAAGATGTGTGTGTGTGTGTGTGTGTGTTTTGTTTTGAGCTTATGAATATTTCCCTCTCACTTCTGCCTTTGTTTCTTTTTTGTTCTCTATGTAAGGCCATTGCCTCACCATTACCCTTAACTATTATTGCTCACAGCCTTTTATTTTTGTTTGTATGATATTTTCGTGCTTTCTGCTTTCCTCATAGTTATCAGAACTTACCTTGGTAAAGTAATGTTTCGTTCAGCCTCTTCTCTTTGCATCCTACGCTGGTCTTTCAGGCTTTCCTAAGAAGCTGAGTGATCTCGGGCTTCCAGTGGGTGAGTGTGTGACTTCAGGAAGCTTAATGGAAGCCTGAGTGCCGGCACTGGGCGCCTCAACAGTAGATAGGCTTCACGGCGGGAAGTGCTGCTTGCTTGTGTGTAGAGGCAAAACTGCTGCTATTGTTTACATTGGCACTCTTTGGATTTGCTGTGGTCTCTCTGGAAGAAGACTCTGAGTCAAAGCAGGTGCCAGATGTTTCTTAGAGATACCAACCTGTGATGATGAGAAGGAGGAGACCGCATTGGACCAAGAAAGATAGCAAACGGCAACCGAGGCCATGAGGACAGGAATCTCAAAAGGGACTTTGTCATGGGGCTGGGGATATAGCCTAGTGGCAAGAGTGCCTGCCTCGGATACACGAGGCCCGAGGTTCGATTCCCCAGCACCACATATACAGAAAACGGCCAGAAGCGGCGCTGTGGCTCAAGTGGCAGAGTGCTAGCCTTGAGCGGGAAGAAGCCAGGGACAGTGCTCAGGCCCTGAGTCCAAGGCCCAGAACTGGCCAAAAAAAAAAAAAGAAAAAAAAAAGGGACTTTGTCTATCAAAGTGTCCCATGTTGGGCCAGAGACCTGCCCTTCTGTCTTCATCTTGGCCAATGACTAATGGCAAATGCAGTGACGATTGGATGTGGAGCATTCCAGGGAAGGTGTGACCTCCTGCAAGCCGCCATTCCCCAAAGCTAAGCACAACACCTGAAGGAGCTGCAGTAGCTATTCCCCTTTCTTCTTTCCTTTTTTTTTTTTTTCAACTGTGTTTACCATTGAGCCAGTGAGTTTTTCCAAGAAGTTTTTTTGTTTTTTTTTCCCTAGTCTCTCACCTTTCTATAGCATACAAGATTGTGCTGGGAAATCAAGTAGGGAGAGAGATATCTCAAGTCAATCTGTGTCTTTTCCATCTATGATCCTTTATGGCACGATGTGCCCAGTCCTGTGTCTGGTATTCCACAAGGCAAAGACCACACTATTTGTCTATTCTGAAAAATGAACTCACGATTGTGATGCATAGAGCAATTAAGGTGGATTTAATTGCTTCTTCGTTCTGATTACACTTTTCTTCATCTTGTTAACCTTGCAATCTTCCCATTTCTAGAAGCAAAAGTCTCTGATATCCTGGAGACCCCGGTGGCATCAGTCAGATTAACACCTGGCTTTTCCCCTGCAGAGTTAGGATGCCGTCTATGCCTGTCAATTACCCATTGCTTTGCAGCTTCTAATGTGTTGTGCACTTATATCTTCAGGCACTTTGTCCTTGAGAATTTGTACTTAAAATAATTTCTTCCTTTCTCCTTTTAGTGAGTTTGAGGAGAAAAACGAATACATATTGCCATCCTTGATTTTTGTCTTTAAAGAGACAGTCTATAATTTCTCTCTCTCACTAATTGTGAAAATTTCTTGGCACAAATAAAAGAAGCAGCCTAGAATTATATAAGTACTAAGAGTTTAGTGGCTCTTTCACCTGACTAAGGTGACCTTTATCCATCTGAGTCTTATGTAATTATTAACTGGGGATCAAATAGCTCTCTGTAAGCTACATGATAATCAACTATATAAATTATGCGCTATTTGGTAAATACTGACTAAATTCAGTTCTTAGTCTTTTTGAGCCCTTAGAGGAATATGGTATGTAATTAAGACATGACAAGGCCAAATAAAATGCTGTGGGCACTTTTACTTATCATCTCTGTTTGTGGTTTTTGTATATTCTGATAGTCAGATCCACTGACATTCCTTTATCTCAAAGCAAAAGCGGACAGAGACTTGATTCTCTCTTTCCAGCTATGGTTTTTCAAAAGAGCTCTGATTTCTTGGAAATGTTTGCTGTTTCCTTCCCTCCCTTCCTCCTCCTCCTCCTCCTCCTCCTCCTCCTCTCTCTTTCTCTCTCTCTCTCTCTCTCTCTCTCTCCTCTCCTTGCTTGCTTTCCTCCCACCTTCCATCCTTTATTTTAGATGTCACAGTTCATTTATTTTATTCCCACTTCTGGCGCAGGTATCAAGTTCATGAGAAACATAGCATGCATATAAATTCTTGTTTATCATAAACCTGGGAGCATGCCCTCTGTGGTTTCACAGTGACCCTAAGAAATGACAAATAAAGAACAGTTGGGTGGCTCAGTGGTATGCTTACTTGTTTACAACTCCACATTTCAGTCTAAGATGTGACATTCCTGGGCTGTACCTAACTCACTTCCTTGGGAAAGGCTTGCAAACAGGCTTGGCTGGCTCCTCCTCATGCCCCTTGCTCCTTATTGCTTCCTTTCCCTCACAACAACTCTGTGTTAGAAACACACGTACACAGAAACAGACAAGCCGTACCCAGTTTCCCAAGGTTTGGCCTCTTGACTAGTGTAGAAATACCAGGCTTGCATATTAAAAATGAAGCTCCATTTCAATTAAAAAAAATTATGTGCTTTGAACTTCGAGTCTCTTCTCAGAATAATTTTTTTTTTTTTTTTTTTTGGCCAGTCCTGGGCCTTGGACTCAGGGCCTGAGCACTGTCCCTGGCTTCCTTTTTGCTCAAGGCTAGCACTCTGCCACTTGAGCCGCAGCGCCACTTCTGGCCATTTTCTGTATATGTGGTGCTGGGGAATCGAACCCAGGTCCTCATGTATATAAGGCAAGCTCTCTTGCCACTAGGCCATATCCCCAGCCCTCAGAATAATTTTTTAAACAAAAGAAACTATATCTCTGTGTGTGTGTGTTTGTGTGTGTGTATAATCTTACTTAAAATAATAAGATTTGGAATCAAATTTGATAGATATCATCAAATTTGCTAAGTTTGGAGGCTGTTGTGGGTTATGCAGGAGATCCTGAATCAACGATTTTTAAATATCTGTTAAGAGTGTTAGGCTGATCAAAAGTTAATGATTTCTTCTAGTGATTTTGCATAGGCTACTAAGACCACCTAGTTTAGTGCCTACTTCCAAAATGCTAAACTTCAGTTTGAGTTAGCAAAAATTGTTTTCCCTCAAGTTCATGGACTTGGTGAGTTTTAATTATGTACATTGTTAAACAAAGTTTCAGGGAGCCTGTTGTTTCACACTGAGCTCTTGTGGTGGATGCAAGAAGAGAGATCAGATTAAAATGAAGTCACTCATACTAACTTCCATATAATCAAAATAAAACCTTAAGGAAGTAATAGTGAAATCTCCAAATACCAAGTTTTCCTGCAAGTAGGAGGGGAACAACTGCCAGTCAGCAAGAGCCCATCTCACTTGGGTCTCTGTAATGAAGATGTCCCGACTGCTTTTAATCTTTATAAGAAAAGCAACCTGTAGTAACCTGGGCATGATAGTGTATGCCTGTAATCCCAGCTCTTGGGAAGGGGAGGCAAGAGGAGGCCAGTCTGGGTTCGGAAACAAAATCCTGTTTCAAAAAAATACCAATACCAAAGGGGAAAGGAAAGAAAGGCGAAGCAAGGCAAGGAAAGGAAAAAGGAAGAGAGAAATGAAGAAAGAAAAAAGGTAGAAAGAAAGAGAGAGAGAGAGAAAGGAAGGAAGGAGAAAAGAAAAGGAAGGAAAGAAGGAAGGAAAAAGAAAAAGAAGAGAGAAACAATGAAGAAAGAAGGGTAACTAATAATAAATAGTCTGATGTTGACCAATCTACCCTTCAAAACTTTCCTTGCTTACACCTTACAAAAGCCAACTCTTTGGTTTTTTTCAAATATAATTTTATTGTTATCATTAAGCTGTTGAGACCATTCTTAAATGCTCAGTACAGTTCTATGTTCGGCCTCAGGTGTTACCTGATTTCAGAATTGCAAATAAAAGCCAATTCAATCTTTAAATTTGCTGTTATTTCACCTTTTGAGAAAACTAGGTGTTCTTTTTCATTTATCACAGTCTCTGGGATGATGTCTTAGCAACTCCATTTTGATAAATGTCTAGAACAAAACTAGTAACTAATGTAGCAGTGCCACAAAACCTGTGTGCACTTGTAAGCCAGGGCTTAGGGTTGTAGGACCTAGAATGCTAGGGCAATTGTTCAGCTAGCTGAACAACATTCCCTAATAATTTTCTTCATCCCTAACATCCTGTCCTCAGGCAGACTAAGTTGCTCTTTTATCTGTGTTCTTTTATCTGGAATGCACTCTTTGCTAAGGATAAGTTACAACTCCAGTTCTTCTGTTTACTCTACCTCCACCATGGAAGAGAAAGTATTAAGTGTTAGTGAAGAATAACAGGGAAAACTGAAAGGGCACACACAGTTCTGGGCTGTAGATTTCACATTCCTATTGACAGATCCCAACAGATTCCTCAAATAGATCCATTTTGCAGTAGTTTTTTCAGATAATTTTCTTATCTTTGAGCACCATTTTATGAGTGTGGTGTTATAGGGAGGGTTTCCAAGCATATTCCTATTTGTAGAAGCCTTCCATCTTATCTCCTTTACTCTTAAATCAACACCCTTAGCTCATCAAATCTTTACTTCCCTTTTCCCCTGTCCAAAAAGGGCTCCTCTCTTCTTATCAGTTCTCTTGTCCATTTTAGCCCACAGCTGGAAGTAGACAAGTGGAGTCTTCAGATTGTGAAGCTGGAGTCAGGGAAGGAGAAGTCTGTGAGCTTGGTAGCCTTCGGGCAGCCAGGTGATTTGCCTTATAAATAGTCATGATAATCAAGTCTTCATTCCAGACTTTGGACTTCCCCTGGCAGACATCTATTCTGTGACTGCTTAGGCTGAATTGGGTCTACCTCCTTCCTCAGTGTGAGTTACAATATCAAAGTCACATGATTCTGGAAAAGTTAGGGGTTGGGGAAAATGGGCTAAGACCCCTTACATTCCCAGGGAGTGATTTGTTAAGGTGCTTATTACTTTAGGTCTTGGGATAATTCAATGTTCCCCAAGAAAAGCCAGATGTTTAAAGCCAGTGACTTCTTTTGGTCAAGTGATTTAATCTCTGTAAGTTCAAATTCCACAATTCAATTTTAATCAGTATCTTACCTGGATATATTATATGGAGCATTTAACTCACTCACTGTAGCATACACAGTAAATACTCAACAATGAGTAAGGTTTGTAATTATTCATCTTTTATTTCCACTGTTCACCAGTGTTTGCAAATCGTAAGTGTGCAGTAAATCCTTAAGGACTTGAAATGCGAGAGACAAAGACCTGAGAAGACCACTGTATAGCTAGATGACTTGCTTTGTGGTCTTGGGAAGGTCTGTGTCTTTTCATGAATTCATGCCTCACTCATCCACTGAAAGGATGGACTTCCTAGTTTGAAAAATATGCTTCCAAAGTTTCAGAATCAACTGAGGATCTTAATGGTATGAAGAGTGACACAAATAATAGTATATCGGACCTCCACCCCAAGGTCTCACAAGCAATTTATTCTAACTTTCCAATGAAATTGTCTTTTAACCAGTTGAACAAAGGGCTTTCAGTTCAGCAAGTAAGATTATATGTACAATGCCTCTTGATTAGTGTCATTCCTTCTGTCATTCTCCCCTCCATTCATACCTTCAAATTATGTGATTTTGACCATTACAGATTAAAAACGGTGAATCTAGAGTTAGCTCTACCCTTAAAAGATTGTGTTTCAGAACAGTGCCTCGAGTTGTGCAAATGACCCTAGTAGGAAAGTAGAACATGGGATTTTCCCGGTACACTCACTTTTTGTGTCACGAGTCCACCATCCATTCCTGTGGGTCCTTATCGAATAAATATCTGTTTCTAACCCACCAAATGGCAGGGACTGTGAAAGAACTGGGGATCCCAGAAAGAACAGCATTAGGGTCTTTCCTTAGAGGAGCTCAGAATGGGGTTGTGGGTGGAGTGGAGGGAAGAAAGAATGGATGATCTCCGTGCAACAGCCCCTGCCTGGAGAGCTGAGTCCCGGGTGCAGTGGGACTCAGCGGCACAGAATTCACTCGGGTGTTTAGAAGGGAAGTTGCATCTCACTGCCTTCTCTCTTTCCTTTCCAAATCCAAAGGGAGGCTTTCTATTAAGTATCGTGGCTTGGTAACAGCAAACACACAAATTAAACCACAATCTGCAGACTGATTAAACATTGCAAAATACAATTAGATAGTCAGTGCTATTAGAGGGGGAAAATAAAACCTTTTTCTTCCCCTCTTGAATAAATAGCAGCTGAGTCAGTTTCTTAAGCATGACCCTAGTGCTTATGGGACTTGGAAGCTAAACTTACTCTTGGCTTTTACAAGAGTGGGATTTTTGCTGTGGAACTTACCAGCACCATTACTGGGGAGCTTGGGGCAGCGGTGACGATCTTTTGCCTGACTGCATCATTAAGACTTCCCTGGTACCCACAAAAAAAGTTATTAACTTACCAATGAAAAAGACTTAAACATCATTAGAAAGTTTTGACTCTCTCATCATTCTCTTTAACGGGCGTAAAAATCAGCTGCTGGACTCTAGCTCTGAGATTGCACTTTCAACAGAAACTTGTGCTGGAGATTTCAATGACCTAATTACCATATTTATCACTAGATTCTGCTTTCGAATCTCTGATGGCTTTGTCAGATATATTTATTCTCTGTCTCTCTGTTTCTCTGGCCACAGTGCCAGGCTAGAGTGGTTACAGCAGGAACTGGAGAGCCTTTTGGGCAATAGGAATGAGCCTGAGGAGGGATGGCCATGAAACATACCCCAAGCCAAAGCCACAGGACGGGGGTGGAGAGGGGGAAGTTTGGCTGGCTGCCAGGTGATCATTACCAGCATCAGACACCATATTGTCATTGTAGGAATTAAGCCACATAAATGACCTGGCTCTTCTGTTGTTTAGAGGATCCACGCCAGGAATCCCTTTGAATCCCATTCTGATCCACACGGGAACTGCTCTTCTTTATTCTCCCCTTAGCTGAAGCATATCGACAAGTTTCTCAAAGAACACAAATTCAAGGTGAATCCTTCTTAGGCAATGCAAGGAAAGAAGGGCCATGACTCTCTCTTCAGTCTTTAAAAGGTCTGTGATTTGCTTAATGGACAAAATGGGAAGAAGAATTTGTTTGGTTCTGTTGTTTTCCTCAGGCTGCACGCTACAAAGACAACCGAAATCTAACTTGAACTTATTTGAAGCATTGTCTGTGTGGCCTGGTTCTTGGAAAAAATGTGACCTGTTTTTGAATTTTGATATTCTTAGCATTCTTTTCTTTAAATTATTATAGTGTTTCCTATGTCCCCTTTTCTCCCATCTAGGTCAAAGACCATCTTCCTTTAATGGCTGGGCATTTTTCATCTATCCTTTTAAGATATTATGTTCTTAGCTACTTTCTCCTTAAATTCTTGCAATATGTTCCTGCATTTCCTTTTTCCCCTTTTAGGTTGAAGGTCATCTTCTTCCAACGGAACCTTTTAGTTTTTCAAGAGACCTGATGCAGTTATTCCCAAATGGAAGCTTCTCTTAGCACTGAATCATCCTTACACAGGATACTCTCTTTGCTTACCACATGCAAACAGATTCACTCCCTGACATATGCTGTAATTCTATATAAAATAACATTTGAAAGAGTGTCTCAAGCCTGTAAACCCCAGTTACTTGAGAGGCAGAGATTTGGGGGAATTGTGGCTCAAGGTCAACCTAGCCAAGAAGAAGTTTGTGAGGCTTCATCTCAACCAGTGGCCAGGCAAGGTTTGGTAGGCCCCTATTGGTGTAGTAGTGGGGGGCGGGGGGCGTGCACTGGTTGGGTGGAATGGCATGATCCTATCATCTTCAGACAAATGAAGAACAAGTAGGAGAATTGCAGACCAGACTGGTCCAGAAACCAAGGAAGACCTATCTCAAATATAACTAATGCAAGACAAGGTTGGAGGTATGACTAAAGTGGTAAAGCACCTGCCTAGCAGTCATGAAGCCCTGAGTTCAATTCCCAGTAATGCACGCATGCACGCACGCACATGCACACACACACACACTCATACACCCACAATAACTACTAGACAAAAGTGGAGTTAGGGACTTAGATGTGCACAAACTAAACCATGTATGAGTAATAATAATGCCATATAAGATAATGATGTCATATAAGATAAACTAGAGCTTCTGTGATAAAAAAATTAAGGGACAATATTTTAATACTTTGTGACTATATATGAAGGCCAGAACTGATCTCTATGCTTTCTTATTTATTTTTTTTACAAGAATCTTGCAAAGTAACCTCATTATTCTAATTAGACATACATTCAATAGTTGATTTATTCCTTATCCAAACTGGAGTGAAATACGAAATATACTTGGTTTTCATTCCTGACTCCAGGCACAGAACTCCTAAAACCTTGTAATTTCCTGAGTAACAAGAACAACAAAAGCATTTCTTCTTGTATTCTGATTTTGTGAAATCCTCTGTGGACTCATGCGTTTTTCCTAAGTGGTGAGTACTCATTTTAGGAATTGGATGACACCTAAGTTTGTGCTAAATGTGATGACGTCAGAGGTTGCTCCCATTTAGACTCAAAAGAGGGCTGATCACAAAAACGATCGAGTCATAAGAAAGTGGAATCTTCCAGCCTTATCCACTGCCCTTGGAAAGGGGGAGAGAAAGCTCTGGATTAAAGTTCTATAAAAACTTGAGCAATGTTATTAGGTGAATTTATAGTTTAGGGAAAGCATCAAGGTGTTCCCCATAGTTTCCAAGAAAAGACACAGAGATATGGAAACTCCCAGAGACTTCGCCCCATCACCCATCATAGCTGGATCTATGCTTTTTCTTTTATTTGGCTATTTCTCTTTTTATAAGAAACACGTCAAGTGTTTCCCTGTGTGCTGTAAAATGATAGAGCAAGTCATCAAACATGAGGGCAGAGTCGCAGGAACCCTCAGAATTTATGATCTGTGTAACAGAAGTCCTAATCGTGCAGAGAATGGAAGCTGCAGTGGGGGACATCGTCACAGGACTGAGCCTTCATTTATGGGATTTGACAGTGTGAACTGCAGATAGTTAGTACAGGAAATGAATTACATTCTAGAACATCCAGCCATGTCTGAAGAATGAGAGCTTGTTGTCGGTGGTATAACTTACTCCAGACACACATGCTGATGTACTCAGGACCTGCTAGGCTCCATTCTACAACATGGTCATCCCTGTCTGTGATGAGAGACAGCTTGAAGGGTGTGGGTGCAAGTAATGGGGAAGTTGACAAAGATAAATACCTGGTGTCACTTCACAGATACAATGATGAAGCTAAAAGCAAAACCTGGAATCACTGAGAGATCAAGGAACTTTCCCTCATCTCCTTTCCCTATATAGAAACCATAGAGAACAATGGCCTATGGCTAAGCATTTAATTGAATTCTTCCTAGCGCAGCAATCTCACTGATTTTCTTCCAGTAATAAAAGAGGTAGCTCTTGCCATGGGCTCTGTTCTTTTTCCCTGCAGGTTCTAGAAGGCCCAATTTAGAGGGAGAAAAAGCTGAATAAAGAGACTAAAGTCTACTCTGCCAGCTAATCTGATTTATAGACACTGCGCAGCAACACACATTTCACCTTGTAAAACACTTCCAAAATGAGTTTTTTCCTGCTCAGAGTTTAGACTGTTGGTCTCCAGACTCGTGTCTGAGAATTGCATGATGGGAGTGTTTGGCCCAACCAGCTTAATGCATTTTCATTATTGGTAAAATTCTCATCAAAAGGGATAAATGCTTGCAAGACCTGTGCCTGAACCACGTGGGAAAACCTTCCCAGTCCTGTGAACTCTTAATGGGAGTCTATGGTGGTGCTTGAATGTCATTTGCCTATATCTTTTCTGACACTATGCATGCACATATATACACATATACATGTAAACCCCTTTTTCTGGTTCTCTGCCCATAACTGAGTTCCCAGCACTTGGATTAACTTCTAACACTGAGCTCAGGCAGACCTCCTTGTTTAAGGAGTTGTCAATCCCACACCACCTTCTGATAATGAACCAAGAATGGGTTGCCCAGACTGCCCACACTTCTTCCTAGCTGGTTGCAAATTCCAGTGTTCTCACAATCCCTGTTCAGGTTTGATACTTTGCTGTAATGATTTGCAGAATCAAGAAAAACAGCTGGGCGCTGGTGTCTCCCCTTTGTAACCCCAGCTACTCAGGAGGCTGAGATTGGATGATCATGGTTCAAAGCCAGCTCAGGCACGAAAGTCTGTGAGACTCTTATCTCCCATCAACCAACAGAAAACTGGAAGTAGCACTGTGCCTCAAGTGGTAGAACGCTAGCCTTGAGCAGAAGAGCTCGGGGATAATGCCCAGGCCCAGAATTCAAGCTCTATGACCAACCAAAAAAGAAAAAAAAAGAAGAAAAATAACTATACTTAAACGTTCCTGTTTATAGTAAGTAAAAAAGTCAGAAATAGCCAAATAAATGGGACACTTTGGAGCAAAAGATGGAGATGTATGTGGCACAGAGGTCTCAAACCCTCTGGGTGGTGGTGTTTTCCAACCCATCAAGGAATCTACACCTTGGAAGCCCGCTAAGTCTCCTTGTCCCAGAGGTAGGTTTTATAATGCAATCTCTAGCCGGGACTCCTCATTATCATGAACTGGGAGCAGAGCTTCCTCCCCTCTAATCATATATTTGAACTCTCTGGCGACCAGTCCCTATCATGGAGCTACTTAGAGAGGCTCCATTTTGAATTATTAGCACAAATTCAGTTTGGTTTAAAGGGGTTTTATGAAAATAAGAGATCATCCTCTTACTCTAGAAATTCTAAGAAGTTTAGGTGCTCTGTTTGAAAAACAGGGGTGAAAAATTTAAGATTTGTTTTTTGTCATGCCACAGCTATACAACAGTTGATAGAGGAGAGGGTCTTTTAAACCAGTCCTTTGCTTCCCACATCCTTCTTCTGACTGTATATTATTTCCCTTGTATATTGTATATAGGTGGGATGATGGCTCTGAGAACTCAAAGATGGCAACTTGTGATTCATAGGCCAGGGCTCCAGGATAGGGTGTGAAGAACAAATATGCATAAGGACAGGGCTGCTACATACAGTGTTTCAAATTGTTAGCTTCCCAAGGACAGATGGGGCACAGTGGAGACTGAAATCTGCTTGCCCAACAGCTCCTGTAATGGCGGTAGCTTTATTAGTGTAGATAAAGGCAAGTCTTTTTCTAATTCCTTCCAAGTTGTGTTTTGAGTTAGCTGTGTCTAAGATAAGTAAAAATTGTACTCAAAGCTTCTGCAAAATATGATTATAACCACATCGTGATTACAATGCTTAAAGAGCATAGAAGATTCTCCAAAAGCTGGAAATAGAACTACCATATGACCCAGCAATTCCACTTATGAGGTATATTGAGACATCCAGACCAAGAAACTCACCTTTAGTCCTAGCTAAAGAGGCTGAGCTACCCCAAGTAAGTGAAAAGCAGCTCGACCTAGAGCTGCTTGACCCTTGCAAAAGAAAGGAAGGGGAGAGATCAAGCATAATTGTTACTCCATGTGTGTGTTTTAAAGAAGTTAAACAGGTACTCAGTAAGTACCAGTTACACCCAGAACCAAGAATTAAACAAAGAAAGTATTTTGCTTGCTTAAACGGTTCATTGTGTTATTTACCAGAGTTTTACTGGGATCACAATTGCTATTTGTGACCACTAACCGCCAATTCTGCTCCTGTTTGTCTGCTTGCTATCACATGCGCTATTACCTGCATGTGGTACATGTGATTTTTACCTTTAAAAACCCAGCCCTACTGAGGCCCAGTGCTGTTTGTCACCGTCCTGGTGGTGGTGATCAGACGCTGTGCACAGCTAAATAAAAGACTCCTAGCCTGATTGAGTGCTGGTGACTACTGTCGTGGGTTCTAGGCCCACCTGGGTGTCCAGTATTCAACAACATAACCCAAGGAAAGGAAACCTGTGTGGAGCAAATCTCTGCACTCCCATGTGGTTCGGAGGCTTTTCATAATAGCCAAGTTATGGAGTCAATGTGGATGGGAGAATAACAACAAAATGTGGCAAAAATCCACAATGGGATATTATTCAGCCATGCATTAAGAGTCAAATGCTGGTGTGTGTGTGTGTGTGTGTGTGTGTGTGTGTGTGTGTGTGTGTGTGTGTGTGTGTGTGTCTCAGGATGAAGACCAGGGACTTTCACATGTTGGGCAAATGCTTTACCACTTGAGCTGGGTTCTCTCAACCCCGAGATTGTGTCATTTTAAGTAACATAAAGTTGGAAGACTTTTATGTTTAGTGACCTAAGGAAGGCACAGACAATTAAAGTGTGTCCTCAGATATACCTAAACTAAAAAGAAACCGATGTTGCCAGTAGAGAGCAAAATGATGATCACTAGAAGTTATAAAGGGTAGGATGTAGTGGGTGGAGACAAGATGATTAATGAACAGAAGGATACAGTAGAATAGGAGGAGTAACTTCTAATATTCTATAATGCTGGAAGATCATTATGATTGACAACATTTAATTGTATATTTTAAAATAGCTAGCATAGATTTTAAGTGTTCCCAACACACGAAATGAGTAATATTTGAAGTGATAGATATGCCAATTACCCTTGTCTGAGCATTACAAATTTTATACATACTTTGAAGTATCATACCGTAACTCATAAATATGTACACTTACCGTGTGCATCAGTCTTTAAAAAAATTGAAAGACAAATCATATGCTTGGGAAACCTAAGATCCAAAATTTTCACTGATATAGTCTTATTGAAATTTATAATGAAAATAGATCATATACACCTGATTTATGTCTTTAACTTCCTCAGTGACAAATTGAAGTGTATATGATATATAATGGCAAGTCATGTAGAGCCAAAGTGGACAGAGAAAGGATTGTTGAATAATTCCAAATGAAGTAGCAAGAAGCATGAGAGATTAAAAAAAAAAAAACTGTCAAGGATTAAGGGAAGACTGGCTTCTATGCAAAAAGAAACATGTACTGTTTTTTTCTATCAGCAGTACTCAATTTCCCTCCTCCATCCCATACTTACTCCAACAATGGAGGACTTATTGGGCACAATGGGAAGTTCTTTTAATATGAAAAGGCCTCCTCTATGAGGATTAAGCCTTCCAGATATCACACTGTGTATTAGCTTAATTAAATCAGCATCTGACTGAGAGGTGCCTCAGCACACAGCTTTCAGTTATCAGGATGTTTTAGCATGAGGAGCCTGGAGAGTTTTGCAGTTTTCTGTCATCAGCTCTCTGTTCATAGCCATTGCTTCTGAAGAGGACATTCATTGGAGGGATTTGAGTTTCTGCACTGAGCTTCAAGATAATCATGAGTGTAAGGATGACAAAGATAACAGAGATGATGGTGCAGACACTGACAATGGCTACCAATTGTAGACCGTTTACAGCACATGCCAGCTACCTTAAATGTGTGTCCTCATTTCATCTCACAGCCTGCATACAAAGCAGGCACTACTATTCCCCATATTCAATAGATGAATTAACTTTCAGGTGGTATATAACTTCTGCAAGGTCACACAGGTATGGAGTGCCATGGTTGGAATTTCCAACCAAATTGGTTTTAGTGAATTATGAATGGCCATGGAAAGAGGTTTCAAGATCCAAACTGGAGGAATTGGGTTCCTGGTGCTGTGAACACTGAATTCCAACAAGGAAAGCTCCAGCTGTGTGATTGGCTGATGTGTTTCTACACAGCAGAAGACCAGCCTACCCTTGCCTTGAGGGGTAACAGTTCCATTTTGAATTGAGCATTGTAAGAAGTTCTTCTGGGAGAGTTCTGGGAGAGTGAGCTGAATATTTGAAGTTGGAACTTGTCTGGAAGATGATGCCTGTGTTTGTTCAGCTGTGGGTTAAGTTTTTAGATGTTATGTTTGGCTTGGAACTCTGCTCTCTTCTCTCTCTTTCTTTCTTTCTTTCTTTTTGCCAGTCCTGGGCCTTGGATTCAGGGCCTGAGCACTGTCTCTGGCTTCTTTTTGCTCAAGGCTAGCACTCTGCCACTTGAGCCGTAGCGCCACTTCTGGCCATTTTCTGTATATGTGGTGCTGGGGAATCGAACCAAGGGCTTCATGTATACGAGGCAAGCGCTCTTGCCACTAGGCCATATTCCCAGCCCTTCTCTCTCTTTCTTGTTCTAACCTGCCTGAGTCAAAGGAAGAGGAGGGAAAAGAACAAAACAAGAGGATGAAGAGGAGATAAGAGAAGTGCATTTATGACCCACAGAACTCCTTGACCTCCTGTTTGGGAACTTGCAGAGTTCATCATAGTCCTTGGTGAATTTGTTTACTTACACAGCTTTCTGGAATTCAGCCGCTGTAGTGAAAGCCAAGAGACAGAGAGGCTTCTGAGTGGAGTTTTCACACTCAGCACCTCTCTGGTCACATTTAGTAAAGGGTTAGAGGTCAAATATTTTCTTGGACACAAAGGTCTAGGCTTCTCTGGTTTATCAATTTGGTTGCTCTGGAGGATTCTCCAGAGGTAGGCTTCCATTGTAGAGCACCTGGCTACGGAATTGCTAATTGCTCAGTTGCCCTTGAAAATCAATAGGTGAGCAATACAATATGTAATCAGTGTGGGTCCACAGCACATGAAACAACCAAGGCCAAAAGCTAACTCAGGCTCAGCTTTGGGTGGGTGAATTTCTGTTTGTAGAATGTGTTCTTCATAGGAAAAGGAAGTACCAGTCAGATCTTGTCCTGATAATCCCAAAGGGCCCTATATGATGTGGTCAAACGTTGCTGCTCCATGGGATACTTTAAGAAAATATTGTCCCAAAGGTCAGAACTCAGGCTGAATGGTCACAGCCGGTTGCTTGGCAAAAGGCATGAGTGTAGACTATGATAGATTTTGGAGGTGTCTAAGTCATAGAAACCTGAAACAAAGACACCTAACTTTATTAATTTTTAATGTCAGTACTGTTGCATTCTCTAAAACATTTTTTTTCCATCTGAGACTCTCACTACGCAGTCCAAGCTAGTCTCACACTTGTGATCCTCTCTTTCTGATTCCCAGTGCTGGGATTTCATCACACAGCAGGAAATTCACTGAAAGTTGTTGAATAATATAGGAGAGGCAGAGCAATGAGGAAGGTGATAGCAACGGAACTAATTAATATTTTTAAAATATCACAGATGCATGTGTGAAATATCATAGTGAAGACCTTTTCAACAATTAATGTACACCAAAAGCATGAATGACAGGTAAGTAGAATGGGTTTATTCAGAGGTGGAGGATCATGGGAAGGAGGAGGGTGAAGGGGAGGAAGTATGGGCAAAGCACATTTTTTCTTTTCTCTTTTACTATTTGTGGTGCTAGGTATTAAACACAAGGTATGGCACAATTAGAGCATCAACTGAGGTATGCTTCCAGTCTCTGTATACCATAACTAAGATTTTGGCTCTACTGGACAGGAGATGTGAATCCATAGTAGAGTACTTGCCTAGCAAGGGTGAAGCAGAGTTCAAACTCAGTAATGAAATTGACTTTGACTACAGGACTTGACAGTAATGATCAACCAAAAGTGCTTATCTTATTTGGTTACCAACACAAGACATTGCCACTTTGGTATTTTTTATTGTTGTTTTAATTTGATAGTAAATAATTTTCTTAAGATCATATAGCTAGCCAGGCCCTGGTGGCTCATGCCTGTAATCCTAGCTACTCAGGAGGCTGAGATCTGAGGAGCCCAGTTCAAAGCTAACCCAGGTAGGAACGTCCAGGAGACTCTTATCGCCAGTTAACTACCAGAAAACTGGAAGTGGTGCTGTGTCTCAAAGTGATACCCTAGCCGTGAGCAAAAGAGCTCAGGAATAGTGCCTAGTCCCTGAGTTCAGGCCCCATGTCCAACCCCCCCCCCAAAAAAAAACAACAACAACACACACACATAGAAAGTAACCCAGAGCCCTGGCACCTGCTGTTCCTTGGTCTGAGATGCCCCCAAACATACTTAGGATTTGAGCTGCAGCTTAGTGCTGGTTTTATTTTTTGTTCTTTTACTCCAAGATTTGCCTTGAGGGGAGCCTTTTTCTAGTAACCCCTCTCTTTCTTACTGTCAGCATCTTCTTTTGTGGCCTTATAGTAGACAATTATTTATTCAATCATATTTCTGCCCACAGGACAGAAGCTTCGTCTCTGTTGATCATAATATCTTAAGTTCCTAGGTATATGTGTTGTTAATGTTTGCTACATGTGAAATGGATGAACAACTGAGCCAACACGGAGTGATACATGACCTTCCTGGAGAAGGAGGGAAAGAGTGATCAAAGCTCAAAGACAATAGGAGAGGAATTCCAGGTAGAAGTCTCTGAACCCAGAAGCTCATAGGACTGGGCGAGCTTGAGCATCACCTAGACTGCAAATGGACTGGTGTTGTTGCCACCTGAGTTGTGATGGTAGTGGGAGTGGACAGCTATAAGGCAATCACACATTGCTGGCGACTGAAGATAAAGATGAAGTACCATTGACCAATGTTGGGCCTGACAGTGGTAGACAGGAAGTGGGTGCCTCTCATCTCAGACCTTAATGGATTCGTCTTCTGCAAATCCACATGTACTCAGGCTCCCTTCCTTCTGTTTACTTTTGTTATTTTTGTTGTTTTTTTAAATTTCCTCCTAGAATAAGATCTTGTAAACTTTTCTGAATATGCTCCACAATAAGAAATTCATAAAATATGGTAATCAACTCATCGATAAGTCAATAGATGATAAGTAGATAAATATTCCATACTATTCGGTTCCCTTCTGTTCCATTCCATTTCAGTCAATTCCTAGGTGTGGTGGTTTTCCTCACATAGCTGATGCCTTCAAACAAAGTTCTTTCTATCTGGGTCATGATGTGAATATCTTATTTTTTTTAACTGAAGATTACATTTTTGAAAAGTCTTAGTAATCCTCGTCTATAGCCTGAGGCCCAGGCACAGACATTTGTACATCAGAGAGCACACTCCAAACTAATGGCTGTTCACCCTAAGATCACTCAGCTCCCTTGCTGGGAGACTTCTGTGAAGAAGAACTGGGGCCCTGCCTTCAGCATCGTTGCTTAAGGACTAGGCTGCTTTTTTCACAGTGTACTCCTGGGCATGCCAGTAGAGCAGTTGCCTTTGAAAGCATAGCTGCATTAAAGGAGTTCTTAAAATGACCTGGATCCCAGGTTAGGGAGTCCCAGAAGATTTCTTATGAAGATCATCATTGCTGATATGTCATCCTAGCAAAAGGCACTTTGTAGACTGGGCTTTGTCCAGTGTGGTGGGAGTCTGCCTGGTTGATAGGTTGTTGATATTAACTTGCAGGAGGGAAAAGCATTTTTTGAAGTAAATCTTTGCCCAAAGAAAGCAAAAGCCCTCCACATCACCTCTAGAATGGGGGAAGGCAGTGGGTTGTTGGGGGAGAACACAGAATTGGGAGCTAGAAGACACAGGACTCAGTCTACCACTGCGTCCTTGAGAGCAATGGCTCCTATTGCATTAGTCAGTTTCCTGGTACAAAATGGGTGTAACAATATCCTCCCTCGACCCCACAGAGACATTTTGGGGCATTGCCATGCTCCAAAAACTAATACAAGCTATCACAGTTTGCATGGAAGTGGAGAAGTGAGAGCTAATAAATGCCTTCTGATCAATACTATCTGTTATATCAGGAAACATATCCCAGAGACACAAAAAACTGACAAATGAAGCAGTGCATTAAGTTCTAAAGCCAGAACTCAACCCCAATGACTTTCTAGTTTAAAATTCTTGCTGTAGCCACCATGCTGTGTGACAAACATCCCAGTTCCCATAAGCCATACTACTGCCTGCCTGCATTTCTCCATGGTTGTCACTGGAAACGTGAGCATTTCAGTGTATCTTGCATATCAATTTTCCCGGCTCTCTGCTTGCATTTTTCTTTTGGGAACTCTTAAATTGTGATTTAAAAAAAAAAACACCTGTATTATTAAATTTACTCTGACACATAGGCTAGCTCACTGTAGCATTTGAAGTAGCAGTGAACAAAATTAGCACTATACTTAAAACCAGCATTATAAACCCTCAAGCCCTAACTCCAGGAGTGCCCACCTGTCAGATCCAGCCATTCGCTCAGGAGACATGCTGATGAAGGGCTGAGAAAGGAGATTTCAGTACATGACACAGGGCAGCCAGGGGAAGATGGCCCACCAGCCAATCTTCAATCATCATCTGGGCATAGCCATTTGCCTTAGTCATTTAGAAAGCTTGTTCACAAGCTAGTTGGGGGCTGGGCCAGGGGTGGCCTGAGGTGGCACCATAGATGGTCTGATAGTCCATTGTCATAGGGTTGGTCTGGTAGGCCCTCATTACAATAAGAATCCTTAATGGCTAGCAGTTGGTCTGGGCTCCTGTCCACTTCTTCCTGGTTTCCAAAATGGCTGCTAAGTGATAGTAGGAGGAAATAGCTCAGGGTTCAGGCTAAAGGACATAGAGACAACATGGAGGAGGCTAGGATGCCCAGCTTTGACCTGACTCTTCACCAAGCTGTGTGCCCAAATTAAAGAGTCAGTGTTGCTCAGCAGAAACCAGCTTGTAAACGTCACTTCTGTATTCAGGAATGCAAGTCGCTCAGGCGGAAAAATAAGTAACTGAACTCGTGCCTTCTTCATTCCCTTTTCAAATGTGAAAACTGTCATGGCACAAATGCCATCAAAAAGAAATATAGATTCCCCTGTCTTCATTTAGACAAAGGTTTACTGAGGAATAATTAATAGGTAATAAAAAAAATCATTGCTTTTGGTGTAGTCTGAAGACTTCTCAGAAATATGTAGCATCCTGTGACTAACTTCAACGCCATGATACACGTCATTCCCAGCCATTCCCCAAGGATGCCACGTATACCATGCCTGCTGGTCTCAGGTCACAAGAATCACTGATCTGATTTCCCTATACTTTTGTCTTTTTAAGGCTGTCACATAAATAGAATAATATATAGCACCCTACAAGTGAATCTCCTAAGAGTTTTGAAATCTATCTGCTTCCTCATGAGGATCAGTAATTTATTCCCTTTCATTGCTGAATTAATATTTCATAATATAGAATCCCAATATGTTTATTTCCTTACCACCTGATGAACATTTGGGTTGTTTCCATTATTTTCAGGCTTAAAACTTCCTTAAGTCTTTGCATGTAGATATTTTGTAGACAAGTTTACATAGAAGGGTAACTACTTTTGAGTTAATCTGAGTTTTCAATGAGGTAGATGCTGGATTAGACACACAAGTGAGTTATGGCAGTGCTTATGGAATAAAAAGCTGAGCGAACAAGAGGAAGACAAGAGAGCCTTCAGATCACAAAACAAAACAAAACAACAACAAAAAAATAGACCCGATGACTGTGATAAAGAAGGAAAAGAAATTAAACAAGAAAAAT
Organism: Perognathus longimembris pacificus; assembly: GCF_023159225.1. Classification (NCBI taxonomy): domain Eukaryota; kingdom Metazoa; phylum Chordata; class Mammalia; order Rodentia; family Heteromyidae; genus Perognathus; species Perognathus longimembris. The sequence continues at coordinate 11,215,506 of NC_063172.1, forward strand.
TGCAGATTAGAGTAATCCTCCAACAGGTTTGGCCAGACCTGTGGGGAGTCTGAGCTCATTTTGTCTTTGGAGGGCTCTCACAGAAATCTCCTGATTAGTATGCACATTAGGCTCTGAGCAAGGACTGGCAAAAAGCCACAAAATACTTCTGTGTTGGTTTGATCCCGTTAACGGGACTACATTGGTGGGTCCACAGAATACAGCATAGGGCTTATTCATTTTGTCTCTTTATCAGTTGACGAAACTTTTTATTTTTTTCTCTCAGCTTTGATGAATAATATGCCCACACATATTTGCATACAAGGTTTATATGGACATATGTTTTCATTTCTCTGGGTATATCCCTACAAGTAGATTTCTGTATCATGTAGTAACTCTCTGTTTAATTGCATGAAAAACTAGCAGACTGTTTAATAACAGATCTGTATGCTTTTACATTTTCATTGTTCATATATGATAGTTCTGTTTTTTTTGTTGTTGTTGTTTGTTTTCAATCTTGCTAGTTGCTATTATCCAACTTCTTGATTCTCTTAGGAGGCGCAATGTTCTATTTTCTCATGGCTTTGATTTGTATTTTACTGATGACTAATGATATTGAGCTTTTCTTTTTTTCTTTATTTTTTTTTACCAGTCCTGGGGCTTGAACTCAGGGTCTGGGCACTGTCCCTGGCTTCTTTTGCTCAAGGCTAGCACTCTACCACTTGAGCCACAGCGCCACTTCTGGCCTTTTCAATTTATGTGGTACTGAGGAATCAAACCCAGGGCTTCATGTATGCTAGGCAAGTATGCTAACACTAAGCCACCTTCCCAACCTGACATTGAACATTTTTAACGAACCTATTGGCTATTGTATATCTTCTTTTTGACATTCGTACTTGGATGGCTCTCTTGATTTAACCTAGGTCATTGGCCTTTGGATTACTGAGGAGTTAAGACTTTAAAAAAACATATTCTGAATACAAGCTCCTCGTTAGAGATATTTTAAGCAAATATAATATTTAATAATTATATTTGATCTTATGTGTTGTTTTTTACTTCTCTTATGATGTCCTTTGAAACACAATTGTTTTTAATTTTGTGAAGTTTAATTTATTTTTGGTTTGTTGCTTTTAATTTTGGTTTCCTATCTAAGATGCAAGAGTCATTTGCCTAATCTGAGATCATGGGTTTTTTTTAAGAGTCTTGTACTTTTAGTTCTTATATTTATGATTTTGATATATTTTGAGTTAATCTGTCTATATGGTATAAATCAGAGTCCAATTTCACTCTTTTGCAAAAGTTATTTGTCTCAGATCATTTGTTAAGAAAAAATATCTCCCACTAAGCTGCCTTGACACACTTGTCAAAAATAAATCTATAGACAGATGGTTTTATTTCTGGCCTCTTATTCTACTAGCCTATGTGGATATCCTTGTTGCAGAACCAACTATTTGGATTAATACCAATTTGTGCTAAAATGTGAAATTAAAAAGTGTGAGTCCTCCTATTTAGTCTCTCCTTTTCAAGATGCTCTGGCTATTCTAAATCTCTTGCAATTACATGTGAAATGTAGAATAGCCTATTTCTATACCGAAATCAGCTGGGACTCTGAAAGGGGTTTTGCTGAATCTGTAGATCAGATCGTATAGTATTGTCATCAGAACAACACCAACTATTCTGAGCAGTGAAAATGGGAGCCTTCCCCTATTTAGTTTAATTGTTCAAAAATGTTCCTCAATAATTTCGTTTTCAGATTATATGTTTCCTACTCATTGTCTCACATAAAATATGGCATATTGGTTTTGTGTGTAGTATCCTGTCTTTCTGTAAGTCTTCTGCCAATTGTTCCTCCAGGGTCAAACAGAATGCTCTTGCTTTTGCTGAGCACCAGATGAACTAATTGGCTTGCATTCGGGGTCTCATGTTGAATGAAAAATAGCCTTTTCTTTTTTTTTTTTTTTAGCCAGGCTTGTAGAGTTGCATTTGCACATATTAAATTAGTGTACAATGATACAATTATCCCATAGAATACTTGCTTGAACAGTTTTATATGAACCAACCAGAACTGACAGGAATAAAAATACACATCAGTGCCGAACTATAGACTTCCTCATCTGTGACACATTTATGAGAGATTAAAATATAAACAACGAGATGGCAGCAGATGATATATGCTGAAGCTGTGCAAAAATCAACTTAACATAGCAGCACAAGTTAAGGAATTGGTGATATTTAATGGGTTAACACTGTTAAGTGTGAGTGTCTGTATTGCAGTTTATAAAATAACTGAATTAAAACTATAAAATTTGTATTAACTCCTTAGGCTCCATAAAATAGTTTGGTTGTCTCTGTTTTATTCTACGTGTATACAACAATAATAATAATAGTAATAATAATAAGTAACCCTTTCCATTGTGATTAAGTTTTTGGAGTACATACTATGGGTGAAGCATGGTTCTGTGAGATTTAAACACATTTATTCATTAAACATTTATTTGCATTCAATAGATGCTAGGGCCTGTGGAGAGTTTCCTCTGTGTTAGACAATATTTTAAATCAGCGATCTTCATCAAAGAATGGTTTTGCTTCCTATGGAACAGTTGAAACTATTTGGAGCTGTTTTGCCTGTTATAACTGCTATCTGGTGGAGAGCAGGCGGTATGCCATTAAACACTCAACAGTACACAGGACAATCTCCCACCAAAAGAACTTCCCTATTGAAATGTCAACAGTGTCAAGGTCGAGAAACCTGATTTTGACTGCAGAGATGCAACCATGATCAAAACAGATAAAAGACATGTCTTCACAGGACTTCTATTTCAGTGGGGAGAAACAAACCATATAAAAAGTAAATGTTTATCAATAACACTGGAAAGTAAGGAAGGCTTTTTAGTACGAAGAGGAAAACAATTGCTGGGGAAGAAAGATCGGAAGTATGTGGGCGTGACTGGTGGAAGGCTGGGCTTAGACATTTTAAATAGAGTTTTTAGGGAAGGCCTTGCCTAGGATGTGACTAGGGAAGATCGTCCTGAAGGAGTTGAGGGAGCAGATACGCAGACCCGGGCAAGATCATCCCTGTTTTTTGTTTGTTTCAGGGAAACAGCAAGGAGAGTATTGTAACCTGCAAAAGAATGGGAGTGGGCACCCATTAAGATGAAGGCAGAGGGATTATAGACCAGTGTAAGGATTTGCACTTGCTCTGAGTGAGTAGGAGGCACTACAGAGTCCACTGACATTGTTCTGACACTAGCCCCACCATTTCACCACTAGGACTTTCATCTTCCTAACTCTACACATGAATGAACAACTCCTTCCCACACAAGAACATTAAGTGTTTTCAAAGCATGCTGCTGGCCATTGCACTCACTGACTATAGAGATTTTTTTTTTAAGTAGAAACAAAAAGAAAGGGTGTGCTGACTTGGACAAGTTTTCCACAGTTAAAGATAAGAAGCAGTGGGATTCAGGACCTATATCCTAAGATGGGGGAAAAGAATGTTGTGAATGTCTGCACTGTACGAGAGGATACAGATACAAGAAATATACTTTGTTAGTTTTGTCATTCAAAGGATGATAAACTTCCCTTTATTGAACAGGAGGAGGCTAGGGTCAGAGTTGGTTAGAGATGGAAATGGTTTTTGATGTGTTTAATTTGAACATGTAGAGATAGTGAAGGATTTCACTTCCTCAGGAAATGGGCATTGCCACTACCCCATTCTGCAAATGAGGAGGATATAGGAGATTAAGTAACTTGTTCATTATCATCCATTTGTGCAGCAGTGTAGCTTGGAGTTTGATGATAGAAATGGATGTCTGTCTGTCTGCTCTCATTGGATCCTCTTTCCTTGATGGTATCCTTTCTATATGTTGCCTTGGTACTAGCTCTTGATTTCCTACCTGCAGAAAATCTCTGCATTGAAGTAAGGTCTTGAGATAAAGCTTTTCACGTAAGTGGCACCTGAAAGTGAAATCTCAATCCATTTTTTCCTTGATGGGATATCCTAAACCCAACCACAATGTACAATCTAGGAAAGAAAATGAGAATTCCTCTGTTATAAGCAGCTTAGAAAAAAATCAGTAATTGAACATCTACATAAGATATATACATCACTTATTGGACATCCGCATTAAAAAAATCACTGGCTTTGAGCCTAGCAGATAGATATTCCCATAGGAATATCTGAATAAAAATAGTCATAAGCCTGCTTGAATCTTCAATTGTGCTTTCCCTCTTCCTGAAACCCGTTTTTTTTTTTTTCTGCTAGAAATCCACATTACCAGTCAGCCTCTCTCACACACTTGTCATTGCACATTGGTATCAACACTTAGCTCTTTTGTGTTGGGCAAATGAGACAACACTTGTGAGAAGCCCAGGCAATCAGATGAATTTTCTATTCTAATGCCTAATCTCCTTTTGTGGAAGGGAGGTGATGATTAATGAGTAAAGTTCGGAGAATAAAAGTTCTAAAAGTGAAAAGATGATCATGATTTCACCACAGTGTAAATGTGCTCAGAATGCCACTAACTAGGACACTTAAAAATCATACTAAGTGAAGTGAGCCAGACCCAAAGAAACATAGACTCTATGGTTTTCCTCATTGGTAATAATTAGTATATATCTAGGATGGTCCTAACAGAAGATCACAATAGCTCAATAGTTATGTACATATGAACACATAAGATGATGCTAAGGGAAATGAATTCCAAGTTACGGAAACAGGTGGCTTATCATATTGTTGTTGTTATTTTTAGCATACTATGTGAAATTATTTCTGTTTTCTTTGGTTTATATTCCATATGTTTTAGCCCCTGTTGTCATTGTATTTGATTTTTGGTACACTGGGTATTGTATGTATGTTTGTCTGAAACAGGGAACATCAAATGGAGAGACAAGGGTAAAATGTGAACCAATGCAACAGCAATACAGGACAATATATTGTAAACCAACTGTACAACTCAAGGGTGGGGGAAGAGTGGGGAAGGATAGAAGGTGGGAGAAAAATGAGGGAGGAGGTAACAAGTTTGACAAGAAATGTACTCACTACCTTACATATGTAGCTATAACCCCTCTGTACATCATCTCAACAATAAAAATTAAATAAAACATGGTTAAGCATAGTAAATTCTGTATCATATATGCTGTACTCCAATTAAAAACAATAAAGGAGGCTCCCTTTGACAGACTAGAGGATAGGGAGGAAGAAACAGACCCACAGTCAGGACTGAGCAAGTTCATATGAAGTGGTCGATTCTTCACTCCCTCTCACAGGTGCCCGGGAGCCTTGATTTCTAGGAGATGCTTTTACAAATGCAGCTGGGGGAGGGAGGGAGGAGGAGGAGGAGGAGGAGGAGGAGGAAGAGGAGGAGGAGGAGGAAAATAAAGTCCATTCTGTACAGACACCCTCAGCCACAGACCACTGGTTACAGTACCTTCACGACATAGCCTTCTTTTTACCCCTCCTTTCCTTCCCATGCCCCAGCCAGTTTTCCTGAAATGAGTCTGATCAGCGAGCATTGATATTTTCCCATTATGAGTTTCCACAATTGTAGTGATTTGGAATAACTCAGATTTATTATCTCATGGTCCTATGTCTTGGAAGTCCAGGTTAGCTCAGCTGGTATCTTGACTGCAAGTTTCCCAAGGCCCAAATCAAGGTCTCAGCAAAGCTGTGCTCCTTTGTGAAGGCTCTGGAGAGAAGTCTATTCCCAGGCTCATTCAAGTTGCTGAGCAAGTGCAGTTCTTTGTGTTTTTGAGATTGAGGACACTGTTTCTATGCTGGCTTTCAGCCATGGCCAGTTGGACATCCGCTCAGATAGCCTGATCACATAGTTTTCTTTTGAATTCCTTCCAGCAACTGTGGACAGAGTCCTCTCGGGCTTTTAATCTTCCACACTGACTTTCTCAGCTTCTACTACTTCCTCTTTAACTTGCTCTTTTGATTAGATTGAGCCCACTCCGATAACAGGATAATCTCTCTGTTTTAAGGACAATTGATTAGGAACCTTAATTATATCCCCAAAGTCCCTTTGGAGCAATATACAGACTTCTGCTTGATTGGACACGCAAGGGAAGAGATGTGAGAGGACTTTTGTAGAGTAAGTTTGCCTCCCCTACGTCTCATCAAAAGACGTCCTTGATTCCCACATATAATTTCAACAGAAACCGGTTTCTTCTTCCCGTGGTTTGTATTTGTTTAAATAGTTTATATAAACTGAGCATTCTATAGTAATTTTGTTGTGATTTTGTTACTTGTAAGTCCTTCACACTGCCTGTTTGCTATTCAGGACAGGGGCAGACCCACAGTAGAAGGTCAATAAACAGCTTCTGAATGTGGAAAGCCCACTGCTGGCAGCATTAGCACTAGGGAGACCCAGTGCATATGGCGCTGGTGGTAGTCTTTCTGAGATCAGTGCCCAGCTCTGTGTTTGACTTTGGCATAGTTCTTATCCTCGGGCTACCATCATGCTTCCTCTGTCAGTGAGAGATGTTAAGAATGCAATTCCCTGTGAGGATTAAGTGAGTTAATATAAGGTTGCTTGCTGGCAAAAATGGTTATCTACTTGCAGGACACTGCAGTTTGACCTTTATCTCTCTCATATCTGCAATTGTGTATGAAACTATAATATATGATATATGTGAGTGTGTGTATCTGAGAGAGGCACACACACACACACACACACACACATACACACACACGTGACTTTGTTTAATAAGTAGAATAAGCCAGGGTATGGTTCATGGAAATTGTTAGAAAATAGAAGAATAATAAAGGAACCCTCTGGAGAGATAATGTGGTGGAGGTATAACTTGTGCATTTGTAGGCTTTTGTTTTTAAGTAATACCCAGCCACTGATGGCCCAGAGCAGAATACTGATTCATCATGAGCAAGGTGGGCTGCATTTGCCGGCTATGCTGCCAGCTGTCATCTTTGATGTGGAGCAGGCTTGCTTTCATTCAATATCTGTCAATCTAGCTTTCAAGAGGCAGCTTCGAAAGTGGCGAGCTGGCTTTGTCATGGCTATGGATTGGAGCCGAGAGAACTTTTTTGTGCTTTGTTTGGTAGGAGCCATTTACTTTTTGCTGAGCTAGAATCTAGCCTGCTATCATGCATTGTGCAGTCAAATTCCTTGGCAGCCTGGTGAGGCTCTGAAATTCTTCCAAAGAGAAGGCTCCTGGTGCTGGCCCTCGCTCAGGTGCTGTGGGTGCCTGAGGCTGAACTCCCTTTTGATCTTTGCAAATCCCCCTCAGTGTGAAAGAACTGGTCCTGCTGTCTCAGGAAGGACAGCTTTATGCAGTGAAAGTACATCAGAGTGGAACAAATCCCTGGAGAAGCTTAAAAAAAAAACAAAAAAAAAAAGGTAGAATAAGACAAAATCAAAAGCAAATTCTTACCATGGAGCATTCCTAATGTATTTTCCAGAAAACACATTACTAAATTTGATAAGCATAATTTAGAGATGATTATTAATTAAGCCTAAGTGAAAATTCCTCCACTCACATTCATTCATTTATTGCTCCAACATCATTTGTGACGCCTAGATATTTTTGCTAGGCATCAGAGGAGTGAGGTGAGTATACGACTATTAACTTAGAAATAGTTTATGATTTTAATGATAAAAGCTGAGCTTTCAAAACATGTCCCCATGGAACAATAAAAGACCTAGAATAGCAAAAACAATCCTAAGCAGAAAGAACAGTGCTGGAGGAATCACAATACCCAACTTCAAGCTGTATTATCAAGCTATAGTAATAAAAACAGCATGGTATTTGCACCGGAACAGATCTGAAGACCAATGGAACAGAATTGAAGACCCAGAAATGAACCCACAGAACTATGCCTACTTAATCTTTGATAAAGGAGCTAAAACAAATAGTTTGGAAGAAAGATAGCCTCTTTAATAAATGGTGCTGGCAAAGCTGGTTCAACACGTGCAACAAACTAAAACTAGATCCTTATATATCACCCTGCACCAAAATCAATTCCAAATGGATTAAAGACCTCGAAATCAAAACAAACACCATGAAAACACTAAAGGAAGAAGTAGGAGAAACACTTGGGCTCCTTGGTGCAGGACGGAACTTCCTTAACAAAGACCCAGAAAGGCTACAAATCAAAGAAAGGTTGGGCAAATGGGACTGCATCAAACTGCAGAGCTTCTGCATGGCAAAGGACATAGCTCGCAAGATAAACAGAAAGCCCACAGACTGGGAGAAGATCTTTACCGGCCATTCAACGGACAAAGGCCTCATATCTAAAATATATGCAGAACTAAAAAATTACCTTCCTCCAAAACAAAACCGCAAAGAACCAATAGCCCCCTTATCAAGTGGGCTAAAGACTTACAAAGAGACTTCTCTGAGGAGGAAATGAGAATGGCCAAGAGACATATGAAAAAGTGCTCTACATCACTGGCCATAAAAGAAATGCAAATCAAAACAACATTGAGATTTCATCTCACCCCAGTAAGAATGTCATATATCAAGAAAACTAACAATAACAACTGTTGGAGGGGATGTGGCCAAAAGGGAACCCTTCTTCATTGTTGGTGGGAAGGTAAACTGGTTCAACCACTCTGGCAAGCAGTATGGAGATTCCTCAGAAGGCTACATATAGAACTCCTCTATGACCCAGCAGCCCCACTTTTGGGTATCTATCCAAAAGAACACAAACAAAATCACAGTAAAGCCACTAGCACAACTATGTTCATCGCAGCACAATTTGTCATAGCTAGAATCTGGAACCAACCCAGATGCCCCTCAGTAGACGAATGGATCAGGAAAATGTGGTACATATACACAATGGAATTTTATGCCTCTATCAGAAAGAATGACATTGTCCCATTTGTAAGGAAATGGAAGGACTTGGAAAAAATTGTACTAAGTGAAGTGAGCCAGACCCAAAGAAACATGGTCTCTATGGTCTCCCTTATTGGGTATAATTAGTACAGGTATAGGCAAGTCACAGCAGAGGATCACAAGAGCCCAATAGCTATACCCTTATGATCACATAAGATGATGCTAAGTGAAATGAACTCCATGTTATGGAAACGATTGTTATATCACAGTTGTAACTACTTTCAATGTCTCATGTGTATCTGTAGCTTCTATTATTGACGATGTTCTTGTATCACCTTCCCGTGGTTGTACCTACACTATCTCTGTAATCTTATCTGAGTATATTGGAAACCATGTATACTGGTATTAGAACTAGGAAATTGAAAGGGAATACCAAAATTGAGAGACACGGGGTAAAAAAAGAAAAACAACTACAAAAGCAATACTTGCAAAACTGTTTGGTGTAAGTGAACTGAACACCTCATGGGGGGAAAGGGAAAGGGGGAGGAGGGAGGGGGATACGAGGGACGAGGTAACAAACAGTACAAGTAATGTATCCAATGCCTAACGTATGAATCTGTAACCTCTCTGTACATCAGTTTGATAATAAAAATTTGAAAAAAAAGTAACACTAAAATATAAGAAAAATAAATTGCATGTATAATTTAAAAAAATATATTACAAATGCTAAAAAAAAGAAAAATGTCCCCAAAGAAGTTTCACAGGAGATGTGTGCTTATAACTATGCTCCCCAAACGTTAATGATCAGAGAAATTATACCAAAGTAGACATCATGTACCTATCTTTTAATGGGTTTGTGGGAATTGTCATGGGCATTGGTGGGAATCCTCTGCCTCAGATGTCCTGGAAGATGGGTAGAATATGATATCACACTCATGTTGCTAATGCCACATTTAATGCTAAAGTGATGTTGCAGGTGTAGTTAAGCTTACTCATCAGTTGGTTTTCAGTTAACTTAAAGTGATTATTCTGCTGAATTCAAATCTCATCACTTTCTAAGTATAGAGTTCCTCTGTCTGGCAATGGAAGAAGTGAGAAGGGGAGGCTTTAGTGTGAGGGAGGTTTCTCTTTCTGAGATGCAGGGAGCCACGAAACAAAGATCTAAGGGCAGTCGGTGGATGCTTAAGGAGACACAGCTACCAGCCAGCAAGAAAACAGGCACCTCGGTCCTACCACCTAATGAATTCTGCCAATGATCTAAGAGCGTTTTGAAGCAGATTCTTCTCCAAAGTTACCATTGACACCGTGAGTTGCCTTGACACCATGACTTCCAACTTTTGGACCCGGAAACAAAGAATCCAGCTGTGCCTGCTGGGACTTTTGACTTCCAGAACTACGGGATTATAAATGAGTACTGGTTTTACACTGCTGAGTCTATAGTCCCTAGCTACCTAGCAATAATAGACTTCCAACACCATCCCTGGTTATTCTTTGCGTCCATAAATAGCTTGAGGTAAGATGTTTACATGTTTGTAGATGGCTTGTGGTTACGATGCCTTCCAAACTAAGGTGGGGGGGGGGCGTTGAGAGAGCCACAGGGTCTTTTGTGATTGATAATGAAGCTCTCTCCTTATATTTGTGCAATCTCTTTTACAAAATATGTTTGCATAAATATATGATCCTTTTCACCTTGTGCGAAATCTGTTTTATTTTTAGTTGATTTTAAATGTTACATTCTTCAAATAGTTGTACAAAGGAGTTTTGATGTAACACGTCCATTTGTGCATACAATGAATCTTGATCAGAGCCTTCCTTTCCATTATTCCCCTCCCATCTCTCCTTATCTCATCTAGTTCCCCCAAGTTTCTGAATTCCGTTTTCATGTATGTACATTGGCTATATGATTATGGTGATCTACTATTCTTTTCATTGGTCTACTCCCACCTCCTTTAAATCTCCACTCACTTCAATCAAGATGCTTCAGTTTCCTGGGATTCATGTTGCTGAATCATGATAATGATTCCAAGGGATTAGAGCATGGACTCTCTCCACTCCAGAGTGTGTGTGTGTGTGTGTGTGTGTGTGTGTGTGTGTGTGTGTGTATGTGTGTATATATATACATACACACACACACACACATATATATATATACATTCTTCTACATGTGACAAATAGGTTTATATTTTAGGTCTTACTTGTGAAGATGAAGAGGTGGGGAGGCTTTGCTGAGGGACCAGCTTGTTATATGCTAGGAGAGGGATTTGAATTCTGACCTGAGGAATGACCACGAGATAAGTTTTCCTATCTGTCTTTTTCTTTTATCACTCTTGACCAACATTGTCATCATTGTTGTTGTCAGTATTCAGGACATTTTCCTTCTGCTGCTTGTTTACCAAATGCTCATGAGCTTAATAAAGGCCAATGAAGACAACATTTTAAACAGTCAAGCACTTACCATTGTTTTTATCACCCAAGTGGACAAACAAATGACAAGTGTCGTCTTGGTGATGTGCCATACTTTGGGGATTTGGAAATAGAATTATGGATAAACTGTGGCATGTGTCCAAAACAGATACACAGACAGACTTTCTACAGTTGGCTCATTAAAGAGGTCAAAATCCACTCAGCATTTCTGTAAATATGTTTATTTATTAATTTCTGTATAATCTTATCCTCTTCTTTTTCTCTGTTAAAAAAAAGCTGTTTAGACGATGCATTCATATTTACATTATTCTAGAAGATTTTTCTATGGTCATTTAACCTATGTTGGAGAGATTGCAGTGCACAAGATTCCAGATGTGTATCATCTTATACCTAAACCAGGAACTCCCTGGGTGTGGTAGTTCATGCATGAAATCCTAGTACTTGGGAGATTGTGATTGAGAAAATCATGGTTCAAGGCTAGCTTGGCAGAAAAAATATTATCAAGTATAATATTATATACTTGTGGTCTCAATTATATATGGGATTATGGTCCCAGCCAGACCAAAACCATGGAACTCCAATTGAGAACAAAAAAAGCCTAAAAGCAAAAAGGACAGGTGTGCCTCCTGCCAAATAAGTCTGAGGTCCTGAGTTCGAACTCTAGAGCAATAATATACATACATATATACATATATATGTACATGCGTGCATGCATACATACATACACACATACATACATACACACATACATCACACAGGAAAACTCCTCTGGACCTCCTGTCATCCTCCAAGTCCTTTAGAATGATGGGACATGAGCAGGACTCGGGAAGGTCAACAAAACTGTCTGTGTTCTTCTCAGGTCTCCTTTTGTCCCTTTTGAGTCAATCCAGCTGTCCAAGGAGCCTGTCCAGCTGAGACTAATGGCCAAACTACTGTGAACACAGAGTGAATGACTACTCAGAGTCACAATTCCTTGTTGTGCCTCTCTCTCTCCTCTCTCCCTCTCTCTCTCACTCTCTCTTCTCTTATAATATTTATTTTTCCTAAGATTCTTGTTGAAGAGTAGACAAAATCCAAGTAGCAATGTCAATTAAATATGAAATCTGTCTTGGTGATCTAATCACCCTTGGTGATCTAATCAGATGATTTGGGGTTACTGGAGTAGGCTAATATAGATCTCAGCATCTGATGCGATGTGCCCTACAACACCTGTCATCGTGGGAATAGGAGCATGTGGGGGTGATAGTCCCCTTCCCCAAAGAACATCCTGAGCTTTGCTGATGCCTTAAAAATGTCTGTCTGCAGTTACAGGGAGGCTTGGAAAGAACATTGTGTGACCAGTACCTGTTCTGGAATTCCTGCTTGAGAAGTTTCGACGGGCTTGTCCTCAGTCCAGGTTTCATGGTAGGCCCTCCATTCCTGCGGTAGGTGAGGGTAAGTGCCCTAGCCCCTCCCCGCTGCTCAGCCATCACTGTGTCCATATACCGTCGCTGGAAGCCACTGTCATGTTCTCTGTAGATCGGTGGGCAAGCTCCCATGGCTGTTCTTTGCAGACAGATGGAAGGGACACAGGGCCAATAACCAGTTTTATTTGCTAGATGACAAAAGCAAGATTAAATCAACCAGGGACTCCTACTTCTAGCAGGCATCAATGGCCGAAACAAGGACCGAGAATTGAAGGATTCTCCATGTTGGGTGGCTGTGTGACGGAGGAGGGCTGGATGAAAGTGGGGGTGTGCTCACATCCCTCCAAAGAAAAATAAATGTGTTATGTCTATTTCTTTTCTATCAAGAACAGATGAAAAAAAAATCAAAGTCCCATCTGTTCTGTGTCAATATTAGGATTGTACGTTGCATTTTTATCAAAAGCAGGCTTGCCATGGTGGGGCTTATACTTTTGCAATGCGCATAGTAACCTGAAGCAGCTAAAAGAGAAGTCTGTACTTTGGGCTCCCTCTTGCACCTGTGTTTGTGGTCCTCCAGAATTTGATGTTTCTAATTCATTTGTTTGACCAGAGGGCCCTTTGAAAATCAGGTAAAGGTAGTTGCTTGGGCCTCTAGAACCAGCACAGAAAAGGGACTGTGGCTGTCGGCCTAGCAGTACAATTAATTGTCTTGGACGACTTCAGCCTGAGCCTCAGCAATGACACACTAGCCTGTTAGCTCATCCTGTGCATTTGAGGGCTACTGGGCTAAATCTATTCAGGAGTCATATCAGGGCAGAAGCTGGGTGGAGCTTTCTTCCAGTTTCTCTCCTCTGCACTGAGAGTCGCCCTCTGCTGGTCAGCAAGCAAGTGCAGATAAATTTGCTTGTAAATTGCTCTTCTTCCAGGCAAAGAACAATAGACAAAGCCATATACCTCCCTATTCTTGCTGCTTTTCAGGCCTGCTCTGTATACCCAAGGTTGATTCCATCCCATTTCAGTTATCAGGAGGATAAAATATCCCACTCTGTAATGATCCAAAGGAAACGAATCTCATCTCACACCCTTCAGTTGGTGCTTCAGTTGATGCATATTTCGGTTACTGGGATTACTGCAGTGAATGAATGGCTGCTCCTGAAAATTAATGTCAACCTGTTCTTGAACTACAGGCTGTGCTGGGAGTCTTCCAGATGATCTCTGTTTAGGAGAGAGTCCTCAAATGACTCTTCTAGCTGCACACATACAGGAGTGACTGAAGGAGTATTCATCAGGGCATGCATGCAGAGCTGATTTTATGTGAGAAAGGATAGCCTATTTGCATTAAGTATTTGAGCTCAAAAAGAAGCCTGAGAGAAATAAAGCTCAGATGATGGGTCAGGGTGGACCAGAGCTCAGTTGGAAAAAAATTAAAAAAAAATTACCTAAAGAATAGCTTAGGAAACAACAATTATTGTTAGTGGGAATGTGGAGAAAAGGAACCCTGTTGCACTGTTGCTGGGAATATAGAGTAATACAACCACTCTGGAGAGTAGTCTGGAGGTTCCTCAAAAAAACTAATCATAGATCTTCCCTCTACTCAGCCTTGCAACTCCCGGACATCTACCCAGATCATTACAAGCCAGGATACCATACAGACACGTGTGCATCATGTTCATTGCTGCACAAGTCACAATAGCCAATTTGTGGAAACAGTTCAAATGCCCTACAACAGAGGAAAACCAAAAACCACAATGGAACTTTACACAGCCACTAGAAAGAATAAAAAGTTGTCATTTGCAGAGAGAGAAATGGGTGGACATAGAACAAATTATGTTAAGGGAAGTAAACCATACTCTGAGACACAGACGGCACATGTTTTGTTTCATATGCCGAAGCTAAAGCTAAATACACTGGGACACAATAAATTACACAGATCTCTAAGCATTCACACACAATGAGCACAAAGGAGGACACTCCTAGGAGAGGAACACAGAGGTACAATGCATATGTGCCTCTAATGACACAAAATGATATTTACTGAAGTGAAATACAGGAAGTGGAAACAAGAGGTGCTTTTCTTTCTTGCTCTTTTGGTTTTGTTTTCTTTTTGTCTTGTTTGTTTGTCTATATGTCTTTGGGACTGTTGGGGGGACACAGAAATGGAGGCAAAGGGCGGACAAATGCAGCAGTGGTACTCACTGTACCCTATGCTGAGATGAACTCTACAACTTGTGGGGGCGGGGAATGGGAGGGAAAAACTGAGAGACAGCGAGGGAAGGGGTGACACTATCCAAAAGGAAATGTACTCTTTACCTGATTTATGTAGCTGTAATCCCTCTGCTTTTATTATTTTCAAATTAAAAAAAAAAAGAATAGCTTAGGGAGGTGGGCCACGTTGACAGACCACATTATGTACTGGGAGACAGGAAAAGAGTTGGCTTTGGCTATGTAGTGGCCCAAACCGGACACAGAAACACCTGTTACATCTTAGAGTCAAGTTGGCTGAGCTTGTTCTGCTCTTTATCAATTAACTAGACCAATTGGCCAGCAGTGGACAGGGCATCCAAGCTCTCCAGAGTCAACCTGATATTGGACAACATGGCAATGGGAAGAGATGAGGTCTGGAAGAAGAGCCACTTGCTCTCTCCTGTGCTGTGGTGTAGAAACCATCCCTGTAGACAGCACAGATCTGATGACACACAGCCACGGCAGCTGCCGAGGAGGTCGTGGCTCTTTGTCTTTCTGCTAAGAGACTAGGTGGGTATTCTTGTGATTATTCAAAAAAATCAAAGAACTGTAACCATATTTGGAAGTCACACAGAAACAGGCCTATTTTACATCTTCACCTCACATACTCTGAGCTCAAAAGGGAAATTTATAGCTGAACTTTGATAGTTATTTCTGGAATAAAACTCCATCTTTTACCTATTCTGATTGCAATCTCATTGGCCTTATCCTCCCCTCCCCCATTCCCTAATCTCTCTCCCCCCCCCCCCCCGCCTTTTTTTAACTGATGAAAGTATATTCAGTGGAATTTTTCTGACCCCCTAAAAGAATAGGTATGGAAATGTCATGTTTTCCTTTCAAGGACATTTTTGAGGGGATTAGTTCAACAAAGTCTAGTTGTCCTATAGAGAATGTGCCCAGGGTTGCTACATTCCCAGAATTCCCCAAGAGACTGGAGCTGCAGGTCTTCCACCAGCAAGCATCTAACTCTCCTGTCAAAACCACGCTGGCCTCCTGAGAAGAAAATCACTTCTGGGGATTAAAGGTACCCCAATTAAGTTTGCATTAGTGAAAGCGATTTAACTTGAGGTCATATTAAATCAGGCCACAACTGCTAAATGAGTGTAATGGAATTTGCCTTGATGGCTCTTCAGGGCAGAGCTAGAGAAGTGGGTGGAGACAGCAGGGCATGGGTAGGGCACAGAGAGCTGAATTGTTCTCACTACAGTTTAGGAGCCATGAGCTTTTGATGTGTTCATGTTGGAACAAAGACGGGCAGCTGGCAAGATGAGATTGGGAAAATGTTGCATTGGGCCAAAATCACTGAAATTTCAGGAAAAGAACAATGTCTATTAAGATGATTTTTCAGCCCCCGGTATTAAATGTTTACCAAACTATGAAAAGAAGAAATGCACATTGATTACACAATCAGTTTCACCATTTTGACTTAAGTCCTTCCTATGCTATTGTACTGATAGTGCCTCTTACATTTATTTCTCTGAACTGTAATGACCTATTTTACATTTCCCCATAATGGCCTGTGAAGTCCTTAGGAGAAGGGTTATACTTGTGTGTGTTATTCACCTCATCAGCTTTTAATTAGCAATGTGCTCTATTTTTTTTTATTGTGCCTAAGAAGTTAGGTTCTGCATCTAGATTGCTCAGAATCATATCCTAACTCTTTCTATTTCTTGGTTGTCTCAGATGAAGTGCCTAACCTCTCTGTCTCAGAATAAGATAATAATGTCTTCACCAACCAGAGTTTCATGACAATCAAACCACAAATAGATTTTAAATGATTGGAAAAGTGATACATGAACAGTAAATATTAATAACTACTATTTTCTTTATCAGCATTGTTGATACACATATACACCCATAAAAATACCACACTATCTCACTGAGCTAATTTTGTGTATGACATAAAACCTATAATATAGTCATGACTATAGTAAATGGAAAGACTTGTGTGAAGATCAGAGGACAGAATGACTAAGGCTCCAAATGTCTATTGGAAAACCACAGAGCATTTGACAAGTCATTTCTAATGCTGACCATGGCTCAGAAAGGAGCAATTTGTGAATGAGGGTGAGGTGGACTAGTATATTTTTAGTATGTAACTGAGTATTCAGAGTACTGCTTAGGGCCAAAGTCTCTAGGACCTCTAACCATTTTTTTGTTTTTGGTTTTTTTTAGTATTTACCCTGAGGTACAGCTACCTGTCTTTTGACCACACACTGTTTAATCAAAGCTACCTGTCTTTATTGCCTTCACCCTCACCACCCAAAGTGCCCACAGAGCTCTGCTGCTTGTCTCTGAGTTAGCTAGATAACAACCTCTAACTCTTTAGGAGTAGACTATATGCTCATTTTTAGATTTCATTAGGTTCTATGGAGAACCCAAAAGAAGAAGAAAAAAGCACAGATAAGGAGTTGGAGTGCAAGGGATAGAGGATTTCCATTTACCATCCACAAGCCTTGATGTCCTCGGGAAGAGCCATTATTATCTGGGAATCAGTCTCCATAGTTAGGGAAATGGTCGGACCTAGAAAAAAAAATCACATTAAGTAAGGCTCAGAGAAACAAAGGGCACATGTTTTGTCTCATATGTGGAAATGAGATAATAATTATAAACATATATGAAAACACATACATAGACACATATTATATATATATGCAAAAGTAAACAGGTTATCAGGGGTTAGAAAGGTTAAGGGGAATGAAGACAGACAAAGGGAAAGAGAAGGGGTGAGATAATATAGTTATACTATTCAGTGCACATATGTGACCATGGAACAGTTACTTGAGGGGATGGGGGAGTGGGGTTGGGTGCGTGGTGGAGAAGGATGGAAAGGGTGAGACTGGTCAAGATGCATTGTACTCATAAACTGACATGCTGAGCTAAAGCCTCTTAGGGCAACTACTTAATGATCATACAAAATAAAACTTTAAGAATAAGTAATAATAAATGTGTAAATAAGGCAGAGTTATTCCCTACGATTGGAAGATGAGTCCTCTGTTCTGGCGACATGGCTGCCATACATTTGTAGCAGGACCCTGGTCAGTCTCCGCCTTTCTTTGATCCATGTCAATCTTATTTGTACATGCCTATTTTCTCCATTTTTTTTTTTTTTTGGTGCTCCTGCGATGTTTGTCCTTCACTTTCCTGTCAACAGCAATGCTCATATACAGACATTCATGCAGAGAGATAAACTAAATGTCAATATTCATCGTGTGCAGATATGGCTGAGCTCTTTGCATACATTTTAAAATGCAACCTTCATAACAAGCTTATGAGAAAGACATTTATTTCCTTATTTTCCAGATGGAAGAACTAAGGCTAAGAAAGGATTACCAAATTATATATGCTATACTACCCAAAACTGGTAGGATGAAGGTTTCAATCTACTTCCTTGAAATCTATTTTTTAACCATTATGAAACACAGTTACCTAAACAAAGAAAAATAAGGAAAGCATCACATCTGCCCGCAAGTGACTTCACTTTTTAATTAAAGGTAAGTTAAGTAGTGAACAACAAAGAACATGGAGTCATAGGGTGCCCAGATTTTCACTTGAGATGTGACAAGTGAGTTAGTCAGATTCGCCCAAAGCAATGAGGAAGACGACTCTTGTTCAGTGGAGATGCTGCTTCTGCACCCAGATTCAACAGCGGTCTGAGGGCCTTGTTCTTTCCTCTGTCTGCATGGATGAGGGCCTGAACCAAGCAAAGGGCCTGTGACATGACTTCAGAAGGGCGGGCAAACAGACCAAATGATGGAGTCAAAATGGAAGCAATGCGACTGCTGGTTATTTTATATTCATGAGCAACTCTGAGTTAGAACTACTGCCATCTTCATCGTGTAGACCAGGAAACCCAAGAGATCCAAGTGACTCTTTAAAGATACTCCATCCATTAACTTATATTGCTCTCAAATAAGCCTTAGTTTAGTTTTGGAATCATGTTTATAGAGCTTACAAGGGGATGCATTCAGTGTGCTGGTGTCAGCTCCCCTCTGTCCAGTCTATTATGGTGGTAGACTTGTCAATTAAGATACAAAAACCAATACATTGGGCTGGGAATATGGCCTAGTGGTAGAGTCCTTGCCTCACATACATGAAGCCCTGGGTTCGATTCCTCAGCACAATGTATATAGGAAGAGCCAGAAGTGGACCTGTGGCTCAAGAGGTAGAGCGCTAGCCTTGAGCAGAAAGAAGCCAGGTCCTGAGTCCAAGCCCCAGGACTGGCAAAACAACAACAACAACAAAAAAAAAACCCAAAAAACATTTTTGTTTATTAAGCTCTCACCCTTATCTAGATTTTACCATTTATTTCTTTAGCTAATTTTCTAGGTCAATCATGAAAATTTCACAGGCTAGGTGGCCTAAAAATCTGTAGGCTTGAAGTCTAGAATCAAGTTCTGATGCTTGTTAGCAATTGTTAGCGTGCCTTGTTCTCTGATCATTACCTGCATCTTCCCTTGGTATTCTTCCCTATGTCTGGGCCTCTGGGCACAAAGCTCTCTCTTCTTGTAAGGACACATCTATCTTAGGCCACCAGTGTGAACTCCTCCTAGCTTGATTGTATCTGCAAAGACCTTTTGCCAAATCGTTATACTCACAGGCTCTTGACAGAGATGATGGGGTGTGTGTGTGTGTGTGTGTGTGTGTGTGTGTGTGTGTGTGTGTGTGTGTGTGTACTTGTCTTTATATTTTATCAAACCCAGAGTGCTACACCACATTTAATTGCTATGTCTCCTTGTCTCCTAGGATCTATTATAGTTTCTTAGTACTTCCATGTTCTTCCTGACATAGATAGTCTTGAAGAGTACTAGGACCGTACCTTAAGAACTGAGTTTGCCTAACATTTCATCATGCCCAAATTTCAGGTTTCACTTACTGATGAAACATTCCAGAAATGATGCTGCTGGATTACTCTTTTGCCTCCTCCTTGGTGCAGTGCAAGACACTGACATGGACTTATAGGCTTGAAAACTAGATAAATTGCTTGATTTGGGACCTATTTTTCTCCCTGTCCCAATCCCACATACCTTTCCCCAAACATGAGCTTGCAACCTATCCTCTCTCTTATAAATGGAGAACCTCTCCTCATTGCCAATGTTACTGTGAATTGTTAAGCATCCAGCATGTCAAGTGGTATTGCAGACATGTTGGGCATGACTTTGCCTGGTGGGCTTGGCACTCTAAGAGGCAGGAAAGCAGAGGTCATCTGCGAGAGATGAACTACATTTTTTTTAACCTGCCAGTGTCCCAGATGAATTGACAGGAGGGAAAACCAGAACTTGCACTTCTTTTGTAAAAGGTAGATTATGCAAATTCAGAGCTTACATTGAATATTAATGATAATCAAACAAAGAAAGACCTCTTATTAAGTATACTTCAACCTCCAATTCAATTTAATAGTGAAGGGAGAGTATATATAAATGATTGGATTAAAATTCTGAATTTCTAGCCTTGTCATATATTTGCTTGCTTTGTTGTTTATATATACTTGCTCACATATTAATATATTCACCCTGGGACCAAGCAGGCTAACATGGTATGGGATAGCTAGAAAGACTGTGCCATTTGGAAATAAGCAGGATTCTTACACGCCCCAAGTTTCTGAAGCTATCAGAGAGCCTAAAGTTCAACCTCAGTTTCCCCACCTTTAATATCAGGATGACATACTTCCTTGTAGTGTGTTAATTTTGCCTGCTCAGTATTTATTACAACCTTGATCTCTTTACAGGGCACTATCATCTCTGCTATGGTTTGAATGCATCCTCTGAGGTTTATCTGTTGGAAACTCAGTCTGTTAGAAACAGTCTTTGGAGATGGGCCCTTTAAGAGATGGATCAGGTCATGATTACTCTGCTGTCATCTCTGGGCCTCAGGAGCATGTTTTGTTTTGTTTTATCTATCTGAAGAATGCATTTGTTATCATGGAAAGTTTGGTCCCCTTTTGCTCCATTTTGCCCATGTGATGCCTTCTGCTATATTAGATACATACCCCGATGAGATGCCTTCATCTTGGATTTCCCAGGCTCCAGAATCTTATGCCAGGTAACTTCCATTGTTCACAAATTATCCAGTGTGTGCTATTCTACCAGCAAAAAGGGACTAAGACACACACCAATGGATGCACCCTTTGTACCAAAGGTTTTGAGCTCTGTGTGCTCAGGAGTGGACACATCCTTTCAAGTAACCCTGAAGCAAGCTGACTTAGGAATCTGAATCTCTAGTAAGTGCCGCCATGGCAGGAGGGACTAGAGTGAATTTGTTTTGAAAGACAATCTGAGACGGGAAGGTGTGGGTTGCTTCTAGACAGACCCTTTGGAAGGACTGTTTATTTTTCTACAAATCAGGCTGATTTATCTTTGAATTATATTTTCTGACTATACCCCCTCCCTCTCACCATTTTTTTTCAAAAAATATTCTTATAGAAACTAGAGTTATTCTCTTGCCTGTAGGTAGGAACTCATGACAGACATTCTATAGCTACAGCCCTGCCTACTTGTAGGAGATACTCATTATAATTCGTGACATGTGCATAACTTTTCCATTGCATTCTGGTACTTATGTTCCAATCTTGTCTAGATACTAACAAAACAATGTAATGTTAAAGGGATGAGCTGTATCCATTCTATCTCTTCTATAGTTAAATACTAAAAATCCTAAGGCTTAGTTCCTTAAGATAAGACTACCTTACAAATAGTCTTTAAAGAGTAAGGTTTAATGAAATCACTGGGCATGAACCTCATCCGATATAAATGGCTTCTTATAAAAAGAAGAGGTTGGTGTACACACACACACACACACACACACACACACACACACACACACACACACACACCAGAAAGACATTGGAGAAAGACTGTCATCAGCAAACCACGGAGAGAAAACCAACTCTTCTAACATCTTGACTTCAGACTACTACAATGCTCCAGAAATCTGAGAAAACAAATCCTTGTTACTTAAGTCGAGCCATCCTTGCACACCAAGACAATGGCCAAGGACACAGACTTTGGAATGAAACAATCTACTTCAGCTATCCATGGATCCACAGACAAGTTGATCCACCATTCAGAGCTTATATTTGTGGTAGGAAGATGGAGGAAGAAAACACAAGATGTACCTAAAACTCAGTCTAATTCAAGAGGAGGGGAGAGGAAGGGACTAGGAAGGCAAAGTTACTGCTTCCAAATTGCGTTGTCCGAAGTCACTCTTCCTCATCTGGAGGAACTAGAAGAGACAATTCAATTTTTACATTGAATTTCTGCCCTGTGAAATGAAATATCAGGTTATGGTTAAAAACAAAAGAAAAAGAGCTAAACAACAATGAAATTCCAGATTATAGCTTAGACTTATAGCAAGCACTTGCTTACCATGCATGAGGCCCTGGGTCATTTCCTAGCAATAAAAGGAAGGAAGAATGGAATAAAGAGGGAGAAGAGGGAAGAGGATAAGAAAGAGGAAGAAAGAAGAAAAATGAGGAAAGGAAGGAAAGAGAAATCCATCATCATGTTTTCGTGCAAGTTAACCTACTCTCCCAATATCCCTGTTCCTTAATCTAAACTCCAAGATGAGATAACAAAGCTGGCATGTTGGAACCTTGTTGGGAGTAGGCAAGTGAAAAACTGTAGTTCTCCACCAATGCATGAATTCCTGCAAGGCAGGCAGACACTCTAGCTTTATTATTCAGCCTTGCTATCTCTACCTTATGACGCAGGGCCAGTGATGTGGCAGGCAGTCTGCTCACAATGTTGGATGACTAAGTGATGGTGGTTATTACCAAAGACAGTCAACAGATGGACAATTGCTCAGAGCTGGGCTGCTGTCTGTTAGCTTTATGTGGTAGCCCTGGGCATAATGACAGAGTATCGAAGTTCAGGATGAAGCACACTGATGGATCCAATGATGAGAGAGAAGGAAAGAAAAAAAAGACATAGTTTCCTGAATTTAGATTTTCAGCCAAATTTACATATTCACTTCAAGAGTGGGTGACAATTTTCAAATGAACTTCAGTGAATTAGTGGTCAGTGGTGGTGTGCCCATGTAGTTAGAGTCTCCATACTTGCCCACCAATGCTGTTTGTGCGCGTGCGCACACACACACAGACACACACACACACACACGTCCCTCTACCACAATGTGATAAAGGTGACTTTACAAATCCTTCTAATCAGAACTGCTTGCTCAGCCTCAGCCGCTGTGTCCCAGTTTTGCCTTTTGACTGCTTCTCCTTTTCATACATGTCAGGAGACTCCCCAGCTCTTGCTTGGTCGGCTTAGGTGTGGGGAGGAGTTATTCTGGGGGCATTGCTTCCATCCAAGTTTATTGTACCACATTGTCACCACTCATTTCTACACTGGTCCCACACGGAGCCATGAGCTTCTCCAGAGCAGGGCTGGAATCATCATCCTTATACCAGTCCAGTCTGATGAAATCTGAAGGACTATCTTACAGCTTCCCTTAATTGAAAGCTTAATTTATCCAGGGACTTTGGTAAAAAAACAGTGATGCCTTTTACACTCATCCCATGTTAGCCCCTGATATGAAGAAAGGAAGAGAGAAGAAAACACTTGACAAATCCAGAGATTAAATGTGAGTGTGGGGACTTGAACCCTCAGCTCCAACAACTGAATTAGTTGTGTATTAACTATGTGATAACTATCTACTAGTGCAAGATGAATCATTATAGTGTGTGTTGGGTGGACCATGGAGTTTTTAAAAAGTATCTTCTTTAAAAGTGCAAGACAGACAGAGAAGGAATGAGATAGCTGTCATTCCGAAATTCATTAATCTGAAGTGAAGGCAGTAGAGAGGAAGAGGAGAGGAAAGATTGATATGGACCCTTCATAAGATGAGTTGCTGTATTCATTCCTCAGACCATTGACTGCAGAATAATACCTTAATATTTCCAAAAGATGATCTTGAGTGATAAAAGAGGAAGAAGCACTCTGACACCGGAGGTCTGGAATGCATGAATAAGTGGGCCATTTACCTTTGATGTTTATTGCTCTGTTATCCTTGCTCCAATACCCAAATTTTACAAGTCCACGGGAAGTTTTACAGCCTTCTCACCCCAAATATGTTTTTGATCATGTCAGCCAAGGCACACTTACAGAACTATCACAAATCCACTGCCCACTTTTGTGCAGATTTAATCTATGTTTTCTTAATGTCTTTATTGTGTTTTTTTTTAAATAAGTCTCATTTCTCTCCTTAGAAGGTCCGAGTCCTTTGCTAAGACTCAGGAAGCAATAGAAATTGATGGAGAACCGAAGTTGACAATGGAGTGAAACATCCATCCAGGAGAGTGGCTGGATTGGACTCCATGAGAGATTCCAGGTTTCCTTCCCTGCCACAGTCAGGTGCTGCAGAAGCAGAAGGTAGGTGACTCAGGTATGGAGGGGAAAAGCATTTCTTCTTGTTGCCCCTTCTGTGGATCAGAAACACAGAGGCTTCTTCGGGGAGAGCGTTTACGTGAGGGATGCCTTCCTTCTCCGTTATTCAGCGGAGTTGCCAGTCTAGGAAGAATCAGTGTGGGGCGATTTGACTACCACATTCTCTAGCTAGCAACAGAGGTGGATGGAAGCAGCTGTTCGGACAAAACTTGGGTGCAGACGAAGTGGTCCCTGTCACTACAGAAACGTCACTGCATAGGAAGCCAATACACACTGTTGTTACTTTTTAGCTCTACTTCTTAATTACTTTTTTTTCGGGCAAATGTTCCCTGTAGCCTGGGAGCGAGTCCCGATATTTCTGTTGTGGAGGCAGATGTTGTACAGTTGAGGACTTGCTTCACCTTTCTTCCATTACTTTTGTTCCCATCACACTATTACATTTGGGGTTAGCTTGGTACCTCAAAGGACCCAGCATAGTTCTCCAATGGTTTGGGCATGTGTCTCCCCTCCCACTTCATCTGTTGGAATCCTAACACATAATTTAGTATACTGGTGATATTTGGAGGTGGGGCCTTTGGAAGGTAATTGTGATTTGTTGAGATAATTAGGGGGAGGCCTCTGTTATTGACTTAGTGGCTTTGTCTCTTTTCTCTCATTATTAGGGGAGTCAAGTTTGCTAGAGAGACATTTTACTAGGCTACAGTCATGCCTCAAGCCTGAATTAGTGGACTTATAAGGAGAGAAAGACCTGAGTTCACGTATTCCCACCCTCTCACCTCAGTCCCACCAAAGCCCTTTACAGATGTAGTGCCTTGATGCTGGAACCCCCAGTATCCAGAACTACGAAAAAGAAATCACTTCTTTTCCTTGTAAGTTACTCATTCCCAGGTACTGTGGACGTAGCCCCATTCCCAAGATATATTTAATAATAGAGGGGACTCTGGTGTCAAGTGGGCTTGGGTATCCATGTCTGCATGGTCAGCTCCTTGTCTCTATCACATGGAGAGGGAGGGCAGGAGCAGGGCTGTCTCACAGGCTTGTTTGCATGAGGAGATCAGTGAGGTAAAGTATGGGAAGCACAGGGACGGAAACAGAGAGTGTCATCAGTAAATGTGAGCTGACCTTTGGATATTTATTTTAAAGTTTTTATTTTGAAACTTACAGAGAATTTGCAAAGTTATCCTGTCAAGTTCCCAATATGCTCATCCAACTCCCCCAGCCATTTAAACTAGAGCAGCCATGGTACATTTGTCAGGACTAAGCATTTAACATTGTTGTGGTGCTGTTAACTAAAGACTTCAATATAGCAGTATCTGATATCCCATTAATGCATTTTCTGATTTTATTCCCATATGGTGCATTTGATGATCATATTATTATTGTTACTACAAATAGCTGTGTGGTTTGAAGAAGTCATATTACCTGGGTGGTCTCTGGTTTTCTCCTGTATCACAGGATTTATATTCTCTATTTAAGATCAAAGGTAAGTATTCTGTATTGTCAAAAAATAATCTTAAAATGTTTAGGATATAGGTCTGTCTGGATGCTTGGCAAGTTACCATTGACACATGGGCTAGGATTAAGGCCTAGTGGTAGAGTGCTTGCCTAGTGTGCAAGAGGCCCCGGATTTTATTCTCAGCACTGAAGTAAACAAAATAAGACAAAACACACCCAGATAGAAGTAAATTATTATTATGTGATCTGGTAGCTTCTTTCAGGGAATACCTGAAACTTTTCAGGATCTGCTCCTTTCTGAAATCTTCTCTCCTTTACCTTATGACTACTTCTGACTCAGGGAGGAAGTTACATAGATGTCACCTGTATGGGACTCTGTGTCATGTGTTCTTTGTAATGCCTCCATATACAGAGCCTTTTCATCCCCCTAGCAAGTGTCTGATGAGCTATGACAGCCATGTCTGAAAAGGAGGCCACTGAGACACAGGAAGTGTGAGTAGCTCCCCTTAACGTGCCAGAGTTAGGAAGTGACAGGCCTGGGTTTGGACAGTCTGCTTCCCAGTTCCCTGTGAGCATCTGCATTAGAGGGCATTGTCACATGACCTTCAGGCAGATGTGAACATCCATGGAGAGGTGTTATGCCTTAGCATTGCATCACTGGGTGTTTTCTCAGTGGAGTGAGCACAGAGGACTATGCAGGTGGCCTGAAATCTAGGCCACATCCTTCAGGACTCGGCATGTTCCAAAGCAGAAGATCAACTGGGTTGAGCATTGCTTTAACACTGATATGAGGGCTACGCCAGTCAGCAGTCACCCTTTATTCTTATCTGTGAAATGTGGACAATACTCTGTCTTGTCCAATCCAGTGCTATCATCACGTTACCAGAAAACTGGTAAAGGGAATAAAGTATGTCACATACATAAGGCATTTTAATAATTAGCAAGTTGTAACCATATAAAAAAAGCTGCGCGACATTAAAAACTACAACATGATACACAAACCATTTTTTAAAAGTAAACCAGTTTATACATGGGACACAAATATCTTTCTTCTCTAATTTATCCATTATAGTATCCTGAGAGTAATCTCTCTTTTTAAGGCAAAACCTGTTACAAACTGCTGTCTATTTGAGTTAATTTCAACAAGAAAAATCCTTGCCATTAATCTTTAATGAGCACCCACTTCATACCTGATAGTATGTTGGCTGCCTTGGCTCTCAGTACCCTGATACTTCTTGGTATGATTTCAGACAAGTCCCTCAGCCTCCATGTTCCTGAAATGATAATAACAAGAATATCTAAAATTGCTGCACAGAGTTGCACTGTGCCTACCAAAACATCATTCATGTCATAGATAGAAGGGGTGTGTGTGTGTGTGTGCGTGTGCGTGTGTGTGTGCGTGTGCGCGTGTGTGTGTGTGTGTGGCACTGGAGCTTGATATCAGAGCCTGGGTTGTATCCCTTCACTTTTTCACTCAAAATTAGTATTCTACCACTTGAGCCACAGCTCCACTTTGAGCATTTTTGCTGTTATCATTGGAGATAACAGTCTCATGGACTTTCTTCCCCGGGCTGGCTTCAGAAATCCTCATATCTCAGCCTCCCAAGTAGCTAGAATCACAAGCATGAGCCACCAGTGAGCTGACCTGAGATTTGTGAATTATTACCAAAAAGTTTTCTAGCAGATAATATAGTGTTTTAAATTAACAGACGTAATATATTACAACTTTCTAGTAGATGACTTGAAAAAGAAAGAAATCCATTTCCGCTTTATACACAGCCTCCAAGTACACAAGGAATAATAACCCTAGGTACTTAACTTATTTGGTCATCTGAAGCATTGACTGAGCACATATTTAAAGAGTACACATAAAACAATGCTAGAACAAATAAAAGAAAAACCTCAAAGTGATAACAACTATATAGTTTATTTACGTTTTTTAGAATGATCTCTTTCATACCTCATCACAACCTTACAAGGAAACTCAACTTTTAGATTTGCTGAGGTATCATTAGTTTATAATGAATTACATGTAGTCACTGTGTACAGTTTGATGAGTTTGGACATATGTATGTATTCCCATGAAACCTTGGGATCCCAGCCCCTTCCACTTTCCATCATCACATGAAAAGGAAGAGCATGGAGAGGGGAGAAATCCCGGGATAGAATCTCTGGTTAGAAGCAAACATTTGCTTCATTCTGATTCTGCCCCAACCCCCTTACACTTTGAGTTGAATCTCTACTCAAGCCTGTTTTCCTCCACACCCCTGCCATTACAATATTACAATATCACCATGACCGAGACCTACATGTTTCTCTGATCTGTCAGGAGGTAAGTAGGAGCTGTAGACATCTCTAGAGGTCAGGAAGGAATGGCAGCCAGGGCTAGCACTGGCAAGCCAGGTCTGCACGTCACACAGCTGAGCAGAGGGGAAGCATAACTACTTCTGTACTCCAGCTGGCCACAGAGGATAGGTGTTTTCAAATTTTGTTTAGTATGGCTTATATCCAAACTTAAGAGACTTTTCTAGTGCTTTGCTGGAAAAAAAAGGTATATCTTAAACATATATAACATCTATGGCAACATTTCAAATTTCTAAGCCCAGTATGAAGTTGATGGTCAGAAGAATGTACACACTTAAGATCTTAGGTCTAACCTATCATGAGGAGGTTTCTTTCCTGTGTTGAGGTGGCTAAGCTAGGTATGTCTCTTGTTTGGTCCAACACAAATAACTAGATATTTCTGCAAAGTGTATTTTTTCAGTGTGACAAACATTGCAATCAACAGACCTGTGTGTGAGCAGACTCCCCCTCCATAATGTGGGTGGGAGCACATCCATTTGGTTACACAGTTTAAGACTTAAAAAGTTGAGATTGCCCAAGGACCAAAGGATTCTACTGCTAGAAGGAAACACAAAAAGATTCTTCCGGAGTCCCTAGTCTGAGGATACCACACAGTAACATCAACTGCTGGCCCGATCATCACTCTTCTGGCTTTCTTTGAAGATCAGATTTCAAACCGCTACCCTCCACATTGATGTAAGTCAATACTTTAATCTCTCTCTCTCTCTCTCTCTCTCTCTCTCTCTCTCTCTCTCTCTCTCTCTCTCTCCTTTTTTTCTCTTTTTGCCCTACTGGTCTTATTTCTCTAGAGAATCATGACAAATATTATCTGGTACACAGATACCTCAGAGTGTGTTCTTATTTCCACCTAGATTGTACTAGTGAGAAGAAAATACCCCACCCATTAATCAGACAGACTGGCCATGCTACAGTAGCAAATACAGGTCAAAGTCATAGTGGCTTAGCGTTATATAGGTTTATTTCTCCTTCAGATGACTATAGGTGAAGGAAGTGGCTGACTGAGTCTGTAGTGATTGTATCGATCTGGAGCACAGATGTTGCATTCTAAAATAGCAAGTTGATGTTATTACATAGGCAAGCCGATGCGCACATTTTTCAACCTTTTGTTTAAAAAAATATGAAATATCTACCTTTGATATTTTGGCAACACATTCTAATTTAAAAAGCAGAAGCATGTGTAGCCCCAACGAGGTCTTTCTACTTATTATAATCAGCCAAAGGACCTCCAGTTGGCATTTCTGTCTGAAAGTGACTACCCAAAAACATTCGTTCTTGTTTATCTTGAGCTAAGGCTTGGAATGATCAAAACCACAGCTCCAAGAAGAGGCAGTGGAGTCCTGTTTATGAATTAAAAAGGCCTTCATCTGTTAGCACCACGTGGAAACTCAAGAAACTCTAATGATGAGAACATAAACCCAGCCTGCACAGATACACATTGCAAGTATGCAAACGGAAAGTGAACAGGCCAGAAAGCAAGTGGGGCTTTCCAAAGGTCTCTTTATCACTCACTGTAGAAATCGCCCTTATTGAAAAGTCCTTCAGAGATATTTGAGTGGAAGGCCGCTATCGATATAACATTTCCAATTTATTTTAATTATAATATCTTAATTAGCTTCAGGGAAATGTTATAGAGTTCCAGAAAGAAAGGAATGGCAAAACTGAACTCCTAGAAGAAGAAAGAAAGCTTTGTTGTGCACATTAAGGCACCGAGAACAAATTAAACATTGTTTGTCTATTTTATATGGTGTCCAGAATCATACTGTGACCCTTAGAAATTACACCGAGAGCTAGGCTCTGGTGGCTATCTCTGTTATCCTAGCTACTCAGGAGGCTAAAATCAGAAGAATTGTGATTCAAAGCCAGCCCAAGGAGAAAAGCCCGAGAAACTCCATCCAAAATAATCATCAAAACCCTGAGTTCAAACTTGGGTACTTCTCAATAAAAAAGGAAAGGAAAAGAAAAGAAGAAAAATTATGATGGAAAATAAACTTTATTACTTAGGTTTAGCCAAGTAACAGGAAGTATTTGAAACAATTTCAACAGAGGAAATTCACTACATAGAATGGATTATACAAGGAATGAAAGAGTCTGGTAAACCAAATAAGAAGGAACTCAGAAGTTAACTCCCCAGAAAAAGCAAGAAGTCACTAAATCCATTGATGAGAGGAATAATGGGACAAGGCTCAATGGCATCACACACACATACAAACACACACACACACACACACACACACACACACACACACACAGTGCCTGCCACTAGCATAGTAGCACATAAAAGACTTCCTCTGCTTACTTCCTGGTCTGTTATATTGTCCATGCTTACAGTGACATGCTTGGCTTGTATTAGTCTGTTCAGGTTCTGGTAATAGAATGCTATTGATGGGGTAGCTCAAACAACGGCCATTCATCCCGTAAAGACTAGGGGCTAGAAGTCCAGAACTAAGGTGTCTTCAGGGCTCGGTACCAGCAAGAGCCCCTCTTCCTGGCTTGTGTAGTCCACCTGCATCTGCACATTGCTTTATCTCATTGTGTTTATGGAGAGAGACAGAGATCTCTGGTACTTCCCCATCTTCCATCTTCTACAGAAGTAAGGCACCATACTTAGGGCCTCATTCAACTTTTATTACCTCCTTATCACTCTCCTCTCCAAATCCACCCACACTGGGAAGTTAGAGCTTCCACAGAGAAATTCAGGGGGACATAATTCAGTGCCTAACACCTGTACATAGCAGATTCTCAGTACTTATGGAACTGAATTGCATTTCTTGTTTCATGCCGTAACTTCTGTATGGGCTTTATACCCTTTGCTTTCATGCAGAAAATTAACATAAAGTGTTACTCTGCTTTGTGGTGAAATGGAATTACTGCAAAGCAGAATGAGGCTTCATGTCCCCCATCCTTTCATTAGCCTCTCTAGGCTTTCTTGCTCCTCCAAGGCTCTACTTTCTAAAATAGAAGTTGAAACAAGTCTCAATGTATAGTGTGCTATCACAAGTGCATATCACTAGGAATCACGAGGAATCTGAAAATCACTAGGAATGCTGAATGTGGAGACAATGAGAAGATGGAATCCATACACAGAATACTGAGTAGAAGGGAAGTCTATGAGTTCAGTGTTAAGTAATGGAGAATGTATATTTAGAGTGAGTGTACTTGTGCAGAGGTGGAAACATACAAGTTGAAAAAAATGTAATATAGATATATATAAAATCTCTGTGTGGTTTGGTGTATGTGAGGTGGGTATATAGAGTTGTGTGTGGATTTTTGTGTACATACACATACACACATGAGAACAAAGTTTATAAAGTCCACACAGAAGGTACAGCATGAAACTAGGAATGCAATTTAGTCCCGTAAATACTGAGATTCTGCTACATACCAATGTTATGCATTGAATTGTGTCCCTTTGAATTTCTCTGTGGGAACTCTAACTTCCTGGTCTGACTGGATTCAGAGATGAGAGTGACATGGAGATGTATACATATACATACATACATTGACATGTGTGTACAGATTTTTGTGTATATATGTGTGTGCTGTGGGCTCCATGGTGGGTTGTATATTTGTGTGTTCTGGCTGGGTGGTACATCCATGTGAGTGGGAGGATATAGGAATAAGTAGGTTGGAGGAATCAAGGAAGACCTCTTAAAGGAGATAATGTTGAAGCTTAAAGTGGAAAGATAGACAAGAGTCTTCCAGGTACACTGGCAAAAAGGATGGAAAGGGTGCTCCTATAAGAAAGAACTGTACACAGGGTCCAGGAATAGCCCTGTAGTATGTCATAGCGAGTAAAATCAAAGGGAAAAGAGAGCTTGGCAGGATAAAGGCAAAGCCTGAGAGAAGAGAATAGACATGGAAAGAAACTTAGACCTTGTTCGAATAGAGGAGCATGAACAAAGCGTGGATTCTGTTCAGAAGGCTAGGTGGTACAGAACAAAGACCACACAAGGAGAGCAGATGGAGGCTGTCAAACTGATGAAATTGCCAACAAGTATTTCTTCTGAGAAGATGGAAGCTCCCATCTTTCTTTGGCATTTCCTGAGCCTTTCTCCAAGGCAGGAGAAGGTCTAGGCGGAGACCAGCAGCTGTTGTTGAATCTGGCCAGTCAGAAAGAGACTGAATTCTTACCCGAGGGGCCTATAAAATCCCTCAACAGGCACTCAGAATCTCATAGCCTCACCTGCCTACCCACAAGCCTACCATCAAATCCCAGTGCCTGTAGAGAGTTGAATTAGTGCCTGTGTCCTTGCTGACCCTGTGCTCTATGTTAACAGCAAAAGAACACATTAGTATATATCAAAATGCATTAGAAAGCCAAGGAGGAGTGGTTTTCCTCTGTGATCTCAATTACTTGGGAGATTGCAAATAGGAGGATAACAGTTGCAAGTCAGCCTTAAAAAGAAGTTCATAAGATCCTTTCTTAAACCCATAACTGGGCAAAGTGGTGCACACCTGTCAGCTCAAGCTGTCCTTGAGAGGCTCACGTGGGAGGACTGAGGTTCCAGGCCAACTGGGGCAGAAAACCGCACTAGGCTCCACCTCAGTCAGGGGGCTAGATGTGGTGGCTGGTGCCGAGGATCCCACTGCTGATGCGTACACACCTGCGTGTACACCTGAAACAAGAACCTATCCTAAAAAATAGGGAGCATGAAACAGGGCTGGAGGCTTGACTTTGGTGGGATTGGAATAGCACAGTGGGGCTCAGAGTTAAAAAATACACCAAAAAAGAGAAAATGCTCAGGAAACAGAACAAGAGCAGGGAAACCAGAGGGAGGATGAACAGGAGTGAGAGGAAGCGAGAACAAGACAAAAGGAAGAGGCATGGGGAGTAGGAGAGAGAAATGGAGGGTTGGAGAGAGAGGGCAAGCAGGCAGAAAGGCTTTGTGATAGAAACTGACCATGTACCACATACCGGGGCGGGATACTTTAGGAGCTAGGATAATCTCCCCCTGAGAACTAGTGTTACTTGAACAGATTTACAAAGACCTTGTGGGGCATTTTTTGATGGATGTAGGACCACTGAGAAAGCAGGGAACATCTGGGTCACCTTGCTGATGCTCTATTCCCTTTGCCCTGAGTTAGAGCAAGGGGACACAAGTCCACCCTATTTGAGGCAGCCTGCTTTCACAGCCCCGGGGCCTTCATTGTGGCTTCTTTGATATACATGGGTTGTTTTTTTTTCATGGGTTTTCCATCTGCTTCAACCATTGCAGATTCAATTTCCTATTTGGCATAAAGTAAATCAGTTTCGAGAAATATCTTGTCATCATCCAAATCAAAACGCCACATTCAAAATGCTCAATGCCAGCTACAAATTGTCAGAAAGAGGTGAAGAAAGGAAAAGACTTCGCTCTAGACAGGAGGGGTGGAAGACAGTAACGGAATGCAACATAGCCGCTCTTGGGTGTCTGAAGCACTCAAATGAAGCTGGGATTTTTTTTTTTTTTAAGTCTGGTCAATCTGTTCTGCTATTAACCCTGTTTCCTTCCAGTTTTTCTCCCCATCTTCTATTCTGGAAGCTTCTAGTTAGTTCTGAGTGTGAATAAGTGTATTTCTTCTGAGGATCTGAAAAATGGGACTAGATTTGCCCACAGACACCTGAGCTATTCCAACAGCTCTGCTTGTATCTGGGGGGATCAAATGGGCTGTCTGAAAGTTGGGGTGCTCAGTGTCCTGAAACAGCCCCACCATGCTGGGTGAAAGTGGCCTTACCACTCATCAGAGATGCCCTAGGCATTATTCCTTCTGACTATCTTTAGGTACTATTGCTAATTCAAGACGTTTTGTTTTTGTTATTGGATGTGGGGCTTGACAGTGTGGGGCTTGGTCTATTGAATTACCCCTTTCCATTCTTTTGTTCTTTTCTTATAAGCTGTGTCCTCTCCAATTATCAACATAGGTCTAGAATGGAGGGAATTCTTCATATACCAAAGCCAGCAATAGTTCAAAGCCCTCAAGACACCCATTTCACTCTCTCACACGTCAGCACTTCCTATCTTCTCAGCCAAGTAGAGCCAGCGTACCTGCCTTCGAGAAGGAAAACAAGACCTAGCAAAGGGAAACACGGTTTTAACCTAGACATGACACATGCACCGCTGAATACCGTTCTCCCTCTTTGCAAGGTGGTATGCTTACCCTGTTGTGAAGACTTGAAATGCCTATGAGGGATCCCTGACAGCCGTCAAGCCCCACATCCAATAACAGAAACAAAACGTCTCCAATTAGCAATAGTACCTAAAGATAGTCAGAAGGAATAATGTGGGGCAAGACACTGTCTTTGGGCTTCTTCACTCAAGGCTAGTTCTCTATCACTTTGAGACATAGCTCTACTTCTGTTTTTTTTGTTTTGGTGGTTAATTGGAGATAAGAGTCTCACAGACTTTCCTGCCTAGGCTGGTTTCGAACCTGTCCTCAGATCTTAGCCTCCTGAGTAGCTAAGATTATAGGCATGGGCCACCACAGCTTTTGTTAACAAAAAGAATTAAAGAAATAGTATTCTCATTTCTTCTGAGGATATTTATAGCAACCACCATCCTCAACACTATACTGGTTAAATATTACAAGTACTTGGAGGGTGATTTTAACCTCAGTTTTTACTTACAGGTTTATCAGTTTATGTTTCTATAAGTATAATCATATCTGACATAGATCCATGGAGATGAAACACTGAAAATGCTTTGAATTTAGAGTGACAAGAATGTAAATGCTGGTCTTCCATTTTTTAAACTGATTATGAAGACTCCATTATTTAACCTCTTTGAAATGATCACCTCATCAAAAACAGTGATAATAATGCTGACCTCACAGATCCCATGGTGTGCAATTATGGAGACGAAGGTTTGTATGATCTACCTAGAGAGAAACAGTAAGAGAGGAAAGGAAGCAGAAAGAAAGGGAGAACAGGTGGATCGTTCCTGGTATATAGTAGCTCCTCAAGGATAGGTAGCCTAGCGATTTCTAATACTATTATTTGTGAACCTGTCAAGGTTCTACTTTCATCAAGTAATTTTTAAGGGTCACAGTGCCACAAACTCACAGAGTAACATCATTCTAGAGCTGGAGAGGTGCTGCCAGAAATACTGAAGACCCATTTGGCCATGAAGCTAAATTCGTCATACCTCTCTCTTGGGTTTTGGTAGCAGGAGAACAGGGGTCCCCAGAAACTCACATGCCCTCATTTGCCTTCACACCACCTTCAAATTAGATTAGCCACCTTTCAGTACTTGTGGTCAAGATTCCAATTTGCTTCAAAGGCAGTAAGCACAGACTTGTGCTTAAAATTCATCCTCACACACACTCCAAATGAGGGAAAGTCTCCAAAGACTCCCAGAAGTGACATTGTTTTTACTTTTAATTCACTCTAGCTGTCAGGGATCCCTCATAGGCATTTCAAGTCTTCACAACAGGGTAAGCATACCACCTTGCAAAGAGGGAGAACGGCATTCAGCGGTGCATGTGTCACCTCTAGGTTAAAACCGTGTTTCCCTTTGCTAGGTCTTGTTTTCCTTCGCGAAGTCAGGTACACTGGCTGTACTTGGCTGAGAAGATAGGAAGTACTGACGTATGAGAGAGTGAAATGGGTGTCTTGAGGGCTTTGAACTATTGCTGGCTTTGGTATATGAAGAATTCCCTCCATTCTAGACCTATGTTGATAATTGGAGAGGACATAGCTTATAAGAAAAGAACGAAAGAACAGAAAAGGGTAATTCAATAGACCAACAGGCTTTACTTGGTAGGAAAGCCTGGAAAGGGCAACCAAGTCTCTTTCAGCCTGACTGAAGGGAAAATGGCACACCACTCTTACAACTAGGGTCTCTAAATACTAGGCTGAAAGAATGAAGTTAGGGGGCGGGGGCGGGGGCAGGGGCAGGTGGATGCTGGTGAGATGGAAGCAGGGTGGGAGAGCAAAGCTATTTTGACTGAGGGGTTTCAAGGTCTCAATAGCATGTGTCTACCAGGGTCATCAACATCAGATGTGGCCTTGTCTCAGGCTCTCTTCCAAGATTTCAGGGTGCATTTGTTCAGGGGGAAATGGAGGGGAGATGATTCCATAGAGTCAGGACAGTCCTAAGATATGGCTGTTAGGGGGAAAGGTGAGTGATTTCAGTTTAGGTCATTTTCCAGCATAGCTCCCTGTGGACTTGGCTATACAACAAGAGCCCCAGATCCAATATCCCAATGTTGCAGATGGAAGAGCCACAGAATTACCACCCAAATCAACCACTTGACTTGACAGAGAGCCTCTGTAGATTAAAGCTTGTTCAAGATCCACAGCACCGACGTTTGCAGCACAGCTGGGTCGGTTCTGCGAAAAGGACTCATTCCTCCTTAAGTGGCCTTTGATAGAATTCTGCCTTCCCAGAAAAAAGTCTTAGCATTGCACGTGTTTCATATATGCCAGAAGGGTAAGCAGCTGGTCATTCCCTACAAAACCTACATGTACCAGGGCACAGCAGTTCATGTATCAAAGGATTACGACTGTCAAAAACAATACAACTGTTTTTGACTCAATCCTTACTCTTGAAGGCCCCTTCCCAATCTTCCCTTTGTGGTCCAGAATGAGAAGCCAAACCTTAAACTCACACCCTAGAGCTGCCTTCCCTCCAGCTCTCCCACCAGGCTTAGTGGCTGCCACTCTGTTGAGAGGAGAGAAAGAGGAGAGCCTTCTCTTAGTGATGTCCCACTGTAGCCTGAGATGAGACACTTTTCTTAAATCTCAGCATGAAGACTCTATTTTGAAGAACATTTCCAGTTGATGGGTACCTCCCACCTCTTCTCTTCTCCTTAGGAATTTGTCGCAAATCCTCGTGAAATGAAACCAGAATCATCTGTAAAATTAGAACCATCTCATCCACATTTTCTGAATAGGGCACTCAGGCCCAGAAATGATACAGGCCTCATGACTTTGAAATGACAGAATTACAATTTGGGTATCCACATGCATCTGCCTTTCATAGGAATCCGCACAGCTTCTGTAACTCCTAACGGCATCCAAATTAGAGGGGAGAGATGTTTATTAGTATGTGACTCTTCAATTTCCACGAAATCACAGTCAGGCTTCTGTGAGGAATGGCAAGGCTGGAGAGCACATGCCACATTGCCATAGTACCTCAGGTGCCTCCTCCATCTTTTGGTTAATTCTTTGTGACCCAGCCATGGAGAGTCAGCAAGGACCTCAGCCACTGGAGAATTTCTGTTTGTCTGCAGAACTGGTAAGCTTCATAAAAAAGCAGCTCTCCCTCCCTCAAATGTACCATGGCCAGAACAGCTACAATCCTTCTGGGCATGAGTGGATAGGGATACAGAATGGATCCACTGACCTGTTCATCCCTCGAAGAAATCATTATGACAATGACGATGATGATGCTGGCAACGATGACAATGATGATGACAATGAAAGCCATGATGGGATGACAATGAGGAGGAGCAAGATGATAAGAAGAGAGAAAGGAGAGGAGCACCATGGACTAAACACTGTAATAGGAACTCTGCATAGAAGAGTCCCTGCCTGCCTGCCTCCTCCTTTCTTTCCTCCCTCCCTTCCTTCCTTTCTTTCCCCCCTCCCTCTATCCCCCTTCTCTCCCTTCCTTCTTTCCTCTGTCCTTCCTTCCTTCCTTCCTTCCTCCTTCCCTCTTTCCCCCTCTCTACTTCTCTCCCCCCTCCCTCAGGGCCTTACACTTGCTAGGCAAGTGACCTATCACTTAAGCGATGCCTTCAACCCTCTCATAGCAGATTTCTAAATCATCTGATGATTCCTGATAAAACTCGATTGCTCTGATTTTCTTCATAAATAATTTTGGGTTTACCCTTCACGTGAGGGGCAGGGGTGAAGCTATTTCAAGGGAAGGTCCTTTGCTCCTGCCTACCACAATTCCTCCCATAACTATCTGATGTACTAATAATGACTTCAGATTCATGACTGTCTTACGACAGTGAAGGATCCCACTGCCGTTCGTGTGTGGATCATGCAATTGCAGCAACGCAGGCTGCGACAGATTTCATTAGTAGCAATCAAGGATTCTGGTTCATGCTCCTCAACCCTGTAGGAGACATAGCTTTTCCGCACCTCTTCCTCCAGGGTGCATGAAAATGGGGCTTGTAATTCTGTCACAATTAGTAACCACAACACAGGAGAAAATGTCCGTCAAACTTGCTCTCCCCACATTACACACCTGCCCTAGTTACCTCCGCCTAGCCCATTCATCTTCTTTCCTCCAGGGGCATCAAGGAGACAGCCACCAAGGAGAGCTCGCTGCTGAGCTGACTGACGTGGGGCTTGTGTGCAGAAAGCAGCAGAGGCTTTGGAGAGGAATTACTGAAGGCAGCCTGCTTTGCTGATGAAGGATCTGAATGAAATTGCCTTTAAAGGACACTTAAAAGGGAGGGATAACAATAGATCAAAGCTGGTCCAAAAAAGAGAGAACACTTTATTTATAGCTTCCACATTAATTCAAAACAATCTGATGAGCAGAGATTTGCCCATGCACACACTTTCCACATTAAAAAAAAAAAGAGAAAGAAATGCCTCTTGGGTTGCTTTTATTCTAATACAATATCAGTGCCCAAGGCGAGAAACATTCTGTACTTCACTCGGCAGAGCCTGTCCAAATTTACAATTAAATGGAACTGACACAGCTGATCATCCTGAAGCTTGTTTCCTTTCAGCTGGGGCTTTTCCTCTGGATGCTGGAATAGATTGTTGGCTGTGTCCCAATTTGACCGAGCTTACAGTACCAGTTTCCTCTCAGGCTTTGGGAGATTGCGTTCACTTAGAGTGCTAGGGCTCCTTCCGTGTGGTGATTTGTCTCTGGCCTGGAAGGCAGTGGTGGGGGGGGGGCATCTGGCAGATTGTCACAATGTTGAGGAGGGGTTGCGACTGGCATCTAATGAGCAGAGCTCAGAAATAATATGAAAACTACTACAATGTGCATCCCTTGGCAGCAGTAATGACCTCTATGCTTAAATTTGATAATTCTGTGGTTTGGCATCTGGCTGGGAAAGTCAACCTTGATTGGGAAGTTCAGAGAGACTCCCTCTTCTGAAGATGTAGGATGTTCGATAATGAGAGGAGTTTGCCCTTTAAAATTCTGTGTGGGGAGTTACAGCAAACCCAGAAGAAAAATTAGAATGGCACAGAGAATTCAGAGGACTGGCAAGCAGACATTTGATTTAAGATTATGGAGCCAAATGTGTAGGGAAAAAAGTTGGGTAAGTTTCGAGCAGTGTCTGCCCTTATGTCTGTCTTCTGGTGAACTCTTCACGTTTATTGTCCACTACCACGCAGAATGTAGAAGTGATGGTAGCTTTGAAAATCTAGTGAAGAGGCAGGCTCATTTGTAGTATTATGCTTTTCTTCTGATGTATCAGAATATCTTAAACAGGGAGTCCTGAACAAGCATAAGCAAGCAGGTAACCTTCGTGGACAGAAAGGAGGAAGGCAGGCGGGAAAGAAGGAAGAGGGAGGGGAAGGAGGGAGGGAGGGAAAGAGGGAATTGTTTAAATGCTTAAAAGCATAGCACATAATTAGTCTCATAAATTTTACCCCTGCCTATTGTTCCACCATGCAGATTACTCATCTGACTCTGTACAAGTATTTGCATTTTTTTTCTTTCCTAGTTTTAGAATTCTTTCCTTTTTCTCTTCCTTTCACCCTTCCTTCCTTCCCCCCTCCTATCCTCTTTTTCCTTGAGGGATGTGGTATGGTACGATTGCTTTATGCTTGCACTTGAAGAATGTGTAGAATGCAGGAATGTGTAGAAATTAGTTTGAAAACCATTCCATTCGTTGTTAGTGCCCTTGTTTTTTGTTTGTTTGTTTCAAAATGCCCAGAAGTTCTGATTTAATTGATCAGTGACAGGCCTGGGCACAGGTATTTCTTTCAAAGCTCCTAGATGATTTTTGGTGTAGCCAAGCACGAGAACCCTGATTTCGTTTATCTCCCTCATTTTCAGTAGAGGAAAACGAGGCTCAAGAGAAATTGGAGGTAAGTTTGCTCAAAATGTGTTTTTCTAGCTGCATGTGTTTCTAGTGGTTCTCATTCATTCTGTAATCAGACAGGACTCCATATGCAGTGCAAACCAGAAGAGGGAAACCCAAGAACTGTGTCACAGGCCTGGTTCCAATTCTTGCTGGCACAATGAAGTGGCTGGCAGTTTCTGGAGTCTCACAGTCCCCGAGCTTCTTTTCTGATGCTCAGACGCTTGGCGTGGGTCTAATGGGTGTTTGAGAACGCAATTCCCTTTACTCATTGGAACTTCTTTGTCTCCTTTGGGAATCCACACGATCTAAGATGCAGATAGAAGTATGATTTAGAAGAATGTGAAGATGTCCTGCACTCGCTGAAAAAATTAAATTTCCATCTGTGAGCACAATGACACTAATAAGAAAGACATGAAAATATCATGAAAACAAAGGCAGGACCAGAGCAACATGGCCTGCTGGTGTTTCAATTGAGTTGCAGAGAAATCACATCTTCTGTACCCAAATTTCAGGTCATAATTCAGCAATTCACATTGTAGTCCCAAGACTACAAACAAAACACAGATCACACAGATATACCACCACACAAAATTACTTCTTTCCTAAAGATTTCTTAAGATTGTGAGGAGGACAGATGGTGATCAAGCAACCTAGAAAGTGAGTTTGTACTGAACAATAAATGTGCTGAATGTGTTCTGTGTCTGTTATCATTCATTACTACAGTGACTTATGTGTGAAGTGGGAGTCTGCAACCATATATTTTTATTGTTATTATAGAGGCAATATACAGAGAGAGGTTACAGTTACATAAGTGCATTTCTTTTTGGACAGTGTCACCCTCTCCCTTTCTCTTTTCCAGTTCTTCCCTCCTGTCTCCAGCCACCAGTTCTATCGGTTGTTTTCAACATAATGTCAAGTGAGCATTACTGCTGCCTTTGTTCACTCTTTGTCTCATTATTTCTGTGCCTCCTTTTATCCTCCCAAAGACAGATAAGCAAACAAACCAGACAAAAGGAAAAGAACACAAAACTCGCAACAACAATGAAAAAGTTTGTTTCCTATTCCTGAACTTTGTTTAGATAAATATTAATGATAAGAATCATGTTTTTAGTGAGGGGAAAAATTAAGATGAGAAGAAACATCTCTAAAACTCACATAGCTAAGAAATTGCATGGCTGAAATTTTAAGTCAGCATTTACACACACATGCACACACGCACACACACACACGTTCTTGTGTGCTTTCAGGTTTTTGTGGTTGCAGATCATGTCTTCACTCTATTGACTGGAGCGAACCTAGTTTTAATATGAACCATTCTTTCTGCCTCTCCGTGGTCTTTAAACTTGCTTTCTATCTAGTAGGACTGGAAAATCAAGTGTTTTGTTTTGTTGTTTGTTGTAGCTTCTTTCTCACTACTTTCTCTTATGCCAGTCCCGCTTTTGGACATTCAATCAGTCAATGTTTAATCTGTCATCCAGTCCAATTCTTCCCCCACCCCAGCTCAGGTCCGATGTACATTTTTATCATCAATGTGGAAAGATCATCTACTCTTCTTCCCACTTCTTTCTTTCTTCTTGTTCTTTTCTTTTTTCCATTTGCTCTTTCCTCCCTCCTCCCCCACATCCCAGGCTGCTTCTCCTTTCTCCAGTATCAGCTCAAGGAGAAAACTGAAAAATTAAAGTCTAAAAATGGCTCTACATGACGGATGCTGTCAGCTGTGACATCTGCTCCCTCCGTGTAGCAAGCACCCTCGAGCCGGCGTTGCTGCACTCGGGGGCCAATAGTGGATTTCTCAGAGGCATCTCTTGGTCTGTGGCCTCATCGCAGGACTCAGTGTTGAGAGTACTCACAGATCTGACTTATTACCACAAGAGGAAGAGGTGCCAGACCTGCAAAAGGAAGAGTCATGTGGGACACAGTGCAGGGAATCAGGCACCTGTTTCCAGATTCTTTCCAGTAGAACCTCACAGGATATGCTTCATCCTCCAGCAGTGCCTTAGGACCATGGCAATGTCATGTGGTCAGGAGAGAGGCTCATGAGAGCTTGCAGACTGTTTATTGGGGGCTGGTATACAGGCAGCCTCTTCTTGACACCTACACAATTCCAGACTCCCAGAAGGAAAGCATGCAAATGGTTTGGACCAAAATAATGAAAATGCATTGAATTCCAAGACAGTAGCTATGACTAATCAATGGCCAACCTTATAGGGAAGCCGGTCAAAGGATAGCGGCCAGACTTGCAACAGAAACTCTGCACACACCCTCTTTCCCCTTCAAGGCCACTCACATGCTCCACTGTGGACCAGGTCTCCCATGTGTCAGGACTCTAACCCCCCCCCCCCCATGTATGCTTCCTGCAGCACATTCAGCATCTTCCTCCTGGGACATGGCAGTCTGGGGAGTCTGTCTGAAGTGTCTCGCCTATCACCGGAGCTTGCCTCGGATCCTGAAGTTCAGGGCATTCTGTTGAAGCCCTGCCATGTCCTGCCAAGGATTGTCTGGCTACCCTGCCACCTGTTGATCATGAGGGGCAATCACTGAGTTGCCTTTCTGGTCTTGGGAAAAAAGAGCATCCCTCCCATATCTTCTCCAGGAGGCCAAGAGTGTTCTGTAAAGAGAGCCTGAGCAACTTTCTAAGCTTGCTCTTACAGGGACGCTGGATGGGCGATGGGTGAAGTCATCTGAACGGAATTGGCTCATGTCTTAGCAACTTCACTGTTAATGTATTTAAACAACTCTTTTCTAGAATCTGCAGTGTGTGTCCTTTATTGTTCAGAGCTTCGGGCTTCTGCCCACAGTCCAAGAAACAGAAGCTCCGTTTAGTAAAAGTTCCATTGGCTCCTGTTACCGTGTGGAGAAAGCTTACCATTCTCACCCACCCAAGGCTCATGGTCCTCAGTGTGTTCTTGATAAGGCGGTGGGAGCTTTAAGAGACAGTCGTTGGGTCTCAGGGTCACACCCACGCAACTGGATTGATGCTTTCTAATGGGAGTGGGTCAGTGTGGTGTCTGCACCCATTCTTGTGAGAGTAGGCCTCTCATGCACTTCGCTCGTCCGCATATGCAAGTTGGCGTACCTACTTCCTTACCCGCCAAATGGTTGGGAGGCCTTTCCCAGGGTGCCAGCACCCAGTCGTTGGGACCTTCTGGCCACCAGAATAGCAGCCAAACAAACTTCTTTACTTTATCCCTCTTGGGTATTTTGTTATAGTTATGCAAATGAGTTAAGTCAACTTCTATTTCCACATGACTAATGATGTGGTCAGTCCTCTCATAGGTCTCCCATATTCCCACTTACATTCTGTCTTTACACAGCCTCCAGAGATTCATTTCTTTAAAAAGAAATATTCTTGCGGTTATTACGAAGGTGATGTACAGAGGGCTTAGTTATGTAAATAATATGTAAGAAATATAATGAGTATATTTCTTTTTGGACAATGTCACCTCTTCCCTCACTCTCCCAGTCAAAGATTCATTTATAATAGTATTTGATCTTATTATTTAGGCTAGAGGACTGTCCAGGTAACTCTGGATAGTGCATACCTGCTTTTCCACTTCCATTTCTGTACTCTCCTGGCTTATAGCGCCAAGTTTTCTGTCCTCTGTGCTGTGAGTTTTTCTTCTCTGGATCTTTGTTCATAGCATTCTCTCTGTTTGTCTACTTGGTGAATTTCTACTCATCCCTCAAAGCCCTGGATAGACTTACCAACTTCCTTTGCTGTGCTTCAATAACACCTTGAAGATCCAGATCTGCCTCTACTATCTACATAACCTGGGTCAAAATTACTCAACCCAGGCTTGGGTGCAGGGCAAAAGTGGCAGAGCACTTGCCCAGTCTAGAAATAGTCAACCTTCCAATGTTTCAAGATTTTTATCTGTAAAATGGGAATGATAACAGCGTGGAATTCCTTGCACTAGGAAGGCTTTGGTATATAGGATCATGTAATCAGTGTGTGTGTGTGTGTGTGTGTGTGTGTGTGTGTGTATTTTTTTCCAATGCCAAGGTTTGAACTCAGGGCCTTACTCTTTCACTTGGCTTCTTTTTCACTCAAGGCTGATGCTCTCCCATTTGAGCCAGGCCTCCAGTTCTGAGTTTTTCTGGTTTATTGTAGATAAGAGTCCTATGGATTTGTCTGCCCAAG
Organism: Perognathus longimembris pacificus; assembly: GCF_023159225.1. Classification (NCBI taxonomy): domain Eukaryota; kingdom Metazoa; phylum Chordata; class Mammalia; order Rodentia; family Heteromyidae; genus Perognathus; species Perognathus longimembris. The sequence goes on from NC_063172.1 coordinate 11,259,683, forward strand.
CTGGCTTTGAACTGTGGGCCTCAGAACTCAGCCTCCTGTATAGCTAGGGTTACAAGCTTGAGCCACCACTGCCCAGCTTATACTCGATAATATTATAAAGCACAGAGAACATGTTTGTTGTCCTACAAGAACCATCATATAAATATTTTATGTAAATTTATCTTATGAACTCTAACGCTAGATGTCTTAGAAGATCTGCTTCCACCTTTAAAACAATGACTTGTGTGAGGTCAAAGGACTGTCCTTATCTATTTTTGCCTCTCCAGTGCTCGGTGTTATGTAGAAAGTGCTTAGCGGAGGGCCATGGATGAAATATTACAGACAGAATGATGTCATGTCTGAGATTTTCCTTCGACAGAACTAGACAAGGAAACACTGAGAGCAGATATGGAGCTAGATTTTGAGAATTGTTAGTATGAATACTTATGTTTCATGAATGAAAGAACCACCCTTTTTATGTATAAATGGAAAAAAATTATCATGAACAATATTCCCTAACTAAATGGTAACAATCTCTAATTTAAAAGTTAGTGGGCAAAAGGAAGGACTAAAAAAATAAGCTACTGAAAAATATTTGTTGGTTGAATTAGATATTCTCCAGTGTTTTGGAGAAGTCAGAAAATGGGAGGATGTCAGAAATTGTTGCCTCTGTGCTCTTACAATTCTCTATTTCCCTCACTCTGGAGCCCAAAATTGGCCTGCAAGGCATGTTTGGAAATTTTCTTTCTCTGGGCAGCCAGTCACTAGCTTATTCGAAATGAGGTGGCTGTCATTCTCCAGGTCATTTATAAAACTTTTGTTGGGAATTTATGGTGTGTGTGTGTGTGTGTGTGTGTGTGTGTGTGTGTGTGTGTGTGTGTGTGTCTGCTCAGAGTCTCCTAGCCATCTTGGAGCATGCCATCTGACAATTGATGGAGTCATTTCAAATGCCACACACTTCCTCATTTGCATGTTTTGATGTCTGCTAAAGATGTGGCCTATGGAAGGGGCAGTGCCATGAGCCTGCCATCTGTCCCCAGTGCTGGCAGCAGGCTGACAGGCCTGGCTGCAGGAGACCCCAGGTACTTAAGGCTGTCCATCAAACACAGGCAGGACCACCTCACAGGTCTGAACAGGGCTCTGTGTTGTCAGATTCTTCTGCAGTACGTAGAACTTTTCCATTCTTATGGAAAATAGCAATGAACTGCTGAATTCTTAGCAGTATATGTTGGAAGGAAACACACTGGGTTCTCTGGCTTGAGTGTCCAGCACTGTTCCTATTCCCAATTTTATCATCCCCACAGTGCCTGATGGCTATATTTAAGCCCTAATTTGCAGAAGAGGGCTGACTGATGCCCAGAAAAGGGGAATCCCTTCTCTGTGATTTCCCTGATACCACTCTCCTCCTAAGTAGAGAATCTGTGATCAGAGGCCAGGTCTGATATCCGGTCCAAGTCCTTTCTGTGAGTCCAACTGATTCCCATCAGCTTTTAGTAGCCCTGAAAGAATCAGTGAGTCTCTCTAGTATGATGGAAAGGAAGAAGAAGTTTGGTCTCTGTGGGCTGGGTCAGAATTTCCCAGTTTCATTCCAACACAATGGCTTCACTCTCATTCCATCTCTTCCTACATGCTAGTAATTGCTAATATTTAAGGTATCCTTGTATATGCTATGACTGTGCTTAGCAATTTATGTGTGCGGTGTCCTTAAATGTTTATGATAGCTAAGCAGTTGATGGTAGCACAACCTCTCATCCGTCTGCAAGGAAACTGTGCCACACAGAGAAGGAACTTGCCAAAGGTGACAGTGTTTGGCTGAAAGGAACCTAGTGTTAAGATACACTAGGTTAGCTCACCTGAGACTCTCAGTGTGATAGAAACAAAGTTTTTACTCAGCAATTCTTTCCTTTTTTATTCCCTTCCCCCTTCCTTCCTTTCTCCCTGCCTTTCTCTTTTCTTTCCTTCGCTTCTTCCTTTGTTCCTTCTTTCCATTTGTTCTGTAACAAACAAGGTTTGGGAGAATTAACTTGAAGTGGAACAAGACCAAGTTTTTACCTAGGCAGATGTTCCAGTGTTAAAGAATGAAGCATTGATGGGCAGGACAATGGGAAGGAGGGGCTTGTAGCTAAGGCATGAACCAGTGGGCAGAGTACCCCACAGCCTGGTAGAGTTTAGAGGTGTGGAAAGATCTTGTCCTGAAGTCACTCTGGGAGTTGCTGAGAGTCACCTTCTGGTCTTTCCATTCCAGATACTTGCTTCTTGTTTCCTAGCTTCTACCCATGTTCTCAGTGCACCCTGTGAACCAAAGTGCTGGTGCACCTTAATTTGGTAGTTTGGGGGCTCATTCCATTGATGCAGAAATATCAGTATTTCTCTTGTCTGTGCAATGGTAGAGTCCCCAGAGTGCCAGGTTGGCATTTCGAGCCTCTGGCAGAAAATGTCACTGTCTATGACCAGGAATTGTTCTTGTGAGGGCAGTTTTGCAGGCAATGGAGGCTTCTGCTCTTGTTTAAATGACTTGAGTTTCCTTTTGTGTGAATCTGGAACATTTCCTTTCACTCCTTTTCTCTTTCTTTAATCCCATGTTTGCACCAGGACATACTTGCTCCCTTTGCTCCTTCTGGGAAGGCAGCCATCCAGGATAAGGAAGGTGGCCAGCAGCTTTCTCCGTCTGTCACTCGCTTGGGACACAAGTTTGTGGCATTGCCGTGTGAGCAGGTTGCAGCTTATTCAACACCAGTACTGCTTGCACCTCTAGGATCTTATGGGAAAGCTGCCCCTTGGAGCCCACCGAAGAGTATGTTCGAACCTTTAAGGTGGCTTTTGTGGCATGGGACACTCCTCCAATTCTTCCATCTGAAGAAGTCTAGTCTCTTGAGCCTGCCAGACTGAAGATGGTGGTAGCGTCAGGGTCCCCTCTTCAGAAGGAGGAGGCCTGGTGAGGTGTGCTGAGCTGAGGTTGAAGCCAAGGAGGAGATCGCTAGATCAAAGCTATTCCTCATACTCTGGAATCTCCCCAGCAAGGGGGCTCTGGGCCTCTTTTCCCAGTTGATAGACCATGAGTCTATCCTATAGTCCACTTAGCCCAAACCCCTGGTACTACTGACTTCTGCTCCACCACCACGATTCCTCTTCTTCCTGGAGGACCGGTGTGCTCTCCCCTCCTCCACCCTCCAGATGTTCCCAGAAGCGCTGCTGACTAGAGCTTTAGTCACGTTCCCCTTCCCTAACTCCCACATCTCTTTTCTTAAGGAGGAAAAGGTAATTTTGTCCTCTCAAATCTAAATCTTCCTATGGGAGGCATAGTTATGTCAGAATAAGCCTGTGCATTTCCTCTCATTTGGTAATAGACAGCTGAGTCTATTCAAGAGCTGGGCTGCATTGTGACTCTACTTACCTACTCAACAGCCTTGCTAACCCATCCTTATCTACTTACTGGCATTTCCAACTCCTTGCACGGTTCCCATTCTTGGGTTGGCTGGAGCCTTCTGGCTTCTGTCCCACCTGGGAATAAAGAAGATGATACAGTCTAAAAGCTCTGAGTTCTTTCTCTCCACTGAATAGAGAATTGTGAAGCAGAAGAAGTGGGAGCAGAGACAATGTTGATTTGAAAGTAAGAGTAGGACACGAAGGGAAACTGAGGAAAAGCTGGATTGGCACAATCCCCAATCAACTGGGGAAAGCTGCTCTCTGCCATCTGAGGTCTCATCTGCAGGGGTGGAGAAGGAGAGGGAGGGAGAGGGAGGGAGAGGACCAAGGAGTGAGGGAGGGGGAAGAGAGAAGGAAGGAGAAGAGGAGAGCCCGGACTTCTTGGTGTAAAGGAATGAGAACTGAGACCAGGAAACCAATAGAACAATGTAGTCACGCGAGGTCCCACTGTTTTAGCCCTTTTGCTGAGTCTCAGCTGCTGTGGCATCTAGTCGGGTCACCATCCCACTCTCCCCAGGGAGGGGGGGGTGCCTGATCCCTGCACAGGTCTGCTTCAGGGTTATCAGGGCTGTCACTTCTGTTAGGGCTTGTGTGGTTTCCCTGGGCCTTCAGGAGAGGAGGCTGTGTCTCCTCCATTGGGCTGCTGTCTCTCTCTGCCTAATCCTTTCCCCTCCAAGCTTTCCTCTCCCTCCAAGCTGCCTGGAAGGCAAAACGTGAAAACCAGAAGTAAACGAAATGACAAAGATGAGAAAGTCAGACACAGGGCATCTTCTTATTGTATTTATTTTTTTGTGCCAGTTCTGGGGCTTGAACTCAGGGCCTGGGTACTGTTCCTACACTTTTGCTCACTGCTAGCAAATACTACCACTTGAGCTACAGCTCTACTTCCAGCTTTTCTGGTAGTTGAGTGGGGATAAGTGTCTCACAGACTTTCCTGCCCAGGTTGGCATTGAACTGTGATCCTAAGATGTCAGCCTGCCGAGCAGCTATGATGACAGTTGTGAGCCACCAGCACCTGGATTACTCAGGACGTCTTTTAAGCTTTGTTTTAGTTGCTTCTGTAGGGACTCCAATGGTGGTCTTTCTTCTTGGAGTGAGTTCTGTCTCATTTACCTTCTAACCATCCCCTCTTTTCAGCCAAACAGCAGGTGTCCAACAGATCTTGCACTAAAGGCCATCTTTACTGTGTCTTCTTCTTTTGGAGGGCTAAGCATGGAGGAGACCTTCAACTGCAGCATTGATCAAAGCCCAAAGCTTTTTACTGAGCTAACACACTGTTTTCAGCCAGGGACTAAGCATTTTACTGACCCGAGTTCTCTTAACCCAGAGTTCTACCCATTGATAAGTACTAGATTCTCAGCAAATATCTTTCACTGGATTTAAGCAAGAGCATCAGAAAACATTCATATTATTAGAACTAATAAACACTACTGAGGTGCTCCCTGGGCAGATTAATGACTAACAGTGCCATGATATAAATGGTTTTGTTGCTTCTGTATGTATGTGGAATTTGTTGGAATTTCAGTAACTAGCTAAAGAGTATAAAGCAAGAAATGGATAGAGTAAGGATTTGAACTCATGTCTGTCTTCATTGCCACCCTATTTGAAATGGGCATCCATCATGGTGACAATAACATCACCCATCTCATTCTACTTCATGGTGTTAGAATAGGTTTGCACGTGAAGATGTGTGACTTGTGACTCAGCTCTGAAACTGAGATACACATTCCACTAAGAATTCCACAATGACTTAGTTGCGTGGCTGAAAATGCTCATTTGACTTTGACAGTAGAGACCTCATCCAAGAGTGCAGGAGTCTTATAGATTCTAGAAGAATTCATTCTAAAGGAAAGCTTTAGTTAACTTCTTTTGAATCACCTGGAAAAAATGCCATGTCTAGATCCATGTAAAATCTTTGGATTTCCTGCTTACAAAAGTTTTGTCTTTGAGGTTCACTTTCTTGGTAGCTGGTGATCCTTGTAATTTATGGGGCTCTCTCTCATCTCTAGACTGAAAGAATCCTGGGAACGGGCATGTTAGGGCACACTTAGGACAATATATGCACATGAAATCACGAATATCTGCCAATCTACAATTTGTTTGTGCAAATATGAAAATCCACAGGAAAATACATGTATGCGTCCACTTCAGAGTACTACAACAAAGCCAGAAGTCTACAATAGACACAGTATAATTACACTATAAAAGATTGATGTGCATTTTTGGAGCTTTGTCATCTTTTTTCCCCCTAATTAAATTGAAATACGTTACTTCAAACCCCTAGCCAGAACTGCATATTAACAATGAAATCGTCATGATCATAAATTTATAACTACTTTGAGATTTTGCAGAACAATCCTTCTGAGCCTCTTCCGCTCTGACAGGGTATACAATCAACTAGGACTATTTCTGCCCCAGACAAGTCAGCAGAATCCTGAGCTGCTTTATTTCTTGCTCCTTGACTCTTCCTTTACCTTGCTATTGAAGCTCAGGCCTACTTATGCATTTATTACCCATGAGAGTCTTTGCATTTCTATCAGTGTTCACTAGAGTTACCAGAAAGCAAAATGCTGCTGTTTCTGGGCGTTGGAGGGATGCATCATTTCAGAGAAACTGTTTGACCACAATTCTTTTGAGTTATGAATTTGATTCAGAACATTGGCATACTTCCCATTGGTTTATGAGGAATGAGCTACCAGACTGTAGCCAGACCTTGAGGATCCTACTTTGTCATGGAGAAACAATGACACAGCTCTTCTACTTTTGTTTGAGGCATCTCTCTTGTTGTAGCCCTCCCTGGGCTGCTCAGCCAGCCCATTGCTGCCCTCTTGGGAAGAGCATTTTTTTCTGATTGGAGACCTGGGAAAGGACATTAGCCTGACTCTACATCTAGTGATCTCTTAGCCCTGCCCCCAACACAGCTAATGGAACATTGGGCCTGTGGGATGACCTGCAGTTTGGAGAAACTTTTCTTTTTTAAATTCAGGAAAGTATTAACAAGGCAACTTGTCCAAGGATTTAAGTCATATTTTTTATCTTGGCATTTATGTTTAACTTTCAAATGGATCTATATTCAAGCAGGAAGGAAAAGTTTTGACACTTCAAAAGCTGAACAAGTTTTGGAGTTGAACAAGTTTTGGAGCTGAGGATTGATCCATTCCATCTTAGCCTCCTGCTGGTATAAATGTATGCATCTTTACAAATTTTAGCACATTTCTGAATAGAGTTTACTACTTCATGCCCTTAAGAGGGAGGACATTTCATACTCCTTGTCAAACTCTGAGCTTTGAATTTTGTCTTATTTTCAAAGTCTCCTAATTTATGTGTAATGTGCGCCTAGCTTCTAATTCAAATTTTTGTATTAGCCCCACTCTAATTTATTCTTTCTCCTTAGCAGGCTTGTCATTAAGAGCTCCTATTAAATAATTTAATATTTAAATCATTTTCCTTATTACTTTGGAAACATTTATGTCTGTATTTTCCCCTTCTTCTGGCTCATCATTTGTGGGTCAAGATGCGTGTGAGGAGCCCATCATGCCAGAGGATGTTTATGTAAGTGCCACTTTCTCATCAAGGTAAGATTTGTGAAAATCTTACTTTCTTTTTTTTGAAAATCTTACTTTCTTACTGAAGCAACAATATGTGAAGAAAACAAAAAAAAAAAAGAAAAGAAAAACAAGGTCTCTAAAAACCAGTATAAGCCAGTGTACACATAACCATCCAGCTATCACTTGTAAACTCAGTATTAACTTTAAATACTCATAAACGACAATTCAACCCTGGTCTTTGATATTTTTCTTTAACTAATAAAGGGCTTCCTTAAAAAATTAGACTACACTGAAGCAAATTATTGGTGAGCCTCTGCAAAGTCGGACCATAATTCCGCATGTTCCAAGATACTCTCTTATCAGGCAAGGCATCAAAGTATCCAGAAGGTTAAGGCATTGAAAAGTCATTTTAGTTTAAAACAAAACAAACAAAGTTGTATTTTAAGTAGTTGTAAAAGGGGATCTAAATTCCAAATGCTGAACTGTCATTGTCTGTGTCAAGGAAAGGAATGCGGTGATGATATTGGTCTCTCTAACACTGCCTTAGCAGGAGGGAGGCAGGGAGTAGGAGTACTGGATACCTGGGTCTGGGTCTGTAGTGAACACCTGGAGTATTCTTAAATGGAACTGTTCAGGAAGGAGCTGAATGACCATCTGCCAAAAAAAAAAAAAATGGAGAGGAGATTCTGGCCTTTGATGGAAATCTACCTCTGAAGACCCTTCCTACCTATAAAGTCCATGCCTCTTTAATAAGAATCCATCACTACATCCACAAGTAGAGAACTTGGGTCAGCCACCTACAAAAGGGAGTTGGTTGTCTAGACTATCTTATCCCTCTCTGCCCCTTTTCTAGAATTAGTCTTCAAGATAAAACCCACTGTAAATAAGGATTCACACTAGGTATCATTATGGTTCTAATTCTTACTCCTTTTCCAGTTGGGTAGATAGAATCAGATTTGTGTCTCCCGACTATCTCATACGGAAGAAATGTTTTAAATACAATGTCTTGATCACAGTTCCTGAATTCTAATTACTTTAACAATAAACTTTAAAAAATTATATTATGTCCAAATTCAGAAAAAAACAACTGTAAGATTTTAAAGAAAAACATAGAAAAAATCCATAAATATGTCCCACAAAGCTTAACGAAACATAACACTACAGTTGAAGCTTTCTATTTCTTCTTTCCATAATATATTCCACTGTGCCCCCTGCCCTCCTATCATGTAAGTCTCAAGACATCTACTGTAAAATGCTTCTTTTTTTCACCTGAATGAATTGAGGTACATAACTTATAACTGTCTGCATGGAGAAGGCTCTGCAGTTCTCAGGGAGAAGAAGTCTCAGGGAATAATATTGGGTTTCTGAATAACGATGTGGAACAGTTTCCCACTAACTCTCCTGGACTGTGATTCGAATTAGAAATGAACTTGCATTTGAGTTTGTTATTTTTCACGCAGCATTTCTACAGAACTTACCTCACTTGAGGAATGTCCAATCCTTGCATATTTTAATTTTAACATAGTGACAAATTGCATGTGGTTTCCAGTACCTTTTTCACCATCATCTTCACTTGTGAACTCCGTTTTTTTGGTAAGCCTTGTTCTCTTTGTTTTTCACTGTTGTAGGGTTCTTCATTGTGTGATTATCACATAATTTTTTAATCTTCTTTCCTCTTGCTAGCTTTTCAATTGCTTCACATATCTTGCAATAATAAACAGAGCCCCTCTGAACATTCTTACTCCAATTAACTTAAGTATATATAAAAGAATATATGTCTGATACACACATCTGTAAGATACCTGATGGATTAGATGGTTTCTCCATGAAACTGTCTAAAGGATTAGTGACTAATGTGCATGCACTGCTTAGCTCAGAGTGATGCTGTTTATCACTCTGGAGCGAGCCCAGGCTCTGCTGGTGTGTCCGGCCTTCGTGGGTCTGATCTCTGCCAGTGTAGCTGGGCTGGATGTGCTAAGGTGGTCAAGCTGGAATGCTGCATCTTCCAGACAATCATTGGTTTTCATCTCTTGGCCAGGTTCCTGAGCAGCATGAATGGAACCTGTGAAATCTCTTGAAAACTCAGGCTCGAAATTCATTGTACACCCTTTCTCCATTCCTGTTGTGTTCAAAACGAATCACAAGACCAGACCAGAATGACATTAGAAACTCACACGTGTTAGCTGGGAGCTTAGAATAGTAAATTTTTGTAATATATCAGGCCCAAGATTTCATTTCTGGGTCAGAGAATATGCGTCTGTTCAGTTTCGCTAGCTTTTAACCACTTTTTTGTTCTCCAAGAGTGGTTGTACAAATTGATACAAAAGACAGTATTGAATAGTGGCTGAGAATAAAGACTTTGAAACTTATAACCTTGCTTGGACCACAAAACTGATACCCATGATTACATCCTTCAGTAAGTCTTACTGTATCTCCTTTATTTTAGTCATCTATGAAGTTTCTTGGTTAGAAGGCTCATGTTTATTAAAGGCTTGTGGTTCTGTCTTATTATCAACTAGGAGGCTATTTGTGAAAAGATTTCAAAATCTGAAAAACTCCTGCCTTCAAAACACTTCTACCTGGCCTCAATACCTTTGGTTAAGGGATCCTCAATCGGCATGGATATTCCCATGATTACAGTTTGTCAGGAATTCCACTACATCTGACTATCCATGTTGAATAGAGACGGTCCAATGACATCTGCATATCTAAGATCAAATACAGAGTCTGAAACAAGTAAAAGCCAAAGACCTCATCATTAAGCTATGTTTGTCCCAGGCTGGTCCACATCCATTTCTGAAGTGAGTCTCACTCTTCACATATGACTCTTTCTGTGATTGTGTGCCCTGCACAGATGCCAGGCCTGCTCTCTGTCCCTCTGAAAGATCCAGGGAGTGGACAGAATGCAACTTTTCTACACTCACTCCTTCCTAGAACTGTTCACTTTCTGCTCTGGTGATTCTTTACCACTCTTGGGTGTTTGGAAGGAAGTGAATGACATTAATTATATTTCTCACCACAGATGTCTTTTCAGAGAGCCATAATACAGCAGCTGCAGCATCACTGGAGCTATTCCTTGAGACAGCTGTTTTGAGTTTTCAATTTTTTTTAAAAAGAAATACGGAAAGTTGTAAGTTTTGCATTCAACAGGAAGCAGGCAAATCACACTCGATTTCAATCATGAAACTGACTTCCTTGGAGGACAATCACGGTGGAAGATGTATTCTAGTAGAGCTGCCAAATTGAGGGCTTTCATCAAGGCATTAGCTACTGGCAGGTTGGTAGGTATGGAGTCGGGGAGAGATAGCCCGAATGTTCCTTTCAGACAATCAACTGCAGCTGTGAGCTCTCTAACTCTGAGAGCTGTGTTGCAAACATGGCAGTACCTGAAGTGAATCAACGGTGCCCAGAGGGCAGGAATGAGGGCAGAGTAGATCATTCTTCAAGAGGACTTCTCTGTTACTGCATCCAGTCAATGTAGCACACTATTAAAACCCCTGCTCCCAAAGATGGCCAAAGATTGAAAACTTCTTCCCCTTACAACTCAGCTGGTGGCCAGAAATACTCAAACCTTTGCGGGGGGGGGGCTAAAGGATAAGTAGTCAATCAAAATCCCATTGACTCGTTGAAAGAGTTTCAGGGCGATTCAGGTGACTTTGAAGGCGGAGGGACCTCATTATCCGCAGGAGCTCCTTCTCCAAGTTTGAGTAACCTGATTCTGAGAAAGCAAAATTTGGCTCAGTCGCTCTTAGTTTACTCACTCATCCTAGTGGGGAATAATCCCATCCACTCATGTTTATTGTGACCATTAAATGAGATGTAATATGCAAAGTGCATCCTATTTTGTGAATGTTAGAAATATGTATATACTAATTTGATGTGACTACATCAAAGGTGGGATCAGAAGACTTCATTTCTACTCAATTCCCACCTCTCCTTCTTATTTGTTAAGATTTAAAGAGGCCTCACTCAGGTTCTGAATCAGTAAGAGATACCTTAGTTGCAAATGACAGAAAACTCAACCAAATTTTCATTAGCTAGAAGCAATTTGTTTTTCTTCTATAACTGCCAAGGATACAAAGATCCCTGAGTTTGAATGTAGCCTCTAGTCTCAGACTCCCTTCCTTCCTCAGTCTGGATCTTCTCCAAATTTTCTTTGTCTCAGGTTTGAGTCTGACAGGAAGAGAATGATCAGTCATTCCAGGCAAACACTTTCTAGATTCAAGTCCAAAAGAAAAAAATTTTAAATATGCTCTAAACAGTGTCTGGAGTTACCATATTACATTTTGTCAGTTCTAAATGTGTCACAAGCCTATATAGAACAATTATAGTGGCCAAAAAGAGTATGGTATTCTAATTGATTGGGACCAGGCCACATGTCTGTTGCTAAAGACACCGATGGTCTTAATACCACCCTAGGCACTCGATTAGAGAATGGAAGGTTACATCCTCTTTATGCCAGCCAAGGTAGATGAACAGTTGAGACAAAAACTATAGCTGGCACTGTAGCTCCTGAATTAGATAAGATCCTGAAGTTAGTCCTAAGATCCCAAACCAAGGAATTTATGATTCCCAAACCAAGGAATCAGCCTAGATGTACATCAACAGATAATGGATAATGAGTACAAATGTGGCATCTTCCCAGTGGATTTTTACTCAACCATAGCTTGAAAATGGATAGAACTGGAGATCGTCATGTTAGGTGAGGGGGAGGAGGGTTTACTCAGGAAGTGGGAGTGGGAAAAAATGAGAAGGGTAGTGGGTGGGGTGAGAGAAGAAAATAGAGGTGGTGATCATGCTATACTAAATGAATGTGTGGAAAGTCATAATGAGTCCTCTAATTTTGTACAGCTTGGTCCTAACAATAAAGACATGTAGCAGTAAATAGATCTGCAGAAGAAGGAATTAGATACCTGCCCTTGAAATGAGCAACAAAAACCATGCTTTTGTTTTATTCATGGGGCACAGAGAGTGAGGCCATAGACAATGTGTAGGAAATGGGGTTGGAAAAGGCATGAGAGCCCCAGGCCACCTGAACAAGTGGATCCACAAGTGGATGGGAGGTGAGATTGGGCATGCTGGGCTCTTTAGGAATGGACTGTAGACCATGGACCACCAGCAGTAGGAAAGCTGCAGGTGTCCATAAGAAACACAGAATTCAGACTCAGTGAAACAGATTGACATCATAGTAAAGGTCCCAGTGGACTATTACTCACATTAAAGTTTAGAGAGCACCAGGAAATAATGACAGATTTTTGAGGCTGGAAAATGATATGCTCAGAGTTGATGACATCATCTCTGCCATCTAGACAGATATTCGCACCAACTTTGAAACCACCAACAGTCCCCAAGTTTCTACCTATTCCACCTTACCCACCCAATGAAGCTAGAGATGAACTTCACTGTGAACTGTCAACAGCTGTCACTGTCATTGTCATTTTCATTTTTAGTTCTACAAGGGGTGTCTTTTACATGAGCAGCTACTTGCCAGATAAAGTGGCACTACCCGCAGAGTGTTCTCTGAATGTAAGGAGAGCTATATCTGTCTATTCCTATTTGTCTTTCAATCCTACCTTCCTCTCCCACCTCCCTCTCCCTGAGTCTCAGTTGCAAGTTTTCCCTCATCAAATGCATGGGAAAATCACCTCCTTGAATTCCAAAGATTTGTCCTGACAGAGTTCATGTTGTAAGGTAAATTATCAGAGAAGCCACATTTTGAAGGATCGAATCTTAGAGTCTTTATTAGGATATTAGCAATCTGCAAGCAACCAATTGTTACAAAGGCCTGCAACCCATAAACACACTTAACACTGTTAGGAAACAGGCCAGAGAGGAAAAAAAGAACAAAAACAATAGCAACAAATCAATTCAGCTTCAATGGAGAGCTGACTGGGACACCACGGTGACCTGAGATGAGCCAGGAGCCAGGACACCAGACACAAAGACAGAGATACAGGGCACAGAGAGTAATGGCAGTTGAGCTGGTCTGGGTCTAAATAGTGTCAGGGGAGGGGGCAGGGTCACAGGAAGCTCCCAGTCCCTGGCACTGGACTGACAGGCTCAGTAACCTATAGGCCAAGTGCCCACCCCTGTCTCCAGGGATTCAGGAACATCCGTCACCTGAGGGTGAGACTTCCCTTCCTCTAGGAATCCAGATACACCCATGAAGAGAAGATGCCAGACCCTACAATTCATCATCTGGCCAAGATGGCACTGGCCAGACCTGAAATCCTTACTTCATTAGGAAAAGATGAAAAGAGAGAAAGTAAAACCTCAAATGGATCTACAATTTTATAACTAAATTGTTTAGATATATACTCTTATTTTAGGAACCAGTCCAACCATAAGTTAGAATGAAAGTCCTGACATAGGACTTGTGGACTGTAATTATTTTAAAACAGTATTTTCAGGCTGAAATGTTCCTGAATCTAAGTGCATTCTTGGCTTCCCTCTATTCTTGGTCAGTTTTTACATTTTAGTATCTATTTTACACATGAGCTGGTAATGTTTTAGAAAATTTGCCAAAGGTGAAATAGGCAATATCATGACAATACCTTGTTGGGTTTTTTTCCACAGTTGTATTAACTAGAGGTCTTATGTCACATTTGAATTTAACAAAATTGCAAATATACATTTGGAGATTTTAATGCTTCCTACATATCAGGCATGGCTGCAAAGATCTATTTCTTAACCACATTAAAAAAAATCCATCCTTTCATTCTGTTTCTGTAAAAATAGCCCTAGGCTATTCTGTAGGAGGCCAGGTGTAAGGAAATCATTCACCTACCAGGAATCAGATCCACCTACTTGGAGTAACTGAATTGTGTAACTTGTACCTAGATATTCTGGTAATGACCAGGAAATATATACAATGTTGATCAATACCTGAACAGGGCCTAATTTTAAATGCTTGTCTTTCTAGTTGCATAGTTATGTAGTTCACAGTTATAGTGAACTGTGTCACTTAATATCTTGTACATGGTAGGTGTTCAGTGAGTGGTTATAGTGAACTGTGTTACTGAATATCTTTTACATGGTAGGTTTTCAGTGAGCATTGTAAGAATGCAGACATGAATAGAGTAGGCTACAGAGAGGCATGCCTTGTATTCACTTTGTATATCTAGCTAGTGCTTTCCTATGAATATTCAATCCATATAAAAATTGTATGACTTGATTTTAAGTGTACTTAAACCTGCATCATGGTACTGTCCAAAAATGTACAAATGATATTCATTTGGAGAGCATGAGGCAGTGAATAATTAAGTCATAGGAAATATCCTTGCCACAAATAAAACTGATAAAGTTGATTTGATTAACCTGAAAACAGTACTAGAATTTCTTTTAATACAGTGAGAAGCTTCTAACCTGACATAGGAAATTTTTTGCCAGTCCTAGGGATTGAACTCAGGGCCTGGGCGCTGTCCCTGAGCCCCTTTCTGCTCAAGACTAGCGCTCTACCACTTGAGCCACAATGTACTTCTGACTTTTCTGAGTAGTTTATTGGAGATAAGAGTCTCACAGACTTCCCTATATGGGTTGGCTTCAACTTATGATCATCAGATCTCAGCTTCCTGAGTAGCTATGATTACAGGCATGAGCCACCAGTGCCTGGAAATAGAGGAAATTTTAACACTCCAGTGCTGACAAGTGTTCCATTTGTTCATTGTGAGACATCTGGGATGAACCTATATCTTGGCTATAGTGAACAATACTGCAATGAACATGATCGTGGTGACGGCTTTAACATATCTTTGTTTGTGCTCTATTAAATAAACACCCAGGAGTAGAATTGCCTGCTTTATGTTTGGTCTTTTGAGGAACATCCATACTGCTTTCCAGAATGGGTTGAATAAGTTTACATTCCCACCAACAGTGTAATAGAGTTTCTTTTTAGCCATATCCTGGAAGCATCTTTATTGTTAGTTTTCATGATAATGGCCATTCTAACTGGGGTAATGTGAAATCTCAGTGTTGCCTTGATTTGCGTTTCCTATGGCTAGAGATGTTGAACATTTCTTCATATGTCTATTGGCCATATTTACTTTTCATCCCAGATGCCCCTCAATGAATGAATGGGCCAAGAAAATGTGGTATATGTACACAATGAAATTCTATTCATCCATCAGAAAGAATGGTATTGTACCAGTCAAGGTCTGGCCACACAAAGAAGAGAAGACTGCTTAGAGGAATACAAAATAGTACACACAGTGGGGCTGGGGATATGGCCTAGTGGCAAGAGTGATTGCCTTGTATACATGAGGCCCTGGGTTCAATTCCCCAGCACCAATATACAGAAAATGGCCAGAAGTGGCGCTGTGGCTCAAGTGGCAGAGTGCTAGCCTTGAGCAAAAAGAAGCCAGGCCCTGAATCCAAGCCCCAGGACTGGCAAAAAAAAAAATATATATATATATATTATATATATATATATATATATATATATATATATAATATATAATATATATAATATATAATATAATATAAATATATATATATATATATATATATATATATTGCTGGGAAAACTAACCTGGCCTGACTTGACAAAATAGTACACACAAAATTTAGAAGTTCATTAGATTCTTACCCTGGGTTTACAAATCTGCAAATTAAATTCTCTTTTTCTGGAGTACATATAATCTCAGTCAAAACTCTTCATTAAGACCTCATTTCTAGAAGAAACAAAAGCTTTAAATCAGACAAACCAGGTTTCTAACCACAAAAGTAATACTACCTCTCTCAGCCTCTATGCCCTTGTTTGGAAAGTGTGCTGTGGTAAAAACTGAATGACATGCTGTAAGCAAACATCAGTGACCACAAAACACCAATGTCAGATGAAAGCAATGCTAATACTTGCTCCCTAAAGTAGACTTTCTGGGATTTGAGCTAGGTCTATGTAAATCTTTCTTGTGACAGCGAAATGATACCTTTCTGCTTATGTTTTCTTACCTTGAAAACATGAGAAATAAAAGTAACTATATCATAACAATTACTTATTTATTTATTTTTGCCAGTCCTGGGCCTTGGACTCAGGGCCTGAGCACTGTCCCTGGCTTCTTTTTGCTCAAGGCTAGCACTCTGCCACTTGAGCCACAGCGCCACTTCTGGCTGTTTTTTATATATGTGATGCTGGAAGAATCGAACCTAGGGCTTCAGGTATATGAGGCAAGCACTCTTGCCACTAGGCCATATTCCCAGCCCAACAATTACTCTTTTAGGAAGAGCTAAGAAACTATAAGAAAAGCAATGGTATTGGTATCAAGCACATAATAAATAATTAAAAGTATTGATTTTCCTAATTAGTATTACAAATTATTGACAGCATTTTCCATATGAATAGATAGAAATCTTAATAGCAGTAGTTACAATGAATTGACTGTATGCTATGTTTGAGTCACTTTTATGAGCTCAAAGTGAACTTCACCTTAATCTTCCAAATCATCTAGCAAGTACTATTATGATTCACATGTTAGATATAAGACTCTGGGGTTCAAAGAAATAGAGTAATTTAGTGAAACTGCATAGGCGCTAAGTTAAGTAGAGATTTCAGACTTTTTATAATCCCAAATCTGATATCCATTATATAACTACATTTAGGTAAAAGCATTATGTTCGCTAGGGGTTATATATGAGTTGGCAATTTCTGAAAAGGACATATAGGACAGGAAAGAGAATATGTTAGCTTTGTGAATGAAGAAGCACAATGTGTGTGAGGCTGGGATTGGTGGGAAAGACAATGAAAAGGAAGGAGTTCTGAATTTAACTAGATGACCCTAACTGATTTCAAAGCTTTGCTTTTCTCTGGTGATATAGTTTTGAGCACATAAATCTCCATGTACCTCAGCTTCTTTTTCTGTAAAATAGGAACCATCACCTATTAAAATTATCTCAATAAATAAAAAAAGTCTTATTGATGTAATTAATAAGAAGTTCTTATTTAACTAGTCTGAGCTGGAATCCAAGCATGGGAATTATTTTTTTTCAATTCCCTAGTTGACTATAATATATAATCAGAGTTGACATTCATCAGTTGAGCAGATAAGTCCATTTCCAGTCCATCAGTATACACCCACAGTCTGGTTTGTTTCTCAGAATAAGGTAACTACACACCTAAAGCACAAAATAAAAGTTTGGTAAGTGGATGAATACACAAATGCTTCCTGGGGGCTTAGATTTGCTTCTGAAGATTAATTCTGCATCCTACACTCTATAATGCTGCTTCTTATTTTAAGAGAACTACCGTTCTTCTTGAGTAGTGTGACTAACTCTTAAGTTTTTCTGATAACCCAAACCATACTGGCTTAAGTACAATGCAAAGTTATTGATTCATTAAATTGAGGATTCCACAGATGATATAACTTCAGACATGGTAGGAGTCAAGTGGACAGGGCTCTGATTCTCCCCCATTTTCTTTGGTAGCTTTTCTCCCTTAGTTTTGGGCTCCTTGCCAGAGGCATTGTGATGGCACTCATGATGTGTGTTTGGCTCACCAACACATATTAATTATCCTATCCAGAAGTGGGAGCTCAATTTACGCTCATGGACAGAAGTAGAGAAAGTAGATTCACTAAAAGGAAGCTAAGTTCCACTATTTAAATAAGATGACTAGATGCCTTCTGAAGAAACAAGATCATTTGTAAGATGGGTCTACCCTTTTCTGAGGCATTCCTGGATGCACGGGCAGTACACTTGGTGTGCTGTACAATGACAAATGGCTTCTTCCTGTGCATCCTCTTTTATCTAGTGTCTTCGGTGTCTGGCCCATTCTCTCATATTAATGATCCTCCTCCTCTGATTACACTTTATCACCCTCTCAGTAGAGTAGTGACCCTTCACTGGCAGTAATTTTGTCCCTCAGGAAACATTTGGCAATAACTATATACATTTTCGGCATCACATTTTAGGGGTAAAGGAATAGTGAGTAGAAGCCAGGCCTACTTCTGGACATTCTACAATGCACAGAATAGCTCTCCACATTAAAAATCATCTAGTCTAAAATGTTCATAGTGGCAAAAGCTGAGAAACAATGAGTTAAGCTAATCATACAGGCTTCCTGAAAGTTCTCCTCACCCTTATTCACTTCCCTTCCTATAATCTTTCCACTTTCACTGACATGGTTTTTATATGGTACAAATTTCATGCTACTAACCTTTTATTAAGAGCATCTAATACCCCTTGATGAAGCAGTAATTCCTCTGCACTACAATTATTCAGAGCCATTGAAAATCCGGCTCCCACTCATTCTTCAATCCTTCCTTTTGTATGTTTCCTGTGCTGTATGCAATGCACCCTGAACCCTCCCCAAATCTCGCTTCTCTTATAATAGGCACTGTATTTTTTTTCCTTTTGTGTCTTTATTGTGTTTACTTCAACTACTGTTCTCTCTTTATTTCTTTAAAGTTTTTAACAGATTTATATTTGGGAGTAGTTGTAGGCATTTCCACTTTGCTCTTTGTTTTTCTATCATTTATGCATTCACTCATTCATTAGATATTTTTTGAATAGTTGCCTTGAGTCTGGTCCTATGCAGACAGTAGTGAGGCAAGGCATCATAGTTCCTATGGATCTTAGAGCTTGGCAAGGTAGAAAAATTGGTGATGGAGTAATAGGGAAAAAACCCTGGTGAGATATAATTTGGTTCTGGAACTCTGTCAGAGAAGACATCCTGAAGGAAATGACTTCTAAACTGAAATGCAAGGACAGTTAGAATTTGCTGGGTGATGATGTGAATGAGATTCTCAGTAGTTTAACAGACTATTTAAGCCTATTTATCACCAGATTAAAAACTTCTACAAACAAGTTTTCCAGCTTTCTTAGAAAATTAATTTTCTATTTAGGTCTCATAGTACCTTTGAAGTCCACTATAATATTTATTACTATCTTCTTTGCATTATGGATTCGCAGTCAACATGAAAATTGAACTCATGGTAAATATTTATATTTTAAGTAGCCTAAGTTTGAAAAAAACTTTATAAGTAGTGCTCTTGTATTTCAGAAAGTCGGCTTGAAGGCTGTGCAGTGTACTTTTTCCCTTACAGCCTGCCAAGCCCCATAAACATATCTTTAGAAGGAAATTACTTTTAGTGCACATATCAGAACTAGATGCAACATACACACCAATGCTCAGGGCTTGTAACTGGGCAAAAATCCCAAGCAAGCTACATATTCATTTATTCAGGAATATCTATGAAGCATCCACTGTGTACCAACAGAGAGTACTCAGCCCTAAGAAGTCACCGCCAAGCCAAATGTACGTAGATACTTCCCTGTGTTAAGTAGAAGACAGATATTAAACAAAGAATCACACAAATAGATGGAGATTACTGTTAAAATTCTCAGCAAGATACTCAGAGAGGAAAGCAGCATGAGGTAAGTGTGGGAAGATGAGGAAGACTAATATGAAGAGTCTCTTAAGCCTCATTAAGAATTTTCTTTTTTACTGCAGGAAAAACAGAGATATAGTGAATAGTTTAAAATGGAAAGTTGTATGATCAGATTTTTATTTTAAAATATTGCTCTGACTGCAGTGTGTGGGGAACCAGATATTGTGCTAGAGGTAATGGACCCTGAAAACTTGCTTTATTAATGACCCTTATAGGTGATAGATGCCAACCAGAACACAGCATGCTCTATCAATTTGCTGGATGTCATTCTGTATGAAAATATAAGTAGCAAAGCCAAGCCCTGTCAGCTGAGAAAAGGATTTGAGTCTCGACAGTGATGGGAAATTAAGAAACAAAGTGGGGAGGGGTTCCACTCTGATTCACTTTCCCCTATTACATGAGGAAAATGTAAGCACCTTTCTTGCACGCAAAGGAGAAAACAAGGACTCAAATATGACACTATGGTTTCCATGTGTTTGTCAATTCCTTAGGCCACCCCACAGTGGCTTTCCACATATTGGTTATGAAATTAAAGGATCACATTGGCTTGGGTGTACTTTAGGACCATACAGACTGAGCACAGTCTCTTCAAATGCCTTGAAGCACATTAACACACAAGCCATGACAACAGCCGGGAGTTTGTTGCTTAAAAGAGCCCATTAGAGGGAAATATGGAAGACTTCTGAAGGGGAGAGAAGCAAAGAATGTACATCTTTAGTCTTGGTATATGTGTTACAGCAGGAGGTCCTGAAGATTGCACTTGTCAACTGATTGTTGCCAAACTCATCAGGAAGCCAGGCTGTGGCCCCAGAAAACAGAAGCAGGGAAGTCAACAAAGGGTAATGGAAAGAGACCCTGGAACCTGACCTGGGGAGCAGAGAGGCATGAATTACAGGGCTCCATTTGTGACCCAGCTGGAAGTGAAGATGGAATCTCAGTCAACCTGCCCTGATCTCATGCTCCATTTCAGTTCATTTAAATTAACATTGAATGGAAGACCGCAGGGTATCCAGGGAAAGCCAAAGCCACTTGAATATTTGTTACTTGTTCTTGAACTTTGCAAGGTAGAAGTAAGACCACACAAAGACATGACAAACACATTGTACTATTCTTATACTTTTAAATATATGAGATTGGGACTATAAACACACACATATGTCATCAAGCACACATTAAAATACATATTCATATAGTCACATACAATCCATGATCATTTTCAGACCATATGTCCGTGCATATTTACATACATGTATATGTAACCCTGGGCATATTGGGCCATATAAAATTATATATAAACATATAAATTGATAGATGCACATATATTCATACACACACTATATATACATATATATATGTATGTGAGTATAGGCAGATATCTTAGGATGAAAGCTAATGAGTTGAACTTTGCAAGCTCGGGCCCATTCTACATGGAAAAAAAGTGGATATTAACCATCAGATCCACCAATTCCATCCTGGGAATTTATCCAACAGAACACATACAACTCCACACTAAAGTGACCAGCACAATCATGTCCATTGCAGCATTATTTACTATACCCAAGCTGTGAAATCAATTCAGATGCCCCTTTAGTGAATAAATGGATCAAGAAAATTTGGTATCTATAACAATGGAATTCTATGCTTCCATCAGAAAAAAATTATTTCACTCATAAGGAAATGGAAAGATTTGGAAAAAATTGTATTAAGTAAACCAGATACAAAGAAGCATAAGTCACATGTTTTCCCTCATTTGCAGTAACTAGAATGTGCCTATAAATATACAAGTAAACATGTGGAAATATTTTTAAAAATACACTAGGACATGATAAATTATACAGGTATCTAGATAGTCACACAGTGAGGCTAAAAGAGGATATATATGTATATATACACACACACACATATATATATACAGATCATAAGGGCTCAATAGCTAAGTGCATATGATCAAATAAAATAGTATGTTATGAAATGAACTCTAAGAAATGGGATCGTGGGAGAAATGAGGGAGGGGCTAACAGGTTTGACAAGAAATGTATTCATTACCTTGCATGTATAACTGTAACCCCTCTGTACATCACCTTGACAACAAAATTAAATTTAAAACAAAAAAGGAGCAAGAGATTTTTTTGTTGCTGCTTTTGTTTTCTTTTCCTTTTGTCTTGTTTGTTAGTTTATTTGTCTTTGGGTAAGGGGGACATAGAAGAGGTGGAACAAAAGGTGAACAAATACAATGGTGGTATTTACTAGATACTATGTGGAAATTCAACTGTGCATCTTGTGGGTGGGGTTAGGAGGGAAAAATTGGAGCGAGGGAAGGAAAGACATGATTCAATAAGAATTGTACTCATTACCTGACTTATGTGACTGTAATCCCTCTGTATATCATCTCTACAATAACAATAAAATATTTTTTTCATGTTGAAAGGGAAAAAAATAAAAAGGAGAAGAAAAGAATCGTGAGCGCCAGACCTGGTCTCAGGCCTCACTCACATGACCTCAGTGACCTACAGGCCAAACTAATATACTTTCATTTACCTTTTCTGTATGCAAATTTTATGCATTAGGATTGTTATACAAATCCAAAGAAATGTCCCAATGAAATGACATTTAATAGGGGTTTTACAATGAGCAAAGAAAATCAAACAGGGAGAAAATTGCACCAGGAAAAGGGATGGGTGGAGCATTACAATATTAATGGCTGCTTCTGAGACTGACTAAGAGAGAGCCATGGGACAGGATTTGAATCTCTTCTACAAGGCTGAGGTATTTGGCCTTGGCTCTTAGGGACTGGATTGTGTGGGAAATTTTTAGGTGAATAGTAGACTTTTGACACATTGAAGATGGTTACAGGATTATCCCCAAAACAATTCCCAGAAACATTTAAAGGCTTTGCAATTGTGCTGATGGGATGTGTGGAAGACTTGAACTTGGGAAGTATACAGAAGGAGACATCAAAACCCCTCAAATCATACAGAATCGTGGGATGGTCTCATGCATTCTCCTGGACATCTGAAGAAGTCTTCTTTCACATCCAAAGTTGTACATAACACATATTAATGAAGAAGAGACAGTTGGAGGACTTGTCACTCAGATATTTATTGAGATTTGGCGGATTGTTAATAGTCACCTAGGTAGCATTTGATTTTGTCAATTTGTATAGTGCCGAAGCCCTCTTGCTGAGTGAAGAATCAATGAATACATTCTGAGAAATAAATTTGGAGGAGTGATGTGGGGAATGGGGCAAAGGTTGTCACTAAGGAAAATGAAGATGCGTTTGGATACACAGAATTCACCTGGTTTAAGACAAAGACAAATACCATATTGATGATAACTTGAAAATTAAATTTTTACAGTAGTCTGTAAACTGCTATTTTCACCCTTGTGGATGTGGTGATAGTTAATTTCATGTGTCAATTTGACTTTACCATGGGGCATCCTGGTATCTGGGTGCTTCTGTGAAATTTGTGAGTTTATTCTTAATGAGATCGATATTTGAACAACTAGACTGAGTAAAGCAGGAGGCCTTCCACAATGTGGGTTGGGCTCTCTCAATCCACTGAGTTCATGAACAGAATAAAAGGCTTAGTTAAAAATAATTCTTTTTCTTTGCCTAGCTATCTTTGAGTTATGACATTGGTCTTTTCTTACCTTCAGGATCAAACATAGATTGTAAGTTACATCACTTTGTTCTCCTACCTTTCAGATTTAGGCTTACACTCACTATACCTCTCCCCAGGTTCATATTTGACACTGTTAAGTTCAGAAATATGGAACCCAATTCCTTCCTTAACACACACACACACACACACACACACACACACACACACACACACTCCCATTGGTTCTTTAGAACCCAGAAAAATGGCAGGGTGGTTGATGAGATTTAGGACTAAGCAATATTCACTATTTCACCCAATAACAATTAGAGGACGTAATGATATTTCACTGTCTAAATTTAAAAAATGAGACAGACAATTACTTTGTGATTTCAAGTAGGCATTCTTCCTAGAGACAAGATGTTAGTGTTGTTTGACCATGTTTCAAAATGAGTGGCTCAGAACTACTAGTTTTAATGATCCCACTGTTTCCTCGTGTCAATTCATGTGTGGATTGGCTTGGTCTTCTGCTCAGTCTCACAAAGGCTGCAATCAAAGTGTAGGTTTGGAGTGGAGACTAGTCACAAGCTCTGCAAAACAAACAAATGAATTAACTAAGTAAGTAACTTTCTAACTAACTAGACTGGATTTCCATTTTGACTCAAGGTGCTTTCCCATGCTTCTATGTTACAGGAAGAATTCATTACACTGAAGATGTAGAATTCATGGAACCTCTAAGGCCATAGGGGCATTTCTCTCCTTCATCTTTAAGCTATAAAGCCTCTTCTAAAAGGGTAGGTATTTAGGTAAGCTTCACCTCTGATCATTTTCATAACGTCAACTTATTGGGCACCTCAATAGCACCACAAAACCTCTCCAAATGTGCAAGATAACATAGGAGTTCCCATCAGCTTTGTAACATCTTCGTGGCCAGAAAAATGTCACCAGTGTGACTCATGTATCAGAAATAGGAAGTTACACAAACATGTAATGAAGGACTGACCCTCACCCCATTATCCCAGGTACATACAGATGTCAGGCAAAACCCCAGGTATGCACGGGCATGCTTGACGCTGGCAGAGCAGGCCAACCTGAGCCTGGCTGTAAATATTCCATTGTGGGCCTAAGCTGCAGGAAACTGAGTGGAGCCATGAGACCAGGCCTGGGTAAGAGACTGAACGGAGAGCTGAGATCTGGACGCTGAGGTCAAACTGTCAAGGCAAGGCAGATGTAGAGATGTTAGAACATCAAAAAGCTTGAGACCTTGGATAAAGGAGTCAATTATCACCATACTTAGCCTACTCTCTGCCCGCACTTGCAGTCACCTCCCCTGTACTAAACTCAAGTAACTTCTGTCTCCTTGATCAGACCCCACAAAAAACTAACTCCAACCTCACCCCCTTGCACAACCTCTGATCCTATAGGAAGGTTGCTGCTCCTCACTGTTCTTCCATAAACAGTCCTCAGCTGTGGAAGATGGAGCCTGTTTCCTTCCTTTCTCCTCCATTCTCCTAACATGTAGGTCATTGGGGGTTCATAGTAGAATTCTGCTTACCCCCAAATCAGTGAACCAGTTTTGTCACAGTGATTTGAGTTTATCACAAAGATGGCTAAATTACTAAGTAGCCAATCAGTGAGCTGACCACTGAAAGTTCAACCTTGAATACAGGTCAGTTTCCTGGATGAAAGTGTTTGGTATGTACTTGGCTATATTGTTTAAACGTCTGTTGGTTATTTTTGTATCTAAAAATTCCTATGATACGTTCTAGTAACTGAAAATGAGATAATTAGTTTTCATATTTAGAGGGTTACTATTCTGTGGAAGAGTTATTCGTCAGATATTCTAAGAAATCATTAAGATCTGGCTGGCCAAATTGCTGGTTTCTGAAAATTCATTCCTGTTGATGGTTGCTATTTGGTAAACTATCTGGGACTTTGGAATTTATGCTGTCTTGACCTGTCCATTTTTCAGAATGGCGTTATTAAACATGGGAAATCAGTTGTTCCTTGTTTGAAGTATAATTTGAGGGGCGAGGGGAAAATGGCTAGTGCAGTGGTCTTAGGTTGGCAGGTTGTGGTGGACACTTTGCTCTATTACAACATCACTTTTCAAGAATGAAGGGTGATGATGTCACCTGTTGGAAGTGATTCTAGTGAACAACCTTTTTTTTAGCACTTTTTTTTGTGTTTTTTTTTTTTTTTTTTGCTGATACTGGGGCTTGAACTCAAGGGTCTGGGTGCTGTCCCTGAGCCTCTTTGTGCTCAAGGTTAGTGCTCTACCGCTTTGAGTACCACTGCTACTTTTTCTGAGTAGTGTACTGGAGATAAGAATCTCATGGATTTTGCTTCGGATCCAGAGCCTCAGATCTCAGCCTCCTGAATAACTAGGTTTACAGGCGTGAGCCACCAGTGCCTGGCTTTCTCAGCACGCACTGAAGATTGTTGTGCTCAAACTAGTTTCCTTTGCCCAATGTTATGCCTTATTTCATGGATATCCCACTCCTGATGTTAAAGGCAGGCATAAAGTCAACTGCCAACATCTCAGCTGCAGAGTTATCTACAGAGTAATCTGCTCTAGTTTCTGAGAATGAAGACAAAATCAACGCCTCCTTCCCAAATCTGATTTCTTTCCCTCTCTTCCACTAAGTAGGCCACTTAGTTAAGAGATTACACTTTGTCTTTTCTGGCCTTCGGGCTACTATTTGTCATATATTTTTTGTTCATTCTAAGGAGAAACACCCAACATACTATGCTTACTTGAAATTTTAGCAGATGGTTATCATTTAAAGCAATTAAATAAGAAAAGCATGCTTTATTTTACATAATGTGCTTACAGTTTCCAGTGTTCTTCATTCATTTTTTAAAATTCAGATTTCTACCCTGTTTATTTTTCCTATTTGTTGTATTTCCCTTACTATGGCTTTTAGTGTATGCAGAGTAATGCAAAATCTTTGGGCTTTTATATGTTTAGTAATGTTTTCACTATGTCTTTATTATGCAAAGACTTTTGAGAGGGTAAAGAATCTATGTATGCAAAGCTTTCATTTCTAGCACTTATCTCTGCAAACTCTAACTTCTTTAATCTCCCTAGACTTCAGTTCTGTGTCCTCAATTCAGCAAGTTCAGAAGACTGTACTTGGGTTCCTATACTATGTGTCATATCCTAAACTCTTTCTCTGGTAATGATATAAGGATTTATTTATAGGAAATTATCTAAACTTATTTGTGTTTCAAGATCACTGACCTTATTGATTCAAGTCCAGTGACAAGAAAATAATTTTTTCAAGTATTGTTTGGGGGGGTGGTTAGTTGTTTCAGGCAATTGGGTAAATATATTTCCTACTACTGCCCATCGACAACTTATGGGATTTCTATATTTAAACTTTTTTTTTTTTTTTGCCAGTCCTGGGCCTTGAACTCAGGGCCTGAGCACTTGTCCCTGGCTTCTTTTTGCTCAAGGCTAGCACTCTGCCACTTGAGCCACAGCGCCACTTCTGGCCTTTTCTATATATGTGGTGCTGAGGAATCGAACCTAGGGTTTCATGTATGAGAGGCAAGCACTATTGCCACTAGGCCATATTCCCAGCCCCTCTATATTTAACTTTTGAAGATTATATTTGGCAATTCCTATCAGGAGCTCATGACTATTACATGTACCTTAATTATTCTGTTTGCTTCTTTGATTCCTTTTTGTTCAGGTTCTGCTTCCTCCGGTGGACTGTCCATATTTCTTTTCTTTCTTTTTTTTTTGGCCAGTCCTGGGGCTTGAACTCAGGGCCTAAGCACTGTCCCTGGCTTCTTTTTGCTCAAGGCTAGCACTCTGCCACTTGAGCCACAGCGCCACTTCTGGCCGTTTTTTTTCTGTATATGTGGTGCTGGGGAATCGAACCCAGGGCCTCATGTATACAAGGCAAGCACTCTTGCCACTAGGCCATATCCCCAGCGACTGTCCATATTTCTTCTGTCATTCCAGAATCTTACAGTGATGGCATCTGCAACACATTAACACCCTCTCCTCCCAGTGACTCTATAGCCCTGGGGCTGGAAGTGATTATTGCTGGTACCAATCTTTGGGTTTTCTCTCTGTGGAAGGGATGGGGACTTGCTGCTTATTAGATCCTCCCTTAATTACAAGGGTAATGTAATTGACTGATGGTGGCAGCTGCTTTAATGCTGCAGCTTCAATTTCTTATCCCCAGACTTCTCCCCACCAATGACAGCACATGGCAGGGGAGCTAGATCCTGAACAATCCTGATGAACATGGGACTCTTTGAATGAATCAAAACTGAGTTACAACCTTAGGGTCTTGTACCCACTCCTATACACTGGAGTGAAAACTGACTGACCTTCAAAAGGCTTTAGCTACCTACAGTTCTTCACAGAGGCCTTCCCTAGTAAACCTTTTGTATGCCTGACCGTATCCTGGTTTTGTATTTTAACTAATCAGAACTGATACATTGACCTTCTCTTGTTTGGCATTTTTATTCATCCCTCACATTCAAAAGCAGGACTCCATATTAAATTCTCTCTGTTGAATTATCTGGAAAGACTTCTTTTGCTGTTGTCTTGGTTAAGCTCTGGTTAATACAAAAACCTACCAGTCCTGAAGAAGTACTTTAGGGATAATACACAGGCAAATTATTAGTCAGGGCTCTATTCCTTGTTGCTGTTTTAAAAAGAGGAGGTCGAAATCTGTTTATTGTGGGTTGCAATAGTGAAGTTGGGGGGATGTAACTGGGCATCTGGCTCTTGCACACATTTATTATACATACTGGGCACTTACATCCTGTGTTTGTAGGCACACTCAGCCATTTTTACCCAGTGGATCCTAATAAATTTTAAGTCTACTAGAAGATTATAAGGCTTGTGAATTATGTTGAGAGAATGTCTGGAAACGTCAAGTATGGGTTTTAGGCTTTAAGCTCATCCTGCCTCCTTTTGTATGGTACAAAAATAGTAGAGTGTTTATTTGGCATCCCGAGGTCTGTAACTATTTATAAAGAGTACATAGTGTGTTTGAGACATGAAAGATGTGTCCTACTGGCTAGACAGGAGTAGGGGGCCGACTTGATTGTCTTTTTATTCCCTTTCTCTCCAGAAATCAGATCAATTAGGTCTAATTTGCAAGCTGCCTGTTTCAGGCAGGTGCGGGCTTTCAGACACTGCTGTTAATGTACTTGTTCTACAATGAATTTTTGCTTCCTTGGGAAATAAAAAAAGAGCTTTGTCAAGCAGAGCAAGTTGTGTCTATGATAGAGAACCTGCTTTAAAAAAAATCTGACCATAGTTTAAGATGCCACAGATCTTAAGTTACAAGATAGCATCTTTCCAAAGATACCTGGGTGAGTGGCTTACACATTTTCTCAAGCTTCATGGGGTTTATGAAGACTTGAGCCCATTTAAACAGTTCATTACCTACACTGATGCTTTTTCCTACCTCAGCCAAATCCTCTAACCACCATTTTGTAATTAGTTCTCCTGCATGTTTGTTAACTGAACCTCCCTCTATTCTGATTTCTAAACTTAACATTAGAATGATATGTTTCCCCTAATTTCACAGAACTTTTGAAAGGGTAAGGTTAAAAAAAAGTGTATAAATGCAAAATTCAAATACAGAGTTGCTCAAGTTACATCACTTTTAGACATGATGTAACACAGAATAAAAGTCATCAAGGTTTGATCTGTAGAATCAGAGATAGATCTCAATTCATATTCCATTCACATAACTCCATTCTATCACTCTTGTGACTTTGGGAAGTTTCCCTATCTTCTTCAGTTCTTATGAACACACAGATAATTGAATCTATCTTGAAGAAGCAACTACTTATAATAGCCTCTCATTCTTTTTTTCTTCTGTATAATCATTGTTGGCTTACATAAATGTTTTCTTCATAAGTTTAATAGAAATAATGTCATCTAATTTGGTTTCTCGCTATAATAATCATTAGTTTAAATGAAAGACACTGAAATCAAAGACCTTAAATAAGTACAATAGTAAGGTATTATTACATTATAAAGAATAAATAATATTATTGTCAATTAAAACCCCAATAATAGTTAAAAAATGGTTAATGTACTCTTCTGGGAAGGAACAAAGAGAGCAGCAGTATTGATTTAAAAAATAGGCTCCTGAAATAAAACATTGCCTAATCATATACACATTAAAATGAATCTATGTGTGGGATTGTATGTGTGTCTAATGAAAGATTGATGATGGGTAATTTAATTCTTTAGGGAATTTTCACCTTCTTAAAAATTTTAGCTATTCAGCTAAATATTTCAGCAATACATGAAAATTCTAGCATCTGAAAGTCATTCTGTCTTTAAAAAGAAATGTGGAGAAAATAACCAATATCAACGAGATGTCTTTCATGTGCTAGGTGTCTCTAAACTGTTATTTAATTGAATCTTGAGAATTATTTTAAGACTCCACATTATCATTAATCTATAGATTAAACAATGGAGATAAAATGTTTCGGGCACTGGCATAAAAACACAGTCACCGACAGAAAGTGATGCATTTGGTGCAGAAAGCCAGCAACATCTAACTTGAAATACCATGTTCTTTTTGTTTAATGGCAGAGGGTTTAAGGTGAAGGAATCTTTTGCACTCATAGGAATCTTCTGCTAAAGTGGAAATATGAACGCTTGTCAACTTGCCACCACTCGCGTACAAAAGCACACAGCACAGGGGGAATGGTTGGGAGCCCACACATTTACTAGAGTGGCCCTAAAGCCAGACATTAATGTCACCTACTCGATAAAACAAGAAGCTGGTGAGACTAACATTTCTTTTCTACCTCATCTTTCCCCTTCCTTCAGAGCATTTATGTTCTCCGCCTGGTTTGACTTATATTGATTCGAGTATATATTTGCCTTCAATAATCTGCCTTTCTCTATGCTGGGAAATAAGAAACTGATAGAATGATGAATAGTT
Organism: Perognathus longimembris pacificus; assembly: GCF_023159225.1. NCBI lineage: Eukaryota > Metazoa > Chordata > Mammalia > Rodentia > Heteromyidae > Perognathus > Perognathus longimembris. The sequence continues at coordinate 11,289,553 of NC_063172.1, forward strand.
TGGGTCTATGTAAGAAGGCAGACAAATGAAGCTATTCAGGAAAAAAAATCAGATTTTCACTAGAACCTCAACAGTTTAAAATGTAAGTATAATCACATAAACATTAAAATGAGTTTTAAAAGGCAGAAATTGCTGTCTTTCTCTGTCTCTCCTTTGTCTTTTTTTCTCTCCCTCTCTTTCCTTCTTTCCTCCCCCTCTCTTTCCTTCTTTCTCTCCCTTTTTCTTCTTTCTTTTTCTTTCTCTCTCTCTCTCTTCCTCCCTCTCTCTTTTCTCTCTTTCTCTTTTATGTTTTCTTCTCCACCAAGAATGAGCTTTAAGGCTGCATGCACACTTGGGTACGACCACAAAAGTGACATACCTAGTCCTTTTGCTTTTTAAAGTTTATTTTCTGCATAATAATTTATACTCTTACGTACCCTAGTCCTAAACTGTGATCTTCCTGTCTCTTCTTCCCAAGAAGCTAATATTATAGGCATGTCTCATCTCATCTAGCTAAAGGTGGGAATTTGATGATTGAAGCATGATTGTCGTCAAGGAGAAGTGGTATTTTGAGTGTTCTGTTAAATCATAAGAATGATGAGATGGAAGCATACTTTGTAAGGCTCACTTCCTACATGTTCAAGACCTTCATATCCACCCTCAAGAAGAAAAGTCAGTCCTGAGTTCCTGGTACCTAGCATAGTGCTCGTTGCGTTGTATGTTCCCATTAAATGGTGATTGAATGACTAAAAGGATTAGGTTGATTTGAAGATACAGCCAATCCCTAAGTAAATTGTAGGGGTATCAAAAGGGGTTATTAGGCAGATAATGTCATATTGCAAGAGAAAAACTTGAATATATGAAAATACATATGCTAATAATACTAATACTTAAAATACCCTATATGGGCAATAACATAAAATAGAATTTTAGGAACAGAAAATTTATTCTAGCGTGAAATAGGCACAAAAACTATACTTCCATCTGATATTGCATAGGAATGGCCAGAAAAGAAATAGTTGTGACTCATTTGGGTTAATACAAAATTCTGATTCCTGTACATCAAACTGTCAAACTTCTTTGACCTTTATTTTCTCTCTGGTATTAGGTTTTGTTCTTGCCCCTTGTTGGTTTCTCAAGTCTAACTGATTGACAGGTGTTGCAAATCCCACTGGGCTGAGGATGAACTTGAATGCCTTGAGGCTATGTGTTGTGACCCTCACTTCCTCCAAGTTCAGTTGGACCCATTGGCCATTAGTATTTTCAGTGGAAACCTGTTTTCCTTGAAAACAGAATTTTCCAAAGAACAAGTAATAACAAATAATGCTTTTGTATAGATAGAAAAACTTTAACAGAGGTATTTGAGAAATTGCATTACAATTTTTCTTTACAAAAAGTTTAGAAATTCTATGAAGGATAGTGAGACATGTTATGTTGACTTGGAAGTGAGAAGTTGCACTTCAGTTTCTAGTCTCCTTGTCTTGTGATTAAAAAAAAAATTGAATCGCAATTTGTCCCACCAAGTGATGATAGTCAATTATAATTCATTATTTAGAAGTCACGAGGCATCTTGAGATTCCACTAAGAAACTTAAATGTCTCTTAAATACCATTTCTAGATACTGTGCATTTTTCTAATGAGGGAAATGTCATTTTAATATTTATTTTACACACACACACACGCATACACACATGTTATTAGTATTTTGTGTAAGCCAATCCCAATATAAGGATAGTTACTCAAAATCTGGTCCTTTGCTTCTAATTGGGAAAAATAGGAACAAAGAAAAAAGTTATCCAAACAATCTATGTAAAAGAAGATGAAAGGAATTCTGTATTTACATAAGTAATGGCTTATAAATAGCTTAAAAAGAGCTAGAATAAGCACAGATGATGGAACCAGATGTGTAATGGCAGTCAGAAATGATCCCAGGGGTCAGTTTTCTGGTGAAATGTCAGGAATGCATGTTTCAAGTGAATACAATATTTAGCATAATGGATAGACACAGGGGAAACTGGGAGATTATTCAAATGAAGATCACAAACTGGCCTCTGACAATTCTGTAGCAGGAATCCCAGTGGGGAAAATAATAAAATGAAACAAAACCCACTCTACACTTAAAATTTAGACTATTTTTCCCATTGGTGATAATGATTACTGACCTGAAATGACTAAAGAGGTCCAGAGGAATGTATTTTTTTCTCCTAATGAATATCGGACAATTTTCCATACCACCAAATACCCTTTTTTTTCACAGATGTTAGAGGCAATGTTATGTTCCAGGCATTAAATCACAGAGGTGAATTTTCTAAATTGGAGATAGTTCTGTAAGCCTACATTGTGTAGATTTGGTTGTGCTGGTCAATTAGCATCACTTCCTACATCAGTAAAAAAAGGAACTAGGGAAATTATACAGAAACATGGACTAGAGAGAAAAAATAAATAATTTCTTACTAAAACTTACTGGGAAATGGATGGATGGCAGCCTGAGTGAAGAAGGCAGCCTGATTTGAAGTAAGGGCAGGGGGGCAGGAAATGCTTTGCATTGCTTCTGCTCAGAACAGTTCCTCCCTTGTTGAGCAGATAGTGTTATTAGCATCCAGTGCCTTACCTCAGTTGAACCGATGTTGAAGTGGATAGAACCCAAGATGGTTAAAGAATTGATGACACTGGATGGGAATTAACTACCCACCCTTGGGCAATTTCTTATTTACCTCACACTTTGAACTTCTGTGATAAGATTTAGATAATTGTAATTTTGAAGATTGCCTCAAACCAGAGCTGTTTATTCCTAAGGATTTATATATGGATCCCAGATCAGATGAGTATTGAATAATAGAAAATGTGAGAGGTCAAATCTGAAGGCCATAGAGTCACTGAGTCCCAACCTACTTCTTAAATTGACACGAGATGTAAACCAGGACTTAGCTTTGGGATCTTCTCCAATACATTTTTCAAGATGGGGAACGTGAGCTGATGGACTAAAATAATCAGACATTTGATCAGTATAATCACTACAACTTCCAGACATATACATTGGAAAAAAAACATACTAGTAAAAAAAATCATTAGAACAGATGGTCAAAATCTTAAAATAAGTGAAAAAAAGAAATTAAGTGAAACAAATATAAAGATGGGTCAGTATGGTTGGACTTGTGTGCACATACGAAAATGGTATAAAGAAACTTATTGAAATTATTTTACAAGGTAGATAAGGTAGGAAAGAATGCTAGAGGGTTTGTTTGATGCATATACTCTATGTGCATGTGGAATGTTATAACAAAATATTTGCACAATTAATATATGCTAACAATGATATAAAAGATATAAAGGTGGTCTAAATCTGTAGCTCAAGATTATTTCAAAAGAAAAATGTGGGAATATTAGATACCACAATAATAAATAATACAGAGAATAATCTTTAGGTTGTGCATTAATTTTTTTGGCATTTAACAAAGCCACTTATATATATATACAGTGCTTCTAGATATCCCTTCAACATCTTCACCCCTTCAGCCCACCCCTTCCCTTATTTTTCTCATTTCTATGGTTTACACAATGAACTCTTGACTGCATTTTACCCTCGCCTATCTTCATTTTTCTCCCCCTCTTCCTTTGGCCTCACTTCCCTTTTGCAAATGCCTATTTCCTGGTGCTTACTTTGTTGGGCTTTGGCTTAGAGATGCATGTGTTCATAAATGGAAAAGCTCAGATGAGAAGGGTGACTACTTCCCACCACTGATGCAAGACGTTATAGAAAACATAATGGCCAGAGTCTGCAGCAAATGGTTCAAGGTAGGAGTCAAAGTCCTCCTCTTCTAAGATTCCCAGATGTTGGCACAAGCAATGCCCATTTAAGAAAAATTATTTAGAAATACACAAAACTGTCCAGCTCATTCAAAACAAGAAAAACATTATGAAAATAAGATCATGTGCACATTTCTTTACAATATAAATGCATGAGAACATGAAATAAGCCACTATCTAATTATACTTCAAACTGCATTTTATAGTACTACAACATGATAAGGTTCAACACTAGAAAATTCTATCAGCATATAAAGAATCACCAAAGACACTGGAGAGCAATAACCACATTGTCATTTTTCTCAATAGATGTTAAAAAGTTTGGTTAAAAATACAACAATTATTATTTGCAAGACTAATGACCTGCTATTTTTAATCTTTGTTTTTGTTGTTATTAAGAAGGTGATGTACAAAGGCGTTGCAGTTATGTAAGTCATATAAAGAGTACATTTTCTTTTGTATAATATCACCCCTTCTCTCACTCTTTCCCAGTTTTTGCCCTCCTGTTCCTACCCACAAGCTGTATAGTTCATTTTCAACATAATGTCTGGTGAGTACCATTAATGCATTCATTCACCCTTCATCTCTCCATTTATGTGTTCCTATTACCCTCCAAAAGACAAATTAATAACCTTTTAAGTAATAAATATTACAAAGAATAAAATTCTGAAGTCAATGTTTTGTTTATTGAAGAAATTTTATAGCATTCCTTTACATTTCATCAAGATTGTTATCACTCTTACAATTAAACATGTTACTGGAGACCTTATTTGATGGTCAGATAAGAGAAAACAGATGAGGTTCAAGAATTAAATAGGAAGAGCTAAAACCATTACCATTATCCAAATACAATGGAAGTTATTATAGAAGATGTTAGGGACAAACGACTGGAAAACAGTTTAGAGCATTTAGCAAATTTGTTGATCTTGTGTTGATTTTCCTGGCTTTACCCTTTGTGTTCAAGGTACATAGATATATATGTGAATGACTGAATCAACTATGTATGTATATACATACATACTTATATATGCTGTGCAAGTCATGTAATTGTTCTTTGTATGAACCAAGAGGTTGATTCTGGGAGCTCTTGTAGACAGTCAAATTTGTGGATGGTTAAGACCCAAAGTAAAATAATATACATTATATATCTATATCTATGTATGTATTATACTTCAAATCATCTATAGATTACTACAATGCTTACTACACCATAATCATTGAATAGTTATTATAATACCTGATTATAAAAGAAGTGCAAATCAAAACTACACTGAGATCATGAACAAGAATATGAACAACAAATTCTGGCAAGGATATGAGAAAGGAAAAATAGGAACCCTAGTAGCTGTTGGTGGGAATGTAAATGCAACCACTGAGAAAAGCTGTATAGAGATTCTGACCCTGCGACTGAGGAATGCCACTCTTAGACATTTATCCCAAACATTGTAAGTTAGGATACAATAAATCCACATCCAAGTTCATTCATCCTAGCCAATTATTGAAATAGTCCAGATGACCTATCATGGATAAATGGATTAAAAAAAGTAAGGTGTGTGTGTGTGTGTGTGTGTGTGTGTGTGTGTGTGTGTGTGAGATATCACATTTTCTCATATATTATATATACACCCAATGTGGTATATATAGTTACAATTACAAATTTATTTTTCTCAAATAAGCTTTAGCAATCAAAGGATAGTTACATAGAAAATTTAACAGCAATTGCTGTATTCAAGAAATGTAGCAGGTCTGGAGTGGGATTCCCTCCCACTGAGGCCTCACTTACCCTTTGTCTCTAGTAGGATAATGGTTTGTTCACGTCTATACTCAGCCGCGAGTTGTGTTTAAGAGTGGTGGATGAAAAGTTGAAAGAATCTGAAAGGAAAGAAACCGACTTTCTTGGCTCTGTCAGAAGCAGCATTATATAAATGAGACATGTGCTTTGGCCGCAGAGAAAGCATTCTAATTTGTGACCTTGAAAACAGTAATCATCTCTCCATTTACTATTTTCTTATCTGTAAAATGATTTTTGTTCTCAGTCTGCTGCTGTAACAGAACACCTGGGACTAGGTGCTTTGAAAAGATCTGAGATTTATTTGGGTCTTGGTGATGGAGTGAGAAGTCCAAGAACAAGTCACTCCCACCTGATGAGGGCCATCATGTTGCATCATCTCAGGGTGGGAAGTGGAAGGCAAGAAAGAGAAAGAGCAAGATTAGCCTGAAATTGCTTTGCTGACATATCCACTCCTTCAGCAATAAATAGATTTTTATGACACCAACATTAACCAAGACTCATTCGCTTCTTAAATCTGGGCTTCCCCTCTCAATGTGCTCACACTGGGGACTTCCCTACCTTCCAGCTTTACACAACATGAAGAAACCATAGCAGTACTAAGACCTATTTTTGGATTGTACTGAGGATTAAATAAAATGATGTGACATATTTCAGGAGCCTAAATAATAATAGGTGCCCCATAGGTATGTGGTCCACTCCTTTGTGAGCCACAGGTCAATTCCTCCACTAGCAAATTATGCTCTCAGGAAGATAAATGAACTCATGCATGTCTCTGTGGGATATTTTAGAAGCTGGCAACAATCGTATATTTTCCTGATGGCTTGAGAATGTCAAGTCCTGAAATGCCACCAGAAGTGACTTGGACTTCAAAGAGAATCCACCTAAGTTACATGAGATCATCATCTGTACTTTATGACTAAAACCAATCATCCTTGTGGAAATTGCCTGGCTTGCAGGTTTCTCCTTAAGGGAACTGAATTTTCCACACACCTGACAATGCAACTGCAGCTACACAATTTTGTAAGATCCTGTTTCAGTTCTTTTGACATTCTGAGGCCACAAGATCAGCAGTTACTTTAATCAAAATCCTACACCTTTATGGACCATGTATAGGTCACTGACTTTTGAATGATGGATTGAAATATACGTGTAGGCAGATGGAGGCTTGAGGGATAATTCCTAGGGAGAATTCATAAATTAAGCTATCCTGACACACCAGGGAACCTATAATGTAGTACTTTCTCCTAGGGGGAGAAGAGAATGAGAGTGATACTTTTTCTTTGCTTTGGTTTATAAGGTATATCTTTCCCTTTGATAAAGACAGAAGCTGACAGTATTAAGTGATGGATAAATTGTACTCATATTTCAAGCTCTTTTAAAAAACGTAACATTTCATTAGCAAGATAATAGGTTTAATGGTGACATCCATATATACATATGTATATATATTAAAATATACTTTATTGATCATAATCACCTCTCATTACCCTCCCTACCAGGTATTTGATTTTCAAATAAGAGAAAAGTACAATGTAGATCATTAAATGGTAATGACAGCAGCAGCAATATCTTAAAATGTTATGGTATATTTTCCCGTGGGAATTTGGAAGTTTCCATATAAATTCTCGGTAACACTTTTGTTCATTTTGGTGGGATTAGGTGCAAATAAGCATTGAAATATTTTATGGGTAGTGTGTTGATAGACTCATTACTTATCAAGTATCTAACATTTTTTAACCTCAAAATACTGCCACTTTATAAGGCTTAATGATGATATCTTTAGTTATTTTAAAGAATATTTCTGCATACAATGTGGCCTGGCTTTAGTGACAGAGTGATTGGTAGTTGCATGTGAATGGATGCACTTCAATATTTGCAAAGACCTTTATAGCGAGTGTTTCATTTCATGATTAGAGTAAACACTGATATTTTTTCTCAACTATATTGATCAGAATATGGAAACTGAACCAATTATTTATAGTTACATAAACATATCTTCAATCCAAAGATTTCAATGAATCATGTTTCCATTTTGTGCACAGTGACAACAAGACATTGAAATAACATTAAATACTCGAGACCACAGACTTATCAAGTGGTAAATATGAAATGAGAGGAAGAAGAAAGTAAGGCTTTTGCTTATTTATTGTTTTCTTCTCTGCATGACTATCACCATGTTGTATCACAGCCATCTGGGAATATCATCTGGTAGAAATGCATGCACAAATTCAAAAGGATGAAGAAAAAATGCAACCAATCCCAAGAGACTCAATATTATTATTTTTATTCCTATTATCTAATCTCAAATGATGGAATCCAAAATGTTGAAGTCAAGCAATTTTCCCAGTGTCATCATCTAAAAAGAGGTAGAATGAATACTTACTCATGTTCAATTATCACCAGCTTCTGCATCTTGCTTGGGTGACTCAATTTTCACCTGTGTTCAAGTTAGGTGAGCCAAAGTTTAACCTTATTGTCCTGGAGACTGGTGATAGAATAAAAATGAACTATACTTATCATCATCTGAGAGTTTATGTATTTGGAGATCTTTTTTTTTCATTCTTGAGTCATTTCTTATGTCTACACATGGTTTTCTTTGTAAATGAAGAGTCCAAAGAGCAATATATGTTAAATAACTTTTAAACAAATATTCATACACAGTTGAATTCCCAAGTCACACATTTATATTAATGCTCTTGTGCTTAATGACACAGACATTCATTTTAAAGTGATTCTAGAATTTGTAAGTGCATTAGTCGTTATGTACTTTTATCAATACATACTAAAAACTGGCAACCACAATATTCTTGTCACATTAAAAAGACATGTTTTATTATAAACTACACAGATCCCCTGACATAGGGAAAGTGTGGTATAGAAACAAATGAGATTATTTGTGGATATTAAAAATACTTAGGCCTGGTGCTGGTGGTTCATGCCTGTAATCCTATCTACTTAGGAGGCTGAGATCTGAGGATTGTGGTTCAAATCCAGCCCTGGAAGGAAAGCTTTTCATTCTCTTATCTCCAATTAACCACCAGAAAACAAGAAGTGGCACTGTGGTCGAGTGGCAGAGTGCTGGCCTTCAGCTGAAGAGCTCAGGGACAGTGCCCAGGCCCAGAGTTCAAGCCATACATTCAAAAGACAAAAACCAAGCAAAAGTTGGGAGTCAGGCTCTAGTGGTCCATGCCAATAATCCTAACTACTCAAGAGACTGAGATCTGAGGAACAGAGTTCCAAAACAGCTGAGCAGGAAAACCTGTGAGACTCTTATCTCCAATTAACCACCAAAAAGTGAAAAGTGGAGCTGTCAGCCTTGAGTGAAAATACTTAGGGACAGTGCCCGGGCCTTGAGTTTAGGACCCATCATTTGCACATGCACGCGTGCATGTGCACAGTCCTACATAGACACAGACACAGACACACACACACACACACACACACACACACCCACAAATAATTGCCTTGAAAATGGCAACATAAGTCAAAAAAATTTATTATCTGTCGTCATTTTCTCCCTTGTATAAGTTAATAATCAGGTGAACACAAAAAATGTGGCTGTGAATTAGAGGTGTTTCTGATTTAAAGGAGCTTAAGAAGTGTATGAAAATGAAGAATTAAATAGCATCCTTTTGTTCTGATTGTGAGTGAGATTTTGTGTTTCTTTGTTTTGTTACAGAAAATTTAGACAAAAAGAAGAATTCAGACATTTCTTGTTTGTTTTGAAACCAGATTGAAAATGACAGGTCTGTGAGTCTTAAGAAACCACATTGCCTAGTTACTACAACCTTGCTTCAACAACTATTTGTCCCCCAGAGATATCTTTTCCAATTCTATCTCCAATGTTACTCCATTGTCTTAGTATAGCAGAGAAACTGCCTGGTTTGAAAGGAACCTGACAAAGACACAAAACATTACTGCTGAAAGCTTCTACACAATGCAGCAAGACTCCGTAGGGTTTGGGCCTTCTGCTCACAATCCTGCTTTATACGAACAGAAACAAAACAATGTTCTTCTGGCTTTGCATTTCTGCCCACTTGCTGTTTGATTCTGTCAAGGCAGATTCTTCTCAAAAGGTACCCAGTGGAGAGATAAAAGGACAGAGAAACATCCACTGAAGACCAGGCCTTTTGATAATATTTGTTCAATAATGTTTTTAAAGTCAATAGAATCACTTCAGAAACTCCCTCTACCCCAAGTCTCTGAAGGCCTGAGGCCCACAGCCTGGTTCTCCCTTTGAATGTTAAATACTTACCAGACTATCTTCTTTAAAATGATAATAAAAGTCCTGAAATGATTTCCCTGGAGAGGATATGAGTGAAAGAAATATTTCATATTCTTACCAAAAATGTACTCACCACTGGCAATACAAACAAAAGTTTGTGAGAAAGAGTTTGATTTTCCCTTCTTTAGAAAACTCTATCTACCAACTTAATTCTATTAGCATTCTGTAATGTTCATTTTAAAGTAGATACATTTTTTTTTTACTATTTATGGTGCTGGTCTTTGAACTCCAGCACTCTGCCTCATGAGTCATGCTCCCCTACCCATTTTGCCTGGAGCCAACCTTACCTGAACTATGACTCTCCTATCGCTATCACTTAAACAGCAAGGATGTGTAGCACTCCAGCTGGTTTGTTGGTTGAAATGGAGCTTGTTAACTTCACTTACAATAATCTCTGATTCCTAAGTCAGTAGAATTAAAGGAGTGAGCCAGTAGCCACCAGTCTAGATAAAAATTTTAGAGAATGGGAAAGCAACTAAGATGACAGTGAGGCTTCTGACATAATGAACCCTGTGATTTTCCTATTTGTGTGATAATTCATAAAACCTTCCATTGGAAGGAGAGAAGGTACAGTCCAAGGAAATGTAATATCATTCTGTATTGGCATGTAGAATCTGCCACTAGGAGAAGGTCAGGATTTCTGGTAGAGACAAGCTTCTAATATCTGATTTTATGTAATTTAGCAGTGACTTAAAATATTAGACCTTAAACTATATTTTCCTACTTGGATTGAAAATAATTGCAAAATCACATGACCTCATACCTAAACAGGTGTGAAGTCTTTCTCAGTTATGCGGCCTGCAAAGACTTCTTTTCTATAAACAGGAAAGACCAAGGATTTCCTTTTCTATCCTATCTCCATCTATTACATCACCCCTGACACCAGTCATGTGGGTATTTGATCTATATCCATCAATTCTCAGCCTTCACCTAGTGGCTTACAATTTTATTCATTGATGGTGCTGTGTGCCTAGAAGCGGTACCCAGGCCCCAGTGGAGAAGCTCAATCCCAGAGACTGTCCATGGCTTCACCTAAACTTCCCCTCCCCTGAAGTTTCATCATTTGTTAGAATGGTTCATACCATTCAAAGGAAAAGTTTTGTTTCTCTGAGTTTGTTTTTTTCCTTTGTATGTGGTTATTACAAATGATGCTTATGAGTGATCAGAGAATAGAAAGAGAAGAGTGGAGGGTAGACAAGGCAAGGTGTCTCTCTACCCTCTCCTGCTACACCACCCTTCTGGTACCCTTCCAGTACTTCCTGTACCCTTCTGGTCCTTCCACTTATTCACCAATTCAGGAGCTCTCCAAGCTCTGCCTTTTGTGTTTTTACAGAGGCTTCATCAGGATGACTGATTATATCATTAATGACTGACTCAAGCTTCAGGCTGAAGGAGAGAGGAAAGTAAACACTCAAAATGTCCACTCATATGAGTAGTTATTATTTTTTCAAAGTATGGGAAGTCTTAACAAAAGGATCCACTTTTCAGTGTCTCTTTATAGTGTTCACGAGAAACACTGAGATATCATTCTACTTGTACATCCCTCCATGTTCCTGTGTTCATACTTAATCCTTAATGTGACGGCCTTGAAAAGTGAGGACCTTTAGGAACTGATCTTCACAATTGCATTCCTGTTCTTATAAAAAGAAGCAGAAGGAAGCAGCTTGATGCCTTTGGCTTTCCATCACCTCCTTCTGTAAGGACATAGTGTAGTCTCCTTCACTCGCTACCATTTGCAGTTGAAGCCTCAAAGCACCATTTCTGAAACAGAGACAAACCTCCACCAGATCTCAAACCAACCAGCACCACGATCATTGGCTTCCAACCTCCAGAATTGTGAGAAACTAATGCCTATTGCTTATGAATTAGTAGAAATACTAAAACACATTAGAAGAATTTGAAGGAAATGGTTCCAGTTGGCCTTCTATGTTTGGGCCACAATAAAGGTGTCTGTGTTGTAAAGACTTGTTTTGTTCCAGGCAAGAAAGCATGAACAAAGAACTGTACTTAGAGAAAGAGAGGGCCGAGGTGTAGTAGGATATTTGGAGGAAAATTCCTTCTATAAAAGCCATTACAAAACACAGAATGACAGAAGATGTTGGTCCTCAAATCTTTCCAATTTGAACAGGCTGGGATCTTATTGAAAAAAAAATGTCTTTGTGCAAGTTTCAATGAAAGTCCTTTTCTTCTTACTTTCTTGTGCTTTGTAATGTGATATAAAATAACATCTTTTCTCTAGGTATTATCTTGCCCCTTAAAAAAATTGGTGGAAAAAGATAGGAGTTATATGTGTGTCTCAAGTAAATCCTCCAAAAATGCAACTGCCACTTTCCAATCCTTTCTTCTGATTGCACTGAATTTTTGTCATTCTTTGAAATAACACATGGGGTCATCTCATATCCAGAACCATGCTTCATGAGTGATGGTTGTAAATGGCTAGATTCAGCATCACTCATTCTGTCTTATTTAGTTCAATTTGTAGCTCTCGTATGAAATGGATAAACTCAACAAGAGTCTGTCGTTCCATAAGAGTACCAACAAAATGTAAAATGTTTGCATCCTGAGGAAGATCTTGAACTTAAACACACAAAGTAATATCATGCTTTCTTGTATACTTCAGTTTTAGCACATTTTGGAAAATAAAGGGTTTCCTTATTTTTTTCTTCTGCTTATGTATAAGGATTATTTACCTGTGTTTGTAAGGGAAACATATCAGGCTTCTGATTCACCAGCCCTTATTAACTTGAGAAAACTTGACGGCCATTGCTCTTATATTTTTGAAATCTTATATATGAAGCCCGTTTTAATGGTGATTTTTCTTTAGGACCATTTACAAATTACTATTGAGAGCTATTGTGAGCTATTGTGAGCTGTGTGCTATTGCAAGAGGAAATGTACAAGGAAAAGTTCACCGAAAGTGAACAATCAAATACCATAAAATTGGACATATATTATGTTTTTAAAAAAGAGATTCATTTTCAGGCCAAATACAGTATTCCTTTGCACTTAAGAATGTAAAATCTGTTATTAATAAAGGCTTAAGTATTCATCAGTTTGATGAAGTTCATTAAATATCCCATTCAAATATTTCATGTTTTATTGATTTCTAAAATCCTGACAAAGCAGATTCATTGAGATATAATTGATACTTGAAAAGCTGTGCATATTTAATACATACAGTGTAATGTGTTTGGGCCTACATGTATATCCATCAAACCACCAACACAAACAAGGCAGTACGCATATTAACCACCTCCAAGATTACTTGTGCTTCTGTTGTGTATTGTAGGAGGGAGTGTTGTTAGTTGCTTTTTGTTACTAAAAGAATATGTAACATAAGGTCTACCCCCTCAATAAAAATAAAGGTGCACAATAGACACTAAAGGTACCATGCCTCTAGATCTCATTCATCATGTGTGATTCAAACTTCATACTGTTGAGCAACAACATTCTTCATCTGCTACCCCACTGTCCCTGGAAACTACCAATCTATTTTATGCTTCTTGAATTTGAATCAATACGGAGGTTCCTCAAAAAAAAAAAAAAGAAATAGAACTACTATATGGTCCAGCAACTCCTTTACAGGGTAACTATCCAGAGAAATAAAGAGTCAGAATCTTGGAAATATCACACTGTGCTACTCATTGCGGTATGATGGACAGTAGACAAAATGAGAAACAACTTCAATATCCATAAATAGATGATGGGGTGAGGGAAATGTGATATATTTATTTGATTGAGTATTATTTAGCCCTCTGCCATCTGTGACAACAAAGATTGTTGTGCAGAACCTTAAACTTAATGACAAATGTAGTCACCAAACACCATGATTACATTCATATATTCTAAAATAGTCCAACTTCTATTAATTTAGATTATTTTAGTTTTTCCGTCATCTTATTGAATTGATTTGTTACTCCTTATAAAATGTTATTACTTGGAGTCTTTAGCCCATTTATTAATTAGGCTATTGTTTCTTTGAGGGTTTATTTTAGGGGGGGTTAATTTTTTGAGCTGTAAGTATATTTTAGATATGAGGCCATTATCTGATGCATAGTTAGAAAAAAAATCTCCTCCCATTCTGTGGGCTTTCTACGTACCTTTCTATCTATGGTCTTTACCATGAAGAAAACTTTTCAGTTTGAATCAATTCCATTTATCCAGTCTTTCTTTAATGCGGTGGCCAATTGTCACATGAAGACATGTTCAATATCTCTGACCATAAAAGAAATGCAAATCCAAACAACATTGAGATTCCACCTCTCCCCAGTTGGAATGGCCATTATCAAAAAGACTAGCAGTAACAGATGCTAGCAGGAATGTGGCCAAAAAGGAATATTACTACACTATTGGTGAAAATGTAAACTTGTTCAACCACTCTGAAAAGCAGCAAAGAGGTACCTCAAAAGACTAAACCTATAGGTTCCCTGTAACCAAGCAATCCCACTCCTGGGCATTTAACCAACAGAACACAAACAAGGCCACACCAAAGCTATCAATACAACCAAAGCTATCAATACAACTATGTTCGTTACAGCATTGTTTACCATAGCCAGATGCTTCTTAGCAGACAAATGCATCAAGGAAATGCGGTTTATATACACAATGGAATTCTATGCTTCCATCAGAAAGAATGATTTCGCACCATCATAAGGAAATTGAAAGACTTGGAAAAACTTAAGTTAAGCGATGTAAGACAGATCCAAAGAAACAGGTTGAATGGTTTCCCTCATTTGTGATAGCTCGAAGGTACTTACAAGTCTACAAGTAAACACACTGGATAGTAAAAGACAAAAGAATACACTAGGACATGATGAATTATGCAGCACTCTAGGGATTCACACAGTGAGACCAAAGGAAGATACTCTTAGGAAAGGATCACAAAGGCTCAACAGCTATATGAAGATAATCATATAAAATGATATTAAGATGAACTTCCACAAATGGAAAGGTTTTTGTTTGTTTTTTCTCTTTGTTGCTGTTTTTGTTCTCTGCTTTAGTCACGTACGTAAATTAATTTGTCTTTCCAAGAGTAAGTGGAGAGCGTAGAAATGGTGAGACAAAGGGTGAACAAATGCAGCAGTGGTACTCACTAGATAATATGCGGAACATGAACTACACAATGTGAGGAATGGCCAGGAGGGAAAAACTGGGAGAAAGTGAGGGAAAGGGTGACACTGTTCATAAAGAAATGTGCGCATTACCTGACTGACCTATGTAAACTGTTACCCCTTTGTACATCACCTTCACAATAGCAATAAATTTTAAAAATGAGAGGAAAAGATGTCACTACTCATTATTAGTAATCTTTCTTACTTTTGTGCAAGCATTATCAAATACCACTGCAGCATGATGACCCCAGTAGCATCTTGGTTTACTCTGTATTTACACATCACGTATTTTCTATCCTTTGTTTTTTTACCATTATGAGGGCTTATATTATTTAAGATGTTTTTCTTGTAAGAACTCTATAGATAGCTTCCCTCATTTCATACAGTTGATGGCTTTCCCCGCCAAATTGCCATGTCCATGTACTACTGAAAATTTAATATCTAATTCAATAATTACATTTATAATTTAATATACTGATGGGTTGGGCCTTTATGTTTATTTTCTGTTTATTCTTCTTCTTATTCCTTTTGTGCTAATCAAGCTGATATTATTAAGGTAGAAACTATTACCTTTGGGTGTTTTTTCTAAATAGTCTAGGGTGTGTGTGATTCATCGAAAATAATTCAAATGAATTTGCAATGGACGACTCTCTATGGAAGCTCTAGAGAGCAGTTGAGCTCCATTTAACTTCTGTACAATTTTGCTATTATTGTTCAACCTAGTTTTAAATACACAGTTCATAAGACATTATTGTCATTCTTATACCATAAATATTCGTTTAGGCTTATGTACAAGTTTAATCTTGCCAAGGATCCTACTTTCCTCCTGAATTTTCAAATTCCCTTTTCTCTCTGGAATCATTTGCCTTCTGCCTGAAGAACAGATTCCATAATTTCTTTCCTACCTTTCATTTTAAAAAAAAGAAAACAAAAAAATCCAAAACCACATTACTTCTGCCTTCGTTTTTAAAGGATGGCAATTATCTTTCAGTACTTTAAGGATATTACCTTCTGGGATTCTGTCAACATGTCTGTGGTGTGTTATGTTATTGCTTTCAAGGTAGAATATCTATCTCTTTCTTCTCTGAGCACTTTTAATATATTCTTTTTGTCTTTGTCAATTTTACTATGATGAGGTAGGTATGAAATATGAAGTCATAAGCCTCTATTGGGACTACATCTTGAGAGTATATATAATTATGGGAATATTCGTGTCCTCCAGTACTTTGCATATATCTCCTTCTGTCTCATTCCTTGTACAATCTCTCCATAGGATCCAGTTATTCAAATCTAAGTCCTTTAAATTTAGCTCCCTATGCCTCTTGTTTTCTTTGTTTTGTTATCGTGGTCTTTTTCTAAGATGTGGTCTAAATTAGATTTTCTTTATTGGAATTGCAGAAATGTTGGCCCAGATCATCTTCTGTGGTGAGTGCTAGGCTGTGCTATGCCTTGCAGCTTCAGGCCTTTATCTGGAAGGTGGCAATAGCATCCTCCCAGTCATGAAAACTAAATTGCTAAATAATCCCCCCCAATCACTTCTGATTAAGAATTGTTTGATTATTTCAGAGGTATATTGTAGAGTTTACATTTCGCTTATAATTCTTGATTAATACAGACTTTGTCCTGAGAGTCAGATTGCAGATGAGCTCTGGGTTCCCTATACTCTGAGGATTTTAGCTTCCGAGGCTTCTCTATAGAGACCTTTCTTCCAAGTCAAATGTAAATATTAAGTAGATTCCCTTAGAGTGACTATTTCTCCTCGGTGGCGGTGGCAATGGACTGGAAAGGGAAGGCTGTGAATGGACACAAAGCACTTCAATCTCCATGCAGTAGCCCCAAGACAAAGGATAAAGGATGAACCAACCCAACAGAGATATTCACAAGACAGTATGATGGAAATTAGCTGTACAACTTCAGGGCAGGGGAGGGATTGGGGGGAAGGAAGGTAGGAGAAAAATGAGGGAGGGAGTAACAATGACAAGAAGTGTACTCACTACCTTATGTATGTAACTGTAACCCCTCTTCACCTCCTCTTGACAACAAAATTAAATAAATTTTAAAAAAGACATGAGTTTAGACTGAGGCATGCTTTTTAGTACTTTTGCTAGGTCTCTAGTAATCAGAGGTCTCTTGTTGAACTTTGTTTCCCTTTTTCTTTCCCCTATATAGTGTTCCTCCTTTCTTCAGGACATGCAACTGTGGAGATGGGACAGGTTCTGGTCTTGTAGATGGTAAGGAAAATGCCTTGAATGTGGGAAGAGAAGTACAAGA
The DNA here is from genome assembly GCF_023159225.1 of Perognathus longimembris pacificus. NCBI lineage: Eukaryota > Metazoa > Chordata > Mammalia > Rodentia > Heteromyidae > Perognathus > Perognathus longimembris. Next base: position 11,306,798 of record NC_063172.1, read on the forward strand.
ATTGGAGTCAGGGCAACCTACCCCTGGCTCAGAGTGTTATGGAATAATTCATATAGTAACAGGTTTTCTGGTTGTGGTGACACATCATAGTACTCTTCCTATTTTACTCTATTTTTCTTGGGCATGTTTATGACATGCTTTTTTTACATTCTTACTTAATTACCCCAATGCATATATTGCTCAAATATATTCTATCACTTCCTTCTTTCTGTTACTTTTTTTTTTTTTTTGGCCAGTCCTGGGCCTTGGACTCAGGGCCTGAGCACTGTCCCTGGCTTCTTCCCGCTCAACGCTAGCACTCTGCCACTTGAGCCACAGCGCCCCTTCTGGCCGTTTTCTGTATATGTGGTGCTGGGGAATCAAACCTAGGGCCTCGTGTATCCGAGGCAGGCACTCTTGCCACTAGGCTATATCCCCAGCCCTCTGTTACTTTTTTATATTATCTTTTAGGCCAAGAAGAGAAAATAAATAAACATTAAGAAACATATTAAATTCTTTAACATCTTCTTTTAAATGTAGCTGTTAAATTGATCTCCTAATATTCGATTTAATATTTCACATCACACTCACAAATGAAATAGAATGGTGCATTTGTTTTGTAGTTCCATTATTGTTTCAAAGCTAACATGGCTATAGCCTTTTAAAGTCATTTGGGCTGTAGACTCTAGCTCAGTGGAAATCACATGGGTAGAAAGGTAAAAGATTTTTGGTGAGTGAAAATTGGTGAAGTAGGATAATAAATGCAAAAGTCCTTGTGTACTATTTTCTTTAAGTTTGTCCTTTATATTATCCTATCATATAAAGCCAAATTTTAATATCAATTAATAAAATTATGACTGAATTAAAGCTAATTTGCAATATAAAGCCTAATTCTGCACTGGCTGTGGTATTGGCATTTAATTACCCTCTTGTTGCCAGTTTTCATCCACAGTCAATCATGAATCACTGTTTCCTGTTGACCAGTTTCTCCATTTTCTATTTATTCTTATTTATTTATTTATTTATTTGGGCCAGTCCTGGGCCTTGGACTCAGGGCCTGAGCACTGTCCCTGGCTTTCTTTTTGCTCAGGGCTAGCACTCTGACACTTGAACCACAGTGCCACCTCTGGCCGTTTTCTACATATGTGGTGCTGGGGAATGGAACCCAAGGCTTCATGTATAGGAGACAAACACTCTTGCCACCAGGCCATATTCCCAGCCCTTTCTATTTATTCAAGTTGTAAGTTCCTCAGATCCGCCTCTCCCTGTATCTTTCATACTCACCGTGGGGGGGGGGGGGTTGTAGACCACATGGCCTCTATTTTACATTGCCCCTAATCATCTCCTGTACCTTTGCTTGGCTGATCTTCCACATTTCTGATGTCTCCAACATCCTGGGGTCTCCAAGGCAGTTTAAGATTCACCCTCACAGCTTCATGCATTCTTCTCTCAGATGAGACTCCAGTTTTATCATGTATTACTTGGGCTTCCAGGCCTTCCTTTGAAATCTGTGTGTACAGTCTCGTCACACAGGTTATATTCTGGTAAGAAAAGAATTCATAACAGAGTGCCATCAAACTATGATTTATAAATTCTTGAAGAATGTAATGAGAGTTTTAGTACAAAGTGGAAGCGAGGTACTTAAGTAATCAAAAACACCAGCAGCAAGCCTTTCTTGGCCTGACTACTATTTCACTGCTTAGATTCTGTGTGGTGCTGAGGCTTCACTTTTTATGAAGCCTGTGTCCTGCCAGGGCTGAGTAAAATGCTAAATTGTTACCGCACATTTATCTTTTGAAGTGTAGGCTTACAATACAATTTCAGATGATCTTACAGGACAAATCATTTTGCTTCATTTATGAGAAGACATATAAACATAGTTTTCTTCAGTGTTGGGCTAAATTCAACACCAGATAGTCCAAATCTCTATCAAAGCAGAGGACTGTGCCCTTGAACAGCTTCTTTACTTTGGTTTTACAGTGTTCTGATGAATCTCTCCTTATGCAGACTATCGTTTCATTGGGAAGTTTTATAGCTAGAGCTTTTTCTTATTATTAACCAGGGTGCAATTATGCTAATAGATGATAAATAACAACCAAAATAAAATCACATCATAATGACTTAGTATTTTCACTACATCACCATTTTGATGGGAATACAACTTCTTTGACATGAGTCTACACCAATTAGTAATTCACTGGCTCTCAAGCAAGCCAACAGGAAAAAGGAGAATTAGAGTCATGCATTTAAGAATCAGTATTGAAAATGGCTTTCCATCATTTCTGGCCCGTTTCCACAGTGCTGAACTCAAGCATGTGACCCAAACTTTACTACACAAAAGACTAAGGTGTACCCAAGAAGAGGAGAAGGAAATGGCAAACACTTCGCTTTGTCTCTGTCAAATTATCCAGTGAAAGGGTCTTTGTCTTTTGATTGGCATTCTTAACCCATCTTAATTTATCATCTTTTTTCCTTATCTTGGGAATTTCATTTAATGTTTTCTATTTATACTTTCTGTTTACCCTTATACCTGTCTTATACGCACCCCATTGACTGAAGTTGATTCTGTTACCTTGAAGATCTTAAGTTCTTTTTTAATTTTGCTAGTTATCTCTAATTGAGGTTCACAGGCATTCACTCATTCCTCCCAGTCAGCTTCTTGTGTTCATCAATATTCATCTTCCCTTGAAAGCTCTTTCCTTCTTACTTCCTCTGACCTATCCATCTTGTTTTTCAACATCATCATGCAGTTCTAACTTATAAATGCATGGTGGATATACTTGGATCACTGAAGGGGATCAGTCACTGAGTTATTTGCTTTTCACATCATAATGATTTCATTCCCTTATTTCTGAAGCACTTACACTATGACTTCTTTCAGAGCATCGTTAACTAGAGTTAAAAAAAAAAGCACAACTTACTAGGCATTCATTTTTGAGAGTATTTCATTTAAGTTAAATGATAATTTAAGTAGTTATATTATTACACACTTATACATTCTTTCATGTGCTACTTAGTTATTACTCCATTGCTTTTCACCTCATCTCTGTAATTCCTGCCATTGTCTTGTAGATGTTTGTCATTGCACATGAAATTTTTCTCCTTTATTTGAATATAGTATATTCCCATAAGTAGTTATATTTGACAAATTTTGAATCTCTATGAGCTTATGCAATCAGATTCAAATGTATTTGTTTAACTTAGAGATATTCACAATCATTTTAATACATTTCCTCCCTTTAAACTATTCTCTTTATTTTAATGCTCAAAAGTAATTTTCTACCATCTTTTGCACTGATTCAATTGTTGGTATTTCATGAGTAACCTAGACTTCATAGACTCTATAGAGAACATTATACTAAGTTACACACCTCCCCATACTCAGGGAAAGCATGTTGGAATAATAAGGTCTAAGCTAACTCGGGAATAATGAGTAGGATTAGAGATGAAAAGCTGTGTATACAGAGCATTGCTCAAATACAAAATACCTGCTCCTTAAAGATACATTTGGTCTTAGGTGAAAATGAGTCACATGCTGTACCATAAAGCCGTTCTGAACCTGTTTTAGAGAATTTATATTCTATAGATCACATGGTGCAATTAGGTTAGCCTCAGCACCAAAAGATAATTAGAAAACTTTTGTGTTCTTAGAAATTAAGAAACACACTTACAGTTGATTCATGAGTCAAAGAAATAAACAAAAAGGCACTTAAAATAATTATACCTAGACGACAATAATAATAATTGTATATACCAGAACTTCTTGGATACATTTAAAACAGGTTTGAAGCTAAGTGCATATATTTCCATTTTGGTATTGGAGAAAAATAATGTTGAATATAAGGAATGTAGCATCCATTTAACGTAAATAAAGAATGAGCACTACCTAAATGGATGTCAAATAAAAATAAAAAGCAGAACATATCAACAAACTTAACTGGCAACTGTTCAGTGTAGTAGGTTGAATGAAGTCCCCCCTCCTATGAATATAAAAGGTCCTAATTTATACAAAACATAGCTTACATGAGTTACATAGCAAAAGAAACATTGCAAAGGTGAGTAAATCATAAATTTTGGGATTAGAAAATTATCTTGAATTATCTAGTTGCACTCCAAATGAAGAAACATGGTCCTATAAGTAAATAGGAAAGGTAAAAGAAGGAAATGGGACTATGCAGCAGAGATTGGTATGTAACAGCCAGAGGACAAGTGTCCTGCGAAATTTTATGTGTCAACTTAATTGGGCAGTGCTCTTTCCAGACATTTACACAAATGTTATTCTGGGTGTTTCTGGGTGGCATGAATATTTTAATCAACAGATTGAGTAAAACCCGATTACCCTTTCGAATACAGATAGACTTCATTCAGTTCATGAAAGGCATAAATACAATACAAAAGCTAAACAGGAGAGAACAGTCTCTGTTTATTTGAGTTGAGACAATGGTCTTTTCTTGTCTATAAATAAATAGAACTGAGCCATTGATTGTTACTTACTCTTGATTCTCTTGGCTTTATGATTAAAGTTGGTATTACTGATTCTAATTTTCATGGTTTTGGACTGTTTGAAATGATACCTTCAGCTCTGCTGTGTCTCCAACTTAAGGGTTGTAGATCTTGGGGAAAATGTTTGTGTTTGTGTGTGTACTTCAGTATATTGTATAATCTTTTTTCCTATTGGTTCTGTTTCTCTAGAGAAATTTCATCATTACAGCATAAAATGCTAAAATCTAGAAGAAGTAAGGCATAGAAGTAATGTAGTCTTGCTGATGTCCTGATTTTTGTACCTATGAGATGCATTTCACACCAACAACCTTCAGAACAACAGTGTAGAAGAGAATGAATTTGTGGCATGAAGAGAATAAATTTGTATCAGTTTAAGCTATGAAGTTTGTAATATTTTGGTACTGAAGAGTTAGAAAACTAAAACAACTATTAAAAGACAAACTTATATAACAAAATTGATCATCAAAAAAGGAGCAAATACCCAGGAACAATACAGATACAAAACAGGAAATGACTAATGGTGATATAAATGTTAAAAGATTTGAAAATATTATAAACACAATATAATCATAAATTTGAATCTCTGATAAAATTGAAAAAATCCTGGAATATATTCTTATTAAATCTGATTCATAAAAGCAATGGCAAACTTGAATACTAATGTAACCATTAAAGTAATTGAAAATATGCTTAAAATATTCCTGCAAATATCTACCAATGTTTAAGAAAGTTTTCTGTTGTATATCACTATTCCTTAGCATAAAAAACAATATTATTCAGTTCATTTAACTGAAACGATGAAAACATTAACAAGAAAACATTACAAAATCAGTACAATGAAGAAAAATTATGGGTCCTTCTGACGCATGTACATAAAATTCAAAATTATAAATAAAATATTAGCAACAAAATCCAGAAAACACTAAAAAGAAAATGCATCATGATCAAAATGGGCTAGAATATAAAGTTGAATTAACATACAAAATCAATATATAACTTACAGGAGAATATAGGAAAGCATATCATTAGAAGTGGAAAATCATTAGATGTCTTTCAATACTTACTTGTTTTTTTTTTAAAAAAAAAACTACCAGCAGAAAGGCCTTTCACAAAGATGAAGTACAATATATAAAAGAACACTTAAAATATCATATGTAATGGTTAGGAATTAAAATCATTTCCTTTAAGTCAGGAATAAGACAGTATAATATAATCATTCCAAATATTTGAAAATTTCCTGGAAACTCTGGACAGTCAAAATTATTCGTAATTCATAAGAACTAAAAAGGAAGAAATAAACCCATAATTAATCTCTATTGTAATTGGCTATGTAGCAACTGGAAAAGAATACAGAAATATTATTATAATAATAAAAGAATTTAGCATGTTTTCTAGATACAAAACCAACAAAATTCATTAGTTAATTAAAATTAGGGATAATGAAGCAATATTCTTTAATACTAATTAATGTTTAATCTTAGTTAATATTAAGTTAATATTGATTTTATAGTCTTTTAATTCAAACTCTTTACAAGGGTACCAGTTGGAAAATAAAATATTGAATATTGTCAAGAAAAACGTCAAAGAAAAAGAACAATACCTTGAAATGAGTTTAACAAAATATGTAGAACATCTTTAAGGTTAAAATTATGAAGCTTTGCTGTGACTAGCCTAAACCTGTGCTAATTATTCCCTATGAGAGAGACCATAGAGTCCATGTTTCTTTGGGTCTGGCTCACTTCACTTAGTATAATTTTTTCCAAGTCCTTCCATTTCCTTACAAATGGGGCAATGTCATTCATTCTGAGAGAGGCATAAAATTCCATTGTGTATATGTACCACATTTTCCTGATCCACTCATCTACTGAGGGGCATCTGGGTTGGTTCCAGATTCTAGCTATGACAAATTGTGCTGCGATGAACATTGCTGTTCTGGTGGCTTTAGTGTGATTTTGTTTGTGGTCTTTTGAGTAGATGCCCAAAAGTGGGGCTGCTGGTCATAGGGGAGCTCTATGTTTAGCCTTCTGAGGAATCTCCATACTGCTTGCCAGAGTGGCTGAACCAGTTTACATTCCCACCAACAATGAACTAGGGTTCCCTTTTGGCCACATCCCCTCCAACATTTGTCATTGTTAGTTTTCTTGATATAGGACATTCTTACTGGGGTGAGATGGAATCTCAATGTTGTTTTGATTTGCATTTCTTTTATGGCCAGTGATGTAGAGCACTTTTTCATATGTTTCTTGGCCATTCTCATTTCCTCATCAGAGAAGTCTCTTTTTAAGTCTTTAGCCCACTTGTTGAGAGGGCTATTGGATCCTTGCGGTTTTGTTTTGGAGGATCACAAGAGCCCAGTAGCTATACCCTTATGAACACAAAAGATGATGCTAAGTGAAATGAACTCCATGTTATGGAAACGATTGTTATATCACTGTTGTAATTACTTCCAACATGCGATGTGAAATCGTAGCTTCTATTATTATTATTTTTTTTTTTTTTTTTTTTTTTGGCCAGTCCTGGGCCTTGGACTCAGGGCCTGAGCACTGTCCCTGGCTTCTTCCCGCTCAAGGCTAGCACTCTGCCACTTGAGCCACAGCGCCGCTTCTGGCCGTTTTCTGTGTATGTGGTGCTGGGGAATCGAACCTAGGGCCTCGTGTATCCGAGGCAGGCACTCTTGCCACTAGGCTATATCCCCAGCCCGTAGCTTCTATTATTGATGATCCTCTTGTATGCCCTTCCTGTGGTCATACCTTCACTATCTCTGTATCTTATCTGAGTACATTGGAAACCTTGTATACTGGTATTAGCACTAGGTAACTGTAAGGGAATACCAAAATCGAGAGACACAGGGTAAAAAAGACAAACGATTACAAAAATAATACTTGCAAAACTGTTTACTGTAAATCTACTGAACAACTCATGGGGGGAAAGGGGAAGGGGTAGGGGGGAGGGGGGAATGAGGGAGGAGGTAACAAGCAGTACAAGAAATGTATCCAATGCCTAAAGTATGAAACTGTAACCGCTCTGTAAATCAGTTTGACAATAAAAAGAATATGAAGCTTTATCAAGGATCTTGAAGAGTATCTGGATAGACATACTATATCCATAGACTGAGAGCATATCAATTCATGATAATTACAGTTGGTAATATGTGTTAATTTTCAATAAGTATTTATAAAAGTGCATATGATTTTCCTCCCAAAGTTAAAACTCTGACAAAGGATTTTTAGCCTACTTTGTGAAATGGTAAACATAATTTTTGTATGAATGTGAGTGTTTTTTTAACTTGTTTTTTTGAGAAGAGTATATGAAAAAGGAAAACAAAACATATCTTTACTTAAAAGTAAACTGCCATAAACACCATAGGAGAGAAAGGATTGTCCATCCACATTTCCAGCAGCTGTGAAGCTTCTTGGTGAAAGCTTCCTAGTGGTGAAGTACATCCAGCCCAGTGTCACGGAGGAGGGAGTGGCTAACCCCTTGCCATCTCTAGGGAATACTAGACTGCCTTTGCTTTACAGAACAACAGACCTGCTGCAAGACAACGTTAATCTCCTTGTGAGGTATGAAAGAAAGATATCCTGCCATAAACCACTACTCAGCCCAACACAGCCCTACAGTCAGTAGCAGACTGTGTAGCCAGAGACGTGGCTAATGTCATTAGGGCCTGAAGCTTTGGCCATTCCCACTACTCAGCTCCAAGCTTAACTTACTGTTCTTTAACAATATCTGATCAATATACCTGTGTTCTCTGTGTGTGAATATTCAGTGATTTCTCCTAGTGTCACTGTCCCCTTAGCTTCTATACACAATAGAAGACCATTTCACTGAACTCCAAGCTATGGAAACAAGTGATATAACATTGTAATTATTTTCAACATGCCATGTGGAACTGTACCTTTTTTCTTTTCCTTTCCTATTCCCTTCCTGTGGTTTTTACCCCTGCCATCACTGTATCTGATCTTAGTACCCTGGACTCTCTCTCTCTCTATGTGTGTGTATTGGAACTAGGGAAGGGAAAGGGAACACCAAAATCAACAGACAAAGGATAACAAGACAAACCATTGCAAAAGCAACACTTACAAAACCATTTGGTGTAGACCAACTTTACAACTCATGAGGGGGAGAGGAAAAAGGGGGGGATGTGGGGGGAAAATGAGGGAGGAGATAACAAGTTGGATAAGAAATGTATACCCACTACCTTACATATGAAACTGTAACCCCTCTGTACTTCACTTTGGCAGTAAAGAAGAAAAAAATAAGAGCATTTCACTTCCAACTACAGCTAGTTAATTCTAAGTTGGGAGAATTAAAGGATGAAGAATATTCATAAACTGCTTTGATAGATGACAACTCCCTTATACAATGAGTTAAAGATAATTTTTAAAAAGAATAGAAAAAAATGGATAAAGAAAGTTCATGAGACTCAGACTCTTATCTCCATTGAATCACCAGAAAACTGGAAGTGGAGCTGTGTCTTAAAGTGGCAGAGTGCTAGCCTTGAGTCAAAAGACCCAAGGACAGCATCCAGGCCCTGAGTTTAGAATGACTCTCAGAGGATTAATAATTGTTTGTGTGAAAAGATTTCCAGCAATATGCTACAGGGTCTGATGACTAAAGCAACCCACCTACCTCAATTTAGCCTTTCAAGGTGGGTTGCTTCTCATGAATACTTGAAAAAAAAATAACAATAGCTAAGGCATGCTGATTTCTGACAGTTGTCATGGATTTCCAATCTTTGTGTTTTTATGTAAGCTGTAGAATAACTCAATGTAGTAAATGTCCTTATTATATCCATTTTAAAGATCAAGAAATTGACAGAGTGATTAGGCAACTTGCCTCTGATAGGACAGATAGTAAGCGACCAAAGAGACACACAAATTGGATCCAAGTTCTGCCTGAACAACCATTGTTGTGTACTGCCTTCCAGATACTTCCTTTTCAACCTCCTCCATGTTACAATGCTATGTTTTAGAATAGTTGTATAATTATTTTAAAATAATATTTATTGTTTTGGATCCATTCTATCTTTGATCAAACAGAGTAGACCATCTTTTCTCAAAGTCTTCCCTCAGAAACTTTGGATTTATGAACACACATTGTTGTGGACACCATCCTCTGTAATTCTGTATACAGATTCTTTCACAGTGAGTGTTTTCAAGTTTTAATATCTCTAAAAAGAAAATGCATTTTAACATCACTCCCAGCTGAGTAAGAGCTTGATATGCTTCTTTTACCTGTGCAAGTACATCTATACTAGAGGAATTAGTTTCATTGGCTTGAATTAAAATCATGAAGACATTAATATAAAAACACTATAAAAATCAGCATTATGGTGGCACACACCTGTCATTATACCTATGTGAGAAGCTGGAATCCAGAGGATCAAGAGTCTGCAGGCCAACCTATGGAAAAGAAGTACGCAAGAATCCATCTCAACAGAAGAAGCTAGACATAGCAGCATGCGCCTGCTCAGGTATGGCAGGAAGCATGAAATAGGAGAATCAGAGTTCTGGGGTGTGCCTGGACATAACCCGTATAAAACAAGGACTGGAGGATGACTCAGTGGTAGAGTGTCTGGAAAGCAAAGGTGAAGCACTGAATTCAAACCCCAGTTCTGCCACACACAAAAATGACTGACTCAGAAGAGTTAAAGTGCATTTTTTTTTAAGTTTTGAAATGTGCTTTCTTAGAAATCCCTTAATTAATTTGAAGTACACAAGATCCTCAAAAATAGCATACAGTATTTGTCTGAACAATCCTAAAAGACTTATTTCAATAACCACAGAACAAAAAATATTGTCAGTGTTAAGAAAAACTTGAGAGTTAGCTAAAGATTCTCATCTTTGTTTCTCCATGGGAGAGGAGCCTGGTGAAGTAAATCTCCATAAATGCTTGTGGGAGAGAGAAATCCACCATACAGACAATTGGCCTTAATTATTTTTCCGGCAACAATCATTGTTAGACTAACATGTTTGTGATCTAATAATCCCTTTGTAGTTTTTGTCAGATAGAAAGAGAATTGAGCATGAAACATTTCTCTTCTGTCCTAACAGGCACTTCAATGCTCACACTATGCATTTCCTCTAATTGTCCCCAAACCTGAGAGTGACATACTAGGTTTATTAAGTGGCTTCGGGCAGATTATACCAAATTGAATTTCATGCTAATCAGCCGATGCAATTAGAACATAGTATTTGGGAACTCCAGTGGTATGAGAAAATGAGACAGCTCCTCAGTATTTCAGCCCAAAAGGGCTGCAGTAGCTCGGCCCTGATTACCTGGGAGCATTTCAGTTTGTCGAAGTTATTTCTATAGAACTCTTTCCGTTACCAGAAAACCTCCCATCCTTGCCATAACAAGAACAAAATCAATCTTATTCAATAGATACAACTCTGATCGTAGCTCATTCATTCATTCATTTTGTCAGTCACTGATTTGACCAACATTAATGTGGTCTTCTTTGACTGTTCAGACTCTTCTCAGAAAACTGACATCCTGCTGTCCAGTAACACATACCCGCATGTTCTCCCCACACTTTGCTTGGTTCACAGTCTTAGGATTGTCTTGACTCCTTTAGATTCATCTTCCTGGGTGTGCACTGTCTTTGGATCTTCCCCACTTTTCACATCAAACCCTAGAACATGTAAGGACACGAATAATGTACCTATGCACCCACTCCCAGAGTCTGATGTGATGTTTTGCTGAATCTTCCATTTCTCAAACGTATCTTCATCTTCTCTTGTTTCAGGCAGGTCATGTTGCGGTTAAGATCCACTCATCTTTAGTCCATACATATTGCAAATAATCTCCCTATCTCTGAAATATTTTATGGCTGTTATGTTTCTTTGGTGTTTTTTTTTCACCAAGTGAAATACCTGATACCTAGCTTCCACGCTGAATATAGAAAATTGGAAGGAAAAGTGTATTAGGTTTTCTAGGACAAAATATTTTTGAATATAAATGATGAAGAACATACATATAAAATCTGTAAAGAAACACCTAAACTCAAGCAGAAAAGGCCATTAGCCCAGTAAAAGTGAGAAAATGTATAAACTTACACATCTCTGAAAAAGTTGTTGCCTGGAAAATAAAGGAAATTGTGTTTAACACCGCTAGTCAGAAGTGTACACAAATCAAACCCTCAGTGATACACTGTGATGAATATACACTCATTGGAATGGCTAGGTGGTAAAGAGGCACAAAATATAAAATACTGGCAAAGAGGCCAAGCAACAGACATTCCTATTCATTGATGGAAGGGATGAGAAAAATGTATGTCCACTTTACAAAACAGTTTATCAGTTTCTTATGTGATAAATCATATCTTTATCATGTGAGCAGCAAATATCCTACTCCTCATTTTAACCAATCACAATGAAATCTTGTTTCATGCAATAACTTCTTACGAATGTTCACAATTTTATTTATTATCAACAGTGAGAAATTAGATGTTCTGTAATAGGTAAATGTATAAATATACACTCTATCTGGCTTCTCTAGGCACTGTAATATATTCAGCAATAAGGAGAACTATTGATTCATGCAACATCATGAATGAATCCTAAATGCGTTCTGTTAAGTGAAAGAAAAATAGTAAAGGCAACACATTTTGTAGCTCTTTGTACTTGGTATTCTTAGGAAGGTAAAACTAGAGCCAGAAAGATTGGTAGTGGACATGGGTTATGTGAATATTAGACTGTAAAAGGGTCAAACAAGTGAATTTTTAGGACAGATGGGACAGTCACATAGCTATATGCTAATGTGACATATTTCTTTGTATTTTTAAAACTCATTGAATAATATGCAGCTGACTGAAAATTTAACTCTATTGAAATTAGTAAAATTTCTCATGAATATCAAGAGAATTCAAATGCATATTGAAATTAATAAATTTAATTTTACTGCAAGTATATTATACAGTTGGGTGGAAAGAAAAGAAAGAATTGAACTTGGAAAATTTGAAAAGTATGGTTTTGACTGGATCTTACAAAGCTTAGAACAAATAATTTAGAGTACACTAATATGCTCTACATGTACTTTTAAAAATACATTAAACTTGGGATATATACATAAGGAAATTACAAAACGAGGGCCAACATTCCTCATTGTCAAAAATAGTTACAAATCATTAAGAAGAAGAGAGGAGAGAGGCTACAAAGAACTCTGTCGTGCTTGACTAGAGTTGAAGGTATTAGTATGGAAACATGTTTTTATAATTTGTTCATTTATCTATCTATTATCTGTCACCTGTATAACTTTTCCTTTCACTAGGCATACATATTCAAAAGTGGGGATATATATGGTTTGCTCACAATTGTATATTTTATAACTCTACAAAGAAGACAACTTAGGCATCATGGAACTCAGTAGCTATGTGCACACCCACATCCAAACCTGAGTTTCTGAATGCCATTCTTTTTTTTAAAATTTATTTATTAATTGAACACAAATTTTTTGACAAGGTGTTGTGCAAAAAGGGTACATAGTAGGGCAGTGTGTACATTTCTTGTGATATCTTACACCCTGTTTTTCTTTCCCTTCCCTAGGTCAGGTAGACATATACAATATACAATGTATCAAGAACATATACAGTATCCACGTGGCCACGCCCAAGAAAGTTTGCCTAGGGCTTTAAATGTACTGTCGATATTAGACAATATGTCGACAGTAGTCTTATACGAACGTACATACATAGCTTTTGAGCTATTGTATTCCCCTGAGAGGTCAATTTTTGACCTTTATATGTTGAGTAATTGTTTGGTTTTAGTTACATGCTGTTGAGTCGCTGCCCCAATCCTGTGGGGAATACTATTTGACAAGCAGTTTTTGGCTTCACAGACTTGGTCTCTACTGTCTCTCCATCTCCCTTTGTTAACAGTCATATATCAGGGAGATCATGCCCCTCTGTTTTCTTTGTTCTAGGTTTGTCTCGCTCAACATTATTTGTTCGAGTTCTGACCATTTCCCTGCGAATGACAATACTTCACCATTCCTAATCGCTATGTAGTATTCCATTGTGTGTAAGTACCATATTTTTTGGATCCATTCATCTGTGGAGGGGCATCTGGGTTGTTTCCATATTTTGGCTATTGTGAGTTGTGCCGCGATAAACATGGAAGTACAAATGTCTTTTTGATATCTTGGGGTTTGCTGTTTAGGGTAGATGCCTAGGAGTCGTATGGCTGGGTCATAGGGTAGGTCTATATTGAGCTTTTTGAGAAACCTCCATACTGTTCTCCAAAGTGGTTGTACTAATTTGCACTCCCACCAACAATGGAGAAGGGTTCCTCTTTCTCCGCACCCCCTCCAGCATTTGTTGTTGCCTGAGTTCAGAGTATAGGCCCTGAATGTCATTCTTTACTCAGGAGAATCAAGGTTCTTTGGAAAAGCGCTGATTCTGGAAGTAGGAGAAAGGACCATGGGATTACACGGAAACAATGCTAAATGAATAAAAAAGAAAAGAGAAAACTAAAAGAAAAAGGTTAGATTATACTAAGAGGAAACAAACATCATTTTCAATGAACTTCCAAAGGCCAAAGCTAGAGGAATTTGAGCAACTTTGTAAACAATTATACCACTCTATTATAGACAAGGTATCCAGGGCCTTCGTGTGTGTGTGTGTGTGTACATACATGTATATGCATGTGTTTACACATACATCCCTTATATCCAGATTTAATAGATACTGAATAAATAAATGTGTGAGAATGGAAAAGTAGTCCTTTCAGAAGAATTCTAATTAGTAAATGTGGAAGGAAAAGGAAAAGATCAGAGTGACAACTACTAAGGCAATATCTGCTGTTAAATGCTGAAATCATTGGGCAAAATTTTTAAGAAGAAGTAGTACCTTATTCCAAATTTCCTAATTTCTCTAGTGGTTTAAACATATGACACACATTCTTTAATATTCTTCCTCTGGGAAATGCTACTTAGTTTGCTTGGAATTTAGGCTCTAACTAATAATACACTTTAACAAAGAGCCTGGAGGAAGAAAAATAGCAACTTTATAATAAGTAAAGTTGTTTTCATCTTTATCAAGTTCCCAACGTTTATATTACCAATAATAAATCATGTTTATATCCAGAGTTCGTTGATAAGGTACGATGACTAAAGTATATCACTTTGCGCTCTATTTTGTCAACAACCATAATGTAAGTCTATTCAGAAAGCATCAGGTAAATCTCATCTGAGGGCTATCTGACAATTTCCTTTCACAAATGTCATGGTCATGACAGACTAGGGAAAGCTGAGAAACTCACAGACTAAAGCAGACTAACATGAAGCAAGAAATTAATTGTGGCATCCTGTGTTGGATCTTGGAACAAAAAGGGCCAGTCATGGAAAAGCAGGATAAACTTGAGTAACTCTTTCTATTTGTTAAAATATATCATACCAAATTTACTACCTCAGTCTTTATAAATATACTATCATTCTGACAGGTGTAGATATTAAGAGAAGCACAGTAAAGAGTATAGGAGAAATATTAGACTACCTACAACTCACCAGTCAATTTAACATTATAGCAAGATAACATGTCAACAAAAGTTGGTAAAGAAACGTATTTGTTAAATGAAAAACAAGTCTCTGGTACTGAAATTTAGACATCAGAAACATTTTTAAGTCTCTTTGGCAGACTCTTCTGTGATGCCAAGCTTGTAAGTCAATGTACCAGGCTTGTGCTCCCCAGATATGGTCTGTGAGTTTATTGTACCAGCATCAACTTCACTGTGAACCTTGTGATATATGTAAATGAAACTCATGTTTTCAAATTTAACAGAAACTGGACTTACCTAAGATGGCTCATTCCTGTACCCATCTCCAGAGCTTCTGATCCAATAAGACTGAGTTGGGACAGAAAATTGGAATCATTGTTTTGAGGGAAGATAGCAGCAACAATTAGCATTTGTTTTTAATGGCATATTAGTCACAATGATACAAAAGCTACATCAAAATTAAGACAACTAGAAATTTTCACATGTATCTGAATCCAACCCAGTTATAACTAAAGAAGAAACACCTCATCAACTGACTTAAAACACAGCACTGAAACTAAAACGCAAATGTCTTAAGAAATGTTATGAAATTATATTGCCTCAACACAGAGGAATTTTTATTTAACTTGAGCTCCTTTAAAATCCAGATGCAACTGCTCTCTAATTTCATGGGTCAAGTGGCCCTCCTACCTTAGTATCGTAAGCATCTGGGACTACAGATAGGCATCAACATGATTTTAAAAATTCATTTTCTTTTTACTTTTTTTTTGTAAATTTAATTTTATTGTCAAGGTGATGTACCGAGTGGTTGCAGTTACATACATAAGGTAGTGAGTACATTTCTTGTCAAACTTATTACCTCCTCCCTCATTTTTCTCCCACCTTTCCTCCCCCCATCCCTCCTCCCCCGAGTTATAGTTAATTTCCAACATACTGTCTTGTGACTATCACTGTTGAGTTGGTTCACCCTTTACCCTTTGTCTCACTATTTTGACGTTCCCTTTCCCTTCCCTAATTCAGATAAGTGTATATATAATTTCATGTTCAACAATAAAAATGATATACATGTAGTTCAAATGTTTTGTTATGTATTCGGTACTACTCAGGGCACCATATCCCTTGCATATTTGTGGATTAGGTTGATCTAAGTACAACCATCAGCAGATACCTTTCTTCATTAAGACATCTATCCACAGTTCATTCTCAGGAATTCAAGCCAGGTCTTCTGATATTCAAATCTTCACACTGTTTATTTTGAGTTACAATCCCTTGTGAACAGTCTCCTATTCTTAAAAGAAAATCAGAAGGCTGAATGTTTTTCTTTAGTGTTTTCATACATGGACTTTTGCTCCAGTCAGAATTCTTCAGTATGTTTGAAGTAGACTAGAAAAGGAAGAAGCTTTTCCTACACTGTTAAACTCACAATTTCTGTTCAGTATTCTTTCTTTCTTTCTTGTGCCTGAAGAGCATCAAAAGAAGTGAAAAACTTATCCCTTACCTGCTGTCTGTTTGTCTGTCTGCCTACCTTCCTACCTATATCTATTTTTTATGCTTAAACACATGCACATTCCCCAAGTACTGGGAATGTGTCAAACCTCTAATCATTTATCTTTTTAAAAAAATTTTTTATTGTCAAACTGATGTACAGAGAGGTTCCAGTTTCATATTTAGGCATTGGATACATTTCTTGTACTGTTTGTTACCTCCTCCCTAATTCCCCCCTCTCCCCTCCCCCTTGACCTCTAATCATTTTTCATTACTTATTTTTGAATGGATGTGTTCCCAAATTGCTTCCATCTATAAGATATCTCAACAGTGTGAGTTCTCTCCTGACTTCCAAGGCTATTAGAGAAAGTGAATGCTTTGCCAAATTTCTTACATTCCTAGGGTCTCCAAATGTGAGTTCCTTTGTGGCTTTTAAGGGCACCAGAACGAGAGAAAGCTTTCCTGAATTGTTTATACTCATGGGACTTCTCTCATGTGTAAGTTCTTTCATACTTTTCGTCACCAGGGCAAGTGAATCCTTTCCCACATTGCTTGTATCAACAAGATGTCTCAGCAATGTGAGTGCTCTCATGGATTCAAAGGGCCCAGAACAAGCAAATGCTTCTCCACATTGCTTAGACCTACAGGGTTTCTCTCCATTGTGAATCCTTTAATGTTCATGAGTAGTACTGAATCTACAGAAGGTTTTCCCACATTGCCTACATCCATGGTATTTCTCCACTCTGAGTTATCGCATGGCTTTGAAGGCTACTGAAAGGAATCAATGCCTTTTCACATTGCTTACATCTACCAGGTTTCTCTCCAGTGTGAATTCTTTAAGGTCTCTCACTAGTTTGAGTTCTTTTATGTATTGGAAGGCTACTGGAATAAATGTTTGCTTTCTGATATGGTTTACATCCATAAGATTGCTCTCCAGTGCAAATGTTCTAATGTATTAAAAGGTCACCAAACAAGTGCATACTTTCTCACATTGTTTACATCCATTGGGTTTCTCTCCAGTGTGAGGTCTTTCATCACCAGAAAAAAATTGAATGTTTTCCCACATTGTTTACATCCATGAAGTCTCTTGTCTGTATGAGTTGTTTTTTAACTCCTTTCAAGGGCACTGAAACAAATGAAAGCTTTCCTACATCACTAACATAAACAGTGTTTCTCTCCAGGGTGAGTTAATCCAGGTTTTTGCAGGGCAGTGTAATATGTAAAAGTTTACAACCACAGAGTTTCTCTCCCCAGTGTGAGCTATTCCAAGTCTTTGAAGGGCACTGGAAATGATGAAGGATGAAGGAATTCTCACATTACATTCATAGTGCTTCTTACCAACGTATGTTTTCTCACAGTTTTGAAGGGTTTTTAAGGGCGTTGTAACAATTGAGGCCTTTCTCATGTTTCTTACATCTATACATTCTGTAACAATTGAGGCCTTTCTCATATTTCTTACATCCATACATTCCTTCTTCGCTTTGAGTGCTTCCATGGATTTGAAAAGCACTGGAATAAGTAAAGACTTACTCAATGCTTACATTCACAGCATTTCTCTGCAGTATGATTTTTTTCAAGTCTTCGAAATGATAAGGGATGTCTGAAATCTTCTCATTTTGTACATGTTAATGATTTCTCTCCATTATGAATTCTTTCCTGTAGTTCAATACAACTTAACCTCCTGAAAACTTTTGCACACTGATTACATTCAGGACCTTTAAAGGCATTACTCTCCTGAATTTTATCATGAATGATGAAGT
Source organism: Perognathus longimembris pacificus (assembly GCF_023159225.1). Lineage (NCBI taxonomy): Eukaryota > Metazoa > Chordata > Mammalia > Rodentia > Heteromyidae > Perognathus > Perognathus longimembris. The sequence continues at coordinate 11,325,021 of NC_063172.1, forward strand.
CTGTTTGGATGACATGAACATCTGATCATATGGCTGAGTCTCCTCAGCTTGTTTATCTTATTGACTGTGATTTGAAAACAAGCAGGAAAACACAGTGGAATTGGTAAACAAAGTAAATGTCTATATTGTCTTCCATATGAAACATCCATAGATAGTGCTAGTTGAAATTCCTTCTAGTCATTTTGATTTTATATGCACAGCAATATTGCTGATTGTATATAGCCAAAATAGAATTTCCAGTTCCTCCTTCGGCCTCAAGCATATCATGGTTATCAGATCAGTTGGACCAATTTGCATAGTGTTCATGAGCTTTATTAAATATAATAGCTATTGAAAGCACATATTTTGAAGTCGGATATGCTAAAACTAATTTGTCTCTTTTACTGACTATATAACTTAGACAAATGCTTTAATATTTTTAAGCCTCCATTTATAACATGAATAACTAGTCTATAAGAAATGTAACATCATATTTGTTGATAGGGTTAAATGAGATCACACATGCTTAACTGTGAGACCAGCCCGTAGTATACATGTAATATGCAAAATCAGAGTCGTTTCTTAAATTAGATGGTGTTTGGGGTCCAAATCACCAAGGTCACCCTAACCTTGGCAAACCTTGAATATCCCTCTTGTATTTTGCCCACATGAACCACAGGATTGATCTGCTTCTACTATGCCTTGTAAAGCAAGTAAGAAGAAAGGTGAAATGAGAAGGTATCGGTCATGGAACCAATCAAAATGAAAAAACAAAACAAAACAGGATAAGCACAGCTTCAAACGGAAGCAAGATACAATATTCAGTGCATACTCACTTTACCATTACTACAATGTACAATAAGATAAAATTTGCCTATTCAATACATTATAGTTTTTATTCAAAATCTGGTGTCCCAAAGCCCAGTAAGTTATTGTCTAGAGTCACAATAGTCATAAACTATGGAAGAAAATCTATGTTCCTTGAGAATTAATAGAGTTCAGGGGTGGATAAATAACTGTAAAGGACTGATAGTGAATGTATAGGGGCCATTTGCTTTCTACCATGCCTAACCATCTTAGCCATTACTACATGAAAGCTGCAATTGGCATACAGAAATGAAAATACCTACATTCCAATGAAACTTTATAAAAATAGAGTTTTTCTCTGATACAGATCATAAAGGAGAAGCAAATTCCTTGGACCCTTAACAATTATTCAGAAAATTTAAACCCCAATCAGGAACATTTTTCCACTAAGACATTAATTACTACATTTCATGGGTGCATTTTATGGCACGGGGCAGACTACATTTCTCTTGAAAAAAAAAATGTTCTTGGAAGCAGTAATTACTATGCAAAATGGAGCCTTTTGTGGAGAATGGCACAAATCTGCCCTGGTTTGTCCCTAAAATTTTTTTTTCTTCCTGATGGCTCCCTACCCTTATTCAATAGATTCATGTTTCTTTTTACAGTTTCCTGTGACCTTTGCCTGTGAGGGAGGTAATGCTAAATTTTGAGCATAGCTTCTGACATGGGACACAGCCCACATCCTTTCTTGTTCTGTCGATTAGGTAGTATCTGAGCTCTGAATAAAGGATAAGTGTCACACTATCTGCCCTCTGTAGTGGCTGAAACTGTATGTATTAACATGGGCATCATAATTTTTCCAGTAATATCTATGGCCTTAAAATTGAATCACATACTACTCAGTGACAGTTTAGTCAAAACAGACCATATCTACAACCCTAGTCCCACAAGGTTATATTGCCAAGACACTCATAGCTATCTACCTTTATGTATATATGTTTATCCATGACAAAAAAATCATATGAAATGCATTTTTTAGACTGTATCCTCATTAAGTAATGTGTGAATATTTTGCCTATATTCTCCTGCAACAGGATCCCGTTCCATAGTTACTGTAAATTCTAATGGCTATGTCATCATAAGCTCCATGAAAACCATGTGTCTTTCACCAAACACTGCCACCATATTGTCCTCAATATCAATTTCTTTATATGCAATATTTCCTGTTAAACTCTAGGTCTTATGCTTGCTGTGTATGCACTCTACCATGACCCACACATTCAGTATTTTTTGCACAGGTTATTTTTGAGAATAGGGTCTTACTTCCTGCCTGGGCCTATACCAGGGTCTGCATTCTGCCTAGTTAAAGCTCCCTGATATTGCTGAGATGATAGCGTCTTGCCACTTGTCCAGATTCCCTCCATTGAAATAAGAGTCTAGTGCTGTTTTCTGTGTAGACTGACAAGAAGTACGGTCCCCCCAATCTCAGCCACCCAAATACCTTAGGATGACAAATGTCACCACTGTGCCTAACTAAAGGTTTAGAATTCGTATTGTCAACTTTCCTGCCAAGGATTTCCAGGAATGATGATTCTTTACTAATCAGTCTCTCAAGCATCTAGGATTACAGTCCCCAGCTTCAATTTTCAAATACCCAGTTGTACCTTCCTGAACAATCACAAATATTTAACTTTGTAATATTTCTTTCTTTTAACTGCACTGGAGCCCACTAACATTTTCTCTGGACTAAATTCCAATTTCATAGGCTTGATTTAGAAATTAGGAAGTGGGCAAAGAAAACCAAGTGGAAGAATTATAATAATACGCACCAGTGCCCACCAATACTATCCAGCTACAGATTGAAAATGGAAATTTGACCTATTTTAAGATGAACTTGCCTCAACACTGGGACAGATTTCCAGTCCCAGAAAGACCAAGTCTTGTGCCTTCCATGATGCACAGACACAGATGTAGAAGCAGCACTCTACAGAAAGAATGGAACATACCAAGTGGCTATGAGGGACGTAGTATGTTTTCCTACCTCAAGAAAGTAGCATTAAACTTTGAGAAATAAGCCTTAGTATGTTAGGGAACTGAGATTTTTTTCAGTGTTTTGGTTTTTATGTTTTTAAAAAATATGTAGGATATGTTTTTAAAAATATGTAGGATTTCATATTGTAGGATATACCAGAATTCTTGACTGCATTGTCTTCCTCTTCTCTTCATTCATCCACCTCTGACTCCATCCCATTCCTTCAAATTAGCTGCTTCCTGGTCTTAATTTTGTTGAACTATGACTTTGCCTTTCTAAGCAATCACACTATTTGAGCTCTTTCATGAATTGACTATATTTCAGTTAGTTAATTTGCATACACCGCCAATGTATTTACTTCTGTTTATAAGCTAAATCTAGCTTTCATATATAAGAGAAAACAGGCATACTTTGTCTCTCATTTAACATAATTATTCAAGTATTTCCATTTCCTTACAAATATCACTCTTTCTAGTGGATGAGAAAAATGCCATCATATATATATATATATCATATATATATTTACATATATGTATGTATGTATATATACCACATTTTCTTGACCCCTTGTTTTGAAGTTGCTGTTGCTGCTGTTGTTATCAGAAGATCTATTCTGACCAGTGCAGCTTACTGTAGTTGCTTCTCTACTCTGAACTCCAAGATGACTCTCAAGACCTTTGGTTGCACTTTTATTAGCAGAATTAGAAGTAGAGGGCAGAGAGAATCAAATGACAGACAGAAAAGGAAATGGATTTATTGAGAGCACACAAAGCATCATATTTGGGCAAATGAGTTTTAAGATTTATGCATATGAAACTCTGACCCCTCTGTACCTCACTTTGACAATAAAGAAGAAAAAAAAAGACTTATGTATCAGTAAAACTTGATAATTATACATAATAGCCTTGAACTGATTTGAAATTAGTGTCAAAAACTATGTTCTTTCTCTTTGAGACAAGTCTGGGACTGAAATCTGTGAGTCATTACTTGATAAGCATTGTAACTCAAGAAATGCATCTGTTCTTACAGTCATCAATGTAATGCATTAGTGTGCATTCCAGTATTCTGAACACTAACAAGTATTGGTTTCATCAAATGGAAAAGAGATTTAGAATTGATGTGTCCATTTCTTACATAATGCTTAAGACTAGTCAACCTATATAAGCTTTGACTCATAGAATATAACTTTTAGGCTAAGGCAATGAAGAAGAATCTTTGCAAGTACTGACTAGTCAATAAAAGTATAAATGGATATGTGGATACTTCTCCTCTATACAGTATTCTAAAGCTTCATCAGTAAGTGCTTTCACATGCCCATGCATTTTATACTATATTTTAAAATCAACTTGATTACAAAAACAGGGTTATTATAGAGTGAAATTTTGCCTTGAGATCTGTGTACTCTGACCATGGTCTGGATTATAGATATGCACAATTCTTTTTCTTTATTCAAAACACCATTTGTGCTCCAACTTCTAAACTAGAGCCCAGAGGTCCTTCAAGTTCATACAGAATCTAGGATTCTCTGGTCTTATCAGAGATCAGGGAAGACAAAGTGAAGAAAATCAGACCAAAGTAATGTGAATATGAAATCCAAAAGGATGAAAGTCCTCCATGATGAAGCAAGACAGTGTCATATCTTTTATCTTCACCAAAGGGCTTCCTCCCTGCACAAAAACACAGGTCCTTAGCTTTTGTTCATGTGCTCATGTCGTTGTTTTTGATAAGCAAATTATAAGGAGTCTGGAGTTCTTAGACCAGTCAGATCATAGCACTTAAGAACAGCATTTTCATACCACATAAAACATGGAAAATAAGATAGGCCTGAAAAGCTAAATTAAAAGAGAAATACAAGAATAAAGAGGAAGAAAAGGTAGAGAGAAAGAAAAATATAAGAAGTTCCAATGTGGTAAAATCTTTTCATAAGGCAACCTTTACCCATGCATGCCTATCAAAATTCGGGAGCTAATTTCTATCCCCGTAAATATGGGTAATAATGACTTTGATGTGATAATCTTGTGATTAATAAATTTAGTACACATGATTTTTTTTGTTTCTCTTGAGGCTAGCCCATAAGAACCTTTATAGCTTTTGTTTGCCTGAAACTCTCAGAACACTTTTTCTTTAGACATTTCCTGTTGACTACCTAGAACTCTACAAGAGAAGACCCACCACTCTGCTGGGTGAGAAGCCACATGCAGGAGAATGAAGGAACCAGGTATAGGAAGGAGCCATCTTTCATTTCCAGCCAACCAGAGCTTACACGTGGTAACGATCGGTGGCAGTTTCATGAGAGACTTAAGTTAAGAATACATGGATAAGCTCCAGTGAAGCCTTTGAACCTTTAGAGATAAAATATATTTTGTTTTTCAGGTGATAAATATGAAAATGGCTTATTATGTGAGAAATTATATTACAGATAACCAGGAAAAGTAATTGTTCTTTCCCATGAGAGGACTGACTGACATGTGTACCTCAAACAGAAGTTTCTAGATTGCTTAAAGTTACCAGGGTGTCTGCCTTCTCAGAAGATGAGCAGTGATGTTTTGACAAGACAATAACCAGAAATATGAAGCCAGGTTAATCAAGTACTCCCAGCAGAGAACAGAGATGACAGTTGGAAAGTTTTCTCTTGTTTTTTACTTGAGTCAGCTCATGCACCAAGGTCCTGGGGATCTGGGGTCTGGAAGGCTTTATTTCAGATGTAGTTCACTTCAAGGTTGCATGCCTATAAAAAGGTTTATATAGACTGGGAATGTGGCCTAGTGGTAGGGTGCTTGCCTAACATGCATGAAACCCTAGGTTCAAGTCCTCAGCACCACATATACAAAAAAAAAAAAAAAAAGAAAAAGAAAAAAAAAGCCAGAAGTAGCGCTGTGGCTCAATTGGTAGAGTGATATAGTCTTGAGCAAAAAGAAGCCAGGGACAGTGCTCAGGCCCTGAATCCATGCCCCAAGACTGGCAAAAAAATAAAATTCATATAGACATACATACATACACACGTGTGCACACACATATGTATATGTGTATATATATAATCTCTCTAAAATATATGTTACAAATTGCTCTGAGTTTAGCCACTTTCAGACAAAAAGACTAAGTTCATCACAGACAGAGAACGAAAACCATTAAAAACAATAACTAATAATGATTTTGTAGGTGCTGGAAACTCTACGTGACAGATTACAGAGAATCCTTATCCAGCTAATGTATGAAAGATGAAAACGGGTTTATGAAAAGTGATTCTGGGTAGGCAATGAATAGTGAGAAAAGAGTGGCTGGTAGCAAAGTTGGATGTGGAGGCCAATCAGTGCCACTATTTACTCTGTGTCATTTTGTTTCCTCTGCTCAGGTCCTTTTTGCCTATTGTTCTCAAATAGATTTGTCATTGTTATTAGTTGGTATGCTTTACTTCTGTTTATGTGTTCTATTTATGTAGTTAAGATAAGCATATTTTGTTGTTATATTTCACTCTAAATCCCCTTTATTATTTCTTTAATTGGCTTATTGGTTATGTATGGAAATATAATACTTTTGCTCCATTAATCCTTTTCTTATGCATTCTTCCATTGCTTTTAATATTCTAATACCCTTCCACTCTAAAGGTTTGAATAAATATTGAAGTATTTCCTAGTTATTCTGATCTTATTAAATATTTATTCAGGGAAAAATTATCTTACCGTATAAATATTGCTGCTTTTTGCAGAAGCTTAAATAAACTATTCAATAATGAGGAAATGATCAATTGAGTGTATCCATATGTCTTTTGACCTAATTTAGTTTACAATAGAATAAATTTGATGAAGCATGCTTCTTTAACCAACCAAAAGAATGAACTTGACTGAAGAGATGTTGATTTTCATGACTGCATATAAGTCCATTTGAAATGAGAAATTGTTCTAATGAACAAGTTACAGATTCACCTTGCTGGCTTAAAATTTTTCATATCATACTAAATTGTGTAATATCGCCATTTGCATAGCATGTAACCTTTGAAAACTAATTCTGCAGAGTTTTAATTTTTATTGCATACAAAAGGGGGTTTGTGACAAAAGACAAATGGGGAGTATTAATGTGAATGAGATTAAGATTTTATTTGCTCAAGAATTTTCCAAAGCATTAATTTGTATTATGAATTTTTACTGTAATATGCAGCATTGTCTAAGCTTGCTTAATTCTAGCTCCTTTCCTTCTCCCTGCAAAGCACTTTTCTGACCTTTTGTTCTGTGAAACATTTTTAGAAATGATTGTGTTTAAATAGAAAAGAAAGGTGTCAGGAAAACTAAAGGAAAGGCCTTTATGCACTTTGTATAGGCTTCCTTATCTGTGTAGTGAAACTCGGACTCCCATAGCAATTGCATAACTGAATGATGGTTCCCATAGGATGTGTATGCTACTGCTGATGAAGGTCCAACTACAGGTATTTTGTATAAAGATCGCCTGAAGAGATAACAAGCTCCTAGCCAGTGCATGAATCCTGCGAATTCTCTTAAGAACTGAAAATGGGGAAGGAATAGTGAGAGACCTCTCTAAAGTCCTGCTTGCTCTTATTATTCTTAGTCCAAAACTCAATATTGGATTGCACTACAGAATAAGCTTAGAATATTTTTACTTCTATTGTGCAATCTGTTCATGGAATTTTGTCCAAGAAAAAAATGAGAGTGAGATTTCCTACAGGTAGAGCCAATAAACTTCTGATCTGTCCCAGCCCTAGGGCTTGGTGCCTTAGTGTAACTCCTAATAGCATCTCCTTTCATGTCAAGGACTAAATTTTAAGTAATGCTTTAGTTATAACTTCTATAGCACACAACTTTTTTTCAATGACATACTTTTCAAATGTAGTGTTTTTCTTTATTTTGACCCAGAGTCTCCATTTCCAACATATTTCTCTGAATTATCTCTGTTTTGCATTTCACTCTGTTTTTTTGCATTACTATATTGCAATAACATGGGAGATATTTATTATAATAATCCCATACATGTATAGTGTTGACTAAGTAGAGGCATTTTTCTAATGATAAACTATTTTGTGCATGCATTGTTTAATTTTTAATAAGTTCTAGCTTGGCAATGGTAGTACTTCCATTAACTGATGGAAAAACTGTCCTGTGATTTGTTCAATAAGTGATAGAAGCTGGAACCCCAACAGTCTGGTCTCAGAACTCTTTCTCATCAATCTATGGAACAGCAATTGTGCTGGCCTATCACATCAATTCTTATAACTCACATCTCCAGGCTTGGGCTCCAACTATTTCTTTATTTGACTATCTTGCACCACTTCCCTTTGTCAGTAAGTCCTATTACATCTCTTAAGTCTCAGCCTGTGAGACTTGGAGAACTCACTACGCAAAACCTTCTGCTTATCCTCTGCCTCGTAATATAGTGTTCTTACTTGGAATTTTACCAGCAATTTTGTATCTGCCCTTATTTTAACTCATCTTCAGATTTCTTCTTTGGGAATCATAAATGATTCAATGACTGCATACTCTGTTCTCAAACCAGATTAAAGGTTTTGCCAGTCAGGGACCAGGACTGAACCTATGCTTTCCAAAGGGCCTACCAAGAGACAACCTTGTCACAGCAAATGCCATCTCAATTCTCCACTCCCATAGGAAAGGGAGATTGAAAAAAAATAAAAAGAAAGAAACAGAAAAGGAAAGAACTTCAAAATGCCTGTGTATTCTTTGCTGTTAGTTAGATATCACTGGTTTGGTAGGGAGAGAGACAGAATCCCTATCTTTGACTTCATTTTTGGTACATTACATGATCATTTCCAACCCTTAGTGTGTCCCATCAGTAAGTGAATATCCCCGCGATAACATAGGCTCTGGTTGTTTATGAGTATCTTATGTGACTGCAAAAGGGCAACTTTTAGAGAAGAAGGTGGTGTTGATTACTCACAGTTATAAAATACATTGGATCAATAGACATTTCTTTCTGATCAGAGGGAAGAGATATATTCAAAAGAATATTTTCTTGACGTCTTAATCTCACTTGCAATCTACTTATCCCAGTTAATCTGATAATCCCATGGGAAAGGTAAAGCAGCCCACAAATCAACAACAGCTTCCAGGAAATCTCAAATAAGCTATAGAAGACACTTGCTGCCAAGTGGAGCCGGACTCTGCCATTTTTAAACAAATGAAGCGAAGCTTTTTAGGGTAGTTGATTCACTGGAGTCAGTGGGAGTATAGGTAACATAAAATTACCTGCATTGTAGTAGTCACAGATGAACAAGATATTGGGAAATATTGAGGTTTTTTTTTTGTTTGTCTGGTGAGACATCTTTCTGTTGCTCGTCATTTGACCTTGTTATCTGTTCAACTTTACCGATTTCCCATGATGAGTTTCAAAAATGTCCCTGGTGAATCATTGAGGCTCAATCCAATAACACTTGGAACAGAAAAAATAATTTTCTTATGTTCCTTCTTCAACGTCTTTATATTATACCTAAAGTGTGACTTACATTTTTCCATCACCAACACCCACTGCAAATATATATTTTCTTCAATATCCTTCAATACTAGGGAAGGTTAAAGGTCAAAAGATATTAGTTTATCAGTGTTACATAGTATCAGAAGCAATCCACAAAGGGAAATAATCTAGCAGAAATACTTAAATAGTGTACCATCTTTTCCTGCTTCTGGTGTGTCTTGTAGTCAAAGTAACAAACTTGTTAGAGTAAACAGCTAGTAGGTTAAAGTAATTGTTACTCACTCAGGCAGGACTATTATATCTTCCACTATTTCTGTTTGATGAAAAGCTTCCCTACGCAGACAATTTCAAAGTCTTCTTATGTATTCTTTTTTTTTTTTTTTTTTTTTTTTTGCCAGTCCTGGGGCTTGGACTCAAGGCCTGAGCACTGTCCCTGGCTTCTTTTTGCTCAAGGCTAGCACTCTGCCACTTGAGCCACAGCACCACTTCTGGCCGTTTTCTGAATATGTGGTGCTGGGGAATTGAACCCAGGGCCTCATGTATATGAGGCAGGCACTCTTGCCACTAGGCCATATCCCCAGCCCTTCGTATGTATTCGTTAACATCTCTCTGTATATTAGGTTTTTCTCTTTTGAAGTCAACATAGCTAATCATTTAAACATTTCTTTAATTCTAAATAATATAGAAATAGTAATGCTTAGATCAGCCATAACTTGATGATATTTTATAATTATTACTGAGATGATAATAGTTCTTTTGCAGTATATATTTATCTGGAACTTCCATTTGTGCAGTAAATTCTACTACTAGACTGAAGATTGTTTTGATTTCTAGCTTATTTTCTTTCTAAGAGTCTTTCTGTTCAGTTACATGTGATAAAAATTCCAAGGTGCTGAATAGAAATTGCCACGTGTGTGTGTGTTTGTGTGCGTGCGTGTACACGTGCATGATACTGAGGATCAGACACAAGAACTACTTGTACCTGTTAGGTAAACCTTTCTTTCTTTCTTTCTTTCTTTCTTTCTTTCTTTCTTTCTTTCTTTCTTTCTTTCTTCCTTCCTTCCTTCCTTCCTTCCTTCCTTCACTTCCTTTTCTTCCTCCTTTCTTTCTTTCCTCTCTGTCTCTTTCTTTGTTTCTTCGTCTCTCTTTCTTTCTTTCCTGCCTTCCTTCCTTCATTCTTCATTTCCTTCCTTCTTTTCTTCCTTCCTTCAGCTCTTTTTATTCTTGTTATTTATTTTTGATAATGTCCCCTTACTTAAGACTCACTTAATTTGTGAAAAGAGGTGGCAGCCTTCTCTTACTTCAGTTGTTCAGTTTATTTAATATACTGTTTGAGAGCTTCATAAAGTCTATTTTTAAAGGCACTATTGATTCATCTTTATTTGGCTTTCTATTTAACTCCTTGTGCAATCTATTCTTAAGTGAAAGGCTTCCTAAATGACTTTTATATAACCCACTTTATTTCATTTATTATTGCCATCTCAAAACCATTAAAATATTCACTGCAATATGATTTTTATTCCCACCCTATCTTTCTCTCATATATGTATAGATACACACACACACACACAACTTCTTGTTAAGGTAACAATTTAGTAACCAAATGAGAACAGCTATGATGACACAGAGCAATACCTAATAAAATAAATAAGTGGATAAAAGATTCTGTTATATCTTCTATATCTTAAAAACATATTTAAATATAGTTCTCAACTTTTTTAGAGTTAGAAGTAAAGTATTTCAAAATAATTATTTCTGATTTAGGTATTTAGAAGAGTTATTTCCTTTCCTAAGAATTACATTCCCGAGGGGGGGGGGAAAGGGGGAGGAGGGAGGGGGGTATGAGGGACGAGGTAATAAACAGTACAAGAAATGTATCCAATGCCTAACGTATGAAACTGTAACCTCTCTGTACATCAGTTTGATAATAAAAATTTGAAAAAAAAATTACGTTCCCAAATGGGACATCGTTTAGGTCAGCAGAAGGGGATAAAAACAAAAGTGTACTAGGGCAAGATAAGACAGACTTAAAAAATGCAGCAAGAAGGGAGACTTTATAAACTCTAGCAGGAGTAAACAAGACTATATTGTTGAGATTTTCTTGGCATCAGCACTTTGTTACTTTAAGTCAGCAAACAAGTTGAAAGTTGAATATTGAACAATTGATTTTTACTTCATACAGCTTATTTAAGGTTTTTGACATAGGAAATTTTTACCTAATCACTATAGTAGTTATTGTTATTTAAGGTAAAAAATAAACTTGCCATTTTCCAAGACAAGCAAAATATTAGTACTTTCTCCAGAATGTATAGGAAAGACCTTGTTTTTCCAGGAAAAGACTATGGATTTTTTTTTCTACAGACAAACTCATGACAAACAAGAAAACATCCTCACAGTCAAGAGTTTATACTTATGGATGGGTTTGTAGTTCCCTGAGTAAAAAACAATTCACACAGACACACAGACACACAGACACACACACACACACACACACACACACACACACACACACACACACACCCCATCATGTAACCCACCAAACTCACAAAGCACTGTTTTCTAAAAGGGGAAGAGGGAGAGAAGAAATGGGAGGGAATATTATAGAGGGAATGATCTTGTTCTAAATATACTAAATTACTGTGTGGAATTATCACAACAAGATCTTCTTGTATTACTAATTCCTGCTTATTCAACAATAAAACAATTTTTAAATCTCTAAATGAAACCCCAAAAGTATTATGTAACATATGTGTTGTTCTCTATTAATCTTAGGTTAACAAAATATTCATGTAGGAGAACAATGTAAGAAGTAGAATTTTGGCATAAGATAACCAAAAATGATGCTGTTAGTACAAAAGTCCTGCAGAATGCATACAATAATTGTGGTAGCACTTCAGAAAGGCCCAAAGGATGATGCCACAATTCAATATCTGAAACAGCACACAAAGAGAAACACAAACAAAAAGCTCAATTTATTGCTTTTGTAAGAAAGAGTAACGCTCATCTTGTTTAATGTCTACAATCAGACTTCTCATCTTACATAAACATTTGAGATTGGTGAGTTTGTAACAGGACTAGGTGATTTAATGTGTATAATAGAAAAATTATTACTCTGATGAGACTCTTGTTCATTGGATGTAGGTGGGAATATTTTGTGCCTGTTCAGATGAATTATGGAGCTATCATAGTTAGGTTTAGGAAGCTTGTTCACCAAAGTGAATATTTGACCAGTTGAATGGTTGTAAACCATAATGGTAACTTTTGCCACTGTTTTGGAATAATCGTAAGTTGTTAATTGAACAGGTTTGAAAATCAATTTGGTGACTACTTATTACTATGACTACAGAATATTTAGAATTTTCCACAAAGTGTTTCGAAAACATTCTTATTTTCAAGAAAGTGAAGTGTTAGGGACAGATCATAAAAGAGCAAGTTTCTAGATAGTAAGCACTGATGCAATGGCTACTTACAAGGACCACATCCTAGGGTCACAGATGCAGCAGTGGTCTTTTGTTTTCTCTGAAACCCCCTTCTTGGGAACCATTCATCTGTTCAACTTGGGGCACAGGCTCCTCATTATAAAAAGGCTCTGGGTTTGTATCTTGGAACAGAAAGCCTTATGCTCCTGTGTTATCAGTGAGACAAAAGGAATAAAAAAAAAGTGTATAATCTCAGTAGTTATTCTCTCAGGTAAAATTAAACTCTGCACTTCTTACTTCAAGACTTGTAACCTTAATTTTGGTTTCTAAATGCAAGTGTGGATACTTAAACTTGAACTTTGGTCAAACTAACTTAAAGATTTTAGCTATTGATTCTTCCTGATGCCTCTAGATTCTTTTGATTAAATTACTCCTTGATGAAGGTGACTATATATTCTGAGAACTATGAGAACTAATGAATTAATAGATCACTGATTTGTGACAATGGCATAAATCAATGCATCTTCTGGTTCTCACCTTTCTTCCTCCTTTTTCCTTACGGGTAAAATGAAGGAGTAATAATGATTGATCTGACCATCTTTCTAAATTTGGAATTCTAATTTATTAAGGTACTACCTTTGAAGTTTTTTTTTATGGTGTGTTTTCACCTATAAATAGAAAGGCTTCTTCTACACTAGAGAAGAAAATTATGTCGGAGTTTGAGAGCACAAAAATTACACTAAGTATAGAATTGAAAATGTAAACTGGATATTCACAGTTGGATGTGGGAGACCTTATAAATAATATAAGGGTGTGTAAACTTTTATATTTAGATAGAAATACTTTTGTATTGAGATATTGAAGATAAAATTACAATAATTGAAGCTATGGTGAATCTGGCCTGGTGGGTAAGGTAACCCTGGTCTCATGAGGAGAGAGAGGGGTATCTTAAGAGAGGGGTGCTGCTGCCTGGCACCAGACCATTTGATTAATTTTTGCTTCCTTATTTAATTTTTGAATTATCATATATTAATAATATGAGGTGGTTTCGTTGTGATAATTGTCAACAGTGTACTTTCACACATTCCAGAGAGATCCAGAGAGTTAGCCCCTCTGTCTTCCCATTTTCAAATGGTGTGTAGTGGATGTCATTATATAGGAATAGATTTGGATAGACAGATAGACAGATAGGTAGGTAGATTAGATAGACAGACAGACAGACAGACAGACAGACAGATAGATAGATAGATAGATAGATAGATAGATAGATAGATAGATAGATAGATTTGTATAGAGAGAGGGAGAGAAAGAGAGATTTGTAGGAATAGATTTGAGAATTATAGAAATTGTAGGAATATATTTGTATAGGAATTTAGGAATTGTAGGAACAGATTCAAGTATTATACATGTATACACACATATATATACATATTATACAAATATATATACATATATATACAAACTTGTTTGTGAGGAACTTCTATACTGACTTTCACAGTGGTTGCATTAGTTTACATTCTCATCAACAGTATATAAGAGCTCTGCTTTCTCAAATCCTTGTCAGCATTTTTGCATGGGTACTTAAAGCAATGGCAGTCTCCTCCTTTCAGTATTCCAGTAATGTAAAGACAGTCTCTGAATCTTGGGGATACATAATGAAAGAGATAAGAGACAGAATTTTGGCCATTCTCAAAGCTTGACCTTGTGAGCAATGTTTCTGGTTCTAACCATAGAACCATAGCTGTCCATAGACCCAGATCCACTTCAGAAGTGAACTGTACACATGATTTCTAAGTGAATAGGAGCTCAGAGGGCTGTTGTCAAATTGGAGCTAGCTCATCAGTCTTTACCATTAGCTGCGCTTCTTAGGAAGAAACCACATCATTTGTCAGCAATCCAGATTTTCAGTGGGGTAGCCATGAAACCAGTGTATTTATAAGTCATGTTAGGCAGGCTTCTTATGACTTCGGAATTTTGATCTTTTCATTTGTGAATCAAGGTTTCTTGATTTTAAGGGGTTGCTAAATATCAGTTCTTACAGTCATCCTAGGTTCGTTTCCACAGTCATTAAAGGCCAGGTGATAATTTTCTTCTACTGTGTCTTGTATTGTTCAAGAATACACTTCACTTCTTAACATCTTACAGAACAAATCTTTGCTGCCATTATTAACCTGAATTTCTTTTTAACTTTCTATTCTTCATGTCTTCTGAATCACTAGCTGTGTCCTTCACATCTGAATTTCAGAAACATACAAGAACATTTGCACCTCAGAAATTCTGTTCTGTGGGTCTCAGTGCCCGGCACCTCCACAGGCAGGTATCCAATGGCCTTTTCATTCATAACCTCTTGCCGAAAGTCTACAGTACAAAAGCTCTAATATTCTGTATTGCAAAGAAGACTCCCAGACTGACCAATATTTCTTACAAGTGTCTTTCTCTCAGTTCAATATCTTCAGACTTTGATGCTTAATTTGGCTTCTCAACACTCTTGCTCCCAAAATTTCTTGCATGTTTTTCTAGCACATATGATGACACATAGAGCAGGCAAAGACACACACACACACACACACACACACACACACACACACGAATCAATGAAAGGTAAATCTGTAAATAGATGATCATGGGTTTATTCCAACATTAAAAGTCAATTCCAATATACTCAGATAAGATTACAGAGATAGTGTAGGTACAACCATAGGAAGGTGATACAAGAACATCCTCAATAATAGAAACTACACATACACATAGGACGTTGAAAGTAGTTACAACTGTGATATAACAATTGTCTCCATAACATGGAGTTCATTTCACTTAGCATCATCTTAGGTGTTCATAAGGGTATAGCTATTGGGCCTTGTGATGCTCTGCTATGGCTTGCCTAAACCTGTACTAATTATTCCCAATAAGGGAGGCCATAGAGTCCATGTTTCTTTGGGTCTGGCTCACTTCACTTAGTATAACGTTTTCCAAGTCCTTCCATTTCCTTACGAAATTCAAAGGGAATACCAAATTTGAGAGACACAGGGTAAAAAAAGAGAAATAACTACAAAAGCAATACTTGCAAAACTGTTTGGTGTAAGTGAACTGAACACCTGGGGGGGAGGGAAAGGGGGGAGGGAGGGGGCATGAGGGATAAGGTAATAAACAGTACAAGAAATGTATCCAATGCCTAACGTATGAAACTGTAACCTCTCTGTACATCGGTTTGATAATAAAAATTTGAAAAAAAAAAAGTCAATTCCAAACACTAGAAATAGTGCTAAAATGACTAGTCCTATAAATGCCAACTTGAACCACATAGAGATATTTCTCCAGAGCAACCACTTAGGAAGGAAATTGGTAGGTCATAGGGTTTGTGTATCTTTGACTTTATTATACATTATCAAATTTGTCTCCAGAGCATTTACCACAAGTTCTTTTATTCATTCTTATTTTTGTCAACATGTTGTAACAGCAAATCTTCAAAGTTTCCAGACTAATGTGCATGTGTGAGTGTGTGAAATAACACATCTTTATTATTTTTTCAAGGGTGCATTCGTAATTGCGAGTGTAGCTAAGAAACACCACCTGAATTCTGAGCTATTTGTGCATTTATTCAGGATATTAGCACATTGGTATCTGAGAGAATAAGAGAGTTTCAACTTCTTTACACAGAAATGAGCTTACTCCTCATTTTCAGCTGAAATTTCATTTGTGCTCTTTGTCCTATGCTTACATTATAAAGGAAAAGCAGAAAACATCCTGGGGGCTTTTATTTTTTAATCTTGGCTTTAGAACTTTGCACTTCTTGGCTTGAACAAGGTAATTACCCACCCCTAAACGTAGAAATCATGCATGTTGTGTCCTACTCCCTTACAGGGCTGCCATGGAAATCAGCTTTGCTAACTGATGTAGTACCTGAAGGACCATGTAAATTGTTAATTGTTGTTGTACTTTATCTGCTGACCATGGCAGATCCCGGAAGAAATCCCTTGTCTTTAAGTAAAATAACCCAGAGAGAGCACACGGGGCCCTTTAAGAGTCCAGTGTGAGTCTGAAGCTATAATCTTCCCCCATGACATTGTGTTTGAGGGATGTATTGAGCAAATGGTTCAACTACACACAGTATATCAGGCCAGCAGGAGTCTTATTCAGTTTGGAATCTACTCCAATAACAACTGTTTCTTGCTCCTCCTGAACCTGTGAGTGGCCTCTCCCCGATGAAAGAAAATGTACAATTACTGACACCAGAGGGGGCAGTGCCTGACTCCCACGATTTCCCAGCAAGCCAGAACAAAGAGCCATCCGTTAATTTCACCAAAGGACTGATTTTAGGTGCGATTGTAAGTGATGGAAGTTTTTCTCTTTTTTTTTGGATCCTTTTTTCCTTTATTTTACATACAAAGGTACCATTTGTTATTGCTGTACACACACACACACACACACACACACACACACACACACACCACATGCATTCACTCACACACCATTGTGGTAAGTTTAATTCTTTGGATTTATGCACCTTGCCAGAATTCCTGTGGATTTTCATTTTGTAGGCCAGATCAAAATTTTCATCTCCATAGAATACATCCTTGGAATTGTGTCTCTCAGTCTGTGTATGGAGGATATTCTTTGGGCACAACAGGATCTCACAGTGGGCAGGACCAGAAAGTGAGGTCATTCAGGTGCAGCAGGCAAGACCTGACCTTGAAGATAGCCCAGTCCGTGAAGAGTTCAGTACATGGGCAACAGACTAGAAAACCAAGATATGGGGGAGAGAATAACAGCTCAGAGGGTCAGGGAGTTATGTACTGCTTTATCCATCAAAGAAAAAACTTCATCAAGTAAAGCAAGATGATCCATCCCAATGGTGGCTCCTGCCTGAGACAGCATCTTCCTTTATTATTGATATTATAAAGGTGGTGTACAGAGGGGTTACAGTTACATAAGCCAGGTAATGAGCACATTTCTTTTTCGGACAAAGCTGAGAAGTTTTTTTGTTTTGTTTTTAAGGGCTATTTATTAATTTTGCACACTTTATTATCTTGAAGTAGTTGTACAAAGGAATTACCATGTACCACAGCAGTTTTTGAATACAGTGCCTCTTGATCAATATCAATCTTTTCAACATTCTCACCCCTCCCAACTCACTGCTTCCCTTATTTATCTCAATTTTAGGTTATATGTTGATTTATTTTTTGCCATCCGACAGCGTAGTTTGTGTGTGCATCTTGATCTGTGTCATCCCTTCAACATCTACACACTCTTCCACCCCTTCACGCACCCCTTCCCTTGTATTCCTCAATTCTGTGGTATATACAATGGATCCTTGCTTGCATTCTCCCCCTTTGCCGCCTTCATTCTTCCCCTCTCCCCTTGGCCCCACCCTCTCCTCTTTCAAGTACCCATTTCCTGGTCCTTTTTGTTGGGCTTTGTCTTAGTCCTCTTAGCAGCTCAGTGTCCATGTACCATCCTTATGGTCTTGATGCTGATTACTCACCATCAAGGAAGTAATGAGCATAAATGTTCCCACCTTGTTCTAGGTATCTTACACAGTTATGTCTCTAGACACCATTCTAGCACCACACCTATGTTCATCTAGCCCCACAGCTAGATAATCACCTGCATGTGATAGTTGACTTCATATGTCAACTCAAACCAGCCATGGTGTACATACCTAGAGTAAAACATAACTGTGGATATTTCCAATATGTTACTGATGTTCACATTGAAATGAGTGGATTTTGAATAGAGAAGAGAGTCCTGTCCAGTCACTTGAAGCCTTGGCTAGTGAAAAAGCCTGAACTTCCTGCACCAAGAGTAAATTTCTGCAGCAGATGGCTCTCAAATGTAAACTTTTAGCATTAGCCCACCTTACAGCTTTTGAACTTGCCTACATAATCACATAATAGAACCCCCTAAAAAAAAGTCCTGGGGGGCTGGGGATATGGCCTAGTGGCAAGAGTGCCTCCCTCGGATACATGAGGCCCTGGGTTCGATTCCCCAGCACCACATATACAGAAAATGGCCAGAAGCAGAGCTGTGGCTCAAGTGGCGGAGTACTAGCCTTGAGCAAAAAGAAGCCAGGGACAGTGCTCAGGCCTGGAGTCCAAGGCCCAGGACTGGCAAAAAAAAAAAAAAAAGTCCTGGGGTGTGTGTATGCGTGCATGCGTGTGTGTGTGTGTGTGTGTGTGTGTGTGTGTGTGTGTGTGTGTGCTATCACAATGGTATGTTCCCCTAGGGAACCTTGGATAATACAAGCCTAGGCTTAGAATAGATTTCTATAAGCCATGTTACCTCCAAACCACACTGTTAGGTAATTGCTGTATGTAGTCCTAGATTGACTTCTGTGGAGGGTGATAATTTCCAAACAAAGCTTCTAGTGCAACTGAGTTTTTATTTTCACTGAAAACATGGATACTAGCGAATGAAGTTTTGGGAAGTATGTAGGGCATCTTTAGAAATGAACACCAGAATTATATCTTAAATCTGCCATTGGCTTGTGTGAGTGAACAAGATCCGCACCACCTTTAAGCACTCTGTTTCTTTATTGACATGTAGGGATCATGCTTTTGTCTTTCTTGAAGACTGATTAGTACTCTGATTAGTCTACTGCTTGGCAGCAAACCACTTCGAGATACGCTAATTTAAGGTGACAGAAATCACTTGCTTGCTCCAAATTTGCAATTTGAACAGAATTGGCATATATGGCTTATCCCGTAACTATATTTTGTGTATTAGGCTGTCATGTTCTTTGTTCACATGGCTCGTGATCTAATTTTTCTTAACTTCCCTTGAAGTTCAAGTAGAAGCTTCCAGTCCTCTGAATCTCTGCTCAGCCGCTGGTGGTGTCATCCCTTCTATGTCATTGTCTCGGTTATATCTGTCACATAACGTAGCTCACAACCAAGGAGGCGACAGACACAAAATAAAAAGGC
Organism: Perognathus longimembris pacificus; assembly: GCF_023159225.1. Taxonomy (NCBI): domain Eukaryota; kingdom Metazoa; phylum Chordata; class Mammalia; order Rodentia; family Heteromyidae; genus Perognathus; species Perognathus longimembris. The sequence continues at coordinate 11,344,613 of NC_063172.1, forward strand.
ACAGGTTACTGACTGCTGAAAAAGCCACAGTGTCTTGCAATGGGAATTAAGTAAGAGGAAGGAAGGAAGGAAGGAAGGAAGGAAGGAAGGAAGGAAGGAAGGAAGGAAGGAAGGAAGGAAGGAAGTAGAAAGAGAAAAGAGGGAAAGAAAGAAGGGAAGAAAATTGTCTTAGGTACTCTCACATGTTCATGTGGATTTCTCCCTATGAAGATGTATTCTGGAATTTCTTCTTGTGTAAATGTGGCGGCTGCTACGCCTCCAGTGTAGAGCCCAGCTATCTCCACTCCGCCCTCAAAAGGAAATACCCATAAAGGATTTTAATCATTGGTACTGGCTTAATCTATTAAGATTTCAGAGTATTAGGCAGACCCAAGTTTATTGATGAATCTCTCCAAAAAGCATTTGTAAGCCATTTGTATGTCAGTTGTTTGGAACTTAGAGCATATTACCCATATAAATTGCAATATCAACAGTCCTTAGACAAAAGGCTATTTTACTAAGATCAATGAACCCTTACAGATTTCCACTAAAAGACAGAAAAAAGTAACTATTGTAAAAAAAATCTATAAATTGAATATATAAATAACTGACTTGAATGACATAATTTTACATTCTTTCCTTTTTCCAGGATAGGGAAATTAGGTCTAATAAAGGGAGAATAAGAGTATTGTGGTATGTTTCCATGAAGAAGGGAGATTTCTTGATGTTGCTGACAGTTATGGGTGAGTAGTATTTTGTTTCAACATTTTCAAGTAAAGATACTTGCAGCATTATGCTTCATATATAACCTAAAGAACTGTATTTGAGACATCTTTAAGTGGAGAAATCTGTAGGAAAGGGAAATGAAGAAGGAAAAAATGAGGTTATTATTAAAATTTTATGGACATATTTTGTATCCCACAGTAGTGCACTCCTCTAATCCCACAATTTGTTCACAATTTGGAACATGAGAATTTTTTTTAAGTATCCTCTTGCTGGAAGCTTAGTGTAGATCATATGCCTAGTGCTCGTAAGTTTTTGGGTTTGATCCACAAAACGTCAAGAAAAATCAAAGTGTTTTTCTAACTCACTTTTGACTCACCCAGTTTTGACCTCATTGTTCTCAATATTGCTTTTAGCAAAAATCAATTGGAATGGTTGGAACTAATATTTGGAAGTCCACAAGTGTAGCATGAAGCCATAGCATAGTTTCTTATTCTTAACCAACAGTTGTGTAGAAGTTGATTATGAACTCCCTAATAGTTTTGTGTTTTTTTTTGGTCCTTAGTTCTATCTTCATTTTCTGCAGCCTGTACATGATATCTGATTATCATCTTAGAAAAGAGTTTTCGTTATGACTAGTTTGTTGTGGTCTACATGTATCTTTTAAAAATGAGAAAAGGGAATTTCATTTTTAAAGAATGACAAATAGAGATTATTCAAAGGGCAGTGTGAAAGTAGGCAAGAAGGGGGAGCTTAAAAATTGGGTCCATCTGATTCCATCTTTGTGACAATTATAACCAATGAAAAGCTTTATGAATAGCAACTCTGAGAAAAACATAATAATCTGATGTTTTGAAGACGTTACAAGGAGAAAGCATTAAATTGCAGTGTAGTCATCAAAAAACACCATAGCCTGTCGATGCATAAGGGAACACTGAAATTGAAAACAAAAATAAATTGCATGAAAAATACCTACATGCACAAAAAAAACTGAAATGAATGTTTTTCAGGGCTAGGTCCAAATTGCACTTATTTAAACTATAATTAGAGCGAAGACCAGCCAATATGTGGCTAATACTTACAATAATGATGAGATGATTAAACATTGGGGTAACTAGCCAAAGATTTCTGTTCTGATAATTAATTTCAAGACAGAGAACCTAATATTTGCCAAGACAACCCAATATATATTGACAAGAAATAATACCCATATGAGCTGACACATACGTGCTCAGGATATAAAAGAAATTACCAGTTAGAAGAATTTGGAAATCTAGATGACATTTTCTATTCTATTGCTCATTCTGAGAGTCACTTCTTGGCAATTTAACATTGGGGCAGTGATCCAAGTGCACGCTTGGCTCTCCATCCAAGAAAGACTAAATCATTGGGCTGTATGGCTCAAGTAGTAGAGCACCAGTTTGAGCAAGATTTGAGTGAGAGCATAAAGCCCTGAGTTCAAGCCCATTCCAGCCAAAAAAACGGAAAAAGAATGAATGAAAGAATGAAGAAAGAGATGAAGGAAAGGAAAAAAGAAAGAAGAAGGGAAGGAAGGAAGGAAAAAAGAAAGAAAGAAGGGAAGGAAGGAAAGTTGGAAGGAAGGGAAAGACATTCACACTGATATTATTTTTTAACTTATCTGCATAAATAACTTACATGGGACTGATTTTAACTTTTGAAGAAAGTCAGATTTTTCTTGCAAAGTGGCTGTAAGGATTTTCATTGCCACCAGTCTGAATGAGAGTTACTGTTGTCCCATATGCTCAATAGCACCAGTTATCACCAGTTTTCAGATTTCCGCCACTCCAGTAAGTGTGTAGTGATAACTCACTGTTTTCTCGGTTCCCTAATAATGTATGGTGCTGATTATCTTATCATATAACTAATTTATATCTGAATATCATCAGTTCAGATATCTTGTCTATTTTTAAATATTTTTTCTTGAGATTTCATTAAAACAATGAAGACACAAGTACTAATAGTAAGTAGGCTATACATTTAAAAAATAAAAATTACTTAGGCTGCCACTCTACCATTAAGCCATGGATAGATTTATTTAGGATAAGCAGTGTTTAATTTTTTTTAAACATGGAGAAAAATACCGCATAAATGTAGTGCTTCAAACTTCATCATTTCTACAACTTCTGGATATGTTTCCAGTAGTCTATTCTGACTGTAAATTTCATTTTTCTTGTTAAGAATCAGACACATCCACAGTTTGTATAAGCTGGAAAGATGTTTGTGTCTCAAAAGTAGAGCAGGGTACCCTCAATCTCTTCAAGGGACAGATGTCCCAGTTAGTACAGATAGACTACCTATGAAGTACAAGTCTTAGTATATGTGTGTATGTATATCATTAACTTTTGTAGATAAGATTGAATTGTTTTCCAAAGTTGTTTTCACAATTCACATCTTAAGGAGCTATGTAATATGTATTTGTTTAAGTTATTCATGCTAGATATGTATATATCATATATAATTTTAATTCCTTCATTAACCTCTTTTAATTTCCTGTTATTGCTGTCTTGTTTTGCAATAATTCCTGCACCTTTTATTTCCTTAAAACTGTCACATTTTAAGAAAAATAAGTTTCAGGCTAGGCCTAAAAACCAGATTTTCTATTTATTTATTTTATATTGAAAACATGTTTTATATCAAACCTCTTGCTAAGTATTATCCAGGTATTATTGAATTTATTTATTATAACATAACCCTTTGTAACAGATAGGAGGATCTTGGTTTGAGGCCAGCCCAGGAAAATAGCAAGGTGCTTATTCAAAATAGCAAGATGCTTTCTCATAGAACCAAAACAAGCCAGGTGTGGCAGCTCACACACGTAATCTCAGCCATGTAACAGACATAGGTCAGAAGATTATGGTCAGACCCAGGGAAAATTGAGACCTTATTTACAAAATAAGGATGCAAAAAAGGTCTGGCAATGTAGCTCAAGAGATAAAGTAGGGGCTGGGAATATGGCCTCATGGCAAGAGAGTTTGCCTCATATACATGAAGCCCTGGGTTCGATTCCTCAGCACCACATATATACAAAAAGGCCAGAAGTGGCGCTGTGGCTCAAGTGGCAGAGTGCTAGCCTTGAGCCAAAAGAAGCCAGGGACAGTGCTTAGGCCTTGAGTCCAAGCCGGGGGAGGGGGGGGTGGGGAGGGGAGAGAGAGAGAGAGAGAGCATCTAGCAAACATAAACTCTAAGTTTACACTTCAGTACCACAAGAAAGAAAGAAAGAAAGAAAGAAAGAAAGAAAGAAAGAAAGAAAGAAAGAAAGAAAGAAAGAAAGAAAGAAAGAAAGAAAGAAAGAAAGAAAGAAAGGATGACAAGCTTATACTACCATTCCGTGAAACCTATTTTCATATCGCTTAAAAAAAAATGGTCCTAGCTATTCAGAAGGTTGAGATCTGGGGATTTCAATGCAGTGCAATCATGGGCAGGAAAGTTGGTGAGACTAAGCCAGAATCTAGAGTTGTGACTCAAGTGTAGAGAATTCTAGCCTTGAGTGGAGAAAGCTAAGGGACAGTAATGAGCCACTAATAGTTTTCTGTGTTTGGTGAGGACTATTTTGCCATTTAATCAAATAACCAAATTTCAGGTGTGTGTTTTTGTTTTCAGCCTCTCAACTCCAACTAGCAATGGCTGTGAATTTGCACTTCCATGCATAAGTTCCTAAAAACGCGATCTTGGAAACTAAACTAATTAAAATCCAGAGTTTACATGACCTACCAAAAATCAAAATGTATCTGATGCACATTTATCATCTTTTCATTTATAAGAGTACAAACTTTTCTGTTTTTGTGAAGTATGCTAGTTAGAATTCCCAGTGAGTAAAGTATGCTGTCTAAATGAAAGTCATTACTAGAAGCTTTTTTGTTGTTTCACAAAAGCTTATTTATGTGTTGAAACTCAATATTCTAACTTCCATATCAGCTTGGTATGGGATTTTAAATGTAAATTACTTCAGAATATAAATGTTTATATTTGTCAAACTGGGAAGAAAAAGTTGTTAAAGCTGTGTGGTAAGATGCTTATTCAGATAGGAAATCAGCTTTGTATTCACATACAGCTATCAGCTTGGATTAATGTACTTACATTTAGGTTCAGTGAAGGCAGATGGATTTTTTTAGTACAGTTATAGGTTTGATGGAGAACAAAATAATCTTAACAATAAGGCCAGAATAAAAGTTGGAATTCATCTGGGTTTTTAATAGGCATGGTAAACAGTACACTGTGGAAACACAATTGCATTCCTCTTCAATTTGTTTTGAAACTAGAAAAGCAAATGTTGACTGTAACAATCTTATTTTTTTTTCTGCTATCTAAATAAACAAAGGATTTTGTGTCTTGCTTTTTAGCTTGATGATGACAATCTGTTCTATGGGCTTTCCTTAATACATCTATGCATAGTAGACATCAGATTTCATCACCTATGACAAAGGACATCACTCCAAACTTCCATCATTATTGAAACTTGAGGATCATTCTCCTACCTGTCAATTCCACAGAGTTTATCTAACTATGTCTTCTGGGCAGTTCTCCAGGGATTGGATTTGATATTATCAGTAGGGTAAAGCATAGTTTCAGATAGTTATTCCTAAATTAGTTCAATTGTTTCTAAGTGTATGTTTGAAAATGTAAATGCGGGATGATTTTTGACTCATTGGCTATGAGTTTATTGAGAAACAAATAATTCTATGGTTACTGCTAGACCTCCCAAGGCTAAGATTTATTTATTAACACTTATCTCTTAGTGAATTCCGAGTTCTTTGGGGATATATGTTGCATTATGTTCTATATTATCTATGATGATGATCTTCAAATGTCTCCCAACTTCCTAATTTTGTCAGGTGATGGACTAGTATACTTACTTTGAATCACTGGTCTAGAAATTTCCTTTTCAGTGGCTCTGAGTTACAGTTCATGTACTTGTGTTTAAAAAGAATGTTACATTTTGGATCACAGTTTGAATATAACCCTGGCCTGTGGTTTCTGACAAACTCTTTCCATTTTTCCAAATTTTATAAAAATCTTTTGCTCCTTCAGTCCCACCTACAGTTGTGAAGGAAAATGGTAAGTATAGTCACACTACTAGATGTATATGTGTGAACTCAAACCTAGGTACCTTCAGAGGATGGGTTGGGTTGGAATAGATAAAGGGGAAACTGATCAAAATATATTACATTCATAAACTGACATGTTGAATTGAAATCCCTTTGTAAACTATTGAAAGACAATTAAAAAAATTAGTAAACAAAAAAAGTGGTTTTGAGGCCACTTGACTTGGGTCACATAAACTCTTTACTAAGATGTGCCTCCTGGATCCTTGTAAAAGATATCTTAAAACAGACATTTGAATATGGAGCTGCTCCAAATAAGTCTCTGTACCTTGAATTGTGCTTCTAGAATCATTCCTCACATGGGAGTTATTTTTATTTTTTTCCGGGGGAGGGCAATGGGAGCCGCAGGCCATCATGTTGAGGCTAGTTGTGCTTTGCTCTTGGATTTCAGCTGTTTTTGTCACAAAGCAACCTAATCTATTCACACTTCGAAGCCACTTAGCCAAATGAATCATGGAAATGTAGAAAAAGTTGTTGAAAACAAAGTCAAATTCTCAAGTCTCTACTTTTTTGTTGTTGTTTTATTTGTTTGTTCCTTTGTTTGTTTTTGCCAGTCCTCGCAGCATCAACTCCAGGCCTGGGCTCTGTCCCTGAGCTTCTTTGTGTCCAAGGCTAATGCTCTATAACTTGAGCCACAGCACCACTTCCAGCATTTGCCAAGTAGTATATTGAAATAAGAGTCTCACAGACTTTTCTGCCTGGGATGGCTTCCAACCACTACCCTCAAATCTCAGCCCCCTGAGTAGGTAGCATTACAGGTGTGCACCATTGGTACCTGGCTGTCAAGTCTCTTACCATTGCTCTCTATATCCTGGGTTTTTTTTTTAATTGTGTTTTTAACTTTTAGATTTTTTCTTTATTCTCTTAAGATCCTGCACACAATATTTTGTGCTAAGATCCCACAGTCAACGAGCAATTCTGAAGCAGGAAAAAAAGTCCTGAAAATATTCTTATTTTAGACTTGTCCAGAGTCCAGTCCAATAATTATGAGATAGGGGACCTACCAAAAATGCAGAAAATGGGATCTGGAAATATGGCCTAGTGGCAAGAGTGCTTGCCTCTTATACATGAAGCCCTTTGGTTTGATTCCCCACCACTATATATATAGAAAATGGCCAGAAGTGGCACTATGGCTCAAGTGGCAGAGTGCTAGCCTTGAGCAAAAAGAAGCTAGGGACAGTGCTCAGGCCCTGAGTTCAAGTGCCAGGACTGGCAAAAAGAAAAAGAAAAAAAATGCAGAAAGTGCCATCATCAAGATTAATGGCTACTAATCTGGAAACACTAATAGAAAAATTATTGCAGAAACTTATTTACACTGATACATCAAGCAGCCTCATATCTCAGTCAGAGGATGCCTAATCAAGTCCTCCTAAAGTGCTTCACAAAACAATGTCTTCTTCTCGATGCCTGACTTTTTGTTGTCTCTGACCTGGGGACTTAAGTTTCATGATGGGTGGACCTTGCCTTGGCTTGGTGATCACCACTTACCCCATGTTCTTTCTAGAGAGCCTGATGCCCTATAACCTGGAAGAGCAAAAGCTAGAACATTCCATTCCATAGATTCCCATCCAGCAACTGCTTGGAGACTTCATTCATCCAATTCGGTAGATCTATACAAAATTCAGTAAAAAAGAAAGCAGTGAGGTAAAGACACCATACCTGCTTCCTATATAGAGCCAGTAGCTCTTGGAAATTAAGGAGTATGATGCTGTTAGACAAGTATGGCTTCGAGTGAAGCATGCATACTAGGGCAGTGATGGGAATGGCATTTCCCAGTGTAGATCATGATTGAGTGCTAGTGGTTAGTACAACAATGTCTGGAATCTTCAGTAACATCCTTTCTTAGCCAACGATATGGATTTTTTTCTTTTTTAAAAAATGTATTAATTAATTAAAATTTTTGACAAGGTGTTGTGCAAAAGGGGTACAGTTACATAATAGGGCAGTGTGTACATTACCTGTGATAGCTTACACCCTGTTTTTCTTTCCCTTCCCTAGATCAGGTAGACATATATAGAATATAGCTGGGATTTTGATGGGGATTGCACTGAATTTGTATAACATTTTGGGCAATATGGCCATTTTTACTATATTGATTCTGCCTACCCATGAGCATGTGAGGTCTTTCCATTCCTTGTGTCTTCTTTGATTTCCCTTTTTAGATTTTTATAGTTCTCATTAAATAGGTCCTTCACGTCTTTAGTTAGGTTGATCCCTACGTAATTTATTCTTTTTTTAGCTATTGTAAATGGTATTATTTCCATAATTTCCTTTTCTGCTTGTACATTGCTGGTGTACAGAAAAGCTGCTGACTTTTGTGGATTGATTTTGTATCCTGCTACTTTGTATATGGCATTTTTCTAGAAATCATTATGATCTGGGTTTAGAAGTTGTTCCTATAGTTTTCTTTAAATCATTTTGTGCATACCTCAATCCCGTTCTAAGCCACTATGTTTCAATTAGTTGAATTCTAATTATAGCAAGCCTCTGGTTTACAGTTCCACACTATATATGACAGGTAGGTGTGAAAGCCTGATATAGACAATACATATAGCATAAATATATATGAAATAACTTCCTAAAACTCAGGGTGCTTTGATTGATCACTTATGTCACTTTGGTCAAAAATGAGATCCACTGAAGAAATAGAAAAATTATTCTAGACAAAAGTGAATTCTGAGATGATATCAAAAGTATAAATAAAACATTGCTAGACTGAAAGTCATAAGTCTCTTATAACTTTCCAAAATGCATGCCATGTGTTGTTTATTTTGCCTTTCGTACATGTAATGAGAGCATGTAGTTAAACAAAATCAAATTCACATGACAGAAATCATACATCCTTTAACAGCTGCTATGCATATGACTTCCTAATAAGGAAATTTAACAAGCAAACTTCCAAGGGAAATTTGTTGCGTTTTCTTTCTTTTGTGTTTTTGTTTTGTTTTTCTCTTCTGTCCCGTATATCCACAAGGATTGTCAACTCACAAAGACATTGGAGAAACAAGACCCACTGAGTGACGGGAACATGAAAACATCTGAGAAGTTGACAGAGTGAAAGAGCAGAAGACCAGAAGCCATGGTCATGATGTGGACTTGGGCCAGGTCCCAACGTTCCTCAACTCTGATCCTTGAGACTGTGGACCAGATGGTCTTTGTGTTGCTTGCAAGTTCAGTTATCCTAGGAGTCAACACATAGACTCTCCCCACTGAGATTTGAAACTGCTGCATTCTGGTACAGTTTATCTTTGCACTCAAACTTGGTAGCCCATTATACATTCTTGTAGGACATTCCATGAAATAAAGCATGTAATTTGTAGCAACTGCTGCTTCAGAGATGCCTTCATGATACAGGAGGATGGATGTGGACATTATTCCATGCACTAATATAGAGTTCTAGCTAACCCTAGTTAGTAGGTATATGTGTGTGTATATATACAAGCACACACACACATATACCTAGTAACTATTGCTAGTGTGTATGTATATGCACACATATCTGTGTATTTACACATATATATGTATGTGTATGTATATACACATACACATATATGTGTGTATTTACACATATATATGCATATGTATGTGTGTGTATACATATAATTTCTCATCCAAAGTAGGACTTTTAAGAAGAATGTGCCAGAAGGAGAGGTGGCGAGTGAGATTATGGAGGCCGGTAGGTCCCTGTAGTCACAATCACATCATCACTTTCCCTCAGATCTAGGTCCTCTCCACGGGGGTTCAGTGAGTACTTCTTTCTCATCTTCTTACGCAGATTTGTGGAGCAGAATAATCAGCTCAGCTCAGTGAACAGTGAGTCACATTTGGCTGAAGCTCCGAAGGACTCATGTGACCCTGGCTGGGTCTTCTCTAGCTCCTCCATATAGCCTTTGATGTTCCAGGAGGAACAACAGTAGGATGAGGATCAAGAGTAGCAAATACACTATGAACATAAAATAATAAAAGCATTATTGTGAACATTGTTAGTAATAAAGAATAAAGTAATGGGAATTGTTAGCCAGGGGTTGATGTCTCTACTTTGTTATATCTTAGCTTCTTAGGAGTCTCAGATTACTGTTTGAAGGTAGTTCAGCAGACAAATCTGAGAGACTCTTATCTCCAACAAACCATAAAAAAGCCATAGATAAAGGTATGACTCAAGTCATAGATCTAACAAAAAATTAATAAATCCAAGACAAAGCACAAGGTCCAGAGTTAAGTCCCAGTACAGATACAAAACAATAACAAAATCAGGAACATGGTGATATGAAAGGTGCATGCATCTAGACAAAGTCTAATAAGTGAAGGCAAGGTACCAAATCAACATCATTTAAGTGATGAGAACTGAAATTTGGGTTTCATATCTTTCAAATCTCTAAAACATGACCTCATACCTTTGCTTGGCTGATTCCAATAAAACTAGATTTATTATCTTAGGGGACAAATCATTTGTCATCACAGCATATAGAGAATGAAATGCAAGTTGACTTAATTCAGTTCTATTTTCATTTAGCTTCTCTGTATAAAATCTAAAGCAGTAATTTTATTAAGTGATATCTCATCCAAATAGAAGAAATATATGGAACATAGCCCAAATTTAAAGTAAATGTTCAACCAGGGAAAACTTCCAAACTTCAGAATTCTGACTTAATAAAGGGCTAAGATCAGACTATCAGTAGTGAATTAACCTACCCAGAGAAAATTAAAGGAAGGAAAAATGCTTTTATAAAATGGAGAGAGGACCCATGGTAGGAACTGTGGAGACAACCTACTAAATGAAATTAATGAAGACTCTAAATTGGCTTGTTTCCTGAATTCACTTTAGCATCTGCTGTGAACAAAGAAAATGCAACAGCAATCTGGATAATTGGAAAATAATAAAGACATGTTTTAAAAAGTTGGTGGCAATAATAACCTCATGTTCTTAAACATGGGTAGTGGTCCATACCAGGAAGGAGAGAAATGTGGGGCTCAGGAAAGCTGTGACAGATGACAGAATATGGTGAAAGACAAACAGAATAGTAATAAGTTTTTATAAGGCTCTATCCTTATACTGCTCACAAACGTAAGACAACATACTTACTGACTTGAACTTTTTTGACTATTCTTTTCACACAAGAAATAGTCTGAGATGGGAAAAAAAAGACCTGTAGAGCAGCTATTTTAGCATAGCGTTAGTCAGTGTCATGATCACCTGTCATTTGTCTCCAAACAAAGTCCATTGTTCTTGTAAGTATACTCTCTTCACTTGTTTACCAGAATTTTGCTTAAATGTCTTATTTTTATAAAGAAAAAGTAAGTGGTAAATCAGCCTTACTGATCAAATGATTGAAACCTGAGTTTTAAGATTTTTGTCTGAAAATTATAAATGACCAAGGTGTCATTTTGTGACACATTTTGTGACAGAGTCACAAAGGTGTTGATAAAGTTATTAGTTAAACCATTATCAGGTAGGGGTATGTGTGTGTGGGTGTAGGTGTGTGCGCGCGTGCGAGCATGCCTGCGTTGCTGGGATTAAACTCAGGATCTCACACATGCTAGAAAAACATTCTACCACAGAGCTCCACTCCCAGTTCCCAGGATATGTTGTGCTAACAATCATATCACAGAGATTTTTACAAGATTTTAGTAAGCTATCAAAAGTACATGCTGTAAATTGCCCATCGCAAGTGCCGGGTTTGTGGCTAAACAATTTAATTTCAATTTTACCTTAATGAGCAAATCAGCAAATCTATGCTGAGTATCTAAATTAGTAGATCTGTCACCACAATACATGTTATGGTTACACAGCTCCATGGCTCTGTGCAAAGCTTCCTTAGGTTTCAGCCTTTCATACAGATAATCAACGCATGGAACACTGAAGCAGTAGCTGTGACAGAAATGATGTAGGTGCTGATGGCAGACTTGGACTGCTTTGTGAATCTATACACGTAAGATGTACTGAGACTCCAGAGTGTCTCTCATTGAGAAAAAAAAAATGTGTTTGGTTTTTTTTTTTTGAGATCCTAGGGGTTTCAGGAAGGGGAGAGATAAGGAAATGATTGAGCCAAGATACAACAAATAGCAAAAAACAGACAAATAGAAGGGTTTTTTCCCCCATGTAGGAAGAATCATATACAATGGGTCTGTAACAAGACTGAGATGAAAAAGAACAAATATGATGGTTGCCTAAAGAGGAGAAATAGGTTGGAGAGATGGTGTAACAATTCATTAACGTAAGGTCAAGGTAATTGTTCCCCCATTAAAGACAGAAACAAGAGAGTTGATCCGTTCAATGTGTGGTAAGGTAGACCCAGCTAGAGAAGAGTGTAGCGATAGAAAGGTCATAGAAAGACTAGTGTAGGTTGTTCCAATAAAATGTTCTTGGATATGACTTGAATCTTGATCCTCTAAAATCTTAGTATTGATATCAAGGCTGTTGTGTCACTTGTTCAAAACTGACGGAAGTGCTGAGGACTTAGCTTAGTGGTGGAATGCATACCAAACGTGCATGGAGCCCTGATCCAGATCCAGCATTGCAAATAATAAATAACTAAAGGGTAGAGATAAATGATAAACAGATAGATAGGCCAAGAGGTGACTGATTGATATACAGACAGACAAAAAGATACTGATCTAAGGATTTGGGGGAATTAAATAAATGAATATCTGAGTGTACAATTGAGTAATGAGTAGTGAACATATCTGAAAATATCAACTCCAAAGTGATGTAGTGACATGTACCTAATGGAAATCATTGGAGCATTCAGCCTGGCTATCTTTGAATTGTATTTTCTGGCTCGTTTTGAAAGATAGCAAAGCTAAAGAGAGTGCAAAGTGAAGCAATTTTCTTCCATAGCCTTCAAGGCCTTGGTTCTGCCGGTTTCCTTTCCCCATCACTGCAATACTCTGTCTCACACCTCCCACTGCAGACGTTCTTGCACACACCTAATCTCTCACATCTTCTCTGCTCTGGAAGGGCAAAGTTCTCCTTCGCACCCTCAGCAACCCCCCCATCCCGCCCCAGCCAGTGCTCCACACAGGGCTTCCCGTCTTCATGACAACTATTCATTATGGCCTGGCAGGTGCTTTATCACTTGAACCACACCCCAACACTATTTTTTGCCAGCTTAGTTTCTTTTCAAAAAGAATGTTGCACTCTTTCCTCAAGGGGCAACATTAGACAACGATCCTCTTAAATATGCCTACCATATAACTGGTCTTATAGCTTATAACAGCACCCTGAACTTGTTAGATGAGCCAGTAGTTTCCCCAGTAGCTGCAATTATAGACGTGCATCAACACATGAGGTCCAATGCTTTCATACGTAGTGTGTAGTTTACCTATGTTTTCTGTTTATTACCCATCCTGCCATACATGACCATGAGCTCTATAAAGAAAGGAAAATTTGACTGTTTTGTTCACTTCTGGATCTCCACAGGTGAACAGTGCTTGTCTCTTACTATTCATCAGGTAGATGATTCTTGAATTGAGTGGATGTAAGTAAGATACTTCTGATGCCATGAACTGGCGCTGACAATCTTCACTCTTGGGCTGCATTCCTGTGATGTCCACCAGACCAGCAACCAACCGATAACCGTCACCATGAGATGTTATACAGTGAAGAAGACCATCTATGAGTAATCGAGCTCTTCGATTTTAAAAGTAACTTTGAAGATAATAGCCTAAAAGTTCACATTGACTAAATGTAATTTTAGATATTAGGGAAACACTTATGGAACTTTTGAAAGAAAGTGTTCAAGGAAAAAAAATGAACTGAACAGTTGTGGACACTGACTGGGGAACCCTCAAGAAAATTGACAGTCCTTGGATCTGAGCTCCCTCAGAGGGATATGTTAAGTGAGATTATAAGCGGGTTTAAATGTTGGATTTCCACTCCCAATTGTCACATGTGTTCATCCCTTCCAGGGTTTACATCCAAGCTCTGAAATGGGTAGAAAATAATTTTCAATAGCCACTCCATCTTTCTATGACCCACCAGGAGCTTTAAGTTTCTTCCCCACTCTCATCTTTACTTGTTTGTTTGCTCATTGTGTGTCTGTCTCCTTTGGACAAGCAAGTTCTATGAAGTCCCACACCTGTCTTCCTCCTCATTATTTCTTTAGCACCTTGACAAGGACTGACACCCAGAAGGCATACAATAAATGAGAAAATAAACATCTTTATCTTTCAGGAGGGTACAGAGAAGGAGGGGGGAACAATGAAGGCCTATCCCTTGGCAATGCCTCCTACTGTTTATTCCAACACAATCCAACTCCTGGTGAGGGATTTTAGGTTTTTCATCATTTCATTCAATAGAAACCCACTGACGTGGGCACAAGGTTTGAGGGTAATGACATGTTTTCATCTTTGATGAGACTTAGAATTGAGTAGGGAGGGTAGGGAAAGCTAATAATAACAGAGCTCTAATTGGAGCTAACAGATGCTGAGGAGTGTCTGAACTGCAGAGCTAAATCAAAGTAAAGGCCAATTTTTTAGAGGCTGAAGTGATCTGGGAAGGCTGGGTAGGGATAAAGGGTTGAAAATCAGTTGTTTTTGTTTTGCTTTCTTTGCTTTGTTTCTTTTCCCCTAAACTGTACCATAGTTATTTACTCCATTGTGCAACTATTTTTATTCCTTAAAACACATAAAGCATGGAATTCAGCATCTCTTCTCATTAATGTGAATGTTCCATGATTTTTAAAAATTAAAACACATGCATTCCTCAGATTGCAAATGTCACACTCATTTTCTATTTACCTTCCCATGGAAGCCCACCTTCCCAAGTTCTTCCTCACTCTAAGTGTCTGGTACATACAGTTCTGTATGCTGAATATAATTGAATGGAGCTCACAGTCTAGCTTGGGTGTTCAGATATATAAAAACCATAACACAGAGTGACAACAGGATTTATAACCAAACAATAGAAAAACACAGAGGAGAGAGTGACTCATTTCCCAAGGAAGATAGGATGAATATTGGGGCCAAAGTGTGAAGGATGAATAAAGTCATACCTGGCTAGGAAAAGAGGTGTTGTCACAAGGCATCATCGAATAAACAAAGCCTTGAGAGTGTATTGCAGATAGCAGTAGTTCTAGGATGCTTCTCTGGAGTACATACAGTACCAGGAGATCAGATTAAAAGAATATTTTGAAGTTGGGGAAATATCTTTGTATGTTTGGCCAAACAGTTTTAACTTTGTCCTATAGTTTTGTGGAGGTGTTTTTAGGAGAGGGAAGTGATATAACCAGTGCTGAGTTTGGATAATAACTGCAGGGGACAAGAGGAGTAGAGCGAGATTAGAAGCACATTGATCACCCGGGGATGATAAGTTTTTACAACGTTTTAAAATGATTGTCCACAATGTTCTGATATAGAAGCCAAAAAAGCTATTTTAGAGAGTGGAATTTTAGATGACTATAATCTTTAGGTTGGGTTCCTTAATCTCTTTTAAGACCAGCATTATTTTACTTTTGCTATTATTTAGAGGGATTTTTTAAAATACATTTTGTTAAAATATTTGCCAGTTATTTTCAACGCTGGATTTTATGCTTGCTGGGCTATGAATTCTCAGAATTATTATCGCAATAAGTATTCAGTTGTATAAAAGAAAGAAAGGAGGAACATAATACTATTTGAAACTTTCCTACATACCAGGTGTTTAAACACTCTCATTTTTTCTTACAATGACCTTAAAGAGAAGGCATTATGTCTCCCATCTTATACTTCTGGACTTGGGACAAACCATTTAAAGAAATTGCCCAATATCTCACAGCTAGAGACAGAGACAGGCTGCTAGACAGAGTGCTATTTCCATCCATCATTTCACTTTCCATTAAGCAAAAATATATTGAAGTCTGACTATGTTCCTTCATGGGCACTGGAATTTGAGAAGATACCATAGATGGTTATTCTTAAGCCATTTTGTTATTCTTCACTGTAACCCCACACACACCCCAATAATCTGTTTCCATTGTCCCTTGATGTTCTGGCCTTGGAAACTTAAACTTTGTTAACTGTGTATCTGAGGCTCCTCACACACCCTGTGGACTGACAGAATTCTGCCATTGGAAGCCATAGGAAGGAGCCTGGGAAGCAAAAAGCACTCACTCCAGATCTACTTTCTTCCCTGCATTCGCATAGCTTTCCTACCAAAAGCTGTGCCCTTTGCAGCCACAGGCCTTGTGAAGTTTCCCACAGCCTCTTCCAAGACTCAACAGGGCTCTGCCCACTCAATTCATGGAGGGAACAATCCTTCACCATTGTCAGTTCATAGGTACTGCCCTGTTTCTTAAACATTTCGCGTAACTCAATACAGCTTTAATTTAAGTTAAAATTCTTGGAGTGTGTTGTCAGTTTGGGCCAGGACCTGGTTCAATAACCTCCCAGCAGATGATAAATAGTACAAAAAATAGGGACTGTGATGATCTTATGTGTTCATCCAACAGAAAATGAGTTCTTGAAAGGCCTATAGTTGTGCAGAATCTGACAACCTAATAAAAACATGTCCTCGTGTAGAAAATATCCAGGTTTAATAGAAAGCTGTTGCCCACTTTTTCACTTTCAGCTAATCTAGGGGATTTTTCCTCTTTTTTTTGTCTAGATGCGTTTGCACCCATATTTAATTTTGTAACATCTCTTACAAAGCCCCAAGTACAGCACAATACCACTTCCCTGGAGTGATTGCAAAATGGGAAAATATGGTTGAGTAAATGTAAATTTAACTGTTGTAACAGTCACAAAACTTTCATCCTAGCTCCATTTCTACCACATTATTCCAATATTCATATTGGCATGTCCTTTAGGCTTTCTGAAACTCACTCCTGTATTTATATTCATGCTATGCATAAACAGTTCTGTTTATTCTTGGCTTATACATTGTGAAAAGGGAAATACTGTTCTTCTTTTTCAAAGACCTCAGGTAATTTCTCTGTGAGATTTAGGTTTAATAATAGACCAAGATTCTTGGGGCCAGCTAACCATTGATATAAAATGTGTGCTTTCAAGCATTTATCAGCAGCAACTCTCCAAGCTAAGAAGTGCCAGGCATATGTTCTGAGCTATTGGGCCTTGACTGAGAAGTACAAGCAGATGGGCCCCTGGGAAAAATGCCTGGCATTGGCAGTAGGAACTTCTGGCTCCTGGGTGCTCCCTTTGAAAAGTGGGAATTTTCTAGATAACAGTGACAAGGATGGCAGTAAAGGTTGTGCCTTGGAGTCCCAGTCTTGTTAAAAACTGGCTCTCACCTTCGTGCAAGCCCTGTAGGAGACTGTATACTACGAAGAATTCTTAAAACCAAGATTTTCATGAGATAGTTTTGTCAGATTTTTCAAATGATTGTAATTTGTGACAGAAAGAAACTTTGCAAAACCTAGTCTTGTGGTATGTGTGTGCCTATGTGCATGTTGTGACTTATTTTCAGCAGAATGTGCTTCTAAAAGTAAATTTATTACAAGTTCCAGTATGATCCAATTTCTTTTTCTCAGAACTTGGCTTACAATAATAAGATATTGTAGAAATTTTGGGCTTGGGCAATTTATCAAACAGAAAGAATTTAGAAAGGTATGATTAGTAAAGAAATAAATAATATAACCAATTAGCAATAACAATAATAGAGTAACAGCTATCTAGACATAGTAGAGAATACTTGTAGCATGCCTATAATCCAAGTGTTCAGAAGACTGGGACGGGAGTATTACAAGTTTGAGGCTAACCTGACCTACATAAACCTTATATCAAAAAAAAAACAAAAAATAAAATCAATAATAATCTCCTTCATATACGAGAATTACATACAGTGTTCCTACTAAGGTTTAAAGTCATGGACCTTCAGACCACAGCTACTGACTAAAGTTGGCTAACATCTCAATTTCATCTAGTACAAAGTTTTAACTGGACTATAGCTATACACATGTTTTCTAAATTGGCCGGGGTGGCTCTCTCTGGGAGAGAGAGCAAGGTTGAATAGCTTAGGGACCATGTGGGCTACAACACTGAGAACATTGTCTAGCCATTTCTAGAAAAAGTTTGCTCCCTACCCCAAGTACCAAACTAAGGATATAGTATTTTTACCGTTCTCTTTGGCCCAAAATTTTACATTTCCCATAACCCCTCTTCTCTTCAAATCTTCCCCATGATGCTTTGACTCCTAAAACTTTCTTCCTTCCATCTTTCTTTGCCTCCCAAATAGTTTATTCTTGGTCTTTCTGGAAACAGGTCCCCTTCTATCCTTTCGATCTTCCCTGGGGATAGAAGAGAGAATGTATAGTACCTGTAGGTAGAGAGGAGAAGTGAGGAGAAAATTGTTTTGAATACTTCATTTCCATAAGGCAAACAACAAGCATAGTTTCTTTTCTCATATCTGTTGGGCTTTACTAGTTTAAAGGATTGTATCTGCTGTACACCTTGAATCGTAATACAAATGACTCCCCTCTTTTTTCTTGAGTTGGGCCTCTGTCAGAAGTAGAAAGATTTCTGAGTCCAGGTAGAAAATAGAAAAACTCTTTATCCAGCAACAATACAAAACAGAGTATTCTATATTTTAAAGTTGAAGAAGGGGGGGGGACCACAGAGTGTGTCTGAGCTTCACATGCCCAGCCCCCACCCCATCATGGGGGCTTTGAAAAAATCAAAATGTTGACACCCAAGGTCATAGTTTTAAAAGCAGCTGTAATTTTTTTAGTTCTGCATATATTTTAGATATGAGGCCTTTGTCCATTGAATGGCCAGTAAAGATCTTCTCCCAGTCTGTGGGCTTTCTGTTTATCTTGCGAGCTATGTCCTTTGCCATGCAGAAGCTCTGCAGTTTGATGCAGTCCCATTTGTCCAACCTTTCTTTGATTTGTATCCTTTCTGGGTCTTTGTTAAGGAAGTTCTGTCCTGAGCCAAGGAGCCCAAGTGTTTCTTCTACTCCTTCCTTTAGTGTTTTCAGGGTGTCTGTTTTGATTTCGAGGTCTTTAATCCATTTGGAATTGATTTTGGTGCAAGGTGATATATAAGGATCTAGTTTTAGTTTGTTGCATGTGTTGAGCCAGCTTTGCCAGCACCATTTGTTAAATAGGCTATCTTTCTTCCAAGCTATTGTTTTAGCCCCTTTATCAAAGATTAAGTAGGCATAGTTCTGTGGGTTCATTTCTGGGTCTTCAATTCTGTTCCATTGGTCTTCAGGCCTGTTCTGGTGCCAATACCAAGCTGTTTTTATTACTATAGCTTTATATAATACAGCTTGAAGTTGGGTATTGTAATTCCTCCATCACTGTTCTTTCTGCTTAGGATTATTTTTGCTATTCTAGGTCTTTTATTGTTCCATATGAATTTCTGGAATGCTTCCTTTATTTCATTAAAAAAATGGTGTTGGGATATTAATGGGTATTGCATTGAATTTGTAGATAGCCTTTGGCAATTTTGTCATTTTGATTATATTAATCCTCCCAATCCAGGAGCATGGGAGGTTTTTCCATTTCCTTAGTTCTGACTTAATTTTGTTTTTCAAGCTTTTAAAGTTCTCATCAAAGAGGTCTTTCACTTCTTTGGTTAAGGTTATTCCTAGGTGTTTTATGTTTTTGGGGGCTATTGCAAAAGGAGTTGCTTTCCTGATTTCCACCTCGGTCTTCAGGTCATTAGCATAGAGAAAGGCCTTTGATTTTTGAGGGTTTATTTTATATCCTGCAACTTTGCCAAAGTTTTGGATCAGCTCTAGTAGCTTGGGGGTAGAGTCTATGGGATTCTTTAGGTATAGGATCATGTCATCTGCGAAGAGAGAAAGTTTAACTTCATCTTTTCCTATTTGGATCCCCTTTATATTTTCTTCTTGCTTAATTGCTCTGGCTAGGAATTCTAGTACTATGTTGAAGAACAGGGGAGAGAGTGGACATCCCTGCCTTGTTCCTGATTTTAAAGGGAATGGCTTTAATTTTTCACCATTTAGAGTTATACTTGCTGTTGGTTTGTCATAAACTGGCTTGATTATATTCAAGAATGTTCCCTGGAATCCCAGTTTTTCCAGGGTTTTTAGCATAAATGGGTGCTGGATTTTGTCGAACGCTTTTTCCGCATAAAACCATGTGGTTCTTTAGCTTGCTCCGGTTGATGTGGTGGATTACATTAATTGACTTGCTTATATTAAACCAACTTTGCATCCCTGGGATGAATCCAGTTTGATCGTGGTGTATGATTTTTTTTGATGACCTGTTGAAGTCGATTGGCCAGAATTTTGTTGAGAATTTTTGCGTCTATGTTCATCAGGGAAATCGGTCTATAGTCTTCTTTCCGTGATGAGTCCCTGCCTGGTTTTGGGATGAGGTTTATACTGGCTTTATAGAATGTGTCTGGTAGTGAATGTTTTCTTTCAATTTCATTGAAGAGTTTGAGAAATATTGGTGTGAGTTCTGTTTTGAAGGCCTTGTAGAATTCTGCAGTGAATCCGTCTGGACCTGGGCTTTTCTTGGATGGGAGATCATTTATTGCCATTTCTATTTCAATACTGGATATGGTTCTGTTTAGAAGGTGTAAATCTTCATGGTTGAGTTTGGGGATATGAATTTTTTTCTAGGAAATCATCCATTTCTTCCAAGTTCTCGAATTTGTTGGCATAAAGGTTTGCAAAATAGTCCCCTATCATTTTCTGAATTTCGGTTATTTCTGTGGTGATATTACCTGTTTCGTCTCTTATCTTGTTTATTTGAGTGTGCTGCCTTCGTTTTTTGGTCAGGTTTGCCAGGGGTCTGTCTATCTTGTTGATTTTTTTCAAAGAACCAACTCTCTGTTTTGTTGATTCTTTTGATAGTTTTTTTTTGTCTCTAATAGATTTAATTCTGATTTGATTTTAATTATTTGCTTCCGTCTATTGACTTGGGGTTTGGCTTGTTGTTCTCTCTCAAGGAAATTAAGGTGCTTCCTTAAATTATTGAGTTGCTGTTTCTCCAGTTTTTGATGTATGCACTCAGAGATATAAATTTTCCTCTGAGTACTGCCTTTGCTGTGTCCCAAAGGAGCTGGTACTTTGTGTCCTCATCTTGGTTGAATTCCATAAACATTTGAATTTCCGTTTTAATTTCTTCAATGACCCACTGATGGTTCAGCAGTGTGTCTCCATGAATTGTGGGATTTTCTGTGGTGTCTGTTTGAGTTGAGCTCTAATTTTATTCCATTGTGGTCTGAGAGTATACAGGGAATGGTTTTGATACTTCTGAATTTGTACAGACTTTCTTTGTGCCCTAAGATGTGATCTATTTTGGAGAATGTTCCATGTGCTGCGGAGAAGAATGTGTGTTCTGTTGTTGCTGGGTGGAATATTCTATAGATGTCAGTTAAGTCTAGTTGGTCTATGCAATTATTTAGTTCTGTGGTTTCTTTGTTCAGTTTTTGGCGTGTTGATCTGTCCAGAGGTGATAGTGGAGTGTTAAAGTCCCCAACTATCAATGTGTTTGGGTCTATGAGTGTTTTTAGAGTCAGTAGTGTTTGTTTGATGAAGTTGGGTGCTCCTGCATTTGGGGTGTAGATATTTAGAATGGTTATATATTCCTGTAGGAGAGATACCTTTACTAGTATGTAGTAACCTTCTTTGTCTCTTCTTACCTTTTTTAATTTGAAGTCAATTTTGTCTGATACTAGGATTGCAACTCCAGCTTGCTTATTGGGGCCATTTGCTTGATAGATTTGATTCCAGCCTTTCACTTTTAGAAGATGTTTACTTTTGCTGGATAGATGTGTGTCTTGGAGGCAGCAGAAATATGGATCTTGATTTTTGATCCAACTTATGAGCCTATGTCGTTTGATTGGAGAATTAAGTCCATTAATGTTGAGAGTTAGAATTGAGAGATGATCGTTTGTTCCTTTCATTATCACTATCTTGTTAAAAGCTGTGTCTTCCAATTTCTTGATCTGATGTTTACTATTTAGGGTTCATTTCTCTGTCTGTATTGGGCTCTTGATTATTTTCCCTGTATAGTACATCTTTAAGGATTTTTTGCAAAGCTGGTTTGGTGGAGATATATTGTTTCAGTTTTTCCTTACTATGGAAGACTTTTATTTGACCTTCGGCTATGAATGAGAGTTTGGCTGGGTACAGAATTCTTGGTTGGTAGTTATTTTTATTTAGTGTTTGGTATACCTCATTCCAGGCTCTCCTTGCTTTCTTGGTCTCTGTTGAGAAGTCTGGGGTAATTCTGATTGCTTTTCCTTTATATGTGATTGTTTTCTTCTCCCTAAGAGCTTTAAGGATTCTTTCCTTGGACTCTACTGATCCTGTTTTGATCACAATGTGTAGGTGGGATGTCCTATTCTGGTCTGGTCGGTTTGGGGTTCTAGATGCTTCTTGTATCTGTATAGGCCTTTCCTTCTGGATATTTGGGAAGTTCTCAGCTAATATTCTGTTAAATAGGTTGCCTATCCCATTAACTTCTTCTCCAAGTTTTCCTCAATACCTATTATTCTTAAATTGGGCTTCCTGATCGTGTCTTGAATCTCCTGTAGTGATCTGTTTTGTTGATTGGACTGGACTTGTATTGATTTTTTATCTTTCTCCATAGATTCTAGGGAATCTTCAGCTCCTGAGATTCGCTCCTCTGCTTCAGTTAGTCGGGACTGTAGGCTAGCTACTTGATTTCGAATCTCTTTTCCTTCTGACTGGTCTTTCTTGATAATTTCCATGCCATTTCTTAGGTCCTGTATGGACTTTACTTCATTAACTTCATTACTTTGGTTTTGAGTGTTGTCTCTCAAATCTTTAAGCTGAGTAGCTATCTTTTCATTTGACTCTTGAAGTTCATTTATCTTTCTATTTGTGGATGCCATGAAATTCTCTATTAATTTTTTTCTTTGCCTCCTCACGCTCTAGAATAATTGACTGAAGAGACTCAAACTTTTCATTTATCATGTTTATCAGTAGACTTTGTAGAGCATTTTGAGGGTTCTCTTCTATGTCTTTGATTGCCTGCTCTGCTTCCTGCTTGTTTTGAGTGGGGGATAAGACTTCATTGTTTGCCATCTTTCTTGTGTTCCTTCTGCCCATTTGGGTTGGGGATGCCAGTCTACCAGCACCTGTGAGCACCATTTAAGACCCAAAGCAGCCCTTACCAAGCACTGTTGTGTAAATCTTAGAAGTTCACAATTAAATACACATACCTTTTATACCTGTGTATAAAATTAGATTTGGTGTTCCTAAAGAATACAATTTCAATATAACAACCAATCCTGAGCCCTGTATTCAGTAGTTACTTACTTATTGTTACAACCCTATGAGCAATTCTTGTTCTTATATTAAGTTCCTTTTGGACTGGCTTTCTCTATGAACCCCTTTGTTTCACTTGAATTAAGTGAGGAAACCCTCTATCCAATAACCAGGGGTTAATGGGATCTGGAGGGCCTAGTAGTAAGTCAGGAGGGTAAGTTAGAGGTAATAAAGAAACTAGAGTAAAACATATGGGGGGGGTGATGATTTTGGTTTAGTTTCAGTGACGTGGAAATGTGGAGGAGAGTAGAATCGGTAGAAACAACAAGGTTAAAATGATAGACAGTGGAGAGTTAGCCGTAAAGAGTGGAGATATTATTCATAGGAAAGTAATTTTTAAAGAAAGAGAATACATAGAACTAAAGAGAGAATACTGGAACACAGATGCACATAACCGAGAAAAGTTATTTAAAAAAGAGTAATAAAAAGGAAATACAAAAAAGAACAGAGAAAGAAAAAAGAAAAAAAAATGGTCAACTACAACAATGACCACAAAAAAAACAAAAAAAGTGATAGAACCAACAGGTGAAAATGGGAAACAAAAACAAATCAATTATGTTTCAGAAATGAAAATACAAGAAAAAAATAAAAATAAAAATAAAAGCTTAAAAAACTTTAGAGACAAAACAAAACAAAAGTCTTCCTTGTTTGGATGGGCTTTCTGCAGTCTCTGGTTTCCTTGTGATGATGTGCCGTCTATTCTGCCACTTGGCTGGTTTGATGTGCCTTCAGTTTGCAGGGGTGGGTCTGTTCTGAGTCTCCTTCCCTGTAGGTGCAATCCTGGGTCTCTGTGGTTCCCACAGCTTGCAGGTAGGCCTTGGGCGTCCTCTGTAGGTAGGGACAGTAGTGGTCTCGGGGAGCTGTGGCACCTCCCGTCTGCTGTGGGGCCGCTGTCTTTAACGCCTGGCTTTGAATAAGCTGCGGACTCAGTAGGGCAGGACGATTCTGGCCTGTTTTACTGGGCTGAGTCACTTGCCTTGGGGCGGTTCCACCCTCCTGGGCGGGGCGGCCTTCTGGGCAGAGCTGGGTATGGAATTCAGCTCTGTTGCGGGCTGGGAAACAGGCTTCTAAATGGAACCGTTTATCTGTCTCGGGAGGTTTGTTCTCCCGTTTGGCTGTTCCATGCCGCCGATAGCTGCTCGCAGTTTTTGCTTTTTAATTAAGGGATTCCGGCAGGCAGGGCGGGCACCTCTAGCCAGGCCAAGGCCCAGGACACGCCTCCTACCTGGGCAGGGGGCGTTCTCCTGGGCAGAGCTGGCTTTCGCTAATTGGTCCCTCTTGCCCTTCTCAAAGATGGCCGCTTTGTCCTCGCTTTCCCCAGGCAGGCTTTAGCTCCCGTCTGGTCTGACCCTTTGCCAGTGTCAAAGATGGCGCTTTGCTCTGGCGGTAGGGGAAGGAGCTGCTTGTGGGCCCGAGTGAGAATGTCTTTCGTGGGAGTACTCACGCTGTCTCTGCGATTTCAGCCCATCCGTGCTCAGCCTGCGATCTGTATGTTCACTGCCATCTGGAGAATTTGTCCCTGGTCTCCGTTGAGCTGCGCGGGGTGTGCCTTGCTCTGTATTTTAACTATGACACATAACACTGTGACTAAACATAGCATAGTATCCATTCGTTTATTTTAATGCCTGTCTTCCTTTGTTCTGAATTGAACTTGGATCACTGTCTATCAGGTGTTGGCATAGTGATTATTTATCATGTCTATTAGTTGAACCCCTTTGGTCCAGTATAGGAAAAGTGTTTTCTACTTTATGATTCTCTGAGGTTTTCATCTACTTCTGTAATGTATATATGTTAACTTTAGATGAGAAAAATTCATTTCTAAAATTATCTTGTCTAAGAACTTTTGGTATGGGGGAAAATTCATGTTTTATATTAGAGAGATATGGTAAGATACCAGGCTGTTAACCAGCCTAGTATCTCTTTCCAACAACTTTCTCCATGGACCACACTCACTATGGTAGTTAGAGGAGACATTGCTAGACTTCTCTCTACCAAGAATGGACATATTTGCTGGAGTGTATCTGAAATCGTTGCCTTTCATTTTATCCTGCCGTAAGTAGCATGTAATGCCTGGAGCTACAGTAACCATATAGCAATAATGAGTTCCGAAACATGGGTAGAAAAAGTAAATGGCCATTGTAGGTTTAGTAAAAGAACAAGAAGAGCCTGCAACTTCGTTATCACTTATCTTGTGCATCACCCCTGATTTTCTACTTCTGTAATCTTGTTAGAGTGGGAAATCGTTAGAGTATGCATTACTTAAAATGCTATTAGTTGTTCCAAACTTGTAGCCAAAAGCATTTCTCTGAGAAAAAGATGCATAAAAAAATCTTATGAGTAATGGTACATTAGCAGTATAATTGCAAGAGTTGAAAAGTTAGAAAAGTATAAACATTCAACAATAAAAATTTAAGTGCTTAAAATTATGCTATGCAACTAAATATGCAACCTTTTAAAATAGAATTTTAGAAGTCTACTGATGAAAAAGCAGGTTTAATAGTTGATATAGATACTATGACTTCAATTTTATTTAAAATGTGTGTATGCATACAGTAAAAATATGTATTATACACTGTTAATTGTCTTTATCTTTGAGTGCTTGTACCACAATGATCTTTATTTCATTTATTCATAATTTCTGTGTTTTCCAAATGTCCTTCAGTGCCACATATATTATTTTTCAATTAAGAAAGAGTAGCACTAAACATTATTTATAAAATTAAAATTACCAGAGATTTTATATAAAAACATAAATATATTCACCATGTGGCAAATATCAGAAGGATTAAATGATAATTAGAAGTAAATGTAAATTGTATTAGGATGCTCTGCACTTCACCGGATCTGTATCCATGCCAACATTGATTAAAATAGTCAGCCAATGGTACTTTGGAGGAGTAATGAGATGTTAGATCTGTGAAGAACCATAGATGCTTCCGTTTGCTGCTGAATTAAAAGTGAGTTAAAATCCATTAGCAGTGAAATAGAATTGTACTGTGCTCTCGCTCTCTCTCCTTCATGACCCTCTGAATGATTCAGGGAATGGGCATAGAGCCCAGACACACTCTTTTTTTTTTTCTTCTGTCATCTTGCAACCCTCTGCATCTCAGCTGTTTGGTTTCCCACCTCACTGGTTTCTGATTTCAAGCCAGAATCATTAGGATCAACACCCTGGAAAACTTATTTCAGGACCAAATGACTTTAAAAAAAAATAATGATAACTTCTGTCTCAAAACAATGAAACAGCAATGTGAGAAGACAAAGAACAAAGCTTTAATATCAAAATGTAGGGTATTGGTTGGATGGTACCACTAGGAGATGTGTGAAATGGGATGAATGTTTCGTTCTCTCCGAGTTACACTTTCTGTATCTGCGAAATGAATTTTCTGAGTTTCTCCCTCACAGAGTTTTTTTTTTAAGTAAGTGCAAAATGGAAAATATACAATACACATTATTATATCATCGGTCACAGGAACCAAATATTTTCATGGCTCCTACACCCATGAAGCATCTAACTCAGTTAAACGCTGCCTAAGCACAGGTAATAGAAGAGTGGATGTAGAGATTTATTACTGTCCTTGAGGATCGTGTGTAGGAACCCAACAGTACTGCCATGGGGCATATCAAAAGAGAGAGTCTTGCACTAACTCCTGCCACTTTGGTGCCAAGGAGGTTGGCTGGCCTCGAAAGCTTTTTGTAGTTGGAAAGAGGATCTGTGTCCTAACTGTTCATTCACTTCCTGGGGTTCCCAGAGATGATTCATTCAGTGAGGAAACCTATATACCTTTGATCCTTGAGAGCGTTTCAGTGACATCCCATGCCAACTTATTTTTTTCTATAAAAATGGACACATGTGGGAAGAAGTACTGAACAAATATGTGCCTGGGTAGCATCAGTGACTGATTATTCTGGTGATGTGAAGAATGACACAGTCCAGTGGTGCTTTCTGTTTTCACAGAAAGAGGTTTCTTGTTTTATGTGTTGTTGTTGTTTGGTTGGTTTGTTTTATTTTTGCTGGTTTGGGGCCTTGAACTTAGAGATTGGGTGCTGTCTCTAAGCCTCTTTGGGCTTAAAGCTAGTATCCTCTAACACTCGAGCCACAGCACCACTTCCATCTTTTTCTGAGAAGTTTATTGGAGATAAGACTTTCTTCATAGACTTTCTTTCCTGGGAAGGCTCAGATCTCAGCTTCCTGAGTATCTAGGATTGCAGGTGTGAGCCACTGGTTCATGACTGAAGGAGAGTATTTTATAATGAGAAGAACACCTTCTAAAGGTGACTCCCTGATTGAAAAGAGAAAATAAGGGATGCTGTGAAGTTGTTTTATTTTTAATATATTTTTTACTGTTTTGTTTGAAGTGGATTTATTTTTCATATATTTTACTCTGTTTTGTTTAAAGTGGATTAGTGTCTTTATACCTAGAAACAGGGTTTCTTGCTCAAGATTGGCTCTCTACCAGCTTGGATTTTTGCTGGTTATTTTGAAGATAGTGTGTAGCAAACTTTGGTGCCCAGATTAACCTCAAACTATGTTCCCCCAGATCTCAGCCTCCTGAGCACCTAGCATAAAGGCATGGGCTACTAGCACCCAGCTCTATGATTACTTTTGACCACTTTACTTTTGGGTTTTCCCAAGTGTTCTATGTAAGAAGAACAGTGGATATTAGGCTCTTTTTCAAATTCTGTCTCATCTTGCTTATGTTATACATATGCTTCCTGCCTTCAGAAAAACAGTGGCTGGGAGACCTGTCTGTGGTCATCTTGGTGAATATGCCTTATAGCGAACGCCGTGGGAAAGTGGTGGTAGACATGATAGCAGAAACTGTAACACTAGAATAGATTTTAAGAAATCGGCTATCTTCTAATATGAAGGTTGAATTGGTGCTGGCCTGTTTTGACTCTATTATCAGCTTTGACTTTAACATACAATAAGCCTTGGTGGTGGGCAAAATGAGAAAATTAATGTATGTATATAGATTGAGT
Source organism: Perognathus longimembris pacificus (assembly GCF_023159225.1). Taxonomy (NCBI): domain Eukaryota; kingdom Metazoa; phylum Chordata; class Mammalia; order Rodentia; family Heteromyidae; genus Perognathus; species Perognathus longimembris. The sequence goes on from NC_063172.1 coordinate 11,372,630, forward strand.
GATCTGCATACAAGAAAGTGGCTGGCACTGGATTCACAGTAAAGAGAGTGAATGAGGTCAACTTCAGCCTTGAACACTTCCCAGACTGATGGCTCCTACCCACCAAGAATCAGCACAGGTAGGAAGGAGAGATGGGAAATAGCCAGGTGTGTTTGGGGCTTTTGAGTCTCTTGTCATTACCAGACAAGAATGTTAAGCCATGAGTGCATTAGCGGCCCATATACTCCTGGACCAAGTCAGATCATGGACCTTGTGCCTTTAGAGTTCATATTCAATATCATATAGGTACCATAGATCCACATGAAACTAACAATATACGGTAGGCCTTCTTTGCTTTTTGCTTGTACTGTATACACACACACACACACACACACACACACACACACACACACACAGTGTTGAAAAGAGCATTGTCATCTTCTCTTTATACATTCTGGTTTGACAGTTGTGACCTGCATGTCTGTTGCTTGCTAACCAAGAAGGGCCTATCAAACAATTTCCTTATAGACTTGGAATTAGAGCCAAGAAAATATTGAATACTACTAAAGTTCTAGTTCATCCTTGAGACAGTGCTGGGAAGCTCGGAATCTTCTGCATCCTGATTTAAACTATTTTCCTCTCCATGAATCTAATTGCCTGCATGAGCCTCTACGATAAAATTTCTTTTGGTCTACAACTTCTGTATATATATTTTTACAATTTATCCAAGACACAGAAACAATTGCATAAAACAAAGTCAAAACTTCTGCAAACACAAGGATCATGTATCCAATGTTTCAGATATTCTCTCCCATGATTTGCTAGAGAAGTGCTTATATGATATTGTTTGTGTAGCAAAAGTCCTCTCAGCACTTTATAAATGTCAATGACCACCTCTTTGTTGAGGAACTAGTACTTTAAGAATCTGATCTTTTGTCTAATTAGAAGCTGATAATTAGAAATTCATGTCACTGGAAAATCATGTCTTATGTTTGGCTAAAGTCAACTTCCTTGTTCTTTCCACCCCTGCATCCCCACCTTTTTGTGCTCAGGTACTGGGCTTAAACTCAGGGCACAGGACCTGTAGCTTTGTCGCATAGGACTGGTACTCTACCATTTGCACCACAGCTCTACTTCTAGCTTTTCACTGCTTAATCGGAGACGAGTCCCATGAACTTTTCTTCCCTGGTTGGTTTTGAACTATGATTCTCAGATCATAGCCTTCTGAGTAGCTAAGATTACTGGCCTAAGCCAGTGGCCTCCAGCTCTTTATTTGTGTCCTGCCACACATCTATCACACAGACTAAACCTAAGGTCAAAACTGCTTTTTAAAATTATATCTATTGTATTTTTAAAATTGATAAATTTTAAAATTGACAAATAACATTACTGTGGCTGTCTCCTTACATGCATTACTCACTGCACTTTTTTCCCCTCTTCATTTATGAGAGAATTACACAAATGTGGCAGTTCTTTTCCTTTATCCTTTTCTTACCTTCAAAATCAAGGTGACAACATTCTTTTAAATTTCCATTTTGCAGCCCTTCATATAGAATCAAAACACAGACAGATCTGGGAGAAATTAGGTGATGTACAGTATGGCTATTCCCTGCATTAGGAATGGATTGTATTCTAAAAGTTCATTTGTATGTATGCCATCAACGACATCTCAAGCCTGAACAGATGCTAACTGCTGGGTGGCTTCCAGTTAAAACTGGCATCTGGCATTCCAGCAGCTCCTAATATAGTGCTGTCCTATCCTCAAGCTGCCCAGGAAGGCAGTAAACAAGCAAAAAGTCTACCCTCTCTGAAATGGAGGTTTTCATTTGTGAAAGGTTCTTAATAATTTTAAGATTAATTTAATGCAATACAATACTAAGTATTATGAAGATAGTGCTGTATGTGTGTTAGGTATACAGAGGAACTCAACTTAATGAAACAGACCCAGGGCATGTGCCAATACCACAGAAACCAGGAAATGGGCTGGAACCTTGATCCTCCTCTGACCTTCTAGCTAAAGGTCGGAGGTGAGAACCTGGCATTAGACAAATGGATAGGAGGTTAAAGGAAATCTCATGCATTGGCAGAGCCCCCCCCCCCCATCCCTATCCAGGAGTCAACTTACTCCATTCAAAGTTGAGTAGACAAAATTGAGAAAATTTGAGGCATGAGTTTAGAAATGATATATTGCAACCTAAAAAAATTAAACATTACTTTGAATAGTCAACAAAGTAAACCAAGAAGAAATGTTTATTAAGCATATGAATACTATTTGCTTCTATTTATTAAATAGAAAACATCTCAAAGAAGTATACTGAAGTAAAAAAATAACTAAATAAAATTAAAACAATGTTAGGTGAACTATAAAAAATATGTCTAATATATAGCTGGTAAAAATCTTCTCCCATACTGTGAACTAGCTTGTTAGCTATGTCCTTTGCTATACCGAAACTTTTAAGTCTGATGCAAAACCATTTATTTGTTTTGGGATTTGTTGTGATTCTGGATCTTAGAAAGTTTTAAACCATGCCTAGGAGCCCAGTGTTTCCCTTACCTCTTCCTGACATATTTTTATGGTGTCTGGCCTTACATTGAGGTCATGATCCATTTTGAATTGATTCTAGTGCAAGGTAGTACATAAGGATTGAGCTTCAGCTTTCTGCATGTGGATGGCCATTTTTTTCTGGCACTATTTGTTGAAGAGGCTATCTTTCTTCCAACTATGATTTTTGCTACTTTACCAAATATTAGATGGCTATTGGTCGTGAGTTCATTTCTTGGTTTTCTATCCTATTCCATTGGTCAAGGGTCTATATACAAAATATACCGAGAGCACAAAAACTTAAGACTCCAAAAATAAATACTGGAGAAACAACAAACCAATTAATAAATGAACTAATGACTTAAAGAGAAACTTCTTAGACAGCAATTAAAGCAAATGGACACAAATATGAGAAACCAGATCAGGACTGTGCAGAAAACTAGAAAAATAAAGGCAAGGGAAAGGGGCAAACAATCACTCAAGGTTGATAAGGATTGTCCTACTAATATTTGGATAATGTTTATATCTGAATAATAAACTAAAAATGCTCTAAGCAATGACTGAATGTTTAAGAGAGACAATGATGCAAATTTGCAGGTAGATAGAGGTCATTTAGAAAAATCAAACATATATGTATATATATATATATATTTGTATATATATATATATGTTCATCCACACACGTAGACACATCCTGTAAGAAGCATTTTTTTCAGAGCAAAAAACATTCAAGCATAAGAGAAAAAGGAATTCTTTCTATAGGAATGAAAAGTAAACTAGCATCTTTTTCTATAAGACTGATAAGACATTGATCTACAAAATATAAGTTAATCATTGTTAAGGAAACTTAATCATGATTAGAATTCTACTTTCTGATATTAAATCCTACACCAAATGGAGACAAATATTTATATTATTCTAATTTATGAATAAAACACTTTTTTTAGGAGAGGGGTATGAGGGACGAGGTAACAAACAGTACAAGAAATGTATCCAATGCCTAACGTATGAAACTGTAACTGCTCTGTACATCAGTTTGATAATAAAAATTTGAAAACAAAACAAAAAAAAGCCACTTTTTCTATTTTGCTATTGGTACACTGATAGGGTCTTTCATCCTTCTTCACTGCATCCTATTTTCTAATTAAAGCTTTCTTTTCTGCCTCCCTCATCTGTATTTCATAAGAGAACAAGCAGGGTAGTATGGCCCATAGTCCTCAAATGTATTTCAAAAGTCAGTCTGTTACATCTTTTCATTGAGCTGATATAACCTTGACTATCTCCATTTGTAACTAGAAAACAAGTCTGTCTCTTAAAGGCTCCCTAGTAACACAGCATTCAGTAACTCGAGAATCAACTATTGTCTCCCAATATTTACTGAGTTTCTCCTTGGTGTCCAGAACCACACACGGATGCCTGTCTCCCTGCTTCCCCAGCCCCCGGTCTTGCCTAAATTGGATGAATGTGCTCTCTTTGGTCTATCATTCGATTCTACTGTCTCTGTTGTTGGTTAACTTTCTCTCATGGCGTGTTCATTGCTGGGTAGGACTTTAACTGAAATCCATTAGGTAATTTTTCAAAGAAGATGTTGTGCTGTATTGGGGAATCAAGAGAGGCCACAGTCCCTGACACACTGGGTTTCCAGCTTCCATCCACTCATGACTGAAACTTTGTTTTCTCTGGGAGAGAAACTCTGCAGATGGGCACCCATGGACTGTGCTTGGAGCCATGGGGTGGCCTGGCTTTGCATTAATGCACTGCATTGGGGGAGGGGACCACTAGCTACCTGGCATATGTTCTTCATGGTTTGATAAAGGACCCCCAGGGCAAAGTGAAAGGGATACTTGTGGAAAGGTTTCCTTTTTATGACACATAGCAGAGGAGGAAGTTTAAGACATTCATTTCCATAGATAAACAAGGCAAAGGAAAAGAACATCTGCTGGGAAGGGCTCCTCCAACATGTAGCAGATGTGTTTCAACAACAAAGCATATCCTGAAAGCATTTTAGGATTTAATTATTTAGCTACTTCATTGAGCTGAGGAGCGAGGGGGTAGGAATGGATTGAGCACACATATTGTAAATTTACTGAGTCTGGAAATTCAATTCCAAATGTAGCTTAAAGACTCCACATGGTGGAAGTTGCTCTCAGAACATATGCTAACTTCTTTGTGATACACAGACCCCCCAAATGCACTTATTCATCCTGCTTCACATGCATGGTAGCTACTGCTTCCCATCCTCCCATCCGTCCCCTCCAAAGCCTCCACAGCACCCTCACCTCTTCCGGTATGCCGCCACCCTCCTCTCACACCTTACAGCCTTCAGCTTTTCCCTCTTCCATCCGTTGTCCACAGAACCATCATCTTTCTAAAACATCATCTGATCCTTAGAGCCAGGCACATGAAAAAGTAGGAGAAGAGAGACAGCACAAGATATGAAAGAATGATTAGTCTAAATCAAACAACACCAGTAAAGGAAAAGAGGATAGTGTGGAATAAAATAACAGCAAAGGGTTTACATGAAAAGTCCTAGCTGTGAATGTTGTGCAATATGCTTGGCCAGACTCCATCTCCTCTAGACAGCACCTTCTCCTGGGAATGATACAAGGTCTTCCAGGTGTGTCAGTAAAGAAGGCATGGCAAGTCTGCATGCAAGGCATGAATAGTAGTGAAGCGGAGAAATCAGAACGGAACATTCTAGTTCCATGGCCAGGACAATCGTGACTCCTTCCAAGATCTTCCATTGCTGGTAGTACCAAAGTACAATATGTGCCAGCCCGGAGCTTCAAGTTCCCTTTAGATTCTCCTCCTCAGGCTCTGATTACTCTTCACAATACCACATACTTGCATTTCCCAATATCAGCCTTTTTTAGTACCTTTATGCCTCCTCCCTTCGTAGATTCCCCTGCAACTTGTTTACTATATAGCAAATACTGCCAATCTTTTAAAAGTAGGTAAGGTGTCTTTCTCTCTCTGTGACCTTCCCTACACAACTACGCACAAGATTTTTCTGGAAATGGACTATAATTACCTATCATAAGGCCTTGCATTATGCTCCCTCTTTAATTAATCATTAATGAATATTTCTAATTTACTTTTAACTTACAGTTATAAAACTTCCATATTTATAGTTATTACAAAAGTGATGTATTTAGTCTTCTTTTGGCTCATTTTTGCATTTTATTTATACTTACTTTTTGCAATTCTTTTCTTTTCAATTTATAAATATTTTTGTTAGAAGAATTTTTGGGTTTTTGCCTATTGTAGGGCTTGAACTCTAGGCCTGAGCATTTTCCATGGGCTTCTTTTTTTGTTTGTTTGCTTTGGCCAGTCCTGGGACTTGAACTCAGGGCCTGAGCACTGTCCCTGGCTTCTTTTTGCACTCTACCATTTGAGCCACAGCGCCACATCTGGCCTTTTCTATATATGAGGTGCTGAGGAATCGAACCCAGGGCTTCATGTATGCAAGGCAAGCACTCTACCACTAGGCCATATTCCCAGTCCATGAAGATTTTTTTTACTGGGTAATTTATTGTTTCTTTTTTTTAAGTCAGAAAAATGATCAGAGCTGGCAAATGGAAAAGCAGAAATGCACACAAGTAGCCTGGTTCTAGACCTGGTTCTATCTCACACACAACTTCTATGGAAACATGACTAATCATTGGTAATCTTTCAAGTACAAAGGATATGTCATTACAAATGTAGATTGTCAGGTACCTTCTAGAATCAAGGATCAGAATTTCAAGGTCCTGGTGCCTGGGGTTTTAATAAGCACCAGTTGGGGGTGGAGAGATGCTCTGCAGACCAGGTTGGTCCACACCGCTCTGAAGAAAACCACACTTCAGCTAACACGGAAAAGTGTTACTAGAACATTCCATTGAAATAGTTGACGAGTGCTGAGCACTGCACATCCCCTACCAACTTCTCGTATTTCTTATTATAATTGTGTACACACAACAGAACTCTGTGTGTGTGCACATGTGCACATGCATGAGTGTAGACTTAGAAAATAGTGCCAACAAAGCTTTCTGACAACTCAAAGATGCTTAGAAAGAAAGCTCTGTGTTGAGACATCCTGGAAACTCCCTCATCCACCTGGGAGAGACATCAAAATGAGATGTGCTTCATGTCTCTGGAAAGTCTTTCAGGCTTCTGAAGCAAAATCTGAAAGGCAAAATTTCCCCAACAGCAAGAGGAATTTATCCCCTTTCATGGAAGCTCCACTTTCCCCAACGCCGAGAGCTTCCAGTGGGATTAATTGTTTAATATTCACAAAAGACTTTGAAGATGAAAAGAGCCATTAAAAAGGCTGCAAATGCTCACTTGATTTGCTTTTTCTCAAACTGTGGCTGAACCTGCAGGGCCACCTTGTCTTTGAAGCAGCTCCAAGATTATAACAATGATGACTGCTCTTGGCATGGGGAGCAAAGACTGAGAGGAAGGAGTAATTCAGCCTCAGCTATAACGCTGGAAAGAATATGAGCAAGGACATTGGTATCAGAGACTTGACTGTCACCTGTCAGCTGTGTGCCCTTCTGCAAATTACTTAGCCTCTCTGAAATTTTACTTGCTCAACTAAAAAAATAGGATGATGACACTTTTCCAGATACTGTCAAATTAGAAGTGATTTTAAGGACTTAGGTAGTGCCTGCCACATTGCTAGTACTTAGGCAATTACGACATTGTCATTGCTAGAGTTAGTGGAATATTAATGAATAAAGTTTCCAATGTTTGATGCTGCAGAAGCCAACAATGATCCTAATTAAATTTTAAAATGAAAAAAGAGACTAGGAAAGAACCAGGCTAACAGACAAGAAATCTTCTCAAGCATTTGTGTGTGTATATGCCTAAAAGACTGCTATTATTTACTCACGATTCAATAGTCTCTTATTTCATAATTGCTCTATTTTCCTTTGATATTCTAACTTATTTTCTTTTTCCCCTTTCTCTCCATACTGAAGTTTGAACTCAAGAGCCTCATGTTGCTTGACTGGCACACTATCACTTGGGCTATGCCTCCAACATTTTTTTTTCTGGTTAGTTGTTGGTAGAGTCTAGTGAACGTTTCTGCCTGATCTCAGCCTCCTAAGTATTTAGCATTGCAGGTATGAACCGCTGGCATCAACTCTAATTTCTCTAATACAGAGCTACTGTTGGCTATGGACAGTCACAACTGCACTGCCATTGGAAATGTTTCTGACATATTTATCTTGTGAATCCAGTGAGACAGTCTATAATCCACGGAGAGACTTACATGTAAGGACTTGGGACTATGGGGAAACACAGGCTTACACCCAACCCCATCTCTGTGCCTTTCACACACTAGCATTAACTTCCCATACTGTCCAATCTGGACCACCCAGGGGGAAAGGTGGGAAACGGCAGAGAGGGTCTGTTGGGTCACAGTGTTCACTCTGCTTCCAGAGCTACTGGAATTAATCCAGGTGGAGACTAACTGATCATCTGGGCTCAACTCCTACTTACAGTCTTCTGATCCACTTAGGCTTGTGGCTTCTTCCCATCGGAAGTAACGGCCCTAGCCTGTTGTTCCACTCCTCCCCAGGAGGGCCACATCCATCAACCTTATGAGCATAAGGCCTATCCATACGCATGGCCATCAAGACACAACAGGAAGTGCCAAAGTCCTTACTGGATATGTTCTCTCAAATTTGACAAAATGCGGATCTGCATCATTTACAGTAAAAGTTACCTAGCTCTTCCAACACATACCAAGAGACAATGTGGAACCTTGGAGCTTCCAGTGCCAGGAAGGACTCCTAAAAGGTTACATGCCCATCGTAGCAATTCACAAGCCAAGAAGGAGTCATGAAAGGAATAAAAGCTGAGTTTCCTGCTGTTCTCCTTTATGGATTTCCATGTGATAGGAAGAAGTGGCATTATGAAAAATCTTGAAAGGTGGCTTGTACTGTATATTAACAACTTTCTGCTATCTGGATCTGATTTGTTTAAAAAAAAATCCCAGGGACACAATAATTTAGGGTAGTGAGTTCTTTCAACCAAGAACATTATTATGTAGCTCACCTAAAGAACTGTCTAAATATTTGCAGCCATATTTGAGAAAAGAAATTTCAATTAACATGCAGCAAACTTGGGTCTGAGTACTACATTTGACATTAATTAGCTCTGTGATGTTAGGAAATTCAATTAAACTTTGTTGACCTTTGTTTTTTGTTTGTTTGTTGTTATATTTTTATCTATAAAGTAAGACAGCCTGAGAAGTTTTAACCAGACAACTTGCTAAATCTGACAAGAATTTCTTTGTGCAGGAATATTTTCAACAAGAACAAACTCACCCCATGTCCAGAAGTCAAGAAGTTAAGTATGACAGAACCCTAAGATCATGTCAGAAGATCAGTCACAGGCCTGACAATGGAGGTATAAATTTGGCTGAAGAATCTAGAGCCAAAGGATCCATAATAATGTCTCTCTTGGTTTCGTAACAGTTGCCAGAGATGGGTATCCAAATAAGGGATACTATTGATGTAGTAGCTAGAAATACTGACACCAAAAATAATTAATCCCAGGTTGGGGCTGTGGCTTAGTGGTAGAGTGCTTGTCTAGCATGGACAAAGCCCTGGGTTTGATTCCTCAGCACCACATAAACAGAAAAAGCTGGAAGTGGTCATGTGGCTCAAGTGGTAGAGTGCTAGCCTTAAACCAAAAGAAGCCAGGGACAGTGTCCAGACCCTGAGTCCAAGCCCCAGGAGTGGTACTACTATTACTACTATAACTACTACTACTAATACTAACAATAAATCCCATACATAGACTCTGTCAGATGTTGACCTTCCACAAGAAGTAGGCACTCAGTATTCACCATGCCTAAGACAGATAAGCACAAGTCACATCAAATCACATATGAAGCAAATTTCTAGAAAAAAAAGTAATAAAGAGAAACTTAGAAATGTACTTGGAAATAAACACACAGAGGTGTGGTATCAGTGTATTCCTTGTCAGAAATAGCACAAACAAGAAGACAGTGTGTTGGCCTTTTCCATTCTAACGATACTGGCAAGATAGAGACATGAAAACCGATATTGATCCATGAAGAAATGTGAAGAAAGCCTTTCAAGAACAAGGAAAATGCTACTAACTATATGACAGACAAAAGAATACTGAGAATGGTAATGACATAAGCAAATATATAAAATGTATCTAAAAATGTCTAGAAGATTACTGACTAAGCAGATATTATAAAGATATATTCTGAGATACATAACATATGTAAAAGTGTGATGTATGACAAAAATGCCCCAAAGCCAAAGAAGAATAAACAGGATAGTATTGTCAAGTGTGATTGTATATAAAGTACTATAATAATATTTGAGTGTTGAATGTGATAATTTAAGTATATTTGCTTTAAGCTATATGGCAACCACTACAATGACAAAGCAGCCAGTAAAACAATAAAGCAATGAAGAGATGATATAAAACATAAAAAAAATCCACTAATCCAATATGGAGAAAAAACAAAGTAGGACAAAGGAAAAACAAAAACCAAGATAATAGACCTGAACCCATATATCAATAACCCAAATATATCAATAACAAAATAAATGTAAATGATACACATACCCCAATTAAAAGGCAGACTGTAACGCATGGAGAATAGGGAAATACTGACTAAATTGAATGTGTAAGAAACATACTTTAAGTATAAAACACAAAAGTTAAAGCCTGATAAACATGGTAATACTAGTTTTAAAAAGAATAGAGTAGGTATGTTGATAAGAGATGAAATAGATTGAGGAAAAAATATGACTAATGAGAACACTTATCTATGAAGCTTGAGGCTCTGAGTTCAATCTCTACTTTTACTACTACCACTACAAGAATACAGAATATTATCAGGAATAAAAAAGTTATTTCATAATGATAAATGGGGTCAGGTCATCAAAAAGTGATAAATATATTAAAGTGCACACCTAATAAAGAATGGCTAAGTACAGGATTGTACTGGAATAGCAGATTGATGGAATATCAGAAAAATACAAAAAATTACACAAAGTTGCAATCATATAAATAGATTTTACTATAACTCACTGCTTGTTTATTTTTTGTTTACTTTCTGGTAAACATATTGAACCCAGGGTCAGGAGTATGTGAAACACACATTTTATTATTAGAGTTGCAGCCCCCCACCAGTCATCAATAATTTACAGCAAAAAAAAGTAGAAAAAAAAGTAGACAGAAAATAAGGAAAGGTACTAGGAACATTATCCAAAATTTGACCTAATTGACGTTTAAAGAACAATTTCTTCAATAAGTGCTGGATATTCATCTTTCTCAGGTGCATGTGAAACATTTACTGATCTATATTATATTTTGTGCCCACAAAACCAATTTATGTAATGAAGTTGTAAAATTGAATGAGTTTAATCAAATGTCATATTGTCCAACCTCAATTATAGCAAAGGTCAGTACCACAAAGATCTATTGAAAAAAATCAAATATTTAGAACAAAACAATATACTTCTTCATTAAGTTGCTGGTCCAAGAAGAAAACAGAGGACTTAAAAGTGATTTCCATCTGAATGAAAACAAGACATAAAGTAATGTAACTTTCATTTCCCATATGTCACCACAGTATGAAGATTTTGTTTTATGTCTTTATTAAAAGTAAAGCATATGAAATAAAACTCTAAGCACCTTTACAAAATAAAACTTAAAATTCCAGTTTGTTATATAATCAACAAATGCTAAATTTTTATGCTGTTTATACTTTGACTTATACAAATGCATGTTGCCATTCCACAAATGGCATTTGTGTAACTGAGGTTATATAAAAATAAATTAAATATCTAATTATAATCCAAATTGGAGAAATCATTTTCTAACAATAGATTTCTTTCTTCCTTTCTGTGCTAGTCTTGGACCATGAACTCAGGACTTGCAGGGGTTTTTGCCCAAGGTTCACACTCTACCATTTGAGCCACAGCTCCATTACTGGCTTTTCTTTGTGTGTAATTAATCAGAAATAGGAGTCTTATGGACTTTTCCTACCTGTGTTGGCTTCGAACCATTCTCTTCACATCTCAGCCTTCTAAGTAGGTAGGGTTAGAAGCATTAGCCACTAATACCCATCATCCCTTCACTATTTTACTCTTTCTACTCTAATTTCAACTTTTCTTTTACTTCAAGCAGTTGCAGGACTTTCTAAAATATATAGAAAAATAGCATTTTTCTACTCTCCATTGCCCTTCAATTTTTATCCCGAGGAGGTGATCGCCTTTACTCTTTTAGTAATTTCTTTTTTGTTAATTTAATTTTATTGCCATGGTGATGTACAGAGGGGTTACGGTTACATATGTAAGATAGTGAGTACATTTCTTGTCGAACATTGTTACCTCCTCCCTCCAATCCTGTCCCCAAGTTGTAAGGTTCATTTCCAGCATAGTGTCTTGTGGGTACATAGCTACTGAGCTATTGTCATCATCTGCTAGGACTATCCTAGACATATACTAATTATTACAAATGAGGGAAAACATGGAGTCTATGTTTCTTTGGGCCTGGCTTACTTCTCTTAATATGGGTTTTTTTCCAAGTCTTCCATTTCCTTAAGAATGGGGTGATGCGGGGGCTGGGGATATAGCCTAGTGGCAAGAGTGCCTGCCTCGGATACACGAGGCCCTAGGTTCGATTCCCCAGCACCACATATACAGAAAACGGCCAGAAGCGGCGCTGTGGCTCAAGTGGCAGAGTGCTAGCCTTGAGCGGGAAGAAGCCAGGGACAGTGCTCAGGCCCTGAGTCCAAGGCCCAGGACTGGCCAAAAAAAAAAAAAGAATGGGGTGATGCCATTCTTTCTGCTGGAAGCATAGAATTCCATTGTGTATATGTACCACATTTTCTTGATCCTTCATCTACTGAGAGGCATGAGGATTGGTTCCATATCTTATCTATGTAAATAATGCTGCAATGACCATGATCAACTTTTAACACTGACAGTTTATATAACATTTTTTACCACTTGAAAACCAAACAATATACTTTCTATTCTCCATCCTCATTTTCATAAAATTGTTGCATTATAATTCTGGCTTGATTAATTTTCAACATTGAGATTACTATAAATTTAAATATGAGGTCATTTTTTCTGCCTTGAATAACTCCTTTGGTACTAGTAACTACCTTGTTTGTTGAAAATATTTCTTACCGTTTTGACTATTTCTTCACAAAATAAACCCATTTTTCAAACCTTGCTCTTTGAATTAGAAAATCAAAACAGAGTAATAGAATACTAATTTTTTAAAGAGGTTCTTATCTTGTTCTAGGAACTATTGATTATCTAGGCTGAATGAATCATCTTACTTAGTTCACACACAAACTGCGACTATAGAAAACAGATAACAGTAGATCAAGCAGGATCAAACTCAAGTGAGTGGTTCCAAAACATGTACTTGACTCCTGTTTTTTTCCTTCTATTGTCATATATAATATATTTAATATATAATTTATATGTAATATTGGATATACTGCAGAAACTAGTATTTGTTTTTATATTTAGTATCTTACCAGGTTTACGTGCTATGTATGTAAATAAGCATTTGATTCCCCTAACAAGCAAAAAGGAGTCCACTTACCACATATCACCCACCCTGGCAATTCGCAGTTCACTACCCTTCCATTAACCAGACGTTAATGCAGAAAAGACACTAGCAGCATACTGAAGATTAATGTGGTAAGAAAGGCAGCATTAAAAGAGAATAACAACATGGGTAATAAAACAGTCACTCTTTAACTGCTTCAAGATCTTTATTTAATTACCAATATACAGACATCCAGAGTGATCCGTCAACCCCAGCAGATGGTTTGAGCCTTTAACAAGATGATGTTTAGCTGGATTCTATTTGCCTAAGAAGTGTAAGATTTTAAATACCACGCGGTATTCTCTCACACACAAACCTTTAAAGCCCAATGTGGAGCAAAATCCACTAATCCTCTTAGATGCTGCTTCAGGGTTGTGAGCTGCCAGTATGCACTTCATCCATGAGTTCCTAGCACATCTTTTCTGTCTATGGCAAGCACACCCAATTCACTTTATTTCCTGTCGAAGAGAAAACCCACCATGAATCAAGATGTGCCATCATTATGCAACTACCCACTTTCCAAATGAAAGAAGTGAATATTAAATTTTTCTCAATACTTATGAAGTAACAGTTTCCAGGCTGTGTCATTAAGATCTGGCTAAAGAAATGATAGGTTCTCTATTAATCCTGAGGTGCTTTCAACATCATTCCAAGGGATCTGGGGTGAAATGTAGTCGGGTGTTTGTGTGACATGAGCACATTTGCGTGTTAGAGAGGTCTCCCTGCTGCAGGTGGGTAATGACCAGCCAGCCAGGCTGAGGCAGGGAGTCCAGGTGGGAGGTTATTACTCTAACATCCAAGCCAGCAGAGGCAGGCCAAACAGGATGTTGACAGCACACACTATGACCTTCATTGTGGCAGTCACCTCTCTCTGTCTCATTAAATCTCATTTTCGAAAGTTCTTCTGAAAACAAAATCTCCAATTGAAAATCAAATCTGAAATTAACCTTGCCATTGCAAAATAGAGATGTTATATTTTTACCCCTCTTGAAGACTAGAAAAGATGATCACTCTCTTTGGCACTGTACCATATTGTTTATTTATGTTAGGATTGCAGTCAGCTAAATATATGAAGCCTTTCTTACACTGTATAGGCACAGATTTTTTTCTTATATTATGCCAATTATTTAGTACAAGTGTTGCATTTACACTTGGCATGATGTATTATTTTTTACATTATTACTTATGTATTAACCCATGTTTCAGGTACTAATATCACAATACCCCAGGATAAGTTTTGACCAAATGAGGATTAATTTAGTTCACGTTTCTGGGAGTCCAGGATTGAGGGGCCATTATTTGATGAGGGCCTTCTTGCTAGCAGAGACTCAAGGTGTTGTGGAGGAGCACATGCTGAGATACAAAGAGCATGCTCTTTATGCATGGTAATATCCCTCTTCTCTTACAGAGTCACCACATGTAATCACAGGTGTTCTACTATTCGGTGTTGGTTAGTCAGTTCAGTTACAACTAACTACAAATGCTGGGTTGAGTTTCTAACTCTATTCATACTTCACAATGAGGGTTAAACTCCAACAGGAGTTTCAAAGGTGAAAACAGTAAATACACCATAGCAATCTAGCATTCCAGGCTGCCTAGATTCTTTGAGATAGTTAGCTTTTGTATTCAGATTTTTTTTAGTTTAATCTTATTGTCAAGGTGTTGTGCGGAGGGGTTACGGTTGCAAATGTAAGGTAGTGATTACATTTTTTGTCAAACTTGTTACTCAACAACTATGAATTTAAGTCTTACAAACAACTACAAAAGCAATACTTGCAAAACTGTTTGGTGTAAATGAACTGAACAACTCATGGGGGGGAGGGAAAGAGGGAGGGGGGAAAGAGGGAGGGGGGAAAGAGGGAGGGGGAGGGGGGAATGAGGGACGAGGTAACAAACAGTACAAGAAATGTATCCAATGCCTAATGTATGAAACTGTAACCTCTCTGTAATTCAGTTGGATAATAAATATATATATATATATATATATATAAATGTCTTAGAAATCTTAGTTCAAATATTTGTCTGACTACTTTTTAGCTTTTGCTCACTGGGGAGCTTCACTTTTTTAATAAAAGATGTTTGATGTCATTCAAAGTTTATTCTGTTATATATAGTAATATATAACATATTAACATGTTATATAACATTATAATTAATATTACATATAAGTAATATACAATACAGAAATATGTAATACAGTGATATATGTATATAAGAATGCATATGTGTATATATGTACACACATATGTATATATGCTGTCATCATCCTGTTTGAACCATTTCAGGTAGCTTTAATATTCAAACCTCCCAATAAGACCTCCGCTGCCTCAGCCTGAGCAGTCATTTCATTACCTACCTGCAGCAGGGTTAACTTTACAGAATACAAATGTGCTATGTCACCTACACATGGCTGAAGTTCATCCTATAGCCTTTGAAATCACCCACACATACACAGACACACACACACATTATATTGTATACAATAGAAGCAATACATAAAAGATGCTTGCCACACAGGTATTAAAACACTACAGCTGGGACCACCAACCCTATTTTCCATCTGGCTTTCTGCCAGGCCTTGCTCATCAGGGGCACAATAAGAGGCCTGGAAAACCAGTGGAGGAAGAAGGCTCTTCTTCCTTGCTGCTTACCACCGCCACTTCACCAATAGCTCCTCACCCTAGGAGTGGCAATCAGTTCTAGTAGAAGCATTGTGGACCAACTTCTGCTTTTCCTCACTCTTAGAATCAGCCTAATCATCTACTTGCCAGAAACACCAGTTCAAGACCCACAGAGCCAGGCACCTTAACTCTCCTCATTGGAAGTCCAAGCTCATGGTTCCTTTCCAGGCTTTAGGACAGGACACATCTTTTTTTTTCTTATTTATTGTCAAAGTGATGTACAGAGAGGTTATAGTTTCATACGTTAGGCATTGGATACATTTCTTGTACTGTTTGTTACCTCTTGGCACTCACTCTCCTCCTTGATCTCCTTCCTGACTCCCCAGGGCTCCTCCTCTGCACTTCTACATTTCAGTGACAGGAGCCCTTCCCTTTGTTCACATTGCTGGGACTAATAGCTGTTTCAGAAATTACTGTCTTTGTATCTTCTCAGTATGTTCTTTTTAGTTTTTCAGCCTTCCACAGTTTGCCAATTCCCCACATCAAATCCTTTATGTAAAAACTCATGTGATTATAATTTCTTCAATATACTTTAAAAAAAAGCATCATATCATTAGAAATTTGTGTTTCAAATTGTACTATTCTTCTAGCTAAATTAAAGGCTGATCATTGACATTTCCACTACTAAAACCATCTCCTACCACTAGGCAGAATAACTACTGAAATATAGCAGACTAAGTTGTGGTTTTCTGGCATGTGTATTTTCTCCATCTTCATAGGCCCAAGTTTATTAGTGCTAATGCTATCTTACTTTGCATATTTTAATGGAATTGTGAATTGGGTGACCAAGAGAAGAGAGTAATAGCTACTCAGAAATACATTTACATTATAGAAAAAACTGTTTAGCTAAGAATATTTACTATTTAACAGAAACTCCTTGGAGTGTTTTACATATATGCATTCATTTACTCCTCAATAAACTTATCAGTTTACTATCATCATCATCATCATCATCATCATCATCATCATCATCATCATCGTTTCCATTATACAATGGACTAAAGAGGCTAAGAAATTTGTTGTCCATCTCTAGCAGAACCCATGGATATGAAAACTGTGTTTTGCAGATGCAATTAAAAAGCTCAAAATGAGATTACTTTGAACTGGAGTAGATTTTACATTAAACAAGCATGTTTATAAAAGAATAAAAAGGAAGAAGAGCACAAAGGTGTGAAATGACTAGAAGATTTCGATAGAGCTTGGAACAGCATTTCTCCAAAACAAGGAAATGCAAGGATTTTCAGAACTACCAGGAGAAAAGCAAGCTGTTAACACCAACACCTGGTAACACCTTGATTTGGGACTTATGAGAGATAGCAAAGACCTGCTACTGTAAGTTGGCAAATTTACAGTAATTTCCACCGTAGCCCTGGAATACTAAGCACCGGTAGGAGCTGCGACATGTTACAAGACGGGACTTGAACCTGAGCACACACAGTGTAGTTCCAGAATCCTGATGCCTAACTGTGATGATATTCTGCAAGTCTCAAGAGATGGAAAGAAGGACCTTGAACCCTCCTAGGCAAGAGCTATATGAGAGGATAATGTTTTGAGTTCTCCACTGGAACTGAGAATGGTACTGGAGCATGCTCTCATTTTTATTAGATGGTCACAATTCTCCCTTTCACCAAGAGGTAACAATGCCTGCAATGGAGTGACACAGTGGTACTGAAGTGACAGAAGACTGGAGAGGGAGCTACTAAAGCTACACTGGAGACAAAGGAAAAGTTCCTGTCTCAGAGGGACAGGTGCCTGGCGGAAAGTATCAGCTCTAAGTGGCATGAACTCCCCTAATATCTTGCTTTTGTGTACCTTGCGGTCATTACAGAGTCCCGGAGGAGTGGATGAGACAAGCTGTGGATGAAGATGGAGATGTTTTGCAAGCCCAGTGTGCAGGAGCTCAAAGTAGATTAAACTTGATTTGAGGCACATAAATGAATCGCAGATGCTCACACATGTTTTTCCCTTCATAAAAGAAGTTTATTTCATGGGCTTCCATTGATAGATGAAAGAGATCATAGATGTTCTCCAGGGAATAATTATATCATTAAAATAAGTGTAAAGTGTGTTCATCTACAACTTTTAAAATGCATTTCAAAACATCAACACAGTTTACCATAGCAGTAACAACTAGTCTACATGGATATAGAAGCATCTTCTGGCCCTAATATTTTATGATGCAGTTTCTTTGCCAGGGAAGATCATAGGAGTCATACAGTTCTTAATATCAAACATTATTGAGGTAAATAGAAATGGAGAATGCACCTACAGCCCGCACTCTTGTTGATTAATGGATATAAAGACATATTCTGCTGTTTTCTTTTCTTCTATAGTTAAAAATCACTCTTCTCCAAAATATCCACATTCTTTTATTTGTGCAGACTTGAGGTTGACCTCATGAGTCGTGAATTTTCACGGGTCTTACTTTGTTTAATCCTAGATTATAAATAACAAGGTTTTATTTTAGGAACAAGAAGGTTTCAGATTAGTAGGATAAATCTTCCAAATAAATAGCATAGCTCAAGAATATTTTATCATGTGTTCATTAAAATGTACTTATGTTTATCCTCTAAAGTATTATAAGTATTATTGATATGCTAAGTCAGAGGACTGTAGGGTCCAGAGGTCAGACACTTCCGTGGAGAAGATGAGGTGGTTGCATATACAAAATTCAAGGTAGGCAGGTTGTCAGGGTGATGCGCTTAACAGCCAATGGTGAGCATTGGCTGTAAAAAAGGTCAAGGCTCAAGGACAAGGTTTACATCCTGGGAAGGTTCAAAGAAGGGATGACAGCCTGGGCAAGAATGGTCTTGACACTGTCTGTTCCATAGCTAATGTGTGAAAATGAGGACTGAAATGTTAATGAAGCCCTTTCTCTGCTCATGTGAAGCTAACATTCTACTGAGGAAAAGAAAGAACCTTATTAACAAATAACTCTAATCCAATATGAGGAAATCTGACACAGAGTTATTAACAGCAGTAAGCAGGCAAAAATAAAATGAGAACACTGACTGCTCTGCGCTACTCTCTAATGACTAGTCAGCTTCAGGTAGTTCGTTACTCTATTGTCTTCATTTACTCCATTTTATACATGTTGCTTCATATTGTGTAAGTACCTAAATAGACTAACTCTATAGCTTGTTTAGACAAATAACAAACCACTGCCTGCCAATACACTCTAAGGCAAAAAAACTGACAATACACCTGTGATATCAACACATTTCAGAAATCAAAAGAGCTTATCAATCATACTAGCTTTAATCTCATCATCTAGGATTATAAAATACATGCCTGAGATGTGTTAGGTAACATAGTTGTTCATCCCAAGCCTCGTCCAAGATAATTGTCACAGCAAAGGACCTTTCCCTCTGTCCCTGGGTTCCAGCTCAGTTGTACTTTCTTCTGCCTGTGACATACAATCCACTTCAGATGGACACTAGGAAGGGCCTGCCACCTGGGCCTGCATTCGACAACCCTGTAGCCTGAACAATTCTGTATATACAATTACAAAAACATTTTGTCTACTATGCTGTCTGTGCCTTTAGTAGAACCACTCTGATCTCTATGTAAGCTTCAATCCTAGCTAGCCATTCTGGTGGATGGGGGAGCAAGATTTCATGTGTGACAGTTAAATTAGTAATTAGGATTGGAATACAAGAAGATATTATTGCCAGTGGCCACGACTAGTAACTACTAAGCAAAACAATTAGTAAACTAAAGCCATGGAAATTGATTTAGCTTGTGAATTTATTACTATCCTAAAAATTACTGACATTCTGGAAAGACATAAGTGTCCATCTATGTTTCTGGCATAGTTCATTTACGACAGCAGTATGGTTCTGTAGGAGTTCCTTGGACTGTAGGTATGTTATCAATATTCTAGATATTAGAATATATAGAGCTCAACAACTTAGTGGCTTAGAACAGATTTGCTTTGACTCATTTAGTAATATAGATTGGCATATAGACTCTCCACCTTTGGTGTTTCAGAAATCTAAGCTGATGCAACTCTCCCACCTTTGGCCCAAGCTTGCAGAACCAACATGTGTCTTACTTTGTCAACAGATGAGAACAGAGCAGAGAAGTCAAGTGTTTTTGTGAGACATGCCCACAAATGCCATGATCACTTCTATGCCTAGAATTGAGGCTCAGGGCTATGCAAATCACTGCAGGAACCAAACAACATATCACACCTGTGTAACCATGAAAAGAACATGAACTGTGGTGAGTACTTGGCAGTGGCTTATATCAGAAAATTGAGTTTTGTGGGGAAAATATAGGTTCACTGGTCAGGAGGCTCAAGAGCATACTGTGGTTATTGTTATGCCTAAATTGTGAGAAGACCACCAAGAAGACCACCGAGACTCAGACGTTTCGAAATGCAAAAGCAAGGCTTTATTCAAGCGGGCCGTGGCTCAGGCCTCGTCCTACACTCCGATGCAGCAGAGGTTAGGAGGAAGCCCAGAGCTGCGATTTCATAGAGCTTATAAAGGCAAAAAAAAACAAAGTTACAGCAATCAGGTGTTCAAACAAGATTAGGACACGGGTACAAATCTGATTGGCTCAGGGCTCAAGGCATTCCGGGGGCAGTTAGAGTTAAGCATTCCCAGGCAGTTAGAGTTCTTGACGGTCTGGGCCCTAATAAGCTTGTCCTCGGTTTGCTCACAGGGCCTGCTTATCTCAGGTTCGCGTGGTAAAGTGGGGCCTGACTTCAAAATGGCTTTAGTCTGGCTCTTCATTTTCCCCCTTTTCTCTTTGGTACCTTGGAAGCCAATCATGGCTCTCTTCTGTCCATTTCAATGGCTTGCATGTCTAGGGGATGATATAGAGATAAGGCATGGGCCAATAGGGCCCAAAGTAGTAACCAAAAACAACTCTGGTCCCTTGGTTTTAAAGGGGGGCTGATAAGTGAAGATCATCCATCTTCTGTAGCTTCTTCAGGCTGACTGAGGGGCATTGACCTTACCTAGCCAGGAACCTATAACTTTAGTCTACTTTACCAAGGGACTGCAAGATTACTTCAAACTGGAAATTAACTTTCAGCTATACAGACTTCTTTTTGAGCTACAGCAGTGAAGCCTTTTACCATTAGCTGTATAGGGTTTAGGGTCCAAATGTCAGCAACAAAATACATAGAATGGTAAACTTCTCAGCTGTGCTCTAAGGGTCGGGTGGCTATATCCGTATTCCTGAGCAAGACCAAAACTACCAATGCCTTCAGGCTTGCATGGGATTTTACAGGACTCCTGCTCATTCAGGTTTGGGTTCGAGTGATCTGGCACATCCCAGATGCCTGCGGCCAGATCACATAAGTCTACTACTAAGTCTGGCCACCAGGTTCCTAAGGGGGTCCCTTAGTTGCTAAAATAAGGGGGTCACCCTACTTTGGAGTGAGCTGCCAAAATAGCATCAACATTAGCCAGGGTAGCAAGGAAAGAAGGCAAAAAGAAAATTATAACAATATTCAGTCTAACTTTCTTTTCTTGAGGTGAAGGCGAAGCAGCTGAGTCGGGTGCTTGGAGACCTCCCATGTTCCACCACAGTAGTCTTTGTCCAGGGCAAAGGTGTCAGCTAGCCTGGCGTGGGAGTAATGGACCAAAGTGGCGATGCCGTCTATCTTGAGGGCGGTGGGAGTAGTCAGTAGCACCACGTAGGGTCCCTTTTACCGTGGTTCTAAAGATTTGGGGTTATTCTTCTGGACAAACACCCAGTCCCCTGGTCTGAATAAATGGGGGGGGGGGTAGGGACAGAAGCGGAATCATATAATGCCTTAAGTTGGGACCACATACTCTTGTGCGCAAGCTGCAAATAATCAAGTTTACACAGAAATTCAGTATCATCCAAATCAGCAAGCAATTCAGTCTGAAGGCTAGGGATAATGGGCGGGGGGTACCCGTACATTATTTCAAAAGGAGTAAAGCCTAGCTGATAGGGAGAATTTCTTCCTCTAAGCAGAGCAAAAGGAAGGAGTGACACCCAGTCTGCGCCAGTCTCGAAGGCCAATTTAGTTAAGGTCTCTTTTAGAGTCCAATTCATTCTTTCTACCTGTCCTGAACTCTGGGGTCTATAAGCACAATGCAATTTCCAATCCGTCCCCAGTGCAGCGGCTATTCCCTGACTTACTTTTGAGACGAAGGCCGGTCCGTTGTCCGACCCAATGGTGGATGGGAAGCCATACCTGGGTAGGATTTCTTCCAGGATCTTCTTAGCCACTATATTCGCGGTCTCATGCTTTGTTGAATAAGCTTCAACCCATCCTGAAAAGGTGTCTACAAAAACTAGCAAATATTTGTATCCAAATTTTCCAGGTTTAATTTCTGTGAAATCTACTTCCCATTACACGCCTGGCCTATCCCCACGGAGGCGAGCTCCTTTAGTAACTGGTTGATTGGGGGCGTTGGTGAGCTGACAGGCCTTGCAATTTTTAACAATATCTTCAATAAGTTGATCTCCTTGTCTAATTTTCACTTTGGAGTGTCGGAGCAAGTCCTGCATTCTTCGGGTTCCCATGTGAGAAGCTCGGTGGATTCTCTTAAGGATCCCCTTACCCAGCCCTTGTGGCAGGATAAGTTTCCCTTCACAAGTTTTCCACCAGTTATTTTTTCCTTCTCTGTCTGGGGGATTTGTGGGCCATGGGAATTTTCTTTATCCACTCCAAGTCTTCTTGGGAATACTGGGGCACAGGATGCAAAGCTCATGGCCCTGGGACTACTAGAGTCAATATTCTGCTCTGGGCTGGAGGGCTGCTTCCTTGGCTGCCTGGTCGGCTAGATTATTCCCTCTAGCCACTGAATCAACTCCCTTTTGATGACCCGGACAGTGCATAATGGCAATTTTTGCTGGTTCCCATAGGGCCCGGATGAGGCTTTCTTGATTGCCTCAAAGGCTTTTTTCATCTGCTCAGTCCAGTGAAACTCTGGGAGGTTTTTGGTGGCTTCATATAGAGGCTTGGCCATCTCAGCAAATCCAGGTATCCACAGCCGGCAAAAGCTTGCTGTTGCTGTTCCCAGGAACTCTCTGACTTGTCTGGCTGACGTAGGCACAGGGATTTTCAGCACAGTCTCTTTATGTGCATCCGACAGCCAATGCTTGCCCTCTTTTAATATGAAGCCCAGATAGGTGACTTCAGGTTTACAAATTTGTGCCTTTTAACATTCTAGTTTGTAAAAAGCTTTTTCCTGACTAGCTGGGAACTAATTTCTGATGACCTAAAAAAATGCCTACATTACCTTTGCAGGCCTTTAACAGATCTCAATAAGGACACAATCTCAGGTCTACCAGCTTTCTTTCCTGTACCATCTTAAAATTCTCACTGCCAGTCAGGGCTTTGAGTAGATGTGGGGGGCTGGATTTTAAACTATCCTCCCGTTTGACAAACTTACCCTCTACTTACTAACCTCTACCACAGATGACTGGCAAGTTCCTGCCCAGTAGACAGACATGGGCATTAGAAAGTCATGCTTACAAACTATTCTTCTAGGACCTCCCGGTTCTGATTAACTTTTGAAAGGCCAAACAGGAGTGACTCTAGAATCTGACACCATCTCTGCCATCCAAGCAGCGGCTTACTGCCTCTGGATGCTCCATCACTTTTGTCCCAGGAGTGACTTTTCACTGGACTTGGACTCAGGGCCTGAGTGCTGTCCCTCAGCTCTCCAGCTCAAGACTAGCACCCTACCACTTTGAGCCTCAAAGCGACTCACGACTCTGTTCCCAGCACTCTGCTGGCTGATTAGAGATGAAGACTCTCACAGGGACCTTTCTTTGCCAGGGCTGGCTTTGAACTGAAGATTTCAGATCAATGAGTCTTACAAGAGGCCACTTTACTCCAATTAAAAGCAACAAGGTGGTCCACACAGAAGTAGTTTTTAAGCATGCTCTTACCTGGAACTTATTAAGGGCCAATGTTGCATCTTGACAAACTTGTGGGAATCACCTGTCCTTCTCTGTGGGCCTGCTGGAAACTTACAAAAAACCTACAAAGAAACTGGAATGGCAATTAAACATTTTGGTAGCCATAATTCTCCTTTTCTCACTTTGCAATAATCATTTAGGACAATTTTACTTCGAAATTTCTTATCTACAAATGTATTCTTGATTTCCAAAGCCTTTTTACTAACCTCTGCTTTAACACTAACACTTTAGCTTTTATCTGCATTGGAAAAACTCTGAAGCTTACAGGCATTCTGAAACCAGGTGCCGCCCTTTGTCTCCGGGCTGCTTGTTTTAAAGAGCCTCTTTTTTTTTTCTTCAGTCCCAGTTACCACATGGCATGAAGACCTTTGAACTCAAATGACAATTTTTCCTTAATGCAAGAATTACAATTACAAAATTAGAAGTACTTATCCACTTAGCTCTCCCATAAATTAGTGAGAAACGTTAGCTCATTTTGCCATTTCTTCCTACATACATAGAGTTAATGAGAGTTTACTTCTATCCCCATTAGTTTAATATATATCCTTTAAAATCCAAATTACAAAAGTAGCATAGGAATCGAATCACATCAGATAAATAAACTTTTAGCCATTTAAAAACTTTTCCAATTCTTAGTACCTCTCAAGGGGCAGTTTTAGAAATTCCAGTCAAATCATTCATTTTTACCAACAGGTTTCGAAAGTTCAGCTGAAAACAAAAGAGACAAAAGAAAGGCCTCCATTGGCCTGTCCTAGCGAACAGCCTATCTCCATCCTGCTCCTCAGAGCTTGATGAACTGTCTTGGTGCCGGCTTGTCCTCTTCCACTATGAATGGACGCCCCCTTATGGCTGTCCCACCACGTGGATTCCCTCCAGGGCCTGTGCCACCATGTGGGCTGGCTAAGCTGCACCTTTGCCAGATCACCCCTCACTCCTGAGGATAGGCACACAGGCCCATCCCAGGTTTTTCCTGTCCTTTCCTATTGGTCTTTGAACTGAGAAACCCAAGCAGTTTTTGTTGTTGTTGTTGTTTTTAACAGTGATAAACCTTTACATCCAAATTTCTGACACTTAGCTCTGATTTTTTTAATTAAACATTTTTTTAACTATAGTTCCTCCTTAAAACAATGCAATAATCCTTTAAAGCATTTGGTAATGCCCAAACTTGATGACCATTTGAATTTAAACTTAAACTCACTCAATTTTACATCATACTAACAGTCTTGAACATGTTCACACTCACACATGCACACACACATACATATTTAAAAGATCTTAAAGCGCGCAAAATAAACATCCGCCGTACATTTTCCAGTGGCAAGAGACATTTTTGCCAATCTTACTCCTGCAACACGCAAATTTTAAGACAAAACCTTTAACAAATGATTTTAGCATTCTCCAGCCTCATTTTCTTATGCAGGTTTGACACAGAAAAGACTGTCAGAATCACAAACAACACAGACGATAGCGCTGCGCGGTGGGGTCACTCCCCACCGCCTGCGGGTGGCTTGGGCTGGCCCCGCATCCCCGCTGTCAGCAGCTGCGGGTCAGGACTCGGGGCTGACATGTCCATGTCCTGGGCTGCCGGCGCCGGTGAGTTGACTGAGTGGGACCCTCCGGAGCATAGGGCACAGCTGAAACATTTTCCTGAGAGTCCTCCTCTTGTAGAGTTAACTGGGGTGGGGAGTATGGAGGGGGAAACATTTCCTCCTCCATGCTTCCTCCCTGGAGGACAGGTGGGTACAATTTCTTCTCTTCTTTCTTGGTTTCTCTCTTGTCTGGATGGCCCGAAAGAGGGGTGTAGATTAGGCAGTGCAAAATCCTGATCTTACCTATGTCAAAGCTCCCCTCCGGTGGCCAATTAGCTCCCTCAAAGGTGGGCCATTCTGACTTGCACAGGGTGATCCACTTTTCCTTCTTAAGGGCCGCACCTTGGTTCTGAGCTATCTCCTTAACCTCCCTCCAGTGAGCTAGGATCAAGTCTAGGGGGCTAGATGGAGGTTCCCAAGATAGAACGTTACCCATAGCTCTGATCAGATGTTCAGTCCAAAAGGCTACAAAAAAAACAAAACAATTAATACAAAAGGAGGAAAACACACAAGCCTGAGAAAAAGAAAAGCTACGAGTTGGAGATCTCCCAAGTTGGCCCACGACCTCCTGCAAGGGTGCAGAAGGAGTAGACCCAAGTTCAAGGCGGGGTTCCAGGGGTCCCCCTTCAAGGGTAGAGAGTCTGGGGAATCCCCCAGTCCTTCCAGAATTGCCATGCAAGCGCATCCGCTTCGACAACCCCTTCAAGAAATATAAGTCAGAATGGCCATCCTCAAAAAGGAAGCAAAGAAGACAGACAAATGACAGGACAATGCAAATGAACAGTGCTGTTTTCTTACCTTCGGAGTCTGGGGTCTCGGGGGTCTCTGGGGCTATCCTGGACGAGCCCCCAATTGTTATGCCTAAGTCGCGAGAAGACCACCAAGAAGACCACCGAGACTCAGACGTTCCGAAATGCAAAAGCAAGGCTTTATTCAAGCGGGCCGTGGCTCAGGCCTCGTCCTACACTCCAACACAGCAGAGGTTAGGAGGAAGCCCAGAGCTGCAATTTCTCAGAGCTTATAAAGGCAAAAAACAAAGTTACAGCAATCAGGTGTTCAAGCAAGATTAGGGCACAGGTACAAATCTGATTGACTCAGGGCTCGAGGCATTCCAGGGGCGGTTAGAGTTAAGCATTCCCAGGCAGTTAGAGTTCTTGACGGGCTGGGCCCTAATAAGCTTGTCCTCGGTTTGCTCACAGGGCCTGCTTATCTCAGGTTCGCATAGTAAAGTGGGGCCTGACTTCAAAATGGCTTTAGTCTGGCTCTCCAGTTATATACCTTCTGATATAGACATTATAGACATTCTCATGCCCAATAAAGACTCAACAGATCATATGCCTCTTCATGCTACCTACCAACCACTACCAGCTCTGAGATGTTCGCTTTTATAAATTCATTCTAAATATACTGGAGAGGTAGAAAGACAGAGACAGAGATGGACAGAGACACAGAGAGAAAGTAAAGACTCATTGTACTCCAATACTGCTTGTATTTATATTACATTAAGTCTTCCAAAGCTATAATATATTGTGGGCAATCAACATTTTCCAAGGATACAGAATCCCAAAAGTATTTTGAACTAGTTATGTCTTTTTTTTATAGACAGACAACCCAATTTGAGTTGGTGATTTCATATGGGACCCTGCAGAACACAAAACCCTATCAGGTAAACTAAATAGACATAGACATTGATAGTGGGCGCTATTTGCAAAGAGGAAGGAATGCATGGGAGAGAAAAGGGGGAGGTAGAAAGATGTGAAATGGGAACTCTAGGAAGACACTCTCATCCCTACAGGCAGAGGACAAATGAGTTGGGAAAAGGAGCAGAAGAGCAGGACTGGAACAAGACAGCAGAAGTTGGTATCACAGAGTCCCTGGCAGCAGTACTGGGCATCCAGAGAAAGAATTGGAGAGTAAGAGAAAAGTACCCAGGCAGACTGCATAGCCCCTGCCAGAAGCGAAGGCAGAAAGCAAATGGGAGAAGTGCCTTTGCCTCCTTTTCCTCCACTGTTTATTCCTCACCCAGAGATTCCTGCTGCCTCTCTATATCTCTGCCCTTCTCAGGAATACTTCCTCCCATAGATAAAACAGAGCAAAGAAATGAAATGAAGTGAATCTGGAAGCAGACACATAAATGAATGATCAGTTACCTTCATAGCTCTTAAGACAGAAGATTCAAAAGCAAAGTGAAAGGCAATTATTATTTGGTGTTTAGAAAGATTGGAATAGCAAAGTTTTCTGAAGTTGCAATACTTTTAACAAGCTAGCTTAGTAACCATATAGATCCGGGAATCTTATTATAAAACTTTTGTCAAATTAGGAAAAGAGAACATTAAATCCTGGAAGACAGATACTTGCTTTTCTCACCCTATATTTGAAGACTCTCTACTTTGTAAAAGTTAGGAAAATGGAATTAATTGCTTTATATCTCCCTAGCCCTCTAAAGCAGCATGTTATTTCTAAGAATTATCAAGTTTTTTTTTTTCACCATGTGTTAGCATTAGTCAACTCAGAGAAATAGTTCTCTTTTGATAAGAAAGTGGAAGGATCTGTAAGGAGCCATGGCCTTGCTGGAACCTTATATTTGACAGTCATACCTCAAGGATGAGATCTCAGCTCTGACCTGAAACCCAGCACGCTTTGTACTAGAAGCCCAGGGATTCTTCCGCTGGGGACCCCCCCCCCACACACACACAAGTCTCTCTGGTCCACATGGGCTGAGCAAATGGCTTCTTTGACAGTCTAGAGAAACCATTCCTAACACTGGCAGCTTGAGGTCTCCACTGCAGGGACCTCTCTGTAGAGAACAGAACTAAACACATTATTATTTCTTCTTTTCTGCCATTTTCTAACATTTAAATTGTTTGTTTCTTATGAGTATTGCATCACTTGGACTAATGCCCATTAATCAAAATAGTGACTATGGCACCTGTCTTCAGTCCTAATCTGACAGGAAAGCATTCAAGTTACATTAGCAGGTACAATGTCCACTTTAGAGTTTTCAAGGGGATTCTTGATCATATGTTTATTTCAGTTGCTGCAGAAAAACTTTTGATAAATCTCATCATCTTATGATAAAAACCATAGGCACAGAAGACCATACTTCAACATAATAAAGAGCATACATCCAACAGATGCATAGCCGGTATCACACTGAATGACAGAAAATGAAAGTAATTCCTCTAAAATGAGAAGCATGACAAAACTATTTCTTCTTGCCATTCTCTTAATTGAAACCCTGAAATTTTAACTAGAGCAACCAGGCATGCCAAAAATAAAAAATAAAAGATACAAGCTGGGTGTCAATGCTCATTGCCTATATTCTTAGTTACGCAGGAAGCTGATATCTGGAGGATCTAGAGTTGAAGGCAGCCAGGCTAGAAAGTCCTCGACTCCACCTCTAAAATAAACAGCAAAAAAAAAACAACCTAGGCTTAAGATCTGTCTCAAGTGGTAGAATGCCAGCTGAGCGAACAAGCTGAGAACATGCGAAGTCCTGAGTTCAAACGCTGGCCCTAGGAATGGGTTATGAGGAAAGGGAGAAATGAAGTTATCCCTGCTTATATAAGATATGATCATAATCTTGGAAAACCTTAAATCTTCCACACAGGATTCTTAAAACAGAAATACTTCCAGTACACTACTGAGATGCACAAAACAGTAGCTTTCCTATATACCAATTAAAACAAAACACACTGAGAAAATCAGAAAAACAATCTCATTCACAGTATCTGCAAAATACCCTCCACGATACTCTATGGAAAGTTGAGGGGAGTGATTAGGCTAGGAGGAACATGCAAGAATGATAAAAGAGGTGATATCAATCAAGATGCATTGTACTTATCATTAATTGGCTGAACAGTAATTCATTTGTACAACTACTTAAGTATAATAAAAACATAATTAAAAAAATCTCTTAATGCCAGAAGTAATTGGAGGAGGTGAAAAATCTTTGCAGTAGAAATTATAAAACCCCGAAGAGAGAAATTAAAGAAGAAATTAGAAGAAGTAATGAGACCTCCTATAGTCATAGATAGGAAAACTAGTGCTGTTGAAATGGCTATGCTGCACAAAGTGATGAAAAATGTTTATCTCTAAGATCTATTCTCTTAACAAATTTTTCGTACACAAACTCTGTGAACTTCATCAACAGGCTGTATATTGGATCTCTATATCTTGCTTTACTGAAGCATGGTAATCTTACCAATATCTCCCATTTTCTTCACCTAGTTATTTTCTGTTTGAGTGAAATTGCTTGTAACTATATAATGATACATGTATGTTGGTTGATTTGTGTCAGCTGGAAAACCCTAATCATTCTTTCTTCTTTTGAAACATTCTGGCTTTTTTTGAACTTTAAACCAATGCCTCTGTATTGTTTTGAAATATACTATAATTCAGATTGTTTACCCCTCAGTTTACTTTTCAAAACTAGTTTTGGTTCACAGTCAATACAACTCATTCCCCAGATGCCTGGGATTTTGCAAAAAAAAATATATACTCATAATCTTAGACATTATGCTTAGTGCTTTGACCATTTTACCATCCTGGGATTGTCAATTAGGATCACTGAAATTGATTGAAATTTATGCTCTAGAATTAGAGCACAGAGTCACAGACTTAGGTTATGGAACCAGACAAGCCTAGATTTGAATCACGACTCTATTGCTTGTGAATTCTTAAGCAAGTTGTTTAACATCTCTTTGTAGTATATCTCTTTCCCATTCCACTATAACAATTGCACATACTTGCAAGCATTTTTAGAAACATTAATAAAGTGCAAGTGTGCCATTTAGAATAGAGACTGACACACTGAGCACTCAATTAATGATAGCTTTTATGATAATTATCCTGTTAGATTGCAGAAAATCAACTCCTCTATTCAAACTTGGCTATAAATCTATTTAGGGAGAATTCGATACCACTGAAGTGCATGTTTGTAAATTGTCTGCACATATCCTTGGACAAATATTAAATAACAGAAACCATAAAAGTGGGATTAAAATGATAATATCAGAAATAATACTTGCACTTTCTCCCACAAATTTATAATGTGGCACAAAGCTGTAAAGCCAAAGTCACCCGAAGATTTCTTAACTAGAAGCCAAAAAAGTGAAGAAATAAAAGAATAGAAGCACAGTTGTGTAATCAAATACCTTAATACTTCCCATGGAAGGACTAAAACATTACATAATTAAGTTACTCCTATTCATTTGCAATTTAATGTGTTCTTCTAGTAAGGTCAATTAAATAATTAGTGCTTGTTAAAATTTTTATTCTTTGAAAAATAATTCAGGTTGTTTTTCTTCACTTAGTACCATCTCTTTGGGACAGGTTTTCTTTCCATTCAGGTTTGTCCGTGTGTCTAACTTTGCAATGTGATTATGGTTTGATGCGACACATGTGCTCCTCAGCAAAACTGTTATAACCACAGGCATTGAATTCTCTCTCCATCCTGTTCCAAGACTTGCACTGTTTCAGGTAAGTGATTCTCCCTACATTTAGATCTGAAAATGTAAAACACAGGCCATACCTGTCATAGACAAATACTCTGAAAAAAAAATGTCTGTTTTGCAAGCTACACAGACTCCTATTTGACTAGGCAATAACTTTGCTATTTAAGCCAACCCTTTCCTTTTAGTTCATTTTCCAGATCATGTCTCCCATGTTTGCCTGGACCAGCCTTGGTTGTTGATTTTCTTACGTATGCTTCTTGACTAGTTGGAATTATGAGCAATTTACTCATTTTTGTTTCTGAGTTGGTTCTTGCTAACTTTTTCCCAGCATGAAAAAACTTAGGTGTTCACATAGAAATATATGAACTTCAACTCAGTACTTAACCCATAGTTAATAGAGAACATAAAACAAAAAAAAAAACCCTACAATAACAACATTCTAGGAAAAAAATACTAGAATATATTTTTATGACTATAAATTTACCAAGGCTCACTTACATGAGCCCACAAAATAATTTCATTGTTAAAAATCAATGCATTTTGATTTTACCAAAAGTTATTTCTTAAAAAGTCTCTTTAGAGACTTTTATGTATGTGAGACTATTATTTATCTTTGATATTGAAAGGTTAGCACCTCTCAGCTAAAATCTGAGTGGTCAGAGACTGAGAGAGAGATACTTTGTGCCTCCAAAGCCAACTCTTGACTTCAGTCCCACCACAGACTCAAAAAAGCTCTGTAATTTGACTCCAGTACATTTCAGCTGTGGTCTGACAGCAGTCCTGCCCACCAGGACCTATAGGAAGACTTGTCAGCATGGCCCCAAAGACAGGCTGGTGGACATCTCTCTGACAAAAGCAATTAAAAGGAGGAAACATTAATGTTGGCTCTTGGTTCAGAGGTCTCACTCCTTAGTTGATTGGTTTTATTATTTCTAGGCCTGAGTGAGCCAGAATTGTGACGATGAAGGATGTAGGACAGAGGATCGCCTCTCACTTAATGACTGCCAGGAAGCTGAAAGACAGTAAGGGACTTGTGTTCATGCGCAATATTCATGACTATATCTCCCATAGTATGATTCCTCCAGTCATGTTTCACATGAAAGTTTCCATCACAGCCCAATAGTCTCATCAAATTATGTAGGCAGATTAACTCATGAATTAGGTAACAGCCCTCATGATCCTCTCACTTTTTAATGATTTGACCCACCAACTACAGAGAAGGCCCTCGTCCTATGAGCATTTTGATGGAGACACTTCCCATCCACCCTGTAACAGCAACTTCGATCCTTATTGTCAACTCTGATTTGGTTCGGATTCAGCATGCTCACCAAGGCATTCAACCAGTTTTTAAAAGAATTGCTCCTAAAGACTTAGATGAAGTTAAACCTTCCTAGCACAGAGTAACAGCCTTGCTATCTGACCACCCAGAGGTAGACCCTGTCTCCTTGCCAATCTTACTGACCAAGATCATGGAAATATTCCAATCTCCCCCAAGGAGCAGCAGGATTTATATCCAATTAAGGCACTAGAAACAGACTCACCAAGGACAGACCTTCATGAATTCTCAGCAACAGCCATCTAACTATACTTGAATTTAATTCTGCAGACAATCTGATGAGCCTGAGGGCACAGATCTTTATCTGCTCAAACCAGCCTAGAAATTATAAGAAGAATCTATTCCCTTATTTGCAATAGCAACACAAATTGGCAGGATAACAAAGAATCATGCAAACAGTACATAGTTAAATAAGGAGTTTGAAAGAAAAATAAAAAGCAACTTTGAGAAAGAACCAAATAGAAATCTTAGTGATGATAAGCACAATGGGGGAATTTGTAAGAATCTAATAGTAGAATTCAATCCAGCAAAAATAAAGAGAACAGATTCTTTTAAATTAGTCAGTTAGGAAGCTAGTAAGAAAAACAAATCAGAAGGAGTAAAGAATTCATAAAGGGTAGATAGGGTACCAAAATATGCATAAACACAAGAGTACTTCATAAAAATAAGCCAGGCATCTGTGGCTCACTCCTATAATCCTAGATACTCAGGAAGCTGAGACCTGAAAATTGGGATTCAAAGCCAGCCTGGACAGAGAACTCCATTTTGGTAGTTTATCTCCAGTAAACTAACAAAAAGGACTGTCACTAAAAACAAATTAATTAATTAAAAGAGATAAAAGCTGATTTAAATAGTCTGGGAAAGATTCTAAATCATGGCAGGAATATGTATATCCAGAATATGTACATTCAGGAAACTCAAAGAATCACAAAAAAAAAAAAAGGATAAACCAAAGAAGAATCTGTTGAGGTACTTTAAGTCAACATTTCAAAAGTCAAAGAGTAAGAGATAATCTTAAAAGCTGCAGGAGGAAACAAAACAGACCTTCACATACAAGGAAATTTCTTTATGGATACCAGTAAATTTCTCAGCAGAAACCTTTTAATCCAGCAGGGAGTGGGATTACATATTCAAAGTGCTGGG
This sequence comes from Perognathus longimembris pacificus, assembly GCF_023159225.1. Classification (NCBI taxonomy): domain Eukaryota; kingdom Metazoa; phylum Chordata; class Mammalia; order Rodentia; family Heteromyidae; genus Perognathus; species Perognathus longimembris. The sequence continues at coordinate 11,405,878 of NC_063172.1, forward strand.
TGTTTTCTTGAAAAGCTGCCAATCAGAAATAGACCTAACAAAGCTGTTCTTCAGAAATGAAAAAGCCAAAAATAAATAAATAAATAAAAGAGAGAGAGAGAGAGAGAGAGAGAGAGAGAGAGAGAGAGAACTACCAGATGAACAAAAGCTCATGGAGTTTTCTACTGCTAGACCTACCTATACAGAAATTCTAAAGGAAATCATTTTAGTTGAAATGAAAGGACACTAGATAACATGAAAACATATGGAAGAGTAAAACTGAATGGTAAAGGTGAAGATATAGTCAAACTCAGAATATCCAAAGATTGTGATGATGTATAACTTGGTTTTAACAATTATATAAAGGTTAAAAGACAGAACATTAAACTAACAGGAAGTGCAACCATTTCTTAATTGACAGAATATTAAACTAACAGGAAGTACAACCATTTCTTAATTGACCTACAATGTAAATAGATGTAAAGTCAGATGTCAATCAAATAAAACAGGGAAAAAAGGATAGTTGGCATATGTTATTAAAGTTGATACTAGCTTAGCATAGATAGTTGTAATTATGAGATACTTAATTTGGCTTTGGAGCAGTCTGGAAGAAAAAATACCCTAATACATACATAAAAGATAAAGAGAAATGAAGTGTACCATTACAACAGAACATAATAAATTAAATAGGAAGACAGCCAGAGAGAAAGAACAGAGGATCTATAAAACAACTAAAGACCATTTGTAAAATGTTAGCAAAAGTCTTACATTTAAATACAAATGAATTAAATACTCCAATCTAGAGACACAGAGTGATTGAATGGATTTAAAAATATTGAATAGTATGGTAGCTGGTGCAGAATCAATTTACCCTTTTAGAGCTATACAAAGAATGGAAAGGAAGGGCTGGAAGAATTATGTATTTCTGGAAAATAGCAACCAGAACAGACCAGGAGTTATTTACACTAAAAATATAATTTTTCTGAGCACTCATGCCTGTTATCCTAGCTACTCAGAAGGCTATCTGAGGATTGTGATTCAAAGCCATCCTCAGCAAGAATGTCTGTGTAATTCTTATCTCCAATTAACGACCAAAAACACAGAAGTGGAGTTGTAGCTCAACTGGTAGAGTGCTAGACATAAGCAAAAATGCTGAAAGACAGTGATCAGGCCCCAAGTTCAAGCCTAGTACTGGCACCAAAAATAAAAAGAGAATTTCACTCCAAATCTGTTGTAAGAGGCAACAAAAGTCACTATGTATTAATAGTGGAGAAGTAAATCCATAAAGAGGATTACTAATTGTAAATATATGTGCATATTGGAGCATCTAAGTGTATGAAGCAGATATTAGTGGAAGAAATGGAAAATAATGCATAGAAAGGGAGGGGAGTTTAATACCATACTTGCAATGATGGAGAGATCATCAAAATAGAAAATCAATAAGAAGACAGTAGACTTGAAATATACAATTTATCCATAAACCTAACAGACATATGTAGAACACTCAGCCTAAGCCTAATCATAGCAAAATATACCTATGTACACACACACACGCACACACACACACACACAAACACACACACACACAAAATGTCACATTTTCTTGGTCCATCTGGGTGGTTTCTCTAAGTTGGTTATGATGACTAGTGCAACAATGAACATTGAGTGTATAAGTATCTTTATTGTACCCTGATTTGTAACCTTTTGGATAAATGCCCAGGAGAGGTATTGCTGAACCATAACATATTATAGTCATAATTGCAAAAACTTTAAAAATTGATCCTCAGTTTGGGAAAACAAATGCTTGCATACTTTATACCCCAATGTGCAATGAATTAAAAAGGCATGCATATGATTGCTTAGTTTCAAATTATTTATCTGTCTTCCACCAATTCCTGTGTTATCAATACCTTATTCTTTTATATATATATGTATAATATATTTTTTATTATCAAACTGAATTACAGAGAGGTTACAGTTTCATACATTAGGCATTGGATACATTTCTTGTACTGTCTGTTACATTGTCCCCCATTACCCCCTTTCTCTTTCCCTCCCCCCCCATGAGTTGTTCAGTTCATTTACACCAAACAGTTTTACAAGTACTGCTTTCGTAGTTGTTTCTCTTTTTTTACTTTGTGTCTCTCGATTTTGGTATTCGCTTCCAATTTCCTAGTTCTAATACCAGTATACCTGGTTTCCAATATACTCAGATAAGATACAGAGAAAGTGTAGGTAAAACCACACAAGGTGATACAAGAAGATCATCAATAATAGAGGCTACAGTTACATATGGCACGTTGAAAGTAGTTACAACTGTGATATAACAATCGTTTCCATAACATGGAGTTCATTTCACTTAGCATTATCTTATGTGTTCATAAGGATATAGCTATTGGGCTCCTGTGATCTTCTGCTGTGACTTGCCTAAACCTGTGCTAATTATTCCCTATAAGGGAGACCATAGAGTCCATGTTTCTTTGGGTCTGGCTCAGAACTCCCCTATGACCCAGCAGCCTCACTTTTGGGTATCTATCCAAAAGACCACAAACGTAATCACACTAAAGCCACCAGTACAACAATGTTCATCGCAGCACAATTTGTCATAGCTAGAATCTGGAACCAACCCAGATGCCCTTCAGTAGACGAATGGATCAGGAAAATGTGGTACATATACACAATGAAATTTTATGCCTCTATCAGAAAGAATGGCATTGCCCCATTTGTAAGGAAATGGAAGGACTTGGAAAAAGTTATAATAGCTTATTCTTTTTTGAAATGGTTTCTACTATCTGAAAGCTTAAAAAGAAAAGAAAAGATGAATACCATGCAAATGATCTTTTTGTTGGCATCAAGAATTCTAGCCTGGCTCCCCACATTGAGTTTGATCAAGATGTCAATTATGGCCTACAGTGATGCCGCTATAACAAAGAGAACAGTAATGCATTGGGACCCTGGATTAAGACAGCCATTGTGCATGGTTAGGATTGAAAAGCACTGACAAAAACAATTTACAGCTAGGGCAGCATGATCAAATGAAGATGCACACTGTAGGTAAGAGGTACAGAGAAGAAGGGCCATGTCCTGCATCCTGGAGGAGGAAGTCCTGCAGACTTCCTGCAAGTTAATGTGACTGAACAGGAGGAAAAGCCCAAGGAGATTTTAGCAGCTTGGATGTACAAAACAGTGATGTCAAGAGTTGCCATTAGAGAACCCTGTGAGGTTTGAGGCTGGGCAGGTAAGGATGGGACTGAAAGAAGGCAGGAGAAGCAGGTGGAGTCTAAACTATGGGAGATGTATGATTCTCTTCAGGAACGCTGGCTTCACTTTGAAGGCAGTGGGGAACCCTTGTTAAAATTCAGAAGATTCTCAATTTGGGACTATGGTTCATCCATCTGATGAATCAGTTTATTCAACCCACACCCATTACCATGAAGGAAAATGCACAAAAAATAAAGAAAAATGCACCTATAAACCAAAGTACAAATAAAATAACTTCTCCAGCGATTTCTCTGACATATCTAGATTTTTTAAGTCATACATCTGAAATGCCAATTATCTCTTGGGCTAAGTCAACAAAACGCTGAATTTGAGGCATCAGATATACTGTGGCATTAATTGTTTAGTTATGTCTCTGCTTTAATAACTTTACATAAGGTTATTGGTTATTATGATAATAATAAAAAGTGGGAAAGCCAGAAAATGTTGTAGTAAAGCAAGTCAGTAAAGCCTTCTGTAAGTGGAAGCCCAAGGCTGGCATTTATCTACAGCGCGTTGCACCCATGCCAGTTAAGTAGCTGCAGGGAAATGGGACTCTAGTTCCCACACTGGTTCCGGCTGGAGTAGTGGTGGTCACCCCTAAAAGTGCCTTAACCTTCCTTCTCTTTGCTGAAATCACACTCTCCTTTGACTGGAGTACACAGGAGAGGCCTTTTTTTTTCTTCTCATTTATTTACTTTCCTATTCTGCCGCCCACATAGCATTTTCCCTTACTTACATGAGTCCTAAAGACCCAAAACAGCAGCGAGCTGATTAAAAATTAATAAGACCCTCAGAGGGAAAGTATCAAGAGGCAGTTGGTTCTGTGATGCGCAATATTTTGAGGTTCTTTAAATACCCAATTATTTTCAGGACACCTACCGAACAGAAACCACAGGATATGGGAAATAGGTTTTCAGGCCAGAGGGAATATATTCTTAAGCAAAAGTCTTTTAACTTGGAGTGAAAAAATAAAAGATTTTGTTTACAGTAACACTCTTCATTCCCCTTCCCCCAAACCACCTATTTTTTTTTTTCTCTTTCATAGTTTTAGGTGGCTCAGACAGCAGGAGTTAAAAGAATTTATCTTTGGTATAAACTTCATTATTCTACAGTGGTTCTTCATTCACTGAGGAGATAACACTCAGATGTAGAAGAAAGAAAATTAAAAAGGCAATCAATGAATTAAAATGAGGTGTGGGAATACATAATGATATATTACACCTCAAATCAACCAGAAAGCAAATTTAAACTTGATATGTCGAGGATCACATGCTTACATGATTCTGTATCTTTGGGTGACAAGCATTTTTGTTAAAGAGCCTAATGAATGCACCAAAGTAGAAAATGGCTTCTAAATGCTGCAAAAATGAATCTAAAGCAAATCTCCTCTCTACCATATTCATTCTGTCACTTCCTAAGACCTACTTCATAGCTAGTGAAATATTTCTATATTACACCCCAGAAACCTATCATTTATGATGCCCCATGAGGAAGCATTGGACCCAATGACCACATTTTTATTTATCCATGGGAAAGAATAAATTGCAGTTGAATTACGAACCTGGAAACAAATCAAGCAGGGTGAAATGATTTGTTTAGGCAGAGACAAGCTTGTCAGAAAACTGTGCTATAATGTGGTGCAGAGGAAAATCTGTGCTATCATTACCTCCAACAAGTTGGCAAAACTCAGCAGGAAAGATGAGGCAAAGATGGACTTATTTACTTTTTAAATGTATTAGTTAATGAACTTCTGCATTTAGTATTGCAAAATAAATACATTTAAACCGGAATACCTGGTAGATGCAACTGAACTGTGACTTTTAAATAATGTGCCTGTTATTTTTTACAGTCAGATCCAATATATGTATTTCTACCTCTAACTGTTGACTATAAAAAAAAAAAGCTTGGGAAACCTAAATTATGCTTTCAGAATTATCCAATAGATCTTACTGTAAATCTTTTAGCTGTCTAGAACCAACATTTTGTAATCTCTCTTCCCTTGCTATAAGAAAAATTATATATGTATGTATATATATATATTTCTATATGCTATAATCACAAATTGGATGGTAAAATAACTCACAAAATCAAGATTTGAGGATAAAAATTATCTACAAGATAATATCCTGCTTAAAATATATAAAAGTTTTGACAAGGAAAAATGACTCATTGGATTTTTGTCTATAGAAGGGCTATTTTAATAAGTACAATCCCTAATAAAACTTTCCTTACATATTTTTAATAAGGATGTCAATGCTTGGGCTTAAGATGGTTTTGTTTTTATATGACATATGCTAGTTATTTCTGTATTTCTTTTAATTTGTTTGCTTAGTTTTAGGAATTAGGGGATTGCTTGTTGTAGCAGGATGAAATTCATTTTATACCGGTAGTTGTTCATTTTCTTTTGTTTATTTAATATTAGTTGACATTGTTTCCACTCCACCCCTCTTTTCCAAAAAGGATTTGAGGCAATCAACAGTATACTTCTCCTCAGAGGATAACACAAATCAGAGGTAGTAATTCAGAATGTGACAGTAAATCACTGTTGCTTCAAAACTATCAGTGGCTCCCTGTTGCCTAATGAATGGAGTATAAGTGCTTTTAACCCAACATTCATAATCACATTCAAGGCTCATAGTCTGTCTACAGCTGCAAAAGAGGAAACACGTGTATTCTTGGAAGCCTGAATATTGGATTCAGAGAATCAAGGATTGCCCAATGCCTCCCCCAGAATCCTCAAAAGTGGAAAGCAAGTTTGAGTCAGAAAAATAATAAATGTCAAAGTGATGTGATGAGAGAAAGATTAGACTGGTATCCAGGTGTTATTAGCAGCTAGGTGAAGCAGCTGTCTTTAATATTAACTGATCTTCAAGGTGTCCTTTCCTTTAGCTTCAGATCAAGTTTCTTGAGCATGCCCAGAAGTATTTTAGTCACTTGCAGGCTCACTCTGTTCAGGAGTGCTTTTGTCGTCTTCCATTTTATCCTTTGGGATATGTGCTCTGCATGTACATCTTTCCTTCTTGAACTGTGACCTCATGCTGAGCATGCTCACCTACAGGTTCCCTAAAACTCTGTGAATCTCAGAGGGAAGAGATTTTCAGGGAGGCTACATCATGGTAACAAGACCCATCCTTATCTACATTTCCAGTTCTACTATTCTCTGGAGGATGTGAGATGAAAATGAAGGTTCCAAGCTTCTAATCCAGGCTTAGTCATTCGAGTGCGCAGTCCTCACTCTAGTTCCCACTAAAAGTCACCTCAATAGGACAAGAGGTACTCTTCTCACCCGGGGAAATCCAGGGGACCTAGGAGCTCTGTCAGATTCTCCTGTCACTAAAAATAAAAAGATGTGTGGGTTCACTCTCAAAATCTGAGGTCACTGGAAAGTATTGCAAGATGACTTTATTATCTGGAAAATTACAAGGAACTTAGGAACACTGAGCCAGAGAGAAGCAGAAATTAGTGTGTGTTCATATTATACGTAATTGCTATAATTATTTCACAGCTAGCCAATGTTGACCTTGAAGATAGAAAGGGGGCCACAGTCAAATAATTCAGGCAGTCTTTAGAATCTAGGACAGCAGGGAATGAAAGGATCTTCCTTAGAGCCTCCAGAAACAAACAGCCCTGCTGAAACTTTGATTTAATCCCAGTGAGGCTCAGATGAGATTCAGAGCCTTAGATTCTCCATGCAATGAATTTCTGTTGCTTCAAATCACCAAATTTCTGGCAATTTGTTGTACCAGCCACAGAAAAATTAATACAGTACCATCTTAATTTCTTTTTCTGATCCTAGTTTTCAACTTCTGATTATCTTCGTATTTTTCTACAAAATGAAGAAGCGAAAAGACTCCAAATCTGCTACCGTTCGTGCTGTTTCTTTCTTCCTTTCCACATTGGCCTTCTGCTCCCCCCCTGCCCCCCCAAATAAGTATTTGGACTAGAAGACCCAAGCTGGGCCTGGAGAACATTAGAGCATCATTTGTGTGAAGGTGAGAATTGGGTATCACAAAATCCAGAATGGTACCTCTGGACTTCACTCACAACTGCTGCTGCCAGCTATGAACATTTGGGAGAGATCATGGAGATTCAGGGAAAAAGAGGCAGATGAAGACATCACTGCTTATCATGATTGACAGGAGCATGGTGCTTGCCTCTAGGCTTCCAGGGGGACCAGGGAGGGAGCTGTGTTTATTTGCTCTCTCTGCTACAAACTTCTGGAGCCTGGATATGCAACACCTCTTTGGCTTGCACAATAACTGCTAGTTGGCATTGTTATTCTGTGTAGCACATCAGGAAAATTAAAGCTGTTAATGACTTAATAGAGCTCCATTTTTTTTCCTTACTGGGCATCAGAGTCAGGATTTAAATCTGAGTTGTTTGATTTCAAATGCTTTGCTTTATTATTCCCCAATCATGTTCTTCTTTAGCCTCTTTTTTATGGAGACTTGGACTATTCTGCAAATGTAATGAAAGTAACCATGTCATTTCACACCAAAATACACACATAACCACAAATGTATAAGCATACAACTGCATGCTCATTCGTATGTAATTCTCCTTGGCTTCATGAAGCCTAAACATGGGTTAAGAATCCTGTGTGTTCACTATTTCCTATTAATCAAATTCAGCATGACATAGGGGTTAAGCAGAAGCCCACGAGGCAAGTCTTTGCCCTACGGTTGACTATATAAGAGACTTTGAGAAATGATCTTTCCCCTCCGCAGCTTCTTTTTCTCACTTACAAAGTAGAGATCTTACTACAATGGACCTCCTGGGGTTGTGGTGGGGATTGAAAAGACTGTTACACAAAAAGCTTTTAAAATAGTAAATGCTCCACCATAAGCATTTAACAAATGATTTCTATTATTTGTTGAGTTTGACTCATGAGCACTACACTGGTCAATGGATTTTCAAGGAAAATCTTAGTATGACAGATACAGCAGACAAAGTCCAAGGCATCAATAATTTCAATACCAGGAGAGGAAATGAATCCATATTTTGGACAATGCACTTGCCATCCTTATAGATATTTACTTAGAGAACACTAAACTAAGGTCAGTGGGGATTAAGGTATGAATGCATTTTTATCTATCCAAAGCATTTCTATGATACTTGTCCTCAGGAAATCTGGATGCTGAGAGAGAAAGAGAGAGAGAGAGAGAGAGAGAGAGAGAGAGAGAGAGAGACGTGACAAAATATCAGGAACTTGTGACTTATGACTTTAAGGGAGAAACACTTCAGACTACCCAGTAATTAATGATGAAAGAACATCAGTGTGGAGCTCCTTCGGGATTGAACAGGAAGATTCTGAAAGCACTTGATGTGTTTCCCTTTATATGAAAAAGGGGGAAACTCATGACACTTTGATCAGTTGGGAAAAGCAGTTTAGCAGTCATCATGCTGAGCAAACACACCAGCCTCTTCAATATGAGCATAATACCAAGTGTCCACCAATGCTAATGAATTTAAATGAGAGTAACCATGGTGACAAGAGAAAAAAAATGTAGAAGTGCAAGGAAGCCTTTATGTCACCATTTTCCTATATTTTAGTAGTTTGCCTAAAACTTCTAGACATAGCTTTAGCATGCAAAACATATTTTCAGCCTTCTTGGATATGTTGAATGGTTATATAAACCAAGAAGTTACTACTGGAATAGATTTTTTTCCCTATACAATTTCTATAAATTGACCTACTAGTTTCATCCTATCTTTCTGCTTCTTTTTCTTTCACTTTGTCATGTAATCAAGCAAACCCAGAAGAAATTTATCTTTATGAAAAGCAAAATCAAGGGCAAGAGAGTAGCCAAGGACTATCTATATATCTACTTAAAGATGAGTCACATTTCCTAACGTTAAAGGTAATACTGTTTTCAAGAATTTCCATGATTTCATAGTTGTATCAGAAGGATTTTTACTAAATCCAGAACTTTATAAAGACAAAAGATTTCTTAGAAATGGCTGGAGCTATAAACATTCACTCATGGTTTACTCCGAGTCTCAGGTAGACAAATATTAATAATTGCCCTCAGCAATACAGAAGCACAGTAATTCATCCTCCCTTACTTCAAAAAGTTCAGCATTTAATTGAGCAGCTTGTAAAATAAAGCTAGAACATGAACTTAAGATTTTTGCATAAAATGCAGACCTATTTAGAACTGAAATCTTGTTACTATTATCATTATTATTAGTGTTGTTGCTGTTGTTATTTTGCTGGTGCCAGGGCTTGAACTCAGACATTCTCGTTGAGCTGCTTTGCTGAGCTCTACCACTTACACTATGCCTTCAGCTCTGCTTTTTGCTGATTATTTTTGAAGACAAAAATCATGTGACCTTTTCTGTCTGAACAAGCTTCAAACTGCTATCTCAGCCTACCAAGCAGCTAGGATTACAGGCATAAGACACTGGATCCCCATCTTAGAATTGAAATAATTTCACTGAAGTTCATGCTGAAGACAACTTTTAGAGATGTCACAAAATAGTCATTCAAAGAACATTTTTTCACTCTCTACACTCCACGGGATCATAAGCAATCATAATAATTCTTCTTGGTCAGAACACACAGGGTGTGTTTGGTGAATGCAATTTCTTATATTAACCGTATAACCTAACTGCTTTGCAACTGCTATCACACAAAATCACACACCAATGAAGAGTCCAGTGGCTAAAATAACTTAAAATGTTCGATATGGTTTATAACATGTCTCAGAAGAGTACTGAATTGTCCCCATGTAAGACAGCTAGCAAATTCCTTTAGAGTGATTCTCTTTCTCACATTACTGTCTTTCCTCTCCTCTTGCACTTGCTGTGATTGTCTCAGATCTCTTGTTTCTCTCACTACACGGATTGCAAAAGATTTTCTCCCTAACCTAAAGAATTCCTCTTCCCTTTCCTTGACATTGCCTGCTCAGATCCAGTTCTTCAGCTTTGTCTTCTCCTTTGCCTGCTGTCTTGTTTTGTTTTTTTTTTTGTTTTTTTTTGCCAGTCCTGGGCCTTGGACTCAGGGCCTGAGCACTGTCCCTGGCTTCTTCCCGCTCAAGGCTAGCACTCTGCTACTTGAGCCACAGCGCCGCTTCTGGCCGTTTTCTGTATATGTGGTGCTGGGGAATCGAACCTAGGGCCTCGTGTATCCGAGGCAGGCACTCTTGCCACTAGGCTATATCCCCAGCCCTGCTGTCTTGTTCTTACATAACTAAAGGAGAGTCCAGAGCTAATCTCACAAGTAATTCATCTCCCTCCTTTAGTGGAAATCAGAGAGAGAACCTGGTGAATGCTCATGACTCAATGTCTTTCATTTGATCTCTTTCACTCCCGGGGTCTGAAGAACACAGTTAATGTGATATGCAGCATCTTCAGAAAGGTGTTAAGAGGCTCAATCTGTTTTGAGACTTACATGAGAAATGGCTGATCTCAGTCACTGTGAATGTAGCTGTCAGGCCCAGATGGACGAAGATTCATTGTAGTTTACTACCTTCCCTGCTAGCCATTGCAAACATGGGTTTGTGGGTCTCAATACCTTCCGCCATGATGCCAGGAGAACTGAAGGGTGGATGGAAAGTGAGCAGAGATCAGAAGGTCTGAGTGACTTGACCTGAACATTGCTTTAACAGTTGCAGTCTGATAGATGTGTATATGCACAGGTACCTCTCCTACTTCTTTTCTTCAAAAGAAAAATGCTATTTCATTACTTACTTCCATTTATATGTGAGGTGGAAAGTGAAGATGCTGTTGATGAATACAGGATTTGGGCATCATTGCAACGTTAACGTCTTCCTTCTAAAAAAGAGGTCGAACTCTGTTTTTCTGCAAAGCTTCTTTATATCTCAGCAACATTTTCTTTTCTTCCAGCTACCTTCTTCACCTTTAAAGATTCATTTTTCAAATATCTCCTGCACATTTCCCATGTCCCCAGTTCTCTTTTAGACAGTAGAGCTGGAGTAGTGAAAGAACCATACCTGCTTATTATACAAATTATAAGTACACAGATTTCAAGATAGCGTAGAATTTTAGAGGTGAATTGCCTTTATCTAAGGATATGAACATTAACTGATTCCACAGAGATGGCACTTGTGGCCTCATTTAATCTTTGTCTTAGAGAGCTTGAAGGATTTCCAGGGCAGAAGATCACTGAAGGGCAACTGGGTAAGTGGGAGCTTATAAGAAAGCCGAGTGGGCTGTGTTTGGAGCAATTGGTATGAGTGAAGGTGTGTTGCTCTGATCGGAGATGTAGCTGCAGGCATGCTGTCCATCTCAGTTTCCAACTGCTGAGATGAGTGTGCTGTCCTTCACATGCCACACTCTTCAAATGTACGATAATAACTGATGGACCTTCATACCCAGTACCTTCAGGAATATTACCTCACTGGCTGGAAGAAAATCTCTATCCAGAATGACTACTCCAAAGCAGATCCTCCTGCAGATTTTCAGACACTGAAGAAAAAGAGGAAAGCAGGAAGGGCATCTTAAACACTGAGCATCGGCCTAACACTTCACCATGTGCTGATCAGTAATTAAGATGTTTGCACGCTGTCCTGAGCATTCAAGACCCTGGAGACCGCATGTTGTTAATGGATGTGTTCATTCTGACCTGGATCCCAGCCTAGACTACTAACTTAGCCTCCAACAACGGCCAAATTGCTCCCTTGAAAAATCAATAAAATAGTTCCATTCTGACACTTTTGAAAGTACTCCTGATATTTACAGCATCCTGACAGATTTACTGGTACTACAGAAAATACTTGACAAATCACTGGAATCCTCTCAGAAATATGGACACGAACTGGATATGACTGCTGTGACAGAGATGGACATTTCAGCCCGTATCGCAATTCAGGCTTGGGGGGAGGGGGGAGAGACTCCAAGTCATTGATTTATATGCAGGAAATTCACTGTGTTGTGATGTGAGGATGGGCATTTGTGGGGAGGGAAGGAAGCCATATTGAGCCGAAGCTGTTGAAAGTGAAGCAATCAGAATGAAGCTCTCAGCTGATGACACACAACTGTGAAGCTCATACCTTACCGAGTTCTTTATCTCTGTAATGAGAATAATCCTTAATACCACTGCATTGGCTGGTCATCGGATGTAGGCCTCGCTCAGGAAAAGACTGATCTGAGGCCTGTTGGTTCTCTTTGAGTTGATGGGCATAATTGGAAGGGTTGAACTAAGTTTGACCAGCAGTCTGGCATCTATAACAGTTGGGAATTATGGGAAGCTTGGTGATTAAGTACCAGATGTGTCTGGATAACATACCTCAGCATTCACCACATCTCTGAAGAAGGAGAAGGCCTTGAGTCTTCCTTGCTTTCTTTTTCCTGTGTTTTGCTGATGGGGATCGCTTGATATACCTTTTGCAGCCTTTGCTCCCACAGCTAAGGCTTGATCCTAAGGGATTTAAGATTCAACTGGTTAATTAAAATGAAGCACTGCAAATGTATAGTGTGGGGGAATTGCTTCCTTTTCTAATCTCACTTCTGGTACCTTCTAATGTCACTATTACGAGTGTACTGACCCCAGTTTTCTTATTAGGATATTTAGAAATGTACTCTGTATTAAAACATCATGCAATGCAGTGTAAAGGTACAAGAATCAGGTCAGGACTTAAACCTCATCTCTACCATTCTGGAAGACTGATAATTCAGAGTAAGGATCTTGATTTCTTCAAGATATGAAATATCCAGGATTTTTAATAGTTGGAGTAAGGATTTTTATCAGATAACTTATCTGTGATTCAGATGGATTCTCTCTGACCTTGGAGAAATAATAATAAAAAGGAGAACAAATTGAACAGTAGCCACTATTATCAAGTATGTTCTGTATTTCTTTCTTTTTTTATTTTTATTTTTGTAATCAGTTGTGGGGCTTGCACTCCAGGCCTGGGTGCTATCCCTGAAGTGCTCAAAGCTAGTTCTCTACCACTTGGGTCACAGCGCTACTTCCAGTTTTTGAGAGGTTAATTGGAGATAAAAGACTCATGGGGACTTTTCAGATCTCAGCCTCCTGAGTAGCTAGGATTACAGGTGTGAGCTACCAGTGCCCTGGTTGTTCTGTATTTCTTATAGAGTAATAAAGACCTTGCATTGAATATCCATGTAGTTTTTTTTACATGAAAATGATAAGACATAGTTATGTTGTGGTAATATGTCAGAGGTGTTAATTCAAAACACTGCAAAAAAATCACAACTTAGGAAAAGATCAGCCAGAGTGGGAACAGCAGAGACAGTTGTCGGAATACACATTGCATATAAGTGTTTTTTTTACAAAGGGGGATATTAAAGTCAAGAAATCTGAAATTAACTTTAGGTGGCAGAATTAGGATTTCATCACATTCAGTCTGACTTTATGGACTAAATCTCTTTTCTTACTTAATTTTATTCTTATTTTCTTTTAATAGTTACACAAAGGGATTTCAACTCAATGTCAACTTATGAGAAGAGTACATTTTGATCAGTGTCATCCCTCTTGTCATTCTCTACCATCCCATCTCAAGCCCACCCATTCCCTCAAATTACCTGGTTCCGTTTTCATATATGTACAATTGAGTAGTATGACTGTATTCGCCTACCATTCCCCTCTCCATTCATCACAGACTAAAGTTTTTCTACACTACCTCTCAATCTCAGGATCTCAATAGGGTTGCTTTAAGCCTTTAATTCTACTACCTGGACAAAACCTAAAGCTTCTTGGCCATCCAGCCATCATAGCTATTTTCTCACCAATACCCTCGATTTTCCACTGGATACAATTGCCAGAGTTTATTGGACTGCAGACTAATGTTGTGAGCCATTCTGGGGCAAAGTGATTATTGTAATTACAAAGGATAATAACAGTTATTAAGAGTGATTTGGGCAAAAAGCAAGCTTAAAATTGAGTTTATTTAAATAGTTCAATCAGGAGCACCATTAGAATGGAGGCTGAGGAGGAAATGACTCTCAGGGGGTCTGCAAAAGTGTGAGGAGGGCATTGATGACAAAGAAACCCTCTATAACAATGACAGAAGGTGCCATCGCCTTGTCAGTTCTGCATCACACAGGCTTTCTGACAGTGGCAGAAGTTGGGCAGAAGGTCATTTCCCGAGTCAAAATAAGCTGATTGAGATACAGAAAGCAAAACAGATCATCATGACAGAAGCACTGGGGAAGCATAGAATTGAATTAAAATTTCTTTGGTTTTGTAAGGGATACACACATGAAGTATTCTTAAAGAGCATTCCTTGAAAACCACAACTGGTTTTTATAGGACTCCAAGAGATGTGTGACAATTGTAAATATGTAGAGTACAATCCTATGTGTTGGGGGATGGGGGAAGGAGAGAGAACAATCCCCTGTCGATAATTTGGATATTGGTGGTGATAAAAAGTTGAAAGTGTGTAAGGGTGAATTTATTCAAACACATCACTCACACACACACACACACACACACACACACACATCTCTTAAAGTCCCACATGAAGATTCAGAGAGAAGACCAATATTCATGAAGCTTACCATAATAATTTACATCCTAAATCTAAATTGTATTCATCTTTCACTGCATCTAAATGCAAGGCCTTTCCTTACCTCTTTTGTCTGCTTTGTTCTTGATTTTCAGGGCCCATGGCCTTCTTTACTTAACAAGTCCTCCTTATTCTTAACCTACAGGAATGCCAAAACCTGTTGTCCTTCATTCCAATAAGTAACAGGAAGGAAGGTTGGGAGTCTCTAATTTACTCTTTTATCTTACCTAAATGCTTCCAGAGGTAAATTTTATGCTCATTTGCAGAAATCATCATAATTCACTTGCTGGAAATATGTGTGTCTGCTCTATATATTTATGTACTGAATTTCTCTTTACATCATCATCACCATTATTAAATTATGAATACATTTCAACTCAACTTGCTCTCAGTAACAGGGAATTTGGAAGTAATCAATAGTAAGAAAATTACCAGATATTATTTAGTGAGGCTGCTGTATTTTGCAGTTAAAAAAATGAAACCAGAGAAAAATTACTTAATGGTTCCATTCACTCAGATCATCATTTTCCAGTTGAGTCATAGATTACAAATGAAGTCAGTTTGATAGGACATAAATAACTTGGATCAAGATATACTTAGGATCAAAATCACAGCTCTGCCATTTACAAATTATATGAACTTAACTAAGTCATGTCATCCTCCCCCATTCATTTCATTTCTTGGCTATCTATGAAAACATGATGAATTTTGACAAATGTGGTCCAAGGGTATTATGAATGCAGTGATTGGAACTTTGTTACCTATTGAGGGATTAAAAATTATTATGTGTTATTGTTAAACACGGTAATAGAACTAATTAGTGGCTTTATCAATTAGCTATTACTGTAAAAGAAGAAATCCTAGAATAGGATAGTTAAAATTATAAGCACTTATTATATTTTTTCTTGAATGTGCAGATTGATGAGAGGTTGACTCTCCTAATCTGAAGTTGTTCTGGTTCTTGGCTGGGCTCATTACCTAGATACTGCCCCCTGGAGTTTAGTTCATCTTAATTGGGCTCAGCTAAGCTGTTCCTCTGTCTTTGGCTAGGCTCACTCACATATGCATAGATGGCAGAGGGTTGACCATCGTGGCCGGGGCCTTCTCCACAGGTCTCTCATTCTCTCTTGAGACCAAATGGCTGATTGACACATGCTCTTCTCATGGCTGTGGCACAGGAACAAAAGATGGATAGATCCATGTGAGTCTCAGAAGATGGAAGCACAGACTCAGAACTGTCTTCAAAGCCAGTCCCACAGCTTAACCCAAAGTCAAGAGATACAGCTTATGAATACAATAAATCCACCTTATCCTGAATCTTCTGCACATGGCTTTGATGAAGAATGGCCAAAAAAATCATAAAGTCAAAGGAAATTTCAAACAAACAAAAACAAAAATAAGGCTTGACATATGCCCTAGTGGTATAGTGCTTGCCTAGCATGCATGAGGCCCTGGGTTCAATTCCTTGATACCACATCATCAAAAAATAAATAAAATTAATATATTTTAAATGGATTCTCAAGCAGGCAGTATACAGTTTAGTAGATGAGAAAGTCTTAGTAATCGTCAAGTTGTCAATTGTGTTAAATGGTAGTGTCATCGAGTATTTCCCTGATCCTGATTTTGTAAAAATATGCCTCATCAAAAGCAAATGGTACCCAAAGGCAAGGTAAAAGTTAATTTATTTAATATAAGTGACAAGCAGAAAATTTCAGATTTCTTGAAAAGCAGTGTGTCTTTAGTAGAAGTCGGGTAGTGTTATAACATAAATGAATTAAACATCTATAGTTCCATCCACATTATACTCTATGCATGCCAAGAATTCCATTGTTTCTCTGTAGTAACTTCCTCGGAACCACCTGCAGATATGAAGGGTCCACTGTACAAGATGAGACACCAAATTCCTATCAGAAACAGAATCTATCCCTCTTCACAGTGTGATGACTGCAGTCCAGAATAAACTACCTGTATATTTTATGAACATCTAGAACAGGGGAGCTTAAAGGCTCCAAACAAAGAAATAATGAGAGGGTGATGGTAGTTACCTCGATTTGCTCAATATGTAGTGGATGCATGCATTGAGATATCACACTAAAGTCCATCAATATGTATACCTAAAATAGTCATAAGAAATAATCCCAATCCTTTATTAGTCTAAATGAATTCTAGAATGCTACATAGATAGAAAAGTAAAGCTTTTTACACTAAGCCCACCCAAGATATAAATGCTAATTTAGACTCAAATTACCTGGTAAAATAGAGTTACCTTACAAAGTATTTATGTATCATAACAATCATCCTTCTGAAGTGGAAAATGGAATCAATCACTTGTCATAAAATATCATAAGGCTTACATACAATTTAGCATGTGGCATGACATATAATAACCATTGATACTTATTATTGTTACATTCTTCTTCAAGTCTGTGATGTGTCAGGCATCAGAATGCATTAGCCATTACTTAAGGAATTTAAACATAATGCTCTGCCAAGTTGTAGAATGTCTTATTTTACTTACAAGAAAAAAATTGTTAACGTTTATCATTCCTATTTTCCTCTACCAAATGTGAACCTGTAAATACTAATATGAATTGAGTTCATTGGGAAATTCAGTCTGATTAATCTGTTAATTAGTTCCAATTAGACTTTAGAGGGACAAATGAATGTTATGTGCATAAAAATATTTGAAAGTAACATAGCCAGTCAGCTTTGCAGATGGGCATTAATGCTAAGCCAGCCAGATGCCATTGAGATATGTCCTATTTATGAGGATTCATTGGGAACGCTGGTGGCAGGTACTTTGCATAATGTGGAGTGCAGGACCACAGCACAGCATGGGGTAAATAGAAAGATAAGATGAATGATTGGGAAACAACATTAATTGGGGGAGAAAGCTGGCATTTTGCAATATAGACCTATGAGCAGTGTAGCTAAGGTATTTCCAGGGTATTACCATTAAGTAGAAATTATTCTGCACTTGCTTTCAAAGGTAATGCAGATTTCTGAGCCACGTCTATGTGCTCACCATTGAGAAGATGAGATAGACCAAACATAGTCTCTACTGCCAACTAGTACAAAAATCTAGTGGTGGCTTCAACCGTATGTGCAAGCTAATTGAGTAATTGTCTACACTGTGATCATATCAAAGAGCTGTGGGAACACAGAAAATAAATAAATAAATAAAGTGCATTTAAACTAGGTGGTGATGAAAAGATTCTGACAGATTGGGAAACAAATACAAAGTTAAATGAGATTTACACGGGAACTTTAGTTATTTGGAGAGATGAAAGACAAGAGGGGCTATCTCAGAAATTAGGATGTCTTGCCTGGCATGTCCTGAAACTGTTAAAGCACGAACCAGACCTCCTTTTGTCTCTTTCATGGTTTCATTAATGCTGTTGTGATGATGACAGGCTGCTGAACACTACATAAAAATGGCCCTGGCATCGTGGAAAGCAGTGATTTCATTCCACTAGGATCTATGGGATGAACTACATTCCAAGGGACCATTGGAATTAAGTAAGGGAGCGAACAAGACAGATAACTGACAACATGGTAGCAGCTTTCAATGAGTTTACATTCCAGTGGACATAACAGATAACTAAACAAAGAGGAAGGAGTAGAAGACAACACTGGAGGAGACAAGAGAAATAGCAGAACTGTAGAGAAAAGAGAGGACACTAGGTAGCGATGAGAAAAACCCCGAGAGAGAGAAGAAGTGAAATAATTCCTGGATGACAAAATGTTTGACATGTTGAAGAAGCAAAATGAAAACCATAAAGAGATTATAAAAGCAGTATAAAAGCGATTGCATCTGCCACGAAGGGCAAGCTGGAATTGGAGGAAATTGGGAAGGGAGGCAGGAAGATCTGGTTAGCCTTTGTAGATCAAGGGGATGGGGGTGAGGTTTGTCCTAAGACAAATGGAGTCCATTTGGCTTTTTAAATTATTTTATTTTATTTCCTTGAAGGAGTATGCATTAGTACTAAGGGAATTTCATGTGATAATTACATAGATCTACCCACTGGTTTTTTTGAATATGTTTATTATACTATGTTGCCATTCATCCTTCGTCCTTCCTCCATTTTTAGACGGTATTTTGTGGGTTTTATTATGTTCTCTCCATAAATGCATGTGTGTCTATATTCATGCATATGTAAATATATAATGTGTAATGCGCCTTATCTATATCCCTCCGCATCCTTTCCTTTTCCCTCCTCTCTCCTGTTGATCCTCCTCTTCCCCATTTTAGTATATGTCCCATTGCTACCATCATCGCTGTCATCTTCACATTAATCATCACCATCCTCACCATTATCATCATCAAGATGTTAGGTCTAGATTCCACAAATGAGTAGAATCACTCAATATGGAGTCACTCCACACGATAATCTCCAGATATCCAGTTTCATCCATTAGCTGCAAGGGAGTGGAAATGTTGAAGGGGTGACACTGACCAAGATGGACTGTACAAACTGCTTTGTTGCATGGTGTCTCCTTTGCACAACTACCTAAAGATCATAAAAAAATTATGAAAAGGAAAGACAACTCTGGAAGATAGAGACTAACTAAATTGTTTTCTGAATAAGACTCCAATTGCTCAGGAAACATGAACAAGAACTGACGGATGGAATAGCAGTCAATTGAAAAGTTTCTGCCCATACAGAATTACCAGAAGCAATAGAGATGGCCCACAAAATGGTAAAGCACTTTTTAAAAAGTCTTCACCAGCCTTTCAGTGGATAAAGGCTTAACCTCCAAAATACACCGTGGCAAAAACAAAAACACAAATGATCCAAGTCATAAATTGACAAACAGATTGCAAGATAATTTTCAGCAGAAGGACAAATGGCTAATAAATACGTAGGGAAAAAAGTTCCCCATTTTAGCTATAAAGGAAATGCAATCAAAACTGAACTATGATTCCATCTCACCCCAGTCAGAATAGCGACCACTGAACCATTCTAAGCATAGTTGTAAGCTACTCCATGAGAGGAGGAAAGGAAGATCATTTGCCATGTGGCAGATGGTGGCTGGCCTCGATGCTGCCAACTGGTTGTCAGCACATACGACTGTCATTTCAGGTCACCATGCTTCTGTGAGGTCAGCAGCTAAGTTTCTCAGTCACCATGTTTCGTTCCAAGCTATGTGTTTGTTGTTTCCATGCAGAGGAGTAGCTGTGGTGCCCAGAAAGAATAACGAAGGCAAAGCTTTGTTTCCAGGAGCTGGTGGCATGGAGATAAATGTGCCTACACGAACATCACAGCAGTTGCCCGGCGCAGTCCTGAGGATGAATCACTTCATGGCTGCAGATTAGGAGTGCAGGGGAATTTCTCAGACATCCCCCCAAAGTGTGGCAGCCTCCAAAAATGCCCCAGGAAACCACTACAGATGGGAAGGATTGAGACTTTGAAGATTAAATACATGGCCCTTCAATTGTGATTTAATGGACACAAAGCTAGAAGGCCCAGAACTGAGACCAGAACTCCGGCTTCTCTCCTTCCAATCACACATTCTTTCTACCCTGTCACGTTGAATGTATGACCATCCATTTATTACAGTTCAAAACGTAACTCATGCCCTGGAAAACAGACTCCAGCCCTAGACCAGAGTCTTATGCTGTAGGTATATTATTCACTGATAGATCAGCCGGGGAAACAAAGAATTGAGTTGGAATTCATGATATAAGCCATCCTTAGCTGCTGAGCCTTTGTCAAAGAACACTTTATCTGCTGACATGTTGACATCTCTGAGTTGAAGTCAGTCGTGTGGGAACATCATAAGAGGGGCTGAGACATGCCTTTGTGGTATAAATAATGTGCCTGAATTACTGGGTGCCCAATAGCTCATGAAGAACAAGAACTTGTGATATACAGGACCCCGCCTCTGGAAGCACAGGGCAGTTGTAAATGCCATAAATGGATGAATGACTACCAAATCTCTGACCCAGGCTTCCGGAAGTCAAAGTCCTGAGGCTCAGCAGATGGGAGTCACACTGCAGAGCCACCCAGCACAGTGTCCTGACCTCCCCACTGCTCCCTCCATCATACCAGGCTCTCCACTCCCCCTCCCTCACCGTGACTGCAGCTACTCAGGCTGTCCACCTTCCCAGAATTCCCTCTCCTTGTCACTGGCCAGGGCCTTTAACAGCATAACCTTTTCCTGCCCCATCCAGGCAAGTTCTGCTCCTCTACACTTTCCCCATTTCAGGAGAATGCTTTATCCTGACACTGGGAACTCTCTCCTTTTCCTCTTTCTATGTACATCTTCTTCTCTACACCCATAATTCCAAAGTGCATAACATTTCTCTTTTTAATTCTTAGTGTCTCGAATGGAGTCGACACACCAACGATTCCCTAGCACCCACTTGAGTCACCTCAGGACCTCCTGGCTCCTCTAAATTGCTAAGAGGTCTGCGGCAGGGCCTAGAAGTTGACACGGCTAGCAAGTTCCCAGATGATGTTGATGTAGCCACACAGAGAATAAGTTTCCAGAGCCATTGTTACATACTATGGTTAAATATGACTGAAAATGCTTATTATGCACTCATAAGTGGTTAGGGGTATAGGCTAGAAATTGCCAGAACCTATATTTAAATCTCAATTCTCCAAGCTAGAGTGTCTTAGCAAGGGACTTAAGGTCTCTGAAACTCAATTTCCTTATCTAAAAATATGAGGATAATAAAAAATAATACTAAAACACTTGCCACGATCCCCCATATAGCATTCCTCCTAGCATTGTGAGCTATAGGCAGAAATACCAAAAAATAGGAACACGGGAAATAAGGCAGTGCAACATTCTCCAGTGAGAACCAGCCTCGCTGCCCCTACCCCCCAACACACACACAAGAAGCCCAGCAGTGAGTTTAATTAAATACTACACACATTTACTCACTGAAGGATCTGATTTCCTTCTCATAAACAGATAAGAGAGCAGTGATGTATGACAGACTCCAGGGTGCTGGGAAGAATTTAGTTTGAATTTTCTACATCAATCAAGTGATTCATACATACAGCCACTTCAGGGGCTGGCTTACAGAATTGAGTCTGGTGTGTTTTCCATCAGGGCCTGCCTCTAAAACCCTCTCGTTAATAGATAATCAGCTTGTGCTGATCCGCTCGCTCCTGGGCTGCCTTGCAGAGTTGCTGTTTCACCCTGTGCTGTGATTTAAGCCCTGCTAACAGTGGTGAAGATAAGATTTCTGTTGCCTCTTTTCTCATTAACCTTATATTATGGCTTTGTCCCACAGGTACACACTTCTTAAAGATAATGTTATGAAAAGGATACTTCTTTTTTAAATCCTAGACTGGTTTGACAATTTTCCATCTCTTCTTGCAAAGGAAATAGTTTGGGCAATCTTCAAATTATGGGTTTGATAGTAAGAGATCGTTTACCCATAGTCTAAGCTCCAATTTCTCCTGAGTAAAAAGATAAAAGTTTCAAAAATACCATCTAACAATTGAGGTCTTACTGTATGAAATTGGGGGTTGTGATTTGTCCAACATTCACTTTGTTCTCCTCGGAACCTCCCCATCCTAGCAGGGAGACTCTGCTATTATTTCTGTTTTAATAGGTTAAAACTTGTCTCAGTGGGCATAAGGGTACATTGCTTACAATCTCACCTACCAAGGAAGAGGAGGATTATGATCTTGAGGCCAGCTTGTGCTTATCTCAGACAAAATATAAACAGTAGGAATGAGGGTGTAGCTTCATTGGTAGAACATTTGCCTAGCAAGTGTGAGGCTCTAGGTTCAATCCCATGAACCCCCCTCTCTTTCTCACACACACACACACCACCACCACCACCACCACCACCACCACCACCACCAAAAAGAAAAGTTAAATATCTTGCCTTAAGTTTGGACAGATAGTAAGGGAAATATTTGGATCTTGATTCCAGGCATATGAAGCCTGGGCTCTGAACACTGGCTTTCTAAAATGTACACAGGACTCATGTAGCGATCTCTTAAAATATGGGTTAGGTTTCAAGAAGTGTGAGGTGAGGTGAAGCACCTGCATTTCTCACGGGTAAAGCTTATAATTTGGTCTAAACGTAGCCTTGGTTTGAGAGTG
Source organism: Perognathus longimembris pacificus (assembly GCF_023159225.1). Taxonomy (NCBI): domain Eukaryota; kingdom Metazoa; phylum Chordata; class Mammalia; order Rodentia; family Heteromyidae; genus Perognathus; species Perognathus longimembris. The sequence continues at coordinate 11,428,683 of NC_063172.1, forward strand.
CACAACTTACAGCAAGAAGGCTGTTCTGTTCCATTGGTTCAAGCCACTTGGCTTCATCTTGTTTCTGTTGGCCAAATCTCCCATATTCTCCGAGACTTCCTCTTTTGATTTGATAAGCATTATTGAGTTTATCCTACACTGTGAAAATCTACATTCTAGACACTGGATATGAGAAACACAAAAGTTAAAGGAAAAAAGTATTGCCTGGCTACACTGGAGTACATAGTCTGGAAGAAATACAGTATAGACTTAGCCATGTTCAGCAGAGTATTGTATAGCCTCAGCTGTAGGCTGAGTTTAGGATTAACCTGTCTGCATTCTTCCTTTGATTACATTTCAGTGAGCTGAGGGAGTATCCTCTAAATAGTAAATGGTGGCTATGAAGTTGGACCAAGGCAGATCCCATGTCCCACGAAAGAGTTGTCAAGGAGAGTGTGCTAATAATTCCACATCCTCCACAGACCTTCACCATAAATATTAATTGTCCTTGGGTGCTGAGGGCACTGGGATTTTATGCAGTGTCTTGTCAAAAGTTGTAAAAGGGGTTCTTTCACACCATATAAGTAGTTCTTCATCTAAGCAAATTTTCTCCAAGGGAATATTTGAAAATGTCTAGAAAAACTTTGGTTTTTAAAATTCTTCCTATTTTATTATTAATTATCTTTAAGTAGTTGTACAAAGGAGTTGCCATTTAACAAAGGAGAGTATGAAAACAGTGTATCTTGATCAATGTCACCTCTTTCAACATTTTCACCATTCCTTCCCTGCCACTCCTTCCTTCCTTCTTCTTAATTGTGTAGGGTATACATTGGATCCTTTTCTGCATTTTTCCCCTCTTCTCTTCTTTATTGGTCTCCTAGTTTCCCCCCGGTTCTGCCCCTTTTGCTTACCTGCTGGAGACACTTCCTCTCAACCGTCTTTGTTGGGTAGAGGTCAGGAATGCTGTTCCTATAAAATGCATTACAGGTTCCTCCTCTTCCACACTCTCTGCCTCTGCTCCTGCCAAAGTAGTCCCCATGCTGAGAAAAAGCCATGGGACACAGCTGTAATTCCTAATTTTAAAAATGAAAGAATCTGGAGCTGCCTCGGGCCTTGCTACGGTTCGTTATCCAGGTTCGTTTGAAGCTGTGTGTATCTACAGACCACAGAGAACCCCAAATAGACTTAGCCGCTAATTTGACCGTCTGGGACATTATTTTGGCTGCTAAGACCATCTGTAAGCAAAAGTAAGAAATAATCTCTCCACATTATTCCCAGTGAATGGAAGGAGTTTAAAACTCAGGGTTAATGGTGAGAGAATCACAGGGAAAGAGAAAGAGAAGGTGGATTGTGGGGAAGCAGAAAACCACCACCCTAGACAGAAGACCAGAGAAGAAAGAGAATCTGGGGAGCTGGTTAAAACTAAATAAGATTGGAGTGGGAAAAGGGTACGCTAGCTGATGAGAAGAGAATGGAGATCAGATAAGAAAGTTCTTCGTGTCTAAGGAAAGACTGGGTTTTCCTCAAATCTAGAAAAGTCAGTGGGCACTTCTAGCTCATCTACAATTCTTTCTCTGTAAAGCCCACCCAGAAAAGACCCTCCTTCCAGCAGTGAATCATTGGCTGCCATCCCAAGTTCCCTCTTCAATGGTTAACATCCCTTTCTTACCTCAGCCTAGCGGGAATCCCTATCCAGATGCCACTAGAACTGTGAACTTCCTGCTCTGGTGTAGGGGTATCATTGGTCCTGGATCCCTATTTCATTTCGCTTTGTGTCTCTTTGCCTATTTCTCTGTCTCCATGGGCATTTTCTTCTTCAATTTTGGATGAATTTTTATGTCTTTCACTCTACCCAAACTTTGACCTGCACGATCTGACTTACTGAGGTCACTAACCATCCATCTCAAAGGTGACTGGGAGCACTATGCCACACAGGGTTTTCTATTTTAAAGCTGGACACACTAGGAAAAAACACAATGGAGTGGCTAGTGTACTGTTTCATGTTGTTTTGTTTTGTTTTTCCATTCACAACATGTCTGACTCACTTAGTTGCAAGGCCGAGACTATTTCAAATTCAGCATTGGTTTCTAATTCATTCCCGTGATGCTTACTTAGTTCCATTTTGGAGCTTGAAAGTAGCTTTTAATCATCTTTTCCCCTCAACCCCTGACACGCCTCTACTTCTCATACTGGTGACATTACTCAGCAAAGGTAAAATTAATTAACCACAAAAGCAAGGTGAGGATAATCATAAACAGCTTACAACACAGCCTGGGGAAATCACTTGTCAATGGTTCAGAAAGATGCACCGTGTGCAGCTCATATGTGTGTGTTTCCCTAATGCATTTCTAACGTGCTATTTTTCCCTCTGTCTTGACTTCTGTTTTTTAGCTAGAAATAATGTACGTGCCCTGCACTGCTTTCAGCCTTATTGTGTTGTTCTAGTGCCTACAGCTATTTGTACTCCAACTGCTCCCTTGCAGCACAACTTGGTTTACATATTTCAGTTTTTATGTGAGTCAGCCTCAGGCACATTTGTTCTCCTACCTGAAAATTCCCAGCCCTATCATCTGTCATTTCGGGAGCTACAGTGGAATCTGACCTAACAGGAGAGAGCAAGGACTGTGCAGGTATAACAAACAACGCAAAGGGGGAGAAGCTCGTTGCAGCTCTGTAACAGTATGAAGATATTTGCTGGAATCTGAAATGCATTCCAGTAAAAATGGAGAAAACCATATTCCATCCCTACACTGTTCACCTGCCAGGTATCTTCTCATTGGCTCTGTATGTCCTAAAGCAAGCTGATTCCAGCAATATGTGGGAAAATAGAGCCTGGTCATAAAGCCTGTGGGAACATGTTTGGAACTTGGCTAGTGCATGGAAAGCAGATGTTTGTGACAGAATCGATGGCCTCCCACAATGTGGCCATGGACTTTTCCTAGCCTCCCCTTCCTCCATACATGTCTGATTCAGCTAACACTAAGGGATTCCTCCACATTCATTATGTCTTTTCATGCTTTTACTCCTCATTGCTTTTTATAATGATCACAATCAGAATATTTACTACACTCCACTCTCCCCTTCCTAGCTGGCTAAATGTCTACCGAATTTTTGAGGATCTGTTCACACATTGTCTCTAAAGGCTTTCTGCAGTCCAGCAAACATTTATTTATACCTCTCTGCTCCCACAGCATAGTGAACATGCTTGTGTGTATCTGGTTACCATAGGTCTTTAAGCTCTGGAGAGTATGCCTGTGTGGTGGACCTGGGAGCCCCTATCGAGATGGAGTGGCAGTAGGTTACATGAGGAATGTGAACCTGTGTATAGAAGGTACATGCAAGACCCCACCTAACTGAAGGAGACTATGCCCGGTGGAACACAGAACTACACAAAGAGACACAAAGCAGAACTACATGGGACCCAGCAAGAAGATATCCAGGGCAAATAAGACAGGGCAAGGGCTTTCACAAGTAGGGGATTAATCATTTTCCCCATTACTACCAAGACTTCTGATGACACTTTCTGTAACAGGCATGTCTATGTGCTCTTCCAGGAAAAGAAGCTCTGCAGCTGACCTGACACAGAGTAGAGAGTTGATAAGAAGGTTTGCAGGCATGGTTACCACCTCCATTTTGCATAACCATTTTGGCTTCCTAGAAATTAACCAGTAGGATTTAAGTCAGCCAAGACCCAAACTCAGTTGCCTACAAGGCACATGCATCTGTTTTTTAAACTGGTTAGTTGGGTTAAAACTGCTTTCTAGAAGGTTAGCAATGTGAACCTCTTGTGAAGGATTCAGTCAAGATACTCAGTCAAATGAAGCCTATTCCTAATTGTAACCAATGATTCCTAAGTCATTTGTTTTTACTGGTTTGCACTGTTCCTCATTGTCTAGATGGAAGACTTTTAGCCTGGGTTGAAGGTTAGTGTAGTAGACAGTTCACAGTGTGCATCCCTGATCTGCCAATGATCTACAGACGGTGTTATAGAGCACATCAGTCGCTCCATCACTCATTCTGATCATCTTGAGAAGAAATTCCTAGCTGCCCCCAGTAATAAGAACAGAACCACTTTATTTCTGGTAAAGACTGTGAACTATCTAACTATTTAAGGGGGGGGGGGATTTTGAAATATCCTTTTGGTTGCCAACTCTTATAAGATATTTTTGGAATGTAGGTATTTATAACATGCAAATTAATCTGAGCCTTGCTATTTTCAGATCATGCTTTGTTTCTCTTTATCCTTTGATTCCTAATTTTAACCTATTACAGCTTGTTCTATATTATGCAAGTTACCTTAAATCCCTTTTGCAACACACATGGGGTTCAACAGTAGACAATGTTGCACCATAAGTGGTAGCGTGAGAAAAATCTGTCCCTTCAATTGCAGTGTTTTCGCAAAATTATCTTATTTAAATGAAAGCAATGCTAGACAGGACTATATAAGATAATATATTAAACTATCATCCCCCACTTTACACCTCATGTTCTGTTGTTAAGATAAAAAATAAATATACAGTTGGGACTCATTTGCTCTTGATATAAAGCTGAATAAGGGGAGTAAAAATAGAGAAAGTATAATGAAGTACTGTAACAATTTTCAGTTTTTCACACATTAGAATGATAGGATGGACTTCAAGAAATTGAACGTTGACTCAGATCTATCTCCTACATTTTAGTATACATAAAGTGGATGGGAAAGCTTCATTTAACCAAAGTTGAGAGAGAAATGATAACCAACGGATCTGACTAATTATTAGATTGGTATTTGAAACAAAGCATGTCCTCACTAATTACCAAGCTAATGAATTGTAAGCAAGAGTCATATAAGCGCCACACCTGGTTCACTATTCACTGTAAGATAATGACCTCAGAATATATTTGGCTTTGGATAAGGAAAAGAGAAGATGGTCATTAAAACATTTAATAATAACATGATAATATCTGTTAAAAATGCTGAAAACTATACTATGTGGAGGAATATTGAACACATCATTATGGAACACAGTGAATAGAATGAGCTTTGACTGAAACCTAGCTCGTTCAAACCTTGGTCAACACTGTTAGTAATTTGCATTACGTTTCTTTAGTGTCTGGTGCTTTGTTCCTAATGAGAATATATTTAAAAGATTACTTTTCTCCCTAGAGAGGTAAATGAGTAAAACAGAAAACATGAGAGCTGTATGGAATTATAAAGAAGGTAGGAAAAAGGAAACAAAATTTGGAAATTAGTCTGAATTGAGTCTAAAATATAGTCTCGTCATTATAATATAAATGTCATGAGAAATGAAGTAAATGTATCTGTGTGCAATTAAATCATTCTAATTTTATCAAAACTTTATAAAACAAGTCTGGGATAGTCAATATACCTCATACATTCCATTTCTTTTTTACTTGAATGAAGTTTACTCTATTACATTAATTAAAAGTCAAAAGGCAGAAATCAATTGCTACAGAAACTTCCAGAATTAACCATGTTGGTCACGTAGAAAAAGAAAGAGGATTAATTCAAAACCATATTGACTGATTATATGATCTTAGGCAACACTGATTGCCGCCAACTTCCTTCCACTGTAAGCAAAAGGGATAGAAATTGCTTTCTGCCTGACTCCTACGGTTGATACCCATCTTCAAATGAATTCATATTTGTAAAATATTTTTCAAACTATAATATGCTGCAGAATGTTTCCTTTCACCATAGTCACGATTAAATATGCCACTGTCAAGTGATCAAAGAGATGGAGGGTTCTGGGTGACAGCTCACGCAAGCTGTCCAAGGGTCAGAGGTCGGTGAGAATGCGGAAGCTGGGAGGGGGCCCTGCTTTATTGAGTGAAAGTAAAGAGAGTGTAAAGGAGGAACATACCCCACAGCACAGGAGGAGTGAGACTTCCAATACCCTGAGGAATGGTGTGGGGGACGATTTAAGGCTTTTTGGATTTGAGGGAAGGGTGGGTCCTAGTATCCCTGGCATGGGAAAGGTCCTTCACAATGAAGAGTTTTAAGTGACAGTAGTGATTATATAATAGTTTTCTAACTGTACATATCCCTTCCGACAAAGCATTCTGTTATGATATTAATGATCTGCAGTACATAACAATGAAGCCTTAATTAAGATATTTCTCTTGAACTTCCTTTTAAAGGTAGCCAAGCGCAGAGCTGTACATTGTCTTAAGGGGAAATCATATTTTGCCGAACACACATCCTAGTTATCAGGATGTGATGTTCATTCCTCTGGCCCATGGGCAACTTAGCAACTGTTGATGGCTGTGACAGAGGAAATAGGAGAGATCTTAAGTAGTCCTTGAACAGGAGCAGATCCATAGGCCAGTCTTGCAAATGGTCATTTCAACCATGGACCCTGTTTCATCCAACTACTTCCCATTCATCCACATGTGTACCCCCAAGCAATCTCCCTTTTACAACCATATAACAATTATCATTTTACTTAGATCTGGATTCCACATGTCAGTGAGAACATGTGTGATATCTGTCCTTCAGAACGTTACTTATTTCACTTAGCATGATGATGTACAGTTCTACCCATTTGGTAAATGACTTTTTTGAAAAGTCAATATTTTCTACAAAGAAGAAAACAAGTGCAGGACTGTCTACTTGTCTCTAGAAATGAGTGAAAAGGGGACCACTGGGGAAGTGGAAGGAAAAAAGAAAAACAGGGGACAAGAAAGAGTAATAGAAAGATGAACATAACCTAATTACATCATATATATATGGAAATATCCCAACAAAAGTAATTTACATGATTAACATGCACCAATTTTAAAAACTGAGACAAGCATATATTTAACTAAGTGCTTATAATCAAAATAAATGAAAAGATAAGAATTTAAATCCATATGCTTAAATTTTAAAAACTCATTCACTCACCCAATGCTTCCTTGAATAAAAGTCCTTCTAGATATTAGCCTGGAAACAGCACTATTAGGTAGTGTTAGTGTTTTAATCTGTTTTATTTCAGATTGAGAAATGAAAAATAAGAGAGCTTAAACCATTTAAGATTTTCACCTTAAAAAACAGTTCTTCCAAGTTTATTTCTTATTATGACAGAGCACACATAGTCCTTGTTTTCTTGCTGAATATAATCAAAACATTGGACAAAAGATGAAAGACGATTCATTTTGGGCATATATCAGGAAGTGTTCATTATTTATGGAAGCAAAGTACTGGCAAAGTTTTAGTGATGCCCAGGTGTCATATTTTACTAAAACATGAAAATGATGAGCAGATGGTTTTTAGGGTAATATAAGAAACAAATACAGGTGGTCAGAGAAAAGATGAGCAATTCCTTTATTGGACAAATTGGATTCGATGTATTTGAGGACAACAGCCAAGAACTTTGAGAAAGATTAACACAGATCTTACAAATCTTAAAAAACAAAAGATTGAAGAAGAAAAAGAAAGCATCCAAGATCTGAGAGAAGGGCAAAGTCAAATACAAGTGCACTTGGAGTCCCAGGAGAAGAGAAAGCATGAAGGCACAGAAGAAATAACCACTAAACACTTTCCAAGAATAATGGAAGCTATCAAATCAGAGACTCAGCAAGCTGAGAGGACTCAAAAACTGAAACACTGAAATAGTAAAGCCATCTCTAGGCACTAGTAAGTCAGACTTCAGAAACCAAAGTCAAAGAACTGGAAGGGAAAAAGGCATTATACGAAAAACAAAGATAAAAAAAAATGTAATAGGTCTCCCATTAGAAACTATGCTTCTGCCGGAGCAGCATCTTGAAAGCACTGAAATATACTGCCAACGCTTGGTTCTACACTCAATGAAAATGTCTTTGAATCATGAAAAGGAATTGCTGGTTGGTTGTTTTTTTCTTTTTTTAACACAAAAGCAAAAAGTATCAGCATACCTGTGCTACAGCAATTGTTAAAGCAAAATCTTTAGGTAGGAGGAAAGTCAAATGGAACTTTGGAAGAATGTCATCAACAACATAAAAGATGATTCGAAGGTAAATATTAAATGTTTTGCTTCATAAGTTTAGTCATTTTAAAGGTAATTTTCACTAATATCTATCTATTCCTAATGTAAAATTAGTAATGATGCGTTGTAGATTTATAGCACATATCAAAGTAAACATATCACAGATGATCACAAAAGATTAAAGGAATGAGCTAAGAGTTTTACATGATATAGGAAAGGTTATTGGAAAATAAACATATATAAATATGTAAATATCCACATTCCTGTATTAACTGGTATAAAATACCCATGAAACATATATCTGGCATATACTTGGTATTAAGAATTCATAAATGGGTCCTACTAATCAAAATATAAACACCTGAGATAAAACGATAAAATATTTGAATGAGAACTTTAACAATATTACATAGAATACAATGAGTCCATTGAGAATTATGGACATCATCAATTGTTTGGAAAGTATAAAATTACATGTAGAGGAAAGTACTGCATACCTCATTGGATAATGAAGTTTTATACTCTTAATAAAATTAATTATGGGGGAAAGGAGCAACTGGAATATTCATAGGTTGCTCCTGGGAGTGTAAAATGCTTTACAGTATTTTACACAGATAAGTATTAATAAGATGTTTGCACAAATACTTGTTCAAAAATGTTCATGACAGCTTTATCCAAAACAGCTAAAAACTAGAGACAGACCAAATGGTCATCTATAGATAATATAATGAGTTACTGATATATATCATATATATTATATATAACAATAATATATAATAAGCGAAATGCAATATACAATATAAATATAATGTATAGTATTATATAATATGTGACATATTATATATGATATGTAAAATATCAGTAATATATATAATGTTATGAGCTACTGATACACCAAGAAGCATAAAGATTTTAAAACATATAGACTTTTCAAAAAATCTATATTCAATGTGCATGAATTTCAGGAAATACAAATATCAATAGGAAAGAGTTGTTGAACAAAAGGGAGATTGACTTAAAGACGTCATGAGGGAATTTTCTGGTACAAATAGAAGGTTCTTGACTAAATTGTGACAAGATAGTCACATCTTAAAGCATCACATTCATATTCTGTAAATTTCAGTGAAGATAAATTTTCTCTCAAGAAAAGGAAAGAAAAGAACCTAAAGCTCCTGCTTTGCTAAGTTCAACTGGTCAGCTATGTACAACATATCTAACATGTGTCAGTGTGAAGGTATAGAGATAGGAAGGTAAAAATCATTCATACAAAGAGGGAGGAACTCATGTTAGGAGATAACATAGCTGTGGGAATTTATCTAGTGGAGGAATTACAAATAATTTTTCTCAAGTAAATGATTCCATGGCCAAAAGATATGTCATTTTTGTTATAGATAAATTATCTAGTTATTTTGTCAGAGATGTCTAAAATCAGGAAAGGTACCAGTTGGGAGAATGACAAAGGAAACATACGTTCATCTCCCTGAGACAGGTAGCTATGTGTCCTGACTACAGAAGACCTGCCTATCCATTCAAGGTCACTTTCAATTTCAGTAATTTGTATGGCACACTGTAGTGGAAAGACTTTTTTAAATAACCAAGGTTCAAATTCCACTTCTATTATTGAACTTAGCTATAAAATCATATCATTGCAATTAACTTCCTGCCTAGCAGCCCACAGCCAGCACAGTGATGGAGCTGGGCATCCTGAAACAACTTGAATTTCAGTTTAGGGTTGAGGGTGATTATTTATTTCATAACAAAGCAAGTATACTTCTCTGAGAACCAAGGAAATAGATTTAAAGAACATGGTCTACACTAGGACCAGATTTCCCCTTGTCCTATTTAGCCATTCTCTGCACACAAATGGCAGCCAGAATATGTTTCTTTTCCTAGTGCCTCTTACTGTACCCCTTCCCAGAGTGCTGCCAAAGAATGACTGGAATCATCTGTGTTATGTGAGTGTCTGGAAGTTTCCTCTCCGCCTACCTACAGAGTCCATAGCAAGTGGCTATGTGGCAATGCAAAGTTCAGCTTCATATCTAGAATAGAAGGAAGCCAATGTGTAATTATTCTGCAGGGCACCCTTCAAGTATTAGGCTGAGGTTAATACCAGCCAGAAGTTGCATGCCTCCAGGACTTTCTTCCACTATTTGTTTTCTTTTGCCGGTTGTAGGGCTTGGACTTGGGGCCTGAGCACTGTTCCTGGCTTCTTTTTGCTCAAGGACTACACCCTACCATTTGATTCACAGCACCACTTTTGGCTTTTTCTGTTTATGTAGTGCTGAGGAATCGAACCCAGGGCTTCATGCATGCTAGGCAAGCACTCTACCACTAAGTCACATTCCCAGCCCCTCTTCCACTATCTTTTACCACTTTATTGTGATAGCATTTTCTAAAGAAATCACTTGGTCATGAATTCCTACATCAGGATTATTTTCTAGTAAACTCATGTTAATGGAGCAGAGCAGATCTCACCTTTGTCGTGGGAGGTGGACCCACACAGGTCTGGTCTAGGGTGCTGTTGATTGTGCGGGATCCTGAGTCAGGCTTCAACAGGGATATTTGATGGACAACCATTATTCATTGCTTCTTGAAATCTCAGGTAATATTTAAGGAAGAGCCCCAGGTGGATAACTCACAGAGAGTAGCAGCATCAACATGGAAGAACTATGAGCCCAGCACACTAAAAAGAACAACAACCTAGTGGGTCATTTTCTGATTCAGAATGCATTGTGCCAGAACTTTCTGACTTCCAAATCAATTTCAAGACAAAAGAGTCTACATCCTGTTTGATTTAAAACATTTGCCACAGGTAACTATCCCACATCACAAACCCTATCACTGTGGAGAGAAGTGTGGGACAAAAGTCTGGAGAGTTTCCATATACCAGACATCCTCTTTGATGTGCCATTCAATTCATCCAGCACTTGTTCCAACTACCACAGTGCTCACTTTAATGATGTACAGAAAGTCTCCAAGATTGAAGCAAATTATACAAAAAATATATGGTTTATAGGATCTGAGTTTTTAAATCAGTTACGTCTAGATCTGAAGCTGATACTCAACCCCATGCCTTAAGTAGCATGCTTTCTACAATTTTCATAAGGGTCTTTTATATTTCATTGAGAAGGCAATTGCAAATATTGCAAACAATATATAGTTCTATTAACTTAAGTCATGTGAAGTAGTCCACCATTAGGAGATTGTAGAGCAGGAGATACAGGGTTGGTTTGACCCCTCCCCCCCACCCCGCCCAACAATCTCCATAGGAATCCAGAATCATCCCTGCCCTCCTCTTTCTGCTTATCAATTTCAGCTAACTAGTTTTTCCTCTTGAGTTGCAAGATAGGATTATTATAATTTTCAAGGTCAAGACGTGAGAGGGAAGAGAGAAAGGAAAGAGGGAGTATCTTTGTCATTACCTCTCATTTCAATTATTCTTAAAAATTCATTTATAAGTCATTGAATTATATTAATGACCACTTTCCATTGCAAAAGTATCTGAAAAAGTCAATATCTGACCAAAAGGAATTGAACAGTTATTGTTGGGTTTTTTTTTTCTCATAATGATTCATTTCATAGGGTGAGCAATATCTTTGAATCATATCAAGTTTCTATAAAATGCAAAAGAGCTGTGTGATGGTTACTAGAAAAGCAAAGCTTGTTATGGCAAGAAATGGATCTGAAAATTTCTGGGTTTTTTTTCTTCTTCCCATTCAGATTATATTCTACAGGTCCCTGGAAACACAAAGAACAGGTTTTTTTTTTTTTCTCTAAAGGGTAGGCTGAGAGTGTTCTAGAAGGCAGGTGTTCAGAGAAGTCTCCAAAGCCATTGGTTTCACTCATTTCTTGACAACACTGGAGATGAGAATGAAGACTAATAAGAAGAAAGGGAATTATTTTCATGTTCATTCTGTCACAGCCATCAACCCCAATAACAAACCACACAAATGGACAAAGTTCATCCCCAGGGAAGCCAGCACGCTAAATGAGAGCAATATCTCCAGTAAGAGCAGTGCCCAAGTATGATGACCAATCGATGGTTTCAAATGCCAGCCTGATCCCTAGAAACTCATCTCTTTTTGCTGCCACCAACTATCACTTAAGATGAACTTAACCTTGGCACCAAAGAAGGAACTGGGATCTTTCATTTCTGAGGTCTTACGTGCTAGAGAGGAGGGAGATGCAGAAAGGGAGACAGATTGAGAATTCAGGAAATCTAGTTCTGGAGAACGGATAAATGCAGAGAATTAATGCACCACATTTGACATACTGACACCTGGATAGAAGTGCCAGGAGGAATTGACTGAGTAAACAGCTTTTGTCCTTCTGCTTGAAATTAATACTTCCCACATGATAAAATTCTGATTAAAGGTAAAAGGCTCAATATCCTAAGCAAACCTTTGATTTACTCTTTTACTCAAAATTCTTAATTTTATATTGGTATAAATTCACATTGATTTTACTAATAATAGTAAATGTATGTTGTGTTACCACTGTGAAATCCACCCTGAGCCCTGATGCCATATGGAGATGAATAGATAAATATAATGTAGAATATACATATGCAGTAGAATTTATTCACCCATCAGAGAGAACGATATTATGTCCTATGCAGGAACATGGATGGACTTGGAAAAATTATGTTGAGTGAAGTTAAGTCAGGCTCAGAGATAAAAGGAGCATGTTTATTTCTGTGGAAATCATATCTAAAATATAAACATACATAAATGCACATAAGTTCTGTTGTTTTTTTTATTTTCCATAAAATAAAGAATGGAGGTTGATATTCCATTGAATATCTTATCCCATGTAAATGTATTGGGTAAGTAGAGTTTTAAAGACAACCTTGGTTACAACCAGGTAGGAATAAACTTCCACATAGTCTTGCTCATAATATGCTCAGTATTTGCACTAATAATTTTGTGTGTATATGTGTGTGTGTGCTGATTCTGGATCTTGAACTCTGGGGTATACCTAGGCTTTCTTGTGGTAGTGCTCTACCACTTGAGCCACAGATCCATTTCCAAGATTTGGTGGTTATAGAAAAGAGTCTCATGGACTTTCCAGTCTAGCTTATAATTTATATCCTCCATTATCAGCCTCCTGAGTACCTCCATTTCAGTTTTGATAAATAAGACAATAATATGTAAAGCAATACTAAATAATATTTACTTCCATTTTAAAATGTTTTCCATGGACCAGGATTCTTTTAAATATTATCCACAAGATACAGTATGTATTCTTCATAACACTTGATAATACAAGAGGTATCATTACATTTTATATACTAAAAATAAAACAGAGGCTAAGTAACTTGGACAAGTTCTCAAGTAATAAGCTGGCACTAATATTTTAATTCTGTTAGATTGACTTAGTTTAAATTAAAAGTCAGATTTTTAAGACCCACATAATTTCCTGCAGAGTTTAATTCTAGCCTTTAGATAATGAAAGGATTATCTGAAAATGACTAAATCTACCCAGTGGATTATAATGTCTTATAACTAAACTAACTTTAAATAAAAATACATAGAAAAAACAGATAATACTAGAAGGTCCTGTTATGAAACAAGCTTATTATCTCAATATTTCTGAATTTTCAGGCCATTTATTGCTGCAGGGTAATAGTCATTTTTTTTTGCCAGTCCTGGAGCTTGAACTCAGGGTCTGAGCACTGTCAAGGCTAGCACTCTACCACTTCTGGCTTTTTCTGTTTATGTGGTACTGAGGAATCAAACCTAGGGCTTCATGCATGCTAGGCAAGCACTCTACCACTAAGCCACATTCCCAGCCAGAAATAGTCATTTCTGGATGATGATTTTTGTCCTAAGTCTATAATTTGCATTTCTTATGTGTGGACCCCTGGTTCACTGAATTGAGTGAATTTACTCCTTAGTTCATAGCATGTTGTCGTCATCCTTCCTGTGAAGGCTCACATTCATTATTTTATTGCTCTATTTTTTTCTTTTTTAACTATGGATTTTATTGTTACTGTAGAAATAATATACAGAGGGGTTACAGTTACATGAATCAGGTAATGAGTACAGTTCTTTTTGAGCCATGTTTCCTCTTCTCTTGCTCTCTCCCAGTTTTTCCACACCCATAAAATGTATAGTTCATTTTCCACATAGTGTCTAATGAATATCACTGTTGTATCTGTCACCATTAGTACCACCTTTTCTGTGTCCCTCTTATACACCCAAAGGCAAAGACACTAACAAATAAGACAAAAAGAAAAGACAACAACAGCAACAACAACAAATTCTTATTTCCTTTTCTTGGAGTTTATGTCATAAGATTATTTTATATGATCATATGCACATAGCTATTGAACTTAAGCGATCCGCTCCTATGCATATTCTCCTTTGGCCTCACAGTATAAATGTCTAGAGACCTGTATAATTTATCATGTCCCACTGCTGGGTATTTATCCCATAGAACGCAAACAATGCTACACTCAAGTAACCAACACAACTATGTTCATCGCAGCCTGTTTACTTTAGCCAATATATGGAATCAACCAAGATGCCCCTCGGTGGATGAATAGATCAAGAAAATGTGATATATATATATATATATATATATATAAACAATGAAATTCTACTCACCCATCAGAAAAAAATGACATTGTACCATTCATTAGGAAATGGAAACACTTGGAAAAAATATATTAAGCAAAGTAAGCCAGATCCAAAGAAACTTAGGTTACTTATTTTTCCTCATTTGTGGTAAGTAGAATGTGCCTATAAATCTACAAGTATACCCACTGAATCATTATTTTATTGGCCTATTTCTTTCCACTATCTACCACCTCTAATTCTACTACTTTCCCTCAGTAGAACTGATTGTGTTTTCATTTGCTCTCTCTCTCTCTCTCAAAGAACTCTACATCCTCAGCTGGCATTGTCTTCTGCCGTGGAGATGGCTCATCTCTCTTCTCTGAGTTCTGTAGCTCTCTGTTTAGCAGCTCCCCAGTCTCCAGAGGACTGAGTATCGGAGGTATGAGAAGTTCTCGATCTGAGTCACTATGGCTTTGTATTGCCCTTGTGCTGGAGATTGGTTAAGTTAGGCCTGAAAATGTCTTTCCCATTTTTTCTGAATATCAGACCCTATAATATGTTCAGATAACATGATTGACTATTTTCTTATCTAAAAATACCAAGAATACATTTTCAAACAGTGTTATGATATTTTTGTAGATGATATACTTCCTATTTTTATTTTAAAAACCTGGGTCCTGGTTTCCTGAATGGACTTCTGTCTGTTAAGGTTCTGTGTTACCTCACTGAATTCCTAGAATATATTTCTCCTTAATCTCCATCCTATCTCACATTCATTAATTCTCTGTAACTTGTTCTTACTCACAGGATGAATGCATGTATAGAACAAATAAATGAGAATATCAGTACTTGAAGGAGTAAATGAATGAAGACAAGGAGCAGTGCCAGAGAAGAGTCTGTACTATTCAATCAGGTGATCCCTTCAGACATCATCGGCAAATAGCCCTGCTTGTTCTGCTCCTGCACCACCTCTGGGAGACTGGCAGAACACCTGAACACTGTCTGCCAATGTTTGTCTTCACAGATGTGCCTTCAGAACCCCCTGCATGTCCAAGAAATAATGCTGTGAGTTTTTAATTTCCAGCTTTGTTGGTACAGAATTTAAAGTATGAGCAAGGTTAATCACACAAGATTTTAGAAATAAAAAGATGCATCCACTACTTGAGATTTGGTATCTGGTGTCTGGAAATAATACACCATTCATATGAAGAACACCTAATAGAGTAACAATTTGATATTTAATGATGCATCTCATCCTGCAGTTAATCCTCTCTTTCAAAGTCCCTGTTCTAATGAGGTCGGCACTAAATCAGTTCTCTGACTCCCCTAATCTCTCAAGATTTAACCAGTGGTCTCTATCATTAAGACTTCCCACCAGGTAATGAGGACATTTTCTCTGAATATTTGATTAGAATACAAATAATACATTTGGAACAAATCAGCATTTGAACAACAGAGTTTCTAAACAGCTTCCAGTTAGTCCTTACCTACTCCTGCACACAGTGACTATCTTGTAGAGAATGGAATCTCTTCTCTGTCTCTGACTAGAAGAGACCAAGCCTGAACCAAGGACCTCACACAAATGCAACATTCAGTGAGAAGTTCCTGCTTGGAGTCATGAAGAGTAACTAATTCATGCCTCATACATTCTACATTTAGCCATTCTAAGTATTTCATACATTTTGACTCATCTAGTTAGGAGAGCACTATCACGAAGTTGCTGTTATTATTCTCAATGTAAAGTTGCTATTATTATTCTCAATTTTGCATAGGCTCACTGATATGAGAAAGTAAATCAAAAAGTGGAATGACTTGACCCCAATAACAATTTTACTCATGTGAAAGGTTGAGGAGGATTCAGCAACCTTTAATTGGTTGCTTGCAAGGCATCCTGGAAATTACCATCCAGATCACTCTGGAGAAGGAAATAGCATATATCCTATAGGGAAATATGTCCTAACTCTACATGGGCATCTAGTCATCAATATCTTTGAAATTTCATTGGCTAGAACTCAGTAGCCATGTAACTACAAGGTAGACTGGGAAATAGTATCTAGTCATCTGCCCCAGTAGAGAGAGTGAGGAGAAATAATGTTTTATTAACAGTAGCAGCTGATTCAATCCATTCCCATTGTAACAATAAGGAAAGCCAGGAAAAATAAGCTTACATGTTTCACTACTCACCAGTAATAATGAGAATACGAATTCAAATGGTTCATATGTAGTGACTCAGGAAATGGTAAAGAGCTGCAATAAATCTGAGGTCAGACGTACAGCCATGCCTCCACCTTCCATATCAGAGTATAAATATGCTATGTATGTTTCTATCTTCTCTCATATTGCCATGCTCTCATTACTCTGTGCATCCTTGCCTTGACCTATTTACTCTTTACCCAACCCCATCAGTTATTCCAATCTCAGTCAGTCCCTAATTTATGATAAAGTTAACATCTTCTTATTTTCTGATCACACAAAAGTGATGTGCATTCAGTAGACCTAACTTCAAATGTTGAAGCTTGATCTTTTCCTGAGTAATAATGGCTGGTCTCATTCTCTTTCACAATGCTGGATAATGATAGTGCTCTTTAGATCTTCCATCCACTCAATCAATGGGGGAAATGACTGACACTACAGTGGACTGTACTGCTGAGCTTGGATGTTTAGGAGGTTAGATGTATCTTTGACAACTTCAATTATGATATTTTGAGTTTATGGTACATTTTTCACAATAATCATAAGCCTAAGAATACTTATATTCTTCTAAAACACTTGCCCGAGGGAAAGTAACCCAATCTCAAAATCTCTAAGAATTCTCTCTCTCCATATTTGTTCTCCCTGAATTTTACTTTCTTTGGATTACGGGTTCTAAACTGCTACAAAGTACTCCCTGGGAAGGTACTTACCACTTCTTAACCACTTCTTGCTCCTTAAGAAGCCACATGAATGGGCCTTCAAAACCCTACTATTGTCTCCAAGTTGGTTTTACTTGTTACTAATGAATTGTTAAGTATGCAGAACAAGTAGCCAAGAATTTGTCACTGTGCAAAGGTCCTCCCTTCCTTGTGTTTTGTATGTGCCACCCTCTGAGCAACTGGCACTTCCTTGCACTTCTGAAGACCTCGTTATTACCTGACTCACAGTTCTTCCCATCGCAGCCTCTGCTTCATCCTAGGACTCCAGTCGTCCTAATCTCATAGTTTCTAGCTTTCATTTGTACCACACTTTGCTTAGATATTTTCAGAAACATGCCTTTCAACTCTTTTTCTTTGCAATAAAGCTAATTCTTACTGAAGTCTTCACTTTTTACATACTAGTCTCCAATTACACAATCCTATCTTTTCAGGTATTTTTTTTCATTGACTATCTTACAATATCTACTTTTTGAGCTCATTGAAATAGTCTTTTATTCTTCCAAGGTGGGTTTGATTCCCAAGGTGCTGAGGCAAAGTACTGTACACTTGATAAATCACAAGAACAGAAATGCATCGCCTCACAGTTTAGATAGCTAGATATCTGAAATATAATAGCAGAGTAATCCTTCCCTCTGAGGCCTGGAGGAGAAACCTTGCCTTGCTTTTTGTTCTGGTTCTAGTGGCTCTCTGGAAATCTTTGACATTCCTTGCCTTATAAACTCATGGACCTGCATTCTACTTGTGCTTCTTCTTCACATGCCCATCTTCTTTTTTTTGTTTTTGTGGCCAGTCCTGGGCCTTGAACTCAGGGCCTGAGTACTGTCCCTGGCTTCCTTTTGCTCAAGGCTAGCACTCTGCCACTTGAGCCACAGCGCCACTTCTGGCCGTTTTCTATATATGTGGTGCCCAGGGCTTCATGTATACGAGCAAGCACTCTTGCCACTAGGCCATATCCCCAGCCCCACATGCCCATCTTCTTACAGGGACACCGGTAATAGTGACCTCGGCATCATCCTCCTGCAGTATGACATCATCGTGCCCAATTATATCTGCAAAAGGTAGTGGAATTGGGGGTAGTAGACAATTGTGAACAGTACAAACTATGTCACATATTGAGAAACTAGAGTTAAGATTCAGCCTACCAATTGGGAGATCACAATTCAACCCCTAGCAGTGGTCTTTGCCTCCTGTCAACCTAGATAGTACTGTACAGTACATTGTCCCACAAGACATCTTTGATCTCAGGTCTTTGACTGGGTTCTCACTCTATGCTATTGATTCATTCCTTTTGGCAAAAAAAAAAAAAAACCTGCAGGCTTGTTTGTATTTTTAGATTCCAGATAAGATACCAGATTCTGGTGTTAAAAAAATATTGACAGTATAGTATTTTTCCAATTTGATCTAGAAATTTTGTGCAACTCAATGTGCACACATCAGAACTGTTGTCATTAATGACACTGATCCACACTTGTTGGGGAAATTCAAAGAGGTTTAGATGAGATATCTGCCAACAGAGAATATAGAGCAAATAGGTGTTTTACCTTGGAGGTCTCTCACCAAATGATACACAGGCACCAATTCAAAAGCTGCTTTGCATTTAGGGATCCTAGAACTTTTTGAAGGTTGTCCTTGGACTCCGAGTTAAAACTCAGTGGATAGGAGGGAAGACTTCTGAATGATAGGGTAAAGAATTCAGTAGACCAGACATTTCCTCCTAGAACAATTTAACCAGGGAAATTTGTAGCAAAAAAAATTGAAACAGTAATATGGCCTTGAACATTGCCCTAATAGAGATATATTACTTCCAGAAAAATCTATTAAATCTTAGCAATGCAGCAAGAGTGTGTGACATGTGTGCACAAACGACTTCATTTTCTCTTCTTTTACCTCCTAACCTTGCTCCATGTTAAGGAAGCTCTACCCTAAATATTTTATTCTTATAAAGTATGGCCAAATAAAGAGGGTACCCTGTTCCTCCCAACTTCCACTCTGGAACTACGGTTTCAATCTCCAAGGGGCAGCCTTTGGGAAGCACTGATCAATCCTTGGGTCCATGACATAAAATTTCTACCCCATTCACTTACAGCGTAGAGGATGGCTTTCCCTTTACTCATCCAATCTTTCAAATGTAGCAGGTTGACAACACAAGGTATCTGACATTTCCCCTCCTTGCTTGTAGAACAATGCCACATTAGAAGAAGAAAGCCAAGAACAATGACTTCTATTAATCTCCCATTGCTCAGTAGGAAAAGCTGCTCACTCTCAACTCTAGTTCAATAGGACAATAATGCAATACAAGGTAAAGGCATTTCCTAAAAATAAGGAATATAAAGGTTGTGCCTGAGCAGCATGACATGATTTAGAAAAAGTCTTGGGAAACATTAAACTATCAAAAACAAAACCAAACCCGAGGCATTAGAGGAGCACAGTTCCAAGGAAGATGGTAGCTCAAATGAGAGCACAATGACACAACAGTTTGAAATTTACTAGAGTCAACCAGGAAAAGACACAGACTAGGAAGACCATTTATGGATCACAGTTACTCCACCTTAAGGTTCAAGGCCATGCACATGCACAAGTCACAGAGACTCAGGAGAAATCAGAGTAAGATGTGGATAGGTGTACTTCAAAGCATTTTTAAAAAGAGAATAATGGGAAGAAAAAGAAAGAAGAATTAATGAGTTTGATTGGGGTACTTTGCATGGATGAAAATTCCATAGTGAACCCCAGTTTGTATAGCTAACACAGCCTAATAGAAATACCTTTTTTTTTAAGGCATTCCATAAGTCAAGCAGACCCATCAACACAAGGAGCACTCTCATTGACACAAAGAGCTTAAAACCCACTTGTGGACCAGCACTGAATAATTAGCTACTCCAATCCTCAAACCCAGGAAAAGCTGCTAAAATATACAGCTCAGAGATCAGACCCTAGTCACTTCTGGCAGTCTTGAAGATTGTGTCCCGACCCAAGGCTTCATCCTCCCAAAAGCCATCATCAAAAGAGCCACCAGGTTCCAGGTCCACGGCACAAAACCTCCTGAGCAATGACAGCAGCCTTCGTGTCATGTAGGAGCTCAACAGTAAAGGGGAAAGGCAATAAAGCTCAATTTTTTTGGCTAGTAAGTGGTTTTGCTGAGTAGAGATAAATTCCAAGAAGCTAGGCTATAAGGTAAAATCCAAAGGAAAACTTCCAGTGGCTACAATTCCCACAAATACAAGTGCAAGTTGCAAAATAAACAAATTACAGGATTAATTCAGCCAAGTCTTCGAGTAAGTAAATAAGACAATGATGAAACAATCGGGGGCTCTTATCCAGAGTGGCTTCAACCCATTATCCAAATGGTAGAGTAGTATGAAAAAATGTTAGGTGCTTCCTCAATAACTTCAACAGAAAATTACCAAGCAAATACGCTCCTAAGTCTGCATATCCCCAAAACAGAAACAAGTATTCAAGAGAACCTCATACAGGAATGTTCCTACTTGGTCTTTTTGTATAGCCTGAAGAAACACACACACACACACACACATAAATGAAGAAAGGACACATGGTATACCCATACAATAGAGTATTATTTGGTCATTAAGTTCACATGCAACAAAACAGATGAACTTTCAAAACATAATACTGAGTAAAGAGAAGCCTGACTAAAGGTCATATGTTGTATGATTTATATGAAAAACACCTGACATAATACATTTTTAGATGCAGAAATCTAATCTACTCTCTGGTAATTAGCAATTGCTATTGTTCAGAGGATGAGATGAGGGATAACTTCCTAATAGATCTCCTTAGAATACCACATTTTCTTTTTGCCCATCCTGGGGCTTTAATTCAGGGTCTGAGCACTGTCCCTGAGCTTCTTTTGCTCAAGGCTAGCACTCTACCACTTGAGCCACAGCGCCACTTTCAGCTTTTTCTGTGTATGTGGTACTGAGGAGTCGAACCCAGGGAGGGCTTCATGTATGCTAGGCAAGCACTCTACCACTAAGCCACATTCCCAGCCCTGCCTCTCTTTGGAGGGGATGATGAACAATATTTTTTAAACTAAATGGAAGTGAGGCCTCAGCCGGGCCCTGTGGCTCACACGTGTGTTCCTAGCTACTCATAAGGCTGAGATCTGAGGACCAAAGTCAAGGGCAGAGAACTCCTGGTGAGGTTATCTACAATTAGCCACTCAAAACCCAGAAATGGGGCTGTGGCTCAAAGTGGTAGAGCACTATCCTTGAGCAGAAAACAGCTCAGGGACAGTGCCCGGGGCCTTACCTTCAAGCCCCCAACCAATTAAAAAAAGTTAAGTGATGCCTTGTAACATTGTAAATGTACTGCATATTACTTAATTGCACACATAAAAACGCTTAATTTTGGTGCATGAGTGTCACCTGAATAAAAGCAAAAATGAATGAAGTACTGATACAGGCTACAAGATGAGCCTAGCAAACTTTATGCTTATAGAAATTTGGTCCTAGCACCATATATTTCATGATTTGCTTTGAAGTGTTTCGAACACGCAAGCCTCTAGAAGCCACAAGATTAATACTAGCATAGAGTCAGTCAAGGGCTGAGGGAAGCTTGGTTTGAGGACATTAAGAGTGGTTACTAATATGTACAGGGCTTCTTCTTTATGCAAACCAAAATATTCAAAAATTAGATTGTTGTGATGGCTTGATAGGGCTCTAAATAAGTTCAAAACACTGAGCTGTAAATGAGTGAGTTGTGCAGTACTGAGTTTTATAGCTGAATAAATCTGCTTTAAAAAAATCAATAACATATTTAGGCAATGGTTGGCAAACTCAAGAATTTAACATAAATAAAGGGAGGTGGTGTATGGAGCTGAATGGGAAAGACAGGTGGGAAACACATGAAATAGAGCCTTGCTATCTTCTTTGCTATCATCTGTGATGATACAGATATAACCACCTGGTGTTCTGTGTACTTGCTGTGCAGTTTTAGCCTCCCTCAATCACAAAAGGAGCCTAGCACTAAGAATTATGTCTGTGTGATGAATAAGTGTATCAGTCAGTGAGGGCCACCTAACAAAATGCCCACAGACTGAGTGACTTTAGCAATAGAAATTTATATTCCCACAATCCCAGAGGCTGGGTTACAGACTATGCTGTGCCAGAGTAGATTTCCTCTGAGGTTTCTCTCCGTAACCATCAGACAGCCACCTTCCCCCAGTGTCTTCACAGGGTTTTTTCCCTTTATATGCTAACTATTTTTGTAGTATAAGCAATTGAACCCAGTGATTCAGTCTTGCTAGACGAGCACTCTACCTTCTGAGCTAAGTCTCCAGACTTTTACTTATTATTTTCTTAAGACAGGCACTTGTAAACGTTGCCCAAGCTGCCTTTAAACTCGAGGTCTTCTCTCTGCATCTCCTAAGAAACTGAGCTTTACAGGCAAGAGCCACTATTCCTGACATAAATTTCCTTTACTTCTAAGCACATTGGTCAGATTTGATTTCGATCTAAAAATGGCTTAATGTCATTCACTTCATTTCAGGAAATTATGTGGACTTAAACCTAGGTCTTTGTGAAGGCCATTCAAGTACTCTACCACTGAACTATATCTCCCATCCCAATAATGACCTCTTTAAAGTCTTTTCTCCAACTATAGTTACATTTGGGCATTTAGGAATTTGAGAACACAGGAAATGATTCAACTCATGATAGTAAGCAGTGAATATTTGGGGAATGAATAAATAAATATGCAAAAATACAGAATAGATCATATTTACACTTTAGCACAACCATATAAATATGAAAATGTGGCAAATATTTATACATACAAAAGAATTTGTCACCTTGGCATGATAACAATGATGGGTATAAAGGATGACAATTTTCTCACTTTCATTTTTTTTCATTTTTCCCAAATGTATACAAATATGCCAAGTTTTCAGCTCTAGATGTTTTTTACTTGATATTTGTTTGAATCGCCTCACTCTACTTAATATGCCCAATCTTTCCTTTTTCTGTTAAAGTACTTCCTTGTCTATTAATTTTTTTCATCAGTGCAACTTCTGGATTAGTTCAAATCAATTGTTTTTCTTCTCACAAGTTGTATTTTCTTGCTTATTTGCGAGGCAAGCAATGTTTGACTGGGTGTTAAAAGATGTGAACTTCACCTTTTCAGGGACTGAATGATTTCATATCCTATCTTACTCTTGAATTTTGTTTTGAAAAGCAAGTGAATTGTTCTTTGGATGTGTTAAATGGATTGCAAATATGGTATCAACTGTTAACATTTTAATAATCGATAACAAGATAATAAAAAATTAATAATGTATATTTATGCTTAAATATATGTACTAAAATGTAAGTACACAGGTGTGTATAATATATATATAATCACACTTTATTGTTTCATATTCTGGCTTGTATACTTTCCATATAGATTGCAGTTCCATTTTATTTTTCTAAAATAATGCATGCATTTCTTTTTTTTTTTTTTTTTTTTTTTTTGGCCAGTCCTGGGGCTTGGACTCAGGGCCTGAGCACTGTCCCTGGCTTTTTTTTTTTTGCTCAAGGCTAGCACTCTGCCACTTGAGCCACAGCGCCATTCTGGCCATTTTCTGTATATGTGGTGCTGGGGAATCGAACCCAGGGCCTCATGTATATGAGGCAGGCACTCTTGCCACTAGGCCATATCCCCAGCCCCACATGCATTTCTTAACAATGTTCTTTCCCATAAATAAAAATCACATCTTTAAAAAACTAATTTTGAAAATTGTTCACAAACATCTGACATTGTAGGATATTTAGATTCTAAGTGTCTCAAGCTAAGCCTGTCATTGTCACTGATAGGTATTTCTGAAAACCAAAAAGAAAATTTGAAATCATTGTTCATATGGTTTATGTTGAGGATTAATATAGATGCGATTAATTAAAGACTGTGCACAGTTCCTGGAATATAGATATTGTTCAGTCAGTCAATAATACTTACATTTAAAGATGGCAAGATTATTACAGAGAGTCTCAAATAATGACAAGACTTGTCCAAATCAACTATGAGTAATTGAGGAGCTTTTTAGAAAATGTTGTCAAATGGAGAATTAAGTGTTGGATGATGAGTGAAGAGGGTTTCAGAAGGCCCTATTGTCATGAAGGGTCACACTTGAGTGCTTTATACTCATTAGCACTTATTCAGCTTTGCACTTTATCAACTTGCAAAGAATAAGTAAGTAGTCATAGATGCCTTACTGGTACCCTGTGGCTTGTAGTGCGCTTTTTAAGAAAGCAGTTAAGGATGCTCAGGCCTCAATGCTTTGTCAAATGAAAGGCAATTTGCCCTATCTCTAATAATGAATGAATGATTCAAGACAGTGCTGTCCCATGTCACCAGTGATTTATTCAAATATGAGCACATGACCCATTCAGAGGAAATTAGTTAAATAAAAATTCTATTCAGTGAGAAAATTAGAATGAAAGACAAGCAAGGTTGTGCTTTGCCTGCAGAGCTGAACCTTGAGAGTGTGAGTGTCTGCTTCTGGTTACAGCAATATTGTCCTTATGCATTGTCTAAGAATGAAGAATGAACATATATCACTGTAGAGCCTGTGGCAGACAACAGAAACCATTACAACTGCTCTGGGGCTGAAGAGTGTCTCCATCAACGCCTCCCAAAGGTGAAATGGTTTAGAAAACCATTGGAAATTATCAGAGTGGGCTCGAGACTATGAACTTTTAAGCAGACTTCCTCATCTGCAGAATCACAATGTTCGCTGCCGTTCTGCTTATCAGTACAGTGGGAAAAGGCTCACTTGGGAAGCCACTGACCACAGAACCAAGATGCAGCCGCCATAATCAGGAAGGCTCACACCTCAAGTAGAGAAAATGATGGAATTGGCTGTGACTCCTGAAGAACCGTGTTGCCTCAACCAGGGTGCACAACAGAAAAACGAATGCCTAACACTGTAATCCCATCTGCTTTTCTTCCGCCTCCATATCTAAGTCTAATAAAAATGGCATGAACCACCCAGTGCCAGTGGTTCACACCTGTAATCCTAGTTACTCAGGAGGCTGAGGTCTGAGGATCACAGGATGAAGCCAGCCTGGGCAGGAAAGCCTGAGGTTCCTATCTCTAATAAAAATATCAAAAAAACTAACATGGACCTCTAGCTCAAGTGGTAGAGCACTAGCCTTGAAAAAAAAAAGAAGAAAGAAAAAAAGGTCAGGGAGAATACATAGGCCCTGAGCTCAAAATTGTCACAAAATAATGATTTTTTAAAAAGACAGAGAATGGTACTACTTAAGTCATCTCTATACACAGAAGGCTAGAAGTACAGTTTGGGAGTTTATATTTACTGAATTATGGAAATGAAATTTCCTCTAGAAGAAAATATGCACATTGATCATGTCAGTTTTCAGATATTTCTAGAATTTTCAATATGGATAAGACATTCTGTGTGTATAACCTAATGTTACATACTACTTTTTTCCCTGAAGTACTGGGGACTGAACTCAGTATCTTCACAACTGAGATACAGCTTCATCCTCTGGGTTATGTATTATAAAATAGGACCTCCAGCTCTTCAAAATAAAAAGTCTTGGCTCAGATTGGGCTTAAGCCCAATCTGGACTATATTTTCTCTCCCTTGTCAAAATTGATAGAAATTTCCAGGTTTTGTCCAACTGTTAGGCCTTATCATTCATTTTATTTTGCTACAAAACGTTTGAGAAGGGCATGATGTGTTAAACAAGATTGACATAGGTCAAGCTCAAGAATATATTGGGTTTTTTTTTCCTTTTAATTCTAGCTTTATCCTTAACCTCTTCTTGGATGACCAACCCTAACAAGAACAGTGTCCTAAATCAGGCCTAGGATATTTAGTTTGCCAACTTTAGGAAATGTTTAAGTATGCTTAGTGCCCTATTTACAAGTTCACTGGAATGAGTCACAGGGTGATAACAAAGGGGTAACTGTATGGAACCCCTATTCCTTGGGTTAGAGATTGGAAGGATGAATATAAAATTTTTTTGGTGCTGAGCTCAGGCCCCATTGTGAGGGTTAGACCTGGTTAAAATAAAACATGCTCCTTTTCTCACTGCATTCTAAATGAGGTGGACAATTTTTAGTCACATAGCTATTTCCTTCACTACAAATATTACAAAACCAGTATTTTTATAAACTTCATTGAGTAAAGGTGTTACACAGAGTTATTGATATGATTGTAAGGGGCGCATTCCCTCAACTAGGGAAAGGACAACATGGTTTTGAAAAGCAATTTGTGAAAAAAATCAAATTTCATCTGTTTATCTCTCTATTGATTTATTAATTTGCTTTCTTGTTTAGTAGTAGCAGGGGTTTCAACTCAAGGCATAAGCCATGCCTCTAGCTTAGCCTTTTGATGCTTATTTGGGGGATAGTCCCTTGGTCTTGTCTGCCTATACTGCCTTTGAATTAAGACCTGCTGGATCTTAGCCCCCTAAAGAGCCATGATTATACGTGTGAGCCACTAGCTCCTGACCTAATTTCATTTTTTTTCTTTTAATATAACTAGGGCTTGAATTCAGGGCTTTCTACTTACTAGGTAGACTCTTTACAACTTAAGCCACATCTCCAGCCACAAATTTCATATTTCTATCTAGTATGAATGCTACTTCAGGGTGTAGAAACTTATAAGAATGAAATAAATTGGCTAGATTTCCTCTCTTATACACCCTGATAGCACTCTGTATTTTTTCAGTAGTATTTATTATACTTTTACATTATTGTTTGTGTAATTACTTGGGAATCATCTATACCACGTTCTACAGAGCTGAAGACACTCTCTAGATTATTAACGCCTATATCCCCAAAAGTAATGCAGAGCCTTGCAAATAGAAAATTGCGTCATAAATATTCTCTAACACGCTTGAATGTAATGAAACTATTATCCCAATTGTCACCAGGAGTCTGTGGCTCACACCTGAAATGCTAGCTACGCAAGTATCTGAGCTCCGAGGATCACGGTTCAAAGCCAGCCAAGACAGGAAAATCCATGAGACTCTTATCTCCAATAAACTACTCAGAAAAAGCCAGAAGTGGTGCCGTGGCTCAAGTGGTAGAGCACTAGCAATGAACACAAAGAGGATCAGACGGTGCTCAGCACCTGAATTCAAGCCCAAGGACCAATCAAGATAAAAATAAGTTCCTCAGTCGTCAGCCATTACCTTTCAGACTTCTTCCATCTTCCTGATGTCAACCTTCCAACCCAAATCTTTCTCAACTTCTGAATGCAGAATGTTGTTTAATGCAGTAGCATATTTCCTCTCTTGCCCCAAGCTAAAAGATGGGTAAGTATCCAGGAACTACTGTGCATGCTGTCACTTCAGTGGTCCGTGTCTGTCATTTGTATGTATTTGCCATGTATCTTAGCAGGACAAATGGTTTAAATATGTGATTTGACTTAGCCACCATTATTGTATTCTAACATAGGCATTTTCCTCAGGGAGAAAACTAAGGTTGAGAGAGTTATTTAAACTTGTTAGAATCCAGCAGAGATGAGATATGAGCCCAGGTTCTTTTCATTTCAAAGCTGGAGCCAGGCCCAGGTTGTCTGAGCATGTCAGTTTGCAGAATGGATTGGGCCCAGGATCCTAGTAATTTAACTACAGAGAGACTCTATAAGTTCTATTTCATCTCTGGCCTTAAGAGTTTTCAAATGTGATTTCTAGCCACCAAATCATTGTTCCCAAATCCTATTACAACCAAACAATTTGGACAGACCAAGAAGTTGATTTCAGTGGGATTTGATGTGACCTTCCCCACCGAGTAGCTCTCCCTATAAGACAGGACAGATGAAGCAAACCCCGGTTATGAGTCCCATACCTCCATTCTGGAAGAGATGTTTTATTTTAACTCTAAAGCTTTAAAGGCTTCTTTGTAAAGTCCTAGAAAACACTCTTGGGTTTGTTTTGTTTTCAAGGCAGAATGGTGGCCTGTACTTTTAAAGCTGTCATCTCTCCAAGGATCCTCATCCTTTCATTACCCAGCAAAGCAACAATGGATTTTTTTTTTTCCAATGGCAATGACAGTCTAGACAACTCAGATGAAATACACCTTTGAATTACTAGGATTTTCCACAGGAGGTAGAGACATGTTCTGTTCTGATGGCAACATGCTCTTTCAAACCAAGATACAGCATTCTTATTTTCTAAACACCTGGTGTGATAGCAAAATAGAATTATAGCTTTTGTGGCATTATAATTAAAAGTGAAGGCCACAGCCACAGAACTTTATTTTCAAGCATAAGCTTCAGTCTGCTTTCTAACTTCTGAGCCTCCTGGGGTCGAATTCCCAGATCTGTGTCTCACTAGCACATTTGATGCATTTTCTCAGCTCTAACAGCGCTTGATCGCATCACATTTGCACACAGCTTCCAAGCGATTGGACAGAGTTGAAAGGTTCATATTAGCATTTTCAAGATTGTGATTATTTAAAGTTTTGTAAAAAAAAAATATAGACACTTATAGAGAAGCATTTGAAGCCTGAGTATGAGTCTTACCCAACTATTTTATCCAATGTACAGCTGTGGAGAGCAGAAGCTCTACAGTTTCATGCGATCCCATTTGTCCAAACTTTTCTTTGATTTCTTGTGGTTATAGGCCTTTATTAAGAAAGTTTCGACCTGTGCCAAGGAGGCCTAGTATTTCTCCTATTCCTTCCTGCAATGTTTTCAGGGTATCTGCTTAAGGAGTGAATTTTTGAGGAGGTCCCCCAGCATCCTTGATGAACATCACAATCACTCTTACAGGGCACGCCTACAAGAAGAACTACAGTCACTCCACTGGTAAACTTCCATACAACAGAAGTATTCAGGAGTATGTACTGTTGTGGCAGAGACTAAATGAAATGCAAGGATGATATGTTCTGTAATGGAAAGCAGAACCCAAGTAGAATCGTAACCATATGTCTCCCACAGACCTGTAGTATCAGCTAGTTAAGTGCCATGTTCCTAAATGGGGAATAAATAGGAAGGCTATCAAGTCCTTACCTGAGCTGTATAAGCAGAAAATTGTAGGTCAAGTAGAAGTCTAATGTGAATTTTACAGAGTTATGGCCCCTCTGACAATTCCTGGTTTACCAACCATGATCACCATGAATGACAGGGAAGCATGGATGTTTGAAAGAGGGAGCCCAGTGCATGACTGAACATACACAGTCATCTTTATCCCTGTGTCCCCCACTGGAGTCTAACTGTGCATTCAGAGAAAGGGAATAATCAGACTTTTGAGGGACTGGTGCTCACTGGTTCTGAGCTGAATCCAGGAGGGAAAAAAATGTCACCATGGTCTGTCAGAATAACGGCTTACAAAGGTCAAATGATTAATGGGGTTTCAATTTAGGTCTAGTTCATAGCGGGTGCATGAGGCTCCCAAATCCATTGTGTGGGGTATCTTACAAGATCCCGAGTGCATAATCTGAGTGGACATACTTAGCAGCCAACAGAATTCTCACTTGGGCTTGCTGACTTACAGAGTGAAGACTGTCATGGTGGAAGATGCCAAATGGAAATCACATGATATTGAATCCCTGTTGGGGCTGAAGAGATGAGTGTTGCCAAAAGGATTTGAAAAATTTGGGGATGGTGATTTTGTCCACATTCCCATTTAGCTCTCCTGACAGTCCTATGCAGAAGACAAACTAAATTTTGAAATGCAACAGCATATTATCATGAATTTAACCAAATGGTAACTCCAATTTCAGCTGTTGTCCAAAGTACTAGTAAAGGTCCTCAATAAGAAATTGCTCATTTAAACACCTTATAGGCTTTATATCCAGTTTATTCTGACCACAGTCCCAAGAGATACATGGTCTTAAAATCTTCACATTTTAAATGTGAACAGTGAGACTTGGCAAATTTAAGTTAACAAGTCCCACATTGCTTGTTAATGACTGAAGAAGCTGGGATTCAACTTAGGCTCTTTTTTATTACAAGGTCTACGCTCTTAATCCTGACTCAAACTATCTCTTTCTTGAACCTAGATAAAACAGGATATGTTCTGACATACTTTTGTTAGAAAATAGGTACAATCATGATATAAATAGCAGTGTTATCACAACAGCAATGTCTCTGTCTTGTTTTCTGTTTGTACTCCATAGTGTGTAACCTTTTATCATGTATTAACTGTGTTCACACTGTATTACTTACAGACAAAAATACAAGGATTGCGACCATTGGGATGTGGAAGTTAGTAGAGCAGCTATAATACCTATGGTCCTCATTTATAAGAGTCAAGATCTAGGTTTCCAATTAAAATGAGGCTTTGTCCACAGCCAGACTAACAATTTTCTTAAAAAAAATTTTTTTTCTTATATTAGAATAACTTCAAATGTGACTGCTTATAACAAGAATGAAAGAGAGAAAGGTCTTCATGCACCTATTATCACTTATTTAATTACCCAAATTAAAAATATCATCAGATTTTAATGGATATGGAACATTTCTGCCCATTCTTACAAATACAGCTCGCAAAGAGCCAATTAAGATTACTTTCTTCCAGGCCCTAGCAAACATTTGCTCAAGAGGATTTTAAATTTCTCAGGGGATCAAGAAGAGAATAAGAAAGTAGAAAAAAATCCTTTCTGCTCTCAGGCAGAAATTCAAAGGGAAAATCCCCTTCTTATGTTGAGCTGTTTCCCTGGAACCTGCCTGATTTTATAAAATACACTTAAGCATCCTTTCTAATTGTCATATTTTTGTTCACATGCTAAGAAGATAGGGGAAATTGTGGAAGTAAAACTTGAATCAAACTTCAGAATATGTATGAGGAGGACTTAAATGCTGCAAATAATATGCTCTTTGTTACTCTTTAATTACACGCCACTCCCTTCTTTATCCAGGCTCTATACCTACCTCTGCCAGAGATCTGCACAGCTCTACAACTTGTCATTGTTTTTCTTTTAGCCTGTGATGACCTTATCTTCCTTACCCAGTCACCCTTCTTGAACCAAATCAAATTTCACATTCCCTGCCAAGCACTTCTATGCCTATCTGTCCCCAAAGGCAAAATCAATCACCCCTGGGCTCTGTGATTCTATGGCAGTGCTGTGCATGCTGTTTTAACACTTTTCACATTGTTTTTCTAATTAGTCATATTACTGTTTCCTTGGTATTC